>NC_087344.1:59857785-64657785 GCF_030014295.1 Loxodonta africana
AGAAGCAAAGCTTTCACAGTTAAAAAGGAAGGTAGCAACAGTATTCAGGGAATTTCTCCCATCATGTAATTTTCATGATATGCTGTGACTTGCCTTTGGGCTGAAGAAGTATTTCCGCTTTTGTTTGAGAGAGATCATTTGACTACAATAATTGTTTCTAAGATCTTGGTGAGTTGTCCAGCTCTTAATTTCTAAATCAAATTCTAGACTTTTCTTTCATATTGCTTTAGTTTCAGTGTAGCATTTAATTAGAGTGATTTTTGGATGTACTCCAACTTTTTTTTTTTTCCAAGAAATCTGTACCCATTAGCTGTTCATATTATACCTACCTAATTTCCCTGTTCTGCTTTTCTCAGATGGTTGTACTGAACTCAAACTTCAGATCATTTATTTGTTTTCTTCTTCCTTCCAATGAGACTATTGTTAGGTTCACATTTTTAAATCCACGACTCAGCTTCTACTTATTTGTGGTAAAAGGTGAGAATTCTGTTAGGCTTTTCATTTTTAAGAGTCTTATTTTTCATAAATCTCTCCTGAAATTAATAAAGAGAGAAAGTAATTTCTTATTTGTATATATTCATATATTTGATATTAAAAGCTATTTAGCAAGGAACAGTACTTCTGAAGGTAAACACAAGTTGTCACAGTAGTAACTACTTGTCTACTAACCAGGTCTATTTCCTTTTACTGTGAATAAAAAAAAAATGCTTTTAAGTTAAGCAGACTTATTGAGGCCTTTTCTTCTTCTAGAAAGGCTGTCTTACGCAAATTTGATATATTTCTCTTCTAAAGAACGTAATTTGTTAGTTGCAGTAGTCATTTTTTGGCACCTCTAGGCTCTGCTTGATGAACTGTATGGTGGGATCTGACTGCACTTAAAAGCTGTGTTTTGTTGGGCTCGATTTATTGGTAGGGAATAACACTGTTTACTTTTAAGCATCCTTTTTGTCCTCTGAAAAGTTAGGCTTTGGTCACCTTATTTCTGGAAATGATTAAGAACCTAGGTCTGTGCTTCCCTTCCCTATGACCAATATATTTGAGAAATCGTCCTTCTTTTATTTGTCTTCCTTTTTCTCTTGTGGCCCTTTCCCTATCAAGTAGATGAAATAGGATATTCTATTTCCATAGGGAACTTCTCAGGTGTACACAGTAGTGGTGTAAATAAAAAGGTTAAGCCTTACCACTCCCTTTGCTCCCCCCCCATCCATGTTATTCAAAAACCTGAAAAAAATTGCTTTCATCCTAGACGCAAATCCAGATCTCCTTCCCCTAGAAGACGGTCTTCTCCTGTCAGGAGAGAGAGAAAGCGCAGTCATTCTCGATCTCCCCGTCACAGAACCAAGAGCCGGAGTCCTTCCCCTGCTCCAGAAAAGAAGGAGAAAACTCCAGAGCTCCCAGAACCTTCAGTGAAAGTAAAAGAACCTTCAGTACAAGAGGCCACTTCTACTAGGCAAGTACACAGCAACAGTTCATTTAGAAGTATAGTTTTAGGTTGTTAACACATCTGAGTTAAAAACGTAAAATTCCTCGGTTGTTTGTTTTTCTAGGTTTTTTATTGTAAAATTAACTTGTTGAAGTTAAAATTGTAAAGGAGAGTATAAGTAAAACGCTTCAGAAGTGACAACTGCTATCTGTTGGTTGTATTCTTTCAGATATATAGTATATTGTAACTTATTTCTCAGTATATTGTGGACAACTTTGCACTTTTCAAAACATAGTTAGAGTTGTTAGTGCTCAGTTAATTTCACTGATGTACATGTTACTTGGAGCTAGGGGAAAGTCTTCAAGAATTTTGAAACCTTCAAAGAGAGAAATACTTTGAATATATCACTACATTACCGCTTAGTGATCTCAACAGAAGGGGGAAAAACTCGTTTGCTTAGTTGTTGTTAGTTGCTGTCAAGTTGATATCGACTCATAACAACTCCATGTGTTTTCCATAGTGACATTCTGAAAGTTCCCAAGCCTGAACCTGTACCAGAGCCTAAAGAACCTTCACCAGAAAAAAATTCTAAAAAGGAAAAGGAGAAGACTCGACCAAGATCTCGGTCTCGTTCCAAGTCAAGGTCCCGGACGCGTTCTCGCTCTCCTTCTCATACTCGACCTAGACGGCGTCATAGATCCCGATCAAGGTAAGTTGTGGCTTTAAAGTCAGCCTGGACCTTCGTTTTCATGTAGTACTCTTTTAGGTAAAATCAGATAAACGATTTTCAAAGCAGTAGGAAACTGTTGACCTTGTCAGTTGCCATTGAGTCGATTCTGAGTTACAGTGACCCCAAGTGTGCAGAGTAGAACTGCTCCATAGGGTTTTCAAGGCCATGACTTTTCAGAAGTAGATTGCCAGGCCTTACTTCTGAGGCATCTCTGGGTGGTAGGTTTGAATTGCCAACTTTTCGGTTAGTAGTCAGCACTTAACCATTTATTTATGCCACCCAGAGAATCCAGGAAACATTTAGTACAGTATTTTCTTTGGATTTACATAGAGAATTTGAGGACACTTTTTCTGCATACCTTAAAAACCTCTGTGTCCCTTGAAATCTGTTTTTTAAAATGTGCCCGTTGAGAAAACTCTGTCAAGAAATGAGTTGCTTCTGATTTATTCAGGTCCCCTTCTGTTTGTTATGGCAGATCATACTCACCTAGAAGGCGACCCAGCCCAAGAAGGCGACCGTCTCCTCGGAGGAGAACTCCACCAAGGCGAATGCCTCCTCCACCAAGACATAGAAGGAGTAGATCTCCAGTTAGACGGTGAGATTTTTCTTTTTTTCGTTTGGAAGTGTCAAGTGTTTGAAAGTGCACCATATGTTTGTTTTAGGATAATCTTTGAGTTAATATCCCCTAGGGAGAAAAGGAGAATTCATAAGTGATGTTAAATAATGTCTTCTAAAGTGCCAACTCTTTATATTTGAAATGTAGTGCTGTTATTTGTGCTGTGAAAAAAATGTCTAGTCCAGTGTTCTAAATAAAACAGAAAATTTACCAGCTTATTGATCCTTTGTGTTTATTTTATCTTTCCATACCCCGTCAAGAAATTCTACCACCAAGTAAAGGAATTGGCCACCTTGGCTCTTCCTTTGGCTATTACCTTGCCACTGGCTTCTGAAAAGTAGCTGACTACAGGTCCAGTGAACTATTTTTACCCATATTAAAATTACCTGTTTGCATTATATTTTTATGTTTTTTTGTCATGTATGTCAGTAACAAATCTTTATTATAAACAAAACAAAAAAGTGAAGGTTCCCCATAATCTCGTTCCACAGAGATAACCATTATTAGTACCTTAGTATCTTCACTTTTGCAGAGACTAAGCATAAACTTAACCTTGCCTGTACAGTTTTTTGTTTTTTCCCTCCTTTAAATCATTGTCACTTTTAACAAAAAAGAGTGGTGTCTAAACCTCAAAGTAGAGGCCTGGTGCACTGGTAGCAGTGTTTTTGTGCTTTCTTGGCAATACATTTCACTTCTTTTTGGAAAGAACTATGATGATTGTGCTTCATGTTACACTTAAGGCAGAATTTTGAGTCGTTCACTTTTTTTTTTTCAGGAAACCAAATAAACTTGAAAACAGGGAAAACATCACATACACAGAATTCTTTTGTTTCTGCAAATCGAGGTCTTTCAGAGTCCTCATTTAGAAAAAAATTACTGTATTGGGGGAGCTTGTCAAGGTATAGGATTATTTAATTGCCACTCTTAAAAATTCTGGAATTGATGTTTACTACCGATAGATGAGACTAGTAATATAAATGGTCAGTCAGTTCAGGCATCACATTTCTCTAAAATTATTTCGCCTTAGGAGAAAATTAATGGTGCTTTCTAATACAAGTTTAGTGGAAACAACTATTTCTTATTCTGGAGTTTTGCAAACAGCATGTTTTAATTTGCTTTACTAAGCCATCTAGCAGTCAAAATATTTTGCAGATTGTGTAAGATTCCCTTTCAGCCAGTTTTTATCTCACACTTAAGGTAGGGTTTCTTTTTTTCAGGTTCTCAGGAATTCTTCTGCCAAAGGTGAATTCTGCAGGTACACATAATTGCAACAGAACTTACCACAAATTTTGCCGCAGAATTCGAGAGTCCCCTGCTTCTAAGTTTATGTAGCTAAATGAATTCCTAATCTTGTACATTTTTTTTTAATGCAGCCTAAGGGTTGCTTGACATTGTGTGTTATTAAGTGGAAAATAACTTTGACACCCAAATTTTGTATGCAAACTCCAAAACACTGACATCTTTCCTAAGGACGAAAGAGACTGATTGGTTGTATTACAGCACTCAAGGTGACATTTTATAACTGGGGAGATAGGTCAAACAGAAGCATTTATCAGAATATTTATATTTAGTTTCAGAACTAGCTGTTTCTGTTCTAGGTTTTTTTCTGTTGCCAATTTTTGGGGGACTCATTTATGTGCTTAGCTACATAAACTCAAAAGTTGGATAAAAATAGCTGTATTTTTGTGTAAACTGTACATATTGTAAGGTCACTCTAAGTATGCAGTTAGTGAATATAAATTTTTTAATTCACAGAAGAAGGCGCTCATCAGCATCCTTGTCTGGGAGTAGCTCATCGTCCTCTTCGTCTCGTTCCCGGTCACCACCAAAGAAGCCACCCAAGAGGACATCCAGCCCCCCTCGAAAAACTCGTAGGTTATCTCCTTCAGCAAGTCCTCCAAGGCGACGGCACCGACCATCACCTCCAGCAACTCCACCGCCAAAAACTCGTCATTCCCCAACACCCCAGCAGTCAAACCGTACAAGAAAAAGTCGTGTTTCTGTCTCTCCAGGGAGAACTTCAGGTAAAGGTAAAAATCAATCACATAAAAACATTATGTTCTCTCTTTCTTTATTTGGCTACAAGGTGGGTAGTTATTGCCCTCCAGCCAACCTCAAAGTATGAAGTGACTGGGTAGTATTTGTATGTGACGTTCCTTGTAAGGAGGCTCACCTTTCCTGCTTTAAATTCTTGAGATTTGTTGAATAGAGTTTACATATAAAGGCATTTAGTTTTAGCAGTGCTCTCTGGCGCTGAACAGGTGAAAATAAATATGACCAGCTGTGGGCTGTTTGAGTTGGGGTAACTCATCAAAGTTTATGTTGGACGTACAGGATCATTTTATTACTACGAGACCAGTTAACTTTTTCCCCCCGAAGATTTTTTGTTTGGTATCTTATTTGAGGACGTCATACTCTCTTTCTTTCTAGGCCCCATTGTGCTCCCAAGAGGACAGGGTGTCCTCTTAAAAGCTGATTTATTTTTTTTTTCTTTTTAATTTCAGTTTAGGCTCTAATCGGTTCTTCTGAGTGTTGTCCTTGATTTATTCTGCAGATTGGTTTATGCAGAATTTATGATCTGTGATCCTCCTGGGCAAGCAGAATGTGATGTTAGTCTGAGTGAAGGCTGTAGTCTATTGGGGTTTGTTCCTTTGGTCTTAAATGCACCTGAAGAAGAACTGTAGGATCCATTTGAATCAAGTCAGGTGCTTAGGGTTGGGATGACACAGCCTGAAAGGTAAGTAGTAGAGGAAGGGAAGCAGTTGGGTTTTGAGGAACAATCTGTAGATTAGTATATATTGGGGTGGTTTGATCAGATTTAAATGGTTAGAAACAAAATGGGAATGGGTAAAATTTCAGCTACACATCTTACTGAGACCAGGATTTCTGGTCAGCAAGCCTGCTGTTTATGTCTTTCCTATAATTTCCCCAGTATGCTCATGTCTAGCGAGGCAAGTTGTGCTTTCCTTTTTTCGATCTCTATTACAGTGAGGTAGAGACCAACAGTCAGTGACGGGGGCATCAGCAGCTAGTGATTGTGTACATTCTTGTCTGAATTTTGATATGAAGATAAGCAGATGATACAGAAATAGTAGTTATTTTTGGTGTATTGACTCTTTAGACCTAGACAGGAAGCTGAACTAGAGAAACCTTCAGCTCTTCTAAGTTCAGACTTTATACAAGTGTGGAGAGGGGGCCTCAGGATCATGATTTCATAACATCATGTCCCCGTATTGCTTTTTGTTCAAAACTGGGAAAATTTCAGCCTGTCCATGATTTCCAGTCCCGTGTTAACATATGATGCCCATTGCCCTGACCTTTTTTTTTTCCCTTGTGAAATGTTTACACTTCTGAATGTTTCTTTCCTTTGTCTAGAGCCAGACAGCTCTCCAGGGGAAGATACTACAAATGTTCCCCCCTGTTAACCTTATAAAAAATCAAGTTGTGATTTCTCTATTTATATCATAGAGCGAAAGAGTTCAAACAAATGGAATAAGCAATGGTGGAAGATAAGGGAGTGGTTGAACTCCTATGAGTTCTGGGGTGGGGCTTCCATTTCCAAACAGAACCTCAGCCAAAGATAAACACTGTGGGCCGCAGTATATTCAGAGGCTGCCTTGTGTCCAGTGAAACTGAATATTGGTTTGAGCTATTTAGAAATAGCCTTTTGTATTAAAACAATTCCAGCCCTCTATGATGAAATTTCAGAGCTAGAGAAGACTTTACATATTGTCCTCCAGAAAAGGGTCTCAGACAGGTTAAGTCACTTGAGTCAGCCAGGACTAGAATTTAAGAGTTCTCATTCTCAGTTGAGTAATACGTACTTTCCTACCCCAGAATACCTATTTAACTGCTGGAGCAGGAAGATGGAGGGAAGGATGAAATTCCTTAGCTAGTAGTAGACCTGGTAGTATAATTTCAGAAATGCCTTCTTTGCAGTCTCTATATCCAGATAAGCAGTGACATCATTGAAATGGAATACAATTTTATATTTGTGTCTCACACAGCAGTTAGTAAATCAGGACGTTGAGGACTCTGCTGTTAATAGTGGGTAACTGCTAAAGAAGGGGGAATCTTGTATTTTTGGCCTCAGAGGGAGACAGAAAACGTGTTTGGAGGAATTTAAGGGTAAATTATTTGGAGTGCAACATACGCCCTCACCTGAAGCGATCTCCAGATGCATCTCAGCAAGTCATAGTTAAATTGACATTATCTTTAAAAAAAAATTTTTTTATCTTTAGTGGTGCATAAAACGGTGTTTCTTTGAAATCATGGTGTTTTCAATAAGATACGTTAAAAAGAGAATTTGTACTTGTGGTAATTTTGAGTTTATTCAGATCAACTTAGCAAAGATAAATTGTATTCTGTGAGCACTTAGAAAACTAATTCTGGTCAGAAGGTGACTTTATAAGTGATCTTTTGGGCAAGTCTGGGAGATTAATAATTAACAACTGTTGAAGTAAATTTAAAATTCTGATTTTTCACTTGACTTCTTAGATTTCTAACTACATGCTAGAATGGTTTTTCACTTTAAATACTAAAAACCATTACAGAGTAAACTGTACAAAATCTCACTTGGGCAAATAAAAACCTCTCATGGAATATTAGCGTTATTTATGATGTTAATAATGAAGTGATTCAGTCAGTCATACTAAATAACCAGAGTAAGGCATGGATACTTGACTGACGGTATGATTATATTAAGAATAATTAAAGATGATTTTTAGCTTAGTTGTTAACGAGAGATTGAATCAAGATAAAGCATTCAGTTGTATTATTTACTAAGTAGGCATTAGCCAACTGTATTAGTTTCCTAGGGCTGCCTTAACAAAGTGTACCACAAAGTCAGTGGCTTTAAAATACAGAAGTTTATTGTCTCAGCTGTAGAGGCTAGAAGTACACATCAACCTGTCATGGCCAGGCCATGCTCCCTCCAGAGTCTCTAGAGGAAGATCCTTTTCTTGTCTCTCCCAGCTTCTGGTATGTAGGCCTAGGCAGTCCTTGGTTTATTGAGGCATCTTCACTTGCTGTCTTTCCTCCGCTTGGATTAGCACCCACTGTATTTCGATATGATTTCATGTTAACCTAAAAGACCGTATTTCTTACCAAGGTCACATTCACAGGTATCAAGGGTCAGGACATTAACATATCTTTTTGGGGAATACTTTTCAGTCTATAACACCAGCTGTCTTAAAAATATAACCTCATTTTTAATGTTTTTTAGGGGAAAAATACATTCTAATATCCAGACAACCAGCTTCCAGACAAATTTTGGAGCCCAGTTATCTGAGGTGGTTTAATATGGGTGCTGATATTATCTTTTCAGGAATTGAGGATTAACTGACACTAAGTGGAGAATAGTGACCAAACCATAGCTTTCTGTACTTAAAACATCTCTATCACATTTCTTTGTCAGTATGCAAGTTTTAAATACACCTTCGCCATCCCCACTCTCTATCATTCATGATAACTAATGAGGGGCTAACTAACCATTCTTTATCTAATCCAGTGGTTTGTCCAAATGGTTTAAAAGGTAGAATCATTAATAAAATGCATTTCATTGAAAAATTTCAGTGGAAATTCTCCAGTTTGACTACTTAAGCCAAAATGAGATGCTGTGTTAGACCACTAGGTCTCAAAAGTTATTACCCCTTGGAGTAAGCCTTTATAGCATTCTGAACATGAATGTCTGTTAAATGAGATGTGTTGCACTCTGGGTTAAATATTCCATGGTAATTGCTCTAATCAAACAGCGAGTAAGGATCGTGAGGGGATCATACATTCTTCAAGTTCTAGTTCTCAGAGGGATGTTTTTCAAGTGGTGAGATTAATGATTAACATGTCTGTATATACTTTGGTGTCCCTGGGTGATGCTAACTAAAAAGTTGGAGGCTTGAGTCTACCCAGAGGCACCTCAGAAGAAAGGCCTGGTGATCTACTTCATAAATAATTAGCCATTGAAAACCATATGGAGCACAGTTCTACTCTGACATACATGGGCTATCCATGAGTTGAAATTGATTTGATGCCTACCGGTATATACTTTTGATTAGTTGGCACGATGAACAGAGATTATAAGTAGGCATAGTGCTGTTGAAAGTTAGAGCCCATGCCATGGAAAATAAGAGTTTTGGGTTCAAATTGTCACTCAGATTATCTGTATGGCTTTGGTGAAGCTACCTAGCTTCTTCTCAGGTCTAAGATTTCCCCTCTTGGGGGATGATACTGTTAAGGAACAGTCCTTAACGCTACCTATAACACAGCAGACGTATAAAAGTAGTTGCCATGATAATACGTTTTCATGCAATTGGGAAAAGATAGGCTGGATGATCCTTGGGGTACCCATAGCTCACCTACTATCTTAGGTATCTCACAGAGCTGCTACCTTTTTTTTAACCTTTAGAAAGAATCCTTCAGCCTGGATATTCAATAATTTTTGTCATGGCAAAAGTCTTTTTCATAGGTAGTTCCAGTCTCTTGGTAGCGTGAAAGTTATGCTCTACATAGAGCCTTCTGCCACTTGATTGGCTAATTCATTCCTCTTCTACTGACCAAATACCCAGGTTTCATCAGATCTTACTTATTGATAATTTATGTTAATACTTTTCTGAATCCATGTACAGTGGGTGCTTGAAAGCTTTTTAACCATCCCATATGGAGTGTGTGTGTTTTAGGTTGTGGGATTCAAATAGCCCGTAGAGGTTTAGTTTGTTGGATGTTACACGTTGTATAAACTTTGTTAGTAACAGCATTACCTTCCCAACCTCTTTTAACTGTTGTTTTTCTTGGGAGACTCTCAGGATGCAGTAATCATTATAGAACTCTTTGAAGTTTCTCACCAAACATTTAAAAATTCTTGCCTCCATTTCAGGTAATGACTATTAAGGTCCTATAAAATAAAAAAAAACAAACCCATTGCTGCCAAGTAGATTGTGACTCATAGCTTCCCTATAGGACAGAGTAGAACTGTACCACAGGGTTTCCAAGGACCAACTGCTGGATTCTAACTACAGACATTCTGGTTAGCAGCTGCTTTCTTAACCACTGCACCACCAGGGCTCTGTAAGGTTCTATAGGAATTAATTCTTTACAAGAATAACACTTTTCTACGATTTATAAAAGTTACAGTCTCAAGTTACCGAAATATTCAGAAGAATTTCTGTCTACCCAAATGTTTGAAGATAGTTTGGTACAGATGAAGGCATCCTGTTGCGTAGCTTTATTTTCTTATATATAATTTTTGCCCTTTATTACTTTTCAGTGACAAAACATAAAGTTGCTGAGAAAAGAGAGTCCCCTTCACCAGCACCCAAGCCTAGAAAAGTAGAGTTATCTGAATCGGGTAAGATTTTTGTTTTTGTTTTTAAGCTGTTTTGGAGTTATGGTACATTTGGTCAGTGTCTTCTGGTTGAAGATTAATTTTAGGATGTGCTAAATGGTTAAGAGCTAGGACTCTGAAGTCAGGAAAAAACCTGGTTTGAATTTCCAGCTCCACCACTTAACTGCTATTTGTTTAATTTATGTGAATTTTCTTTCTGTCACCAATTAAGTGGGCATGACAGTACCATTCATGCTTGGAACCAGTATGCCCGTTGCCGTTGAGTCAATTCCTACTCATAGCGACCCTGTAGGACAGAGTAGAACCGTCCCATAGAATTTCCAAGGAGTGCCTGGTGGATTTGAGCTGCTGGCCTTTCGGTTAGCAGCTGTAGCACTTAACCACTACGCTACCAGGGAACCCAGTCTAACTAGTAGTAAATGCCTAAATACATATGTTTTATTACATTTGGTGATGATAAATTTAAATTGGCATTTTAAGCCCTTTTTCCTTTGTAAAAAATGTAGTTTTACAAGGTTAACAGGTGGGAACATTTGTAATATTTTCCCCTAGAGAGCTGTCTGGCTCTAGACAAAGGAAAGAAACATTCAGAAGTGCAACCATTTCACAGGGGAAAAAAAAAGGTCAGGGCAGTGGGCATCATATGTTGACACGGGACTGGAAATCATGGACAGGCTGAAATTTTCCCAGTTTTGAACAAAAAGCATTGTTTGACCTAACCAGATAAAAATTCCATTTTCTGTATGCATAACTAAAGAAACACTTTCTAAATGCATCCTTCTTTCAGAAGAAGATAAAGGTGGCAAAATGGCAGCAGCAGATTCTGTGCAGCAGAGACGCCAGTATAGACGACAAAACCAGCAGTCTTCATCTGGTATGCACACTGAGCCTTCCTACTTGAGTTTCCTAATGAGATACTTCAGATGTAAATATCCATCAGTGTAGTGAGTGTGCTTAAGAGAAATTATAATGCAATGTATTTACGCCTGTACAGAAATACGTTGGAGGGGCATTGTTACTTTTTTTTTTGATAGCAGTACATACATAGATAACAGACATTTGCCATTTCAAGAGTCTTCACCTGCACAGTTCGGTGACGTTAAATATGTTTATCATGTTGTTCGAGCATTACTGTTAACTGTTCCTAATTTTTCCATCATCATTAACAATTTCAGTGTCCCCTAAACATTTCGTCATCCTTTTCCACTTTCCTTTTGTGTTTAAGTCCTTCTGTAAAACTTAATTTTCTTTTAAATTATCAAAGTAATAAATCCTTAGAATACAATAGCAAAACAGAATAGAGGAATATAAATTGGAAAGTATGATTCTCCCAACCCTCAGTCATACTCCCCGAATATATCCAGAAAACAGTGATTACCGTAGAAGGAATTGCTGGATCCAAGGGTCCATAAACAAACCTGATTCTTAAACGAGATTGTTCTTATGAGCTTACTTGGTGTTTGTGACTGAGTCTAGGTCCTACCTTTGCTTTTCCATTTATAAAATGGAAACCTGATCTTCCGCCGGTGGCATTAAGTTCATTAAAAGCTATGTAGTTTTTGCTCTCTACAATGAGGTTGATCATGGAGCAGCTTGAAAATTCTTGGGCTTTTTTTTTTTTTTTTTGGTACTTAGGATTTTGTTTTGAATTTTTTGGTTTTTGGGGACAGTTATTAAGGAAGCGTGCTGCAATTGAAGCTCTTCTCTTCGCAGCCCAGGATTTGCTACCAAGCCCGTAGGAAATGCTATATGCATTTGGGTTTTTGTCGTTTGATAAATGTTAGGGATATAGAAATAAGTTCCTTGGACGTGAATATGACTTTCAGTAGCTGTAAAAATGCTTGGAATAACAAGTAATTGCTTGGGGTTGCTTTTTAAGCTTTGCTTAGTTATTTTAGTTATTTGGAAAATAACTAGCCTTCCTAAGGAATACTTGTGTCTTCTCGGTTGGATTGTACTGTGGAAGTGAGGCCTAGTTGTTTATATTAATAAAAGCCCACCGTTCAGGAGTCAGTTCTGACTCAGCAACCCTGTAGGACAGAGTAGAACAGCCTCAGGGTCTCCGAGGCTGCAGAAGCAGACCACCACAATTTTCTCCTACAGAGCGGCTGGTGAGCTCCAACCACCTACCTTTTGGTTAGTAGCCGAGTGGTTAAACACTGTGCCACTAGGGCTCCTGTTTATATCAATAATTGTGTATATTTTTTATGGTTGGCTTTTAAGTCATTGAGCATGTATTGATTGATACCATCTGTTCATAACTGTTATTCGCATACACGTTTGGTTACGTTAGCACTGTTAGGTGCTGTCAGGTCAGTTCCAACTGATAGTGACCCTGTGTACAACACAACGAAACACCTGTGTACAACACAACGAAACACGGCCTGGTTCTGTGCCATTTTCACAGTTGTTATGCTCGAACCACTCGTGGTAGCCACTGTGTCATTCCGTCTTGTTGGGGGTCTTCCTCTCTTTCGCTGACCCACTTCCAAGCCTGATGTCCTTCTCTAGGGACTAGTCCCTCCTGATAACATTGAGACGAAGTCTTGCCATCCTTGCTTCTAAGGAGCAGTCTCACTGTACTTCTTCCATGACAAATTTGGTAGTTTTTCTGGCAGTCCATGGTATAGTCACCATTCTTGCCAACACCCTAATTTAAAGGCATCAATTCTCTTTCAGTCTTACTTATTCATCGTCCAGCTTTCGCATGCATATGAGGTGATTAAAAAATACCATGGCTTGGGTCACACCCACCTTAGTCCTCAAGGTGACATCTTTGCTTTTTAATACTTTAAAAAGATCTCTTGCAATAGATTTGCACAATGCAATATGTCATTTGATTTCTTGACTGCTGCTTCCATGGGTGTTGATCATGGATCGAAGTAAAATGAAATCTTTGACAACTTCAGTATTTTCTCCATTTATCACGATACTGCTTACTGGTCCAGACGTAAAGATTTTTGTTTTCTTTGTGTTGAGATGTAATCCGTAATGAAGGCTGTATTCTTTGATTTTCATCAGTAAGTGCTTCAAGTCCTCTTTGCTTTCATCAAGCAAGATTTGTGTCATTTGCACATTGCAAATTATTAATGAGTCTTCCTCCAATCCTGATGCTCTATCCTGTGAGTAGCAGCGAAACATGACATTAGTGTACCTGCTAATTTGGACTTTCCATTCACTTAGATTGAGAAAACTTGGACAGACTCTTGTAAGCATAGACCTAATGTAATTTTTTCTTTACTGTATAATTATAGATTCTGGGTCTTCATCCTCTTCAGAAGATGAGCGGCCCAAGAGGTCCCATGTGAAGAATGGTGAGGTAGGCAGGCGGCGGAGACATTCGCCTTCCCGGAGTGCCTCTCCATCACCACGAAAGCGTCAGAAAGAGACTTCCCCTCGGTAATGTGTTTTTTCTTCAGTAGTCTTTGCTGGAGCTCTGTAGTTTTAGTGAAACGTTATAACTTAAGGGGTGGGCTATTAGCTTATTTTAGAATTTGGTTAATCCCTTTTTTTCAAGGACTCTACAACGAGATGGTCAACTATGTTTTGCGGGGTGTTTTTATTGTTATTAATAATTTGCTTTTGGAGGATAGTCATTACCATTTAATGAGAAACTGTACCACCATGTCTTATGTGTGTATGACTGGAAGACTGAACAGTTAAATCATAACATTAGCTACTGGACATCTTTGAACACTCCTTAAAATATCTCCATTAGCTTTACTTAACTCCCATCAAAGTAAATAATTTGGTGAATGGAATTCATGACATTTGTTTTTCTCCACTGCTCTCAGGATGCAGATGGGAAAGCGATGGCAATCGCCAATGACTAAAAGGTTGGTTAGACACGACTTTGTAAATTAGGGTTACATGTCAAAAGTTTGGGTAATTATTTCTTGCTAAAGTAACTATCACGTTCTTAGGTAACATTGGCTATGGCTGTGGAGAAGTTCCTCAGTTCTGGTTTGATTGTTTTTTTTTACAAGTCAGGTTAGTGTTGGGAAATGTACATTTGATGTTCATTTAGAGCATCATTTGAATTTAGATTTTGAATATCTGGTTACTACACTTTTGAGGTAGTTAATACCAGCTTATATCAAGGGGCATGATTTTACAGTATCTGCGTACTACACAATAGATGGGATCATAATAGCTCCTTAGATTCAGGGGAGAGGAGGGAAAGTATTTGTATTTGTGGTGACTTCACGGAAGGCAAGAAAAATTAGGAAGAGGTTTTAAAAATACTAAAAATACAAGCTTTGGCCCTGTTGAAGTGTTTCCAGCATTAGGGAAAGGAGTTACATGTCTTTACTGAAACATTTTGATCATCAATGTCCATGTGATCATAAAACCATGACTTTTTAGAGTGACGCATGTATAGAAGGAAACCCTGGTGGCGTAGTGGTTAAGAGCTATGGCTGCTAACCAAAAGGTTGGCAGCTCAAATCCACCAGGCGCTCCTTGGAAACTCTGTGGGGCAGTTCTACTCTGTCCTGTAGGACCGCTGTGAGTTGGAATCAACTCGACGGCAGTGGGTTTGGTTTTTTTGTTTTGTTTTGTTTTTGGAGTTTATATTTTAAATCAGTTTAAAGTGAATTCTTGATCTCCATATTACAGAAGCAAATTTAAATTAGAAGTTAAATTTAATAACAAATTTCAGAACTTTCTGTGTTCAGTTAACACAGCTTTCCTTAGATTTAAAGGGGGAACCAAAATCTAGTAAATGATTTCTAGATTCACGGGAAGCATCAGTCCTGTAATGGGAAAGAAATTAAAAGCTAATTACATTATTTGACTACTTCATATGGGCAGATTTTCCCAAAGGGTAGCAAACTTCCTTAGTGTGTATTTTAATATCTCTGTTTAGCTTCTGTGAGTTAGTCCCGTTGTTGTGATTGTAGTTTTCAGGGGTACTTTTTGCATTGTTGAGTGTGTAACAGCCCAGAATTAAGATTTATATGGCTTTCATTTATACTTTAACAACATTGCTCCCACGGATTGCATTAGTTTGTTTGTCTTTGGGACAGTGTTTTTAGTTAACAGTGAAGATGCCTCAAAAAAATTGAGAACTTGGAGCAATAACACCTAAATTTGGGGTACTAAGCCACTGGTGGCTAGGAAGTTTCAAATTGCTGTTTTAGAGCATTGACTTTTTCTAGGCACTGAAACAGTTGTTCCTAACAAGGCATCAGAATGATCTGGAGAGCCTTTTCAAAATACTCCTGGGTTAGACCTTAGCCTAGATGTGGTGGACACAGATCTTAGTTAAATTTCCAGGTGATCCCTAATTGAAAAAGAATCCCCTGAGGCAGTGTTTTCAAACTTTTTCACCCTGAGTTATGGTAAGAATGTTTTATGTCCTCACCCAGAGTACAAGATTATATATACTGTTTATATAGGGCTACTGTAAGTCGGAACCGACAGCAACAGGTTTGGTGGGGTTTTTTTAAATACATCCTCAGCACAGTGAAGTACTCCGATTTTTTTTTTTTTTTTTAATGCTGATTGCCACCCACGGTCTTGACTAAAGGGTTTTGATCTGTAGTGTGAAAAGCACTGCTCTGAAACATACAGTAACTGTTGCTACCGTCTGGGTTAATGATTGAAACTGTTTTCTGGATCACTTAATTCTAAACGCTGCTAACTTAGAGAACCAACTGTAATTCCCTTTTGGTTTAGTGGTAGACGGAGGAGAAGTCCCTCCCCACCACCCACCAGAAGGCGACGTTCTCCTTCCCCTGCTCCTCCTCCACGACGACGTAGGTCTCCCACACCACCACCACGGCGAAGGTACTTTAGCAGATGTGTTAGTAGGGTGATTGGGGCTGGGGCAGTGGGAAGACGATTGCAATACAACTCTAGATCTTTATGATCGAAGTATCTTTTTAAAGTGACATTGCTCAGCCAGTCACAAAAGACCATATATTGTATGATTCCATTTATTTGAAAAGCCCGGAATAGACAAACCTGTGATGACAGAAAGTAGATTAGTGGTGCCATGGGGGGCAGGGGAGTCGGGTAATGGGGAGTAGTAATAGTCGCACTCTGAATATACTAAAGCCATTGCGTTGCACATTTTAAATGGGTGAACTTTATGGTATGTGAATTACGTATCAAAAAAGATGTTAAATAAATTAAAAAGTGACATTGCTCTATTCCATGATTACAGAGAGAGAAAATAGTAACTTTGTACTAGAAAACCCTGGCAGGCACCACCTTATCTAAATAATCAAAGTTAACATCCCCAGGAATACATATTAACATCATGTAGTACTTCCTGGACACCTCTGTGGTATCCATGCATGACCTCAATCTAATTATTAGAAAATATCAGAGAAACTCAGATAGAGTACTGACCAGTACTCTGCGAAAGTATCAGAGTCACGAAAGAATGAAAAACAGTCACTGATTGGCGAAGACAAAGGAGACAAGACACCTAAATGCAGTATGGGATCCTGGTTTTTGGATTCTAAAGCAGAAAAAGGATATTGTGGAAGAACTAGTAAAATCCAGTATTGGTATTTTATAGTACCAAGTTTGTAGTGAGGTTAATTTCTTAGTTTTGATCATTTTTTGTGGTTGTGTAAGAGGTTAACATAAGGAGAAGCTGGGTGATAGGCATATGGGAAGTTTCCACTGTTTTTGTAGCTCTTCTATAAGATGGAGATTTTTTTCAGAACAAAAATGAAAAAAAAAACAAAAATTTTTTTTTTTTAATGGCATCGCTCAAATATATTATCAAGTGTCTAATGGAACCCCTTTACTCTTGAGTGCCCTGTTATGTGCCAGGCGAAGTACTGGTTTCATTGTATAATTTATCTGTACTACTTAAGACAGTGTTGCTTGGTGGATGGTATTGGCCCATTTTCTGGGTGAGGAAGATGGAGGTTCAGAGTTAATAATTGCCCAAAGACAGTGATGGAACTGCACCGTACCACATTTCCTGAAAAATGGATTGTTTTAAATCGGATTCCAGGCAGGAAAGTATTTATTCTGAATTCAAAATCTGAAAGATCCAGAGCGAACTAGGCAACTGGGCCTGAATGTTATATTCAGGTCTAATTCCTAAAAGGCAAGTTAGGATTGCGTAACATTAAGATAAAAGCCAGTTTATTGCCAGGTGAACTGTCACAGGAATGCATTCTGCTTAGCAGTAGACTTCCATTGATAAGTGGTTTTTTGAAACAGAAAATGGAACAATCTCTCTTTAAGGGGGTGGGGTAGAGGTATGTTTAAAGCTGTGTGCAGTGAACTCTAATTATTAATACAGAGTCCAAACGCCAATTCAGAGAGGACACCACATAGGAGAGCTCTTTAAAGCACAGACTTCCTGAGTAAGTTGACTGTAGTTGAGTCCTGCTAATTTAGTTACCTAGTTACTATATAATGATAACTGATGTTCACAGTTGTTACCTCAAAGCAGTGCAAGATTCTATTAAAAACATTACCTTGATTCCATATAGGCTGTGTTAAATGACTTGACAAATTTGAATTATTTATGAAAATGCAAATCCCTCCATTAACCAGAATGTCCCGTTCGGTAGTCATTGGGATAAACAGGAATCTACTGAATGATTTTTTTTTTTTTTTTACTTGAAATGAGTATAAGGGTATGGCAAGTCCACTTGAAAGTATGCTCCTTATGCTTAGCGCTAACTACAGTATTACCGCAACTGCCGGTTAGTTTTCTTTGCATTGTTTCCTTGTTCTTTTGGGTCTTTCAGCTTAATGATGCCTCTTTTTCCTAGGACTCCTTCTCCTCCTCCTCGTCGGCGCTCACCATCCCCAAGAAGATACTCTCCTCCAATACAGAGGAGATACTCCCCTTCTCCACCTCCAAAGAGAAGAACGGCTTCTCCCCCTCCCCCTCCTAAACGAAGGGCATCACCATCTCCACCGCCAAAGCGTAGGGTTTCCCATTCTCCACCTCCCAAACAAAGAAGCTCCCCAGTCACCAAGAGACGGTCACCTTCATTATCATCAAAACATAGGAAAGGGTCTTCCCCAAGCCGATCTACCCGGGAGGCCCGATCACCACAACCAAACAAACGGCATTCGCCCTCGCCACGGCCTCGAGCTCCTCAGACCACCTCAAGTCCTCCCCCTGTTCGAAGAGGAGCGTCGTCATCACCCCAAAGAAGGCAGTCCCCTTCTCCAAGTACTAGACCCATTAGGAGAGTCTCCAGGACTCCAGAACCTAAAAAGACAAAAAAGTAAAAATATTTTATGCTTTTGGTTAGAAATACTAACTTGCATAGCTCTTTATATTTGGAAGGGTTTTTTTTTGTTTGTTTTTATCTTACTACTAAGAAATTACAGAAAGGAATAACCTGTGAATACAAACTTTTAAGGCAAATTCTAGATACTCTTCACAGATTCTTTTCTGTTTTCAGGATGGTTCTTTACAGCATAAATTAAATGGTTTATTAAAGGGTGTTGTTCCAAAACTGTGAAGTGAGATAGAACATTTCTTTTGTGTCCATATAAGACTGATAAAAGCAGTCTTAAATATGGTGTAATGATTTCATATCGGGGAAGGATCGTTAATAGAATGAGTATAGGATTGTGGGGCTTAAACGACTCTCCAGGAGATTGAGATGATGTGAATTTGACGTATTGGTAGAGTCAGTTAGTATCCTAAGTGTTCCACAACGTTGAAGTGTGCGACTTGGTTGCATAATAGTAATTGGTTTTTGTTTTTTTTTTTTTAATCTCTATTCTAGAGTGCTAAATGTTTTGTTTTTTCCTTCTTCTGTCTAGGGCTGCCTCACCAAGCCCTCAGTCTGTAAGGAGGGTCTCATCCTCTCGATCTGTCTCAGGATCTCCTGAGCCAGCAGCTAAAAAACCCCAAGCACCCCCATCCCCTGTCCAGTCTCAGTCACCCTCTACAAACTGGTCACCAGCGGTACCGGTCAAAAAGGCTAAAAGCCCGACACCAAGCCCATCACCGGCAAGGGTATGTATCTGCCTGGTTTTGGACATCTTTTATAATTGTATATGGTTATCTTCAAGCAAGGGAAAAATTTTTGTCTTTGGTATCTCAGATTTTCTGTGATTCAGGTGGGCTTGAAAGAAGCACAAATCAAGTGTAGTGGTGGTTGCATAAACTGTCCATGAAGAACCTGAAATTTTAATCCCTCACTCATTTGTGATGTATCTTAATACTGTTACATTTTGGAATTTAGAGGTTGAGACTGGACTATGTAGGAAATAAAAAAAAGATCTATGATTCTCTTATCTACGGGGAAATAGTTTAGTATTTTTGCCATAGTGTTTTAGTTTCTAATACATTTTGGGATACCTAGTTATAGGGTCACTACAAGTCAGAGTCAACAGCAACGGGTTTGGTTTTTTTATATTTAGTTATGGTCATACAGTAAAATTTGCAATCTTAGATTGTGTGTATAGTATGATTCCATTTTTATAAAGAAAAAAATGTCACAAGTTACTAAACTGTTGACAGTGGTTGTGTTTTAGAAGAAGAATAGTGATTAATTTTAACTTCTTTATAATTTTAAGTTTTTATTTTCCTACAATGGATACATTATTTTTACAATAAATGAACCTTGCAACCTGAAAAATATTAGGCTTCATGCAGAGTATTTTATCGTCTCATATAGTCTTTTTTTGGACAAGCTACATAAGACTGACAGTCTTTATTTTGACAGTTTTAAGTTTAGCAGCAGTAGCTCTTAACCACTGGGCCACCAGGGCTCTTTAATACCATTAGAATATTAAAATATTGGGATTTCAACTATGTTTTCTCCCTTTGTGGGTTGTAAGTCTGATCTTGGGCAGGTTTCTGTGGTGGTGTGTAAAATTAGTGGTTAGATGTCCATCTTTTTTTAGATGTTCATCTTTGTTGGTGTTAAGTATCACTGAGTTGATTCTGGCTCCAACTGATAGTAACCCAATGTAATAGAGTAGAACTGCCCCACAGACTTCCCTAGGTGGAGCCACTGGGTGGATTTGAACTGCCAAGCTTTTGGTCAGCAGCTGAGTGCTTACTTATTACACCACAAGGGCTCCTTGTCCATCTTAGTGGGGTTGACTAAATTACTGTGCAAACTAACTGGATGGATTTATGAGGAGTTTTAAATAATTGCTTTGAAATGTGAAGTGTGAAATTAAAAAATACTGACTCTCAATTATGGCAGAGCCTGCCTTTTGCATAAATTTAGTATCTATGCAAAAGAAGAGCAAACCAAACCCACTCTGAAGATAGGAGAGATCGGGTGGTGACTTAAGCGCACCATTGATACAAATATGTATTTAGAATAGTAACTGGTACCAGTTACTAAAAGCCTGCTACATATGAGGTTAGTATTCTGGGTGATTTACAGATATTTCCAGTTAATCCTCACAGCAGCTATATCAGATAGGTATTACTATACCTATTTTAGGATTATAAAAAAGACTGAAAAAAAGTTCAGCAATTTGTCTAAGGTCAAATATTTAATAAATGCAGAGAATTAAGCTCAGATCTAGTTGAATCCAAAGACTTCTTTTTCCATTGCACAGTGCTGCTTTCCCATGCATGTGGTGGTATAGAGCCTTTCTGCTCTTGGGAGTCTGAAAAATATCTCAGCTTTCAATATGGTAGTCAATTAAGGAACCATCTCTGGGTGAGGCTTGACCTTTGACCTTTTATTCTCTGAGATTATGAAGTCCTGAGGTTTGTCCATTTAGGAATTCCTTTGAGAAAATAAAATCTATTAAATTGGACAGAACTTTAGTCCGATTGATTTTATTGCTTATTCCCCCCCCCTGGATTTCTAGAATTCGGACCAAGAAGGAGGTGGGAAAAAAAAGAAGAAAAAGAAGGATAAGAAACACAAAAAGGATAAGAAGCACAAGAAGCACAAAAAACACAAGAAGGAGAAAGCTGTGGCTGCAGCTGCTGCAGCTGCTGTAACTCCTGCAACCATTGCCGCTCCCACAACCACATCAGCACAGGAAGAACCAGAGGCAGAGCCAGAACCTAAGAAGGTATTTATGGAGTCTGTACACAGCTGCCTTGCAGGTCTACACAAATAGCTGAACCACTTCATTTTGAAAAGTAGCTTTTTTTTTTTTTAAATAATTGGTTATTCAGCTGGTTGCACCCTCAGTGACCTGGCAAGAATAGGAATTTTTCAGAACCAAGGAGAAGAACACAAATGGCTGCCACAAAAAGCTCTGTGGAGTTTTGTTTCTGTTTTGTTTTTAATAATATTGTGCTTTCGGTAGAAGCTTACACAGCAAATTAGGTTCCTATTTTACAATTACCACACGGCACAAGTCGTTCAGAGGCATAGGTTGCATTTTTCACGTTGTAACTTTCTCAGTAAGTCCTCTCTAGATGTTTTGCTTTCAGTAATCTGGTTTCTCTGTTCTCTTTCATCTTTGCTTTAGTGTAATCGTTGACCATTTGGAAATTTTTTGTTTTGTTTTTCAGTAACAGCTTTATTGAGATATAATTCACATAGCATACAATTGACTCATTTAAAGTGTACGGTGTAATGGTTTTTAGTATATTCGCAGATATTACCACAGTCATAGAACATTTTTATCCCTACAAAAAGCAGTCACTCCCTACCCCCACAGCAGTAGACATTCACTAGTCTACTTTGTCTCTGTGGATTTCCCTGTTAGGGACATTTCAAATAATTGAATCATATAATATGTGATCCTTTACGACTGGCTTCTTTCCCTTAGCATAATGTTTTCAAGGTTTATACGTGTTGTAGCATGAATCAATACTTCATTCCTTCTTATTGCCAAGTAATATACCATTATATGAGGAAACGCTGGTGGCGTAGTGGTTAAGTGCTACGGCTGCTAACCAAGGGGTCTGCAGTTATGGATATCTGTGTTATATTTTTTATCTATGCCTTTTTGATGTAGACATCCTAATGGGTACAAAGTGGTACCTTGTGATTTTGATTTGCATTTCCCCTGGTGGCTAATAATGTCTTAATTGTCATCTTTTTAGGTGCTTATTGGCCATTAATTTGTCTTTAGAGAAATGTCTTCTTGGCCCATTTTTTAATTGGGTTGTCTTTATTATTGTGAGAGTTGAACAGTGTAGTTTTGATGGTTGAGTTTCAAGTTCTGCCTTGAACCTTCCTAACAACCAAAACAGTAGAGGAATTCTTTGATATTAAGTAATTTAATCAGGAAGGTGAGTATATATCTTAAAGATACCAGTGTGATTAGAGCTCTGGGTTTTAATTGGATACCTGTTGACAGAATAATTTATTACCAGAGGACAGGAAGTAAGTGTGTGAGAGGTCAGAAGGAATAGGCATTTTCCCTTATCTTCAAAAATGGAGTCGAACAATTAAAAAACATATAAATACACATATATATATTAGTAGCGGTAGGTTTTATTCCATTTCCATTTATGTAAGTCTTAGCCACGAAAAAGTGCTTTGTCTCAGGTGACAGAGCAGACCAAGGGAAGTTTAAGTTCTTGGTTCCAAATCTGCTTTGATCTTTAAGTAGATTTTACGCATTTTTTTCCTTGAATTCAGTTTTACTGTGGAAATTGACCAGGTACTGTGTGGGCTAGAAATCAAGAGACTCGGGCTCTTGTTTTAGCTGAACTAGTTCTGTGACCTTGGGCAAATTACTGCAGCACATTTCTCACCTGTAAATGAAAAATAAAACTAAGATTGCTTCCATTTTGAAAATCCAAAGAAGGAAATGGGATCAGGTCACAGGTATCCCTATTAAAGGAGGGGTGATCACTCAGCAGGCTGAGTCTGCCTCTCTCTCTAAGCCAGCATCATCCTGAGTATCACTCTGTTTGGCCCAGACTTGATTCTATTCTGTACTCAACATCTTTCATCAATGTCTCGAGACCAAATGACGTGACTACTCTTGTCTTTTTTAGGAGACCGAAAGTGAAGCTGAAGATAACCTTGATGACCTGGAAAAGCACCTGCGTGAAAAGGCCCTGAGATCAATGCGGAAGGCTCAAGTGTCCCCACAGTCTTAGATGGAAATGTTTGTTATGATGTAAATTTTATTTGGTTTGTACGCAATTCAATTTCAAAATTGCTAAAACGTGTTTGAGCTTTAGACTATAACATTTGTTGTAATAATTGCTAGGTTGAAGTTCACCATGTAAAAAAGGGGGCATGGATTTACATTGCAAAAGGTGTCCACAGTGTAGTAGTGACATTCTTTCATTGACAGCTGATGTAATTCATTTAGAGTGAAAAATTTTAAGCCAAAAAAAAAAAAAAAATCCCTTTTTAAAAAAAGGGGGTTTAAATTTGGTTGGCATTTTCATGGTTCCTCTAATAAATGCCCCTGGCTATTCCCAGCGGCTTTTTTGTTTGTTTGTTTTCCCCCTTTACTTTTCTCATTTGAGTATTAGCGCCCATTTTAAGTTATGATACTTCCAACCTTACATGGTTTGTAAGCTTGCCCAGAGATAAGACCACTGTTGACGTACCACAAAAGTATAAGTGAACATTGTAATGCCGCAATCTTCCCTGTTGCCTGTGGAGTCTCTGCTGAAGTGAATCAGGATTTGAGCTCTAGAAAGAGACAAAATGAAAGCGTGTTGTTCGCCAGGACACTGTGGGTTTATATCGATGTGTAACAGTTGATTTGGAACACTGGAATTTGATTCTATTCTTTTTTTTTTTTTTCCTTTTCTTTTGTAAAGGCAGTTAACTAGTCCCAAGAAGGATCCTTCAAGTTATATAAAATTTTGTTTTTGAAATGTCATGGCTCATTCATAATTTTGTCTTGTTCTTCCAATTGGTATATACAATTTTCAGAGCTCTTGTATTTGGAAGGCTGAAAGGGCCCAGACTTTGAAATAGTGTCTTGTTTTCACTGTTTCTGTTTTTTTTTTGTTTTCGTTTTTCAGGTTTTTTTTTTTTTTTTTTTTTTTAAACTAAAGCTATATAAGCTTGTGGATTAAACAGAATAAATTTCTAAATTTAAAATCGTTTGCCACTCTCTTTCCTTACATGTCTCAGTTATCAGAGAAACCTAATTTTTTTTAGAAATCTTACAGTATCTAGGTTTTTACTCCTTGGCACCTTTTGGGGAAGCTAGATACAGAAAATAAAAGGTGGTGAAATTAAAGTTGGACCATTGTTATTCTAACAACGACCAGTACTCTTAAGGGAAAGTGCAGGATGCAGTAGAACTTAGAGCCAGGACAGGGCAAGATAACCAGGGAAAGAGTGAGAGGAGAGTATTTCAGGCAGAGCAAATAGATCCTGAGGCAGAAGGAACTTGGCGCATTCGAGGAAGTAGATGAAGGCTAAGGAATGAGTAGAGCGCCCTTCCTTTATCGGCTGTGTTGCTATAGGTGTTTGGCTACCCATAATCCAGTAATTTTTGCAGAGCAAGAAATTTTGAAGAAACTGAGTTGATAGCATAGTAAAAGGTAAAACAACATTAATATGAAAGAAAAGATTTTTGTCACCAGGAATCTAAGCCAAGCAGGTTGATACGTGGCAGTTAATTTGATTATAATTTCTGATAGTTGAAGCAAAAAGAGATGCCTTATAGTCTAATTTCATGAAAACTTAGCAGGGTTTCTTTTTTTTTATTGCCTTAGGGACGTGGACAATGAGCTTTTTTTAAAAAATATATCCATGAGGAGATACCAAGTAGGCAATTGTGTTTACAGGTCTTCAGAGGAAAGATTTTACTTATTTTTTATTATGCTTTAAGTGAACGTTTACAGCTCAAGTTAGTTTCTTATACAAAAATTTGTACATACATTGTTAATGTGACCCTAGCTGCTCTCCCTATAATGTGACAGCACACTCCCCCTTTGCACCCCGGGTTTCTCATGTCCATTCAACCAGCTCCTGTCCCTTTCTGCTCCCATCTCGCCTCTAGACAGGAGCTGCTCATTTAGTCTTATGTATCTACTTGAGCTAAGAAGCACACGCTTCCTGAGTATAATTTTATGTCTTACAGCCCAGTCTAATCTTTGTCTGAACTGAAGAGTTGCCCTCAGGAATGATTTTAGTTTTGGGCTAACAGTCCAGGGGCCCTGTCTTCCAGGGTTCTTCCAGTCTCAGTCAGACCATTAAGTCTGGTCTTTTTATTAGAATTTGCATTCTGCACCCCACATTTCTCCTGCTCCATCAAGGACTCTGAGAGTCTGTTTTTAAAGTGATTTGCATCAAGGCTAAAGCTTGGTAGGATGCCTTCCATAGAGACAGAACTAAGGTCTGTAGTGACTACCCATGCTTGATAATAAATGGTAGCAACTCAGAGTTTTCAGGGATCTTCACATGGCTTCCTTTTGATTTTTTTAATTCTGTGATATAGTAAAAGCACAGATTATCCTGTTTCTAAGATGGTTATTACTGACATCCTTTCAAATACGAACAAACCAGTGAACATTGTTATGGTACTTGTGTCTATTTAGCCATTCATTCATTCAGTCTAGTTATTGTCTTATTTATTCGTTCAATCAATACATTTTTATTCCTGTCCTTGACTAAACTGCTCTTGTTAAGGTTACCAGAAAAATCCACTTTGCCAAAGTGAATGATCAATTCTCAATCATTATTTTTACTTGCCCTCTTAGCAGGATTTGGCCCACTTGTTCGCTTTGCCTTTCTTGAAACACTTAGTTTCTAGGAGGCAGCGCTGGTTTTCTTCCTACCTCGCTGGCTGTTCATTTTTTCTCTAATGAATCCTTTCAGACATGAAGTGATGGATTTTTTCTGTCTTTGTATTTGGTGGCCTTCTCTATACTTAATCCTTAGTCCCTTTGATTTTTAATGCTATCTTTATGCAGATAAATCTATATGTCTAGCCCAGACTCCCCCCTGAGCTAGACACGAACCCAGCTACCTATTTGGTAACTTAGATTTGCATGGCTAAGAGGCATCCCAAATTGAACGTATCCAAGATAGACTTTTTTATACCATCCCTGTACCCATCGTACCCTGATCTCCCAGTCGTCTTCATTTCAGTCAGTACCTGTTACCATCATTTTACTCAGACCAAACTTGGAGTCATATCATTGTCGTTGGGTGCCATTGAGTTGATTCCAACTTAGCGACCCCATGTGACGGTAAAACTGGCCAAGTTATAGCTAAGGTTTTATCTGAAATATAGGGCCATTAGTAGTACCTCAATGAGCCCTGGTGGCACAGTGGTTAAGCACTTGGCTGCTAACCAAAAGGTTGGCAGTTTGAACCCACCAGCTGCTCCACAGGAGAAAGATGTGGCAGTCTGGTTCTGTAAAGATTTACAGCCTTGGAAACCCTGTGGGGCAGTTTCTACTCTGTCCTTTCTTGGCTGAAATTTTATGGAAGCAAATTGCCAGGTCTTGCCCCTGAAGAGCTGCTAGGTGGGTTTGAACCACCAGCCTTTCTGTAAGTAGCTGAGTGCTTAACCGTTCTGCCACCAGGGCTTTTTATATAATGCATTTGTAAAGTGCTTTGTAGTATGCATACCCATCGTGAATGTTAGGGATGGGGGATTGTGGCCAAGCAAAAATTTGTTCACATTATATACAGAGAATGCAGAAGGAGACTTGGGGAAATCTGACTTAACTGGTAGCTGCAGGAATAGTCGATACTGCACCCCTTTAAATTCCTGCCATCTGATAAAGAACCCAACATTTTTCTCAGTCTACCTGTGTACTTTCTACTATTGTAACAGTCACATAAAACGGTGAATGTTGACCAAAAAAGCCAAACCTGTTGCAAATGAGTCTGACTCATAGTGACCCTATAGGACAGAGTAGAACTGCTCCATACCGTTTCCAAGGAGCACCTGGTGGATTCGAACTGCCAACCATTTGGTTAGCAGCCAAACTCTTAACCTCTATGCCACCAGGGTTTCCAGTGAGTGTAGAAGCACTACCTAAATGTGTTATCAGAAGAGCACTGGGACTTAGGATATATCTTATTACCCCCAAGAAATCCAAGTTTACAAGTTAAAATTTACATGGCATAATATTTTGAGGGTCCAACACTGCTCAGTCCTGAAAGACTAGCTCCATCGTGTAGAGAGCAAGAGTTTGTCCTTTTTGCTTATTGCCTTTGGACTGACTCTTAAAAAGAACCAAACCGTTGCCGTCAAGTCGAAACCAAATCATAGCAACCCTATAGGACAGAGCAGAACTGTCCCATAGGGTTTCCAAGGAGTGTACGGTGGATTCGAACTGGCAACCTTTTGATTAGAAGCTGTAGCTTGCCAGCACTGTCACTCTTAGGCCCAATTATTGCTGTGCTTCTAATTGGTCTTCCACGGGAACCTGTTATTTTAAAAAAAGATGGATTGAGAAGGACCCCAGTGGTCATGGCCCCCAGATCTTCTGTTGGCCCAGGACAGGAACCATTCCCAAAGCCAACTCTTCAGACAGGGATTGGACTGGACAATGGGTTGGAGAGGGATGCTGGTGAGGAGTGAGCTTCTTGGATCAGGAGGACACTTGAGACTGTTGGCATCTCCTGCCTAGAGGGGAGATGAGAGGGTAGAGGGGGTTAGAAACTGGCGATGTGGACATGAAAAGAGAGGGAAGGGGGAGAGCGGGCTGTCTGATTAGGGGGAGAGCAACTGGGAGTATGTAGCAAGGTGTATATAAGTTTTTGTGCCAGAGACTGACTCGATTTGTAAACCTCTTAAAGCACAATAAAAAAAAAAAAAAAAAAAAAGATAGGAACTGAAGTACAGGTTTTTCCAAAGTGCTTTGCAAAAACTTTCCACATTTGTCAAGATACAGCAGATTGGCAGGCTTTCATAAAGGATTTGCCAAAATGCTGACCCTTTTATTTCAGATGTGTCAAGAGGTGAGGAGGAGCTGACTTGTGCTGATCCCGAAGAGGAGGACCCTGTGTGCAGAAAGCTATGGACTCCTCTCACTGGATGGGACAGGAGTGAAGGGGAGGACTTAGCAGCAGAGGAGAGCCCTAAACTCTTCAGCTGGAAGCCACCTGAAGTATTTTGCAGACTGCAGGCTGAGACCCAGTAGGAATTGGAAAATTTAATGGGTCACAACCAGCATTAAAAAAATGAAATAGAAAATTGAGTGTGAATTGCATGTAGTAAGAACGTTAAGTGTTGTTTCGTGAAGTATGTGTGGGTGGGTGCTTAAGTGTATTGTGTACACTGGGTTACAAAGTGTGTTCTAATGCGAGTTTTAGTCAAAATGGAAAGCCACCACCTCAAAGGTCTATTCCACCAGTTTTTAAACTGCAGAGCCTTAGGGAGAAGTTATAGCTCAAGTTTTCTCTGTAAAATCTGTCATTAGCAGTACCTAAACAAGTCCTGGTGGCACAATGGTTAAGCGCTCCACTGCTAACCAAAAGCTTGGCAGTTTGCCTTGGAAACCCTATGGGGCAGTTCTACTTTGTACGATAGGATCGCCATGAGTCGGAATCAACTCAATAGCATCGGGCTTGGTTTGGTTTGGTTTTTGGTAGAGCCAAAGGACTGGATCAGGAGGCCGATGGACGGAGATGGGGGAAAGCAATATGGGAAGTATGTCCAGGACTAGGAGGCATACTGTGACCTATAAGGTCGACTCAATGGCAGTGGGTTTTAGTAGCAGTTCTACTCTGTCCTGTAGGGTTGCTATGAGATGGAAGCAACTCAGCATCCCCCAATAACAACAGGAGCCCTGAGGCCCTGGCGGCGTAGTGGTTAAGAGCTTACAGATGCTGACCGAAAGGTCAGCAGTTCAATCTACCAGCTGCTCCTTGGAAATCCTATGCGGGTAGTTCTCTGTTTTTCAGGATTGCTATGAGTCAGAAACAACTTAGCAGTGGGTAGGAGCCCTGGTGGTGCAGTGGTTAAGCACTCGGCTGCTAACCAAAGGGTCTGTGGTTCAAACCACCAGGCATTCAGCGGGAGAAAGATGTGGCAGTCTGCTTCTGTAAAGATTACAGCCTTGGAAACCCTGTGGGGCAGTTCTGCTCTGTCCTGTTGTTAGGTGCCATCGAGTTGGTTCTGCCTCATAGCGACCCTGTGTGCAACAGAACAAAACTCTGTCTGGTCCTGCACCATCCTAACCATCGTTGCTGTTTGAGCTTATTGTTGCAGCCACTGTGTCAATCCATCTCGTTGAGAGTCTTCCTCTTTTTCACTGACCCTCTACCTTACTAAGCATGATGTCCTTCTCCAGGAACTTGTCCCTCCTGACAACATGTCCAAAGTATGTGAGACAAAGTCTCATCATCCTCGCTTCTAAGGAGCATTCTGGCTATACATCTTCCAAGACAGATTTGTTCATTCTTCTGGTAGTCCATGGTATGCTCAATATTCACCAACACCACAAATCAAAGGGATCAATTCGTCTTTGGTCTTCCTTACTCATTATCCAGCTTTCGTATGCATATGAGGCGACTGAAAACACCATGGCTTAGGTCCGGCACACCTTAGTTCTCAAAGTGACATCTTTGCTTTTTAGTACTTTAAAGAGGTCTCTTGCAGTAGATTTGCCCAATGCAATGTGCATTTGATTTCTTGACTGCTGCTTGCCTGGGTGTTGATTGTGGATCCAAGTAAAATGAAATCCTTAACGACTTCAGTCTTTTCTCCGTTTATCATGATGTTGCTTACTGGTCCAGTTGTGAGGACTTTTGTTTTCTTTAGTTGAAGTGCAATCCATACTGAAGGCTGTAGTCTTTGATCTTCATCAGTAAGTGTTTCAAGTCCTCTTCACTTTCAGCAAGCAAGGTTGTGTCATCTGCATAACGCAGGTTGTTAATGAGTCTTCCTCCAGTCCTGATGCCCCATTCTTCTTCATATGGTCCAGCTTCTCGGATTATTTGCTCAGCATACAGATTGAATACATATGGTGAAAGGGTACAATTCTGACACACACCTATCCTGACTTTAAACCACGCAGTACCCCCTTGTTCTGTTCAAACAACTGCCTTTTGGTGTATGTACAAGTTCCGCATGAACACAATTAAGTGTTCTGGAATTCCCGTTCTTCATAATGTTATCCATAATTTGTTATGATCTACATAGTCGAATGCCTTGCATAGTCAATAAAACATGTAAACATTTTTCTGGTATTCTCTGCTTTCAGCCAAGATCCTTCTGACATCAGCAATGATATCCCTGATTCCACATCCTCTTGTGAATCCAACCTTGAATTTCTGGCAGTTCCCTGTTGATGTACTGCTGCAACTGCTTTTGAATGATCTTCAGCAAAATTTTACTTGCATATGATATTATTCAATAATTTCTGTCCAGTAGGGTTTCTATGAGTCAGAATCGACTCAATGGCCATGGGATTTTTTTGGTTTTATCTTTGATGAAGGATTGAGTGAGATGATAAAGCCAAACCTCTTGCAAATGCTTGGCTCTGCTTTGATTTCCCGCCCCCTCTTTGTTTTTTAACTTTGGGTTTCATCGTTGGATTTTGTTTGAACAAAATTAGGCACAGCCCAAAAAATCATGTGAAAACCAGTGATTTAGCCTAGTTCTTATCTTCTACAGAAAATGTCTAACAGGGAATTGACTGTCCAAAGTTCTACATACCACAGTAAAGCCACTTGTCCACTCTTTCACACTGCCTTGGCAGGGTTCTACTGAAGTCATCCAACTTTAACTTTTGTTGTAAAAGAAAACAAAAACTGAGTGAGATTAGCCAGGTGCCTCTAAAGCACGGGTAGAAGCAGCTTTCAGCAGGTTTTGGTAATGAAAGGAAAAACCCCATATAGAAAAAGAATGTGCAAGAATGGCCTTTGTGAATGCACAAGTCTAATGTCTGTCTCATCGTGAACCTCCCTAGTGCACATCCAGTCAAGGCCCCTGCTAGCACTTTAAATTCAGGCTTTAGCTCATGCAGCCGTCATGACCAATGGGAGGCGGTAAGCCTGACTGATCTCAGCCCAGCCTGGAGCTCTTAGGTCGGAAGAAAAAATAGTCTTTTCTGCAGTGAGGAGAGAGAAGCCCACCCCAGACCAGTGGGACCTGAGCAAGCAGCCAGGCTTTGCTGGGCGTCTGCCATGGGCTCATGGCTGATTCAGGGCCCAGACCCTATGATTTTTTACTTCCGTGACATTGCTTTTATGTTCCTGTTCTTTCTAAAATGTCCTTTCTCGTCTCCTAATGTCCATATCTTTTTTTTCTTTATTTATAAATGTTTTTAAGGTAATTTTCTAGTTGTAAAATGAAGTACACGCCCATTTTTACATAATTCAGAAAACATAAAAATATAACAATTATTTGCAATCCTGCCATTCAGTATAAGCAAGGACACCCAAATCAAGTCAAGTACCCTACCTTGCTACATTCAACCCCCACCCAGCTATATGGGACCAGTTGCTTTTCCTATATACCTATAGGTACATATGTAGCTGCAATATCAGGATCATGCTATATATACACAACATTTGTTAATCTTTTTTACTGGGCTTATCATGAATGATTCTGACTCATAGCAACTCTATAGGACAGAGTAGAACTGCCGCATAGGGTTTCCAAGGAGTGGCTGGTGGATTCGTACTCCCAACCTTTTGGTTAACAGCCATAGCTCTTAACCACTGTGTCACCAGGGTTCCTTTATCACACTTCTTAAATGTTCTATAACCAGGGAATGTAGGAAATAGATAAATTATCTCCATGACAACATCAAAACACAGCCACAGTTCTCTCCCTTTGGTATATTCCTTATCCAATCATTTAAAAAAATGTTCGGATGCCTCTATTTACTTAAACCCTTGTGCCCAGAGATAGAATGGCAATAGTACCCACCTCAGCTGGCAGTTCACGAGGATGAAATCGGCAAAATGCATCCCCTGCCCCAGCAAAGCTTGTGGCCTATGACGAGAAGGGGATGGGGACACGAGGACAGTCAGGCAGAGACAGAACCATGTGATGGGGCAGCAGTACAGTGTAGCAGTGCTCAAGAACAGTGTTCTGCAGACAGCTTCTTGGGCCACAGACACACTGAGACCTGGGCAAGTGACTGTCTTCTCTCGGTCTCCGTTTCCTCTTCTGTGAAGCGGGCATGGATTCATATGGTCATGCAGATGGAGGGTTTAGCCGGTGCCTGGACCATCACTAGTTCTTCGTTGATAGGAGTTATAGCCATCTTTCATCAAATCTTGGATGCTGACAATTACGGGATGCACCAATCAAACTATGTATGTCACCCTGTTGTAAGACACATCCTAATTTCAGAGAAGTCAAAATGTGAACAAATTGTCTTAGGTCCCATTGTATACAGTATTATCATTCAGAGGAGGGTCTGGGAACACTGAGTGGGCTTCTGACCTAGCCCAGAGGCACATTCCTGTCCCTCTCTCTCTTTCTATCTGTCCCTTTCTCTGCTTTTAGCACCTAAATTTTGTCTCACTTCCCCTCTGGTTTCAGCACTTCTCTCAGGTTCTTCCATTAGGTGGCGCCTGGCCCTTGGATGGCTGCAGGCACCCTGGAGGTCAGTTCCCCCCCTCCCATTCTCTCTTCCTTTCCTTCCATCCCCCTTTTTTTCTTGGCTCAGGAGCGGGAGGCCCTGATTCAGTGCCCAGAGGCTCTCTGGAGAGTTACAGAGCTTGAGGGACAGCCACAGGGGCCCTTGCTGTGCACTGGCCCCACCCCATCCCAGCTGAATTTCCTCAGTGCTAGCCCCAGCGCCCAGAAACTCTAGTGGTGTAGACATTAAGTGCTACAGCTGCTAACCAAAGCCTTGGCAGTTTCAATCCACCAGGTATTCCTTGGAAACCCTATGGGGGGCAGTTCTACTCTGCCCTATAGGGTCGTTGTGAGTCAGAATCGACTTGATGGCAATGGGTTTGTTTGTGTTTTTTTTTGTTTAGCCCCAGTTCTCACCCACATACCTTCAGTGGCTGGAAAGTCACTGCAGAGGATCCCATTCTGGAGAAAGTCCATGTAGGAAGATCCGGAGGCAAGCCCAGCTGGGACCCATCTCCGACCTTCACATACAGGAGCTACTGACAGTTTAAGCCAGTATGAGCTGGGTTTGCTGATCCACACATATCAAAGAGCTCTGGCTAATACCCCCAGTGCCTCATGGGAAGTGCCTCCATCTTCCTCAACTCATCCTCCAGACCTGCCTTGTCTGACCATGTTACTTTTAATTGCAGTGGTGAGAGCTGGGCCTAGGCTCCGGGAGAGGGAGGCCGGGTCCTTCACAGCCTTTGGTCTTTTATCCTACAACGAAGTATGTGCCATTATTCCACGACCGCTGGTGAAAATGGACATGAGAAAATCACGTGGTTATTGACTCATGACCCGTCCTATGCTTCCTTTCACAGGCTGCTCCTGCTAAGCCGTGCCTCTTCCATCCTGGACTTGCCCTTAAACATTTGACAAACACTTCTGGGCCTCTTGGGTCAGTTCTCTTTGTGGGGAGGGGGACAGAGCAATCATGTGGACAAGTGGCAAGAGCTCTGCTTGCTGTGTGACCTTGAGCAAATCTCTGCCCTCTCTGAGCCTCAGCATCCCCCTTTATGAAAGAAAAAGATTACAGTCCCATTGCTGGGAATATATCCTAGAGAAATAAGAGTCGTCACACGGACAGACATATGCCCACCCATGTTCACTGCAGCACTGTTCACAATAGCAAAAAGATGGAAACCTAGATGCCCATCAACAGATGAATGGATAAACAAACCGTGGTACATGCACACAATAGAGATTGACGCAACGATAAAGAACAAGGATGAACCTGTGAAGCATCTTATAACAAGGATGAATCTGCAGGACGTTATACCGAGTGAAATAAGTCAATCACAAAAGGACAAATATTGTGTGAGACCACTACTGTAAAAACTCATGGAAAGGTTTACATACAAAAAGAAACAATCTTTTGGTGCCCGGCTACAACCGATGACTGCCCTGACAGGGAACACAACAGAGAACCCCTGAGGGAGCAGGAGAGCAGTGGGATGCAGACCCCAAGTTCTCATAAAAAGACCGGACTTAATGGTCTGACTGAGACTAGAAGAACCCCGGTGGTCATGGCCCCCAGGCCTTCTGTTGGCCCAGGACAGAAACCATTGCCAAAGCCAACTTTTCAGACAGGGATTGGACTGGACAATGGGTTGGAGAGGGATGCTGGTGAGGAGTGAGCTTCTTGGATCAGGTGGACACTTGAGACTGTCGGCATCTCCTGCCTGGAAGGGAGATGAGAGGGTAGAGGGGGTTAGAAGCTGATGAAATGGACATGAAAAGAAAGAGTGGAGGGAGGAAGCAGGCTGTCTCATTGCGGGGAGAGCAATTGGGAGTATGTAGCAAGGTATATATGGGTTTTTGTGTGAGAGAGTGACTTGATTTGTAAACTTAAAGCACAATAAAAATTAAAAAAGAAAAACAATCTTTGATGGTTTATGGGGAGGGGAGGGATAGGGATGGAAAAACACTTCATAGACAATAGATAAGTGGAAACTTTGGTGAAGGGTGATAGAGTACACAGTACTGGGGAAGCCAGCACAACCTGTACAAGACAAGGTCATGGTAGCTCCATAGACACATCTAAAGTCCCTGAGGGACCAAATTGCTGGGCTAAGGGCTGTAGAGACTATGATCTGGGGGAATATCTAGCTCAATTGGCGTAACATAATTTATAAAGAATATGTTCTACATTCTACTTTTGTGAGTAGTCTGGCTTCTTAAAAGACTGTGAGCAGCCATCTAGGATACTCCACTGGTCTCACCCCTTTCAGAGCAAGGAAGAATGAAGAAAACTAAAGACACAAGGGAAAGATTAGTCCAAAGGACTGATGGACCACATTTCCCATGGCCTCCACCAGACTGAGTCCAAAACAACGAGATGGTGCCTGGCTACCACCGCTGACTGTTCTGACAGAAATCATGATAGAGGGTCCTGGACAGAGCTGCAGAAAAATTATAGAACAAAATTCTAACTCAAAAAGAAAGACCAGAATTCCTGGCCTGACAGAGACTGGAGAAACCCTGAGAGTATGGCCCCCTGAACATCCTTTCAGCTCAGTAATGAGGCCACTCCTGAGGTTCACCCTTCAGCCGAAGATTGAACAGGCCCATGGAACAAAACAAGACTAAAGGGGCACACCAGCCCTGGGGCAGGGACTGGAAGGCAGGAGGGAACAGGAAAGCTGGTAACAGGGAACCCAGGGTTGCGAAGAGAGAGTGTTGACATGTCGTGGGGTTGTTAACCAATGTCATACAACAATGTATGTACTGTTTGATAAGAAACTAGTTTGTTCTGTAAACCTTCATCTAAAGTACAATAAAAAATAAAAGAAAGTAAAAGGTTGGACTAACGTGTCTGAAGATGCTTGAGAATTTTCTTTGTTCACTTCTGCCCAGAGGAGACATGAAAGAGCAGCCTTACTCAGGCGAACTGGGGCCTATGTGGTTATTCATATCTTATTTTTTCCATTTGCCATGGAGTCAACTTTGACTTATCGTGACCCCATGTATATCAGGGTAGAACTCTGTTCCATAGGGTTTTCAATGGCTGACTTTCTGAAAGTTAATCACTAGGCCTTTTGGAGTACCTCTGAAGAGCCTGTGAGTAGACTTGAACCTCTAACTTTTTGGTTAATATTCAAGTGTGTTAACCGCTTGTGCCAACCAGGGACTCCACACACTTCATGCCCTTTGCTGTTCACCATCTTTTATGTCCCAGCAGCCTGTGAGGATACCGGGCAAGGAACTGGGGGAAACAGAGGCTCAGCAGTGGTACATGGCATGTGCAAAGAGCTGCAGGACAGAGCCGGCCTCCCCCCAGGACCTGTGATAAAACAGCAGCTGTCATTTCTCAAGTGCTTTCTGCTCTCTGTGTGCCAAATACTTGTTGTGTGGTTATCTCCTTGACCCCGATGGGTGGTTACTATTATTATTCCCTTTTACAGATAAGGAAACTGAAGCCCAGAGAGGTGAAATTACTAGTCCAAGGTAAATGCAGCAGAAGCAAGCAATGAAGCTGGGCTTCAAAGCCACAGTTAGCAGCTCAGAGCCCATGTTTTCCATTATGCAACCCTCCCTCTTGGTATTAACAGGAGCACGAAAGTAGGACTAGGGTAGGGGAAAGCTAGGATTTCAAAGACCTGTGTTCTTGAATGGACACTTGCTAGTTCTGTGCCCTGAGTAAATCATTCACCTCCCTGAACCTCAGTTTCCTCATCTGTAAAATGGAGACAATGAGTCTCCACCTCGATTGGGAGAGTTAGGAAAATGCATTTTTAGTGAGGGCAAGTATGTGAATGCTCCTTTTGTCCTGCAAAGAACCATCTTAATGTAAGAGATTGTTGTTTTCTTAATCCCAGAGCAGAAGCCAGGGCAGGGAGTGGGCAGGCTAACCAAGGTGGGCCCAGTGGCCTAGAGTAGCCACTTCCGCCTTTGGCGAACATGAAGTCCCCAGGAAAAGAGGAGACAGGGCGGAGGAAAGGCCAAAACTCCAGGTTGTTGTCTAGAACTTTGCCTTCACTTCAGGGCCCTCCAGGGGAAGAGCAGCTTCTGGACTATCACCACTGAGTTCCAAGCATTCCAGAGGGCCCAGTGGGGAGGAAGTCTGTCATCCCTTGACCCAGCACCAGCCAGAGAGAGGCTGGGATGGGCTGGCTGCATCCCGCCCCCGCCCCAGCCATCCTCTGTCCTTGCACTGTCCTGGCCTCATTGTCTAGGCCTCCACCCCAGTCCCGGCCCCCTCAGCTCTGTCCTACCAGAAGGAACAGCAGACTCCGCAGAGATGGCCAGCTGCCCAGAGCTTTGGAGAGCAAATTAAATTTGGAGTTGCAAGGCCCAGGCTCTGATTCTAGTTTTGCCCTTGAGTCCCTTCCCCTCTCTGGGCCTCAATGTCTCCACTGTGAAATAACGAATAATAGCTCAAGGCACTGACATATTGTGGTTCTGGTGCTCAAGTCTCACCTCGGGTTTAAACAATGGCCACCTGCTACACCTGTCACAAGGAGCCCTGATCATGCAAGGGTGAAGTGCTCAGCTGCTAACCCAGAGATCGGCAATTAGAACCTACCCAGTGGCTCTGCAAGAGAAAAGACCTATGATCTGCTCCCATAAGGACTACAGCCTAGGAAATCCTATGGGGCAGTTCTACTCTGTCACACGGGGTCGCTATGAGTCAGAGTCGACTTGATGACACCTAAGGACAACACTACTGTCACAGTGTTGCTTCCTCTGCCTGATTTCTTCTTCCTTGGCTGCTGGAGAAACCGACTGCCCTCTGTTGGTGGTCAACAGCACTCCAGCCCAGGGATCTCACACTCAAGTCATCTTCGCCACTTCATGCTTCTGCTTCTTCCTGAATTCCAGTTCTTTTTTTCTCCCAATGAGACTGAAAGCTCCTTGAAGACAAGAGACAGGCCCTGTTAGGTCTGTGCTTCCCTCAGAGCCTAGTGTAGAGTGTAGCACACAGTAGAGCCTCAGACCTGTTTGCCGAATGCACTGTTGGGCCATCCTTGAGGCCCTCCATGAACACTCATTCAATCACCAGTGCCTGGTGGGAAGAGTTCTGGCCACATCGGGAGGAACCCTGGCTTTTGCTCCACTCAATAATTTAAGGCTAGGCCCTTGGCCTCTGTGGTTTTCAAAATGTACCCTGTGGAGGCCAAGAATTCAGTGGTTAAGGGAGGCCAAGGGCATGGGCTGATGTTCTAGACCCCACCCCCACCACCCAGGGCTGCTCCATTCTTAACTCTTTTACATGAAGTTTCCGTTTTGTTTTTAGAGCTTTACCGAGGTATAATTGATATACAATAAACTGACATAAAGTGTAAAATGTGGTAAGTTTTGACGTATGTATTGGTGCAAATAGTTAACTTGCTCGTTGCTAACTGAAAGGTTGGAGGTTCAAGTCTACCCAGAGGTGTCTCAGAAAAAAGACCTGGCAGTCTACTTCTGAAAAATCAGCCACTGAAAACCCTGTCCTACCCTGACACACACGGGGTCATCAGGAGTCAGAATCAACTTAATGGCACCTGATACACCCACAAAACCATCACCACAATCACCACTGAAAACCCTGTCCTACCCTGACACACACGGGGTCATCAGGAGTCAGAATCAACTTAATGGCGCCTGATACACCCACGAAACCATCACCACAATCCACATAGTGAACACAACCATCACTCCTAAAACTTTCCTTGTGCCCTGTTGTAATTCCTTCCCACCTTCCCTCCACCCCCCGGAACAACTGATCTGCTTTCTGTCACTATAGATCAGTTTGCATTATCTAGAATTTCAGGCAAATGAAATGATACAGTATGCACTCTCTTTTGTCTGACTTCTTTCACTTGGCATAATTATTTTCAGATTCATCTATGTTGGCACACAGGGACAGATTATCCAATAGGCAAGATAAGCACAGTGCTTACCTTGCTTACCAGGTCATCTATAGTGAACAATTTCACATTTTTTCACCGTATCAAAGCTTCTGCTTCTAGGTATGGCTGGCATCTGTCTCTCCTCCAGCCTCACAGCCCCTTCCTACAGAATCAAGACCTTTTTTCAAATTTATAATCCCTGACAGGGGCAGATGACTCAGTAAGCAGGGTAAACACGGGCTTACTTATGCTTAATTACCAATTTTTTTTTTTTAGTGACCAGTTTCCCATGGCTTTCACTGTGCTTATCTTCCCTGAGGGCTAATCTGTCCCTGTTGGCACACGTATCAATAGTTCATTTCTTTTTAATGCTGAGTGGTATTCCATTGTATGAAGGTACCATCATTTGGCCACTGACCTGTTGCTGGACATTTGGGTTGGTCCAGGGTTTTCGCTATTACAAACAAAGCTGTTACGAACATTCATTCGCACAAGATTTTATCTGAAGGAGGGTTACACTGCTAAAAAAAAAAAAAGCTGGACAAGATGCTTACTAAATCTTAGGATTTTAAGGCCCTGGAAACTTTGACCAAGCTGGGGAGTTGAGGACTGATGTCACGCACCTGATCATATTCACTCATTTAATCACAGCCTGTCCAGGAAGCAGGCACCATTGTTATTCCCATTGCACAGATGAAACAGGTGAGGCCCAGAGAAGTGAATGCAGCTGCCTAATGACATGTAACTAGGTCGTAGCAGAGCCATGGCTCAGACCCAAGGTCTGGCTGCCTCTGAGCCCAGGTTCAGAATCATCACACACAGGCGAAGAGAACCAGCCCTCGTTCCTTGGCTTAGCTTGACTCACTGCGTGTTTGGGGTTAGTATTTGTGTTGGCTCCCTTCATACTTGCCCCACAGGAGACACCCAGCTGAGACTGGGAGGCATGTTTGGGGAGCTCGGGAGACAGCAGCAGGAAGCAAGTCAGTCAGGTTATGAGGGGTCCCTGAACACTGATCAGGCAGAGGAAGAAAAGAGGGAGCCCCCTTATTATATTGAGGGCTCTTGAATCAGGCAGGCACCTTTCACACGTTTTCTCCTTTAATCTTTTCAGTAATCCTATGAGGCAGGAATTATCATCCCCATCTTACAGATGAGAAAACTGAGGCTCTCAGGATGCTGTCAGTTTCAAGTAACAGAAAAGATAACCAAAAGTGGCTTAAACGATAAATACACTTATAATCTTACCACCCCTCCCCCCAAAAAAAGAAAAAAAAAACCCCGAAGTTCTAAGTTTGGGAAGTTTCAGGCTGTTTATCCAAAGGCTCGGTGGAACCTTCCAGGACCCAGTCCTTTCCTTCTTCACAGGCTTCATACTCCACACCTCAGCTTGTCTCTCCCTCACAGTCCCAAGAGGGCTGCAGGGGTTGTAGGGACCACAGGCCAACAACATCAGGGTTTGGCTAGTAAGGAAGGGGGAAGTGACTTGCCCAAGATGGCTCTACTGGTCGGAGACAGAGTTCAGCCCTATGATACGTGGAGGTATTTGCCTTGCCTGTTATTCTACCAGCATCATTATTATCCTCATTCCATAGAGGAGAAAATTGAGGCCCATATTGTGGAGCCCAGGGGCCTCCTTAGCCAGCCCTATTGCGCTATCACGAGTCTGTGCTGTAGTGATAACATTAATATCTTCTATGTATTGAGTACTTTATGTCCCAACCATATGTTATTCTATCACCTGGAGTTAAGATACTATTATTATCCCCATTTTAAGGAAAGGGACACAGAGGCACAGAGAGAGTGTGAAGCTTGCCTGAGGTCGCACACCCAGAAAGTGGTGGAGCTGGTATTTGAACCTTGCCTAGTATTCCAGGACCCCACCACCCCAAGAAGTCGAGGAGGAAGCTTAGTGGGTGAGTCACAGGGTGGGTAGGGCAGCCCCCAGGCCTGATGGGGAGAGCTGAGCAGCAGCAGGTGAAGGCAGGCTGCTTGAACGGCCCAGTGGCCAGGAATGGGGTTGGACCCAGGCCAGCCAGCAGGCCAGTTGAGCCTGCAATGTGAGCCCAAGAGCCAAACGTGCCCACCCACCAGCTGCCTCTCAGATTCCAGGTCTCCCGCCCAGCCCCTTCCAGGAGCTTGCGCTGCAGATTCAGGTTTACGAGCAATAAGCACTCACAGGGCAGTCCAGCAAACCACAGACACTTAGAGCCTCAAGGAGTTGTTGGTCCAATGCCCCCATTTTACAGACAGGGAAACCGAGGCCACTCATTCACAGACGGGTTGGTTTCTTTGTGTCTGTTTTGTTCACCGTCCTATCCTCATTGCCTAGAATGGTGCTTGGCATGTAGTAGGCACTCACTAAATATTTGTAGAACGGCATCAGCGACTAAATGTAGTTGCCCCATGGTGCTTAGCATTGCACAGCAGGCAAACACTCCTGCAACAGAAAGCTATCAGAGCAGGGCCTCGTCCCCTTGAACCCCTCATTTCACAAGTGGGAAGAACAAGGGTGAGAGAAAAGCGGCTTGCCTGCAGTCAAGTATGTACCTTTCCACTGAAGTCAGGCTGTCACAGGCACACTGTATTTAAGACAGTTCCTGCAACACACAGACACACACAAGCACACGCTGACACACCCCTTCTGTAATTTCGAGGACAGAACCCATCAGCAGGCTTAAGCATAAACAGGGTTACTGGCAGGAGCCTTGTGCACTCCAGGGGCAAAAACTCAGTCATACCTCCCAAGGAACCAGAAACAAGAATCAGAAAATCTTAAAAATGACATTCTCGGCCATCGCTCCTCTCTATCTGTATACAGGTTCACTTTCTTCTTCTCCCCCTTCTGCTCTCTAGTGATCTCAGAGCTCCTGGCTGCTTCACACTCAGCTTTACGGAGCTTTTCAGTTGAAAACCACAACGGAGACTGGGTGCCAAGGTCTGGGTCACAGATTCTCAGGAGAGGGGACCTGATTGGCCTGCTAGGGTTGGGAGCCAGTCCCGTTCAAGGGGCCACCGCCCACTACCCAGGGAGATGGGAGCCAACTCTGGGAATTGGGGGGTGGCTTCTCTAAGAAGTGGGTGGCTCCTCTTAGTTCAAAAATCTAACCTAATACCTCCTTAACCCCAACTTCCCAGACAAGAAGTCTTGAATATCTTCCGTGATGGGGCTCTCACTACCCACACAAGAACAATATCACCCATTGTCCCTCATTACTCATTATCATTTGAGGGTTCGTAAGTCATCCTTTTTTCTTCTGACCTAGCCATTGCTCATGTCTGTAGTTAGAGTAGTTAAGCAAGATTAAGGGAACGAGACACAACTGTTCTTTTATCTACCTTTTGGGGGAAGGGATGCTAGAAGCAATTTTTATACCTTCTAAACTTAAGAGGCCTATCGATGGAAAATAGCACCTATGGCAATTAGTTTTAAATTGCTGAATCATCTCTCACAGCTGGTGACGGAAACTGCTCATTAGTGCCCTTCCTTAAGGGTGCCCAGGGCCCACGCATTACCCGGTACGCCTTAGTTATGCCTCTGCTTTGTAAACCTACAGCTCATGAAAGAGAGGCTCTGGTTGGTTCTCCCCATCACCAACTTATCAGGGCTGCTACTGTTGGCCGGAGCATTCACACCAGCACCCCTGCTGGTTGCCAGCCAACCTATAGTATATCTGCCTGCGGATCAGAGGCCCGCCCATCCCTAGATAGCAACAGCTGGGCCATCTTCTGGTTTTGGCTGTTGCTGAGATTTTCTTTGCTTTCCCTGATTTTTCTCTGGGCCTGGGCCATTTCCCTGTCCACCTGCCCCCACCCAAGTTCTTTGTTCATTGTTTACTGAGGCATATTCTTCTCCTTCCTTGGGTTTCCCCACCTTTTTCCTGCCGGTTGCACATTTTGGACACAGCTCTGCACTTTTCAAGTGATGGCTGCATATACCACTTTGGGCAAGTCCCTTCTCTCTTTGAGCCTCAGTTGCCCTTTGTGTATGTTGGGCCTGCTATTGCCCACTTGGAGTCCTGGTGGTGCAATGGTTAAGCATTCAGCTGGTAACCAAAAGGTTAGCAGTTCAAATCCACCAGCCATTCATTGGAAACCCTATGGGGCAGTTCTACTCTGCTCATAGGGTCTCTATGAGTTGGAGTCTACGCAACGGGTTTGGTTTACTGCCCAGTTAAGGAACCCTGGTGGTATAGTGGTTAAGCCCTTGACTGCTAACCAAAGGTCGGTGATTCAAACCCGTCAGCAGCTCCATGGGACAAAGAGGTGGCAGTCTGCTTCCATAAAGATTATTGTTGTTAGGTGCCGTGTAGTCAATTCTGACTCATAGCAACCCTAGGTACGATAGAATGAAACACTGCCTGGTTCTGCCCCACTGTCACAATCCCTGCTATGTTTGAGCCCATTATTGCAGTCACTATGTCAATCCAGCTCATTGAGGGTCTTCCTCTTTTTCACTGACCCTCTACTTTACCAAGCATGATGTCCTTCTCCAGGGACTGATTCCCCCTGATAACATGTCCAAAGTATGTGACACGTAGTCTTGCTATCCTTGCTTCTAAGGAGCATTCTGGCTGTACTTCTTCCAAGACAGATTTGTTTGTTCTTCTGGTGGTTCATGGTGCATTCAATATTCTTTGCCAACACCATAATTCAAAGGCATCAATTCTTCTTCAGTCTTCTTTACTCATTGTCCAGCCTTTGAATGCAAATGAGGTGATTGAAAATATCATAGGTTGGGTCAGGTGCACCTGAGTCCTCAAGGTGGCATCTTTACTTTTTAACCCTTTAGAGAGGTCCTTTGTAGCAAATTTGAACACATTGAACACTAATGGCCTAAAGACCAGATGAGTTGTGGAATGACATCAAAGACATCATACATGAAGAAAGTAGAAGGTCATTAAAAAGACAGGAAAGAAAGATAAGACCAAAACGGCTGTCAGAAGAGACTCTGAGACTTGATTTGTAAACTTGCACTTAAAGCACAATAGAAATTTAAAAAAAAGAAGAGACTCTGAAAATTGCTCTTGAACATAGAGTAGCTGAAGCGAACAGAAGAAATGATAAAGTAAAAGAGCTGAACAAAAGATTTCAGATGGTGGCTTGAGAAGACAAATTAATATTTTATAGCTAAATATGCAAAGATCTGGAGTTAGAAAACCAAAAGGGAAGAACATGCTCAGTATTCCTCAAGCTGTAAGAACTGAAGAAAAAATTCAAACCTTGAGTTACGATCTTGAAGAATTCTATAAGCAAAATATTGAACAACACAGGAAGCATCTAAAGAAGATAGAAGTAATACAGAGTCACTGTACCAAAAAGAACTGGCTGATGTTCAACCATTTCAGGAGGTCATATATGATTAAGAACAGATGGTAACTGAAGAAAGATGTCCAAGCTGCACTGAAAGCCTTGGCAAAAAATAAGGCTCCAGGAATTGATGGAATACCAATTGAGATGCTTCAATAAATGGATGCAATGCTGGAGGTGCTCACTCGTCTATGCCAAGAAATTTGGAAGACAGCTACCTGGCCAACAGACTGAAAGGGATCCATATTTGTGCCCATTCCCAAGAAAGGTGATCCAACAGAATGCAGAAATTATCAAACAATATCACACACAAGAAAAATTTTGCTGAAGATATCAAAAAATGGTTGCAACAATATCTCGACAGGGAACTGCCAGAAATTCAAGCCAGATTCAGAAGGGGATGTGGAACAAGGGATATCACTACTGATGTTAGATAGATCTTGGCTGAAATCAGAGAATACCAGAAAGATGTTTACCTGTGTTTTATTGGCTATGCAAAGGCATTTGACTATGTGGATCATAACAAATTATGGATAACATTATGAAGAATGGGAATTCTAGAACACTTAATTGTCCTCGTGAGGAACCTGTACATAGATCAAGAGGCAGTTGTTAGAACAGGACAAGGGGATACTGCATGGTTTAAATTCAGGAAAGATGTGCGTCAGGGTTGTATCCTTTCACCATACCTATTCAATATGTATGCTGAGCAAATAATCTGAGAAGCTGGACTTTATGAAGAAGAAAGTTGGCATCAGGATTGGAGGAAGACTCATTAACAACTTGTGTTATGCAGATGACACAACTTTGCTTGCTGAAAGTGAAGAGGACTTGAAGCACTTACCCATGAAGATCAAAGACTATAGCCTTCAGTATGGATTGCACTTCAACATAAAAAAAAAAAAATCCTTACAACTGGACCAGTAAGCAACATCATGATAAACGGAGAAAAGACTGAAGTCGTTAAGGATTTCGTTTTACTTGGATCCACAGTCAACACCCATGGAAGCACCAGTCAAGAAATCAAAAGTCGCATTGCACTGGGCAAATCTGCTGCAAAAGACCTCTTTAAAGCGTTAAAAAGCAAAGGTGTCACTTTGAAGACTCAGGTACACCTGACCCAAGGCATGGCATTTTCAGTCACCTCATAAGCAGTTCTACTCTGTCTTTTAGGATCACTATGGCTTGGAATCAACTTGACGGCAATGGGTTTTTTTGTTTTTTTTTTTTTCCCATAGCATGTGAAAGCTGGACAATCAATTAAAAAAACCAAAGAAGACTCGATGCCTTTGAATTATAGTGTTGGCTAAGAATACTGAATATACTATGGACTGCCAGAAAAACGAACAAATCTGTCACAGAAGAAGTACAGCCGGAATGCTCCTTAGAAACCAGGATGGTAAGACTTCCTCTCGCATACTTTGGACATGCTATCAGGAGGGCCCAGTCCCTGGAGAAGGACTTTGTGCTTGGTAAAGTAGAGGGTCAGCAAAAAGAGGAAGACTCTCAACGAGATGGATTGATACAGTGGCTGCAATGATGGGCTCAAACATAGCAACAATTGTGAGGATGGTGCAGGACCAGGCAGTGTTTCCTTCTGTTGTACATGGGGTTGCTTCGAGTCGGAACCAACTAGATGGCACCTAACAACAACAACAAAAAAGGGGAGCTCTTTGGTTGAATGTGTTGGGAAAAGCCATATCACACCTATTAGACTATTAAAGGCTAAGGCAGGCTAACAAGACAGGCTAAGACAGGCTTCACTTGGTATAATTACTTTTCCTTCTGAAATAGCCATTGCTATTATTATCCTCAATATGGTAGCCACTAGCCACAGGTGGCTACTTGTCTTGGACTGAATTTTGTCCCCCAAAACATATGTATCAATTTGTGTAGGCCATGATTCCCAGTATTGTGTGATTGATCACCATTTTTTAATCTGACATGATTTTCCTATGTGTTGTAAATCCTAGCTCTATGATGCTGATGAGATGGGATTAGTAGCAGTTATGTTAATGAGGCAGGATTCAATCTACAAGATTAGATTGTGTCTTGAACCAATCACTTTTGAGATATAAAAGAGAGAAGCAAGCAGAAAGACCTGGGAACCTCATACCACCAAGAAACAAGAGCCAAGAGAATAGTGTATTCTTTGGATCCAGGGTACCTGTGCTGAGAAGCTCCTCCAAGAGGGAAGATTGATAACAAGGACCTTCCTCCAGAGCCAACAGAGAAAGGCTTTCCCTCTAACTGATGCCCTGAATTCAGACTCCTAGCTTACTAGACTGTGAAACAATAAACTTGTTTGTTAAAGCCATTCACTTGTGGTATCTCTCTTATAGCAGCACTAGATAACTAAGACACTACTTAAATTTTTTTTCCTGCAAAAGCTGGACAATTAATAAAGAAGACCAAAGAAGAATTGATGCCTTTGAACTGTGGCATTGGAGAAGGACACTGAATACGCCAAAAGAATGAACAAACCTGTCTTGGAAGAAATACAACCAGAATTCCCCTTAGGAGCAAGGACGGCGAGGCTATGTCTTACATACCTTGGACATGCTGTCAGGAGGGATCAGTCCCTGGAGAAGGACATCATGCTTGGTAAAGTAGAGGGTCAGCGAAAAAGAGGAAGACTCTCAGTGAGACGAATTGACACAGTGGCTACAACAATGGGCTCAAGCATAGCAACAATTGAGAGAATGGTGCAGGACTGGGCAATATTTTGTTCTGTTGTGCATAGGGTCGCTGTGAGTCAGAACTGACTCGATAGCACCTAATAACAACAACAATTAAATTTAAGTCAAAAGTAAATTTTTAAACATTCAGTTCCTCACAAAAAAGGACCATGCTTACTGGACTGACAGAGACTGGAGAAACCCCAAGACTATGGCCCCGGACACCATTTTAACTCAGTACTGAAGTCACTTCCGAGGTTCACCCTGCAGCGAAAGACTAAACAGGCCCATAAAACAAAACGAGACTAAATGGGCACACCAGCCCAGGAGCAAGGACGAGAAGGCAGGAGGGGACAGGAAAGCTGGTAACGGGGAACCCAAGGTCAAGAAGGGGAGAGTGCTGACATGTCGTGAGGTTGGCAACCAATGTCGCAAAGCAATATGTGTATTAACTGTTTAAGGAGAAACTAATTTGCTCTATAAACCATCTAAAGTACAATAAAATAAATAAAAGGCACGTACCCACACTTATACTGAAAAAGAAAAAAAAAATTCAGTTCCTCAGTCACACTAGTCACATTTCAAGTGCTCGGTGAACCCATGTGGCTAGTGGCTACCATATTGCACAGTGCAGACTGAAACATTTCCTTCATCTTAGAAAGTTCTTTTTGACAGTGCTATAGTCAGAGGGGAGCCCTGGTGGTGCAGTTCTTAAGAGCTATGGCTGCTAACCAAAGGGTTAGCAGTTCAAATCCACCAGCCACTCCTTGGAAACCCTATGGGACGGTTCTACTCTGTCCTATAGTGTTGCTAAGAGTCGGAATCCCCTCAATGGCAGCAGGTTCGGGTTCGGTAGCCAGCAGAGGCCTTTTTTCTTTTACCCAACATTTCCCAAACACATTTGACCACACTGCCTTTATGGGACACTCGTGACCAGAATAAGGAATAATACTGCTCCCATGAACATGGTCTGGAAGATGTTGAGTCCAGGCCTTTGAACTCATCCATTCTGGCTTGATAGAGTGGCTGAGAGTGTGCAGATATACTTAATCAGAATCTATGTTTTAAACAAGATCCCCAGTAGGGGTTCAAACCAGAATGAACTGGTTCAAAACTTTGGCTAAGCCCTTCCAACTTCAAGAGTGGAGATGGGGAGATATTCCAGCAACAGAATTCCTCTTGGAAGAGGGAGTTTTTTATGTTCAGTAGTTCACTTGGCTAAAAGGACATGAGAATTGTGAGAAAAGCCTCTCAGTGTGGCTGGGATGCACCGGAAAGGAAAGGGGGAGAGAACCAAATTGTTCTGGGTAATGAAGTAAGTGGAATTTGGACGGGAAGGTGAGAGTGTGGTGAAGGTAGGAGAGGGCCCATAAACCTGGTGGGAAGATGAAGCCAGGACAGGGAGAAAACCAGAGGCCAGAAAGGCTGAAGAATTCTTGAGAACATGGAACCCAGACATTTGGTTCTAAGGCATCTGTAAACAGCTGCATTGCCATGCAAATCCCTTTACCCACTGCCCATGAGTCAGTAAACATCTAGTACATCTTGACACACCACCTTGGGGAAAAATGAAGAAAAAAGAACTATACCTTTGGGCTGCCAGCAGGGTGGAAAAGGTCTTCAAGGGAGTTGAGATAAAGATTTCTTCAGAAGTTGGTTCTATGGAAGGAGGAGATGTACAGGTTGACTAGGAGAAATGGAACTTCCTCCAAGAGTTTCCAGAGAGATTAGAAGGTGTCTTAGTTATCTAGTGCTGCTATAACAGGAATATCACAAGAGGAAGTCTTTAACAAACAGAAGCTTATTCTCTCACAGTCTAGTAGGCTAGAAGTCTGAACTCAGGGTGTCAGCTCCAGGGAAGTCTTTCTTTCTGTGTTGGCTTTGGAGGAAGTTCCTTGTCGGCAAGCTTCCCACGTGTTTGTCAGTTTGCCGTACTATGGGGGCTTGTGTGTTGCTGTGATGCTGGAAGCTATGCCACCGGTATTCAGATACCAGCAGGGTCACCCATGGAGGACAGGTTTCAGCTGAGCTTCCAGACTAAGACAGACTAGGAAGAAGGACCTGGCCGTCTACTTCTGAAAAGCATTAGCCAGTGAAAACCTTATGAATATCAGCAGAACACTGGTCTGATACAGTGCTGGAAGATGAGCCCCCTAGGTTGGAAGGCACTCAAAAGATGACTGGGGAAGAGCTGCCTCCTCAAAGTAGAGTCGACATTAATGACATGGATGGAGTAAAGCTTTCGGGACCTTCATTTGCTGATGTGGCATGACTCAAAATGAGAAGAAACAGCTGCAAACATCCATTAATAATCAGAACCTGGAATGTACGAAGTATGAACCTAGGAAAATTGAAAATCATCAAAAATGAAATGGGATGCATAAATATCAATATCCTAGGCATTAGTGAGCTGAAATCGACTGGTATTGGCCATTTTGAATCAAACAATCATATAGTCTACTATGCTGGGAATGACAACTTGAAGAGGAATGGTGTTGCATTCATCGTCAAAAAGAACCTTTCAAGCTCTATCCTGAAGTACAACGCTGTTAGTAACAGGATAATATCCATACGCCTACAAGGAAGACTAGTTAATACGACTATATTCAAATTTACACACCAACCACTAGGGCCAAAGATGAAGAAATAGAGGATTTTTATCAGCTGCTGCAGTCTGAAATTGCATTGATAATTACTGGTGATTGGAACACGAAAGTTGGAAACAAAGAAGAAGGATCAGTAGTTGGAAACTATGGCCTTGGTGATAGAAACATTGCTGGAGATCGAATGATAGATTTTTGCAATACCAACGACTTCTTCATTGCAAATACCTTCTTTCACCAACATAAACAGCGACTATACACATGGGCCTTGCCAGATGGAACACACAGAAATCAAATTGACTACATCTGTGGAAAGAGACGATGGAAAAGCTCAACAGCATCAGTCAGAACAAGGCCAGGGGCCGACTGTGGAACAGACCATCAATTGCCCATATGCAAGTTCAAGCTGAAACTGAAGAAAATCAGAGCAAGTCCACGAGAGCCAAAATATGACCTTGAGTATATCCCACCTGAATTTAGAGACCATCTCAAGAAAAGATTTGACGCATTGAATACTAGTGACCGAAGACCAGATGAGTTTTGGAATGACATCAAGGACATCATTCATGAAGAAAGCAAGAGGTCACTGAAAAGACAGGAAAGAAAGAAAAGACCAAGGTGGATGTCAGAGGAGACTCTGAAACTTGGCTCTTGAGCATCGAGTAGCTGAAGCAAAAGGAAGAATTCATGAAGTAAAAGAACTGAACAGAAGATTTCAAAGGGCCTCTCGAGGAGACAAAATAAAGTATTATAATGACATGTGCAAAGAGCTGGAGGTGGAAAACCAAAGGGAAGAACACGCTCGGCGTTTCTCAATCTGAAAGAACTGAAGAAAAAATTCAAGCCTCGAGTTGCAATAGTGAAGGATTCCATGGGGAAAGTATTAAATGATGCAGGAAGCATCAAAAGAAGATGGAAGGGATACACAGAGTCATTATACCAAAAAGAATTAGTCGATATTCAACCATTTCAAGAGGTGGCATATGATCAAGAACTGATGGTACTGAAGGAAAAAGTCCAAGCTGCTCTGAAGGCATTGGCAAAAAAGAAGGCTCCAGGAATTGACGGAATATCAATTGAGATGTTTCAACAAACAGATGCAGCGCTGGAGGTCTATGCCAAGAAATATGGAAGACAGCTTCCTGGCCAATGGACTGGAAGAGATCCATATTTAAGCCTATTCCCAAGAAAGGTGATCCAGCCGAATGTGGAATATGGTTATTTAATCTGTATGCTGAACAAATAATACGAGAAGCTGGACTATATGAAGAAGAACGGGGCATCAAGATTGGAGGAAGACTCATTAACAACTTGCGTTATGCAGATGACACAACCTTGCTTGCTGAAAGTGAAGAGGACTTAAAGCACTCACTAACGAAGATCAAAGACCACAGCCTTCACTATGGATTACACCTCAACATAAAGAAAACAAAAATCCTCACAACTGGACCAATGAGCAATATCATGATAAATGGAGAAAAGATTGAAGTTGTCAAGGATTTCATTATACTTGGATCCACAATCAACAGCCATGGAAGCAGCAGTCAAGAAATCAAAAGACGCATTGCATTGGGCAAATCTGCTGTAAAGGACCTCCTCAAAGTGTTGAAGAGCAAAGATGTCACCCTGAAGACTAAGGTGCGCCTGACCCAAGCCATGGTATTTTCAATCGCATCATATGCATGTGAAAGCTGGGCAATGAATAAGGAAGACCAAAGAAGAGTTGACGCCTTTGAACTGTGGTGTTGGCAAAGAATACTGAATATATCATGGACTGCCAAAAGAACAAACAAATCTGTCTTAGAAGAAGTACAACCAGAATGTTCCTTAGAAGCAAGGATGGTGAGACTGCTTCTTACATACTTTGGACATGTTGTCAGGAGGGATCAATCCCTGGAGAAGGACATCATGCTTGGCAAAGTAGAGGGTCAGTGGAAAAAAGGAAGACCCTCAACGAGGTGGATTGACACAGTGGCTGCAACAATGAGCTCAAGCATAACAAGGATTGTAAGGATGGCGCAGGACGGGGCAGTGTTTCGTCCTGTTGTGCATAGGGTCGCTATGAGTCGAAACCAACTCGACGGCACCTAACAACAACAACAACAACAACAACAATGAGCATCTCAGCACAGGGACCCCGAGTCCAAAGGGTGCACTCTGCTCCTGGCACTATTTCTTGGTGGTTTGAGGTCCACCTGTCTCTCTGTTCACTTCTCTCTTTTAATATCTCAAAAGAGATTGACTCAAGATACAATCTAATTTTGTAGATGGAGTCCTGCCTCATTAGCATAACTGCCTGTCATCCTGTGTTATTAACAGCATAGAGGTAGGGTTTAGGACACATAGGAAAATCACATCAGATGACAAAATGGTGGACTATCACACAATACCGGAAACCATGGACTAGCCAAGTTGACACACATTTTGGGGGGGACACAATTCAATCCATAACAGGAAGTGTGGCAGTTCTAAAATGTCGCTCTCAAATTCTTGATTTTCCTATCATCAAGAGGTGGGGTTTTATGTGCCTTCCCCTTGAATATGGGCTTTATGACTGCTTAACCAATAGAACATGGCAGGAGGAATACTGCTTCAGTGTCCTGGCCCAGGTCTTAATAAACTGGCAGGTTCTACTTGTTTCTTGGGGCACTTGCTCTTGGAATCCAGCTGCCATGCTGTGAGGAAGCCCAGGGCACATTAAGAGGATACATGTATGTGTTCTGACCAGCTGAGACCCCAGATGACAACCAGTGTCAACTGCCAGACATGCGAGTGAGGAAGCCTTCTATATAACTCCAGTCTCATTCACCATCTGAGTGCAATCACATGAAAAACTCTGAGAGAGAACCCCTAGCTGAGCCCAGTCAACCCCCGGAAATATGAGAGAGAATAATAAAATGATTGTTATTGTTTTAAGCCACTATGTTTTGGTTGATTCATTTTTCAGCAAGTTAAACTGGAACATGAGACAAGCTCTGAGTGTCATCACAGTGGGGTGGGATATTCAAGGCAATCCTTCATGAAATCTCAAAGCATAAGGGTGCCTCAGCAAGCTGCAAGACTTGGAGGATGGCAGGAACAGACATCTCGATGACCTTGGTTTCAGATAAAGTTCCTGGGATGACTTCAAGGATTTGGTTTGGAGACTTTCTGTGTGAGAGAGAGGAAGGTGGCAATGATGAATCACAAGTTTCTAGCTTGGGCAACTATCCTTGGTGAATTTGGGAGGAGAGGAAGAGGAGGAGCAGGTCTGAAAAAAGATGACTAGACTAGTTCTGGACACACTGTTCCATTTGCAGAGTGTCTTCTGTAAATATCAGAACCTGCTGATAGATTAACTTAAAAAAGAGAAATTCTTGCTGGGAGCTTCAGCCCATATTCCCAAGCAAAGGTTTGAGGAGTCTGAGCCTCAAAGGTTATTCATACATTCATTCACTCATTTAGTCATTCATTCAGGCAAGTAAAGTTATGCTTAAGGGACCAGATTCTGGAGTCAAATTGCCTGGATTCAAAGCCCAGCTCTACCCCTTACAAGCCGGAAGGCCTTGGGCAGGTGTCTTAATTTCTCTCTGCCTCAGTTTCCTTATCTCTAAAATGAAGATGGTAATAAATGACGATGGCACCTATATTATTACTCTTAAAACAGTGCTTGAAACGTAAGTACACATTACACGTTAATTAATTAATTACACATAATTTTTGAGCACCTTCTACATGTTAGGAGCCCTGGCGGCTCACTGTGGTTAAGAACTTGACCGCTAAGCAAAATATCGGCAGTTGGAATCCACCAGCCACTCCTTGGAAACCCTACTAGTCCCCACGTAGGGTGCTGAGGATCCAGACAGACACAGCCCCCACCCACTTGACACTTACATTCTGGTTCTTATTTGGCACCTGGACCCTAAGCTCCCTCAGTTTTTCTTTCATATGTATTGTCTCATTTGATCCCCAGAAAAGTCCCATGAGGTTGGCACAACAGTGACCTTATTCCATTTGACAAAGGTAGAAACTGAGACCCAGAATGGGGAGCTTATGTCCTCTTTGCACAGTGCCTCTGTTCACTGTCACAAATCTGTGCATCCCTTCAACAAAGGCACCGTGACATGGGTGGCCCCAAGACCCCATGTCTCCTGTCGGTCAGCTGTGCTTCCTCAGGCTGCAACCGCTCCAGCGAAAGAAACCTCAATTGTGACCAACCTTGAGTTGGGATCTCCACAACCCTCTCGTGGGAGTGGTTCTGAAGGTGTGAGGTTGGGGAACCATGTTCATGAGATACCCATGCTGCCGCTCTCCCTGCTCGCTCCCCCCAAGACAAAGTGGGTGTTTTCCGCTCAATGTGCCCACAAAAAAACCCACCCAATATCATCTTTATGGATGCCTGAAATTCCACCACTCCTGATGATGCATTCTTTAAGGCTGAGCAGTTGTTCCTGGTAACATCATTTACCATCCAATATTCCTCTGGGAATTTTAGCTAACATCTTAGGCAGCTAAGAACTGGCCTTAAAGATTATTACTTTCATTCAATGGAGGAAGAAACTCTGGTACAGAAGGGGAAGTGACTTGCCCAAGAACACACAACCAGTCAGTGGCACAGCCAGGACCAGAAGCTGGCACTGCTCTCACTGCTTCCCCCCAGGACAGGAGGAAAGGAGAGGCTTCCCGTGCTCCCTGTGTCACGAGCTCCTTTGCAGCTTGCAAAGCGTTTCCCGTACACCCAGGCTGTCTGGATTCCGACCATTCCTAGAGCGGGGCATGTATTCTCCTTCCTGGCCCAGACATGGGTTGTTTTGGGCTGCCACAAATCATTCCCTCCTCTTTTGGTAACAGGGACTTGAATTGATATATAGGAAACTAGCTTGAAGGTACTGGTCACTGGTCCCTGCTGCTGGATCCCCAGAGTGGCCCTGGTTTCTGGCCTTTCCAACAGCTGGTTCAGCTCCTCCTTCCATTCTATGGGCAGCCTCACATCCTTCCAGAGCATTCCTTTTTGTTTAAGTAAGCCAGAGTTGGTTTCTGTTGCTTGCTTCTGAGAACTCTGATGTAACCACTTCACAGATGAGAAGACTGAGAGGTGGAGAGGAGATATGAATAATAACTAGACTCAGGACTTCAACCCAGGTCTCCTGCCTCCCAGCCCAGGCTTTTGTGCAGTGGGGTACTCAGGAAAGAGGAAGGCAGAAAGCTCAGAAAGGGATGGCGCAAATGGGCAGGTCTGAACATAGAGGGTGTAGTGGTTAACTGAGAGATTTTGGAGTCAGACAGACCTGAGTTTGAATCCCAGATTGTTGTTACTAGCTGTGGGGCCTTGGGCAAGTCATTTCATCTCCTGAGAACCTCACTCCCCTCAGCTGTAACATAAAAGGAATAGGGCCTTCTTATAGACACAGACCCAGAGATACACAGTTGGAGAGTGGAGCACTGGGTGAATTTTAGCCTTCCCATATCCCCTTGCCTGGGTCCCTTGTGCAGTGAATAACCTGGGCAACTGTACAAGACAGCCCTGAGGATAATGATAATAACTGCCTTGTATGGTTATAAAGACTAAATGAGATAAAATATGTAACATTCTTGGCACAGTGCCCAACCCTTAGTAAGTGCTTAATAAATAGTAGCTAATTTTAATTGTTATGACACCATCTCCACAGGCTCAGTCTGGAAGGCTTTGGCAGTCTGTGGTGAAACTCCAAGTCCTAAGCACCTCCCTTCCTCACCACCCACCCGCAAACCTCACAATCTTCCCTGGATGGCCTCAGTGCCCTGCCTCCCTCCAGGGCTCTGCTGGGCTGGCTGGGGCCCTAGGGAACAGGGTTCAGGCCTCGTCTACCACACCACAGCTTTTAGTTTAGCGAAGACCCTGGATATGCCAGGCTCAGCTGGCAAGTCCTTCCTGCCCCAAGGTTCTGAAGGTTCCGGGGGCAAGCCTAGCCTTTACCTCCTTCCCTGAGGCCTGGCCTGAGGAAGGTGGAAATCAGAGAACAGAAAAAAGAGAGCAACAGGCTCTGGGGTCCCCTAAGGGAGCTCCCTTCAGGCCTCTCTGGACAAGCCCAAGCAGCCAGGGCCGGCAATGGCTGGACCGAGGGCCTCTGGGAGGGCCACGTGTGCTGGCCCAACTCCTGCCAGCTCTCAGGCTGATCTCACAATGGTTCCATTCACCAGGGAGAGGAGCTAGCCCGACTGGAGCCCGCGGGTGATGTCCCAGGCCCCAGGGGGATGGGGTGGAAGATGAGAAACTGAGGAAGAGGCTGCTAAGGCTGGGAGATGTGAAGGTGCTCGCTCCCACCGCCACCGCCCAATGTCCAATTGCCCACCCCAGAACCAGGGCCAGGCGCAATTACATTCCCTAGGGCCCAGTGGGGGCAGCAAGTGTGGGAGAGACAAGTGTGGTGGCAGATGGAGGGAAAGAGTTAGTCATGGGATTCTGGGGGGGAAGGGAGGCTGGGCCCTCAGCCCACGCTTTCGCTGGCATCTGCAAGCCCATAGCAAGAGGGTGACGTGGTCTTGGTCCCTGAAGCAGCCCTTCCAGTAACAACTGGGCATCCCAGCCAGGCATTGTTTGCATCTCTCTCTCCTCACCATGCCAGCTGCCCCACCACAGACCCAGGCCTCCGTGATGTTTCGAGGGACTTGCAACCTCTCTGTCCTCCGCTGGTCACTTTCTCTACTCCCAAAACCCAAATCTAATTCAAGCTGCTCTGCCCCGGAATTAAAGCCCTCACTGGCTCCCTGCTGCCTATAGGACCATGACCTCAAGGTTCAGACTGTCATCTTTGCCCACCCAGCACCCGTTCTTTTTCCTTTATTCCTAGGAAACCACCCATCCCTGCTCTCAGTTCATGTGATTTGGGTGGGGTTGGCACCTAGGGATATATGCACGTGATCCCAGCCTGGCCAGAGTATTCCACACTCCCCCATGCCCCCACAACTGCCACATAGTGATTGGTCCAGGCATTGTCACATGACCCAAACTGGTCCAATGAGATTCCATTCCAGAACCTGTGTTGAAGCATTTACAAAAACGACCCTTTCTGCTGGGCTTGGAACTAGGAGACTGTGACTGTGGAGCTGCCACGTTTGGAAAGGGCCTGCTCCAGAGTGAAACCAACACGGAGAGAAGCCGAGAGATGGAGAGACCAAGTCCTGGTGGCATCAGCAGACCCCTCGATCCAGCTATGCCTGAGGCAGATATCACTGGGCTTCTCAGTCATCTGAGCCAATAAGTGTCCTTTTCAGTTAGCTTCTTTGAGTTGGGTTAACTCTCGCGACCCGGGAGTCCTGACCAATACAGAGGCCCTCCCTTCTCCATCCTGGAACGACCTCTGCAGCCCCATCCGTCTTCCCCAAATACCCCTGGGACCCTGGGACTCCCTGCATTGCTCCTGCTGAGTCTTCTCCCTAGGGTGTCCGCACCTTTGCCCCTTTTCACTTGCCCAGCTCTTAGAGGTCCAGTTCAAGTGCCAGCTCCTCTGTGGAGCCCTGTCCGGCTCCTCCCCTAGGAGAACTTACTCTGTGCTCCTGCCCACGCCACTATAGAGCTGCTATTCATCTGTTTCAGGGTGCCTGGTTTGCACTTCCGTCTCCGCTGGATTGTTGAGCTTCCCGGGGCAAGGACTATACGTGCTTTGTCTTTCTCTCCTCAGTGCCCAGTACCCTGCTTGGCCCATAGTAGATGCTCAGGAAGTGCTCAGCAAATGATCTGAATTGCCTTCAGACTGTGTTGACCTTGGCTGGGTTTTGGTGCTATGGGATGAGGCCCCAGACTCTGGCCCTACTACTAGGCATCCCTGCAGCCCATTCCCACCTCTGTGTAAATGCTGCTTCTCAACCTGAAGTACGCATTTCTCTTCAATATAAAAATCCCACTTCCCCATCAAGGAGCTCGGTGCCCTTGGTGTATGTGGAGAGAGCTGCTTTGGAGGTGGACAGACTTGAGTTCAAGTTCTGTGTAGTACTCATGAGAGGTGGAACAAGTCTATAAGTTCCTCAAGCCTCATTTTCCATGAAGTGGCAAACACGCAGTGCTTATGATGTGCTGGGCATTGTTTTAAGTGCTTTGCACTTGTTGCTGTGTGCCACGTTGACTCGATTCTGACTCATAGCAACCCTACAGTGACTCTATAGGACAGAGCAGAACTGCTCAAAAGGGTTTCCTAGGTGGTCATCTTTATGGCAGCAGATTGTCAAGTCTTTTCACCCACAGAGTGGGTGATGGGTTCAAACTACCAACCTTTCAGTTAGCAGCCAAGCACTTAACCATTACACCACCAAGGCTCCTTCTGTGAGGTGTCGGTACTATTATTATCTTCATTCTATCAATAAGGATACTGAAGCCCAGAAAGGCTAAGTATCCCCCAAAGTAGCAGAGCTGGGACTAGAACCCAGGCAGCCTAGCTTCAGGGTCTGTGTTAACACTCTCCTGTCCTGCTTCTTGTGAAATCAAGATAATACTAGAACCTTCTTTGTAGGGTTGTTGTGAAGGTTAAAGACTGTAACGTGCAGAGGGCCCAGCAGAGCTGAGCAATGCTGTTATCACAGGTGTGTTCTCTGTGCAGTGGAGCCCAGCCTTCACACAGAACTCTGCGATTTCTGGGCCAAGCTGGAGGGTGTGGGGCTGTGGCTGGCTCAGGGCAGTGTCCACTTGGCTCTGGTGCGTGTTATAGGGCTCTCTCTGCTTGGCAGAAGGACTTTGCTCATAATGCTCATTTGTCTGAACTGTAGTTCAATGACTTCTGCATTCTCTGCACGCACTCCCCTGGGCCCAGAGGGGTCAGAGGGGGACGGCATGGGCTCCGGCCAGGCCAGGGAAAGCTGGCTGGGTCTGGGGCAGCAGCATAACCTAGTGTCGAGAAACCCCAGCTCTGCCATTGCCTAACTGTGATACCTTAGGCAAATCACATAACCTCCCGAGGCCTCAGGTCCTTCATCTGTGAAATGGGGACGCTTAGTGGTACGTGGGAGTCCCTGGGTGGTGCAAACATTTAACGTGCTTGGCTTCTAATGGAAAGGTTGGAGATTTGAGTCCACCCAGTGGCACCTTGGAAGAAAAGCCTGATGACCTACTCTGCGAAATCAGCCATTGAAAATCCTATGGAGCACAGTTCTACTCTGACACACATGAGGCCACTGTGAGTTGGGATCAACTCAATCGGAACTAGTAATGGTACTTACTTCATCTGGTGGTTGTGAGGATGAAAGGAGACGTGTATTGCAATACACGTCATGGTGCTGAATAAATGACAGCCAATTATTAGTCTCCAGGCTTTTTTTTTTTTTTTTTTTTAAGCTGCCTGGGGTTCATTCCTGGCTCTGCCATTTCCCAGTAGGTGACCTCAGGCAAGTTGCCTAACCTCTCTTTGCTCAGTTCCTCGCTTGTAAGTTGGGCACAATGACAAAACAATATTAAAACAATTCAAGCTCTTAGGATTGTGCCTGGCACATAAAAGTTGCTTGCTCCATACATGTTAGTGCTTGTTGTTCCTGAAACCCTGGTGGCGTAGTGATTAAGAGCTACAGCTGCTAACCAAAATATCAGCAGTTCAAATTCACCAGCCGCTCCTTGGAAGCCCTATGGGGCAGTTCCGCTCTGTCCTATAGGGTCGCTATGAGTTGGAATCAACTTGATGGCAACAGGTTTTAGTTTGGTTTTTACTATTCTCCAACTGTAAGACCTCGAGCAATTCTTTGTCCCTCCTCAGGCCTCGGTTTCTCCCATTTGTTCAATGAAGTTTGGATTCAACTGTGCCATTTGCTGTTCCCAACTCTGCCTCACTGAATAGGTCCCCCTGAGCAACAGAAATAATATTAGGGGAGGCCAAAATGCCCTGTCTGGGAGGGCAGCCACCATGGCTGCCTCAGTCCCAGCTGTGTCCCCAGTACCAGACCTGGGCCTGGCACATGGAAGACCCTTGGTAAATGGTTATTGAATTAATTTTTTTCATATAACAAACACTGAATTGTGCTTACTAAGTGCCAGGCACTCTTCTGAGAGCTTCACAGATACAAATGCATGTACTCCTCAGCAATCCTGGAGAGGGGAATATTATCCCCACTTCACAGACAAGGCAAATGAGGCAGAGAGTTAAAGCAACACACCCAGGGTTACATAGATAGTTTGTGGCAGAGTCAAGATTTGAACCCAGGTACTCTGGTTTTGGAAACCCTGGTGGTATAGTCGTTAAGTGCTATAGCTGCTAACCAAAAGGCTAGCAGTTCAAATCCACCAGGCACTCCTTGGAAACTCTATGGGATGTTTCTACTCTGTCCTATAGGATCACTACTATAGTTGGAATCAATTTGACGGCAACAGTTTTTTTTTTTTTTTTTTTTGGTAGTCTGGTTTCAGGGTTCATCTTCTGACCTTCTCTGACCTCGTCCCTTCTATTCAGGAGTTGGGGGGTACTGGATACCCATCCACTGGCATCCATTACTTGTTCCCTGGAATGGGACCTTCCCATCATTGTGGGTAGCTGAGCAATGGATCTAGCCTCCAGAGGACAGCCTGCCAACACCTGCCACTCCGCCAAGTCCCAAAACCGCCTGGGCACAGCTCACATCCTGCTGTTCTTCCGGAGCAGAGGACAGAACAGGGAAAGGCCAAAAGGCCTGGCTTACTGCTGAGTCATCGGGAGGTGGGGTGAGCAGCCAGGATGGGAAGGGCAAGGGGTTCCTTACATTCATCCTCTTCTCAGACATTCGCTGCTGGGGTCAGGTTTGGCCAGACCCCAATGCGGGCCTCAGAGCCAAAGGCCTGAATCCACTCAGCCCAGGCCCTCTTGATGCTCAAAGACTAGTGGGAGAGGAGAAATATGTTAGATTTAAAACCTGTGCCCTGTGTTACTCTAGGAAGAGGAAGGTCTTTGCTCGGCTGAATACTTTGATGGCTGCATTGGGTGTGAGAGGCACTGTCCCCACCCTGGCCATGGCCTGGAAGGCTGGAGGGCTGGAGGGAGGACTCTGGGTAAGGAAGTCTAATAAGAGGTGTGTGTGTGGGGTGAGGGAGGAGGTACTTGAAACCTGAAAGCAGGAGGGAGGGACGAGAGCAAAGAGAGGGAACCTGAAGAGAGGAGCACCCCGTCTAGAATCATAGGAAGGTCAGCCCAGAAGTCCCAAGGGTGGAAATGTTTGCTGGACCTTTAAGAACAAAGGTATTTAGCTAGAAATAGAACTACCATACCATCCAGCAATCCCACTCCTTGGAATATATCCTAGAGAAATAAGAGCCTTTACACGAACAGATATATGCACACCCATGTTTATTGCAGCACTGTTTACAATAGCAAAAAGATGGAAGCAACCAAGGTGCCCATCAACAGATGAATGGATAAATAAATTATGGTATATTCACACAATGGAACACTACTCATCGATAAAGAACAGTGAGGAATCCGTGAAGCATTTCCTAACATGGAGGAACCTGGAAGGCATTATGCTGAGTGAAATTAGTCAATTGCAAAAGGACAAATATCGTATAAGACCACTATTATAAGAACTTGAGAAATAGTTTAAACTGAGAAGAAAACATTCTTTTGTGGTTATGAGAAGGGGGAAGGAGGGGGGAGCACGGGAGAGGGGCATTCACTAATTAGATAGTAGATAAGAACTACTTTAGGTGAAGGGTAAGACAGCACACAATACAGGGGAAGTTCAGTACAACTGGGCTAAACCAAAAGCAAAGAAGTTTCCTGAATAAACTGAATGCTTCAAAGGCCAGCATAGCAGGGGCAGGGGTCTGGAGGCCATGGTTTCAGGGGACATCTAAGTCAATTGGCATAATACAATCTATTAAGAAAACATTCTGCATCCCACTTCGAAGAGTGGTGTCTGGGGTCTTAAATGCTAGCAAGCAGCCATCTAAGATGCATCAATTGGTCTCAACCCACCTGAATCAAAGGAGAATGAAGAACACCAAGGACACAAGGCAATTACAAGCCCAAGAGACAGAAAGGGCTACATGAACCAGAGACTACATCATCCTGAGACCAGAAGAACTACGTGGTGCCTGGCTACAACTAATGACTGCCCTGACAGGGAACACAACAGAGAACCCCTGAGGGAGCAGGAGAGCAGTGGGATGCAGGCCCCAAATTCTCATAAGACCAGACTTAATGGTCTGACTGAGACTAGAATGACCCTGGTGGCCATGGCCCCCAGGCCTTCCGTTGGCCCAGGACAGGAACCATTCCCAAAACCAACTCTTCAGACATGGATTGGACTGGACAATGGGATGGAGAGGGATGCTGGTGAGGAGTGAGCTTCTTGGATCAGGTGGACACTTGAGACTATGTTGGCATCTCCTGTCTGGAGGGGAGATGAGAGGGTAGAGGGGGTTAGAAGCTGGCAAAATTGACAGGAAAAGATAGAGTGGAGGGAGAGAGCAGGCTGTCTCATTACTGGGAGAGTAATTGGGAGTGTGTAGCAAGGTGTATATGAGTTTTCGTGTGAGAGACTGACTTGATTTGTAAACTTTCACTTAAAGCACGATAAAAATTATATATATATAAAAAAGAACAAAGGTATTTGATATTCCAATTTCAGTTGTTTAGCAGTGGCGTGCCCCACTGTCACCACAAGCCTTTCAGACCATCGGTCACACTGCAGCCTGCAGCAGTGGTAAATGTGGGAGTGCGAAAGGATGGGCCAGTGTCCTAGGAGTGGGGCGGGATGTGGACAGCAAACAGGAGACACTAGAGGCACCTCGGGATTGAGAATTCAATGCATGCAGCCCTGGGAGGCTGATGGGAGGGATGGCCTGTAACCTTCACATCTCCTGGGGGTTCAAGCCATGAGGTTAACACTGCAGACTTTAGAGTCCAACCCACTTACTACCTGTACAACCTTGGGTGACTTACCTATACTTGCTGAGTCTTGGAAACCCTGGTGGCATAGTGGTTAAGTGCTATGGCAGCTAACCAAAATGTTGGCAGTTCTAATCCACCAGGCGTTGTTCCTTGGAAACTCTATGGGGCAGTTCTACTCTGCCCTATAGGTTTGCTATGAGTTGGAATCAACCCGACAGCAATGAGTTTTGGGGCTGAGTCTTAATTTCCTCACCTGTAAAGTAGAAATAATAATAGTGAAGACTAGCATTTTTTTTCAGCCCCTATGGTAGTACAATGGAGCCCTGGAGGCATAGTGGTTAAGATCCCAGGCTGCTAACCAAAAGGTCAGCAGTTCAAATCCACCAGTCGTTCCTTGGAAACCCTATGGGGCAGTTCTACTCTGGCCTATAGGGTCGGTATGAGTCGGAATCAAGTTGATGGCAACACGTTTGTTTTTTTTTGTTTATGGTAGTGCAAGTGGTTTGCGATTGACTGCTAACCTAAAGGTTGGCAGTTCAAACCCACCCAGTGGCTCTGCAGAAGAAAGGCCTGGCGAGCTGCTTCCATGAAGATTACAGCCAAGAAAACCCTATGGGGCAGTTTTAATGCATGGGGTCGCCATGAGATGGGGGCCTACTCGAAGGCAACCGACAACAACATTATGAGCTAGGTATTGATATAAATGCTTTAAGTGGACAGTCCCATTTGATTCTTGCCACAATCCTTTGAAGTAGATGCTGTTTTCAGTTGGGGAAACTGAAACCTATGGAGATTAAGCAACTGGCCAAGTCTACATAGTAAGTAGTGTTGTTAGTTGCCATGGGGGTCAATTTTGATTCGTGGAGACCCCGTGTGTGCAGAATGGAGCTGCACTCCATAGGGTTTTCAAGGCTGCGACCTTTCAGAAGCATATCTCTAGGCCTTACTTCTCAGGCACCTCTGGGTGGGTTTGAACCAGCAACCTTTTGGCTAGTAGTCCAGTGCTTAACCATTTGCGCCACTGAGGGACTCCATCCAGTAAGTAGCGGGATATGAAAACCCAGGGCTCACTCCAGAAAATATGCTGTTAACTGTTACATAGACCTTCTACCTCATAAGGTGATTGCGAACGTGTTATCAGAGAGGATCTGAACATTAAGGGAATTTATTATTTCACCAACAGGAAGTCAAGGGGCATTTCTGGCCCCAGGGTTTAATTGATTCAGTGCCTCAGTGATGGCATAAAGACCCAGGAGCTTTGTCTCCTGCTTTGCCTTCCTCCACATTGGCTTCTGCCTAGGGTAACTCCCTTCTTGGTGGTAAGATGGCTGCCAGCAACACCTGTGACAATCGTCGTCCTTGCTCTTCGCCAGCAAGAGAAAGGAGCTGTGCCCCTAAACCAGGCATTTCAATCTCTCCCTTCAGTCATATTGGGTGAGTGGGACCATGTGGTCATCCCTGTACCGATAATAGCACCAGGAGTATGCCAGGAGCTGACTGGCTTAGACTCCTTTGCATCCACCAGAGCTGAGATAGGGGCCCACTTCCCCAGAATCGGGGGGCTCCCTGGAGGAGCGTTCAATTTGGAAGGCATGCGGGGAAGCAGTGTGTGGATGCAACTTTAAATAATTAGTGACCCCTGCTGAGGGTGCCCAAGGTACACAAATAATTTCAGCACCATGTGTTCATCCAGTGGCGAGTGGTGCCAGGTCCAGAGGAGGAAGTGGTTTGTTTGGACTGAGGGTGGAGGTGTGTTTGTTAGAGTATCCCTGGAGGCTTCTCCTCTGAACCCTGAAATATGAGGAAGCTTTCTTTAGCTGGAAAAGTCTGCTAAGGGGGTCAGCAGTACAGCAGGAGCAAAGGATCTGCGGCTTGCGGGGAGAAGGGCACCAGCCAAAAGCCAGACGGGAGCTGGAGCTTAGGGGGAGGGTAGCCTGGGAGTGGAGACAGGTGCCCTCGGAAGACAGAACTGGCTCCTCTCCACCTTCGCTTGCGGTCTGAGAGAATACTAATAATATAAAAAAAATAATAATATCCGCTAACACATTGTTAAACACATTGAGTGCGTAATGTGCCCTGCACTTTATATGCATTTAATCCTCGTCACAGCTCTATGTGAAAGTACTATCACTCCTCCATTTTACAGAGAGGTTAGGTAATTTGCCCAAGGTCACACAGCTGGCAGGGGCAGAGCTGGGCTATGAATCCAGGCAGTTTGACCCAAAGCCACTCCTCTAAAAATGTCCTCTACCCCCGTCACTGTGCCCCCTCACAGAGGAGAGAGGGACACAGCAGTGCAGTGAGTCACTGCAGCTGGAGGTGGCCCCAGCAGGGACCCGCATCTGGCAGACAAAGACAGGAAGCCGGGTTTTGTCTCTGGTGGGCAGGGGAGGTAGCCATTGTTTACGCGTAGGAACCAACTTGACAGCGTCTAACAACAGCCTCGCTCCTCAGACTTGAGAGACAGGGAGGAGGTGGGGGAACTGGTGTGCACAAGAGGATATGGAGCCTGGAGGCCTTGCTTCCCAGGGCTTCAGCCAAGTCTCCCTTTTCTCATGTGAAATTAAAATAATAATTCTCATTATTTCAAATATCAGGCCATGGGAGGGGGCAGACAGAAGGTGGTAGAGAAAGCAAAGCTGCTTACTCCCACCTCATTCAAAGGTCGTTTGTTTTCCTTATTAAAGCAGAAATCCTGGGCTGAAAACGTTAACCACGATTGCCGTTACGGCTTAACGTTTACTTCTGCTTTTCTAGTTTTTGTTTTGTTTTTTTTCAAAATTCCCTACGATGAATATGTGTTACTTTTGTTCCCCTAAATTTTATTTAGTTTGTGGTTGTTGTTGAGAATATACACAGCAAAACATGCACATTTTACTTTTTAACGGACCAAAAAGGAAAAAAGAACAGTAAAATTCATTATTAGAATCCCTCCATGGGCTATATCTACATAAACCTATGAATACTTGAATAGAATGTCTTTGGAAGGCAACCCAGGAAAATGATCAATGTGGTGGCCTGGGGGAGGGGACATGAGAGACTACAGGAGTGGGGGGGGCGGCTTTTCCTCTGTAAGCTCGATGGAATTGTTTGAATTATTATTATTTTTAAACCATATGCTTACATAACCTCTCCAAAAAAGGTTTTTTAGGTGGAAAAGTATAACCAGACCCAAGCCCCAAATCCCCACTGGGTCCTCCTCTGGCTGTCCTTGGGATCCATCTCTGGACACCCCTCTTCCATTCGTAGTCCTGGTTCTTTAGAGACATCTCTTCTGGGGAGACCGTGGGTCTGAATGGAAGGCTCTGGAAGATGGAGCCAAGGCCCTTGTCCTGGGGAGTCTCCCAGGCTCCCAGCCAAGAGGCCTGCAGCTCAGGGAGCAAAATTTAGAAGATGCTTCCCTGCCTTTTTCGCTTGTGTGTCCCCACAATGTTCACATTAATAAAGTCATTTCATGCCTGTCCCCACTCAACCTGGAGGGCCCAGGGTAGGGGTACGCAGCAGCTCTTCACTGGCTTCTCACTGCCCCTCCTCCCAAGGAGAGAGACCACACTTCTTAGCACAGTGCGAGGCCCTCCCTGACCAGCTCTGTCTTCCTGTCCAGCTTCATCCTCTCCACTCCCTGCTCTCAAACCAGCTGGGTACCAAAAAGGGCCTATTTTCTCTCCTCTCCAGACTTTCACACACGCTGTTCTCTCTGCCTGACATTCCCTCTCCTGCATCTGCCCAACTAATATCCACTCATCTTGCAAACCTTGACTTAGACAAGGCCTCCTCCAGGAAGCTTTTGGTGATCAATCCTGTCAGGGGACCATTCCTCGGGACTCCCATAACACCTTGGGCTTCCCTGGTGCAGAATTCTAACGGTGTCGCTTTTACACTTACCCTGTAACTCTGGGCAAATTACCTAACCTCTCTGTGCCTCAGTTTCCTCATCCATAAAACAATGCTTACTTAGCTCATAGAATTGTAAAGATTACATGACTGTCATGGATTGAATTGTGTCCCCCCAAAATATCTGTCAACTTGGCTAGGTCATGATTGTACGATTATGTACCATTTTGCCATCTGATGTGATTGCCCTGTGTGTTGTAAATCCTATCACTATGATGTAATGAGATGGATTAGTGGCAGTTATGTTGATGAGATCTACCAGATCAGATAATGGGTTAAGCCAATCTCTTTCGAGATGTAAAAGAGAGAAGCAAGCAGAGAGACAGGGGGACCTCTTACCACCAAGAAAGCAGTGCCAGGAGCAGAGCGTGTCCTTTGGACCCGGGGGTCCCTGCGCTGAGAATCTCCTTAACCAGAGGAAGATTGATGAGAAGGACCTTCCCCCAGAGCTGACAGAGGGAGAAAGCCTTCCCCTGGAGCTGAGGCCCTGAATTTGGACTTGTGGTCTACTTGACTGTGAGAGAATAAATTTCTCTTTGTTAAAATCATCCACTTGCGGTATTTCTGTTATAGCAGCACTAGATGAATAAGGCAATGAGTTAATACAGAAAAAATGCTGGAAACAGTGCCTGGCACATAGTAAACCCTCAATAACTCTTGGTCCTTATCACAGGATATTTGGAATTGCCTGCTTGTTAAAAGCTTCCTGAGTGCTGTGGCTGGGTCATGTCATCCCAATTCCAAAGTTCGCAGCATCTCAGTTGGGGCCTGGTACATATTGTTGTTGTTGTTAGGTACTGTCGAGTCAGTTCCGACTCATAGTGACCCTATGTACAGCAGAATGAAACACTGCTGGTCCTGCACCATCTTCACAATGGTTGCTATGTTTGAGCCCATGGTTGCAGCCACTGTGTCAATCCATCTCGTTGAGGATCTTCCTCTTTTACCTCTGACCCTCTGCCTTACCAAGCATGATGGTACGCATTAGGCTCTCAAAAGGTACTTGTTAAATAAATGAAAAGAAACAATAGATTCAAATTAATAAACATTGCTTGAACACTGGCAAAGCATTTGAAGTATCAGAACACTTACTTGGTGTCAGGCACTGGGCTAAGTACTTTCTATACATTATCTCATTGAATCCTTGTGACAAGGGTTTGAGTTAGGTACTTGTAGTATCCCTATTTCACAGATGGATAAATTCTCTATCCTCTTGACTCTGTTTCATTTTTCATCATAGCACTTATCACCCCCTGGCATGTTATAGATTTATTTGTCTGTTTGTGATCTGACCAGGCTTCCCATGACAGTGGAAGTTTCTCTATTTTGTTCACCTTGGTGTTCAGGAGGCCTAAGAGAGTGCCTGGTACATGGCAGGTGCTCAGTTTGTATCTGTGTTAAGCATCCCTGTTTCTGGAAAGCCTTCCATCCGGACTACGAAAGACGTCCCTACTATGTGCCCCTACTTTCAGAGCACATAGTATGTACACTTCCCAGAAACCAGCAGTTATCAGGCTTCATTGATATTGCTTCTTAAATCTGTGGTGTTCTTGGCCAGGCTGCCAACTCCAGGAAAGGCAAGGCCTGAAGTTAATAGCAGTAATAACAAACATTTGTTGAGCATTTAGTGTGTACCAGCTCTTCACACGAAGCATCTCACTGAGTAGTGTCAGTGTCTCTGTGTGTGGTCCCCACTTTACCGAGAGGGAAACTGAGGCTCATGGAGGTGCAGAGGTTTGCTCAAGTAAGTCACTTGCTGTTGTTAGCGTTAGCTGCCATAGAGTCAGCCCTGATTCATGGCGACCCCATGCACAAGAGGATTGGACCATTGGCTGATTTTTGGAAGTAGATCACCAGGCCTTTCTTCCAAGTCTTTCTGAGTCTAGAAGCTCCGTTGAAACTTGTTCAGCATCACAGCAATATGCAAGCCTCCACTAACAGATGGGTGGTGGCTGTGCTTGAGGTGCATTGGCCAGGAATTGAACTCAGGTCTCCCACATAAAAAAAAAAACCCACATAGAAGGTGAGAATTCTACCACTGAACCACCAAGCAATCTGGATTTAAAGTTGGGTCTTTAACCACTATATACATTGCCTCTTCGAAAAAGATCACAGTCATGTGTACCACATACTGAATGGGAGCACTTGACAACTGTCTTTCCAGCACCGCCTGACAAACAGGAACCAGAGAAAAGGTGGTTCCCTACGTCCTGCTGATTCTCCAGCCCCACTTGAGATGATCTGGCAGGGGGAGGTGCTGAACTAAAGTCTGCCAGGGAAGGACTTATGGCCATCTTTTTGGGAAGGCCATAACAGCACTTCGTCCTCCTCCACTTTCCAGGGTGGGCCCCAGAGGCTCCGAATCCCTTGACGTTTTCACTTTGGAAAAATGCAACGGATGAGCCCGCTGTGTTCCAAGCTGGCCTGTCTTTGAGGCCCAGCCCCGTCTGCCAGACACCGTGGCCCCAGTGATGATGATCTAAGAGGGCTGGATGTTCTCCCTGGCTATTAGCAAAAGGGAAACTAAACAACCCACAAAAAAAGTCCTTAAAAACAGAAATAATAGAATGAATTCTGGCACCTCATTCACTCTCAAAGGGATTAGGAGAAAAAAATAGCCTGGATTTCAGTTGGGGATTCAGCTTTGCCCTCCCTTTGAACCTCAATGACGGCTGTTTTATTTTGAAATAATTTCAAATGAACAGAAGAGTTGCAAAAATTATGCAAAGAACTCTTAAATTTTCTCAGATTCACCAGTTTTTTTTTTGCATTTTGCCACATTTTGTTTATGATTCTCTCTCTCTCTATACATACATGTATATGTATATATGTACATATATGCCATGACTATATTTGTGTATATAATGTATATGGAATCCTTAGTACTGCAAGGGTTAAGCACTTAGCTGTTAATTGGAAGGCTGTAGATTCAAACTCACCCAGTGGCTCTGCAGGAGGAAGACCTGGCAATCTGCTCCCATGGAGATTACAAACTAGAAAATCCTATGGAACAGTTCTACTCTGTCACATGAGGTCACCACGACTTAAAAATTGACTTGACAGCGCCTAACAACACAACACAACACAACACACACACTCACACAGAGTCCCTGGGTGGCACAAATGCTTAAGCACTGGACTACTAGCCAAAAGACTGGCAGTTTGAATGCACCCAGAGATGCCTCAGAAGTCAGACCTGGTGATTTGCTTCCCAAGGGTCACAGCCTTGAAAACCGCGAGGAGCGCTATTCTCCTCTGCACACGTGGGATCGTCAAGAGTCGTAATCTACTTGATAGCAACAATATATACACGTGTGCATACACACAGTTAATTTTTTCTGAACCATTTGTAAGTTGACTGCAGACACCATGCCCCTTTACCTGTTAATACCTCAGGGTGGATTTCCTAAGAACAAGGACATCCTTTTATACAACCACAAAACAACGATCAAATTTAGGAAATTTCACATTGATGCAATGCCATTGTCCAATTTACCATCTGTATTCTAATTCCGTCAACTGGCCTAATAACGTTCTTTTTAGCATTCTTTCCCCTCCTACAGGATCCGGTCCCTGATCACATATTGCATTTAGCTGTCGTGTTACTCTTCGGAAGAGCAACTCTGCCTTTGTCTTCCATGACATAGAAATTTGGAAGAATGTTGTTGTTAGGTGCTGTCGAGTTGGTTCCGACTCACAGTGACCCTATGCACAACAGAACGAAACACTGCCCGGTCCTGAGCCATCCTTACAATCGTCATTATGCTCGAGCCCATTGTTGCAGCCGCTGTGTCAATCTACCTCTTTGAGGGTTTTCCTCTTTTCTGCTGACCCTCTACTTTGCCAAGCATGATGTCCTTCTCCAGCGACTGATCCCTCCTGACAACATGCCCAAAGTCTGTAAGACACAGTCTCACCATCCTTGCTTTTAAGGAGCATTCTGGTTGTACTTATTCCAATACAGATTTGTTCATTCTTTTGGCAGTCCGTAGTATATTCAATATTCTTTGCCAACACCACAATTCAAAGGTGTCAATTCTTCTTCCGTCTTCCTTATTCATTGTCCAGCTTTCACATGCATATGATGCGATTGAAAATACCATGGCTTGGGCCAGGTGCATCTTAGTCTTCAAGGTGACATCTTTGCTTTCCCCCCACGTGTCTGTCAGTTTGTCGTACTGTGGGGGCTTGCGTGTTGCTGTAATGCTGGAAGCTATGCCACGGGTATTCAGATACCAGCAGGGTCACCCATGGAGGACAGGTTTCAGCTGAGCTTCCAGACTAAGACAGACTAGGAAGAAGGACCTGGCCGTCTACTTCTGAAAAGCATTAGCCAGTGAAAACCTTATGAATAGCAGTGGAACATTGTCTGATATAGTGCTGGAAGATGAGCCCCCCAGGTTGGAAGGCACTCAAAAGATGACTGGGGAAGAGATGCCGCCTCAAAGTAGAGTCGATCTCAATGATGCGGATGGAGTAAAGCTTTTGGGACCTTCATTTGCTGATGTGGCATGACTCAAAATGAGAAGAAACAGCTGCAAACATCCATTAATAATCAGAACCTGGGATGTACGAAGTATGAATCTAGGAAAAGTGGAAATCATCAGAAATGAAATGGAATGTGTAAACATCGATATCCTAGGCATTAGAGAGCTGAAATGGACTGGTATTGGCCATTTTGAATTGGACACTCAAATAGTCTACTATGCTGGGAATAACAACTCAAAGAGGAATGGTGTTGAACGTTGAAGAATACAGACCAGTTACTTTACAGAACGTTACTCAGTTTGGGTGTGTCCGATGACTCCTCATGATTAGATTCAGGTTATGCATTTCTGACTGGATTATTACAAAAGTAATATTGTGTGCTTCTCAGGGTATCACTTCCAGAAACACCACATGTCTGTCTGCTTTGCAACGGTAATGTTAATGTTTACCACCTGGTTAAGGGGTGGTCTGCTTTTTCCACTGTATAAGTTACAGTGACACTCTAAGACCAGGTAAATACCCTGTTCCTGCTGATTCTTGCAGTGTTTGTTTCTGATTAGCAGCAAGAAGTGCTGGGTGCCCTTTCACCTTCTTCATCCTTGTCATCCTCACCGACGGTGGGGGCTGGGATGGACCTCTCAGCATAACAAAAACCAGTTTCAGTTTTGTTAACTCTGATTCATGGTGATTCCATGTGTGTCAGAGTAGAACTGTGCTCCATAGGGTTGTCAATGGATGATTTTTTTCAGAGGTAGATCCCCAGGCCTTTCTTCTGAGGTGCCCCTGGGTGGACTCGAACCCCCAACCTTTCCGTTAGTGGCCAAGCGCTTTAACTGCTTGCACCACCCAAGGACTTAGTATAATAAGGTATCAAAATTATCCTATGAGATGCAATTGATGTTAGCAAGAGGACATTTGTGGGGCTTGTACATACCCCTCCTTGGGAGCCTGCATGGGTGGGAGGGGAACCAGGGACTCTAGTGGGGTGGAGCCGGCACCCGAAGGGTCTGGGCAGTTCTAGGGGGAAAAAAGGACTCCTTCCTTAGCCTCACCTAAAAACTAAGAGGCAACCAGATGGGAAAAGAAAGTTAAGTGTTGGACTCCAAACTGAGGACCTGGCTGTGTCTGTGATCAGCTCAGGCAAGCCTGTTTTCCTTCTGTCAGGGACTGTCCCTCGTGTGCTTTCAGTCGCAGCAGGGCACAGCGCCGTGTTACACAGTGTTCCACACAAACACTGGGAGTCCTCATCTGGATGTACACATGGCAATAGGACGCACAGCTCTATGAGAAGAGATTAGCAACTGTCTCCTGCGGGAAGCAAGTGAACGAACAAATAAATCCAGCCAGGCCGTCTGAGGATCCCCCAGGTCCCCAGTGAGTGAGTAAGGCGGGATGCAAGTGCGTGGGCTGCAGCTGGGAAAACATCAGACTCCCTCTTCCTTTCCCACACTTGCGGGTGCTTCCCTCGGTTGCAGGTTGCAGCGACTGTAGCCGGAGTGCTTGTTTATTCTTTTGAAGCGTGAAGGACATTTCTCAGCTTGGAAAAAGATACAGTTGCCTGCTTGAATTTCAAATAGTTGAACACCCCCTCAGCTACCTAGCTGTGATCTAAAGGGCCGATTGTTCAGGGCTTAAAGTACCAAACAAATGAACCAGAGACTTCCAGGGGTGGAGAAGGAATGCCCTCATTCAAGCCAAACTTTATGACTCTGAAAGGATTGTTAGTTTTTTGCTCTGATGGTACAGGGAAGGAGCTGGGAAGTGAGTCACTCCTGGACTTCTCCCGGGGCAAGGTGTCCCTGTACCTTCAGGCAGTGGGAAATGGGTGACAATGTGCTATGGGGGGGGGGAGGAGGGGAGCAGGGCAGTGTAGCTCTAGAGTCGGAATTGATTTGAGTTCAAATCCCAGCTCCGCTGTTTACTTACGAGCTGTTTGACCTGGGGAAGTGATTTAAACCCTCTGAGCCTCAATTTCCTGCTCTGTAAAATGGGGGCAATATTAGTGTCTAAGTCTCAGACGTGTTATAGGTATTAAATGGTTCATATACACAATCAACTCAACCAGGGACACAGTAAATGCTCAATACCACTATAATAACAGTATTGTTGTCAGTGGTGGTGGTGGTGGCAGCGTAGTGGTTAAGAGCTCCTCTGTTAACCAAAAGGTCACAAAGGTCGGCAGTTCAAATCCACCAGCTACTCCTTGGAAACCCTAGGGGGCAGTTCTACTCTGCCCTATAGGGTTGCTATGAGTCAGAATTGACCCCACAGCAACGGATTTTATACACAATGCACTCAACCAGGGGACTTAGTAAATCCTCAATACCCCTATAATAACAGTATAGTTGTTGTTGTTGTTGTTGGGTGCCATCAAGTTGATTCCAAATCACAGCGACCCCATGTAACAGTAGAACTGCCCATAGAGTTTTCTTGACCGTAATCCTTAGGGGGGGAAGATCACCAGGTCTTTCTCCTGAGGAGCCTCTTGGTAGGTTCGAACTACCAACCTTTCAGTCAGCAGTCGAGCACTTATCCATTTGTGCCACTAAAAACTAGGCTCTAATAATAATAACAACGATGATCACTAATATTATTTCTGAGCCTCCAGGCTACTATGTTAGGCTTGGCTAGGAAATTGGGACTGGGTTTGGGGTGGGGACAGTAGTCAAGGGAGCAATGGGTGTCATTGAGCTGAGGCCACTAGGCACAGAATGTAACCATTCTGGTGGCCAACTCCACCAGTGTCCACCCCGTCAGCAGCTGCCTTCTCAGCAACCTCCAACATCATTTTTAATGGCTTGTATTATCCCATTATTTAGATGAATTAGGTTTTATTTAAGCAAGGAATCATTTTTTAAAAATGATTTTTATTGTTCTTTAAGTGAAACTTTACAAATCAAGTCAGTCTCTCACATATAAACTTATATACACCTTACTATATACTCCCATTTACTCTCCCCCTAATGAGTCAGCCTACTCCCTCCTTCCAGTCTCTCCTTTCGTGACCGTTTTGCCAGTTTCTAACCCCCTCTACCCTCCCATCTCCCCTCCAGACAGGAGATGCCAACACAGCCTCAAGTGTCCACCTGATACAGGTAGCTCACTCCTCATCAGCATCTCTCTCCAACCCATTGTCCAGTCCAATCCATGTCTGACGAGTTGGCTCCGGGAATGGTTCCTGTCCTGGGCCAGCAGAAGGTTTGGGGACCATGACCACCGGGGTCCTTCTAGTCTCAGTCAGACCATTAAGTCCGGTCTTTTTATGAGAACTTGGGGTCTGCATCCCACTGTTCTCCTGCTCCCTCAGGGGTTCTCTGTTGTGTTCCCTGTCAGGGCAGTCAGCGGTTGTAGCCGGGCACCATCTAGTTCTTCTGGTCTCAGGATGATGTAGTCTCTAGTTCATGTAGCCCTTTCTGTCTCTTGGGCTCATAATTACCTTGTGACCTTGGTGTTCTTCATTCTCCTTTGATCCAGGTGGGTTGAGACCAATTGATGCATCTTAGATGGCCGCTTGCTAGCGTTTAAGACCCCAGACACCACTCTCCAAAGTGGGATGCAGAGTGCAAGGAATCATTTTTGATAGCTGCAGAATATTTCAATGACTGGATAGACCAGATTTTGCTAGGGAAGCAAAGTGGTGTATTAGAATCAGAACAGGCTTTGGAGATAAATCTTCAATCATTTAGTCATACTTTTTTCAACACCAGCTTTACACCAGGCCCTGTACTATGTACTGGCCATACAAGGGTGAAGAAGATAGACATAGACCTTGCCCTCAAAGAGCTTACAGTCTAAAGGGGAAGACAGGCATGTACCTGGACCTGAGTTTAAGCCCCTGGTTGTGTGATCTTGAGCAAGTTACATACTCCCTGAGTGATAATTGCTTCATATGTGCAAGATCAGTGTAGAATGTTATAATCACAGTGTGCAGTCAACCAACATTAGTTCTCCCTTCTAATGATTGGTAATTTTAATTTTTTTCTTATTCTTTTGCATTTATGGGCGTACTTAGATATATCATCTTTTTCTTTTAGAGATGGGGTTATTTATTCATTTTAGGGTAATTCCTGTGATTGAGCTAAAGAAGTTTTTCTATATCCTCTTGTGAGTGTTAAGCTTGTGTGTCAGCTTGGCTGGGCTACGATTCTCAGTGGTTTAGCAGTTATGTTGTAGTCTGGCAGTCGAATGATGATGCGATCACTTGCATGATGAGATTTGATATAATGTGATCACCTCCATGATGGGATCTGCTGTGAGTAGCCAATCAGTTGAAAGGGAGTTTCCTTGGGGGTGTGGCATGCACTGAATACAAGTGGACTTTCTGGCAAAGCTCCTGGGCTTTTTGCTCGCACTAGATCCTGCAGCTGGCCCCTGCTCATCTGACCTCCGGTTCTTGGGACTGGAGCTAGAAGCTTACCTGCCATCTTACTTGCTAATCTTTGGATTCATCTGTCTTCGAAGACTGTGAGCCAGGGCCTTGCTCTCTGACCTGCTGACACTGGATTCACCAGCCTCTGTGCCTATGTGAATCAGGAGAAGCCTCTATCCTGACCCGCGGACTTGGGATATTCCAGCCTCTATAACCAAGTGATAAACAGAGAAAAGATTGAAGTTGTCAAGGGTTTCATTTTACTTAGATCCATAATCAAAAGCCATGGAAGCAGCAGTCAAGAAATCAAAAGATGCATTGCATTGGCCAAACCTGCTGCAAAGGACCTCTTCAAAGTATTGAAGAGCAAAGATGTCACCCTGAAGACTAAGGTGCGCCTGACCCAAGCCATGGTATTTTCAATCACATCATATGCATGTGAAAGCTGGACAATGAATAAGGAAGACAGAAGAAGAGTTGACGCCTTTCAATTGTGGTGTTGGCGAAGAATATTGAATATACCGTGGACTGCCAGAAGAACGAACAAATCTGTCTTGGAAGAAGTGCGGCCAGAATGCTCCTTAGAGGCAAGGATGGCGAGACTGCGTCTTACATGTTTGGACATGTTGTCAGGAGGGATCAGTCACTGGAGAAAGACATCATGCTTGGCGACATACAGGGTCAGCGGAAAAGAGGAAGACCCTTAACAAGGTGGATTGACACAGTGGCTGCAACAATGAGCTCAAGCATAACAACGATTGTAAGGATGGCTCAGGACCGGGCAGTGTTTTGTTCTGTTGTGCACAGGGTCGCTATGAGTTGGAACCAACTCTACGGCACCTAACAACAACAATAACAACAACAACCACGTAAGCCATTTCCTTGATATGTATACCCTTTACTGGTTTTGCATCTCTATAGAACCCAGCCTAAGACATGTCTTTTACTCTTCAGTGTTCACTAGGCAGAGTAGAGGACAAGAGCCACTAAATTGGTGGCACAAGATCAGGAGAAGCCAGTCACCAAAATTGTCTGGGCATGAACTTTCTTATCTGCCTCTCCTTACTGTTCCTCCAACATACCAAGTAATTCCTGCCTCAGGGCCTTGGCACTTGCTGTTTTCATTTCCTAGAGCATTGTTTGCCGGGAGATCTTCCTTATTTCCTTTAGGTCTTTACTCAAATGTCATCAAAGAGGCCATCTGTCTCCTCTCCTCCCCAATCTCTCTCTCTGTCTCCTTACTCTGCTTTGTTTTTCTTCATAGCTCTTATTTTCTCCCAACATCTACATATTTGCCTGGGTATTGGCTAATTGTCTGTATTCACAAATAGAATGTAAGTTTTATAACACTTTCTGTCCTAGACCTGGAACAGTGCCTAGGACAAAACAGGAACTCAATAAAAATTTGTGGTGTGAGTGAATAAAGAGATCAAATGAGCAATAGTATTTGCTAGTGTCTGGAAACAGTAAAAAGCTGTTCACATGGAAGGGAGAATAATAATAATTGGAAACTTAATACAATACCTTATTTGGATGGTAGGCCCTGGCGGATCTTGGCTGGAGCCTCTGTGGGTGGGGGAGGAAGGATTTCCTCTCTGCCAAGCTGCAGCAAGAGTCTAATGGTCTCTAAGGGGATCCAATCCAATTAAGGCCCTGGCTCCAAGTCAACTCGGGTTCTCTTCCTGGCTGGAGCGGCTTCCAAGTAACAAAATGAAACCTGTAACATCCCCAGGATGAGACAGTCTTCAGGCAAGCAGGGCAAAAAGGGGTTGAGGGTAGGGTTTCTGCCCTCAGGGGAATAGATCTGCATTGCACCCAAGTGGTTTGAATTCAGGGTGTGTGTGTTTGTGTGTGTCTGACAGTGCCAGACACAGAGGCTAGGACACCATCGTCATCCCCAACCAGTTCCTTGCAGGGAGGCAGCTGGATGGCTAGGTGCAATGGAAAGGAGTCAGATGCAAAGTGAGGAGATGTGAGTTCTAGGTTAGTTCTGCTCCCACTCAACTATGTGACAGGGAAGGAAGTCTGTCCATGGGTTTAGGCTTAATTGCACTGAAAAGGCTTCTTCAACTTTTTTTTTTTAAACCAAATTTTGGATAGGTAATACATACACAAAGGAGCCCAGGTGGAGCAAAGTTTAAATGCTCGGCTATTATCTAGAAGGTTAGTGGTTCGAACCTACTCAGCAACTCCATGGGAAAAAGACTTGGCCATCTGCTCCTGTAAAGACTTCAGCCTAGAAAACACTAACGGGCAGTTTTACTCTGTCACATGGGGTCATTAGGAATCTGAATGCACTCCACCACTCAATGGCACAGAACAACAGCAAAAATACATATACATAGGACAAAATTTAAAAGGTCTGAAATGAAATGAAACAGTGTATAATAAACATATTTACACCTCTATCCCTAGCAACCCAGTTCCCTGCCCTGGGGATAAACACTGTTACCAATTTCTTGATTATCCTTCCAGAGAGGAATGCACATGCAATATAAAAATGCATTGTGGTCAAGTCAATTTTGACTCATAGGGACCCTATAGAACAGAGTAGGACTGACCCATAGGGTTTCCAAGGAGTGGCTGGTGGATCCAAACTGCTGACCTTTTGATTAGCAGCCAAGCTGTTAACCGCTGCACCACCAGGGCTCCATATATGACATACAGTTATGCAAATATATGTTATTATTAGGTGCCGTCCAGTCGATTCCAACTCATAGAGACCCTATAGGACAGAGTAGAACTGCTCCACAGGTTTTTATTGGTGGAAATCTTTGCAGGAGCAGATTGCTGGGTCTTTTTTCCCTTAGAGCCACTGGTGGGTTTGAACCATCAAAATTTCAGTTAGCAGCTGAGCGTTTAACCATTTGCACCTCTGGGGTTTCTTTGAATATGATATACAGGTACACAAACGTGATATACAGATATCATATTAAATTTTAGATTAACATTTGGTTGTTAGTTGCCATCGAGTCAGTTCCGACTCCTGGCAACCCTATGTGTGCAGAGTAGAACTGTGCCGTAGGGTTTTCAAGGCTGCGACCTTTCGGAAACAGATCGTCAGGCCCGTCTTCCCAGGAGCCTCTGGGTGGTTTGAACCACCAATCTTTCAGCTAGTAGTTGAGCACTTAACCTTTTGCACCACAAGGGACTCCATTAGATTAATATAAAAAATAGGAAGACCTAACATCATGATAATTTTGAGTCTCCCTAGCTAAAAATGGAAACCCTGCTGGTGTAGTGGTTAAGAGCTACGGCTGCTAACCAAAAGGTTGACAGTTCAAATCTACCAGCTGCTCCTTGGAAACCCTATGGGGCAGTTCTACTCTGTCCAACAGGGTCTCTATGAGTTGGAGTCGACTGGATGGCAACAGGTTTGGGTTTTGAGTAGCTAAAAATAGATTATGCTTCTCCATTTATTCAGGCATTTTTCAAAGTCTTTTTGTGTGTGCGTGCGTGTGAGTTAAGCATAAAAAAAACAGGCATAGGGGATCATAAATAATAACTAACTTTTACTGAGCACTTACTATTTGCCAGGCACTGTGTTAAGTGTTAAGTGTTTTACATTTATTAACTTTCTTAATCCCCGTAACAATCCTATGAGGGAATAATAGAATAGGTATAATTAGAAAACATTTTCTAATATATATGTTCCTTAAATGCATTAAAATCTTTTTTTTTTCCCCAAATGGGGTTTGCACATATTATTAAGGTGATTTCCTAGATATTTTTTTGTATTTTTGGTTGCTTTTAAGAAATGGGATCTTTTCTTCCATTACAATTCCTAACTGGTGGGGCTCTGTATATAGGAAGGCATTGATCTTTTAAAAAAAATTAACTTTGTATCTTGTGAATTTTATTATTGTTAGTAGTAGTTTTTCAGTTATTTTTCTTTGGAGCTAAAGGTGAAGACAGCTAACCCAGTAGAGCCTGTTCCCGTAAGGCTTTGTTAATAAATTCTTTTTGATGCTAATAATGACCCCTTGGAGCTCTGGTGGCAAAGTGGTTAAGAGCTCAGATGCTAACCAAAAGGTCAGCAGTTCAAATCCACCAGCTGCTCCTTGGAAACTCTATGGGACAGTTCTACTCTGTCCTATAGGGTCACTATGAGTTAGAATTGACTCAATGGCAACAGGTAAACTTGTGTAAACTTTCTCCCCCCTCCCTGCCTCAACACGAGCCTCTGGTCTAGACATTATTCCCCCACTTGACAGAAGAAGAAACTGAGGCTCAGTGAGGTGAAATGATTTGCCTAAGCTAGTTAGTGGCAGTGTTGATATTCGAATGGAGGACTGTCATGCAAAACCTTTTAAGCTCAGTACCAGGAGGCAAAGGAGAGATGGAGTTGGTGGAGGTTGTTTGCAGAAGCAGAGGGTGACGTTTTCTGAGTGTCTACATTGTGCCAAAAGCTTTATGCATCATCTTTTTTTTAACACTCCAAGGACTCCCTGAGGCTGGCATTATGAGCAGATGGCTGGCCAGGGCATGGGCAATGAGGACAAAGAGATCTGGGTTTGATTATAAGCTCTACCATTTACCCACTGTGTGAACCTAGGCAAACTGCTTCATGTCTCTGAGTCTCAATTTTCTCTACTGTATTCTTGTTACAGTAGTACCTGGGTAGTCTTCCCCAAAATGAAGATCCATCTCCTGGAGCTGTGGCCAGGGAGCATTGGAGTCAAGAACTTGGAGCATCCACAAACTGGAACTCTGTTCCTAGAGCCTGGAAAAGTTGAATTCAAAATGTGTCTCCAGCTCCTTTATTAAGTGACTACTCTCCCCACTCCCCACCTCCCCCACCCCTCCAGCCAGGAGCCTAGATCTACAGGGAGGCTGGAAAGGTTGGTGCTTCTGTGGACACAGTATTTAAGACAGGATAAACTTCAGCCAAAGTTGTGGTTAAGTCACAATTAGCAGATTTTATAAGACCTTTCGGGATACGTATCCTTGGGGTTACATTTGAAGTTCAAAGCTGAGTTGGGATTTTCCATAGCTGGGTTGACTGGCATCACAGGGACTAATTGAGCACCTGTTATGTGATAGGTATAGTGAGGGAAACAAATGATAATGTAGCTTAGGAGATGGGTGATTAAATGCAATGCTGGGACATTTATTTTATTTATTCTTTCACTCAACCTGGTTTGACTGAATTTCTTTTATGTGCCAGGTACTGTATTAGACATGTTGTTCTTGTTAGTTGCCATGGGGTCAGCTCCAAATCATGGAGGCCTTACGTATAAGAGAAGGAAATGTTACTAGGTCCTGAGTCATCGTCATGATTGTCTGAGTCCATTGTTTCAGCTACTGTGCCAATTTATCTTCCTGAGGGTTTCCCTCGTTTTCCCTGACCTTTTCTCGTGACTGGTCTTTCCTGATGATATATGAATTAGGCATCTCATTGCTGTGGAGTCGATTCCAACTCATAGCGCTTGACCATCTGAACCATCACTGGGACTCCCCAGTAGGAGGAGACTGGTAATAAACAAATAAATAAGTAAAATATATATCAGGTGGTGGTAAGTGTTATGGAGAAAAATAAAATGGCAGGTGCAGCCTGCAATATTGAGTTGGGTGGTATTTGGGGAGATGTCCATGAAAAGGTCACATGTGAGCAAAGACTTGAAGGAGGTGAGGGAGTGAGAGTTACAGGAATTCTGGGGGAGGAAAGTTCCAGATGCAAAGGCCCTGAGGCAGTGTCCTTGGTAGGCTCAGGAAAGCAGCAAGGAGGTCAACATGGCTGATGAGGAGGGAACAAAGCTAAGAGCAGTAAGAGATAAAGCAGCAGGGGTGTGTGAGAGAGAGCATCTCCACCCATCTTCAAGATTTGTGTGTGTGTTATAAAAACAAACATGAGTTTGGAATATAAAACACGCACACATTGTTAAAGTTGGAAGAGGAGCCTTGAATGCCATGTGTTTATGAAACCTCTCCTCTATAAATATCTCTTCCTCTCTATCTCCCCAGGCCAGCTCTGTCAATCTAAGTAAGCCACACAGGAGTGGAAATAATTGGGAAACCCTAGGTATGAGTGATTGTGACTGGGCTCTGGAGCCTCTGCCTGGGGGGCTTTCTGGGGAGCAGATAGAGTCCCTGAGAGATCCTCACTGCCTCGGGGCTCTGTGGAGGGGAATGCCACTCACTTTCTCCAACATAATATCTGTACCTGGTCAATGAGGCCTGAAGAACCCTGGTCTTCTCCTGCTTCCTTGGTCAAGTCATCTCTGTACACGGTGCTGGGACGCAGAGCTGGGCCTACAACACTCACCACAGGGACTCTTTGCTGACTCAAACTGAGTTTGATGAATCCCTCAGGCACACCTCAGAAAACAGGAACATCTCCGCCACCCCCCACAGGAACACACACAAGGTGTTCCTTGCCTAAGAGCCGAGCTGGGACTTTCTTTGAGGTTCCATTTGATCTTCTTTTGCTTGGATCTGCGTTGAACAGGTTCACCATTTTTGTTCCTTTTCATTTGGGGCGGAGGGGGAGCCTGGAAGGGACTTTGGTTCAGTTCACGATCTGGTAAAAAATTAACACTGGATCCAGTTCAGAATCCAGCCAGTCAGTTCAGTTTGTTTTTGGTTCATATCCCCATCTAAGGGGCAGACTGGTGGACTTCCTTTTCAACAAACAAGCGAGTCACTGAGTGCCTTGAGTATGGCCTGCAGGGGCAAAAGGGGACAGTACAAGACCCAGTGCAGTTATAACAGCCATCATTGAGCTGATACAAGGTTGGGCAAGTACCAGTAATTAGCCCCAACCCCTTGTAGATAATCAAACACAGGTTTAGAAGTTTTAAGGACCTTCAGGTGTCAGGATTTAAACAGTCTGACTCCAGAGTGCTCCTAATCTCTGGGATACACTGTCTCTTTAACAGTTGCTGCAATAAAATTCAACTGGAGCAACTTGCTGGGAGAGGAAAAAATTCTAAGTTTCACTGTATTTTCCATTTGTTCAAACATTCTGAGATGTGCTGTACACTAAGGGTATGGAGACAAATCTCCAAAGTCTAGCCATTCCAGAACTCACCATTCAACCTAACCTGGGGAGTGGGGAGCAGAAGCTACCAGTCAAATATTACAGAAAGTCATAAGAGGAGATAAATAACTGTTTCCAGAGGACGTGACATTTGCCCCAGACATTCAACAGCAGGAAAAAATACATAAATAAAAAATGTGCTTTACAGGAAGGTTTACAGAGCAAATTAGTTTCTTATTAAACAACTAATACACATATTGTTTTGTGATGTTTGTTGCAACCCCGCAACATGTCAACACTTTCTCCTTTTCGATCTTGGGTCCCTATTTCCATTCATCCAGCTTTTCGGTGTCCCCTTCTGCCTTCTTGTCCTTGCCCCTGGGCTGGTGTGCGCATTTAGTCTCATTTACTTGGTTGAGCTACATGTATTATTGTTTTATGGGCCTGTCTAATCTTTGGCTGAAGGGTGAGCCTCAGAAATGACTTCAGTTCTGAGTTAAAGGGTATCCGCGGGGCCATACTCTTGGGGTTTCTCCAGTCTCTGTCAGACCAGTAAGTCTGGTCTTTTTTTGTAAGTTTGAGTTTTGTGCTGTATTTTTCTCTATCTCTGTCTGGGACCCTCTATTGTGATCCCTGTTAGAACAGTCGGTGGTGGTAGCCAGGCACCATTTAGTTGTGCTGGACTCAGTCTGCTGAAGGCTGTGGTAGTTATGGTCCATTAGTCCTTTGGACTAATCTTTCCCTTGTGTCTTTGGTTTTCTTCCTTCTTTCTTGATCCAGGTGTGGTGGGACTGGTGGAGTATCTTAGGTGGCCACTCACAAACTTTTAAGACCCTAGATGATACTCACCAAAGTAGGGTGTACAACATTTTCTTTATAAACTGTGTTATACCAATTGAAGTAGTTGTCCCCTGAGACCACGGTCCTCAGCCCTCAGCCCAGTAACTTGGTCACTCAGGGGGACTAGCTGTGTCTATGAAGCTCCTATGACCTTGTATTGGTCAAGCCGTCAACAGCAGAAAATTTGATGGGAGTGCCTACCACGTGCCTGGGTGAACACATCACAGTCTCTGCCCTCAAGAGTTTCTTTCAAACTCAAAGCAGTTCCACTGGTTTGAGGATCACCTGCTTCAGAATTGCCCCAGAGATTGTTGAAATGTGAATTCCTCCCTTTTCCCGAGAATCTGATGAAGCAGCTCTGGGTGTAGAATCCAGGTGATTCTAATGCAAACCCGAGATTGCCAGGTGAATAGAAAGAGATGGTTCCAGGCAGGGGAACAGCATAGGCGGCTTGGAAGTCCTCAGTAGCCTTTAAGCACAGGGGCTGGAGTTCAGGACTAGACTCTGGGAGGGATTATTTAGTACGCAGGGCCTAGCTCAGAGCCTGGAACACAACAGGGCCTGTAAGTGTTAGTATTCTGGCTCCCCAGATAGAAACATTTAGTCAAAGGGAAACTAAGAAGTCACAAGAGGAAGAAAGGGGTGTCTCTGAGGGGATGAAAATAACTTTCCGAAAGGCTGTCCAGTAAAAGGCAGCCCCGTGTAACAGAGGGAGCTGGGGAGGTGGCCGCTGCGGGAAGGGGAGACGAGTCCTGGGGCCTGAGCCGGGGGAGACGGCGAGAGGCGCCTTATCGCCTCCCCAGACGGGTCAAAGGCGTGAGGTCACCTGGCACCACACCCGGCGCAGCTGCGGAGGACTCGCCTCTGCTGCAGCGGGAGGCGGTGTCAGGCTCGGGTCTCCGGGGAGAATTTCTCTCCCGCCCCCTCGAAAGGGGTGGCAAGGCGATCCATCCGCCGCTCCCCGCAGGCTGATTCTCAACCACCCCCCAAGGCCACGCCCCGGCCCTAGACCACGCCCCCATAGCAAGTCCTGGAGGCGTCCGAGTGGTTTCTCCGCCGGCGCCAGGCTGGTCCCTCCGCCTTCCCCGCCCGAGGCCACGCCCCCGAGCTCCAGCCGCTCTATTTCCTTTGGAGAGTCCGAAGGCGCAGGGCCTTGGCCCCGCCCCCTGCGCGGGAGCCCGCCCCGCCGCGCCCCGCCCCGCCGCGCCCCGCCCCGCGATTTGAAGTGGCTCGGGCTGCGGCCGCCTCAGAGTCGCGCGCGGGACGTGGGGCGGTACTGACTCGCTGTGGTGGCCGCGAGCTTGACGCCCGGACTCTCGAGGGAGACGCAGAGCGGCGGGAGCCGGCAGCCAGAGCAGCCTCGGAGTAGCAGCCGCCGTCTACCGCAGAGCCCAGCCGACCGGCCATGGCGTTGTCTATGCCGCTGAACGGGCTGAAGGAGGAGGACAAAGAGCCTATCATCGAGCTCTTCGTCAAGGTGAGCGCTCGCCCCGCTGCCCAGCCGGGACGAGCCCTCGGTGCCTGCTGGGCCGCGGGGGCGGTGTCCCGGGCGTGGGACGCCCCCCGCCCCAGCGTGCTGGAAGCGCCCCCGCGAGGCGCCCCGCGCCCGGGTCTGAGGGGAGCGCTGGCCCCCGCGCCCCCGGCCCATTGTCTCCGGGCCACCCGCGCCTTCCCGCCTCCGAGGGCCTGTCGAGGGAGCGGGGTGGGGACCGGGACACAGAAAACCAGCAGAAACGGGGCGGCGGGCTCCGCGGGCGTCGGGCGGTCGTCCCGCGCCCCGGTGGGTCGGGCAGAGCTGCCGGCTGAAAGGCGCCGCTCCCCTCCCGCGACTCCCCAGGGTGAGGGCGGCGGAGCGTCCTGTCACCCAGCCCACCCGGGCGCTCGGTGGTCCCCGACCCCACCCCACCGCACCCCACCCATTGGCCCCCCTACATCTAGGCTCAGCCCGGGAGCCGGAGCCTTGAGACAGTCGTGAGATGATAAACTGAACTTCTCAAGGCGCTTTTTGAAAGAAAATTCCGCTCTCTATAGGTATGAAACCATAACTTTAATTTTCGAAGCAATCTTAAAAAAAAAAAAAAAAAAGACACACACCTGGGCTGCCGGAAAAGACCGAGATTCCCAACTTGGATTTTCCTTCCTTAGGTATTTTACCACCATCTGGTTTTCTTGTTTTCAAACGCGGAGTGCTTTGTATGATGCAACATTTTGGCTGCTCCCCCCGGTGTTGTTGCCTCGGGAAAGGTTGTGTGTGCTCTTTTGTTTTGAAAGAAAAACTGATTCGGAGAAAGAATTCATAACTTGCTTGGGCTCTGAAAGGGTTGATTTTTTCCCCTCTTGTCTCCTGACTTTTTACATCCTGGAACTACCCTTTTTGCTTACAAATACTACCCCTTTTCTTTTTCTTTTTTTTCTGTAATATTTTTTCGGTTTAGGAGAGGAGAGAGAGTAGAACTTAAGAACATCTGGATCCAGCTGCCTTCCTCAAAACTTCTTGGAAATCCTTAGAGTTCTCAGTAACCTCCTTAAACAGTCTCATTCAGAGCTGGGCAACATACTGGGAAGTTTGCAGGAATCTAGAATTATTTCGTTCTTTTTTTCCTTGAGTTTTTATTTTCAAGAAAGGGTGACAATGAAGCGTGTATTTGAGAGATGGAGAGAAGAAATGATGTGCAAGTGATCAAAACTGTGCTTATTTTAGGATTTTCTTTTAAGTAATAGTTTTGGAAGCTATTTGGTCCTGGAACGGAAATAGACAGGTATAGAATCCTTAGAGAATATTCCAAAGGTCTCTTACTTTGGGTGGCAGATAACAGTATTTTCTTTTTACATCCATGTTTTTATTTGTTTTTCTTCTAAGTTTTATTTAGTTTGTTGCTGAGAATATACACAGCAACCAAAACCAAAACCAAACCAAGCCCAGTGCCGTCGAGTTGATTCCGACTCATAGCGACCCTACCGGACAGAGTAGAACTGCCCCATAGAGTTTCTGAGGCGCGCCTGGCGGATTCGAACTGCCGACCGTTTAGGTTAGCAGCGGTAACACTTAACCACTACGCCATCAGAGTTTCCATACACAGCAAAGCATACACCAATTCAGCAGTTTCTACATGTGCAATTTAGTGACACCGATTACATCCTTTGAGGTATGTAACCATTCTCATCCTCCTTTTCTGAGTTGTTCCTCATTAACATAAACTTACTGCCCCTTAAGGTTCCTATATAATCTTTCAAGTTAAATGTTGTCACTTTGATCCCATAGAGATAGTTCTTCAAAGAGCATAATTCTCAAGGCAGATCTTTTTAATGGCTCCAGAAAGTCTGGAGTCCATGAGAATTTGAAATTCTGTTCTATATTTTCTCCTTTTGATCAAGATTCTTCGATGGAATCTTTGATCAAAATGTTCGGTAATGGTAGTCAACACCACCCAGTTCTGGTCTCATGGCAAAGGAGGTAGTTCATGGAGGCAATTAGCCACACACTCCATATCCTCCTATTCCTGACTCACCTTCTTCTGTTGCTGCAGATGCATAGAGAACTCTTGTTGAGCCCTGCATGGCCCCTTGAAAGCTTTTAAGACCCCAGGCACTACACAGTGAACTAGGAGGTAGATCAGGAGCACTAATTAAGCAATTAACTGGGATGTCCCATGAAACCATGACCCTAAACCTCCAAACCAAGGAATCAAATCCCGTGAGGTGTTTGGTTGTACAGAAGCAGCCTCAGCAGCAACTTTTTTGTTGTTGTTAATGTAAATATATCACAAAACTTTTGCCAATTCAACTTTTTACATGTGTACAGCTTATTGGCTGCAGTTAAAATAATTGGCTGTGCGACCCTACCATTAATCAGTGCGATTTTTCTATCGCTGTTAACCCCCCTTTTTCCCCTTCCTCTCACCCTTGGTAATCACTAATAAACATTGGTCTCTATACATATAATTTGCCTTTTTTTGTCTCCTTGTATACGTGAAGTCATACAATATTTGCCCTTTCGTGATTGGCTTATTTCGCTCGTCACAGTGTCTTCAGGTTCCATCCATATTGTAGCATGTACCAAGACTTTATTTCTCCCTTTCGCTGAGTAGTATTCCATTGTATGTATGTACCACATTTTCTTTATCCATTTATCTGTTGGTGGGCGTTTAGATTGTTTCCACCTTTTGGCTGTTGTGAATAGTACTGCAGTGAAATTGGTATACAAGTCTCTTTGAATCTCTACTTTCAAGTCATGGATATATACCTAGGAGTGGAATTGCTGGGTTATATGGTAGTTCTATTTTTAATTTTTTGAGGAACCACCACACTATTTTCCACAATGCTGTACCATTTTGCATTCCCCCCAGCAACGGGTAAGCGTTCGAATTTTGCCACATCCTTGCCAACATTTATTATTTTCTGTTTTTTTAATCTTAACTATCATAGTGGGAATGAAATGGTATCTCCATGTGGTTTTGATTTGCATCTCTGATGACTAATGATGCTGAGCATCTTCTCATGTGTTTGGTGGCCATTTGAATGTCCTCTTTGGTGAAATGTCTATTCAGGTCCTCTGTCCATTTTATGATTGGGTTATTTGTCTTTTTGTTAAGTTGTCAAAGTTTTACATACATTTTGGTTATTAGATTCTTGTCGGATACATGGTTTCCAAAGATATTCTCCCATTTGGTATCTTGTCTTTTCACTTTTTTGGTAAAGACTTTGGATGAACAAAATTTTTAGTTTTTGTGAGGTCCCAATTATTTGTCTTTTGTTCTTTGTGCTTTTGTTATTATATTGGATAATCCATTGTTAAAAGGTGGGCCTGACAGAGTTGCCTCTGCTTGTTCTAAGAATTTTATGGTTTTAGTTTACACATTTAGGTTCTTAATCTATTTTGAATTTGTTTTTGCGTATGGTATGAGGCATGGATCCTGTTTCAGTTTTCTGCATGTGACAATCCAGTTTTCCCGGCACCATTTATCGAAGAGACTCTTCTTTTCCGTTCAAATGGTCTTGGCACCCTCGGCAAAAGTCAGTTGACCATAGATGTGTGAGTTTATTTTTGGACTGTCATTTCTGTTTCCATTGGTCTGTGTGTCTCTTGTTATACCAGTACCTGACTGTTTTGATTACTGTAGCTGTATAGTATGTTTTAAAATCAGGAAGTGTGAGTCCTCCTACTTTGTTCTTTTCTTTCAGCATTGTTTGGTTCGTCTTTCGGTTCCATATAAAGTTGAGGATTGGTTTTTCTATTTCTGTAAAGAAGACCATTGGAATTTTGATAGGCATTGCATTCAGTCTATAGATTGCTTTGGGTAGTGTTGACATCTTAACAATATTAAGTCTTCCAATCCATGAACATGGAACATCTTTCCATTTATTTATGTCTTCTTTAATCTCTTGTGGAAACCCTGGTGGTGTAGTGGTTAAGTGTTAGGGCTGCTAACCAAAACGTCGGCAGTTGGAATCCACCGGGTGCTCCTTGGAAACTCTGTGGGGCAGTTCTACTCTGTCCTGTAGGGTTGCTATGAGTCAGAATCAGCTCGACGGCAATGGGTTTGATTTTCTTGGTTTTAATCTCTTTCAGCAATGTTTTATAGTTTTTATTGTTTAACTACTTCATGTTTCTGGTTAGATTTATTCCTAGGTATTTTATTCTCTTAGATGCTATTGTAAATGGAATTATTTCCCTAATTTCCCTTTCAGATTTATCATTGCTGGTGTATCGAAACCCCAATTTTTTTTTGTTTGTTGACCTTGTACCCTACAATTTTGCTAAATTCCTCTATTAGGTCTAGAAGTTTTCTTGTGGACTCTTTGGGATTTTCTCTATGTAGAATATCGTCTATGAATTGAGATAATTTTGCTACTTTTCCAATCTGGGTACCTTTTTTTTTTTTTCTTGTCTTGATTTGCTCTGGCTAGGACTCCTAATACAATATTGAGTAGAAGTGGCAAGAGTGGGCACCCTTGTCTTATTCCAGTTTCAAGGGGAAAGCTTTCAGTCTTTCTCCATTAAGTATAATGTTGGCTTTACATGTATGCCCTGAATCATATTGAGGAGTTTCCCTTCTACTCCAATCCTGTTTTAGGGTGTTCAGTAAGAGAGTGTTTTGAATTTTATCAAATGCTTTTTTTACATCGATAGTGATGATCATATGGTTCCTTTCCTTTGTTCTGTCGATGTGGTGTATTATGTTGTTTGATTTTCTAATGTTGAACTATCCCACCATTCCTGGAATAAATCCCACTTGGTCATGGTGTATGGCTCTTTTAATGTTCTGTTAGATTCTGTTTGCTAGTATTTTGTTGAGGATTTTTGCATCTATATTCATAAGAGATAGTGGGCTGTAGTTTTCTTGTCGTGTCTTTGTTTGGTTTTGATGTCAGGGTTATGTTTGCTTCATAGAATAATTAGGGAGTATTCCTTCCCTATATTTGGAAGAGTTTAAACAGTATCCGTGTCAATTCTTCTCTAAATGTTTGGTAAAAATCCCCAGTGAAGCCATCTGGTCCAGGACTTTTTTTTTGTTGGGAGGTTTTTGATTTCTTCACTTGTTATGGGTCTGTGAGACTATTTCCCCTTGAGTCAGTTTTATTAGATTGTGTGCTTCTAAGAATTTGTCCATTTCATCTAGGTTATCTAGTTGTTGTCATACGGTGTTCCTAATAGTCTGTCATAATTCTCTTTCTATCAGGTCAATTGTAATGTCCCCTCTTTAATTTTTTATTTTGGTTATTTGCATCTTTACTCTCCTGACACGGTACTTTAGTGGTTCAGAAGGTGTAGGAAGGAACCTCAAATAAGAGAAAGGAAGAAAGAAAAAGAGGAGAGTGAGAAGCAGCATGGAGAAGGGAGAGATGTAGGTTAGAGATCAGTGTTAAAAATTTTTTTACTAAATGTGTTAGTCTTCTAGTGCTGCTACAACAGAAATACCACAAGTGGATGGCTTCATCAAAGAGAAGTTTATTCTCTCACAATTCAGCAAGGTAGAAGTCTGAATTCAGGGCACCGGCTCCAGGGGAAGGCCTTCTGTGTCTGTTGGCTCTGGAGGAAGGTCCTTGCTACCAGTCCTCCCCTGGTCCGGGAGCATCTCAGTACAGAAACCTCAGGTCCAAAGGCCATGCTCTGTTCCGGGCACTGCTTTCCTGGGTAGGAGGTCCCCCACTCTCAGCTTGCTTTCCTTTCTTTTTATCTCTTGAGAGATAAAAGGTGGTGCAGGCCACACCCCAGGGAAACTACCTTTACATTGGATCAGGGATGTGACCTTAGTAAGGGTGTTACAATCCCACCCTAATCCTCTTTAACATAAAATTACAATCACAAAATGGAGGACAACCCCACAATACTGGGAATCATGGCCCAGCCAAACTGATACAAAATGCTTTTGGGGGAACATAATTTAATCCATGACAGCTAGGAGTAGAAAGGACTTTCCATGAACTCAAAAAGTGTATCCACCAAAAATGATACTTAATAGTGAAACTTCAGAAGTAGCATTAAATTTAGAATCAGATAAGGATCTATCTGTTATGGCTTCTATTCAGCATTGTACTGGAGGTCCTCACTAATGTAATAAGACAAGAAAAAGAAATGATGCATAGAAGGGAAGAGATCAGTGCTGAGTGCCCCCCCGCCAAACAAAAACAGAAACAAAAAATCTAAACCTGTTGCTGTTAATTCCAACTCATAGTGACCCTGTAGGACAGAGTAGGACTGCCCCACAGGGCTTCTAAGGCTGTAATTGTTACAGAAGCAGACTGCCACATCTTTTCCTGCAGAGTGTCTGGTGGGTGCTAACCTTTTGGTTAGCAGCTGAGTGCTTAACCACTGTGCCACCAGAGTTCCTCAGAATCCCCCAGTATTAATGTAACCCTTCAGTGAGAAGGAAGTGGGTGTGGTACACTGTTTTCCAAACTTCAGTTACTTGCTTTTACCCCTTCCCAGGTTTCTATATTTGTGTTAAATCTGTGCTATTACTTACTAATACAACCTGTTTTTTTTAAAAAAACAGCTTAGTTGTAGACATAATATCTATAAAACTATGGATTAAATGTGCTAATTATGTTTTTTATATGCATAGCTTTTAAAAGTAAAAAATGTTTGTGAACTGCCTAAAAGTGTCCTGTTTACTATTAGTTGTGAGCCTTTCTCACTAGGTTTGATGGCAGAGAACCAGGGTGCAAGTCACAGTTCTGTACTTACTGGCAAGTTGTTTCCCCTCTCTGAGATTTATTTTCCTCATTTGTGAAATGACAGGTTTCTGCTGCCCTGGGATTCAGCGTAGGCAAAATTTTGCACTGTTACAGACCAGGATAGTTATTTCAAAGACGAAGAAAGGGACCAGGTCAATTGTGGTAAAGCTATTCTTGATTTCTTGTCAGTACCTGTGTGTGGGATATGCACATGGGGGAAAATGACCTTATAAATCATTTTGGAAGCAGTGAGGGGCCAGAGGTATGCATCAGGGTTGTTATGCCTTTACCATACTTACACAATCTGTATGCTGAGCAAATAATCCGAGAAGCTGGACTATATGAAGAAGAATGTGGCGTCAGGATTGGAGGAAGACTCATTACCAACCTGCGATATGCAGATGACACAACCTTGCTCGCTGAAAGCGAAGAGGTCTTAAACTCTTACTAATGAAGTTCAAAGACTACAGCCGTCAGTATGGCTTACACCTCAACATAAAAGAAGCAAAAATCCTCACAACTGGACCAGTAAACAACATCGTGATAAATGGAGAAAAGGTTGAAGTTTTCAGGGATTTCGTTTTACTTGGATCCACAATCAGCACCCATAGAAGCAGCGATCAGACAATCAAATGACATACTGCATTGGGCAAATCTGCTGCCAGAGACCTCTTTAAAGTGTTAAAAAGCAAAGATGTCACTTTGAGGACTAAGGTGCACCTGACCCAAGCCGTGATATTTTCAGTTGCCTCATATGCATACAAAAGCTGACCAATGAATAAGGAGGACTGAAGAAGAATCAATGCCTTTGAATGATGGTGTTGGTGAAGAATACTGAATATATCATGGACTGCTAGAAGAACAAACAAATCTGTCTTGGAAGAAATAACAGCCAGAGTGCTCCTTGGAAGTTGAGGATGGTGAGACTTCGTCTCATGTACTTGGGATATGTTATCAGGAGGGACCAGTCCTTGGAGAAGGACATCATGCTTGGTAAAGTCAAAGGTCAGTGAAAAAAAAGAAGACCCTCAACGAGATGGATTGACATGGTGGCTGCAAAAATGGGCTCAAACATAGCAATTGTGAGGATGGCGCAGGACGAGACAGTTTTTCATTCTTTTGTGCATATGGTCGCTGTGAGTCAGAAACAACTTGACGGCACCTAAAGACAGTAACAACCTTGTAAATGTAATTATTTTGAAAGCAGTGAGGGGGCAGAGGCTCCAGTTGTCCAGAGTAGTGTGTTAAACCGTGCTAATTATTTTGCCCAGAGGTGTCTGAGTCTGTAGCAGAAAACTATTATTTACAGTTATTGCACGTAGCAGAAATAGGATAATTAGAAATGGGAGGGGGGCATATAGGGGGTTTAAGAGGATATGGAGGGTATCTATCTAGGACTGAGCTTTAAATTTAAGAGAATTATGCTTCCCAACTAACGTGACTAAACTTACAGCCACATTTCCTTCCTTTTGAGTATTATTTTGGCGTTGTTTCCCATTTTTGTTTGTTTACCGCAACACCTAGAGGATAAGACACCCTCTCATTAGTAAAAGAGGCTTCTAATGGCAGTCTTCCTCCACTGTGGAGATGCCCTCCTGCACACCCTAAGGATCCCAATACCAAAAAACAAAAACCGAAGCCATTATCGTTGAATCAGTTCCAACTCACAGCGACCCTGTAGGACAGAGTAGGTCCAGACAGGTGTGTATGTTCTGATACCAGCCTCATTTGGGAATCACCCTTATAATCTGATCTCTCTCTCTGGATTTCTAACCCCAAGGCAAGTTACTTCATGTCTGTGTCTCATCTGCACAATTGGGATACTAATCGACTCAGCCTCATGGGATTAAATATATGTAGTATGGGGCCCTCTTGGCGCAGTGGTTAAACATTTGGCTGCTAACCAAAAGGTCTGTAGTTGGAATCTACCAGCTGCTCCTTGGAAACCCTATGGGGCAGTTCTGCTCTGTCCTGTGCGGTCACTATGAGTTATAACCGACTCGACGGCAGTGGGTTGGATTTTTGGTTTTAGTATGCAATAAGTTTAGAATGTTGTCCAGTACTCAGTAAGCAAATATGTGTTATTGTCACTTGTATGTAAATGTTTATATGTAGATCTCATGTGTTAAATAGACAATAAGTTCTTTGAGGGTAGGACCTTTGTTTTCACAGTGCCTGGTACATAGAGGGTACCAAGTGTTTAAAATGAGGTTTCTCCCTCCTATTTCACAGCATTTTGCTGTCAATATATGTGTCTTCTGGGCTTTGAATCAGAAACCACTTAAATAGATCCTGACTATCTGAATTTCAAACCTTGGTCCTTTGTCCAACTTTCCCTAGGCACCAAAACTCCATGTGATTTTATCTACCCATCTCTTTTTTCCTCCATTATTACTTTTAGTTTTTTTCCTGTATCTACCGTATTTTCTACCGACTGTTCTTCTTGGCTGTGTTCCTAATTTGGAGAACCAAGACTTCTGTAATGGGTAAAAGTAAACATCTGTTGGGCCACAAAATGAGAGAAGTTGGGAGGATACTGGATTTTTTTCATTTGTTTGTATAAGCCCAGCTCCTGTTGATGCTGTTGCCTCTCTCAGGCCTGCCCCGTAGTGTTGTGTGAGATGATGGCTGTTTCCGATGTCAGTTTTGGAAGTGGTCTCTTTGCAGAGCTTTAGGGGCTAGAATTTAAACTTGTCGTTTTACTGCTGTGAATAGTAACAGCTATTTTTTATCATTGCTGATAATTTAAATTTAAATTTAATAATTTAATAAATTTAAATTTAATAATTTAAATTATTAAATGATAACTTATATGTATTAATTAGGGTTGTCTAAGGGGACAATGGTGGTTCAGTGATAAAATTCTTGCCTTCCATGCTGAAGACCCGGGTTCGATTTCCCACCAGTGCACCTCATCTGCAGCCGTGTCAGTGAAGGCTTGCATGTTGCTATGATGCTGAACAGGTTTTAGTGGAGCTTGCAGACCAAGAAGGACTAGGAAGAAAGGCTTGGTGATCTACTTCTGAAATCAGCCAGTGAGAATCCTATGGATCACAATGGTCCAGTACCCAACCTATGTTGGGAATGTTGTGGGGATGATACAGAATCAGGCAGTACTTTATTCCACTGAGTATGTGGTTTCTGTGAGTCAGGGGCTGACTCAGTGGCAGCTAACAATGCCACCAACAAGCTTTTGATAAAAGTATCCCCCTTAAAGCAATGGATCAAATGAGATGGAAGTTTCTTTGTTACCTAGCAGTCCAGGGAGGGTGTCGTAGATGTTGGGGGGCTTTCCTCTCAGAGTAATTTAAGGACCAAGTTTTTTTTCTGCCACCCCCTAGGCTATTGTCTTCCTCTGAGTTGTCAGAGTGGCTGGCAAGTCCTGACTGCAGCTAGTGGGAAGTGGAGAGTGTAAAGGAGCTACATCTCTCTCAAGGTTTCCAGCCCAGAGGTTCCACCTGTCATTTTGTTTCACATTTAACTGCAGAGAACTTAATCACATGGCCTCATTTAACTGCAAAAAAGGCTGAGAAATATTGACTAGCCGTGTACCACCGGGAAACCCTGGTGGCGTAGTGGTTAAGTGCTACGCCTGTTAACCGCAGGGGTTGGCAGTTTGAATCCGCGAGGCGCTCCTTGGAAACTCTATGGGGCAGTTCTACTCAGTCCTATAGGGTCGCTATGAGTCGGAATCGACTCAACGGCACTGGGTTTGGTTTTTGGTTTTTTGTGAAGCGCTAAGAACGGTGCTTGGTTGTTCTGAATTGTTGTTAATATTAATTGCAGGCTTCATCAATAGAATTCAGAGGATTCTGTAAATCTTTTAAATTACATATAAAACTCCATGTAAACCTTCTTCCTAGAGGTTCCTAACCCTTGGTTAAGAACCACTATTGTAAAAGAAGTAAATGGTAGAATTTTGAGAGTTTACAATAATTCATACAACTAAAATATAAAAGGAGGGTGTCTTATCATCTAGTGCTGCTATAACAGAAATACCACAAGTGGATGGCTTTAACAAACAGAAGCTTATTCTTTCACAGTCTTAATAGGCTAGAAGTCCATATTCAAGGCATCAGCTCCCGGGGAAGGCTTTCTCTCTTTTTTGGCTCTGGAGGAAGGTCCTTGTCATCAGTCTTCCTCTGGACTAGGAGCTTCTCAGTGCAGGGACCCATGGTCCAAAGGACCCGCTATTCTCCTGGCCCTTGCTTCTTGGTATGAGGTCCCCAAATTACTCTGCTCCCTTCTCTCTCTTATATCTCAAAAGAGATTGTCTTAAGGCACAATCCGATCTTGTAGATCTCATCAACATAACTGTCCATAATCCACCTCATTAACATCATTGTGATAGGATTTACAACACATAGGAAAATCACATCAGATGACAAAATGGTGGACAGTCACACAATTCTGGGAATCATGGCCTAGCCAAATTGATGCACATATTTTTCGGGGGCACAGTTCAATCCATGACAAAGGGGTTGGGCTAGGTGATCACTAAGGTCATTTCTGGTTCTGATTATCTGTGACTTACAGTATTAGGCATGAGCTAAGTGCCTAATACTGAGCTAGGTACTGTGGAAGATATAAAAAGTTATATTTCCTGTCTTTAGGTCTATACATTATGTTGGAGAGAATAACAAAAAGATGGCATATGCTTAAGGAGTCAAATGTGGTTCACATTAAGTTGGGCTAGGAGATGTGGGGAAAGATGGAAGTAGGATCGACCCTGACCTTGAAAAAGTGAGTGAATAGGTGGATTGGGAGTATCCAAGAATGGGAATGTTAGCTTTTAGCCATCAGTTACAAACTCCTTATGCAGGAAACATTTGATAGATTGGTAAGATTGAAAGAAGGAAATCAAGAATGATTCGAATCCATGGTGCCAGGGAGACAATTTATATAATGTCAGGGAGACAAGTTATTTAAAACTTGAGGATGGTTTAGGTCTTTGCTCATACATTACAATTTTTCTAGCCTTTTTCATGGCTCCTGCATTTGCCTATTTTTCAGATTGCTGTCTGTTCAATAACTGCTGTCGAGTTGATTCCGACTCATAGTGACCCTATAGGACAGAGTAGAACTGTCCCATAGGGTTTCCAAGGATGTAGATGTTTACAGAAGCATACTGCCACATCTTTCTCCTGTGGAGTGGCTGGTGGGTTTGAACTGCTGACCTTTTAGTTGGCAGCTGAGCACTTTAACCACTGCACCACCAAAGGCTCCTGTCGGTAGCAGTTAGGAAGGGGAAAATGGATGATACAGATGAGCAGACTCTCAGCTATTTTGCCAGTCTAAAATGGAAGTTCTTTATACTTTGTTTCAATGGTAGACTTCAACCTGAACTTTTTGTTTTATATACACAGAGCAAATGAAATAAAATTTCTATAGGAAATTATGCCAAGAACTTTGTTCCAGTAATTGAACAAAAAGTATTTTAACATCAAGACAGTATTGCCTTGAATCTAATAGGTTTGCCATTTATTCAGGATTTCCAGATGGGAAAATTTAGGAGATAGAAATGAACATAAAATGTGAAGTTATTGTAAACTCTTTTCTTTGTTACTTTTTGCCTGAGCTGTTCCTAAAAACCCAAGGTGGTGATTTTGGTTAAATGTAAAATTCTGAGAGAAAGGGGCCCAGAATGGGGAAGAGACAGGAGGCTTCCTAGCCAAGTGGTTTGGACACATGGGAAACCTAACGTAGCCTGAGCAATGACAGGAAAGAGGCAATCAGGAGGACCTGGCTGTCACTAAAAGTCACAGTTGTTTTAGAAGGATGCTTACAGAGGTGTCTAGAAGCCGATAAAAGGATGGTGAGCAAGACTTTCCCACTTCCTGTTTTTTAGAGCTGTGGAGCCTTAGTGTTCTGGAGCCTCGTGAATAGGAAATTAGTGAGTTCATATAAGGGAAATGTGTTAGGATGGGAAGTATAATTAAGGCATGAATTAAGATTTTGATCAAGTAGGGAGTAAGCTAGGATGGGTTTGTCCATTTTAGAGGCTTTGATAAGGAATGGACAGGGAATTTCTGAAGGAAAATAACATTTATGGCATGATTACAAAGCACCTAAGTATGATTTAACAAATTTAATTCAGGGTATCAGTTTGTGAATTTTCTTGGAACTTTGAATTCTGTTGCCATTTTTGAATCTTGGCTGTCCCTCAGCGCTTAGTACCAAGTACAGGTATAAGGAATACCAATTAGCCTTATTTGGGTTCTGTTTATTTCCTTTATTTAAAATACAAAACCAAGAGACTGTATTATCCTAATTATAAATTTATGAAAGCGACAACTTAATGTAGATAAATAAGACTGTATTTGAAAGTTGTGCCGAAGATAGATTAGGAATATCTTAAATTTTAACATCCATGTTTTGAAGAAGTAATAGTATTAGAACCAGTGCCAAGTATTGGCCTTAAAGTTCATCCTGTATGTATTTTACATACTTTTAAACTACCTTTCATATATTTTTTGTTTCTCTTGAAGTTGCAATACAGCATGACTCAAGTTTACGCTAGGAGTATAACAGATTTTATTTTTTTCTTTATGGTAATAAAATTATTTTTCCAGCTTTACCTGTGCAATAATTCATTCTCATGAAAAGGATTTAATTCTTGTTATAGAATAATAAAAGTGTCAGTCATCTGTAAAGACTGCAAGTGTTGAATTCTACCACCATGCAGTTTAGCTGTGCAGTTTTGTATGTGGGAGAAGAAAAAGAATCTGAACAAACATTGCCGAATGAATACAAAAACATTTAGACAAAAGCTGAGGTGATTAATTAAGAACTTCTAAGAATAGGTGAATTCCATGTATGTTTTCCTCCAATAACAACCAGATACTTAATTTTGGAGGTAGAGACCAGGTGCAGTTATTCTAGAACATATTCAGAAAAGTTCCTAGAGTGGATGTTGATTAAAACCAAATTAGGCTGTTGTGCTACTTAGAAAAGTGCAAGAGTGGTAGCTGTGAGAACATATTCACAAGACTGAAGTGAAAATTTCTCAAAGACATAAACTTCTGAAGAATGTGCAGTTTTATATTACTTGATGTTCTAGGTTACAGCACATTTCAGTTAACACAGGGATCTAAAATTTTGGCTTAAAAATATTTAGAGCTTGTCAGTTCTTCATTAAATCATGTAAAAACTGCTGCTAGCCATCAGTAACACAGACTTTATTTACATTTTGTAATTGTCAGTAGGATCCTTGATTATAAATTCACTTAAAGTAATTTAGCATGAGTAATTTTTTAATTTTTAACCTTAAGTCTGTTTTTAATTATTGGCTCAAAATTTGAAAAGTAATGTCATTGCCTTTCTGCTTTCTAGTATATTCACGTGTGTATTATGCTTTTTGAAAATAAGTGTTTTTTGCATTTGTAAAACCTACAAAATAAAAATAAACATTACTATAACCCTACCTCCTAGAAATGACTATTGTTATGTTGTTATATGTCCTAGTCATTTTTCATAAACTTGCATGAATTATTAATGAAAGTTTATATATAATCTTTTAATGTTCTTCATAGTAATAGAATATTTAGATCAGTGAAAAATGAAATCCAATATGATATGTAACATGTTATGAATTAAGTTAGTCATGTCAAGGGTTTCATTTTACTTGGATCCACAATCAACACCCATGGAAGCAGCAGTCAGGAAATCAAAAGACACATTGCATTGGGCAAATCTGCTGCAGAAGACCTCTTTATAGTATTGAAAAACAAAGATGTTACCTTGAAGCCTAAGATGCACCTAACTCAAGTGTTTTTAGCTACCTCGTATGCATACAAAAGCTGGACAAAGAATAAGGAAGACTGAAGAAGAACTGACGCCTTTGAATTGTGATGTTGGCAAAGAATATTGAATATGCTGTGGACTGCCAAAAGAACAAACAACTCTGTCTTGGAAGAAGTACAACCAGAGTGCTCTGAAAAGCAAGAATTGTGAGACTGTGTCTCACATACTTTGGGCTTGTTATCAGGAAGGATCAGTCCCTGGTGAAGGACATCATGCTTGGTAAAGTAAAGGGTCAGTGAAAAAAGAGAAGGACCCTCAAGGAGATGGATTGACACAGTGGCAGCAGCAGTGGGCTCAAGCATAACAGCAATTGTGAGGATGGCACAGGACCGGACAGTGTTTCATTCTGTTGTACATAGGGTTGCTATGAGTCGGAACCGATTTGGTGGCACCTAACAACAACAGCAACAAATTAAGTGAATTGGTTTATTTTATTTAGGTTTTATAAAAGAAACTCAGATTATATCTGAATTTATCTTTCTAGCAACACTAAAAGAGCATTTACTCTGTTTGATCTTTGCTGGAAGGAAGCAAATACAAACCTTTATGTTGTGACATCTGGCAACACCTAGAATTGCTCATGCAGTACATACGGTTTAAATGGTGTGAAGGCAGGCGTTTCCTTTGTTGGCCTTTAGGAGAAATTTGTTCTGAAAGTCCAAATTATTTTTTAGTATTAATTTCTCCCTTTAATATCTATGTAATGGGTAAGATATGCCCATTTTATAGTTGGAGATTATAAGATACAGTCTTTGGCTAGGAACAGTCTAGCACAGTATAGGGACTAAAATAGAAGTAAATGTTGAATATTTTCCATGTTCTAAGTGCCCGAGAGATCAAAGAGTAAGAACAGGCCCTTTGTCTTCAAGGATCTCACAATGTAGCCTAATGAACAGTCAGATGGCAAGTAAACCGTCATGGTTGATGATGGTAGTCAGGTTCTTAGCATCATCTTTTTTCCATAAAATATATTGACTTTTTGTCTCATGTGCTTTTTTAATCCAGCTGAATTAAAGCCTTAAGAAATGATTTATGTGGCAACTTAAATGAGATAATTGACTTACAGATAAATGAGGTGTTTATGTTATATTCTAATAGGTAAAAGGTAGCTGGTATTTCTAAATCTGCTAAGTGCAGTTTATTGCCATTTATTTAAAGAAGCGTATATTTTCCCTCAATAACTAGTTCTCTGTTATATTTTGCAATTTTAATCTAAAATAAAACTGATGTTTTTTGCCTCAAATCTTAAATGGATCCGACCGTCCCTAGTTGCTTATTGAATTAGGTATAAACTCCTTGATCCTGTAGTTATAGTCTTTCAGATGATGTATTATATTTCCAGCCTTGTTGACCACTGCAGCCCCAGATATACTTCATATTCTAGCAAGATTGGTCCTGAACATGCTGTGTACTTTTCTACCTTTGTAGAAGATTTTTTCTGATGGTTCCGTTGCTTGACATACCTTTGGCCTCTCCAGCCTCTTTCCCTATCCCTAATTTCTGCCTGTCAGAATAACATCTGTCTCCTTTCATTCATTTGTTTAACAAATAATTGAGGCACTGTTCTAGGTGCTGGGATGCATCAATGAACAAAGTCCCTGCATTATAGCAGTTGTGTTGTAGTTCGGAGAGGCAAATGATAAATATATGTCTACTAGTGATAACGTGCTATGAAGAAAAATAAAATAGTGTAGAGAGTATAGAGAATGGCAAAACAAAACAAACGAACAAAAAACCCCAAAACCCCCAAGACCTTTTGGTAAGCAGCCAAGCTCTTAATCACTGCATCACCAGGGCCCCATAGAGAATGGCAGTGGGTGCTAGTTTTAGCTTAATAGGATCATTCTGGTAACCCTGTGCATGATAGAATATAGGGAGACAAGGACAGAAGCAGGAGTACTATCTCAATAATTCAGGCAAGAGATGATGGTGGCTTGGACCAGAATGGATACAGTACAGGGAGGAGTGAGAAGTAGTCTGATTCTAGATATACTTCTGAAGTGGAGATAAGCATTTCCTGATGTGGAGATAATAGGGTTTCCCGATGGCTTGGATGTGAAATGCAAGAGAAAGAGCACCCAAGGATGATTCTGAGGTTTTTGTCCTGAGTAGCTAGAATGGTGGAGTTGCCATTAACTGAGATGGGGGAAGGCTGTGGGAAGAGCTGGTTCTGATGGGGAGAAAATCAATTTTTGACATGTTAAATATGTTAAGACTTCATGAAACCTGTAGTCTAGTGGGAGAGACTTCTGTTAAACACAAAAGTAAATACAGTATGTAATTAAGGAAGAGAATAGGGCATCTTGAGAAAGAATGATGGAAATTAGCTGGAAGCTCACTGAGGGCTTTTCTGAGGAAATGACATAGGGAAGAGCATTCCAGCCTGAAAGAGTCGGCGTGTGTAAAGGCTGGAAATACTCAAGAAATTGAGGTGAGTATGGCTGGAATATAGAGAACCAAAGTGGGGAATGAGGGAGGCTAGATCATGGCGGTCCTTGCATGGTATGAATTTTATCATAAAATGGCAGTTTTCAAAAGGGTTTCAGTGAGGGAGTGATACGGCTAGATCTGTATTTTAAGATGAGCACTCTGGCTGCTGTTTGGAGGATAGATTGAAGGGAAGCAAGAGTGGAAACAAAGAAAACTCTTTGGAGGCCATTACAGTCAGGAAAGATGATGGTGACTTGGATTAGGGTGGTGATGGAGAGAAGAGAAGAGATTTGAGATTTTGGAGGTAGCGGAATAGGAGATGTTGACAAAGAGCACGTGTGTGTGCAGGAGAATTGGGTTTCTAATTGATGAGGTGCCTTTGAGATGGATGAGGGGCAGATGTTGGAGGGGTTATCAGATGTTCATTTTTTTTACCTAATGAGTTTGAAGTGACTGAGATATCAAGTAGAAAGGTAGGCATTTAGTACAGGTCTGATGCTTAGAAAGAAGTCTAGGCAGGTGAGAGAAATTCAAGACTTGACATATATATGATATTCATGTGCTATTTATTTAAAGTGGTCGAAGTCATTCTCTGCATGAGTGAAGAATAAGGAAAGTGCCCAGGACCAAGTTCTCAGGAATTCTCAACACTTAAGGGTTGGGGGAAAAAAAAAAAAATTTTTTTTTTTTTAAGGGTTGGGTAATGGAGGAAAAGCTGGGAAAGGAGAACAGGGAGGGGTTTAAATACAGTAGTAGTAGTAAGAGGACAACTATGAGAGTGAAGTGCTTGAGAAGCTACTAGCTAGCTGCGTGAGTCGGTTTGGACTCATGGCGACCCCACATGTATCTAGGAGACAGTTTTAAGATGAGACTGACCAGTTGTGTTGCAACTGCTGGGAGTCCAAGTAAGATAAGACTGTGTTTTGGAAATTGAATGCAAAGTTTTAAAAGTTTTCTCCTGATGCGTGGCTAGACTTTGCAAGATTAACTCTCCATAAGATGGTACATTTGGGGGCATTAATATTGTACATTTTTTCTCTGATGTTGGAACTAAGAACAGTCCTTCCCATAGGCAAAATGAAGTTCTAGCCTGAATAAAATCTGTCCTTTACCGTTTAATTTGACCTCTTATAAAACTTCCCCTGCTTCTGGTATCCTCTCCTGGCATTTCACAGAATTTTTATCATTGCTTCCTTCCTTTATTACTGGCAAATATCCCTTTAAATGTGGTAAGACGGTTGTAATGTAAGGCATTTGATTACTTGCCTAAACCTATTCCTTTGTCTTTTATTTAAAATAATATCTTGTGCTCAAATTTAGGACTCACCGATAAAGCCCTAAATTCCTTCTTATTTACGAAGGAGTTTGTGCATTCTTCTACTGCAACTCCTTTTTTAGTACCAGTTTAAGCAATCATTCATTAAACAAGCTAAGTGCCAGGAACTGCTCTACACTCTGGGGAAACAAAGAAAATGTGTCTTCAAGCTCCAGTAGACCAGACATGGTCCATAATGTAGGAAGGAATACTGTACACCATCCTCTTAGAGGGGAAAATATTATCCATGGAATCATCATAACTCATCAGCAGGGGAGACTGAGGCCTTTTTCACTATTTGGAAGGTCTGGTTTGCATATTTATTCCCACTGACTTACTTTTCTGTTCATTTCTTAAATACATGATATAGAAGAATATTTCATGCTTAATAATTGTAAACATTTTTACAGCATTTTCTATATGCCAGGCACTGTGTTAAGTGCATTTCCTGTAATAATACATTTGGTTGTTACTCAATAAAATGTTGAAGAAATGTACTGAAGCTCTGTTTTCCTTGCACAGACTTGATTCCAGAGAGGGTGGTGGAAACAAAAGAAATAAAAGATCATGTAATTGTCTGGGAAAAAGCAAATGCCTATTAAATTTACAGAAATCATTGTATAAGAAGCCATAGAAATAGGTTGAGAGAGTGATTACAAATCACCTCAAACAACAAGGGCTCAGTTCGTATTTGCTGTTTTGATTTAGTGCTTCAAAATGATTCTTCTAGATTGAAATGAAGAGATTTACTTTTTTTTTTTTCCTCTCAAAGTAAAAGAGATTGAAGGGAGAGTCCAGGACTGTGCTTCGGCCCTCAGCAAGGTCTTTGTGATTCCATTTCTTTGTCACTGGAATGAAGAGCCGTGACAGTCATTGTCCTGATGATCCAACAGGGACCCCTATGCTGGATTATAATGTTGCCTCAGTATTGCTTATGAAGGTTATTTCTATCCTTTGTAATGTTGCAGACTTGAAATCTCAAGATGAGTGCAACGGGATGGTTGTTGAATTGAAGTATCATTTGTATTCCCTGCGTAGGCACTGAAATAGTCTGTTTTGAAGTTGAAGATTGTTGAAATTAGTATGTCAACTAGGCAATTGAGTTTTCGTGTGGAAGACTGGATCTTTAGTGTTATGTTGTCATAGCATAGTGGTTAAAACGTGGACTCTGGAGCTGGGTAGCCTGTATTTGAATCCTGATTATGCCTTAGAATCTCCACTGGGGTCATAGGATCTACCTCTTTGAGTTTCTGTGGTGATTAAAAGAGTTAATATTAGAAAAACACTTAGAACAGTGCCTCACACATAGTGAGCATTGTTTGCTTATTCTTCCATGAACCTCTGGGGATGCTGAGTTGAGAATGTGTTGACCCGTGATTAGTTTATATTAGTTCAATATGTGTAGTTTAAACCTCCAGGATGTTACTAAGAGGAGTATCTACCAGCCTGCCACTACACATAGGTGGGGAACTTTCCCTTATTTATCAGAAAAGCATGATTAGTGCAAAAAAAGTCTGAGGTTAGACTTGCATTTATCTGTGAACTTCAGTGAAGCGTGATCCTAATATGTGTCAACACTTACTAGGTAACTAAAAGACAATGCGATTGGACTCTGACATCTTAGACCGTCTGCCTCAGCAGCTCTTTCTGGACTTGTAGCTAAAGCTGAGAGTCCGTTATTAGTAAGTTTTTTTTTTTTTAAGTGGATGTTAAAAGAATAGGAATAAGATACTACATATAGGCCAGAGTGGTTCTGAGGAGTACCTTTGAATTATGGATTTTGGCTTCTATGTGTTTCTCTCCCTCTGCTACTAAATTTTACTATTCCCTTATTTTTATGGTATTCAGTTCATTTTATCTAATGATCTCTTTAGGAGAAATACAGACATGTTTAATAATGTTTTAATCTTTATTATCCCAGAGAATTCTTTATCTAATTTCTAGCAGAAGAAAATAAGATACTGTAGGTTTATAGGTTTTATGCTTAGTATTTGAAGCAGTAGGGAACCCTGGAGGTGAAATGGTTAAGCGCCCGCCTGCTAACCGAAAGGTTGGTAGTTTGAACCTACCAGGGGCTCTGTGGGAGAAAGATGTGGCAGTCTGCTTCTGTAAAGATTACAGCCTTGGAAACCCTATGGGGCAGTTCTTGTCTGTCCTATGTGGCCACTGTGAGTAGGAATCGATTCACGACAACTGGGTTAGGTGAAGAGGTAAGGGTAGAGTTGAAGTCTCCTATTTCTTAATTTGTTTCTAGACCCTAAGAATTTTTACTTTTTTATTTTTGCCTTATACCACAATAAGATGGTAATAATGTTTTAAAACTTTAGCATGGCCGTAATTGATAGAGGTAAGGATTGTGAAATGACTTTAAAATTCTTCATTTTATGGTAATGTTATAAACCCCTTGAAACTGCTTAGTTTATTTCTATACAGGATAGAGGACACTATAGATAAAAATGAGCAGTAGGTTTTTGTTTTCCCATAACATTAATGCTTATTATGGACCAAGTACAAGCCCTTTTATATATGTTAGCTAATTTAATCCTCATAAAAAAAAAATAGACACTCTAAGTACTATCAATTTTTACACATAAGATTTAGACAGGTCATTGCTTGTCCATAGGGCAGGAATTTTTACCAAGGTCTTTGTGATGACAGAGCATGAATTCTTGACCACTAAGAACTTTTTTTCTTTTTAAGGAGTCCTGGTAGCACAGTGGTTAAAGCGCCTGGCTGCTAACTGAAAGGTTGGTGGTTCAAACCCACCAGCCACTCCATGGGAGAAAGATGTGGCAGTCTGCTTCTGTAAAGATTTACAGCTTCAGAAACGCCATGGGACAATTCTGCTCTGTCCTGTAGGGTCGCTATGAGTTGGAAATGGCTTGATGGCAATGGGTTTGGGTTTTTAAGAGCTGTAAGGAGCCTTGGTGGCACAATGGTTAAGCACCTGGCTGCTAACAGAAAGGTTGAAGGTTTGAACCCACTCAGTGGCTGCGTGGGAGAAAGACTTGGAGATCTACTCCCATAAAATTGTTGTTGTGTGCCATTGAGTCAATTCCAACTCATACCAACCCTATATGACAGAGTAGAATTGCCCCATAGGGTTTACTAGGTTGTAATCTTTTTTTTTTTTTTTTAATAATTTTTATTGAGCTTTAAGTGAACATTTACAAATCAAGTCAGTCTGTCACGTATAAGCTTATATACACCTCACTCCATACTCCCACTTACTCTCCCCCTAATGAATCAGCCCTTCCGGTCTCTCCTTTCGTAACAATTTTGCCAGTTTCTAACCCTCTCTACCCTTCCATCTCCCCTCCAAACAGGAGATGCCAACACGGTCTCAAGTGTCCACCTGATAAAAGTAGCTCACTCTTCATCAACATCTCTCTCCAACCCATTGTCCAGTCCCTTCCATGTCTGATGAGTTGTCTTCGGGAATGGTTCCTGTCCTGGGCTAACAGAAGGTTTGGGGACCATGACCGCCGGGATTCCTCTAGTCTCAGTCAGACCATTAAGTCTGGTCTTTTTATGAGAATTTGGGGTCTGCATCCCACTGATGTCCTGCTCCCTCAGGGGTTCTCTGTTGTGCTCCCTGTCAGGGCAGTCATCAGTTGTGGCCGGACACCATCTAGTTCTTCTGGTCTCAGGATGATGTAAGTCTCTGGTTCATGTGGCCCTTTCTGTCTCTTGGGCTCATAGTTGTCGTGTGACCTTGGTGTTCTTCATTCACCTTTGATCCAGGTGGGTTGAGACCCATTGATGCATCTTAGATGGCTGCTTGTTAGCATTTAAGACCCCAGATGCCACATTTCAAAGTAGGATGCAGAATGTTTTCATAATAGTATTATTTTGCCAATTGACTTAGAAGTCCCCTTAAGCGATAGTCCCCAAACCCCCGCCCTTGCTTCGCTGACCTTTGAAGCATTCAGTTTATCCCGGAAACTTCTTTGCTTTTGGTCCAGTCCATTTGAGCTGACCTTCTGTATATTGAGTATTGTTTTGTTTTTTTTTTTAATTGCGCTTTAAGTGAAAGTTTACAAATCAAGTCAGTCTCTCATACAAAAATTTATATACACCTTATTATATATTCCTAGTTGCTCTCCCCGTGATGAGACAGCGCACTCCTTCCCTCCACTCTCTATTTTTGTGTCCATTCAGCCAGCTTCTGACCCCCTCTGCCCTCTCATCTCCCCTCCAGACAGGAGTTGCCCACATAATCTCATGTGACTACTTGATCCAAGAAGCTCACTCCTCACCAGTATCATTTTCTATCCCCTAGTCCAGTCCAATCCCTGTCTGAAGAGTTGGCTTTGGGAATGGTTCCTGTCTTGGGCTAACAGAAGGCCTGGGGACCATGACCTCAGGGGTCCTTCTAGTCTCAGTCAGACCATTAAGTCTGATCTTTTTATGAGAATTTGGGGTCTGCATCCCACTGCTTTCCTGCTCCCTCAGGGGTTCTCTGTTGTGTTCCCTGTCAGGGCAGTCATCAGTTATAGCTGGCCACCATCTAGTTCTTCTGGTCTCAGGCTGACGGAGTCTCTGATTTATGTGACCGTTTCTGTCTCTTGGGCTCATAATTAACTTGTGCCTTTGGTATCCTTCATGCTCCTTTGCTCCAGGTGGGTTGAGACCAATTGATGGACGCTAGATGGCCGCTTGCTAGCGTTTAAGTCCCCAGACACCACTCACCAAAGTGGGATGCAGAATTTTTTAAAATAGATTTTATTATGCCAGTTGACTTAGATGTCCCCTGAAACTATGGTCCCCAAACCCCCGCCCCTACTACACTGGCCTTTGAAGGGTTCAGTTTATTCAGGAAACTTCTTTGCTTTTGGTTTAGTCCAGTTGTGCTGATCTCCCCTGTATTGTGTGTTGTCTTTCCCTTCATCTAAAATAGTTCTTATCGACTATCTAATTCGTGAAAACCTCTCTCCCTCCCTCCCTCCCCACTCTCGTAACCATCAAAGAATATTTTCTTCTCTGTTTCAACTATTTTTCGAGTTCTTATAATAGCGGTCTCATACAGTATTTGTCCTTTTTCAGCGGACTAATTTCACTCAGCATAATGCCTTCCAGATTCCTCCATGTTATGAAATGTTTCATGGATTCACCATTGTTCTTTATCGATGTGTAGTATTCCGTTGTGTGACTGCACCCTAATTGATTTATCCACTCATCCGCTGATGGGCTCCTCGGTTGCTTCCGTCTTCTGCTGTTGTACACAGTGCTGCAAAGGTTGTTGTCTTTAAGGGAATAGATCACCAGACCTTTTCTCCTGTGGAGCTGCTGGGGTCTTGGAATGGTGACTCCAGGGCACCTAACAAAGAGCTTTGTTGTTGGTTTATATTCTTCTCTATTTAAAACTTGAGTTTTTACCTAACAGGGGTTTGGTTTTCATTATTTGCTATTTTCAATTACTTTGAAAAAAGAAGAAAAGAAAAAATTCTGAGAACATTTAAGAATATTTCTAAAACATACTAACACCAGTGAGCCTAGATGCTCAGTAGGTGAATTTGGCTGCTTTTAGTCTCTTGGTTAACTTTGAAAGGAAACTGTAAAATTTCCATTATCTCACCTCTTTGCATTTCGGGGGCCTGGGTAATTAGTATTTTTTTAAGAGTTACAAACTTGTAAGGAAGCTGACTTGAATTTCACATATATTTGGTTTTAGGTTTGTTTGGGGACCTGGGTAATTAGTATTTTTTTAAGAGTTATAAACTTGTAAGGAAGCTGACTTGAATTTCACGTATATTTGGTTTTTGGTTTTAGGTTTGTTTTCCAACTTAGAAATCTGAAAGTGGTCTGGGTTTTAAAAAGTCACATACTAAACTGTTGGTATTTTTCTCTGAGCTTTTGTTTTTTTAAATAACTCTTCTTGTTCAAAGGACCCAATCCTTAATCTTTACATTGTTGATAGACAAAAAAGCAAGGAAGTTTCTTTTCGTGGAGAGAGGAAATGGCTGTCAGTTCAGGACTTTATCCATATTAGGTATAAACTAAATATAGTTGTATGATCCAGAGGTGAAGTCACATCTATAAATAGTTTCTTAAGCAAAACTTATGAGATCAGCCAGTGCTTTTAGAGCCAGTTTTTTTTTTTTTTAACTTTTGACTCTCTTTAAAATGTTGCCAAACTGATTAGTCCTATAGTCTGCCTTTCTATGTCCCTTAAAAAAAATTTTTTTTTTTTTACAAGGAATCTTTCCTTAAAACAAATTCTACTTTGTATGTGTCTCCTTTTGAGGTGAGGTTGTTTGTATAGTAATTCCTTTAAATTTCTTATTCTGTCATTTTCTTATTGCCAATTTTTTTTTTTTTTTTTTTAAGTTGGTATTATCCTTAAGTCTTTTTCACCGTGAGGCTGGATTCTTCTTGTCTTGTGTAAGAAACATCTGTTTTACTTAGTATTTTCTTGCTTTATTCTGTTTTTAACCATTAAGTCAGGTCTCATGTGGTTGGTTGGCTGGTTATAGAGATTCTGGTAGAACAGAAAGAGGGAATAAATCTGTTTCTGGCCAAAGCACATGTTGTTCTCAAAAAAAGACTTTTAAAAGCCCCCCAGAAGCATTCTTATTCACGATAACTGTTTTCAGCTCTTTGCTCTGCAGAGCTCTTTGCAAGCATGCCAGAACGTTCAGGCACTTATGAATGCGCTTTGCTTCTGAAGAGAAGAATTATATATGTTTATGGCATATTTTAAGGAGCCCAGGTGGCGCAGTGGTTAAGCGCTTGGTTGCTGACCGAAAGGTCAACGGTTTGAAACCACCAGCTGCTCTGCAGGGGAAAGATGGGGCAATCCTGTAAAGGATTATAGCCTTGAAAACTATGGGGTGCAGTTCTGCAGTTCTGCCCTGTCCGGTAGGGTTGCTATGAATCGGAATTGACTTGACGGCAGTGGGTTTTGGGTTATGGCATATTTTATTAGAGATATTTTGGAATACAACTTCACTGTAAAAAGTTTAGCTTAACATCTCATTTCTAGGGGCGGGGGCGGGGGGGGGTCAGTTCATGAAACCAAATGCCCTCCAAGACTTACCTACCACACCTGCCACCAAATCAAAACCAATCCAGTTGCTGTGGAGTTGGTTCCTGCTCATGGAGACCCCGTATGTTACAGAGTAGGACTGTGTTCCGTAGTGTTCCAGTGGCAGTGCCTTGTGGCAGTGGGTCACCAGGCCTTTCTTCTGAGGCGCCTGTGGGTGGGTTCAAACCACCAACCTTTTGGTTTGCAGCCAAGCACTTAGCTATTTGCACTACTCAGGGACTAAAATAAATTTAATAATAAACCACAAACCTTGATATTTGGGAGATAATGCATTAATTCAGTAAACATCTTTTAGTTCATTTGGGCAAATTGGTATGAGTGGTACGGGGATAGAAGCATGTAGGAGAGTATCAGGTCTGTTTCTAGTGTTGTGTTGTGTGTTACCTCATAGTAAAATACCAGAGATAAAAGTATTCAGTTACTGAACTTGAACATGTAATTTGGGTTTTATGACTAGTCGCTCACTAGATAGCTATTGAGCTAAACTTAGTAACAGATTAGTTTAGAGGACTAGAATCTTGAACTTATATGACTGGAAGCCCAGGTTCAAGTCCTGTGTGTATCATACTGATCTGCTATTGTTCTCATCTATAAAGTGGGTATGTTTTTTAGAGGTGATATCTAACCTAGTATGGATTTATTTTATGCACCAGATTAACCTTAGTCTTGGGTGTTTAGTTCAAGACATAACTTTGAGACTTGAGATTCCAAAGTCAGATCCGGAGAATTAAATTCTCATAACTAGAAGCACCCTATTAGAAAACAAAATGGTGGACCAAGTAAAAGTCTTCTGTGATAATAGGAAATTTGCTCTGCAAGTAGAAAATACTGCTAGAGTGAATTCTTTGACCTGTAAGAATATATTGTATTTTCCAAATGTGAACTAGCTGAACAATACAGTTGAAGGGAAGGTTTTTTTTTTTTTTTTTAATCTAAAATAAAGCACACAGAACTATTCCAAGTTAAAATGTGCCTTTATAATATTTAAAGCACTTGTGCATTGAAGTGGTAAATAAAAAATTTCAATAAGCATACTGTCTTGTACTATTCAGGGTTCAAAATTTATTTTAGGCCAGCCAAGAAGATAGATAAGAATTCTGAATATTAACTTTTCACAGCTTCATTAGTAACTTATTTGGTAATGTTTTTATGGAAAATTGATAATTCAAAATAATATCTCAGATACACTCATTGATACACTTATTGAGCAGTAGTATTTTGTTATTGAAATATTTTTCTTTAGCATCTGAACCACTATAATTTTTTTATTGCTCATTGTCATCATTCAGAGTAGCTAATTCACTTAGTCATAGAAAGGTTCAAAATTCTGCTCTTAAACAATACTGTGAGGTATATCTTTATAGCCAGTTTTTTGTGTATATCCATATCGTGGGATTCTGTTTTAAAAATCCCACACAAACCTCACTTATCCTTTCAGTTCTTTTCTTTTCTTTTGTTTGCCTAACGTGTAATCTCTTAGGAAAAAAAAAAATGCTTTCTGGAGAATTTAGAATTTGTACAAAGGGAGAAATTGGATTTTTACTTTACTGCTGAACTCTTGGAATTCTAGTTAAAATTGTTTGGTCTGGGAACTTGTTGATAAACAGCAGTAGCTCTCTCACCCACTAAATTTAGGTAGCTGCCATAAGCACAGATGGGGGAAGAGGGTATTTTTCTTGAACACTTAATTGGTTTCTGTCACTCTTAGGATTCTTTCTGAACCCAGTTTATGCTAGGGCATGTATATTTTTAAACTACTCTAGGGAAAGTGGACTGCTGGATTTTGACTTGCAGAAGAATTTCACCAATCTCCTAACTTATTTGATAAACAGGGGAAGGCCCTGGCAGTTAGTGATTTTATTATCTTTAGTTAAAAAAAAAAAAAAAAAAGAGGATATTAAAAGAATGAGACTTAGGCAATGAAAAGCTTGAGACAATTTTTTTTAATGTGACCAAAGTGAGAGTAACCAGTTATAAAGGGTGAATGTTTCTTTTTTAAATATTTTCATGCCTTAGTAAACACAAATTAGCTTTTTGTAGTCCTGAAATTAGCTCGTTTAATTGCCAAACATTCAAATTCAGAATAGTTTTATCTGAAAATGTCTTGCCTTTGCTTTCATTCTTTAAAGATATTTTTGTTGGATATAGAATTTTGGGTTGATTTATGCTGCTGCTGCCGTTTTCCCTCCAGCACTTTAAATATGTTGTTTTATGATTTCGGGCCTCCAGTGTTTCTGATAAGAATTCAACTGTCGTTCAGATCACTGTTTCCTTGTATGCAGTATATTTTTCTCTAGCTGCTTTAAAGATTTTATTTTTGTTTTTTAGCGTTTTCATTATGATATACCTACATGTGTTTTTTTTATATTAATCCTGATTTTGATGTTCACAAAACTTCTAGATTTGTCTTTATTTGGGAAATTTTGGCTGTAATTTCTTGAAATATTTTTCTGCCTCCTCTTCTTCTGGGACTCTAATTAAACATATAGAAATTATGATATTTTCTGCAGATCTCTGAAGATCTTTTTTTAATTTTCCCCCCACCTCCTTTTCAGATGGAATAATTTCTTGAATCTATCTTCAGGTTCACAGACCTTTTTTTCTCTTTTCTCCATTCTCCTGTTAAGCCCATCTAGTGATTTTAAAAATTTCATATATTTTTTACTTCTAGAATTTACATTTGGTTCTTTTTTTGTGATCTCTTTCTTTACTGAAAATTTCTATTTTCTTTATGAGCATATTTTCCTTTATATCCTTGAGAATAGTTACAATAAATGGTTTAAAATACTTGTCTGCAAATTGTAGCATCTGGGTCATTTTAGGGTCTGCCTCCTTGATTATTTTTTCTCTTGAGAGTAGATCGTGTATTTTTCTGTTTTCTTCCTGTGCTAAATAAGGGGCAGAGTAGGCAGTCCCACTTTCATTGCTAACTGCGTGCAGCATGAATTGAATTCCCACCTGGAAATGGACTCAGTCCTCACCTTCCCACTTCTCCATCCTTAGTTGCCAGCTGCCCTGTGGCCATGATCAATTACATCACGGCTCACGATAGTGAGGCTTAGTCAGTATTGGGCCCCCAGTTGAGCCTCTGTCCTTGGGACTCTTGTCAGCTTCACCAAGTGGCCATTATAAATTTCATCGTGCCTCCTGAGGCTTAGTGTCAGTCCCCTGGGTGGTCCAGCTCTCTGAACCCAGAACCAAAGGCCAAATTGCTATCTGTACCTCGTACTTCCTATGTGGAGTAATTTTGGGTATTGTGAATAACATGTTTTAGGAATTTTGGATTTTGTGATGTTCCGCTGAAGAATATTGATTTTTTTTTTTTTTTAAAGCAGGCAGTTAATTTAGCTGAACTTAAATTTCAAAACTCTGTCTCCACTGTGGTAGGTGGCAGCTCAAACTTCAGTTCATTTCCTTTAGCTGGCCTCCTTGGAATCCACTCTGCATGTGTGCTTCAGGGATCAGCCAAAGATTTGGACAGAGTTTATAACACAGAATTTGGGGCTTCCCTCCTTGGGTTCTCTTTTTCAGGGGGTTCTTAACCTCATTTTCTAGGTTGCTTCAAACTCTCTCCTTTGGTTCTTCAAACCAGCAGGACTGTGCATTTTCCATTGGCGTTTTAGTTGCTTTGCATGGCACTTTTGGGGAATAGATAAAAATTGGGGACAGTCATCCAAGTGCAGATCTTTTCTTTCACGTGTCAACTCCCTTCCAAAATCTGTCTGTTTTTTACTGTCCAGTACTTTCAGGTGGTTGTTTTTATCTAGAAGTTAATCATTGTTATGGGGTGATGAGGAGGCGTGAGGAGGTTGATCAAAACAAAATTTTTTAAATGAACTTTTAAATTCTAGAATAGTTTTAAATTTACAGAAAAATTGCAAAAATAGTACACAGTTTGCAAATTAATTCTAAATGAAATTATTTCTGAAATGTATTAATGCTTCCTGAACTTCTTAAAATGCTGAATGTAACTGCCAATTAAGGTTCAATACTCCAAATATAAATTAATCTCTGCAGTGCAGTGATGGCCTCAGGAGCTGTTGAGGTATGTAAGACAGCTTTTGCCTTTCGGCAAAATGGCCTCAGCTGTTAGGCTTTAGGAACCTGGGTGTGTGTGTGTGTGTGTGTGTGTGTGTGTGTGTTTTCGTGTGTGTGTGTGTTTTCGTGTGTGTGTGTGTGTGTTTTCTATTTCTTCCTTTGGCAGTTTAGCTCAACTGAGGCAATCCATTTCCTTTAATTTGCTATTGTAATCTGTTTGTGGCTCAGTAAGCCAGATGAACAAATTTGTTAAAATTTATTTGAAATAATAATTTCTGAGAGCTTGAATGTTGAATTTATGAGTCAGGTACATGATCTTGGTGACATTGATGTTGATTGTCCAGAGGCTTTTTATGTAGATGTGTGCGGTCCAGTATGGTAGCTTCTAGCCATATGTGACTGTTGAGTCCTTGAAATGTATCTAATTTGAGTTGTGAAGTATAAAATATACATCAGTTTTAAAGACTTATTAGCACAAAGAAAATAATGTAAAATACTTCATAAAAAGAAAATAATGTAAAATAATACTTCATAACTTCATATATTGATTACATGTTGAAGTGGTAATATTTTAGATATATTAGGTTAGGCAAAATATGTTATTAAAAATTAATGTCACTTGTTTCTTTTTACTTTTTTAATGTGGCCGCTAGAAAACTTAAAGTAGCATTTGTAGTTACATTTTATTAGTTGTAGTTCAGAATTTATCTTATTTGATAGTAATGTCCATGTGAGTGAGGTAGTGCTTGTACAGTAAGATCGTGACACTGAGCAGGTGAGATTCCAACATCTCATCCCTACCTTGGTGTAAGACACTGTAGAGTCGTGGGTGATAGCATGGACCCTAGAATTCTAACCTCAGTTCTGCCTCTCATCAGTTCTGTGACCTATTGCAAGTTAGTTTTTCTGAACCTCATATTCCTCATCTGAAATATGAAGAAAACAATACCTAATTTCATATGGTTATTGTGAGAATTAATATATGTAAAACACTACGATTATAGTGCATATCAAGTGCTAAATGAACGGTCACTGTTAACTTGCTTCCAGGCAGTTTTGGAGACATTTTGATTTCTTCTAGGTGATACTTAACGGGGAGTAGAATTAGCATTAATCCAGACAGGAAAATGGATTATGCCTTTGGTTACCTTTTGATTTTTTTTCTTGTCATTTAGTATTTTTAATCAGACGGTTTATAATTTGTTCTGAAGAAATAACAGACTTTGCTCCTCCTGTTGTAGGCTTTTGATGAATGACGTAAACATCCCAGCAGAACTTGTTTCATTATGATTCTGTTGTGTTTAGGTAGAAAGTCTGGTCTTTGTATATCTGATACTTCGTTTTAAAGAAAGTTCTGGTTGAGACATTTCGGATTTGGTTTTAGTACCATTGTTGTTCCTAATCATAGCGAGCTTTAGTTTTCATCTTAAGCATGTGCTTCACATATGTAACAGAACAAAAAGTACTCCTTAGAATCTTTTCTCAACTGTCATTAATTCCCTTTCTTTTTTCAGCTAGTAGTTTTAGAGTGGCAGTTTTGCATCCAGCATTTTTCCAGGCAGTATAAAGAATTAAAAAGAAGTTTTATAGTGTTCAAGCAAGTTCGTATTTTGGCAAGGATTAGGGTAAGGAATGAGGTTCTCGTGTGTCTAAGCATTTGGAACATATTCTTGTATGATTTTCTTAAATCTGAAAAAAGAAAAGTAAAACATGTTCATTATAAAAAGGCAAATAGTACAGAGTGTGTAGCCCTCTCCCCAAGTATGTCCTGGGAAAACAACGTTAATTTTGGTTTGTAGCCATCCGCCATCTGAGAAATATTGTCCAGATATAAATGCAAAGATTATAGCTCTTGGAGGGTTATTAATTACTAGCTCTTGGAGGGATTTTCCTTTCTACCCATTAGCAAAGCGTATTACAACCCCAACCCAAGGCTTTCCTCTACCGAGTTGTTCAAACCAGAAACTAGGAGTTACTCAATTTCATTCTTTCTCTCACTTCCCACATCCAAACCATTGACAAATCTTTAGGATTGTACCCTCACCATTACATTTAATCCATGCATTTCTTTCCATTGCCTCTACGCTAATTCAAGCCAAATTTCACCAGGACTGTTGTAATAGATACCCCAGCTTCCATTCTTCATCAGCACCATGCTCTCGCTCTGTTTTGCGGAAGGTAGCGAGTGTTACTGTCTTAAGATGGAAATTGGTTTTTGCCCTCATATGCCTCCACCAAAACCCTTCGGTGGTATCTTCTTACCCCATTCGCTGGCATCTCCTCCCTCTCCCTCCTCAGTGGAAGCCCCATGAAGTCAGGAGCGTGTTCTCTGATTGGCACATAATTTTTTACTGAGCGCTTACCATATGCTGAGCAATATTTTAAGAGCTTTTTATATATTAACTAATTTAATACTTATGACAACTCTGCGAAGCATGTTGTCTTACATGTAGAGAGATAGATTGACAGATCAGATGGCAGGCCCCTGGCTCATGGACTGCGAAAGCTGACCAATCCAAGATTGGGAGTTAAGATGGCAGGCCACTGGCTCAAGTCCAAGAACTGGAGGTCGGATGATAACGAGCTGGATGCAGGATCCAGAGGGAGCAAAAGCCAGCGAGCTTTGCCAGGACATCCATATATATATTGGATGCAGGCCACACCCTTGAGGAAACTCCGTTGACTGTTCACATCAGATCACATCATGGAGGGTAACTACATCAGTACCTAACTGCCACACTACATCATTTCATAACTGCCAAACCACATAACTTAACCACCACATAGGTATTTTCCCCATTTATGTATAAGGAAACTGAGAGCCAGAGAATTTAAGTCACTTGCCTGAGGTCACATAGGTGGTTAAGTAAAAGAATCAATAATGTCTCTTACCAGGCAGTCTGCTTCTAGAGTCCTTGCAGTTAACTATTGTGTTATGCTTTTTTTTTTGACACAGTAGGTGGTTGGTAAATATTTGTTAACTGAATGAATAAATTCTTCCCTTTGGTGAGCATAAAATTCAAGCTTTTTACTTAGATCTAGAAAGTCTTTCATGATCTGGCCCCTACTATCATTAACCAGCTGCGTCTTGTACTCTCAGCAGTCCATCTACAGTGGCTGCTTGCATGGCTGGCTCCTTCTAATTTTTTAGGTCCAATTTTTCAGTAGGTGCTTCTTGTCCACTCTTAGTACTTTGTTTCTCTTTAGGCAGCTATTACAGTTTAAAAATTCTAACTTGATATATTTATTGTCTGTTTCTACTACAAAAATCTGAGTCTCATGAGGCCAGGTCTTACCTGTCTCATTCATAGTTGTTTCCCCAATGCCACATAGTCCTCAGTAGCTGTTGAATGGTGAGGAAGTATATTGGGGTTCTAGGAAAGGAGAAAAGAGCCCTGGTGGCTCAGTGGTTAAGTGCTCAGCTACTAACTGAAAGGTCGGTGATTCAAACCCACCAGCCACTCTGGGGGAGAAAGATACGGGCAGTGTACTTGTGTAAAGATTATAGCCTTGGAAGCCAGTGGGCAGTTCTACTCTGTCGTACAGGGCTGCTGTGAGTCAGAATCAACTCACTGGGAATGGGTTTTTGTTTTGGTAGGCAAGGAGGTGTTCTGTAACATGTTAGGTGAGTGAGGAAAAAGAGCCACAGTTTGAACTTAAGTGGTAAATGCTACCGTGACCCCTGAATTCTTAGAGCAAAGTCTAAATGGCGGCTTATGGAAAATATAATTACTTATAAGCAACCAGAGCCCTGGAATGGCTGCTATTTCTCCTTTAACTTATATGTAGAATTTTCTTATTTTTAACCACTCAAACATTTTTATTCTTCCTACTAGTCTTTGTTGTTGTTTTATTGTTGATTGGTTTCTGACTTTGGAGAGACCCCATCTCACAGAGTAGGACTACTTCGTAGGGTTTTTCTGGCGCTAATCTTTATGGAAGCAGATTGCCAGGCCTGTTTCTTCTATAGTGCCGCTGGGTGAGTGAGTTTGAACCGCCAACCTTTTGGTTACCAGCCGAGTGCAAACTGTTTGTGCCACCCAGGGACCTTTCTACTAGTCTTAATTAGAGATAGATAGCAATATCAGTTGGGATTCTTACAGCTGCATATAACAGAAAATGGCACCTCAAATGGGCTTTAACCTCTAAGGGGAAGTAGTAGTCTAGTAGGAGAACTGCTTCAAGTGTAGTATGTCAGGGTGTGGCTCTCCCTCTTTGTGATTCTCTTGGCTCTGTGCTCTTCTGGTGTTGGTTTCAGCTCCCGACTAGTATCTAGCTGGCCACTGCAGCAACAGGTGTCATATCCAAGGGTTTCCTCTTCTGGTGTCTTTGAAGAGTGAGGAATTTTTCCAAGATGTCCTGGAGCAGGCCTGCCCTTGTGTCTCATTGACTAGAACTGATCACACGATTAAACCTACATCAGTCACTGGTACGAGAAATGGAACTCTCATGACTGACTGAAAATCAATCAGGATTTACTCTTAGAATTGGGGAATTGGGTCATCATCTCCCGCATCTCTTGAGGGAAGGAGGAATGGGTGCCTGATCAAAAATAGGCGTTGAATTGGCAGAAAAAAGTGGGAGGATAGATGCTGAGCAGCCAGCTCTCAAAGTCTGCTGTAGTGGCTTTTATGGCTTGTAAACTGCCTCTAGATGATTCGGAGACCTAACTTAAAATTTTGAGAAAAATGAACTATTCAGGAAGATTTGATTTAGTAGATTTTCTTTTCTTCCTATACTGATAACCTGGAATACACTACTTAGAACTCAAAGATTTTTATTGTCATGCAGTCAGCAGAAGCTGATAAGCAGTAAAGCATCTGTAGCCGGTGCCGTCCTGTGGGAAACTTAAAAAAAAAAAAAGCATGCCCTCAGTGAGGTTACAGTCTAGCTCAGGAGATAAGGCGTAGACACGTGAAAAGTAATAATGTGGAGTAACAACTGGAGAGATGAAGAGGCAAGGCGTAGACACGTGAAAAGTAATAATGTGGAGTAACAGCTGGAGAGATGAAGAGGCAAGCCGTGATTAGTCGTTAAACACCTGGTATAGGTTGGGAGCTTGTTAGAGATGCAGAATCTTGGGCCTCACCCAAAATCTACTGAATCGCAATCTGTATTTTAACAAGATCCCTTGGTGATTTGAAAGCACTGCAGTAGAGGTTTCTAGGACAGGTAACTGGTTTAAGCTAGAACGATCTAGAAAGATTTCTTAGAGATGAGACTTAAGCTTGACCTAAAGGACGGGTGTGGCAGTGGGCATTTTAGGTTTAAGCTGATGTGAGTTTAGTCACCTAAGTGTCCAGATTTATGTGGCCTTGTTGTACAGGATGAATGGGGGGAATGTGGAGGAGTGGTATGGGTCCTACAGAACACCAAAGGGAAAGCTATCCTAGGAAAGGACAATGCATAAGACCTCACTTTTAGAGAGTGTTGTAGACATTCAGAGTTTTTGTTTTTAAATTAAATGGCTGCATTAGGTAACTGAATTATAATTTAGTTATTAACTAAAGGAAAGAGAAGCAGACAACCCTTGAAACTACTAGAAGGGGAATCATCTTTCCCATTCAGTAAGTTTAAACGTGGATAGCTATGGGTGGAACAGCTTAAAAAAAAGAATGCTGTTTCCCCAAACTGTGATATTAGCTGAAATCATTTGCAAAATTGTATATTTTAGTTTATTTCCTCAAGCAGCATTCAGGTTACTTTGAATCTTAATGATTTTAGTAATAACTATACATTTTTTAGTAGGTTATTTCTGATCGGTAAGCATGATAAACTTTGGCTATAACTTTAGTCACCTCTTCCTTTTATTAAAATTTAAAAACAAAATGAAAAGACATGTTTTTCTATAGTTTTGAATGATTTCTGAATTCACACTGATTTAAACTAAAGAAAGAAAATATCAAATCTAGTGTTATAAGCTGAATCACCAACTCACAGGAGGAGCCACTGGCAAGCTTATAAAACTGAAGCTCACAAAACCAGGATTTATTGGGGGAATGTTTATGAAGGTTTTGAAAAATGTTAAACAGGTATTATTTCAATTGTGATAAAGTTGGGGCAGTAAATATATTTTCAGGTTGCACTGTATCCTAACTAGGAATATTTACTTTTGGTGTGTTCTCAAATTTTAAATTATTCAGATTAAACTTTCTAGAACATAGATACAAAGATGAGAGTCATATCTTCTCGTTTGTTACAGAATCTCCAGTGTTTAGTGTAGGTCTTTACATGGTTGGTGAATGAATAAAAAATAAAAATTTTAACTTTAAAAGATTGATTTTTATCTACATTTGGAGATAATATGTATATACAATAAAAGTGAACTATAATATAGTTAGAAACCATTAGGACTAAAGTGGTAGCTAGATAATTTTTTAAAACTTTGTTTGGAAATAATTTCAAACTACCAAGTTGCAAGAATAGAACAGTACAAAGAACACTCACATACCCTTTACCCAGATTTGCCTATTTTTAGTGTTTTATCCCATTAGCTGAATTATTTGCTCTTTCACTCGTAAGTTGCATATATCATGGCCCTTTACCTCGAAATATTTTAGTGTGTATTCCCTAAGATGAGTGATATCTTCTATAACATTATAATTGACAACTTTAGTAAATCAATCCTGCCTTCTCCCCGCCCCTTTCCAGAATAAAAAATTAAGACTCAAAGAGGAACTACCCATGGATTATATACTTCTAAGTGGAAAATCGATCCTGGTTTGAAAATCATATATTATCTCTGGTCAGCAACATCACAGCAGAATCTTTTGGTTTTTTCCTGTGAGAAATCCTATAGTAATAACAACTTAAAATTGTTGTTCTAAACCAGATATAACTACCCTGCAGCACTGCATCTATAAAGGGACTCTGTATCACTGAAATTGTCCCTGTTTGGTTATAAGGCAGACTCTTAGAAATGTTAATCTTCTGTTTTCCACTAAGAGATACTTGCCTCTGCTTCTTAGTTTGTGTGGCATAAGAATGTCCTTTGATTAGAGTGTCTGGGTCTTATGAAGCTTCAGGCTGGCTTGGTTTAAGTCTCGATATGCCCAAATTAGAGGCAGGATATCTTGGCATTCCTTTAAAGTGAGAGAGGAGGCTGCTGTTTACCTAATCTGACCCTGACAGTGACCAGGTTACGGGCCTACAAAGGGCAAAGTCCAACAGGCATCGTGAAGAAAGAATTCAAAGGTTAACCATGGAGCGAATTTATTTCCAGTCCTGATTTTTTTTTGGGGGGGGGGGGGTGTACTTTTTTTCTAAGTCAGTGTTTGTCTGCCCATCAAATGCATCAGAATTAAAATCACACGAAATGCTTTTCTACCAATCACCCATCTACCCATTGCCTTTGAGTCGAATTCTGACTCATAGTGACTCTACAGGACACAGTAGAACTGCCCTGCCCTGCCCTATAGGGTTTCCAAGGCTGTAATCTTTATGGAGCGGAGCCTTGGTAGCACAGTTGTTAAGAGTTCGGCTGCTAACCAAAAGGTTGGCAGTTTGAATCTACCAGCAGCTCCTTGGAAACCCTATGGGGCAGTGCAACTCTGTCCTATAGGGTCGCTATGAGTTGGAATCAACTCGACGGCACCGGGTTTAATCTTTACGGAAGCAGACTGCCATGTCTTTCTTTTGCAGAGTGGTTAGTGGGTTCAAACCACCAACCTTTTTGTTGGCATTTAAGCACTTAAACCACTGCTCCACCAGTGGAGACATTCTGAATAAGAATATCTGGAGGTGGGACCTGGTAATCTGCATTTTAAACCCATTTACTTGAGGATTTTTGTGTATTTTAAGATTTAGAATCCTCCTATGTACTTTTGTTATCTGTATTTCCTTCATCTTCAGAGCTTTTCACATTCATTTTATAATTTATGGTGTTTTACTTCATTTGCATGTGTTTATGAAATCATTCAGCTCTGGGTGCTAAGCAAAAGGTTGGTGGTTCAAACCCACCAGCTGCTCTTTGAGAGAAAACATCTGTATATATGTTGCTGTAAAGATATCAGCCTAGGAAGCCATATGGGGCAGTTCTTTTCTACCCTGTAGGGTCAGTATGAGTCGGAGTTGACTCGACTGCATACAGCAACAAGGGCGGGAAGATTTTTGTTTGCTTGCTTTTTTCTTTAAATGGAGGATTCATGTGCATAGTACAAATATCAAAAAGTATGAAAAGAGAATTTAATGAAAAGTAAATCTCCCTCCCCTGTCTCTCAGTTTTCAAACATTGAGCAGGTACTATTCTGAGTTCTCTCTATATATTAATTTATTCAGTTCGCCCAACAACCTTATGAGATAGGTGGTTATTATCATGATTGTATAGAAGCCGAAAACAGGCCCAGAGAAACTAAAAACACTTCTTCAAAGTCACACAGCTAGAAAGTGGTGGAGTTGTCTGGCAGTCTGGCTCTGGAGTCTGGCCGGCTCTGCTGAGTGGGAGGATATAAGGATTAAACAGATTAATACATATAAAGAGCTTGTTTTAGGAAAGCAGGGAGTTTGTCTTTAGTAAGGCAAATGTTCCATGGGAACTCTTTAGTCCTAGCTGGAGTTTTATGATATGGTTATGGCCAGGAAAAAATAATACATTCTTCTTTGCATGGCCCAGAGATTTTTCACATCTTCTTAAATAAAGGCTATCTTTGCATCCCTCCATTTATTGGACTGTTTAAACTTTACATAGACTAATTCTTACAGCATAGGGCCATAATATATATCATTTAGAAGAACTTATATTAAAAATACTCAGACTGTTTCTCCTCTTATTGTTTTTTGAAAGAATAGGGATTCTAATGACAAAGTGGTTGAACTGAAAAACCTGTTGCTAACCTTTAAGTTTTGTGCATGAAGTGTCTTTAAGGTAACACTAAATTCTTACTGTATGCCAGGAATCGTGTGTATTCTAATGGATTTGATCTCAGTAGTAACATGGTATAGGAAGATATCTTTAGTTTTGTGAACAGACAGGAGTTTCACAGATACGAAAGTAATTTACTAAAGATTACACAGCTGAGAAGTGGTGGTGAAGTCAGGATTCAAATCCACATATGTCTGATTCTAAAACCTTTTTATTTCCCGCGTGCTATGTAGGCCCTGTAGAAGGATAACAGTTTATTAAACCTCTAGACTGCAACCTTGGTTCCAGCATGTGTTTAGCAAAAACGTGAAAGAAATAGGCAATGGCATCAGGTGACTTTGTTCAATAATTAGGTTGTTTTGTGACTTTTAAGTTAACCTAAATCAAGGCAAACTAATTTGTGTCTTGAAGTGTTTAACTTTATTCTTTTTGACAGCACATTGCTTCAGACAGTCCATAGAAGATGTATCAAGGAAAATAATTTAATGATTGAGTAGCTCATTCTTACCTTTAGGTCCCAGCATTTCTCTTTTACCCAGTCATTTTCACCCCTCACCCTGCCATAAACACAAAGAAATAGATGGGAATGATGTTAAAAGGTTCTCCTTTTTGGGTGTTTTAAAGTCTAACTATTCTAAAGACTAATTAAGCTAGGTTTTCTAAGTGAGCAGTTCCTTAACCTTGAATTAGTAAAACATTAAAATATTTGTTGCATTTACTGTTGACCCCTATTCTGCAATGTAGGAGTTAATCCAGCAGTTTCTGATTAAATACCAGTATTATACAATTCAATAATTACAACAGGGGTCTGGGGAAAGGAAAGTGAGGCTAGTAGTTATTCTGAGGAATAGTATGTGAGAGGAACCACAGGTAGCAAGGTAAGCGAAAATACCCCCTTTTGTAAGAATAAAACCAAATTAATGCCAAAACTCATTCTTTGTCTGGAAAATAGCAGTTATTTCTGAGTTGGTAGGATTATTCAAGTTTTTTCTTTGATTATTTGGGTTCCCAAATTTTTAAGAAAATTTCATAGATGTGTGTTTTTCTGTAATACAGAATCATTATTTGAAAAATATATATTCAAAATTAATAAATTTCTTTTCAGTGTTTGTGTGTGTGTGTGTATTTATACTTGTAATCTATATCTGAGGAGTCCTGGTAGCACAACAGTTTAAGCTGTAACCAAAAGGTTGGCAGTTCAAACCCACCCAGCCACTCCACAGGAGAAAGACCTGGTGATCTGCTTCTGTAACTGCCCCATAGGGTTTTATCGGTTGTAAAGATTACAACCGATAAAACCCTATGGGGCAGTTTTACTCTGTTACATGGAGTCTCTTTGAGTCTGAAATTGACTCAGTGGCACCTAAATGATGACGAGAATCTATCGGTGTATGTTTTTAAACAGCTTTATTGAGATAATTCACACACTGTACAGTTCACCTATGTAGAGTGTTCAGTGGTTTTTAGTATATTCACAAAATTATAAAACTGTCACCACCATCTAATTTTAGAATATTTTCATCACTATAAAAGGAACCCGTAGTCATTAACAGTAACTCCTCGTTTCCCTTTCTTCCTCTCCCCTGGCCCCTAATAAGCATTAGTCTACTTTCTGTCTCTGTGGATTTACGTGTTCTGGACATTTCATGTATATGGAATCATATAATATATGGTCTTGTGTAACTGGCTTCTTTCACTTCACATAGTGTTTTCGAAGTTCATCCACATAGCATGTATCAGTACTTCTCTTTATTGCTGAATAATATTCCACTATTTTTCATGCCACATTTTATATACTTTTTATTTTGCTTTTTCAATTTTGTACTTCTAAGGGACTTCCATTACTGGGAAAATGGAGTAGATATACTTTTTGCTATTCCTCCCACTTAGTACAACTAAAATCCCTGGACATTATGTATAAAACAAACATAAAAACAATCTGAAAGGTGGGGAGAGAAGCAAGACCAGCTAGGGACCTTGGGAACCAAGAAATGATGCAGTGCTGAGTTCCCTGAGGTTTTTTTGACCTCATACATCCCAGACTTGAAGCAGAAGAAGCTGGCAACCTAGAAACACCAGCAGGTATAGATAAAAAAAAAAAAAAGCTCTAACAAAAGTCTGCTCTCTCTAGTCAGAGAACCAGGAAAGGGGCAGCCTACTAAGACAAAACATTTAGACAATAACTGCTTTGCTTCTGCCAGATGCCACAGAAAAAACTGCCCCCATGCCAATGCCTACAAAAGCTGAATAGGGAGTCTAGACTTCTACCCTTAGAGACTGTAACACCCCTGCCAGGGTGGTATCAGAGAGGGCCAGGTAGAGAGCCGGGGCTTTCTTCCTTGCTGTCCAGTAAAGAGGAGCCCTTCTCCTTGCCCGCATGGGTGGTATCAGAGGAGGCCTAGTGGAGAGTCAGGACTCTCTAATGAGTCACATCCACTGCTGTGTCAGTGGAGACCACATGGGGAGCTGGAGCTTCCACTCCTGCTTGGCAATAATGAGGAGCCTTCTCTCCTTGGGTGTCAATGGAGGCTGAGTGAGAAACCTGGACTTCTGGCTCCATTTGGTAGTAACAAGGCAGTGCTCCCCACTACCCTTCCAGAGTGGTGTCAGAAAGCCAGCTAAAACAAGAGGGTTTAAACAAGATACAGAGTATCACAACATAGTACGAAAATGTTCAGGTTTCAATTGAAAATCATTTACCAGACCAAAAACTAGGAACATCTCAAACTGAATGAAAAAAGACAGTAGATGCCAACACTGAGATGACAGAAATGTTAGAATTACCTAACAAAGGTTTTAAAGGAGCTGTGATAAAAGTGCTTCAGTGAGCAATTATGAACATGTTTGAAACAGATGGGGCGGCAGGGTGGGGGTGCGGGGGGAGGAAGAAAACTTCAGCAAAGAAATGGAAGGTATAAAGAAGAACCAAGGGGAAATTTTAGAACTGAAATAGGCGGTAACTGGAATACAAAGCTCAGTGGATGGGCTTAACAGCAGAATGGAGTGGACAGAAGAATCAGTGAACTGGAAGACAGATGAACAGAAATTACCCAATCTGAATAACAAATACACTGAACATTTAATACTTCTGTATTTCCAGGTTTGATGTTATCCATCTAACTGTCCTTTTCAGAGGCTTCATTTTATTCTATTGACCCAGCAATTATACATACAGAACTTTTTCTATAGAAACACTTATACAGCTGTCCAAAGATACAAATAAAAAAGGAGAAATATTGAAGCATTGCTTGTAATAGCAGGACACTGGAGACCATCCAACACCCATCAGTAAGAAATTTGTTAAATTATAGAACACCTATAAGAAAAAGAGTTTAAGATTGATTACATTAAGTTTAGAATAAAATATAAATTGTAAAAAAGTTATGTTTGGTATGATCACTTTTTGAAAGAAAAAGGTATATACATAGAAAATAAATCTGGAAGAGTATGTGACAAACTATTGGATGGTTACCTCAGGGTAAGAGAACTCTTGACTTCCTGTAGTGTTTTATTTATTTTTAAAATAATGAGCCTATATTACTGTTAGCAGTTTTTTAAAAAAGACATACTTTTCTTTGATGCTAGTGTTAGATAACATGTATTTTTGATCATACCTCTTTGTTGAAATGGCATTTTATCCGTATAACTTGGTTTAAAGGAGGTAGTTTTTTATTTGTAACTTCTAAAAATCAGAATTTCTCCACAATTTCACAGTATTTACTGAAAATATCATCTGACTAAGTAGCTTCCAATTTTCTAATACTCCTAAAACTTTGAAAGAACTGGTACATGGCAGTATTTCTTGTTTGAGTTGTCATGAGTTTTGGGGGGTTCGTTAACGAAAGGCTGTTTTTCAGACCTATCTTGGAAGGATGGGCATGTTGCATGTGCGTGAAGGAAAGTAGTTTGGTGTGGAGTAAGAAATGTGTAACAAGTTTCTGATATACCTGAAGGAGAAGTAAATTGAGAAGTTTTCCAGAGAATTATAAACAGAGGAGGCAGTCTGAAAGCAAAAGGACATTTACATACTGAGCAGGTATTTTGAACCTGCCTGTGTTTAGGGGGAAACCCTGGTGGCATAGTGGTTAAGTGCTACAGCTGCTAGCCAAAAGGTGAGCAGTTCGAATCCACCAGGCGCTCCTTGGAAACTCTATGCGGCAGCTCTACTCTGTCCTACAGGATTGCTATGAGTCGGAATCGACACGACGGCAATGGGTTTGGGTTTTTTTTGGTGTTTAGGGATTCTCATGTCTGTGCTTTAAAGTATACTCTGCAGACCGTTGTGGGAGATCGCGGTGTGGTGTTTTTGATCTAAGCACCAGCCTGTTTTTTTTCCAACTGGCCTTTAGTTTAATGTGAGTTTCTAAGTGTCTACGTGTAAGATCTTTATGACATCTTCTTTACCAATTTACTTATTTTAATACTGCTATGACACGTAGTTTGGGAATTTATAGTTCATTTTATAGATTAAGTAAATGAACTAGTACAAAGATCTTGAGTCAAGACTAGTTTTTTGTTTATCAAACTGTTCTGCTTTTTCAGTAAGTCTCAAGTTTGGGATACTTTTTCTTAGAAGAGGTTGTATCTTGTATTTATACCACTGCAAGCATGTTTAAACCAGTAGGGGGAAAAAACAAAAACAACAAGATATCTGAAAGCCAGAACTTGGTGTGAAAATATTCACCGTTAAGCTATTTAATTAGAAAGGTAATGTGTTAAATTTATTTTGTCTATAAAATCACTTGTATATCATCTTTGTTCCATCCTGTGAATGAACAGTCAGCATCTTCAAAAAAGCAATTTTGGGTAGTAGTTTGTTATATACCCACCCAGTAGCAGGGCGATTTAGTCCTATAAACGGACTTGTGCCTTGAGGAAGGAATATCCTAGCCTTCCCAGACCAGTGTTTCTCAATGTGGTCAGCAAATGCCTTACTACGGAATCTCTTGCATACAGAATCTCTGGATTTAAGCCCCAGAAATCTTCATTTTAAAAATTCCCTGTAGGTTGTTATTAATCCCACTCAAGTTTAAAAACTCGTTAGTTAGATGCCATCTTTAGGAAGTAAATTTTTGTACCAGTTGCAGTATTAGGAATTAATATGTCCTGCTCTGGTGAAAATTTTGTGTGTATTTGGCTACTAATAAAGAATGATCGCCTTTTTTAAACCAAGTTCAGATTAACTCATGCTCTCTTATTAGGGTAGGGTTCTGGGATCCTCCTTGTATGCCCATTGTTTTGTTGATTGCATTATATTTAAACAGTTAACTGCCCTTTTTTTTTTTTTAATGCCCCCCCCCACCCCACCATTGGTTTAGGAATTAATGACTTTTACTAATGTAGCATTTTACACAAGTGCCCTTGAGTTTTTTTGAGGGATGCTTTAAGAAAATCCATGGTACTTTTCCAGCATCTTTGAATGACTTGTTTAAGAGTTGCTTCTGGCTTTCTCTCCATGTACTCCATGCTTGAGTGGGCTGTGTTGATCCCTAGTGAGTGCTAGAGCAGCCTCTTCCAGCAGGCCCACTCTCTTTCCTCCCCCCCCTACTTTATTTCTTCTCTCCCTCCCTCCTTTTTAAAGTTGGGCCCTACATGATTGAATGAAAGATGATTTCTTCTTCTACCTCATGGTTGAAATTGGGAGCCAACTGCTCTTCATTAAGCAGGATTAGAAATAGCTTATAAAGATACGTTTGTTATGTTCTTGTTCCCTGAAGGAATGTATTAAACAAGATATGGGATATTTATTATGAATATTTATTAAAATGAGAGGGGGAGTGGTGCTTATTTAAGTTCTTTGGAGACAGGTACACTTGTAAGTTTCCTTTTTGATGTTGACATGTAATGAATACTGTCAAATAGGATAAGAAATGACTTCTACATGTCATAAAACCCATGACAGACATTGTTTTTGTCCTGAGGCAAAGTTATATGTACGCCCTGGATTGATTAGATCTACATTATCTAACATGGCAGCTATTAGCTACGTGTGGCTATTAAAAATTTTTAAAAAGTAAATGAAATTAAAAATTCATTTCAAGTACTCCATGACCATATGTTGCTAGTGGCTACCATATTGGACAGTGCAGACATTGACAATTTCTATCATTGGAGAAAGTTCTTTTGGACAGTACTGTATAATACTGGCCATTTCTTAGAAAGGAAAGAAGCAAAGGAAAGAGTAAAATAATAAAGACCTGGATTTCTGCCCTTCCTTCCACAATATAACTTTTCCTGTCTTCTTGTACTCTTGATTAAAATTCAGAAAGAGGTCTGTTGTTTTGAGTATCATCTTTTTGACCTTGTTTTTTTTTTTTTTTTAACACTTCTGTTCCTCAGGCCGGCAGTGATGGTGAAAGCATAGGAAACTGCCCCTTCTCCCAGAGGCTCTTCATGATTCTTTGGCTCAAAGGAGTTGTGTTTAGTGTCACAACCGTTGACCTGAAAAGGTAAGACATGATTGCAGTTTGGGATCAACTTAAATTGAGAGCAAATGCTTTACTGTCTTTTCAGTTTGATCCATTCCCCAGTCTCACATTTTGCATATATTGTATTAAAGTTTATCTGATTTCTAGACGAATTTAATTTTGCTGAAGATAATAAAACTTTCTCAAGATCATTAAACAGTTGCAGCAGTGCATGGACAGGGAGCTGCCAGAAATTCAAGCTGGATTCAGAAGAGGACGTGGAACAAGGAATGTCATTGCCGATGTCAGCTGGATCTTGGTTGAAAGCAAAGAATACCAGGAAGATGTTTACCTGTGTTTTATTGACTATGCAAAGGCATTTGACTGTGTGGGTTGAATTGTGTTCATGCAGAACCTGTGCATAGACCAAGAGGCAGTCATTCCAGCATAACAAGGGGATACGGCATGGTTTAAAATCAGAAAAGGTGCATGTCAGTGTTGTATCCTTTCACCATACTTTGTCAGTCTATATGCTGAACACATAATTGGAGAAGCTGGACTATATGAAGAAAAATGCAGCATCAAGATTGGAGGAAGACTCATTAACAACTTGCGATGCACAAATGACACAACCTCGCTTGCTGAAAGTGAAGAGGACTTGAAGGACTTACTGATGAAGATCAAAGACCACCGCCATCAGTATGGATTACACCTCAACATAAAGAAAACAAAAATCCTCACAACGGGACCAGTAAGCAACATTATGATCAACAGAAAAAATATTGAAGTTGTCAAGAATTTCATTTTGCATGGATCCACAATCAACACCCATGGAAGCAGTAGTCAGGAAATCAAACAACTTATTGCACTGGGCAGATCTGCTGCTAGAGACCTCTTTAAAGTGTTAAAAAGCAAAGATATCACTTTGAGGACTAAGATGCGCCTGACCCAAGCCATGGTATTTTCGATCGCCTCATGTGTATGTGAAACCTGGACAGTGAATAGGGAAGATCGAAGAAGAATTGATGCATTTGAACTGTGGTGTTGGTGAAGAATACTCAATATGCTGTGGACTGCCAGAAGAAGGAACCAGGCCTCTGAACTGGTTTGTTCCGGTTTGAACTCCTGCTGAGAATTTGCATTTCTAATGAGCTCCCAGGAGATGCTAAAGCTGCTGGTTGGAGACCAGTTCTGAGAACCACTAGTGGAGTGGTGGTTCTCAAAATTTACTCTACATGAAAACCATTTGGGGATCTTGTTAAACGTAGCTTCTGATTCAGTATATCTGGGGTAGAAATGTAAGTTCTCAGCAGGGGTTCCAACTGGAACGAACCAGTTTGAAGCCCTGGACTGAACAAATATGTCTTGGAAGAAGTACAGCCAGAATACTCCTTAGAAGCGAGGATGGTGAGACATCCTGTCATGCACTTTGGACATGTTATCAAGAGGGACCAGTCCCTGGAGAAGGACATCATGCTTGGTAATATAGAGGGTATTTGAGAAAGAGGAAGACCCTCAGTGAGATGGATTGATCAGTGGCTGCAACGATGGGCTCTAAGATAGGAATGATTGTGAGGATGGTTCAGGGTAGGGCAGTGTTTCGTTCTGTTATTCACAGGGTTGCTATGAGTTGGAATCAACTTGACAGTACCTAACAACAACAATAAGTATTTTGGACAATTCACAATGTCAGTAAATTACATGTAGCCTCTCAGCCTTTTTAGGAACTCTTGTGTGTTTACCTTAAATTTACCAGAGGAGCACCAGGACCTAAATTTTCACAAAGACCCGAGGAACTCTTTGAACTTTCTAGTGTAAACTTGGAGCTATAAAGTACTTTCTAAGCAAATAACACATGGCCTATATAATTCGGATCCCTAAAGACAAGAATGGAATTTTAGGAGGATAAATACCACTGATGCTTATTTCCTTTAGTCTGCTTTTCAGGGAATAACTAGAGTTTTCCATAAAATGATTTTAGTCATGTTTGGTTAAATGAAATAGTAAAATAAGAGCAATTTTCCATTGTCCTGTGATTGTTCTTGCAAGTTGAAAATTTGCTTCTAGCTTTCTCTTCATAGTGGGCAGAGCTGAGAAGAACCCTGATGTGTAAGCTCTTTGTACTCAGGAACTTCTGTTCTCCCTTAGTAAACAGGTCTAAGGTAAAGAACTTCATACTTAAAAAAAAAAAAAAAAGAAAAGATCATGTCAAGGATTAAGAATGGCTATCTGGTCCGTGGGTGGTGCAGATAGTTTGCTAAGTGAAAGGATGGCGGTTTAAACTCACCCAGCAGCCCCACTTTTAAACTTACCCACCCTGACAATCTGCATCCATAAAGATCACAGCCAAGAAAACCCTATGGAGCTCAGTTCTACTCTGTAACACATGGGCTCACCATGAATAAGAATCGACTCGACGGCAGTGGGTTTGATTTTTGGTACCAAGAGAAAAATCTAGGATTTTGGCAGTGGGAATGTATTACTCTGGGCACAAATGCCACAGCATGGTTTGCTGTTTATTTTTTAAATGTATAAAGTCATGAATGGTATCCAAGAGAAAATATAGACAAGGCATTACCTAATAGATGGCAGAACTCTTTGTCTGTTACCTCTCTGTGGGCATCACATACTGAGAGTTGTTTGAGAGCTGTGATGCCATTCCGAGTTATAGGTGGTCATACTCTGGGGTCTTTATCAGTTCCTTAAAATTTATCCTTTACTTAACTGCCAGTGACACATATTTGAAATTTCCCAAACTTAAAATTTATTTATTGAAAATGAGCCATGAAGTCTTTTAGGAACACCTTGTATGGAGCCCTGGTGACACAGTGGTTAAGAGGTTGGCTGTTAACCAAAGGGTCGGTAGTTCAAATCCACCAGCCACTCTGTGGAAACCATATGGGTACAGTTCTACTCTGTCCTGTAGGACCGCTGACATGGATTGAATTGTGTCCCCTCAAAATATGTGTTAATGTGGTTAGGCCATGATTCCTAGTATTGTGTGTTTGTCCTCCATTTTATGATTGTAACTTTATGCTAAAGAGGATTGGGGTGGAATTGTAACACCCTTACTAAGGACATATCCCTGCTTCAGTGTAAAGGGAGTTTCCCTGGAGTGTGGCTTGTACCACCTGTTATCTTACAAGAGATAAAAAGAAAGGGAAGCAAGCAGAGTGTGGGGACCTCATAGCACCAAGAAAGAAGCACCAGGAGTAGAGCGTGTCCTTTGGATCCAGGGTTCCTGCGCGTTGAAGTTCCTAGTGCAGGGGAAGACTGACGAGAAAGACCTTCCTCGAGAGCCAACAGAGAGAGAAAGCCTTCCCCTGGAGCTGATGCCCTGAATTTGGACTTCTTGGCCTACTGGACAGAGAAAATAAACTTCTCTTTGTTAAAGCCATCTACTTGTGGTATTTTTGTTATAGCCACACTAGATGACTAAGACAGTAGCTATGAGTTGGAACTGACTCGATGACAATGGGGTTTTTTTGTTATATGTATGAATATAGAGATAAAATTTGGAGAATAGTAAGAGTTAAAATTAAAACTCTAGGCTCTTGGAAGACGTTACCTTTTCATGTTGGACAGAGCTGTTGTAAGAATGAAATAATTCATGGAATTACCCTTCTATTACTGTTTTTTTCCTACATGCATTCACAAAGTAAGTTTCCCAGCATAACTCCTAAAAATAGACTCTGCTGTCCAGCACACACCCTTACTGTGTCCTAAAATACATGGATTTCTCCTATTCCATTTTTGGCTTGGAGTAAGTGAGTTGACGGCCATGCTTTGAAAAAGCCCTCTTTGAACAGCTCAATACAGTGCTTGATTATGGTACATACCAGTAATAGTGTCATAAATGATGTGAATCTGTGGTTCAGAAAAGAAAGTGAACCCACCAACTTTATTTCAAAGAGGTCTGTTTTATTTTCTATAATTAGAAAATATTGCCACTCAAAAGAAGATGTATGCTTATTTCCTAGGGCTTTGATTAAAATCAACAGTTCTAATAGCACTTAAAATTAGAGGCTAGATTTTTAGTGTTTCTTAAAAAATTTTAGGTTTCCAGTACATCTAAAAAATACTTCTGAAGGGCAATTAAAAATATGTAAGTGTTAGATACGTGATAATGAGTTCCCTTCTCCACCAGCCACTGGTCATCAACTTCTCCTTCACAGAGGTAACTGCGTTCAGGTTTGGTGTTCATCCTTCCACATGTTTCCTATGAGTTTACGTGCTAAAATATAAAAATACAGCCTTGAAAAGCGTTTCAAAAAGAAGGTACTCCAAGAGAGTGAACATCTCTCAAAAGTACAGTGTAAAATAAAGTTGTCATAGAGAAATAAAACATCCTATAGTAATATCTCTTTTATTTTAAAACATTAAATATGACTGTTTTTAGAAAGCTGTGGGGGAGAAAATGCCCACGGTGCTTATTTTCTTGCTTTTCCTGGTGGTTGCCTAATTCCTCAGCTGAAAGTACTGATCCCAGAACAAACCAGTGGAGAGCAATAGACCTCTCCTGAGAGCCATTTTAGCAGCCTACTCTATGCTCTGGAAAAATTGTTGTTATATGGCATTATACCCATAAGAACAAAACCATTTTGAGTTTTGGCACTGTGTAACATGTTCTCTTTGAATCTCAATAGGTGTTAATGACTATCCTGGTAGTGTTCATGTATCCCTTGTGAGGTTTTGAACAGTCTCCCATTACTTGCCTGCCAGTGCAGCCTTAATGCTTTTGTGGAAGTCATTTCTAAACCTAATTTTCTGTTCATGCTGCAAATGTATTAAAGAACTTTTGGATAAAAAAGAGTCTTCAGAAGAAATTTAGGTTTACATCAACTACCATTTGAATAAAAAGTTCAGGTAGTTATTGTTAAAACTAAAAATAATATTAAGCCAATAATAGAAATTGAAGTTTATTTAATATATGATTTGCAAATCGGGGCAGCATTTCCTACTAACGTGTAACCTGTTGCTGTCGGGTCAGCAGAGTAGAATTGCGTCATAGGGTTTCCAAGGACTGGCTTTTGGATTCAACCTGCCCACCTTTTGGTTAGCAGCCAAGCTCTTAATCGCCGTGCCACCAGGGCTCCCATTTCCTACTAGAGAGTCAAAAATGTTTCAAAGAAGAAAGAACCTTCACAGATTTTTTTTTTGATACCCCAGTTTATTGTTAGTAATTATACATTGCCATGGAAACAGGGCCAGAATGAAGTTTATAGAATAACTTGTAGACATGGGAAACCCTGGTGGTGTAGTGGTTAAGAGCTCTGGTGGCTAACCAAAAGGTCTGCAGTTCGAATCCACCAGGCATTCCTTGGAAACCCTATGAGACAGTTCTACTCTGTCCTATAGGGTCGCTGTGAATGGGAATTGATTTGACAGCAATGGGTTATCAACGGGTTATTGTGGACATGCAGGGTTCCATATATATATTTTTTCTTTTTAATTTTTATTGTGCTTTAAGTGAAAGTTTACAAATCAAGTCAGTCTCTCACACAAAAACTTATATACACCTTGCTACATACTCCCAGTTGCTCTCCCCCAATGAGACAGCCTGCTCCCTCCCTCCACTCTCTCTTTTTGTGTCCGTTTCACCAGTTTCTAACCCCCTCTACCCTTTCATCTCCACTCCAGGCAGGAAATGTCAACATAGTCTCAAGTGTCCACCTGATCCAAGAAGCTCACTCCTCACCAGCATCCCTCTCCAATCCATTGTCCAGTCCAATCCCTGTCTGAAGAATTGGCTTTGGGAATGGTTCTTGTCCTGGGCCAACAGAAGATCTGGGGGCCATGACCACCAGGGTCCTTCTAGTCTCAGACCATTGTGTCTGGTCTTTCTATGAGAACTCCATATATTTTCTTTGAAGACAATTAAAATACTTACTGATTGACCTGAAGACAAAACTTCTAGCCTGACTTTTGGAATTGCTGTTGTCAAAACTGATTGCACATGGATGATTCTTTAAAAGAGCAGAATACCAGGGGCAAACTAACTATTGTTTGACTTAAAGATGACTTTCAGGAGACCAGTTTTAAGGTTCTAAGATTACCTCAGGGCAGTAGTTTCAGGTGGGTCATTTCAACCTCTGTGGCTCCAGAAAACGTGGATTCCATGAGAATTAAAAATTCTGTCTGTATTTCACAAGGTAATTATGAGCCCAAGAGAAAGAAGGGGCCACATAAACCAGAGACTACATCAGCCTGAGACCAGAACTAGATGGTGCCCGGCTACAACTGATGACTGCCCTGACAGAGGACACAACAGAGAACCCCTGAGGGAGCAGGAGAGCAGTGGAATGCAGACCCCAAATTCTCAAAAAAGGCCAGACTTAATGGTCTGACTGAGACTAGAATGACCCTGGTGGTCATGGCCCCCAGACTTTCTGTTGGCCCAGGACAGGAACCATTCCCAAAGCCAACTCTTCAGACAGGGATTAGACTGGACAGTGGGTTGGAGAGGGATGCTGTTGAGGAGTGAGCTTCTTGGATCAGGTGGACACTTGAGACTATGTTGGCATCTCCTGCCTGCAGGGGAGATGAGAGGGTAGAGGGGTTAGAAGCTGGCAAAATGGACACGAAAAAAGAGAGTGGAGGGAGGGAGCAGGCTGTTTAATTAGCGGGAGAGCAACTGGGAGTATGTAGCAAGGTGTATATAAGTTTTTGTGTGAGAGACTAACTTGATTTGTAAACTTTTACTTAAAGCACAATAAAAATTAAAAAAAAAAATTCTGTCCATATTATAAATGAAAATACAAAAATACAGGACATATTTAAAGGTGTTATTACAGGTCATCAAATAAAGAGTAGCCATGGTATGTAGAAAGTACCAGGAGTAGAAACCTGGTTCTGCGTGGATAGGGCTTACTGGGACCGTGAGCATACCCTCATATTTAAATTCACAAAAGGGAAGTTGTCTTGGCTATCTATGGCTGCTGTAACAGAAATACCACAAGTGAATGGCTTCAGCAAACAGAAGTTTATTCTCTCACAGTTTAGGAGGCTAGAAGTCCAAATTCAAGGTGTCAGCTCCAGGGGAAGGCTTTCTCTGTTGGCTCTGGGGGAAGGTCCTTGTGATCAATCTTACCCTGGACTAGGAGCTTCTCTGCGCAGGAACCCCAGGTCCAAAGGACGCACTCTGCTCCCAGTGCTGCTTTCTTGGTGATAGGAGATCCCCCACTCTCTGCTCACTTCTCTTTCCTCTTATCTCTTATAAGATAAAAGGTGATGCAGGCCACACTCTAGGGAACTCCCTTTACTTTGGTTCAGGGATGAGACCTGAGTAAAAACGTTGGCATCCTACCCTAATCCTCTTTAACATAACCCATTCTTGCCTCATTAACTGCAGGCAGAGATTAGGGTTTACAACGTATAGGAAAATTACATCAATCACGAAATGGAGGACAACCACACAATACTGGGAATCATGGCCTAACCAATTTGACATATATTTTGGGGGGACACAATTTGATCCATAAGAGAAAGGAAAAAAACCAAAATATTTCTTCAGTGTCTACTGTGTGCAAGACACTGTTGGGGGTACTACTCTTACCATCCTATTTTCGGACCTGCTGTTGAATAGAATGCAGTGCTTCGTTTTGCTGGTATCACAGGGCCTTTCTGGCTGACATGTTCATGGCCATGATCAAGATCTTTATCTGGAAGACTTCCACTGTCTTCATTATACCCGGAAGTTCCTAAATCAGAGATCAGCATCTTTAGTCCACAGTTAGATCTTAGTGAAACCTGTAAGTGCCACAAATAAGCCTGAAAGAAGAAAGTAGTAGAACTGTGATGAGAGACAGACACATTGAGACACTGACTTGGATATGGCTGATTGTGACCATATATTGTCATGTATGTTAGGGTAAACTTGTGTTTTGAGAAATGGGTATAGAAATGATAACTATTTCAGAAATCAGTTTTTTTTTTTTTTTTTTTAACATAATAGCAATTCTGTATTACGTTACCAGTGAGTAAAATCCCTGGTATTCTTTGAGAGAATAAATAAATTGGGCAATACCACTTATAAAATGTTTGGAAAATGAATGTTTCCATTCTCCCATACCCGTTTTAAATACAGAAACTGTCTCATCCTTTGCATTGTCACTAATGATTTCCTTCTTCATATGTAAACATACAATTTGTAACTTGTTGTATGAGCCAACCCACGTGCAGGTTGCTGTAATAATGGCATAAAGGTTTGGAAGATCATTGTCATACTTTAGACTTTAACAATATTGTAATAGTTTAAAGTTTTATAATGGAAATATGAAATCGAGAGTTCTGCACATCTTAAATGGCCGTTACAAACTCAGAACAAAATCTGATTTCCGAATAGATTCTTCTGTTAGTTTTGCTTTCATTATCATGTCTCTGTAGTTCCACTCTCCTGAAAAACAATCTTCAGCAAGTTGAGACACTGATTTCCAGGAAGTTCTTCAGTAATAGCCCGAATGACACATGCAGAGAAACTAAATGGGATGGAACAGATCAGTATTGTAGAGAAACCATCCATTCATTTTGTATTGCTGGCCAGTCAGGACAATACATTTTTGGCTCTTCCCTTTTGTAAAGTTAACTTGAGCTACTTGAACCTCTTGCTAGTGTTATTGTAAATTGTGGGTTTGAGTTGTCTGTTGTAAAGTTAATATTGAGACAGGAGGAGGTAAGTAGTAAAAAAAAAAAAAAAAAAAAGTAGTAGGAAGGTTTTATTGAATACTGGTATTTAAGAGACAGGGGGTTAAATTTTTAAAAAATTTTGTCCGTCTTAAAGGGTTGATGGGAGTGTTTTATACGGGAAAGATCAGGGTTATTTAATGTTTTGAGTACGTAGTTTACAGATGGTTTTATACATTATAAAACAATTATAAAAATTCTTTACTAAATTAAAGATAAATATGTCAGGTACTTGGACTCTGATTAGTATATTTATAATAGGCTGAAAAACTTTTATAAGAATTTCTCGGCTAGCAGAGTCATTTTGTTAAGTCTACTGTGGCTGAGATAGGGAGTAAGAAAGAAAGTTTTTCTGTTGGTTTTTAGGCTGAAGGCCATTTTTTAACAGAATGAAGAAGAGAGACTGAGGCTACAGGAGTCGAGATAGTTTTGTATTTTGGGGGAAGAGATTGGTGTGGTTGGTGTAATTAAAAAATGTTTAGAGATTAGAGTATTATGGTGTTAGTCATGTTAAGTTTTAAATCACCTATTTTGAATAGGGGAAAACATGTCGTAAGGTATTAGGGTGTTTGTTATGTTTAAGAGTGGAACAGGCTGTTCAGTTATATTTTGAACAGAGTCTGTACTATTTTTTAAGGACTAGGATGGGCAGAGATTAATTACAGTTTATATAGTTATATTAAAACAAATGAGAAAATATATTTTCTCTAATATTAAAACACTAAAGAAAATGCATTTTCGCTACTTTACTACAACAGTCCTGGATTCAAGATACATGTATTTCATGTATGTATTCAGAATTACACGTTTACCGTGTATAGGGTATGTACGAGAAGTTTCCTGCTGCATGTTGCTGTGTTCCTTTTTAAGATGATTTAAAAAATGATAAATCCTGTTGAGGCCACTAAAAGCTGAATTAGAAAAATTAGTTGCTGGTGAATATTTTTCTATCCCTGTCATCCTATAAACTCTATAAAGTTCATTAAGAGTTATAGAAACTATTTGAAAACTTCATAGCTACCATTTTGTTTTAAAATGATTGATGTACAAGTTGACATTAAATTATGCAAATATTAGCAGTTTAGCAAAGTTAATAAAATAATAATAAAAACAAATAAAATTCTTAAATGGTTAAATTGGGAAAATAGACAAATGCTTAATAACTCGGAGTCTTTTGTGTGTTTTGAGTTATGTATCATTCATTGGAAACCCTGCTGGCATAGTGGTTAAGAGCTATGTTGCTAACTAAAAGGTCAGCAGTTTGAATCCACCAGGTGCTCCTTGGAAACTCTATGGGGCAGTTCTACTCTGCCCTATAGGGTCGCTATGAGTCGGAATCAACCCGACCATAGCAGGTTTGGTTTTTTCGTTTATCATTCATTTAACGACTTTTATATTAATCAAGCCTGAATACAGCAAATCTGAAAAAACCTGTTGCCATCAAGTTGATTCCGACTCATAGCGACCGTATAGGACAGAGTAGAACTGCCCCATAGGGTTTCCAAGGAACAGCTGGTGGATTCGAACTGCCAAGCTTTTGGTTAGCAGTTGAGCTCTTAACCACTGTGCCACCACGGCTCCGCAGCAAATCTAGTAAAGAATAATTAAATTGTTCTGAAACAAATGTAGGATTCTGTGGTAACTTCTTTTGTGTGTCCAGTATTCTCTTGATCTGCGTGAATTAATTTTATGTCTTGAAACTTTGTTATAGATTGAATTGTGTTCCCCCAAAGTATGTATTATAATTCCTAACCTCTAGGAGCCCTGGTGGTGTAGTATTTAAGAGCTTGGCTGCTAACCAAAAGGTTGGCAGTTTGAATCCACCAGCTGGTCCGTGGAAATCCTATGGGGGCAGTTCTACTCTGTCCTAAAGGGTCATTGTGAGTCGAAATCGTGGGTTTGGTTTACCAGGTTTTTATGCCTTTGGTTATAATCTCATTTGGGAGTGGGCTGTCTTTGTAATGCTAATGAGGCAGGATTAGTGTAGGTCTCTATTCAGCCTCTTGAGATATAGAAGAGATTAAACAAGCAAGGGAGAGAAGCGGAGATGGGAAAAGACAGATGCCAAGCTACATGAAGATCGCTCAGTAGCAGGAACTCAGAAGAGACAAGGAGCTTCCTCCAGGGCTGACAGAGAGAGAAGGCATTCCTCTACAGCTGGCACCCTGAATTCGGGCTTCTAGCCTGCTAAACTGTGAGAAAATAAATTTTTATTGGAAAGTCACCCAATTATGGTATTTCTGTTACAGCAGCACTAGGTAGCTAAGACAGCCTTCAAAAGGGAGCTTATTTAAAGTCTGTGTTCTATGTTCTTAGTATTCCCTCCACCTGCCTGCCCCCCAGTTATCGAGTCAGCCAGTTATAGGTAGGTCATCTCCAAGAGCCAGCTTCAGTGTCCTCAGTATTTTGTACCTGTGCTGAATTTATTTTATACCAAGCAGCTGAAACTGAGCCACCAGCCTGACATTCTCCACTTGTCGCAAGTGCACCAAATTAAATTTTAATTGAAGCTAAACCACTTAAGTTGCTTAAAGTATTAGCTCCTACAAGACTCCTCCTTATTGTTCCTTTTTCCTCCCGTTTCTTCTTTTTGTTTATTTCTCTTTATTGCCTTTTCTTCATCTAGAAACAAAGTAGAACAGAATAATTTCCTTTATCTAAAAGGCTAGTGTGGTAAGATTTAAAAAACAAAATCTAAAGAGTTTCTGTGTTCTCATCTCAAGGCTTGTGAGTTCTATACCCTATGCTTTTTATAGGTAATGACAGTCCTGGGGTTACAAACTTCAGACTTACTGGACAACTCTGGGCAACTTGTACCTGCACTTCAGTGTTATGTAAATTTGCCCTCAGTTTTAACCAGTTGAACCAACCTGAAAATCTTCATCACAGTCACCTCCACTTGCTGCGTGTGCAGCTTTTAAATCATTGAAAAGGCTTCAAGCCTTTCTTGGACTAAAATAAGGCTAAATAAGAACCATATGCACCTATTCTGACTTTCCTCCAAATTCGACTTAAAGACACCGTTAAGAACGAATCTCTTTTGTAACCCGGGGACTGCCTTTTATCACTTTAAGGGAGATATAAACATTTGGATGAAATGGAATGAATTGTTGAATATGTATTGAAAGAAGCCAAAGATATCATGAAATCTTCAACCATTGCCTATTGGTTCAGCATTTATCTCAAATGGCAGTTCCTGTAATGTTACATTTCTGTGAAGCATCTGTAAAATGAACCTTTGTGGGTCAGATAAAACATCTGAGACCTCAGAGTGCCAGGTGAGCCCTAGACGTTGAAGAATCTTAGATTCTATTTGATTGATGACTTGAGATAGCTGTAAGCTAATCACCTCACTGCTTAGAATTTGCCCTTTCATTGAAGTCTACTAGTTTTTTTTTTTTCTTTTTTTTTTTAGAGGCACTAAAGCTTCTCCTCAAATCTACTTTCAAATGGAATAAGGACTTGACATAGTTGTTCTTCATCTCAACAGTTAATCCTAGAAAATAATTTTATTATCTTTGATATTTTAAATCTATATAGCCTTTCAAGAAAAACAAGATTGACTATTAATTAGTCACTAATATTACTGAAGGAGCCCTGGTGACACAGTGGTTACAGCGTTCAGCTGCTAACTGCAAAGTCGAACATTTGAACCTACCAGCCGCTCCTAAGGAGAAAGATGTGGTTGTCTTCTGTAAGGATTACAGCCTTGAAAACCCTATGGGTCAGTTCTACTTTGTCCTACAGGGTCTTTGTGAGTTGGAATTGACTCGACAGCAATGGGTTTTGTTTTTTAATATTAATGAAATATTGGTAATGATAGGCCTTGTTTCACTTTCCTTGGCTCTGTATATGCCTCTAAATTAATCCAGTTTCTTCTTGTTGTTATGTGCTGTTAGGCCGCTGTTGCCTCCAGGCAACCCCATGTGGTAGAATAGAACTGCCCTATACAGTATTCTAGGCTGTAATATTTATGGGAGCACATCTCCAGGTCTTTTTCCCATGCAGCTGCTGAGTGTGTTCAAACCACCAGCCTTTCATTTAGCAGCTGAGTGGTTAACCATTGCTCCACCAGGGCTTCTTAATTTCTTATTACTAATCAGTTAATGCTGCCTAATCAGCTATGCACCATCAGACTCAAATAGAGTTTAAGTTAAAACTGCCAGTTTTATCTCCTGTGATACCGAAAGTAGTAATGCCTTTCATTTGCATAATTCTGTTTAGTTCACTTTTACGTATATTATTTGATTTGATCTTTACAGGCAAAGTAGGTGTTAGATCCATAGTACAATACAGATGAGGAAACCCAGGCGCAAAGCTGTGATTCAGTTAATAACATAGCTGGTAAATTGGCAGAGCTATTCGATCTGGGGCTTCAACCAGGCTCTTTTTCTTATAGTCTTTGGTTTGTCTCTACCATGCTAGCTTTCTCCCTCCTCTAATAATTACTTTTGTTTGGAGACCTTAAAAGCTATCATAATTATAGAAGCAATAGCTGTTACTTATGTTTGCCCGTCCCCCCACCCCACCATTATGGGTCACTTTAAAGCATTGGCCCCTTTCTTCCTCTTTACTCAAACCTCCACTTGCTTATGGAAAAGTTATTTGTAAAAAGACAGATTTATATTATAACCTTACACTTAAGCGTTTGACTATTTGCTAATCATAAAAAATGCTGATGGTTACATTTTACAACTTTGGAATGAGCAAATTGTTTTCCAGATACTTGGAATTTGTACATGATAAGATTAAAGAACATTCTTATCACTGACATAAATCCATTTGAGATGTATATGTTCTCTTTTTTCTTGTGTATTTTATACAAAATTTTTTAATCCTACTTACTTTGATCAGATACTGTTGTTCTTGACCTTTGTGCTACCTTTTTTTTTTTAAATCTTTTTTAAGATGTTAAGGTTTGAAAATAAACATAATCTTTAACTTATTAGGGTTTCTAGATTCTTGATTGTGTCAAGGTCTCCCTGAGTTGAGGAGGAAACAAATTATAAGTGGGAAAAAAATGTGCATCTGTGTGTGAGAATGTGAATGGGAGACTTGAAGACAAAAGGTAACTACAGTCTTAGATATGATGCCATCCTTTAGTGATCAAGGTAGAACAGGTGGTCTGGATGATGAGTGAAAAGGAATAACTAAAAGAAACCGATGAAATGAAGAAAAGTATTAGCTCTAATTTGAGGCTGAGTTACAAAAGTAACTGGAATCTTTTATCTCATTATTTAAATACATGTGGGAAGACCTCATTCAAGTTTCATGCATTCCCATCATTTTGTGCTGATTTTTTTTACATTGTTAGACCAAAGAATGTGCAGTGAAAGAATGTTGAAAATGAAATCAGATTTTGATCTTTTAAAGTCCACCTTTGAAGCCTAAGCTCTTATAGGAGTTGATAGAAAACATTTTTTTTTTCTTTTCCTTTCTTTAGCTTTGGGAGGAGACATAGGCTTTAGAACTTGGATGGAGGGAGGACTCTGAGTTAGAAAAGTTAATTTGGACAAGTCAGGTAATTAAGTAAGTTTTGTATCTTTGGTTGGAATGTATTTATAGGAGAATGAGATACTATCGAAACCTAATTTGAAAGAAATAAGGGAGGGAAGAGGTTGAGAGAGAAAGAAATTGGGAGAGAAAGAGAGAGAAATGAAAGGAAGAAGAATGAATAAGACCAGGGGAAATGGATAAGTTAGGCTATAAGGCTCAGTATAGTTTTTAGGGCACACTCTATTGTGAAAACTCTTGTTAATGAAAACGTATTTCACTTTCACAGTACCTTTATTTTATGCAAATTCTGTGAGTTTGTGTTCCTTAAAAAAAGAAGGAAGGAAACCTATTTCAAAAACAAGATAAACATCTCTATGGGCTAGATACAGAATAGAAATCCAGGGAGTAGGGCTGAAACCTTTAAGTGTGATGGACTCTGGTTTCAGAAGCAGGCAGAGGCAACCAGGGGTTTGATTTCTGAGGGTGTAAAGTGGTCCATTGATTGAAACCAGGGGCTGGCAGGGACTCTTCTACCCATTTAAAAAGCTAGGAAAAAGCTACTTATTAATGCCTGGGTTTATGGCTTATGTGAAGCTGTGTGTATCCAGGGAAGTGGGAGCATAACAATACCTCAGATTGCTTGCCCTCTTGGTGACAGGGTTTGTACCTAGAATGTTACCACAGGCTTAGAGCATCAAATCATTAATACACAATCTGGTACTGGATCAGAGATCCACAGGATCTACATGGAGGCAGGTATAGAAGTACTAATCAAAGAAGGATGAGCACAGATCAGGAGGAAATAAAACCAATACAAAACAGTACCCTACATTCAAGATACGTCTGTAAACAAGATTTCAAACAATGAGAAGAAAACTAATAATATGAAAGAGAAAGATGATAAAATAAAAATTAGGATGAATTCACTCCAGACAAAATTAGTGGAACAATGTGAGATGTGAAAAATTCTGTAAAATTAGTTTGGGACCCAACACTAAAGACCATTCTAACATGGGCACGATAGATGATCCCAGATAAAATGGAAGAAGAATGTAGAACAAACTTCAGATTCCTAAAAAAAGGTCAGACGTACTGGACCAGTAGAGACTAATGGATCCTCTGAGACTATTGCCTGAAGATACCCTTTAAACTTGGAACTGAAGCCACTCCTGGAGGTCATCATTTGGCCAAATAATAGATTGGTTTATAAAATAATATCTCCCGTGAGTACTGCTGTCCTTTAAATAATCATTTATATGAGCCCACAGTCAATATTTACCCTAAAGCAAAGATGAGAACGTACGGGTAGGAGAGGGAAGCTAGATTAATGGAAACAGAACAGCCAGAATGGAAATAATAAGAGTGCTGACCCATTGTGAAAAGTGTAACCAATGTCACTGAACAATATATAGAGAAATTTTTAAATTGAAACCTAATTTGCTGTGTAAACTTTCACCAAAAATAAAGAATAAAAAAAAGTTGGTTTGTGACCTTTAAAGAGATAAAGGGAAGAATAACATTCTTAAGAAAGAACATGAGATGAAACAAGAACAGGCAGAAAGGAAATAAGAACAGGTGGATATAGAAAAGAACCATTTAGAAATTTTAGAGAAAAAAATTTTTTTTAAAGCAGACACCTACAATTCCACAATCCTAATTTGTCATCCTAAAAAGCCTACTGGAAACCCTGGCGGCATAGTGGTTAAGTGCTATGGCTGCTAACCAAAAGGTCTACAGTTCGAAGCCACCAGGTGCTCCTTGGAAACTCTAGGGGGTAGTTCTTTTCTGCCCTGCAGGGTTGCTGTGAATCGCAGTTGACTCGACGGCAGTGGGTTTGGGTTCTGGTTTTAAAAGCCTGCTAATTTTCAGTGTTCTTTCGTTCCGTTCCAGGTATGCGTTGGGCTCATTTCTGTACATATGCTTTGACACGGTATTGCTTTCTTCTCCTTTACGTGATATTTAAGTGTTTTTATATTAATATTAATTATTTTTAATGATTGCGTAATATATTGCAGTTAAAGCAACTTGACTGGTAACTGAAAGGCTGGCAGTTCAAAACCATCAGCTGCTCTGTGGGAGAAGGACGTGGCAGTCTGCTTCCCCAGAGATTTACAGCCTTGGAATCCCCATGGGGTCGCTGTGAGTCAGAATCAACTCGATGGCGGTGGATATATTATTCCCTTATAATTAAACATCTAGATTGTTTCCTGCACTTCGCTACATAATACTGCAGAACTTTTTAGCTATTATTTGCCTACAACAGATTCTTCGGAGTTATATATACTTGAGTTAAGGATATAAACATTTTCATGGATTTTAAAATGCCATTGTCTAATCCAGTGGGGGTTAGTAGGGTGGGATGTGTATGAAATAAAATGGACCAAAATTGATTTGTTGTTGAAGCTGTGTGATGGGTACGTGGGGGGTTATAATCCTGTTCTCTCTACTTCTGGTTAGTTAAAGCATTTTCCATAATAAAAAAATTAAAATCATATTGCCAGATGTGCGTCACGAACTTCATGTTCCTACCCTTTTTTACCCAGTAATTTCAGTTTTGGGGAATACAGACAGTCCCTGGGTTACCAACGTCTAATTTACAGACAGCTCTTCTAATTTATGGACAACTCATACTTGCTCTTTAATGTTAAGTAAATTCACCTTCACTTTGAAACAATCAAACCAGCCCCTACTTGGAACAAAATCTTCATCACAGGCACCTTCACTTGCTGCATGTGCAGCTTTTAAATCATTGAGAAGGCTTCGAGCCTTTTCTTGCACTAAAGTGAGGCTAACAAGAACCGTACTCACCCGTTCCACCTTACCTACAAATTCGATTGAAAGATTTGAAGACACAGTTAGGGATGGCTTCCGTTCGTAACCCAGGGACTGCCTGTATATCCTAAGGGAGTAACCTAAAAACCAGGAAGATTTACTTATAATAAAAGTTGTGCACTGCAATGTTATTTACTTTCTTCCCGTTTTTTTGTTGTAAATGTGCCTTAAAATGATTAAGTTAATTATGAGTCAACTATACAGTGACATATTGGACAATCATTTTAAGATGTTTATAATGTTTTTAATGATTCTGGGCTTTGGAATTGGAGAAACGTGAGTCATGGTCCACCTCTGCCACATACTAGGTTTATGGCCTTAGTAAGTTACTTGCTTTTTGTGAGCATCCTGCCTGGTAGGATACCTCCCTCCTGGGAGTAAGGTGTAAAGATTATGTGAGATAATGCATGTAAAGCCCAGTGCTTGGCCCATAGTAAAAGCTCACACGTCACATTATTTATTTTAAAAGAACATAAAATTGGTAAATACAGTATGATCTCTCTGTTAAAACTTAAGTAGGTTGGAAGGAGGTACTATTCTAAGTTAGCTTGATTTTCTAAATGATTGCTTTCTTTAACTGTCCTGTGTTTTCCACTTTTTTTACAGTAAGCATATATTCTTATAATTGTTGTTAGGTGCCATTGAGTTGATTCCTACTCATAGCGACCCCATGTGACAGAGTTCTTTCTCCCTCAGAGCCTCTGGGTGGGTTCGAACTGCCAACCTTTTGCTTAGCAGCTGAGCACTTAACTGAGTGCTGTCAGGCCATATTGCTTTTTGTAGCTTGCCTTTTTTCTTTAATTATGAAAAAATTTCAAACCTATGAAAGAATAGCAATAATAGTACAGTTATCAAGAGTTTGCCACATCTGCTTTGTCCCTCTTTTTTTTTTTTTTTAATTTTCTTTCCTGAAATGTTAAGCAAATCCGGGACATACCATCTCCCCAGACTTGCTTCAGTGTATATCTCCAGGCAGTATGGACATATTCTTATCTAACCACAATGCCATTATCACATCCTGTTGTCATTGTATAATCAGATTTGTCCTTTTATCTCCAAAATATCTGTTTGTCCATGGTTGGCTTGTTCAAACCAGGACCCAGACAAATTCCACTCATTATATTTGGTTGTTATGTCTCTTAAGTTTTTCTTAATCCATAAGTCTCTCCCAGTTCCCACTTAGGACTTTTTTCCTTATGCCGTTGACTTGTAGATCAGTGGAGGTATATTTTGTCCCAGATTTTGGATTTGGCCCAATGCTTCCTTGTGTTATCATTTCACTTTGTCCTCTAACTTCTGTGTTTCCCGTAAATGAACTCTTTGGTCTCAGGGCCCCTTCATGCTTGCAAATTATCAAGGATACCAGATAACTTTCAGTTATGCGGTTATACCTATAGATTTTACTGTATTAGAAATTAAAGCCGAGAAATTTAACAAATACTAATTCATTCAAATATAACAATAATAAACCTATCACTTGTTAAAAGTAACATCTTAAAATAAAAAATAACTATTTCCCAAAACAAAAAAATTAGACGAGTTCTATATTTTTGCAAATCTCTAATGTCTTTCCTAGTAGAAGACAGTTGGATTCTCATTGGTGGCTCTATATTAATTATGTTGTGATATCACATGCCAAGTAGCCTATGGAAGCTGTGCTATACACGCTTGAGAGAATGAGAGTGCAAACGGTAAATGATCGTCTAGTATTGGAATAGTTTTGACCTCATGGACCACCAGTCACCTGGATCACATTTTAAGAAACCACTCTTCTTGTAGAGACTTGATTAGATTTTTTGGTAAGGAATCTTTCATAGGGGTGTGTATGCTTTATATTTTATCATTAACCAAACCCACTGCTGCAGAGTAGATTCTGACTCATTGCAACCCTATAGGACAGAGTAGAACTGCCCCATAGTGTTTGCAGGTTAGGAGGAACATAATAGATGATTTGTCACTTAATGATTCTTTTTAATAGGGTAGTACCAGTATTCCTTGATATGAAGAGTTGTAAAGATATCAATTTCACCGTATTATGTGTTCTGTGGTATTTCCAGTTTTTCCTAATTCATAGAAGAAAAATGTCTTCATTGTTTAGCTTTGAATTTCTCTGATACTTGTGATGTTTTACATTTTCCATGTGTTCACTTATTATATCTATCACTTATCAATTGCTTTTGACCCTTACCTATTTGATTTTTTTTTATGAGTTTCAAAATGAATTTAGACAAGATCCTTATGTAATAAAGATTTTAAGCCTTACTCACCATGTTATTTTGTCCAGTTTGTTTTGCCTTTTTCCTTTGGCTATGCTATACTTTCGTTTTTTTCTTCCGGCTGTGCTATACCCACTCCTCACTTATTGACATGGTTAGGGTCTGTGGTGTAATGGATTGCTTTTGTGTGGCCTTTCTCGCCATGGTTTTGTAACTCCCACCCAGGTGATTGGGTGGGGCTGAGTGTTAGGGTAATTGCGGCCCACCAAGGGAACTGGTCAGTTTTACCATCCTGCTGGGTTTGAAATGAGCCACCCCAGAGGCAAGAAAGGGAGAAACTCACCACCACCAAGGAAGAACAGCCAGGAGTCACCACATCCTTTGGACTCGGGATCTTTGCACTTGAGAAGCTCCTGGAAGTAGGAGACTGAGAGAGCATGAGCGAGTTGTAACCCTGAAGACAGTGAGAAGCAGTGGCAGAGACGTGGCAGCAGGAGATGGTATGGTGGGCTTCCTGGCCCAGGAGAGAGAAAGATGAGTGCCTTTGGGCAGAGGCCCAGGGCCAGGAAGAGGTGTGCCTGTGAGCACAGCTGAAAAGAGGCTGTCCTGATGGAAGAAGTGTATTCTGAGTGTTCCTTAGCTTGAACTGTAATCTGTTACTTCCCTAATAAACCTCATAATCAGGAGTATTATCTGTGAGTTCTGTGTAGCCATTGCAATGATGTACTGAACTCAGAAGAGAAGTAGAAAGTACTGTGGGCGGGGGGGGGCGGGCGATAGATGTCAGAACTGGTAAAGATGGCGGAGAGAGGAGGCATGTCTGACTTCCACCTCATAGGAATCAGCCTTGGGCTGTTGATCTTGATTCTCCTTTCCCTTTTTGAAGTTAGAGGATGTCAGACACTGCCCCCACACCATTTTTGCAGTTGTCCAAAGTCCAGTCATTATGTGAAAATTGGTGTAATGTGAAGATGGAGGATGACCACATCAGATCACAAATGGAAGATGACTGCATCATTACATAACTGCCAAATTACATTATTACACAACTGTCAGATTACATCATCACATAACTGCCAAACCACTTAAAATCATGGCCCAGCCAAGTTGACACCTAACCTTAACCATCACAGCCACTGTTACTCTTGTGTTGCACCTCGGCATTTGTTACTGCCAGACATACGTCGTTAATGTGTAAAATAGTCGGAGAGTAGATTTTTTACTATTGTTGTGAATGCAAAATGTTGGATACAAGATAGTCCATAAATGAGGAGGAGGTGTATTTCATACCTGTTGCTGCCCAGTTGATTTAGACTCATAGTGCCTATAGGGCAGAATAGAACTGCCCCATCAGGATTCCTAGGCTATAATCTTTACGGGAGCCGACTGCCACATCTTTCTCAAGTGGAGCGGCTGACGGGTTTGAACCACCAACCTTTCAGTTAGAAGCCAAGCACTTAACCACTGTGCGACCAGGGCTTCTTTTGCTATGTTTTATATCTGAAGTAGTTATTAGGTAGTCATATGTGGTAATTGTTATCCTTGTAAGCCAGAACTTCCAGGAGAATGAAAAAGAGGTTGAACCAGAATTTGGAATCTTGCTGTTGGAAAGGACTGTAGGAATCAGCTGCTTTTCTCTCTTAGGAAAACATGAAGAGAAGTTCTGACTTATCTGTCTTTACATGATGAGTTGGTGCCAGAGTTGAGACCAGGGGCTGACTTCCCAAGTCTTTTTTTTTTTAACCTCATCCTACCACCATTTCTATTAAGCACGTAAGTTTACTTTGGAATGAGAATGAAGGACTTTGTCTTTTGGTTAAAATTAAAGACTCTTTCTGAGGATTTAAAGTATTGTTGTCTTCTTAACATAAAAAAGATCAGATTTTGACCATTATTTTGCCCAACAGGAAGCCTGCAGACCTGCAGAACTTGGCACCAGGGACCCACCCACCATTTATAACTTACAACAATGAAGTCAGAACGGATGTAAATAAGATAGAGGAATTTCTCGAAGAAGTCTTGTGCCCTCCTAAGTGAGTATGAAACAGAATGTGCGTGGAAATACTGAAGCTTTGTCTTATCTGACCCTTAGAGACCTTTCTCCTGATGGCACTTTAATTTTCACAGGGTTAATTTTGCGATGACTAGGAGTCCCTTCTAAGGTGATTTATCATTAATGCTACATAGATGTCAGAATTGGCTTTCAGCTAGGCTAATAAGCCATTCTAAGAAAGGTGGGAAGCTGGCTAAGCTGTATGGTAAAAGCAGGTTTGGGAACATGTGAGATAGGTGAGGAGAGACTGGTTATTTGAGGGATATAGGTCCCAAACAGAGATGGAAGTTTAGTGGGGAGAAAAAAATGGGAGAAGGCCAGGTTTCAAGCTGAACCCCCAGCAGCCAGAATGTTTAAGCAGGAGTGTAGTGCAGGCTGTCAGGTGATTTGCCGTCAGGCCTTTTTAAAGGTAACTTTCTGATGGAACTTGCAAGGGAATTGACTTTTCAGACTTTGTCCTTGGGATTCAGAGTTTTGTATTTACTTTTTTCAAGGCGTTTCAGGTCCCTAGACTGAGCATATTAACCTACACGGTTAAGGATTTTAAAGTGCTCAAGTAATTTCTATAATGTGAGGTACAGTTGAAGAACAGATGTATTGTGAAGATAAAAAAAAAAAAAAATTTTTTTTTTTTATCTTAGTTAACCTAAATTGCAAATGTGCAGTTTTGCATCATACTATAATCTTGGCATAGGTTCAAATCATAATTGGTTTCTTTTAAGGTTTTTCATGTTCACTATCCTGAAAACAGAAATATTGTATTTTAGTCTTTTTCTCTGACCCGAGCCTTTCTTGCTTCTTACAACTTTTGACTTCTACAAAAAAACTCCATGTCCAAATAAATTGTCAGGAATGAGATTAGTGAGTTAGGAGGCTCGAAAATAATCACTCACTCAGTATTCACCCATTCATTTATTTATTTGTTCCTTCTGCAGTTTACTGAGCAGCAAAGCACTATGAGTATCCTAGTGAACAAGGCACACAGTTCCTGTCCTTAGGAAGCACAGTCAGGTGTGGGCTGGTGGGGATGGGAAAGTGAGTGGAATCAAGAAAAATTTTAGAGAAGAGATAAACTTGAACTGAGCTTTAATTAAAAAACAAAAAAGGTGGCATTTGGCAGGTGAACCAGAGAGTGACAAGCATTCTAGGCAGGAGAAATATTTTTAATGAATAATGTTTTTTGGGGGGACCTGATGGTGGTTCAGCCAGTGAGATGGTCAGGATCAGAGACGGTAGGTAGGAAGGCTTCTAGGAGAAGTATGAGTAATGATACCTCTGCCTACAACTCGCCACCTTCTGTGGTGAACAGAACTGCCCTCTGTTTAGCAATCTTGTGTTAAGCCTAAAATTTCATTTTCTTAAACCTTTTTAATGCTATATTCTAGAAGCATATCCTCTGCCTTCCTTCTTGTCCTTTTCAGAGCCTCAAACGTCCTTTATCTCTACTTTCCAGAAATGCTAAAGCTTCCTTCCATGCCCAGTAAAGTCATATCTCCAGACCAATTTTAACAAAACTGTATCTTGACTTTTCCCCTGGGCTATGTTAGAACACCAATAAATCAAAGCTGGGATGTTTGTAAACTGTAAATTGAAGTTTTATGCACATGAGTTAGGAACTGTTATGAGCATGCATTCAACTTAGAGGAAATGACTTTTGAGAGATTATTGCATAATGGAACCCCCTTGATCTCTTTTTACTCTTAAAGTTGGCCAGCTCTAAGGGAAGTTCACGTTTACCGACTTGTCCTCAGACACTAATTGAAAGTAGTCTTCCTCTCATGTAACTACAGATCATTGTATCAGTATTTAATTATAAATAGAGAAAATAGACATTTTCTCATATTCTCTTCTGGCCTTCAGCAACAACAACAAAAATCGAGAGTTTATTTTTCCGTCTTGTTATTTCTCTCAGAGGGAATAGACATTAAGAGAAATAGTAGAGGTAATATCAGAGTATTCTGGTTTCTTGGCATGCAGTGGAAACCCTGGTGGCATAGTGGTTAAGAGCTATGGCTGCTAATCAAAAGGTCGGCAGTTTGAATCCACCAGGCGCTGCTTGGAAACCCTATGGGGCAGTTCTACTCTGTCCTCTAGGGTCACTATGAGTTGGAATTGACTCGACAGCAACGGGTTTGGTGTTTTTTTTTTTTTTTTTTGGTGGCATGCAGTGCTCTCTGCAAGACATAATAACTGTGGATTGGACCTTAAAAATAAGCATTGTCATTTTGCTTTTTATATATAGACATTCTAACACTCTCACTTTTGTTTGGGTACATTCATAAAGACACTGTAATCAGAGATGGGCTTTTCTTTTGGTTTAGATTAAACCCTTGAAGACATTTCTGTTATAAAGTGTTCATAGCATGCTAAATTCTCTCTAGTGGTACTTTCCTTGTCTTTGTGTTATAGTTGCTGGTCTGAAGAAAGTTTCTAAATATATTTTTAAATTTTTACTATATATGGAGAGGATAATTCTCGATGCTGCTAATGTCTGTGCAGTTATTATTAATTAACACTTGAATACTTATGCACTATGCTTTTTAGATTATTCTGTGAATTATTTCACTTAATCCTCAGAGAGGCTTTGAAGAAACTAAAGATGAATAATCCAAATAATTTGTCCAAATATTGACAGTTACTGGTGGCAGAGCTGGGATACTTTCAAAGCCAGGCCAATATGACTTTAAAAATTTGTTTCTTCTATTTTTTGGTTTCCACTTCTCATTTCAGTGGGGCTGGCTTTTATAAAAGAGGTAAAATATAAGTCTTTAATTGGGATTGTGCTTTTAATCAGTACAAAATTAGAGGCTAGCCTAAGCTTAGAGGAAGGGTGGAAGAGAAACCAAAGACAGTTTACTTGACAGTGATGAGCAGGTGGAGCTGAGGAGGTTGTCAGACTTAACTCAGTGAATCCTTTGAAAAAGCAGGTGAGGTACATAACATCAGATGAAATTTTTTTGTTCTGTACATTGAAAATACAGGGAACAGCGTGTTTGCGTTGGACCTACCTTCCCCCTTGGTGGGCGCTGCAACCCATAATTGAAATGCTGATCAAACAACATAATCTCTGTCAGGGGGAATTGTTTCTAGAGGATGAGTGGGAAGAGGACATGCTTCTGGGCCCAGTGCATGCATCCCTTTTCCTTTCTCCTGTTGTTGTAGGGTACTTGGGGACCATCTTGGCTCATTGCTCTTTCCCTCTGGGCCCAGTGTTGCAGATCCTCCTCACATTCTTAGGATGAGGAGAAAAGGCAGAAGTGTTGTGCAAGCTGGTAGACTAAACTCTAAAAAAAAAAAAAAAAACTCTAGTGTTTCTAATAACATGTTTCTGGCATTTGATGCTCCTGAGAACGGTGTTTTGATGTGAGCACTTCCTGATTTAATCATATAAACATAGATAAATGCAAGCAACTGTCTGCCCTAGAGTTGTTTATAATTTAGAGACTAATGAAACGTTAAATTAAAGAACTGTTGTTGGCCTGTGTAACTACAGATTTTAAAATGAACTTTCTCGTCTCCTCTGGGGAAAGTGTTTCTGTATTTTTTTCCCCTTTACGTGAATGAAGGAGCTACTTTGTCAAAAAGCCTTGAAACTTGGATTTTTAATTGAAGCAGACCTCTCTACCTGGCTAATTTACTCGTAAAAGACGAGAAGGAAGATAGAAGGAAGCTAAATAATTTTGGAGGAGAGCTCTATACAGCGTTAGGCTTTTTTTTCTTTTTTTAAATGAGAAATGCAGACATTGAATGCTGAATTTCAGAAACTGACTTCCAAGAATAATTCGATAGGCAGTGTCAACAGCCTTTAGTCTTAGATTAATGTGAGAAAGGAGAAAATGTCTGCGTTCTTTCCTAAAAGGATGGAAATATTCTTCGCCAGTGTACCACTGATAGTCCATGATGTCATACAGCACAAGGGACTGATCTGAAGTCCGTAGCCCCTGGAAGCTCATACCCATTCTGGCGTTGGCACTCGGCCTTTTCTGAATCTTTGCCCTTCTTTTGTTAAATGTTAAAACAAATGCTCACATTAAGTAAATCACTGCTTGATCAAGCTCTTTGCTGAAACTTAAACAACGGGCGAATTATTTAAAATTCAGTGTCTGGGGTGATGCATACAAAGTTGGCAACTGATTTTGGACCAGTTTGTTCAGAATTTGTGATTTGTCTTTTAGAGAGAATCTGCTCTGTAATAGAAAAGAAACACTGGGCTAAGGGGCAGGATATCTGAGTTTTAGTTTTGTCATACTTTTAACTTGTTGAGTGACTTGAGGGCCAAATATGTAAGCTTTTTGGAACATCCTTTCCTTTTAGGCAGACTGAGACATTCGGGATGAGTGGCCTCGTGTAGCTATGCTATTATATGTATTAAATTAATCGTACAAATTTAATAATTTGGATGGGGGAGAATGGACATGTTTAATTTGCTTTAGAGAGCAGTGTTTTTTAAGAATCCTGGTAGCATCCATTTCCATACAATAAAAGTATGCTAATTTTAAGTTATTCTTCATTCTTACCTGTTTACTAAAATATATTTCTAGTTGGAACTTTCTAAAAAGTATTAAGTGTGTTTCTGTGTGCTCATCATTACATCCTAGCACTTACTTAGTACAATGCTTTGCACATAGTAGATAATAGTTATAAGAGCAAATGAATGTGTGCATGAATAAGCGAATATATAAATGGTGTGTAATTCAAGCCTGCCTTCCTATAAGTTATTTCGAGAATCATGAGGTTTACTTTATTAGATAAAGTAGGTACAGCTAAATATTGGTTGGGGAAAAGAAGACTAATTTTAGAAACTTGGCTAGAGGAAGACACAGATTTATTGGAGAGGTACTTATGTTCCTGGCACTATTTTTGGTTTGGAATGAGTCAATGAGTGTACTGTATTATAAGCAGTAAAAACATTTTAAACTGGAGGCTGGTTTGGTTGTTTTTATAGTTGAAGGGAAACCTAGGGATATATTGAGCCTGGGGATTAACTCCTGTTACAGCTCCTCCTTTATATCCTTCTTGTCAATATCTATGTCCAATTTTTAGAAGCTGTATCTCTTCCTGAATTTTAAATAGTAACCAGAAGAAATATGAGAAGAATATATAAACTAACCTAAAACTACAGCTTGCAACTGAACTAAATTTCTTTCTAAATATAACCCCATTTTTAATTTAAACAATTGAGGCAAGACAGTGCCTCTTAAAATATATGAGTAAATCAGAATAACTGGTTCCATGTGAGATTCTTTCCAAAGCCTTAACTGCTTCAGAGACCATTTTCTTGTGAAATTTTGCAGGCCCATTAAGCTAATAGATCTTCCCTGAAATGTTGCTAAGAATCGGACTTCCTCTGGCGAGTCTCACTAGAACTGACGCGAGCTCTGCTGCAGGCATGAGTGGACGGTTGAGCTTTTGCACACGCATTTTCCAATTAAAGGAAGAAATAATACCTCTCTGAAAGTCATGGTCAACACTGAGTATATGTGTTTGAAATCAAATATGTAAAATACACATTTGTGTGATTTTTTTTCTTTTTTAAAGCTGATGTGTCTTAAATGCCCAGCCTCAAAACAGAAAACAAAAAAAAACTTTGAACAGTACAACAGAGCACTTGTCATGATAGTTTCTTATAGCTTATTTTTCTGTCGTTCAGGATACCCTTATAAATTTACCATGGAGATTTTTAGTTTTGGAAAATCCTGAGTAGAGGATTGAAGTGAGTGATATGCCTCTGTCTTAATCATCTATTGGTCCTATAACAGAAACTCTGCATGTGGATGGCTTTAACAAACAAATTTATTCTCTCACTGTCTGGGAGGCTAGAAGTCCTAATTCAGGACGCCAGCTCCAGGGGAAGGCTTTCTCTCTGTGTCAGCTCTGGGGGACGGTCTTTGTCTTCAATCTTCCCCTGGGTCTAGAATTTTCTCAGTGTTCGGACCCTGGGTCCAAGGAATGCGCTCCTCTCCGGTCTCTTCTTTCTTGATGGTAGAGGTCCCTCTCCTCTCTGCTCGCTTCTCTCTTGTTATATCTCAAAAGAGATTGACTCAAGTTACAACCTAATCCTGTAGATTGTGTCCTGCCTCATTAACATAACTGCCTCTAATCCTGCTTTACTAACATGGAGATTAGAATATACAACACACAGGAAAATGACATCAGATTGTAAAATGGAGGACAACCACACAATACTGGGAATCATGGCCTAGCCAGGTTGGCACACATTTTTGGGGGACACAATTCAATCCATAACAGCCTCCTACTACTTTTGACCTTAACCTGCTGTGGATGATCAAGATGCTTGACCAGCCTAGACTCTTTTCCTACTGTCAAGGTTCTCTGCTGCATAGGGCATGGCATACCAAGGATTTTGTGGACATTGCTATTTGAGCAAGCCCTAGAGCTATGCTGTCTACTAGCTTTTGAGTGCTTGAAATGGCTAGTGCAACTGAAGGAGTAAAATTTTATTTTATTGTGATTAATTTAAATTCAAATAACTATGTGTCACCAGTGGCTGCTGTATTGGACAGTGCAGATATAGAACAGTTCTATCATTGCAGAAAGTCCTCTTGGACAGCGCTGCTCTTAAGTTCTCATTCTTAGATACCCGCTGGCCTGGTGCAGATCTCTGAACAAGTAGACTGTTTACCCCAGTATTAATTTATAAAATGGAAATAGAGCACAAGTGCCCTTTTGTTGCCAAGAATATTAGTATGTGAATTAAAAACAAACTGCTGAGCTTTGTTGTTTCCAAAGGAGGGGAAAAATGCATCTTAAAGCTACCATAGAAAACAGACGATGGCATTTCTTTGAGTAATAAACTATTAGAAGATGTCCAGGAACTACTAGCAAATGGTTTGTTGATTGAGAGAAGTTCTGCTGATGCGTCTTTAGAGGCTCTATAATCTTTGTCACTTTTTCTATTTAGGTACTTAAAGCTTTCACCAAAACACCCAGAATCAAACACTGCTGGAATGGACATCTTTGCCAAATTCTCTGCATATATCAAGAATTCAAGACCAGAGGCGAATGAAGGTAGCAGAGAAAAGATTGAATTAGCCCTGCAAACAAACAAATGAAAACAAAAATGTATCATGACAGTGATTATAGATTAATATTTTGGAGTCTAAGCATTTCCATAAGTATGAAAAACTGTCTTTTAGGGTCTGTCAGAGATTTGATGATAAATGGGGATAAACCCTTAAATTGCTGCTTCCCCAGCTAGTGGCACAGTGCTTAGCACATGGTGGGTGCTTGATAAAATGTTTATTGAGTGAATTAGTTCTCCTGTTCTTCTGAGAAGTTACTGTGAAGATAGCTTTGCAGAGAATTAATGGTATCAAAAACTAATGGATGGTATGGTTGGGACAGTTTGGAATAGATTAATTTAGCTTAATGTAAACTATTACTAAATCTAAATCTTTTGTTTATTATGAAGTGTCAACAACCTAATATCAGTCTGAGTAGTTTTTTGTGTTGTTGTTGTTAGTCGCCATCAAGTTGGCATACGCCTTGTTCATAACATGATGAAACGTTGCGTGGCCCTGCACCACCTTCATCGTTAGTATGTTGGCACCCATTTTTGCAGCTATTTTGTCAGTCCATCTCATTGTGAGGGTTTTCCTCCTTTTCGATGACTCTCTACCAAACACGATGCCCTTTTCTGGTGATTGGTCTTTCCTGATGACGTGTCCAAAGTAAACGAGACAGTCTTGCCATCCTTGCTTCTAAGGAGCATTTTGGTTGTATTTCTTCTAAGATTGATTTGTTTGTTCTTCGGGCTGTCCACCATGTACTTAATATTTCTTGCTAACACCACGATTGTAATGCGTCAATTCTCCTTCTGTGTTCCTTTTTCATTGTTCAACCTTTGCATGCATGTCATGTGAGGCTATTGAAAAGACCATGGGCTTGGATCAGGCACACCTTAGTCATCAAAGTGACTTCTTTTTAAAACTTTAAAGAGGCCTGTCTGTTGGAGCAGATTTGCCCAGTGCAGTATGTCGTTTGACCTCTTGACTGCTGCTTCCGTGGACATATGATTATTGATCCAAGTAGAATGGAATCTTACTTCATTTATTGTGATGTTAGTCCAGTTTTGAGGATTTTGTGTGTGTGTGTGCTAACTACCCTTAAAAAGTAATAACTGGAGTTGCTTAAAAAGGCAATTAGACTTACTAGCCTTCCCAAATTTTTCTGCATTGTGCTAAGTAGGATTTTAATTCTAATTTATATTTTCATGGTGAAAATTGCTTAGGCCGTACAAATAGGATTTTCTTACTTAATCAAGGACACTATCTTATTATTTCATTTTTCAAAGTTATGGTATAGTGACATGAAGTCACTTTGACAGAGGGCCCATTTAATGAATAGTGTCTTATACCATTTGGTAATTTCCCTTTTTCCTCTCTTTGGGATGTTAAGTATTGTTCTCTCTGGGAAAGCTGTATAAAGAACATTAGAGTTTATTTAAATGTAACAATAACCAAAATACCTAGCTTCTAAAAACACTTTAATTCATCATAGTTTTAGATAAGTTGGTAGCTTGGGTGGGGTTATCTTGACTAGATGTTTATGGTGGCAAATGAACAAGAATACCAGAGGGGGAAAATCAGTGCTGATTAAGCGGGCGTAAGTATCTTCTAAAAACCGAAACACTTGCTCATTTCCTCATGCTGTCTCAGTGGGCAGGTGTCCAGGTCATCACGCTGTTTATTTTTTCATAATTGCAATATTTCGTATTTTAGTATTGAGTTTCCATTTTTTTGCTCTTGGATTCTGCAATAATATCCACTGCATGAATGTTTTTCTACAGCAAAAGGCGGGCAGGTGGGAAGGGAAAAACTGTACTGCACAGGCCTGGCTTACATCTATTGAAGGTGTTCTAGTAGCTCCTTGGTTTGGGAGCAATTTTTCTTAGTAATTGGCCTTTTATTTTCCTGACTGTATGTTTCTGTTGCAGCAATTTATACATTAACAGTTACACTGGAGTCCCCCGCTCCCCACAGACAGTGTCTTCTCTGTTTTCCCCTTCCTTCATGTAGGCCGACTGCTCTTTTCATGAAACTGTCTTCTTAGACCCTGATGCTCTTGCTGCATAGTTCTTTGATTGATTAAAGTCATAATGTTTTTATTTCTCCCTGTGACTTCTGGGAACTGGAGGGTGGTTGAATTTCTTCTGACACTTGGTGGGAAGGAGAGAGGAAGAAAATGTGTTTACTTTTAACAAAACAATTGCTTTTGGGGACACGGTTGGGGGAAGAGAGCAAGGGAAAAAGTGACTCATTTAAGTATAACTTTGTATTCTATTTTTTCCTATCGTAATACTGTCTTAAGTAGCCACCTACGCTTACTGTCCTCAGAGTGCTGTACCGAATAAGAACAAATGACATAATGGATTAGATAGTGCACAGCTTACAAGGTTTTATATCAAATTACCTATTGATAAATAAGAATTTTGGCTGCCAAGCAACTTCTCCCCACAGGGACCTGTCATTGGCATGAGACATTAGAAAACATATTCTAAATCACTTTGGAGCTTAATGGGCCTCCCTGATGGGTGTGTGTTGCAGGTCCCTTATCTGTCTGCTTAGTGCAATGAAATGCTCTTTATAAGCCTGGGAAATTAGTGATCTGCCTTCTTATTCCCCTAAATACCCACCCAAACAATAAACAACTTATACAGAGATTTGTCATTTGTGTGGTAATTCAGAGTAGGCGAGTCTTTGATTTATTAGCCTATTAAGTATTTTATAGGAAACCCTGGTGGTGTAGTAGTTAAGTGCTACGGCTGCTAACCGAGAGGTCAGTAGTTCAAATCCACCAGGCGCTCCTTGGAAACTATCAGGCAATTCAACACTGTCCTGTAGGGTCGCTATGAGTTGGAATCGACTCGATGGCAGTGGGGTTTTTTTTTTTTTTTAAAGTATTTTACAAGATCTAATGTATTTGGATTGTTTTAAGACCCAATTCTGAGTAAGGGGCTCGATGCCTAGATGCTATGGTTTTAGGCTAGTGAAAGTGAAACAAAAGGACTAATGTTTAGATTGGGGCACAAAGTAAACAAATAAGATTTAAAGAACAAGATAAAGAGAAACCCTGATGACTGATTGATTGATAGGTGGGTGGAAGGAGGAGGGGAAGGAGGTAGGGGAGGAAGGGAAGGGAGGGAAGAAGAGGGGAGGGAAGGAGGAAGAAAGAAAAATAAACTATATGATTCTTTTGGTAAGTTGTCCAAATTGATAGGGAGTAAGAGTTTACGTAGTGTTTTGAAGCATTAAAAGAGCAATTAATAGATAAATCATTTTATGGGGATGATTTAGGTATGACTTGTTTCAGATCTAATTTTTTTCTGTTTTGTGATTTCATCAATTTATATATTTTATTAAGCTCACAACTGTAATATGTAGTTTCTTGGTATTTATAATATTCTTAAGAGATCAGTTAATTTGGTAGTGATGAAATATGTCATTATATGCTTTGAAGCATCTTTTATAATGTCCAAATTCCTATTTTTAAATGAAGGCAAGAAATCTAAGGTGTCTTATTTTGTAGTTGCTTTTTATTCAAGATCTTCTTTCTAAGGAAAAGTCTCTGGAATCAGGATGTTTGATCATTACGGTATCTGTGAAAGCACATAGTATATTTAATAGTCTTTAAATACCCATTTTCCACTGATTATGTAACCTGGCCTTTAAAAATTGTTATAAGGTCACTTTTATTAAAACTAATAGTAGTTTTAAAATATAATTTTATCCATGTAAGTGCTCATAATTTTTAAAAGGTCTTTGTGGTCTTCATTGTGACTTGTATTGCTTTTCAACAACAGATACCCTCTTTGTTACATTTAATGCTTTTTGACTTGAGTCTTACACATTGAAATTATATAAATTATGGAGGAATGTGTGTGTTTTTAAAAGGTAAAAATAGCATGGAAGTAAGTTTTAACAAAATTCATAGCCCTGCCTTAATCCTGTTCCATAACCTCTCCCCCCAAATTTAATATGTACCCTTCTTTTTTCTGTGTAATTTTGCAAATATTGTATGCAAATGTATTTATATAGAGAGTTACATTCTGCAGTTGGCTTTTTTCATTTAGGGTAAAAATCCTTCTATATCAAAATATAAATACCGTATTTTTTGTGCAGATAATGCGTGTGCCTTCTCTTTGTGTTCACCAGCTGCTCCTGTGAGGTATTTTTATTAGCAAGTTGTGCTATTTTTTTTTTTTACAGCAATGTGTGTAAGAGGACTGGCATGGCAGCACTCGTGAGGGTGCGTGTTATTTGCATAAAAATGCGGGTATACCCTCGTTAAAAAAATGCTGCTTAATATTTTATAATATGGATTTTTGTTTAACCATTTCCCTGTTGATAGACATCTAGGTTGTCTCAGGTTTTTTACCCTGACAAACTCTGCTGCCAGTGATGTCTTGGTGCTATATTCCTAGAAGTCAAATAGGTCCAAAAGTTCATACATTTTAAGTTTTGCTTGATTTTGCCATATTGTTCCCCAAGTCTATACCAGTTTACATTTCCATTTAAATGAGAATATTTGTTTCCCCACACTCCAACCCTGGTGTGTGTGTATGTGTGTATTTTTTAATTTCGCTCTATTCATAGGCAAAAAAGTGATTTGATTTTCATAATTATTCAGTGATTGTGCAGCCTCTCTAGCACTTTTTCTTTTCTTTTCCTTTTTTTGAAGATTATTTGAAATAGTCTCAGGGACATCAACATTACTACAACAGGAGTGTTAGAGAATAATAGTGTTCCTTACTAATTACAAAACAAGTATTACTTTAATGGCCTTCTACTGCCTTCTAGTGGTTAAGCTTGACACTTTCTTTGTATTAGCCAATTTCATGTTCCTTGGTAATGGGAGAAAAAAAAAAAAACCACTTCTTTCTCTCTGGTAATGGGAATGGTTTGTCTTCAAAACTTTTATTAGGTTTATTGAATGATGCTCTTTAGTAGTATGTCTTAGCACTACTTAGTATCTTTTTTTTGTTTGTTTTCTTGGCCATTCCTTATGTTGGTAGATAAAAAATTATATCAAACTAATTCATTAACGTGCTCTTTGTTTTCATTAATATGGCCTTCATTCGGACATTCTTAACTGACGAAGAAAAATCCCTGATGTTCCAGTCAGGTACAGAAGAGAAGCCAGTGTCATTACGGGAGTTTTGTTAAGGCCAAAATTATAGAAAGAAAAGTGTAACTACCATGTTTTTCTTAATTTTGTCAGTGTCTTACTTCAAGGATTATAAACATTGTATGTTATAAGCATTGTAAATGTAGGTTATTTTATTTTTGTATTGGACACATTGAAAATTAATTCAGGAAGAGGATTACTGCACTGTAGTTCCGAGATCATAAACTTGCTATACCTCTCAAATCCACTTTGAAGACATTTATTTCAGTGTTTTAATTCAGGCAATGTTATTTACTTTATAGACCATGATTGTATTCATTGTAATCAAATCGAAGAATAGGTCCTTAGACTCTAATATGCAGTTATTCTGTACTCACTGCTTTTCTTTGGACACGTATTGAATCTTTAAGTTTGTTCTTTTATAATGCTGAGATTTTGCTGTCTCATTTTTTTCTTTTTTCCCTTTAAGACTACCATGAAAAATTTTCCATCATACCTGGGACTTCTTACTAACCTAGCTATTTCTCACATTGCATTCTCTTGTTAATTTATAAACTTTACATCTCAGCTAACTGTATGCATTTTGAAGAACATGCATATAATTGATAAAAAGATCTCTCTATTATGTTTGTATTTTTAGTCTTTTATTGTTAATGGCTGCATTCCCTGTCACTTCTCCAATTCCAATTGAGAACTCTTAACTCATCAACTTTATCTTATTGGGTTCTAGTACCCTCTGCTGCTTATCTGTTCTCTCTAAGAAATAAACTAGTTTGATCTTGGCTATGGCCAGGGTGACCTTTTATTAATAAAATAGGTAATTCTTTGATCTTTAATCTTTTCACCTATTGCTTGAGATGACACATTCCTATCTGTTTGATATTTACCTAAGATAAAAAATACTACCAATTCTTCCTTACATTTTTAAAATGCATATTAGTCAAGATTCTCCAGAAAAATGAACCAGTAGGATAGATACAGAGATAAATAGATAGATGATTGAGATATATATATAGGTAAAGAATGAGAAATCGATTCATTAATTGATTTCAAGGAATTTGCTTACATGATCTGTGGGGTCTGACAAATCCAAAATTTGTAGGCTAATCAAGCAGGCCGGGAACTCTTGGGCAGGAGCTGATGCTGCAGTCTTGAGGCAGAATTTCTTCTCCCACAGTATTCTACTCTTAAGGCCTTTCACCTCCATTTGTCTGTCAGTTTGTTGTACTGTGGTGGTGTGGGTATTGCTGTGATACCCACATAGCTGGAAGCTATGCCACTAGTATTTCAAATACCAGCGGGGCCATCTTTAATGGACAGATTTCAGTGGAGCTTCCAGACAAAGACAGACTAGAAAGAAGAACCTGGTGATCTACTGTATTCCTGAAAAAAATCAGCCAATGAAAACTTTATGGATAGGAGCAGAACATTGCCTGAGATAGTACTGGCAGATCAGCCCTTCAGGCTGAGAGGCAGCCAAAATACAATTAGGAATAGCTGCCTCCTCAAAACAGAGTCAACTTTAATGATGTGGATGGAGTAAAGTTTTGGGGACCTTCATTTGCTAATGTGGCGTGACTCAAAATGACAAGCAGCTGCAAACACCCATTAGTAATCGGAACGTGGAAAGTACGAAGTATGAATCAAAGAAAATTGGAAGTTGTCAAAAATGAAATGGAACACTTGAAGATAGGTATCCCAGGCATCAGTGAGCTGAAATGGACTGGTACTGGCCATTTTCAATTGGGCAATCATGTGGTCTGTTATGCCAGGAATGACAAATTGAAGAGGGGCATCACGTTCATTGTCAAAGAGAACATTTCAAGGTCTATCCTGAAGTACAGTGCTGTCAGTGACAGAAAAATATCCATACGCATATAAGGAAGACCAGTTCATATAACTACTATTCAAATTTATGCATCAACCTCTCATGCCAAAGATGAAGAAATCTGAAGATTTTTACCAGCTTCTGCAGTCTGAAGTTGATCAGACATGCAGTCAGGATGCGTTGATAATTGCCGGTGATTGAAATGTGAAAGTTGGAAACAAAGAAGGATCAGTAGTTGGAAAATAAGGCCTTGGTGATAGAAACAATGCCAGAGATAGCATGATAGAATTTTTTAAGACCAATGACCTATTCATTGGAAATACCTTTTTTCAACAACATAAATGGCAACTATACACGTGAACTTTGCCAGATGGAATACACAGGAATCAAATCGACTACATCTGTGGAAAGAGATGATGGAGATGCTCAATATCATCAGTTAGAACAAGACCAGGGGCCGACTGTGGAACAGACCATCAGTTGTTCATATGCAAGTTAAAGTTGAATTGAAGCTGAAGAAGATTAAAACAGGTGCACAAGAGCCAAATGATGACCTTGAATATATTCCACCTGAATTTAGAGAATATTTCAAGAATAGATTTGATGCTAGCAAGTGGCCATCTAAGATGCATAAATTGGTCTCAACCCACCTGGAGCAAAGAAGAATGAAGAACACCAAAGACACAAGGTAAATATGAGCCCGCATAAACCAGAGACTCCATCAACCTCAGACCTGAAGAACTAGATGGTGTCCACCTACCCCTGATCACTGCCCTGGCAGGGAACACAACAGAGAATCCCTGATGGAGCAGGAGAACAGTGGAATGCAGATCTTAAATTCTCGTAGAAAGGCCAGGATTAATGGTCTTAATGAAACTGGAGGGACCATGATGGTCACAGTCCCTGGACCCTTTGATAGCCCGAGATTGGAACCATTCCCGAAATCAACTCTACAGACAGGAATTGGCCTGGACTGTAAGGTAGACGATGATGCTGGTGAGGAGTGACCTTCATGGCTCAAGTAGACACATGAGACTGTGCGGGCGACTCCTGTCTGGTGGTGAGATGAGAAGGAAGAGGGGGGACAGGAGCTGGTTGAATGGACACGGGGAATATAGGTTGGAGAGGAGGCATGTACTGTCTCATTAAGGGGAGAGCAGCTGGGAGTGCATGGCGGGGTGTGTATGGCTTTTTGTATGAGAGACTGACTTGATTTGTAAACTTTCACCTAAAGCACAATAAAAAAAAAAGATTTGACACATTGAACACTAATGACTGAAGACCAGACGAGTTGTGGAATGACATCAAGGACATCATACATAAAGAAAGCAAACGGTCATTAAAAAAACAGGAAAGAAAGAAAAGACCAAAATGGATGTCAGAAGAGACTGTGAAAGTTGCTCTTGAACTTAGTGTAGCTAAAGCGAGTAGAAGAAATGATAAAAGAGCTGAGCAGAAGATTTCAAAGGGCAGCTCAAGAAACAAAGTATAATAATGAAATTTTCAAAGACGGAGTTAGAAAAACAAAAAGGGAACAACACGCTTGGCATTTCTCAAGCCGAAAGAACTGAAGAGAAAATCCAAGCATTGAGTTGCAATATTAAGGATTCTGTGGGCAAAATTTTCAGTTGCTTCATATGCATTTGAAAGCTGGACAATGAATAAGGAAGACCGAGGAAGAATTGATGCATTTGAATTGTGTTAGTGAAGAATATTGACTGCCAGAAGAAAGAACACATCTGTCTTGGAAGAAGTACAGCCAGATTATTCCTTCAGAGGGAGGATGGCAAGACTTTGTCTTGCTTACTTTGGATATTTTATCAGGAGGGACCAATCCCTGGGAAAGGATATCATGCTTGTTAAAGTAGAGGGTCAGGAAAAAAGAGGAAGACCTTTGCCAAGATGAGTTGACACAGTAGCTGCAACAATGGGCTCAAACATAGCAACGATTATGAGGATGGTCCAGGACTGGGCAGTGTTTCACTCTGTTGTCAGAACCAACTCATTGACACCTAACAACACCACGGCCTTTCAACTGATTGGATGATACCTACTCACATTATCAAGAGTAATCCCTTTTACTTAAATTTGATTGTCGATGTTAATCTCATCTACAGAGTACCTTTATAGCAACACCTTGATTAATGTTTGATTAAATAACTGGGTAATATAGCTTAACCAGTTGATACATAAAACTACTACAAAAGTTTTTTTCTCTCTGTAGAAATATACAATGCCTGCCTTCTCAGCTGCCCATAAAGATATAACCATCAACTACAAAATTTTCCACTCATCTTACTTTAAAACTGAGTGTCCTTTCTACATTTTCACCTATTTTCCTTTTGATCCTTCTTCATATATTTCAGAAATCCAAAATTCGTATACTTAATTATGGGCCTTTTAAGTCTGGGCCAGCTGTTGACTAAGTGCCCAGAATGTACTTCAGTAGTGCCAGGAATTGTAGGGGATTCAAAAGAAGCACAAGACACAGATTTTACCTTCAAAGAATGTATAATGAAGTTGCGGAAGCAAGAATAGTGCATTAACTTAATAACAGGCATTAGAAGGGAGAAGTTCATGATTTGGTAGACTATAAGTTTAGTATAAACTAGCCCTGAGTTTAAAAAATTAATACCTTTAGAAGTCTAATAGTAATGGTAGGTACTCATATCAAGGACTGAACATAATTAATACATTTTAAAAGTATATTTCAAAATAGAATATATTCAGTTATCAGATACTGACTTTAAAATAACTTTAAAATATTCAAAAACTAAAAGACAATGGAGAATTTCAGCAAAGAACTGGAAATTATAAAAGAAAATGGAAGTTCTAGAATGAAAAAATATATCTGACATTAAAGAACTTGATAGATGAATTTAAGATTAAACATTGATGAAGAAAGAATTAGTGAAATGAAAGGTCTGAAGAAAATATCTAAATGGAAGCACAGAAAGACAAAAGGACAAAAAAATATAGGAAATAATGTGACAAATACGGGCACAGTGGAAAAGGGCTTGTTACCGAAATTTTGCAAGTTAGAGCTGCCTGCTGCAAACAGCCAGTTCTTGAGACGGGTGAGGTGGGTAGCAAGAGCTTTGTTATATACTGATATATAGGAGACAGAGGAGAATAATCTCCTCCTAAACCTGCTTCTCTGAACTGTAGGCGAGCTTGAGGTTTTATAGGAAAGGGGACATGGGTTTTAGGAACTTGTGGAATGTCTGTTCTCCTTCTGTGTGGTCACGGTGGTCATGTCTGAGACATGTTGACCTTTTTCTGTCATTATCTCATGACTGGCACCATCCTGGTTCGTGATCACAAGATGGGTGCATCGTCCTGTCTAATGGACTTAGATCAATATCACTTGTTTTTCCAAAGTCTTAAGAGGAACATTGTTTAATTTTTAACTTTTAGAGGAACTAAACAGCAAAATCATACTTGGAGATGGAGACAGGCTAGGGGAGGAAAAATGGTGCAGGTTTTGTTCAAGATATGGCTAAGCAGCCTGTTCCAGGCTGACATATATGTAATTAGAATGTTAGGAAGAGAGTAGAAGCTATATTTAAGGAGGTAATTGCCAAGAATTTCCCAAAATTGACATAAGATAACAAGCAATAGAGTCTAGCATTACGAAACCCAAGAAGGCCCAGTATGAAGAAAACTATACCTATATACATCCTAGTTAAATTGCTGAAAGCTAGAGACAAGATCTAAAAAATGACAGCTCAGTAAGATTGAGCATTGATTCTCAACAGAAACAATGGAATTCAGAAGACAATGGTATGAGAACGTCAAAGAGCTAAAAAAATATATGAATTAGAATTCTATAAGCAGTGAAATATTCTTCAGAAGTGAAAGCTAAGCAGAAACTTTCACTCCCATGGCTTCAGTTTTCATTTATGTTTTAAGGACTTCCAAAAATGTTGTTCTAGCCTCAGTCTCGTTCCAGCCCCTGACACCTAGCTGTCTATTGGATGCATCTGCTCAAATGTCTTACAGACACCTCAGACTCAACATGTATTGAAGACCTCTCCATATTCCCTAAATGTGCTTCTCCTCTAGGGTTCCAGCATTCACCCTGGGAGCAGTTTGTTGATCAGCTTCTCTGTAGTTCTCCTGCTGTCCTAAAATGTAAACTCTCTGTGACTAGGGACCTTTAATGTTTTGTTTAATAGTGAATTTAACAATGCTTAGAGCAATACTTGGCACGTAGTAGGGGTTCAATTTTTATTTTGTTGAACACATCCATCTCCATTCTTCCATATTCCCTTTGGTTTCCAAGCTCTGTTGGTTTTGGTCTAAAATCCATTCAGTCCTTTTTCTGCCTCCAGCCCCTTACCTAGCCAAGTCTGCCATCTATTTCCTGGACTGCCATAAAGGGACCAAGGGATGAATGGGTGGGAACAATTTGAAAGAAGTAGTATTGGCTTGTAAGACATATTTAAGTTGCTGGTGAAATATCCAGTGTGCAACATCTGAAACTTTGCCTTTTTCCTTAAAGGTCCCAACAGTGACACTTTATTCAAACTTGTAACTATATAGATTGTCACCTCATGAATTTCACTTTTTTTATGACCAAGTACTGTAATTATCAGTTTAAGTTACTTTATTCTGGAGGTGGGAGTGAAGGTGGGTTGGGAATGTAAAGAATAAAAAGGGAGAATAGAGGACCTATCTGTTGTTATTACGTATCGGTCATTCTTTTCTAGTAACATTCCCAGTTCGCCTGTGCTAAGGGTCACTAACATTGACTTTCCAGATACACAGTGGTGGCTCTGTCCCACTTCACTCTGAATTGTAACAATCATAACATCTTAGTCTCTTTGGATTAGTCTCTGAACCGCTCTCATCTGACCCCTGTGTTTTTCCCGTGCTGGTCTGGGCTTCTTATTTTTAAGATAGTGTAAAAACTCCAAAAAGAAACGCTTTGACTTAAAAGTTTTCTGCTTAGACTGTTTATATTGGAGTTTCTTAATACATTTCTTGGTACTAAATCTAATATTCTTGGTGGAGCAAGATTTAGAATTGAGGGCAAGAATCTCTGACTCTGCAAGATTTTCTTCCCCTAGATTTAATAGGTTTGCTTCTTTTCATCCATTTTTCCAGTTTAAACATTACCTGTTTTAGGCCATATGTGTTCATGGTGAGACATTTAGCTATGAGCCAGTTTTTACAGATGCCACTACCTGAAACTGTCCTGCTTCTGTGTTTACCTGAATAAACTTGTCTGTCTCATTCCCTGTTCCTCCACCTTTACCCCCCAGTGTCAATAAGCTTCAGGAGAACAGAAACCTTTATCTGTAGTGTTTTATAGTGCCTAGGGTCAGAGCAAACATGAGATAAACAGCTTTGGATGAAAAAGCAATGCTTTTACTTTGAGGTTTTGATAGTCCCCTTCTTAACAGCACTCCGGTCTTTGTTTCAGCGTTAGAAAGGGGTCTCTTGAAAACGCTGCAGAAACTGGATGAATATCTGAATTCTCCCCTCCCTGATGAAATTGATGAGAATAGTATGGAGGACATTAAATTTTCTACACGTAAATTTCTGGATGGCAATGAAATGACATTAGCCGATTGCAACCTGCTGCCCAAACTGCACATTGTCAAGGTAGGCCTGTTGGATGTGGTTTCAAATTGCCATTAGACCCAATAGTCTTTTTACTAAGATAGCACTTCATTTGTGCTTAAAACTTTTCTGATGGTCTGATACTTGTTGTTGTTAGGTGCCATCGAGCCAGTTTAGGCTCATAGCAACCCAATGTGACACAGTAGAACTGCCCCATAGGATTTTCTTGGCTGTAATTTTTATGGAAGCAGATTGCCAGGCCTTTCTCCTGTGGAAACGCTGGGTGTGTTTGAACCACCAACCTTTCAGTTCGGCTAGCACTTAACTGTTTGTGCCACCAGGGCTCCTTATGGTATTTGACTAAGAACTTAATAATGCTTAGACAATAGTTTAAACACCCAAGGGTTAATTAAGTAGAAAATTATGTCTTGTAAATTGAGGTATATGAGAAAGAGGAATTATTTTTTTTTCCATGACTGCATAAAAATTCAAAGATGTAATAGATGACTTTGAGTTGGAGTTTATACACTGACTCATATTGTTACATTCTGTTCTGTGATCACTCGGCCTTTTCTATTCAAGGCAAAAAAAATTTATCGAGCATTTATTATGTGAGACACTGTGCTAGGCACAGTGGTAAATAGAATAGCAATAAACACTAGTTGAAAAGTAGAGGTCTACGGTAAGAAAAACAGAAGTCTAAAATAGTATGTGTGTTTTCAAAAGTATTTATCCAGTGATTACACTTGGCTGTCTGCATGTCCAGGAAAGGCATTTGCAATCACTGTCACACTTCTAAACCTCTGGTGTGTCTTGAAGTTCTGGTCATTATTTAAACCTCTAGTTAGAACGAAGATAGCGGGCTTCTTTCCAAATAGAAGCACTTCTTAAAAAGATTTACGGAATTAATAATTTGCTTTAAAATCACAGGTCTGATTTATAAGAAATGGAAAATAACTGTTAACTTTTGATCTCTTTGTTTTTCAGGTGGTGGCCAAAAAATATCGCAACTTTGATATTCCAAAAGAAATGACTGGCATCTGGAGATACTTAACGAATGCTTATAGTAGGGATGAGTTTACCAATACTTGTCCCAGCGATAAGGAGGTTGAAATAGCATACAGTGATGTAGCCAAAAGGCTTACCAAGTAAAGGAGGCTTTACTTAAACTAGTGAGGCTTTCACATCTTGCCCTAACAGAATATGCTTTTCCTAACAGACTGTTCCTCTTCCTGTGACGCAGAAATTTTATTTTGCATGGACTTGTAGTTACTCAAGATTAGGATAAAGGGATAGACACGGTGGTATAGTAGCTATCTTAAAATACACACTCCTAAGCAGTATTATTTGAAAATTCTCTTGCCCCGCTTACCTTCCCTACCCCTTTCCTCCTCTCCTCTAATTTGGAGGACACTTTGTCACAAACTTTGCAGTTTAGAGGTAGTTTGCCATCTTTTTGGAGCCCTCACTGTATGTCCTTCACTGTGTATAGCTGGCAGGACTTTCGAGGTGCAATGTTTAACTGTTAACATAGCCATGACTTCATCAGTCAGCCCCAAACTGGTGCACAATGCATGGTACAAGGACTATTTATGTATTTTTGGAATTTTATAATATTTAGTAAGAGTATGTGAAAGGATTGCTACTGTATCAGAAATATGCTGTTTCAATTTAGTCTATCCTGGATATGTACTACCACCAGAGAAGAGAGCCTTTTATGAAAAGTCACTACAGATCTTGCTGTTTTCCTTTGTAGAGGGATTTTTATTTTTGCCTAAAGGCATCTATCATTTATATCAATTTTAACATCTGACACTGTATATAAGCTAAAAGCTTGCAAGATCTTGCTCAAGCGTTTTATCCTTCTAAGAGAAGCTGATGGGCACCTGATAACACTCTGTCTAAATCTGTTGTTTGGTATATGTATTTTGCCCAGTGCCATTCATTTGGAACATTATTGCTTTTTTCTGTTTTGTATTAATTGTTAAAGTTCCTTTTAAGGTAAGCATAGACTTCTGCTGCTTGTAGATCTTTTGAACTTCACTACGTAAACTAATATTTAGTTGATTTAGCTATAGCAGTACAATGATTAGTAACGTAAGTATTAACACTTAAAGAAATTAACCTAAGTAATGTAGACCGGGCTTGTCAAAATATCAAGTGAAGTTTTGTTTCTAAAGCATATTTAATGTAGATAGTTAATCTAAAGAGTGCATTAACCATCCTATATTAAATATAAGGTAAAACACAGTTCACCAACTTTCCCATTCCACCCCCATTTAACGTTAGACTTTGGGTAGAGGGTTGTTCACACCTTTTGAACTAAATTGTAGTTGTGATGACTATGTATTTTCTACAGTTTTGCCTAATCTCAATCAACACACTTCTGTGACTTTAATTTTTCTACAGCTATATTGAGGAGTAGCACTCTGCATATTTTTGTTTATTTAAATTAGAAGTCCTAAACCAGGAATTATTTGTGTTCTAACAGGGGAGGACAGACTTGGTGAAAATAAACAAAAGTTTCTATGTATTTATTCATTTTTATTTTTTAATAGATTTTCTAAGTACTACTCCAAAGACTGTGGTTGTGACTATAATACATTTTTGGTAAATTTTTATACCTAACTTGTTTTAAGAAGTGCTATTTCTCATAGGCTAGTTTTAGACATTTTAAGTACATTGCTTTAAAATGGCAATGTTTTCCCCCTCTTATATGCTAACATTTAGTAAACTCTGGCTTTTTGATAGCAGCCTGACTTTTATAAGCATACTGCATTTTTTTACCTATCAGTAATTAGCTTGGTATAGAAAGATAAGTTCCACATTTCATCCGTTTGGTTCAGGGAGATTTCTTTGTCTTTCATTTCTTAGAACTCCTTATTGCTGAATTAAAAATTCTGACACTTATCTTTTTGTAATTAAATATTGGACAGTGATTTATCTGGTTTCAGGAAGAAGTGCTGTCAGGTGCATCAAGCAAATTATTGAGAAATTACATTTCACCAGCTTGAGTGGGTGAGAGTGTTATATCTGTACCAGTACAGAGGCAGGAATCATCACTTCACTTACTTTTAAAATAGTGGTAACTTGGCATGCAGATGACATGGTGTGAAAAAGATTCCGGAGAAGGGCTGTGTATTCTTCCTAGTGAATGGTGGACTAAGTGGTACAAAGGGGAGGGCAAATGGAGGAAGCAGCTATGTTCCTCAAAATACAGTGATCAAAAACACATTCTGAAACTCGGCTGTGAAGTTATTTTCACTTTGGATATCTATTCTCTTCATCATTTTTTAAAGTACTTATCCAGTGAGTATACTTGACTGGATGTTCAAGGAAGGCATTGTGCTAATTGTCGTACTTGGCTGGTCTATGTGATTTTGACCAAGGCAGAATTATTTTTATCTGTAGAAAGATAGATTTTATTACATCATCAGGGAAGATAGTCAAATGAAATTGAGATTGGAAAATGGACAAAAACTGAGAAAAAGGATGGTCCTACAACATGCTTTTACTTCATCATATATTTGTGGGAAGATCATAGCTTAAAATCTTGGGAGATTTGGGACATTAAAGTTCATGGCAATTCATATAGTGTATGAAATCATCTGATATTGTTTCTACAACTACCAAATCATTTCCCCCTTCAAACATTTGAACTCTTTTTATTCCACTTCAGTGAGGAGACTAGCATCTGAATGGAAGGTCCTCCTACTCTCTGAGGAAAGCTCTCTACTGTTTCTGTTGACATAATCCCCTCCCCACCTTTTTTATGTAGACAAAAATTTTTTATACAGTCGTTATCTTCTTTTACTAGTACTGTTAACTTGTGATAGAATTTAAATAAGATCTTATTTCTCAGTAACTTTGGCTTTTAAGATTTATTTTTAAATCCTTAAGCAACCTGTATAAAATTAAGAGATTGCTGACATTTATTCTTACACTAAGTTGATAAATGCTAGAATTTAGGCATTTTTACTTCTGTGGAGTTTTGAATCTCTAGAGTTGTGTATAGGTAGCTTTTATTTCTGTGCATTAAAAAAAAAAATCCATTTAGAAAATGCTACAAAGTAAAAATGAGAGGAAATAGAAATGTATTTTTTCCATGCACATTTTGGTACACATTTCATTAAGTTTATTGCTTAAACAATGTCTAGTCTTAACACTGATTTTAATCAGTATTTGATTCAAAGAGAAGGAAGCATTCATTAATACTATATGGCCTTTTTTTCATTCTACCCTTTTAAATTATCAAGGTTGGAGCCACCAGAATTGTATTTTTATCGTGGAAAAAAATTTCAACTTCCCAAGCCAGAATGCTAATATTTTCTTTTCTCTCTCTGGAACATTATACACCAGTATGTTGCTGGCAGCTATTGTATTAAAAAAATAAAGTATATTTTCACTATCACAAAGGGCTCTTTTTTCCCCCCTTCATGAATATAAATAACAACTTGGGATAAAACTGTTTTGAGACTACCTTTTTTTTTCCCCCCTCTGCAAGTGGAGGAGTCAGCATATTTAATCAATTAAAGGGGGGGAACCATATGATCATCCCATAGGTGCAAAAAAAGAATTCGATAAACACTTCCATGAAACTCTTTCTTAGCAAAATAGGACCAGAGGTAACTTTTTTTTAACTTGGATAAAGATGTCTACAAAGAATCTACAGCAAATGTACATGAAGATGAGACAGAAGCCCTCTCTTTAAAGTCAGGATATAAGACTGAATCGCCCTCTATCACAGCTACTATCCAGCTACTTTCCACAGCTTTTTTATTAGAGACACCCTAGCCAATGCAGTAAGACTAGGAAAAGGAATAATGAATGACAAGTGACAAAACAGTTGCTATTTTCAAATGATTTATATAAATAGAAAAATCCAAAAGAACTTACAAGCCATTAGAAATAAGAGAATTCTACTGGACACAAGATTGTGGAACAAAATCAGTATATTACTATATACTAATATTAACCACATTAAAGACTTAGTAAAGCATTTGGTTACTTCCGGGGCAGGAAAACTGGGTGACTGAGGAAAAGAGGTGGGAGATTGTTAATGTTTACTTGCTTGAGTCATTAAAAATTTGTAACATGAACATATTATTCTAAGAAATAAAAAGTGCTTTTAAAGATTAAAAAAGATACTAAATTTTAAGGTATTTAGAACAAATTTAACAAAAAATATGCAATTCCTTTATGTAGAAAATTGAACAATATTATGAAGAACCTAATAGAATATCTGCCTAATGGTTAGATATACCATGTTAATGGATATAGAACTCAAAAACTTAAGGATTTCACTTCTGCCCCAAATAATTTATAAATTCAGTATATTTCTAACAAAATCCAATGACTTTTTTGGGCGGGGGGACTAGGTGAAAGGAGTCTAAAAATTGATATGGAAGAGTTATGCCCCAAATAGCTAAGATATGTCTGGAGGTGGCCAGGTGGGGAGAAAGGGAAGTTGCCTGACAAAATATCAAGACTTACTAAAAGCTTGCAATAATTGATGGATAAGATACAGTTTGTCACAGCAACACAACACTCCTGCTGCAACAACCAGCAAAGGCTGGATTAGAACACCAAAATAATATTTTTAAACACCAGAGAACTCTGGAAGCAATAAGGACTAAACAATTTGAAATTTCAGAGGGCAGGGAAGCCCTTCTGAGGTAAGCCGATGCTCTGGCCATTTTCTCCCACGAATGCATTTGCTAATTTGGGGCCCATGCTGGGGGTTGGATTTGGCCCCATGCAGAGGGGCTCTACTGAAGAAAAAAAGACTTTTGGTTATAGGGCACATTGGAAACTTGAGGCACCCCAAACATATGACTGGTTTTCCTACAGGACATTTGCTGAACTCTAGAACTGCACATGGCATGCTGGAAGCTAAGCCCAGGGATTCTGAAAAGCAGACTAAAATCTGTGGTCTCAACAATGCTCAGGAGACAACATTTTATTAGAGGGGGGAGCCTGCCCCAAGCACAAAGAAAGCAGCTTGGTTGCCTGAGGTGGGAGTGGGGATTAACTGTGAATGGGCATGAGGGGTCTTTTTGGGGTGATGGAAATATTGTAAAAATGGATAAAGATGTGGTGTCTAGAATATATAAAAATTATTTGAACTCAACAATAAAAAGAGCCCGATTAAAAAATAGGCAAAGGATTTGAATGGACATTTCTCCAAAGGAAATATACAAATGACCAACAAGCATATTAAAAATGCTCATCATTTATCATTCAAAAAAACCGAAACCCATAGCGGTAGAGTTGATTCCAACTCATAGCAAACTATAAAAACGAAACTAAACCTGTTGCCATTGAGTCAATTCCGACTCATAGTGGCCCTATAGGATAGAGTAGAACTGCTCCATAGGGTTTCCAAGGAGTGCCTGGTGGGTTCCAACTTTTTGGCTAGCAGTCGTAGCCACCAGGGTTTCCATAACAACCTAAAGGGGAATGCAAATCAAAACCACAATGATATATCACTTCCCAACCACGAAGATGGCTGTAAAAAATGAGTAACAAATATTGGCAAGGATGTGGACAAATTGGAACCCTCATAGGTGGCTGTTGGGAATGCAAAATGGTAAAGCCACTTTGAAAAGCAGGTTGGCAGTTCCTCAAATCTTTAAGCATAGAGCTGCTGTATGACCCAGCAATTCCACTCCTAGGTTTAATACTCAAGGGAATTGAAAACTAATGTCCAAGCACCATCTTGCACATAAATGTCCACAACAGCATTGTTCATGATAAAATGGAGACAATCCGTCAACTGATAAATGGATAAACAAAATGTGGTATATTCATACAATGGAATAGTATTCAACAAAAAGAAATGAGGCACTGATACATGCTACAACATGTGTGAATGTGGAACGTGTTAAGTGAAAGAAGTCACAAATGATTTCATTTATATGAAATGTCCAGAACAGGCAAACCTATAGGGACAAAGTAGATTAGTGATTGCCAGGGGCTGGAGGTAGGGAAGAATGGGGAGTGATTGCTAATGGATATGAGGTTTCTTTTGGGGGTGGTAAAAATTTTCTGGAATTAGTGGGGATTAGGTGCACAATTTTGTGGAATATACTAAAAACCACTGAACATATACTTTAAAAGGGTGAACTTTATGGTATGTAAGTTATATCAATAAACAAATTTGAAGGGAGCAATTCTGTCTTGCTAAAGGTTTTAATCAGTATATTGACAGGTTGATTGGCATAGTTAATGATGTGAGTTTCCTTCTTTGTGTTTGAATAAATTCAGTTTAAATGTCCAAAGTAAATATAAAATGAATCGTGTTGTTGCTTTTGCACAACTCTCTCAACGGGTGGGTTTTATAGTATGTAAATTATACTTCAGTAAATCTTTTTTAAAGCTTAAAAAAAAAAAGCAAACTTGAAATTAATTAAATTGGATGGATTTACAGCAGAATAGGCCCAGCAGGAGACAGAGTTAGTGCTTGAACATAGGTCAGTAGAGAATATCCGAGTTGAAGCACAGCACAGAGATTAAAAAGAATGCAAAAACAAAAAACAAGAATAGAGCATAAGAGACATGTAAGACACAGTCTAAAAAAAAAAAAAAAATTTCAAGTTCCAGAGAGGACGGGACAGAAGCAATATTTGATGAGATAATAGCTCAGAATTTTCAAAAACTAAAGAAGGGCATCGACTCAGATTCATGAAACTCAGCAAACTCCATGTGGAATAAAAACATAGAAACCACACCTAAGAATATTATGGTCAAACTACTGGAAGACAGAGAAAATTCCAAAACTTGCCAGAGAAGAGTGACATAACTTTTGAAGGAGCAAAAATAAAATAAATGGCAGACTTCAGCAGAAACTTTGGAAGCCAGAATCTTTAAAGTGCTGGGGAAACAAAACAAAACCCTAGAATTTCATACTTAGTGGAAATAGTCTCAAAAGTAAACACAAGCCTGCACACGAACAGATACATGCACACCCATGATCATTGCAGCACTGCTTACAATAGCCAAGAGATGGAAGCAACCAAGGTGCCCATCAACAGATGTATGGATAAATTATGGTATATTCACATAATGGAATACTACTCAATGATTAAGAATAACAATGAATCTGTGAAACATAACATGGAGGAATCTGGAAGGCATTATGCTGAGTGAAATTAGTTGCAAAAGGACAAATATTGTATGAGACCACTATTATAAGAAATCAAGAAAAAGTTTAAACACAAGAAAATATTTTTTGATGGTTATGAGGGTAGGGAGGGAGAAAGGTATTCGCTAATTAGATAGTAGACAAGAACTGTTTTAGGTGAAGGAAAAGACAACACACAATACAGGAGAGGTCAGCACAACTGTACTAAACCAAAAGCAGTTTCCTGAATACAACTGAACTCTTTGAAGGCCACAGTAGGAAGGACGGGTGTTTGGGGACCATGGTTTCAGGGGACATCTAGGTCAACTGGCATAACAAAATGTGTTAAGAAAACATCGTGCATCCCACTTTGGTGATGGCGTCTGGGGTCTTAAACGCTAGCAAGCAGCCATCTAAGATGCATCAGTTGGTCTGGAGCAAAGGAGAAGAACACCAAAGACAAAGATGAGCCCAACAGAAAGGGCCAAATAAACCAGAGACTACAACAGCCTGAGGCTGGAAGAACTAGACGGTGCCCAGCTACCACTGATGACTGCCCTGATAGAGAACATAACAGAGAATCCCTGATGGATCAAGAGAACAGAAGTATGCAGATCTGAAATTCTCGTTAAAAGGCCGTACTTAATGGTCTGACTGAGACTTGAGGGACCCGGAGGTCATGGTCCCTGGACCCTTTGTTAGCCCAGGATTGGAACCATTCCTGAAGCCAACTCTTCAGACAGGGATTGTTGTTGTTAGGTGCCATTGAGTTGGTTCCAATTCATGGTGACCCTATGTACCACAGAACGAAACACTGCTTGGTCCTGTGCCATCCTTAAAATCATCATCCTTCCAATTGTTACGCTTGAGTCCATTGTTGCAGCCACAGTGTCAATCCATCTCATTGAAGGTCTTCCCCTCTTCCGCCGACCCTGTACTTTACTAAACATAATGTCCTTCTCCAGGGACATCTCTCATGACAACATGTCCCAAGTATGTAAGATGCAGTCCCACCATCCTTGCTTCTAAAGAGCATTCTGGATGTACTACTTTCAAGACAGATTTGTTTGTTCTTTTGGCAGTCCATGGTATATTCAATATTCTTCGCCAACACCACAATTGAAAGGTGTCAACTCTTCTTCTGTCTTCCTTATTCATTGTCCAGCTTTCATATGCATATGATGCAATTGAAAATACCATGGCTTGGGTCAGGCGCACCTTAGTCTTCAAGGTGACATCTTTGCTTTTCAACACTTTAAAGAGGTCTTTGAAGCAGATTTGTCCAATGCAATGCATCTTTTGATTCCTTGACTGCTACTTCCATGGGTGTTGACTGTGGATCCAAGTAAAATAAAATCCTTGACAAATTCAATCTTTTCTCCATTTATCATGATGTTGCTCATTGGTCCAGTTGTGAGGAATCTTGCTTCTTTATGTTGAGATATAATCCATACTGAAGGCTGTGGTCTTTGATCTTCATTAGTTAGTGCATCAAGTCCTCTTCATTTTCAGCAAGCAAGGTTGTGTCATCTGCATAACGCAGGTTGTTAATGAGTGTTCCTCCAATCCCGATGCCCTATTCTTCATATAGTCCAGCTTCTCAGATTATGTGCTCAGAATACAGACTGAATAGTTTTGGTGAAAGAATACAACCCTGATGCACAACTTCCCTCACTTTAAACCATTCACTAGTATCTCCTTGTTCTGTCTGAACAACTGCCTCTCGATCTATGTACATGTTCCTCATGAGCACAATTAAGTGTTCTGGAATTCACATTCTTCTCAATGTTATCCATAATTTGTTATGATCCACATAGTCGAATGCCTTAGCATAGTCAATAAAACACAGGTAAACATCCTTCTGGAATTCTCTGCTTTCAGTCAGGATCCATCTGACATCAGCAATGATATCCCTGGTTCCATGTCCTCTTCTGAATCCAGCCTGAATTTCTGGCAGTTACCTGTCAATATACTGCTGCAGCCACTTTTGAATGATCTTCAGCAAAATTTTGCTTGGGTGTGATATTAATGATATTGTTCAATAATTTCCTCATTTGGTTGGATCACCTTTCTTGGGAATAGGCATAAATATGAATCTCTTCCAGTTCTTCCATTTGATTGGCCAGGTAGCTGTATTCCAAACTTCTTGGCATAGATGAGTGAGCACTTCCAGCGCTGCATCCGTTTGTTGAAACACCTCAATTTATATTCCATCAATTCCTGGAGCCTGTTTTTCACCAGTGCCTCCAGTGCAGCTTGGACTTTTTCCTTCAGTATCATTAGTTCCTGATCATATGCTACCTCTTGAAATGGCTTAATGTCAACTAATCCTTTTTGGTATAACGACTCTGTGTCTTCCTTCCACCTTCTTTTGATGCTTCCTGCATCGTTTAATATTTTCCCCATAGAATCCTTCACTATTGCAACTCGAGGCTTGAATTTTTTTTCAGTTTTTTCAGCTTGAGAAACACCGAGTGTGGTCTTCCCTTTTGGTTTCCTATCTCCAGCTGTTTGCACATGTCATTATAATACTTTGTCTTCTCGATCTGCCCTTTGAAATATTCAGTTCTTTTACATTATCATTTACTCCTTTTGCTTTAGCTGCTTGACATTTGAGAGCAAGTTTCAGAGTCTCCTCTGACATCCCTCTTGGTCTTTTTTTTTTTTCTGTCTTTTCAATAACCCCTTGCTTTCTTCATGTATAATGCCCTTGATGTCATTCCACAGTTCGTCTGGTCTTTGGTCATTAGTGTTCAAGGCATCAAATCTATTCTCGAGATGGTCTCTAAATTCAGGTGGGATATACTCAAGGTCATATTTTGGCTCTTGTGGACTTGCTCTGATTTTCTTCAGTTTCAACTTGAACTTGCGTATGAGCAATTGATGGTCGGCCCTGGCCTTGTTCTGACTGATGATATTGAGTTTTTCCATCATCTTTTCCATACATCTACACAGATGTAGTTGATTTGATTCCTGTATATTCTATCTGGTGAGGCTAGTCACCATTTATGTTGGTGAAAAAAGGTATTTGCAATGAAGAAGTCGTTGGTCTTGCAAAATTCTATCATTCGATCTCCAGAATTGTTTCTATCATCAAGGCCATATTTTCCAACTACCAATCCTTCTTTGTCTCCAACTTTTGCATTCTAATCAGCAGAAATTGTCAATGCATCCTGATTGCATGTTTCATCAATTTCAGACTGCAGAAGCTGATAAAAATCTTCAATTTCTTCATCTTTGGCCTTAGTGGTTGATGCGTAAATTTGGATGATAGTTGTATTAACTGGTCTTCCTTGCAGGCATATGGATATTATCCTATCACTGACAGCGTTGTACTTCAGGATAGACCTTGAAATGAAATGTTCTTTTTGACAGTGAATGCAACACCATTCCTTTTCACGTTGTCATTCTTGGCATAGTAGACTATCTGATTATCTGATTCAAAATGGCCAATACCAGTCCATTTCAGCTCACTAATGGCTAGGATATCGATGTTTATGTGTTCCGTTTCACTTTTGATGAATTCCGATATTCCTAGATTCATACTTCATACATTCCGTGTTCCGACTATTAATGTATGTTTGCAGCTGTTTCTTCTCATTTTGAGTCATGCCACGTCATCAAATGAAGGTCCTGAAAGCTCTACTCCATCCACGCCATTAAGGTAAACTCTGCTTTGAGGAGGCAGCTCTTCCCCCGTCATCTTTTGAGGGCCTTCCAACCTGGGGGGTGCTCATCTTCCGGCACTATATCAGACAATGTTCTGCTGCTATCCATAAGGTTTTCACTGGCTAATTCTTTTCAGAAGTAGGCTGCTGGGTCCTTCTTCCTAGTCTGTCTTAGTCTGGAAGCTCAGCTGAAACCAGTCCTCCACGGGTGACCCTGCTGGTATCTGAATACAGGTGGCATAGCTTCCAGCATCACAGCAACATGCAAGCCCCCTCCACTATGACAAACTGACATGTTAGACTGGACGATAAGACAGAAAATGATACTGGTGAGGAGTGAGCTTCTTGGCTCAAGTAGACACATGAGACTATGTGGGCAACTCCTGTCTGGATGCAAGAGGAGAAGGCAGAGGGTGACAGAAGCTGGCTGAATGGACACGGGGAATACAGGTGGAGAGAAGGAATGTCCTGTCTCATTAGGGTGAGAGCAAGGAGTACATAACAAGGTATGTGTAAGTTTTTGTATGAGAGAGTGACTTGATTTGTAAACTTTCACTAAAAACACACACACAACAAGAAAGTAAAGGCAAAATAAAGCCATTTTTAGAAGACTAAAGCTGAGAAAAGAACTGTACTATAAGATTTTTTTTTTTTTTTTTAATAAGAAATACTAAAGAAAGTACTTCATCCTGAAGGAAAATGACCCCAGATAGAACTGTAGCACTGGAAAGGGTTAATATGTAGCAAATACAAAAGAATATTGACTAAACAAAAATATCTTGAAGATTTATAAGAAATGCAAAAGTAAGTTATATAACAATTATGTAACAAGAATGGAAAGAAGTTAAAAAAACAACCAAACTCACTGCTGTCAAGTCGATTCCAACTCATAGCAACCCTATAGGACAGAGTAGAACTGCTCCATAGAGTTTCCAAGGAGCACCTGGTGGATTCGAACTGCCAACCTCTTGGTTAGCAGCCATAGCACTTAACCATTTCGCCACTAGGGTTTCCAGAAAAAAGTTAAGTGGAGTTCAATACTTGTAAAATTGTTTATTTGGGAAGTGGTAAAAGTACTAATATAAAAAAGACTAAGAAGTCAAGGGTGAATATTGTAATCTCTAGGGTAACTAAAATATTTACAAGAATAAATAGCCCAAAACCTAAGATTCAAGGGAGAAAATGAAATTTTTAAAAATCTAAATAATCCAAAAGAAGGCAAGACAAGAGGATTAAAGGAGGAGGTGGACCAAGATGGCGGAATAGACAGATGCTTCCGGGGAGCCCTCTTTACAACAAACACCCAAAAAAACAAGCGAAATGAGTATATTTATGACAAGCTAGGAGCCCTGAGCGTAAAAGGCAAGCTTAGAAAATGAAATGAGGGGCAGGGGAAGGAAGAGACCATTCAGAAGCAGAGAGGAGTTACTGGAGCTAAATCTCAGGGAGCCCTCAGGCACCATTTCCAGAGTGGTGGTGGCCAGCTGGTACTAGCGTTAGGCCACAGTTTCCTCAGGGAGAAGCAGCCAGTCACACAGTCTACTCACACCTCCAGAACCAGAGAAGAATGGCGCTGTCAGCAAAAGCTAAATACTTGCATATATTTTGACGTGCCCCCATACCCCCAAGCTGGCTTCAGTGGCTGAATTCCCTGGGCCTGAGATAGGCGCTGTTAAGCACCTAGAGCCATCCTACCAGCCTTGAAGAATGAAAAAATTTGCATTTGGGGGAAAAGATAATTTGCCAGCTCCACTAACTGGGGGAGCTCAGGACAGAATCGGCTCCTGTTCAGGCATAAACGGTCTGTGGACTTTGAACACCTTTCCCCTCTGCATGGACCTGTGTGGGCCTATTTCAGGAGAATAGGCCCTTGTTAGCAGACTCCAACCATTTCAGCTGTGCGCTGGAGAGGTGAGTGTTTGGTGTTTGACATTGCTTTGCCTATTAAACAGGGTCCTCACCTACCCACATCAGGGGCCTAAGGACTGGTAGCTCCACTCAGGTCACCCAGCCACCGGCAACAGGGGTCCAAGGATAACTGGTATCTCCCAGTCCTTACAACCAAAAACATTGGGTGCCCACGGTCCATCTGCAGAACTCACCCACCTGCATGCTCTAGGGAACAGGGATGTGCTTTCCTTAGAGACACTCAGGGGTCATTTCTCAGCCCCCTGCCTTGTTCAGAGTGTGACCCCCTGCAGCAATCAGATACCGGGACCTACACCAATCACCCCTGCCCCTCTAAGACTATAGGACAGAACCTGTACTGCACACTTGATGATCAGCTTCCTGGACACCTGAGCTGAATTCATACAAAGGTGAATGGACTCCTAGACTGATATACCTGATAACAGCTCTAGCCATCTGGGGACAAGAGGTCAGAGTTCCAAAGGTGAAAATAATCAAGCTAGCTTACTCAAGCAACCCATCTGGGCATATCAAAACAAAACAAAGCAAGAAGCTATGACACACTAAGCAAACATAAACTAATACAATAACTTATAGATGGCTTGGAGACAACAGTCAATATCAAGTCACATAAAGAAACAGACCATGATCACTTCAACAAGCTCTCAAAACAAAGAATCCAGGGATCTTTAGATGAAAGTGCATTCCTGGAATTACGAGAGGCAGAATACAAAACATTAATATACAGAACCCTTCAAGACATCAGGAAGGAAATCAGGCAATATGCAGAACAAGCCAAGGAACACACAGATAAAACAATTGAATAAATGAGAAAGATTATTCAGGAACGTGATGAAAAATTTAATAAGCTGGAAAAATCCATAGAAAGGCAGCAATCAGAAATTCAGAAGATTAACAATAAAATTACAGAAGTAGACAACTCAGGAGAAAGAGTAGCAGAACTGAGCAAGTAGAAGCCAGAATTTCTGAACTTGAAGATAAATCACTTGGCACTAATATACTTGAAGAAAAATCAGATAAAAGAATTAAAAAAAATTAAGAAACCTTAAGAATCATGTGGGACTCTATCAAGAGAAATAGCCTATGCGTGACTGGAGTACCAGAACAGGGAGGGATAACAGAAAATACAGAGATAATTGTTGAAGATTTGTTGGCAGAAATCTTCCCTGATATCGTGAAAGATGAGAAGATATCTACCCAAGATGCTCATTGAACTCCACATAAGGTAGATGTTAAAAGTAAGTCACCAGGACATATTATAATCAAACTTGCCAAAACCAAAGATAAAGAGAGAATTTTAAGAGCAGCTAGGGATAAATGAAAAGTCACCTACAAAAGTCACCTACAAAGGAGGGCCAATAAGAATAAGCTTGGACTACTTGGCAGAAACCGTACAGGCAAGAAGGCAATGGGATGACTTATTTAAAAAATTGAAGGAAAAAAATTGCCAGCCAAATCATATATCCAGCAAAACTGTCTCTTAAATATGAAGGTGAAATTAGGACATTTCCAGATAAACAGAAGTTTAGGGAATGCATAAAAACCAAACCAAAACTACAAGAAATACTAAAGGGAGTTCTTTGGTTAGAAAATCAATAATATCAGGCATCAACCCAAGATCAGAACACTGGGTAGAGCAATCAGAAGTCAACCGAGACAGGGAAATCAAAAAAACAAAGCAAGATTTAAAAAAAAAAAAGAAAAGAAAAAGCTCAAAACAGGGTAACAGAGATGTTATTATATAAAAGAAGACAACACTAAAACAATAAACAGGGACTAAGAAATGTAATCATAGACCTTCCATATGGAGAGGAAGATACGGCAATACAAAGAAATAAAAGCTAGGTTTAAATTTAGAAAAATAGGGGTAAATAATAAGGTAACCACAAAGGAGACAAACTATCTTACTCATCAAAATAAAATACAAGAAAAAAAATAGAGACTCAGCAGAAACAAAATCAACAACAAATATGAGGAAAAGACAATATATAAAGATAATCTACTCAGCACATAAAATCAAGTGGGAAAAAAACTGTCTACAACACACAAAAAAAGAAGTCAAAATGATAGCACTAAATTCATACGTACCCATAATTACGCTGAATGTAAAATGGACTAAATGCGCCAATAAAGAGACAGAGAGTGGCAGAATGGATTTAAAAACACGATCCATCTATATGCTGCCTACAACAGACACAACTTAGACTTAGAGACACAAACAAACTAAAACTCAAAGGATGGAGAAAAATATATCAAGCAAACAACAATCAAAAAAGAGCAGGAGTGGCAATATTAATTTCTGACAAAATAGACTTTAAAGTTAAATCCATCATGAAGGATAAGGAAGGACACTATATAATGATTGAAGGAACAATACACCAAGAAGATATAACCATATTAAATATTTATGCACCCAATGACAGGGCTGCAAGATACATAAAACAAACTCTATCAGCATTGACGAGTGAGATAGACAGCTCCACAATAATAGTAGGAGACTTCAACACACCACTTTCGGTGAAGGACAGGACATCCAGAAAGAAGCTCATTAAAGACACGGAAGATCTAAATGCCACAATCAACCAACTTGACCTCATAGACATATACAGAATACTGTACCTAACAGCAACCAAGTATACTTTCTTTTCTAGCGCACATGGAACGTGTGCAGAATAGACCACATATTAATTAGGTCATAAAGCAAGCCTTCGCAGAATCCAAAACACTGAAATTCTACAAAGCATCTTCTCTGACCATAAGGCCATAAAAGTGGAAATCAATAACAGAAAAAGCAGGGAGAAGAAATCAAACACTTGGAAACTGAACAATACCCTGCTCAAAAAAGATTGGATTATAGAAGACATTAAGGATGGAATAAAGAAATTCATAGACTCCAATGAGAATGAAAACACTTCCTATCAGAACCTTTGGGACAGAACGAAAGCAGTGCTCTGAGGTCAATTTAAATCAATAAATGCACACATCGAAAAAGAAGAAAGGGCCAAAATCAAAGAGTAATCCCTACAACTTCAACAAATAGAAAGACAGCAACAAAAGAAACCCTCAGGCACCAGAAGAAAGCAAATAATAAAAATTAGAGCTGAACTAAATGAAATAGAAAACAGAAAAACAATTGAAAGAATTAGCAAGACCAAAAGCTTGTTCTTTGAAAAAATCAACAAAATTGATAAACCATTGGCCAAACTGACAAAAGAAAAACAGGAGAGGAAGCAAATAACCTGAATAAGAAATGAGAAGGGCGGTATTACAACATACCCAACTGAATTTAAAAGAATCATATCAGATTACTATGAAAAATTGTACTGTAACAAATTTGAAAACCTAGAAGAAATGGATGACTTCCTAGAAACACACTACCTACCTAAACTAACACAAACAGAGGTAGAACAACTAAATAGACCCATAACAAAAGAAGAGATTGAAAAGGTATTCAAAAAACTCCCAAAAACAACAAAAAAAAGCCCTGGCCCGGACCGCTTCACTTAAGAGTTCTACCAAACTTTCAGAGAAGAGTTAACACCACTAGTACTAAAGGTATTTCAGAGCATAGAAAAGGATGGAATACTACCAAACTCATTCTATGATGCCACCATATCCCTAATACCAAAACCAGGTAAAGACCCCACAAAAAAAGAAAATTACAGACCTATATCCCTCATGAACTTAGATGCAAAAATCCTCAACAAAATTCTAGCCAATAGAATTCAACAACATATCAAAAAAATAATTCACCATGACCAAGTGGGATTCATACCAGGTATGCAGGGATGCTTCAAAATTAGAAAAACAATTAATGTAATTCATCACATAAATAAAAGACAAGAATCACATGATTTTATCAATTGATGCAGAAAAGGCATCTGACAAAGTTCAACACCCATTTATGATAAAAACTCTCAGCAAAATAGGAATACAAGGAAAATTCCTCAACATAATAAAGGGCATTTATACAAAGCCAACAGCCAACAACATCCTAAATGCAGAGAGCCTGAAACCATTCCCCTTGAGATCGGGAACCAGACAAGGATTCCCTTTATCACCGCTCTTATTCAACGTTGTGCTGGAGGTCCTAGCCAGAGCAATTAGGCTAGATAAAGAAATAAAGGGCATCCAGATTGGCAAGGAAGAAGTAAAATCATCTCTATTTGCAGGTGACATGATCTTATACACAGAAAACCCTAAGAAGTCCTCAGGAAAACTACTGAAACTAAAGAAGAGTTCAGCAGAGTATCGGGATACAAGATAAACATACAAAAATCAGTTGGATTCCTCTACACCAACAAAAAGAACATCGAAGAGGAAATCACCAAATCAATACCATTTACAGTAGCCCCCAAGAAGATAAAATACTTAGGAATAAATCTTACCAGAGATGTAAAAGACTTATACAAAGAAAACTACAATACACTTCTGCAGGAAACCAAAAGAGACCTACATAAGTGGAAAAACATACCTCGCTCATGGATAGGAAGACTTAACATTATAAAAATGTCTATTCTACCAAAAGCAACATATACATTTAATGCAATTCCCATCCAAATTCCAACGACATTCTTTAATGAGATGGAGAAACAAATCACCTACTTCATATGGAAGGGAAAGAGGCCCCAGATAAGTAAAGCATTACTGAAAAAGAAGAACAAAGTGGGAGGCCTTCCTCTACCTGATTTTGATTTTTAGTACCTATGGCCACAGTAGTCAAAACAGCCTGGTACTGGTACAACAACAGATACATAGACCAATGGAACAGAATTGAGAATCCAGACATAAATCCGTCCACATAAGAGCAGTTGACATTTGACAAAGGCCCCAAAACAGTTCAATGGGGAAAAGCCTGTCTTTTTAACAAATGGTGCTGGCATAACTGGATATCCATCTGCAAAAAAATGAAACAAGACCCATACCTCACTCTATGCACAAAAATGAGCTCAAAATGGATCAAAGACCTAAATATAAAATCTAAAACAATAAAGACCATGGAAGAAAAAATAGGGACAACACTAGGAGTCCTAATATTTAGCATAAACAGTATACAAAACATTACTAACAATACAGAAGAAAAACTAGATAACTGGGAGCTCCTAAAAATCAAACACCTATGTTCATCCAAAGACTTCAGCAAAAGAGTAAAAAGATTACCTACAGACTGGGAAAAAGGTTTTAGCTATGACACTTCTGATCAGCACCTGATCTCTAAAGTCTACATGATACTGCAAAAACTCAACTGCAAAAAGACAAATAACCCAATTAAAAAATGGGCAAAAGATATGAACAGACATTTCACTGAAGAAGATATTCAGGTAGCTAACAGATACATGAGGAAATGCTCACGATCATTAGCCATTAGAGAAATGCAAATCAAAACTACGATGAGATTCCATCTCACTCCAACAAGGCTGGCATTAATCCAAAAAACACAAAATAATAAATGTTGGAGAGGGTGTGGAGAGACTGGAACACTTATACACTGCTGGTGGGAATGTGAAATGTACAACCACTTTGGAGATCGATTTGGCATTTCTTCCTTAAAAAACTAGAAATAGAATTACCATACCAAAAAGCAAACCAAACCCAGTGCCATCGAGTTGATTCTGACTCATAGCGACATTATAGGGCAGAGTAGAACTGCCCCATAGAGTTTCCAAGGAGTGCCTGGAGGATTTGAACTGCCAACCCTTTGGTTAGCAGCCATGGCACTTAACCACTATGCCACCAGGGTTTCCAGCAATCCCACTCCTTGGAATATATCCTAGAGAAACAAGAGCCTTTACATGAAGAGATATATGCACACCCATATTCATTGCAGCACTGTTTACAATAGCAAAAAGATGGAAGCAACCAAGGTGCCCATTCAACGGATGAATATATAAATAAATTATGGTATATTCACACAATGGAATACTACACATCAGTAAAGAACAGTGATGAATCTGTGAAACATTTCATAACATGGAGGAATCTGGAAGGCATTATGCTGAGTGAAATTAGTCAGTTGCAAAAGGACAAATATTGTATAAGACCACTATTATAAGAACTCGAAAAATAGTTTAAAGAGAGAAGAAAATATTCTTTGATGGTTATGAGGCGGGGAGCGAGGGAGGGTGGCAGGGCGGTATTCACTAATTACAGAGTAGATAAGAACTACTTTAGGTGACGGGAAAGACAGACAATACAGGCGAGGTCAGCACAACTGTACTAAACCAAAAGCAAAGAAATTTCTGGAATAAACTGAATGCTTCGAAGGCCAGTGAAGTTGGGGCGGGGGTTTGGAGACCATGGTTTCAGGGGACATCTAAGTCAATTGGCATAAAAGAATCTATTAAGAAAACATTCTGCATCCTACCTTGGAGAGAGGCGTCTGGGGTCTTAAACGCAAGCAAGCAGCCATCTAAGATGCATCAATTGGTCTCAACCCACCTGGATCAAAGGAGAATGAAGAACATCAAGGACACGAGGTAATTATGAGCCCAAGAGACAGAAAGGGCTACATGAACCAGAGACTACATCATCCTGAGACCAGAAGAACTAGATGGTGCCCGGCTACAACCGATGCCTGTCCTGACAGGGAATACAACAGAGAACCCCTGAGGGAGCAGGAGAGCAGTGGGATGCAGACCCCAAATTCTCGTAAAAAGATTAGACTTAATGGTCTGACTGAGACTAGACGGACCCCAGTGGTCATGGTCCCCAGACCTTCTATTGGACCAGGACAGGAACCATTCCCAAAGCCAACTTTTCAGACAGGGATTGGACTGGACAATGGGTTGGAGAGGGATGCTGGTGAGGAGTGAGCTTCTTGGATCAGGTGGACACTTGAGACTATGTTGGCATCTCCTGCCTGGAGGGGAGATGAGAAGGTAGAGGGGGTTAGAAGCTGGTGAAATGGACATGAAAAGAGAGAGTGGAGGGAGGGAGTGGGTTGTCTCATTGCGGGGAGAGCAACTGGGAGTATGTAGCAAGATGTATATGAGTTTTTGTGTGAGAGACTGACTTAATTTGTAAACCTTCACTTAAAGCACAATAAAAATTATATTTAAAAAAGGAGGAATAAAGGAACAAAGCCTAGGACAAACTGAAAGAGTAACAAAAAAAACAAAACAGAAAAAAACAAAACAAAAGGTTAGCTATAATCCCAACTATATTAGGAATTATGTTACATGTGATGGACTAACCAACCCAATTAAAGTGAAAGAGTGTCAGGCTGGATAAAAAAAGTCAAAACTGTTTAAAACAGAGAAACTTTAAGGGCACAGAAATATTGGAATTCAAGAATGGAATAGAGTTAATTCATTGACAAGATAAACAAAAGAAAGCAGATGTAATATACATCATACAAAGTAAGCTTTAAGGCAACAAGTATTACTAGAGATAAAGGACATTTTATAATGATAAAAGGTTTGTTTCCTAGGAAGATACAACAATCCTAATTTTCTATGCATCTAATAACCCAGTTTTGAATACATAAAGCAAAATTTGACCAAGCCAAAGAGAAACAGACAAATACCTAGTGACTGATAGAACAGCAAGAAAAAACAAAACTAACAAAGCAATAAGGGTATAGCAGATTTGAATAACACAATTAACCAATTTAACCTAATTGACATATAAAACCCCCCAAAAACCAAACCTGTTGCCCTTGAGTGGATTCTGACTCATAGTGACTCTACAGGACAGAGTAGAACTGCCTCATAAGGTTTCCAGGGAGTGACTGGTAGATTCTAACTGTCAACCTCTTGGTTAGCCACCAAGCTGTTAACCACTGTGCCACCAGGGCTCCATCAAGTTGACATATTTAGAGCTCTATATCCACTAGGCCCTGTTGGCACAATGGTTAAGTGCTCAGCTGCTGATTGAAAGGTTGGTGGTTCAAACTCACCCAGCGGCTCTGAGGGAGAAAGACCCAGTGATCTGCTCCAGTAAAGATTACAGCCTAGGAAACCCCATGGGGCAGTCCTACTCTGTCACTTGGGTCGCTATGAGTCGAAAGTTGATCCAACGGCATCTAATGACAACATAAACATATCCAACAACTGCAAAATGCCCATTGGACATGGAACTTTCAGCAAAGTAGATTGTGTGCTGGTCCATACAGCAAGTCTCAACAAGTTTCAAAGGACTGAAATCCTACTGTCTTAGGCTGGGCTCTCTAGAGAAGCAAAACCAGTAATGCATATAAATATATAGAGAGAGATTTAGTTCAAAGAAACAGCTCACGTGATTGTAGGGGCTGGAACATCCCAAGTCCTTGGATCAGAATAGATTCCTTTCCCAATTTACAGAGCTGCAGAGCTGGTGAACCCATGATGAGCAGGTCAAAGAGCAGGACTCCTGCTCACAGGCTATGACAGTCAAGGAATCCCCAAGGTCAGCAGGTAAGACCGCAAGGTTTCTCCTGAATCACTTACCTGCAGGGGCTGGTGAACCCAAGACAGGCAGGTTGGGGAGCAGGACTCTTGCTTGCAGGCTGTGAAGATCAGCGAATCCCAAGATAGACAAGTAAGCTGCTAGCTCAAGCCCCAAGAACCAGAGGTCAGACAAAAGACAGCTGCTGAATCCAGAACAAGCCAACAACATTTGCAAGGTGAGCAGGAAGGAAGTAGGGGGTGGAAGGTGGAGAGATGAAGGCTGGCGGGGGGGGGGGGGGGGGGGGAGGTGAGGACAAGCCCCACCCCCGCCAGTACCACTCAGCAGATTCCATCATGGGGGTGATCACATATCAGATTTCAACAGGGAAGTGATCACAACATTATACAAATGCCATATCATGGGAATCATGGCCCAGCCAAGTTGACAAACAATCTTAACCATCACACATACAAAGTAATGTTCTCCGTCTGCTGTAGAATTGATCTTTCAAAAAAACCAAACCCATTGCTGTCAAGCTGATTCTGACTCATAGCAACCGTGTAGGACAGAGCAGAACTGCCCCGTATGGTTTCCTAGGCTGTAAGTCTTCGAGGAAGTGGACTGCCACATCTTTCTTCCAAGGAGCAGTTGGTGGGTTCCAACTACTGACTTTTCAGTTAGCTGAGGGCTTAACTGCTGCACTGCCAGGGCTCTTCTGGAATTAAACTAGAAATCAATAATTGACAGATAGCAAGAAAATCCCCAGAATAAGGAAGCAGTTATTTACAGTAAGTGCAACAAGCCTACAACCTTTATAGGAATTTCAAAGTTTTAACAAACATGTTTATGTGCCATGAACTATGCTAAACACTTTACATATATTCACTTAGTCTCCCTAACAATCTTATGTGGTACAGACTGTTAGTATTCCATTTTACAAATAAGGAAATTGAGGCATAAGGAGGTTAAGAAACTTGCCCAAGGTCACACATCCAGTAAGTCGCAGAGCCAAAGTAGAATCCAGGGACTGTAACAATGTGCAGTGTGCCATGTGATCTTTAACATTGTTTCTGCCTTTCACTTTAGCACAGACTTGCTCCTTATCGCTGATGGTCAAGGTAATTGGGCTGCCAAGTAAGCAGAGCTCCAACTGAGGCAAATCTATTCATGGGTTTGTTTCTCTGGGGCAGAAAGTAGAGGATCTAGGCCCAGACAAGTCCCGCATCCCCCATATGGGTTTACCACCTTCTGCTGGAAAAGGCATTACCGGCGCCCTTGACCTTAAAGCCCTTGCACGCCTTCATCAGATGGGTGCGGTTCTAAAATGACCAGCAGGGGGCGCCAGTTCGCCTCCTTTGGGTTCACTTCTGCAAACAGGGCTGTGACAGCTGCAGTCTGGGGAGCTGTCAGCTCGGTTCAGCAGCGTTGTCTGCTTCCTTCCTCTTTATCAGATCTGTCAGGGCTGTTGCGTGTTGTCTTCACCTCCGGCCTCCTTCCCTCCTTCCTGTGTCGAACGGACGTTCTCTGACGCAGCCCCTAATCTACACCTCCGCGCCTCCTGCCTGGGCAGAAGCAGGGCCAGGTCCCCCTTTCCCGCCCCCACTCGTACCCTTTTGGCGGGCGGGATCCTGCTTTGAGGTCAGGTCGCCCCAGGGCTTTGGCTTCACTTCCATCCGACGATGCAGAGCCCAGCATGCGCTGGGCTCTTGCAGGTCTTTAGCACTTCTGCAAACCCTGGCGTTGAAAAAGGCAGCTGGAGGAAGCGCTTCGGAAGCAAAACTAACAGGTCTGGTGGCAGTTGGGTCGAGGGAGGGCAAGGTGCTCTGCTGCGGTTAGTGCCGAGGGACTCCTCCCGGCCCCTCCCCTCACCCCTCAGCCCCGGGGGTCGCAGAGGCCTCTGACGTCCATATGACTGAAGGGTATTTGTTGAAGGCCTACTGTGTGCCTGCCACTGTGCCAGGGGCTGGGATGTGGTGGTGAGGACATTGGGCAAGCTCCTAACTCTCCAGGAGCCCGCACAGGTAGACAACCACACACAAAGCAGGCCACCTTGAAAGACATCAAGTACCACCTGGAAGTAACACTGAAAAGTGGGTGGCCAAGGGTCAGGGCTGCTTCTGCAGGACAGACAGGGAAGGCCCCTGGGAAGAGGTGACCTCTGCCCTCAGACTTCAGCGATGACTTTTTCTCTAGGAAAACAGTCTACAGTTCCAGAGGGAAACTTCCCCCCTCAGCCCCAGGACCAGCAGAAGATCCTCCCCCTTGAGAAGTGGCATCATGTAGGGAGAGCAGGCGTCAGGACATCTTTTGGGGTAAAAAGGGAAAGCCAGTGACACATTTCTGATCCCATTTCTTATAAAATAGGAGATGGATGTACCTCAATTTCTGCAAGTGTACCCTCTCTCTGATTTCCTCAGCCAAATTATAAGGTTAGTTTTCATGTTTCTAGCCTTAATCTTCTCAACAATCTCATGAGGTAGGTACTATTGTTATCTCCATTTAGATGAGGAAACTCAAGCACAGGGAGGCCAGACAGTTTGCTCAAGGTCACACAGGCCCTCTGGCTCCTGAATTGGAAGCCTTCATTTTCCCTCTGTTGGGAGGGGCTGAAGTGGGGGCCCAGGGAGGCTGATTCTCCAACCAGCAGTGGAGGAGCCTGGAGCTCCCCACGTGGGCTTTTTTCTACTGGAAGCTCAGAAGGCTCAGGGATGCACCACATCAAATGGGGGTGACAGATCCACCCATTGCCATTGAGTAGATTCTGACTCGTAGCCACCCTGTAGGACAGAGTAGAGCTGCTCCATAGAGCTTCCAAGGCTGCAGTCGTTACAGAGGCCGACTGCCACATCTTTCTCCCACAAGCGGTTGGTGGCGCTGGTGGGTTTGAACTGAAGACCATTAGGTTAGCAGCCAAGCGCTTAACCACTGAGCCATGAGGGGTCCTTGGTGGTGACAGAAGTGGAACTAAACAGTTCCAATACTAGGCATTGAGTGCGTTGTTACCCTATTTTTTTGTGTAAATGAGGAGGGGTCCTGTTTGGTGAAAGGGGACTCTGGGAGGCCAGCAAGAGCAGAAGGCACCCCCTACTGTTCTTGGCTCAGAAACGGTGGCTCAGCCCCCTGCTGTCTGCAGAGCTCACAGTAAGCTGGATGAACCGAAATTTCCCAGCCATGGAAGGGGCAGGAGAAGAAAACCCAGATCTCACTCCATTCCCTTCCCTAATTGGGCACATTTATCCAAAGGATTTCATCTCATTCCGTTAATTAGTTTACTGCAGAGGAATTGCTCCTAACCTCTATGTTGTTGTTGTTAGGTGCCATCAAGTCAGTTCTGACTCACAGCAATCCTGTGCACAACAGAACGAAACACTGCCCAGTCCTGCGCCATCCTTACAATCGTTGTCATGCTTGAGCCCATTGTTGCAGCCACTGTGTCAGTCCATCTTGTTGAGGGTCTTCCTCATTTTCACTGACCCTCTACTTTACCAAGCATGATGTCCTTCTTCAGGGACCGATCCATCCTGACAACACGTCCAAAGTATGTAAGATGCAGCCGCGCCATCCTGCTTCTAGGGAGCATTCTGGTTGTACTTGTTCCAAGACAGATTTGTTCGTTCTTTTGTCAGTCCATGGTATGTATATTCAACATTCTTTGCCAACACCACAATTCAAAGGCATCAATTCTTCAGTCTTCCTTATTCATTGTCCAGGTTTCACATGCATATGATGCGATTGAAAATACCATGGCTTGGGTCAGGTGCACCTTAGTCTTCAGGGTGACGTCTTTGCTCTTCAACACTTTAAAAAGGTCCTTTGCAGCAGATTTGCCCAAAGCAATGCATCTTTTGATTTCTTGACTGCTGCTTCCATGGGTGTTGATTGTGGAACCAAGTAAAATGAAATCCTTGACAACTTCAATCTTTTCTCTGTTTGTCATGATATTGCTCATTGGTCCAGTTGTGAGGATTTTTGTTTTCTTTATGTTGAGGTGTAATCCATACTGAGGGCTGCAGTCTTTGATCTTCATCAGTAAGTGTTTCAAGTCGTCTTCACTCTCAGCAAGCAAGGTTGTGCCATCTGTATAACGAAGGTCGTTAATGAGTCTTCCTCCAATCCTGATGCCCCATTCTTATTCATAGAGTGCTTCTCAGATTATTTGCTCATCATACAGATTGAATAGGTATGGTGAAAGGATACAACCCTGACACACACCTTTCCTGACTTTAAACCACTCAGTATCCCCTTATTCTGTCCGGACAACTGCCTCTTGATCTATATATAGGTTCCTCACAAGCACAATTAAGTGGTCTGGAATTCCCATTCCTCACGATGTTATCCACAATTTGTTAGGATCTCTATAGATCTTCCCAAAATTCTGTGGTCCTTGGGAGAATCTTGAAGTTGCCTATTATAATTTAGTTTTTTTCTTGATCAGAGAAAAAGACCAAAATGTGAATAAAATGGAGCCCAAATCCCTGGCTCCTCTCTCCCAGGTGCACAGTGTTGATTTGATTATCAGTAGAGATTTTTGCTTTTTAAAAAGAAAAGTTCCGCAGTGTTCTAAAGTTACTTTTCAACTTGATATTCCGAACTGACATTCACTGTCAGAGGCATTTTAGAGATCATGGTGACATCACGAGGGAAACAACCTGGCCCCCTTGTCTCACTGATGAAGGAACTAAGGGTGAGTGATTTGTCCAAGGCCCCATAGCTAGATAGTTGCAAAGCGGGGACTCCTAAAATAGTGCTCTCAGGACTAGAAGGTGGATTTGGCATAAATATGTGATGGCCACCAAGTAGGGGCAGAGTTGCCTCGAGAACCATGTGTTGATCCTGATGTCATGATTCTCCTTGGCTTTCAGGGAGTTCTCTGGATGAATTTAAGGACTTAAAGATTGTGTTTAATAAAGAATCTTTGGCATCCAGAGTCTTTATCTCATGTTGAAAAACAGATATACCATTGACTCTATAGGATACCCCTTCATTCAAGAATTCCACAGTTGAGTGCCTGCTGTGTATAAGGCACTGGCTAGAAGATGGGACTAAATGGAGACACGTGATTTCTGCCTTTTAGGAACTGCCAGAATGGCAATGGAGAAGGGACAGAAACACAAATAGCCAGGCTATAAAAGCAAAAGGTGAGAACCGATTCACAAGAATGCTACTCATTTGTTCCCTAGAATATTTATTAAGCCTACTCTGTGCCAGCTCTGGAAACCCTGGTGGTGTAGTGGTTAAGTGCTACGGCTGCTAACCAAAGGGTTGGCAGTTCGAATCTACCAGGTGCTCCTTGGAAACTGTGGGGCAGTCCTACTCTGTCCTATGGGGTTGCTATGAGTCAGGATCGACTCGGCGGCACTGGGTTTTGGTGGTTTGGTGCCAGCTCTGAAAGGGCATGATTGCTTTCCCCTGGGAAAATCAACAGGTTATCAAGACGGTATTCCTAAAAGGTTTTTTAACTGTTTAAATGATTATCAGAGTAATTCTGCTCATTGTAGAAATTCTGGAAAGTACAGAAAAGAGTACAGAAACCCATACATAAATTTCCCCCAACTTTACCACTCGGAAGCAACCCATTTTGTGATGTGTTTTCCAGCCTATGGCCTAGTATTTTTTTTTTTTTTATTAAGAATTTTAGAGCTTACTTTCTTTTTATTACAAGCTTATTATATCATAAGTGTTTCCATGTTGTCTAGAACTCTTATATTGTGAGGCTATTTACTCAGTCCTATCTGTATGTCATACTGTGGTGGGTTGCGTGTTGCTGTGATGCTGGAAGCTATGCCACTGGTATTTTGAATACCAGCAGAGTTACCTATGGCACACAGGTCTCAGTGGAGTTTCCAGACTAAGACTAGGAAGAAAGGCCTGGTGATCTAATTCTGAAAATTAACCAGTGAAAACCTTATGGGTCACAGCAGAATACTGTCTGATGTAGTGCTGGGAGATGAGCCCCCTAAGTTGGAAAACACTACACAATAGCCGCAACAGTAGACTCAAACATACCAATGATCATGAAAATGGTGCAGGACCAGGCAACGTTCTTTCTGTTATACAGAAGGTCACTAGGAGTTGGAACCGACTCAATGGCACATGGACGTATTGTGAATTACATATACCCTTCCTCCCTGCTTGGAGGACGTTTAGGTTGTTTCCAGCTTTGCGTTGTTACGCATTTACATTGCAGTGCACATCTCTGTACGTACATCTCCAGTCGTATTTCAACTTCTAGGTTTTGGAGACAATAATCAGACACGTGAACAAAAACAATGGGCTAGTTTTCTTTTTTTTTAGTTAAGAAGACTGATAAATATCACTAAAGTATTTGCCATAGGTTTCTAAGGAAACGGGAAAAAACGTGGACAATAGGTAGGAACATTTTTCAGGCTTTTGATGAATATCAGCCAGGGGCTTGCCAGAACTATTTCACCAGTTCACAGCCCCACCCTGGTGCCTCAGCTAATGCCAACTTCCTGCGTTGCAGCTAGCAGGGAGCAGTACCCATTTCTTCACCGTGACTAATTTAATGTTATCTCATTGCTGTCTGCATTTCTTTGACCCTTAGAGAAAGTGAGCTTTTTCTTTTCCTCTCCCAAATGTTGATTGGTCATTTTATAGTTGCTTTTTATTGTTTCTGTCCTTTGCCCTTTTATCCATGGCCATCTTTGTGTTTTTCTTATCGATTTTATGTGGCTTCTTTATAAATTAAGGACCCGAAGCGTCTATCTGTGGTATTGGCTGCAAACATTTTTCCAGTTGTTGTCTTTTAATTTTGCTTTTTTTAAAATCACACCGGAATTTTTTATTTTCATATAGCACAAATCAGTCAAACATTTCCTTTGTGGTTTCTTCCACAGCTTTGAAGCTTAGAAAGGCCTTCCCCATGTAAAGAGTAGTTGGCTGAGGGAGTTCCCAGGTGAGAGATACTATGGGGGCTTGGCCTGGAGGCTGGAGGTAACAGTGTTGGGTGTATGGAAGGGACAGGTAGGCGCGAAGGCTGAACTTGTCATTTGGGGTCTGATCAGGGACGCCTTTTAAGGCTGTGCTGTGGGCTTGTAGGAGTCCCTGGGTGGTGCTAACGGTTGTTGTTCTTGGCTGCTAACTGAAAGGTTGTAGGTTCAAGTCCAGAGGCACATTAGGAGAAAGGCCTGGCAGTCTAATCCCAAAAAATCAGCCGTGGACAACCCATGAAGCACATTTCTACTCTGATGCACATGGGTTTGCCAGGAGACAGAAGTGACTCCACAGCCGCTGGTGGGGTTATAAGTGAAAAAACAAACAGACCAAATCAGACCAGTTGCTGCGGAGTCCATTCTAACTCTTGGCAGCCCCACGTATTTCAGAGGAGATTTTTCAATGGCTGTGATCTTCTGGAAGTAGATTGCCAAGCTTTGCTTCTGAGGTGCCTCTGGGTGAATTTGAACCACCAACCGTAGTAGCTGAGAGCGCTAACCATTCGCACCACCAAGGGGGAGTTAATGAAGGTATTTGAGCAGGGGGATGGCAGATGTGAGAGGCTGCAAAACGGATTCTGTATCTTCAGGACGATACCTGAGTATTGGAATGTTGGATTCTTACCAAGAACAATGCGAAATCTATTCGGGGAAGCTATTATGGGAAATGCAAAGTTCATAGCTCAGTGAAACTTGAGAATTCTCTCTGTTTTCGTCTGAGTCTGCAGCTGCTTTGGGGATTGCAGGGTGATATTTCTGCCCTGGTTCTGTGCTATCAGCACCGGGAAGGATACTCCAGACCCACAAACTTCCCTTTGGCTTGACAGCAAGTTGATACTGCTCTGTTTGCCAGCCATGTCACGGACACCTTCTCTCTCTGCTTGGCATGGCTTCCCTCCAAGCCCGGCCGGGCTGCGAACCTTGCAAATACGCCTCCAGTTTTTACCTTTCCTTAATGAAAACAGTAGTTGCACTAACCGATTTTGCTAGAGAAACCACACTTGAACAATTTGTAAAATCCCTAGGATGGAGTTCTTCTGGGTGGCCAAGTTTTTTGGCAAATAAAGACCTAACTCCTTGGAGGACTGTATTTTACTCTCTGGTTAGACACCTTTTAGAAATGTATATACCTCTCTGCCTGCCCTCTTCCCCTCCTTCTTTTTTTTTTCATTCTCTTTGACAAGACAGTGTAATACATTATGAAATGAAATAGTTAAATATTGAAAAATTACCCAGAAACACAAACATTTCAGTTTTTTCCATCCTGCCTTCTGTGTGTGTGTGCATTGTATGGGGGCTGCAAATCACCTTAGGGGCTCTTTTGTGGTTCTGCCCTTTCTGGTGACCAGAGCTTGAGCAGTGTCTAGATCTTACACGGTGCAGTGAAACGACAATTTTAAATACTTTTTGTCAAAATAGAGTGTACCGGCAGTCTAATACGCCAATCATAAATATACACCTTCATGAATTTTCACAAACTGAACACACCCAGGGAACCAGCCCCCGATCAAGAAATAGAAGCTTATTAGCACCTTGAGTGGCCTCCTGACCTCTCCTAAGGCCTGATCTCTCCCCTCCACCCCAAAGGTAGCCTCTGCCTTAGCTTCTAACAGCAGATTCGTTTAGACTGTTTTCATGCGTTGCAGCAATAAAATCCTGAAGTTGGTCCTCTTTGGTATCCGGCTCCTTTTGTTCCACATTATGTTTGTGACATTCATCTGTGTTGAAGTATGTAGCAGTGATTTGTTCATGATCATGGGGTATGGTATTCCATCGTATGGGTATTGTTTATCTATTACTGTGGAACAAATTGGAGCCCTGGTGGCACAGTGGTTCAGAGCTTGGCTGTTAATCAAAAGGTGGGCAGTTCGAATTTAACAGCAGCTCCTTGGAAACCCTATGGGGCAGTCCTACTCTGTTTTCTAGGGACATTATGAGTTGGAATCGACTTGATGGTAATGGGTTTTTTTGTTTGTTTGTGTTTGTTTTGGTGGAAATATTACCCCCAAACCTAGTGACTTAACACAATAACAACATGTATGATCTTTCACAGTTGTTGTGGGTCAGGAATTTTAGGAGCAGCTTAGCTGGGTGGTTCTGGTTCAGCATGTCTCATGAAGTTGTAGTTGAGAGATTGACTGGGACTGCAGTCATCTGAAGACCTGATTGGGGCTCGAAGATATCTACTTTTAAAATTGCTCACCAACATGGCTGTTGGCAGGAGGCCTCAGTTCCTCTCCACTTGAGCCTCTTCTTAGTGTGGCTTGAGTTTGTTCATGACATGGTGGCTTGTTTCCCCCAGAGTAAGTGATCAAGAGACCAAGGTGGAAGCTGCAACGTTTTTTATGACTTGTCCTTGGAAGCCACACATGGCCATGTCTGTAACATCCTATTGGTCACCAGACCTATTCAGTGTGGGAGGAGATTTCACAAGGGCATGGCTACCCAGAAGCGAGGATCATTGGGGGCCTCTAGGAGACGCAGTGAGCTCTGGTGGTGCAATGGTTAAATGCTCGGCTGCTAACCAAAAGTTTGGTGGTTCGAACCTACCCAGTGGCTCTAGGGGAGAAAGACCTAGCAACTTGCCCCCGTAAAGATTACAGCCTAGAAAACCCTATGGGGCAGTTCTACTCTGTCACGTGGGGTCTCTATGAGCTGAAATTGACTCGATGGCACCTAACAACAACCACAGAAGGCTGGTACCGAGTATGGATAAACTACGGATTGTAAAAAGATCATTTCTTCTGTAGTATCTTCCATCACATCATTGTATTATAAATTGTTTGCTATTACAGCTAGAGCTGACATGGATATCTACATGCCTGTAGCTTTCTATTTCTGCTGAAGTAGTTCAGAGCAATACACTCCTGAGAATGGAATTCCTGAGTCAAAAGATCCCAGCTTGTTTACGGTTCTGGTACCACTGTCACCTTACTGCTTTTTAAAAGAACTGTGCTCATTTTCAGTGCTACTGGCAAACAAACAGTAGGCTGATTCCACTTCAGCTTTACTGCATTGGGCGTTAACGTCACCGGGCAAAACACTGTGCACGAGACATCAGAATGACCCTCCGTCATGAAGAAAACAACGACTGATAAACCTCAGCCACTGTTCCGGTTGCGATACAGCTATGCCTGCAGGGGCAGCTGCAACACGAATGCAGGGGTCCTTCTCTAAGTGGCCCCAGATGGTCAGTCCTCTGGACGTTTTTCGACCAAGCTGGTTTTGAAGTTGCATTTTCTGTCACCTCGTGGAGCGGCAGCCTGGTGGGGTGGAAAGAGTAGGGGCTTTGTAGCAAGAGAGTTTGGGGTTCAAATTTTAGCTCTACTGTGTACTAGCTGAGTGAACTTGGGCACATTGCTTTCCTCAGTATCCCCATCTGTAAAATGGGATCATAACCTCAAATTCCTAGGGTGGTTTGAGGATTAAAGAGACAATGATGTAGCATTCCCGGCGCCCTGCTTGTTGCATAGTCGACACTCAACATGTCTTGTTTTTCTCCCTTCTTCTCCCATTTCCTCTTCTTGGGTCAATAAGTTTCACACATTTTACACCCACTTTCTGTGATAGGTCCTTGGTTCTCCTGAAGAAAAAAAGTACAGTAGTTTTTGTTTTTTTTTTCTCTAATTATAGCAGTGGTGCACATACACCATATAAAAATTTTGGAAACTGTGGGAAAGTACAAAGAAGGAAATAAAAATTACCCACAATTTCACACCCCAGATCTGGCACTGCTAACGCGTGGGTGTGTCTCCTCCTGGGTGTTGGGCCACTTCTTGTTCTCAAAATTCTAAGGTATGGGGCAGTGTGACAGTCTGTCCAGGCCCCAAGGCTGTGCCCGGGGTCCCCAAGCCAGCCCACCTTTTACTGCATGTGTGGGAACTCTGAGGAGCAGGGGATCTCTGCAGGGACAGCAGGTAGACTCAGTCCTTACCACCTGCAGGGAGCAGGACCAGAATTTCCTGGGGGACAAGAATGTTCTTCAGTCTCCCCTTTCCCCTGCAAGGCCATGGCCTCTGGGATTGGCTGCCCTAAACTCATCTAGACTTTGGGCACTTCCTGTCTCTGAGCCTCAGTTTACTCATCTGTTAAGTGAGCAGCTGGCCTCTATTTCCAGGTCTAATGGGGCACGGGAGGTGTCTGTGAAATGCAAAGTGCTTTGTAACTTGGAGGGTCTTCTATATACGTATGGAGTCCCTGGGTGGTACAAATGGTTAAATGTGAACTGCTAACCACTCTTCTGAGCAGCTTTAATAGGTTACCCTGGGAGGAGCCCCCTTGCCCCCCCACACACATAGGAGGCAGAAGCCTGCCCAGTAGCATCCGTCCCGGAGGAGAAGACAACAGTGCAGGGTAGGGAGAGGACAAAAGGAATCCTGGAGACCCTTTCTCACCATTTCCTTCTCTTTTTCTTTTTTTGTTTGTTTGATGGAAAATAACTCTTTATACATTTTTACATCAAATAGATTTTGGGCACCTCCTATGGACCAGGCAGTAGCCCACCTGCTGGGACACAGTGGTGAATAAACTAACATGTCACCGCCCTCATGGAACTTATATTCTGTTATGGGATAAAAACAATAAATAAATAACTATACAAAGTATAACATGTAGTGATAACCCATAATCACTATTCCGACTCATAGTGACCCCACGTGTTATAGAGTAGAACTGAGCTCTGTAGGGTTTTCTTGGCTGTAATCTTTTTTCAAAGTTTTATTTTGTTGTTGCTGTTGAGAATATACACAGCAAAACATACACCAATTCAACCACTTCTACATGTCCAATTCACTGACATTGATCACACTCAAGTTGTGCAAACTGGTCTCACCCTCTTTTCTGAGTTGCTCCTTCCCCATTAGCAAAAACTCACTGCCGCCTGAGGTTCCTAGCTAATCTTTTCAGTTGCTGTTGTCAATTTGATCCCATATTGTTGTTTTTAGATGCAGTTGAGTTGGTTCAAGCTCACAGCGATCCTAGGTACAACAGAACGAAACACTGCTGGGTCCTGCGCCATCCTCAAAATAGTTGTTATGTTTGAGCCCATTGTTGCAGCCACTGTGTCAGTCCATCTCACTGAGGGTTTTCGTCTCTTTTGCTGACCCTCTGCTTCACCCAGCATGATGTCCTTCTCCAGGAACTGGTCTCTGCTGATAGCATGTCCAAAGTACCTGAGACGAAGTCTTGTCGTCTTTGCTTCCAAGGAGCACTCTGACTGCCTTATTTCTTTCAAGGCAGATTTGTTTGTTTTTCTGGCAGTCCACAGTATATTCAATATTTTTCAACAACACTATAATTCAAAGGCATCAGTTCTTCTTCAGCTTTCCTTATCTATAAGATCCATATAGATAGTTCTTAAAAGAGCAAGGCGGACATTTTTTTTTTTTTTAACTGGTTAAGCTATACTATTGTTTGGTTTTAAAGAAGATTGCAGGGGGTATTTTTGTTTAAGTTTTAAAGATTCTCTCAGGGCAATAGTTTCAAAGGTTTACCCAGCCTTCATGGCTCCAGAAAGTCTGGAGTCCATGAGAATTTGAAATTCTGTTCCGATCTCACCATTTTCTTTTTTAAAAATTATTAGTATTAAAACACTGCTTTTATTGTAAAATGTTTCAAACATTTCATAGAGAAGAAGTGTAAGAATAATCCAACGAGTATCTGTACATCCACCACCTAGATGGAATAACTTGACACTTGGCCACATCGTCTTATCTATCCATATTATACACGTATAATGTCTGTACCATGGACTACCAGAAGAAGGAACAAATCTGTCTTGGAAGACATACAGCCAGAATGCTCCTGAGAATTGAGGATGGCGAGACTTCATCTCACATACTTTGGACATGTTATCAGGAGGGACCAGTCCCTGTAGAAGGAGATCATGTTTGGTAAAGAAGAGGGTCATCAAAAGAGAGGAAGACCCTCAATGAGATGGATTGACACAGTGGCTACAACAATGGTCTCAAACATAACAATGATTGTGAGGATGGTGTGGGACTGGGCAATGTTTGTTCTGTTGTACATACGGTCACTATGAGTCAGAATTGACAGCACTGAACAACAATAACAGCAAAGCTTCTAAGGGGCTGAATCAGGGCTCCAACATGGGAGGTTTGTTGGCTCCTGGGATTACACCTTGAGAATTGTGCCCCACAGGGCAATTTTTAGGGGGCTATTCCTAAAAAAAAAAAAAAATTTTTTTTTTAGGAGCCTAATTCAGGCCCAGAGCACTGGAGAGTCTGTAGTAGGTTTGGGGTGGGGCCTAAGCAGTTGGATTTTAAACGAGCTCTTCCCACTCTGGGGCGATCCTGCTGTGTCCCCTCGTTTAAGAGCACATGGAAATTCAGGGCCCAAGCCCTCTCTCAGCCACTGCCGGTGACTGTTTGCTGACCTGTGAGTCCCCAAGGGTAGAAGTCATGTCACCTTCATGTTTATATTCCACCCTTCTTGTCCTGGAGGTGCAAAACGGGATCAGGGAGACACCAGGCATTCTGTGACTCGGGTCGAACAGGGCCCCAGTCTCATCACCGCTTTCCCTGTAGCATCAGACGCAGGGTGTGGTTGGCAGGGAAGAGGTGAGGTTGAATGTGGCCCCCACAGGCACCAAGCCATCCTGGCTACCCTGGTCACCCTAGGGAGCCTGGAGGCTGGGAATATGACTGCTCTGGGCTTCCCAGAAAAAGGGGCAATGTTGCTGTCTCCCCTGTCTTGGCGATGACCATCAGCTTGGGTCTGGGACAGTCTGGTGGGGGTCCCCCAGGCTGGTGGCCAGTGCTGGGGGCTCCTAAAGCCTTCCAGCCCTGACATCATCCCCGAGGGCCCATCCGTCAGACAATAGACAATTTACCACGTCTCTCCCAAGATGTTGGCTCACGGGGGTGCAGGCCTTCAGACGGCACACCCTTCTGACAGAACCTGTTGTTCAAGTTGACAAATTCACTACAGAGGTTACGCAGTTTGGGTAGATCTTGTAGGAGGGGTGGGGTGCGGCCTTGAATAATTCCAAATTTGCACTAACCAGTCTAGGATTTGCCAGGTTACCTGTTCTCCAGAACAAACACCTCTCTGGGGCCACATCAGAGCTCAGCGGCCTTTTCTCAATCATCAGATAAGGTAAGGCTTTTTTGTATTTGGAACTTGAAAAAAATCAGGCTGGGCTTGAAGATCAGGCAGGAGACCAAAAGGACACTTGAATTGTGAATCCCTTTTGTTTGTTCTGGGGGAGGGGCAATTAGTAGACCTTCTTGGCTGCTGCTGGGCTGTAGAAGCTTCGATGCCAGCATCCTGAAGGAGAGGTTGCGGGAGGAAAAACCAGTTGCTGTGGGCTCGAACCACCAACCATTTGGTTAGTAGCCAATCGCTTAACCATTTGTGCCACTCCGGGACTCCTTAGGCAGGGGAAAAGGGTGGCTGTGGGTGAAGGGAATGGCATTGGTGGGTATGGCTGGTAACTCAGACTGAGGCCATACATTTGTGGGGAGATGGGACTCCCCAGGTTCCCAGAGTCAGAGAGGAAACTGAGGCTTAGAGGGGCCAGTGTTGTGCCCAGGGTCACATGGTCAGGGGCAGAGCTTGTATGTACACCTTCAGTGGACATTGGGCATCTTTCCAGGCCTCGCTCTGTCCTGCTTCCTGGTGACAGACCTGCCCTCCCACCCCGAATGCTTGATCGGTGCCTGGACCGACCCCGCCCTAATGGGGTCCGGTTGTTCCTTGCCCTTATCCACTTTCAGGCTTCCTTCCTGACTGCCAGGGTGGCTGACCTATAGCGACTGCAGGCCCCACACCAGTGGTTACAGGTGCCCTGCCAGCTCCCTCACTGTGTCAGGGCTAGCCCTGTACAAACCCCTCATCCTCGGTCCCTCCTGACTGTCCCGCTTTTCTGGCAGACGTCGACTGACTGGACGCTCTGCTCCCTGGGCTCATGCTCTCTGGCTCTCTCTGACCACCCCTTCTTCCTCGTTCAGTCATTTCTTCCCCCTCACGCCCTCAGTACAGGCCCTCCCAAGGTTCCTACTAGTGATAATAGCAATGACATTAAAAAGGGTAATACCTCCTGTTCACTGAGACTTTGAACCAAGCACTGTGCTAAGTGCTTTACAAGCATTACGACCCTCACACGACGCCACAGGTTTGGGGGAAGAAACCGTCTCCTGCTGCAGCCAGGGGGGGGAGGGGCTGGCATTTTTGGAAAACGTGGAGTTGTTAGGTCTTTTGGCGATTGGCCAAGATGTCCTCCTTAGAGGAAAAGAAATTAGAAAGTGTTATGTGCGAGTGTGTTGAGTGAATGTGTGTGTGAGTGTGAATATGTGTGTGAGTGTGTCAGACCATCTTGTACCAGGCCTGACTCCTAAGCTTCACAGGAGTGGCCAGTGGGGGACAAGCAAGTGAGGCCCAGGTGCTCTCCACAAGTGACTGTGACCTCCAGGAACCCCAGGGCTCTCACTTGCCCCCGGCCCCTGACCATGGAAGGTGCTACACAGAGGGACCCCTCTTGGGATCGTTCCAGAGTTTGAGGTGTGCAGGTATGTTTTCTTCTCTCAGAACAGCTCTGTGTGCGCGCGCGTGCAAGCGCTCAAGGTCCGAGCTTATCCCATTCCCCGCGTCTCCCCTGACCTCCATCCACTAGACTTTGTGGAGTCGTTCTCGTTAGCTGGCGTGATTCATTGTGTGAGGGGGGTTTAGTGCCGCTCATAAAACACCACTGGACGTGCTGTTTTCGTTTTTCCTCTTTCTCTCCCAGCCCCTCCGCTCTAGCCTGGGATTCTCCCCCGAGTTTGGCCAGATATATAAAATAAATACCTGCCGTGCGGGAGGAAATGACCTGCGGGTTTGGGGAGCCTTTTTAATGGGGGCTGAGAGCTGCTGACAGTTCCACGTTTCCCCCGTTTTACCATTTCATGTTCTGAGACCTGCCTGCGAGCTGAGCAGCAGATCCCAGGGTGTTTCGGGGAGCCTGGGGTGGTGGGGGGCGCCTCACCACATATTTCAGTAAGGCGGCAGCTCCCCGCCTGGTTTCTCAGCCCAGTTTCTCATTTAGCTTTGCTCTGGGTTTATCTCTGTCCATGGATTTCTTTCTTTCTTTCTTTTTTTTTTTTTTTAAAGCTTTTTGATAAGAAAAAGAAATGCATGTTTGTCTCTAAAACTATAAAACCAGTTGCCGTCCAGCCAGTCCCAACTCACGGCAACCTCATGCGTGTCACAGTAGAATTGTTCTCCACAGGTTTTTTTGTTCTTTCCCTTTTTATTGTGCTTTAGGTGAAAGTTTACAGAGCAAATTCATTTCTCATTCAATAATTGATACACAAATTATTTCGTGACATTTGTTGCAATCCCCATGATATGTCAACTCTCTCCCCTTTTCCACACTGGGTTCCCCGTTTCCATTCGTTCCGTTTTCCTGTCCCGTCCTGCCTTCTCGTCTTTGCTTTTGGGCAGGCGTTGCCCACTTGGTCTGGTATACTTGATTGAACTAAGCTGCATGTTCCTAAGCTGCATTGTTTGTTTTATAGGCCTGTCTAATCTTTGGCTGGAGCTCTGGTGGTGGGTGGTTAACAAATCGGCTGCTAACAAAAAGGTTGGCAGTTTGAACCCACCAGCCACTCCTTGGAAACCCTATGGGGCAGTTCTACTCTGTCCTATACCTATAGGGTTGCTATGAGCTGGAATTGACTTGATGGCAATGGGTTAATCTTTGGCTAAAGGGCGAACTTTGAGCGACTTCACTTCTGAGTTCAAAGGGTGCCCTGGGGGTCATAGTTTGGGGTTCCTCCAGTCTCTGTCAGAACAGTAAGTCTGGTCTTTTTTTGTGTGTGAATTTGAATTTTGTTCTATATTTTTCGCCAGCTCTGTCTGGGACCCTCTATTGTGATCCCTCATTGTGATCCCCGTCAGAGCGGTCGGTGATGATAGCTGGACACCAACAAGTTCTTCTGGGCTCAGGCTGGTGGAGGCTGTGGTCCATGTGGTCCATTAGTCCTTTGGATTAATATTTCCCTGTGTCTTTGGTTTTCCTCATTCTCCTTTGCTCTGGATGGAATGGGACCAATAGTTGTATCTTAGATGGCTGCTCCCAAGGTTTTAAGACCCCAGGTGCTACTCCCCAAAGTTGAATGTAGAACATTTTCTTTATGAACTATGTTATGCCAATTGACCTGGATGTCTTCTGAGACCATGGTCCCTAGCCCTCAGCCCAGCAACTCAGTCCCTGACAGAGTCTGGATATGTCTATGAAGCTTCTATGACTTTGTCTTGGTTAAGTTGTGCTTACTTCCCCTATATTGTGCACTGTCTTTCCCTTCGCTAAAGTAACACTTAACTACTGTCCAGTTAATGGTTTCCCCTCCCCATGCCTCCTCTCCCTCGTAACCATCAAAGACTCTTTCTTTCTGTGTAAACCTTTTTTTAAGTTTTCAGAATAGTGGTCTCATACAGTATTTGTTCTTTTGTGATTGACTTTTTTCACTCAGTATGACGCCCTCCAGATTGATCCATGTTGTCAAATGTTTCACAGATTCATCATTGTTCTTTATCTTTGCATAGTATTCCACTGTGTGTATGTACCATAATTTGTTTATCCATTCATCTGTTGATGGGCGCTTAGGTGGTTTCCATGTTTTTGCTATTGTGAATAATGCTGCAGTGAACATGAGTGTGCATATGTCTATTCATGTGACAGCTCTTATTTCTCTAGGATATATTCCTACAAATGGGATTGCTCAATCATATGGTATTTCTATTTCTAGGTTTTTAAGGAAGTGCTGTACCATTTTCCATAGTGGTTATGCCATTTTACACTCCCACCAGTAGTGCATAAGAGTTCCAATCTCCCTGCAACCTCTCCAATGTTTGTTATTTTCTGTGTTTTTTTGATTAGTGCCAGTAATGTTGGGTTAAGATGGTATCTCATTGTAGTTTTGATTTGCATTTCTCTAATGGCTAGTGATGGTGATCATTTCCTCATGTGTCTGTTAGCTGCCTGAATGTCTTCGCTGTTGAAGTGTCCTTCATATCCCTTGCCCATTTTTTAATTGGATTGTCTTCATTGTTGAGGTGTTGCAGTGTTTTATAGATTTTAGAGACTAGGCCCTCATTGGATATGTCATAGCCAAAAAATTTTTCCTAGCCCATGGATTCTCTTTTTACTCTTTTGGTGAAGTCTTTTGATGAGCGTGTTTGATTTTTAGGAGCTCCCAGTTATCTAGTTTATCTTCTGATGTTCGTGCATTGTTAATTATGGCTTGTATCCTATTTATGCCATGTATTAGGGCTCTAACATTGTCCTTATTTTTTCCTCCAGGATCTTTATAGTCTTAGGTTTATGCTTAGGTCTTTGATCCATTTTGAATTAATTTTGTGTATGGTATTAGGTATGGATCCTGTTTCTTTTTTTTTACAGTTGGACATCCAGTTTTGCCAGCAAAATTTGTTGAAAGAGACTGCGTTTTCCTCGTTTAATGGACTTTGAGCCGTTGTCAAAGATCAGCTGACCATAGGTGGATGGGTTTACAACTGGGTTCTCAAGTCTGTTCCGTTGGTCTACGTGTCTGTCGTCGTACCAGTACCAAGCTGTTTTGACTACCGTGGCTGTATAGTAGGTTCTGAGACCAGGTGGTGTGAGGCCTCCTATTTTGTTCTTCTTTAGTAATGCTTTGCTTATATGGGGCCTCTTTCCTTTCCATAAAGTTAATGATTAGTTTTTCCATCTTGTTAAAGAATGCTGCAATTCCTATTTGATAAGAATTACATTACATCTGTAGATTGCTTTGGGTAGAATCGACACTTTCACGATGTTGACTCTTCCTATCCAGGAGCATGGTATGTTTTTCCATTCATGTAGGTCTTTTTTGGTTTCAGAAACCCTGGTGGCATAGCAGTTAAGGGTTCGGCTGCTAACCGAAAGTCAGCAATTCGAATCCACCAGGTGCTCCTTGGAAACCCTATGGGAGCAGTTCTACTGTGTCCTATAGGGTTGCTATGAGTCAGAATCAACTCGACGGCAATGGGTTTTTTTTGGTTTCTTCCAGTAGTGTTTTCTGGTTTTCTTTGTACAGGTCTTTTATGTCCCTGGTTAGATTTATTCCTATTTTATTTTTTTAGGGCTATTACAAATGGTAAAATATTTTCCTGATTTCCTTTTTGAGCTTTCTTTGTTGGCATGTAGGAATCCAACTGATTTTAGTATGTTGATTTTGTATCCTGCTACTCTGCTGAATCTTTCTATCAGATCCAGTAGTTTTCCTGTGGTATCTTTAGAGCTCTCTATGTATAGTTTCATATCATCTGCGAATAGGGTTAGTTTTACTTCTTCTTTACCAATTCGGTTGCCCTTTGTTTCTTTTTCTCGCCTTATTGTTGTAGGTAGCCTCCGCAGGTTTTCAATGGCTGATTTTTCAGAAGTGATCGCCATGTCTTCATCCCGAGGCACCTCTGAGTAGACTCAAACCGCCAACCTTTTCGTTAGCAGCCAAGAGTGCTGTTTGCACCACTCAGGGACTCCTTAAATCTACAAACATAGAAATGAAGACCTTCCCTCCCCCTTTCTGTCCTAATGTCTCTCCCCACAGGAACAATGCAACCTGCACTGTGTTGGGAGCAACTATAGGTTTCTCACCTCTTTTTCTGAAGTATAAATTGCTTGAGGCCTCTGTTGGAATCATCTTTATCCCAGCATGACCCCTGGCTTATGGCTGACCCTTGGCAAATGTTGGATGAATGAATGGAAATGATGAAACTGTGTCCATTCAGTCTATCCCGAAGGGCAATTGAACCCAGGAAGACATGTCTCAGCCACCCTGGAGTTGGAAGATCTGTATTTGGGGTGTGGTCCTACCCCTTCATCCCTGCATGAATTTGGGCAGGTGTCATTTACATTTTGGAACTTCAGTTTTTCCATCTGCACAATGGGGATATTACCTGCCCAGCTTGTTTCTCAGAGCTGTGAAGGTCAAATTAGAAGGCAGAGGGAAAACATTCCATGTAAGATAAAGCCTGGAGAAATCTCTGAGACAAAGCACTGTGTGGGAAATCAAGTTAGGACCAAGCAACACAGGATGGTGGTGTTCATTATTTTTCATGTCTCCCCCCTCTCTCTCTCCAGATGAGAAGACAAAGGCCTGGAAATTACTGTCCAAATCAACGCTGGCTGCCTCTGGGAGGGGTATACAGTTAGGGGGTGGGTGGCCAAGGAACTCTTAGCTTTATTTGCAATATTTTAACTTTTTATAACTGTGATGTACTCATGTTTTACTTTTGTATTGAAATAAATTTTAATGTATATGTATGTAAATAAAGTACAATTAATAGTAGTCTCCATTTACTGAACTCTTACTCAGTAACATGCTGTGAGGACTATGATTATGCCCATTTTACAGATGAGGAAACTGAGGCACAGAGAGGGGAAGTGACTGGCTCAGGGTCATGCAGCCAGTGAAAGCTAAAACAGAGTCTGAACTCAGGTATGGTTGACTTCACTGGGGGTTGTTGTTGTTATTGCTGTCAAGTGAGTTCTGACTCATGGCAGCCTTGCGTATAACAGAACGAAACCTTGCCTGGCCTTGTGCCATCTTGTTTGAGTCCATTGTTGTACTATTGTGTCAATCCATCTCATTGAGAGTTTCCCTCTTTTTCGCTGATCCCTGCTTTACCAAACGTGACTTCCTTTTCCAGCGATTGGCCTTTCCTGATGGCGTGTCAAAACAAAGCAAGCCAAAATCTCACCACCTTCTCTTCAAAGGAGCATTCTGGTTGTAAGTTTTCTAAGATAGCTTTGGTAATTCTTCTGGAATTCCATGGTATATTCAATATTCTTCGCCAACACCATAATGCAAAGGCATCAATTCTTCTTCAGCCTTCCTGACTCATAGTCCAACTTTCGCATGCATATGAGGTGATTGAAAAGACCCTGGCTTGGGTCAGGCTCACCTTAGTCATCAAACTGACACCTTTCTTTTTAAAACCTTAAAGAGGTCTTTTGCAGCAGATTTCTCCAATGCAGCTGAGGATTACTAGTCCCCAAATGGACATTGGCAACAGCGGATCCTGGGCAAGGCAGGAGAAGGCAGTCAGAGCAGCCTTGTGACACAAGGGGAGAGATAGCCCACAGCGTGGTTACCAGGAAGTGATGACATCATGTTGAGGAACAAAGGGTTTGGAGTCAGAAAGACCCTAGCAGTGCCACTTCTGGCTGTCTGACCTTGGGCAAGCTTCTTTGCCTCTCTGGGCCTCGGTTTCCTCATTTGCAAAAAGGAGGGAGAAACCACCTACCTTACAGGCTTGTGTGGATTGAGCATGTAATAGACATAAGAACACCTGGTAAACTGTGAAGTGCTGTTTATTTGTACCTGAAACTAGCGTTTATTATGCACCCCTTCACGAGGGGCTGGGGATAGAGCAGCAAACACAACAGACAGGATCCCGGTCCCCTGGATGTTGCTTTTGAGTGGCTGAAGCCAGTCAACCAGCAAACCAGTAAGATACTTCAGAGCGTGGTGAGTGCAACGAAGGCCATGACACAGGACGATGGGATGGTGCCAGCCTTGGAGGCTGCGGGGCTTGAGCCAGGGTGACCAGCACAGGCCTCTAGAGGAGGTGACCTCTGAACAGAGGCCAAATGGTGGGAGATCAGTGGAAGCTTGTGTGTTGCTATGTTGCTGAACAGGTTTCAGCAGAGCTTTCAACTAAAGTGGACTAGAAAGAAAGGCCTGGTGATCTACTTCTGAAAATCAGCCAGTGTAAACCCCTTGGACCACAATGGTCCAATCCGCAGCCAGTCACGGGATGGCACAGCACTGGGTGGTTCTCTTATGCATGGAGCTGCCACGAGTCACAAGTCGACTTGACAGCAGCTGACAACAACAACACATCACGTTAAATGCATTTCCTTGTTTGTCCCACCTGACTCGTTTTGGGTTAGGAGCTTGATGGGCACGACTCTACATATCTAGTACTAGCACCAAGCTCTAGAGAAGTTCACTATTGTTGTTACGTGCCATCAAGTCGTCTCCAACTCATAGAGACCCTGTGCACAACAGAACAAACCTCTGCCCAGCCCTGTGCAATCCTCACAGCCGATGCTGTTTGAGCCCATTTTTGTAGTCACTGTGTCAATCTATCTCTTTGAGGGTTTTCCTCTCTTTTGCTGACCCTCTACTGTACCAAGTATGATGTCCTTCTCCAGGGACTGATCCCTCCTGATAACAGGTCCAAAGTACTTGAGATAAAGTCTTGCCATCCTAGCTTCTAAGGAGCATTCTGGATGCGCTTGTTCCAAGACAGATTTATTTGTCTTCTGGCAGTCCACGGGATATTCAATACTCTTCACCAACACCATGATTCAAAGGCGTCAATTCTTCTGTCACTCAGACGTTCACTGAGGCACCTGCAACGTGCCAGACCTCCTAAGGGCTTTGTGTGCATTGCCTAGATTAATTTTCCCAACAACCCTGAGAAGTAGATACTATGATTCCCATTTGCCATCTGGAGGATCTGAGGTTCAGAGGTGGAGGGGGTGCCCAGTGCCATCTGCTGTGAGTGGCAGAGCTGGGACTTGAACTTAGCTTCTCTGGCTGAGTGAAGGTCATGCTTATTAACCACAGGAGCACAGAGCCTCGCTCAGCACATCCAGGCGGTGGGATGGGATTGCATGAGACGTCCTCACTGGGAACACTTTCAGTTCAGCTTCTGGAAGCCTGTCCAAGCCCCTCCGTCAGCCCCTTGCAGATGAGGAGGCTGTTCCCATGGCCGCTTCTCCATTCTGGAATGACCACAAAGCAGGCGGGGATAGCAGGTCTGACCACAAATAGACAGATGTTTCCACATGTGGAAGTTGAGTTTGAGTTTTGGTGCAGTTTTCGTGGTTCCCTTTTCACTCTTTTGGGTCATGGTCAAGTAGCTCTGATGTGTCTCCATCTCTACTGCTCACTGTGTTTACCAGCACCGCCACCAGTTGCCATGGAGTTGACTCCGACTCATGCCGACCCCGTGTGTATCAAGAGTAAAGTTGTGTCCCATTGGATTTTTAATGGCTGATTTTTTGGAAGTAGGTGGCCAGGCTCCTCTTCTGAAGTGCCTCTAAAAAAAAAAAAAAAAAAAAGGTGGACTCAAGTCTCCAACCTTTTGATTAGCAGCTGAGAGCATTAACAGTTTGCACTATCCAGAGACTCCATCACAATCTTTAGACTGTTCTTAATCACTCCTCCCACCCCTTTTTAGCAGAGTACTGTATGGTCTGCATCACGCTTTTACATGTACTAGCTCAGTGAATCTTCCCAGCAACCCTGGGACGTGGGCCCATTTAATAGACTGAAGCTCAGAGAAGCTAATTGACAGCAACAATAATTAGCTGCTTTTTACTGAGCTCTTAGCATGTGTCAAACATGACACTAAACCATTTTGCACATTGTATCTCATTTAATCTTCATAACCACCCTGTGAGGTAGATATTATCCCTCTTTGGACAAAACTGCCCCATAGGGTTTCCAAGGAGTTCCTGGTGAATTTGAACCGCCAGCCTTTTGGTTAGCAGCCCTCGCTCTTAACCACTGCACCACTGGAGTTTCCATCCCTATTTTAGAGGTAGAGAACTTAAGCTCAGAGAGCACAATGGACTTGTCCAAGGTCACAGAGTGACAAATCCAGACCTAGAACCCAGGTCTCTTGACTCCTGGTCCAGTGCTCTAACCAACTCTTAGAACACCTGCAAAACATCTGTACTATAGTTCAACGCAGCTCTGATACCATTGGCTATAAGACACATCACTCTTGTATGTACCACTAGCGAAGAAAAAATGCTGTCAATTAAACTAAGACACAATACTTTCTTATCATTTAGAATTTTAATTTTGTACTTATTCAAAGAGCACTTTTAAACTTAATTAAATGCAGATTTTAATATTCATCACTCTGTGCATACACAAAAGAATGGTTAAGACTTTTCCACATTCAAAAATCTGACTGACTCAGAATGGCCAATGTCCATGTTTTTCCTCACAATATTGTCCTTTGCGCCAGCAAGTGTTGGTGACATAGATTTCTCTCTTTCTCTTTTTAAAAACATTTTATTGAAGTATAACTTACATGAAATAAAGTGTACAAGTCATAAATATACTTAGTGAGTTTTTTACCCATGTAACCCAACCCAACCCATTGCCCTCAAGTCAATTCCAACTCATAGCGACACTATGTAGGACAGAGTAGAACTGCCCCATAGGGTTTCCAAGGAGCGGCTGGTAGATTTGAACTGCTGACCTTTTGGTTATCAGCCATAGCTCTTAACCACTGCGCCACCAGGGCTCCTTTGCTTATGTACACACCTATAATCAGTGGTGGGCTGGAGCTGGCTCATACTAGCTCATGAGAGCCAATTGATAACAATTCAATAATTTAAAAATCAGTTGCTAAACTCTTAGTAGTTTAAAGTCAGCTCGGTGGGAGTGGAGCCCTGATGGTGCAGTGGTTAAGAGCTTGGCTGGTAACCAGAAAGGTCGGCAGTTTGAATCCACCAGCCACTCCTTGGGAACCCCATGGGACAGTTCTATTGTGTCCTATAGATTGCTATGAGTCGGAATCAACTTGATGGTGATGGTTTTTTTGATTTATGGTGGGAGTATTTACACCATGGAAATTGGCAAATGCTACAATTCAGTCCCTCCCTTCCCCTCAGTTCTGGATCTAGATTACTCAACTAGCTCACCACCAAGTGTAACCACTACCCAAATAAGAGAAAGAGTTAGAAACTCAGAAGGCTCCTTTGTGCCCACCTCCGCAAGTTCCTTCTCCAAGGGGACCAATATTTGATGCAGCATTTCTTAAAAGAACCCACAGAAGAGCTGAGAGCCACTGGCACTGGGCTCTTGAGCTGGCTTTGCCCTCGTGCAGAGGTAGCCCACTCTGATTCCCATGTGAGGAATGCTGCTAAACACGTCTGATTTACCGCCTCCTCCCCAGGAACTACAGCCACTTGATTCCTAGAGGTTAAAAGAATATTCCTCTATTGTCTCCAGAATTTTCTTCTAAACCACAGAAACCCAGACTGTGAGATCTGATGTTTGGCATGGGCAGGCAATGACAAATCCATTAATTGCCAACGGCAATTGTAAATCACACCCCAAATTCCAGAGCTATCGAAATGTGAAAAGTGAGCTCCTTGAATTGTGTGTTTCCCTTTTGAATGTTGTAGTTTACTGTCTCGAGGGCTGATAATGAAGCCCCACCTAGCAGATGTGCCCCACGTCCCCCTCACTGGCAGCAGTGTCTCACGGGCCTCTTCCCGGGTCAGGGTAGTGTCTGCCTGCTTCTCTGATGGCTCAGCCAGGTGTTATTACCTCTGGCCCTGACCTGAAAGGAGAGGATCAGGATGCTGTGGGAAACCTCAGCTCTAGCTTTAAGCTGCTTCGGAATGATCTTTTCTGGGTGCACATGGAAGCTGGGCCTTTTGGGGACTGTTCAAAGTGCTCGTTAGGACGCATTTCTGTGATGACCGTTTCATTGTTAGCTTTGTCTCCTTAATCTGACGGTGAGTTTCTGGAACTGGATTTTTTTTTTCCCTAACTTAAACAAATATTTTTTTTACTTTGTTTTCATTTTTATTTTGAAGCAATCATTTCCCACCCCACCCCGCACTCTGAACTCCTGGTAGCCACTAATCTACTTTGGTCTCTATTCATTTGCCTATTCTAGATATTTCATGCAAGTGAGATCATACAATATTTGTCCTTTTGTGTCTGGCTTATTTCACTTAGTGTAATGTTTTCTAGGTTCATCCATGACATAGCACGTATCAGAACTTTATTTCTCTTTATGGCTGAATAATTTTCCTTTGTATGTATGTACCAAGTTTTGTTTATCCATGCACTTGTTGATGGACACTTAAGTTGTTTCCACCTTTTGGCTATTGTGAATAGTGCTGCAATGAACATTGGTGTATCTGTTTGAATCCCAGCTTTCAATTCTTTTGGTATATATCTAGGACTAGAATCAATTATCTACCACTCATCTCTCAGATTGTCGTACTGTGATGGCTTATGTGTTGCTGTGATACTGGAAGCTATGCCACCGGTATTTCAAATACCAGCAGGATCATCCATGGAGGACAGGTTGCAGTGGAACTTCCAGACTAAGACAGACTAGGAAGAATCTACTTCTGAAAAAATTGGCCAGTGAGACATTATCATAGTAGTGGAACATTGTCTGATACAGTGCTGGAAGATGAGCCCCTCAGATTGGAAGGCACCTGACTGGGGAAGAGCTGTCTCCTCAAAATAAAGTCGACCTTAACGACATGGGTGAAGCGAAGCTTTCGGGACCTTCATTTGGTGATGTGGCACCACTTAAAATGAGAAGAAAGAGCTGCAAACATCCATTAATAATTGCAACGTGGAAGGTACAAAGTATGAATTTAGGCAAATTGGTATTAGTGAGCTGAAATGGACTGGTATTGGCAATTTTGAATCAGACAATCATATGGTCTACTGTGCTGTGAATGACAAATGGAAAATGAATGTCATCGCCTTTGTTGTCAAAAAGAACATTTCTGATCTATCCTGAAGTACAAAGCTGTCAGTGATAGGATGATATCCGTACAGATACAAGGAAGACTAGTTAATACAACCATTACTCAAATTTAGGCACCAACCACTAATGCCAAAGATGAAGACATAGAAGATTTTTGCCAACTTCTGCAGTCTCAAATTGATCAAAATGCAATCAAGATGCATTGATAATTACTGGTGATTGGAATGTGAGAGTTGGAAACAGAAGAAGGATTGGCAGTTGGAAAATATGGCATTAATGATAGAAATGATACCGGAGATTGCATGATAGAATTTTGCAAGACCAAAGACTTACTCATTGCAAATACCTTTTTTCAAGAACGTAAATGGTGACTATACACACGGACATCTCCAGATGGAATACACAGGAATCAAATGAACTGCGTCTGTGGAAAGAGACGATGGAGAACCTCAATATCACTGGTCAGAACCAGGCCAGGGGCCGAATGTGGAACACACCATCAATTATTCATGTGCAAGTTCAAGCCGAAGCTGAAGAAAATTGAAACAAGTCCACAAGAACCAAATTATGACCTTGAATATATCCCACCTGAACTTAGAGACTATCTCAAGAGTAGATTTGACTCGTTGAACACTAATGACCGAAGACCAGATGAGATGTGAAATGACATCAAGGACAGCATACATGAAGAAAGCAAAAGGTTATTAAAAAGACAGGTAAGAAAGAAAAGATCAAAATGGATGTCAGAAGAGACTCTGAAACTTGCTCTTGAATGTTGAGTAGCTAAAATGAAAGGAAGAAATGATGAAGTAAAAGAGCTGAACAGAAGATTTCAAAGGGTGGCTCAAGAAGACAAAGTATTATAATGACATGTGCAAAGACCTGGAGTCAGAAAACCAAAAGGGGAGAACATGCTTCAGTATTCCTCAAGCTGAAAGAGCTGAAGAAAAAAATTCAAGCCTTAGGTTGCAATGTTGAAGAATTCTCTGGACAAGGAATTAAATAATACAGGAAGCATCAAAAGAAGATGGCAGAAATATACAGAGTCACTGTACCAAAAGGAATTGGTTGACATTCAACAATTTCAGGAGGTAGCATATGATCAAGAACCAACGGCAGTGAAGGAAGAAGTTCAAGCTGCGCTGAAAGCATTGGTGAAAAATAAGGCTACAGGAATTGATGGAATACCAACTGAGATGTTTCAACAAACAGATGCAATGCTGAAGTGCTCATTCATCTACACCAAGAAATTTGGAAGACAGTTACTGGGCCAATCGACTGGAAGAAATCCATATTTTTTCGCATTCCAAAGAAAGTGAATGGAATGCAGACATTATCAAATGGTATCATTAACATCACATGCAAGTAAAATTATGCTGAAGATAATTAAAAAATGGTTGCAGCAGTACATCTACAGGAAATTGCAAGAAATTCAATTTGAATTCAGAAGAAGACATGGAAAAAGGGTTATCATTACTGATATAAGATAGATCTTGGCTGAAAGCAGAGAATACCAGAAAGACGTTTACTTGTGTTTTATTGACTATACAAAGGCACTTGCCTATGTGGATCCTAACAAATTATGGATAACATTAAGAAGAATGGGAATTCTAGAACACTTAAATCATGCTCATGAGGAACCTGTACATGGGTGAAGAAGCAGTCTTTCAAATAGAACAAGGGGATACGGCATGGTTTAAAATCAGGAAAGGTGTGGTCAGGGTTGTATCCTTTCACCATACCTATTCAATCTATATGCTTAGCAAATAATCCAAGAAGCTGGACTATATGAAGAACGGGGCATCAGGCCTGGAGGAAGAGTCATTAACAACCTGTGATATGCAGATGACACAACTTTGCTTGCTGAAAGTGAAGAGGACTTGAAGTGCTTATTAATGAAGATCAAAAACTACACAGGCTTCACTATGAACCAAACCTAATATAAAGGAAACAAAAATCCTCACATCTGGATCAATAAGCAAGCAACATCATGATAAATGCAGAAAAATGTTAAAGTTGTTAAGGATTTCATTTTACTTGGATTCACGATCAATGCTCATGACAGCCGTTGTTGTTGTCAGGTGCCGTTGAGTCGGTTCCGACTCATAGCAACCCTATGCACAACAGAACGAAACACTGCCCGGTCCTGCGCCATCCTTACAATGGTTGTTATGCTTAAGCTCATTGTTGCAGCCACTGTGTCAATCCACCTCGTTGAGGGTCTTCCTCTTTTCCGCTGACCTTGTACTCTGCCAAGCATGATGTCCTTCTCCAGGGACTGATCAGTAGTGGTCAATAAATCAAATGACATATTGCATTGGGCAAATCTGCTACAAAGACCTCTTTAAAGTGTTAAAAAACAAAGATGTCACCTTGATGAGTAAGGTGCACCTGACCCAAGCCATGGTATTTTCAATTGCCTCATATGCGTGCAAAAGCTGAACAATGAATAAGGAAGATCAAAGATTTGATGAATTTGAATTACAATGTTGACGAAGAGTATTAAATATGCCATGAACTGTCAGAAGAACGAACAAATCTGTCTTGGAAGAAGTACAGCCAGAAGACTCCTTATATAGTGAGCCTTCATCTGGCTCACCTTGTGCACGTTATCAGGAGGAACCAGTGCCTGGAAAAGGACATCGTGCTTGGTGAAGTACAGGATCAGTGAAAAAGAAGACCCTCAATGAGATGAGTTGACACAGTGGCTGCAAGAATGGGTTCAGACATAGCGACGATCGTGAGGATCGCACGGGACTGGGCCATGTTTCGTTCTGTTGTGCACGGGGTCATTATGGGTCAGAACCTACTCAACAGCACCTAACGACAGCAACATGTTAATTCTGTGTAACTTTTTGAATAACTGCCAAATGGTTTTCCGCAGCAGCTACATCATTTTACATTCCTATCAGCAATGTATGAGCGTTCCAATCTCTCCGTATCCTTCACCAGCACTTATTATTGTCCATCCTTTGAGTGCTGAAGACAATTCTTCTCCTTCCCTGTTGCCTTCTCTCCAGGCTAAATCACATTAATCACCGTGGCAGCTGCTTCTCCCCTTTTCCTGTTTACACACAGCAAGAAACATTCTTTTATGGTTACCAGGGATGGAAAGGGGAGGGAGGGAGAATTATTAATTAGATAATAGACACGTGTTAATTTTGGTGAAGGGAAAGGCAATACATAATGTTGGGGAAGTCGACATAGTGCAACCAAGGTAAGGGATGGTACTGAGAGGTACGTGAGAATGTAGAGTGACTACAGTAAATACTACAGCATATGTAATCCTGCAACAACAGTAATAAGAATTTGTGAGTGGATACATAGGTAGACATGTATGCTAAATAAGTGTGGGAGGTCGTATGGCAGTGTGCTTACACACATAAATAGGTATGGTTGTGGCTATTTCTACATACCTATTTCTATGTACTGCATGTATATTCATATATATAATAGAGCACATGGGGGCACCATTATGGAAACTTCTTAGACATAACCAAACATCTCCCAGGACTGAGATACTGGGATTGAAGGTTTAGAACCATAGTCTCAGGGGACACCTAGGCCAATTGGCATTAAAGATTTCCTATTAAACATAATGTTCTACATCTTGCTGTGGTGAGTAGCATCTGGGATCTTAAAAACTTGCTAGGAGCCATCTAAGATACAATTATTGGTCTCTTACCGACTGGAGCAAAGGACAGTGAAGAAAACCAATGACTCAAGGAAGCGATTAGTCCAAAGAACTAATAATCACCCACAGGAACCACAGCCTCCACTAGCCTGAGACCAGACGAACTAGATGGTACCCGGCTACCACTTCTAACTGCTCCTACCAGGAACACAATAGAAGGTCCCACTCAGATTGGGAGAAAAATGTAGAACAAAATTCAAATTCATAAAAAAGACCAGACTTACTGGTCAGATACATACTGGAGGAACCATTGAGATTATAGCCCTAAGACACCCTTCTAATGTGGAACTGAAGTCACTCCTGGAAATCACCTTTCAGCCAAATAATAGACGGACCTATAAAATAAACAATAACACCCGAGAGGAATGTGCTCCTTAAAACAATCACCTATACAAGATCAAAAGGGCAACACTTGCCCAAAAGCAAAGATGAGAAGGCAGAAAAGGGCAGGGAAACCAGATAAATGGGAATGGGGACCCCAGAGTGGAAGTGGAGAGAGTGCTGACACGTTGCAGGGATTGCAACCAATGTCACGGAACAATTTGTATATGAATTATTGAAGGGGAAACTGATTTACTATGTAAAATTTCACCTAAAGCACAATAAAATATTAAAAAAAAAATCCATAATGTTTAGCTAGAGTGATTTCAGGGTTTACTATTAGCTTTGGGGGTTTATAGAGCAATTATTTGGCATTTCCTGAACATTAATTAAAACAGACAAGGGCCTTGTCCATGCAGTGCACATTCTAGACAATGTTTCCAAAGTGGACAATTGGCAGCATGTGAGATATTGTAGGTGGTACATGAATTAATTTCTTTTTAATTTTAGCATTTTTTAAAATTTGATTCCTTTGATCTAGGCATTTCACTTTTGGTAGTGATACATATTTTTTATTTTTTTATTGTGCTTTAGATAAAAGTTACACAGCAAATTAGTTTCTCATTAAATAACACACATATTGTTTTGCGACATTGGTGCCAACCCCACAATGTGTCAACATTCTCCCCTTCTCAACCTTGGGATCCCCCTTACCAGCCTTCCTGTCTTCTCATCCTTGCCCCTGTGCTGGTGTGTCCATTTGGTGTCATTTTGTTTTATGGGCCTGTCTAATCTTTGGCTGAAGGGTGAACCTCAAGAATGACTTCAGTATTGAGTTAAAAGAGTGTCCGGGGGCCATACTCTCAGGGTTTCTCCAGTCTGTCAGGCCAGTAAGTCTGGTCTTTTTTTTTTAGTTAGAATTTTGTTCTACATTTTTCTCCGGCTTTGTCCTAGATCCTCTATTGTGATCCCTATCGGAGCAGTTGGTGGTGGTAGCTGGGCACCATCTAGTTGTGCTGGACTCAGTCTGGTGGGGGCTGTGGTAGTTGTGGTCCATTAGCCCTTTGAACTAATCTTTCCCTTGTGTCTTTGGTTTTCTTCATTATCCCTTGCTCCAGACAGGGTGGGACCAGTGGAGTATCTTAGACGGCTGCTCACAAGCTTTTAAGACCCCAGACTCTACTCACTAAAGTAGGATGTAGAACATTTTCTTTACAATCTATGTTATGCCAGTTGAGCTTGATGTTCCCTGAGGTCCCCAGCCCTCAACCCAGTAATTCAGTTTCTCAGGGCGTTTGGATGTGTCTATGAAGCTTCCATGACCTTGCCTTGGTCGAGTTGTGCTGACTTTCCCTGTATTGTGTTCTGTCTTACCCTTCACCAAAGTTACCACTTACCTATTGTCTAGTTAGTATTTTTCCCTTCCCATCCTTCCCTTCCCTAGTAACCATCAAAGACCGTTTCTGTGTGTAAACCTTTTTGTGAGTTTTTATAATAGTGGTCTCATACACTATTTGTCTGTTTGTGATTGAGTTATTTCGCTCAGCGGAATGCCCTCCAGATTCATCCATGTTGTGAGATGTTTTGCAGATTTATCATTGTTCTTTATTGTTGTGTAGTATTCCATTGTGTGTATGTACCATAGTGTGTTTATCCATTCATCTGTTGATGGGCACTTAGGTTGTTTCCGTCTTTTTGCTATTGTGAACAATGCTGGATTGAACATGGGTGTACATAAGTCTATTATTTATTATTTATGACGGCTCTTATTTCTCTAGGTTATATTCCTAGGAGTGGGATTACTGGATCATATGTTATTTCTATTTCTAGCTTTTTAAGGAAGTGCCATACCATTTTCCAAAATGGTTGTACTATTTTACATTCCCACTAGTAGTGCATAAGAGTTCCTAGCTCTCTGCAGCCTCTCCAACATTTGTTATTATCTGTTTTTTGATTCGTGCCAGTAATGTCGAGGTGAGGTGGTGTCTCATTGTAGTTTTGATTTGCTTTTCTCTAATGGCTAGTGATCACGAGCATTTCCTCATGTGTCTGTTAGCTGCCTGAATGTCTTCTTTGGTGAAGTGCCTGTTCATATCCTTTGCCCATTTTTTCATTGGATTATTTGTCTTTTTGTTGTAGAGGTGTTGGATTTTCCTGCAGATTTTTAGAGATTAGAACTTTGTCGAATTTGTCACAGCCAAAATTTTTTTCCAGTCTGTAGGTTTTCTTTTTATTCCTTTGGTGAAGTCTTTTGATGAGCCTAAGTGTTTAATTTTTAGAAGATCCCAGTTATCTAGTTTATCTCCTGGTGTTTTTGTATTGTTAGTTATAGCTTTTATACTATTTATGCAGGTGTAAGGGCCTTGAGCATTGACAATTTTTTTTTCCCTATGATCTTAATAGTTTTTAGTTTTGTATGTCGGTCTTCGATCCATTTTGAATGAGTTTTTGTGTATGGTGTTAAGTATGGATCCTGTTTCTTTTTTTTTTATAGACGGACATCCAGTTTTGCCAGCACCATTTGTTAAAAAGGCTATCTTTTCCTCATTTAATGAACTTTGGGCCTTTGTCGAAGTCCGGTGATCGTAGGTGGATGGGTTTACATCTGAGTTCTTGATTCCGTTCCATCAGTCAGTGTGTCTATCATTGTACCAGTACCAGGCTGTTCTGACTACCATAGCTGTATGAGGTCAGGTAGCACAAGTCCTTCTACTTTATTCTTCTTCTTCAATAGCACTTTACTTATCTGGCACCTCTTTCCCTTCCATATAAACTTAATGATTAGTTTTTCCATCCTGTTAAAGAATGCTGTTGGTATTTGGGTCAGGATTGCATTGTATTTGTAAATCGCTTTAGGTAGGATCGGAAACCCTGGAAGCATAGTGGTTAAGAGCTACGGCTGCTAATCAAAAGGTCAGCGGTTTGAATCCATCAGGCACTCCTTGGAAACTGTATGGGGAAGTTCTACTCTGTCCTATAGGGTCGCTATGAGTCAGAATTGACTTGACGGCAACGGGTTTGGTTTCTTTTTTGGGGGGGTAGGATCGACATTTTCACAATGTTGAGTCTACCTGTCCGTGAGCATGGTATGTTTTTCCATTTATGTAGGGTTTTTTTTTTTTTGGTTTCTTGCAGTAGTGCTTTGTAGTTATCTTTGTATAGGTCTTTTTTGTCCCTAACTATTTTAATTTTTTAGGGGCTATTATAAATGGTATTACTTTCCTGATTTCCTTTTTGTGGTTCTTTTTATTGGTGTATAGGAATCCAACTGATTTTTGTATGTTGATCTTGTATCCTGCTACTGTGCTGAATCTTTCCATTAGTTCCAGGAGTTTTCTTGTGGAGCCTTTTGGGATTCTCTATGTATAGTATCATATTATATGCAAACAAAGATAGGTTTATTTCGTCCTTATCAATTTGAATGCCCTTAATTCTTTTTCTTGCCTTATTGCTCTAGCTAGGATTTCCAGCACAATGTTAAATAGGAGTGGTGCTAAAAGGCATCCTTGTCTTGTTCCTGTTCTCAGGCGAAATGTTTTCGGCATCTCTCCATTAAGTATGATGTTGGTTGTTGGTTTTGTGTACATGTCCTTTATTACGTTGAGAAGTTTCCTTTTTATACCTATTTTATTGAGTTTTTATCAGGAATTGGTATTGGACTTTATCAAATGCCTTTTCTGTGTTGATTGAGATGATTGTGTGGTCCTTTGGTTTTATTTATGTGGTGGATTATGTTGATTGATTTTCTAATGTTGAACCTTCCTTGCATACCTGGTATGAATCCTACTTCATCATGGTGTATTATTTTTTTTTGATATGATGCTGAATTCTATTGGCTAGAATTTTTGCATCTGTATTCATGGGAGATATTGGTCTGTAATTTTCTCTTTTTGTGGTGTCTTTGCCTGGCTTTGGTATCAGGGTTATGCTGGCTTCACAGAATGAATTTGGAAGTATCCCTTCATTTTCTATGTTCTGGAATAGTTTGAGTAGTATTGGTGCAAGCTACCTCTGAATGGTAGAATTCTCCAGTGAAGCCATCTGGGTCAGGGCTTTTTTGTTGTTGCTGGGTTTTTTTTTTTTTTTTAATTACCTTTTCAATCTCTTCTCTTGTTATGGGTCTGTTCAGATTTTCAACCTCTGTTTGTGTTAGTTTAGACAGGTAGTGTGTTTCGAGAAATTTGTCCATTTCCTTTAGGTTTTCAAATTTGTTGGAGTATAGTTTTTCATAGAACTCTATTATGATCTTTTTTATTTCAGTTGAGTGTGTTGTAATGACCACCATTTCATTTCTTGTTTGGGTTGTTTGTGTCCTCTCCTGTTTTTCTTTTGTCAATCTGGCCAGTGGTTTGTTGATTTTGTTTATCCTTTCAAAGAACCAACTTTTGGTTTTGTTGATTCTTTATTGTTTTTCTATTCTCCGTTTCATTTATTTCTGCTCTGATCTTTATTACTTCCTTTCTTCTGGTGGCTATGGGCTTCTTTTGCTGTTCTCTTTCTATTTGTTTGAGTTGTATAGTTAATATTTTGATTTTGTTCCTTTCTCTTTCTTTTTTTTTTTTTTTTGAAGTGTGCATCTATTGCTATAAATTGACATCTGAGCACTGCCTTTGCTGTGTCCCAAAGGTTTTGGTATGTGTGTTTTCATTCTCATTTGATTCTAGCAATTTTTTGATTCTATATTTGATTTATTCTATTACTCAGTGGTTTTTAAGCACGGTGTTATTCAGTTTCCATGTATTTGATTTTTTTCTTTGCTCTTTCTGTTATTAATTTCTACTGTTATGTCATTGTGATCAGAGAAGATGCTTTGTATTATCTCAATGTTTTGGATTTTGTGGAGAGTCACTTTGTGGTCTAAGATGTGGTCTGTTCTGGAGAACGTTCCATGTGCACTGGAAAAGAATGTGTACTTTGCTGCTGTTGGGCGGAGTGTTCTATATATGTCTATGAGGTTGAGTTGTCTGATTGTGAGCTTTAGATTTGTACCTTTATTGAGTTTCTTTCTAGATGTTCTGTCTTTTACCAAGACTGGTGTGTTGAAGTCTCCTACTATTATTATGGACCTGTCAATTTCTCTTTTCAGTGCTGTTAGAGTTTTTTTTTATGTATTTTGGAGCCCTGTCATTGGGTGAGTAGATATTTATTATGGTTATGTCCTCATGATGGATTGTCCCTTTAATCATTATGTAATGTCCTTCCTTGTCTTTTTTTTTTTTATTAACTTTTATTGAGCTTCAAGTGAACGTTTACAATTCAAGTCAGTCTGTCACATATAAGTTTACATACATCTTACTCTGTACTCCCACTTGCTCTGCTCCCTAATGAGTCAGCCCTTCCAGTCTCTCCTTTTGTGACAATTTTGCCAGCTTCCCACTCTCTCTATCCTCCCATCCCCCCTCCAGACAGGAGATGCCAACACAATCTCAAGTGTCCACCTGATATAATTAGCTCACTCTTCATCAGCGTCTCTCTCCCACCCACTGTCCAGTCCCTTTCATGTCTGATGAGTTGTCTTCGGGGATGGTTCCTTTCCTGTGCCAACAGAAGGTCTGGGGACCATGGCGGCCGGGATTCCTCTAGTCTCAGTCAGACCATTAAGTATGGTCTTTTTATGAGCATTTGGGGTCTGCATCCCACTGATCTCCTGCTCCCTCAGGGGTTCTCTGTTGTGCTCCCTGTCAGGGCAGTCATCGATTGTGGCCGGGCACCAACTAGTTCTTCTGGTCTCAGGATGATGTAGGTCTCTGGTTCATGTGGCCCTTTCTGTCTCCTGGGCTCTTAGTTGTCGTGTGACCTTGGTGTTCTTCATTCTCCTTTCCTTCCTTGTCTTTTATGGTGGATTTTATTTTAAAGTCTACTTATCTGAGATTAGTATTTCCACTCCTGCTCCTTTTTGGTTCCTGTTTGCTTTGTATATTTTTTTTTCCATCCTTTGATTTTTAATATATTTATGTCTTTGTTTCTAAAGTGTGTCTCTTGTAGACAGCATATTAATGGGTCCTTTTTAAAATCTGTCCTGTCACTCTCTGTCTCTTTATGGTTGCATTTAAGCCATTTATGTTCAGTGTGATTATTGATAGATGTGAGTTTATTGCTATCATTTTGTAGTGCTTTTTTTGGTGATACCGACATTTTCTTTGTTCCTCTTACTCTCCTGTGCTGATTTCTTTTGTTTGTGGATTTTTGTTTGTTTGTTTCATTTTTGTAGATACTGAGACTTTGTTTTTCTTCTTTATTTTGATGAGTGTGTTTATTAACTTTCTTTGTGTTTACCTTGAAATTTATTTACCCCATCTTCCTAAGTTTAAACCAGTCTTTTATTACTTGATATCACCTTGACTTCCTCTCCATTTGGGAGTTCTATACTTACAATATCTCTTCCTTCTTTTATTGTTCTGATGTTGTTGTCATTTACAGATTGACCTCTCTGGTTCCCTGTTGTAGATCTTTTAGTTTTGTTTTATCCTTGAGAGTTCATTACCTAGATTGGTATCTGGCTGATACTGTCCTGTGTCCTAGATTCAGGTTGTTGTCTGATGTTGTTGGTTCTCTAACTGAAGGAGTCCCTTAAATAATTCTTGTAGGTATGGTTTGTTTTTTACATATTCCCTTAATTTCCATTTATCTGGAAGTGTCCTAATTTCACCATCATATTTAAGTGAGAGTTTTACAGGGTATATTATTCTTGACTGCCAATTTTTTTCTTTCAAAGTTTTATATATGTCATCCCACTGCCTTCTTGGCTCCACAGTTTCTGCTGAGTAATAAGAGCTTAGTCCCATTTTTCCCCTTGGTATGTGACTTTTCATTTTTCTTGAGCTGCTCTCAGGATTCTTTCTTTGTTTTTGGTTTTAGTGAGCTTCTTGGATGGTCAGCTTTTCATTTTTCATGATATTAGGAAAGTTTTCTGTCACCAAATCTTCAATGACCCTCTCTGTGTTTTCCATTTTCTACCTCTGTTCTGAAACTCTGACAACACACAAATTTTTGCTTTAGATCATATCCCACATCATTCTCAGGGTTTCTTCTTTTTTCTTCATTCTTTTCTCTGATTTTTACTCAAAGTGTTATCCAAGGATTTGTCTTCAATTTCACTGATCCTGTCTTCCACTGTTTAAAATTTGCTACTAAAACCTTGTATCATACTGTCCATTTCCAACCTGTTCTTTATCTTTTGGGTTTCTAATTGCTGTTTTTGTATGATTTCTAGTTGTTTGTTTATTTTGACATTTTGTTCTTATATTATTTTCTTGAATTATTCCATTGCTTTTTCTGTGTTTTACCTGATTTTCTCTATTTTTCCTTATTTCTGTCTGCATTTTCCTTCTTCTCTTTCTGAATCTCTTGGAGAGCCCTGAATATTACAGTTTTGAATTCCATATCAGGTTGTTCCCAGTGCCTTTTCGTCTATCAGAAGGTCATCTGGTGTTTCATTTTGGTCACTTTCTGGAGCCATCCTGTCCTTTTTTTTTTTTTTTTTTTTTTAAAGTTTTGATATTTTCTGCTGTCTCCAGGACATTCAGGAATTATTTTCTTCATTTACTGATTGTAGGTTTGTTTGTTTCATCCTGCTTTTTTTGTTTTATTTGGTTATATATGGGCAGGTGGGCTAGGTGTGTTTTGTTGCTTGCTCATCTGTGGGCACAATACTTCTCACCACTTAGTTCAGGTGGCCAGTCCAGTCCCTCAGCTACGGTCCAGCAAGGCAGGTCCAGTGGGGGTGAGAGGAGCAGGGATGGGTTGTTTGTGTCATGAACTGGGGCTGATGGGATGGGGCCATGAGGCAGTGTAGGGCGGGGTCCAGGTGTCTGAGGGTCCATGTTGGTGCTGCTTGGGGGTGCAACACTTAGTGCATGGTGCAGATAGGAGTGGGAAAATGAGAGGATGTTATGTGTGGAGCTAAGGGGGTGAGAGAAAGAAGAGAAAGAAAAGAGAGAAACAGAAGCAAAAAAATGAAGAAAAAAGTAAATAAAATGGTGGCATGGTAGGATTTGGTGGGTTGGGTTGGGGCAGATCCTGCAAGACCATGTGCCAATGGGTCTCTGACTCAGTGGCCAGACCTGTCGAGAAGGGGTATAGCCAGCACACAGGGCTAGGTGGATGGGAGAAAGGAAAGGAAAGAAAGAGAAGAAATAAAAAACAAAACAAAACAATAACAAAAAGTAAATATGGTGCTGGGGGAGCCGACTGTTGAGGGTGGGGTGCAATTGGGGCTACAGCAAGCTGATACCTCTCTCACCTGGTGGTGCAGCATAGCCCATCAGGAAGGGGCAGAGGCAGTGCAGGGCCTAGGTGGGAGGGAGAAGGAAAAGGGAGAAGGAGAAAGATAAAGAAAAATTAAAAAAATATGGCACTGAGGGAGCTGGCCTGTGGGAATGGCGCAGACCCAGGGAGGCCGTGTGCCATAGGCTCTCTAGCTGAGTGGTACAGCACAGCCTGTTGAGAAGGAGGTAATGGTACATGGGGCTAGATGGGTGGGAGAAGGGAAAAGAAGGGAAAGAGAAGAAACAACAATAACAACAAAAAGAAAACAAACAAACAAAAAATGGTGCTGAGGAAGCCAGTTTGTGACAGCAGCACAGACCCAAGGAAGCCATGTCCCAGTGACTCTCTAGGTGAGTGGTGCAGCACAGCCCTTTGAGAAGGGGTGAGGGTGGTGCACAGGGCTAATTGGGCAGGAGAAAGGAAAAGAAGGAAGGGAGAGAGAGAGAGAGAAGAAACCAAAAAAAAGAAGAAGAAGAAGAACAACAACAAAACAAATAAACTAAAAAATATGGCACTGAGGTAGCCAGTTGTTGGGGGTAGAACAGACCCAGGGAGTCCGCGTGCTGGTGGCTGTAGCTGAGCAGTGTGGTATGGCCCTTCGAGAAGAAGTGGGGACAGTGCACAGGGCTAGGTGGTTAAGAGACAGGAAAGGAAGGAAGGGAGAGAGAGAATAAACAAAAAACAAAAACAAAGCAAAACAAAAAAATCCCAGCCAAACAAACATGCAAAATATGGCACTGAAGGAGTCAGCTGTGTGGGTTGCATGGGCCTGCAGAGGCCATGTGCCAGTGGCTTAATAGCCAAGTAGTGCAGCACGGCCTGTCAAGTAGGGGTGGGGATGGCACATGGTGCTTTCCAGATGGGAGAAAGGAAAGGAAGGAAGGGATAGAGACAGAAGACACAAACAAATATATGGCACTGAAGGAGCTGGCTAGTGGGGGTGGCGTGGACCAGGGGAGGCCTGTGCCAGTGGCTCTCTAGCCAAGTTGTGCAACACTGCCCATTGAGAAGGAGCAGGGGCAGCCCACAGGTCTAGGTAGATGGGAGAAAGGAAAGAAAGGAAGGGAGAGAGAAGAAACTGAAAAAAAAAATGGCCCCGAGGGAGCCTGCCAGTGGGGGTCGCGCTGATCCAGGGAGGCTGTGTACCACTGGTTCTGTGGCCAAGCGGTGTGGCACAATTCGTCAAGAAAGGGAAGAGACAGCACATGGAGCTAGTTGGGTGGGAGAAAGGAAAGAAAGGAAGGGGGAGAGAGGGAAGAAACAAACAAAAGCCAAAACAAACAACAACAACAAAAAATGGCACTGAAGGAGCCAGCAGGAGGGCACAGGGCAGACCCTGGTGGTAGTGAGCTAGTGTCTCTCTGGCTGAGCAGCCATGGCCCATTGGGAAGTGGCGGAGTCCGTGTAGGGGGAAGAAGGGCTTGGGGCAGGGGGTGGTGGGAAAGTATGTATCCCTTGTTACCAGGTATTCTGTCTCCTGTTGGGGGCTCCATGAAGTTGACTTCTGTACTTCCTGTCTGTGTTCCTTGGTGGCTGTAGTCCAAGATGGTGAATCCATACCACATCAGCTGGTAGAGGACCTCCACTCCCTGGATTTCCTTGTTCTTTCTTATCTGTCAGTTTCTTATTCCATTTGGTGCTTGATCAAGTTCTCTATCCCTTCATTTGATGCTTAGGGTTCCAGGATTGACGTTTGTGTCTGTTTTACTTAGTTTTTTGGGTCTTTGCTGCAAAGGGACGGCATGGTGCTTCTGTCTATTTTACCATGTTGGCTCTGCCACCTCCCATATTTTATTTTTAAAACCATGAATATTTAAGTCAAAGAAAGAGGCAACATTTTAAAGGTAAACGCTAAGTAAAATACTAGTGTAGCCGATCCTCAGATATGGCAAAAAGTGGAAAGGTTGTACTTGAGTGAGTGATGTTTGGGAAACACTGTTTCTAGTGAATTCTTGCTCCTTGATGGTTTCTTCTCGCTTGGGGAGATCTTTGTTCAGGAAAAGATGCCAGAACTTGAGGAGCTGTGTCCATCCACCCTGAGGGCCAACTTGGCAAGACCCCAGCCAGGCTCCCGCTCCTCTGCTCTCCCCAGAATTGCATTTGTGGATAATGGATCTCCAGAGTACAAAGGAGTGATGCCTCCTGCTCACCAGCTACCAGCCACACCTTCCTTCTCACCTGACCAGGCCTGATTCAGCTGCCAGGTCCAGCACCTCCCTCATTTGGCCAGCACAGTTCCAAAAACAGCCTTGAGAGCATTCGAATATGTTTTCCAGCAGGACTAATGGAGCTCCTGTCCAAAGCCTGGACCCAGGCTCCTGTTTCCTCTTGGTAGGATGGCAGTTCCTCACCTCCTAGAAGGTGGCATAAGTGTGGTTTTTCATTTTCTTGCTTTGCTTTTGAAACATAAGCATCTTTTTGAGTTTCTTTGGCCAAACGATGATGGTGCAGGTCATCAGCATCCCTGTAAAGCCAGTGTTCCATGAGCTGCCTCTTACCCATCACCCTGATGTTCCCAGGCAATGCTGAGGGCCTAACTTGGGAGGAGACTGTAGCTGACACTCCATTTATGCGAGCCTTCCTTGGCTCCTGTGTGTCTTTGTTTCTAACAGCCTGCATGTGTGACTCTCTGCAGAGGCCTTCCCTTGGGCTACTAGAGCTGCTTTGTGTCCCTTTCCCCTTCCATATACACAGACCAAGCCAGAAGTACCTAAACATTTATGTCCCCTGGTGCCACCCTTACCATGGTAGTGACTGACAGGTGAGTGTGCAGGAGTATGAAAGCCCAGCTCACTTGTCTCAACTTGGGAACAAACTCTCCAGAGCCCCCCAAGGCTCAGGCTCAAGTTGACTGTTTGCCTTCTCTGTTTGCCTCCCCCCCCATCCCCCTTTTGTTGGTTGTCCTGGGACCACTTCTTTAAGAAATAATTTTTTTTTAGGAATCCTCTTCTCAATGTCTGCTTCTGGGCAGCGCAACCTGAAACAAGTGTCCATACCTGGAGCCTGCTGCAGCCAGGAGGGGTAGGCAAGAACTCAGCCCAGGGGAACCACGAAAGGGCCTACCTCACAGGAACATAAGCGTTCAATGATTCGAGGGTGATGGTACTTTGTAAATGGAAAAGCCCTCGAGAACACTGAGTTGTTTGCCATATGAGTCTCCTGCACGTTTTGCTCAATTGTCCTTTCCTCAGGCAAGCCTTCCCCAATCACACAGTCTAAGAACTGCTAACCCTGTTCCTTTCAGGCTGCTGACCAACCAGCTAGGAGTTAGTGCCTATATGTGACTCAGGCTACTTCTTCCTTCATAAGATGGAGATGACCAGATCTATTGCTTATGACCTCACATGCTAACCTGTCTATGAACAAGATGTGAGTCCTTTACTCCTCTGACAGGTGATTGTAGGAAACCTCCCATGAGGCCCTAGGTGTGTGTTGAGGGGTAGACATAGGTGCAATAAGAAGTAGGTGACATGGGGGTCTGGCCCACATTTTCATGTAATATTCTTGTGCCCTCTCATCCTGCCCAGTCCTGATTAGTTGTACAGTGAAGTGCTTCTGTGCCCTTCTAATATTATGACTTGGTGGCTCGGATAATGTCCAGCTCATTATGGGAAGCTCAGGTGACATAGTTTCTTGGAGTCTCATGGTCAGGCACTCAGTCTCTACTAGGATCCAGTAAGTATGCCAGAAATTATTTTCAAAAGAATAGTTTTCTGCTGCTGATAACCCTAGGGTCTGCACTGGGGATTTTCTACTAAGCATTGCCCAAACTCTACCTAACAACCTTATCTAGCACCATGGAGTCTTCTTGGTCATATGATTCAACTTCTTTCCTACAGATTGGACCTGCTGCAGAGATATCTCTTGTTTTGTCTCAGACTGACAGCTTTCTGAATCACCTAAGAAATAGGTCAAAGGAGTAGTCCCAAGTGTGGTACATGCTGCTTCAAAATTCAAAGATGCCATCCAAAGCTGAACCTCTTTTTGGTGGTGTGTATTAGTTTCCTGTAGCTGCCATAACAAATTATAACGAACTGGCTTAAAACAACAGAAATTTATTCTCTTAACACTTCTTGAAGTCAGGAGTATGAATCCCAGGTGTTGGCAGGGTTGCATGCCCTTTGAAGAATCTAGGGAAAAATCTGTTCCTTGACTCTTCTAGCTTCTGGTGGCTTCAGGAATTCTTTGGCTTGTGGCTGCACCACTCCAGTCTTTGCCTCTGTGGTCACGTTGTCTCTTCCTCTTTTCTTTGTGTTTCTCCTATGTGTATCTCTTATGAGGACACTTGCTATTAGATTTAGGTCCCACCTGGATAATGCACAGTGATCTCCTCATCTCAAGATCCTTAACTAATTATATCTGTAAAGACCTTTTTGCCAAATAAAGTCACTTTCACAGGTCCTGGGCCTTAGGACATGGACATATATTTTTGGGGGTCATTTTCAGCCTGCTACCTGGTGGAAGGTGCAAGGTGTAGCAATTTATCTTTTGTCTTAGAGAGGGTGCCTTGCATGCCTCAGATATTGGTTCCCTCAAATCTTCATCAATATGGTGGGTCCCTGAATCTTCTTGGGGTTGATCTTCCACCCTTTGGCATGCATGTTTCGCTAAGGCATCCAGGGTCCTTGCCACTTTCTGCTCACTGAGTTCAAACCAACAAGGGAGCAGGGGCAACACCCAGAGAAAATGTCTGGGTGGCTTACTGACAGCATCCGCTATAATTCCCTTGATCATTTTGACATTCCGCAGACATCGGTTACCCTGGTCCACTATTTTATTGACATCATTTAAGTGCTGGCTGCTAACAGCTCACATCTGACCCCTTCTCTGGAGAGTTGCTTCCTGCCAAATAGTAGGCACCTTACCAGGGAAGTATGCCCTTCCAGGGAGTTGGCCAGCCACACTGACAGACTGACACGGGAACTCAAAAGGCCAACTCCCTTATCTCAAGGGGTGCAATTCATGCTCCAGAGCCCCTCAGGGACCAGAATGAGGGTGGCCTCCCGCCCAAGGACATCATCGCTTAGCTAACTGTCCTGCTTATTTTATTCCCTTCTCCTGAAAGTACTGCCACAAAAATCTCCACCTCTGGATTTGCTTCTTGGAGGTCTGACCTAAGATACCCCATGAGGATGATATTATGATAGAGAACAGGAGAGTGAAGAATAGTGAAGGCATTCTGCTAACCCTGCCATGTAAAGGTAAACAGCTTTGCTTCTTTCCGCTGTTGGGTATCATGAAGAAAGTATTTGCCAAATGAATACAGTTGCATACCAAATTCTGGAGACTGTGTTGATCTGCTCCAGTAAAGATACCACATCTGGCACAATAGTTGGGATTAGGCTATAATTGGCTGAATTTATGGTAGTCTGCTGTTATCCTTGCTACCTTCTCAGGGAAACGTTCCCTGACTATCTTATCTAATGTTGTCTTCCAATTCCTAGTCTTCAACCATCACGTTATCCTGTTTGTTTGTTTGTTTTTAAAATAGCACTCACCACTGTAATGGATTGAAAGGCGGCTTGGTGGCACAGTAGTAAAACACTCAGCTGCTAATCACAAGGTTGGCGGTTGGAACGCACCAGCCGCTCTGTGGGAGAAAGATGTGGCAGTATGCTTCTGTAAAGATTTACAGCCTTGGAAATCCTATGGGGGCAGTTCTACTTTGTCCTATAGGGTTCTTATATGAGTCAGAATTGACTCAGTGGCAGTGGGTTTGGGCTTTTTTGTTTGTTTGTTATGGATTGAATTGTGTCCCCCCAAAAGATATGTTAAAGTCCTAACTCTTGATATCTGTCAAATGTGACCTTATTTGGAAATAGGGTCTTTTAAGATGGAGGGCCCTGGTGGTGTAGTGGTTAAGCCTCCACTGCCAACTGAAAGTTCGGTGGATTGAACCCACCAGCTGCTCTACAGGAGAGAGACGTGGCAGTCTGCTTCTATAAAGATTATAACCTTGGGAACCCTATGGGGCAGTTTTACCCTGTCGTCTAGGCACTGAGAGTCAGAATCAACTTGATGGCAACAGGTTTGCCTTTTTGGTTTAGAATGGACCCTAAGGTCCCTGGGTGGTGCAAATGGTTTGTGCTTGACTACTAACCTAAAGGTTGGTGTTTTGAACCCACCCAGAGGTGCTGTGGAAGGAAGGCCTGGTGATCTGCTTTCATAAAGATTACAGCCAAGAAAACCCTATGGAACAGTTCTACTCTGTAACACATGGGGTCACCATGAGTCGGAATCAACTTGACAGCAAAGAGGTTTTTTGTTTTTGTTTTACGGTGGGTCCTAATCCCATCCGAGTGGGGTCCCATAAAAGAGAACAGACACAGAGAATAAGGCAGAGGAAGCATGGCCATGTGGCGACAGAGGCAGGCGCGGCTGCAAGTCCAGGAAGCTAGGAGACAGGAATGCTACAGTTCTTGTCTCAGAGCCCTCAGAAGGAGTCAGCATGGCTGATACCCTGATTTGGGCTTCTGAGCCTCCAAAACTGTGAGAAAATAAATTTCTGTTCTCTAAAACCACCCAGTTTGTGGCATTTTGTTACGGCACCCCCAGGAAGCTAAGACACTAGCTGAAATTATGTGATTTATTTATTTATTTATTTATGGCCTTTCTCCTCAACTAGAGCGCAAGCTCCCTGTGCCTAAGGACTTTGACTGGTTCTCAAGCACCCTACGTTATAAAACAACAACAGCAACAACCAAACCCATTGCTGTTGAGTCAATTCCAACTCATAGCGACCCTACCTTAGAGTAGATGATAAATTGATACTTTCTGAATGAATAAAACAGCATGCCAATGTTCTTTCACCTGAAGTAGATAAAAAGGAAAATGTTAGGTTTCTGTGAAGATTCTAAAGTGGAGGCCATTTCTGGGGGTCACTAGGGTGGGGGGAGGCAGGTCAAGGTGGGCTGTCTTCTAGGTGGTAAAAATGCTCCTGGCCCGTGCCAGCCCCTCACGGGCCTGTCTTTTTGTTGAGTCTGGCACAGACCTCAAGGAAACATAACATTTTTAATAAAACCTCAGAGTCAATAAAGGTGAATGGGCTTGGGTGCCTCCCCTGGCGGCCCCAGCTGTTGACTTTAGAAGTCAAGAGTTTAGGATGTTGCCCAATTCCCGTGCAGTTTGGAGAGATATAAGCTAGAAGGGCCTGGCCCATTTTATATGAAAACAAAACAAAACAAAACAAAACTCGGTGAGCCCTGGAAAGATTCCACCGCCAGCCAGAATCCAACGTCCATTCAGAGTGACCGAACTCCTCACGTTGGCTGCTAATGGAAAGCTAACTTCTCATTCCTCTGTGCGTTTCCAGGGGCTGCAATGGAAGGCGTTGCCGTGGAGCAGTTGGCCACCCCTTCTGCTGCCAAGAGGGCCCTGCCGGGTTAAAATAGTTTTATGATAATATGAGCCTCGTATTTTTCTAATTTCAGGCATGGGTGATTTAGGACTAAGTTGTTTTCATGGAAAAAGAAATAGGAGCTGTTTGAGGCAGAGCAAGACTGCCGCCTCGACAGATATTCCCACCATGAGTATGGATCTAGGGCGGGCGACCTGCTTTGAGGAGGCTGGAGACCTGCCTCCAGAGCGCCCTTTTGGGTAGGGGAGGACAGGCTGGGGTCACGGGAGGGACACAGAGATGGTGATTTCTGTTGTTCAATTTCATAGTTTGTGAAATCTTAAAATCAGCTCAGAACAGTGGGCCTTCACCCTCAGAAGCAGAGAAAGGGCCAGAAAGCCCTTCTGCTTCTGTTTTTTAAGAAAAGACATTTCCTCATTTCTTTTTCCCGCTCTTGATCATCAGTCTTTACAGCAAGCCTGCGTCACGGGGCACTTACACATACACACTGTATAGACAGTATATCAATTATGTAGTCAAAAATAAAGATAAAAAGAACCTAAATCTCCGGAAGGATCGGATTATGGCTGTTTTCTGTTTTCTTCTTTATATTTTCCAAGTTTTCTAAAATGAGCCCATGTGTTATGTTTAATAAGAAACACTACCTCTTTCCTAAAGTCAACTTAATTCTTACATTGAGCCCCCAATACCTTTAGCTGGAGGGAAACTCAAACAGAACTGTCTCAGGCGTTCCTCTAGCCTTGTCAGGATTGGGAGGAGACTCTGCCTTTGTCCCTCAGTTTTCTCATTCATTAAATGGGGATAATGATAGTACATTCCTCAAAGGGCTGAGTTAAAAATTGCAAAATATTTGGAATAGTGCCTGGCATGTAGTAAGTATTCATGAAGGATTAGGTATTATCATTATCATTGTTCCAAAGATAAATGCACAAGGAAGGCACCAACTCATCATGTGGCATCAAGGAGGGCTGCCTGGAGGTGATGCCTCAACTAATGGCAGATGAGTTGGTCTCATGATCTTGAAATCCTCTGCATGGGTACTTATCAAGGTCTAAAAATTTAATATAATACACGCCTGATGTACACTTGGAAACCCACGTGGCGTGGTGGTTAACTGCTACTGCTGCTAACCAAAAGATTGGCAGTTTGAATCCACCAGGTGCTCTTTGGAAACCCTGTGGGGCAGTCGGAATTGACATGAGGCAATGGGTTTGTTTGTTTTCAATACATGCTCATGTTAGAAAACTTGGAAGACAGAAAATATAAAGAAGGAAACAGAAAACAGCCATAACCCCATCCTTCCAAAGGTTTCATTTTAGATTATTGTTTAATTGCTATTTTTTTTTTACTACATAATTGATACACTAGGACTGGACAATGTTTTGTTCTATCGTACATAGGATTGCTATGAGTCAGAACTGACTCAGCAGTACCTAACAATAGCAAATTGATATGTGGTATATACGTCGTGTGTCTGATTATAGAAATATTTATTCCTAGAAGAGTATCTGTATATTTACAGAAAATAAAGATCTAGGTGGGAAATAAACCAAAAATATTAACAGAGGTAATCTTCAGAGAGGTAGGATTATAAATAATTTTTCCCGTGTTCTTTTCATTAATCTGTATCATGTAATTTTTCTCCCATGACTATGTATCATTTAATGTAACTTTAAAGTGTTACTTAAAAATTTAATGCATAGAACTTGAGAGTTTTGAACTCAGAGTCTTAAGTCCTTGACATCTTTGGATCATGATGGCTGAACCTCACCCTAAGCTCTGGACCCTGGGTCTCGTGTATGATCCAAGGGTCGTCATGAGGAAACCAAGGCAGGACGTAAGGCTTCCCTAAAAACTTGTGGGGTGGGGAGTCAGAGAGAGGGCAAGGTGGCAATAACAAAGACTGTTATTAAGACCTCACCCCCAATGGCTCCATCAAATGCCAGGAACTCTGAGGAACTGAGTCTTTAAACCTGCATGGGGCATGGGGTCCTTCCTGTGATTTCAGGGCTATAGTGTCTTAGAGAACGCTTAGTTCCTTCTCCCACTATTTTGGGCAGGCTTCATGCTCCTTTACCTGGACCACTGCAGTGGCCTGTGAACAGGTCTCTGCAGTCCTCCCCATACCCCAAGTCCTCTGTCCACCCCGCCAGCCACAGAGATCTTCTCTAACATAGACATATCTGGACAGGCTACCACTTCTCAGCTTGGCTCCCCAGTGGTGGCAGGACCAAATCCAAACCCCTCAGCTCAGCCTTCAGCCCTCAGACTGGGGCTGCTCACCTCCCTATTCTGTCACCATTACTCCCTCTCCCCCACCACTCTCCCCGCCCAGCCACACTGCTGCCCCCCAGGGCTTTGCACATGCAGTTCCCTCTGCCTATAAGGCCCTCCTGCCCTTCTTTGCCTATTGACTCCTAGTCATCTTTCCATCTCATCTGAAGAGGAGGGATGCCTCCTCCAAGAAGCCTCCCATGTTTGCCCCAATCCATGCCATGTATCCCACGGGTCAGCATACATGTTTTCCTGTCTGCCTGATCCAAGAGCTCCTCAAGGACAGGACTGTGACTTAGTCACCTTGTTCTTCTTGGTACCTGGCACTTGGGGGTGGGATGGGGCTCAGGTCTATGCCTGGTGAATGAATGAATGAAGTCTGCCCCTGGTCTTGTAGACATCGGGCTCAAAGAGCAGAGTAGGGGGTGGTATGGCCCAAATAGCTGCCACCCACTAGACCACCAAAGAGCCTACAACTCTCTCCAGCAGCCGGTTTGGGCAGAAGGGGAAGCTGGCTCCAGGTCTGGCTCTAGGGCTACCCTGTCCCCTTCAAATGAGGACTTCCTCCAGGCTGGGCTGAGGGCAGCCTTTCTCTGCCGGTGAACATAAATATAGAAAACAAACTGCGTGCTCTTAGCTGCAACACTAAAAATAGGAAGTTCGGAATCCGGCTCCCCAGGCCCCTCTAACCGCGGGACCACACAGGTGTGGATGCGGATGTTGGGGGGATGCGGCCCCTCTCCCCCTCCTTACCCCCAGCCCTCCTGGGGAGGAGGGAGGGGTATTCTGGGTTTCCGCCAGGAACAGTTCATTCTTTCACTCTGCCTTCCCCACCCCCGGCCTGTTTGACAGCTCATTTCATTTACGACCCCAAAATGAACCAACCCACTGAGGTGCATTCCCTGCTCACATGGAACGCTGGGCTTTTGGTGTGGTGGCAAGCTACCCCTGGGCCGCAGGCTGCCACCCAGTCAGGCTGGGGGCCCTGAATGGCTGTGTTCATGGGAGTGAGGTGCGGCCTGGCCGTCTAGGCTGCGGAGGGGTCCAGGCTGAGTAGGGAGGCAAGTCTGGGCTTGCATCAGCCCTACCTTCCTGACAAGCCCAACGCCAGCCCTGCAATGCCTCAGCTGGACACTGACCGTTTCCTTGAACCCTCACAATTCTCCTCTTGGGTGCGTGTCTTTGTCTCCTGCCTTTAAGAATCTGCAGGATGTCCGTTTCTCAAAATAAAAGCCAAAGCCACCCCGTGGCCAGAGGCCCAGCAGCTGCAGGGCTGCTCCTGAGGCCGGGCGGGCAAGTCTCTGGGGCCACAGCCCTCAGGGGGCGCCAAGCACAGCCCAGTGCCGAGAAGACCTCTTCTGAGAGCCCCAAGGCCTGGGCCACCTCCCTCCGCCAATCATCAGGCCAGCCACAGGTGAGGGGTGCAGGTGGGGCTGGTGCAACCGCAGGGCAGCACCCAAATCAGAGGGACTTCTAGAGCCTTGAAGCTGGGCTCCTGAGTCCAAGGACTCCCAAACTCTGGCACCACATGGCCTCCTCTCCCTGGACCAGCTGCTTCACATCTTAAGCTCAAGGCAAGCGTGGGGGGGGGGGGATGGGGTGGGGTGGGAGGGGGTGGGCCCAGGTTCCAAGAGCCTGGGATTGCGGTACTCGGAAAGTTGACCCTTCCTTCAAGACAGCAAATCTTTGTCCCAAAGCAGAGCCTTTAGGGGTCACAGAATCTGTGATTCTGCCACATACCTGCACACAGTAGGTGCTCATTCAGTATTTGTTAAATAAAAAGGGAGGCTCAGAGAGGGACAAGAACCTCCCACAGTCGCACAGCTAAAAACCAAAAACCAAACCCAGTGCCGTCGAGTTGATTTCGACTCATAGTGACCCTACAGGACAGAGTAGAACTGCCCTGAAGAGTTTCCAAGGAGCACCTGGCAGATCTGAACTCCCAACCCTTTGGTTAGCAGCTGTAGCACTTAACCACTGCGCCACCAGAGTTTCCACACAGCTAAAGAAGGGGAAAAAAACAAAACCAAACAAAAAAACGCTTTCTCCACTCTAAGACATTTTCCAGGCTCTTTTGGGGCTGACCCTCTGGTGGTGTAGGGGTTAAGTATTGGGCGCTCGACTCCACAGCAATGGGTTTGGTTTTTGTTTTTTCTCCTGAGGTTAGGAGGTTCTTCCTAATACCTAACTTGCATTCCTCTGACTGCAACTGAGGCAGCCCCTTCTCACCCTTCTTGGGAGAAGGGGGGGTGTCCTTCATTCTCCACTAGCAGCCCAGCCATGCCCAACCCTGTCGCCACCTACAGGTCACTGTGGTTATTGCAGCCCTTCCCCCAACAGCCTTCCACCACTGTGTGAACCCAGGCAGCCAGGGCTTCTCTGCTCCTTGGTTTTCCCTTCCAGGAGCTGCGTGTGCTAGTCTGTGGCTGCTGGGACTACAGAGGCCATGGCTCCTCTCCCATCAGCAGTGGCACCAAAGCATGGCTGGTGAGGAGAGGCATGAACTGTTGCCCCCTCCCCCTGATAATCGCCATCACTCCCTACAAAGTGACCCCAAATAAAGACATAAGTTAAATAGAAGTGGAGTGCTGACTGTGCACATGGTACTTCAGGACCGGCCCTGCCCATCCCGTGCTGACGCCACACAGAGCCCACCCAGAGAGGAATTCTGCAGCCATGGCCAGCATAGTCGTGGCAGGGAGGATGCTGGGAGAGGGGGGACCAGGGTTTAGGCTAGGGAAGTGGGAACTTCCTACCGGGTGTTGGCTTTCAGGCAGACCAACCCAACCGAACAGGGCAGAGTCTTGGGGTTAGCTTTTGAAGTAAGTGGGCATCACTAGAAAATCGGTTCTGTTTTCATGAAAATTCCCCTCCACGATTTCCATGGAACAGGCCCAGTGGGCCAGGCACTGGGCTGGGTGTTGGTGCCCTGTATGGGCCCAGCCTCCTTGTTGGCAAGGCTGGGAGGTTGCCGAGCCCGATCCTCACATCATCACACACACAGCCCCCATTACGCTGTGGTCCCAGCTCAGCCACAACGCTGTGGGAGGTGTGGAGCTAGATGACACCCCTCTTTGCGCCTCAGTCACCTCATCTGCAAAGCGAGGGAGCTGAAGCAGCTGCTTGCTTTGTAGTCTTGCCTGTTGCTAACTTACCACTGTTTCAGCAAACACAAGACCCAGGGCGGGGACAGCGGGAGGGGGGTTTCTCATCAAGGCTATTTTATGCTCTGCCTCTGCCCCCTCCCCAAACCCTGAGTCTTGGGCACAGGCTGGAGTAGGCGCACAGCTTCCTGTTTACTTGTGCAAAATCACAGGCCACTGGAGAAGGGAGGCAGGTCTGATGGCACCCTGAAGACCTCTCTGGTGTCCCTCTGGGGTTCCAGCCACACCAGGAGCCTGTTTTGGAACCGGGTGGTCTTGGTGGCCCTTCTGATGGCCCTGGGTACGGGAGAGCAGGGTGCTGAGGGTTTCCTGAACAGTGAATTTAGTCCTGTTCCTGCTCCAGGCCCCACCCCAATTCCTCCCCAGTAATGGGGGCGGGCCGGGAGTGACGAGGTCTCCACCCTCCTCCACTCCCCATGCACACAGCCTTAGAAGCCTGGCACTGGGATCCTTCAACACACCTTAAAAAAAAGGGGGTTATATTATTGCAACAAATCAGTCAAAATTCCATTTTACAGTTAAATAGTACAGAAGACAGTTTACTGTACAAGCAATTTGTGCATTAAAAACAAACACATCAAGCAAATTATAGTGCAAAGCAGTTTCCGCCCCTCCCTGTCCCACCCTCTCCCCAGCTCTGGGTTGGTTTCACGGCAGATATGAGAGTAGCAGGTATTAACACCTCAGCATGACAATATGTCACAAAGGATCTGTACCCACCACCAGCAGGCTTACAGTATTATTGTATCAAAACCCCTAGTTTTGTTGTGCTTTCTAAATCAGTGTTTGCTTAGTACAACTTTTAAGCAGCCTTGCAAATAAGGGCCCATTTTTACCAGCCCAGGCTGTCAGTACCCACTACAGGCTTTAGAAATGGACTCAGCATGGCATCACTTTTAGCCTGGCGGGTGGGGGAGGGATGGGCAAATACGGGTCAGTTTATTTCTTGTCCCTGTCCCCACCAGGTTTGGGTATCAGGAAGGGGTAGTAATCTGGGATAGGGCTGCAAAGTGCTGGGCACTGGGAACCCGAAGGTGCCTCTCATGCTGGCCCAGGGCCAGTCTACAACCAGAGAGAGCAGGAGTGAAGGTTCAAGGGCAATGAATTTGCAGCTGCTTCCTGAGAAGGGGTGGAGAGTCCCCCTGGGTGTAGGGAGTCAGCAGGACACCCCCGGCAGCTATTTTAAAGAGATGGAGACTGCTTTTTCCAGTGAGGGCAGGACAAGGGAAACTGCAGCAGGAAGAGTTTGAGTAAGATCATGGGAAGGACTTCCTGACTTGCCAGAGAATCTTTCCTATCTGGTGCATCTAGCTGTTGTCCCACATTGGGGATGGCACAGCAGGCCATGAGCCATTACAAACACAACCACCGCTAAGAAGCATTTTGTAGGAGATTTCCATACCCACAGAGGACGTGGCCGAAACAATTACTAAAAACCACATGCTGGCTAGCCCTTATAAGAGTTTTCTTGTCCTTTGCCACTTAAGCCTTTCTAGAACTAAAGAACTCAGTCAGGAGAATCCACGCAACCTGAGCCCTGGAAAAGACCTGCATTCCCATCTGCAATGTGAAGGGGCGATCCTTCATCCTGAAGCACAGGGGGCTGAGCCAAGGCTGGCCCACCCTTTACAGCCCTTCTGTTCTGCCAGCACGCAGCCACGGCTCTCTGCTTCGCACAACCTGCCCAGCCATTGGGACACCCACACATCCCCCCGGACAAACGCTCAAGAGCCACAGAGGTGAGATTCCAGCATCTCCCCAGTGTTTCCCTTGGCGCTTTCCTGGGTCGGGCCTCAGTGGAGGCTGGTGAGCAGCTCCTGATACAGCGTGACCTCCTGAGGAGGGAGATACTGAGACCCTACCAGCCTCAACCCTCTTGGAAGGCACCCGAGCCAGTGGGCAGACATTGCTGCTCACTCCTGTGAAACCTTGTGTTTGAAAATGTTTGACTGCAGCTTCTTTTTCTAAATTCAACTTTAAAAACTGGTTTTGGTTCCAGACTGACTGCTTTTGGAGCACAGCTGATTAAGGATAGAGAGGTGTGTGTCGGGGTTGGGAGACTGGGCCGAACCCTCCCAGGAAGCCTGGGGCCCGCGGGTGGAGCATAGCTTGGCTGGACCTGGGTGGGTCAGGGATGCTGACGTCTGACCCACTGACCCCTCACCCAGTGCTTTCTGCTAGGACCTTATCCTGCCCCTGTGCTCTCTTTCTCCAGAAATGGAAATTATGAGACCAGCCTAGGAGGAAGGGGACTCCAGCCCCGCACCGAGAGAACAGAGGGTGACTGCCCTGCGCTGGTAAAGTGCATGGAAGGGCCCAGTCTGCAGGCGCTTCCCCTGCTTTCAGGGACCTGCTGCTACAGGCAAATCTACTCCGGCACCTGGGACCCACAGGCAGCTGAGATGGGGGCAGGGGCTTCTTAGCTGCCAGGGATTATAGGGAAACAGGCCTGGGGGAACCAGCTTGGCTGTGTTTTCATCCCATCTCTGCCAGCAATTTCCTGGGTCCTCTCCATGGGTCCCTGCCCCATCTTTACAATGAGGGGAACCCTCTGAGGAGGCGGGGGCTTTCCAGTTCTGACTCCATTTATGTAAATGCAGGGACAGGCCTGGGCCCACGAGGCACAGGGTCTGAGGGTGGTGAGGCAGTGGGGAGGCCTGTGGACAAGAGGCCCAGACCTGGGGCAAATGCTGCTGTCCCTGGCACAGAGGTGGTCCCTGTCCCAGGAGACCTGGGCCCCATGACAGCCCTGGACACACTGGGGACGGGAAGGCCATTCCAGGGGAGCGGGGGGGCTGCACTTCCCACAGGAAGGTGGGGTGAGATGACTAAGAGCTGGGTATCCTGGGGGAGGTCCTAGCCCCTCTGTACAAAGATGTGGCCGGACTAGATGCTCTCAGAGCTATGCCAGCTCTGGACCCTAGGACCTATGGACCCCAGCACCACGACTGGCCTGGGGCCTAAATCTCATTCCTGTCCGCAGCCTTGGAGCTGCGGCAGCCACTTGTCCGGAAGGTTCCTGAGGCTCCTGCCTCTTGCAGGAGAAGTCCTCGTTGGCCTGGACAGTCAGTAGGGCCGCCACACGGCCTCGTCCATGCGTCCTGGCGTGCTCAGGGCTGTGGGTGAGTTGCTGTGGCTGCCGTTGGCCTCCACGCTGTCGCTCTGGCCACCTAGGCTGGGGTTCATGAGGTTGCCGGTGGCAACGGAGGAGGCACTGCTGGTGCAGGAGGCCAGCATGCGGGTGGGTGAGCGGTCGCCCCCGCTGCTGCTGCCGGCCACCATGGAGAACTGGTAGGAGCCGGAGGACGCGCCGTAGTAGAGGTGGTAGGGGGACGGGTTGGCCTGGAAGGGCCCACTCTGGTTCTGCGGGGCGCCAGGGTAGGGCGGTGGGAGGTAGGTGTGGTGGAAGCGGCTGGTGGCCGACATGCCTGCCACTCCAAGGCTGCTGATGTTGGTGCCCGAGGGCGTGGTGCTGTAGGGGAAGGCAGCCGACATGGCCCCTGGGTAGTGCATCCTCGGGTCTGGGAAGCGGCTTTCTGTGAGGGTCGGCAGGGCTGAGAAGGAACGGTCAAACTGGCGGGGGTCAGAGAACGGGTTCAGGTCCGGGGTGCCTGTGGGCAGAAAGGAGGGGGTCAGTTGTAGCCTGAGGAATTCTGGTTCACAAAGCCCATTTTGGGAATTTGGCCCAGGCTCTGCCCTGGTCACAGAGAGACCAGTGTCCAGCCCAGGCCCTGCTCTAGCTACCTGGTAGTTTGGCTCCAGGACCACGTGTATCCCAGCCACTGCTCCATACTTTTGTAATCACAGACCCCCATCAGCATTTGAAGGCGCTTTAGGACTGAGACTAACCCCCTTGGTGTAAAGATAGGAAAATTGAGGCCCAGAGAGGGTGAAGCACTTGCCCAAGGTCACACAGCACCCTGGGCCTGGAACAAAATCCTCGGGTTTCCTGACACATGTCTACTAAGTAGTTGTCTCATCTTTGAGACAGCACAGAATTGAGGTTAACTGGTGGTGTAGTGGTTTAGAGCTTGGCTGCTAACCAAAAGGTCGGCAGTTCAAATCCATCAAGCGCTCCTTGGAAAACCTATGGGGCAGTTCTGCTCTGTCCTATAGGGTCGCTATGAGTCAGAATGGACTCCACGGCAATAGGTTTGTTGTTTTTGGTTGGTGTGGCCTCTGGAGCCAAACTGTTGTATGCTGTCGAGTTAATTCCAACTCAGGATGACCCTATAGGATCGAGGAGAACTGCCCCATAGGGTTTCCAATGCTGTAATCTTTTATGGGAGCAGATTGCCAGGTCTTTCTCCCTCAGAGCCACTGAGTGGGTTCGAACAGTTGACATTTTGGTTAGGGATCCAGGCTGCCTGGGTTTAAATCCTGGATCTGCTACTTACTAGCTGTGTGTCTTTGTGCAAGTCACTTCAACCTCAATAGGCGTTCAGCCTCCCCACAGGAAAACCGGGATAAAGGCAGCTCTGAGGGATTAAGTTCGTTCATACCTGTAAACTGCTGAGAACTGAGCTGGCCCCGGGGAAGGGCTCAATGAGGGTCTACACGGCTCCGGCTGCAGTGGCTGCTGCTGCTGGGTCGCCCCTTGCTCTGGGCACCCAGAGACACTGAGGCCCCGCCAAAATCAGCCCTGGCCCTGGCTCTTCCTTGTATCCTGACCAAAGGATGACTCTGGGTGGCAGTGCGGGAGATGGATGGGCCCCCCAGCAGTGGCCCAAGAAGTCTGTCTGGCCCTAACCCCTCTGTCCCACCCATCAATGAGTAAGGGCCAGGACAGAACCCAGGAGGGGTCCGACTTCTACTCCTGGCCCAGCTCCGGGTGAGCACTGCCTGCCATGACCGAGGCTGGGGGCATGTCAGGCTTCCTGCTTCTACACCTCTGCCTGAGGTGCTGTGTGACCACGGGTGAGGTGTGCAACTTCTCTGGGCTTTGGAATCATCTCAACCTGGCTGGAATGTGTTTCTGTCAGCGGCCAGCTCTCATTCTGGGTGTGGATCAGAACGGAGCAGTTCTCCCGGGCTCAATGTGGAAGATGTGGGGGCAGGGGTCTGAGTGCCTGGGGCCTTCCAGATAGTCTGGGACCCTCCCTAACAGGTCCCCTGGCTGCTCAGTGCTGCCATGAGGCCAAGGGGGTTAGAAATGCCTGGCTCCCCACCCTCATCTAGAAACACCAGGAGTGTAGGAAGAGGTCTAGCTGGTAGTGTCTGCACCCCAAGCACAGCTGAGTATAGGGTTCACACCTCTGCTCCAAGCTCCACCTGACAGGAGCCCCATTCTCAGACAAGGAAGCCCAAACACGGACCCGAGGATGCAATGGGGGTGAGGGGGGCTGTGGTCCAGGAAACAAGGCCCTGTGTGGTGGGGCCTGGGCCTGCCCAGACATGTCACTGTCCCCTCTTGTCTCCTCCTGGAGGGTGATGGGGAAGTACCTGTCCTCAGCAAACCCTCCGACTGGCCAGCAGCTTCCCTGAGGCTCCAGCCCTCCCCTCCCGGCCCAGCAGCCCCAGGAAACCCGAGCTGGCCGGGCCACTGTCGAACAGCCAATCCCAACACTGGAAGGAAATGTTTATTTTCTTCTCCAAATTGCCCCAGCTGCTGGATGGTGGCTGAATGAGCCCTTTGAGCTGTGAGAAGCCCCCATTGTGGGCAGCCGCAGCCGGGCGGGGGGGGGGGTGCTGGGGGCTGAGGTATGGAGGGGCAGGGGCCTCCAGTGGCCAAAGCCAGGAGGTCAAAGGTATTAACAGGCACTATAGGGTCGCTATGAGTCGGAATCAGCTCGACGGCACTGGGTTTGGTTTGGTTTTTTTAAGGGGAGTGATGGCGGGGTGTGTGCTGAGGGGATCTCCAGAATGGAGCCTGAAGGCAGAGCCTCGTCCTACGGTGGTGGTGGTGGGGGTGGGGGGGGTGGTGGTGGCTGGTGAGAATAACTTTCCACAAGCCTAGCCCTGCCAACACATCCCTGTGGCAGGTACCACTTTCTTCCCACTTTACAGATAAGAAAACTGAGGCTCAGAGAGGTGAAGTGACTTTTCTGAGACCCTACAGCCAGAAAGTGGCTGCGCCAGAATTCCTAGCCAGGTCTACCTGCCTATGAAGTTCGTGCTCTTCCCCTCGTCAGGGCCTTTCCTCTTATTCAGAAGGGGACAGGCCTCAGTAGGGGGCTGGCTGGGTCAGGGGCTGCCTGAGGCCCAGTGCTGCACGTAGGTGAGGGAGGGGCTGGGGGCCCTGCCTCAGGACACAGCAGAGGGGTAAGGGCTGGGTCAGTCACTGCCCGCTGTGGCCGAAACTCCTCTCCTCCCAATCCCAGGGTGGAGGCAGGGGCTCTGCCAGCTGCTTGGCCAGGCTGGGCCCTTTGGGGCACAGGGGGTAAGCCGGCCTCAGGTTCCCTCAGGCACTGATTCCCGGCCCCTGTCCACTCAGCTGTTGGCTGGGGGGGGGGGGGCGGGCGGGGGCAGAGGCAGAGCTTCCCTTCCACTGGAGCTGGTGGACAGGAAGTCACTGTTCACGCCCACAGGCTGGAATCTGGGGCTCCCTGACTGGGCCCCAATATCTAGTTAGGCCCTGGTTCTGCCTGTGGCAGACAGAGAAAGGCCTGGGGTAAGGCTGCTGGACATTGATAAATGCCAGTCCATGGGGACAGAGCACGGAGTGCAGGTACCTACACTGCCTCTTGGGGTCAGGCCCCAACCTTGGCTTCTCCAGGGCTCAAGAGCTGCTGAGTGTCTCAACCATGCTAGCCCATGTGCTCAGAGAAGCTAGGTCTGGCCTCTTCTAGCCTTGGAACCTGGGCAGGGCCAGGGCCTAGCTCCTGGAGCCCAGGCCAGTACAGTGAGGCCTGCTCCTCAGACAAGGCCACTGGCTCCCCTGAGGGATTGTTCCCCGCCCCTCACCAGTCATCATATTGTGCCTGGCACACATGCAAGGGCTGGGGGGCAAGACCTCCCTTAGCAGAGAGACCCAGTAGGCCCCAGCCTGCATGGAGGAGAAAGGAGTGGAGCAGGGGCCAGGGCGGGGGAGGTCTCCACTGTGCCTTCCATCCCAGGCTCTTCCTTCTCTGGGCCCTTCTACCCCCTTCCCTGTGGAGACTTTGGTCCTCGTCATTGATGGGCTCTGTGACCCAAGGGTGGCCCTTAACCTGTTGAGCCTCAATTCACTCATCTGCCGAATGGGTTCTAACCAGGCCTTGGCCGACAAAGAAAGAACAGACACCCACAGTGCATGGCAGCGGGCAGCTTACGCCACCCCCCCAAGTTGTACTGCTAAATGGGTGCCCTCTGTCCCCCTGGCCCACACCCCCGACACCTCCACCCACTGGCTGAGAGGGCTTGGAGGGCAGAGCCGCCCACTGAGCACCTACTGTGTGCCAGGCATCTGGGAGACCTACCTGAGGTCTCGCTTTGATTCTGCCTGCTGAGTTCATCCGGCACTGGGGACAGGGACCCGTCTTGGTCCTCACTCCTACCTCAGCCCAGAAGCCGCCCTCCTGTTTCCTATTTAGTGGGGATCTCTAGGTCGGGTGGGGTACCTTTCCCAAGCACTGCTGAGTGCCTCTCCAGGGCTGGGACAGCACTTTACAGTTTACAAAGCTCACCTGAGTACAGTCCTTCATCCAAGTGCTACCTCAGCCCTGGACAGAGGCACTCACCGCCACCCCACTTTCAGATGAGAAAGCTGAGGCTTAGAGAGGGGTCATCGTATCTGTCCCAGTCTCTAGGAACTCCTGACCTTGGGCAAGTCATGTCCCAATTTTAATGAGGTCACTATGGGATTCATGTCCATTTGCCCCAGGGGACAGGGAGCTTCAGGAGGGCAGGGACCAGCCTGTCCCATTCATGCTGATCGCAGAGGCAGGCACCTGGCACAGGGTGGGTGTCGGAAAGTACCTGCTGAGTGAATGAATGAAGTGTCTAGCCCTGGGCCAGGCAGAAGCAGGCCTTCAGAGGGCCTTTCTCTCTATAGCAGAGGGAACACGTCCAGGCCACCCCCACCCCGCCACAGCCCCCACTGGCCATACCTTGCATGGGTGTCTGGGGCTGGCTGCTGAAGTGGCCCGTGGTGCTGAGCGAGCCGCGGGGGCTGGGTGTGCTCGGAGTCACCCGCATGCGCAGTCGCTCCAGGTCCCCGAAGCGGTCAGGGAACATCTTGGTCTGGTCCTCCAGCTTCTGCCGATGCCCTGAAGGTGGGGAGGGTGAGGGGACCCATCAGCAGCCAGTTCTGTCAGGCCCTCTGCTTTGGGCCTGCTTGCGGTCTCAGGACCTCAGGGGAGATGGCCGTGCCTAGCTCTGCTGGGAAGTTCTTTCTGGGGTCTAACCTTAGGCCTCTGTAGGGAAAACCCCTAGGTCACACCAACATCTTCCCTGAATGGAGAATGGCCACTATCGCCCCCCAACCCCGGGGCTGCCATGACCTCACCACCCCATCCTCACCACCCTGCACGAGGGAGGTAATCACCCTTGGTTCGTAGGTAAGGTTCAGAGAGGAGCCCAGGCCACAGAGCCAGTAGGGATTGGAGTTAGGCTTTGAACTCGGGGCTACCGTTGGTATAACAGTACACCAGCCACTGTGTATGCCCCAGGACTGCACAGGTAGCATGTTATTCCGGTTCCATGCACTTAGCGTCAAGGCGGTCTCTTCTGAAACGTGTGAAGCTCAGCAGACTGGAGTCAGAGCCTCATTGTTGTGTAGGCTGAACATTCTATTAGATGACGCTTCCTGAATGTGTTTAGTTATGTAAACTTTTGCCTTTTTTCCTTTAATTTCTGTGAGACAAGGACTGCAAGCACAATTATGGCTTTCCTGTGTGATACAGAAGCCTGATGGGTTTGTTTTGGCTTTCTATGTCATATTTGGAAAACCAGAGGTTCCCCACGTAACCTCATGGAAAGGTGTGTTATCTACCTAGTTCTCAGTGGCATACTGCCATGCCACAGATTGGAGGCGCCAGAGGGCCACTCGCCTCATTGGTGGACTGTATTGCCAGGTCATAGTTCTCAAAATTCCCATTACCAACCCAAAATTTAAACACATTCAAGTGGTAGGCATACATTCCAATACTGAAAACACATGCCACCAAAATTAAATAAAAATTTGGTAAAGAAAGAGTTAAGTCTGAGCCTGTGACCAAGATCTCTAGAGTACGATGTTTGGCAGAAAGGGAAACTGAGGGAAGAGGCATTGGAAATTGGCTTAAACAGGCTGGGGAGAGGCAGAGAGAAGCCAGGAGTGCTGCCGCCCATAGCCTCCTAGCATCCAGGCCACACAGGGCGTCTGTGACAACAGGTGGTTGGGAAGGGGCTGACAGCTCCTCCGGCCCTGAGCCATGCCTACACCTGCCCTCTCTGGGTCTCAGGCAGGATGCTGGGGAGAGGCAGGGGGCCCTTGAGTGAGGGCTGGACTTCCCCATCTCAGACTGGAAGCTGGGGACAGGGGAGCAGTGTACCTGGAGAAACGGCCTGCACTTGCCACTGCCTTGCCTTCCTCCCCACCATGGCTGAGGGAGGAAGGAGCCCAGCCTCGTGTCCCGGACCCAGAGGTACTGGAGGGTCAAAGTGGCCATGCCCCTGCCCTTGTGCAGCCAGCCTAGGCCGAGGAAGCACTTCTTGCGTGGCCTCGACCTTGCAGGAACCCTCCCCACCTCCCCATCACTGGTTCAATGACTCATTTTATATTTCACAAGCAACACACACAGAGTTACAAAAATGAAATCATTACAGATAAGGTTAACAGCCCCTCCCTAGAAGTCCCCACTGTGATCCGTTTCAAGATTTTTCTTTCTATCCTTTTTATGGTTTTACATGCGTGGCCTTTCTTGAATAGTCTCAGCCTGTGTACTTCATTCTGTCACCTCAGTTTCCTTATCTGTAAAATAGGGAGAGTAACCGAGCCCCACAGAAATAACAATTTCTGTGATCTTCAGAATATTCCCTGGTACACAGTGTGGGTTCAACAAGTGTGATAAGCGTTCTTACTGCTATGCGGTTAGCTGTCCCTCATTCTTGCCACATCTCCGTGGAGGTGGCAGTTTATTTGGTCATTCCCCTCTGGATGGACACTTAGGTTGTTTCTGAATTTTCTCTATTGTTTCCTTACACGCAGTACTCTCAGAGTGTCCCTGGTCACACCGCCCTGCGTTGGGGGTTTCTCTAGGAGGACACTGGGAAATAGACTGCTCACCTGGAGGGCAGCGCATTCCTGGGCTCTACTGATCAACCTCACTAACACCCAGCCACCTAGCACCATCACAGTGCTGACCCAACTGCCTCACTGGCCCCCGAGAGGGGCAGCCAGGTAGTCAGGCAGGTGGGGAACTGGGGCTCAGAGAGGTGACGAGACTTGCCCAAGGTCACACAGCTAGGAAGGGGACAGACTTTCCTGGATCTGAGCCCTGTAGGAAAGGAGGGTAGGGAAGGGGGAGGGGGAAGACACGATTTGCCTGGGTCCTGGGGTCTGGGTAACACACAGACTTTTCTAGAATGATAAAGAGGGAAGAAGAGAGGAGCAGGTAGAAGCTAAAATGGAACTCCTCACTGTCCTTCCCTGCCTAGACAAATGAAGTCCCTGGGGACCGGAAAAGTGTGGAATGACTGTTGACCACCGCTGGGAATGAGGGCCATCTGGAGGTCTCAGGACAGGCCTGATTTCTGATTTTTAAAGTAGGCTGCAGAGGATTCTAGTATCTGCTGACATCTAGGCTCTCTACACACTGCTGCCTCAACTGGGCATCCAAGAGCCCTCAGAAACACGGTGGGGAGTTCTGGGAGCCAGTGTGGGCCTAACAAGCCACTGAGAACCAGGGATCCCCACTTTCTCCTCCAATGAAGCCCTAGGCCAGGAACCCATGGGACACTGGGCAGCGGGAATAGGACCTCTTGACCTTCTGTGGCTGTCTCCCAGGACCCTTGACAACAAAGGGGAAAACATGGGTTGGGGGTGAGTTTGGCTGGATGCCTATAGGGGTCAAGCAAATCTGTAAATGGGACAAGAGGGTTAGGCGGGGGAAGGGGGCAGACTGGAGAGAGTGTGCCTTGTAGAAGGGGCAGCTGCCTCCCAGTCCAGCTGATCCATGACCTGGTGGTGTGGGCCCAGTGCTGCCAGAGCTTCCCATTTCCAGGAGAAGCCAGGAACCTGTTTTTATGTGAAATCTCCTATACCGTATATGCTGGTAATTAATTCAAATACATAAATACTTAAAAACACCACCACCACTATGTGGGACAGTCTCTCTGAGTGAGAGATTTCCTTTTCTGGTTAGTGATACAACCTTGGCCACTGCGGACCGGTTCATGGGTCCCCAGCAGCGGCTGGTCTCAGGGGGAGTGCTGCAGGGCTCAGTCCTCAACCTGACAGGCCTTGGAGGAAATGCTGCTGCCCTTGATGCTTAAAATTTTTTTTTTTTTTTTTTTGATGCTTAGGCCACTGAAAATGCAGGGAGATGTGGACGAGCTGAGGACGAATGAATTCAGAACAATGTCAACAGGCAGGAAGCTGGCTGAGTGGACGTGGAGACCTCAGACTGACCCAGCAGCAGCTTAGGTACAAAGGATCTGGGTGTCCTAGTCAACCACGAGCTCAAAGTGAGCCAGAGAGGCTACAATTTAGCCGGCACAAAACTTCATGTCTTGTTATCATCACTGGCAAATAAAGTCTCCTGTTTCTGAGTCACAGTGTGTACAAAGAGGGTTTAGAGTTACTCCTGGGGCCTGCTGGAGGGAGGGTGGGGTGTACAGGCAGCCTGGGTTTGGGGACCGGCCCTGTTACTCGCAGCCTCACTCAAGTTACACAGTCTTCCTCCCATCCAAAGCTACTGTGTGCCCGTCATGCCACCCTCACAGGTTGTGGTGCTGGCCAAACAAGGTCTTTCACATCGGTCACCTCTAACATGACTGTCACTTCTGCCTCTGCTCGTGCCCAAAGGAGGCTGGATGACCACCCCTATCGTAGAGACGAAGACTCTGAGGCCACCGTGGTGAAATCTGTGCTTGGGACCACAGAGCCAGGGAGAAGTGCCAGCATTCACCCCCAGACCCGCTGACTCTAAGTCCAGTACTCTTTCTCCTGACACTTTGTTTGGGCCCATTGTACAGATGTGGACGCCGAGGCTTCAAGATAAGACCTAAGCTAAGTGTCAGGCATGGGGTATGAATCAGGTAATCTGATCCCAGAGCACATGCGTCCACCATTATGTTTTTCTGCCTTTCTGGGCTGAATTCCTGGAGAAGGAGTATTTTATAACAGGGCTTCACACCAGGTTTGTTCTGGTTCAAAACCCTTCTGAGGATCTGCCGTTCTACCCCAGATATACCAAACAGAATCTTATTTGTACATTATAATCTTATTATTCTTATTTATGCATACAATTCTTATTTATACATTAGAATCACCTAAGGATCTTGTTAAAATGGAGACTGATTCAGTATATCTGGGGTGGAAATGCAAACAAATTGGTTGGACGCCCTGTTTTAAAAGCACTTCAGGAATTGCTTCCTTGTTGCTGTGGGACACTGGAGACACTGTGGGGAGGGGCAAAGGGGAGCCAAGACGGCTGCATGTGGCCAGGGCGCCAGTGAGTCTCAAAGCCACGGGGGTGAGCCTTCACACTTAGGAGCAGAACGGAACTTCCTGTGCCCGAGGACAAGAAGATGAGCCCACAGAAAAGGCCTCTTTCACTCGGCTACCCACAGTGGGAGCTGGGTGGGGAGCTCTGGCTCTAGCACACTCCATCGCCTTGAGTCTGGCCCTTCCCTTCCCCATGCCTCAGTTTCCCCTCTGTACAGTCGGCTCACTGAGGCTCCTCTAGCTCTGAAAGTCCCTGGCTTAATATTGCAAGGATCAGTGGCTGTTCGGACTGGGGCCCCCAAAAAGAAAGAGGGCAGGCTGCTTGCTCCAGGGCCCACCTCTTCCCAACTGCTCCAATATTCTCTGCCACCCCGCCCCCCCCCCACTCTTTGGAGCCTTAGCTCAGGCACAACCCCAGCCGGAATAGTTTCCTATCCTTTGGGGCTCAGCCCAATAACCCTCCTCCAGAAAGCCCCCTTTTCCCAGCCGGAGCCCCCGTGTATGTCTGCAGGCAGTCCTGGCAGGTGTGGTAACACTGCAGATGGCGCTGAGGGTTTCTGAGCTCTTCCCCCAACCCTCCCCCCCGCCATGTCTAAGTGCTTGCCCTGCACGCCTTGCGTCACCTTGCAACACCCCCAGGAGGGAGGTCTACCACAGTCCCTATTTCACAGGTGAGAAAACTGAGGCTCGGAGAGGGCCAATGACACGTTCAAGGTCACAAAGAAGGCACCTAGCTGCCTGTTTTCCCTGTAGCCCACCCCTTAGGAAAGGAGCCTGAGTTTTGAATGTTAGGGGCTCAGACAATGGGATGTAGGGCCCAGAGCTGTTTCTGCAGGGCCAGGAGGATGGGCCTGGGCACTGAGTCCAACTCTCTACTCAGATCCTGCTCTAACCCAGCCAGCCCCTCTCCCCTCTGGGCCTGTTTCCTTATCTGTAAAGTGCCCGCCATACTGCCCAACCCTTGAGGGTGACGACAAGCTGGAGAATGGACAACAAGGTGTTTAAGAGTGGAGTGCCATTGGGGGAGGATGGGGAGCCCCTGAGGAAGACCCCACCTTGGCCATGGGCCTGGCTCCAGCAGCTGGACTCAAATCGCAAGCCCCCAACATCGCCCTGACAGGTCCCTGTAACCCTCATTTGTGGGAGGGTGGATCCCAGCTTGTCTCCTCCTGGCCCCAGTGACCCGAAGCATCTCTCCCCCATTGGTGTGCTGAGTGATCTTAGGCAAGTGTCCCTGCGCTGGGCCTCAACTGTCTCATCTGTAAAATGGGGATCACAGTCTTGAACCCCTAAGAGTGAGGACAGGCTGTGAGAATTAAACAGCCCAGCCAGCCCTGGCCCTCAAGTCAGGAAGTGGACTCCAATGCTGGCTGGGCCATCTACTCGCTGGGCATGCAGCTCCTCTTCACATCTATACCTCAGGGGTGACAGCCTCACAGGAATTGGACAAGGATCAAAGTGGGGGAACAAACAACAGCCCAGACAGGTGGAGTGACTCATCTGGGGTCACACAGTGGGAGCGCTAGAAGACAAGGGCTGGATTTCTGGTTGGGGGATCCCCTGCCTCCATTCCCAGGGCATCCCTCATCACCACCAGCCGGGCCAGCCTAGGTCCCAACACCGGCCAGATACCTGATGCTTCTGGGGAACTGAGAGGCCAGCAAGGCCATTCCCTGCCTCTACACTGGACCAACACAAGCCCCTGTGACAAGAGCGGTAACCCCTTAGCAGGCACCTGTGACATGCCAGGTACTGTGCTAGGTGGGCTATGCATATTGTCTCCAAGAGTCACAAACCTCTGAGAGGCTGCTACTGTCACCCTCATTTTACAGATGGGTAAGGGAAGATGTGGTCAAGGTCACATGGTCAATGTGTGGCACCCAAGATTCAAGCTCAGACTGGTCAGCTCATTTCATGGAGCTTAGCTGCTAAGGTCTTGGGAGGGAGAGGAGAGCTGGGTCATTTGGCCATGAGGTCCCCTGGCAAGCGGCCAGTTCAGCACCCTGCCTCAATGTGCATGCATATGCATGTGCGTGTGCGGGTATGTGTGCATGTGTGTGTGGCAGGAGGCAGCAGCAGGAAGCAGGGGTAGGCAGAGTCAGGCAGGACCACAGGAACAGCGTCGTCTGCTGAAGAACAATGTGGGCTCCAATTACCAGGCCCTTCACCCTTTTTTTTTTTTCCACCCATCTGAAGCCACTCGGCCACCTCCTTTGGCTGCCCTGCTCGGCCCTGACGCAGCCACAGCCCAGACACAGCAGCTACTGTCTGCCCAGCCCAAGGGGTGGGGCGCCTAGGCCTGAGGCCCGCTCTGCGGCCTGTCAGGAGATTTACACCCGACTTTTAACAACCGCCGCGGAATCGCAGGCGGGTGCTGGGGGAGGATTTATAAAGCAGCGCGGCCTGGGGTGGTCTGCTGTGAATCGGCCCCCTGTGAGCGGATGAAAGCGTGGGTCGGTGGCTGGGCAGGGAAACGGGCTGGCGGGGGGCCAGCAGGCAGGGAGGCGGGCTGCTCCCTCCCAGGGCCGCAACTGGGGCTTCCAGCGGCCTGGGGTTGATTAGGGGAGCCAGGGAGGTCTGAGGTTAACCCCTTCCCTCCTGCTGGGCTGACTCCCTGGCTTCCTGAGGCTGTTCCCAGCCGAGGAGATGCTCCTGGGGGCTGTGGGAGCCTTGGGAGCTGGGACAGAAGCAGATGCCTCTCCTCAGCCTAGGTACTCCTCTGCCTCCCCACACCTGAAGCTGAGGGAGAAGCTGGCAGCTTTAGAACCTTCAAAGGCTCAGCTGCAGGCTTAGGGTCACCTTTACTGCCCACAGCAAGTCCTCAAGCCCCCAGCAACCACACTGGCTATTTGCTTACTTCTTTCAGGCCTCTGCTCAAATGTTGCCTCTTCGGGAAGCCTCCTTGAGCCCCTGCCCAAAACCACAGCCCACCCCCCTCCCCACCTTCATAGGACTTCTCATTACCTGAAATCAAATTATGTATTTATTTACTTTGTCTATTTAACAAATAATTATCGAACACCTAAGAAGTGCTCACATTTGTATCCCTGGGGCCTATAACAGTGCCTGGAAAAGAGGAAAATAAGCCCCCACGAACAAATCTGTCTTGGAAGAAGTACAACCAGAATGCTCGTTAGAAGCAAGGATGGCGAGACTGCATCTTACATACTTTGGACATGTTGTCAGGAGGAATCAGTCCCTGGAGAAGGACATCATGCTTGGCAGAGTACAGGGTCAGCGGAAAAGAGGAAGCCCCTCAACGAGCTGGATCGACACAGTGGCTGCAACAATGAGCTCAAGCATAACAATGATTGTAAGGATGGTGCATGACCAGGCAGTGTTTCGTTCTGTTGTACATAGGGTCACTATGAGTTGGAACCGACTCGATGGCACCTAACAACAACAAGCCCCTACCCTTGTGGCACATATACGATAGCAGGGGGAGAGGAATAATAAATGGAGTAAATCAGTGAACCACAGAGCATATTAGAAGATGACAGGTGCTCTGGGTAAAATTAAAGCTGGGAAGGACAAGGGGGAGTGGTGGGCATGGGTGGGTGCAACCCAAAATAGGGTGGCCAGGAAAGGCTTCACAGAGAAGTCTAAGTAAAGACTTCAGGATGGACACCATGCATCTGGGCGTGTCTGGGGGGAAGAGTGTTCCAGGCAGAGGAAATAGCAAGTGCAAAGGCCCTGAGGCAGGGGCATACCTTGCCGGAGTGGGGTGAGAGAGGAAACAGGGCACAGAACAGCAGGGCCCTGTGGCCATGGTGAGAACAAAACTTGTTTACCATCTCTCCCCACCCTAGAGTGTGAGCCCCAAGAGGGTGGGAACCTTCTGTTGGGTTCACTGCGGTAGGTGCCCCAGCTTCTAGAACAGTGCCTGATACATGGTTGGTGCCCAGGGAAATATTTGCTGAAATCATTCCATGTACGTTTTTGGGAAAAAAGGGTCCACAGCTTTCAGGTTCTTAAAGGAGTTGGTGAACCAAAAGGAAGGTGCGGGAACCACCCTGCTCAACCAGGATTAATAACCTGTGTCCTACCCTTTCGGGTACCAGCACCTGCTTAACTAGGAAGATGGGTTTAGTGGCTGTCAAACTGTGGTCCACAGACCCCCATGTCAAAGTGGCCAGGCACTGCGCTGCCTCCTGCCTGAATCCCGGGGCTGGCTAAGCAACTAGCCCCCAGTGACTACGAGGGACACCAGCATTGAGAACCTCAGAAACCGAGGCCACAGAGGCAGGAAGCCACCAAGCCAGCCTTCAAACCCAGCTTGCCACCTGGCTTCAGGTCAGGCATGCTCTGCAGGGCAGCAGAGGGGAACGACCCAGCCACAGAACCCACAGCTAGGCCTCAGGGATCTGCGACTCCCACTCCTTGGCTCCCAGGACCAGCCCTTATCCCAACCCTACCCCCCGTAGAAGGCTCAGCCCTCACATGAGGCCGGAATGGAAAGGCAGGATAAAAGCCCCGAAAGGGAATCCTGGAGCTCAAAAGGTGGGCTGTAATCCATGAGGGTTCTTGGACATTTCCTGTGGGCTGGGTTGCTGTAAACTCATCTAACCCACACAAAAATCCCCTAAGGCAGATACTAATATCACCTCCATTTTACAGATAAGGACGCTGAGGCACGAAAGGCCCTTCCATGTGGCCCTCACTTGCCTGAGCTCCAGGCTGGAGACCCCAGAGTCCACTGAAGCTCACCCTCGGGCAAGTGGCTTTAACTCCTTGGCCTCTGTCTCCTCCTGGGGCTGTTAAGGATCGATTAATGAAGACTTTATCCTCATTCGTTTACCCTCACATTGGCCCCAATTTGGCTCCTGTCTGTCTTGATTCTGACCCTGGAGACTTAGAACTGGACAATCACCTCCTTCATTCGAGACTCTACACCTCTATTAACATGGCCTGAGGTTCTCAGCAGCCACCCTGCTGCTGACCAGGAGAGGCTCACCACCAGCTAATGGTAGTGGTGGGAGTACAGGGAGGAGCTGGGTACCAGGATAACAGAATGGCATGGATCCAACGAATCACGAGGACCCTCCCTCTGCTACAGCCAGGTATAGTACACACTTGGCCACTGATCTCCAGGCCTGCAGGGTGGTGATGCCATCCCCATTTCATGGATGGGAGAGCTGAGGCCAGTGACTTGTCCAAGGTCACAGGGCGAGTAATAACCACAGTTACATGAATGAGCACCTGCCAATCTCCTCTAAGTGTTTACACAGGTTGGCACGTTTTCTCACAATTGCACCACGAGCTAGCCACCTGTATAAATCCCCTTTTCAAACAAAGGAACTAAGGCATGGAGATGACTTGCCCAAGGTCCCACAGTCAGGCAGTCTGGTGGAATAATCACAAAAATTTCTCAGCCATCACCACCTTGGGCTTCCTAGAGTAGGCCTGGGTCACTGACCCAGTTCACAGATAACACAACTGAGGCCAGAAAGGAGGCATGACTTGCCCAAGGTCATGAAGTCCAAGGCCAAAGGCATGGACCTGTTCATGTGGGATCCCAGCAGGAAGGACCAGTGGGAACTCTGGCCAGAGCAGGTGCTGGCCAGGAGCTCATGACCACATGCTGGTGCTCAGGAGAGGCAGAGGGGGTGACCCTGAGAGGCCTGGAGGAAGCTCTTCCAGGGCCACTGAGCCCAGCCCCGAGCCTTTCCCGACTGTGGAATGGGCCAGGAATTGGACATATGGGGAGCCAGATCTGCCTGAGTCCCAAGAAGGGAGGGGCCAGCCCAGGGCTAGGCTGGGTGCCCTCACTGAGAGGCCCTGGCACAACGCACTCCATTTCCAAGCCTCCCGGGGCCCCTCAGTGGTCTCTAGGAAGACTGAGTCCAGGGCCCCTCCCACCACCTGGCTCAGTGTGAGGCCAGTGGCCAGGAGCTCCACTTCCTCACTGGGAGCCCTTGGCTCTGCTGTCACAAGGATCCCTGGGATAATGAATGTGGGGGGTTTTCTAAACTGCAAAAGGCCTTGATTACAAAAAAAGAGATGGACAGAGCAGCTCGCAAAACAGATGGAACAGGTCATGAGTGGGCAGAGTCCTGACAAACGCTCAGGCCACAGCTCAGGAGCAGCCAGGCCAGAGCAGCTGGCTGGCAATTTGTTTCATTCATTCATGCAAACAGACCTGTAGTCTACTCTGTGGTAGCTGCCCCTACAGATTTCTTGGTCTAAATCTGCAAACTCTAGGTTCTTCAGAAAGCAGAAGAAAATTTAACACAAACTCCCTTTAATGCTAAAACACATGAATCAGGACTCCCTCCCATTGTAAAAACAAAAAAAAGCCCACTGCCATCGAGTTCATTCTGACTCACAGCGACCCTGTAGGACAGAGGTGAACTGCCCCACAGGGCTTCCCGGCTGTAATCTTTACTGGAGCAGGCTGCCACATCTATCTCCCACAGAGCGGCTAGTGGGTTCAAACTACTGACCTTTTGGTTAGCAGCTGGCCACTTAACCACTGTACCGCTAGGGTTCCTCTGCCCATAGCAGGTGCTCAATAAATCACTGCAGAATCACATTTGCGTTCCTGATCTCACTTGTGTTGGCCCTGGGGTCAGAGCGCCTGGGCTCAAATCCCAATCCATCTCACTACCTGTCTGACCTTGAGCAAATCACAAACTTTCAAAGGGAGTTTCCAGGAAGGACTCCGACCAGCTCCAGCCTCTTGTTTTTTCCCTCCCTCCCTCCCACCTTAGCCACCAGCAGAGGAAGCTGGGGTGGAACAGAGCAGACCTGGCCCTGCTGCCACCCCCTCACTCCTAGCCCCCACACCCAAGCCACAAACAGGGCTGAAGCCTCTTCCATCCCTTTCCTTCCTTGGCTGATGCAAATCCGCACGCCCCCAGCTGACCCCCAAGGGGCAGTCAACCCACCAGAGTGGAAGGGTGTCAACAAGACAGTCCTGGCACTGTCCCACCACCACTCATCCTCCTGGCCGCCTTTCTGGCCTTCTGTAGTCGGGGCTAAGCCCAGAGTATTCAGGGCTTTGTTGGCAGGCACACAAAGCATGTGTTGGGCAGAGGAGCAGAGCTGAGGACCGCAGCCCCCTCCCCCCAGCCGTGCTCCAGGAACCCAGTGTCATCTGTCTGACCTTCACTGCTGCTCTTCCCCCACTGGGTTCTCCTCCCCTGCCCAGGGTGCTCAGTGACTCCGACACTTACGTCTGGGCTCCCGCGGTCCATCCACGGTCACCTTGATGGCTCGGTGGTAGGTGGCTACTTGGGTAGGGTTGGTGAACACGGTGATGGTCAGGGTGAAGCTCTTCCCTGGGTGTGGGGGAAGATAAAGGCAGGAGGTTGGCACCTGGAGCTATTCACAGCACCCTAGTCTCCCACCGTGCACCCCACCCCTAGAAGTTCCTAACCTTCAAGAAGGGGCAAGTCTCTCTCCTTTGAACCTGGACAGAAGATGGGACTCTGGGTGAAGGTCAAACTGCTGGGTCTGGCATTCAAAGCCCCTGGACATCTGACACTAACTTTATCACCTTTGTCCCACCCCGTGCTCTGGCCACTCTGGCTTACTTCCTCCCTGCTTCTGGATCTTTCTTTGTGCTATCCTTCCTATCCCTCACAATTCTGCGGTGACAAGCAAGGATGGATGCAATTTTTTTTTTTCCCCTGAAAGTCATTAATGACCTTTGTAGAAGATTTCAAGAACCCAGAGAATGTAACAAAGAAGAAAGAGTCATCCCGAAGCCCACTAACGAGAGACAAACACTGTCAGCATTTGGGTGTTTTCTCCTCCGATCCTTTTTGTACGGGTATGTGTATTTACATAGTTGCGGTGGCACTAGAAATTTATTTTTGTACCCTGCTTTTTTCATTTAACATCACATCATAAGCACTCTCCCATGTCACTAAAAATTCTTCATAAACTTCATTATTTAATGGCTGCAAATTATTTCAACTCATGGAAGCCTCATCTTTTATTTACCCATTTCCTGACTCTTGGGGTATTTACATCGTTGCTAATTTCTTATTGGTGTGTGCAGCTGTGGCTGGAAAAGGAACGATTTGGGAGCTGCAGACATTTAATTTGTAGACACGACTGTTATTTCCAGAATGCTGTTCTATTTTTAGATATACATTTGGCTCCAAAGTCTCCATTCAAAATTCCTAAGAGCAAAAAGCAAAAAAAAAAAAAAAACTTTAAAATAATAACTTCTTGCCATTTGAAATAGAACAATGACCTTCTGATTCTGAAAATCTTTGCCTATATCTCTGCTTACTTCCTTAGAAGAGACTCCAAGAAGTGGAGAGTGATTTCACTGCATCCGTGAGTTCAGACATAATTGCGGGTGCTGATCTCTCGAGAGGAGACTCTTCAGAAAGTGGCACCAGGATTTCAGTCATGGGGACCAGGATGTGACCATGTGTCACATTGCTATCAACACCACGACCCTGTCTATCAGGAGGGAAGGGCTTGGAAACTCTTTGATTTCGTTTGCCTTTGTCCTGTTATTAACGAGACTGAAACTTTTTCTTTGTTTCTTATCCATCATAATCCAACATATATTATTTCTTCATGTTCTTTTGTACCTTCCTATTAAGGCTCTTTCTAGTGCCTTTAAAAAAAAATTGTTACATACTGGGTTTGTTAACATTTCCTGTGTCATATTCATGGCCTTTTGCTTTCCTAGTTCATTGGCCTTTTCATTTTCTGACATAAAACTCTTTTTCATTTTCAGTTTTCTCTCTCATCAATCTTTTGTGATTTCTTCTATTGTCTTTATGTTGGGATAGTTCCTCCCCCCTCCCCCCGCCATCTAGAAAGCAGATATAGTTTTACCTTAAACAAACAACAGTCTCTCTACTTCTTACATTAATTCTTCAATTTATCTGGAGGTTTACTGGTTGGCATGGTAGAAGGGAAGGATTTTTCTTCCAAGGGTAACCCAACTTCCCCAGCACCTTCAGTGATGGAAGAGTTCCCTTCTTGCTGAATTCTCCAGTAATCCTAAGCCTCCAGGATGTAGGAGGTGGGGGCATGGAGGTCTGCTGATGCCCCAAGTCAGACTCCACCTTCTGGTCCTCTGCCCCCCACCATACCTCTCTGGATCCCAGTTGCAGGCAGGGAGCTCCCTGAGGGCAGGGCCAATGGCCTTGTGCACAGGTATCCCCTGTGGCCTGCACTGGATGGGCACCTGAGGGAGGCTGCCCAAGAAAATCCCTCCATTGTCTTTCCACCACTTTTCAATATCCCCACTTGGCAGGTGGGGAGATGACAGCTCAGGGAGGGGACCCACATCTCATGGTTCTCTTTGCACGTGGGAGATATTTGTTGGCTGAGTGATGAGGTGAAAATTCTAGCCCCAGAAACGGGAGGATCAGAACAAAACTAACTGAACTGGGCTGCTGGGGCCACACCAAAGCACCCAAGGGCCTCTGAGACACCCGGAGGAAGTTTAAAGCTAAGGAGCAAGGGAGGTGTAACTCCTACTGGGAACGTCGGGGCCTCTCTAGAATTTTCCTGAGCCAGCAGGCTGGAGGCAGGGACAGAAATGGAAAGGGCATGGCCCCTGGAGTCCCGAGTCAGAAGAACAAACTTGGCCCCTCACTCTCAGACCACAGGGACACTTTCCATGATTTCTGGAAACAGAAAGTGCGGATGATCTAGGGAAACATCAGGCAGCTGGCTCTCTGCCCGCCCCCTCCTGAGACCCTCCTCTCCTCCTACCTCCAAGTCTTCCCTCACCCTAAGGTCCCCTGGCCTTTTAGTTGGCATTGCCCTGCTGACCACCCGCCCAGGCTCCAACCAGCAGGGCACTATCGGGGATCCCTGGGCCTGCAGTGGGAACTGGGTGGTGCCGTAGGCAGATGTCTCCGTGCCGATGGCAGTTTAGGTAGACAGCCCCGAGCCAGCCAGAGCAGCTGGCTGGGCTGAGACCGCTGGACCCCAGCCCTGCAGCAGCGCCGCTCAGCTCCCTAAATGCTCCTTTTTCTCACCTCACTGCCTTCAGATCTCAACTAAAAAGTCGCCTTCTCAGCGACGCCCTTCCTGGTCACTTTATACATACATAAAACAGGCGTTTTTAACTTGGCATCCGTGGGCCCCTCCTAGAGCTGAATGGGCTGTGAACGGGGATAGGAAAATACGTAGTTTTTACTGTCCCTCACCTCTAACTGAAATTTAGCATTTCTCTCAAGTATGAACATCGACAACAATCCACAGCGGTATTATCAACAGTACCTGTGACCTTGTCAACAGCAGACGTCACAGGTATTTACATATCACATTACAGTCATTGCAGACTTCTCTAAATATCTTTCATGTTTATCACTGCTTCAAAGTCATGGTCGTCATCAACCAACTGCTAGACCTTGTTATTTCATGCTTCGCCAAAGCAGCACATTTACCACAATTCTGCTTTTTAACAGCCTGTCTGCTGTGTTTTACTATAATTGGTTTTCATTGTAATCTTGTATATTTCATTTTATGCATTTAAAAACTTGATTCTGAGAAAGGTTTATGGGCTTCACCAGACTGCCAGAGGTCTGGTGCGAAAAACCTTAAGAACCCAGGTCTGCAGCCTCACAGAGCCTCCTGCTCTCAACTCTCTCTGTTCCCTCTACCTGTTTGAATTTCTCCATAATGCTTATTACCTCTAATAATCCATCCACTTTACTTTTTAGTTTTATTTTCTAACTCCCTCTCTTAGACTGTAAACTCCCTGGAAGTCAGAATTTTTGTCTTGTTCACTGCTGTGTCCCCAACCCCTAGAACAGCACCTGGCACATAGCAGGTGCTCAATAAATGTTTGTTAAAGGACTCAAGGGCAGAGATTGCTGTTTCCATTTTACAGATGAGAAAACTGAGGCTCACAGAGGAACAATGAGTTCACTGGGTCACATAGTGTGCAGGTAGAGCCCAGTAAGGTTAGAATGTGCTGAAGAGACCCTCAGCCCAGCCGTCCACACACATTAAAGACGTGCTCCTGGGGAATGAGACACTAGCATCTCTACCAGGCAGCAACCCCCCTGAGGTCAACAGCACTCCTCAACAGCTTCCTCTCAGTTTCCAGGTCCGGGCACCACCCCTCCCAGGTACCCGAAAAGAGTAGGGAGGGAATGGGGACGAAGGGTGTGGTGAGGCCCAGGAGCAGGAGTAGGTGGGAAGGGTAGGTGTCAAGTACAGCAGGAGGCAGAGACCAAGAGGCTGCTGATCCAGGGCATCTGAGGCCCCTTCCACTGAGGCCTCAAGCCCCAAAAACCAGGGGTGGGGAAGGCTGCCTCTGAGTGCCCCTTGCCCTCCCTGCCCCTCCCCAGCGTTCTCTCTGCCCGACAGCAATCCCACTCTTCCACCTCTGGCTTTCTCAGAGTAGGATGCTTGCTGAGGAGACAAAGTGGGTGGGCAACTTTGGTGAAACACTCTGGGCAAACTCGGAATCAGCACAGGAGTCCAGGAATTACAAGTCAAGGCACTCCAAGGGCTGGTCCTGGTGGGAGGGGAAGAAGTCCCACGTCTGGGAAATAAGTGTCCCTCAGGGCTGAGTAGCCCCAGACATTCCCCTAGAACCCATGGTCCTAGGCCAATCAACAAGTACAGCCCTGTTGGCAGTGTGGCCTCTGGCAAGACCTCCTACCTCTGGCCTGGGTTCCTCTGTTATAAACCCCACCCACACAGCCACAAGAGCTCCACTGCCGGAAGGGCATATGTTTGGGGGACCTCTGACATCAGATGGCGTCTTCATGTATTTCCTTCCCCACAGCGGTCACCCTGGCTCACCCAGGGGACCCCTCAGCTCACCCCAAATCTCTGTTCACATACTACTGCTTCTTTTTAACCAGTTAATGACAGTTCAGGGACTAACGCTCGTTTCCTTTTCATCTAGGTCAGTGGTTCTGAGTGAGCACCTCCTAGGGGCCATTTTGGAGATTTGGGGTGGTGAGTGGCCATCACAGAGCCTGGTGGGACTTGGGGATGGAGAGGGGAGGGTGCCAATACCCAGTACTGCACAGGGCAGTGACTAATTCATTGCTCCTGTGGGTGAAAAACTTGCTTATCAAAATTCTCTGAACCATGAACCTAACTCAGTTTTCTAAAAACAAGGTGATTCCTTTTTTTGGGGGGCACACTTCTAATAGCTACAGAATTTTCCAGAAATACAAGTGCTGTATAAATTGAGGGAAAACTGCCTTTTTTTTTTTTTTAATTTTGTTCAGAATTTTGCCAAGAGTTGTTCACAACTTTGAAAATCATGTCAGTGACGACAGAGCTGCTTTCTGACTCAGAGTCGCGTCCACCTGCTTGCTGGGTGCACTGTGGCGTTCAGGAGCTTCTGCATCGAGTTGTGAGCGTGTGTCCACCCCGCTAGTGTGGTCTCGCCCCAACATTTACATATTCAAAGATAGATTTTATTATGAATTACTTTCCCTTTCTTCTTCATTATAGCTACAGAATTATACAGATTTCGAAGCTGCATGTAAGTAGACAGACTATGATAGCTACAAACTCCACAGCAGGACGGTAAACCAAACCCAAACCAAACCCACTGCCATTGAGTGGATTCCGACTCATAGAACTACTCCATAGGGTTTCTGAGGAGCACCTGGTGGATTTGAACTGCCAACCTTTTGGCTAGCAGCTGTAGCTCTTAACCACTACGCCACCAGAGTTTCCAACGTAAAGGGCATGTTAAAAACCAAACCAAACCTGTTGTAGTCAGGTCGATTCCGACTCATGGTGACCTTATAGGACAGAGTACAGTCGCCCCCTAGGGTTTCCAAGGAGGGGCTGGTGGATTCAAATTGCCAACCTTTTGATTAGCAGAGGAGCTGTTAACCACTATGCTCCAAAGGGCGTGTTACAAAATATTTATTATAATAAGGGGACGCTGGGTGTGGTAAGGTGGCAACCTAATCACTGCAGGAAGACACCAGTAATCTGGTTTTCCTTCCCTGCCTCTTCTTGGTTCACACCTTCAGCCTTATCTTAAGAGCTTGTAATGTTACTGTGTGTATATCTTTCATAGCAAACTATCTTTCTGAATGAAGACAGAATAAAGGAATAAGAAGCAAGGAAACAAGCAACAAGTAGAAGCTTCCACCTGGCTTCTTAATGCCTGGCAGAATTCAGAGAGCCAGGGAAGGGCTCTGGGTCCCAAACCCCAAATTCCACTCCCAAAGTGGCCCAGATTGTCTGCGTCAATCAGTGATTTGTTCTCTCAGATGGGAATTTCCCCATCTGTGAAATGGGTACAGCAGATGAGTTGCTGTACAAGACCCTGCACCCTATTCTCAACGCCAGCCGCCTCCACCTCTCCCACTCAACAATTCACACCATCTGGGTTTCCCCCCCACCCCCGCCCAAACCACACCATAATCAGACAATCAGTGGCTGTCACCACTCAAAGGGACCTCAAAGACCTCCTGAAGGCCCAGGCATTTGAAGTAATGAAATCTCGAACAGGCATCCAGCTCTCACTATGTGTCAGTTGATAGGCTTGTATCAATTTCTTTCATCCTCACAAAATCCCATGAGAGGTATCATTAGCCCCATTTTATGGATGAGGAAACTGAGGCACACAGAGGTTAAGCAATTTGCCCAATATTACCCTGCAAATCAGTGTCAGAGCTTGGACTCCAACCCAGGTGGGCTAAGCTCTCAGAGGCTGTGAGCCTCCAGGGGCTAAATGCCTCATCTAGAGTTCTACAGGTGGTCAGAACTGCTACTCAGGCCTCTGTCCTGCCTACCAGGACCGCTGAGACCAGTGACAGTGAGGCTGTGAGAGCAGTTTATAAACTCAGCCTCCTGCGCCTATCTCCCAGAGCCCAAATCCAGCCTTAGTCATGCCTGCTCCAAGGGTGTGCTGCTAAATGACTCTTTGGAAACCATCTCCCTCCCTGCAGGCCTTGGGGAGGGGGGGCAGGGTGGGCGCAGATCTGTGGGCTTGAAGCCACAAAGAAATCATCTTCAGTGCCCACAATGGCCAGAGAATTCTCATCTCTTATTTCTCTACGTTTTCACCTCCTAGGAGAGGAGCAGGGTAAGAGGAGGGAGGGGCTGTGGGAAGGAAGGACAGAGCTCCTGGTGCCGTCGTGGGCTCCCGGGAGCTGACCTCCCCTTCAGCCAGCCTCACAAGAGGCAGCAGCTATAGTGCCCCCTGTCCCCCGCCCGGCCTGGCAGACCTGGGGTGGCTCGGTCCAGCCACCGCCCTGCAGTCAAACCGCCAGCCGTGCCAACCACAGACCAGCAAGTGACTCTCCTCTCGGGGCCGGGGTTTGGGATTAAATTGCAAAGGGTTTGAGAGATTGGGGATGACAAAAGGGGCTTGGAGACTAATTAGGAGCAGCAATGAAAGCTTAATTCATAAAAGCAAACATTTTCCATCCATCAACCTGCAACCAGTTAAGGGCACCGTTTGAAAGAAATCTGTGCGTGGGGAAGGGAGCCAACAGGGACAGGAAATGTTTGAAAGAATGTAAACTATTTCAGTTTCATAAAAAGTAACAAGTAAACAGTTATTACATGCAAATAATGCCCTGGTTTTAATTAATGCTGAAAAGTCAAAATATGTTTGACATTTGTATGTATACACTGAATGGTTAGAGAGGAAAAAATGGTGCCCAGATGCCCGTTTCCGAACGGGGCTGGCGGCTCAAAGGGAACTCAGACCCTGAGAAGGCCTTGTTTATTGGTGATGAAAAGTACAATTCTGCTTCAGCCTGTGTTGAGCAAGGGACCGACTCACTTTCTTAACAAAGCTGGAGGGGCAGGCCTGAGGCTGGGGAAGGGCACTCCTGGCCTGAGCCACCTCTGAGGAAGACTGATCTTAAAGGGCCAGCAAACCCTCCATTTTCCGTTTCGCGGGGGCAGCGTTTCTGGAACTTCTCTGTCCAGAAGTGAAGTGATGGAGTTCAGGGTCTCAGCAGCCTCCCACCCAACAGCCCCTGGCAGCAGCTATAGTGCTGTCCTGTTCTACCTTCCCTCATAAGGCCAAGGAAGATCAGACAGGCAGGGTGGCACACCAGTCTTGACTCTGGGGCAGGAGATGTTAGTCATTCGGCTGTGCTTTCCAACATTTACCATCCTGCACTGTGCTCCTTTCTCTTCTAAACTATGTTGGGGATCAAAGGGCTGGGGAAACTGTGGCTTTGGGAGACCAAAGCTGGGGAGAGGTGACCTAGAGGCATGGGGGAGATTTCTGACCCAGTGGGGAGAGCTGCTGGGGCACCTGGGCCCCAAAGGCCAAGGACTCGTCCTCTAAGCCTGCTTGCTGAAAAACCTCCAAGTCCCCCTTTCTCAGCTTGTTCACCCACAATCTCTTTTTGTGCAACCTTTTGTGCATCTTCTGCGTGACCATGGGTGCTTAACCGGGAAGCATGGAGCACGGAAGGCTACAGGGGTTAGTACTTGCTAGAAAGCGGATGAAAACTGTCTTTTTTTGGGCAAGAGAACCCTAACTTTCTTCACATCCTCAAAGCATTCTGAAACACCATACAGGGTTCCAGCCGGCTGTTTTAGACAGGGCTGGGCCTGGAGACCTGTTTCTGGCACTCCCCTTGGGATCCTGAGTCCTCTCTCTCTCGGCTTTCCTCCCCCCACCTCTGCCACAGTCCGCGCGTCAGGGCTGCTGCGGTCTCCCTCCCGCTCACCTCGCCCGCTGCGGCCCACAAATCGAAGGTCATTGAACCTGGCCACCTGGTTCTTCATGACGGCCGAGGCGTTGCGCAGTTCCGCCGAGTAGTTCTCATCATTGCCTGCCATCACGGTCACCACCGTCCCATCTGGCACGTCCCCCAGAGCCACCACCTGAGGGCACGGGGGAGGGGGCAGCTTAGAAAGGCTGGGGAAGGCAAGGGAAAGGAGGGGAGGGGCTAGGCCAGCAGCTCCCCTAGGTCCCTGGCGCACTGCGGATTTCTTAAACGGTGGGTGGGGAAGAAGCTTAAAAACAAAGACTATTCCCAAAGATAACCAAAACAAGGGGAGGAAATCTCCACCTTCCATACCAAAGTCCTGGATCAACTAGTTAAGCCGTGTCCCCAGAAATCACCTTTTCAATTATACTAAACCTACGCTGGCGCAGTGAACTGGCTCAGTCGCTGTGACGTGGGCTGCCTTCTTCCCTTCGGCTTGAGCAAAAGCGCTATCAGCATGCAACCGAGTCTCTAAGTAAAAATAATGTCAAACAACAATAATAATAGAACTGCTCCAGCACCCCATGAATGCAAGAGTTGTTTGGGGTGTGGCATTTGGCCCAGTTTATCAGCCTCTTTGGAGCTTGAATCCGTTATGCAGGGAAGACGTTAAAGCAAGCTGGTGCTCCGTTAGGAGTGGTCCAGAAAACCTCCTTACGGTGGGGGGTGGAGGGGGGCTTTTGATAGCAGAAGGATGCACCTGCTGGGAATTGCCGGGTGGAGGTAGAGATGGCCTTCTGATACCCGCTCCCCCCCGCCCCCCCAGCATGGAGAGGCAGCCGCCTTTGGAAAAGGAATCAGACTCTGAAGCCGGAGTCACAGTCATTTAAACGTGGCTGCCGCGTGCAGGGACTGGGGATCCAGATGGTAAAAATTTCAAGGAGAAAATGTTTGGGGTCTGATTAAAAAGGCCAGATTTCCTGTCAACATCCTGTCTTCTTTTAATTTCAAAGATTCCTTTTAAGCTCCAAGTGACAGTAAAACCTCCGATCTGACGATTAAAGTCACACGGGCCTCCTCCCCCACCCTTCCTCCTCCTCCCCTGGAGATTTCCCCCACTGGTATTTTAAGATGTCACCAGGGAGACCTCAAAGAGCCACTCATCCCTTTTTCCAATTCGGAGTCGTCTTAATGGGAGCGAGGACGGCCTCAGCTGCCAGCGGCCGCTGTTTCCAGCCACCTCGGGCACCACCACCCCGGCCGCCGTCCCTTCCTGCCCTGCCCTTTCTCAAGGCAGCTGTGAGAGGTTTAGGGGAAAACCAAGGCGTTTTCGTTTCATCTCGCTGCCCCCTTAAAAAAATGAAAACGAAACAGTCGCCTACTCCTTGGCACTGAGAAAAGGATCCTCTGAAGGCTAGGGGCTTCAAGGGGGTGGGAGTGCCCCCAGCTCAGCTTGGCATTCGGGACGCAGAACACCCCGGCGCAGCCATTTAGAGTGAAGTGCTCCGGGTTCCCGGCCTAGGTCGCCTTTCAGACGCCAGAGGTTGAGGGGTACGGTATGAGCAGGAAGTGTTTCTGAAGTGGTGCAGGAGGGGTGCTACCAGCAGCGGAGGGTCGGCCCTGTCCTACCTCTGCACCCCACCTCGGGTCTCCTCGCCCCAGTCCCGGGGATCCTCTTCCCGGTTGCCCGCAGGGCTGTGCCCGAAAGGCCCGGGCTGGGAAAGTCAAGCCCCATCTGCCCGTTTCCGCATCAACGTCTCTCCACAAGGCTTTCCGAAGCCCAGGTGGAGGGAGACATGTCCCTTAAAAGTCATCTGTGCGGGGCGCATCCAGCATAGAACGCCCGAAGCCGCGGGGCCGAGCGCGCAGCGAGGCCTAATGCGCCTTGCGTCCGGGCTGCGGGGCGCCCGGGTCTCGCCGCGGGGTAGCAGGCACGTCCTCCCCGCTCCCCTTCCCTCTCGGGGCCCGGCTCCTGCAGCGGGGAGGCCGGGAACCCAGGGCCAGTGTCCTCCCGCCCCGGGCCCCGCACTCACCTTGAAGGCGACGGGCAGCGTCTTGTTGCAGCGCCAGTGCGAGGGCAGCACGGAGCAAAGGAAGTTGGGGCTGTCGGTGCGCACGAGCTCGCCCGCGTGGTCTGCCAGCACGTCCACCACCGAGCGCACCTCGGGCCGGGCGCGCCCGCCGGGGGCCACGGCCGCCGGAGCGCTCAGCGCGCCGCTGTTCTCACCCATCTTGCCGCCGCCGCCGCCGCCGCCGCCGCCGCAGGAGAAGGCCGTGGAGGGAGGTGTGAAGCGGCGGCTGGTGCTCGGGTCTACAGGAATACGCATAACAGCGGCCGTCAGGGCGCCGGGCGGGCGGCGGCGGCTCGGGCGCCTCCTCGGCCGCCGCGGCCGCTGGAAGCGGGAAAGCAGAAGCGGCGGCGGCGGAGCGGGGCCTCAGGGTGCAGGGGGCGGTGCCGGGGACGCCCCGCCGGGCCCGCCCGCAGCGAGGCCTCGCCGCCCCGACGGCCGCGCGCAGCCTGGCCCGCTACTCCCGCATCCCGGGCGTGCGGCCCCCGGCGGCCGCCCCTCGCGCGGTCCCGAGGCAGCGCCCGTGCGGGCTGCGCCCCCGCCTCCCGCCCCCACGGCCGCCCACGGCCGCCCCACCGACTGCGCGCCGGCGGCCCCACAACAAAACCTCGAGAATCAAGTGGAGGCGCCGCGGGAGCAGCGAGGGGTTAGTACCCCGGGGCCCGCGGGGGCGGGGCCGGCCCCGAGCGACGCGTCGCGCAGCCAATGGGAGCCCCCATCGCGGGTACCTTGGCGGCACTCGGGAGGGGAGGACCGGGACCGCCAAAAGCCGCCCAACGGGGTGGGCGGGGCCTCCGGCAGCCCCGCCCCGTGGAGAACGCCCGAGTCGGAGGCCCCAAGGCTGTGGCTGAGGGCCCCTGGAGAGTTCTGGGGAGCCCGCCGATGCTGAAAATTTGTTTAAAACGTCCGGGCCCCACAGAAGGCGCCGAGGTCGCGTCTCCCCTGACGCGGGGGCTGCACCCCCCCTTTCTTCTTCCCTCCTAGCTGGCCGCGGCCGCAGCTTCCCGAGCTCTAGGTGCCCGGGGCCTGTGACGCCTCCACCCTCAGCTGGGGGCCGCGAGGGCCCCAGGGCCGGTGACACCCAGCGGGGAGCCGCCTAAAAGAAGCTCCCCATCCCCCGTCCCGTAAATTATTTTGAACCAAGAGCCTGCGTTGCACAAGAGATTCCGCGCCGTCCGGGACCGGCCAGGGACAGCGCGCCAGCCCTTCTGCAGCTCCCAGCCCTGCGGGGTTTGGCTTGGGCCTCGGGGCCCCGGTGCCAACCTGGGGACAGAGGGAGGAGGAGTCTCCCACGGGCCCGCATCCGGCTCGGGGGAGACAAACCTCGCTCCTCTCTGCTCTCCCCTCAAAACAATTTTCAGGATTGCGCAGGCCTAGCTGAGTCGTTCTTCACTGTGGCAGCCTGTGGCGCTTTGGCACACAGGAAGGGGCCTGAAAAACGCGAGTGTTTGCCCCAGACTTTTTTCCTCCGCGAATGCAACTGCGGTCCTGGATGGTGGAGAAGGGCGTGGGGCCGTGCAGGGAAGAAAACGTCAGAGAACGAGGGACTGACTGCAAAGTTAAGGCCCCCGTTTCCAAAGAAGAGAATTTTCTTCATGTGGAAGGAACATGGCCCTCGTAGGTCTGAGCCCATGTCTTCCCGGACCCGCGGGATGCGAACAGCTTTGACAAGGCACTGCCTGCGCGCCAAGCCCTGGGTTTCCGCTCTCACTACCAGCTGCGGGGCCCAACTATTCCTAAGGCTTCGCTGCAAACCGCCTCCCCCTCTCCCGAGTCCTAGGCCAGGCCAGTGGGCCTAGGACCGGGCCACAAAAGGGAGGGGAACCGGAGGGATCAAAACCCCCATTCAGGATTACTGGCCTAGCTGCGCTCCCCAGACTCTCCGGAACGAATGCGCGCCCGATTTCCCGGCCGCTTTGGAGAATGGGCTGGATTTTCGTTGCCCCCAGCGCAGGACAGGTGCAAAACGACGAATTGCAAGCCTCGTGGGCAAAGAAGCAAAAGACCCCATGGCGGCTGTCAGAGCCCACCCGGGATCTGAGCCCTGTCTAGTGCACTCTATTTCGTTGTAGCCAAACGAAATCAAACCCCGCGTGCGCTCCTGCGGGGATGGCTCTGGCCCAACGGCGGCCACCGGCAAAGCTGGCCCCTTCCCCTCTCAGTGGTGTGGTGGTTAAGCGCTAGGGCTGCTAACCAAAAGACCTGCAGTTGGAATCCACCAGGCGCTCCTTGGAAACTGTATGGGGCAGTCCTACTCTGTCCTATAGGGTTGCTATGAGTCGGAATCCACTCGACGGCAATGGGTACGTTCCTCTCTCGGGACCTCACTTCAGCCTCTCAGACCATTTCAAAAGCGGGGACGGTGAGAGTTCCTTACTGTATCTTTTAAGAGCGTCAGTTCCTCGGATTCGAGAATCCTGGGCCAAAGGCAGTCCACGGACCTTTGGAAGCTCTGGCAAGAGCAGCGGAATGAGGAAAGCAAGGGATCCGGGCCTCAGTGTGCCCGACATTCGGGAGCTTCCCCAGGAAAGGCCCACCGCGTAGTGGTGGGGTAGGGCTGGGGACCAGCGAGGACCAGCACCGCTTGCTGCCCTCGAGCGGCTGTGGGGCCAGACCCGCTGCGTCTGTGGTTGAGAAATTCGATTCGTAGGGTGGTTTCAGTTTGCACCCTCGCCCTCAGTTGCCCCTCTGCCTGATTTAGTTGCCCCTCCCACCCGCCTCGGGTTCGCAAACGGGTTTCCAGGGAATAGGGCTCATGTGGGTCCCGGCAAGTGGCACAGGACCCGGCAAAGCTACGTCCCTCGGGAGGGCGCTCGCTGCCCGTGGGCGCGGGAGCCTGGAGATGGGGATGTCGGATGCTGGGGGCCCCAGCCGCAGGTCGCTGTGGCTGCCGGGGCAGGAGCAGTCCCGGGAGCCACCGCTAGTTGGAACCTGCGCCTTGCCGGAGGCCGAGCTGCCGGGACCCGTCCTGCGCACAGATGCGCGCCAGCTGCAGCACCCGCGTCCAGGCGCGGCAGGCTGCTTCCTATGAGCTACCCTTTCTGGACAGACAGCCTGCCAATTTTTCAAAATCTGTGCCGCTATGTCTGGACAAACGGACGGCTTTCTGTCAGACCGAAGGCCGCCTTCCCCACCTCCAAGGGACAGTGGCTTTCCCTTCCCATCTCCGACACACTGAGGGTCCCTCCTGCCTCTGACCAGCAGGACTGCTCCCCTGCACAGTCCTTTCCAGTCTCTTTGGGGAGAAGCAGGAAGGGAGCACGCACAAAAGAACAGGACAGCTAGTTCCCAGTTTCCACCGACGGCCAACCTGCTTCCTCCCCATGCATGACTGACATACTGTCATCTCTTTTTTGCTGTTTTGACCGACAAAGGGACAGTTAGCTGGTTGCTCCCCCACACCGTACCCGGGACATGTCTTTCCTCCTCCAGGACTGATGGACTAACAGCCTGCCTCTCTCATATGGCCCCCATCACAAATTGTCTGCAGCAGGGTGAGGACTTGGGAAGTCAGGATACTCTCCTCCCCTCCTTTGGCCTAGAGTCTGGTAAACTGGCACCCAGGCCCCAGCTTGAGGCCTGCAGAGCACTGGTTCTGGGGACCACTCCTGCTGCCCTGGCCCTTTGCCCCAGGAGGGGGTCCGTGGGATCCGAACGACCCTATGACAGGCACTCAGCTGGCCGCTTGTCTCCCCAGGGTGTCTAGGAGTGCACTGAGTGCACTCGGGGTGGCGAGGTGCCAGCACGTGTCTCCCGCCATCCAGAGAGCTTCCGAGGGCGGGTCTGATTCCTCCAGAGTCCTGCTGCCTGGGGAGCGTTGGGGATGCCCCAATGTGCCCAACCATGGAATGGACATGTATGCTCTGGAGAACCTTCTTAGAGGTCCATGGGCTGCCGAAAGAGAACCCCTCAGAGCCTCAGGCGCAGGATTAGACTGCCTGAATTTGTCTTCTTCCACCACCTATTGTGATCTTGGGGGGAATTGTTTAAAACCTCTGTAAAGTGGGGGTAATAATAACGGCCTTCTCATAGAATTGTTGTGTGGAAAGTGCTTAGCAGAGGTCTGACAGATAGGGGGTGCTTTATCCATGCAAGCTGTCACTGTTGTTATGAAAAAAATAAGATCTGTCATCCCTTGGGAAACCCTCATGGCGTAGAGGTTAAGAGCTGAGGCAAGCTACGGCTGCCGACCAAAAGGTTGGCAATTCCAATCCATCGGGCACTCCTTGGAAACTCTATAGGGTAGTTCTACTCTGTCTTATAGGGTTTTTTATTTTGTGAGTCAGAATCGACTCAGTGGCAATGGGTTTGGTTTTGGTTTTCTGGGGGTGGGGGGGGGAGGACATTGTATCCAAAACGCCATCAATTGGCTGGCAGGAAAGAAAACAAATGCTGCTAATTGAACTAGGACTTACCTGTATATAAAAAATTCATCTTAGAATCAGTGAAAAATGGTAATTTATCTAGGTTAGGAGATTTTTGTCTGCATGGTTGGGGCCCTCCCCCCAGAGAACTTAGCTCTGGGACCATCCCCCCCAGACAACCTCTGGAGAGCCCATGAATGTGGGAGGACAAGTGTGTCTTCACATGATTACAGAGATTGGTTTTAGTCTTAATTTTTGGGGGAAAGGGCTGCACTCTGAGGGGAGGGAGAGGAGCTGGGGAGAGCATGATGGTTAGGACGCGGCTACTGGCTCTGCCGTTGACCGGTTATGTGACTTTCACCGAGGTTCTGCAGTCCTCTGAGCCTTGGTAACAGCTGCAGTTGCTGAGGTTTTACCGTGCGCCAGGCGCTGTGCTTGGACTTTACATGCATCATTCGATTTTACATCAATCTTAGGTGACACATGTTATGCCCATTTAACCAAAGAAGAAAGTTGCCTAAGGTTTACCTGGCTAGAGAGGACCAGAGCAGGTTAAAAACTAGGTCTGATTTCAAATTTGGAGGGCAGAGGCACCACCTGACATCCACACCATCCCCTCCCCCGTTGATTAAGTGAGGTACCGACGGTATTTACATCAGCATCTGTATAGATATAGGTTGTTAGGTGCCATCAAGTCCTTTTCTTGACTCAATAGGCATATACATACATTGTGTGATATACATAGACATATACAAAGGAACCCTGGTGGCGCAGTACTTAAGCGCTCAGCTGCCAAGTGAATGGTCACCTGTTTGGCAGTTGGAACCCACCAGCCACTCTGCAAGAGAAAAATGTGGCAGTCTGCTTTTGTAAAGATTGCAGCCTTGGAAACCCTATAGGCAGTTCTGCTCTGTCCTAGAGGGTCGCTATGAATCAGAATCGACTTTATGGCAACTGGTGCTGGTGTGCTATTACGATGGTGGTGGGGCTTGTTGTTAGTGCTGTGGAGAGCTAGAAGCCATAGCACCCTGTTAGTAACAGCCACGGACTTGGAAAAAAGCAGACCAGTTCAAAACGGGGCTCTGGAGACAGGGGCTTGCCAGGGTCACTCAAGGAGCTCTGGTGGTGCAGTGATTAAGAGCTCGGCTGCTAACCAAAAGGTTGGCAGTTCAAATCCACCAGCCACTCCTTAGAAACCCGATGGGGCAGATCTATATAGGGTCGCTATGAGTCGGAATCGACTTAATGGCAATGGATTGTTTAGGGTCACTCAGGAGGGCCCACTGCACTCTCTCCCACAGAACCTATGCACCTTGATGCAGGATCAGCTGTAGTTCCCGATTTACAGGTGAGAACACTGAGGCCCCCGAACCGGAGAGACGTGGCCCTCGTCACCGAGGAAGAAGAGAGACCTGGCCTGAGTCAGGGGCTGATCTCCGCCCTCCCGAGCCCACTGCCCAAGCCCAGGGCTGGGGCGAGCACGTTGGAGCCGCGGGCACCGCCTCCGGCCGGATGCAACCCCAACGACTGCCGCCCGAGGGGAAATGCCGGAGTTGGCCCCGTCTCCCTGGGGCTTCAGTGTCCCTATCTGAAGGACGGGTGTGCACTTTCCGCCGTGTCTCCAGACGCTGGCCTGCTCTCTGCGGAACCCCAGTGGGTTTCGCTGTGACCTCTGGGCTGGAGCCCATGGCCCCCTCCTCCACACCCAGCCCCTTGCCACCTCCTCCAGTGGAGGAACCCGGTCAGAAGGAAAGGGGAGAGAGGGAGTGCACAAGCGCACGGGAGTCCCAGCAAGGGCCTGGCACAGAGGGGAGGAAGCAGGCCTTAACCCGAGCCAGGGAGAAGGATTCCGGTTTCCGCTTCCACCGCTGGCTTGGGTGTCTATTGCCCTCCCTGCCCATCACTTTTGCTTTGTGAATAGGAACTGACCAAGTTTATTAAATGCCCACTGTGTGCTGCGAGTTCTACCCCAATTATTGATAACCTCATGCCACCTCTTCAGTGTAGAGATTTTATTCTGTCCATTTTACAGAAGGGGAAACTGAGGCCATAACCAAAGCTAGATGGAGGTGAGATTAGGTATGTAAAGTGCTTTGCACAAAGTCTGAACATTTGAGTGCTATTATTATTGTTACCATTATCATTGTCCCGTGGCTGTGGCTCTGGTCAGGGTGAAGGTGGGGAGCCTAGGAAGGCAGAAACAGAGGAGTATCACAGTTAAGAGCAGTGGAGCCTGTCTGGGTCCAGCTCCCAGCTTTCCTGAAGACTCCTTGTGTGGCCTTGGTCACGCTGTCTACTCTCTCTGTGCCTCAGTTGTCTTATCTGTAAAATGGGACCAGTACTACCAACTACCTCATAAGGTGTTGGGGTCAAATTTAAAAGCCTGTGGCATGTAGTAAAAGCCAAATAAATGAACTGTGTCTAGGGCCACGTTGGGAATGCTCCTTCTGCCACAGATCACAGGGTTTTGGGGCCCAAGCTTTGCCTTGCATGTAGCTGGAATAGGGGCCAGGAGGCCTGGGTTCCAGAATCACCCCTGCCACTAATTTCATTTGCTGGTGGCCCTCTGCTACCTGAGCGTTTTCTTTGCCTGTAAAACCAGCAGAGGCTACTGGACTGTGTGATGACTCACAGCCTTCTCAGCTCCTACTCTTTCTAATCCACAAACGTGCCTGGCCACTCCCGGGTGGGTGAAAACAAAAACAAACAAACAAAAAACCATTGCCATCAAGTCAATTCCAACTCATAGTGACCCGAAGGACAGAGTGGAACTGCCCCATAGAGATTCCAAAGAGTGCCTGGTGGATTCAAACTGCCAACCTTTTGATTAGCACTTAACCACTACACCACCAGGGTTTCCCCGGTGGGTGAGGGCTTGGGATTTGCTCTGACCTGGTCACACTCCTCCCTCCTGATGCCAGGTTCTGGCAATTGGGGGGCGGGGTGTGGTCTTGGGTCACTTAGGGTCTATTGCCCTTCCCCAAACCCCCTCAGCATTTTGTATTAAATCTTCAGAAATTGGAAAGCCCTGTATCTGCTTGTTCTCTGCCCCTCACTGTTCCCAGCCACAGACACCCAGACAGTAGAACGGGTGTCCAGAATCACACAGCAAACTATTGTCAGGGCCTGGCTGGGTCCTCTTCTCTCAAATCCCTCCCTCAGAAGCACCCTTGAAGACTGACTTGGGCTTCCTGGGAGCAGGAGACCCAAGCCTAGCTCTCTTCCTAACAAAATAAGAATGACTCCAGAGGGAATGGCTGTGAAAGATTGAGGGAAGGGAGGTTAGATTCAGGCCTGAGTTTGAAACTTACTCTGCCATTTACTGTGGCCAAGTAAGTGGCTTCAAGTCTTTGAGACTCAGTATGATGCGGGGTGCAAATTAAGCTTAGGAAACACCATGGGGCAACTCTGTGAGCCGAAAATCAAAATCGACTTGATGGCACCTAACAACAACAACAGTTGTGTTAATTGTGAGGCTAACAGGACACTCAGCATATGTCTGAGGCACAGAAGGCGTTTGAATCAATAGCGGGCATCCTTGCCTTTTCCCACTGTTGCTTGTAAATTCTTTCCTTAGGAAAGAGTTTAGGGGAGCCCATAGGGTCTCTGGCCTCCTTTCTCGTCCATGTCTGGATTGTTCTGTTGGGTATGTGCCTCTAGAAGCTGCCAGATTCTTAAACCTTCTAGCTGTGGGCTGGCCAGAGCGGGACCTGGCCCAGCAGCCCTTACTTCCTGTCCCCTCCCACCCCACACACTCCACGGGGCTTTAACTGAGTACTCCCCTTGAACTTTGGCTTCCTGTTTGACAGTCCTGGCTGTGGTCCTCTAAGACCTGGGATCCAGAAGACCTGGGTTCGAATTAGAATTCCACTGCCTGGTTTTCTAACAGTGTGATTGTGGGCAGATCATTCGCTTCTCAGCAGTTTCCTTGCTTTTAATGGAGAAAATGAATCATCTCAGCTTTGCAGGGCTGTAGGGAGGGCAGAGTACACAGGGAACCCTACAGGACAGCTCAATTCTGTCACGTGGGATTGTGATGAGTTGAAAATCATGGTAGGTTCCTTGACAAATACTGGTTCCTGCCTTCCTTTTTTTTTGTCTCCTAGAGCTGTGTAGCTCTGAGGAAAGAGTTTCCCCTCTCTGGGCCTCAGAACTTAAGAGGTTCAAATAAGAAGGTCTCAAGGGCCCTTCTAGTAACATGACTCCTTGATCTGGCTCTGTCTCCACTCTGCTGGGACTCAGACTCTTAGCGGTGGGTGGACACAGAGCTACTTGCAGAGCCATCAAATCAGAGGACTCTTTACTGAGGCGGGGGGAATCGGTGAGGAGAACCTTGGTAGCTTGAAGCCCAAGGAGGCTTCTGGGAAGGGTGCACCCTTTCCCCAGCCCCAGGATGGGGCTTCATCATTGGCTATCACCTCTTGCATACCCTACAGTGAAGGAAGGACACCAGGATTTCCAGGTTCAAATAGGTCCTTGGAATGAAAGCCTCCAAGCCTTAATCAGGTGGCAGGAATAGGAGCCAGTCAGAATCCAATCCTGGGATCAGATTGAAACCATGGAATTCGAATCCTGGGCTCTATTAATCGTTACTGACAACAGTTGAGCTCTCAGCGTGCCAGCCAGTTCCACGCTTCATACTCAATCAGGCTTCACAGTGTTTTTATGGGGTAGCTCCATTATCACCCCATTTTACAGGGGAGAAAACTGATGCACAGAGGGGTGCAGTAACTTGCCCAAGGTCACACAATTGGGAGCCTTGGAGCTGGGATTCCAAACAGGCAGCCTGGCCCCAGGGCCCACATTCCTGACCGCCAAGCTCTGTTCTCACAGACCACAATCAGACGCTTGCAGTTACAATCATGGAATAGAGTTAGAATCCTGGCATAAGAATCGTCAGACTCAACAGACTCATATACCCAAACCCCCCTTTATCAGATGGCGGAACCGAGGCCCAGGAGGAGAGGAGTCTCAGTCAAGGTTACAGTCCGGGCCAGGGGCCGAACCTGGCTCTGACCTCCCTCCGGCTGCCTCCCACCGGCTCCCTGTCCAGCTGCCTTCCTCTCCGTGGCAGGCTGTCTGCGCCCTACTGCCCACCCAGCACCTCTGAGGCCCAGTGGCCTCATTAGGGATTTTCCACCTCCCAGAAAAGGTCCTAATGACTGTCAGTCCTTGTGAAGCCTTAATTAATCTCAGAGGCCGACAGCTCAGAGGAGACCGGGGGCTTTGGCCTTACGCAGATGAAGATTACAGACAGCTCCATTTCATGTGGTAGCGAAGGAACGCCTCAGACATTCCTGCCAGCAATAAAAGCCACATGGCTTTCCAGTGTCCCCCCTGGAAAAGAAAAAAAGTGTGGCCCTTGGCGGAAAGCAATCAACTATGTGCTGTATGCATGGCATGAGATAAAAACGGGCATAACGAGCCGGAGAACAGTCAGGCTTTTATGCCGCCTTCCCTGGCCACTGAGAGTAGCAGGGCTGGGTGGTCAGGATCCCAGCTGCGGCTCTGGGGCGGGGAGGGCATAGCCCACCTTGTGGTGCTGGAAGCCACAGCGGAAGGGCCTGGAGCCCCTCCCCCAGAACTGGATTTGAGCCCCCACAGATAACCCAGGGCATGCGACCCATGCTGAGGAGAGCCCTGCACTTGGCTTTATGCTCTGCTGCCGCTGCCTTTAAATTCTTAATAACTTTTGAACAAAGGGCTCACATTTGCATTTTGCACTGGGCTTTGAGCATTTTATAAGCAATCGCCCACAGGTTACCCCATCGGCTAGTTGGTGCCTCTTTTCTGGACCCTTATTACCTGGCCACACTTGGGGAGTAGGGTGTCTTGAACACCTACTCCAGACTCTGCTTATGTTATCTGAGGAACCCGGCAAAGCAACCTTATGAATTGAGCAGATGCAGAAACTGAGGTGCAGAGAGGCTTCTACACAGCAAGGAAGCTAAGATTTGAACTTAGGGCTCGAGATCAGGCTTTATTATTCCCAAACAACAGATGGGAAAACTGAGGCCCAAGAGTTGAAGGTGCTCGAGGTCACAGACAGTCAACAGTTAACCAAGGGCTAGGTACTGAGCTGTGCAACAGCGGACCTAGGCCTGTATCCACATGGCCGGTGGGGGAGGGTGTCCCCAGTTTTAGGGTTGTTCGTGCCACTTGTAAACTTATTAGCTTTCTCCAACTCCCCATTCAAAACACCTAGAAGTCTTTCCTAACGTCTTTCTCTGCTATATCATGCTCCAGGTTTCCTCTGCCACCCTCAATCATTGGAGAAGAAGTTACACTTTGCAATAATGTACCTTGGTAAACTCAAAGGGGTCCAAAACCCTCGATGAATCCTAGAAAGTTGGGGCATTGTCGTATCCCATAGCCTGGGCTGGACCTGACACTCATGGACTTGACCGCTAGCTCCAGTGGAGCTGTTCTTTGTCCCTCCATGGGTGTGGCCCAGGGCAAGTCCCTTCCCCTCTCTTGGCCTCAAACTCCTGAGCAGGGAGATAAAGAGCATCGGGCCACCTGATCCCCAGGAGACCTGTCCATCTTCAACGTTCTAGAATTCCATGACAACCCACAACAGTTCTACTCATTTTCCCATCCCGGAAAGTGAGACCTAGTGAGGGGCAGGGACTTGCTCAAGTTTACACAGAATGTACGCAGGCAGCTGAACCCACCTCTGAGGCTCCTGCCTCCCGACCCATCCGTCTCTGCACAAACTTTCAGGAGGGCCCAGCCGCAGCCCAGCTCAGCTCGCCCTTGTCCTGCCCCCTGCCCAGTCTGTCAGCCACCCTGGGTACCCAGGCCTGGAAGCCACAGCCAGGGGTCCTTGGTGGGTTCTGAAGACCCCCATTAGGAAAAGTGTGCCCAGGAGATGGCAGCATATTTTTTTCTCATTCACACTTAGGTTGTCTGTGTTTCCTGGATAAAGCCCTCTTTTCCAGGGGTCATAATTTGGCTGTAAAATAGAAAGAAAGAGTCAAATGCTTGGACCTGAGAGACGAGCTAGGGCTAAAGCACCGGGAGGCCAGGATGAGGAAGTTTCCACTGGACCCTTGGCAAACAGACACAGACACACTGACACACACACACACACACGTAAAAACACTGCACATGCTCACGGGCATGCATACACACAGCACACAAGCTCATGGACACACTGACATACCCTTCCTCACGGGTACACTCTGTCACACACACTCACTGGCAGCTCAGATACACACCTGTGTGGGCAAGCCCTCCTGGAGGCTGACATTGTGATGGTGCAGCCACACAGGTAAACAAGTGTATGTGTGTATAAAGGCACACCTACAAACAGACACATCTATCTGCTTCAACATGAACAGGCCCATTGGTGTAGATGCATCCACATATCCCCATAGAGAGTTAACGCATACAGACACACACAACGGTTGTGTAGACACAGACCATCCTATGGACAGATGGACATGGAAGCATTGAGGAGGTGTCAGTCAGGGCTTGAGTTTTGGATTTGTTCTCTGGTTCAGCTCCTTGAGGAGTTGAACCCTGGCTGTGGAAGTTTCCGCTTTTCTTCAATTTAGAGGCATTGACTTTCTGGGTGGTTTGCCTGCCTGGAGCTTCTAGACCCTTCCCCAGCATCTGTGTTCTAGCCTCGATCCCTTAACATTGAGTGGAGGGTGGACTTAAACTCCTATTGTAGCTGTCCTCCTGGCGCAGAGAAAGGCGGCTGTAACAGGAGAGTTGTAGTTAGGCCTCCCTGAGGCAGCCTGAGCTGGAAGGCAGAGCATTGGCTTGGTGTGCAGGTTCAGGCTGAGAGGCCCTGGCCATGAGACTTCAGACTCTTCACCTATAAAATGGAGATAATTGCTGCTGCTCAAGGGTGGCTGTGAAGAAGCTCCCAGCACTCAGCGGGAGCTGAGAAACAGCTGCTACGGCCTGACCACCCCTGGAGGGGGCGTCAGTCTGAGCCCCCTCTGTTAGAACTTGTGTGACACCCCCAGAGACCTCAGCATGGGGAAGAATCTTGAAACCATGTCATACGATGAATTGTTAAAGCAACTGGGGACGTTTGTCCTGGAGAAGAGCAGGCCTGCGGGGGATGAGCGCTACACTTTCAGATCTATGAAGAGCTCCTGGGTGGCAGGGACCACAAGGATTTTGGGGACAGAACTAGGGCCAGTGGGTGCAGGGAGAAGAATTTGGGCTCCATGCAAGGAAAAGAAGTATTGAGAGCTAGCTAGAGATGGACCGAGAAACATCCCTCTGGAGGTAGAGAGCTCCCCATCATGGGAGGTATTCAAGTTGAGGCTGGGCTATCAGAGAGGGAATTCAAGTGTTAGATGGGGCTTGAGGCTAGACCAAATACCCATGCCCAGCACAGGGTAGGTTCACAGGAAACATTTATTGAACAAATAAAGGAGTAACTCCAAAGCTCTATTTCTGACCTGACAGCCTGTGGTTTGGTTGTGCCAGTTCTGAGGTCCCACCCTGGCATCTCCACCTGGTAGCTGTGTGACATTGGGCCTCACCCGGCCTCAGTTTCCTCATCTATAAAATGGAGAGAACAGTCTATCTCCCCTGCCCTTTCCCCCATGTGAGTGCCTTCAGTAGCCTCAACAACTCACATCCTCTGTTGTTGGCCTTTCAGGTGGTCCCCAAATTGCTGCTCTTATAAATAGGAAATGACATTGAAAGCAAAAAAAGCTGACAGATAAGCAAAAGAATGGTTAATCCATTAATCAGGAGCGTGCCCCCTTCCCCAGCTTCATGGCAGAGGGGAGCGAGAGGGATGGGATTGGGGAGGGGACAATGGGAGCCCTAAGGTCCTATTAGTGCTTTATTTTGGCAGCTAGGTGGCAGGTACATGGATGTCCGTTTTATTACTATTCTTGAAACAATACTTATATTTTAAAAGGCTCTTTTGTGTATAAATTTTACAATAAAATATTTTTAAAGAAAAAAGATAGAAGAAGAAATCTCTCCCCAAACTTCTGGGAAAAAAAATGAACCCCCTCCCCAAATTGAATAGAGTTGAAAAACTACCCATGCTGCTTCAAAGTTGGGGAGTGTTCCTTCCCCAGTGAGTCATTGCTTCAACCAGATTGTCCTGTCTACCAGCTCATTCTCAGCCAAGTCATCTGGTGGCCCTTGAAGCCCTTCTAATCATGATAGGCCCACCTATGGCATGTTTCTGGGTACCTGGCCCCTGCCAAGATCATTCCCTATGGAGCTTCTTAACGCCCACCAACAGCCCCAGGTACATGTTACTGGGCCTACTTTACAGGTGAAGACTTCCATTGAGTTAAGTCTCTTGGACCCAGCTAGGAAGGGGCAGAGCTGGAATGTGGACCAACATCTGTTGATTCCAAAATTGTGCCCTCCTGGCTTCAGCAGCCTCACCCCAGGGGCCAGCCCCTCAGTGATAATAATAATGAGTAATGCTGTATACTCTTCACGTGTATTATGTCATTTAATCTTCACAGCTACCTTATGTATTAGGTACCATTATCATCACCCCCATTTTAACAGTAGGAAAACTTGCCCAACTTCACGCTACAGGTGAGTGTCAGAGCCAAGCTTGAACCTGGGCAGCCTGACCTTGGAGCCTGTGCTGCTCAGCCTGCTTCGTGGGGACACAGACACCATGGGAGCAGGACAGGGCTTTGCCCCTGAGGTCCACGGCTGATCCCCAGGGGCCAAAGGACCTCAGGGGTGGATGGCTAGGATTGGGGGGCACCGCTGTTCCCAGAGTGGCACCAACCCTGAGTGAGGAGCTGTGTCCTCTCCTTGCCTGCCAGGACTGTGGCCCTCGGGGAGGTGGCAAGGATGTGGGCAGAATTGAATGAGCCGCAAAAATTCCCCGCAGGCTCAGACACTGGGCCACTCTGTCACTGGCCTGAGTTTTCTCCTGGAAGAGGAGTGTAGAATGGACTCAGACTTGGGGACTGTGAGCCTCAGTCGAATCAGGGGAGGACTGATAATTTAAGGGCTTTTTAGCCTGGCCGCATCCCTAGGAGCACAGGGGATAAGGCTCCCAGCCCTGTCTTGGGGGACCTCTGCACCTAGATGGGCATCAGGGGGTGAATCGTGTCCCCCCAAAATATCTGTCATGATTCCCAGTATTGTATGACTGTCTACCCTTTTGTCATCTGATGTGATTTCCCTGTGTGTTGTAAATCCTATCACTATGATGTAATGAGATGGATTAGTGGCAGTTATGTTGATGAGATCTACCAGATTAGATTGTGTCTTAAGCCAGTCTCTTTTGAGATAACACAGAATGGCAAGCAGAGAGACATGGGGACCTCATACGACCAAGAAAGCAGCATTGGGAGCAGAGCGTTTCCTTTGGACTAGAGATTCCTGCACAGAGAAGCTCCTAGACCACAGGAAGATTGATGACAAGACGTTCCTCCAGAGTGGACAGGGAGAAGAAAGCCTTCCCCTGCAGCTGGCACCCTGAATTTGGTCCTTCTGGCCTACCGGACTGTGAAAGAATAAATGTCTGTTTGTCAAAGCCATCCACTTGTGGTATTCCTGTTATAGCAGCAGTAGATGACTATGACAATGAGGAAGAGAGAGGTGGAAAGGATAAGGAGAGCCAGAAACAGAAAGAGGAGGAGGCATAGATGCATTCAGTCAACACATATTTATTGAGCACCTACTGTGTGCCACAGGTTATTCTAGATACTGGGGATACTGTAATAGACAAGACAGCCGTGGAGCTTCGTGGAGCTGTGATGCCAGCAGGGGAGACAGAAGATAAACAAGGAGGCAAATAAGCAAACTAATGCCAGATAGTGACACTGCAGAAAACAGACCGGGGTAAGGGATAGAGAGAGCGACTGGGTGGGTGGAGGGTTGGGGGGGTGTCACTAATGCTTTAGACAGGGTGGTCAAGGATGGTCTCTCGGAGGAGAGGACATCTGAGCCAAGATTTGAAGGTTGAGAAGGACCTAGATGGGGACCGGCTTCTCCCCCGCTTCCTCCTCCTGTGTATTGCAAACGTCCACTGTTGCTAAAACTTCTCTGTACCCTTTCCCCTTTTGCTTCTCTCAAAACATACAGGGTGGAATTAGGCAGCCTGGCTTACAGTTGAGGAAATCGAGGCTAGATGTGGAAGGGGCTCCTGTAGCATCCTCCTACGCCCAAACTCCAGGGCCAGACCCAGGCCTCTGCCACCCAGCCTGGTGCTTCTTGGTGCCAGCATCATCCAGCATGTTCTCCAACTGCCCAACTCTAGGCAGGCTACAGCTACTGTGGAGTCAGGCGTGGGCACTGCTCCTCAAGGGTCACGGGGATGGAAATGTGGGCAGCTGGGCAGGGCCCAGAGGGGGCAGCAGCTCAGGGCTGGGCGGGGGTCCTGAGGGAAGGCGCCCATCCTTGATTGGAACAAGGTGGCAGTGCGGGGAGCTGAGCTGGGCCTCATTGATCTTGCCCGGTGTTCCAGCCACCGGGTGGGGCCACAGCCGGGCAGGCTGCCGGTTTTCCCAGGTGTGGGGACACCCTGGGGGAATGGCTTTTCATGTGGTTGTAGGATAGGCATGCCACACAGCACATGGGGGAGGCCAGGGCGTTGGGGGCACGCTGGTGGGGGCAGGGTGTCTGGAGTTTTGGAATCCCAGAGCCAGCAAGTATCACGCTTCTGGAGACAGTGTCACGGACTTGAGGATCTGAGTCCGAGCATCCTAGAATCTTCATCATAGTGCCTGTTTACTGAGTGCTCACTGTATGTCAGGCACAGGTCTGAGCACTTTATGTGGTTTGACTCATTTCATCTTCACTCCACCCTAGGAAGTGGGTTCTATGATCATCCTGCTTACAGTTGGGGAAACTGAGGCTCAGCGAGGTTAAGTAACCTGCCCAAGGTCACACAGCTACGAAGTTTTTGTCCTAGAATATAAGACCCCTAGAATAAGAGCCTCGGAATGTGAGGATCACAGATGGTCGGCTCTGGGAGGACCCTTGGAGGTCCTTGCGTCCAGCCTTCTTGTGTGAGGGAGCCAGATCTGGAGAGGGGACTTGACTTGCTGAGGTCACAGGACAGTCAGTGGCCAAGGGGAGTCCAAGGTCAGGACTTACCACTCCTCCAGGTCACCCTGGGAGCTCAGCTGGCCCCTGACAGTGAGGTCCCTGACCCTCAGCCAGGACCTGAGGGTGCGTCTCCCAGATGTTACTAACTTTTCTGGGACATAGTTTCCTGCTGGTACAGGAAGTTCTTTTTAACATCTAACCTTAATCCCTCATGTTGCAGAGAAACCCTCTTCCTTCTCATCTTGCATACTTCTGAGAAAAGTTCAGCCTTTGATGTTGGACGAAGGCTGTTGATTCCTTGGTGTGGTGAGAGGGGACAAAGTACCCCTCCGCGCTCTGAAATATCTTCTTCACCACCTGTCACCGTGCCTGAAATGTCACCATTAGTGACTTAGTCCTTTGAGCCTTAAAGAGTTTCCCATTAAAATGTGAGTGCTCTTGGGGTGGGTATCAGCTTAGCAGAACCAGGAGCGGGGAGCTCAGGGACAGTTGAAGGGCAGGAGGTGGTGGGGCATCACTGATTCTCCTCTTCCAATCAGCCTTGATGGGGTCTCGTGTGACCTGGTCCCTTCTCACCTCTCTGTCCTCACCTCCTTCAACTCACCCCCTCTGCCATCCTACACTGGGGTTCTTGCTGGTTCTCAAACACTCCAATCATACCCCCTCTGCAGGGCCTTTGCACTTGCCATTCCCTCTGCCTGGAAAGCCCTTCGCAGCTCTGCCTGTGTGGCTCAACTCCCCACCTCATTCAGGTCCCTGCCACCTCCCCAGAGACGCTTCTCTGACCCCTTGTGGTAGGCAGACTATCGTTGTGTGCCATCGAGTCGATTTCCCACTCATAGCCGCCCCATGTTACAGAACAGAACTGCCCCATAGGGTTTTCTTGGCTGTAATATTTACGGAAGCAGATCGCCAGGCCTTTCTCCCACCAAGCCGATAAGTGGGTTTGAACCTCCAACCTTTCGCTTCGTAGCTGAGAGCTTGACCATTGTACCACCAGGGCTTTTTGGTGGGCAGACTAATGGCTTCCAAAGACGTCCACGTCCCAACCCCTGAAACCTGTTACCTCACATGGCAAAGGGACTTGGCAGATGTGATTCAAGTGAGATGGGGAGATGATCGGGGGGTGGGGGGAGGTTAGAATCACAAAGGTGCCTGCAAGTGGAAGAGGGCAGCAGAAGAAGACAGTCAGAGGGAGGTGTGACTACGGAAAAATGATTAGAGAACCAGAGAGATGGCAGTATGAGGAGCACTTGGCCCGACGTTGCTGAGTTTGAATATGGAGGAAGGGGTCATGAGCCAGGGAAAACCAGTCGCCTCTAAAAGTTGAAAAGGGCAAGGAAATGACTCTCCCCTAGAGCCTCCAGAAAGGAACACAGCCCTGCCAACACCTTGATCTTAGTTCACGTAGACCAGTGGAGACGTCTGACCTCCAGAATTGTAAGATGATAAATTTGTTTTAAGCCATTAAATTTGCGGGAATTTTTTATAGCAGCAACAGGAAACGAATACATCCCCCTGCCCTGATTTATGCTTCTCCAGCTCAGTTCTCATTGCCTGAGAAATTCTATCTGTATCTACGACTTGCCTCTTTTCTCTCACAGAATGTCAGCTCTGAGGGGCCTGGGATGTTGTTTTGTTCGGTGTTGTTGCCCCAATGAGGGCTGCCAAATTTGCCAAATAAAAATATAGGAGGCCCAGTTAAATCTGAATTTCCGATAAACAAGGAACAGTATTTTAGTATAAGGTTGTTTCAAATATTGCAATTATTTGTTGTTTATCTGAAAATCAAATAATTGGGGTGTCCTGTACCTTATCTGTCCACTCCATCCAGTATCCAAAACAGTGCCTGGCTACATACAGCTCCATAAATGTCTGTTGAATGAAGGAATGAATTAAATAAATGAACAAATTAACTCATTTGTAGCTTAAAAATCCTCTTTGGCTCACGGGATAAAGTTTAAATAATAGCAAATAATTAAAAGCAAACCGTTTCATAGCCCTTCCTATAATGCCAGGCTCTGTTCTAGAACTTCATAATTATCAACTCATGCAATACTTAGAGTAACCCAATATGGTCATTAGCCCATTTTCCAGAGGAGGAAATTGAGAACCAGGAGGCTTAGTGACTTGCTCAAGGTCACATGGCCATTGTGACAAAAAACAAAACAAAACAAAACAACCAAACTCATTGCCGTTGAGTCGATTCTGACTCTTAGTGACCCTAAAGGACAGAGTAGAATTGCCCCACAGAGTTTCCAAGGAGTTTCCAAGGAGCGGCTGGTAAATTTGAATGGCCAAGCTTTTGGTTATCAGCTGTAGCTTTTAACCACTACGCCACCAGGCTTTCCATTGATTGACAGAGCCAGGCAATTCAAGATGCTTGAAGAACCTGGTTTACAGAACATTCTAGCTTTATCTCCCAACACCCTTCCCCCACCGGCTCCATGGATCTTTCTCCAATAGCCCACGTGCCTTTGTGGGGCTGCCCTCCCCTATTCTTTCCTCCTGCTTGTACACCAAAGCCCCGTCCAAATTGTCCCTGTCCATGAGACTGTCTCTGACGCTCCAGGAGCACTTGGCCCCTCCCTCCTCACTATTCCCCCAGCCCTTTGTCTGGCTGTGTTGTAAGGACTTGCTGTCACGTCTTCGCCTCCCTAAACCGTGGCCTTCTGAGGGCAGAGACAGGTCACTTTCGGCTATGTGGCCACGGAACTTAGAACTGAGCCTGACCCTAGGGGGGTTTCCAGAAGCATTAGAGAATGAATGAGTGAGTGAATGAATGAATGAGCAAGTGAATGAATGAATGAGTGAGCATCTTTCCCACCCTGGCCCTCAGTTTTAGAGTCTATAAAAGGGGAAGAACAATTTCTAGTTCTCTTTCCCGCCACCCCAGCATCTCTTAAAACAAAACACATATTTTTCTGATTATAAAAGTAATACACATTCATTAAAGAAAAATTGGAAAATAATAAAATTATGAAGAAAATTGAAACCACTCATAATTCTGCCACCCAGAACAATTGTTAGCATTTTGGTTTTCCAGCCTTTTGGTATTCTTACTGTGCGTATAGATTCAATTCTTCCTGCTTCCCTCCCCGCTCCCCTGTCTCTCTTTTATAACGTTGGGAACTTACGGCCCATGTTGTCTTAAACCTGCTTTTGAAACTCACCAACATATTGTGTGCCTTCCCCCGTGACACTGAATTCCCTCCAGCAGCATGGGATGAGTCTGCTGATGACCGGCCATGGTGGGGGCCGGAGTGCAGAGAGGCTCTGCCCACTACCAACCAGGCTGGACCACCATAGTGTTCCCTTGTGGTTGGCCATTCAGGAGTTTTCTGGATTTCTGTTATTATGAAAATGTTGCACAGAACACCTTTGTATGGGCATCTTAGCTACGTCTCTGATTCCTCCTTTAAGACCCATTCTGGGGCCGGGGTTGCCGAGCTCAGTGCAGACCTAGTGAGGCCTCTCACGCCGCCCCACGCCTACCAGCACCCTTGGCCTCCTAGGCTTGACAGGAGCCGGGGGGGTTACTCCAGCTCCTCCAAAGCAAAGCCTCACTGGTTCCATCCAGGGCTGAAAATACCCATTTATTCAGCCATTTGTCCACATTTTCGTCTAAGCTTCATCGTTTCCATCTCATACACTTGGTTCTGATTGAAACAACCACACAGGTCACCACTCTCTGAGGTGCTCATGGCCTCAGGCTGTGTAGACATCGTACATTGACTGAGCTCACCATGTACCAGGTCCTGTGCATTTCAGCATGTCCTCAAAATAACCCTTGGAGCTAGGGATGGCTGTCTCCCATCTCATAGATGAGAACGCTGAGGGTCTGAGATGCTAAGGCCACAGAGCAGGAAGTCGGGGATCTGGGCTCCACCTCCAGTCTGCCTGACTGCTGTGTGAGGGGACTCTCCTGCTCTCAAGGAGCCACACCGTGTAGATCCTGGGAGCTGTAGGCCCTGGGCCTTGTGGGCTGCGGGTGCAAAGTCCTTGCCCCCCTACACCTTCTGCCTCTTCCTTGATGGGGACACAGTCCCATTATCATCAGGAAGTAGACAAGGCACCGGCCTAAAGGTTGGACAGCCAGATACATCCTTCCCCTTCTGGCTCAATGTGTGCCCTTGGAGGTCACTGAGCCTCACTCTCTCCATCTGTAGAATGGAAAAGCAGGGTTTCAGATGACAGCCTCCAGGTTGCAGCTTCTCCCAGCAGAGAAGTGGTGATACTCGGCACTGAGTCAAAGGGAGAGAGAACTCTGCCAGACAGGCGGATGGCCTCACCACAGGCAGCCAAGCCTGGTCTCTGGGGGGCTGGAACCCGCCGGTTGGGGGGCTGGAACCCGCCGGTCTCAGTCCCAGGCTGTGCTGGGAGGGGCTTGGCAGCCCCAGATGGAGCCTGGCCTGCCCCGCCTGGGCAGATGGGAGGCTATTTTTTAACCGACCTCACAGGAAGAAGGGGCCAGAGATGAGTTCAAGGGGTTAACCCAGACCCCTGGGGACACTTCCTATTTGCATTCTCTTTCCTCACTACCTAGGGAGCTATCTCCACTGTCCTGGGGGTAGGCTGCAGGGGGCTCCCAGCTTAGCCCCTCACTGGCTGGGTGACCCTGCACAGGCCCCTTCCCCTCAGCCTTAGTTTCCTCATTTGCTGGGTCTCCTCCAGGCATCTCCAAGGCCTCTTGCAGCTGGGAAACCTTGTTCTGAGCCAGGCTCTCTCTCCTGTCACACCAGTCCTGGGTTCCAGTGAAACCTGACCCTTGGGAAGCCACAGCCCAGTGGACAGGGGCCAGAGGTCAGCATCTGGGGATCCCTGGGAAAAGGTGAGATTTCCTGGCCAGAGAGTGTCAGAGAAATGGGGACCAGCCTGGGTAGAGGCAAAGCATCCTTCCCCTGTGGCCTCCCCCTGTGGCCTCCTTCAGACCACACCACCAGATGTCCCTTGGTACCCACAGTGAGGAGTTCCTGGAAAGTTGAGTGTCTATAGTGGGGGGCGTGGCCTCTGAGGGGTAGGGGTGGGGTGGGAGTGGGGTGAGCTAAGGAGTTACTGGACCACAGGGTAGGGTCCTAAGGTCGAGGTGGGCTAGATGTTAGCTGCTGTGACAGAGTTCTCAGTGTACCCAGCAGTCCTACCTGGAACACCCTGGACCAGGTGCTGGTCTAGCCTGAAGGCGGGGCACATATGGGGGAGCAGTGCATGTGGGGGAGGGGAGCATGCAAGAGGGCACACAGTCCAAATGCTGTGCAGACATCTGGGAAGCTGGGACCCAAGTGACGGTTTGAAGGGAGCTGACTCTGACTTGCCTCTTTTTATTTATTGTCTATTTAAAACAATACTGCTAATAAATAACAGCAATCAAATCCCTCCCCTTACAGCGATAAAAGTAATATAAGCACAATGCAAAAACTTGGAAAATACAGAAAAACATGTTACACACACACACACACACACACACACATACACACACACACACAAGCGTACACCTGAAAAGTTATAAGCAGAGTGAATACTGTGAGCATCTTTGAGGGGGTGGGGGCCTGCGGGTATTCTGAATATAATCATACTGATTCCCACGCAAGAGCATTTTCGGTGGGGGGGGCTCGAAATGCCGAGAAATTTTAATATTATTGTAGTGAATTCTCTCAACAACCTGGAGATGGGTGCTGTTATTCTCCCCATTGTACAGATGAGGAAACTGAGTAAAAGGGAGGTTAAACGTCTCCCTCGGAGTAAGTGGCAGAGCCAAGATCTATACCCAGGAGCCCTGATGGTGCAGCATTTAAGTGCTTGGCTGCTAACCAAAGGTTGGAGGTTGGAATCCACCAGCCTCTCGGCAGGAGAAAGATGTGACAGTCTGCTTCCATAAAGGTTTATCGCCTTGGAACCCCATGGGGCAGTGTCTACTCTGTCCTATAGGGTTGCTATGAGTCAGGATTGACTCGACAGCAATGGGTTTGGTTTTTTTTTTTTCCTGGCTAATTTGAAAATGAAAATCATCTCTAGGGTCCGAGGCTTGATTCCAGCCTTGGCTTCTTTGGGGAAGCCCTGTTCATTTATTCATTCATTCTTTCAGCAGGATTTACTAAGCACCTCCTATGAGCTGGCCCTAGGTCATGGCATGGGGACTTGGCTGTGAACAAGACAGACAGGACCCCTGCTCTCAGGCTAGAGGGCCCAAGGCTGTGCCCCCAACTGACCACAAACTGAGTCCTAACATTGACCACAGCTTGATCCTCAGTCCAGGCTGCCACTGACCCCAACCCTGGTCACTAAGTGACCTTCAATCCACCTCCCCACTCAGCCATGGACCTGTGTGGGTTTTTCCTTTGTGACCATGTGTCCAGAAGCCAAGGCCAGTTTCCTTTCTCCTTAGCCCATTGTCCAGGAGGGCAGGGCCAGGGCGGCAGTCAGGAGCCTGCCCAGTACCCCAGACCCACCGCGCTGGGCCAAGCCTCCCTGGGGCAGAGGGCTGGGGTGGGGGTTGGCATCAGACCTGGCAGGGCCAGGAAAACCAGTCTTGCCAGGGAAGTCACAGGCAGGCGTAGAAGGCTCTTGAACTTGGGATGGGACCAACCCAGGAGTTTGAGCTGCACCTCAGAAAGGTTTTACCTTCCTCCCACTTAGAAAAAAATCTAACATGGCAGGTCTGGTCTGGGCCCTTTCTGTGACTGGCGTCATGTTTTTTGGGGGCCCCGCATGTCACCTCACTCTCAAGGCAGAGTGTTTTTGTGGGGCCCAGTGCAAAACAAAAATATGAGTCCCTTGTCCAAAGAGCAGGATAAAAGCCTTTTCCTTTCTTCCGTGGTCTCTCTCCTGACCTGTCTGGAGTTTTTTACATGTAATTTAATGTCATGCTCCTTCACACGCACATGCGGGGCAAGTGTAGACCTTCACAGAAGTCCAGCACCCCACCCCAAAACTTGGTGTGCAGGGTGTGCGCCCAGGCCCCCTGGGGGCAGAGGGACTGGGAGGTGATGGGAGAACACAGGACTGCCGAGAGCCATCCCTAAGAGGTGACCGAAGGCGAGACTGCCAGTGGGCTAAGACTGCCAGCCCGCGTGCACACCACTGTCCCACTGGACTTCACTTACCAAACATAAGTTCAAGGAAAAAATTACTGAGAATTTCAAGACAACAACTGAAGAACATTAAATCCCCAGCAGGGCTCGATTTCCTCCTTCCTGCTCCTCTGAGAGCAAGGTCCTTTGTGACTGCTGCAGGGGCCAGTCCCACAACTTCTACCCCAGCAAAGCCTCTGATGTATCGGGCGGAGGGCAGGGGAAGTGTGGAGCTGCCTTTTGTGCTGATGGGAGACCTCGTGGCAGTGTCCATGGGAGACCCCCTGACAGTGTCCATGGGAGACCCTGTGGTAGTGGTAGGCAAACCCTGGATTTGGATCTCAGCTTCATCACCTACAACCTGTGTGAACTTAGGCAAGTGACTTAACCTCTCTGAGCTTCACTTTTCTCCTCCGCAAAATGGGGACAAAAATACCTACTTTGTGGGGGTGTGAGAATTAGCAGTGATGTATAAAAAGTGCCAGGAGCCCCTGGGGGGTGTAAATGGTTAATGGGCTCGACTGTTAACCAAAAAGTTGGAGATTCGAGTCCACCCGGAGGGAGCTTGGGAGAAAGGCCTGGCGATCTACTTCTAAAAAAACCAGCCATTGAAAACATTATGGAACACAGTTCTACTCTGACACACATGGGGTAGCCATGAGTCGGAATTCACTCGACAGCAACTGGTTTATAAAGTGCCCAGCCCAGTACCTGGCCTGTAGTAAAAACTTATAAGTGACTTGGTGGTCTTCTCTGTTCTCTATGCACTCAGGCAAGCAGGGGGTCCATGAGCAGGGGCAGGGGCATCCTGTGTGATGCCCCTCATCCCCAGCGGAGGCATGAGGGGGGAATTCCAGGGGACTTCTGCACGATGCCCAGGGCAATGGGCCTGGGGCATGATGCTGGATCAAGCAGAACCCGCAGTAGGTGGGAGGAGCCCCTGGGAGACTAAGAAGAGGGGCCCGGAGGTCCTTACCAAAGGGCCCATGGGAGGGACTGTTGTGAGAAGGATAAATGGGCTCCTGCCAAGTGGGAAAGAAGCCCCTTGCTTGTGTCTGCCATGCTCAGACCTGGGAGGGCTTTGGGGATTCTGACCCAGCTCCCTGGGGTGCTCTCAGAGCTTAGTTTCTGCCCTGCCCTCTCTCTGGGCATGTATCTAGTACCTTCCACGTGGGCCATGTACTGCGTTTTATGAACCTCCCCTTGTTGGTCTTCAAAAGATTACTGACCCATTTCTCAGATGAAGATGACCCATTTCTCTGAGGCCGAAAGAAGGCAATGACTCACTCAAAGACACAGCAAGAAAGTGGCGGAGCTGATTCTGACCGACTTTCTCCAGCACTTGGGGCCCTCTGGCCTTTCTGGATGTGGCTGGAGGAGACATTAGCTGGGCTCGTGGAAGTGCCACCAGCTCATCCCAGGAAGGCGTCTGGTGGAAGCTGAGGGATGTTCCTTGATCTGGGGAAACCTCAATTAACTCCTAGCTGCTTTGCTGTGGTGAGGTGCACAGGATATTGACAAAGGCTGCCTGGGTTTGAACCCCAGCTGGGTGGCCTTGGGCAGATGGCTTAACCTTTCTGGGCCTCAGTTTTCTCATCCGTAAAATGGGCTTAATAATAGCGTCTACCTTATAGGATTGTCGTGAGGATCAAATGAACAAAAATATGTCAAGTACTTAGAACAGTGCCCAGCACTAGTAAGAGCTATGTTAAGTGTTTGCTGCTCATATTATAACTATTTAAGAGTTGAGTTGACATAACTTATATCTTCTAGATAGCCAATTAGACATTTATTAACTTCAGTTTTATACTTAAAAAACCAAAAAAAACAAACCCACTGCCTTCGAGTCCAATAATGTTCCTTTCAAGACCCAGGTAAATTTCTAGGTTCTTAAAAACACCTCCTCTTCCCACAGTGTCTGCAGCCCATGGTGGATTTAACAGCTCTGCCTAGAGCAGCTTTTCCCAAAATGGACTCCATATTACACCAGCCCTTTCAAGCTGCCCATGTTCATTTGCATGCTCAGGGCTCTGAGAAGTCCTGCAGCAAAAAAAGAAAAAAAAAACGAACTCTTGAACATTGTTGAATACAGCCATTCCCAATTTTGTTTGTCCTTGGAGCCCCTTTATTTCCACTCAGTACCTGACAACATCTGCTGGACATACCTTAGAAGACGCCACTCTCATTTCCTGGTTTTAGGAAATGGCAGGAGGAGAGAAATCTGTGAGTAACACCCCTTGCAATGACAAACAGTCCCACCTCTACGGGAATCACCTCCACTAGTTTGAATCCATCACCTGGCTGGTCCCCTACGTTCTCACAGCAGCCTTGGGAAGTCAGAAGCATCAATACCCCCATCTTACAGATGAGCAAATTGAGGTTCATGGAGGTTAAGTGGCCACACAGCCAGTAAGTGGTGGATCTGGGAGACAAACCCACGGCTTTGGATTTTAAACCCCGCATTCTTGCTTCTGCACACTGATAGGAAAAATAAAAATAGAGCCCATTTTGCCAGGATCAATCTTCCCCAGTAATTTGCTTTTAAAAATCTAGGTTTTTTTTTTCTTCTTTTTGTAGCAATAGAATGTATGAAAAACTTAGACATCAGTAGCTTTCTTCTGACTACAAAAGCAATACATGCTTATTGTGCATAAAACTTTTCAAACATTTTGAGTTGGAAAGTGAAAAACTTCATAATTCCACCCTGAGAGATCAGCTGGTTAACAATTGACCATACGCTTCTCTAGAGCTGCGTCATCCAACATGATAGCCACCAGCCGCACGTGGCCATTGAAGTAAAAATGAATTAGAATGGAATAAAATGAAAAATTCAGCTCCTCAGTTGCACTAGGCGCATTTGAACTTCTTGGTATTCACTTGTGGCTGGTGGCTACTGTATTGAACGGCATAGATATAGCACATTTCCATCATGGCAGAAAATTCTACTGGACGAGGCTGTTAGGCTCTTCCTAGATATATACTGACATCTATATGTAATAATTAGGAAACCCTGGTGGCACAGTTGTTAAGTGCTACAGCTGCTAACCAAAAGGTCAGCAGTTCGAATCCACCAGGTGCTCCTTGGAAACTCTATGGGGCAGTCCTACTCTGTCCTGTAGGGCTGCTATGAATTAGAATTGACTCGATGGCAACAGGTAAAATGGATATATGTAATAATTATTAATATGCTTGATGAGGCTCCTGGATATAGCACATGTCTCTGTATGGCCTTACACAGAGAGGGAAGAGACCCTGTAGAGGTAAAACACAGAATACAGAGAAGGAAAATAGACTAGAAGGAAATACACCAACTAACAGTGGTTTTCTCTGGCTGTTGAGATTACAGAGTTTATTTTTAAAACTGTCTGGATCCTCCAGGTGTTCTACAACATAAAATACAGGTGGGGTGGGGATGTTAGCTGCATTTGTGTTTTCCCTAATGTTCTCGTTTAGTTCTAAAATCTTCAAGATGTGATCTCACTCAAAACCAAAAAAAAAAAAAAAAAAAACAAGTTCCGTGGAGTTGATTCTGACCCATGGAGACCCCAAGTGTGTCAGAGTAGAACTGTGCCCCATAGGGCTTTCAGTGAGAGATTTTTCAAAGCAGATTGTCAGGCTTTTCTTCTGAGTTGCTTCTGGGTGGACTTGAACATCCGACCTTTCAGTTAGCAGCTGAGCGTGTTAACTGTTTGCATTGACCCAGGGGCTCCCACGATCTCACACATTTTCTTTTTTTTCTCTAAAACTCGTGGACTCACGAGGGATGGAAGCCTGCCTAAGCGGAAGGAATGAAGCACAAATGGAGGAAAGGCAGACAGAGGTTTATTTTCAGGGTGAGGGCCCTCCAGTCTATGGCTGGTTCACGGGTGTGTAATCTGTGCTGGTCCCCATGCCTTGGAGGGCCCCATGCTTGGTTTAATGCTCTGTGGTCACTGTCTTGAAATTCCCAAGGATTTTTGAACCAGGAGCCCCACATTTTCATGCTGCACAGGGCCCCCCATGTTACACAGCTGATCCTGGTCCTCAGGATTCTGCATGGGGTCAGTCTCATTTTGACTGCTCTAAACCCTTGCCCCTTTGTTTCCATCAGGCCACAAACGTGGCCATCTGTGGAGCACTCTATGTGCATGCGAACCAGTTCTCTTTGGCTGCTCAGATGTGTGTCTACAGAGAGATAAAAATAGGGCGGTGCGGGAGGGCCCCTGCGGTTTCTGCTCACACACACATACAGGCCCTCAAGGTGTACTTCTACACTGGCCTATTTCAGAGAGCTGCCCAGTGCACCATGGGATGCTTTGCTCACATCACTGCCCAGGTTGGATCCTGCTTGGACCCTGCTGCCTTGAAGGCCATCACCAACCCCAGGGCCTGTCCCACCTTCCTCCCCAGCCTTCTCTCCCTAGACCCCTCCACAAGACCCACTAGTTGCCGTTGATTGAACTCAGACTCACAGTAGCTCCATGTGTGTCAGAGTAGGACTGTGCTCCATGGGGTTTTCAATGCCTGATTTTTCAGATAAGCCACCAGGTTTTCTTCCAAGGTGCCTCTGGGTGAACATGAACCCCCAGCCTTTCATTAGCCCTCAAGTGTGTTAACCATTTGCACCAGCCAGAGACTCACAAGCTCTCCCATCTCTGTGAAACCTTCTCTATACAGGCCTTCCCGTGCCATTCACTCTGGGCTACCAGTGCTCCCTCCTTACCAAAAGCTGCCTATTCTAGACCCATCTCAGATCCTATCCTCTCCAGAAAGCCTTCTGGAAGGATTTGAGAAGGGCCTGGAGGTACCTGGGGAGCACAGAGGAGGATATGAATAACTTTGCCTGGAGAAGCCATGGAGGTGGTGAATTTGAACTGAGCCTTAAGGAAGAGGAGACATCTTCCAGGTAGAAGGGAGGGTTCTGTTGGGCTGGCTGTGATGTCAGACAGACCCCCAGCATGAATCTAGGCTTGGTCACTTATTAACTGCATGATCTTAGGCAAGTCGCTTTCCTTTGCTGAGCCTCGACTTCCCCATCTGTAAAATGGGGATAATAATAACAATGACATCTGTCATGGATTGAATTACGTCCCCCAAAATATGTGTGTAACAGTTTGGCTGGGCCATGATTCTCAGTATTGTGTGGCTGTCCTCCATTTTGTGACCTTAATTTTATGTTAAAGAGGATTCAGGTGGAATTGTAACACCCTTACTAAGGTCGCATCCCTGATCTGATGTAAGAGGAGTTTCCCTAAGGCATGGTCTGCATCACCCTTTATCTCTCAAGGGATAAAAAGGAAAGGGAAGCAAGCAGAGAGTTGAGGGATGTCATACTACCAAGAAAGAAGCACCGGGAGCACTGTGTGTTCTTTGGGCCCAGGGTTCCTGAGTGGAGAAGCTCCTAGTCCAGGGGAAGATTGATGAAAAGGACCTTTCTTCAGAGCAGACACAGAGCGAAAGCCTTCCCCTGGAACTGACGCCCTGAATTAGGACTTGTAGCCTACTAGACTGTGAGAAAATAAATTTCTCTTTGTTAAAGCCATCCATTTGTGGTATTTTTGTTGTAGCAGCAGTAGATGGCTAAGACAATATCCACTCTATGGATCATTGTAGAAATTAAGTGAAATGAGATATTTTGCAAAGGAACCAACACAGTGCCTGTTACACAGTAAGTCATCAACAAACTTGGTTCCCTTCCTCATTCCCTCACCCCTCTAAAGGATTGGTTTCAGCACCTCTGCCATAAGCAGGGGTCTGGCAGAGGGACAGGGAAGGCCCCCAAGGCTGGGTAGGAATGAATGTGGTGTGGGGACGGGAGCTGCGATTTGGGGTCAGTCTGCCCAGATACGAAGCCCAGCTCTGCTGGCTCCTCCCAGGGAGACACGGGTAGTCCATGGATCTCTCTGGGTCTGCTTATTTGTTTTCTCACCTCTGCAGTGGAGGTAGCAATGCCCAGCTTACAGAGCTCTGCTGAGGATTTAATGCGGTAACTGATGGTGTAACAGGGGCATCTCTAGAAGCCCCGGAAGGCTGAGACTCTACAGAGACAGGAAAAGCATAAACCAGAGTGGTGTGGGCGGTCAAGGAGGGAGAACCCACTCAGTGGGGGTGGGAGGGGACGAAGGTTAGGAGCCCTGGAACTTAGAAGAGGTTCTGCAACTCCCTGGCTGTGTGGCTTGGGCAAGGTCTGGTGCCTCTCTGGGCCTCAGTTTCCCCACCTATAAACTGGAAGCTATGGTGCCTGCCTATCTCACCAGGGTGTTTTCCTGAGACAACCTCTTTCCACACACCATCAGCATGTCAGCTCCAGAAAGGCAGGCATGTGTGACTGTTTTCTTTGCTGTTGAATCCCCAGTGCCCAGCACAGTGCTTGGCATGCAGTAGGTACTCAATAAATGTCCACTGAATGAATCAGCAGCACCAGCTTGCCCCACTTCGTATACCCCCCACTCAGCTCAAGTCCTGGGCACTGAGGATATGGGAATCCAAGGAAACTAGGCCTGTCTCTACAGAGCAATGTCTCGAGGTCAGGACCACAATGCAGGCTACAAGCATTTCTTGAGCACCTGCTGTATGCTTGGCACTCCCTGGCCCAGGGCAAGTGCTTTCTCCACAGCAGAGAGCCAGAGGCCAGAGAGGAAGGCAACAGGCAGAGCAACTTGGGAAGAGGAAGGGGGTGGGGGAAGTGGGGAGCGGCTGGGTCTGGTCTGGGCAGGGGCAGGCAGACCCCAGGCTGGAGCCCTGGCTGACCAGAGGTCCAGCTCACCTACTCTTGGGAGGGTGGTCCTGCCCCTTCATCTTTTGTTCTTTGAAAAAATTATTTTCCAAGAAAGAGGAATAAATAATATTTTTAAATTTATAAATTTATTTATAAAAAATTATTTATTTAGAAGAAATAATCTAAAAATAATTTATGTGTAGTGTTTAAATGTTTGGAAAGCACACAATCACCAAAAGAATACAGAAATCAAAGGCTCCTTGCCATAATTGCACCATGTAGCATCAGCCATTGTTGACATTGTAGTGTGTTTCCTTCCAGGCTTTTTTCTGAAGTTGCAGCCTCATTCCCAGAGGGGGCTTTCTGTGGGGAACGTGGGGGAACTGGGCTCTCCCTGTGGGCCTCCTGCGGCCCCTAACCTGAGGCTCCTCATATTAATCTTTCTGGGCCTGGTACTCGAGGGTGCTTAAGCTGTGGAGGGATTCGGCAAGTCTCGCCTCCTGCCTTGCTTCCTCTGTGGCGTGTGGGCAGAACTCAATTCACTGACAGAGGGCTGGAAGGAAAACCTCAGAGTCGGGGGCATGTCTTGAGGCTGTGGGTGTTGGTCCCCAGCCATTGGGTACCCAGGCGAGTTGGGTTTGGGGACAGGGGCCTGGCCTTTCTCTTTTTCCCCTCCTCCTTCATTTTGCCCTTTTTTCTATTTGAGCATGGGCAAGTATTCTATTCCCTTAATTCCTTCTGCCCCTCTATGCCCACCCACTTTCCCTTCTTAACAAAGGTGAGCCAAATAGGTGGACCCATTGATGCTAAGGTGACCTAGAACCAGCAACCAACCCCACGTGGCAGAGTAGAATTGTGCTCCATAGGGCTTTCAATGGCTGGTTTTTCAGAAGTAAATTGCCAGGCCTTTCTTCTGAGGTGCCTCTGAATGGACCTGAACCTCCAACCTTTCGGTTAGCAGCTGAGCACATTAAACCATTTGTACGACCCAGGGTCTCCCACAGTGACCTAGGAGGGACCTGCATTAAAAAAAAAAAAAAAGCCAGAGTGGGCAACAATTTGTCCCAAACGATTGAGAGCTAACGGTGGAATTTGTTATAACCATGTCACACAATGAAGGATTTTTTTTGGGGGGGGATTGATTTTAGTCAGCCCTGCAAATCATAAGTTACAGGCGTCTGCCCTTTCCGCTCACACGTAAGTCTGAACCTTTTGCCAAAAACATTTTTTCCCAGACATGAAAGAAAACCCCAAAGAGGAACCTAAAACTTCACGATGCCTGCGTCGACTGGACGCCAGTGGCGGGCTCTTGCCTCAAACGTTCAAAGAAAAAGTCAAACAGCGAAGGGGAAGTGAGGGGAGAGGCTGGGAGCCCCTCGGGTTGATCATCAGGTCATTCATTCATTCATCCATCCATTCGTTCATGCATTCTTCCTTTCCTCCATCTGTTTCGCAAGAAGCTCTGTGCATCTCCTCTCTGGGAGGCTCCATGAATATAACCCTTTCAACAATGTGTGGGGCAGTGGCAGGCACTAGAAGGGACAATGAAAGGGCCAGGGAAGGTGCCCCGGGGGGATGGCCATTAAGCTGGACCTTCAGGGGAGAGGAGAGGGCTTCTCACCTTCCTTGTCCTGCTCAGAGTCAGGGAAACATCTTTTAGAGGAAAAGGAACATTAGATATTAATAACTTTCAGCATTTATGGAGGGCTTGACTCTGTGCGGAAACCCTGGTGGAGCAGTGGTTAAGTGCTATGGCTGCTAACCAAAATATCGCCAGTTCAAATCTCCCAGGTGCTCCTTGGAAACTCTATGGGGCAGTTCTACTCTGTCCTATAGGGTCACCGTGAGTTGGAATCGACTCGATGGCAACAGGTTTGATTTGGTTTTGACTCTGTGCAGGAGCCCTGGTGATGCAGTGGTTAAAGCACTCAACTGCTAACTGAAAGGCCAGCAGTTCAAAACCACCAGCCACTCTACAGGAGAGAGATGTGACAGCCTGCTTCCGTAAAGATTTATAGCCTTGGAAACCCTATGGGGTCACTATGAGTCAGAATCTACTTGACGGCAGTGGGTTTGGTTTGGGTTTTTGACTCCATGCCAGGCCCTGTGTTAAGTGCATAATATACATTATCATTAAATCCACTCAGCGAGCCTCGAGGTGGGTACTATTAACATAACCCATTGTGGTCGAGTCAATTCTGACTCATGGCGACCTCGTGTGTTACAGAGTAGAACTGTTCAATGAGGTTTCTTGGCTATAATCTTTAAAAAAAAGCAGATTGCCAGGCTTTTCGTTCACAGCACCTCTGGGTGAGTTTGAACAGCCAACCTTTAGGTTAGTGGTTGAGCATTTGCGCCACCCAGGGAGACCTTGTGGGTATTACATGTTCTTTCCATTTTACAGAAGAAAAAACCAAGCACAGAGTGGTCAAGCCCTTGGCTCAAGGCTACATACACTGCAGGGCTTGGCTGCAGTCTGGACTCACAACTGCACTTTACATCACCTCCTCTCCAAAAGGTGCCCTCTTCTCCCCCACCCTCAGGGCCACTCTGCAGTCTCCCTCCTGCGCACCCTCTGGCGCCAAGGAAACTAGAGCGTCAGGGCTGGAGACGGAACAGGGGAATGAGATGTAGGAACACCTGCCAGGTGGCAAGTGATCAAACTGGGGATACTGCCGAGGGGTGCTGGCAGATTGAGAGGCTCCAGAAGCCAAGCACTCACTATCTACCAGGAGTTGTGTGCAGGGCTTTAGGGGCACAGCCCCATCTACTCTTTGCAACCACTCTTTGAGGTCAATGTTACTCACTACATTTTAAAGAGGTGGAAACCGAGACTCAAAGAGGTTAATTAACATGTTGGGCTACGCAGCCACCAAACAGCTTAAACCCGGTCGGTCTGACACCTAAGCTATGCAAGGCAGATGGTGGTCCCCAGGTGCCTGAGAAAAGTCGGTTTTCCTGTTGCTGAAGTCAACATTTGTTATAAATTGAATTGTGTCCCCTCAAAATATGTATCGAAATATCGGCTCCTATATCTATAAATGGAGTCCATGAGTGGTGCGAAAGGTTAAATGCTCTACTATTAACCAAAAGATTGACAGTTTGAGTCCACCCAGAGGCACCTCAGAAGAAAGACCTGTGATCTGCTTCTGAAAAATCAGCCATTGAAAACTCTGTGGAGCACAGTTCTGCTCTGACGCACATGGGGCAGCCCTGAGCTGGAGTCGACTATACAGCAGTTGGTTTATACCTGTAAATATGATCCCGTTTGGAAATAGGGTTTTCTTTGTTATGCTAATTAGGCCACACCTGAGTTGGATGGGTTCTATATCTAATCACTTCTGAGTTATAAAAAAGAGCAGAATGGACACGGAGACACACGCACGGGAAGACAGATGCTCTGTGAAGATTGTCTACAAACCAAGGAATGCCAAGGAATCAAAGAACACACGGGGCTACCAACGAGGCAGGAATTGACACAACTAAGACTCTGATTTGGACTTTCAGCCTCAAGTACTGTGAGGAAACAAATTTCTGTTCTTTAACACTACCAACTTGTGGTATTTCCCTTATGGCAGCAATAGGAAACTAAGACAACCTTTCAGAAGACCTCATCACTCTCTGGACCTCAGTTTCCTTATCTATAAAATAAAGAAGAGGCACTCTCTGCCCTCCCGCTCCAACATTCTCCTGAGTTGGCTCACTGCTCCTTGTTCTTGTTACTTCTCAAGGCATGAGTCTCATGCCCAGCCCCCACTACCCATTGCCGTCAAGTTGATTCTGACTCATACATAGCAATCCTATAGGACAGAGCATAACCGCCCCTAGGGGTTTCAAGTCTGTGACCTTTATGGAAGCAAACTGCCACATCTTTCTCCTGCAGAGTGGCTGGTGGGTTTGAACTGCCGGCCTTTCGGTTAGGAGCCAAGCACTTAACCACAGCACCACCAGGGCTCCTACACCAGTACCGACCACTAAGGTGTGGATGACTCACTGAGTCCCCAGGCCAGGCTGAGAACAGTAGCTCAGGGCAGGACAGGACTCATTGGAGGCTGCAGGTGATCATGGGGGAAGACTCTTAGCAGAGGGGGTGTTTGAGCACAGTCTTGAAGGAGGGGCGAGACTCCCCCAACTATCAGTGGGGCACATTCTGGGTGGTGGATTCGAGGAAGAGTTTACAGAAGAAGCATCTGTAGGAGATGGACATGAGAACCACTGAGCCCTGGGCCCAGGCCTCAGCTTCCCTAACTATGGAGGAGTCTGGTCTGGCTGAGAGGCAAGACACTGCTCTCTCCCTGCTTCTCAGAGCTTTCTGGAAGGTAAGGTTTTCAGACCCTGTGGCTCAGGAGTACCCATCTCTCCCCCTCCCCACTGCAATCCCCCGTCTCCATGGCTCTACCAGGTGACCGAGCAAACCTCAGCTTTGATGCGGCCACCTCGAGGCTGAGATGTCAATGGGCCCTCTATGTGGCCAGCGGGGCCGCTGGGGGCTGCCGGCTGTAGTGGGTGAGGTCTGGACACACAGTCCCACTGTGTGGGGCCCATTCAGGCCCACCCAAGCCCTGTGGATGGGGGGCTCCCAGGAATGCCCCTGCGGCCAGGGACAGACAGGGTGGTCTGACTGATGGTGTGTGTAGGCGGCCTTGGAGCCGCAGTCAAAGGGCATGGCAGACATGGTGCCAGACGCACTGTAGTGGGCCCAGGATGGCTGGAGCTCAGTCCGCTCATCTCTCAGTGTGCTTGGGGGTGGGAGGCCACCATGGGCACACCCACTCACTAGGTGACCAACTGTTCTAGTTTGCCTGGGACTGTGGGGTTTCCGGGGACTTGGGGACTTTCAGTGCGAATACCAGGAGAGGCCCCACTGTTGGCCCCCAACTAGAGCTTAAGAAAGGACGTGGGTCTCCTGCCCACCACTGACCACTCTGGTCTGGGCAGCTTCCTTCCTGGTCTGGTGGCCTTGGAGTCAGACCATCGCAGCTGGACCTGCCCAGGGCCATTTTGTCCACCCGTTTGCCCCTACCTAGGCCTGCCTCATCCCTGAGTGGTCATTTTCCATTTCTCCCAGATGTGTTCAGAGGAGTTACCGGCCAAGTACCCAACCACTGCTAAGAGAAGCTAGGCCAAACATACCTGGCCCGGTATAGGCTGGCCCCCCTTCCAGTGCTCCCCACCCTACAACTTGCCCTCCAATTATTCCAGGTGCTCCCAGGGTCAGAGCATTCTCTCTTGTCTCCACACCTTTGCACAGGCCATTCGCCTCCTTTGTTACCTCCTCAGCCTGCAAAACCCAGCTTGCAGTTCCCTCCTCCACGGGAATTGCGCTTTCTCCTCCCAGGCTGGGCCAGTGTTCCTCTTTCAGCTCCCCAGCCTCCCGCCGTTCTTCCCCTGTCATAACCCTCATCATCCTTTTCTGTGTAGCCATTTCTGTCCCCACCAGACTGTGAGCACAGTCACTCTTGTGTCCCCAGCTCCCAGCACCAGGCCAGGCTCCACATAATAAAAAAATGAAAGTGTTTACGGCGCACTTATTCTGTGTCAGGCATCTCCCGAGTTCTTGGCAGGAAAACTTTTGTGGAATGACTGGTTTAATAAAGGAAGATCTTTTCCTCCTGAGAGCTCCCCTAAATCCCGCATGTGGCAATTTAGACCCTTTTTCCCTGGTTCCTTCCCTGAAGGTCTGAAAGAACGCTTTTGCCACTGGGAATGTGGTTTAGGACTGCTGTAGGAGGCCTCTGTATGGGGGCGGGGAGGGGGTGCGGGAGCCCCAGAGGGTACAGAGAAGGGCCTCAGGGGGAAGATTCAGCATAAAGGTGTTGCCCCTCAACAGAGCTGACGCGTCTTCGGGGGTCCTTAAGGCCATTGTCCAAATTTGTCACACGGGGGAAACCAAGGCCCAAAATGAGGAAGGGACTTGCCCATCGTCACGCAGAATGTCCGGGTCACAGCCATTAAGTCTCAGCTTCCTCATTTATCAAGCAGAGGAATAAATAAATACCCCTGTCCTGCCTGAGGAGTCCCTGGGTGGTGGAAACAGATAAGGCACTTGGCTGCTAATCGAAGGTTGGCGGTTCGAGTGCACCCAGAGGCACCTCAGAAGAAAGTCCTGGCCATCTACTTCTGAAAAATCAGCCACTGAAAACCCTACAGAGCCCAGTTCTGCTCTGACACGTGGAGTCGTCACGAGTTGGAGCCGACTTGACGGCAGCTGGTCCCAATTCCGCCTGAGAGCCTGGGAGAAGCGATGGGGGAGCGGCGGAGAATCACGGGGGCACAGAGCACTCCGGCTGGCCCCTTCACCCCCTAACGCCTCCATCTAAAAGCCTGCAATTCCACTGTCAGTGTGCCCGCTCTTCGCGTTAAGCGTTGCCCTTTCCTCGTCGCCTCCTCACCCCTCTCCTGCAGGATGGGAATCAAATGCTTCTCTACCCTCTTCCCAAACCTCTTTCCTCCCCAGCGAATGGCTGGGAGCTTGGGTCGCCTGGGTCAAAATGAACACCCCCTACTCTCTTAAGCCAGAGAAACCAGGACGTGAAGGTGGGTGGCGGTTGTGGAACATATGGACAAGAACTCAGCCTCTTCAGGGACTGAGGACCCTCCCCTGTGGTTTCCAAGAGGCCCCCATTGCCACTGAGCACAGATGCCCAAAGGCAGGGGGACGGCTGAGATGCTTCATCCTCAGCCTGTCTTTACCAGTGAGAGCAAAAGAGAAGTCATCTCTCTTGGGCTTATGGGGAAACTGAGGTAGCAGGAACTCGGTGATACGGCTGGTGACCCACCCTGGGGATGGGGCAGGGGAGACAAAGAAAGCTGCACTGGGAGTTCGGTGACTTTGAGTGGCATCAAATTCAACCCTCTCCCTGCCTTATACCCATGAGAAAATGGCAGCCCAGAGATGTTAAGTGACTCAGGTGGAGTCACACAGCACATGAGTGACAGAGCCAGGCTGAGGGTCAGGCACGCGGCCAGTGGTCCCCAAGTCTGCCCAGGTTGTGCATTAGGGTCACACTTCCCTAGGCCCCACCCCAAGAGAGTCCAATTCCATAGGCTGAGGTGGGATCAGGAATCCAGGTGCTTAAAAGCTCTCAGAGGATGGTGATGTCCCTCAACCACCTGCCTAGCGCAGAGCAGGCTCCACCAAGCCTTCCCGAGAGACTGGGGTAGGGCAGTGCTTGGAAGGGGCAGGGAGGACAAAGACAAGGTGGAGGAAGAAGGGACACCCTGATCTGAGTCCTCCTGGTAAAAGCTCATGGACACTAGAACAACTCGGAAAGATTCTGAGATGAAAGCGCTGTAGACCCGGAGTTCTCAACGCACATAGAATTCTGGGGAGTCCACGAACTTGGACAGGAAAAACATTTCATCTTTCTTTTCACAACCTCTCACTGAAATTCAGCATCTTCCACAAATTTTGTCACCAATGGAGATCACAGACATTTTTTGGCCTCATTATGGTTATCGCAGCTTATCTTGAGATGTTTGTGCTCGTCACCACCCACCATCAGAGCAGTTCTTACTTAGACCCCCTTTAAGGTCTTATTCAGTGTGTGAATGAAGGAGCACACGGGTCACCATCTCACAAAGTTGCTGTTTTACAGTTTGGTAACTGTATTTCCAACCCACCAGCTGCTCCGAGAGAGAAAGACCTGGCGGTCTGCTCCCCAAAAGATTACAGCCTGAGAAGCCCTATGGGGCAGCTCTACTCTGTCACGCGGGGTTGCTATGCGTTGGAATCGACTTGATGGCACACAACAAGATTTATTTCCTTTGTCATCCTTTGCATTTTGTTTTATGCATTTAAATTGTAATTCTGGGAAGGGGTCCAGAGGCTCAGTGAGACTCAAGAGCAGTCCCTGGCAAAAAAAAAAAAAAGGGTTAAAGGCCCAGAGAGGGGCAGTGTGGAGTTGCAGGTCTGCAGACAGGACCCCGAGGATGGGTCTCTTTGGGGATAGAATTTGGCAGCTGGAGCCCTATGGGCCTCCGAGGATGGAAATTGGGAGACGGAGCCCTGAGGTGAGCTGTAAGCGGAACACTCGGAATAGAGCTGGGCAGTAGAAAGCGGGCCAAACAGAGTGGACAGACCTTCTCCTCGGAGTTCCAAAGAAAGCCCCCCAACACCAGACCCCATACCCCAAGGCCTCCCCACGGGCCCCAGCCTGGAGGCTACATCACACTTCCCTGTCTGACCAAGGGTCAGCCTGCTCTGTTCAGGCCCCCTGACTCTGGGCACATAACGGGCCAAAAGCTGGCAGCTGTCCACCCCTCTCCTCGTCAGTCACTGGTCCGCCATCTCCCCAGCCCCACAGCATCAAGCGCCCAACCTAGCTGTGCAGTACTCAGCCCCATCTCCCAAGGTTCCTTTGTTTTAAACCCTACATTTCTCCGTCTTGCTCATGGAGGGAGAAATACAGATTACAAAGACCCAGCAAATGGTTTTTATAAACTCTTATTTTCTTGCCACAGAACTGCCTTTAATTAGCTCCGAGAACTACAAAGAGAACAACATTATAATAGTAGCAGCTTGAAGGAAGCAGCCCCGGCTTTCGACTCCTGGACCTGGGATGGTAGCTTGTCACCAGCCACAGCCAGGTTGCGTGGGAGTGCCCCTACCACAGGGGACAGCAGCCCCCTTTCCTCCCCGACTCTGTCCCCATCTGCAGCCCATACAGCGTGCCTCAGCCTCACTCCAGGAACGAGGAATGGACCTCACTCTCAGACAAGCCCTTGCAGAAGCACTTGGACAACCAGCACCCAAATGTGCCTTGGTACATGCCCAGAGTCAGCTGCCCAAGGACTGGCTCCGAATCACTTTCAGCCGGCAGCAGGACAGGCAGTGAGCAGACAGCTAGGCAGTACAGTCAGACCCATTTCTGCATCTCAGCTGACCACCTCAACTGAGAGAAAGCAGTACCAGTCCCCAAACCCTGGAGTTCTAGCCCTCACTCAGGACCTCTATTTCAGAGGAGAGCTGGTCCCCATGTATGCCCCAGAGGCACACGTTCACATACACAACCCACCCCCAGCCTCAGACAATCAGAATGTTCCAGCCCGAGGGGGCCTTCGTTGGGGGCACAGAGAATCCAAGTAACTTGCCTAACGTTGCTCAGCAAGATAGCCACTCAAACCCAGGGACTCTTGATACCTCAGTCTCAAGTGCCCCATACTCTTCAGTGCTCCTGCCGGGGCAGGGGAGAACGGCAGCTGAAGGCTTCCCAGGCCAAAGCACATCAGCCTAGGGGCCAGACAGAGGCAGGAAAACCTCCCCTTGAGCTCCAGACTTAATCAGAGGCACAAATGGGGGACCCGTGGGCCCCCGCCCCTGCTGAAGGATACAATCCAGTCCCCTGGGTCCTTCCAGGCCATGGATAGAGGCACAAGCCACACAGAAACACTTTCTTCTTTCCTGTGACCAAGTCCCCCAAGCCGCTCAAATCCTGTTCTTCCCACTGATCAGCTTCAGTGCAGCCCAGAGCTGTGGACTTTCTCAGCCTAAGCCTGGAGCCTCTTTCTCCTCCCTTACCCCGGGGATGACACAGAAGATGTACGGAAAGGTCCTCAGAAGATCTCCCATCTTAAGGCACAGTCACGTCCCCAGACGGCCTCCCACGGCTCTCCCCAGGAGCAGGCCTGGCTCCAGGGGAGCTGAGCGTCACCCAGAGCCTGCATCTGCCTGAGCCCAAGTGGAGAGTCCAGGCTCTCTGGACTGGCTGAGAGCTGCAGGGTCTGGGAGCCCCGTTAATGAGGCAGGAAGCTGTTGGTCGCAGAGACACCCCCATGTCCTCTCCACCCCAAGACCCTCCAAGATCTGGCCTTTGAGGTCTCAAGGTCTTGCGGTATCCATTGCCCCAGCCGCTACCTGTCCCAACCAGCCGAGGATAAAAGAGGTTCCACCCCAGGAGACCACGGCGGCCACCAACCCCTCTTTCCACCTCAGGCTTTCAGAGGCTGGCGAATTTAGGTAGACGGGCCATGAACTTGAGAGCAGCTGGGGCGGTTGGTGGAGAGCCGTGGTCCGTGGCCTGGCCACAGCCCCCTACCCGAAAGGGCCCGCCCAGGACCTCTGGCAAGTGTTACTCACCGCGGATGAAGGTCGGCGAGTAGGTCGGGAAGGAATCAAAGATGCTGTTCGATGCCATGCCCCGCTCTGAGGAAGGCGAGAATTCAGCCCTTCAGGGGATTGGGGTGGGATGGATGGGGTTGGCTGTCCTTTTATTTTTTCCTAGCTACTTTTGAAAATAAGGGGGGGTGGGGGAGGTTGTTGCTTTTTGTTTTTTTGGTTTTTGTTTTTGTTTTTGGTCTTGTCTCCTTTTTCCCCCTACTGCTACGAAAAAGAAAAAAGGAAAGAACACGAGAGTGTTTGTGTGTGAGCAAGAGAGAGAGAGAGAAAAAAAATCCCCAAGGAAAGTAACTTTCTGTTTGTACCCAAGAATTTGGATTCCTGGCCCCACAGGAATGTCTACCCACAAATTCTCAACAGAAGCGTATGCAGAGTGTATCATTAGATGGCGGGCAGGGGCCTTCGGCAGCCAGGGCAGAGAGCGTGCAGGGTAGGGAGAGTGAAGCCCGGCTGCACCAGCGCCAAGGGAATGAATGAATGAGGCTTACCCTCAACAGAGCCCAGGCTCCAGTGGGTGCGAGGGCGGCCAGGGGGTGGGGAGGACCGGGAGCCAACGAGCTCCCGCGCAGCGCCCCAGAGGCGGCTGAGGGCCTGGCCTTGTGGTTCTGTGGTCGAGGGACCAGGCCTTCACAGTGTCAACCCAACCTCAGCTCACAGGATGCAAGAAGCCAGCTCACGGCCTTGGCCCATTGGCTGGGCCATGATCACCTGGGCCGTGATGTCACGGCTCTTAGAAGATCTTGTGGCTGCCCCCCTCTCTCTTTTTTTGGAAAAAAATAAAAAGAAAGAAAGAAAAAAAAAAGCGATGGTTTGTATTTGTGGGACTGGCCTCTGAATGCAGCCGGCAAAGCAGAACTGAAAGCAGTTGGCGCGGGGGCGGCCAGGGTGGTGGTTGGATCCTGTGTGGGAGACTCCTTAATGAAGGCCAGCGTTGGCCTGGGCAGCTGGGAGCTCCGCTGGCCCCTCACCTGGTGCTCTGAGCTGGGACCCACCCAAGCTTGGAGGGCTCCCCTCCATGACCCCATGGCCCCTGGGCTGTGGCTGACACCCTGCCATTGTCCACTGCTGCTGGGGAGAGGCATCCACAAGTGTGGCTGGGGGGCAGTTCAGGGGGGTTTTATGCGAGTTGGGATTAAGCACAAACGGGAAACATGTGAAGGCATCACAGTGCTCGCGCCCACTGTGGCCTGCCCACTGAGATGGGCCTTCCTTGTGGAAGCTGCTGGAACCACAGTGCCTGAGGACTCTCCACAGAGCATGGGTTCTGAGGCCTGAGCTTGTCGTTCAAGGCCCTTTGGCTCATTTTACCCAAGTGTGTATCCCTTTGTGGTTCTCAAAAAAAATCCCCAAACCAGTTGCCATGAAGTTGATTCTGACTCACGGCAAATCCACGTGTGTCAGAGTAGAACTGTATCCACACGGTTTTCAATGGCTGTGATCTTTCAGAAGGAGATCACCAGGCCTTTCTTCCAAGGAGCCTCTGAGTGGATTCAAACTACCAACCTTTGGGTTTGCAGCCAAGCACTTTAACCGTCTGGGCCTCCCAGGGGCATATTTGGGGTTCTCTGCTCCAACCTAACACTCCTAGATCTTCTTGCCTCCAGGCCTTTGCTCATGCTGTTCCCCCATCCCACAACCTGAAGTGCCATTCGTCAGCCCCTCTTGAAATCCTTCATGTCTCGGGGGATTCAAGACACAAAGGGACTAGAAAAGTAGGGAAGACATGGAAGACAATTCAATCCTTCATAGTTATGTTCCCAGAAGCCAGTCAGGTGTGGGGGGAGGGTGGTGGCTTTTACCATTTGCCTTGCAAGCTCTGTTGTTGTTAGGTGCCATTGGGTCGTTCCAACTCATAGGGACCCTATGCAGAACAGAATGAAACACTGCCTGGTCCTGTACCATCCTCAAAATTGTTACTGTGCTTGAACCCATTGTTGCAGCCACTGTGTCAATCCATCTCATTGATGGTCTTCCTCTTTTTCACTAACTCTCTGTTTTACCAAGCATGGTGTCCTTCTCCAGGCACTGATCCCTCCTGACAACACATCCAAAGTATGTGAGATGCAGTCTTGCTATCCTTGCTTCTAAGGAGCGCTCTGGCTGCACGTCCTCCGAGACAGACTTGTTTGTCCTTCTTGATCACGGTATAATCAATATTCTTCGCCAACACCGCAATTCAAAGGTGTCACTTCTTCAGTCTAGTCACTAGTCTAGCTGTTCTTCGGTCTAGCTCTAGTCTCCCCATTTCACAGGCCAAACCACTGAGGCCCAAGGTGTTGAAGCCAGCTTGTCTAAGGTCACACAGTATTCTGGAGTGGGTAAAACTTCAGCCTCTGACTCGCCAACCAGGGCCTCACAACGACATCATAATTCCCTTTAGCATCATTTAAGTCAAATTCTGAGACCTCAGAAAAGTCCCTTTGCAACCTAGGCACTGACCGCTGGCAGTGGCCAGGCCCCAGCATCAGCCTCGGATTCCTGGTATCCCCTGTGGTCCAACATGGAGCAGGATAATCCTCCAGGAGGAGGAGGGGCTTATTCAAGGTCACACAGGGACTTGTTTCTGCACTGTGTCACCTGTGAGCAGGATGCCAGAAAATGTCTCATCTGGAACCACATGACGGTTCAGTCTTTATCCCTGAATCGTGAGTTTATTAGGGGTGGGGAGTAGGGAGAACAAAGGTGTGTGTTCTAATTCGATCTGCAAACAAGTAGGTTTATAGTGACAGCCACGCAGGCTCTGGAATAAGTTGGACATGGTATCCAGTCCCAGCTCTGCCGAATCCAAGCTGTGACACCTTGGGGCAAGTCACTTCCCTTCTCTGGGCCTCAGTTTCCTTTTCTGTAAAATGGGGATAACACCTTCCTCAGAGGGACGGGCACCAGGTGCGGGCGTCGTCAACATTGGTTTCCTCGGCTGAGTCTCGGTGATGCAATTCAGGCCCTATTATGAGTAAGCCCACGTCAGGACCCATCACAGTCAGACAGGGAGGACAGCCTTCTCCTCGTCGTAAGCTCACCAGCTGGCCCACCTAGGTAGGGCCGTGGGGGTTCAGTGGCACAGGTGGAGCCTGCCAAGGTTGCGTTGGCCTTCTGGTTAAATTCAGAGTATTTTGGAGTCTGCCAAGTTGTAAAATAGATCAGAGAATGGCACAACTGGGAAGACCGCCATTTTATAGAAGCGGAAATTGAGGCCCCAGCGAGGCAGAGCCTCGTCCAAGCTCCCCAGTGAGTCAGTGGAACCCAGGCCCCTGATTCCCAGCCCAGGAGTTGTTTCTGCTCTACTGACACCGCCTCCAGTTTCTAACACACCACCCTACGCAGATTGCTGGTTTTTCCACACTTGAGAGCAGGCCTCCTACAACCAGAATGGGTCACCCTGAGGGACTCTTCCTTCTCCCAGCCCCTACCCGGGGAGCTGAGTCCAGGCTTGGGAATGCAAGGGAGCCCAAGAGGCTCTGTTGGGCCCAGAGGTGTATCTGTGCAACTCGGTTTGGGGGCAATGTAGCAAATGTTTACTGAGCACCAGGCATGGTCCTTGCCCTCAAAGAATTTATAATCTCATAAGCCCATGCTGGAATGTGAATGAATCTCTGAGGCTACCTGGGGAAGCAGAAGGAGTATGGAGGCTGGAACCAGCCAGAGCTGAAGCTTGCTTTGATCCTTATAAGCTATAAGGTCGTGGGCAAGCGGCTTTGCTCTTCTGAGCCTCAATTTTCTCACCTATGAAATGGGGCCAATTGCAGTTCCCACCTCCTGAAATTATAAAGAGGATTAAGTGAGAAAATAATAGTGTGTTTGGCACATTGTAGGTGCTCAATTCCCTGTGCTCCCTTCCCTTTAACTTCTGACTGTGGATTCCCTCCGCATGCCGTGGGCGGTCAGGTTTCCTCTTGTTTCCACTGGGGAAGAAAATCCAACAGCATAGAAACCTCTGAGCCAACTAAAAAAAAACAAACAAACCCAGTGACGGTTGAAGAAAGGAATCAGAAAAATTGTACCTCCATTCCTTTCACCCTTTATTTTAACTTTAAATGTATAAATGTGAAGTAAATGGCCTTCCCCTTATTCTTTTGGCATCAGCCACCCCAGAAGGCCCCACCTACAATTTCCAGTTTTGATTTCTTTACAGTGGAACATGAACGTAGAGGTGCTTATGAAGCAGTGTGCAACAGCTTCTAGATTTTACTATTTCCCTCAATCTTTTACAATGTCCCACCCACATCTAATTTATTTTTTAGCAACTTGCCTTTGCTGAGTCTTTCCAAAGTATTTGTCTTAGTTATCTTGTGCTGCTATAACAGAAAAAAAAAAAAATACTACAAATAGATGGCTTCAACAAACAGTTTATTCTCTCACAGTCTAAACCAAAAAAACCAAACCAAACCCAGTGCCGTCGAGTTGATTCTGACTCGTAGCAACCCTATAGGACAGAGTAGAACAGCCCCATGGAGTTTCCAAGGAGCACTTGGTGGATTTGAACTGCCGACCCTTTGGTTAGCAGCTGTAGCACTTAACCACTATGCCACCAGGGTTTCCCCTCACAGTCTAGTAAGGCTAGAAGTCCGAATTCAGGGCATCCATTCCAGGGACAAACTTTCTCTCGCTGTCGGCTCTGGAGGAAGGCCCTTGTCATCAACCTTCCCCGGGTCTAGGAGCTTCTCCGCGCAGGAACCCCAGGTACAAAGGACGTGTGCTCCTGGTACTGCTTTGTTGGGGGTATAAGTTTCTCCTGTCTCTCTCTGCTCAATTCTCTCTTTTATGTCTCAAAAGAGATTGACTCAAGACACAACTTAATCTTGTAGATTGAGTCCTGCCTCATAAGTGTCTCTAATCTTGTCTCATTAACATCATAGAGGTAGGATTTACAACACATAGGAAAATCACATCAGATGACAAAATGGTGGACAATCACACAATACTGGGAATCATGGCCTAGCCAAGTTGACACACATTTTTGGGGAACACAACTCAATCCATAACAGTATTCAACTTAGTTTTCTTGAAAACAAAGACTCTTGTTTTGTATCATGTCATTGGTAATATAGCATTACCATCAGTCAGGGTCCAACCAGGAAAATAGAAGCCATTCTGAGTATTGGAAATTGAGAGGAGTTAGTTCAGAGAGTTGGCAACACAGGTGTTGGGAGAGCTGAGAAGCCAAAGAGAGATGGTGAGATGCCCCAGGATGAGCCACAGCAGGAAGCCACCACCAACCTTTGGACAGGAGGGTACGGGGAGAGGTGGTGGTAGCAGGTCCTGGGGCTGGGGCCACCCAATAGAAACAGGAGGATGGTGGCCCAGTCTAGTGTTTGCTGGAGCCACAGAGGAGACCTAGCCACTACAGAGATGACACTTGAGACAGAGAGTGAAGGGGAGAAACACCCTGGCTTTTCCCTTTCTGTCATCCTTCCGTCTCTTCCTGTTGCCTCCCATTGGTCAAGTGCAGTTGGATCCAGCTAACCTAGGGCCTGGGAAAAGCCTGTGGAAGCCTTCTCCAGGGCCCTCCCGTTGCTGGGCTCCTCACCATAGTTTCATCATCACATGGACACTCAAGGGCTAGTGGCATCGAAGACAATCTGCATCACAGAGCCAAGGAAAGAAGGGTAGAGTGGATGTGAGGACAAACTGGTCCAGGGCTGGAATATTTAATCAAGTTCCGTAACCATGAAAACTCAACCGGCATAAACAGGTTTGGGAATGGACCCAACTGATGTTTGGTCCAATTTGACAGCTCAACGGGCTATTGGGAGCAGAAAGTGTAGCATCTCAGAGAGGGTTCTGCTAGCCAAGGGCATCAATTGGTGGATTATACCGGGGAGCACTGGTGAACCCTGTGAGCTGGTTACATGAGCATCAATTTAGAAAGCACTTAGCGTCAGTGGTGATGGAATCAGTTTTCAGAGCCTGTGTGCAGAGCTGATGTTTTCGTCATAACCTTGGGTTACTGTGCTTGAGGAATTATGTCGCCATTCATGACCACTGGATGCAGGGCCTGGTCTCCAAACTTAACAGTTTATAAGGACAGGGCATCCCTGAACCCATTGGATCCTCCCATCAACCTGTGGGGTAGGTGTGGTACCCCTCACTTTTCAGGTAAGGAAAAGGTTAATGCGGGGATTTAACCCCAAGTTTAGCTTCCAGGAGTCAGTGCAGCCAGCTTGGACCAGGCAGGTGGCAGATTTGAAGTGGCCACTGCTGGTCTTGGAATTCAAATCCTGGCTTTCCACCAGCAAATCACCATGCTGGGCCCATGGAAGACTCTGGAATGACATTTGAAATCTCTGCAGGCTGGTCAGGGGGCTTCACTTTCAGGGTCCAGCACAGAGACGCCAAGATGCCCCCCACCCCCAAGCCAGATCTGCCCCTGCTCCAGCACAGGCCACGCTCAGGACCAAGGAGGAGGGGGCTTCCCGGGGCAGGCAGCCGACCTCCCAGGAACCATGGTACCCAGACACCCGGCTTCTGCCTTCGGCCCAGGCCCAGCCAAAGGATCATTAGGCGAGGACCTACAACGTGCAGCGCACATGCTGAGAGCTTTACGCACAGTCCTCAGGACACTAAGCACTAAGTGGCTTTACTGCCGGTTTCCATAGGAGAGTCAGCGAGGCACAGAGACCCGTCCCAGGTCAATCAGTTTGTAGGTGGAGGAAGCAGGATTCAAACCCAGCCTGCCTTCTGCTTTCTGGGCCCCTTCTTCCCTGCCCACCCCCAGCCTCTCTCTTTCCTATTGTTTGTCTCACGAAACTGCTCTTGGTCCCCTCTTCAGAACAAAGCCCTCCCTCTCCTCCTGACCTTCCTGCCCCAGCCTGCTCCTCCAGGACACCCCTTGGCTGGAGCCCTCGCCGCTATCTCGGTATGCCTGTCTTATCATGTCCCCTCCCCGACAGGCTCTGTGGCATTGAAGGCCGTCTCAGAGCTATCTGTGTCCTCAACGTCTGCCTCACTCAGCTCCGCTTGCTGCCTTTCCTCCTGCCTGTGATTCCACCGTTAGCGCACATTTCGGTTTCAATGCGTTTCATCGATAATCCCTCTGTCAACAAGGCAGATAGAACTGGGGGGAGGAGCAATGCAGCCCGTAATGGGGACTGGCCAACAGAGGTGGAAAGAGCAGAGCTGGGCTTTATTGACTCCGCCATGAACAGGCATGAACCTCTCTCTCTGGCCAACGCTTGTTCACTGTTTAAAATAATTATCGAGGCCACTCCACTCTCTCCCATCCCACAGGCCACCTACACACAATGCTTCGTATGGGAGTTTTCAAAGCGATCCGAAAAGACAGGGCAGAGGTGGTTCTTCCCATTTTACAGCCAAGGAAACTGAGGCTTACAGAGGGGAGGTGACCCACGGGGTCACATGGTAAGAGGGATTCTACCACAGGCCTCCTACCTCCACATCCAGCTGTGTCCCCAAGATACCCCTTGACTCCCCTTCTCTCCCTAAAGCCCCTTCCAGGGGAGTTGAGGTGCTGGGGCCTTGGATTCAGGCCAGTGGGTTCAAATCCCAGGTCTGGCACTTCCTAATGGTGTGATATTGGCTGGGCCTGTCAGAACCTCACTGTCCTCACCTGTAAAATGGGTGTGAAAGTGAAGTGGGACGTTCTGGGAGAAGCACACGGTAGTGCTTGGTCAGAGTGAGCTCTTGTTCTGTTACTGTTGTTGCTGATGGCCTGAAAGCCCTGTGAAGGGGAGGCCTGGGGCGGGCGTGGGGGGGAGGATGGGGCAGGAGTGAGCAGTGGGAGGAGGCACCAGGCTGACTCACAACTTTGCTAGGGTCCTTGGTGCCCTCCAGCAGATTCCTGCCCACACCTCCCAGTCCCACCAAGCACCTGTTGGTGAGGGATGAGATGGGGAAAAGGCCCAGCTGTGAGAGACCCTGAGCTCCTGGTTCTGGAGGCAGGCCCAGTCAGGGCTGCCTGGGCTCCGGGCTGCAGGACCCCACTCTGGAGAGGGCTTTGGGCCACAGGGCATTCTCCCTGAGACCCTGTCAGCCCAGAGGCCTCTCTTATGTTCCTTTAGGACCTAGAAAGTCTTGCCCACAAGATGCTCCCCTCCCTCGGTAGGCCCCTCAGAGGAAAAATGAAAACCTCAAACTGCAGCCCCTTTTGGCTCCTGAGGTGATCTTTCTCTGGGTCTTTGGGTGGAATGATCTATTTTTAGCATCCTGCTGCCGGAGTGGCTTTGTATGGCCACAGCTTGGTTTGGAGGCAGCACTCCCCAGCCAAGGTGGGGCAGGTGAGTGGCAGGCAAGGGTGCCCCCACCCACAGGGCTGCCAGAGGGGGGAGAGGGGCTGTGGAGGGGCACACACCCTGGGCGCCTGGCCTAGGGCTCCTTCCTATTCCCATTCAGTGAGCTTGGGGTCAGGCCTTGTACATGGTCCATTCATCTCAGCACATTCTCCCCACAAACCGAATAATGACAATAATAATAACAATAATCAGCTAGCACTTATGTAGCGCTTACCACGGACTAGGCACTCTTCCAAGCACCTTGCATGAATGCACTCACCTGATTCTCACAGTAATTCGATTATTTAGCTAATGAGGAGAGTATGACTTAAACAGGTTAAACGATTTGCCTCAATTCAGCTTGGCAGATCCAGAGCCAGGGTTGGAACCCAGGCAGTCTCTACTACCGTTATTTACTCCTATTTTAGCTGTCCCTGGGTGGTGTAAATAGTTAAGTGCTTGGCTACTAACTGTAAAGTCGGCAGTTTGAACCCACCTAGAGGTGCCTAGGAAGAAAATTCTGGTGATCTTCTCCCAAAAGGTCACAGCCATGAAAACCCTATGGAGAGCAGTGCTCAGTTCTACCCTGACATGGAGTCACCATGAGCTGGAATCGACTCTATAGCAACCAGTTTAGTCCTATTTTACAGATGAGGAAACATAGGCTTGGAAAAGCTGATGAATTTGCTCAAAATAACCTAGATAACAGATGGTGAGGTCAGGACTGATGACAGCATTGTCTGACCCAGACCCCTCCCCAGGGTACGCTCACTGAGGGCTTCAGAGCTTCCAGGGTAGGTCACCTGTGGTCTCAGTTAATTCTTCCAACAAATGAGGTGTGTATGGATGGGGAGGGGGGGTTACTATTATTCTCCCCCATTTTACTGAGGAGAAAACTGAGGCTCAGCGGGGAGAAGGGACTTGCCTGGGGTCGCATAGTTAGGAAGTGGTGGAGTAGGGATTTGGACCTCATTTTCTGGAATTCCCAAAGCCTTGGTTAGAAGCTGCCATCTCAGCCCCTGCCCCAGTCCCAGCTGTTTTCCCCTTTGGCTTTCCTTGAAGGGGCTGGGCCCCAAGAGCAGCCAGGATCGGGCTGTAATTAAAAAAAAAAAAAAAATTGGCCTTTATGTTTTTTTCCTTCTCTGTCTCCCTCTCTCACTTATAATGACCCCGTTTGCAGGGGTGTGCCGGCCCGGCAAATTTGCTGACCCAGGCAAAAGGAAGGGGGAGTGTTATTATGTGGTTGGGAAATGGTGGGGCATTTTGTATGGCACCGATCTAGCATCCTAGGAATTTCAGCATCCCTCAAGGAAATGAGAGAATTAGCTACCATCCAGGGCTGCGGCTTCCCCGTCGCTGTGGGTGTGCATTTTCCTGACTTTAAACTAGGGCGTGTGGAGTGTCTGCAAAGAAGAGACAGCGTTGCAGGAGGAGGGGCTACCTGGGGTAGGGATAGAGCCCTGGCCTGTGAGGTTACTGGCTGAGGTAGACGCTTGGGGAACCCAGGCTCAGAGAGGGGCAGGAACCTGCCCTGGGTCACACAGCCACAAGCAAGATCTACTTCCCCTGACTCATGGTCTGGAGCTCTTTCCATGATGCCGAGCTCTGGGAGCAACTTGCTGGGTGAAACCAGACAAGTTCTTTTCCCTCTCAGGGTCAAGTTTCCTTATTTGTGAAAGGAGGACAGACCACCATCTTAGTTTGGGTTTCCCCAAGCAGATCCCGAGTATGAGGAAGGAGGTGTAGGCAGTTTATTTGGGAGGTGATCTCAGGGAGCCAGAGTGGGGCTGGAGGGGGTGGGGGTGGTGGCACAGGAAGGGGAGCATAGCCCATTCATGGTGCAGGAGTGAGGAGTTTACACCTGGGCACCTGGGGCTCAACCCCATGGGGACCCACTGGGGAACAGTGTGGAACACAACTAGCCATTCGGGGTATGGGGCATGTATACACCAACTCCTGCCTCTCATTGATTGAGGGTTGTTGTTCCAAGAATGATAACCCTCTGGCACAGATCTGGGCAAAGGTTGCTCAAGGCCAGAGAACATCTTGAGGCCAACCTATCCTTAAAGGGGAACTCTCTATTTACAGCATGTGATTGCTGAGACCTCTCCAGGCTCTGACAGGTAAGCATTCAGCATTTTGCATGCCCCTTCATCAGTACCCTCTCTCAGCACTTCTGAGCTGCTGCACCATCAGGGAAGGGATATACTGGCACAATGCTGTCATTGTTAGGTGTCGTCAAGTCGCTTTTCGACTCATAGTGACCCCATGTAACAGAGTAGAATGATCCTGTAGGCATTTCTAGGTTGTAATCTTTATAGGGTCTCTATGAGTCAGAATTGACTCAATGGCAACATGTTTTTTTTAATCTTTGTGGGAGCAGATTGCCAGGTCTTTCTCCCGTGGAGCCACTGGGTGGATTTGAACCACCAATCATTCGGTTAGCAGCCAAGTGCTTAACCATTTCTCCACCAGGGCTCCTTTACAAAATCACTCCCTCACTACTTGTCACAGGGCCTGAGGGTCCCCTGCCCATGCTTCAGCATGTTGGAAGTGGTCGATAGTGTCCCCTGGAGCCCCTGGAAGGCAGTGCTTCAGGGTACCCCTGAGGAGGGAGGAGCCAAAGATAAGGTTAAGTGGGGAGAGAGGGGGGACTCTATCCTTTCTACCACCCAGACCAGAGACACCTGATTGTGTCTTTTTATTTTAGCTTTTATTTATTTACTTTTATCAAAGTTACATACACTTATGTTAAAGAGTCAGACATCTCTATAAGGCTCTCCTTCCTTTGAGGCAAACACTTTCAACAATTTTAACTGTTTCTTTTAGAATTTATGCCATTTCTCTAAATAACATGCTTATAAAGCTCATTTTGATTTTGCACTTTTAGGTAGTACCTGATGACTTTCCACCATGGAAGAGGATTTGGCTCCCTTTTATCCCAGCCCCTTCCTTACCATGCACCTTTTCCATCCCTCCCTTCTCCCAGGATAGTTAAAATTTTGGCTAGATTAACTTTTAGTATTTTTCTTTTTATGGCTGGGTAAATGCTTTTCACAGCTGAGCCATATAGCCTACCATGCTTTCTTCTCTTTCCTTGCATAGCTTTTCATTTTCTTTTGAGCTGTAATTTGTCTAGTTTTTTATTTGCTTAGTTTTCTGTGTAACTGGCGCTCATTAATACTCAAACTCTACTCCAGTTGTCTGAATCTCCTCTTAAGATGTTTAATCACATCAAATATTCTATTCATTTCATCTTTTGGAGTCCTCATTCCTGGAATCCCTGGCCTGCTCCAGTCTGATGGGTTGCTCTCTATGTCTGCTTTTCAGCTGCCAACCTGGGATCTCTGCTGACTGTCATATTGGGGTTCTCTTTGCCTCCTCTTATGTTAGAGCCCTTTTTTTTCTGGATCCCTTTTTCTTTCTTGGTTTACTCTCTTGCTTTGATGGAGCACCTCTTCCAGTAGCTTCCCGAGAAAGGGTGCATGGAAGATATATTTATTTATGACCTTGTTACAGTTAATGATGTCTTTTTAGTCTAATAGCACACTTCATGGGTAGTTTGGCTGAGTATAAAAATCATGGTTGAAATAATTTTCCCTCAGACACCAAAGGTATTTCTCCATCGTCTTGTTTTTTGTGCTGCTGTTGATAAGTATGAAGACATTTGGTTCTTAATCCCTGAAAATAGCCTGTTATTCTTCTCTTTGAAAGTTTTGAAGATATTTCTTTGTCTCCAGTATTCCGAAATTTCACATTGGTAGGCCTTCATGAGGGTCTATCTTCATCCATTGTTCTAGACATTCAATTGGTTCTTTTAAGCTAGAACTTTATAGCCATCAATTCTGAGCAGTTTTCATGAATTATTTCTTTGCTCATTTTCTCCCTTCCTTTTTCACTGTTCTCTCTTTCTGTTGGAACTTTAAAAATTTTAAAGAGTTCTAAAATTCTTATCCTTTCTTATTTTCTGTTTTTTTTAGTCTATTTTCTAGGGACTATCTTCACTTTTTTTTTGATGACTCTATTGAATTTTTCGTTTCTGTTATAATAATGTTAATAAACACTTTTTTGTTTTCTAATTATTGCATTTCATATCTGCCTGTTATTACTGCAAAGATTCAATGCCTTCCCTTATCTCCAAAAGGGTATTAATCATAGGATTTTTAAAAGAAGATGTCATCTTTCTGCACAGTCTGCTTCCTTCAAGTTCCTCTTTTTCTTTCCATTTTAGCTTGTCTTGTCTTTCATGGTAGAAGGTTTCTTCATACGGCTAGTGTTCCTTGGCTGTGCGCCCCAGGGGGGCACTAAAACTCTGATTGGAAGCCCTGTGTAATTGTGCGAGATTGGTGACTCTGGACTTCATAGAGGTGTCTGGCGGGGGCGTTTCCTTGGTTAGTCTCTTTAGATCTTTCTTCTTAGTCTGCTCACATTCCCTAGCATAGACTCTTCTAATTGGCTTGGAAGGTATCTGACTGGCTGCCAGTGTTCTAGGGTAAGAGAGTTGTAAACATACGTACATAATGTTCCCTTGATTCTCCATTTTCAGTACAGTAGCCACTGCCTTTTATGTGGCTGGTCCTCTTCTGTCCAGAGACTCTCTGTTTTTCCCCCTCCAGAAAATAAATAAATATTCTGCTGTGGTGGGGGGAGAAGATGGGGGTGGGGCAGTATCTAACTGCTTCCTAGGCAGACTTTCAAATAGTCCTCCTGTTTTCAGCTTCTTCTTCACCCCCATTTCCGGATGTCTTTGGTGCTGCCAATCCCTGAATCTCTGGAAGTTTTGCGGTGTAAGCAGAGTTGCTTTCTGCCTTTCTTCACCTCTGCGTGGGGACATGGGTCTCTCAGGTATGCCAAGTCAGTGGCTTCTCATCTAGATGCTTTCCAGCTTTCTACACTTTGTGGCTGTTATCTTTTCTCCTGTTCTCTTTGACCTTGAAGTTTTATGCTAAAAACAAACAAACCAGCAAAAACACACAACAATCACCAACCAACCACCACCACCAATAACAACAACACTTTCTGGGCAGGGAGCAAAGGTAAATGCATGTATCTAAGCAGTTCCTTTCTGTTTCCCACATTAAGATTGTAGAAAAGATTTTGTTTGAAATAAGGATTACAGATATATCTTGTACAAACAAGTCTCAACTTTAAAAAGACCGTAATTCTAGCAGCCATAAGGTACTCCACTGGTGTCACCCCATCTGGAGAAAGGGAGAATGAAGAAAACCAAAGACACAAGGGAAAGATTAGTCCAAAGGACTAATAGACCACAACTACCACAGCCTCCACCAGACTGAGTACAGCACAACCAGATGGTGCCCGGCTACCACCATTGACTGCTCTGACAGGGATCACAATAAAAGGTCCCAGACAGAGCTAGAGAAAAATGTAGAGCAAAATTCTAACTCAAAAATAAATAAATAAAGACCAGACTTACTGGTCCGACAGAGACTGGAGAAACCCTGAGAGTATAGTCTCCAGACACCGTTTTAGCTCAGTACTGAAGTCACCACTGAGGTTCACCCTTCGGCCGAAGATTAGACAGGCCCATAAAACAAGACTAAATGGGCACACCAGCCCAGGTGCAGGGACAAGAAGGCAAGAGGGGAAGGAAAGCTGGTCACGGGGAAACTAAGGTTAAGAAGGGGAGAGAGTTGACACGTCTTGGGGTTGGCAACCACTGTCACGAAACAATACGTATATTAATTGTTTAATGAGAAGCTAGTTTGCTCTGTAGACCCTCATCTAAAAAAAAAAAAAAAAGTACAATAAAAAAGATTGACTCAAAAAAAAATCCTAATTCTCCCCCAAATTAATTTATAAATTATTTCAGCAATTCCAGTAAAGAGCCCCACAGAACTTATATAGAACTTGACAAATTGCTTCTAAAAAAAAAAAAAAAAAGTCATATAGGAGAATAAACAGCCAAGAAAAGCCAAGACAATTCTGTAAAAGAAACGCAAGGCGGAGGGTCACTCTACCAAATATCAGGATGTAGTCTGTTGTAGTAATGAAGTCAGAGGGACACTGGCGTAGGATTAGACAGCAAGGCTAATGAAACAGGATGAAGAACCCAGAAGCTGACTCTCCTGTACAAGCTGCATCAGTTAGGACCCCCACAGGAAACAGATGACATCCTCTGTCTTAATTCCCTAGGGCTGCTGTAACAAAAAAAACACAAATCGGGTGGCTTTAAAGAATAGAAAATTATTGCCTCACAGTGACGTTGGCTAGAAGTCCAGGTCAATGTGTCGGCTAGGCTATGGTCTTTCTCTGTCTGCTTTGTTGCCTCTTCCAGCTTCTGGCAGCCCCAGGCGTATCTTGGTGTTCCTTGGCCTGTGGATACATCATCACATGCCTGTCCTTCCTCTGTCTATCTCTGTGTCTGTTCTCCTCTTTTATAAGGACAACATTCAGATGGGGCTAGAGCTCACCCTATTCCAGTATGATCTTATGTTATCTTTACTGATAACATCTTCAAAAGTCCTACTTCCAAAGAAGGTCACATTCACAGGTATGGGGGTTAGGCCTTCAACATGTATTTTGGGAGAGACACAATTCAATCCGTATCACCCTCAAAGAACTAACCGAAGAGAGTTTAATGAAAGAGCTCTTTATGGAGGGGTGGGTAGGGCTAAGGAATCCAATAAAGGATGCACCAGGAGACTAGCAGCAATAGGAAGCCATTACCACCAACCTGAAGCGACGAGAGGAGGGAGACATTAGAGGAACCCAACAACTCTAGGAGACAGGATGCCTGGAGGAAGGAATGAAAACACTGTTCAATTCGTGTATGATTAGACTACATATTTCTGCTTCCCTCTTCTCCTACCCTCCTAACTCCTGTCAGTGCCTGAAGCCAGAGGGTAGGGAGACTAGGTCATGAATACCATAGGAGTCTACCTCCAGGTGAGCCAAGTAGGATGGAGAAAGGTGAACAGCATATCTGAAAGGGTGAATAGAGAATAACCAATGTATATGGACATAGCCAAGGACCTACCAGATACCTCCACTCAGAAGTCCACAGACAACACAAATGTTACAGAATCAAGCAGATGTCATCAGACCCCCCGCTCCTTCTTCTGTGAATGGCACTGCCATCCACCCCATCACCAAGCTAGATTCTAGATTATTCCACTCCCCATTTACTGCTGATTTTCCCTTCAAAATAATTTTTATACCGCCTCTCTGCCTGGCAGTAGAAGCACCTCATTCTCCACCTGTAAGTATACAGTGGACAAGAGCAGGTATGAGAACTTGTTGAAAGGGGACTTCTGGGGCCAGGGGTGTCCACACACACACACATTTCCTGTTACCAAGAACAGAGGAGCAAGGTGACCCTCCCCTTTCTACATCCTCTGCTAGTGACTTCCTTTTAAGGCAGCCCTGGGGGCTCCTGTGTTCTGTGGCAACTACCCCTGAGGTAAACCTGTCTTCTCTGAACAAGGCCTCCCCACCTACTCCTCCTGGCCTTCCCTGGGAGCTCATCTCTTTGGAGCAAGGGGCAGGCTTTCCCATCTACTTACCCCAGGCCTGCCAGGCTGTAGTGGCTTGAATGGTGGTCCTCCAAAATGATACGTCCATGTGCTAATCCCCAGAACCTGTGAATATTACCTTATATGGCTGAAGAGTGCATACTACTTTATATGGTAATATACGTGATTAAGTTAAGGATTTTGAAATGAGGATATAAAGATGGGCCTTAAATGCTGTCACAAGTGTTTTTATAAGCAAAAGGCAAAGTGAGATAATACAGACAGAAGAAAAAGAAGCAATGTGGTCACAGACGCAGAAACTGGAGTGATGCAGCCACAAGCCAAGGAATGCTGGCAGCCACCAGATTTTGGAAGAGGCAAAGAAGGAACTCCCCCCTAGAGCCTCCAGAGGGAGCATGGCCCTGCTAACACCTTCATTTCAGACTTCTCAAAGAATAAACTTCTATTGTTTTAAGCCACCAGTTTGTGATAACTTCTTTTGGCAGCTGTAGGAAACTAAGGCACCAGTTGAGACCCCACTTGCTAGCTAAAATCTAGGACTGGCAATTTCCTTTTCTGTCAAAGGGGCGTCATAGCATGTTGTGAGGAGGGAATGGGCTCATGTTTCCAGAATGACACACACAGGGTTTGGCACACAGTAGCTGCTCAAGAGACATTCGTTGAACTGAACTGAATTGAATTCTCAAGTGTAAAAGGCATGGGTTTGTCAACCAGGCAGACCTGGGTTCACATCCTCTTTCTGCCACTTGCTTAAGCTGTGTAACCCACAGTAAGTGAGGTAATCCCCGGGATCTCAGTTTCTGCACCTGCAAAATGGGGGTAGGAACAATATTCATTGCAGAGGGCAGCTGTGTGATTCAGGTGAGGTCATGAATGGAAACGGTCCAGATCCTGAAGTGGTGATATCTGTCACGGGATTAGATCAGCAATAGCCATCAAACATCCTGGGTTTCAATTGCCACTCTGCCACATGCTAACTGTGGGCCTTGGGCCAGTGCCTTAAACTCTCTGAAGTTTTATTACAATTTGAGGGTGGGAAGGCATCAGATTGGGGGGGGAAACTGATTGGCAGGTGGTTTCAGCAGTGCCCCTGGGTCCCCAGGGATCAGTGTCACAGGCCCCAGAATCTCCAATCAGCCACCCTGAAGGCCCCTCCCTCAGTCCTGAGCCCCCTGAAGGGCCAAGGCACCAGACACCCTCAGAAAATGGTCTTGTCGCTGGGATGGAAGCTATTCCACAGGCCTGAGGGGAACTAAGGGGAAGTTACCCTCCCCCTTCACACCCCCTACCCCGCCCCTGCCCCTCATGCACAGATGTTCGATTTCCCCCTTTCGAGGAAACAGATCAAAGAAACTGAAGTTGTCTCCCTGAGGCCTGGGGGCTGGAAGGGAAGAGCTGTTGTGGCAGGAGGGTCGAGCTTTGCTCTCTTCCTCTGAGGCTCAGCTAGGTGACATGCACCACGTGAATGATCTCTGGTCTTCACAGTCACACACTATCCCCATTTAACAGATGGGAAAATGGAGACTCATGCCAGGCAAGCCAGTGACCCTGAGGGCTGGGGAGCTGCTCCACAGGCCTGACCACCACAGCCCCTCTCCAGGTGTGGACTCCCCGCCCAGACCCTGGACTAACCCACTCTCCACCTCTTATCTCTTAAAATGGGGCTTGTGTTTGTCTCCCCTCCCTAATTACAAAAGTAACACTGTTCAGTGCTGAACAACTGAAGAGAATAAGGAAACATTTAAACCATTACTCGTCCGATTACCCAGAGTTAAACACTGCTAACATTTTGGTGTGTGTCTTTCTCTTGAGTCAGTGTCGCCCAAAGTAGGCTTCTTTGAGGAAAGCCTCACGAAATTCTAGGTGGGGCAATGACATTTTGGGAAAGAAAGAGAAAGAAGAAGAGATTTTCATGAATCTTTTCCACATGGATAGGTACTGTTCCAAAACTGGCATTCTTACCTTGAGCACACTGCTTCTGGGTCTGGGGGCCCCTGGAAATGGCATGCAAAATTATATAAAATGTGTAGTTTCTGGTAAGTGGGTTCATAACTTTCATAAAATTCTTGAAGGAGCCTGGGAACCCGATAAAGTTTAAGATCCCTTCTTCCTCCTGTGATTTCCGGTCCCGGCCCCTGCCAGCCCAGGTCACAGACTTGAGCAGTGACTGTGAAAGAGGCTAACCATGGGCCCGCCCTGGGACGCTTGCCAGGCACGTGTGGTCCTGGTTGTGCAGGATGAGCCTCTGTAGTGAGGACCTCAATGAGGGTTTTCGGGGAGTGGCCTGGGATCCACCTGCATCTGGGGCTTGTGAAAAAAGCAGATTCCCAGATTCTCTGTCGTGTGAGAGCCCCCCACCCCCACTGCAAGAGCCCTCTAGCTCCACCTTCTTGCACTTCTAAATATCGTCAAAGTGCCCTCTGGTTTTGAGTGTTCCTTAGTTTTGGAAAGACCCCTCTTGGTACAAACGGTTTGTGCTCAACTATTAACCTGAAGGTTGGCAGTTCACACCTGCCCAGTGGCACATCAGAAGACAGGCCTCGTGACCTAATTCTGTAAAGATTACAGCCAATAAAACCCTATGGAGGAGTTCGACTCCCTAACTCATGGGGTCGTCATGAGTCTGAATCAACCTGATGGCAACAGGTTTGGGTTTTGGGTTTTGGCTTTGCAGAGCCAGGGAGGGCATCTGGCCGCTTCCTGTGGGGCTCCCAGGGCCAAGAACCAAACGGAAGGATGGATTCCTTTCTTCCACCCATTGATATTTATTTAGCCCCTATTTTTTTTTTTTTTTTTTTTTTTATGAACATGCTGGGGCCCCGGTGGCACAACGGTTAAGCATCCAGTTGCTAACCAAAAGGTCTGAAGTTCAAATCCACCAGCTGCTCCTTGGAAACTCCGTGGGGCAGTTCTACTCTGTCTTATAAGGGTTGCTATGAGTCAGAATCAACTTGACAGCAATGGGTTTGGTTTTTTGTCTATGAACGTAATTGGCTACTAACTGAAAGGTTGAAGGTTTGAGTCCACCTAGAGGTGCTTTGGAAGAAAGGCCTGGAGATCTACTTTCCAAAAAAATCAGCCATTGAAAACTCTATGGAGCATAGTTCTACTTTGGCAAACATGAGGTCACCGTGAGTCAGAGGCGACTCGACAGCAGCTCACAGGGTCCAATTTGTCCCTTTCCCTGCCTGATCCCTCCTGCCCCTACTCCCCAGAATCCCTATGCTTTTCTGTCCTCTTCCCAACAGATCTGCTCCTAGTAAATGATGGAAATGCCTTCCCTCAGAGGCCTGGTGGACCACAGAGCCACCTGCCATATCACCTGAATTCTGGTGAGCCAAACGAGGCCAAGGAGGGCGTGGGGGGCTGTGATGGTGGAATTTCAGGCAGTGGGAAGCAGAGCAGAGAGAAAGATCTTCCCAGCATCCCAGAGCCAGCTGCTACAATGGCGTTAGGTCCTGGCCCTGATGTAATTCTGGAGCCCTGCCACTCCAGGTGGCTCAGCAATGACAGCAGAGTGCCCCTCCCAGCCCCCATTGAGGCTACAATGGCATTTTCAAGGCAGAGCAACCAGAAGCACGAGAGAAATCAAGACACTTCCCTCACCTGCACGTTAAGGCACATCAGATAAGCCTCTTCTCTTGTATGTGGTCGAGGTGTCAGACAGGCCAGCTGCTGTCTGCTTCCCTCCGTGGTTGTCACTGCTCAGATGGGCCTCCGGGAAGCCTGGGGGAGGGCATGGGCAGAGGCCACTCACGCATGGAGCCTGCGCTGGGGTGGAATCCTCAGCCCCACTGCAGTCCCAGGGGATGCAAAATGCTTGGCCCTCTCCTGGACTACAATCTCCCATGGCTCCCTAGGACTGCAGCATCACCTCCACACTCATCAGCCTGCTGTTTGAGACCTTCCAGGTAACCCTCTCGCTGCTTCTCATCATGCATCTTACACTGCCCAGGAAGGAATGTTCTCTGCACTTTTTGACCTCGAAGTCATTGCTAACAAGGGTTCTTCCTCCTCCTGGAAGTCGCCAGATGCCTATCTTATTTTTCTATTCTGTGCTTTTCTGGCCAAAATGCCAGCTTCCAGTTGTCTGTTTGTCCCCATGGTGCCTGACACGGTATGGTACATGGTGTGGGCATCAATAAATGCTTTCATTGGAGTTTCTACCCTGGTTTGGTGAGAATTCTCGCCTTCCATGCGGAAGACACTGGTTCGATTCCTGGCCATTGCATCTTAAGCACAGCCACTACCTGTCCATCAGTGAGGCTTATGTGTTGCTATGATGCTGGACAGGCTTCAGCAGAGCTTCCAGGCTGGGAAGACAGGCTAGGAAGAAAGGCCTGGTCATCTATTTCTGAATATCAGCCAATGAAAACCCTATGGATCACAATGGTCTGATCTGCAACCAATCATGGGGATGGCTCAGTAACGAGCAGCGTTTCATCCCATCGTGCACAGGGTCATCACGAGTTGAGGGCGACTCAATGGCAGCTAACAACCACGACAGATTTAACTCACATATATTAAGCATCTACTATTTTTTTATGTGCAGGGTGGAGTCCCTAGGTAGTGCAAATGGGTAATGTCCACAGCTGTTAACTGAAAGGCCGGAGGTTCAAGTTTACACAGAGGCACCTCAGAAGAAAGATCTGGAGTTTTACTTCTGAAAAATCAGCCACTGAAACTCCTGTGGAGTACAGTCTACTCTGACACACACGTGGTCACCCTTGCCGGAGCCGACTGGACAGAAACTGGTTACGTGCAGAGTACTTTCACATACTCGGCCTCCTTATATTCTCATAACGACATGTTGATATACCATAACCTGTATGCTCCAGGTCAGGAAATCAAGGCTCAGAGAGGCAAAGAGACACCCTCTACTCCCACAGCCACAAAGTACCGCAGTTGGGATTACATGGAGGCCTTTCCGAGTTCTGAGTCTGGGTCTTTTCGCTCTGTGCTTTGTGTTTACGGCTGGAACACACCGTGAGTCTTCCATCAAACTGGGTCTTGGAGAAAATAGAGAGGATAGGCTGCCATTTCCAAACTGACTTTGATTTCAACCCATTCTTTCTTCTTTATTATTATTATTTTTCTTATAACAAAAGAATCCTGTGCTTAGATCTGACTCTCAACTCCAGTGCTCTTTCCCTGACACCCTATTGCTTCTGTTTCAGGTGGAGTCCCTCAGCCAGAGAAGAACTGGGAAAATCATCTTGTCCATTCCCCTGCCTCCAGGCAACTGACTGTGCCAGCCAAGATCCTTCAACCCTTTAATGAGTGTCAGAAACCCAACCCAGGAGGGCTTGAAGAGGGAATGTACTGGCTCAGTAGATAGGAAGTTCAAGGAGGTGAATCTGGGCTTCAGGTATGGCTGGATCCAGAACCCCAGAAACATCACCCAGGCATCATTTTTCTCTCTTGGTTCTGTTTTCCTCTCTGTTGGCTTCATTCTTGAACAGGCTGTCTTCGTGGGGTACAAAGAAGGCTGCCAGCAGTTATAACTATTGCCTAAGCTTTGAAAACCATAGAGTGATGGCCTCTTTTTTTAAAATAATTTTTATTGTGCTTTAAGTGAAGGTTTACAGATCAAGTCAGTCTCTTGCACAAAAACCCATATACACCTTGCTACACACTCCCAATTACTCTCCCCCTAATGAGACAGCCCACTCTCTCCTTTCATGTTAATTTTGCCAGCTTCTAACCCCCTCCACCCTCTCATCTCCTCTCCAGGAAGGAGATGCCAACATAGTCTCAAGCGTCCACCTGATCCAAGAAACTCACTCCTCACCAGCATCCCTCTCCAACCTACTGCCCAGTCTAATCCATGTCTGAAGAGTTGGCTTTGGGAATGGTTCCTGTCCTGGGCCAGCAGAAGTTCTGGGGGCCATGACCACTGGGGTCCTTCTAGTCTCAGTCAGACCATTAAGTCTGGTCTGAAGAGAATTTGGGGTCTGCATCCCACTGCTCTCCTGCTCCCTCAGGGGTTCTTTGTTGTGTTCCCTGTCAGGGCAGTCATCAGTTGTAGCCGGGCACCATCTAGTTCTTCTGGTCTCAGGATGATGTAGTCTCTGGTTCATGTGGCCCTTTCTGTCTCTTAGGCTCGTAATCACCTTGTGTCCTTGGTGTTCTTCATTCTCCTTTGATCCAGGTGGGTTGAGACCAACTGATGCATCTTAGATGACCGGTTGCTAGCATTTAAGACCCCAGATGCCACTCTTCAAAGTGGGATGTAGAATGTTTTGTTAATAGATTTTATTATGCCAATTGACTTAGATGTCCCCTGAAACCATGGTCCCCAGACCCCTGCCCCTGCTGTGCTGGTCTTCGAAGCATTCAGCTTATTCAGGAAACTTCTTTGCTTTCGGTTTAGTCCAATTGTGCTGACCTCCCCTGTATTGTGTGCTGTCTTTCCCTTCACCTAAAGTAGTTCTTATCCTCCCTCCCCCACCTCGCAACCACAAAAGAATGTTTTCTTCTCAGTTTAAACTATTTCTCAAGTTCTTATAATAGTGGTCTTATACAACATTTGTCCTTTTGCAACTGACTAATTTCACTCAGCATAATACCTTCCAGGTTCCTCCATGTTATGAAATGTTTCACAGATTCCTCACTGTTCTTTATCGATGCGTAGTATTCCATTGTGTGAATATACCGTAATTTATTTATCCATTCATCCGTTGATGGGTACCTTGGTTGCTTCCATCTTTTTGCTATTGTAAACAGTGCTGCAATAAACATGGGTGATGGACTCTTTTTTAATTGTTGTTGTTAGATGCCATCAAGTCAGTTCCGACCACAATGACCCTATGCACAACAGAATGAAATAATGCCTGGTCCTGTGCCACACTCACAATTGTTGCCATGCTTGAGCCCATTGTTGCAGCCACTGTGTCAATCCATCTTGTTGAAGTTCTTCCTCTTTTTCATTGGCCCTCTACTTTATCGAGCGTGATGTCCTTCTCCAGGGACTGATTCCTTCTGATAACATGTCCAAAGTATGTGAGACGTAGTCTTATCATCCTTGCTTCTAATGAGCATTCTGGTTGTACTTCCTCCAAGACAGATTTGTTCATTCTTTTGGCAGTCCATGGTATATTCAATTTCCTTCACCAACACCACATATCAAAGGTGTCAATTCTTCAATCTTCCTTATTCATTATCCAGATTTCACATGCATATGAGGCAACTGAACCTTAGTCCTCAAGGTGACATCTTTGCTTTTCAATACTTCAAAGAGGTCTTTTGCAGCAGATTTGCCCAATGCAACGCGTCTTTTGATTTCTTGACTGCTGCTTCCAAGGGTGTTGATTGTGGATCCAAGGAAAACGAAATCCTTGACAACCTCAGTCTTTTCTCCATTTGTCATGATGTTGCTCGTTGGTCCAGTTTTGAGGATTTTTGTTTTCTTATGTTGAGCTTTAATCCATACTGAAGGTTGTAGTTTTTGATCTTCATCAGTAAGTGCTTCAAGTCCTCTTCGCTTTCAGCAACCTGGGTTGTGTCATCTGCATAATGCAGGTTGTTAATGAGTTTTCCTCCAGTCCAGATGCCTCGTTCTTTTTCAAATAGTCCAGTTTCTTGGATTATCTGCTCAGCATAGAGACTGAATAGGTATGGTGAAATGATACAACCCTGATCCACACCTTTCCTGACTTTAAACCATGCAGTATCCCCTTGTTCTGTTCCAACAACTGCCTCTTGATCTATGTAAATGTTCCTCATGAGCACATTAAGTGTTCCGGAATTCCCATTCTCCGCAATGATATCCATGATTTGTTATGATCCACACAGTCGAATGCCTTAGCATAGCCAATAATACACAGGTAAACATCTTTCTGGTATTCTCTGCTTTCAGCCAGGATCCATCTGACATCAGCAATGATATCCTTGGTTCCTCGTCCTCTTCTAAATCTGGCTTGAATTTCTGGCAGCTCTCTGTTAATATACTGCTGCAGCTGTTTTTGAATGATCTCCAGCAAAATTTTGCAGGCACGTGATATTAATGATACTGTTCTATAATTTCCGCATTTGGAAACCCTGGTGGTGTGGTGGTTAAGAACTGCAACTGCTAACAAAAAGACTGGCTGTCTGAATCCACCAGGTGCTCCTTGGAAACCATATGGGACAGTTCTACTCTGTCCTATAGGTTCGCTGTGAGTTGGAATCAACTCAACGGCAACAGGTTTTTCTTTTTTAATAATTTCAGCAAAAGTTCTTGGGCTGACACTTATGGGCTTGGTTCAGGTCATAGGAGGGCTCCTGAACAAATTGTTGTGACTCTGATGACCATGGGGCCAGGTATTTCTCCTTTCTGTGGTTTGACAATGATTCCTGCATGTATGAGGTAGATCCAGGGACCTGAATCAGCCTGAAACGGGAACTGCAAAGCAGAAGAAAAGGCACACTAATGTAATAGAGCCCAGGAATTCATCTGAATGGGGTCAAGCTTTAAACATTCCCTTGGGGAACATTTTAGCTGGAACTAAAACCTCCAGGGAACTGGCTTGTGACTCCCCGCTTCCTGCAAGGACCTTGGGAGTTCTTTAGTTTCTGGCCCTGCCCAATGCTCCAATCCTGCTACAGCATTCCCATGTGGTTGCACACCTCCAATGATTGGGACCTCACTACCTATGAGGCAGCCCATTCCATTTTTTGGCTATTCTGACTGGGAGAAAGTTCTCCTTTGTATTAGTTGAGCTGAAGTCATCCCTCTGTACCTCACTCATCAGTCCCAGTTCTGCTCTGTGTTCCTGCCCCCCACCCCCACTATGCTAATCCTTCATCCACACCAAACCCACCAGGCCTCTAAGTCAGCCGTCCCATCAGCTGTTCCCCAGATGCTCAGCCTAATGCATTACTTAGGTTGTCGCATGTCCTTCTCTCTGAAGTGGGTGCTGTATTGCACCCATTTTACAGAGGAGAAAACTGAGACACGAAGGTGCTTACTTAAGGCCATCTGACTAATATGTAACTGGCAGAAGATCTGCTCTGACTCCAAAGCCCATGTTCTTTGCCGCCATGCTACCCTGCCTTCAACTGTTCTTCAAATGACGTGGTTTTGAGAACCTCCAGCTTTCTTCTGGTCCCAGTTCAGTAGATCAGAGCTTCTCAAGGCTGGACACCCAGGACTGAACTGTATTAGCTAGGATTCTTGTAGTTCCGTATTATGGACATTCCTCTCAAACTGGCTTAATTGTTGGCTCATAGAACTGAAAACTTCAGGGGTAAATGGCTTCAGGCATGGCCGAATCTAGAAGCTAAAACACCACCTTCAGGGCTCAGACTCTCTTATTCTCCTTATGCAGATTTCCACAGTCTCTCTTCTGTCTTGGCCTCTTTTTCAGACAGGACTCCCTTCCTTAGTGGTCCTTACATCTTAGCAATGCCTGCTTCCCTTTTTCATAGTTCTAGCCAAATTCCCAGCGCTGATTCTTATTGGTGTGGCATGGGTCATGTTCTCTCTCTTAAACCAATGGGATACAGTGCTCTCATTGGTCAGGCCTGGGCCACATGCTCATGTCAAGAGCTGGGGAATGGTCATTCCCACCTAAACCACATGGGTTGAATGTGTGTGTATGAGGGGTGCATCCCTAAAGGAGAATAAAGATGCTATTGATAGAAGAAGTGAGAATGAATGGTGGGCAGGCACCAACGCAGATACCTACTTATGAACCAAATTTTCCCTATTGCTGGGGACCGCTTGCATGCAGGGGAGGGGACTACTCTCACCTCCCTTGTCTGAGCACCCTACCTTCAGTAATGCAGGCAAGAATCCATCTCAATTTTAGCAGTCATGTGGCCCAGTTAATCAGCCTCCAAGTGCTCACTCCCTTCCCCACGCACTGCAGCTCAGCCCTGCTTCCTCCTGCGGCACTTTGGACCCAGTTCCAGCACTTTTGCCTGCATCCCTCTGATTGCTCCCTGCTGGGTCTGCAGGCATGTCGCAAATACCTCTGTTGAATGTCAGCACCTACCATGTGCTACCACAGGCCACACACCTCACACCCACCCTCTCACAGTGGGTGTTACTTTCCTCTTTGACAGATGAAAGTATAGGGGTGCAGAGGGATTGTGCAAATTGCCTAAGGTCACACAACCAGGGCATGCAGAGCTGAGATTTGAACCCACAGAGATGGACAAGGCAGGCTCCCTGCCCTGAGTGTCTGCCGGTAATAATCATGGCAAACGCATCCTGAGTGTTTGCCATGTGTCCAGCACCATGCTAACGTCCTTTCATGTATCGTTGCAGCCTTTACAACTATGCAGGGCGGCTGCTATTATATCCCACTTAACTGATGAAGAAATGGAAACTCAGAGAAGCTATGCGGCATGTCCGAGGCCACACGCTAGTAAGTGGATGACAGTGGCGTCACTAAGGGGATGCGGGGGGGGGGCACAGACCGCATCGGGTGACACTGTCAGAGGGGATGACACCAAAATGACTGTCTATAAAAATTTCCCTATAGTTCTTACCACAACAAAAACATTTTTTGTAAGCCCAGCTTGAAAAATCAAAACCAACCTGTTGCCACGGGGTCGATTCCAACTCACAGCGACCCTATAGGACAGGATAGAACTGCCCCATAGGGTTTCCAAGGAGTGGCTGGTGGATTCGAACTGCCAACATTTGGTTAGCAGCCGAGCTCTTAGCCCACTGTGCCACCAGGACTCTAATATACCTGTAAGTCTAAAGCTGTATGCTAATTTACTTTTTGAACCTTCTAATTCATTCTGGTCATAGCTGGTTTATTTCCCAATTATAATGCTGCTTCCAATCACATAGCTTCATCCGCACCTACTACGAGCACACGATATTGTTTTCCTTGCTGCCAATGTTTTTATAGTCACTAATTTTGTCAAATTTTCTCATGTTTTAGCTACAATATTGTGGTAATTAGTATTTGTGAACCTATATGTATAACTATTCTGAGAAAGAAGTAGTAATTAAAGGAAAAGAAGAAGCAATATACAGGAATTACAATTTACTGGTAACATTCAGTACAAAAAACGATACTAAGGATTCTGCATGGTCTGGTATGGAAGGAGTCAATGGGGAATGACACCATGAGTTACCGCACTGGGTGACACCAACCCTAGTGACACCACTGGTGGCTGAGCTGGGATTTGAATCCAGGACCGTTTGGTTCTGGGTTCTTTACTAACACCCAGTGCCGCCCCTGCCCCCCAGCAGTAGCCCCCTCCTGGCGGACCCTGATCTAATGACTATGTCAGGCACTGTCCTAGTCACTGGGGACACAGCCAAACAGAAGGACAAAGACCTCTGCCCTCACAGAGCTGACATTCTAGAGGGGGAGTAAGAGAGAGAATAAACCACAAAGCACAAACAAAAGTAGACTATGGCAGGTGGTGAAGAACAGTCAAAAGGAAACAATACGCTGGATGAGAGGATCTAGAGCCACACAGGTGTTGGGCAAGACCTCTCTAATGAGGTAACGTTTGAACAGAGACCTGAATGCAGTGAGCAAGTGAGCTAGGCTGTTATTTAGAGGAAGAATGTCCTAGGCAGAGGGAATGGCATGTGCAAAGGCCCTGAGGTGGGAGCAGGCTTGGCATATTCCAGGAACAGTGAGGAGTCCAGTGTGACCGGAGTGAGTGAATGAGAGGCAGGGTGGGTGGAGAGGAATCAGGGGAGTAAACAGGGACCAGATGGGGTAGGGCCTGAAGCCCATCGTGAGGATTTTGTCTTCTCTTTCCAAGGTGATAAAAAGCCACTAGGGGATTTCAAACAGAGAGGGGCATGACCTGACTCGTGATTTTTGTGGCTCACCCTGGCTGCCATGTTGAGAAGAAACTATGGGGCCAAGTGTGGAGGCAGGGCAGCCCTGAGAAGACTTCTACAATAGTCCAAGCTGGAGTTAATGGTATCTGAACCAGGTGGAAGCAGTGGAGGTGGGGAGAAGTGGTCAGACATATTTTGAAGGTGGAGCCAAGAGAACTTCCTGACAGACTGCTGTTGAGGGGAGAGACAGCGCCTTATGCTACCGGTGACAGCTACTAGTAGCAAAAGAAGTTTTAGAGAACTAAAGCTTATTAAAACTTAGCTAAGATCTAACATAGCAAACGATTGCTTGCATTCTCTTGCAGCCTTGGCAACTGAAAACAGTGTAGTCCAAAAAATAGATCTTAATAAAATAATTCAAATTTTTGCAGACTTAAAAGCAAGAAAATTTTTCTTGCTTTATAAAATAATGTCTTTTATAAAAGCTTCTGAATATGTAGTTATTTATACAGTTACATGTGTTTGTATTTTATTATTTTGATTATTATGTTTTTTAAAAAAATAAATGTCTTTTTTTGTATGTGCCAGTTTAATCAGGGACAGACTGTACATATACATTTATTTTTTGTTCCATAGTAGTTGTAATAATAACAATAATAATAATGATGATGTGATCACTAAAGAAAATGTGATTATTATATTCGATGTAGTCTGTATGCAATTTTTATTTCTTACTTTGTTACTAAGGATATTTTTATTACAGTATTTTCCTCAACTTGTCATTTGTTATTTGAAATAAAGTAAACACATACGTAGAATTTTTTTTTCTGGTACTATTGTATCAAACGGCACCGCCGAAGCCCCTGCCCTGGGATACAAAAGCATTTTGTCTGGCCCTGGGGAGAGGGTCTCCCCGTCTCTGGTCAAGGATGACACTGAGGTTTTCAGCCTGAGCGAGTGGAAGGATGAAGTTGCCATTGTTTAAGAAGGGAAGAACTGCAGGAGGCAGGCTTGGGGGAGAACAACTGAGATTTTGCTTTTGGTCATGATCTGTTTGAGATGTCCAGTGAACACACCAGGCACAACTGGATATGAGCCTGGAGGTCAAAGAAGAGGGCATAAAGGAGGGAGGGGCCAGTGATGAAAACCATTGGAAAAAATGGGCTCCATTTTAAGTCTCATCTCTGTGGAGTCACCCAACTAACCCCCTCACAGCCATGGTCACATTGACTACCCAATAATGCCGTGAGGTTGGCAGAAATTATTATACCCACTTTACAGATGGGAAAACAGAACCTCTGAAAGGTTAAATGAGTTGCCCAATGTGGAGCACTGGAAACAAGGAAGGGGGAAGCAGTTGAATCTGTCAGGGCAAGTGAAAGTGATAGAAAATCCAACTCTCAACTTGGCATAAACAAAACAAAGCAAATGAACAGGGAATAAAGTCTTGTACTGGTCCACAGAACTGAAAGGTCTCTTGTTTCTGGTACAGCTGGATACACAGGGGCTCAAATGATGATGTCAGAAATTCTCTGTCCTTCTCTCAATTCTCAATTAAAATTTCCTCTGTTTTAACTGCATTCTCAGGCAGGTTTTTTGGACTCAATGCCAAATGTGGTCATAGTTTGCTGGCACAGCTGGATAACCACAAGTAAAAGAATAAAGTCAGACCCCTACCTCACACCATATACAAAAATTAACTCAAAATGGATCAATGACCTAATACAACAGCTAAAACTATAAAACTATTGAAAGAAAACATAGAGGTAAATCTTTATTCCCTGGGATTTGGCAATGGATTCTTAGATACGACACCAAAAGCACGAGCAACAAAAGAAAAAATAAATTGGATTTCATCAATATTAAAAAGTTTTGTGCATCAGAGGACACTATCAAAAAGTGAAGATGATCTATAGAAAGTGAGAAAATCTTTGCAAATCATATACCGGTTAAGAGTCTAATATCCAGAATATATAAAGAACTTCTATAATTCAATAACAAATAGACAACCCAATTTAAAAATGGACAAACAACTTGAATAGATGCTTCTCCAAAGAAGATATGCAAAAGTACTGAAAAGATGTTCAATATTACTGGTCATTAAAGAAATGCAAATAAAAACCACCGTCAGATACCACTTCACACCCACTAGGATGGCAATGTTGTTGTTGTTAGGTGCCGTCGAGTCAGTTATGACCCATAGCAACCCTATGAACAACAGAACAAAACACTGCCTGGCCCTGTGCCATCCTCACAATAGTTGCTATGCTTGCGCCCATTGTTACAGCCACTGTGTCAGTCCATCTCATTGAGGGCCTTCCTCTGCTTTACCAAGCACGATGTCCTTCTCCAGTGACTGATCCCTTCTGATAAAATGTTCAAAGTATGTGAGACGTAATCTTGCCATCCTTGCTTCTAAGGAGCATTCTGGTTGTACTTCTTCCAAGACAAATTTGTTCGTTCTTTTGGCAGTCCATGGTATATTCAATATTCTTCACCAACACCACAATTCAAAGGTGTCAATTCTTCGGACTTCCTTATCCATTGTCCAGCTTTCGCATGCATACGAGGCGATTGAAAATAACCATGGCTTGAGTCAGGCTCACCTTAGTCCTCAAGGTGACATCTTTGCTTTTCAACACTTTAAAGAGGTCTTTTGCAACTGATTTGCCCAGCGCAATGCGTCTTTTGATTTCTTGACTCCTGTTTCCATGGGTTCTGATCGTGGATCCAAGTAAAATGAAATTCTTGACAACCTCAATCTTTTCTCCATTCATCATGATATTGCTTTTTGGTCCAGTTGTGAGGATTTTTGTTTTCTTTATGTTGAGGTGTAATCCATACTGCAGGTTGTGGTCCTCAATCTCCATCAGTAAGGACTTCAAGTCCTCTTCACTTTCAGCAAGCAAGGTTGTGTCATCTGCATAATGCAGTTTGTTAATGATTTTTCCTCCAATCCTGATGCCCCGTTCTTCTTCATATAGTCCACCTTCTTGGATTATATGCTCAGCATACAGATTGAGTAAGTATGGTGAAAGGATACAACCCTAATGCACACCTTTCCTGACTTTAAACCACACAGTACCCGCTTGTTATGTTCAAACAACTGCCTCTTGATTCATGTTTAGATCCCTCATGAGCACAATTAAGTGTTCTGGAATTCCCATTCTCTGCAATGTTATCCATAATTTGTTATGATCCACACAGTCAAATGCTTTAGCATAGTCAATAAAACATAGGTAAACATTTTTCTCGTATTCACTGCTTTCAGCCAGAATCCATCTGACAGCAGCAATAATATTCCTGGTTCCACGTCCTCTTCTAAATCCAGCTTGAGTTTCTGGCAGTTACCGGGTGATATACTGCTGCAGCTGCTTTTGAATGATCTTCGGCAAAATTTTGCTTGCATGTGATATTAATGACATTGTTCGATAATTTCCACGTTTGACTGGATCATCTTTCTTGGGAATAAGCATAAATATGGATCTCTTCCAGCTGGTTGGCCAGGTAGCAGTCTTCCATATTTCTTGGGATAGGCAAGTGGGCACTTGCAGGGCTGCATCCGATTGCTGAAACTTCTCAGTTGGTATTCTGCCAATTTTCAGAGCCCTGTTTTCCACCAGTGCCTTCAGTGCAGCTTGGACATCTTTCATCAGTACCATCGGCTCCTGATCATATGTTACTTCCTGAAATGGTTGAATGTCAACCAGTTCTCTTTGGTATAAAAAAAATAGTGACTCTGTATTCCTTCCATCTTCTTTTGATGCTTCTTGAGTCAGTTAATATTCTCCTTGTAGAATCCTTCAGTATTGCAACTCGAGGACTGAATTTTTTATTCAGTTCTTTCAGCCTGAGAAATGTTGAGCGTGTTCCTCCCTTTTGGTTTCTATCTCCAGGTCTTTGCACATGTCATCATAATACTTTACTTTGTCTTCTTGAGCTGTCCTTTGAAATTTTCTGTTCAGCTCTTTTACTTCATCATTTTTTCCTTTTGCTTTAGTTACTCAACATTCAAGAGCAAGTTTCAGAGTCTCTTCTGACATCCATTTAGGTCTTTTCTTTCTCTCCTGTCTTCTTAATGACCTCTTACTTTCTTCATGTATGATGTCCTTGATGTCATTCCACAACTTGTCTGGTCTTCAGTCATTAGTGTTCAACATGTCAAATCTATTCTTGAGATGGTCTCTAAATTCAGGTGGTATATTCAAGGTCATAATTTGGCTCTCGTGGACTTGTTTTAATTTTCTTCAGTTTCAGCTTGAACTTGCATATGAGTAATTGATGGTCTGATCTGCAGTTGGCCCCTGGCCTTGTTCTGACTGATGATATTGAACTTTTCCATCGTCTCTTTTCACATATGTAGTCGATTTGATTCCTGTGTGTTCCGTCTGGTAGGGTCCATGTGTATAGTTGCCATTTATGTTGGTGAAAAAGGTATTTGCAATGAAGAAGTCGTTGTCTTGCAAAATTCAATCATATGATCTCCAGAATTATTTGTATCACCAAGGCTATATTTTCCAATTACCGATCCTTCTTCTTTGTTTCCAGCCACCAGTAATTACCAGTGCATCCTGATTGCATGTTCAATCAATTTGAGACTGCAGAAGTTGGTAAAAACTTCAATTTCTTCATCTTTGGCCTTAATGGTTGGTGGATAAATTTGAGTAATAGTCAACTCTACTTTGAGGAGGCAGCTCTCCCCCAGTTGTCTTTTGAGTGCCTTCCAACCTGAGGGGTTCATCTTCTGGCACTGTATCCGACAATGTTCCACTGCTATTGAAAAGGTTTTCACTGGCTAACTCTTTTCAGAAGTAGACGGCTGGGTCCTTCTTAGTCTGTCTTAGTCTGGAAGCTCAGCTGAAACCTGTCCACCATCGTTGACCCTGCTGGTATTTGAATACCAGTGGCAGAGCTCCCAGCATAACAGCAACACAGAAGCCCCTACAGTACGACCAACTGACAGATGCGTGGGGGAGGATGGTAATAATAATAGTAATAATAATAATAATAAATGAAACCAGACACCAACGAGTGTTGGTGGGGTTGCGGAGAAACAAGAACACTTGCCTATTGCTGGTGAGGATGTAAAACGGTACACAGTTGCTGTGGAATACAATTTAGTGAGTCCTCAAAAAGTAAACATAGGGCAAGCAATTTCGCTCCCAGGTATATATCCAAGAGAAATGAAAACACATGTCCACGCAGAAACTTGAACACAAATGTATATAGCAGCATTATTCACGAGAGCCAAAGGGTAGAAACAACCCAAATGTCCGTCAACAAATGAATGGATAAACAAATTCTGCTATATACACCCAATGGAATATTTTTCAACCATAAAAAGAAATGATGCTATAACTTGAATTGATCTCGAAAACATTATGCTAAGTGAAAGAAGTCAGATGCTAAGATCACAGCGTGCGTATATTGCATGGTTGTTTTATATGAAATATCCAAAATAGGCAAATTCATAGAGACAGAAGGCGAATTGGTGGCTGCCGGGGGATGGGGGCGAGAGGAACAGGGAGTGATTGCTTAAGAGAGATGGGCGTTCTGGGATGACGAAAACGCTTTGCAACTAGAGAGAGGTGGTGGTTGCGCAGCTTTGTGAATGCACTACACGCCACTGGATTTTACACTTTAAGATGGTTAATTGTATGTTACGTAAATTCCACCTTAATAAAAATACTACTAATAATCAAGCTAGTCACATCAGCTTGACTTTCATTCTACCAGCTTCCACCCCAGCGGAAAGAGAACACCTCTTGGCCAGTAGCTCAGCAGTGGTCCCAGAACTCTCACTGGACATCCTGGGTCATGAGCCCTCCTCTGGAGCTTGGGGATGGGTCAGCACCCCCCGAACCACATGGAGGGAGGCTGGGGGGAAGGGCAGTTCCTCACAGGAAAATGTAGATGTTAACTTCAAAGGAAGGGAGGGTGGATGTGGGGGTGCCCAAACCACAGCTGTCCATTGCAGAGGGACATTGCTGCCTAGCTCTGCTGAGGACTGCTGGTGTGCAGGACAAGGAGCTGCCCAGTTGATAGCTCTGGCATCAGGGAGCGTGGTCTTCAGTGACCCTCCTCCTGCCACTTCCTCCCTTTCTTCTGCCAGCCCCTGGAAACTATCCCAATACTTTTCACTCTCCCCTAAGTGAGGATGTAAAAATGCCCTACCTCAGGCATGCAAGGGCCTGATTTCTCTTTCCAGCTTGGGCTCTGGCTCCTGGCCTCTCTTCCAGCCACTCAGGCTCTTACTACTTCTGAACATGCTCTGCCCAGTCTCACCTCCAGGCCTTTGCTCATGCTGCTTCCTCTTCCTGGAATGGCTTTTTACCATCTCCGTGTATTGCAACCCTGCCAGCCTGCAAAGGGGCCCATCTGTGCTGGAGCTTGCTGCTTGTGGGCCTATCTCCCCCACTTGCCTGTGAACTCCTAGAGGACAAGGAACATGTTGCTTTTCTCTGTATCCCCAGCACCTAGCCTGGGCAGGTGGGCAGGAAATGCTGGATGAATGAATGAATGAATGAATGAATGAATGAACAAACGAATTTAATTGAATGATGAAAGGGAGGAAGAAAGAGGAAGGAAGGAAGGAAGGAAGGAAGGAAGGAAGGAAGGAAGGAAGGAAGGAAGGAAGGAAGGAAGGAAGAGCCAAGCTCCAATGACACCTCCCGTGGGAGCCTCCCCTGATTTCCATGTTCTAAAGCCAGAGTGATTTATTTCTTAGCACCAGTCATTTCTGGATTTGCTGCCTCATCTCTCCTTCCTGTGGTTCCAGAAATGTCTTAATCATCTTCGTCTTTTCCTTTTGCCTTCCCATCCCTTCCCACACCCTCCCTGGCACTTTGTGCATAAAAAGGGCCTAATAACTACTAAATTATAATGACTAAAGACCTTCTAAATGAACCCATGAGGGTAAGGCTTGAATCCATTTTTCTCTAATGGAGAACCTAAGGCATAAAGGGAAGTGAAGAGAGTGAAGGTAGTCTTCTGAGTTGTCTAGAAGAGGGGGAAGGGGATATTTGTTGGCGCCTATTTTGTGCAGGTGCTTTATATACAAACCAAAAACCAAAGCTGCCGTCTTCGAGTTGGTTCTGACTCATAGCAACCCTATAGGACAGAGTAGAACTTCCCTATAGGGTTTCCAAGGAGTGACTGGTAGATTCAAACTGCTAATCTTTTGGTTAGCAGCTGAGCTCTTAACCACTGTGCCACCAGGGCTCTGCTTTATACACTTTCTAGGTTTACTCCACCAACAGCCCTGTATGGTGGGTGGTGTACTAGTAAACTAGCTCTCAAAAAAAAAAAAAAAAAAGCCCTGCTGTGTAGTGTTTGCCAATTTCCGTGGTGTAAATACTCCCACCAAGGCCAATTTCAAGCTACCAACAATGCAAAATTTTGAATATTTCACAGTTGCTTCTTGAAAGCTAGTAGGAACCAGCACAAGCCGGCCCCAACACACCACTGCAGGTCTGTTTGACCTCAAAGCCAGACCTGCTCCCACTGCCCTGGGCTAGGTAGAGGTGGGGAGTACATGCTGGGTGAGGTCCCCAACCTCAGACTTTTCCTCTGGCTTCTCTCTGTCTCACTGGCTCCCCTTCACCCACCTTGTCTCTTTCCAGCACTCTGTCAGCTATTCCTGCTGTTTCCCTACACTGAGTCTCCCTCTCAGATGCTCTCTTTGCCTGGTGGCTATTGTTTCCTTGCTGATCCACTGTCCTTCTGACATGTTTTCCCTCCCATTTCTATCTGAAGGTTTCTCTATCGCTCCTTTACTCAAACGCTCCCTCCCTCCCTCTCAGGAAACATTTCAAAGTCTGTTTAAAAAACAACACGGCGACTGACTTTACAGGGTTTTTTTCCCCTCTTCTCAAGAACAGGACGTGAGAAGGCCAGGTTGAATTTCCTGTGTGAAATGATGTGTGGGCTTTCTGAGCAAAACAAGGGTCAGGCTGTGGTCCTGGAGGAGCCAATGCCAAGGTCACCTGGAATCAAGCCTCAGACAGTGCAGCCCATGGGGTGCCCAGGACACTCCTGCCCTGCCTGCGGGCAGGTTTTCTGGACCTGTGCTGGGGAGAGGGCTGGGACAGGAACAGAACGTTCCACCACACACCACAGTCATGCCCCATTTATCCAAGTACTCACCACAGGTTGAGAGGGAGCCCTACCAGTCCAGGCTCTGCTCTACCTCTTCCCGCTGGAGGTGTGACCTGGGGCAAGTCACTCTGCCTCTCAAGCCTCAGTTTCTTCATCTGTAAAATGGGAATGATGAGACCAACTCTGCAGTCTTGCCAGTGAGACACTATGTAGGCAATGCATCCAGCAGAATGCCTGGCTTTATGTAATGCTGAGAAACATTAGTTATCTGTCCCCAGGGAAGCGGGTGGGAAGGAGGGGAAGGGAAGCGTTCCATACATATGCTAAGAGAAGTCCAATCCTGTTATGTGGCAAAACCATGAATAATTGAACTTCTCTTGATGGAAACTTCCAATAATTGGCTGTGGGGCCTTAGACAAATTACTTGATCTAGTCAACTCTCAGGTTCCCAATCTATAAAGCGGGGTTTGTAATGGAATCTACCACATGGGAGTATTGCAAGTATTAGATGAATTAATAACCATACAAACCAGTTGTCTTCAAGACGATTCGGACTCATGGCAACCTCCTGTGTGTAAGAGTAGAACTGCACTCTGTAAGGGTTTTCAGGGGATGACTTTCTGGAAGTAGATTGCTGGGCCTTTCTTCCAGGGTGTCTCTGGGTAGACTGGAACAGTTAGCAGTCCACACTTCATAATTAAATCTAGGGAGGTCTCTGATCAGGGCACTCTCCATACATTTCCATCTGAAGCATCCGGGGGCACGGATGAGCTGTCCCACTTTCTGCAAGGTTCTTAACCTCTCGGTGGTGCCCCATGGTCTTCATCTCTGATTTGGGGGCAGTAACAATCACTGCCTGATAGACAAGATTGGTACAAGGATTCCGTGGGCAGTAGTTAGAAACATGGCTGTGATTATTATTCTTTTTCTTCCTGGTGGCTCAGATTTCGATGAGCTGTGGGTGTGAGGGTTTTCCCATACTGTGGGACATAACCAGATTCACAAACTGTGATCCATCGGGTTCAGGTGGACCGGCCACGCCCTGGCCAAGCCCCCATCTCCAGGGGCGGCACCTGACCCCAGCCCAGCCACTCAGGGCTGCACAACTCTTGGCCATGGCGACTGGTTTGGGCTGGGCATGTGACCTAAGTTAGACCAGTGACAGCCTGACCCAGCAAGCCTTTGCCAGGCAGAAAAATTCCACTAACCATGATGATTGGTGTTTGTTGGTTGGTTCCTTGCTGGTGGCTACAGGCTGTTCTAAGCAAGCTTATGCATGATTCATTCAACCTTTGAAACCCTAGCTAAAGGCTCCTGAGAGGCACACCAAGATAGTCGTTGTTTGAGATCCGTGGACTCCCTTTTCTTCATGACTAACTGCTGATATGCTCTAGGCAACATTTTCTTAGTAACAGTTTGCAGGCCAGGAGGCTGCACCTTGAGAACCAGCTCCAACTGGCCCCCTACACTTGCACAGATACTGACATTGGAACCTCCTTCCTCCAGAAGGGATTACATTGACCAGCCCACCATTATACCTGGAGCCCATTCTAAAGCAAGAGGTCTACATCTGGCCCAAGATATCTACATCTGGCCCAAGATGACTCGGCAACCGAACTCCCAAACTTGGACAGGGGAGAATTCCAAGAATGGGCGGGCTAAGGGAGGCTGAGGTATGAAACCCGGAATCAGTCTCCCCATAAAATACACCCAAGTCCACAGTGCAGAGAGCTCACGGTCTTCTGGTCACTAGACCCTGCGTTGCTCCTTATCTGCACAGGTAATAAACTTGCCACTTTCTGTTTCTCTTGCAACTGGTATCGGTCTTATTTCAACTGGCTAATAGGACAGGACAAGAATCCGAGAGGCGTTTGGTTATACCTTCACAGCACTGTTTCCCCATTTTACAGATAGAGAAATTGTTGTTGTTAGCTGCCGTCATGTTGCTTCCGACTCATAGCGACCCTATATACAACAGAATGAAACACTGCCTGTCCTGTGCCATCCTCGCAATCATTGTTATGCTTGAGCCCATTGTTGCAGCCACTGTGGCAATCCAACTTGGTGATGGTCTTCCTCGTTTTCACTGACCCTTTACTTTACCAAGCATGATGGCCTTCTCCAGAGACTGATTCCTCCTGATAACATGTCCAAAGTATGTGAGACGTAGTCTGGCCATCGTTGTAAAGAGATAGAGAAATAGGAGCCAAAAAGCCTGATTTCTGGTCCTGGTTCTGCCATTGATAATGTAATTTGGGGGGAATCCTCTCATTTATTTATTTCAAGAAACATCTGTTAAGTGTCATGTGCTAAGGAATAATAATACCAGCTAGCATTTATTGAGCACTGACTGTGGGGATGCTCTCTAAACACTTCCCATCTGAGAGAAATGCTTTTATCATTTCTTTTTTACAGGTAGGGAAACCGAGGCACCAAATGTTCACTAAGCTAATAAGTGGTAGAGCTGCCATTTGAACCCAAGCGTCTGATTCATAGTTCATGCCCCTGACTACTAACCATACCACCTCCATCCCTGCCATCATGGACTCATAGTGAAGAGTGGTAAGGGTGGTGGTGCTTGGCCCTGCTTTCTGGTTTTCTGGCTGGTTTGAATTTTATGGAAGCAGAATGGGCTGTGTTCCCAAGCTGGGAGTCCCTACCTCTGCCCTCGCTCACGTGTGACCTTGGGCAGGTCATAGCCCCTTTCGAGCCTCAGTTTCTCCAGCTATGAATGAGATAGGTTCTCAGAGAAGGTGCTCCAAGCTCTTTTCACCTTCTAGGAGTGGCTGGGCTCTTAATAACCTCCCCCACACTCACCCAGGCACCCCTGCTGTCCATTTCTCCCCTCCCAGAGCCTGAGCCTTCCTCAGGGGCTTGAGCTTAGAACCAGCGGGCGGTATTTCTCCTACCCTACCTCCCTTAATGGGGGGAGGCAGACAGCCAGGACCGGCGGGATCCAAAGGTCGTGAGTTAGTATAGATCTACCACCCACCAGCCTTACATGCCTGTCTGGCCTGGCAAGGAGCAGGGCTCCTTCTATTGATCTATGCTGTCAGCACGGGGAAGGCAGCTGTTTTCTTTCCAATCTGAAATCAATGCAACCCAGCCTAGAAGTTGGGGGCAGAGGGTTTGGAGCCAGGAAATAGTTTCCCTTCAGTTTTGGGAACATAGGCCAAGGTGGACCAGATGTGGTTTGCTTCAAAGGTCAGCTGGCATAGCAGGGTGCAGAGCATGCTGGAAAGCTCTCACCTGTGGGGAGGAAGAGCCCTGGGGCAGGGAGTATCTTCTCAGCTCAGGGCCTGCACAGATGTTTTGACAATTTTGTGCTTCAACTCTGAGCCAGGTGAGTGGCCTGGTGGTGCAGGTCTGACTGTCCTGGGCTGGGATTGCCAATCTAGTTCTAGCCTCAGCACTGACACTGACCTGCTGTGCGGCCTTGGGCAAGGCTGCCCCTCTCTGGACCTCAGCTTCCCCAAGGGTCAGAGGAGGAGGTCAGACCAATGGTGGGTAAGAATGACCCAGCTCTGTCCTCAATAATGATGGTGACAAAATTGCTTCCCATCAGGGCATGTTGCACTCCCCAGGGCTCATTGGGTGGGCATGGCCCTTGTGGGGACATAAGTGGCCCACCTCACACCCTGGCCCCTGGCATCCCAGAGTATCAATTACCCCCTCCCATACACGCCTACTTTTTTTTTTGGCAAGTTCCCATCAAAGGGAACTGCCTCCGTCTCCCAAGGAGGCTGCTGCTCCCCATGGGGCCAGGAACTGGGCCCCGAGTCTTTGGTGTGCTCTATGGGATGGCACTGGCCCCCAGGAGGGGGGACCTCAGGAGCTGGGCCTCGGGCTGTGTCCTTGTAATGGCCCTTGGAGCTTAACTTTTTACTTGCTGGAGCAAGGAATACTGGACTGGGAGTCTAGGCTGGATCCTAAACCCTGGGCACACCTTGATCTCTGGCCCTCAGTGTCCCAATTTTCAAAAAGGGTACACTGAGCTGGGAAAGCTTTAAGGGCCCTGACAAGCTGATGTTCTGGTGGGCTTGCTCTCTCTGCACTCCCTGTTTTCTTGCCTCTCCTCCCCTCCTCCCCTCCCTGCTGCTGCTCTGCTCTTAGAATCTCTCCCCACCCTACTTGCTGCATTGACTCCTCATTGCCTCCTGACCTGGACTAGCCTTTCCTGCCTTCACCGCTCCCTCCCCTCTTTCCCTTGTTCCACTCTATCCTTCAAGAGTAATCTTCAAAAGCATGAATCTGATCAGCCCCTACCCTGTTCAGCAACCTCCCTGGCTCCCTATTGACCCAACCCTTTGCATAACATTCAGTGCCCTCTATGGTGTCTGCGCAGCCAACTCTTCCACTCTCACCCCCTTCCCCCCACCCCCAAGGTGCCTCCAGCTCTCCAGCTGCTGTTCCTCTTTTGTCAAATGTGCCTGGGGCTCCCCACCTCTAGGCATCTGCTCTTGTTCTTCTATCTGCTTATCATGCCTCTTCTCCCTTTTCCTTCTATCAAAACCCTATCCTTCCTTCAAGGCCTGGCATATATGCTATGTCAGCCCCCTTCAGAGCCCCCATAGCACTGGCTAGAGCTTCTTCCACCCTGCAGACCTGGGTCAGACTGGAAGTGGTCCCTTGCAATAGGGAGGTAGCTCCACAGGGGCTGATGTCACTTCCGAAACTCTAGGAGATAGAGGCTGTCTTGTCTTCTTTACTCTCCTTGGAGGCTTGCTTAATACTGAAGAAAAGTAAATGCTTAACAACAAGTTGGATGGAAATCAGGCTAGGCTGCCCTTTGAAGGGAGAACATGGGATAGTTTGTTTGGAACTGGGTTGGGTTAAACAGCAATGAGCTGAGTTGGGAGGACTATCCTAAACCAGGCGGACTTGAGTTAATTGGGGTGGACCACCCAAGCTGGGTTAGGTTATCTGGGATCAGTTTGGCTGGGTTAATTAAAATGAGTTAGTTGTATTGGGCTGGTCAGTAAGGTGGGGCTGGATTGGTTGGGTTGGTCTGCTTAGATGCTTTGGGTTGGATTATTTGTATTGGAAGAGCTTGGTTGACTTGGGCTGGGTAAATTGGGAGGTTTGGGCTAGGGGAGCTGAGTTATTAGGTTGGCTTTGTTTGGATTAGTTCAGTTGGGTTGGATGAGTTGATTTTGGTTTGGGCTGGTTTAGTTGGACTGGGTTGGTTAGTTGGATTCAGCTAGGTTAGTTGTGTTAGGCTGCTGAGTTGAGTTGGGTTGGCTGACTTGGTCTGGATCAATTGGGTTGAGCTAATTGAACCAGCTAGATTAGGTGTGGTCGTCTAGACTGGGCTACATAGGCTGGGCTGGTTGACTTAATTAGGCTTGGTTAGGTGGGTTGAGCTCATTACTTGGATTGGGTTAATTTGTCAGGTGATTGGTTTGGGTTTGATTGGGCAAGGTTAGCTGGGTAGAACTAGTGGGATGGAATAGGTTGCATGGGTTTCTAGAACTGCGCTAGCTTCATAGGTTGGGGTTGGTTGGCTTGTCTGGCCTAGGATAGGCTGGCTTAGTGGGAGGGGTTACTGGCTAGCCTGGCCTGGCCTGGGTTCCAGCTTCGCTGAGGGATAGCCACAGTGCTCTGAGTTCTGCTCAATCTCCTGCTCTGAGCCAGGGGAGGTGGGGGGTGGTGGGTGCCTTGGCCACAAATAGCTGTGGGGAACACAAACAGTTTGGTCTTCAAAGACCTTGGTGGTAGCGTCTGTAACTTTCCACACAGCCCCAGCAAGCATGTCTCTAGGCCTCGTGTTCAGGCCCAGCTGCTGCTTCCTCTGTGAGCAAACCACAATGTGGGGGGCGGGAGAGGTGGGGAGCTTGGGGGCTCCAAGCCTCTCCTCCACAGGGGCTGGGGTAGCGGGCAGGTGTGCATCCCCTTTCCTGCAGGATCCCTGGCACTGCTGATGGGCCAGGCCTGGCCGGGGAGGGTGGTACCAGGAAGGACTGGGGAAGCAGGAGTGGAAGCAATGGCTAAACTATAGGCCTCAGAGAGCTCAGGGGTCTCTGGGACCTTGGTTTCTGCACAGCCGTGGTAGGAGCTGGGCCAGATGTTTACTCTTTCACTCAAAAAATGATTTCTTGAGCTCTCACTAGTTGCCAAGATGTGGCAGGAGGGAGTCACAGATGGGGAGTCACAAATGGAGAGAAGGTGAAGGTGCAGAGACGGGCTAAGGCTTCCTGAAGGACTGTGTGACCCCAGCACTCCCCGTTTTCTCACTGCCTCTGCTCAGCCCCCTTCGGCTCCTCCTTTTGAAGGCATCTGCTCTGGGCAGCTTAGGGCCCTCCTGTGCCAGACAAGGTATATATTCTGTGGACAGACGCGCAATGGCAGCCAATCCCAAACAACCCCTGGCGCTCAGGGCCCAGCCCTGCCTGGATTCTCCATCTTCTGGCCTTGCACTGTACCTCAACTCCCCCCAATGCCAGCTGGGCTGACCCTCCCCCAGCCCCTGGGAAGGCACAGCATCTAAGCCCAAGGGATCTCAGGGGTTGTCAAATCTAAGCCTGAACTTTATAGATGAGGAAATTGGGGCCCAGAGTTGAGGAGTGACTGGCCTAGGACACACAGCACTTTGGAGAAAGAGCTAGGGCACAAGTCCAGATGTTCTGATTCCCCACACCAGGAGCAGCTGTGAGGCCCAGTGGTTTGGGATCCAAATAGTCCCAGGCTTCCTGTTTATATCTGTATGGCCTCGGGCATTTGCCTTAATCTTTCAGACTCAGTTCTCTCTAGGGTAATGATTCTCACCCTGGGTGATTTTGCCCCCAGGGACTGTTAATGTCTGGACACATTTTTGGTTGTCACAACTCAGGGGTTCAACTGGCATCTAGTGAGCAGAGGCCAGGGATGCTGCTAAACATCCTACAAGACATAGAACATCCCCCACAACAAAGACTCATTCGGCCCAAAATGTCAATAGTGCTGAGGTTGGGAAACCCTGTTCTACAGTGACCAATGTCCTAGTTTGCCCAGGACCCAGGGGTTTCCTGGGACATGGGACTTTCAGTGCTAAAACTAGAACGGTCCAGGGCAAACCAAGATGGCTGGTCACCTTAGTTTCCTCCTCTGTAAAATGAGACTGTAGTTGCCTCTCTCCAGGTTTGTCATGAAGCTTATGTGAGATTCTCTATGTCCAGGGCTCTGTACCTGCCAGGCACAGGTAGGTGCTCAGTGACCAGGGTGGGCCTGTTAGGCACAGCTAAGTACTCAGTGACCAGAGCGGGCCTGTCAGGCATGGATTGGTCCTCAGTGACCAGAGTGGGCCTGTCAGGCATGGATTGGTACTCAGTGACCAGAGTGAGCCTGTCAGGCATGGATTGGTCCTCAGTGACCGGAGTGGGCCCGTCAGGCATGGGATTGGTACTCTGTGAGCAGATTGGATAGTGTTCTCATAATGCTTTTGCTTACCAGGCTCCTTCCTCCTATGGGTTTTTGCTCAAGATTTTTCATGGTGGACCCTGTTTTCCCTCCTCTATGCATGGCCCATCCTGCTGAAGCCTCTGGCCCTGAGACTCCCAGTTGAAAGAGGAAATTACAGAGCATTATAGAGGCATTAAAGATACTCCAGTACCTGAGACCTCTGCCTGGATGATAATCAGATGCATGAACAAGAAAGGAAAAGGGGCCTCCATTCTCACCCTGTGAGTCAGCACCCCATCCATCATTTTATACACCACCCCCTGGGAAACACAAGACCAGACAACCTTTAGGCCTCTCCAGCTATATCATTCTGTGGCGTTGATCATCAATCTCAGCTCCGTCCTCTTTGGGCGCGTGGCCTTGGGCTGGTCATGCTGGGCCTAGAATTTGAGAACAGGCTCTACATACTGTAAAGTGCTGTGCTAAGGTATGGGGTTGTAAGAATTAGTCCAGCCTCCCAAACTAAGTTCTCATAACTGAGTACTCAAAACTGCCAGAGCTGAGTCTGGGTCCTGATGAAGTCTCATGACATTAAGTGGCTTTCAGTGTTCCTAGAGCTACTGATGATTCGGAGAAGGGGACAGCCTTGTCATCTCAGGGGCCAAGAAGAGATGGGCTAGGGGACCCTCCATATGGACAACTCTCCTAATTGCTCTATGAGGACAGTGTTACAGGCAGTACATCAGCCAGCACTTGCTATTTTCATGGTTATCAACATGTTTCAGGGGAAAGTTTCTCTCTCCAGTGACACAAACCTGTGATTTCACAGATAAGACTTCTTAGGATGAGGCTAAATTTGCTTGAGTAAAAAAAGTGAATCTGTTTTTTAAAATGTATTAAATAAGGAATATGATGTGCCCTATGACTTTAGAGCGAGAGAAGTCGTAAAGCTGTTACTGGAATGACTGAAACTTGGAAAAAAGCATCTTTGAGAGGACAGTTCACCACAGAGTGGCCCCAAGGCCCAAGGTTTGTGGGGTGTGGTGCTGTTTCTTCCTGAGTCATCAAGCCAAAAGTCAGGGCGTTTAAGACAGGGCCGCTGTCCCTAACCTCCCCCCGCCCCTCCCGCCCGAATCCCAATACCCCAACCATATTTAGGATGCTCATCTCTAACAATGGGGTTGAGGCCTCTGAAGCGGAAAGCACCTCTCTGTAAACCTAGTTACCTGGCTGAGCTGGCAGGACAGTGGCCTTGCTATGTTCCGTAGCTGCTGACCAGTGTGTAGTCTGCGGCCTTGTTGGTCAGGGCCAAGGGGTGAACTACTGTGGCCTGAGCCAGCTGCCCATAGGTGCCAACTTCCTGCTCCGGAGGAGCCTGAGGGGCCCTGGGAGGCTCCTTAGTCTGATTTCCGGTGGCCAGGGTGGGTAGGTGGAGGGAGAGCTTGTGGCCAGGGTGGAGGGGGCGCAGGGTGGGGTGACTGGAAGACATGTCAGCCCAGCACCAGGCAGGAAACACGACAACCGGCAGGACTTCACCTCAGTGACAGAAAAACCAGCATCAGCGGAGAGCAGATAAATCCAGCCCGACCCAACCTGAGCTGTGCAGAGAGGCTTGTCTCGTCTCCTGGTGGGCATGGGGTGTGAGGGGCAGCTTGAGGTACCCAGGGCAGAGTTACCGAGGCCCTTGGCTTAGCTAGTTAGTGCTGCTATAGAACAAGCACCACAAACGGGTGGCTTCAGAGAACAGAAAGTTATTTTCTCATAGTTCTGGAGGCTGAAAGTCCAAATCAGAGTCCTGGCCTTGTAGATTCCTTCCTTGTCATAGCCCTGAGCATTCCTTGGTTTTGGGGGATCCTCACATGGCGTCTGTCTTCCCCAGTACATGCAGGCTTATCTCTGTGTCTGGAGCCCTAGTGGCACAATGGTTAAGAGCTTGGCTGCTAACCAAAAAGTCGGCAGTTTGAATCCACTAGCTGTTCTTTGGAAACCCTGTGGAGCAGTTCTACTGTATCCTTTAGGGTCACTATGAGTTGGAATCGGCTCAATGGTAATGGGTTTGTCTCTGTGTCTGATCTGCTCTTTTTATATCTCAGAAGTGATCAGGTTTAGGACACACTCTATACTGATAGGGCCTAATTAACACAACAAAGGAAACTCTACTTCCAGACAGGATTACGTCCACAAGAATACAATTCCAACACACATTTTGGGGGGACACAATTCAATCCGTGACAGTCCCGGTGTGGCCTGTTCAAAGAGACCTGGCGGGTCACTGACTCAATGCACAACAGATCCCAACGACAAAATGCCCTGCCATGCCCTTACTGGATTCCCGACCACAACATCATGAGCAAGATAAAATGGTTGTTTTAAGCGGTTATGTTTGGTGGTCATGAGTTATGCCGCGAGAGTAAATGGAACAATCAGTGACATAGTCACGTGGTTCAAAATCAAAAAGAATATTTGGGATCAGCCCAGAGGCTGGGTCTTTGCCAAGATGTCACAGCCTCTCCACCCCCACTCTCTTTACCTGCGGCCTCACCAGGGACAAACATTTGCTGCATACCACCCTCGTGGGCAATTTAGGCATTCCTAAAAGAGGCATGGGAATCCCTGGGTGATGCAGTTAACATGCTCAGCTACTAACAGAAAGGTTGGAGGTTCAGGTCCACCCAGACGTGCTTCAGAAGAAAGGCCTGGCGAGCTACCCCAGAAAACTCAGCCATTGAAAACCCCATGGAACACAGTTCTGCTCTGATGCACATGGGGTCACCATGAGTGGGGGCAGACTCAATGGCAACCGAGTTTGGTTTTTTAAAAGAGGCATGATGGATGAAAGTGGGTAGGGAGGCTCATAGCCCAATTAGGGGGCAGAGACAGAGACAAAGCTAACAAATCCCAGCAAGGGTGTGATGGGGCTTCAGGCGTGGGCTTCCAGCCTTTCTCCTTTCTTGGGTCACACCATGAAGCAATGACCCAGGTCAGGCCAGCCTTGAATTGGGGCCCTCCAGTGCCTGAGGCAGAAGGGAGGGAGTGAGGATGGGAGGCTTCGCTGGCCTTGGGAAAGCAGCAGGATCCTGAGGTGGAAGAGCTCAGACTCTCAGAGGGCCATTTGGGACTCTGGCACGGGTGCTGGTCTGGGAGTCAGAGGCTCAGGGACAAGTGTGGGGTGTCCATTGCTTCCTCTGTGAGCTTAGACATTCATTTCATTTACTTAGTGAATATTCGTGGAGGACGTTTAAGTGTCTGGCCCTGTGCTTGGGGGAAGGGGAGCAAAAAAAAGAAAAATGGAAACCAGTCTGGTCAGTTGCCAGAGCTCACTGTTGGGGAGAGTACAGAAAACCTGGGAGTATTGCTAAAAACGAAGTTTGATCAGGATCACAGGACAGTAAGAGGGAGGAGTGTGAGGCGTGGAGGCGGTGGGGGCAGAGGAGGCTGCTCAGGTGAGACTTGGGAAGGGCATTCCAGGCACAGGCATGAGGTGATCTAAGGCCTGAAGGTGGAATATCATCCTGGGGAAGGCAATAATGTTTGGAGAGTGTGCTTGGTACCAGATCAGAGCAGGTGTTGAATGACCTGTTAAAGATTCTGGACTTTATTCTGTGGGCAGCAGGAGCCACTGAACGCTTTTGAGTGAGGACATGTCAACAAGGAAAAGTCACCTTTTGACGTTTCTTTAGATCTCAGTTTTCTCATCAGTAGATTGAGGGAACTGGATAGATTAGAGAGAGCAAATACCTGGCACATGTATCATTACTTCCCCCTTCTGCCTCTGTTACAGGCATTACTATTCGATCCCTGCACTTTCTGCAGTTGGGCTCAGTTTCAGATCCATGGCACTCCAGCCAGTCTCTGCCAATCACACGGAACTGGCCTGCACGATGGTGCCACTCTATTGCATACTTCCGAATCTCCTAAAACAAGCTCTCAACAAGATGATGATGGTGACAGATTACATGAAGACAGCAGCACTTTTTAGCTTACACGAGAGATTTTATCTCATCTTGCCTTCTGATTGCCTCCTACTCAGGGCATCCATTATTGGCTCCAGTCTTCCAAGGTGGGAAACTGAGACACAGAAAAAAAAATTTTTTTTAAGAGGCTTGCCTAAGACCACACAGCTTTCTACAAGAGCCTCTCCCAGCCTTGTGTTCCCGAACCAAGGGCTTGATCCCATTTCTCGGCTAAATCCCAACTGCCTTCTCAGCCCAGATCAAGGAGGGGCTTATTTGGGGGAGGGGGTGACACCTCCAGCCTTGCCACTGTCCCCAGAGCTGCTGGAGGCTCTCTCCCGGGTCTGGCTGCAGCCCTGGTGGTCCCGGATGCAGAGCATGGAAAGCTTCTGGAATTGCTGGCACAGGACAGATGCCCAGTTAGTTAGAAAAACATGTGGCTTACTCTTCCCTCCCCCGCCCCCTTCAGCTGCCACCACCTTCTAATTCAATTTCCCTTGAAAAACAATGGTTTCAATGAAGAGGGAAACAAAATTTTCCAAAACTTTGAAAAGTTTTGCAAAATAATTACCCCCCAAACTGGCAAACTCACTCCCCGCTCCTCCTCAAATGGAAGTCTGTAGGACATTTTCACAAAGACTTCAAATCCCCGCTGGATGTGCCCCTCGCTCCCCTTGAGGCTGCCCACCCCCAGTCTGTCCTGAGCATCAGCTGGGCATGGGACCCATGTGGTCATGATCCTCCCTGCTGGTTGCCCATCTCCCACCTTCTCTTTTGGAGAAGATGGATTTGCGAAGAGAGGGGGGCAGAGGGGACCCAGTTGCAGCAGACACCAACCCCCCGGAGGAAGCTCCCTGAGCTGGCTCTGAGCTCCACCACCATGGTGCCCTGGCTGCCATCCCCCGCCCCCCCGCCGCCACAGGAGTCTGAGATCTCAGAGCAAGGCAGCAAACCACAGAGCCAAGATTGAACCCTGAACCCCAGACTCTTGCAGCTGCCTCACTTGGAAGCTTCTGGTCAGCTTCTATTGTTGGATCTGAAGCTTTGGAAAGCCTCCTGGGAATGTGGCCTGTTGGTTGTCAACCTCCACCTAGGCCACCGCCAGCCCACATGGGCAAATTAAGGACCCTCCTTCCTTCTCTACTTCCCCAAGGGAACTTTTTGAGGGACCAGGGGTGACCCAGCTTCTGTATCTTGGCTCTGCTGGTCACTGGTGGGCCTGTGGACAACCGCTCAACCAGACACATTGGCGGGCAGCAGCTCTGTTCTAACTGACAGCCACGATCAAACCCTAGGACCCCTTCGCCCAACACAGAAGCTTCTCTTTGCCATACGCTGCCCTCTTCTTTTCTGCCTCTCCCCTCTGCTGATGCCCTCATGTGGCACTTAGTGACCCTGAGCAGTAGACAGCCTCCTGAGTCCTCCTGTCATTGCCCTTCTTCAGAAACTCCCCCTACATGCTGCCCTGAGATGTGTTCCCTTCCAGATGGCTTCCTCTGGTGCTCCCCAGAAATGCTTCTCCTAGCTGCTCCCTGCCAGGGACTCCCACCAGGTGCCCTGTGTAGCCTCCCTCCCTGCAACCTTGACCCTATCCTCCCACCTTCCATCCAAAATTCCATCCTTTTTCTACTGCCAGAAGGGGAAGGCTGATAAACTAATTCATACCAAAGTGTGCCTGACTGACCACTCTAGCTGGGCTGAGATTCTAGGGTGGGAAGGCGGCTTTGAAGATGCAACCAGGTGTTACAATGAGAGGCTTGGAGGCAGAGCCCCCTACCTCATGCCTTCTGGTATGTAGTAGCTTCAACAGGTGAATAGGAAGGATGCTGGGCAGTAGGGCAGCTGGAGGTAACTCCTGTTTGCTATCTTTGACAACCATGGCTTCCAGCCAGAAGGACCTTAGAGGTGTCGAACTGTGGGAGCCAGTCTCTAGGATGGCCCCAATGGCCCTTGATTTCTGGCACTCATTCCTTGGTAAAGTCCCTCCCCTCAGTGAGTAGGGCTCACTTACGTAGTCAATAGGCTATTGTGGAAACAGTGGAGTGTGATTTCCAAGGTTAGGTCATGAAAGACATTGAAACTTCTGCCTTACTCTCTCTGAGATCTCTTGCTTTGAGAGAAGCCAGCCGCCGTGTTTTGAGAACACTCAAAACTGGCCATGCCTGCCAACAGCCTGCACCAGCTCTCCAGCCTTATGACAGCCTGCTTGGAAGTGGGTCCTCCAGTCCCAGTCAGACCTTCAGATGAGTGCAGTCCAGGCTGACATACAACTGCAACCTCACGAGCAACCCTGAGCCAGAAATGCCCAGCCAAGCCACTCCCAAATTCCTGACTCACAGAAACTAGGACTGATGTTCATTGTTTAAGTCACTAAGTTTTGAGGTAGTTTGTTACCCAGCCAAAGATAATATATCAGCCAAGCCCTCTACTACAAGAACCCCTGCAGCATCTCACTGCAGCTATTTGCCTCTGCTTTGTTAAGAAAAATGATCCCAAGCTTGCAAAAGGCAAAGAGAGGGTAGTATGACCTTTCAATGTCATACTGGAGCATTGCTTAACAGGCCCACCAAGAGAACTGAATTATAGAGAGGAGTATACCTTTGACTTTCCATGTGATATTGATTAAAAGGCCAAGTTTTCAAAGCTACATGTTAACTTGTAGATTTCTGCCTAGTAGAAAAGAAAGCCTCAAAAGGTTATGGTTTTTGGGCCCTGTAGGACATAAACCAGTTTTGTACCTAACTGAGCCATTTTATTCCAATATTCTTTCTCCAGTTTTCTGTAACTCTCTTCCTCTAGTTGTCCTTTGAATCAACTCTATCACCTTACTGGTTCCCTCATTCACGATTTAAACAAATTTTTGACATGTGTTGAATCTATGTGAATGACAGCCATGCTTGGTTTTTTGAAATTATAATTTGACAGCTTACATACCACTAGAGATAGGGAACTCACTACCTATCAAGGAGTACTGGAATCTTAGGAAAGCAACTGAAGTTCTTATTCTTACAGCTGCATCCGGTAGCCCTAGTTCTCCTCTTGGGGCTTCAGAAAGTGAGCTGAACCCCTTATTCCCATGACAGTCCTTCAAATTTAGTAATTTCTCATTTCTCTGCACTGCAGAGTGCATATTTTGTAATTAGAAAAAGAAGTCATTAAATAAAAAAAAATTGTGGTCTAAATTTTGTTTCTGTGAGTTGATGGAGAATGCGTTTGGGGAAGAGCCACTTACTGATGCTGCTCTGTGCCTGGGAGGCCTATGCAGTTAGAGGAATTAGAGGTCGGCAGGGGTCGACTCGGACCCTCCACTACTTGTCTGTCAGTTTGTCATATTGCGGTGGCTTGCATGCTGCTGTGATGCTGGAAGCTATACCACCAATATTTTAAATGCCAGCAGGGTCAGTCATGGTAGACAGGTTTCAGTGGAGCTGCCAGACGAAGACAGACTAGGAAGAAGGACTTGGCTAAATACTTCTGAAAAAATTGGCCAGTGAAAACCTTATGAATAGCAGCAGAACCTTGTCTGATAGAGTGCCAGAAGAGGAGCCCCTCACTGGAAGGCACTTAAAACACGGCTAGGGAAGAGCTGCCTCCTCAAGTAGAGTCCATCTGAACTATGTGGATGGCGTCAAGCTTTTGGGACTTTCATTTGCTGATGTGGCATGATTCCAAATGCGAAGAAACAGCTTCAAACATCCATTAGCCACTGGAATGTGAAATGTATGAAGTATGAATCTAGGAAAATTAGAAGCTGTCGAAAATGAAGTGGACCCCTTGAAGGTGGATAGCCTAGGTATTAGTGAGCTGAAGTGGACTGGTGTGGACCATTTTGAATTAGACAATCATATGCTCTACTGTGCTTAGGGATGACAAATTGAAGGGAACAGCGTCACATTCGTTGTGAAAAAGAACAATGCAAGGTCTATCCTGAAGTACAACTCCGTCAATGATACGCTTACAAGGAAGACCAGTTACTACAACTATTGTTCAAATTTATGCACCAACCACTAACACCAAAGATGAAGAAATTTAAGATTTCTACCAATTTCTGCAGTCTGAAATTGATCAAAATGCAATTAAGATGCATTGATAATTATTGATGATTGGAATGCAAAAGGTGGAAACAAAGAAGGATCAGTAGATGGGAAACACAGCCTTGGTGATAGAGACAATGCCAGAGATAGCATGATAGAATTTTGCAAGACCAACGACTTATTGCAAATACCTTTTTTCGACAACATAAATGGCAACTGTATATGTGGACCTAGCCAGATGGAATACACAGGAATCAAATTGACTACATCTGTGGAAAGAGACAATGGAGAAGCTCAATATCATCAGTCAGAACAAGGCCAGGGGCCGACTACAGAACAGACCATCAGTTGCTCATATGCAAGTTCAAGCAGAAACTGAAGAAAAATCAAGTCCACTACAGTCAAAATACGACCTTGAATATATCCCACCCGAATTTAGAGATCATCTCAAGAATAAGTTTGACACATTGAACACTAATGACTGGACACAAATGGGGTGTGGGATGATATTAAGGGCATCATACATGGAGAAAGCAAAAGATCATTAAAAAGATAGGAAAGAGAGAAAAGACCAAAATGGATGTCAGAAGAAACTCTGAAGCTTACCCTTGAACATAGAGTAGCTAAAGTGAATAGAAGAAATGACGAAGTAAAAGAACTAAAGATTTCAAAGGGCAGCTCGAGAAGACAAAGTAGAGAATTATAATGAAATGTGCAAAGCCTTGGAGTTACAAAACCAAGAGGAAAGAACACTCTCACCATTTCTCAAGCTGAAAGAACTGAAGAAAAAATTTGAGCCTCAAGTTGCAGTACTGAAGGATTTTAGGGTAAAATATTGAATGACACAGGAAACATCAAAAGATGGAAGAGACACTGCACCAAAAAGAATTGGTCAGCATTCAACCATTTCAGGAGGTAGCATATGATCAAGAATCGATGGTACTGAAGAAAGAAGTCCAAGGTGCACTGTAGGCATTGGTGAAAAACAAGGCTCCAGGAATTTATGGAATACAAATTGAGATGTTTCAACAAACTGATGCAATGCTGAAAGTGCTCACTTGTCTATGTCAAGAAATTTAGAAGACAGCTAGCTACCTGGCCAACTGACTGGAAGAGATTCATATTTGTGCCCATTTCAAAGAAAGATGATACAACAAAACGCAGAAATTATTGAATAATATCATTAATATCACATGCAAGTAAAATTTTGCCAAAGATATTTCAGAAGTGGTTGGAGCAGTACATCAACGGGGAACTGCCAGAAATTCAAGCTGGATTCGGAAGAAGACTTGGAATCAGGGATTTCATTGCTGATGTCAGATTGCTCTTGGCTGAAAGCAGAGAATACCAGAAAGATATTTACCTGTGTTTTATTGGCTATGCAAAGACTTTGAACTCTGTAGATGATAACAAATTACGGATAACACTGTGCAGAATGGGAATTTCAGGACCCTTAATTGTGCTCATGCCGAACCTGTACATAGACCAAGAGGCAGTTGTTCAAACAGAAGCAGGGAATACTGCATGATTTAAAACCAGGAAAGGTACACATCAGAGTTGTACCCTTTCACCATACTTATTCAATTTATATACTGAGCAAATAACCTGAGAAGCTGGACTATATGAAGAATGCAGCATCAGGATTGGAGGAAGACTCATTAACAACTCTCGTTATGCAGATAACACAGCCTTGCTTGCTGAAAATGAAAAGGACTTAAAACACTTACTGATGAGAATCAAAGATTACAGCCTTCAGTCTGGATTACACCTCAACATAACGAAAACAAAATCCCTCACAACTGGACCAAAGGCAACATCATGATAAACAGAGAAAAAAACTGAAGTTGTCAAGGATTACATTTTTCCTGAATCCACATCAACACACATGGAAGCAGCAGTCAGGAAATCAAATGACATACTGCATTGAGCAAATTTGCTGAAAAGACCTCTTTAAAATGTTAAAAAGCAAAGATGTCACTTTGAGAACTAAGGCACACCTGACCCAAGCTTTGGTGTTTTCAGTCATATACATGGGAAAGCTGGACAATAAAAAAGAAGACCGAAGAAGAATTGATGCCTTTGAATTACGGCATTGATGAAGAATATCGAATATACCATGGACTGCCAGAAGAACGAACAAGTCTGTCTTGGAAGAAATACAGCCAGAATGCTCCTTACAGGTGAGGATGGTGAGACTCTGTCTTATATATGTTGGACATGTTGTCAGGAGGGACCAATGCCTGGAGAAGGACACCATGCTTGGTAAAGCAGACAGTTAGCGAAAAAGAGGAAGACCCTCAATGAGTCAGATTGACACAGTGGCTGCAACAATGGCTCAAACATAGCAAATATTGTGAGAATAGCACAGAACTGGGCAGTGTTTCATTCTGTTGTACCTAGGGTTCTATGAGTCAGAACTAACTCAATAGCACTTTACAACATCTGACCCTCTGTCCAATTCCTTCTCCCCAAACTCCAGAGGGATCTCGCTCGTAAAACTTTCAATCTCTCTCCTGGTTTCTTTTCATGGCCTTGTGACTCTTGGGATGAAGGCCAGCTCCCCACCACATCCCCCTGCACGGCCTGCTTCCCTGGCTTTGTTTATTGCAGGCTCTCCCTTGTCCTCTTCGTTCCAGCCAAGCTTTCACTCTCTCAGGCTCACTCTGGTCCTTCCCACCGCTTGGCCTTTGCTCATGCCATTCTCTCTCGGAGCTGCAATTCATCCTTCAGCTTTAGGCCCTCTTCCTCCTCACCTTGATCTCTCCCCACCTGTGACAGAGATTCTCAGAGCACCTATACTTCTCCTCCCCCACCAGCTCTCATTAGGTGGGATGATCTGATTAGCGCTGGCCTCTCTTGCTGGACTGCGCGTCATGAAGGACCGAGACCACCTCTGCCTTGTTCTATATTTTGTCCCCAAGACTCCTGCTGGGGCTGGTGGGCAGTGGGCACTCAGAGCACGTGGGATCCAGGGCCCGGCACTGAGGAGGTCCCAGGGAGAGTTTGCTGAGTAAAGGAGCTAAGGTCTCATGCGAGTGTAGCAGAATAGCGGGCTAACGACTCAGTGGCTGGGCTCACGGTCTAGTGCTCCTCCCACGGCCCCATGCACAGAGTGTGGTAGGAGGCTACATTGTCTCTTGTTCAAGTGCGTGGAAGCATCTGGGCCTCTCCCAACACCCGTGAGCTGTGTGTTGGTAAGGTTACATGCCCCATTGCATTGAGTCGATTCCAACTCATAGCGGCCCTATACGGCAGAGTAGAACTGCCTGAAGAACGGCTGGTGGATTCAAACTGCCGGCCTTCTGATTAGCAGCCAAGCTCTTAACCACTGCACCACCAGGGCTCCCAGGTTGTATGAAGTACAATCAAATGCTCCCTCTTTTTCTCTGAAGAGGGCAACTTACTAGCCACAGGAGATGTCTTGACACCCACTTGCATCTCAGGCCAGCCAGAGGTTTTTTTTTACTTAAAAAAAAACAACAACAAAAAAACCTATGGGACAGTTCTACTCTGTCCTATATAATCGCTATGAGTTGAAATCAACTTGACAGCAATGGTCGAGTATATAGCAGACACTCAGTCAGTGAAACAGACCTCAGTTTCCTCATCTGTGAAATGGGGATAGCAAAAGCACCGGTGCCTATGAGCCTTGTGGAACTGAGAGGATGGAATGAGATAATGCTTGCACAGTGCTCAGCTCTATGCTCACCTTGCAATATGGTCTAGGAGATGTCAGCTGTGAGCATGATCTCGTTTTCTTTTTGCCACAGCTTCTGGAGTTAGGACTTAGAAGACACAGTTTACAGGTGACGAAGTTGAGGCTTACCAAAGGCAGTGACTTGTCCAAAATCATATTTCTGGCATGCAGTGGAGCTCGGGCAGGAACCCAGATCTGCTGGCTCTGAGGTGGGTGCTCCTGGCCGCTGAGCTCTGTGGCTGCCTGTCTCCCTGGAGCAGCCGCCCCAGAACCCTGGACAGGCCCCCAGCTCCAGCCTGTAGCCCCCATCTCCCCTCACATCAGGGACTGTCTGCAGCCACTCAACTACAGTCCCTCTGCCACAGCTATACCACCCGAATCCCAGGGACGTCAGGGGCAGTGGGAAGACGGTGGGGAGCTGAGGCTGCAGCTGCCCAAAGGGAGAAGCCCAGAACCGGCCAAAGGGATTCTAGAATCCCTGGTCTTAAAATCGTGGAAGCAGACCTTCCTGGAGACGATGGGGCCTCAGCGCCCATCTCTCCTTCCAGCCCTGGCAGATGTGCACAAATTCACTTACTGCCCCTGCCAGCCAGCTGTCCTCCATCTCTGCTCACAGGGCCACGAGAAGCGCTTGCTGCCCCCTGAGGCCACTCGGTGCACTGCGGGACCGCGCTGGCCCATCAAGTCACACAGGGATGTGGGCAGCTGGGGTTCATGCAGACCAGTGGAAAAAGTATCCGTTCTGGGAAAGTCCCGGAGCAAAGTGCTCCACAGCCCTACGCCCCAACCAGGGACATGCCTCAGCCCACTTTCCAGAACTGCTATTGCCACCCCAGCTGATCGAGAGCTTCCTCTGTGTGTGCCAGAACTTTACACAGCATGCCATTTAATCCTCCCGGCAGCCCAGTGCAGGGGGCGCTATGATTAGCCACTGTTGGAGAAAGAGAGGCACCAAGCGGTGCAGTGGCATGCTCAAGGCCACACAGTAGTAAGTGGCAGAGCTGGAGCCCAACCCCTGTCTGACTCCTGTGCCCACATGTGTAACTCATAACTCTAGTGAAATGTTGGAGCTGAGGGGCTGTCACCCTAGCTGCCCAGTAGAATCACCTAGGTGGGTTTAAATGGTGCCCACCCCAGAAGCAACTAAGTTTATGTTATAAAAGCCCCCCAGGTGCAGCCAGGTTTGAGAATCACTGATGGAGCCAAGCCTCTCATTTTACAGGTAGGGGCACAAGGGCTCAGAGAGGGCAAGTAACTTGCCCAAGGTCACACAGCAAATCAGTGGCACTAGAACTGGCTCTTAGGGGTCCCTCGATCCAGCAGGGCTCTGACACGTTTCAAGGTTGATGCTCAATGAACTGATTGCATTTGGCTAGCCAATGTGCCACCCATCCACCCCCACTAGCCTCCCCAGGTCATAGATACCCAGACTCCAGCCCGATTTCTTCTCCAGAGTGGCCAGGTCCTCTCCATGCAGAAGCAGAGGGAAAACCAGCCAAGGGAAATGGTGGCAGGTGTGGGGTCGCATCGCCTGTGACTGCGGGTTTTTCTTCCTCTTACCTCTCGTGAGAGGGGCCGGAGGGCGAAGAGGCCAGTGTTCCTTGTGGAACAAGGAGGGACTATACTTCTGCAAAGATGCGGGGCTGGGGGTAGGGAGGCTGGGCACAGAGGCTGCCGTGTCCTGAGGGTCCCTGGCACAGAGGTGGCACATAACAGCTGGGCACCAAGGATCCCACCCCCAAATCTCCCATCTTCTATTTACTGGCTGGGTGAATGTGGACAGCCCCCAACAAGATGAGGCCAGTGAGTGTGTGGCCCTGGCAGGATTCCTGGGAGGAAGACCATAGAGATAAGCCTCAGGGAGCTTCCCACAAACATATGTTAAGTGCCTGTTATTATTATCCCCCAGGCACGTGTTTGCAACAGGATGTTAAAAGTGTCTGTTCTAGATCTTCCTGACTTCACTGTATGACCCCGGCCAAGTCCTTTCCCATCCTTAAGCCTCAATTTTCTCCTCTGTAAAATGGGAAGCAGGTGATTTCTGGGGTCCCTTCTTACTTAGTTGTTCCTGGCATCCCCCCCACCCACCCGCTCTTTCTAGAGTGGGTGATGATGATGGGTTTGGGGGCAGACAAGGCAGAGAGCAGCAACACATGGTTATCTGACCCGGATCCTTTTGGTACTATCAAGTCAGGCAGTCTGACCGACCTCCCCTTCAAGGTCACTGGCTGGGGCCCTGGATCCTGAAAGTCCCCTCTTTGTCCGGACACTCTGGAGCTCCCATTGGCTGGCCACCTACTACTATGTGCCAGGCCCTGTGATGTGATGTGACTTGCTCAAAGCCTCAGTGGCAGGATAAAGCCTGACACTCAGGCCTGCGTAACCCATGAGTCTCTGTGCTTTGTTCTCACTGTCCTACTTTGCTAACATAATGTGAATACTGCCTCCTACAAATGCCTCACAGTGCTCCCAGGAGTTTATGAATGTTGGTTAAAAGCATGGGCTTGGGGATCATACTGCCCAGGTTCAAATCTTAGCTTTGACATTTGCTGTGTGACCTGGGATAAGTTACTTAGCCTCTCTGTGCCTCAGTTTTTACACCCATGAAATGACTTCCTTCTAAAGAGTACAGAATAGAAGGTGGGGTGGGGGGAGTTAACCTGACAAACACTGCGTCAGCCACGTAATCAAGGTCAACATCAACAGTGATAAGCCACGTGAATAGTATGATATGTTATGCTTTCTTGTTATGATGTGATGAAAGTGGCACTTTATCCCTATGGTTTTCCTCCCCCAAACACTTAACACCTGTCTAAACCCTGAGAAATACATCAGACAAATTCCAACGAGGGCATCCTACAAAATACCTGAACAGGACTCCTCAAAACTGTCAAGGCCATCGAAAACGAGGAAAGTCTGAGAAACTGTCACAGTCAAGAGGAGTCTAAATGGATGCAATCTTGGGAAAGAAAAAGGACATTAGGTAAAAACTAAGGAAATCTAAATAAAGTATGGGCTTTGATTAACGATAATGTATCAATATTGCTGCATTAACTGTAACAGCTGTACCATACTAATACTAAAAAAAAAAACCTAATCCATTGCCGTCGAGTAGATTCCGAATCATAGTGACCCTATAGCAACCCTATAGAGACCCTATAGGACAGAGCAGAACTGCCCTGTAGAGTTTTCAAGGAGCGCTTGGTGGATATGAACTGCTGACCTTTTGGTTAGCGGCCATACCACTTAACCACTATGCCACCAGGGTTTCCATACTAATATAAGGTGGTAATAATAGGGGCACGGGGTGTGAAATTGTATATGAGAACTCAGTATTGGCTTCTCAATTTTTCCAAAAATCTAACACTGTGTTAAAAAAAATAGAGTTTATATTTTAAAAGTGGAGTCAGTAATAGTTCCTACTTCACAGGGTATTGGGAGGGTAGAGTGAGCCTGAGTGCATGGAAGTTACTTAGAGCAGTAGCAAACCCACTGCCATGAAGTTGATCCCAACTCCTGGCAATCTCATATGTTACAGAATAGAATGGCTCTACAGATGCAAGTTGCCAGGCCTTTCTTCCATGGCAGAACTGGGTAGATACCAATTGTTAACCTTTTCAGCTAGTAGATCAGCGCAAACCATTTGTGCCACCCAGGGACTTGGTACATACTAAGCATTCAAGAAATACTCGTCATTGTTGTTATCATTTACATTATTTTGTTCTCCCTACAGACCCCAGGCCCTGGTCCTATGTCCAGATAAAGTAGGACACCCAGCATGCAGACAGACTCCAGGGCACGACTGTAGGAAATCAAATAGACTTCAAACCCCTAAGACAAGGGTTGCTATTTGATCTTCGACCATTGATTCGTGGCATTCAACTCCTTGGCCTTGACCCCAGCTGCAGACGAAACCCTGATGCCCACACACCGAGTACTGACCCTGGCCTGTGACGGACCCATAACCACAGATAGCTACAGAGTCCTGACCCCAAGCACCAGTGTCAGAGACACAGATGTGGGCCGTGGAAGAGCCAGGTCCTCACTCCTGGAGGCTGGAGGGCCAGGGGTGTAATCCTCACATGTGCAGGCCATTTATGTGGTTCCAGAGCAACCTGGACAAACACTAAAAGCCCTCGGCTGGCCCTCAGGGGACTTGGCTGTAGCCCAGGTCCTGTACCACTCCACCGTGTGACCCTGGGCATGTCCCCTGCCCTCCTCCCGAGTCTCAGTTTCCCCCTCTGCACTATGAGAGATGAATGGATGACCTTCCCAGCTCTGACAGTTGTTGATTCAGGAGATATGAAGTGCTTGCATGGGCATGTTTCCAGATTTTCTCCAGCTCTTGCTCCCCTAGCCTAAATCCCCTCAACTCTGCTCTCTTGGCCTCAGACTTGAAGCCCCGTGGATCAAAACACCCTTGGGACCACACAGACCTGGCTTCAAAACCCAATCGCCTCATCCTAGCTGGGGGACCTTGGTAAGTTTCTTAGAATCTTAGAGCCTCAGCTTTCTCATCTGTGAAATGGTGATTGGGAACATTGTGAAGATTCATGTGGCTGATGTGTGGGAAGCTGTCAGGGCAGAGCCAGGCATGAGTAAAGCATTAAGTCGGAGCCAAACATTCCGGCCTTGCACGGGGTTCCTGGACTTCACTACGGTCCTACACTGATTTAATGGCTTACACCTCAACATAAAACTCACAACTGTGTCAATAAGAAGCATCATGATAAATGGAGAAAAGATCAACGTTGTCGAGGATTTCGTTTTACTTGGATCCACAATCAACACCCATGGAAGCAGCGGTCAGGAAATCAAAGGGGGCATTGCATTGGGCAAATCTGCTCCAAAAGACTTCTTTACAGTGTTAAGAAGTAAAGATGTCACTTTGAGGATTAAGGTGCAACTGACCCAAGCCATGGTATTTGCAATCACCTCATATGAAAGCGGAAACCCTGCTGGTGTAGTGGTTAAGTACTACAGCTGCTAACTAAGAAGCTGGCAGTTTGAACCCACTTGGTGCACCTTGGAAACTCTATGGGGCAGTTCTACTCTGTCCTATAGGGTCGTTATGAGTCGGAATCAACCCAATGGCAGTGGGTTGGTCATATGAAAGTGAAAGCTGGACAGTGAATAAGGAAGACCAAAGAAGAAATGATGCATTTGAATTATGGTGTTGGTGAAGAATGTTGAATACACCATGGACTACCAGAAAGACAAACACATCGGTCTTGGAAGCAGTACAGCCAGAAAGCTCCTTAGACCGGAAGATAGTGAGACTTTGTCTCATATACTTCAGGCATGTTACCAGGAGGGACCAGTCCCTAGAGAAGGACATCATGCTTGATAAAGCAGAGGGTCAGTGAAAAAGAGGAAGGCTCTCAACGAGATGGATTGTTACAGTGGCTACCGCAATGGGCTCAAACATAGCAAAGATTACGAGGATGGTGCAGGACCTGGCATTGTTTCCTTTTGTTGTACATAGAGACGCTATGAGTTGGAACCAACTTAATGGTACCTAACAACAGCAACACAGTGATTTAAGATACTGTAAGGCCCTTTCTCCTTTCTCAGTGGGGAAACTGAGGCCCCGAGAGATCAATCTCCTTTCCAACAGACTGGGAGTAGAGTTCTACATTCCATTCCCTTCTCCTTTGAGCTCCATGGAAGTGGTCAGGGTTCCATTTTCCTGGATATCCCTGGTCAGGCCACCTCCCTTCTCTGCGCTTCAGTTTCCCTCCCTGTAAATGGAGGGAGGGGGACCAGTGGGATATCCCTCTCCACCTTCTACAGCTTCTCCTGCCTTGCTCCCTGCAGGAGTCCTCAATGCTACTGAAATGCTGGGATAGGAGGGTAGGGCTAGGTGGCAGGTCTTGAGAAACCTCTGGAATGTGGATTTGAAAGTTTGGGGCCCGTTTTTGGTACAAGGGCCCCCCTTCTCCCCTCCTTTCTTTTCATGACATTTTACCAACTGTTTCTTCCCTTAATCCAAACCATTGTTTTTCCAGGGTGAAATCTAAATCAAAGCCACATGGTTCCCCAACGCACACCCCGCCCCCCTGCCGAATGGCATCGTGTTCTGGGGGAAACAATAATGACCCTTGTTGAAGGGGATCTGAGCTCCCCGTGGAGACCACCGGGCAAATGTTCTCTGGTGAGGACTGTGGGCTTCAAGTTGGCTCAGCTGGGATGGACTTGAAAGTTTCCAGGCCCAAATGTGGTTCAGACTTGGAGAAGGGGATGAGCCACAGTCCTCAGTCTGTCTCCATCCCATACAGCACCCTAGCCCTAACCTGGGGAGCGGCTTCACAGGGGCAGCCCATGAGCCTTGGCTATTAGGTGACTCTGAGCATGTCGGTGATGCAGCCTAGTGGGTAAGAGGCCTGGATTTGGAGTCTGGTTTGTGTCTGACGCTCATCCACTTGCTGTGTGACCTTGGACAAGTTTCTTAACTTTTCTGAACTTCAGTTTCCTCATCTGTAAAATGGGACTCTTGCCAGAACCTCTCTCTGGGAGGTGTGGTGAGAATGGTGCAGGTGAACAGTGAAGATGCAGGTGAAGGGCCAAGGCCTGGGGGCACAGTGGAGCTCACCAAAGCAGCTTCGAAGCCTGGGCAGAAGTGAAGAGGGAACCTTGCCGAGGAAGTAGAGAGACAGCAAGCGTGGTGTTGAGTGAGGAGGCAGAGGGGGAGGGGAAGGCAAGGCAGGGAAATCCCAGCTCAGGCTTGGTATGGAGGGTCTAGGGGCTTTGGAAGGGGTAGGCTGCTTTCTTGAACGGGGGCCACCCAAGGAGGAGGAGGCTGAGGAGCTCACAGTTCATACTCTAGCCTGAGCCAATCCCCAGGGGCCGTCCTGCCAGGGGCTTCCCCAGGCCTGGCCTCTGCTTTGCATAGTCTGGCTCTCCCAGGTGGGCCTGCGACTTGGAGCCCCTGAGGGGAGGTCAGGAGAGCAGGGAACAACCTCCCAGGCCCCCATTCACAAAGAATGAACACCCCTACCCCAGGCATATGTCTACGGAAGGCCTGGACACCTATGGGATGGCACCTCATACACAGAGGCACACAGACTGAGACCCACATGCCAGTTCCACAAGCAACGCAGACCCAGACAGGCCCACGCACAGAAACACATTTCTACACTGAGGGACAAACAGGAGTGTGTATGCAAAGAAACACACTGTCTCTCACACACATATGCACGCATGCACGCACAGACTCTCAGACAGGAGTGTGTATGCATGGGAACACACTCACACACACACCTGCACGTGTGCATGCACAGACCCACAGACAGGAGTGTGTAGAAATGGAAACACACACACATGCACATGTGCACAAATGCACACACAAACTCACAGATAGGAGTGTGTATGCATGAAAACACACTCTCACACACTCGAACACATGCACACACAGACTCGTAGATAAGAGTGTGTATGCATGAAAACATACTCTCACACACACATGTAGTGTGCACCCACAAACCTGCAGACAGGACTGTGTCATGGAAACACATTTCTCTCTCACACACACACATATGCATGCGTGCATGTACAGACCCACACACAGGAGTGTACATGCATGGAAAGACACACACACATGCACACATGAATGCAGACAGGGACAGAACGGCAGACAGGAGTGTGTCTCAGTTATGGAAACGCACTCTCGCACACACAGGCACAGGTGCACAAGTGTACGCACAGACCTGCAGGCAGGAATGTGCAGCATGGAAACACACTCACACACACATGCACATATGTATGCATGCATGCACAGACCACAGACAGAAGTATACATGCGTGGAAACACTCACACATGTGCACATATGCATGAGTTTGTGCACAAACCATAGACAAGAGTGTACATGCATGGAAACACTCTCACATGCACACATGCACATATGCACTTGTGTGTGCACAGACCACAGACAGGAGTGTACATGCATGGAAGCACACGTGCACACACACACATACACATGCACACATACCATGTTGAACAAGGACACAGAGGCTTTCTACGGCACAGGCTCAGAGGTGACAGCTCTCTCTCATTTGCTCACTCCACAAACACAAATTGAGCACCTACTAAGGATCCGGCACTGTGTCAGGCCCTAGACGCAAGACAGACACAGGCCTGGTCCCCCTGGAACTCACATTCTAGTTAGAAAACATGAGTAATAATGCTTGTTTAAATAATGCTTGTTTCTCACACAGCCACATGATTTTGCTCATTTAAACTTCGAGGCAACCTCCTGGGGTTAGGGGGCTCTCTGCCCTGCAGATAAGGAAATTAGGGCCTGAAGTCCCACAGCTGCTCAGCGGCCTGGCTGGGACTTGGTCCAGGCCAGCTGACCTCCTGCCTGGGCTGCCCACTAGGCAGGGTTTGGGACAGGGGTCTCTGCTTTCTCGAGGTGACCTCTGGGCGGGTGTGAAATTCCCACCCTCACAAAGGCCTGAGAGGCTCTGGAGACATGTCCTGCCTGGAGGGGGGTGGTTCTGGAGCCTGCTGAGTAGTCTGGGCTGTTCCCATTAGCTCAGCTGTGACACTGGACAAACCACTCCCTTCCCACTCCCTCTGCACCTGCTGGAAGAAATGATTCAACCCTTTACACAGAAGAGAACATGAAGTCTCTGAGAAGGTAAGTGGCTGCCCAATGCCTTGTGAGGCAGCAGAGCTGAGCTCTATAGGCAGCATCAGGGCTCTCCTGGCCACAGGGGCTAGAGTCAGGGAAGGGAGCTGTGCTTCCTGGGGCCTGGGATGGGGAGGAGCCTGGGGCTGGCTCCATCTGCTCATCCAGGGCTCCAGTCCTTCCAGCCCTCAAATCAATCAGTCAACAAATCCTTGCTGACCCTGGTGCTGGGCTAGACATAGTGCTGAGCACTGGGGGACAGAATAGACAGCGACCTCAGCCTGCTCCTGCATCCCAGCCAGTCCCATTTGCTCCAGGCCCAGCCCCCCCCCCTCCGACCAGGGGGAGGCCCAACCTGTCTTCCCAAGTTACCTAGCTGCCAGGTGCTGCCGAACCCGAGGGAACCAAACTCCTTGGATGCTGAGATAAAGCGGGCAAGGTTTGGGGGCCCAAAGACATCAGAGAACCCAGCTTTCCCTGCCTCAGGGTTTCTGGGCAGACAAGACAGACAACACTCTCCTTATTCCCACAGCTGCAGGCGGCAGTTGCCTGGAGCCACCAGCCAGACCAGGGGAGGCATCGGAGGGTGTGGAGACAGTGGGCAATGGGCTCAGACCAGAGAGGGCCGTTTCTGGCAAGGCCGGTCACCTTGCTGGCTGCTATGAACTTGGAGGCTGAGACAGCACAGGACTATGGGGTAGGGGACTTCATCCATTCTGCCTGTAGAAGCCCTATAAAAGGCCATTAGTGCAGGAAAAGAAGGCGGTGGTTTGGGCCTCCCACTAGAAACCCTTGAAAATCTCCCTCCACGGGGTACAGGCACTGCCCGCAAGTCCCTGACAGCCTGTTTGGAGCTTCTCAATTCATCAGACAAACTTGAAAAACCTTCTAAAATGCAGATTCCTGGGCCCCTTCCCAACCGGCTGAAGCATAATCTCAGGGCTGGAGCCTCAGACTCTGCATGTTTTTCAGAGCCCACAGATCTGGGGTCTGCTAAATGCCGTTTTTCTGATTCCCTCAGTGGGATGCTATCTTATTTATTCCTGTGTCCCCCCACCAAAGGATTCAGTAGGTGCTCAATAAATGTTAGATGGTGATACTGGTGGGGCCAGCGCCTGGAGCTCCATGGGCTTGCTGTGTGCCCTTGGCTCACTGCCCTCTCAGGGCCTTGGCTCAGATGGTCTCTAAGAGCTGACTCTTAGTGAGCTGCTGATGGCCCCCATAGGCTGCCCAAACACCTGGCAGAGGACATTACTCTCAGCCTGGCAGGGAACCAGACCCATCTCCTCGGCATCTCTGGGATTACTCTCTGAGAAATGGGCCCTGGCCATCAAGACACCACAGCTAAGCAGTGCTCAGCCTGGACATGGAGGGGGTTCCTTCGCTTCTAAGGGGAGGAACCCTTGTAAGACCCTGAAGCACTCCTGAACACCAGCCTGGGTCTGAGGGCTAAGCTGGAGAGAAGGGAGGATCCCCACCTCCCATACCTCCCTGCCCCCGACCCCATTGTGGGGAGGCGGCGATGGTGGGCGGGGAGCAGGTGCTCAGGCTTCCAACCACTTCTTAGAATCCCTGCAAGGCCTGGGTGGGTGAGCTCATTTACGGGAAAGGGGGATGGGGGGCTCTTCTTCGCACCCAGCCTTGCTGGGGGGCAGCAAGTGCGTCAGCAGCCCCAGCTCCCAGCCTGCCTCCGGAAACGCCGCCCAGGGCTCAGTCACGAACCCAGGCGGGCAGGGGGGCCAGCCAGCGAGCTGAGGGAGGTCAGGTGACCTACGAGGAAGCGTGGCTGGGGGCCTGAAGGCTGTGCCGGGGTGCAGAGTGAGGTCAACTTCCCCTTCTCGGCCCTATACACCCACCCGGCTGCAGAGCTGGACATGTCTCTAGCTGGCTGTCTGTCCGCTGTTCCCTGGTCCACCACGGGCTCTGGACCTTTGCTGGGTTCCCCTGGTGTCTGTGAGGACTGGGTCCCCAGCAACAGCCAGCCTCAACAGGGACCACCAGCCTCAAGGGGGATCCCAGGTCAGGGGCCTGGGTGGGGGTCGGAGACCTGAGTGGGGGCCTGGTGGGGACAGCCCTGTCCCCCTCCCCCGCCCCTTTCGCTCCCTCCTCCACTTCTCTCTGCAGCTATTTAAAGCAAGCGGTGGCCGTGGGAAACTTCTTCAGATGTGTGGTTTCGTCTTCTTCGGCACAGGGACTGGCGTCTACTTGCTCTTGAGTCTGGTGACTCATCCAGAGTGAGAAAAGCCTTTTTGTTGTTTGATGCTCACTCAAGGCTCTGTGGCCTGAGAACCTGGTCCTCGGGGGCCTTCCCTCACTGTGACTCCTGGAAGGCCCTGGGAGTGCCCGGAGTGATCCATTTGTGCTATCACCAGACCCTGGGAGCCCGGGACCAATGGTGCACCATGTGCTGAGGCATTCTGCTCAGGGTGGCAGCTGCCTGGCTGGAAAGGTGCCCATCTTTTAAAACTTGCCTCAGCTACCGCCTCCTCCAAGAAGCCTCCCCTGATTTCCCCAAAACCTTAATCTCCACCTTTGTGACTCCACCCACTGACCCTCAGTCTTCTCGTCTGTAAAATGGGGCAATGAATCCAAGCTGGCCGAACTGTGTGAGGATTAACCACAGAACATGTAGCGCAGTAGATGGGATCTATGATTAATAAGCTTTGCTAGCTTTTATAGGGTGCCTATTTTTTGCTAAGCACTTTACGTGAATGATCTCATTTAATCCTTCCAACAACTCCATGAAGTGGTCACTAGTATTGTTCCCATTTTACAGCCAATGGGTGGGGTCAAGTAACTTGCACATTATCTCATAGCCAGTAAGTGGCAGGGTGAGTTTTGAACCCAGGCCATGTGATGCCAGAGCCTGAGCCATTAACCACGGTGATATCCTGTCCCAGGGTTTTGACTTCAGGGGCTATCAAGAGCATGCCCCTTCTGCTCAGGGCCTCTGCACATGCTGTTCTCTCTGCCTGAAGCACTCCGTCCCCACCCTCCCCACCAATATTTACCTAACTATATCCTCCTCAAGCTTCAGACTTCAGCTTGAGGGTCACTTCCTCCTGGGAACCTTCCAGGACTGGCTTTGTTGGGTGCCCTCAGGGAGCACAGAACCTCTTTGCCTACTTATTGCAATGGCAGTTAAGTCATGCTTTGTGCAGCTTTCTGCCTGTGTCCCCACCCCAGACTCTGAGTGTCCCCAGGGTGGGGACAGGGGTGGCCTCTTCATCGATGCATGCCCAAGATAAGTGCAGCACCTGGCGCACAGTAGGTTCTAAAGACTTGTGGGCTGAATAAGTGCTGTGAAGGTGGTCAGAGGCTGGCAGAAGCATGGAGTAGCCGTCATGGGGCAAGTTTTCCAGAAACTTCTCTATCACGATGCAGAAGCTCCTTTGGTGACCCCTGGGGAAACCAGGCCCTGGATAAGGGTCTGGAGGAGATGGGAAGTTCCCAGAAGGATTATGTAGAAGACCTGCTTTCCCAGGATGGCAGGTGGCCACCCTCCATGGATGTGGGGAAGCCAGGTTATTGGCTTGTGGCTCTGGAGCATCATGGGAGTAGGAGGGAGGGAGTGTGTCTTGTCCCTCACTGCTCCCTGCCACCCTGGTGGTGCTGATGAGGACGCATGAGGAAGGAGGGCTCATCAGGGCCAGGGCGGGATGTGTCACCACAGGGGCGGGCTGTGGTCAGAGAGCAGCTGTCATGAAGAAGATGGCACAGCTCGGGCCTCCAGATCTGAGAGAAGCCAGTGCCCCTGAATGATGGAGCTGAGAGGGGACTGAGCCACCCCAGGTTGAAGAAGCAGCAGCTACTGTCTGGTGAAGACGATGCACTGGGGACTGCCATTACAGCAGAATGTTGTGGCCTTAGCCCTGGCCCCGGAGGTAGAGGCTGTGAGGTGGGCCTTGGGAGCTGTCATGCCAGCAGAGGCCACCGCAGCAGACCAGGGGTGCACTCCCATCAGCTATACCAATGTGCGTGGGGGCCAACCTTTCTGCCTGTGGAAGGGCCACAGCAACAGTGGCCAAACTCAAGGGCAGTGTAGCAGTCAGTGGGTGTGGCCACGCCAGCAGGGAGCAGGGAGGGGAAGGAGAGGACAGATGGTCACAGGAGAGGCCACATCAACAATCACGCCAGGTGGGAATCGTGCAGAGGACCAAAGGGATGACATAGCTAGAGTGGCTGACCATGGGCACAAGTGTTCCCTTCTGGTATCAAATGCTCTCAGCACTCCTGGGGATGCCTGCTTTGGACACTGCTGCCTCCTTCATGGGGCTCCCTGGCTGCCTCGGAGACCTAGTGATGGGGCAGCCCTGGCCCTGGGAGGCACAAAAGGCACTGACACATGGCAGATGGCAGGCCAGAAGAGATGAGAAAACTGAGGTTCCAAGAGGAAAGAGACTTGCCCAGGGCCAGCCACCTCTACTCATGCTTTGCTTCTCTTTGCAGCCCCCCCACTTCCCATACACCCCATCTCCTCTTCCAATAGCACTGAGTGATGGAATAACGCTCACCCTAGTGCCACCAGAAGCCATAGTGTGGGTAGAGAGAGGCCAAGCGGGGCCATTGCCCAGGCCCTGGGGTGCAAGGAGGATGAGGGCCATCTTAGACATTGATGTTGTCCTTCGCAGCCCCAAAATGCTTCTCATGCCCTTTTGCCTCCTTCCAATCCTCACCTGCCCCTTAGGCAGGGTCTGCTGCTATCCCCAGTTCACAGACAGGGCCATGGGGGCTCAGAGACATCCAGGAACTTGGAGGCCAGGGAGCCTCCAGCACTAGGGTGAGTGCTATTCCATCACTCAGTGCTACTGGAAGACCGAGATGGGGCATATGGGAAGTGGGGAGCTGCAAAGAGAAGCAAAGCATGAGTAGAGGTGGCTGGCCCTGGGCAAGTCTCTTTCCTCTTGGAACCTCAGTTTTCTCATCTGTGAAATGAGACACTTGGCCTTGAACATCCCCAGGGCCCTCCCAGCTCAGTGGCTTTAAATAGGAGGTACAACAGGTGGCTAAGGGGAGGGAGTGGGTGGCTAGGCCAGGCTGCTCCTCATAGCTCCTTTGCATTGCTGCTACCCTAGTGGCCAGAGATGTGGAGTGATGTCGCCAAGGTCATATAGGGACGAAGCGGAGGGTGGGGAGGGGAACTTTGCTTCATGGGCGGTGGCCAGGTCCTAGAGCTCAGGCAGGGTGGGGGATAGATGGAGGGTTCTGCCGGCGAGCCCCTCGGCTCAACCCCCTCCTTGCTGAAACTCTCAGATACCGGAAGAGCCGCCTCCACTGAGGCCGCACTGCCTGCCTCACAGCAGAAAGCACAAATGCACTAACGACTCAGGGCCCAGGCTCTGTCCGTTTCCAGCTCCCTTGCCTGGTGTCAGAATCATAGGTGTCTCCCCATTATACAGAGGGGAAGGCTGAGGCCCAGCAAGGGCAAGGAACTTGTCCAAGGTCCCCCAGTGAGGCCACATCAGAGTAGAGGCTAGAATCCAGGGTCCTAGCTCATGGTTCACTGCCTGCCGTCTCACACCACCACCACAAAAATGAAAAAGATCTCTCAAGGGCCCCAGAAGCTTGTCTGCGGCTGTTCAGACCTGTGCCCTGCCAGATCTGATTTTTGCTCCAACCCAAGCCTTGCCTTATGGCTCAGCCTTGACAACCCCAGGAACCCTGGGCACCACTCCCTGCAGGGACCCTGACACCATCCCCTGCAGGGACCCCAGGTAATGCCCACTGCAGGGACACCGGGTGCTGCCCACTGCAGGGACCCCGGGCACTTCCAGCTACCACCTAAGCATCCTCTGGGAAAGACTTGGGGAGGCTCTCAAGCAGGAGTCCAGCCCAGGCCTGAGCGCCAACGCACTGTTAGTCCTTGGCAGGGGCTGCCACTGCCTTCCAGGAGCTTTAAACCTAAGGGGAACCATCTCCTGTTGCTTCCCAGCCCTTTACAGTTTGCAGAGCAAGGATTTCTCCTCCGAGAGCTCGCTGCATCATCGTGGCAGCCCTGAAGGTAGACAGACCAGAGCCAGGGGTTCTCCACCTGCTAGAAACACAGCGAACCTCAGCTCTCCTCCTCCTCTGTGCTGGGTCCTTCAGAGGCAAAGACGCCTCTGGGAATGGTCTCTGTGAATCCAGAAGGGAAGTTTGGGGAGGATTCTGAGACAGCAGGGAGCCACAGATCAGTGAGAGCAAGAGAGACCTGTCCAGGGTCACAGGGCAAGTTTGGGCAGAGCCAGCAGGGGAGGTTGGGCAGCTGTCTCTCTACTCAGTGCTTAGCTCTGATCAGGGGCCAGGCTGGCTGAGCTGACCCAAGGCCTGGCTCACTGATGACCCCGGGTTGGTCATTGCATTGAGTCCAGGAGCCTCCATCCGCAGCTCGGAAGTTCTCCTGGCTCAGAACTATCCCCAGGGGGAAGCCCAAGGCCAGATCGTTATGGGAAAAAAATACCACCTTTGATCCAGCTTATCCCCCGACCCCACCCTTTGTATATGACCAGCAATGTCTGACCTGGGGCCCTGACCCGATTCCAGTCCAGCCCAGACAAGAAATTTCCCCTGTGGTTTGCATTGGATCATCACCATACTTCCTGTGCCTCACAGAAGGTGAGGGCGGGACATGGGTCCAGAAAGAGAATGGCCCCCCTGCCAGGTTCTGCGGAGATGTGGGGCAGTGGGATGGAGAGCGCTGGCCTGAGAGTCTGTCCACTGAGGGTCCAGTCCTGGCTGGGCCATAGACCGGCTGTGTGACCTCCAGCAAATTCCTTCTCTTCTCTGGTCCTCTAAAATGAGCGAGCTGGACAAGGGGTTCTCCAAGGGCCCTTCCTGTCCTGGCATCTGGTTTTAAATACTTGTCCTCCGAAGAAACAAAAGGGGCACAGGTGAGGCTGAGGCAGGGTTTGTTGGGGCTGGAGTGAGGCTTTGAGTTAGACATATCGAAGATCAAATTCAGGCTCTACCAGTTACTTGCTTCAATAATCTTACTAATCATGTGATTTGAATCCCTCTTTTGTGCCAGGCACTGGTCCACTCGATCCCCTCACAAATACCTCCAACCACCCTCTGAGGTAGAAACTGTTAAGCTCCTTCCAAGAGATGAGGGAATGAGGCTTGGAGGTACAGTGAGTTGCTGGTGTGTGGTGGGGCCGGGAATTCCAACTGTTCGACTTCAGACTGCATGGTGTTTAACACCTGCCCTCCAAGAAGGATTGTAGTGAGGATTAAATGAGATAATTCAAGAAAAGCTTCTTGCACCTGGTGCTTAGCACATGGAATTATTGATTTATTATTATAATAATTAACTTTCCTCTTCCTTCCCTGGTTGATGCTGACCTGCCTTCTAAGTCCAAATGACTTTTCAGTGCTCCCTCGTGGAGTGCCTGCCTGACCTCAACCTGGCAACCCCCCACATCTGTCCAACTCTCCCTGAGCAGGGAAGGGTACTGGGGGACCTGCAGGTCTTTGGCTCAACCCCATTATTTCAGTCGAGGAGAGGGAGCCAAAACACTTGCCCAGGACCACACAGTGGCACTCAGCGCACAGAGCCCCCAACCACACCGCTTACTCCTCTTTCTGTGTCCTTTCCTTGGGGCCAGCTCCTGACACTGGGTAGCAAGAGCCTGAGGGTCTGCTGGCCAGGCCCTATGCTTTGACATATTCCCAAAGGTGGGCTTTATCCTCAGCGGAGTAAGTGGTTGCCTACAACAGGTTCTCTAGACTGTGTTCTCTCAATGCCAAAAAGTCCACCCCACCATTATCGAGCCATCCTTTTGATTCAAGCATATCCAGGGGTGCATTGGTCAACATTTAACAACCAGGTCAGGAGGGGGGAGGCATGTAATGATTTATAGTATTTGCCAATTTCCATGGTGTAAAACTCCCACCATGGCTGATTTCAGTGTCTCAAAAATCCCGGAAGTTTAAATAATTGGCTCTTGCAAGCTGGTAGGAGCCGGCTCCAGCTCCTCTGAACTTTTTAAAAACTCTAATTCCCCCAGGAAAGGGAGCCATTGGGGTCCCTGAGAGGGAATGAGGAGGGTGCGCCATGGGGAATGAGGTGATTGGAGCCCAGGGCAGGATCACAGAGTCTGAATGCAGCCATCAGGAAGGTGGGTTTGCTCCTCACCTGCCTGCTGGGTCATTTAGGGACTCCCTGGGCTCAGTGTGAGCACTGGGGTTTGAAATATGGGCAGAGAAAAGATGAAGGTTTCTTTCCCCCAAATTCTTCCCAGGATTCCTGGGAGCCCTCCCCACTTGGAGCCCAGTTTGCTTATCCATTCATTTGGTCCCGCAGAAAACATTCATTGACCACCTACCAAGTGCCAGGTGCTGTGAGGTACCTGCAAGCCCACCTGCTAGGACGTGCACATTCCACCTGGACCCCAGCAGGTCACCCATCTGAGCATGCCTCGCCTCTGTCCTCTGCTTGTTCCCGTCTCTCCCCGACTTTCTTAATCTGCCCCCATCAGCCCTGGGGGTGGGGGAGACAGGGCTGAGCCCAGAGGGGTCGCGGTTGTCACCAAGAGGGAAATGGGCTGGTGGTCTTCAGCTGTGAAGCCGGCTTTGGTTTTACGGTTGAGAATCACACCCACATTAGTAACCCACGGGAAGGAAGATGATTGGGGCCAGATTCTGCGTCTTCTGGAAACACCCCTGGGTGGTGAAAGGTTTTCCAAGCCCTGGCCTCAAGCGACGTAGGCAGGATTCTCATCACTGAACTGTTGTTAGGTTTTCCCATGACATCCCGTTTCCTCCCTGAGGGCACCTGGGAAAAATGTCCCTAGCACAGAAGGTCTCAGCCATCCTACAGAGAACAGGAGGAGAGCTTTTATTGAGTGCTAACTTTATGCCAAGCACTTGCACTTTTCTCATTTCATTTTCAAAACCCATCCTGTGATATAGCTGCTGTGATTCTCACCTGGAAGATGGGAAACTGAGGCTCAGAGGTGTTCAGTGACACACTCACAGCCACACAGCCCATAAGCCAGATCTGTCTCCTCCAGAGTCCCAGCTCTAAGCCCCTGGGCCACGAACCCCCTGTCCTCGGTGTGCCCACCTTCGCCCACCCCTGCAACACCTCAGGAGCAATGCGTGGCGAGGCAGGACCTGGTTGTGAGGGGAGAGGAGGAGCATGGGGACCTAGAAGGACCAAGCATGGCTCCTGGTACCCAGTGGGAGCTGTGGGTGTATGTGCTTAAAATAAATATGGGAATGAAATATTTTAATGAAGAGGACAGGACTGTATTTTTTTTCTATTCTGTGCTTATCTGTATTTTTGAAATTGGCTACAGAAAAGTTAAAAGAAAAGGAAATAAAATAAAATGAAAGTCTCCTAACACTGAAATTTAGGAAAAACAAAGGCACGCCCCAAAGCCGTCTGACTGGAGCTCAGTGGATCTTTGAGGGGAGAAAGGCTGGGAAGAGTGGAGGCTGGGGTGGCTGCAGCTGGCTGCCCAGAGGAGGTGAACATTTGTGTCAAGAGAGAAGAGGGATCCCGTACCAGTGGCCCTGGCTGACCTCCTGGCCTCTCCCTCAGGGTTCAAGAGGATACCACTTTAGCATCTCAGGGTACAGGTGGGTAGGAGAAGACACAGCAGCTTTGGGGGAATTGTCAAGGATGAGGACTTGGGGACCAGGCAGAGCCAGGAGACACAGCTCCCCTATTGACGCAGAGTACAACCCAGGGCAAGTCATCTCCCCTCCAAGGCTCAGTTTCCTCATCTGAAAAGTGGGGCTTCCAGAGGGCTGTTATGCAGACACATGAGACCATGCACACAATGCAGCCCCCCAACCCCTGACACGCAGTAGGTGCTCAAACAATGGAGCTCTTGGTTATCGTTATTTTCTTCCAGTCTCCCGTGGCCTTTGGGCAAGGCGCTGACAGAGGCTGGGACCTGGCTGGGTTGAGGGGTGTGAGATATTGAAGTTCCGCCACACCCAGCTGCCTTTTCCAGGCCTCGCTGTCCCTGTGCAGAAAGCTTGGGGCTTTGATGCTCCCAGAGATCCTGTGTGTGATTCTAACACCTTCCTGGGTGATGGGCCTCTCCCCTGCTCCCACCCCACCCGGCCCCACCCAGCCAACTCAGGACACGTGGAAACCAGGAGGACCAACAAAGTTCTCCTTCTTGATCTCCTTCTGAGTCAGCCCACCGCACCACGGAGGTGACTCAGAGGAGACAAAGCCCCAAGCCACGCCTCATTCATCCCTGGAGAGGGGAGCCTCACCCCAGCGCTGGGTTCCCAGAGTCTGCCCTGCCCCACCAAGCCCTGCCTTAGGAAAAGGAGGCTGCAGGGAAGAGGCAGGAGGAGAGGCGGAGGAGGGGGCCGACACCAGGCCAGGGCCTCAGCTGCCAGCCCAGGACCCTGGTGGTCAACCCAAGATTCCTGGTTCTGATCTTCCGGGTCTCTTTTTGCCGCGGCCCCAACCAGAAAGTCTGGTGCGGAAACAGCAAGAAACCTGGGGGGCAGGGGGGGCCGTTGTTCAAGTTTATTCAGTTGCTCATTTGTCCAACAAAGACTTGTGAGGTGCCTGCTCTGTGGCAGGCACTAGGCTGGGCTCAGGGGGCACGAGATGAATCAGTCCTGGTGCCTGTTCTCCAGAGGCTCCGGACGGAGGAGACAGACGTGGAAACAAATAATTAAAGACATGAATGAAGCTCTTTGAGAGAAAAGTAGCAGGATCTGTGAACACAGAGGAGCGACTGAGACAGCAAACTTAGCATTTTATGTAAATTTAACTAGAGAACTCATGTAACTGCGCTGGCTGCGGCGGCGGGGCAGTCAGAGGTGACCCAGGCCAGGGGGCAGCACCCGGGTCCAAGGACCTAGAGAAGAGCTAAGGGCCCTCCAAATCACAGACAGACGTGTGTGTACGTACTCACGCAAGTCTGCGCTTCTTAACCACTCGGGTGGTGTGTGATGTTGCAGGATGCTGGAAGGCCCCACCCACTGCCGAGGATCCCCTGACTCCTGCCCCCTCCCACCATTCCCCTGGGGGGGCATTAAAATAGCCAGCTGCAGTGGAGTCGTCCGTAACTCATGGTGACCCCGTGTGTGTCAGAGTAGAACTGTGCCCCACGGGGTTTTCGATGGCTGAGTTTTTAGAAGTAGCTTGACAGGCCTTTCTTCTCAGGTGTCTCTGGGTGGACTAGGACTTCCAACCTTTTGGTTAGTAGCTGAGTGCCTTAACTGTTTGCATCATCCAGAGATTCCTCGTCTAAAATATGCATCAAGGGAGAGGCTTGATGGAGCGGAGGAAGCAGGCATCCAAAAAGCTCCATTTCCAGGCCTCGATCTGCAACCCCCTTGCTTTATGACCCTAAGGAAGTTACTGTCCTCTGGGCCTCAGTATTCTCATCTGCTGAGTGGGGGCTCAGACTTGAAGATAATTATACCAGGCAGGATGCCAAACGTTTTGCATTCATTACCTTGCTCAGTCCTTATATCCGCATCATGAGGTAAGAACTATTAATAGAAGAAGCCTCTTGTCCAATGAGAGCAAAACCAGTGGTTGGTTAATAGAAAAAAATATTTAAATTAGGAACTTCTATGAGATGTACAATAAGTATTTTTATTGAACATAACACGTGTGCAGGTAGATTTTTTTAGATGATCTTTTGAAGCAGGGCCAAGGCTGTCGTAGAGTACCAGGCCTCTGACCAAAGTTCCACCTCGTTTTTCTTGCATCAAACAAGCCTGTGCGGCAGCATTTGTGGTTCCCATTTGGGTTTCTTTAAAGTGGAGCAAGACTTCAGAGACATGAAGCAACCTGAATGCAGAATCTTTCTGGTGGATTCTGGATTTTTAACAATTTCCCTCACGTTTTTGTTTTTTACAGTTGTCACACCTGAACCTAATGCAACATAAGTTTTCCCAACCTTTCATGGTTGTCTTGCTCACACCTAAATTCAACAATTTTTTTTTCTTTTTTTGGCAATTCACATTTATTGGGCTTTCCAAGACATTCAATTTAATTTGCAGAGACACAACTCTGTTTCCTTTTCCATGCGTTAGGTTCATTGGTTTAGCAGTCACAACCAGCAGCTACAGCTTTGGGGCAGATACCACTGACTCTTGGTAAACATATGAATGAGTCAGTGGGAATAGCCTAGATGGCACCAGGTGGTAGCTGGGCAGTCTAGAACATTCCAGAAACGCTGTGGCATTCACTAGCCTGCCTTTCAGAGGGAAGGAGAATGCTGTTAACCCAAAGGCGTTTAATAGACATAGGTTAGGTGGTTTCTACTGTTTTATCCCCATTTTACAGCTGAGGAAACAGAGCCATAGAAAGGCCCTTGCACAAGGCTTAGTAGAGCTAGGATTTGAACCCTGGCCTGTCTGGCTCCCTATTTTTCATCTTTACATTCTGCTGCTTCCTTGTCTAACACTCTGAGATCCCATGAGCCTTCTGGCTTTCTAGCTAGAAGGACTGAAGGAGGAGGCAGGGTATTCCACACAGGGTTCAAGGAGCATTTAAAAATCCTCAGCACTTTGCCCATGTAGGAGCCCTGGTGGTGAAGTGGTTAAGAGCTTGGCTGCTAACCAGAAAATTGGCAGTTTGAATCCACCAGCCACTCCTTGCAAACCCTTTGGGGCAGTCCTACTCTGTCCTATGGGGTCCACTATGAGTCGAAATCAACTCGATGGCAACAGGTTTGGGTTTGGGTTTTTGGTGCCCACACAAGGATGATGGCCATTACACTCAGGGACAGGGACAGTGTCCCCCTCACGTCTGTGTCCCCAGAGCCCGGGCCCGGTACACAGTAGGCACTTGCGGGTGTCTGTGGAATTGGATGGGCGCAGTTAGGGTGCCTTTAGTCTTTCCAAAAGTGTCCTGGGCACCTGGCCTGGACCACGTACTGAGCTGAGTTCTGGGGCAGAATAGGGGAGACACAGATGGTCACTGCCCTCACAAGCTCGGCATCTAGTGGGATCATTCCAGTGCCTGCCACGTCCAAGCCTCCTCTGCCCGGGTCACCTCTGAGGGGAACAGGGAAACACTAAATGTGAAAAGGACACAGGTTATGGAGTCAGAGTTCCAATTCCAGCTTGGCCCCTTACTGGCTGTTTGACACTGTGCCAGCAGTGGCCTCTCTGGGCCTCATTGGGAATGATGGTACCATGATGGGCCATCAGTGAGCAGGGCCCAGGAGCACCTGGCACACTGCAGGTGGGAAGGGGAAGCGTCCTCGAGCCTCTCAAGAAGTAAGGCCCAATGGCACCAAGGTGCTTGGCAGTAGACAGCGGGACCAGGCAGGCAGCTCTGAGCAGCTTCCGACTGTTGGCGGCTGTGGACAAGGACGCGGTGAGTGGAGGGAAATGAAAAGAGGCCAGACGACATCCAGGCCACAGCACGCAAGGGGCACCTCACTCCGGCGCCCATCCCCTCCCAGGCTCAGAAAGGGAAAAAGGGGAAGGCGGCCCAGACCAGGAAGTGGTCTGCTTCTAATGACCGCTAGGCTCGTCTGGGGCCACCTCACGGGGACCACGCCAGGCCGAGCAGGAAGTGGTCGGCCCCCTCCTAGCCCTTGGCCACACCAGGCCCTGCCGAAGCTCACACTTGGCAAACAGCCGGGTCCGAAAGTCCCCGTCCCCTTGTCTGTTCTGGAAGCAGCACTTTATTCTTAGAAACCCAGCTCCGGCTGGGGGCCCGACTTTGTGGCTGGGGGTCTGCAGACCTGGGTTCTCATCCCAGCTCTGCCACTTCCTTGGGCTGAGGCTGTGGCCAAGTTGCTTCCCTATCTGGACCTGTTTCCCAACTGTTCAATGGGGTGATAATCCCCCACCTGCTGCCTCAGGGGACAATGAAAGTGGACAGTCCTAAAAGATCAGAGCTGGAAAGTCCCCAGGGGCTCCTCTGGTCCAGCCCCTCTGTTTACAGACGAGGAAACTGAGGCCAGAGCAGGAAGGAGATTGCCACAGGTCCCACAGCCGGGTAGTAGCGGGGGCATCTGAGGTTCAGGAAAGCAGTTGGATTGGGAGTCAAGACTCAATCCAGTCCTCACGGAGCTCCTTCCTCACCATAGGACCTTGCCTAAGTCACCAGGCTTTCCTGAGCTTTTTCTGAAATAGAAACCGGCCCTATTTCCCAGGATTCTTGTGGGGTTCGTGTAAAATGATGGATGCGGAAATGCTTTGTAAACTGTGATGTGCTGTGAATACAGGCCGAGCAGGACTGGAACCCTGATCTCCTGACTCCGGGCCAGTGCTCCTCGCCCCCACCCCCACCTAAGGCTCCCATGAAGAGCAAGCAGGATCGGGGCCCCAGGGACGCAGCCTGCTGGGAGGACTTCTCTTGCTCATCCTGCCCCCACCTCCCCCTCTCGGGTACGAGGTGACAAATCTCTTTCCTTGATTCCACTGAGTCACTGGAGGCCATGTTCCTGGAGGGGCTGAGTGTGAAAAGCTCAGCTCACCCACGTCAGCAGCCAGAGATGCTATCACCACCCAACAAACACCCCTGAGCTTGTGGCTACCGCCCGACTCCACCTTTCCCACAGACCAAGAGGGCCCGCCTGGGACCCTCTTGGGACCCAAGCTGCCTTTGTGGTGGGGACTGGAGGGGTGAAAGGCTGGACCAGACCCAGGCAGCTCTTCCCAGCCAGGCCTTCCCAATGCCACCTGCACAGGCCGCCCAGTCCTAGCTTGGGCCTTTAGGAGCTAGGCCTCAGACCAGGGGTTCCTGGGCAGAGAAGTTAAAGATTAGCCAGTCCAGGGGCAGAACCAGGGTCCATGGGCCTGGAGAAGAGCTGGGGACCCCAAATCACATAGATCTGTGTGGGCATGTTTGCATTTCCTGAACCGGAGGGTCTAGATTCCATTGAATTCCCAAAGACAAAAGAAAAAGTTCAGGACCAGCGTGCTCTTTCCCCTTTCCCATTTCACAGATGAGGAAAGTGAGGCACAGAGATATGCAGTGTCTCCAGCTCTCTTAGGCAGGGCAAGGAGAGATATTTGGGGCTCCAGTTATGGCCTCCTTTTTATGGCTCACATATGGTACCTGGAAAGTCCCTACCTCATCCCCTGCCTCAGAACATCGTGGGTGGCTAGGACTGGAAAGATGTGGCTCACCCAGGAGAGAAGATGGTTAGTTTAGGTCTCTGAACCAAGGTCCAGACCCCGCACCACTGCCACCACCGGCCCAGTACCAGTGCGGCCACCACCATCAACACAGCACCACCATCACTGTCTTAGTCATCTAGTGCTGCTATAACAGCAATACCACAAGCGAGTGGCTTTCACAAAGAGAAATTTATTCTTTCACAGTGTAGGAGGCTAGAAGTCTGAATTCAGGGTGCCAGCTCTAGGCGAAGGCTTTCTCTGTCTGCTCTGGGGGAAGGTCCTTGTCATCAATCTTTCTCTGGTCTAGGAGCTTCCCAGCGCAGGGGCTCTGGATTCAAAGGGTGCGTTCTCGTGGCTCTTCTAGCTTGGTGGTATGAGGTCCCTCTGTCTCTCTGCTCGCTTCTCTCTTTTATATCTCAAAGGAGATTGACTTAAGACAAAACCTAATCTCGTAGGTTGAATCCTGCCTCATTAACATAACTGCCTTTAATCATTAACACCATAGAGGTAGGATTTACAACGCATAGGAAAATCATATCAGACGACAAAATGGTAGACAATTACAAAACACTAGAAATCATGGCCTAGCCAAGTTGAAGCACATTTTGGGGGGACACAATTCAATCAGCAACACCAGCACCACCCGCAGCAACAGTGCTGCCACCGCCAGCACCACCACCATCGGCACCACATCCACCACCAACAGTCACCACCACCAACACCAATACCACCAGCACCAGCAGCACCTCTGTCACCATGGCTTCCACGATTGGGGGCACTACCACCAGCACAGGATCTGTCTTAGGGACTGGGCCAGTTGTTTTGCTTCCACCATACCCTTGTAGAGCCTTCCCGCCCCTGCTGGTGGGAGTTGGGGTGCTCAATTTAAGTCTCAACCAGAAGCCTGTGGGGCCAGCCTACGGGTGGAGTACAAACCAGCCTTCTTCTCTGCGTCCAGACACCTCTGTGCTCTGCGGTGCACGAGGGCATCCTCAACTGGAAATGCCGGTTACGAAATGAGTTCAACTTACCTGACTCTCAGATAAGACCCCCTTGAGAAAAGGGGGCAGGTAAGCTCTTATCCGTTTAAAACTGGGGAAATGTACATACTGTTCCTTCCATTTTCAACAAATATTTACCTATTATTATATGAGCTGATACCTAGCCACATTGATTGGCATTGTTCTAGGTACTTTAGGTACTCAACCCTTGTCGCAATCCTATGAGGTAGGTACTATTATTATCTCTATTCTAGAGTTGGGGATGCTAAGCACAGAGGAAGTTAGTTTGCTCAATGTCAGACAGCTAGTAAGTAGCAAAGCCAGGACTTCTAGCGTCTGAGTCCTTGCTCTTAACCACTACGCTACTATGTTGATGAAGCATAGGACCGGCCAGAGAAACCTCAGGTGGCCAGTGTGCAACCTCTGTAACTCACTGTGATTTTCTTGAAGAGATGGGTCATGTATTTTTCACTGCTTTGTTCTTAGGGCCTAGCACTAGACCTGGTACACAGTAGTTGCTCAATAAACATTGGTCAAGTGAGTGCATCAACTGATAACATTGGCCTCCAAACCTTTCCCCAGCTTCTGCTCCTTCCTTCCCTGAGCCACACTTGAGGGAGGTCACCTAAGCTGTAGTTCTGCTGCCAGCCAACAGAGGGAAGCATGTATAAAAGGGTGAGACCTTCCTCCAGCAGCCAGGAAGAAGGAATTAGGAAGAAAAGAAGGTGATACTTTGTGGCAAGCATGAACACAGTTATACTTATTAATTAGAAACAAGTTGAGACATAAACGTTGAGACCCACCACATGATAGGACACTATGGCTGGTGTTCTTCATTATACAGCAGCTGAGGTCTGGAGAGAGGAAGTTTCTTGCCCAAGGTCACATCACAAGTGAATGGCAGAGCTGGGCTTCAGATCTAGGGCTCCTGGACTCTTTCCCCACCAGAATGAGAGGAATTAGATGATGGGTTGGAAGATGACCAGCCCTCCCGATGCTTCCTGGGACAAGGTGGGCCCTGGTACAGCAGATATTAAAAGTTAGCAGCCAGGGGCAGCCTGCCTATGCATAAGGTCAGGTCGCTCCCTGGTGGCTATAACTGAAAGTACCCAGATACTTAGTCATAACTTTGTCAATCCATCAGCCAATAGGATGCATCTCCACCTTCCTGGCCAAGGCCTGGCCTCATGCCATTGGGAAGACAAGGGACAGAGGAAACCAGGTTTCAGCCCCTCCAGGGACTTACATTCCAATGAATGAGGCGAGATGGCTCCAGGACAGAACACGGAGCATGTATGCCTGAGTCCCACAGATTACAACTACCCTGTACTGGGCACCAGAGCCCTGGCAGCATAGTGATTTAGTGCTTTGCTGCTAGCCTAAAGGTTGGTGGTTCAAATCCACCAACCGTACCATGGGAGAAAGATATGGCAGTCTGCTTCTGTAAAGATTACAGTCTTAGAAACGCTATGGGCAGTACTACTCTGTCCTATAGGGTTGCTGTGAGTCAGAACTGACTTGATGGCAACAGGTTACAGGTACTGACCACATACTGCGCACCCAGCAGCATACTCAGCACCGTGGATGCCCCTCTTAGGCCCACGTCCTTCTATGAGGTAGGTACTTATCCTCTCCCATCAACAGCTGAGGAAACTGAGGCTCAGAGAGGGGGCATAAATGACTCAAGGTCATACAGGAAGTAGAGGAGCTGGGAATTGAACACCAAATTGAGCGATTTGAAGCCCAAGGCTTGTTCCACTGCTTATGCAATAATCGCTGTAGCTCTGAGGTGAGTGTAGTCAGAGTGGACAGGAATGGTCTTGGAAGGCTCCTGGAAGGGGATGGGGCTCAATCATCTTGAAGGCTGCACCCAACTCTTTACAGTTAAATCACCCATCAGTGATGATGACAATCACCAGAACAGCAAATACCATTGATTAGGCACTTAGTGCTGGGTATTGCGGTTTAAGTGTTGTAAAAAAAAAAAAAAAAAAAAAACCCACTGCCGTCGAATCGATTCCGACTCATAGCGACCCTATATAGAACAGAGTAGAACTGCCCCATAGAGTTTCCAAGGAGCACCTGGCGGATTCAAACTGCTGACCTCTTGGATAGCAGCCATAGCACTTAACCACTACGCCACCAGGGTTTTCTTAAGTGTTGTACACGGATTTATTCCCTCATCCACTTAACAAATATTTATTGAGCACTTCTTATGTTCCTATATTCTAGATGCGAGAGTCACAACAGTCAACAAAAAAAACCCAAAAACCTCTGCCCTCCTGAAGCTTAAATTCTGCGCAAGGGAGATATACAATGAGCAAAACAAACATTTAAAATAGGCAGTGTGTCAGATGGTATCATAGTTTCTTAGTGCTGCCCACAGAAATAACACAAGTGGGTAGCTTTTACCAACAGAAATTTATTTTTTCACAGTTTAGGAACTAGAAGTCCGAATTCAGGGTGCAGGCTCTAACAGAAAGCTTTCTTTCTCTGTGTTGGTTCCAGGGGAAGGTTCTTGTCTCTTTTCAGCTTCTGTTCCTCAGTTCCTTGACAATCTGCATGTTGCCTGTGTCTTCCCCTCCGTTTGTGCTTCCTTCTCTGTGCCTAATCTGCTCTTTTTATATCTCAAAGGTTAAGACACACCCTACACTGATATGGTCTTATTAGCATAACAAAGAAAGTCCTATTCCCAAATGGGATTATATCCACAGGTATTAAAACAACAACAACAACATCAAAACAAGTTCTTTGTCATGAAGTTGATTCCAACTCATAGCGACCCTACAGGACAGAGTAGAACTGCCCCATAGAGTTTCCAAGGAGCACCTGGTGGATTTGAACTGCCGACCTTTTGGCCAGTAGCTGTAGCTCTTAACCACTAGGCCACCAGGGTTTCCTCCATAGGTATAGTGGTTAGGATTTACAATACATATTTTGGAAGGGGGGGACATATTCAATCCATAACAGATGGTGACGACTTTTGGAGAAAAATAAAATAGGGAAAAAAAGATGCAGAGTGTCTTGGAAGGGGGAGAATTTTAAGCCAGGTAGTCAGAGAAGGTTCCCTGAGGTGACCTCTGAGCAGAAAGATGAAGGAGAGGAGGGGGTGAGCCGTGTGGGTGTCTGGAGGAAAAGTTCCCCTCAGAGGGAAGAGACATTGCAAACGCCCTGAGCAACCGTCTCATTGATTGATCTCAATCAATTCTTGAGCTATAAACCACTAGTGTTTCCACTTTTTAGCTCTCCCAGAATTGGCAGAACTTTTTAGGTCTCGTAGGAAGGGAAGCAGGGCAGATGGGGAAACAGAGGCCCCAAAAGAGGTAAGAGCATACCCAAGGTCACATAGTGAGTCAGTGGCAGAACCGGCACTCAAACCCCAGTTACGTGCCTCCCAGGGCACTTTAGAGAGTGGCTTAAGGTTCTCTACCTTCTAAAAGGGTCCGTCACATCTGGCACCCACAGAGATCAAAGCCCCCAAGGAATTGGAGTAGGATGCAGTCTCCAGAAGGGCTAATCAACCAAGGATAGGGGCTGAAGGTCAGCCTAGTTGGATGCAGAGCTAGCGCTGGTGGCCTTGCACAGCCATGGTGGGACTGCATGAGTTAGAAGTGCCTCCCTGCTGCCTCGCCCAGTGTCCCCCACTAGAGTGGCCGTCTTTCCCACTGAGAGGGGGCCGTGTCTCATACCCACTGGCTCATGAACAAAAAAAAACCGGTTGCCGTTGAGTCGATTCCGACTCATAGCGACCCAGCAGTGACTAATCATATACTGATGAGAGGTTAGTTTGTGATTGGGGTCAGAGGTCAGCCTGTGGCCAAGGTCAGCAGTCAGTCTGGGTTTGAGGTTTGTGGTTGGATCGTGGCTGGGATCAAAAGTTAGTCTATGGCCAGATCAAGAGTCAGTGTATGGTTTAGATGAGCGGTCAGTCTATGACAAGGGACAGCGGTCAGCCTGTGTTCAAATCAAGACTCTGTACATCACCAGAGTCAAAAAGCAGATGGGTCAGTGTCAGGGGGACAGTCATGGTCCGAGTTGGGAGTCTATGTCTACGGAATAAAGACTGCTAACTGTATTAGGCTAAAGTCTGACCTCAGAGCCAGGTGGGGACAAACTAGCAGGTGCTGTAACCAGTGGGTTCTCAGGCCTGACAAGCAGAGTGCTGGGCAAAGAGAATGAATCAGTTCCCATGTCAGCCTGAGCAGTTCTGGGCACCCTGGCCCAAAACCTCCTTGGGGGACTTAGCTGACCTAATACTCACCCCCGCCCCAATTTAACAGATGGAGAAATGGAGCTCAGAGAGGGACCAGTATCTGTCCACAGACGAGGGCACAGCAAGGACCAGAACCTGCCGCCCCTGACATTACACTGTTGTTGTTAGGTGCCTTCGAATGGATTTTGATTTGCAGTGACTCCATATGACAGAGTAGAACTACCCTACAGGGTTTTCTAGGCTGAAATCTTTATGAAAGCAGATCGCTGGGTCTTTTCTCCTGTGGAGCCACTGGGTGTTTGAATCGCCAACCTTTCTCTTAGCAGCCAAGTGCTTAACCATTTTGCCATCAGGGACGCTCCTCATACCCATGGATTTTCCCTGTCCGAGACTAGGAGCGAATCACCACACGCTCAGGCATTCTTTAAGGGAGAGTGATTTGGGGAACAAAGGCCCTGGGAGGAGACATCTGGACATAAAAGGGGAAAACAAAAACTCTCAACTAGGAACCAGGGACTCTTGGGGTCCAGTCCATATGAATTGGCTTAGTTTGTTACTTCAGAGAGGTGTCTGTTCATTTGCTCCTTCACTGATTAGTTCATTTAATAAGCACCTTCTTAGGTAATCTTCTTGGCCCTCAGTCTCCTCATCTGTAAAATAGGAAGAATGCCTTTTCCAGAATTGCTGTGGGAGACAAGCAAGAAAACAAATGGGCAACTTACGGTTACTGAGCCCGTAGTGTGTGTGAGTTTGCAGCAGATGCTGTCTGTGTCCCGCCCATCTCCCTCAGCCCCAGCCACGCCCATGGCTCATCCAGACAGCTTCCAACCATGGCACCTGCTTTCTCTGGTCACAGGTGCTGTTCTGCCCAGGTGTGGAGGAAGCCAGAAGTGCCTGGGAGTTAGCATCCCCCTCCTTGGTGGCTCTCAACCAATGATTGATAGGAGTTGATGAGTAAATATTGAACTCCCTCTCCCTTCAGTTGGGATAACCCAGGTGTATTCTACACTGTCTCCACAAGTTTCCCAGCAAGACTGAGCTCCAGTTGCCCACAGCGGTAACTTGCTGGACAATGCACTCCTCATTGGCTTTTCCCCTCCCTCTCACTTCCCCGCTTCGCTACAGATGCTCTCTGAGATCACAGCCCAAATGAACTACTTGCAACTCACATCCCAGTTTTAGGGTGTGCTTGTACATCACATACATCGTTGTTATGGATTGAGTTGTGTCCCCCCGAAAATGTGTGTCAACTTGGCTAGGTCACGAGTGAGTCCCAGTATTGTGTGATTGTCCATCATTTTGTCAGCTGATGTGATTTTCCTGTGTGTTGTAAATCCTATCTCTATGATGTTAATGAGGAGGGATTAGCGGCAGTTATGTGAATGAGTCAAGACTCAATCTACAAGATTAGGTTGTATCTTGAATCAATCTTTTTTGCGATATAAAAGACAAGTGAGCAGAGAGACAGGGAAACTTCATACCACCAAGAAAGTAGCACCAGGAGCAGAGTGTATCTTTTGGACCTGGGGTCCCTGCACTGAGATGCTTCTAGACCAGGGGAGGATTGAAGACAAAGACCTTCCCCCAGAGCCAAGAGAGAAAGAAAGCCTTCCCCTAGACCTAGAACCCTGAATTTGGACTTCTAGCCTCTTAAACTGTGAGAGAACACATTTCTGTTTGTTAATGCCATCTACCTGTGGTATATCTGTTATAGCAGCACTAGATAGCTGGGACAATAGTCTCATCCTCACCACAATCCTGGGAGGTAAGTCTTATTGCCTTCTACAGAAACCAAGGATCAGAAAGTTTAAAATCCTTGACAAGAATCACATAGCAAGCAAGTGGCAGATATGGGATTTTTCCCTAGAATTGTCTGTCTCCAGAGCCAATACTCTCAATTATGATGTTGTGTGGACCCCCTCAGGGACCTCCCTAATAGCGGAAGCAGAAGCGTGGATTGCATATGTGTACAGAGATAGGAGCTGGCGGCAGCGTCATCGTATAGGCAATGGTCCTTCAGGAAGTCAAGGATACTTCACTGGGGATACAGGGCTTGATGTGGGTACTGCAGGATGCAGAGGAGTTGTCCAGGTGGTGAGAAGATAGCATGCACTCCAGGCAAGAGCATGTGTGAAGGCTCAGAGGAATGAAAAAGGATGCCATGTTCAGGGAATGCCAAAAAGTAATGGCGGAGGGGGTGTACTCAGGGGAATGGCGAGAACTTTTGCTGTAGTGTTGGTTCCCATGTGCCAGGGGGACTGGTTGCCACTATACTCAGGAGGCACCAGAGAGCCAGCAGAGATACGAATCAGGGCCATGATGTGGTCAGACAGCTGATAGAAAAGGATGACTCCAGTGGCAATGTGGATGGGACAGTGTAGTATAGCATAGTATATGCTCAACACAAATATTTTAAGTCTTAACCATTAATCTTTTGTTTTATGACTTGAGCTTTTGTATCTTAATAAAATCTTCTCTACCCCAGTGTCACGAAAAAGCATTTTTTTTTCCCTAGGAATTTTAAATTCTGCTCTTTTACATTTAGGTCCTTAAATCATCTGTAATTTATATTTATGTATGGTATAAGGTAGGTATCTCATTTTATCCTTTTTCTATATGGATACCCAACTGACCTAGCACCATTTCTTTATTAAATAGGTTGCTATTTCTCTGCTACTTTCTGCCATATGCTAAATCTCCATTTATAAATGGTTATATTTTTAGGCTCTCTTTTCCATCTCTTTTAATCATCCTCTATTAATTACTATAGCTTTCTAGTAAATCATGATAACCCACTGCCGTCGAGTCAATTCCAACTCATAGCGACCCTATAGGATGGAGTAGAACTGCCTGATAGAGTTTCCAAGGAGCGCCTGGTGGATTCGAACTGCTGACCTCTTGGTTAGCAGCCATAGCACTTAACCACTACGCCACCAGGGTTTCCAAATCATGATAGTCAAGACAAAAAAGGATCTTGGCTATTCCTGGCCCTTAAGTATTCCATATAAATTTTTGGATCAGCTTTTCCATTTCTGTGAAAAACGTAGTTAGAATTCTACTGAAATTGTCTTAAACATATAGATTATTTTGGGGGAGAATTGCCTTCTTTATGATATTGAGTTTTCCAATCTTCAAACATGGTGAATCCTCAAACTGGTGCATCTTCCCAAGAGCATGGAATAACGAGATGTTTCTGCGATGGAATCTGATGGTCCCTGGTGGGGATGAGGTTGAAGTTCTGCTCCAAGTTTCTGCGTGCTCTCCCTGCAGTAGGAACATGTGGTCGGAGAAATCGCTGAGTCTAAAGGGACATGTGGGACATGGATGTGTAATGCAGTGAGTTGATGAATTACGGACATAGGGCTGGAGTAGGAGGTAGAAGCTTCGGGAGTGTGCTTGGGTTAGATTCTTGACTCTAGGACAGTGATCTTCACACTCAGGAATGTGTTCTCTGGGGAGATATGAAGACTTTCTGTGGGCAAGTGCCACTGATAACTTTAGGGGTCTCGACATATGCCTGTGCCCTGCCTGACAACACACTCCTGGGATGGGTGGGCAGCCTCTCCTTTTTTGTCTCCCACTCCACACACACAAAGGCACATCTCCTACAAAACCTGGAGCTTTTCTACATTATTATGTCCCACTTAGTAGAAACCTGTGGACAAAGAGGGACCACAGAGCCTCCTTTAAGCAAGGCTCCAAGAACCCATGGTAGGGCTTGTCCTTCTCCCTGCCTCGTACAGGAGAAAAGTATGACCAGAATCAGGGCTCTCTGGCCTATGTCAGAATGCTCTGAATTGACGTATTAGAGAGCAGGGCAGGAGTGAGGACATTTTTCATTTAGTGACATCACCTCTTCTAGCTCTCATCTACTGTCAAAGAGGGTATCACTTCTGAGAGTTTCCCATGGAAGCAAAACAAAGGGAATCTTGGTGAGAAATGTTGGATAGTGGTCTTCTGTTCATACAGGTCACACAGGCATGACAAAACTTTGTCCCCTCCTTCTCTTGGCCTCTTCCTCCTCCTTCTTCTCTCTCTCTGACCTCCATCCATCTTAGACTTAGAACCCAGAAGTGAGGAATTTGACCGTATGATACACACAACAATTCAATGAGAACTAAAGAACAAAGTCAGACTTTTTTCTGACCAGCAGTAAGTCTGATCAAGCAGTTGGTTTGACCGTGAGGACCGGCTTTGCCAATTAGGTTTTTATTGCCCACATTTTCCATAAATTGAATGAACTAAATCTGCAGCTCCAAGTTTTGACAAAATGCATCTAAAGCACATCAGATAAACCTTTTACTGATTTTTTTTGTATTGGAAATGTGTACTGAAATAAACAATATTTCAATTTCCCCAACTGTTTCTCAGTCTATCAGTTTTAACAAGATAATTGAAAGAGTAATGGGCATAATTAGCATCATTTAATAAGCCTTATAAAAGCTTTTTTTACGTACTTCCCAGAGATGGACACTGAGGGAAGAGAGAGTTTTAAGCAACATCAGTGTCAAAGCAAGAGGTAAGGCTAGGAGTGAAAAGGCAGAGATTAGATTTGCTGGGTAAAGTCACTAAGGGTCTGGGGACTAAGGGTCTCTGAGTGTGCTCATGGTGAAGCCAGGCTGAGGATGGTCCAGGGGTGAGTTGGAGATGAGGAAGTGTTGGGGGCAAGAGGGGTGACAGTAGGTGACAGTACTGAGAGCGCAACTGAGAAGGGAGAAGGGTGGGTGGCAGCCAGAAGGGGTCACGGGACAAGGGCAGGTTCATTTTTACTTTTTTCTTAATTTTATTTTAAAGATGGAGAACCAGTCATCCCATCTGAGCTGTCCCTTCTAGGTATGCCCTCAAGTGTTTCTGAAAACCTTGACTTCATGGCCATCATTTCAGGAGCAGGAGAATATGAGTGGAGAAAAGGTGGTGGCGGTAGGGGTGGTCATATGGCACATTTGGTTGTAGACACATAAAATATCTCTTTAAGGATGACCGAGAACTGGCTGCCATTGGCTGTCCCAGAGGGGATTGGGTGGCTGGGGGTGGAGGTGGAGGTTTAGAGGGTTGGAGTGAGGAGAAATAAAGGTGCTTGGAGCAGTTCCTGGGATGTGGGGATCTCTCAGTGTTAGTTGCTGTTATTGTTATTAATATTATTATTAAACCTCTGACCCTGTACTCCATAAGGGCAACAACCATACCTTTTGTAAAACGGCGGTAGTAGCATCAGAACCTGTCCAACCTTGGGGGAATAATGCTAATCAAGATCAGCCCAAGGTCAGACATACCTCCGCTCTCCAACCTTTTTACCAATTTTGACACCAGCCGTCCCTTCCACAGCACTCTTTAATTCCCTTTTGGGTTGAATACTCTGTTGCAATGGCCATGTAGAACTTATAGACCATACTTAGAGTTAAGTGGTTTATTACGGAAGTAACAGGGTACAACTTGGGATCAGGATCAACAGGCTACAACTGGGGATCAGAAAGCACGTAGGCATAGTCTGGGAGGCTCCCCCGAAGTTGAGAGCACATCCCTCCCTTCTTCAGTGCGTCTCAGCCTCACAAGCAATCAGGCCCTTCTTTCTGCCATGCATGCTTCCTCTCAGCCCCCTAAAGACAGCTCCTCTCAGTCCCCTGAGGACAGACTCCCCTCTGGCCCCTAGGGCAGGCTCCTCTTTGCCTTCAGCCTTCCTGTTGTCAGCCTCTCCACTGCTAACTGACCCAGCTCAAAGCCAGTGTAGCAGTTTTGTTCAATTCTCTTAGCTGCATTCCTAGCAGCAGGTTTCTGCCATCACAACCAACTATGCCACAGGGCCCCTTCTGGGCCTCTTGCTGTCTTCAGTGTCACAGCCCTTGATCCATGATACAGCTTTTTTAGGAGGCTCTTCACCTCCTCTCTCAATGCTTCTTGCTTCTCTTTGTCGCTTCTCTTTTCTCCTTCTTTTCTCCTCTGTCTGCCAACCTCTGCAGCATTGGCTGCATAAATAAGCAAACTCCTGGTCAATTTCAAGGCAGGCTCTCCCATCAGGGCCAAAACTAACCAATCCCCACTTGGTAGGCCAGAGACACTTCATTATTATGGTAGGCTATAGTGGTTTCATTTGCATAAGTATATTGACCAATCCTTGCAAGATGTGTAAAATAAACCAATCAACCACAGGGCAGGCTGTAGCCCAGGGCCAGACAAAAAGTATCAAACCACAAGTTGTTTACAGCTTACCCAAGAAATGCCAATCAACTTGGACAAAAGTAACAAACCCTCTGGAGTAGAAAACTGTGGCAAAGGACTTAGGGGGAAAATCTCTCCAGTTGTTTTTCCAAAGAACCAAGGCAAAAGGTCACATAAAGGAACACATTTCATCACACCTTTATTCATCTTTTTATCACTGGGACCTACCATGGGTCATAGCGGAGAGTTGGTACCTAGCAGAGGTTTGTTGTATGAATGACTGCCTTCCATACTGCCAATGCCTTCCTGTGGATGTCTTTGGTTTTCCTCTGAAATCTGGCTGTCAGGGTGGCCAGCAAAAGCTACTATCATGACTGTTAGGTTCTGGGCCCCTGTTGTTGCACACGGGATAGAAGGTGGAATGATGTGGGGTTTGCCTGAGGACTTGCCAAGAAGGCACTTACTCAGAGTCTGTTGAGTGGAAGTGAGAAGAGCCGACTCAGGGGCCACAGGATCGGGACTGGTCTCTTCTGAAGGCACAGCTGAGTGTGGGGGGCAACCTGATTTGCATCATCCCAGGGGCCAAGCCAGGACCAGTGGGGGAGATTTGGCAGATTTTAGTTGAGCATAAAGAAAAATTCACTTTCTAGCATTCCTTCAGCCAGGGCTGTCTGAAATCACAATATGAGGCAAGTAGTAAGTTCCCTATCCCTAGAGGTGTTTGAGTAAAATTATGCAGCTTCAAAGAAAGGAAGTCATAATAATAACAGCCAACATCAATCAAGTGCATACTCACTGCCAGGTACTCTTCCAAACACTTTCCTTTTCTTTTTTACACTTTTAAGCTACATTTGGTGAAAAGATGCAACCCTGGTACACAACTTTCCTGACTTTAAACCATGCAATATCCCCTTGTTCTGTTCAAACAACTGCCTCTTGACGTATGTACAGGTTCCTCATGAGCACAATTAAGTGTTCTGGAATTCCCATTCTCCAAATGTTATCCATAATTTGTTATGATCCACACAGTCGAATGCCTTAGCACAGTCAATAAAACACAGGTAAACATCTTCCTGGTATTCTCTGCTTTCAGCCAGGATCCATCTGACATCAGCCATGATATCCCTGGTTCCATGTCCTCTTCTGAATCCTGCTTGAATTTCTGGCAATTCCCTGTCAATATACTGCTGCGGTTGCCTTTGAATGATCTTCAGCAAAATTTTACTTGCATACGATATTAATGATATTGTTAGATAATTCCACATTCGGTGGGATCATCTTTCTTGGGAATAGGCATAAATATGGATCTCTTCCAGTTGGTTGGCCAGGTAGCTGTCTTCCAAATTTCTTGATGTAGACAAGTGAGTACTTGCAGTGCTGCATCTGTTTGTCGAATCATCTGAATTGGTATTCCATCAATTCCTGGAGCCTTGTTTTTCACCAATGCCTTCAGTGCAGGTTGGACTTCTTCCTTCAGTACCATCAGTTCCTGATCATATGCTTTGTCCTGAAATGGTTGAATGCCAACCAATCTTTTTCATATAGTGACTCTGTGTATTCCTTCCATCTTCTTTTGATGCATCATTTAATATTTTCCCAGGAGAATCCCTCATTATTGCAATTCTAGGCTTGAATTTTTTCTTCAGTTCTTTCAGCTTGAGAAATGACGAGCGTGTTCTTCCCTTTTGATTTTCTAACTCTAGCTCTTTGCACGTGTCATTATAATACTTTACTTTGTCTTCTTGAGCCGCCCTTTGAAATCTTCTGTTCAGCTATTTTACTTTATGATTTCTTCTTTTTGCATTAACTACTCTATATTCAAGAGCAAGTTTCAGAGTCTCTTTTGACATCCATTCTGGTCTTTTTTTTTTTTTTCTTTCCTGTCTTTTTAATAACCTCTTGCTTTCTTCATGTATGATGTCCTTGATATTATGCCATATTTCGTCTGGTCTTCGGTCACTGGTGTTCAATGCGTCAAATCTATTCTTGAGATGGTCTCTAAATTCAGGTGGGACTTGTGGACTTATTCTAATTTTCTTTAGCTTCAACTTGAACTTGCATATGAGCAATTGATGAACTGTTCTGTTGTCGGCCCCTGGCCTTGCTCTGACTGATGATATGGAGCTTTCCATCATCTCTTTCCACAGATGTGGTCGATTTGATTCCTGTGTATTTCATCTGGTGAAGTCCACATGTATAGTCACTGTTTATGTTGGTGAAAAAGGGTATTTGCAATGAAAAAGTCATTGGTCTTGCAAAATTCTATCATGAGATCTCCAGCATCATTTCTGTCACCAAGGCCATATTTTCCAACTAACAATCCTTCTTCTTTGTCTCCAACTTTCACATTCCAATAACCAGTAATTATCAGTGCAACCCTGATTGCATGTTTGATCAATTTCAGACTGCAGTAGTTGGTAAAAATCTTTAATTTCTTCAACTTTGGCCTTAGTGGTTGGTGGGTAAATTTGAATAATAGTCCTATTAACTGGTCTTCCTTGTAGGTGTATGGATATTATCCTATCACTGACGGTGTTGTACTTCAGGATAGATCTTGAAATGTTCTTTTTGAGGATGAATGTAATGCCATTCCTCTTCAATTTCTCGTTCCCGACATAGTAGACCATATGACTGTCTAATTCAGAATGGCCAATACCAGTTCATTTCAGCTCACTGGTGCCTAGGATATCGATGTTTATGCATTCCATTTCATTTTTGACTATATCCAGTTTTTCTGGATTCATAATTCTTACATTGCATATTCCGATTTTTAAAAAAAATTTTATTGTGCTTTAAGTGAAAGTTTACAAATCAAGTCAGTCTCTCATGCAAAAATTTATATAACCACACCTTGCTATATACTCCTAATTGCTCTCCCTCTAATGAGACAACACACTCCTTCCCTCCACTCTTTTCGTGTCCATTCTGCCAACTTCTGACCCCCTCTGCCTTCTCATCTCTCCTCCAGAGAGGAGATACCAACATAGTCTTATGTGTCTACTTGATCTGAGAAGCTCATTCTTCACCAGTATCATTTTCTTCCCATTGTCCAGTCCAATCCCTGTCTGAAGAGTTGGCTTTGGGAATGGTTCCTGTCTTGGGCTAACAGAAGGTCTGGGGACCATGACCACTGGGGTCCTTCTAGTCTCAGTCAGACCATTAAGTCTGGTCTTTTTATGAGAATTTGGGGTCTGCATCCCACTGCTCTCCTGCTCCCTCAGGGGTTCTCTGTTGTGTTCCCTGTCAGGGCAGTCATTGGTTGTAGCCGGGCACCATCTAGTTCTTCTGGTCTCAGGCTGGCTGATGTAGTCTCTGGTTTATATGGCCCTTTCTGTCTCTTGGGCTCATAATTACCTTGTCTTTGGTGTTCTTCATTCTCCTTTGCTCCAGGCGGGTTGAGGCCAATTGATGCCGCTTGCTAGCGTTTAAGACCCCAGACGCCACTCTCCAAAGTGGGATGCAGATCTTAATGGATTTTATTATGCCAATTGACTTAGATGTCCCCTGAAACCGTGGTCCCCAAACCCCTGCCCCTGTTGTGCTGGCTTTCAAAACATTCAGTTTATTCAGGAAACTTCTTTGCTTTTGGTTTAGTCCAGTTGTGCTGTCCTCTCCTGTATTGTGTGTTGTCTTTCCCTTCACCTAAAATAGTTCTTATTTTTTTTTACTAATTAGTGAATACCCCTCTCCCTCCCTCTCTCCCTCCCCCACTCATAACCATCAAAGAATATTTTCTTCTCTATTTAAACTATTTCTTGAGTTCTTATAATAGTAGTTTTATACAATATTTGTCCTTTTGCAACTAATTTCACTCAGCATAATGTCTTCCAGATTTCTTCATGTTATGGGGTGTTTCATGGATTCATCATTGTTCTTTATTGATGCATAGTATTCCATTGTGAATATACCATAATTTATTTACCCATTCATCCATTGATGGGCACCTTGGTTGCTTCCATCTTTTTGCTATTGAAAACAGTGCTGCAGTGAACATGGGTGTGCGTATATCTATTTCTGTAAAGGCTCTTATTTCTCTAGGATATATTCCAAGGAGTGAGATTGCTGGATCATATGGTAGTTCTATTTCTAGCTTTTTTTTAAAAAAAAAGGAAGTGCCAAATCGAATTCCAAAGTGATTGTACCATTTTATTATTTTGTGTTTTTTGGATTAATGCCAGCCTTGTTGGAGTAAGATGAAATCTCATTGTAGTTTTGATTTGCATTTCTCTAGTGGCTAATGATCATGAGCATTTCCTCATGTATCTGTTAGCTACCTGAATGTCTTCTTTAGTGAAGTGCCTGTTCATATCTTTTGCCCATTTTTTTAAATTGGGTTATTTGTCTTTTTGTAGTTGAGTTTTTGCAGTATCATGTAGATTTTAGAGATCAGGCGCTGATCGGAAATATCACAGCTAAAAATACCCAGTCTGTAAGTAATCTTTTTACTCTTTTGGTGAAGTCTTTGGATGAACGTGTTTGATTTTTAGGAGCTCCCAGTTACCTAGTTTCTCTTCTGCGTTGTTAGTAATGTTTTGTATACTGTTTATGCCATGTACTAGGGCTCCTAATGTTGTCCCTATTTTTTTTCTTCCCATGGTCTTTATCGTTTTAGATTTTATATTTAGGTCTTTGATCCATTTTGAGTTCATTTTTGTGCATGGTGTGAGGTATGGGTCATGTTACATTTTTTTGCAGATGGATATCCAGTTATGCCAGCACCATTTGTTAAAAAGACTGTCTTTTCCCCATTTAATTAATTTTGGGCCTTTGTCAAATATCAACTGCTCATATGTGGATGGATTTATGTCGGTATTCTCAATTCTGTTCCATTGGTCTATGTATCTGTTGTTGTACCAGCACCAGGCTGTTTTGACTGCTGTGGTGGTATAATAGGTTCTAAAATCAGGTAGAGTGAGGCCTCCCGCTTTGTTCTTCTTTTTCAGTAATGCTTTACTTATCTGGGGCCTCTTTCTCTTCCATATGAAGTTGGTGATTTGTTTCTCCATCTCATTAAAAAATGTCTTTGGAATTTGAATTGGAATTGCATTGTACTCATAGATTGCTTTTGGTAGAATAGACACTTTTACAATGTTAAGTTTTCCTATCCATGAGCAAGCTATGTTTTTCCATTTATGTAGATCTCATTTGGTTTCTTGTAGTAGTGTTTTGTAGTTTTCTTTGTATAAGTCTTTTACATCTCTGGTAAGATTTATTCCTAAGTATTTTATCTTCTTGAGGGCTACTGTAAATGGCATTGATTTGGTGATTTCCTCTTTGATGTTCTTTTTGTTGGTGTAAAGGAATCCAACTGATTTTTATGTTTATCTTGTATCCTGATACTCTGCTGAACTCTTCTATTAGTTTCAGTAGTTTTCTTGAGGATTCCTTAGGGTTTTCTCTGTATAAGAACATGTCATCTGCAAATAAAGATACTTTTACTTCTTCCTTGTCAATCCGTATGCCCTTTATTTCTTTATCTAGCCTAATCGCCCTGGCTAGGACCTCCAGCACAATGTTGAATAAAAGTGGTGGTAAAGGGCATCCTTGTCTGGTTCCCGATGTCAAGGGGAATGCTTTCAGACTCTCCATTTAGGATGATGTTGGCTATTGGATTTCTATAAATGCCAATATTATTATTATGTTGAGGAATTTTCCTTCTATTCTCATTTTGCTGGGAGTCTTTATCATGAATGGGTGCTGAACTTTGTTAAATGCCTTTTCTGCATCAATTGATAAAATCATGTGATTCTTGTCTTTTATTTATGTGATGAATTACATGAATTGTTTTTCTAAAGTTGAACCATCCCTGCATACCTGGTATGAATCCCACTTGGTCATGGTGAATTGTTTTTTTAGGATATGTTTTCGAATTCTACTGGCTAGAATTTTGTTGAGGATTTTTGCATCTAAGTTCATGGGGGATAGAGGTCTGTAGTTTTCTTTTTTTGTGGTGTCTTTACCTGGTTTTGGTATCAGGGATATGCTGATTTCATAGAATGAAATATCTTTAGTAGTAGTGGTGTTAACTCTTCTCTGAAAGTTAGAACTCTGCAGTGAAGCCATCCTGGCCGGGACTTTTTTTGTTGGGAGTCTTTTGATTACTTTTTCAATCTCTTTTTTTGTTATGGGTCTATTTAGTTGTTCTACCTCTGTTTGTGTTAGTTTAGGTAGGTAGTGTGTTTCTAGGAATTCATCCATTTATTCTAGGTTTTCAAATTTGATAGAGTACAATTTTTCATAGTAATCTGATACGATACTTTTAATTTCAGTTGGGTCTGTTGTAATATCACCCATCTCATTTCTTATTAGGGTTATTTGCTTCCTCTCCTGTTTTTCTTTTGTCAGTTTGGCCAATGGTTTATCAATTTTGTTAATTTTTTCAAAGAACCAGCTTTTGGTCTTGCTAATCCTTTCAATTGTTTTTCTGTTTTCTATTTCATTTAATTCTTCTCTAATTTTTATTATTTGCTTTTTTCTGGTGCCTGAGGGCTTCTTTTGTTGCTGTCTTTCTGTTTGTTGAAGTTGTAGGGATAATTCTTTGATTCTGGCCCTTTCTTCTTTTTGTATGTGCACATTTATTGATATAAATTGACCTCTGAGCACCTTTTTGCTGTGTCCCAAAGGTTCTGATACAAAGTGTTTTCATTCTCGTTGGATTCTCTGAATTTCTTTATTCCATCCTTAATGTCTTCTATAACCCAGTCTTTTTTCAGCAGGACAGTGTTCAGTTTCTGAGTGATTGATTTCTTTTCCCTTCTTTTTCTGTTATTGATTTCTACCTTTATGGCCTTATGGTCAGAGAAGATGTTTTGTAATATTTCAATGTTTTGGATTCTCTTAAGGCTTGCTTTATGACCTAATATGTGGTCTATTCTAGAGAATGTTCCATGTGCACTGGAAAGGAAAGTATACTTGGTTGCTGTTGGGTGAACTGTTTTGTATATTGGTTGATTGTGCCATTTAGATCTTCCATGTCTTTATTGAGCTTCTTTCTGGATGTCCTGTCCTTCACGGAAAGTGGTGTGTTGTAATCTCCTACTATAATTGTGGAGCAGTCTATCTCACTTTTCAATGCTGCTAGAGTTTGTTTTATGTATCTTGCAGCCCCATTCATTGGGTGCATAAATATTTAATATGGTTATATCTGCCTGGTGTATTGTCCTTTTAATCATTATATAGTGTCCTTCCTTATCCTTTGTGGCAGATTTAACTTTAAAGTCTATTTCGTCAGAAATTAACACTGCCACTCCTGCTCTTTTTTGATTGTTGTTTGCTTGATATATTTTTTTCCATCCTTTGAGTTTTAGTTTGTTTGTGTCTCTAAGTCTAAGGTGTGTCTCTTGTAGGCAGCATATAGACAGATCCTGTTTTTTAATCCATTCTGCCACTCTCTGTCTCTTTATTGGTGGATTTAGTCCATTTACATTCAGCATAATTATGGATAGGTATGAATTTAGTGCTGTCATTTTGATGCCTTTTTTTTGTGTGTTGCTGACAGTTTCTTTTTCCCACTTAATTTTTTGTGCTGAGTAGTTTATATTTTGTCTTTTGCTCACATTCAGTGTTGTTGCTTTTGTTTCTGCTGAGTCTCTATTTTTTTCTTGTTTTTATTTTGATATGTAGGATAGTTTGTCTCCTTTGTGGTTACCTTAGTATTTACCCCTATTTTTCTAAATTTAAACCTAACTTTTATTTCTTTGTATCGCCTTGTCTTCCTCTCTATAAGAAAGATCTATGACTACATTTCTTAGTCCCTCTTTGTTGTTTTAATGTTGTCTTCTTTTACGTAATGACATTGCTGTTTCCCTGTTTTGAGCATTTTTTTAATCTTGATTTATTTTTGTGATTTCCCTGTCTGGGTCAACATCTGATTACTCTTTCCAGTGTTCTAGTCTTGGGTTGATACCTGATATTATTGATTTTCTAACCGTAGAACTCTGTGTATTCCTTCCATCTTCTTTTGATGCTTCCTGCATCATTTAATATTTTCCCCATAGAATCCTTCACTGTTTCAACTTGAGGCTTAAATTTTGTCTTCAGTTCTTTCAGTCTGAGAAACACCAAGCGTGTTCTTCCCTTTTGGTTTTCCATTTCCAGCTGTTTGCACATGCCATTATAATACTTTACTTTGTCTTCTCGAGTCGTCCTTTGAAATCTTCTGTTCAGTTCTTTTACTTCATCAATTCTTCCTTTTGCTTTAGCTGCTCAATGTTCAAGAGCAAGTTTCACAGTCTCCTCTGACAACCATCTTGGTCTTTTCTTTCTTTCCTGTCTTTTTAATGACCTCTTGCTTTCTTCATGTATGATGTCCTTGATGTCATTCCACAACTCGTCCAGTCTTCAATCACCAGTGTTCAATGCGTCAAATCTATTCTTCAGATGGTCTCTAAATTCAGGTGGGATATACTCAAGGTCATATTTTGGCTCTCGTGGACTTGCTCTGATTTTCTTCAGTTTCAGCTTGAACTTGGATATGAGCAATTGATGGTCTGTTTCACAGTTGGCCCCTGGCCTTGTTCTGACTGATGATATTGAGCTTTTCCATCATCTCTTTCCACAGATGTGGTCAATTTGATTTCTGTGTGCTGCATCTTGCGAGGTCCATGTGTATAAAAAATATTTATTTCTTGTAGTTTTTGTTCGGTTTTTATGAGTTCCCTAAACTTCTGTTTATCTGGAAATGTCCTAATTTCACCTTCATATTTGAGAGACAGTTTTGCTAGATATATGATTCTTGGCTGGCAATTTTTTTCCTTCAGTACTTTATATAAGTCATCCCATTGCCTTCTTGCCTGCATGGTTTCTGCCGAGTAGTCTGAGTTTATTCTTACTGACTCTCCTTTGTAGGTCACTTTTTGTTTATCCCTAGCTGCTATTAAAATTGTCTCTTTATCTTTGGTTTTGGCTAGTTTTATTATAATATGTCTTGGTGACTTTCTTTTAAAATCTATTTTAAGTGGAGTTCAATGAGCATCTCGGATAGATATCCTCTCATCTTTCATGCTATCAGGGAAGTTTTCTGTGAACAAATCTTCAACGATTCTCTCTGTATTTTCTGTTATCCCTCCCTGTTCTGCTACTCCAATCACTCGTAGGTTATTTCTCTTGGTAGGGTCCCACATTATTCTTAAGGTTTCTTCATTTTTTTAAATTCTTTTATCTGATTTTTCTTCAAATACATTGGTACCAAGTGCTTTATCTTCAAGTTTACCAAGTCTGCATTCCAATTGCTCAGTTCTGCACCTCTGACTTTGTACTGAGTTGTCTAATTCTGTAATTTCATTTGTTAATCTTCTGAATTTCTGATTACTGTCTCTCTGTGGATTCTTGCAGCTTATTAAATTTTTCATTATGTTCTTGAATAACCTTTTTAATTTCTTCAACTACTTTATCGGTGTGTTCCTTGGCTTGTTCTGCATATTGCCTGATCTCCTTCCTAATTTCATTCCTGATGTCTTGAAGAGTTCTTTATGTTAATCTTTCGAATTCTGTGTCCGGTAATTCCAGGAAGGCACCTTCATCCAGAAGAGTCATTGATTCTTTGTTTTGAGAGCTTGTTGAGGCAATCATGGTCTGTTTCTCTGTGTGACTTAATATTGACTGTTGTCTCCAAGCCACCTATAAGTTATTGTATTAGTTTATTTTTGTTTGCTTACTGTAGCATAGCTTCTTGTTTTGTTTTGTTTTGATACGACCAAATGGGTTGGTTGACTGAGCTAGCTTGATTATTTTCGCCTTTGGAGCTCTGACGTCCTGTCCCCAGATGGCTAGAGCAGTTATAAGGTATATCAGCCTAGGAGTCCATTGACTTTTCTTGTATGAATTCAGCTCAGGTGTCCAGGTAGATGATCATCAAATGTGTGGTACAGGCTCTGTCTTACAGTCTTAGAGGGGCAGGGATGGTTGGTGTGGGCTCCGCTATCTGATTGCAGCAGGTGGTCATGCTCTGAACAAGGCAGGGGGCTGGGAATTATCCCTCAAGTATCTCTGAGGAAAGTGCACCCCTCTTCCCTAGAGCATACAGGTGGGTGGATTCTGTAGTCAGACCATGGGCACCCAATGTTTTTGGTTGTAAGGACTTGGAGGTACCAGTTATCCTTGGACCCCTGTCATGGGTGGCTGGGTGACCTGAGTGGAACCACCAGTCCTTAGGCCCCTGATATGGGTAGGTGGATGAGTAGGCAAAGTGCTGTCAAACATCAAACACCCACCTCTCCACCACACAGCTGAAACAGTTATAGTCTGCCAACAAGGGCCTATCCGCCTGAAATAGGCCCACACAGATCCATGCAGAGAGGAAAGTTACTCAAAGTCCATGGACTGTTTATGCCTGGACAGAAGCAGCTTGTGTCCTGAGCTCCCCAGGTTAGTGGAGCTGGCAAATTATCTTTTCCCCCAATTGTGATTTTATTCCTTCTCCAAGGCCAGGAGGATGGCTCTAGGCACTCAACAGGGCCTATCTCAGGCCCAGGGAAATCAACAGCCACTAAAGCCAGCTTGGGGGTGGGGGGCATGGTAAAATGTGTGCAAGTACTTAGCTTTTGCAGAGAGCACCTTTATTCTCTGGTTCCAGAGGTGTGAGTAGGCTGTGCAGCTGGCTACTTCTCCCTGAGGAAACTGCAGCCAAATGCTGCTACCAGCCCGCAGTAGCCACTCCCAGGAATAGTGCCTAAGGGAACCCAGTGATTCAGGTCAGGCAACTCCTCTCTGCTTCTGAACCAACTTTCCTATCCCCTGGTGCTCAGTCCATTTTCTAACTTTGCCTTTGATGTTCAGGGCTCCTAGGTTGTCATAAATATAATCGTTTCACTTGTTTTTTTTTGGGGGTCTTTGTTCTAAGAGGGAATAGCTGCAAGCATCTGGCTATTCCACCATCTTGGCCCCGCCTCCCGCATTCTGATTATCAATGGCTGTTTGCAGCTGTTTCTTCTTTTTGACTCATGCCACATCAGCAAATGAAGGTTCTGAAAGGTCGACTCCACTTTGAGGAGGCAGCTCTTCCCCAGTCATATTTTGAGTGGCTTCCAGCCTAGGGGGGCTCATCTGCCAGCACTATATCAGACAATGTTCCGTGGCTATTCATAAGGTTTTCACTGGCTAACTGTCTTCAGAAGTAGACCGCCAGGTCCTTCCTCCTAGCCTGTCTTAGTGTGGAAGTTCAGCTGAAACCTGTCCACCATGGGTGACCCTGCTGGTATTTGAATACCGGTGGCATAGCTTCCAGAGTCATGGCAACACGCAAGCCCCCAGAGTAAGACAAGCTGACAGAAGCATGGGGGAATAGACACATAGACCAATGGAAAAAATTGAGAGTCCAGAAATAAACCCATACATCTCTGGCCAACTGATTTTTGACAAGTCCATCTGATGGGGGAAAGGAGTCTTTTCAATAAATGATGCTGGGAAAATTAGATTTCCACATGCAGGAAAATTAAACAAAACCCATGCCTCACATCATACAAAAAAACAAATTCAAAATGGATTAAGACCCTAAATGTGCAAACTAAAAACATAAAAGCCTTAGAAGAAAATGCAGGGACAACACTGTCAGTCCTAGCTTTTAACAACGGATTATCTAATATAATAACAAAAGCATAAACAGCAGAAGACAAAATAAATAAAGGGAACCTCATAAAAATGAAAAGCTTTTGTTCATCAAAAGACTTTACTGGAAAGTAAAGTTTTGACTGGAAGCATCTCTTTGGAAACTATATAGTTGAGAAACTATATATTCGACAAGAAACTGATAACAAAAATACATATAAAACTTCAACAACTTAACAACAAAAAGAGAACCCAATCATAAAATGGGCAGAGGACTTGAGTAGACATCTCACCAAGGAGGACATTCAAATGGCCACCATACATGACAAGATGCTCAGCATCATTACCCATCAGAGAGATGCAAATCAAAACCACAATGAGATATCACTTCACTCCCACTAGGATGGCTAAGGTAAAAAAAACAGAAAATAACAACCATTGGTGAGGACGTGGAGAAACTGGAACCCTTATCCTTTGCTGGTGGGAATTCGAAATGTTACAGCCATTGTGGTGGTTCCCAAAAAAAATAAAAAATGGAGCTACCATATGACCCAGCAATTCCACTTCTATGTTTATAACCAAAAGACTTGAAAGCGGAGACTCAGAGACTTGTACACCAATGCTCATTGCAGCACTATTCACAATAGCCAATAGATGAATGGATAAACAAAATGTGGCACATACATACAATGGAATACTACTCAGCCAGTAGGAGAAATGAAGTCTTGATACATGCTATAGTATGGATGGAGCTGGAAGACAGTATGCTGAGGAAAATAAGCCAATCACAAAAGGACAAATATTGTATGACCTCACTTACATAAAAAGCCAAGAAAAAAGGCAAATGTACAGAGACCAAAGTTTATTAGTGATTACCAGGAAGGGAGAAAAGGGGGGAGGGTTAATGGTGATGGCAAAATCACATTAAGTGTAGGGTTACAGAGCAGACTATCGCAATTGCTGTCAATAAGTTGTACGCCCTTAAAAAGTTAAAATGGCAAAAGTTGTGTGATATATTTATTTAAAAAAAAAAGTAGCTGCTGAGGCTGCTTATGTACAACCAAACACCTCACAGAATTTGGTTCCTAGGTTTGGAGGCTTAGGATCGTGGTTTCATGGGACATCCCAGTTAATTGGGCTAATATTGTGTTTAGTGCTTCTGTTCTACCTAGTTAGTTCTGCCTACCTAGTGCCTGGGGTCTTAAAAAGTTGCCAGCGGATATCCAAGGCACAATTGGCCTCTATTCATCTGCAGCAACAGAGGAAAAAGGAGAGGCAGGAACAGGAGGAGGAAATGGAATGTGTGGCTAATTGCTTCCATGAACAACTGCCTCCTCTGCCATGAGACCAGAAGGACAGGGTGGTGCCCGGCTACCATTACTGAACGTTTTGATCAAAGATTCCAGGGAAGAATCCTGATCAAAAGGGGGAAGGTGCAGAACAGAATTCCAAATGCTCATGGACTTCTGGTGTCACGGAGGCTGGATGAACCCCTGAAATTATTGTCCTGAGATAATCTTTAAACCTTAATCCAAAAATATCCCCTGAAGTCATTTTAAAGCTGAATAATAGTTTAGCTTAATTCATACAAAAAGATCTGCCTTGAACATTATGCTCTTTTAAGAATTATCTATATGGGATCAAAATGACAATAGCAACTTGAAAGGTTAGATAGGAACCTTCGGGATCAGTGAGTTTATGTTAATGAGGGAGAAGCAACTCAAAAAGGAGAGTGAGAATGGTCACACAACTCAAAGAGTGTAATCAATGTCACTAAATTGTACATGCAGAAATTGTTGGATTGCTATAGTTGTGCTGTATATATTCTCAACCACAACAGCAAAATAAATAAAATTTAGAGAAAAAAAAAAGAGGGAGGCAGGAATGTAAGAGACAAAAAAAAAAAAAAAAAGAGATACGATGATAGGATTAAAAGTTGGCATGATGTGTTATAAGTTGAAGCAGGGGGCCACAGACTAAGGAATGCAGGTTGTCTCTAGAAACTTGAAAAAGCAAGGAAATGGATTCTCCCTGGAGCCTCCAGAAGGAATTGAGCTCTGACAACACTTTTTTGATTCATTTTATAGGAATCCGGGTGGGGCAGTGATTAAAGCATCAAAAGTTCTGTGGTTCAAACCCACCACCTGCTCCTTGGAGAAAGATATGACAGTCTGCTTCCATAAAGATTAACATCATGGGAAATCCAATGGGGCAGTTCTAGTTTGTCCTACAGGATCACCATAAGTCTGACTTGACTCAGTGGCAATGGGTTATATATTTTTTTTTTTAAGATTCATTTTGGAACCCTGGTGGCCCAATGGTCAATCACTCGACTGCTAACCAATAGGTTGATGGCTCGAACCCACCCAGCTGCTCTAAGGGGGAAAGACCTGGAGATCTGCTCCCATAAAGATTAAAAAACCCAACCAAACTCACTGCCATTGAGTCGATTCTGACTCATAGCCACCCTATAGGACAGAGTAGAACTGCCCCGTAAGATTTGCAAGGAGCGGCTGGTGGATTTGAACTGCTGGCCTTTTGATTTGCCGCCATAGCTCTTAACCACTGTGCCACTAGGGCTCTTCCTATAAAGATTACAGCGTAGGAAACCCAATGGGGCAGTTCTACTCTGTCACATGGAGTCTCTATGAGTCAGAATTGACTCTACAGCACACCTAACAAGATTCATTTTGGACTTCTGACCTCTAGAGCTGTTGTGTTGTTTAAAGCCTCTAAGCCTGTGGTAATTTGTTACGGCAGCAACAGGAAATGGATGCACTGGGCTTCAAACCCAAGCAGCCAGCCATGGAGCCCGTGGTTCTAACCACTACCTTGTACTGCCTGAGAGAAAATCTACATTAAAAAAAAAAAAAAACCAAACCCACTGCCATCGAGTTGATTCCAACTCATAGCGACCCTACAGCACAGAGTAGAACTGCCTCATAGAGTTTCCAAGGAGCATCAGGTGGATTCAAACTGCAGACCTCTCGGTTAGCAGCTGTAGCACTTGACCACTACACTACCAGGGTTTCCAAAAGCGACATAGCATGGCGTAAATGAGCATGGTGTCAATGCCACGAGGTCAGGGCTGCGTGTACTGCTCATCCCACAGGCCTGTAACAGGGCCTGGCACATAGTGGGGCTCAATAAATACTGCGACTCAGTGACTAACTGGTCAGTGAATAAGTGAAGTGGAGAGCTAGACAGCCCCTAAGAGCTGGCCTTCCCAAGTCAGGTCCATGACACCCAGCTCACACACATGTGACAGTTCACACACCCCTTTTGCATCCCCTTCTCATTCCATCTTCATCACCGCCTCTGGGGAAGGCAGCAGCTGTTCTTTCTCTTTTCCAAATGGGGAAAATGAGGCCCGAGTCCCATAGCAAGTTAGTAGCAGGGCCACACTAGATCCCCTCTCTGACTCCCAGCCGGGTGCTTTTCTCCTTCTCCAAACATGTGCACCGACCTTCTAAGATGTCACTCCCCGTGAAACCCATCAGGCAATTAGAAGACCCAGCACAACACTGAAGTCACAGCTGCTATTCATTAAGAGATGGGTCCATGTCTCGCTTAGCATTTATCACAAGAAATTATAATTGTGTGTCTTTATGGGTTGCCTGCTTTTTCTCTGTCCCTCCTGTAGAATGTAAGCTGGGGGCGGGGCCTTGTTTACACCATCCCCACAGCCTACCTCAGAGCAGGCAGCCACTGAGCATCTGAGGGAGGAAGGGAGGGGAAGAGGGAGGGGGACAGCGCTCTTCCCTCTAGGCCCTGGCTGGATCTCCACCGCCCACCCAAGCCCCTGACCCAGAAACTCCCTCAAGGCTGGTTTTCAAAGAGGACTCAGACCTTGTGGGCACCAGGCGAACCCAGCAGAGGCTGGGGGTGGGCATGTGAATGGAGGATAGGGAAAAGAAGGAGGCAAGAGTCAGGCCTAACAGGACCGGGGGGTGGAGGGGTGGCTTCTGTCACCCAGGAAGTTCTGGCAGACGCAGGCCTCCAGCTCCTGGACACTCCCCGGACAGGCTGATGGAGTTTTGGTCCTTGGGCTGCTTGGCAAGGCATCTCCTGCGCCCACTTTTCTGGAACAGAAAAGAAACCAGAACAGCTGGACTTCTGTCCTCCCAGCAACCAGTCGTGTCCCTTTAGCAAGTGCTTCCCTGCCTTGCTGGGCCTCAGTTTCCCCTTGAGCTCAGAAAACTTAGTCTGTTGTATTCACTGCTATATCCACCTAGAAGAGTGCCTGGTGCACAGTAAGTGCTCAGTGAACATCAGCTATTTTTCCTGTTTTGTAGGTAAGCAAACCAAGGTGAGAGACCAGATCTCAGTCACCCAGAGGAGGAGCAGACCAGGGTCTGGCCCCACAGCCCAGCTGTTTAGCCATCACACTACCTAACGGCCCTGGTGCAGGCCCCCGGACTCGGTACCTGCAGAGACAGGCCTCTGGGGGGCACTAGTTCACATCGGCACCATTCAGCTCGGATTCTCGCTCGGCAAGGAGCCACCTCTGCCCACTCAAGGACAGGCCTCCAGCAGGCCCTTGTTTCTCCTTCCAAGTAAAACAAATAACTCGGGCTCTGGAGCCAGACAGCCTGAGTTCACATCCCACCTCTGCCATTGCCTAACTGTGTAACGTTGGGCCAGGTACTCAACTGCTAACTCAGTTTCCTCATCTGTTAAGTGGGGAGAATGATATTAGCTACTTCCATGAGTGTAAGCACTGGTGGTATAGCGGTTAAGAGCTATGGCTGCTAACCAAAAGGTCGGCAGTTGGAATCCACCAGGCACTCCTTGGAAACTCTATGGGGCAGTTCTACTGTGTCCTATAGGGTCTTCCAAGAGTTGTGAAGGTTTAATTAGTCAGCACAGGTAAAAGCTCGAACGGAGGCTGGGCTTAATGAGTGTTGGCCGTTGTCAATGTTAACCATTGGCTCCAGGCAGCTGGCCTGTTGCTTCCCCTTATCCTTCCAAAGGCCCAGCCCCCTGCCTACCAACCCCAAGGCTGAGCAGACACTAAATGCTTTCCTGGAGTGCTGGGCTGCCCCTCACCCAGCCCCTGCGGCCCTGTCTCAGAGCTCTACCCATGCAGGGGGCCCGTGCCCAGTCCTCAAGCAGTAGGCCTGACTGATTGTGGTTCTGGGGTCTCAATCACCAGCCATGGAGTTCGGCTGGCCCAGACCATGGGTTCAGGTGAGGGCTGGGAGCCTGTGGAGGTGACAGTGGGTGGGGGAGTATGAGCCGGGTTCCCAGGGTGCCCAGAGCCGCCCTGTGGATCCAGATGGGACCACGCTGCGCCAAAATCTTCCCCATTTGCCAAATGCATGAGGCGAGGGGGAGGAGGTAGGGGAGCTGGGGGAGGCAGAAGGTGTGGTCTGGTGAGCAGTCTCAGCTCTGCCACTGCCTTGTGGGGTGATCTTTGCCAAATGTCTGCTCTCTGAACCTCACTTCCTTCTCTGTAAAATGGAGATTGGGGCAATCCTGCCCTGTCTACCTCACAGCAAAAAGGATTCTGACTTCCTCTGGCATTAAGACCAGGACGCTGGATGTGCTAAGTGCCTCATTAACCTTCACAACAATCTCTGAGCTACTTATTTTCCCCATTTTGCAGATGAGGAAACTGAGGCCTATATGCCCTAAGTAGCTTTCTCTTTGTGAGGTCAGTCTCGCTATTAAGTTCATTTCACAAAGGGAGACAGTGAGGCCCAGAGAAGTGACCAGCCAGGCCTAGAGCTATCTGGGAGGTCAGGTCCCAGGTTTACAAAGAAATTCTTTCCTTCCCAGGCCCAGACCTCAGCAAAGAGGCCCCTTCCAGGCCTCCTTATTCACCTGAAAGTCAATGTGGGGCTACTTTTTTCACTTCCTTTTTTTCAAGACCCCAAAGGGCCAACGCAGACATTCTCTGAGCAATGTTGGCTGCCACACCCACCCTACCTCTGCTGCAGCGGCCCTGGTTTGCTTTTCTCTGCCACCCCATCTTACATGGCTGCAGGGAGGTGTTTCTACAAACCCTTGCCCAGGCCAGATTCCCTCAGAGCAGCAGCATCTCATCAAGGTTGTGGTCCCTGCAGACTCTTTGGGGGAGGGGGCTGCTGAGTCCCTCTGACTGACAGGCTGGAGCAGGAGCCTTGAACTGCACAACCTCAGCCCCAGAGCAAGGCCAACCCTCACCCCTCACCCCTTCAGCTGTTTCTCAAAGGCCTTCTCCTGACCCAGCCATAGCTCCATGTGTCCCTGCCCAGCCCCAACCAAGTCCAAGACCAGAGCAGAGGCGCCCAGACCAAAAGCCACAGCAGCATGGGCTTCCCCAGAAGGCAGTGTTTCCTGGGCACCAGCTCTTTTGACAACACTTTCAAGGTCCCCATCCAGTCCCCTCCCCGCATGAAATTGTCCTTCGAGTCATCCCAGCCTAGTGCCCTGTGTGATCCTACATTTCCTAGACCTCAAATACATAATAATCATGTGAATAAGATGTGCTTATTTAGCCCTTAAGGAACCCTGGTGGTGCAGAGATTAAAGCGATCGACTGCTAACTGAAAGGTTGGTGGTTCAAAACTACCAGCAGCTCTGTGGGAGAAAGATGTGGCAATCTGCTTCCACAGAGATTTACAGCCTTGGAAACCCTGTGGGATCACTATGAATCAGAATTGACTCGATGGCAGTGGCTTGGGTTTGGTATTCAGCCCTGAATAAATGTCAGGTGTTGTGCTAAGCGCTTTAAATACATCGTCTCATTTTAATCCCAAACAAGCCTGTGAGGGAAGTACTGCGATTATCCCATTTTACAAATGGTGCAAACTGAGGTTCAGGAGGGTTAAGTAACTTACCAAGGTCACCTAAGATGGGCCAGGATGAGAAGCCACCTGCTCCTGGATAAGAAGACTCTGGCCCCTCCGGGCAGCCCTCCCTGCTGGCCCCTCTGATGTGTCCCTGGACAGAGCCCTGTCCTGCCCCAGAGGGCACTGCGCTAAGCAGCCAGGTTCCAGTACTAGGGTGGGCACCTGGCAAGAGCACAATGTGGGGGCCATCATCACCCCCTCCCATCCCAGTCCTGCCAGCCCTTCCTTACTCCCCTTGCCTTGCTTAAACTAGGAGTCCCCACCCCTAGAGCAGTGCCATTTGGGGTTCCCTCTTTGCCCTCACAATCCCAGCATCCATCCTGCTGTTCAAAGCAGGCTATCAGCCCACGGGTCTCCTCGAGATTTGTTTTGTTTCCAGTTTCCCAAGCGACTGGCAAATCTATTATTCATCTCCTTTCTATTATTCATTTATTCAGTGGGACTTAGGGACAGGCAGGAGGCCCTGGGGACTCGGGAGTGCCTGGCATTGGCCCTCTGTGTGATCACTAGTCCCCTCATCAGAGGGCCAGGCCCAGCCTCTGTGGATGGACACTAACGCCTTTCCAGGGCTCTAGAAATGTCAGCAAGGTGGGGGCCTCAGGCTGTGGGCGTGTCAGCTGTGGTCAGGCCTGGGACAGGAGCCATCCCTAAGGCCACGCTTGCCTGCCCTAGCATCAGCCCCTGGCCACTGGGAAAGGTGGGAGAGGAGGAGGAACAGGGGACAGGTATAAACCCTTTGGGAGTCCTCCAGCTACCCAGCAACCTCAGGGACAGGCAGGGCCCGCCCCCTGATGAAGCCCTCACCCCTGCCCCCCACCCCACCACCTACATGCAGTCTCCTACACACCCCTCACCACCTCCCATCCTGGCCCAGGAGCCATGGAGGCAGCAGGAGGGGCAGCGGAAGGTCCCAAGACCTGAAGTTCATGTATGAACAGTTAGCCCCAACCAACCCGCCCACTACCCCCAGCCCTATCCCTAAGGTACACGGGCACCTGTACCCCCCTTGCTTTCCATTTGTCCATTTGCCACTACCTGCCTCTTCCTGGGGTCCCTGCACCCTGAAAGCATCCTAAGCCTTGGGAGTTAGATGACAGCCCGCCTCCCTTCCCCCCTCCACCTCTACAATTTTGTGCTCCTCCATACAGACGAGCACATTTAAAAGACGGGAGTCTACCCTACAGATCCTCTCTTGTGCGTTAGGGAGTACAAACGGTTAACGCATTGGACTGCTGACCAAAAGGTTGACTGGTGTTCCCTGCAGAGGTGTGCTATAATGTATCCTCTGTCCCCTATTGACAGACATTTCAGTTAGCTCCAGGCCTTTGCTACTGCTGAAGTGAATGCTGCTGTGTGCTGTTGAGTAGATTCTGACTATAGTGACCCTACAGGACAGAGTAAAACTGCTGTATAAGATTTCAAGTCCTTAAATCTTTACAGGAGCAGACTGCCACGTGTTTCTCCCTCAGAGTGGCTGGTGGGTTTGAACCATGGGCCTTTCAGTTAGCAACCAAGGGCTTAACCACCGTGCAACCAGGGCTGAAATTAATACCTGTCCATGGTTAACAGCTCAACTATTATCCAAGAGGTCGTTAGTTCAAATCCACCAACCTCTCCTTGGGAACCATATGGGGCAGTTCTACTCTGTTCGATAGGGTTGCTTTGAGTTGAAATCGACTCGACGGCAACGGGCTTTTTTTTTGGTTTATGTGTATCTTTGTACCCTCCATCTGAGGTCTGAAGTCTGAGGGGCTGGGGACGATCAGAGGTGTAACTAAGGTATGGCAGGTAGGGTGCGTGCCCTGGGTGCCACTTGAGGTGGGGTGTCAATGAGTAGTTTCTGTTGGCCATCACAGTTTCCATCGACAGCTATGGGAGATCATTCAGCAATTTAAAACTAATTGCCATAGGTGTTATTTTCTGTAGATAGGCCCCTGGTGCAGACCTCCCACCCCTGTGCAGACCTCCCACCCCTGTGCACGCCATAACCCTGCCTCCTCCAAGCAGTGTAAGTGTTAAGCCTACCAGGGCCTCAGCAAGTGCTTCAGGGGCTAAAAATAAACAGGTGAGTTCCTTCATCCACATTTAGCAAGCACATTTCATAGTTGCACCACCCACAGTGACCACACGCCCTGGTTTGGGGGTAAGGGGGGAGCTGTTTCCAAGCTGTCCTCCCAGCACCCCCTTCTCCCAGCTGTCCCCCCCAATCCTTCCTGCAGCAGCAAAATTTCCTGGGGTAGGAGAGAGGACCAGGGGCCCCCAATACAGCCCTGGTAGGGCTCAGAGGCCAATCTGGGAGAAGTGGCCTTTGTGGGTTCATTTCCAGACAATGGAGGGGGCTCCCGGGCATGGTCTCCAGGGTCTGGGCAGCCGCTCAGCTGCTTTTCTGTCCAATTGCATCAAACTGATGTGAACCTAAAAAGCTCTGAAATTGAAGCAGGAAAATTGGATCCTCTATCGACCCTTATCACTTGGGTGATTTCAGTAACCCGTTTTAGCCACAACCCAGCCAAGAGCAACTGCCCTGAATCAGAAAGGCGGGGGAGAGATGCAGAGGGTAAAAGAGGGGGTAGGGGCGAGGGTGAGGGACAAGTGACCCTTCCTTTGCCCCCAGAAAGCTTTGCAGGAAAATATTTGCTGACAGAGAAAAGCAGTCAGAGGAGGGTAGCTGGGGGCTCCTGAGGCCTCGTTTCATGTAGGTCTGAGGAAACAACATCACGTTGTTTTTGTGCCCTTTCTGGAGTCCCAGCAACCCACCCACTGTGTGCAGGGCCTTGGGCTCTTTAAAGTATATCAGGTCCTGGGCAAGTCATCTTCCAGAAACAGGACCCTGGAAGGTCAGGTCATTCACGGCCTTAGAGAATTAATAGATGGGTAGCTCCCTATTACTGAATGTCCTGATGAAAGATTTCATAGACGAATCCTGATCAAAAGAGGGGAAATGAAGAACAGAATTTCACATTCTCATGGAATCCAGACTTTCTGGAGTCATTATGGCTGGATGAACCCCCAAATTATTGCCCTGAGGTAATCTTTAAACCTTAAACCACAAATATCCCCTCAAGTTTTCTTAAAACCAAACAGTAGTTTAGCTTAAGAATGTCTCCCTCGAGCCTTGTGCTCTTTTAAGAACTGTCTATATGGGATCTGATTGACAACAGTAACTTAAAAGATTAGATAGGAACCTTAGGGGTTAGTGAGTTTACATTAATGGGGGAGGAACAATTCAGAAAAGGAGGATGAGAATAGTTGTATGACTTGAAGAATGTAATCAATGTCCCTGAACTGTACATGTAGAAATTGTTTAGTGTATACAAATTATGCTGTGTATACGCTCAACAACAACAACAAAAATAAATTATACTAAAAAAAAAAGATTGGTAGCTCCAACCTGGCTGTGCCTCAGAATCACCAGGAGCTCAGAGAAATCCAGATTCCTGGTTACCAGAGAGAGTCTGGTCGGGCTTGTCTGGGTGGTACCTGAGACATGTGCTGTAAGAAAGCTTCCAAGCTCAAGACCATTAATCTCCAAACTAATCGTGTTCCCTAGAGTCTTGGGAGTGGCAGAGGGGCCCAGGGCTCCTGCAGGGTTGAAGTGGGCTGAGTAGGTGAGACCCTAGTCTCCTTCACCTGTACAAATGGAGTACCACCATTCTCATGTATTCTGTACTACCCACTCCTCACTTATGGACATGGTTAGGTTTCAAAGACAGGTCATTAGGCAAAAATCAGCATTATGTGAAAATAGAGGATGACTGCATCAGATCAAAAAATGGAAGATGATTACATCATTACATAACTTCCAATTACATCATTATATAACTGCCAGATTGTATCGTTACATAAATGCCAAACCACTGAGAATCATGGCCCAGCCTATTTGACACATAACCATCATAGCCAGCATTACTCTTGCCTTGTACCTCGGCGTTTGTTACTGCCAGATGTATGTTGTTAAAGTGCAAAATAATTGGGTAGTAGATTTTTTACTATTGTTGTAAATGTGTAATGTCAGATTACGAGATAGTCGGTAAGTGAGGAGTAGGTGTATACTGACTCCCCTGAGTTGAAAACATCTTCAATTGATTGTAAGATGCACCATGGTTTTATGTACCTCTAAAAAAATATTGCCAGTCAAACTAAGAAACTAAGATGCATCCCAGTTTCAGAGATTTTAAAGGTGAAACATGCATTCTAGATTCCACAAAGAGTGACGTTGCGTTCATGTCTTTAGATAGTGTCCTGTGGCTCTTACGGGGAACCTTTGCACCTCCTCCCTGTGACCCCTGAGGCCCTGGGTGTTCTGGCCCCTGACCACGTCTCCAGCCACCTCTTCAAACCATCTGTCCTTCTTTGTGCTCCTACCCTTTAGTTGCTTTCTTTCAGGCCCTTGCATTCTTCTTGTTCTCTCCCACCACAGGGCCTTTGCACAGGCTGTACCTGCCACCTGGCACACTCTTCCCTTTTCTCTTAACCTACTCGTCCTTCACAGTGGTTCAATTGCCACTACCTCAGGGAGCCTTCCCTGACCAACTTTGTTAGGCCAGTCCTCCCCCCACACCCCCATTATGCTTCCTCAGGGCACCTCCATGTTGCCGGCCCCAGTTGCAATCTTACCTTGTGGTGTGTGATGAGGTGATGAATGCTGGATTTTCTGATCGACTATAAGCCCCATGCCAGTAGAGACTGCCCAGTGTGGCTTCCTATTGAATCCTTTGCGCCTAGCACAGTATCTGGCAGACAGTAGGTACCCAACCGTCTACACTGTGCTTGTTAGCTCATCCCCACCAACATGAAGCTGCAGGTTTCAGTGCCTTGAAGGGCAAAGTTGTACGGCAAGCTGGGGAAGGCTTATCTTACCATGTGGCCTCTTCAGTGTGGACACCAAGCCTATGCCTATGCCTGCGTGCGAGGCAGTTGTCCTGGCTGCTCCACTTCAGCTTCCTCACTGGGTCTAGGCCCAGTGGAGCTCAGTACTGCTTTCTTGCTTCTCCCTCACCCACCTCCACTGCCATTCACTCAGGAAACCAAACTGGAGACAGGCTGAGCAGAGGGGTGGAGACCACCTGCCAGGCTGGCTACCAGACACCCAGGACCCAACAACAAGAGATGGTCCCAGACAATGCAGTTGTCAAGAGTCTAGATTTGAATCACTGCTGGATATTAGGCAAACTCCTCCAACATCTCTGAGCCTCAGCTTCTTCATCTGTAAAATGGAGACGATAAGACCACCTTTGCAGGATGGTGTTGAGGGATACCCGAGGTGATGGACTCAGTTGAGTACCGCCTCCTCATAGCTATTTGTGTCATGGGAAGCACTTAGCACATGGCCTGACACTGCGTGAGTGCTATTATTATTCCCCTGTCTGGGGGGCAGGCAGGGTCTCGCCCCTAGGGCCTGCTGAGCTCTCATCAACCTGGCTGCCCTCATTGATCAGGCCAGGACCCCCGTGGGAAGCCCCTTCTGCCTGGACAGGCCACCTCTGCCCTTGGGTGGCTGCCCTTTGCCAAGTTCACGGTCTGGAGCAGCCGGCCAGCTGGGCCTCCTGCTAATGAGCCCCTCGCCCTGCCCAGAGCAGCTCCTCCCATTCTCCATCGATCCCTGAACTTCCTGGGAAAGCTCCCTCTTCCATTCTCACCTCCGTGCCTACTGCTGCCGCTGCCTGCTCTGCGCCCTCCTTGTCTCTGGCTGGACCTCAACTGCAGCCCCTGAACCCCAGCCTCCTCCCTCTGACATATCTGTTTCAGAGCCAGGGCTGTGGAACCAGATGGCCTGGGTTCAAATCCCAAATTTGCCCCTTACTATCTGTGTGATCTTGGGCAAGTTACTTAGCCTCCCTGTGCCTCAGTTTCCCCATTTGTAATGAGGAGATTGGAACACCCACTTCATAGGGCTGCTGGGAGGATTCAGTGAGTTGAGACTGTAAGGATTTACTACAGTGCTCTGCCTGTGTGGGGTCCTGTACCCAGTCCCCCAAACACACTGCACTGGAATGCTCTTTTCCCCTACTCCTGGCACCTTTGTCCTTGCAGTACTTCCTAGTCCATCCCTGGGGCCCCTTCCTGTCTACCTGCCCTCTCTCTCTCTCCCCAGAACTCCTCCAGCCCTTGCTGTGTGTATTTGAGCCTGAGCACTTGGCCTGAAAAACCTGAGATTTTTCTCCTTCTAGGAGTTCTGGTGGTGCAGTGGTTAAGAGCTACACCTGCAAACCAAAAGGTAAGCAGTTCAAATCCACCAGCCATTCCTTGGAAACCCTGTGAGGCAGTTCTACTTTGTCCTATATGGTCACTATGAGTCAGAATTCACTCGCCAGCAACAGGTTTGGTGTTTTGGGTAGATGGGTGCAACCTGTCCCACCCCCCAGTCTCAAACAAACATGTACACATCCCAGTCATGCCTGGGCTGTGCCTCAGTTTACCCTCTTCTAGGGAAACCAAGTTCAAGGCAAGGTGCATAGGAGGTGCTGAAGAACAACAATGCCTAAGATTCCACGATAAGAAAAGTCCTCCCCAGGCCTTTTCATTTAACATTCAAACACCCCTTCCACTCAGTCTCTAACTCCTTGGTGAGAAACTTCTGGCTTTGGCTATAATCCGTCGCCGTCAAGTCAAGTCTGATTTGTAGCTGCTCCATGTGTGTCAGAGTGGAACTGCTCCATAGGGTTTTCAATGGCTGTAATCTTACAGAAGTAAATTGCCAGGGCTTTCTTCCTTGGTGCTGCTAGGTGGATTCAAACCACCAATCTTTCGGTTAGTAGTTGAGCATAAACCATTTACACAACCCAGGGACCTGATTTTGGCTTTGGGCACCTCTGATTATAATGACACTAACAATTGCTAACATATATTGAACACTTACTATGTCAGCCCTTGATTTGCACTGTCCTCTAACATTCTATGAAGGTAAGGTAATCCTACAGCAGTCCCCACTTTACAAAGGAGGAAAGAAATGTAGGCTCAGCAGGTAAGGTGACTGTCCAGGGCCGCATGGCTGGAAAATGGCCAGGCTGGGACAGGAACACAGGTGAGGTGACCCTCCCACTGCCACATTGCACCCCTGAAGCCATGGGTGGCCTCCCTCCCAGGCTGGAGCACTGAGGAGGCACTGCCCTGGGGCACAGCCTGGAATCTTCTGAGAGCCAGGATTTTCCAAGAGCCAGACCTGGACGTGGGCCCCCAGGTTAGGTGGCAATCACAGATCCCATATGCTGAGGACCCTGCACCTCTCTGGGCAGGCATTGACACCATCGCCTTAGCCCTCCGCAGAAGCACCATCCCCATCTCAGCTTCTACCCACAGGTAGCATGAGAAGCTGCCTTGGGAAATCCACTAGTGCATCACCTGAGGGATGCCGAGGACACTCCTTCCTTCTATCCTTTGTCCTTCTGTCCTTCTGCCCTTCCTTTTTTTCTGTCATTCAACAATTAGATGCTAATGTAAAATACTAAGAGCTGATGTTATATGCTGGGTTCCCACCCCCTTAGAGCCTGCTCTAGAGCAAGGGAAAAAGACACCCAAAAGAAAGAATCCCAAACATGTTTGTATAATTATAATTGTGATCAGCAGGGGCTAGTGGCAGGGGCACATCGATGGGGAGCCTCGCCTTGCCAGGGCCCTGAGGGAGCTTCCCTGGGGGCGCAGCCCTGGGGTTGAAGTCTGAGGGGGCAGTGGAAGTCCAGGGTGAGGTGCGGGGAGCAGAGGGTTGCAGACAGGGACCAGCTGAGGCCCTGCGGTAGGAAGGATTGAGAGAAAGAGGCCAGGGGGGTTGAGCGCAGAGATGGAGGGCCTCAGAGGCCACACTAACAAGTTAGTGACTTAGCTGGAAAGCAAGGGCTAAACTGCTATCATTACATCATGGGTGATAAGGTGTGTGCCTTTGTGATAAATTCAAAATTCTCATTGAAATGAGGACTCAGAACAAGCAGAATCACTTCACTGGGAATGAGCCTCCCAGAATATTTTCTTCCTGGGAGAAGCAGCCACCACGGCTCTTTAGGAGATAATGAAGTCTGTTTGTCTAGGGTGCGGGGGGACCAGATACTGGGAGGAGTGCAGAGGCAGAGCAACACTGGAAGGGGTGAAGGCATCAGGAAAATTCTAGTGCTCTTTTGCTTTGTGGCCTTGAGCAAGTCCATTCACTGCTCTCTGCCTCAATTACCCCCTCCATAAAAGCACAGTGATGGGCTCACCAAGGACCCTGTCCATTCAGAAATTTATGGTTTGATAATGAAACATGATGCTGGTCAGATGGAACCTCCCTCTCACAATGGGCCTCTTAGCCAAGTCCAAGATCAGGGTCCCCAGGGCTCTTCTAGCCCCACCCCCACAATGGAGCCCCCATCCTCTGACCTCGCCCTCCCCAGGAGTGGGGAATAGCAAGAGTCATTGACAAGCCATTAGGGCCTGGTGTCTCCACCCCAAGCACCCCCTGCACCATCGTGGACTTAATGAGGCTGTGCTGCTTTAAAAGCCAGTGGCTCTCCCTACTCTGCGCTCCCCAGAGAGGATCCTGTCCAGATCCCAGCAAGACCCCCAGTGAGCAGCAGATCCCCCACTAGTAGGGGCAGTGGCAACTGGGGAGAGTTGGCCAGAGAAGCCCTGGGGGTGGGAGCCTTTTGGTTTCTCAAAATGAGGGTTAAGCTTAGACTGTCTTCCAGGTCAAATCCCACCAGAATCAGCCTCCCTCCCTGTGAGGGGGGAGGTGAAGGGGGCCAAGGGGGATCGAGGGGGTGAAGCAGTGGGAGAAAGTGATAAAATGAAGAGGGATAAGTTCTGGACCTGGCTTTGGTCATAATTGGCTGTGTGAATCTGGGTGTCTTCCCCTCTTGAGGCCTCAGTTTTCCCTTCTGTAAAATGGGTGTGTTAGTTCGGAGCCTCTGATAAACAGACGCCAAGGTGGGATTAGACATGTAAGAGATTTACTGGGGAAATTGCCTGTGAAGGAGACCAGGGAGAGGGAACAGGAGCAGGCAGGCAAGGCTCCTAGAGGGAGATGCAGGTCTGACCACTGTGGAAGGAAGGAGGAGGGAGGAGAATTCAGCAAGAGGAGCCTCAGATGAAAGCACAGTTCTGTGAAAGCACCAGCCTGGCCTCCACTGGGGCCCTGCCAAACTCAGGACTTGGGTAGGCACCACCCAGGGGGAGCGTGACCTCAGTGTGCACATGGTGGACCCAGAGGGATGCCCATGGGGCCATCAGTCACAATGTTCCCTGCAGCAGAGTCTCTTGGAGGAGAGCTGAGAGGTGTTCCTCTATGGCCGCCACAATAGGGGACCCAGTCCCCACCTTGCTGTGTGGTGGGACAGTGGATAATCTGCTATGTGAACCTGGAAATGCTGTCACCACATAAGGCTGTGTGCTGACTATGTCCCAGGACCCAGTGCATACGACCCAGGGGAGGGTCCAGTGGTGAGGAGGGAGGGAGGCCACACCATCAGCCTGGGTGAACTCCAGGGCCAGGCCAGCTGGGCCTCATGCTGTCCCTCAGGCCACACTGCAGAAGCCAAGAGGCAAGTTGAGGTTGGACTGAGGCAGGCTTGGAAGGTTGGGGTAGGGACTTGAGGTATGGTTCTGTGAACACTGGGGAGCCACTGAGGAGGCCTGAGCAGCAGTCCAGGCTGTGCCTCACCGGCCTGCACTGACTGGGTAGATCCCAACTGGGAGAGCTTGGGGCTGGAGAGTGACTGTGAGGCCTGGAGCTGTAGGGGTGCTGTCAGTTGGCCTGGACCAGCACTCCCCATCCCCCAGTCCCTCTGACCAGAGGGATTTTCCACCTTTGGCCAGGCTGTCTGGCCCTCCCCAGGAGTCGGCTCTTACTTCTCCATTCCCTGGTGGACTGGCCGGTGTGTGGTGGCAGAGCAGCCCCCAGGCTCGGGCTGTGGGACTCACCACCATGGCCACACTCCTCCTGCCCAATCTTGGCCTCCGGTTCCCCTTCTCAAAGTCACGGCAGAAGGAAGGCCCAACTTCCCAAGTATTTGTCCTTCTCTTGGGCTTTTGCTGCCCTGGCGTGCCCTATAGTCACCACTCAGGCCTCACTGAGCCTCTGGCCAGGCCCCTACCTTCCTCCTCATGGCAACCAACTATTTACTGAGCACTTATTGTGTACCAAGAGCCCTGGTGACACAGTGATTAAGCACTTGACTACTAATTGAAAGATTGGCAGTTCAAACCCACCAGCCGCTCCACAGGAGAAAGATGTGGCAGTCTGCTTCTGTAAAAATTACAGCCTTGGAAACTCTACGGGACAGTTTTACTCTGTCCTATAGGGTCACTATGAGTTGGGATCAACTCAATAGCAACACGTTTTGATGTTGTGTGTTGACATCCCTTGGCGGTACAAACAGTTAAGTGCTCAGCTACTAATCCAATGGTTGGTGGTTTGAGTCCATGCAGAGGGACCTCAGAAGAAAGGTCTGGAGATGTACTTCCGAAAAGTCAGCCATTGAAAACCCTATGGAGCACAGTTCTACCCTGACACACACGGTGTCAACTTGACAGCAACTCTTTTTTTTTTTTAATTGTGTGCCAGGGATCATGTTGAATGCTTTCCTGAATTAGCTCATTGAATTTCCATGGCAACCCTATGAATCATAAACTTTTATTTCTATTTTGCAGACGATGAAACTGAGACTCAGAGAGGTTCACCAACTCGACTATAGCTAGTGAGTGGTGGAACTAGAATTTGAATCCAGGTCTCTCTGATCCAAAAGGTTACTATAAATAAAAGCCATAATTACCTAGCAAATCTTTCCCTTCTTGACAATTCTCAAGTGTATTTCATTTCATCCTTCAGGCCAAACTTGGGAGGAGTAATTATTCCCATTTTGCTGGAAAGAAAACTGAGGCCAGAGAGAAGCAATAGCTCCAAGCTCAGGGTTGGGCAGGAGGGAGAAGAGGGATGCTGGGCCCTGGGAAGGTGAGCAGAGGCTTCCAGATGGGAGCCCCCATTCCTGGCCCACTGCCCTTGGACACCACAGTCCAGCAACAGGAGATGGGGGCCAGGATCCCAACCCTTTGGCTGTCCCAGCCCAAGCGTTGAACCGAGCAAGACAGAAAGCAGATGTTCCCCCTCATGACACTGCCACCCCTTCCTCTGGATGAGGACAGGCTCAAGTCAGCCCAGGCAAACCCCTGCCCTGAGGGGTCTGGGAGCCAAAATGTGGGGAGAGGCCCTCAGGACACTTCAGGGAGGGTCTTCTATAGCCATTCTTTAAATAAAAAAAAAGTTTCCTGCTTAATTACAAAAGAAATACACACTCATTGTAACTGATACTCACACTTTAGGCAGTGTGTAGAATACGCCACGTTAGTTCTGCATCAAATCTCCAGGCCCTCCTCCAGAAGCAGCGTAACCCTGGGCATCCATTTGGTCTGGAATCTTACAGATCTTTTAATACTTAGTAAAACATGTGTCTTTTTTTTTTTTCCTCTTATAACGATGGGATCAGGGACATAAGTCACCAATTTTTTCACTTAATAGAGTATCAATATAAAGTATACACTAACAGTATGCATTTAGACCTCATTCTGTCTAAGAGTTGTGGAGGATTGTTGGAATGTTCCGGAATGTGTTTTCTTCTGTCAATGAGCATTGACATGACTCCCTTCTGGTTGCGTTGTTGCTATAAGCACAGCTGCCATTAACACTGGCAAATATGTCTGATCGCCCCCAGGCTAACGTTTACAAAGGCAGAGGCAGAATGTCGTGGCGGATAAGAGTACTGACCCAGAAGCCTGGGCTCAAGCCCAGCTCTGCCACTTGCTGGCTAAGTGGCCTTGGGCAGGGCAGTTTCTCTCAGGTTCAGTTTCTTCATGTGGAAAATGGGAATAATAGCAGTGCACCCACCTCAGAGGGTCCTTGTGAGCATTAAATGAGCTAATACATACAATGCACAGAAAACAGTGCCTGGCATGTAGAAGGTACCAGTAGCTATTATTGCTATTCCTAGAAGTGGGATGGCTGGGTCACAGGGTTTGTGCCCGTTTTAGATTTACCAGGTTTGCCAAAGAGGCCTGTCTCCTGCCCCTCCAGCTCTAAGGGCGCTGTTGTTGTATGCTGTCGGGTAGATTCTGACTCATAGGAACCCCATGTGACAGAGTAGAACTGCGGCATAGAGGTTCCTAGGCTGTGATCTTTATAGGAGCAGATTGCCCGGTCTTTTCTCCTGTGGAGTGGCTGGTGAGTTCAAACCACCAACCTTTCGGTTAGCAGCCAAGCACTTAAGCATTGTGCCATCAGGGCTCCTTCTAAGTAACTAGTACCCCAAATGTTGGGCTGTCATCTTCTTCCAGAAGGTTAATAAGAATCACTAAAAGGGCAGATCTGCCCACTGGGCCTCATGCTGTCGGTTACTAAGGGCTTTCTCATCAGTTCCCTGGAGAGAGCTGCAGGCTCCTTAGTAATTAACCAAAGACCTGCAGCCCACGCAGACCCGCAGACCCACAGACCCACAGACCCCATCTTCCTTCTACCAAGTTCATTTTCTCCACTAACCAATCCCTCCCTCCAAACAGGTTCTCTTACTGTGGTTAGAGAACACAGCCCCAGCCTTGGGGTCAGGGCAGACCTACCTTGGTAACCCACTCTGCCACCTGCTTACCCAGAGATGGGGCCATCTCCAGCCTCAGTTTCCAGGCCAGAACGGAGGTGAGCCAAGCCAGGAGCCCAGGGCTCACCCTCAGCTCAGGCCAGGGCACAGCTGGCACCTGACAGTGAGTGTCTCCTTGAGTTTTGCACCCTGGGCTCTTCCTGGCTTGCCTCACTGTAGTCCTGGCCCTGCTCAGTTTTCTTACCTGCAAAATGGGCATCCTAACTGCAGCCTAGAAACCTCAGGGGGTGATTCCAAGGATAAAATGAGAAAAGGCAGGGTATACGAAGGGGCTTTGCAAACTCTTGGGTGCTGAGTTAGAGATTATCATTAAGCAAGGTGGGTGTGGACCAGGAAAGGGGGATTCTGTCAGCATTCCCTCAGAAACCCAAATCTAGGACCAATATCCCAGGAGATATGTGCAGGGTTCTGAGAGAGTATGCCTTGGGGGGTGTGTGCGTTTGGTGACAGGGTGGGCGCTATACTGAGAAAGGGCAGAAGATGCACTTGGAACCTCACTTCTGTATACTTTGGAGACGGCCCCGAGCCTTTATCTCAGGCGGACATAAAGACTGCGTCAACCCAGCCCCCTCGAGTTTGTGTGAGGTTTGAAGCCAAGGTGTTGCTGCTCCGCCTAGCCTCCAGCCTGTGGCAGGGTCAGCAGCGGTGGCGCTGGCTGGGGAGAGGATAGCATGTACTTTCTCTGGGCGGGGGGGTGGGGGAAGAAGGAGCGTGTTCACCCTTCTTGGGCCCAATTTTATTTTACTAACTCTTCACAACAACCTTAACAAGCCAGTATTATCATTAATCCCTTTTTCAAAATGAGGAACCTGAGGTTCAGAGCAGGGAATTTATCTTGCCCAAGGTCCTGATTCCAGAACCTGCTAGGGGTCTTAATTGCCATGGCTCCCCAGTCAGAATCTGGGTAGGTGGAAGATTTGTATTTGATCTTCAGGACACACCTTGGCGTGCCCTGCCCCCCAGCCCTCTCCCCGTGAAGTCTCAGTTCTGAGTCAAGTAGCCCGTCTCTGCATATTTCCGGCTCCTGCCTCTCAAACCCTGTCTCTGTTGGTGACTCAGCTCAGGCAAATCCTGGAGCCATGGGTGGGCCAGGCTGCAGACTCCCCTTTACCCACCCTTTACTCACCCTAACCCCCTCCTCCTTGATGGTGACAGCTGGACCCAGCCCCATTAGCAACATTTATACTAACAGCTCTGAGTTCTAGGGGTGGGGGGAGTGCTGATGGGCTCCCCTGGGCCCACACCTCTTTGCTACATAGACTACCATCCTCACCACAGCGGCCACAATCTTCCCTGCCCCTTCCACTCGGAGCCCTCAGCCAGCCCCTGAGGCCCTCCTGGGGCAGCCTGGCTTCCACCTCAAAGCTGCCCTAATGGGCCTGGCCCTGGTGTCTGGGGGTCATCCCAATATCACAACAATATCAGCAATAATCATAAAAGCTACTGCCTATCAAAGGGAAGGCTTTCGATGTGCCAGGCAGCTGCTGGGCACTTTGTGTATTTGGTAACTTGTTGCCAGACTCTGAGGAGATTTTAACTAGACCCATTTGATAGCTGGGTAAACTGAGGAAACTCTTAGGGTCTACTTTCCCAGAAGTAGGTCTTGAGACAAGATGCATAGTTTATTTAGGAGAAGATACCAGGAAACATCGGTATGAAAGAGGGGAAATTAGGGAAGGGAAGGGAAGGGAAGGAAGCCATAGAAGGCTGAGTCATCGAGCAGATTACCACTGTGGGCAACTGGTGCTCCATCACCCTGGGGGAACTCTGGGAGACAGTGTACAACATGCTTCAGAGTTATTCCAACTGAGGGCGAGGAGCTGGGGTATTTGCCCACTGACATCCTGTCCTTCATTGTCTGAGGTCTGCTTCAAGGGACACTCACGTTCTAGCCCTTCCAGCCTGGCCTGTGAGCACCTGTCTCACTTACATAACCAGAATAAGCCCTCAGGCAGAGAAGTTGTAGAATTCACCATAAAGACCCCTGAGCATGAAGAGGTGAGTGCAAAGGGGACACAGGCCAGGCATCTACTGAGGCACAGAGAGATATAGCCACTTGCTCAAGGTCACACAGCTTGTCAGTGGCAGAGCCAGGATTTGAATCCAGGTCTGTCCAATTCCAGAGTAGGAATGGGACCAAGACTAGGGGTTGAGTTTGGCCGAGCTCTGCAGCTCAGTTCCACCTTCCACCATGCCAAGGAATCCTTTGACCCTTGTCCAGGAAGATGCCAAGAGGGGCATCAGCAGGCTCCTATCTTCTCCAGAAATCCTTCCAGACCCTAAGTCTGGCTGCTGGGATGCCAGGGAGCTCAGACAAATTCGTTCTGCCAAACAGAAGCCAGAAACTCTTGATGTAAAGCAGAGAGACAGTAGAGCCCAAACCAATAGGATCAGCGAGTGAGTGAATGAACGCAACAGGCTAACAGTGTCACAAAGCTCAAATCCTCTTAGCAGCGCCCAGCCTTTCACCTCCTCCCATCCTTCTACCCAACAAATCCCACAGGGAGACCGCCTTAGAGTCACTACCTGAAGCCCACAGGTGGCAAACTTATCACTTAGGGACCACCCTATGCTTTGCCAACATTTGACCACTGTAAGACTTCACATAAAAAGTCAGATTTTCAGCTTCTTTTGAAAAGTCACTGGGTTACTGGGGTTTCTTGAAAAGTCAGGAGCTCTGGCAAAATGAGGACCACTTCATGGTGCTGAGGAGCAGCTACCCATGGGACCAGACGTGGGCTCTCCAGTGTGCCAGTCTCCAGTACTTCACTTGTCTCCTGACACCGAGGCCAATGCCAGTGGCCGCCTTTCAGCTGGCACTATGGTTTTAGTGCCACCTACATGACATCTGGAAGAATCCGTGTTTGAGAGGAAAATACCTGGAATTGAAAACCTGGAGCCCTGGGTTCTGATTTGCTGTGTGATCTCAGGTAAGTCCCTTTCCCTCTCTGTGCCTCAGTTTGCTCCTTTGTGAACTGGCGGTCCAGACAGGTGATCTAAGAGCCCTTCTTGCCCACAATGTACCAGAATGGATAGAGACAGAGCAGGCCTTCCTTGGAAGAGTCTTTGTCCAGGCATTGGATACAGCTGTCAAGAGACAGCGGATACCCCAAACCCAAGACATGTTCCAGGGGCTCACTAGGCTCTGGCAGCTGCCTGTCACCCCTCTATGTGGGTTTCACCAAACATTTCCCCCACAGTGGGGATGCCCTTTCAGTTAGATGGTTCCCTGCTCCGGGTTCCACAAGCACGTCCAGCAGGCAGGCAGAAGGCGGAGAAGCTGGACGTGGGTCTCTTCTTCCATGGTCGGAGTGGTGGCTGCCGCAGAAAGACAACCATCCGCTGCAGTAAAACCTTAATATCCACAGTTGGCTTTGACACCCAGTGCCTTATGGAGGGGCAGCTCCCCCACCAGGCTTCTGCAGGTCAGGAGAGCATTGATCAGCCCCTGAGAAGCCTTTGGAGGAGCGCACAGGGCCTGGCCAAGTCTCCCAGGCCACAGGTGGTGAGGTTCTGAGCCTGAGTCAATTCATCTCAACCCCAACACTTCGAGCACCTCCCCTGTGCCTGGCACTGTGCTCGGAGGCCAACTGGTCACTTCTTAACGTGAGCTAATATTATCAGATCTCTGTCATTATTGCTGTCCATGTGGTTAGTGCTGTTCTGAATGATCCAGTGGGACCCTGTCTATGAGCCCCCCACCTCGATCATGGAATCACCTCCTTCTTGATAGAGGCGTCGTGCGAAGTAGATGATAGCAATGACAACAAATATTCATGGAGAGCTTTTGGAGCCCTGGTGGCATAGTGGTTAAGTGCTATGGCTGGTAATCAAAAGGTTGGCAGTTCGAATCCACCAGGCACTCCTTGGAATCTCTGTGGGGCAGTTCTACTCTGTCCTATAGGGTTACTATGTGTCGGAATTGACTCAAAGGCAACGGGTTTGTTTGTTTTTTTTTTAATATGCCAAGCTCTGCTTGAGCTCTTTGCATGTGACACTGTGTGTGACATCACACAGTTACCACATTCTCACACGTACCCCCTTCCAGCTCCTCTCACCCACAAGGACACCCATACCCATTCTCACACTCACCCACACCTGCCCAATCTCTCACACACGAATGTGCCCACAACCAAGCAGGAGCCCACACTCCCGCCCACCCCCATCACACCTGTGTGCACACACCCAGCCCTCCTAGGCTGAGGCAGCCCAGCCCCCCTCCCTCCTCCTCTCCCTCCTCCTCTCCCTCCTCCTCTCCCTCCTCCTCTCCCTCCTCCTCTCCCTCCTCCTCTCCCTCCTCCTCTCCTGCCCTGTGGCCAGCCGCGCTCCCAGCATGCCCTGCGGTGGCCCCATGGCGCTCTGTCAGGCTCCCTGAAGCCACAGCCTGCCCTGACTCCCACAGCCAAATCGAGTCAAAGACCAATTAATATTCTGATACCTGTGGCCAGCTGAAGTGATGTAGAGCTGATGATTTCTTTTTCCATTTTACTCCAACTGTGGTTTCATTTTTTTCCCAGCCCTCCTTTGGTCAGTGGTTTTAGGGGCACTAAAAGTTCACTTTTGTGGGTAACCTGCACTGTTAGCTGTTGATTTAATTAACTCAGCCTTTCTCTTTCTTGACCAGAACAAGGCCAGCCGGGCTGCCTTGCAGACACCCATTTGGACAGCCAACGGGCCGGAGGCGGCTGGCGGGGAGAAGTGTGTGGTCCCTGGCAGACACTCACTAGCCCCAGGCCATCACTGACCGCTGGGTGTTTTCGGAAGCACTTCTGAGCCACCATCTCAGGAGGCTCAAGGGGGTTTTTGTTCCCATTTGGCAGGTGGGGAACCTGAGGCTCAGAGATGTGAACCGAACTACATAGAGTCATACATCTAGCAATGGGTGGAGCTGGGGCTGCAAGCTCAGTCTATTTCCAGGATCCTGTACTTTAGAGAAACTGTTTATCCCTCCAAAAAGGGCCCCACCGAAGAAGAGGCAGGGAGAAATCTTGAGAGACATGAAGGATGAGGGAAGGAGCTGAGGAAGATGCTAGCTGAATCCAAGTCTCCAAGCCTTACTCCTGGGGTTCTCCCTCATGAAGGTGCAGATCAGAGTCTTTCTTCATCAGAGAAGTTTCCAGAACTCTAGCATAGATCTCTCAGTGACCAGGTAAGGGGAACAGTTAGTCCTCAACAGAGGGACAAGGCCTTTGCCCAGTGGAAGCCTCTGGGACCCTGAGGGACAGAATAATCTAGGGCAGGAGGGAGAAGGAGGGAGACCAGAATAGAGATCTGAGGTGGCTTTAGGAGGACAGCTTACAACCTGGAACAAAAGAGCTGAAGCCAGGATGGGGTGAGAATTACAGGGACACCCACTGTGTGACTTTGGGCAATCCGTCCCCCTCTCTGGGCCTCAGATTGCCAATACATGGGGGTTGCTCTCAGTGAGCAGTGACAGTCTTGCCAGTGTTTTATGGAACCCTGGCTGCTGGACTCTAGAAGCTGGTGAGAGGACCAAGGGAGGGCTCTCTGCCTGGGGATAGACCCTCTCCCCTCCCCACCCTGCCTCCTCCAGGAAGCTCCCCACTCTCTTACCCGTTCCCCTACTCATGCTGGGGGCTCCATGGACTTTTAAAAATTTTTTTTTTTTTTTTTTTTGCCACCAGGGTGAATTGTCAATTGATTTGTTATTTATCCCACTGACAACAAAGAGAGTGAAAAGGTAATAATTCTGGGCCCTGGGGTAATTCAATTCCTGTAGCACCGTCAGCTACATTAACTTACTTCCTGGATCTCAATTCAATTAGAGCAACATTCCCCAGCATTAATAAATCAATACTCATGCCATTTGGATATATTTTGAATGTCTTTCATTATACATTGCAGGTCGGGGATGGCTGTTGAATTGGAAGTTAATGGGACAGGACAGGGCAGGTGGGGCTGCCTGGGGAGAAGCTTCTAGCCGTTAGCTCTAATTGCCTCTGCTGCAAACGAGGGCGTTAGTAAAACAGAGGCCTGGTTAACTGAGCCAAGCCCACCGGGGGTTACAGCAAGCTGCAGCTCTGGTCTGGGCAGACAGAACCACAGGCTTTGGAGGGGCTGTGTTCACCCACTCATGTACTCATTCATTCAATCATTCGTCCATCCATCTGCCCTCCTCCCAACCCTCTTCCCATCTCTTACCCCACCCCTCGTCTCATTCTTCCTCCATCTTTCTTCCATCCCTGCTTCTGTCCTTCCTCCCAGTCTTCTTCCCATCACTCTTCTCACCCCTCCTCCCATTCCTCCGCTCACTTCTCCTTCCATCACATACCCCATCACTCCTTCCAGTTTCCTCCCTTCCCTCTTCCCATTTCTCCTTCCATCTTTCTTGCCATCCTTCTTCTTAGTCTTCCTTCCATCCTTCCCCCAATCTTCCTCTCATCCCTCTTCCCATCCCTCCTCTCATCCCTCTTCCCATCCCTCCTCTCATCCCTCTTCTCAGCCTTTCTCCCATCCTTCTTTACAATTTTCTTTCCATCCTTTCATCTTCCTATTTATCCAGAACAATACTGAGGTCCTACTATGTACTCCATCACCCCTCTGTCAGTTTGTCCTACTGTGGTGGCTTGCATGCTGCTATGATGCTGGAAGCTATGCCACTGGTATTTCAAATATCAGCAGGTTCACCCATGGTGGACAGGTTTCAGCAGAGCTTCCAGACTAAGACTAGAAGGAAAGGCCTGGTGATCTACTTCAGAAAATTAGCCAATGAAAACCTTATGGATCACAGCAGAATGTCATCTGACTTGCTTGCTTTAGAAACGTCATCATAAAGGATCAATTGCTAGAGGTGGACATCATGTTTGGTGAAGTACAGGGTGAGGGAGACCCTCGGTGAGATGGATTGGCACAGTAGCCACAACAATGAACTCAAACATGCTGGTGATTGTGAGAATGACGCAGGATGGGGCAATGTTTCGTTCTGTTGTACATAAGGTTGCCATGAGTCGGAGGGGACTCAATGGCAGCTAACAACAACCACGCTTACGTATTCTAGATCCTCTACTGGCTTCTGGGCTTACATAGATGTAGATAATGCATGTCCTCCAACCTCAGAGATACAGATATATAAGCAAATAGTTACAACAGAATGTTCAAGAGGGACAACACGAACAATCAATGATATTTGTGTACAAGAGAAGCCAGGCCAAGGCTCAGGTGTGACCCAGTGGCAGGAAGGTCTGACTCTAGGGATTGAAGATGGGTGAGGGAAGCTCCCTGGAGGAGGTGAGGCCTGAGGTAGGTTTTGAAGGATGAGAAGGACTTGATCAGGTGGCTTGAGAGGAATCAGGAACTGCAGAGAATCTGAGCAAACCTGAGGACTGCAGGCCAGGGGCTCTCAATTGGATGTGGAAACAAATCACCCAAAAAAAGGAGGTAACAAAAAAACATGCATTCCCAGGATCCTCCTCTGGGGGTCCGATCCAGAAGGTCTGGGAAGGGATCAGAAATCAGGGTCCATGGCCACAGCACGGGAGAAGCCTGCTTGGTGGAGCACGCCTGCATGTGTGGCTGGGTGGCTCATCAAGTCTATAACCTCTCTGCGCCCTCCTTGGTCTGGAATTGAATTTCTCATATGACAAAATCCTTTGAGAGGGGCAGGATATGGTACCGTTTTCTCCTTTTAGCAAAGGAAGACACTGAAGACCAAACAGACAAGGACTGAGTGAGATGTGGAGTCTCAGCCTTCTGTGCATGGAGGCTCAGGGCCTTTGCACTTGCCGTTCCCTCTGCTCAGATCACTGTCCTCCCAGTTCGTTGGCTCCTCCCCTTCTGTATTAGTTATCTGTTGCTGCACAACAAATTACCCCAATACTTGGTGACTTAAAACAACACTTATTATCTCATAGGGTCTGTGAGTCAAGAATTCAGGCTTACCTGGGTGATTCTGGCTAAGGTGCTCTCAGGAAGTTGAAATCAGAATGTTGGCAGGGTTGGAGTCATCTGAAGGCTCGTCTGGGGTTGGAGGCTCCACTTCCCAGGTGTTTTACTCACATGACCATTGGCAGGAGGCTCAGTTCCTCACTGGCTGTTGGCAGAAGGGCTTAGCTCCTCACTGGCTGTTGGCAGAAGGGCTTAGCTCCTCACTAGGTGGGTCTCTCCTTAGAGCTGCTTAAATATCCTCACAACATGGCGGCTGGCTTTCCCTGGAGTGGATGATCCAAGAGAGAGCAAGACAGAAACCACAACATCTTTTATGGACTACCCTCAGAAGTCAGAAACTCTGGTGGTGTAGTGGGTAAGAGCTACAGCAGGTAACCAAAAGGTTGGCAGTTCGAAGCCACTGGCTGCTCCTTGGAAACCCTATGGGGCAGTTCTACACTGTCCTTTAGGGTTGCTATGAGTCGGAATGGACTCGACAGCAATGGATTTGGTTTTTGGTTTTAGTTTTTCTCAGAAGTCACACACCATCATTTCTGGCACATTCTACTTGTTAGAAATGAATCACCAAGTCCGGTCCAGACACAAAGGGAGGAAAATTAAGCTCCATCTCTTGAAGGGGGGAGTATAAAACCAACACATCTTTCTTTAAAAAAAAAAAATTAGGTCTCGCTAAAATGTCACCTCATTAGAGATGCGTTCCTGACATACCTGTCTACAAGAATACCCACCCCTCTTATCACTCTTTCTCCCCTCTTGCCCTGCTCTATTTCTCTCCATGGCATTTGTCATTACCTGACATCCCATCTGCTTTAATTATTTATCTTGTTTATTGTCTGCCTCTCCCCACGAGAATACAGGCTCCATGAAGTCAGACACCTTGTCAGTTTTGTTCACTGCAGTATTCTTAGCACTAGATAGTGCCTGGCACATAGTAGGCACTTAATAAATAATTGTTGGATGGGGCTGGAGGAGGGAAGAGTAGTGCAGCTCTCCCTGAGGCTTCCCTGGCTCGGGGAATCAATCCGACCATGCTTGGGCTCTATGGGACCTGAAGCCCCATCCCGTGCCCCAGAAGAGGGGTGGCCTGACTAAGGAAGCAGCACTGGTCTGAGGGGCAGTTCTGGTCCCAGCTTGGCTACCAGTCTTTGGTGTGATGCTGGACATGTCCTTTGCTCTAGCTCAGCCTCAGTTTCTCATCTGATAAGATTGTGCTGGATTCCTTCTTCCACTTAACAAGTATGTCCCAAGTACTACTATGTGCCACATGGCATTCTGGGCCCCAAACAGACACAGCCCCTGCCCTCATAGGGCTGAATCTCTAGAAGAAAACTGTCAAGGGTTTGCCTGGCTCCCACGCGCTCCTGGTCTGCCCTCAGACCTCCAACAGATGCTGACTGGTGACTGCCTGAGTTCAGAGATGCACAGGTTCCATGTTAGGCTGGGAATCCCAGGATTCCCCTGGGGAGGGGTAGTGGGCCACTGGGTATGGGAAGAGTGCATTTAAAGCCAGTAGATCAGGGGGCTATAGAGAGCAAGCTGTTACACCATTATTCTCCCTACCTGGAACTTTTTCTCCTCCTTCCTCACTCATATCACTGGCCAGCTCCCCCTCACCCCTTGGATCACAATTTCAACGCCACCTCCTCTAGGAAGCCCTCCCTGACACAGAGTCTGGGTGAGGGGCCTCTCTGCTGGTTCCCATGGCCCCTGGGCTTCCCATGCTGTACTTGTTTCTTTTTCATCTGTCTCTACTTCGCTTCTCCTGTGAGCACCCTAAGGGCAGGAACTCAAGCTGGTATTCTCAGTGTTGGCCCCATTGTCTTGATGCGTGGGGATCCAACTTCAGAAAGGCTAAGCAGTTCACTCAAGGTCACCCAGCAGGTGATTCTCCAAGCTTCAGCGTAAACCCGGGCCTGTCTGATTCCCAGGTGTGCACTCCTGGTCTCTCTGCTCCACAGATACATGCCCTGAAGGGTTTTCCCAAACACTTTCTCATGTATCTTCATGAAAAACCAGTCTTCTCATGTCTCAGATGGAAGAACTGAGATACAGAGAGGATATCTGACCAGACCACAGTCACATGGTTAGTGAGGAGCAGCTGGGACCAGAACCCAAGTCTCCAGTACCCAGGCCAGGGCTGATCCCTCATGAGAAGAGCTCCAGGATCCCCAGAATTTTCTCCCCCACACTCAACCTGCCCTCACCCCTCACCCCTTACCATACTCACCCAGAGGAGATATTCTTCAATGTAGCAGCTGCCCCGCAGTGAGGTCTTGCTGCATGCTGAGCACTGTGTGGAGACCCTCACCTCGCTCTCTCGTTTACTCACCTCAAACACCCCAGGGAGGAAGCTGTTAGTAGTCCCATTTTCCAGATCAGAAAACAGAGGCCCAGAGTCATGAGGTCACCTGTGTACTATCACTCAACTAGCGTGTGGCAGAGCAGGGATTTAAGCCTGGCCTTTCTTTGTCCTTAACCACGAAGCTATGGAGCCCCTTCAGAGCTCTGAGCAACAGTCAGATTACTGTTCATTCACTCATTTATGCTTCATTCATTCAATCAATACTAAATATGGCGTCCTTATGGGAGAGGTAGATAATACACAAATAAACAAATATGTAAGCAAGATGATTTCAGAGAAGCAAGTGCCTTAAGAGAAATGAAGCAGAGTAATATGACAGAGAGTGTTAGGTGAGGTACTTCATCTGAGTGGGGCTCCCGTCTGAGAAGGTGACATTTGACCTACAACTCAAGTGACAAGAGCCAGCCACTCAAAGTTTTAGGGAAAGGCCCCAAGGTGAGAAATGCAGCCTTCCGAGGAAAAGAAAGATTATCTCAGGCACCAGAGACCGGGGAAGGAAGGAAGGAGACCCCAAGATCTGAGCCCAGGCTGCCTGTTTCTTGGGTGGGGGGACCCCAACAAACTACTACTATGTTGAAAGCCCCAGCAGTCACCCCAGTGGGGACCAGGTTAACACTGGAGGGGCCTTCATGCACTGGTTGGATGGATCAGGAAGCCAGAAAGAGAAGGGACCAACCTGGGGCATACCGGGCTGGGCAAGCCCTTCAGGCCTGGAGGTTCTCTGAGTGAAGGCAGCCTGTTGGCGAGAGCCGGACTCCGAGATGGTGCTGGGTGACTGTCCATCTGTGGCTGACTCTCCCAGGCCTAAGGAGAAGGGGAGCAGCTGCAGGAAGGTAGCTCAGGAGAGAAGGGACTCTAACCCCAAGCCCGAGAGCTCAGTCATGGGCCCTGGGTCCAGCGCAGGGGGTAGAGGCCTGACTGGCCACACTGTGTCAGGTCCATTCCAGTCCAAGCCTTCTTTGGGGCTCAGTAGGCCCTGAAGGGAGAGGCCTGCCCTGACAGGGAGTAGAAACCGGCTTCCTGGAGAGGCAGAGCTGAGTCACAGACCCCTCTTCTTCTGCTCATTTTTGCTGTTCCTCAGACCTTGGGCAGAGACTGAGCAATGGCTTCCTTGGTGGTAAACAAAGGACCAGGGCCCATCTGGTCACTTCATGACTTGATGAAAGCCTTTACACCTCATGGGTGATGGTCAGGGACCCTGGCTGGGCCCGACTGAGGCCTCCCTGGAGGAGGCGAGCTGTCTTGTGTCTGAGTCTCAGCTTCTCACCGAGACCCCTGAGGGGCAACCAGGACAGCAGGAAACACATAGCTTTAAAATGAAAAAAAAAAAAAAATTCTGGGCTCAAATCCTGGGTCCCCATTGTGTGATCTTGCGCAAGGCACCTCAGCTCTCTAGACCTCAGTTTCCTCACATGCAAAAGAAGTGATACCGTGTACCATCAAAGCGAGTGAGAGAAGCTGCAAACAAAGAGTGGATTGTCCTGGGGGCTCAGTAACCATCAGCTTCCTCTCACCACCCACGTTTGGTTGGCTTAAATTTATTTTTACATCCCTGCTTTCCACCTGTGCCACTAACTAGCAGTGTGTGACCCGACATAAGTCTTTAACCCTCTCTGGGCTTCACAGAGGTCCCTGGGGGTCACATAATGGCTTGCCCCTAACTATTAACCTCGGGGTTAGTTGTTCAAACCCCCCAGCGGCACCACAGAAGAAAGACCTGGCAATCTGCTTCTGTAAAGGTCCCAGCCAAGAACAGCTTGGGGAGCAGCTCTGCTCTGTAACACACGGGATTGCCATAGGTCAGAGTCAACCTGGTGGCAACAGATTCGATTTTGGTTTTTGGGCTTCACAGAATTTGAGAGCTGGAGGGGACATCAAATTTCATGTGATGAACCCACATTTTCGTGTAATAATAAAGGCCCAAGGTCAATGCCAAAGCTGGACTTTGGTCCCCATGAGGCCATAGCCGTGTTGTGAGAATCCCAGCCAGGGGCTCATCCCTGAATCCTGGTTCTCCCCAGTATCTGGCTCTGAGACCTTGAGCAAGCCCCTTCCCCTCTTCGGGCCTCAGTTGCCCATCGGTACCATGAGGGGTTGAGCCAGGTGTTTTCTTAGGACCCTTCTAGCTCTGTTGTTCACCAATTCTGGGTTCTATGACTCAGATCAGCAAGATAGCAGCTTTGCTTACCTCTGAAGCCACCAGGGAGACTCATCTAAGAAGCCAAATGGATCACCAGCCTCCAGGCTTTGTCATAGCTTATTGCCTTGGCCTGTGTGGCTTTTTCTGCCAGGAATACCCTTCCCACCCTGGCGGGTATTCCTTCATTCACGCCACAATGATTTATTGGATGTCACTAAACTCTCACCTCTGATGCGAAGCCTTTCCTGACTGCCATGTAAAACTAACTTCCCCTTCTCCATGCCCCCAGGCCCTGAGCACACATCCAGCCTGAAGCATATACCACTTTGTTGTCCTTGCTGGACAAACTGTGTGCAAGTGCTGGGGGCTCCTTGAGGACAGGTCTGGGTCGGATTCATCTCTGGACCCATCTTCCAGCCTGGTCCACAGTGGGCAGAGTGAGAATCTTTTGAATGAATGAATGACTAATACTCCACAGTTCTAGGCAAACAGCAGCCCACAGGCCTCACTCCTTCTCTTGCTGAGAGGCAGTTCCCTGTTGGGTCCGTTGCTCCGAGCAGTCCAGGCCCACCTGGCCACTGGAGTCACTAATGAGCATTGATTCTGATCGGTCCCATCCATCATGTCGCTCAAGCTCCTTTCCTTAAAGAACATTAGGGAGCAAATGTATCACCGGTGACTGGAGGCCCAATAAAGCAGGCACCTTGCGAAATTTAGTATTCAACTCATAAAGGCCTTAAAAGCATTTTTCAATTATGAATGGCCTGGGGGGAGTTGTTCTTTCTTCGCCGGGGGATGAATAAAGATGGAAAATAATAGCATATCAATATTGTTGCAACTTAGCAGGATTAATCTGGAAGAGTTAAAGTCGTTGCTTCTCCGGGCTGCCTGTGTGCTCAGGTGCACTGCAAAGGACTTGGCCAAGGTGAACCTGACCGGCCCCATGGGCAGGGCTGCCTCCCAGAGGACCAGTGCCTCAGGTGACTTGACTGTCTCTTCATCTCCCCTGAGGCAGGCTTACCACAGAACATTCCTGGAGCTCTTCTTGTCCACATGAGGCCTCCAGGGCTGGCCTTCTCATGACAACCGCTAAAATGCCTACCTTGATTGTGGTGATGGTTACTCAAATCTACACCAGGGATAAAATGTCATAGGACTATACAAAAAAAAAAAAAAAGGAAAAGTGCATATGAAAACGGGTGAAATCTGAGTAAGGTCTGTATCTGAGTTAATAGTAGTGAACCAACATCAGTTTCCTGGTTTTGGCAATTTACTCTGGTTATGTGAGATATTCTCATTGAAGGAGGCTGTGTGAAGGGTATGTGGGAACTCTCTGTACTGTTTCTGCCACTTCTTGTGAATTTTAAACTCTTTCAGGATAAAAAATTATAATAAAAAATTTAAAAGAGGCTTTTGCAAGAGCAAAGGGAATGGGCCTCCCTTGGGGAAAGTAGAAAGAGGGACAACGGCTTCAGCAAACAACTTTGTGTTACCCAGTGAGGCAGGAGGAATAATGTGTGCTCCCCCCACAGATGTCCACGTCCTGGTCTTCAGAACCTGTGAACATGTTATGTTACATGGCAAAGCGGAATTAAGGCTGCTAATCAACTGACCTTGCGATGAGGGAGTATCCTGGATTATCCAGGTGGGCCCAATGTAATCACAAGGTCATTTTAATTAAGTGGAAGCAGGGAGGGGTGGAGGGGGGCAGAAGAGTCTGCCAGAAAGATTTGAAGTTATTATGCTGCCAACTTTGAAAATGGAGGAAAGGGTCACGAGTCAAGAAATACAAGTAGCCTCTGTTGTTGTGTGCTGTTGAGTTGATTCCAACTCATAGGACCCTATAGGACAGTGTAGAACTGTCCTATGGGGTTTCCTAGGATGTAATCTTTACAGAAAGATATTGCCAGGTCTTTTCTCCCATGGAGCAGCTGGGTGGGTTCGAACCACCGACTTTACATTAGCAGCTGAGTGCTTAACCATTGCATCACCAAAGCTCCTTAAGTGACCTCTAGAAGCTGGAAAAGGCAAGGAAACAGATTCTTTCCCAGAGCCTCCAGAAACAACGTGGCCCTGCCAACAGCTTGATTTTAGCCGAGTGAGACCCATTTTGGACTTCTGATTTCCAAAACTGTGAGACAACAAATTCATGCTGCTTTAAGCCACTGAGTTTGTGGTAATTTGTTACAGCAGCAATAGGAAATGAATACACCTAGTAAACACATTTTTGAATAAGTACACACTCCAAGACTCAGCAATTTCACTGCAAAAGAAAATCTTTGGTCTCCATTGGGCCACAGCAGTGGGGTGGAAATATGTACAAGAATATTCATAGTAGCATTGTTCAAACTAACCCTAACTGGAAATAATCCAAATGTCCTTCAATATGAGACAGAGAAATCCATTGTGGTGTATCCTTACAACAGAATATTATACATCCATGAAAATGAATTATAGCTACACACAAACACATGGATGGATTTTACAGCACAGTGTTGAATAAAAGCAGGACCTATTATACACAAGCGATGATGAGGCAGAGCCGACTCGATGGCGCCTAACAACAGGGTTCATTTGTATAAAGTTCAAAAACACTGTTGTTGTTAGGTACCACCGCGTTGATTCTGACACATAGTGACCCCACAGAACAGAGTAGAAGTGTACCATAGGGTTTCCTAGGCTATAATCTTTATGGGAGCAGATTGCCAGGTCTTTTTTCCTACGGAGACACTGGGTGGGTTCGAACCACCAACCTTTCAGGTAGCAGCCAAGTGCTTTAACCATTGTGCCACCAGAGCTTCTTAAGCCCAAAAATAGGCAAAACTAAAAAAATACTTTGTTCAGGTTTTCTAGGTAAGGGATAAAATTATAAGGAGAAGAAAGAGGATGATTAATAAAAAATTAGGATTGTGGTTACATTTTGGGAGAAAGATAAGAAGGTGCCAAGTCCTATAAGGATCCTCTAAGGTACAGCGATGGTGATGAGCTGGATGGTGGGGACAAAGACTTCTGTTTAATAATATAACATAAACTATTTAAAAAAAGAAAACTCATTGCCATCAAGTCGATTCCAACTCACTGTGACCATATAGGACAGAGTAGAACTGCTCCACACGGTTTTCAAGGAGCACCTTGTGGATTCGAACTGCCAATCTTTTGGTTAGCAGCTGTAGCTCTTAACCACCGTGTCACGAGGGTTCCACTTAAACTACACGTATATGTTCATACACCCCCTTGCGTGGAAGGTTTATTTCACAATAAAATAAATATACTTGCTTTTGAGCATTCATTTGATCCTTTGTCATTACATCGGGAGGAAGGCAGGATGGGGAACTTTACCTTCATTTTACAACTACGGAAACTGAGACTCCTAAGGAGCCCTGGTAGCACAACAGTTAAGCACACAGCTACTAACCAAAAGTTTGGCGGTTCGAACTCACCTAGAGGCTCCACGGGAGAAAAGACCTGGAGATCTGTTTCCTTAAAGATTACAGCCAAGAAAACCCCATGGGGCAGTTCTACTCTGTCACATGGGGTCACTATGAGGCAGAATCATCTCGAAGGTACTCAACAAAAACAAGAATTAAGTGATTTACTCAAGCTCACCCGCCTACTTCCAGAGCCTCATCTCTATCCACTCATCCCATCTCTCCATGCTCTGGTCTGAGTTCGAGGAAGTAATGAGACAGCAGAAAGAGAAAATAGGAGTCTCTCCTTGGCTTTTGAATTTCAAAAACCTAATTATTGGAGGGGAGTGAATAACCTCAGGCCATGGAGAGATGGTGGTGCTCTGCTTAAGCACTTAGCTGCTAACTGAAAGGTTGGTTGTTCAAAACCACCAGCTGCTCTGCGGGAGAAAGATGTGGCAGTTTGCTTCCATAAAGATTTGCAGCCTTGGAAACCCTATGGGGCTGTTCTACCCTGCCATGTAAGTTCACTCACTATGAGTAGGAATTGACTCAGTGGGGATGAGTTTTTTTTTTTTTTTTGGTATGTGAAGAATGAGGGCAAGCTCCTCTCACCCCTCAGATTATGTAAAGATTCCTGGTACCTATGTAAGTGTAAATATGTATATGTGGATAGCAGGGTTTGGGGGAGAATCAGAACTAGTGAAGAATGGTGCAGAGATTGCGACTTCCTGAGAAAGGTGGAGCCTACCCTATATTTTCCCCAGGCCAAGTATTATGGGAGGGCAGCAGAATGACAGGTAGCTTCATGGGATTCGAAAACTCTATATCTCACTTTCAAGGAGCCTGGTGGCACAGTGGTTCAAGGCTTAGCTGCTAACAGAAAGGTCAGTGGTTCAAAACCATCAGCAGCTCCATGGAAGAAAGATGTGGCAGTCTGTCCCTGTAAAGATCACAGCCTTGGAAACTCCCATAGGGTTGCTATGAGTCAGAATCGGCTTAACAGCACACAACAACGTGACAACAAATCTCACATCCAGGGAGAACTCAGGGACACAGCCAGGTCCCAGAGAATAGATGGCTAAGTGATGTGTGGATTGATAAGACCTTGAATAGCCTCATCAAACTTCTTGAAGTTGATTTTGTATAGAAGGCAAAAATAACCAAAAACGGGGACGAAAATGGAGACTTCACTATGAAGCTCAAGATATTTTTAATAAAAATTAATAAGTTAATGTTTTATTGACTATGAAAAGGCATTTGACTGCGTGGATCATCACAAATTATGGCTAACATTGTGAAGAATGGGAATTCCAGAGCACTTAATTTTGCTCATGTGGAACCTTTGCTTAGACCAAGAGGCAGTCGTTCAAACAGAACAAGGGAATACTGCATCGTTTAAAATCAGGAAAGGTGTGCATCAGGGTTGTATCTTTTCACCATACTTATTCAATCTGTATGCTGAGCAAATAATCTGAGAAGCTGGACTATGTGAAGAAGAACATGGCATTAGGATTGGAGGAAGACTCATTAACAACCTGTGTTATGCAGATGACACAACCTTGCTTGCTGAAAATGAAGAGTATTTGAAGCACTTACTGATGAAGATCAAAGACCACAACCTTCAGTATGGATTACACCTCAACATAAAGAAAACAAAAATCCTCACAACTGGACCAATAAGCAACATCATAATGAATGCAGAAAAGATTGAAGTTGTCAAGGATTTCATTTTATTTGGATTCAAAATCGACACCCATGAAATCAGACAACATATTGCATTGGGCAAAGCTGCTGCAAAAGTCCTCTTTCAAGTGTTAAAAAGCAAAGATATCACCTTGAGGACTAAGGTGCACCTGACTCAAGCCATGGTATTTTCAATGACCTCATATGCATGCGCAAGCTGGACAATGAATAAGGAAGGCTGAAGAAGAACTGATGTGTTTGAATTATGATGTTGGCAAAGAATATTGAATATACCATAAACTGCCAGAAGAACAAACAAATCTATCTGGAAGAAGTACAGCCAGAATGCTTCTTAGAGGCAAGGATGGTGAGACTTTATTTTGGACATGTTATCAGGGGGGACCAGTTCCTGGAGAAGGACATCATGCCTGGTAAAGTAAAGGGTCAGTGAAAAAGAGGAAGACCCTCAATGAGATGAATTGACACAGTGGCTGCAACAATGGGCTCAAACATAGCAATGATTGTGAGGATGGCTCAGGATTGGCCAGTGTTTTGTTCTGTTGTACATAGGATCGCTATGAGTCAGAACCAACTCAATGGTATCTAACAAGAAGAAGAAGCAGATATTATTGTGTAAAGATTTACCCCAATAAATTTGATAATTTAGATGAACTGGACAAATTTATTAAACAACTGAACTAACAATGTGACAGAAGGATAAATAGAAAATATGGATAGTCCAATATTTTTTAAAGAAAACATACCCATTTACAAAAAAATGCCTTTCCCATAAAGAAAATTTTAGACACAGATGGTTTCACTGGTGAATTCTTCCAAATTATAAGAAAGAACTGACAGCAATCTTTCACAGATTGTTCCAAAGGATATATTTTTAAAAAAATTTTTTCCAATACATTTTTGAGGTCTGCATAACCTAGATATGCAAACATAGCAAGAAAGGAAAATTACAGGCTAATCTCTCCCATGGTTTATTAACCCTTCGGAGGCTCATTGTAAAAGGGGGATAATAATAGTTACCTTTCTCAGAGAGTTCTTGTAAAGATTAAATGAGATAGTTGCAAAAATTCTTATCAAAATATGAGCAAACTAAATCCATATGTCACAACAAAGTTGAGTTTTTTTTCCCCCTAGGAATGAGATATTTGGTTGAACATTGAAAATCAATTCTTGTAATTGACCACATTAATAGATTGAAGGAAATAAAGGACAAAATTATATGATCATGTCGGCAGATGCAACAAATTAATTTGATAAAATTCAACACCCATTCATGATTTAAAAAACTCTTAGCAAATAAGTGAAAAAAAGAAAACACCCTTGAATTGATAAAAGGTATTAATAGATAAAAAAAAATTTTTTTTTCTTTTTTATATGAAACCACAGTAAATGTGTAATACCTAATTACAAAATATTGAGAGCCTTCTCCCTGAGATTGGAGGTGAGGCAGTTACATCTACTATCACCACTTCTATTCAGCATGGTACTGGAGATGCTAGCCATGTAATAAGTTACGAAAAAGAAATAAAAGTTATAAGAATTATAAAGGGAGAAGCAGGATACAATGCGATTGTGACCATAGAAAATCAAAAATAATTTATAAATAATTAAAATTAATTGATGAATTTAGCAAAGAATTGTAATTAGAACATGAAATAAAAATATACAATTTACAACAGAATCAGAAATGTCAAGTAAGCAACAAAAAAAACCCACTGCCGTCAAGTCAGTTTGACTCATTGTGACCCCATAGGGTTTCCAAGGCCGTAAATATCTAAATCTTTCTCCTGTGGAGCCACTTGTGGTTTCAGTAATAAATCAAAAATAAGATAATACAACCTCTACACAAAAAACTATGAAACAATATCGCAAGAAATGAAAGACCTAAATCAATGGAAGAATATACCAGGTTCATGGATGAGAAGACTCAATATTGTAAAAATCTGGACTCTCCACAATTGTTCTGTAGATTTAATGCAAAAGCCTGCACTGGCAATCCTTGAGGCAGTCTTTTCTGGTGGAAACTGACTGGTTAATTCTGAAATTTTTATAAGAATAAAAATAGTAGCCAAGACGACCCTGAACAAGAACAAAATTGAAGGATTTAAACCACTGGATATCAAGACTTGTTATAAAGCTAAAGTACTTAAGATAGGGTGGTAGTAGTGAAAAGATAGTGTCATTGATTGAATCGTGTCCCCCCCCAAAATATCTGTCAACTTGGCTAGTCATGATTCCCAGTATTGTACGGTTGTCTACCATTTTACCATCTGATGTGATTTCTCTATGTGTTGTAAATTCTATCACTATGATGTAATAAAATGGATTACCGGCAAGATTAGATAGTGTCTGAAAAGAAAGAAGCGAACAGAGAGACATGGGGACCTCATACCACCAAGAACGCAGTGCCAGGAGCAGAGCACATCCTCTGGACCTGAGGTTCCTGTGCTGAGATGGCCCAAGAACAAGGGAAGACTAATGACAAAGACCTTTATCCAGAGCCGACAGAGAAAACCTTGCTCTGGAGCCAGCACTGTGCATTTGGACTTCTAGCCTCCTAGACTGTGAAAGAATAAATTTCTCTTTGTTAAAGCCATCCACTTGTGGTATTTCTGTTATAGCAGCACTAGATGACAAGACAGACAAATATACCAATGAAATACAAAAACAAAGATTTCATTTCTGGTATGCCTGAGTTTGTAGACTGAAGACTTTACCCACTGCACAGCCATGAATGCCATAAAGATATCTAATGGGTGGAACTTGACTTTGTCATGGGGGTTAGGAATTCTTCCTTGATGACATGATGGTAGAGCTGAGTTCTGAAGAAATAAGCAGGGAGAGCATGTGCAAATGCCCTGTGGATATATAGAAATGTGGCCCAATCAAGAAGTTGAGAGAAAGTTCATGAGGCCGGAGGATAGAGGGGGGCGTGAGATGGGAGCTGTGGCACGAGAAGTCACAGATTGGCATGGCCTCAAGGACTGAGTGTGACCTCATTTCTCTTTCAATAAGGTTCATCAGGCCTGCTCAGGGGCTAGCTTCCCCCCTCTAGGGTGAGCACTGCAGCTGTGTTGCCTAGGTAACAGCAGCAGGTACTCAGAAGGCACTTGCTAAATGCATACAATGGTAGAGCTGGAACTTGAAGCCAGGTCTAGTGACTCCTTGTCCAGGGCTCTTTCTGGACAAGGCTTCTGACTGCTCTCTAGGCTTTATTCAAGTTCCCCTCTCTTCTTCTCCCCTTAAATACTTAAGTCTACCACAACTTCTCCCTTTAAAAACAAAACAGAAAAATCCTTTGCTTTGCACTCAGAACCTTAATTGATGCTTCATTGCCCTCTTGCTCTCCCGGGAAGTGGAGCACAAGAGGCCAGCATCTTCATCTTGTATAACTGTATCCCAGCTCCTAAAACAGGACCTGGAAGCCAGGAGGCAATCAGCAGGTATTCTACGAAATGTTTTCTACAGATCTGTGCTCAAATCCCAGCTCTGCCTCCTACCTCCTTTGTGACCTTGGCCCATTGAATTAACCCCCCTGGAGCTCTGTGGTTCTTCTATAAAACAGGGATGATAATACAGTAAAACCTCCAAAAGCTAGACCCTGTGTAAGGCAGAAACCTGTCAGAGAAGGAAAATTCAAATATTTTCCACTAAAATGTGTGATGGAAAAGTGGTAAGACCGCATCCTATCAGAGGTGGAAAACTTGCAAGGTGGAGTTCCGGTTCTCACAGGTCTCACTGTAGTTACCTTCCTCTGAGAATTCTTGTGAGGATTATGAGACAATGTGTGAAAATCCCCAGCAGGGTCTGATACATTCTAAGTACTCAGAGTTTGCTGCTGTTATAACCATTATTGTTATTCTCTGAGTCTCAGTTTTGTCATCTATAAAATGGATAAATAAATAGATATATCTGGGGATGATATCAGTGGGGACTCTCGTATTCCACCTTACACATTTTAGAAATGGTTACAAATGTCCAGGCATACATTACTTTTGTCATCAGAAAAAAAAGCAAAGGAGCACATATGTGTTTTCAATATGAGTAATTCTTGCCTCATGAAGACTAAACAAGGCAATGTACTTAAAGCACTTAGCAGAGTACTGGGTTATAGTTATCACGCAGTGAGTGGTGACTTTTGCTATTATTACTGTCAACAATAAGCAGACTCCTCCATTGTTCTGAAATTAGCTCTCTCAGTATGCCAAATCTTGCCCTGTCCATCCAGTGTGTGACTTTTGGAAGGCATTGAGGGATCCTCCGGCCAATGCACAAAGCACCGGAGACCTTTCTTCCACCCAGGATCTGTGCCACCCTCTCTCCTGACTCGTTCTGTAGAGCATTTCTTCCTGGAGTCTTCAGCCTGCCTACTGGCAGAAAAGAAAGGGCACCAAAATTTGGTGACTCCATCCAGGCGTCTGGCTATTAATCCCTCAAAAAGTAGCCTCAGTTCTGATGCCTCATGCCAACCAGTCCTCCTGTCCGAGAGAGGCACCTTTAAATGGGGCCAGCCTCAGGGGTGTGGAGTCAAGCAGCCAGCACCTGTAGGCGGCAGAGAGAGCCCAGGGAGCCAGAAGACCAAGGCCCTGCACCTCCAGGATGTAGGCTCCACGGTTGCCATGGACTCAAAAGCACAGAAGAGAACACACAGTCTGTCTCTTCTTGGTTCCCAGCCAGAAGTAAACTCCTAGGAGGTGGACATGCTTCAGAAAGACTGAAATGTTAATGGCAGGTGGAAGTCCTCACCCTCCACCATCTGACCCAGGCCACCTCATCCCTTACCTCAACTGGAGAGCCAGTCTCCTCGCTGGTCTCTCCAGCTCTACTTTTAGCAGTGTGTTAGTCAGGCCAGGCTAGGCTGTGCTGTGGTAACAATCTCTGTGTCTCAATGGCTTATGGCACACTTCCTCGGTCACACTTCCTAGTCATTGTTGGTCAGGTGCAGCTGTGCTCTGTGTCATCTTCACTCTGGAACCTGTGCAGATGGAGCAGCCTCCTTCTAGCACATTACGAAGTGTTTTGGAAGAAGGAAAACAGACATCGCAAACCAGGAAATGACTTAAAGCTTCTGCCCAGATGTGACACATGTCACTTCCACTCACATTTCATTGGCCAAGGCAAGTCATGTGACTGAGCCTCATGTCAATGGGGTAAACCAAAAAAAAAAAAATCAAACCCACTGTTGTTGAGTCAATTTTGACTCATAGCGACCCTGTAGAACAGAGTAAAACTGCCCCATAGGGTTTCCAAGGAGCGGCTGGTAGATTCCAACTGCCCACTTTTTGGTTAGCAGTTGATCTCTTAACCACTGCACTACCAGGGCTCCATCAATAGTGCCAGAATGTAGGAATGATTAATTCTTGATTAAACAGGTAGAATGAGCTTTAAAAAAAAACAAACCATCATGTCCCCCTGCTTCAAACCCTCCACCCTCCACCCTCATCTCTGATTAGTCTCCTGTCACACGCTGTGGTCCACTCACACTGACCTTCTGAACACGCAAGCTCTTTCCTTCCACAGGGCCTTTGCATGTGTTGTCCCTATGCCCAGGTCAATGCTTTAACCCCCTTCTTCCCAGGTCCTGGCTTTTCCCATTTTTAGGGCTCCCCTTAAATGTCACAGCAGAGAGGCTTCCTTGACCACCCCCTTATTCTCTCCTGCTACCTGGTTATGTCCTTCCTAACACTTAACCCCACCACCTGTGCTGGCATGTGTGTTTCTGTGATGCTGGAAGCTATGCCACTGGTATTTCAAATATCAGCAGGGTCACCCGTGGCGGGCAGGTTCAGCAGAGCTTCCAGATTAAGGCAGACTAGGAGGAAAGGCCTGGCAACCTACTTCTGAAAATCACCCAGTGAAGACCCTATGGATCACAACAGAGTATTGCCTGACTCACTTGCCTTGATCACATCATCAGCAGGAGTCAGTTGTTAGACGACGACATCCTGTTTGGTGAAGCAGAGGGACAATGAGGGTGAGGGGGACCCTTGGTGAGCTGCATCGGCACAAGAGCCACAGTGATGAACTCAGACATGCCAGTGATCGTGAGGATGACCCGGAACGTTTCATCCTGTGGTACACAAGGTTACCGAGCCTCGGAGTGTATTTAAAGAAGCTGTCTATCTAACCCTTAACGAACAAGAATTACTCTGCTTACATACTAGCTTTATTGTTATTACATGTTCCTTCCATCAGCTTCTTGGGAGTGAGGTATGTGTCTGTCCTGCTCACCACGGTGCCTCTAACTCAGTAGAAGCTCAGCAAATGTGAGGGAATGAGTGACAGTCAGATCAAGACGCAAGGGGCCCAGTGCACTTAGGCGCCATGAACGCTTTTCACCCCTGCCCTCCCTGAGGATGGCATTGCAGGAGGAGCAGGGAAAGCCGGAGCCTCACCTCTCCCTGTCCCCTCTCATCCACAGCAGTCCACCAGAGCCAGGAGGGGTGCTATGTGTCATCTAGAAAATAAAAGCAGAGCGGCAGCTGCGATCTGAGCACAGTCATCTGCAGCTTACTGCAGCATCTTGAATGCTCACTGTAAGCCTGAGGGGTGGATATTATGATCCTCACTTTATAGATGAGGAAGCTGAGGCTCAAGCAGTTGGCAGGTTTGCCTACCATGGCTGTGCAGCCACAGCTGGCAGAACTGGGATTTGAACCCAAGACTGGTTTTAAGTAAGGTGTGGGCAGGACCTCTGTGCCACCTGATAGCTTTGGGAATAGGGACCGTCTTTACACTTGTGGGCAGAGTAACGGCCCCCCAAAGACATCCACATCCTGATCAAAAGATGTCCATCCCCCCAAAAACCAAATCAAACCCATTGCCATTGAGTTGATTCTGACTCACACTGACCCTAAAGGACAGAGTAGAACTACCCCATAGGGTTTCCAAGGAGTGGTTGGTAGACTCTAAAACCTGACCTTTTGGTTAGCAGCTCTTAACCACTATGCTACCAGGGCTCCAACCTAATCCCAGAAACCTGCAAATACGTTATATGACATGGCAAAAGGGGCTTTGCAGATGTGGTTAAGTTAAGGATCCTGAGACTAGAGAGTGTCCTGGACTATGCAGGTGGGTCCAATGTAATCATAACGGTCCTCGTAACAGGGAGGCAGAGGGGTCAGAGTCAGGCACAGAGACTGGAAGATGCTACACTGCCGGCTTTGCAGATGGAGGATAGAGGCCCAGCCAAGAGATGCAAGTAGCCTCTAGAAGCTAGAAAAGGCAAGGAGACAGCTTCTCCCCCAGAGCTTCCAGAAAGATCTCAGGCCTGCCGACACCTTGATTTCAGCCCAGTGAGACTTTTGACCTACAGAACTCTGAGATAATAAATGTATGTTGTTTAAAGCCAGCTAGTTAGTGGTAATTTGTCACAGCAGCAGTAGGAAACAAACAGAACCCCTCGCTGCATCAGGAGTCTGTCCTGTCTCCCCAGCTGAACTGTTGGTTCCCTGATCGCAGGAGCCCAGCAAATGGTGGCAAGGCTTACAGTCGGCATTCGATAATGACTTGGAGCGGGTGGCAGGAGTGAGAGGGATCCAAGGTGACCCAAGAGGAGGGGGCATGAGAGGACATGTGGGTGGGAGTAGACAGGAGTGGTGGGTAGGGAGGATGCTGGTTGGAGAAGCCCCAACACCAGTCCTGAGGCACTGCGGAGAAACCCAAATCCCCGCTGCTGAAAGGACCCCCGTGGCGAAGCCACCAACTGGCATCTCACACATGCAGAAGTGAGACCCAGAGAGGGGAAATGACTTAACTAAGGCCACTCAGCAAGCTGGTGGCCAAATGGGATTAGAAATTAGATTCACCTGAATCCTACTAAGTCTTGTTCCTGGACCTCTGACTAGCTCTGCCACACCTAGGGCATAAGGATGGCCCTCTTCCAGGGACCTGGAGTGACAGCACCTCTGATAGGCCAGAGGCTGGGGGTCAAGTGAAGGCAGGACTGGGGGAAGGGTGTGGAGATGACCTAGGCATCTTCCTTATCCAGGAGAGCTGGGTCCAGCAGAGAACAAGGTTGTGAAAGGGAATCTCAGACCCCGATTCTAGTCCCAGCTCCGTCACTGTGTGACTTTCAGTAAACTTCTCTCCCTCTCTGAGCTTTGGAGGTCAGGGGATTGAACTTGATTCCCAAGGATTTTTCTAGCTCTGATGTAGAGTGATTTGCCCTTTGTCCCTGCCTACCCCCACCCTAGCTGGGGCCCCATGATTTCTCAGCAAGTTCAATTCCTCTCCAGGCTCTTGCCTGAGGCAACTGCAGTGGCCCAGCCTCCCACCCAGGGCTCAGCACCCGGCCTCCTCCTTCCCAGCTTGTCCTGACCTTTGGCCCTCCCCTTCCTCTTGCCCATCAGCACCATTGAGTTTCCAACATACCTGCTCTGCATCCTTAACCCAAAAACAGGAAGCCCCAACCCTGGGCGGGGGGCAGTGTGGGAAGGCTTGGATTACACAATGCCAAAAGGCATTGGGTCCCATGTCTGAGTCTCCCCAGCCCCCGTTGTCCACCCCTGGGTCACCCTGGCACTTCCTTTCAAACTTGCTGTGACCACCGCCTGCCTGGACCGCGAACGTTTGGCCGCCGCCACACCCTGCCTACTAGCCAGATTGTCTCCTCAGGCCTCAGAGCCTTCAGGGTCCTCCCATCTCCAGTTTCCTGGTACCCCCAACTACAGAGCCTGTCCTGCTCCTCAAATCTCTTCAATCCCATCCTGTAGAAAGGCCTGCAAGGAGCCCTGGTAATGCAAACAGTTAAGCACTCAGCTGCTAAACAAAAGGCCAGCAGTTCAAACCCACCAGCTGCTCTGCCAGAGAAAAACCTGGCGATCTGCTCCCATAAATATAAAAAACCCACTGCTGTCAAGTTGATTCCGATTCGTAGTGACACTAGAGGACAAAGTAGAACTGCCCCATAGGGTTTCCAAGGCTGTAAATCTTTACAGGACAGACTGCCACATCTTTCTACCACAGAGCAGCTGGTGGGTTCGAACTGCCAACCATTCAGTTAGCAGCTGAGCACTTAACCACTGTGCCACCAGGGTTCCTCTGTAAAGATTATAGCCTAGAAAACCCTATGGGGCAGTTCTAGTCTGTCACATGGGGTAGCTATGAGTCAGAAATGACTCAATGGCACCTAACAACAACAACAAAAGGCTTACAAAGAAAATCAACACACAGAGAGGGTCAGCAATTGGCTGGAGGTCACACAGCACAGGCATGGAACCCCAGAATTCAGTGTCTTACCTGGGACCACTCCCCACCACCCTACCACTGCCCAGCGACTCCCTCTGACTGCCTGAAGGACAGGGAGAGCAGCCAGCCTCGCTGACCCAAGTCCAAGGCCAAAGTGATGCTATTCTTTCCTCGAGTGAGCTCCACCCACCCTGTGCCCGATTTAGCCATTTAATGCAGCCGGGCCTTCTCCACCCCTGCCTCTGAGATTAGCTCTGGAACGGGGCTTTGAACGCCTGCCCAGAGTCACTCAGCTTAAAACACCGGGAACCAGGAAAAAAAAAAAAAAATCGACCACATTTAATGGAGCCGTCAGCGGGCGGGTCTGGGCCGTCCATTATGCGGCCCTGCCCGCCCAGGGAGCCCGGCCACGTGGCCACCTGACCACAGCATTAACGCGACATTAGCCCGCAGGCCAGGCTGGGGGAGGAGCCGCCCATGTCCCAGGCCTCAGGCCTGCCTCTCTGGCTCCCCCAAGGCCCAGGGCCCCAGGGATTCTTGGTGCCACTCCACAGGTGGGAAAGGAGGCCTCATCCACAAGTCCACCCCTTCTGTCTGAGGGCCCCCTCCGGACAAGCCCTGGGTGTGCCTTCTCTAAGGCCTGGACACCCGAAAAGGCTGCCTGTCTGCTCTCCATTGCTAAGGTGGAGATAGTATTAATGAAGGCACCCCGGAGGGCCCGGTCCCCCAAATAGTTCTCTGGCTAAGGCCTGCCATGCCACCATTGGTGCTGCTTTCCTTTCGTTGTTTAAAAATTGCTCTCGTCCACATCCAAGTTGCTCTACAACCGTGTCCCCCAAAACGTGTTCTAGGGAACGTTTGTCTCACAAGATGCTTCAGAGGAAACAAAAAGGGGCAGAGGGTTCAGCAGTGAAGTAGGTTCGGGAAACACTGCAAATGCTAGACCCCTCTTGGAGAGTTACAAAGATAGTAAATACTCTGAGAAGTCCTGCAAGAGAACTTGCTTTTATTTAATCCACTGCCCAGACTTATTTGACTATATCATCCTCCTCTTATTTTGGCAGAACACCTATTACTACGCTGAAGGCCTAGCATGCAGGGAATACCTTTTGGGAAATGACACCTTAGAGGTCTGAGCCTGTCTCCTTCCTCATGAGGCTGGCCAATGAGAGTAAGGTAGCCTTCCATTAAGTCACGGCCTACCCAGAATCAAGGGAGGGGACACAGACCCACCTCTCCATGGGGGAAGGTCAATGTCACGTGGTAAAAAGAACGTGTGAGATCCCTCTATCCCTACCCCAACCCAGCTCTGGTAGAGCAAGGCCTTAGCCATGAAAGGAAGGTTTCTTGGCCTCATTAGAGCTACCTCACAGAAGCTCAGCCACTTCCACTGGTGCTCCCTAGAAATTTTATCTGAAGATTCCTGGGCTACCCAAAGTCCTGGTGGAAGCCCCAAGACAGAAATGGGAGACCTGGACTCTGCTTCTGCTTTTTCTGATGGCCCTCTATCCAGCCTCTCTGTGCTGATGGCCGCAGGTCTGAGCCCTAGGGTCCCCTCTGCATGGACAAACCTCTTTTACTCCCTTGCCAGGGACGCTAGCTCTTTGTGTTAAAATGCTCTGAGGTCCCACCAACCAAGGCTCACTGAATACCTCTTCTGTGTTGGCCCTGTGCCAGGTGCCAGGGCCTCAGCTCGCCCCTATCCCCCAAAACCACGATTGCCTTACTGCAGGACAATCTGTAGTACCCACAGAAGTAAAGTGATTTGGTAAACATGGATCTCCCAGATGTGAGTGAGGAAAGCAAATGAGACATGAAAGCTCCTTTATATGAACTTTCCAGGGCCACAGAACTCATGCGGTGCAACAGATTGTATTTTCCAAATATGGTCACTAAACAATTCCCATTCCATGTGCTCTTCTTACAGTATGACATTGACCCTCTATGTTCCCTCCCTTGATTCTGGGTGGACCTATGACTATGGCAGAAGTGACATTATGTAACTTTGGATGCTAGATCATAAAAAGAAATATAGCTTCCACTTGGCCATCTTGGGACGCTCTCTCTTGGAACCCAGATACCATGCTGTGAGGAAACCCAAGCCACATGGAGAGGCCACATGTAGGTGGTCCAGCGAATGGGCCGCACCAAGGTCCCAGCCATCTGCCAGCATCTACCGTCAGAAATGCCATTGAGGAAGCGTTCAAGAAGACTCCAACCCTTGCCACAATCTGACCACAATCACCCAAGAGACCCAGAGCAAGAACTGCCCAGCCCAGCCCAGCCCAGTCAACAATTAGAACTGAGAGAGACAATAATAAAATGATGGTTGTGGATTTAAGTCACTAAGTTCGAGATGACATTTTATGTAGCTGTAGATAATGGAACACATGGCAAATAACTTCCTCCACAGCCCATCTTTGCAGGGGTGAGGAGGGCCTGTCACACCCTGGAGTATCTCTCCCTCCTCTCTTCTTTCCTTTGCTGAACCAAAGGATTCACCCAGCTCCCTGTCACATGACAACAACCCACACAACCAGTGAGAAGTTACAGAGTCTACACCCACATTAGGTCGGGCCAGAGGGAGGATGCTATTGGTCTCAGTACCCTAACAATGCCTGTTAAAATCTGTTTTCTGAAAGCTGAGGAAAAGTGAATACAGCATAGATGTAAGTTAAGGCTAACATATCAATACTGGTTCATTAATTGTGACAAGTGTACCATACTTATTTACACTTTAATAATAGTAGAAATTGGGTGCAGGGTACATAGGAACTCTCCAAACTATCTTTGGAAGAATTCTGTAAATCTAAAATGACTCTATATTTTTTTTTTATTAGGAAAAAATCTATCTCCAGCTTATTAGAACAACTCCCCGTATTGCGCATCTACCCCCGCCAGAGTTTGTCATACATTCCTGTAATCCTCAGAACAGTTAGATATCATGAGCCCCATGTTACAGACGAGGAAAGCAAGGCTCAGAGAGACTAAATGAGTCGCCCACGGCTGCACAGCCAGTGCGGGGAGGACCGGAATGTGAGGCAGATCTCAATGGCTTTCCCCCCTTCAGCTGTCTCTTCCCTCTCCTGGGGTGGGCTGAGGCAGGGAGCAGCGTGGCCCATGGAGAGCACTCAGACCTGAGCCCCACCTGACTTAGCAACTCACTAGCTGTGTCTCCTTGGACAGCTGTCTTTACCTCTCCGAGCCTCGGTTTCCTCATCTGTGAAATGGGATACAGATGCAGGGTTGTTGTGAGGAACAGAGAAAATACAGTGCCTGTGTTTTGACGGTAAGAGGAGAGAAGGTATGATAGGGGATGCTGTACAAGGGGGGAAGCTGAAACCCAGAGCAACTCAGGGGTTTGCCTGAGGCGCACAGCCAGGCAGGACGAAGGATAGCCTGACGCTTGTTCAAGGCCTGGCTGGTGGCCTGGACTCCAGATAAGGTGTGTGACCATAGGGTGGCCAGACTTGGCCTTGGTGTCCTCAGAGTGGGGTTTCAGGAGACAGAGGGTGCAGAAGTACACTTGTCCCCATTCTTCCAGTTTCCCTCAGCATCTAAAGTGCCTCTCCCTAGCCCCTCCATTTGGGATACCTCTTAATGAGGATTCAGACCAAACACTCTCCCCCACCCCAACCCCAGGCTGACAAACCTCAGCCAGCAGGAAGGACAAAGGTGTTTGGAGTCCAGGCTCTAGTGTTAGACAGCCTACTTTAAATTCTGCAGACTAGCTGCTGTGTGTTAGCCTGGGCAAGTGACTCAGCTTCTCTGTGCCTCAGTTTCCACTTCTGTAAAATGGAGGTAGTAATAGTACTTGCCTGCTGCGGCTGTTGTGAAGATTAAATGAGTTAATACTTACCAAGTTCTCTGAGCCCACCCAAAAAGAACCTGGTGGGGCAAGCAGTTTGCCATGGGCTACTAACCTAAAGGTTGGCTGTTCAAATCCACCCAGTGGCTCTGTGGAAGAAAGGCCTGGTAAACTACTTCCATAAAGATTCCAGCCAAGAATACTTGATGGAGTAGCTCATGGGGCCGCCATGAGTCGGGAGCCAACTCGACGGCAGCTAACAACAACGACGAGCCCACCCCACCCCAGGTCAGACCCAAGAGAGCACATCCAAGCCGGAAGGGCTTTGGGGTCGAGCAATCCAATCTGTGAGTACTCAGATAAAGAAACAGAGCCCCTCTTCTGGGTTCCTTCCAGCTTCCTGCCCAACCCTGTACACTTGAGTCATGGTGGGGTGAGTGGAAAGGGGAGGTCTGCTCCCTGGTGCTGAGCCTGGTGCAACTTCTAGAAATCCCCAGGGCCTACAGTGTGGGGCTTGGACCAGATGCTCCCCTTCCCATCTGCTTCCAGGCCAAGAAGCCCCCTTTCATGTCACATGTCTACACTGAGGACATTCATGTATATACCTAGCATTCATCTACTGAGCTCCTACTGTATGTAGACCCTGCACTAGGCCTTGAAGAGACCTCAGAGAACAGAACCTGGGTGCAGGAGACAGACAAGCAAATAGATGTAACCCCACATTCAATGCCCATGATCTGGCTCTGGGGGGTCGCTCAGGAAGCACCTGAGTCAGCCAGAGGTGGAGGCAACCAGGAGGGCAGGTCAGACTTCCCTGGAGGAGGTGACAGCTGAGCAAAGACATAAAAGATGACTTGGAGTTAACCTGATTCTTTCATTCTGTAGCCAACAAATATTTGTTGAGCACCTTCTCTGAGCTAGGCATGTTCTAGGCACTGGGAAAATAGCAATGAACAAAACAGATTAGGTTGCTGGGACTGACAGTCTAATGAGGAGAGACGGTCAATAAACCTGCAGGTAGACAAAATGGCAGGTGTTGCTGAGCACACAGAGAAAGGTGAAGCAGGGCAAGGTGGATGGGGAGGGAGGAGGGCGGACGGGGCTGTCTGGAATCAGGTGGTCAGGGAGGGGCTCCACAAAAAAGCAAACCTTGGGCAGACCTGCATGAAGTGAGGGGAGCCATGTAGATACCTGGGGGAAGCATGTTCCAAGCAGAAGGAAGGGCAAGGGCCAAGCCTGGAAGTGAGAGGGGACATGGCCCGTGGGGACATTGTGGGTCATTGGGCACAGCTGAGCTTGGAGGGAGGCAGGTAGTGGGGAGGATGAGGTGAGCTTGCTGATGGTGAAAAGACTTTGTGAGGAAAGAAAATGACTCTACCCTCCGCCCCCTGCCCCCACCCCAGGCAGTGGGGAGCTATGGGAGGGTTTAACGAACACTCAGGAGTCCCTAGGTGGCACAAACAGTTACGTACTCAACATTAGCTCAAAAGGTGGCAGTTCGAGTCCACCGAGAGATGCTTTGGAAGACAGGACTGGTGATCTGCTTCTGAAAAGTCACAGCCTTGAACACCCTGTGGAGCGGTTTTACTCTGCACACATGGGATTGCCATGGGTCAGAATCGACTTGACAGCAACTAAAAACAACCACGGTGAACACTCATGTCTCACTTGTTAATGCCAAACCGTGACCCTGACCTGTGGCCACATCTTGCAAGGGTCATCCTTGCCTATCCATCCCCTTTCCACCTTGCAGGCCCCAACCCTTCACCACAACCCAGGCCTGAGCTCAAACCTCCAAGCCCCCCTCCCCACCCCTAAACTATGGCCAGATGGTTCTGAGAGCCCTATGAGACAAGCTGGAGCCCACACTCATTTATTTCAGACTAGCCCAGCCCACACCAGGGCCAGTCTCTCCAGGAGGCCAGCAGAGACACCATGGTGCTGGGATATACCCCCAAGGTCTGGGGCGATGACACCTCCACCACCAGAGCAGACCTGACGAAGGCAGGAATTCAGGGGCCCTGGATCCTATTCAAGGAGCCCTGGTGGTACAGTGGTTAAGCACTTGGCTGCTAACCAAAAGGTCAGCGGTTCGAACCCACCAGCTGCTCTGTGGGAGAAAGATATGGCAGTCTGCTTCCATAAAGATAGATTACAGCCTTGGAGACCCTATGGGGCAGTTCCACCCTGAGTCACAACCAACTTGACGGCAACACGTTTTAGGTCCTATTCTGACCCTGCCACCAAGTCACTGTGTGACCCTCGGTGAGCCCCTTCCCCGCTCCAGGCCTCAGTTTCCCCATAAAGACACTGCCAGCTCTAAATGCTACAACTCCACCTTGCCCTCTGCCTTGGGGCAGATTTGCCTCTGGGTTTGATCTCCCCAACACCAGTGCCAGGGCTTGTTTCCCAGAGCCTCCAGAACCATCCACTCGATTTTGGCCGCTCACCCCAGGGACTGCTGAGGCCTCTTTGAAAGAGCCACACACTAGAGACCAGCATCTCCCTGAGGCCCCCAGGCCCCAGCTCTCCTCCTCACTCCATCTCAGTGCTCCCCTCCTGCTCCGTCACGGGCTCCAGCTGCCAGGAGGGGGGAATGTGCTAATTCTATTGGAGGCTCGACCCGGTGCTCATTTATTTCAGACATGACCTTTGATTTCTCGGGTAGAGTGTAAATTACATGTCGCCAGCATAAAATATTAAATCCAATTTATACTTAATTATTGATGCTATTATGTATTCTATAGTAATGGCATCAGAAATCTCAGCCCCCGTCCGTGCCCAGTAAATAGCTTTTTTGCATTAGAGGCTCCTTGAGGTAAGAAATCTTGCTCCATTCCTTCTTAACCGTATGATTGATGATTATGGGGAAGTTCGTAAATAGTCTTCCAGAAATATTTTCTCTGGTCGTCCGTAGCTCCGAAGGAAGGGGGGGCTGTGCTAATTATCGGGGCGGTCGGGCGGATGCAGCCCTCCCTGCCCCACCATTTGGAGCGGGTGGGTTGAGGGTTGGCGAGATGGGGACGGTTTAAGCGAAACCATGCTGAGTGGTTTAAGAGCGAGGGGAGGAGGACCGCCGCGGTTTTCTGAAGGCTTTAAGTCACATGTAATCTTCACATGGACATTGGGGTTTTGTTTTTTATTGAAACATTAATAATTCTGGTTTCTTGTAAAATATTCATGGTTCCTGTTGCTGCATTCAAACCCACTCTCGGCTGCTGCTTTTAATTTCCAACTCAGTCCGTGCAGGCCTCTGCTGTCGACCACCTATTGCTCCTGTGCAATTTATTAAGCAGAGGTAACGGTGGCCATCGGGTGGTCAGAAAAATCGAGCTCGGGGCTTCTCTGCAGCAACGGGTCGAAAGCCAGAAAGACCGGGAGTGGGCAGGGCCGCCACTGGGCAGGCCCAGTGAGCACCTGGGGACATCAGAGGCATTGGCACAGCTGGGCCAGAAGAGCTGGGGAGGCCTGGCGGGGAGGGGAGAGGCAGGATGAGGCAAGAGGTCGAGGAGGAGGAGAAAAGGGCACTCAGCTGGAGGGAGACCATTGTCACAGCATGGGGCAGAGGACAGAAGAGCAGAGCAGTAAATGGCACAGGTTCTGGGGACAGAAGACCGAGGTTCTAGCCAGATCCTGGCCTCCAACTGGCTGCACGACCTTGTCGAGTGATTGCCCCGCTCTGAGCTTTGGTCTCCTCATCTGGAAAACGGGTGCAAAGGCCAGGCAAGAGCTCAGTGCCTGGCATGTGGTCCCTGCTTGGTAGCTGGCCTTCATGACAATTACTGGGGAGGTTTAATTATAGTGTCACATGCAGAATCTGTTGGTATCTGAACTTGGTGAGACCTTAAGAAACCTAAACATTCAGCCCCTTCCCTGAGCAGAGAAGAAGCAACGCCCAGAGAGTGGAAGTGACTTGCTTAAGGTCCCACGGTCACACCTTTTAAAGAAGATTCAAGCTGTGTCCAAACCTGAGTTCTGAAATTAGGATTTTTTTCAAAAGTTGAAATAATCCAAGTTCTGGGAACACAATAACCCCCCTAGCAATTGCCCAAGTTCATACATGGAGCCCTGCTCCACCCCCACCCCACACCACCCCCAAAGAGCTATGATTAAAAGGTTCGGCCACCCTTCTGCTGGGGCCCTGCCCTTCCTGCATCTCCCACCAGGGTCCAGCCATGAAGGTAGACATAATTCCACTCGGGAACCTGCCTAGATTTCCCTGGGGCTCCATCTATTAGCACAGCTTGCCAGAGGCCACAGTAGAGCCCCAGAATGTCAGCACTGGAAAGGATCTCAGCAGTCAGCTTCCTCAGCTCCATGGCTTTGTGGGTGAGGAAACTGAGGCCTAGAGAGGTTAAGTGACTTGCCCAATGTCACACAGCCCCAAACAGAATCACAGCTCCACAACCCTTTAGCCTATGGGTCTCCGTATCGATGCTGCTTAATCTGGGGTGGGGTGGGATGACAAGAATTCGCCTCGAGACTCTAAGAAGGAGTGACAGTAAGGCTGCACACACCTTATCTGTCCCTCGTCTGCTCCGGCCAGAGGTGGCCCACCACATGCATGTGTTTTCTGAGCCAGATCCAGCTGCCTGTACATCTGTCCATAATCGGAAGCATGTCCATCCACAGCTGGGCACACTCAAACAACCAGACGGTCTGTGCCCAAATCCAATAAGCAAACCCCCTGCAGCCCTAAGCCCAAATGTCGGTGCATTGAACAAAGGGGCCGAGAAGTGCCAGTGTCCCCAGGGGCAGGGGCCTCCTGATGCTCCAGGAGACAGTCAGGGACATGACTGTCTGGCCCACCTGCCCCAAAGGCAGAGGGGCAGCCACCAGTGCCAGCCACAGAGCAGGAGGCAGGACATGAAATCTCCGAAACACAAGTCCCTCCCAGACCCTAAATGCAATATAACTTGTTATTAGTGATACAGAAAACGTGCCAAACGGAAACCATTGTAGTCCCACCACTGCGGATAAGCCCTAACAAAAAGTAAATGCATTCCCTGCCCTCTTTTTTTTTGTTAATACATTAACCTAAAGTTTTCCTTTAGTTTTTTCTTTGTGTGCACAGAAACACAATATAACATACCCTCCCTCTGGCTTGCACGGTTTAAATTCTGGCAGCTGCAAAACACTGATGTCTCAAAATGATCACATTGCAAATGAAGATAAAGCTTGTGTCTTCCTCTCTCTGGGCCTCAGTTTTCCTTTCTGGGCCAGGGGTGATGTCCGTGTACCTTCTGTCCCCCAAGTCTGGCAGCACAGGGCCCGTTGCAGGAGACTCTGAGGACACCCAGATGAACTCCTGCGTTTCTCTTTGATGGTCCCTGAATAAAATTCAAAGGGTTTTCCCTGCTGTGGGATCGGCTGACAAGCCTGGATCAGCAAGGAAGTAGATGAGGGAGCCTGGGATCTGCGTGGCAGGCAGGCCTGCTGGGGTCTTGTGGGCCTCACACCCAGAGTCCAGACCACGGCATAGCCTAAGAGTACTGGAAGGGGTATCAGATTTTGCTGGTCACCAGCTGTGTGAACTTCATTTAGTTGCTTCCCCTCTCTGAGCCTCAGTTACATCATTTGTGGAACTTATTAAAAATAGGGAGTCCTGGGCCCCACCTGGGAGATTCTGATTCTGTAGGTCTGAAAAGAAACAGCCTCCCAACCTGCCACCCCCAGGATTTGCTCTGATCAAAGGGAGTAGAACTTATGTAAGAATTTGATCCAAGATGTTGTTGCTAGGTGCCGTCCAGTCGGTTCCGACTCCTAGCGACCCCGTGCACAACAGAACGAAACACTGCCCGGTCCTGCGCCATCCTTACAATCGTAGTCATGCTTGAGCTCATTGCTGCAGCCACTGCGTCAATCCACCTCGTTGAGTGTCTTCCTCTTTTCCGCTGACCCTGTACTCTGCCAAGCATGATGTCCTTCTCCAGGGACTGATCCCTCCTGACAACACGTCCAAAGTCTGTAAGATGCAGTCTCGCCATCCTTGCCTCTAAGGAGCATTCTGGCCGCATTTCTTCCAAGACAGATTTGCTCGTTCTTTTGGCGGTCCATGGTGTATTCAATATTCTTCGCCAACACCACAATTCAAAGGCGTCAACTCTTCTTTGGTCTTCCTTATTCATTGTCCAGCTTTCACATGCATATGATGTGATTGAAAATACCATGGCTTGGGTCAGATCCAAGATAAGTTAAAGAAAAAGTATCTTTTTATGGAATGCTGTATATGGATGAAGATCAGAACAAGTGGCTCTGTTTAACAGAGCTCTGCATGGAAAAGGGACTGGAATTTGGAAGCCACAGGCTAGCAACTGGACGGGGAGAGAGAAACAAGAGAAGCATGGTCCTACCCAACAACTTCTACTTGGCCACTTATTTCATCATAAGGCCACATCTAGCTGCATGAGAGGCTGAGAAATGTCATCTTTTAACAGACACGTGGCTGCCCCGAGTAAAACTGGAGTCTCTAGGAGTCGGAATCAACTTGATGGCAACATGTTTTTTAACAGGTTCCTAAGGAAGGAGTAGACAACAAGCAGTCTCGGGCAGAACTGGGTTTCAATTAGAGTAAGCAAATGCCTGCCTCCCTGACTTCTACCTGTAGGTCCTGGTTCCACTCTTTGGACCAACACCTACCAACTATATAGTCTATCTTCTAAATGGCAGCCTTCCTCCCTCTGAAGCCATTTCTTTTCTAGTTGACTATCCCAAAATCCTTCAACTACTTCTCAGGACATGGGCAAGATGAACTCTAAAGAATTCTTTTTTTTCAGTCCACAGCTATTCTTTGTGCTCCTGCTACCTGCGCTTAATAATGGTGATGTATGAAGCAGACACTCAAGCTTACAGTCTGGATGACATTGAACAAATCCTCACCACAGTGCTGAATCTTAACAATAACCAAAACACCAAACTAGTTGCCATCGAGTCAACTCTGACTGTAGTGACCCCATGTGTGTCAGAATAGAACTGTGCTCTCTAAGGTTTTCGATGGCTGATTTTTCAGAAGTAGATAAAAAAAATTTTTTTTTTAGATCACCAGGCCTTTCTTCCGACAGGCCTCTGGGTAGACTTGAACCATCAGCCTTTTGGTTAGCAGCCCAGCGCTTAACCATTGATGCCATCCAGGGACTCTGAATCTTATCTTAACATGGGAGGAGGACAATGTGCAAGCAGAGCCAAGGCCTCCTGGAGGAGTGATGTTTAAGCTGAGTCCTGAGGAATGAGGAGGCATTAGCTAGGAAACAAGTGAGGGGGCAAGTATTCCAGGTGAAAGGAACAGCAGGGATGAAGGACCAGAGTCACCAGAAGTGATCCAGGAAGAGAGGGGCTCAGGTGGCCACCCACCCATTGGGCAATAATCTCTGGGGAGGTTGTTCAACAGCTGTGTTCCACCTGTCCTTGCCAAAACCTAGCCTGGTCATTGTATCAAAATGAAAGTGAAGTGAGTTTGGCAAGACTTTGTTCCCAGCAACCATCCCTTCCAGCTGCTATTCACTGGTCTGTTCTAGAACGTCACGGCAGCACAAGGCTAGACCTCAGGGCTGGTGAGTGATTTCCCAGAATCTGCCTATTTCTCTTTTTTGAAAAAGATTACAAAAGTCCCCTCTCCCTCTGACCCCCGCCAGCCTTCTGAAGTCTCCCTGGTTGGTTATCATTCCTCAGGGGTGGCCATGGCAGCTGTAGGGTCACTTACGGAGGTTCTTGTGGGACTTGAAGATCTAAATTCATTTCAAGCACCCTAGAATCGACTTGATGGCAACCAGTTTGGTTTTTCGTTTTTGTTTTGGTTAGTATTAGCTCAAGAAGCTCTGGGGGCTCAAATGGCTAAGCACGTGGCTGCTAATTGAAAGGTCGGTGGTTGAACCCACCCAGCAGCTCTGCAGAAGAAATACCTGGCAATCTGCACCCATAAATATTACAGCCTAGAAAACCCTATGAGGCAGTTCTACTCTGTCACATAGGGTCGCTATGAGTCGGAATCAACTTGTTGGCACCCAACAACAACAGTATTAGTTTGCAATGTCCTCATCTGTCTTGGGCTGCCATTTCTTCTTAACCATATTTGGTTTCTACGTTGCCAAGAAACCATGTAGAGAAAACCAGTGTGGTTTGGGTTGAGCCCCAACAGGGTGTACACAGCAGCCAAACTACTTCCTTCTTCCTCTAGAGTTTCTGCTGACATCTCAGCCCAGAGCAGACCTGAAGAAAGCTCACTCTGCGGCCCCTGACAGCACCGGCCCCAACAAGCTCACCAGAGAGCCCAGACACTAGGCAGCGGGCTCTTCCAGTGAGAAATTTGCAAAACGCTGGAGATAGAGACCGTGAGGAGAAAGGGAGGAATGGAGAGTACCTCTTGGGGAAGCAGTAAGAAGCTGCTCGGTAGAACATGGCAGAAAACAGGCCATGGAGACCTGGAGAAGCAGATGCGTTGAGCTTTGCAGAGGTCAAGAGAGGCCCCGGTCACGTCCATCCTGAAAGGCTAATCACATTGAAAAGTGAGAGAAACGTCATAAAGTTGCAAAAATCAAGGTCTATTTTAAAGATTTACATATAACAAATTTAATACCCACCAAGATTACACTGCCATTCGGTTGTATATCCCGAGCTTGCTCCAGGGTTTATTTTAACTCATCTTAATTTGCAGTGCACTCATGCAGTGTGGTGTGGTGATGGGTCATGACTTCTTCTCCCAGTCCAGCCAGGGCCCTGTGTGATGGATGCATAACCTCATTTGAGGAGAACATCAAAAGTCTATACACGAGGCCCTTTGAGAATGGGAGGCTCTTCTCAAATATCTCAAAGAAAGGACCACACCCCAGAGCAGTGGTTCTCAACTATGAATGGTTTGCCACCCCCTGCCCCACCCTGGGGCATCTGGCAATGTCTGGAGACCTTTTTGATTGTCATGACTGAGGGAGTTGCTATTGACATCTAGTGAGTAGAGGCTAGGGATACTGCTAAATATCCTACACAGTGCACAGGACAGCTCCCCAAAATAAAGAATTGTCTTGCTCAAAATGTCAATAGTGCCATGGCTGAGAAACCCTGCCCTTGAATGAGGCTATTCTAGACTCTCCCTGACAGCCTAAAACCAAGCCTGGGCAAGATCCACAGGGAAGATAGAATTTGGAGGCTGAGTCCCACCGAGTTAGATGGTTTAGAAAACACCTTGGGCTTTTCACAGGTCCGCCCTAGCAAGGTGTAAAACCAAGTCCACACATACACAACAAACAAACAAAAACCAAACCCACTGAGGTCAAATCAATTCCAACTCATGGTAACCCCATGTGTTACAGAGTAGAACTTTTCTGTAATATTTTCTTGGCTGCAATTTTTACAGAAGCAGATCACTGGGTCTTTCTTCCACAGGGTCACTGGGTACATTCAAACTGCCAACCTTAAGTTAGTACTCAAGCATAAATTGTTCGCATCACCCAGGGACCTTAGTTCACACCTGACCTATCTCAGGTTGTCACTTCTTCTTAACCATATTTGGTCTCTAAGTTGCCAAGAACTTGCTACACAAGGTCAAGGTGATCAGCCAGTTACTGAACCACCGAAATGAACAAAAACCAACACCCTTCAGAGGAAGATAACAGAACCGAGAGTCTCTATTACATATCACCCCCAGTATACAGTCAAAAATTACCAGACAAGCAAAGAAACAGAAAATGTAACCCAATCTCAGCAGGAAAATGGAAACTTTTTTTAAAGAACTAAATGGAAGTTCTAGAACCAAAAAGTACAATAACTGAAATGAAAAATTCACTAAATAGAAACTAACAGTAGATTGGAGACAGAAGAAAAAAGGTTAGTGAACTTGAAGACAAATCAACAGAAATTACCCAATATGAAGAACAGACAGGAAAAAAAAAAAGATTGAAGAAAAATAGAGCCTTAGGTACCTGTCTTAGTTATCTAGTGCTGCTGTAATAGAAATGCCACAAATGAACGGCTTTGACAAAGAGAAATTTATTCTCTCAGTCTAGGAGACTAGAAGTCTGAATTCAGGGTGCCAGCTCCAGGGGAGGGCTTTTTTTCCCTCTAGGCTCTGGGGGGAAGGTCGCTGTCATCAGTCTTGCCCTGGTCTAGTAGCTTCTCTGTGCAGGGACCCTGGGTCCAAAGGCACATCCTTCTTGGTGGCATGAGGTCCCTTCCCTCTCTGCTGCATTCTTTCTTTTATATCTCAAAAGGGATTGACTAAAGATACAACCTAATCCTGTCGATTGAGTCCTGCCTCATTAACATAACTGCCTCTAATTATGCCTCATTAACATCATTTTTTTAACATCATAGAGGTTAGGGTTTAGAACACTTAGGGAAATCACATCAGATGACAAAATGGTAGATGATCCCATAATACTGGGAATCATGGCCTAGCCAAGTTGACACACATTTTGAGGAACACACAATTCAATCTTTAACAGTACCTGTCTTAAAATATCTAAACAACCAAAACCAAACTCGTTGCTGGTGAGTCAATTCCAACTCGTAGTGACCCTATAGGACAGAGTAAAAGTGCCCCATAGGGTTTCCAAGCAGCAGTTGGTGGATTTGAACTGCTGACTTTTGGATAACAACTGAGCTCTTAACCACTGTACCACCAGGCTCCCTTAGTTATCTAGTGCTGCTATAACAGAAATGCCACAAGTGGATGGCTTTAACAAAGAAAACTTATTCTCTCACAGTCTAGGAGGCTAGAAGTCCAAATTCAGGGTTCCAGCTCCAGGGGAAGGCTTTCTTCCTCTGTCAGCTCTGGGGGAAGGTCCTTGTCATCAGTCTTCCCCTGGTCTAGGAGCTTCTCTGTACAGGAACCCTGGGTCCAAAGGCACATCTTTCTTGGTGGTATGAGGTCCCTTCCCTCTCTGCTCCATTCTCTCTTTTATATCTCAAAAGGGATTGACTAAAGATACAACCTAATCCTATTGATTGAGTCCTGCCTCATTAATATAACTGCCTCTAATCATGCCTCATTTATATAACAGATGGTAGGATTTAGAATACATAGGAAAATCACATCAGATCACAAAATGGTAGATGACCACACAACACTGGGAATCATGGCCTAGCCAAGCAGACACACATTTCTGGGGGACACAATTCAATCCCTAACGGTACCCATGGGGCAATATCGAATTAATGTATGTTGCTGCTCTTAGGTGCTGTCGAGTCGGCTCTGACTCATAACAACCCTGTGTACAACTTAACAAAACACTGCCCGGTCCTGCACCATCTTCACAATCCTTGTTGTGTTTAGCCCATTGTTGCAGCCATTGTGGCAGTCCATCATGTTGAGAGTTTCCCTCTTTTTCCCCGACACCTCTACTTTACCACGCATGATGTCCTTCTCCAGGGACTGGTCCCTCCTGATAACATGTGCAAAGTGAGGGAGACGAAGACTCGCCATCCTTGTTTCCACGGAGCACTCTGGCTGTACTCCTTCCAAAACAGACTTGTTCGTTCTTCTGGCAGTCCACGGTACATTTAATATTCTTCACTAACACTGTAATTCAACGGCATCAATTATTTTTTGATCTTTCTTATTCGTTGTTCAGCTTCTGCATACATATAAGACAATTGAAAATATTACAGCTTGAGTCAGGTGCACCTTAGTCCTCAAAGTGACATCTTTGCTTTTTAACACTTTTTTTTTTAATGTACTTTAGATGAAGGTTTACAGAACACACTAGCCTCTCATTAAAGTTAGTAGACATATTGTTTTATGACATTGGTTAACAACCCCACAACATGTCAACACTCTGCCATCTCAACCCTGGGTTCCCTATTACCAGCTTTCCTGTCTCCTACTGCCTTTTAGTCCTTATGCCTGGACTGGTGTGCCCAATTAATCTCATTTTTTTTTTTTTTATGGGTCTGTCTAATCTTTGGCTTAAGGGTAAACTTCAGGAGTGACTTCATTGCTGAGCTAAAAGGGTTTCTGGGGGCCATACTCTCAGGGTTTCTCCAGTCTCTGTCAGGCTAGTAAGCCTGGTCTTTTTTTGTGATTTAGAATTTTGTTTTACATTTTTCTCCAGCTCTGTCCAGGACCCTCTATTGTGATCCCTGTCAGAGCAGTCAGTGGTGGTACCCAAGCACCACCTAGTTGTACAGGACTTAGTCTGGCAAAGGCCATGGTAGTTGTGGCCCATTAGTCTTTTGGACTAATCTTTCCCTTGTGTCTTTAGTTTTCTTTATTCTCCCTTGCTCTTGAAGGGGTAAGACCAGTAGAGTATCTTAAATGGCTGCTCACAGGTTTTTAAGACCCCAGATGCAAACATTCTGCATCCCACTTTGGTGAGTGGCATCTGGGGTCTTAAATGCTAGCAAGCAACCATCTAAGATGCATCAGTTGGCCTCAACCCACCTGGAGCAAAGGAGAATGAAGGGTACCAAAGACACAAGGTAATTATGAGCCCAAGAGAGACAGAAAGGGCCACAAAAATCAGAGACTACATCAGCCTGAGACCAGAGGAACTAGATGGTGCCTGGCTACACCCAATGACTGCCCTGATAGGGAATACAACAGAGAATCCCTGATGGAGCAGACTTAATGGTCTGACTAAGACTAGAAGGACTAGGAGGTCATGGTCCTCAGACCTTCTGTTAGCCCAAGACTGGAACCATTCCCAAAGCCAGCTCTTGAGACAGGGATTGAACTGGACTATAAGATAGAAAATGGTACTGGTAAGAAGTGAGTTTCTTGGATCAAGTAGACACATGAGACTATGTGGGCAGCTCCAGTCTGGAGGGAAGATGAGAAGGCAAAGGGGGACAGAAGCTGGCTGAATGGACACAGGGAATACAGGGTGGAGAGAAGGAGTGTGCTGACTCATTGGGAGAGAGCAACTAGGAATACATAGCAAGGTGTACATAAATTTTTGTACGAGAGACTGACTTGATTTGTTAACTTTCACTTAAAGCACACACACACAAAAGACCCCAGACGCTACTCAGCAAAGTAGAATGTAGAACATTTCCTTTATAAACTACGTTTTGCCAGTTGAGCTAGATGTTCCCCAAGACTATGGTCCCCACAGCCCTCAGCCCAGCAATTTGGTCCTTCAGGGAGTTTGGATGTGTCTATAGAGTTTCCATGATGTTGCCTTCTACAAGTTGTGCTGGCTTCCCCAGTATTGTGTACTGTCTTACTCTTCACCAAAAAAAAAAAAAGTTACCACTTATCTACTGTCTATTTCGTGTTCTTCCATCCCCACCCCTCTTCTCCCTCGTAGCCATCAAAGATTGTTTCTTTTTGTATGTAAACATTTTCATGAGTTTTTACAGTAGTGGCTCATACAATATTTGTCCTTTTGTCACTACTTATCTCACTCACATAATGCCCTCCAGATTCATCCATGTTATGAGATGCTTCACAGATTCATCATTGTTCTTTGTCTTTGCATAACACTCCATTGTGTGTATGTACCACAGTTTGTTTATCCATTCGTCTGCGGACGGGCATCGAGGTTGTTTCCATCTTTTTGCTATTGTGAACAATGCTGCAATGTACATGGGTGTGCATATGTTTATTCATGTGATGGCTCTTATTTCTCTAGGATATATTTCTAGGAGTGGGATTGCTGGATCATATGGTATTTCTATTTCTAGCTTTCTAAGGAAGCGCCATATCTCTTTCCAAAATGGTTTTATCATTTTGCATTCCCACCAGCAGTGCATAAGAGTTCCGATCTCCCTGCAGCATCTCCAACATTTGTTATTTCCTGTTTTTTTTTATTTCCGCCAGTAATGCCGGGGTGAGATGCTATCTCGTTGTGGTTTTCATTTGCGTTTCTGTAATGGGTAGTGATCGCGAGCATTTCCTCATGTGTCTGTTGGTCACTTGAATGTCTTCTTTGGTGAAGTGTCTGTTTATTTCCTTTGCCCATTTTTTAATTGATTATTTGTCTTTTTGTTGTAGAGGTGTTGGATTTTCTTGTAGATTTTAGAGATTAGACCTTTGTCTGATTTGTAATAGCCAAAATTTTTTCCCCAGTCTGTAGGTTTTCTTTTTACTCTTTTGGTGATGTCTTTTGATGAGCATAGTGTTTAATTTTTAGAAGATCCCACTTATCCTGTGGAGCAGGTACGTTGTCAGTTGTGGTTTATATCCTGTTAATGCCGTATATTAGGGGCTCTAGTGCTGATCCTATTTTCCTTCTATGAACTTTATGGTTTTGGGTTTTATATTTACGTCCTTGATCCATTTTAAATTAGTTTTTTTGTATGGTGTGAGGTATGGGTCCCATTTCATTTTTTTGCAGATGAACTTCCAGTTTTGCCAGCACTGTTTGTTAAAAAGACTGTCTTTTCCCCATTTGATGGATTTGGGCCCTTGTGCTTTTTAAACACTTTAAGTAGGTCTTTTGCAGCAGATTTGCCCAATGCAATGTGTTTAATTTCTTAACTGCTGCTTCCATGGGTGTTGATTGTGGATCCAAGTAAAATGAAATCCTTAACAATGTCGATCTTTTCTCTGTTCATCATGATATTGCTTATTGGCCCAGTTGTGAGGATTTTCGTTCTCTTTATGTTGAGGTATAACCCATACTGAAGAATATAGTCTTTAATCTTCATCGGTAAGTGCTTCAAGTCATCTTCCCCATCAGCAAACGAAGTTGTGTCATCTGCATATTGCAGGTTGTTAATGTCTTCCACCAATCCTGATGCCACATTCTTGTTCATATAGTCCAGCTTCTCAGATTATTTGCTCAGCATACAGACTGAGTGAGTATGGTGGAAGGATACAACCCTGACACACACCTTTCTTGATTTTAAACCATGCAGTTTCCCCTTGTTCTGTTGGAAAGAGTGCCTCTTGGTCTTTGTACAGGTTCCTCATGAACACAACTACGGGTTCTAGAATTCACGTTCTTCACAATGTTATCCATAATTTGTTATGATCCACCCAGTCACATAGTCAATAAAACACAGGTAAACATCTTTCTGGTATTCTCTGCTTTCACCCAGGATCCATCTGACAGCAGCAAATATATCCCTGGTTCCACAGCCTCTTCTAAATCTGGCTTGAATTTCTGGCAGTTCCCTATAGATACACTGCTGCAGCTGCTTTTGAATGATCTTCAGCAAAATTTTACTTGTGTGTGATATTAATGATATTGTTCAATAATTTCCACATTCTGTTGGACCACCTTTCTTTGGAATGGGCACAAATGTGGATCTCTTCCAGTCGGTTGGTCAGGCAGCTGTCTTCCAATTTTCTTGGCATAGACAATCGAGCACCTCCAGCGCTGCATCTGTTGTAACATCTAATTTCTATTCCACCAATTCCTGGAGCCTTGTTTTTCACTAATGCCTTCAGTGCAGCTTCAACCTTTTCCTTCAGTACCATCGGTTCTTGATCATATACTACCTCCTGAAATGGTTGAACGTTGGCCAATTCTTTTTGATACAGTGACTCTGTGTATTTCTTCCATCTGCTGTTGATGCATCCTGCGTCATTCATATATGATGTAACTGCTCCTCGCCTGTCCTCCCATTGCTGCTGGTGCCTCTGCTTAGCTCTTTTTCCTTCTGCCCTGCGTTTGTGTTATGCTGTCCCCACACTTGTCCCATTAACAGTGTTATGGGTATGTTTCCCCCCAAAATATGTGCTGGAATCCTAACCCCCATACCTGCGGATGTAACCCCATTTCGGAATAGGGCTTTCTTTATTATGTTAATGAGGGCACATTGGCGTAGGGTGTGTCTTAACCTAATCACTTTGGAGATATAAAAAAAGCAGAGTAGGCACAGAGACAAGCAAGCATAAAAGGGGAAGAAAGATAGATGCCACATGGAGATTGCCAAGGAACCTAGAAATTCCAAGAAGAACGCTAAAGCTGAGGCAAGAATTTTCCCCCAGAGTGGACAGAGAAAGAGCCTTCTCCTAGAGTTGTTGCCCTGAATTCAGACTTCTAGCTTCCTAAACAGTGAGAAAATAAATTTATATGTCTCTGTGGTATTTCTGGAAACCCTGGTGGCATAGTGGTTAAGTGCTATGGCTGCTAACCAAAGGGTCAGCAGTTCGAATCCACCAGGCGCTCCTTGGAAACTCTATGGGGCAGTTCTACTCTGTCCTATAGGGCCGCTATGAGTCAGAATCGACTCGACGGCACTGGGTTTGGTTTTTGGTTTGGTGGTATTTCTGTTACAGCAGCACTAAGAAACTAAGACAAACAGTAAGTGCCTTACAGGGGAACTCTGGTTCAGGCAGATCCATACCCCTGCAGAGGGCCCAGCACAGCACCCTACACATACCAGAAGCAAGTGAAAGCTCATGAGGCATGAGGTACCATGGAACAAGCATGGGCTCCCCAGTTCAGTGGCCTAGGTCCCAACTGAGCTCTGCCATTGTTTGGCTGCGGTTTGGTCCCTATTGTAGGTTCAGGGACTGCTGGCCCTGCCCCACTGGCCACCAGCTTGGCCTGATTAACAGCCAATATCTTAGCCCTACCCCAACTGGCTCCACATTAGGTGTCCTCCCTCACCATGGAGCATTCTGGTTACATAATGGTCACTGTCCATTGTGACAATGTGTGACATTGTCCATTGTGATGGTATTATTGTCCACAGAGTCCCTGCAGGTGCCCTGAGATATGACTCACTAACTGCACAATGGACATTGTCCTAATTCTGCCACTTGCCGGCTGAACGACCTTGTACAAATAATTTGGCATCTGAGTCTTAGTTTACTCAATTGTCCAATAGTAGGGTTGCACTAGAGAAGAGATGGCAAATACCTGACACTCCTTCTGTCCCCTTTCTAACATCATGCTTGACAGACATTGCTAATCGATCACAGCATCCTGACCCACTGAACGAGGATGCAGCCTCAGAGTTTTTCTTAACACTATGATCCAGGCATAGTGCTCCAATCAAAGTAAACCAACATTCAAGATGAAAGCTATTTCCCATTTCTCAACTAAATCAGCCCTTATTTCCCTGAGACCTAGAACTGTGCTCAGGACAGAGTGGGCATAGTGAATCTTTGTTAAATAAATCCACATGGATACATACCAGTTGTCACAGGTTATCATGAAAGTGAAAGCTTTGGTAGCCACCAACCATCACATACCAACCCCAGACCACCTACTTCCTCCTTCCCAGGATCCCTGGCCATTCAATTGGCGCCCTCTGCTGTCCATCAGCCTGTATTACAAGGGCCTTCCATTCCAAAACCAAAGAAACCCAAACTCTGCAGTGGAGTCCTTTCCGATTCATAGTGCCCCTATAGGACACAGTAGAACTACCCCATAGGGTTTCCAAGGCTGTAATCTTAATGACCTTTTCTTGAGGCCATCTCAAGAATAAATTTGACACACTGAACACTAATAACTGATCAGAAGAATTGTGGGATGACATCAAGGACATCATACATGAAGAAAGCAAAAGGTCCTTAAAAAGACTTCGGACATGTTATCAGGGGGGACCAGTCCCTGGAGAAGGACATCATGCTTGATAAGGTAGAGGGTCAGCAAAAAAGAGGAAGACCCTCAACAAGATAGATTGACACAGTGGCTGCAACAATGGGCTCACACAAATCAACGTGAGGACAGTGCAGGACCAGGAAGTGTTTTGTTCTGTTGTACATAGGATCGCTATGAGTCAGAACTAAGTCGAGGGCACCTAACTAACAACAACAATCTTTTCTTGGAAGATGTGGAAGCGGCTTGCCACATTTTTCTCCCGCAGAGCAGCTGGTGGGTTCAAACTGCTGAGCTTTTTTTCCCACAGCTGAGTGCTTAACCACTGCACCACCAGGGCTCCTTCTTCTTCCCAGCCCCAACGAATTGTGAAAATTGAAGACACAGTAATGCCATTGTTCTCCTAAACAGGCACAAACCTCCTCACCTTGATAACCTCCCAGGGAGGCTTTGGATGCAATCAGCTCCAAGCCCTCTCCTTTTCTCTCTCCTCGGGTGTGTCATCCTCAAAACTGAGAGCTCACTGGTCCAATGCTCTCATTTCACAGCTGATGAGAGAGTGCAGGGAACAGGCTCCAAGTCAAACAACCAGTTAGACAAGAACTCGGGACCCTAAACTCCCAGCCCCAGGCACTTCGACACCTAGGCTGCCTCCCTCTCCTCCAAAGTGCTTCCTCCCCAAAGCATGAGACCGCAAAGAAGCTGCCCTGGGCTGGAGAGGCCTTGAGCTCCTCCAAGGGGCTAGTCCATCTGGGGGTTCTGCCTGGCGCTGAGGGAGAAGGGGCCCCAGTTTGAACTCTCTGGCTCTTCCTAAGCTCACCTCCCCCATCCCACACTCACTCTGCTCAAACCACATTCCCCATTCCTTCCTCAGGGCCTTTGCACTTCCTGTGATCTTTTGTAGAATCCCCTGACCCATATCTTCACATCACCGGATCCTCCCTGTCATTCTGTGGTTCCTCAAATGTCTGTCTGCTAAGAGACCTTCTCCCCACCCTCCCCATCGCACAGCTTTGCTCCCTTTTCCTCAGAGCACTTATCACTATGCATTCAACATATATTTACGGAGCAGGTACTGTGCACCAGGCACTGTGTTAAAAATTCCCTTCTTTGTCTTTCTGTTCATCATTCGTTGTCTGTCTCTGCAGATGCGCACTGCATGGGGACAGGGGCCTTGTCTGCAGAACGGCACCAGCATGAGAATAGGCAGGAAGCACTCAGTAAATACTTGCTGACTGAGTGACTGAATTTGGGGTTTGAAAAAGAGGTATGAAGAGGGTCCTGGACAGGGGCTCAGGGGTTGAAGGATCTGGGTTCAAGACCACCTAAGTTGCTGAGTGACCTCGGGCAAGTCTCAAGCCCCCTGTTTGCTGATTCTGAAGGTCTTTCCAACGGGCAGCCCGAGGCTCTGACCTGGAAGATTTCAGATCCTCCCCCAGGACGCAGCTCTGCCCTCAGACCCAGCAAGAGGAGACCAGCTGCCTCCTTCCTCCTTGCACTGCCATGGTTCCCTCTACTGGTCCAGTTCCACCCTCCTCTGGGGGCCAGGGTAGCCAAGGTGAGCTGGCAGCCCCCTTCCTAAGGGCCCACAGCCTACACGCCAGCTCCAGGAAAATTATGGCCAGCTGGGCTGCATCTAGCACCGCCCCCCCACCCCCCCCACACCACCACCACTAGCTCCCTACCTGAAGAAAGGCCAAGGGGCTGGAGAAGCTCAGCCGCTACCCACATATGGTTGTTTGATCAGGGAGTGGGGAGAGGGAGCTGGGCCGTAGTGGCAGCTAGGGCCAGCCTGCATGATGACCTCACTTGAGGGCCCACATGTGCAAGTGTTTGGGTGCTGCTACCTCCATCCCAGCCTGGGGGGAGGAGTCTAAAAGAAGCCCCAGCTCAGAACCACATATGGCTGTGGGCTGTGGTAGGCAGATCCCTGCATTACCTAGCACAGTTCTGGAAGAGGGACCTGGTGCTCAGCTGAGGGAGCTGAGGGTGAGCCCCTGATAGATGCTGAGCTCATGTGCCCCCAGGCTGAGAGGCAGGGTTGAGGGCCAGGGTCAGAAGCCTGCAAGGGGCCCCGGGGGGCTTCAGTGGGGCTCAGCAGTCAGGCCTGGGAATCAGAGTCACAGCCAGCAGCTCTCTGCCCACGAGAGAGGGTTTCAAGATGAACCAGGCTGGTCCTCAGCGTTTCACAAGGACCTTCTGAACAACAGGGGGCATGCAGTTGCCGTGTTCCTAGATTGCTCCAGGGAGAAACTGCACCAATCAGCAACCAAACTGAAGTGCACTGAGTCATTAATTCATACTAGGGTGTCAATGACTGAAGGTGGATCAACAGGAAAAGGGCTTTCATTGAGGACAGAGCTTGTTGGGTTCAGAGTCCTCCAACAGGTGATCCCAAGAAAACCAGGCAGAAAGTGAAACAAATTTTAGTTTCAAATACATAAGCATGAATGCACAAATTTGTGTGTGTGTGTATACACACACACACACATACACACACACAGAGAGAAAGAGAGAGCAAGAAAGAGAATGACAGAGAACTGCCTGTCTGGCATCTTTTAAACATCTCAAGAACTCCTCAGCCTTGACATGTCTAAACCCAACTCAGAATCTACCCTCCAACCAAGCCAGGTCCTCTCCAAGGGGTCCTTCAGCGTCCCTAGGTGTGCAGGCAGAAGTCCAAACCTCAACCCCATCTTCTGTCCTTTCCTTTGCTAACTCCCAGCAATTTCACCTCCAAAACACCCCTTGAGGTCTTAAAAGCTTACAAGCAGCCATCCAAGATAAAACTATTGGTCTCTACACGTCCGGACCAAAAGAGAAAGAAGGAAACCAAAGACTCAAAGAAGAAACTAGTCTACAGAACTAATAGTCTACACAAACAATGGCCTCGCCTACCTTGAGACCAGAAGAACTAGATGGTGCCCAGCTACCAACCATTCAGGCCAGGGACTCAATAAATGGTGCTGGATAGAATGGGAGAAAAACGTAGAATGAAACTCAAATTCCACCCCGCTCCCCGCCCAAAAAAAGGCCAGATTTACTGGACCAGCAGAAATTGGATGAACCTCTGAGATTATTACCCTGGGGTACCTTTTAAATTTGGAACTCAAATCACTCCCAGAGATCACCTCTCAGCCAAAAGACAAACTGGCCCATAAAATAAATAATATTGACCGTGAGTACCATGCTCCTCTAAATAATCATCTAAGAGAAATCAAATGGTAAACATTTTCCCTAGACCAAACATGAAAAGGTAAAGGGGGACAGGGAAGCTAAATTAAGGGAAACAGAACAACCAGAAGGGAAATAATGAGAATGCTGATATATTGTGAAAAATGTAACTGATGTCACTGAAAAACATGTTTAAGAATCTAATTTCCTGTGTAAACTTTCACCAAAAAGACAATAAAATATTAGGTGGGAAAAAAAAAAAAAAAAAAAACCTTTGAGTCTGATCATTTCTCTCTGGAATGGAGGCAAGGATGGGTCTCTCCATACAGGTCACCCTAACATGTGGGCCTTGCCAAGAGACCAAACAGAGGCTGTGGCCCCCTGCCCTCCCCATTCTCTTCCCATTCTCAGCTCCATCCCAGGATAAGGCAGGGCTACGGAAACCCAGCCTGCACAGGTGAGCTCTAGTCACACCTCTGAAGATGGCTGCTTCTTTGCCACCCTCAGGCTCAGGGGTACACACGGGGGTAGCGGGGTCCCCCTCCTGAGGACTGTCTGAGAAAGAGGCTCACACAGTCCTGCAATCAGGCTCTCTGGGAGGCTGAGCGTTGGGGGCATAGGTCCCAACAGACATGTGCCCTCGGCCATAGACTCTCCTCCCCATTGGGTGAGGCAACGACCAAGGAGAACCAGAGCAGGGCCCCTGGAAGCATGAAGTCAGGGCAGGGACTAAGGGTGGCACTGTCCACCTTTTTTCTGACCTCCTCCCAATATCTTTTCTATTAGGCAGCCAAATGGGTCTTTTAAAACCTAATTAGATTCTGTCACCCTCCCAGGCTTTAAACCATTCAATGGCTCCCCCATTGCTCCTAGAATAAACGCAAAACTCCTCAAGTGCAGCCCATGAGGCACTTCGGGTCTAACCCCTGCCATCTTCTCCATTCTTGTTTCTTATCAGGCTTCCCCTCAGTCTCCACTCCATCACACTAGTCTTTGTTCAGACCCTCCTACCAGCCATGCTGCGCCACCCCAGGGCTTTGCACATGCTGTTCCCTCTGCCTGGAATGCTCTTCCCTTCCCACCTGGCCTAGCTCACTCCTCCACATCCTTCAGATCTTGGCTCTAGTGTCACTTCCACATGGACACCTTCCAGGATTTCCCTGCCTAGCTCAATCTCCTGGTTACAGGCTCCCATAGCTCAGTATCCCTCTCTTACTATTGTAACACTAAGGAAGGAATTTGACATTTGCTGGTGTGAGGATCTGGTTACTATCGTTTTCCCCATTAGTCTGAGGTCTGCATGCAGTCAGAGACCTGTATGTTTTTGCATTGCAGCCTGGCACAAGCACCAGGAGCTGACATTTATTAAGCACTTACTATGTGCCAGGCATGCATCTGGGTTGCATCCTTTCATCATACCTATTCAATCTGTATGCTGAGCAAATAATCCGAGAAGCAAGACTATGTCTCACTTACTTTGGACATGTTACCAGGAGGAATCAGTCCCTGGAGAAGAACATCACGCTTGGTAAAGTAGAGGGTCAGCGAAAAAGAGGAAGACCCTCAACGAGTTGAACTGACACAATGGCTGCAAAATGGGCCCAAGCATAGCAACAATTGTGAGGATGGGGCAGGACCGGGCAGTGTTTCGTTCTGTTGTGGATAGGATCACTATGGCACCTAACAACAACAAATGTGCCAGGAGTGTGCTAAGTGTTCTCTACACGTTATTCCATTTAATCCTCTTGACAACCCTATGAGGTGTTGTTGTTGTTAGGTGCCATCAAGTCAGTACCAACTCATAGCATACAACAGAAAGAAATGTTGCCCAGTCCTATGCCATCTTCACAGTCGTTGCCATGCTTGAGCTGATTGCTGCAGCCACTCTGTCAATCCATCTTATTAAGGGTCTTCCTCTTTTTCAATGACCCTCTACTTTTACCAAACGTCATGTCCTTCTTCAGGTACTGGTCCCCCCTGATAACATGTCCAAATTACCCAAACCCAAAACCCAGTGCCGTCGAGTTGATTCTGACTCATAGCAACCCTATAGGACAGAATAGAACTGCCCCATAGAGTTTCCAAGGAGCGCCTGGTGGATTCAAACTGCTGACCCTTTGGTTAGCAGTGGTAGCACTTAGCCACTACACCACCAGGGCTTCCATGTCAAATTACTTGAGCCAAAGTCTCACCATCCTTGCTTCTAAGGAGCATTCTGGCTGTACTTCTTCCAGGAAAGATCTGTTCGTTTTTCTGGCAGTCCATGGTATATTCAATACTCTTTGCCAACACCATAATTCAAAGGCATCAATTCTTCTTTGCTCTTCCTTATTCATTGTCCAACTTCCGTGTGCATATTAGGGAATGGAAAATATCACGGTTTGGGTCAGGTGCACCTTAGTCCTCAAAGTGACATCTTTGCTTTTGAACACTATAAAGAGGTCTTTTGCTACAGATTTGCCCAATGCACTATGTCATTGGATTTCTTGACTGCTGCTTTCATGGGTGTTGATTGTAGATCCAAGTAAAATCCAATCCTTGGCAACTTCAATCTTTTCTCTGTCTATCATATGGGGTCTCTATGAGTCGGAATCGACTCGACCGCACCGGGTTGGGTTATCATGATGTTGCTTACTGGTCCAGTTGTGAGGATTTGTGTTTTCTTCATGGTGGAGTATAGTCCATACTGAAAGCTGCGGCCTTTGATCTTCATCAGTAGGTGCTTCAAGTCCTCTTCACTTTCAGCAAGCAAGGTTGTGTCATCTGTATATCACAGGTTGTTAATGAGCCTTCCTCCAATCCTGATGCCGTGTTCTTCTTTATACCTCTACGTTCTTCTTGACAGCCCTATGAGATGCTGCCATCATCCCCATTTTGCAGATGAGGAAACTGAGGCACATAGGGGTTAAAAAGACTTGCCAAGGTCACATTTAATAAGGGGCAGGGCCTGGATTCAACTAAGGCATCACCACACTGGAGTCCATGGACTTCACCGCCATGCCTGTTGCCTCTCTCAAGCACGCTCCCTGCTCCATGAAGCACATGCGCCATGAATAGTTTTGAAATGAACAGAAACACGCACACACACACACACACGCACACACACAAGCTGAAGAGCACGCACCAGGATGAGAACAAACGTAGTTGTGTGGTTTCTGGTTGGTAAGATGACAGATGTTTATTTTCTTCTTTCACTTATTTGTATGTTTCAATTTTCCGCACCAAACATTTGTATGTTCCAATTTTCTACACTAAACAAGCATTTGTTGAAACCTTTAAATTAAAAAAGAAAACTTCAAGTCTTTTTAATCTTTAAAAAGAAGAAAGAATGGGATAAAATCAAGATATCCAAAGGAAAAGAATACCATTCCCTTCCGTCTCACCCAAAGCTCCAGCCCAGTAGAAAACACAAAGAATTTCCAAGCAGCGAGGGACTCGCCATGTGGAGGCAAGTATGTTGTGCTGGCTTCAGACCGACCAGGGTCTGAATCTTGCATCTCACTGTGTGGCTTTGAGCCAGTTACTTAACCTCACTGACCTCAGGTGCCTCCTTTGTAAAACGGGGACCCCTTCCCACCTTGCAGGACTGTTGTGAAGACTGGAGAGAAAGTGTATAAATGACTCAGCACAGGGCTTGGCACACAATAACGAGTGGCCATCGAGTCGATTCTGACTCACAGTGACCCCATGTATGTAAGAATAAAACTGTGCTCCATAGGGTTTTCAACAGCTGATTTTTCAGTAGATCACCAGGCCTTTCTTCCAGGCGCCTTCGGTGGACTCAACCTAAGCCTTTCAGTTAGCAGCCTAGGGCATTAACTGTTTTCATCACCCAGGGACTCCTGGGACATAATACCCCACTGCTGTCAAGTCGATTCCAACACATAGTGACCCCATAGGGTTTCCAAGGCTGAAAATCTCTGCAGAAGCGGACTGCCACATCTTTCTCCCAGGGAGCCACAGTGGTTTTGAACCACCGGCATTTCACTTAGCAGTCAATTGCTTTAACCGCTGTGGCACCAGGGCTCCTGGGCACATAATAGATGCTCAATAAATAGTGGCCATCAGCCTTAGCCCAGTCCTTATGGACAGGCAGAATCTGGCTGTGGGCACCTCGCAGAGCCCAAGTCCCTGCATCCAGAAGCAGCCACATCCGGTCACTCAGCTAGGCCTCTTGCAAGCCACCTCCCCACCTGCTGTCCCCAGCTGCATCCCCTCCCTCTGGGTCTCACCGCTTGGCTGGCTGGCCAAGGATATTGGGCATCCTGAGATGACTCCAGGGCAATCCAGGGTGGGAATCCAAGGACATAGGCCACCCAGGCAGCTGTATTCATACCTGCAGGCGTCCGATGAAGAGTGGAGGACACGATCCCCCTCCTGCCACAGGACAGGAGCCTTCTTTCATGTAGGTGCAAGCCCCAAATTGGCTTCTGGGGGCTGCGGTTTGGAGACCATCTAAGGGGATTTTCTTGTGAGGCCCCAGGAAGAAACGCAAAGGGTGGCAGAGAAAGGGAGAGAGTAAGTGGGAGGAGGGTCCCCGTGGCTCGGATGGTATTTACTTTCTGCCGCAGCCTTGAATACCATCGAGCTCAGAAGGAACTTTCAAGAAGATTGAAATTTGAGGAAATCAAAGTTTAATTAGTCACAGCCACTGTAATACGTTCCAGGTGATGGCTTGTATGGCAGCGTCTCCCTCCAGGCTGCCTGATGCCTTTCACCATCCACGGGGGCAAGCAAACACTGGGGTGTTTGCGGTGGGAGCCCATTCCCTGGGTCAGCTGAGCAAGGAGGGAGGAGGGGAGGCGGGGAGAGGACCCTGTGCTGCTTCCTGCCACTTGGACACGTCTGTCTGCTGAGGTAGAGCAAGAGAAGGAGGCTTACACCCAGTGCAGGGCGGGCTTCTCTTCCTCCCCTCCCCCCCGCTCAATTCCCATTTGGCATCTTGGCAAGTGATGCTGTTGTTGAGTGACTTCAAGGTGATTTTCAACTCACAGCGACCACATGTGATAGAGTAGAACTCCCCCATAAGGTTTTCTAGGCTGTAGAAGCCTCTGGGTGTGTTCAAACCACCAACTTTTTGGTTAGTAGCCAAACACTTACCCATGGTGCAACCAGGGCTCCTAGCAGGGGCTGTATGGATGCTAGAGAGGACAGACCAGGACCTAACTTACAGTGTGACCTTGGATAAGTCATTTATTAGTGTACTCTGTGTGTGTGTGTGTGTGCCACAACCTCACATGTTATACAGTAGAACTGATCCACAGGGTTTTCTTGGCTGTAATGTTTATGGAAGTGGATCACCAGGACTTTCTTCGGCAGCTCCACTGATTGGGTTCGAACCACCAACCTCTAGGTTAGCAGCCAAGCACCCCACAGGGACCTTCCTGGATGGACAAGTCATTTAACTGAGAAAATGGTAAGTATTCAGGCAGTGGAGTCAGAAGGTCTGGGTTTGGATCCCAACTCTGCCACTCTGCTCTGTGGCCATGGGAAAGTAACTGAACCTCTCCGACCCTCAGTTGTTCCATCCATAAAATGGATTTAGGAACAGTGTTGGGTCATAGGATTATTGTTAGGGTTAAAGGAAGTAACATATATGTGAAGGACGATAGCATAAAGCTCAGACCTCGCAAGAGCTCAATTAGTAACCACAGCGGGCCTCAGTTTCCTCAGCATCAAAATGGGATGGGGTTTCAATGCTGAAATAAACATTTTCAGCTCTTCGCAATAAGCCAACCCTACAGACATGCAAGGATTAAGCCACGAGCAGTGTCCTTCAAAGAGGGGTCTGCTGAGACCCCCTGAGGTGCTGACAGGGAGTCCCAAGCACCTTGACGTGGGGACCCTGCTTGGGGCTGATGGGAGGAATTGATAAAGATGCAAAGCAGATTCGATAATATGACTTGTCCTTTGCTCACCCTGCTCTGAATCTACGCTAAACCAAACCACGTCAGTTTGACCACTGGTATGAAAACAGGAGCCTCCCCGGGTGCTGACTAGAACTCCTTCCTCTCTGCATCATATGGGAGGGGTCTCCACATTCCCTGATCAGGGGCTGATCACAGGTTGGTGCTGTTCAGTCCCAACCAAGTCTGGGGGCAGGTACAGAGCCTGGGGCCTGTCTCCATTCTATGTCTGAGGGCTTGATTTTCTTCTTGGAATGTCAAAAGGGGCTGTCCCCAAGGACACAGAAGGTTACCACGCCTGCTGGCTGGTCAATGGGCAATGCCCTTGCTGCTTTCCAAGGGAAGACCTCACGGGACACAAATCAACCGTATATAGGTTCACAGACAATGGACTGTCAGCAGGTGTGAACTTGGTTCCTGCTCTGCTCCCTCCATAGTGGAGGCTGCCATGAAAAGGACCTGACTCTCCGACCCGCATGGTCTCTCTGGGGCCAGCCTCCTGTCCCCAAGTCCAGAAGCCTCTCTCTCTCTGTTTCTTTCCTTTCCCCCTAGCCCTGGGAGTCATTTCTAGTCAAAGTTTTTGAAACTCAAAACCAGGAATTATTTTTCTCTCTGCATTTTTCCTGTGTCACCCCTTCCCTAAGGCAATGAATGTGGAAGTCTAGGCAGCTGAAGAGGACGGTCAAGGGGAAGAAGAAAACACTAGAAACCAAACCTCTCAGTTAACATTTCAAAACCGTTAACCTGCTACATAGCAGAGTAAGCCCACAGATGTAGCTCCAAACACACAGCCAGCAGGCAAGCCTATGCAACCATGTCATTGGGTGAAATATTTTCCTTGAATGAATATATAATTCATGAATATTGTCTTCGTCCAGCAGATCTTTTCCTCTTACATTGCAGTGGATACTAAGAAATGAGGAGGAGGATGTAGCAGGCACTGTTGGTTGCCTGCCTGGCGGCCATCCCTCCTACTTTCCTTGTTGGCCTCTACTCTTGTGGATGGAAATGCCAGCTGCTCATTCTCTCAGCCTTCCTTGTAGCTAAAGATTGGCATGTGACCCAATTCTGGCCAATGGCATCTGAAAGGAAATCTGCCAAAGAGCTTCTGGGAAAAGTTTTCCTTCCTGGTTTAAAAACATGCATGAGGAAAAAGTTTCCTTCCTGTCTGTGGAGGAGGTGTGATGACTGTAGCCGTGGTGGCCATCTTGAGGACACAAAGGGACCAGCTTGAGGACAAAAGCTAACACTCTGAAGTTGGGAAAGCAATAATGGAAAGCACTTGGGTCCCTGACGATATCATTGTACTTTGTATAACCAACCTCCAGACTTCCTGCTAAATGAGATGAGGAATGTTCTCAGAGTGTAGAATCTCTTTTAGTTCTAGTTCAGTTGTCGCTGTTGTTAGATGCCATCAAGTCAGTTCTGACTCATAGTGGCCCTATGTACAACAGAACAAAACGCTGTCCGGTCCTGCGCCATCCTCACAATTGTTGCCGTGTTTGAGCCCATTGTTGCAGCCACTGTGTCACTCCATCTCGTTGAGGGTCCTCCTCTTTTTCATTGCCCCTTTACTTTACCAAGCAGGATGTTCTTCTCCAGAGACTAGTCTCTCCTGATAACATATCCAAAGTACATGAGACAAAGTTTCACCATCCTCACTTCTAAGGAGAATTTTGGTTGTACATCTTCCAAGACAGTATGTTTGTTCTTCTGGCCAAACCCACTGCCATCGAGTCGATTCTGACTCAGAGCAACCCTATAGGACAGAGTAGAACTGCCCCACAGAGTTTCCAAGGAGCGCCTTGGAACTGCTGGCCTCTTGGTTAGCAGCCATAGCACTTAACCACTACACCACCAGGGTATCCATTCTTCTGGCAGTCCATGGTATATTCAATAATCTTCACCAATACCATAATTCAAATGCATCAATTCTTCTTCAGTCTCTCTTATTCATTGTCCAACCTTGACATGCATATGAGGTGATTGAAAATACCATGGCTTGGGTCAGGAGGACCTTAGTCCTCAAAGTGACATCTTTGCTTTTTAACACTTTAAAGAGGTCTTTTGCAGCAGATTTGCCCAATGTAATATGTTGTTTGATTTCTTGATTGCTGCTTTCACCGGGGGTGTTGATTGTGGATCCAAATAAAACTCCTTGACAGCTTCCATATTTTCTCCATTTACTACGATGCTCTTTATTGGTATAATTGTGAGGATTTTTTTTTTTTTTTTATGTTGAGGTATAATCCATACTGAAGGCTATAGTCTTTGATCTTCATCAGCAAGTGCTTCAAGTCCTCTTCACTTCCAGCAGGCAAAATTGTGTCATCTGCATATCGAAGGTTGTTAATGAGTCTTCCTCCAATCCTGATGCCCCATTCTTCTTCATTTAGTCCAGCTTCTCGGATTATTTGCTCAGCATACAGATTGAATAGGTATGGTGAAAAGATACAACCCCGATGCACACCATTTTTTATTTTAAACCACGCAGTATCCCCTTGTTCTGTTGGAATGACTGCCTCTTGATCTATGTACAGGTTCCTAGTGAGCACAATTAAATGTTATGGAATTTCCATTCTTTGCAACGTTATCCATAATTTGTTATGCTCTACAGAGTCAAGTATCTTTGCATAGTCAATAAAGCACAGGTAAACATCCTTCTGGCATTCCCTGCTTTCAGCCATGAGCCATCTGACATCAGCAATGATATCCCTGGTTCCACATCCTCTTCTGAATCCAGCTGGAATTTCTGGCAGTTCCCTGTCAATGTACTACTGCAGCTGCTTTTGAATGACCTTCGGCAAAATTTTACTTGTGTGTGATATTAATGACATTATTCGATAATTTCTGCATTCTGTTGGATCGCCTTTCTTTGGAAGGGACACAAATGTGGATCTCTTCCAGTTGGTTGGCCAGGTAGCTGTCTTCCAAATTCCTTGGCATAGACAAGTGTTAGTTCAGTTACTTGTGGCCAAAAGCAGCCCAACAGATTCTGAGAGAGTATTTCAGAATCCTTTCAGGTCTGTGCTAGTTAGGGCTCTTCTAGTTTTAAATAACCACAGTAACCAACTTAAGCTTGCTTACCCAAGTGGGCAATTTTCTAAATTAACATTCTTGACTGTCTTATGAAGCTCAATGGAAATACAACTGGATTTCAGAACAGTTGGAACGAGGGACTCTAAGAGTATTAGGATTTTCTCTCTGACACTCATAGTGCGTCTCACTGTTTTGAGATAATAAATCCTTGGTAGTTGATCACAAGAAGTCTGATTGTCCAGAGTCAATCATTTTTAAATATAATTTTGATATTGTGGGGAAAAAAAGGAACAAGTTTCTTAGTTTTAAAACTATATTTACATTGCAGAGAACTTTTTTTTTTAACCTATTCATGTTGTTGATAATTTACCTCTGAAGCACTAAAGGTGCACCCACAAGGCTTCAAAAAATCTAGAAAAATGGTTTCCTTTGAATGTTCACCATGTCATATTCTGGATGCATTGGGAGTGGCTAAGGTAAGAAATCACCTTCTTCTGATGACAAGAGTGGAGGAAAGAGCCCCTCCCACAGTCCGTGTGTGAGGAAACCAGTGTCTCAGGTGCCAAGCTCACTCCCGTTGGGAAACATCATCTTCTGATACATGGAAATCTCTCCTCAGAGAAACTGCCACTTCACATTCCTAAAATGAGTTCAATATGTGGCTTCGAATCCTCTGTCAAATGTCCATGCAGGAAGAATTTTCCATGTCATGGAACTCCAAGTACCTACAGACACAACATTGTGCGTAGTCCATCAGTAAGAGGTAAAGTTCATGAGATTTGTTTTTTTAAGTCTACCTTTTACATGGAAAGTAATTTTATAATAAAATAAAACAGGGTACCAATATCTACCTCATGTGTTTGTGGTAAGGACTGAGCTATTAAGCATAGCACTATCTATTGTGAAATGTAAGGTAGGTGGCAATAAGTAGACATCATCTGTCAGATGTGGATGGTTTGGGGATTGTGTGTCTAGAAACTCCTGGTGGCAAGAGAGAGTACCTTGAGGGTAGGGCCCATGCCTTATACATTGAATCCCTGCCCCTGGCACATGTGTGACTGGTACACTGTAGGTTCTTCATAAATGTGCCCTGAATCAATGAGTAAGGAAGAGGAAAGATGGGAAGGTGGAAGTTGAGAAAGGTTTTCCTGTAGGATCTTTCCTAACTGTGGCTTCTACTCCTTTGTGAGGTCAGGGATGGGGACAAGAGGGCAGGGCAGTGGGGTGGCAGCAGCTAGAGAGGGAGCCGGGGCCTGCCCTGGACCTGAAGCTAAGGCTCAGCTCAGACAGAGCTGCTTCTCGGAACGCCCCCCCCCACCCCCGCCCATGGGTAGGCTCAGCCCTGCACCAGGCCCCAAGGAGAAAACCATTTGTTTACTTGACCTGAATGACACATTCATTGATTTCTCTGGAGCAGTTCATTCATAAAGGCAAATTGAGCCCCCCTCTTGAGGATGCCAATGGCCTTTTAACAAGCTCCCCAGGGAAGTGACTTCTGAAAATGAGTTGTTGATGAGCCAGAAATGGAGTTTGCGTGCCCAGTCTGGCCTAACTGGCTGATACGAGGCTGCTGAGTGACTGGGCAGCAGGTGCCATCTTGTGAGTGGGAGCTTCGGCCTCGTACAGAGGGCAGGGCAGACCTAGGACATGCCCATCTGGTTCGGACTCAAGCACTTCTGGACAATTATGACAAAGGGGGCTTGTCCTCAAATTTTCTGGATAATTGCATCTATCTTCCACCACAGTTTGATCAAGTAGCTGGAAGTGATGGGGAAAATGCACTGAGGGGGTTTCTTAAATGGAAACGCCGTGTTTTCTTTCTCCTTGGTCCAAATAATTTCAGTTCTTGCCCAACACCAGCTACTCCCAAAATATTCCTCCTTTGGTTCAACCCCTCATTTTACTGTTGAGGAAACAGAGGCCTAGATAGGACAAGTGACCTGCCTGAGATCACACAGCCAGGTGATTTTCGTAGGTATTTTCAGTTTACAAAGAGTTTTGCTCAATCCTTACCACAAACACATGAGGTAGATATTGGTACCCTGTTTTATTTTATTATAAAATTACTTTCCATTATTTTTAACCTTGTTTTTTTCCCCCTCAACGTTCTATTTTAAGAAATATTTTATCTTCTTTTACCTCCTCAGATGACTTTTGAGACTCGCTAGTCTAAGGAGTCCCTGCGTGGCACAAATGGTTAATGAACTCAACTGCTAACCGAAAGGTCGGAGGTTTGAGTCCATCCAGGGGTGCCTTAAAAGAAAGACCTGGTGGTCTGCTTCTAAAAAATCAGCCACTGAAAATCCTATTGAGCATTGTTCTATTTTGACACACATGGGGTTGCCATGAGTCGGAGTCAGCTTGATGGCAACTGGTCAACTGGTAGTCTAGAGAGCTTTTCCTTCCTTTACTCTCATTGTTCCTTTTTTCCCTTTGCCTCTCCCTTTTTTCTTCCCTCCTTCTCCTTCTCTTTCTCCTCTACCTTGCCTGTTTTTCTCCCTTCTACTCTCCACTTCTCTTCCTAAGGACAGCCCAGAGACTGGCCCAAGAGCCAAGAAATAGGAGCTCTAGTTCCCACCTTGCCTCCAACTTGATGGGTGACCTTGGACAAGTCACTTCTCTCTTTTTTTTCCTCACCCATAAGATGAAGCATTGGTCCTTAGCTCTCTGAAATTGTTTCCAAGTCTGACAGCTACAGTCATGAGCCTCTAGTACTCTAGTGGCTCACAACTGAAGCGAATGCATTTTCCACTTTCTGATCTGCTGGGCTGAAGTCTTAAGCAAATAAATTGGGGTGCATTAATAAGAAGATGCCCAGTGGGTACAACCTGGTACTCATTCCTCCTGGAGGGGCGCCTCCATATCTCACTCATGGTTTTCACCATGACAAATTACCAACACACTTCTACTGGCCAGAGGAGCACCTCTATCACTCTCCTCCAAGATCATGGACCATGTCATTTTGTTCTCTGTTTATTATGGATGACATGGCTGTCACTATTGATTCAGCATTATTGACAGAGAAGCTTCTTATTTCCTCTTAGGGACTTGCTGGCAATTAAGATATGCCGCCAGCAGGTGAGCCATGGAAAGTTGGTAATGGTCTAAGCCTTTTATACTCCATTATTCATTTTAAAAAGAAATTTAAAATTGTTATTAACATGATTAAATAAATATTTAACAGTTGAATGGTCCTGGATAGGCAAAGCCAATGTGGCACGCTAGAGAGAGGCACCCCTCAATCCCCCTGCAGCAAAGACCCAAAAAGTTATATAAACCATACACAAGTGTCAATCCTGGAACCCTAAGCATCAAAAAAAAAAAAGCATCAAACAAAGGGATAAAAAACTAGATCAAACACTGAATGGAAGAAGAAACTGACGGAAAACAGAGAACAAGGAGAGATATGGAGTGTAGGTCTCCTGCCAACTAATACACCACATCGTGGCCATCTTGAAACACAGCCAGCAATGACCCTGGACAGGGAATACGGGAAGGCAATTTCACGGAGCTCCCAACAGGAGACAGAGCATCTGGCAACCAGAGAAACATGCTTTCCCACCCCTCACCCTTCTGGTGAAGAGAAGCAAGAACCACCCCCCCCATCCTGGCAGCCCCTACCACCAGGGTCCACAGTACAAGCAACCCCAACCTGCTCTGCCCTCTCCTGCTGTGCAGCTTTTTTTTTTCTTTCTTCCTTTTCTTTCTCCCTCTCACCTAGCCCCATTCACCACCTCCCCCACTTCCTGCTGTTTCCCACCTTGCTGCCATTTTTTTCTTTCTTTCCTTTCTTTTCTTCCTTCCTCCCACCTGGCCCCATAAGCCATGTCCCCTCCCTTTCCACCAGCTACCAATTCCACCCCAGCCCCTCTCACTGGCCTCCAGAGTGCTGTCATTTTTTTCCCCTCTTTTTACCTTTCTTACTTTCCTTTCTTCCTCCCACTTAGCCCTGTACACCACCTCCCCCTCTTCCTCACGGCCCCCCCAGCAGCACTGTGGCTAGAGCACCCCCAGCTCTCGGATCTGCTGTTGCATGATGTACACACCACCCCGTCCCTCCTGCCATTCGATCAGCCACTGAACAGTGGGAAGCAAGCCCACACCGCTCCCTGTCTGACACCCCCACCCATCTGGTGAGGGGCTGTGAACACTTCCATACCACTGGACCAACATCAACAGATAGACAGCACCTATCCAGTCTACCCTCAACCACCTTGCCAAACCTGTATACAATGAAGTGAGCTTGCCCTGCCTGCTACTGCTCTGCCATGCAGATAAGGTGCTGAGAGCTATCAAGCCCACAGAAAAGCAAGCAGCAAAGCATGTCTAGCCTGCCTGACCTAACATATCAAAACAAAACAAGCAGGACAAAAGAAATGGACATACAATCAATGAATAAAGAAAACAATGCTTTAATGTCTGGGAGACAGCAGACAATACCAAAACATATAAAAAAGCAGGACAAGATGGCTCCAGCAAGTGACCAAAATAAAGAATCAGACAATCTTCTGGTAGAAGCAAAAGCACTGGAACTACCTGATATGTAATTCAAAAGACTAGTATTTAGGGCTGTCCAATAGATTTGGAATGAAACCAAGGAAAACACAGACAAAACCAAGGAAAAAAATAGACAAAATCATGGAAAACACAGACAAAGCCAATGAAAATATTGCCAAAATCAATGAAAACATAGACAAAGCAATAAAAGAATTCAGGAAAATAATACAAGAAGAAAACACCAAAATAAATAATTAGAAATTATACAGAAAACAGAACAAGAAATCCAAAAGATAAATTAAAAAATTTCAGGAATGGACAACTCAGTAGAAGGTTTTAGGAGCAAATTTGAAACCATGGTTGACAGAATTAGCAAGAGTGAAGACAAACTCATGGACATGGATGCCACTTTGAGGAAAACTCAGAGAAAAGAATGAAAAAAGCCTAAGAATTATGTCAGACACAATCAAGAGTAAAAACTCGTGGGTGATTGGAATTCTAGAACAAGGGGAGAAAATGGAAAACACAGGGAAAATTATTGAAGATTTACTGGCAGAAAACTTCCTAAATATCATGAAAGGCAAAAACCTGAGCACTCAAGAATCTCAACAATCCTGATACAGGATAGACCCCAAAAGTAAGTCACCAAGACATATCATAATCACACTCACCAAAACCAAAAACAAAGAAAGGATCCTGAGAACCGCTTGAGGAAAACGAAGTCACTTACACAAGGAAAACAATAAGACTAAACTCTGATTACTGGGCAGAAACTATGCAGGCAACAAGGCAGTGGGATGACATATATAAAACTTTGAAAGAAGAAAACTGCCAACCAAGAATATTATATCCTGCAAAACTCTCTCTCAAATATGATGATGAAATTAGGCCATTTCCAGATACATAGAAATTAATGGGACTTGTAAAAACCAAGCCAAATTTACAAGAAATATTAAAGAGAGTCCTTCATTTAGAGACCCAACAATATCAGATAACTACCTGAGACTAGGACACAGGACAGCATCAGCCAGATACCAACCTAGAAAAAGAACTCTCAATAATAAAACAAAGCCAAAAGACTTAAAACAGGGAAAGAGAGGTCAACTTACAAATGACAACATCAAAACAATAAAAAAGGGAGTAAATGGTGTAGGTATACACCATGGATTGAATTGTGCCCCCCAAAAATATGTGTCAACTTGGTTAGGCCATGATTCCCAGTTGTCTCAGTTATCTAGCTCTGCTATAACAGAAATACCACAAATGAATCACCTTAGCAGAGAGAAATTTTATTCTTTCAAAGTAGTAGGCTACAAGCTCCAATTCAGGGTTTCAGCTCCAGGGGAAGTCTTTCTCTCTCTGTCTGCTCTGGAGGAAGGCCCTTGTCATCAATCTTCTCTTGATCTAAGAGCATCTCAGCTCAGGAACCTCAGGTCCAAAGGACGCACTCTGCTCCCGGGACTGCTTTCTTGATGGTATGAGGTCCCCCTGTCTCTCTGTTCACTTCTTTCTTTTATATCTGAAAAGAGATTGGCTTAAGACACTATCTAATCTCCTAGATCTCATCAATATAACTGCCACTAATCCATCTGATTACATCACAGTGATAGAATTTACAACACAAGGAAATCACATCAGATGACAAAATGGTAGGCAATCATAGGATACTGGGAATCATGACCTAGCCAAGACGATACATATTTTGGGGGGACACAATTCAATCCATGACATTCCACCCTTTGGCCCCCAGAAATTCATGTCCTTGCCACATGTAAAACATATTCAGCCCATCATATCATAGCAAAAGTCTTAAATCAACTCCAAGTCCAAAATTCAAAAATTCCTCTTCATCTGTGAAATCTAGAGCACAAGTTATCTGCCTCTCAAATATAATGGCAAAACAGGCACAAGCTAGACATTTCCATTACAAACAGGAGAAATTGGAGGGAAACAAGGCATAACAGGCACCAAGCAAGTCGGCAGAACACATTATGTTATCCCTCAAGTCTTTGCAAATAATCCTCTATTCTCCAAGACAATTTACACAAAGGCCCCGCTCTCCAGACACTAGGTATTGGCCACACTCTCCAGATTCTGAGTGAAGGCCCCTTGGCCCTGGGCTCCAGCTCCACCTTCCAGGCCCACTGGGATGGCAACTGTGCTCCTTCAGTTTTAGGCACACCATTCTCCTAGTCCATCTGAGTGGCAACTCCACTCGTAGAAATGCCAGAGGCCATGGTTCCACCCTTTGAAACCCCAGAAGTCGAAACCATACCCTTTGAGACTGAGACAGCTTTGCTTCCTGGCTCCTTGGCCTCTCAGCCCTCAGGCCTCACACCCACATCTGCCCTGCTGGGGTAAGTGTTCCAAAGCTCTGTAGCTCCACCAAAAAGTGCCTGAAGGTATCCCACTCCACTAGTAAACTTTGGTGGGAAGGCACTCAGCTCTCTTACTTCATGGGTTGGCATGCCTAGCTCCACCGAAAAGTGCCTGGAGGTACCCCACTCTGCCAGAAAGCCTCCTGTGCCAAGGTATTCAACCTTCTTGCCCCATGGGTCAGCTCCAGCACTGTCTGGCTCTCGTCTCCTGGTTCTGCTGCTGCTGGTCCTATGCTGCTGCTTCTCACCATCTGTGCTGGCTCCAGTGTTAGCACATTCTCCTCACTTCCTTCTGAGTTCTCTACTCATTCACAGTTTCAAAGCCACTTCCACATTTTAGGTATCTGTTAGAGCAGCACCCCACTCCTGGTACAAATTCTGTCTCAGTTATCTAGTGCTGCTATAACAGAAGTACTGCAATTGATGGCCTTAACAAAGAAAAATTTATTCTCTCAAAGCAGTAGGCTACAAGTCCAAATTCAGGGTGTCAGCTCCAGGGGAAGGCTTTCTTTCTCTGTTGGCTCTGGAGAAAGGTCCTTGTCATCAATCTTCCCTTGGTCTGGGACCATCTCAGTGCAGGAACCTCAGATCCAAAGGGTGCACTCTGCTCCTGGTGCTGCTTTTTTTGCTGGTATAAGGTCCCCCTGTCTCTCTGCTTGCTCTTCTCTTATATATATCAAAAGAGATTGGCTTAAGACGCTATCTAATCTTGTAGGTCACATCACTAATTCATCTGATTACGTCACAGTGATAGAATTCACAACACAGGGAAATCAAATCAGATGACAAAATGGTAGACAACCATATGATACTAGGAATCACAAGCTAGCCAAGTTGACAGATATTTTGGGGGAACACAATTTAATCCATGACACCAGTATTGTGTGACTGTCCTCCATTTTGTGATTTTCCTGTATGTTATAAATCATAATCTCTGCCTGTGGTTAAAGAAGATTAGGATGGGATGTAATACCCCTGCTCAGGTCGCATCCCTGAGCCAATGTAAAGGGAGTTTCCCTCAGGTGTGGCTTGCACCACCTTTTATCTTACAAGAGATAAAAGGAAAGGAAAGCAAGCAGAAAGTGGGAGATCTTATACCACCAAGAAAACAATGCTGGGAGCAGAGCACGTCCTTTGGATCCAGGTTCCTGCCCAAAGAAGCTCCTCGTCCAGGGGGAGATTGATGACAAGGGCCTTTCTCCAGATCCGACAGAGAGAGAAAGCCTTCCCCTGTAGCTGATGCCTTGAATTTGGACTTCTAGCCTACTAGAGTGTAAGAAAATTAATTTCTCTTTGTTAAAGCCATCCACTTGTGGTATTTCTGTTACAGCAACACTAGATGACTCAAATGGAGAGGAAATCAAGGCAATATCAAGTAATAGAAGACTGAGTCAAGCATAGAACACAAAACCCATTGCTATCACGTCAAGTTTGACTCGTATAGGAATGCAAGGATAAATTTCAAGGTAACTACAAAGAAACTTAACAAACCTACTCATCAAAATAAAAAAGAAGAAAAACAAAGGCCCAGTAAACATAAAATCTATAATAATATAAGAAATGAAAAGAAAATCCACCAATAAAATAAATCAGCACAGGAAAGTAAGAGTAACAAAGAAAATGTCAGCACCACAAAAAAAAAGCACAATGATATGACAGCAAAATGGCTTAAATGCATTTGCAAAGAAACAGAGAGTGGCAGAATGGATTAAAAAAAGAAAAAAAACATGACCCATTAGAAGCAAAGACATAAACATATTAAAAATCAAAAGATGGAAAAAATATATCAAGCAAACAGTAACCAAAAAAGAGCAGAAGTGGCAATACTAAGCTCAGATAAGATAAACTTTAAGGCAAAATCTACCATAAAAGACAAGGAAGGACATTATATAATAATTAAAGGGACAATCCACCATGAGGACATAACCATAATCATATGCACCCAATAACAGGGCTGCAAAATACATAAAACAAACTCTAACAGCACTGTAAAGAGAAACTAACAGCTCCACAGTAATAGTAGGAGACTTCAACACACCACTCTCAGTAAAGGACAAAATATCTAGAAAGAAACTTAGCAAAGATACTGAAGATATAATGGCCACAATCAACCAACTTAATCTCATAGACATCCATAGAACACTCCACCCACCAGCAGCAAGGTATACATTCTTTTCCAACACGCATGGACATTCTCCAGAATAGAGCACATTTTAGACTCAATAAAATCCAAAACATCTAAATAACACAAAACATTTTCTCTGATCACAACATCATAAAAGAAGAAATCAATAAGAAAGAGCAAGAAAAAAAATCAAATACATGGAAATTGAATAACACTTTGCTTAAAAGCAACTGGGTAATAGGAGAAATCAAAAAGGAAATAAAAAAATTTCTAGAATCAAAAGAGAATGAAAACACATCATACCAACACCTTTGGGATACAGCAAAGGCAATGCTTAGAGGTCAGTTTATAACAACCGCACATAACAAACAAAAAAAAAAAAGGTCAAAATCAAAACGTTAGCCCTACAACTCAAACATGTAGAAAGAGAACAGCAAAAGTAGTCCACAGTCATCAAAAGAAAGAAAATAATAAATATTAGAGTAGAAATAAATGAAATAGAGAACAGAAAAACAATAGAAAGAAACAAGACCAAAAGTTGGTTCTTTGAAAAGATAAAAAAAATCAACAAACCACTGGCCAAACTGACAAAAGAAAAACAGAAGAGGAAGCAAATAACACAAATAGTATATGAGATGGGAGACATTACAACAGACCCAACTGAAATAAAAAGGATCCCAACAGAATACTATGAAAAATTATACTCCAACAAACTTGAGAACCTAGAGGAAATGGACAAATTTCTAGAAACACACTACCTACCTAAATTAACACAAACTGAAAGAGAAAATCTGAACAGACCCATAACAAGCAAAGAGATTGAAACGGTATTTAAAAAACAAAACAAAACTCCCAACAACAAAAAAAAGCCCTGGCCTGGATGGCTTCACTAGAGAATTCTACCAAACATTCAGACAGAAGAGCTCATACTAGCACTACTCAAACTATTTCAGAGCATAGGAAAGGAAAGAATACTCCTGAATTCATTCTATGAAGCCAGCATAACCTCGATCCCAAAGCCAGGCAAAGACACCACAAAAAGAAAAAATTACAGACCAATATCTCTCATTACTATAGATGTAAAAAATCGCAACAAAATTCTAGTCAAGAGAATTCAGCATCATATCAAAAAAATAATATACCATGACCAAGTGGGATTCATACCAGGTATGCAAGCATGGGTTTTACATTAGAAAATCAATCAACATAACCCACCACATAAATAGAACAAAAGAAAAGAATCACATGATCACCTGAATTGACACAGAAAAGGCATTTGATAAAGTCCAAGACCCATTCCTGATAAAAACCCTCAATAAAATAGGAATAGAAGGGAAATTCCTAAACATAATGAAGGGCATCTATACAAAACCAACAGCCAACATGATTCTCAACAGAGAGAGGATGAAAGCATTCTCCCTGAGGATGGGAATAAGACAAGGATGCCCTTTATCACCACTCCTATTTAATATTGTGCTGGAAGACCTAGCTAGAGCAACAACACAAGAAAAAGAGATAAAAGGTATCCAAATTGGAAAGAAGTAAAACTATACATATTTGCAGATGATACATAGAGAACCCAAAAAAAATTCACAAGAGAACAACCCTAACTAATAGATTCAGCAGAGTAGCAGGATACAAGATCAACATACAAAAATCAATTGGATTCCTATACACCAACAACAAGAACTTCAAAAAGGAAATCAGGGAAACAATACCATTTATAATAGCCCTAAAAAGATAAAGTGTTACTGTTGTTGTTAGAATCCCTTGAGTCAGTTCCAACTCATAGCGACCCTATGAACAAGAGAATGAAACACTGCCCAGTCATGCTCTATCCTCACAATCGTTATGCTTGAGCCCACTGTTGCAGCCACTGCGTCAATCCATCTCGTTGAGGGTCTTCTCTTTTTTACTGACCCTCTACTTTGCCAAGCCTGATGTCCTTCTCCAGGGACTGGTCCCTCCTGATGACATATCCAAAGTATGTGAGATCAAGTCTTGCTTCTAATGAGCATTCTGGCTGTACTTCTTCAAAGACAGACTTGTTTGTTCTTCTGGCAGACCACGATATATTCAATATTCGTCACCAACACCATAATTCAAAGGCATCAATTCTTCTTCGGTCTTCTTTATTCATTGTCCAGCTTTCACAAGCATATGAGGAGAATGAAAACACCATGGCTTAGGTAAGGAGAACCTTAATCCTTAAAGTGACATCTTTGCTTTTTAACACTTTAAAGAGATCTTTTGAAGCAGATTTGCACAATGCACTGCATAGTTCGATTTCTTGACTGCTGCTTCCATGGAGGTATTGATTGTGAATTCAAGTAAACCGAAATCCTTTACAAATTCAGTCTTTTCTCCTGTTATCATGATGTTGCTCATTGGTCCAGTTGTGAGGATTTTTGTTTTCTTTATGTTGAAGTGTAATCCATACTGAAGGCTGTGGTCTTTGATCTTCATCAGTAAGTACTCAAGTCCTTTTCACTTTCAGCAAGCAACGTTGTGTCATCTGCATATTGAAGGTTGTTAATGAGGCTTCCTCCACTCCCAGTGCCTGTTCTTCTTCATATACTCTAGCTTTTTGGATTATTTGCTCATCATACAGATTGAGTAAGTATAGTGAAAGGACACAACCCTGACACACACCTTTCTTGACCTTAAACAACGCAGTAGCCCCTTGTTCTGTTTGAATGACTGCCTCTTGGTCTATGTACAGGTACCTCATGAGCACAATTAAGTGGTCTGGAATTCTCATTCTTCACAATGTTATCCAGAATTTGTTATGATTCACACAGTTGAATGCCTTTGCATAGTCAGGAAAACATCTTTCTGGTATTCTCTGCTTTCAGCCATGATGCATCTAACATCAGCAATGATATCCCTGGTTCCACGTCCTCTTCTAAATCCGGCTTGAATTTCTGGCAGTTTCCTGTCTATGTATTGCTGCAGCCACTTTTGATTTATCTTCAGTAAAGTTTTACTCATGTGTGATACTAATGATACTGTTCAGTAATTTCTGAATTCTTTTGGATCACCTTTCTTTGGACTGGGTACAAATATTAATCTCTTCCAGCAGGTGTCTGTCAGTTTGTCCAGCTGTGGTTGCTTGTGTGTTTCTGTGATACTGGAATCTCTGCCACCGGTATTTCAAACACCAGTAGGGTCACCCTTGCTGGACAGGTTTCAACTGAGCTTCCAGACAAAGACAGACTAGGAAGAAGGATGTGGCAGTCTACTTCTGAAAAAAATTGGCCAGCAAAAATCTTATGAAGAGCAGCGGAACATTGTCTTATATAGTGCTGGAAGATAAGCCCCTCAGGTTGGGAAGTATTCAAAATATGACTGGGAAAGAGCTGCCTCCTCAAAGTAGAGTCGACCTTAATGACGTGGATGGAGTCAAGCTTTCGGGACCTTCATTTGCTGATGTGGCATGAGTTAAAATGAGAAGAAACAGCTGCACACATCCATTAATAATCAGAACATGGAATGTACGAAGAAAGAATCTAGGAAAATTGGAAGCTGTCAAAAATGAAATGGAATGCATAAACATTGATATCTTAAGGTGAAATGGAGTGGCGAGCTGAAATGAACTGGTATTGGCCATTTTGATTCAGACAATCATATGCTCTACCATGCTGTTGTTGTCGTTAGGTGCCGTCAAGTTGGTTCTGACTCATAGCCACCCTATGCACAACAGAATGAGACACTGCCCAGTCCTGCGCCATCCTTAAAATCGTTGTAATGCTTGAGCCCATTGTTGCAGCCACTGTGTCAATTCACCTCATTAAGGGTCTTCCTCTTTTCTGCCGACCCTGTACTTTACCAAGCACGATGTCCTTCTCCAGGGACTGATCCCTCCTGACAACATGTCCAAAGTATGTAAGATGTGGTCTCACCATCCTTGCTTCTAAGGAGCATTCTGGTTGTACTTCTTCCAAGAAAAATTTATTTGTTCTTTTGGCCATCTGTGGTATATTCAATAAGCTACCATGCTGGGAATGACAAACTGAAGAGGAATGGCATTGCATTCATCATCAAAAAGAATATTTCAAGATCCATCCTGAAGTACAACACTAAAAGTGATAGGATGATATACGTACGCCTACAAGGAAGACCAGTTAATATGACTATTATTCAAATTTATGCACCAACCACTAAAGCCGCATATGAGGAAATTGAACATTTTTGCCAACTTCTGCAGTCTGAAATTGATCAGAAAGATAAAATACTTAGGAATAAATTTAACCAGGGACATAAAAGACCTATACAAAGAAAACCACCGAACACTACTGCAAGAAACCAAAAGAGAGCTACATAAATGGAAAAACATTCCACGCTCATAGATAGGAAGACTCAACATTGTGAAAATGTTAATTCTACCCAAACTGATCTGCAGGTATAATGCAATCCCTATCAAATACCAACAGCATTCTTTAACAAGAGGAAAAAACTAATCATTAACTTTATGGAAAGGAAAGAGGCCCCAGATAAATAAAGCATTATTGAAAAAGAAGAACAAAGTAGGAGGCCTCACACTGCCTGATCTCAGAACCTACAGTACAACCATGGTAGTGAAAACAGCCTGATTTTGGTACAATGACAGACACATAGACCAATGGAACAGAACTGAGAACCCAGAATTAAATTCATCCACCTACGGTGAGCTGATCTTTGACAAAGAACCAAAGTCCATTAAACAGGGAAAAGGTGGTCTTTTTAACAAATTGTGCCGGCAAAACGGGATGAAGATCTGAAAAAAAAAAGAAAAGAAACAGGACCCATACTTCACACCGTACACACACACACAAAAAAAACTCTAAATGGGTCAAAGGATGTAATTATAAAACAAACTGATAAAGATCATGGATGAAAAAATAGGGACAACACTAAAGGCCCTAATACATAGCATAAAGAGAATACAAACCATAACTAACAATGCATAAACACCAGAAGATAAACTAGATCTGGGAGCTCCAAAAAATTAAACATTTATGCCCATCAAAAAGACTAAAGAAAGAACTAGAGACTGGGAAAAAATTTTTGGCTACGACATATCTGACGAGGATCTAATCTCTAAAATATATAAAATGCTTCAAAACCTCAACAACAAAAAGGCAAACAATCCAATTAAAAAATGGGCAAAGAGGCCTTCCTGGAGGCGGAGCCAAGATGGCGGAATAGACAGACGCTTCTGGCGAGCCCTCTTTACAACAAAGAACAAAAAAAACAAGTGAAATGAGTATATTTATGACAAGCTGGGAGACAAACCTGAGCATCAAAGGCAAGCTTAGACAATGAACTGAGGGGCAGGGGGAGAAAGAGACCGTTCAGAAGTGGAGAGGGGTTACCGGACCTGAATCATGGGGAGCCCTCAGGCACCATTCCCAGAGCTGCGGCGGCGGCAGCGGGGGGCTGGTACTAGTGTTCAGCCGCAGTTTCCTCAGAAAGAAGCAGCCAGCCACACAGCCCGCTCACGCCTCCAGAACCTGAGGAGAACGGCGCTCTCAGCAAAAGCTAAGTACTAGCATATATTTTACCACGCCCCCTCCCCCGCCCCGGAAGCCAGCTTCAGTGGCTCAGTCTCTGGGCCTGGGATAGACCCTGGTGAGCACCTAGAGCCACCCTCTTGGCCTTGGGAAAGGAAAAAATTTGCAGTTGGAGGGAAAAGGTAATTTGCTAGCTCCATTAACTGGGGGAGATCAGGACAGAAGTGGCTGATGTCCGGGCATAAACTGTCCGTGGACCTTGAGCACCTTTCCCTTCTGCATGGACCTGTGTGGGCCCATTTCAGGAGAATAGGCCCCTGCTGGCAAACTCCAACCATTTCAGCTGTGTGGTGGAGAGGTAGGTGTTTGATGTTAGACATTGCTTTGCCTATTAAACAAGGTCCTCACCTACTCACATCAGGGACCTAAGGACTGGTAGCTCCACTCAGGTCACCCAGCCACCAGTGACAGGGATCCAAAGATAACTGGTCTCCTCCCAGGCCTTACAACCAAAAACTTTCGGTGCCCATGGTCCTTCTGCAGAACCCACCCACCAGCATGCTCCAGGGAACAGAGAAGTGTTTTGCTCACAGACACTTGGAGGTCAGTTCCCAGCCCCCTGCCTTGTTCAGGGCGTGACCTGCTGCAATCAGATACCAGTATATGCACCAATCACCCCTGCCCCTTTAAGACTGTAGGACAGAGCCTGTACCACACACTTGATGATCAGCTACCTAGAAACCTGAGCTAAATTCATGCAAGAAAACTGAATGGACTCCTAGACTGATATACCTGATAACGGCTCTAGCCAGCTGGGGACAGGACACCAGAGCTCCAGAGGTGAAAATGATCAAGCTAGTTCACTCAAGCAACCCATGGGGTATACCAAAACAAAACAAGCAGCTACGACACAGTAAGCAAGCATAAACTAATACAATAACTTATAGATTGCTCAAAGACAACAGTCAATATCAAGTCAAATAAAGAGACAGACCATGATCACCTCAACAGGTGCTCAAAACAAAGAATCCAGGGATCTTCTAGATGAAAGTGCATTCCTGGAATTACCAGTTGAAGAATACAAAATTTAATATACAGAACCGTTCAAGACATCAGGAAGGAAATGAGGCGATACACAGAACAAGCCAAGGAACACACAGATAAAGCAACTGAAGAACTCAGAAAGATTACTCAGGAACATAGTGAAAAGTTTAATAAGCTGGAAAAATCCATAGACAGACAGCAATCAGAAATTCAGAAGATTATTAACAATAAAATTCAAGAATTAGTCAATGCAATAGAAAGTCAGAGGAGCAGGACTGAGCAAGTAGGGGGCAGAATTTCTGACCTCGAAGATAAATCACTTGACACTAATATATTTGAAGAAAAACCCAATAAAAGAATTTTAAAAAATGAAGAAACCTTAAGAATCATGTGGGACCCTAACAAGAGAAATAACCTATGAGTGATTGGAGTGCCAGAACAGGGAGGGATAACAGAAAACACAGAGAAAATTGTTGAAGATTTGTTGGCAGAGAACTTCCCTGATATTGTGAAAGATGAGAAGATATCAATCCAAGATGCTCATCAAGCTCCACATAAGGTAGATCTTAAAAGAAAGTCACCAAGCGTTATTACAATCAAACTTGCCAAAACCAAAGATAAACAGAGAATTATAAGAGCAGCAAAGGATAAATGAACAGTCACCTACAAAAGAGAGCCAATAAGAATAAGCTCAGACTACTCGGCCGAAACCATGCAGGCAAGAAGGCAACGGGATGACATATTTAAAAAAATTAAAGGAAAAAAATTTCCTGCCAAGAATCATTTATCACGCAAAACTGTCTCTTAAATATGAAGGTGAAATTAAGACATTTCCAGATAAACACAAGTTGAGGGAATTCGTAAAAACCAAACCAAAACTACAAGAAATACTAAAGGGAGTTCTTTGGTTAAAAAATCAATAAAATCAGGTATCAACCGATGACTAGAACACTGGGCAGAGCAACCAGAAGTCAACCCAGACAGGGAGAACCATAAAAACAAAGCAAGACTTAAAAAAAAAGCCCCAAACAGGGTAACAGTGATGTTATTATATAAAAGAAGACAACATTAGAATAATAAAGAGGGTCTAAGAAATGTAATCACACACCTTCCATATGGAGAGGAAGATACGGCAACACAAAGAAATAAAAGTTAGGTTTAAATTTAGAAAAATAGGGGTAAATAATAAGGTAACCACAAAGGAGACAAACTATCCTACTCATCAAGATAAAATACAAGGGAATAAAACGGACTCAGCAGAAACAAAATCAACAACAACAAACACGAGGAAAGGACAATATATAAAGAAAATCTACTCAGCACATAAAATCAAGTGGGAAAAAGAAACTGTCAACACACAAAAAAAGACATCAAAATGATAGCACTAAATTCATACCTATCCATAATTACCCGGAATGTAAATGGACTAAATGCACCAATAAAGAGACAGAGAGTGGCAGAATGGATTAAAAAAGAAGATCCGTCTATACGCTGCCTACAAGAGACACACCTTAGACTTAGAGACACAAACAAACTAAAACTCAAGGGATGAAAAAATATATATGGAGCAAACAACAATCAAAAAAGAGCAGGAGTGGCAATATTAATTTCTGACAAAATAGACTTTAAAGTTAAATCCATCAGAAAGGATAAGGAAGGACACTAATGATTAAAGGGACAATACACCAAGAAGATATAACCATATTAAATATGCACCCAATGACAGGGCTGCAAGATACATAAAACAGACTCTATTAGCATTGAAAAGTGAGATAGGTAGCTCCACAATAATAATAGGAGACTTCAACACACCACTTTCAGTGAAGGACAGGACATCCAGAAAGAAGCTCAATAAAGACACGGAAGATCTAAATGGCACAATCAACCGACTTGACCTCATAGACATATACGGAACACTCCACCCAAAAGCAACCAAGCATACTCTAGAATAGACCGCATGTTACATCATAAAGCAAGCCTTAGCAGAATCCAAAACATTGAAACATTAAAAAGCATCTTCTCTGACCATAAGGCCGTAAAAGTGGAAATCAATAACAGAAAAAGCAGGGAAAAGAAATCAAACACTTGGAAACTGAACAATACCCTGCTCAAAAAAGACTGGCTTATAGAAGACATTAAGGATGGAATAAAGAAATTCAGAGAATCCAATGACAATGAAAACACTACCTATCAGAACCTTTGGGACACAGCAAAAGCAGTGCTCAGAGGCCAATTTATGTCAATAAATGCACACATCCAAAAAGAAGAAAGGGCCAAAATCAAAGAACTATCCCTACAACTTGAACAAATAGAAAGAGAGCAACAAAAGAAATCCACAGGCACCAGAAGAAAATAAATAATAAAAATTAGAGCTGAACTAAATGAAATAGAAAACAGAAAAACAATTGAAAGAATCAACAAGACCAAAAGCTGGTTTTTTGAAAAAATCAACAAAATTGATTAACCACTGGCCAAACTGACGAAAGAAAAACAGGAGAGGAAGCAAATAACCCTAATAAGAAATGAGATGGGCAATATTACAACAGATCCAACTGAAATTAAAAGAATCATATCAGATTACTATGAAAAACTATACTCAAACAAATTTGAAAACCTAGAAGAAATGGATGACTTCCTAGAAACACACTACCTACCTAAACTAGCACAAACAGAGGTAGAACAACTAAATAGACCCATAACAAAAGAAGAGATTGAAAAGGTAATCAAAATACTCCCAACAAAAAAAAAAGCCCTTGTCCGGAGGGCTTCACTGCAGAGTTCTACCAAACACCACTACTACAAAAGGTATTTCAGAGCGTAGAAAATGACGGAATACTACCAAACTCATTCTATGAAGCCACCATATCCCTGATACCAAAACCAGGTAAAGACACCACAAGAAAATTACAGACCTATATCCCTCATGAATGTAGATGCAAAAATCATCAACAAAATTCTAGCCAATAGAATTCAACAACATATCAAAAAAATAATTCACCATGTCCAAGTGGGATTCATACCAGGTATGCAGGGATGGTTCAACATTAGAAAAACAATTAATGTAATCCACCACATAAATAAAAAAGACAAGAATCACATGATTTTATCAATTGATGCAGAAAAGGCATTTCACAAAGTTCAACACTCATTCATAATAAAAACTCTCACCAAAATAGGAATAGAAGGAAAATTCCTCAACATAATAAAGGGCATTTATATAAAGCCAACAGCCAACATCACCCTAAATGGAGAGAGCCTGAAAACATTCCCACTGAGATCGGGAACCAGACAAGGATGCCCTTTATCACCAGTCTTATTGAACATTGTGCTGGAAGTCCTAGCCAGAGCAATTAGGCTAGGTAAAGAAATAAAGGGCATCCAGATTGGCAAGGAAGAAGTAAAATCATCTCTATTTGCAGGTGACATGATCTTATACACAGAAAACCCTAAGAAATCCTCCAGAAAACTACTGAAACTAATAGAAGAGTTCAGCTGAGTATCGGGATACAAGATAAACATACAAAAATCAGTTGGATTCCTCTACACCAACAAAAGAATATCGAAGAGGAAATCACCAAATCAATGCCATTTACAGTAGCCCCCAAGAAGATAAAATACTTAGGAATAAATCTTACCAGAGATGTAAAAGACTTATACAAAGAAAACTACAGTACACTTCTGCAAGAAACCAAAAGAGACTTACGTAAGTGAAAGAACATACCTTGCTCGTGGATAGGAAAACTTAATATTATTAAAATATCTATTCTTCCAAAAGCGATCTATACATTTAATACAATTCTGATCCAAATCCCAACGACATTCTTTAATGAGATGGAGAAACAAATCACCAACTTCATATGGAAGGGAAAGAGGCCCCAGATAAATAAGGCATTAGTGAAAAAGAAGAACAAAGTGGGAGGCCTTACTTTACCTGATTTTAGAACCTATTATACTGCCACGGTAGTGAAAACAGCCTGGTACTGGTACAACAACAGAAACATGGACCAGTGGAACAGAATGGAGAATCCAGACATAAATCCATCCACATATGAGCAGGTGATGTTTGACAAAGGCCCCAAAACAGTTAAAGTGGGAAAAGACAGTCTTTTTAACAAATGGTGCTGGCATCACTGGATATCCATCTGCAAAAAAATGAAACAAGGCCCATACCTCACTCCATGCACAAAAACTGACTCAAAATGGATCAAAGACCTAAATAGAAAATCTAAAACGATAAAGATCATGGAAGAAAAAATAGGGACATTAGGAGCCCTAATACATGGCATAAACAGTATACAAAACATTATAAAGAATGTAGAAGAAAAACTAGATAACTGGGAGCTCCTAAAAATCAAACACTTATGCTCATCCAAAGACTTCACCAAAAGAGTAAAAAGACTACCTACAGACTGGGAAAAAGTTTTTAGCTATGACATTTCTGATCAGGGCCTGATCTCTCAAATCTACATGATACTGCAAAAACTCAACTGCAAAAAGACAAATAACCCGATTAAAAAATGGGCAAAAGATATGAATAGACACTTCACTAAAGAAGACATTCATGTAGCTAACATATATGAGGAAATGTTCACAATCACTAGCCATTAGAGAAATGCAGATCAAAACTGCAATGAGATTTCATCTCATTCCAACAAAAAAAAAAAAAAATTTTTTTAAGGCTGGCATTAATCCAAAAAACATAAAACAATAAACGTTGGAGAGGCTGTGGAGAGATCGGAACACTTACACACTGCTGGCGGAGTGATTGTGATTGGAATGTAAAATGGTACAACCTCTTTGGAAATCAATTTGGCGCTTCCTTAAAAAGCTAGAAATAGAACTACCATACAATCCAGCAATCCCACTCCTTGGAATATATCCTAGAGAAATAAGAACCTTTACATGAACAGATATATGCACACCCATGTTTATTGCAGCATTGTTTACAATAGCAAAAACATGGAAGCAACCAAGGTGCCCATCAAAGGATGAATGGATAAATAAATTATGGTATATTCACACAATGGAATACTACGCATCGATAAAGAACAGTGAGGAATCTATGAAACATTTCATAACACAGAGGAACCTGGGAGGCATTATGCTGAGTGAAATCAGTCAGTTGCAAAAGGACAAATATTGTATAAGACCACTATTATAAGAACTTGAGAAATAGTTTAAACTGAGAAGAAAACATTCTTTTGTGGTTACAAGAGCAGGGAGAGAGAGGGGCATTCACTAATTAGATAGTAGATAAGAACTATTTTAGGTGAAGGGAAAGACAGCACACAATACAGGGGAGGTCAGCACAATTGGACTAAACCAAAAGCAAAGAAGTTTCCTGAATAAACTTCGAAGACCAGCATAGCAGGGGCAGGGACCTGGTGACCATGGTTTCAGGGGACATCTAAGTCAATTGGCATAATAAAATCTATTAACAAAACATTCTGCATCCCACTTTGAAGAGTGGCATCTGGGGTCTTAAACGCTAGCAAGCAGCCATCTAAGATGCATCAATTGGTCTCAACCCACCTGGATCAAAGGAGAATGAAGAACACCAAGGACACAAGGTGATTACGAGCCCAAGAGACAGAAAGGGCCACATGAACCAGAGACTACATCATCCTGAGACCAGAAGAACTAGATGGTGCCCAGCTACAACCGATGACTGCCCTGACAGGGAACACAGCAGAGAACCCCTGAGGGAGCAGGAGAGCAGTGGGATGCAGACCCCAAATTCTCATAAGACCAGACTTAATGGTCTGACTGAGACTAGAAGGACCCCAGTGGTCATAGCCCCCAGACCTTCTGTTGGCCCAGGACAGCAACCATTCCCGAAGCCAACTCTTCAGACATGGATTGAACTGGGCAATGGGTTGGAGAGGGATGCTTGTGAGGAGTGAGCTTCTTGGATCAGGTGACACTTGAGACTATGTTGGCATCTCCCGTGCAGGGGGGAGATGAGAGGGTGGAGGGGGTTAGAAGCTGGCAAAATGGACACGAAAAGAGAGAGTGGAGGAAGACAGCGGGCTGTCTCATTAAAAATGAGTAATTGGGAGTGTGTAGCAAGGTGTATATGGGTTTTTGTGTGAAAGACTGACTTGATTTGTAAACTTTCATTTAAAGCACAATAAAAATTATTAAAAAAAAAAAAAAGAAGTCCTACGAGCCTGAGTCCACCAGGCCATGGGGAAGCCCAAGCCAGCCCGAAGAGAGGCAGTGAGGCAAGACAGTTGCTCAACCAGCCTCACAGCTATTCCACCATCCAGCTGAAATGCCAGACATGGGCATGAAGAGCCCATCTAGAACATCCAGCCCAGGTGAGCCTTTGGAGTTGACTGAAACCCCACAAGCAACAGTCAATCCCATGGCAGACAGTCAACCCCATCAGAGACGTCAAGCCAAAACCATCCAGCAGAGTCCTGTCAACTCATATACCCATGAGAGATAATACAGCTGTTTGAAGCCACTAAGGCTTTAGGGTGCTTTATTTTTGTCTTGGGCTGGGTTCTCTAGAGAAGCAAAACCAGTAAAGCATATCAACATATATATAGAGAGAGAGATTTGTATCAAGGAAACAGCTCACACAATTGTAGAGGCTGGAACCCAAGATCTGCACATCAGAGAGCAGGGCTCTTGCTCACAGGCTGTGAAGATAGATGAATTCCAAGATCAGCAGGTAAACCGCTAGTTCAAGTCCCAAGAACTGGAGGTCAGATGAACAGGAGGCAGCTGCAGGATCCAGAGAGGGCAAAAGCCAGAATGTCCACTTATATTCGGATGCAGGCCACATGCCCAAGGAAACTCCCCTTCAACTGCTTGACTACTCACAGCAGATTCCATCATGTGGGTGATCACATATAAACACAGAGGATCATGGCCCAGCCAAGGTGACACACAATCTTAACCATCACAGTTATGCAGCAGTAAGTAACTATAAAAACTCTCAAAATTTACCATGACTTCATTTGGTCAGCCATTCTTCCATTGATTCAGTCAACAAACTCTGGCTGTAAATAAGTAAAAAACCCAGTGTTGAGCCCTGTGGGGAGATCAAATACACGAGCAGCACTTCAGAATCTGTGGCTATGGGCCAGGCACCAGGCCAGGCAATTCCACGTATTTTATATGATTTAACCTAGTAGTTATGAGCTTGAGCTCTGGTATCAGACTGCCTGGGCCCAAATTCTGGCTTAACCACTCAGTCCAAGCTGTGCTGAAGGCACTGGCCAAAAAAAAAAAAAAGAAAAAGAAAGCTCTGGGAATTGACAAAATACCAATTGAGATGTTTCAAAAAACAGATGCAGCGCTGGAATTGCTCACTCATCTATGCCAAGAAATTTGGAAGACAGCTACCTGGCCAACCAACTAGAAGAGATTCATATTTATGCCTATTCCCAAGAAAGGTGATCCAACAGAATGTGGAAATTATCAAACAATATCATTAATATCACACACAAGTAAATTTTGCTGAAGATCATTCAAAAGCGGCTGCAGCAGTATATCAACAGGGAACTGCCAGAAATTCAGGCTGGTTTCAGATGAGCACGTGGAACCAGGGATATCACTGCTGATGTCAGATGGATCCTGGCTGAAAGCAGAGAGTACTGGAAAGATGTTTGTGTTTTACATGTGTTTTATTGACATTCGGCTGTGTGGATCATAACAAATCATGGATAATATTGCAGAGAATGGGAATTCTGAAACAATTGTGCTCATGAGAGATACATACATGAATCAAGAGGCAATTGTTCAAACAGAACAAGGGAATACTGCATGGTTTAAAGTCAGGAAAGGTGTGCGTCAGGGTTGTACCCTTTTACTATACTTATTCAATCTGTATGCTGAGCAAATAATCTGACAAAATGGGCTATATGAGGAAGAATGGGGCATCAGGACTGGAGGAAGACTCATTAACAACCTGCGTTATGCAGCTGACACAACCTTGCCTGCTGAAAGTGAAGAGGACTTGAAGCGCTTACTGATGACGATCAAAGACCACAGCCTTCAGTATGGATTACACCTCAACATAAAGAAAACAAAAATCCTCACAACTGGACCAGTAAGCAACATCATGGTAAATGGAGAAAAGATTGAGGTTGTCAAGGATTTCACTTTACTTGGCTCCACAATCAACACCCATGGAAGCAGCAGTCAAGAAATCAAAAGATATATTGCATTGGGCAAATCTGCTGCAAAGGACCTCTTTAAAGTGTTAAAAAGCAAAGACGTCACCTTGAGGACTAAGGTGCGCCTGACTCGTCGTGATATTTTCAGTTGCCTCAGATCCATGCAAAAACTGGACAATGAATAAGGAAGACTGAAGAAGAATTGACACCTAACAATAAAAACAACTGGTGACTTTGGACAAATAGCTTAACCTCTGTTTGCCTCAGTTCCTTCACCTATAAAATATGAAGAATAACATCAACCTCACAGGGTTCTGTGAGGATTAAAAGAAATTGTTATCTTGCTGTTAGATGCCGTTGAGTCAGTTGCAACTCATGACCACCTTGTGCACTACAGAACAAAACACTGCCTGGCTCTGCACCATCCTCACAATCGTTGCTATGTTTGCGCCCATTGTTGCAGCCACAAGGCCAATCCATCTCATCGAGGACCTTCCTCTTTTTTGCTGACCCTCTACCTTACCAAACATGATGTCCCTCTCCAAGGACTGGTCCCTCCTGATAACATGTCCAAAATAAGTTAGATGAAGTCTCACCATCCTGGCTTCGAAGGAGCACTCTGCCTATACTTCTTCCAAGACAGACTTGTTCATTCTTTTGACAGTCCATGGTATATTCAATATTCTTCGCCAACACCACAATTCAAAGACATCAATTCTTCTTCAGTCTTCTTTAGTCATTGTCCAGCTTTCACATACATGAGGCGATTAAAAATATCATGGCTTGGGTCAGGGAAACCTTACTCCTCAAAGTGAGGACTTTGCGTTTGAACACTTTAAAGAGGTCTTTTGCAGCAGATTTGCCCAATGCAATACATCTTTTGATTTCTTGGCTGCTGCTTCCATAAGTGTTGATTGTGGATCCAAGTAAAATGAAATCCTTGACAATTTCAATCTTTTCTCCATTTATCATGATGTTGCTTATTTGTGAGGATTTTTGTTTTCTTTATGTTGAGGTGTAATCCATACTGAAGGCTGTGATCGTTGATCTTCATTATTAAGTGCTTCGAGTCGTCTTCACTTTCAGCAGGCAAGGTTGTTTCATCTGCATAATGCAGGTTGTTAATGACTGTTCCTCCACTCCCAATGCCTGGCTCTTCTTCATATATTCCAGTTTCTCTGATTATTTGCTCGGTATACAAATGGAATAAGCATGGTGGAAGGATACAACCCTGACGCACACCTTTCTTGACGTCAAACCACGAAGTATCCCCTTTGTTCTATTCGAACGACTGCCTCTTGGTCTGTGCATAGGTTCCTCATGAGTACAATGGAGTGTTTTAGAATTCCTGTTCTTTACAATGTTATCAATAATTTGTTACCATCCACACAGTCAAATGTCTTAGCATAGTCAATAAAACACAGGTAAACATCTTTCTGATAGTCTCTGCTTTCAGCCAAGACCCATCTGACATCAGTAATGATAGCCCTTGTTCCATGTCCTCTTCTGAATCCAGCTTGAGTTCCTGGCAGTTCCCTGTCAAGTACTGCTGTAACCACTTTTGAATGTTCTTCAGCAAAATTTTGCTAGCATGTGATACGAATGATACTGTTCAATAATTTCCACATTCTGTTGGATCACCCTTCTTTGGAACGGGAACAAATATGGACCTCTTCCAGTTGGTTGGCCAGGTAGCTGTCCTCCAAATTTTTTGGCATACAGGAGTGAGCACTTCCAGTGCTGCAGTCATTTGTTGAAACATCTCAATTGGTATTCTATCAATTCCTGGAGCCTTGTTTTTCACCAGTGCTTTCAGTGCAGCTTGTACCTCTTCCTTCAGTACCATCGTTTCTTGATCATATGCTACCTCCTAAAATGGTTGAGTGTGGACCAGTTCTTTTTGGTACAGTGACTCTGTATATTCTTTCCATCTTCTTTTGATGCTTCCCGCATTTAGCATTTTCCCCATAGAATCCTTCAATATTGCCAATTGAGGATTGAATTTTGCCTTCAGATCTTTCAGCTTAAAAAATGGTGAGTATGTTCTTCCCTTTTAGTTTTCTGTCTACAGGTCTCTGCATATGTCATTATAATAATTTACTTTGTCTTCTCGTGCCACCCTTTGAAATCTTCTGTTTAGCTCTTTTACTTCGTCGTTTCTTCCTTTCACCTTAGCTCTTCTATGTTCAAGAGCAAGTTTCAGCATCTCTTCTGATGTCCGTTTTGGTCTTTCTGTCTTTTTAATGACCTCTTGCTTTCTTCACATATGACATCCTTGATGCCATTCCATAACTCCTCTGGTTTTCAGTCATTAGTGTTCAATGTGACAAATCTATTCTTGAGATGGTCTCTAAATTCAGGTGGAATATACTCAAGGTTGTACTTTGGCTCTCGTGGACTTGTTCTAATTTTCTTCAACTTCAACTTGCATATAAGCAATTAATGGCCTGTTCCACAGTCGGCCCTGGCCTTGTTCTGACTGATGACATTGGGCTTTTCCCTCATCTCTTTCCACAGAATCAATTTGATTCCTGAGTATTCTATCTGGCCAGGTCCGTGTTTATAGTTGCCATTTATGTTGTTGAAAAAAAGTATTTGCAATGAAGAAGTCATCGGCCTTGCAAAATTCTACCGTGCATTCTCCAGTGTTGTTTCTATCGCCAAGCCCATATTTTCCAACTACCAACCCTTCTTCTTTGTCTCCAACTTTCTCATTCCAATCACCAGTAATTATCAATGCATTTTGATTGCATATTGGATCAGTTTTGAACTGCAGAAGTTGGTAAAAATCTTCAACTTCTTCATCTTTGGCCTTAGTGGTTGGGGTGTAAATTTGAATAATAGTCGTATTAACTGGTCTTCCTTGTAAGCATATGAATATTATTCTATCACTGACAACATTGTACTTCAGGATAGATTTTTGAAATATTCTTTTTGACAGTGTACGTGACACCATTCCTCTTCAATTTGTCCATAGAATCTTTCAAAATTGCAACTTGAGGCTTGAATTTTTTCTTCAGTTCTCTCAGGTTGAAAAATGCTGAGCGTGTTCTCCCCTTTGGGTTTTCTTACTCCATGTCTTTGCACATGTCATTATAATACTTTTCTTCGTCTTCTGGAGCCATCTTTGAAATCTGCTCATTTCCTTTACTTCATTCTTTCTTCCTTTTGCTTTAGCTACTCGACGTTCAAGAGCAAGTTTCATAGTCTCTTCTGACATCTATTTTATCTTTTCTTAAATAATTCACCTGAAATGTTTATGTGCCTGGCACAGAGTAAACACTCAGCAAATGGAAAATAGTTATGATTATCATAACTATGACCAGCTTCTGCCTTTGAGGAGATTAGAAAAGAGATAAAACAGGAACAGACGAATAAGCCAGAAACAGAGCAAGCACTCCTAGATATTTGAGTGAATGAGTGACTATTCCAAGGTAAACCTGCACTCTGCAAATGACACAACCTTGCTTGCTGAAAATGGAGATGACTTGAAGCACTTACTGATGCAGGTTAAAGACTACAGCCTTCAGTACGTGTGAACATGAAAAAAATGAAAATCCTCATGACTGGGCCTACAAAGAGCATCAGGATAAGTGGAGAAGAAACTGGAGTTGTCATTAATTTAATTCTACTTGGATCAACAATCAACATCCAGGGAAGCAGCAGTCATGTAATCAAAAAATTAAACGATGCAGTGCATTGGGCAAATCTGCTGCAAAAGACCTCTTTAAAGTTTTAGAAAGTAAAGATGTCATTTTTTTGAGTAAGGTTTGTCTGACCCAAGCCCTGGTCTTTTCGATCTCCTCATATGCATGCAAAATTTGGATAATGAAACAGGAAGACAGAAGAAAAATTGATGTGTTTGAGCTATGGTGTTGGCAAAGAATATTGCATAAACCGTGGACTGCCAGAGAACAAACAAATCAGTCTTAGAAGAAATACAACTAGAATGATCCTTAGAAGTGAGGATGGAGAGACTTCAACTCGCTTACTTTGGACACGTCACCAGGAAAGATCAATCACTAGAAAAAGACATCATGTTTGATAAAGAAGAGAGTCAGCAAAAACCTGGGAAACACTCAATGAATTAGATTGACACAAATAGCTGCAACAATGGACTCAGACACACCAACAATCGTGAGGATGGCACAGGACCAGGCAACGTTTCCTTCTATTATATATAAGGTTACCATGAGTTAGAGCCCACCGAATGGCAACTAACAACGAAAACAACATTACAAGGTGAAAAGTATTCCAGTGATAGGAACAAACCCATTGCTGTGAAGTCAATTTCTACTCATAGAGACTGTATGGGACAGAGTAGACTACCGTATCTGTGTCCCATGGAGCAGCTGGTGGGTTTGAATTGCCGACCTTTTGGTTAGCAGCCGAGTGCTTAATCACTGCACCACCGGAGGGGCAGATAAAGTAGTGTGGATCTTCTAAGGTAGGAGAATTGCTTCTGGCCAAGGGGCTCAAGAAAGCATTCTGGGAGAGCAGCCAGAGACGAGTGGGGAAGGCTCTGGATCAGCAATGGGAACTGACCCCTTCAGACAGAACGGTGTGAGCCATGCAACCGTTCGAGGAAACTGCACCTTGAGGGGGTTGCTGGAGCACGGAGTGCATGTGCTGAGAGGACAGATAAAGGTAGATCGGGGCCAGATCGTGCTTGATTTCCTGTGTTTATTTACTCACTGGAGCCTTCTGAGAGAGCCAAGGCTGGGAGCCAGGGAGGCCGTTCAAAGCGGTCCCTCGCGTGGAAGACGGAATGGAAGGAATCTGGACCTGGCCCCAGCCTGGCTCAGAACGCAGAGGATCACCCAGTTTCCCAGCCAGCCAGAGGTCTATCTCTGCTTTCTGCTCCTGGCTCATGGAACCATGAAGAATGTGCCCCAGGAGAGACCTCTGGATGTCCCAGAGAGGGCCAAGAACTCACCTGGCATCTTGATACTTATCTCTTTGCCTTCCTCAGCACCTACCACTTCCCTCCACTTTTCAAATCAGCCATCACCCCTCAGCCCCTCTAAACCCTGCTTAGACACTCACAGCAGCTAAAACAGAAAGGGTGAGTGATCCTGATGGAAAGGGATGCCATCCCTGCCTCCCACCCCAGGCCTTGAGGAGAAATGGAAGACACCAGTCCTTGATGTACCTGCCTCTTCACCAACCTCTCTGTCTCTCTTGACGCTGCCCTGGCCCCTGCTCCTAGCTCTACCACCTACTAGCTATGCAATCTGGGCAAATCACTGCATTCTCTGGGTCTCAGTTTCCTGATCTGAAAAGTGGAAAGATCAACCCGATTTCAAATCAGTCGTGGAAAGCCCTGTGGACCATAGTTCTACTTTGACACAAAACGGGTCGCCATGAGTCAGAATTGACTCCATGGCAACTAGTTGGTTATGCAACAGAAGATAACTAGAAAAACTCCTAAAACTTAACATGACTTCATTTGGTACTGTCTGTACCTCAGTTTCCTCATCTGTAAAACGGGGATAACAAGCTATTAGCTGTGAGACCTTGAGCAAGTTATTGTATGGATTGACTGGGGAAGCAAACACGAAAGCCAAGGATATGATAAATACACAGTAAGCACAATTCGCTCTTCCCTGAATCTCTGCTTTTGACCTCTGGGAGCCGGCCTGTTGCTGCCCTGCCCCGCTACCCTGAGCACACCCTCCCTGATCTCCTTGCCCTGCCTGACCAGCCCGTTGCTTTGGGGACTGCCTGGCCAGGGTGGGGCGGGGCAGGGGTAGGGACCTACTTCTTGCCCGGCTGCCAGAGGGGCCTTGAGTGTTGAAATCCTTCCATTCCACAAGGCCAGAAACTTGATTATGTTATTAATTAAAGCAAGATGCTGGGCCTGGGAGATTTATTTTCTTTTCCATATCTGTGGCTGTAAATGCCACTCAAGGAGCTCAAAGGCCCATGTCAGCCTGAATCAGGCTCCTGAACAGACGTTTTGTTCCCAGTTCGGGCTCCTCACCCCCTCCTTCTTAGCACCAGGAAGGAAGTGTGTGTTGTGACACTCACCCCTCACCCCAGTTTCCTTCACTCCAACTGCACACGGCAAAAAGGGGGAAAATACCTGGGCAGTATGGGATGGGGAAGGAATTTTCCAAGAAATTTAAGTTTCTGTCTCATCATTATAGGACTTTCACGTTTCTATTTTTAGCTGCACAAACGAGCCAGGCCCACGTTCCCCTTACCTCCCGCTGCCCCAACCTTTGTTTATACAAAGCACATGCTGAAATCATTATTTAAAAACCTCCAAACCCATAATTGCTCAGGTAGGTGAAGAATGCAGTCTTTATGGATGGTGCTTGCAAAGGGGCCTGAAGTATTCACCGGGAACTAAGACTTATTCATATTTGTATCCCCCCATACCTAGCCCTCGTGGAACCCCTGGGAGGCCCAGAAGAATCAAGTAACTTAGAGCAAGGAGAGGAGGCAGTAGCGATAACAGAGTCTAAGCACCACGTTTTAGAAGAGGAAACAGACCTAGAGAACAATGAGACTTGTCCAAAGACCCACAGGATATCAGTATCATTGCTGGAATTCGAGCCCAGAGAATCCAACTTCCAATGTGGCCCTATTCACTGTACTATGAAAATCAGTCTAACATTGGACTGGCTGAATTCAACTCCCAGCAGTGCCAGTTATTAGCTGTGAGGCCTCGAGCAAGTTACTGAACCTCTCTATACCTCAGCTTCCACCTCTGTAAAATGGGAATAACAAAAACACCCACTTTATGAGTTTGGTGTAAGAATTGAATGAGTACCTGGGAGAAAGTAAGCTCTATGTCTTAGTTCTGATTTCCCCAGATGACTCTTCAAGCAATTAGTCATGTCCAGGAGTTCACGTATTCCCATACCTTAGGCCACATTTCTCTCCATGCAAAGTGGGCTATGAAGTGTATCTCTCATATCTCTGCCCATCCAGGAGATTGCCCATCACCATTGTCTTTCAGGGCCACCCCGAGTAGTGCAGCAAGAATCCATGTCTGGACAGTCCCACACATTGCCTCAACCTACCTGTGAGTCAGGCCCAAGTGCTTTCCTTCTCCACCAGTTGATCCTAAAGACATCCCCCCTCAAAGCCACACTTGTAAGCTGAGGGAGAGGTGTCAGTCCCAAAGAGGTGAGTTGTGTGGGGCTCTGCAGCATTATCTATTCATGTAATTTTCTTGTGCCTCCTGACCTGCTTGGATCTGACCCCAGATAACTATTTTTATCACATAACTTGGAGCAGCCAACTAAGACACAACTATTGGTCTCTACCTTACACAGCAAAAAAGAACAAAAGAAATCAAAGGGTCAAAGAAGAAAGTAGTTCACGGGACTAATACCCCACATGAACCATGGCCTCTTCTAATCTGAGACCAGAAGAGCTAGAGGGTGCCCACTACCAACCATTGTGATGAGAGAAAATAGAAGGTCCTGGATAGAATGGGAAGAAAATGTAGAACAAAACACAAATTCCTAAAAAAAAAAAAAGCCGGACCTACTGGACCAATACAGACTAGAGGACCCCCAAGACTATCACCCCTAAAATAACCTTTGAACTTGGAATTGAAGCTATTTCTGCAGGTCACCTTTCAGCCAAGTAATAGATTGGCTTATAAAATAAACAATATCACCCGTGAGTAGTGTGCTCCCTTAAACAATCAGCTATATGAGACCAAACAGTCAGTATTTACCCAAAAGCAAAGATGAGAAGGCAAGGAGGAGAAGGAAAGCTAAATCAATGGAAACAGAACAAACAGGATGGAAATAATGAGAATGCTGGCACACTGTAAAAGTTCTAACCAATGGCAGGGAACAATTTGTATAAAAATTGTTAAAGGGGAACCCCTAACTTGCTATGCACACTTTCACCTAAAACACAAAAAATATTATTTAAAAAAAGAAGAAAAGCGGAAAGTTCTATGTCCAAATAAGTATGGAAAATGCCAGGTTAAACAAAGTTAAGCAAAGTTCTCTGCTGGAAGATTCAAGAGTTTTAAGCATGCATGCAGTCTTGCGTGCTGAGTCTCTAAAACAGGACCATTGTTTTCAGGATGTTATATACTTTTCTGACCTGGGAGCACTTCTGACACCAAGACGTTCACAGATCCGCTATTTGAAGATGGTGGGTGAAGGCGTTAACCCCAGGGGGTCTGTGGAAGTGCACCTCTGTGACCCTGGGAAGGAGGCTAAACCACAGCCCTCAGCTGATACGGTTATGGTTTCTTTGGCTTACACCAAAACCAAAAAGCCAAACTAGTCGCCGTAGACTTGACTCCAACTCATGGCAACCCCACGTGTGTCAGAGTAGAACTCTGCTCTATAGGACTTTCAGTGTCTGATCTTTCAGAAGTAGAATGCCAGGCCTTTCTTCTGAGGCACCTCTTGGTGATAGATTTGAACCGCCAGGCTTTCAGTTAGCAGCCAAGTGCATTAACAACCATTTGTGCCACCCAGGGTCGCTATGAGTCAGAATCAATTCGACAGCAATGGGAACGGGACTCCTTAGCCTACATAGTGTTTTTAAAACTGGAAGCCAGCATTTAAAAAGCAGGGTATTTCATCATAAAGATCCAGGTGTCTGTTGATAAATCAGAGGATGAGACAAATCTGGGTCTTCTGTCTGCCATAGCCACACTACATTGGAACTAGAGAAGCCACTGCCCCCCTAGGAAGAGCTGTTTCCTCCAGGGTACCCTCTCCAGGGTGCCCGTGTCTACCACACTGTGCTTTTTTGCACCACGGCAACCTTCCTCATTTATCTCATTTGGGTCGCTCCAGAGTTTCTCCACTGGCTCCTCCCTGCTATTTGGTACCACTTGCATGGAGGGCTTCATTCAGTTGGCGAAGAGTAGGCTCTGAGGTCGAATCAGGGTAGGGGGTGGATGGCAAAGAGAAGCCTGGAGTCTGGAGCCTAATATGCTAAAATGTCAACAGCAGTTATCTTGATTGCTGAGGTTATAAATTTTTTTCTGCTTCTTTTCATTGATTTTTGTGTCCTTTCCAAATATCCTCCAACAAGCATGTATTTTCTTTGTAATCAAAAGGAGTGAATTAAAAAAAAAGAAAAAGAGTCTGAAATATGGAAATTATTTTGCAAAATATGGAAATTGTTTTGCAAAATATGGAAATTTTCAGGATATGGAATGCCTTCCTGTAAGCCCTACTCATTAATAACCTTAATAAAAATAAGTAAGAGAAATTAAGAAAAGAAAACTCTGTGGAGCACAGTCCTACTCTGACACGCATGATGTTGCCATGAGTGGGAATCGACACAAAGGCAACTGCTTTTTTTTTTTTAATAGACACAGAGACAAATAAGCACAAACAGGGGAAAGACAGGTGCCACGTGAAATCACGAAGGAGCCAAGGAACGCTGGGGCTACAGAAGCTGAGACAAGGATCTTTCCCCAGAGCCGACAGAGAAGCTTCTCCTAGAGTTAGTGCCCTGAATTCAGACTTCTGGCCTCCTAAGCTGTGAGAAAATAAATTTCTGTTCTTTAAAGACACCCACTTGTGGTATTTCTGTTATAGTAACACGAGCTAACTAAGACAGCCCCTGAAGGTATGGTGGGCTCCAGGGGCTCTGCCTAATGGACAAGTGGGCTCACCTGCTTGTACCTGCTTTAGCGGGGCCCATTGCAGAGCCATCTCTTGCTCTGGACCCACTCAACATTGGCGGCTTTCAAGGCCACCTAGTAAACGAGTCAGAGCAGTATTAGCAAGTGTGGTAAATGCTGTTTTCAAAATCCAAAGATACCCACCAGGCCCTCTGCCTAGTTCTTAGTAGTAAGATGTGCAAGGTGGACATCTTGTCCTTTACTCTGGAGATGTACTAGCATTCTTCACTGGATCCTTACAAACTTCACCAATACAGAGGTCCCTGAATCTTTATGGGGTCTACCTCCCACCCTGTGACACATACGTCTTTCTAAGATGTCTAAGGTACTAACTGCTTCCTGCCCATCAGGTCTATTAGCATGATCTCATCCATAGAGTGGACCAATGAGATGTTCTGCAGTATGACAGGACTATCAAGATCCCTGTGAACTTTATCATGACAGAAAGCAAGAGAGTTAACATAGCTCTGGTGAATGACAGTAAATGTCTATTGCTGTCCCTACTGTGCGGCCCTGGTGGCATAGTGGTTAAAAGTTTGGCTGCTAACCAAAAGGTCAGCTGTTCAAACCCACCAGCCGCTCCTTGGAAACCCTATGGGGCAGTTCTACTCTGTCCTCTAGGGTCACTATGAGTGGGGATGGCACCTAACAACAACATTGTCTCTATCACATGAAAGCAAACAGCTTTTGATCATCCCTACTGGTGGGAATGGAGAAAAAAACCATTTACCAGATTAATTGCCAAACATTAAGTGCCAGCAGCTGTGTAAATATATTACACCAAGCACAGCAGCTGGGATTGTGACTTCCACTTTGTAAAATACATTCAGGCCAGATAGGTGAATTGAAAAGGATGTGATGGGGACCACCACCATGCATTCTTTAAGTCTTTGTTGGTAGCACCAATCTCTGCCATTCCTCCAAAATCTCAACTGTGGAGAAATGAGGGGAAGGATTTATCCACGAGGTCCGCTTTCCCGTTGGTCAAAGGATTATCCCATGGGATTTAACTCCCCAACACTACCAGGCTGCACAGGCATGAAGTCAGAAGTCAGGGTTGGTGGCAAGAAGTAGAAGGTGCATGCATGAGACAAAGCGCTGTCAGGTCACACATGGGTGTGGTTGGTCAGAGTTCATGCAGAACTGGTTTCTGCAATGACAGCCGGAATAAACAATAAGTGAGGTTAAAGGGATCTGAAGTAGTGCATAAGAGGTGTCTGATACAGCTATGGAATTCATTTTAACATTATTATTTATCATATATCATCAAATCTAAGATGTTACCAATTGTAGAATGCACTCCAGTTTCACAGATGATAAAATGTCGGGGCGGGGGGGTGGGAATGTTTTTTTGAGTTGGTATTTTTCTCTAAATTAGTCCCTGCCCTGTTTCCCCAATCTCAAGCCTTCTCCCCCAGAGAATAGGTACAGAAAACTGGGCAAATGGACCTCCTTGGAACATTCTGACTTCTCACATGAGCATTTTCATGCCTCCTTGTTCCTCCTCCACATCCACTGAGAGCCACCAACATGCTAAGAAGCTTCAACATCTTGGGTCCTAGGGAATTTCTGCCTCTCTCAGGGTTTCCAAAGAGCCCCAACCTAGCAGCTTTACAGGAAGTGCAACCATCTTCATCAAGGTTTCTGGGCGGGTCCTGGGCTCAGAAAAAAACCTACCTCATTTCTCCATGTTCTCCACCAAGAAAGTTGGTGAAGCCATCCCAGCAGAGCTCTTGATCTTTGAACTCCTTGAAGATGGACATCTCACCCCTCTCATGGCTACCTATATGGGGCAAGGGGAGCAAAGTTGTACAGCAGTTCACACCTCTTGGCGGGGTTCCTGCTCCCAGGGAGTCCCCCTTCTCAAATCTCCTCTCTAACCAGATTCTGTCTGTCCTGGGTATCTAAAACTTAGAAGAAGAAATCTAGAAACTAGATTGGGGCTGAGATACCAGCACCAGCTGCCATCAAGTCAATTCTCCCACTATCCATTTAATCTCCCATTTTGTTGTGTTGTCTTAAAAAAAAAAAAAAAAAGCAGTTTCTATTGTTTGCAACCACAAAAATTTTAGCAAACACAACTTGGTAAAGTTTCTATCACTGGGGACTGGGCAATGGTGCTTTGGAAAAGACACCTCCGCGTGTTGCTCATGTTATTCAAACTCTCAGCACACTGAACACAGCTGAACTCTCAGTCCTTCTAGGCCTGTTCCATATATAGATCAGTGGTTCTCCATCGAGGGCAATGTTGTGCCCCAGGGAATATTTGGCTATGTCTGGAGACATTTTTGATTGTCACAACTTGGGGGGAGGAGGGTGATACTGATATCCAGAAGGTGAGGGATACTGTTAAACATCCAACAATGCACAGGGCAGCCCCAAAACAAACAATTTTCAGCCCAAAATATCAATAGGGCTGCTACTGAGAAACTCTGCTATAAATATTTATCATATTAGAAATTAAAACTGAGAAAATATAAGAATCATTTATTAATTCACTTAAAAATAATAAACCATTACATGTTAACATAAATTGCCTTTAAAAAAAAAAAAACAATAAATCTTCCAAAACAAACAAAAACACTAGTGAGAAGAGTGTAAATCTCTTTAATGTCTGGATTAATAAAAGATAATTAGATTCTCTTATCTTCTTATGCGTTTGATCTGCTGCAATATATTATTTTGGTTGAAGTGTCTTAAGAGGATCTGGCCTCACGCAATACGTAGTTGGGAAAGGGAACAGTGTTTTAATAGGCTCTTCAGATCATTGTTCATATTTTTCTTAGATGTTGTTGCTGTTAGATGCTCTTGAATCAGTTCCGACTCATAGAGACCCTATGTACAACAGAACGCTGCCTGGTCCTGTGCCACGCTCACAATCGTTGCTATGCTTGAGCCCATCATTGCAGCCATTATGTCAATCTATCTCTTTGAGGGTCTTCCTCTCTTTCATTGACCCTCTACTTTATCGAGCACGATGTCCTTCTCCAGGGACTGGTTCCTCCTGATAACATGTCCAAGGTACGAGATGAGTCTCACCACCCTTGTTTCTGAGGAGCATTCTGGCTGTAATTCTTCCAAGACAGATTTGTTCGTTCTTCTGGCAGTCCATGGTATATTTAATATTCTTCACCAACACCATAATTCAAAGGCATCGATTTTTCTTTGGTCTTCCTTATTCATTGTTCAGCTTTCGAATGCATATGAGGCGATTGAAAATACCATGGCTTGGATCAGGTGCACCGTAGCCCTCAAAGTGGCATCTTTGCTTTTCAACACTTTAAAGAAGTCCTTTGCAGCAGATTTGCCCAATGCAATATGTCCTTTGGTTTCTTGACTGCTGCTTCCATGGATGTTCATTGTGAATCCAAGTAAAATGAAATCCTTGACAACTTCAATATTTTATCCGTTTATCATGATGTTGCTTATTGGTCCAGTTGTGAGGATTTCTGTTTTCTTTATGTTGAGATATAATGCATTCTGAAGGCTATATAACCTTTGATCTTCATCAGTAAGTGCTTCAAGTCCTCTTCACTTTCAGCAAGCAAGGTTGTGTCATCTGCATATCACAGGTTGTTGATGAGTCTTCCTCCAACCTAATGCCACTCTTCTTCATATAGTCCAGCTTCTCTGATTATTGTTCAGTATACAGAAACAATAAATATGGTGAAAGGATACAACCCTGATGTACACCTGTCCTGATTTTAAACCACACAGCATGCCCTTATTCTGTCCAAACAACTGCCTCTTGGTCTCCGTACAGGTGCCTCATGAGCACAAATAAGTGTCCTGGAATTCTCATTCTTCACAATGTTATCCATAATTTGTTATGATCCACACAGTTGAATGTCTTTGCATAGTCAATAAAACACAGGTAAACATTTTTCTGGTATTCTCTGCTTTCAGCCAAAATCCATCTGACATTAGCAGTGATATCCCTTGTTCCATGTCCTCTTCTGAATCTGGCTTGAATTTCTGGCAGCTCCCTTTCAATGTGCTGGTGCAACTGCTTTTGAATGATCTTCAGCAAAATTTTACTTATGTGTGATGTTAACGATATTGTTCCAAATGTCCCCATTCTGTTGGGTCACGTTTCTTTGGAATGGGCACAAATATAGATCTCTTCCAGTTTGTTAGCCAGATAGCTGTCTTTCAAATTTCTTGGCGTAGACGAGGGAGTACCTCCAGCGCTGCACCTGTTTGTTGAAACATCTCATTTGGTATTCCATCAATTCCTGAAGCCTTATTTTTCGTCAATGCCTTCAGTGCAGCTTGGACCTCTTCCTTCCACACCACCAGTTCTTAGTCATTTTCTTTGATACTAAACCAAAATTCAACAATGGCAGTGTCTTAAATGTAGTTGCAGTGTGGGATCGTAAACCATATCCATGAGCTCTTCACATTCTGTTACATTAAAATCCACTGGTCTAGCCCAAGACTGGAAGAACTAGATGGTGCCCAGCTACCACCAATGACTGCCCTGACAGGGCACACAACAGAGAATTTCTGATGGAGTAGGAGAACAGTGGGATGCAGACCTCAAATTCTCTTAAAAAGACCAGACTTACTGGTCTGACTGAGACTACAGAGGCCCCGGAGGTCATGGTCCCTGGACCTTTTGTTAGCCCAAGACTGGAACCATTCCTGAAGCCAACTCATTAGACAGGGATTGGCCTGGACTATAAGACAGAAAATGATACTGCTGAGGAGCGAGTTTCTTGGCTCAAATAGACACTTGAGACTATGTGGGCACGTTCTATCTGGAGGCAAAAAGAGAAGGCAGAGGAGGACAGGAGCTGGTTGAATGGACATGGGGACTACAGGGTGGAGAGGAGGAGTCTGCTGTCTCATTACAGGGACAGCAGCTAGGAGTACATAGCAAGGTGTGTATAAGTTTTTTGTATGAGAGGCTGACTTGACTTGTAAACCTTCACTTAAAGCACAATTTAAAAAAAACTTACTGGTCTACTCTGCAGAAACAAGATAAATCTTCACTCAAAATTTGGTTCAGGTATTGTTATAATTGAATTATGTCTCCCAGAAATATATGTTGAAATCCTAACCACTGGTATCTGTGAACATTGCCTTGTTTGGAAAGAGGGTCTTTGAAGATATTATCAGTTAAGCTAACATGATGTCATACTGGAGCAGCATGGCTCCTAAACCAATATAAGTAGTTATCCCAACTTTAACTGTATGATTATATGACATTGAATTTAATAGATGCTGTTTTCATTTTTAAAAAAAAATAATTTTCTAAACAGTCAGCAATTTTACTCTGTATTTTCCTTTACTCAAGAGTCATTTAATAATGCTAAAAAAAAAAAAAAAAAATCCACTGGTCCATCTTGTACTTGGAGTGGATATTTTACCTAGGCATCATTTTGTGACACTATGCATTGGTCATTTGGAAAATAATGGTTCACGAAATTATGCAGATCTTCCAAATGTTGGCACACTTCGTTATAAAGTATTTTAAAAATCACGTTTGTTAACACCATCACAAATTATATCAGAGCAGTCTCTAAGTATTGGGAAGTTGTCCCAAGCTCACGATAGCAGATACAGTTTTCCCAAATTCTAATTTTTACTTGAAAGCTCAATTTTTATCATTGGCAACAAATGCTGTTAGTTGTTTTCCTTAACTTGACAGGCTCATGTGGTTTGTTTTCAAGAAAATGTCTACTAGATAGCTGAGTCTGAATAACCGTAGTTTATCTGTCAGTCATCCTTTTAAGTAGAAATGGTGACTCCGTAATAAAAGTTTAGCTTGCAATTCAAATAATCACACAAGTGCTTTTCCCCAATACAACCATTGTACTTCTGTATGCAGGAGAAGTATTTCACGTGTGCCACCCATTTTAACACACAAAAGACTAAAGAGATGTGTACTCAAACGTCAGGATTTTGGAGGTGGGGCCAAGACGGCAGAATACACAGACGCTCCCGGCGAGCCCACTTACAACAAAGACCCGAAAAAACAAGTGAAACGAGTATATTTATGACAAGCTAGAAGCCCTGAACATCAAAGGCAAGGTTAGAAAACAAACCAAGGGGCAGGGGGAGGAAGAGCCAATTCAGAAGCAGAGAGGAGTTACTGGACCTGAATTACCGGGAGCCCTCAGGCACCATTCCCAGGAGCAGCTGCAGCAGGCTGGTACTAGCGTTTGGCCACAGTTTCCTCAGGGAGAAGCAGCCAGCCACACAGCCTACTCACACCTCCGGAACCAGAGAAAAACAGTGCTGTCGACAAAAGCAAAGTACTTGCATGTATTTTACATACCCCCCGCCCCACCCTGCTGGCTCCCAAGCCGGCTTCAGTGACTGATTTCCCTGGGCCTGAGATAGGCCCTGTTGGGTGCCTAGAGCCATCCTCCAGGCCTTGGAGAAGGAATAAATTCACAATTGGGGCAAAAGATAATTTGCCAGGTCCACTAACCTGGGGAGCTCAGGACACAAGCTGCACCTGTCCAGGCATAAATGGCCCATGGACTTTGAGTAACTTTCCCCTCTGCGTGGATCTGTGTGGGCCCATTTCAGGAGAATAGGCCCTTGTTGGCAGACTACAACTGTTTCAGCTGTGCAGTGGAGAGGTGGGTGTTTGATGTTTGACATTGCTTTGCCTATTAAACAGGGTCCTCACCTACCCACATCGGGGCCTAAGGACTTGTGGCTCCACTCAGGTCACCCAGCCACCCGTGACAAGGGTCCAAGGATAACTGGTACTTCCCACTACTTATAACCAAAAACATTGGGTGCCCATGGTCTGTCTGCAGAACTCACCCACCTGTACACTCTAGGGAACAGGGACACACTTTCCTCAGAGACACTTGGGGGACAATTCTCAGCCCCCTGCCTTGTTCAGAGTGTGACACTCTGCTGCAACCAGATACTGGTACCTACACCAATCACCCCTGCCTCTCTAAGACTGTAGGACAGAGCCTGTACTACACACTTGGTGATCAGCTACCTGGACACCTGAGCTGAAGTCATACAAGAAAAGTGAATGGACTCCTAGGCTGATATACCTGATAACAACTCTAACCATCTGGGGACAGGTCATCAGAGCTCCAAAGGTGAAAATAATCAAGCTAGCTCACTCAAGCAACCCATCTGGGTATATCAAAACAAAACAAAGCAAGAAGCCACGATGCAGTAAGCAAACAAAATAAACTAATACAATAATTTATAGATTGCTCGGAGACAACAGTCAATATCAAGTCACATAAAGAAACGGACCATGATCACCTCAACAAGCTCTCAAAACAAAGAATCCAGGGAATCTTCTAGATGAAAGTGCCTTCCTGGAATTACGAGAGGCAGAATACAAAAGATTAACATACAGAACCCTTTAAGACATCGGGAAGGAAATCAGGCAATATGCAGAACAAGCCAAGGAACAGACAGATAAAGCAACTGAAGAAATTAAAAAGGTTATTCAGGAACATAATGAAAAATCTAATAAGCTGGAAAACTCCATAGATAGGCAGCAATCAGAAATTCAGAAGATTAACAATAAAATTACGGAAGTAGAAAACTCAATAGAAAGTCAGAGGAGCAGGACTGAGCAAGTAGAGGGCAGAATTTGTGAACTTGGAGATAAAGCACTTGGCACCAATATATTTGAAGAAAAATCAGATAAAAGAATTTTTTTTTTAAATGAAGAAACCTTAAGAATCATGTGGGACCCTAACAAGAGAAATAACCTATGAGTGATAGGAGTGCCAGAACAGGGAGGGATAGCAGAAAATACAAAGAGAATTGTTGAAGATTTGTTGGCAGAAAACTTCCCTGATATTGTGAAAGATGAGAAGATATCTACCCAAGATGCTCATCAAACTCCACATACGGTAGATTTTAAAAGAAAGTCACCAAGACATAATCAAACTTGCCAAAACCAAAGATAAAGAGACAATTTTAGCAGCAGCCAGGGATAAACGAAAAGTCACCTGCAAAGGAGAATCAATAAGAATAAGCTCGGACTACTCGGCAAAAACCACACAGGCAAGGAGGCAATGAAATGACTTATATAAAGCATTGAAGGAAAAAATTGCCAGCCAAGAATCATATATCCAGCAAAACTGTCTCCCAAATATGAAGGTAAAATTAGGACATTTCCAGATAAACAGAAGTTCAGGGAATTCGTAAAAACGAAACCAAAACTACATGAAATACTAAAGGGAGTTCTTTGGTTAGAAGATCAATAATATCAGGTATCAACCCAAGACCAGAACACTGGGCAAACATCAGGATTTAATAAAATTAATAATTTTTTTTTACCAATTCATCAAGGACATTTTTAAGTGAAACTGGCAACTTCTCTTTTCCTTTTTTTTTAAGTACTATAAATACACACAGTGAAGACTACAGTGCTCTTAGTATAGTTGGATGCACTGCTTTGATTCATGGTCAGGCACCAGAAGTTTTACTCATCGCTGTTTTTGCACCACCAGTGCAAATGTCAGCACGATGAAGAAGACAAATAACATCTTGGTATTATTATTAAAATAGTTTTGACCTCACAGACCCCCTGAAAGGGTCTTGGGGATCCCCAAAGGACTATGGACCACACTTTGAGAACCCCTGCCCTACATCAGGCATAGCCGTAAGAGCTAACAAATCATTGTTGAATAAATGATTGAAAAAATGAAGTAAAATAAAGGAGTAGTGAAAAAGAGAAGGAAGGCCTGGATTACTTCTGTTCTTGGCTTTATGCATCATCTGAAAGACTGGGCTCTACACAACTGGATTTTCAGCCAAGAAGAAATAAGTAGAGAGGGTTCCACAATGGGTTTACCCCAAGCCTGGGCAGACAGTTCTGTGCATGAGCTTGCTGTGGTATATGTCTTTGGAGGGGCTCAGTGAGTTGTGTCTTAAAAGCACACTCCAAAGTACCTTGGCTCAAAAAGCCCATGGTCTCAGTGCCACTGTTATGACAGAAAGAGAAGAATAGAGAGAGGGATTGTCTAGTCTTCTGTATGTAAGGATACTGCAACATTAAACAGCATCATAATAAATGGAGAAAAAATGAATTTGTCAGGGATTTCATTCTCCTTGGATCAAAAATCAGTGCCCAGGGAAGCAGCAATTAAGAAATCAAATGACAGCCCCTAGACACACTGCTGAGAACTGAGGCCACTCCCGAAGTCCACCTTTCAGCCAAAGATTAGACGGGCCTATAAAACAAACAATAACACACGCGAGGAACGTGCTTCTTAGTTCAATGAAGTATATGAGACCAACACCTGTCCAAAAGCAAAGACAAGAAGGCAGGAAGAGACAGGAAAACTCAATGAATGGACACTGAGAACCCAGGATGGAAGGGAAAAGGGGGAGAATGCTGACACATTTCAGGGATTATAACCAATGACACAAAACATTTTGTGTATCAATTTTTGAATAAGAAACTAATTTGCTCTGTAAACTTTTACCTAAAACACAATTAAAAAAAAAAAAACCAAACAATGTATTGCATTGGGCTAATCTGCTGCAAAAGATCTCTTTTAAGTTTTAAAAAGCAAAGATGTCACTTTGATGACTAAGGTGTGTCTAATCCAAGCCATAATCTTTTCAATTGCCTCATACGCATGCAAAAGTTGGATAATGAAACAGGGAGACAGAAGAAGAATTAATGCATTCAAACCATGGTGTCGGTGAAGACTATTGAATATAGTCTGCCAAAAAGAATGAACAAATTAGTCTTAGGAAAAAAAACAACTAGAATGTTCTTTAGAAGCAAGGATTGTGGGACTTTGTCTTGCTTACTTTGGACACGTCATGAGGAAATATCATTTTCTAGAAAAGAACATTATGTTGGGTAAAGGAGAGGGTGAGGAAAAATGAAGAAACCCCTCAATGAGGTGGATTGACACAGTAGCTGTGACAACGGACTCAAACATACCAATGATCAAGAAGATGGAAAAAGACCAGGCAACGTTGTGTTCTATTACATATGAGGTCGCCATGAGTGGGGGCCAACTAACACCACCATATAAGGAAAAATAGTCATTACCATTTACCACCTGAATCCAATGGGCCCTTTTTAAATATTTCAAAGTCATTTTATGAAAAATTTACAAATAAAGAGAAACTGAAAGACAACTTTATTAGATATCATAAAAAGAATTTAGACATAGCAAACCTAAATTTTTTATTTCGTATTTTTCTGATTTTAAAGGCATAAATAAATACCTGAAGTGAGCAACATCCTCCGAATACAATTAACATCTCATCAATTGCCATGCATGAACCAGTAACATGTGCATCTTGTAAATAGTGATTCCAGATTCAAAATGCATCTCTCCTGGGCTCTAGCTTCTCATTACTTCTTATTTTCCTTCTCGCACTTGTAAATTCAAAATGCAATACTTGAAGAAATTTTTTAAACATTTGGTGGCTCATAATTCCATTGAAGAAACAATGGTAATATTCTTTGCTCTGTAACTGCAAAAAAAAAAGAAATGCATTTTTCGATTGTATAGTATCAATTAGTATGAGCAATCCAACAACTTAAAAAATTTCTAAATCATATATTTGCTTCCAATCTCCTCTAATTGACACCTGCCTTCATATTTGCCCACTATGAACTGTATCAAGTAATTTGGGGGCACAAACATCATTAAAGATGAAAGAATACTATTACACACCCTTTCAGTAAACAGGATGGTCCAGCTTCTTGTCCCAAAGTATTGCATGATGAAGTTCTTCCTGTCGAATGACTAACTGGATGAGAATACCACATTTCCTTTTTGTCCTTAGAAATACGTTGTTTACTCATTGATCCTTGAGTTTGAGAAAATTCATCTAGGACGTTGTCATCTGAAGACTCATAGTCTGAGATTTCACTTATAGGATCAATTTCACCATCTTCATTAGAGTCTAGAGTGATGCTATCTGTCTCTCTGCATTCATCTTCTGAGTCATCTAATAATGGGAAAACATCGTTCTCCGTCACTTTTCTTATCTTTGTCACTATAAGCGGAAAATGAAAAAATTCTAATTTCTCAACTGTGTTCAATGAAAGCAGAAAACAGACTACAAGATAGTGACTCCAGTCTTTTTTTTTTTTTGTAGTATCTTCTGACAATGCAATGTTTTGAGCAATTGTATTAGTTTCCTATTGGGGCTGTCACACATCAGCACAATCTCAGTGACTTAAAACAACACAAATGTGTTATCGTCTAGTTCTGGAGGTTAGAAGCCCAAAGTGGGTCTCACTCGGCTGGAATCAGAGTGTAGGCAGGGTTGCATTCTTTCTGGAGGCTCTAGAGGATAATTGTTTGTCTTAGTTAGCTAGTGCTGCTGTAACAGAAATAACCACAAGTGGATGGCTTTAACAAACAGAAATTTATTCTCTCACAGACCAGTAAGTTAGAAGTCTGAATTCAGGGCACCAGCCCAGGGGAAGGCTTTCTCTCTCTGTCAGCTCTGGAGGAAGGTCCTTGTCATCAATCTTCCTCTGGTCTAGGAGCTTCTCTGTGCAGGGATCCTGGATCTAAAGGACACGCTCTTCTCCTGGCACTACTTTCTTGGTGGCATGATGTCCCTCTGTCTCTCTGCTTGTTTCTCTCTTTTATATTTCAAGAGAGATTGACTCAAGATACAACCTAATCTTGTAGATTGAGTCCTGCCTCATTAACATAACTGCCTCTAATCCTGCCTCATTAACATTATAGAGACAGAATTTACAACACATAGGAAAATCACATCAGATGAGAAACTGGTGGACAATCACACGATACTGGAAATCATGGCCTAGCCAAGTTGACACGTATTTTGGGGGAGCACAATTCAATCCATAACAGTTTCCTTGTCTTTTCTAGCTGCTAAATGTTGCCCACATCTCTTAGCTTGCGGCCCCACGTCTCCATCTTCAAAGCCAACAGTGGCTGGTCAAGTGCATCATTCTGGCTCTCTGCTGTTGTAATCACATCTCCTTTTCTGACTCTTTTGATTATACTGAGTCCCTGGGTGGTGTGAACAGTTACGCAGTTGGCTACTAACTGAAAGGCTGGCAGTTCGAGTCCACCAAGGCTCCTTAGAAGAAAGGCCTCGCGATCTGCTTCCAAAAAATCATCCACTGAGAACAGTTCTACTCTGACACACAAGGGGTCACTATGAGTTGGAATCAACTCGATGCCAACTAGTGGTGGTGCTGCTGATTATATTATCCCACCTGCATAATGCAAAGTCATCGCCTCCTCACAAAATCCTTGACTTAATCACATTTGTAAAAACGCTTCTGCCATATAAGATAACACATCAATAGGTTCCAGGGATTAGGATGCAGATATCTGGGGGCCATTATTCTGCTTACCAAAGCAGCACAATAGGAAAACTGTAGGATGATGCAACAGTGGGAATTAATTTCATTATTACATCCTCCTTCTAGACAATTCCATCATTCTTCCATTTTTTATTTTAGTCTTTTTAGATAGTTAGGAAGCACTGATAAGTCATGATGAAATAGCTCCTAGGATGAGGACATAGCGAAATGTTTCAAGAGGTAGGAAAAGTAAGCGCACTAAAATCTCATCACTTCTCTTAGATTTATAAAAGGGTTCAATGGACCCATTGGTAATTGCAACACAGAATGAATTTCTTCTTTTGTTTTAAATAAGTACAATTTTTCTTGGTTCTTTGTAGGATCTGTAAGGAAGAATAAAAATTATGAAATATCACTTCTTACAAAATCAAACCCAAAAAACCAAACCTGTTGCCATTGAATCAATTCCTACTCATAGCGACCCTATAGGACAGAGTAGAACTGCCCCATAGGGTTTCCAAGGAACATCTGGTAGATTTGAACTGCTGACCTTTTGGTTAGCAGCCATAGCTCTTAACCACTATGCCACCAATTTCCAAGAAATTGAGCTGCTCAAAAAAGAAACTCAAAAACTAGAATTAGGTCCAAAGGTTCATATTGATTATATGCCTAGGGCTAGACTATACTAAGCAAAATCCAAACACAGTCCCAGATATGAACTTCAGTGCAGTGGTATAAGACTAAAGCTTGAATTCTCAACCTTGAGTTAAAAATGTGCTGGGAGTTGGTCGGTAGGGCAGAGTAAGGTAAGGTAAACTACTACAGTAAAAGAAAATCCACAAATTCAGTGATGTTAAGAACAAAAAATATTTATTTCTGTCTCTCACTTCTGTCTGAGTTGGCAGATATCTCAGCTCCGTACAATGAATGATTCAGGATCCAAGTTCCTTCCATCTTCTGGCTCTGCCACCCCTTGGACCTTGTTGTCATGCACGTGGTTTAGGCTGGATCACTGCAGGTCCCAGAGGGCAGGAATGGTTAGAGCTCATAGAGAAGACCAGCAACTTTCTCAAGGCCTAGCCCAGAGACTCCCTGGGTGGCGCAAACAGATAAGCCCTCAAACTACTAACAAAAAATGTTAATGGTTCAAACTCACCCAGAAGCACCTTGGAAGACAGGCCTGGTGATCTGCTTCCAAAAGGTTACAGCCTTGAAAGCCCTATGGAGCAGCTCTACTCTACACATGAGGTTGCCATGAGTTGGAACTGCCTCAGCAGCAACTAATGACAAGAGCCTAGAAAGGTGTGCATCACTTCCATTCACATTGCATTAGCAAGAACTTAGTCACATGACCACTCCCAACTGGAAGGGAGGCTGAGACATGGGGTCCAGCTATGTGCCCAAGAAGAAGGGGAGAATGAATTCCGCAGCTAGTAGTTGCCGCCAGAGGGAAGGACCTGATCCTCTGATCCTGGCAGAAAAGCCCACCTCAGCAACTGGGGGAAGAGAAATCGCTGGACCACACAATAGCAGCAGTTCTTAGCTGGCCAAGTTTGAGGATCAGAATGACCAGGGAAGGTTTTCGAATTCAGCTCTAATGAGTCAGAGCCTCAGAGGTGGGACCTAGGTAAACACACTTGGAAAAAACTCCCCAAGTAATTCTGCGGTGGTTAAAAAACTTACTGTTAATTAGGGCTGCAGAGGTAAATCCAGTGTCAAAGGGGTCCCTTTCTGTGGCTAGACGCCATGTGTGAAGTTTGACCTGGCTGTGGCTCCTGTCCTCCTGTGCTTCCTGAGACTGCATCTGACTCAGGCCTGGGAGCCCCTCCCCAAGCCTCCCTGGTCCATAGCAGGCTGTTATGGATTAAATTGTCTCCCCCCAGAATAGGTCGCTACGAGTCGGAATACTTGATGGCAACAGGTTTGTTTTTTTTGTATACCCGTGAATGTAATCTTTGCTATGTTAATAAAGCCTTATCAGTGCAGGGTGTGTCCGAAAGCTAATCACTTCTGAGTTACAAAAAGTAATTAGATACAGAAGAAACCACACGTGGGGGAAGACAGATGCCACATGAGGACGTGAGGACCCTCAAGGAACCGAGGCATGCCAGGGCCATAGAAGCTGAAAGAAACAAGGACCTTCTGCCAGAGCTGACAGCAACAGCCTTACCCTAGAGCCAAAAAAAAAAAAAAACCTATTGCCGTGGAGTCGATTCCGACCCATAGTGATCCTATAGGACAGAGTAGAACCGTTCCATAGGGTTTCTGAGGAGCAGCTGGTGGATTCGAACTGCCAACCTTTCGGTTAGTACCCATAGCTCTTAACGTGCCTTGATTTTGAACTTCTAGCCTCCTAAATTGTGAGAAAATACAAATTTCTGTTCTTTAAAGCCACCCACTTGTAGTATTTCTGTTACAGCAACACCAAGAAACTAAGACAGAGACAATGAGTGAATGCTTGTTGAATTTATTATTTTATGGTGTTACAATCACATCATATGCATGTGAAAGCTGGACAATGAATAAGGAAGACTGAAGAAGAGTTGACGCCTTTGAATTGGGGTGTTGGCAAAGAATATTGAATATACCATGGACTGCCAAAAGAACGAACAAATCTGTCTTGGAAGAAGTGTGGCCAGAACGCTCTTTAGAGGCAAGGATGGAGAAACTGCGTCTTACATACTTTGGACATGTTGTCAGGAGGGATCAATCCCTGGAGAAGGACATCATGCTTGGCAGAGTACAGGGTCAGCGGAAAAGAGGAAGACCCTCAACAAGGTGGATTGATACAGTGGCTGCAACAATGAGCTCAAGCATAACAACGATTTTAAGGATGGTGCAGGACCGGGCAGTGTTTCGTTCTGTTGTGCATAGGGTCGCTATGAGTTGGAACCAACTTGACGGCACCTAACAACAACAATAACAACTCTCACAACAGAAAAAGTGGAGGGAGGGAGCCCTTTGAAATGCCATTAAGCCAACAGAGGGGAACTCTATGTGTCCTTTTGACTCCATCTGGCTTCAACAATAGGCATAGATAAAAAAAAAAAAAAAAAAAACTTAGAGAAAAGGGATTTCCAAAGTGTTCCCTCCCATGAAGTCCGGCCTGGGAGGCCAACAGGTCTCCTCTGAGCTAGATGATTCGAAACTGCCCCATCAAGCTCTGCTACAGCTCTGTGCACGGCAACATCCCTCCACCCACCAGCCCAGTGGCACAGGCTCTCTGGGGCTGCGCTGCTCCAACTGCAATGCCAAATTGCTTCACTAGGTCTGTGTGGGGTCTGAGATGCTGCATTTCTTCAAGGCTCCAAGCACAGAGGCTCTAGAAAGCAAACGAGGAGGTAAGGGTAGAATTTTCTAGAAAAAGTACAGAGAATTCCACCTGGTGGCTGCAGCCACAGTTTAAACAACAACAAAAAAAAACACCTGCTGCTGACTTATAGCAACCCCATGTGTTACAGAGTAAAACTACTCCCCAGGGTTTTCTTGGCTGTTATCTTTCTGGAAGCAGATCACCAGGCCATTCTTCCTTGGTGCCGCTGAGTGGGTTTGAACTGCCAACCATTAGGTTAGTAGTAGAGCACAAACCGTTTGCTCCAACCAGGGACCTTGTCTCCTCTTTCCTCCCTGTTCCCAGCCTCTCATTCTTTTGGGAGGAAGCCGATTTCTCTCCCAAAGTCGGGGGTCTTATGACAGGGGCCAAAGATGTGACTTGGGGGAAAAAATGAAATCTAGGGCTTAGGTTCCCCTTCTCTACAAAGGATTGTCTTCAAACATTACAAGCTTGATGAAAGCTTTTCCCAATGAGCCAAGGCCAAGAATCTCAGAGCAGGGAGAAGGTTGTTCTCTCCAGCTTGAAAAGAGAACTAAGGCTGACCCCAAGCAATGGATTCGCTGAGTCCTGCTCACTTGTGGCTCTTACATACATGGGCCATGCTTATCTCCAAGTTGGTGCTGAATGCATTGAATTCCGCAGCTGGGAAAGACCTTGGCATCCTGTTCAAAGATCTGTTTTTCCATCTGAGGCAGACAGGCAAAAAATAACTTGCCTAAGGCCACAAAGTTAATACTATTTCCCTTTTTCTGGGCTTCTGGCCTAGAGGTTTTCCCAGGAAGTCACACTGCCTACCAGACTCTAGAAATGGAGGACAGGCTGCATGCCCAGCCATCTCCCTGCCTGGAAGCCAGGGGAAAGGGACCATTGGCCATGGACCATGCTGGGCCATCTGGCTTGACCACCCAGCTGCTGGCCTTGCAGAACGCCCTGTTTAATGCTTTATTCCTCCTAGTGTTTCATTATTGATTCAACCCCTGGCTGCTGGATCTGACCAAGTAAGCTGTGAGCGTTGGTATAATGTCAACTTCATCAAAAATGCAAGAGTTGGGGTTTTACTTGTCTGCGTGCTACCTAGATGGTTTAAGTTGATGGTTGGCAGTTTCTTCGAGCCAAGGAGGGCATTGGCAGCCCGTGGGCTGACTTCTCCCTTCTTTGGAGTGATGCTGGGCCCCCAAAGCTCTGGGGGAGCCAGCATCTCCCAACTCCTGCAGGTAGGGACAAGGTCTGGGATGGACGATTGAGAAGGAGAGCTGGGAGGTTGAAAGTAACATTTTAAAACAAGCACTGGCCAGAGTTTAGAAACAAATTCAGTAATGTATCATTACGCCATATTAAGATATTACAGGAAAAAATCTAATGAGATGGAGAAATATTTATTCATTCATTCATTTGAAAAATATTTACTGGGCACCTACTATGTGCTAGGCCCTCGATTACAGAGGTGAATAAGGCAGACGGGGTCCCGATTCTCATGAAACTGAAATTATCATCAGGCCATAAAATGCAATAATAATAAAACATGTGCTGGGTACTATTCTAAGCACTTCGCACAGAGAACAATTTGATTTTCAAGGTTTTTTAAGCATCTGCCATCAATGGACTATCAAAAAATCAGCCATTGAAGACCCTACAGAGCACAGTTCTACTCTGACACACACGGGGTTGCCATGAGTTGGAATCAACTCAACCGCAAACAGTATACATCTGCCATAGAAAAAAGCCAGGAAGGAAATACACCAAAACATTAACAGAGATCATCCCCAGACCGTGAGTTTGTGAAGAGCTTTTATTTCCTTCTTCTTGCTGAATTTTGCTCCTTCTTTGAGTTGTCTGAATTTTCTATATGTCTGGTGCAATAAGGGAGAAGAATTAAAAAGGGGGAAAGGCAAGTTCTTAGGCCCCAGGTGGAGAGCCTCAAAATGCTTCTCAGTTGCTCCCTGATGTCTTGAGGCTCTGAGCATATGAGGCTCTGGTCGGCTGCAGCCACTCTGGGTTCTGTCCTAGCTAGAAACCCACCGCCACTTCCTCCCTGGAGAGCAGAGTCGCTGGACAGCCTGAAGTTGCAGCCTAATACTACACAGCTTGTGGTCAGGGCTGGGGGAGGGCCGAGCCATCTGGAGGCTGAGCTTTGAAATGGAGCCCTTTAATGCAATATCCCAGGTGGGAACAAGGAGCCATGCGCCCTCCTGCCAGGTACGAGGTGCCAGGACGCAGCCTTTCCTGGTGCTTGAAACTCCAGCCTGATCCTGACAGCTGGGGCTGCCAGCCAGCCTCACTGGACCCCTGCCCTGGCCAGAGAGATGGACGACAACAGCTAAACCACTGTCTGAAAGTCCTCCGGGTCTTGAAGGCCCTGCCAGGCCCTGAAGGCTCCTGGGAAAGAAGGGGGCTGGAGATGGCAGCCCTAGGGTGATGATGGTTACCATGACAACAAGAAATTACATTCTAGGAGCTCTACCTCTGAGCTTTTGACACACAGGGAGGCCCAATGCTGAGCACTTTACATTGTTTAATGCAATGACCAAACAGAGGCACAGAGAAGTTAAGTCACTTGTCCAAGCTCACACAGCCAGGGAGTGTCAGACCGGCAGATTGACTCCAGATCCCACACCCTTAACCACTCTGCTACACTGTCTCCCGTGCTGTAGCTGGACTTGCTGGGGACATTGGCTCCCTTCTTCATCCTCCCCCCAGGACTTGCCACATAAGGAGGGCAGCAGCTCTGGCACAGAGGAGGCAGCAGAACATTGCAAAGGGCATGAGCTTGGGCTTGGGTGCCAGGCAGTTCCGGCTTTGAGTCCTGGCCCAGTCGCCTACTCACTGTGTGACTGTGGGCAAGTCATATGACCTCTTTGGGCTTCCATTTCCTCATCTCTGTAATGGAGATGATCATATTCAGTTGTTCAGGTTGCCAGGCAGATTACTGTCAATACAGGCAATGACTAGTGTCAATTGAATGCTTCCTAAGTGTGCTTCTTTGTAGTTCAACAGTGTATCATCTCCACTTTATAGAGGGAAAAATAGGCTTAAATAGGTTACGTGACCTGCGCTAGGTTATAAGAAAGAAGCAAAGCCAGCATTTGAGACCATGTCCTCTAAGGTCAGAAGGCCTAGTCTTAGCCCGTCTACCCTGGGTACCACATCTACATCACATGAAATAATGCCTGGCAGGGACTTGGCACATGCAAGCCCTTGAGTAACAGCATCTATTATTGCTACAGTAAAGAGAGAAAAGATGGATTTGCACCTAGCTCAGTACTGGTACACAGGAACCCCTGATAAACCCTGTGTGCTACTGGTTAAGGCTGTATCGGGCATATCAAGGCCACCTGCAGCAGCAGGGCCTGTTGGCTCCGCCTGGTGTATGCTCCAGCAAATGTGTCCCTTCTTCTCAGGACTCTACAGTTTACTTGGAGAGTGACTAAGGAAAGATACAACCCAGGCAGTTACATAACCGTTTCCTCTTCCACAAACCAAGGAGGGCAGATGCGAGACCTCAGAGTTCCTTCCAGCCCCAGCATGCCCACATTCTCCCAGGCTTGGCACGAGGTGAAACTTGAAGCAATGCAGCCCAAGTGCTGTTCTACAGAGAATTTTCCAAAGCCCAGGCTCCTCATAGAACAACTTTTCCTGTACAAATACGGCCAATGAGCCCAACATCCCATCCAGGACAGTAGTAGATCCATAGGAGGCTCTAGAGTCTGACTGGTCCAGCTTTCTAGAAGTACATGATCTCACTCTCCATCCATCCTGTGTTGACTCCACATTCGAAGGTCTATTGCTCCCAGCCCCCAGGACCTGCATAAAGGACAGATTTTGGTGCTACCATTGGAAGAAACTCTACCAATCTCCTATTCTCATCCACTCATTGTAGAGATGAAGAAATAGAGGCCCAGAGAGGTCAAGTGACTCACGCGAGGCCACACAGCCCTAAGTGGTATCACTTGGATCAGAACCCATTTCTCCTGGCACCCACCTCAGTGCTGCTCCCACTGCCCCACCTGCTTCCTAGGCACCCAGTCGATGTTAATTTGTCATCTGATGATGACTCGAGACTTGGGGACCTTGGTGATGTTGGCCTTGACCTTGAATCCAAGTGGTCTTACACAGGCCATGGAGGGATTCCTGTGTAAGAAGGGTGATCCCTGTTGCACAAAGCACATGGGCCACTTCTCAAGGGAAGAAGGATGGAGTGTGGTGCTCAATGCATTCAGCTCTGAGATCAAGTCCCAGCCGCGTGATCTTGGGCTAGTCATTTCCTTGCTCCAAGCCTCAGTTAAACTACAAAATGAGAAGGAAAATCTCTCCGGAAAAATAAGTGCAATAACCTATAAAGTGACAACCACAGCGCCAGGCTCAGGAGGTGCTCAGTAAAGGTAAAACCAAGATCTTCTTGATCCCAACATAGTAAGGTCTGTATGAGAAGATGGGAAACAGGACCAAAAGAACTCAGCGATCGTAAAAGACACCACAGATTTACATACCACCAAAGATGAAAAACACTCCTGAATAAACTATGAGCCAATGCTTTCTGATCACTCAGAATTTTGATTTTATGCTTCAAGAAAGAGCTCTTTCAACTGAGATGGAGATTTTAATCATGTATCACTCTTGTGTACACATAAAGTGAACAACAGAAGGAAAAGATATTGATTGTGGTATCTCTAGGACTTCACATTCAGAGCCCTCCTCTTCTGAATTCCTTTGCAACTTGGAGCCACTGGAGTCCATGTTTTTCCACAAATGTACTCTTGGCTTCAGGGGCACTGGGATGCAGCATTTTCTAGAAGAATTCATGAAAGAAGTAAAGCTATGGGTGCTGGGCTTTCACGCGGCTTTGTCATTGTGCGGCTCTAGCTCACTTTTGACCACCGTGTGGGAAATGTTGCTAAATGCGTCTGATTCACCCGCACCCCAACCCCTTTCATTGGTCCCTAATTGTCCCCCGGGTTTTCCACCAAGCCATTTGTTCCTATTCTGCAAGTTTTGAGATTGGAGATTTGGTGTGTGCCTAGGCAACAGCAACGTTAAGATGACATCAGTCATCAGCTGCATCTCAACTTCAGAGATGTGAAAACCTTTGCTTTATAGACTAGATGAATTTGGTAATGCCATGTACTGAAGCCCCACTGTGTACATGGGCCCCGGCCAGGTGCTGTAACAGGCATCATTCCTTAGTGTCATCTCTCTCGTTTGAGCTTGTTATTGTTTTCATTCCTTTGTAGATGAAGGCACTTAGGCTCAGAGAGGTAAAGCAATTTGTCCAAGGTCACACAGCTGGCAAGCAGCAAAACAGGATTTGAACCAAGGTATCTTCGATCTTGTCACCATAGGAGAGATGGACTCTTCCTCCAAGCTGACTACTGAGCTCAAAGGGTTCATGCAAAATTAAGTCAACCCTGATCTTGGGAAGCCTTTCCCATCTTTTGATTTTGAAAAACACGTCTAAATAAACGATGAACCAATGCTTTCTGATAATCGTAATACTCTGTGTCAGGTATGATTTTAGCCACTTTATATGTCCTAGCCATTTAATTCCCCCAACTGCCTTATAAGGTGGGCTCTATTAGTAACCCCATTTTATAGATGAGGAAACTGAGATGCAGAGAGGTCATAACATGTGCCCAGAATCACACAGCTGGAAAGGGAAGGAGTTGGGATTCAAACCCAGGCACTTTGGCTTCAGCTCTCTGTCTTCTAACCCACCTCACCCCCATCTCACCAAACTGGCACAGAAAGCCCTCAGCCACCAAGTCCCCACCCCTTAGTCTTCCCACCTCTACTCCCCTAAATCCTGTTGACTTTCCCTATGGCTAGGCCCCTCTCCCGCTGGGAGCAGGATCTGGGCTGTCAGGCTCCAGTCAGACAAATGGCCTTCCCTGGCCAGGCCAGGCTTCCAAGTTTCCTCATGCTGGACCCAAACACAACACAATCTAGCGGTCCTGGCTGCTCTTCAGAAAAGACTCAAGGAGGGTGTGGAAAGAAATCTAATTAGAATCCCTCAGAGCCCCAGTGCTTCCTCTTATTAAATTAGCCCCCTTTGAAGTGGAACTCGACTCATTATAATAATTGGAGTGCAGAGGAACCGTCCTATATGATCCCGATGTGAGAAACAGTGCTTTCACAATTGCATTTATCCGTGTCCTGGTCTCTCCCCATTGGGACAAAGGATGGCCGTGGTGGATGACAAATGGCTCCTGCTTCAGCAAAGAGCTGGGGGAGGGCCTCCTAGGTTTTCTACATCCCAGTCATAGCCCAAATGTGGGGAGAGGGGTCTCCTAGGTTTTCTACGGCCCAGTCATAGCCCAAACCAGAGCGCCACACCAGGACATGGAGGCTGGTGGGAAATCTAGAAAGTCCAGGCCAAAGGCTTCATGAGGACTGAATGGGCCAGAAGAAAGACCCCAAATACAGACCCTCTGGGTCTGCATCAAAATCACCTGGCTGCAATTTCAGGGCCCCACCTCCAGAGACTCTGATTCAACAGGTCTGGGGTAGGGTGGGGGGGGGGTAGGATTTGGAGCCTCCTCAGGGTGATTCAGTGATGTAGCCAGATTCAGACACCCCTGGCCTGGAGTGATTGGGTGCCTGCCGTAGTACTTTGGATCTGATGCCCACCTGCCATCCCCGAATCTCTGAAGTGGAGGGGGGCACTGCAAAATAGCTCTCCTTGCCATTGTGACTCTTGTTGCTGCTGGTTGCTGTCAAGTAGGCTGTGATTCAGGGCGGCTCCACATACAACAGAACAAAATGTTGCCCAGTCCTGCACCGTCTTCATGACCATTGGTGTGTTTGAGTCCGTTGTTGTGGCCACTGTATATTTTGAGTGCCAAAAAAAAAAAAAAAAATTTTTTTTTTTTTTAGTTTCCAACCTAGGGGACTCATCTTCCAGCACTATATTAGACAATATTCTGTTGTGATCCATAGAGTTTTCATTGGTTAATTTTTGGAAATAGATCACCAGGCCTTTCCTCCTTATCCTGTCTTAGTCTGAAAGTCCCACTGAAACCTGTCCACTACAAGTGACCCTGCTGGTATTTGAAATACCTGTGGCATATCTTCCAACATCACAGCAACATGCAAACCATCACAGTACAACAAACAGACAGGTGGTGGAATGATGATGCCCAACATGGGGCTTGAACCCACAACCCTGAGATTAAGAGTCTCATGCTCTACCAACTGAGCTAGCTGGGCATTTGCTTACTACTGTCACCAGAAAGGGATTCAAGCATTCTTCAGCTGGATAAGTGCTTACTGATCACCTCTGGTCGCCAATTTCCTTTCTTTACCAGATCTCATGGGGAACTTCTGTCTGGTGCACTGAGCTAATTCCAGAAATTCCAATGAGGGTGCTCCTGTGCCTTTTATGAAGGGCATAAGCAAGAGGTAATATTTGCCTTGAAAGTGTTAAACCAAACCCACTGCCATCGAGTCAATTCCGACTCACAGTGACCCTATAGGACAGAGTGGAACCGCCCCATAGAGTTTCTGAGGAGCGCCTGGCAAATTCAAACTGCCGACCTTTTGTTTAGCAGCTGTAGCACTTAACCACTAGGCCAAAAAGCAATGTTTTTTGAGATTCTGACACCTCCCCATCCTCCCTGACTTAATGCCCCCTAAAAAGCCTTTGCCAAGTACCCTATGCCCCATATGTGCTCCTTTTCTGGCCTCCCACAGCCTTTATTTCCCATATTGGCTCCTGGACCACCACTTGACCAGGTCCCTGGCTCCTTGCTGCTGCTTGTTCTCTCTGATCTGTACACAACGTTTGGTGCTTGGGGATCTGGAGTGGGCAATTTGATCTTACTAAAAGGGTCCCTATGTGCCATAAATGTTTAAGTGCACGACTACTAACCAAAAGATTGGTGGTTCGAACCCACCCACAGGTGCCTTGGAAGAAAGGCCTGGCGATCTGCCTTCCAAAAGGTCACAGCCTTGAAAACCCTATGGAACAGCTCTACTCTGCATGCATAGGGTTGTCATAAGTTAGAATGGACTTGGTGGCAACTGGTTTGAGTTTTTTTTTTTTTTTCAATGCAGTGCATATAGTGAATGGAGCTCAAAAAATGGATTTTCTCCAAAGCAAGCCCAGCCCAGGTTCTCAAAGAACTGTCCCTTAGGAGATTCTTTTGGATCAAAGGTAGCTCTAGGACCAGGGTCCATCTTTCACTCTTCAGCAAGAGGTGCACTGAGGCCCAACCAGGATCACACAAGTCTTTGCTCTCATTCCCATCCTCACCAACCCAGAAGGTTGACTTCTTGTTCCTTCTGCATAAGCAAATTAACTTCAGAGGTGTTTTTTCCTCCTGGGCAATGATTTCCTGCCCAGCACATTCTGGGAGATTCCACATGGCTCCTCTGCTCCTGCAGAGGAAGGAGCTGGGTCGGCCCCAGAGAGTTTGGCCTGGATGAGGCTCCATGTAGGGGGTCTTGAGAAAGAGCCACAGTGTTCTTGAAGAGAATTGCAGTCAGAAGAATGACTTGGTCTCAGTGGTCCTTTTTACTCAATAGAGCTTCTCTCTGGGTGTCTCCAAGTCACATCTGCTTGCCTTCCTGACCTAGGGGCAGAGTTCCCACAGCTTGGGGTGAAGTGAGCTGCCAGCAACAATGTCCTCCCAGTGAATCTTTATCCCTTACCTCCCCCTTTCCAAGACCCTAAAAAGAAGAACAAATCCAAATATGTGATTCCCAGAAACTGTTTTCACCAACAGTCCTTGGTCTAACCCTGAAATGGAATAAATCCAACCCTTGCATTAGCTTGCAAAGAATACCCCTGCTGTGATATTACAGCTGATGTCAAAGGCTGGCAAACCCAGCAGCTTGCAGCAAAAGAACCACAGGGTACCACCTTTGAGACTACCCTGCTTCCTTCTTCTGGTCTCTCATTCATACTCTAGCCACACTGCGCTCTATTGTGGTACACAAGTACTGCAATGCCAGAGATTCGTGGCTCAGAACTACTTCTTCGAAATAGTCTTCTGAATCCCTCCATTGATTTTAACTGCAGGGTTGCCAAAGCGCGTTTAGTCACTTGTGCCTTCCTCTTGGCAACAACCCTAGGGCAGAATATCATATGGGCTTTGGCATCACAGAGACCTGAGTTCAAGTCCTGGATCTGCCACTCTATGACCTTGGGCAAGTCATTTAATCTCTAAGCCTTAGTTTCTGTGTCTGTAAAATGGGGATGATAATGCTAGCAAGTCTACTACAAAGATTTACTGAGATGAGTACGTAAAAGGCTTATCACAGCGCCTGGCTGAGAGTGAGTACAATAAATGACAAGCATTATTATTACTATTATTATTCCCACAGAGAGGTAAAGCAGTTTCCCAAAGACACACAGATACATGATGGGCAACAAGGCAATCATATCCCTCCGATTCTACATTCTGGGCCTTTTTTCTTAAACAGCCTTGCAGAGTTTAGCCTTTAGAGTATATTTGGGAATAAAGGTCCTTAATGAAGTCTCAGAGAACATCAAGTAGGATAAAGTTACAACAGGAGAAGAACACAAAAGAGCCAGCTGAAGAGAGAGATGCCTGCTGATTCCTGTCACCTCTCGTCGCTGGCATCGAGAAACACAAAAATGCAAAGAGACATTAGAACTAAAGGGGGAGGGGTAGAAGAAGAGGAACCCCAGAGTCTGAGGAAAGGGGCTGGAAAAGGAAACACCAAACACATCACAAATTCACTGGCCCCCTTCAGTGGCTCCCGAAGTCACGGTGGGGACCCAGGCTGGCCCCTTTCTGATGGAGAAATGGCTGACAGCCGAGGCAAAGGATCCAGCCCTGTTGCCAGGAATGGTCGGCACCATCAACAACAGAGGCTCCCAAATTCCTGGTATCCAATCTTCACCTTGGAATATTCTAGGGCCAAAATAAATGTGGGAACCCCATCGTGGAGTTTTGGAGCTGGACGAAAATTCAAGATGTCGCCCAACATAGCCTAGTCCTTCCAAGCAAAACCACACCAAAACCATGCTCAACAGATGCTAATTAGATGGATGGTTTTAAATTAAATAATGAAGGATGGGCCAGGGAAGGGTGCCAAGGATAGTTTGAATAGAAAAGCTTCCAGAGAAAATAGTGGCAAAGAGCAAAGAATGACTTAAGTAAGCACACACAAAAGAAACCGGATGCAGGTATGGACTTGTTTATGGTAATGGTGAAGGAGCAGCTACAAGTCCCCACATGGCCGGGTGAGAGCTTTGGCCTGGGCCCCTTCACTTTTCAGCCCGGTTTCTGGTCTCTTCCTACTCAGCAGATTATAAAGTACACAAGGATGAGGCCTCCCAGGTCCTGCACGTCCATCTCTCCAGCCTCGTCTCTCACCGTCCCACCCCCGGGGCCAACCACCTAGACTGCCATCAGTTCTTGGAACACATCCCACTCTCCCTCTCCCTTCTAGGTCTTTGCAGCTGCAGTTGCCTTTGCCTGGAACACCATTCCTTCACCCCACCTCCCACTCCCGATCCCATCTCGCTATACACTACCCTTTCTGGAGGTCTGGGCTTAGTCCTATGAAGCTATTCACGACCTTCGCCAAAAAGGTCATGGGCTCCACTGCCACCACAGCTCAGGGCACAGTGTCACTGCCTCCCGACAGTGGAGTCTGGAGGCTCCATGTGGGCAGGGCCTCGGGCCACCTTTTCCCAGTCATATTCCCAGGACTGAGCATAGAGCGGTAGACACTCATTAAATATCTGATGAATGAAAGAAGAAATAAGTGCTATTTTCCTACAGTCTGGTCCACAGTTTCAATTTTTAAGGCTAAAAATAGTAAGAGGTGGGTTGGTAATTTGCCCTTAAACATGTTTAAATAACAATTAAAACCCAAAACCAAACCCACTGCCATCGAGTCGATTCCAACTCATAGCGACCCGTTAGGACAGAGTAGAACTGCCCCGTAGAGTTTCCAAGGAGTGCCTGTCGGATTCAAACTGCCGACCTTTTGCTTAGCAGCCACAGCACTTAACCACTACGCCACCAGGGTTTCCTTAACAATCAACAATTAAACAGACATTTATTGGGTGTTTTTTTATGTGAGATGGAACACATGAAGACTGATATCATAGGCATTAGTGAGCTGAAATGGACTGGTATTGGCCATTTTGAACCAGACAATCATATGGTCTACTATGCCGAAAATGACAAATTGAAGAGGAACGGCATCGCACTCATCATCGAAAAGAACATTTCAAGATCTATCCTCAGGTATAACACTGTCAGTGATAGAACAATATCCATACCCCTACAAGGAAGACAAATTAATACAACTATTATTCAAATTTACCCACTAACTACTAATGCCAAAGATGAAGAAATGGAAGATTTTTACCAATTTCTGCAGTCTGAATTGATCAAACACGCAATCAAGATGCCTTGATAATTACCGGTGATTGGAATGTGAAAGTCAGAAACAAAGAAGAAGGATCAGTAGTTGGAAAAAACGGCCTTGGTGATAGAAACCATGCTGGATATGTGTGATAGAATTTTGCAAGACCAATGACTTATTCACTGCAAATACCTTTTTTCAACAACATAAACAGCGACTATTTTTTTTTATACACGTGGACTTCGCTGGATGGAATACACAGGAATCAAACTGACTACATCTATGGAAAGAGACAATAGAGAAACTCAATAATATCACTAATCAGAATAAGGCCAGGGGCCAACTATAGAACAGACCATCAATTGCTTACATGCAAGTTCAACTTGAAGCTGAAGAGGATTAAAATAAGTCCACGAGAGCCAAAGTACAACCTGAATTTAGAGACCATCTCAAAATAGATATGACACATTGAATACTAATGACTGAAGACCAGACGAGTTGTGGGATGACATCAAGGACATCATACATGAAGAAAGCAAAAGGCCATTAAACAGACAGGAAAGAAAGAAAAGACCAAAATGGATGTCAGAAGAGACTCTGAAACTTGCTCTTGAACATAGAATAGCTAAATCGAATAGAAGAAATGATGAAGAAAAAGAGCTAAACAGAAGATTTCAAAGGGCAGCTAGAGAAGACAAAGTATCATAATGAAGTATGCAAAGACCTGGAGTTAGAAAACCAAAACGGAAGAATATGCCCAGCATTTCTCAAGCTGAAGGAACTGAGGAAAATATTGAAGCCTGGAGTTGCAATATTGAAGGATTCTATTTTATGGGCAAAATATTGAATGACACGGGAAGCATTAAAAGAAGACAGAAGACATACACAGAATCACCATACCAAAAAGAACTGGTCAATATTCAACCATTTCAGGATTTAACGTATGATTGAGAATCAATGGTACTGAAGGAAGAAGTCCAAGGTGCACTGAAGGTATTGGAGAAAAACAAGGCTATAGGAACTGATGAAATACCAATTGAGATGTTTCAACAAACAGATGCAGCACTGGAGGTACTCACTTGTCTATGCCAAGAAATTTGGCCGATAGGTACCTGGCCAACCCTCTGGAAGAGATCCATACATATGCCCATTCCAAAGAAAGGTGATCCGACAGAATGTGGAAATGATCAAACAATATCATTAATATCACACACAAGTAAAATTTTGCCAAAGATCATTCAAAAGCAGTTGCAGCAGTACATTGACAGGAAAATCCCAGAAATTCAAGCCAGATTCAGAAGAGGACATGGAACCAGGGATATCATCGCTGAAGTCAGGTAGATCTTGACTGAAAACAGAATACCGGAAAGATGTTTTACCTGTGTTTTATTGACTATGCAAAGGCATTAGACTGTGTGAATCATAACAAATTGTGGATAACATGGTGAAGAGTGGGAATCACAAAACACTTAATTGTGTTCATGCAGAGCCCACACATAGACCAAGAGGCAGTCGTTCAAATAGAACAAGGGGATCCTGAGTGGTTTTAAATCAGAGAAAGTGTGTGTCAGGGTTGTATCCTTTCGCCATACTTATTCAGTCTGTATGCTGAGCAAATAATCCAAGAAGGCAGATTATATGAAGAAGAATGTGGCATCAAGATTGGAGGAAGACTCGTTAACAACCTGCAATAAGCAGATGACACAACCTTGCTTGCCGAAAGTGAATTGAACTTAAAGCACTTAAGATGAAGATCAAAGACTATAGCCATCAGTATGGATTATACCCCAGCATAAATGAAACACAAATCCTCACAACTGGACCAAAAAGCAACATCATGATAAACGGTTGCCAGGGATTTCATTTTACTTGGATCCACAATCAACACCCACCGGAGCAGCAGTCAAGAAATCGAAAGACGCGTTGCATCGGGCAAATCTGCTGCAAAAGGCCTCTTTAAAGTGTTGAAAAGCACAGATATCACTTTGAGGACTAAGGTGCACCTGACCCAAGCCATGATATTTTCACCCACCTCATACGCATGTGAAAGCTGAACAATGAATAAGGAAGACTGAAGAACTGATGTCTTTGAAGTATGGTGTTGGCAAAGAATATTGAATATACCACGAACTGCCAGAAGAACGAACAAATCTGTCTTGGAAGAAGTGCAGCCAGAATGCTGCTTAGAAGCAAGGATGGTGAGACATGTTATCAGGAGAGGCCAGTACCTGGAGAAGGACATCATGCTTGGTAAGGTAGAGGGTCAGTGAAAAAGAGGAAGACCCTCAACGAGATGGATTGACACAGTGGCTGCAACAAAGGGCTTAAGCATAACGATTGTGAGGATGTCACAGGATCAGGCAGTGTTTTGTTCTGTTGTACCTGGGGTCACTATGAGTCAGAACTGACTGGAAGGCACCAAACAACAAGAACACGGTACTAAGTGATTCACATTCCCTATCTCAGTTAAGCTGCACGCAACCCTGGGAACCAGGAGCTGCTATCATGATCCGCATCTTTCAGGTGGGAAAATGAAGATTAAAGAGGTTGAGTAACTTGTCTGAGATCATGGAGCCTTCACTTGAATGTGGGCCTGGCTAGCCCAGGGCTTGAGCATGTACTATGGCGCCAGCCTTTCTCCTGAAACCCACCTCAGAAAGCCCCTGGTGTGTAACTTTAAACCGTGCCGGCAGCAAAGTCAGCCCATTTCCTCTTCTCACGTCTCAAACCCAGATGGGGTCCGAGTGACATTTATCTCATCCTCCATCCTAGAGCTGGAGCCCAGCAGAGCCCTGGGAACATGGAGCTCCCCATGGACGAAGGCAGGAGGAAGTGACTGCCGGCCCAAATGGGGCTTGGTCCTCTGGGAGCAAAGGTACCATCTGGCCCCAGTTGCTACATACCTCACACTGGCAAAGCAGAAGTTGCAGGGGCAGAGAAGGGAACCAATGATAAGTGGGCTATCAACACAGCATATGTGTCCTCCTATTTGAGGAAGATAGGAACTAACCAAGGCTGCCTCCTCCATGCAGTCTTCCCTGATTCCACACTTGTGACCTGGCCTGGCTTGAGCCCCAGAGCCCTCTGCTGAGACCTGTGCGGAGACCTGTGCCGTGGCTCTGACTCTGTGAGCCTTGAAGCAACCTGTTGCCCAGTTACAAGCAGCTCTGCCACTTAGCTAACCTCCCAGTTGCCTCATCTGTAGGATGAGGATGACGTTAGCACTGCCCATGGAGCTGTTGAGAGAGAGTAAACACACACACACACTCATTGGTTAGATGAGTATAGACACCCAACTGTCAGTTTGTTGTACTTATGATGACATGTGTGTTGCTCTGATGCTGGAAAGTAGGCCACCAGTATTTCAAATACCAGCAGAGTCACCCATGGTGGACAGGTTTCAGTGGAACTTCCAGCCTAAGACAGACTAGGAGGTGATCTACTTCCAAAAATTATCCAATGAAAACCCAATGGATCACAACAGAATGCTGTCCGATATAGTGCTGGAAGATGAGTTCCCTAGAATGGAAGGCACTCAAAATACACAGTGACCGAAACACTGGACTGGAGCATACCAATAATTGTGAGGATGGAGCAGGACCAGGCAATATTTCATTCTGTCGTACAGGGGGTTGCCATGAGCCAGAGCCAAATTCACGGCAACTACCACCACCACCAACATATATATACACATACATATATACCTTAGAACAATTCCTGGCATATGTAGTAAGTGCTTAAGAAACATCAGTTGTCCTTATCAGTGTCCACATGATCATGGTAATGTACAGTCTAGGGTTATCTACCTACCTCCCCTACCCAGCCAGGGAGGGACATCACTTCTAATGACCAGGGACAATGTCTTTTACAAAATCAAACACTGGTTTATGAAACAGCCTCTGGGGAGCTTCCTGGGCATTTGTTAAAGAGAGACTCCCAGGTCCACTCCTGGACCTACTGACTTTGAATCTTGGAGATGGGGTCCAGGAATTCATATTCTTACAACTTCTCCAGGGGACCCACTGGGCTAAGCTTACTGTTGCCTAATCAAATGGAGGCACAGGCTCTGCTGTGATTCCAAAGGGGGTAAGCGTCCCTTCTGTCTTTCTTTCTTTCAACAGCACCTAGAACTTTTCTCTGCAGCCTGGCAAAGGGCCAGGTAGCCCTCTCTTAGCCCTGTGGACCCTGCATATATGAAGTCTCCCTCCCGTCCACTAAATGTCCCTGAGCACCTTACTCTTCTACTCCCCTCTACTCCCACCCCCATGCAAATAAAGGTTGGCTACAAACATGACTTGTGTACACTGGCTTGGCGGGGACCATGTCTGAGCTACTAGAAAGATGCTTTGGAGACCATGTGTTAACTTCTCTCCCTACAGCTGAAGAAGCTGAGGTCCAGAGAAGGTAAGTGATTTGTCTAAGGTCACACAGCAAGCGACCGGAGACTACAATTCACTTCTCTAGTTTGTTGGTGTCTTTGTTTCTCAGAGCTGCTATAACAGAAGAGCCACAAGTGGGTGGCTTTAAAGGACAGAAATCTATTTTCTCACTGTTTAGGAGTTGTTGTTTTCAGGTGCCATCAAGTCAGTTCTGACTCACAGCAATCCTGTGCACAACAGAATGAAACTCTGCCCAGTCCTACCCCACCCTCACAATTGTTGTTATGCTTGAGCCCATTGTTGCACCCACTGTGTCAATTCATCTCATTGAGGGTCCTCGTTTTTATCGATGACCCTCTACTTTACCAAGCATGATGTCCTTCTCCAGGGACTGGTCCCTCCTGATAACATGTCCAAAGTACATGAGACAAAGTCTCGCCATCCCCACTTCCAAGGAGCACTCTGGCTGTATTTCTTACAAGATAGACTTGTTCCCTCTCCTGGCAGTCCATACCAAAAAACCAAACACGTTGCCATTGAGTCGATTCTGACTCATAGCGACCCCATAGGACAGAGTAGAACCGCTCCACAGAGTTTCCAAGGAGCACCTGGTGGATTTGAACTGCTGACCTTTTGGTTAGCAGCCGTAGCTCTTAGCCACTACACCACCGGGGTTTCCATGGTATATTCGATATTCTCCACCAACATCATAATTCAAAGGCATCAATTATTCTTCAGTCTTCTGTATTCATTGCCCAGCTCTTGCATGTATATGAGGCGATTGAAAACATCATGGCTTTGGCCAGGAACACCTTAGTCTTCAAAGTGACATCTTTGCTTTTCAACACTTTAAAGAGGTCTTTTGCAGCAGATTTGCCCAATCTAATGTGTCTTTTGATTTCTTGACTTCTGCTTTCATGGATGTTGATTGTGGATCCAAGTAAAATAAAATCCTTGCAACCTCAATCTCCTCTCCGTTTTTCATGATGTTGCTGATTGGTCCAATTGTGAGGATTTTTGTTTTCTTTATGTTGAGGTGTAATCCATACTGAAGGCTGTGGTCTTTGATCTTCATCAGTAAGTGCTTCAAGTCCCCTTCACTTCCAGCAAGCAAGGCGTGTCATCTGCATAACACAGGTTGTTAATGAGTCTTCCTCCCATCCTGATGTCCCGTTCTTCTTCATAAAGTCCAGCTTCTCGGATTATTTGTTCACCATACTGACTGCATAAGTATGGTGAAAGGATACAACCCTGATGCACACCTTTCTGCTATAATAGGCTTCATTTCCAAATACCCTGGACCACTCATTTATACACAAATTATGAATGTATGATCATAACATTTTATTTATTGAATTTATATATTTATTGAGGACTAAGGTGCTCCTGACCCAAGCCATGGTATTTTCAATCGCCTCATATGCATGCAAAAGCTGGACAATGAATAAGGAAGACTGAAGAAGAATTGATGCCTTTGAACTATGGTGTTGAAGAATATTGAATATACATCCCATGGACAGCCAAAAGAATGAACAAGTCTATCCTGGAAGAAGTACAACCAGAATGCTCCTTGGAAGCAAGGATGGCGAGACTTTTTCTTGTGTACTTTGGACATGTTATCAGGTGGGACCATTCCCTGGAGAAGGACATCACATTTGGTAAAGCAGAGGGTCAGCAAAAAAGAGAAGGACACTCAACAAGATGGATTGACACAGTGGTTGTGACAATGGGCTCAAACATAACAATTTCGAGGATGGTGCAGGGCCTGGCAGTGTTTTTGTTCTGTTGTACATAGGGTCACTATGAGTCGGAACCGACTCGATGGTACTTAACAACAGCAACATTTGTTGAATACTCTATGCACCAGGCACAGTGCTCACTGATCTACATACATTCTCTCTATGTACGTGAACAGTTTTTTAATGCAGCTATTATTATCCCCCGTTTCACCTGTGGGACAACTGAGCCTCGGAGAGGTAAAGTGACCTGCCCAAAGCTACCTGGCTAGAAAGAGCCAGAATTGCAATCTAGGCCTAGCTGATTCCAGAGCCAGGACTCTTGGCTACACTGCCAGTCACTGAGCTATTGTCTGCCACTACACTCTACTCTGGTGCTGGGGCAGCAACCCTGAAAACCATGTTTCTGCTTTGCCAGCTGGCTCTGTATTTGACTGTGCCCACAGGGAGGCTAACGGGAGTGCAGGGCTGAAGGAGAAAGAGGGACTTGCTCCTTCCTGTTTGTTTTCTCTTCTTGTGAGGGTCACCTCAGCAATGCGCCTTCGCCCCTGCAATAGCAGTTCCTTCCCGTGTTGTTGTTGTGTGCCGTTGAGTCAATTTCGACTCACAGCAACCCCGTGTGACAGAGTAGAAATGCCTCATAGGGTTTTATAGGCTGTAATCTCTTTGAGAGCAGATTGCCAGATCTTTCTCCCACGGAGCCACTGAGCGGGTTCGAACCACCCATCTTTGGGTTAGCAGCCAAGCACTTAACCATTGTGCCATAGCAGTAGCTGCATTCACTCTGCAGTTTCCCCAGTAATTGCAGGACCAGCTTCATCACGTCCCACTCAGACACTTCACTGCACTCTTCCTTAGAAGCCTGGGTCGCAGGCGTGTGGAACCCCTCTGAGCTCAGAAGCAGCAGTCCCAGCCAGTCAGTAGCTCCTCCTCAGAGGCCTGTGTTTCAGCCCCACAGGCCTGTCCTCTAAGTGTCTGTCATAACAATTCCTACCTCTTCCCTTTGTTTTCCAGACTCGACGGCACTGGGTTTGGTTTGGTTTTACCTCTGGGTTAAGGAGCTCTGGTGGCACAACCGTTAAGCTTCCAGCTGCTAACCGAGAGTTCAGCGGTTCGAATCCACTCAGTGGCTCTGCAGGAGAAAAGACCTGGCAATCTGCTCCTATAAAGATTACAGCCTAGGAAACCCTATGGGGCAGTTCTACTCTGACACACTGGGGTCTCTGTGAGTCGGAATCAACTCAACAGCACCCAGTAACAACAACCTCTGTGATACCTTAACGTTCTCTTTTTACCCTTTCAGTTACTGAGTTAACAGCCTTAGACCTAGTTAACAATTCTTTAGCTTCTGTTTTTGAAAGTAACAGGTGTGGTTTGTCTCCTCCTGGGGCCCTGACTGGTCCCAGGAAACAAATTACCACAGATGGGATTTGGAGATTGATTTTCTCCCTGGGAGGGTTGTGCTAGCAATGCTCCTTCACCCCGATGACAGTAAAAGTTCCTTCTGTAGCAGCAGCTAAATCCACTTGGCAGCTTTTCGGGCAATTGCAGAGCACCTTCATTGCCCCCCACCCTGCAACCCCAGACTCCAGCCCCAGCCAGGCAATGCCTCCTCCTCAGAGGTCTGTGTGCCCCTCCCACAGGGTTTATGAGCTAGAGAGGCAGCCCTCGCCAAGCAGCACCTAATGGCTACAACCATCAGTTTACATGACAGTTTAAGTTACTATGTTACCTTGGCTGTTAGCTGCTGTCCAGTCAGCCTCCAACACGTAAGGACCTGACGCACAACAGAACTAAACGCTACCTGGTCCTATATCATCTCCATGATCAGTTGCAGGTCAGATCATGTGATCTATAGGGTTTCCATTGGCTGATTTTTTCAGAAGTAGCTTACCAGGCCTTTCTTCCTAGTCTATTGTAGTCTGGAATCTCCTATGAAACTAGTTCAGCATCATAGCAACCCTTAAGCTTCCACTGACAGATGGGTGGTAGCTGCACACAAAGTGCATTGGCTGGGAATTGAACATGGGTCTCCTGCATGAAAGGCGAGAATTCTACCACTGAACCACCATTGCCTTCTTCAGTTACTACAGAAGTTGCTAATACCAAAGAGGCCTGTGTTAGTGGGTGGAAGGTACAATCCCAGGACATCAGTTTTACCAAAGCAGGAACTGTCATTCTGACATGCAGGGCTGTCCAGGGGGAGAGAGTCTGCTCCTTCCTTGCAGTGGAAGGGCCTTGAGCAGAGAGCTCAGTCCAGTGGGGTGGACCAGGCCTGGTGTGTGGCCAGCACTGACCATCTAAACTGCCTGGGATGTCACCAAAGAGTAGACAGATGGCAAGTAAACACATGAAAAGACATTCAACATCATTAGCCATTCTGGAAATGCAACTTAAAACCACAATGAGGTATCACTCCACAACTAAACAAAAAATTATGACACCAAATGCCAGTGAGGATGTGGAGAAACCAGAAGCCAGAAGCTCATACATTACTGGTGGGAATGTAAAATGTTACAGCCACTTTATAAAGCATTTCGGAAGTTTCTTTAAAAACTAAACATGCAACTATCACACGACCCAGCAATTGCACTCCTGGGCATTCATCCCAGGGAAATGAAGACTTCTGTTCCCACAGAAAATCTGTACACAAATGTTACCAGTAGTTTTATTTGTGATAGCTCAAAACTGGAAACACTTTAAATGTTCTTCAGTGCATTAAACAAGCTGCGGTACAGCCACGTCATGGAATACTACTCACCAACGAACAGGAACTACTGGTACAGGCAGCAGCCTGGATGAGTTTCCAAAGAATTATGCTACATGAAATCAGTCAACCCCAAAAGGTTACAGACTTTACGATCCCATTTATATAACGTTCTTGAAAACTACAGAAATGGAGAGCAGAAGAGTGGTTGTCACAGGTTAAGGAGGGGTGAGTGGAAGCTATGTGGGTGTGGCTATAAAAGGGCAACATGAGGGACCCTTGGGGTTGATGGAAATATTCTGTATTTTGACTATATCCATGTCAATATCCTGGTTGTGATATTGGACTACACTTTTGCAAGATATTGGGGGAAGCTAAAGGGAGGACCTTTTTGTATTATTTCTTACAACTGCGTGTGAATCTACAATGATCTTAAAAAAAAAAAAGTTTAATTAAAAACCACTTAGGAGCCTTTTTCAAGACACCCACCTGAGTTGGAAGGCTAACTCAATAAGATGGGGTGTGGCCCAGACATGCGACTTTTGAAGTCTCCCCAAGAGCTAAAAAATACACAATTAAATGATTTGGCAAGGCCCTTCATCCTAAAATTTTAATATTTTTATGTGAAAACATATCATATTTCAAACTTTTTGTGCATTCAGGCTGGAACTACCCCACCCCACCAACACACACCTCCCAGCCTCCCCAGCAGAAAGGGAGACAACAGCATCAGGACACAGGGGACAGGGGAAGGCAGGTGCGGGCAGCTGGGCAGCTCTCCCTTTCATGGTCCAAAGAATTCCAACCATAGCACCCTCAGTTAAGTATAGCAAATGGTCACAGTGGCCAAGGGTGGGATTAGAACCTGGCTTTCTGGCTCTGCCCTCGTGGCTCAGTCCAGGCTCTAGGCAGCCCCCCAGGAAGAGTCAGAACAGTTAGAAATGGCTCCAATTATAACCAGGAAGTTTTCAGACACGCGGGTGGAAAGGAATGCCAATTCATGTAATAGCCGTTACTGCGGCACAACAGACCCCCTCCCCTCTTCCCGCCCCCCCGCGCCCACAACCAAGGGTTCTTGGCCAGGTTGTGAGGGTGACCAATGGTGTACAGACAGGAGCCCTTAACAGGCAGGTGAGGAGCCCCAAGTCTCCAGAGCAAGACAACAGCTGGAAAGGTCTCGAGAGGACAGTGGGTCTCTGTCCTTTGGCTCTCCAAGGGACTGCTTAAGTAACTGGATAGCTGGATTTTTTTTTTTCCTACCCCCTTCATAATTAACCAACTAATTATCCTCTTCTCCATGCTAATAAATCACTGAAGACTCTTTAAGGTAGAAGAGTAATCAGAGAAGATATTTTGCTGCTTCAGACCCCACAGCCTCCTTCCCTCTCCCTCTGGCCACCAGACGTGGCTCCTCAGCCTCCCTGAGCGGACAGTGAGAACCTGTGATCCGGAGCCAGTTAGCTTTACAGCTAATGTGCTGAGCAGCATTCCAGGCAGCTTCCGGAGCCAGAGCGGGGCGAGGGGCCAGCCCCAGGAGTTCGAGGTGCCAGCCCCAGGAGTTCGCCGTCCAAGAAGCTGAAGCACCAAACTGAGGCTCCAGTTCCCCCTCCCAGGGAACACCGGCTCAGTCACAGCAGCAAGCAACCACAGGGTACTGCTTCAGATGACACCACTTCCTTCTTCCTGGCCCCCTCATCTGCCAGCAACAACGTAACACGCAACTCGGACCTAGAGTCGACTCCATGGCAACCCCATGTGTGTCAGAGCAGAACTATGCTCCATGGGGCTTTCAGTAACTGTGATCGTTTGGGAGTAGATCAACTCTGGGTGGATTCAAACCGCCAACCTTTCCGTTCGTATCTGAGCACTTAACTGTTTGCAGCACTCACATATAACTGCCAAAAAAACAAAATCGAACCCGTTGCCACTGAGTCAATTCCAACTCATGGCGACCCCGTGTATTACAGAGTAGAACTACCCCATAGGGTTTTCTTGACTGTAATCTTTATAGAAGCAAACTGCCAGGCCTTTCTTCCGTGGTGCCACTAGGTGGGTTCAAACCGCCAACCTTTCAGTTAGTTTTTGTCGGACGTCGTCGAATCGTTTTTCAACTCACAGCAACCCCATGTGACAAAGAACTTCCTCACAGAGTTTTCTTGGCTGTAATCTTTACAGAAGCAGATTGCCAGGTCTTTCTCCCGCAGAGCCACTGGGTAGGTTCAAACCGCCAACCTTTCAGTTAGCAGCCAAGCACTTAACTATTTGCACCACTGGGGCTTCTTTTAGGCTAATTAAAAAAGACAAAAACTCATTGCCTTCAAGCCAATTCTGACTCACAGCAACCGTATAGGACGGAGCAGAACAGCCCCATTGGGCTTCCAAAGAGCAGCTGGTGGATTCTAACTGCTGATCTTTTGGTTAACAGCCAAGCTCTCAACCACTGTGCCACAGTAGTCAAGCACAAATAGTTTGCGCCACCTAGGGACTTTCATATAATTACAGCGGTCTAAAATAAGCACCTTTATCTACCATTTATTAGCTGTGTGTCTGAGTTACTTCTTGGAGATTGTCAGGGTTTCTGCCTCTGTAAAACCTTCCCCAGAGTTATGGGGAAGGTTCAAAGAGACACCTCACAGTACCTGGGACAGAGTGGGTGCACCATGACAGGCAGCCACACAGGTGATGCAAATGGTCTGCTTCTAACCCCCAAGAACCCCACAAGACTCTTGGGTCCTCTGTGCAGCTCAGCACCTCAAAGCTCCAGCAGGATCCCAGGCTACAAGACCTCAAGTTTCTGCACTAAAATCAACAAGGCAGAACTCCCCAGGGGTCCGTTTGGAGTCTGCCAGCACCTCCCCCTACCTGGACACCGTTGGTTGCTACAGAAGGCCCCCTGTAATGGAATCTGCTCCCATAGATTTGAAACACTCAATAGCCATTAAGTATCATGTTCTCAAAAAATATTTAAGGAAATGGAAAAAGGCTTCCAAAGACTGTTGAGCACAGAATAGCAAACTATATATGCAACAGGATACCAGTATTGTTACATGTAAAAAATGACTGGAAGGAAATCTACCAAAACATTAACAGTGGCTTTCCCCTGGGTAGTGGGATAATGAGGGGAGGGGCTGCAAGGGGGTAGTTATTTTTGCCATTACACTTTTCTGATGTTTATGAAATTTGTACCATGAGCATGCAAAACTATATAATTTTTTTTTATGTTTACATGCCATAAAGTCTGCTACCTTGCTTCTAAGGAACATTTCAGTATTATTTCTTCTAAGACTGATTTGTTTGTTCTTCTGTTGACCCTCAGTATGTTCAATATGCTTCACCACAATTCAAATGCACTCTTCCCTGGACACAGCACCAAATAAATAAATAACCTTTCTCCAGGCATCTCACAAAATCGCAGGACCATGGTATGTCAGAGTTGGATAGGAACATGCAGTCGAATGCCCTCATTATATATATGAGGAAACTGAAGCCCGGTGAGAGGCAAGGTCTTATCCTAAAGTCTCCCGATCTCCCATCCAGGGGACCAGCTAGCCTCACATTCCAGGGCAGTCCTGGTTACTGACACCAGTGCTGCACAGGGTGCATTTTCCAGAAGTAAGAGAGGATAGCAGCACCACAACCCCATGGTACTGCTCCGGATGTTACTAATTCCTTCTTCCTGGTTGTCCTCCATAAGCACAGACAGCTATCTGGCAACAGTGTTACAGTGTGACACAGTGTGAGGTCCTGAAAATGAGCCTTCATCTGCCTCACGTCTCTTCCTTGAAACTCTAAATTCTGATCATAGATTGGCCTGACACACCACCCAAATTCATCCTGAGAAAACTAACAATACCTTCTATCTTCATATCCCTCCACACAGTAAGAAAGTGCTCTCTCTTCTTGGCATACCCAACTGTGCCCTCTCTTGGTATAACAAAGAGCACAACAGTTCAGGATGCAGACTTTATTGCAAGACAGACCTGAGTTCAAGGCTCTGCTCCACCTCTTACAAGCTCTCTGATCCTGGATAATTTGCATAATATCCCTGTGTCTTTTTTTCTTAATCTATAAAATGAGTGTACAACACATACGGTTATTGTAATGGTTAAGTTAAATTAAATTAATGTACATAAAGTACTTAGCACTATATTGTAAATTCAAGCCACTGAACTATAAGCCCCATGAAGGGAGGCAGGGGTTGAGTCTGCTTTGTCCCCCCTGAATGCATAGCACCTAATAAAAAACCCTGGCCTTTAACAGATGCTCAATAAAAATATGATGAATGAATGAATATGCTAGCCTAAATTAAAAATCCAATGCTATAATTATTATATCTGACAGAGTCATCTACTTGCATGTCCCAAAATACTAGAATATTAAGAATAGAAAGCTGGAGGATTCTGGGAAGATGGTAGCATAAACAGACCATGGCTCCGGCCCTCCAAAAAAAATTCAACAAGAAATATAACAAGGAAAGAGTGCTTGGCTTTGAGGGACTCTGAATAGGGGAGCAGAGGAATGCAGTGGGGAACTACAGACAGGCAAGAATCAATAATGAGTCACATATAGTAAGAAAATCACTACTCCCACCATCCCTGCCCGTCATCTCAGTCACATGGGCCACAGGCTGCTGTGAACAGTAGTGGCCCCCAAAAAATAGCCTGCTTCCCTAACCACCACAGCTCTTGCCTGTACAAAGAGACAGGATCCCAAGCTTCTGTCCTAAAATCAACAAGGCAGAACTCCCCCAGGGGCCTGTTTGGAGTGTGCCAGCACCTGGATGCTGTCAATTGCAAGCCTACTAAAATTGTTGTGTATTAGGAAGCAGGCATCTTTAGTGAAAGCTACATCCACAGCCAACATACAGGAGATACTCTGATAGCAACAAGGCAGACCTCCCCAGAGGTCCATTTGGTGTGTGCCAGTACCACCCCCACCTGCTACAACCTTACTGCAAATTGCTACAGATGGCTCATGCAGTGGACTCTGCTCTTATAGTAAACACTCTACCAGCCTCCTTGATCATGCCATAGCTCAGGTCTCTAAATCAACAGGACAGACCTCCCAGGGAGTCAGTTCAGGTCTGTCTGCTCCCCCTTTCAGTTGGTGCTGAGGACTGCTGACTGAGGCTGCTGTATGCTAAGAAGTAGGTATTTTTAGTGGAGGCTACACCCACAGCCAACATACTAGAGGAAGGGCTCTGACAGCAACAAGGCAGACCTTTCTGAAGGTCCATTTGGAGCATGACAGCCCCTCCGCCACCCAGACATTGTCACGTGCAAGCCTGCTATTAATTCCTACAGAAGGTCCCTGTAGTGGAGTCTGCTCCCATAGTCAGCACTCTGCCTGCCTCCCTGTATACCCCATAGCTCTGGCCTCTGAAACCAACAAGACAAACCTCTCTGAGGGTCAACTAAGGTTAGTCTGCCCCCGCTTCTGGTTGCCACTGAGAACTGCTGACTGAGGCTGCTGTGTATTAGGAAGCAGAAGTCTTGAGTGGAGGCTGCACTCACAGCCAACAATCTACCACGGGTACTCGGAGAGAAACAAGGCAGACCTCCGTGAGGATCTGATCAGAGCGTGACACCCCCTCCCTCATCTGCTAATTGTTGGTTGCCAGGCTGTTGAAAACTACTACAGAAGGCCCCCTCGGTGGAGTCTGCTTCCATAGTCAGCACTCTAATCTGCCTCCCTGTGCACCCCGTACATAAGGCCTCTGAAACCATCAGGACAGACCTTCCTGGGGATCAGTTTGGATCTGTCTGCTCCCCCTTACATTTGGTACTGAGGACTGCTGACTGAGGCTGCTTTGTGCTAGGAAGCAGGCATCTTGAGTGGAGGTTACACACTCAGCAAACATACTACTGGCTGGGTTCTGATATTGTTGTTGCTGTTAGGTGCCATCGAGTCGGTTCCAACTCATAGTGACCCTATGCACAACAGAACGAAACACTGCCCAGTCCTGCACCATTCTTACAATCATTATGCTTGAGCTCATTGTTGCAGCCACTGTGTCAATCTACCTTGTTGAGGGTCTTTCTCTTTTTCGCTGACCCTGTACTCTGCCAAGCATGATGTCCTTCTCCAGGGATTGATCCCTCCTGACAACATGTCCAAAGTACGTATGACGCAGTCTCACCATCCTTGCCTCTAAGGAGCATTCTGGCCCCACTTCTTCCAAGACAGATTTGTTAGTTCTTTTGGGAGTCCATGGAATATTCAATATTCTTCCCCAACACTACAATTCAAAGGTGTCAACTCTTCTTCTGTCTTCCTTATTCTTTGTCCAGCTTTCACATGCATATGATGTAATTGAAAATACCATGGCTTGGATCAGGCGCACCTTAGTCTTCAGGATGACATCTTTGCTCTTCAACACTTGAAGAGGTCCTTTGCAGCAGATTTGCCCAATGCAGTGTGTCTTTTGATTTCTTGACTGCTGCTTCCATGGCTGTTGATTGTGGATCCAAGTAAAATGAAATCCTTGACAACTTCAATCTTTTCTCATTTATCATGATGATGTTCATTGGTCCAGTTGTGAGGATTTTTGTTTTCTTTATGTTGAGGTGCAATCCATACTGAAGGCTGTGGTCTTTGATCTTTATTAGTAAGTACTTCAAGTCCTCTTCACTTTCAGCAAGCAAGGTTGTGTCATCTGCATAACACAGGTTGTTAATGAGTCTTCCTCCAATCCTGATGCCCCGTTCTTCTTCATATAGTCCAGCTACTCAGATTATTTGTTCAGCATACAGATTAAACAGGTATGGTGAAAGAATACAACCCTGATGCACACCTTTTCTGACTTTAAACCAATCAGTATCCCCTTGTTCTGTCCAAACAACTGCCTCTTGATCTATGTAAAGGTTCCTCGTGAGCACAATTAAGTGTTCTGGAATTCCCATTCTTCGCAGTGTTATCCATAGTTTGTTATGATCCACATAGTTGAATGCCTTTGCATAGTCAATAAAACACAAGTAAACATCCTTCTGGTATTCTCTGCTTTCAGCCAGGATCCATCTGACATCAGCAATGATATCCCTGGTTCCATGTCCTCTTCTGAAACTGGCCTGAATTTCTGGCAGTTCTCTGTTGATATACTGCTGCAGCCATTTTTGAATGATCTTCAGCAGAATTTTGCTTGTGTGTGATATTAATGATATTGTTCTATAATTTCCACATTAGGTTGGATCACCTTTCTTGGGAATAGGCATAAATATAGATCTCTTCCAGTCAGTTAGCCAGGAAGCTGTCTTCCATATTTCTTGGCATAGACGAGTGAGCACCTCTAGTGGTCCATGTGTTTGTTGAAACATCTCAATTGATATTCCATCAATTCCTGGAGCCTTGTTTTTTGCCAATGCCTTCAGAGCAGCTTGGACTTCTTCCTTCAGTACCATTGGTTCCTGATCATATGCCACCTCTTGAAATGGTTGAATATTGACTGATTCTTTTTGGTATAATGACTCTGTGTATTCCTTCCATCTTCTTTTGATGCTTCCTGTGTCATTCTTATAGCAACAAGGAATGGACCTCCCTGGGGGTCCATTTGGAGTGTGACTACCCCTCTCCCAACTGGTAACTGTCAGCTGCTAAACTGATAGCAACCCCTACAGAAGGTTTCCTACAGTGGAGTAAGAGGTGGGTGACCTAAGTGAAGACTGCTCCTCCAGCCACCACAAGGCCACTGCAGCTCTAAAAACAATAAGACAGATCTCGCAAAGGTCCTTCTGGGGAGTGTCAGCCCCTCTTCCTCCTGAAATGGAGGAAAGTCAGCCATGCTTCCCCCGAATGCCAGCTCGGATATAAGTAGCCCCCACAGAGCAGGGAACAAAGCCTCACGCAAAACTGCAGGGCAATATCCATCCCTGAAGGAGGTTCATGGGGTGTGAGTTTTGTGACTAAAAACATGATTGCAGAAACAGAAGGGGGTGGGAATAACAACCAGTGAGAAAAGACTGCACCCCTTGGTAGACAGATGGATTAGTACATGATATTGAGCCTGAGTGGTGATGGCTGCAGGTGAACAGACTGACCATGTGTTCTCTGGTGTGTGTGAGAGATTGAAAGTTGAAAACCAAGATCTGGAACATCTGAATTTTAATTAAACCAAGGAGGAAGAAGGAGCTATCACAAAAAGGGATAGGAAGTGGTAAGCAAAGGGCAAAGGCTCTGCCCACCTAAGAGTTTTTTGTAGAAAGTATTGAGGGCAAAAACATCAAATACCGGGGAAAGCTGAGAAAGTTAACACCCTCAGAAATTCCAGTGCCCCAATGAAAAATCACAAGACACGCAAAGAACAGAGACACAGCGGCCCGTCCAAATAAACATGGCAAAGGGAGTGAAAGCGCATCTAGGGTTGACCAAATAAGGAAAAAAATGGAGGCATGTAATACAACAGCATTAAACATAATTAAAGAACTAAGAGAAAACATGGGCAAAAAGCTAAAATAAATTAATTAAACTAAAAACAGAAAAACAATGGAGAGAATCAATAAAACAAGAAATTGGCTCTTTGAAAAGATTGGTAAAATTGAAAAACCTTTAACTAGACTGACAAAGAGAAAAGATATAAAGAACCAAAATTTTTAAAAAATGAAAGAAGGGACATTACAACTGACACAATAGAAATAAAGAGGATTATAACAGAATATTATGAACAACTGTACAACAACAAATTGGATAACCTAGATGAAATGGACAAATTCTAAGAAGCACACAACTTACCCAAACTGACTCAAGAGGAAATAGAAGGTCTCAACAGACCCATAACAAGTGAAAAGATCAAATCAGGGATCAAAAACTCCCCAACAACAACAACAAAAAAAGGTCCTGGACCAGATGACTTCACTGGGGAATTCTACCAAACATTTACAGAAGAACTGACACCAATACTGTTTAAACTCTTCCAAAAGACAGCCAAAGAAGGAACACTCTCTAACTCATTCTATGAAGCAAACATAACCCTGATACCAAAACCAAAGACACAGCAAAAAGAAAACTACAGGCCAATATCCCTTGTAAATATAAATGCAAAAATCCTCAACAAAATACTGGTGAACAGAACCCAACAGCATATTAAAAGAGTCATATACCATAACCAAGTGGAATTTATTCCAGGAATGCAAGGAGGATTTAACATTAGAAAAATCAATCAACACAATACACCACATCAATAGAACAGAGGGAAAGAACCATCCTATCATGATCATCTCTATCGATGCAGAAAAAAAATTCAATAAAATCCATCACCCTTTTCTTGATGAAAACACTAAAGAAGATTGGAACAGAAGGGAAATCCTCAATGTCACTTGGGGAATATATGAAAAACCAACAGCCAAGATTACACTTTATGGAGAAATACTGAAAGCTTTCCCCTTGAAATCAAGAAAAAGATAAGGGTGCCTGCCCTCATCACTTCTATTAAATATCGTATTAGAAGTACTAGCCAGAGCAGTAAGACAAGAAAAAAGAAATGAAAGATATCCAGATTGGAAAAGAAGTAAAATAATCTCTTTTTGTGGATGATATGATCCTAAAGATAAGAAACCCCAAAGAGTCCACAAGAAAACTTCTAGTGCTAATAGAGGAATTCAGCAAAGTTGCAGGGTACAAGGTCAACAAACAAAAATCAGTTGGGTTTCTATATACCAGCAATAAGAAATCTTAAAGGGAAATTAGGGAAACAATTCTATTTACAATAGCATCTAAGAGAACAAAATACCTAGGAATAAATATAGCCAGGGACATGAAGGCCTTATACAATGAAAATTATAAAACTCTGCTTAAAGAGATTAAAGAAGACTTAAATAAATGTCAAGATATCCATGTTCATGGATTGGAAGAGTTAATATTGTTGAGATATCATACTACCCAAAGTGATCTATGGATTCAATGCAATCCCAATTGAAATGCCAATAGTCTTCTTTACAGAAATAGAAAAACCAATCTTCAGCTTTATATGGAATGGCAAGAGGCCCTGAATACCTAAAGCAAAGTTGAAAGACAAGAACAAAGCAGGAGGACTCACACTTCCTGATTTTAAAACATACTACAGCCACAGTAATCAAAACAGCCTGGTACTGGTGTAACAATAGACACAAAGACCAATGGAATAGACTTGAGAGTCCAGAAATAAACCTACACATATGGCCAACTGATTTTTGACAAGGGTGCTAAGTCCATCTGATGGGGAAAAAAGAGTATCTTCAATAAATCGTGCTGGGAACGTTGTATTTCCACATGCAGAAAAATGAAATAGGATCCATGTCTCACACCATATGCACACACAAAAATTCAAAATGGATTAAGGACCTAAATGTGAAAACTAAAGCCATAAAACTCTTAGAAGAAAAAGCAGGGGCAACGCTATCAGGGCAAGCTTTTAATAATGAATTATCTAATATAATAACAAAAGCAAAAGACAAAATAAATAAATGGGACCTCATAAAAATTACAAATTTTTTTCATCAAAAGACTAGCAAAAAAGTGAAAAGACAAGCTACCAGCTGGGAGGGTATATTTGAAAACATGTACCTGAAAAGAATATAATAACCAACATATATATATTTATAAAACTTGACAACTTAACAACAAAAAGACAAATAACCCAATCATAAAATGGACATTTCACCCAAGATGATATTCAAGTGGCCACAAAAACGTTATAAGCATTAAGGTTATGTGTCAATTTGGGACATTATTCTCAGCGGTTTGGCAGTAATGATGTAGTTTGACAGTAGTATGATAATGTGACGCTTCCATGATGAGATTTGATACAATGTGATCACTTCCATGATGGGATCTGCTGTGAGTAGCCAATCAGTTGAAAGGGTGTTTCCTTGGGGGTGTGGCCTGCACCCCATATATAAGAGGACTTTCTGCCAAGGCTTGTGCACTTTTGCTCACTCTGGATCCTGCAGCTGACTCCTGTTCTTCTAACCTTTGTTTCCTGGGACTTGAGCTAGTAGCTTACCTGCCATCTTGCTTGTCAATCTTGGGATTTGTCCATCTTCGCAGCCCGTGAACAAGAGCCCTGCTGTCTGACCTACTGATCTTGGGTTCGCCAGCCCCTTTGGCTACATGAATCAGCAGAAGCCTCTATCCTGACCCACAGACTTGGGACATTCCAGCCTCTACAACCACCTGAGCCATCTCCTTGATATAAATCACTCTCTCTATAAAAAAAAAAAAAAAAAAAAATTTATATGTACTTAAAAAAAAAAAAAATTTTTTTTTTTATATGCTTTACTGGTTTTGATTCCTTAGGGAACCCAGCCTAAGACACATGTGAAAAGATGCTCAGCATCATTAGTCATCAGAGAGATGCAATTCAAAACCACAATGAGATACCATTTCATTCTCACCAGGATGGCTAAGAAAAAAAAAAAAAAAAACATTGGTGAGGATGTGGGGAAATTGAAACTGTTATCCACTGCTAGTGGAAATACAAAATTATGCAGCTGTTGTGGAAAACAATGTGGCAGTTCCTCAAAAAACCAAAAATAGAACTACCATATGACCCAGCAATTCCACTCCTAGATATATATACACAAAAGACTTGAAAGCAGAGGTTCGAACAAAGACCTGTACACCAGTGTTCATTGAAGCACTAGCCAAAAGGTGGAAACAGCCTAAATGCCCATCGACAGATGAATGGATAAACAAAATGTGGTACATACATACAGTGGAATACTACTCAGGCAGTAGGAGAAATGAAGTCTTGATGCATGTTACAATATGGATGATGCTGGAAGACATTATGCTGAGTAAAATAAGGCAGTCAAAAAAGGAAAAATATTATATAACCACATTCTTAGGTTGGGTTCTCTAGAGAAGCAAAACCAGTAAAGGGTACAAATATATATAGAGAGAGAGATTTATATCAAGGAAATGGCTCACGCGATTGTAGAGGCTAGAACATCCCAAGTCTATGGATCATGATACAGGCTTCTCCTGATCCACGTAGCTGCAGGGGCTGGCAAATCCAAGATTGGTAGGTTGAAGAGCAGGGCTCTTGTTTACAGGCTGTGAAGACTGATGAATCCCAAGATCAGCAGGCAAGACCACAAGGCTTCTCTTGATTCACATAGCCGCAGGGGCTGGCAAACCCAAGATCAGCAAGTTGAAGAGCAGGGCTCTTGTTCACAGGCTGTGAAGATCGACGAATCCCAAGATCAGCAGATAAGCTGTCAGCTCGAATACCAAGAACCAGAGGTCAGACAAACAGGAGGTTGCAGCAGGATCCAGAGCAGGCAAAAGCCAGAATGTCTACTTATATTCAGATGCATGCCAGATGCCCAAGGAAACTCCCTTTCAACTGACTGGCTACTCACAGCAGATCCCATCATGGGGGTGATTACATATAAATACTGAGAATCCTGGCCCAGTCAAGTTGACATACAATCTGAACCATCACAGTCCACTCCTTGTCAACTTGGTACCTGTACACATCTCCCCAAACCATACATAATCTCTGAATAAAGACAATTATAAAGTCATACTTGCACCTAACGTGATACAACTCACACGCGTATAACCAAAAACACACTAGCCCTGTTTACATTTTACATTTTATAAGTGAAGAAAACAAAAATATTTGATACACACATACAAAGCAGAATACTCATAACAATTACAGTCCTAGTTTCTACAAGTAGTCATGTGGACATAACTGGTATTTAGAACTACCTTCTTCCACCACCCATTCTGTATTCCCTTTACCCTCAGCAAGCCCCTCAGCTGGTTGTAGTTCTTTACCTGGCGGGGTGATCCAAACCTTCATTCCTGAAGGGTCTGGGCCATTAGTAGTCATGTCGGAATTGGGTTGCTATAGTTTTCCATTGATTTTAATCACAGGGTATGGTAGTACTAAGAGATGTCCTAAGGGATCCCCTGCATTCCAGACATACTGTTCTTTACTTCCATTATGTAATATCAATCCAATTTCCTCTTGGTAATCAGAATCAATCACACCAGCCAATATGGTAACTCCCTTCTTTGCCTGTTGATCCAGAGCCACAAGGAGCCCAAAGTGGCCAGGTGGCATTCTTAGCTTCCAGTTCAATGGAATCAGTAATGTGTCTCCAGGTGGGAGCATTCCTCCGTTTGGAACTAAGACCTCTGATCTGCACAGCATAAGGTCGCAGGGACAGGAAGCAAAAATCTTGCAAGTGGGTCACTAGGGGTAATAGTGAGTGGTGCCACTCCCCTTTCTACCCCTTGATTCCTGGACCCATGAATCCTGGCTATAGAAGAAACGTATTGGATGCTGGTTTAGAGCATACACAGCCTCCTGGAGAACATTGTCCCAACCCTGCAGAGTATTGCCACCTAGCTAGCACCATAATTATGTCTTTAGGAGGCCATTCAATCATTCTATCAAGCCAGCTGCTTCAGGATGATGAGAATATGATAAGACCAGTGAATTCCATGAGCATGGGCCCACTGCCACACTTCATTTACTATCAAGTGAGTCCCCTGATCAGAGGCAATGCTGTGTGGGTTACCATGATGGTGGACAAGGCATTCTGTAGGTCCAAGGGTGGTAGTTTTGGCAGAAGCATTGCATGCAGGGAAGGCATATCCATATCCAGAGTAAGTGTCTATTCCAGTAAGAACAAAACACTGCCCTTTCCGTGATGGAAGTGGTCCAGTGTAATCAACTTGCCACCAAGTTGCTGGCTGATCACCTCAAGGGTGGTGCCATATCAGGGACTCAGTGTTGGTCTCTGCTGCTGGCAGATTGGACACTCAGCAGTGGCTGTAGCCAAGTCAGCCTTGGTGAGTGGAAGTTCATGTTGCTGGGCCCATGCATATCTTCCATCCCTGCCACCATGGCTACATTGTTATGAGCCCACTGAGCGATGACAAAAGTAGCTGGGGAAAGAGGATGACTGGTTTCCACAGAACGTGTCATCCTATCCACTTGATTGTTAAAATCATCCTCTGCTGAGGTCTCCCTTTGGTGAGCATTCACATGCGATACAAATATCTTCACTTCTTTGGCCCATTCAGAGAGGTCTATCCACATAGCTCTTCCCCATAGATCTTGTCTCCGATTTTCCCATCATGTTCCTTCCAAGTCCCTGACCATCCAGCCAAACCATTGGCCACAGCCCATAAATCAGTATACAATTGCACATCTGGCCATTTCTCCTTCCAAGCAAAGTGAACAACTAGGTGCAATGATCAAAGCTCTGCCCATTGGGAGGATGTCCCTTTACCACTGTCCTTCAGGGAGGTCCCAGAAAGGGGTTGACAAATCCAAGATTGCCAGGTCAGAGAGTAGAGCTCTTGTCACAGGCTGATGAAGATTGATGAATCCCAAGATCAACTGCCAGCTCAAATACCAAGAACCAGAGGTCAGACAAACAGGAGGCAGCAGCAGGATCCAGAGCAGGCAAAAGCCAGAATGTCTACTTATATTCAGATGCATGCCAGATGCCCAAGGAAACTCCCTTTCAACTGACTGGCTACTCACAGCAGATCCCATCATGGGGGTGATTACATATAAATACTGAGAATCATGGCCCAGCTAAGCTGACACACAATCTTAACCATCAAACCTCACTAATATAGAAAGATAAGAAAAAGCAAATGTATAGAGAACAAAATTTATTAGTGGTTGGTTATCGGGAGTGAAAGGGAGGGTAAAAAGTGGGATTAATGGTGATGGGAATAGCACATTGATTAAGGGTAAGGTTACACAGCCAATTATTCTAATAGCTGTCATCAAGTTGTACACCTGCAAGAAGTTGAATTGGCAAAAGCTGCATAATAGATATATTTACAACGATGAAAAAAAAAAAGGAAGTTGCTGAGCCTGCTTATATATAATCAAAAACCTCTAGGGATTTAGTTCCTTAGTTCGGAGGTTTAGGGTTATGGTTTCCTGCAACATCCCAGTTAACTGGTCTAATAACTTGTTCAGTGTTTCTGTTCTACCTCCTAGTTTGTTGCATAGTGCCTGGGGTCTTAAAAGGTTACATGTGACCACTCAAGGTGCAACAATTTATCTCTATTTGCCTAGAGCAACACAGGATGAAAGAGAGTCAGGAATAGTAGGAGGATATGAAATGTGTTGCTGACCGCCTCTATTGACAATTGCCTCCTTTGCCATGAGACCAGAAGTACTGGATTGTGCCTGGCTACCCCTACTGAGCATTTTGATCAAAGATTCTATAGAAGAATTCTGATCAAAAGGGGGGAAATGCAGAACAGAATTTTAAATGTTCATGGAATTTAGACTTTCTGGAGCCATGTAGGGTGGATGAACCCCTGAAACTATTGCCCTGAGATAACCTTTAATCCTTAAACAAAAAATATTCCCTGAAGTCTACTTAAAACCAAACAATAGTTTAGTTTCCCTAGTAAAAAATTTCTGCCTTCAGCATTATGCACTTAAAAGAACTATCTGTGCGAGATCAAACTGATAACAGCAACTAGGAAGATTAGGTAGGAACTTTAGGCAGCAATGAATTTATGTTAATCGGGGAGGAACTACTAAGAAAACGAGGGTTAGAATGGTTGCACAATTCAAAGAATGCAATCAATGTCACTAAATGGTACATGTAAAAACTGTTGGTGTATGTTTTGCTGTGTATATTCTCAACAACAACAACAACAAAATAATTGAAATAAAAAAAAAGAGGCGGGGCCAAGATGGCTGACTAGGTAGAAGCTACCTCGGATCCCTCTTGCAACAAAGACTCAGAAAAACAAGTGAATCGATCACATACATGACAATCTACGAACCCTGACCATCAAACACAGATCTAAAGAGTTGACCTGAGTGGCAGAGACTGAGAACAACCACAGGGAAGCAACGACTGCTTTTGGAGCCTGGAGCCAGCACCCCAGACAGGAAACCTTGGCGCGGGGTTTGGACTGGGCGCAGGGGAGTTGAGCATGGCATCCTGAGACGGCGCAAACACAGGACGCAGCCCTAGCCCCCAGAAGTGACCTTGGGGGAAACCCAGCCAGTGCACGCAGACAGCTCAGCGACGCAGCTGACAGGAGGAGAAGTCACTGGGAGGTAGCGACTGGTTTTGGAGCCTGGAGTGTGGTGTTCCAGCTGGGGAACCTTGGCGCTGGGCTTTGGACTGGGAGTGGAGGAACTGACCACGGCTTCTGAGACAGCGCAAGCAAGGGATGCGGGCCTGACCCTCGGGGGCAATCTCAACCCAGCCAACGGCACACAGGCTACACACCCCTCAGGAATCTTAGATAAAAGAGTCATCGCCAAACAAGATAAGTAACTTTGTCTATATTCCAGGGTGCTACTCTCTCCTATTTATCTGATCCCTCCCCTTCCCTTCCCAGGCGGCTTTATTAACATTGGAATTTCCTGAGCCAGAGAGTGAAGTGCGCTGCGGTTTTTCCTTTTTTTTTTTTTTTTTTTGGTCTTTTCCTAACCCATTCTCCTAGCCTGAGAGAAGCAGCTACAAAAAACCCAGGGACCAAAAATCCTTCCCTGACTTCCCAAAATTGGACTAAAAATACAGAACCAGCTCCAGCCAAGCATATGTGATCCACAGTCTTGGGCTTTCATCCCTACAGGGAACAAGGTGGATATTATAATGCAAAGGCAATTCTGATAGGGATCTGACTGTAATTGTTTTAGCGGATTACTGGAAAGACAAGTTTCCCAGGTCTGATATCTCTGTGTATTCAACAGAGCCCTCACTGACCCACAACAGGGAACAGAGGGCTGAAGCTCCCCCCAGACCACCTAGCCTCCTGCCTTAGCGGTCTAAGGAGGGTGACACCTACCAATCTGTAGAGGTACTTGCATTGGGGGCCTAAGGTACAGCTGCAGAGCCCACCCACCAAAGTGCTTTAGGAATAGAGACACACCTACCTCACTGGTACTTGGGGGAAGCCTGTCAGCATCCTGCCCCCCCTGGAGTGTGACCCCCTGCTGATACTAGAATCTGGTGCACACAACTATCACCACTAGTTCTCTAGGTAGATAGGTGACAGTCTGCACCACACACTTGATGACCCAAAATCAGATTCTACTCAAGAATAGTGAATGGACTCTCAGGCTTATACATCTGGTAACAGCCCAAACCAGCTGGTAATAGGACATAAGTGATTCAAGGGTTACAACAATCAAGACAGCACAATCTAGTAGCCCATCTACGTATATTGAAAGAAAACAAAACAAGATAAAACTCAGTGAGCAAATATAAAATAAATCCCTACAATATCTTAGAGATGGCTCAGAGACAGCAGTGGATATCAAACCACATAAAGAAGCAGACCATGATTGCTTCTACAACTCCCCAAACTAAAGAATCAAAATCTTTCCCAAATGAAGATACAATCCGGGAATTGCCAGATGCAGAATATAAAAAACTAATTTACAGAATGCTTCAAGACATCAGGGATAACCTCAGAAATGAAATAAGGCAATCTACAGAAAAAGCCAAGGAACACACTGATAAAGCAGTTGAAGAAGTCAAAAAGAGTATTCAAGAACATAGTGGAAAAATTAATAAGCTGCAAGAATCCACAGAGAGACAGCATTCAGAAATCCAAAAGATTAACAGTAAAATTACAGAATTAGACAATTTTTTTTTATAGGAAGTCAGAGGAGCAGACTTGAGCAATTGGAATGCAGAGTGGGAGATCTGGAGGACAGGGGAATTGACACCAATATAGCTGAAGAAAAATCAGATAAAAGAATTTAAAAAAATGAAGAAACCCTAAGAATCATGTGGGACTCTATCAAGAAGAATAACTTGCATGTCATTGGAGTCCCAGAACAGGGAGGGATAACAGAAAATACAGAGAGAACAGTTGAAGCTCTGTTGGCAGAAAACTTCCCTGATATCATGAAAGACGAAAGGATAGCTGTCCAAGATGCTCATTGAACCCCATTTAAGATTGATCCAAAAAGAAAATCACCAAGACATACTATCATCAAACTTGCCAAAACCAAAGATAAAGAGAAGATTATAAAAGCAGCCAGGGATAAAAGAAAGGTCTCCTACAAAGGAGAATCAATAAGAGTAAGTTCAGACTACTCAGCAGAAACCATGCAGTCAAGAAGGCAATGGGATGACATATATAGAGCACTGAAGGAGAAAAACTGCCAGCCAAGGATCATATATCCAGCAAAACTCTCTCTCAAATATGAAGGCGAAATTAAAACTTTTACAGATAAACACAAGCTTCGGGAATTTGCAAAAACCAAACCAAAGCTACAAGAAACACTAAAGGAAATTCTTTGGTCAGAAAAGCAATAATATCAGATACCAGCACAACACGAGGTCACAGAACAGAACATCCTGATATCAACTCAAATAGGGAAATCATAAACACAAATTAAGATTAATTTTAAAAAGAAAAAAAGGCTGAAAACAGGGAATCATAGAAGTCAATATGTAAAAGATCACAATAATCAAAAAGAGGGACTAAATACAGGAGGCATAGAACTGCCATATGGAGTGGGAAACAAGGCAATATAGGACAAAACAAGTTAGGTTTTTACTTAGAAAAATAGGGGTAAATAATAAGGTAACCACAAAGAGGTATAACAGCTCCATAACTCAAAATAAAAACCAGGAAAAACAGCAAGCATAAAGTCAACTACTATGAAAATGAGGAACACACAATTTACAAAGAAAAACATCTCAGCACAAAAAAGTAAGTTGAAAAATGAAATTGTCAACAACACACACAAAAAGGCATCAAAATGACAGCACTAAACACATACATATCTATAATTACGCTGAATGTAAATGGAATAAATGCACCAATAAAGAGACAGAGAGTCTCAGACTGGATAAAGAAACACGATCTGTCTAATGCTGCCTACAAGAGACACACCTTAGACTTAGAGACACAAACAAACTAAAACTCAAAGGATGGAAAAAATATATCAAGCAAACAACAAGCAAAAAAGAGCAGGAGTAGCAATATTAATTTCTGACAAAATAGACTTCAAAGTTAAATCCACCACAAAGAATAAAGAAGGGCACTACATAATGATTAAAGAGACAATAGACCAGGAAGATATAACCATATTAAATATTTATGCACCCAATGACAGGGCTGCAAGATACATAAAACAAACTTTAACAGAACTGAAAAGTGAGATAGACACCTTCACAATTATAGTAGGAGACTTCAACACACCACTTTCGGAGAAGGACAGGACTTCCAGTAAGAAGCTCAATAGAGACAAGGAAGACTTAATTGCTACAATCAACCACCTTGACCTTATAGACTTATACAGAACACTCCACCCAACAGCTGCAAAGTATACTTTTTTTTCTAGCGCACATGAAACATTCTCTAGAATAGACCACATATTAGGTCATAAAACAAACCTTTGCAGAATCCAAAACATCAAAATATTACAAAGCATCTTCTCAGTCCACAAAGCCATAAAAGTGGAAATCAATAACAGAAATTAGGGAAAGGAAATTAAATACTTGGAAACTGAACAATACCCTGCTCAAAAAAGACTGGGTTATAGTAGACATTAAGGAGGGAATAAAGAAATTCATAGAATGCAACAAGAATGAAAACACTTCCTATCAAAACCTCTGGGACACAGCAAAAGCAGTGCTCAGAGGCCAATTTATATCAATAAATGCACACATACATAAAGAAGAAAGAGCCAAAATCAGAGAACTGTTCCTACAACTTAAACAAATAGAAAGCGAGCAACAAAAGAATCCATCAGGCACCAGAAGAAAACAAATAATAAAAATTAGAGCTGAACTAAATGAATTAGAGAACAGAAAAACAATTGAAAGAGTTAACAAAGCCAAAACCTGGTTCTTCGAAAAAATTAACAAAATTGATAAACCATTGCCCAGACTGACTAAAGAAATACGGGAAAGGAAACAAATAACTCGAATAAGAAACAAGAAGGGCCACATCACAACAGACCCAACTGAAATTAAAAGAATCGTATCAGATTATTACGAAAAATTGTACTCTTACAAATCTGTAAACCTAGAAGAAATGGATGAATTCCTGGAAAAACACTACCTACCTAAACTAACACAATCAGAAGTAGAACAACTAAATAGACCGATAACAAAAAAAGAGATTGAAACGGTAATCAAAAAGCTCCCATCAAAAAAGTCCTGGCCCGGATGGCTTCACTGCAGAGTTCTACCAAACTTTCAGAGAAGAGTTAACACCACTAGTACTAAAGATATTTCAAAGCATAGAAAATGACGGAATACTACCTAACTCATTCTATGAAGCCACCATCTCCCTGATACCAAAACCAGGTAGAGACCCCATAAAAAAAAGAAAACTACAGACCTATATCCCTCATGAACATAGATGCAAAAATCCTCAGCAAAATTCTGGCCAATAGAATTCAACAACATATCAAAAAAATAATCCACCACGACCAAGTGGGATTTATACCAGGTATGCAAGGTTGGTTTAATATTAGAAAAACCATTAATGTAATCCACCATATAAATAAAACAAAAGACAAAAACCACATGATCTTATCAGTTGATGCAGAAAAGGCATTTGACAAAGTCCAACACCCATTCATGGTAAAAACTCTCAGCAAAATAGGAATTGAAGGAAAATTCCTCAGCATAATAAAGGACATCTATACAAAGCCAACAGCCAACATCACTCTAAATGGAGAGAGCCTGAAAGCATTTCCCTTGAGAATGGGAACCAGACAAGGATGCTCTTTATCACCGCTCTTATTCAACATTCTGCTAGAAGTCCTAGCCAGAGCAATTAGGCTAGACAAAGAAATAAAGGGCATCCGGATGGGCAAGGAGGAAGTAAAATTATCTCTATTTGCAGATGACATGATCTTATACACAGAAAACCCTAAGGAATCCTCCAGAAAACTACTGAAACTAATAGAAGAGTTTGGCAGAGTCTCAGGTTATAAGATAAACATACAAAAATCACTTGGATTCCTCTACATCAACAAAAAGAACATCAAAGAGGAAATCACCAAATCCATACCATTCACAGTAGCCCCCAAGAAGATAAAATACTTACGAATAAATCTTACCAAAGATGTAAAAGACCTATACAAAGAAAACTACAAAGCACTACTACAAGAAATTCAAAAGGACATACTTAAGTGGAAAAACATACCTTGCTCATGGATAGGAAGACTTAACATAGTAAAAATGTCTATTCTACCAAAAGCCATCTATACATACAATGCACTTCCGATCCAAATTCCAATGACATTTTTTAAGGTGATAGAGAAACAAATCACCAACTTCATATGGAAGGGAAAGAAGCCTCGGATAAGCAAAGCATTACTGAAAAAGAAGAAGAAAGTGGGAGGCCTCACTCTACCTGATTTCACTGATTTCAGAACCTATTATACAGCCACAGTAGTCAAAACAGCCCGGTACTGGTACAACAACAGACACATAGACCAATGGAAGAGAATTGAGAACCCAGATATAAATCCATCCACATATGAGCAGCTGATATTTGACAAAGGCCCAGTGTCAGTTAATTGGGGAGAAGATAGTCTTTTTAACAAATGGTGCTGGCATAACTGGATATCCATTTGCAAAAAAATGAAACAAGACCCATACCTCACAGCATGCACAAAAACTAACTCCAAGTGGATCAAAGACCTAAACGTAAACTAAAACGATAAAGATCATGGAAGAAAAAATAGGGACAACGTTAAGAGCCCTAATACAAGGCATAAACAGAATACAGAACATTACCAAAAATGACAAGGAGAAACCAGGTAACTAGGAGCTCCTAAAAATCAAACTCCTATGCTCATCTAAAGACTTCACCAAAAGAGTAAAAAGACCACCTACAGATTGGGAAAGAATTTTCAGCTATGACATCTCCGACCAGCGCCTGATCTCTAAAATCTATATGATTCTCTCAAAACTCAACCACAAAAAGACAAACAACCCAATCAAAAAGTGGGCAAAGGGTATGAACACCCACTTCACTAAAGAAGATATTCAGGCAGCTAACAGATACATGAGAAAATGCTCGCAGTCATTAGCCATTAGAGAAATGCAAATTAAAACTATGATGAGATTCCATCTCACTCCAACAAGGCTGGCATTAATCCGAAAAACACAAAATAATAAATGTTGGAGAGGCTGCGGAGAGACTGGAACTCTTATACACTGCTGGTGGGAATGTAAAATGGTACAACCACTTTGGAAATCTATCTGGCGTTATCTTAAACAGTTAGAAATAGAACTACCGTACAACCCAGAAATCCCACTCCTTGGAATATACCCTAGAGAAATAAAAGCCTTTACACAAACAGATATATACATACCCATGTTTATTGCAGCTCTGTTTACAATAGCAAAAAGCTGGAAGCAACCAAGGTGTCCATCAACGGATGAATGGATAAATAAATTGTGGTATATTCACATAATGGAATACTACACATCGATAAAGAACAGTGACAAATCTGTGAAACATTTCATAACATGGAGGAACCTGGAAGGCATTATGCTGAGCAAAATTAGTCAGAGGCAAAAGGACAAATATTGTATAAGACCGCTATTATAAGATCTTAAGAAATAGTATAAACTCAGAAGAACACATACTTTGTGGTTACAAGAGGGGGAGGGAGGGAGGGTGGGAGAGGGTTGTTTACTGATTAGTTAGTAGATAAGAACTACTTTAGGTGAAGGGAAGGACAATACTCAATACATGGAAGGTCAGCTCAACTGGACTGGACCAAAAGCAAAGAAGTTTCCGGGATAAACTGAATGCTTCAAAGGTCAGCGGAGCAAGGGCGGGGGGTTGGGAACTATGGCTTAAGGGGACTTCTAAGTCAATTGGCAAAATAATTCTATTATGAAAACATTCTGCTTCCCACTTTGAAATGTGGAGTCTGGGGTCTTAAATGCTAACAGGCCACCATCTAAGATGCATCAATTGGTCTCAACCCACCTGGATCAAAGGAAAATGAAGAACACCAAGGTCACATGATAACTATGAGCCCAAGAGACAGAAAGGGCCACATGAACCAGAGACTTACATCATCCTGAGACCAGAAGAACTAGTTGGCACCCGGCCAAAACCGATGACTGCCCTGACAGGGAGCACAACAGAGAACCCCTGAGGGAGCAGGAGAACAGTGGGATGCAGACCCCAAATTCTCACAAAAAGACCATACTTAATGGTCTGACTGAGACTAGAGGAATCCTGGCGGTCATGGTCCCCCAACCTTCTGTTGGCCCAGGACAGGAACCATTCCCGAAGACAACTCATCAGACATGGAAGGGACTGGACAATGGGTGGGAGAGAGATGCTGACGAAGAGTGAGCTACTTGTATCAGGTGGACACTTGAGACTCTGTTGTCATCTCCTGTCTGGAAGGGAGATAGGAGGGTAGAGAGGGTTAGAAACTGGCAAAATCGTCACAAAAGGAGAGACTGGAAGGAGGGAGCAGGCTGACTCATTAGGGGGAGAGTAAGTGGGAGTATAGAGTAAGGTGTATATAAGCTTACATGTGAGAGACTGACTTGATTTGTAAACTTTCACTTAAAGCACAATAAAAATTATTTAAAAAAAAAAAAAGCCACTCCAAAGCTGATATCACAGGTTTTCATTAAAGAATTGCTAGCAGAGGAAAGGGGGACCTTGTGTTTCCAGCAGGATGTTTAACTAAGTACTCTTTAGATCCTCCAATCAAAAAGAATAAACATTCCAGCTAGAAAATAAAAACCTATTACAATTGCACCAATTAACTCTCAAAAAGGTAACACATACTGGGAACGAAAAACTAAGTGAAGACTGGAACCCAGAGATGTTAGTGGTACTCTGAAGCAACATGGAATGCAGACTGGAAATAAAGTCTAGAGCCCACCCAAGGTGAGGACTCTAATAGAAAACTCCCGCTGCATAAAGCTGAGATCCCAAAAAGTTACACATCAGTGTCAAGGTGAACTAAAACAAAACCACCCTACTGGATACTCCCTGGGGACCCCAAGGAAAATTGCTTGTACTGAATCTTGGCAATGAATGGAAGGGAGAAAAGTCTTCCCTTAGAATTTGTAGCTACAAGCCAACCCTAATAAGACGTTTTGCAACCTGAATTCACCCTACTTGGGTGGTCCAAGACTATCAAGCTAAGAATTTAGTTTAAAGTGGTCCCAAGCTGGTAATGTCCACAGGCTCCTGGTAGAAGTGAGTGAAAATCCCCACTGTAGTAATCCACCTTCAATACAGGCTCAGATACTGTCCAAAGGTAAAATTATGATATATGGACTCAATATACTTTGTAATCCATATATCATAACTCAATATATGGGTTACAAAATACACAAGGAAAATAGGCAATCACAAGCAAGAGTCAGCAGAAACAATGGGTAGTAAATTCAGACCCACAGGGACCTCACACACGGGAATTGTCAGACATGCACTTTAAAATGATTTTAGTATCTCTAATGAAATTGTTAAAGGATATTGAAAATGAGTAAAAAGTGAGCATCTGTAAAAGTGGCTTCATGGATTGAAAAAAAGAACCACTAGAAATGAAAAATATAATGTCTGAAACTTAATGCAGATGAATTTAACAGCAAATTAGACACAGTTGAAGAGGAATGAAACACACAAAGACATAGAGATGGAAAATATAAAACAGAGATTAAGATATATAGAGAACTGTGTAAAAGGTGTAAAATACATCTAATCATTATTAGAGAAGTATAGAGGAGAAAGAATGGGACAGGGGCAATATTTAAAGAGATAATGGTCATTGAATCAGCCATTATCTCTGAGAAATTTCCTTAACTAATGAAAATAAACACCCACAGGTTTAAGAATCCTAATAAACCCCCAGTAGGGCAATAAAACAAAATTCACACCTAGGTTTATCAAATAAAAATATAGGAAAATTTGAATTTCAGGTAAACAATATATTTTTGGCATAAGTATGACTCATGCAATATTCAGGACATACTTACACTAAAAACATATGTGTTGCTTATCTAAAATTCAAATTTAACTGAGTGCCTTGTATTTTATCTAGCTCTTTAACACCTGACATACTGTCTTAGGCTGAGTTCTCCAGAGAAGCAAAACCAGTGAAGTGCATATATAGAGAGAAAGATTTATATCAAGGAAATGGTTCACACGGTTGTAGAGGCTGGAAAGTTCCAAGTCCGTGGGTCAGGCTAGGGGCTTCTCCTGATTCACATAGCTTCAAGGGCAGGTGAACCCAAGATCAACAGGTCAGATAGCAAGTATCTGGCTCACAGGCTTCAGAGGCTGACGAATCCCAAGATCAGCAGGTAAGCTGCTAGCTCAAGTCCCAAGAACTAGAAGTCAGATGAACAGCAGCCAGCTACAGGATCCAGAGTGAACAAAAGCCAGAAAGCTCTGCCAGAAAGTTCACCTATATTGGATGCATGCTACACCCACAAGGAAACTCCCTTTCAACTGACTGGCTGCTTATAACAGATCTCATCATGGAAGCGATTGCATTATTACATAGCTGCCAAACGACGTCATAAACTGCCAAACTACTAAGAGTCACAGCCCAGCCAAGTTGACACACAACCCTAGCCATCACACATATTATAGTGATATCATAAAACTTCAAAGAAAACGAGAAGTTCATAAAAGCAGCCAAAGAGATAAGGCAGATTGGCTCTAAGTCAATGACTATTAGACTGACAGCTGACTCCTCAACATCAACAACAGAGGCCAAAGCTCAGTGGAACAATGTCTTCAATGTGTGGAAAGAACATAACTAGCATTCTATATCCAGAGAAAATATATTTTAAAATGAGGCTTAAACAAAGATATTTTCAAGCAAATAAAACCAAATTTGCCATAAACATAGCCTCACTTATAAAAAAAAAAAAAAAGGGCCCCTTCAGGCAGAAGAAAAGTGATCCCAGATGGAAGGTCAGAGAAGCAAGAAGAGAGGGACAACAAGGATGATGGCAAATATGTAGGTAAATCTAAGCAACACAGATTGACCAAGCCATTAATAACATCTAGGGTTAAAAAACCGAAGTAGAACTAGAATGGAAAAATGTTGGTGGAGTTTTAAAAGATGAATGCATTTGGAGGAAAGGGATAGTGATGATTAATTTTAGAATGTGATTAGGTAAGTGGATATGTTGACGTTTATAGAGTAATGACTAAAGAACAGCAATAAAGTATACAACTTCCAAATTGATGAGAGGGAAGAGGATGAGAAAAATAATCCCCAAAAGTGGCTAGAAATGGCAGAAAAAATAGACACAGAAAAGGCAAAACAAATAGAAAAAAAAGGTAGGAAAAATCCAAATATACCATTGATTGCCTAAAATCCCAACTATCAGGATAGATTTTCTAAAAATCCAGATAAGTACCATTTATGAGAGTCACAGCCATAACATCAATACCCAAAATGGTTAAAACTAAAAACAAAAAATAGAGAAAGAAAGATATTCCAGGCAAATACGAACACCAGCAACAAGATTTGAAAACATAATTTTAAAAATACCATTTACAATAGCATTAAAAAATATATAAGTATCCAGGACTAAATATAACAAAAACTGTGCAAGCCCTTTGTAGAGGAAATAAAAAAAAACTGTACAAGACCTTTGTAGAGAAAATAAAGAAGACCTAAATAAATGGAGAGAGATACCATTGATAGAAAGACACAATGAAATTAATATATCATTTTTTTTATATATGCATGTGTGTATGTCTATATGTAAATACCATTCTGACTCACAGCGACCTCATGTGTGCAGAGTAGAACTGTTCCATGGAGTTCTCAAGGCTGTTACCTTTCAGAAGCAAGTCGCCAAGTCTATCTTCCAAGGTGCCTCTGGGTGGATTCAAACCGCCAACCTTTCAGCTAGTCGTCAAGCACTTAACCCTTTTTGCACCACCCAGGGAAGTATTTCTCTCTCCCCTTCATCCTTTCTGTCCCCCTCCCTCCTTCCCCTCTCCCTCTCCCTCTCTCTCTCTTCCACATTATCCACTAAAAAATAATCATAGAGATCTTTGGAGAAATGGCTGGCTCTTGGGTTCCAGGTCTGAGACTGGGAAAGTACAAAATGGGCCTGGAGCATCTTGTTGTGCCAGAAAGTATGGAAGCACTCAAAGAAAGACCAGGCATATCAAAAGGAAAACAGCTTGAAGACACTCCCACTGGCTAAATCAGGGACAATTTGACAATCAAAATAAATGACAATAGTAGTGGATCACAACCCACTGAACAAAATAGAAAACCATGATGCAAATGAATAACTAGAAATTTGATGATAAACATATTTACAGTTTCACAGTACCTCCCACAAAATACCTAGTAATTACAAGGAGAAAAAGAATAACTTGACAGTGGAGAAGCCAGGCAGATGACACCTTAATTGAATGATCACAGTGAACTTCATCGGTCATGGAACGAATCAAAATTGTGCATCACCTGATAGGATGCAATCAGAAGAGCATAGCGTCACTTCTGTGACATTCCTGCCAAAGAAACAAAACCTGAATCTAATGTTAAGGGCACATCAGAAAAATTCGAATTGGGAGACATGCTACAAAATACCCGGCCTGTAGTCTTCAAAAGAGCTTGGCTGCTAACCAAAAGTTCTGCAGTTCAAATCCACCAGCAGCTCCTTGGAAACCCTAAGGGGCAGTTCTACTCTATCCTATAGGGTCGCTATTAGTCAGGATCAACTCAATGGCAACAGGTTTGGGGTTTTTTTGGTTCTGTTTTTGGTTTCATCTTCAAAAGTGTGTGTCGAGGTCGTGGAGGTCAAGGAGGAAGACTGTGGGGCTGTTCCAGATTGAAGAAGACTAAAGAACATAACAAGAAAGTGATTTTGAACTGTATCCTTTTGCTCTAAAGGCCATTATTGAGATAACTGGGGAAACTTGAAGGGGGTTTGAGGATTAAATGGTAGTAATGGATCAACGCTAATTTCCTGATTTGGATGGTTGTATAGTGGTTCTTTACCCTCAATGAAATGGGCTGACACATAGCTGAAATAACGAACTCAAACATATCAACACTCATGACAATGGCGAAGGATCAGGCAACGTGTGGTTCTGTTATACATAAGGTTGTCAGCAGTCAGAGCTTACTCGAAGGCAAATAACAACAACATTGTGATTCTTTAAAACTATCTTGTTTGTAGGGAATACACACTAAAGTATCAGGGGATACTGGGGCACCATGTTGGCAACCTACAGTCAAATGATACAAGAAAAAAATAGTTCTTTGTACTATACTTGCAACTTTGAGATTGTTTGGAAATATTTAAAGTTTATCTATTAAACCTTTGGATTGTAACCCAAAGTATAAAATAAATATACACGAGTCCATACTAATATAAATGTTGAGTAAATAAATAAATGGAGAAGAGACAACTCTCCCAGACAGGCAAATCACAAATAATTTACACAGATACTGCTCCCTTCAAGAAGGTGGAGCATAACACGCCACATCTTAATTGTGGGCTATGGTGAGTAACTTCCTTCAGGGAATATGGAAAGAGGGCAGGAAAGTAACTTCGCAGTGGAGAAACCTGTAAACACTACCTTAATCAAGGTTAACATCACCAGTGATAAGTCGTAAATTGATAGCACATACCTTTGATACAATGTAATAAGAATGGCACTTCACCTCTGTGGTCTTCCTCCCCAAAACCTATAACCCTAGTCTATTCATGGGAAAAACATCAGACAATACTAAATTGAGGGACATTCTACAAAACACTTGACGAGTGATCCACAAAGCTGTCAAGGTTATAAAAAGCAAGGAAAGTCTGAGAAATTGTCACAGACCAGAGGAGACTAAGGATACACGACAACTAAATGTAACGTGGTACCCTGGATGGGATGCTAAAACAGAAAAAGGATGTTAGGGGAAAACTAGTGAAATCAGAATGAACTATGGAGTTTGGAAACCCTGGTGGCACCGTGGCTAAGTGCTATCTGCTAACCAAGAGGTCAGCAGTTCAAATCCACCAGGTGCTCCTTAGAAACTCTATGGGGCAGTTATACTCTGTCCTATAGGGTCGCTATGAGTCGGAATTGACTGGACGGCACTGGTTTGTTTGGTTTATGGAGTTTGGTTAATAGCAATGTGCCATTGTTGATGCCTTCATGGTAAAAAATGCATTATACTAGTGGAGGATGTTAACAATATGGAAAACTGGGTAGGTGAACTCTCTGTACTAGCCTTACAACTTTTCTGTAAATGAAAATTATTCTAAAATTTAAAAGTTTATTTATTTTAGGACAGTAAAACAATTCTGTAGGATACTGTCATGATGCACCCAGGACATTACATATTGGTCAAAACCCATAGGACTATACAACACAGAATGGCCACTAAACCAAACAATGAACTCTAGCTAATAGTAAGGTATCACTATGGGTTCATCGATCTTGACAAATGTACCCCACCAGTGCAAGATGTTAATAACAGGAGAAACGGAGTGCACGGGGAGACAGGTCATACAGGGACTGTTTGTACTTTCTGCACAATTTTTCTGTTAACCTAAAACTGCTCGAAAAAATAGTTGTTTTTTTTTTTTTTAAGTTTATTTTAGAAAATAAGGCAAGGGACAGAGGAGTAAATATGAATGTTATCATTTGTGAAATACACAGATACACACATGTGTGTACCACACACACACGTTTGCATGGGCACAGAATACTGCAGGGCCACATGCACTAGAAACCCATAACACTGGAGGCCTCTGGGGAGGAATGAGTTGTCTACAGGACAGGGAAGGAAGGACACCGCAGACCCCTTTCCACCTTTGGAATTTTGAACCATATGACTGGTTAAAAACTGGAAGGCTCTGAAGCAAAACTGTTCATGTCTGTTCAGGGATGGGTAGCTAGATTATCTGAACAATTATGCTACATAATTTTCTACATATTTGAGAAATTAAAATCCCAAGCAAAGGCTTCTGTATGTGCAAAGGCCCTGAGGCAGCCACGATGGCTGGAGAAGAGGGAGCAATGGACAGGCTGGCACAGAATGAGAGAAGTAGGTGGGGACTGGAGCATGCAGCCATAGAAGACAACGCCCTTTGCACACATTCCACAGGCTCCCAGCCCTGCCAGTCTGGAAGCAGTTCCCTTCTCAAGCATTGACAAGGTTCCTGAGTCTCTTTCCCAGCCCCAGCCCAGGCCCTAAAGTCTCCTGAACATGACAGGCTCATTGTTCCCCTTCTCCTGAAGGCTGCTTTTCCCCCAAGAGGCAGTTCTGAGCCTGCAGGTTTCTGTGGGCGGATGCTCTGGTGCAGGGTTCACAAAGGCACAATTGTCTGAGGCACCACCCTGGCCCAGCAGAGCAGGATCCTCACCCACCAAAGAGCAGAAATCAAAGCTCCCGCCAGGTGACCTCAGCACCCAGCCTAGCCCGCATCCTGGAGGCGGCTCTCTTGTGGCCCATTTCACCCCTCGGAGTTGAGGAGAGGGGTGGACCAGGGTACTAGCGTAGCTGGTTGGCACGACTGCATTTGTCCACCCGAAGAAGCACAAAGCCACCAGCAACTGCCTTTCGTATGAGCCCGGCACTTTGCAGTTCACAACAAACCACGAGGAAGGCGGGCTGGTATTGATATGCTTGTCCCAGACAAGGAAATCGAATCAGAGCATGCTGAGGTCACACGGCTGTCCAGCAGCAGCCTGGAGGTCGAACCCAGGTCCTCGAGCTCCCTGTCCAGTGCTCTTCCCAGGAGCACAGGAAGGCTGCCATCCCCAGAGTTTACAGTCTGACTGATGAACACACCAGAGTTAGTAGCTGGGATATATTAGGCTGATGATGACCTCTCTGACTTTGACCTCCAAGGGTGCGAAGTGCAGTGTCTGGCATGTGGTAAATATTCAATAAATTGTAGCTCCTCCATGATGCCCTAGAAATAACCCACTTGAGAGTTGTTTCCCAGCAGATTCACCTATGCCAGAGAGCACTGCATAGGCTAAAACGTGAGTTCAGAAGGAGGGGTAAGGACAGTCGAGGGGCATAATACACCCTGGGTGGGCCTAGCCATGGTAGGCTGCCTCAGGCTTCAGACAGGACCCCCCCAGGTAGGCCACCCCCAATTGCCAGCTTCACTGGGATTAGATGCGATCACAAAACCACAGAGGAGTCAGTGGAAATCAGGATACCTGGGGTCCAACCACAATGGACTGATCATAATTTGCCATGTTATGTTAGGTAACTCACTTCCCCTCTCTGAGCCTCAATTTTTTTTTTTTATCAGTAAAATGAAAGGTCTGGACTCCCTGAAATTGAAGGCACCTTCAAAGCTAAGGCCCTATGAATGTAATTTTATTCCCAAATTCATCCTAAAACTGATAGGTGGATAGATCCACAGAGATGGATGGATGGGTGGGTGGATGGGTGGATGGATGGATGGATGGATGGATGGATGGATGGATGGATGGATGGATGGATGGATGAAACTAGCTGGTTATTATCTCGACTCCAGCAAAATAGAAAGAAAAGAGGGACGAAGGAAGGAAAGAAGGAAGTAGGAAGGCAGGAGGGAGGGAGGGAGGGAAAGAAAGAAGGAAAAAAGGAAGGAAAAGATTATCATCTGGAGCATCCAGGGACCAGCTGGTGAAAGGGGGTCCTGAGGGTGCCCTCCCTGGCTACCTGGTAAATTCCTGCAGGTCAGCCCTGCAGAATGGGTTTCAGGTTGTCCTTCAGCCACACTGCAAATGACCACGTTAGGCCTTCTTGGATGCGTGTGAAGAGTTAAAACTGTAAATGTTAAATCTGCAGTCTCCACTCTGTTGCTCTGGGCCCTGTGAGCAATTCCAATGACGCTCTAGAAAGGGGGATATCAGGCAAATCCTATATATAGTAGGTGCTATGAGTCAGAATTGACTCAACGGCACTGGGTTTGGTTTTTGTTTTTTTGGTAATGGAACAAGGTGGTGTAAGAGAACACGCGACTAACGAGTAGACATACAAGGATACAGAAGGCCACAGCTAAAGAGGCCCAGCTTGGCTAGTGTGCTTAAGGAAGGCTCCATGGAGGAGGTGTCACTAGACCTGGGCCTGGAAGGACAGTGTGCACTTTGTATCATTAGAATGTGTTTGGCTACAAGCAATAGAAGACCTCACTAACAGTGATTTAAGCCATAAAGACATTTATGTTGACCAAACAGCAAATTAAGCTCAAAGGAAGGCAGTCACAGGGTTAGTTTAATGGCTCCAAGAGGACCTGTGCTCCTTTTTCTCTTCCTCTCTGTCATGCTCAGCTGGTTTGCTTTCATCTTTATTGGCATACTTACTGCTTCATGGTAGCAATGTGGCTGCCAAAGCTCCAGGCATTACATCCTCCCACAACACTGTCCAAAGCAGGAAGGGAGACCAAAAGTTCATCATTCAAAACATGGATAAATTGTGGTGCCTTCATACCATGAAAAATCCATAGCCCAAAAAAAAAAAAAAGATGAATCTCAAAGTCATAATGTTGAGCAAAAGAAGCCAGGGACAAAAGAATACATACTGAATGGTTCCATTTATATGAAGTTCAAGAACAGACAAAACTAATCTACGGAAACACCAGAAAATAAACTAGACAACTGGGACCTCCTAAATATTGAACACTTATGTGCATAAAAAGATTTTTCCAGAAGAGAATCTGGCTTGAATTTCTGGCAGTTCCCTGTTGATATATTGCTGCAACTGTTTTTAAATTATTTTCAGCAAAATTTTACTTATGTGTGATATTAATGATATTGTTCCATAATTTTTGCAATCTGTTGAATCACCTTTCTTTGGAATGGGCACAAATATGGATCTATTCCAGTTGGTTGACCAGGCAGCTGTCTTCCAATTTTCTTGGCATAGACATACTTCTTAGCCATAACTAAACATCTTGAGGGACTGAGTCACTGGGCTTGAGGGCTTAGGACCATAATCTCAGGGGACATCTTAGGTCAATTGGCCCCACATAGTCCATACTTTGGTGAGTAGCAACTGGGGTCTTAAAAGCTTGAGAGTGGCCATCTAGGATACAACTATTCGTCTCTTCCCAACCGGAGCAAAGAAGAGTGAAGACAAGCAAAGACTCAAGAAAATAATTAGACCAAAGGACTAATAGATCACAAGAACCACAGCCTCCACTAGCCTGAGACCAGAACAACTAGATGGTGCCCAGCTACCACTACTGACTGCTCTGGTCGAGATCGCAGTAGAAGGTCCTGGACAGAGCGAGATAAAAATGTAGGATGAAGTCCAAATTCTGGTCTGATAGAGATTGGTAGAACCCCCGAGCCTATGGCCCTTAGACACCCTTCAAACCTGGAACCGAACATACTATCTGAAATCACCTTTCAGCTAGACAGGCCTAAAAAGTGAGCAGTTACACCCATGAGGAACATACTCCTCAGAACAATCAACCATATGACACCAAAAGAACAGCATTTGCCCAAAAACAAAGTTCAGAAGGCAGGAAGGAGCAGCAAAGATGGCAAATGGAAAGCGGAGCCCAGGGAGTAAGTGAGCAGAGTGGCATCACACTGGGGGATGGCAACTAATGTCATGAAACAAAATGTGTATAAATTGTTGAATATGAAACTAATTTGTTCCATAAACTTTCACCCCAACTACAATAAAAAGTTCAAAAAAAATTATAACATGAAATTAAAACAAAATTATGACATGAAATTAAAAAAAAATTTGTCATTTCAACAATCAGTGACATTATGTTCACCGTGTTGCCCAACCACCACTGTTATCCACATCCAAATTTTTCCATCACTCATAACAGAAGCTCAGTGTCCTTTAAACAAGGAATTCATCTTTTCCCCTTCCTCCCGCCTGCCCTTTGTAACCACTAATAAGCTTTGGTCTCTATAAAAAATTAAAAACCAAAACAAAACTAATTATTGTAATAGAAGTCAGAAGTCATAGGGTGACTGAGAAGAGACATGAGGGAGACTTCTCAGGTGCTAGAAATATTTTACCCCTTGACCTGGGTGGTAGCTACATGGGTATCATCATGGATTGAATTGTGTCCCCCAAAAATATCTATCAACTTGGCTAGGTCATGATTTCCAGTATTGCATGACTGTCTACCATTTTGTCATCTGATGTGAATTCCCTGCGTGTTGTAAATCCTATCACTATGATGTAATCAGATGGATTAGTGGCAGTTATATGGATGAGATCTACAAGATTAGATAGTGTGTTAAGCCAATCTCTTGAGATAAAAGAGAGAAGCGAGCAGAGAGACACGGGGACCTCATACCACCAAGACAGCAGCGCGGAGCAGAGCGCATCCTTTGGACCTGAGGTTCCTGTACTGAGATGCTCCCAGGCCAAGTGAAGGCTGATATGCATCACAAGGACCTTCCTCCAGAGCCTACAGAGAGAGAAAGCCTTAGTGTGGAGTCGGTGCCCTGAATTCAGACTTCTAGCCTACTGGACTGTGAGAGAATAAATTTCTCTTTGTTAAAGCCATCATCCACTTGTGGTATTTCTGTTACAGCAGCAATAGATAACTAAGACAGGTATACATATAAGCAAAAAAACACTCTCTGAGATGTGTGTACTTCACAGTGTGTTTGTTTATATCTCAATTAAAAAAAAAAAATCAAAGCATCCAGAAAGGAGAAAAAGGGCCAATGGAGCATTCACCACACATGCGTTTCTTACCAGGGAACAAAACTTTCCTAAAGGCCCCAGCAGCCTTCCCCAAATATCGCTTGCACTAGAATTGGTCATGAGCCCAACTCAAGACCAATCATCAGCAAAGGTGGCTGGGAGGGCCATGAATGGCCTAAACTTATCAAAATCCATCCCCTGGAGCTGGACCCCCTGTTGCTGGAACAAAACCAGGATTCAGTGATGGAGAAGGATGAGGGTTGTTGAGTGGGCAGCCAACAGTGTCTACTACATCTGCAGGCAGTCTGAAGAAATAAAAGGTCATTCCAGGCAGAAGGCAGACATAGAACTAGCTAACACTAGGTACTCACCTTGTACAGGGCACAGACATGGGGTTCTCCTGCCTCGTCAAGGTGACAACAAGGGAAGAAAGATGCTCAGAAATGATGAGAGAAAGAGGTCCAAAAATTATTCCCAGAAACTAGATGACCCAACCCAAACTGTGCTTCCCTTACTATCTATGGCATTTCCCCAAGCAATCCAACCCCAACTCCCCAACCTTATCAGAGCTCCAACTGTCCCAGGATTAACCTCCAGACAGTGGCTTTTCCACTGTCAAGTTCTCCAGGCACCTCACCCTGGAGGGTTCCACTTTGGGAGTTAGAAGCAGAATGGAAGCAGAAAGGTATTTCTATCAGGAACCTGGAGCAAGAGGCCCAGACTTGGCCAAATCAACCACAAAAACCTGAAAAAAGAAAAACCCGTTCCCAGGTCAGCAGATGCCTCCCTGGATTGTTGGTTTTTGTTCGTTTTTCTGCCCCACGGATCCCTCGGTACTCGCTGTCTCTCATAAACATATTTCTGTGATATATACTGTAAATCTGCTTCATTTGAAATTCATAGTTAATGACCTATTCCCTCGTATTCAGGAAACAGAGTGAGGTTCCGGCTTTTAAAGGCCAGGAGTTTACTAGCCAGAAGATGACAAGTATTACAAAGTATAGGCTGGCTCTAAAAGCACTTAGAAAACAGTCTCCATCAGAAATTTCAAGAATACCTTCAAATAACATCATTTATCTGCCAAGAGGCCAGGGGGTGGGGAGGCTTGGTGGGCAAAGAGTAAATGAGTATTTGATCAAATCCATACTTTCAACTCCCCGGTGGGAAGGTAGAGGGGAATAAATATTTACTAACCCTTCTCACTCTGGAAAGGTTTGTATGCAGGCTAACGTGGGCAAGGATGTGTGTACCCTTGAGTGTGTGCACTGAAGCCCCGTCTCCTCCATCCACCAAGCCCCCGTGGCTAAGGACAAACAAACTCCACGATAATCTGAACTCTGTGATCAAAGAGGTAATTTAATAAAACGAGTATCCCTGTTTTCGGGTCAGCCCAATTAGCTGAAATCCAAAGCCGGCTCTGAAGTAATTGGGCTGTGGACAAATCGATTAGGCCCATCCGCACTTTCTCATTTTCAATAGAGTCAGGGCTTAACCAGGTTAATTTTTGTTAAACACATTACCCAGGTGCTCTCCTCTTACCAGCCCAATGATTTTGTGTCGGGCCTGAAAGATTGTAATTGCAACCCAGTGAGACGTGAGCTGAGCGGAGTGATTTACTGAGGAACGTGGAACGCAGGCCACCTCCTACCTGCCAGCCACTGAAGGGGAACTTTCTTCTTCGAATCTCGTCAGGATAAATGGCTGAGGGTCTGGAACAAGAGGCAAGGTGAGGGGTCATCCCAGAGGAGAACAGGATGCTGCTTCCCCAGACACCCACTCTGTGGTTCTCTCCTAACCTGAGGGGGAACAAGGACCTCTTTGTCCCACAAACCAGAAACTCAGGAGGGGCTAGGCTTTCTTGAACCCAGCCGAGGTGTGGCTGGTCATTCCCAAGCCATGCCCTTTATCTGGGAAAAGTGTGATCCTCCTAACTAGAGAACATTCCACAGCCTTCCTTTCCAGTCTCCACCCACTCGGAGGCCTGAGACTTCTTGGCGACAGACAGATGCTCCCACCTCAGACCCTCCCCGTATTCTTCTCTTTTTCCCCCCCCTCTCTGTCTCTTTCCTCTCCTTGGACACAACTCCTACAATCTCAGTTTCCCTCTGCTCAGCCCTTGCCTCACCTTGTGGCCTCCTGAGCAATTTACCTCACACCTCTGTGTCCCAGTCTCCTCATATGCTGAAAGAGTACTGTGAGGGCACTGCTCGTGGGGTTATGAAGACAAAACCCAGGGAGCAGCCCACCCAGCATCTGGCACACGGTAAGTCTTCAATAAATGTCAACCACAGTCATTTACCTTAAGAAGCAAAGCTGGAAAAGACAGACAATAACAAGTGCTGGTGAGACTGTGGAGAAATTGAAACCCTCATACACTGCTGGTGGGAAGGTCAAGGGGTGCAGACACTTTGGAAAACAGTCGGACAGTTTCCAGAGAAGTTAAACATTCATTTGTTATACAACCCGGTGATTTCACGCCTAGGTATATACCCAAGAGAACTGAAAGCATGCGTCTACACAAGGACTCGTACACAAATGTTCATAACAGCATTATTCATAATAACCAAAAACTGGAAACAACTCAAGTTTCCATCAACTGATGAATGGATAAACGAAGTGTAGTGTATCCGTACAATGGAATATTATTCAGCCATGAGAAGGAATGAAGAACTAGTACATGCTACAACTTGGATGAAGCTTGAAAGCATTATGCTAAGTGAAAGAAGCTAGTTACACTGAGTGAATATCATCAGAAACCATACATCTGATAAGAATCTAATAACCAAAATATATACAAAACTTCAACAACAACAAAAAGACAGATAATGCATTCATAAAATGGACAAAGGACTTGCATAGACATTTCACCAAAGAGGACATTCAAATGGCCACCAAACACATGAGAAGATGCCCAGCATCATTAGTCATCAGAGAGATGCAAATCAAAACCACATGGAGATATCATTTCACTCCCACTAGCATGGCTAAGATAAAAAAATAATAATAATAAAATAATAAATGTTGGTGAGGATGTAGGAAAATTGAAACCCTCATCCATTGCTGGTGGGAATGCAAAATGGTGCAGTCATTGTGGAAACCAGCGTGGCGGTTCCTCAAAAAACTAAAAATAGAACTACTCCATGATCCGGAAATTCCGCTTCTAGGTATATACCCGAAAGACTTGAAATTAGAGACTCGAACAGACACTTGGACACCAGATATTCACTGCAGCACTATTCACAATAGCCAAAAGGTGGAAACAACCTAAATTCCCATTAGCAGATGAATGGATAAGCAAAATATGGTACATATATACGATGGAATACTACTCAACCAGTAAGAGAAATGAAGTCTTGATACATGCTACAATATGAATGGAGCTTGAAGACATTATGCTGAGTGAAATACATCAATCACAAAAGGACAAATATTGTATGACCTCACTTGTATAAAAATACAGAACAGGCAAATGTACAGAGGTCAAAGTTTCTTAGTGGCTACCAGGGGCTGGAGGGAGAGTGAACGGGGAGATTATTTTTTATGGAGTACTGAAAAATAGCATTGATTAAGGGTAGTGTTGCACAACGGATTAATGTAATTGTTGTCAATAAGTTGTACACCTGTAACACTTGAATTGGCAAAGCTTGTGTGATAGATATAGCAATGACCAAAAAAAAAAAAAACAGTAGCTGCTCAGGCTGCTTATGTGCAACCAAACACCTCATAGGATTTGGTTTCTTTGTTTGGAGGTTTAAGGTCATGGTTTCATGGGATGTTCCAACTAATTGGCCTAATAATGTGTTTAGTGCTTCTGTTCTACCTCCTAGTTTGTTCCGTAGTGCCTGGGGTCTTAAAAGCTTGCAAGCAGCCATCCGTGGCACAACAACTGGTCTCTATTCCCCTGGAGCAAAAGAGGAAGAAGAGTCAGGGATAGAAGGAGGATATGGAATGTGTACGTAATTGCCTCAATGAACAACTGCCTCCTTTGCCATGAGACTGGAAGAACTGGATTGTGTCTGGCTACCCTTACTGAACATTTTGATTAAAGATTCTGTAGAAGAATCCTGATTAAAAGGGGGGAAATATAAAACAAATTTTTACGTTCTCATAGACTCCAGACTTCCCAAAGCCATGGAAAGTGAATGAACTCCTGAAATTACTGCCCTAAGATAATCTTTAAACCTTAAACCAGAAATATTCCCTGAAGTCTTTTTAAAACCAAACAATAGTTTAGTTTAAACAGTAAAAAAAGTCTGCCTTAAGTATTATGTTCTTTTAAGAATTATATATGGGATCAAATTGACAACAGCAACTCAAAAGATTAGATAGGAACCTTAGGGGGCAGTGAGTTTATGTTAATGGGGGAGGAACAACTCAGAAAACGAGGGTGAGACCAGTTTGCACAACTCCAAGAATGTAATCAACGTCGCTGAATTGGACATGTAGAAACTTGAATTGATATATTTTTTGCTGTGTATATTCTCAACAAATAAAAAAATGTTTTAAGAAAGAAGCTACTCACAAAAGACCACACATTGTATGATTCCAAGTATATAAAATGTTCAGAAAAGGCAAATCTGTAGAGACAGAATGTAGATTTGTGATTGCCAGGGACTGGGAAGAGGAATGAAGATTAAATATACATGGGCACGAAGGATCTTACAGAAGTGATGGGAATATTTTAAAACTGGATCATGGTGGCAGCTAGTATATTTACTAAGAATCATTGAATCATACACTTAAAATGGGAAAATTTCATGGTATCTAAATTATGCCTCAATAAAGTTGTTCCAGTGGGTTATTTCAATGTCCACTTCCTGGTTGTGATATTGCATTATAGTTATGCAAGATGTTGCCATTGGGGGAAACAGGGTGAAGGGTATGTGGGATTTTTCTGTATTCACAGCTGCATGTGAATTTATAATTATCTCAAAATAAAAAGTTTACCAAAAAAAGCTCTTACAAAGATCTTTCGAGAGAAGCTCTGTAGTGCAGGCACTATACAGGACTTTTAATTTCACTAACACGCACACACACACAAATGCTGTTGTAAACATTTAGCTTGCCTGAAAGTAATAGTAATGATAGTAGCTTTATTAAGTGCCAGGCACGCCCACGCTTTTATATACATCACTTCCAATCCACTCAAGAGAGCTGTAAGATGGCATTTTTATCTCTAAATTCAGTTGAGAGTGAACATTTGTTCAGAACACGGGCGTTGGGGATTGTAACTGGCGTTGTGTCTGCTGAGAGATTGTCGTCCACTGAAAAGTGCAGCTGAGAGTCTGGGGAGCCCCTGGGGGGTACAAATGGTTAAGCACTGGACTACTAGCCAAAAGATTGGCAGTTCGAACCCACGCAGAGGCACCTCAGAACACAGGCCTGGGAACCTGCTTCAGAAAGGTCACAGCCTCGTATGAGAGAACAACTTGATTTGTAAACCTTCACTTAAAGCACAATAAAAACATTTTTTTTATTTAAAAAAAAAAAAAAGGTCACAGCCTTGAAAACCCTATGATGAAGCAGTTCTACCCTGCACACGTGGGGTTGCCATGTGTTGGAATCTACTCGACAGCAACTAACAACAGCAGGAAGTGTCTGGGGAGAGGGAGCCACGTGACTGTGGGGTGATAAAATACGTTGCTTCTTCTCCACCCCACCCCCAGTTCATCAGAAAGTGAGGTGGAAAAAAAGCAGGCTGTCATTGACAAGGAAGATGAAGGAGTTTGTGGGGCTGGTGATGATGTCATGATAGTAGCCACTCCTGTAAAGGCAGAAAAGTCAAAATTCCCCACTTGTTGTCAGTTGCCTTCAAGTCAGCTCCAACTCATGGTTATGTATAACAGAACAGAACGTTGCCCATCTTCATGATCTTTGATACGTTTGAGCCCATTGTTGTGCCTATTATGCCATCCATTTTATTAGGGTTTCCCTCACTTTCACTGACCCTCTGCGTTACCAAATATGATGTCCTTTTCCAGGGATCGGTCTCTCATGTTGACATGTCCATAGTAAGCGAGTCTTACCGGCATTCTGGTCTATGTCTTCTAATACTGATTTGTTCTGTGTCCTGAAAGATAATCTTTCCCTCTCTTTTTATGAGAACAAGGTTACTGACATTTGCCTTAACCTATAAAAGCAACTTCCAGGGTAAATCATTGTATACTACACACACCCATCCAGTGTCCACTGCCTTCTACACATCTTCCATCTGAACCAGGATTCAACACAATACTTAAACATCGAAAAAGAGAAGCCATCCTGTTTGGTTTCTGATAGCCTTATTAAGCCTGCAAAGGGAATTTACAGCTTTTAAGAACATTTTCAAACAGATTTAAATCAAAACTCTGAATCCCCACTTGGCCAGAACAATCATTTTGGAAAACAGAGATTTCACTGTGTTACCCTGTGCTTTGGTAATCCTGCAGGAAAAAGATGAGTGACCTTCACTAATACCCATAAAGTGTCAACAACACACAACACCCACTGCCATCGAGTCAATTCCGACTCATGGTGACCCCATGTGTGTCAGAGTAGAACTGCACTCCATAGGGTTTTCAAGGCTGTGGCTTTTCCAAAACAGATCACCAGGCCTTTCTTCCAAGGTGCCTCTGGGTGGGTTCAAACTGCCAACCTTTTGGTTAGTAGTATAACACTTAACGGTTTGCACCACCCAGGGACCCCAAAGGGCCAAAAACTCAATAAAAACTTAGCATGAGGAGGGAGCTGCCTTCCTGAGAAGCAGGCCACCTACAGGAACAAGTTCCTCTGTTTTCAGATCTAGACCCACCACACATTCCAGCTGGGCTGCTTCCTTACAAGTGTTGGGAAGTTCGAGGGGAGATTTTTTTCTTCAGTCTTTGGTATGAAAGTAGCATAAGGATGACTCATTTTTATGAACTATGATGGAGTGACTATTGAAGGAATACACCATGCTTGGGAAGATCTGAATGGGGACGTTATATATTTTAAGCACAAGTGAGATCAGCACACGCTTCCCTCTGTGAAGCCGAGTGCACTGGCAGAAGGAAACAGGACCTCAGACCCTCACCACATTTCCTGGAGGTGGTAGAACACTGCGTCTAATGAGAATGTGCAATGAGGAAGATATATGGACACCTCCTTCAACCAAAGAGCCAATTCCGTGTGATCCTCCATCTCTTATCTCCCTAAAAACAACAGTAATCATAGTGTTTATCTATCAACCACTTACAAGGGAGGCCAAGAAGCATGGTGACTAAGCACCATGGGTACAGGAGGACTCTCTGGCCTCAGAGGAATCCCAGCTCTGTGACCTTTCAGCTGCATGGCCCTGGGCAAGTTACCTGTGCCTCAGTTTCCTCATATGTAAAACATACTCATTAATAATTATACCTTTCTCCCTAGGCTGTTGTAAAGATTTAATGGGATTATCAGGTTTGAGGTTCTTAGCAGGGGTGACTGGTACCCGGGAGTCCCTGGGTGGTGCAAACAGTTAGCATGCTCCACTGTTAACCAAAAGGTTGGAGGTTTGAGTTCACCCAGATGTGCCTTGGAAAAAAGGCCTGGCAATCTACTTCTTGAAAAATCAGCCAGTGAAAACCCTATGGAGCACAGTTCTACTCTGACACACGTGGGGTCGCCATGAGTCCAATGCAACAGCAACTTTTTTTTTTTTTTTTTTGGCACATGCCAAAGGCTCCATGAACAGAATTTATTTATTAGCATATTCACTGGTTCCAGGCACCATGCTAGGTCTTGGCCTTCACTATTTCATTAAATCCAAGAACGACTGCATGAAGTAGGTATTTTATTTTCTGTTTCCAGACTAAAACCAAACTGACTACTGTCAAGTCCAACTTATAGTGACTAAACCCTGGTGGCGTAGTGGTTAAGTGCTACGGCTGCTAACCAAAGGGTCGGCAGTTCAAATCTGCCAAGCACTTCTTGGAAACTTTATGGGGCAGTTCTACTTTGTCCTGTAGGGTCACTATGAGTCAGAGTCGACTCGATGGCACTGGGTTTGGTTTTTGGTTTTATAGGACAGTAAAACTCTCCCATTGGGTTTCCAAGGCTGTAATCTTTACGAAAGCAGACTGCCACATCTTTCTCCTACAAAGCAGCTGGTGTGTTCAAACTGCCAACCTTTTGGCTCGCAGCGGAGTGCTTTAACCACTGTGCCACCAGGAGGGAATTGAGGCCCAGAGAGCTGAAGTAGCTTTGGCAACAGCCACCCAGCCTCAAAGCCTGGCGCTGAAGGACTACCCCACACAGTGTCCACACTGCACTCCTGCCATCCTCAAGCCTCAACTCACTTACACGGGCCTTCCCTGTACCACTCTCTCATTTCTCCGTCTCTTTTCCTATCACGTAGTCTGCCTTTTTTTTTCCCCCTGGGACCTGGTTCCATTTATATTAACACAAAAGCAGCTCTGTGTGGAGGCAGCTCCCCAGCCAGGGCACTCCACAAGGAGTCTGGCATGGGCAGGGCTCCCCAGCCTGAGCCACAGCCTCCTCCCCAGGCCTGCCCAGCCCAGCCCCGCCCTGCCCTGTGCACCAGCCTCCTGTTCCCGCCCAGACCTGGTTCTGCATCTCTGCTTATGCACACAGACGGGTTTGCCATGCCGTTTCTCTCCCATGACCCAACTACTAATTACAGCCCACAAACATGCGTTATCAGTTCAGAACTAACCAGTAAATGAAAAGCTTTTTTCTCTCCATCAGCCTCTTTGGGCTTCCCCGTTACATGGGCAAGCTGTGTTCCCTCGCTGCTTGTCGGGTTTGCTTACAGAGACAGATCCAGGGATGGAACCACTCTCCATTGGGCTGACCATGCTGTTAAAGATGTGTTTCATGGAGACAGAGAAGGGGGGGGGGGGAAGTGAGTGTGTGTGTGTGTGTGTGTGTGTGTGTGTGTGTGTGTTTCCCAAGGCTTCCTGGTGCATTTGCTGAGGGTTGTGGTAGAGATTGGGGGCATGCATAGGCTCCTGTTGTTATTGCTTCTGGAAGGTTCCAAGGCTACTTGAGAGAACCCAAACCTACGTATCTGCTTTTCTTCCCAAGCTGGCAGTGGTGTTTGCCTGGAGAAGGGGGGAGCAAACAACGTCTCCATTTGGCCAATGGAGAAATTGAGGAAAGGTGTAGTGGATTGACTTCCTGGCCTCTGTCCCCACAGCCCACCATTCTTGAGCACACCATGCATACCCCAAGCTTCCAGTGCCTGAGCACCATGGACCCGACTACTGTAATCCCAGCAATGTGGCTGCTTTACTGTGTGATCTAGAGCAAGACGCATCGCCCCTCTGGGACTCAGTCTGTCCTTGGTCTTACTAATAGCTAACAGATTCTAAGCGCCAAGTGGGCACCAAGCACTGCTATTCTCCTAACAGTCTTCTGCGACCCCATTTTAAAGATGAAAGAACTGAGGCTCAGGGAGATTAAGTAACTAAATTTTTACACACATCTGTGATTTTTTTCCTTAAGATAAAATCATGCAGATGGGATGGCTGGGCTAACCAAACGGGGCTTCTAATGTGTTCCACCAGTAGCCCTCCAGAACTATGCCAATTTCTTCTCCTACCAGCACGTTTTCTCCTCAATCCCACCATCCTTAGGGCCTGACCTTCAATCCAAAGCCAATGCTTTTGCCAATTCTGCCAGAAGTCTAGACGGTTCCAAGAAGACCCCTTGGTGATCAGCCAAATGTCCCAAGGCTCCCCAGGTGGCAGGCTGGTTAACCCCTTCCTCCTCCACACACATGCGCATGTATAAGGTGTACCAGGCCTGTGTACACAGGTTCAATGGCTTAGAGGCTCAGCCCCACACTGGGTGCTATAGGCCCTGCCCTTCTAGTGCTTCTTTTCAACCCAGTTAGGAAAGCTGGCCTTGACACAGACACCAAACATCCCTGATATCTTGAGGGGAGGAAGAGGGTTTCCAGAAAGGAGTGAATTTCAACTGCCCACACAAGGATAAGATAGTGGGATTTTGATCAACCAGGGTAAGAGGAGGTTTCCCAGCTGGGAGGGGCTGCTGGTTCCAGCCAGTTCTACTTTATAAAATAACTAGTCAAATTTGAAAGCAAGAGCCCTCCCCCTCCCACTCCAGAAGGGACAGGCTGCCCAGTTCCCAGCTCAGTACCTCCCAGAGAGCCCTTCGAGCGGCAGCAGCTCTGCAAAACATTTTCCAAACTCATGAGCCTGCAAAAATCCAATTTTGAAAAAAAAAATCCATTGTGCTTACAAAATTTCCCCCTGGCCCTACCAACGTTCTCTATAACTGCTCCCCTTTTCATCCCAGCCGTCCCCCTGGAGCTCTCCAACCTCTTCCCACATCACCTGGCAAAGAGAAGGCTCAGGCATCTGCTGCCTACAGCAAAAACTTGAACCTGAGTTTGGACTTCGTGTGAGACGGAGTGAACAAGGGACCACCTTGGGTTAGCAACTGTTCTTGCCTCCCCCCAACCTGGGCCTGATTTTCATTAGCCAGGTTCTGTTTCCTTTTAGATCCCATACCTGGGACAGTTTTCCCATCTACAGACCAGTGCCAGGACGTGGCCCTCCTGGCTCAGAATTCCACTAAATCCCAGCCCCTGGGAGCAAACACAAAGCCAGCAGCAGCCTAGAGCAGGCACCTTGATTTACAGTCAAGCGTAAGCTCTGTAAATTGTATTTTATTTCCCCAGAAACATATGAAAAACTTGGCTTTTTCATTTTGCTGACACGAATCTTTTTCCTTTTTTTCCATTCTCTTTCCCCCCACAGGCTCCCTCCACCCCCTCCCTCCCACAGTTACCAGTGCCTAAAAGAAAAGCCCCAGTTGTAGAGGCAGAGAGATTGGACAAACTGACTCATCTTGAAAATAATCTTCCTTTGGAGTCTGCAGCTCCTCGGGTCACACACCACCCATCCCTTATTACACGCCAACGGCAGGAGGAGGCTTCACAAGCTCCCTGGCTGGTCCTTTCAGGTTGTTGTCCTTGGGTGCCATTGAGTCAATTCTGACTAATAGCAACCCCATGTGACAGAGAAGAACTGTCTCATAGGATTTTCTTGGCTGTAATCTTTATGGAGGCAGATTGCCAAGTCTTTCTCTCGAAGAGCTGCTGGGTGGGCTCGAACTACCAACCTTCCGGTTAGCAGCTGAGCACTTAAGCTTTGTGCCACCAGGGCTCCCCAGCCCTTGCTAGGTGCCCAACAAAATATCTCACTCTGAGAGACTGCGCCAATTTCAACAGAATCTGAGGCCCTGCTGACTCTGAGGCACTGAATGCCCGCAATGGAATCTACCACCAGCCCGCCCACTGAATCTTCATTCTCCTCCCACCCATTTGCGAACTCATGCTCCCCACATCTCACCATGATCCAAGTCAGATGTGTTTGGTGCATAAGAAAGTCTCCCCCAGCCCCATCCACACACTCACTGGGGACAGCCCCACCACCATCATCCACCCACAGAAATGTCAGCATTAACGAGGCCTCAGAGCAAAGCCACAAGCCACAGAATCCTCCTGTTATGGACTGAACTGTGTCCATCCAAAATATGTGTTGGAATCTTAACCCCTGTACATGTGGAAATAATCCCCTCTGGGAGTAGGATTTTCTCTGTTATGTAAATGAGGCCATATCAGAGTAAGTTTTGTTTTTTTTTTTAAGGAAATTCTATACCTTTTTTTTTTTTTGTACTTTAGGTAAAGGTTTACAGAGCAAACTAGCTTCTCATTTAACAATTAATACACCTATCGTTTTGTGACATTGGTTGCCAACTCCACAACATGTCAACACTCCCCCCTTCTCAACCTTAGGCTCCCTGTTACCAGCTTTCCTGTTCGCTCCTGCCTTCTTGTCTTTGACCCTGGGCTGGTGTGCCCATTTAGTCTCATATACATGGTTGAGCTACATGTATTATTGTTTGTTTTATGGGCCTGTCTAACCTTTGGCTGAAGGATGAACCTCAACAGTGACTTCAGTACTGAGCTAAAAGGGTGTCTGGGGGCCATACTCTTGGGGTTTTTCCAGTCTCTGTCAGACCAGTAAGTCTGGTCTTTTTTTTTTTTTTTTTTTTTTTGAGTAATGGTAGCCAGGCACCATCTAGTTGTACTGGACTCCGTGTGGTAGAGGCCGTGGTAGTTGTGGTCCATTAGTCCTTTGGACTAATCTTTCCCTTGTGTCTTTGGTTTTCTTCATTCTCCCTTGCTCCAGATGGGGTGAGACCAGTGGAGTATCTCAGATGCTACTCCCTGAAGTAGAATATAGAACTTTTCTTTATAAACTATGTATGCCAATTGAGCTAGATGTTCCCTGAGACCATGGTCCCCATGTAGGGTGTGTTTTAAGCCAATTTCTTCTGAAATATTAAAAAAAAAAAAAAAAAAAGAGCAGATTAGGCACAGAAGGAAGCAAGCACAGATGAGGTAAGATAGATGCCATGCCACATGATGATAGACAACGAACCGAGGAACAGAAGCTGAAAGACGGCAAGGACTTTTCCCCAAAGCCAACAGAAAGAAAACCTTCCGTTAGAGCCGGTGCCCTGAGTTCAGACTTCTGGCCTCCTAAACCACGAGAAAATAAACTCCTGTTTGTTAAAGCCACCCACTTGTGGTATTTTTGTTATAGCAGCACTAAGAAACTAAGACACTTCCCAAGGCAAGAAGGCCCAACCCTTTGTCCCAGTTCCTCTGCTAAAATGTTTGCCTCCTAAGCAGATTGTTTTTATTTTGTAGTTTGGAGAGGAAGGTATTGTTGTTGCTAGTTTAATGTTGCTTTTGAGCCTGGGGGAAGGGTCCTAGAAAGCTGATTAGGACATGTCACACATCCTTGGAGGTACTCACTGCCTTAACCTGGGCCTGGTCGGCTGACAAGTCTCCATGTTGTCTTAAGTGGCCATGTGATCTATGAGAACATTCGTGCTGTTCAGAACTGGGGGAAGGATTGGGCAGGAGAAATCTGGTGGGACTCTAACACGCCCCCACCTCACCTCCTCTGCCAGCATCCTCCTCAAGTCTACCAGGGAGATGAGCAATCTAATTAAAGAGCTCTGAGGGTCAGATGATGGTGGTAATACATAATAATATCCTGGCTCTCTCCATGTCTTTTTTCTTCCTGAGAGCCCTAAATATTTTCACAAAGACTTGCTTTCTTGTCCTAAAATATATCTACAAAGGTAGAAATTGACAGGAACTGTATTATTGAGTTCTATAACAAAGTTGAGGCCCAGAAAGGTTAAGTAATTTTTTTCAAAATCACACAGCATGACTAAAAAAAAAAGTTAAATATACACCTAACATACAACCCAGCCATTCCATTCCTAGGTATTTACCTAAGAAAAATGGAAGTATATGTCCACATAAAGACTTGTGCCCTAATATTAATAGCAGCTTTATTCATAACAACCAAAAACTGGAAATAATTCAAATGTCCATCAACAGATGAACAGATAGATAAATTGTGGTATATTCGTACAACAGAATACTGTTGTCATTGTTGTTGTTAGATGTCGCCAAGTTGGATCCAACTCATAACTACCCTATTATGTTCAACAGAACAAAACACTGCCTAGTGCTCACAATTGTCACTATGTTTGAGCCCATTGTTGCAGTCACTGTGTCAATCCATCTTGTTGAGCGTCTTCCTCTTTTTCAATGACCCTCTACCTTACAGAGAACGATGTCCTTCTCCAGGGACTGGTCCCTCTGGATAACATGTCCAAAGTATGTGAGACCAAGTCTCACCACCTTCTCTTCTCAGTAATAAAAAGGAAGAAACTACTGGTATATGCAACAATGTGAATGAATCTCAAAAGCATTATACTAAGTGAAAAAAGTCAGACTAAAGCAAAAAAAAAAACAGGAAAAAAGTACATACTATAAAATATAAAATATAGATTCCATTTATTCAAAATTCCAAAAATCTCGAAAATGCAAACTAATCAAAATGACAAAAAGCAGATCAGTGGTGGCCTGGGCATGGGTGAGATGAGAAAAGGGATGGACCACAAAAGGGCATGAGGAAACTTTTAAGGGTGATAGAGAAATCCACTATCTTCATTGTGTTGATGACCTCATGGGTGTATACATATGTCAAAACTCATCAAATTGTGCACTTTAAATATATGCAGTTTATCATATGTCGATTATACCTCAACAAAGGTGTGAAAATTTTTTAAATGTAAAAAAGAGGCTGGGGGACAAGGCAAAGAGTTAATACAAGCAGGAAAACAAGGTGAAGACAGGAATGAAGTTAGTGTGGAGAAAGTAAGCTGTGTTATTTTCTAGAGGCAAAACTTGCCTCTGAGTTTTCTAGCTGTAAAGGCAAAGAGGGAAAAAAAAAATATTGTTAACTTGATTCATAGTGTCCAGTATTTAGGATTCATAGTGACTCAGGTGTTCAGGAAAAGCCCAGCAGGTCCCAATCCTGAGCCCGTGAGGCTGTTTATCTCATGGCTTCTCTGGAGCATAATAAAGCATGCACTGTTGATAAAGAGTCCTAAAAGTGAGTACAGACAGAAGCAGTGGTGTGCTGGTAAAAGTTTAACGACTGGCTTGCGGGGCAGGGAGAACCCTGATTTGTAGCATTTGCCAATTCCCGTGGTGTAAATACTCCTACAACAACCAATTTCAAGCTACTAGTGAAGTCCCTGAATGTGGCATTGAGACAAGCTACACACAGTCACAGACCATCATATGGTATTTTCCTCACACAGTTACAATAGATGTAAGTAACCTCAAGAGCATAGTAATAGCAAAAGGTAGAGAAATATATTTATTGTCTTTGTTTTTCACGTAATTTAATTGTAAGCGTATATAATTTAATTTTGAGCCGTGACTGGCTCTTAAAATTCCTGAGGATTTAGCAATTGGATCTTCCGACCCATTACAAGTGCGGTGCAATGGGTTTCTCTGATATATGGCCTTTCTGGCCTTGGGTTTATAATTCTGCCAAAATTATTGCCTAGGTCACAATCTTGCAAGGGATTGACCAGTACACTATGCAAATAAAAAAAAAAGTAGGTAAAACCACCCAGTAAGATTAAATGACCTTGTGGGAATTAGTCAGTTACTATGCAAATTGAGTGACTTATGGTCCAATTAGGGGACTGGTCAGTTCATGGCCCTAGTGGGAGGGCCATGCTTTGTGAAATTGACAAGGAGTAGGCTTACATAAGGGCCAATTGCATAGATGTTCAGGGAACCTCACTACCATCAAGGACAGCCTGGACCAGAGCACGTCCTTTGGACCCAGGGTTCCTGTGCTAAGAACCTCCTAGACCCAGGGGAGAGAGAGCTATAACACCAAAGGCGGTAGGAGAAACAGCAGCAACCACAGCAGAATCCAGCAGCAGAGAAACAGCGGCAGGAGTATGCAGCAAGAACCACCAGACCAGCAGATGACTGCAGTGGGCTTGCTGACTCACGGAGTGAGAGAGGGCTGAGCGCCTTTAGGCAGGGGGCTTGCTAGTGGAGTGGGTTGCCTCCAGGTATTTGTCTGCTGAGCTAAAGAGCTGTAACACTTGCCCAAGCAGGGCAGCGGCCTAGAGAAGGCCCGCAGGTTGGCATGGCCAAGAGAAGAGCCACTGGCTGGCATGGCCAAGAGAGGGGCTATCAGCTGCTACAGCTGATAGAAGGCCTGCCTGAGGGCATGGCTGAGAAGGAACTGAGAGCTGCCTTAGCTGGACGGTGTCCTGATTGATGAACTCTATCCTGTCTCCTGAGTTGTACCTCTTACTTCCAAGTTGACCCTGATCCTGAGTTGTAGCCTGCTACTTCCTTAATAAACCACACAATTGTGAGTAGAATCTGTGAGTACTGTGTGGCCATTGCAACAAACTATCAAACCCAGCAGAGTAGTAGAGAGTGCTGTGGGGAGGATGGCCAGTGTCAGAAATTGTGAAGAAGTTAGAGAGTGGAGGTATGTCTCACCTCTCCCTCATAGGAATCAGCTTTGGGCTGATCCTGCTTCGTATCCCTCCTCGCAGATGTAGACAAGGTCTGACACTACTAGATTACAATAAACCAGCTCCAACATACCACTGGGCAGGAGATAGAGGGTGTGATTAAAGCCAGTCTCCACGTGTTTCAAGGGTTCTGTGGTTGGATGTGGTGACCAGAGCTGGGTGGCAATGTGACTGAAGCCACCTGTCAGACATAGATGTAGGTGATAATTCAGGTGGTACAAAAGTGGTGTCCTCGGCTTTGTGGTAACAAGGAGTTAGTCTGCTATTCCCTAAAGGCCTCAGGGAGGGACAAACCAGTAACCTCTAAGTGTTAAGTGAGGTGGCTTCCCGCTGTACACATACTTCAGAAATGGTTCCAAGCTGGGCATAGACTTACAGAACCCAGGGCTCACAGGGACTTTGAGACAGGCCCAAATGGGTCCCTGATGCACATATGCCATCTTCAATAGTTCTTTGCTTGAAGACTTCTACCATCAGTGTTATGGATTGAAGTATGTCCCCGCAAAATGTGTGTCAACTTGGCTAGGCCATGATTCCCAGTATTGTGTGGTTGTCCTCCATTTTGTGATATGATGTGTTGTAGATCCTAACCTCTATGATGTTAATGAGGCAGGATTAGAAGCAGTTTTGTTAATGAGGCAGGACACAATCTACAGGATTAGGTTGTATATTAAGTCAATCTCTTTTGGGATATAAAAGAGAGAAGAGAGCAGAGAGGAGAGGGACCTCATGCCACCAAGAAAGAAGAGCCAGGAGCAGAGTGTACCTGGGGTCCCCATGCTGAGAAACACCTAGACACAGTGGAAGATTAATGACAAGGACCTTCCCCAAGAGCCTACAGAGAGAGAAAGCTGTTTCCTGGAGCCGGTGCCCTCAATTCAAACTTGTAGCCGCCTAGACTATGTGACCACCATGTGGATGTCAGTTTGTCATACTGTGGTGACATCAGGATTGGTGGAAGACTAGTTAACCACCTGCGATAAGCAGATGACCCAACTTTGTTTGCTGAAAGTGAAAAGGACTTGAAGCACTTACTGATGAAGATCAAACTACAGCCTTCAGTTTGGTTTACACCTCAACATAAAACCAAAACCCTCACAACTGGACCAATAAACAACATCATGATAAATAGAGAAAAGATTGAAATTGTCAAGGATTTCATTTTACTTGGATTCACAATCTATGTCCATGGAAGCAGCAGTCAAGAAAACAAATCTGCTGCAAAAGACCTCTTTAAAGTGTTAAAAAGCAAAGATGTCACTTTAAGGACTAAGGTGTGCCTGACCCAAGCCATGATATTTTCAGTTGCCTCATATGTGTACAAAAGTTGCACAAGGAATAAGGAAGACTGAAAAAGAACTGATGCCTTTGAATTATGGTGTTGATGGAGAATATCGAATATACCACGGCCTACCAGAAGAACAAACAAGTCTGTCTTGGAAGAAATACAGCCAGAGTGCTCCTTGGAATTGGGAATGGTGAGACTTCATCTTACGTACTTCGGACATGTTATCAAGAGGGACCAGTTCCTAGAGAAGGACATCATGCTTGGTAGAGTAAAGGGACAGCAAAAAAGAGGAAGACCCTTAATGAGACAGATTGACACAGTGGCTGCAACAACGGGCTCAAACACAGCAAAAATTGTAAGGATGGCACAGGACCATGCAGTGTTTCATTCTGTTGTATGCAGGGTCACTGTGAGTCGGAACTGACTCGACAGCACCTAACAACAACAACAACAGACTGTGAGAGAATAAATTTCTCTTTGTTAAAGCCATCCACTTCTGATATTTTTGTTACAGTAGCACTAGATAACTAAGACAATCAGGAAACTTCACCATCTCCTCGCCATCATTCATTCACCAAAAATCTACAGAGTGCTGCCAGGCACTGTGTCAGGTGCTCTGAGCCTCGGTTTTCTCATCTGTAAAATGGGACTGATAGCCCTCCTTAAGATACTGTTTGAAATTATCTGATGCAGAGCCTGGCTCACAGCGAGTGTGCGTTTGGGCCTTGCTCTGCCCTCCAAAGCCACACAGAAGTCTGATTCCTCTGCACATGCAATTCCTCCAAAAAGTGGAAGCAGCCCTCTTAGGAAGGAGAAGAAGAGCTAACAGAGATTAACCACATTCTGTGCTCTAAGGACTGTTCCAAGACTCTCCATGTATGAATTCATTTAATTCTTTCCACAGTCGTGGGAAATGAGTTACGCAAATGGAAACAACGTCTGCTCAAGAGGCGTAGAGACAGAAAGTAAGTTATCTAGAGGTTACCAGGGGCTACAGGGAGAAGGGAACGAGGAGTTATTGCTTAATGGGCAGAGTTTCTGTTTGGGATCATGAAAAGGTTTTGGAAATCCTGAGGTGGTTTTAGGTACTGCGCCACCCTGATTTCTCCCCATTTCCCGCAGCCCAAGAGCTGAGCTCCCTGCTCCAGGTCCTGCCATTCCAGAGTGGAAAGAGCAGGGCCAGGGTCCCCCCATGGCTGTGCTCCCCCCACCAGTGTTTCAAACCCCTAGGTCTCAGAACAGTGACTCCCCCACCCTCTGCCCCTAAAACTTTTTCACTGATCTGAGGCAAAAAATGTCCTAGTAAAGTTACCAACTGTTCTTTCTTGGAAAATACAGGTTAACTGAGCTTATAACACTTCCTTTTTTTAAATGTCCTTCCTTTTATGATATGATGGTAATGGTCTATTTGTGGTCACAGGTTTAGCATCCTCAACCGGCAAAATAAAAACTTTGTCACGCCAAGTAGTCCCAAGATTCAGAGACGTGGATTTTACCAATCCATGAAACCCCAGAGGCTTGGGGACTCGCTCTCCCCCTCAGGCTGAGATGCCCCCTGCAAGTCCCTCAGGGTCTGACACCCCACTACTCTCCAGGAGCCACCCCAGCGGGATGATTTCATGGAGGACCACTGCCTCAGGAGAGTGTCTTCTGTTTATTTTGGGGTTGCGCATCCTCACACCCCAACAATTCCAGAGAGAACCACCTCCACTTTGAACCCTGCCCACCACTGCCTGATCCACTTGCAAAAATAACCTCATGACCTCACCCTCATACCAGAAACCAACTTGCTCCTCTGAGTGTGGCTGAGGGCCAAGGTGATAGGTTGCACCTAGCAGGGTGGGGGCAAAAGTAATGCTTCACCCCTAGAAGGAGGACTGGGGTGGAGTGGTCCTGAGAGCTTAACATAAATTCCTCTGTGCCCAGAGTTCAGGGCAAGGGGTGGGCAGGAGCCAACAAAAGGGAGCTGCTGCTGTCAGAACTCAGGGGTGGAACCCACGAGGGCAACTCTGGGACCCACAGGAGTCTGGTGACCTCCAAAAAGAGACTCCGCCTTTTCCCCTGACTGAGGGCTCCAACTGAATTCCTCCCCTGCCCTCTCACACCAACCTCCTCTCACTCACCCTCCCTCACTCCCACTTACTGTCATACTCACACGTTCTCTCCCACACATTCACCCTCATACAAACACCTTTTCCCACACTTACACCCACACTCGTATGTACTTACACACCCTCACACACTGATACACACCCCACTCACCTGTACTCACACACTCTATGCTCATATATATGTACTCTCTTACACATGTATTCACACTGACACACACATATCTTCACACTGACACCCACTCTCACACTCACACATATTAACACTCACACACATTGATACTCACACCCACACGTACACACTCATGTGTACACACACACCCTCTCACACTCACACATATATACACTCCTCACTCACATGTATTCACGCTGACACACTCTCACAGCTATTCACATGTTCTCACACTGACATCCACACTCACACACATTGTTACACACTCACACCCACACGTACACAATCTCAGGCTCACACATATACACACTCCTCACTCATAGTCACACTGACACACTCTCACAGCTCTTCACCTCTTCTCACATTGACATCCACACTCACACATATTCATACTCTCCCATGCTCAGATACCCTCAGGCTGACACACACACTCACACATGTTCACTCTGACACACATTCTTAAACATATTCACACACTCACACACCACTCTGGAGCTAAGCCCACAGAATCTATCTTTCAATCACGATGTCCCAGCACGCCCCCGGGGGGCCCATCCGTGGTCAGCCCCACACAGCCACAGTGGCCCCAAATCCTCCCCTGCCGCGATCTAATCTGCATTAGGGAACTGCCCTTTCTGTGTCTCAGACATAGGCCCTGCGTGGGTAACACTGATACTTGAGGACGATGTGACATTCTGAATCACTTGCCGCGTCAGGTCTGGCGAGGGAAGAAAGGGAAGTTAAACGGGAACAAGCTGCAGCCTGTCAGCCAGGCCCCCTGCCATCCCCGCATTTCCCAGACGCACCACCACGGGGCAGCCTCCCTCTGACAGCTAATTTTCAGAAACTGAGAGAGGGCTGCTGAGGTCAGTGAGCAAATGCAAATGCTACAGCGGGTTCCTTCTTACGCACAGAGAGACGCAGTGGCCACAGATGGGGAAATGCCAAGGCCTGTGTTTCTTTAGGTCTCCATGCATCAGTAACTGTAAACAAATGCCAGCACCCACAGGACAGTGTACGGTGATGACTTGTTAGTCTCAAGAGAAACACCACCATCGTGACATCCATTCTGCAGAGGACAAACCTGTGCACAGGCCAGGCGTTTGTCTGCTCATTGTTGTATCCCTTGTACCTTGCTCAAGGACCCAGTGGAGAACTAAGTCAAGGATCTGAGCTAGGTCATCCCACTCAATCCTCACAGCATCCCTGAGAGCAGCGTCTATTGTAATTCCCAATTTGCAGATGAGGAAACTGAGACTCAGTGAGGTTGGGCTGCTTGTCCAGTGATCAGCTTCTAAGTGGTAGAGCCCAGAGTTGAACCCAGGCAAGCAAACCTGAGCTTCTAAACATCATGCCTGTGAATGAAATAGTAGATGCTCCAGGAGTACCTGTGGAATGATCTTTTTTAAGTTTCCTGGGTGATTGTGACAAACAGCTGTGTTTAGAGACATGCATCCCAGGTGGCAAAGGCTCCCACCCAGACTGCCAGTGGACACTGGAATTTCCCACAAAAACTCTGCTCACCCTTCTGATTCCTGATGAATTAGTCAACATGTATGGAAAGCTTACTCTGGGCCAGGCACTGTTTTGGGCACTTTACATGAATCAGTTCATTAAGTCCTCAAGCAGCCCTACAGCATAGGAATCTTTATTATCCCCATTTGATAGATGAGGAAACTGAGGCAAAGAAAGATTGAGTGACACAGCCAGTAAGAGGCAAAGCTAGGATTTAGACCCAGGCAAGGAACCTCCACCCAGGGCAGTGACCCTTGACGCCGGCCCCTGGCACATCCTTGGGGTGTTGGCGGCTGGGGGCAGTGGCATTGTTGAGCAGTGTGATTTTTATCTTGACAAGTGGCCTTTTCACAATTGGCATTTCCCCTCCACAGCCCAAAGCGGAAATGAGAGGGGCAGAAAAAGAAAGACGGCGACAGCAGGGCCTGATGGATGTGCCGGGCTGGATTACACCTTGAAACCAAAAATCCATTCTTTTTTGTCCTCACAAACAATGCATGCAAGAGGTGGGCAGGAAGCAAAACAAAGCCAGCCCCGCCCGACAGGAGAGCTTGGCAAACCTCCAGCACCCGTGCCGGTACCCTCCTTCCCTGGAGTGAGGCGGGAGTGGCACGGGGCCGGTGCACACAGGTTCCATGCAGGTGGTGAGGTCATGGAGGAGTGGGGCGGGTAGCATGACAACCCAGGGGATAGGCACAGAGGAGGACACCAAAGTGCCACAGAAGGGCAGGCTGCACACCTACCACCCACAAGGACATTAGCTAGAGGGAAGTGCTTCCGCTCATCAGATCCACACCCCTCCCACCTGTACATGACCCCAGAAGACTGTCAGGAAAATGTTTCCTGACTGGCCCCCAATCTCCCAAGAACCCTGGATCAACACATCCTGAAGCCCAGCCTAAACCTCCCAGGCTGCAAGACCTCAATGTAAACACAAGCTAAGGAGTCTGGGGGTCAACACCCTGGTCAACTGAATGTTGGAACATCGTCTGTGTTCCTCTCACAAGCAATATCTGTCTAGGGACTACAGAGGTGTGATCCAATGTCTTCAAGGAATGAACTAGACACCCACAAAGTCTAACGCCTAGTAGGTTGTCTCACGCACCAAGCCTGGCAGGTATGTGGTCGGGGAGCTGGCGTGATGATGATGATACTGTTAATAAAAAGCTAGCATTTATCAACCATTTACTATGGGTCAGGCGTACACATGCATTATCTCACTTAATCTTGCCAACAAGCCTATGACGCTGGCACTCGGCTATTTTACGGATGAGAAAATGAGGCCCAAGGTGGTTAAGCAACTCGTGGTTGAAGTCACACAGCTGATAATTAAAAGAGCATGGGTTTGAACTCAGCAGCCTGACTCCAGAAGATGAATACCAGCAAGGATGAGGTCTTAGAGGACTGGAGATCATGACCACATGGGGGAATTTGGGAAGTTTGCTCAGAGGAGGTAGAATCTAGAAGGAGAGGCCCCTGCCCTGTGCCCATTCTTTAGACAATCCTAAGTATACAATCCTAAGTATCCTTCAGAGTCCCCAGACAGTGTAAATGGTTAACGCACTTGGCTGCTAACTGAAAGGTTGGAGGTTTGAGTCCATCCAGAGGCACCTCAATAGAATGTAGTAGTGACTTCCTTCCAAAAAATCAGTCATTGAAAAACCCTGTGGAGCACAGTTCTCCTCTGACACAGATGGGGCTGCCATGAGTTCGTGTTGACTTGACAGTAAATAGCTTTTTAAGCATCCATCTCTCTGTTGATATAACCAGCCAGAGGTGGTTCTAAATTGGGCAAAGCCAAACTGGGGGTGGAAGGCGGGAGCAGCCCAGGTAGAGCCCCACCCTGGTTGCATCCTGGCTTGGCCTGGATGCTGCACAACAAGATGCTCCTGTTGAGCAGGAGACAGTGCATAGAAAGCCCTTACCCAGCGCCTGCAGGTAGGGAGGCCTGGGTCAATGTCAGCAGCCACCGGTATCGTTAATGAATCACACACCCTCACTCGTGCCAACGAAGCACCACTTTTTCTGAGCACCAGTGTGGGCATCTCTGCTGTGTTTGGCAGCTCTGTATCCTTTACTGCCTCCACCAGTAGCCTGTGTGTGGCTCCCGCATAACTGGGCCCATAAATCCTCCCCCAGGGCCTCCGAGGTGTCAGCAGACCCCTGGAAAATCCTGCTGAATTTACAAGCTCGAAAGTCCAGATTCATCTGATGAGGGAAGAAAGGAATCATGTTGCCCGTCAGGGACCTGGTGTTCAGAAGCCATAAACCACACTGGTGACGGCTCGTGACGGCTTAAGGGCCTCAGCAGGCCATTTACATTCTGGTTGATGGCCACCTGGTGGAGTCCTGGGGAGCCTCTAATGAAACTTTGAGTCCACCCCTGAGACCAGTGAGAAGACCCCTCTTTTCATCTTCTTTTGGGGATGCCTAATAGGGCAGCTCTACTCTGTCCTAGAGGGTCACTGTGAGTAGAAATCAACTCCACTGCATTGGGTTTTTGTAATCCTAGCCCTTTTCTTTCTTCGTTCTCTCCTTTTCGTTCATTCTACCTTGGCAGGAGACTGTATACCATGGTGCTCCAAACATACACATTGAATTCTAACTTGGGGGCACAGGGGGAGTGACAGCCATGGCATTTCCCAATCTTCTTATTGTCTTTGGAACAATAGCCTGTTGTGTTCTAGCGCACACAAGTTCTCCTTGGACGGGGCACGGCCGAGGAATGGGGAAGTCTGGGGCAGTGGGTGGTGGTGGCACATTGGAGGCACAGAAGAGAGAAGGCTGTCTGGAGGCAGTGCCTGATGTGGGGGCAGCAGGGAGGGGCCAGTATCCCTGTATGTCTCCACTGACCCTTCCAGGCCCTCAACCACCACCTCCTTAGCTCCTTTCTCCTTGAAACCCCCACCCCAACCTCGAGCTCAGTAAATGATCATGACAAGCAAGGACCAGGACTAGTCCTCTTACCCTGTAAACCAAATCAAACCTGTTGCCAGCGAGTCTATTCTGACTCATGGTGACCCCATGTGTTACACAGTAGAACTGTTCTACAGGGCTCTCTTGGCTGTAATCTTTACAGAAGCAGTTTGCCACATGGGGTCACCACGAGTCAGGGGCAGGCTGGACAGCAGCTAAAAACAACAATCCTTATGGAAGCAGATGGCAGGCTTTTCTTCTGTGATGCCTCAGGGTAGGTTCGAACCACCCACCTGTAGGTTAATAGTCAAGTGCTTAACTGTTTGTGCCACCCAGGGACCTACCCTCTTACTTTTTGCTGGGGCAAAAGAGTATCGGAGTCTTAACTAGGGTACAATCAATCGCAAACTCTCAAAAGCTGGTGCTTTTATTTGATCTAAAACCACATGTGTCTGTGTGTGTCTGTGTGTGTCTGTGTGTGTGTATGTGAGAAAATATTAAGGCCAAAAGGGGGTATTATATGAACCATCCATCCACTGGCACAAGGAAAGAAAGACCTGGCATCTCTTGGCAGGCTGTGAACACCCTTTATTTAATTAAGTAATAAATTTGGAAGCAGGGCAATGAACATCAGTAAAGGAACGCTCTGTTTAATTACCCATTCATCTGTTTGGCTCCTCCGGATGAATTACCCACTTCTGTGCCATTGCCAACACACACCAGCACATGGGCACTCAGGACAGAGGCTGCCCGAGCACAGCTTCCAGCCTGGCTCCAGCTCGTTCCGTGTTGAGAGAGAGACAGAGGCAGGGAGGCAGCCACAGCACTGCGTAACAGGCTCTAATTCCATCAAAGGGCTCTGGTGACACTGTAAACCACCAGAAGTGGCCAGAGTGGTTTGTCACCAGGGCCCCAGTGGAATTGATTCGGAAGGCATTGTTGCAGATTTTTCTAACATGAGGCCGAAAAGAAAGAGGCTGTGTGTGTGTGTGTGCGCGTGTGTGTGTGTGTGCGCGTGTGTGTTCAGAACACTTGCTCTCCATCATCTTGAGCCTTGCACTGCTATTAAGGAGCAAACCAGTGGTATCAATCCCAGGTTGGGCCGAGCGACATCACGATGAGAATCATGGCCTTCACTGCCCTGTCTGCTCTCCCACCATGGGTTCAGAGCCTACCGAGAGCAGAGCTGCTTCCCAGGGGGGCAGGCTAGGAACTGGGAGCCAACAGCTTCAGGATTCTATTCCTGTGTCCTCGGCAGAACTGCAAAACTTGGGGCTCTAGGCCTAAGTGCTGGACTCGGGGCCCCTGGGACAGCTCCATGGAGGCCATTCATAGACCTTCACAAAGCCTGAGGGCCAAAGAATTTGGGAAGGGCGGGGAGGAAGGAGATAGGCTCTGGATCAGTGTGAAACAGGCTCCGGCCATTCACCGCAGGAGCAGCCTGTAGAGTCAATGGCTTTGGCTTCCTGGAGCATCACCAGGATCCAAGAGAACAGAATGAGGCAGTCTTGGGTGACAAAGGGTCAGAAACCAGGAAGGGCCCTTCATGTCACTAAGACACCCACAGGGTGACCAAGGAGGTACCACTCTACCTCCTCCAGGTATCCCAATCCTCAGCCACTTGTTTCCAGGGCTTTCTTCCTATATGGGAGCTTTAGGAAGGGCTGCTTACCGGATGGACCAAATCTTTCCTGACTTGGCCTCTGCTACCTAAAATGTGGTCTTAGAAACAGCACTCGGTCATCAGCCAGCCTTGTGATGTGTCGGAGAAAATGAATTAGAAAGAGCAGAGGAGATGGCCTTCAAAATCATCTTGACTTTTAAAAATTAAGGCCAAGAAAACATTTGGCAAAGGACATTTAAGCTTTGGCCAAATTCAAGGCCTTTGAAAAATATCTTGAGACATCTCACCAAATGCAGAGCAAAGCCAGCAGGGCCATGCTCTGGCCTTTACAGGTTATTTGCAGCTTGTTTCTTTCCAATGCAATTTTCTTCTATCTGCACGCTGAGCTCCTCTGACCTAGCCTGATTTCTGCAGATGTTAGACACAACTCTTCGCCTTCACAACCCGACAGGCATTTGGAGACAGTTCTGGCCAGCAGTAGGAATGTGAGGGCCCCCAAGGACCCTGGCAGGCATTCTTTGTGCTCCAGAAGCATCCAGACAAATGTCAAGAAGCAGGCACGCTCACAGGATGCAGCACATTAGCATGGTCCCAGGAGGGGCCCAGCCAGGCTGGCCAAGGCTGGCCCAGCTAGGCAGAGCCTATGGGGTAGAAGCATGTTAGAAGGCCAAATGCCATGTGGTACCCAAACTCAGACAGGAAGGGAGAGAACAGATGGCAGGAGTGCAGGAGAGGGCACGATGGAGCCTGGGCCTCTGAGAGGAGCCTCAATGCATAAGCAAAGTTGAGACAATATGGGCTTCCTGGTTGAGCGCTTGGGCTTTTTCAGCCAGCAGAATGGGGTTCAAATCCCAGCCTCACTGCTCATAGCCATGTGACCTTGAGCCAGTAGCTCTTTGCCAGGGGGGAAAAGATGAGCATAGTACCCACTGAAAGGGCTCTTGTTTATGTCGAATGAGTTGACGTGTGAGAAGTTCTCTCAGCTGATCTTAACCAGTTCAGTTGCCCCCCAGTCGATTCCAACTCCATGTGTGTCATAGTAGAACTGTGCTCCACAGGGTTTTCAGTGGCTGATTTTTCAGAAGCAAATAGCCAAGTCTTTCTTCTGAGGCACCTCTGGGTGAACTCGAACCTCCAACCTTTTGGTTAGTAAGCTCAGCGTGTCTAACCGTTTGCACCACCCAGGAACTCCAGGAGTGGATCTTAGGCCTTTTCTTATACCCTCCCCATCTTTTTTATCTTTCTGGAACTTCCACCCCCTTTTCTGTCCACCCTCTGTTAAAGTTGTATCCTTGTTTGCTTCTTTCCTACCCTTACACCATTCCCCATGGACTTGCCCATCTAGTAGGCAGCCACTGCTGCTTCCTAGCCACTCATGTGACCTACACCCATAGGAGCTAGAGGTCACCTGTTGGAAACAAATTTCCTGGAGCCTTCTAAGCGGTCAAGTAAACAGGTAAATAAATCCCTGGAGAATGTGTCAAAGGGAGAAGGCCACTTCAAGCTCCTCTGAACCTGCCTTGCCTTCCAGGTACCCATGATCCTAAAGGTCATGTCGCTAACTTTTGTCCTCCAACTATACGGCCAGACTGGGAAGGAAAAGGTGAGGGGGAGGGGGTTTGGCTATGAAAGTGTCCAGTTACCAATACCATATGCCATATAAGCAATGACCCCACTCCACCTTGACACTCCTGCAAAAATGAGAGCAAGGGTGTTCAGACCTTCCGGGGAGCATTTCTCCAAGAGTGTCCACATACTCTTTCCTTATTATCTCTGCTTGGTCCACCTGTCAACACTGCACAAGAAAATAAACATAAAGCATCGAGGAATAAAAGACCAATGTGCTCCCTGGCACATGGGTTTCCAGATGCCCTGATGGTATGCTCCGCTCACCAAAGGGACCTTTCCCAGCTGCCAAAGTCACTCTCAGGGGAGGGAGGTTCGTGAGCCCCTTCGTAGGCTAGGGTAACATTCCAAGTTAAGACCTTAAAACAAGGTCTGACAAATTACTCTAACCTGGGTGGTTTTTTGGGTCTGATTTCCTCCCCTTTGCCCAGTCGATGGCAAATCGCAGATACATCTGTCCTGAATCTCTGCCTCTTGCCTTTGATATCTCTGCCCTGCGCCCCTCAGATGTTCTGTCAGATTGCACAGCCTGGCGGGACAGCCACGCCTCGGACAACACTCCAGCTCTACTGGCTACAGACCTCAATTTAACTTCATGGACTAAACAAAGAATCACTTCTGTATGATTAATTAATTAGGGTCCTACTAGGAAGGATAATAATGCAATAACTTAAATAAGACTGGAAGACCAAGCAGCCAGTCTATAAAAAGAATACCAAGAATAGCGCAATAGCTTGAGTGGGGGCTCAGCTCTGACCAACGCCAAGCTTAGTTCAGGGGGTTCAAATCCAGGTAAGAGAAGAGTTACCTAACTTCCTCTGTACACATGGAAGGATTGATGAGGATTTGTCAGGGCTGTTGTGGAAAGTCAATAGATGCAGTGTGTGAAAAGTGCCTAGGACAAAAGAAGTTTCAAATACATGGAAAATATTCTTACTCCAGAAAGTCCAGCACAGTAGCTGGTACTGAGGACAGAAAGAAGTAGAAAAGTGCTCTGTCGAACGTGGTCCGTTCTGTTTTATTGGCCAATGTCTTCTTTTTCAATGCAGTTTTAATTTACGTACTCACCTCAAGTCCTTTGAAAGAAAGTGGGGTAAAATTTTAAATAAATGTAAATTAAAGCTCTGACAAGAATCATCTTGGTTGATATCAGAGGAGTAAAGGCGAGTCTAGTAAGTGGATTTGCTGATGGTATTTGTGTTTGTGGGCATTAGCAGGTTAGCAGATAGTCGGGAAGTGTCTCAGTGCCCCTCTGTGCCTCATCCACACCCCTTACCTCCCCCTATTGCTCCCTCTCCTTCAACAGTCTGGGCCATTCCACCACCCAAGGTCTCCGCCTTTCCTGTTCAAGTGTCCTCAAGCTAATAACCCATCCCCTCAAAGCCTTGCTAGATAATCTTTTCATCTAAATCCAAACCTTTTTCTGTAAAGAACCACATAGTAAGTATTTGAGGCTTGGTGAGTCATACGGTCACAACTCTCACAATCACCCAACTGCCTTGGTAGCATAAAAGCAGCCTTAAACAATGTGCGAAAGAGCAGGACTGTGTTCCAATAAAACTTTATTTACAAGAACAGGTGGTGGGCCCAATTTGGTCCAAGAATCTAAATAATTCTCAGGTATTAGTGGATTATAATATTAATATATTGGATCTGGAGGCTTAAGTCCAGCTCTTTCCGTACTGCACCATAAGTCATAGTTAATGAGGGATGTTTTAGGCAGGGAGGAAAACTCCAGTGCAAAAGATCCCTGAGATGTGGGTGCCTTTTGGTGTCTCTCAGTCACTACACCTGGCCCTAAAGCCCATCACACCCTGTCAACCTATTTTGCTGGTATTTTCAGATTGCAGTAACACCCCAAGCTTTAACTGGAACAGTGATTCTCAAGCTTGAGAACACAGCAGAATCACCCAAACGGCTTTTTAAAACACAGATTGCTGGGCCCCATTCCCAGAGTTTCTAAATCAGTAGGTGATGCCCAGGTGATGTTCACGCTGCTGCTCCAGGGACCACACTTTAAGAGCCACTGGACTAGATGTTAAAAAACCTGAAGGCATACTGCCACCTAGTGGATATCACATAGTAGTATCCTATGCCAACTATTCACTCGATTTTAAAGTGTACAAAAATGACACATCCAAGCTTATATGTGACAGACTGACTTGATTTGTAAAAGTTCACTTAAAGCTCAATAAAAATTATTTAAAAAAAATTTAACTCACAAACAAAAAAAATGACACTTCCTTTGTCATGGAGAAGAATCAAATTCACAAAGCCAATTTGTCATTCATATACTTGGGATCCCATAACCGTATTCTAAACTTCTTTAAAGAATTGAGGTGTCACGTTATTTACAGTAACACAGCAGCAATTTTAAATCAACTTAAACCAGAAACAGATTATTTTCCACCAGGGAAAAACACTTTAAATATCTAAATTGAACAAAACCGCTTCTGGCTCTGTTCTCTGGCCACTCTCCCATCGCCAGATGCACGTACCTCTCCTGAGAAGCAAAATCCACACCCCAGGCTCCCGCCCGCCATTGCAAACCACTCCAAAACCAAAAAGCCAAACCCATTGCCATCGAGTCGATTTCCACTCATAGCGACTCTATATGTCAGAGGAGAACTGCCTCATAAGGTTTCCAAGGCTGTAAATCTTTATCAAAATGGACTGCCACATCTTTCTCCCATGGAGCAGCTGGTGGGTTCAAACCACTAACCTTTTGATTAGCAGCCAGGTTCTTAACCACTGCGCCACAACGACTCCTTTACGAACCACTCCAGCCTGGTGCAATTTATAAAATTCGGCAAGAGGCTGGTCAAAACGAACCCACTGCAAAGCCTGGAGTTTATGAGCTTTGCGTAGAGAGCTGTGACAGCGGTAAAACCAAACCAGCTGCCCTTGAGTCACTTCCGACTCATGGTGACCCCACGGGTATCAGAGCAGAGCTGAGCTCCATGGTGTTTTCAGAAACAGATGGTCAGGACTTTCTTCCAAGGCAACTCTGGATGGACGAGACCCTCCAACCTTCTGATTAGCAGCCGAGTACGTTAACCGTTTGCCCTATTCGGGGACTTCGCAGCAGTGGTAAAACCAAAAATAATAATAAAATAAAAACTTTGCCACCGAGTCCATTTTGATTCACCGTGACCCCAAGTGCTGCAGAGTAGAATTGCTCCTTAGGGCTTTCTTGCCTGTAATCTTTACGGGAGCAGATCACCAGCCTTTCTTCTGTGGAGCTGCCCAGTGGGCTCAAACCTCCAACCCCTAAATTAGTAGTCAAGTTCAAACCGTTTGCACCACCCAGGGACCTATAGCCTTGGTAAACGACCCTGTTAATGGGCAACTGTGTAAATATTTCCCACACATGGCAGGGAGAAATTTAAAAAGTTCTTAAAGTTGAAATCTCCCGCTCCTTTCTCATTTTCGATTCTCACGTCATATTTACATTTCCCCAGATTGGTCACTGACTTCCGCTACCTATCCAAGGTTTTCACAAAGGCAGCTTTTTATTTTCCCCATGAAAACTGCATTCCTCCGTCGCAGCCAAAGACCTGGGTTTCTCCATCCAGTACAAAAAAAACGGGGGGGAGTACCGCAGATGACTCGGGATTCCATGCTTGAGGGGCTGCTGGATTTTTGTCAGCATGGAGAAACATATTAAGACCGTGCTACAAAGGATGGTGCTGTACCAGGAGACCGGAAATGACAGGGACTGGAATGGTTTTTGATGCCAACAGTTTTTATTTGATCTCCAGATGTGATGCAGCTGACAGCTAATTAGTTTGACTTAGATCTACAGGATCACCCTTTATTTTTTTTCCCCACACATGTTGTGGGCATGCTAGTGTGAAAATGTGTCTGCCTGGGATTGTGCTTTGAATGAGAACTCTCTGGAATGAGCGTACTTGGCAGCCCTGAGAACTATGGAGCCTCAGCACGTGGGACATCTGGCAAGACAGTCTTTTTCCTTCCAGCTTGACCCTGGAGCAGGTCTATTAGAAGTGGCATTCTTTATTCAGGTGGCTGCTTGCATCCTAACAAAACGAAGGGAAATTGTTCAGCTTGGTGTTTCAGAGTATGAGACCACCATTAACAGCAAACCTCAGTGGTCAACAGCTACTGGATGTGAATTCCGTGGCTACTCGTGAAAAAGCAATTGTGGTACATTAGCTGGTGAGCTGTTTGCATGGAATGAGAAAGACTCGCCCAGCAAGATGGGAGCCCTCACTGACACAAAAGGCAACGCTCACTGAACCAGACACCGTCCCCCCTTCCTTCTTGCTGGCCAAACTCAAATGTTACAGCTACTAGAGATAGCAGCCATCAAGAGCCTCCTCTAGCCACTGAGGGCCACAGCTCACACGTGTGGGGCCCTACTATGTACTAGGCAGGATTAGAAGCACACATAACCCTCTGTTGTTGTTGTTAGCTGCCCTTGAGTTGACTCTGACTCATGGTGACTGTTATGGACTGAATTGTGTTCCTCAAAAACATGTCTTGTAAATCCAAACCCCCCTATATGTGGATATAATCCCATTTGGGAACAGGGCTTTCTTTGTTATGTTAATGAGACCATGTCAGTGTAGGGTGTGTCTTAACCTTTGAGATATAAGAAGAATAGATTAGGCACAGAGAAGGAAGCACAAACAGAGGGGAAAGATACACACCACATGAACATCACCAAGGAATCGAGGAACAGAAGCTAAAAAGAGACAAGAACCTTCTCCCAGAGCTGGAAGAGAAAGTCTTCTATTAGAGCTGGTGCCCTGAATTTGGACTTCTAGCCTCCTAAACTGTGAGAAAATAAATTCCCATTCATTAGAGCCAGCCGCTTGTGGTATTTCTGTTACAGCAGCACTAGGTGACTGAGACACCATCCACTGTGGTATTTCTGTTATAGCAGCACTAGATAACTCAGATAGTGACCTTACGTATTACAGAAAGAAACGTTGCCTGGTCCTGCACCATTTTCACGATCTTTGATATATTTGAGTCCGTCTATTTTCACTGACCCTTAGGAGGTAAGAGGTAGGTACTATTATTATCTTCATTTTATAGATGAGGAATCTGAGACTCAGAGACATAAAATAAATTGCTTATATGAAACAGCTCGTAAATGGGGGAGCTTGGATTTGATCCTAGAAGTTTGTCTCCAAAGCCCATGCCCTTAGCCACTGTACCATATGACTTCATGAGTTGAGCTTGGTCTAAACCATTCATGGAAATCCCAAGCCTGTTGACTGGTCAAGGGAAGGTATGTGTGGCCTTTGCTTCCCTGTAGGAGAATCATACCTCCAACCCTTGCCCTAGCTTTGTGGTAGAATGAGTGGATTTTGCTGCCTTCAAGTCTCTGCTCAGATGTCACTTTCTCAGTGGGGCCTACTCTAACCACCTTATTTGAAATTATACTTCCCCTTTCTCCAGAGCTTCTGATCTGCCTTATCTTGTTCTGCTTTTTTGTTTGGCCGTAGCACTTACAACCTCCCAAGGTAGTAGATCATTTATTTATTTGCCTTGCTTATTTTTTGTTTGTTTCCACCTGCTGGAATGTAAACAAATACAGGGATCTTTGTTTTGTTCACTGAAATAGCCAACTTTCTAGAACAGTTCCTGGCATACAATAGGTGCTCAATATAACTTGTTAAATGAACAAGTTAACTGATCTATTGCCATTGCTCTGCACGGGCAAACACATGTGTCTTGGGAGCCTGTTTGGGCTGCTCTGTATTTTGGTGCCCTGGAAACACACCCACATGAATTTTGTGAAGGTCACGCAGCCTTACATATCAAACAGACCTTCCCAACTTGATGGAAGTCTTCTTGTGATACGGTTACAAACAGAAACCATAACAGTTTTATTGAGATGTATTTCACAAGCCATAAAATTTACCTGTTTCAAGTGTACAGCTCAGTGGTTTTTAGTATATTCACAGCATTGTGCAACCATCACCGCAATATAATTCTAGAACATTCTCATCACCCCAAAAAGAAACCCTGTACCCATTAGCAGTCGCTCCTAATTCCGCCCTCTCCTGTCTCCTGATCATCACTAATCAACTTTCTGTGTCTATGGATTTGACTATTCTGTACATTTCATATAAATGGAATCATACAATATGTGGTCTTTTATATCTGGCTTAATGTTTTCAACTTAGCTTAATGTTTTCAAGGTTCATCCATGTTTGTAGCAGTGTTTCATTCTTTTTACTGCCAAAAAATATTCTGTCATATGAATATACCACATTTTACCTAGTCATTCATCAGTTTGTGGACATTTAGAATGTTGCCACTTTTTGGCTATTATGAATCAGCTGCTTATAAACATTTGTGTGTAAGTTTTTGTGCAGAAATATGTTTTCCATTCTCTTGAGTGTGTATCTAGGAGTGATTCATATGGTAACTATGTTTAATCTTTTGAGGAACTGCCAAATTGTTTTCCAAAGCAGCTGCCTCCTTTTATATTCCTATCAGCAGTGTATGAGGGCTCCAACTTCTTCACATCTTTGTCAACACTTGCTATTATCTGTCTTTTTGATTATTGCCTTCCTGGTGGGTGTGAAGTGGTATCTCATTGTGGTTTTGCTTTGCATTCCCTGATGTGTAATGATGTTGTGTATCTTTACATGTTCTCATTGTCCATTTGCATATCTTCTTTGGAGAAATATACAGACATACATTGAATCTTATTCATACAGGCTAAATCGGCTGAAAACTTTTTGTCAGATTCATTATAAAACCAAAATTCCTCTTTCTCTAATAATGAACAAAGTATTATTGGAACTATTAATTCACATACCACTAATTTAGATGCCTGTATGCAGAACAAAGGAAAAGAAGGTCCTGTTTTCCCAGTCACTAAAGTCCGATCACTCAGTATACCCGGCAAAAAGAAATCTGCAGTTCTGGACATGGTCTAAATCTGACCTGGTTAGTGGTTCTACAGATTTATATATATGTAAAAATCCATTCATCTAGATACTAAGGATTCGCACTTTACTATTTGTAATTTATGCGTCAATTTTTAAAGACTAAAAAATGTTTAAGCTAGTCCTGTGGTTTCCATACTTAAGGATTTTATAGGTCAATAAAATTTCATGCTCCTCTCTCCCTCAAAAATAGAGGGAGTAACTTTCTGCAATGACTACAGATTGGTGTTGTAAAGGGGAAAAACTTTTTTTTTTTAATGTAAGAATGCTTATTTCTTAGGTTTAAAAAATTCAAGACTATCAAAAATATCCCCTGAAGTCTTCTTTAAACCACTCAACAGTCTAGGTTACCCAGTAAAAAAAATACCTGCCATGGGCACTGTAGTCTTTTAGAGAACTGTCTATATGGGATCAAACTGACAATAGCAACTCAAAAGGTTAGATAGGAAGCATAGGGAGAGGTGATTTTATCTCAATAGCGAGGAACAAGTTGGAAAAGGAGGGTAAGAATGGCTATACAATTTAAAGAATGTAATCAATGTCACTGTATTGTACATGAAGAAGTTGCTGAATTTGTGCATGTTTTGCTGTGTAGTCTCAGCAACAATTAAAAAGAAAAATACGACTGACTTTGAAAGCATGTCCCACCGAGCACCACAAGAGGGCGATAAACAGTAGCCACGATTCCTTTGGGTGCTGTTTAATTGTCCCGTCTTTCCCTCCTCACCCCTTTTCTGCTTTGGGGCTCTGCCCCCGTGCTCCTGGGCCTCTCGGCTGCAGTAAAAGACTAGACAGGTTCTTATTTGAAGACTTATATTAACAAAAATGAAGAAATGCCAAGACAAGATTTTGTAAATATTGTGGCATATTTTAAATGTTTTACATTTCACCTTTACAGGTATATATGATGGACATCTTCCATACATTCCAGGGTGTAACTCAGATTGCTGAGTATTTTTGCATCTTTCTCCAACAGGCCATTTCCTACTGAAGACACACACACACACCCCTCCCAACAGACACGTGCACATACCCCCAGGTTCAGCCAAGTGAAATGTTGCCAATATCCCCCCTGCTTCCTGGGGTTGCTGCTTCTTAGAACCGAGCTCCAACAGCCTGTAGATTCCCAGACAAAAACCTGACAACCCCATCTGCAAACACAAAACTAATCCAAAGCTAAACTATTCATCCAAAACATGAACATTTTTTAAAGGTGCAGTTTTTTGGTGTTTTTTTTTTGTTTGTCTGTTTAATAATGATTCAACCATTAGCACTGATTCTCTTCTAGAGGAAAGCTAGGTAACACTGCTAGGTTCTGCATGGAGGTGTCATTTCTCAGAAACTGGATTTTGACTCTAACTGCTTCGGATTGGAAAAGCAGCCCAGGGGGAGTGCAAAATTAATCCAGCTTAAGTGGTGAGCTTCAAAAGAGAGACCCAGAGAAGGAAGGCTAAGTGGCTGCAATGCGTCACTTACCAGCTGCTACCTGGCCTAGTGCTGACAGGGAAGAGAGGCCTGGGGGAGGGAGTGCCTTCCAGGCTTAAACCTGTTACTTTAAGTGGATTATGACTCAGAGTGCCCTTATAGGACAGAGTAGAACTGCCCCCACAGGATTTCCAAGGCTATAATCTTTACAAAAGCAGACTGCCACATCTTGAGAGCAGCCAGTGGGTTCAAACTGCCCACCCTTCAGTTAGCAGCCGAGCACTCAAGGGCAGATTACCCAATAAGCAAGTTAAGCACATGCTTAGGGTATCAACAAAACAGGAGCACCAGTTGTCCAAAGCAAAGACCCATAGATGGCGAGCAGACAGAGCACAAGGAAAAGCGAGCACCGCAGTGGAAGGGAACTGGCAGGACACTAAATGAAACTGGGAGCAGCTCAAGTCCATCACGCAGGGTCACAAAGTCACCCACGTGCAAGGTTGTTTAAGCTATGAGGCCCCTACCACTTCGACACCTTCGTAGACATCTGTCTTCTATGGTCCCCTCCCCGTAATTGAAATTCCTTATCTCAGTGAGGCTCTTGGGAGTATACTATTTCTTTCTAGTAAACAAGAGGTTGGCTGTCGAGTCAAACTCTTGCTACATTCACCCAACGTGCAACCGGATCCAATACGAGCAGTTACTGGGCAAGGACAGATCACACTGGTAGATAGCGGGTCCCTGGTCCCTTGTGCACGTCCTGGTAAACCACCAATGGGAACTCCAGTCCCAGATGATGCACAAAAACAAGGGAACTTGAATAAGTCAACCATTGCAATTAATTCAGCCAAGTTACTTTTTAACTGTACAGCATTTATGTACAGAGTTATGTCCTAAGTTTTGCAAACAATAACATTTGTGACTTTAGCTTTAAAACATGTTTGGCATACACACAGATGCAATCTAGCATGTATTTAATATAATAATAACATGGATAATAATTTAATATAATACTAACATAAAAAAAATCAAAAAATTCTAGAAATACTAATATTTATCTAATATGAAAAGTTTTAATTTATGTATCAAGTGAGTTTCACTTTTTATTTTCTGCTGCATGGGACACAGTGCTCGATATTACTCTGTATATGCTAATAAACAAGGCATTAGGCACATTAAGAGAACGCAATATTCAATATTGTGCAAAATATGTTTCTATTTTGCAGCTATGTATGTTTCTAAATTCACCTTCCGAGAAAGCAACAAAGGGCATTTATCAGAACGTTACATTTATATTTTATCAGAATATTTACTTATCTCCATGTAGGGCAATTGAACAATTCCTTAAGGAAATAAATTAAATGAATATTTAAATAATAAAAACTATATAAATGTATTTTATTTTTCATTTCCCTTCAGACTGACTTTCTTTTAAGAAATTGATTGATATCATTATGACCCAAACAAACTTGCTCAATGAGAAGTGGCAATATTGTTACATCAGTTATGTACATGTCTCAGAATATGGGAGTTGACCAATTGGGTATAAATAACCTCATTCAATTGTCTCTCGACCACGTAAGAATGAGCCCGCGGTGCTATAATCACGTGACTTGTGATGTATCTGGCCTTGACCTGCACAAAGCACACCAAAACTGGTCTTCAGGTTGAACATACCCTTGTATTTGTACCACCCTCTTTGAGATCCCTCTCACCCCCATCAGCTATCAGCAGTACTCCAACAAAACTTTGAAGACTCAGTATCAACGGATGGAAAGTGAGCACCCAAGTTTTTAAGTATTATTTCAAGATCTGCAAAGAGCCCACCAATAAACACTGTACGACAAACAAATGAAATTATTTCCAGCTGCCTTGTAAGTACTCTTTCTTTCGACTACCTCAGACCTGAAGAACAAAATTATGTGCTCTAAATCCATTCTTTTTACTTATTAATTTTCAAATAGAAGTTTTTCCAGTAATGTCCAAACTCAAATGCAAATTTTATTTTATAAGTGTTATTTATTTTCAATTATTCAAATGTATTTGCTCTGGTAGAACCAAATTTTAAAAGCGACATAATTTTATAACCAGTTAAAATGAAACGGCAACAACTACGCGGAGCTCAAAAAGGAAAGCTCAAAAAAGATGAAAAGGATGTGTGAATCCCTGAAGACAATTTCAAAATTAACTTCCTTTTTAAAATGTAATGAATCAGAAGAGACTTCTTTCATTGAATGCTCAAGTTTAATGGATACAAATTGTTGCACCAGTACCCCTAGTTCTGAAATTACTAATAGCAATACGAATATAATAGAATTTGTTCCAAATTCTGCACACATTCTTTGCTGTGGTAAAAAAAATTAATAATAGTGAAATTATAATCCAAAATTGTCACATCTGCAGACCGCTTTAATAACAGAAACGCAGATTGTGCTTTGTGGAATAGTTTTCCTTCTAATGATGTAAATTATTGGATCGAAAGAGAGCCAGGTGATTGTCAACATCACAGTGGACCATTTGAAAATTCTGGATGGCAAACAAACAAGGTTCCGTAGCCAGACTATATTTCTAGGGTGCAAAGCTAACAGTGAAAATTATCAGAGGGAGTGGCTACTGTATTCTCCATCAGTCAGCTCTGTATATTGTTCTGTTTGCCAATTATTCAGTCCTAAATCATTTAATTCTCAATTTGCTACAGATGGACTTAGCAATCGGCATAACTCAAATATTTGATAAACATGAAAACAGTTCAATTCACAGGGGTTGTATGTTGTCTATTTAAACTGAAGACATGGTTTTGGCTTAAACTCATGAACTGGAAACAGAAAGTAATGAAGAATGTCAGTATTGGAAAGCTGTTTTGCAACCTGTTGTTGCTGTCATTATAGCAGTTGCTGAACGTGAACTATCTTTTCCTGGTTTTTGGGTTCACACAAAAAAGAAATTTTGAGGATTTACTTGAACTTCCTGCTTAGTTTGATCCATTTTTAGCACGTCGCATCTCAAAATATGGTAACACAGAAAGGACATTCCACTGCCTATGTCTATAACAATGTGTGAAGAATTAATAAACTCAGTAAGTGATAAAGTTAGATCAACTATTTTCAGTGAAATAAGTATAGCTTGATATTTAAGTTTGCCTGTAGATTCAGTTCTTAAAACATATTTAGGCAATGACAGAGTATTAAGATGCCTTTCTAATACACATTGGAATCCTGGTGCCACAGTGGTTAAGAGTTCGGCTGCCAACCAAAAAGGCAGCAGTTTGAATCTACCAGGCACTCCTTTGAAATGCTATGGGGCAGTTCTACTCTGTCCTGTAGGGTTGTTATCAGTTGGAATCTACTCGAAGACAACAGGTTTGGCTTTGTCGTTGTTGTTGTTGGTTAACACACATTGGGAAGCACATGCTGTAGCAGAGTGCAACCATACACTCAGATTCTAGATGCCTTAGAAAACACTGCTGAAGACAAGACACAAAAAGGAGATAGCAGAAAAGAAGCTGAAAACATCACCAACAAAATGCAAACCCTAGAGTCATGTGTTTGTGTTGGCTATGTGGAATAATATATTGCAGCATTTTCATCGAACAAGTCAAGTTCTCCAAGATTCCGAAGTAAATTCAAAGACATGCACAGACCTCCATCACTCATTAACAGACTATTTAGATACTTTAAGAGAATATTTTGAAAATTTTGATAAAACAAACACTGCCAAATACTGATTATCAAGTAGTTCACCATTGCAGAAGCATTAGAAAGAAACAAGTAAATGACAGAGGTACTCCAGAAATATTGAGTGCCAGAGGTCAATTTCACATAGCTGCCTACTACACCATCATTGACATACTTGCATGAAAAGATGGGCAAAGTGAACAATGTTTTTCAAATTTGTTTTCCTTCTTCAACAATGTGGATACACCTGATGAAGAATGCATGAAGACATCTAAGAAATTAGTGTGGGCTTATCCCGATGACTTAAATATAAACCTTTAAGCAGAAGTGTGACAATTTCATTCTTACATGAGAACTAAGTTTACAGATTCAGGAAAGACAAGTTTTACTTATGTAGGCATGCATGACCTCATAATAAAAGATAAAATACAATGCATATTTCCCAATGTTGAAATTACTTTGTGCATATTCCTAACTGTAATGATCACAGACTACGCAACAGAACATTCATTTTCTTCCCTAAAAAGACTCAGAAACCCTCAGTGTACAACAATGATTCAGGAAAGACTCGGTTCGTTATCCTTATTATATATAGAAGTAGATATTATTTGGTGGTTTAATTGTAAGGAAATCATTGAAGAATTCCTAAGAGCAAAGAATAGTAAGAAATGTTTTTAATTATAACATGTTAAAGATGAAAGATCTATCTAAAAATAAAACATAGTAATTTGTTGTAATTTTTGTTTTCTGAGCATTAAATTGTCTTTTATGACAGCTCATGTACAATTATAGCATTGATTCAAAACAAGCATCAAAACTGAAGTATGAGCCGTTTACAGCAACATTGGTAAAAGTCGATTTTTCATTGTGGGAGACCAACAGAATTTAACGTTGATTGTTGAAACAACTAAATTCACTCACTTCTTTTCTTTGTAGTAGAATATGTGGAGTATTCTTTTGTAAAAACTGTGGTATATAGTAAAAATCTTAGTACTTCACATTCACTAAAAATTTTATAATCCAGTTGATCTCCTTCCACAAAATGGCATACACCATTTCGCATTCATTCACTAATATTATAGTTGCATTTAAAAAGTAGTTACATCACGGATAGCTAGACACATATACACACACATATATGTGTGTATATATCTAACTCACATATCTTGTTCGAATGCATGAGTTAACAGAGGAGGGAGCACCACAGGTTATCCATGTTTAGGGCCTTCACATGCCTTAATCTGGCATGCGAGAGCTTTAACCACTACGCAACCAGGGCTGCTCTTCCAGGCTTAAAAACTCCTTCTCTTCAAAGCATCAGATTGGCAGAAAAAGGAAGTCTCTGCAGGTCTTTTGAAAAATGGCCAAGACTCTCAGGGGCAGGGAGCAAGTCATGTGGAAATCTTACCTCCTTTGGAGATTCCTGCTATTTCAATTTGAGATTATCTTGATTTAGAAGCGAGGAAAGGAGAACAGTCCAACTACAAGCAATGTAAATGACTATTCCTCATGTTGCAATAGGGAAGGATTCTATGGGAGAAATATTAAATGATGCAGGAAGCATCAAAAGAAAATGGAAAAGAATACAGGGTCATTATACCAAAAAGAATTAGTCGACATTCAACCATTTCAGGAGGTAGCATATGATCAGGAACCGATGGTGCTGAAGGAAGAAGCCCAAGCTGCACTGAAGGCACTGGGGAAAAACAAGGCTCCAGGAATTGACGGAGTATCAGTTGAGATATTTCAACAAAACGGTTGCAGCGCTGGAGGTGCCTACTCATCTATGCCAAGAAATATGGAAGACAGCTTCCTGGCCAACTGACTGAAAGGGATCCATATTTATGCCTATTCCCAAGAAAGGTGATCCAACCGAATGCAGAAATTATTGAACGATATCATTAATATCACATGCAAGCAAGATTTTGCAGATCATTCAAGAGCAGCTGCAGCAGTATATCAACAAGGAACTGCCAGAAATTCAGAAGAGCACATGGAACCAGGGATATCATTGCTGATGTCAGATGGATCCTGGCTGAAAGCAGAGAATACCAGAAGGATGTTTATCTGTGTTTTATTGACTATGCAAAGGCATTTGACTGTGTGGATCATAATAAATTATGGATAACATTGCGAAGAATGGGAATTCCAGAACACTTAACTGTGCTCATGAGGAACCTTTACATAGATCAAGGGGCAGTTGTTCAGACAGAACAAGGGGATACTGATTGGTTTAATTTCAACTGGTTTAATTGGTTTATTCAATCTATATGCTGAGCAAATAATCTGAGAACGTGGACTATATGAAGAAGAACGGGGCATCAGGTTTGGAGGAAGACTCATTAACAACCTGCGTTATGCAGATGACACAACTTTGCTTGCTGAAAGAGGACTTGAAGCACTTACTACTGAAGATCAGAGACCACAGCCTTCAGTATGGATTACCACCTCAACAGAAAAAGAACAAAAATCCTCACAACTAGACCAATAAGCAACATCATGATAAACAGAAAAGCTTAAAAGTGTCAAGGGTTTCATTTTACTTGGATTCACAATCAACACCTATGGAAGCAGCAGGCAAGAAATCAAAAGATGCATTGCATTGGGCAAATCTGCTGCAAAGAACGTCTTTAAAGTGTTGAAAAGCAAAGATGAAGACTAAGTGCGCCTGACCCAAGCCATGGTATTTTCAATCACATCATATGCATGTGAAATCTGGAGAATGAATGAGGAAGACTGAAGAAGAATTGATGCCTTTGAATTGTGGTGTTGGCGAAGAATATTGATTACACCATGGACTGCCAAAAGAACGAACAAATCTGTCTTGGAAGAAGTACAACCAAAATGCTCCTTACAAGCAAGGATGGTGAGACTGCATTTTACATACTTTGGACATGTTGTCAGGAGGGATCAGTCCCTGGAGAGGGACATCCTGCTTGGTAAAGTAGAGGGTCAGCGGGAAAGAGGAAGACCCTCAACAAGGTGGATTGAGACAATGGCTGCAACAATGAGCTCAACCATAACGATTGCAAGGATGGTGCAGGACTGGGCAGTGTTTCGTTCTGTTGTGTATAGGGTTGCTACGAGTCAGAACCAACTCAAGAGCACCTAACAACAACAACAACCTGATGGTGATAATATTTATTAATTTTATCATTACTATTACAACCTATATAGCACCAGGCACTGGTCTAAGCGCTTTAGCAAAACAGTTGTCGTCAAGTCAACTCTGACTCGTGGAGACCCCATATGTGTGAGAGTAGAACTGGGCCTCATAGGATTTTTAATGGCTGGTTTTTTCGGAAATAAATTACCAGGCATTTCTTCTCAGGCACCTCTGGGTAGACTCAGATCTCCAGTCTCTCAGTTAGCAGCCAAGCTCGCCTACCCAGGGACTCCTCTAAGCACTAATTTAATCCTCACAATGACCCTCTAAGATAGGTATTATTAATCCTTTTTAGAGCTGTGGAAAAGTGATTAGGTGACTTGCCTGAGATCTTTCACCTGGCAAATGGAAGAGCTAGGATTTGAATCTAGGCCTCCTGGCACCTGAGTCCATGGTTTTAATAGTTATTGCATCCTACTTCTCACCTTGAGAAACGAGCAGGAGAGAGTCCTACTGGAGACCGTAATGGTGACAATAGGAACCACTAAAATGCCTGGGCATTTACCTCACTAGCCACCTGCTCAAAGTGCTTTCATGGATTGCCTGCCCACTTAACACCAACAACAGTCCTATAACATGAGTATCGTTATTGCTCCCATTTCACTAAGGCCCTAAGAGGATTCCAGTGGAGGCAAACTCGCTCCAGAGCCAGCCTGGAACACTATGCTCTACTGCAATTAGCTATAACTAGTAGAGGTTCCACTCTGTCTTATAGGGTCACTATGAGTCAGAATTGACTCGATGGCAGTGGGTTTGGTTTTTGTTTGTTTGTTTGTTTAGTAGCGGTAAAGAAGCATTAGGCTACTGTTCAAAAGGTTGGCAGTTCAAGTCCATCCAGCAGCTCTGCAGATGCGGCAATCTGCTCCCATAAAGATCACAGCCTAGAAAATCCTAAGGAACAGTTATACTATGTCATATGGGGTCACTATGCGTAGGAATCGACTCAACAACACACAACAACAATAACGCAGTAATGTGGTGGTGGTGGTCAGCTCCACTGAGGAAGGCATCTCTACCAAGATGTCACAGCTTTGGGGAGAAAGGGCCAGTGGGGAGGCAGCCCTGCCCATATGAGGAGGAGCAGGGAGAAGGAAGAGCACTGTCACAGGAGCTCTGCCCAGTCAAGACTCTAATCAGGGGATGAACACAACCACCACCGTTCTGCCTGTGAATAAGGAAAGGGACCACTCATCTGTCAGTTAGTTGTACTTCAGAAGCTGGTGTGTTTTTATGATGCTGGAAACTATGCCACCAGTATTTCAAATACCCATGGTGGATAAGCTTCAGCAGAGCTTCCAAACTAGGAAGAAAGGCCTGACAACCTACTTCTGAAAATTAGCCAATGAAAACCCTGTGGATCACAACAGAATATTGTCCCATGCAGTGCTAGAAGATGAACCCTTTACATCGGTCGCACTCAAAATGCACAGTGGCCACAGCAATGGACTCAAGCACACCAACGATCGTGAAGATGTTGCAGGACTGGGCAACATTTTGTTCCGTTGTACACAGGGTTACCATGACTCAGAGCAGGCTCCATGACAACTAACAACAATTTGGAGTTAGTGACAGCCAGGTTAGGGTCTGAGGAGGGTCATTAACATTTCTTCTAGTCCCAGCCACATGCACCTTGAAACAAAGAACACCTTGATCTTCCATTTCCATCATTACCCTCCACATCCCCCAAATAGGCCTTGTTTTCTTTTTTAGGTGCTCAGTTTCATCAGTCCTCATGGGTGGGTTCCAAAAACCAAACCTGTTGCCAACAAGTTGATTCAGATTCATGGCAACCCTACAGAACAGAGCTGCCCCACAGGGTTTTCAAGGAGTGGCTGGGGGATTCAAACTGCCAACCTTTCGGTTAGCAGCCAAGCTCTTAACCACCACGCAGTGGGTTAGAAAGGACAAAAATAAAAGTTCTCCCATTCTGCTGGCACATTTCCCAAAGGGTGAAATGTGCCCCACCAAAAAAAAAAGAAAATCCTCAGCTGCTAACCAAAACAACCGAAAGGTCAGCGATTCGAAACCATCAGCCAGCCACTCCACGGGAGAAAGATGCGGCTCCTGTAAAAATTTACAGCTTTGAAAACCATGCTGTCCTATAGGGTTGCTATGCGTTGGAATCAACCCCATGGCATCCTGCAGAGTCTCTAGTGGGTTCAAACCACCGATGTTTTGGTTAAGCGCCAAGCCACCAGGGCTCATAACCCAGCCCACCGTGAGACAGGCCCTTGTCAGCCCTTTCTCCATCTCGCTGACTGTGTCAAGGAGAAAGCCTCTGTTTGGTGCTAACGTGCATTTAATAACACCTCTCATATTTGCACAAAGAGAGATCTGACTTCAGATTCAGAGCCTTCCATGGGCAGCAGTTGCCTCTGCTTTTGGGGACTCCAAATTATATACACAATGTCCCACAATTCACTGATGCCCTGTTCTTTTTTTTTTTTTTTAACTCTTTTTACTCTCCATGTTTCACTTTCGATGGTTTCTACTGCTCTGACTTCAAATCCATTAATCTCTCCTGTGATGTCTAATCTGCGGTTAATCCCATCTGGTGTAGTTTTCATTTTAGACACGGTAGGTTTCATGCCTAGAAGTTCAGTGCAGGTCTTTTTTATATCTTTTATCTCTTCTTAATTTTTTGAACATGTGGAACCCAGTTATAATGGCTGTTTTAATTTCTGGTCCTATTAATTTCCTTTCACTTAATTTCTAACATGTATCAGTTCTTGGTTACTTTAGATTGATTGATTTTTCTTCTCAGTTATGGGTTCCATTTTCCAGTTTCTTTCAATAGCTGCTGTACATTGTGAATTTGACATTGCTGGGTACCAGATGTTTCTGTGTTTTTTTAATTATTCTTCATCTTTGTTCTGGGATGCAATTAAGTTACTCGGAAACAGTTTGACCCTTTCAGGTTTTACTCTGAAGATTTGTTAGGCAGGCCCCAAGCAGTATTTAGTCTGGGGCTGGTTATTTCCCATCACTGAGGCAAGAACCTTCTCAGTATTCTACTCAAAGCTCTGTGAATTATGAAGTTTTCCATTCTGGCTGGTGGGAAAAACACTATTCCTGGCCATGTGTAAGTGCCAGGTACTATCCTCTCTAACCCTTTAAGATAGTTCTTTCCCTAAAGCCAAAAAATAAAACCAAACCCACTGCAGTTGATTCCGACTCATAGCGATCCTATAGGACAGTGTAGAACTGCCCCATAGAATGTCCACAGAGCACTTGGTGGATTCGAACTGCAAACCATTTGGTTAACATCCGTAGTTCTTTTTTTTATATATTTTTTCTTTTTTTAATTGAACTTTAGATGAAGGTTTACAGAACAAGCTAGTTTCTCATCAAACAGTACACACATTGTTGTATGACATTGGTTAACATCCCCAAGACATGTCAACACTCTCCCTTCTCAACCCTGGGTTCCCTATTACCAGCTTTTCCCTCCTGCCTTTCAGTCCCTGCCCCAGGGCTGGTGCGCCCCTTTAGTTTTGTTTTGTTCCATGGGTCTATTCAGTCTTTGGCTGAAGGGTGAACCTCAGGAGTGGCCTCATTACTGAGCTGAAAGGGTGTCCAGGAGCCATACTCTCAGGGTTTCTCCAGTCTCTGTGAGGCCAGCAAGTCTAGTCTTTGAGTTAGAGTTTTGTTCTACATTTTTTCTCCAGCTCTGTCCAGGACCATCTAGTTGTACTGGGCTCAGTGTGGTGAAGGCCATGGTATATGTGGTCCACCAGTCCTTTGGACTAACCTTTCCTTTGTGTCTTTAGTTTTCTTCATTATTCCTTGCTCCCAAAGGCGTGAGACCACTGGAGTATCCTAGATGGCTGCTCACAGGCTTTCAAGACACCACACAGTACTCACCAAAGTAGAATATAGAACATTTTATTTATAAACTCTGTTATGCCAATTGAGGAAACCTGATGGCCTAGTGGTTAAGTGCTACGGCTGCTAACCAAAGGGTCGGCAGTTCAAATCCGCCAGGCATTCCTTGGAAACTCCATGGGGCAGTTCTACTGTGTCCTATAGGGTCCTATGAGTCGGAATCGACTCGACGGCACTGGGTTTGGTTTTTGGTTTTTTGGTATGCCAATTGAGCTAGATGTTCCCTGAGACCATGGTCCCCACAGCCCCTTGGCCAGTAATTCCATCCTTCAGGGAGTTTGGATAACTCTATGGAGCTGCTGTGGCCTTGCCTTGTATATGTTGTGCTGGCTTCCTCAGTATTGTGTACTGTCTTACCTTTCACCAAAGTTACTGTTTATCTTTTGTCTTTTAAGTGTTTTTCCATCCCCACCCCTCCCCTCCCTCATAACCATCAATGTATGTAAACATTTTCATGAGTTTTTACAGTAGTGGTCTCATGCAATATTTGTCCTTTTGTCATTGACTTATATTTTACTCAACATAACGTCCTCCAGATGCATCCATGTTATGAGATGCCTCACAGAGCCATTGTTGTTCTTTATCGTTGAGTTTATTGCTGTCATTTTGTAGCGCTTTTTTTTGTGTGTGTGTGGTGTTAACGTTTTCTTTGTTCCCCTTACTCTCCTGTGCGGAGTTCCTTTTGTTTGTGGATTTCTTTTTCATTTCTTTTGTTTTTGTAGATTTTGTTTTTATTGAGACTTTATGTTTTTCTTCTTTATTCTGATGAGTAGGTTCATTAACTTTCTTTGTGGTTACCTTGAAATTTACCCTTGTCTTCCTAAGTAATAACCATAACCCACTGCCGTGGAGTCAATTCCAACTCATAGCAACCCTATAGGACAGAGTAGAACTGCCCCCATAGAGTTTCCAAGGAGCACCTGGTGGATTTGAACTGACAATCTTTTGGTTAGCAGCTGTAGCACTTAACCACTCTGCCACCAGGGTTTCCTCCTAGGTAATACATTCCTATTATTACTTGGTATCGCCTTGCCTTCCTCTCCATTAGAAAATTCTATACCTATACTGTTTATTCCCTGCTTTATTGTTCTGGCTTTTGTTGTCATTTACAGATTAACCTCTCTGGTTCCCTGTTGCAATTGTTTTGGTTTTGCATAGTTCTTGAGAGTTCATTTCCTAGGTTGGTATCTGGCTGGTAAAATCTTGCATCCTAGACTCAGGCTGTGGTCTGGTGTTGTTTGTTCTCAGACCAAAGGACTCCCTTTAATAATTCTTGTAAGTTTGGTTTGGTTTTATCCCCTTAATTTCTGTTTATCTGGAAATGTTCTAATTTCACCATCATATTTGAATGAGAGTTTTGCAGGATATATTATTCTTGGTTGGCAAATTTTTCTTTTGAGGTTTTATATATGTCATCCCACTGCCTTCTTGCCTGCATGGTCTCTGCCAAATAATCAGAGCTGTCTGATTGTTTCTCTTCTGTACGTGTCTTTTTGTTTTTCTCCAGCTGCTTGCAGGATTTTTTTCTTTGTTTTTGGTTTTAGTGAGTGTGATTATGATATGCCTCAGTGTTTTTTTTTTTGGGGTGTATTCTATATGGGGTTCGTTGAGCTTCTTGGATGGTCAACTTTTCATCATTCATGACATTAGGGAAGTTTTCTGTCAGCAAGTGTTCAATGATCCTCTCTGTGTTTTCCATTTTCTCTCCCTGTTCTGGAACTCTGATCACTCGCAAATTTTTGCTTTTGATTGTATGGCACATAATTCTCAGGGTTTTTTCATTTTTCAGTCTTTTTTCTGATTTTTCCTCAGAGTTGTATCCAAGTGTTTGTCTTCAATTTCGCTGATAGTGTCTACCACCATTTTAAACCTGTTCCTCAGCCGTTCTATGACACTGTCCATTTCCAAAATCTTGTTTATCTTTTGGGTTTCTAATTGTTGTTTACGTATTATTTCTAGCTGTGAATTTATTTTGGCATTTTGTTCCTATATTACTTTCCTGAATTGTTCCATTTTTTTGTCTGTATTTTCTATGAATTTTTCTCCCTTTTCCAAAAATTGTCTACTTTTTCCTCATTTTTGTCTGCTTTTTGGTTCAACTCTCAGATTGCTCCGAATATTAGGGATTTGAATTCCCTGTCGGGTAGTTTTAATGCCTTTTCTTCTACCAGAAAGTCGTCTGGTGTTTTATTTTGAATGCCTACTGGACCCATCCTGTCCAATTTTTTTATATGTTTTGATATTGTCTGCTGTCTTCAGAACATTCGGTAGGTATTTTCTTCATTTCTTGATTGTAGATTTGTTTGTTTCATCCTGCTTCTTTGTTTTATTTGGTTATGTCTGAGCAGACAGGCTGTGCATTCTTTGTTGTTTGCTCATCTGTAGTCACAATATTTTTCACCTCCTTGTCCAATGTCAGAGACAGTCATTCAGCTATGATGCAGCAGGACAGCTCCAGCTGAAGGGGAGGGGCTGGGATGGATTGTTTTTGGCATGTACTTTAGGGCCGACAGGGAGGGCCAGGAATCAATGCTGGGCAGGTTCCAGTAGGCCGTGCCTGTGCTGCTCGGAAGTGTGATGTTCAGTGCACAGTAGAGGATGTCAGGAAAGATGGGGGAGGCTGTGGTGTGTGGCACTAATAGGAGTATGGAGAGGGAGGAGAAAGAAACAGGAGCCCAAAACAAACAAGCAAGCAAAGAAAGAGAGAGAGAAAAAAAAAAAGAACGCTAAGGGAGCTTGCCGTTGGAGTGGAAAGATAAGAAACCGAAAAATGGAGAAAAGCAAAAACGGAAAAAGAAAGAAAGAAAAAAAAAAACTGATAAAAATTTGAAAAATAAAAAAAGAAAAGCCCCCAGGAGTCCCAGAGTCCCACTGGTTGGGCTGCTAAGACTGGGGAAGTGGCTCCTAGGCTGAGCAGTATAGCCTGGTTACAGCGGGTATAGATGTCACACAGCACCAGGTATTCAGGAGACAGGGAAACAAGTGTAGAGAGGCAAAAACTGAGAAATAAAGACAGAAAGGGAACAAGAGAGAGAAAAAAAAGAAAAAAAGAAATGCCCCCAGGGATCCCACCTACGTGGCTGTGCAGCTAGGGGGAGTGGCCCCTAGGCTGTGCAATGCAGCCCAGCTAGAAGTGGCTCCCAAGCTGCAAAAAGAAAAACAAAACAAACAAAACAGAACAAAGCAAAACAAGGGGGAAAAAGCCCCAGGGATCCCACAAGCGTGGTGTTGAGGGGCAGAGGAGTGATTCCCCAGTCAAGAGTGGCTTCACAGCCTTTTCAAGAAGAAGCAAAGATGGCACACGGAGCCAAGTGTTCCAGAGAAAGGAGAGGGAGGTTGTAGGAGGCACAGAAGAAACCAAAAGAGATGGAAAGAAGCAATATCAGCTTAGGGGCCGGCCAGTGTAGACAGGGTGAGTCTAAGCAGCCTGAGGCTAAAGCAATTGCCTCCAGGCCAAGAGACCTCGGGTGGCAGGAAGCAGAGGAGGCCAAAGGGGGGGGTGGGGAGGGTGCTAGGAAAGCATATATCACCAGTTACCGGGTGCTCTGTCTCCTGCTGGGAACTCATGAAGCTGCCTTCCCATACTCCCTGTCCACTGATCTCCGACGTGGGTGAGGCGAATCCAAGCGGCAAGGAGGCTGCACTTCCCGGCCAGCCAAGCCACCATGGCCAGCCAGCAAGCTCAGAGGTAGAGCAGTGGGGAGAGAATGGGGGGTGGGAAAGCGTGTATCACTGATTACTGGGAGCTCTGTCTCCTGCTGGGAGTTCTGTGAAGCTGCTTTCCCGTGCTCCCTGTCTGCTGATCCCCAACGGGCGTCCAAGATGGCGGATCTGTGCTGCGTTAGCTGGTGGGGCCCTGCGCACGTATCTCCCCTAGCTCTCTGTCCTCTGTCAGTTTTTTATTCCATTCAGTGCTTGACTCAGTTCTCTATCTCTTCATTTGGCACTTCAGGTTCCACAAGTGATGTCTGTCTGTGTTTCACTTAGTTTTTGGGTCTTTGCTGTGGAAGGATGGGTCCGTGGTGTTTCTGTCTATGGCCCATTTTGGCTAGAAGTCCTCAACAGCCTTAACTCTTAACCACTACACCACCAGGTTCTGTCCCTAGCCTTGAGTAATTTCCTCATGCACAGGTGCTGATCAGCACTCTGCCTAAAATTTGAGGTGACCTCTGCAGATTTCCAGAGCTCTCTCTGCAGCTCTGTCCTCTCCAGCACTCTACGGTGAGCTCTTGTCACCTAGACTTTCAGCTCTGCTTCCTCAACTGAGTTCACCAGGTTGCGCCTGACATCTCCCCTTTTTCACAGCCTGGAAACTTTCTCAAGACAGTAAGCCCACTGTCGTAGGGTTCACCTTGTTCTTTTCCTGCTCTGAGGGATCACTGTTCTTCCTGATGTCCAGCATCTTGAAAATTTTTTCACATACGTTATCCTTTTTGTGGATCCAAATGCTATCCAGCGCTATCCTTTTACTTGGATCCACAATCAATGCCCATGAAGCAGCAGTCAAGAAATTAAATGACATATTGCATTGGGCAAATGTGCTGCGAAAGACCTCCTTAAAGTGTTAAAAACCAAAGATGTCCCTTTGAGGACTAAGGTGCACCTAAACCAAGCCATGGTGTTTTCAATCCCCTCATATGTATGCAAAAGCTGGACAATGAATAAGGAAGACTGAAGAATTGATGCGTTTGGCAAAGGATATTGAGTATATCATGGACTACCAGAAGAATGAACAAATCTGTCTTGGAAGATGTACAGCCAGAATACTTCTTAGAAGCGATGATGGTGAGACTTTGTCCCACATACTTGGACAGTTATCGGGGGCCAGTACCTGGAGAAGGGCATCCTACTGGGTGAAGTACAGGGTCGGTGAAAAAGAGAAAGACCTTCAGTGAGACAGATTGACAAAGTGGCTACAACAATGGACTCAAACATAGAAACGATTGTGAGGATGGCACAGGACCAGGCAGTGCTTCGTTCTGTTGTACGTAGATCACTATGAGTTGAAACTAACTCAAGAGCACCTAACAACACCACTTTCTGTTATTTCAGGAAGGACGGCAAATCTGTTCCCTATCACTACATCTCTGTTCACTCTTTCAATTAGATTTTATAATTTTCCTCATAGAAGTCCTATGCCTTCTCACTAAATTTGTGTCTAAGTATTTATAACTTTTGTAGCTATTATAACTGGACTATTTTCTCCCATCTCCATGTCCAGGTACTTATTTCTAGAGTGTAGCCCTCGTGGTGTAGTGGTTAAGAGCTTGGCTGCTAAATAAAAGGTTGGCAGTTCGAATCCACCAGCTGCTCCTTGGAAACCCTATGGGACAGTTCTACTCTGTCCTATAGGGTCATTATGAGTCAAAATTGACTTGGTGGCAGTGGTAGTTCTGTGGTAGACTTCAGTTTGATTCACAGCCAGTGCACCTCATGCGAAACCACTACCTGTCAGTGGAGGCTTGCATGTTGTTATGATCCTGGACGTGATAAGGAGCCCTGGAGGCACAATGGTTAAGAGCTCAGCTGCTAACCAAAATGTTGGTAATTTGAACCCACCCGGCAGCTCTGCTAGAGAAAGACCTGGCAATCTGCTTTTGCAAGATCACAGCCTAGAAATCCCTATGAGGCAGTTCTGCTGTGTCACATGGGGTTGCTGTGAGTCAGAATCAACTCAACAGCACTCAACAATAACATGATGCTAAACAGATGCCAGCAGAGTTTCCAGACTAAGACAGACTAGAAAGAAAGGCTTGGCCATCTACTTCCAAAAATCAGCCAGTGAAAATCCTACAGATCACAGTGGCCCAATCCACAACTGATCATGGGAATGGCACAGATCAGGCAGCATTTCATTCCATTGAGCATGGCATCACCATGAGTCAGAGGCCGACTTGACAGCAGCTAACATTTTTAGAATTAAAAAAAAAAAAAAAAAAAACTATTGCTTTTCGTATACTTATTTGTTGACAGGTGTCCTGAAACTAACATCAGTTCTGAATTTACCCAGCAAGTAATGAGTATCTAGGGCTGGTGCAGCTGCTCAGCAATGCCAACAACCCAAGCACTGCTCCACCCATCCCAGCTCTTGTCCTCATGCTTGTTACTTCATGGCACGAAATGGCTGCTACAGCTCCACGCCACCTTTATGTGCCACAGGCAAGAAGGAAGAGGGAAACAGAGTGGCAACTCCTGTATCAGGAAACCAAATATTTCTCAAAATAAATTCAGCTGGTGTCTTATTAGCCAGAATTATAACATTTGTAACAATTTTAACATTATAACAATTCTGACTGTAACAGTAGTCTGGGGAAGCATGTGTTTAGCAAGAAATATTACCATAAATTCACAAAAAATGTCAGGGTTCTAGCTGGTAATGTAGAAAGAATTGATATGGGTAGGCAACTAAGAGTCTACAACAAGCTATGCTTGAATTCCTAGAATAAATGCTGCTGAGTCATAGTGATTCTTTTAAAAATACTGTCAAGTTCTATTGGATGTTTTTGTTTTTTAGGCTATTGCAGTATTCTGTTAAAGAAAAACTTCAAGGTAGCGGGAATAGCACAAATTTTTCAAAGGTAGCATCAAGATCTTGTGACCAGACCAACGATTAACTACACACAGAAATGCTAGAAATGGAAACAAAATGAGAGCAGAAAACAAAGTGCTACATAAATTTTAAAAAATTACCAGTGGTATTAAATGTTGTCTTCTTTAAAACTAATGCTGAGGTATTTGTGAAATTTTCTCTGTATTTCAAATGTCTCTTAAGTATTTGACCTTTTAATCAGCAAGTAGAAAAAAAATGTCTCCCTTTCTGTTTGTACTTATTAAAACTATTGCTGTGATAATATTTTTTTTAAGTTTTTACTTTCTAGAGACTTTTTTAAGTCTTTACCTTTTAGAGGAAAAGCAAAGATGTCACCTTGAAGACTAAGGTGCGCCTGACCCAAGCCATTGTATTTTCCATATATGCATGTGAAAGCTGGACAATAAATAAGGAAGACCGAAGAATTGATTTCTTTGGATTGTCGTGTTGGCAAAGAATATTGAATACACCATGGACTGCCAAAAGAACAAACAAATCTGTCTTAGAAGAAGTACAGTCAGAATGCTCCTTAGAAGCAAGGATGGCGAGACTGCGTCTTACATACTTCGGACATGTTGTCAGGAGGGATCAGTCGCTGGAGAAGGACATCATGCTTGGCAGAGTACAGGGTCAGCAGAAAAGAGGAAGACCCTTAACGAGGTGGGCTGACACGCTTAACAATTTTAAGGATGGCACAGGACTGGGCAGCGTTTCGTTCTGTTGTACGTAGGGTCAGAGTCAGAACCAACTCGACGGCACTAACAACAACCTTTTAGGGACACTTGCTGAAGTATTTGTAGATAAAACTATACATCCAATATTTGCTTCAAAGTAACATGATGTCATGGAGGGGCAAATGGATAGGTATAAAGGTAAAACAAGACTGGGTATATGGAGTTCACTGAATTATTCTGTCTTCTTTTGACTACATATGAATTTTTCCATAAAAAAAAAAAATCTGTGGAATGAAAATTTAGCATTTTAAACAGCATGTAGAAAAAAATGTCTGTGGACTTTTTACTAAATAAGACTAACGCTGGGGTAATAGTATTGTGATTTTTTTTTAAGTCTTTACGGGCATATATGTGCAAATGCACAAATATTTTAAATGAAACAAAGTGTTCAGCAGAGATCCTACTCCAAAGGATATTTGATTTTTAAAAAGGAATTGTACATGGACAAAAGCCATGGGGAGCTAGTTCTGCTGCTCCCTAAACTCAGTCATAAGCAGCTGTGTGTATAGACTGTATCAACCCCTCAGTGGCTGCTGCGACCTTTCCCAGCACTGTCCACAGCATGGGAGTCTACAACCCCAAATGGTTCCTGGGTCCAACTATAGATTTTGTCAATCTCATATTCATGGCAACAATGACTACATTTCCATATACTTTGAGTAATCTTAAACCTGTAAGGCTTCAAAGATTAAAGTCATACACATTTAAAATACATAGAAAAATAATGTAATTAGAATTTATACAAAGTAGATTTTTACAAAACAAGTACACTACAAGAAATACATCTTATATCCAAGCACAAAAATATGGAAATATACATGGAAGTATATGTTTAAGAAAAAAAAAAAACATTTATTTCTAAACGCTGAGTGGGAAGGCATAGGTTGAGTCCTGGTTGACTAGGAGAATTCTGAAGAAACCTTCGATTTGTTAGCAGAACGTTCCACTCCATTCCCCAGCTTCTAAAAACAGTTCCTGCAGGAGATTAGACAGCTGTCCCTCTTTCCAGGTTTTGTTTAATTTCAGCTGTGTATTTCCCATAGAATCTCTCTGCCTTCTTGTTGAATTTGGCATTCCTCTCATTAATGTAGTCGATATCTGCATCATCATTATAAGGACGTCTCCGGCTATATTTGTCTCGTTTTTCAATTCTGGGGAAGGGAGAAAATAATTTACACAATTGAAAATTGTACTTATTTTGATTTTAATAAAACATGGCCAAGTGGCTAAGGATACAATCAGAACACTTAGAATAGCACCCTTTGGAAAAAAAAAAAAAAAGAGCTGTTTTCATCAAGTTTAAACTGCTAAGAAAAGGCATAACCCTGGGTATGAATTTGATAAATACGAACTCATCTTCAAAATGCTTCTAAAAGAGCAACGATACATTGTTAGGAACAGTACACAGGAAGTATTACTTAAAAGAGGATATAACCAGTTGCCAGTTGCATTCCAGTCAACTCTGACTCATGGCGACCCCGTGTGTGTCAGAGTAGAACTGTGTTCCGTAGGGCTTTCAATGGCTGATTTTTTGGAAGTAGACTGCCAGGCCTTTCTTCTGAGGCGCCTCTAGATGAACTCAAATCTCCAAACTTTACATTAGCAGCCAAGCACATGAACCGTTTGCGCCACCCAGAAACCCCATCATTGAAATAACTATTACCATATTAGTAACGATACCTGCTGCTAATGTGAACTGAGTGCTTAGTGTATGTTAAACATTATTCCTAACACTCTCCATATGTTAACTCCTACAATACAAATTCATCCTGCTCTGCCTGATACTTACCACTACCAGTGTTAAGAAACAACAAATGTAACTGGGGCTCACTTACTAGCACATTATGCTTGCCTCTGCAAATCAAACAGCGGGATAGCTGTTAAAGTAAAAGCCTTTCAAGAAGAGCTATTTTCTTTACGCTTTTCCTCCTCCATTATAACAACTCAATTTCATCAATACTCTGCATCTCCATTACAAATCATATGAACTCAATCCATACTTGAGTTTCAAATTTTTCTTAACTTAGAACATTCTACTTGGGTATTTAGCATTTTAATCAGCACATAGAAAAAATCTCTCTCTGGACTCTTCGTTAAAATAAAACTACTGCTGTGATAACAGTACTGAAGTGTGTTTAAGTCTTTTATCTTTTAGAAATACATACTGTAATTAGCAAGTATAGTTTCTGTCTGCTCAATTCATTCTCAGCATACTATATCCATTTTGTCTTCATTTCAGCTGCTCTATTGAGTACTCACTGTTTTTCCAGATCTATGACCATCCTATCAATTTCCTCTGTGGAAGGCACATGTGTTCCATGAATAAGACTGTTAGATGTTGGGAAAAACTCTTCTCCACTGAAAAGACAGCAAAATGGACTTAAGGCAAGACTACGAATGCTCCACATTGCCAAATTTCAAACTAAACCAACATTCATGATGAGAGATAAAATATACACATATATTTACCATGAGGTCCTACCTTAATTTTTTTTTTTTTTTTTTTAAAAAGGCAAGTACAGAATTGGAAGGAACCTAAGAAACCATCTACTCCAATGCCTTCATTCTACAGACAAAAGAGCTCAGGGCCAGAGTCAGAGAACTTAACAAAATCACGAAGCTGGGATTAGAACTTCTAAGCTCAGGTTATTTCCCTTTCCACTAAAGAAGGGATCAGCAAACTACAGCCTGCCGCTTGTTTTTGTAAATAGTTTTACTGGAACACAGCCACACCCATTCATTTCTGTAGCCTCCATGGGGGCTTTCACACTACAGCAGCAAAGCTGATGAGCTGTGACAGAGACCATGTGGACCACAAAGCCTGTAATATTTACTATCTGGCCCTTCACCAGTTCTCCCACCCTTCACTAATGTATTCTGTCTCCAAAAATGGTATCTAAGTAACTGTGAAAATCTGGGTATTATCCATTTAACAGCTCAGCTAGAAAGACAACCCAGTGGCTGGCTTAACTGCTGAGGAATGAGCAATAAATAGAGTTGTCGAGATCAGAGACCATTCTTAGACAGCTGTTGATAACACACACCTCAGCATTAAGGTATGTTTGTATTTACGTGTGTGTGTCTGTTGTGCATAAACCAAAACCAAACCCAGTGCCGTCGAGTCGATTCCGACTCATAGTGACCCTACAGGACAGAGTAGAACTGCCCCATAGAGTTTCCAAGGAGCGCCTGGCGGATTTGAACTGCCAAGCCTTTGGTTGGCAGCCATAGCACTTAACCACTACACCACCAGGGTTTCCCTGTTGTGCTTATACACACACAAATACACATATGCCATCTCAAGATGAAAAAGGGCCTTGAGTTAAGCCTGTCGACTTACTGCTTTTCTCTCATTCTCTCATACGTCTCCATGTCAGGTTTGATCTGTTTAGTCAACCGGTGATACTGCCGTAACTGGGCAGCAGCATAATCTAAAAATAAGAGTAAAATCAGAAACTATGAATTTCCTTGTTTGGGCATTAGTACTCAGAGAAAAATCAAAACTATTACGTAATGTACATAAAGGAAATTAACTTAAGCATAGTTTCTATCCTGAAGATGCTGACGATATGGGCTTCGACCAATTTTACCACAAAAAATAGAAGAATCCAGCATTTTAGTTCTGTCATATGAGACCTATTTGTATTTTTCCTGGTTTTAGGCCTCTCAGAGAATATTCCATGAAGGAACAACAGGGGGCACATCCCTCCTTGAAACCTGAAACAGTAAAGGCAACATTTAATCAAATAAAGGCCAATTTTACCTGAAAACCCCAGATCGGGGTTTTTCCTCTTCTTCTTCCTCTCCCATCTTTCTGCATCTTCTGCACTGATCTCCAGCAACTTCACTTTCTCATAGTCTTCCCCTTTTGCTGCACATTCCTAAAGAGGGGAAAAAGGAGACAAAAAGAGCTATGACACCTGCAACTGTGACTCAAGCAATTATTTTAAATCAAGGAAAATCCCGTAAACGCATCAAGCAATACTTCAAAAATAACAATATTCAAAAGAAATTTGGTAATCTGTAAGAAGTGAATGCACCAATTTCAAAAATAATATTTACTGTTTATCAGGTACCAGGCCCTGCTTTAAATGTTTTACATGCATTAACACATTTAATTCATAATTAACTAAACAGATGAGAAAACACAAGCACAGAAAGAATACACAACTCGCCCAGAGGGTCACAGCTAGCGAAGGGCAGAGCCAGGAAATGCCATCTAGCAGGCTGGCTCCAGAGCTGGTGTGCTCAAGCACCATGTTATACAGTCTCAGTGCAACACACTGATTGAATACACCACTAATAAAGACAGCAGGGTAGTTCTTAACCTTTTTCTTTTCTTCTTCCCGCAATTCCCATTCCAAACGGGCTTTTTTGGCTTCCCAATTCGCAGGTAACTTAAGCCTTTTATCTTCCTCCACAACTTCCTGGTGATTTAATTTGCGAGCTTCATTCTAAAAACATAACATGAAAACTTTGTCAGGTGAAATGAGAAAATAAATCCAAAAAGATCTCGTTTTCTTTGAGGAGGGTCAGGTCAGACCCTGCAACAAGGGGGTTCCATTTTATCCTAAAGTAACAGAGAGGCATCAAAGGATTTTAAGCAAAGGAACAGCAAAATTAGGTTTGCATATCTGTACAGTCAAGAAAAATTTGTTAGGCCCCATTGGTTTGGTACCTCCAGAGGTAGTTAGTATCAGCTTTGTCACTAGTTAGCTGTGTGGTCCCTTCAGGAAACCCTGGTGGCGTAGTGGTTAAGTGCTACAGCTGCTAACCAAAAGGCCAGCAGTTCAAATCCACCACGCCCTCCTTGGAAACCCTGCGGGGCAGTTCAACTCTGTTCTATAGAGTCGCTATGAGTTGGAATCGACCCGACGGCAACAGTTTTTTGTTTTTTTTTTGGTGGTCCCTTTGAGAAGGTTCCTTAGAGTTAGATTCGAGCAAGGTTTTGCAAAGTGAGGGAGTCATTACTGGAATGGTGCTTGAGTACACTTTAGATGGCATTAAATAATGTTAAATCACAAGATGAGAAAGATACTCTACTTTCACTTCTCTTTTAACCCTGATTAATTCAAAGGAAAAGGCTCAAATTGGGCCTGGAGGGTTTTAACACCTATGTTTATATCATTAACACTTTCTAAGTCCTCCTCCCTTTAATATTTTAACACTTTATATTACGATAAATGAAAGGAACTTTCCATTCAAAATACTAATAAACAGCCTATTTTAAAACAAATTTAACCACGTAAAAGAAGATGAGTAAGTCTTCTTAAGAAAAACTTATGTGAGATGTTTTTTAGGACACGGCTGGTAGCAGAGTTAGTCCCGGAAGCCATGTCTCCCAATTTCCAGTCAATTCCTTTACACAATCCCTCCAAGTAAGTATTTAAGAGTGTTTGTCTATTAGACTGACATTTTCTAGGCAAAGAGAGATATTCCTTTCAACTACCATCCCTCACATACTCTGGGCTCCGGCAATGCCCTGTAGTCAGACACCAAGAACACACCAGTAGTCTAACAAAGTTAGGTTGATTGCACTGGGGAGACAGCACGCCATGGGGAACCACAGGCATTTCGGTGAGAGAGTGTTGGAAGGAGCTGGTTACAGGATTTCAGTTTGTATCAGGTGATTTGGGGTAAGGTTCAAGGAAGCTTAGGTTTGCTCTGAATTGGGCACTGTCAGAAAGCGAGGATAATTCTCAGCCTGGTACCCAAGGAGGTGTGACTAATGGAGACTAATGCTGTATTTCCTAATAAGTCCCTCCTGTTAGCCAGAAGAGGGGGACGGGCGGTCACATCTGTGGTTTGAACAGTGTTCTTGTCTTTGTCTCAGTCCAGTAGTCACAGGGTTATGGTGGAGTTTTGGGAAAACATGGCCTAGCAGATAGCCATGCCAGCTCCAAGAGGACAACAGTCAGGGTCTGTTCTTTTCTTTCCCACTCAACTGCACCCAGCTATTTGCTGGACTCTCATCCCTAATGAGAACTCTTCCTTTGCACCTGCTCTCTCTGCTTGGATACCGCTTCCTCCAATTCCTTTGTCTGTTAATTTCCTACTTTCAAACAGTAGCTTAGGTGTCACTTCTTATATGAGGCATTCCCTGGAGCCTCACTTCACCCCCAAAACTGCATTATTTCCTCCTCCTCTGCATCACCAGGGCACTCTTTTTCTCCTCTACCATGGCATTTAGCACAGTATAATTTATGGTTATAAAGCTGTCTCCTCTACTTAAAAACAAAGACCTTAACTTAATCATCTGGTTCTCTACCAACTAGCTCAGCCATGGCACTGTAGACTTTTATTAGAGGTTAACTGAATGTTTTTGAATGAGAAGACAACCAACTCTAAGGGGCGCTGGTCCGATTTCTTCTAGTCTCTAAAACCAAAAAAACCAAACCTGTTGCCGTCCAGTCAATTCCGACTCATAGCTACCCTATAAGACGGAGCAGAACTGCCCCATGGAGTTTCCAAGGTGCGACTGCTGGATTCGAACTGCCGACCTTTTAGTTAGCAGCTGTAGCTCTAGTCTCTAAAAAAAAGTGCTCCGTATTTCCGTAGGTAAAATGAAAGGCTTGTTAGAATCATAGAGCAGGAAGAATGTTAGTCATAGAGCCTCCCGGGTCTAACCGATAAATTAAATCAGACTGGGGGAAGAGGAAAAGAAGATCCAATTCTGTGGGTCTACAAGGAGTGCTGGTTCGACTTCTTATCGCAGATAAGTTCCTCTGCCAACGCACCTACAGGCCTGGCCAAGTGACAGGTCTGAGCTGGCCTCCGGGACTACTCACCCGCTTCAGGTGCAACTCCCGGAATTTGCGCAGTCGCTGTTCGCGCTTCTGGGCCGCCAGCTCCTCCGTAGCCGTGAGGGGCTGCTCCTCCTCCGCGAGGTCCACCGGCACCTGCGGCGAGAAGGACAGGCTTCAGGCGGGGCAGACTCCACTAATTCCGGTTCGGCCCAGACCGATTCCCGGTCGCTCCCGACAAGCCGCGGAAGACCCTGTAACTCCGATCCCCCGCCCCTGCCTCCCTGTATTCCTCCTCCACAAACACCTCCGGGCAGAGCTGATAGCACCCACCGCCTCAAATTGAGTCGCAGCCGCCATCACAACCTTCCACTTCGCACTTCCGCAACACCAAACAGCATTTCCGTCAGCCTTCCGAACGCACCGCCTATAAACGTTATTAAGCTGCGATGAAGCCCCGCCTCTTCCGGGCGACCTCAATAATTAGGACCAATCGCTGCCCCTTTTAACAATGAGCGGGTTTTGATTGGCCTGGGTGCTGCTCCGCCGCAGAAAGCCTCAGGGGCAGGGCAAGGCAGGGAGGGGCGAGTGGCTGAGGGAAGTGTCAGAAGCGGCTCGGAAAATGGCAGCTTCAAAGGACTTTCCAAAAGGAGCCGTGGTAGAAAGTAACCGAATCTACTTGTTCACTATAAGTGGAAAGTACCTTCCATTCGCGTTCAGCTTTATGTCACATCCCAAGAGGCAGGTCTCCTCTGACTACCTTGTGTCACGTAGGCCTTTGTTGCGGTTGTTAGGTGCCTTCCAGTCGATTACACCTCATAGCGACGCCCTGTACAACAGAACGAACCACTGCCTGACCCTCAGCCACCCGCATAATCTTTGATATGTTTGAGCCCAGTTTTGCAGCCACTGTGTCAAACCACCTCATTAAGGGTCTTCCTCTTTTTTCGCTGACCCGCTACCAGGATGTCCTTCTCCAGGGCCTGGTGCCCAAAATACAAAGTCTCATCATCTCGCTTCTAAGGAAAAATCTGGCTGTACTTCTTCCAGAACAGATTTGTTCGTTCTTCTGGCAGTCCATGGTATATTCCATATTCTGCGCCAACACCAAAATTCAAAGGCTTCAGTGCTTCTGCCTTCCTTATTCATTGTGCAACTTTCATATGCATATGAGGCAGCTGAAAATATCATAGTTTGGGTCAGGCTCATCTTAGTCCTCAAGGTGACATCTTTGCTTTTCAACACTTTAATTTAAAGAGGTCTTTTGCAGCAGACTTTGCCCAGTGGAATACATCCTTTGATTTCTCAACTCCTGCTTCTATGGGTGTTGATTGTGGATCCAAGTAAAATGAAACCCTTGACAACTTCAATCTTTTCTGTTTATCATGATGCTTCTTATAGGTCCAAATGTGAGGATTTTTTTTTTCCTTTATGTTGAGATGTAATCCATACTGAAGGCTGTGGTCTTTGATCATCATCAGTAAGTGCTTTAAGTCCTTTTGGGAACAAGCAAGGTTGTGTCATCTGCATATGCAAGAGCCTTCCTCCAGTCCTGATACCAGGTTTTTTTTTCATATTGTCCAGCTTCTTGGATTATTTGCTCAGCATACAGGTTGAATAAGTATGATGAAAGGATACAACTCTGATGCACACCTTTCCTGATTTTAAACCACGCAGTATCCTCTTATTCTCTTCAAACAACTGCCTCTTAGCCTATGTACAGGTTCCTCATAAGCACGATTAAGTGTTATAGAATTCCCATTCTTCACAATATTACCCATAATTTGTTATGATCCACACAGTCAAATGCCTTTGCATAGTCAATTAAACACAGATAAACATCTTTCTGGTATTCTCTGCTTTCAGCCAGGATCCATCTGACATCACCAATGATATCTCTCATTCTATGTCCTCTTCTGAAGCCAGCTTGAAATTCTGGCAGTTCCCTGTCAATGTACTGCAACCATTTTTAATCATCTTCAGCAAAATATTACTTGCATGTGATATTAATAATATTGCCCAATAATTTCCACATTTTGTTAGATCACCTTTCTGTGGAATAGGCACAGATATGGATCTCTTCCAGTCAGTTGACCAAGTGGCTGTTTTCCAAATTCTCTTGGCACCTCCAGCACTGCATTTGTTTGTTGAAACATCTCAGTTGGTATACTGTCAACTCCTGGAGCCTTGTTTTTCTCCAATGCCTTCAGTGTAGCTTGGATTTCTTCCTTTGGTACCATTTGTCATAGATTGAATTGTGTCCCCAAAAAATATGTGTATCAATTTGGCTAGGCCATGTTCACAATTGTGTCATCTGAAGTGATTCTCTTATGTGTTGTAAATCCTATCTCTATGATGTTAATGAGATGGATTGGCAGCAGTTATGTTGATGAGATCTGTAAGATTAGATTGTGTCTGGAGCCAATCTCTTTTGATATAGAAAGAGAAGCCTCAGAGAGACACGGGGACCTCATACCACCAAGAAAGCAGCTCCAGGAGCAGAGCGTGTCCTTTGGACCTGTGGTTCCTGCATGGAGAAGCTCCTAGTCCAAGGGAAGACTGATGACAAGGACCTTCCTCCAGATCTGACAGAGAAAGCCTTCTCCTGGGCCCGACTCCCTGAATTTGAGCTTCTAGCCTACCAGAGTGTGAGAGAATAAACTTCTGTTTGTTAAAGCCACCCACTTGTGGTATTTCTCTTATAGCAGCACTAGATGACTAAGACGCCATTCATTCTTGATCATATGCTACCTCCTGAAATGGTTGAATGTTGACCAATTGTTTTTGATACAGTGACTGTGCATATTCCTTCCAGCTTCTGACGCTTCATGCATTGTTCAATATTTTGCCCATAGAATCTTTCAATATTATAACTTGAGGCTTGAATTTTTCTCCAGTTCTTTAATCTTGAGAAATGCTGAGCGTGTTCTTCCCTTTTGATTTTCTAATTCCAGGTCTTTGCACATTTCATTATAATGCTTTACTTTGTCTTCTCAAGCAGCCCTTTGAAATCCTTGGTTCAACTCTTTTACTTCATCCTTTCTTCCATTTGCTTTAGCTACTGCTACTCCATGTTCAAAAGCAAGTTTCAGAGTCTCTTCTGACATCCATTTTGGTATTTTCTTTCTTTCCTGTCTTTTTAATGACCATTTGCTTTCTTCATGTATGATTTCCTTGATGTCATCCCACAATTCATCTGGTCTTCAGTCATTAGTATTCGATGTGTCAAATCCATTCTCAAGATGGTCTCTAAACTCAAGTGGGATATGCACAAGGTCATACTTTGGCTCTCATGGACTTTTTAAAATTTTTCTTCAGCTTTAACTCGAACTTGCATATGAGTAATTGATGGTCTGCTCGGCAGTTGGTCCCTGGCCTTGTTCTGACTGATAATATTGAGTTTCTCCATCATCTTTTTCCACAGGTGTAGTCGATTTGATTCCTGTGTATTCCATCTGGCAAGGTGTGTGTGTATAGTTGCCATCTGTGTTGTTGAAAAAAGATATTTCTGACACCAACCATCCCTCCCATGGCACTCTCTACTTCTCTGCTAGGTTTGATAATTCATTGCAATGGCCACACAGAACCCACAGACAATACTCATGATTATGGGGTTTATTAGGGAAATAACAGGTTACAAGTCAGGTTCAGGAATACTCAGGATACAGTACTTTAATCAGGACAGCCTCTTCTCAGCCATGCCTACAGGCTCACCTTTCTCTAGCCCCTTGGCCTCTGCCCTACTTGGGCAAGTGTTAAACAAAACTCTTTTAAATCTACCAGGAAGTGCTCTGAGGCACCCCACTCTGCCAGTAAGCCTCAGCCTGAAGGCCCAGCTCTAAGTCCAGGGGTTGGTAAACCTAGCTCCACCAAGTGCCCTGAGGCACCCCATTCCGTCAGCAAGCCTCCTGTCCAAATGTGCTCAGCTTTCTCACTCCATGGGCCAGGAACCCACTGCGCTGTCTCTTGCTTCTGCTGCCGCCATTTCTCTTCATCTTCAGTGGTACAGCTCGCTCTCTGTGTCCTGGATCTAAGAGATTCTGAGAACAGGGATCTTGGGTCCCAAGGATGCACTCCTCTCCTGGCTCTTCTTTCTTGGTGGTGGTGAGATCCTTCCTTCCCGATTCTGAGACAGTTCATTTAAGCCTAGCAGGATGGGGAAACAGACTAATGCCCTCGTTAGGGTTCCATATACCTTATTTGCATAGTCCCACTCAATTACTGTGTGTGAGTTACAAAGACTATGGCTAGAAGGGCCATATTAAGTAATTCATCACCCCGAAGGCTACAAGATTTAATATTATAAAAACTTAGCATCACAAAAGTCTATCTCAAGTTAGTCTATAAATGTAATGTCAGTGCCATATGAATTTATTGGTTACTGTTTTTTGAAATTGCGATTTTTTTAATTTTTATTGTGCTTTAAGTGAAAGTTTACAAATCAAGTCAGTCTCTCACACAAAAATATATATGCGCCTTGCTATGTACTCCTAGTTGCTCTCCCCCTAATGAAACAGCACACTCCTTCTCTCCACCCTCTATTTTTGTGTCCGTTCAGCTGATCCCCTCTGCCCTCTCATCTCCCATCCAGACAGGAGCTGCCCACATAGTCTCATATGTCTACTTGATCCAAGAAGCTCACTCACCTGTATCATTTTCTTTCCCATAGTCCAGTCCAATCCCTGTCTGAAGAGTTGGCTTTGGGAATGGTTCCAGTTTTGGGCTAACAGAAAGTCTGGGGACCGTGACCTCCAGGGTCCCTCTAGTCTCAGTCAGATCATTAAGTCCGGTCTTTTTATGAGAATTTGGGGTCTGCATCCCACTGTTCTCCTGCTCCTTCAGGGGTACTCTCTATTGTGTTCCCTGTCAGGCCAGTCATTGGTTATAGCCGGGCACCGTCTAGTTCTTCTGGTCTCAGGCTGATGTAGTCTCTGGTTTATGTGGCCCTTTCTGTCTCTTGGGCTCATAATTACCTTGTGTCTTTGGTATTCTTCATTCTCCTTTGCTCCAGGTGGGTTGAGACCAATTGATACATGTTAGATGGCTGCTAGCTAGCATTTAAGACCCCAGGCGCCACTCTCCAAAGTGGGATGCAGAATGTTTTCTTAAAAGATTTTCTTATGCCAATTGAACTAGGTGTCCCCTGAAACCATGGCCCCCAAAGTCCCACTGCTGCTACGCTGGCCTTCGAAGAGTTCATTCAGGAAACTGCTTTTGGTTTAGTCCAGTTGTGCTGACCTCTCCTGTATTGTGTGTTGTCTTTCCCTTCACCTAAAATAGTTCTTGTCCACTGTCTAATTAGGATATACTCCTCTCCCTTCCTCCCTCCCCATTCTCATAACCGTCAAAGAATATTTCCTTCTCTGTTTAAACTATTTCTCAAGGTCTTATAATAGTGGTCTCATACAATATTTGTCCTTTTTGAAATTGCCAAAATAATTTTAAAGTTCATATGCCACTGTAAGACAGGCAAAAATCCAAAAATATAACAACACACTGTGTTGGTGAGATTGTGAAGAAACACAAATTTATATATTGCCAGCGGGACTGCAAATTAGTACAACCCCTAGAAGGGGCAATTAGCAATATCTGTAAAAATTACAAATGCGTTTACTTTCATACAGCTGTCCCACTTCTGGGAATCTACCCTACAGGTGCACTTGCTAAATATGAAATGAGTTATCTACAAGGTTGTTCATTTCAGCTTTTGTGTATGTGCATGTGTGTGTGTAAGAGCAAAAAATTGGAAACAACCCAAATGGGTGTCAATAGAAAACTGCTTAAATATAGTTCATTCATGGGAACACTATGAAGCTATAAAAAGGAATGGTGCAGCTTTCTGTATACTGATTTGGAAAGACCTCCAAAACATACTAATGCAAGGTGCAGAACTGTGTACATAAACCAAAAAAAAAAAAAAAAACAAGCCTCCTTCCCTTCAAGTTGATTCTAACTGATTGTGATCCCATGTATTACAGGGAAGATCTGCTCCATGGGGTTTTCTTGGTTGTAATCTCTACAGGAGCACATCACCAGGCATTTTCTTCCAAAGCATGGTGGGGTGAGTTTGAACCACCAACCTTTAGGCTAGCGACCTATGCAAACAACTTGCATCACCCAGGGACCTTGGTTTTGTGTATATAGTATGCTACATTTAAAGAAGGTGACGGAGGAGGGGAAGTGTTACCAAGAATATATTTTTGTTTTGCATAAAGAATCCTGGAGGGACAGACAAGAAGCTAAATTAAGTGGGAACTTTCTAAGGGGTGTTTACTCTTTGTGTGTGTGTGCATGTGTGTGTGTGCACTGCAATGGGTTACTCTTTATATACAGCCTTTCTGGCCTTGGGTTTATAATTCTGCCAAAAATGATTGGTTGGGCTACAGCCTGTCCTGTGATTGGTCTATTTTACACACCTTGCAGGGATTGTTCAATTCACTATGCAGATAGGGTACATGAGACTACCCAGTGGGATGAGTGACCTGCAGGGATTCATTGGTCTATGGTCCTGTTGGGAGAGCCATGCCTTGAAATTGATAAGGAGATTGCTTTTAAAAGCAGTCAACTCATCCTCAGAGAGAGGCAATGGGAGAAAGAAGGAACCTCCTAAAAGAGTGGTAATACGGGTCAAGAGCTGTAACACTGAATTCTGCATGAGACTGCACCAGCCAGCAGCAGCACTATGAGTAGCAGGAACCATGGGACTGACTTGTAGGCCCATTGATAGAAAGAGAGAGAAAGCTGAGTGCACTTGGGTAGGAGGCTTGCTGGCACAGCAGGGTGCCTCTAGCCACTTGTAGGTGGAGCCAAAAGGACTGTACACTTGCTCAAGTGGCACAGAGGTCCAGCAAAGCCCAGAGGGACCCATTGGCAGAGCCAACAGCAACAGCAGAAAGCTACTACTTAGGAGGGCAGCAACCAAGCGGGCTGCTACACTGGCCATGAGTTGGGCCAGTTAGCAGCAGAGAGGCTGGCAGCAGGGAGAGAAGGGCATGTGCACAGCCAAGAGAAGAGTCTGCCTGTGGTGATGGCCAAAAAGAAGCTGAGAGACATCCTGATTGGAAGCCATCCTGATTAACAAATTTGATCCTATCTCCTGAGTTGTACCCTCTTACTTCCAAGATGATCCTGATCCGAGTTGTAGCCTGTGATTTCCATAATAAACCACAAAACTGTGAGCGTGATCTGTGAGTTCTGTGTGGCCATTGCAAGGAATTATCAAACCCAACAGAGAAGTAGAGAGTTCATGGGGGGCAGGGGGGCAACTAGTGTCAGAAATGGTGAAAAAGTTGGAGGTATGTCTGACTTCCACCTCATAGGAGCCAGCTTTGTGTTGATCCTGATTCTTACCTCTCAGGAGTTTAGGTGAATACCAACACTAGATTACAGTGTGTGTGTAGTATTTAGTCTCAGATAAAAAAGTGACATAGAACAATAAAATCTATTAAGAAAACATTCTACATCCCACTTTGGTGAGTGGCATCTAGGGTCTTAAATGCTAGCAAGCAGCCATCTAAGATGCATCAATTGGTCTCAACCCACCTGGAGCAAAGGAGAATGAAGAACACCAAAGACACAAGGTAATTATGAGCCCAAGAGACAGAAAGGCCACATAAACCACAGACTACATCAGCCTGAGACCAGAAGAGCTAGATGGTGCTGGCTACAACTGATAACTACCCTGAGAGGGAACACAACAGAGTATCCCTGATGGAGCAGAGATCAGTGGGATGCAGGCCTCAAATTCTCATAAAAAGACCAGACTTAATGGTTTGACTGAGACTAGAAGGACCCCAGAAGTCATGGTCCCCAGACTTTCTGTTAGCCCAAGACTGGAACCATTCCCAAAGCCAACTCTTCAGACAGGGATTGGACTGGACTATGGGATAGAAAATGATACTGGTGAGGAGTAAGCTTCTTGGCTCAAGTAGACATGTGAGACTATGTGGGCAGCTCCTGTCTGAAGGGGAGATGGGAAGGCAGAGGGGGTCAGAAGTTGGCTGAATGGACATGGGAATACAGGGTGGAGAGAAGGTGTGTGCTGTCTCATTAGGGGAAGAGCAACTAGGAGTATATAGCAAGGTGTATATAAATTTTTGTATGAGAGACTGACTTGATTTGTAAACTTTCACTTAAAGCGCAATAAAAATCGAAAAAAGAAAAAAAAAGTGGCATAGAAAGGAAAGGTAACATTTTCTGTGGTAAAAATTGCTTAACAAACCTGATTTTATAAGATAATGTATTAAGAACATTTAGAGGAATATCCATCTTGTTTTCCTGGCAATATGGAGATTTGTGTGATTCCTCAAAGCTATTTCAAACTGTATAATTTATTGTAGCATAATAAGTCACTCCGAAACTTGGTAGCCTAACACAACAACGATCATTTTATTATAATTTCTCACAGTTTTTGGGATTGACTGTGCTCAACAAGGCAATTCTCACTTGGAGTCTCGTGCAGTTACAGTCAGATGGTGGTTGGGACTGGAGTCATTGAAAGACTTCCTCACTCAAATGTCTGGTAGTTGATGTTGCTTGTCATCCAAAACACTTACATGTGGCCCCTCCATTTGGCCTTCCTCAAGGCATGATGTCTGGATTTCAAGAACAAGCATCACAAATGTGGTGTAGTGAATGACTTTGTGTGGCCGTTCTAGTCACGATCTTGTGGCTCCCACAAGAGGATTATGTGGAACTATGCAAATAAGGTGCTTGTGGCCCACCAAGGGGATTGGAACACCTGCTAATAATGCAAATAAGGTGCACGGAACCCTTGAAAGTGGGTGGGACTTTGCAAATAAGGTGCTTGGAACCCTGGTAGGGGATTGGTCAGTTATGCCATTCTGCTAGGCTTAAAGGGAGCCTATTCCAGATGCAGAGGGGGACCTCACTACCATCAAGAAGAGTTGGGAGTGAAGCATGTCATTTGGATCCAGGTTCCCTGTGCTGAGAACCTCCTAGACCCAAGAGACAGCATGAGACATTGGGAAGTGAAGGCAGAGTCCAGTGGCAGAGAAACGCCAGCAGCAGAATCAGGAGACTGGCGTGAGACGGCTCGGTTGGCTTCCTGGTCCACTGAGCAAGGTGGCTACGGTGGGTGTGCTGACCCACAGAGCAAGAGAACTGCGGGCCTTTGGGCAGAAGGCTTCCTGACAGAGTGCAGAGCCTCCAGACACTTATCAAAAGAGCTAAAGAGCTTTGTAGCACTTGCCCAAGCAGAGCAGAGGCCAGGCTGAGAGCCGAGGCCCAAGAAAGGAGGCCTGTCATGAGGGAGCCAAAATGATCCCGTCCTTAGGGGGCCAAGAGGAGACCTGCATGGCTGAGAAGGGCCTGTTTGCTTGCACAGCCTAGAGGAGCTGAGAGAGCTGTCCTGCAATGAAGAAGGGAGACTTTGTCTACATGCTTCCTGATCCTGATCCCGAGTTGTAGCCTGTTGATTCTGATCGTGAGTTGTACCATAAACCACTTAACTATAAGTATGGTCTGTGAGTTCTGTGTGGTCATTAGAACAAATTATCCAATCCACCAGAGAAGTAGAGAGTGCTGTGGGAGGGACGGCTGCTGCCAGAATTGGTAAAAAGGTTGGAGAGTGGGGGTGTGTCTGACCTTCACCTTATGGGAATCATCCTTGGGCTGATGCTGCTGATCTTGACTCTCCTTCCCTCTCCTGGAGTTAGATGAGGAGGTCTGACGCCACGCCATTTTTATACCAAGACAACCAGGTGAAATTTGTATCACCTTTTACACCTCAGAAGTCACTATGTCCTCCATAGTCAGAGATTCAAGTCAATGATGTTTCAAGTCGATGAGAGAAGTGTCAACGTCACATGGTGGTTTAAGAACACCTTGGAAAATTCAATTGGCCATACAATTTTTTCTGTTTTCTATATTAATAAATATAATGTGAACAAAGAGCTCTTTTAAGACTTCGTAAATTTTAAAAGTTCTTGCCTAGTCCTGCAAAAAGAATTGTGCTAGGTGTTTTCTGTTTGCTCTTGTAGAACAACTCTCTACCAGTCTCTACCCTATTCTGTGCCCTCAAGGACTGGTGTGTATGGATGTGCCAAGAAGCTCACTTGCCCTCTCCCTAGCTTCTCACTGGGTTCTGCCAGTGGGTGGCACCTACAGATCTGAAGTCCAAAAGAGATGAGGTCAGGATATTTATTACCTGGCTGGATAACAGGCTGGCTGCTTTTCTTTAGTCACAGTTTCTGTCTGAAAGCCTTCTCCTATCAATACACTCTGGGTTCCCATAGCTGCTCCCTCCCCTTGCCTCTTTAAATCTAGGGGTGGCAATGGTTTCCCACTCGTGCTTCACTATCTTTTGTTGGTTTCTCTTAACCCAGTCCACACTTAAATAGATCCTTTATTAAAATCTCCCTAAGTATATAGGACCCAGATTGATACAAGAATCTTTAAAACCTATAATTTTGATCAGTGGTCTTCCTGAAAGTAATTTTGTAATGGAAATTTTTGTATTCCTGAAGAATACACTTGTAGGATTTCTCTATCAATCATATTACAGAAAAAAAATAAATCCCTATGGCTCTGCTAGATTTGCTACAAAGAAATTTGTCCCATTTAAAATAACTATATTAAATAAAGCAATTCCACACGTAATTACATTTTTGTAAGTGTTGCAAAGGAGGAAAATAACTATGAAGAGCTATCTTCCTTCTTTCCAAGGATGGGGAAATTGATTTTTTTGGGGGGTGGTGGAGAGTAGGGCTTCCCTGAAAAGGGACATTTAAGAAGATCTGAAGCGGTAGGGGGATAAATCTGACTCCAACTGGGAAAAGCCAACAATTACTCAGCATTTCCTATGGGCCAGGCACTTGTCACAAATACTGTTGTTGTTAGGTGCCAGCAAGTCAGTTTCGACTCATAGCAACCCTACGTACAACAGAACGAACAACTGCCCAGTCCTGAGCCATCCTCAAAACCGTTGCCATGTTTGAGCACATTGTTGCAGCCACTGTGTCAATCCATCTCCTTAAGGGTCTTCCTCTTTTTCTCTGACCCTCTACTTTACCGAGCATGATGCCCTTCTCCAGGGACTGATCCCTCCTGATAACATGTCCAAAGTATATAAGACGAGAAGTCTCATTATCCTTGCTCCTAAGGAGCATTCTGGCTGTACTTCTTCCAAGACAGATTTGTCCATTCTTTTGGCAGTCCATGATGTATTCAATATTCTTTGCCAACACAATAATTCAAAGTCATCAATTCTTCGGTCTCCCTTATTCATTGTACGGCTTTCGAATGCATATGACACAATTGAAAACACCATGGCTTGGGTCAGGCATACCTTAGTCTTCAAGGTGACATCTTCGCTTTTTAACACTTTAAAGAGGTCTTTTGTAGCAGATTTGCCCAATGCAATGCTGTTTGATTTGACTGCTGCTTCCATAGGTGTTGATTGCAGATCCAAGTGAAATGAAACCTTTTACAACTTCAATCTTTTCTCCATTTATCATGAGGTTGCTAATTGGTCCTGTTTTGAGGATTTCTGTTTTATGTTGAGGGGTGATCCATACTGAAGGCTGTGGTCTTTGATCTCATCAGTAAGTGCTTCAAGTCCTCTTCACTTTCAGCAGGCAAGGTTATGTCATCTCCATAACTAAGGTTATTAATGACTCTTCCACCAATCCTGATGCCCCATTCTTTTTCATATAATCTAGTTTATACTTTACATATATTAATATGTCACAAATACTTTACATATACTAATTTGTCCTCAAATCATCATATGACATAGGCATTACTTTATTATTCCTTTTTCATAAGTGATGAGCCAAAGAATAAACCAAAACCAAACCCCTTGCTGTTGAGTCCATTCTGATTTACAGTGACCTGATGTGTTATAGATTAGAACTGCTCCATAGGGTTTTCTTGGCTGTAAACCACAGTGGCGTTGAGTGGGTTCCAACCTCTAACCCTTAGGCTAGTAGTCAAGCACAAAGTGCAAACTGTTTGTGCTACTCAAGGGCCTAGGAGCCAGAGGATAGATGGATTACATAACCTGAGAATGATTATACAAATCATTGTTCAATAAACAGACGAATAAATGGACAATGATGTTTCATGAATTGTGAAAAGCCAAAGCCTCAAATTAATCCAAGACATCTTTGTGTATCATGTAAATGCTTGAGATCCCTGATGCCCCAAGTCAATCTGTTTCTTCATTCACTCACTCAACAGCATGAAATTAATTCATACTCTGCATCTGGTATGGTTCCCGGCCCTGAGAATCAATTACAAGTTAAGATACAAACAGACTCTGTTCTTAGGGCGTTTACATTGTGCCAAGCAGTGGGGAGAGAGGCTTGGGGGAAGAGTCAATCAACTACTACGCAGAGAATTAAAATAGGATGATGTGGTGTCAACTGTGGGCCTAATGTGGATCGGGTAATGAGGAATCTGAATTACAAGATTGGTTACTTGATGTGCTTTGTGATGCTTTCACACACATTTGGTGGTTTCCTCCCTTATCACTCTTCCTCGTATTTCCCTCTAAGATCCCAATCCCCTAGCTTTTCTATTGTGTTAACCACCACCCCCCCAGGCCCCCCCATCCCCCCGGGCCCCCCTACCCCCCCAGGCCCTCCACCCCCCCACCCCCCATTTGGCCACTCCGTGCAGCTGTGCCTAGGCCTGTAGCCAATCGGATACAGCCTAGGGCTGCGCCGGGCAGGGGTTGGTGCCTCAGCCCTTGTGGGCTCTAGAAAGGGTCAGGGTTTCCCTCAACCTGTGGCTACCTGGCAAGCAGAACTGAACCAGAGAGTCGGAAAAGTTACTTGTTGCCATAAGCCTGGAAAATAAAGCTCTACTGTGTGATTGCTGCTGAGACAGTAGGTCACAGGGCCCTGCCCAAGGGTAGGTGTTGTTGTTGTTAGATGCCCTCATGTTGGGTTCTGACTCATAGCAACCTTATGTACAACAGAACTAAACACTGCCCAGTCCTGTGCCAACCTCACAATCATTGCTACGTTTGAGCCCTTTGTTGCAGCCACTGTCCGTCCATCTCATTGAGGGTCTTCTCTTTTTCGGTAACCCTCTGCTTTACCAAGCATGATGTCCTTCTCCAGGGACTGGTCCCTGATAACATGTCCAAAGCATGTGAGATGAAGTTTCGCCATCCTTGCCTCTGAGGAACAAATCTGTCTCGGAAAAAAGTACAGCTAGAATGCTCCTTAAAGGCAAGGGTAGAGGTAGGGGACATTTACAGGTAAGTCACGCCAAGATGTAGGGGTAATGCCTGGATGCTGGGGCAGGGAAGCGCAGACACTGTGGGGTCAGAGGTGGAAGCCCCAGGCTCAGCATGTAGCTGAACCGGCACCATCTGAAGTCTGCTCCCATCACCACAGGTGCCTGTGAACAGCATGGAGAAAGAGCAGCCCCTCACTGCATCCGAGGAGCTGGCTGCCCGGAAATGCGAATGGACTGCACAAATCCCAGGAGCTGCACCTGACTCGAGTGAGTAGTCCCAGAGGCCAACTCAGACCTGCTACCTGGCTGGGCCTGTGTGTGTTCATAGACAAGGCAGCTACACCAGCCAACCTTCCAGACCGTAGGACTGGATTATCCTCTGAAAGATCTAGCCCGGTGATAACCTTGTAATCATTTTGAAAACTTCTTCAGAAATACACATGGTCAGGCCTCACTCCTATAGTGTTTGATGTGATCAGTTTCTGGACCCAGACATGTCGTTGTTGTTAGGTGCTGTCAAGCTGTTCCGACTCATAGCGACCGTATGCACAGCAGAAGGAAATGCTGCCAGGTCCTATGCCATCCTCACAATTGTTTCTATGCTTGAGCCCACTGTTGCAGCCACTGTGTCAATCCATCTCGTTGAGGTTCTTCCTCTTTTTTGCTGACCCTCTACTTTACCAAGCACGATGTCCTTTTCCAGGGGCTGATCCCTCCTGATAACATGTCCAAAGTATGTGAGACACGGACTCGCTACCCTTGCTTCTAAGGAGCATTCTGGTTGTACCGAGACATAGTTATTTTTAAAGCAACTCCTACACCCTCCACACCCAAGCCCAAATATTTCTATCAAATCTTTCTTTTTGTGGAGTATACTACAAATCAGAGATGAAAAGGAAATTTGTCTAAAAACTCAGTGCGCTGGTCACTCATTCATTCATCCAAAAACAGCCCGATAGCTTCTCATGTGCCACAACCAACTAAATAGTGTAGATACAGTGGTAAATAGGTAAAGGTTCTGTTTTGAGTACAGAAGGCAGGTCCACAGCCAATGATTACTCCATGATTTGGCAAATGCCACGTTGGAGGGAGCAACAAAGTGCCTCCAAAGTGCAGAGAAGAAAAAGACCGTCTTTAGTGGAGACCAGGAATGCTTCGTGTATGAGATGACAATTAAGTCACTTGACAGATGAGTAGGGTATTATCAGACAAATAAGGCAGTTGGGGAAACAGAGGGAACAAGCGCAAAGGATGAATCCTCACTAGGATGAGAGTCCATCCAGGAAGCAGCTGGGTGCAACTGGAGACAGGAATATGTCAGGGGCAAGTGCTTTAGAGCTCTATTTGCCAAGAAAAAATCAGTCAAAAATTGAACACTAATTCACTTGAGATACTGCACAAAGAATGCATATGTGAAAAAAGCAATGATAGAGCATCACCCTTTTGCAGTCTCTAACGAATCACTGATTTAGGTGGTAATTACCAATGGCTGCTAACATCACAAAGAGAGACAGGAGATTTTGTGTCTCCTGAGTACACCAACACCAGCTTCATGTGAAGTAATCTTGCTAAAAAAAAAAAATTAAACCTGAATTGGATAACGCCACTAGATCTAACAACTTATTTATAGGAAATAGAGTGGTCAAAGGAACATGTTAAAGGACATCATAGGGATATAATTAGCAAAATCCACTTTGGGAAACTATAGGACAATCAACTCAGCGTTTTTCAGTCCCCAAACCCAAAAACCCATTGCCATCAAGTCGATTCCAACTTATAGCAGCACTATTTTTTTTATAGGACAGAGCAGAACTGCCCCATAGGGTTTTCAAGGAGCGCCTGGTGGATTTGAACTGCTGACTTTTTGGTTAGCAGCTGTAGCTCTTAACCACTATACAACCAGGGCTTCCCTTTTCAGTCCCCACATCCCCCTAAAAAGGCAAGGGGAAAAAATAGATGAAGAGACGACCTAGAGATTAAATAAGCCTTAAGAGATGAACTAACTGCAGTGTATGGAACTTGTTTGGATCTCAGGTCAAACTATAAAAATAATAAACACTTAGGGGACCATCAGAGCCCTGCTGGTGCAGCGGTTAAGAGCTACAGCTGCTAACCAAAAGGTTCACAATTTGAATCCACCAGCCCCTCATAAACCCTAAGGGGCAGTTCTACTCTTCCTATAGGGTCTCTGTGAGTTGGGATTGACTCGATGGCAACAGGTTTGGATTTTTTGGTATGGGACCATTAAGAAAATGTGAACACTGACAGTGTATTTAACATTAAGGAGTTAATTGTTTTGGGGATGTGATGATGGTACTGTGGTTATGTTTAAAAAGATTTCAAAATATTTATAGGTAGAAAAAAAACTGGAAATCAGGGGATTTGTGTTCTTGGCTGAACTCTGCCATCATCCCTACGACCTCAAACTTTTCTGAACCTTTCATAGACAGTGGGGGAATTGCGTTGGAGTTCTTCTCATGCCCCCTTCATGATATATACGGTAAGTGCACACCACCCATCTACTTGCTCAGTGTTTTTCCTTATATCAGTATTTAAATTTATTTAATATTATCACAGATGGGAACTGTTAAATTTTATCTTTTTTTTTTTAAATCTGTAGGTTCTCCTTCCCCTTGATCTTTTCGTTTTGCAATGTTTTTTAGTTGTATGTGTGTGTTCGTTGGGGGAGAAAAACAAAAAACAGGTTGTTCTATAGTTTCCCAAAGTCTGGATTTTGCTGACTGCATTCTGGTAGTGTTTTTAAGCCCTCCTCACATTTTTGTTTTTAAAGGGAATCTAAAGAGGTATTAAAATAGATATTTTAAAAATTACTGTTAAAACCCATTAGTCCCCGAGATCTTTCCTCAACCTAATCAAGATTAAAAGGGAAATGAAAATGCCATCACTGCCTCACTGTGTGTGACTCACTGTCATTCAGTGCCATCTGAAATCATCTCAAGAACCTCTGTATAGCTAAACTCATACTTTTTGAAATCCTGTTTAATTCAATCTTAAGACACTTGCTTAAAATTGTACAGCTATATAATAGTCAAGTCAGTACTGCTCCTCAGCTCACTTCTCCCAATCGGTGCTCTCTCCACCCCCCATCCCTCCCTAGCATAGGATCCTCCAGTGGCTCCCCCTCCTGTCAGGATAAAATCAAAACCTCTCTTTTGAATGACCTCCCAGACACCAAAACAGGTAATTATTTGGATATTTTTCCATGCCTACACTGACAAACTTATGTGTCCTGGTGATAGAATGAAGCTTGGAAATTAAATCACCATGAAGCAGTGGAGAAGGTCAAAAGATTTAAATTACCTGCAAACTGGGAAGCTCAAAAGCTAGTCTGGAATACGAATTGCAGGAAGAAGAAAAGAAAAAGTAAGTGTAATTCTGCCATCTTCACAAGCCGTGGACTCAAATATTATATTGTCTTTTGAGGCAGGCTGCCTGGCTTTGCCCACCTGTCATCTTAGCCAAATAAACTTCTGGCGTCTCTTTCCTCATCTACACCTAAGAGTTGTAAGAATAAAATATGTAAAACATTTAGAACAGTTAGACATTGTTAGTGCTACATAAGCAATGGCTAGATACATAGGTGAAAGGCTAAGCTACAGTAACAAAAACTCCAACAATAAAACCCATTAATCTCTCAGTTTCCAGGTGAGCAGCCCAAGTCAGAGGGGCAGGTCTGCTCCACACAGGTATTCATCCCATTGTTGTGCTGCCTTTTCCCTGGGCCTTGTTCTTGTCCGCATGGGCAAAGGTGGGTAGTTTTAAGTTCCAGCAGCAGGAAGGACAATGGGTGTAGAAGAGGCACAGCCTGAGTCTTAAGGTCTGGGCCTGGAAGCAGCACTCAGCACTTCTATTTTGTTAAGAACTTAAGTCACCTGGCCTGACTCAAATGCAAAGGAAGTTGGGAAATTGGTGGCCACGAGCCCAGCAAGGAAGGGAGAATGGCATTAAAAAAAATTTTTTTTATTATGCTCTAAGTGAAAATTTAAAGTCAGTCTCTCATACAAAAATTTATATACACCTTGCTATATACTTTTTTTTTTTTTTTAAATATACTCCTAGGAAACCCTGGTGGCATAGTGGTTAAGTGCCATGGCTGCTAACCAAGAGGTCGGCAGTTTGAATCCGCCAGGTGCTCCTTGGAAAGTCTATGGGGCGGTTCTACTCTGTCCCATAGGGTCACTATTAGTCGGAATCAACTCGACGGTAGTGGATTATATACTCCTAGTTGTTCTCCCCGAGACAGCACGCTTATTCTCTCCACTCTTTTCGTGTTCGTTGGGCTAGCCTCTGACCCCCTCTGCCCTCTCATCTCCCACCTAGACAGGAGATGCCAACATAGTCTCATGTGTCTACTTGGGCCAAGGAGCCCACTCCTCACCAGTATCATTTTCTATCCCATAGTCCACAGTCCAATCCCTGTCTGAAGAGTTGGCTTTGGGAATGGTTCCTGTCTTGGGCTAACAGAAGGTCTGGGGTCCATGACCTCCAAGGTCCTTCTAGTGGGAGGAAGGATTTTGATGAACACCTATCTACCACAGCTATTTGTATTACTTCTTATAGATCACAGCCAATTCCACAATTTGCTTTGAAAGTCGATCAACCTTCATCATGTGTAATAAGCAGTAATAGCACTGATTGCCATCTCTAAGTCTTTCTTGATTTAAAAGGAACCAAGGAATTATGAGGTAACAGAGCTAATGTTTTCCCCCTTTTTAGGAAATGTGCAGCAAAAGGGGAAGACTCTGAGAGAATAAAATTGCTGGAGATCAGTGCAGAAGATTCAGAAAAATGGGAGATGAAAAAGGGAAGGAAAAACCCTGACCTGGGATTTTCAGGTAAAACTGGCGTTTATTGAATGGGCCTACCAGTATTGCCTTCAGTGTTTCTTGTTTTAAGAAATGATATGCTCTTTGTACTTCCTTCATGGAATATTCTCTAAGAATCTAAATCCAGGAAATAAACACGAGTACAAAAGTAATAATGCTGCTTTCAATCAGCTGGTAAATTAAAGCCTGGATTATCACCTCTTCAAGCCATGACTCTTATTAGCTTAGTGTCTTGTGCATCATTACTTAATACTAGGTCTAAAAACGCCTCAACATCTAAACAGTTTGTGGTACTGATTTTTAGATTATGCTGCCCAGTTATGCCAGCATCATTGGTTAACCAGGCAGCTCAAACCTGACATGGAAACGTATGAGAAACTGAGATAAAAACAGTTAAGTCAATGTGATTTATCATCATACTCCTTGTATGTTGAGAAGGGCTTTAGGAGTGCTTATTCTGCAGCTTTACTTCCTGGCCCCATCACTTACAAGCTGTGTCACAAAATTTCTTTGCCTCAGTTTTCTCATTTGTATACAGGGAATAATAGTATTTAAATACCGTATACGGCTACTTTAAGAACTAAATGAATTAATTCACACAATGCACTTAAACAGTGCTTGGCACACAGTAGCACTATATATATGTTAGCTGCTGTTCTTACTGTTACTACTGTGTCCCTTAGCAATGGAGGATTTATACTTTCATCATGTATAATGAGCAATGCCAAACTGCAGTTTCTCTAATTATCTAAGACAATTTACGATAATATCTAAGATAGTATGCATAAAATAATGGTTTATAGATAATAAGAGTGGAAAGAGCTATAAATCATGTAGACTAGAGAGTGGTTCTCATTCAGGCTCTGCCACCGTATGAACTTGGTGGGTAAATTAATTGTCTATGAGCTAATTTAACTGCAGGGCATTGGACTAGATGATTTCTTAAGTGTCTTCCAAATCTGAATTCTATTAATTTGAAATCAAACTGTAATCCCAAGCGTTTCCATTTTTACTAAACACTGTCCAGGTCTAAAGGCATAGGATCTTTATAATGTTACTCACCAACTTACCCTTTCTAAGCCAAGAAAAGTTCTACCTAAAATCCAAGTCGTCTTCATGGAACACATGTGCCTTCCACAGAGGAAATTAACAGGATGGTCACAGACCACAAAAGCAGCCTGAAGTTTCAGCACTGATTTCATGCCTAATGACAAAGTTCATTTTTATCGACTCTTAAAGTGTAACATACAGATAGAAATTAAGAACACCTGAAGTACTGATTTGAAGCCCTGGTGGTGCAGCAGTTAAAATGCTCAGCTAATCAAAAGGTCAGTGGCTTAAACCCTCCAGCCGCTCAGAGAGAAAGATGTGGCAGTCTGCTACCATAAAGACTTACGGCCTCGGAAACTCTATGGGGCAGTTACGCTCTGTCCTGTAGGGTTGCTAAGAATCAAATGAGAGTAGTTTGAAGAATGGTCCCATTCACCATTTTTTTTTTATTTAGGCAGAGATAACATAAATGAAAATTCTGTCTCAAAGTAGTGTAATATATTAAATTTACTGCCATTGAGTCGACTCATAGCAACCCTACAGGACAAAGTAGAACTGCCACCAAGAGTTTTCCAAGGCTATAATCTTTATACAGTTTATGGAAGCAGACTGCCACATCCTTCTCCTGCAGAACAGCTGGTGGCCTCAAACCCCCACCCACTCAGCAACTGAGTGCTTAACCACTGTGCCGCAAGTAATGTATTTACTGCCCTCATATTTCAATATGAATCTGGGTTATTTCCCAATCTTCAGTCCAGATCATCTGACAATACTAACTTATAAATTAAAATGAAAGTCAACAAGGCTCATTAAACATGTTTCTTTACAGAATGTTTTTCTATTGTTTTCAATCTTTACTAAAACCAAAAATGAAGGCAGCTTTTATTTCTGTATTTCTCTCCATAACAGGATTGAAAAATGAGACAAATCTAGCCATAGATGACAATGCAGATATCGACTACGTTAATGAAAGGCATGCCACATCCCGCAGGCGACGGACAGATCCTATGGGAAAGAGTAACAGCTGTCTAATCTCCTGCAGGAACTGTTCTGACGTGCAGGGAGAATTTGGGTAGTGAAGTGCCAGTGACAAATTATAACAATAAACCTGGACTCTCTATGTCTTTCTAATATGTACAAACAAACCCACTGACATCGAGTTGATTCTGACTCATAGTGACCTTATAGGACGGAGCAGAACTGCCTCATTTTGTTTCCAAGGAGCACCTGGTGGATTCTAACTGCCAGCCTCTTGGTTAGCAGCTATAGCACTTAACCACTACGGCACCAGGGTTTCCTCTAATATGAAGTGTTCTAAGTTTCTAAAAATGTCTATTTTCATGTTCATATATTTTTTTGCACTTGTTTTAAATAAATCTGCCTTGAATTTGTTTAAAGCATGTGTGTATTTAATGTATGAAGCCTGCTAAGCTTAAATACTAGCTAGACATATGTTGACTCATCACTGTCCTGAAATTTGTCATGTATTTCACCTGACCTGTTGAACTTGGGAGCTAAATTAATAATTTTTCTTACAAGCTATGTAGTGAATAGAAGGTGGCAGTAGCTACCTCTCCCCAGAAGTCATAATTACAGATGCTTGCTTGTCCCATACCCCAAGTACATTTACCTGCTGACTAGTAAGGCAAGAATGTGAGGTAGGACACTGACGCTCTTAGGGCATTTTATGAAAATGTCAAATTTCAAAAAGCAAATACCCCTTGGAAGAAAGTCGCATTAATTTGGTCAAAGTATTACTAAAATATATACAAAATTTCAAAATTAAAAAGGCTTAACTGGTTCAAAAGACTTATGGACCAAAACTACCACAGCCTCCACCAGACTGAGCCCAGCACAACTAGATGGTGCCCAGCTACCACCATTGACTGCTCTGACAGGGATCATGATATAGGGTTCCGGACAGACCTGAAGAAAAATGTAGAATGAGATTCTAACTCACAAAAAGATCAGACTTACTGGCTTGAAAGAGGCTGGAGAAACCCTGAGAGTATGGCCCTCAGACACCCTTTTAACTCAGTACTAAAGTCACTCCTGAGGTTCACCCTTCAGCCAAAGATTAAGACAGGCCCATAAAACGAGACTAAAGGGCACACCAGACCGGGGCACGGACGAGGAGGTAGGAGGGGACAAAAATGCCGGTTATGGGGAACCCAAGCTAGAAAAGTGGAGAGTGTTGACATGTTGTGGGGTTGGCAGCCAATGCCACAAAACAAAGTATATTTAGTTTAATGAGAAACTAATTCACTCTGTAAATGTTCAACTAAAGAATTAAAAAAAAAAAAAAAAAGCGTAACTGGAATTCAAACCTTATTTCAGCCAACAGGTATTACCCAAATCCATTGCCATGGAGTTAATTTCAACTCATAGTGACCCTATAGGACAAAGTACAACCACCCCATGGTTTCCAAGTTAAAACCTGGTGGCAAACTGCAGATCTTCTGGTTAGCGGCCGTAGCTTTTAATCGCTGCACCACCAGGGTTTCCAACAGGTGTTTAAAAAAAAAAAAGGTGTTAGGAACCTTTTATTTCAACTGTTTAAAAAATTGGAGCATATGGTTTGAATACTAATTACGGAAAACACAGGACAGAAAACCTGAAGTCAGGACCATCATACAAAAGTGAAAGAGATTATTTATACGGGGGCACTATCCGTGTGACTAAGACTGGGAACAAGTTGGGTACGTTTGTATAATACTCTGTATATACCCACCCGGAAGGGAAACCCTGGTGGCGTAGTGGTTAAGTGGTATGGGTGCTAACAAAAAGGTCCAAGTTCGAATCCACCTGGCGCTTCCTGGAAACCCTGTGGGGCAGTTCTACTCTGTCCTATAGGGTCACTGTGAGTCAGAATTGACTCGACAGCAATGGGTTTTTTAATACAAGGAAGCTCTAATTTAGTTTTTTTTTTTTTAGTAACTAGAGATGGTAATTTCAGTTCTACTAACAGAGACACTGATCCCTAGGTAACAGGTCTGAGGTCACGTACTAACCCAAAGGTTGGAAGATGGGCCTGCTGATCTGCTTCCCAGAGGTCACGACCATGAAACCCTATGGAGTGCAGATCTACTGACACACGTGGGGGTTGCTCTAAGCTGGATTCAAAGTGACAGCAACTAGTTCTGGTTTTTAGGGTGAAATTTTCCTTCAGAGCAGCTGTCTGAAAGAACTTCCTGTAATGTTAAGTAATAACTTCCATTTCAGAAGTAATAACTTCCATTTCAGATTAACTTTTTAAATATACAAACTTCTATCAAAGAACTTAGGGCTTCTCCTTGTGGACAGCCTGTTATCTATTCATTCTATTCTTTGGGTATTTGTCTTTTTCTGAGTATTTTTTGTTGACCCTCTAATATTCTGCCTATCATATTAACTTCTCATCCGTTGACTGGAAATGTCATCATTTCTCAATTTGCTAAAATGGTGGCACAGGGGGAAGTAAAACTGGTAATTAAAAAGGTACTTAACACTTAGAATGTTTTCCTGATTATGCAAAGGCATTTAACTGTGTGGATCATAACAAATTATGGATAACATTGTAAAAAATGGGAATTCCAGGCCACTTTAATTATGCTCCTGCAGAAGCTACACATAGACCAACAGGCAGTTATTCAAACAGAGCAAGTGACTACTACTGCATGGTTTAAAGTCAAAGAAGGTGTGGGTCAGGGTTGTGTATTTTCACCATACTTATTCAGTCTGTATACTGAGCAAATAATCCAAGAAGCCAGACTCTACGAAGAACGGGACATCAGAACTCACTAACAGCCTGCAACATGCAGATGACACAATTTTGCTTGCTGAAAGCGAAGACTTGAAGCACTTACTGACAAAGATCAAAGAGCACAGCACAGCCTTCAGTATGAGTTATGTCTCAACATAAAAGAAAAAAATCCTCACAACTGAACCAATAATCAACATCATGATAAACAGAATATATTGACATTGCCAAGGATTCTGTTTTACTTGGATCCACAATTAACTCCCATAGAAGCAGCAAGTCAAGAACTCAAATCTGCCACAAAATACCTCTTTTAAGTGTTAAAAAAGTGAAGATGTCACTTGGAGGACTAAGGTATACCTGACTCAAGCCACTGTACTTTTGACAGCTTCATATACATGCAAAAGTCAGACAATGAATAAGAAGACCAAAGGAGAATTGATGCCTCTGAATTATGGTGTTGGAGAATACTGAATATACCATGGACTGCCAGAAGTCTTGGAAAAAGTACAGTCAAAACTCTCCTTAGAATCAAGAATGGTGACTTTATCTCACGTACTTTGGACATGTTGTCAGGAGCAACCAGTCCTTGGAGAAGGACATCATGCTTGGTAAAGCAGAGGGTTGGTGAAAAAGAGAAAGCGCCTCAACGAGATGGACTGACACAGTGGCTGCAACAATAGGCTCAAACACAGCAACAATTGTGAGGGAGGCACAGGACGGGGCAGTGTTTCATTCCGTCGTACATACGGTGGCTGTGTACCTAACACAACAGCACCTAACAACCACAAACAACATACTTAAAAAAAAAGGAAAATCCCAAAATGGCAAACTGAATCTCATGCGTATTTTTATCCTAACAGCATTTTTTAACCTAAAATTTCAATTTGATAACTAAGAGCTTTTAAAAAGCAAAGCATTAAGAATAAAGAAATACAATTAAATCTCGGATTCTATAGCTTATTTAGGTATTTCCATTTCAACTTCTGTCTGTCTTAGTTTGCTGCCCTGAAGTTCTTATTAGCGCTTCAGGTAACACTACTCCAGTTGTCCGTAAATTTTAGCTCAAGCTTTTCAAATTTTAATAAGTATACAAATCAACTGAGAACTTTTTAAAAATTCAGATTCTGACTCAGGTCTGGAGTGGGGACTTGAGTTTCGGCATTTCCAACAAGCTTCCACTTACAGCCAGCAAAGCCCCTACCGGTCCATGGACCGCACTTGGGACTCAAGTAATATACACATAATAAAGTGACACTAAAATAATTTAAAAATGGCATTTATTAACAAATATACATAGCACAAACACAGTTCAATTGCCATGTTTGTCTTACAAATTTCAATTCTACTTAATCAATTATACAAAATATGTACTAGTATATACAAGACTCCCACCTGTTTGTAACCTCTGGTCCATTTGTGCTATCTCACATCTGCAAGACAAACCTAAATTGTTAATATTTAAAAATTTAAAGTACTTAAATCTTACCATGTTGGGTTTTTTATTTGCAACAGTTAGCATCAAATGGCTCAAAGAGATGGGTTAATGCTTGAAACTTTCAATAAAGTGCAGTTTCAGACACCTTCAGCCATTAGTTTTCTTCTTTAGATAGGCAACCACAGTTCATACGGACTTTTTTTCTTATCTACTTTTGGAGATCCTGAAGAAGTCTCTTCACCAGTGGCTTTAGCTGTTTTCTCAAGTGCTGACTTTGCTACAGAATTCTGTAAGAGAACAAGTTCTTAAATCAAATTCCCAAACACATATGATTTCACAAACTTAGTAATTCCACCTACAGTTAAGACTTATCAACCAAATGCAAAGTGTGGAACTCATTCACGACCTGATTCAAACAATCCACAATATCCTAAGAAAACTATTAGGGAAAACTGGACATGCAAAACGTATCTCATGAGAGGCGTCATTAACAGTTCTGACGTTTTGTTTTTTAAACCCTTATCTGATTCTGAGATATTCTGATTTAGGGATATTCTCAGTTCTGCTTTTAAAATATTTCAATTAAAAAAAGTATACAGGGAATAGATAAAAGAATGGCAAAATACTGAAAACAATGTGGATGTGTTAAGATATGGGACCCCATTATACTGGTCACCTGTGGAAGTAGCACAAAAATATAAATCTATCAACTCTATTTAGAGAGGCTTAAAAGACCCCCAACAAAGACAAAACAATAAGCCTTCCAACAGAAGAGCCTACATTGTACTAGTTATGTTCTAAATCTGAATTCTGAATGTCCAAAGCTTAGATTGTTGTTGTTGTTGTTGATAGTACTTACTAAATTAGAGCTAAAAGCTATGCTTCTTTGCTGGAAAGATTTTTCACTGGGACTTTTAGTTCCATCTTTGGTTAGCTTTTCCGATAGCTAGACAGGTAAGAGAGTATATTTTTTAAAAGCATGCCCTTGGTTTGAGTGCTGTGTAACAAGTAGTATACAAATTCAGGTGCTTACACAAGTCAAGCTGGCTTTAACCATATAATTATCAGCCTAAACAACAGACTACTGTTGAGGTTTTCCCTCAAAATTTCTTTAATGAAAACCTTGATTAAGGCATCATTTGCCATAATACAGATAATTTTATCCCCCTACTCCAAATTCAAATAACTTTTAAGAGTAAAGTCATACCAGAAAACACCTAGTTTCTAATTTATTTCTTCAATTAACTATGACACTTGTCTGTTTAGGCACCTAACCACCTGAATAAGCAATTCAACTAAGACCCTATTTGTCTACTAATAACAAACCCACATCGCGGTCCCAACTGTAGACTCATCTAGATAGCACATCTAGAACACATCATCTGTGTTCAACGTTAACTGATTCTTCCACGTTTTTTTATTCAGACACTTGAGAGTTAAAGGATGTATTCAATACAAAAAAAAACTAAGCAGTCCCTAAGTTCAACATAAATCAGAAACAAATATGAACATCAACTGATAACTCCCTTAAACCTCTGAAATTATGAATTTTATGCTTTAGATTTCACATAAAGAAAGTGTCATTTGCCAGTGCATATCCTGCCCATTTCTGGAGAATTACAACAAACTTATCTGCAAGTGAAGCGGGTCTCTTCTTCAGTAATCTTTCAAAACATCTGGAATATATTGCATATATTATGAAAGGGACATCTATAACACAGATGCGCCATCGTTACAAAGTGTACTGTCCATTAGTTTTAAAGCTTTTAGTGCCTGACCCAAATTCTAGCATGCACATCATCTAACTAACCAAAAGCTAAGCTTTCATGTGTGAACATATTTAAAGTTATTTAAACCTGATGCTTTAGCCCATGTACCAATTACCAACAGATTTTCTTCATCAATGTCTGGAGACCACATTCAAGATTTCTATAAGACAGAAATAAAGCAGGTAAACTATACTGTATGTCGAGTACAGAACTGTGGGAACATAACGCTGCAAATGAAAGCTACAGATAAATTATATGTAAAGCCTAGAGTTTAGGAAAATCTGGTAACTATATAGCTATCATCTATGAACCAGTTACAACACATAAGCAGTGTATGATAATTACTAGTATTGTGTCAAGCCAAAATAAAGTTCATTATTTTTCGATTTCCATGGGTGAAAACCTATCTAGTACATTCAGGTCTATTGTTTTTGACACATTTAGGTAGCTTGTCCACAACGCACTGCTGAAAACCAGGACTTTTTGCACCTAATAGGGGTTTCCTACAACACACACTTTCCAGGACAGTCCTAGGCAATCTGGGATGGTTGGTCACCAAAATATAAAGTTCATAATTTCCATTTTGACAGATAACAGCATTTCTAGTATTTTCAGATCTGCTATTTTGAAATTAGCAAATTACATTTGTTAATCTTTCTAAGAAATATACTGTAAAGTAAATCAAATAAAAATGGGTAATCACATCTTCTTGTTAGTAATTCTTCCAAATATTTCCTCTGGATAAAGATGGAACACTTACCTCGAACTTCACAGCTGTTCCACGGTTTGCCTCTTTAGCTACAGGCACAGTTCTCAGACTAGGTGGCAAGTCAAGGTTGGCTGTTCCTAAAGCTTTCGCTGCATTGGCTTTTGCGATTTCTAACAGCTCCACTCGATCTACAAAAATAAAAACAAGATTCACTAGTACCCAAAATGACTGAGAATCACAAACTAAGCATAAGTTTTATGTAGAATATAAACACTCTGTCACTTGTTTTTATTTTTTACATAAAGAGTAACTATTCATGAAAAAAGAGCCCTGGTGGCACAGTTGCTAACCAAAAGATTGGCAGCTCAAATTCACCAGCCACTCCTTCAAAACCCTATACAGCAGTTCTACTCTGTCCTATAGGGTCACTATGAGTCTGAATTGGCTTGACGGCAATGGGTTTTGATTTTTGAAAACAAACGCCTGCCCCTTTTGCTGAGAAAAATATAACAAACACCCTTAAATAACGTCAACAATTAGTTTTCCTTACCAAAGAACTAAACTTCATACTGTTTTTGCCTTCGCTTCGTATTTATATTTCTCAGTTTCAGTTTCGTGGTAATACTTATTTCAGAACAGTTCTAGATTTACAGAAAAGTTGTAAATTTAGAGTTCTCATATCCAATTTGGGAAACCGTGGGGACATACTGGTTAAGTGCTATGGCTGCTAACCAAGGGTCAGCAGTTCAAATCCGCCAGGCACTCCTTGAAAACTATGGGGCAGATCTACTCTGTCCTGTAGGGTCGCTATGAGTCAGAATCCACTTGAAGGCACTGGGTTTGGTTTTATATCCAATTTGACCTCAGGCTGCTAACCAGAAGTTCGCCAGTTCAAATTCACCAGCTGCTCCATGGAAACCCTACAGGGCAGTTCTCTGGCCTACAGGGTGGCTGAGTCAGGAATCAACCTCAATGGCAACAGGTTTGGTTCGATTTTTTTAATACCTACTTTACATTAACATATTACATTAGTATTATGATTCTAATTAATAAGCCGATAATGATAAATTAACTAAAGCCCATACTTCCTTCAGATTTCCTTTGTTTTTCAACGTCTTTTTTCTGTTCCAGACTCCCATCCAAAATACCACTAATTATTTGATTTTCAATTACAGTATAATCCAGCTTTTATTTACTGATATAGTAGTAACTTACAAATTTTCTTTTTACCCTCCGGATTTTGGCCAGTATCAGTAACAAAATGTATACGAAAAAACATAGGAAAAAGATAAAATTGAGTTCAAAGCGGTGATAATGTTCTTACCACTCAGAACAATCTATACCATACTACCTTCAAAGCGCCAGATGTAGTTTGACCTGAAAAGCTAAGGAGGATCAGGCCTGGATAGTACTTGGATGGTAGACTGCCTGGGAATACCGGGTGCTGTAGGATTGGTTAAAGAGCTGGACTGCCAACTGAGGTTGGCGGTTCAACATCACCAGCATCTCCAAAGGAGGAAAACTTGGTAATCTGCTTCCCTAGAGATGTAAAGCCTTAAAAACCCTATGAGATCACTATGAGACCAATAGACTTGATAGCAGTGGGTATTAATAGAAACTGCTTAGTCAGGCCAGGTCATTAATTAACATTAACAAGGCTCCCAAGTAAACGGGTTTTCCTACACCGAGAGCCATTTATTTAACACCCATCATGACCGCGATGAGTCACAACTGACTGGACAGCAGTGGGTTTTTTTTTTTTTTAAACACACCTTTAATTCAGATGAAAAACATCACCATCCATTTAAAAATAGATTAATAGTATTTTAGTGCTGATCAGCTCAACAGCCACCCCGGCCAAAAATACACGGATTTCCTGCTAAGCTAATACACTGAACTTACAAAGCAACTTCAGTTCTGTCCTACACATACACCGTCACCACGCGAAAAAACGTGAAAAAGGAAAACCATGCGCCCCTCTTAACGATAAATACCCACCTTTCTCAGTTAAGCGAAAGGGGGTTCTGCTCCGCGACCTCGTCCTGGATCTCTCCCTCCAACTTCTGTGTTCTCCCGGGTACACGGTGCGGCCAAAGCCATAGTACCGTCGGCCCCGCGCGAGATCACCGGTCTTTCTATAGTAGGACCTCCCCCGAGAGCGGGACCTGCTGCGGGATCGGTGGCGCGAAGGAGGGCGGTAATGCCTCCTAGAAGACACGTAGCGCCGTTCTCGGTACCGGCGGCTGCGGGACCGCGAACGGCTCCGCGAATACGACCGCGAGTAGCGCCTGCAATTCCGCTGGTGGTGCCTCCGGGAGCGAGACCGTGACCTGCCCCTTCTCCGGAGCAGGCTTCGACTGCGAGACGACGACCGACTCGAGACGCTAACGCCGGACCGAGCGCTTCTCGAAGAGGAGCGACTACTGGACCGCGAGGACGACCGGCGGCTGGAAGGGCCCGTGGGGGGGGACTCCTTGTCCTGCGGCGAGCCCGGCCACATGTCGTTCACATAGTTAGACATCTCTGCCTGCGGCTTTAACCACTTCTCCGAGAAGGAACACTTCCCGAAAACTCAAGTTGTTGCTTAAACAGAAACAAACAAAAAAAGGTGAAGTCCGGCGGCGGATGCCCGCGCCGCGTTAGGGCTCCCTCCCGGAAGCGACCCGCCCGCGCCCTCGGGCCGCCCAGCTACGGCGCAGGCGCGGCCAGGCCCTGCGCAAACAAGCGAGCCTTCCTTCACAGCCCGATGAGGGTGTGACTCCGCCAAGCTGCCCCCAGGTTCTTGCCTTCCCGCCCGCCACCCGTTCCACGTTTTGCGCCACGCAGGGCCCAGGACCTTTCTTGCCGCTCACACCTGGGATAACTCCGGGGCCGACCTCACCACCTGAAAACTTACCACAGGCCGTCGATGCCCCACTCAAGACGGATAGATGGTCACAACGAACGCTTCCCTGTCGAAGTTTAGGACGAAAAGAGGCTTCTCCAACCTACTCTAGAAGCTCAAACTCAGAAGCTCCACTTCCGACGTCCTGTCGCGAACGCAGAAGACACCACACAGGCGCGGTCGAAAGTACTAGAAACTAGCGCTCAGCGCATGCGCAGAGACGTTTAGGTGGCGGGCGTGGCTCTCTTCTGGTCCAACCACTGCCCTTCCTCCTCTCTCCCCGCGCCCTTCCTTCCTCGCGTAGTGCTACCAGGCTGCGCATGCGCGGCTGAGCCCCCAGGGGAGAGTGGTGCGATACTGCTACACTTCATTGTTCCGTACCTTGTGGCTGTTTCGTTTTCTTGATTGAAACTAGGAGGAAGTGACGTGGTCCTGCGCTGCGCGACCCCGGGCTCCTAACCTACGGCACGGGCGGGGTCGGGCGGAAGGGCCAGCCGTGGAGTGGGGGAAGGGAGAGGAAGAGTCGCAGTCTAGGGCGCGGATCCGGGACTGTGTGACTCTCCGATAGTTGCCTCCATCCCCCGGGACATTACAGACAGACACTGTGTCTCAGTGGACCCTTCCTGGACGCTTCTGTCTTGTGTCCGTGCCCGGCCCGCAGCCGGTGAAGGCGACTGCACCGCTCCCCCAAGTTAACAGGATTTCTGAAAATGCAATACTAAGTTTTAAATTGCTTCCATGTTTTGGCCAATAATGGTAACGAAGGGTGGAGACAATGCAAAACAGATAGGAAAGTGAGCAAATGGGTGACACCGTTCTTCCTCGTTAACTTAGTAAGAATCTTCAAGTAAACGTTTAATGCTGCTTTTTGTTATCACCTTTGGTTGTGGAGCAGACTATCGTAATCCTTAAGGTTTTTTATTGGAATTGGGTCGCATGGCGTTTCTTCCAGGGTGCCACTGAGTGGACTCAAACCTCCAACCTTTGGTTAGTAGCCAACTACTTTAACCGTTTGCACCACCCAAACCAAAAGCAAACACATTGCTGTGGAGGGGCTTCCGACTCGTAGCGGCGCTATAAAACCAAACAACCGGTTGTCATTGAATCCATTCCAACTCACAGCGAACCTATAGGAACTCCTAATACTGCTTTGGTCACTACTACCACCATCCGCTGCCATCAAGTCGACTCCCAATTGATGGCAACGCCATGTGTGTCAGAGTAGAGTTGTTAGTTATAAATTAACATTAAATACTCTCCACTAGAACTGCCATCTTCAATGAGATGGATTGGTAACAATGGACTCAGACATACCAACAATAATGAAGATGGCACATGATTGGGCAACATTTCATTCGGTTATGCATAAAGTCACCATGACTCAGAACCACCTTGACAGCAATTAATGAGAAGAAATGCCAGCCACTATTAAAAAGGGTTTCCCCAACCTGAGCCTTTAACACCCATAAAACCAGTTGCCACTGAGTCAGTTCTGACTCATGGCAACCCCGGTGTGTCAGAGTAGAGTTTTCATGGCTGTCACCTTTTGGAAGTAGATCAACAGGCCTTTCTTCCAAGGCACCTCTGGGTGGTCTTGAACCACCAACCTTGCAGCAAGTGGTCTAGCACTTAACAGTTTACAGACTCTTTAACACCCATAGTTAATCTCTGATTAGCCAGAATGATGTCTGAGATGTCTGTTCCTAGGAAAGAGAGTGCTTTTTTGTGGTTATTAGGTACCATGGAGTCAGTTCTGATTCATAGCAACAGAATCCTATGGACAGTAGAATGAAACATTGCCCAGTCCAGTGCCATTCTAACAATCACTATGCTTGAGCCCATTGTCGGGGCCACTGTGTCAGTCCATCTCATTTAGGGTCTCCCTTTTTTTCGTTGACCCTCTACCAAGCATGATGTCTTTCTCCAAGGACTGGTCCCTCCTGATGACATGTCCAATGTACATAAGATGAAGTCTCACCATCCTTTCTTCTAAGGAGCATTCTGGCTGTACTTCTTCCAGGACAGATTTGTTTGTTCTTCTGGTAGTCCATGGTATATTCAATATTCTCCAACACCACAGTTCAAAGACATCAATTCTTCTGTCTTCCTCATTCATTGTCTACCTTTCACATGTATATGACATGATTGAAAATACCATGGCTTGAGTCAAGTACACCTTAGTCCTTAAAGTGATATCTTTGCTTTTTAACATTTTAAAGAGATCTTTGCAGCAAATTTGCCCAAGCAATGTGTTGATTCCTTGACTCCTGCTTCCATGGACATTGATTGTGGATCCAAGTGAAATGGAACCCTTGACAACTTCGATCTTTTCTCCGTTTATCCTGAGGTTGCTAACTGGTCGAGTGGTGAGAATTTTGTTTTCTTTATGTTGAGGGGTAACCCATACCAAAGGCTGTGGTCTTTCAGCTTCATCAGTAAATGGTTCAAGTTCTCTTCACTTTCAGCAAGCAAGGTTGTGTCATGTGCATATAAAAAAATATATATATAGCAGGTTGTTAATGAGTCTTCCTCCAATCCTGATGCCCCATTCTTCTTCATATAGTCCAGCTTCTCGGATTATTTGCTCAGCATACAGATTGAATAGGTATGGTGAAAGAATATAACCCTGGCACGCACCCCTCCTGACTTTAAATCACACAGTATCCCCTTGTTCTGTTTGAACAACTGCCTCTTGATCTATGTACAGGTTCCTCATGAGCACAATTAAGTGTTCTAGAATTCCCGTTCTTCGTAATGGTATCCATAATTTGTTATGATCCACACAGCACACAGTCAAATGTCTTTGCATAGTCAATAAAACACAGATAAATATCTTCCTGGCATTCTCTGCTTTCAGCCATAATCCATTTGACATCGCTTGTTCCTTGTTGCCTTCTGAATCCAGCTTGAATTCCTAGGAGTTCCCTGTCAATGTACCTCTGCAACCACTTTTGAATGATCTTCAGCAAAATTTTACTTGTATGTGATATTAATGATATTGTTCGATAATATGCACATTCTGTTGGATCACCTTTCTTTGGAATGTGCGCTTCCAGCGCTGCATCCGTTTGTTGAAACATCTCAGTTGGTATTCCATCAATTCCTGGAGCCTCGTTTTTCGCCAGTTCCTTCAATGCAGCCTGGATTTCTTCCTTCAGTACCGTGGGTTCTTGATCATGTGCTTCCTCCTGAAATGGGTGAATGACAACCATTTTTTCTGGTACAATTACTGTGTATTCCTATTTTCTTTTGATGCTTCCTGTGTCGTTCAATATTTCGACCACAGAATCCTTCAATATTGCAACTCAATGCTTGAATTTTTCATCAGTTCTTTCAGCTTGAGAAATGCTGAGCATATTCTTCCCTTTTGGTTTTCTATCTCCAGGTCTTTGCACATTTCATTATAATACTTAGTCTTCATTTTTTTTTCTTTAATTGTACTTTAGATGAAGGTTTACAGAACTAGTGTTCTCATCAAACTGTTAGTACACACATTGTTCTGTGACATTAGTTAATAACCCCATGACATGCCAATGCTCTCCCTTCTCAACCCTGGGTTCCCTATTATCAGCTTTCCTGTTCCCTCCTGCCTTCCAGTCCCTTCCCAGGGCTGGTGCACTCCTTTAGTCCTGTTTTGTTCCACGGGCCTATTCAATCTTTGGCTGAAGGGTGAACCTCAGGAGTGACCTCATTACTGAGCTGAAAGGGTGTCCAGGGGACATACTCTCAGGGTGTCTCCAGTCTCTGTCGGGCCAGCAAGTCTGGTCTTTCTTTTTGAGTTACAATTTTGTTCTACATTTTTCTCCAGCTCATCTGGGACCGTCTATTGTGATCTCTGTTAGAACAGTCAGTGGTGGTAGCCAGGCACCACCTAGTTGTGCTGGACTCAGTCTGGTGAAGGTTGTGGTAGTTGTGGTCCATTAGTCCTTTGGACTAATCTTTCCCTTGTTTCTTTAGTTTTCTTCACTCTTCCTTGCTCCTGAAGGAGTGAGACCGGTGAAGTATCCTAGATGGCTGCTCACAGGCTTTTAAGACCCCAGATGCTATTCACCGAAGTAGAATGTAGAACATAAAAAAAACTGTGTTATGCCAATTGAGCTAGATGTTCCCCAAGATCATGGTCCCCACAGCCAAAAATTCGGTCCCTCAGGGAGTTTGGATGTGTCCACAGAGCTACCATGACCTTGCCTTGTACAGGTTGTGCTGGCTTCCCCAGTATTGTGTACTGTCTTATCCTTCACCAAAGTTACCACTTACCTATAGTCTATTAAGTGTTTTTCCCTCCCCACCATTCCCCTCCCTTGTAACCATCAAAGATTGTTTCTTTTTGTATGTAAACCTTTTCATGGGTTTTTATAGTAGTGGTCTCATACAATATTTGTCCTTTTGTCATTGACTGATTTCATTCAGCATAACGTCCTCCAGATTCATCCATGTTACGAGATGCTTCACAGTATTCATCGTTGTTCTTTATCTTTGTGTAATACTCCATTGTGTGTATGTACCACAGTTGGTTTATCCATTCATCTATTGAAGGGCATCTAGGTTGTTTCCATCATTTTGCTATTGTGAACAATGCTGCAGTGAACATGGGTGTGCATATGTCTATTTGTGTGATGGCTCTTTTTTCTCTAGGATATATTCCTAGGAGTCAGATTGCTAGATCATTTGGTATTTCTATTTCTAACTTTCTAAGAAAGTGCCGTATCATTTTCCAAAATGGTTGGATCATTTTGCATTCCCACCAGCAGTGCATGAGAGTTTCTATCTCCCCATAGCTTCTCCAACATTTGTTATTTCCTGTTCTATTGATTTGTGCCAGTAATGCCGGGGTGAGATGGTATCTCATTGTGGTTTTGATTTGTATTTCTCTAATGGCTAGAGATGGTGAGCACTTCTCATGTGTCTGTTGCCTGCTTGAATGTCTTCTTTGGTGAAGTATCTATTCATTTCCTTTGCCGATTTTTTAATTGGATTATTTGTCTTTTTGTTGTAGAGGGGTTGGGTTTTCTTGTAGATTTTAGAGATCAGACCTTTATCTGATTTGTAATAGCCAAAATTTTTTTCCCAGTCTGTAGGTTCTCTTTTTACTCTTTTGGTCAAGTCTTTTGATGAGCATAATAAGTGTTTAATTTTTAAAATATCTCAGTTATCTAGTTTATCCTCTGGAGCTTGTGTGTTGTTGCTTGTGGTTTGTAGTACTTTGTTCTTGAGGGACCCTTTAAAATCTTATCTTCAACTCTTTTACTTCATAGTTTCTTCCTTTCTCTTTAGCTACTCAGCATTTAAGAACAAGTTTCAGAGTCTTTTCTGACATCCATTTTGGTCTTTTCTTTCTTTCCTGTCTTTTTAATGACCCCTTGCCTTCTTCATGTATGAAGCCCTTGATGTCATTCCACAACTCATCTGATCTTCAGTCATTAATATTCAGTGTGTCAAATCTATTCTTAAGATGGTCTCTAAATTCAGGTGGGATATACTCAAGGTCGTACTTTGGCTCTCCTGGACTTGTTTTAATTTTCTTCAGCTTCAACTTAAACTTGGATGTGAGCAACTAATGGTCCAGAGTCGGCCCCTGGCCTTGTTCTGACTGATATTGCGATTTTCCATCGTCTCTTTCCACACGAATACTATGTAGTACTTGAGTTACAGTCTATAAGACTAGGGTGCAAGGAATGTTGAATTCCTTTATTTCTCTAACAAAATAAAATCTCTAAAACAACAAAAAGACAACCAACCCAGTAAAAAAAATGGGCAAATGACTTGGACAGTTCACCTCAAAGAGGATACTCACATGGCCTGTAAGTACACGAAAAGATCAACATCATTATCCATTTAAAAAAAAAAAAAAGGTGCAAATCAAAATCACAGTAAGACATCATCCCTATTAGAAAGTCAATGATCAAAAAAAGGAAAAAAAGTATTGGCAAGGTTCTGGAGAAACTGGAACCCTCATACATTGCTGGTAAGAATGTAAAGTGGCACAGCCACTGTGGAAAACAGCATGGTGTTTCCTCAGAAACTTGAACACAGAATTATCATATGACCTAGCAATCCCAATACTAGGTATATACCCAGAATAAGTGAAGGCAGGAACACAAACAGAAACCTGTATGCCAATGTTCATTGTAGCATTTTTCACAATAGCCCAAAGATGGAAACAACCAAAATGTCGATCAAGAGATGAATGGATAAACAAAATGTGGTATGCAGTCATCCCTCAGTATCCATTGGGGATTGGTTCTAGGACCCCCCTATGGATACCACAAACTGTGCATGCTTGAGTCCCGTATATAAAATGGTGTAGTATTTGCATATAACCTACGCAATCCTCCTGTACACTTTAAATTATCTCTAGATTACTTATAATACCTAATACAATGTAAATGCTTGTAAATAGTTGTATTATTTAGGGAATAATGACAAGATGCAAGGCAAACAATGAGTGCTGGAGAGAGGCTGGGATCTGTGAAATGGTGGGAGGCTACAGCTGGGTATGCCTACACATCATTTCATTTCTGTGGATTCTGCATAGTACTCAGCACATGGGAAATTAAAGTTTTGCTTTTTGGAATATTTTTTTTCACCAAATATTTTAGATCTGTGGTTGGTTGAATCCGTGGATGCAGAACCCATGGATACAGTGGGCCAGGTGTATACATGTGTGATAGTTAAAGCTCTGTGTCAACTTGGCTAGGCCATGATTCTTAGTGACGTTACGTAATCATCCTCTATTTTGTGATCTGATGTGAGCAGCTAATCAGTTGAAAGGAGGATTTCTTTGGTGGTGTAGCCTGCCTGCATCCAATATATATGGATGTTCTAGCAAAGAATTCTCTTGATTCTGCATTCATCTCATCATCCTCTGACCTCCAGTTCCTGGGACAAGAGATGCCTTCAGTTTGCTGCCTGACTGGCAGATTTTGGGTTCGCCAGCTCCTGCAACCCCATGAGCCAGTAACCTGCCTTCTGATCTGCAGATTTTGAATTTACCCATTCCCACAACCGGTGAGCCAGCCGCCTATTCCTGACTCCCAGATTTGGGACTTGCCAGCCTTCACAATTTCATGAGCCATTTCCTTGAAATAAATCTCTCTCCCTATATATTTATATATACACTTCACTGGCTTTGCACCTGTAGAGAGCCCAGCCTAGGACAACATGCAATGTAATATTATGCAGTCATAAAGAGAAATGAAGTTCCGATACATGCCAAAACATGGATGAATCTTAAAAACATCATGCTGAGTGAAATAAAGTAGTAGTAAAAGGACAGATATTGCAGCTCTCACATTTGAAATAAGCAAATATATAGAAACCAAAGATTATTAATGGTTACCAGGGGTGGGAGGGGGGAAGAAAAGGGGAATTTTTCTGGGTGGGAGGGAGCACTGAGTTCCCATTAATGGTTGTGGAATGCTTTCGATGAAGATAGCAATAATGGTGGTACAACATGAAAAATATAATTAATGTAATCGAGTTTTAAGTGTGGAAGTTGAGTTGGAGGATGTTTTGATGTGCATGTTTTTACCACAATAAAAAAAAGATATGTATGTATGTGTGTATGTGTGTGTGTGTATATACACACATGTATAAAATCTCTGAGCATCTATTCACCCACCTGATGGGAAATCCAATTTCAGTCATCATCAGAGCATCTTGCACTGAATTGATATGTAGGAATGACATTTTTACAATAGGACATCTTCCCATCCAAGCATATTATACTTTTCTCTGTTTACCTAGGGATTTTTTCTTTATGTCCACTGCTGTGGTTGGCAGACTAATAGTTCCCTGAAGATATCCATGCCCTAATCCCCAAAATTTGTGAATACATTTCATGGGAAAAGGAATTTTACAGACGTGATTAAGGCTAAGGACCTTGAGATGAGATTATTATGGTTTACCCAGTTGCTGCTGCTTAAATTTCAGGGGTTATGTGCAAGGACCAGAGACAGAGGCCTCTAGTAGGTAAGCCTGGCAGTCAGAAAGGAAATGGAGACCTCAGTCCTACAACCTCATTTTAATTTAACAAATTACACCTGCATAGACCGTACTCCCAAGTAAGGTCACATTCTGATGTTCTGGATGGACAAGAATTTCTTTTGGGGTGGGGGGACACTATTCAACCCAGTACACAAGCATATACAGCTTTTCATGAATATGAGCCCATTCTAAACAAATGGATATGAAGCTTGCTTTTATAATCAACATCCTTTAAGATAAATCATACAGGCATAACATTTCTATTTAATAAATTATAGCTGTATGATAATCCACAGTCTAGATGTATCAGAATTTAATATTTTATTTAATCTTTTATTATTTATTCATGGGCATTTATGTGGTTTCCAGTTTTTTCATCACTAAAAATTATGCCTCAAATGCATAGAGACCAATGTTTACTGGTGGTTACTAATGGTAGGAGGGACAAAGAATAGGGAAGTCGTTTAGGAATCAGTGAGTTTTTGTTTATGGTGATGTGAAATTTGTCAGTGATTATGGGTGATGCTTACATGACATGATTAATGTAATTAATATTACTAAATCATACACCTGAAAAATGTTGAATGGGCAAATATTGTGTTGTATACATATTTTCACAATAAAAAAACTGCCTCAATAAACATCCTTGTACATATATCCTTATGCACTGGTACTTTTATAGCTATACAATGATGCTAGTGAACCTCTAAAACTGAGGCACTTGGCATAATAAAATGGCTGACATGGGGTCTGAATCAAAACTCCATTTTGTTACAAGCTCCTGCTTCTGTATTCCTGAGAATGTAACTTTGGCTTCTTCCCATTCATATGCATATGACCTTGGGCCTCTCGCTGGGTGGGCCCAGAAGACCCTGATCCCCTATCAATCCTCTTGTTTAACCAGCCTGGCTCTTGTCCCAAGTCACTCTTAGGTAAATAAGGGTAGGGGCCAGGAATGCAGTTTAGCATCTCTTAGTAAGTAAGAACATTTCAAGATCTACTGTCCATGTTAGGATAATATCCATATGCCAACAAGAAGACCAGTTAATACAATTACTATTCAAATTTACACACCAACCATTAATCTCAAAAAGAAGAATTGAAGATTTTTACCAACTTCTGCAGTCTGAAATTGATCGAACACGCACTCGAGATGCATTGATAATTACTGGTGATTGGAATTCAAAAGTTGGAAACAGAGCAATCAGGAGATGGAAAAAATGGCCTTAGGGACAGAAACTGATGATGCAGATCACATGATGGAATTTTGAAAGACCAATGACTTTTTCATTGCAAATACCTATCTTCAACAACATAAATGATGACTACACACATGGACTGGGCTGGATGGAATACACAGGAATCAAACGCCTACATTTGTGCAAAGAGAAGATGGAAAAGCTCAATACTATCAGTTAGAACAAGGTCAGGGGCCAACTGTGGAACAGACCATCAATTGCTCATATGCAAGTTCAAGTTGAAGCTGAAGGAAATTAAAATAAGCCCATGAGAGCCAAAGTATGAACTTGAATATATCCCACCTGAATTTAGAGACCCTCTCAAGAATAGATTTGATGACTGAACATTAATGACCAAAGATCAGATGAGTTGTGGAATGACATCAAGGACATCATAAATGAAGAAAGCAAGAAGTCATTAAAAAGACAGAAAAGAAAACACCAAAATGGATGTCAGAAGAGACTCTGAAACTTGCTCTTGAACATGAAGTGACTTAAACAGATGAAAGTAACGATGAAGTAAAACAGCTGAACAAAAGATTTCAAAAGGCCACTCAAGAAGACAAAGTATTATAATGAAATGTGCAAAGATCTGGAGTTAGGAAACTAAATGGGAAGAACACACTCAGCTTTTCTCAAACTGAGGAAAAAATTCAAGCCTCGAGTGGCAATTTTTAAGGATTCTAGGGTCAAAATATTGAATGATGCAGGAAGCATCAAAAGAAGATGGAAGGAATACACAGTCACTGTACCAAAAAGAATTGGTCGACATTCAACTATTTCAGGAGGTAGCGTATGATCAAGAACCAATGATACTGAAGAAGTCCAAGCTGCACTAGTGGAAGGCACTGCCGAAAAACAAGGCTCCAGGAATTGATGGAATACCAATTGAGATGTTTCAACAAACAGATGCAGCACTGGAAGTGCTCACTTGTCTATGCCAAGATATTTGGAAGACAGTTACCTGGCCAGCTGACTGAAGGAGATCCATGTTTGTGCCCATTCCAAAGAAAGGTGATTCAACAGAATGTGCATATTATCGAACAATGTCATTAATAATACATACAAATAAAATTTTGCTGAAGATCATTCACAAGTGATTGCAGAACTGCCAGGAATTCAAGCTGGATTCAGAAGAGGAGGGTGAACAAGGAATATCGTTGCTAATGTCAGATGGATCTTGGCTGAAAGCAGAGAACACCAGGAAGATGTCTACCTGTGTTTTATTGACTATGCAAAGTCATTTGACTGTGTGGATCGTAACAAATTATGGATAACATTGCAAAGAATGGGAATTCCAGAACACTTAATTATGTTCATGAGGAACCTGTACACAGACCAAGAAGCAGTCATTTCAACAGAACAAGGGGATACCATGTGGTTTAAAGTCAGGAAATGTGAGCGTCAGGGTTGTATCCTTTCACCATACTTATTCAATCTCTATGGTGAACGAACAATTTGAGAAGCAGGACTATACGAAGAATGTGACATCAGGATTGGAGGAAGACTCATTAACAACCTGCGATATGCAGATGACACAACCTTGCTTGTTGAAGGTGAAGAGAACTTGAAGCACTGATGACGATCAAAGACCATAGCCTTCAGTTATGGACTACATCTCAACATAAAGGAAACAAAAATCCTCACAGCTGAATCTATAAGAAACATCATGAGAAAAGATTGAAGTTGTCAAGGATTTCATTTTACTTGGATGCACAATCAACGCCCATGGAAGCAGCAGTCAAGAAATCAAACAATGGATCACATTCAGCAATCTGCTTCAAAAGACCTCTTCAAAGTATTGAAAAGCATTATGGTATTTTTGATCGCTTCATTCATGTGAAAAATGGACAACAGTAAGGAAGACTGGAGAAGAATTGATGTCTTTTAATTATGGTGTTGGTGAAGAATATTGAATATACCATGGACCAGCAGAAATAAGTCTGTTTTGGAAGTACAGCCAGAGTGCTCCTTGGAAGTGAGTATTGCGAGACTTCATCTCACATACTTGGACATGCTATCAGGAGGAACCAGTCCTCGGAGAAGGACATCATGCTTGGGAAGGTAGAGAAAGGGTCAGCGAAAAAGTGGAAGAACCTCAACGAGATGGGATTGACACAGCTGGTTGCAAAAATGGGCTCAAACATAGCTCTACCCTAAAAGTTATATATTCTAAAATGTCTTCCAATAATTTTAATTTTTAGGCTTTACATTTAGATCTTTACTTCACCAGGAATATGAGCTTCCCCCCCACTTGTGTCAGTATCAATTATTTTTTCCATTATATTGAAACACCTTGTCTGTCATAGGTTAAAGTTCCATATGTACTTGTCTGTTTTGTGCCATTTATCGAGTCTTGTGCCATCAGTGCTTTCTTTACAATCACTTTGTGGTAATGTAAGTAATTTATGAAGGAGTTTGCACTAGAAATATGGGGTGTAAACATGAAACAACTTTAATTTTTCCTGGAGCTACTCTCAACATCCTCTATGTTGAATTTGTTTTTTTCTAAAGAGTGGGTCCTTTAATCACATCTTAACCATTTGCTACAACTTTCTAGTCACCCTTGGTTATAAGAATAGACTCACTTTGGTTTTTAAAACTCCATCTTATTTTAAACTTCAATCTCAAACCCAATTCAGAGCTCATTCTTCCTCAATGCAAACTAGACCGGTCTATGGCTCCGGGGACTTATGGTAGAGTGGATTATGGTGTTCATTCTTTATATACAGACCCCTTCAGTCTCTCTTTGAAAGTCTACCCACTCCTCCCTTCAGATTCTATATTCTCCTGGAGCTACCCCTTGCTCGTATGACTGGCTTCTTGGTGGTAGGATGGTTGATGGGCTTCACTGTAATTAATCCTCATTATCTGGTATGGTGATCTTTGCTGATGGTCTGCCCTAGACAGTGTACGGTGTTCTTTGTTATGTTAATGAGGCAATATCAGTGTAGGGTGTGTGTTAAGCCAATCCCCCCTTTTTTTTTAATAGTTTTTATTGTGCTTTAAGTGAAAGTTTACAAATCAAGTCAGTCTCTCACACAAAAACCCATATACACCTTGCTACACACTCCCAATTACTCCCCTCCTAATGAGACAGCCTGCTCTCTCCCTCCACTCTCTCTTTTCGTGTCCATTTCGCCAGCTTCTAACCCCCTCCGCCCTCTCATCTCTCCTCCAGGCAGGAGATGCCAACATAGTGTCAAGTGTTCACCTGATCCAAGAAGCTCACTCCTCACCAGCATCCCTCTCCAACCCATTGTCCAGTCCAATCCATGTCTGAAGAGTTGGCTTCAGGAATGGTTCCCGTCCTGGGGCAACAGAAGGTCTGGAGGCCATGACCACCGGGGTCCTTCTAGTCTCAGTCAGACCATTAAGTCTGGTCTTATGAGAATTTGGGGTCTGCATCCCACTGCTCTCCTGCTCCCTCAGGGGTTCTCTGTTGTGTTCCCTGTCAGGGCTGTCATCAGTTGTAGCCGGGCACCATCTAGTTCTTCTGGTCTCAAGGCCAATCACTTTTGAGGTACAAAAGGAATAGATTAGGCACTGAGAAGGAAGCAAGGACAAACTAGGAAGGTAATGCCATGTGAAGCTCACCAAGGAACAGATGCTGAAAGAGACTAAGATCTTCCCCCAGAGCCTACAGAGGGAGAGCCTTCCCCTACAGCCCATGTCCTGAAATAGGCCTTCTAGCCTCCTAATATATGAGAAAATAAATTTCTGTTCGTTAAAGCCACCCACTTGGCAGTATTTCTGTTATAGCAGCACTAACAAAGTAAGACAACCTCCCTTGACCCCATTCTAGCCCCTCATTCATCTTTCAAACTCAGTTAACAAGCACTTTCTCAAGAGAGCTTTCCTTATCCCTCAGACCAGGTCCTTTCCCATATTATATGTTATCCTAGTTTCCTGTGCTTCATATTTTTAGCACCACAAATATTTAATGTTTTATTTTGTATTGTGTTTTTTTCCACCAGAATATAAATTACATGAGGACAGGAGCTTGTTCTTCTTAGATTCCCCAGTGTCTTAGTCATCTAGTGCTTCTATAACAGAAATACCACAAGTGGATGGCTTTAACAAAGAGAAGTTCATTTTCTCCCAGTCCAGTAAGCCAGAAGTCTGAATACAGGGCGCCAGCTCCAGGGGAAGGTTTTCTCTCTCTCGGCTCTGGGGGAAGGTCCTTCTTGTTAGTTGTCCCTTGGTCTGGGAGCATCTCAGCACAGGAACCTCAGGTCCAAAGGACGAGCTCTGCTCCAGGTGCTGCTTTCTTGGAGGTATGAGGTCCCCAACTCTCTGCTTACTTCCCTTTCCTTTTATCTCTTGAGAGAGAAAAGGTGGTAGAGGCCACACCCTAGGGAAACTCCCATTATATTGGATCAGGGATGTGACCTGGTAAGGGTGTTATAATCCCACCATAATCCTCTTTAATATAAAATTACAATCACAAAATGGAGGATAGCCACCGAATACTGGGAATCATGGCCTACCCAAGTTAAACACTTTTGGGAGACATAATTCAATCCATTATACCCAGCATTCCAGACAGCACTGCATATAGTAGGTACTCAGTTGGTTTTACTGAATGAACAAATCAAACAATCTGAACTAGGTCTTAAAGGACAGATAAAAGGAAAAAGGAAGAGAAAATTTTAGAGAGGAAGAAAGGTCTTGGCAACACCTTGGAAATAGAAATGCCCATTTTATAATATTGATAAATACCAAGGAACATGATTGCTGGATATATGAACTTACAGTTTTTAACTGAAAATTCTTTAAACTTGATTTTATCAAAATAAGAACTTCAGTACATCCTAGTTTAGTCTTTCTGATCAAGTAATCAGAATCAACAAAGATTTTATTTTAGTGCCTTTATTTCTGTTGATGATGATATTATTGAAAACAGAAAGGATGCAAAACTGACAACAAACTTTGAATCTGTTCATATACACATTTGCAGAAAAGGAAAACCAGAAGTAAATGGTAGCTTCTTTAATTAAGGATCTGGTATCTATTCATTTATTCATTCAACAAGCATTTTCTCAATATCTCCTATTTTACCAGCTACAGGAAAGACTAAACATGATTCTTCTCCGAAGTACAGCACAGGCATCTGGATGTTACACTGTTTTACACGCGTTCAACTGCAGGACACAGTGTAGGGCACTGTTTACATACTCTTCTGAATGCTAATGCCACAGCCCTGTGCACTGATTACAAACACAGGCCAGGATTCTATTTTTCTTGCTACATGTCACACTTTGCCAAAGAGAATATGGAACATAAACAAGCAGTTTTCTGATGCAGTTCTAACTACTACATAAGTTGTCAAAATGAACTCCACTGCTTAAGAAAGGCACAACCACAGTTATAATCACTGCATATAACTGTATATAGGTTGTTACTGTGGGGAATAATAGTTTGTCCAAAGTATTTCCTTTGAAAATTTTGACAGACCAAGGTTCTTTGTTTACATAATAAAAAAAATAACCAACAGCTATCAGATTACCCTGGTCTCACTTATATAAATGTCTTTAGTGTTGTCTTGTGCTGTTGAGTCAGATATAGTTGCACATATATAATTTATGAATTTATTTTTCCTGGGCTCTTAAATTATGAGCATTATTTGAATGAAAGAGAAGCAATCTATGATTCTTTAAAACTTTCACAGACCTCTAGAAAAAATTTTAAACACAGAAGAAAATATTTTTTGATGGTTCTGAGGGTGGGGAGGGAGAGAGAAGGGTATTCACCGATTAGATAGTGGACTATAACTATTTTAGGTGAAAGGAAAGACAACACACAATACAGGAGAGGCCAGCACAACTGGACAAAACCAAAAGCAAACAAGTTTCCTGAATACAACCAAATGCTTCCAAGGCTAGAGTAGCAGGGATAGGGGTTTGGGGACCATGGTTTCAAAGGACATCTAGGTCAACTGGCATAACAAAATGTATTAAGAAAACCTTCTGCATCCCACTTTGGTAAGAGGCATCTGGGGTCTTAAATGCTAGCAAGTGGCCATCTAGGATGCATCAATTGGTCTCAACCCACCTGGAGCAAACGAGAATGAAGAACACAGAAGACATGTGGTAAAGATGAGCCCAAGAGACAGAAAGGGCCACATAAACCAGGGACCCCAACAGCCTGAGACCAGAACTAGATGGTGCCTGGCTACCACTGGTCACTGCCGCAACAGGGAAAACAACAAAAAATTCCTGATGGAGCAGGAGAACAGTGGGGTGCAGATCTTAAATCCTTGTAAAAAGACCAGGCTTAACGGTCTGATGGAGACTAGAGGGATCCTGGAGGTCATGGTCCCTGGGCCCTCTGTTAGCCCAAGGTTGGAACTATTCCTGAAGCCAACTCTCCAGACAGGAATTGGACTAGACTATAAATAGATGATACTGGTAAGGAATGAGCTTCTTGGCTCAAGTAGACACATGAGACTATGCAGGCAACTCCTGTCTGGAGGCGAGATGAGAAGAGGGGGACAGGAGCTGGCTGAATGAACACAGGGATTACAGGGAGGAGAGGAGGAACGTGCTGTCTCATTGAGGGAGAGCAGCTAGGAGCAAATAGCAAGGTGTGTGTAAGTTTTTGTATGAGAGACTGACTTGGTTTGTAAACTTTCACTTAAAGCACAATAAATAAAAAAAAAACTTTCACAGAATTTTTTTTTCATATAATGTACAACAAAGTAAATTGACGCAACTCCCAAACATGTGTGTACGCATGTGTGTATACCCTCCTCGGTGCCCTTCAAATTCTAAGGTGATGCCACTCATAGTGACGGAAATCTTTCTTAGTCATTAACAGACAACAGGTATGTAAAGATACTTTTAAATTGTGATTATGGTCCTTATGCATAAATTCACTCAGTGTTGTTCTGCTTTTCAGGTTTGCTGCTATCTTAAAGACTGCTTTGAAAGAATGTGATTCTTTATGGCCCACATTACCAATTCTGTGTTAATTAATTCTAATACCTCTATTGATGCTTAGTGTATTCCAGGAATTGCCCTAGATTCTGAGGATACATATGTGAGCAAACCACAGGCCCCGTTCTGAAGGAGCGCACAGTCTGACTGAAAAAAAAAACAAACCAAACCCAGTGCCGTGGAGTCAATTCCGACTCATAGCGACCCTATAGGACAAAGTAGAACTGCCCCATAGTTTCCAAGGAGCACCTGGTGGATTCAAACTGCCGACCCTTTGGTTAGCAGCCGTAGCACTCAACCACTATGCCACCAGGGTTTCCTATAGTCTGACTAGAACATTAGAAATTTAGAAAACTGCTACCTTCAAAGATCCCTTGGAGTTCATGAATCCCAGACTGTGAATTGTATTACCTAATAATCCAACTTGCTCATTTAAAAAAATTTATTCATTAATTCACTTATTTAACCAACATTTATTGAGTGCTCACTTTGAGCCTGGGATGCAGAAATAAATTGTATGAAGTCCCTGCCCTCCTGAAGCTTGTATTCCAACAGAGAAGACAGGTAATACAGAATGTAATGTCAGGTAGTAATAAGTACTTTGAGTTAAAATAAAGGTAAGGGGAAAGAATGTCAACTTGTAAAGGAGGCTGGTATGCAAGTTAGGGTGTGAGAGAAGGACTCTCTGAAGAGGTAACATCTGAAGAGCCTTGAATGAAGTTAAGTGACAGAGTGAGCCATAAGGCTATGCTGGGGATGAATGTTTCAGGTAGAGGGAACAAATGCAAAGGCCCCAGAGCAAAGGCCTTAGAGTCAGCAAGGGAGCCACTATGACAGAGTAAGCCAGGGGAAGTGGTTTATGGATGAGGTGGCCCAGAGCTAGAACGTGAAGGATTTTATTCTACAAGAGGAGAAGCCACCGAAGCCTTTGAGAACGGAAATAACATAACCCATGTTTTAAAAGGCTCCTGGCTGTTATGTGGAGAAAAGGTGGAGGAAGGGGGGCCAAGACTGAAGCAGGGAGACAACTGCTGCTGTTAAAGTGAGAAATGATGCTGGCTTGCACTAAAGTGCTAGTGTGGAGGTGTTGAGATGTGCATGTGTGTGGTTTTTTAAAAAAGTGAGGCCCAGCAGGTGTCCAGATGGATTGGATATTCCATGTGAAACAAAGAAGTGTCAACGGTGACTCTATAACTGTGCTAATACTTTCCCAAGCATTGTGATTTCTCACAACAGCCTTATCAGAGAGGCACTACTATTAACCCCAGCTTACATAAGGCACTGAGGTTTAAAGAGGTTAAAGCAACATCAACACCAGTCAATATTGTACCTGGTACTAGGTACCAGGGAAACATTGGTGGCATAGTGGTTAAGTGCTATGGCTGCTCACCAAGAGGTTGCCAGTCCAAATCCACCAGGCGCTCCTTGGAAACTCTATGGGGCAGCTCTACTCTGTCCTGTAGTGGTGGGGCAGCTCTACTCTGTCCTATAGTGTTGGGGCAGCTCTACTCTGTCCTATAGTGTTGGGGCAGCTCTACTCTGTCCTATAGTGTTGCTTTGACTTGGAGTTAACTCGAAGGCAATGGGTTTGGGTTTTTTTGTTTGTGCCAGAGCCAGGCCTCAAACTCAGGTCCATCTGATCTCAAGTCCGTGCTTGACGTCCTCTATACCACTCTCCAATCTTTTTCTTTCACTGAGATGGAGCAACAACCAACTTCAGATTTGGGGATAATCTTTGACTCCTTTTTTTTTTTTTTTTTGCTTTCCTTTTTATATCTTAAGTAGTCACTCAGCCATCCATCTTATTTCTTTGTAGATTTCTCATTCCTTCAGATTTATGTCAACACCATTTCCACTTTAACCTTTCCCAGGGTCCAAGCTCTATTACCTTAGACTTGGATTACTGAAAGTTTCTCACCATGTTCTTCCTATTCGTTCTCTTCATTTCTATCTTCTGAATCTAAAAGCCTCATTTGTGTTTTCTTCCCTCCCCGCTCCCCACCTAAAACTTTAGCTATAGCAATTCTTTAAAGGGCCCTGCTTACACAGTGGTTAAGCGCTTGGCTGCTAACCAAAAGGTTCACGACTCGAACCCACCAGCCACTCCTCAGGAGAAAAATGTCAAAGTCTGCTTCCGTAAAGATCTGCAGCCTTGGAAGCCCAATGGGGGCAGTTCTACTCTGTCCTATAGGGTCACCACGAGTTGGAATCAACTCAAAGGCAATTGGCTTGGGCTTGGTGGTGCAAACAGTTAAGCACTCGGCTGCTAAGTGAAAGATTGGTGGTTTGAACATATCCAGTTACTTCATGTGAGAAAGACCTGGTGATCTGCTCCCACAAAAATTACAGCCAAAAAAACCCCCTATGGGGTAGTTCTACTCTGTCACATGGGGTCACAGAGTTGGAATCTACTCGATGGCATCCAACAACAGCAATGCATCGCGTCTATTATGTCATTGATGAGTGCTCCCTAGCATTTAAAGCCCTCCATAATAGGATCTGGAGGCCTGGTGGTGCGGTGGTTAAGAGCTCAGGCTGCTTAACCAAAAGGTCAGCAGTTTGAATCCACCAGCTGCTCCTTGGAAACCCTATGGGGCAGCTCTACTGTGTCCTACAGGGTCACTATGAATTGGAATCGACTCGACAGCAACAGGTAACAGGCGTAATAGGATCCAACTCTCCACTGACACAACTTCATTTCTTACCACTACCTAGACTGCCCTCTTCAGTTTAGCCAAGCCAGTTTCATCTCTGCCTCCTTCATTGTCCTCCTCCCACCCCACATAACTCATATTACGCTCACTTCCCCCATCTTTGCCTTTACTTCTACCTCCTTTTAGAATGAAACAATAATAATCATAGTAATACATGGCAGCAACTACCACTTCCTGAGCACTATGTAGAAAAACACTGTGGTATGATATTTACATTACTTAAACCTCACATAAACCTCATATTACATAGGTATTATTATGCCACCTGATTAGTAATTTTTAATCATGAATGCCATATGATTAGTAATTTTTAATCACGAAATGTTGTTACATACATACAAAAAACACCTACAATGTACCTAACCAGCTCCTCAAAACTGCCCAGGTCGTCAAAACAAGGAAAGTCTGAGAAACTGTCACAGCCAAGCGGAGCCTAAGGAGACATAACAACTAACGTGGTATCCTATATGGAATCCTGGAACAGAAAAAGGACAACTGGAAAAAACTAAGAAAATTTGAATGGATTTTAGCTAATAATAATGTATCAGTATTAGCATGTTAATTTTAACAAATGGATCACACTAATGCAAAGATGTTAATAGGGAAAACTAAGTGTGTAGAGGGGAGGGGTTTCTCAATTTTTCTGTAAATCTAAAAGAAAAAAAGAAAAGAAAAACCAACAATGTACCCATCTTCCACATTTAATGTAAAGACTTTTGCCATTTTTGCTTCAATTTTTTTGTCTCCTAGGTTTGGAATTAGGTGACTTGCTCAACTTACACTACAAAGTTGATATTTGAACCCAGGTTTGACTGGCTCCAAAGCCCATGTTCTTAACCTCTATGCTTAAATTGGTTTCCGTTAGTGTCCTTGGAACCCCTTTCTCTTTACATAGACGTCAAGGTTTCACCTCCTCCAGAAGGCCCTTCCTTGTATGATTCTATCCTGCTTTTGATCCTAATAATACTAGCTCATGTTCATTCATTCAACAAATATTGCACATTTCCTAGATGGCGCAGTGGTTAGGAGTTTGGCTATTAACTGAAAAGTTGGCAGTTCGAATTCACCAGCTGCCCCTTGGAAACCCTACATGGCAGTTCTACTCTGTCCTGTGGGGTCGCTATGAATCACGATAGACTCGACAGCAGATGGATTTTTTATTTCATAGGTTCCAGGAACTGTGCTTTTAACTATGCCTCATGTAATTCTCACCATAATCCTGTGAGGCAGGTACTGCTATTAATCTGAGGAAACTGCGGCTTATTAAAAAATACAAAAACAAATTCACTGCCATCGAGTGGATTCTGGCTCACTGTGACCCTATAGGACAGTAGAACTGCACCAAGGTGTTTCCAAGGCTGTAATCGTCACAAAAGCAGACTGCCTCAGCTTTCTCCCACAGAGCAACGGGGCTGGTGGGTTCAAACGGCTGACCTTTCAGTTAGCAGCTAAGTACTTTAACCACTGCACCACCAGGACTCAGAGAGGATAAAGCACTTTTTCAATGTTATACACCTATTAGGTGCCTGAGCCAGGCACCCAACTCAGGTGTGGCTGGCTCTAAAGTCACTGCTTTTAATAACCTCCTTTGTTTACTGGAGAGAGAGTATTAAATTTCTTGACCTGTGTTTAACATGAGATGACTGCTGGGGGCTAAGGGCAGGTTAATGTCCCATAACCTCAGGACCTTTTGTCGCACTGTCCCATCCTCTAATTGTCTATACCTCTATTTTGTATTTCCCAGGCCACTGATTATTTCTTCTGCTTCTTTTCTCTCTCCCAGAAGACTGGAGCTCCTTATATGCACAGAACGCTTTACATCTGTACCCTGACACCTAAACAGCTGGAAGGAAGCTGCATGTTCTCTTCCAAAGTTTCATCCTTCTCATTTTAGTGCCTCCTTTCTGAAGCTCTTCTTTCCCTGGTTACTTCGGCACTGAACTCTCTTAGTTCTCTTTCTGTGATCACACATCTTATTTTCGTTATTCCTCCTTCCACTTCCTGAAATGTAGGCAGTTCTCAAGACTCTGTCTGGAACCCTCTTCTTTTTCCTTATTTTCTCATCTCCTTCAACGCCTTCTGTGCAAACATCTCAAATCTTTTATCTTTAGCCCTGATCTCTTCTCTGAGATCTAGGCCTAGGGCTCTGGCCGTCAGACAAATTCAACTTGTGCAAAGCTAACTTCAACATCTACTCTCACCAAACCTGTTCCTCCCTGTATGTTCAGTGCAATGTCATCCCATTCTCTCAGTCAGGTTATCATGGCTATCATGGATTGAATTGTGTCCCTCAAAAATATGTGTCAACTTGGGTAGGCCATGATTCCCAATATTTTGTGGTTATCCTCCATTTTGTGATCTGATGTAATTATCCTCCATTTTGTGATGTTGTAAATACTAGCATCTACGCTTGTAGTTACATTAATGAAGCAGTGTCATGGATTGAATTATGTCCCCCCAAAAATGTGTGTATTAACTTGGTTAGGCCATGATTCCCAATACTATGTGGTTGTCCTCCATTTTGTGATTGTAATTTTATATTGAGAAGTTTAGGGTGGGATTGTAACTCCACCCTTACTTAGGTCACCTCCCCGATCCAAGGTAGTTTCCCTGAAGTGTGGCCTGTACCACCTTTTATCTCTCAAGAGAAGGAAGGGAAGGGAAGCAAGTAGAGAGTTGGGGACCTCATACCACCAAGAATGCAGCACCAGGAACAGAGTGTGTCCTTTGGACACGGGGTTCCTGTGCCTGAGAAGCTCCTCAACCAGGGGAAGACTGAGGACAAGGACCTTCCTCTAGAGTCAACAGAGAGAGAAAGCCTTTCCAGGGAGCCGACACCCTGAATATGGACTTGTAACCTACTAGACCGTGAGAAAATAAATTTCTCTTTGTTAAAGCCATCCAGCTGTGGTATTTCTGTTATAGCAGCACTAGATAACTAAGGCAGGATTAAAAAAGGTCATGTTAATTAATATTAGGTTATGTTTGTTAAGTCACCACCCTTCACACCCTTGCTTGAGTCACACCTTTTATCTTAACCCACTAAAACCCACTGCCGTCAAGTCGATTCCGACTCATAGCGACCCTATAGGACAGAGTAGAACTGCCCCATAGAGTTTCCAAGGAGCGCCTGACAGATTTGAACTGCTGACCTTTTGGTTAGTAACCATAGCACTTAACCACTACACCACCAGGGTTTCCCCTTTTGTCTTACAAGAGATAAAAAGAAAGAGAAGAGAGCAGAGAGAGAGACCTCGATACTACCAAGAAAGAAGAGCCAGGAGCAAAGCATGTCCTTTGGACCTGGGGTTCCTGCACTGAGAAGCTCCTAGATCCAGGGGAAGACTGAAGCCAAGACACACAGAGATCTCCAAGGGGTTCAGGGCCCACAGATGTTGAAAGGAGACAATGACCTTCCCCAAGAGCCAACAGAAAAAGAAAGCCTTCCCTAGAGCTGGTACCTGTATTCAGACTTCTAGTCTCAACTGTGAGAGAATAAATTTGTTTGTTAAAGCCACCCACTTGTGGTATCTCTGTAATAGCAGCACTAAATGACTATGACATCACTTCATTCCTGTACCTTTACCAAAGTCCCTTGGCGGGGGGCGGGGAGGGGGTCTTCCTATTGCTAGTCAAATCCTACTTCCACCATAACTAATGCCAAAGTAATCTTAAAGGCAGCTCAGATCAGTTCACTCTCCTGTGCAAATAAGACTTTAATGGGATTCCCACTGTCTATCACCTCAAACTGGACATTCAAAATGCCCTTTTTGAGCTGCTCTCAACTGACCTTTCAGGTCAAATTAATCTGTTTCATTTTCTCTTATCTACACATCCCCAATTCTGTATCTTTTTCTAATGCTGTTTTTCTCTAGAAAGCCTTTCCTCATTTCTGACTATTAAGACCAACTCAGCCTACGAGGCCCTTCCTTGTGCCCTCAGCCAAAAGTAATAATTCAGTGGTTCTTTTTAACCAAGAATATCTGGTACTGGAGGGAAAAAAGCCCAAAGAAAGAGAATTCACTTACAACAGGGGCCAAATTTTCATAGTTAAAAAGGATAAAAGGAATGACTGTAGGGAGAGCCAACCCTGGAGAAAGCCACCCCTCCCCCAAACACCATAATACACAGTAATCATATATATGTGTTATTACTTTAACATGAAAATCAAGGATATTTGAAATTTATACAGTTGTATTATTTACATTTCGGTTATATAATAGCTATTACTTAAACAAAACGACAGGACTAGTTTACATAACCATTAGTAATAATAGGATGTATTAAACAAATACATATGAAAGATATCCCATTGCCCTTGAGTCAATAGGGACTCAGAGAGACCCTACAGGACACAGCAAAACTGCCCTACAGAGTTTCCAAGGAGTGGCTGGTAGATTCCAACTGCCGACCTTTTGGTTAGCAGCTGAGCTCTTAACCACTGCACCACCAGGGCTCCATGAAAGATAAGCAATATTTCATGTCTTTATGTCCTCTCATATACCAATTAATTTTAACTTTTTAAAACTTTATTGCATAGTGCAAAAATGGTGTGGAGGGCGTCAGACCTCCTTGTCTAACTTCACAAGGTAGAGGAGAGAGAATCAAGATCAACATCAGCCCAAGGCTGATTCCTATGAGGTGGAGGTCAGACATACTTCCTCTCTTCAAACTTTTTAACCAGTTCTAACACCAGCTGTCCCTCCCACAGCACTCTCTACTTCTCTTCTGTGTTTGATAATTCATTGCAACGGCCACACAGAACTTACAGACTATACTTCAGGGTTTCTTAGGTTATAATTCAGGACCAGGAAGGGCTCAGAATACAGTTCTTTGGTCAGGACAGTTTCTTCTCAGCCATGTTTGCAAGCAGGCTTCTCTTTGGCCCTTGGCCTGGCCTCTGCCCTGCTCGCACAAGTGTTACAAAGCTCTTCAGCTCCACCAGTATATACCTGGAGGCACCCCACTCCGCCAGGAAGCCTCCTGTTCAAAGGCACTCAACTCTCTCGCTCCACTCCGTGGGTCTGCATGCCCACTGCAGCCACCTCACTCCATGGGCTGGGAAAACTGACTTATCCCCTCGTTAGGGTTCCATATACCTTATTTGCATGTTCCACCTCTCCCATAAGGGTTCCATGCACCTTATTTGCATTGTCAGCAAGCTGTCCAATCCCCTTGGTGGGCCACAAGCACCTTATAGGTGTAGTCCCACCCAATCATTTTGTGGGAGTCACAAAGGCCATATTAAGTAAGCCACTGCACTAAATATTTAAATTGTGTAGGCTATATTACTGTATATTCTTAAGGCACAAAAATATAAGACTTTTTAAAAAGAAAATGTAAATACGATAGGACTAATTAAACAATTATCTATATTTAATAAAAAATAACAATGGTATGTTTCTTTCTGTTCCATGATATAATAGGACGCTTTATTTCTTCTGTTTCCTTTTCCGATAATACTGCCTGCAACCTTTCGGACATCCTTCTTTCCTTTTATGCAGTAGTAAAACTGAATACAGTCAAAAGGAAAAGTGTCTTTGATTTGTAGCTGTGCTCTTATCAAGCCCACATTACACTGATTCCTGGTGTCAGTCCAATGTGATGACATCAAGTTAAATATCCTCTCAACAAAAACACCTGAACATGGAATACTTAGGATTTTGCTTACTAGCAACAGCAGGTTTTAGACTTGTAGGAATTAAGTTTCTGGCTCTCCAAAAATGTCCATCCATTTTTTAACTGACAGGCTTGTTTTGGTAGACCAGCTGTTTGTCAAGCAGGTCCTTTGCACCTATAAATTCATCATACAGGCTATCCATGTCTAAAATGTCCATCATTTTTAAACATTCTAAAGCGCACTGGATGTCATTATAAGTTAAACCTTTCTTTCTCAAGAAAAATGGTTTTAAAGCACAGAGGTTATCTGAACTCGTGAAATCAAAATTGGATTCCAAAAAAGTTATGGCTCTAGTGAAGAAATTGAGAAAGTCCTGTTTAACTTGACTGCCCTTTTCTGGTGACATTTTTTGAGTTCGAAAGCAGTGTTCTTTCCAACAAATGAGTCTTTTTTTTGCTGCATGAGTTTTTGTTGCAACCTACACATAATCTCAAACAACTCAGGTACAGTCAGTTTATCCTTTTTCTAGGCTTCTTATGGCCTCTTCAAACATCGTCAAGCAGCTTTGGAGAAAGAACATGTAAATTTCTGTTATACTGTGATTCTTTTCTCCATTCTCATCCTCAGTGTATTTCCAAATGAGAGAAAGGCATTCTTCTTTTCCCACACTTTGAAAATATGACTTCATGGTAAGGCCAACATTTTAACATTTTTCTACGGCTGGCAACAATGATAGCCATCTTGTAGGAACATGTCTAAGGAGTCTATCACCTTCCATCTCTAAAAAAAATTAAAAATCTCATTGAGTGCTTCTGCTTCTTTTGAGGAAACTGAAAAGTAACCAAAAACTTTCATTATGAAAGCTTCAATATCACAGGAAAGAAAATCCCACTGGTTTTCAGCAGCCTCTTGTAGAAGGTGTGCAGGACATTTGGCAGGTAAGATCTTGTCATTTTCTTTGGTCAGAAGGCTACAGACTGAATGGAATTAGCCAAAATTCACATTTTCCCTATCTGTTGAATATGAAGAAAGATGAGCAAGGTCTAGTTTGTATTTGGACAGGGTATCAGCAATCTTTTTGTTTTGTTTTCCGGGGTTTCTTTAAAAGCTTCATAGAAATCAAGAAGACGATCTGAAACTCCTCCATCTTTTAAATGAAGGCACGTTAAGAGCTGGGGCAACACCTTCTTGTTGCTGTGATTCAACGCATCACTTGATTCACTATAGAAAACATGGTCATTGGTAAGACCTGACAGAATCAGCTCTACACTGTAAGGAGCCAACATATCTGTTATCAAATCTCCCCCTTTGTTTGCCCACAGGACATTTCAGTTGCAATCTCTGAATCAGGAAATGTAACTTGAGTTCACAGAGCAGTCAAGGCAGCGGTATGATAATGCATGTTCACTTGTGCAGTATGCCCAAGCTAATTCAGCTGCTATTATTTTCGACTGAATATTGATGTCTTTTGGGGAGACAACCACACTTTGAATTGATTTAAAAGTACTTGCTTGTCTCATCCCAGACCTGTGAGATTCAGTCTCCATATGTGCTTTTACATCGCGTTCTCACCGTGTCCAACCCCAAACTCTTTTCTGCATATTGGGCATTATGCTCTGTTTGGGTTATTTACCTCCCTAATCTAGTTGTGTATGCGTCCTTCCATCAGTCATTAAAGTAACATGGCCATTTAGCCTTCTTTTTCGATATTGCCTAGATCTGCTGGTGTTGATTTTGTTTTCATCCTCATTTTCATTATTTCAGTTCTTAGTAAACATGGTCATGATCTTCACAAAGTTAAAATTTAAACTAACATTGTCTCCAGACAAAGTGCAACAGTTAATCAGACTAACACAATTACAGCACTTCGGCATTTAAATTAGTCTGAGAGAATGCAGCAATGGATAATCCATTACTGTGAACCACAAACCAGGGCTGCCAACACTAGGTGTCAAGAGAAGCCGGTGATTACAACCATTTGACACTAAAAATTGTTGTCGTGGCTTCTATTTTTCAGGCCACCATATAATATAGTTTTATATTTTTCCCCCAACTTTCCACACTCATTGCTGAAAATCAGGACTTTCTGCACCCAGGATGGTTTGCTGGGATGTAGGACTTTCTGGGACAGTCCCAGGCAATCGGGGATGGCTGGTTTAACAAAAAATAAATGTTCATAACTCTTCCATTTTCATAGATGACAGTCTATCTAGTATTTTCGGATCTGCTATTTTTGGCATTAACAGATTATATTAGATCGTCTTTCTGAGACATATAGTCTATCAAAAACCAAACCCACTGCTGTCAAGTTGATTCTGACTCATAGCAACCCTATAGGACACCGCAGAACTGCCCCATATAGGGTTTCCAAAGCTGTAAATCTTTTAAGGACAGACTGCCACATCTTTCTGCAGAGAAGCTGGTGGCTTTGAATCATCGATCACTGAGTCAGCAAGGGAGCACTTAACCACTTTGCTACCAGGGCTCCTGCAGTATAGTCTAAGGTAAGTCAAAGAAAAACAGCTAATCAGATCTTTCCAGCAGTAGCTTTTCTGAAGATTTCCTTTGGATAAACCTGAACACTTACCTCAAACTTCATAGCATTATTTGGTACAGCAGTTCCAGTTTGTTTCTTTAGCTATAGGCACAGTTCTGAGACTAGCTGGCAAGTCAAGGTTGGCTGTTCCTAAAGATTTAGTTGCCCTGCCTTTTGCTATTTTTAACAGCTCCACTCTATCTACAAAGAACAAAAACAAATACTTGTTAATTCAATAGCATACCCCAAAAAGACTAAGAATGACAAATTAAGCATTTGCTTTATTATAACAGCAATCTAAAAATGTTTTAACCCAACTATGTAATGGCCAGTAAAAGTAAAAAGGGTGGAGGGCACAGAATGCAAAGAGAAAGGAAGTGATAAAAGGGTAATACTGTTTCTCCCACACTAGTTAGTTAACCTGTTAGAAGCCTAAAAACGAGGTTCCTTAAATGCTATTCAGAGTTGGAAAACTAATGTTAGTCACAAATTAACATTAAAAAGACTCCATTGGGAGCCGCCTGCACCAGATCCCCCCAGCCCGAGCCAGTTAACGGTCACAAAAACCCCCAAAACCCATTGCCATCAAGTCGATTCCAACTCACAGTGACCTTATAAGACAGAGTAGAACTGCCCCATAGGTTTCCAAGGAGTGCCGCCCGCCGCAAAGCCAATACTGAGACAGGAAGAGGTAAGCAGTAAAAAGCAGTAAGAGGGCTTTATTGAATACTGGTATTCAAGAGACAGAGGGGGTTAAATTTCTCCCAAATTCTGTCTAATTCTAAAGAGCTAGTAGGAGAATTTCATAGGGGAAAGGTCAGGGTTACCTAATGTTTTGATCACGCAGTCCACAGATGGTCTTATACGTCACAAAACAACTACAAGAAACTCTTTATTAAACTAAAGGTATGCCTGTCAGAAATCTGGGCTCTAATCAGTATATTTGTAACAGGCTGAAAAAACTCACATAAGAATCTCTCGGCTAGTGGAACTGTTCTGCCAAGTCCATTCTGGGTGAGATAGGGAGCAAGAAAGAAAGGTGTAGATTAAAAATGTCAGGCATCTTTTCTAGCTGTTGTCTTATGGGCTGAAGGCCATTTCTCAAGAGAACAAAAAAGAGAAGAGAGACCAAGGCCACAGGAACTGAGAGAGCTCCGCACTCCTTTGGAAGAGACGGGTGCGGCTGATGCAATAAAAAAATGTTTTTAGAGATTACTTAGAGGATCATTATGGCGTTAGTTATGTCAAGTTCTCAATCGCCCATTGTGAATAGGAGAAAACATGTTGTAAGGTATCAGGGTGTTTGTCAAGAGTGGAACAGAACGGGCTGCTCAGTCATATCTTGAACAGAACCTGTGCCATTTTCTAAAGGCTAAAAATTAAAAAAAGATTAATCACAGCTTATACAGTTATACTAAAACAAATAAGGAAATATATTCTTTTTAATATTAAAACACTGGAGAAAAACTATTTTCTCTACCTCAACCTGGTGGATTCGAACTACCTATCTTCGTTAGCAGCCGAAAAACCTTAACCACTATGCCACCAGGGTTCCAAACTTTAACCCTGAGGGGTAAAAATGATGTCCGTTTAAAAATAAACTGTAGGCTGTATTGTAGTTTTATCTAATAATCAGCTAATGTCCCCCCCAAAACACTCCATAGATTTCATGCACCAAAGAGAAATAAAAAAAAAACTACACAAACTTTTGCTCTAAAGCCTAGTCATATATTGTCCCCATACATGTGAAAGAAGGGAAAAGAGAGAAGTTAACTGTGCGCCACTCTTAAAAGTAAGTGACCCACTATGGGTTCTGCTCCGCCACCTCGTCCTGGATCTCTCCCTCCAACTTTTGTGTTCTTTCAGGTACACCGTGCGGCCAAAGCGAAGGATCGTTGCCCCCTCGTAGGCCCTTCTACAGTGGGACTTCCCCCAAGAACCGGACCTGCTGCAGGATTGGTATCGGACCCGCAGTGCCGCTCTCGGTACCGGCGGCTTCAGGATCGCGACCCACTTGGCGAACAGGACCGCAAGCAGCGCCTGTGCTTCCGCTGCTGGCGCCTCCTGGAAGACGCTGACCTGCTCCTTCTCTGGGGCGGCTCCGACTGCGGGACGACGACTGCCTAAGTCACTCTGGAACAGGACGCAGAGCTGCTGGGAGAGGGGGTGAGCCTGGCCGCGCCGTTCACGTAGCTAAGACGTCGTTGCTTCCTGTCTTTACCTTCCTTCTCTTTTAAAAGGGTCACTTCCCGAAAACCCAGGCCATCCCCTAACAGTGATTCTCAACTGGGGACGATTTTGCCCCCGAGGGGATATTCGGCAATGTCTGGAGACATCTGTGGTGGTCAAAACTTGGGTGGGTGCTACCGACGGAGGCCAGCCTGGGGCGCTACTGAACACTCTATAGTATACAGGACACCTCCAGCAACACAGTTATCCCGCCGAAAATGTCAACAGCGCGGAAAACCGGTCAAGTCCCAGAAGTGGGCCACCATGCCGGGACTAGGTCCCCACGATCCCCCCAAACCGAGGCGCGAATTCCCCGCCTCCCTAAAGTGACCCCGCCCTTCCCTGGGAGGCGGGGCTACGGCGCGGGCGGGGCCAGGCAGTGAGACAATAAACAAAACTTGGAAACCCACCCGAGGCCGCAATCCCGCCCCCGCCTTTGGAGCCACTCAGGGCCCGGCACTTCTCCTGTCACCGCACCTGAGATAACTGCGGGACCTACCCCGCCACCAAGAAACTTCCCACAGGCTGTCGACGCTTCACTCAAGACGTATAGAAAGGCCGTAGAACAAACTACAACTTCTCAAACCCCCTCTTGGAAGAGTGTACTCAAAACCACCACTTCAGCCACCTGGAAGCGGTGGGAAGTACCTGAAGCTAGCGCCCGGAGCATGCGCAGCACGGTGGCACGGTGGGCGTGGCTCATTTCTTCCTTCCCGCCTCCATGACGTCACCTCACGCAGAGCCACGAGGATGCGCATGCGCGACTGAGCCCCGGAGGCGGTGCTGCCACATCCGGGTGTTCGGCGGCCTGTGGTTGTTTTGTTTTCTTGGCTGAAATCAGAAGAAAGCGAGGCGGCCCGGTGTGGCGCAACGGCAGGCTGCGGACTTACTTCACAGGCGAGGTCGCGCGTAAGTGCCGGGCTGGGAGTGAGGGAATGAGGAGGAACAGCCTCCGTCTAGTGCTCAGATCCGGGGCTGTGAGTGGCAGATGCAGGCAGGGTCCTTGCCTCCACCCTCTGGGACGCTGCAGATTAGGGTTTTGCCTGTCGGATCGCTATGAGTCGAAATCGACTCGACGGCAACTGGTTTTGATTTCAGTGAGCCCTTCCTGGACACTCCTTTCGTCCTGTGTCCGGCCCGCAGTCGGAGGGGCGACAGCGCCCAGACCCCGCCTGCCCGCCGGACTGGTGGGGGAGATGGAGATGGGAGATCACAGCATCCCTGAAAATCGTTTCACCCTCCTGCTCTAGAGATGGGAAACCGGGGCCCCGGAAAGGGAGTGTAACCTGGCTGGTCCACACAGCGGGGAAAGTGGCCGAGCTGGAACTAGTTCCCAGACCTTGCAAGTCTCAGTCCACTCTCTAGACCTAAAATTCCCATAGTCTTGGAAGGCGGAGTTTGGGCAAGAGTTGTGTCAGTAATCATGCAAAGCTAAGTAGACTCGGGACGGCGTCACTGGGGAGAACCGAAAGTAAAACATACTGGACTGCTGTTTCTCCCAGGGCAGGAAACAACGAATGACTTTTCAAAATTGAGCCTGTCTTACAATTGTCCCAAAGATTAGCTCTGGTTATAATCACAGTTGTTGTTGTTGTTGTTTTAAATAATATGATACTGTGTTTTGAGTGAAGGTTTACACAGCAGTTAGGTTCCCATTCAGCAGTTTCTACACACATCGTTCACTGACATTGGTCACATTTTTCACAATGCATGAACATTCTCATTATTTCTGTTCTGATTGTTTCATTTCTATTAATCTAGTTTCCCTGCCTCCTTACATTCTCATTTTTGTTTTAAAAGTAATTGTAGACTCTTTGGTCTCATATAGATGATTTGTTTTGGCAAAGTGAAAGTCATTATCATTTATGGAAAGAAAACGATAAACAAGAGATTCTCAAAAGGAGAACTTCTTATCCTTCCTCAAATGACCCGTGTCCATTTTTATGTCACTGGGGAGGCATGCCGTGGCTCAGGTCAGTTGTCAGATGCTGTCTTCATGTCACCACTGCCTCTGGCTACCACCACACTGCTCAGGGCTTATGCTCTGCTACTGAAGCTCACTGGGCCTTGCTTGCTGGCAGAGAGACCCTACATAGGATCTCCCAAGCCTCTGCCACCAGCTCCCCCAATGCTAACTTAGGGCTTTGGGGCTGTCTTGCCACCACACTACCTGGGCCCGCGTTGTCCAGGCGGGGAGGCATACAGTCCCTGCACAAGGCACACTGAGGCTTCCTTGCCCTGCACAAGCAAATGTTACAGCTCCTTTGGTTCTGCTCTCAGGCTTGCTGCCCAGAGGCATCCGGCTCCTTGCTGCAGTAGAAAGACTCCTACGCAGGATCCTCTGAGGCAACACCTGCGTGGGGCAAACTCAGACCTCTGCCTGCACAAACAAGTGTTGCAGCTTATTTAGCTCTGCCGGTAAGCCCCTGCCCAAAGGTGTTCAGCTCTTGCTCCACATCCCAGCAAGTCTACTGCAGCTGCCTTGCTTCTTGGTCTGGCAAGCCCACCATCACTATCTTGCACTGTATTTAGTGTTACAGCTCTCTCTTCTGGATATAGGACGTTCTCAGTGCAGGGACCCCAGGTCGTTGGTCCAAAGAACACACTCCTCTCCAGACTCTTTTTGATGGTAGTGAGGTCCCCCTGCAACTGTGGGGTTGGCAGTTATCTAAAGAAACTCTTGTCAGTTTCAAGGTATGACCCTCACACCAGAACCCTGAATTGAGCAATCCCCTCAGTGGACTTCAAGTCATTCAATTTGCAAAGTATACTGACCAATCCCTTGCAAGATTGTGGCCCGGCCAAATAAAAGCAATTCACTGCAGTAGAAAGGCTATATATATAAAAGCAATTCGCTGCACTGCACACTGTCTTGGTTTTCATTCTTCAGCCAGAATGTTGAATTTTAATAATGTATAATCACAGTTTTTAATATTTACTGTAAAAAAGGGAGGTTATCATTGGATTCGTTTACTTTTTGTAGGATTTAGTGTTTCTGTTGTTATTAAGTGCCATGGAGTTGGTTTCGACTCAGGACCCTACGTACAGCAGAACGAAACACTGCCTGGTCCTGGCGCCATCCTCACAATCGTTATGTTTCTAGACAACCATAATAGCTTCATGGATGGATTCAGCCTTTTTCTAGGAGTTTGGGTGTTACTTGATTATTAGCCAGTTATATGCACTCCGTGCTTTTTCGTACTCTGAAATAGAGATAAAGTCGATGTGCCTTAGGAATGTTTTATGTAATTCATTAAGACAGTTTAGTCGGCAGCTCGAATCCACCAGCTACTCCTTGGAAACCCTATGGGGCAGTTCTCCTCTGTCCTTTAGGGTCGCTATGAGTCGAAATTGACTCTACAGCAATGGGTTTTTTTTTGTTTTTTTGATAAGGTTAATAACCTCATGCTGTGCTTTCTTTTGATTTGGAAGCCATCTGTTAGCATTGTAGTCAGAGAAGTTAAAATGGGTATTCTTTATGTAGAGGAGCCCCGGTGGTGCAGTGGTTAAGCGCTCGGCTGCTAACCGAAGGTCGGCTGTTCGAACCCACTAGCCGCTGTGCCGAAGAAAGATGTGTTGTATAAGATGACTCTAGAAAGACAGGCTTGGAAGAGAAAAAAATGGTGGGATGAAAGGAAGTGATGTGGGCAGAGGTAAAACCTGCAGTGCAGTGTTTAATTTCTTAATCTGAGTGTGAATAAATGTGTATTGTAATAAAATGTGTGCATCGTTAAGAGAAAAAAACTTTCATCTGGATCCGTGCTTTAACTCAGAGCCAAAGTTTAACACTTGTCTCTGCACTATCTTAGTGCCCCTGAACTGTAATATCAAAATTATATAACTTAATTTGGAGTCAGAAGGATACAAAAGAACTCTTGTGGCTTAGTGAGGATTTATGCTAGGTTGTTAAAAGACTTACTTAAACTAATTTAATAACCTACTTGGAAATAATACGTGACATCTAGCAGGAGGAGGTCAACCAGTAGTTAAAAAAAAATTTAGTATTTGGGTCCCCCACCTTTGTTCATTTTACCTGAATATACAAAACCATCTTTTATATTTAAAAAAAAAAAGAAAGAAAGGATTCCAAGTTTTGTTTTCCGAAGTTATAATGTAGAAATTTATCGAAAGCTAAATCAAATATTCAGAAGATGTAGAGCCAAAATACAGCATTTCTAATTGTGTAATAACTTCTATTAAGTTATTCCAGAACTATGCTAATTATTTTCTAGGAATATAGTTTTGAAGCAACTAAATAAAAATACTTTATTTTTTATTTAAGTGACCTGAGAAAATGTCTGGATTTCTAGAAGGCCTGCGATGCTCAGAATGCATCGACTGGGGGGAAAAGCGCAATACTATTGCTTCCATTGCTGCTGGCGTCCTAGTAAGTGTCATGGGTAATTGGGGCTTTCGTTATTTTGGTGTGTTTATGTGTTTTGAATTCTGCGTGTTGTTTTTATACTTGCATTTTTTTTTTATTAACTTTTATTGAGCTTCAAGTGAACGTTTACAAATCCAATCAGTCTGTCACATATAAGTTTACATACATCTTACTCCGTACTCCCACTTGCTCTCCCCCTAATGAGTCAGCCCTTCCAGTCTCTCCTTTCGTGACAATTTTGCCAGCTTCCCTCTCTCTCTATCCTCCCATCCTCCCTCCAGACAAGAGATGCCAACACAATCTCAAGTGTCCACCTGATATAATTAGCTCACTCTTCATCAGCATCTCTCTCCCGCCCACCGACCAGTCCCTTTCATGTCTGATGAGTTGTCTTCGGGGATGGTTCCTGTCCTGTGCCAACAGAAGGTCTGGGGACCATGGCCGCCGGGATTCCTCTAGTCTCAGTCAGACCATTAAGTATGGTCTTTTTATGAGAATATGGGGTCTGCATCCCACTGATCTCCTGCTCCCTCAGGGGTTCTCTGTTGTGCTCCCTGTCAGGGCAGTCATCGATTGTGGCCGGGCACCAACTAGTTCTTCTGGTCTCAGGATGATGTAGGTCTCTGGTTCATGTGGCCCTTTCTGTCTCTTGGGCTCTTAGTTGTCGTGTGACCTTGGTGTTCTTCATTTTCCTTTGCTCCAGGTGGGTTGAGACCAATTGATGCATCTTAGATGGCCACTTGTTAGCATTTAAGACCCCAGTCTGCGTGTTGTTTTTAAATATGTACTGTTTATCTTTGGCCAATGAATTTATTTTATAAATGTTGATATTGTTTTGTTTGTTTATGAGGGAGTTGATTTATTCCATTTTGAAAGCTAAAATTAGGTTTTGAAATTTGAGTAATTGGTTGATTTTTTTTAGCTGCATGATAAAAGTAGCATAATAAGACATTATATTTTATGTATTTATTCATTATAGGGATTATAAGTCCTCCTAATGAGTATAGTAATTTGCCAGGAAATGTTTAAGAAACAATCAGGTTCAAATCAGTCAAGAAATATGATTGCATTTCTCAATAATCCAGGGTTAACTTTCTCCTCAATCTTATAAAAAAGTAGCAGGAAATGCACTAAAATATATTGCTTCGAAGTAACTTACAGTCTAAAATTCTTATTTATACTGCATATTTCTTAAGGGATCTAATAATTGTGTTTTATAGTTTTATGGTGTCATGTGCTCAAAAGAGTAAATTTGAAATAAAAGAATGACTAAAAATCTAAGTTTAAATATCTCCTCTTCACCTAATCCCTAACATTTATGAAAGTAGTTATCCTATACTCTTTCTAAAATGATGGCAAAATTTAAGACTACTATAGAAAGTCTGATCTCCCAAATATCAAATAAAGCTTAAAATTTTAGCACATAAAGAAAATATATTGAATACATTGAGCTGAGGGTGAAAAAAAAAAGATAAAGCAGTACTTAAGCTAGCCAGTAAAAATGTTGTAGTAGAGTATGGATCTATCTATAACCTGATAAAAATAATTTGATCAGGATGAAATAGTTATTTTTAAGTAATTGCCAGGAGATGGTGAAGCCCCAGAGCTGAGTCAGGGTTGAGAGTGAGGGAAAGGTCTACTTTCAAAACCTCCTAAGCCCACTTGTCAGAGTTTGGTTAATATCCTTTTATTATAGCTTCTGCTCAGATGATAAAAGATTCTGTGCAGTTTTAATTGTATTTTTCATCGTGTATTTGCCCTTCATAATATCCAGAACTAAATTCAATTCATATAAATTATAATTTGACACTTAAATTAGGGGGCCATGGTGGCTCAGTGGTTAAGAACTTGCTGCTAACCGAAAGGTGGACAGTTCAAGCCCACCAGCTGCTCCTCAGGAGAGAGATGTGGCAGTCTGCTTCAGATTACAGCCTTCGAAACTCCGTAGGGCAGTTCTATTCTGTTTTGTTCTGTAGGGTCCCTATGAATCGGAATCGACTCCATGGTAATGGGTTTTTTTTAACTTAAACTTAGCATTAAGAAAAAGTCTGTTGCCATCAAGTTGATTCCAACTCACAGCGACTCTCTAGGACAGAGTGGAACTGCCCAATAGAGTTTCCAAGGAGTTCCTGGTGGATTCAAACTGCCAGCTTTTTGGTTGGTAGCTGTAGCACTTAACCACTATGCCACCAGAATTTCTAAAAATTTAGCATTACAGCTGACCTATCTGTAGGCTGCACTGCGATTCTTAGAGCTAAAAAGAGCTAGGGACACCCAAATGAAAAGCATACCTGCAGAGCTGCTACTTATTTCACAGCACAAAGAGAATAGCTAAAATTCTTGACGCCTCCATCAGATGCAACATATGTATCGACAATATTTGTACCCAATATTAAGTATTTTTTTCTTCATTTTTGATAACATTTTCCTGGAGGCTTATATCAGCGATAGACCATGCCTCTGTCAGTTGGAACCTGAGTCAGTTTTATTCCTTTCTCTTCTTGCCAAAAGATACTGTAACTTGTTTCTGGTTCAAAAATTAGATCATGGACTATTATGATAATATAAAAGAATGATTGAAATGGATTTTGAAAATCAGCACGTGTTAGTAGGTATTAATCATTATCAGATTTAAGGGTATCTGGTATGCAACTGCAACCAAATATTAAGCTCTGTGCAAATTATGTACAAGATATTATGCTAGGATCCCCAGAAAATTTGAAATTAATCAGAAGGGGCTGCTATACTTAGACATTGCTCTCTTTAACCAGTAAGATCTGAAATGATTGTAATTTCTCATTGGTTTTACCACTTGCGGTTTTTTTTTAGTTTTTTACAGGCTGGTGGATTATCATCGATGCAGCAGTTATTTATCCCTCTATGGAAGAGTTCAACCACTCATACCATGCCTGTGGTGTGATAGCAACCATAGCCTTCCTAATGTAAGTGTCATTGTTACGGCCACTGCTACATAGATTGTCACAAAACTCTAATGTTTTGCGTACACAGTAAAACCTGTGAAAACCAGAACCTGTGTAAGGGAAAAATCTGTCAGAGAAGGAAAATTCAATATTTTCCACTAATAGAGAGTGATAGAAAATTGGTAAGACTGCACCCTAGCAAAGGCAGAACACTTGAGAGACTCAGAAAAACAAGGCAGTCCTATAGAGTTCTGGCTCTCACAGGTTTCACTGTAGTTGAATAGACTTAAATTTTAAAAATGTTATTAAGATAGCATATTGGCCGTGCTTAAAGTCAGAGAGTAGAGAAGGGCTTATAAAGAAATGCCACAGTCCCGTTTTCACTTCCTCTCCTCTCCACTTCTGCCTCCCACCTGCTCTCAACTCTCCTTCTATCTCTGTGCTGCCGGTGTTGATTACATTTAGGTCAGAAACTATGTACTTTGTCTAAAGGTTTACTTATTTATCCAATAATTATTTATTAAGCTTTTATATTCCAGGCACTTTTCTAGGTACAGAAGATACAGTAATGAATAAAACAGGGGAAAAATCCAGGCCTTCCTGGATTTAATGAATGAGATTAGATCCTTTCATGGATTTAATAAATGAGACAGACAGCAACTAAAGAGAAATAAATTAAACTATAGTGTGTTAGATAATAACAGATACAGAGAAAAAAATAAAGCAGAGAAGGGAGATAGATATCAGCAGGGGGGTATGGAAATGTCAAGGAAGGCCTCACTAAGAAGTCTTAAAAAAATTAAGCTGGCCATGAGGATATATAAGGGAAGGTCATTCCAGGCAGACAGGACAGCAAGTGCGAAGTCTCGATGGCAAGGAGGCCAGTATGGCTGGAGTGGGGTGGTCAAGGGAAAAAGTAGTTGATAAGGTCAGAGAGTGAGAGGAGAGGCGGGTATGGAATAGTCTTGTAAAGCATTGTCAGGACTTTGCTTTCATTGTGAGTAAAATAGGAGCTGTTGGAGAGTTTTGAGCAGAGGAATGACATGATCTGCCTTACGTTTTATTTTAGCAGGATCACTTCTGGTGAACAAAAGTAAAAAAGGAAAGAAAACTCACTGCAAAGCCAAATAACCTGTTATGATACCAGTTTCCATGTCGTGACCCATACTACTCAAAGGAAAATTTTCAAATGTAGTTTTTCTCCTTGCACTCTTAACAGCTTCTCAAATCCATACTACATTTTAGTTTGCTTCACATTTGACATTTTTCTTACTGAGTACTGTTTGTTTTTCCTGGAGTTTCCCTTTAGTACTTATAGATAATTTTCTAACAAGTTCCCAGGCGATGCTGATTCTGCTGCTCTGGGGACCACAGCCACTGCTTGAGAGAATATTTGGTTGAAGGGACTTGTTTAAGGTCATATGAACCCATAACTCAAGACCCATGAGGCATAACTTTAAATTTGAGGAATTCTAGCTTATTGTATCTGGTAATTTCATGTCGTGGATAGTTTCTTCTTGGAGTCAGAGACCCTGATTCTTGGTTTTATTTTATTCATACAGGATTAATGCAGTATCAAATGGACAAGTCCGAGGTGATAGTTACAGTGAAGGTTGTCTGGGTCAAACAGGTAAATAGGTGCAAACAACATTTTGTGATACATGTCTACATCCTTAAATTGAGAATTATACATGGAAGGGCCGCTTGTCTAACTCCTTCAGATCAGGGATAGGATGGAGTTGTATCTAGAGCAGAGGTTATAGTTTCCAGGGCGTAGGAGAAAAATCGCCTCTGGTCAAAGTAGCCTGTATAGTATAGAATTCATAGTCTGGAGTATATAACCCTATGTAATAATATATAGATATAAATGTATAAAGTATGTAGTAGAGAATAGTATATAATAGAGAGGAAATGTGCAAAATAGAATTTTTAATACTTTATACCATATAAATTATTTTCTTCGCTTTTGTTGCCAACCATATTTGGTTAATTAGCATATCATAAATTCACAGATAATGAGATTTCCCTGTATTTCGGAGGATTTTTATAATTGTCATTGCTCAGGAATCTGTAGGAGACATTTGCTGAGTATCAGAAAATTTGCTTATCTTTGAAATAGTTTAGAATTGTAGAATTTTAGTGCTTGGGGTTCTTCTAGACCCTCTCTTCTCTACTTGGGAAGTCTTATCTTCTGGAATCCATAGCTGTGTACCTGAGATAAGCAAAACACAGGGTACATGTGGCACAGCTTTCTAAAGAGCTGAGCTTAAGGATTTGAGGGGGCATCTATACAAAAATGAATATACAAAAATAAACCTGGATGTAGACAAATTTCAACTCTTTTTTTTTGTTTTTGTTTTTAATGAAAGAGGAAAAACGGCTATAGGCAGCTTTGATCTATGCCCTCAGACTCTCCTCTGGTTCACTCTCCCGTTAGAGAAACTTAAGTAGAAGAGATACAGAAACACTGATCTACCATGACCTTGTAAACTCTGGAAGAATAGATAAATGTTAGCAGTTAGCGTTAATAACAGTAAGCCAGTAATAGCTAGAGCCAGGACTGAATAGAGAGTTTTTACATCTTGAAATAAAATTTTTGTTAGCTAATCAGGCACAGTTTTGGAGACTCAGAGCTAATTGTATTTGTTTTAATATCACATCTTATGAGCAATGGCGTATTATTTCTGAATTAGTGTTTTATGTTTGGGACATGAAATAAAATTAACATATAATATATAATTTCTGATTTCACATTCACTGTGCTTTATGGAGCTAGACAGCATTTTTACTGAAACGTATTTGTGCTAATTCAATAAAGAAGCTCACTTATCTCAGAATTTATTTTAGCAAGTGTAATGACTCCATTTATTTGATAACAAATCTTCATAAATATCATTGAAATGTGATTTAAAAATTGATTGTTCTCCTTTGTTCACATAACTTTAATGCAACTTTCCTAAGCGCTAGCTACAGTCAGTGTGAATTTACTTTGCTGTCTGATTTCCCTGAAACTGAAATATGGTACCTTTTAGATTTATCACTGAATATGATTTTTTTAAGTGTATTTATTTAATTGTTTGAAAGTATTTCTGGAGAACTTTAAAATTTAAAACACAGATTCTAAAAATATATGGAGAACGAGCTTCTAAATATGGTAAAACATATTTTGTGAGATGTTTTATAGGAAGGTTGAATAAAGCTTTTTTAATATAGGTAATTGGAGAAAGTAAATACGTACTTAGAATATACAGACCAACCAATCAACAGGTTAAAAAGGTCAATGAAAGGCTGATGAAAGAGACTCAGCGTATCTTCTTTCACCTCCTTTAATGACAACTGTATGTTCTTTTTTTTTCCTGTTTGGGTTTTTGTTTTCTTTTTGAAAAGTTTGATTGTATGCACTGGCCGTATGAGAAACAATTCTGGTAAAATGGTATTTCTTTCAAGGTGCTCGCATTTGGCTATTTATTGGTTTCATGTTGGCCTTTGGATCTCTGATTGCATCTATGTGGATTCTCTTTGGAGGTTATGTTGTTAAAGGTAAGGGAAAACAAAAGTTTACATTTTACCTCAATGGAATACTGAAATTTTGCATTAAAATTGGTTATTTTAGAATAAAGCTTTTTTCATATAAATGGGCTATCTACTAACAATGCATTTTTAGTTTCCCTTTTCTTCTGTATTTTTTGTTCTAACCTAGAGTGGGGAAGTGATGGGACACAGCTCCAAACCTTGTTCCTCTTTGATGTCCAGACACCTCAAGCAGAATATATATATATTTTTAAGTACATTTGTTTGTTTGAAAGCACTCTTGGAGAGCTTTAAACTTTGAAACACAATTTCTAAAAATATATGAGGAACGAGCATCTAAATATGGTAAAACATATTTTGTGAGATGTGTTATAGGAAGGTTGAGTAAAGGTTTTTTCAGGATAGGTAGGTGGGGAAGTAAATATGCACTTAGGGTATACAGACCAACCAACCAACAGGAAAAAGGCCAGCATCTGCTCCGATGAAGGATAGTATATCCTCTAGCTATTGGGCAGATTTTGACTTACTGAATGATGTCCTTGCAAAGTTAATGTCCTAAAATTGAAATTTACTCACTTAAGCCTCCCTGGCTATATGTTATGATCTCTTTATAGATGGAAATGTAAATCAGTACTTAATGTCCATCTGATATATAAGGTCACTTTGAGGCCGGCTCAAGAGAGGGCTTACTCTTAGATCCCTGGCTGAAATTTCACCTCGAGGAACCTCAGAAAAATATCAGACCCATTTAATGTTCATGGCAAAAACTGACTATGCCTATCCTAATAAAAATATAATATTAATAATTTACAAAAACTAGATCAGCATAAACCTAGCTCATGTTTTAACACCACTTCTTAGAATAAAATGCAGTTCTCTGGATTAAAGTCATGGGTTTCCTGATTTTTTATTAAAATCCTTTAAATTTTATGAACAGGAATGACGGGCATTTTTAATTTTTGTATTTTTTTCTTTTGTTGATACAATTTATTATTAAAACCATGTTACCAAAAACTTTAATTTAAAAAAAAAAAAAACTGTAATAACCTCACCACTCTTAAATGTTTGGTGTGTTTCCTTTTGGTCTCTTTTTTTATGATTGTTAAATCACGGGATCATTAGGTATCATAGAGAAAATACAATTTGGAACCCTGTGTTTTGCGTTTAACGTGGCATCGTAGTAGTTTCCTTGCCACTGCAGGGTCTTTATCACATTTTAAAACAGGAAATTCTTTTGTGTGTGATCATATAAATTGCATAATACTCCTTCGTTGTAGAAAACAATACAAAAGAGCTCCAAGAAGAAAATAAAACTGCTGATGATTCTTCTTTCTCAGATATACCACCATTAATACAGACATTTTGTAGGACTGTCTTCGTCTCATAGAATTTTAGGTTATTTTCTTAAAGGCTTCTGAAGCCAACTAGCACGAGGCTATGCTCCAAATATCATTAGCAGCAGATCTGTAACTTTGCCAGGTTTGCCTGTCCTTCTAGTGGCAGTAGTCATTTTATGGGAAATAGTAGTGAAGGCCTATCCAAACCAGATGAATTTAGGATTAACCTGTCCTGAGAAAAGGTTGACAGTTTATCTATTCATCAGGCCTCAGTTTGTCACTTAGTAAGTAATCATTGATAGCTCCGATAGTAGAAATTTATGAGAATCTCAATCCGGGATAAAATGTTCCTCCAGCAGTCTTCCTCCATCTTACTTACTGACTACTCCATCCTTCCAGGTGCTCAGGCCAAAAACCTTGGGTGGTTAAGGTCTGTCAAAGATGACGTCTCTCTTTTTCTCACGTCCAGTCAATCAGCAAATCATATTGACTCAGCTGTCAAAGTACATCCTGAATCCATTTTTGCCATCTGCATTGCTACCACCGTGGTTCAATCCATCACTATCTCTTTCCTGATTTCCTGAAATAGCCTCCTAACTGGTTTCTCTCCTTGCCCCCTTTAGTGTCCTCACCCTCAGTATAGCAACTAGAGTGATCCTGTTAAAATATGTCAGCTTATGTCACTTTTCTGCTCAAAACCCTCCAGTGGCTTCTTACATCACTCAGGGTGAAAATCAGAGTTCTTTCGGTGACCTACCAGGTTCTGTAGGATCTCCCCCGACAACCCCCCCCCCCACTTTCTGCTTTTGTCTCCTTTGCCCACGTGGCTATTCCTCTGCTACACCAGGCACGCTCCCACTGCATGGCTTTTGTACTTGCTGTTCCAGCTGCTTGAAAGTCCCTCTCCCCAGATAGCTGTACTGCTCCTGCCCTCACTTCCTTCACATCCTTCCTCTTGTTACCTTCTCAGGACGTCTTCCTGGCCACCTGGGTAAATGTCATCATCCAATACCTTCCCTGCTTTATTTTTTCTCCTTATTTGTTTATTCTGTTTATGGTCTAGCTCTGTGAGGACAAAAAAAAAAAAATTGTCTGATTTGTTTACTCCTGTGTCCTTAGCACCATAAACAGTGTCTGGCACATAGTGTACACTCAGTAAATGTTTGTTAAATGAATGAAGGGAGTTGTCCTTTATTAATGGAGGAGGCAACTGATTTGCAGTACACCTTGAAACTTAAGTGACTCATAATCATAAACCTCTGAATATTACAATTATTTTTACAGAAAAACCCACAGTTTACCCTGGAATTGCCGTATTTTTCCAGAATGCCTTCATCTTTTTTGGGTAAGTTTGTTTTGAATTCTTCATCCTGTCTTTGTGTTTTCATTTTAGTTTTTTAATAGATAATTTCTTATATGTCATTTACTGTATTTGATTGCTTAATTTACTTCTGTCTAATGCCCCTCGTCCATGTTATTGTTAGAAAATATGAAGAATGAGGATGACAGGATATTTTTAAAATGTCATTTGTTACCAGCCTTGGGAACATACGTTAATTTTTAAAATTGCCACCACTCCGCATTTAATGAAGAGCTGTGATTCATGTAGATTTAGTTATATAACACTGATGATGTTCATTTTAAACCTAGGTCACTAATAGTTGCTTTTGATGAAAGCCTGCTTAAAGCCGTTTCTTCTTAAAAATGTAGTTTCTGGGTACATTTCATAGTTCTTTCTATTCTTAGTGTCATTAGAATTTGTAGGTGAGATTTGAGGTATGGAGAAAAAAGCCCTAAATTCTTTGATCCTTACAGTTACAAATTAAAAGATTATTACCATGAACATCTGCCTCCTTTGTCATGAGACCAGAACTGAATGGTGCCCAGCTACTGTTACTGAACATTTTGATCAAAGATTATGTAGAATCCTAATCAAAAGGGGGAAAATGTAGAACAGAATTTCACATTCTTATGGATTCCACAGAGTCCATGGAGGCTGAATGAACGCCTGAATGAACCATTACCCCAAGATAATCTTTAAGTCCTAAACCAAAAATATCCCCTAAAGTCTTCTGGAAACCAAACAGTAGCTTAGGTTAACTAGCCAAGAACGTCTGCCTTGACAATTATGTTCTTTTAAGATCTATCCACATGGGATCAAACTGACAACAGAAACTCGAAAGATAAGATAGGAACCTTAGGCAGCAGTGAGTTTATATTATTGGGGAAGGAATAACTCAGAAAAGGAGTGTGAGGATGGTTGCACAACTCAAAAGATTGTAATCAGTGTCACTGAACTGTACATGTAGAAATTGTTGAATTGGTATACATTCTGCTGTGTATATTCTCAACAGTAACAACAAAGACAAAATAAATTATTAAAAAAAGAAAAAAAGATTCTGAAAACCTCAGTACTTTCATCAGTAATCTTTTCTAACGTTCATTCTTTCCTGGAAACTTATCCTGCTCTTTCCCCTACACTTAGCCCCAACCCACACCAAAACTTCTCTTTACCCTCTGCATCAAGATTTCTTTTTTAAAAAATAATATTTTATTACGTTTTCAGTGAAAAACATCAGGAGTTCTTAACCTGGATTCCATAAGTAGGATTCTGAAGATAGGGAACCAGTAGACATTTCCATATGCCAAACATTGGTGTTTCTGATTGTTTGCGGGAAGAGAAGTCTGTGGCTTTCATCAGATTTTCAAAGAAATCCTGAATCCTAAAAAGCTTTGTTAGTTGCCATTAAGTCAGTTCCGACTCATGGTGACCCCATGTGTGAAGTGGAACTGCTCCATAGGGTTTTCGAGATAGTGATCTTTCGGACATAGGTCGCCAAGCTCAACTTATGAGGCGTCTCTGGGTGGATTGGAAGCACTTAATCTTTCATGCCACCCAGGGACTCCTCAAAAGAGATTATCTGCTGTGTACTGTAGATGTCTCCTCCCTCATCACTCCTCATCACCTCTAAGAAGGAAAAAAAAAACATCCGGATATGAACCACTCTTTGAAATGCTAACTGTGCTATTCAGTACCAGTCAGCAGTGGGTATTCACACCTATTCAATTCCGCCACTAGGCATTTTTGCAATTTTATAAAATCAGTGTGGAAATAAGAAAAATGTGAACTTGGATGTGGCAAGATCATAACCACTTTGGGTCATAGTTTGTGTCCGGAAACTGGTGTGAAACTCCAAAGAGTTGAAAAATATATGTGTGTGTGTGTGTGTGTGTGTGTGTGTGTATATATGTATGTAAACCCCAAAACCAAACTCATTGCTGTCTAGTCGATTCTGACTCATAGCGACCCTATAGGACAGAGTAGAACTGCCTCATAGGGTTTCCAAGGAGCGGCTGGTGGGTTCCAAATGCTAACCTTTCGGTTAGCAGCCAAACATTTAACCATTGTGCCGCCAGGGCTCCATATATATATATATGTGTCTGTGTATATATACATATTTTTAAGCCATTGTGTTTTATGCAATTGAGCAATTCCTATGTGCTAGGTACCATTCTTAGTGCTTTACATGTACAGTCTCATGTTATCCCCGTAATAACTCTCTGAAAGTGGTTCTATTATCCCCGTTTTATAGATGAGAAAACAAGCGCAGAGAAGTTAGATAGCTTGCTTGAGATCATGTGGCTAAAATTCAGACTGAGGCTGTCTGACTGTAAAATTCAGCCTCTAACTACTATTGTGATGAAATTTGAAAGTTTGGATGAATTCAATTGACATTTGTTCTTTTTGCTACGGCTTCGACCAGTTGATTAGTATTAGTTCTGGTTCCCTCCTCACTTTTTTAAAGAATGTAAATTGTAGTTAAAAATACAAAATGAGTAAACTCCACCCCCAAGTTAATGAAATAAAATTTTACCATTGTAAAGGAAAGTTGGAGAAACATAAGCTATCTCCCAAAGTCCCTTTAAAAATCATTTTCTACCCAGAAAGTCCTTGTTTCCATTTTTAAGAAGTAAAAAGATTGTATTTCATTTTTACAGAAAAAAAAAAAAGTTATCTTTTAGGGATCAGTAATGTTTTTTTGTTTTTTTACCATTTCATAACATTCTAAAATGTATTGCTCCAGCTGTTTAAAGCTTGAGTAAGCTTGACATTCTGTAGGGTAGTATAGCATGTGTTTTATGAGAGAGAGAGAGCAAAATACTTGAGCAACATTGATACTTGGGGTTTCTTTTCCTTTCAAGTTGCAGTGCTGAGACTTAAGCATCTTTTAAGAAGGACCAAGCATCCTCAGCTGACCGCTCCAGTCTGCACAGGGTTGGAGACGCGCTGCGGAATCAGTCACCATAGCGTCAGCCAAAGGAAGATAGGGTCCAAGGCTCAGAGGCAGGGGTGAGAGAAGCTTCAACGGTAGGCAGGGCATTTACTGAGAACAAACTTGGCCCTCATCCAGTGAGGGGCAAAGGGCAGCCTTCTTTATTTTAATCTTTGTCTACCCCAGCAAGGATGAAGAATAAAGGAAGCTCCACCTTGAAATGCTGCTTTTGGCAAAGAAGTCATATAGCAGACCAGAACAGAGGATTGGGAAAGGAAAACTGATGTAAAAGCTTTCTTCCAATGGAGGAGAAACACTTAAATTCATACAGTAGTTATCCCATTTCATAAAACATTGGAAACTGATCACTGACTTGTCATTGTCTCAAAATAGTGACAACAAATACTTTTATACACATCAAGTTTGCTTTATTTCTTATTTACTGCTGTACCTATGAAGTCTAAAAACCAGCTCAGTTTTGTGAATATTCTACAAGCAGATTGAAATTCAATTCAGATAATTGACATTTTTATCGAAATAGTTGCAGCAGATTGCCTCCCATTCTGATTTATAACAGAACAGTCCTCAGCAGCGGCTTAGAAATTACAATTTCAGAAATTAGAAACAGATGTCAGTTCCAAAGGTAACCATCTGACAACGTAGGAGGGATGGGCTCTTACCCGAGAAACTCTTCAGATTACAGTTCACATCTCTTGGCTAGTATTCTGAAATTACCCTGTCTCTTTTAAGCTGTCTGGAGAGGAGAGACCCTAATAACCCATTTTGGTTTTTCTTTTTATGGCAGTGGGTCTGATATTAACCATAAGAGCAGAGATTGAATCACCTTTTGGAGGTTTATTAAATTTTTTATAAAGAGAAATTAATATACTTTCAAAAGGCATAGATGACGTCCTGGTTGCTTTTTTTTTTTTTTTCCCCATTGAAAATCACTTAAGTATTTACCGTTATAAAGGCCTTATGAAACAGTGCAAAATTGATTAACAGCTTTGGATTTGACCTTGAGTATACACTTTGTTTATACACTGGTAATTGGAAAACAGAAAAGAAGACAAAATTAGTACCAGCCTATGCAATTGAAATGTCTAATCTGTCATCAATTTATCCCTCATACTCACCTGCCTCCCCCGACCCAATTCCTGCTGAATCTGCCTCTGAATTGTCTTAAACCTGCTCTCTTTTGTCCATTCCGTTGTGTTTTGGTTGTCATCACCGGTTGTCTAGACAGTTCACATTCCTCGCTGGTTCCTCCCTGTGCCTCTGGTCTCATCCTCCCTCTGATTCATTTTTCCTGCTGCCAGTTTTCCTCCTAAAACATACTCTTATCCTGTCATTTCCCTCTGAAAATTTTTCAGAACTCTGGACTGACTACAGGAGAGATCAAAACTGGCAGCTGTCAGGCTAAATTCTGCCCACACTTATTTTTTATTCAGCCTATATGGTGTTGTTTGTTTGTTTTATTGAGCCCACATTTAAAAATCAGGAGATTCTACATAAAAATCTGTATTTTTAGCTTTTCTTGAAAAACTGGAAGATCCGACAATCCTGGGTGCCCTGTGTGGCAACAGTCAGCCGGCTCTGAGTAGTCATTCCTTTTAGGTAGAGGATGTACCTTCCCTAGTGCCGCTGTGCTCACTGCCTGGGACTGAGTAGCAGCTACCCTCTTCATAGAGCATACAGGCTGGCACCTGCCCTCGTGACTCTTTGAAGGCACCCCTGGTCAATTGGCTTCCCAAGTCTTGGCCACCTCCATTCTCTATTCTCTTCGTCTCTTTTAAACACATAATCTAGCCGTGTTGGATTCTTCCTGGTACTTTTTATGCTTGTAACTGCCCTCTTTTCCCTCTTAGATGAAGCCTTGATGGCAGCTGCTGACCATCCCCACCTAACTCCTAGATTGCGGCAAGCTCTGTGAGAACATATTCCTGATGTGCCAATCTCCTGGTTTCTCCTGAGGCCCCCGAGTCTTTTATGCCTTTTTGCCTTTTGATACACTATCACCTCTCCCTGAAACTTCTTCCTTCATCACCCCATTAGCTCTTGTTCCTACCAACCTCCCATTCAGAATCCTGCTTATCCATCAAAGCCCATCTCAAACATCACTACCTTTTTAGATCCTTTTCTAACACATCCAGGCAGAATTAATTCTAAGTTTCTATGCTTTTTTATGGGAGAAAGGTGTGGCAGTCTGCTTCCATAAAAACTTGCAGCCTTGGAAGCCCTATGGGGCAGTTCTACGCTGTCTTGTAGGATTGCAATCATTTGGAATCCACCTGAAGGCAATGCTCTTTTAACATTTGGTATAAATACCTTGTTCTTTCCCCCCAATATTTACCACATTGTATCATCAAGAATGTGAGGAACTGGAGGACAGGGACTACATCTTACTTACTTTTATAGCCCCAGCATCTAGCACCTAGCACATCAGGATGTGCAAAAATGGGCTCTTGAGTGAATTTGATCAAATCAGACATATCATACCAAACCCACTGCCACCGAGTCAATTCCAACTCATAGCGACCCTATAGGACAGAGTAGAACTGCCCCATAGAGTTTCCAAGGCTGTAAATCTTTATGAAAGTAGACTGCCACATCTTTCTCTGGCGGAACAGCTGGTGGGTTCGAACCTCAACCTTTCAGTTAGCAGCTGAGCGCTTTATGCACTGTGCCATCAGGGTTCCTTAGACATATAATAAGAAAATAGTTATGCATAAATACTGGTTAACTTTTGGAAAGTGACATGTGTCTCCAGTACTCAGACATTAATAGCTGTTGTGGGGCAGCTGATGGTCAATGTCACGGTTGAGCCTAACAGAAGCATTGATTACCTTTGTATGATCCGTTTCTGTTTTGATATACACTCCGTGATTTTTTTTCCTACAGCACGTCAATTATTCGTTGTTGCTAGTTTCCCACCTTTCTCTGAATCTCATAACTCTTTTCCTAAACTCAGGTAATGATATGCTATTTCTTGTTTTATTCACAGAGGACTGGTTTTTAAGTTCGGCCGCACTGAAGACTTATGGCAGTGAAAACCTGTCCTACAGCACAGCAGCCCTGCCTGGGTTTTTTACGCTCACTCCCGGTCTTTTGTAATGGCATTTTCTAAACTTATTTCTGAGTGTAGTCTTGGTTTAAAGTTGTGTAATACAAAAATCATGAGAACTTCCAATTTGAACAACAGAATAATCTATTGTGATTTGTACTTGATTAACTTATAAAATGTTAAAGGAAAATACTTCACAGGGGAAATTTTTTATCAGATTTCATCATGGTATAATTTGTAAAAATAAAATCATGGCTATATCATTACGAGTATTTGTCACACCTGAGGTCCAAAACTGAAGTTAAAATTATCTAAAGATTTAATGTACTTATTTAAATGTGGCATCTTCAGTGTTAACGTTAAATGAAATGTAAACATTTTCTTGTTCTTAAAAACTGTTCATTGGCCAGAATTGTTTTTCACTATACTTTGTTTGGCTTACACAGTTTTACCAAGAATTCTATAAACATTTCAGTGTAAATAGCTGTTGAGGGCTTCCTAAGCAGTGAAATGAACATGTCAGAAGAGAGAAGCCCCACGATCCTGCCGCCAGACTCGTCATGTCCCTTCCGTGGGGATCTCCTCCACTGTGCCGCTCATTCTAGGGGATAAGGGGTATAAGTCAGCCTGGACACTTGGTCCTGGTGGAACGCTGACAGTCGTTTCACATCCACCGTTGAAGGAAGAAAAAAAGGGTAAGGACTTGATGCTCCAGTCCCTTACCCAGGTGAATTTTTTGTTGTTGTTGACGGTGGTGGTCTGATAATGGAATTGGCTGCCATGTTGTTTCATTTTATCTGTTTAGGAGACTGAACCACTAAGCTCATGCTACACCTGCCAGGTCAATTATAGTTACAAACAGTATTGGTAATTCTCATACTTTTTCCTTAAGAAGAGCTTTGTTATTGTCCCAGGCGTCCCACCTTAGCAAAACGGAATTTATTTTTTAATAAGCTAGCTATCAGATAAATGTTCTTCAGAACTACAGCTTGAATGTTTTCTCTCATAAAACTTGTTACAATTAGCTCTTCATTAAACATAAAATATCTCTTACGTGATTTAAATGTGTGATATTCTTTTCCACGTCAGCCATAACTAACTGCCAATATATATGTTTTGAATAATGCCTGGTCCTCAAAGCCCTACTCAAAAAAAAAAAAAAAAAAAAAAGACTATATTGCTGTCATCTCACAGCAAATCAGTCATGGTGAATTTTTAAATCTGTGAGTGTGAGAATTGGAGGGGATATTAGAGGTTGAAGTCTACCCTCTCTTTTTACAGATGAGAGAATCCAGACCTTGGAAATCTAAATAATTTCCTCAAGGTCATACTAGTTTTTCAATGCTGAGGCAGTCTGTCTCCTACGAGGGACCACATCTTTCTCGCAGTGCAATTCAGAATGCACTCAGAGAATGCAGACTACCTTGTAGAACTCCCGGAGTAAAAGTGTAATGTCTGCAAGGACTATATGTAAGTAGCTTCTTAATTTTTTTTTTTTATTAACTTTTATTAAGCTTCAAGTGAACGTTTACAAATCCAATCAGTCTGTCACATATAAGTTTACATACATCTTACTCCGTAGGCTTCTTAATTTTTATCTATTTTGTATTATCTGTTCTGCTGATGTAGGCAAGAGTTAACTGCATAGCACTCTATTAAGCATGAGAAAGGATCTAAAGAATTATAAATAAAATTTAACAGAAACCTTAATTCTGTGTCTGTATCCAAGAAAATATTTATAGCATCATCTTTAAGGAAACTTATCATATTTGAAACTATTATTAAATGACCGGTTAAACAAGTTTTTAGTCTTTTATTTTTAATATCAAATTTATCTCTGACCTTATTTCATTGAATATAATGCGACCTTGCTGTAATGAGTGTTGTGCACAAAAGTGGGGAACAGCCAAAGAGAGTTGTCTTATTTTTTTTGCACAGGACTTGTTTTCCTTGGGTGCTTTGGCTTAAAATCCAGCAGCCAAGTGGGGAAACTGTAAAAGCAAAGCAAACATTTTTATTACAGATGAACCTTCATACTCTTAAATTTTGTATACATATTGATTCTGACTTGATCTTCTCAAACTTACGGTGACCTAAATGTCATCTTGTCACACAGACCTTAGAAGTTTGTTCATAAAATCCTAGTTGGAAGAGACCTACAATAGTTCATTTCATACAGTCCTTTGCATGGATCATTGCTAAATAGTCATCTAGCTTCTGTTTGAAGCCTCCAGTGATGGGGAACTTAACTACCATATGAAGTGGCTCATTCCATTTTACAGATAGTTCAAACTGTTAGAGATGTATACTGCGCTGCCGTTGGGCCTCATTAAATTCTTTGGAGAAACAGAAAAACATTCTTCCTCTTCTACGTGACAGTCTTTCAGGTGTTTGAAGAGAGTTCTTAGGTGTCCGTTCAGTCTATCTTTTCAGACTGAACCACATCATAGCCTGCTGCACAACATCACTGCATGGTTGAATAACCTGGGACCATAAAATTCTAGGACTGGAAATCAGGGCAGCTAACACTTATAGTGTATTTTCTGTGGACCAGTCAGTGTGCTAGCATTTCACACACATTACCTCCTTTAAATCCTGACAATAACCCAGTGAGTGAGTTACTATTATTATCCCCATTTCAGAAATGGGGAGACTGAGGCTCTGTGAGGTCACAGAGCTGGAAGTGGTAGAATTCAGATCTGATTCCAGAATACACTCTCTTAGATCATGGGATTTGATCTCATTTTACAGATGAAGAAACTGAATCCCAGAAAAATAGAGTGACCTGCCTGGGGTTTCAACTCACATCTGCCTCCCACAGCAATGCTCTTTTCACTGGGCCTCCCTGAGACTGGGGGAGGCATCTGGCAGGTTCCAGTCTGTTTTCCTACTTTGCTGTAAAAGCTGCCACTCATTTTGGTTGAACAAGCACTTGGGCATTTACTGTGTGTCTAGAATATACATTTTAGTTCAGAAGCAGGGGTGATACCAGGGTGACAAGGCCAGTTTTTAAGAACGTTGTCTACATGACACAGCAAGAGGAACCCTTAACACATTTTGTTGTGGTTTTGTGCCAAAACAGTGGTGGTGTTTATGTTTTTTGGGGGAAAAAAAACCTGCAAATTCTTGTTCAGAAGCTAACAAATGATCTTTAGCATATTGCAGTCGTTTCAGAATGCATCCTACACGCTTAATCCCATCCTTCTACTAAAAACACTCTATTGCATCATTCCCCCACCGCAGCCTTTGGGAGCTTCCAATGGCCTGTAGGAGGAAATTCGAGTGGCTCCAGCCTGCTTTTCAGCCTTCTCTTCACAAAGTCTGCTAAGCCAAGCTGCTTTATGCTTCTGTTCTTGCTCACAGCCTCCCTCTTGCTTGGGATGCTTTTCACTTAGTCGAATCCAACATACCTTTAAGTTCCATTTTCCCAGCCCTGTGCACGATCTCTCCGTCCTCTGGACTCTTCTAGCAGCTACTGCCAGCATACGTCATTCAACCCCTAGTTTCTTCGTCTGCACTGTACACAATGCCTAGCTCAGGGGCTTGCCCACAGGAGACTAGCAATAAAAACTCTTCACTTGGTTTCACAAAGGCTAATTGTAGGATTAATTTTCAAAAAAGTAGATGCCAGTGGGTCCTTGTGCTTTGGAAAACATAAAATAAATCTGTGGCTTATTAAATTGAAATAAAGAAGGAAGCAATTTAATTATTCTTTTAGTGAAAGCTCATGACACATGAAAAAAATTGTGTTGTAAACTGAATTTTTGTAAATCAGTATCTGGGGTTAGGATCATTGTAAACTACAGAGAGATAGGGGATCAGTATACTCAGTGCCTTGAGACCTAGAATTCAGTTTTATTTAGATTTGTCTTTCTAGCACTTAGCACAGTGCCTGACACATATTAGGCAACACATTTAGTGGAATGAATTAGTGAGTGAATGAGTGAATTTTAATAGAACCATCCAAGGATGAGATGAGTGCCCTTGCAGAGTGGTGAAGGGTCCATCCCAGGAAGTGCCAGGCATAGTCTGAGCAACCAAGGAAGGAATGGTTGAGCCCGCCTCCATGTCTTTTCCAACCCTTGTAGTCTGAGTCTATGATATGCAATCGGGATTCAATAAAGTTTAAAATGTATTTTTGAATAGTTTACATTAAAAAAAAAATCACCCCTGTATTTAATCAGCTTTGCAAGTTTGAATTCTTGCCTCTTTAATGGATTTTTGGCCTTTCAAATGCAAGCTGTAAGTGCTATACTGCTGAGTAAATGGTTCTACTCAGCTGCAAGAAAATAAATTAGAAGATTGGGGGGTGGGGGGAACAACTATTCTCCAGTAGCTGCCACAACACATACACACACACTTGCTGTGTCTTTGGAGCCAAGGTGACATCAACCCCAATTCCCCCTGTCCCATTTGACTAGCTCTGTAATTTTGGACAATTTACTTAATCTCTATAGGCCTCAGTTTCCTCATCTATAAGATGGGGAGACTTATTCTCGTGCAGGGTTTTTGTGACAATAAAATCAGATAATGTTGAAATGCGTCAAGCACAAAACCAGAAACAGCAGGTCTGCAATAAACGATAGCTATTACGCTCACCCATACTCCTTTGTGGCTGGCTAAGCCGCTAGGAATAAACTTCTACATGGATGTAGTACTTTGCATTTTACAGAGTGTTGTTATAGACATTATTACTTCATTTGATCTTCAAAGCAACCCAGTAAAGTAGAATAAAGATTACTATTATTTTACCAATGAGAAAAGTCAGTGGACTTGCCTAAATGGTACATTGCAGAAAGGTAACTAGAATCCATGTCTTCTCATCCCAGGTGCACACTTATCACCTGTTGCTGCAGTGTTAGGCAGGGCTCTTCAGATTTCCTTCATGTGTTCAGCAAAGATTTATTGCACCTCAAATTTTTGAGCTGTGTGTCTGTCCTGTTTGTGGGATCCCTGGTTGATTAACATGATGCCTGATAGTAATTGCTGAATAAATACTTGTGGAATGAATGAATCTGGTTTTCAAGAGTCCTTTCAGTAGATCACCCTGCTTCAGCTTAAGGAGCAACAACACTTGCTGTTGTAGAGGACTGGGAGGGACTGGCTGTTGGGAGAAGCCAAGAGCTAATAACGGCTTTAGAGAGAAGCTGGTGCAAGATGGGGCAGGTTACATGCAACAACATGGATGAATCTCAGAATAATTATGCCAAGTTAAAGGAGCCAGACCAAAAAAAGTACATACAGTAGGGTTCCATTTACATATAGATTCTAGAAAATGCAAACTCATCTATAGTGACAGAAAGTAGTTTTGTGTTTGCCTGGGGGTGGGATGGGTGGGGAGGAGGCAGGGAGGGGTTCCAAAGGGGCCTGAGGAAACACTTGATGGTGATGAATATGCTCATTATCTTGATTGTGCTGTTGTTTTCACAGGCGTGTACATAAATCAAAACATCAAATTGTACACTTCAAATACGTGCAATTTATTGTATGTCAATTCTACCCCAAGCTGAAAGAAGAGAAAGAGAATGAGGACGAAGAGAATAAAAAAGAGAAGAGTAGAAGTGGAAGAAGAAGAAATGAGAAGAAGTAGGAGGAAGAGGAGGAGGAAGAGATGACAACAGTGGCAGCAATGGCAGCAGTGGCACTCTGCTTTGTCACTAGATATGCCCAGGCCCATAGCAAGACTGGTTCTCTGTACTTTAGTAATCAGTCTCTTGGCATGGTGGGTGGAGAAAGGGTTGGCCTGGGACTCAGAAGACCTGGTTTCTGGTCTTGACTCGGCCACTGACAGCGGTGTAATGCTGGGCCTGAGCCTAACCTCTCTTGTCCCCACCTTCCCATTCATAACTTGGCAATATCCATCCCTGCTTGCCCAGCCTATCTGATTACCTAAGGTCAGATACATCACAGGGTTTGTAAACTGTCAATGTAGGTCAAAGGGGGAGGTCAGTGGGCTGGCAGAGAACAATCGCTGACCTTTCTAGTCCCATCATGATGACAAACATTACAGTGTAATACAGAGTCCCTCAGCAGCAGCTAGGTTGTTGGAGCTCATTTTCCCTTTGCTAAATAACCCAAGACTCCTATACCACAAGTTTTCTCGTGTCCATTAGTCACAACTCATCAAGAACAGTGTTTGAGATTCAGCTGTGAGACGGACTCACTGTGAGATGTTGCACAAGTCATCTCCACTCTGAGCATCTGTCAAATGAATGGTTGGACTTGATGGCCCCTGTGGTTCCTTCTGACTCCTACATTGCCTTTGTTTCTAACCATTTGCCCACTTCAGTGACTCCATATGGGGAACGGGAAGTGTGGTCAGTGACACTTTTCTCATTTCTGACTGCAATAACCTCAAGGTATCAGGGAAATATGGTCATCTTTAACCACCTCCCTATCATCTGGCCAACACACATACGCAGACACGCACACACACACAGCTTCATGAATTTGCTCCTTCCCCAATGCTCTTCGTTTTTGTTTTAATCTCATAAACACCAAGTTCACATAGATAACCAGATACCTTTTGAAGTTCATGTACTCCAAATCTATGATGTTAATAGGTTAAAAAAAAAAAAAAAAAAAACTTACCTTCCAGAAAGTTTGGTCATGATAATATTTATTCCTGTCAGGTGCTTTCCATATTTTGAGCCTCAGAAGACTACCTGTTTAAATTTATAATTAAATGTTAAACATTTGGAGTACATTTGTTTTCTCAAGATTAATCAAAATATCATATGTCAACTATGGTATCTCAGTAGAAATTCTTTATCTTCCACGACCAGGAGACAAATTGAAGCCCTGTCTTTCCTTGACCAGCTTAATTCTATAGACACCTTCTAAAAGGAACTAGCAAGAGCAATGATCCCTAAAGGATTTAGATGACACGGAGCAGTGTAGGATAGCCATGTATCTGACATCTGTCCCAGTAGGGAGTAGAAGAGCTCTGTAGGGACTGCCGCATTTAAAAGCAAGAGCTACCATGGAGAGCGACTTAAAATAGCTGCCCCCAAACCCTGATGGCATAGTGGTTAAGAGCTAGGGCTGCTAAACAAAAGATCCAGCAGTTCAAATCCACCAGGCGCTCCTTGGAAACCCTATGGGGCAGTTCTACTCTGTCCTTTAGGGTTGCTATGACTCAGAATTGAATCTTGGCAACGGGTTTAAGGGCGCAATGGTTAAGAGCTTGGCTACTAGCCAAAAGACGGGCAGTTCAAATCCACCAGCTGCTCCTTGGAAACCTTATGAGGCAGTTCTACTCTGTCCTGTAGGATCTCTATGAGTCGGAATCAACTCTATGGCAGTGATTTTTGGTTTTAAGCACAAGTGGGGAGCCCTGGTGGCGCAGTGGTTAAGGGTTCAGCTGTTAACTAAAAAGTCATGCTTCAAATCCACCCAGTGGCTCTGAGGGAAAAAAGACCTGGTAATCTGCTCTCATAAAGATTACAGCCTAGGAAATCCTATGCAGAAGTTCTACTCGATCGTATAGGGTCACTATGAGCAAACGGTTAAGTGCTCAACTACTAGCCAAAGGTTGCAGTTTGAACCCACTCATAGGAGCCTGGGAAGACAAGCCTGGTGATCTGCTTCCAAAAGGTCAGAGCCTTGAAAACCCTATGGAGCAGTTCTACTGTGCACGCATGGGGTCTCCATGAGTCAGAATCAACTTGACAGCAACTAACAACAACGACAAGGTCAGATAGAGGTCCCTGGGTGGCACAAACAGTTTGTGCTCGACTACTAACCAAAAGGTTGTCTGCAGGAATCCACCCAGTGGCTTGGTGAAAGAAAAGGCCTGGTGATCTGCTTCGGTAAAATTTGTTGTTGTTGTTCGCTGCCATGAGCCTAGGCCTATGTGTTACAGAGTAGAGCTGCTCTGTAGGATTTTTTTGGCTGTAATCTTTATGGAAGTGGTTCACCAGGCCCTTCTTCCACAGAGCCACCAGGTGGGTTCAAACTGCCAACCTTTAGGTTAGCAGTTGGCTGAAAACTGCGCCACTCAGGCTCCTTCTATAAGATTACAGACATTGAAAACCCTGTGGAGCAACACATGGGGTCACCATGAGTCAGAATGGACTCAATGGCAATAGGTTTTTTTTTGGGTTCGTAGGTCAAATAAATATACCACACTGTCCCCACTGGTTCCAATAAACTCCCAGCAACTTCAGCTCAAGATTCCACTTGTATGACTAGGAAAGTAGTTTGTAACAGCTTGCTTTTCTACGCGTCCTTCTTTTTACCCATCCAGCCTCTGCCTAGGTAGTTTCACCCTATGGATCCCTCTATTTTTCTCAAAGTCAGCTGAATTTCCCGATACATTCTGTAAGAGTGTACTTTTCACATGAAGCGGCGAATTGCTCTTGTTGGATTTTTCTGTGTGTTTTTAATGATGATAAGTTCCAATGTATTAAATAGTACATTAACAAGAGTAGGAGTGTGCTTAGTGAAATTCTTATTTTCCTGTTGCAGTGAACACCTTTAACTGATATAGCATGTAGGGTGCAGCCAGCACTCCTCATTTAGCTAAAATTACTCAGAAATGATCACTATCTCCCATGTGTATTTTCTAGATAGCTGAGGCTTACTCATCACTGACGAAAATCTAAAATGCGTTGCTTTCTTGTCTTATGAGACAACACTGAACATATTTAGACTCTTTTTTTTTTCAAACATGCAGAAGTGTTGCTAGGAGCATCCTTTTACGAAATGTGCTGTATAACGTGGAGAAGGTACATGGTTGAGGGAGTTGGGTTATTCACTGAACAGTCCGAGCTTTTTGCGTTCTTGTGTCTGGTTTTACGAATTTCTTTTCTGCTGGTAGGCCCTCCTCTAATCTGTTATTTCTAATCTGCCTGAACTGGTAAACTCAATAACCATGCTTGCTAGGATTATTTCTTAAATAAGTATAGACAGGCTCCAAACAAGGGGGTTTCTTACAAGCAAAATGCTCAGCTTTAGGGGGTCAATTGGATGCTGTTGCGGGATCTTTTTCCCTTTCCATTGTCCGAATTCTTTTAATCACCAGTTCGCTAATGTTAAAGGCAATATGTAAACAGGAAAGCTCATTTGTCTTAACTGGTAAAGGAATAATATGAGTTTCTCTTCCTCTTCCTCCTCCTCTTCTTCTTCTTCTCTCCAGTGAAGCCTAAAAAAAGCCCCCTCAGTGCCTTACAAGGAAGAGTTGGAGTCCGTATCACCTTATAAATACCTGTGCTAATGGTGAGTGGGTGAGTGGGAAACCCTGGTGGCATAGTGGTTAAGTGCTACTGCTGCTAACCAAAAGGTCGGCAGTTCAAATCCACCAGGCACTCCTTGGAAACTCTACCAGGCAGTTCTACTCTGTCCTATAGGGTCACTATGAGTTGGAATTGACTCGACGGCAGTGGCTGGGCAATGGTGAGTGGTATGAGCCCAGGAGTACAGTTGCCAGATAAAATACAGGATGCCCAGGTAATTGTAATTTTAAAAAAAGGTGTATTTTCAATTGCTAAATCTGGCAACCCTACCTAGGTGGGTGGGTACTGCCGCTGTGAACAGACTGTAAATTTATGGAGGGAGGTGTTTTTCAGATCTGTATTTAATTAATCACCTCAGACTGTCAGAAAACTGAAACCAACTAGTACATTAAAGCAATTCTAGCCAACTTCACTCTAAAATTACCAAGGTAACTCCAAAAAGTAGCTTTATACATTTTTTAGAACTGGAAGGAAGGCAAAAGATTTGTTTCCAAAATCCTTTCATTTTACAGAGGAACCAGTGGAGCCCCAGAGAGAGGCAGGTGACATGCCCAATGTCACACAGCTCATTAATGTCTACTATGCTATTTTGTTTCTTATTTGATGTCCACCCCCTGCTGAGGGACACACTGTGTGGATGTCTAACCAATAAAAGATGGTCGTAGAATAAAAGTGGACAGTTCTGGACAGAATGCATATTTTTGCCTGGCATATAAATGTCAAAAAAAAAGAATACAAACCAAGCCCATTGCCGTTGAGTGAATTCTGATCCATAGTGACCCTATACGACAGAGTACAACTGCCCCATAGCGTTTCCGAGGAGCAGCTGGTGGATTCAAACTGCCCCATAGCGTTTCCGAGGAGCAACTGGTGAATTCAAACTGCCGACCTTTTGGTTAGCAGCTGTAGCTAGCCATAGCTGTTAACCACTGCACCACCGGGACTCTGGCATATAGGCTGGCAAATTAGTAACCCCCAGAGATTCTTTGCTGTTCTGTCACATTGCAGGCACAAAAACATACTTCACTTCTTTGTTAAAGATTCCCAGGGGCTTCCCATCTGTTACAGTGATCTGGCTCCCTTTTACCACTCTGCCCTCATCCCCTGTCACTCTCCCCCTAACTCTATCCACATCATCCATGCTGACCTTACTGTTCCCCAGACATGCAACACATGCTCCTGCTGTAGGGCCTTTGCAATTGCTGTTCCCTTTCCATGGAACCTCTTCCCCCCAAATAAATACATGACATGCCTCCCTCCTCTTCACTCAGGGCTTTGCTTAAAGGTCTACTTATCAGCTAGGCCTTCCCTGAAGACCCATCTAAAAGAGTACCCCCCCCACACACACAGAGACTATGTTCCCCTACCTTGCTTTATATTTCTTCCTAGCACCTATTGCTGTCTGACCTAATATACATTTATTTGCTGATTTTTTGTTAATACCCCTCACTAGAATGTCAGCTCCATGAGGTCAGGGAATTTGCTTTGTTCACTGCTGTATCCCCAGTGCCCAGAACAGTGCCTGGCTCATAGTAGATACTGAATAAATATTTGTTGAATAAAATAATATTATGGATGTCCTCAGGAGTCCCTGAGTGATACAAACGGTTAACACACTTGGCTGCTAACCAAAAGTTTGGAGGTTCATGTCTACCCAGAAGCTCCTCGGAAGAAAGGCCTAGCAATCTACTTCTGAAAATCAACCATTGAAAATAGCTATGGAGCACAGTTCTACTCTGACACACATGGGGTCACCATGAGTCAGAACTGACTCAATAGCAGCTGGTTTCTGGTTTTATGGGTGTCCTCAGGAAATAAAAGGCAGGCTTTTTTGGCATAAGGGTTTCCTTGATTTTCTATACAAAATTGAGTAAAATCACCAGCCTTGGGCTCAAGAGGCTGCAATGTCACCACTTGTCTCCTCATCCCTACTTATAACCTCAAGAAAGTTCCTTACGAACACAACAGAGAGTCCCTGATGGAACAGGAAAAAGGTTGGGTGCAGAACTCAAATTCTAGTAAAAAGGCCAGACTTAATGGTCTGACTGAGACTGCAGGAACCCCAGAAGACATGGCCCTCTGTTAACCCAGAACTAAAACCATTCCCAAAGCCAAGTCTTCAGACAAAGAATAGACTGACTAAAACCAAAACCAAACCAAACCCACTGCCGTCGAGTCGATTCCGACTCATAGACTATAGGACATAAAATGATACTCGTGAAGAGTGCGCGTCTTAGTTCAAACAGATAAAAAAAACACAAGACTAAATGGGCAGCTCCTGCCCGGAGGCAAGATGAGAAGACAGACAGGGACAGGAGCTGGGTGAATGGACATGGGAAATCTGGGGTGGAAGGAGGAATGTGCTGTCACATTATAGGGAGAGCAACTAGGATCACATAACAATGTGTGTATGAATTTTTGGATGCGAAACTAATTTGAGCCGTAAACTTTCACCCAAAGCACAATAAAAAAAAAAAAAAAGAAAGTCCCTTCCCTTCCCTGGACTTCGGAGTCCATATCTGAAGCAGATGACCTCTGAGGGCCTTTCCAATTCTGAACTTACGTGAGTCTATAATTTTTTTTTTTTTTTCAATCAGAGGCTTGAGCCCTTGGCCTCGTTTGGTTGCACCTGAGGGCGTCTGTTCTCAGGGCAGGGGATGGGCATGCACGCTTCCAGCCACAGGGCAGGTGCACTGTGGGCCAGGACCTGTGCCCTGGCCCACAGTGCAAGAAGGGGTGACTCACACTGACCTGTCAGGAAACCAGTTGCCAGACTCATAACCATGACGAAGCTGAGCACTCCTATGTCAAACAGAATCTTGTAGCACATCCTAGAAATGACAAAGCAGAGGTGGTCACACTCGAGCGCCAGGCTGCAGAGGCCATCTCGGACACAAAGGACTGTTTGGATAATCGTTGGTAGTGACACCGTCAGGAAGGGCTTTCAGGAGAACACGTATACCTTCCCCAGCTAGCTCACGCCCCTGTCATTTGCCCAAAAAACCACGCAGACCTGTAGGACAGAAAGGGGATTCCAGGATCTTCTTTGGCTTATTTTAATCTTCAAGCCCTATGGAAAATGAACTAGACCAGGAGTCAGAAAACTCAAGTTCATGTCCCAGCTCAGTCACTTCCTAACTGTGTAAACCTGGACAAGTCACTTACCCTCTCAGAGCCCACAGTTTCCTCATTAGGGAGTTAAGGCTGATGGCCAGGGAAAAGCCTGGCTACCTGACCCATCTCCCCCGTCTTCACCCACACGCCCCTTAAACATTCTTCCCCTTTCACTCCCCTTCAAGCCAATGACAGGGCTTTGTTTTAAACATAAGACTATTAGGAGGGCCCTGGGGTATTGAGTATGGTTTTCTTAGGGCCCAGCATACACCTGCCCCTTCATTCTAGCCCCACGAATAGCTGTATAGAATGAGCTAGTTTTTAAGAATTCCCAAGCCCTGAGCTCTACCATCTCGTGTCACACAATCCTTACAACCGCCCTGTGAGCTATTAGTGTTCCTATTGCATAGACGGGAAAGCCAAGGTTGGAGAGGTGAACCAAGTATTCCAAGGTCACGTGGCTTGGAGTGGGTAGAGCTTGGGATTCAAATTAGGCCTGTCTGACTACGAAGTACAGCTGGATGTTTCCTAAATTTCAGCATTTGAAGTCCATAATGGCATTCCAGGAATACTATTTTTCTACTTAATATTTTCCTTTAGATTTTTTTTAAATATAAGTAAATGGATCTACAAGGGAATTTTGTGTCACTAGAAGAGAAGTGGAAAGCAACTGTAAAAAGAGATATAATGAAAACAAAACTTTACTAAATTCTTCCCCAATGTGGCAGCCCAAAGGTCTCCTCTGCTACTGTCAAAAGGGATACCAGCAGGAGTCAGAAAGGGGCAGGTAGTCCCTGGCTGGTGCAAAGAGTTAACAGGTTTGGCTGCTAACTGGAAGGTTGGAAGTTCAAGTCCACCCAGGTGTTGTGTTGTTCGGCACCTGTCGAATCAGTTCTGACTCATAATGACCATGTATGTACAACAGAATGAAACACAGCATGGTCCTGTGCCTTCCTCCTGATAGTTGTTATGCTTGAGCCCATTGTTGCGGTTACTGTGTCAATCTATCTCATTGAGGGCCTTCCTCTTTTTCACTGACCCTCTACTTTACCAAGCATGATGTCCAAAGTATTTGAGTTGAAGTCTCACCATCCTTGCTTCTAAGGAGCATTCTGACTGTACTTCGTCCAAGAAAGATTCTTTCTTTTGGCAGTCCATGGTATATTCAATATTCTTCGCCAATACCATAATTCAAAGACATCAATTCTTCTTCCTTATTCATTGTCCAGCTTTCGCACGCATATGAGGCATTGAAAAAACCATGTCTTGGGTCAGGCACACCTTAGTCCTTAAAGTGACTTCTTTGCTTTTTAACACTTTAAAGAGATCTTTTGTAATAGATTTGCCCATTGCAATGCATCTTTTGATTTCCTGACTGCTGCTTCCGTGGGTGTTGATTGTACATCCAAGTAAAATGAAGTCTTTGACAACTTCAGTCTTTTTTCTGTTTATTATGATGTCGCTTATTGGCCCAGTTGTGAGGATTTTTATTTTCTTTATACTGAGGTGTAATCCATACTGAAGGCTGTGGTCTTAGATCGTCATCAGTAAGTGCTTCAAGTCCCCTTCACTTTCAGCAAGCAAGGTTGTGTTATCTGCATAATGCAGATTGTTAATGAGTCTTCCTCCAACCCTATGCCACATTCTTCTTCATATAGTCCAGATGCTTGGATTATTTGCTCAGCATACAGATTGAATAAGTATGGTGAAAGGATATAACCCTGATGCACACCTCTCCTGACTTTAAACCATGAAGTATCCGCTTGTTCTGTTCAAACCACTGCCTCTTGACCTAGGTACAGGTTCCTCATGAGCACGATTAAGTGCTCTGGGAGTCTTATTCTTAGCAGTATTATTCATAATTTGTTACGATCCATACAGTCGAATGCCTTTGCGTAGTCAATAAAACACAGATAAATACCTTTCTGGGTTCTCTGTTTTCAGCCAGGATCCATCTGACATGAGCAATGATACCCCTGGTTCTACATCCTCTTCTGAATCCAGCTTGAATTTCTGGCAGTTCCCTGTTGATGTACTTGCAACAACTTTTTTTTTTTTTAATTAACTTTTATTGAGTTTCAAGTGAACATTTACAATTCAAGTCAGTCTGTCACATATAAGTTTACATACATCTTACTCCGTACTCCCACTTGCTCTCCCCCTAATGAGTCAGACCTTCCAGTCTCTCCTTTCGTGACAATTTTGCCAGCTTCCCACTCTCTCTATCCTCCCAGCCCCTCTCCAGACAGGAGATGCCAACACAGTCTCAAGTGTCCACCTGATATTATTAGCTCACTCTTCATCAGCATCTCTCTCCCACCCATTGTCCAGTCCCTTTCATGTCTGATGAGTTGTCTTTGGGGATGGATCCTGTCCTGTGCCGACAGAAGGTCTGGGGACCATGGCCTCCGGGATTCCTCTAGTCTCAGTCAGACCATTAAGTATGGTATTTTTATGAGAATTTGGGGTCTGCATCCCACTGATCTCCTGCTCCCTCAGGGGTTCTCTGTTGTGCTCCCTGTCAGGGCAGTCATCGATTGTGGCCAGGCACCAACTAGTTCTCCTGGTCTCAGGATGCTGTAGGTCTCTGGTTCATGTGGCCCTTTCTGTCTCTTGGGCTCTTAGTTCTCGTGTGACCTTGGTGTTCTTCATTCTCCTTTGATCCAGGTGGGTTGAGACCAATTGATGCATCTTAGATGGCTGCTTGTTAGCATTTAAGACCCCAGACGCCACATTTCAAAGTGGGATGCAGAATGTTTTCATGATAGAATTATTTTGCCAATTGACTTAGAAGTCTCCTTAAACCATGGTCCCCAAACCCCCGCCCTTGCTCTGCCAACCTTTGAAGCATTCATTTTATCCCGAAACTTCTTTGCTTTTGGTCCAGTCCAACTGAGCTGACCTTCCATGTATTGAGTGTTGTCTTTCCCTTCACCTAAAGCAGTTCTTATCTACTAATTAATCAATAAAAAACCCTCTCCCTCCCTCCGTCCCTCCCCCCGTCGTAACTACAAAAGTATGTGTTCTTCTCAGTTTATACTGTTTCTCAAGATCTTATAATACTGGTCTTATACAATATTTGTCCTTTTGCCTCTGACTAATTTCGCTCAGCATAATGCCTTCCAGGTTCCTCCATGTTATGAAATGTTTGACAGATTCGTCACTGTTCTTTATCGATGCGTAGTATTCCATTGTGTGAATATACCACAATTTATTTACCCATTCATCCATTGATGGACACCTTGGTTGCTTCCAGCTTTTTGCTATTGTAAACAGAGCTGCAATAAACATGGGTGTGCATATATCTGTTTGTGTGAAGGCTCTTGTTTCTCTAGGGTATATTCCGAGGAGTGGGATTTCTCCGTTGTATGGTAGTTCTATTTCTAACTGTTTAAGATAACGCCAGATAGATTTCCAAAGTGGTTGTACCATTTTACATTCCCACCAGCAGTGTATAAGAGTTCCAATCTCTCCACAGCCTCTCCAACATTTATTATTTTGTGTTTTTTTGGATTAATGCCAGCCTTGTTGGCGTGAGATGGAATCTCATCATAGTTTTAATTTGCATTTCTCTAATGGCTAATGATTGAGAGCATTTTCTCATGTATCTGTTAGCTGCCTGAATATCTTCTTTAGTGAAGTGTGTGTTCATATCCTTTGCCCACTTCTTGATTGGGTTGTTTGTCTTTTTGTGGTTGAGTTTTGACAGAATCATGTACATTTTAGAGATCAGGCGCTGGTCGGAGATGTCATAGCTGAAAATTCTTTCCCAGTCTGTAGGTGGTCTTTTTACTCTTTTGGTGAAGTCTTTAGATGAGCATAGGTGTTTGATTTTTAGGAGCTCCCAGTTATCGGGTTTCTCTTCGTCATTTTTGGTAATGTTTTGTATTCTGTTTATGCCTTGTATGAGGGCTCCTAGGGTTGTCCCTATTTTTTCTTCCATGATCTTTATCGTTTTAGTCTTTATGTTTAGGTCTTTTATCCACTTGGAGTTAGTTTTCGTGCATGGTGTGAGGTATGGGTCCTGTTTCATTTTTTTGCAAATGGATATCCAGTTATGCCAGCACCATTTGTTAAAAAGACTATCTTCTCCCCAATTAACTGACACTGGTCCTTTGTCAAATATCAGCTGCTCATACGTGGATGGATTTATATCTGGGTTCTCAATCCTGTTCCATTGGTCTATGTGCCTGTTGTTGTATCAGTACCAGGCTGTTTTGACTACTGTGGCTGTATAATAGCTTCTGAAATCTGGTAGAGTGAGGCCTACCACTTTCTTCTTCTTTTTCAGTAATGCTTTGCTTATCCGAGGCTTCTTTCCCTTCCATATGAAATTGGTGATTTGTTTCTCTATCACCTTAAAATATGACATTGGAATTTGGATCGGAAGTGCGTTATATGTATAGATGGCTTTTGGTAGAATAGACATTTTTACTATGTTAAGTCTTCCTATCCATGAGCAAGGTATGTTTTTCCACTTAAGTATGTCCTTTTGAATTTCTTGTAGTAGAGCTTTGTAGTTTTCTTTGTATAGGTCTTTTACATCCTTGGTAAGATTTATTCCTAAGTATCTTATCTTCTTGGGGGCTACTGTGAATGGTATTGATTTGGTTATTTCCTCTTCGGTGTTCTTTTTGTTGATGTAGAGGAATCCAAGTGATTTTTGTATGTTTATTTTATAACCTGAGACTCTGCCAAACTCTTCTATTAGTTTCAGTAGTTTTCTGGAGGATTCCTTGGGGTTTTCTGTGTATAAGATCATGTCATCTGCAAATAGTGATAACTTTACTTCTTCCTTGCCAATCCGGATACCTTTTATTTCTTTGTCTAGCCTAATTGCCCTGGCTAAGACTTCCAACACGATGTTGAATAAGAGCGGTGATAAAGGGCATCCTTGTCTGGTTCCCGTTCTCAAGGGAAATGCTTTCAGGTTCTCTCCATTTAGAGTGATATTGGCTGTTGGCTTTGCATAGATGCCCTTTATTATGTTGAGGAATTTTCCTTCAATTCCTATTTTGGTAAGAGTTTTTATCATGAATGGGTGTTGGACTTTGTCAAATGCCTTTTCTGCATCAATTGATAAGATCATGTGGTTTTTGTCTTTTGTTTTATTTATGTGATGGATTACATTAATGGTTTTTCTGATATTAAACCAGCTTTGTATACCTGGTATAAATCCCACTTGATCGTGGTGAATTATTTTTTTGATATGTTGTTGAATTCTATTGGCTAGAATTTTGTTGAGGATTTTTGCATCTATGTTCATGAGGGATATAGGTCTGTAATTTTCTTTTTTTGTGATGTCTTTACCTGGTTTTGGTATCAGGGAGATGGTGGCTTCATAGAATGAGTTGGGTAGTATTCCGTCCTTTTCTATGCTTTGAAATACCTTCAGTAGTAGTGGTGTTAACTCTTCTCTGAAAGTTTGATAGAACTCTGCAGTGAAGCCATCTGGGCCAGGGCTGTTTTTTGTTGGGAGTTTTTTGATTACCTTTTCAATCTCTTTTTTTGTTATGGGTCTATTTAGTTGTTCTACTTCTGAATGTGTTAGTTTAGGGAAGTAGTGTTTTTCCAGGAATTCATCCATTTCTTCTAGGTTTGCAAATTTGTTAGAGTACAATTTTTCGTAATAATCTGATATGATTCTTTTAATTTCAGTTAGTTCTGTTGTGATGTGGTCCTTCTCGTTTCTTATTCGGGTTATTTGTTTCCTTTCCTGTATTTCTTTAGTCAGTCTAGCCAATGGTTTATCAATTTTGTTCATTTTTTCAAAGAACCAGCTTTTGGCTTTGTTAATTCTTTCAATTGTTTTTCTGTTCTCTAATTCATTTAGTTCAGCTCTAATTTTTATTATTTGTTTTCTTCTGGTGCCTGATGGATTCTTTTGTTGCTCACTTTCTATTTGTTCAAGTTGTAGGGACAGTTCTCTGATTTTGTCTCTTTCTTCTTTTTGTATGTGTGCATTTATCGATATAAATTGGCCTCTGAGCACTGCTTTTGCTGTGTCCCAGAGGTTTTGATAGGAAGTATTTTCATTCTCGTTGCATTCTATGAATTTCCTTATTCCCTCCTTGATGTCTTCTATAACCCAGTCTTTTTTCAGGAGGGTATTGTTCAGTTTCCAAGTACTTGATTTCTTTTCCCTAGTTTTTCTGTTATTGATTTCTAGTTTTATTGCCTTGTGGTCTGAGAAGATGCTTTGTAATATTTTGATGTTTTGGATTCTGCAAAGGTTTGTTTTATGACCTAATATGTGGTCTATTCTAGAGAATGTTCCATGTGCGCTAGAAAAAAAAGTATACTTTGCAGCAGTTGGGTGGAGAGTTCTGTATAAGTCAATGAGGTCAAGTTGGTTGATTGTTGTAATTAGGTCTTCCGTGTCTCTGTTGAGCTTCTTACTGGATGTCCTGTCCTTCTCCGAAAGTGGTGTGTTGAAGTCTCCTACTATAATTGTGGAGGTGTCTATCTCACTTTTCAGTTCTGTTAAAATTTGATTTATGTATCTTGCAGCCCTGTCATTGGGTGCATAAATATTTAATATGGTTATGTCTTCCTGATCAATTGTCCCTTTTATCATTATGTAGTGTCCTTCTTTATCCTTTGTGGTGGATTTAAGTCTAAAGTCTATTTTGTCAGAAATTAATATTGCTACTCCTCTTCTTTTTTGCTTATTGTTTGCTTGATATATTTTTTTCCATCCTTTGAGTTTTAGTTTGTTTGTGTCTCGAAGTCTAAGGTGTGTATCTTGTAGGCAGCATATAGACAGATCATGTTTCTTTATCCAGTCCAAGACTCTCTGTCTCTTTATTGGTGCATTTAGTCCATTTACATTCAGCGTAATTATAGATAAATAAGTGTTTAGTGTTGTCATTTTGATGCCTTTTTATGTGTGTTGTTGACATTTTCATTTTTCCACATACTTTTTTGTGCTGAGACGTTTTTCTTAGTAAATTGTGAGATCCTCATTTTCGTAGTGTTTGACTTTATGTTTGTTGAGTCGTTACGTTTTTCTTGGCTTTTATCTTGAGTTATGGAGTTGTTACATCTCTTTGTGGTTACCTTATTATTTACCCCTATTTTTCTAAGTAAAAACCTAACTTGTATTGTTCTGTATCGCCTTGTATCACTCTCCATATGGCAGTTCTATGCCTCCTGTGTTTAGTCCCTCTTTTTGATTATTGTGATCTATTACATATTGACTTCCGTAATTCCCTGTTATGAGTATTTTTTTTTTAATTAATCTTAATTTGTTTTTGTGATTTCCCTATTTGAGTTGATATCAGGATGTTCTGTTTTGTGACCTTGTGTTGTGCTGGTATCTGATATTATTGGTTTTCTGACCAAACCATATCCTTTAGTATTTCTTGTAGCTTTGGTTTGGTTTTTGCAAATTCTCTAAACTTGTGTTTATCTGTAAATATCTTAATTTCGCCTTCATATTTCAGAGAGAGTTTTGCTGGATACATGATCCTTGGCTGGCAGTTCTTCTCCTTCAGTGCTCTGTATATGTTGTCGCATTCCCTTCTTGCCTCCATGGTTTCTGCTGAGTAGTCTGAACTTATTCTTATCGATTCTCCCTTGAAGGAAACCTTTCTTTTCTCCGTGGCTGCTTTTAAAATTTTCTGTTTATCTTTGGTTTTGGCGAGTTTGATGATAATATGTCTTGGTGTTTTTCTTTTTGGACCAATCTTAAATGGGGTTCAATGAGCATCTTGGATAGATATCCTTTCGTCTTTCATGATGTCAGGGAAGTTTTCTGTCAGGAGTTCTTCAACTATTTTCTCTGTGTTTTCTGTCCTCCCTCCCTGTTCTGGGACTCCAATCACACGCAAGTTATCCTTCTTGATAGAGTCCCACATGATTCTTAGGGTTTCTTCATTTTTTTAATTCTTTTATCTGATTTTTTTTCAGCTATGTTGGTGTTAATTCCCTGGTCCTCCAGATGTCCCAGTCTGCATTCTAATTGCTCGAGTCTGCTCCTCTGACTTCCTATTGCATTGTCTAATTCTGTAATTTTATTGTTAACCTTTTGGATTTCTACATGCTGTCTCTCTATGGATTCTTGCAACTTATTAATTTTTCCACTATGTTCTTGAATAATCTTTTTGAGTTCTTCAATAGTTTTATCAGTGTGTTCCTTGGCTTTTTCTGCAGTTTGCCTTATTTCGTTTCTGATGTCTTGAAGCATTCTGTAAATTAGTTTTTTATATTCTGTATCTGATAATTCCAGGATTGTATCTTCATTTGGGAAAGATTTTGATTCTTTTGTTTGGGGGGTTGTAGAAGCTGTCATGGTCTGCTTCTTTATGTGGTTTGATATGGACTGCTGTCTCCGAGCCATCACTGGGAAACTAGTTTTTCCAGAAAATCCGCTGACTGGGACGCTGGCTCCGGGCTCTGAAAACAATCGCTGCTTCCCCGTATTTGTTCGTTTTCCATCTCTAAATCTGTGTTTGTTGTTCAGGGTTCGTAGATTGTTATGTATGTGATCGATTCACTTGTTTTTCCGAGTCTTTGTTGCAAGAGGGATCCGAGGTAGCGTCTACCTAGTCCGCCATCTTGGCCCCACCTCCTTGCAACAACTTTTGAATGATCTTCAGCAAAATTTTACTTGTGTGTGATGTTAATGATATTTTTCGATAACTTCCTCATTCTGTTGGATCACCTTTCTTTGGAATGGGCATAAACATGAATCTCTTCCAGTCACTTGGAAACCCTGGTGGCACAGTGGTTAACAGCTATGGCTGCTAACCAAAAGGTCAGCAGTTCAAACCTATCAGGTGCTCTTTGGAAACCCTGTGGGGCAGTTCTACTCTGTCCTGTAGGGTTGCTATGGGTCAGAATTGACTTGAGCGCAATGGGTTTAGTTTTTCTTTTTTTTTTTCTTCCGGTCAGTTGGCCAGGTTGCTGTCTTCCAAATTTCTTGGCACAGATGAGTGAGCACTTCCAGCACTGCATCCATTTGTTGAAACATCTCAATTGTTATTTTGTCAATTCCTGGAGCTTTGTTTTTCACCATGCCTTCAGTGTAGCTTGGACCTCTTCCTTCAGTACCATCAGTTCCTGATCATATGCTACCTCCTGAAATGGTTGAACGTAAACCAATTCTTTTTGGTACAATGACTCTGCATATTCCTTCCATCTTTTTTTGATGTTTCTGGTGTCGTTTAATATTTTTCCTGTAGAATCTTTCGATATTACAATTTGAAGCTTGAGTTGTTTTCTTCAGTTCTTTTAGCTTGGGAAATGATGAGCATGTTCTTCTCTTTTGGTTTTCCATCTCCAGGTCTTTGCACATTTCATTATAAAACTTTACTTTGTCTTCTTAAGCTGCCCTTTGAAATCTTCTCTTCAGTTCTGTTGCTTTATTAACTTCTTCCTTTCGCTTTAGCTACTCTACTTTCAAGAGCAAGTTTCAGAGTGTCTTCTGACATCCACTTTGGTCTTTTCTTTCTTTGCTGTCTTTTTAATGGCCTCTTGCTTTCTTCATGTATGATGTCCTTGATGTCATTCCACAACTAGTCTGGTCTTCGGTCATTAGTGTTCAATGTGTTAAATCTATTCCTGAGATGGTCTCTAAATTCAGGTGGGATATACTCTAGGTTGTTCTTTGGCTCTCTTGGACTTGTTCTAATTTTCTTCAGTTTCAACTTGAACTTGCATATGAGCAGTTGATGGTCTGTTCCACAGTTGGCCCCTGGCCTTGTTCTGACTGATGATAGGGAGCTTTTCCATTATCTCTTTCCACAGATGTAGTTGATTTGATTCCTGTGTATTCCATCCGGTTGGTCCATGTGTGTAGTCATTTATATTGTTAAATAAAAGGTATTTGCAATGTAGAAATCGTTGGTTTTGCAAATTTCTGTCATGCAATTTCCAGCATTGTTTCTATCGCCAAAGCTATATTTTCTAACTACCAATCCTTCTTCTCCGTTTCCAACTTCTGCATTCCAATCACCAGTAATTATCAATGTATTTTCATTGCATGTTTCATCAATTTTAGACTACAGAAGCTGATAAAAATCTTCAATTTCTTCATCTTTGGCCCTAGTGGTTGGTAGGTAAATTTGGATAATAGTCATATTAACTGGTCTTCATTGTAGATTTATGGATATTTTCCTATCACTGACAGCATTATACTTCTGGAATATGAAATGTTCTTTTTGACGATGACTGCAACACTGTTCCTCTTCCATTTGTCATTCCCTGCATTGTAGGCCATATGAATGTCTGATTCAAAATGGCCAGTATCAATCCATTTCAGCTCACTAATGCCTAGGATATAGTTGCTTATACATTCCAGTTCATTTTTGACCATTTCCAATTTTCCTAGATTCATACTTGGTACATTCCACATTCCAATTATTAATGGATGATCGTAGCTGTTTCTTCCCATTTTGAGTCACGCCACATCATCAAATGAAGGTCCCGAAAGCTTGATTCCATCCATGTCATTAAGGTCAACTCTATTCTGAGGAGGCAGCTCTTCCCCAGTCATATTTTGAGTGTCTTCCAACCTGAGGGGCTCATCTTCTGGCATCATATCAGACAGTGTTCCACTGCTATTCATAAGGTTTTCAGTGGCTAACTTTTTTCAGAAGTAAATCACCAGGTCCTAGTCTGTCTTAGTCTGGTAGCTCAGCTGAAACCTGTCCACCATAGGTGACCCTGCTGGCATTTGAAAACCGGTGGCATAGCTTCCAGCATCACAGCAACACACAAGCCCCCACAGTATGACAAACTGACAGAGATGCTTCCAAAGAAAGGTCTGGTAATCTACTTCTGAAAAATCAGTCATTGAAAACCCTTTGGAACACAGTTCTACTCTGACACAGATGGGGTCCCTTTGAGTCGAGGTCAACTCGCCAAGACTGGTTAGAAAGGTACAGAGACTCCATACCAAGTAGAAACTTTCTCCCTGATGTAATCAAAGGATTCAGAATTGGAAAAGTAACACCTGCTGTATTTGTGAAACAGTCTTAGGTACACTCATCTAAATAGGAAACGAGCATATATTGTTTGTGGAATGAATGAAAATTTCACTGACTTGCCCTAATATTAAGTGTTCTGACTGCAAGGTTAGTCCTCTCTCCATTCTTTCCAGTATGTCCAGATGCTTCTTGTATGAAAGCATAAGCATCAACATAAAGAAAGGGGTCATGTATTGGGCTTAATGTCCTGAGGCCTTTATATCACTAAGTCCTCACAGCAGCCCTGGACATAGATCTTATTCTCCCATTTTACACATAGAAAACCAAAGACTTAAAAAGAGAGTTTGAGTAACATGCGTAAGTGTTATCTCGATCTGTCTGTCCCTGAAACCTGTGCCCTCTCCTTCCACCAGACCAAAGGACAAGAGAGGCCACTGCTATCACTCTGCCAGGGGTGGATTCACCAGTAAGCACGGTATGCACTGGCTTGTGTTGAGCAAGGTATGCATGGGCTTAATTGTATTCACTTGCTAATCTGTGATGAGCAATTTTGTATGGGTTTCACCACATCTTTGATGTGGTGGGGGACAGGTGAAATTGTGCACTGCAGGTTGATGGGAAGGCCCAATTGGGCCCGTGCAGACCTCGCTTATTGGGGAATCAGGCCCTGCTGACTCTGCCTTTGTCTTTGCCAGGTCCTTGCCGAGGAGAGAGGACAACTACTTCTTGGCCCTCAGCTAATTCATCCTGATGAGAGATGACTTGCAGAGGTGTGCTGGAGCCAGTTCACACAACAACTCTGCATTTAGTGATGTTATGTTGGTAGCTTGAAATTGGCCACAGTGGGGGTATTTTTACCATGGACATGGGCAAATACTACAGATCAGGACTTTGTTTTTCTGGAGAGCTGTTTGTTAATCATTTACCAACATACCACCGGCTGACAGCCTTTTTTTTTTTTTTTTTCTGCTATAAGTCCCAAACCTACTGCTGTCGAGTCAATTCCTACTTATAGTGACACTATAGGACAGAGTAGAACTGCCCCATAAGGTTTCCAAGGCTGTAAATCTTTATGGAAGCAGACTGCCACATCTTTCTCCCAGTGCTATAGGTCAGTGATTCTCAAAGTTGAGATAGCATGAGAATCACCTGGAGGGCTTGTTAAAACACAGACTGCTGGACCCTAGACCTAGATTTCTGATTGAGTAGGTCTCAAGTGGGGTCCAGGGACTTGCATTTCTAACAAACTCCCAAGTGATGTCGACGCTGTTGAGAATCACTGCTCTAGGAGAACCACAGAATTTGGAATCTAGACAGGTAGCTGGTTCAGAGGTTACATGCTGGCAGCCCACAAGCAGAATTTGTTCCATACAGTATTTCTAAAAAAAGTTTGAATTTTTTGGCAATGCTTAGAGATTAGGAGAGAACATGCATGACTTTAGATTTCTGGATTCTCTTGAAACATCATTAGACCTGGCCACCCTGAGCCTGGGTCCCAGCACGGCAATGGCAGCCTGGAGCTGAGGAGCAACTGCCCGTGCTTTCCCAGCCTCTTCTCACTGGCCTCATTTTTTTTACCTTTCCTACCTGGCCCCTGCAAGCATCTGAGTTGGGAACCCTTGCTAGATCAAGCCCTTGTTTCAGAGGTGTGGACTCAAAGCCCAGGGAAAGGAAAGGATTTGCCCAGAGTCGGCCAGCTCTTACAACAGTGGCCGATACATCACTAGGGCCCAATACTGAGGGGCCTTGCCGCCCCACCCCCAAACAGGTTTCTCTTTGCCCACCTCAAGCAGTCAAGAAGGGATGTTTCACCCACCCAGACATGATTCCTACAACTTGGTCATCTCTAATGTTGGAGCTGGAAGGGACTCAAGAGTCAAAAAAAGGACCCCAGCTGTCCATGATTTCTCTGAGATGCCTCCAAACACTGTGAGCTCCTCCTCACCCACTTCAGGTGCTCCCAACCTTTACAGACAGGTTCCAGGCAAGTGATCTTGGGCAGGTGATTCCCCTAAGTATCATCTCTTAGGGAATGACAATGATATTTACCTTACATGATGGTTGTGAGGATTACATGAGCTGATATGTGTAATGTTCTCAGCACATGCCTTGCACTTAGCAGTCAATGAAAGCTAGTGACCCAGTAACATTATTGTAACTATGTCAGTTCATCTAGAGAAATCTCTCCCTGTATTGTGCCCAAGTCACACTTTCATCTTATTTGGGCTACAACCAGAAGGTACTCACACAGCCTTCAGGAAATAATGGCCAGGATCCTGGTATGGCAAGCTGATCGTTGCCATCCATTGTCTGAGGGTCACAGGACCTAGCTCTGGTCTAGAAGCCCACATTCTCATCCTCCCTCTGCCACTTCTTCACGGTGAGACCTCAGTCAAGCCCTTTCTCTCCCTGGGTCTTGGTGTAAAATGATAGGATTGGTCTGTGCTTAACATTTTCCTGATGCTAAGAGCATCTTCCTCATAACCACATGGTGCCTGCCATCAATTAAAAAAAAAAAACTATTAGAGGCTCAATAAAACATTAATGAATGACTCCTCCCATAGAAGGGGTACTATTGCTAACTTCACTTACAAACGGGAAACAGAGGCTGAGACAGGTTAATTAGCTTGCCCCGCTAGTAAGTGGAGAACCAGGTTTCAAGACCAGTCCGACACTCCACAGCACACTCTTAACCATGACTCAAACCTCCATCAGTTGAAAAATTGACTCAACTATCTCAGGCCTGATTGACCCCCTCTGTCTGCATTTTGGGGGCCTCAGGACTGCCTGTCTTTGCCCTCACCTAAGCTTGCCCCTTTGGAAGGAAGTGGCCTGAGGAGGTGATGACTCTATACATGGTAGGAACTGGCAAGAATTTCTGAATTAATAGGCCAATAATTATTTGTTGAGGGCCTACTGGGTGTGTGGCCCTGAATGCATGCACCCCAGGTAAGGGCTCTGGCACATTTCTTCCTGAGTTGGATGGGGTATTAAGGGGGTGAGTCAAGTGACTCACAGAGAATTCGTGGTCGAGGAGAGCTGATACACCTTCACAATAATGTAGGCGAATTCTCCAAGAAGACCCGGCAGGCCGAAGGTGTAGTGAACCATCAGCATACGGTGAAAACGCATCTGGGGACAAACAGCATCATAAGTAGGTCTGCAGATGAGCTGATAATCCTTACCCACCATTTTTACAGATCCTTGGCATCCAGGGCCACCAAAGGGGGATGGGCACTAAGGCTCACCTAAAGAAGCACTTCTCAGTCTTAAATGTGCACTCACATCACCTGAGATCTTGTTAAAAGGCAGAGTTGGATTTAGTGGGTCTTGGGTGTGGTCTGAGAGTCTGCATTCCTAACGAGGTCCCAGGTTAGGCCAATATTGCTAGTTCACAGATCATACTTTGAGTAGCAAGGGTCTAGCCCAGACAGTTTTAACATTTTGGACTGATAATCCTTTGTTGTAATGTCCTGTGCATTGTAGGATGTTCAGCAGCACCCCTGGACTCTACCTGTAAATGCCACTAGCATATTCCCTGCCTCCCACCCCCAAGATGTGTCAATCCAAAATATCTCCAGACATTGCCAAACTACCCCTGGCTGAGACCCACTGGTCTAGCCCAACCTTAAGTGCCATCCCAAAGGCAACATCACTGGTTGGAATAAAAGTCAGAAGAATCTGACCACAATTCCAGACTCCCAGTTCAGTGTTCCTTCCACCTTACCACTTAGCCTCCAGATGGCTGTAGGCCAACAGGTGTCAATACAAACACAAATTTGATCCTGCTGGTTCCCTCTTAGAAACCTCATTGTTTTCAGAATAAAAATCCAGACCTGTCAGCTGGCCCAAGAGATATAATCCAACCATCCCGTCTCTTGAGGCTTTGGCTCTGCCATGCTACCCCAGAACCCTATGCGTAAGCCACAAGAACTTCTTTCTGTTTCCCATGGGGCCCCATGCCCTTCTCGCTGATGAGTCTTTGTCCATGCTGTTCCTTCCCCCTGGAGTATATTTTCCCACTTCTTTACCTGGCTAATACTACTTACTTGCCAACACTCAGCCAAGACATCCTCTGCTGTGGGGGGCATTTCCTGCTCCAAGCTAGTTTAGATGTGCTCCTGTAGCAGTTACCCCACTGTGTTGTGTTTATTTCCCTCACTAAACCATAGCTTAGAAAGCAGAATAAGTGTTAAAACACATGTGATGGATGGGATGGAGGGATGGAGAAGGTGCCAATGCCCGCCCAATGTAGCCCATAGCACCACATGACAGCCCATCATGGTCCCAGGGGTCTTGCTGGTCTAAATCAAAGCAGAGGATGTGAGTTGCCCAGTTTCTTACCGGCAGGCACTTGGCTCCCCCGATGGAGATCAGCCCAGCCAGAAGGCCCAGCACCATGGCAGGCCAAGGAGAAGAGATCAGATGACACGAGGCACCCATAGCCACGCCTCCCGCCAGCACAGCATTGTGGATATGAGCCTGCAAAGAAATAGCTTGTGGGTGAAGGAAGTGAAGCATAGAGTGGATAACATCTTGCCCAAAGTACACAGCAAGCTGATAGCAAGGCAGAGCTGTAATGTCCTCCTTGCTTCACTGATCCTGAGACCATCCTCTCCTCTTGGTTGGGACTTGTGACCTTCATCAATGGGCTTATCTCACACCCCCGTCCCTCAGGTTCAGGGAGAATTTACCGGACTGGGAAGCATTAGGAATCAGCTTGAAAGTGCAGGTGACTCAGCATCCTTGCACCCCTCACACCTATTAGTGATGTGTTCTTGGGCGCTTAAACTCTCAATGCCTCAATTTTCCCACCAGAAAAATGACGTTGTGATTGTACCTACTCGATAGGGTTATTGTAAGGATTAAATGAATTACCACATGTATGGCTCCTAGCACAGCGCCTGGCACTGAGGATCAAAAAATGCCCAGTAATCATAAACCATTATTCTTTTTCATTATTATTATTGGCTGCTGGGTGCCTACACCACTCCATATGACTGGACCCAGTTCCAATAGCTTCACCTTGTTCCTGGATCACATCTCTGTCATGTTCTTCATTCTCCTAGAACTGGGCCTTGCCTTGCTTTTATCCTGCCCCCACCCCCAATTCTAACCATGTGTTACAACTTTGGGCTCTGGGACCAGCTGTAGGGAAGAGGGGGACCCTCAGTGAGATGGACTGACACAATTGCTGCAACAATTGTTGCTCAAACATAGCAACAGTTGTGAGAATGGTGCAGGACTGGACATTTTGTTCTTTGTAAGGCCACCATGAATTAGAGCCAGCTTGACAGCAGCAAACAACAACCAGCTGCTGAACTTCCCTGGTCTGATGCCTTCACCTGCCTCCCTGGATGTCCCCACCTTGCCTGCTCTTAGGTTCACTGTTACGAAGGAGGTCACCTGTGGGGATGCCAACCTCCCCTCAGGGCTGGGCATATGCTGTTAACCTGTCATCTGCGGCCACATTCTGTCCACGCCAGGCCCCCTGTCGGTCTAGACTTTTCCCTACCACCTCTGGCCGGCTGACCCCATTCCCAAATTACCATGGGAACTTGTTTTGCCTTCAGCTCTCACTTCTCACTCTTCTCTTCCCACCCATCTCACACACAGTCCCCCAGCTATCTTAATAACAGCAGCTAATGTTTGCCTAGCACTCACTTTAAATTGAGCACTTGGCATGCATTTTCTCTTAATTCCCACTTTACAGATGAGGCAGTTGAGGCTCAAAAAGTTTAAGCGCTTGACTCAGGTCATGTGGCTAGTGTAACAGATTACTTCTGACTGAATCTGATAATTCCATTGTTGAAATTTCTTGGGTGAATGGAGGAGACGAATTCTATTCTTGTTTTTTAGTAACTGGAAACCACAGGGTTCGGACTTGGATCTGTTTGCTCTCAAAGCTCATGACTTAATCACTCCCCAGAGAGTCTTTGATCACGTCAGAGTCTCCCAAGTTCCAGTGCCCATTTTGATAGCCCAAAGCTCTTGACCTGATGCTCCATGATACTGTGGGCACTGCAGATGCTGGGCAAGCACTTTCCCAACCCATGGGGCTCGCATTGAGGACAGGCGGGGGTCGGGGGGGTGTAGGGGATGAGTATCCGTGTCAGGCCTGGAGGGCCCAAGGCTGCCTTCCCTCCCCTCTCCTCACCATGTTGATCTTCCCTTGAGGGTGAGCTGACGCCGACACCGAGATGGCTGTGACAGTACTGACTGCAAGAGCATAGTAGGTGTTGAACACAGCGTTCTTCCTTTCATCTGGACTGTACAGCAGAGTGGAGTTGAACCTTGGCCAGAAAATCCATAGGAAGAGAGTGCCTGGGGGTCAGAGAGGGTCACTGAGGGTCACTGGCCAGAATCAACACTCCTGCTCTGAAGTTCTGAGTCTCTGGGGGCTTCAGACGCTGAGCCTCTGGGGCAGGCTAACTCATCACTTTCTAGCTATGTGACTTTGGGCAAGTTGCATCTCCTCTCTGAATTCTCCAGGTGGTAGGAAGTAGCTGGCATTTTTTACAGGCAAGGAAATTAAGTCTCAGGGAGCTGAAATCAGCAAATCTTAGGCCTCCTGACATTGGTCTGTGATGGCCAAATGCTTATTTAAAATAATCAATGGACTGCTTTAATTTGGCCCTGTGGCCTGATATTCACTCACCTGCTATCAAGCTCACTGCTTGATTTTCTCTAAGCCTCTCCTAGGCATTAGTGAGCTGAAATGGACTGGTATTGGCCATTTTGAATCGGACAATCATATAGTCTACTATGCTGGGAATGACAACTCAAAGAGGAATGGTGTTGCATTCATCGTCAAAAAGAACGTTTCAAGATCTATCCTGAAGTACAACGCTGTCTGTGATAGGATAATATCCATATGACTACAAGGAAGACCAGTTAATACGACTATTATTCAAATTTATGCACCAACCACCAGGGCCAAAGATGAAGAAATAGAAGATTTTTATCAGCTGCGGCAGTCTGAAATTGATCGAACATGCAGTCAAGATGCATTGATAATTACTGGCGATTGGAATGTGAAAGTTGGAAACAAAGAAGAAGGATCAGTACTTGGAAAATACGGCCTTGGTGATAGAAACAATGCCAGAGATCGAATGATAGAATTTTGCAAGACCAACGACTTCTTCATTGCAAATACCTTCTTTCACGAACATAAACGGCGACTATATACATGGACCTCGCCAGATGGAACACACAGAAATCAAATTGACTACGTCTGTGGAAAGAGACAATGGAAAAGCTCAATATCATCAGTCAGAACAAGGCCAGGGGCCGACTGTGGAATAGACCATCAATTGCTCATATGCAAGTTCAAGCTGAAACTGAAGAAAATCAGAGCAAGTCCACGAGAGCCAAAATATGACCTTGAATATATCCCACCTGAATTTAGAGACCATCTGAAGAATAGATTTGATGCATTGAACACTAGTGACCGAAGACCAGACGAGTTGTGGAATGACATCAAGGACATCATCCATCCATGAAGAAAGCAAGAGGTCACTGAAAAGACAGGAAAGAAAGAAAAGACCAAGGTGGATGTCAGAGGAGACTCTGAAATTTGCTCTTGAGCGTCGAGAAGCTAAAGCAAAGGGAAGAGTTGATGAAGTAAAAGAACTGAACAGAAGATTTCAAAGGGCCTCTCAAGAAGACAAAGTATTATAATGACATGTGCAAAGAGCTAGAGATGGAAAACCAAAAGGGAAGAACACGCTCGCCGTTTCTCAAGCTGAAAGAACTGAAGAAAAAATTGAAGCCTCAAGTTGCAATAGTGAAGGATTCCATGGGGAGGGAAAATACTAAATGATGCAGGAAGCATCAAAAGAAGATGGAAGGAATACAGAGTCATTATACCAAAAAGAATTAGTCAATATTCAACCACTTCAAGAGGTGGCATATGATCAGGCACCGATGGTACTGAGGGAAGAAGTCCAAGCTGCTCTGAAGGCACTGGTGAAAAACAAGGCTCCAGGAATTGATGGAATATCAGTTGAGATGTTTCAACAAACAGATGCAGCGCCAGAGGTGCTCACTCGTCTATGCCAAGAAATATGGAAGACGGCTTCCTGGCCAACTGACTGGAAGAGATCCATATTTATGCCTATTCCCAAGAAAGGTGATCCAACCGAATGTGGAAATTATAGAACAATATCATTAATATCACAGGCAAGTAAAATTCTGCTGAAGATCATTCAGAAACAGCTGCAGCAGTATATCGACAGGGAACTACCAGAAATTCAGGCCAGTTTCAGAAGACGATGTGGAACCAGGGATATCATTGCTGATGTCAGATGGATCCTGGCTGAAAGCAGAGAACACCAGAAGGATGTTTACCTGTGTTTTATTGACTATGCAAAGGCATTCGACTGTGTGGATCATAACAAACTATGGATAACACTGCGAAGAATGGGAATTCCAGAACACTTAATTGTGCTCTTGAGGAACCTTTACATAGATCAAGAGGCAGTTATTTGGACAGAACAAGGGGACACTGATTGGTTTAAAGTCAGGAAAGGTGTGCGGCAGGGTTGTATTCTTTCACCACACCTATTTAATCTGTATGCTGAACAAATAATACAAGAAGCTGGACTATATGAAGAACAGGGCAACAGGATTGGAGGAAGACTCATTAACAACCTGCGTTACACAGATGACACAACCTTGCTTGCTGAAAGTAAAGAGGACTTGAAGTACTTACTAATAAAGATCAAAGACCACAGCCTTCAGTATGGATTACACCTCAACATAAAGAAAACAAAAATCCTCACAACTGGACCAATGAACATCATCATGATAAATGAGAAAAGATTGAAGTTGTCAAGGATTTAATTTTACCTGGATCTACAAACAACAGCCATGGAAGCAGCAGTCAAGAAATCAAAAGACACATTGCATTGGGCAAATCTGCTGCAAAGGACCTCTTCAAAGTGTTGAAGAGCAAAGATGGTCACCCTGAAGACTAAGAAGCGCCTGATCCAAGCCATGGTATTTTCAGTCACATCATATGCATGTGAAAGCTGGACAATGAATAAGGAAGACTGAAGAAGAGTTGACGCTTTTAAATTGTGGTGTTGGCGAAGAATATTGAATATACATACCATGGACTGCCAAAAGAACGAACAAATCTGTATTGGAAGAAGTGCGGCCAGAATGCTCCTTAGAGGCAAAGATGGCGAGACTGCGTCTTACATACTTTGGACATGTTGTCAAGAGGGATCAGTCCCTGGAGAATGACATCATGCTTGGCAGAGTACAGGGTCAGCAGAGAAGCGGAAGACCCTCAACGAGGTGGATTGACACGGTGGCTGCAACAATGAGCTCAAGCATAACAACGATTGTAAGGATGGCGCAGGACCGGGCAGCATTTCGTTCTGTTGTGCATGGGGTCGCTATGAGTTGGAACTGACTCAACGGCACCTAACACCAACAACTCCTAGCAGCTTAAGTTCATCATTTTCGCAGCAGTTTTTCAAAATGCAACATTACACCTATTCTCTTCCTTCTCCCACCCCCGTTCCTCTATCCACTCTGGGACCTGCTTTCTTTACTTGTCCAATCCCCTCATTTTAGTTGAGGGCAAAAGGATTGGATAAACTTATTTAAACTCAAACATAACCAGTTTCTCCTCTCGACTGAATATTAATAAAGGGAGGACCCTAGAAGGAAATGCTTAACTAAAGGCATGATTTCAACCAACACTACTCTCGGAAGTGTATGGGGGCTTTCAGACACCCAGGGCAGATGAGTAAAGAAGAGATTTTTTTCAGCAGAGCCTTTTTGGGGCCTCTCAGTTCAGCCCAGGTATAAGACCACCCACCCTACCTTGTCCTTACCCAACATGGCGAACAAACTGGAGCTCTTTGCCAACCTTTCTTCCATCTGCTCTTTGGAGGGCGTAGACATTGACAGGCACCAGGTCACAGCCAGCCCGAAATAGGCTGCAAACACGTGGATGTACATCATGCTAGTGCACTCCTCCAGCTGCAAGAAACCCAACAGGGGCAATGTGGGTCAGCCACCTCTGCCCACGGGCAAACCCCTCGTGTTCCTCAGAGAAAGCTCTTCGTGTCACGCAGAGGGTGGGGCCTGAGAGCTTAACCAGCTCAGCAGGCGTCCTCCCTTCGGAAGAGTTCCATGGAGAGCCCTGGATTTACTCCAGGGAGGTCACCAGCTGGCATTTATCAAACCATTTGGCGTCGAGTTGATTACAACTCATGGTGACACCACGTGTCAGAATAGAACTTCGCTCCGTAGGGTTTTCAATAGCTGTGATTTTTTGGAAGTAGATCACCAGGACTTTTTCTTGAGGTGCCTCTGGGTGGGTTCAAACTGCCAACCTTTTGGTTGGTAGCTGACTGCTTAACTATTTGCACCTTCCAGGGACTCTGACTTTTATCAGGAGCTCCTAAATGTTTGTGACAGGGGTCCACTTCGTAGGGGCAAAAAGCCACATGGACATGCACAGCACTCTTTCTTACTTTTCAGTGGAATTCCAACTATTTGAACGGGGGCACAAGGGATATAAACTTTGCAACACGAAGCAGCCAGAATTCCTTGTAATACGGAACTAAGCCCTCAGCGAATTTCAAATATATGCTAATTTTGCTTTATGAATATCAAATGTAGTAATTCTTAATAACGCACTAAGTGAGCTACTGGTAAAGTAGCCTGTGACTTCAAAGATTCCCAGAATTGGCAGGATTTCTACCACCTCTCCCCATTGACACCACCTTGGTTTATCCACCATACCACTACCCCAAATTATTGCACAAGCCTCCTAACTGGCCTCTCTGTTTCCACCCTTGCCCCCTACCAATTAGTCTCCATGCACCAGCCAGGGTGATCCTATTAAAATGTAAGTCAGACCACCAAAGTCTCAGAGAAGAAACTAGTTTACGGGGCTGATAGCCTACACGAGCCACAACCTCATTTGCCTTGAGACCAGAATAATTAGATGGTGCCCGGCTACCACTACTGACCATTCTGATCAGGGCCACAATAGTTGGACCATGATAGAATGGGGAAAGTACAGACTTACTGGACCAGTTGACACTGGAGGACTCCCTGAGACTACTATCCTGAGATACTTTTTAAACATTGAATCAAAACTGTAAAACAATTTAGCAAAATAATTTGGCACACAAAATAAAGAATATCACCCGTGAGTATGGTTCTCCATTAAGGAAACATCTGTATGAGACCAAAAGGTCCACAGTTACTGTGAGGCAAAGATGAGAAGATAAGGGGGCAAGGAAACTAGGGTAATGGGAACAGAACAACCAGAATGGAATTAAAGAGAATGTAGACTCATGGTGGAAAATCTAAAAAAAAAAAATGATGTAAGTCAGAACAAGTCACTTCTCCGCTCAGAATCCTCCAGTGGCTCCTATCTCACTCCAAGTAAAAGTCAGCCTTCTTGCTATGACCTGCAGGACCTGTGTGATCTGCTCTTCCCTAACCTCCATGATTCACCTCCTACTCCCTTTGCTCCACTCCAGACACACTGTCCTCCTCTGTCTTTCTCAAACCTACCAGGTATACTTCCACCTCAAGGCCTCTGCACTGGCTATCCTGCTGCCTGGACCGCTCTTCCCCCCGGCAGCACTGTAACAAGGGGAGGGTGGAGGTAGCAGTCCACCCTGGATGCAGGCAATAAGGGGGTTGTCTGTAGGTTCCCATACAACGTCTCCACTGGGATGCCTGATACACATCTATCTCTAACCCTGACCTTAACCGTAACCCTACCACATTCAAATCTGATTTCTGGATTTTTCCTCCCAGATCTACTCTATGCCGGTGCTCCCCATCTTGGTAAACGGCACAGTCATCCACCCATTTCCTCAGGAGCCAAACCTTGGAGTCATCTTTGACGCCTCTTTTTTTCATAGCCCATGTGCAATCCATCAGCAATTCCTGTCAGTTCTGCCTTCAAAATGCAGCCAGAATCCAGCCACTTCCCACTACCTTCATGGCTGCCAAGCCTGGATGATTGCAGCAGTCTCCTCTCCGGTCTCCACCTGCTTTCACCCTTGTGCGCTTTAGTCTATTCTGAACCCAGCAGCCGGAGAGAATCTCTTAAAACGGATCATGGCTCTCTTCTGCTCAAAGCTCCCCAGTGCTCCTCAGATTTCTCAGAGTAAAATCTGAAGTCCTTATTATGGCACATCACAGGACACCAAAGAGGGCTTACATTTTTTAAAAACATTTATCATCTTGTTTAAGGTTCCTGCATAATGTAAACAGTTTGCACTCAACTACTAACCAAAAGGTTGGTACTGCGAACCCACCCAGCAGCATTGCTGAAGAAAGCCGTGGTAATCTGCTTCTGCGAAGACTGTTGTTGAATCTGTAGAGATTGTACAGCCAAGAAAACCCTAGAGAGAGCAGTTCTACTCTGTTAACACGTAGGGTTGCCATGAGTTAGAACTGATGAGAAAACTGGTTTTTATGTTGTTGTTGTTGGTATCATCTTGTTTAATTAATTCAGTTTTTCCAAAACCCCTATAAAGCAGTAACGTTATCTTCGTATTACGGATGAAGACACTAAAAGATGAAAACACAGATCAAGATAAAAAAAAAAAATTTATAGATCAAGATACTAAAGGTTAAATTGCCCAAATTCACATGTGGTTTATGGTAGAACTGGGATGCAAATTCCAGTCTTTGACTCCAAGTCCAGTGTTCTTTCTCCTAAACCATGCTGGGGCTCTGGGCTCTGACCTGGGTTCTTCTATCACCTTGCTGTGTGATTTGGGCAATCCCTTTCCCTCTCTGGGGATCAGCTTTCTCCCCTGTGAGATGAGGATGTCAACCATGTGATCACTCAGTGTCAGGGCCAGGGAAGGGGAGCTGGGAAGGTCATTTGGCCTAGTCTCACCTTCATAGGGAATCCTTGTATAGTAGGAAGGATTAATGTACTTGGCTGCTAACTGAAAGGTTGGCAGTTTGAGTCCACCCAGTAGCACCTCGGAAGAAAGGCCTAGAGATCCACATGCAAAAAATTAGCCACTGAAAACCCTATGGAGTCACTGAACAATTTGTGTTGATATTGTTGAATGGGAACCTAAACTGATGTATAAACCTTCACTGAAAACACAGTAACATATTAGGAAAAAAAAAAGAAAACTATATGGAGCACAGTTCTATTCTGACACACATAGGGTCTCCATAAATTGGAATCTACTTGACAGTGGCTAGTTACTGGTTTTCACTCTCACAAGTGGCTCTAAACTTAAGACTTGACAATTTCTCCTAATGAGATCACATGTACAGTTACTGACGCACTGACTAGCTTGAAAGAAGACAGTGGTCAGACAACTAGGTAGCTCTGATGCCTTTAGGGCCATGGGAGTTAATTATCTTTTTATACATTTCATAATTATCTTGTGAATAGCACAATTCTATATTATCGTGTCTTGAATGTTAAGAGCATCATTTTGCTGTGTTTAAACATTTTGCATAGACTACATTTTATAACCTCATTTGGGACTGTTTTAATTTTTTTTACAATCCCAGAAGCTGCCCAAAATGGAGGTGGTGGCCCCCTCCTTTCCCCCTCCTCACCCTTCCTCCTAAGGTCCCCCCCCATTGGCGCCATGACTTACACTGAAGACTTTTTTGCTGGTCATATACACGACACTGAAGGCCGTCACCTCCACCAGTGCCATCATCATCAGCTGCACCAAGTTGGTCTTCCCCAGGACAGCACTTGCTGAGATCAGCACAGACATGGCACTCATGGTGGCCACCTGAATACTGGTGGAGAGAGAGAGACAAGGTGACGAAGAAGGAAGGATGTCTTCTCATTCGTTCATTCAACAAACATTTGTTGAATCCCTACTCTGTGCATGGCACTGCTCCAGGCACTGGGGACACATTAGGAGATTTCCACCCACGTGGGGGCTGATACTGCAGTCTGGAGTTTCTTTCGTTCCCTTCCCCGTCAGGGTGGCAGCTACACTCTGAGTAATTGATCTGAACACATTCACACTGAAGATTCACTGAGCTTCTCATACAAGGTGTCAGGGTGAGTTAAGGAAGGTGATCGTTCACGCAGAGCCCGCTCTGAGATCTAGCAATGGGGACTCTGCCACGGATTCTTCTCTTTTGCTGTCATCACTCACAGGTGCTCAATAGAGGGCGCTCTTCACCTGCTGGCCTACCCACCATTTAGTCCCTGCCAGCCTCATCTGTGGCCATTGTGTCTCCTCTCCCTATCCACGGTGGTGGAAGGAGGCTGAGCTTTTTCCACGTGAGTAGCTATTTATATAACCTCCCTGAACCTGTTTCTCCATCTGTAAAATAAGTATGACCATAATACTTATAATAGTACTTATCTCATGGCGGTGGTGTGGAAATTAGAAGAAACATTGGTACATGTATATCTAGCATCATGACTGGCACAAAGAACTAACTCATGAACTATTTATGAATAAACACTGGTATTACTACTACTATTACCTAAATACTTCCTGGGTGGTTCAAATAGTTAAGCACTTAGCTCCTAACTGAAAGGTTGGCAGTTTGAACCCACTCAGAGACATCTCAGAAGAAAGGCCTGGCAATCTGCTTCTGAAAGGTCACAACTATGAAAACCCTATGTATTGCAATTCTACTCTACAACACATGGGGTCATCATAAGTTGGAATTAACTCGATGACAACTGGGACTGGTATTACTGAGTCCTTCCTTCCCTGACAAATGAGCATATTCAGCCCAGGGGATCAGGAGGAGAAAACAATTTCATCTTCAAGGTGCTTATGATCCAGCTGGAGAGACAAGGCTGACACGCCACAAGCCTGTCAGCTAAGGGTATCCATGAATGATAGCAGCTTGCTAGGGGGGTTCGCTGGAGGGAGAGAGTGATGTGGACTGGACTCATGGTCGGGGGGCTTCCTGGGGGAGGTGGCACAGAATCGGACAATCCATGGTGATTAAACCAACCCACTCTCCCCTGGGGCACCTTCCTCTGAGGCCCCCTACTCCCCCTGGGAAAATGAGGATTCTTCAACCACCACTACAACAATGGGGATTTATTGAGCATCATGTATAACAGGCTTGCACCTACATCGCTTATTTAAATGTTAACCCTCTAAGGGACCCTCTGTAAAACAGTGCCAGGGGTTCCTTTCAGTACCCCTGTTTTACAGAAGAGCGCATTGAGACTAGAAGGGATTGCTTTCATGGCAATGGCCACACAGCTAGTTGATGGCAAACAGGAAGCTCAAGCCCAGTTGACCTGGATCCAGAGCTGAAGACTCCCCAGTGTTTGCTACCGAAGCAAATGTCCTGCTCAGAGCTCAGGGACTTCAGAGGGAAGGACAGAGGAGGGCGAAGGACAGCTGAAGGGGTCTTACAAGGACCAGGAATTATTTAGAGCAAGGGGCCACTCAATGCTTCATCATGGCTCGAAGTGTTACGCCTGTCCAGTGAGCACTCATTTACTTGAAAAGGTACCATTGGAAAGGGCGTGTGCCAGTGGTGGCATTTGAGACCTCAGGGGCCAGGAGGGGAGATGTTGAGACAGTGAACCACGGTGGTTAGGAGTGCAGTCTCAGGGCCAGACTGCCTGGGCTAGAATCCTGACTCAGCTGCTTCTTGGATGCGTGTCCTTGGGCAAATTACTTAGCCACTCTGTGCCTCAATGTCCTTGTCTACAAGGAGGAGACAACATCTATGGAGCTGTTGTGAGGGTGAAATGAGTTAGTCTACATAAAGAACAATAAGAAGGTTGGTTACTGCTATTATCTTCTGAAGGGAGCCCTCTTGGACCTTTCAAAATACAGCGTTTAAAAAAAAAAATCACACCATTGAGTGGTTCCTTTTATTCTCCTTTTTGTTCCAAGAACCATTTACTAAGTCATTAAAAACAAAGGAGGACAAAGATGAATAAGACAGGGCCCTGCCCTGAAGGAACTGACTGTCCCTGACTCAAGGCAGAACCAATTCAGTGCCAAGTCAGGCGGCACAGGAGTGGTGTGGCCCTGTCCCCGGAGGCAGGCCTGGACACCGCCCATCAACCCCACCCTGGCAGGAACCCAGTCAGGAAGGAGCCCATTGTTCAGTCTATGAAGCCAGTCCCAGAGGGAGTCACAGCCGGGAGGATCCCAGTGGTCAGAGACAGGGTCAGGGGAGCTGACTTGGGCTCGAAAGGCCCTTTTTTGGTCGTGTTGAATTAAGAGCAAACAGGTGGGGACTTCAGGAGGGGACAGTCAGATGGGAAGCAGCTTGAGACACCCTTGCTTGTTAAGACTACTGGAGTCTCTGGGTATTGTGAATGGTGAAATGCTCAACTGCTAACCAAAAGGTTGACAGTTTGAACCCATGCAGAGGTGCCTCAGAAGAAAGGCCTGATGATCTAGTTCTGGAAGGTCACAGCCACTGAAAACCCTAGGGAGCGGAGTTCCACTCTGACACACGTGGGGTCTCCATGAGTCTGAAGTGACTCAACAAGTCCTTTGGTTTGGTTTATTGAGACGACTAAGTCTTCTGGTTCTTCAGCAGGAGGTTGAAGGCTTATGTGACCTTCCTTCTGAGCCAGGGTGGCAGGAATGCCCAGCTAGGCTATCACCATGGTCAGAATTCCCCCAGAGCTGATGCTCTTTGTCACTTCCTCGGGGTTACTCAAGTTATCCCGTCCCCCTGGGTATAGCCCTGAAATCTTTAGAAAGAAAAAATGTGGAGTGTTTATTTTCAGGGACTTAGGGAAACTGGCTAGAATGTGTTTAGCATCACAACCCTGGAGTGGGCAGGGAAGGCTGCAGGGTAGGTAAAAGCTCAGAAGCCATTTCCAACACTTAGCTGGGTGACCCTAGGTAAGTGCCTTACTGTCTCTGAGCCTCCGTTTCTTATCTGTTTACCAGGTTATGCCCCTACCTGGGTATATGTTTGTAAAGTGCCTGGCTCATGGAGAGACGTTCAGCAGCAGGGCCCAGAGGTTGGCAGGGTCTCAGAGGAGAGCGTGGGGTGACCTTGAGAAGGGACAGGGTCCCTAAAATGCCAAAGATGGGATTTACTATCATCTGAGCAGATTCAGAGATTCAGAGTTGGATAAAACCAAGAAAACAATTTTTAAGGAAAAGTTTTACTGAGCTTTGCAACCCTGGTGGTGTAGTGGTTAAGAGCTATAGCTGCTAACCAAAAGGTCGGCAGTTCGAATCTACCAGGCGCTCCTTGGAAACTCTATGGGGCAGTTCTACTCTGTCCTATAGCGTCGCTATGAGTCAGAATTGACTCGATGGCAATGGGTGTGGTTTTGGTTTTTTCTTTTAAGTGCTGGTGCCTTTTAAAAAAAGTGCAACTTGATGGATTTTTATACATATCCCTCCAGAAGCCCTGGTGCCATAGTGGTTAAGAGTTTGGCTGCTAACCCAAAGGTCAGCAGTTTGAATCCACTGGGTGCTCCTTGGAAACTCTATGGGGCAGTTCCACTCTGTCCTATAGGGTCACTATGAGTCGGAACGGACTCCAAGGCAATGGGTTTGTGTTTGGTGTAACCACTGCTAGGTTAAGATAGAGAATATTTACTGTATCCCATAAGGTTCCTTTGCGTACCTTTCTCGTCAATAACTACCCCCTTCCCCAGGTGACCACTATTCTGACTTCTAGCACCAGGAGTTAGTATAAATGCATATAAATGGATCAGAGTGAATTTAAAGAAAGTAAAGGAATGGATATTTCTTCTTTTCAAGAGACTCTCTCTCTGGGTGTGACATTTCTATTTCTTTTTATCTAATCTTGCTCTCTTGATTTTTCCATGAACCTGTATTGATTGTGTAACTTTACGAAATCATAATTGATAAAAAAGAAAGGAAGAATTCAGGGAGGGCTGTAGGTTGGGCCCCCAGTGAGGCCACAGAAGTAGGGTTGCCAGATAAAATACAGGATGCCCAGTCAAATTTGAATTTCAGATCAACAACAAATACTTTTTTAGTATAAGTAAGTCCCAAATAATGTATGGCATTGGTGCTAGAAGGAGAGGGGGACATCCCAACTCTTCTAGAACCCACCCTCTCAGGCCTCACATCCTCAAGAACCCAAAAGCTGCCATCTGGTTACCTGGACAGTTCGATGACTATCTCACCGTTGTAATCATCCTTCAGGAAGCCGTTCAGCAGGACTGCCCATTGCACCCCAACAGCCAGAATGAAGAGGTCGAAGGCTATACTGCTCCAGCTGTGTTTGGGAAAAGACGAGGCAAGGAAGCCCAAGCCAAGGGCCGCCATGACGGTAACATCCTGGAAGACTGCACAGGGAGAAGTCGAGAAGGAGGAGGAGGAGGAGGAAACAGACAGGATGGAAGGTTATGTGAAATTAGAGTTTTTACATGTCCTTGGTCAAGTGACTTCACCTCTTTGAGCCTCAGTTTCCTCATCTGAATAATGAAGGTGATAATATACGCATACCTGCAAGGTTGAGGAAACCTTGGTGTAGTGGTTAAGAGCTATGGCTGCTAACCGAAAGGTCTGCAGTTCGAATCCACTAGCGCTCCTTGGAAACTCTATGGGACAGTTCTCTTCTGTCCTGTAGGGTCACTATGAGTCGGAATGGACTCGATGGCAATGGGTTTGGTTTTTTTGGTTTCACAGGGTTGAGGTAAAGATGAAACGAGCTAATGCTGGTTAATGAATTAAGGCAAGGTCTGGCCCACAGTGAGTGCTCAGTAAATGTAGCAATTGTTCTTATTTTTAAATGTAGTGACGTCATCTAGGGTAAAAGAGCCCTGGTGGCGTAATGATTAAGTGCTCGAATATTAACCGAAGGTTGGTGGTAAGAACCCACCCAGAGGCTCCAGGGTAGAAAGACCTGGCAACCTGCTCTCATGCAGATTAAAAAAACAAAAAACAAACCCACTGCCCTTAGGTTGCTTCTGACTCAAGATTACGGCCTGGAAAACCCTATGGGGCAGTTCTATTTTGTCACATGGGGTCACTATGAGTCAGAATTGACTAGACAGCACCTGACAAAGAATTGGGACCAGTGCTTGGCACATAACTGACACTTAGTAAAAGTAAGTATGGTTGTTATTATTGATCAGGTTCAACTCCCCAATCATAAAAAATCATACACATGAGAAAATAAAACCAGAGAAGCCAAGTGACTTGGCACAGGCCACACAGGGAGGAGGGAGCAGAGGCAGGCCCATAGCCTCTACGGGCAAGAACCAAAGTATCTTCATAGAAAATGGCTCTCTCCCTTTGCCACTTGCTGTGAGGGACCAGGTGGGCCAGTAGAAAGCACAGGGCCCTTTGGGTGGCCCTTACATTTCCTGGCTTCAGAATCTGAGCAGGGGCTGCTGCGGCAGGTGAGTGGAAGCACGGTAAGAGGCTTACCTTGTGCAGGGAGGGCCCAGCAAGGAAAAGGGTGGAGGTTTTGACTGAATTAATTCCAGTTTTAAAAAATGGGGTTGAGAACTAGACAGGCCTGGATTTAAATCAGGGTTCTGACACTTTCTATATGTGTGGTCTTGATCTAGTTATTCAACCTCTGTGAGCTTTTTAGTAACAGCCTACATTTGTTAAGTGTTTACCATGTGCCAGCACGGTTTTAATGGTTTTATACAGACTATCTCTTTTAGTTCTCACAACAACCCTTTGAGGTGGTGCTGTTAGTATCACCATTTTACAGGCATGAAAACCGAGGTGCAGAGAAGTTAAGTAACTTGCCCCAGGCTAGTAAAACCGTGATTTAAACCTAGACAGTCTGTTCTGGAGGCTGTGCCTTTACCCACCGTGCTATCTGCCCCTCTTAGTTTTCTTGTCTGTTAAATAGGAAAAATAAGTCTCTTAGAGGCTTGCCAGAATCAAATGGTGTAATGCATGTAATTGCTCAGAATAGTAAATAAACACCAGCTATTTTCGCACATGTATAAATGCCTGGGGAAAGGTCTTTAAGTCTTCTTTTTTTTTCCCTTCAGTGGATATTGTCCCTGGGTTTGGGAGGTTTTTTACTTTCTTTATATTTTCAGTGCTTACATTTTCTATAATCAGCATGCAGAAAAGCATGTTAAAAAAGAAAAAATCATGGGCTTTAGTTCAGACAGTTATTTTTTATACGAAAATTTGGTAGATATTTATTTTATGTATTCATATAAGAGTTAAATTTTTGTTAGAATGCATCTCTTTTTTTTTTTTTCTTCATTGTGGTAAATATGTAGGCAACAAAATATTTGCCGTTTCAACCATCTTCACAGGTACAGTTCAGTGATATTATATATGTTTATCATGTTTAACCGTCATCATTAACCATTCCCGAATTTTTCCATCACCCTTACCAGAAGCTCAGTGTCCCCTGAGCGCCGGCAGACAGTTCTGTTTTGATCCCAGCTCTATCATTTCTCATTAGGTTGAACCATATTAAATTGTCAACACTTGACCGTTTTGACCTATAACAATGGCAATTCCTATGTTTCATCCTCATAGCTGTGTGGCCTTGTAGGTTGCTTACTTTTCCCATTGGCTAAATAAGGACAATTATACCCACCTCGAAGGGTGTGTGAGAGCTGAAGGAAATAATAGTTTGTTCACATGCTTGGTACAGTGCCTGGCACCTGGAGAACGCTCAGTAAATGGTAGCTATTCATCATCATTGCCATGATGGCAATCACAGCGGCGAGAACTCACTTGCCACTGGCCTCCAGTCCTGGTTCTGATAAAGATGAGGAAGCTCTCTTTACTGGAATTCTCCAAAGTCTCAGAAACCTCCTTAGATCTCAGAGTCCATTTCAATTCACTTTCATTAAAAAATAGGCATCCCTAAAGCCTGGCACACAGGGTTTGGGTGGGTGTTGATGTTACCAAATCAATCTGACAGTTGCTCTAGGATGTAGAAGGCCCCTGAGACCTCTGTGAGCCTAGGGATTTAAGGAGTGGGCTTAAGGAGATCAACTACTTGCACCCTCTCCGCTTACATGGAGAAGGGGAGAAGGGGGGTACAGAGAATGTTTTGGTCTCCTGCTTGCATTCTTTTAAGAATGGGGTTGGGGATAGGTGGACAGGGCACATTTGTATAAGAGTTTCTCTTGGGATGGCTCAAATTCCTTCAGGAGTGAAGCAGGAAACTATGTATGTGAAGGGTCAACGTCTATTTGGGAGTGATGAGGCCTGTGGCTAATTGCAGACTGCACCCCCCACCAAGTGCTTTAGATATTCATATTCAATCTTTTATTAAACACTGTGCTGTTGAATAAAACATGTCTGCCATTTTGTAGCCACACTATCCACATAGGGTCTAGACTTACTGAAGAGTTCATGTATAGGGAGGCCCCTTGATGGTACCCTTCACTTTCCTCCAATTTTACTGAAGGGAATCAGAGAGAACCAGTGACTTCCTTAAGGCCACACAGCATGTCAGCGGCAGAGCCAAGCTCTGAACTCCTGGTACAGGGCTTTACTGACAGGCCGGGCTGTCTCTCACTCTTGTTCTCTCTGAGGGACCTTAGGCAAGTCCTTAGCCCTCTCTGGGCCTCAGTTTCCCCATCCGTAACACCTGGGAGTTGCACTTGATACTCTAAGGCCCTTATAGCCCTGGCATATTCTGCGGAGGGAATTAGTGAGAAGGCAGGGAGAGGAGGGCACCAGGATAGGGCAGAAGTGGGCCCTGAGGATCCAGAAGTCAGAGAATCAAGGGCAAAGGCTTCATCAGGCACAGCAGCCACCCTGCTTCCAGGTACAAGAGCTTGAGGCCTCCATCCTGGAGGTTCTAACTGTCCCCAAGGGAAGAGCCATGCTTCGGCCAGCAGGATGAAATTAGAGCATCAGTTAACTAGAAGCTGTTGACAGAGCCCACTACTCACAAACTGGTTAAAAAATAACATTCGATTTCAGGACCTTTTGCCTCACCCCTGTATCCTCTTCCTCTCATTTCTTCTCTCAGTCTTCTGGCATTCTAGGCCCACAGCCACCCCTCCGCATCTCACTACCTGGCCCCTACTTCAGGGCTGGTTCCCAGATCAGGGTGTCCCATTAGTGTCAGCCTCCACCTCTTGGAGTCTGCTCTGCACCCCACGTCTGATAAGCTAGTGGGCTATAAGGTGTTCGGGATGATAAGGAATGGGTGTGCTACTGAGAGTTTTACTGTCTAAGGCCTTCAAGAGAAGTTTGTGAAGGCCCATGACTTGGAGACAAAAAGTCTAACCTTAGAGTCCACCAGTATGAAATGAGGCAATAATTAACCACCATTGTAATGGCAGTCCTTCCCATATGTTACTTTCTGCATCCCAGGCACTGTGCTAAGCGCCTTACAGCGTTAACCAACAACAACCTCATATGGTAAAAAAAAAACTCTCGTGCCATTGAGTCGACTGCAGCTCATAGCAACCCTATAGGACAGAATAGAGCTGCCCCATAGGGTTTCCAAGGAGCGCCTGGTGGATTCGAACTGCCGACCGTCTGGCTAGCAGGCGAACTCTTAACCACTATGCCACCAGGGTTTCCTCTCATACAGAAGATACTATTTATTATTCTCACTTTACACAAGGGAGAGGGAGGCACAGGGAGGTGCCATAATTAGCCCAGGTCACACAGCTAGTTTATGGTGCTGGGAAGATTTGAACCCTGACCTTATGGGTTTAACCACTACAGCATCCTACTGCTCCATATAGCACATACAGTGTAATGGTTAAGAGTGGGGGCATCTGAGGTAGATGGTCAGGGTTCAGAGTCTGGCTCCACCTCTGTGTCCCAAATTCCTAATTGGTAGAATGGGAAGAAGCAATGGCACGTGCTTGGAGGATGGCTGTGAGTACTGAGCTCACTAGGCCAGTGTCGGGGCACAGTGAGTGTTAGTAACTATTATCCCGTGCCTGCCCTTATTAGCTGTGTGACCTTAGGCAGGACCATTCCCTCTCTGGGCCGTCTACTTGTAAACAGTCCATTTGTATAATTTTAGTGCCAGCCTTCTGAGTCCATCCACATGGACAGCTGCTTCCTCCAGCTTGGATGCCATGTGATTATGGCTCTGTGCTCCCACTCACCACTGCCCTTCTCTCTGGCCTGCAGATACCTCAACACCAACAGCTTCTGGTTCTCAGGCTCTGGGCTTGACCTTCTCACCAGGGACTAATAAGAATTCTGCAGCCCCAGGCTGGAGTCATGTATTGAGCCCCACTCTGCCTCACTGTCTCCACAGCTTCCAACTCTTACCCTCCACTCACACAGCAGCCTGGGAAGAGAATAAGAGACTTTCCAAAGAGACCCCCTCAAGGTTGAAATGTGGAAGGTGCCAGGGTTGGGGGCATTTACATGTCACTGGGAAAGCCCCTCTTGCCTTTAATTGCCCTTCTCCCTGCCTCTGAGGAGTAAAGGGGCACTGGGTGGTATCTACAGCAATAGATAACTGAAACACCCTGTTTCCCCTAAGCATTTCACAGGCATCTCAACCCCAAGCCCAGAATGAATATATGTATCATTGTTCACTTACCCTCCCCCCTCAACCTGCCCGTTCTCTTGTGTCTCCCATCTCAGCAATAGCCACAGGGCCCAGGTGGTTCCCCAATTTAGCAGTCCTAGGGCAGGTTCTGTGTGGTAAATTTTTACAGTAATGGCCCCCAGTGAATCATGCCTTCTGGTATAGACCCCTTCCCACCTGGGTTTGGCCTTGTGATTTTCTTTGGGACATTAGTTAACATGGTACAAGCAGAGGCTTGACAAGACCCTGCACATTGGGCCTTGCCTTCTCTTAATGCTGGGGACTTTTCTGATGCCATGTGAAGAAGTCTGGGCTAGCCTGATGGAATCCCATGGGCTAGCTGCCAACCAGCACCAACTGCCAAACATGTGAATGAGGCATCTAAGACCATTCCATCCCCAATGAATCTCCAGCTGCAGATGTATGAGGGGCCTAGGTGAAACCAACAGAAGAACCGCCTAGCCGAGCCCAGCCCAAGTTACTGAACCACAGAATCGTGATCATAAGCAAATTAAATGGTTGCTGTTTTAAGCCACTAAGTTTTGGGGTGGCTCGTTATGCAGCAATAGATAACTGAAACACCCGGCTTCCACTAAGCATTTCACAGGTACCTCAACCTCAAGCCCAGAATGAATGTATATATCATTGTTCACTTACCGCCCCCCGACCAACCTGCCCCTTCTCTTGTGTCTCCCATTTCAGCAATAGCCACCTCATCTACCAAATCACACAAGCTGTCCTCAATTTCTCCTTCTTTTTCACCAAGTACAGCTAATTTGAGCTCCTAAATATTTCTTGAACTGTCTTCTTGCTTCTCCTCCACTGCCCCTGCCTGTTTGGCCTGATTGCAGGTCAGCCAGACCAGTGGTCATCAGAGAGGGAACACATCTCAGAAGATGCTTATGACAATCCACAGGGGGTTCTGGAAGAAAGTATTAGCCCAAGTCTAGTTTTATTTATTTTTACCTAAAATAAATAAATAAGAAATTAGAGCTAAATAGTAATAAAGGCTATTATTCCTTATCAGGATTTATATGTTAATTCTTTTAAATCATTTCAATCATTTATGAAATAAGTACTATTATCATCTCACGGAGGTTGAAACTGGGACAGAGAGAAGTAGAGTAATTTGCCCAAGGTCTCACTGCTAATAAGAGAAAGAAGCAACATTTGAATCAGACAGTCTAGCCCGCAGTCCTAAAACTTTAGCTGCATCAGAACCACCTGCAGGGTTTGTTAAAACACAGGTTGCTGGGCCCCATTCTTAGAGTTTCTGAATCAGTGGGTCTGGACTGGGGCCCGAGAATCTGTATTCTCTACTAAATTCCCAGGAGATTCTGAGGCTGTTCATAGCGGACCACACTTTGAGAATCACTGATCTAGGCTATTCTGCTTATAAAGGTGTTTGGTGAAGTTTGCAACTCTGCAAGTGTCAATATTCAGACTGACCCTGGAGCCTTCTCCCACTTGCTCAAGTTACCAGACAGCCTCGAGTCTCCTAGCTTTGGAAAGTGTCCTGAGGGAGTGCAGGGCCACCAGGAAGTGGCTGACAGGTTCTTCTCCATATTCATCATATTGCAACTAATGGCAGTTAATTTTTTCAACTCATTAATATAGAAAATTTCAAACACACACAAAAGCAGAAAGAATAGCATGGTGAAATCTCATAGCCTTCTCCCAGCTCTGACGACCATAACCTGGGGCCAATCTTGTTTTTATTATCCTTCTCCCCTTTTTTCTGGGATTTTCTGGCATAAAGCAAATCCCAGACATCATGCCATTTCAGATCGCTCTCTAACAGATAGGTCCTTTAGGACCCCACACAAAATTAATAACAATTCTTGTATATCATATAATACTCACTCTACGTTTAGATTTACCTGATAGTCTTAAAAATCCCTTTTTAGAAATGGCTGGTTTGAGTAATTTATTGGATTAGATAAGGTGGACTGACAGATTAAGTTACCTAGTTTTAATTAAACTCACCTTCACAAAATGGACCGATGACTTAACTCCTGCCAAACACACACACACACACACACACACACACACACAGTCCTGACAACAATGGCTTTTGCTGTGCTCTCCCTCTGGAGGGCTTTCTTTTTTCACCTGGTTAAGTCAGGTTTTTTTTAACTCCTACTAAGCCTCCAAGGCCCAGTTGGGCAGTCATCTCCCTCCAGAAGCCTCCCCTGACCCCACCATCTCCCCCCGCCCTCCCCTCCCTGGTTGTGAGCACTCCTGTGTATTTCCATACAAAGAGTCTGAGGGCATTTTACACTTAGAGCAGCGAACAGTAGGGGTGAAGAGCACAAGACCTGGAGCCAGTCGACAGGGTTGGAATAGTGACTTCTACCCTTACTGGTTATACTGCCTTGAACAGGTGAGTCGGCCCCACGGTAAAGCCTAATGGTTAAGTCCTTGGAAACTAAAGCAGATTGCCTAAATTTAAATCTGCTGTGCTAGTGTTAGCTGAGTGACCGTGGGCAGATTATTTCACTTCCGTGTGCCTAGTTTCCTCATCTGAAAAACAGAGATCATAACACTACCTAGCTCATGGGGTTGTTGTGAGGATTCAATGCAAAGCATTTAGAACAGTGTCTGGTACATAGTAGACCAGTCACCATGGAATTGACTCCTGCTCATGGCAACCCCATGTGTGTCAGAATAGAACTGTGCTCCATAACATTTTAAGTGGCTGATTTATTAGATCACCAGGCCTTTCTTCTGAGGCACCTCCGGGTGGGCTTGAACAGCCAACCTTTCGGTTAGCAGCTGAGCGTATTAACTGTTTGCCCCACCCAGGGACTCTGGTATGTAGTAAGTGCTCAGTAAATGTCAGCTCTACTCAGTCCATGTCTGACTCCTGCACTGAATGTTAATACATGGTTGAATGAATGAATGCGCTGAATTATATTGTATTGGATTGAAAAGACTTAAACTGAAATGAATTAAAACTGTGCCCAGGGCTTGCTTGTCTAGCACTGAGGGCCCCTTTCTGGTCCAGTCCATTAAGTGGGATAGGGGATTCCCACCCTGAGTCATCTTGTTCTTCTACTTTCCCCAGTCGTGGGTCCTGGAGTGCCTTCTGTTTGCTTTCAGTTAAATAGTCAGTTAACGTCACTTAGGAACAAGCAAGCACTCAATGGGTTCAAGCTTCAGCTTTGTCTCAGGAATGTTGCTCAAGGAGGTCTGTCCACTTTGGTAAACAATCAGTCAGCCCACTGAGATGCTTGAAAGTCATCTCAGCTTAAAAAAAAAAGGCAAAGCCATACCACTGTGGACATCTGTCTTGTTTACAGTTGTTCTCATCACAGTCTGAAGAATATTTTTAGCTTCATATAAAAGAACAACCATTCTACACCCCCCTCCCTTAAGGCATACCTTATGGCTTCTCCGGAGTTGGAGACAGAATGTGGGCTTCCCAGCCCCTAAGTGAGAAGAAGACTGAGGTGGGAGGCGAGAAGGAGAGGTAGGAGGGCAAGACTAAAGAGGGCAGTACAAAAATGAGCAAGAGAGACTGAAAACAAAAAACCCTCATGACGATAGCATGAAAACTCTTGCTGCTAAGGAGAGAGAAGTAGGGGAGAAGCAGGGAAGCAAAAATTATCAAGACAATTTGACAGATGGAATTCTACAACCTAGAAAAGGAGGCCTCTCACTCTGCCCTGACAAATCAACGGAGGCTTTACGGAAGAGGTGATGCCTGGGCTGCTTCTAAAAAAAGAGCCTACATGGTTGGCTAAATCTTTGCACAATCTATGGAAGAGGATGAGAGAATGCCTTTTCTTGGAGACTTTGTGGAAAGTCATGCCCCCAGGGGACCACAGACCTCCCCTGTCCCTGCCCTTGCTATTTGCCTTCGTGACCACTTCCCCTCTGGACCCTCACCTTGATACTTATCCATGAGCTGCTGTTTCTCTGAGACAACATCGTAGGTGGTAAAAAAGAAGAAGATGAGAATGAAAGCCGTCTCCACCACTAAGGCGCACAGGGGCAGGCAGGTCCGGACAGACACCGGGTACTTAGAGGACATCCTGTGTCTGTATCTGTGTGGGGGCTCCACCAGCACCAGACATCAGTTCTGTCCCCCCACACCCACTTGAGGGAGTGATAAGGGAGACACCCGCTGAAGGCCTTATCTCAGGCTGCAAGGCTGCTCCTGCTGGCCTGTCCATGGCGTTAACACAAGAGCTGAAGGACTATGACAGGGAAGGGGGAGGAAAGGCATTTATTTCAATGTTCATTCATTCATTTAATTGTTCATTCATTCAACAAGTTGTTGTTACATTTCTACTGTAGACCAGGCACTGTGCTCAGTTTAAAAGAGGCCACACTATATATAAAACTTGGACAACTTAACAACAAAAAGACAACCCAATCATAAAATGGGCAAAGAACTTGAATAGACAACTCGCCAAAGAGGACGTTGAAATGGACACTAAACCTGTGAAATGATGCTCAGCGTCATTAGCCATCAGAGAGATGTAAATCAAAACCACAACGAGATACCATTACACTCCCACTAGGATAGCTAAGATAAAAAAAAAAACAGAAAACAACAAATGTTGACAAGGATATGGAGAAATTGGAACCCTTACCCACTGCTCGTGGGAATGCAAAATGGTCGTTGTGAAAAACTGTGGTAGTTCCTCAAAAAACTAAAAATAGAACTATCATACCAAAAACCAAACCAAACCCATTGCTGCTGAGTCAGTTTCAACTCATAGCGACCCAATATGACCCAGCAAATCTACTCCTAGGTATATACCCAAAAGACTTGAAAACAGACTCAAACAGAGAGACTTCTATACCAATGTTCACTGCAGCTGTATTCGCAACAGCCAAAAGGTAGAAACAACCTAAATACCCATGAATGGATGAGTGGATAAACAAAATGTGGTACATATATACAATGGAATACTACTCAGTTGGTAAAAGAAATGAAGTCTTGATACATGCTACAATATGGATGGTGCTGGAAGACAGTATGCTGAATGAAATAAGTCAATCACTAAAGGATAAATATTGTATGACCTCACTTACGTAAAAAGACAAGAAAAGACAAATGTATAGAGAACAAAGATTATTAGTGATTACCAGGAAAAAAGGAGGGGGAAAGGTGGGGTGTTGATGGTGATAGAAGGGTAGAGTTGCACAGTTGATTAACGTAATTGCTGTCAATAAGTTGTACACCTGTAAAAAGTTGAACTGGCAAAAGTTGTGTGATAGATATATTTACAACAATGACAAAAAATAAAGAAAGCAATAGTAACTGCTGAGGATGGTTATGTAAGCAAAAACCTCGTGGGATTTGGTTCCTTGGTTTGGAGGTTTAAGGTCATGGTTTCATGGGGCATCCCAGTTAATTGGCTTAATAACTTCTTCAGTGCCTCTGTTCTACCTCCTAGTTCGATTCGCAGTGCTCGGGGTCTTAAAAGTTTGCAAACAACCATCCATGGCAAAACAATAGGTCTCTATTCACCTCGAGCAACAGAGGAAGAAGGAGAGCCAAGAATAGGAGGAGGATATGGAACGTGTGCCTAATTGCCTCGATGAACAACTGCCTCCTTTGCCATGACACCAGAAGCACTGGATGGTGGCTGACTACCATTACCGAACATTTTGATCAAAGATTCCATAGAAGAGTCCTGATCAAAAGGGGGAGAATACAAACTCGAATTTCAAATTCTCATGGACTCCAGACTTCCTAGAGCCATGAAGGTTGAATGAACCCTGAAACTATTGACCTGATATAATCTTTAAACCTTAAACCAAAAATATCTCCTGAAGTATTCTTGAAACGCAACAATAGTTTAGCTTGACTAGTAAAAAATGTCTGCTGCCTTGAAAAAAAAAAAAATTGAGCATTACGCTATTTTAAGAGTTATCTATACGGGATCAAAGTGACAACAGCAACTCGAAAGATTAGATAGGAACTTTAGGGGGCAGTGAATTTAAGTTAACAGGTGAGGAACAATTCAGAAAAGGAGGGTGAGAATGATTACACGACTCAAAAGAGTGTAATAATGTCACCGAACAGTACATGTAGAAACTGTTGAATCAGTGTATATTTTGTTGTGTATATTCTCAAGAACAACAACAACAAAAGAAATAAAATTACATGGAAAAAGACACACACACATACAAACGCCAGCACACAACCATGATAATCCTTCTTTACTCATTACTTCAGTTTATCCTCACCATATCCTTGCAAAAAAGGCAGAGAAGGGGTTGGCACTTTTATTTTAAAAAAGGGAAACTGATGCTCGGAGGGGGCTTTGGATTGGCAAAGCTTCTCTTTAAAACCTTACCACATGGCAGACAGGACACCCGGTGAGTCTTTAACAAGAATGAATAAAGGAATGAAAGTCAGAACAGTACTAAGCCCTGGGGAGGATATAGACAGAACCTATGGAGAATGGGCTCCTCAGAGTTACATAGTTGAAATCATTTATTTGAGTTATTTATATCTGGATTTAAATCTACTTGTTTCTAAGCATGTTAAGAGTAGACAAGGGAAGAGAAAGGAGGCTTGGGTTCAGCTCTCATGAAAACCTGGAGAAAGTCCTGTCCAGCCCTAGGCTAAAGTTGCCCCCACCTCTGGTCACCTCCCCACAGAGCAGCCCAGGACTCTTCCTGGGCAGGAGCACTACAGTGCATCTGAGGGAGGCCACCAGCCTGAGGAGTCCATCTCACAGTGGTGGACAGTTTTCTGGAATGGGATTTAGAGAATCTGGGATCTAGTTTTGACCCTGAAAGTAACTCTGCTTATGCCAACATCCATGTGCCTAGCAGAAGGTCTGATAGGTGAAAAGCATCCAGTGAATGTTTACAGAATGAAGGAAGAAGGAAAGGAGGAAGGAAGGATGGGAACGAAGGAGGAGGGAAGGAAGGAAGAAAGGAAAAGAAGGAGGGAGAGAGGGAGACAGAGATGGAAAGAGGGAAGAAAGAAGGGAGGAGGAAGGAACTTAAGTTTCCTGGCTTTCTAGACTGGTCTCGGCCACTGGCCACTGAATATAGACTGACTGCGTGGGGGGCCCCCAGAGAATCAAACTAGGCTGGAAGCTACAAGGAGGCAGATATCAGCCCAACATAAGTGGATGCTTTACTGACCATTACAGGCATCCAACAATGAAATAGGCCACTCATGAGGCAGTGAGCATCCTGTCATTGGAGGAATGCAAGCAGAGGCTGGAGAGTTACTCATAAGAGAGGTCTTGGAAGTGATTCATGTGTGGATCATAGGAATTTTTAATCACCAGTAGAATCTTGTCATTTTGTTTTTAAATGACGAAACTAAGACTCAGAGAGGTCATACTCAAGGTCATACACTCAGGTGGCATCAGCTTTATTTACAGAAGGAAAATTCAAGAATAGCTCGTGTCCGATAGCAGGGTACTGGTTAAGTAAACTACAGAACATGCGATTGCCACTGATGTTATGGTTCTGAAGACATGGGAGGAAAAGACAGAGGAAATGCATTCAGGTTTATCAAAAGTGGCACAGAGGATATACTATTTGGTGAAAAAATAAAATTAGAGACCAGTATGTATAGTATGTTCCCATTTTTAGAAAATAATAATAACAGTATGCATAGCATGCATAGAAAAAAAAATTGGCTGCAAACTGCTAACACCAGTTACTGTTGGTTTAAAACTTTTCCAGAGCTAACATTTATTAAGTGCTTTCCATTGTTTTTTTTTTTTTTTCCATTGTTAGTTAGGCACTGTTCTAAGCACTTTACAGGTATTAATTCAGCTAATGACCCTGTGAGGCGGCTACTAATTAGCCTTATATTATGGATAGAAAACAGAGGCACAAAAAGATTAAGTAACTTGCCCAAGGTCATAGGACTAGTAAGTAGTAGAGCTGGTATTATAATAAACCGGAGCAGTCTGACTTTAGCACTTGGGTGTTTAACCACTTTACACTATTCCAGGTTACTTCTGAGGCTTCTTCCAACTCCGAAAGTCTCAGTATGTAAGATTCTAAGCCCTCTGCTACCCCAACAGCAAACAAAGGAGGGAGAGCCCTGATGCTCAGAGGTCCAACCAAAACCAAACCAAACCCATTGCATTGAGTTGAGTCAATTCCAACTCATAGCAACGCTATAGGACAGGGTAGAACTGCCCCATAGGGTTTCCAAGGAGCGCCTGGTAGATTCGAATTGCCAACCTTTTGGTTAACAGCCGAACTCTTAACCACTATGCCAGCTGGGTTTCCCCCAGAAGGCAAAGGTCTTCATTCCCCTTGAGGTCCCCTGTGCTTTTGATTTCTGGTCTCCCGGCAATCAGCATTTCTTGTAACTGTGTTTCCTTAAAGAGGGACTCGCCTGTGTGGGGGTATGGATGAATGTGACTCCTGCTGCCCTAGGCTCAACATTGTTGTTGTTAGGTGCCGGCAAGTCAGTTCCATAGCCACCCTATGGACAACAGAATGAAACACTGCCTGGTCCTGCGCCATCCCCACAACCATTGCTATGTTCAAGCCCATTGTTGCAGCCACTTGTCAATCCATCTCGTTGAGGGTCTTCCTCTTTTTCGCTGACCCTCTACTTTACCAGCATGATGTCCTTCCAGGAACTGGTCCTCCTGATAACATGTCCAAAGCATGTGAGATGCAGTCTTGCCATCCTTGCTTCCATGAAGGTCTGTAAATCAGGCAGCCAACTCCCCCGGGGGTGTCAGATGTCAGCCAGATGAACACTAAAGATTTTCAGCAATGACCAGCCCCCTCCCCTGACAGTCCTGTTTACCAGCTAGCAAACTCAGTGTGGGTGGCAGCTGGCTCCATGGCACACCAAGCCCTGTGATTCCTGATCCTGCCTCAGTAAGGAAGCAGGAAAGACTGGCTGCTTGATGTGAGGGCTGAGCTCCTTGTGGAACACAGAGCCTTTCAATCTTGAAGGGAGGTGCCCCTTCAGTTGACCTCTCCCAAAAGATTATCAAAAGGGAAGTCTTCTCTTTCCCCCTTTGATTCTTGCAAAAGGCCCCTATTTTCTTTTTCTTTTTTTAAATTTTATTTATTTGGTTGTTGTTGAGAATACACACAGCAAAACATGTACCAACTCAACAGTTTCTCCATGTAAAATTCAGTGACATTGTTTACATTCTTTGAGTTGTGCAACCATTCTCACCCTCCTTTCTGAGTTGTTCCTCCTCCTTTAACGTAAACTCGTTGTCTCCTAAATTTCCTATCTAATTTTTCATGTGCTGTTGTCTCTTTGATCCGTATAGATAGTTTTTAAAAGACCATAATTCTCAAGACAGACTTTTTTTTTTTTTTTTTACTTTTTTAAGCTAACTATCCCCCACATGTCTGTCAGTTTGTCACACTGTGGGGGCTTGTGTTTTGCTGTGATGCTGGAAGATATGTGACTGGTATTTCAGATACCAGCAGGGTCACCCATGGAGGACAGGTTTCAGCTGAGCTTCCAGGCTAAGACAGACTAGGAAGAAGGACCCGGAACTCTACTTCTGAAAAGATTTAGCCAGTAAAAACCTTATGAATAGCAGCGGAACATTGTTTGATATAGTGCTGGAAGATGAGCCCCTCAGGTTGGAAGGCACTCAAAAGATGACTAGGAAAAAGCTACCTACTCAAAGTAGCTTTGACCTCAATGACGTGGATGGAGTCAAGCTTTCGGGACCTTCATTCGTTGATGTGGCACAACTCAAAATGAGAAGAAACAGCTGCAAACAGCCATTAATAATCAGAACATGTATGATGTATAAATCTAGGAAAATTGGAAGTCATCAAAAATGAACTGGAACTCAGAAACATTGATATTCTAGGCATTAGTGAGCTGAAATGGACTGGTATTGGCCATTTTGAATTGGACAATCATATGGTCTACTATCCCGGGAATGACAACTTGAAGAGAAATGGCGTTGCATTCATCGTCAAAAAGAACATTTCAAGATCGATCCCGAAGTACAACACTGTCAGTGATAGGATAATATCCATATGCCTACAGGAAGACCAGTTAATACGACTATTATTCAAATTTATGCACCAACCGCTAAGGACAAAGATGAAGAAATTGAAGATTTTTACCAACTTCTGCAGCCTGAAATTGATTGGACATGCAACTAGGATGCATCGATAATTACTGGAGATTGGAATGTGAAAGTTGGAAACAAAGAAGAAGGATTGGTAGTTGGAAAATATGGCCTTGGTGATAGAAACGATGCCAGAGATCACATGATAGAATTTTGCAAGACCAACAACTTCTTCATTGCAAATACCTTTTTCACCAACATAAATGGCGACTATACACACGGACCTCGCCAGATGGAATGCAGAGGAATCAAATTGACTACACCATGTGGGAAGAGACAATGGAAAAGCTCAATATCATCAGTCAGAACAAGGCCAGGGGCTGATTGCAGAACACACCATCAATTGCAGATATGCAAGTTCAAGTTGAAACTGAAGAAAATTAGAACAAGTCCAAGGGAGCCAAAGTACAATCTTGAGTATATCCCACCTGAATTTAGAGACCATCTCGAGAATTGATTTGACACATTGAACACTAATGACCAAAGATCAGATAAGTTGTGGAATGACATCAAGGACATCATACATAAAGAAACCAAGACGTCATTAAAAAGACGGGAAAGAAAGAAAAGACCAAAATGGATGTCAGAAGACACTCTGAGGCCTGCTCTTGAACGTAGAGTAGCTAAAGCAAAAAGAAGAAATTATAAAGTTAGAGAACTGAACAGAAGATTTCAAAGGGCAGCTCAAGAAGACAAAGTAAAGTATTACAATGACGTGTGCAAAGACCTGGAGATGGAAAACCAAAAGGGAAGAACACACTTGGCGTTTCTCAAACTGAAAGAACTGAAGAAAAAATTCAAGCCTTGAGTTGCAATAATGAAGGATTCCATGGGGAAAATATTAAACGACGCAGGAAGCATCAAAAGAAGTTGGAAGGAATACACAGAGTCACTATACCGAAAAGAATTAGTTGATATTCAACCACTTCAAGAGGTGGCATATGATCAGGAATCGACGGTACTGAAGGAAGAAGTCCAAGCTGCTCTGAAGGCATTGGCGAAAAACAAGGCTCCAGGAATTGATGGAATATCAATTAGGAGATGTTTCAACAAACAGATTCAATGCTGGAAACGTTTACTCATCTATGCCAGGAAATTTGGAATATAACTACCTGAACAACCAACTAGATGAGATCCATATATGTGCACATTCCAAAGAAAAGTGATCCAACAGGATGTGGAAATTATCAAACAATATCATTAATATTATATGCAAGTAAAATTTTGCTGAAGATAATTAAAAAATGGTTTCAGTGGTACCATCAACAGGGAACTGCCAGAAATACAAGCCAGATTCAGAAGAGGTTGCAGAACCAGGGATATCATTGCTGATGTCAGATGGATCCTGGCTGAAAGCAGGCGATACCAGAAAGATGTTTATCTGTGTTTTATTGACTATGAAAAAGCATTCGACTGTGTGGACCATAACAAATTATGGACAACATTACGAACAATGGGAATTGCAGAACATTTAATTGTGCTCATGAGGAACCTGCACCTAGATAAAGAGGCAGTCATTCAAACAGGACAAGGGGATACTGTGTGTTTTAAAGTCAGGAAAGGTGTGTGTCAAGGTTGGATCCTTTCACCATACCTATTCAATCTGTATGCTGAGCAAATAATCTGAGAAGCTGGACTATATGAAGAAGAATGGGGCATCAAGACTGCAGGAAGGCTCATTAACAATCTTGCTTCCTGAAAGTGAAGAGGACTTGAAGAACTTACTGATGAAGATCAAAGACTACAGCCTTCAGTATGGGTTCCGCCTCAACATAAAGAAAACAAAAATCCTCACAACTGGACCAATAAGCAAAATCATGATAAATGGAGAAAAGATTGAAGTTGTCAAGGATTTCATTTTACTTGGATCCACAATCAACACCCATGGAAGCAGCAGTCTAGAAATCAAAAGATGCATTGCACTGGGCAAATCTGCTGCAAAAGACCTCCTTAAAGTGTTGAAAAGTAAAGATGTCACCTTCAAGACTAAGGTGTGCCTGACCCAAGCCAAGGTGTTTTCAATCAACTCCTATGCATGTGAAAGCTGGGTGATAAATAAGGAAGACTGAAGAAGAATTGACGTCTTTGAATTGTGGTGTTGGAGAAGAATATTGGATATGCCATGGACTGCCAAAAGAACAAACAAATCTGTCTTGGAAGAAGTACAACCAGAAAGTTCCTTAGAAGCAAGGATGACGAGACTATGTCTTACATACTTTGGACATGTTGTCAGGAAGGATCAGTCCCTGGAGAAGGATACCGTGCTTGGTAAAGTAGACGGTCAGCAAAAAAGAGAAGACCCTCAATGAAACAGATTGAGACAGTGGCTGCAACAATGGGCTTAATCATAACCCTGATCGTGAGGATGGTGCAGGACCACCAGTGTTTCATTCTGTTGTACATAGGGTCACTATGAGTTGGAACCAACTTGATGGCAACAACAACAACAAGCTAACTATTGTTTGGATTTAAGAAGACTTCAGGGGATATTTTTGGTTTAAGGTTTAAAGATTATCTCAGGGCAATAGTTTCAGGAGTTCGTCTAGCCTCCATGGCTTCAGAAGGTCTGGAGTCCATAAGAATTGGAAATTCTGTCCTGAGTTCTCCCCCTTTCGATCAGAATTTTTCTACCAAAATGTTCAGTAATGATAACCGGACACCATCCAGTTCTTCTGGTATCATGGCAAAGGAGGCAGTTGTTTATGGAGGCAATTAGCCACACATTCCATATCCTCCTGTTCCTGACTTTCCTTCTTCCTCTGTTTTTCCAAGCAAATAGAGACCAATTATTGTGCCTTGGATGGTTGCTCACAAGCTTTTAAGACTTAGGCACTATGCATTGAACTAGGAGGTAGGATAGAGGCATTACATGTGATATTAGGCCAATTAACTGGGATGTCCCATGAAACCATGACCCTAAACCTCCAAACCAAGGAATCAAGTCCCATGAGGTATTTGGTTGTACGTAATCAACCTCAGCAGCTTTTTTTTTTTGGTCGTTGTTATAAATGTATCTATGACACAATTTTTTAGAATTGTGCTTTATGTGAAAGTTTACAGAGCAAATTAGTTTCTCATTAAACAATTAATATACACACTGTTTTGTGACTTTGGTTGCCAACCCTTCGACCTGTCATCACTCTCGTTTTCTTGACCTTGGGTTCCCCATTTCCATTCGCCCAGCTTTCCGGTCCCCTTCTGCCTTCTCATCCTTGTCCCCGGGCTGATGTGCCCATTTAATCTGGTATACACGGTTGAGCTAAGCATCATACATGTTTTGCTAATTCAGCTTTTTACAGGTGTACAACTTATTGACAACAATTACATTAATCAGCTATGCAACCCTACCCTTAATCAGTGTGATCTTTCCATCACAGCTAACACCCCCTTTTCCACCTCCCTCTCAGGTTATTTGTCTTATTGCTGTTAAGTTGAAGGCCCCAATTTTCCGACTACAAGTCTGGATAGTCTCTCTTCACATCCTCAAGGCAGGTCTCCTGGTACAAAAAGCACAAGGGATCTAGGGTAGATATGTAATTAAAGAAATCCGGTAAAATGCTAATTGTTGAATTGAGGTAGGAGGTGTATAGTTCTTCACTGTACAATGCTTTCAATTTTTTGTATACCTTTGAAATTTTTCATAATAAATGTTGGAAAAAAGGCACAGGGCACCTGGAGACAAGGGACTTTACGTACTTGCTATTCCCTTTGCCTAAAACACTCTTACTACCAGGTGTCTGCATGCTCCCAACCTCCCTCCTCAGGTCTTTGCTCAACTGTCCCCTTCTCAAGGAAGTTTTCCCTGACTTCTTGTTGTGTGCCATCGCATCAATTTCGACTCATAACCACCCTACAGGACACAGCAGAACTGCCCCACCGGGTTTCCTAGGCTGTAATCTTTACAGGAATAGACTACCAGGTCTTTTCTCCCACAGGCCCATTGGTTGGTTTGAACAATTGACCTTTCAGTTATCAGCTCAGAGTCTAACTGTTGCACCACCGGGCCTCCTTCTGGCCCCTTCTCACGAAAGTTTTCCCTGACTGCCCTGTTTAAAAGGGTAGCACCGCACCAGCCCTTTCTCTCTTTTAGTTTTTTTCATAGTACTTATCAGCATCCGACACTGCACATATTTTTACTAATGTAGTTGTGTATTGTCTATCTTCCTCTTCAAGAACCTAGGAGGGAGTAAAGGAGATAGTGCCCATAAAGTATTACATGAATAGAAAATGCTCCATAAATGTTACTGAACTTGAGAGCAGAGAATTTCGAATGTTTTGGTCACTCTTGTATGCTCAATGCCTAGTGATCAATCCATAGTAGGTGCTTAATAAATGTTTGTTAAATGTTACCAGCTGCCATTACTGGAATGCCAAGCATTGGACCAAGCATTTTGCATACTCTATTTCATTTAATCTTACCCTTAAGCCTGTGAGTACAGCCATCATTTTACACATGGGGAAACTGGGGCACGGAGAGGTGATAAACCAAACCAAACCCACTGCCATTGTCAAGTTGATTCCAACCCATAGCAACCTTATAGGAGAGAGTAGAACTGCCCCATAGGGTTTCCAAGGCTATACATCTTTACAGAAGCAGACCGCCACATCTTTCTCCTATGGAGCAGCTGGTGGGTTCAAACCACCAACCTTTTGGTTAGCAGCTGAGCACTTTAACCACTGTGCCAACAGGGCTCCTAGAGAGGTGATGTGAGTGCCCAAAGTCACACAGCTAGTAAATGGCATAGCTGGGACCCAAAGCAGATCTATCTGACACTACAGCTTATACTGTTAAATACTTTGCAATTCTGCCTCCCAAGTTACTACACCACCTACAGTCTTAATTTCTTTATGAGTCAAATAATATGACCTGCTTTCCTCACAGGGTTATTACAAATGTGAAAATACTTAAGCATACTTTTAACCTGTGTTACAGAAAAGGTAGGCAAGTGGTGTCATGTCTGTGGCATCCTAATCTGGGCTCTAGGCTTCCTCCAGGTACAGTGAATCAAGTCAGAGAGACCACAGCTTTTACAGGTGATTATGCTTTTTCTGTAAAAACAGGACCCTATGAGAACACTTGCCACGCCCTTCTCTCCTGTGTCAAGCATATTAAAGCTCAGTCTCAGGCAGTGACCAACAAGGTAGGTCTAACCACCAGTTGCCATCAAGTCAATTCCAACTCATGATGACCCCAAGTTGGTTTGAGTAGATCTGTGCTCAAAAGGGTTTTTATGGCTGATTTTTGGAAGTAGGTCACCAGGCCTTTCTTCTGAGGCACCTCCGGATGAACTCAAACCTACAACCTTTCATTAGCAGCTGGGCACATTAACCATTTGTATCACCCAGGAACTCCAAGGAGGTAGGTAGTCCTCCATTCTCTCCCTAGAAGCTTGACCACACCAAGGGTGCGATCCCGTTCTAGGCATGCCTGGTTAAAACGCAGCTAAGCCAATCATGCATAAATGTTTACTGTAGAAAACTTTGAAAAGGCAGGGATACATAAAGTTTCTATAAAATGCTCATGATTTCAACATCTCCCAAACTAGTACTTTTTTTTTTTTGGACATGTAGTTGTTTCTCATTATTCATAGCAGTTTTGGTCTATTAAGTCAGTGAGAACACTGAATTAGTGAATACTGACCCATTACTCCTACGGGAAATAAAGAATTGGGTTTTTGCCAGCCTTTGGTCACAACATTTGGTCATGACATCTTCATCGACCATTAACAATTATAAGTTTGTTTTATGTGTGTTTCCATTTAAGGATCTTTCTTTAATATACAGTCAAATCTGCAAAAGCTGGAACTGGTGTAAGGTGGAAACCTGTCAGAGAAGAAAAACTCAAATATTTTCCACTAAAAGAAGCAATAGAAAAGTGGTAAGACTGCACCCTGTCAAAGGCAAAAAAACTTTTGAGACTCAGAAAAACAAGGCAGTCCCACTGAGTTTCAGATCTCACAGGTTTCACTGTATATTGTCAATTCATTAATTGAACTCATGGTCTACAGAACTATAACTCTTGTCTGAACAAAGCTTACATGTATTTTCTCCGTAACGCAAATCACAGCCTTCTTGCACTTAGGAACACTAGACAAGCACTTCAGTGCTATGCTTAGGGGCCATCTTAACACAGCAAAATCACCAGCGAAAAGCATAAAAAAATGTAAAATCATGGCACTAAATAGACTGTGTAAAGGACACTGTTTATAGTATAAGAGCTGAAACAAGAAGGCACCATTTTCATCTGGTAATGTTCATGATGAGATTCATTTTTCAGAAGTACATAAAAGATGATTGTAAACTCTAAGAAAGTTTATACTCACTGGACTAAAAGTAATTGGCTCTGCTATTTTTATATAACCTCAGCTCTCCTAATCTATAGACAGGTACAACAGAATTTCCATTGCCTTTAAAAAGGAATTTCTGATCTTAGAAAACTACTCTTTACATTAATATTTAGTGACAGGTAGCTGTAAAATATGAAATCCAGCCTCAGCTTGAAACATGACCAGAGAATGACTCTGATATTTTGCTGCCCTCCGTATGTCCACAAATGACACTGAAAGTGTCATGAGTACCGATTTTGGGGTAACCTATAAATTTTTAGCAAGTAGTCAAATTCACTTACTTTGTCCATTCAAATTCTGATTATTAATGGTTACTTACAGCTGTTTCTTCTCATTTCGCATCATGCCACATCAGCAAATGAAGGTCCTGAAAGCATTACTCCATCCACGTCATTAAGGCTGACTCTACTTTGAGGAGGTAGCTCTTCCCCAGTTGTATTTTGATTGCCTTCCAACCTGAGGGCCTCATCTTCTGGCACTATATCAGACAATGTTCCATTGCTATTCATAAGGCTTTCACTGACAAATTTTTTTTCAGAAATAGATCACCAGGTCCTTCTTCCTAGTTGGCCTTAGTCTGGAAGCTCTGCTGAAACCTGTCCACCATGGGTGATCCTCCTGGTATTTGAAATACTGGTGGCACAGCTTCCAGCATCACAGCAACACAAAAGCCAACCACAGTACAACAAACTGATAGATGAGTGACAGCCGAAAACATCCATTAATAACAGGAACATGGAGTGTATGAAATATAAATCTAGGAATGTTGAAAGTCATCAAAAATGAAATGAACACATAAAGATAGATATCCTAGGCATTAGTGAGCTGAAATGGTGTGGTATCGGCCATTTTGAATAGAACAATCATATTGTTTACTACCCTGGGAATGACAAATTGAAGAGGAATGGTATCACATTCATCATCAAAAAGAACATTTCAAGATCTAGCCTGAAGTACTGTGCTGTCATTGATAGGATAATATCCACACACCTACAAGAAAGATCAGTAATAAAACCGTTATTCAAATTTACACACCAACCACTAATGCCAACAATGAAGAAATTGAAGAATTTTACCATCTTTTGCAGTAGGAAATCAATCAAACATGCAATCAACATGCATTGATAATTACTGGTAATCAGAGTGCGGAAGTTGGAAGCAAAGAAAAAGGATCAGTAGTTGGAAAATGTGGCCTTGGTGATAGAAACGAGGCTGGAGATCACATGATAGAATTTTGCAAGACCAACGACTTATTCTTTGCAAATAATTCTTTTCAACAGAAAGAGTGACTGACTATACATGTGAACTTCACATATGGAATACACAAGAATCAAGTTGACTACATCTGTGGAAATTGATGATGGAGAAGCTCAATATCGTGTCAGAACAAGGCCAGGGGTGGACTGTAGAACAGACCATTAATTGCCCATATGCAAGTTCAAATTGAAGCTGAAGAAAATTAAAACAAGTCCATGAGAGCCAAAATAGGACCTTGAATATATCCCATCTGAATTTAGAGACCATCTTAAGAACAGATTTCACACACTAAACATTTGATAAGCTGTGGGATGACATCAAGGACATCATATGTGAAGAAAGCAAAAGGTCATTAAAAAGACAGGAAAGAAAGAAAAGACCAAAATGCATGTCAGAAGACACTCTGAAACTTGCTCTTGAATGTAGAGCAGCTAAAGCAAGTGGAAAAAATGAGGAAGTAAAAGAGCTGAACAGAAGATTTCAAAGAGTGGCTTGAGAAGACAAAGTAAAGTATTACAATGACATGTGCAAAGACCTGGAATTAGAAAACCAAAAGGGACGTATATGCTTGACATTTCTCAGGCTGAAAGAACTGAAGATAAAAATTCAAGCCTCAAGTTTTTTTTTTTTTTTTTTTTAAGGAGAAAATATTCCATGATGCAGGCAGCATCAAAAGAAGATGGAAGGAATATACAGAGTCACTGTACCAAAAATAATTGGTTGACATTCAGCCATTTCAGGTGGTAGTATATGATGAAGAACTGATGGTACTGAAGGAAGAAGTACACTGAAGGCACTGGCAAAAAACAAGGCTCCAGAAACGGACGGAATACCAATTGAGTTGTTTCAATAAATGGATGCAATGCTGGAAGCACTCACTCATCTACGCCAAGAAATTTGGAAGACAACTACCTGGCCAACTGACCGGAAGAGATCCATATTTGTGCCCATTCCAAAGAAAACTGACCCAACAGAATGTAGAAATTATAAAACAGTATCATTAATATCACACACAAGTAAAATTTTGCTGAAAATAATTCAGAAATGGTTGCCGTAGTTCATCAACAAGGAACTGCCAGAAATTCAAGCCAGATTCAAAAGAAGACACGGAATGAGGGATATCATTGCTGCTGTTGGATGAATCTTGGCTTAAAGCAGTGAATACCAGAAAGATGTTTACCTATTTTTTTTTAATTTTACTGTGTTTTAATGAAAGTTTAAAGAGCAAATTAGTTTTTCATTCTAAAATTTCATACGCAAATTGTTTTGTGACATCAGTTGCAACCCTACAATGTGTCAGCACTCTCCTCCTTTCCCTTTCCACTCTGGGTTCTCAGTTTTCCTGTCCTTTCCTGTCCTTTCTTACCTTCTCATATTTGTTTTTGGGCAGATGTTGCCCACTTGGTCTCATATACTTGAATGAACGAAGAAGCACATTCCCGCATGTGTTATGGTTTGTTTTATAGGTCTCTCTAATCTTTGGCTGAAGGATGGACTTCAGGAGTGGCTTCAGCTCTGAGTTAGCAGGGTGTCCAGAGGCTATAGCCTCAAAGATTGTTTACCTGTGTTATTTGACTATGCAAAGGCATTCGACTGTGTGGATCACAACAAGTTATGGATAACATTGCGAAGAATGGGAATTCCAGAACACTTAATTGTGCTGATGAGGAACCTGAACATAGACCAAGAGGCGGTCATTCTAACAGAGCAATTAGATACTGCGTGGTTTAAAATCAGGAAAAGCATGTGTCAGAGTTGTATCCTTTCACCATACTTACTCAATCTGTATGCTGAGCAAAAAATCTGAGAAGCTGAACTATATGAAGAAGAACACAGCACTGGGATTAGAGGAAGACTCATTAACAGCCTGTGATATGCAGATGACACAACCTTGCTTGCTGAAAGTGAAAAGAACTTGAAGCATTTACTAATGATCAAAGACTACAGCCTTCAGCATGGATTACACCTTAACATAAAGAAAACAAAAATCCTCACAACTGGACCAATAAGCAACATCATGATAAATGGAGAAAAGACTGAATTTGTCAAGGATTTCAATTTACTTGGATCCACAATCAATGCCCATGGAAGCAACAGTCAAGAAATCAAACAACGTACTGCATTGGGCAAATCTGCTGCAAAAGACCTCTTTAAAGTGTCAAAAAGAAATCACTTTGAGTACTAAGGTATGCCTGACCCAAGCCATGGTATCTTCAATCGCCTCATATACATGTGAAAACTGGACAATGAATAAGGAAGGCTGAAGAAGAATTGATGCTTTTGAATTATGGTGTTGGCAAAGAATATGGACTGCCAGAAGAATGAACAAGTCTTGGAAGAAGTACAGTCAGAATGCTCATCAGAAGCGAGAATGGAAAGACTTCGTCTCACATACTTTGGACATGTTATCAGGCGGAACCAGTCCTTGGAAAAGGACTTCATGCTTGGTAAAGTAGTTGGTCAGCAAAAAAGAACATCCTCAATGAGATGGATTGATGCAGCGACTATAACAATGGGCAAAAGCATAACAACAATTGTGAGGATGGCACAGGACAAGGCAATGTTTCAATCCACTACACATAGAGGGTTGACTGGATGGCACCTAACCACAATAGGCAAATTTGCAAACACAGAATCTGTGAATAATAAGGATTAATTGCATATCCTTTCAGATTTTTTCTATTCATGTGGGTTTATGTCTTAATTTTTTCTCTACTAAAATGACATGTACTGTTTGATAACTTGCTTTTCTCATGAGCAGTATATCATGAAAGTTTCCAAACCTGGAAAATCTTTCTATAACACTCTTGCATAGTGGCTAAGAGCCCAGCCTCTGGCACCAAACTGCCTCAGTTTGAATCCTAGCTGTGTTGCTTACTAACTGTGTGACTTTAGGCAAGTGACTTAGGCCCTCTGTGCCACAGCTTTCTCATGGGTAATATGGATCCAATAATCATCTTACCTCGTAAGGTTATTGTGCAGATTAAATAAAAACGTCTATTGTACTTAGAGTAGTACCATGTAATAAGTGCCATATATAATCATTATCTATGATACACTTGCTTCCATGGTAAGGATGTATAACAATTTGTTTGACCAACCCCCTCTGTGGGATAAATGGGCTGTTTCCCAGTGGTCTCGGCTCTAAACACAACCGCGAACATCTTCCATTAACAGAGTTCTCTGAGGAAAGAAAAACATGTAGAAGAGGTGGCCATCTCAATGTCTGGACTTAGTGATGCCTGTGGGACATGGACAAAACCCAGGCAAGCTGGACCAGCCCTACCTGGTTGGCTTGGGGGATTGAAGTTGGTGAAGGAAGTGGGAATGCAATTTCACTATTTGTGAAACAAAGTGTAATGATCTCTCTCTAGGGCTGTTCTGGGCTCAGCTGAAGCTTGAGTGCAAATCCTAACCCCTTGCACTTCAGGAAGTTCCAGGAGGAGAGGAGAGACAGACCTGAATTCCTGTCTGGGCTTTGGTCTTTTCAATGAGAGCAAATTGTTTCCCTTCTCTGTCTTTCTCATCAGTAAAATGGCTACTGCTGATCTCCACTGCTTCCTGATTGGTGGTAGAGGAGTCGGGAGCTAGAGGGGTACACCCTGACTGGAGGCCTGGCTCATGTTAGCCCAGTTCTGCGCTCTTAGAATCCCTAAGGGCCAGAGGGGAAAAGCTGGCTCTTGGCTGGGGCCAAAGGGGCTTGGGCTAGGGTAGGGGAGGAAAAAAGAGAGTTCAGTTAGGATAAGAGGAGCGAGAGAGAAGGGAATGGAGGTCCGTTTGCCCTCCTCTGGTTTGTCCTTAGGCTCTTGGCAAGGAGACCATTCCTGTCATCCCACCCCAGCCAACCACCAAATCAACAACCCCAACCACCAATAGCCATCTATAGGCACCATAGCATTTGCCTATAACCTCAGAGCTTGATCTTGCTAAGCTTGTGCCTATTACTAAATTGCTCTACCATATCAATTATGTGACCTTGTTTTCTGAGTCTCAGTTTTTAGGGACTAACATGACCTGCTTCTAAACATAGGGCTAGTTGTGTCTCCTAAAGAGCCCTGGTAGATCAATAGTTAAGTGTTTGGCTGCTGACTGAAAGGTTGGTGGTTCATATCCACCAGCCACACTGTGGGAGAAAAGACCTGGCAATCTGCTCCTTTAAAGATTGTTGTTATTAGGTGCCTTTGAGTGATTCCGACTCATAGCAACCCTATGTACAATAGAACAAAACATTGTCTGGTCCTGTGCCACCCTCACAATCATTGCTATGTTTGAGCCCATTGTTGCAGCCACTGTGCCAATGCATCTCATTGAGGGTCGTCTTCTTTTTTACCAACCCTCTATTATACCAAGCATGATGTCCTTCTCCAGGGACTGGTCCCTCCTGATAACATGTCCAAAGTATGTGAGACGAAGTCTCGCCATCCTTGCTTTTAATGGGCATTCTGGCTATACTTCTTCCAAGACAGATTTGTTCGTTCTTTTGGTGTTCCATGGTATATTCAATATTCTTTTCCAATACCATAATTCAAAGGCATCAATTCTTCTTCAGCAGGGTCACCCTTGGTGGACAGATTTCAGCTGAGCTTCCAGACTAAAACAGACTAGGAAGAAGTTCCTGGCAGCCTACTTCTGAAAAATTGGCTAGTGAAAATCTATAAAGATTATAACCTAGGAAGCCCTATGGGACAGTTCTACTCTGTCCTGTAGGGTCATGTGGAGTCAGAATTGACTCGAGGGCACACAACAACAGCCGAAGTGTCTCTAAAGGGGATTTTGGCACAGGATGGGCAGGTAATTCAACCAACAGCATCAGAGTTGGCATCCGAATTGGGACTGGGACCCAGGACTCCAGATCTCCAGACTTCTTCTTAGGCCATCGCTCTGAGATTCTCTCTGCCCTTTCTCTGTTCCCATGTGGCCCTAGAGCCCAACAGTAACTCTCAGCCACATGCTCCCATAATCCTCTGCACTTGCCTTGTCAGGAACTATTTGATGGCAGTCTAGACAGTGAGCTCCAGAAAGCTGGCATATGTCTCCAGTGTCTCTCTCATCTTTTCCCTGGATACTCACCCATGGATTCCACAATGTGCCATGGCACTGTGCTAGACAACAGGGATACAGCGGGAGTGGAAAAGACCACAGATACAGTTGATTGTCTTAGTTTCATGCTCAGGCAATCTTGACCCTTATGGTCAGGAGGATGAGGCCTATTCAGGTCTGTGGCTTCAAGCCTCCAACCATAGTGAATCAGGTCCCACCTGTATCCTCTCCATGAACCAATCTGCCTCAGTAGCTGAAGTCTTTCTCTGTTGCCTCCCAGCACGGCATTCCATTCATATCAGCAACAGGCAGGCCTTGGTGAAACTTTGAGCTCTCAGAGTTTGTAATCCTTGGTCTCTCAGTGCCACTTTATCAACATGCTGGAGTAGAAGTGAGGGATGAACAGCTATACTGTTAACAGCAGTTGCCATTTATTAAGTGTCTACCGCATGGTTGGCTCTGAAAGTTCATTGTCCTTCAAACTTTAAAACAAACCTGAGTAGAAACAGGCTCTGATCAATTCAGTAACTTGCCCAAGCTAGTAAGTGGCCAAGCTGGAATTTCAACCTTGGTCTGAAAAAGCATGTACTCCTGTCATTTTTCTAAACTGTATCTTCTATAGGGTATGGATCCAATCCCCAAGAAGCTTTTTGGCTAGGTGAACGGACAAACCTCACCCAAGAAACCACAAATAAGCAGTGGCACTGATGGAGATACTCTGTGTGGGTGCAAAGGCAGGAAGGTGAGAAGATAAATTTGAAGTGGGTTTAAGGACAGTGAAAAGTAAGGCTTGCTTGCCTAGAAAAGGAGGCTGGGCACTGATTGTGACCAGCTCTGGATGCCATGATAGAGAACAGCACTGGGTGCTCTTTGAAGTTTTGTGAGCAGGAGAAAGTAACAGAGAACATCTATTGATATACAGATATAGCATTTGCTATAAACTACAAGTTCCTCCTTAGGGTGGGCATTGATTATGGGTGTGATCACAGGGCAGGGAGAGGTCCACCCATCCCAGGATGGAGCAAGATGGCATCCATTTCCCGAGAAGTTTTAAAATGTGCTCCTGGAAGATCCCTAACTATCCCATTGTTGGTGAATGGTTAAGCTGGTACAGTCACTTGACAGGACATTCTGTAACCATCAGAAATATTCATGTGCATAAAGCAGATAAAATGCTTGTTAAATAAAGAGCAGGACACAAAATTGAACCTCTAGTATGATCACTATTCCTTTTAATAAGAATAACAATTATAAATTCATTAATGGGGAAACTGGAAAGAAAGGAAATGCAATAAAATGCTAACAGGGGTTGTGTTAAGATAATGAGACCCATGAGTGCTTTGTTTTTTCCCACTCCAGTTGTTATTAGGTGCTTACTTTTCTACATTTTCCTAGTTTTTTGTAATGACATACATTCTTCTTTCCTAAAAAATAAAAACTGCTGTCTTTTTTTAATTTTGCGATACCTACATTACGGGGGGTGGGGGGTATGAGAAGCAAAAGAGAAAGTAGATGCAAAGCGTACAGCACCGTGCAGGGCACAAAATCGGCGTTCAATACGTCCCGCCCTAGCCCTCCGCTCAGGGGCGGACACGCGCCCCAGGCCTACGCTCGGCGCCAGCACCCTCGGCAGCCGTCCAGCCCGCCACGCAGAGCCCTCCGTCCCGCCGGCCCCGTGGAGCGCACCGCCACACTGCCCCTAGCTGCCTCGAGCAACGTCGCGCACACCCACAGCCCCGCCCCCGTGACGCGACCCCAGGGGGCGGGACCGCAGAGGCCCCGCCCCCGCCTCCGGCGATTGGCCGTCGCGCTGTCACCATGTCGCGGGAAGCAGGCAGGGGGTGTGTGTGTGTTGTGTGTGTGTGTGTGTGTTGTTTGCTCTGTGTGTGTGTGTGTGTGGTGTTTGCTCTGTGTGTGTGTCTGCGTGTGTGTGTGTGTCTGCGTGTGTGTGTGTGTGTGTGTGTAGGGTTTGCTTTGTCATTCGTACCCCCATCGCACGCTGCTGCGGCCGGCTTGGCCAAGCGCTCCAGGATCCGCCGAAAGGGCCCCCGCCGCTGCTCCCGGGATGCTCCAGGTTGGGGAGGATGCTGCAAGCGCCTTACATAATGACGCGACTGACTGAAGCACATGTTAGCGCAGGAACACCACATGCCGCACACCCAGGCCTCCCGATTTCATATGCCGCTAGATGAGAGCGTACAATGCAATATAGCACGGTATGCTTTGGTATGAGTTATAATGAAACGCAATCCAATAATAATAAAATGTACCTTCTCAACGAGGCATAATATAGGATGTTATATTTATAGGGCCTATTTATAAGCCTCTATTTAAATCTTTTTTGATAGGTCCAGCGGCGGACCCAGACATTATAAGGATTGGTGCATTCTTCTGTCCTTCAAAGAGGCGGGCTCTAGAGTCCGTTTTGCCTCAGCCGGCCTTGGGACTGGCCGGGCGTGTAGAGGCGGCGCCTCTGATTGGCCCCCAGGGCCGTCCGTCGGAGCCGAGAAGGCGGGGCAGGCGGCTGGCTGGTGTTGGGGCGGGCGGGCCCCGGAATTGTCATTTCTTTGTTTCCGAAGGCGGAGGTGGCTCTAAAACCCCCTCCTCGTCCCACCCCTTCCCCCCCGGGCGCTGGTTCCATGTCTGTGTGACCGGCCCCAGGGGTAGAGTCCAGGCCCGAAGTGGGGCGGGCCGGCGGCGGCGGCGGCGGCGGCGGCGGCGGCGGCGGCGGCTGGGGTGAGAGACGGCGGCGGCGGCGGCGGCGGCGGCGGCGGCGGCGGCGGCGGCGCGGGCACCCGGCCCCCCAGCGGGAGGATGAAGCGGCGGAACGCCGACTGCAGTAAGCTCCGCCGCCCCCTAAAGCGGAACCGGATCACCGAGGGCATCTACGGCAGGTGAGCGGCGGCGCTCCCGCCTCCGCCGGACATGGGCGCCGCGGCCCCCGACCGGCTCCAGAGGAGCCCGGCCCCGTTATGTAACTCCGACTAGGCCGCACGCCCGCGCCGGGGGCTCTCCGGAGGAGCGCTGCCCCGGGGGCCACTCGCCGGCCCGCCAGGGGGCCGCCCCGGGGCCGCGGGGCGTGGCGAGGGCCGGCCGGCCGGGCTGGGAGGGCGCGGCGGCCGCGGGGTGAGGGAGCCGCCGCGCCGCCGTTGGGAGGGCCCGGGCCCGCTGGGGGGAGGGGCGGCGAGCCCCCTCCCCGCCCGACGCCCCGAGTCTGCGCCGCCGGGCCCGAGGGCAGCTCCCGGGACCCGGCTGGCCGCCGCCGGCCCCTGAGCCCAGCTCTCGCCTGGGAGTTTGGCGGCCGGAGCGCGGAGGCGCGTGGAGCGTGTGCACTGGGGGAAAGGCTGATTCCACTCTTCTGGCTCCCGAGCCAAAGTTAGGAGCAGACAGTGGCCCCTCGTCCTCGTGGGCTGCCGGCAAGCTGAGCTGGTGGCCACGTTGTCTCCTCTTTCGCCTTCTACTTCCCTTATGGGATCTCAAACTTGGCACTGTGGGCTGAAGCCAGTACCCCCAAATCATGCCCTGTGGCCGGGCTCCAGACTCGGAGAGGGGCTGATGAGCATTTTCTCAGCAAATATTTTGATAATTCCAAGCAGATCGTTTTCTTCAAACCTTTTACTAGGGATTTTCTGCAAACTTCGTTCCCCCAATCCCCTCTCCCTCACTCCCCAAAAAGAAAAGTAGTGTCCCTTTAAATAGAAATTAAATTCAGTACTCTGACGGGGAGAAAGACAACAGGTTCATGGAGCAACTTAGTGGCAATGAAAGCTTCCCCAAGTAGAATTTGTGTATGACTGTAATTTCTGGTTATTCTCACAATGTTAATTCTAAATGGTACTCGCCTTGATAAATTATTTCAGCGGAGAAGTAATTAGTTGGCAAAGGAGAATTCTCAGTGTGCAGAGAGAGGCTTAATTGAGTCCTCATGGTGTTTTACAATTTAGCTCTTCTAGCTGTGGGACTTAGAGAAGTATGTGAGGTGACTGATGACACCCAAGTTGTCTTAGCATAACTGTACACTTATGCACATGCCATTGTTTACACATGGAATGAGTGCTTTTCCTAAGCAACTGGGGTAAGCATTTGAGGTTGTTTTCCTTCTTTCAAGTTGAAAAGAATTGAGAACTCAAAAAGTTCTTGGATATCTCCTTACGTAATGAGCCATAGATCATAGGAATAATTAATTCATTCAACAAATGTGTATACTATGTGCCATGCACTGTTCTAGCCACTAAGGATACAGCAGTGAGTGAAACAGGTCAAAATCCATGCTGAATCGACCAAACCTGACCATTTTAACTAAAACTATAAAAAGAAAAACAATTCTTCCAACAGATTTAATGGGTAGGGAAAAGTCTATTCAATTCAAGTTACACACACTATAACTTTTAAATAAAAGAAGGCTTTTTTTTTTTTTAATAACCATACCTGGTTGTTGAAAAAGATTTGAATGACTTCATGTTGATAGTGACACAAGAATTAAAAAAAGTATATTAAACAGAGTGGGTAGACTATGGAGGACTGTGGCATTTGAATGGCTGCTATTTACGGTAACATGAGGTACCTCCATTTATAGCAAGAAGATTGAGAGTCCCATATTGTTCACATGTTTTCTGCTGTCTTGCAACTTTTCTTTGGATTTGAACAATTACGTCCCGTTTAGTACGTGCCCCACAGTAGGCACTCAGTCAGTGTGAATCAGTGTAAAGTGAAATAGTTGTCTATGAAGAGACATTATTTTACCAGCGCTCTTTTGGAATTTGAATTTTCTTACCCTAAGAGTTTAATATCAAATACCGTATGCAGGTTACTCTGTTTCATCTGTAAAAAATAAAAAATCAACATACTTCAGCTCTCAAATATGTTTACCCTCCTCTGTTTGGCGTTCTTTAAGTTAAAAGACCTGCATGTATTTCTACCTGTCTTTCCTCGTTGTAGCATCATACATTAAATGAGGGTCTCAATTTACTATCTGTTCGTTTCTATTATGGAGTGTTGGACTGAAGGACGAGATCATAATTGGGAGTTTTTCCCCAAGTAGAGTTAAATTAAAAATAAGTTTACAAAACTCTAAACAGAGTTCTGTTTTTAGGAAGAACTTTAGGAGATTTCCAGTTATTTCTAAAACAGAACAAATGGGCTGGATATAAGTTATGACGTTTGAGGATTCGTGAATACCAGATTTCTGTTGATCATGGAATTTAGGTCTGTCCTGAATTGTTTTTCACACATCTATTGCCCATTTTGTTTCTCAACATCTGACCAGTTTTGGTCTCATTAAACAAAGAGCTTTGTTTTTTCCTGAGACTATGCTGACAGTTTTGATAACCAATGTCTACTGTTGTCTAAGCTTTCATGGACTTATTATTTTCATGTTTTCAGTCTGTCCAACTTTCCAAGCTCTGGCATAGGAAGGAAGCAGCTGTGGTAGAGTAAAGAGAGCACTGGACTGAGGGCATTAGGAGACCTAGGTTTGGACTCCGAACCCCAGCTCTTTGGACTGGCAGAACATCCCGCAGTTTGGAACCCCCACTGTCTCATCTGTCCAGTGTGTTTTGTGGACTAAAGGAGATAATGTAGCTTGTGAAAACCGTTTGTAAATTCTGACTGCCATACAAATATTGTTTACCATGGTGTTATCACAATTTAACGTGCTTGTTTTAGTGTTTAAGGAAAGACTATAAAATTTGGTGCAACTATAAATAAAAGTTAGTAGTCAAAACTAGGGGTCAGTTGCTGCTTGGTCTTGCTCAGAAAAATCCTGTTGCTGAGATGCTTTCAGTCATAAGCTCCAATCCAGCTCTTGTTACCAAGTGAGCATCAAATAATAATCATTTATTTTCAGTATCATGGCTGTGTTAGAATTTTGTTTCGGGGCAACATAGAAAGAAAATAAATTTTAGACATTATATTATTGTTATGTACATTTTATATATCCCATCATTTGAAAATTAAAACATGCTATATTTGGAAACCCTGGTGGCGTAGTGGTTAAGTGCTACCGCTGCTAACCAAAAGGTCAGCAGTTCGAATCTGCCAGGCACTCCTTGCAGACCCTACAGGGCAGTTCTTCTCTGTCCTATAGAGTCGTTATGAGTTGGAATCGACTAGACGGAAGTAGGTTTTTTTTTTTTTTTTAATAGAAGTATTATCCCAGTCAAGATAATAATCAGGAATAAGAGAAAGGAAACAAAAATGGTGATCATTTTCTTTTCTGTTAAAACCAAAACCAGATCCATTGCCGTTAAGTCCATTCCAGCTCATAGTGACTCTATAAGACAGCGTAGAACTGCCCCATAGGGTTTCCAAGGAATGGCTGGTGAGTTCGAGCTGCTGACGTTTTGGTTGACAGCTGAGCCCTTAACCACTGCGCCACCAGGGCTTTGGTGACCCAGTGTACGGGCTGAAATTCAGTGTCACTTAAAAAACATATGAGCTAGCGCAGAGTCTGACACAGAATAGGCATTCACTGCTTAAGAAATATTGAATGAGTTAATTAGTAAACAATGATTATAAACTAATCCATTCCATTCATTAAGAACCCGCTGTGTACAAAACACTGTTCAGGGAATTATGGACGATCTAGGATGAGACATGGCTCCTGTCTCAAGGCGTTCACAGTCTTGTAGGCCATAGTAGTATCATCTTAAATTTATACAGTGGTTTAGAGGTTCCAAAGAACTTTGAGATCTGTTCAAGTACAAATATTTCTGTTGAACTAAATTTTAGCTGACTGTTTTATTGGTTCACCTGAAACAGCAATGGCTTCATTTTGCTCTGCGCAGGTTTATGAGGAAGCATGCAGTTGCCACTAAATGAGGGAGTATTGGCTACTTCAAATGAGATAGATGTGAAAGTACCTGGAAGGCATGAAAATAAGTTATTAATAAGTGACAGCGAAATGAAAACTTCTGCTTAATTCTTACATTTTAGAGATCCGCAGGTTGTATGGCAGTAGTTCTCTCCCTGTGTCTGCCTTCACACACAGGCACCAGGCACTCCCAACAGTCATATCTCATTACATGCAGTGATTCTCCAGGAGAAGGCGAGTTGGAGTGCTGTGTGGCGTTAAAAAGCCTTAAGGGGCTTCTGAGTGTACTCCCACCCTGTGTACTCACCACCCCCTTGTCCCCTGAGAGTTACTGACTTTATGAGAGGAAGATGAGGAGATAAGCTGTGGCAAGTAGAACATGTAGGCAGAAAGATTTATCTTTAGAGTCTATTCCACGACTCTGCAGTTAGAATTGTTACTTAAAATAGTAAGTATAATAAGAATTTTTAGTAAGGTATATGTTTTGAACCTCAGGAAATACCTTCGTTACTGGTGGTTGAAGGAAGCACCCCTTCACTTGTGAATTTATGAAGACTTCTGTCTTCCTGTGCCAGGTTCTGCTTGTAGCATGTTGCCTGAAGCTTACGCAGTGCACCACTGTGCCTGACTACCACATTTTTAAAGCTTAATGCCTTAAAATTAGGACTTAAGGACTGCCCTGCTCCGTATGATGCTTTTCCCCATCTTTATACCAGTTTTCTGGCCTTTAGCTTTTTGAAAGTGACTTTTTTTAAATGATCAAATTTTGAGCCCTTCTCAGCTTCCTGATTTCCTTTTTCAGACCTTTGTCCATAATCTGGTCTCCCGAAATTTCACCTTACTGCCTTTTCTGCCACCTTAGTGATGTTTCCTAAGTCTAGTTTTAGACTCCTTTGGACTATGCTTACTAAAGCTGTGGAGGCTGGCATGACCCTTGGCTGCTTTGCTTGTACACATGTTCTGCAACTGAAACCCTAGATACCAGTGTCGCAACCTCACAGCCTCAAAAGCGTTTTAGTAATCTTGCTTGGCTTTACTTCGACAATGCTGGAGTCGATATAAAAGTGTAAGTTCTACATTGTTTAGGGAGATGTTGGGGAAGGAGAGGAGTATCATGGAGAAGTTGAGATGTTTTCACTAACTTGTCCAATGAGGCTAAATCCTTATTATTAAAGAACCTGCCACAATGGAGTATTTGCATTTAATTTTTGCTAGTTGTGTACTACCTTAAAAAAAAAAAAAAAAGAAGTACTTTCCTCCAACTTTCGTTTATGAGTCTTCTAGTCCAAGCAGTTTTGGCAGTTTAGTTTTGTTAGATGTTTTGAAAATCCGTTTAAATTGCTGCTGCTGGGTTGAGGGGGAAAAAGGGGAAATGATCCATTTCAGATTATTTGCTTAAGAGCTTCCTGTTTTATCAGTGATATTCTTCTTTTTTTTTTGCATTGATTCCTTATGGCCTTTCTTGAACTTCACTAGATTTGGAGGTGAATTTTAGTAGTAGGCTTAATAACTAACTTATTATTTTCACTTTCATGCTAGCAATATGCCTATATATCATGGACACAGTCTGTGTTGCATAATGTACTTATATTTCCAAAGTCTTTTTTTGGCCATTTCTCTCAGATCTCTCTGTTGCTGTTAACCCTTGGGATTTTGTGTGTGTGTGTGTGTGTGTGTGTGTGTGTGTGTGTGTTTTGTTCTGTCATTTTCCAGGCTACTATCCAGGTGACTATTTTAAGGGGATAAAAGGATATATCATACACCTTGTGGATTCTGGAGGGTCATATAGAAGTTTCACAAACCTGGTTAAGATCACGAAGTAAAATACTGTAATTGGGTTACTTTCTTCATAAAATTTCGTGTGGTCTTCAAATATACCAATTGCTTTATTTTCTGTGCTTACTAGCTTCAGGCATAATGGTTTTATTTGGATCATTTTCAAGAATTAGGTCTAGAAGAGCAATAAGCTGTCAGTTCAGCAAGCTACGTGAGTAAAATGACACATACCTCCCAAAGAGACACATATCCTCTGCTGGACTTTTGTTTCCATCCTGGGTTTCTTCACGTACCTAAGGAGTGACTGTTTCCTCCAGGTCTCTCCCTCACCTTCAGGCGCGTGCATCGTAGCTATGGAGACTTAAAAAAAAGTAATCAGCTGTTAGAGAATGTTCTTTGAGGCTTTATATCTTTTATTTGACATTTAATTTAACTGACATCAAGTTGGCTCCAGCTCATCAGACTGCCAAGGTACCTATTATCCCCAGTCTTTGAAGCCCCTTCATAGCACTGGCCTTTATTCCTTTGTATTTTTTTCTCTGCTGCACTTAAGACCACTGCTCACTTTGAGTCATGGGATTGTGACATCAAAAGTAATTTATCCTCATCCCATCTCTTCTGGTGCCTTTTATTTTTTAGATGTTTTATATTTGATGGATTGAAAGGGTACAACTAGTCCATTTTAGTGTATCTGTAAGATACACTGATGCATTTGAGCTGTTTGGGATCCATTTTTTGCCTAGCACAAGGGAAGTGACTAGAAATAACCTTGCTCTGTTTTTAAATTATATTATTACTTTGTTCATCTTCAAAACACTTTTGGAAACCAAATAAATGGCTCGGTACTAAAGTCAGTATTTTGCCCATCTTGTAGTGAGGACCCTTGAGTTCTACAAAGAAGGAGTGCCATGTTCATGGCCAAGGCAAAAATTCCTGTCTCAGGTGGGAGAAATACGAAGGCTCAAGTCTTCTTTCTCAGATGTGTCACGAATTGTTTTCTTGTCTTTTTCTAGGCTCTACCTCACGTTTCATTTTGCTTTTGACTTAAAGAAAAATGAGCTCTGTCTTTTTATTTTTTAATTGCATATTTGTCTATTAAGTGACCGTTCTAGGAGTGAATATAGCGTTGAAAAGCAGTCTTGAGTTGTTCCACCTTTTATGCTATAGTTATTTCTGTAAAGAACATTTGACTTAAAATTTTTTTTTTTCTGCAGAGCTTTGGAGTGTTTGTGAATTAAGTTTATGAATTTGTAGTTTACCAATTAAGATGCTGAGGGTTTTATTCTTTCATAAAGTATGCCTGCTCATTTTTTAAGAGGTTTGATTCTTTTGGAGAATTAAAATAGTATATAACTTGAATATGAATTTAAGAAGCTATATGAAGAGTAAAATAATATCTATTGAGCACCTGACGTGAGGTGAGAAAGTTCAGGGTGATGGATAAGTGTATGGACCTTGAAGCTATATGGATTTGGGTTCAAATCATGTCTCTGACGCTTACTAGTTATGTGATCTTAAGCAAGTCATTTACCTACTTTAAGCCCAGTGGGGATAATAATATTATCTACTTTATAGAGTAAGGATAATTGAGATAAGTCCCATAGAATACTTAGCATAGTGCATGACATAGATTAATTGCCCAAAAAATTGTTTCCTGTTAATTGTTTTTGTTATTATGTTTTTATTTTCATTCTCTAGTTTAGTCCCAGTAGGGGTATTAGCTTCATTTTTAGGTGAGGAAATCGAGGTTGCCGGAAGTTTAGTCGCTTGATGGGGAGCCATATCTGTCCATCTGCAAAGCCCGTCCTGTTTTCATTTCATTGTGTTGTGCCACTCCATCCTTCTAAATGGCGTTTATGTGTAATAACTCATCTGATTCTCTCAAGTTCTCCACTCTGTATAGGGCAAGTGCCATCATCTTCACTTTCCGGATGAAGCAACAGGTACTAGGAGTGTTTTCTCCAAGGCTGTTGACCTCTTTTCCTTCTCAAAATGGGACTCTCTCCTGTATTTAAAAGAAAAAAAAATCCATGTAGACATGACAACTTAATGTAAAATATGATCCTGGATCCTGAACCAGGATTTTCTTTTTTTGGCTATAAAGGATATTTGTGAGATAGTGAAATGTAAATAAGGTCTAGATTAGATATAGTGTATATATAAAAAAAAAAGTTAATTTCCTGGTTTTAATAATTATAGGGTGTTTGTATAAGAGAATGTCATTGTTTTCAGGAAATTTAGGCGTAAAGGGGCATTACGTTTGCAACTTTCAAATGGTTCAGAGAAGTTAAATGTGTGTACATACGCAGGGAGGATGATAACACAAACCTGAGAAGAGGTTTTAGCATTTGTGGAATATGGGCAAAAGGTGTAAGGGACTTCCATGTACTATTTTTGTAGCTTTTCTGTCAGTCTGAAATTATTTCAAAATAATTTCAAAGTAAAAGTTTAAAAAAATCGAAGTAACACATGCTCGTTATAAACAATTTAAAACAATATGACAACGTATAAGAATAACGTGAAAGCCGTTAGTAGTCCTGCCCTGGGATGATCGCTGTCATATAAAAGATAAATATAGTTCCTTCTTTTTTTCTATATAAGCAAATGTGCATTTTTTCTCTTCTTAACAAAAATAAGATTCTATTTTATGTAAAAGTTTCTTGGCTTTGCCTCTCCGCTTACTCTTCTATCTATTTCTTTACATACAAATTTATCTTATTCTTTTTAGCAGCAACACTGTTCCATTAGGATTCACATTGTTCTCTGTGGTCTCCTGACTCCAGTTCCGGGCTCTTTCAACTGTGCCCTGTAACCTTTTAGTTCTCTGTTCCTCAGGTTTCTTTCCTATAAAATGTCAATAACTGCCCTGCCTACTTCACAATTTTGAGGATAAAATGAGATAATAAAAAAGCATTTGGAAAATTTACAACCGTTGATAGGAATGTAAAATGTGATTAAAAAGAAAAACGAACCCATTGCTGTCAAGTCGATTTCTGATTCAAAGGGACCCTATAGGACAGAGTAGAACTGCCCTTAGGGTTTCCAAGGAGTGGCTGGTGAATTCGAACTGCCGACCTTTTGGTTAGCAGCCAAGTGCTTAACCGCTGTGCCACCAGGGCTCCCTATGGTGTGATTAGGTAGATGATTTTTATTATTAGTGGTATGAAGTATAATACACTGATTCACATATGAAATGAATTTCTAATGCAGCATTAACACAATTTTTTAAGGACCCGTGGGCTGTTTATTCTCTCCTGTTTTGCTACTTCAGTCCTGCCTCATCCCAAGCTCCACAGACTCCATGTTGTCAAAAGTATTTTTTGGAGGAGAAATTCTAAAACTCCAAACTCTCCAGTTGTACTAGGTTACAGCACCTGTCCTTGATATCTCTGTGGTCTGTGTAGGCCTTTGTAAAAAATACTGTACCACATAATTCTTAACAGCTTTCTTCAGGGGTCCTCATTCTAGGTTTTTTCTTTTGTTTTTAATCTGGCATATTTCACACTGTTAGATTTGTCATTACAGTGGCTGTGTGTGTGTGTGTGTGTGTGCGCACGCGCGTGTGTAATTCACTCTAGAAGGGTTCTCATCGCAGTCTGCAGGAGGCCTAGAATAGAAAAGAAATACAGAACAGCTGGAGTCCTCTTAGCCAGCTCCCTTTTCTGGGTTTTATGCAAGGATGATGTGGGTGCAGAAACTGGCAGTGGTTCTAGTCCGTTTTACCTTGAGGTTCATGCCCAACTTTCTGTAGTCCAGCATTTCTCAGATATTTTTGTCTCTGGACCTCTTTACGTTAAAAAAATATAAACCAAAGAGCTTTGGTTTATATGGGCTGTATCTATCAGTATTTACTGTATTAGAAATTACAACTAAAATTTTTTTTTTAACTTTTGAGTCATTTAAAAATAATAAATTAATTGCATAGAAATCTATTTACTATTTTTTAACAAAAGACATGTGCTTATCAAGGTAAAAAAAAAAAAAAACGTAGTGAGCAGAAGTATGGTTAACTGTTTTTGCAGATCTCTTTAATGTGTGGCTTTAGTAGAAGACACTTTAAGAACCACTGCTGTAGTGAGCCAGTGGCAGGTAGGCCGAATGGACTGGTAGTCTGGCACCAGAGCAAGGCTGATTAAATTAGTTTCTTCAAAGTGAAGAACAGTTAGGAAGAACAGATTGGGAGCAGGTGCACAGTAATCCTTCAGGCAGAAGGGGTAATTGTTACTTCTGTTAGTGTGCTGTGTTCAGACACCCGTTCAGTTGCTTGTGTGTCGTCTCTCCCCCTACCTTCATTGTAAGTGTGTGATCTTGTCGGTCCTAAACACGCTTGTGCATTGCAAGTCATTCCTTCAAGGTGCTGTGTCGGGCGCTGAGGATAACGCAGGGAACAAAACTGGCAGCTCCTTTGTTCTTTTGGACTCTGCGTCTTCATTACGCAAAAGGTTATTTTATGATAATTGTAATTAAATGTTCTCGTAGTACAGGATGCCAATGGAGTATATATATAATGAGGGGCCCAGCCTTTAGTTTGGAGTCAAGGAGGCCCTTTTTGAGGATGCTCATGCTGTATGCTGAAGGCAATGCTGCTTTTAGTTTAAATTGTAGTAAGGTAGAGATCTTGTCTGTGAATTAGAACTTTAGAAAAATGGAAGAACTAACCTTGAACAGTTGGAATGTTGCCAGTCGAGGGGAGGAATGCCAGTAGTTTGGAGATAAGTACTGACTATCTGATTAGAGCATTACCTTCTTTCTGAGACATTGTGAAATTCAGTGGAAGTTCCATGACAATGAGAAGTCCCTGCTGTAGATCAGTGGTTCTCAAAATTCAGTGTACACACAAATGGCCTAGGGATCTGGTTAAAATGTTGTTGTTGTTAGGTGCCATCGAGTGGGTACCAACTCACAGTGACCCTGTGCTCAACAGAATGAAACACTGCCCGGACCTGTGCCATCCTTACAGTTGTTGTTATATGCTTGAGCTCATTGTCGTAGCCACTGTCAGTCCATCTTGTTGAGGGTCTTCCTCTTTTCTGCTGACCCTGTTAAAATGTAGACTTAGATTAATGTATACTTAGATTAAACAGGTCTGGGATAGGCCCAGAAATTCTGCTTTTCTAAAAAGCTCATACATGATGCTGATGCTGCTGGTCCATGGCCCACACTTTGAGTAGCAAGACTATATAGATCACAAATGGCCATTGTGAGACTTTAGCAGGAATACAACCTAAACAAGAGTCTGGATGAGTATTCTAGAGGTTATGCCCAATTTAAAAAAACTGTTGCCATTGAGTGAATTCTGACTCATAGCAACCCTATAGGACACAGTAGAACTGCCTCCTAGGGATTCCAAGGCCGTAATCTTTACAGAAGCAGACCGCCACATCTTTCTTCTGCAGGACAGCTGGTGGGTTCGAGTGGCTGACCTTTTGGTTAACAGCCAAGTGCTTAACCACTGCACCATCAGGGCTCCCTGATGCTCACTAGGGAGAGGTATTTGATAACAGAAGACAAAGCAATTTGGTCCAGGAGGTATCGTGCTACTTAAAAAACCAAACCAAACCTGAGGCCGCAGAGTTGATTTTGGCTCATAGTGACCCTATAGGACAGAGTAGAACTACCTCACAGGGTTACCAAGGAGCGGCTGGTGGATTTGAACAACTTACCTTTTGGTTAGCAGCCAAGCTCTTAACCACTGGGCCACCAGGGCTCTCTCATGCTGCATACCAAATGCTAAAGGCGATTCACAGTTGGCTTTACAGAGAGGACTGGAAAGCTAAGGGTTGAGATGGATGGCCACTAGCGTAACAAGTGAAATATTCCAGAGTCATTTCTGTGGTAAGGACCAAGTGAACTAAATGGCCATTAGTCTGCCTAGGGAAAAGGTCAGATACTGAGGATTGATGGCCACCTTATAGTAATTATGTGGGCTCCAGAAAATGATCTAGGTGACAAGCGGCTAGAGATACCGGGAAGGAGGTGCACTTTATTTGGAAACAGAAGAACGTTCAATATTACTTCTCATTAATCATAGATGATTAATCCATAGATGGAGAGTATTGCTAAATGGATTCAGATAAAAAGTGGTTCTAAATGGCTAGGGTGGGAGTAGAATGGAAAAAAAAATCTTATAGTTAACATCGACTTTGAAAGATAGTTAATAATGACTTGAAAGAATCACCACCATTAAGACTGATAATTACAGATATCTTTTCTTTATTTCATTGGCACCCAAAATAGAAGCCTGTAGTACTATCAAAGGCCTCTGTCTGCCCTTGTTTCAATATATTATGGAAAATAATCTTTTTGTTGCAGTTATGCTTTAAGATTTCGTTGAAGATATATTAAAGTTATCAGCAAATTTTTTTGGATCAGAGAATTAAAGTAGCATCAGATTCATTATAAGTCATATAATGAACTGTGTGTATAAAATATTTTGCTAATAATGTTTTTTTCATGGTTTAAAAGAAATATTTTGAAATGTTACAATGGGTAAAAACCCTAATTAATATTCTCCCCCTTTCGAATGGCATCTCTTTGGACCTAGCAAAGCCTCTTGACCTTCAGAGGATGGAAGGAGAGGAGTTAGTTAAGATTTCCACACTGAGAAAGAGTGTTCATTTTAGATCGCTTGTCTTCTAACCTTTGTACAGGTACTTATAGGAGGATGATAGGTACACTTGACAGAGAGGGCTTAGTGAATACGGAATCAGGCAGCTGTCTTAAACTTTATTAAACCCCGTAAGACCGAAATGACTCAATGAAATGTAAAGACTAGTCCTAGAGTAAAATCGCTCCTATTAATTAGACACTGTCTTTTGGTTTTAGCATCTAAAAAACAGACCCACCTAAAAAGGGAGCCTGAGGAAAGCTGAGAGTGGGTCGTATGTTTGTGAACGACCAAGTTTCCTTAGATATCTGTACTTCTGAACTGTGACTCAGTAAGAACTGGTTGTTAAAGAACGTCAAAGGTGTGAAAGCCGTTGCTTGAAAAAAAGTGGAATATACAAAAAGGAACCTCACGTGAAGTTACTGAGCTGAAACTGAATAGTCCGCTATAACAGAGATGGTTACTTTTATATTGCCCTTGGTTTAAATGATTTGAGTTATTAAAAAGTATTCAGCATGCTGCCATTCTTTGGATAATGCAGGTAAATAATGAAACAGGAACGTTGCTGGCGGCTAGACAGGGATCCTGCCACGCCTCGGGGGCATCCTGGGCAGCCGGCTCCTCCTGGGAGATGGTAACGACTAGACACGACTGAGGCACCCACCACACTCTCAGCCTGCTCTCTTCCAGACAGCCCCACGGGAAGAAGTGTTAGCCGGGAAAATAAATACATTTTCATGCTATTTTATAAATACCTTAGAAACGTGACCGAAAACCCAGAAACATAATTCTAGAAACAAGAAAAAAAAAAAAAAAACTTTTAGTTTTAAAGCCAAGCAGCTTGGAAATCTAGTGTCAGACTAGATCTGTGCTCCTAAATGCCTGCATGACTCAGTTGTTCCTTCTCATAAAATGTACATTGCTTTCCTACTGGGTCAGTGACGGATTTAACACCCTTCAGTGGGAATGAGAGCCCTGTCCTAATCTGGCCAAAAGAACTGTATGGGAGTAAAACCACAGGTGGGATCTAGGATTTAAGACTGTTCTTCTGGTTTGCCTTGGGTTCCGTGATTCTGTAATGTTTAAGCTCAAAGAAGTTCTTCTAAGAATTAGTATTAGAAATTGACCCTAGTTGACAGTTTACATATTGTGATGAATAAATGTATCATTAGGGGTCATATGTGTCCATTCTTGGTATCTTTTTCATTACAACTTTAAAGGATGCAAAAAGAATCCTCCATGTTAAATCCTGCTTTTGTTTTTCCCACCATGCATATGTCTTTTTGTACCTTCTTTTAATATGTTTCAATTATATATTAAAACTCTTGATTTTGTTGTTGTTGGTATATATTCAGATAGTTAATTTGATCACATCAGTATTGGAGTATTTGTGTTGCAAAACATCATGCAAAGCTTTGGCCCATGTCCAAGTGAATTCAGTGTTTCCAATCACGTTATCTTAGAAAACTGTTTTTTTAAATACCTAAATATAACCCGCTTTAAAATTGACGGGGTTACAAATTGCTGTTGAGTTTGTTCTGATTCGTGGCAACCCTACATGTGTCAGAGTAGAACTGTGCTCCATAGGAAGTTTTTTTTTAAGTAATATTTTTGTGTGTTTTCAGTGACGGTTTACTCAGCAGTTTAGATTCCCGTTCAGTAATTTCTATACAAGCTGTTCAGTGACACTGGTTACATTCTTCACACAATGCATGAACATTCTCAATATTTCTGTTCTGATTGTTCCATTTCCATTAATCTAGTTTCCCTGTTCCCTTACGTTCTCATCTTTGTTTTAAAGTAATTGTTGACTATTTGGTCGATCTCGCTGTCTTAGAAATGCCTGTTGTCCGCCTCCTCTACTTGACTGTGCACATAGATGATTTTTTTTAAGGGAGCACAGTACTTATGGGTGATGCTCATTTTTTGAGCCAATTTATTATTTAGCTGCAAGGTGACTTCAGGGATTAGTTTCGGTTCAGGGTCTGAAGAGTATCTCAGGGCACTAGTCCTGGGGAGTCCTCCAATCTCAACCAGTCCAGGACGTCCGGCTTCTTTTTTTTAAAATAGGAATTTGAGGTTCTCTTCCACATTTTTCCCCATCTGTCAGGCACCATCTATCAGGGTCCTGATTAGAATGGTCAGTAATGGTAGCCTGGCACCATCTAGTTTTTCTGGTCTAAGGGTAGTTTGTCCTGTAGACAGGTTTCTCCTTTGAGTCTTTGGTTTCCTTCTTTCTCTTTTGCTCTGGCACAAGTAGGGACCAATAGTTATATCTTAGGTGGCCACTTGGAAGCTTTAAAACCCCAGATACTACTCACCAAGCTAGGATGTAGAATGTAATGTAATTTTATGACACATATTATGCCAGTTGCCAGAGATGTCCCACGAGACCATGGGTATAATCCTTCAAACCCAGAAATCCAATCCTGTGAGGTGTTTGGTTATGTCTAAGAAGTATCCGTAACTGTGCCGCCTGTGTGCTTTATTATACATACGAATATGTATGTGTATAGCCACATAGGTGCATGTGCATGCAGTTATATATACACACACATATACATAGCTCTGGTGGCATAGTGGTTAAGAGCGTGGCTGCTAACCAAAAGGTCAGCAGTTCAAATCCACCAGCCATTCCTTGGAAACGCTATGAGACAGTTCTACTCTGTCCTGTAGGGTCGCTGTGAGTCGGAATCAGCTTGATAGCAACAGGTTTGATTTCTTTTGGTGTACAGACGTATGCCTACATATGTACATATGTACCCACACATACATTTTTTGTTTTTTTTTTTTGCTGTTGTTTCAAAATTATATGTGCCGTAGCAATTACCAATAGGTCCTTTTATCTTGTGTACTTTTTAGTGACATTGTTTATCATCATCAAGCTGTGTATACATCACCCTTGTTCGGTGTTACCTTTCCTATCACCAGAAATAACAAGTGTCTACTGTCTAGTGAGTGTCCGTACGGTTTTTAATGACTGACTTTTCAGCAGTAGATTGCCAGTCCTTTCTTCTGAGGCATCTCTTTGGGTAGACTTAAACCTCCAAGTTTTTAGTTAGCAGCCAAGCACATTAACCTTTTACACCACTCAGGGACTCCTCAACAGGGTGGTTGTTGTTGGGTGCCCTTGAGTTGAGACCACTTGTGACAGAGTAGAACTGCCCCATAGGGTTTTCTTGGCTGTACCTTATATGGAAGTAAATCTCCAGGTCTTTCTCCCATGGAGTCTCTGGGTGGGTTTGAACAGGCAACCTTTCAGTTAGCGCTAAGTGTTTAACCATTGCACCACCTGGGGTCCTTTGACAGGGCTAAACCCATTGCCGTCAAATCTATTCCAACTCATAGTTACCCTTTAAGACAGAGTAGAACTGCCCCATAGGGTTTCCAAGGCTATAATCGTTATGGAAGCAGACTGCCACATCTTTCTCTTGCAGAGCAACTGGTGGATTTGAACCACCAGCCTTTGGTTAGCAGCCTGAGTGCTTTAACTACTGTGCCACCAGGGCTCCTCTTGACAGAGTTGGCGACATAGAATTAAACCCATTGCCATCGAGCTGATTCCGACTCATAGTGACCCTATACGACAGAATAGAACTGCCTCACAGTTTCCAGGGAGCTCCTGGTGGATTCAAACTGCCGACCTTTTGGTTAGCAGCCGTAGCACTTAACCGCTATGCCACCACGGTTTCCATTAGGGCTTATTAATAGGTAGAATCTAAAGGCTTATGCATTATGCAACTGATAAACTTTTAGATTAAAAAAAAAAAATGATAATTTTTCTCTGTCTTATTTTGAGCTGCTGCAGCAGTTAGATGTGTGTCCCAACTAGCTTGTCAAAGTATTTCTGTTTACTGTAAGTGCAGTAGGGACTGGGAATACACGTTTACATCTCAGCTAGAGCAAGGCCTGAATGCTTGAGAATTTTTTTCTCTAATGTAAATTTTTATGACCTCACAGTAGTGATTGGCATCTGCTCTTTAAATTACTTTCTGTGTATTTTGAGAAGTCATTTGGGTTCTGTTTGCTTAGTGCAGATGAATACTGTATAGAGAGGCAAGAGGCGAAAGGGGAAAAAAGCCCAAATTCTTCAAGCATGTAGGGATGTGCATCAAGAATTTCAAACACTGTGCAAACAGTTGCAGAGGGGTGGGGAAACAGCAAATTTGAAGCCTTTCAACCGTGACATTTTCTTCTAATGAAGAACAGCTTGAAAGCTGTAATTTTGAGAGTGTTGCAGTATTTTGAAGTCAGACACTTAGCACGTTTTTAAATAGTGAAGAGGTTTAATATTCCCCCCCGCCCCATGTCAAATGGAATTAAGCATCTTTGGTCATCCTCGTATCTTGATAGCTGTGGGGCTCAGAATGAATACCAAAGCTTTTAAAATTTAGGTGGGCCATCGCAGTGCCTCTTACTACCCTTTATCTCCATTATTTTCATGATATTTGAAGTAATTTTTTGTCTCTTTTAAGCAGAAACATTGTGTTGTCTTCTAGTTCTTCACAAATGACCCTGAATTCTTTATTTTTATATTTTGCAGTACATTTTTATACCTGAAATTCCTGGTAGTGTGGGCACTTGTCCTCCTGGCCGATTTTGTCCTGGAGTTCAGATTTGAATACCTGTGGCCATTCTGGCTTTTCATCAGAAGCGTCTATGATTCCTTCAGATATCAGGGACTGGTATGTTTACTAATACATGTTTTCCAAGAACGAGGGGTTGAATTACCCTTCTAAGAAAATCTTCATTAGCTAACAGTGAAACTGTTTAAAGTAGATTTTATTAGCAATACTTAGTTGACTGTATTGGGTCTGTGGACGGAAAGTGGCCTCTAAGGTTGTTTTGTCGAAACTCACGGATCAAATCCTTTCACTTTGCCTCCTCTCGTTTCCAGTTAGAAGTGGGGGTGGCGTGGGGAGGAGGATGTCAGGAGGGAGACAAAATAGATGAGGAGGCAATAATTACTTACTCCAGTCTTACTCAGAAATATTTCTGGAGCCCCTATCACTGTGCTGGCGAGTAGGTTACAGTTAGAACAGTGGCCCTCAAACTTTTTGGTCTCAGGACCCCTTTACATTCTTAAAAATTACTGAGAGCTGCAAGGAGCTTTTGTTTATGGGGGTTATTACATCATTATGTTTACTATATTTGAAATTAAAACAAAATTTTAAAATATTAATTCACTTAAAAATAGCAGTAACAAACTCGTTACATGTTAATATAAGTGACATTTTAAAAATGAAAAATAACAGTGATTTTCAAAACAAAAGAAGAGTTAGAAGAGTGGTTACCTTTTTGGGAATCTCTTTAATGTCTGGCTTAATAGAAGACAGCACGATTCTCGTGTATACTTCTGAGTTCAGTCTGTTGCATTATAACATGTCTTGCAGCTTCTGGAAAACTGCTGAACTCAGAGTTCTGAATTAGAGTGAAAAAGGCAGATAATGTGTTAGTATTATTATGAAAATAATTTTGACCTCGAAGACCCCCTGAAAGGGTCTCAAGAGTCCTCCAGGGATCCTCATGCTGTATTTTGAGAACTACTGGGTTAGAACAAGGGTACAGGCCTGAGCTTGTTCCCTTGGTTGACCTTTTAGCTCTGTTGTGTTCCATAGCCACATCCTAAACCTACAACCCTTCTACCCAAGCCTGGAGCAAATCCATGCCCTGAAAAGATGGTTTTGAGCCCATGTCCTATTTTCAGTATATAGTAGGGCCTAGGGGAAGGCTGTGTTATGAAATTATTAACATTGTCCTAGCTCTTACTAATATTTTGGTTTGTCTGTGCTCCAGCAGACCTATCCTTCCAGAATGAGGCTCTTTAGGAATGGTTTGTGAGGAGAGAGGAACCTTTTTTGTGTTAAAATTCAAGTCCTTTCAGATAATCCACCTGTGGAGTCCAAATGAACTCCCTGTGGACCAACCTTCATTTGTTCTGGTCCACTTCTTTGTGATTTGAGGACCGTAAATAGTTTTACTTTTTGATGTTAAATTAACACTATTTTAATATGTATTTATGTTGATTTTAAAAGTTTAAAATTTCCCCTTGTTAACTGGCTCTGTAGTTATTGCACAGTGGTTTCAGAGATTATGCCCAACATGATTTTAACAGCCTCTGCTTGAAAGTAACAAATTCTAAGACTGTTTTTCATCTTGTTTTGTTTTTCTCTTTAGGCCTTCTCAGTATTTTTTGTCTGTGTAGCATTCACGTCAAATATAATATGTCTGCTGTTTATCCCCATACAATGGCTTTTTTTTGCTGCTAGCACATACGTATGGGTTCAGTACGTATGGCACACAGGTAAGTTGTGGTGGTATCTTAGATGGGTAGAAATCTTAGATCCAAGTTTTAAAAATGTGATTTCTTTGGATAACTTATTTAGAGTTGAGTTTACATGAACATTTTAAAGTTGCCTTTCCCTAATAGATGGCAATATACCTTTTTAAAAAAATGTCTTTTGTCTTTCTTTCATTATCTGAATCAAAGGCTGGTCCTTATGGTGACTTTGCCATACTGAGCCAAAATCTTCCTGCTTACACTTTTTTTTTTTTTAATAATTTTTATTGTGCTTTACAAATAAGTCAGTCTCTCACACAAAAACCCATATACACCTTGCTACACACTCCCAAATACTCTCCCCCTAAGGAGACAGCCTGCTCTCTCCCTCCACTCTCTCTTTTCATGTCCTTTTCGCCAGCTTCTAACCCCCTCCACCCTCTCATCTCCCCTCCAAGCAGGAGATGCCAGCATAGTCTCAAGTGTCCACCTGATCCAAGAAGCTCACTCCTCACCAGCATCGCTCTCCAACCCATTGTCCAGTCCAATCCCTGTCTGAAGAGTTGGCTTCAGGAATGGTTCCTGTCCTGGGCCAACAGACGCTCTGGGCCCCATGACCACCAGGGCCCTTCTAGCCTCAGTCAGACCGTTAAGTCTGGTTGTATGAGAATTTGGGGTCTGCATCCCACTGCTCTCCTGCTTCCTCAGGGGTTCTCTGTTGTGTTCCCTGTCAGGGCAGTCATCGGTCATAGCTGGGCACCATCTAGTTCTTCTGGTCTCAGGATGATGTAGTCACTGGTTCATGTGGCCCTTTCTGTCTCTTGGGCTCATAATCACCTTGTGTCCTGGGTGTTCTTCATTCTCCTTTGATCCAGGTGGGTTGAGACCAATTAATGCATCTTAGATGGCCGCTTGCTAGCGTTTAAGACCTCCGACGCCACTCTTCAAAGTGGGATGCAGAATGTTTTGTTAATAGATTTTATTATACCAATTGACTTAGATGTCCCCTGAAACCATGGTCCCCGGACCCCTGCCCCTGCTACGCTGGCCTTCAAAGCATTCAGTTTATTCGGGAAACTGCTTTTGGTTTAGTCCAATTGTGCTGATCTCCCCTGTATTGTGTGCTGTCTTTCCCTTCACCTAAAGTAGTTCTTATCTACTATCTAATTAGTGAATGCCCCCTCCCACCTCCCCTCCCCCCTCTCGTAATCACAAAAGAATGTTTTCTTCTCAGTTTAAACTATTTCTCAAATTCTTTTAATAGTGGTCTTAGACAATATTTGTCCTTTTGCAACTGACTCATTTCATTCAGCATAATGCCTTCCAGGTTCCTCCATGTTATGAAATGTTTCACAGATTCCTCACTGTTCTTTATCAATGCGTAGTATTCCATTGTGTGAATATACTATAATTTATCCATTCATCCATTGATGGGCACCTTGGCTGCTTCCATGTTTTTGCTATTGTAAACAGCTGCTTACACTTTTGAGCCAACACCTACCAAAAAATATGTCTTAACTATTTGGGGGCTTGCTGGTCTGTTAGAGGATCTAAAGAGGCTTTCCCCAGAAAAATATATGGGAATGCACAAAACTTTTCTTTAACATTTAAGGGGCTACAGACCATACCCTCAAGGCCAAACAATGCGCTCCTGCATTGGAACATACTAAATGAGCGTAGTTTCTCTTCCATGTTAGCCATATTAACATTTCTTTAGATATTTAAAGATACTGTTATAACCTCTTCTGTAGGAAAAACATCTCTAGTTCATCAGCTTTTTCTTGTATGATATTTTAAGTATTTTTTTCTTTACCATCCTGGTCTCCCTAGTTCCTTAGTGGTTCTCTTAACCAAATTGTACTATTGCAGTTATGTTCTGACTAGAGCAGAGCTCCACAGTCACCTCCATTCTTAGATCTGTACCTCTGTTAAGATCAGATGAGATGTCTTGACAGCTCCAGCCCACTGTGAAAGCTAGAGTATGGTATGCACTGGATGTGAGGATTGGCTCACAGGGCGTCACATTTATCTGCAAAGATGCATGAAACTTGATTCTTAGGCTCAGGTGAAACCTGTAGGATTTTGACCACTGAGGGAGCGCCAAATACTAAAAGCTCTCTGGAGCAACATTTCATCCCCTTATCAAAGCTGCTAAGAGGATAAATGTTGGTCTGTGTAGAAGAGACATGGAGCTCTATTTAAAGTATCCAGCATAAGCATGGTGTTCTCCATATTTAGCATTTTCTTGTATCTGATTTGATTTATAAGCTAGCATGAAGGGTCTTTGTTCTGCTTTATTTTAAGTGTTTTTTTTTTTTTTTGTATATCAGTTTTGACTTGTATTTCCTTGTCCTGGACGTCAGTTTTGAGTGAGTTGCCTTTTACAGTGCACTTTGGTGGAGTGAGATCCTTCTGTCACCCTCTCTATGCCTCAGTTTCTTCTGTGTCGTAGAAGGTGGAGCAGTCTAGGTAATGTCTAAGGGAGTCCTTCAGCGTCAATCTGCTGTGACTCTGATGAACTCTGGTGATTCCCTAACTTACTTAGTAATGTCTTAGTAGTTGAGAAGAAACTACTTATATAACTATTAATGGAACCTGTTGAGAATTAGTTCAGTGAGTGGTCCGTCAGGGCAGCAGTGATCCTAATGTCATAAATGACACTGGCCTTTCTTTAGCCCTAGGCCCAGAAATGCGTGTTAGAACAGACAAGTTGTGAAATGTTTTAATTTGGGATGACTGGTGCTTAAAAAAAGCAAACAGACAAGCAAAAAACATTGTGTTCTTATTGAACCAGACAAATATGAGTACAGTTTATATAACTTGAGGCTAATTTTTCTTCTAGTTGTTGAAATTTAAAATTCTTTCATAAGAATATAGGGAATGCTTGACAAAATTTTGTATGGCTACAAAAGAATGATGAAATCATTATAAACATTTTTCCCGTCCTGTTAAGAGGGGAAATAACCAGTACACAAAACTTTGTGTACAACCTGATTTTTATACTTTTTCAGAAATGCTTTCAATGTGTTGTTTTTTTTTTTTTAATAGCTGTAAAATTACAGGTATTCTGTAATTTGTTCTTACAGCGTGCTTATTATATTTATAATAACTTTAGAACTTGATACAGGGATAGGGAATGAAAATTTTTGAAAATGCATTTTAAAATTATTTTGAAAATGTATTATCCTATGAGTTGCTGTTTTTACACTGTGGGAAAAAATTTTTTTTGGTATGTTAAATCCATAAGAATGGTTAAAGCCATTAGCTGCTTTCACAGAGTTTCCAATGTCATCTTACCTCACAGACATGGCCTAAGGGAACTTAGGTTCTAGTCAAAAGCAGACTCAGGACAACCTTTGTGCACTTGGACCCAATTTGCTTAAACTCTGGGTCTTTCTCACTTTTCTCTTCAATAAAATGAGGAAGTAAGACTAAATGATCTTTCTACTTCTAAGATTCTATGATGTTTCTGTAGTTTTATCCCAAAGTTCCTTAGCAAGAAGCCATTTAGTTCTTCAGGTCACTGTTTTTCCCTCCGTCTTCTCTCTTTTGTAACTTGCTTGTCTTACATAGTCTCAGAAGAACTTTCTAGACTTACTGCACGTCATGCCTGTGTAGTCCACATTCATAAAATACCCCATTATTAATCATGTTCTGACATAGGTGGACCTATCCTGCGGATTTTTTTATTGTTGTGAATATATGTATAGCACAACATTTTCCAATTCTGCGTTTTTCAGGTATACAATTTAGTGATATCAAGTACATTAATTGTATCCTACAGGTATTGTTTCTAAAAGGCCAATGAAAAGTATCCCATTATTTGCATCCTATTTATTTTGTTACTAGTTGTTTTCTTCCTCCCTTGAAAATTGTTTTTAATTGCAAAAGGAATATGAGCTCGTGCTTAAGGGAAAAAAAATGTTTTTGAACAACACTTAAATGTCAGAAAAATTTCTTTGTGCTGCAACTCATCCTTACTTAAAAAATGATTTTTGTATAACATTCCATGTCTTTACAGATCTTCCTCATTCTTGTGAAAAGCAGCATTGTATTTCACTGTATAGATTTATCATAATTAAATATTTTCTTGTTGATGGACATTCAATTCCGAATGTTTACTATTATAAATAATACTACAGTGAATATTCTTATACCTTTATCCCCAGGGCTCTTTTGTATTTCTATAGTGTAGATTCCTAGAAGTGGAATTTCTGGGTCGAAGGTACAAGTATTTTACATTTATACTTCCAAATTGCCCTCTAGAAAGATTGCCCCAGTTTACATTATTGCCACGTATGAAAATGAACTTTTCCCCATATTGGCCGTTACCAGTCTTTAAAATTTTTGCCTGATAGGTTTAAAAATGGAATTTTATTTTGTGTTTCCCTGATTAACAGTGAAATTGACCATTTTCTCATGTGATTTTTAGCCACCTGTATTTCTTCCTTGATGATATGCAGATGTTTCTCATCAAGGCTACGCACCCTTTGTTTTATATATATTGAGAATATGTTCTGCCAGAATGTTTGTCTTTTAACTTTGTCTATGCTTCTATGGCATCTTTTGTCATATAAAAACTTTAGTTTGGATCAGATTGCTTTTTATTAATTCATTTAGTTGAAAGTCTTGATGAAAGTTACTGTAGTTGAATAGGTCTCCCAGACAATCCATCTGTTACATTAGCTGATGTATCATCAATGCATGTTTCTCTGCTGCTTTCCCACAGAAAGGGGAGTGTGCCTGCCTACAGTGTCCCTCTGGATACTCTTTGTTTATATCGAAGCAGCAATTAGATTTAAAGATCTCAAAAATTTTCACGTAGACCTCTGTCGTCCATTCGCTGCTCACTGGTGAGTGTTATGTGTATTCCTATTCTGTAATCCATTTCAGGGTTTAAATGTAAAGTGGTAAATTCAACTATAAATTTTTTCTGAGAGGTTTTACCTGAGCCCAGAAAGCAGCATACCGTGGCGATAAAAAGCCTACTCCCCTTTTCAGCCAGATGAGTGTATGAGTCCCAGCTCTGTCTGTCCCCTGATAGCTGTGTTGCTTTGGGCATATCACCCTCTCAGAGCCTCAGTTTTCATACCTGTCTGTTGAGTTTGTACCTGTCTGTTGGGGACCTGTTCCATTTGGCCATGGAAGAGAGGTGATATATGTAAAGTGTTTAACTTACTGCCAAGTCCATAATAAGGGCCTGATAGGTACTAAAAAAAAGAGCTGTTTTTATTATAATCTGATACTGATTCAAAAAAGTCTTGATGAAATATAAAGCTATTTCATGAAGCTTAAATGAACTTAGAATTTTCTTGGCCTAAAAAGTATGAGAATATTACTAATAATTTTTAAAGGAATATTATTTTTCTTTGTGAAATATAAATGAGTATTACAATATTATTATTCATTTAACCTTAACCACAAAACATTTTCTAAAATAAGCTTGATTCTTATTTGTCTGTTGTGGAAATCACCACCTAATATATGTTTTTCTTTTAAATACACCACTTTTTGCTAACATTTGTGGTAGAAACCAAAACAGTCAATCAACTAAGAATATACTGTTTTCAGTATTTTTAAAGTCTTTTCACAAATAAGTGAATTAAATAAACCTGGTCAGTAAAACTTACCACTTTAAATTTGTAGTGAGGCCGCATTTAGACTAATTATAATTGATAAATTTTAAAGCTAATGAAGCTTAGTACGGGTTTTGACAGTGTTTACAGAAGTTTTGAAGAGACATTAGATAGGCTGATGAAAACCCAGATGAGTTGAATGAAAATAGTTCAACTCACTATCCCAGAGATTAGAGTTGTAAGTATGCTGATTTAATTTGGTAGTACAAACCAAACGTTGGCACTGATAATTATCAGATCCTTTTTAAAATGATTCTTGAATTTATGTATGATGGAGTGTTTATGAACTAATTTTCCCAGAATAGCTGGTGACAGCAAGAAGATTAAGTTAATGTAGTCACCTGAATTTGACCCTGCCTTCTAGTATTAAGAACCAAATATTTGTAGCCACCCATAAAATCTGTACCCTCTTAATTATTAAAAGCATATAAATGCCTAAGTTCTAACGTACAAGGCAATTCCATATTTTTAAGAAATATTTCTTCAAGACATTAGCCACTGTACCTACCAGTCAGTATGGTGACTCCTTGAGTTAGCTTGGGGAACACCAAAGTCTGATGGGAAGTCTGCTGCTTTCTTATGGTCTAGGAGGCCCACTATTCCCTGGGAGTTTGTTCTTTGTACCATTAGCCTCTCATTTCCATAGCAGCATTGTATTCATTTATGGGCTCACTGAATGTTATCTCCAGCTACCATCATCAGCTAGAATTTATTTTTTAATTGTAGTGATAGGTGTCGTTGTGTGCTTGATGCATATGTTGTTGGTTTTTAACATAAAACTACTAGCTGGATTGTCTTCTTTCTAGTATTGGGTACCCTGTGGTGACTTTGGGCTTTGGCTTCAAAAGTTATGTAAGCTACAAAATGCGGTTAAGGAAGCAAAAGGAAGTGCAAAAAGAGAACGAATTTTACATGCAGCTTCTTCAGCAAGCCCTCCCTCCAGAACAGCAGATGTTACAGAAGCAAGAAAAAGAAGCTGAGGAAGGTAGGTCTTTACTCTAAAGCTGTGGGCTCGATAGGCCAGTCATTATCTTGTCTGTCAGAAGAATCTTCTTTTTTGGAAAAGTTCCTGGGGCTTTGGAAGATTAATAAGGATTTTCTTGATCCCTGGAATTCCTTCTCAGGGCCATTGCTTTAGTTGGTCATACTTCATGGAGTGTGGGTGATGTTTCCTTCCTAATGTCCGAAGACCATGTGCTTATAAATATGTTTATTGTATCTTATTTTTTAATACTGTTATGAATATTTAAAAATACTTATTCTCAGCAGAAAGATAATATATAACTATGTGATTTTGTAATTGAAGCAAGCAAAAAACCAAAGTATAAGCAAGACAGACATGTGGACATGTAGAATTGAGTTTTCTCAGTCAAAATTTTTCTGAATAGAGCAAGGATGACGAGGTCCTATTCTAAATGGTTCTTTTAATGCAATCTGGATTTTAAATGGACCCCTTTCTAATGGGGCTTCTTTCATATGCTTTTAATCAATAGAAATGGATGAATTGACAGTGATACCAATTTTCTTTGGTTTGAATGTCGGAAGTTTAAGGGCATGTTTTTAGTTGATCCAAAATCTTATTTTCTGGTGTGGTGCAAAAATATCTTCTCAAGTAGACTTTAACAAATTGAATGTGTAGGCTTGATACAGAAAATTCTTTACAACTAACCTGGCAAATGATAGATATACATTTTATTACTTCAGCACTAGGGTCAAGGAAATGGATAAATGTCCTGTACCCTAACATCACACTTCTTATTTTGTTTCATTTAACCCCTTTTCAGTAAATTTGCTACTAGCAGTTTGTTTAATCCTGGCTTTTTTAAAGTATGGTCTCTTAGAAGGATACTTGTGCCCTCTCATGCAATGATAAGTTTGATTTGACTGATACATAAAGTATGGCTTAATTAAAAAATCCTGATCTTATTTTGAAGGCCAAAACTTAATGGATGGCATTTATAAATGATGGTGATTTCCAAATGTGCAGCTCCTCAGATTTATTCGGATTTGCCCTTTGAAGTTAGCATACTGTGCTGTGGTTAGTGCTTCTAATAAGTTTGCAAATTATAGTGAGTTTCTAAGCATAGATATTACAGTTTGCTAAATCAATCTCTTTTATGTTTTTAAAAAACTAAATATTCCGGTGTGGGTTTTTTTGTTTGTTGGTTTGTTTTTGGTATTGTAGCAGCCAAAGGATTACCTGATATGGATTCTTCCATCCTTATACACCACAATGGAGGTATCCCAGCCAACAAAAAACTCTCCACAACTTTGCCAGAGATAGAATACAGAGAAAAAGGGAAAGAAAAGGACAAGGAAGCCAAAAGACACAACCTTGGAATAAATAACAACAATATTCTACAACCTGTAGACTCTAAAATACAAGAGATTGAGTATATGGAGAACCATATCAATAGTAAAAGATTAAATAACGATCTTGTGGGAAGTACAGAAAATCTTTTGAAAGAGGACTCATGCACTGCTTCCTCAAAAAATTACAAAAATGCCAGTGGAGTTGTGAACTCCTCACCTAGAAGTCACAGTGCAACAAATGGGAGCATTCCTTCGTCTAGTAAAAATGAGAAGAAGCAGAAATGCACCAGCAAGAGCCCAAGTACACACAAGGACATAATGGAAAATTGTATTCCTAATAACCAGCTAAGCAAACCAGATGCACTGGTAAGGTAAGTGTGTGTGCTGTGTCCTTGCCAACACTTTCCAGTAAACTTGACATATGTCTTGAAAAGCCAACACCCCATATGGGCCTGTAGGAATTGTTCGTGATCAGATACTGTGATTCTTAACCCTGCCAGATTGGACACTCTGGTGTTGGTTAACTCCATGGCCTTGCCCTATGGCATCGACTTCAGTGAGTTTCCCCTCAGGCTTTTTGGTGTTTTGAGTAAGAGGTGACAGTGATTACTTACCACATTTGACAAGTTTACATGTGACTTGATTCTCCTGGTGGTATTGAGAGGCACTTCTTCAGTCCTGTCCTTTTCTGTTTGCATATCCAAATTCAAAGTTCTCTTGGCACAGTGCAAAAAGAAGAGTTTGTGCCCTGTTCATGCAAACCTCTTTATTTGTAAAACAGATACAGAAGGGGGGAGGGGTGCTGTCCTTAAGGCCTTGTTGCTTGTTGGGTTTTTTGTTTTGTTTTTTTGCTTAGAATGTGAATTATCCTCATATCTCTGGGAAGGTTGGGATTTGAAAAGTAGCCTCTTTCTAAAAATTGCATAGGCAAATACAATGTCAAATGATTATTAGACATAATCAGAAATGCTCCTTGTCTCATCTTTAGTTAAAAGAATAATGGTGTATTAGCTTGGCTGGCTCAGACTTAATTTTGCTGTCTTTTATCTGATGTTTTTTTTATGTTAGGTAAACACAAGTATGTTCATTTTACCTCAGGTCTTTCATTTTGGAAGGTGAGATCTCAACTGGAACTTTTCTTTTTAACTCAAGAGGACAGTTGTAACTTACTCCCTCCAATAAGTTATCTCAGATTGCTCTTCCTTTGGCTTGCTTAAGGGTAGACGGTTTATTCTAGGAGGAAGGGTTTACAGTTTTATAGATTGTATGAACCAGATTATTAGTTTGTTTAATTTTCTTATTAGCAGCTAGATTAAGGGAAATATATTTGGGTTCTATTGCTAAAGGTTCCACAGGTTTCACAGCCCCCAGGGCAGTTTTGGAAGCGTGTCATGCTGTGGCCGATGCCAGTCTGGCATTCACATCTGCTTATTATGGCATTCTGCCCATCAGGACCTGCAGAAGAAACATTCAGCAGAAAACCCTCTCCCAGATGCCCATGGAGAAAGACCAATTGAGCTGGCCTTCTATTTCAAAAAGAATATCCTAGAAATCCACTAAGACGTGCTATAAGTGAAAATCTATCTGCAACAATCTTTTTAACATCCCTTTTAACACAATTTTAATAACAGCACTGAAGCCAAAAGAGGTTTTCTCTGTTGGTTGTTGCAGAGAAAGCAGCCCAAGCTCAGTCTTGTGACGCCATCTTGCTTGGCTCATTTGTGCTGCTGAGTGGAAGATGGACTCTACTACTTGATCGTCCTGTAGTAGAGAAGTTCAAGGACCCAGACAGCCAGTTGACATGTAAACTGGGGGAAATGTCTTGGATCCAGTGTCCCTATGCCTGCTCCTGGGGTCATTAATGTGTACTCTGATTTTCCTAACCAACTAAGTAAAAACCCGTGGCCATCGAGTCTGTTTTGACTCAGTGACCCTATAAGGCAGAATAGAACTGCCCCATAGGGTTTCCAAAAAGCAGTTGGTGGATTCGAACTGCTGACCTTTGATTAACAGCTGAACTCTTAACCACTGTCCCACCAGGGCTTTGCCAACTGAATAAATAGAAAATATTTTTAAATGGTTTTATAAACTTCTGTAGGATTATTTTGAACTTTTAATGTAATACTATAAAAAATAAGATGACAACCAAAATATCCAACAGTGGGGGAGAAATTTAAATATTTTATCTCCATCCATTTGATGTTCTCCTAATATTACAGAATCATATTTTAGAGCCATATTAAACAGTATGGGAAAGTGCCCATGACATAATGTTTTATGAAGAATGCAAAAAGCAATTTTATTTAAAAAAAAAAAAAAAAATTTTTTTTCTGTTATACACAGAAAAAGAATTTGAAGGAAAAGGAACCAAAACGTTAACAGTAGTTCATTGCCCCATGATAGTATTGTAGCATTTATTTTTTCTTTGTACTTTCATACATTTTTAGATTTTTCTGTGATGAATAACAATGGAAGAATTTTAAAAGAAGGGTATCTGTCCGAGTGCATTATCCAGCTTGGTTGTAGGAAGCCTTATCTCACTTCCTCTCGCCCTCCTTGGCTATCTCTTCTGTTTCCTCTTGTTTGACTTCATGTAAGTTTTGATCAATGTTAAGACTAATCTAAACCTAACATCTCTGAATCAGTAGCTAGAGACTGGGTTTGTTATCTTCAGAGGGAGAGGGCTGGACTCAGTGGTCTCCAAGGCTCTTTGAATGCAAGCATACATGGGTTAACAGTATGTGCACGTGTCCTTCGCTTCTACAGGCACACCCAGGGTCTTGCACAGTTCCGTGCTGGCAGTAACTTCCACAGGGATGTTTTAGGGATAAGATTGATCTACCTTTTTAAATATAGATATTTAAAAAAATTTGAAAACTATTAGCATGTTATTGTTGGATCCCGTGGAGTTGTTTTTGACTCAGAGTGACCCCATGTGACAGAGTAGGACTGCCCCATGGGGTTTCCTAGGCAGTTATCTTTACAGAAGCAGGTTGCCAGATCCTTCTCCCCCAGAACCACAGTGTGAGTTCGAACCACCAACTTTTTGGTTAGCAGCCCTGTTAGTGACAAACTAATTGTGACACCCTCTACAGCAGTGTTTGTCTCAATACCAAGGTTAAAAACTGCTGTATTTGAGGAACTAGTTTAGTGACTTTCAAGGGTAAAAATTCATTATTACTCCACTTTCAGGGAGAATCATATAGATTGATGTGGCTGTCAAAGTAAGGTTTGATGACCATTCCCTATGAAGGGACAAGCAGTCCCTCAGGTCTTTCTGAAGCTCTCCAAGTTATGTGGGATGTTCTCTAGTGTGCTGTATACAAAGGATTGGCGAACGATGGCCTTCTGGCCAAATCTGGCCCACTGCCTGTGTTTGTAAATAAATTTTTGTTGGAATATAGCTAGTTCATTCATTTACGTATTGTCTGTGGCTGCCTTCACACTGCCGTGGCAGAGTTGAGTAGTTGCAACAGACCATGTAGCCCCTGGAGCTGAAAACACTTGCTGTCTGGTATCTGGCGTTTACAGAAAAACGTGTGCTGACCCCTGTTGTGTAGCAATTGTTTTGAGAATTTTTTTTCCCACTAGACTGTGAGCTCCATAGGACAGAAGCTGAGTCTCTTCATTCTTCTATCTCGGTATAAAAATAAAGTGCTTAGTGAATGTTGAATAAATGAATGAACTTGGGGCAAGGGAGCAGGTTCTGGTCTGCTAGGAGAATGTGGGCAGAAGGTGCTGGATATATCACTAAAGGAAAGGAATATGGGGGAAGGTAGGGAATTTGGGAACAAGTCTTGCCTGTAGGGCTCTTCCCAAGAAAAGTATGGGAACTTGCCAAAGCCAGTCCAAAGTCTTCTTTTTTTTGGTTTGAGAAATGGCTGTCTTACAAAATGACCCTGTTTCTGCCAGCTTGATTTCTGAATTCTTTACCCAACATATTTAAAAACAGACTTATGTTGGTAGCCAAGAATATTTTTAATTCTGGTGTGGGAAAAAAGCAAGACAGAAACAGAAAAAGCAATGAGGAAAATCAATTATTTTATCTAAGTGCCGGATTAAAAGGAATCATGTAAATTAGCATAGTTTGTTTAAATTTTTTCTTCAGTGGTCAATTTAAAAATATTTTAATTATAGAAAATTTAGAGAAAAGGGAAAAGTTGTCCCTTAGCCCTACCACCTTGACAGACACAAACACAGTTAAAATTTTGTTGTTTTTACCTCATTTGATAATTTTACATAGCTGTGGCTGTAGTGTTTTGTGTCCTGCGTTTTTTCCCTTAAATTGTATCAAAACCATTTTCCCAAGTTAGCCTAACCCTCCTTTTCAGTTGGTGTGGAATATTCCATGGCAGGGCTATGCGATCATCAGATATGGGTGAGACACCTGAGCTGCTTCCCTGAAGTTTCAAGGCCTGCACTACAGGCAGAGGAATCAACAGTTTTGTTTGCATTTGACACAAAGCTCCCTCTCAGGTACAGTCCAAGCCTGTGGGATTTCTTGTTGATGATTGTTACTTGTTTCAGTTTCCTGGTTAAGGGAGGGAATTTAAGACTTCGAGCTAACAAAATGTGAAGTGATCCATACTCTGTAGAAATGTTGAAGCAGAAGTCTTCTTCTGGGTTTATTTCCATTCCTCTGTATTCCTTGTACCCAAGACAGAAGGTTCATCTTTTAAGTGCTTATTCTTAATATGATATCAACTCCTCAGAGTTGTTGAATAGTGTCTGGCAGTGCCAAGAGTCATAAAGCAGCTTGCCACAGCTTACCTACTAGAGGAGCATTTAACGGAGTCGAATTTAGAGTGATTATTTTTTGGAGGGAACTGGAAGAGATTTTAGAGACATCTACACCAGCTTCCCCGCCCCATCATTTTATCAGTGAAAGAGAGGGTCCTTAGAAAATTAAGTGACTGATCCAGGTGACCTAACTAGAGTGGCAGTACTAGAACTAGAATGGAGGTTTCTAGACTTCTACCCGTTGTTAAACCATGCTACCTTTTAAAAAGTTGAATGTTGTTGTTAATTGCTTTTGAGTCAATTCCGACTCATAACGACCCCATGTATAACTTGCTTTATTTCCCTGTTTCATAATTTGTTTTTTTGTTTGTAAATACAGCTAATATTGGCTGTAGAATTGACATCAGAGCTTGATTTTATGTTCTCCTGGCTAAAAACTATACAAGAAATGCTTAGAATTTCAGAATTCGTTTATTTTTTTAATCATCTTTCTGCTTAAGAGATGCTGTTTGTTTAAAAAAAAAAAAAAAAATTCTTCCTCATGCCAAAGATAAAAGGGCATACTTATCTTTGAACAGAAGAGGGCCAGCCACTTAAACCCTTACAGGATCTCTGAAAATTCAGCCTCTGGTTAGGGCTAGTTTAGGAATTATTCATGCCCAGATAGCCTGGAGCCACCCAGCCTGGGATTTGCCCTTTGTTTCTGGGATAGGCTGAGCTTGCTAGTAGCCGACCTGAGAGCTTTGAACTGGAAGACTTAAGATGGGGAATGAATCAGCCAGCTAACCCTGCAGAAAGGCCGTCATTGACTGTTTCTCCTTCTGCTTGGAAGGCCTGTGGCTCCTGGGGCGGGCATTGCGCGATAGTAAGTACCTAGAAATCTTGAGGCCACAGAAAGGGAGAAAGCCATTTCTTAAGGGGAAAATAGAAATTTGAGGAATGTTGGAATATGTCGAATACTCTTTTCTTTCTCTCTCAATTCATTTGGTTATTTTACCAATTGCTGTTGAGTTGATTCTGACTCATGTGTGTCAGAGTAGATCAGTGCTCCTTACGGTTTTTAGTGGCTGATTTTTTGGAAGTAGATTGAGAGGACTTTGTTCCCAGGCATTTCTGGGTGGACTTGAACCTCCAACCTTTGGTTAGCAATGGCGTGTGTGCAGTGTGATGGCCTTTTTCTCGCCATGGTCTTGTAACTCCTGCCCAGGTGATTGGGCAGGACTGTGCAAATAAGGTAATTGTGGCCCGCCAAGGGGATTGGTCAATTTTGCCATCCCGCTAGGCTTAAAAGAGAGCCAATTCCAGAGCAGAGGGAGGATCTCAATACCACCATGAAAGAAGAACCAAGAACAGAGCATGTCCTTTGGATCCAGGATCCCTGCGCTAAGAAGCTCCTGGGACCAGGAGACAGAGAGAGCTCTAACACTGAAGATGGCAAGAAGCGGTGACAGAGAAATGGCAGCAGGAAAGACGGGCAGGAGACGGCGTGTTGGGCCTTCCAGCCCACTTAGCGAAAAGCTGAATGCCTTTGGGCAGGAGGTTTGCTGGCAGAGTAGGGTACCTCCAGGCACTTGGTGCAGCTAGGTTTGCACACCCACAGAGCTAGAGCTGAACACTTTCAGCTGAGGCTTACTGGCAGAGTAGGGTGCCTAAGGGCGCTTATCAGCAGGGCTAAAAGAGCTTTGTAAGACTTGGTCAAGTAGGGCAGAGGCTAAGAGAGAGGCCATAGAGAGAGGCATGCCTGTGGGCACAGCTGAAAAGAGACAGTTTTAATGGAAGAACTGTATCCTGAGCGTTCCTGAACCTGAAATGTAACCTGTTAGTTACTTCCCTAATAAATCCCATAATCATGAGTACTGTGTATGACTTCTCTGTGGCCATAGCAATGAATTATCGAACCCAGCAGAAAAGTAGAGTGCCATGGGTGGGATGGTTGGTGTCAGAATTGTTAAAAATGGCAGAGAGAGGAGGCATGTCTGTCCTCCACCTCAGAGGAATCAGCCTTGGACTGTTGATCTTGATTCTCCTTCCTCCTTGTGAAGTTAGAGGAGGTCAGATGCCCCTGTCATGTCATTCTTACAGTATGTTAATCATTCGTACCATCCAGGACTCCTTGGTTATTTTAGGCACACCAAAATGTTGTTCCTTATAACTTGGTTTGCTCATACGATTCTGTTTATTTGGAGCTTGAGAACGTGGGGGAGGGGATGAAAATTTTTTTCCAGGAATCTCTAAGCAAGTGGTGGCTTTGCCTCAAGAGGAGGGGGAAAGGTAGGGATAGAGAAGCACTGTTAGAAATTTTAACTCATTGGCTTACACTGAGGAGTGTTTAACTTACACTTACACACAGGAAGTAACTTATTGTATCAGCTTCTTAGAAAACTGTTTTTGGAGCATACAGATTGATAAACAATATAGTTTACAAATAGGCTATAAAATGTTCTAGTCCATCAGTGACTATGTTCATTAGCATTTGTTTTAGTTGACTGTGATAATGAGTATTTGTGACTTATCACTTTCTAGTTTCAGCTGGTGGGTGAGCAAAATATCATTGTTCTTCCTTTCACTTACAAGTACATATGAACTTTGTATTTATGTTTTATGATATTAAATTTATCTTAAAAAGGATGAAAATAGCAGAAGCTAAAAACAGCCAGTTTTCATCTTTGACTGGACTTTGCTGGTGGCACAGGTTGCCCAAATGTGGTGGTGTGACTAGTTCACTACTTCTGAATTTAATCTTACCTTCCAGATACACCTGGTATTTAAGAAAATATAATTGCTGTATAACCTCTAAGGAGCCCTGGCGGCACAGTGGTTAAAGCACTCGGCTGCTAACTGAAAGGTTGGTGGTTCATACCCACTAGCTGCTCCACGGGAGAAAGATATGGCAGCCTGCTTCCCTTCTGTGAGGATTACAGCCTTGGAAAACCTCTGGGGCAGTTCTGATCTGCCCCGTCGCGTTGCTATGAGTTGGGTTCGACTTGATGGCAACGGGTTTTCCTGTTAGTTTGGTTTAACTTCTGACTTACACGTTGTTGTTAGGTGCCCTCTAGACAGTTCTGACTCATAACGGCCCTGTGTACAACAGAAGGAAACACTGCCTGGTCCTGGACCATCCTCACAATTGTTGCTATGTTTGAGCCCATTTTTGGAACTACTGGGTCAGTTCATCTCATTGAGGGTCTTCCTCTTTTTTGCTGACCCTCTACTTTACCAAGCATGATGTCCTTCTCCAAGGGCTGTTCCCTCCTGATATTATGTCCAAAATACGTAAGACAAAGTGTCTCCATTGTCGCTTCTAAGGGACATTCTGGGTGTACTTATCCCAAGACAATTTGTTCATTCTTCTGACGGCCCATGGTATATTTAGTATTCTTCGCCAATGCCATAATTCAAATGCATCAATTCTTGTCCAGCTTCCACACACACACGAGGCAGTTGAAAATACCATGGCTTGTGTCAGATGCACCTTAATCCTCAAAGTGACATCTTTGGCTTTTAACACTTGAAAGAGGTCTTTTGCAGCAGATTTGCCTGATGCAATGCATCGTTTAACTTCTTGACTGCTGCTTCCATGGGTGTTGATTGTGGATCCAAGTAAAATGAAATCCTTGACAACTTCAGTATTTTCTCTTTTTATCATGATGTTGCTTATTGGTCCAGGTGTGAGGATTTTTGTTTTATGTTGAGGTGTAGTGCTGTTATAACTACAGTTATGATCCCCACAGTCAAATGCCTTTGCATAGTCAATAAAACACAGGTAAACATCCTTCTAGTATTCTCTGCTTTCAGCCAAGATCCATCTGACCTCAGCAGTAATATCCCTCTTTCCATGTCCTTTTCTGAATCCAGCTTGAATTTCTGGAAGTCCTCTGTCCATGTATTGCTGCAACCATTTTTTAAATTATCCTCAGCAAAATTTTACTTGTGGTTGATATTAATGGTATTGTTTGATAATTTCTGCCTTCTGTTGGGTCACCTTTCTTTGGAATGGTCACAAATATGGATCTCTTCCAGTTGGTTGGCCAGGTAGCTGTCTTCCAAATTTCTTGGTATAGACAAGTGAGGGCTTCCAGCTTTGCAGCCATTTGTTGAAACATCTCAAGTGGTATTCCATCATTTTCTGGAGTTCTTCCTTCAGTACCATCGGTTCTTGATCATATGCTTGCTACCTCCTGAAGTGGTTGAACATTGATCAATTCTTTTTGGTACAGTGACTCTTTGTATTCCTTTCATCTTCTTTTGATGCTTCATGCATCATTTCATATTTTGCCCACAGAATCCTTCAATACTATAACTTGAAGAGTGAAGCTTTAGAAATGCCGTGTGTGTTCTTCCCTTTTGGTTTTTTATCTCCAGGTCTTTATACATTTCATTATAATATTTTACTTTGTCTTCTTGAGCCTCCCTTTGAAATCTTCTGTTCAGATCTTTTACTTCATCATTTGTTCAATTTGCTATAGCTACTCTGTGTTCAAGAGCAAGTTTCAGAATCTCTCCTGACAACGATTTTGGTCTTTTCTTTTCTTTCTTGTCTGTTTAATGGCCTTTTGCTTTCTTCATGTATGATGTCCTTGATGTCATCCCACATCTCATCTGGTTTTTTGTCCTTAGTGTTCAGTGCATCATATCTGTGCTTGAGATGTCTCTAAATTCAGGTGAGATATGCTCAAGGTTGTTCTTTGGCTCATGTGAACATGCTCTAATTTTCTTTAGCTTCAACTTGAACTTGCAAATGATAGTCTGTTCTGTAGTCGGCTCCTAGCCTTGCTCTTAGTGATGATACTGAGCTTCTCCATCGTCTCTTTCCACAGATGTAGTCGATTTGATTTCTGTGCATTCCATCTGGTGAGGTCTATGTGTATAGTTGCCGTTAATGTTCTTGAAAAAAGGTATTTCCAATGAATAGGTTGTTGGTCTTGCAAAATTCTATTATGAGATCTCCGAAGTCGTTTCCCTCACCAAGGCCACATTTTCCAACTACAGATCCTTCTTTTTTGTTTCCAACTTTCTCATTCCAATCACCAGGAATTATCAGTGCGTCCTGATTGTATGTTTGATCCATTTCAGACTGCAGAGGTTGGTAAAATCTTCAGTTTCTTCATCTTTGGCCTTAGTGGTTGATGCTTAAATTTGAATAATAGTTATGTTAACTGGTTTTTCTTGTCGGTGCATGAATATTGTCCTGTCACTGACAGTGTTGTACTTCAGGATAGATCTTGAAATGTTCTTTTTGACAATGGATGCGACACTGTTCCTCTTCAATCTGTCATCCCTGGCGTAGCAGACCATATGATTATCCGATTCAGAATGGCCAGCACCAGTCAATTTCAATGTACTATTGCCTAGGATATCTATCTTCAAGTGTTCCATTTCATTTTTGACAACTTCTGATTTTCCTGGATTCATACTTCATATATTTCACCTTCTTATATAAGGCGCCTTACCGTAGTTGTGCTACTTGAGAAAAAACCAAAAGGCGACAGTTTATAATACATTCTATTTTTCATTACCCCACTTTTTAATGTGCATAAACACAATTAAAAATAATATGTGTTCATTGAAAAGAAAGAGCCATATTTTTTTTTAATTTATTTAATGTGCTTTAGGTGAAAGTTTATAAATCAAATCAGTCTCTCATACAAAAAGTTATACACACCTTTCTGTGTACTCCAACTGCCCTCCCCTTAATGACACAGCACAATGCTCCTCTCTACCCTGTATTCCCTATGTCCATTCAGCCAGCTCCTGTCTCCTTCTTTCTCATCTTGCGACCAGACAGTAGTTGCCCACACAGTCTCATGTGTCTTCTTGTGCCACAAAGTTCAGTTCCTCACCAGCATCAATGTCTATCTTGTAACAGACCGAACCCACTGCCGTCGAGTCGATTCCGACTCATAGCAACCCTATAGGACAAAGTAGATCTATCTTATGATCCAGGCCAATTCCTGTCTGTAGTGTTGGTTTGGGGAATGGTTCCAATCTTGGGCTATAAAAGGGTCTGGGGACCATGACTGTCATGGTCCCTCCTGTCTCAGTTAGACCATTAAGCCTGGTCCTTTCACGAGAATTTGAGATCTACATTCCGCTGTTCTCCTGCTCCCTCAGGGATTCTCTGTTGTATTCCCTGTCAGGGCAGTGGTCGGTGTAGCCAGACACCATCTAGTTCTTCTAGTCTCAGGCTGGTGGAGACTCTGGTTTATATGGCCCAGAAAGAGCCATATTTTTAGATGTTGATTTTAATAATCAGTGGATTCACTGTGATTTGGTATGAATAACTATGAAACAACAAAGTAAGAGAGAGTCCAGGATCCCCCTCTTTTGTCATCTTAGAGAAGCACTTTAAAGTAACAAGGGAAATTATAGGCTAATGTTGCTTACTGGAAGAGCAAAACGACCCCCATCTTCTCTTACGACTATCTGTCTTTCCTTTCCATTGTGGGGAGCTTGCTTGGGTACTAGCCTGGGTCAGGACTCCTAGCTCTGGAGTCAAGGAAGAAACGACAACTGGTGCCAGTTGTGAGTTGGCAGCAAAAGTGGGGAAGAAGATTCAGAGCATTGATCCCAAGGTTGTGGACACAGAGCAAGGATAGGATCCAAAGCTAAGGCCTGATTATTGGGAAGAAGCAAGACAGAGCAGTCAATTCCGGAAATATAATCTATGAGCATCCCCTGAGATAAGTACCCCAGGAGGAGGTGGCCTTTTATGGACCTCTAAAGGGTCCTGAGTGGGAAATCACAACCGTTTACGTGGGAAAGATAAAGAATTGTCTTGAAAGGTAGAAGTCCATCTTAAAAGAAGGTAAAGGAAATTACTCAAGATTTATTGTTAAAGCGGGGAAAGTAGCAAAAGAGATTATATAGTATGAACCTATGGAAAAAAATTGGATATATTTTGTATGTGCATGGAAAAAATTTTTAAATAGTACATATGAAATGGTCAATAATAGTTGATTATAGGTGACATTTATATTCTGCATTGTGTATTTTTGTATAGTTTGAGTCTTTACATCAGGCTTGTACCCATGTAAGCTCGGTGAGGGCAGGCACCATCTTTTCTTTTATCCACCACGATATACAGTGCATGACACAGAGTAGATAATAAATAATTGCTTAATATTACCTTTGTGTAGGGAAAATATTAGAGAGGAGGAAAGGAAGGTGGGGCCCAGTAATTTTGTCATAGTGTAACTCGCAGGCCTTTGAAGTTAGGAAAACTAAAGACTAAGTTAGACTGGGCCAAGGACCAGACGTCCAATGTCAAAACATTTGTTGTTTTTGAGGAGGTTTTTTCTGATTTTATTTCTAAAAAATAGAAAGGCTTTTTACTCCAAGACCCCTGTCCTTGGTATTTCCCAGAAGTTTTTAAATCATTGTGTCAGTACTTTTTCGAAGGCTGTATAGGAGGTTCAAGAATTTCTGGAAGTTACAAGGGACGAGGGGAAAAAAAATCCTCTGAGGGGCTGCTGTTGAAAAGCCATTTGCTCTGGCAGTGGCTTAGTTGTACTTCAGGGCCAAGGAATCCAGCACAAGCCACATCTCAGCCAGGATCATAGAAGTCTCAGTTTACCTTGTCTCATTCATCTCTCTTGGTGGGTCTTGCCCCCTACCTCCAACCCAGATCATTCTCTTTGTCTTTGTGGTGGCTGGAGAGAGCTTAGATCCAACATTTCTGTTCCACTTTTCTGTCAAAGAAATCCCCCAGGTTAGAAAATATGTTTGGCTGCTTATACATCACCTCTGGTACTAGAGAGAGAGTGATTCATTTGCTTGTCCTCTTGTATTTGAATGCATTTTGTTTGTGTGTCAAAAATAGTTTGCGGAAGAAAACCTGACCTTGGGAGACAGTGATTTGGGCCTCGGGGGCTTTACTGTGGCTGCTTTCCTTGCCTGTGCAGCCTGCACACTCACCACGGTGCTAACAAACTGCTGCTGCAGAACGACTCGCTTGACCCTCTATGGCTGAAAAACAGGGCTTTCTGCTTTTCCCCAGTGCATAGCATTATTTGTAACAATACTCTTTCTAGCTGAAGTAAAATTGTAGTAAAAATGTACAAAATTAATTAGCGTGAGGACCCATGAAAATTGGACACTCAGAGTTTCTAACTAGACTAGATTAAATATGTACTCCTGGATGCAGCTGCTACTAAATTTTTTGGAAATCATGTGCGCAAAAAAAACAAGCAGTAGAGCCAAATGTCTATTTGGTAAATTTACTGTGTTTGTTTTCTGCCTCAGTGGAAACATAGTCTTGGTTTGTATTTGTCTCGCACTGTCTCTGGGCAGATAAATGTTGTCAGTCACTAAAACCCACTGCCGTATTTTTATTTTCTGCTATGCCCATAATATTTTAGGTACCTAGAAGTCTTAACTTGGGTAACCCTGTTTATATTAATTCACAGTATAGTTTGAGTTGATTTTAACCATTGCAGGGATTTAAAACTACCAATATTCTGGGATGTAAATGCTGTAGTAGAAGCATGACTTTATCCTTGAACAGGTCTGTTTTGTGACTTGAAATCCATGCTCCATTGTCAAAAGAGGCATAACACTTTAAGCAAGCAACTTAACTAATGTTTCCATATTCAGGTGGTCAAACCAGAAGGTGATCATCTATGTTGTGTGGATAAATTATGAAATAATGCATGAATTATCCAGGGGTCCACATTGAGAAACATTTTTGCTGAGTATTAAGTATCTTCTAAGAAAACAGGGGTTCCTAGTAAGAAGATTTGAAAGTTTCCTCCGTAGAATGGAGGAAGAAGTACTGTATAACTTTAAAGGCTTTGTGTTAAATTCTGAGTCAGTACCTCTGCTAGCATGTAATGAATTGAGATTTCTGACTAAGGGGATTAGGGGTGAATTCCCTGAAGGGGAGATACCCCTAAGAAAAAGGAACCATATTCTTTAAATGTTACTCACGCTGTCATTTAGAAACTGACGCTTTGGTACTTTGCTGGCCAGTGTGGATGTATTTCAATCTTTGTAAATCTCTTGGGGGCCTTAGACATTTTTTTGTAGCGAGCAGGGACTCTCAAGATGAAAACAAGCTTTGGCTTCTCATTTGTTGGAAGAGTGGCAACTCTCCTCTATGGTAGGGTACATTTCACCTTTCTTGTTAGAGTGGTGTAACGTATTCAAAACAGAAACCCAAAATAATGAAAAGACCATTGCCCCTGCTGACTTCCCCTCGCTCTAGAGCAGGTGTTACAAGTGCAGACAGGCATGGGACAGGGCACATGAGTGAGTGGGGCAGGCCAGGGTTGTCATCATTGGTACTCGGTACTCAGTACTGCATCTGACCCCCGGTAGTGTGGAGCACGAGAAAGCACATGCCCTTCCCTTCCACTTTTTGCCATGGGGGAATTGTAGGCCTGGTGTTGCCAAATCTTCTCGTATTTTGAAGACATACTGAAAATAGACAGCTTCGTGTGAAATCTCCACATTTAAAAGAGAAGAAAACTTTTTTTTTTATATCCTGTGGAGGGAGGGTCAAACAAAACATGTTCATGGGCCAAATTGGCTCACCAGTTTGTAACCTCTGGTCCTGACTTTTCCTGTTATGCTTGTATTTTGTTCCCTCTCCACCCCTCACTCCACCCATCAAAGCTTGACTCTCCTATAGGAAGGACTTCTCTACTAGGAAATACCTGGTATATCCCATAAATTAATCCTCCAGGTATTAATGGAACTTACTTGCTTCCTCCTCTCCTCTGTTTCCTGCAGTTCTGGAAAATACACACATCTTGACAGTGCTCCCTGGAGTCAAAGACACTCCTTTACTGTTGAATCCCCACACCTTACAGTGAGGCTTTCAGGAAGACCACCTAGGAGGAGAAGGGGACAGCTTTGTGATGAGAAGGGTGGTTTGGGGGCCTTCCTTTGTTCCCCAAACCATAAAGTGCAGAACCCTGCTTAGGCTACCTGTGCTAGGACTGGTGACTTCTTTCATGCCAAGGTGTTTTTCTGCTGTGTTCTTGAAGCATAAAATACACCAACACTCGGAACATGGACACTGGTTAATCACAGACATCACAGGCCAGCTGGTTAAGACTTTGACTTTCAGCATCATGCCTTGTAACTGTTGGTGGTACAGTTTATGAACCTAAACATGACTAGTGTTGGAACAATGCCTGCTCTCCTAAGGCCAGTGTTGTAACCTAGTGATCTTTCCAAAGGGAGCCAGAACAGGACAATAAGTTGTAGGTCTAGAATTTAGATTTAGAAAAGCTGTTGTTCTGATAGGAGGTGATGACTGGGAAGCAGTTGATGTAGATTGAGGATTTAGGAACTCTCTATTTCAGAAAAATAAATTCCCCTTTTTTGCAGTGACCTAAAGAGTAAAAGATTTGGATTTTCCCTAAGGCTTTCAGATTATCCTGAAACTGGACAGTGACATGGGCAAATGTAAGAGTAACAGTGAACACCAGCAGCTAAAGAAAGCAGATTAATAGTCTCTTCTCTTCAAATAACTTTTCTCCCAATTATAAAACCATAATTAAAAATAAGTTATACATGTTCATGATACCAGATTTTAGAGATAAAAACAGCTAGCCACTATTTTGGTTTACATCCTCTCAGCGTCTTTTCTCTTGCATACGTACATACTCTACACAAAACTGAGCTCATTACTATGTGTGTTGTTCTGTAACTTGTCTTTTTCACTGGACCTATCATGAGCTTTCTCTTATGTCATTGAATATTCTTCCTCAGTGACATTATAATAGTTGCATGACAGACACATAAATATACTGAAATTTATTTAGCTGATCTTCTGTTGACTATTTAAACGTTTCTGGTTTCTTTTTTTCCTTATTTTAATAACGTTGCAACAAGCGCGCTTATGTGTGAGTCTGTGTATGTATTTCCAGTTCCTCAGAATAAACGTCTGGGAGTACGATTGCTACCTCAACAGATGTGAACATTTTAAAGGCTTGGTACAGACTATTAGATCCAACCACATTCCTTTAAGGACCTTGTTTAAAATACCAGCTCTTGGCACTCATAGCTTTGCTCTTGAAGGGCTATAAGAAGTCAATTCCAAACACAAAAAATAGTTTAAAGAGAAGAAAATCTTTGATGGTTATGAGAGTGGGAAGGAGGGAGAGGGGTATTCACTAATTAGATAGTAGTCAAGAACTATTTTAGATGAAGGGAAAGACAACACACAATACAGGAGAGGTCAGCACAACTGGACTAAACCAAAAGCAAAGAAGCTTTCTGAATACACTGAATGCTTCGAAGGCCAGAGTAGCAGGGACAGGGGTTTGGGGACCATGGTTTCAGGGAACACCTAGGTCAATGGGCATAATAAAACCTATTAAGAAAACATTCTGCATCCCATTTTGTTGAGTGGTGTTTGGGGTCTTAAATGCCAGCAAGTGGCCATCTAAGATGCATCAGTTTGTCGCAACCCACCTGCAGCAAAGGAGAATGAAGAACACCAAAGACACAAGGTAATTATGAGCCCAAGAGACAGACAGGGCTACATAAATCAGAGACTACATCAGCCTGAGACCGGAAGAACTAGATGGTGCCCGGCTACAACAAATGACTGCCCTGACAGGGAACACAAGAGAGAATCCCTGAGGGAGCAGGAGAGCAGTGAGATGCAGAGCTCAGATCCTCGTAAAAAGACCAGACTTAATGGTCTGACTGAGACAAGAAGGACCCTGGAGGTCATGGTCCCCAGACCTTCTATTAGTCCAAGACAAGAACTATTCCCAAAGCCAACTCTTCAGACAGGGATTAGACTGCACTATAAGATAGAAAATGATACTGGTGAGAAGTGAGCTTCTCGGCTCAAGTAGACACATGAGACTATGTGGGCAGCTCCTGTCTGGAGGTGAGATGAGAAGGCAGAGGGGGACAGAAGCTAGTTGAATGGACACAGGAATACAGGGTGGAGAGAAGAAGTGTGCTGTCTCAATTAGGGGGAGAGGAACTAGGAATATATAGCAAGGCGTATATAAATTTTTGTGTAAGAGACTGACTTGATTTGTAAATTTTCACTTAAAGCACAACAAAAAAAAAAAGAAGTCAATTTCATATTTCCCTATATGGCTGGTTGTGTGAAAGACTCCAGAATTCCCTTTCTGGTTCTCTGTGCATTCTTTAATGAAAATTAATGTGTTTGCCTTTTGTGTTTGACAGATTATGGAGCAGAGACATCAGGTACTTTGTAACACGGTTTCATCTAGTAATCCTGTCATTGGGCTATTTAAATATATTTGGACACTTGTGCCTTATAAGCAACTGTAGTAGCCACAGTGAGACCTGAGGTAGCCTCACTCTGGTTATTTCCAATGCTGTGGCTTAGAGAATATACTGGAGCAGCTTTAATTCCGGCTAGGCCTCGCTTAAGATGAGATGGATCCACTGTGTGTACTTGGAATGCATTTTTATATGAATGACCCATGCTGCCCGTCCTGTCAGTGTGGATGACCTGAAAAGGGGAAGCGGAGGGGGCTGCTGCAGAGGGTCATCGGTATTTCTTCTGGGGACAGAGCTTTGATTTATGAGCTCAGCTTTCCGCAGACAGCTGTGTGGTCCCCAAACAAGTCTTGTCTTGTATGATGAATGTATACCAGGGGATCTCCTAATGGAATTAGGTACTTACCAGGATGAAGCAGTTGCTCTTCATTCATTCTTTTCACATGTACTCGCCTTCTTGATAAGCAAACGCTCATTTGCCCCTGTCTCCTAGAGCCACTATATAAACTAAAAATCTGTCAGCCTACTCTCGATGAATGGTTTCCAGAGCCTTATATGTCATAACACTGACCCTGTTCTATTCTAAGCACTGAGGAGATGGACACAGAATTAGAGACATGGACTGTAAGGATTAGAAGAAACCTCAGAAATATTGTCTTGACTTCTGATTTTATAGCACAGTCAGTTGCGGGCTTCAAAAATCTAACACTCTTGTTAGAAGTAAAAATAAATATACAGAAAAATAAACATCACAAGGCAGTGGTTGGTGCCAAATGAGAAGCAACAACAGTACTTTCAGAAGGAGAAGGAACTTTGGTCTCCGATGATCAGTGTCTCTTGCTGGAGAGTTTAGTTTGTTTTGTTTTGTTGTTTTGTTAACTCATACTTGAAGAAAAGGTGAAATTGAAAATTGAAGGCCATTCCTACCATGGGAAATAAGGTGGGTCATGTTAGCTGGTGTGAAGGGTTTGGTAGAAACCCTTCTGTACATCCTTTGCTGTGTAATTTGAAGATGACCCTCTAAAGCCCCTTTCCTTACAGAGCAAGCAGTGCTATAAGTTCTGTATTATAGAGCCTTGGGAATGTCTGTCAGGTGGTAGCTCTTTAGAACTCAGAGATAACCAGAAAAGCAGAGACTCTTCACGGGGCTCAGCCAGCACCCCACAAAGATACACATTTAGGTTGTTTTCTGGAGTGGGTATGGGGTGTGACATGTAGAGTATTTGGGGAGCCGATGGCCACCATTCATCTGTCAGCGGAGGCTTGTATGTCACTGTGATATTGAACAGGATTCAGCGGACCTTCCAGACTAAGGCAGACTAGGAGGGAAGAACTGGCAATCCACTGCTGAAAATCAGCCAATGAGAACCCTGTGGACCACTGCATAACTCAAAGAATGTAATCAGTGTCATGGATTATATATGTGGAAATTGTTGAATTGGTATATATTCTGTGTATATTCTCAACAACAACAAAAATAAACTATATGTATATATAAATCCTGTAGATCACTATGGCCCAATCCACAACCGATCATGGGGATGGCGTATTTCCTTCCATTGTACATGGGGTCATTATGAGTCGGGGGCCAACTTGACAGTAGCTATCCCACAGCCGTCATCTCTAGGTGCAGCCTTGTCTGTGATAAGATCTGCCTCTTTTTTGCAGGACTTGCTTCCCAGGGGAATTTACTGCCCCAGTGCCTTAAACTCTTTGATCTATCTCTGTCAGGCCTCATACTAAACCTCGAAGTTATTGGCAGTATCTATTGGAGACTTTTAAACTTTCAATAAAGTCATAGTGCTGTGAGCTATAATAATTCTAGTAATTCACAGAAGGTGAGAATTACAAATATTTAGGCCTTTTCAGATACTTAAAAACAATACCTGTTTCAGCTAAAAGCTGATACTCGAATACCTTACTTTGCCTTACATTTAAAGCTCCTTTTCCCACTTAGCCTGCCTGCTAACATTTGGTCAGCTAAATTACCCCTTATTAAAATATTAATACTTTCCTTTTTAAAATTAGTTTTCAGTCATTTACATTGTGATTGTCCTTAGTCGTGATTAGGGAAAAGATCAGATAGAGGTCATTCGGTGGTAGAATTCTCACCTGCCATGCAGGAGACCTGGTTTGATTCCAGGCCAGCGCACATCATGCACAGCCACTACCCGTCTGTCAGTGGTGGCTGGCACCTTGCTATGTTGCTGAACAGTTTTCAGTGGAGCTTCCAGACTGATGGACTAGGAAGAAAGGTCTGGCTATCTGAGTCTGAAAATCAGCCAGTGAAAACCCTATGGATCACAATGGTCTGATCTGCAGCTGATCGTGGGGATGGTGCAGGACCGGGCAGCGCTGCATTCTGCTGTGCATGGGGTTGCCGTGAGTTGGGGCCAACTTGACAGTAGCTGGCAATGACGACAACAAAATGTAGTTAACAGTGGGTGGATAAGAGGGATCCTCAGCTTGTCAATTGTGCTTTGAAGTCAGCCTGGGCCATTTGACGGGGAGACCTGAGAAGCACTGCTGTAGCTGGGTTCCAGCTGTTGCTTGGGAGTTGGGTAATCTGCTGGAATTCAGAGGTTAGCTTCACAGCTCTTTCCTTGGAAATCTTTCTTAATTATGAATAAAGGGGTTAGGAGAAGTTTCTGGACTTAATATCTAATATTTTGAGTTCATCAGAACCCTGCCTTATATAACTGGACAAAAACAGACATGTTTATTGAACTGTAGCTTTGCAGTGGGCCTTGTCTGTCCAAAGTGCTGACACTATTGGGCAGGCTTTTGTAAGGGTGAAAACTGGTTTCACCAGAGTTGGGCAAGCAGGAAGTACATTTATTCCCTGGCTAAGCCTCACAGAAGTTTGGTTCAAATCTATCTGGCTTTTTTTTTTCTTTAAGATGGGATTATAGCTCTTCTCAGGGAGCATTCTCTTTTATCCCTTAACCTTCCATAGGGTGGGGAGGAGAGTGGGATGTAGCCGTAATAACAGCAATCTGAGCTTGTGGATAAATTTTTTTCCTCCTTGCTTTCGACCCCTATTTCCTGAAATTAGTCGCAACTGTTACTTGTGCCTCATTTCCTGCCTGACCACTTGCTTGTAATTCAGGTTGCACGTATTGACGTTTTAATAAAATCCCGTGAATACATTTGAAGATTTTGCATTAACCTAACACCATTTAATCAGAACTTCTCGGTGCTTCACGTTAACAAATTATATCTCTGCGTTTTGCCTAGAAAGTATTGACTTTCAACACAAAAGGTTTAAGTATACCATTGAAAAAAGTAGCAGTTATATGTTGAATAAACACCATAACACTTGACTGGCTTGATTCAGTCCAATTTACTAATTCGCATAATTCTTTTAAAACTCATGACATACGTTTTCTATTGAGCAAATGCAAAATTTGAGATAGATCTTAGAAAACAGGATTTTATAGTACATGCGTCTAGTGGAATATCACGCAGCAATTAAATTGTTTATGAGGAACGTCTTATGGCACGGGGAAGTGTTTACATGTAGACTGTAGATGGTACTCTCTCACCAGTATTAAATATTTTTACATGTGTGGAGAAGGAGAGAAAGAAAAAAGACGTGTGGCAAAGAAGTACACCAGGTGAATAGTGATTCTGTCTGGATGAAAGAATTATGAGTTATTTTTATTCTTTGTAATTTTCTGTGGCATCCCAATTTTTATACTGACTGGGTATCACTTTTGTAATAAAAAATAAATCCAGCGAGGAATTGTAAATCATTTTACTGCCTACCTCAGTAGAGATTTAAAACATAAAGTGAACATTCAAGGTTAAATTAATGCTTTCCATAGAGAGACAATGAAAAATCGCCCATCGTGAATTCAAAAAATGGGCGAGAATTTACCATTTAGCACACGTGCAGGGTTCAGTGTGAAACTAGGGGATGCTGGTGTTAACTCACAGGTTTGCTGAAGCTGTTTGGGAAAGCAGTAATTCTGGTATTTACAGAATTAATGGTAGCAGTCAGGGAAAATCCTGAAGCATTTTAGTTCTATGTCTTGTGTGATTATTTTATTTTTAAATAAACCTTTTTTTTTAATTGTGGTGGAACACATACTAAAGTGTACAAGTCTTAAGTGTACAATTTATGAATTTCCGTGAAGTGACCATATCCCTGTAGCCACTTCATTTTACTTTTGTTGTATGTGCTGCTATTTATCCTTTACAGAATTTTCATGGAATTTCTACATAAAAATATATTGTTGTTTAGTGCCCCTTGGTCTTTAGAGGTGACACCTGCTTTAGATATATTGCACTTTTTGCCCTCCTAAGTGTGTTAGCACTTTGGATTTTGAGATTTTTTTGAGGAACTCTAAAATTTCACTCAGAATAAATCCTGTGATTCTTAGTTTATGCTAAGAGAATTTTGCTTTTATAGATTTAAAAATGGGGAAAAAAAAAGTACTAACTGCAAAATTATTGACATCTGGCCTCTGCAGATTTAATTTTTCTTTGTTTCCAGCTGCAGCATCTTTTGCCCCAGTAGGCTGCTGGCGTGAACTTTTTTCCTGTGGATCTGCATGCGATACGGTTTAGTTTGCCCGTCTGAAGAAGCATATCAGCGGCCGTTTGTCAAATGTATCAGACCCAGAAACCCTAAACCACGCTGGGAGAGACTTTAGAGATCGTTGGTCTCAGATGGGGAAACTGAGGCCCGGGAAAGTACAGGCTGTACGCGTCTTGGAGTTGGCACCAGAGCTGAGTCTAGAACCCTGACTCTAAACCTCTTCTCTAAACCATACTGAGTCCCTATTCTCAGCTAAAAACTCACTTTTCCTACTAAAAGTGTGATCTGAAGGCTGTGAAATCGACTTCTCAAGAAAGAAATTACCTAACGTGTTTTCCAGCCAAAATTCTTCATGGGGATAACCTGACAGCATTGACCTGTTTCAGCATAGATCTCTTGGGTTACTCGGGTGAATGAGGGGCGGTGTGGTGATGGCGTAAGTGCCGGTCTGTAATTATTGAGAGCAGTTCCGAGAGCACCTCCAACTGGAAGAACCCTGGCAATGGGGAAAGTGTGGTGTGGTGTTGACTTGTGACCCTTCCCTGGGGAGCGAGCTATGTCAGGGACCCGGCAGCGCTGCTAGAACACAAGGTCTGTAGTCTGTGTGCCCAGGTGCGGGTCAGGGGAACTGGCCGCTACACTTGGGAGATGGCCATTAGTGTTTCATGATTTTTGTTTATTGAGATTTTTCCCCCTTAAGTTGGCTAAAGGTAGGTAGATAAACCTGATTTTTGGTGTTCTAAGGGAGGCCAAGCGACATATATCGAGTATGTGTTGGATACTATGCTGTTGTGTGCTGTCAAGTCGAATCCAACTCACAGAGACCCTGCGGGACAGACTAGAACTGCCCCACAGGGTTTCCAGAGCTGTAATCTTCACGGAAGCAAACTGCCGCGTCTTTCTTGTGTGGAATGGCTCGTGGGTTGGAATCACTGACCTTTCCATTCGCAACTGTAATCTGTACGGAAGCAGACTGCCGCCTCTTGTGTGGAATGGCTCGTGGGTTGGAATCACTGACCTTTCCATTCGCAGCTGTAATCTGTACAGAAGCAGACTGCCACGTCTTTCTTGTGTGGAATGGCTTGTGGGTTGGAATCACTGACCTTTCCATTGGCAGCTGTAATCTGTACGGAAGCAGACTGCCGCCTCTTGTGTGGAATGGCTCGTGGGTTGGAATCACTGACCTTTCCATTGGCAGCTGTAATCTGTACGGAAGCAGACTGCCGCATCTTGTGTAGAATGGCTCGTGGGTTGGAATCACTGACCTTTCCATTCGCAGCTGTAATCTGTACGGAAGCAGACTGCCGCGTCTTTCTTGTGTGGAATGGCTCGTGGTTTGGAATCACTGACCTTTCCATTCGCAGCTGTAATCTGTACGGAAGCAGACTGCCGCGTCTTGTGTGGAATGGCTCGTGGGTTGGAATCATTGACCTTTCCATTCGCAGCTGTAATCTGTACAGAAGCAGACTGCCACGTCTTTCTTGTGTGGAATGGCTCGTGGGTTGGAATCACTGACCTTTCCATTCGCAGCTGTAATCTGTACAGAAGCAGACTGCCACGTCTTTCTTGTGTGGAATGGCTTGTGGATTGGAATCACTGACCTTTCCATTCGCAGCTGTAATCTGTACGGAAGCAGACTGCCACGTCTTTCTTGTGTGGAATGGCTCGTGGGTTGGAATCACTGACCTTTCCATTGGCAGCTGTAATCTGTACGGAAGCAGACTGCCGCGTCTTTCTTGTGTGGAATGGCTCGTGGGTTGGAATCACTGACCTTTCCATTCGCAGCTGTAATGTAATCTTCACGGAAGCAGACTGCCACGTCTTTCTTGTGTGGAATGGCTCGTGGGTTGGAATCACTGACCTTTCCATTGGCAGCTGTAATCTGTACGGAAGCAGACTGCCGCGTCTTTCTTGTGTGGAATGGCTCGTGGGTTGGAATCACTGACCTTTCCATTCGCAGCTGTAATCTGTACGGAAGCAGACTGCCACGTCTTTCTTGTGTGGAATGGCTTGTGGGTTGGAATCACTGACCTTTCCATTCGCAGCTGTAATCTTCACGGAAGCAGACTGCCGCGTCTTGTGTGGAATGGCTTGTGGGTTGGAATCACTGATCTTTCCATTCGCAGCTGTAATCTGTACGGAAGCAGACTGCCACGTCTTTCTTGTGTGGAATGGCTCGTGGGTTGGAATCACTGACCTTTCCATTCGCAGCTGTAATCTGTACGGAAGCAGACTGCCACGTCTTTCTTGTGTGGAATGGCTCGTGGGTTGGAATCACTGACCTTTCCATTCGCAGCTGTAATCTGTACGGAAGCAGACTGCCACGTCTTTCTTGTGTGGAATGGCTCGTGGGTTGGAATCACTGACCTTTCCATTCGCAGCTGTAATCTGTACAGAAGCAGACTGCCACGTCTTTCTTGTGTGGAATGGCTCGTGGGTTGGAATCACTGACCTTTCCATTCGCAGCTGTAATCTGTACGGAAGCAGACTGCCACGTCTTTCTTGTGTGGAATGGCTCGTGGGTTGGAATCACTGACCTTTCCATTCGCAGCTGTAATCTGTACGGAAGCAGACTGCCCCGTCTTTCTTGTGTGGAATGGCTCATGGGTTGGAATCACTGACCTTTCCATTCGCAGCTGAGTGCTTAACCACTGCACTACCAGGGCTCCTTGAGGCCTTAGGAATTTAAAAAACCAGTTGCTGCCGAGTCGGCAGCTACATGGCCACCCCCTGGGTTTCAGAGCAGAACTGTGCTCCACAGGGTTTTCAGTGGCTGACGTTTTGGAAGTAGATCACCAGTCTTTTCTTCTGAGAGGCCCTAGCCCCCACCCCAGAAAAAAACTCCAACCTTTCGGTTAGCAGCTGAGTGTGTGAACTGTTTGCACCACCCAGGGACTCCCGTGGAGATTTAGTGCTTAATAAAACATGTTTGTGAGGACTTACCCTGTGGAGCTGACAGTTCCAAAGAGCGATCCTCCCCTCCTAGAAACCTTAGTTCTTTTGCTATACTGCATTAGTGACATGCACAGGTCTCATCAGACCAAGCAAACTGACTCTTACCTACCTACCTGGGAGTTCGCACCCTGATGGGAAAGCATCTTCTAAGCCTCACATGGCAGCCATCCTGGGCCTGACCTTCAGTGCCACCCCCTGCAGTCCTGTCTACCAGACTCATCCTATCCTTTCTCCCTTTGCCCTCAGTACAAGTCCCCCTCTGAGGCCAGACTGATCTCTCTGTCCCCAAATATCAATGGCTGTTCCTGCCTTTAAGCTTTTGAGCATGTTTTCCCCCTCGTTTAGAATGCCTCCCCCTCCCCTTCCTCTTCAAATACTGTGCAACCTTCAGGGCCCAACTCAGTTCCCATCTTCTCTGCAAAGCCTTTGCCAGTCACCTTAGACCATGTTGTTCTCTCCCCTGAACTCATGTAACACTCCCACCTGTACTGTGGTACGTACAGTTCAGCCTCGTGGTGAAGGGGTGGACTGTGGAGCTAGACTGCCTGTGTGACACTGGCTGTAACTTTTCCAGACCCAGATTCCTCCTCTGTAAAATAGAGATGATAACCGTGCTTAGCCCATAGTTGAGCAGATTAAATGAGTTAATACAGTTAGAGCCTAGAGAACAGTGCCTGGCCCCTCAGTTCTTATTAAATGTTATAGTACTCCTGCTTGTCTTCCTTGTGGTGGTGTTTCATCATTTTAAATATCTATTTCTTGGCCCCTTGTGAAATTGTAAAGTCCTCCCATGAAGAAAGGGACTTGATTTTACACTTTTTATTGACCCTTTTCAGTACTACCTGTGCATATAATAGGTTCCAAATACACATTGCTAAAATGAAATCTCTTACTGCACAGAAGAAAATAGATGGAACAGAAGGCATTGAAAAGAAAAGACGAGCTTCCGTTCACAGATGGAGTTTTCTTATCATTCTTAGAGCATGTAATTTGCTCCTTTGGTTGTTGTTGTTGAAATCTAACGAGTCTCCCACAGTCACCAGAAGTGTGAGCAAGCACTTAGCAAGGATGCTTACAGTCTCAGGAGGTTGTTTCAGACCCCGTTTTCTTCTTGGCCAATAGGGGGAGGAGATCTCAGGCAGTAGATTCTGGAAAATTCACCAGTAGGAAGGGGACCTTCGCCTTCAACCATACTCCCTCTGCCTTCACCTCCATTATTAGTAATTCGGATACTCACAAACACCATGTCCACCTATCAGTGTTCAAACATTTGCGGGAAATCAGAAGTCACCCCCTAGTGGTAAGAGGTTGGGACCCAGGTGAATAAAAATAAAAAAAAAAATTAAATTAAAAAAAGAAAGGTGAATGGGCTCAATAAAAAGTTAATTGCAGATAGGATTCCTGGTGATGGCAGGAGCTGCCAGAGGGGTCTCTGCCAGCCATCCAGCAGCCGGGACCTCAGCCAGAGTCTCCCACAGATCCCTGTGGGTGACCTCTCCGTGACGAAAACGCTGCGTTTCTCCTTCTCCTAGGCTGGAACAAGACATTAAAAAGTTAAAGGCTGACCTGCAGGCCAGCAGGCAAGTGGAACAGGAGCTCCGCAGTCAGATTAGCTCCCTCTCGAGCACCGAGCGCGGGATCCGCTCAGAAATGGGCCAGCTCCGGCAGGAGAACGAGCTGCTGCAGAACAAGTACGTGTTCCTTTCAGGCTGTGGGCCGTTTGCTGAGTGCCTCACTGTTTCTCTTGTTTCCAGGGATTGGAGCACAAGATGCAGTGTGACAAAGGGCTTCTTTACCTAGTAGAACGGTTTTTAAGATGTTTAAAATATTTAATTTAGTACTCCATTAGAAATATGTATAAAACCTGTTGCTGTTGAATCGATTCCAACTCATAGCGATCCTATAGGACAGAGTAGTACTGCCCCATAGGTTTCCAGGGAGTAGCTGGTGGATTTGAACTGCTGACCTTTTGGTTAGCAGCCAAGCTCTTAACCACTGTGCCACCAGGGCTCCTGACAAACATATATGTACAAATGTATATAAAATCTACAAAAACTTACTTTCATTACAACAAAAGCAGTTTATTATTTTGTCTTCTCTCATTTAATAACTTCTGTTTAAAATAAGTTATTGAGCTTTCGTAATAGTATAAGTAAAATTGACAAGAAGTAGTTCTGTCAAAATTTGAAAATCTTGCACCTTCGAGTGAAGGTTTCCAGAGGACTAAACTGTATTTGCTTTGATTTCCAGAACTAAAAAATGATTTTGAGCTTTGATAGATTTTATTTGAAAAGGCAGGCTAAAAGCCAGCTCTTCTGTATGAATTCTTTTAAGCTTTCCATTAACTATTCTGGAATGACTTCTTGACTCAATGTGGGTCTGTCCTTTTTTTGTTTGTTTAAGCAGTGTGTCTGTGGCAGTGATGACTGTTACAGGCTCTGGGCTTTCTGGGTTTTCCGTGTTGAAAGAAAAGTCGTTCAGCATGTAACTCAAAGCTAGAATGTTACAGACAAATAATCTTGCCATTGCTTCTTACCAACTCTGGTGATGGCTCTAGCATTGGTACACAGAGAACGTCCCAATGATAAGCTCACATCACGTGGATGTGTAAAACTGGGAATGGTGGTAGGCAGGGAAGGCAATATGGCTGCAATTTTTATCTGAAGTGAAGCATACTGTGATCTAACTAAGAGAGCTATTTTGGGATGCTCTGAGAAAACGTCTCACAGCTGGAAAGCAGAGGCTGCAGTGGGCACCAGCATAACTGTATTCAGGATACCCTCCTGCCCCTTGTTGCCAGTGTCTGTAGGACTGGACCCATTAGTAGGTTCTTGGTAGGAGTGAAATTCCTTCTGTGCACTACCTAATGTGTTCTGGGGCACTAGAAGTAGTTTGTGTTTTATCCTATTTTGTGGGCTGCTCTCTGTAGATCACTTACCTTAACAGGGTAGGGGCCAGGTCTGATTCTGTACCTGGTAAGTCAGCTTGTTTATTGTTGTGTAAACCCGTTGCCTTCAAATCAATTCCAACTCATGACGACCCTACAGAACAGAGTAGAACCACCCCGTAGGGTTTTCAAGGAGTGGCTGGTGGATTCGAACGGCTGACCTTTTGGTTAGCAGCAGAGTTCTTAACCACCAGCGCTCCATCATTGGTATTTAGGAGTTGTTAAACAACAATGACAACGTGTTTTCCCTGAGCACTGTGGGAATTGACATTTATGGTATGTTGTTCAAACCTATTTACCTGACCTTAAAATGATAAAAGCCATGTTTCTCCAGGACATACAGGGGCATTTCTAATGGTAAAACTCTATATAACGATCATTTCCTTATAGGCTACATAATGCTGTGCAGATGAAGCAAAAAGACAAGCAGAATATCAGCCAACTGGAGAAAAAGCTAAAAGCTGAGCAGGAAGCGCGAAGCTTCGTAGAAAAGCAGTTAATGGAGGAGAAAAAAAGGAAGAAGTTAGAAGAAGCCACTGCTGCCCGGGCTGTCGCATTGGCTGCTGCGTCTAGGTACGCTTGTATCACCCTCCACGAGTGGCCTTCCTTGTACTCAGTAAGACACAGCGAGTTGGATACCTTGGGCAGGATTGAAAATACAGCGATCATACACAGATGGATTGTTTCTAAGCGCTGTTTTGTTAGCTGGCTTCAACTCCATCTGTGCAGCCTTGCACTCTCTTACAGCAACTTCATCCCTCAGTGACCTCATCTATGACGTGGGCCTAGCGAATTGCCTTGCCTTCCAGATTCGGGAGCCAAAGCGCTGCTGATGAAAGCATTCCAGTCACTTTCTCTAAGACCAATGATGACTTAAATGCCTTAAGAGAATTTGATTTAGGAAAAGATTGGTTTCATCTGAAGTTTTTTCCCCCTTTATACAACTACAGTTACTCTCTACTTTAGGTATATGTTTCTGCAGTCTGACTTAAAGCAGTAGAAAGGTAAAATCTTGGTTGCCTAAGTACTGTACTTACTGACTGCTCATGTCTTTGTTGGGTATCAGCAGACTGTCAAATGAGCTGGTAAACATAAGTGTCTATTAGAAAACATTAAATTTGTGGAGTGACGAAAACGTGGGGACCGCTTCCTAAACCATTGAAGAGCAGTCCTGTATAGCAAGTATTCCAAAAATGAATCCGCAGATGCCATCTGAATTCCAGTAAGGAGAGAAGATAGTTAAAATAAGCCTTTTTATTTTGGGGGGTCTCTACTTCACTTTATCGCTTTTTCTTTGGGTTTTTGGACAAGTGAAGTCCATTTGTATGGTGGGGGTCAGTTATGGGCTTGCAGATGCACAATGAGGATTAATTACTATTATTTATTTCATTTTTCATTTCCATCCTAATTTGTATCTGTGTGGTATAATTCCTCTGTAATTCTTCCTTGAGTTTTGCTTTGTTGTATTAAACAAGTAATTTCCGTGCCAACCTTTGGCATGCTGACAGCCTTCTTTTTGATTCTGGCACTTGGAGAATAATTGGTGAATCATCAGTTCACCTTTTAGGAAACAACAGCAAAAGAAAACTCTTTCTCCTTGTGTGATTCTGCCTTGCCCTCAGAAGACTGTACCTCAGGTGGCGGGGCTCACTTGCCCTATCAGCAGCTACACAATCACAAGACGTTGACAATCCCACCTAGGATGTGGGCTTCTTTGTTTGTTTTTAAGGATTTGTAGTTTTAAGCTTTTCTGAAACACATTCACAGGAAATTTTCCTGGACAGTCATCTGGTTTGTCCTGGGCTGTCTTTAATTCACGTACCACCTGCCCTTTTTAAAAACCCGCTAAGGAGGAATAGTAGGTCCTTAACCATATTGTTTAGTGTCTCATATGCCTGAGAGTCAGTAAATTTGGGTCAGCGTCTACCCTAAGTCTCTTTGGCTTCCAGGTAAGCTTATTTGGTTTGATCTTATCCTTGGATGCTTCTTGCTTGCCATCACTAATGGTAGAGGCTGTCTTCATTGTTGAGGAGATCTCAGGCATTAAGCCTCTCCCTGGACCTCCCATTTTGGTAGGCAGAGAACACCTACTTTCTACATTGGATTTTCTGAAACCTTAGTAGTTAAATAGCTCCGGACTGGCCACTGCTATCCCCTTTTTCAGCTGTTGTTAGTACAGTCCTGAGAAGCAGCCTAATGCTGCTCTTTTTTCTTCTTTTTCTTTGTGCTACAGGCTCATGGCAACTTAGTGACCAAGGAAAGCTGACATTCCCAATGCATAGCCTCTCAAAAGTGAAAAAAAAAAAAAAATTTAGCTCACTGCCCCCTGCTGGAGACAGCATATGTTTGGACGAGCATATGTTCTTGCTCAGCTTTGTGTGGTTTGTCTTAAGTTACCTGGCCTGGTGGAAACCTTGCTGGCTTGGGATGCTGGCAAACCTCTGCCAATCTATAAGCTAGGTGACCTTGTACTAGTATTACATCTGTCTCACCTTAGTTTTCTTATCTGGAAAATGGGATAGTACACCTTACCCCATAAAAAAAAAATATAAAGACTGAATAAGGCAGTATAGGCAAAATACCTAGCTTGGTGCCTGGCTTGTGTTAAGACACCTAGTAAATAATTATTATAGATCATTGTTGAATTTATCAAAGAACAGAGAATGAACAGACTGGGTTAAAAGCTAAAACCAAACCGTGGAGCATAAGAGAAATGTGACCCCTGCAATGTGAGTAAGCCTATAGTCCTTTAAATCCCTTTATTTCCTTCTGATTTTTTCCAAAAGGGGGGAGTGCACCGAGACCTTGCGGAATCGGATCAGAGAACTAGAAGCAGAGGGCAAGAAGCTAACAATGGACATGAAGGTGAAAGAAGACCAGATCAGAGAACTAGAACTGAAAGTTCAGGTACTGTGGTGAAGGGAGGGTGGGCAAAAGACTTTCCTCTCATTTGAATTCCTCTTTTATACTAGATTGGTGCTCTGTGTTGCAGTGTGGAGATGGTGCCTTTTGGTCCAAGCCAAATCCCATCGCACCTGAAAAGCTCTGTGACAAAAAGATTTAAAGCACTAATCTTGCCCAGCTTATTTCAAGTCACATTTAATATACCCCAGTTCTAATACAAACCAGCAATGTTGACGATGCTTTGACGTGTTTCATACCAGGATCTGGCTTACTGTGAATTCCTTCCATTTTTTCAGGTTAGGTAGGCCAGATGAGTGTCTTTCAGAACTTATGCATCTCTTCTTAGCCCTAACCTACTCAATCCACGGCCAAGGAACTGCCCCTCGTGGATGGCTCTGCGCCTTGCAGATTGTGGTTCTCAGCAGTGCTCGAAGAAGAAAGGTGCCGCTGCTGTGGATATAGCTAGTCTTTTGGGCTTGTTTACCTTAGCCAGGTACTTGGCATTGGCTCTTCAAAGGGACATTTAAAACCAATGTCATACATTATGAAGTATAGTAATATTGAACCATGTGGTACTGGTAAGGAAATTACTGGTAGGTCAGTGCAGTAGAGGAAGTGACTTGGAAACAAAGCCTAAAGCATGTAGTAAAGACAGCATCAGAAATAGATGGCAGAGTGAGGCTTCGTCGGTGAGAGGCTGTGGAAAAGCCGGGTAACTGGAAGGAAGAAACTAAAATTAGAAGCTCATTTCATGCCACACACAAAAAGAAATTCCGGATGAAGAGTTGAATACAGGAATAAAAACAAAACAAAACGTAAAAAAAAAAAAAACACCAGGTGGAAATATAGTAGAATTTGATCTTGAAGCAAGAAAAGACTTTCTAGACACAAAGCAATGGAAGAAATCCCAAAGGGAAAAAAATAAATGAAAAGTAAAGTTGATTGGGGAGGATACAGATGGTGCAAAAAATATAATAAATTAAGGAATTAATATTTTCAGTATATAAATAGCTCACAAAAATTGCTAAGAAAAACTTACATATACAGAAAAACAGGCAAAGGACAGGAACAAATAACCCACAGAAGAAATGCAGGTGACTAATAACATAAGAACATGTCCTCTTCAGGCATCGAAGACATGCAGATTAAAATTAGGTATCATTTTTCTCTTTTGAAATTAGCAAAGATGTTCTTAAATGATAATATTAATCTTGGTGAGCAATGAAATAGGCCTTATACATTACTGGTGGAAGTGTAACTTTCTGGAAAAGGTCATGTACTTTTTAAAGATTTTTGATGGACAAGCTGTTCCCCCCCCAAAAAAAAATTTCCCCTTTTAAGAATCTAGCTTACAGTAAATATTTAAAAATCTGATCAATGATCGATGTACAAAGATGAAGATGTTCATTATAGTGGTATATATAAATGCAAAATCGGAAACAGTCTTAACAATGGAGATTCTTTCATCATGGTATACGTATTACTGTGAATATTATGCAGCATTAAAAATTGTATTTTGAAAAAATACTTGAGGTGATAGAAATTTTCTAAAAGCTATATACAAAATTGTACACACGGTGTTACGCTAAAAGACACACATACATAGTAAAAAGACTAAAAAAATATATCAAATTTTTCGCAGTGTTATTTGGGTTTTGGGATCATGGGTGATTTTTTTTTTTCCTGCGAACTCTTCTGAATTTCTAAATTCTCTGTAATGTTTGGATTTCTGTCTTAAAATTTTTTTTTCAAATATCCGTGTACATATTTACTGGCTACCCGTTGTTTTAAGTGTGCTTATTCTGCATATGCCCAGTCAAAATTACGAACATTTTTGCAGTTTTAATGTAGGTTGAGCGTAGAGTTTTGACAAATTTGACTACAGCATTACAGCAACATTTATAGCTAACCAGCAAGGAAAAAGTTCTTTGTGGCGCTAAATTAGGCTTGCAAGGAAGTATTTTATATGAAGCCAGAGTCCATTGTTATGTAGACTTACGCCCAGTACAGAGTCAAATAACTTTCTACTGAAATTTTTTGCATGTGAATATCACCATACATTTTTAGGTCTAAATCCACAAAATGCCAGGCTGCTGTGTTCTGGTGGCCAAGTCACTGCCTTCAAGTCATTTCTGACTCATAGGGACCCTGTAGGACCGAGAACTGCCCCATAGGGTTCCAAGGCTATAATCTTTATAAAGGCATACCGCCACATCTTCTCCCGTGGAGCAGCTGGTGAGTTCAAACCACCAACCTTTTGGTTGGCAGTCGAACACTTTAACCACTGCACCACTGGGGCTCCTCAAGTCAATAATAAAAAATAAAAAAAAAAACTTTTTTTTTTTTCCCCCAATAATAGTGGGATTTAATTTCTGATCTCAGGCTAATTCATAGACACCGATGCCAAGACTATCTCATCACATTGCTGTGTTGATGTTATTGATAGGAGCTTCGGAAGTATAAGGAAAATGAGAAGGACACTGAGGTGTTAATGTCAGCCCTCTCAGCCATGCAAGATAAAACACAGCACCTGGAGAACAGTCTGAGCGCAGAGACCAGAATCAAGCTGGACCTCTTCTCTGCACTCGGCGACGCAAAGCGGCAGCTCGAGATTGCCCAAGGTAAGAGAAGAGCAGGCCTGGGTGAGATGGCATGACCAAGAATGGACAGGGAGGCAGAGAGCAAACCTTCCCTTAGAGCTCTGAACCAAAGGGCATTCCTGTTTTCTCTTCAAGTGGTTTGGTAAGTGCCCAGCACTGAAATCTAGAATTCATCACCCTATTTCATTCTGCAAATGTATTTTGAGATGAGAACATGTCAAGTACAGGGCATATAGAGAAGAGTAGGAGCTTCTGTGCTCAAGGAGCTTACAGTGTTGTTAAGGAAATACAGAACTGCGGAGTCATCAAACCGTGCTGTTGTATCAGTATGTACAGGGGCTGTGAGAACAGAGAGGCAGGGGCTAGACCAGTCTGGGGAGTTAGAGAGGTCTGTTTCCCAGGGGAGCTAATATCTGAGCTGGGTCTTGAATGATAAGAAGGAGTTAGTCCAATGAAGAAGCAGTGTGGTGGGAGCTTAGGGGCAGAGAGGCATCTAAATAAAAGAAGCAGCCTGGGCAAGGGCAGGAAGGTTAGGTGGGGCCTGATGCGTTCAGAGCTGCAGCTAGCCCTGCTTGGCAAAATGGTGGGCGAACAGGCTGGAGAGCAGGCCATTCAGTCAGTAGGTATTTACTAGCACTGTAAGAGTCCCTCAGGGTACAGCCCTAGTAGGGACAGACAGTGAACAAGTAAATATATGATATACCAGATGGTAATAGGTACAATGAAGAAAATAAAGCAGTGATGAGGCATGTGTTTGTGTGTAGGGCCACTGCTTTGATAGGGTAAGATCCCTTGAATACGTAGCATTTGAGCAGAGACCCAAAAGAGGAGAATGAGTGAATATCTGAGGAAAATCCCTCAGGCAGAGGGAGTAGGAATAGGCAAGGTGGCCAGTGAGAGCAAGCTTGGTGGCTAGCAGTAGTGTGCATAGTGGCCAGGGGGGTTGTGTGAGGTGGACAGTGGGGCTGTAGCCTGCATGTGAGCAAGGGCCACAGGAATCAGAAATAGCAGGAGCCGGATTCTCTAGGGCCTTGTAGCCTATGGAGATAACTTTGGACTTTACTCTGAGTGACATGGGGAGATTTGGAAAGATTCTGAACCAGAAGTGTGACATGCTCTGATGAAAAGAAATTTGGGATTTGTCCAAAAAATGATTAGTAGCCCCACTGATTAGCCACCAAGAGATTACTGGGAAAAAAGAAAAAATTCAAGCCAAGTTGATTTGGAGAAAAGAAAAGAATACTTCAATTCAGCAGGTACTCACAGAGCATTTACACTTACTGTGGGCAAAGCATTGTTTTAGGAGCTAAGGGAGACAAAGATGATACAAGAGGTAGTCTAGCAGGGGATTTACAAAAGTAGTGATGTGCAAACTGTGTGATCTTAGGGGCCCCTTTACACTTGTAAAATTATTGAGGCCCCCCAAATTTTTTTTAATACCTGTCAATATTTACCTATTAGAGATTAAAACTTAAGTATCAGGCATTGTTTTACATTTAGCAGAGCTCCATCTCTGCTTCTGCATTCAGTCTGTTGAATATCACACATCATGTCGTTTCTGGAAAACTCCACTTACACTCAGGAAAGAACGAGAGTAAAGAAGGCAGGTAGCATCTCAGTATTGTTACGAAAACAGTTTTGACCTGGTGGGCCCTATGACTGCACTTTGACTACTGCTGCACTGGGGTAAGCCATGCAGAAGGGCCTGCTTGAAAGGCCAGAGGAGCGATCGGGGATGGCTTCGTGAAGAAAGGGGCAGGGGGTGGACTTTGAAGGATAAATTCTGAGAGCAGAGAATGGCAGGGAAGAGCATTGTTACCTGAGGGAAGAGTAAGCAAAGAAGGAAAGTGCTGGGAGTGTCCAGGTTTGCAGTGGCCTCATCTGGAAGATGCCAGAGAGTGGGAGATGAGGGGACTGTGAATGAAGCCATACAGTGTATTCCCAAGATTTTCAGGAGGAATGGGGCGATGTGTTCTGACGGTTATTTTGGAAATGTCTTTCCAATAGCAGTAGCAGGGTGAAAGATGGATTTGAAAGGTGAGATTGAGTAGAGGCAGAAGCCAGTTAGGAAGCTCTTACTGTCCTTTATCTGAGAGGTGGTGAGTACGGGTTAAGAGGACGGTCCAGCCAGGTGAGTAAAGGAGAGAAGGGATGCCTGAGAGATCTGTGAAGATAGAGTTACTGGAACCAGGAGGGAGGGCAGAATGGGTTTAAGGGGCGAGAAGAGAGAATGAGTTTGGTTTTAGATGTTTTGATTTGGAGGTGCTTCCCAGACCCCTAGGTGAGAGATGTTCATCAGTCTGCAGAACTGGGGGCCTAAAACCTAGAGAGAGGTCAGAACCTGGGGTGGGGGATTTGGAAGCTATGAGGCCTTAGTGAAGCGTAGGAGTGGCTGGTGGCCCAGGTGATGCAGCAGGAAGAGAAAAGGGGCTGAGAATCAAGCTCCTTTGATGGGAGAGTCTGTGGATGCAGGGAGAGGTATTTAAGAAGGCTCCTGGGAAAACCCAAACCAAAAACCCTGTATCCTGCATTAAAGCGGAACTTCTTACCTTGCACCAGCTTTTTTGCCTGCCTGGCTCAGCACCCTGAGGAGTAACCACCCTCTCTGCCTCGTTCCTGTTCACTTAGGTTTACAGGCTTGAAACAGATTCCCCCCAGCCCCTCCCCAGACTGAAGTACCACCTGTTCTCAATGTAGTCAGGGGGAGCTTGGCTTCCCAGCCCAGACTTTATGCTGCCGCCAGCCCAGGAATCCTCATAAAGTAATAAAGAAGGAAACAGAGCTCTGAGAATGTTTGTATGTTACTGATGAAAATAAATCAAACTTAAATATGCATGGAAAACGATCCAGTGGCTCTAACAGCAGATGCCCTTAGGTATTTTATTCATCTGAGCCTTATTTTGCTCAAAGAGAAGGAGGGTATTCGATGCTTACTTAAAGCTGAGGGGACATGAAGGAAGCGAGAGAGAGCAGTTCCTTTCTGCTGCTCTTTGCTGCTGCCTTCCCCATTGCTTCCCTCCACTGGCATGCTCAGAATATTCTAGTAAGAAACTGAACTTTGTAATTCAAATCAAACCCCTGTTGCTTTTCTCCTTTTACTTTCTACATCATTTGATTCATCCTGGTTCCAAAATGACTTTCATCTCTACTACATACTTTTTAAAAAATGTCACCAAGCTCTCTTACACTGCAAATACGTTACTGTCACCTGTAGGACCCAGGAGCAGTCTCAAATGAGTGTAACTCAAGTGCAATTCCCCCCCACCTTTTTTTTAAGCATTTAAGAAATACTCATAAGTGTTTCTTTCCCTCGGTAGACCAGGGAGCTTCATAGCATGATGAAAATTGCTTGCTCTTTGGAACAAAGTGGTCCTGGATTCAAATCCTGCCTCTATACCTTAAGTGAATGGCTTTGGGCAAGATATATAATTTTCAGAGCCTCAGCTTTTTCATCTTTAAAATGGAGATAATAATATCTGCCTCATTCAATGAACAAATATTTATTGAGTTGAGCAGGGCACTGGGCTGGGCACTAGGGATATAGCAACTGAAAAAACAAAAAATAGACACAGTCTTTGCCCTGGACACAAATCATCACCCAAATAAATACATAAGAGATGGAAGAGCACTAATAGTGCAAACTCTGGAGCCATGCTGATGGGTTTGAATTCTGGTTCTGCTGCTAGCTGTATACCTTGACAAGTCACCCAGCCTCTCATAGGACTGTTGTGTGAAATAAACATGAAGCACTTAGAATAGTGCCTGACACACATGGAGCCCTATGTGAGTGCTAGCTTTTGTAGTTATTGTCACTATTACAAAAAATAAGTAACAGGAAGGGAAGTTTAGGGTGTGTTTAAAGTCTAGGAAGAAAGGAGAATCTAGAATGGAGGACCAGGAAAAGATTTGCTGAGGAAGTAGAAACAGAAACCTCAAGAGAACAGGAAAGAGCGGGGGAAGCACAGAAGGGGAAGGGGGCCCAAGGCAGGCGGGAGCTGGTTGGATCAAGAAACTGAAGTGAGGGAAGGTGTGCTGTGAAGCTGAATAGGATAATGTTAAAATGTCTTTCCAAGTGCAGACTGGGTGGCCCATCCGAGGGGCACTGTGCCAAGAGACTCCCTCCGTGAGGGCAAGGGCGAGTGGTCTGGGTCATGGAGAATCCCCTCAGGGCAGCAGACGTAGAGGTCCTTCTGTTTTCCATGAGAGAACCTCTTGTGTTACTGATACTGAGACCTTGATTGGACCGTATTCCTTGGACTAACAAACACTCAGAGGTAGTCCATCCTCCCAGGAAAAAAAAATTCCAGTTCAAGAGGTGGAGCCACAATTCAAAATCAGCACCACTATGAGACTGTCGTAGGTGACTGCCATGTTTAAACATGGCTCATGGGCTCTTTACTATAGTTACACCTACATGAACAAAATCACTTTTTACCTCTAAACCAGGGGTCAATCAACTACAGAGCTCACAGGCCAAATCGAGCCTGCCACCTGTTCTTGTACCGCTTAGGAACTGAAAATGTAAGAATGGTTTTTACATTTTTCCATGGTTGGAAAACACAAAACTCAACAACAAAGACAGTTTGTGAATGTGACCCGCAAAGCCTAAAATATTTACTCTCTGGCCCTTTACCAGAAAAGTTTGCCTGTCCTCACAAACATCAGGCTGGAGCTGTTCACGTTGACCCGGATCCACTCAGGGATTGTCCCAAGAGGGCATTGTGTTGGGTGAGCTCTCCCTCCTCACTAACAATGAGTCTTTGATCTTCTAGGACAAATCCTTCAGAAAGACCAGGAAATCAAGGACCTAAAACAGAAGATAGCTGAAGTCATGGCCGTCATGCCCAGCATAACGTACAGTGCCGCCACCAGCCCCCTGAGCCCTGTTTCCCCCCATTATTCTTCCAAATTTGTGGAGACCAGCCCCTCTGGACTTGATCCCAATGCCTCTGTTTACCAGCCCCTGAAGAAATGAAGGCCAGCTGTGTGTTTTGCCCAACCATTTGGTTACCAGAAAGCATCGCAAAGGAACGTCTCTGGCAGTCAAGATAAAAAAAAAGTTTATATTGTATTTTGTGGGGACTGTACATGTTGTCATTTTTAAAATGGGGGGGAAGATACCATCCAAGTCTGATTAGAACTGCCCATCAGTTTTTCTTGTAAATTTTTAGAAGACCTCACAGAACTTTGCAGTTTATTTTTCTCGGTCAACACATTAAAACCATTCTTGGATTTCAAGTGGCCAATTTTGCCTTTTATGTATTCTTACATGGTTTCCTCTTGAAGAAAAAAAAAAAGTCAGGGTTTTTGCATCTCAACCCTTAATTTTTGTTTTGTTCTTAAGCAAATAAAACCTGCACATTGGATTCACATAGGATAATGAAAACTTTGAGTTTTTAGAGTGAAAGGGTTAAATAATCTAACACAGCTTTGATTTTATAGCTGCATCAAAGAAGAGGATTATTGATATTACAGAAAACAAAAATTGATTACCCCTCCAAGGACTAGTTCAAGGATCATCATTTCAGCTGAGAGGAGAGACTTAGTGATGAGACTAGCTGTGATAATATAACAGGGGTTGTGTTTTGAAGTATTTCTATTCCCATCGGTGTGGTTAGTCCTAGGAAATTGCTGGCAGCAGTCTTGTTCACAGTGCCTTGGGAACAGACGTTTCAAGAGGAAACTTGATAATTTTAAACTATTTTCCCCCTTTACTATCATCTATCTCCTGTCTATATCAAGCTCACTGCGAATCCTGCCGTAAAGCTGGTGGGTAGCTGGGCTATTCGTTACCACCAAGGTTGTATCTTCTCTGTTGTTTTAATAGAAAGCACCTCAGTGTTCTGTAACTGCCTGGAGTAAAGCACTTTGGGAAGGGAAACTGGGCAGTTTGTGTATGGGAGACTGTAATGGTGGCTACCAAAGCTGCAGTTCTTGGTGGGGTCCCCCCCGCCCCCCGCCAGTTTATTTAACTCTGTTTTCCACTTTTCATCATCTTGTGTTTGACTGTTGAAAAGAAGCTGACTTTCTCAGCTCTTGTGCCAAGGAGAGTTTTTTTTTTTTTTTTTAAGTTTTTAAATCCAAATTGCATAAAGATTTCGTTTCAAATGTATATTCTACATTGGTAGAAAAATGTTTGCACTGGCAACTTTTGGAAGTGTTTAAGAATAGAGTGGGGTGAGGGGAGGGCCTGGGAGAGGGAGGGGCAAATCAAAATTATATGTGGAAACTAGGAAAATTAAGAAACTAAATAGATTGGTTTTGCTTCCTTGTCACGGATTCTGGAAGGACACAGTTCTTCTAAAATTTCCTGTTAATTGGCATGTACGTCTCATTTTAAACCAAATTAAGTAGGACAAGCAAGTCAGTAAAATAGGAGTATTAAAAAGAATCATCATTTTATTCACTGATCTTATTTTGGGATTAAAAAAAAAAAAAAAAAACCTCTAGCTTTGGCCAGGTGTGCATGTTGCTGCCATTTTGCATTTTTGAATCATCTTGTGTAATTGTCACCATGAAAGTGTTACTCAGAATTGTCACAGATTTTTTTTCATCTTTGTGGAAAAACATGGAAAATTGTCACTGACTTTGTGTTGAGGTTCCCCCCATTTTGCTGCCTTTTGGGACACTTTTCTTTAAATACGTGGATTTGGCTGCATTCTTTTTTTTTTTTTTTCCTCCTGTGGGGTTCAAAAGAATAAACATTTTCTTGAAGATAAAACTAGTTTTCTGCCTTTTTAACTTTTCAGGAGGGCACAGCCAGGTAGATTGTTCCAAGTGGGGCTTAGATGCTCACTGTCTTGTTCTCTCGTCATCTCAGCACGCCTTCAGATGGTGGTGCCCCACACAGCTTCAGCCACTTGGCAGAGAGCATACACCGGACTCTGGAGGAATCCATCTTAAGTTGGTTTTATTTCTGTTCTTACTTAAGATATGTTCATCTCTCTGTGTCTCTCTCTCATCTGATTGGTGGAAAGGCTGACTTGTTTTCTGGTACAACCCTATCTGCTATAGATCCTGAACCGAACTTCAAAGTAACTACTTTTCTTGTCCATCTTGGTTTTAGAGGCTTCTTCTGTTTTCATCTGAGAAGCCAGCTGCCTCTCTTGTCCCATGTTTTCCTCTTTTGGCCATTGTTAACAATTGGTCTTGGCTCCAGTTTTGGAAAATTCTGCCCTTTGCACCCCACCCTCTGTCCCTATTGCTGGATAGCCTTTCTGGATCTTGGCCATTAATTCTCTTGCTAGACACACCACACTTAATGCCATGAGCAGATTTCCCCAGGGGAAACGCCTTGGCTTTTGCCTTCGGCTTCCCTGAAAGAATGTGTCTGCCTAAAGCATTCTTATTGGCACATTCTTTTCCACTAAGGAAATCTCCAGTTGTTGTCTTTGTTATTTTAGGCTCATCATAAAGTGGCTCTTAGTACATTATAATTTATTACATGCCATAAAGCAGCGTTTGCCATTCTAGATGGTTAAATATTTACAGATTGCGTGGGCTGAGTGTGTTTTGACTGGCTGAATAACCTCTCTTTATTGACATCTCCCAACTTTATATAAGGAAATAGCTGTCGTACGTCCATTCTGCCTGTGCTAATCTTTCCAAGAGATCCTATAAAATGAGAGAGAATAGCCTTTTTCCTCCCACCCCATTTCCGCATGCTCACCCAGCTGTGTTAATTCAGGCAATGTGAAGCCTCCTGAGAGGGCTGAACATTTCTAATAGCTGCCCTCAGATTGCTTCTGCAAAACTCACACTGCACCAGAGGGAGCTAAAGAGTAAATGGGAAACCCATCCCAAGGCCAATTCAGTGATGTCAAGCTAGTAAGTAAACTGTTTTCAGGTGGGCCACAGTAGCTAGACCTGTTGCCAGTTAGGTTAGAAGGCCTCTGGGACCTATAAACACATCGTTTTATATGACTCTTAACGAAGTTTATTGCTGAGCTGGCTTCGTCACAGGCCTAGAAGCACTGGCCAAGGGCCTCCCCACCTCTATAATCGCCCAAGTCTATTCTGGGCCATGCAGAGCATAGGCAAGACCTCTGGATGGGCTGAGGGGACATGGGAATCTGGTCCCAGCTTTGCCACCTCTGTCTCTGTGACCTCCCTTAACCTCTCTGGGGCTCCATTTCCTTACTTTTAAGAAGTATTCATTCTTGCTCTCTTGCCTGCTTAAAGGTGTTGCTACGGAGACTGTGTGCCACGCTGCCCACATGGAATTCCAGAACAGCAGCAAGGAGTCGCTTTGAGGGTAGGGACCTGGCTAAGGATTCCTGTTCTGGCGCTAGCTTCACCCGGCAACATGCCTCCTACTCAAAAATGTCCGCAGCTATGGGCTAGTAGCCCCATTGTCCCCTAGGAGCTCGTCAGCTGCCATTGAATCAGCCCCTGACTCGTGGAGACACCATGCACAATGGAATGAAACACTGCCTGGTCTCATGCCTTCCTCAGGATTGGTTGTGGATTAGACTGTTGTGAGCCATAGGGTTGATTTCGGCAGATTTTTGGAAGCAGATTGCCAGGCCTTTCTTTTTAGTTTGTCCCAGTGTGGAACCTTTGCTGAAACCTGTTCGGCATCATAGCAACATGCAAACTACGGATGATAGACAAGAGGTGACACTTCACGCACAGCCAGGGCCTCGGCATGGAAAGTGAGAATTCTACCGCTGAACCACCAGCATACCCCTCAAGGGCTTTTTGGAAACAAAGACTCTCGGGCTCTTCCGCAGACCCACTGAGTCTGAATCTGCACTCTAAAGAGCTCTCCAGGTGACTCACTGGCACATTCATGGTTTTAGAGCCCCTGTCCTGAGCTGACTCCGCTAACATGAAAACTAGCAAAGACTGTCATAACTCAACGTGAACACTGTCACCCTCTCCTAGTCCAGAAAAAGACTACAAACGAGGCATTGAAAACACAGAATCAAGAGTTTAATTAAGAGGCGAGCTGGAAATGAAGATCTCTAAACCTTTATATGGAGCGCTGGTAGCCCGGTGGTTAAGAGCTACAGCTGCTAACCAAAAGGTCGGCAGTTTGAATCCACCAGCTGCTCCTTGGAAACCCTAGGGTAGTTCTGCCTTTTCCTATAGGTTGCTATGAGTCAGAATCGACTAGATGGCAACAAGTTTTTTGTTTTTTTTTTAAACCTTATGTAAGTTTAGTCCTGGGTGGCACAAACACTTAAGTGCTCAACTACTAACCAAAAGGTTGGTGGTTTGAACACACAGAGATGCCTGGGAAGAAAGGCCTGGCAATCTGCTTCCGAAAGGTCACAGCCTTGAAAACCATATGGAGTGCAGTTCCAATCTGCACATATGAGTCACTACAAGTTGGAAAAAACTATGGCAACTAACAACAACAAAACTCATATATTTTACTTACTTCGTTTATGTCTCCCCCCATTAGAATGTAGACTCCATGAGGGCATGGATTTTTCTGTTTACTGTTGTAACCCTAGAACCTAGAACAATGACTGACTGCCACATAGTAGGTGCTCGATAAATGCTTAATGAATGAATAAGGTTAAGGAATAGATAAGACATGTAATCTGAAATATGTCTTAACTGAACCAGAGCATTGCTGTAACAGTCCTATTAGAATAACAGTATGAACAACTTCCTAGAAGGGGAAGGGAAAATTTTGAGGTGGCATATTTACCGTGATATCTCCCATCTGCCTGTTTCTGGTTTCCGCTGAAACCTTGTTTTTCTTGTCAGATCTTCTTTACAAACTCCTGCTTGATTTGACCAGGTGCAGAGATTTCCTAAACAGCTGGATGCACTGAGAACAGTCTCTTCTCTGCCTGGGAAACCTCACTGCAGGGAACTGCTGGGGGCCTATCCATTCTTCACTCAGTTAGAGCCTTAGACTGCATTTCCCCGAGAGCCTGCACCGCTGCGTCTTGAGTCAGTGTGGGGCTTTTTCATCCTGACAATCATCTAATTATAAAACATTTCCTCCAGGAAGGTGGCTGGTTAAATGCATGTCCCCAAAGACCTCCTTCCAGCGGATCGCACTGCTGTTCTTTACCCCTTCCTTCCTTGGACTTCAGCTTTGACTTTTTCTGCTTTATTCCTATCTCAATTTTTGCTTTTAGTTCCTCTGTCTTCTGCCTGAGGTTCAAGTCTTACATCCCCCTCAGAATGTGCTTTCTAGGGCTGTGGAATCACTCTGCCATTTTAACTCTGGTCTCTGTCCTAAGAAGCCCCTTCACACAACGTGGTGTGGGCTTGTAAACCCTGTCGGAGAAGCCTGGATCCGTTTGGTCTGGGACACGTCTGTTCTGCCTTTATACCCCAGTTCTGCAGCCTCCAGACACTGCAGGGTTCAAAGGGCGGTGGGATTCAGTGTGGGGGCAGGGACCTTTCTGTGGTGTATTTGGCGAAGTTGTCCTGGCACCAGCGTGTCCCATGTAGTCACTTTCTTGCCATTCCCCTCCCTTTCTGCTCAGCTGCTGGGTCTTGGGGACAGTGTTTTACTCTCAGGGACCTATGCTGTTCTGACACACTTATCCAGTACTAGCACTTATTAGAAGAATGGCTGTCACACTGGAGCGCTCATCAAAACCACCTGGAGGGTTTATTAAAGCGCAGATTTCTGGGCCCCATTCTCTGTGTTTCTGATTCAATAGGTCTGGGGGAGGGCCTAAAAAATTGCATTTCTAACAAGTTCCCAAGTGAGGCTGATACTGCCAGTTGTGGGAGCCCACTTTGAGAACCACTGACTTGAGAGAGGGAGGGCAGACCCTGGGGCCCAGCCCTTGCCTGAAGCCATCCCCTCCAGCTGCCACCAGAGGGCATATTCGGCCTTAGGGAGAGTTTTTGTTTATCTGCCAGTCCAGCTGGACACCAGAGGTTCTTCCCTAAAGACTTGAACCTAATTACAATGATTGTTGTGTATTAGGAAGAAGAAACGTAGATGTAAGAATTCAAGTGGGTTTCCAACGTCTGACTCTGGCAGTCTCATGGGCCAACCTTTTGAAGATGTTCAGTGTCCCGGCTCTCGAGAAACGGAGCTAACCATTCCCACTGGACTAGACTTGTGGGCCCCTCACTCAGCACAGCGAAGTGGGGACTTCCTTCAGAACGACCTAGGGTCTTTCTGTATTCAGAACCCAAGGGCTAATTAAGATTGTTGCTGTTGTAGGTGCCGTCCATTTGATTTCAACCCCATGTGACAGAGTAGAGCTGCCCTATAGGATTTTCTAGGTTGTAATCTTTATGGGAGCAGATCGTCAGGTCTTTCTCCTGTGGAATTGCTGGGTGGGTTCGAACCACCAACCCTTCGGTTAGCAGCTGAGCATTCAACCATTGCACCACTGAGGCTCCTTCAGTTAAGATTACAGGTGATTTTAATTTTCTTCTTTATACTTTACTGTATATTCCAAATTTCCTAAAATAAACATTACTTTTATAATTAAAAAAAACAGTTTTAAAACAAAAGGAAAATACCCAAGCTTTGGCTGAGCTTGAGGTAAGGTGAGAAACCCCCAGCTGGCACTTGCTCCCCAAGATTCTTTGCTCTTTGGTCCTGCTGAGGTATCTGGCTGGGCCAGGGGCAGCGTGGGATCACAGTCGGCTGTCTGTTGAGGAAAGCAAGGCTGGGACCAAGGAACAGACAGTTATTGGTGAGGATTTGTGACTACAGTCTGTCGTCTTCTCTGTAGTTCATCTGTCGCAAGTGCGTGGGGTCTGATGTGTTTGGGTTCAGCCAGCCCCAGCCCAAGCACAGCACAAAGTCACACGGTGCTGCTGTGCTCACACGCCCAGAGACTTCCAGAGGGTCGAGCGCATGGGAGCAGGCCAACAATATGAAAACTTAGAGACTTTCTGGCCCAGAGGCTCCTATTTAGTGGCCTGTACACATTTATGTTTGCCCTGAATAGAATTTAATAAATCTGAGCTAACATTTAAAAATTCGGAGATTTCAGATGAAAATAATCCAGATTCTTTGTGTTTTCTGTTGAAAACATGCTATCTTGTGGCTGGCACCCCTAACTCCACCCTGCAGCAGGAGTAGCTTCCACTCCGTGGGCAGGAAGGGGCTTGGAAGGAGAGGGCAGTGGGTCGCAACCCTGGCTGCTCACTAGAGTCACCTGGGGAGCTTTTAAAAATGCCCATGCCCAGGCCCCACCCCCCAGAGAGCCTGATTGAACTGGGCTGGGGAGGAACCTGAGCACTGTATTTTTTTTAATTCTCAGAAGTTTCTAATGTGCGACCAATGCTGAGATAATGGGAACTAGAGGGTAATAAGAGGACACTTCGGTCCTGGCTGGGCCTGGGGCCTGAGAGGATGTATGTGGTCAGGGCTAGGCTGGGGCCAGGACTTGGCATGTTTTTAAACCAGTTGCCATCGAGCGGATTCTGACCCACGGCCACCCCGTGTGTGTCAACAGAACTGTGCTCCATCGGCTTTTCAAGGCTGATTTCTCAGAACTAGAACACCAGATCTCTCTTCTGAGACGCTTCTGGGTAGATTCAAACTTCGACCTTTCAGTTAGTAGTAGCGAAGCACGTTAACCTTTTGCACCACCCAGGAACTTCAGAATGTTTTTAGCTGGCCCCACATTGGGAAGTGAGTAAGGCTGTTCTCAGCTCTCTCCTTCCTTCAGGCCCCTTGGCCTCCCTCTAGGCCCTTGTCCTGGATTTCCCTTGTCAACCATTTTTAGCACACTGATCTTTCCCAGTTTAAATTATTAGCCCTCCTTTTTCCCGGAAGAGATTCTGTTAGCATCACCTCAATTTGTTATTATTGTATGTTCTTCTCTTATCTGAGGATTTTAATATTGTGACCCGTGGAAACTGACAGCGGCCGATATCAGCCCAAAGGGAATGAAGTGGGAGGGGATGGGACACGCACGCTCGAGGATGTCTGGAAGCCTGAAAAGCCAGCTGGGGACAGACAGGAGCCAGCCAGCTTGGGAGGTCTCTGAGACAGGAGCTGCTCAGCAGAGCCTGGGCCCTAGCCCTGGGATGAATGGGTCCATGTCCTAACCTCTCCCAAGTCGGTCTTGGGAGATTGGGGTAGATGTGTATTACTGTTCCCATTTTCCACTCCCTCTCTGCTGAGAGAATGATACACCCACCTTGCCTCTCCTCCGTATGGATGGAGTGCACTTGCTCTCCTCAGAAGTGGAATGGGCCGGGTGACTTAAACTGACCAGTGGAATGTGAGCAGATATCACGTGCACCAGATCTGAGCAGAAGCTTTAAATGCACCTGAGTAGTTCAGGTTAGCCTCTTGCTTCTCTCTGCCAGGAGAGCAGTATTTCCCAGATATGGGTCCCACCTTCAGACATGTAGTTGAGGGTTGAGCAGAGCCACAGCCAACCCTCAGATCTGTGAGCAAAACAAAACATGTTATCAGTGTAAGCTGCTGAGATTTGGGGGCTGTTTCTTACCACAGCAAAAGCTGACTAATACAGAGTCCAAGGTGGAGTCACATGCCCTCCCCTTGGCTGGGCTCTGGGAAGGAGAGCAGGAGTCTGGGGCCCCCATAGCTTCACAGTCAGAGACAAGGCCACACGCAGAAACAGGTCATTACCCAAAACAAACAAAGGTACGTTGGGCTGAGGGGGGCAAGAAACCACAAATGCCCACCATATCAGTAGTTTTTGTAGCCAAAGCTCAAGGCAATGAGTCCCAGCCTTTCCTCCACCAAGGCCCCTTTCAACTTCCTCTCCTATGAGCTCCATGTCTGAAGGATTTTTGCCAACAAACAGAACTAAGTACATGTATTAATTCATTACAACCAATACCGTATTAGTCCAGGGCATAACTGCTAATAGAACTTCTGATCGACAACCACGGCCAGTGGAGCTGAAAAGTGAGAGAGTTCAACCTTTCAAGTCACCTGTGCAGCCTCATCCTGGCTTCTTGAAATATCAAAAATAGCTTTGGGGATGCTGTTACCACCTTCCTGAGCCGCTATACATCTGGGCGCCCTGGTGGGAACTGACAACTTAATATGCTCCCTCTCCTGAGAGTGTGCCATTCCTGTAGCAACACTGGAAGCTGAAAATGTCCTCAGGACCCAAAAGAACAGGCCCAGTGGGGGCATTTCAGGCACAGCAGCCAGTCGATGCAGCGACCAGGCACGTGGCCTTCTGAGGGAAAGACCGTGGGGGGCAGCAGAAGCTGTTCTGCAGACCAGTTGGTCCCCAGAGCCACCACCACCAAAAGAAAAACCTCCCTGAGCACTTCCCTTCTGCCAGACCCCATGTCCACATAGGACCATTTACTCCAACGATGTCGGTGGTTAGCAGAGTTATCCTGGCCTCTGATGAGGAAACAGAAGGAGATGTCTACCAGCTTCCCAGGCCCACATCGCTGTCCAACCTGGGATTCCTCTTGTCATTTCACAGTTGGGAAAAATATGGTCTAGAGACAGGGGCTTTGTGCTCAGGGCCTGGGCAGTTTGGCAGTGGGAAAGTGATTCAGCCCAATAAGAACACCGTTCCCGTTTGAGGAGGGGTCTACAATGGGCCAGGTGCCTTCCTGTGGGTGGCCACATCTCTGTGCAAGTGAGGAAACTGAGGCCATGCCAAAGGGCTCACAGACAAGAAGAGGGGCTGGAACCCAAAACAGGTCTCCTTGATTCAGAGCTTTTAACTTGCCTCGGGAGAGTGATTGAAAAAAAAAACCATTGCCGTTGAGTGGATTCCAACTCATAGTGACCCTACAGGGCAGAGGAGAACTGCCCCGTAGAGTTTCCAAGGAGCACCTGGTGGATTCAAACTGCCAACCTTTTGGTTAGCAGCTGTAGCATTTAGCCACTATGCCACCAGGTGGGGATTTATCTACAAGTCCTCGGCTTTGGGGAAAAGAAATGAGTGGACAGATGTAGCCATCTCCCGAGCATCCAGACCGCCTTCTTTCACCTGGGGACGCTGCCTTTCTTTTAGGGGATTCACCTCCCTCGCCTTCTCAACCTGTACATTGGTTGGAATTGACCCCACTCACTTCCAGGGGACGGACTCCATCCACCAATACCCTCCTTCAGACCACCCTGATTGGTTGAGGGATGGCATACAACAGTCAGGACCAATGAGATGCAAGAAGACATTAACTGGGCCTTCTGCGAAACGGTAGCTTCTTCTCTGTGAAAGCTACTAGGAAGCTCCTCTCTGGCTTAGACCGCCTGATGGACGAATATTAAGTTGAATACTTTTGGAGACATGCTAAGAGAGTCTGGGTCTGTTGGGGGCGGGGGGCGGGGGGGGGGGGGAAGCGGCTCTCAAAGGTTATAAACGAGACACTGAGGATTGATCCCAGGCTTCTTTAGTCCCTGGCCAGAGTGAAGAGCAAAGTCAGGCCGGCGCTCCTGCCCTATGTGTGCTCACCTACCGCAGGGCCCGACATGGACCAGGGATTTCATAAATACCTAGCGTCTAACTGCAGTAAACTTCTGAATAAATGAACAACAGATGAATGATGCTTGCTCTCAGGGCCCCATCCCTAATGAGCGACTGAACTGGACTTGCTACCTCTCCTTCAGTTGTTCCCTCTTCCAAATGTCTCTAAGCCTCAGTTTCCTCATCTGTAAAAAGACCATAATAATAGTATCTACCTCCTAGAACTATTGTGGAAACTAATGATTTAATATGTGCCTGGCACGTAGTAGGCCCATAACACATGCCAATTATTATTTCTCTCTTGTAGTTACAGTTTCCTCAGCTGTGAAGTGGAAATTCATTTATTCATTCAACAACCTGCTTATCTTAGTCACCTAGTGCTGCTATGACAGAAATACCACAAGTGGATGACTTTAACAAAGAGAAATGTATTTCTTCAAAGTAAGGTAGGCTAAAAGTGCAAATTCAGGGCATCAGCTCCAGGGGAAGTCTTTCTCTCTGTGTCGGCCTTCTCATCGATCTTCCCCCGGACTAGAAGCTTCTCTGCACAGGGAATCCAGGTCCAAAGGACTTGCTCTGCTCCTGGCACTGCTTTCTTGGTGGTATGAGGTCCCCAACTCTCTGCTTGCTTCCCTTTCCTTTCCTCTCTTGTAAAAGGTGGTGCAGACCCCAGGGGAACTCCTTTTACATTGGATCAGGGATGTGACCCGTGTAAGGGTGTTACAACCCACCCTAATCCTCTTTAACATAAAATTACAATCACAAAATGGAGGACAACCACACAATACTGGGAATCATGACCTAACCAAGTTGACATTTATTTTGGGGGGACACGATTCAATCCATGACATTGCTGATCATCCATGTGCCAGGCATTGTGGTTAAGGTGAGGGGCAATTACAGAGATAAACCACCATTTATGCCCAAAGAACTCACCGTCTGGTGTGGCAGGCAGGCAATCAAAATTTAAAACCCATGGGAGGAGATCCACAGTATATGCAAAGTCTACTGTGTTGGAGTGGGTGACCCAAGAGTGGGGGACAGCTACCTCCAGAAAACAAAACCAAAACCAAAACCATTGCCATCAAGCCGGCTCTGACTCATAGCGACCCTATGGGACAGAGTAGAACTGCCCCATAGAATTTCCAAGGAGCGCCTAGTGGATTCAAACTGCCGGCCTTTTGGTTAGCAGCTGTAGCACTTACATAGATTTGAATTGAGGTGGAGGATGGGAGCTGACTCCAGGTCCCCTGTTCTTTCCAGTATATTGAGTTGGCATGAAGACATATGGCGTGAGATCCAGTTGTTGACCCGAGCCAGACAAAAAAAGGAAGACAAATCACCAGATAGCCCAAGGTTTAGAGTAGTAGATAAATAAAACTTAAGGATCATGAAAGAAGAAACCAAATTATATCTCAGGCATTTTCTCCTGAAAATAATATCTTAATTTTTAAAATCAGGTGAAATAATGTATAGATATAACCCTTTAAAGAATTTTATCTTTTTGAAAACTTTATTTAAATAGAGGTCAATCGGATATGAGCGGTCACATTACACCGCCACCTGGTGGCAGCATACTAAAGTAACAGATTTTATTTTGTGATGAATAAATGAGGCAAGCTCAGTTTTGTGATGTAACCAAAGATATCAAAGCCACTCCCTCCTTTCCCCTTCTCTCCTTTGCTAAAACTTCCAAGTCTGAAGCTCCATAGTTGAAGCTCCCAAGTTCCCAGCCTTGTGTTTGAGCCACACCTGCTCCCGTTTCCCAGCAGATAAGCCAACCTTCTCCGCTTCCCTATCCTCTGCCCTTCGCCAGCTTTAGGGAGCCTTGGACCCCTCCTGCCCCCCCCAGCTCTACATTGGTACTAACACCTCACCAAACCCTCAGCCTAGCACCGAAGGAAAAAGTAGGTGTAGTGAGAGAATCCAGCCCAAAAGTATACATGGGTTCAAATAATGACTTCACCACTTACTGTCTGGGGGTTCCTGGATCTCTCTGAAGGCTCTTTGAGCTTCAGTTTCCCCATCCGAAAAATAGGATAGAGTTTGTATTCAAACCCAGGTTACTTGTTCTTTCTACTGTCCGTCTCTACAAGAGCTGGAGCAGATAGCTACCAAGACCTGGTGGGGAGGGGTGGGATGGAGAGGAGCATGGGAGGCAGAATGCCCCTCCACTGCACTTCCTTCTTCTCGATGCCTCTCTCAGAAATGGTTAAGGTCACCTCCTGCCTGGAGCTCCCTTATAGTCTCCATCCCAGAGCCCCTTCCCCCAGCATCCTAATCTAGCCAGAGTCCTCTTCCAAACTTCCTCAGAGCCTGGCCCCCAACACCCTGGGGCATCTTATAACTCGCTTAGCACTGAAGGGGCAAGGAATGAACAAAGGTCCATTGCCCCCTCCTTGGGGCATTTCATTGTAAAATTCTACCCCACGGAAGGCAATGCTCAACCTCCTCAAATGCCTTACAAAAGATAGTGTTCTAGGTCCGTGGAAAAGGGAGGCATTTGGGAGCTGGCCTTCTCCAACCTCAGCACCACCAGAGCCCTGTCCTGAAGCTTAGGAAACCAGCCTTCCGGCTGATGCTCAAGCTGCCTGGGTCTTGTTTGGTGGACAAGTCACTTACTCTCTCTTGAGCCTTGAATTCCCCACCTGTAAAGAAATCTCGCTAGTATGGCCCAGCTCTGACAACATGGCTGCTAGGGTTGCTGAAGGGAGGGCAATGTTAAGGGGTCCTCTTCCCTTCCTTCCCTTCCCTCCCTTTTTGGGGAACCTCAGGGTCCTGCTAGGAGTAGGCAGCGCTGCTGTCCCTGGGGGAGCGGTTCCTGGGGATAACCAGGAATGCTCCTCCACCCTCGCTGTGGGCAGCCAGCCACAAGTGCTGTATTAATTATTACCAACTCCCCCTGGGAAGCAAATTCAAAGTGAGGTCACCATGGTAACCCAGACAGTTGCAATGTGACCAAATTTTTTAATTGTTCAAAATGTTCCAGGCAAATTACCTCTCAGTGGAAGAGAAAAGAATGGAGCCTCCATCCCACACCTCGGTGGTCTTAGGAAGAAGAGCTCAGCAGCTCCCTTGAGGATTGAAACATTTCTACAAAGAGGAGATGAGCGGGGGCAGGGAAGGGAGACTGGAGCCCCTGCCTCAAGGGACCAGACCTGGTGCCTGAGACTGTAATGGCATTCAGCATCCTGAATGATTCCTCACGAGGCCTGCCTGGGCAGCTGGAGGTCCTGGGTTCTAGTCCCAGCTCCAACACCATCTTGCTCTGCGGCTGTGGGTTGGTCTCTTGCCCTCTCTGGACCTCCAGAAAAGCCTTAGTCAGTAGCATTTCTTAAAAGATAAGACAGATGAGCCGGTGGGTTATTAACCTCATTTTTATGGGAGGGGAGGAAACCCTGGTGGCGTAGTGGTTAAGAGCTACAGCTGCTAACCAAAAGGTTGGCAGTTCAAATCCACCAGGCGCTTCTTGGAAACTCTATGGGACAGTTCTACTCTGTCCTATAGGGTCGTTGTGAGTTGGTAATCGACTCAATGGCAGTGAGTTTGTTTGAGTTATGGGAGGGGGAAAGGAGCCTGGTGGCACAGTGGTTAAGCACTTGGCTGCTAACTAAAAGGCCAGTGGTTAGAACCCACCAGCTGCTCTGTGGAAGAAAGAAGTGGTAGTCTGCTTCTGTAAACATTTGCAGTCTTAGAAACCCTATGGGGCAGTTCTGCCCTGTCCTACAGGGTTGCTATGAGCCAGAACCAACTCGATGGCAGTTGGTTTTTTGGTTTGGGATGAGAGAGGAGGTGGGTGAGGCTAATCAGGCCTCCAAGGCAGAGGGACCTGAATTCAAATCCCACTCCTGCCACCCAGCAGCCATGTGATCTTGGGCCAGTGACTTGACCCCTCTGAGCCTTGGCTTCCTTACCTGTAAGAGGGGGACTAATAGTAGTCCCACCCCTCAGGGTGGTTGTGAAGTTTAAATAAGATCACCCGTGGAAAGCACTCAGTTCAGCACCTCGCACGCAGCAGGTGCCCTTGTCATCGTCATTGCTGTCATTTGGTAAGCGTCCCATGTGCAGTTCAGAGCTGAGCACACTGGGCATGATCATCACTGAGCCCTTACCGTGGTCCTCCCATGAGATGAGTGCTATGCATTAACCCCATTTCACAGATGTGGAAAGTAAGGTTAGGGAGGCGAGGCGAATCATCCAGGTGCCCAGACACTCGTGGGATTGGACCTAGATTCAGATCCAGGTATGTCTGCCCCCAGAACTCAAGGTCCTAATTGTTTTTCGCACACCTGGGGATGAAAGAAGACGTGGGTTGAGTGCCCCACATGGTGTGATAAACAGTGTTCATTAAACAGTGGGCCCCCACAGGCACACCCAGGTTTCATGTCATAGCAACTGATCCCTGATCCCTGTCTTCTGGGGCTTGGGAGCCTGGATCTGGTGGGTTCAAGTCTTCCATGGCTCAGGCAGTGAGGAGAGAATTAGAGGCAGCGACCCCAGTGGGTCCCCTCCTCAGGGCACTGCCCAAGGGCTGCCAGGATCCTCTGCATCACGCTGGCCCTGCCCCCTCTCCACCCTCGCCAGTCTCTGGGGCCCTGGCTGCCCTCGCACTGCAGGGACACAGACGGCCAGGAGCTACCCTCATCCTGCTGTAGGTACTCCCTGGCCCTGCACAGCCCACTCGTGCCCCTCCTGCTGGGTCAGCACCCCACCCCTGCCTCACTCCCCAGGAACCCCCTGGCAGGACTGGCTTTCCCAGGACAGAATGAGGTCAGGCCTTTGAGTGATAGATGAATTTAATAACCAGCTGCTCCTGCCACCAGTCCACTCACCCTCAGTGTCCCAGGCCCATCCAGGGGCCAGAGCCAGTCTGACCAGTCAGGGGAGTGCAATCAGAGGGGTGGAGACCCTCTCCCAGCCAGCTCAGGGCTCTGCTGAGGAGTCCAGAGCAGCTCCAAGTCCAGATCTGGAAATATGGACACCCTAGTTTTAGCCCTTCTGCTCGATGGTGGTATGACCTTGGGTGAATTGCTGCTCCTCCCTGGGCCTCAGTTTCTCCATCTGTAAAATGGAGTGGATAATCCCCGATCCCTGCCTTCTGGGGTTGCTGTAGGGACTGAGCCAGTAGCAGATGCGACCTCACTTTGTAAACCCTCATGCACACAAGAGGCGTGTCTCAGTTTCCTAGCGCTGCTGTAATACAAATACTACAAACCGGCGGCTTTCCAGACCAGAAATTTACCTTCTCACAGTTCAGGAGGCTAGAAATCTGAATTCAGGGCACCGGCCCTAGGGGAAGGCTTCTCTCTGTTGGCTCTGTAGGAAGATCCTTGTTGCTTTCAGCTTCTGTAGCCCTGGCACTCCTTGGTTTCTTCACGGGGCATCGATCCCCCCTCCAACTCCCATCTCCACGTGTATGCCTTTTTATCTCTGTGTCTATGCAGCTGCTTATAACTTGGAAGCATTTAGGCTTAGGACACACCCTACACTGATATAGCCTCATTAACATAATAAATAAAACCCTATTTCCAAATAAGATTACATCCACATGTATAGGGGTTAAGATTCCAATTCCTATTTTGGGGGGACATAATTCAATCCATAACAAGAGATGTTCCTGGTTATTAATAACCTTGGCTGCTCTCTGGGCTGGGCTTCCCGGAAGCAGACCCTGAGACAAGGACGAGAGAGCAAGTAGTTCACTTGGGAGGTAATCCCAAGAAGCACCGGGGGGAAGTAAGGCAAGAAAGGAAGAAACCAAATTAGGGTGCGTTAATGAGCAGTGACAGCCAGGGACATCTGAGTCTCGAAACTGCTGCGCCTTCTGGGAGATGGAGCAAAATGTGCCTCAGATTTGTCCGAATCAAAGGGTGAGAAAACTGGGGTACTGATCCACTAAGTCCCATCCACTGTTGGCTAAGGACTGCTCCCAAAGACATCAGCTTCCTGGAAGGAGCAGAGTGTGCTCCACAGCCAGAGAACGCCCTCAGGCAGACAGTTGCGGGCACTTACAGCAAGAGGTAGCCATGTGCACAGGAAAGGTGACACTGAGGGGACACAGGCACGACTCCACACACATGATCTTATTTATTGTTATCTTCCCACCAGCGCTGAGAGGGAGGTAGTATTTATTACTGTACCCATTGCCATCGAGTCCGTTCTAAATCATACTGACCCTATAGGACAGAGTAGAACTGCCCCCATAAAAAAAAAAAAAGTGTCTCCAAAACTGTAATCTTGACGGAAACAGATTGCCACATCTTCCTCCTGTGGAGCAGCTTGGTGGTTCCAAACGGCAACCTTTTGATTAGCAGCCAAGTGCTTTAAGCACTGCACCACGAGGGTTCTCTGAGGTAGTATTAGTAGTCCCTTTTTGCAGATGAGGAATGGCTTGCCCAAGGTCACACAACTTGGAAGGAAGGGGTAGGGCAAGGACTAGAAATGGCTACAGTGTCTGGTCTTTCTACTGCCTTCAGAAAGGCAGGACTTCTCTGCATGCGGGTTGCCACCAGTGGTGTGCTGATGAATGTTTAACAATGGGTGGGGGTGAAAGCCTTGACTTATAAAAAGAAAACTCACAGGGACACTATAGGACGGATTAGAACTGCCCCATAGAGTTTCCAAGGAGCGCCTGGTGGATTCGAACTGCCAGCATTTCAGTTATCAGCTGTAGCTCTTAACCACTATGCCTCCAGGTTGCCGATTGCCGTGATGTAAATATTCCCACCATAGCCAATTTCAAGCTATTGAAGTGACATCACCGAACAGAGTTGAGAAAAGATGCTAAAAATAGGCTCTTATGAGCTGGTATGAGCTGGCTCCAGAACACCACTGGTTGGAATATTTTGGGCCTCGTTTCCTACCCGTCCCACAGTACCAGGTAGACTGAATATCTCTTTAGGGTGCAAAGGCACCACACTTACTCCAGCTCCCACCCCTTTGCTCATGCTCTTCCTCCCCTCTGTAATGCGCTTTTCGTCCTCTCCATGTGTTCAAATCTTATTCACCCTTTAAGAGGTTGCTCTGGTCCTACTTCCTCCAGGCTGAATTAGTTAGGATAAGTTAACACTAGCTGCTATAATAAACAATCCTTCAATCTCAGTGACTTAATACAACGCACATTTATTTTTCACTCATCCTGCAGTCCGCCGCAAGTGGCAGAGGTGTTCTGCTCCATGCAGCCATGGGAACTTAGGTTCCTACCATCTCGTGAATCAGCCTTTCCCTCCCAAGTTCACCGCAGAAGGGGGAGAGAGCATAGAACATCCTGCAGGAGTTTTTTGGGGGGAGGCCTGGAACTGATGCTCATTATTTCTGCCTACTTTGGTTGGCCAGACCCAGTCACAAGCCCCTCCTAAGTACAACGAGGTTGGAAATGTGATTTTCTTCTATTTCCCTGACCACCATAGCCCAACCCAACTTCTTTCTTTTGTAGGTTTTTCTAGAACATATTGCCTACTGTTTTCTTTGGTGTTTGACTCAGTTGCCCAGCATGATTACTGGGTTGTCTTTTCTGCCTCCACAGACTCAGGGAGGCTTGGCTGTCAAAGGGAACCTAGGGACAGGTTTCCCAATGCTTGTTTCAGGTGTAAATCACCTGTGGATGCAGGGTTTCCAGACCAGATACAGGGAATTGGTCTTTTTAATCACCTTGCCAGGTAACTCAGATGCACAGCCAACATTGGGAATCAACAATCTTGTCCAAATGTCCCATTTCATGGAAGTGGAGACTAAGACCCAGAGAGGGGGAGGGTTGTGCCCCAAGCCATGGAGTAAGTTAAAGCTGGATCCGAGACTTGAACCCAGGACTCCCAACTCTTAATCCTGGGTTCTGTCTGCTATACTTGGTGTGTCTTACCTAACACATCTGACTCTAAACCCCAGCATAAGACACAGGTAGATGCTAAGTCAAGTCACAGGTAATCCAGATGAACTTTGAGGCCAAAAGATAATGGGTTCAGCATGAGCTCTAGAGGTAGGCAGACCTGTGTTCAAACCTTACCTCTTCCACCTACTTGTTGTGGGATCTTATGTAGGCAAGACTCTTTTTAAAAAATAAAATAGTAATTTTTTGTTATCGTTGTTGAAAATATACACCGCAGAACATACACCAATTCAACGATTTCTACATGTACAATTCAGTGACAATGATGACACCCTTCAAGTTGTGCAACCATTCTCACCCTCAGTTTCCTAATTGTTCCTCCCCATTAATGTAAACTTACTGCCCCCTAAGTTTCCTATCTAATCTTTCAAGTTGTTTTTGTCAATTTGATTCCATATAGTTCTTTAAAAAGCACAATGCTTGCTTTAGTTATCTAGTGCTGTATAACAGAAATTCCACAAGTAGAAGTCTTTAACAAACAGAAATTTATTTTCTCACAGTTTAGGAGGCTAGAAGTCTGAATTCAGGGTGCTGGCTTTCTCCCTCTGTCGGCTCTGGGGGAAGGTCCTTGTCTCTTCAGCTTCTACTGCATGGTTCCTTGGAGAGCTCCATGTGTCTTACCCCATCTCTCTCTGCCAGCTGGTTTAATCTGTTATAACTCTCAAGAGAGATTGACTCAAGATACACCCTACGCTAATCCTGCCTCATTAACATAACAAAGACAACGCATTACTAAATGGGATTATAACCACAGGAATAGAAGTTAGGATTTCTAACACATATTTGGGGCGCAATAATTCGATTCATAACATTCCACACTTTGGCCCTCAAAAATTTATGTTCTTGTAATATATTCTAGACAAATAAGAGAAATGCACACCCATGTTCATTGCAGCTTTATTCACAATAGCAAAACGATGGAAACAACCTAAGTGCCCATCAACAGATGAATGGATAAACACGCTAAGGTACATACACACAATGGCATATTATGCAATGATAAAGAACAATGATGAATCTGCGGAACATCTCACAATATGAATGAATCTGAATCTGGAGGGCATTATGCTAAGTGAAATCAGTCACAAAAGGACAAGTACTGTATGAGACCACTATTATAAAAATTCACGGTAGGGCTTACACACAGAAAGAAACAATCTTTGAGGGTTGTGAAGGAGGGGAGGGGAGGGAAAAACACTAACTAGATGATAGATAAGTAGTAATTTTGGTGAAGAGTAAGACAGTACACAATACTGGGAAAGTCAGCACAATTTGACCAAGGCAAGGTCATGGGAGCCTCATAGATGCATCCAAACTCCCTGAGGGACCAAATTACTAGGCTGAGGGCAGGGGACCACGGTCTCGGGGAACATCTAGCTCAACTGGCATAACATAGTTTATAAAGAAAATGTTCTACGTCCTGCTTTGATGAGTAGTGTCTGGGGTCTTAAAAGCTTGTAAACAGCCACCCCATCTGGAGCAAGGGAGAATGAAGAAAACAAAGACACAAGGGAGAGAGATTAGTACAAAGGACTAATGGACAATAACTACCACAGCCTCCACCAGACTAAGTCTAGCACAACTAGATGGTGCCTGGCTACCACCAACAACTGCTCTGACAGGGATCACAATAGAGGGTCTCAGACAGAGTTGGAGGAAAATGTAGAAGAAAATTCAAAACTTACAAAAAGATACTAGACTTACTGGTCTGACAGAGACTGGAGAAACCCTGAGAGGATAGCCCTGGGTGCCCTCTTAACTCAGTACTGAAGTCGCTCTTGAGGTTCAACCTTCAGCCAAAGATTAGACAGGCCCATAAAACAAACAATAACACATGTAGCTCAACCATGTATGAGACTAAATGGGCACACCAGCCCAGGGGCAAGGACAAGAATGCAGGAGGGGACAGGAAAGCTGTACGAATGGAAATGCGGAACCGAAGGCAAAGAAGGGGAGGGTGTTGACACGTGCCTGGTTGGCAACAAATCTCAAAAAACAGTATGTGTATTAATTGTTTGATGACAAACTAATTTGCTCTGTAACCCTTCATCTAAAGCACAATAATAAAAAAAAAAAAATTCATGTCCTTGCTACATGCAAAATACATTTACCCCATCACATCATCCCAAAAGTCTTAAATCAACTCCAAATCCAAAATCTCATCTTCTAAAGATTCTAAATCAAATATGGGTGAGATTTTAGGTGTATTTCATCCTGGGAAAAATTCCTATTCATCTGTGAACCTGTGAAATCTAGAATACAAGCTATCTGTTTCCAAAGTACAGTTGTGGAACAGGCACAAGGTAGACATTTCCATTACAAATGGAAGAAAATGGAGGGAAAGAAGGGATAACAGGCACCAAGCAAATCCAAAACCTAGCAGATCAAATTACATTAACTCTCAAGGCTTGAAAATAATCCTTTTTTCCCTGAGACCATCTGGCCAAAGCCCCACACTCCCGATTCTGGGTGTTGGACACACTCTCCGGATTCTAGGTGGAGGCCTCTTGGCCCTGGGCTTCAGCTCTGCCTTCTAGGCCCTCTGGGATTGCAACTTTGTTCCTTCAGCTTCGGGCAGGCCATTCACCTCGTCCGTCTGAGTGATGACCCCACACCCTCAGCCCTAGCAGGCGGTGTTCTTCTTCCCCTTGGGCATGAGCCGTACTCCCTCAGATTTGGGCAGCAAGCCTATCCTCCTGGCACATCTTAATGGTAGCTGCACAGTCCAGACCCGAGTTGGAGAAGGGTCGACTCTTTGAAACCTAGGAGGCTGTGGCCCAGTCCTTTGAGATCCAGGAGTCTGTGACCCCACCCTTTGAAATCAAGAAGGCCCTGCTTCCTACGCTACTTCCAAGAGCTCTGCTCATCTCCAAGCTGCTCCAAGGATTGTCCTTTTCTTTTCTTGGAGAAAAATAGATGTAGCTCCTTTGGCCTGTTTCCTGCCTGTAGAATTCCAAGATGCAGACAACATTGTTCCCTTTCTTTCTTTCTCTGTCCTCTTAGTTCTAAGCTGATGGGTTTTCTGCTGTGGTAGCTAGTTAGATCCATCAGTCACAGGCTTAGTCGCTTTACCAAAAGATTTTGTAGTCAGGGCTTCGAACCAGTTCTAAACAGTTCAGTCATGGCTGAAGGAAACAAGGCAGGACTTTGAACCAGTTTGAAGCAGTTCAGTAATGGTTGATAGAAACAAGGTCAGTGTATGCATTTCATATCAATCAAATCTCTTGTGCATCAGCTTTTGACCCAAGTAGGAAACAGGCAGTGGTGCCCTTCTCAAAGATGGCAGCTGACTACACTGCTTTGAATGTGTGTCACTGTCCAGAGTCCTGCCGGTAATCCAACCTCCCACATCAGGAAACTTTTAGGAGCCAATAACCCACTCTCTTGCATCAGGAAATTTTCAGGGTTAACCACAGTCATAGAGGTTAGGATTTACAACGTATCATTTGGGAGAACATAATTCAACCTATAACAATGCTCAAGGCAGACATTCTTTACTAATTGAGCTAAATTGTTTTTTGGTTTAAAGAAGACTTCAGGAAATATTTTTGGTTTAAGTTTTAAAGAGTATCTCAGGGCAGTAATTTTGGGAGTTTATCCAGTTGGGCAAGTCTCTTAACCTCTCTGAGCCTTGATTTCCTCATCTAGAAAATGGGGGTGATAGTAATACCTACCCCAGAGGGTGATTGGGAGGATAAATGTATGAAGCATGCTCAGCAGAGTATCTGTTAAACTCTTAATACATATTTATTGTTGGCTCTGAGTATCTGCTGAATGACCAAGAGGTCAGGATAAGACTAATCCATGAGAGAGCTTTGTCTAGGTAAAGTTTCAGCCACTATGCAGAGAGATTTTTCTCAAGAAAATCAGCTCCCAAAATGTACATGCCGATCCCTTGGAAACTCAAGCTGCACAGCTTGATCTTGATTTTATCCAATTTGGCGCACAACTAATTGTTTTAAAAATATACCCAAGCTGTGCCTGTGCATATGCAAGCCTGGACAGTGTTCAGCGCACAGAGCCAGGTGGGTCCTGGCCTACGGAGGGCCGTGGCAGTCAGGAAAGATGAGGTCCTGCTGCACTGACAAACAGCCAACAAATCTCAGTGCTTAGAATGATGAAGATTTCTCAGTCCCTCTTCATGGACATCGTGGGTCACCTCTGAGACTCAAACCCAGGACTCCCAACTCTTTTTGTGTGTGTGTGTGTACTTTAAGTGAAAGTTTACAATTCAAGTCAGTTTCTCATACAAAAACTTATACACACATTGTTATGTGACCCTAGTTGCTTTCCCTACAATGTAACAACACGCTCCTTCTCCCCACCCCATATTTCCCATGTCCATTCAACCAGCTCCTGTCCCCCTCTGCCTTCTTGTCTCGCCTCCAGACAGGAGTTGCCCACATAGTCTCATGTGTCTACTTAAGCCAAGAAGCACACTCCTCACCACTATCATTTTATGTCTTATAGTCCAGTCTAATCCTTGTTTGAAGAGTTGGCTTCAGGAATGGTTTTAATTTGGGGCAACAGAGAGTCCAGGGGCCATGACCTCTGGGATCCCTCCAGTCTCAGTCAGACCATTAAGTCTAATCTTCTTACTAGAATTTGAGATCAGCATCCCTCTTTTCTACCGCTCCATCAGGGATTCTCTGTTGTGTTCCCCATCAGAGCAGTCATTGGTGGTAGCCAGGCACCAACTAGTTCTTCTGGTCTCAGGCTGATGGAGTCTCTGGTTTATGTGGCCCGTTTTGTCTCTTGGGCTAATATTTTCCTTGTGTCTTTGGTGTTCTTCATTCTCCTTTGCTCCAGGTGGGTTGGGACCAATTGATGCATCTTAGATGGCTGCTTGCTAGCTTTTAAGACCCCAGATGCCACTCACCAAAGTGGGATGTAGAACATTTTCTTAGTAAACTTTGTAATGCCAGTCGACCTAGATGTCCCCTGAAACCATGAAGACTCCCAAGTCTTAATTCAAGGGGCTCTGCTCGTGGTAGACACTCAAGGGCCCAGGCTGATGGAGCAGCCACTGTAAAAACGGCATCGCAGTGTCATCTGAGCTCCTTGTCTAACTTCACAAGGAGGAGAGAGAATCAAGAACAACATCAGGCCAAGCCTGTTGAGTCCTATGAGGTGGAGGTCAGACATACCTCCTCTCTCCAAAGTTTTTACCAATTCTGACACCAGCCGTCCCTCCCACAGCACTCTCTACTTCTTCGCTGGGTTAGATAATTCATTGCAATGGCCACAGAGAACTCATAGACCATACTTGAAGTTATGGGGTTTATTAGGGAAGTAACAGGTTACAATTCAGGATCAGGAATGACTGAGGATATAATTCTTTGATCAGGACAGTTTTTCTCAGCCCTGCCTACAGGCAAGCCTCTCTCTGGCCCTTGGCCCCTTGGCACTCAGACCTGGCCTCTGCCGTGCTTGGGCAAGTATTACAAAACTCCTTACCTCCACCAATAAGTGCCTGGAGTCACCCCACTTTGCCAGTAAGCCTTGGCCCAAAGGCTCTCAGCTCTCTGGCTCCATGGGTTAGCAAGTTCCGGAGGCACCCCATTCTGCCAGGAAGCTTCCTGCCTGAAGGTGCTTAGCTGTTTTCTCACTGGTCTCCTGGTTCTGCTGCTGGTGTTTGCCTGCTGCTGCTTCTTGCCATTTCACACCATCTTTGGTGTTACAGTTCTCTCTCTCTGTATCTTGGTCTAGGAGGTTCTCAGCACAAGGACCCTGAGTCCAAAGGACACACTGTACTCCCGGCTCTTCTTTCTTAGTGGTAGTGACATTCCTCCTCTGCTCTGGGATTGGCTGTCTTCTTAAGCCTAGCAGTATGGCAAAAGTTGTGACCAACCCGCTTGTTGGTGTTCCATATACTTTATTTGCAGGGTCCCACTGCCACATGGGTTCCATGCACCGTATTTGCATTGTTAGCAAGCTGTCCAATCCCCTTGGTGGGCCACAACACCTTTTTCGCATAGTCCCACCCAATCATTCTGTGGGAGTTGAAAAGCCCATGGCTAGAAGGGCCGTATTAAGTAATTCACTGCACCGCAGCCACCCACTCAAATGTTGCTGTTCCCTGTGCCCAAGGGAAAGAGGGCTCAGGAGGGTCTCACACTGGCAATTAAATGCCCTGACTTGGGAGGGAGTCACATCATTGCTTGAGTCCTGAAGTAGCTGCCGCTTCAATGAGGCAAATCCTTTAACCTGCCTGTCTTAGTTATCTAGTGCTACTATTGAAGAAATACCACAAGTGGGTGGTTTTAACGAAATGAAATTTATTTTCTTACAGTTAAGGAGGCTAGAAGTATGAATTCAGAGTGCCAGCTCTAGAGGAAGGCTCTCTTTCTGTCTGCTCTGGAGGGAGGTCTTGGCTCTTTTTCAGCTTATGTTCCTTAGTTCCTTGATGATCTTCATGTGACATGGCATCTATCTTCCCCCATCTCTGCTCACCTAAGCTGCTCCTTTTATATCTCAAAAGAGATTGACTCAAGGCACAGGCTACACTAAAACTGCCTCTTTAACATCACAAAGAAAACCATTCCCAAATGGGATTATAACCACAGATACAGATAAAACCAAAAAACCAAACCCATTGCCACTGAGTCAGTTCCAACTCATAGCGACCCTATAGGTCAGAGTAGAACTGCCCCATAGGGTTTCCAAGGAGTGGCTGGTGGATTTGAACTGCCAACTTTTTGGTTAGCAGCCGAGCTCTTAACCACTGGGCCACCACGATTCAATCCATAACACTGTCTGTTTCCCATCTCCATAAAGGGAATCAGAACATACATACCTCTAGGACTAATGTGTAGGGCTAACTGGTAGGAGGCTGTGAAACTCTTAGAACAGTGCCTGGAATGGTGAAAGTGCTTGATAAATGATGAGTCATAATAGCCAAAACGTGGAAACAACTTAAACATCCGCCGACTGATGACTGGATAAACACCATGTGGTATAGCCATACAATGGAGTATTATTCAGCCATAAAAAGGAACAAGGCATTGATGCATGCTGCAACATGGATGAATCTTAAAACATGATGCTAAATGAAGGAAGCCAGACCCAAAAGGTCACAAACTGTATGTCCAATTCCATTTATACGAAATGTCTAAAATATGCAAATCCTCAGAGGCAGAAAGTAGATGAGTGGTTGCCAGGGACTGGGGGTCAGGGAGAATGGGGAGTGACTGCTAACAGGTAAGCGGTTTCTTTTGGGGGTGATGGAAATGTTCTGGAATTAAATAGTGGGGCTACTTGCACAATATTGTGAATATACTAAAAACCACCGAATTGTATACCTTAGAATGGTGATGTTTATGTTATGCGAATTATATTTCGATGATAATAATGAAAAAGTTAAAAATAATAAATAAATGATGGATAAGGAATACTCCTCCCCCTACAGAGTTGCTCTCCCCCACCCAAACACTGTGAGCGCCCTCTATAGTCCTTACCTTTATGTCGTCATTGCCTGGGGACTGGCCTGTCTCCCTGGGCCAGGAGCCCTATAACGGTGTGGTGAAGCCTGGCTATTTGTGTTCCTTTCTGTGGCCCCAGGTCCTGGCAGCAGCATCAAGTGTGTGATCTGTACTCTTTCTTGCTGTTACTCATAGAGCTCTGGCCCCACGCCTTGTGTGTGAACTGGACCTGGAGGCTGCAGAGAATGGGCCTCACAGCCATTCCCTGGGCAGGGGCTTCCTGCCCTTTCTGGTCTCCCCAGACCTATCTCCTGCTGCCCAAGGATCCCATGGAGGGAAGAGCCTTTGTCCATCAGCCATCTGCCCCCTTCCATTTAGCAATGAGGAAAGCCAGGCCCAGAGAGGGAGGGACCAATGACCCAGGCACCTCTCAGCTGGCCCAGTGCCTTCCTGTGATGACAGATGTCAGAGGGCGGGCCAGTGGGGCTGGGCAAGCACTGGAGAGCTCTTGGACCTTCTTAGAGCACCTCCACCAGACAGGTGGTCAACCTAGTGAATGAGGAGGTGAAGAAGACAGAGAGCTGCTGGGATGGGGGAGGGCTCAAACTAGTTGGGAAAGGTCCCAGCTTCTTTCCCACTGACACTTCCTGTTTTTGTCATTGTTTGTCAAGGGCAGCAGTTGTTACTACAAAACCACAGCAGCAAACCCACTTGCTCCAGTTGCTTCCTTCTGTATGTGGCCCTCCCTTCCTAGGCCTCTCTTTGGGATCCTGGCCCCCTTCGTCTCCTCAAGGCCTTCAGAACAAGGTCCCCTGTGTTGGAGATGGGGCTGAACCCAGAGAGGGACCAGCCATCGATGTCAGTGTAGTCAGGTCCACAGCCTCACTGAAGTTGGGGCCCATCCCTCTTCCAAAGGCTCTTCATTCCTGCATTTATTAAACACCTACTATGTGCCAACTCCGATATCATGTGCTGAAGTTACAGGGAGAGCAAAACTGACACAGGCCTTGCCCTCATGGGGTGGGCAGTCTAGAGGGGAGACAGGCACCCAACAATTCCAGAAATAAAGCTCTCAACTGCATCCGCCATGACTGAGTCATCGAGGATGGACAGGGAGCCATGTGATGGGGTGAGAGGTCCTGACATGGTCTGGGGGTGGAAAAATTTCTCTGAGGAAGAGAAGCCTGAGGCAGAAGGGGTAGAGGGTAATCTACCTTCCTCTTCTCTCCATGTCTTGTGTCTCCCCTCCTTGGGATAACTCCACAACATGGACCAGATGAAGAGTAGAGTCCAATGGATATGTGCGTATTGTGTGTGAATATGTGTGTTGTGTGTGTACTATGCTGTGTGTGTATAGTGTGTGGTGTGTGTGTGTATATGTGTTGTTACAGCCACTGTGTCAAGCTATCTCATTGAGTCTTCCTCTTTTTTGATGACCCTCTACCAAGCACGATGTCCTTCTCCAGGGACTGGTCCCTCCTGATAACACTTCCAAAGTACGTGAGATGAAGTCTCGCCATGCTAGCTTCTAAGGAGCATTCTGGCTATACTTCTTCCACGACAGATTTGTTCATTCTTCTGGCAGTCCATGGTATATTCAATATTCTTCGACAACACCATAATTCAAAGGCATCAATTCTTCTTCGATCTGACTTATTCACTGTCCAGCTTTCACATGCATATGAGGTGATTTAAAACACCATGGCTTGGGACAGATGCATCTCAGTCCTCAAAGCGACATCTTTGCTTTTGAACACTATAAAGACGTCTTTTGCAGCAGATTTGCCCGATGCAATGCGTCTTTTGATTTCTTGACTGCTGCTTCCATGGATGTTGATTGTGGATCCAAGTAAAATGAAGTCCTTAATAGCTTCAATCTTTGTTTATCATGATGTTGCTTATTGGTCCAGCTGTAAGAATTCTGGCTTTCTTTATGTTGAGGGGTAATTCATACTGAAGGCTGTAGTCTTTGATCTTCATCAGTGCTTCAAGTCCTCTTCACTTTCAGCAAGCAAGGCTGTGTCATCTGCATATCTCAGGTTGTTAATGAGTCTTCCTCTTAGGGCACAGAATTTAGGGAGACACTCATTCTTAATGATTACTCTTAGAGTAATTGTCTCCTTAAATTTTGCACCCTAGGCATCTCACTTGCCTCATATAAGTCCCAGCCCTGCAAAAGAGCAGGAGAGAAAGAAAGCCTGCTGGCTAGAAAAACATTCTGGAAGTCACTGGGGTTCTTGAGTCATTCTCACTGTAGTTCCCCCATAGGACCATACACTATTTCAGGAAGGCTGGCCGGCAAGTCTGCTGCCTAAATACAGTTGAATGGGTTGTGCATTGCACAAGAGCATGAAGCCAAGGAGGAAGCCTAGCAGAAATCTGGCTTGTTTCCACCCTGTGTGTTTGAGCGTGGCAGCTAGTCAACCTGGAGGAAGGAACATCTTTTAATATTTTGTCCACTGAAAGGGCACTTTTCAGTACTGCCTACAAAGGCATCAGGTGTGCTAGGGGTGGTCCTGCAGCCAGGGGAGGAAGCTGAAATTAGAGAGGACGGAGACTTGCTCTAGGATACTCAGTAGCAGGGTCAGGATTCAAGCTTCTTGATCCCTTATTTAATCTTCTTCCCTCTACCTCAAACTACTTTTCACTGTAGTAAAATATCTTAAGGAACTGAGCATTCCCCACGGCAGAAGTAAATCTGGAATATGGTGTCTCTTTCTCTGTCCTTCTTGTCTGCATTCCCTCACCCCCACCCCCCAAAAAAAAAATTTTTTTTTTTTTTTTCTTTTTCCACCAAGGCAGAGTTAATTCCCTCCTTGATGCCTTTCAGTAGCTTGGACTTGCCTTTAATCCTGCGCCTGTCCCCCCACCGGATTGTGAATTCCTTGAGGGCAGAGACCGTGTCTTTGTAGCCTCACTCTCAGCACAAGGTCTGGTAACTTACAAGTGCACTGTATGTGCATAACCCACGTACATATCTTGGGGCCCAATGGGACCCAGTCTCAGCACCATGTAGGCACTTAATAAGACACAGTCCGTTAACCAGAAGTAATTTAAAAATAGTTCCAACTTTTAATCGTGTCTCTCTAATACTCTTAAAGTCCTTTTCCTTCCATGTCCCTGTCCCTTTTCCTCTCACTTTTCCACTTCAGGCCCTCTGCATCCATTTTCTCAGTTCTGTGACACAAAACCAGGAAACCAGGTTGTCCAAAATCTGGGCTCACCTTAGAGAGAGAGAATAGGTGTTACAAAGACAGCTGGTTGTTCTCCAAAATCCATTGTCCTCTTCCTCATTGGCACGTGGCTGCTGTGCTAGACTGCATTTCCCAGTCTCCCTTGTGGTAGTGGCCGCAAGGCTAAGTCCTTGCCATTGGAATGTGAATGGAAGTGATGGGAGCCACTGCCCGGCCTAGGCCAGAAGTCACTGGGTGACTATTAGCTCTTTGTCCTCCCTGCTGCCTGAACCCAGACATGGTGACAATCCAACTTCAACCATAAAGACGACAATAAAGTCTTATGGGATGGAGGAGTAACACCTTGGAAGGAAGGTGGGTCTCTGAATGACCACATGGAGCAGAACTGCCCTCTAGACCTGGAACACTCACCCCAGGACTATTTTACGAGAGGGAGCCATACTTTTATATTCTTTAATCTACTGTGTTTTGGCACCTTTTCCTTTAAATACATAACAACTGCCACCGCCTCCACCACTTCCACCACCTCCACCTCCACAACCACAACCACCTCCACCACATATGTCTGTTGGGAATCCTGTAGAACAGGGTCAGGACTAGGATGAGTCTAGTGAGGCACTTGTTGTTGTTAGCTGCCATTGAGTTGTCCCCATGTGATCAGCATGGAATTGGACCATTGTGATCCATACAGGGAAACCCTGGTGGCGTAGTGGTTAAGTGCTACAGCTGCTAACCAAAGGGTCAGCAGTTCAAATCCACCAGGCGCTCCTTGGAAACTCTATGGGGGCAGTTCCACTCTGTCTTATAGGGTCGCTATGAGTCGGAATCGACTCGACGGCACTAGGTTTGGTTTGGTTTTTGGATCCATACGGTTTTCATTAGCTGATTTTTGGAAGTAGATTGCCACACCTTAGGAGGCCTCAGCAGTTTAGTCTTACCCTAGGTAATAGAGCAGGGAAGAGGGAGAAGCTGGCTGAGGTGTTATTGCAGCACTAGATAACTAAGCCAGAATTTGATACTGAGAGGGGATGCTGTTCTAACAGATGCCTAAAATGTGGAAGAAGATGCCTAGAAGAAACGGTTGGTGGGATTATGGATGTCAGACAATTCTGGTGAGGACCGAGAAGGAAACGAGGAGGGCTATTACACTGGTGACCATGCAGATGGTAAAAAGCAGCATCAGAGAACTGGCAGCAGCAGAACCAGGAGAACAGCGTGACATGGCACTGCAGCCAACCCATAGAGGAAGAGGGCTGAGTGCATTTGGCAAGAGGCTTCCTGGCAGAGTGGGGTGCCTCTGAGCACTTAATGATGGAGCTAGGCTTGCCAACTCATGGAGAAAGAGAGCCGATTGTCTTCCAGTCGAAGCTTACTGGCACTCATCGGTGGAGCTACAGAGCTTTGGAACATTTGCCCCAGTAGGGCAGACATGGGCGGTGAAGCCCAAAGGGCCAAGAGGCCAACGAACCAGGAAGCAGAAGCTGAAGAGACAAGGAACATAGGAAGCAGAGTTGCCTCAGTCTCAAAGGGTAGGGCCATGACCTCTGGGGTCTCAAAGGGTAGAGCCATGGCCTCTGGTGTTTCTAAGGGTAGAGTCACCACTCAGATGGACTAGGAGAATGGTGTGCCTAAAGCCAAGGGAGCAGAGTTGCCATTCCGGGGGGCCTGGAAGGCAGAGCTGAAGCCCAGGGCCAAGAAGCCTCCACTCAGGATCTGGAAAGCGTTGCCAATATCTAGAGTTTGGAGGGCAGGGCTATTGTATAAATGGTCTCAGACACAGAGGATTATTTTCCAACCTTGAGAGCTAATGTAATGTGTTCTGCTGATTTGCTTGGTGCCTGTTATCCCTTCTTTCCATCCAGTGTCTCAAATTTGTAACAGAAATGTCTAGGTTGTGCCTGTTCCACTGTTGTACTTTGGAAGCAGATAACTTGTATTCTAGATCTCACAGATGCAGAGGAATTTTTGAATTCTGGACTTGGAGTTGATTTAAGACTTTGCTATGATGGGATGAATGTGTTTTACATGAGGCAAGGACATGAATTTTTGGGAACCAAAGGGTGAAATGTCATGGAATGAATCGTGTCCCCCAAAAATATGTGTATCAATTTGGCTAGGCCATGATTCCCAGTGTTGTGTGATTGTCCACCATTTTGTCATCTGATGTGATTTTCCTATGTATTGTAAATCCTATCTCTATGATGTTGATGAGATGAAATTAGTAGCACTTATGTTAATGAAGCAGGACTCAATCTACAAGATTGGATTGTGTCTTGAGCCAATTTCTTTTGATATATAGAGAGAAGCGAGCAGAGAGACATGAGGACCTCATACCATCAAGAAAGCAGCGCCAAGAGCAGAGCGTGTCCTATGGACCTGGGGTTCCTGTGTAGAGAAGCTCCTAGGCCAAGGGAAGATTGATGACAAAGACCTTCCTAAAGAGCTGACAGATTTTCCCTGGAGCTGGCACCCTGAATTCGGACTTCTAGCCTACTAGACTGTGAGAGAATAAACTTCTGTTTGTTAAAGCCATCCACTTGTGGTATTTCTGTTATAACAACACTAGATAACTAAGACAGAAGTCAAGACCAGAGTTCTCTTTGAGAGAAAGGGCGAGCAGAGGCTGGGACTACTCCCACGTTTTGTGCTTTGTTCTATCACACATGCTCGTGGAATTTATGAATGGCCAGGTGATGGTTGCCATTGCAATAGAAGCTGACTGTTTTTCTCATGACTAAAGGAGAGGGAAGGAGCCCTGGTGGCACAATGGTTAAGCTCTCAGCTACTAACTGGAAGGTGGGTGGTTCAAACTTACCAGTGGCTCCGAGGGAGAAAAGACCTAAGGATCTGCTCCCATAAAAATTACAGCCTAGGAAACCCTGTGGAACAGTTCTACTCTGTCCTATAGGGTCTTTATGAGTTGGAATCAACTCAAGGCACACAACAACAACAAAGGAGAATGGAGAAGAGTAGGGTCATGGGCATCAGGGAAGCATCGGGGTGCAGCGTTCACAGCGAATAAAGCTTGCTGGAAGCAACTTCTTTTCATCCAGTATTGTTCCTCTAAAGGACTCAGGCCCCTGCCACCCCTCCCTGGGAGGAGGGAGGGACAAAGGCACTCCCTCCCCCATTCCACAAGGGACCTCCCAAGAGGTGAGTGGCTGGCTTGCCCAAGGTCAGCCTGGCAGTTAGAGACAGAAGGGGCCGAGGAAGCCCCAAGAGAGGTTTTGGAGCCAAAAAGGATTTGAAGCTGGAAGCAGATGGGGAAATCTGCAAGGGAACTTTTCCGAGGGGGAAAGATTGACTCCAGAAATTGCAGCCAAAGACAATCGATGGAAGTGACCTAAGGAATCCCAGGCGGGTGGGAAGCCTGTGCAGCTTGCAGGGCAGCCGCCATTCGCACCCACAGTGCTGGGGGACAGGAAGTCGAAAGGCTGAATCGCTGAGGGCCAAAGAGGAATGCCGGAACCCTGAAGTTCTACGTCTGGGCCAAATGGACAAAGAAAAAGAACTGAAGCCCAGACTGCTGGGAATAGAAAGCCTGATGGGCTGAAGTCACGCCAGAGAGTGTCCATTCATTCAACATCCCTGGATATTAACCTCCCTGTCCTGGGAACCCCCATGCCCTGGGGGAAACACCACAAACTACACAGACAAAACCCCTGGCCTCCAGGCACCCACATCCTAGTTGGGGAAGCAGAACATAAGCGATAGTCGTGATAAGTAAGTCATACAGAATGTTAGATGTGATGAGTGCTATAATAAGGTGACTGGGAGTGACGGAGACAAGGCCAGCTACAGGATTTGCAGATCCTGTCCGAAATGAAAATGTGGGGCCCCTTGTTCAAAAAGACGAGAAAAAATTGCCTTTAAAGATACACATGAAACTTGTTCTTTCTTTCTGCAGTCTCTCTCTCAATCTGCCGTTGCGTTTATTTGCTAGTTGTCGTTCTAAGTAAAGAAATATTAAACAGTTAAATTACTAGCATGGATTTGGCCATTCATCTTTGTATTTTGCAATGCTAGTTTTAAAGAGCCCTAGTGGTACAGTGGTTAAGTGCTCAGCTGCTAACCAAAAGGTCAGTGATTCAAACCCCGCAGCTGCTCTGTGGGAGAAAGATGTGGCAATCTGCTTCCGTAAAGATTTACAGCCTTGGAAACTTTACGGTGCAGTTTTACTCTTAGAGGGTCACTATGACTCAGAACCAACTCAGTGGCAGTGGGTTTGATTTAATGCCAGTTTTAAATACACATGTCAGAACATTTAAAATCATATCTGAAATCACGGAAATTACACAATTCATATTTCATGGCTCATCCCTGGGGGTGCCTGGAGGTGGCCAGAAGATACAGACACGAACCAGACTCAGAAAGGTTGGAAAGAAGAAGAGACGATTCCCAGACACAGAGCGAGGGATGGTTTCTCAGGGCACAGGGACACTCTCAGGGCACAGGAATACTGTAAAAATGGTGTGGTGACAGCATTGGCCCTCATCTAACATCACAAGGGGGAAGGTGACTCAAGATCAACAGTTCAAGGCTGATTCCTACTAGGTGGAGGTCAGATACATCTCCTCTCCCCAGGCTTTTCGCCAATTCTGACACCAGTCATCCTTCCCACAGTACTCTCTACTTCTCTGCTGGGCTTGATAATTCGTTCAATGGCCACACAGAACTCACAGAAAATACAATTACGGGGTTTTTTTAGGGAAGTAACAGGTTACAATTCAGGATCAGGAATGACTCAGGACACAGTTCTTTGATCAGGACTGCCTCTTCTCAGCCATGCCCACAGGCAGGCCTCTCTCTGGCCATCGGCGCCCTCTCGGCCCAGCCTCTGCCCTGCTCAGCCAAGGGTTACAGAGCACTTTAGCTCCACCAATAAGTGCCCAGAGGCACCCCACTTGCTCGACCCAAAGACGCTCAGCTCTCTAGCCCTGTGGGTGGGTAAGCCTAGCTCCGCCAAGTGCCTGGAGGCACCCCACTCTGCCAGTAAGCCTCCTGAGCAAAGACATGAAGAGCAAGAGGGAATAAGTTACCATGTGAATTTCTGTGGGAAAGATGTTCTAGACAGAGGGAACAGCAAGTGCAAAGACCCTGAGTTGGGAGTATGTCTGGTATGTTCAAGGAGTAGCAAGGAGGCCAGTGTGGCTGAAGTGGAGGGAGTGAGGGAGAGAGGGGGGCAAGTTGTGTACGGTCCTTGTCTTAGTCATCTAGTGCCGCTATAACAGAAATACCACAAGTGGATGGCTTTAACAAACAGAAGTTTTTTTTCCTCACAGTTTAGGAGGCTGTTGTTGTTAGGTGCCTTCCAGTCGGTTCCGACTTATAGCGACCCTATGCATAACAGAACGAAACACTGCCCGGTCCTGCACCATCCTTACAATCGTAGTTATGCTTGAGCCACTGTGTCAATCCACCTTGTTAAGGGTCTTCCTCTTTTCCGCTGACCCTGTACTCTGCCAAGCATGATGTCTTTCTCCAGTGACTGATCCCTCCTGACAACATGTCCAAAATATGTAAGACGCAGTCTTGCCATCCTTGCCTCTAAGGAGCATTCTGGACGCATTTCTTCCAAGACAGATTTGTTCATTCTTTTGGCGGTCCATGGTATATTCAATATTCTTCGCCAACACCACAATTCAAAGGTGTCAACTCTTCTTTGGTCTTCCTTATTCATTGTCCAGCTTTCAAATGCCTATGATGCAATTGAAAATACCATGGCTTGGGTCAGGCGCACCTTAGTCTTCAGGGTGACATCTTTGCTCTTCAATACTTTGAAGAGGTCCTTTGCAGCAGATTTGCCCAATGCAATGTGTCTTTTGATTTCTTGACTGCTGTTTCCATGGCTGTTGATTGTGGATCCAAGTAAAATGAAATCCTTGACAACTTCAATCTTTTCTCCGTTTATCGTGATGTTGCTCATTGGTCCAGTTGTGAGGATTTTTGTTTTCTTAATGTTGAGGTGTAATCCATACTGAAGGCTGTGGTCTTTGATCTTCACTAGTAAGTGCTTCAAGTCCTCTTCACTTTCAGCAAGCAAGGTTGTGTCATCTGCATAACACAGGTTGTTAATGAGTCTTCCTCCAATCCTGATGCCCCTTTCTTCTTCATACAGTCCAGCTTCTCATATTATGTGTTCAGCATACAGATTAAATAGGTATGGTGAAAGGATACAACCCTGCCACACACCTTCCCTGACTTTAAACCAATCAGTATCCCCTTGTTCTGTCCGAACAACTGCCTCTTGATCTATGTAAAGGTTCCTCCTGAGCACAATTAAGTGTTCTGGAATTCCCATTCTTCGCAGTGTTATCCATAGTTTGTTATGATCCACACAGTCGAATGCCTTTGCATAGTCAATAAAACACAGGTAAACATCCTTCTGGTATTCTCTGCTTTCAGCCAGGATCCATCTGACATCAGCAATGATATCCCTGGTTCCACATCCTCTTCTGAAACCGGCCTGAATTTCTGGCAAGTTCCCTGTCGATACATTGCTGCAGCCGTTTTTGAATGATCTTCAGCAAAATTCTGCTTGCATGTGATATTAATGATATTGTTCTATAATTTCCACATTCGGTTGGATCATCTTTCTTGGGAATAGGCATAAATATGGATCTCTTCCAGTCAGTTGGCCAGGAAGCTGTCTTCCATATTTCTTGGCATAGACGAATGAGCACCTCTAGTGCTGCATCTGTTTGTTGAAACATCTCAATTGATATTCTATCAATTCCTGGAGCCTTGTTTTTCACCAATGCCTTCAGAGCAGCTTGGACTTCTTCCTTCAGTACCATCGGTTCCTGATCATATGCCACCTCTTGAAATGGTTGAATATCGACTGATTCTTTTTGGTATAATGACTCTGTATTCCTTCCATCTTCTTTTGATGCTTCCTGTGTCGTTTAATATTTTCCCCATGGAATCCTTCACTATTGCAACTCGAGGCTTGAATTTAGGAGGCTAGAAGTCCAAATTCAGAGGGCCAGCTCCAGGGGAAGGTGTCAGCTCTGTGCCAGCTCTGGAGGAAGGTCCCTGTCATCAATCTTCCCCTGGTCCAGGAACTTCTCCACGAAGGACCCCGGATCCAAAAGATGTGCTCTGCTCCTGGCACCGCTTTCTTGGTGGTATGAGGTCCCCTTGTCTCTCTGCTCATTTCTGTCTTTTATAACTCAAAAGAGATTGATTTAAGACACAACCTAATTTTGTAGATTGAGTCTTGCCTCATTAACATAACCGCCTCTAATCCTGCCTCATAAACATCATAGAGGCAGGATTTACAACACACTAGCAAATCACATCAGATGACAAAATGGTGGACAATCACACAATACTGGAATCATGGCCTAGCCAAGGTGACACACATTTTTAGGGGACACAGTTCAATCCATAACTGTCCTGAAGGACAGTCTAAGGTCTTGGGTTTTTAATCTGAGAGAAAGGGAGAGCCAAGGGAGGGTTTTCAGTAGAGGAGTGGCATGATCTGACTTAGATTTTAAAAGGATTCCTGCTATCTTGAAAAACACCACGCTGAGTGAAATAAGTCAACCACAAAAGGACAAATATTGTATGAATCTACTTATATAAAATAAGAATAGGCAAATGTATGTTGTTGGGTGCCATCAATGAGCCAGAGCCCCCACAGTGCTATATTCAAAATCCTGTTTCCTTTGCTGGTCTTCCTCCACCCCAGCTTTGCATTTGAATCCTGCTTTTGCCTGGAGGTTATATGTAAACCCCATTGCGCCTACATGGTATGATCAAGAATGTCGCTGGCATAATTTGTATGAACTCCCTACTTGCAAACCCCTTAAAAGTAACTTGCCTGCCCGCCCTTGGGAAACAGTCTTGGCAGCAGCAGCTCTGACTGACTCCCTTTCCTTGTACAAGGAAGTAAAGGTGCCTTTCATATTCTCCCACCTGGGTCTCTTGTTTATCGGCCCATACGAGTCATGCCTAGCAAGCACCTGGGGTTTCCACCCAGTAACATCAAGTCAATTCCAGCTCATAGCAACCCCTGTGACAGGGCAGAACTGTTCCCGATTTGTTTGTTTAGCTGTGATCTATACGGGAGCAGATCACCAGGTCTTTCTCCTGTGTAGCCACTGGGAGGGTTCAAACTGCTGACTTTTGGGTTAGCAGCTGAGTGCTTAATCATTGCACCACCAGGGCTTCTTGGCACATGTACAGTCCTGAATTTGTTGTTTAGGAATCAATGAGTTTATGGTGGGAAATTTGCCAATGGTTATAGATGATGGTCGCACAACGTGATTAATGTATGTGTCATCACTAAATCATACACCTGAAAAATGTTGAATTGGCAAATGTTGTGTTTTACACACACACACACACATTACAACAAAAGGAAAAAAAAAAAGGATCCCTGCTGGGTTGAAAATTGGCTGCAGGGAGGCTGGAAGACAAGCAGGGCTATTGCAACAATCCAGGAGAAGGATGGTGGAGACCCGGATCAGCCTGGAAAGGTGGTTGTCAGATTCTGGATATTTAATAATAAGGGTTAATATAATGAACATTTACCTGACCCCACCTAGGCTGGGCAGGGTTTGAGGCTCAGAGTGGTGAGTGGGAAAGACGAAGCTCCTGCTCTTGACAGTCTGAGCAGGTGGTGTCAGATGATAAGAAAGAACTAAAGAACATCAGTCAGCAATAAATGTTCTATACGAAAAAAAAAAAAAACCCCAAACCCCTTGCCGTCGAGTTGATTCCGACTCATAGTGACCCTATAGGACAGAGTAGAACTGCCCCACAGAGTTTCCAAGGAGCGCCTGGTGGATTTGAACTGCTGACCTTTTGGTTAGCAGCTGTAGCTACATATGTAGTAACCACTATACCACCAGGGTTTCCAAATATTCTATAGAAGAATAAAATCAGGTAACTGGGAAAATCTTTCAGATTGGTGGCCAAGGAAGGCCTCTCTGAAGAGATGACATTTAAGCCAAAATCTGAGAGACAAGGAGGAACCCCCTCGAGAAGATCAGGGGAAAAGAATTCTAAGCAGTGGGAACAGCACGTGCAAAGGCCCTGAGTTGGGAATGAGCTTGGCTAATCTAAGGTAAAAGAGAGGCCAATCAGCAAGGGGGAGAGTGCTGCAAACTGAGATGGGAGAGGCAGGCGGTGGTCAGCTCGCATAGTCTTATGAGCCAGGCTAGGAAATTACTTCTAAATGTAGATTTTTATTGAGCACTTACCATGTGTCAGGCCCAGGTACGGTGCTAAAGGCTCTTCAGACATGATCTCATTTAATCATCACGGTAATCCTGTGAGGTAGCTATTATCTCTGCCTGTTTCTGTCAGTTTGTTGCACTGTGGTGGCTTCTGTGTTATCATGACGCTGGAAGCTACGCCACTGGTGTTTCAAATACCAGCAGGATCACCCATGGTGGACAGGTTTCCAGGGAGCTTCCAGACTAAGACAGACTAGGAAGAAGGGCCTGATGATCTACTTCCAAAAATCAGCCAGTGAAAACCCTATGGATCTCAACAGAACTTTTTCCAACTCACTTGCTGCGGACATGTCATCAGGAGGGATCAACTGCTAGAGGAGGACATTGTGTTGGGTAAAGCAGAGGGCCAGCATGAGGGTGAGCGTGACCCTTAATGAGGTGGATTGGCACTGTAGCTGCAATGATGGACTTGAACATGCTGGTGATCATGAGGATGACACAGGACTGGGCGACGTTTCATTCTGTTGTACACAGGGTTGCCCTGAGTCAGAGCCGACTGGACGGCTGCTATCTGTCTCTATTTTACCAGTAAGGAGACTGAAATCTAAGCAGCAGTGTTTAGAGAGGCAAGACTCCCTGCACTCGTCCCTCTTACCCCTCAGCCCTGGTCCCAGCGCCATCAGAGGACAAGTGCAGGAGCACCCCTGAGCTCAGCCAGGCAGGATGGGCCTTGCAGACAGGCTGGCCTCAGGAACAAACACTGGACTCAATCCAACAAGGGCATATTGAGCACCTGGTCTAGGTGAGGGGTCGTGGGTTCTCCAGGTGAATCAGGCTCAGTCCCTGTGAGCTAGGCCAGGGTTTCTCAAGGTCAAGTTCTCAGGTCACCTATATCCACATCTCCTGGGGCACAGATGCCTGGACCCCACCTGTGGATACAGCAGCTCTGGGGTGCTGCTTGGGAATCTACCTTTTTAACCAACATCCCAGGGAGAACTCCTGCTGTAGGGGGAGGGGGCAAGGAGCTGGAGAAGGGGCAGTGGAGGCCTGCACACACGGTGCCTGCCAGGAGGGCTAGAGCCACTCGTGTTGGCCTGGAGGGATTCCAAATGACTTCCTAAAGGCAATGGTGTTTCAGTTGAGCATCCAAGCCGTAGTAAAGATTCTGTAGGGTGGAGAATGGGGCATGGGGGAGAGGGCATTCCATGCAAAAGGACCTGTATAAGCAAGGGCTCGGAGGCCTGCACGACTAAAGGAGAGGGAGGCAGGAGAGGAGCTTAGAGGAAGTTGTGCACAAGCTGTTTTTGATCCCCACTATGACCAAGGGACACTGTGGGCAGGGCTATTGCAAACTGGCCCCTGTGTAGCTACACAGGCAGCTCCTACCTTTCCCAGGCCCCTAAGAGTCATTGATGGATGGATCTGCTAGGCCCACTGTTCGTCCTCAGAGGGAGAAGAAAGATGAGCAATTTCACAGGCTTTTATCCCAGAGAAAAAATAGGCTGGGGGGCGGGGGAAGGAATGAGTGAGGACCTCTGTGTAGGGCATGGCTAACCTTCTGGCCCTTCCCTTGGGTGGCCCTCAATGTGCTGGCTGGACCAAAGGCATGGGAGGGCAGCCCACCCCCCGTTGGGGGCCTGGGCCTGCTCTGGCTGCTCCTCCGCTCAGAATAGTAACATTCAGAAGGGCGCTGGATCTGGACAGCTCACCAGAGCAGACTGTTAAGTATCCAGGAGTTTTGCAGGTTGGTTGTTAACTTTCAGTAGCTCGAAATTGGCCATGGTAGGTGTATTTACACCATGGAAATTGACAAACGCTCCAAATCAGGACTTCTCTTTTTTTCTTTCAGAGAGCTGGTTTATCAGCTCTCCAGTGAAAAGGAGCCACAACTGCCAGCACAATGCGGCAGGGACCAGCGAGAGAACTGTATCCAACACATCCCTCTGTGCAAGCCCTGTGCTAGGAAACAAAAACACCCAGGTAAATCGGATCTTTTCAAATGTCTGCTCTCAAGAAGCAACTGATCTAGTAGAGAGACAGACATAATATTAACAACAGCCACCACAGCTTGAGTCTCTGCTCTGTGCCGGGGGCTGTGAGCTTTTCACACCTCATCTACATTCCTCACAGTAGACCCCACTGTACAGATGGAAAAACTGAGGTTCAGCCCAAGATTACCCAACCAAAACCAAACCCATTGCCACTGAGCCAATTCCAACTCATGGCACCCCAGATTGTCCAAGATCATAAAGCGGAAAAATCAGGTCTGAAACCTACTGAGTCTGTAGCTGTAACCAGTACAATGTCCTGCCCCCACATATTATGCTGCACTGTGGGAGCATGGAGAAGGGAACAACTAACGCTGCTGCTGGGGGTGGCATTGGGAAAGGCTTCCCAGGAGTGGTGACATTTGTTCTGGGCCTTGAAGGATCAATAGGAGTTTGCCAGTTGGAGAACAAAGTAGGGAAAGGCATTCCAGGTACAAGGAATAGCATAGGTAAAAGCATGGCAGAGTAAGAGCGCATGGGGAGTTTGGGGAAAGAAAGCAGGGCTGTATGATGAGGGTGTACAGTTGGGGAGGAGGCAAGACAGGAAGGTAGCTTGGGATTAGAATGAGAAAGGCCTTGAAAGCCAGACTCTGTCGGACAGAGTAGAACTGCCTCATAGGGTTTCCAAGGAGTGGCTGGTGCATTCAAACTGCAGACCTGGTCAGCAGCCAAATGCTCAACCGCTGTGCCACCAGGACCCCTTGGGAGCTGTTGTTGTTGTTGTTAGGTACCATCGAGTTGGTTCTGACCCATAGCCACCCTATGTACAACAGAATGAAACACTGCCTGGTCTTGAGCCATCCTCACAATCATTGTTATGGTTGAGCCCATTGTTGCAGCCACTGTATCAAAACATCTCATTGAGGGTCTTCCTCTTTTTCCCTGAGCCTCTACTTTACCAAGCATGATGTCCTTCTCCAGGGACTGATCCCTCCTGATAACATGTGAGATGTAGTCTCGCCATCCTTGCTTCTAAGGAGCCTTCTGGTTATTCTTATTCCGAGACAGATTTGTCTGGTCTTTCGGCAGTCCATGGTAGATTCAATATTCTTCACCAACACCACAATCTAAAGTCATCAATTCTTCTTCAGTCTTCCTTATTCATTGTCTAGCTTTTGCATGCGTATGAGGCAATTAAAAACATCAGGACTTGGGTCAGGTGCACCTTCAAGGTGACATCTTTGCTTTTCAACACTTTAAAGAGGTCTTTTGCAGCAGATTTGCCCAATGCAACGCATCTTTTGATTTCTTGACTGCTGCTTCCACGGACATTGATCGTGGATCCAAGTAAAATGAAATCCTTGACAATTTCATCCTTTTCTCCATTTATCATGATGTTGCTCATTGGTCCAGCTGTGAGGATTTTTGTTTTCTTTAGGTTGAGGTGTAATCCATACTGAAGACTGTGGTCTTTGATCTTCATCAGTAAGTGTTTCAAGTCCTCTTCACTTTCAGCAGGCAAGGCTGTGTCATCTGCATAATGCAGGTTGTTAATGCATCTTCCTCCAATCCTGATGTCCATTCTTCTTCACAGAGTTGGAAATGAAGAAGGATCAGTTTTTGGAAAATATGACCTTGACGATAGAAACAATGGTGGAGATCGCATGACAGAATTTTGCAAGACTAATGATTTCTTCTTTGCAAATACCTTTTTCACCAACATAAACAGCAACTATACATGTGGACCTTGCGGGATGAATGCATAGGAATCAGATTGACTTCATCTGTGGAAAGAGACAACGGAAAAGCTCAATATAAGCAGTCTGAACAAGGCTAGGGGCCAACTGCAGATCAGACAAACCATCAATTGCTCATATGCAAGTTCAAGTGGAAACTGAAGAAAATTAGAGCAAGTCCACGAGAGCCAGAAGACCTTGAGTATATCTCACCTGAATTTAGAGACCATCTCAAGAATAGATTTGACATGTTGAACACTAATGACCAAGGACCAGACAAGTTGTGGAATGACATCAAGGACTTCATACGTGAAGAAAGTAAGAGGTCATTAAAAAGACAGGAAAGAAAGAAAAGACCAAAATGGATGTCAGAAGACACTCTGAAACTTGCTCTTGAACATCGAGTTGCTAAAGCAAAAGGAAGAAATGATGAAGTAAAAGAACTGAACAGAAGATTTCAAAGGGTAGCTTGAGAAGACAAAGTATTATAATGACGTGCAAAGAGCTGGAGATAGAAAACCAAAAGGGAAGAACATGCTCTGCGTATCTCAGGCTGAAATAACTGAAGGAAAAATTCAAGCCTTAAGTTGCCATAGGGAAGGATTCTACGAGGAAAATATTAAACAACGCAGAAAGCATCAAAAGAAGATGGAAAGAATACACAGAGTCATTATACCAAAAAGAATTGATCGATGTTCAACCATAAGGAGGTAGCACATGATCAGGAACCAACGGTACTGAAGGAAAAAGTCCAAGCTGCTGGGAAGGCACTGGCGAAAAACAAGGCTCCAGGAATTGATGGAATATCAACTGAGATATTTCAACAAACAGATGCAGCACTGTAAATGCTCACTCGTCTATGCCAAGAAATTTGGAAGACAGCTTCCTGGCCAGCCAACTAGAAGAGATCCATATTTATGCCTATTCCCAAGAAAGGTGATCCAACTGAATGCAGAAATTATCGAAGAATATCATTAATATCACACACAAGTAAAATTTTGCTAAAGATCATTCAAAAGCGGCTGCAGCAGTATATCGACAGGGAACTGCCAGAAATTCAAGCCAGATCCAGAAGAGGACATGGAACCAGGGATATCACTGCTGATGTCAGATGGACCCTGGCTGAAAGCAGAGAATACCAGAAAGATGTTTACCTGTGTTTTACTGACTATGCAAAGACGTTCGACTGTGTGATCATAACAAACTATGGATAACACTGCGAAGAATGGGAATTCCAGAACACTTAATTGTGCTCATGAGGTACCTTTACATAGATCAAGAGGCAGTTGTTCAGACAGAACAAGGGGACACTGATTGGTTTAATGTCAGGAAAGGTGTGCGTCAGGGTTGTATCCTTTCACCATGCCTATTCAATCTGTATGCTGAGCAAATAATCTGAGAAACTGGGAGCCACAGAAGTTGAAAACTTCCTGGAAATCAAACCCTAGAACTATGTAAATATTGTGGTGAGATTACCACCACACCTGTTTTACGAAGTCCCCTAAGCAGTCCTTCTCAAACCACCTGTGAAAAAGGACCTATTTTTAAAAATTTTCCTATTGTCACAGACCAATAGTTTTGTAAGATACAATGAAAATGAATTACTAGAAAAAAATAAAGACCAAAAAATAAACCTAATCTTTTTATTATTAGATTCAACAGACATAAAATTACACTATCGAATTGCTCTACAAGTTTCTCCATCCTTAGTCTGTACTCACCTCGATAGGGATAGGCCTGTCCAGGGCTCTCCGTTAGAAGCAGAGGTTTAGAGCAAGTGTAGGCTCTCCTAGTAAAAGCTAAGTGCTCTCAAGCATCTCCCCATTTTACAGATGAGAAGTTAGTTGACCTGCCTAAGGTCACACAGCTACTGGGTGGCAGAGCTGAGATTCAAACCCGGGGCTGTCCGCCTTGTTGCACTCGACCAATTCAGTAGGTGCAGCCCAGTCCCTCCGCAGGGCCCCTTTAGCCCAGCCAGTTAGCTTTGTCCTTCCTTTCACCCCCTCTTAAGACAAGGGCTGGTTACTCTGTCCTATAGGGTCACTATGAGTCGGAATCAACTCGATGGCAATGGGTTAACACAAGGTCAAGAGCCCTGCAGAGGAGGAAATGGAGCTAATATAATAACGGAACTTCTTTGCCCAGGGTCCCAGGGCAAGTGGGTGGTGGGGGCAGCCAGCCTCCAGACCTCCTGACACCAGCCTGTATTCAGTTACGCCACTCTGCCTGCCTCCTCATCTGGGCGGTGACCTCCAGGCCAGACAGTGCCAAGGAGGGCAGGGGAAGGAGGGGCAGGAAGAGGCAGGGGACTCGTCAATGGCTGGCAATTACCTGGTGCTTTGTCATTCTTAATTAGCTCAGCAGCTCCATAGCCCAGAGATCTCCCGTGGATGCCCAGGCTGGGGAGGAGACAGCTGCTGGCCCCCCTGAAGGAGAGCAGACTAGACAAGCAGGAGCCAAGAGGCCCCTCAGGAGCACCTCCCCCAGCCCCACAGGCACTGCTGTTCCTCCACATGCAGAGGGACACCGGGTCACTTGCCGGGCAAACACTGAGAGCCAGAGGACAGGTCTTAAGTCAAGCCCTGGGATGTGTATTGGGCACCTCCTCTGTGCCAGCCACTGGTCGGCTGCTCCAGGGGGTCCTGGGGTAGATGAGGATTTAGCCCTCTGCTTGAAGCATGCTCAGGCTGCTGGAGGAGGCAACAGGTTCACCAATAACCAAAGTTACTGTTTACTAAGCATGTGCCACATTCTAAGCTCTGGGCTAAGCATCTCCCACATATTATCCTATAGAAGCCTTACAAAGCCCTCCAAGGCAGGTATGATCCCCATTTACTGATAAGCAAACTGAGTCTCAGGGTCAGCTAAGGTTGTTAGCTGCCATCAAGTTGGCCACTGACTCACAGCAACTCCACGCGTGATGGATGGAAAAGCTGCCGGTCCCGTGCCGTCCCCAAGATCAGCTGTGGATTTGGACTGTGGTGGTCCATAGGGTCTTCACTGGCTGATTTTCAGAAGCAGATCACCAGGCCTTTCTTCCTACTCCATCTTAGTCTGGAAGCTCTGCTGTAACCTGTTCAGTATCATAGTAACACCCAAGCCTCTACTGAGAGATGGGTGGTGGCTGCATGGCTGTGCATGAGGTGTATCAGCTGGGAATCGAACCTGTGTCTCCTGAACGAAAGGGAAGAATTCTACCACTGAACCACCAATGCCCGCTCCAGCTGAGGTTACACAGCTATAAATGGAGGATTTGGTTTTAGAGCTCAGGTATGTAGAAAACTCCAAGGTCAAATAGTGTGCGTGTGCGTTGGGGAGGGAAGGCTCGTGTGTGGGTAGTTGTGACTGTGGGTGTTGGGGAAAATGCCAACTAGACACTCTGGGCAAAAGCAGGGGAGCCGGGAGAGTCAGGGAGGGAATCTATCTGGATGTTTCTGGGAGAGGAAGCAGCATGAGAAGAGTCTAAGAAGGAGGGGTTCAGAGGCAACTGGTTAGGGCTGCCAGGTCAGCAGGGCACAGCAAGTAGCAGAGGCCCTGCGGGCGGGGTGAAAGGTCAGAGTTGCGTCTAAGCAGGAATCCCTGAGGCTCCCGACTCACCCTGTAACCCTGGTTCCCTGACTCCCTGGAAAGAGGCTGCCTTAGACCTGGGCCTGAGGGAGGGTAGGGTACTCTGCTCTGCCAGTTGTGCGGGGCGTTACAGGTGCTGTTGGGAGGCTGGACTGCTCAAGGCTCAGACTGGGCCAGGCTGCTTCCAATCCTGAAAAAGTTCCCTTGCCTGAGGACCAGCCAAGAATAACAATGATAATAACCACCCAGCCATTTGATCTTCACTGTTTATCCAGTCAGGAAAATGATGATTTATTTTTATTAAAATAAGTAACGTATATAACATGCACGATATGCAAATCATAATACAAATATTAACTCATTTAATCTTCACAACAACCTAATGAGGTATAAGCCCCATTTTACAGATGAGGAAACCGAGGTCCCTGGAATTTAAATGGCTTGCCTAACTCATGAAGTAAAGAAGCAGGGGAGCACAGATTCCACACCCCAGCATTCATATGTTTCTGTCTTCCATTGATAGCTTCCATTTTACAGATAGAAAAACTGAGACCCAGTCAGGTGGAAGATCTAGTTCAGGGAAGTAAAGAGAGAAAGATACACTACTTGAGGAAACCAGGGCTCCTGATCCCTGTCTAGGCTTCTGTCTTGGTCCCACTGTAAGCCCAAGCGACAGCTGGAGAGAAGCTGACAGCTCTGAAGCTGACTATCTCACTGGGGTCCCAGGAAGGCCCAGTGGGAGAAAAAGCAGTAAGACTGCAGTTCTGATCCCATTTTTCTCAAGACAAAAGCCAGTGATTCCTACAGGTACCTTTTGCTCCATGATTTTTTTTCTTTCTGCTTACTAAAGGATTGTCATGGATTGAATTATGTCCCCCCAAAAGTGTGTGTATCAATTTGGCTGGGCCATTATTCCCAGTATTGTGTGGTTGTCCTTCATTTTGTGATTGTAATTTTATGTTAAAGAGGATTAGGGTGGGATTGTAACACCCTTACTAAGGTCACATCCCTGATCCAATGTAAAGGGAGTTTCCCTGGAGTGTGGCCTGCACTACCTTTTATCTTACAAGAGATGAAAGGGAAGCAAGCAGAGAGTTGGGGACCTTATACCACCAAGAAAGCAGTGCCACGATCAGAGCTCCTCCTTTGGACCTGGGGTCTCTGCGCAGAGAAGTTCCCAGTCTGGGGAAAGTGACAAAAAGGCCGACAGAGAAAGAAAGTCTTTGCCTGGAGCTGACGCCCTTAATTTTTACTTTTAGCCTACTTTATTGTGAGGAAATAAATTTCTCTTTGTTAAAGCCATCCACTTGTGGTATTTCTGTTATAGCAACACTAGATGACTAAGAAAAGGATATATGATCATGTTAGAAATTTTTGCAAAGACAGATCAGATAAGGCAAAAAAAAAAAAAAGAAAACCATCTTAAACCCCCTTCTTGAATACTGGTGTATTTTCAAGATTTCTTTACTCCCTCCTTGGTTTTATAAGCATCTGGGCTGGCACACAGGAGACCTGGCTTCCAGTCCTGGCTTGCTGTGTGACCTTGGGTAAGTCACTGCCCCTCTCTGGGCCTCAGACTCTTCAACTGTGAAATGAGGGGTTGGACATAGTGACCTCGGAGAAGGCCCCTTGCAGCTCTGACCTTCTGTTTCTGCTTCTGTTTCTAGAACTTGCAGAAGGACACAGGCAGGCTGCCCTCTGTGGGGAACACGTGGCTGATAGCTCTCAGCGTGATCTCTGGGAGGATGTGAAGGCCCCACAAACAGCCTTCCTTGCATGTACATTTCCAGGCCTGGTTGTTTACCAGGCCCATATGGCACCCCCTTCCAGCCAACACCACCCGCTGCCCTTTCCCAGACAGCCCTGGGTGATTGCTTTTTCTTCGGACTCCAGAATGTTCTCTCTGCTGCTCCAAGGCCCAGCTGGCTCAGGGTAAGAGAGCTGGGGTCTCAGCCCTGAGGGCCTACCTACCTATCACCATAGCCCTTCTGTCCTGTGTGAGGAGGAAGCCTGGTGTGGTGAAAAACTAAAGAGAGGAAGGAAAGGACGGAGGAGGGAGGGAGGAAAAGAACACTGACTTTCTTCCAACTCCATTTGGACCCCTTGCTAGGCATTTGGGATTTATAAATGAATCAGAAAAACTTGCCGCCCTTGAAGGACACAAGGTCTGGTGGGTGTGAGAAGAGTAAAAATGGGCAGTGGCGACACTTGTAATGGCAAAAGCTCAGGCCTGTAAGAGCCCATGAGGAGAAACCTAACCCATGGGTGGCAGTCTTGGGAGGCTTCCTGGAGGGGGTGACTTTAAAGGTGAATTCTCAAGGTCAGGACTCAGTCTATCCAATTGCTTGCAGACAGTCCTGTGGAATAGGTATTGTTGCCCCTTTAACAGATGAGGCTCAGAAAGGTGAGGAGTTTGCTAAGGTTAACAACTACCTAAAGGAGGAGAGTTAGGTTCAAACCCTAAGCATTCTACTCTGCCCTATGGGCCTGAGTTTGAGTCTGATCTGGGTCTCTGACTTGCCAGAGTGCCTTGGTTAGTGCTTCACTTCCAGCCTCAGGCTCCTTCTCTGTAAAGTGGGTCTGTTGCTGGCTGCCTTACCCACCTTAGCCATGTTGTTGGGAGAAGCAAAGACAGAACGGTTGAAAAAGGCACTTTATTTATAAATAGGGAGTGGCAGTGTTGTCCAGGCCTCCCTAGCCAGCTGGGACTAGCACAGCTGCCTCTCTCCAACACAGATACCAGGCTCCTGGCTTCTGACCCTGGAGCAAGCACAGAGGCTGACATGAGGGTTAGCTTGCCCTTTTCTCTCTCCGGCTCGCCTGGCTGAGGCACTGCCACCCAGAAGAGGCCAGACCATGGGCCTGAATGTACATACTCTCCTTTAGACTCCTTTTGGCAGTCTCACAGGAAGTCACAGGATCCTACAGAGTCACAGTTCTAGAGTCCTGGCGTTAGGGCATCTGCTTAAGGAATTCCGGAATGGAGACTCCTTGGCCCTTCCAGGGGCCTCCTAGAAAAAGGGACGGGGTGGGGGTGGAGGCGGGGTGGCTTGGTAGGTCGGAAGGAACAATAGTGATGGGGTCCCCTCTTATGTTACAGATAAAGAACAAGACCCATAGAGGGCAAGGACTTGCCCCAGTCACCGGACAAGTCAGTGTCAGAAGCTAAGACATAACACCCCAGGCCCTACCACCTTCTGAGGCCTCCTGGGGGGGCGAGGGATGGGCACAGTGTGCCCGGGTGGTGCCAGGGAGCAGCCTGAGTGTTATGTGGGTAAGGTGCCAGCTGGCCTTGCTAAGGCAAACTTTTATACTCCTGCCCATTTCCAGCAAAGTTCTACAACCTCCACCCTCTGCTTCTAAGCCGCCCTCTGTCCCTGAACAGGGCCCTTCTCTGTGGCCCTCAGTCTTCCCATCCACAAAGTGGTCTCCAAGTACCTTTCGACTGGGCTGTCTAGGAAATCCTAGGGTCGGGCGTCCCGACGGGAGAGTCCTGCGGTGGGGCGGTGGCCCTCGGACCTGCCAGTTCCAATGGGGTGGGGGGAATGGGGTTAGAGAGAAGGAGGGAAAGGGGGAGCCGTCTTCCTTTCAGCTCGCTATTTTAGGGGTGCAAATCCACCAACCGCTCCTTGGGAATCCTACGGACAGTTCTGCTCTGTATTAACACGGTCGCTAAGAGTTAAAAACCACTCGCTGGCAACAGCTACTGGCTTTTTAAGGCGCACTACGCCAGGTAGCGCGGCGCGCCCAGCCCCGGGGGCAGGGAGGGCGGAGCGAGGTAGCGCCGCCGGGGGCGGGGCGGGGCGGGGCGGGGCTTGGCGGCATTGGCCCCGCCCCCAGGACGCCGCCGCGGAGCTCGCGCGGGGGAGGGGAGAGCGCGGAGCGCGCGCCGCCCGGCCCCGGCGGAAAGTTTTTCCTGGCGGAGTTTTGGCGGCGGCGGTCGGAGCGGGCCATGGACGCGCTCAAGTCTGCGGGGCGGGCGCTGATCCGGAGCCCCAGCCTCGCCAAGCAGAGCTGGGGGGGCGGCGGCCGGCACCGGAGTGAGTGTGCACGCGTCCCCCGGGGCCAGGCAGGGGTCGGGCCGGGGCGGACGGGCCGGGGCTCATGGGCCTCCCGCGTTGCCCGCAGTTCGGAGAAGTTGGGGAGAGGCGGGGCCTGACCCCCGTCCTGCCCGGCGCGCGGCTGGGGCGGCCGTGCCGGGGCCCGGCGGGGCTGGGGGGTCGCTCCGGGTCAAGCTGTGCCCCCCACCCCCGCTCTGTGCAGCTGGGCAGGAAGGACAGACATCGGGGGACGAGGCCGCATGTCCCGGTGCCCAGGTGCAGGAGGGAGTGGGACGGGGTTGCAGGGCAGGAGAAGAAACCTGAGCTGTCCTGCACAGCTTTGGGGAGGCGGGAGCTCGCTGTCGGTGGCCCGGGGAGGGGACTGGGCGCAGGGGCTTGGGAAGATGCCTGGGTCCTCGCACCCCTGCGCCACCACTGACGTTAACGGGGGTGGCAGCACACTTGCCTCTTGCCCCAGTCCGACCCACGAGATCCTCTCTTGACTCCTGGGCTCCCAGAGACCCACCCAGGTGTGAGCCTGGGGTTGCAGGTACCTGCTTGAGGTTGGGGCGAGGCTCGGCCTGGGTCTCTGTACGTAGGTCCCTCACACCGGGCGATCTACACCCCCTTTCCCCTCCACTAGCCGGGTTGAGGTGGTGAAGTTGGCGTCCTGGCTATTTTTGAAACCTGTTTTCTCTCGCACCTTCGCCCTCGGGTTTCTGAAGTCCCGGGGGTGCCCAGGCAAACGGCAGACTCGCCGCCACCTCCCAGGGGTGTCTGGGAGGCCGGGAGGGGCCTCATACGGCCTCCTTGCCCCATCTCTCTCACTTGTCTCTGGTTGCAACCCGTCACCTGGCACCTTCCCCTGAGGCCTGAGAAACCCAGCCCAGATCCCTCCTTTTTCACCAGAGGAAATGGAGGCCCAGAGAGGTGGAGTGGCTTCCCTGGGGTCACAGAGGCCTTCTTGGCAGATGTGGAGCTTAAAGCCCAGGACTCATGCACACTCCTTCCCTCACCTGGTCTCTTCCTCCTCCTCCTCTTTTTCCTCCTCCTTCTGTGTCATCTTGGCCAAGGCCTCTCCCCTCTCCAGGAAACAGCAGGCAGTACAGCCACACACACACACACACACACACACACACACACACGGTCCATCTTTGCCTTCCCTGGTCCCACCAGGGGGCCCGAGCTTCCTCTCCTAGGAGTGCCAGCGTGTCTGGGCCTAGGGAGTCCGCCCTGCCCCTCCTCTTGCCCCACTCTGTTGTTCCAGCTGTAGCCGCCTCCTATATGAGATGAGGCTGACATCGGGAACTTGGGCTGGTGCCTGCTGGTGGGAGTGCCAGGCCAGGCAGGGACCATCTTCTATACTTCTTGGCTCCCAAAATATCCCCTTTACATATTTGTGGGATTCCACCAGGGGTGGGAGTTGCCCACTGCTTCTGAGAATGATGGTCTGTTCCAGCGGGGAGAACTCTGTGGTTCTCTTCTGGGATGAGGGAGAGAGGGTGGGTGGGGCAGCCCCCAGGGAGGTGGTTATGAAGTAAGGAGGGCTGTGGGCCCTGGGCAAGGGAGGGTAGCTTAGCCACACCTCTGAATCTGGAGTAGGGACGAGAGAGCTGCTGTGGAAAAGTCTCTCCTGCCTGCTCTGATTGGGTGAGTCACTTATCCTTTATAAACCCTGTTTCCTCATCTGTAAAACTGGGATAAAAATTCTTTCCCAGCCAGGGTGTTAGAAGATTACTGATGGTAGCACCCCCTCCTGACACCTAATTGGTGGTTTCTGTCTTCCCCTCCCCTTCCCCCTGCCTGTCCTCTGGACCTTCCACATGATTAATCCTGCAGTGGAACAGGTTTTGGGGGCTCAAAGCCTGTGGTCACCTGCAGAGGAGAGAAGAGGAGAGCCTCCGCCCTCCCTAGTAAGCCCAGAGTGCTGCTGGTCCTGAGCCTTCTGTGCCCAGACTGATCTGGGTTCAAATCCCCACCTATCTCTCATTATTAAGCCCCAGCTTCCTCATGTGTAAATTGCAAATAACACTAGTACCGGAGTTGGATGTTTTTGTGGGGGTTAAATGAAATCACACCTGGCATAGAGGAGGAGGAAGAATGCTAAATATTGCCTTTATCACTTTATGGTTTACAAAGTGTTTTTGCTTCCATTATTTCATTTGCTCCTGTGAAGTGACAGAGCAGGGGATTCTTCTCATCAGACCCATTTTAGAGATAAAGGAACTGAGGCTCAAGGAAGTGGTGTCATTGGTCCTGGACATAGAGCTTCCAAGAGGTAGAGCTCCAAATCCCAGCCCAGGGGTCTCACCAGTGTGTCCCGTGGGCTCTGTGGCTGTGGGTAGAGCTGGTGCCCCTGAGGACAGTAGTCGTCACAGGGCAGGGAGGGAGGTTGTGGAATGTGTGCCGGATGAGGGGTGGGGGGTAGGTTTGCCTTAGGTCATAACCAGCCAGGCCCTTGGGTCCAGTGCTGTTGGTCTGAGCCTTATGGTTAAATGATGGTACTAAGCTGAAGCCCAGTTAAGGTTAGACCTGATCCCTGCCCTTGGCCTGTGACCCTTTCCTTACCCCTTAGGTCCTCAGAGCTGGGACCAACATTATGACTGTTTTTGTTAGTAGAGAAACTGAAGCCCAGATAAGGGAGGCATCTTGCCTGAGGTCACACAGCAAAGGCAGCTCCCCGGGCTTCTTTGCCTGGAATCTCTTGCTTCCTATCTTTCACTTAGTCTTGACCTCAAAGAAGGGCTCACTCCCTCTCCCACACATGGCTCTTTTCCTATCTCTTCAGGAACCGTAAATATTTTATTTTAGTTCCAGGCCAGGGATTTTCCTTTCTTCCAATTGCCTGGAAGCATGGCTTACCCTGGCCTCTCAGAGTCTTTCCTTCCATCGAAAGGTTCTGGGGTTACTTTAACCCTGGGGCTCCTTCACGGGTTGTGCCAGCGTTGAGGTGTAGGTTCCGGTAAAGCTACAGGCAGTCAGTCCCTGGGTTATTAGTGTCTGACCCAACCTCAAACCCAGTTTGAGGTACATTATTACTGTATTATTATGTTAAAAATGTTTTAGTGTAGCTGGAAGTGTTTAATGTTTTTTATGCATAAAAAGATACACTATAAACCATATACTAAGACAAACATATGGGGTTGCTGTGAGTTGGAATTGACTCGCCTGCAATGGGTTTGGGTTTTTTTGTTTTGTTTTGTTTTAAGACAGACATTTAACTAACTGTCGTTAGATAGGAACCGTACCTAACTGTTCTGATTTACATACATATTCAGCTTAATGATAGACTTAGGAGAGGAACTTGTAATCCAGGACTGCCTGTACTTTGTGGTGGGGGGAGGGGAGTCTGTTACCTTCCAAATATTTATCAAGCACTGACTGTGTGTCAGGCACTGATACAGGTGCTCGGGACTCTGGCGAACAATGAGACAGCCTCTCTTCAGACAGAGCTTATGGTATGTGGAGGAGGCAGACAAAATGACAGCCGTGGACGCAAATAAGTAATTCAGTTATGGGTAGTGTAGGTGCTGTGAAGAAAGATAAAGCGGGGTGAGGGAGCAGTGGGGAAAGCTTTTTTAGATAGGGTGGTACCTTCATTTGGGTTCTTCCAGAAGCAGACCCTGAGGCAAGGATCTGAGTACAACTAATTTATTTGGAAAGTTGTTAAGGTGCTATCAAGTCGATTCTGACTTAAGGCTACCCATATGACAGAATAGAACTGCCCCATAGGGTTTTCTTGGCTGTAATTTTTCTGGAAGTAGATCACCAGGTCTTTCTCCTGTGGAGCTGCTGGGTGAGTTCGAACCACCAACCTTTCAGTTAGTAGCTGAGTGTGTAACCATTTGCACCACCAGGGCAGAGATCCCAAGAAACACCATTACAAGTGAAATGGAAAGGGAGCCCCAAGAGTTGACACAGAAAGCGATTACCACAGCGGGCTAGTAGAGGCAGGGGAGAATATGCTCTTCAGAGCTGTTCCATTTTGATAAGGGTACTTCTTGTCCCTGGTGGGTGAAGGCTACTAGGGATAGGTGATCTTCCAGTTTGCATGGGCCTGGGGCATCTTTAGCAGCCAGAGTGAGCTCAGGTAGACAGATGCTGGCAGTTGGAAGTCAGGTGGTGTGCACAGAGGGGATATGGGCGGGCACTGGTGGTGTCAGCTGCAGGGAGTCAGGGCAGGCCTCTGAGAAGGTACCACTGGAACAGAGTGAATGCAAGGAGGGAGGAGGCTGTGCACACAAATCTGGGGAAGAGCGGTCTGGGAGCTCTGCAAACAACAGTACTGGGCCCTGCTGGACCCCTCCCTCGCATCCAGAGGAGCATGGTGGGCTGCAGGAAGGAAGAGTAGGTAATGGTACCGGTCGGGGATTCAAGTCTCAGTGCTGCCTGTTATGTGACACTAACAAGTGGCTGAACTCTGAATGTGAAATAAGATATTAATATATCCTTGACTCTTCTCATGGACCCCTGGTGGTGCTGTAGTTAAGAGCTCAGCTGCTAACCAGAAGGTCCTCAGTTCAAACCCACCAGCTGCTCCTTGGAAACTCTACAGGGCAGCTCTACTCTGTCTTTTAGGGTCGCTATGAGTAGGAATCAACTCGACAGCAACAGGCTTTTTTTGTTTGTTTGTTTGACTCTTCATAAAGGAAACCCTGGTGGCATAGGGGTTAAGTGCTATGGCTGCTAACCAAAAGGTCAGCAGTTCAAATCCACCAGGTGCTCCTTGGAAACCCTATGGGGCAATTCTGCTCTGTCCTGTAGGGTCCCTATGAGTCGGAATCAATTCGACGGCAATGGATTTTTCTTCTCATAAAACACCGTGAGTGGCTGTGTATGTGTTAAAACACTTAGTAGCTCAGTGACAGTAGCTCACACTTCAGTGGCACTTGGTGTATGCCAGACACTCTTCTAAGCACACCTCCTGTGTGAACTCATTTCTTACAACAACCCCATGGGCTGGATACTCTTACTGTCCATATTTTAAAGTGAGGTAACTGAGATCCAGGGAGGCTGAGTAAACTGCTCAAGTAGCAGAGCCAGGTTTTGAACTCCACAGGCTGGTTCCAGAGTTCGTATTTATAACCACAACAATATATTTTTTTCTTACAGTTTAAGTAGGTACTTAAGAAATGGTAGCTACTGCTGTTGTTACTGGAAGAGCCCTGGTGGGACAGTGGTTAAGCACTCAGCTGCTAACTGAAAGGTTGGCGGCTTGAACCCACCTGGCAGCTCCTTGGGAGAAAGACCTGGCAATCTGCTCCCATAAAGATTACAGCCTAGAAAATCCTACGGGGCAGTTCTGCTCTGTCACATGGGGTCGCTATGAGTCAGAATCGACTGAGTGGCAACGGGGCTTTTATTAGTATTTATCTGCTCTTCTGATAACAGTCTCAACTTTAACTTCTGAAGTTTGTCTCACACTGTCCACACCCTGATGGTTTTTCTGATGATGCCCCCAAAGAGGGGCAAGAACCCACTGGCCAGATAAGAAGGAGCAGCACTTCAGGTCAGGGCAGAGCTGAGGCTTGAGTCCCTTTCTGAGGTGTTGTCACTCTGCAGCTTCTGAAGCCATCTGTCCGCCAAGCTGGAGGAAGCTCAAGGCCAGGGCCCTGGTTGGAGGTTCTCCCCGGGGCCCATGAGTTTGGCTACAATTCTGATGTTCTAGACACCAGCAGGGCTGGACTCCCGAGGCAGCTGAAGGAGCAGGGGGCACCCTGCCCAGCTCTGACTCGTGTGCAGGGCCTTAACCAGGAAAGGGCACATGTTAGCAGCTGAGAGATAGGCTGGGCATATGGTCTGTCCCTAGTTAACTCCGGCAGCAGGTCATCTGTAAAACTGCACAGTTAAAATAGCACAGTCATTACCCACCACAGGACCAAAAATAACCAGGACCGGAACAGGGCTGTGGACGCAGGCCTGTATTTGCCTGGAGGCCTCTGGAAGCTCTTCCCAAGGCCCTGGGCTCCCCCTGGGAAGGAGCATGTGGCCTCCAGCCATTGGACTTGAGCTCGGCCCTACCCAGATCTCCATCTGAGGTAGCTGGATGGTGAGCAGGGTGGGTGTGGAAGTAAACCCTTCATGTCTTTATTTATTGAGTGCTTCTATAGGGTCGCTATGAGTCGGAATCGACTCAATGGCAATGGGTTTGGTTTTTTTTCTTTTCTAGGTGTTGGTTTCTATGGGGAGGGTGTGAGGTGTGAGAGACGCACCTCTGTGAAGAGATGAGCCACATGCACAGAAGTACAGGAGGGAGACAGGGTTCCCCAGAGGAGGAGGATCTCAGCCGGACCTGGGAGGATGGGGTCCTGGGGCTAGGGGGCAGGGGACAAGCAGGATATGACTGGACAGCAGTACTAGGCAGGAGAGCGCCTTCTCTCTACTAGTTCCTGGGGGAGGGAAACACCAATGGCAAATCCTTCCCTCCTTCTTCTTGGGGAGGGAAGACACGTGTAGACAGCTGCTTGGCAGTAGGTGATCTGGCTTCAGAAGGAAGAGAAGGAAACCCACACTTGAGAGAGGCATGAGCAATCCATGGCCAGGAGCCTCATCAGAAGGCATAACGTTTACTGAGCATCTACCGTGGGCAGGGCCCCCTGTACTCAGCTCATATTTTATATCTCATTTCATTTTTAAAAATCTTATTCAAGGGTTATAACAACCCTCTGAGCCAGGGACTGTTGTTTCCCCCGTGTTGCAGGTGAGAAAATTGAGCTAACTCACTCAGGATCCCTCAGCCATGAAGTGTTAGAACTAAGATCCTAGAATTAAGGCCCTTGCTCTTATCTACTGGTCCGTACTGCCTCAAAGAAGGCTTCCTGGCAGAGGAGGCTGGACATGTGGGGGTATGATCAAAGGAGGGAAAGAAGGGCATGTCGGGTAGAAGGAACTGCTTGAGCAAAGGCTCAGAAGTGGAAAAATGAGTACTACAATATGAAGGAGAAGCACTGCATGGTTGGAACTTCTGGGTATGTATGTGTGAGAGAGAGACAGACACATACACACACAAGGCTGATATTGTGGGAGAGGAGCCTAAGGGCCTCTATGGCCTCCTGAGCACTCTTTGTGGAAATTGCCTGTAGTGACAGAGCTGAGCTGGGGCTCCCTCTGACTTGCTGGGTGACCTTATCATATCCCTCTCTGGGACTCAGTTGCATAATCTGTCCAGTGACGGCTTTTGACATAGGGTCTCCAAATTCGAAGAGTGCTGGCTGGTCTATCAATGTCCTCATCCTGGAGATGGTAGAATCAGGGAAGGGTCAGGCCAGGGAAGAAGGAATGCAGAAAAATGCCTGGCATTTCAAAGGTCAGGGAGGACTGGGGAATGTTTGGACAGCAAAGAGGTCATCAGTGACCTTGGCAAACTTTGGCCCTTTGGAATGGAGAGAGCGGAAGTGGCTTTGGACAGGGGCCAGGAAAGAACAGAGCTGGAGGAAATGGGAGAGGAGGGATATTTGCTGAAGGGCAGAGATGGCTAATGAGATAAACAAGGCCAGCCCTCATTGATTGGCATAGCCTGCCTGGAGCCTTGTGTGGAGAAACAGTCCAAAGCCCCTCTGTAGAGTCAGAGGGAAATAGAGCCACAATTGATTAACTTTGTCTGCCAAGGACATAGGCAATAGGCGTGACAGCTTGTCATTTGCTATCCTTGCTTAGATGGGTCTGGGGTTGAAGGCGATGATCTGGGTATATTGGCCTACAGAAGGGAAACCTCAGGGATTAGGAATTGTGAGAGGAAATATCTCCAGCCCCAGGAGCTTCTCCCTGACTTTCTGCTAGAACTGAGGTATTTTGCCTATGGTAAGGTATGGCCTCATGGTCAGGAGCGTGGGCTTTAGAGTCAGAGAAGTCAAATTATGTATCCTTTGAGCCTGTTTCCTCATCTGGAAAATGGGAATGAAAGAGTGCCCGCTTGCAGAATGGCTGTGAAGGTTAGAGGTAATGGTGATAACTGCTGCTTTATTATTGTCATTGTGGTTCCTTGATGGCTCTGTTGATGGTGCCGTTGTTTTCGGTTTTGGGGGGAGCAGGGCCCAAGTCTGAGTTGATCCTGGCTCCCATCACCAGCACAGGTTTGGGGACACATCAGGGACTTTCTGATTTTTTTGAGGATCAAATGGAATAGACTCCTGGTTGGTAGAACAGAGGATGGGTCACTGTGGGCTTTGGGACCATCACTGCAAGGACTGGCCTCATGTGAGGTGGTGGCCCAGGGGCAAGGGTTAGAGGACAGCGGGTCAGGGCCAGAGCTTGGGGCAGGCTTGGAGGGTAGGTCCTGACATTGCCATGGGAGTGTCCAGGTCATTCCATCACTCAGCAAGCAATGAGTGCCAACTGCATGCCAGACCCTGTGCTGAATGACCAGTAAATGAGTCCCTGCCCACCTAGATCTCAGTCCAGAGGGTAGGCATACCCCATAACACAGACATTTTTTTCAGATGAGGAAACAGTCTCAGGGAGGCCAGTGGCTTGCTCAAGGCAAGTCCAGAGAGGTGTGAGTGTACAAAGCTCCCTGGCTAGAGGTGGGGTGGGGCAGAGCCCATAGAAGACAGGAACTAGAGGAGGCTGGGGATGAGACAGTAGCATGGGCCCAGGCTGGGTTGAGGACACAGTGGTGGTACCTGGGCCCCCGTTGCTGCTCCTGACAGTGCAGGAGCCTCAGAGTCGGGCTGTGGCTTGTAGGGGGAGCCCACAGCCCTGCCAGGGCCTCAGCTGTCCTAGAGCCAGCTATGTCCAGTCTTCAGCTGTCTTCTGTAGCCCTTCATTCAGAACCTGTGAGGAAGACCCCAGGAGGAGGCAGGAAGGACACAGGACTTCTCCCAGCTCCCCTCAACCTCTTGGTGCCCCCTGGAAGCTATTCCTGTCTGGATCCTGCTCTGTCCAGGATTGTATATGAGGCTGAAGAGCAGGCCCCTCATCTTTAAAATGGGTATAATCATACCTCCTACAAGTGCAGTTTCTGAGGGGATGATGAGGGACAGGAAGAGTGCCCTGACAGGCAGGAATGCGGGGTGTCCATTCATCCTAGAGATGGGGGTTTGGTAGGAGCCCTGGAGACCTTCCGTCTTATTCCAGCCTCATTGCTTCCCAGCTGAGAAATATGGTTCATCTGGCCTCAGCTTCCAGGAGGAGGATCCTTGGGAATAGTTAAAGCACTGTTGAGCACTGTGCTTCCCCTTTTGTCCCTCTGTCCCAGGCCCATCTCCTGGCATAAGTGGGGCAAGGTGGGGGCCTCTTTACAACTCTCCCTCCTGGTCTGTTTTCCCACTCAAGGAGCCGGCTCCTTCGCTCCTTTCCCAGCCTTCCTAACATCAGCTGTGATCAGAGTTTTCAGAGGGTGCTTTCCCTGTGCCATTGCTGCAGCCCGGGGGGGCAGGCATTGTTCATCCCCGGGAAGGGACTTGAACCCGGGTCTGCCAGATTCACATGGCCTCATGCTGCATCATTTGAGAAATCACCTCCCCTTTCCCCACTGGCCCTTACTGCCCCACCCCAACTCTCCCTTGCTGCTGTCCTTCCCTCCACCCCCACCCAAACCTCTTGTTCTCTGTGGATGTGCAGGTGGAGGAACAGAGAAGAGTAGGCCGGGGCCATGGACACCACCCAGGTTTGCGTTCTGACTCCAACACTACTCATTGTATGTAGCCTTTGTCTAGTGACTTTGCCTCTCTGAGCCTCAGTTTTCTTATCCGTAAAGTGAGATAATACCTAATTCACAGGATTGCACTGAAGATCAAGTAAGAAAATGGCATGGTAGACCCTCAGCAAGCATTAGTGGAGCATTGGTGTTGAAGTTAAGAGTTTAGGCTCTGGATTTGAAAATATGGATTCGGATCTTGCCTCTTGCGTTTAACGGCTCTGTGGATTTTGTTGTGATTTTGGCTACCTGGGCCTCAGTGTCTTTGTCTTTAAAATGGGGATGATAAAAGTGTCTCCTTTGATTCTCACAAGATTGATGAAAACACGTGTAAAGCTTCTTACCATGGTGTTTGGTATATATCAGAAAATGTTTGCCCAGGAACCCTGGTGGTGCAGTGGTTAAGAGTTTGGCTGTAGACCAAAAGGTTGGCAGTTCAAATTTACCAGCCGCTCCTCGGAAACCCTGTGGGGCAGTTCTGTTCTGTCCTATAGTGTCGCTATGAGTTTGAATTGACTTGACAGCAACAGGTTTGGATTGATTTTTATTAAAAAATGAAAATAATGCTGGCTGAGAGAACCCCAGTGCCCCTTCTGGGTTTCCCTAGGAAATGGGGCTGGCTGGTTGCTGGTGGTGGGCCCTGCCAGCAGGGTCTGAGGTCCTGTCCTGCCCCGTCCCAGAGCTGCCTGAGAACTGGACAGACACTCGGGAGACACTGCTTGAGGGGATGCTCTTCAGCCTCAAGTACCTGGGCATGACGATGGTGGAGCAGCCCAAGGGCGAGGAGCTGTCAGCCGCAGCCGTCAAGAGGATTGTGGCCACGGTGAGAACCCCAGTCAGGGCTGGGAGGGGGACAGCCATGGGCCAAGGTCAGCTCCTTCCTAGGGCGCCCCTCCCTCCGTGCCCCTGCTCATTCTCCCAGTTGGATGTGCCTGAGCCTGGCCCTGCCCTTGAATCTTCTTTCATCCAGCTTAGGGACCCTTGGTGGAGGGGAACCGTTCTACTTGAGGGGTCAGGGTCAGTGTGCACCTTCCCAGCTGTGTGGCCATGGCCTCTCCTCCCCCAACTCAGGCTCCATGCCTGAGGGTTGGAGACTTACCAGTGCCAGGGAGGGTGGTGTGGGAGACAGTCGGGGGACTGCTGTCACCTGACCGCTTGCCCAGTAGCCCAAGGGATTGGTCCTTGGAGAGTAGGGCAAGGACAAGGTAGCCCACCAGAGAGTAGATTTTCCCCTTCCCACCTCTGAGTGAGTGTGGGCCCTTTAAACCCACCTCCCTTGCTTGCCTGAGATCACCTCTGGCAGGTGCAGTGGGTGGAGTGAGTCTCCCGGAGTCATCTTGCTGGGTTGTGATGGTCCACTCAGTGTTCAGGATCTATGGTCCCTCCTAGCTGTGTGTTTTTGGGCAAGTCACTTAACCTCTCTGAACCCATTTCCTCCTGGGGAGAAACCCTGCTGCCCTTGAGATTAATGATGCCAGGTCCAGCGCTTGGCAGACAGTAGGTGCTCAATAAGTGGTAGTTGTTCTGTTCTACAAGAGGGTGCTGGCAGGAGTCCCTGGGTGGCACAAATACTCACTGAAAGATTGGCAGCTCAGACCTACCAAGAGGTGCCTTGGAAGTAAGGTCTGGTGGTCTGCTTCCAAAAGGTCACAGCTTTGAAAACCCTATGGAGTGCAGTTCTTCTCTACATATTGGGGTCACCGTGAGTCAGAATCTACTCAACGACAACTAACAACAAACCAATTGGGGGTAGACCAGAACAGGGATAGCCAAGGAAGGGGCTGGCTGAGTTGTCTTCCCCATCTCACCTGCCAGCCACCTGAGGCGAGGACTCTCTGGGGGCTAAGAGCAGTAGGTGTAGCCCACAAAAGCAGGTCCCAGCGGGACAGTCAGGTTCCTCTGACCCATGTCTGCTCTCAAGGCTAAGGCCAGCGGGAAGAAGCTGCAGAAGGTGACCCTGAAGGTGTCACCACGAGGAATCATCCTGACCGACAGCATCACCAACCAGCTCATTGAGAACGTGTCCATTTACAGGTATACTTTGCATGGGGGCAGCCCAGATCCACTTTGTCACTTGGGACAGTGATGGCAATCTCTTGTCTGGATCCAGGCTCTACCACTTCTAATCAGGGTGGCCTTGGAGCCTTAGTTTCCTCGTCTGTAAAATGGAAGTGGAAACACCCTGCCTTACAGTGGTGTTACAAGTAAGAGCACCTCGTTCACATGAGCACTCTGTTAAATTACATACTACTGTCATTATCACCAATGGCAGAAGTATAGGCAGCTGAGGCCTGACCAGGCCTGGAGCCCACTCCCACCCCCATTCCCCACATGTTGCTGAGTCAGGCTTGGAGCAGACTTGCAGAGTCACTGCCTTTTCCTTCTGCCCTGAGTGCAGTAGCTCAGCTCTGGTCATCTGGCTGGGTGTTCCAGGGAGGCGTCTGCCAGGGTCTGAGGCCAGGGTGTAGATGGCTTCCATAGCGGGGCTCCTGTTCGATAGCGGGGCTCAGCCCTTAGAGCATCAGGCTACCCCCACCTCTCTCTCAGGCGGTCAGTTGTAAGATTTCAGAGCTGGAAGGGACAGCCTAGGTCCATTTTACAGATGAAGAGGCTAAGGCCCAGAGCAAATTGCCAACGCTCCATGGTGAGGTAGTGGCTGAGCTCGAACCAGGCCAGAGCCCGGTCCAGTAGGCTCCCATCTTCCAGGCATCCCTCCTGCTGCTTTGTCCCCAAGCAGGTGGCTAAGCTGGCTGGAGCACGAGCCAGTAGTGGATGTAACTCGTGAGGTGAGGAGAGGGGATCAGAGTCTCTGGCTGGTATCTTTCTCTCACCTTCCTGATTCTGCCTTCCTTTCTTTAACCAACATTTCCCACATATTTGCTCTGCTGAGGTCTGTGCCAGGTGAGGAATTCATCCCCTGCTCTCACAGAGTTCCCAGTCCAGGAGTAGAGAAAACAAAGGAGATAGAGTATGATAAGTGTTTCTCAAGAGGGCAAAGGAGGGTCCTGCTTGGGGGAATCTGGGAAGGTCTCTTAGGAGAGGTGGCTGGGCCTTGAAGAATAGCGGGGTCTGATTGATTGATTCCAAGGACAAGTGGCGTTTGGGCAGGAGGCTGGATCACCTGGGGTGAAGACGAGGCAGCCGGAACTTGGTGCCTAGGGGTTTTAAGTGGTGCTGATCCTGTGGCCATGCCTGTGATCCAAGCTCAGGCCAGCCAGGGAGAGGGAGTGAGCCTGCCACGTTCCTGTCCCACCTTGGGGCTGCCAGCTCCTCTCCTGTTTGATATTCCCAGGCTGACTGGGGCTTTGTGGAGGGAACAGACAAGTGAGAAAGGGTGGGAAGACTGTGAGTGTATGGGGAGCCAAGACTGTGGCCTGGAGCGTGTCCGGCCTCTGGACTGGGCCATCGATGAAAGGGTGGGCAGGGGAGGCCAGGCAGGGCAGGGGGAGGCCAGGGGAAGGGCATCGAGGGGTGGGGGCAGGGTGCTGTCCTGCTTCCCTCCCAGCTGGTTGGTACAAACCCTGAAGAGGCAACACAGCAGTGGTTACGGCCCACGGGTGAGTTCAGGTCTCAGCTCTGCCACTAGCTTGTGGTCTGTGACCATGATCTCAGTTTTTTTCATCTGGAAAGTGGCAATGATAATGAACCCATCTCAGATGGAAGCTGTGAGAATTAAACGATTATAAGCTCTTGGCACATTGCCTGTTACACGGCCAGGGCTCGGCTATTACTGTTTCAGGGTGAAGGCTCCATGTGGAGTGGGAGAGTAGAGAGAGGAAAGTGCCTTTGCTCTGGTCTTTCCTTTCTGCTTTTGCCCAGCGGCTGGGGTTTGCAGCATCCCACACAGTCCTCCCATAACGAGCATGTGCTGTGAAGCATGAGAGACGCTGGCTAGATGAAGGAAGGCAGGATTCAGAGCAGGAAGCTTCTTTGGCTCTGAAATGATTAAGTCCCAGGAGGTGGGGTGAACTCCTTTCCTGGTGCTGACTTCTGTAAGAGAAGTCTGGGCTAAGCTCTGAGGGCAGGAGGGAGCGGATTACGTCTGAGGCTGCCTGGAGGCAGATAGTCAGTTGGTCCCCTGACTCCCTGGGAAGCTGGTGGGGACAGGACACTCCATAGACAACTCAGGAAGCCAGGCCTGGAGACCGAGGCCACCTCTCCCGAGTCTTGCCCTGGTGTGGCTGGAATAGTGGGCCCTCTGGAAATTAGGGTGATGCCCCGTGGGATGTCCCGAATTTGGTCAGGCCCCCGTGCCGGGGTCTGGTGACGTTGCTTACCTTTCAGGATCTCCTACTGCACAGCAGACAAGATGCACGACAAGGTGTTTGCGTACATTGCCCAGAGCCAGCACAGCGAGACTCTTGAGTGCCACGCCTTCCTCTGCACCAAGCGGAAGATGGTCAGTGGGGAGAGGGCTGGGTGGGGGGGTGCTGGCCTGGCCTTGGTGGTCCTGCCTTGACAATCACTTTTTAAAAGGCCTGCAATCCCTCAGAACCCCAAGTGAGTCCTGAGAGCTGAGTGGGGAAGGAGTAAAGCTGTGGCCAGGCAGGTGGGACTTCTGGGTGGGCTTGTCTCCACCTCAGCCTCTGCCCTGCCTGGTCAGCCTGGCCTGTGGTACTGACTAACCCTGGGCATCTTCCTTCTTCCTTCCTGCAACATGATTTGTTGGATTTAAGATTTTTTTGATCCCCTAGAAACATTGACAGTTCAAACCCACCCAAAGGCACCTTGGAAGACAGGCCTGGTAATCTGCTTCTGTCTGAAAGGTCACACTGTTGAAAACCCTGTGGAGCAGTTCTACTCTGCACACACGGGGTCTCCATGAGTCAGAATAGACAGGACGACAACTAACAACAGTGTCATTAGTACAAGAGAGGGGTGTGGGGCCTTGTAGGGATTAGCCCTCGGAGACTGGAGATAGAGGGGCCCAGGGTGCAAGGCAAAGACAAGGGCCCTCAGAAGAGCTGGCTTGCTGTGGTCAGAGCAGGGAAGAAAATGATCCTTTTTTTTTTTTTTTAAACTTCTACTGTGTACCTGTTACAGTGCTAGGCTTTAAGGTAAATCAACTGTGCAAGGTGAGTCTGTTACTGTCTCCATTGTTTCTGTTTTTGTTTTTTAATGGGGAAACAGGCTCACGGAGGCTAGATGTCTTGCCGAAGATGACACAGCCAGCCAGGGGTAGAGGGAGGGCCTACACCTATGTTTCTTCCCCTCTTGCATGACTGGGAGGGTGAGTGTGAGGAGCTGAGAGCCCTCGTCCCACTCCTGGGCCACCTCCTGACCACATTTAGCTGGGACGAGGCGGGGGACCTCAGGTCTCTGTGGGCTGTCTGGTGAGGAGTCAGAGGGGTTAACCTTTGGTGTCGAAGCCTTTATTTCGGAGGCCCTGGCATCTGAGTGTCCTCCCTGGAAGGAGGTTCCTAACATTTATTGACTTAATGCTGGCATCTGTTCACCTGTTTGTACTGAGCTTAGAGCCCTGGCCTTCACCCCCTGTGGTCCTTGGAGCTGAGGAGACAAGATTCTCCCCAGTCCCCCATCATCAGGACATCACAGCCTTTCAGTGGCCCCTAGGCCTTCTGCTCCCCAGCAGGGCACACCTAAGATATTGCGTAAATTCTCTACTGCTGCTGTAACAAACTGCCACAAACTTAGCGGCTTAAAAACTGCATAAATTTAGTCTCTTACACTTTTGGAGGACAGAAGTCTAAATCGGTCAGTGGGGCTGTATTCCTTCTGGAGGCTCTAAGGCAAGATACATTTCCTCGACTTTTCTAGAGCTTCTTGAGACCACCTGCATTCCTTGCCTGGTGGCCCCATCCTCCATCTTCAGAGCCAGCAATACAGCATCTTCCAGTTTCTCCATCTGCTGCTGTTGTTGCCTTTTCTAACTGACCTTCCTGTTCCCTCTTACGAAGATTCTTGTGATTACATCAGGCCCACCTCATAATCCAGGATAATCTCCCCATCTCACACTCTATAACTTAATCACGTCTACAGGGTCCCATTTGCTGTGTAAGGTAACATAGTCACAAGTTCCAGGAGTTAGGATGTGGACATATTTGGGAGATATTATCCAGCCTAGTGCAGGTTTCATGAAAGGGCCACTGTAGGATAAGACAGACTAGTGGTTGGATCCTGGCTGATGTGCTGTGTGACCTTAGACAAGACTCTGCCCTTCTCTGGGCTGCTTGCCCGTCAGTAGAATGAGAAGATCTCCTCAGTGCCCTCCAGAATTAGTCTGAAAGGCCCCAGTTTCTTTTGTGCACCTTGTTTCTTTCCTGCAGACTCAGTCTTACTAGCTACTCACCCAGGGCCTCGTGACATTCGAGGGCCTGAGCTGCGGTGGCCTCTCCCGTGACAGCCTTGTTCCCACAGACAGTAACTCTTGGCTTTGTCTCTTATGGGGCCACACAAACTTAGAAATACAAGCTCATTATGTCCCCATTGTTAGTCTCTTCCTCCCCACTGACTGGAGCGAGCACTGGGCAGGGGCAGCTGGCCCATGGCCCAGATTGCTGCTGAACATGGGCCTTGGGTCCGAGGGGTTTTCCAAGATGCAGAGGCTCCCTCTGGCATGGGGGTCCTGGGGCAAAGAGAGAGTGGGTGCTGGACCAGCAGTTCAAGGGAGGCCTGGCCTGGGGCCAGAGGACTTTAGACAGGCCTGAAAGAAACTGCCTGCCCTCAGGCCAAGAGGTTATTACTAAGGAAAACAGAGCTTGGCCATTGCTGGCAGCTGGCTGTAGAGCCCTGAGCAGGCAGGGGAACAGCTACAGCTAGACCCCCATGGCCCAGACTCCCACTTTTCTTCATGTTCCCATTGTGGTTGGGGGCTACCTTGAGGCTTATCCTTCTTCTCCTCCACCCTTTCTCACCTGGCCTCCCCCCTTCAAGGAATCCTTTCAGAGAGATGGGTCCAGCCCAGTGTAGGGTAAATAGACCACCTGACTGGAGGGTGATACTGTGGCTCCCAAGGCCTCAGCTGAGCCCAGGTTGGCTTGGAAATCCTGAGATTCTCAGAGTTCACATGGAAGTTTCTAAGGAGGAGACAAGAAGACTAAATAGGTACCTCAAGCTCTGCAGCCCGCCTGCTGGCAGGTACCTTCACGGACCTTTGCTGCAGGCTGTTCCAGGCCTGTGTAGCTGCTGGGGCCCTAAAGGATCAGTGGGGAGGTGAGCCTGGAGTCGGTACTTGGAGTACAGGGGGCTTGGTGTGGGGTGGAGGTTATTCAGTCTCCCTGGGAGATCAGTAAGACTTCCCAGAGGGGGAGACATTGTGAGTTGGGCTTTGAAGGATTGGTGATGAGTAGGTGTTGGCCAGGCTGAGGTGAGAGAGAAGTATACTTCAGACACAGGAAATAACATATGCAAACACATGGAGATACAAAATTAAATGGTGTGACTGGTGGTTTAGGAATTGGATGTCACTGGAGCCTGGGGGTGGGCAAGGTGGAGTCAGCCTGCAGGAGCCTTGAATTTGGATGTTAATGTAGCCTTTATCCAGTGCCAGAGGTCTGGAGTCTTTACATCTCCTGCCCATAAATAAGAGGCTTATGACCCACCCTGGCAGGGGAAAGAAGCTTCCAAAGGGGTCCCTTTCTGGGTCACCTAGCAATTCAACTCAAAGCTATCCAGGCCCCGCTCTCCCAGTGGCACCTGTTTGGCATAGCCAGGGTAAGTTTCCCTACAAAGTAATGTTACGTTTCCATCTGCCCAACTGGGTGGCCATGTCAGCCTCTGAGCCCTGGAGTCAAGGTGGAGTTTGCGGGAGGGGACGTTGATGTTGGCCAGGAGCTCAGGGTTGTAGAGCAGGTACTGAGTCTGGACTGACAGTAAGCAAACTGTCGCCCCCTAATTCTTTGGGGGCCTTCAGCCTCTGTTGCGGGGCAGGGCTGTTCTCCCCCATGTGGCCATTTGGTGTTCCTAGAGTATCCCTTTTGTGCAAGACTCGGTTCTGGGGCCATGGCTGCTAGGAAGCACAGGGTCCGACTTGGCCTAAGTATCAGGCTGGGATCCGAGGTCTCAGGGTCTCTAGCCCTAAGCTCGACCTGGCCACTGTGAAAGGCTAGCAGCCTGGTTATTGGGAACAAGACAGGGCCATGTGGACGAGGTAGGGCCTGGTCAGGGTAATAAGACAGACCCACAGGCCACAGGCACTCAGCGAGGGGTCAACAGCAGGCCTGAGGAATCGAGGAAGGAGGCCTCCTGGTGGGCAGGCCCAAGCTGTCCCTCAGTGTCTGGATTCCTGCACCCAGATTCCAGGAAGCAGGGTCACTCCCCTCGCAGTCCTTGCCCAGCCTGGGCTTGTAACCACCTGCACGCATCTGCATCTCAGGTTATATTTGGCTTAACTTGCAGCTCGGGACTTCAGGGTGAAAGGGTAGGGATGTATGCAAATGAACAAGCAGATTTACACAAAAACAGTATCAAGCTAGTGCCCCCAGATTTCCTAGAGGCAGAAAATAATGGTGTTTCCACATTCCTGCCACACTGGGTGACCAGCCCTTGCTTGGGTATATAGCGATGTGACTTCGGCTGGTAATTAGCTCGTATTTTTAGTTCATGGGCAATCCTCAATGGTAACTGGGTCTATTAAACTTGATTCAGACGTGACAGCTTAAATTGTAAACAGCTGTGAGGTTTCATACTTAATTACCATATTTAAGTTTTGCCATAAAGCACCCCTACTTCCATCAAAAATGTAAATGACGGAGATATTCAAATGAGTTTTTATACTTCGTGAAGTTTAATTGGCATGGATCAGTCAGCTTGTTTAGGGATTTAAGAAAATTTTTTTAAAAAAGAATTTTAAAGGCAGTAGCCACAAATTCATTTCTCAATTAAACTGCGCTGTCTGGGAGAGGCAGGGCGTGGGGCTGAGACTGGCTAGGCCTGAACTTGTACACATGCAGGTGAGGCTGGTGCTTTCTTCCTGAGGCCCAGCTTGCAGAAGGAAGCTCGATGTTGCTTCTGGCTACAGCTATGAGCTTGGGGGCTTCCAGAAGCTCAGCTTACTAACCCTGCACTGGAATCGTTGTTGGGGAGGCTGGGAGAGGAGGGGGTTGAGATGTGTGTGGCTTGGGGCAGGTCCTGGCTGGCGTGTGAGGCTTCAGCCCCAGGAGCCTGCCCCTTGGACACATTTGTTTCCGCCAGCATTGTTGGTACCTCTGGAGGGCTTTACCCTGTGCTGGGGCGCAGAGGTGTGTGTTCAGACATGATTCATGCCCAAGGGAGCACACAAATGGGGGTGACACAAGCATGTGAGCTAATGACACTTACACATGCCTGAGGCCAGAGGTGGGCAGGGGGCTGTAGCGACCCAGTGCTGGGTGGTGGTGGTGGCATTTGAGTTGGGTTTTAAGGGGTGGATGGGAATTCACCAGTGGTCAAGGGCCAAGGTGTGGGGAAGGTCTCCTTATGAATCCCTCCTTCCAGGTGGGTTATGGCACTGAGTGACTCCTCCCTTCCCTTCCTGCGATCCGCGCTGGGGATAGTGCTAACCAGAGTTAACCTTCTTCTCTCTGGCTGTGGCTCATTCAGACAGTGGCTGGGCTCTTCCAACTCTCACTTTATTGTTCTCCCGTTCCGAGGGCTAAGGTAGCATGTGAAGTCCTCAGGTAATTAGGGAGGGCTTCTCAGAGGAAGTAAACCTCAAAGTTAATTGAATTCAGCACAAAGGGGAAGGAGAGAAAGTGGAGGTGAACAGCTGTTGCTGGGGTGTGGGGCTGGGATGAAGGTGGTGTTTGCTGACACTGCAGAGCTCTGGCTTGGGGGGCAGGTGGTGGGGGTGGTGAAGACCAGGCGCCAGCTGCCTGAGGAGGGTGTGGCCTCTTACATCCTGGGCTGCCTTGGTGACTTCCACCCATCAGGCATTCCAGAGCCAGGGATGGAACCCTCAGCATCTTCAGGGAGAAGCCAGGGTTCTCCAGTTCAGACTTGCTGTCCCCTGCTGACACTGCATGCACCCCCCCCACCCCACTTCCTGTTTTTCAGGCCCAGGCTGTCACCCTCACAGTAGCCCAAGCCTTCAAAGTTGCCTTTGAGTTTTGGCAGGTATCCAAGGAAGGTGAGTGTTTCTTCCCATGAGGGGAGTGCGAGGGGTGGGGAGGAAGGTGGTAGAATAGTATTGGGGATAGGGGAGGAAGGTGGGCCTGGAGTCAACTTTATCACTTACCCAATACGTGACTTTGGAGAGGCCCCTTCATCTGAATCTCAGCTTCCCCATCTGAAAAATGAGAACAGCCATCTTCCTCCCCCAGAATGCTTGTGGAGATTAAATGAAATCTGTGAGGTGTCTTTCCTCCCTGCTGGAGACCTGAAACCTGCCCCCTGGGATTGACCAAAGCCTACCCCTTCCCAGCGGTTGTTGAGGGGAGTGCTGGGGTCGGAGGTGCCAACATGCTGTGCCTTGGTCCCACAGAGAAGGAGAAGAGGGAGAAAGCCAGCCAAGAGGGAGGGGACATCCCAGGCGGGGCCCACCGTGACAGCACCCCTTCACTAAAGAGCCGTGAGTCTCGGGCAAGGGGAGGGAGCCAGATTCATCTCCTTAGGTTTGGGTCAGCCCTCCCCATGGGGCCTCACTCCCTCCTTGGCTGGGGCTGACTCTTGGTTTGTTCGTTTCGTTTTTAAATCAGTCATGTGAGTTGACTATAGATAAATTAGAAAATGTAGAGAAAGGGAAAAAAACAGCTACTTGTTTTGGTGTCTGTTCTGCATATGTCCCTGTGCAAACGTCTGTACGAGTCTCTGTCTACACTTCACAGCCTGTTGTGTGATCCCTTAAAAAATGGACTGTTGTGCCTGTAAAAGTTCCAGCCTAACCCCAACCGGCAGTGAGGGGAGATGTTCCCACCCTGTGGGCTGCTGCTGGCGGAGGTGCAACGGTGGGGCTCCCTGGGTGATAGGCCTGAGTCCTACCCCTGGGTCCTGTTCAAGGAGGGAATCGGGACCAGGACAGCCCAGGACGCCCCAGGACGAGTTACGGGGTGGGGTGGGGAGGGGAGGCTCACCTACTGACACACCTGACCAAACCCCTCGTAGCGGTCGCCACCGGGAACCTGCTGGACTTGGAAGAGACAGCCAAGGCCCCGCTGTCCACGGTCAGCGCTAACACCCCTAACATGGACGAGGCACCGCGGCCTCAAACCTTGAGCACCAGCAGTGTTGTCTGGGTGAGTGGTTGAGGAGCCTAGGGAACTCTGGACGAGGTCTGTGGCTGCTACAGGGCCCCAGCCCTGACACACGTGACTTGCAGGCCTCCCTCTGGGAAGGCCAGACCCAACCCAGCAGCACCCAGGCCCAGGGAGGGAATGAACAATGTCCCTTTTGAACTCGGGGCTACGTCCCCAGCAGGCCTGGCAGCCCGCACAGCTGTCTTCTCACAATGCCCAGGCTCTTGGCCTGAGCAGCCATGGCTCTGCCCCCCACAGGACCAGCCAAAGGCTCCCTTGTTCGTGATGTGGGCAGAGTTTGCTCCTGGCACCCCTCCCCCTCAGCCATCCGAATTAGAAGTCAGGGGCTTGGGCAGTTGGCAGCCTGGCCCCTGACTTGCTGTGTGACTCAGGGCAAGCCCCCTGACCTCTCTGTGTCTCAGCTTTTTCATCCCCTCAGTGAGGGTGTGACCTCTGCCTGCAAGATTACCCAGAGGACCCTGACTTTTTTGTTTTGTTTTAGTATTTAAAAACATGTTTAACTTTTCAATTGGAAATAATTTCAGACTTTAAAAAAAGTTACAAAAATAGCACAAAGAATTCCTGTTCACCCTCATCCGGATTCCCCAAATGTTAACATCTTACATAGCCATCTTACAACGATCAAAATCAGGAAATCAACACAGATGCCATACTGTCATGGACTCTGCAGACCTTGTTCACGATTCTCCGCCTGAACAACCAATGTCCTTGTTCTGGTCCAGGACCCAGCGCAGGATCATGCCCACTTAATTTTTTACAATCTGAACGTTGAGAGACTTGAATATCCTTGAAAAACTGTCAAGCCCCTCTGACTGTTGGGGGCACTCATGAGCAGGCACCCATGAGTTCTCTGCTGTCTGGGAGCCGCTCTTGCCATGTGCCCATCCTCATGGGACACCATGGTGGGAGCCTCCCCCCTCATTTTTCTACTTAGGCCATGGGATCCCTGCCATTAGGTATCCCTCCTTCATGGGCTTGGAATTTGGCTCAGCTCTCGGAAGTAGATGAAAGCCACAAACCCTCTTTCTCTACCCGCTTCCTCTTGGGATTTGAAAGCTATAGAAATCATCTGGTCCAACCACCTCGTTTTGTGGAAGGAAAAGCTGAGCCTCAGAGAGGAGCAGTGACTTGCCCAAGCTCTCCCAGGCAGGTAGTGGTAAAGCTGGCAATTAAATCCACCCTAGTCTCCAGACGCTCTGTGTTGTGCCCTTCTCCTGGCCCACCATGACCCGACAGTCCATGCTCCGTGTCCATGAGCAGAGATGCTGCTGGCCCATCTGTTCCTCCAGGCACCTCCCAGACTCCTGTGCTTGTGTCCTGAGTCCCTATAGCTTCCCCAGGGCTGGGGACCGCCCCAGCGCTGAGCCTGGGCTCCTCCACTTAGGGTTCATGTCTCCTGCTTTGTTTCCCCCAAGGAGCTGGATGACGGCCTGGATGAAGCATTTTCAAGGTAACACGAGCTGGGTTTCTTGAGCTGGGTCGGGGGTGGAGGGCTAGCATTTGTAGACTGTTCCTGCTTACCCTTTCCTCCTGGGGCCCTTTGCTGTGTTTGAGACCGGAGCCACTTAGACCTTCTCCAGAGCAGGAATTTCCATCCCCTCTGCTTGAATACCTCCAGGGGCAGGTTGCTGACTGTCTGTTGTCAGAGCCCCTCCAGTGGTGGCCAGGTCTCTTAAAAGCTCTTGCTTTTGAATAAGAAACTTTTTCTGGTCGCTGCTGTAAGAATCTGAGCTGAGCTAAGCTCTCTGCAGCTTAAGTGGATTTCCTCATCCTATACCTGGTGTAGTCTTCAGAAATTGGCTCTTTTGCAGGATTTGTTTCCTCCAAAGGTTTTACATTTATGAAAAGGGGGAGGGAGAAGGCAGTGCTTCATTAAGCGCCAGGATTGTTCTGTAGAGGAGGTATTTTGATATAGCCAGAGGGTGGTGACATTTCGCTGTTTTCCCAGGGGCCATCCCTGTAGCCATGGCTACCTTCAGCTTGGGAACATACCATCAAGAAGGCTGTGGCTGAGGGACATTTTGTCCTGGGCAGCTCAGAGTTCTGAGTGTTGGGCCCTGATCAGTCAGGCCCCCCTTTTCCCTTTGGGACCCTCAACAGCCCCCTACAGCCCTCCCACACCAGAGGCTTTGTTTGGAGTGAGAGCCAGTGGCTTGGGGGTTACCCGCTTCTCCCCACTCCTCATCCCTTCCTGCCAGAGCCAGGGTGGAAGCCCCTTGGCCCAGCCCTGGCGGGGTGTATGTGTGGCCCTTCACGGAGGCAAAGGTGTTCCTTTTACCATCTCCCCTGCCTGCTTCACTAACTGGAAGAAAATCATGTTTGCTTTTTCCAGGTCATTCAAGTATCGCATGCTCTTTATTGACAATTTTGAAATAGAAAATAACACCATCCCATAATCCCACAGCCCACACTTTGGTTTAATTCATGCTTTTCCTATACATACACATATACTTTTTTTTTTTTTTTTTTTGGCCTTGATCAGCCCCTTGTGTTTGCATTGCGGTACCCTGATTTTTCACTTAACATCAGTAGAAGCATTTCTCCAGGCTGTTAAAAACTCCGTGTAAACACCATGTTCATTGAGTGCCTAAGGTTTTTTTCATGGCACAGGCCATAATTTACTTAGCTGTCTGCTATACTTTTGGACATTTGGGTATCTCCTTTTCTAAATCTACACTTTGAACACCACTGTGTTGACATGTATCTTCTCACTGGCGGAAGGGCACCAGGGCCCCCTTGCCCACAGCATGTCCCTCACTGCCCTTCCCCGTACTGCCCTTTCTCCTCTTCCTGGGCATGCCCTTGTGGAGTTGTGGCACTACGTGGGTGCTCTGGCCTCTCAGTGGCAGGGGTGCTCACTGCCTGCCCCACGTTTTTCTGAGCTGTTTGGCCCTCGGGGTAGGCTCTTTGGTTAGAGGCTCTACCCCCCTGGCATCTGAGACTTCTTTGCTCCTGTGTCCTGGCATCCCTGCTTCTCATGCCCTTTCATTTCTGCCCCCGGTGCTGACTGGGCTAGGCCAGCTCCTCAAGCCTACCAGCCCCTCACCTGGGCCCTCAGTTCACACAGCTCTGCCTTCCAGGCTGGCCCAGTCTCGGACCAACCCTCAGGTCCTGGACATTGGACTGACAGCCCAGGACATCCATTACGCCCAGTGCCTCTCACCTGTCGACTGGGATAAGCCTGATGGCGGTGGCACCGAGCAGGATGACCTCTTCAGCTTCTGAGGGCCTGGGGCTAGCAGAACGTGACCGACCACTACAAGAAACGGACCAAAGCCACAGGCGGGAGCCAGCCCTGGGCCCGCATCGCACCCTCTTCCGGCCTGCAGCACCTTCAGCCTTCACATCAAAGCTGTAGCCAGTCAAGCAGGGGGAAGGAGAGCTTTCCTTTTCACCCCACCCTTCTCTGAGAACTGAAAGATGCCTTGAATATTTATTCAGTGACTCTCCTGGTTCATGCTTGGGAGCCAGTTTTGCGTCAGCCACGTCTCCCTCTGTGTGACGTGTGCGGTGTGATAACCAGCTTCCTGCTTGCTCTCTCTATCAAACAAGCACCATTCTGGCTGCGGGTGTCAGGACATGACCAAAGCATTTCTTGTACCTTCTTTCTAAGGACCCAGATTTCCCTGGAGGCATCTCTGTCCCTTACTGAAAGCAGTTGGATTTCCGTCTTCTGAGCACAGACGGGCACTGGCACTCACAGCTGCAGGAGAGGACTGTGTCCTCAAGCTCACCTTCCCTGGGGCCCCAGCAGGCCTGGGCTTGAGCCCCTGGACCCAGGACCTCTCAGGGACAGAGGGGTGGGTCCTGACCAAAGACAACATGTAGCTTGGCACTTTAAAGCACAAACAGCCCGCTGGGGCTGCCTTGAACAGAGCTTTCTTAGTGCCCTTCTTTCCGGAGAAGGGGCCCAAAGTCCCTGTGGGGGATCCCCATCAATGCTTGGAACTAGTATAACTGGCCACCCTGGGACTCCCGGAGTCTGAGTGGGACTGGGGATCATCACCGTGGCTGGCCTGTGTCAGGTCCCACACCCACCTCCTGTCATACGGACAAGGCTTGCCTGCTCTTGTGTTTGTGGATTTCTCTGGTTCCCGCCTCCCCATACTTACTGTGTGAAACCTAATACCTACATTCACTTAAAACCATTTTATTGCCATTATACGGATGAGGAAACTGAGGCCACAAGGGAGGAAGGGGTAGAGACAAGAGTGGAACTTAGATCTGATGCCAAAGCTGCTTTCTCCACCCCCATCTCCCACAACTCACACCTACTTTTTTTTCCCCTAGCTTTGTTGTCCTCCCAGAAACCAAAAACCCCAGCTATTTTCTGACCAAAATGTGTTTCATAACAAACCATCTGGTGCCTTTCTACACAGAGCTGGCATGAGTCTCCGTGCCCAGCTAGCTGTCTCGCTGTTGATTTCCGGGAAAATGCAAGTGTTTGAAGTCTGCTAATTCAGAGGGTGAAACAAAATCAAACTCCATAAGCATCACGCTGTTCTCTTTCCTGACCCTCAGACTCTGGGTCGGGACACACCAGCAGCAACCTGTCATCAGAATCTCTTCTTCCTCACCCTTCTACCCCCACGGGGCTCTCAGCATCCTGAAACCCAGCAAAGCTAAAAGCATCTTTTCCGGCCTGAGGTGCCTGCCAGTGGCCTGGCTTAGAGCAGATTTCATGAGCTTCAGGAAAAACACACATCATTTCTTAAAAGCCACTTACACTAATCAAAACACATTAGAGACTGAGTTCCCAGTGCGGGGGTGGGGTGAGATTTGTGGGGTCTTTATTGGAATATGAGGATAACTTCCTTTCCCGGCCACAGCTCCTGCTCGCCTCCCCACCTCAGACCTCCTTGGTGTCAGCCTCTGTGTTTGTCATAAGGCAGCAGGGTTGGGTGTGACACAGACTGTGCTTGGCAGGAGGGGCCAGGAATCCTGAGGAAGACTGCTGTGTTGGTGTGAGTACGCTGTGGCCTTCGTCCCCCTGTCTTGTCAACAAGCTGTGGCTGTGCTCCCCGTGTCTGCCAATAAGCCTTGGTTCTGCTGTACTTCGTGATGCTATAAAGGAAGTTCTAATGAGGGAAAAATAAACCTTCTCTTTCTGAAATACAAGCAGCACTTAGATGGAGTTGGCCTGGACACTGGCTGTGCACACTGGGTGGGGGCAGTCAGCCTCCGTTTCACAGCAGATGGGTGTGTGTGTGATGAGGTGACCTTTGGGTGATTCATCGGGGCAACTCCAGGAATCCTATGTGTCAGCACTGAAGAGGCCTTTGAAAACCTAGGTTGAGGATACCTGGCCAGGGGCCTGCAAACCCCCTGAAATGTATATAAGATCCTGTGTGTACATGCATGTGTTTGTTTCCCAGGGATATTCACTCGATAGACTTGTTCTCTGCCAGCCGTGAGCCAGGGCTGGGGCTCAGTGCTGGGACGGTGGTCCAGACAGGATCCAGATGAACCCAGGCTGTGGCTTGAGCGTGCCGGGGCTAGGACGGGGCAGGGTGGGAAGTATGTTTTAGTGATGTGGGTACCCCTGGGTCTAGCTCTGGCTCTGCCACTTGGGAGCTGTGGCAATGGGTCAGTCACTTCTTCCCTTGAGCCTCAGTGCCCTCATCTGTGGAAGAGGTACAGTAGCTCTTCCTCTTCCTGTGCCCCTGGCTTTTATGAGACTCAGGTGACCATTATCATATGATAACTCTTGGAAAATGGATAGTGGCAGTTCCACCGTGTTAGTAGTGTACTTATTAGCTCAGGAGCAAAAGGCAGTTTGGACCAAGTACTGTTTAAAAAAGATAAAATTCATAATAGCTACTGTAACTGGGCTCTTACCCTATGCCAGGCACTGTGCGAAGCTCCTAACTTATTAATGTCCTGTTGAGCCCAGATGGTACTATCTTCCTTCACTGCTGAGGGCATCAAGGCTCAGAGAGGAAGGCAGTATCAGGGGTGATGCCTCGTGGACTTTGCAGAGCCCTGGCCCAGACTCAGATCTGTCTGACCCTCAGCCCCACCAAGTCCTGGCCCCCCAGGAACCAAATCTCTGGTCGTGCTGCCCGTGAGTCCTATTTGCATAGTGACCTTCACGGAAAGGCCGTTCTCTTCAGGCTTCTCTGTCTAGGGACACCCTAGACCTCTGCCCTCCCCTGCTCAGCTATAGCTTATAGGGTTTCTTCGGGCTTTTATCTCTTTGTCCCTTTCAAGCAGTGGTATTTAAAAGTGTGGAACCCAGAGGCGGAGCCCTGTGATGGCAGCCGTTGGGCAGACTTGCTGTGAATTCCGATTGGATCGAAGATGACTAAGAAATTCTCTCCTTCTTTTCTCATAATCTGAAAAGACACCCAACAAGTTCATCTTTCGGTTTAAATTTGGCCAGTGTCTTTAGTCTCCAGATGTCTCAAATTATGAATCCTGAGCACCCGCCGTCTGCTCTTTCATGCATAACGGATGAAGCCGGGAAGAACAAAGTCGCCTTTCAGATTTGATATGACCTTCAGCTTCAGTGGGGAGTGGGGTCTTCTCTCCCAGGAGTAGAAACCAGCCCACTTAAGCCTCTCCCACGACTTTCCAGCAAGCCCGAATAGGGAATCTGGGCTGCTTCTGTGCCTTCGGTGCCGGTTGGGGTCTGCTCTTCACCTGGCCTTCCTCCCTCCATCACTCCCCGTGTGTGTCAGAACAGGCGGCCTGCTTATTTATTAGGAAGTGAACCTTTCTCCAGTGCTTACCGCACTGGGGTGTCAGGGCCTCACAACCATTCTGCGAGGTGGGTGGTCATAGTCCCACTTTTCAAAGGGGACAACTGAGGGTCAAAGGGTAAGTGAATTGGTCAAAGTCTCCCAGCCAGTAAAGGGAACGCGGGGCGGGGGGCACAGATTGAACCCCGGTCTGTCTGAATCCACAGCTTGTATATTTCCGCTGCTCCCTATAGGATGAAGAGCAAGCCCAAGCCAAGTTGCCCCTGCCCTACTCTGCAGAACAGACTGGGAAGCTGCCAGGCTAGATACTAAAGCAAGGCCGACTCCATAGACTGGTCAGAACAGATCCTTCCCAGGGGACTGCCCTTTGGGGCGGCTTCCCTGGACATGCCCATCACATCAGGGTATGCCTCATTACATCAGGCCTCCCTCCTTGCCCCCAGCAGGCATTGCCCAAACTGCGACGGGGCCCCGAATGAGCTTCAGTGTCCTCGGAAGAAGGCTCCCTCTGGGAGCAGACTTGTCCAAGCCTTATGGCAGTGAATGCCAGCCTCAGAGTGGGCAGGAAGGTGGAGAAAAACACATCTCTGGAACACCAGCAGCATCTACACAGCGTTAGCTAGTTAGAGCTGCTGCACAGTGACCGTGATTGTAGCTATTATTAGCCCGTTTAGAGGTGATGACACAGAGGCCCACAGAGGTTATATTACCTGCCAGCTCACACAGCTGGTAAGAGGCAGGCCTGGGATTCAGAGCCTGCTGTCCTGGGGTGGCCCTGCCAGCCCTCTACAGGCCATTTGGAGAACACAATGACCTTGCTTATGTAGGAGCTCCTCAGGCCAGCACAGAGCAACCCTGAGATCTCCAAAGCATTGTTAAGCACTAGCACATGGGACCGAAAAAGAATAGTGCTTTTAAGCTGATAGCTGGATTGCCTTGTGGAAGTTACCCTCTCTGGCCTTAGTTTCTGCCTTAGTCCTTGATTAGGATAATGCCAACCTCAGAGCTGTGAGGATTTGGACCAGCCCTTAGACCAGTGCCTGGCACAGAGGTGATAGATCAGGTTGATGTCTTTGCTTCCCAGCCAGGACAGAGGTCCTTGTTGCCAGGCAGCAATTCTAACTGCACCCACTAAGCCCCAGCATGGGATGACTGAGGCACAGTTCCTGCCCTTGACCTTTTCACAGTCCAGGGATTGTGGGTCATGGTGCCCCGTAAAGCTGCTGGGTATGGGCTAGGTTTGCAGTATACCGGCGGACATGTGAAGCCAGAGCTGAGAATGACGTGTGGGGAAGTCAGGGATTGCTTCTGGGAGTGCAGGGTGTGCCAGCTGGGCCTTGAGGGTAGGTTGGAAACTGTTCTCTGCTTGTCTGGAGCCCAAGAGGTCAGGGCCCATGTCTGAGTCACCTGGTGCAGGGTAGTTTATCAGAAGAGGGAGAACCAGCCCGGCTTCCCATGAGCTCTGCCGGGCAAAGGGACAGCCCTGGGTCAGCAGGCAGCACTGGAGCCTCTGCAGCTGGATGGCCCACTTTGCAGGCTGTCTGGTCAGAAGGCAAGCCTGTCCTGTGCAGACTCACCTGTGCCCACTGCGCTCAGTGCCATGGGTGCTCATCACATACAGACCTCAGGTGATCGTATCTCACTGCAGAAGCTTACTGCAACTCTGCCTCCAGGCGCACGGCCCCAGCCTGGTTTGGTCAAACGTGTGGTCCACTCTCTGCCCTCACCAAAGATCGGGTTTTTTAAATGACCTCAAAGTAAGATTCTAGAATGGTAGTGCTGAAAGAGCTCCTAATAGTCCTCCAGCCTACCCACTGTTCACAGCCGGGTAATTGAGGCCCACGGGGGAACAGGACTTCCCCAGGCCATGCAGGCAGCTGAGAAGCAGAGCTGGGATTTGCATCCTATCCTTTGCAGAGGCCCCAGGCCCAGTCCTCCACCCCATCTCACCGGAAGGGGACCATGTGCTTGAGGTCTGTGGGGCTTGTGGGGAAGTGGAAATCATTATGACAAGAAGAGGCTGGAGTAAAGGACCTTGGTGAATTCTCAAGCACGTAACAAGCATCAACTCATCATCCATCTCTTCACTCTCCCTCCTCAAGGGCCCTGAGGCCTCATCTGCAGCTCGAGCTGCCGGCACAGCTGCCCGGAAGAGATGGCATAGACTGGTGGTTACGAGCACCGCCTCTAGAGCAGACTGAGCTGTGCCTGATCTCAGCCTGGCCACCTACTAGATGCTTGACTTTGGCCAAGTGACCAGAAAACTTTGTGCCTCGGTTTCCTCATAGGTTGATAACACTCATGTCCGAATAGAGAGGTTGTGAGGAGAAAATGAGTTAAGAGCAAAGGTTAACGCTTGTGAAGTGCTGAGAACACCTTTCACTGTTGTCATTGTTCTTATTGTTGTGGGCTGATCCAGGGTGGGACAGGGCAGAGGGCTGGGCAAGGCTCACCCAAGGTGGCAAAGTTGGGGAGGGGGAAATCATGTCCCACAGGCATTCACCCTGCTGCCACTGTATTGGACACTCTGGCCCCTCCTCACCATCAGACTGTGCCCTCAGAAAGAGCCCTAGAAACCTCATGCTCAGCATTCGGTCAGGAAAGCATTCTGTTCTAGGTGTTTCAAGAAAGAAAGTGTTTAATAAAGGGAATCAGCTTACATTAGAAGGGCTGCCGTGTGGAGGAGGTCCCTGCAGGGTTCAGGGAATCAGAGAGGGTGGGAGTACACGGAGCTGCCACGAGCCATCTCGGGGGCCTCCTGCTGCTGCCAGCGGTGATGGCGTCCATTGCTTCAGCGTCTAGACCTCAAGTGGTCACACCTCCCTCGCCAAAGCTGGTTGGAACCCTGAAGACAAAGGAAGATGGGAGAAGTGGCTCCCAGGCTTTCAGCCCCTGTGTACAGTAGGGCACATAGGAGGGAAAGAAAATGGTGCTGAGCTGCCAACAGACCATCTGGTACCCCATCTGCCCTGACACTCCTGTGGGGTGGGCTGGGTGTGAAAGAAACTAGGGGTGGTTAGCCCAGAGAAAACCTTGCTGCCATGCCTACTATGTGTCGAGTACTATGCTGAGAGTTCACGCATTGTCGATTAATCCTCACAACAGCCATGTGAGAGCTGAGAGTCGGAGGCGAAGTGACCGATCAAAAAGTGACAAAGCCAGGACTGTACCCCAGGTCCGTCTGCACGTGAGCTTGGGCCTGTCCCCTGGAGGCCCTTTGAGCCAGGCTGGGGTCAAGAGTCATTCATTCAGCACGCACGCATTTGTTGAGCACCTACTATATGCCAGGCTTGGTTCTAAGTGCTCAGAATGTGGCAGCAAACAAGATGAACAAAAATCCCTGTTCTTGTGGAGTTGATATCCTAGTGGGGAGGATACTGACCCTCCCAACTATATGTACCTAATATGTGTCGTGCTAAGTATTGTGATAAAGAAAACTCGGAGGAGGTAGAGAGCGACATGGTAGGCAGAGGTGGCTGGAGATGTTGGAGTGGAGACCTAAAGGAACTAGGGAGGCAAACCACGTGGTTACTTTAGGGAAGAGCATTTGAGACAGAGGGAAGAGCAAGTTCAAAGCCCTGAGGCAGGTGGAAATTTGGAATGATCAAAGAACAGGAGGGACAAGGAGGTCAGTATGGCTGAAGAGGAGCAAGCAAGGAGGTGAGCTGGGGAATGAGGTCAGAGAGAGCAGGACGAGGCCACATGGGACCTGGGAGGCCAGGTGAAGGCTTTAGACTTGCTTCAGAGTGAGGTGGAGAGTTGTTGGAGGGTCTTTGCAGGGAGAGACATAGTTACACAGAAAGCTTCTGTGAGGGTCGATGCTAAGAGACCTGTTAGGGGCTGTGGCAGCTGTCCAGGGTCAGGCCGAGAGAAAGCAGGCCACGGGTTTTAAAAGGGACTGGTAGAAGATAGAAAAGGAGACAGCATTTCCCTCCCTGTTTTCTAATTGGGGACATCTGGGTTAGTTGAGGAAAAGGATGTGTGTGTGGCCACGGGGCTGGGTTTGCAAATCTCCATGTCATGTCTCTGGATGTCTGTATGTTTGGGGCTTGTGTATTCTTGTGTGATGTGAGGGGTTGTGTCTCCAAGCCTCTGCCAGCCATGAGGCTGTGATGCAGCCACTGTCTCGGGACACATTTTGTTCATCCACTGGGTGTGGGCGAACGTGTCAGCTCAGTAGCTCTGTGTGTGCAGCAGCAGGTGTGTGTACATGAACATGAGTGTGTGTACATCTGAGTGCAGGGTGACGAGGCCTGTGTATCTGCATGTGTGTGGGTACCTGCTTATCTGTAGAGGGAAGCAGTGGGGCGGGGGGAGGGGGTATCCGATTTTGGCTCCGTCACTGTCTAATTTCTCTCCTTCCTTGAGTATCTACAGAGAGTTTACAGTGAATCAAACCAGATGGCCTCTGGGACCCAGTGGGGTTGGTGTGTGCTTCTTGGGGGCTTGGGTTGAAGGTCTGCTCCCTTGGGGTGGCGATCTTTGACAGATGAAGTAGGGAAGACATTCAGCCCCAGGCCCTACAATGCAGTGCTTTAAACCCAGAGACATCCCCCTCCAGGTGAACAGGTTGGACCAGAAGTCTTATCCCCTAGTTAGGAAGACCAAATGATATTTGGGCCCATCAAGCCCTAAATGACAGTCAGATTCCTAAGCTTGGAGAGCCCTCAGGGAAACCAGGGCTTCAGCACTGTGGAAAGAACACAGCCTTGGAAGTCAAAGCCACCTGGTTTCAAATCCACTCCTGTAACTTACTAACTCCATGGCTCCGTTAAATCTCAGTTTTCTAATCTGTAGAGTGGGCACTCACCTCATAGTGTTATTGTGAAGATTAAATAATACTAAAAGCTGGCACATATTGAGCACTTCCTGGGTGCCAGGCACTGTGCTAAACAGCTTTATATGAATTACCACATTTAATCCTCACATCAACCCTGTGAGGTGGGTACTCCTCGTCTCCCATTTTACAGAAGAGGAAACAAACTAAGAGAGGTTAGGCTACTTGCCCAAGGTCACACAGCTTAGAAGGGACAGAGCCTGGATTTTAACCAGGCAGCTGGACTTCAAAAGCAGTGCCTGATTTACAGTAGGTATGTGGTCAATGGTGACTGTTATTATTGATGCCAAATAGCCACTCAGGATCAAACTTATGGCCCCCAAAAGTTGGCGCTGGACTTTCACACATTTCTTTTCTAAGTTCAAAATTGAAGAAGGCAGTAGAGCAGATCCGTGGGAGAAAGACCCAGTGATCTCCTCCTGGAAAGATCACAGCCTAGAAATCCCTATGGGGATAGTTCTACTCTGTCAAACGGGGTCACTTTGAGTTGAAAGTTGACTCAGTGGCACCTAACAACAACAACAACCACATCGGTGGAAAGGGGAACAGACTTGGGAGACAGAAGTGCAGAGCCAGCTCTGACTCACTCACCCAGTGACCTTGTACTAGTCACTTTCCCTCCCTGAGCCTCTGGTTTCCTCCTCTGTAAAACGACCCTAATTTTTGGCCTGCCAGCTTCCTTAATTATAAGGATCAAATGTGTACACAAGAACTTTGTAGTCTGTGACATAATACCCACCACTTTTAGCTGGGTGTTTTTGCAAACACACACCCTTACTGTCCCTGGGAAGAGATCAAGGCTCAGTGAGGTGCAGCCACTAGCCCAGGCACACAGCAAGTGGGCACAGTGTCAGAACTCGAACCCAGGTCTGTGTGAGTCCAAAGTCAGTGCTCCTCTGTCCAGGAGCAGGGCATACAGCTGGAGGCCAGGTGGCCAGGGTAAGGCTGGGGCAGCCCAGGAAACCAGCTCTGGCCTTCAGTGCTGCCCTGTGGTCCCTTCCCCTCACTGGCTTCAGCTTCCTCATCTGTTTAGTGGGGGTAGTTGCCTTGGCCTGCCTGCCTCCAGGGCCACTGGAGGTCTCAGGCCTGGGTCACAGGGTCCCAGAGGGCATCATTGGCCACTTGGCATGTGCAATGGGAGGTGATGATTAGTGGCTCACTGGTCTCAGAGCTGGAAGCCTGAGTTCATGTCCCGACTCCACCACTGCGTGGTTGTGTGCCTTGAGCAAGTCTCCAACGCCTCTCTGAGCCTCGGTTTCTTTGTGAAATGCTGACCATGGATGGAGCTCCACTTTCCTTGCAGGGTGATCGTGAATGTCCAGTGAGGTCAGGGTTGGGAAGAGGCTGCCAGAGCAGGGCCTGTAAATGGAAGAGATAAAGTCATGCCTGGGGTCACCAGAGTACTGCACCCCTGACACTGATCAGCCTGGCCTAACCCAGAAGGGAAAGAAAGGTGGTTTTGGCTTAGGAAGATTCTAAAACCCCTAACTTGCCTCTATCAGTCTATCCACCTGACTCACCTCTGAGCCCATTGCTGCAGGGAAGGGGCCATGGTGAGGATAATTAATAGTAATAATTTGTCAAGTGCTTTATTTTTGTTAGTTGCCATCAAGTGGGCTCCAACTCATGGTGACCCCATGTACAACAGAATAAAATGTTGCACAGTCCTGTACCATCTTCACAATTGATAGCGTGCTCAAGTCCATTGTTGCAGTCACTGTGCATTTTGAGTGCCTTCCAACCTAAGGGGCACATCTTCCAGCACTATAAACCTGTTGCCTTCCAGTTGATTCCAACTCATAGTGACCTTACAGGACAGAGTAGAACTGCCCCACAGGGTTTCCAAGGCTGTAATCTTTACGGAAGCAGACTGCCACGTCTTTCTCCCACGGAGTGGATGGTGGGTTCAAGCCACCAAACCTTTCAGTTAGCAGCTAAGCACCTTAACCACTACACCACCAGGGCACCATTCCAGCAGTATAGCAGGCAATATTCTATTGTGATCCATAGGGTTTTCATTGGCTAATTTTTAGAAGTAGATCACCAGGTCGTTCTTCCTAGTCAGTTTTAGTTTAGCTCTGCTGAAAACTGTCCACACAGGTGACCCTATTGGTATTTGAAATACTGGTGGCCTAGCTTCCAGTATCACAGCAACACGCAAGCCACCACAGTAAAACAAACTGAAAAGACGAGTGGTGAATCAAGCAGTTAGGCTGTGCCATGTTCTTGTTTTAATATAATGTTCACAACAGCTCTGCAGAGGAGGTGATACTGGTTCCATTTTATAGATGAGAACATATAGCTCAGAGAAATGAAGTGACCGGTGGGTCACACAACCAATAGGGGCAGGGGCAGGAGCAGGATTGAGCCCAGACTTTTCCAACTCAACATGCCTCTGCTCTTTCACAGTGGCTCCATCATGCCCTCCCAGCCTGTCATTTGGTGGAAACTGAGATGGGGCCCAGAAAGGGTATGGAACTTGTCTGAGGCCACACAGAAGGGAAGGAGAAGGGCAGGCGCTAGACTGCTGGCCCAGGCCTTTCTTCCTCTTTGGAGAGCGGGATGGGAGGACAGAGACAGATGCCTGCACGGTTAGCAAGCCCCAACTACAGGCCTGGAGGAGGCCATGTGGTGCCATCGTGCAGTGGCACTGAGACTGGCCTGAGGCATGGACCACAGGAGGGCTGACAGTGTGGCCCGGGCCAACGCTTACCCTCTCTAGGAGGCAGAGGGACTTCTGCCTAGAGCACGGAACCCATGTTGGCTGGGTCGGGGAAGGCCTCAGCTGGGCCACAGGTGCCAGGCATGGTCCTGACTGTAGTGATGCACCTGCGGTCCTCCCGTGAGCACCGCACTCGCCCCCAAACAGCAGGGGCCCCAAGGCCAAGCCATCTCCTTTCCACTGCCCCCAAAAGATCAGGAAAGAGCATGTCTTGACTGCTGCTTTATCGCAATAAGTTTGTCGATTCAGCTCATTACATTTAATTAGAATTATTTAATTAGAGTCTTAATAAAAGAGTAAAGCAGGAAGGAGGCTGAGAAGCAGAGGTAAGGAAATCGTGCTAAGCCTGTGAAGTAGGCCCAGCTGGGGAGGTAGGGTGGCACGGGGTGGGAGGGCTGCGAGGGCATTTGCTGGAAGGTCAGGTGAAGGGAAAGGGGCTGCACATGCCCAGACTGCCAGGGCTCAGGGACCCGGGCGTGGGGAGGAGGGGCAGCGTGCTGGGGACCCAGAGCTGGACTGAGACCCACACACCTACCCACCCACCAGCCAGGTCCTGGGCTGAAGTTACTGGTGATGAGACGAGCAGGATCTATTCGTGCCTCAAGGGAAACAGACAGGAAACCAGACAGTTCCAACGCCCAGTGCCGATGGCTCTGACAGGGGAGGCAGAAGTCATTGGCGACCCTCTCGACCACTAGCTGGGCATCTGACAAGGCCTTCTGGAACAGGGATGCCTGCAGTGAGTCCTGAATGTTGAGTTGGAGTCAGTCAAACAGAGAGGGGAGTGGACTTTGAGCACATTTGGAGAAAGGCAATGAGTTTGAGGCACCTGGTAGAGGCAGGGTAGAGTAGAGCAAGGACCTGGAGCCAGGCAGTTGGATCATACCCTAGAACCACCACTTCATGGCTCTGGGAAGTTGCCTTGACAAGTTATGTCACCCCCTCTGAGCCTCATTTTCCTCATCTGTAAATGGGGATAATAATGGAACTCCCTTCATAGGGTTCTTGTGTGGATTGTTGTTATTGTTAGGTGCCATCGAGTCAGTTCCGACTCATTGCGACCCTACGTACAACAGAACGAAATGCTGCCCAGTCCTGCGCCATCCTCACAATCGTTATTATGCTTGAGCCCATTGTTGCAGCCACTGCTTCAGTCCATCTCGTTAAGGGGCTTCCTCTTTTTCGTTGACCTTCTATCTTACCAAGGATGATGTCCTTCTCCAGGGACTGATCTCTCCTGATAGCATGTCCAAAGTATGTGAGACGTAGTCTCGCCATCCTTGCTTCTAAGGAGCATTCTGGTTGTACTTCTTCCAAGACAGATTTGTTCATTCTTTTGGCAGTCCATGGTATATTCAATTTTCTTCGCCAACACCACAATTCATAATCGTGTGGATTAGATGAGCTCATACACGTAAAGCACTTGGAACGGCATCTGGCACAGAGTAAGTCCTGCCTGCATTAGCGATTACTATTGCAGCTATCATTGTCCAAGCGAAAGTGGCCAGTCGGCAGTCAGTTACATAAGTCTGGAGCTCAGGGAGATATCTGGGCTGGGTTCACAGCTTAGGGAGCATTAGTGAAGTCACAGGCGTGGGTGAGCTGCCTCCCAAGATTATGGTGGTAACTGTTGCTACCCACTCACCTGTATTTACCTCTTTCTTCATTCCCCGAAGAACCCTAGTTTTGTCCAGGCGTCTACCCCTAAAAGAGCCCTGGCTCTTCAGGGAAAGCTGACCCCATACCAGCTCCAGAGAGGATCCTGGGGAGACTGAGCCAATCTGATCATGGTCTTCCCCTGGTGCTGGCTCTTGGTGAGGCTGGAGAGCACGGTCTGTACCTGGTTCCATGGTCAGGGGAGAAATGTTTTATCTTTCTGTACTCTGCACATGAACAAAGAAGTAGTCGGCCTCCTTGCCACCCTTGTGTTGTTAGCTGCCATTAAGTCAGCTCCAACTGATGGGAACGCCATGTACATACAACAGAATGAAACGTCTCCTGCTCCATCTTCATGATCATTGGTATGCTCGAGTCCATTTTTACGGCCACTGTGTATTTTGAGTGCTTCCAATCTAGATGGCTCATCTTCCAGCACTGTATCAGGCAGTATTCTGTTGTGACCCGTAGGGTTTTCACTGGCTGATTTTCAGAAGTAGATTGCCAGGCCTTTCTTCCTAGTCTGTCTTAGTCTGGAACCTCCACTGAAACCTCTCCACCATGGGTGACCCTGCTGGTATTTGAAATACTGGTAGTATAGCATCTAGCATCATAGCAACACACAAGCCACCACAGTGCAACAAAGAGATGGGTGATGCATTGCCACTCTTAGTGAGTCAGATTTAGGATGAAGCTAGTGGTGTGCTCCTATACCGCCTCTCCAATTAAAAAAAAAAAAAAAGCCCTGATTTGCAGCATTTGCATGTTTCCATGGTGTAAATACTCCCACCATGGCCGATTTCAAACTACCAAGAAGACACAACTGAGCACAGAGCTGGGATTTACACGATCAGCTCTTGCAAGCCACTATGAGCCAGCTTCACATACCACTGGATGAAGCCAACCGTGAGAACGGCAGAGCAGAGAGAGGAAAGCACACGCCTCTGACAACTTTGGTTGTTGCTGCAGATCTGCACAACGCCAGGTGCCTGCCTACCTCTGGACGCCAGGTGCCTGCCTACCTCTGGACGCCAGGTGCCTGCCTACCTCTGGACGCCAGGTGCCTGCCTACCTCTGGACTGCCGCTTACACAGGATTTCCTGCTACTTGCAGCCAAATGCATCCCACATGCTGCAGCGAATGTGCAGGGTAAGAAAAGAAGCGGACCCAGGACCAGCCTGGAGGGACTGTCAGTATTTATGGGGCGGGCAGAGGAAGAGGAAGCTGTGCACCAACTGCCATTGTAATTTGGCACTGCAGACCATCAGACTTTGCGTTTGGTTCTCCACAGACCTAATCCTGCTGCAGTAAAAGATAAGAGATTTTTTTAGCCCAGTTATAGAAAATTCCCAAGCTGCTTTCTGTGCTGTAAGCCAAGAATTTAGGGATTTAAACTTGGCATTCTTTTTCTTTTAATTGTCCAGGGTCACAGAAGCAGCCACCCCAGCCAGCCTTCTCTGAAATTTCTGTGCCCTTCATGTATTCAATGGCAGTGGTGACTCGGGTCCTCAAAGCTTTGCTTTCAATGGCACTTCTTTTCCAGATGGCCATGGGCCATAACTTAATTAATTTAATTTAATTAGCTGTTTCACAACAACATTCCACAGGCAGCTAGGTTCTCATCCCTGGATACTAACTGGATTTTTACTACCTTTAGCCCCAACGGGACCAGTAATCATTTCCCCCATTTTTCTGAGGCTGTGTTGCCTGAAACCCACTCCCTAGACCAATTCCCAAACCAGTCAAGTTTCTGGGTTGAAAAGAGTGGAAACTGACCCTCCCTAATTTAAGCAGAACAGGCATTTATTGGAAGGACATCCAGGAGCTCACGGAATCAATGGGAGGAACAGGCTAAGGGAAAAGGGCAGGAAGCGAGGGAGGCTGGAGGTTCAGGACACAGGCCCCCTACAGGAAATGTCTGCACATCACAGCCTTGGCACTGCCCAGACCCTCTCCTCCTTACACCCCCAGTGAGCTCTGCCATCTTTCCCTGCAGCAGGGATTCAGGGTAGACCTCCTCACTGGCCGAACCAGATCACCTGGCTGCCCTGGGCGAAATGTCCGGCTCCATTCAACTTCCACATTATGAGTGCAGAGCTGCCCCCGTCTAAGGTTTGCCCAATGCGGAAGACTTCAAATAGCAAAGGGATTTGACTGCTAGGAAGAAGAAAGAAAACAAACAAACGAAAAAACCCCAGGACATGTCCACCTTGGCTAGGCACAGTGCTAATATATATATATATATATATATTTTTTTAATTTATTATAGTAAAATATAAATAGCACGAAATTCACCATTTTAACGATTTAAGTGTACAATTAAATGGCATTAATTACGTCACAATGTAGCACAACCATTTGTTGTTGTTAGGTATCGTTGAGTTGGTTCTGACTTATAGCCACCCTAGGTACAACAGAACGAAACACTGCCCGGTCCTGCGCCATCCTCACAGTCTTTGCTCTCTTTGAACCCATTGTTGCAGCCACTGTGTCAATCCATCTTGTTGAGGGTCTTCCTCTTTTTCACTGACTCTCTACCAAGCATGATGTCCTTACCCAGGGAGTGGTCCCTCCTGAAAACGTGGCCAAAGTATGTGAGACAAAGTCTCGCCATCCACAATTCTAAGGAGCATTCTGGCTGTACTTCTTCCAAGACAGATTTGTTCGTTCTTCCGGCAGTCCATGGTATAGTCAATATTCTTCACCAACACCATAATTTAAAGGCTTCAATTCTTCTTCGGTCTTCCTTGCTCATTGTCCCACTTTCAAGTGCATGTGAGGCGTTTGCAAATATAGCTTGGTTCAGGAACACCTTAGCACTCAAAGTGATATCTTTGCTTTTAACACTTTAAAGAGGCCTTTTGCATCACATTTGCTCAATGCAATAAGTCGTTTGATTTCTTGACTGCTGCTTCCATGGACATTGATTGTGGATCCAAGTAAAATGAAATACTTCACAACTTCAATCTTTTCTCCGTTTATCACGATGTTGCTTATTGATTCAAGTGTAAGGATTTTTGTTTTTTTTTATGTTCAAATATAGTCCATACTGAAGGCTGTGGTCTTTAATTGTCATCAGTAAGTCCTTCAAGTCCTCTTCAGTTTCAGCAAGCAAGGTTGTGTCATCTGCACATCGCACGCTGTTCGTGAGTCTTCCTCCAATCCTGATGCCACGTTCTTCTTCATGTAGTCCAGCTTCTCGGATTATTTGCTCAGCACAGAGATTGAATAGGTATGGCGAAAGGATACAACCCTGATGCACAACTTTCCTAACTTTAAACCACACAGTATCCCCTTGTTGTGTTCTGTTCCAACAACTGCTTCTTGATCTATATACAGATTCTGCATGAGCACAGTTAAGTGTTCTGAAATTCCTGTTCTTTGCGATGGTATCCATAATTTGTTATGATCCACACAGTCAAATGCCTTTGAGTAATTGATAAAACACAGGTACACATCTTTCTGGTATTGTTTGTTTCCATCCAAGATCCGTCTGACATCAGCAGTGATATACTTCTTTCCACATTCTCTACTGAACCCACCTTGAATTTCTGGACGTTCCCTTCCCACATACTGCTGCAACTGTTTTTGAATTATCTTCAGCAAAATTTTACTTATGTGTGATATTAATGATATTGTTCAATGATTTCCACATTTTGTTGGATCACCTTTCTCTGTAGTGGGAACATATATGGATCTCTTCCAGTCAGTTAGCCAGGTAGGTTGGTGTCTTCCAAGTTTCTTGGTATAGATGAGTGAATGCATCCAGCATTGCATCTGTTTGCTGAAACATCTCAATTGGTATTCCATCAATTCCTGGAGCCTTGTTTTTCGCCAGTATCACAGTGGAGCTTGGACTTCTTCCTTCAGTACCATTGGTTCTTGATCATATACTACCTCCTGAAATGGTTGAACGTCAACCAATTTTTTCAGTACAATGACTCTGTGTATTCCTTTCGTCTTCTTTTGATGCTTCCTACATTGTTCAGTGTTTTGCCTGTAAAACCAAAAACCGAACCAGTTGCTGTTGAGTTGATTCCAACTCATAGCGACCCTATAGGGCAGAGTAGAACTGCCTCATAGTGTTTCCAAGGAGTGCTGGTGGATTCCAGCTGCTGGCCTTTTGGCTAGCAGCCATAGCTCTTAACCACTGCGCCACCAAGGCTCCATTTTGCCCATAGAATCCTTCAGTGTTGCAACTTGAAGCTTGAATTTTTTCTTCAGTTCTTCAGTTTGAGAAATGCTGAGTATATTCTTCCCTTTTGGTTTTCTAACTCCAGGTCTTTGCACATGTCATTATAATACTTTACTGTGTCTTCTCAAGCCACCCTTTGAAATTTTCTGTTCAGCTCTTTTACTTCATCATTTCTTCCTTTTGATTTAGCTACTTGACATTCAAGAGTAAGTTTCAGAGTCTCTTCTGACATCCATTTTGGTCTTTTCTTTCTTTCCTGCCTTTTTACTGGACTTTTGCTTTGTTCATGATTGATGTCCTTGATATTATCCTACAACTCATCTGGTCTTATGTTATTAGTGTTCAATGCATCAAATCTACTCTCGAGATGGTCTCTAAATTCAGCTCAAGGAGACAAAGTAAAGTATTATAATGAAATGTGCAAAGACCTGGAGGTAGAAAACCAAAAGAGAAGAGCACGCTTGTCATTTTTCAAGCTGAAAGAACGGAAGAAAAAATTCAAACCTTGAGTTGGAATATTGAAGGATTCTATGGGCAAAACATTAAATGACACAGGAAAAAAAGATGGAAGGAGTATGCAGATTCACTGTACTAAAAAGAATTGGTTGGCGTTCAACCATTTCAGGAGGTAGCATATGATCAAGAACTGATAGTCCTGAAGGAAGAAGTCCAAGGTGCACTGAAGGCACTGGAAAAAAAAGCAAGGCTCCAGGAATTGACAGAATACCAAATTGAAATGTTTCTACAAATGGATGCAATGCTGGATGCGCTCACTCACCTATGCCAAGAAACTTGGAAGACACCTACCTGGCCAACTGACTGGAAGAGATCCTTATATGTGCCTATTCCAAAGAAAGGTGATCCAACAGAACATGGAAATTATCGAACAAAATCATTCATATCACATGCAAGTAAAATTTTGCTGAAGATAATTCCAAAATGGTTGCAGCAGTACATCAACAGAGAGCTTCCAGAAATGCAAGCTGGATTCAGAAGAAGATGTGGAAGGAGGTATATCTTTGCTGATGTCAGATAAATCTGGATTGAAAGCAGAGAATACCAGAAAGATGTTTACTTGTGTTTTATTGACTATGCAAAGGCATTCGGCTGTGTGGATCATAACAAATTATGGGTAAAATTGCAAACAATGGGAGTTCCAGAGCACTTAATTGTGCTCATACAGAACCTGTCCATAGACCAAGAGGCAGTTGTTTGAATAGAAGAAGGGGATACTGTGTGGTTTATAGTCAGGAAAGGTACGCATCAGGGTTGTATCCTTTCACCATACTTATTCAATCTGTATGCTGAACAAATAATCTGAGAAGCTGGACTATATGAAGAACATGGTATTAGGATTGGAGGAAGACTCATTAACAACCTGCAATGCGCAGATGACACAACCTTGCTTGCTGAAAGTGAACAAGGGCTTGAAACACTTGCTGATGAAGATGAAAGACCACAGCCCCCAGTATGGATTGCAGCTCAACATGAAGAAAACAAAAATCTTCACACCTGAACCAATTAGCGTCATCATGTTAAATGGAGAAAATACTGAAGTTGTCAAGGATTTCATTTTACTTGAATCCACAGTCAACACCCATGGAAGCAGCAGTCAAGAATTCCAATGATGTATTGCATTGGGCAAATCTGCTGCAAAAGTCCTCTTTCAAGTGTTAAAAAGCAAAGACGTCACCTTGAGGACTAAAGTGCACCTGAACCAAGCCGTGGTATTTTCAATCACCTCATATACATGTGAAAGCTGGACAATGAATAAGGAAGACCGAAGAATTGATGCCTTTGAATTATGGCGTTGGTGAAGAATATTGAATACACCATAAACTGCCAGAAGAACAAACAAATGTTTCTTGGAAGAAGTACAGCCTGAATGCTCCTTAGAGGCCAGAATGGTGAGAATTTCCTCTCACTTGCTTTGGACATGTCATCAGGAGGGACCAGTCCCTGGAGAAGGACATCATGCTTGGTAAAGTAGAGAGTCAGAGAAAAAAAGGAAGACCTTCAATGAGATAGATTGACACAGCAGCTGCAGTGATGGGCTCAAACATAGCAACAATTGTGAGGATGGCACAGGACTGGGCAGTGTTTTGTTTTGTTGTACATAGGGTCACTATGAGCCAGAACTGTCTCAGCGGCACCTAACAACAACAGTGGGTATGTGTTTATCCGTTCATCTGTTGCCGGACATTTGGGTTGTTCCCACCTTTTGGCTATTATGAATAACGGTGCAATGAACATGCGTGTACAAGTATGTCTGAGTCCCTGCGTGCGAGTCTTTTGGGAACATACCAGGAGTGGAATTGCTGGTCACATGGTATTTCTATGTTTAACTTCCTGAGGAACCACAGACTGTTTTCCACAGCGGCTGCACCATTTTACATTCCTTTTTTTTTTTTTTTATCAGCAATGCATGGGGATTCCAGTTTCCCCACATCCTTGCCAACACTTGTTATTTTCCTTTCTTTAAAAAAAAGGAAAAACAAACTCTCTTAATTACCTACTGCTGTCATAATAGAAATACCACAATTGGATGGCTTTAAAGAACAGAAATTCATTTTCTCACGCTTTTGAAGGCTAGAACTCTGAATTCAGGACATCAACTCTAGGAGAGGGTCCTTCCTTATCTTTTTCAACTTCTAGTAGCTACGGGTAATCCTTGGTATTCCTGGGCCTAAAGATGCATACGTCTCTGTTGTCTGTCTTCCTCTTGCCCTTTGTGTGTGTGTCTCTGTCTAATTAGGTTTAGGACCCACTGAGCATGGGGATTCACAGGGCCGGGCAGCGTTTCATTCCCTTGTGTATGGTGTGGCCATGAGTCAGGGTGAACTCAATGGCAGCTAACGAAAAGAGCTACTCTGGTATGACTTAATTAACATAACAAAGAAAATTATGTTTCCAAACAGGATCATATCCACAGGTATAGGGGCCAGGACTTCAATACATATTTTGGGGGAAACAATTCAGTCCATAATACCATCCTAGTGGGTCTGAAGTGGTATCTTATTGTGGTACCGTGTGCTCACGTTTTGGCTGCATTATCTGAGTCCAGTCTTCACAATGATCTTTAGAGAAGTGTTACTTTTATTAGCCTCATGTTACAGATAGGGAAACAGGCTCCAAGTTATTTCATCACTAACAACCTCAGACATTTGGGGTACTGTGAGGACCAGACTGGACACACAGATGCAGAACAGCTCAGAGCCAAGCTCCCTGGAGGAGTCGCCCTTTAGGCCAACCGCGGTCCTTGTGTCTCAGAAGACTCTGGAAAAGTCTGTTCAGTCTGAGTACTTCCTAGTTGTAGGGGCTGCTGTTTTGGCCTGACTGGAGCCAAAGCCAGACCCTGCAGGTCCTGGACCAAGGGCGAGTCACCCTGGGGACCAGCAACTGCAGCCAAGCCAGAGAGTTTCTCACCAAAAGCAGATGGCGTGTCAGGAACATGTGTTTTCTGTCAGGCCTCAGCAGTGGGCAGCCTCTCACGATGATGGCTGCGGCCAACAGCCTGAGGCAGGACCCTCTGCTGTGTCAGCCCAGGAAGATGCTGAGGTCTGAGAAGCAGAGAGATGCCATCCATTCACCCTGTGGCTGGGGAAGAGGGGAGGATATCTGAGAAAGGGAGGAGCCGACCAAAGCTCTGACAGAGGACACCTGCTGCCTGCTCAGGACATCCCCATCAGACTAGGAATTTCTGAATCTGAAGTGGCCTCCCTCTTCAGACTGGAGGCTCCTAACAGCAGAGCTATGCCTCTTCCAACATATCAGGAGCTTCTGTGTGTAGGACTGTGTCTCTCCCTTCGGGCTGAGGCGTCTAAGGGCGGGACTGTCTCTTTCCTTAGACTGGGGCACCAGATGGCAGGACTGTGTGTTCTAAGAAGTCAGTGTCAGCAAGAGGCCAGCAGATTTGAGGAATGGGACTAACACAGCTGGAGGAAACATGATTACACTGAAGGGGAAACTGAGGCCCAGAGAGGGGCAGAGGCCTGCAGAGCTCATCCACCAAGAAGTAACCAACCGGGACAGCATCCCAAGGCTCCTGCCTCCTGGCCAGGAGGATTTGGAGTGACAGGGTGAGGTGTGGCCTTAGGAATGTAGCTCCCAGAGCCAGAAGGAGGGGGCAGCCCTGCAGGGACCCAGGCTCGGCCCTAGGCCGCCAGCTCCACCCCTTGGAAGCACCTCCTGTTGTTCTGTCCTGGCTGCTTGAGTCCTTGGCTAGGTTCCTGGGTGATTGCCTCATCCCACCCCATCGAGGCTGACAGATGTGCACAGCTGGGAGAGGGTGCTCTCAGTGAAATCCAGCTCAGTGCAGGCCTGGGCCACGGGAGTAGAGATATGGGTTCTAGGCCTGGCTGTGCAGCTACCTCACTGTGTGGCTCTGGGCAATGCTCTGACCTTCCTGGGCCTCAGCTTCCTTCTCTGTCAGACACAGGAGGCTCTTCAGACTTTCATCAGACCTTGACTGAGCCCCCATGATGTGCCAGGCACTGTGCTAAGCCCTGACCCAGTAGTCCCAGCCTCCAAGGAGCTTATGCTGCACAGAGAGCTGACGTTAACCATTTGTAGCCCATTTATTGAGCTCTCTGTGTACAGGGGTTGAAACAAGAAACAGTTTCATTTTTCTGCAATCACTGGCCTCAGCTGCACAGTGGCAGAACCCAGGGTGCACGGTCACATTTCGTTAGTAGGATGCCATCAGTCTGAAATCCTAATCTCAGAAACAATGCTAAACTTTGCCCTCTCTTGTCCCCAGACTGTGATTTGAGGGACTTGGAGTGGTGTGTGTGTGTGTGTGTGTGTGTGTGTGTGTGTGTGTGTGTGTGTGTTGGGGGTGGGGTGGCTGACTCCAGCATCTTTGGGGTACATATCCTGGTGCTGGGATACCTTTCCCCTCCATTTTTTAATAACAGCTTTATTGAGATATAATTCACATCTCATATAATTTACCAATTTGAGGTGTACAGTTGAGTGGTTTTTAGTATATTCATAGAGTTGTGCAACCATCACCACAATCAATTTTAAAACATTTTCATCACTCTTCCCCAGCCCCCATGCCCGTTAGTCACTTCGCCTCGTCCACCCTCCACCCTGTTGTTGTTGTTGTTAGCTGCCATTGAGTCAATTCCGACTCATGGCCATCCCATGTGTTACAGAGTAGAACTGCTTCATAGGGTTTTCTTGACTAAACTGTTAAGGGAAGCAGATCACCATGCCTTTTCTTCCATAGTACTGCTAGGTAGATTGAAACCACCAACCTGTAGAGTAGCAGCTGAGTGCAAACCATTTGTGCCATCCAGGGATCTCCCTCCATCCTAGGCAACCACTAATGTACTTTCTCTCTATAGATTTCCCTGTATGGACCAAAACCCAACCCTTTGCCATTGAGTCGATTCTAACTCACAGTGACCCTACAGGACAGAGTAGGACTGCCCCATAGGGTTTCCAAGGAGTGACTGGTGGATTTGAACTAGTGACCTTTTGTTTAGCAGCCAAGCTCTTAACCACTGTGCCACCAGGGCTCCCCTGTATGGACATTTCTTATAAATGGAATCATATAACATGTGGCCTTTTGACTGGCTTCTTTCAGTGAGCATCCTGTTTCCAAGGATCATGCCTGTTAAGGCAGGTATCAGGACTTCGTTGCTCCCCTCCGTCTTTAAGCTCTAGCTTCTCTGGTTGGGGGCTGAGGGAATAGAGGCTTGTAGGCAGCATCTCCATTCTTACTGTTCCTCTCTGGGTTACTCCTGCCGGCTGCCAATGCCCTCAGCACGGCAGGTGTCCCAACGCTGGTTCTCTGCTGGGTGTGTGTGTGCTCTTTGGGGTCTTGCGGGTTCCCTGATGTGGGTGATGTGGCTCCTCTGTAACCTCTTCCACCTCCCCACCAGCCCTGCCCAGAGCAATCTGCCCACGTTGTTTCTGTTGCTGGGCCCCCTTGGGTGGCAGGTGCCTTCTTGGGTGAGTACCAGAAGTTGGGTGGATACCGGAAAATACGAAGTAACACACAACAATGGCAGGCCTGAGGCTGCTTACTGCCGGCCCCCTCCCACCTGCCATCTCTTTCCACTTCTCTCCTCCTCCCCTTGCAGGAGCCCAAGTCCCCGGGAGGGAAATGCCAGCCTGGACTCCTAGCAGAGTGCCCCTCACACCCAGCATATAACAAGGGGTCTCTGGGGGAAAAGGGGGGATGAAATCCACCTTCCAAATGAAACTGAACAGGGACTCCTGTCTGACCCAATTCTTCTGGAAGAATCACTGTGGTTGGGCCAGCGAGTGAGCCCTAAAGGGAGTATCTGCCCCAGCTGCTGGAGCTTCTCTTCAGAATGTGAGATGTTCTGCTTTCTTGACCTCCACTTTGCACCCAGTTGTCAAATCTGGGGCCCTTGGAGAAGATCCTCCCAATATCCCGTGACACGTACAGTCTTGACAAGCTGTACAAGGGGAAGTGTAGAGAGTGTCCTGACCTTATCTGGGCTTGTCTTGAGGAAGCGACTTTTAAAGGGAAGACCAGTCCATGAGAACAGCATGTCCTGAGGTCCTGAAGCAGGAAGGAGTTGGCATGTTGGCAACACAGAGGGGCGGGTGTGTTAGTGACAGTGAGAGTGAGGGGCGGGTGGTAGGAGATGAGGCTGGGCTGCTGCCAGGCCTGCAACTGTGACAGCAGCACCAACGTTTGTAGATAATTTACCCTTTACAGCACTTCTTCTCCGATACAGATAGTCCCCGACTTACAACAGGGTTCCGTTCCCACGACAAAATTCGGTTCTGGCATAAATCGAATACCTCTTTTTTTTTTTTTTTTTTTTAGTTTTCATTATTATTGCCGTTTATTATCAGTATTTTTATAAAGCTGGTCTTTGAACACCTGAGAGTGAACATCTGAGAATGGTTACACTAGCAAATTACATGGTGCAAAATGGTATGTAGTTGTTGTTGTTGTTAGGTGCCATTGAGTCGGTTCCAACTCATAGTGACCCTATGTACAGCAGAATGAAACACTGCCAGGTACTGTGCCATCCTCACAGTCGTTGCTATGCTTGAGCCCATCGTTGCAGCCACTGTGTCAATCCATCTCATTGAGGGTCTTCCTGTTTTTGCTGACCCTCTACTTTACCAAGCATGATGTCCTTCTCCAGGGACTGATCCTTCCTGACAACATGTCCAAAGTATGTGAGACACAGTCTCGCCATCTTTGCATCTAAGGAGCATTTTGGGTCTACTTCTTCCAAGACAGATTTGTTCATTCTTTTGGTAGTTCATTCATATTCAATATTCTTTGCCAACACCATAATTCAAAGGCATCAGTTTGTCTTTGGTCTTCCTTTATTCATTGTCCAGCTTTCACATGCATATGAGGTGATTGAAAACACCAAGGCTTGGGTCAGAGGCACCTTAGTCTTCAAGATGACAGCTCTGCTTTTTAACACTTGAAAGAGTCTTTTGCAGCAGATTTGCCCAATGCAATGTGTCATTTGATTTCATGACTGCTGCTTTCATGGGCGTTGATTGTGGATCCAAGTAAAATGAAATCCTTGACAACTTCAATCTTTTCTCCATTTATCATGATGTTGCTTATTGGTCCACTTGTGAGGATTTTTGTTTTCTTTATGTTGAGATGTAATCCATATTGAAGGCTGTAGTCTTTGATCTTCATCAGTAAGTGCTTCAAGCTGTCCTCACTTTCAGAAAGCAAGGTTGTGGTATCTGCATAACCCAGGTTGTTAATGAATCTCCCTCCAATCCTGATGCTGTGTTCTTTTTCATGTAGTCCAACTTCTCAGATTATTTGCTTAGCATACAGATTGAACAAGTATGGTGAAAGGATACAACCCTGATGCACACGTGTCCTGACTTTAAACCACTCAATATCCCCTTGTTCTGTCCTTCTTCCTAGTCTGTCTTAGTCTGGAAGCTCAGCTGAAACCTATCCACCACGGGTGACTCTGCTGGTATTTGAATACTGGTGGCATTCAGTATTCAAATACCCCAGCATCCCCCACAGTATGACAAAGTGACAGACACGTAGGGGTTGTATGTAGTATATATTAGTAATGATACAATATTAAAAAAAAAAAAAGTGATAAATGGGGTTTGTTGTAACTTGAATATGTCATAAGTCAGGGACTACCTCACAAAAGCGGAAGTGACTCTGATTATCCCCCTTTTGTAGATGGAGGTTTCTATTTTGCTCAGAGAGATGAGGTGACTTGCCTGAGGCCACACAACAGTTTGCAGGAAAGGTGGGATTTGAACTTGGGCCTGTCTGGCTCTGGAACTGGAGCCTTCGCCAGGCCATGACAGGTATGGCTTCCGGGCCCATTTGACTCTGCTGGGCTCCATGATCCCAGAAGGACCAAGAGGGGGCCTATCCTGCCCCCTACCCACCCCTTTTTCTCTTCTACTCCCTGCGTGGGGGTGGGGGTTGTGCAGGGTGTAGTCAGCCTTGGAAACAAAGGAGAGCTGATGGGCAAGAGAAGGAGGGGCTTTGGAGTCAGCAGGCCTGGGTTCTAGACCCCACTCTGGCCCCCTCTGTCCTGCCAAGCTGTGTGACTGTAGGTTATTCTCTTCCCTTTCTGGTTGCCAGTTTCCTCATTTGTCAAATATCCATCCCTTTTAACTTATTTTATTCCAATTTTACAGATGGCCCAGAGACAGGAAGCAAGGCAGTGGTGCCCAGGCCCCTGGCACCTAGCCCAGGGCTCTTTCCACCTGGCCATCATTCTCCCAGGGACCCAGGCAGTGCCCAGGGGACCAGTGGTGGGCAGCGTGGGTAGTTGTTGCTGAGACTCAGGTTTCTGATGACTGTTGTTACCAGGGCTCTCACGACAGGCAGGGTGCAGGGGCTGCAGCCTGAGCCACCCTCCCTGCCGGCACTCATCTCTGGGCTGCCTGGGAGCTGCTCTGATTTCCCTGGAGCCCCACCTGATCTGGGCAGACTGCTCCCTGCAGACACCAGACGCCAACACTGCCACAGCATTCCCAAGGGCCTTATACCCTGAGCCCTGCTTCCCTTACACTGTGTGGGTGTGGGTGTGCTGGGCAAAGGAGGGGGGAGGGAGGGGGTTGAGTTAGGGGACCTGGAGCACAACTCCACAGTCGGGGTCTTGCTGGGTCTGGAGAGTGGGGTGTGTCTCTCTGTCCTCACTGAGCGCTGCCCCACTGCCACCCTTGGCTCTGCTCAGACCCCAGGACTGAGGGGCTGAGAGCCCAGAGCTCTGATGATCCTCAATCCAGTCATGAGTGTAGGTTCACATCCCAGGGCCCCAGCCCAAGGCTGAACCCGGGTTCTGGTTCGAGGCTGAGACTCAAACCAGGCCCTTGGCTGAGCTTTGATCCAGCACCATGCTAAGCCCTAATTATAGTCCCCAAGTGAGCCCTCATGCTTGTTCTCTGCTGAGCTTACCTCCAGTTCCAGGCTGGGTCTGGCCCTGGTTCCAGGCTGAGACCTGACCTAGTTCCAGGCTGAGTTCTGACTCTGATTCTAGGCTGAGCCCTGATACAAGTTTCAGGCTGAGCCTTGACTATACACTGAGGCCTAAACCTGGCCCTCAACTAACCCTCGACTGGCCAGAGATTTAGTTGTGATCTAGATTCAACTTCTGTTCTGACCTGAGTCTCCTGGCTGAACCCTGACCCTGGCCACAGTCCGATCCCTAATTTCCCAACAAACCTAACCCTTGAACCTCAAACCTAACCCAAATGGGAACCCAGGACCCCTTTGAACGTCAGCCTGTGTGCCGGAACTAGAAGGAATATTAGTGTTTCATTGGGCAGAGTTGCAGAAACTGTACGCACAAAGGCACGGAGGGGGAAAGTGGAAAATGAAAATGGCCAGTCGTCCCCCAAAAGAGGAGAGTCACCAGGGCCTGGAATCCAAATTGCGAGTGGGTTATGGTGGGAGCATTTTGAATTCAGAGTCTGCAGCTGTGGCTCAAATCTCAGCCTCATCATTTATTGATAATCTTACTGTGGATGAGTCAGTTGGCCTGACTGAGGTTCAGTTCCCTCAGTTAAAATGGACCCACCCTGCTTTCGTCTTGGATTGTATCAGCTCCTTGAAAGTACTGTTTTCTACCTTGCCTTTAGGTCAGTAAGCACTATCTTGTCTTGACCACCCCGCATTCGCAAGATGAAATGTCCCTTCCTCTAGGAAGTCTTTGCAAAGCTCCCTCTTGTGGACATAAAATTGGCCGCCCAGATGCCCCTTTGGTGGAAGACTGACCTCTGGGAGTGCTGTCGGCAGGCAGCCTTCAGTCTCCAGCCATCACCCTGTTCAGGGCCACCTTTATACCCTCGGGGTGAGGGCATAAAGACCCAGCCATCTCCGACCAACTTAGGACAACTCAGAAAGGCTGTACTAGCCCCAGAGCTCCCCACAGGACCAGCTGAGGATGTCACTGGGCCCGTATCACAGCTCAGTTCCCCCTTCCCCATTCCCTAGCTTTCTGCCCTTTCTTTGACAGGTGTTAATCCAAGGATAACCAGTTGCCATGGAGTTGGTTCTGACTCATGGTGACCCCATGTGTATTCGAGTAGAACTGTGTTCCATAAGGTTTTCAATGGCTGATTTTTCAAAAGTAGATCACGAGGCCTTTCTTCTGAAGCTCCTCTGGATGGCCTTGAACCTCTACTTTTTGGTTAGAAGCCAAGCGTGTTAACTGTTTATACCAGCCAGAGACTCCTGATCTGCGGATACTCCCTCATAAATACCCTGGCACCAATGGTTAAGCACTCAACTGCTAAGCAAAAGTAGATTGAGCCTACCCAGAGGCACCTCCGAAGACAGGCCTGACAATCTGCTTCTGAAAGGTCACAGTCTTGAAAGTCCTATGGAGTGGTCCTACTCTGCACACGTGGGGTCGCCTTGAGTCAGAATCGCCTCAACAGCAACTGACAGCAACAACATGCTGACCTCCTTTTCAGATTCTGCTTCTAGAGACCCTAGCCTGTGACACCCTCTGGCCAAGTTCAAAGTTACTCCCATGGCACGTGGCCATCTCCTTTGTAATACTCATAATAACTTAGGGTATTTGCTTGTTTCTTGTCTACTTTCGCTAGAATTGTCATGCTAGGGGGACATATATAGGCACGCAGCACTAGCATCTCTCAGTGCAAATAGGGTTTACTGGGAGAAAACTTAGAGGCAGAGAAGTAGCAGAGTGTCCACAGCCCCTGAACTCTCATCATCCGCAGTGTGCAATCTGCGTGTACACAGCCAGTGTTCCCAGCAGAGAGAGGCCTGGAGCTGCCAGCAGGATGGACTTGCAGCAGTCGCCAGGATAAAGGACCCTGCCCCATTCCGCTAGCCTAAGGGGAGGGAGGGAACGTGCAGTTGCTCTCAGTAGCAAGAAATATATTGGGATGTCCAGGAATGTCCAACACGGGGGAGTACATGTGCCGAGGCCCAGGTCTGCACGCCCAGGACTCTGCAAGAACTTGGAGAGTCTCAGCGCAGCGAGAACTCTGATATCCACCATGGCAGACATCCTTTGTCCCTCCGCTGACTGGCCCAGTCCAGCTGAGCCAGCTGTCTGCTAAGCTACCAAGTGCGGGAAGAAGGCGAGTCTCCAGGCCCTCCAGATTTCCCTCTCATCCAGAATGTATGCTTCATGAGGGCAGGGCTCAGTCTGTCTTGTTTCCCTGCTCAGTGAATATTATGTGTGCTGTGGATAGAGGCCAGATCAGAGGTAAGGGATGAAAAAGCATCATGCAAGGCAAAGGATAACTGGGGAGACATGCTTCTTCTAGAAGTTATTCCTTAGGAAAGGGGAAAAAAAGGAGTCTATTAATAGACCCAGTTAATAAACATCAGCCAAGGTAAATGTTAACAGGAAGGACCTAGGCAAACATTGGCGGTCTCTCAGGCAGGGCTCAGGGAAGCTGGTGCGCGACTGGAGAAGGCAGCCTCCCCTTGTCTGCTCAGAGCACATTCTCAGTCCAAAGGGAGCCTCCTCCCTGAACCCCAACTCACTCTACTCCAGCTACTCCGGCACCCTAAAAAATCCCAAAACCAAACCAGTTACTGTCGAGTGGATTCCAACTCATATCGACCCCATATGTTACAGAGTAGAACTGCGCTCCATAGAGTTTTCAGTGGCTGATTTTTCGGAAGTAGGTCGCTGGGACTTTTTTCTCAGGCACCTCTGGCTGGACTTGAACTGCCAACCTTTCAGTTAGCAGCCGAGAGGGTTAACCGTTTACACCACCCAGCTACTTCTCTTTGGCCTCCTAGGGGTTGTGTAAACCTGCCAAGTTTGTCAGGGTCTTCATCCTTGCTATTCCTGTAATCTAGAACCCTCTTCTCACTTCGTTCAGGTCTCTGTACAAATGTCATCTTCTCAGAGAGGGCTTTTCTGACGCTCAACCTGAAATAGCAGCCACTGGCCCCCATTGCCACCCATCTTTTTCTCCTCCAGCGCAAGGTCATCATGAGTTAGAGCCAACTCAAAGACAAGTAGCAACAACAACACTATTTTTAAAAGCAAACATGTCACTTTGATGACTAAGGTGAGCCTGATCTGATCGCCTTTTCAATTGCCTCATATGCATGCGAAAGCTGGGCAGGGAAAAGGAAGACAGAAGAATTGATGCATTCAACCTGTGGTGTTGGAAAAGAATACTGAACATACCATGGACTGCCAGAAGAATAAACAGACCGGTCTTAGAAAAAATACAACTGGAATGCTCGTTAGAAGGAAGAATGGTGAAATTTGGTCTTGTGTACTTAGAACAGGTCATCAGGAAAGACCCTTGTTATTGTTGTTAGGTGCTGTCGGGTTGGCCCCAACTCCTAGCGACCCTATGCACAACAGAATAAAACACTGCCCAGTCCTGTGCCATCCTTACAATCGTTGTTATGCTTGAGTCCATCATTGCGGCCACTGTGTCAGTCTACCTTGTTGAGGGTCTTCCTCTTTTCCGCTGACCCTGTACTTTATCAAGCAGAATGTCCTTTTCCAGGGACCGATTCCTCCTGGCAACATGTCCAAAGTATGTAAGACGCAGTCTTGCCATCCTTGCTTCTAAGGAGCATTCTGGTTGTACTTCCTCCAAGACAGATTTATTCACTCTTTTGGCGGTCCATGGTATGTTCAATATTCTTCGCCAACACCACAGTTCAAAGGCGTCAATTCTTCTTCGGTCTTCCTTATTCATTGTCCAGCTTTCACATGCATATGATGCAATTGAAAATACCATGGCTTGGGTTAGATGCGCCCTAGTCTTCAAAGTGACATCTTTGCAGGAAAGACTGGTCACTAGAAAAGGACATCATGGTTGGTAGAGGGTCAGTGAAAATGAGGGTAACCCTCAGTGAGGTGGATTGACACAATAGTCACAACAGATTCAAACAGACCAACAATTATGAAGACGGTGCAGAACCAGGCAATGTTTCTTTCTGTTATACAGAAGGCTGACGTGAGTTGGAGCTCACTCCACAGCAACTAACGGCAACAACAGCAACCCTGTTTTAATTTCTGGAAATGATTTATCACAACCTGAGATTGTATATATAATATATATGCATTTTTCTAATCTATGAATTTTCCTTTATTCAACTCCAGTACTTGAGGGCTTTCTTTACCAAGGAATAAAAAAGTTTCAACTGTTAAAAATACAAAGCAAGGGCCAAGTAAACCAGGGAATACATCAGCCTGAGACCAGAAGAGCTAGATGGTGCCCAGCTACAACCTATGACTGACTGCCCTGACAGGGAACACAACAGAGAACCCCTGAGGAAGCAGAGAGCAGTGGGATGCAGACCTCAAATTCTTGTAAAAAGACCAGACTTAATGGTCTGACTGAGACTAGAAGAATCCCGGCGGTCATGGTCCCCAGACCTTCTGTTAGCGCAAGACAGGAACCATTCCCAAAGCCGGCTTTTCAGACAGGGATTGGACTGGACTATGAGATAGAAAATGATACTGGTGAAGGGTGAGCTTATTGGCTCAAGTAGACACATGAGACTATGTGGGCAGCTGCTGTCTGGATGGGAGATGAGAAGGCAGAGGGGGTCAGAAGTTGGCCGAATGGACGCGAAAATAGAGAGTGGAGAGAAGGAGTGTGCTGTCTCATTAGGGAGAGAGCAACTGGAAATATAGCAAGGTGTATATAAATTTTTGTATGAGAGACTGACTTGATTTGTAAACTTTAGCTTAAAGCTCAATAAAAATTTAAAAAAAGAAAAAAAAAAAAAAACAAAGCAAGCCTCCATCAGACTGAGTTCATCACAACTAGGTGGTGCCCGACTACCACCACAGACTGCTCAGACAGGGATCACAATAGATCCTGAACAGAGTTGCAGAAAAATGTAGAACAAAATTCTAACTCACACAAAAAAAATAAAAGACCCGACTTAGTGGTCTGACAGAGAGTATGGCTCTTAGACACCCTTTTAGCTCAGTACTGAAGTCACTTCTGAGGTTCACTCTTCAGCCAAAGATTAGACAGGACCATAAAGCAAAATGAGACTAAATGGGCACACCAGCCCAGAGGCAAGGACGAGAAGGCAGGAGGGGACAGGAAAGCTGGTAAAGGGGAACCCGAGGTCGAGAATGGGAGAGTATTGATGTGCCGTGGGGTTGGCAAGCAATGTCACAAAACAATATGTGTATTAATTGTTTAATGAGAAAATAATTTGCTCTGTGAACATTCATCTAAAGTACAATTGAAAAAAAAAAAAGATTCCCCAAGAGCCTGGAGAATACTGGACTGAGGCACTAAAAAAATAAAATAAAATAAAGATAGAAAGCAGTTTTATTTTCATGCAACACAATTTCCCTCCTGCTATCTTATAAGGCTATCTTATAGTCTGTGGATGTTAAATTATAGACTGCAATTTAATTTTATGACTTTGAGGGTTCTTTACATTTTAGGGTTGTTGGGACATCATTTTGGGTAACCTGGTGGGGGGGCTCTACACAAAGGCATTTACATTCGGAAAAAGAATTGGTCTACAAATTAAAATAAAATAAAAAGCCACTCAAATTACGTGCACATCTTGTGACCTCAATTTGACAAAATAGAAGCGGTCAGTGGTCCCTCCATCTGCAGATGCAGTTTTGAATCATATTTACCAGTGACTCACTCTGTCATGCCTTGTTTTATCCTACCTAGTATTCATTTAAGTTAATTTCATTTTTTTTCTTTTGGACCAGAATCTTTGACTTCTTTTTTCCTCAATATTAACTAAATCTATATGCTTCTCTGCCCCCCCCTTTTAATTGTAAAATACATTGTTGTTGTTAGTTGCTGTCAAGTTGGCTCCAACTCATGGTGACCCCATTTATAACAGAACGAAACATTACCTGATCTTGTACCATCTTCTTGATCTTTGATATGGTTGAGCTCATTGTTAGGACTATTGTGTCAGTCCATCTCAATGAGGGTTTCCCTCGTTTTTGCTGACCCTCTACATTATCAAACACGATGTCCTTTTCTAGTGATTGGTCTTTCCTGATGATGTGGCCAAAGTAAGCAAGATGAAGTTTTACCATTCTTGCTTCTAAGGAGCATTCTGGTTGTATTTCTTCTGATTGATTTGTTCATTCTTCTGGCAGTCCATGCTATATTTAATATTCTTGGCCAATGCCACAGTTCATGTTGGAAACAAAAAAGAAGGATCAGTATTTGGAAAACACAACCTTGGTGATAGAAATGATGCCAGGGATTCCACGGTAGAATTCTGAAAGACCAATGATTTATTCATTGGAAACACTTTTTTAACAACAGAAATGACCACACATGGACCTTGCCAGATGGATTACATAAGAATCAAATTGACTACATCTACAGAAAAAGGTGATGAGGAAGTTCAATATCATCAGTCAAGACAAAACCAGGGGCCAACTGTGGAACAGACTATCAATTGCTCATGTACAAATTCAAATTGAAGATGAAGAAAATTAAAGCAAGTCCACGCAAGCCAATGTACAACCTTGAATATATCCCATCTGAATTCAGAGACCATCCGAAGAATAGATTTGATGTGCTGAACACTAATGACTGGAGATCAGAAGAGTTGTGGTATGTCATCAAGGACATCATATATGAAGAAAGTGAAAGGTCATTAAAAAGATAGCAAAGAAGGAAAATACCAAAATGGGTATCAAAAAGAAACTCTGAAACTTGCCCTTAAGTGCAGAGTAGCTACTGTAAACCAAAGAAATGAAGTAAAAGAGCTGAACAGACGATTCCAAAGGGCAGCTCAAGAAGACAAGGTAAAGTATTACAATGAAATGTGCAAAGTAAAATATATACAACATAAAATTTTCCATTCTAACCATTTTTAAGTGTACAGGTAGTCTCCTACTTACAACAGGATTCCACTCCAACGACTCTGTCCTAAGTTGATTCTGATGTGACCCAAATATGTCATTTTTTTTAGTTTTCATTATTATTGCCTTTTATTATCAGTACCTTTATAAATCTGATCTTTATTTGTCTTTGGGGGTTGGAAACATTACATACAAATTTACAGATATATATAAAGTACATTAAAAATACATATGTCCATAAAAAGTGGACAATGTTGGTGTTTTGTCAGTTGTGGTAATAACCCCACCTGTGAAAGGTTCTGGATCATCTGGATTATTCCTGGGAAAGTCAGAAAATTAGACAGTTGCCTGTATGGTCCTTTTATGCACGGTAACATTGAATGTAGTACATATTACTAACAATGAGGTATACAAAAGCAAAAACAAAAACAAAAAAACACCAGAGGGTCGTAAGTGGTGCTGTTCGTTGTAACTTGAATATGTTGTAAATGGGGGACTACCTGCACAATCCTCTGGCATTAATCACACTCACAATGTTATGCAACCCTCGCCACTGTTTGTCTCCATAACTTTTTCATCACCTCAAATAGAAACTCTGTACCCATTAAGCAATAATTCCCCATTTCCACTCCCCCCAGCCCATGGTAACCACTAATCTACTTTTTGTTTCTACGCCTTTGTCTGTTCTATAGACTTCATATAAATGGGGTCATTTAATATTTGTGCTGTTAGATCTGGCTTTTTTCACACAGCGTAATGTTTTCAAGGTTCATCCAAGTCATAGCATGTATCAGAACTTTATTTCTTAATATTCCATTGTATGGATATACCACATTTTGTTTATCCATTCATCTGTTGATGGACACTTGGGTTGTTCCCACCTTTTCCCTATTGTGAATAATGCTGCAATGAATACTGGTATACAAATATCTGTTTTAGTCCTTGCTTTCAAATCTTTGGGGTATATACCTAGGAGTGGAATTGCTGATTCATACAGTAATTTTCTGTTTAACTTTTTGAGGGACTGCCAAACTTTTCCTCAGCGGCTGTACCATGTTACATCTCCATCAGCAGTGGATGAGGGCTCCAGTTTCTCCACAACCTCGCCAACACTTGTTATTTTCCTTTTTTTAAATAATCGCCGTCCTAATGGATATAAAGTGGTATCTCACTGTGGTTATATATGTATTTTCATTTTATTACTTTTTGTCTGCCTCCCCTTCTAGGATGAAGATAGGGACTTTTTCTGTCCCGTTTACTGTTATTTCCCCAGCACCTAGAACAGTGTCTGGAATGTAAGCAGACATTCAGTAAAACTGTGCCAAATGAATAAGTGAGGGCTGAGCTGGACAGAGGCCCTTCCTCAACAAGGCCCCCTCTAGTAGACAATGCAGGCAGGTAAGTGAGCAGTGATGTGAGGGAGGCATGCAGGACACTCTGGAAACCTGAGGAAAGGCATATAACCCTGCCTGGGATGGGGGGAGAGGATTGAGGGAAGGCTACCTGGAGGAGGCCACATCTAAACAAAGATCTGAGGAAAACCAAACCCACTGCTGTGGAGTGGATTCCAACTCATAGACTGAGTAGGAATTCTCCAAGTAAAGAGGGAGCAGGAGAGAATTCCGGGCAGAGATGTACAGATGCAAAGATCTGAAGGCAAGAAAGATCCTGGGAAGTTGGTAGAACATAAAGAAGTTTTGTATGACTTGATCAGAGTGGGGAGGAGGGAAGGGGCATGGAGGCGTCTGGACTACTTGGCTTAGCAGGGGTTGGCTCATGAAGGATCAGGAGTGGACGTGAAGCTAGCAGTGACATGACATACCCACTGCCGTCAAGTGGATTCCGACTCATAGCAACCCTGTAGGACAGAATAGAACTACCCCATAGGGTTTCCAAGGCTGTAATCTTCACGGGAGCAGGCTGCAACATCTTTCTTCCTCAGAGCGGGCTGGTGGGTTGAAACTGCCGACCTTTCAGTTAGCAACTAAACACTTTAACCACTGCACCACCAGGGCTTCTAGGGCAGTGACATGAGCAGAGCATATTTCTTCTGCATGCTGGTATAAGTTTGCTGTGAGTTGAAATTGACTCGATGGCAATGGGTTTTGGCTTCTTCTTTTTTTTTTTTTTTGTATTTTCTAAAGGAACCCTGGTGGTGCAATGGTTAAAGTGATAAACTGCTAACCAAAACGTTGGCGGTTCGAAACCACCAGTGGCTCCGAGGGAGAAGGATGTGGCAGTCTGCTTCCATAGAGATTTACTGCCTTGGAAACCCTATGGGGTTGCTATGAGTCGGAACTGACTCTACGGCAGTGGGATTGGTTTTTTGGGTGGGTGTTTTCTAAACATTCAGTCTTCAGGAATTATGTCATATCCTGTTGTGTTAGTCATCTAGTGCTTCTATAACAGAAATACCACAAGTGGATGGTTTTAACAAAGAGAAATTTATTTCTTCACAGTAAAGTAGGGTAAAAGTCCAAATTCAGGTTGTCAGCTCCAGGGGAAGGCTTTTTCTCTCTGTCAGCCTTCTCATCAATCTTCCTCCGGATTAGGAGCTTCTTTGTGCAGGAACCCTGGGTCCAAAGGATGCGCTCAGCTCCTGGTGCTGCTTTCTTGGTGGTATGAGGTCCCCCAGCTCTCTGCTTGCTTCCCTTTCCTTTTATCTCTTGAGAGATAAAAGGTGGTGCAGGCCACACCCCAGGGAAATTGCCTTTACCTTGGATCAGGGAGGTGACTTGAGTAAGGATGTTGTTACAATCCCATCCTAATTCTCTCAACATAAAATTACAATCACAAAATGGAGGACAACCACACATAGCCTAACCAAGTTGATACATACACTTTTGGGGGGACATAATTCAATCCATGATACCTGTCCTCTCTTGTCCCAGTGATAAATACCATTCACTCAATATTTTACTTTTAACTGACTCACTTGACTTAAATAAGTTCACTTAAAAGGGAAACTCTTCATATCACTATCCTACTTTGTGTCACGTACACAAGATAGCAGTAAAACTAAACCTAGCAAAAACAAAATAATGCTATAGTCCATCTGGATTCGTACCTGCCTAAGGCTCTGAGTGCAAAGTTTACTATCTCTTTTTAAAAAGGGAGATTAACAAGTGACAGAGAGGTGTAGAACATAAGACAGCACCAAATGGGACTTTCCCTTGACATAATCATCAGAAAGATTGAAAGAGGATTCTCAAGGGAATATCTTTCTTGTTATATGATTCGATGTTACTTAAAGCTGTGTCTGGATTCCTTCTAAGATTATTTAAGTAACTGCATAAAATAATCTTATATATCACCAGTGGTATAATTTCCACATGTTGGGAAACTCACTCTAAATCTTCCAGGTGTCTTTGACTGAATGGAAGTAGAATATGGAAAAGGGAGGCTAGATGGCCAAAAAAAAAAACCAAAACAAGCAAATTAATTTTACATCAGGGATTTTATCCTCTCAGTCCCCTTACATTGTAAAGCCTACTCATCAGCTCATCCACCCATCCAACCCTCTGGGCATCCACCTGCCCGCTCATATGCCCAGCCACCTTTTTGTTCGTCTGCCTTCCCGTCTGAAAATCCATTTACTTCCTCACTTGCTGAACTGTCTGCCCATCTACCCAAACATCTGCCAGCCCATCAAATATATATCTATCCCCTCCACCCACATATTCTTTTGAACATTCCATTCATTCCATTTATCCACCCACCCACCCATCCACCCATCCATCCATCCACCCACCCACCCACCCATCCATCCTTCCATCCTTCCTTCCATCCATCCAACCCATCCATCCATCCATCTACCCATCCATCCCACATATGTCCTGACCCCTAGTTCTCCTCTTCTTGCTAAAACAGAAACCATGGCTGTGACCTCTTTAACTGAATTCTGTCTTGGGGCTTGTTGCCTCTTACAAGCTTTAGTCCTGTTGGGCTGCCTTTGGGTTCTCCCTGAATGAAATCTCTGAAAATCTCATTCTTGCTGTCCCTCCCATTACCCTTCCTCACCATGGGTCTTAACCTTGCCAGGGCAGAGCCCTAGATCGTCAGAGCTGGAAGAGACTACAGAGACCACCATGCCCAAAGGTTTCATTTTATAGACAGAAAAATTGAAGCCCAGAGTGGGCAAGGCACTTCAGCGAGGTCGCAGGGCGAGCCATTTGCAATATTGGAAGCCTTTTCTTTCCCAGGCTAAATCTCTCATCCATCCACTATTCATGGATCTCTAAAATGGTAGGGTTCGAAGCAGCCTTGGACATCATCTCATTGAGTAGTTTTCCACTGGGATCCTTGGGACCAGGGGCCTCTGGAGTGCGAGTGGTCTAGTCTGAGTCCTACATACCTATTCAGCCAGAGCATAGGTACCATATAAAATTTGTTTGAACAGAGGGTTTTGCTGCTACAAAAAGTGTTTAAACACTTTGTCCTCATCCAGTGCCTCATTTTATAAACAGGGATGTATGTGTGCTCAGAGAGGAGAAGGTTCTTGTCCAAGGTCACACAGCAGGTAAGTGGCAGAGCTAGGCTGCAAACCCAGGTTTCCTGGTCTTGTCTTTTTTCTTTGCTGAGCATCTGCTGGCTTCAGAGGGACTGAGTTGGGGTGGGCAGGCAAGAGGGAGTGCTGTTCTTCCATGCCAGTGATTCCCAGACCTAGCTTGGGGAGGGCAGGAGATTCCATTTGTTGGTTATGAACAGAGTCCATCAGAAAGGAGATATTACATTAAAAACACATCAGATGTGGTCCTCTGGGTTTCTGGGCTCCCTTCACAGGGTACTGGCTGCTGCGGGGAGGCAGGCAGGGGCAAAATTTAAACCCCAAGTTCCTCTTTTATGATGGCTCCCTCTCCTTAAATAGCTTTCTTTTGCCTTACAACATTCTGCCTGTTAAAGTTATGAGAACTCAGCACATATGTTCACTCTGATCATGGGTTTTGCCACCAAAGTTGGTAATCCTGGTTGGGAAAGACAGGAGATACGTTTCCTCCCCTGACACACAGTGTAAATTGTTAAACAGTACAAACTGCTTTCCGCTCCTTGAGTGGAGGGCAGCAGTATCGGGGCTCTGTGGACTCCTCTAGCTAGTATTTGAAACTCAGCCTATCAATGCTCTCTGTGAGACAGGCCAACCTCCACAGCATCCACCCTGTACTGAGACCTCCCACCTGCACCTCCTCCACTCCCAGAGTTTTCTGGGCTCTTTCACCTTTGCTGAGCTGCCATCCCTGTTTATTTGCAGGACAGCTTTATGCCCTGCCCTTGGCCTTTTAACACAGGTGAACTCACCTTTGCATAACATAATGTGGCTGTGGCTCCAGAGCCAAGCTGCTTGTGTTCAAGTCCCAGCTGCATTGCTTACTGGCCCTATAATCTTGGACAAATTATATAACCTCTCTGGGCCTCCATTTCCTGATCTGTAAAATGGAGATATTAGGAGTCTCTAGGCGGCATAAACAGTTAAGGACCTGGCTACTAACAAAAAAAATTGGTAGTTCAAATCCACCCTGAGGCACCTTGGAAGAAAGGCCTGGCAATCTACTTCTGAAAGATAACAGCCATTGAAAACCCTATGGAGTGCAGTTGTACTCTGTACACATGGGGTAACCATGAGTCGGAATTGACTCGATGGCAACTGGTTTGGTTTTTGGAGAATGGAGATATAAAATAATAGGAAGATGAGAGAAGATTTCCCTGAGGAAGTGACACGTGCTGGGATCTGAAGGAAGAATTTCCCACCCCAGATGTGTTGAGTCAGAATCTACACTTTAACGAAATCCCCAGGTGATTCTTAAATAAGAGTCAGTATATCTGGGGTGGAAACAGGGAGCCCTGATGGTGCAGTGGTTAAAGTGCTTGGCTGCTTGAACCCACCACTTGCTCCACAGGAGAAAGATGTGGCAGTCTACTTCCGTAAAGATTACAGCCTTGGAAACCCTACGGGGCAGTGCTATGCTGTCCCATAGGGTCACCATGAGTAGCGGAATTGACTCTACGGCAGTGGGTTTGGTTTTGGGTGGAAAGGCAAGTTCTCAGCAGAGGGTTGAACCGGAACCAACTGTTTCCAAGCCCTAGAAGGAAGAGGAAGAAGAGGAGAGGGAAGAGGACTGCAGAAAAAAGGGAACAGCAGGTGCACAGGCCCTGCAGCAGGAGGAAGCAGAACAATTACTAGGGATGGAAAGGCCCAGGACTGCGAAGATACTGAAGCTTGGCTCACTCAGCATCCTTTCTAACCCCTTTGTAGTGTGTCAGCCTGTACTACAGAGACTAGGAAGCTGGACTTTTCTGAAGGCAGGCTAAGCTCTGATTTAGGCTCTAGCAGCCACAGGCACTGTGGATTTTAACAGTGTGAGGCAGAGGCCATGCTTCTCTGGTTTGCGGCAAGTGGAGTTATGGGGGTATCTGTTTCTGCAGCATTGTAGCAGAGGCCTCGGTGTCCAGACCCGAGTTTTGCAACTGTAGGGGAAGGGCTCGGAGGACTCATTCTGCTGGCACAGCCAGGGCAGAGAGATCTGTCCCTGGAGCCAGGAGCAGTGATGGTGGCATCCTGATTCTCCAGCTTCTTGACCATGACAGAGGCTGAAGCTCCCATGGCAGGCCCATTCTGCAGTGTTACTCTGGGAATTGTTTCTGGAAGCTCAGCCTGGAGTCAGCTCCTCCAGTCCTCCCACTGGTGTGGTAAGCACCCCTTTCCCTGTATTAAATTCCTTTCTGCTTATATGAGCTGGGGTGGTTTCTGTGGTCCAAAACTCTGACTGACTGTGGTGGGTTAACCCAACCTGACCCAACCCACTGACATTGAGTCAATTCCAACTCATGGTGACCCCACATGTTACAGAGTAGAACTGCTCCATAGGATTTTCTTGGCTATAATTCTTATGGAAACAGATCACCAGGCCTTTCTTCCATGGTGCTGCTGGATGGGTTCAAACTGCCAACCTTTAGGTTAGTAGTTGAGCACAAATTATTTGTATCACCCCGGTACCAAGAGAGCCGCAAATTCATTATCATTCTCCTTATAGAGAAATGGAGTATATTTCTCCTTTCCTTCAATCTGGGCTGTCCCTATGATTTCTCAACCTAAAGAAAGTGGCGGAAATGATGCTGTAATAATTCTAGGCACAGTCAGCATCAACACTGGACACATCAGCCATCTTGGAACCCCAGACCAGTCAAGCCTCCAGAGGACTACAGTCCTAGCCAACATCGCATAGAACAGAAGAACCACTCAGCTGAGCCTGGCCAGTCCCCAGAATCATGAGAGGCAATGTAACAGTTGTTGTTTTAAGGCACTATATTTTGGTTTAATTGTTATGTGGCATTAGATAACCAAAAGGATGACTGATACAAGGCAGAGGGAGTAAGAGGATATGAGATGAAGCTGGAGAAGTTAGCAGGGGCAGACCATATAGAACCTGGTAGGCCATGGTTAGGAGTTTGGTTGTTATCCGAAGAGCAGTCGAAAGCTGTGCAAAGGTTTTAAGTAGGAAGATGACATGATTCCATTTACCTCTTATATCTGCCTGCTGAGTGCAGAACAGACTGGAGGGGAGCCAGAGAGATGGGCCAACCTGTTCAGGCAAGAGATGAGGGTGGCTTGGGATAGGGAATCCAACCTTAGTGGTATAGTGGTTAAGAGCTACAGCTGCTGACTAAAAGGTTGGCAGTTCGAATTCACCAGGGACTCCTTGGAAGCCCTATGGGACAGTTCTACTCTGTCCTGTAGAGTTGCTATGAGTTGAAATCAACTTGACTGCAAACGGTTTAGTTTAGTTTTGGTTTTTGGAATAGGAGGGTGGTGGTTGAGAGGGAACAAAGTGGATGGATCTGAGATATTTAGGAGATAAAATGATAATACTGGGTGGTGGCTGGGGGACTACAGGCTCTCTGTGTGGACCCTACCTGACTAGTTCTTTCCACTCTCTTGTGTTTATAGCTGTGTTATTCCAATCTCTGCCTCCATCCTCACATGGGCTTCCTTTCTGTGTGTCTCTGTGTGTTCTCCAGTCACTGGTATCTGTGACTGTTAATGTTATGTGTCACCCTGGCTAGGCTGATTCTCAGTGGTTTGGCAGATACTGGACTGGTTGCTCTTCCATAATGTGATATAATGTAATCATTTTTCATGATGAAATCTGATGTGATCAGCCAATCAGTCAGAAGGGGAGTTTCCTTGGGGGTGTGGCCTGCCTCTTGTATATAAAGGGATGTTCTAGCAAAGTTCGTTCTCTCTTGACCCTGCACTCCTCTCATCACCTGACCTGCGGTTCCTGGGATGTAAGCCTGCAGAAGTCTCCAGCCTGCTGCCTGACTAGAAGATTTAGAATTCACCTGCCCCTGCAATCCCATGAGCCAGTATAGATCTCCAGCCTGCCACCTGACCTACGGATTTGGGACTTGCCAGCCCCCACGATTGCGTGAGCCATTTCCTTGAAGTAAACATCTCTATCTCTGTCTGTAGATATATCTATAAGTCTCGCTGGTTTTGCTCCTCCAGAGAACCCAGCCACCCCTTGTCTGTCAATTTATCATACTGTGGTGACTTACATGTTACTGTGATGCTAGAAGCTATGCTACTGTTATTTCAAATACCAGTAGGGTCACCCATGGTAGACAGGTTTCAGTGGAGCTTCCAGATTAAGACAGACTAGGAAGAAGGAGCTGGTGATGTACTTCCGGAAAAAAAAAATGGCCAGTGAAGATCTTATCGGGAGCAGTGAAACATTGTCTGATATGGTGTTGGAAGATGAGACCCTCAGGTTGGAAGGCACTCAAAATAGGACTGAGGAAGAGCTCTCTCCTCAAAGTAGGGTCAGCCTTAATGACATAGATGGAGTAAAGCTTTAGGGACCTTCATTTGATTTCATTTTACTTGGATCCACAATCAACGCAGCAGTTGAGAAATCAAATGATGTACACAGTGGCGGTAATGATAGACTCAAATATAGCAACGATTGTGAGGATGGCACAGGACTGGGCAGTGTTTCATTCTGTTGTACATCATGTTGCTATGAGTTGGAACCAATTCGATAGCACGTAACACCAACGACAGCAGAGAGCCCAGACTAAGGCAGTACCATTACTCAGAGTGCTTTGTACCACTACAGAGGCACACAGTGGAAAAAGCAAGGGCTTAGGTGTTACAAACATTTGGGTGTGAATCCTAGATCCACCGCCTACCTGTTGTGTTACCTTGGGCAAGTCATCTAACCTCTCAGAACCTCAGCTTTCCTCTTCACTCAAATGAGTGACAATAGGAAGAATGATCGTTGTTAATTTTATTGGTTTCTAGAACCAAGCCTGACACACAGTAGGTACTACTCAGTAAATACTGGCTGAATGAATGGATTGAATAGACTGGGATTGATGAGACGTAAGGAGAAAAATGCTTTATTTTTCTCCTCCACCTGCAAACTTTTTCTGCCAAGGGCAGGTTTCCCTTCCTTGCCTCTTGATGGTATAATTCAGGCAGACCCGTGACTTTCTAGTCCCTTTTGGTCAAAATAATACTTTCATTTGGTAATTAAAACTGACTTTCAGGAACTAGAAAGTCTACTCAGACCCGTGAAAGGTAGAACTTTAATTTCACATCCAGTTCAAGGCTCGAGCAAATCCCTCCTTCAGTGAGTGCCTGGTATGTGCCAGAGCCAGTGCTGGGGGCAGATAGGGGTACCAGATAAAATAGAGGAAGTCCAGTTAAATCTGAATTTCAGATACATGATGAAAAATTCACTAGTATATGTATGTCCCAAATATTTTATGGGCCATACACATAGCAGAAATTATTTGTTTATCTGGAATTCAAATTTAACTGGGCTTCCCACATTTTTCTTTGGTAAATCTGGTGACCTTAGGGACAGAGGACACGACAACTAAACTGACTTGGCCCTTGTCCTATGGGAGTTTGAGCCTTAGAGTCCTTTCCCTCTGCCTCTGCCAAAGGCATTTGACTCCAGGTGGGCAAACAGGTCCAGAATATCTGTTCCCCTGTTTTCCCCTTAGTGCAATTGACAGGTAAGATTTTCACCATTATAGCTACAGAGCCCTGATAGCACAGTGTTTAAGACCAATGGCTGCTAACTGAAAGGTCAGCAGTTCAAATTCACCAGCTGATCCTTGGAAACCCTATGGGGCAGTTCTACTCTGTCCTTATAGGATCAACGTGAGTCAGAATCAACTAAATGGCAGTGTGTATAGATAGCTACAGTCGTTTGGTCTTTGGAAGCTTGTTTCTTTTCAGATGATTGGGAAGTGCTTTTGCCTCTGGGAGGGTGAAACTACATCAGCTGGGACTTTATATGACAGCCAGGTGGGGGCAGGAGTTTCTGAGAAGAGGATTCAGTTTTGATTTCCTAGAAATGGGTGCCGTGCTGCCCAGGAGTGGGGGGAGTGGCCTGACAGAGGAGTAGGGGGGGTCCAAACTGGGGATCCTGGGCCTGGCTACCAGCTGAGTAGGACACTCGCTGTATGTCCCTGTCCCAAGCATGGGATGAAGAGGAAGGAACTGGAGCAGGGGCCTGGAGGAGGCCATTGTCCACCTGGGGGAAGAATGGGGGCCTCAGAGACAGCTGGGGATGGGGAGATGGGCAGAGGCAGGCTAAACGGTGAGGATTTGGAGAGAAGCCCCTTCTCAGACCTTAGAGTCCAACTCTGCGTTAGTTCCCGAGGGCTTCTGAGTGGATAGTAAGCAAAGCCAATTTTTCTGACACGAGTTAGGAGGGTGTGACAAATCTCCACTTTCCATTTTTCTGTTCGGTTCTGACACCAGCTGCTCACCCTTCTGCCTTTGACTCTAACCACCAGGAGCCGGGGCAGAGCTCAGAAGTTAAAGGACACAGACCTCCAAATCGCCAAGATGGCACAAGACTTTAGATGCCAGCTGCAAGACTGGTAGTCCCCAGGGCTCCCCTGACTTCTGACCTGCTGGCTATAAATTTGGGGGTTCCCTCTACCCCCTCAGGATGCCAGCTGTAAGCTCTGGGGTTCCCAGTCCATCTCACTTCTGACCTGCTTGCTGGCTTCCATGACTCCCTCAGATTTGGTAGTTTGCTGGAACAACTCACAGAACCCACAGCTTTATTGTAGCAAAAGGGATACTAATAAGACACGTAGGATGAGGCCAGGAAGGGTTCCCATCACAGACCTTCAGTGTCCTGGGAGATGTCCTACCCTCCCACCGCATCCATGTCTTTCACCAACCAGGAAGCCCATGGAGACCGAGCATCGAGAGCTTTCACTGGAGGTCTCCTTACATAATACCAACTCCAGCCTCTCTTCCCTGAGGTCAGTTGCTATCACGAAGTGCTCACAGGTATTACATAATGCGTCTTTTTGGACTGGACAGCCCTCACCCCAGAATCACCTCATCACCTCACCTAACCTGTTAGTTATTTGTAGTCTGGAGTCCTTATTGAAGACACCTAAATTCGATAAGTTCTTTTTTTTTTTTTTTTAAGATTATCTCTCAGGGACTGAGGACAAAGACCAAATTCTTTGAGTAAAGTTAATGTTAACCCCACAGCTCCCATAACAAATGACCTTGGGTAGCTTAAAATAACAGAATTTATTCACTCACATTTCTGGAGGCTAGAAGTCCAAAATCAAGGTATGGGCAGTGCCACACGCCTTCTGAAGGCTCTAGGGAAGGATCCTGTCTCTCCTCCTCCTCGCTTCTGGTGGCTCTCAGCAATCCTTGGAGTTCCTTGGTTTATAGCTACATTATGCCAGTCCCTGTCTCTGCTTCATATGGCCACCTTCTCTCTGTGCCTGTGTGCCCTCCCGTCACTGGGTTTAAGCCCACCCACATCCAGCATGACCTCATTTTAACTTAACTAATTATATCTGCAAAGACCCTTGTATTAGTCATCTAGTAAAGCTATAAACAGAAATATCACAAGTGGATGGCTTCAACAAACAGAAGTTTATTCTCTCACAGTCTAGGAGGCTAGAAGTCTGAATTCAGGGTGCCAGCTCCAGAGGAAGGCTTTCTCTCTCTGTCAGCTCTGGAGAAAGGTCCTTGTCATCAGTCTTCCCCTGGTCCAGGAGCTTCTCAGTGCAGGGACCCCAGGTTCAAAAGATGCACTATTCTCTCTGGCCCTTGGTGGGATGAGGTCCCCATGTCTCTTTTATATCTCAAAAGAGATTGATTTAAGACACAACCTAATCTTGTAGATTGAGTCCTGCCTCATTAACATAACTGTGGCTAATCCCGTCTCATTAACATCATACAGGCAGGATGTACAACATGTAGAAATATCACATCAGATGACAAAGTGGTAGGCAGTCACACAATACTGGGGATCATGGCCTAGCAAAGGCGACACACGTTTTTGGACGACACAATTAATCCATAACAACCCTGTTTCCAAATAAGGTCATATTCTGCGGCTCCAGTAAGACATGAATTTGGGGGGAACACAATTCACCCACTACACCATCTTAAAGGGGGCAGATAGAACACATGTCCTGGGTGAGACAGCCCCCAGACCTCCCCACCCAGACCCCCTTTGCTGATCATCTCTAACTCAGCATGGCAGGTTGCCCTTTCTTCTGGGCCTGGCAGAGTCTCACCTCCTAGGAGAGCCTACTTCTGCTGTGTTTCTGTGTCATCTCCTCACTCCCACCCCACACACCTGTGGCCCATCAAAGTGCCCAGCACAGAGCAGGCTGCATGTACCCACGGAGGAGCCAGCCTCTCTCACACCTGTCCTTCAGATCCTGGCCAGTGTTTTCCACCCAAAACAGGAACTGGATTCAGAGAAAGCCAAGGAAGAGGAGGGAACCGCTCCGCTGTGTGTAGCTCCATCTCACCTTGGCCTCTGTAGATAATTCCTGTTAGCAATTCCTGAGCCTTTTGGGGGTTCTGCAGTATAAATCAGGCTCCTCTCAGCTTTCTTCCCCATTGGCAGTTTAAGATTTGGGGTTCTTGGTTCCACTAAGTCAGTAACTATATTTTGATCTGCTTTTCTGCTTTCTGGAAACCCTGGTGGCATAGTGGTTAAGTGCTACGGCTGCTAACCAAAGGGTTGGCAGTTCAAATCCGCCAGGCCGTCCTCCGAAACTCTATGGGGCAGTTCGACTCTGTCCTATAGGGTCGCTATGAGTTGGAATCAACGCAACAGCACTGGGTTTGGTTTAGTTTTGGTTTTCTGCTTTCTAAATTTTCTTAATGTCATCTTCTCTTCTATGCTCGTTATATTTGCGGTTTTATGCCTTTAAAAAAGTCTCTTTTGTGTTAGTGAAGCTTCCGGAGGAGCAGAGCTCTACGTGTGTGCTCAGTGTCTTACTTAACCAGACATTATAGTCTAATTTAATCTTTACAATAATACCCCAAACCTGTTGCCATCAAGTTGATTCCGACTCATAGCAACCCTACAGGACAGAGTAGAACTGCCCCATAGGGTTTCCAAGGAGTGATTGGTGGATTTGAACTGCTGGTGACCTTTTGGTTAGCAGCCAAGAACTCAACCACTGTGCCACCAGGGCTCCTCAACAATACCAAGAGGTAGGTATTATTATCCTCATTTCCCAAATAAGGAAGCTGGGGCTCAGAAAGAATATCCACAGAACCAGTAAGTGGCAAGACCTAGCACCACCCAGCCCTCTGTCTCCAGCACTCTTCACAACTTTACGTGGCCCTCCTGGTAGTGCTTGGAAAAGGCTGTGCCCCTCACCTCCGTGAGACTTGGTGTCTTATGTGTACAACCTCAGTTTGCCAGAAGGATGCCTTGGGTGATCACCCCTTGGCCCTCTCTCCATCTGAATTTATCCCTTGACTGCCCATTCTGTCAAAAATGAGGCATTATGAGGATGATAATTTGTTTGTCAAATGCAATTGGCGAGTAGAAACTACCTAAATGCCCAGTGATAGGGGATTGGATAAATAAATTACGATATACCCATTCAAAAAAATACTGATCAGCTGTTCCAACTGATAAAGTTGAAGAATATTGAATTTCATGGGAAAATGCCCCTGAGGTATTGGTAAATTAAAGGAGCAGATTTCCTAAACAGTAGGCACAGTATAATCCCATTTTAATAATAACATGCACATAAGCCAGTTGCCATGGAGTCGATTCCAACTTATGGTGCCCCCATGTGTGTCAGAGTGGAATTGTACTCCATAGAGTTTTCAATGGCTGATTTTTTGGAAGTAGATCTCCAGGCCTTTCTTCCAAGGTGCCTCTGGTTGGACTCGAATGGTCAACCTATTAGTTAGCAGCTGAGTGCCCTAACCCTTTGTACCACCCAGGGACTCCAACACACGCATATATAATAGCAAATTAATTAAAATGTACCTGCAACTCCTGATCCTGGATGTACAGGCCCTAAGCTCACATTCAAAGTCAAAGGGAATTCGATCTACCCCAGGGGAATGAGATCAAGCTCTAACGCCTTAGTCTCCCCCGCCAACCCCCCACCCCAGTCCCTAATAATCATGAAGCCCACAGTTTATATTCTCTGGAGAAGAAAGTCCATCATGTGCCTCCCCCGACCCTACCGTAGTCTGGAGACTCTGCTCCTGGAACGCTGTGGGTGCCAAGTACATTTCAAATAGAGTTTCTCTTTACTTTCTATCTGAGTCTCTTGAAAGTCCGATTTCTCTTGTCTTTGGGGGAGGGCGGGGTGAGTGGATTTTCGCTGTTATTAGGTGCCATCTAGTCGATTTTCAACTCACAGCGACCTCACGTGACACCAGGGATGCCTAGAACATAGTAGATGCTTTATACACCCTTGTTGAATGAATGAATGAGTTCATGTAAGCTCTTCCCTACGAGCCTATGAAGGCAAATGCTCTCCTGCTCTGACCTTCCAAGCCACGTTCTGTCACTGCCATTACAAGATGGAGAACAGTTGATTCTGAACAACACAGAGGGCTCTGAGCCTGACCAAATGGGCTCAAGTCCCCCTCTCTATCACTTCCCAACTTATGACATTGAGCAAGTTCCTTAACATCTCTGTGCTTCAGTTTCCACTTCTGTAAAATGTCAGTAATAATAGTACCTGTCTCATGGGGTGTCTGCGAGGACCAAATAAGTTAGCTTCTATGTTATTATGATACATAGTACAGGTTTCCCTTGCTATCCGAAAGTAGCGTGTTCCTACGAAACCTTTCATAAGCTGAAATGGTATAAAGCAAGAAGCAATTACCATTAATTTATATGGGAAATTTTTTTGAGCATTCCCAGACAAAAAAAATAACCTACCAAATAACACATAAAACCTAAAATAGCAGTAACATAGTAAAAGCAGGAATGATATGATGCTCACAGACAGTTCAAAGCTATGGCGGCTTGATGCTGAGATGTTGAGCATAGTTCCTGGGGACGGAGCTTGGTGACACTACTCTTGCTGCTTGGGGTGCATGCTGCCTCTTTAAAACTCTTTCATGACCCTAATATTTTTGCTTTAAATTTTTGGTTGATAAAACGTTTTTTCATTAATTGAATGCAGGCTGAATCATTGAGTGTCTAAATTGAGTTTGTCCCTCTGGACTCTGTGCAGCGGGGGCATAGGATTGGTGGGACACATATGTAACTATGGACTCTGGGATAGGATTAGTGGGATGCATATGTCCCTGTGGACTCTGTGGGATTGGGTTGGCGGGATGCATATGTCCCTATGGCCTCTGGGACACACCTTTCCCTGTGGATTTGGTTTGAGGATTGTTGGGACACACATGTCCCCACAGGATGCACCACCTCATACAATACCTGTAACAAGGGTAATTTTTGGCACACTCCCATTTCTTCCGTTTCAAACAGTGATAGAGGTCTTCTCCAGACAGCAGCATGTACTGTCAGTAGGAAAGTAACTTCCCAGTGAACCCCAGAGGGAGAAGATCTATCTGAGAGCTGTATGCCCCTTGGGTCAAGAGAGCTTAATAGCTTGCTGCAAAACCAAAGCTGAACGCTATTTTCACCTTTTTTTTTTTTTTTTTGTAAAAGTGAGACTCCTCTTTGGGTTTCTTTCAGTTAGTGAAAAAAGGTATTAATGTAGGTCTTTCACCATACTTAATGGTCTGACTGAGACTAGAGGAATCCTGGCGGTCATGGTCCCCAAACCTTCTGTTGACCCAGGACAGGAACCATTCCCGAAGATAACTCATCAGACATGGAAGGGACTGGACAGTGGGTGGGAGAGAGACGCTGATGAAGAGTGAGCTAATTATATCAGGTGGACACTTGAGACTGTGTTGGCATCTCCTGTCTGGAGGGGGGATGGGAGCATAGAGAGAGTTGGAAGCTGGCAAAATTGTCATGAAAGGAGAGACTGGAAGGGCTGACTCATTAGGGGGAGAGCAAGTGGGAGTATGGAGTGAGGTGTATATAAACTTATATGTGACAGTTTGACTTGATTTATAAACGTTCACTTGAAGCTCAATAAAAGTTAATAAAAAAAATGTAGGTCTTTCATAAAACTGAAGTGGCATAAAGCGAACTTTTGAAAAACGGGGAATACCTATAACTACTCGATTAATCTTTATTGTTGTTAGCTGCAGTCAAGTCAGCCCCTAGCTCATGGTAACCCCATGTACAGCAGAACAAAAGGCTGCCCGGTCCTGCGCCATCCGCATGATCAGTTTTGGATCGGACTGTTGTGATCCACAGGGTTTCTATTGGCTGGTCTTTTTTTTCTCAGGAGTAGATCGTCAGGCCTTTCTTGCTGGTCCGTCTTAGTCTGTAGGCTCCTCTGAAACCTGTTCAGCATCATAGCAACATGCAGTCCTCCACTGATGGAGAAGTGGTAGCAGTGCATGAGGTGCATTGGTCAGGAATCGAACCTGGGTCTCCCTGCTGGAAGGCAAGGATTCTACCACAATTAACCTTAGTTATTTTTCCCTCTGTGGCTTTGAACAAATGACGTCAACCACCCCGACCTTCAGTTTTCCCATCTGTTAAATTGGAATCTCAAGCCCTCCTCAGAGAGAGTGGTGGGGAAGGTTGGCTAGGATGTGAGTGAAGCGTTGAGCAAAGTGCCTGATGCCTGGCGGTTCCCTTCCTGATGGGCTGAACCAGTCCATGTTGCCTTTTAGACAAGAAGCTCCCTGAAGGTGGGCTCCATGCAGGGGCGGATTACCCAATAAGCAAGGTGAGGCCAAGTAAGGCCATGCTTACCTCGCTTATTAGGTAATCCACCCCTGGCTCCATACCTGCCTCATTCACTGCTGTACCCCAGCCCTTCCATGCATGTTCAATAAATGATTCTTTACTGAATGAGTCAATGAGGACAGGGACCGTGCTTTACTCATCTTTGTGTCCAGTCGAAGACTAGTGTAGTAATCCCAAAAAATGTTTACTGGCAGAATTGTTTTTTTTTAAATGGCTGGGTCATTCCCAGTTCCACATAAGTTTCTAAGTTAAACTGAGAAAGATAATTATTAACTTATCCCAAATCAATCTGAGCCTTAGTATTCTTATCTGTAAGATGGGGCTATTAATAATATCTACCTCATCGTATTGTACTGAAAAATAAATGAGACAATGTTTTTGGCACACGCAAGCAAAAGGTCATTAAAAAGACAGGAAAGAAAGAAAAGATCTAAGTGGATGTCAGAAGAGACTCTGAAACTTGCTCTTGAATGTAGAGTAGCTAAGGTGAATGGAAGAAATGATGAAGTAAAAGAGCTGAACAGATTTCGAAGGGTGGCTCGAGAAGACAAAATAATGTATTATAATGAAATAAACAAAGACCTGAAGTTAGGAAACCAAAAGGGAAGAATATGTTTGATATTTCTCAAGCTGAAAGAACTAAAGAAAAAATTCAAGCCTCAAGTTGCAATATTGAAGGATTCTAGGGGGCTAAATATTGAACAATGCAGGAAGCATCAGAAGAAGATGGAAGGAATAGAGTTACAGTACCAAAAATAAGTGATTGACATTCACCCATTTCAAGAGGTTTATGATCAAGAACCAACGACATTGAAGGAAGAATTCCAAGCTGCACTGAAGGCACTGGCGAAAAATAAGGCCCCAGGAATGGAGAGAGTACCAACTGAGATGTTTCAACAAACAGATGCAGCACTGGGAGCACTTACTTGTCTATGCCAAGAAATGTGGAAAACAGCTACCTGGCCAAATGACTGGAAGAGATCAATATTTGTGCCCATTCCAAAGAAAGGTGATCCAACGGAATGTGGAAATTATTGAACAGTATCCCACATAAGCAAAATTTTGCTGAAGATAATTCAAAAATAGCTTCAGCAGCACATAGTCAGGGAACTGCCAGAAATTCAAGCTAGATTCAGAAGCAGAGGTGAAACAAGGGGTTTCATTGCTGATGTCAGATGGATCTTGTCTGAAAGCAGAGAATATCAGAAAAAATGTTTACCTGTGTTTTGTTGACTATGCAAAGGCATTTGACTGTGTGAATCATAAGAAATTATGGGTAATATTTTGAAGAATAGGAATTCCAGAACACTTAGTTATACTCATATGGAACCCGCATATAGACCAAAACGCAGTCATTCAAACAGAACAAGGAGATACTGCGTGGTTTAAAATCAGGAAAGGTGTGTGTCAGGGTTGTATCCTTTCACCATAGTTATTCAATCTGTATGCTGAGCAAAGAATCCGAGAAGCTGGACTGTATGAAGAAGAACGTGCCATCAGGATTGGAGGAAGATTCATTAACAACCCGGGATGTACAGAGGACACGCCTTGCTTGCTGAAAGTGAGGAGGACTTGAAGCACTTACTGATAAAGACCAAAGACCACAGCCTTCAGTATGGATTGTACTCAGCATAAAGAAAACAAAAATCCTCGCAACTGGACCAATAAGCAACATCATGATAAAGAGAGAAAAGATTGAAGTTGTCAAGGATTTCGTTTTATTTGGATCCACAATCAATGCCCATGGAAGCAGCAGTCAAGAAATCAAAAGACACATTGCTTTGGGCAAATCTGCTGCAAAGGACCTCTTTAAAGTGTGGAAGACTAAGGCGCGCCTGACCCCAGAATTGGTATTTTCAGCCACCTCATATGCATGTGAAAGCTGGACAATGAATAAAGATGACCAAAGAAGAATTGAAGAATTATGGTGTTGGTGAAGAACATTAATATACCATGGACTGCCAGAAAAAGGAGCAAATTGTCTTGGAAAAAGTACAGCCAGAATGCTCTTTAGAAGCAAGGATAGTGAGACTCCATCTTACGTACTTTGGATATGTTATCAGGAGAGACCAGTCCCTGGAGAAGGACATCATGTTTGGTAAGGCAGAGGGTCAGCGAAGAAGAGGAAGACCCTCAGTGAGATGGACTGGCACAGTAGCTGCACCAGTGGACTCAAACGTTAATGATTGTGAGGATGGCACAGGACCGGGCAATGTTTTGTTCTGTTGTACGTAGGGTCACTATGAGTCGGAACCCACTCAGAGGCACCTAACAACAATAACAACCTCATCGTTTTGTACTGAAAAATAAATGAGGCAATGTTTTTGGCACATAGAAAAAATGTTAGGTCATTATTGTTCCCTTCCCAGACCCTCAGTTTCTTCATCTGTGAAATGGGCATCCTCTCACTCATTTATGCATTCATTTACTCAACAAACACAATGCCTGGGTGCAAGGCTTTGTGGTTAAGACCTAGGGCAATTAAAGAGTTGATTAAGCCACGTCCCTGCCATGAGGAACTGTCTGCTCTTAGACAGCACGTTAATAGTAAAAATCCAGCAGAAGAAGAGCCACAGAATGTGTGAGGTCTATGGGGGTCCTGAGGTGTGACGGTGAGGAGCTCTCCTAGGGTTTCTGTGAGCTCGCTAGGGAGGTTGTAAAAGGTTATATGGTATCACCAATTCTGTGTAATCACATTCACCAACACTACATCAGTTTGAAATAAAGTTGCTCCCTGTGGGCTCTGGTTTTTATAGTCGGGGCCTGTGAAATGCATGTCAGTTCTGCTGCAGCCAGACTTTCTACCCTGGCTCACCAAGCATGCCAGAGACTGGCTGGAGTGTTGGAATCATGGTGCTAATCCAGTTCAGATAGGCATTTTGTCCTGAGACCCAGCCTTGCCTTCCTCCCCTTCTCCTGGGTCTTCCATTCCCAGGGGACTAAACAGTGATTCCCTTACAGTCTCAATGTAGAATAACATGGACAGTGCCTCCAATGAATGGTAGGTCCCTGCCTAGTTTCCAAACACAAGCCTGCTCCTTCCCCAGGTGGGAACCAATGAAGAAACACTTGGGCATTGGGGGACTCAGGAGAGGCCAGGTCTCTGGGCTCCTGCATCCGAGTGGGTCACATGCTTTTCTCTGATGTTCACAGTTGGCTCCAGGGAAATGACTCCTGCCAACCAAACTCATGAGAGACTGAAACTCCTGCCTTAGAACTTTTCATTTAAATTGGGTGTATTTATGGGATTTAAAGAGAACCCTGGTGAAACAGTGATTAAGAGCTTGGCTGCTAAATAAAAAGGTCAGCAGTTCGAATCTACTGGCCATTCATTGGAAGCCCTATGGGGCAGTTCTACTCTGTCCTGTAGGGTCTCAATGAGTCTGAATTGACTCAACAGCAATAGGGTATTCATATCCAGTGAGTAAGGTATTTACACCTAGTGCAGTCTTTTGCCTTTTGTTTTTAATTGAAAGAAATTTACAGGCCAGGGCTATTTAAATACCAGGGGAGGGTCTGCTATCAGTGCTCTGGCCAGGGAAGGAGGGCAGCCTGAGTCCCAGTGGCCCATCTGCAGTAGGCCTCAGGGAAGAATCAAGATTTACGAGGTGAGAGCCTGGCTGGGCCGCTTCTTCTGTCGGGAAAGGGCTCCCTGCAGTATCTTCTGTCTCCTCAACGCTGCATTTCATTTTAAATTGCAGCTGAAAGCAGATATTTTCCCTCATGCCTATTACACCTCTTAATTTGTCTCTCCCTCTGCTGTTATTTGTCTCTATAAAGTATTTTGCATGAAAGACCCACACAGCACAATGTTGCTTTGCCCTGGGATAGGTTTAACAGGATGAGAAGACGCCGGGAGGCTTAGGTTCAACGAGGAAGGTGTGGGGGCCTTGGGTGGAGACACACGTGTCCGAGAACATATACCTGCCAGTGTGTACATGTGTATGCTTTGGATGGTATCTGTTGTCTGACAGTGTCTGTGGGTATGTGTGTGCACATGTCAGTATTTGTACACATATATATACGTGTCTGTATATTTCTGTATAATCACTTCGGTATCCATACCTGAAGTATTTTTGTGCAAGCACAGAGCCTCACACCACTTTGTGTGCATGTCTACCTATGCACAGGAGTACAAGCATGCACACAGGCATGGAGGCGCATAAGCGCCAGGTGATGTGTGCGTTCCTCCGTGCCCACGCCCAAGGTTCCCTCTCTCTCCTTGCCCTCTCAAGGCTGGGGTTACCCTGTCCCTGCCCCCGTCCCCCAGCTGCCCTGGCCCATTTTGGGGTTATGGGAAACGGAAGGCAGAGCACTGGTCTGCGGGAGACCATGGAAACACTGTCTTAGCCCGGCCCAGCGGCGGCCACAGCTCCCTGGCTTGGCTCCAGCCACACCCCTCCCTCACGGTCCCCTATAGAAGCCCCCTCCCACCCCCGTGGCTCCCACGGAAGCTCTGGAGACCCCTGGACAGCCCCCAGGAGCGCGGCCCACAGCTATCTATACCGGGCAGGCCCTGAAGGGGTAAGAGAGGTCACCCAACGATTGGCAGAGACCTCCTGGCGAGCCCTGTCCCCTGCCCCCTCTGAGTGACCAACAAGCAGAGCTGGGCAGGCGGTGGTGGGAGGGGGGTCTTGGTCGCTCCCAGTCCAGCGAACGCGGGGCAGTAACCAATGGGCGACTGCGGCCCAACGGGGATCCCTTGTAGGCAGCCAATGACCTCGCTCCGCTCTCCCCCCCCACCCTCGCCAGCCCCGCGCAGCTGGACCATTGGTGCTGGTGGAATGGGGGGGAGTGTGCGCAGCGCTGGCCCTTTGGGGTGGGGCGTGGCTTGAAGTGCCGTCCCCCCTCCCCACCCTCGCTCATCCTCCGCACCCCCTACCCTCCCGCACGAGGCCATTGGCCTGGCTGCGGCGCCGCGGGGTGGGCGTGGCCGGAGGGCGTGGCCCGGTGGGAGGCGGGGCCGTCCGAGCTGTCGCAGTGATAGCCCGAGCGGGCGGCCGCGGCGGAGGCGTCCAGGCGGGTGTGCGCGCGTGTGGGGCGCAGGCTCGGCGGCGGCGGCGGCGGCTCAGCCTGCAGCGGCGGCGGCGGCCCGTCTGGAGTGGCCGTTGCGAGGGGGCCAGCTGCGGCGGGGGAGGCGCAGTCCGGGCTGCGCGCTCCGCAGAGCCGGCGGGGGCCGGGAACAGGTGATCCCAGCGGGAGCCCCGAGCCCCGCCGAGTTGGCGGGGCGGCAGCCGGCGCTCCCGGGCGCAGCTGCCGCCGTCAGCCGCGGCTCGAAGCGGACGGCGTCCGGCTCCGGACTTGGGCTCGGGCATCCCTCAGCTCCGGGGGGGCCCGGCAAGCCCCCTGCCCCGCGGGCTCGGCAGCGCCTGCTCCCGCTCCCCGGCGCCCGCCCCGCGCCGGAGCAAAGTTGTGGAGCAAACGGGTCCCGATAGCCGAGCCCGGGCGCTGTCGCGACCCGGCCGGGGCGGCGCGCTCTCGGAGCGGGGGGACACGCTAGCCCCGCCACCGCCTGGCCCCGAGCCGGCCTCCTCTGGAAACTGCTTCTGAGGCTGAAACTTTGGAAGCCGCCGAGCGCGGGAGGGAGGCCGAGGGGCTGAGGACAGCTCGGCGCGGGGGACTAGGACACTGCCCGGCCCGGGCCTGCGGGCGCCCCTCCGCGCCGACAGCCTGGGCGCTGCGGACGGCATGTGACGGCCCCGGCGGTGGCCGCAGCGCGGGAAGGCGCGGGCCTCGCAGGCCGGCCGTGTGGGGAGGGGCTGCGCGGCGGCCGGCAGAGAGGCTGCAGCGCGCGGCCGGCCGTTGCGGGCCCGGGCCCCGAGCCGTGCCGCCCGGCTCGCCCGGGCCCCGCTGAGGCCGCTGCGCCCCTGCCTCTTCGCAGGAGGACTCGTTGCAAACTCCGGGAACTTCGGGGGGCAGTCCGAGAAGCGGCGAAACTCTCCGGCTTGGCAGCTCTGCTCGCGGGCCCCCACCCCGGGCGGCGCCCCCCAGCGCCCTCCACTCGCCCAGCCTCTGCTTGCACGTGCCTGAGCTCTGAGGACCACAGAGGCCCTGGACGGAGCTGACTGCCTTCAGGCCCGTGCCAGGCCACGATGCTCATGAGGAAAGTGCCCGGCTTCGTCCCAGCCTCTTCGTGGGGGCTGCGGCTGCCGCAGAAGTTCCTTTTCCTTCTCTTCCTTTCTGGCCTGGTCACCCTGTGCTTCGGGGCCCTTTTCCTGCTGCCCCATTCCTCTCGCCTCAAGCGCCTCTTCTTGGCCCCGCGGACGAAGCAGCCCGGCCTGGAGGTGGTGCCTGATGTCGCTGGCCACCCTCCGGTCCAAGAGCAGGAGCCGCCTCCCAACCCGGCCCCTGCCGCGCCGGCCGCGGGAGAGGACGACCCCAGCAACCGTGCCAATCAACTCCGCAGGAATGGGTGGCCGCGGCGCACCCGCCCCACCAGGCCCCGGGAGGAGGCCACAGCGGCTCGGGGCAACAGCATCGCAGCCCTCAGGCCCCGGGAGAGGAGCGTCCCGTTTAGCTTTGACTTCAATGCTTTCCAGAGTCGTCTCCACCACCCGGTGCTGGGGACGAGACCCGACGAAAGTAAGGAGCACCAGAGCCGAGTGCATGCCCAGAAGGAGAAAATTAAGGAGGTAAGGATACCCCCTCCAAAAACAAACCAAAAAAAAAAAAAAAAAAACCCTCCAAAACCCATAACACCGACAACAAAAACTAACCCCTTGTGTTTCCACCCATTTCTACCGGCCCTAGTCATACCTGGACCCTGGTCCACCCTAGCCCTCCAGGCACAGTCTACACGCTCTTTCTTTTCCCAAACTTTGCACCTTCTCATCTTCCCTGTGCACTTTCTCAGCACCCAGTTCAGTTAATCATCCCCAGTCCTGACCATGGCAGCCCAGACCCTGGACCAGCTTCCCTCTACGCCCTGACTCTGGTCTTTCCTGCCCAGTCCCCAGCTCCCTGGTGGGCTCCAGTCTCCATTCCTTTTTGTCCTGGAGGTCCTGGTGAGACTGGAGTTCTGGTCCCTTAATCCGCACCATCTCTACTTGCATTTGTATACTGGGAGTCACTGGCCACATTCCTTCTCACTGCTTGTCCTTGTGTCCTAACTCCTGAAACCCCTTAGGACCTGCTACCTAGAAACCCAGGGTTTGGGGGGTATTTGGTGTCCTGCAAGTATTTTGTCATCTAGCCGGCAACCTACACACCAGAGGATATTGTGCATTCTTGCTGTTTCTATTAAGGTTTGGAACACTTGTACATAATTGCATGTGATGCAGGAAGCAGTGATCAATAAAGCGGTGGTAAAGAACACTGGTGGCGCAGTGGTTAAAGTACTTGGCTGCTAACCAGAAGGTCAGCAGTTCAAACCCACCAGCCGCTCCACAGGAGAAAGACATGGCAGTCTGCTTCCATAAAGATTTACAGCCTTAGAAACCCTATGGGGCAGTTCTACTCTGTCCTATAGGGTCACTATGAGTCAGAAATGACTCAACGGCAGTGGGTTTGGTGTTTTGGTTTAATGTTACAGAAGCTCTGAGGTTATTGGGTTAATGAAGCAGGCCTTGGGCTTGTTCCCTGTAGCGACTGGACCAGGGAGGGGTTTAGAAGAATGACTTTGAGTCTGAGTCTTAGTTTAAGAAAACGGAAACAAAGGCATCCTAGCCATGGCTTGAAGACCATTGCCAGGTCGCCACCGGTGACTAAATATTCTGCCTGACCACTGTGAGAGCTGCCTGTGTGAGGTTTGTGCCTAGCAATGCAGAGGGGGCTGCAGTGACACCCCCAGGCCACAAGGGGGCTGTGGGCAAGCAGTGGGCTGGGGTCTCCTCCCTAGAAAAGAGATGAGGCTCCCCCTTCTCCACAGACCCAGAAAGGGCTGGTTCTGTCTGTACTTCTTGGTTTACTGAAAAGGAGTCAGCAGATCTGCCTTGATTTCTAGGGAGAACAGCAGCAAGGGTTAGGACCCACCCTGCCAAGACCTTCTTGGAGCTGGTGTAGAATTTGGCTGTCCCTTTTTCCTTGTCCAGGCTGTGTTCCAGGACATGGCCTCTACTTCTTATTTCTGCTGTTACTGAGCCCTTCTGTGCTAAGCCCTGTTTAGAGACTCTTAACTAGCGATCACAGGGCAAGTCAAGAAGGAAGTCACAAAGAAGCCGAGTCCTTCTTATCCGTGTGTGTCTGTGTGTGTGAGCACGCAAGTGTACATGTTCTCAGGTTCCAGATTCTTGTTGAAATCTCAGAGGTTAATTGAAGGCTGAAACTTGCAATAGCTAGGGGGAGGGGACCTGTTTTCCCCTTTCTGTTAAGGAACTTTGTTATTTAATACTCATCTGGACCACCTGCAGCTCCCCTTCTCAAAGCCACCTTGAGCACAGTAGCCCATTCAGCCATTCTGGACCTCCTAGGAGGGCAGTAACTCTCACTGAAATTACATATAAATTATATGCATCGGTTTTTCATGGGCTGTCCGGAGCTGCCATCAGATATTCAGGAGGATCTCTGGAAGGCTTAAGAATTAGCTCCTGTCCTCCTCAGAAGAGGTGCCTTGTGACCCGTTTCTGAAAGCCTTGGGCTGGAAGCAGTGGCAGGGAGGGTGGACTGGCTACTAGGAACTTGGCTTTGCCCATCTGTGTAAGGACAACCTCCTTTGCCAGCAGAGGCTGCAGGTGGTGACTTGCAGCAGTGGCTGGGGGTTGGTGAGTGGTATGGAGGCTCAGTGCTTTGCAGGAGACTCTGCTTAACATGGCCGGTGGAGGTCTATGTTGGTTGCCAGGTGTCTGGATCTTTCTAACTGGCGTTCCCTTGTACCTATGTTAGTAGATAGAAGCATTCTTTTATACATCTGCAGTTGGTGTTCAGTGTCTGAAGCCCCCACCTGGAAGACCGTTGTTGTTGTCGTTAGCTGCAGTCAGGTCAGCCCCTAACTTGCAGCAACCCCATGCATAGCGGAATGAAATGCTAACTGGTCTTGCACCACCCTCACGATTGGTTGCGGAGAGTACCCTTTTGATCCATAGGATTTTCAATGACTAATTTTCAGAAGCAGATCACCGGACCTTTCTTCCTAGTCTGCTGAAACCTGCTCAGCCTCGTAGCAATACACAAGCCTCCAGTGACAGATGGGTGGTAGCCGAACATGAGGTACAGTGGCCAGGAATCGAACCCAGGTCTCCCACATGGAAGGTGAGAATTCTACCAGTGAACCCTCACTGTCCCTGATTTTAAGCTCTTTAGAATGGAGGGGTGCTGGGACATATACACTATTGTGTTTTAAAGCTTCTCATCTCCTTAGACTTCTTGAGCTTGACCTTCTCCCAGATAACGTGAAAAATGTGGGGCAGATTTTTTAGTTTAGCCGTTAATGCAGAGTTACCTTCCCGGGTGGCCCACCTGATGAGGAATGCCCCGACTGCTGCTGGAGGATGTTGTTCCGTTCTTCTCATGTAAACTCCTATCTGTGTCCTGCCCAGGAGTGGAACGTTTTAGAGTGGTGCCTGTTTTCACAAAAATGACTGTTGTTTTCCTCTCTGGTTTATTTCCAGACGTGGATTGATTAGGCCCAGGGAGCAGAGGGGAGTTAACATCAGATAAAACAGGCCCAGCACTTGTAAGATGAGGTTTTTAAAGTGAAAGTAAACATCAAGAGAGAATCAGAGAGGGTGATAAATGAGAGTGTATGAAGACTGGACACTCGGGCTCTAGGTCAGCGAAGTATGTTTATGAACATTCTAGTTTGAGAGATGGACATGGCACAAGACCTGTGCTGATAAGATGGGCTGGAGGGGTGTGTTCTGGGTGTACGCGTATCAGGAAACAATCTAGAACCAACTTTTTCTCCTCACTTCAGGACTTTGGAACCTTGGAGGAGGCAGTGTGTTAGAAAGCGGAGACCCAGAACATGAGTGCAAATCTCCGCTCAGCCATCAACTGGCTGACTGTAGACAGCCACTTCCTCTCCCTCCTGGACCCTCATTTTTTTCTTCTGAAAAATGAGATGAAGGAGGGAGAGAATAGAGTAGGGGCTATGGCCAGGTTTTAGAACTCAGCAGCTTCATGACCTGAGAGGCTTTTAAAAGTTGCAGTAATTTTCCAATTGCAGGTCTGCTTTGAAGGGAGCAGGGAGGTGGCACCCACGGGTAAAATCTTTTATGCCTGGGTAGCAGGCATCTGGAAGTTGGTGGCACAGTGGTTAAGAGCTTGGCTGCTAATCAAAAGGTCAGCAGTTCAAATCCACCAGCCACTCCTTGGAAACCCTATGGGGCAGCTCTACTCTGTCCTATAGGTTTGATAGCATTGGGTTTGGGTATTTTTGGAGGTTGCCCTGTGACTTGGCAGGAAGGGCCCAGCTCTTGCCCTCTGTGCCTGCTGCCTTAAGCCTCCAGGATATCGCTGGTTATGATATGTGACCATGTCTGAATAAGTCATCTTGGCAAATGATCTTTGCTCTCCATTAATGGCCTGGTTCGTTAGTCAAGTGTGGTTTCTCTGTATGTCTGATTTATTGTCGCTGGTGCCAGGGACAGGTATGAAAATTAAAAGGTGTTGTGTTCCTTGTAGCATGTGAATCTGAGCCGGTGAGTTGTTCAGGATAATTAATATTAGGAACACCTCAGATTTAAGTAGATTTCAATAGCTCTGTTCGAGTTGCAAATCCTTTGAAGAGCTTTCTTCTACCCTGTCCTTCAGCTTCTTTGCTTCAGTTTCCCTCTTGCCCTGCTCTACAATACCTTTCATGTAAATGGGAAGACAAACCTATCATGACTGTACAGGTTCTTTGGGAGACCTTTATATCCTAAGCCCAGCCACAAACCTCATTCTTCTTCCTTAGAACTGAGTGCTGCAGGTAGGGAGAAGCTTGGAACTTGTCCCCACCCGGGGATACAACTTAGCCCCCACACAGTTGGTTGGGCTTCTCTGTTTTCATCTTGAGTTGTACCATCATTTGGGGGAATTACGGTAGGTATTTTATAGGCATTCCAGGAGCAATTGCTTTTCAGGCCTCACGTTCTTAACTCTATCTTTAATGTTAGGGCTAGAAACAAATAGAACGATGACTTTTAAAAGTCAGCTGCTTATTTCACAGTAAAGTTAGCAGGGGGGCAAGAATATAGATTCCCTGGCAGTTTCTAGAGGACTGATTTACACCTGAGCAAGAGAAATGCCTTTTCTCTAGCTTTCCCCGAAGACTGATCCATTACTCTACCAAAAATAAATATTGTGATATATATCAAGCATACTTTGCTCAAAGAGACTTACATCTTTTCTCTTATTGAAAAAAATAAATCAGGCTAACGGGTTGTAAAGCCCTGTGCAGGGAACCTGTTCGGTAATCTTGGTGGGTGCCCAGTCTCATGGGTATGGACTCTGGCTTGGGGAAGGTTCTGGCTTCTGCATCCTAAGTGGAGTCTGTTTGGGGAGGTGTTGGGAGCTTTCAGAAATTCTCCCGTCCTGCCTTGCTTTTGTTGGCCTGGGAATGATGGACACAGGATTCAGGAGAGTGCCTTCGGTGAGTTCATGCATATTTATTACTTTACTTTAAAACAGGGCTACACGTGGAGCAGGGATGAGTATCCTGAACCAAGGATAAATAACCAATTATTATGATTCCAGTTCTGTGCACCTGTGATCTAGAAACACCAGACTCATCTAAACAATAAGCCCTGGTTGTTGATTTCCCACCACCCTGAGATCAAAGCCTGAAGTACAGGTGTTTGTATAATTTTGGAAAAAGATACAGCAGACTTTGTTAACCCTGTTTTTCCATGCCAGATGATGGTAAGAAACCATATTGGAGATCCCTCAAGGAATTCTGAAGACTCAGGGATAGAAGTCTAGATAGTTCCCTCTCTCCTTCCTTCCTTCATTGCCCCCTACACTCCCTCCCACTCAGGGGGGCTGGCCCATAGCCAAGGGCTATGCATCCCAGAGTTGATGCAGCCAAGATTGCTGTAGGTCAGACCTGCTTTGGTGTCTCCACACCCAAAGACAAGAGGAGGGCCAAGGCCACAGTCACAGTGTGTGGTCTCAGTGTGGTGGCCCAGTCAAAGGCGTGTTCTCCCTTAATAGGACTGGATTCTGAGATTTGGGGTGATAGCTCCCCAGGTTAGGTAGGCGGAGTTGCAACAGCTCTTACTCTCACAGGGGCTGAGTTTGTCTCTTAGCTTTGGATCTTCATTAATTAAAGGCAGTTGTCCATTTATCTCAGTGCAGTACCTTTAGTGGTAACCTTTACAGAAGAAACTTTGGCATATCGATTAGCACGCTCTTTAATAGATGAGTAATAGTTGTGCTTTTATGTGGACGTTCAGAGTCAGCTGCTCCACAGGTGAGTCTTCTAGGCAAACAGTTTTCGCCTAATAGCACCTGTTTTCAGTGGCTGAATAATGTGAGATTTTGCCCTCTCCCCCTACCGCTGGCTCCTTCTCTCTCTTTTTTTTTTAATTGTGGTTTAAATGAAAGTTTACAATTCAAATCAGTTTCTCATACAAAAACTTACACACACATTGTTATATGACCCTAGTTTCTCTCTCTACAATGTGACAGCACACTCCTTCTCTCTACCCTGTATTTCCAGTGTCCATTCAACCAGCTCCTGTTCCCCTCTGCCTTCTCATCTCACCTCCAGACAGGAGATGCCCACATAGTCTCATGTGTCTACTTGAGCTAAGAAGCACACTCCTTAACAGTATCATTTTATGTCTTATAGTCCAGCTTAATCTTTGTCTGAAGAGTTGGCTTTGGGAATAGTTTTAGTTTGGGACTAACAAAGAGTCCGGGGGCCATGATTTCCAGTCTCAGTCAGACCATTAAGTCTGGTCTTTGTACTAGAATTTGAGGTCTGCACCCCACTTTTCTCCTGCACCATCAGGGATTCTCTGTTTATTCCTTGTCAGGGCAGTCATTGGTGGTAGCCAGGCACCATCTAGTTCTTCTGGTCTCAGGCTGATGGAGTCTCTGGTTTATGTGGACTTTTCTTTCTCTTGGGCTCATATTTTCCTTGTATCTTTGGTGTTCTTCATTCTCCTTTGCTCCAGGTGGGTTGAGACCAACTGATGCATCTTAGATGGCCACGTACTTGCTAGCTTTTAAGACCCCAGATGCCCCTGGCTCCTTCTTAAGCATCATTTGTTGTCATATGCCATGGAGCTGATTTTGACTCAAAACCTGTTGCCACTGAGTCTATTCTGACTCATAGCGGCCCTATAGAACAGGATAGAACTGCCTTATAGGGTTTCCAAGGCTCTAATCTTTATGGCCCCCATGCGTCTATCAGTTTGTCATACTGTGGGGGCTCGTATGTTGCTATGATGCTGGAAGCTATGCCACCAGTATTCAGATACCAACAGGGTCACCCATGGTGGACAGGTTTCAGCTGAGCTTCCAGACAAGACAGTCTAGGAAGAAAAGACTCGGCAGTCTACTTATGAAAAGAATTAGCCAGCAAAAACCTTATGAATCGCAGCAGAACACTGTCTGATATAGTGCTGGAAAATGAGCCTCCCAGGTTGGAAGACACTCAAAAGACGACTGGGAGAGAGCTGCCTCCTCAAAGTAGAATCGACCTTAATGATGTGGATGGAGGCAAGCTTTTGGGACCTTCATTTGCTGATGCGGCAAGACTCAAAATGAGAAGAAACAGCTGCAAACAGCCGTTAATAATTGGAACCTAGAATGTATGAAGTATGAATCTAGGAAAATTGGAAATCATAAAAAATGAAATGTAACACGTAAACATTGATATCCTAGGCATTAGTGAGCTAAAATGGACTGGTATTCACCACTTTGAATCAGACAATCATATTGTCTGCTATGCTGGGAATGACAACTTGAAGAGGAATGGTATTGCATTCATCAACAAAAAGAACATTTCAAGATCTATCCTGAAGTACAGTGCTGTCAGTGATAGGATAATATCCGTACACCTATAAGGAAGACCAGTTAATACAACTATGATGCAAATTTACACACCAGCCACTAAGGCCAAAGATGAAGAAATTGATTTTTACCAGCATCTGCAGTCTGGAATTGATCAAACATGCAATCAGGATGCATTGATAATTACCGATGATTGGAATGTGAAAGTTGGAAAGAAAGAAGAAGGGTCGGTAGTTGGAAAATATGGTCTTGGTGATAGAAATCATGTCGGAGATCGCACGATAGAATTTTGCAAGCCCAACAACTTCTTCATTGCAAATACCTTTTTTCACCAGCATAAACGGTGACTACACAATGGACCTTCCCAGATGGAATACAAAGGAATCAAATCGACTACATCTGTGGACAGAGACGATGGAAAAGCTCAATATCATCAGTCAGGACAAGGCCAGGGGCTGACTGTGGAACAGACCATCAGTTGCTCATATGAAAGGTTGTAGAAACTGAAGAAATCTAGAACAAGTCCACAAGAGCCAAAGTAGGACCTTGAGTATATCCCACCTGAATTTAGAGGCCGTCTCAAAAATAGATTTGACGCCTTGAACACCAGTGACCGAAGACCAGAAGAGTTGTGGAATGACATCAAGGACATCGTGCATGAAAAAAGCAAGAGGTCACTAAAAAGACAAGGAAGAAAGAAAAGACCAAAATGGATGTCAGAAGAGACTCTGAAACTTGCTCTTAAACACTGACCAGTGAAAGCAAAGAGAAGAAGTAATGAAATAAAGAAGATTTCAAAGGATGGCCTGAGAAGACAAAATATTATAATGACATGTGCAAAGAGCTGGAGACAGAAAACCAAAAGGGAAGAGCACGCTGTGCATTTCTCAGGCTAAAAGAACTGAAGAAAAAATTCAAGCCTGAAGTTGTAATAGTGAAGGATTCTATGGGGAAAATATTAAATGACGCAGGAAGCATCAAAAGAAGGTGGAAGGGAATACACAGAGTTATTATACAAAAAAGACTTGGTGGAGATTCAGCCATTTCAAGAGGTAGCATATGATCAGGAACTGATGGTACTGAAGGAAGAATCCCAGGCTGCACTGAAGGTATTGGTGAGAAACAAGGCTCTGGGAATTGATGGAATATCAACTGAGATGTTTCAACAAACGGATACAGTGCTGGAAGTGCTCACTTGTCTAAGCCCAGAAATTTGGAAGACAGCTACCTGGCCAACCGAGTGGAAGAGATTCACATTTATGCCTATTCCCAAGAAAGACGATCCAACCGAATGCGGAAATTATCAAGCAATATCATTAATGTCACACTCAAGCAAATTTTTGCTGAGGATCATTCAAAAGCGGCTGCAGCAATATATCAACAGAGAGCTGCCAGAAATTCAGGCCGGATTCAGAAGAGGATGTAGAACCAGGGATATCATTGCTGATGTCAGATGGATCCTGGCTGAAAGCAGAGAATACCAGAAAGATGTTTACCTGTGTTTTATTGATTATGCAAAGGCATTCGACTGTGTGGATCATAACAAATTATGAATAACACTGGGAAGGATGGGAATTCCAGAACACTTAACTGTGCTCATGAGGGAACTGTACATACATGAAGAAGCAGTTGTTCCTACAGAACAAGGGGATACTGCATGGTTTAAAGTCAGGAAAAGTGTGAGTCAGGGTTGTGTTCTTTCACCATACCTATTCAGTCTGTATGCTGAGCAAATAATACAAGAAGCTGGACTATATGAAGAAGAGTGGGCATCAGGACTGGAGGAAGACTCATTAACAACCTGCGTTATGCAGATGACACAACTTCGCTTGCTGAAAGTGAGGAGGATTTGAAGCACTCACTGATGAAGATCAAAGACTACAGCCTTCCGTATGGATTACACCTCAACAGAAGAAAAACAAAAATCCTCACAACTGGACCAATAAGCAACATCATGATAAATGGAGAAAGGATTGAAGTTGTCAAGGATTTCATTTTACTTGGATCCACAATCAACAGCCATGGAAGCAGCAGTCAAGAAATCAAAAGACACATTGCATTGGGCAAATCTGCTGCAAAGGACCCCTTTTAAGTGTTGAAAAGTGAAGAAGTCACCTTGAAGACTACAGTGCACCTGACCCAAGCCATGGTGTTTTCAATCTCCCCATATGCATGCGAAGCCGGACAATGAATGAGGAAGGCCGAAGAATTGACACCTTTGAATTGTGATGTTGGCAAAGAATATTGAATATACCATGGACTGCCAAAAGAACAAGCAAATCTGCCTTGGAAGAAGTACAACCACAATGCTCCTTAGAAGCAGGAATGACGAGACTGCATCTTACATACTTGGGATATATTGTCAGGAGGGATCAGTCCCTGGAGGAGGACATTATGCTTGGTAAAGTACAGGGTCAGGGGAAAAGAGGAAGACCCTCAACAAGATGAATTGGCACAGTGGCTGCAACAGTGGGCTCAAGCATAACAATGATTGTGAGCATGGCACAGGACCAGGCAGTGTTTCATTCTGTGGTGCATAGGGTCACTATGAGTTGGAATTGAGTCGTCCATCGTCGGCACCTAACAACAACAAGGATGCATAAAGCTGCTGTGAACATCTTATATATACATGTTTGTTTAGGCATATGTTTTCATTTCTTTTGTGTAAATACCTAGGAGTAGATAGAATCGCTGGCTCATAGCATAGGCATGTGTTTAACTTTATAAGAAACTGCACACACTTTTCCCAAGTAGTTAGAACATATATTCCTATTAGCAATGTGTGAGAGTTCCATGTCCTTGACAACTCTTGCTATTTGTCAAGCTTTTGCGTTTTAGCCATTCTGTGCAGTGTGTAGTAATATATCATTGTGGTTTTAATTTGTATTTCTCTGTCAACTAATGATATTGAGCATCTTTCTTGTGCTTGTTTACCATTTGTATATCTTCTTTTGAAATGTCTGTTCAAATCTTTTGTCCTCCCCTTTTTAAAATTGGGCTGTTTATTGTCATCCTGTTGAATTGTAGGAATCATCATATATTCTGGATATAAGTTTTATCAGAGATATATATCTATATCTATCTCAAATACTTGCCCCCAGTCCGTGGCTTGCCTTTTCAATTTCTTACTGGTGTTGTTTAAAGAGAAGTTTTTAATTTTTATGAAGTTCAGTGCATCAGTATTTTCTTTTGTGGTTAGTACTTTCTGTGTCCATTCTAAAATATCTTTGCCTGCCCCCCATGATCATGAAGATAGTTTCCTTTTTATTTTTATTTTATTGCTTTTCAAAGCTGTAGGAGAGGTTTACTGACATCACAGGGTCCTTTTTCCTCTTCCCCATCCAAACATTCAGGCCTGACATCCTTGGTCAGTGGTTTCAACCTGGAGGCCACAGGAGCTGTTGGCCCCCAAGTATGCGAATGTACAGGTAATATACAGATTGTGCTTCCAGCTTCCCATCATTGATCACAAGGCAGTATCCATCTGCCAGGCCCTCATCCTGTGCTATTTTCTTGGCCACAAGGAGGAGGTATCCTAGAAGCTGCTGATCTTCCTCTTCAGACTGGCTAATCCAAGGAATGGGTTTCTTAGGAATAACCAGGATGTGCACAGGAGCCTGAGGGGCCACATCATGGAACACAAGACACTGATGGTCCTCATATAGAATGTCACCTGGGAGGCTTCAGTCTAGGATTCGGGAGAAGATGGTTGGGGCTGCTCCCCCAGGGGCTGCCTGCTGAGCCTTGGCCACTTCATTCCCATCAGTCACACCTGCACCTCCTCAGACCTGCACCCCCCGCGACCCGCCATCTGCCACAATCCTGCCCGGGGCACGCAGCCCCGCAGCCAGCACAGTGGCCACCGCCATCTTCCCCCAGCCACTGCGGGAACTTTTGGATAATTTCCTTTTTAATTTCAGAAGATCTATAGTTTTAGTTTTTACGTTTAAATCTATCATCTACTTCAAATTAATTTTTATGTATGATGTGAGGTAAGGAGCGAGGTTCATTATTTTCCACATCTATATCCAATTGCTTACCACTACTTGTTCAATAGATTTTCCTTTCCCTCACTGAATTGCTTTGATGCTTTTGTCAAATTAATTGACCATATATATGTGGTTCTATTTCTGGACCCTATTCTGTTCTATAGATTTATCCTTATGCTAATGCCACACTGTCTTGATTACTGTATCTTTATAATACGTCTTGAAAACAGGGTGATTCCTTCATCTTTGAAACTATTTTTCAAAATCGCTTTGGCTATCATAGGTCCTTTGTGTTGGTCTGTGTTTGAGGTCAATCTTGTCAGTTTCTATAAAAAATCCTACTGTGATTTTTTTTTGATTTGCCTTAATCTATAAATCAAATTGAAGAGAATTGACATTTTAACGATTTTGAGTCTTTCAGTCTACGTATGCGGTATCTCACTCCATTTATTTTTTAATTTCTCCTGACCGTGTTTTAGAGTTTTTGATGCAGAGGGCTTGAACACCTTTTATTAAATATATCTCTAACTATGTTTTTATGCTGTCATAATGGCATTATTTAAATTTTTATTTTCCAGTTGTTGTTAGTACATAGAAATGCAGTAGATTTTTGCATATTGACTCTATACCAAGTGGCCTTGTCAAATTCATTTATTATATTTTTTGTAAACTAGTTAGGATCCAGTATGTATATAATCATGTTGTCTAGAAATAAAGACAGCTTTACTTTTTCCTTTCTAATTGGTATGCCTTTTATTTCTTTTTCCTGTTTCATGACACTGGCTAGGACTTCCAGTACCCTGTTGAGTAGAAGCAGAGAGATCTGACATATTTGCGTTGTTTCTGATCTCAAGTGAAAAGTATTCAGCCTTTCACCATTAAGTATGATCTTAGCTGTAGGGTTTTTGTAAATGCCTTTTATTATTGACGAAGTTCCCATCTTTTCATAATCTGCTGAGAGTTTTTATTGGGAATGGGATTGGATTTTGTCAAATGCTTTTTCTGTGTCTATGGAGATAATCATATGGTTTTCCTCTTTAATTCTGTTAATGTGGTAAATCATATTTATTTTTTTAAGGTAAATCAAATGTGCATTTGATTTGCTAATATTGTGTTAAGAATTTTCGTGTCTATATTCATGAGAGATACTGTCCTGTAGTTTTTTTTTTGTGTGTGTGTGTGTGTGTGTGTGTGTGTGTGTGTGTGTGTGTGTGGAACCGTCGTCTGGTTTTTGGTATCAGGGTTATGCTGGTCTCATAAAATGAGCTGAAAAAGTTCCCTTTTCTATTTTCTGAGAGTTTATGTGACACTGATATTGTCTCTTTCTTAAATGTTTAATAGAATCCTATGTCTCTAGGTAGAGAGGATATTTTTTGTGTATGAGTTTTAAATTAAGAATTCAATTACCCTAACAGGTACGGAGCCCTGGTGGCATAGTGGTAAAGAGCTTGGCTGCTAATCCAAAGGTCAGCAGTTTGAATCCACTGACCACTCTTTGGAAACTTTATGGGGCAGTTCTACTCTGTTCTATAGGATCACTGTGAGTCAGAATTGACGCCATGGCAGTATTTTTTTTTTTTAGTCATATGACCTTTGTCCTTGATTCCTGAGAGATGAATCTAAACCATTGGAATTTTCTTGGTAATTAAAGTGACTTTGTTCTCTCAACTTCTAGAACACACCTGGGGGGTTATGGTAATGGGTAGAAGCTGGCCTGGCCAAAAAGACCACCATGTGGCCTGATATCAGCCAGGGCTTCAAACCAGTTAGTCTCAGTTCAAACCTTTGCCGAGAATTTGCATTTCCACTCCCGATATACTGAATCAGAATCTATATTTTAATAAGATGTCCAGGTGATTCTTATGTACGCACAAGAGTTCTTGTAGACCCCCAAGTGATTCTTATGTACACATAAGAATTCTGATGGATCCCCAGGCGATTCTTATGTACGCATAAGTATTCTAATAGATTCCAAATGATTCATATGTACACATGAGAATTCTTACAGATCCCCAGGCAATTCTTTTGTATGCATTAGAATTCTTATAGATCCCAGATGATTCTTATGTACACATAAAAATTCTTACAAATCCTCAGGTGATTCTCATATATGCATAAGAATATCACCTGGGTATCTTGTTAAAATGTAGATTCTGATCCAGTATATATGGGGCAGAAATGCAAATTCTCAGCAGAGGTTTGAACCAGAACAAATTGGTTCAAAGCCCTAATATCAGGTGACCTCAGGGAAGGGAAGAAGGTTGATCTAATCAATCAACTATGTAATGAAACCAATAAGGCTGTGTTGATGCACGTGGGAGGGTAGTGTGCCATTTGGCACATGGGAGCTCCATGCTGGGAACCCTCCTAGACCCCATCCTATGCATTTCTTCATTTGTATCCTTTTTTTCCTACAATAAGCCTGTAATTGTACATATTGCACCTTCTGTGAGTTTTGTGAGTTGTTCCAGCGAATTATCAAACCAAAAGGAGTAGGGGGAGCCAGCAGATCAGAAGTGAGGGAGTCAAGGGGAACTCTTGAACTTGTGACTGACATCCTAAAGGAATAGAAGGAAACCCCAAATTTGTAGCCAGCAGGTCAAAAGTGAGGGTGTCCTGTGGACTTCCAAACTTGTGGCTGTCATCTGCCTATTTGGCAGTGTGAAGGACAGTGACTTTTTAACTTGAAATCTGACCTAGCTCTCGGTGCTAGGGTCAGAGAAGTGCCGCACGGGAAGCTGGTGTCAGAGCTGAACAGAGAAGTAAAAAATGGAGATTTGTTATATCCTCATAGTTGAGAACAGAATAGCAGGACTCTGAGATTTCCACATGATGCACCTATCTTCAAGTTCACTCATCTTTTCTTCTTTAGTGTCTGTCTTAGGCTGCGTTCTCTAGAGAAGCAAAACCAATGAAGAATATACATACATATATATACACACACGTATGTATGTGTGTGTATATATGTGTGTGTGTATATATGTGTACACACACATACATATGTATATATAGAGAGAGAAAGATTTATTTCAAGGAAATGGCTCATGTGGTTGCAGAGTCTGGCAGTTCCTAAGTCTGTGGGTCAGGCATCAGGCTAGAGGCTTCTTCTGACTCATGTAGCTGATGAACCCAAGATCGGCAGGTCAGAGGGCAGGCTGCTGGCTCACAGGCTGCAGATGCTGACAGATCCCAAGATCAACAGGCAATATGGCAGGCTGCTGGTTCAAGTCCTAAGAACCAAAGGTCGGATGATAACAAGCTGGATGCAGGATTCAGAGCGAGCAAAAGCCAGCAAGTTTTGCCAGAACATCCATATATATTGGATGTAGGCCACACCTCTGAGGACACTCCTCTTACAATTGATTGTCTGATCACATCATGGAGGTGATTACATTATATCACAAACTGGAGGATAGCTGCATCATTCCATAACTGCCAAACTACATCATCACATAACTGCCAAACTATATTATTATATAACTGCCAAACCACTGAGAATCATGGCCCAACCAAGTTGACATACAACCTTAACCATCACAGTGTCCAATATAATGTTAAGCCCGACCAGTGATTTTTTTAATTTCATGTATTTTTTTTTTTTTATCTCTAGAATTTAGACCTTTTAAATTGTTATTGTTTCTCTGGTATTTCCCATCTATTTGCTTGTTTTCATCTTTTCCTTCTCCTAAAACCCTTATAGTAGTTTTTAAAAAGTCTTTGTTTGCTATTTCCAACGTCTGTGTCATCATTGGGTCTGTCTGTATTGACTTTTTTCTCCTGATTGTGTTGTCGTTGTTGTTAGGTGCCGTAAAGTCTGTTCCAATTCATAGTCACCCTGTGTACAACAGAACAAAACACTGCCCAGTCCTGCTCCATCCTCATGATCATTGTTATGCTTGAGCCCATTGTTGCAGCCACTTTTCTCAACCCATCTTGTTGAGGGTCTTCCTCTTTTTCACTGACCCTCTACCTTACCAAGCATGATGACCTTCTCCCAGGACTGGTCCTTCCTGCTAACATGTCCAAAGTATGTAAGGCAAAGTCTCGCCATCCTCCCTTCTAAGGAGCGTTCTCGCTGTACTTCTTCCAGGACAGATTTGTTTGTTCTTCTGGTTATGGGTCACAATTTCTTATGCTGAACATTATAGATCCTGCTTTTTCGAGATACGGGATTCATTTGCTTTGTCTATTAGGCTGTTAGCTGTGGCTTCTTATAGCTTTCAGGATACCTGTGTCTGGCTGCTTTATTCTCCAGTTGTCATATCTTGCTCTTTTCTAACTTGCAGTTGGTTAGGAAACCATTTAATCTAGCTTGTTAACATTATATGTAAATGACAAAGAAGCAGCTTCGAATAGGTCTCTAAAGACTCCTGAATCAAATACATGAACTTTAATGTACAGATTTTAGCTTAGTTTAGCTATTTAAAGACTCTTACTTATTTTTTGTAATTGGCATTGGATGAGTAAAACGTAACTATGTTGAAACAGTGTCGAGGATAGAGAAAACATTTCTCAAAAGGGCTCCTAATTTCTGATTGATATCATCTTAAATTATTTGTGCATTGTTGCTCACCTGCTTTTAGGTATTAGAGGAAGGAACCTTTCTTGGTATTTGTGATGTTCCAGCAGCCTCTATTAGAGCTACTTTCCTCTCAGGATTTTATAATCTGTCAAATATTTCCTCTTGGCTCTTTACCTTAAGTCTAATGACTACTTTTTAAAACTTGCTTTGTAAATCCCCACATTAAGAAAGAATGAAGTGCTTATGTAGGCCAGATTGCTGAATTACTGATAATCTAAACCAAACCTGTTGCCACTGAGTCAATTCTGACTCACAGCAACCCTATAGGACAGAAAAGAACTGTCCCATTGGGTTTCCAAGGCTGTAATCTTTACAGAAGCAAACTGCTGCATCTTTCTTCCATGGAGCGGCTGGCGGGTTTATACTCAGACCTTTTAGTTAGCAGCCAAGTGCTTTCACCACTGCGCCACCAGGGCTCCCTTTACTGATCATAAAAGGGGGAAAAAAAAAACCAAACCCATTGCCACTGAGGTGATCCCAACTCATAGTGATCCGGTAGGACGGAGTAGAACTGCCCCATAGAGTTTCCAAGGAGCAGCTGGTGGATTTGAACTGCTGACCTTTATAGCAGCCGTAGCCCTTAACCACTGCGCCACCAGGGCTCCTTGCTGATCATAGGGAGGCTTAATATACATGACTGAAGGAATCTCCAAGGTGCATTCTGTGAGATGTAATCTCTTATCTCCCCTCATTCGGGGAAGCTGGAAGTGAAGTAAATGTTGTATCTCTTTGTAATGGCTGTCTTTAGTTTCATTTGTCTCCTTTTGGGTGGTGGAGGCTGTTGAATAAAATCTTATTTAAGACCCCTCCCTCCCACTCCCACCCCTGGAATGAGCTCTTCAGAAGTTAAACCTAAACTTTGCCAAGTAGATGCTGATCTCAAGGGAAGACATCCCAGCACCTTTTTTGTTTTTCTGCACTTGTGTTCTTGACCTAAATCAGCAAATCTTCCTCCTTTTCAACTCTCCCAGAAGCCATTCTCCGCCTCTGTCACATACCTTGCAGAGCTCTGGAGTAGTCTTGGTTTTTAATTATAAGACTCAGTGGAGAAAGAAGGCTTTAGTTTCTTGTTTTTAGAACTGGACCTTTTAGAAAACAGCCTATAAAAAATATAATCAATTTTGCTACTTCGGAGTATAAAGAAACCTTTTATAGAGAAAGCTTCGTGTTTTGGCAGAAAAAGAGCAGCTCAGTCTAGAGACTTCTAGCAGTCGTGATGCAGGCCTTCTTGGGTGTATAATTATGTGAGGGGTAGAGACCTCCCTGATCCATTCTCCCAGGTGGTCTTGCGTAGTAGCCTCCCTAGAAGCATGCAGGAATGTCTGTGTCTGATTATTGATCCTTGAGTAGCTACAGATGGTACCAGAGTGGCGTCAGTCCAGGTGGGGCTAAGGCAGACAAACAGCATTAGACATTTCCTGTGATTAGGCGCTGTATTGGATTAAAGTGTAATAAGATTTTCTCTGGTCTGAGTAAAGTGCTCTTAAACTTGGCACCAGTGGGAGCAGGACTCCAGCTTGTCAGCCCTGTAATTTGAAGTCTACTCGCTTGTTAGAAAAGGAGTTTCTGGCTCTCTGGCCTCTGTATCACCCGTTGTTGCTTGTTTTTTAAAATAATTTTATTGTGGTAAGATATATATTGGAAACCCTGGTGGCATACTGGTTAAGTGCTATGGCTAACCAAAGGGTCGGCAGTTCGAATCCAACAGGTGCTCCTTGGAAACTCTATGGGGCAGTTCTACTCTGTCCTATAGTGTCGCTATGAGTTGGAATCGACTCAACGGCACTGGGTTTGGTTTTTTGATTGGTTTAAGATATGTATAACAAAAAAATTGCCATTTTAATCATCATTAAGGGTACAATTCAGTGACATTAAATATATTTGCCATATTGTGCAACCCTTACCACTATCTATGGCTGAAAGTTTTTCATCACCCGTGAAAGAAACTCGGTGCCCCATAAGCCATAACTCCCCATTTCTTTCTCTTATCCGCCCTTGGTAGCCACTGTTTAAATTTTGTCTCTAGGCGTTTGCCTATTTTGGATATTTCATGTAAGTGGGATCATATAATATTTGTCTTTTTGTGTCTGACTTATTTCACTTGTTAGCTGCTGTCGAATTAGCCCCGTGACTTATGGTGACCCCGTGCATGATGGGATCAGACCATTGTGATCCATAGGGCTTTCATTGGCTGATTTTTTTGTGAGTAGATTGACAGACCTTTCTTCCTATTCTGCTTTAGCTGAAAGCTCAACTGAAATTTGTTCAGCATCATAACAACACACGAGCCTCCACTGACAGGTGGCTGTGCTGAGGGGCACTGGCTGGGAACTGAACCCCTGGGTCTCCTGCGTGGGAGGGGAGAACTCTACCACTGAACCACCACTGCTCTCGTTATTTCACCTAGTGTAATGTTTGGAAGGTTCCTTCATGTCCTACCATGATCAGAACTTCATTTCTCTTTATGGTTGACTAGTATTCCTTTGTATGGATTCACCATACTTTGTTAATCCATTCATTTGCTGACACTTGGATTGTTTCCACCTTTTAGCTACTGGGAGTAATTCTGCAATGAACATGAGTGTGCAAGTATGTCTGAGTCCTTGCGTGCAAGTCTTTTGGGTACATACCAGGGTGGACTTGCTGGTTACATGGTAGTTGTATGTTTAACTTACTGAGGAACCACAGACTGTTTTCCACAGCAGCCGCACCGATTTACTTTCCTGCCACCAATGGATGAGTGTTCCAATTTCTCCACATCCTTGCCAACACTCATTATTTTCCATGCGCCCCCCTGCCCCAACGATAATAGCCTTCCTAGTGGGTGTGAATCGCCTGTTGTTTTTTAAATGTAAGAGTTTCCAAGGAGTCTGCTTTGAAGGAGGGTGGAGTGGGGCTCAGTTGGGCCAATGCCTGTACCCTTCGGTACAGATCAGATTAAAAATTCCTTGTGCATATGGCATTCTTAGTAGAGCCCTAGCACCCCGTTAGTAGTTTAGCTGATCCCCACAATAGCCTTGCAGTGCACAGGGCATGGGCTATAGTCCCATTTTATAGATGAGAGAATGAAGACCCTGAAAAGAGAAGTGACCTACTCACAATCCCTCCCTGGTGGCTCAGTGGTTAAGAGTCCCTTCAAAAGGTCAGCGATTCAAATCCACCAGCCACTCCTTGGAAACCCTATAGGACAGTTCTACTCCGTCCTGTAGGGTCTCTATGAGTTGGAATCAACTCGACAGCAATGGACTTAAAGCTCCTCTTGACTTCTAGGTGGAAGTTCTTTCTGTTATATTATCTGAAGGCTGAGAGGTGATAATTTAGGAGAAGCCTTTTCACCTTGGGATGGAATAAAGTGGAAATTGTCATAGTCTTGGTAGGTGTTCAAAAGAGCTGGTCTTGTGAATCTTTAGAACGGGTTTCTAACCTTTCTTGCAGTCTGCAATCGCCTGGGGCATCTTAGTAAATACTGATGCCTGAGTTCCTCCTCCAGAGATTCTGATTTAATTGGTCTGCGGTCCAGCCTGGGTGAGGGGATTTTTAAACACTTCCCGGGTGGTTCTGATGTGCAGCCATGCTTTAGGACTTACCGTGGTTGTATTGCCTTTCTGGCTATATTTCCCTTTTGCCCACTTCCTCTAAATTATCTTTTCTGCTTATTAGGACCTAGACTATGCTTGGCTGCTAACTGAAAGTTCAGCCATTCGAACCCACCAGCCGCTCTGTGGGAAAAAGATGTGGTAGTCTGCCTCTGCAGCGATTGTTGTTGTTGTTGTTAGGTGCCGTCCAGTCGGTTCCGACTCATATCGACCCTGTGCACAACAGAACGAAACACTGCCCAGTCCTGCACCATCCTTACAATCGTTGTTATGCTTGAGCTCATTGTTGAAGCCACCGTGTCAGTCCACCTCGTTGAGGGTCTTCCTCTTTTCCGCTGACCCTGTACTCTGCCAAGCATGATGTCCTTCTCCAGGGATTGATCCCTTCTGACAACACGTCCAAAGTATGTAAGACGCAGTCTCGCCATCCTTGCCTCTAAGGAGCATTCTGGCCGCACTTCTTCCAAGACAGATTTGTTCATTCTTTTGGCGGTCCATGGTATGTTCAATATTCTTCGCCAACACCACAATTCAAAGGTGTCAACTCTTCTTCGGTCTTCCTTATTCATTGTCCAGCTTTCACATACATATAATGCGATTGAAAATACCATGGCTTGGGTCAGGCGCACCTTAGTCTTCAGGGTGACATCTTTGCTCTTCAACACTTTAAAGAGGTCCTTTGCAGCAGATTTGCCCAATGCAATGTGTCTTTTGATTTCCTGACTGCTGCTTCCATGGCTGCTGATTGTGGATCCAAGTAAAATGAAATCCTTGACAACTTCAATCCTTTCTCCATTTATCATGATGTTGCTTATTGATCCAGTTGTGAGAATTTTTGTTTTCTTTATGTTGAGGTGTAATCCATACGGAAGGCTGTAGTCTTTGATCTTCATCAGTGAGTGCTTCAAATCCTCTTCACTTTCAGCAAGCGAAGTTGTGTCATCTGCATAACGCAGGTTGTTAATGAGTCTTCCTCCAGTCCTGATGCCCCATTCTTCTTCATATGGTCCAGCTTCTCGTATTATTTGCTCAGCATACAGATTGAATAGGTATGGTGAAAGGATACAACCCTGACACACACCTTTCCTGACTTTAAACCGATCAGTATCCCCTTGTTCTGTAGGAAAAACTGCCTCTTGATATAAGTAGTTTCCTCATGAGCACAGTTAAGTGTTCTGGAATTCCCATTCTTCGCAGTGTTATCCATAGTTTGTTATGATCCACACAGTTGAATGCCTTTGCATGGTCAATGAAACACAGGTAAACATCCTTCTGGTATTCTCTGCTTTCAGCCAGGATCCATCTGACATCAGCAGTGATATCCCTGGTTCCACGTCCTCTTCTGAAACTGGCCTGAATTTCTGGCAGTTCCCTGTCGATAGACTGCTGCAGCCGTTTTTGAATGATCTTCAGCAAAATTTTGCTTGCGTGTGATATTAATGATATTGTTCTATAATTTCCACATTCGGTTGGATCATCTTTCTTGGGAATAGGCATAAATATGGATCTCTTCCAGTGAGTTGGCCAGGAAGCTGTCTCCATATTTCTTGGCCTAGACGAGTGAGCACCTCCAGTGCTGCATCTATTTGTTGAAACATCTCAACTGATATTCCATCAATTCCTGGAGCCTTGTTTTTCACCAATGCTTTCAGAGCAGCTTGGACTTCTTCCTTCAGTACCATCGGTTCCTGATCATATGCTACCTCTTGAAATGGTTGAACATCGACTAATTCTTTTTAGTATAATGACTCTGTGTATTCTTTCCATCTTCTTTTGATGCTTTCTGCGTCGTTTAATATTTTCCCCATGGAATCCTTCACTATTGCAACTTGAGGCTTGAGTTTTTTCTTCAGTTCTTTCAGCTTGAGAAACGCCGAGTGTGTTCTTCCCTTTTGGTTTTCTATCTCCAGCTTTTTGCACATGTCATTATAATACTTCTTTGTCTTCTCGAGAGGCCCTTTGAAATGTTCTCTTCCGTTCTTTTACTTCATCAAGTCTTCCTTTTGCTTTAGCTGCTCGTCGCTAAAGAGCAAGTTTCAGAGTCTTCTCTGACATCCGTCTTGGTCTTTTCTTTCTCTTCTGTCTTTTCAGGGACCTTTTGCTTTCTTCATGGATGGATGATGTCCTTGATGTCATTCCACAACTCGTCTGGTCTTCGGTCACTAGTATTCAATGCGTCAAATCTATTCTTCAGATGGTCTCTAAATTCAGGTGGGATATACTCAAGGTCGTATTTTGGCTCTCGTGGACTTGCTCTGATTTTCTTCAGTTTCAGCTTGAACTTGAATATGAACAATTGATGGTCTGTTCCACAGACGGCACCGGTCTTGTTCTGACTGATGTTATTGAGCTTTTCCACTGTCTCTTTCCACAGATGTAGTCAATTTGATTTCTGTGTGTTCCATCTGGCGAGGTTCATGAATATAGTTGCTGTTTACATTGGTGAAAGAAGGTATTTGCAATGAAGAAGTCGTTGGTCTTGCAAAATTCTATCATTCGATCTCTGGCATTGTTTCTATTACCAAGGCCATATTTTCCAATTACTGATCCTTCTTTGTTTCCAACTTTCTCATTCCAATCACCAGTAATTATCAATGCATCTTGATTGCATGTTCGATCAATTTCAGACTGCAGCAGCTGATAAAAATCTTCTATTTGTTCATCTTTGGCCCTAGTGGTTGGCGCGTAGCTTTGAATAATAGTTGTATTAACTGGTCTTCCTTGTAGTCATATGGATATTATCCTATCACTGACAGCGTTGTACTTCAGGATAGATCTTGAAACGTTCTTTTTGATGATGAATGCAACACCATTCCTCTTTGAGTTGTCATTCCCAGCATAGTAGACTATATGATTGTCTGATTCAAAATGGCCAATACTAGTCCATTTTAGCTCACTAATGCCTAGGATATCGATGTTTATGTGTTCCATTTCATTTTTGATGATTTCCAATTTTCCTAGATTCATACTTCCTACATTCCAGATTGTAATTATTAATGGATGTTTGCAGCTGTTTCTTTTCATTTTGAGTCATGCCACATCAGCAAATGAAGGTCCCGAAAGCTTTACTCCGTCCACATCATTAAGGTCGACTCTACTTTAAGGAGGCAGCTCTTCCCCAGTCATCTTTTGAGTGCCTTCCAACCTGGGGGGCTCATCTTCCAGCACTATATCAGACAATGTTCCACTGCTATTCATAAGGTTTTCACTGGCTAATGCTTTTCAGAAGTAGACTGCTGGGTCCTTCTTCCTAGTCTGTCTTAGTCTGGAAGCTCAGCTGAAATCTGTCCTCCATGGGTGACCCTGCTGGTATCTGAATACCGGTGGCATAGCTTCCAGCATTACAGCAACACACAAGCTCCCAGAGTACGAAAAACTGACAGACACATGGGGGCTGTAAAGATTACACCCTTGGAAGCCCTATGGTTCTCTGTCCTACAGGGTTGTTATGAGTCAGAATGGACTTGACAGCAATGATTTAGACCAGGATTGGATTAAAAGGCGGGGGGTGGGGGGTTGCCAAAAAGACTCAACTGAAACTAAGTTTTCCAGACTTCCAGTTAACATTATCAAGAGAAGCCATGAATATATTAAAACTTTAAGAAAAATATTGAAAACACGGTAATCTATTGATCCTCAGTTACACAAAATGTACTGAAGGGAAGGACGCAAAGGTGAATCTCCAGCTCTACGGAATTTTGTAGAGTAATATTGTTACGTGCCTGAGCCACTTCCTACCACATTCAGATGCATTACCTGTTTACCTGTTGTCATCAAATCGATTCTGACTCATAGGGACCCTACAGGACAGAGTAGAGCCTGCCCCATAGGGTTTCCAAGGAGCAGCTGGTGGACCTGAACTGTTGATCTTTTTGGTTAACAGCCAAATGCTTAATCACTGCACCACCAGGGCCCCATTCAGATTCATAGAGGCAGAGATCCATTGGCTAGCTGCATAAATATTTGCCTGTCCCACCTAAATCTTTTTTGGGGGAAGCAGGCAGGACATAAATGTCTGAAATGAAAATATTTGGTGGTCCAGAAGTAGATTTCTGAAAAGACCTTCAGACTCTCTCCTGTGGGTGTCCCTGCTGCTTTCCTGTTAACCTTTTCATGTTGTTGCTTGGGCCTTACACAGACCCTGGGGGTCAGCAGAACAGGTTGTTATCTGTAAAATCAAGTAACGGGCCTTCAGACTCCACAGCAGCAGGGTTCTGTTATTTCCCATCATGCCAAGTTCTGGATATGATTCACCCTGGAAATTGCTGTCTTGGGTTGGTCAAATTATATCTACCCAGGCCACCTGTGGTGGTGGCTGCAGGGGGTGAGACTATGCCATAAATTAGTGCAGGTGTCCCCCAAATAGCTTTGATTCTATGCAAGAAACCTGGGAATCCTCAACCTTTGCCAAGTGGCAATCTTTCTTTTGACTTGTCCCAATGATTTCTAACAAATTCTTTGGTTGATATGGCATATAAAACTCACCTGTTTGTCCCAAACTGGTTTCATTTAAGCTTCAAGGAGTGAGTGTTTAGCCTAGGCACAGCAATGGAGAGGCAGACTTCAGAGGAGAAATTTCCTTCTCCTGTTAAATCTCACATTAAACTGTGCTTACTCAGAGCCCTTGGCTGTAGGAAGCAGTGCCGAGGATGGAGCTTGGCAGATGGCTGTGGCTGTGGTTTCCTGGAGGCCTTTGTGGGGAGACGACTGTTTGTATATTGGTTTTCATTTATGTATTGGTCTTATTTTCATCTTCTTGAGGTACCCAGATGCTATGGTGATAGATTGATTGGAAACGACTCATTTGTCAGGGTTCCGTGGGGGATGTAGGTTTCCTTCTCGTGTGCAGTGGAGTCTAAAATATTTAATTAGATGCTGAGGCATTTCTGCTTGGGTCCATCTCTGCCAGTTCTCCCAGCTGGATGCCATTCCTTAGGTTGGTGGGTTTTCTGGGCTTGGCCTCCTCTTCCTCATTTTGCCTGGATGCAATACTCAGTCCCACCTCCTTCTAGCTGCTGTTTTTTCCCTGTCGTTTTTGTTCTAGAAACTGCCTTTATGTGGTTGCTGGAATTTGCAGAGCTCATTCGTGTTGGAAATCTAGTTGTCAAACAAGTCCAAACCAGACTTTATGAAATAATGTAGTTGAACTGATAGACAGTGGGAGGAATATTAACTACCTGCTGCTTATCTGTTTTGTTCAGTTCAACTTTTTCAGGGAGCTTACTTTGATCTTACTGGGAGCCAGGTAATGCCCTGGATGCTGAGGATGTAAAAATGGCACTTCCACCCTCAACAGGTAAAACATCTCCTTAGGGTGATATGGACATGCACACAATCATAGCACCATGGAGGTGCCCAAATAAAGGTGGGAACAAAGGACTGGTGAGTCACCTCAACGTGATGTTGGCTATGGGTTTGGAGGAAAGGATAGCATTATAGGCAAATGTGGACAATACCTGGGGTAGTGGGTTTGAGGCATAGCAAGAAGCTACATGGGCTGGATCTTGGGAGGTGTTCTAGGGGTGGACGTGGGAGGTGAAGTCTGGGATGGTAAAGGTTTCTACATGGGGTAGAGGATGACATCAGGAAGTGGAGGCAGGGAGAAATCCTGGGAAGGGGAGATAAGTTTAATTCTAGACATGTTAAAATAAATTGTGAAATCTAATGGGTGGTTGGGAGTTGGGTTTAGAAGTGGCGGGGGTGATGATACGGGTTTTGAATTCGTCATGTGTGCCGGGGAGAGGTTTCAGTGCAGTGCTATTTGAGGAAAAGTTGGATGGAAAAGCAGAGGGGTCAGAGCCCTAGGGAGCAGCGACATTTTAAAGAAGAACCAGAGATTTGGAAAGAAGGCAGAGTCAGGTGGCAGATGGGCTGAGAGAGTCATCTCACTGACTGGTTCTGCCACAGCTGGTCGTCCACAGAGCCCTAGGAGCCTCTCTTGTCCTCAGGCCAGGGTTCCAACTAAGTGTCCTCTCTGAGGTGCCTGCCCTTGGCTGCACCTTCTCTTTACCCCTCCCCCAGTTTACCGAGGACTGTTTTCACTGGCCACAGACCCCTAAGCTTTCCTTCCTTGCCAGCATCGAGTATTAGAAAGTCTGTCTGTCCCCTTCATTTTCTGATGGTGTGTCAGGACTCACCATTGGACATTTGCCAAGTACCCTGAGCTATCTGCTTTTAGACATCCAGTTGAGAGCCCAAGACCTCAGCTAAGGAGGGCTATGTGACCCTTCTTCTGGCCTATTGCTGAGCGAGCCCAGCTGTTATCACTTCCTCTTTATCCCAGCAGAACACTCCAGCCACTTGTGGAAATGGCATATGTGTGTCTCTCGCCTGGCTATACATGAGAGGTTCTCAGACCAGCTCCTTAGCATCAGAGGAAGAGAAGACCATGCATGGTGGGAGCAGGCTTGTTTTAATCTTCACCGCTGTTGAGGAAAGGACAAAATTGTGTAGAGTTGTAGAAGTGCATTTTATCTTATCCCAATGACCACAGGCAGGAACTTCTTTCTTAGTTTGTGCCTGGAACCCTCCACTTGAAATGTAGTCTCTCTTAAAACCAAGCCCCTGACCATTGAAGGGAGAGCCATTCGGCAAAGTCCCTGCTGAAACTGCCACCCAAGGAATGTCTAAGTGACATTCCCACGTTGGCCACACTTCCAGATTTTCTACTGGTACCACCTCTAACTGCACCGCTAACGCAAAGGCCACCCTGTTTCCTGGCTCCAGCTCAGTGTGAAAATGGTCTCCTCAACTGGGCTCTATGTCTAGAAGAAATCCTGAAAGGTCTGGTACCAAAGCAGCCCCTGTCACGTGGTCACTAGGTAACCTTAGCTTTTTCTGCCTTGACCAAAGTATCCTGACTTTTCCTGTAGCAGCCTGGGCATCTCGAAGTCTGAGTACGTAGGTCTGCTCGTCTCCACAGGGCAACAGGCGTGATGAAGCCCACCAGTTGCTATGGAGTCAGTTCTGACTCATGGCAACCCCCTGTGTGTCAGAGTAGAGCAGTGTTCCATAGGGTTTTCAATGGCTGATTTTTCAGAAGTAGGTTGCCAGGCCTTTCTTCCAAGGTGCCTCTGGGTGGGCTGGGACCACCATCCTTTTGGTTAGCAGCTGAGTGCATTAAGCATTTGCACCACTCAGGTCTCTGTGGCAGAATGAGAGGTGTGGGTCACTGTGTTTTCAGTAGCCATTCTTGGTAGCGCAGCCTCCTCAGAAAGGTGCTGAAAGCTAAAACGAGTTCTTATTCCTTGATCCATGCCTGTCCTCACAGGGTTTATGCTGGCCCAAGGCCTGTGGCCATCTAGCCAGTTACACTGGAAAGTGTCCGAGTTCCTGGCTCCATGTGCATGTGCGGTGCTGCCCACCCACTGGCCCTGGTTGCTTACAGCCAGCACTCCCTCACCACAGCCCTGGAACCTTAAGACTCAAAAGTCTCGCTTCAGAAAAGGCCACCAAGGTTTCTGGGTAGCACTAAGGAACTGAGAGACTGTTGTGTGAGGTGGTGACTTTTTTTGTGTGGTAAAATACACAAACTAGCATTTTGATGTGTAAAATTCATAGTTTTTAGTATATTCACAGAACTGTGTACCTATCACTGCTCTCTAGTTCCAGAGCTTTTTCATCTCCCTGAGCAGAAGCCTCATACCTGTGTTAAGCAGTCACTTCTTATTCCTGCCTCCCCCAGCCCCTGGCAACCACTAGTCTACTTTCCATCTTTATGGATTTGCTTCTCCTGGATATTTTATATAAATGGAATTGTACAATATGTGGCCTTTTATGCCTGGCTTCTTGCACTTGTCATAATGTTTTCAAGGCTCATCCATGTTATAGCATGTGTCAGTACTTGGTTTCTTTTTATGGCTGTATAATATTCCACTGCATGGATAGACCACGTTTTATTTAGTCATTCATCTGGTGACGGACATTTGGATTGTTTCCACCTTCTGGCTATTGTGAATAATGCTACTATGAACATTCATGTGCAAGTTTTTGCCTGGACATGTGTTTTTCAGGTCTTTTAGACATACACTTAGGAGTGAAATTCTTGCGTCATAGGGGTATCCTATGTTTAACTTTTTGAGGAACCACCAAATTCTTTCCCACAACCGCTATACCATTTTACATTCCCACCAGCAGTTTATGAGGAGAGTGGTCACTTTTTGAAGCCAAATGTACCAGCCCCTCTGACATAAACCAAAATGTTACCTGGGAGTGAGCTTCGTGCAGGGTGGGTAGGACCAGTGGCATCAGGAGTTGGGGGGAGGGGCAGCAGGACCTGGGGAGCTTAGATGGAGTTCATGAGGGCAGGTGAGCAGTTCGTGGCCCAGTATCCAGAGGTGGTTGAGCCCTCTCCAGTGTGGTGGGAGTATGTGATAGGTGGGCTGTGGAAGGGCTGCGTGGTGGGCTTGGGAGGCAGATCCAGGTGGTGCCTGTGGGCATGAGGTGTTAGACCCTAGCCTGGGATTGTGGCAGAGTGTGGCCTCTGTACCTCAACCCCCCAAAGGAAGATAGGGTTATAAATCAGAATAAGGATGCAGGCCCAAGCTCAGCCAGCAGATTAGGCAAATGCGCAGGAAGAGGAAGGAACCGCTGTGGTGGGGGCGGAGGGGGAATACTTCACTGGATATTCTAGATGTCTTAACTCTAACCAATGCCCGTCTCCTGATGTCAAGGCCACTGATTGCTTCCTCCCTGGGCTTAGGTTCTGAAGACAGCATGTGAGGTGAAAATCTCTCATTGCCAGACCCAGACCCTTGGAAGCTCAGAAGCCAAGATTTAGCCTCTTTATTTACATTTCAGTGGTGCCTTCACTTTCCTTGGGGCAGTGGAGACCAAGCTGTAGTTTGAGTGGGGAAGGAGTAATAGGGACAATAAAGAGATTTGGGGAGGTGGGCAACTATAAGTGAATTAAATGTGTGTGTAAAATGACTGCACAGGTTTTCTGGTTGCTAGGCTGACTGGGGAAACCCTGGTGGCGTAGTGGTTCAGTGCTATGGTTGCTAACCAAAGGATCAGCAGTTTGAATCCGCCAGGCGCTCCTTGGAAACTCTATGGGGCAGTTCTACTCTGTCCTATAGGGTCTCTATGAGTCGGAATCGACTCGATGGCACTGGGTTTGGTTTTTTTTTTTTTGGTTAGGCTGACTGGCTGAGGACCTGGGGTGGGCGTGGGAGGACCTGAAAGCCTGACATCAGAGCCTCTGAGACAGGGGCAGTGCTGCAGGGCCGTCTTCTCACCACTGTTGTTCCAGCTTCTAGAGATGTAAAGTCAGCGCACATAAACCTGCAGCTCCAACTCGGCAAGCAGTGTTGGGGTGGCAGCTGTCATTGTACTCCAGCTCTGGAAGCCCGGCCTACCTCTGGCAGAAGCCTCCTTTGGGGTTCAAGGGCCAAGTTCAAGGGCCACATTATGGACTGTGTTATGGTTTAATGGTGATGCCTCTCCTGTCACTGCCTTCTTGAAGCATCGGCAGTCAGGAAGTACATTCCCAGTTTACAGATTGAGGTTTAGAAAGAGTGGCTTCAAGGTTCCATGATTAGGAAGAGAGAACCAGGACACAGATCTGGGACTTCTGGCTCCAGACAGACCCAGCATTCTTTTGATTGCATTCCACTTCTTCTGGGAAAGCTCTCTGATATTGGCGCTGGCATTTTCCTACGTTCTCTTTGTTAACGCAGGTGATAGCATTAGGATCGTGCGGTGCAGAGAACCTGGGGAAGGATCAGGATCATGTCTGATCCTTTGGCTGGAAGCTTCCTCTCTTCCCAGACTCCCATCAGATGTGAGATGGGTCTGTTCTCCTGGCTCTGCCCAAGCTATTTTGGCCCCTGGCTATGCCCCTGTATGTCTGTGTCCTTTCTGGGCAGCAGCCTCCCAAAGAGGCACCCTTCACCTGAAGTCGACTGAGGTTTTCGAGTCGAACCTCAATTCTGATGAGGCACAGTTAGCATTCCCTGCTTCCGCCCCGGCTTTCAGCAAATGGTAAACTCTACTTGAGGGCAACATTCAATTATGAAAATCCATTTCTCTTGCCACATTCAAAAAGTCTCCTAATGTGCCTTTGTGCACACACAAATTTAGTGACACATCACTAAGTGTGTATGTGGTTGCCATGGCAATGTCTCCCTTCTAACATGGCATTCCAAGAGCAAAGAGAAGGGAAGTTTTCTTTGTAAAGAGAAGCAGAGCAGAACTTGGCTAATTGTCATCACACTAATCCCCAAACTGTCATTCTTCCCTGACTACCTGTCTCCTACTTCCTGTCAAAGACTTAGCAGTGGAAGCCAAATCAGCACGCACGACTGGGTCTGTTATATTTCCTTAGGAATTCCACAAGCATTGTTCTTAACCCTTAAGCCAGGCACATATCAGGAAGGACCCCAGGACTTCTTGATTAGAGTTTTCACTAAGAAGCTTAGGAAGTGTTCCTTCCTAGACTGCCGAGCACTTGCCAGTAGTGAGCATTCCAGTCTGAGAAGAACTCTAGGCATCAGTGTCTTTGCAGAAAGCACAGGTTGAGTAGGCCTTCTAAAGATGCTTTGCATTTTCCACCAGAGACCGTGAGCTGCAATTTTTGTCTTTGCGGCAAGTATGTGATATGATGGCATACAAAGTGTGCTAATATTTAGGCACTTTTTGAATGTCAGAAATCTCAAATATTTTCCTAGTAGTGGTGTGAATTAGAAGCCCCTGGATGGTGCAAATGTTAATGCGCTCCGCTGCTAACTGAAAGGTTAGAGGTTCGAGTCTACCCAGAGGTGCCTCAGAAGAAAGGCCTGGAAATCTACTTCTTCAAAATCAGCCATTGAAAACCCTGTGGAGCTCAGTTCTACTCTGACATACGTGGGGTTGCCATGAGTTAGAACCGACTAGATGGCACCTGGTAGTGGTGGTGGTGATGGTGTGAATTAATCCCCGGAGTGTGGACAAAGATGAAGAAGGACCCCAGAGACTTAAGTTTGGTTGAATGATTTCTAGACTTCCTGGCTCAGCTTTGACTGAACTTCACCGTTGCCCTGTTTTTACCTCTGTGCTCCTGATTTTCTTGACTGAGCTCTCTGTGGGTAAAGAAGTTTTTGTATTTCTAGACTTTAACCAGCAACATCTGCGGGGATCCTAGGTCCCTATTGGTTGATCCTTTGACTAGTTCACTGGGCTACGCTGGCTTCCCCTGGTTTGGGGGCTGAGTTGTTGTTGTTGTTAGCTGCCTAGTAGTCAGTCCCTGACTCATGGTGACCCCATGCTAATGGGGTCAGACTGTTATGATCCATAGGATTTTCTTGGCTGATTTTTGGAAGTAAATTGCCAGGTCTTTCTTTCTAATCTCTCTTAGTCTGGATGCTCTGCTGAACCCTGTTTAGCATCATAGCAACACAGGGGCCCCACTGATGGGTGGGTGGTTGCTGTGTGTAAGGTGCATTGGCCTAGAGTCAAACCTGGATCTTCTGCATGGTAGGCAAGAATTCTGACTATTCTTAATGGTTCTGAAATTCTTCAGGCTGATGGGTCTTTTGCTACCATGATTCGCCAGTGGCAAGCTCAGAAGCTGATGCCTTAGTGTCTTCCATGAATATCTGCCCTAGGAATTGAATTGTCATTTCCATCCTTGGTTACATGGCCAGCGAGGTGGGGCGCTCGGCCTGTGAGGTTTTCGGGTCAGGTTCATAATCAAGAGATGGTTTCAGAGGCCAGCTTTCTCACACATGTGTTCTTGTTTTTGGCATTTAATACACATGTGCCTTCTGAGCTGGAGATCCCAGAATACTGGACTATCTGCCTCTCAGACCTCTTGGTTTCTGGAGTTCTGATGGCCTGCTTGCGGCTGCTCCCTGCTGTCCTGCATCTGATGGAAGCATCTTGTTCCTGTCGGGTGTCACAGCATGAGCCCCTGAGGTTGAGAGTATTCCAACCTTGCTGCTTTTAATGGGGAAAGCTCTAGGATACTCCATCTTGTTCATGGATGCACTCGCTCCCATGAAGACCTTTAGCCACTGGCTGTGTGGAGATGTCACATTGATGGGGCAGAACCAGCATCGATTCTCAAAGCAAGAGGTATAAATGGTGGACACCACCATGCACACAAATCTGCGTCCCCATGGGGGCCTCTGGGTCTTCACTAACCATGGCCTGAGTTGGGCCTATTCTGCCACAATCAAGGTGTTCCCAAATCCTTGTTATCTTCTTGCTCCTGTAAATGAGGCCCTCAACGTTCTTTTTTTTTTTTTTTAATATTTTATTTTTGATTGCTATATGCACAACCAAACATACATCCATTCAGAATTTCTACATGAACAGCTCGGTGGCATTGGTTACATACTTCACATTGTGTCACCATTCTCATTCTCTACCCATATTGTTTCATCACCATTAATCTAGGCTCTCTGCCCCTTAAAGTTCTCATCTGTGCTTTAGTTTGACTGTCATCAGATTATGCTCATCTAGATAATTCTTTTTAAGAGTGCTATACTCAAGGCAAGGAGCCCTTGTGGCACAGTGGTTGAAGCACTCGATTGCTAACCAGAAGGTCGGTAATTAGAACCTACCAGCCGCTCCATGGAAGAAAGATGTGGCAGTCTGCTTCCTGACTGACCTGTGGGTTTGCTGTGAGTCACAATCCGTTTGAGGGCAGTGGGCTTCATGCTCAAGGCAAACATTTTTTTACTAACTGGGCTAAACTGTTGTTTAGTTTTACAATGGCTTCATGGGATAGATTCGATTCAAGCTTTAAAGGTTATTTTCGGGCATTAGTTTTGGGGTTCACCTAGTCTCAATGGATCCAGTAAGTCTGGTTTCCATATGAGTTCAAAGTTCTGCTCCACGCTTTTCCTCCTTTTGATCAGGATCTAGCTGTTGGGCCCTTGATCAAATGTTCAGTAATGGTAGCTGAGCACCATCCATTTCTTCTGGTCTCGTGGTAATGGAGGCAGTAGTTTATGGAGACAGTTAAACGTGCAGTCTGTTTCCTTCTCTGATTCCTGGGTCTCCTTCCTCTGCTGTTCCTGGTGAATAGAGACCAGTTGTGCCCTCCACTGTTATTTCTTAGCCAATATTTCTTTCTCCTGCCTTCAAGGGATTGATGAGCATGCGCCTGGCTGTGGGTAAGTTTGACCAAGAGCTGAGATGATCCAACCAGCTCCTCTGGAGGGAGTTTGGACCTTTCATTGCCAAATCAGTGCCTAGCACTTGCCCTGCCAAGCCCTCCAGGAGACCCGTCGGCCTCTGCCAGATGACTGACCACCTGTCCAAACCACTTGTGTGTAGTGTTTGCTTCTGAGGTTGGTCTGAGCTTATTTTAGGGCATGTGTTGGGAGTACATGACCCTCCCCCAAAGAGAATGGGTCAGACATCACCCGCTCAATTCTGTTGCCTCTCTGTGTCCTAATTAAATCTCCTCCTCTGGCAAGGGATGGGGTTTTAACAATAGAAAAACCCTTTTTGGGAAGAGGTAAAGCTCACCTTTGACATATCATGTTTTGAATTCTTTCTTTGTGCCTTTTGTTGTTGTTGTTGTTGTTAGTTGCCTTTGAGTCAATTCTGACTCCTGGACATCCAATGTGTGCAGGGTAGAACTTGCTCCATAGGATTGTCAAGGCTGTGACCTTTCAGAGACAGATCACCAGGCCCGTCTTCCAAAGCACCTCTGAGTGGGTTCAAACCACCAACCTTTTGGCTAGTAGTCAAGCACTTAACCATTTGCACCAACCAGGGACTCCTCCTGCCTTTTTAGATTCCGATAAATCTACCAAATTTAGATGTATAAATGGCTGTTAGGAGAGCTGGCTGCCCCTTTTTGCTCTTAGCTTGTACAAGGAAATATCTATTTAGTCCTTATAGAAAGAAAATAAAGGAGACTTGGTTGTCTCCCTAATCCATAAACCCTATAATTCTTACCTGGAAAATCTGGGTCTCCTATTTCAAATTGGTTTTAATGGCAAAGGCTAACGGAGGCTTTATTACTCTTATCCCAGCTTATTTTTAAACTTATTTTTTACCTGTTTATTTAGTAAATAAGAACCCCTCAAAGGAGACCTGGAAGGGATTAGCCTGGGAGAAAGAGAGAAGAGTAAATCACCATACAAAGACTTGGGCCCAAAGGGAAGTGTAGCTTGGCCCTGGGGACAGATTTCCACCTGGTGGAGTCCCAGAATGGGGCTCACCCGACTAACGGAGCAGAAATTCTAGAAATCAATAGATGTTGAGAACCAGAAGAGACAGCTGCTGCTGAGTTGTGGAGGACCAGTTGGAAATCCTCTCCCATCCTCTCTTCTGTCCAGAGGGAAAGTGGGCAGACTGGCTCTCGCTAGATACTTAGGATGGTAGCCAGGCTCAGCTGCCCAGAAAGACAGTCTGAGAGGTCAGAGGGATCTGTTCTTCCAGGCCTGAGCCCTGGGTTTGCTTGGCTCCTCATCTGTGTTTCCTGGGGCCTGGGCTCTGTCATTGTCCTTGGTAAGCAGCTCTCCCAGAAGATGGGAAGAGCAGCCCACACCCGTGACTGTGGACCAAGACTTCTCAAGGAAGTGTCCAACCCTTCCTTGGTCTGCGGGGCTATGACCCGAGGGGAAAATCCACTTCTTAAAGTAATATGCTGTCTGCAGGGAGAGACTCATGATGTGCTGCTCTGCCCTTGTCCCTGAACAGGTTGCACAGAATGAATGAGCTCATTCTTTTAACTCCAGACTAATCCTTCTAGAAGGAGCCCCGGTGACTCAGTGGTAAGCGCTCAGCTGCTAACCAAAAGGTCGGCGGTTTGAACCCACCAGCTGCTCCATGGGAGAAAGATGCGGCAGTCTGCTTCCATAAAGTTTACAGCTTTGGAAACCCTATGGGGCAGCTCTGTTTTGTCAACTATGAGTGAGAATCGACTCCACGGCAATGGTTTAATCCTTCTGGCCTCTTAGAGGGCATTCTAATCCCCACCCTGGTTGTGCCCTGAGGTCAGATATCAGAAAGAAAGGTGTTCCCCACAGGGAAAATCTGTGTTTGAGGGTTACACCGGTTTATTTCAGGTGCTTTCTCAGACTGCTGGGGGTGAGATTTAAAAAAGTGACAAAGTCCTGTTCATTCTGAGGCATGTCAGCAACACGCTAAGATGGGTAGAATCAAGTGTCTGTTGAATAGCCTGCTTCAGTGCTGTACTTGGTCATGATGGAGGAAGGAAGACCCTGCTGCCTGCTTGCCCTGACCCAGGGCTGGCTTGAGCAGGGATTGCTGAGTCGTTTGGGAAGCGTGCAGGCCCATCCTGTTTCCCAGCAAGGGCAGTCCAACGCCAGATGCTTTATTTTCATGGCAGCTTCTGACTCCTAAAAGTCTGACCAGCTGACCCCAAGGCTTCCGGGCACTTGCCCAGGACACTTGCAAGATACTCTTCTCCCAGGGTTCTAAGCTGAAGAGCCTTCACCCTGTGACCCATGGCTCCACGGCCCGTCTGGTCGCCTGCAGAGGGCTTCCTGACTACAGGTCCAGGCAGCGCAAGGGACTCCTGCTGTAGGACCTGCTGCTGTCTTCCCGGTTACTGTTGGGAAACAAATGGCTTCTTTAAATGACACTGGGACTCTTGCGAGTACTACTTGCAGCCAAGGAATTCTGCTCCATGTGGTGGAGTCGCGCTCTCCTGTGAAGTGAGACTGCTAATGTGTTCCAGCTGGCGTCAGCTGTTCCCACCGTACAGGCTGGAAGGCCCCCAGCACCCACTCAGGCATGGGGCAGAGTCGCTGGCAGCACTTGGCACATGGCTGTTTAGCAAAGACCGCAGCCTGCTGCCTGCCTCATGCATGCCGTCTTTTTTCTGCCTCGGTGGGTCGGGCAAGCCTGGGCCAAAGCCTCATGGGCCACAGTCAAGTGGTTGCTTCCTCCTGAAGCTTCGGTGCCCTCTGGCCAACATGCAGGGTGAATGACAGACCTTGAGCGAGTTCCTTGACCACTGCCTCAGTTTCCTTTTCTGAACAATGGATGATAATGGCAGCAGCCTTGGAGTTATTGGGAGGATTAACAGACAGTGTGCATAAAGTACTTAACAGAGTACCTGGCACACCAAAAAGATTTTAAAAACCTGTTGCCATCGAGTCGATTCTGACTCATGGCACCCCCATGTGTCACAGCATAGAGCTGCTCAATAGAGTTTTTTGTTTTTGTTTTTAATTTTGTTATTGAGAATACACACAGCAGAACATACTGATTCAACCGTTTCTACATGTCCAATTCATCGACATTGATTACCTTCTTGGAGTTGCGCACCTATTCTCACCCTCCTTTTCTGGATTGTTCCTCCCCATTTGAAAAAAAAATTTCTTTCTTTTTTTTTTTTTTATTAACATAAACTCACTGCCTCCTAAGGTTCCTATCTAATCTTTCAAGTTGCTGTTGTCACTTTGATCCCATATAGATAGTTCTTAAAAGAGTGTAATGTTCAAGGCAGACAGTTTTTACTAGTTAAGCTAAACTAGAGTTTGGTTTTAAAAAGATTTCAGGGGATATTTTTGGTTTAAGTTTAAAGATTATCTCAGGCGATAGTTTCAGGGGTTCATCCAGCCTCTATGGCTCCAGAAAGTCTGGATTGCATTAGAATTTGAAATTCTGTTCTGCATTTTTCCCCTTTTGATCAGGATTCTTCTATAGAATCTTTGATCAAAATATTCAGTAATGGTAGACCAGTTTTTCTGGTCTCATGGCAATGGTGACAATTATTCATGGAGGCAATTAGCCTAACATTCCACATCCTCCTCCTTTTCCCGACTCCCCTTCTTCCTTTGCTGCTTCAGACAAATAGACACCAATTGTTGTGCCTTGAATGGCCGCTTGCAAGCTTTTAAGACTCCAGGCACTATGCAATGAACTAGGAGGTAGAACAAAAGCACTAAACACGTTATTAGGCCAATTAACTGGGATGTTCCATGAAACCATAACCCTAAACCCCAAACCAAGGAACCAAATCTCATGAAGTTTTTGGTTTTACATAATCAGCCTCAGCAGCTACTCTTTTTGTTGTAAATTCATCTATCACACAACTTGCCAATTCAACTTTTTACAAGTGTACAACGTATTGACATCGGTTACATTAATCAGCTGTGCAACCCTACTCTTTATCAATTAGATTTTTCTATCACCGTTAACCTCCTCCCTTCCACCCCTGGTAACCACTAATAAGCTTTGGCCTCAAGACATTTCTTTTCTCTTTTTATATTAACGAGGTCATACAGTATTTGTCTTTTTGTAATTGACTTATTTTACTCAGCATAATGTCTTCAAGATCCATCCATATTGTGTAGTGTGTATCAAGACTTCGTTTCTTCTACTGGCTGAGTAGTATTCCATTGTATGTATGTACCACATTTTGTTTATCCATTCATCTGCAGATGGACGTTTAGGTTGTTTCTACTTTTTGGCTATTGTGAATAGTGTTGCAGTGAACATTGGTGTGCAAGTCTCTGCTTTCAAGTTTTGTGGGTATATACCTAGGAGTTGAATTGCTGGGTCAAATAGTAGTTCTGTTTTTAGTATTTTGAGGAACTGCCAAGCTGTTTTCCACAATGGCTGTGCCATTTTGCATTCCCACCAGCATTGAATAAGGACTCCAGCTTCCCCACGTCCTCGCCAACATTTGTTATTTTCTGTTTTTTTTTTTTAACCTTAGCCATCCTAGTGGAACTGAAATGGTCCCTCACTGAGGTTTTGGTTTGCGTCTCTCGATGACTAATGACATTGAACATGTTTTCATATGTTTGGTGGCCATTTGAATATCCTCTTTGGTGAAAAGTCTACTCAAGTCATTTGTCCATTTTATGATTGGGTTGTCTTTTTGCTGTTAAGTTGTTGAAGTTTTATATACATTGTGGTTTGTAGATTCTTATTGGATATATGATTTCCGAAGATATTCTCCCAGTTGGTAGCCTGTCTTTTTACTTTTTTGGTAAAATCTTTTGATGAATGAAAGCTTTTCATTTTTGTGAGATCTCATTTATTTTGTCTTTTGCTGTTTGTGCTTTTATTATTAGATTAGGTAATCCACTGTTAAAAGTTAGGCCTGACAGCATTGCCCCAGCAGTTTCTTCTAAGAATTTTATGGTTTTAGATTGCACATTTAGGTCCTTAATCCATTTTGAATTCATTTTTGTGTATGGATCCTGTTCCATTTTTCTTCATGTGGAAATCCAGTTTTCCCAGTACCATTTATTGAAGAGACTCTTGTTTCCCCATCAAATGGTCTTAGCACCTTTATAAAAAATCAGTTGACCATAGATGTGGCTCCAGAGGATTTTCTTGGCTGTAACCTTTACGGAAGCAGATTTCCAGGGCTTTCTTCCATGGGGCTGCTGAGTGGGTTTGAACCGCTACCTTTTGGATAGTAGCCAAGAGCAAACTGTTTGCGCCACCCAGGGACCTGCCTGGCACGTAATAGGCATTCCATAAATATTGGCTGCTATTGTCACTCTTCTGCTGAGACTGAAAATTTCCCAATGCTGCTGGTCATGGCCCAGCTCTCTAAGCAGCCTTTATAGGAAGCCATCTTTCTGTGTTGTCCTGTGACTACTTGTCTGCCCCTAGTTCAGATTCCTTCTAATTGAGTGTCCTGTCTCCTGCCTGGATGTGGTCCCCTGGCTTCTCAGGTCAGGAGCTCCATGGACTCCCTGGTTTTCCTGGACCCTCTTGGGCCCAGCAGGTGTCATTGTCCTGGGCTGAGGGGCCATGCCAGGGAGGGTCTTGGTCTTAAGCTACTTTCCCCAGAGCCGGGCTGCTGTGGCTTGGCCTCAGCTTCCCCTCAAGTCTAGCTCCTCAGCGATGCTTGCCGAGTGGCCCAGCTCTTTCCTAGGGCAGGGATGAGGCACATTTGGGAGGACAGTGCAGGGGCCTGCACTCTGCAACTTGCCATCCATCTCTTCCAGTGGTTCTGAACAGGGGTGATTTCCACCCTGGGGACATTTGCCAATATCTGGAGGCATTTCTGGTTGTCACAACTGGAGGTGCTACTGGCAACTAGAGGCCAGGGATGCTGCTGAATATCCAATAATGCAAAGAATAATCTGGCCCCAAATGTCAATAGTGCTGAGGTTAAGAAACTTTAATCTAGTCCCAGCTGGACAGGAAGGCTAGTTTGGGGACTCCAGGGCTAAAGGAGCAGCATCATCCAGATAAATCAGCCTGAGTCCTTCATCCCTTCTGTCCCCCAGCCCAAGAACCCAGATTCCCTTGTGTCTCGCTGATGTGCTGTGAAACTGTGGACAAATAAGTTAACCCCTCTGAGCCTTAGTTTAAGGAGCCCTGGTGGCCCAAATGGTTAAATGCTTGTTTGCTATCTGAAAGGTTGGCAGTCCAAACCCACCCAGTGGCTGTGTGGGAGAAAGACCTGGCAATCAGCTTCCATAAAGATTACAACCAAAAACCCCTATGGAGCAGTTCTACTCTGTCACATGGGTCACTATGAGTCAGAATCGACTCAGCGGCACCTAACAACAACAACCTTAGTTTTAATTTCTTACACACAGGTATGGATTATCCAGTAGGCAAGGTATACATGGTGCTTACCTTGCTTACCAAATCACCTGTAGTGAGCAATTTCACATTTTTTCACATAAGGATCCTGTTTCTAGGTATGGCTGGCATCTCTCTCTCTCTACCAATCTCACAGCACCTTCCTAGAGAATCAAAGCTGCCTTTCAAATTCCTAATCCCTGACAGGGATGAATTATCCAGTAAGCAAGGTAAGCACGGGCTTAACTGTGTTTACTTACTAATCTGTGGTGACCAATTCCACATGGGTTTCACCACGTCTTTTTGTGAGCACGGGCTTACTTGTGCTTGCTTAATAATCTGTAGTGACCAATTTCACACGAGCTGCACTATGTGCATGTGAAATTGGTCACCAGAGATTAGTTAAGTAAGCGTAAGTAAGTCCGTGCTTACTTTGTTTACTGGGTAGTCTACCTCTGTTTGTACACAATGCCGGAGGTTGTCTTTCCAGATGAGAATCTATCAAAGACTACAAGTCTCATGTAGAGATTGTTGTTTTAAGGGACCCCAGGCTATTGGCCTGATTCATGAGGCCCCTGACTTCTTCCTGAGGGTAATGTTTTGTAAAAGGAAGCAGTTCAGACGTTTATTTTTCTTAGGGCTGTTGAGCTGATGCTGTTGAGCTGGTCCCAGGCTCTGAGTTGAGGAAACTCTATCCCTGGGGTTGAGCAGGTACTAGCCTCCCCAGCCCTGAACTCTCCAAAGACCCACAACTTACTGGTTACTGAATTGGTTTTTCTCTTCTCAAATAATTGTTCCTTCTTTATGCTTAGCAAGCTTTTGTTTTAATCTGTGTGTGGCCACATTGGGGAGCCTGACTTTCTGCTCATGTTTAGGCTGTAAATTTCCCATGGTTTCAAAGTGCTATGGAGTTCACTGGAACACAGGCTGTCCTGATAATTGAAGCAGCTTAAAACAAAGCAAGACCTTACTGGTTTGAAATAAACCATCTTGCAGGCTAGGCTATTTTTAAAGAAGCAAAAACAAAACTTAGAGCACGTCTCCAATTGAAAGCTCCAACCTACTCCATCCCCAGATGTCATGGTAGAGTAAGGAATTATTTTGCTATGCAATCTTGGGCAAGTCCTTCAACTTCTTCAGGTCCGAGTCTCATCTATAAACACAGGGACAAAACTAGACCTCCCAGCCCCCTTCCTGCGGCAGCCACTCGCTCAGCTCCTTGGGTTCCTTGGGAACTTAGAGAGGCCACCTGCTGCCCAAGACTGTTCTTCCAGGGTTAAAATTGCCCCTTCTGAAAGATGTGGGCGAGCTGAAGAAATGACCCTCTCTTCTCGCCTCCATAATTACAATTCTCAGATGCCCTCAAAATACCAAATGACTAGTTTAGTTACATAGAACTGGCGGCACTTGTAGTTTAAATCTCTTTCCTTGGCTTCAACGTGGAGTGAGCCCAGTCTGACAAATACAAATGGAGACTGTTCTATGGTTCTTTCTCCAGCCCTTGGGGGTATGAGCCGATCGATGTGTGGGCCGGTTAGAAGGTGGCGTTTCCTCCCACAGCCCTCCTCAACTCCTGGCTCCTCTCTTGTCTATTATCTGCCTCGAATCACGGTACTGACTTCCAAGACTATTGGATGAAATTTCTTCCTTTTAAAAACCCTCCAGGAAAACGCCAGTTTTCCCTCAGGGACTTGTTCAGGAGTTAATAGGACAGTGTAAAGAAATTCATTCTTGCCCGAAACCTCAATTTCTCCTCCTGCAGTTTGACTTAAAGGAAAAAAAAAAATCTTGTTCTTGAGACTGATAGTGTGAAATAGCACCTCCGGGGGCCAGGGGTGGGGAAGCCAGCCCAGGCCTGGTTCGGGGAATCTCAGGAGCTGCTTCCTCTTCTCTCGGAGTCTCCAGAAGGACTGTCTACAAAGCCAGTGTGGGTCTCGGGTTGGGATTAGCAGTCGTTTTAAAACATATCGTTTCACAATACAGCTAAAGGTAAGTTTGGCACCCTCACCAAGGCTGGCAGTGTGCCACTTTTAGTGGTGCTTTGCCCTGACGTTAACTGAAGTGCTTTCCTCAACTTTATAGGGTCCTCCTCATGTTTGAGGCAACAAGCCTGAGTGTGAAATTCCTTCTGGGCCGTCTACCTTCTGCACTTAATTCCACGTGTGTCTCAGCTGTACATCAGGCTGTGTTTATGGCTGCTTAATTGAAGTGGTTCATTGGAAAGTGCTGTTAGAAGTAGAATGAAAGGAGAAGATACTTGTTTAGTCATGCCCAAGCTGGCATCCTGCTATCTGTTCAGGTTTGCTGGTCAGGGAGGAGACAAAGAAGATAAAGAGGGAAATTGAGAGAACAGCCTGAGTCTTAACCAGGCTGAGGAATGGCCAGGTGCCTGGGCTGAGGAGGGAAAAAGGATCACCGCTCAGCCTTCCCGTGAGAGCTTGTCAAGGCCATGCTATCCTCACCTAGCTGTGTAGTTCTAGGTCCTGAAAACCCTCCTCTAGGAGTAAAGATCCTTGGCATGGTCAGGCATACCAGATCGTGAGGATGGTGCCGGACTGGGCAACGTTTTGTTCTGTTGTACACAGAATGCCCGTGAGTTAGAGCCCTCTCCATGGCAACAAACAACGGGAGTGAAAGAACTTGCAAACTGAGAAAATCTGGTTTCAACCCGTGTCTGTCTTGGTGCTTTATCTTCAGAGGTTGGAGAAAAGGAGGGGAAAGGGTTTTAAGGACAGCCTGGCCAGGGTTGGGGTGGGCGTGGGTGAGGCGCTTCAAGTACAGAACAAAGCGGTGAAGCAAGGCCCTGAGGCGCAAAGTGGTGGCGCCTTCCTTCTTCCAGTCAGAGGTGCTTACCTTCTAGTGAATCATCCATATATATAGCAATTTATGCTCCTCATTATTCTTCAGCAGGAAATAATTTCCTACTTTTCTGTCACTTTAAGACTAAAGGGCCTTATACTCCCTGTGCTGAGAATATAGTAGCTGTTTGTACTTCAGTTCTATTTATGTCCTGGTTGGGGGCTTGGGTCCTGCCCTTTGACAAACACACAAAAAAGAGATTGATACAGCAAGAGCCACAGAACAATGAGAAGGCAGGACCGGTGAGCCAGTAACCTTGCGTTATGCCCTGTCACCCACACGGCTTTGGCCTCAGTAAGTTATCACTGGCCACAGCTGCCTTTGTATGTTATCCTCACTAGAATAAAAACCCGATATAGCTCTTGCAGGGCAAATCAGCCGCCCTGCAGTGTGGTCAGGGGGAATGAGCTCTAGGCCGCGGCCTACCTCTACATGAAAGGAAGCCATGACCACAGCCAAGCCTGACCCCCACTGGCTGGACTCCTGTCCACTTCCAGGGCTCACTCACTTAAGGAGCACTTATGGCCCCTGTTGTGATCCCCAGGCCTTGAAGACAAGACGACATTCTTTGCTCTCTAATAAGAGCACCAGGTTACACTCTGGGTAACCAGCAGATGTTGATAAGCCAAAACCAAAACTTAATGGCCACTACTAGGGGGTGGGCTGTCCCAAAGGTTATTAATCTTCACGGTGGTTCTAGGAGGCAAGATTGCTCCCCTTGTTTTACAGTGGAGGAAGCTGAGGCTCAGAGATATTAAGCAACATCCCCAGAGGCACACAGCTATAAAGTGGCAGAGCAGGATGTGACTTTAAAAGGGGACCCTCGGTTTCCCCAGGCTTCCTTTGATCATTAGATGCACAAGTACAGACTCTAAAGGCTGGCATGAACAGGGAGGGGGCTTGAGGCTTTGTGGGAAGTGAAGGGGGTGTTCTCCAAGATTTGCAGGGGCATTGAATGACCCTGAGGATGGTTCCTCCCATCCGCTCAGCCCATTACATCTTACATAGATAGCCCTTTCTCATTCACTCCTTTGATCTTAAAGAGAGCACCTCAGAAGTTGCCTTCTTGCCTCAAGAAACCAATTTACTCTGTAAACCTTTATATAAAGCGTATTGAAAAAATAGTTGCCCTCTTTCCAGATGAGAAAACTGAAGCTCAGAGAGAGTCCCTTATTTAAGGTGGTATAGCACTTGACTTCGAAGCCCTGGTGGTGCAGTGGTTAATGTGGTTAGCAGTTCAAACCCACCAGCCTCAATCCATGAGAGAGAAGACCTGGCAATCTGCTCCTGTGAAGAGTACAGCTTAGGTAACCCTATGGGGGCAGACTGCTCTGTCCTGTAGGGTCGTCATCAGTCAGCATTGACTCGACAGCACACAACAACAGTGCTCAACTATCAGTCAAAAGTTTGGCTGTTCGAACCCACCAAGAAGTGCCTTGAAAGACAAGCTTGGTGATCTTCTTCTGAAAGGTCACAACCTCGAAACTCCTATGGAGCAGTTCTACTCTGCACACGTGGGGTTGCTGTGAGTTGGAATCGACTCGACAGCAACTAACAAGAACAACAGCAAAGCAAACAGTTGAGGGGACGTTGGTGGTTCAGTGGTAGAATTCCTGCTCTCCAGGTGGGAGACCGGGCTTTGATTCCCAGCCGTGAGCCTCAAGCACCGCCACCACCTGTCTGTCAGTGAATGGAGGCTTATGTGTTGCTATGATGCTAAGCAGGTTTCAGCAGAGCTTCCAGACTAAAAAAGACCAGGAAGAAAGGCCTTGTGATCTGCTCCCAAAAAGTCAGCCAGTGAAACTGCTATGCATCACAACGGTCTGATCCACCACCAATCGGGACGGTGCAGGACCAGGCAGAGTTTTGTTCTGTCGTGCATGGGGTCACTATGAGTCGGGGCCAACTCAATGGGAGCTGACAGTAACAAGCAAAAAGTAGAGCCCGTGGGACTTTGGGTCCTGAGGCACGCACTCTCTATTTTCTGCAACCCCCCGCCCACTATCCCTGTTTGTCCTACGTCTCCTAAGTGCCAGCTGCACTGTCACTTGAGATGGGCTCCGGTTGTGGCCTGGGACAGCCAAGGTTCATTCAGCCCATTACCTACTTCCCTTCTCTGGCCCACTGAGCCCCTCCACCCTCACACCACCCTCCCCCACCCCATGCCTCTCAGCTCCACTCATTTCTCTAGCTCACTCCAGTCCCTATGCATCCCTGCAAATTTTGAATCTACACGCGTAGTAAAGAAGCTGAGAGAGTATGTCCTGCTTTCTTGTGTTATCTACAGCATGTATTGCTCAGTCCTGGCCAGCAGCCTAACCAGCAGCCTCATCAGCAGTGCTGGCCCTATCTGACTCTTCCCTGTGTGCCCCCATATTGCTCCTGAGCCCTGAGCCCCAGGGGAGAAACATTAGGAAGAGCTGGACGCCATTGCAGTGCTCCTGGCACTCATTCCCAGCGCCTGATTGAAGGACCTGAACTGCGAAGTCAAGCACGTGCCTCAGATGTTCCCTAATTTAGACCCAGCTGGGACTCGGATGCGGAGCCTCTGAATCTATGGTGGGTGGGGTTGGTTTGTCTTGTTGCTGAGACAGTACTGTTGGCAGCCTTCAAAGTCAGCGCTCTCTTGTTCTCCTAGATCTCTTCTTCACTTCTAGTACTACTTTCATAGCACCCCTGGCACCCTCCTCCCTCCCTCCCTCCCTCCCTCCCCTCAGACCTGAATTGCCTCTCACCCATGTGACCTGCCTGAACCTCTGGGTTGGCTCTCAGGCCACAACTTTCGAGATTATGTGCTTTATTACCTACAAAGCAGGCTGCTGGCTACTCTCTCTCAAGCCCTCCATGAGAGAGCACCATTCCCTCCAGAGAACAAACGGAGCACACCTCCCCAGTTCTTGCCACAAACATGGGACGGGGATGGAGTATGACCTTTAGAAACCCTAAATCCAAGAGAGATTATGGAACCCAAAGTGTAATTCAAAAGAATTTTGTTAAATTAATTTTTATTGTGCTTTAAGTGAAAGTTTACAAATCAAGTCAGTCTCTCATACAAAAATTTATATACACCTTGCTATACACTCCTAATTGCTCTCCCCCTAATGAGACAGCACACTCCTTCCCTCCATTCTCTCTCCTCGCGACCATTCGGACAGCTTCTGGCCCCATCTCCCCTCTCATCTCCCCTCCAGACAGGAGATGCCAGCATAGTCTCATGTGTCCACTTGATCCAATAAGCTCTTTCTTCACCAGTATCATTTTCCATCCCATATTCTACTCCAATCCCTGTCTGAAGAGTTGGCTTTGGGAATGGTTCCTGTCTTAGGCTAACAGAAGGTCTGGGGACCATGACCTATGGGGTCCTTCTGGTCTCAGCCTGACCATTAAGTCTGGTCTTTTTTCAAGAAGTTGGGGTCTGCGTCCCACTGCTCTCCTGCTCCCTCAGAGGTTCTCTGTTGTGTTCCCTGTCACGGCAGTCATAGGTTGTGGCCGGGCACCGTCTAGTTCTTCTGGTCTCAGGCTAATATAGTCTCTGCTTTATGTGGTCTTTTCTGTTTTTTTCGTCTCATAATTACCTTGTGTCCTTGGTGTTCTTCATTCTTCCTTGCTCCAGGTAGGTTGAGACCAATTGATGCATCTTAGATGGCTGCTTGCTAGCGTTTAAGACCTTGGATGCCACTCTCCAAAGTGGTATGCAGAATGTTTTCTTAATAGATTTTATTATGCCAGTTGACTTAGATGCCCCCTGAAACCATGGTCCCTAAACTCCTGCCTGTGCTACACTGGTCTTCGAAGTGTTCAGTTTATTCAGGAAACTTCTTTGCTTTTGGTTTAGTACAGTTGTTGTTGACTTCTCCTGTATTGTGTGTTGTCTTTCCCTTCACCTAAAATCAAACTTACCTACTATCTAATTAGTGAAAACCCATCTCCGTCCCTTCCTCCCTCTCCCCTCTCATAACCATCAAAGAATATTTTCTTCTCTGTTTAAACTCTTTCTCCAGTTCTTATAATTGTGGTCTTATACAATACTTGTCCTTTTGCAATTCACTAATTTCACTCAGCATAATGCCTTCCAGATTTCTCCATGCTATGTAATGTTTCATGGATTCGTCATTCTTCTTTATCGATGCATAGTATTCCATTGTGTGACTATACCATAGTTTATTTATCCATTCATCCATTGATGGACACATTGGTTGCTTCCATCTTTTTGCTATTGTAAACAGTACTGCAATGAACATGGGTGTCCATATATCCGTTCGTGTAAAGGCTCTTATTTCTCTAGGATATATTCCAAGGAGTGGGATTGCTGGATCGTATGGTAGTTCTATTTCTAGCTTTTAAGGAAGCGCCAAATCGATTTCCAAAGTGGTTGTACCATTTAATGTTCCCACCAGCAGTGTATAAGTGTTCCAGTCTCTCCACAACCTCTCTAACATTTATTACAAAAGAATTTTTTTTTTTTTAAATGTCAGAAGTTAAATGTTGTACATGTATTGGTACAGTTCCTTTATAGGTTTTCTAACTGCAAAGTTCTGGGTAAGTTTGTTGAAGCTGAACCTCCTATGATACTGCTTTGCTGGTGCCTAAAAGAAGACTTGGTCTGCCTGGTGGACACATGTGTACCCAGTGTTGGGTTAAAGCTGACTCCTGAGAGCCAGTTGTTAAATTTTCAGAAAGTGTATAAGCTGATCGTTAAACACATAAATTGTATTAAAAATAAAGGTAGCAAATACTCAAAACTTAATGGCTTCCTAATTATTTATTTATCAATGCTCTTGAGGTTATGTCTATCATATCTCTGTATACTGGTGTGCTACTTTGTGTCTCTTCCCAACTTCTTGTTCAGTGCCATCATGTTGGAAGCTTGAAATTGGCCATGATAGGAATACTTACACCACAGAAATTTGGAAACACTATAAATCAGGACTTGTTGTTTTGATGCTGGTCTAGAGTTAGGACAGTGATGGAGAAAGTATTAATAATACAGGTTAAACTTAAAATGTGTCATTGTGAATAGTACAAAAATTGAAAACAAAAACGAAAAAAATAAGCTTTCTTCCAGTATTCAGTTCAGCAAAGAAGTTGCTCATGTCATTGACAAATAAGTGAAATTCCGATAAGTTTTTGCTATTTTGTGTTCATCTTCCTTGTTAAGGTAAATGAAAATATCACCCAACGTTCATGTTGGAACCACTGGGTGCAGCTTTGCTACGTGGCCCATTTACCACCTCCATGGCTTTGCTTCTGGCTGTTTTCTTTGACTGGCATGCTCAAGCCCCCTTTCATTCACTGATTCATTTAACAAATAAGTATTGAGTGTGCAGTATGTGCCAGGCACCAGGGACGCAGCAGTGGACAAACCAGACAGAACTTCTGTTCCAGTGGAGGGACACGGACAATAAACAAAATAAATATGTTGACTCCATAGAATGCATTTTCAAATTCTTGCTCTGCATCAAGGTACACATGACCCCCTCTCTGTGTCTTGGTCTCACCGACGGCGGATGAGCTCTGCCTCCAACATGGTCGCATCTTTGAACGGAACTCTGATGGGGACGAGCCTCAGCTCTCCCAGTGGACTCACCTCCAGGGCAGGGTCTTAGCAGTTCATGTGTGAATGGCTTGGAACTGCAATGCCTAGGACTGAATACTGTAGTGGCATTATGCAAGAGGGCTGGCAAGATCATTTTCTTTAGAGTTTGTGAAAGCGGGTGGGGGGGCGGGGCTCCTCCCAATCTAATGATTTGTTAGATGTTCTCTCTGTGGTTGACAGAGCTCTAAGATAAGCCCACCTGAGGGGGCTGAAGAATATTTAATAAAAGAAATATCAAAAGGTAGCCTGCTCATTCACTCGTTTATTTGTTCAGCAAATACGAGTGCCTGCCCAGCGCCAGGTGCCATGTGTGAGCTCTGTGAGCTGCAAAGCCGAATGATCCACGGTCTCTCCTCTTGAGAAATTTCCAGACATGTGGGCCATTTTACAATCCAGGTTGCTGGCCAGGGAACGCACCAGTCAGAACTCTCCAGAAGTTCCCCGCACCCAATCTCTGGAATCATCAGGCCCCTTCCATCATCCAGTCTCCTTTTTCTCTGTTCTCCCTACTTAGCGGTGATCTCACTTTGTAATTGCACATCTGTGTGAGTGTTTGATGTCTGTCTCTCTCACAAGAACATCTGCTCCAGGAGGGCAAGGATGCATGTCTGTCTTACTCACAGGCCCTGGCACAAGTAGGCACTCAGGAAAAACCTGTTGAATGAAGGAAGGAAGGAATGAACATCGAGGAGGGGAGACTGGTATTGGACTAGAGGCCTCAGAGAGCACCCTGGAGCTGGAAGGGTGAAGCCTTCATTCTCTGGCATCAGGCAGTTGAAGCCACACTCCTTGGCATTTGTCAAAGTACACCCTAAACATCACCCCCTTGCAAAGCTTTTTCTTACCCCTTTTTCTGTGGACAAATCTCTGTAACAAAACAGAGCAATTCGCATTATAGCTTTTGTTTGGTTCTTAACCTTTTTTTGGGTCACAGACCCTTATGCTAATCTGATAAAAACTCTAAGGCTTCCTCCCCAGAATAATGCTCATGGCACATGCACAGACATACAAATAAACACACACACACTTTTTACATCGAGTTTCAAGGGGTTCATAGGTTCCCTGATCCATAAACAAGTCAAAAACCCTGCTTTAAAAATTGTGATCTCGACTGCAGACATGCATCGTGTTCTCTGTAACCCCAATACCCATCATGATTCTTGGCACTTAGGCAGCACTTAATATGGAATATTAGATGGATGAATGGAAGGATGGATGGGTGGATGGATGTGTAAAAAAGTGTCCTGATTCACTGTGACCTGTATAGAGTTCGGAGCCCTGGTGGCACGGTGATTAAGCATTCTGCTGCTAACTAAAAGGTCAGCAGTTCAAATTCACCAGCCACTTCTAAGAAACCGTATAGGGCAGTTCTACTCTGTCCTCTAGGGTCACTATGAGTAGGAATTGACTCAACAGCAACAGGTTTGGTTTAGTTTTTATATAGAGTTGAGCTAATAATTCCATCAAAGTCATAGGTGGAAAAGGGGTTGTCTTGAGCAGAGAATAGTAGCATTCTTTTTACCATTGGTCTGTCCTGGCCCTAGGAGTGTGATTCTGCCCACACGTGGGAGGCCCACCAATCCCATAAGAGCATTTTACAAATAAAATACAAGTGTATGGCATTTGACACATTGTTTGATAATGGGACAGAATATTTGAAATTGAGCCTCTCTCAGAAAATCAGGGACTACAGCATTTTAAAGGACCATAATTTAGTCCTGAGGTTGTTTGAGTTGTTCTTGGAGCTTCTTTTAACTCCCAGATGGGGATGATCAGGGACTGGACTGCACTTCCCATAGAGACTAGTTAGTCCTCCAACTTTGGGTAGAAGGGCCTAGCGTGGTAGACCATCTGCCAGTCAACAACTTTCTCCATGGTCACCTGGGTGACTGATCCCTAGTGGGTACTTCCAGATGCTGTCCATCTTCTGCTTCTACCAGTAAACTGCCCCCACAGCCACCACGCACACACACACACAAAGATGGTGAATCCCTGGTCTTCAGTTTTCAACTCTGAAGGCGTTTAAAAAAAAAAAAAATTTTTTTTTTTTTTTGCCTTTATTTTCATCCCTACTTTTCACATTAGGACACTTGGCAATGTTGATTTTCAGACACCAGAATAGTTCAAAACCATGGGGCTAAAAAAGAAATCCAACAAACCCTACAGTATTAGAATTTGCATGGAAAATGCTTGTCAAGGAAATTTATTTTGCGAAATATTTCCTCCTGGGAGAGCTCCCTTTCCTTGTATCCCCATATTGAACATTATTCTCCCGTGCAATCTTGGTAGGCAAAGGTACCATTGGCAGGTAATTTGTCTAGCCAATATCTAATTATGAATTAAAGCCCTTGTTTTTTCTGGCATGTTTTCAGCTCGGCAGCCGATCGGAGACGAAGCTCAGGTTCAGTTTATAGGGCATCTGAAATGTTCTTGGACATACCCGAATGACGAAAGATTTCTTGGCCTTGGCTACAGGCTGGGGAACAGGATTCTGTAAACTCTATTAGCAGACAATGGAAGCGCCTGATGGATGGAGCTGAAATTGCAAAACATTGTTCAATTAAAAGAAAAGGTGAAGACTCATGGGGCAGGGGCTGTGACTCTCACATAAGGAGATACTTATCTCATGGCGATGCACCAGCCGGTGGTAGTTGGCGAATCTGTCACTGTTAGACACACCAGTGTGTATATGTACTGCTCAGTTGTTGACTGGAGGGTTTAATCATCACTTGCGAGAACTTAGTCAAGAAAGCACTGGCCAGGTTAGAGGTATGGCCGCTGACACTGGCAGGTGGTTAATTACAGACTCCCCAGCTCCATGGAAGTGCATGGTCCCCGTGTAGACAAGGGGAGAGCTCCTGACAAAGAAGCAGAGAGCCAACCTTGTCTCTCCATTATTCCCATTTGTGTTGGGTCTATTGTATTTGCAGTAATCGTTAATTATAAAAGCTGTTACTGTGGAATGGATTATCAATATTATTCATTTCTGTATTGTTGCCTGGTAACATCCCTTTGTGCCCAAGACACGCATGTTTCTGTAGTTACGGGTTGAAGAAGTGAAACCTTTCTCAGCCATTTTGCCATCACGATATCATCAAAAGCTATTTTGAGAGAGATGAGAACCAAGCCTGTGGGGTGAAAAATGGACTACAGTGTGACGACAGCCTGAGTTTTTGAAAAGGCTTAATTTTAACCAGAATAGTTCTTCATGATGCTATGTTCCCCAGCAGCAAGACAGAAAAATGCTTCTAAACAGTTAACTGCATTCTGCTGTCCTCTTCTGGAAAACTTTCTGTCCCATTACAGACCGATCTCTACTGTGGAACCCATTTTACACATCCCCAGGGACTGCAAGAGAGGCGAGCAGTTGTGAACCTTTCGGTTTTTGACAATTTCCAACCTAAGAAATGATCACTGATGGAGAAAATAGGGCATTAGATATTGCAGGTAGGGTCTGTTTGTCCCCCTGTGAAGTCAGGTTATCTCCATCACCCTGCTGGTTTTGAAAATGCCCCGTTAGTGGAGGCAATGCTGGCAGAGCTATCACCAGAAGTACTCAAAATCATTCTCTTTAAAGGTCATACTGGTGGAATTTTCAGATAATACTTGGCATTGCTTTTTTCTTTTTTTTAAGTGGGGAAGCAGCTGCTCCAGGCCTGGGAAGAGGTCATCTGTTGGGTTTTAGATTTCCAGTTATGGCTGCAACCCCACAAAAGTGGTTATCGTGTAGAGATAATTACATTCCATATTGTTCATTCGAAACTCTCGAGATGGACTGATTGGCATATTTAAATCTCATCTCCTAGGCATTTGCTAATTATCATAGCCTGGTTGGGGGAGAAAACAAAAAAACCTAATCAAATAGCTGTTTAGAGATGCTTTGCATGTTAAAAATGTGCTGGGTTTGTAGGAAAAGAAGAAATGTGCCACCCATTCTCCTCTGGTTCTCTTCCTGACCTCAAGAGAGTTTAAACTTTCAATGGTTTAAATAGCCATAGCTAATCACTCATGAAACATTTTTGTATTTAAATTCTCCCTTTTTGCATCCTTTCCATCCCTGACCCCCTTTCTTCATCCTCTGAGCAAAGCATTCTCACTCAGTGACTCCACATGCAGGAGGGACCATTGAATTCTAGCTAGTGAGGCTCATCCTTTCAAGTGGTACCAGCCAGGCCTGGAGTCAAATCTGAGAGCAAAGGGCTGCTCACAGCTTTCTCAGGTTCATAAATGGAACATCAGGTCCAGAGTGAAAGTGAGAGGCATTTCTTCTTTGCCCCCCCAAAAAAAAAAAAGGCAGCTTCTCAGGTCAGCAGGTTGAGTGGCATCTACCCTCCTTAGAAAAGGCACCCGAGACTTGGTGTTATTTTGTTAGCAACAGCTGGAGGAGACCCCTACCCCCAGCCCCCACAACTGTTTGCTGAGCCGACATCTTTCTACGCAATGGATTTCCAGCCACTGTGCCTAGAATTGGGAAAACAGGATGGTTTCCTCCTTAATACAGAATATACAGTTTGTCGGTGACAGAAATCTCACCGAGGCCTTTCTTTTATAGGGAGTGTCTGGAAGGGCCTGTCTTTGAGATTTATGAAAGAGCCCCAGTGAGCCCCCGTTACCTACGAAAGCAGGTACAGGGAAGAGGAATTTTGTGAAAGTTTGGTCAAATCACCTGTCATCATAGGCCATTAGCTCATTTGTCTCCCTTCTGTGAAAGGGCCTGCTTTGCCCACTCTGCAGGAGCTGCCATCTTCCTACTGCACTTTCACAAGCCCCGGCAGGAAGCCCCAGATCTGGAGGCAGCTTAGGAAGGAGAAAACCCAGGTCCTGTTAGAAGCCAGAGCAGTAGAGCTGGGGAAGGTATATCCAGCTTTTTGGGAGCAGGACGCATGCATCTGAGGGAGGTGGGAGAAGAAAGCTAAAAATCAAGCCAGCTAAAAATCAAGCAAGCTGAAGGCCGGCAAGAGCTTTGACTCTGACAATTTAAACAATTCAAAAATTTGTGAGACGTGAAGATCTGAGTTTTCTCTCACCCTCCTTGCCTGTCTCATTCGTTCATCAAGATTAGAGCCTTTTGGGTTTTCATAGTTAAATATTCTTTACTATTCTGTTTCAGGGTTTTGAAATCAAATTGCTTGATGTTTGACTCCGTCCTGTGTGATTAGGTTACCTTTTATAATACGGCTGCAGTAATCTTCAACTCAACACTGTCAAGGAAAATGTCCTAAGTGTCCCATGAAAGTCAGCCTTGTAGGGGTAAGAAAACACCAACCACCCCTTAGTATGAATCTAGACGTGCCACTGCACACCATCCATCATCACAGACCTAGAAAAGTGAAAGGAAAACCTACACTGAGCTGTCTGATTAATGCAAACTCAAGGAGGGCTTATGGGATGGCAGCTACTTGGTTTCGTAGGATGAATGAGCTCTAAGACCTGAGTCATTTCCTGTGGTATTTGTAAGACTGGGCAGCTCTGTTTACTCCTTGGGAATGCTCTCTCCTGTTGTGAATGGGGAACCTTATCAGTGGGTTTTGCAAGCCTTTCTAGCCCAAAGAAGAAAACAGGTACTTTGGATTCTTTTAAGGACTGACAGGGCCTGGGAGGAATAAGGAGAAAAGTCAAATGCGTCTGTTGGGCTATAAATGGGAATAAGGAGGAGTATTTTTTTCAGATACTAATTAAGGTCTCAGCTCAGTTATCATCTTGGAGAAGTTCCTTGACCACCCCTGCCCCTTACCTTGTTTGATTTTTCTTCATATTGCTTGTCACCATTCAGAAGTACCCTGCTTGCTTATTTGTTTTCTTGTTATTGCCTGTCTCCCCACACTAGGCTGTATAAGCTGTGAAGGCAGGCATCTTGCCAGTCTATGTACCAGAACCCTGCTCAATACAAATTTTCTGAATGGATGTCGGGGTTGAGGGGTGATGTCAAGGGAAAAACAAGAAGAGGCAAAGGTTGGAGGCAGACAGACCTAGGTTTGGCTGTGTGCCCTTGGACTAATGATTGAACCTCAATTTTCTTGACTATAAAATGGGCATATACGTATTTCCGAGAAAAACGTTGGGGAATTCAAAGACATAACCAACCCCCAAACCAAAGGCACTGCTGTCAAGGTGATTCCGACTTATAGCAACTCCATAGGGCTTCCAAGGCTGTAAATCTCTATGGAAGCAGACTGCCACATCTTTCTCCTGAGGAGCCGCTGGTGGTTTCAAACCGCCGACCTTTCGGTTAGAAGCCCAGCACTTAACCGCTGCATCACCATGGCTCCTGTAATGACAAAGCACATGCTAATATCTGGCACAGGGTGTGGTATGTGCAGGTGCTCAATAACACCTCAGTAAATACCGTTTCCCTCTCCAGGCCTTGGTTGCAACAGTTTACAGGACAAGAATGTTCAGTGGTTCTCAGGTCTCCTTCCTGAGTCTAGGGATGGAATCTCCAAGGAGAATCCTACTGATGCTCTTTTGGCTCTGAGGAGAACCCCCGGAAAGTGAGGATGGTTCCATGTGGATAAATTAGAAATGGGCCCACAGGATGCTATACCCAAAGCTGGCTCCTCTAGGGATGGCAACACAGGCTAGGAAACCAGACTCCTTCCCTTCTGGAGCCTGCTTGTTCTCATCACCTGCGAGGGTTCCCCTGTGACCCCAGGAGGCCCTGAGACAGGCCAGACAGGCCCCTTGCTGACACAGAGATGCCACTGAGCAACGTTTAGAAAGTGAGTATCAAGGCTGGAGTTTCAGATTTCAGATAGCATCACCTCCCTGGGAAACTGGGCACTAGGAGATTACTTCTCTCAGAGCTCTAGTCCACTCAATTTGTTATTTTCCTTGTTTTTACTTAAACCTGTCTTTGCTCCTTCCTTCCTTCCATCCTCCTGTCCATCCTTCCTTCCCCCCTCCTCTCTTCCTCTCTCTCTCCCCTCTTCTCCCCTCCCTCCCTCGCTACATCCCTCCTTTCTTCCTTTCTATTCTTAACATTTGGGCAAAAGAACTGGTTCTGCCTCTTTTACATTTCCAGGGGCTCCAGGCTCAGCTGGAGTATTTTTAAAGCAGGTCATCTCTTCCTTCTTCAGGGAGCAGGAATTTGGACATTTCTCGTTTTTCAAAGAGAAGCAGACCTCAGGAAGGGCTGATCAGCCAGGCACCAGGCGGCAGCCAGTCCTGCTTTGATTCTCCGTGTGCCATGTGTGGTCCAGAGATGCTAGGTCTATGTTTTGTTCATTCATTCATTAGACAGCAAGCAGCCTGGTGAGATGGAAGGGGACAAAGGCTTTTGAATTGGCCGGACCTGGGCTTCAAACACTGGCTCTGCCACTTGCCAGCTGCACAGCCACAGATGTGTTGTGGGAAAAGCAGACACCAAGCCTTACCTTGGAGGGTTGGTGGGTGGGAAGCACTTGCTATATGGTTCAGAGTGCAGCTGCCCCAGTTCTCCTCTTACATCCCTTTTCTGGCTCTGCCATGTTTGTTTTATGTCCTTGGACAAGTTAGTCATTTAAACCTCTAGGACTCAATTACTCAATAGCTTCATCTATAAAATAGAGATAATAATGGCAACCCACCTTGCAGGGCTGGTCTAAGGGCTCAGCACATAGTAAGTGCCTGGTAGATGTCCATGAGATTAGATAACGTGCTGTACTGAGTTCCTCTGGTTGGCCAGACTCTGTGGGTTGGAGATGTGGAGGTGAATAGGTCCTAGTGCTCAAGGGGCAGGAAAAACAGATGTGAAATAAATCATTACCCTGCAGAGGTGTTAAATCCAGAATGCTGATACCCAGGTTCTGGAATATCAGAATTTCTCGTGCAGAAAAGGGCTGTGGTGGAGTGGAAAGCTCATTCGAGACTCGGTGGGTTGGTTTGTTCATTCAGTTTTTCACTGGCAAGTGCAGAGTCCCTGAGACGGTGTATTAGTTTCCTATTACTGCTGTAACAAATCACCATAGGCTTAGTGACTTCACACAACGAAAATTTATTATCTTTCAGTTCTGGAGGTCACATGTCTAGAATGGATTTGCAGGGTTGTGTTTCTTTCTGGAGGCTCTAGGGGCTGCCTGCATTCCTTGGCTCATGGCCCCCTTCTAACTTCAAAGCCAGCAATGGCCAGTGGAGTCATTCTCACATCTCATCGCTGTGGTACTGACTCTCCTGCCTCCCTGTCTCACGTACAAGCACCCTCGTGATTTCGTTGGGGCCCACGCGGATAACCCGGGATAATCTCCACATCTCAAGATCAGCTGATTAGCAACCTGAATTCCTCCTTTCCATGCAACCTAATGTATTCCCAGGGTCCAGGGATTACGACATCATGGACGGTGGCGGGGGTTATCCTGCCTGCCACAGGTGGGAAGGGGCTGGGTGTGTTTGAGGTGATATCTGAAGGCACTGTGACTGGAGTGTGGGGAGCAGGGCAAAGGGGCGTGGGGAGAGGTCAGAGAAGCAGGCCTTTCAGGCATGGTGTGATGGGAGCTTTGGAGGGCCTTACACAGAGGAATGGCATGAGGTGTTTTTTAAGGACTCTCCCTGGTGGTTGTGAGGAGAAGGGATGGAGGTGAGGTGGAGCGAGAGAAGAAGCAGGGAGACCAGCTAGGAGATCACTGCTGAGGTTCAAATGAGAGGCAATGGTGGGAGGGAGGCAGTGAGGGGATGGATCAGAGATACATGTCAGAGTGTAGCCAGCAGACTTCCTGGTGAGTTGATGTGAGGTGTGGTGCAAAGGAGACTCAAGGGAGACTCCAGGGTTTCCGGCTTCAGTAACCAGGGGATGGTGGTGCTGTTTCCTGACGTGTGGAAGACATGGGGAATGTGAAACCCAGGGCGGGAGTCAGGAGTGCTGATGTTTGCTGGGAGTTCCTTGTATGCCAGGCGCCGTGCTGAGCCCCTTAACATTGTAATTAATCCTTAATCCTTACCACATCCATTCGAGGTGGGTTCTGTCACCGATGCGTTCTCTGAGAGGCAGTGGAGCACTGTGGCCAAAAGCATAGACTGCCTGGGTTCAGACCCCAGCTGTGCCTCTTACTCCAGCAAGTGCCTCATTTTCCTTATCTGAGAGTGGAAGTAATGATATACTAAAAAGATTAGTGTGGAGATGAAGTAAGTTCATGCATATGTAAAGTACCAGTGACTCATGGAAAACTTTGAATAAGTGTAATATAATAGTATTATTTTTAAACAGATGAGAAAAATTGAGGCATAGAGAAGTTAACGATCTTGTTCAAGGACACACAGTGGGTACAGCTGGGATTTAAAGCCAAGCTCTTGGATACTATGCCTTATGCCCTCAAGAGCACCTCTCAGCGCTGTGCTGAAGACTGAACGTGGCTTAGTACGACGCATGGCACATGGCATATGTTGTAGAAACATATGTATGTGTGTGTGAGGTAGTTTCTTTATCTGCAAAATGAAGGTGATGGCCCCCACCCTGCCTAACTCATAAGTGGCCATAGGCTCAAACATGGGAGGCAAAACTCCTGGAGATTGTGAAGCTGCCTGCACATAGGCTGCTTTTGTACGGAACTCCTTGGAAAGGGCCTTATTCAACAATTTCCCCCCCGGGGAATGTTACTTGCAGATAATCTGACATCCGTCTTTGCCTCCCCTACTTTCTTTCCCCTCTTGCTTCTTAGCACGTAGTCTGTCATAGAGCAGAGGAGCAGGGAGGACATTTCATTTTGCAGTCAGGAAACCAATCTAAATGCACTAGCAGAGCTCAGATTTGCTCCTGGGTTCCGTGACACTATCCAGCCAGCATCTTTTCTCTGTCTGGAGACTCTTCACCAAGATCACAAAGATGTCTCACCTGGAAAATGCGTCACACGCCTGTGGCCTCCAAGTTGGAGCTGTTCTCTCGTTGGGGCATTCATTAAATCCTCATGGAGTAAAATAAGCCACTGGGTGGCGGGTAGCTCTGTCCTAGGTACCCCCTTTTCCATGGTCCTTACAAGCTGAGCAACCACGGGGGCTCCCCGTGTGTGGTGACCATCATTGGACATATATCAGCATATGTTTATGGAGGGACTCAGTGCCAGGCACTCTGCTGGGTGCTGGGGAGCTATAGTGAGCCAAGGGAGCCTCGTGGAGCTACATACTGGGGGCAGGGGCAGGGGCAGGGGCAGGGGCAGGAATAGATACTAATTAATCACACAATTAGTGTAAAATTACCACTTTAATAACCCTCTATAAGAGGGGGATTCACCCAGATCGGGGAGGCCAGGGGAGGCTTCTCTAGGAAGTGGCAACTAAGCTGACATCTGGAAGATGAGTGGAACTCACTAGGCAAAAAGGGGAAAGGAGGAGTGTGTTGAAGAGAGGAGATACCTTGTGAAAAGGCCCTGTGGCAGGAGGAATCACAGGTCTTTGAGGAGCTGAGAAAGAAAGGTAGTATGGCTGGGGCAGAGACGGGGACGAAAAGCTGAGGCTGGAGGCCTGGGATTCTGCAGGGCTTGATAGGCGACATCAAGAAGTTTGATCTTTATACCTGATTGAAGTGTTTAAGTGTGTGTCTGTATCAGGGTTGCAGAGAGATATGAATAAATTTGCCTTTCAAATATCTCGCACTGTGTTGGCAGCAGTGTGGAGAACAGTTGGAATGAGGCCAGAGAGCCCTCTTATATAGCGGTAGGGAGGCTGCTGTAGGGGCCTCAGAAGCGGAGAGAGGTTTGGATTGGGGTGGTACTCATGGGGGTGGTGGGGTGAGAGAAGTGGTTGGAGAGGTACTTGGTGGGTAAATTAATAGGGTAGCACTCATCCTCTGTCTGCCTTTTATTAAGCACATATTATGTACCAGCCGCTGTGCTAAACAGTTGACGTTATTTACTCTTAGGGTTATTCTAAATATTCTTGTCCTTCTTTTAACAGATGAGGAAACCGAGACTCTAAGGAAGCTGGGTCTTGGTAATCTCAGGCCCTCTGTAGCTGGTCTAGAGCACCAGAGTTGAGAGTGTGAGCCCTGGACACAGACCAACCCATGCTGCTCAAGGCTTGGTCCCAGGACCAGCAGCTGGGCATGCCCTGGGAGTGTTTTAGAAATGCAGCATCTTGGGCCCCACCCCAGAGCAGCTACAGCGGGGCTGCGATTACCAAGACTGCTCAAATCCGAGTCCCAAGGGCAGGGCATGGGGGAACCCTATGGACCTCAGATGGATAGAAAATCATATAACGTTTTTGATTCCCTACCTTTGTCTTTCAGTAGCTCAAGCAGGACCCCCAAGTCCAGCCAAATCCCAGCCGTGCCCAGCTTCTGAAGTATAAACCAGGGGTTACGTGTGTTCACTTTGGGTTACACTGGGAGGTGGGGGTGCCTCGAGAAATCTAACATGGATAGTTTTCACGGACCAAGCTGTCAGCAGTTTCCCAGGGCTGTGCTGAAGGCGAAGAAAAAGCAGCCTATGGTTCTAATCTCTGTGAGGTCACTAGATCCTGGGATCATTAGAGACTAAATCCTCTCCTGATCAGCCGCTGCAAATGGGGCCTCCCGGAGTTCCTGTTGGGAGACACCAACAAGTCTTTTACCTCATGGTGTGAGCACTTGTCCTTAAACACTAGGAAAATCCATTTTCCTTCTCGGCAGCTCTGAGAAGGTCCTGGGTCATTGCCAGACCTGGTCCTGTCTGTCTCTGTGGGTTTTTTTTTAATTATAAAAAGCGGGGGGATGTCTTCCGGTTGAGGTACTTCCTTCCTTCCCACTTGCCTTCAAAGATTTTCCGATGTGAACTTTATGTTAGTTTTCCACTCTTGGGGCAGCCCGTCCGTGCTCCCATTTCCTCCCCTCCTCGAATACATCCTTTCTCTCTTGGCTGCACATTATCTGGGGCTCCTCAGCTCAGGGTGGTGGTGGGGGGGCTCTGTGCCTGGGTGACACCATGGAATTCTGGTCTCTTCTCTGCAGAATTCTTGGGCTCTCAGACAGGTTGAGAAACTTGAAATCATAACAAATCTGCCTCGAACTAGTAAATATTATGCATTTTAAGATTTTGTGTTGTTGTACATTGTTCAGGTGGACAAGAGCATCTTTTGTTTGAGAAAGAACTGAAGAGATGTCTTAGAATCCAGTTCCGGCTGCCCCACCTGTGTGTCTCCATCATTGCAGCCTTTTCTGCCTTTGAAGGGCTCAGGTGAAGGGAAGCTTTGTGGTCTATTGTTAGGTGCTCTTTGAACCTATAAAAGTCACAGACTGCTGGGAGGGAGGGGGCTTCCAGAGACATCCAGAGCACCCTCTGTCTCTAGCATGGGCGCACACACACACACACACACACACACACACGTCTGTTGTGTATTCCTAGAGCCCAGTGGAAGCAGAGTATGATTTCTCTTGGTATTTAGTTCTTATGTTTCTTGATTCTTGCAGCCATGCTCTCATGGCTGCCCTATATTTCTCTTGCTGTAGCTCAGGCTGCCCCTGCCCCAGTCACTTGCTTTAGCATCCTGCCCTGTGTTCTCGAAGACTAGATCACCCCTGTGCTATTAACTTCTGTGTCCTGGCCGTGGCAAATCACTTCCCTCTGTGGGCCTCACACAGGGCCTCACACAGTTCTTGTAAAATGCGCCTCCCTGGAAACCCTATAGGGTCACTATGAGTTGGAAGTGACTCCACGGCAAAAGGTTTGGTTTTGGTCTGGCCCTAAATTTCCATTTGACCTGGTGTTCTGGCTCTGGGCTTCTATTTATGTTGTTTCTGATGCCGAATGGCCCTCTCTAAGGTTCCCAGGTGTAAAGCCCTTCTTCTCTTTGATCAAAACCCAGCTCAGTCACATCCACCCAGCGGCCGACCACCCAGCGGCCGACCACCCAGTGGCCAACCACCCAAGTGCTCTCTGAATTCCCTTTTGATTTAGGGGTAGCGTCATATCATTTCTTCTTTTTGTTTTCATCTTAACAGCCTTTATTTTTTAATTTACAAATACTTCTAGGTATTTATTGTAAAAAGCTGTAAAAAATTGAGAAAATATAGATCAGCAATAAAATAAAAATCATTAAACTTCTCATTATCTCACATACCCACTGTCAGTATATTCCTGTATTTCCTTCCAGTCGTTTTTCTTACCATTCATACCCAGCCCAGTGAGTTTCATACTATATAATTTGGAATCTTGTTTTTCCACTTAATATTATATAATGAGTATTTTTACATATCTTTAAACATTTGAAAACATAGTGTTTTTTTTTTACTGTATTTTTTAGAGCTGAGTTTTTTGTTTACAGAGAAATTGTGCAGAAAGTACAGAAAGTTCCCCTCCACGCACACACCATTTTCCCTGTTATTGACATCTTCTGTTGCTATGGGACATTCATTACAATTGATGAGCCAGTATTGATACATCATTATCAGCTAAAGTCCATGGTTTACATTAGTGTTCACTGCTTGTGTAGTGCAGTCCTGCGGGCTTTAACAAACGCATCATGTCATGTGTCCACCATTTCAGTATCCTACAGAATAGTTTCACTGCCCTAAAGATGCCCTGGACTTCACCTGTTCATCCCCCCTCCCTCCCTGGGACTGATCTTTTTATTGTCTCTTTAAAAAGCAGTTGCTGTGGAGTTTATTGCTACTCATGGCAACCCCCCGTGTGTCAGAGTACAGCTGTGCCCCACAGGGTTTACAATGGCAGATTTTTCTGGAAGTGGATCACCAGGCCTTTCCTCCTGAAAACATGGTTTTTAATATCTGTTTAATATTTCACATCTCATACTTTATTTAGCCCTTGCATAGTTATTTCTAAAGGGGAGTGTTTATCCAGCCAAGTCCACTGAACTACCCAAACCAGATGAGATCAAGTATGCGAAGAGCTCCGCAAATCTAAGCAACGAGCATTCGTTATGTTAGTTTTCTCTCCCCAAATTAACTACCTTATGGTATGGTCACAAAAGGGTTATACTACTTTCCTATTCAACAGGTTTTGCACAGTGTTGGTCAGAACAAGCTGTCTGGGTTTAATCTTTAAAAGGGCATGTGGATATTGATAACTTTTAAATTCTGTCTTAGCAACTTCTTAGAGATTCAAGCCTAAGGAAATTATTTGAGACATAGAAAAAGGAGTGTACACAAAGATGTTCATCATGGCATTATTTACAAGAGTCCCAAACTAGAAATCACTTAAAATGTCCAATTATATGGGAGAAGGATTAAGTAAATGATGATGAGTATGGTTGCTGGGTTATTTACAAAGCCTTTGTCATGAAATGTAAAGTGTTAATATTAAAATCACTGGAAAAAGCAAAGATACGTGGATGGAAAAAGTGGAAAGAAAGATGGCCAAATGAGAACAGTGGTTAGGTGACTGTTTTTCTTCTCTCTGTCTGCTTTTCTATAATGAACACATATACCTTTTATACTATATATATATATATATATATATATACACATATATATTTTAGTGTATAGAACCATATTTTTTAAAAGATCTGGAAGGATATATACAGAAGATGGAAGTAGAGGGTACAGAACAGAGCTCAAGTGAAAGGAATGACCTAGAGGTGGGAGAAGAGAGAGTGGGAGGCTGAAGCCTGGATTGAGTTGAAACTTCTGGAAAATGCTCAGGACCACAAAAGGGGTCTTTTAATTTATTTTTGGAGCAAAAAGAACAGAATAGAGATGAGCACCTCATTTAAGCATGGTGATATAATAGGGAGTTGCTAGTTCCCAAGTGGCTTGCTTAGCTCAATCCTCAGACCAGAGTGGGCAGGACAAGTTTGCTGAGGGGCATGGAAGGCCCAGCAAGGCCCGTGAGGAACTGTGGGTAAGGAGAACTGCAAGAGACTGGCAAGGGGCACATTCTGTTGTGATATATAAAAAGTGGGAGAAAATAAAATTCTGGAATGTATAGACTTGCGTAAAAATGACTTCTACAACCTCCAGCAAAATTCTCTAATTTTTTAAAATTATTTTCAGACTTACAGAAAAGTTGCAAAAATCAACCAGAGATTTCACATTTACCCTTTACCCAGATTCTGCAAATGTTAATATTTTACTAAGTTTGTTCTTTTCCCTCCCTCCCTCCCTTCCTCTGTACTACCTTCCTCTCTGCTCTCTCTCTACAGATAGACACACAATTACTGTTTTCTGAACCATTTGAGAGTAAGTTCCAAACATCATGCCCTTTACCCTTAAATACTTCATTGTGTATGTCCAAAAAGATAATGACATGTTTCTGCATAACCACAGTAAAACCATCAAAATCAGGAAACCAACACTGATATAATTCTACTATCTGATGCCTGTAACCCACTTAGATTTCGCCACTTGTCTCCAGTGTCCTTTAGAATAATAATAATATTGGTCGTTGTCACTTCAGCTCCAGGATCCATCCACATGATTACATGTTGCATTTAATGGCTGTGTCTCCTTTGTCTCCTTCAGTCTAGAACAGTTCCTCAGTCTTTCCTTTCCGGTCATGACCTTGGTGTTTTTGAAGAGTATGGGCTGTTTAACGTCGTAGGTTTGTCCCTCAATTTGGGTTTGGTAACTCCATGTTTAACTTTTTTTTTTTTTGACCAAACTGTTTTCTAAAGCAGCTACACTGTTTTACATCCTCACCAGCAATGTATGAGGATTCCGTATTTCCCCACACCTTCACCAACACAACACTCCATCTTTTTGATTACAGCCATCCTAGTGGGACTGACAGGTTTAAGTAAGTGAGTTGCAGGCATTTAGTACAACAAGTGATGATCCCTAGGAGCCAAAATAGGCTCTCTATGAACAAATCATGCCAGTCTACCGTCTTATTTTCCTTAAAAAGCAAACAAATGAACAACTTTTCCTCTTCTAGGGCCGAGTGTTTTTGTACTTTGGCCCCGTATTTCACAATATTGTTGTGGACAGAAAGTGGAATTACAGGGGTTGTGCTGATTACGTAGTAGATTCCCCATTTGCTGATGAATGACACTCAAAAGTAGCACTAGACCCAGCCAGGAGAGAAACCACTAATGATATTTCCCTGACTCTGTCCCCAGCCTGGCTCCTTAGAGTTTCTGTCAAAAATTTGGGGGAGGCTGCAGATTACCCAAAGCCAACAGGCATGTAACTAATACAACCTGGTTCCAGAAAGATCCCAATGGCATGGAATGGTAGGCAGAGTCCGTGGAGATGCAGTTACTGCGGACAAATGGCGAGTCCACACCTCCAGGATCTGGTCCAGATATAACCGTGGAGCATTTACGCTTTGGATTCTGCTCATTACTAGAAGTGTGGCCAACATAACAAACAGACAACAAAGTCTCAGGGCTCCCTGGAAAGTAAAGACCCTGGTCTAATGGGTCTCCAGTTTCAGAGGGACACTGCATGAGAGCAGGGAATTCAGAGCTGTGCCATAGAGCAAGTGTCAAAGGAGCTGGCATTTCAGCTGGGAAAGAGGCAGCCTAAGGAGACATGAGAGCTAGCTCCCGTGGCTGAAGGTCTGTGGTATGGACACAGGATGAGCTGTCTTCCCTATGGCCCAGAGGGGGAAATAGATTTTGACCGATTAAGGAAGAACTTTGTGAAACTCCTCATTTGGAATGGGCTGCCTGGTAAGGTGGTGAGCATCCCATCACTGGGGGTGTTGAAAGAGAGACTGTTTGATCATTTATTATGGAACTTGCTGTCCATTGGGCAGGAGGTGGTCTGAATGACCTTTGAGGTCTAATTGCTGCCTAAGTGTGCTGTCCATCTCTAAAGCCAAATTCAGGGGTCATCCAAGGCACATATCACCAGTTCCAGAGGGTTTGTGTAAAGATTAGCCTTTCTATGAGTCCTCCTCTTCTTGTAACCCATCAGGACACTTGGGTCCACATGAAGGTCTCCTTGAGACAAACACTGGCCCTCTTCTGAGCACGTCTCTTGCTCAGCAGCTCATTCTCTATGACCCATTTGACTATCACTGTGTGTGGTCTAAGTCAGGTCTTCTAGCTGATGTTAAACTCCTCAAGATCAGAGCCGATTTTCCTGTGTGTTCTTTCATTCATTCAGCAAATATTTAATGAGCACCTACTATGTGCTGGTCCCTGAATGAGAGTGGGGAGCAGGGGACTGACAAAATAGTTACAAGTACAAACATTTGACTATAGGACGCTGTGGGGCCAGGCAGCAGGACTGTGGGGTGGGAGTGGGCTGACTTAGGTGTACTGGAGAGCTGGCCTCCCTGCAAACGTGCCCTTTCACCTGGGACCTGGAGGGAGATGAGCAGTGGCAGTAAGGACAGGGGTGGCCAGGACAGCGCTCCCACCATGGGTGCAGCCCACACACAGGACAGGAAACCTGGTGGGGACTTTTTTAGAATACCTTGTTAGCTATCATCTAGTCAATTCCGACTCATAGCCACCACATTTGTTATGGAGTAGAACTGCCCTGTAGGGTTTTCTAGGCTGTAATCTTTAAGGAAGCAGATAACCAGGCTTATTCTTTATAGAATCAGATCCATGGTGCTGTTGGGTGGGTTTGAACCATCAATCTTTCAGTTACCATCAGAGTGCAAACCATTTGTGCCACCCAAAGGCCTTAGGGTGTATTAGGAAGAGAAATAAGGATTGCCTGGTTGGGGGTCTTTCTTCGTCCCCTGATCATCTAGTGCCTTCACGGATTCAGCATGACCTGAGGAGGTGGCAGGTGTGTGTCTGAGGGTCTGTGTGTGTGTGCGTGCACGCGCGCACGTTCACATGGGTGTGATGGACAGGCAGCTCTGCTTGCCTTCTGAATTCAGTTCCAAGCAATGCGGGGATCATTTGCACCTTCATCCCCCTCCGTCGTTGTGGATGCCTGTGAGAACGGGCCACACTCCAAACATCTCCACATCCCTGCAGTGATGTGCAGATACCTATGATTCTCTTAATTACGCCTGTACGCCCACTTCTCGCTGTCTTTTAAGCAGGAGGAGTTTTGAGGGTAAGGCACAGTCCTCCCCCTGCAGACCCCCACTCCTTCTCCCCCAACTGCCACTTATGCTTTAACAGCCCCCTCCTGCTCGCCCACCCAGCCACCTCCCCCACCTCACACTGACTCAATGGAGGGAGCCCCCCAGAAAAGAGAGATGGAGGGAGGAGGCCAGTCCCCCTCAAGCACTCATACCCAGCAATTACTTCCCGTTATTGCCAATTCAAGATAAGTAGAAAATAACAGAGGAATGGAACCAGGACTCGAAGACCGTGCCAAGTGGTTGGCATGCGTTACCATGACATTTGCATGTGTGTCATATGAGGAGCTCCACGTCCTGCCAGCCATGGGGGTGGGCTCTGCTGGCGTGGGCGCCGAGAGACCTGGATTCCAGCCCTGGCTGGCTGTGCCACCCAGGCCCCTCTCCGTCTCGGAGTTTCACCACCTATAAGATACAAGGTGTACTAGATCGTTCTGCCATTTCATGGAGAGTCCAGGCCACAGACCTGCCCTGTCGCCCTCCGGCTCTGTGCACTTGGGCAGCAGCAGCAAGCACAGCTGTAGTTACTGTCCAGATGTGCCTGAAAGAGGTGGCTTGTAAGCCTTGGCGGCAGAAGCAGCAGAGCATGGGGATGTCCTAGGAAGAGGGCTGCTGAGGCAGAAACATGTTCTGGGAGAGAGAAGGGCAAAAGGGTGTGGGACAGTGTCTGGAAGTGAGGTGAGAAATAGAAATACACATGTCATAGATCGCTGGTTCTCACATGTGGCCCACCGACCAGCAGCATCACGTGGAGATGTTAGAAAGACAAATTCTCAGGCCCCACCTCCAACCTGCTGGATTGGAAACTCAGGAGTGGGGCCCTGCAATCCGTTTAACAAGCCCTCCAGGTGATTCAGATGCAAGCTAAAGACCGAGAAACTAATCGAATGGATGGAAGGAGGGGTGGCTAGATGAGGCATGGGGGACCAGATGGGAACTTTGAAGACTGAAACGGGAAGAGAACTAGCATTGGTTGAGCACCTGTTGTGCAGGCAGAAACGGCTTTTCCAGCTATGTATTTTTCCATTTAATCCTTGCAGCATTGTGGCAAAGCAGCTCTTGTCATCCCCATCTCACAGATGGGGCAGCTGACGCTCAGAGACATTTCATCAATTGCCGAAGTCACAGAGCTAGTGGCAGAGGGGCAGAGACGGAATCAGAACCCAGGCCTTTCTGGCCCGGTAGCCCAAGTTCTTTTACCAACACCAGGCTACCTCCCCACCCGCCTGTGCTCCAGCTGTGCCTCCACTGCCTATGTCTGATTCCCTCCTCTGCTTCACCAGTCCCTCCAGAGCTCTGCTCTGCTGCCCTCCACCTGCAGCCAGCCATTCAAAGGCAAGAAGTGAGCACCAGAAAGGCAAAGAAGGGAGACCTAGGGGGACAGGGCAGGGGGCGGGGGGACTGCCATCCTGCATCTCCGTCAGCCTGCAGTGCTGAGTGCAGCCAGGGGAGCACGGTGCCGGTGTGATGCTCCTGAGGGGCTGAGACATGATTGCTTTTATGTAATAACTCACACACAGGCTGGGGGGCAAAATCGACAACTATTCACTGAAGCCTACCTGTGCCAAGCCTGTGCTGGGTGCCATGGGGTAAACCGAGGCAAGGCAAGTGCAGTTTTCAGCCTCAAGGAACTTATGGTCCACAGCCAGGGAAACAAAAAATAACACTACTAGCTAGGGTACTAGGGAGCCTGTCGGCCAAGACAGGTCAAGCCAAATGTTCGCAGAGTTCAAAAGGAGTCATGCAGTGGCTCTAGGGGCCAGAGCCAGGCTTTGAGGACAGACCTAAGGCTTTAGAGCCAGAGGCCATGGGCTCCATTTCCAGCACTTCCACTTACTCGCTGGGTAGCCTTCATGTCTTTGACCTGTTTCCTTATCTATAAAATGGAGTTCACGATATCTAGCTCACGGGGTTGTTGTGTTAGATTAAGTAAGATAATACGATCAGCACTCACTCAGAGATTATTAGTTTCCTTCCTTTCAGAGGATTACTTTAGGCCAGAGCAAAACAGAGAGGCTTCATGGAAGAGGTGGTTTTTCCATTTTGGCATTGAAGGATGGATAGAATTTGTTTTACTTCGTGCTTTTTTGTGTGTGTCTTCTCTGAGAAGTCTATGGATAGACTTTGGACATGTGGAGTTGTCCAAGGAGAATGACCTTCCAGGCAGCTATGAATAAAATTATGGCAAGAGGAAGTTGCCTTCCTCAATCTGGAAAATGTAGAAGATTATTTCTTAAATGTGGTTTAAGATCCAGTTGCAAAGGGCAAAGCCAGGTGGTAGATCCACACTGTTAGGGACTGTCACACTAAGGTTCTCTATATTCTACTTTTTCTTGCAGATGATGCAGTTTGCCTGGCAAAGCTACAAGCATTACGCAATGGGGAAAAATGAGCTCCGTCCACTAACAAAAGACGGCTATGAGGGAAACATGTTTGGTGAGTTGACTTAAACCAGTTTGGTGTAGGGGAAACCCGCTGCCCCCCTGGTGGCCAAGTGGAACTCTATTTTCAGCTTTTCACCTCCTAAGTTGTGTCCCTATTTCTCCAGACCTGGGGGCTGTTCAGGCTTCTGAGCCTTCTTGGATTGGGAGGGAACCCATATGCTTCTGTCTAACCTTGCAGACTTGTTTGCATACACTCATCATTTATTTTTTATAGCAAGGAAACTTGCAAATGTGAGTAGGGACAGTGAGGAATGGAGATTTGTTTCCATGGAGAAGGTTTGGAGCTGGAAGGACATAGAAGGCTGAGTTTCAGTCCAGTCCTCCCAAGCATGGCTGTAAAATGGTCTTGGGTGTTTTCATGGAGAAACCGAACCCATATGCGGTAGGGTTGGATGCGCCTGCTGCCTTTTGAGTCTCCGGGGCAGGGCTCTCCCATGCTGACTGGGTGGACAAATAGAGCTGCTGTGCCTTAGGGGTAGCAGTACAGTGCTGCTGGTTCTTGGCAGCTTGTTGCGTTTTATTTGCAGCCTCACTCACAGATGCCTTTGCTTTTTTCCAGCCATTGGGTCCTTCTAACCTAGAGCCTTGATAGCTTCTCAGGCAGAGAGACTGCAAGGTGCCATAGTGTGGGCATGGTCTCAGATTTCAGATTTAACACGAATCAAGTTGCCAGCTCTCCTCTCTGCAGGCCTTTCATGTGAGAAGATGCTAGAGATAGCCTGGCATCCTTCGTCCCTGGGAGACAGGTGCTGTCTGGAGCTGGAGGTGGGAAATTCATTACTTGTGTTCCCTACTCCTTGGAGATACAAACTTCTGAAGTCTGAAACCAAAGAAGAAGCCGGAGATGGAAATTCCCAGAGAAGTCTTAAAGAAACATTTACAAGGGATAACCTCTACCTACTGTATTTTTACTCAGATAACGTGAGACTTCTACATTTGTTTGCCAACTGCTTCCCCCGCCACACACACCCCAGGTATTTTTGTAAGCATGCTATGCTAATTTTTTTTTTTTTACAGCAACTTGTAAAACAATTAGCATAGCGCTTAGAAAAATAGCTGGTTGGAAAACAAATATAGGCGTGCACTATTTGCATAAAAATATGGTATATGTCCCCATCTGAAGTGTTTATGAGAGAGGTGGCACAGGACCCACCTTCTTCCTTCTAACCAGTCAGCATCGCAACCTCTCCCCTTGGGGGTACTTGTGGATTTTGGTAATTTTATTTTCTGACCATCGTAGGTATGTAGGAGGAAAAGGGAGGTATCAAAAAGTAACCCATTGCCGTCAAGTCGACTCATAGCAACCGTATAGGACAGAGTAGAACTGCCCCATAGGATTTCCAAGGAGCAGCTAGTGGATTCAACCTTTTGGTTAGCAGCCGAGCTCTTAACCACTGTGCCACCAGGGCTCCAAAAAGAGTAATGAAGGGGAAAAAACTCGTTCTGCCATACAGATGCAGCCTTTACTGGCATGGTGGCTCATTTCCTTCCAGTCTTTTCTCCTGTGTATTTATTTTTCCCTTATACACAATTTTGTGTCCTTTCTTTTTGGCTTAATGTTACGTCGGGAATGTCTTCCTAAGTCATTTAAATTTTTTTCATAAAGAATTTTTTAATGGTGGCAGTTTTTATATGGATGTGCCATAATTTACTTAACCATACCACTCATGTTGAACATTTAGGTTGTTTCTGATTTGTAGCTATTAAAAATAAGGCAGCAATTACCATTTCTGTATATAAATTTTTATCTCAGGATAGATTCCTGGAGAGGAATTACTGAGTCAGATGGGAGGAGGTATGGCGCTTTCCTTTTTTTTTTTTTTTTGATTGCAGTAGTTATTTATTGCACTCAAGTTTATTTATTTATTTACCACTCAAGTTAATTTCTCATACAAAAATTTATACACATATTGTTATGTGACCCTAGTTGCAATCCCTGTAATGTGACACCATGCTCCCCCTTTCCACCCCAGGTTTCCCATGTCCATTCACCCAGCTCCTATCCCTTTCTGCCTTCTCATCCTGTCTCTGGACAGGAGCTGCCCATTTAGTTTCTTGTATCTACTTGACCTAAGAAACACACTCTTCACAAGTATCATTTTATGTCTTATACTCCAGTCTAATCTTTGCCTGAAGAGTTGGCTTCGGGAATGGTTTTAGTTCTGGGTTAACAGAGAGTCTGGAGGCCATGTCTTCTGGGGTTCCTCTAGTCTCAGTCAGACCATTAAGTCTAATCTTTTTATGTGAATTTGAGTTCTGCACCCTGCTTTTCTCCTGTGCCATTAGGGACTCTCTATTGTGTTCCATGTCAGGGCGGTCACTGGTGGTATTTAGTTCTGGTCAGGATGGCTTTTTCTTTAACCTCAGATATGAAATGTGTAGGTTCAAGTTTAAGAGACTGGCTGCCTTACCTGCCTAGAAAACAGGCCTTTTCCCAATGTCTCATGTTAGCCCTGGGGAAAGATTGCTGGCATGGATCTCGTTGCACTACTAGTATAAATCACGGACATGATCAAGAGTGCTTCTCTACTCGCAGCAGTTTTGCAGATATTCCAGGAATTGGTGAGAAGGGGAGAGGTTGGGTACTGAAGCTGCACAGCGTGGGCATAACTATTGCTCAGACCATCCACAGGGTTAGAGGGAGTATCCATGGGGAGGGACTGGCTTAAACCAAGTTCCATTCTGTAAAATTCCTGAGGACCTGGGATTTAAATTGCAGCCCTCCAGCTCCTTTCCAATCACCTAGTGCGACAGAGAGTGGGCAGTCCAGAATGCCACAAAGAACCCGGACCTTGAGTCAAGGACCTAATTGCAAGTACTTGCTCTGCCCTGCACTATCTGTGTGACCAAGTCCAAGTCATCTAACCTCTCTGGGCCCCTATTGCTGGGGCTGCTATGAGTATATGAATGAGAGTGCGTATGAATATGTGCAGAGGACATGTAAGTGGGTTATGATTTCTATTGTAAGAAATGAGGTGGGCAGCTGCCCAGGTAAGCCCGCTGGGGGCTCTGAGGTCCTCTACCTGGTCCCCTGGTTTGTCTGTCTCCCAAGAGTGGCCTTGGCAGGACCTTGGGTGCCCCCTCACCCAGTGCCTACAGCCCTACTGGCTACGAGGCACAGAGCTTCCTTCTGCAGCCAGCAGACCAGCCCCAGTGAGCTGCTGGCTCCTGGAAAACGAGGATGTGCAAGGACCCATGCACCTGGCAGGAGAGCCATACTTGATTCACTTACTCTTTCATTTGACAAATGCTTGTTGGGTACCAAGCCCGGTGTTAGCTGCTGGGGATACAGGGATAAATGTGGCACAGTGAAAGCCCCCCCAGCTCTGATGGGACATACAGTATCAGCTGTTCCCAGGGGCCTCTTGGGGGCCTGTCTAGGTGCTCTCAGGGAGACAGACAAGTAGAAGATGATCACAACCAATGATGATCCTTTGCTGACTTGAGACTCTGTTTTCCTGGAGCCCAACAGACCTGGGTTCAAATTTTGACCTTGCTACTTCCTGGCTGTGTGACCTTGGGCAAGTCATTTCTCTCTGAGCCTGAGTTTTTCTGTAAAGTGGAGCTAATGATAACATAACGCCCCCAGCCCAGGGCCTGCCAGACATATCACCAGTTACCGTCAAGTCAGTTCCTACTCATGGCGACACCACGTGTGTCAGAGAAGAACTCTGCTTCATAGGTTGTCAATGGCTGATCTTTGGAAGTAGATCACCAGGCCCTTCTGCCGTGGCACCTCTGGGTGAACTCAAGCCTCCAACCTTTTGGTTGTCAGCTGTGCATGTTAACCATTTGCACCACCCAGGGACTCCTGCCCCACACATAGAACTTGCTTAATGCATGGTAGCTGTGATCATTGTTACCACAAATGTGTCTTATTTAGGGGCATTCTAAGAATCTGAGAGAAGTTCTAGTTGGGGGTAGACCATGATGGCTTTGAAGCTAGACTATGCCCAAAGACACCAAAACCAAACCAAACGCCTTGCTGTTGAGTCCACTCCAACTCATGGCAACCCCATGCGGTACAGAGTAGAACTGCTCCATAAAGTTTTGGCTCTCATCTTTATGGAAGCAGTTTTCCAGGAGTTCCTTCCGCAGAGCAGCTGGGTAGGTTTAAACCACTATCCTTTAGATTAGCAACAGATTGCAAACCTCTTATGCTGACCAGGCACCTTCCCAAAGATAGAAGGAGATGAATTGGCCTGAATTAAGCAGCCTGTCACACCACCACTTCCTCTTTTGGACGTGCTCAGATGGCTCAGGTACGCCATCCCTGATCTCTGGCCACTGCTGTCATCAATGAGCTCCCTGTAGGCTGAGCCCATGCACACCGAGGGCACCTCGTGTGAGGTCAGATGGCAGGTGGTGCCTGCTCCCCCCCACCCCCTCCCTGGGCTAGTGGGCCATATAGAGAGGCTCTGAGCAGTCTCTGTGCATCCAGGTGCGCAGTTTGGACGTGGGCGATTGCAGCCTTCTCCTGGGGGAGGGCGCGTGTGGTGAAGGGTTACTGAGTTCACGCTGGCCTTGCTTTGCTGAGATTTACAGGAGCCAGCAGTGAGACGATTGGATGCCGAGCCTGGCCTCCCTGTGCAGCGTAGGCCGAATTGAATCCCCTCCTTTAGCCACCCACATGCCCCTTCCTGCCTCTGTGCTTGCTTTGAGGCAAGACCTCTGAGTGAGGCATCTCACAAGACAGTTTTTGTGTCCTAAACGGTTCAGTTTCAAAGTGGCTTCCTTTTTGCAAACATCATCTGGCCGAGCAGGTCCTGTGAGAAAGCCCTCCCAAGACCCCAGCAGCTGCCAGCAAAGATGACACAGCCTGCTCCTCACCTCGGGGCCCAGGCCAAGGCAGCATCTGCCCCTTCCCCCTCCTCTGAGAGGTGGCCAGATGGGACAGTTAGTGTCCAGCTGGGTGGCAGAAAGAGCATGGACTTTGGGTCCAAACAGGCCTGGATGGAACCTCTGCGCTGCAACTTAGCAGCTGTATGGCCACAGGCTGTGGGTGGAGCGGGGCAGAGACACTGACCTGTGGTTCTGGCCAGTGTGACAATTAGAAAGGAGACATGCAGAGGGCCTTGCCATGCCCGGCATAGAGCAGGCCTTCATTAGGGTGCTGTGATCACCGTTAGAAGTCTCCAGGAGTGAGCTTGCCATTTGAAGAATGCATGCAGGGAGGAATCAGCTGGAAAGTGGCTGCCAGCAATGCTGCAAAGCACAGTGGTCCAGCACACAGAGGCCCAGATTCTTCTAGGATTGGGGGAATGTGGATTTGGGGGCCAGATGGCTGGATTTTTTTTTTTAATACAAAATATATTTTATTTATTTTTATTGTACTTTAGATGAAGGTTTACAGAGTAAACTAGTTTCTCATTGAACAGGTAGTACACATAATATTTTATGACATTGGTTAACAACCCCACGACATGTCAACATTCTCCCTTCTCTACCTGGGGTTCCTTATTACCAGCTTTCCTGTCCCCTCCTGCCTTCTAGTCCCTGCCCCTGGGCTAGTGTGCCCCTTTAGTCTCATTTTGTTTTATGGGCCTGTCTAACCTTTGGCTGAAGGGAGAACCTCAGGAGTGACCTCATTACTGACCTAAAAGAGTGTCCAGGGGCTGTACTCTCAGGGTTTCCCCAGTCTCTGTCAGGCCATCAAGTCTGGACTTTCTTTTTCAGTTAGAATTTTGTTCTACATTTTTCTCCAGCTCTGTCTGGGACCCTCTATTGTGATCCCTGTCAGGGCAGTCAGTGGTGGTAGCTGGGCACCATCTAGTTGTACTGGACTCGGTCTGGTGGAGGCCGTGGTAGATGTGGTACATTAGTCCTTTGGACTAATCTTTCCCTCGTATCTAGTTTTCTTCATTCTTCCTTGCTCCAAAGGGGCGAGACCAGTAGAGTATCCTATATAGCTGCTCACAGGCTTTAAAGACCCCAGACGCTACTCACCAAAGTAGAATGTAGAACATTTTCTTTATAAACTGTGTTATGCCAGTTGAGCTAGATGTTCCCTGACACCATGGTCCCCACAGCCCTTAGATGGTTGGATTTGCATGCTGCTCTGCACTTACTAGCTATGTGACCTTGGGCAGTTTCCCCATCTATAAAACGGGGTCAATAACACTCCCTACTTCTCAGGATTATTGTGAGAACTAAATGAGTTAATACATGCAAAGTGTGTATATCCGTGCCTGGCAAACAGAAAGCATTCTTCAGGTGGCAACTGCCATGAGGATGACGGAAGGCTTCCAGCACAGGATGTGTTTCTCCTATTTTCACGGGGGTGTGCCCCAGTCCCCTGGACCCAAGGGCCCATGTGAGGGCTCCAAGGCTTTCCATGCCTTGATCCCTCCTGCCCTGCTGCCCCCAGGCTTCAGATGCTCATGGCAGAAATCTCAGAGAAGGGGGCTGTCCACCCAAAGCAACCCATTGGTAGGCAGTGTACCCCTCACCCTTACGCTGAGGTTTTTAACAAGGAAGAGGCTGGGGAAGGTTAGGGTTCAAGGCCTTGGAGTAAACTAGCCTCCTGCCAGCATGAGTCTTTCTGGCTGTCCAGTGCTGCTGAGCAGTAAGTGACACCTCATGCCCAGTGTCAGCTGCCAACCTTGAAGCACTTAACGGACATTAATCCTCCCAACTTGTCAGCGCCATCTGTGAGATCCTTGGAGCTGGGGAATTTGGCACAGGGCACAGAGTCTTCAGATGTTGCCACTGGAGAGGCCCTTTGAAGGCAAATCTGACCCCCCTCTCGTTTTAGAATTGGGGACACGGAGGCCCAGAGAGGGGAAGGGACTTGCCCGAGGTGCCCCGGCGTGTTGATTGTAGGTCTGGGACTTGAACTCTGGTGGCCCAAGTCCTAATCCACCACCCACCCTGAGATTAGCTGAATTGTTTGAAGCTGATTTGTTGAAACACAGGCCATAGTTATGGCCAGATCACCACCAGTAGCTAGAAATTCTCAGGAGCAAACCATCTCTCAGGGGGTGTATGATTTGGGAGCAAGACCTCACCCACTTCCTGCATACGCATCATGCCAGCCACTGTAGCTGCCTTCTCGCACGTCCTTTTCACACCCCCATGAGATGTAAGTTATCTTATTCCCATTTCACAGATGAGGAAACTAAGACTTGGCGAGGTTAGGGATTTGCTCTGTTGCACAGTTAGCAACAGAGGCTGAACTCCAGGTCTGTCGGAGTCTAAAACCCAAGCCATAAAACACCATGCTGCCCTGTCCCTCGGTGACCACATACGATAGCTGCAGAGAAGGGACTGGGGCAGAGGGGTGGTCTCGGGGATGATGGAGTTGCATCTTCCATCCCACTGCCCCCATGGGAAGCCAGGCAAGACATGTGCTTCATGGCCAGGGTCATTATCACTCGACAATGTGTTGGATGTCAGGTGAGTATAGAGGGCTCAGACAACAGACTCAGATTTTCCTCTTATCTCTTATCTTTTATCCCTGCCCAATAACCTAAAAATACCTAATTGCAAAAGATATCCTCAACCATAAGTATGAGAGGAGTTTGAATCTCAGCTCCACCACTTACTAGTCATATAACCTTGGGTAAGTTTTCTAACCTCTCTGTACCTCAGTTTCTCCATCTGTACAATGGGGATAATACCTACTTGACCCAACAGTTGTGAGGATTAAATAAATTTGACGTGTGTAAGACACCTGGTATGGTAATTGCTCGTATGTATTCATTAAATGTAAGCTGCTGCTGCTGCTTTTATTATCATATTTGTTATAAAATAGTTATAAGCATGATTATATTCCGAAGAAAGCCTGGCACGTAACAGGCTCTCAATAAACATTGCAGACTGAATGAATTGCCTACCATAGTTTGTGCTTGCTCTGTTTTCCCTTCTGTCCTCCATCCTGGTTTTTGGCTTGGGGAGGGCTGAGTCCTCTGCTGTTGTGCTCTGTTCCGGTCATCTTCTCTGGCTGCAGTGACCTTCTCCTCTGTCGCAGACTGCACCTAGAATCAGCAAACTGACCCTGTGAAAGCTGCAGTCCCACTTAGTCAGCACAGCTGACTCTCAGGCATCTTTACCGTAGAGGATGGAGGTGCTTGCGTGGCCAAAAGCAATGGCCCCCTGTCCAAGCTGGCCCCAGGATGACCGTGAGAGCCCCAAATTGGATTCTACCTCAGCCTCCAGAATCCCCGCTAGAACTGCCAACCAAATCCCCATTTCTAGGGATGATTTATGGCCTTGGGTGAGTTAAGAGGCAAAATGAACACAGCATGATTTTCAGATCACAGGCTGGGAATGTTCGGCCTTGGCAGAGAGAAAAATCATCTTTGCCTTGTAAACCAAGCAAATATGATGTTGAAGAGGGAATAAATCCAGGTCCCAAGATGTCATTTTTACAATTGCTTTTTGGCATGTGACTTCGTAGTGCTGTCTGCAAAATGTTCACGCTCTCCTACACACATACACATATGCACGCGTGCACACACGTACGCATGCCCGCCAGTCCTACTGGATCTTTTTGTGGGGGTGAGAATTACTCCACCAGAGTGGCTGCCTTGGGAACTGCATACTTTGCCAGCTAGATAATTTATGAAAACCACCTGCTTCCCGAGTTTTCCACCCATCTCCGTGTCATTTACTCTGAGTTTGTTTCTGGGAGGCAGTAGTTTTGACTTCAGAGATAGACCTGAGTTCAAATCCCATCCCCACCATTTACCAGCTGAGTGAAACTGGACAAGTCACAAACTTCTCTGAATCTCAGTCTCCTCACCTATAAAATGGGGATGTAAAGTAGCATCGTACAGTGCCTGGCACATAGTAAGCCCTCACAAACAGGGCTTCCCAGTCCCTTTCCCTTCACCCCTCTTGGTGGGTAACTGAGTACTTTGACTCAGCTACCCAAAGATACCATATTCACTCTCATGGGTTTTGGTGTTTTGATTTTATTTTTTTCTTCAAAAAAAAAAAAAAAATCCACGTTTCTTGGAAAATCAATGTCAGGATGTATTGCTCACTGATTTTGGCAGGCCAGCAGGCACACATTCATGACCCAGGCTTTGAGTTTGTTTTGAGAAGGAGCTGTCATCAGCCTTGGAAGTAGTGATGTTGCAATTCCTTGGATAGAATGGGTCAGGCTTAAGGGCATCGAGCAAACCTTCCTGGTAGTCACATGTTTTGGGAGGCCAGAGGCTGGAAAAGTGCAGAGAAAACGGATTAGACGCTCCGGTCACTGCTGGATGGAGGAGCATTTAGCACAAGAAGGGTAACTGGATGGAAACGTGAGCCCCACACGTGTGAAGGACAGGCAGAGCCGCAGCGGCTGGGCAGATGCTGTGGCCCCCGGGGTGGTCTCCCTGTGGCCTCAATTGACGAATCCACAGTTTCTCGCCACCTTCTGACGACCAAAAAGTCCTCTTGGGTCACAGCGGGTGATTGTGAAAAGAAATCAGTCGGCTTTAAATTAGCCTGCTGGGTTTTCACACTCCCAAGCTGCTGACAGACCAGTCTCCACATGGTGCCCTGCCCCCTCCTCCCTCAAAGATTTTTCCAAGCAGTTTCTAATTAAGATGCATTTTGGCTGTTTTCTTGTTCTTTTTAAAAGGCTTCCCACCAGCACAGACCATAATTTATTTCTCTAGAAAATATAGTAGCAGGTTGTTGTAAGAAGAAAACCCAAGGCTAGGCGCCTTGGGTTCTCATCCCGGCTCTGGCGCCAACAGCCATGTGAGCTGGCATCCTCCTCTGGCATCGTCTTTTCACCAGAACAAAGAGGCTTGCGTTCCAGGCCCTCCACCATCCTCTCTGCCCAAGGTTCTGAGATTCCCAGTTGGCTACTAGGTTGATTTCTTTCTTTTTTTTTTCCCTTTTCTGAGAGGGTATTTGGGCTATTTTGCTGGCTTCCTTGGAGTCTGAAATTTTAGCAACAAGTCTTTTTCCTGTAAGGAGAGGAGTGAGTCAGAGTGTCTATTTGCTGGAGATTTATAAGATGATTCATATTGAAACTGACATTCCTTCCCGGTGGCGGTGTGTTCCCGCCCACTTTCCGAAGACCTTTCCTTCCTTGGAAACAAGGCTGAGCCCATAGCAGACAACCAGCCTCCTTTTCTTCTTACCGCTTGATGTCAAACACTTGCTAAGTTGCCCAGTAAACTCCGAGACAAACAGGTATGTGAATTCACAGAATTTCAGAATGTCAGAGCCAGTTGGATTCTCTTAAAACGTCTGGTCCAGTGCCTGAAGATAGGAAGACAGGCTCAGAGAGGGGGAGGGACTTGCCTGAGTCCTCACAGCCAGGATGTGAACCCTGGTCTTCTGCCTTGAAGGTCTTTGAGCGGTGCAAACAGCTTGTGCTCACCTGCTCACCTAAAGGTTGGGGGTTCGAACCCACCCAGTGGCACTGAGAAAGAAAAGGGCTGGTAAGCTACTTCCGTAAAGATTACAGCCAAGAAAACCCGATAGAAAAGTTCTGCTCTGTAACACATGGGGCTGCCATGAGTCGAAATCAATTCAATGACAACAGGTTCTTCTACTTTGAACCCCTACTCTTTTTTCTCCTTTCAATTGCTTTTTTAACATGAGGTATAACTTATTAGAAAAAAAAAATAACTTATTACATACAGTAAAATGCACAAATCTTAAGTGTACAGCTCAATGACTATAACATATGGATACACCCATACAACCACCACCCAGATCAAGATAGGAAGTATTTCCATTACCACAGAAGGTTCCCTCATGGCCACCCTAGTCAGTAGTCCTAAGGGTTGCAACTATTCCATCTTCTATCACCTTAGGTTAGTTTTGTCTGTTTTAAAATTTTATATCATACTAATAATATGTATGTATATATATACTCGTATGGTTTGCTTTTTTCACTCATAACTGTATCTGTCAGATTCATGAAGAGTTCATTCTTTTGCAACGCTGCATGGTAGACCAGTGAATGAATGTAACAAAATTTATCCACCCATTTGTTTCATTGCTGAAAATTTTTGTTTCCAGTCTTTTGGTAATTATGAAGAGAGCTCCTATGAACACTTTCGTTTTGTTTTGTTTACGGTGGTTTTTAGCATATTCACAGACTTTTGCAACCATTGCCAAAATCAATTTTAGAACATCTTCATCATCCCAAAAGGAAACCCTGTACCCACTAGCAGCTATTCCCCGTTTCTCCCCAACTTTTCCTCCCACCAAACCTTAGGCAACCGCTAATCTACATCCTGTCTCTATGGGTTTGCCTACTCTGACATTTCGTATAAATGGAATCGTATAATATGTGGTCTTTTGTGACTGGTTTTGTTCACTTAGCATAATGTTTTCAAGGCTCATCCGGGTTGGGGCATATAAAACAAAACAAAAAATTATTCTTCTTTTTTCCTGAATAACAGTCTTCCACATTTTGTTTATCCATTCGTCAGTTGATGGACATTTGAATTGTTTTCCCATTTTGGCTATTATGAATAATGCTGCCATGACCATTCATGTACAAGGTTTTGTGTGGACATAGGTTTTCATTTCTCTTGGGTATATGCCTAGGAGTGGAATTGCTGGATCATATGGTAACTCTATGTTTAACCTTTTGAGGAACTGCCAGACTGTTTTCCAAAGTGGCCATACCATTTTACATTCCCACTAGCAGTGTATGAGAGTTATGTGAACACTTTTGCATGTTTTTTCATGGACATAAGCAATCACCTATGGTGGGATATATACCCAACATTTGAATTGCTGGGTCATACCATATGTTAAGCTTTAGTTGGATCCTGCCAGTTTTCCTAAGTGGTTAAACCAACGGATGCTTCCACCAGCAATGTATGAGAGTTCTATTCGCTCCATTATCCTCACCAGTGCTTGCTATGATCAGTATATTTAATTTTAGCCTCCTGCTGTATGCTGCCTCCCTCCTAATCAAGCCTTCTGTGTTCAAAGCCCCAGCTTCCTGGGCCTGTGCTCCCTGGAGCTGCCCTGCACTGTCCATTCAGCTCTGGTACTGGAGAGGCCCCTGCTCTTCCTGTCTTAGCATAGGGGTGAATTGGAACTCCCAGGCCTGGCTGCCTCAGGTGCTCTTTGCAGCAGAGGGAACAGTCAGCAAAGGGTTCCTTAACCTCTCCGTCCACATGCTGTCTCCCTGATAACTTTGGGATGGCCTCCCTGCCTCCCAGCCCACCCCAGCTGTGATGTGACAGGCCCAAGATGGCATGAATTAGAACTTCTCCAGCTTGGTTGTGGTGCTCAGAAAGGGGTATTAATGGAGTAAGTGTTGGCCTTGGACTCAGGAGATTTGAGTTCTTCAAATCCTGGCTCCACCACTAACTTACTAGGCAGGGGTCACATTTCTGTTTGGGCCTCAGTTTTCTCTCCTGTGGAATGGGAATGATGACACCCATCTCACAGGTTTGTTGTTGGGATTACAGGAGACCATTCCTTCACCTGTTCAGTGATTATTCAGTGCCTATGGTGTGCCAGGCACTGTTCTAGGCACAGAGGAAGCAGCAGGGAACAAGATAGATGCCCTTATGGGCCACTTAAGGCATATGAGATATAAGATTACAAGGACACCTTAACTCATTCCTGGAGGGATGAGGCTTCAAAAGCCTTTCCTGGGGGAGATGGCTCCTACACTGAGACCTGAGCATGAGTGAAGAAGCATGAGACAGGGGCCACTGGCATAAAATAGAGCCCACTGGAAGTCCTACAGGGGAGATTGAGCGAGATCATGGCCCCCAGGGTATCTGAAAGATGGCCAGTATGGCTGGAGTGGGTAGGTCGTGGCAAAAGACCTGTGAGCCGTGCCTGGCGTATAGTCAGCGTCTTCTGAATGCAGCTATTTCCTCCCCACCCCAGACCCCAAGAGCCCAGGAGACCTGGCTTCTGATTGTATCTCAGCTACCAGTCTCTTCTGTGACCCAGACAAGGCCTGCTCCCTTTCTGGCTTCTGGTTCCCTACCATACAGTGTGGGCATCTAGCACATGGACACCCATGTTCCTTCTAGGTCCTAAAATAGTAGGTGATAGCGCCACACTTGGGTATATTTTACCCTGGCTGATGAGAGCCTGGTGCAGCTCAATGGGCAGGGGGGTCAGTGGTGGAGGCAGAGGTGCTGCACTGGTCATGGGGCAGAGCAAGGATTGCTCTCTGGGAGCCGGGGGTGGGGGCTTCACTTTCCACCCTCCACTCAGGGCCTCCGAGGCAAGCAGATCGTTTCTCCCTCCCCAGACAGCTGCTCTCCCAAGCATAAATGGCCGGCCTGAGAACCACACAGGGATCAACAGAAATTGTGGAAAAATTCTGAAAAGAGAGCCTGGAGGAGGACAAAGAGACCCGGAAGTATGTTGTCAGCACAATTTGGTGCTAATACTCAAGTTTGTTTTTCTTTTCATCAAGTCTGAAAGGCGATTTGAAATCCACTGCCCTTGTTTCTTTTAATGACTGGATAAAGCACAATTGTATTTTCTCCCTCAGTAACTTTGAATTCTGGGAATAGACCACGTGGAGATTATTGCTGTTGTCTAATCCCGCCAATGGCCACGCAAACGATTAGGACAGGAAGAAGGGAGCGGCCATGCTGGAGCCTCTGCCTGCTTCTTACTCCCAGCAGGCAGGGCGAAGCTCCCCAAATAATACTGTTCTCAAAATAGCAGCTACCCAGAAATGCATCTGCGTATTGTTTTGCAACAAGTAACAGCGCGTGGGGATGGAAAAGTTTCAGTTATTTCTTAAGTTTTCATTCAATTCAGCAACTTTTTGTTAAGTACCTATTATGGAGCCCTGGTAGCACAGTGGTTAAGAGCTTGGCTGCTAACCAAAAGGTTGGTAGTTCAAATCCACCAGCTGCTCCTTGGAAACCCAATGGGACTATTCCACTCTGTCCTATAGGGTTGCTATGAGTCAGAATTGACTCAATGACAATGAGTTTGGTTTTTGGTTTGGTTTATTATGTGCCAAGCTCTGAGCTGGGTCTGGTGTGGGGAAGAGGGTGCAAACACCAGCAAGATACAATGAGCACGTCGGAGATAAGACAAATAACATTTATCTGTGCTATCAGGCAGAGTATGTGCCTAAGAAACTCATCTGCAAGAGAGAATGTAAGCATCTTAAGAGAGATATCAATCAAGTTCCTTCAGACTATTTAATATTTTTTCGTATAAAGTTTCTCCATGTTTCATTGCTGGGGAATTACAAAGATGGCGGCATTTGATAGGCGTCGTAAGGAGGGGACAGATTCTTGGTGTCAGGGTATCTTGGTTGGTAGATTTTGACATCAATGAATTCTATGTTACAGGCGGAGGAAGAGTACAGGCCACCTTACCCAAAAACCTGTTGCTGTTGAGTTGATTCCGACTCATAGCCACCCTATAGGACAGAGTAGAACTGCCTCATAGAGTTTCCAAGGAGTGTCTGGTGTATTTGAACTGCCAGCCTTTTCGTTAGCAGCCATAGCTCTTAACCACTACTCCACCAGGGTTTCCCAGGCCACCTTGGGAGGTGGAAAACTGGAGGTGTAGAGGGAGGGGGAGGGGAGTAATGGATTCGGGGCTGGGCAATACCAAGTAAAGTCCCTAGGTGGCGTGAACAGTTAAGCACTCAATTACTAGCCAAAGGTTGGTGGTTCAAACCCACCCAGAGGTGCACTGGAAGAAAGGCTTAGTGATCTGCTTCAGAAAGGCACAGCCTTGAACACTCTGTGGTTCTGCTGTATCTACACGGGGTTGCCATGAGTCAGAATCAACTCCAGGACATGTCAGGACAACATTCCAAGTAGAGGAACTCCCACTAAATCTCTCTGATGGTGGGGACTCAGGGTGCGGTTAGGGCTGCACCATGCACAGGAGAGACAGAATTTGGGACGTGGGGGCAAGGGAAGAGAGGAGACGATGTCAGAGAGGGTAGTGGTGCTGCAGATGGGGGGGGGGTGCACGTTTGGAGGGAAGAGGCCGTGTCTGGGCGTCCGGCACCCAGCCAGGCACTTCCCCAGGCGCTGCTGTGCAGGACTGGCGTCTCCATTAGGCACAGTAGGCACTGTACCTAGGGCCCATGAAGTTGATTAAGTTTTAATTTCTTTTAAAATCAGAAGGAAAAAATGAATATAATAATGATGAATACATAATAATGAATCCAGCCTGGCTTTTATTTGTCTTTTTACCAATGTGGTTATAAAAGATCATTTTTTATATTTTTTACAGAGGAAGGGGTAGATGAGAGCAACATTACCAGGGCCCACGTAAGTCATGATGCAGCCCTGCCCCTCGTCCTTGTCTTCCTCGCCAGTTCAGGGGCCTGGAAGCCCACATCTGCCCAGACTCGATGGAAGGATCCCCCTCCTTCTCACTGCTGTCACAAAAGCTGGCAAATAAACCCACTCACGACTGGGATTCTTTGTCTCTACTAGTGTCGGATGGGAAGGGCATAGCCGCAGTTGCAGGCACCTTTGCGTGAGATTTCATGTATTCCTTACGGTAACTCTTTGAGATAGGTGTCATTAGGATGTGGAAACTGAGACTCTGAGAGAAAGAACTTGCCCAAAGCTGTGGACCTGGGAGAGGAGCGGAGCAACAATTCAAATCCAGGCCTGTCTGCCCTCAAAGCTCACCTCCCCATTTTCTCTGCCTTGGGAACTGAGACCTCCCCAAGGACCAGGACGTCCCGTTTAACCTGCCGTGTGTACCCTTCAATATGGCATCAGGCCCAGAGATAATGGCGAATGGCCCAGAAGTGTTTGTGTGTGTGTGAGGCTCTCTGTTGACAGTGCTCGCCCATCGCGTCCCTCTTCTCCGCATTTAGGCTTTAAAAGTAAAGCCGGAATAATTCATTATTTTCCCCAAACCAAGGATGGTGAAACCCCAAGCACCCCAGACCAGGCTGTTGCAAACGGAACTCACCACAGTCTAAGGAGGATGGCATCACTGGTGGGCTTCTTTTTTGTTTTATTTTTAATTTGATTGTGATAAAATACATATGATGTCAAATTTGTCGTTTTAACCATTTTTAAATGTACAATCCAGTGGCATTAATTCTATTGACAATGTTGTGCAACCATCACCTCCATCTATTTCCAAAAGTTTCATCAGCCCAGATGGAAACTCTGTTCCCACTGAGCAATGAACCTCCGCTTCCCCTTTCCCTGCCCCTAATAACCTCTTATCGACTTTCTGTCTCTATGAGTTTGCCTATTTTAGATTATATTTGTCCTTTTGTGTCTGGTTCACTTAGCTTGATGATTTCAAGGTTCATCCATGTCTAGCATCTATCAGAACTTCATTCCTTTTATGACTGAATAGTATTCCATCGTGTGTATATACCACATTTTATCCACTCATCTGTCAATGGACACCTGAGTGCTTTCCACCTTTTGGCTATTGTAAACAGTGCTGCTATGAACACTGGTATACAAGTATCTGTTTGAGTTCCTGCTTTCTAGTCTGTGGGGTATATACCTAAGATTGGGATGGCTGGGTCATGTGGTAAACCTTTTGTAGAAGAGCCAAACAGTTTCGCACAGTGGCTGCACCATTTTATATTCCCACCAGCAACGCATAGGGGTTCCAGTTTCTCCAGATCTTTGCCAATACTTGTTATTTTCCTTTTTTTTTTGATAATAGCCATGCTAGTGGAGGTGAAAGAGAATCTCACTGTGGTTTTGGTTTGCATTTCCCTCCTGGCTAAGGGTGTTGGATATTTCTTTATGTGCTTGTTGGCCATTTATAGATCTCCCTTGGAGACATGTTTATTTAAGCCCTTAGCCCTTTTTTAAGTTGTGTTGTTTTTCTTTTTATTGCTGAGTTGTAGGAGTTCTGTATATTGATGAGGCTTCTTGAGAGGAGTTCTGAGCGGGTAGGGGTAGACTGGAAAAGTCAGACTCCCCTTCCAATTTCTTGCCCAAATTGAACAGCAACATTTTTATTTCCACTGGCTGTATAGTTTCATCAGAAGAGCCTTGGATTCCCAGAGCAGGAAACACACCCAAATTCAGATATAGGTGCAAAATCCCTCAGCAAGTGCCAGAGTCATGCTCTCTGGGCTCCCCCAGGCTGGGAGGGTCAGGGCTGTGACTCTACCTCCTCCAGACAGCAAAGCTGGACAGTGGCACAAGGACAATTCCTCAGAAATCATCCTAGAGTCTACAGCTCAACCCACTGACTCAGGAGGAAGCAAAAGCCCTGAGGGTAGATCCTAATATTTTGAGGCAGTTAAACCAACTGATTAGGAGCACAGGCTTTGGCACCAGGTGGTCTGGGTTCGCATTCCCTGGCTGTGTTACCTTGGGGAAGTTGATTAACCTCTCTGTGCCTCAGTGTCCTCTCCTGGAATAATAGTGCCTACCACATAGGGTGGTTGTGACAACTCAATTAGTTGATTCAAGTGAAGGGCTTTGACTAGAGCTTGAGATGTAGTAGGTGGTCAGTAAATGGCAGCTGCTGTTAGTACCATTATTATTATTCCCATCTTTATCATTATTGTTGCCAAAGCTGCCCAGACAAGCAAGTGGGTTGGGTCCTGTCACACTCTGCCAGTGGCTGCTTCATGACCTTGGACAGCTTGCTTCCCCTGCCGCCTGTCCCCAGGACTCAGTCTTGGTACCCATGAAACGAGCAGTTTGGACCAATTTGTGGCTCTTAACCAGGGAAGAGCATCAGAATCACCTGCAGGGCTTTTTCAAACATGAACTCTAGATTCTGTCCCCAGAAATTCTGATTCACTGGGTCTAGAGCTGGACCCAGGGACCTGTATTACAAACAAAACAAAAACTCCACTGGTGTTGCTGATGTACAACCCAGGTGAGGGACCACATGATCTTCTTGGTCCATGAATCCTGAAGCTGCCGGTCCCTCTCCTAGCCAGTGCCCCATTAGCCTAGGTGGTACCATTGGTAAGGGGGACCCCCACCTCCCTGTGGGTGCTGAGCCTGCCACTTTCAGCCACTCAGACTGGTGAAGGTCCTGCTTTTTGGGGTGTGGCAGGCCACCAGCTCAGCAGGAACTGAGAGGTGGACCCCTCGTGTCTTCTTCGGGGTCTTCATTCAGCAGGTGTTTGATGAGTACATACCCGTAAAGGGTAGGCAGAGCATTTGTGAAAAGGAGGTGCTTTCAGACCTTTTGATACTTGGAGGCTAATCCTACCTTAGGGTAATGTAGGCTATTCCCAGTATAAGTTTGCAGTCTCTGAAGCCTGATTGAGAAGGGGTGTGGGGAGTGTTGATACATGTCAGCCTCCCATCTTCCTGTATAACCACCAAAAGAATCTTGAATGCCTTTGATAAGAAAAGCCTCCAAGGGATTTTATTATTATCACAAATGGCCCACTCTTTTGTCACTGGTGGGGCCTTTCTTCCCACCTCCCCCTGGCAACTTCATCCCATCACCCAGCCCATCAGCAGACCCCTGCCTGCCACTCTGACCTGGTTCCTCAGCCCTTCCTCCATTTCTCCACTCCTCTCCCCTGACCAGCAGAAAGCGGCCAGGAAAGCAGGAGGCCATGGTGTTTGTGACTCACTCCCTTTATCTCTCCCAAGGCTGTGTGGCAGCACTGCCACTCTCCATACACCCATCCCCTTCATCTCCCCTTCTCCCTCTCCTCCCCGCTGTTTTCCTTGCCTGATACCAGTGAGGCACACTGGATTTGTGTTTCTCTCTGTGAAGAACAAGCTCTGCAGCAAAAACTGCTTCCTGAAGGCAGGTGCTGTGGCTGACGCACCATTACAGCCCCCGTGCCAACACTGACGAGCACAGATGCTGAGAGTGGACTGTGGGGCAGGAATCCATCTCCCGTCATGGGACCTGGTCCTGGGGCAGTGGGGCTCCATGGCCCCCAATGTGTGGAGAAGAGGAAGCAGGAGCGACATTCAGGTGGCCAAGACAGCACCACATCACCACTCTTCACGAGCTGGTGAAAGCATCTAAATAGTTATCATAGTTTACACATTTAACCACTTCAATTTGGCATATGTCTTGAGGTGCTGGGTAAGCATCTTGTCAACTTCAACACAGCTGACAAAATTATGACATGAAGGACATATAGACTTGGCAGTTTTCCCCGACCCGCAGCTGATCCTGTTAAAATGTCTCTCCTCTTTCCAGAGAGCTGATGTGTGCCCCAAATCTTCTTATCTCAGTGGGAACGGTCTCCTTGCAAGGGAAAACAGAAATTCGTTTTCATCCTGATACTCGGATTTACTGTTATCCAGGAGGAAGGTGCATTTCATTACTGGTTTGTCACTGATTTTCATGATCAGCTTCCCGTGGAATGGAACGATGGAGAAGGATGAATAAGGACAGCTGGAGACACTTTGGTTTCTAAGCTACTCTCCCCAGACACCAAACCTTTAAATATGTGGGATTTTTCCTCTTCTCCAGACTGCAGTTCTTCATGCTTCCTCTCAGGCAGGAAGCGGTGAAGTTTGAAGCAAGTCCCTTTATCCCTGTCAGAATTATTTGAGTGTGAAAGTCCTTTTCTACCTTTAAAATTATTCTATCCATTTTTTCCTTTTTCTTTCTTTAAATGATAAAAGGAACACATGCCCATTGTAAAGAAATTAAAAATTACCAATAAGAACTAGAAATCTCACCACCCAGACGCGGACCATAGTTTCATGTATCTCTCCAGACATGTCTCCTTGCCAGAGACTAGATATAAATTTGTGTTTTTGCATAAATACATTCACATGATAAATATCTGCTTTTTTCACTGAACAGTATATTGTGATCACCTTTTCAAGCCTTTAAACACTAAAACCCAGTGCCCTCAAGTCGATTCCAACTTATAGCTAGCTACTCTATAGGACAGAGTAGAACTGCCGCATAGGGTTTCCAAGGATGTAATCTTTACAGAGGCAGACTGCCACATCTTTCTCCCGAGGAACAGCAGGTGGGTTCAAATTGCCGACCTTCAGTTAGCAGCCAGTTAGCACTGCATCACCAGGGCTTCTTCTTTAAATACTGTTGTTGCTGTTGTTGTTGTTGTTGTTAGGTGCAGTCGAGATGGTTCCAATTCACAGCAACCCTGTGTGCAGCAGAACGAAACACTGCCGGGTTCTGTGCCATCCTCACAATCACTAGTATGTTCGATCGAGCCCATTGTTGCAGCCACTGTGTCAATCCATCTCATTGAGGGTCTTCCTCTTTTTCACTGACCCTCTGCTTTACCAAGCATGATGTCCTTCTCCAGGGACATGGAGAAAGTATGTGAGACAAAGTCTCACCATTCTCCCTTCTGAGGAACATTCTGGCTGTACTTCTTCCGAGACAGATTTGTTTGTTCTTTTGGCAGTCCATGATATATTCAGTATTCCTCACCAAAACCTTCATTCAAAGACGTCAATTCTTCTTCGGTCCTCCTTATTCATTGTCCAGCTTTCACATGCACATAAGACAATTGAAAATACCATGGCTGGGGTCAGGGGCACCTTAGCCTTCAAAGTGACATCTTTGCTTTTTAACATTTTTTTGTTGTTGTTGTTCCAAACACCCCCATTTCTCAAGGCATTTGAAAATTTTTCCTTTTTCTATTGCACTTTAGATAAAGGTTTACAGAACAAACTAGTTTCTCATTAAACAATTAGTACACATATTGTTTTATGACATTGGTTAACAACCCCACAACATGTCAACACTTTCCCTTCTCAGCCTTGGGTTCCCTATTGCCAGCTTTCCTGTCCCCTCCTGCCTTCTAGTCCTTGCCCCAGGGCTGGTGTGCCCTTGTAGTCTTGTTTTGTTTTATGGGTCTGTCCAATTTTTGGCTGAAGGGCAAGCTTCAGGAGTGACTTCATTACTGAGCCAAAGCGTGTCTGGGGGCCATGCTATCAGGGTTTCTCCAGTCTCTGTCAGGCCAGCAAGTCTGGTCTTTCTTTTTGAGTTAGAATTTTGTTCTACATTTTTCTCCAGCTCCGCCTGGGATCCTCTTTTGTGATCCCTGTCAGGGCAGTCAGTGGTGGTATCCCGGCACCATCTAGCTGTACAGGACTCAGTCTGGTAGAGGCCATGGTAGATGTGGTCCATTAGTCCTTTGAACTAATCTTTCCCTTATGTCTATAGTTTTCTGCATTCTTCCTTGCACCCGAAAGGGAGAGACCAGTGTCGTATCCTAGATGGCCACTCACAGGCTTTGAAGACCCCAGACGCTACTCACCAGAGTAGAATGTGGAATGTTTTCTTTATAAGCTATGTTATACCAGTTGAGCTAGATGTTCTCCAAGACCATGGTCCCCATAGCCCTCAGCCCAGCAATTCAGTCTCTCAGAGAGTTTGAATGTTCTATGGAGCTTACATGACCTTGCCTTGTACAAGTTGTGCTGGGTTCCCCAGTATTGGGTACTGTCTTACCCTTCACCAAAGTTAACCCCTTTTCTATTGCCTATTTAGTGTTTTTCCATCCCCACCCCCCACTCATAACCATCCAAGATGGTTTCTTTTTGTCTGTAAACCTTTTCGTGAGTTTTTACAGTATACTTTTTAACACTTCAAAGAGGTCTTTTGCAGCAGATTTGCCTAACGCAATGTGTCTTTTGATTTCTTGACTGCTGCTTCCATGGGTGTTGATTGTGGATCCAAGTAAAATGAAATCCTTGACAACTTCAATCTTTTCTCTGTTTATCATGATGTTGCTTATTGGTTCAGGTGTGAGGATTTTTGTTTTCTTTGTGTTGAGGTGCAATCCATGCTGAAGGCTGTGGTCTTTGATCTTCATCAGTAAGCGCTTCAAGTCCTCTTCACTTTCAGCAAGCAAGGTGTGTCATCTGTACATCCCAGGTTGTTAATGAGTCTTCCTCCAATCCTGATGCCCCGTTCTTCATACAGTCCAGTTTCTCAGATTATTTGCTCAGCATACAAATTGAATAGGTATGGTAAAAGGATACAACCCTGACACACACCCTTTCTGACCTTAAACCACTCAGTATCCACTCGTTCTGTCCGAACAACTGCCTCTTGGTCTGTGTGCGGGTTCCTCATAAGCACAATTAAGAGTTCTGGAATTCCTGTTCTTCACAATGTTATGCAGAATCTGTTATGATCCACACAGTCGAATGCCTTTGCATAGTCAATAAAACTCAGGTAAACATCTTTCTGGTATTCTCTGCTTTCAGCCAAGATTCATATGACATCAGCAATGATATCCCTCATTCCACATCCTTTTCTGAATCCAGCTTGAATTTCTGGCAATTCCCTGTTGATGTACTGCTGTAACCATTTTTGAATTATCTTCAGCAAAATTTTACTTGTGTGTGATATTAATGATCTTGTTTGATAACTTCCACATTCTGTTGGATCACCTTTCTTTGGAATGGACACATATATGGATCTCTTCCAGTCAGTTGGCCCAGTAGCTGTCTTTCATATGTCTTGGTATAGGCAAGTGAAGGCTTCTGGCATTGCTTCCATTTATTGAAGCATCTCAAGTGCTATTCTGTCAATTCCTGGAGCCTTGTTTTTCACCAGTGCATTCAGTGCAGCTTGGACCTCTTCCTTCAATACCATCAGGTCTTGATCATATGCTACCTCCTGCAATGGCTGAATGTTGACCAGTTCTTTTCGGTACAGTGACTCTGTATATTCCTTCCATTTTCTTTTGATGCTTCCTATGTCATTCAACATTTTGCCCATGAAATCCTTCAATATTGCAACTCGAAGTTTGAATTTTTTCTTCAGTTCTTTCAGCTTGAGAAATGCTGTGTGTATTCTTCCCTTTTGGTTTTCTAACTCCAAGTCTTTACACATTTCATTATAATATTTTACTTTGTCTTCTCAAGCCACCCTTGAAATCTTCTGTTTAACTCTTTTACTTCATCATTTCTTCCTTTCACTTTAGCTACTCTACATTCAAGAGCAAGTTTCAGAGCCTCTTTTGACATCCATTTTGGTCTTTTTTTCTTTCCTGTCTTTTTAGCAACCTTTTACGTTCTTCATGTATGATAGCCTTGGTGTCATCCCACATCTCATCTGGTCTTTGGTCATTAGTGTTCAATGTGTCAGATCTGTTCTTGAGATGGTCTTCAAATTCAGGTGGAATATACTCAAGATCATACTTTAGCTCTTATGGACTTGTTTAAGTTTTCTTCAGCTGCAACTTGCACTTGCATATGAGCAATGGATGGTCTGTTCCACCGTCAGTCCCTGGTCTTATTTTGGCTAATGATATTGAGAATCTCCATCGTCTCTTTCCACAGGTATAGTGAATTAGATTCCTGTGTATTCCATCTGGCAAGGTCCACAGGTGTAGTCACTGTTTATTTTGTTGAAAAAAGCTATTTGCAATGAATAAGTCTTTGGTCTTGCATAATTCTCTCTTACACTCTCCAGCCTTATTTCTATCACCAAGACCACATTTTCTAACTACTGAGCCTTCTTCTTTGTTTCCAACTTCTGCATTCCAATCACCAGTAATTATCAGTGTATCTTGATTGCATGTTTGATCAATTTCAGACTGCAGAAGTTGGTAAAGATCTTGAATTTCTTCTTCTTTGGCATTAGTAATTGGTGTGTAAATTTGAATAGTAGTCGTATGAACTGGTCTTCCTTGTAGGCATATAGATACTATCTTATCACTGACAGTGCTGTACTTCAGGATACTTCTTGAAATGTTCCTTTTGACAATGAATGCAATGCCATTCCTCTGCAATTTGTCATTCCCGGCATAGTAGACCATATGATTGTCCAATTCAAAATGGCCTATAATAGTCCATTTCAGCTCCCTAATGCCTAGGATATTGATGTTTGTGTGTTCCATTTTATTTTAGACAATTTCTAATTTTCCTACAGTCATACTTTGTATATTCTGTGTTCTGATTATTAATGGATATTTACAGATATTTCTTCTCATTTTGAGTCGTGCCACCTCAGCAAATGAAGGTCCCAAAAGCTTGACTCCATCCATGTCATACGATTGACTCTACTTTGAGGAGGCAGCTCTTCCCCAGTTGTATTTTGAGTGACTTCCAACCTGAGAGTCTCATCTTCTGGCACCATATCAGACAGTGTTCCGCTGCTATTCATAAGGTTTTCACTGGCCAGTTTTTTTACAAGTAGGTCACCAGGTCCTTCTTCCTAGTCTGTCTTAGTCTGGAAGCTCCACTGAAACCTGTCCACCATGGGTGACCCTGGTGGTATTTGAAATACAGGTGACATAGCTTCTAGCATCACAGCAACATGAAAGCCATCACAGTATGACAAACTGACAGACAAGTGGTGGCTTTAAACATGTTTAATGGATGCATAATATTCTATTATATGGACTATCTATCTAATATTGTTTTCACTCCATCCCAATTTCAGACATTTAGATTCTGATTTTATGCCATCATAAGCAATAGTGAAGTGCTTCCTAATTTAGTTCACTAATTTTTTTGTATGGAGTCCACGGGCGGACCACATGGTTAATGTGCTCAGCTGCTAACCGAAAGGTTAGAAGTTCAAGTCTACTCAGAGGCACCTTGGAAGAAAGGCCTGGTGATCTACTTCAGAAAAATCGACCAGTGAAAATTCTATGGAGCACAGTTCTACTGTGACACACATGGGGTTGCCATGAGTCAGAACTGACTTGACAGTAACTGGTATGGTATATGGCATATAATCTTTGCATATTTGTCCTAATGTTTTCTTAGGATAAATTTTTAGAACAGGACTAGCTAACATTTTCAAGCATTCACCACATGCCACTCTGCTAACTGCTTTATGTGTGTTATCTATTCAATCTTCTAGCCAATTCAACACAGAAATATCTACATTTTGCAGATGAGAAAAGTGAGGCACAGAGGGGTTGTGTACCTTGGCCATGGTCACACAGCTGGCAAATTGCAGAGGCAGAATTCAAACCCAAGCTTTTTGGCCCCAGAGGCTCCTGATACAAAAGACTAAATGGGGTATGAGGATGCCTGTTGGCCACTTCCTCTCCTCCAGCTCTTGGCTCTGTGACCAATTTGCCTGAGGCCGGGTCCTACCGAGTCCCCTCATGTCCACAAGTACATAAAAGGAAGAGTAAAGGAAGAATCGGTAGTGTTTGTGCCTGAAGAATCAGAAACCATTTTCCCACTGTGACCTAGATGTATATATAGGGATCCTTTCCCATGTTCTCAGTGCCTGGGAGGTGCCTTCTAAGAACCATCTATGGCCGGGAAGATGTGGCCACTGAAGACCCCATCTTAGGGAGTTGTGAGTGTCTGCGTGACTCCCAGGGCTGTCCAGCCTGTGTGCCTGGGCTGAGATAGAGCGTGGCTGAGTAAGCTCTTGGGCTGGGAGAGTCTGTGCTTTTTCTAGACCAGGTTCCTTGCAGGGACAGGGCCCTAGCTGGGGGGAATCCTTGCAGGCCACTCTGGGGAGAGTTAGCATGTACCAGGCAGCCTAGGTGCCTAGGACCACAACAGAGAGGGCACTGGGGAAAGAAGGGTGCTGAGCGAGAGGCAGATTCCAGGACAGGGGCTGTGGGAAATTTGCTTGGTGAGACTGCTGCCAAGACTGGGTGAATCCAAGGCCGGAGTCTTGCAAGTAAGGCCACTTGCTATGCAGAGACTCAGCCATGGGCACTAAGACAGCCTGAGGTTGGTGGCTGGGGAGTGAGACCAGGGCCCTCTTTCATGACCCTCACTGGGCCTGGCTGTTGGTCAGTGGCCCTGCCCTTTGGAGGTAACCAGGGGTCCACCTGTCTTGGACCCTGAACCTTTGCCATGGGGTTGAGGGGAGGGGACAGTCCCACCCCATCCATGGGGGACATAGACAGAACAAGGCAAAGCATCTTTAAGAAGTAGAGCCTCAAGGATTCCCACCTTAGCCACCTTGCAGGGAGAGTGAGGAGACGGAAAGGGGAAGAGTTGCCCCACTCGGCCCAGTTATCCCTTCCTGATTTATCCATAGATTGAGCTTGATGGTTGGGACTCATATTCATTCAACTAATCACGCGAGTTATTTCTGTAATTTAGGTCTTCGAATAAGTGCATTTGGTTGCTGAATATGTGATCAGCCACAGATTTCTCATTCTTTAAAACCCAGAGAGCGGAAATGCCAACATATAAAGCCATCAGCACAACGGCAGAGATTTCCCAAGCACTAAAATCAGACCTTTCAAAGCACTGGGCCCTGGACCTCTGGTCACTCTGCCACTTGGTCCATCAGTGCTCCATGCAGAGCCCAGGTGGGGGGCTTTATCCTTGACACCCTGGGGATGGCAATCAATAAATAATCTGCTCACATTCTTTTTGCTTACCCAGAGAATTCCAGAGTAACTTGATCAGGAGGAGAAAACGCATTTGAAGGCTTCAAAAGGGCTGAGGCCAACTGGGAAAAGCTACTGGAGGCTTTGAGGTAAAGGTCAGCTGCCGCTCTGGCTGCCCTGAGCTTTGCTATAACCTGGAATAGGTTAGCATCACCTGCTTAGCATCAGCATCAGAGTCATCACCATCCAGTGAAAAGTCACTGGACAGGATTAATCGTTCATGCGCTCATTTGTTCATTCGACAAACCTTTGTTTGACTCCTGCGGGGCTCCAAGTATTACGTTATAGGTGCTAGAGATTTCAGAGATCAACTGGACCTGGACTCTGCCCTTAAATTCCTCCTAATCTCAGTCCCTGGGTGGCTCAAATGGTTAACGTGCTCAGCTGCTAACTGAAAGGTTGGGAGTTCTGTCCCTGGCAATCTACTGCCCAAAAATCAGCCGTTGAAAACCCTATGGAGCACTTTGACACACATAGGGTCGCCTCGGTGGCTGCTGATTTTCTTAACCTGATTGGAAAGACAGCTGCAAACCATTTAAATGCGGGTGCTGGGAAACAAGTGTGGGGAGTACAAAGAAGAAGACCTCCAGCCCCTGCTCAGCCCCTCACTGTCTGGGCGACTAACTTGGGACAAGTTACTACTTGGCTTCTGTTCCTTGTGTGCGTGGCTGGGGATGGACCATGTCAGAGGTCTCAAACCAGCTATTGAGAAAGAGCTCTTTGCTAATTTCTCTGTGAAGCCAGAACGAGGTTGTTTAGAGTGACGGGTTCATTGGAGAGGGGGAGAAGCATCCCAGGAGCTGATGATAGCTACACCGTGTACCCCATTTGCATTCTTCCTGTTTCCCAGGACCAGTAATACCAACCCGCAGCTCCAAAACCCAGGGGGCGCTTAGGCGAAGGCTTCCATCAGAAATGATAAGTATTTGGGAACAGAATCCAGGAGTGTGGCCTGAGATACTAAGACATGGTGGAGCCATAATTCCAGGCCAGCCTTTATCCTTCCAGACCAGCAATCTCACTTATTTGAATTTTGAACTGAAAACTTTTTTTAAAAATCCTACTCAACATACATAAAGGACTGTCATTTCCTTCCAAGTGGTCCCTTTGAGAGGCTAGTTCATGTTTCCCCCCTCCCACCCCCTACCCTCCCATGCTGCCCAGCCTCAAAGAGCAGCCTCTTGTCTGAAAATGGCCTTCAGGAACCAGTGGCTAAACTGTGCATTGTTATGTTCCACTAATTTGTTGTCATTCATCAGACGGATCCTAATAAACTCTGGCCATTTCTAAATCTAAATCTGCCACTGTGGAGATTCAAGACCTGGGTTTGAATTTTGGTTTGCCATTTATTATTATTACTTTGGGCAAGTCACTCAGCTTCTCAGGATGTTTCCTCATCTGTCAAATGGACATGTAGCATCTCAGCTGATTGTGGTAAGGGTTAAATGAGATAACGTATAAAAGCACCTAACTTGGTGCTGGGGCCCTGCAACACTAATTCCGCCTTTCTCCCTGCTCCCTGTTCCCATCTTGTTTTTGAGGCGACCTGAGATACAGTAGAAAGAGCACTGGATTAATGGTCAGGCAGGAGTCCTGAGTGACCCTAGACAAGTATTTAACCTCTCAGACCTCAGTTTCCTTGTCTATAAAATGGGGAGACAAGTTCCTAACCCTGTCCAGCCTCAAAGGGTTAGAGTTAGAAGGATTAAATGAAAAGAATCAAATGAAAATATTTTTTAAAATACAAAACACCAATGCCAACATGTGATCTTCATACCTGAGGCTGTGGGGAGTTCAATACCAAATCAGTACCAAAGGGCCACTGTCTTAGCAAGTATCTGAGAAAGTCCGCGGTAGATTTTGTTCTCGTTCAGCTCCAGCTGGGGCTTTGACTCCGTGTTTTCCTGAGCTCAGCAGCAAGAGCAAGGAAAATCCACACATCTGCCCGAAAGGAACACAGCTGATGTCCGCTGCCATGGAAGAGCCCAAGACCTGCTGGTCTGCACCGTCTCCCTCAGTCAGCCCCTACCTGTCCCAGGGTACTAAGCAATGGAGGGCTGGAGGGGGCGGAAGGTTATCTTGCCCTCACAAAACAGTACCCCCAAACAGGGAAATACTGTAGGCTTGCATGCTTCCAGGCTGGCAATAGGCTTTACTCCTTGGACAGGTGTGGTTGTCAGTCCATATCCGCGGGAGATGAGGATTGGGTTGCAAGTGACATTTCCTGCTGAAGGAGAGCAGATGCTCAAGGACCTGGGGCAGGCTGTGGAGGAGATGACAAAGGCCAAGCAAGCTGGTTGAGTGTAGAAAAATCCCCATGACCACCTGCTTCTATTACAATCATAACAATAGCAGCTCCAGGCCTCAGGGCTGGAATATTGTAGGTGTTCGTTAAATGTCTATGCAAGCAATGAAAGAGCCCATGGAAGGTAACCAGGGCTTCAAACCGGTTCATTTCAGTTTGAACCCCTGATGACTATTTGCCTTTCCACCCCAGATATACTGAATCAGAGTCTACAATTTAACAAGATCCCCAGGTGATTCTTATGTATAATAAAATTTTGAGAACCACCGCTATACTAGTGGTTCTCAGAATTGGTCCCCAACCAGCAGCCTTAGCATCCCCTGGGAACTTGTTAGAAGTGCAAATTATCAGCAGGGATTTAAATCAGAATGAACCGATTTGAAGCCCTGAAAGTAACAGTGCTGGATCAAACCAGTGCTGTAGAGGCACACAGGTAGTTCTTTTCCACTCTAACTATTCAGCTCCAAAGCCCATGCTCTCAGTCATGGCTGTGTAAGACCTCTTCAGTTATGTTAATCAGTCAGACATATTTGCTGCCCCACCCTCTTGGTTACAGTAAATGTCCTTTCCAGTACAAGGACCCTGGATCTGGGGGTCAGAGGGAGGGAAGGAACAGTGCATGAGAGTTCCAGTTGGCCCACATCCTCACCAACACTTAATATTGTCAGTCTTTGTAATTTTAGCCCTTCTGGTGGGGGAAAACACCATATTCCTTGCTGAACTCCTTGAAATTATTTATTCTTTCAGCATTTTTGTTCATTCCCCACTCAGTACTAAGCACTAGAGAGGACAGAGATGAATAATGATGGTCCGTGCCCCCAAGGGATTCTGCTCTAACCTTGAGCAAATTAATCTCACTGAGCTCCGGTTTCCTCATCCGTAAGATGGGGGTGATACTCAAAGAAGGGTTGTGAAGATTAACTGTGAGGTGTATGTAAAAGGCCTACACAGGCTGTGACTGTTGTTATTTATTCATTTTGCCTGCCTGCTGACAAATGGTAGCAGGCACCAAAGGTTAAGAAAAATTTGTGAGAGAATAACTTAATAAGAGCGAACATTTATTGAATGTATACTGCATGCCAACTGCTATTCTAAGTGCTTTTTATAGATTAATGTTAATATTAAAAATCTTACTGATTCCCATAATTTTTTACAAATTGGGTAAAGGCCATTGTGGTTTGATTTTCATGGCAGAGCACATGGTTACAATTTATAGGAACCCAATGGCTTTCTAGAGGTAGAATTCTAGAACCTCAGAGGTAGCAAGCTGGGGACTACTGAGATGTGTATACTCTGCCTTCTTGTGTCTGTTCGGTGGCCTCCATGTCCCTGCCCCTGAGTTTCATTCAGAACCTGAGGACTGATAATTTAGTAAAGACATATATATTTTTTAAAAATGGATTATTGAAGACAGATCAGTGTTCGGTATAGTTGGAAGGGCCCTGGGTGAGTGGTTCCCATACTGAGATTCTTGTCACTTACAGGTGTGGTTTTAGAGAAAGCTTCTCCTCTCAGGGTTCCCACTTGTTTGGGCTGCTGAATTCAGTGTATCAGTTAGCTATTACTATGTAACAAGTCACCCCAAAGTTTAGTAACTTAAAACAAAAACCATAAGTCTGTAGGTGCTGGGTGAGCTAATGCATGTGCCTACAGTCAGCTGGCAGGATCCCCGGGGCTGGTAAGCCTAAAATGGCCTTGGTTGGATGACTCAGCTCTGCTCCATGTAGGCTCTTCTCTTCTCAGAGGCTAGCCCAGGCTTCCTCTCATGGCAGAGGCAGGGGCCCAAGAGAACAAGTGGAAGCATGCATAGTGTCTTAAGACGTAGGCTTAGAACTGGTACACCGTCACTTCCTCTGCATTCTGTTGGTCCAAGCAAGTTAAAAGCCCAGCCTGGAGACAAGGGATGAGGACATAAACTCCATCTTTTGATGGAGGAGCTGCAAAATCACATTGCCAAACGCATGGATATAGGGAGGGTTGGAGAATCGAAAACATGTTTGCAATCCACCACACTTAGATTTGTTCTCACTCTAAAGTCTCTAAAATCAAATAACTCACTGATCAGTGTGGGAGAAAGCAGTCTCATTCCCATCGTCTTGGACCAAAGCTAGACATGCCTGTCCTGGGTTTGGGAATAAATGAACCAGGTACTCAGTCACTGTTGGTGCTAAGCTCAGCTCCATATTGATCAAATGGACGGAACTAAAGATCATATCTTTTACTTGGCCACTCATTCGGCATTTATTGAGCACCACTGTGTGCCAAGTAGTGAGCTAAGCCCTGTAGAAGCAAACTATACCCTGCTCTCAAGGCACCCTCTTAGGATACCAAAAAAAAAAAGTTGCTGTCAAGTCAGTTCCAACGCGTGGAGACCCCATGTGTTTCAGAGTAGAACTGTGATCCATAGGATTTTCAATGGCTGTAATCTTTCAGAAGGAGGTCACCAAGACTTTCTTCCAAGGTGCTTCTGGGTGGATTTAAACCATCAGTCTTTCCGTTAGTGGTCAAGCGCTTAACCATTTTTACCACCCAGGGACTCCGTTTGAGGATACACAGCTACATAAGTAATTATAATGCAGGGTGCACTGGAGAAGGCCTTCCTGGGTCATGATTTAACAAACACCAGAGGCACTGTTTGGGCCTTCTTCAGCCAGATGCCGAGGCAGATCCGTGGGCCTGTTTTCAGACCACAAGTAAATCAGGAAGGCTCAGGAACCCGACAGTCCCACTTAACTCCATGGCTCTGGACTTTGACAGCCCCATCCAAACCCCTCCGGCACTGGGCAGCCAGGAAATGGAAAACTAGAACAAGGTGTGCAGAGCCAGCGTGTGATTTGATTATGTCTCCGCCGTCTGCCATTTGCTGCAGCAGACCAAGTCCACAGGTTGCTGGTGTGCTTGCAAACGACTGGGACTTTGGAGGGATTTATATAAACCATCGCATTTCCTGCAGCCACTCCTCAAATAGGCACCCAGCTGTCATTTCCCCTTAAATACCACTCATTTTATGAAGGGAAGATAATGTTGGTGGCATTGAAATAGATCACACTTTAAAATGCAGAGTAGCAGAGGGTCCGTTCAAATTATTCTCTTAATAGAGTTCTTCAGAGTGAGGAAGTGAGGAGGGAACATAATCGCGTCTTTTGTCGTTTGGGCAAAATCTGAGGACTGCGATCCATTTGTCTGCAGATGTGTGTCTTCAGTGCAAACTGCAGCAAGCAGTCCATTCCCAGGGTAAAGGGTCCTTCATTAAAGTCGGTCAGTCGTCGCGGGTGGCTGGGAGGTAAGCAATTTGATAGCCCAAACTGATGGAAATTTCTTTGCCTTCGAAAATTAAAAAAAAAGAATATATTTCATAAAATTGCACTTCCTCCTTGATTTGATAATTAGGGAGGAGCTTCATTTATAAGTGAAAATATTCTGGCTCCTATTCGTGAATAAAAACATTTGCAGTCAGGCCTCTGAGAAGCAGACGAATTTCTGCAGCAAGCCCGGTAAAGGCACGCCCTCAAGCACTGATTTTTGTAGCTGAAGAGCGTTATGTGTTTTGCACGAGCTTTTGAAAGCTTAGATAAACGATGTGGCTCAGAAAGCAGATACAAAAAATGAGAGGAAATTAGACTGATCCAAAAGAAGAGAAATGTCCACTAATTCTCAGATTAACATTTTAGACTACTGTGTTTTTATAGGGGAGTTTTCGCAATGCTGATAATACGAGATCGGTTTACAGCGTGTCACATACCAGATAGACTCAATGCGACCTTGTTTGTGTTCGCAGAGTCAGCTACACCAGAAAGAAGTGGAGTTAATGCAACAACCTGGTGATAATCGGGCCTCCACCTGTATTAGGTGGCAGCACTACCCGCAAGATGACACATTTTAAGAGTGACATTGACTCTTGAGATCAACTATGTCAGTTTGCACTTTCTGGGTTGCAAGAGACAAAAGACCCAAGCCCAATTGGTTTAAACCCCAAAGGAGTTTGTTAGATTGCTTGACTGAAAGTCATTAGGAGCGAACTTCAGCCATAGTCTGATCCAGGATGCAAATGAAGTCCCCCGAACTCAATTGCTCCTCCTCTGTCTCTGGTCTCTACTTCCTCTGGTTGGTTCATTCTCTGACTGGTCCTTCCTTCATGGTGGCAAGTTGGCTACAGCAACTTTAGCCTCCATCCACTTCTAAAAGTGTTTTAGTTTTAGCCTTACATTTAGGACCATGCTCCGTTTTTAGTTAATTTTTTTGGTGTGGTGTGAGGTAGGGATCTGACTTCATTCTTTTGCACGTGGATATCCAGTTGTCCCAGCACCGTTTGTTAAAAAAAAGAAAAAAAATTATTTCCCCGATTGAACTGTCTTAGCTTTCTTGTTGAAAAATCAATTAGCCATAAATGTAAGAGTTTATTTCTGTACTCTCAGTTCTGTTCCATTGATTTGTATGTCTACCCTTATGCCAGTACCACACTGTCTTGATGGTTACAACTTTGTGGTAAGTTTTGAAATCAGGAAATTAGAGTCCTTCAATATTCTTCCCCCCCCCCTTTTTTTTTCAAGATTTTTTGCTATTCTGGGTTCCTTGTATTTTCATATGAATTTTAGGATTAATTTTTTAATTTCTGCAAAAAAGCCAGTGGGATTTTGCCAGGGATTACACTGAATTGGTAGATCCGTTTGGGGAGTATTGTCATCTTAACAATATTAAGCCTTCTGATCCATGAATATGGGGTGTCTTTCAACAAATTTAAATCTTTAATTTCTTTCAACAGAAAGTTTTCAGTGTACTCATCTTGCAATTCTTTTGTTAAATTTGTACATAAGTATTTTATTCTTTTTGATGCTATTGTAAATGGAATTTATTAATTTCATTTTCAGAATGTTCATTGATAGCATATAGAAATAGAACTGATTTTTTATATTAATTGTGTATCCTGAAACCTTGTTGAAATTATTTATTAATCCTCATAGTTTTTTAGTATATTCCTTAGCATTTTTTATAGGCAAGATTTATGCCATTTGCAAATAGAGATGGTTTTACTTCTTCCTTTCTGTTTGGATGCCTTTTATTTCTCTTTCTTGCCTAATTGCCCTGTCTAAACCCTCCAGTACAATGTTAAATAGAAGTGATAGCGAGGCATCCTTGTCTTGTTCCTGATCTTGGGGGGAAACCTTTCAGTCTCTCACATCAAGTATGATCTTAGCTGTGAGTCCCTCTTATTTTAGATCCCCATTTGTTGGATCCCTTGTCTTTCTCTTGCTCGGTTTAATTCTATCTGGTAACTTCCTGGAAAAGGGCCCTTGGGGTAAATTATTTGGAAAAAAAAAAAACCAAACCCACTGCCGTCGAGTCAATTCTGACTCATAGAGACCCTATAGGGCAGAGTAGAACTGCCCCATAGAGTTTCCAAGGAGCGCCTGGTGGATTTGAACTGCCAGCCTCTTGTTTAGCAGCCGTAGCACTTAACCACTACGCCACCAGGGTTTACAAATTATTTAAAGCTTTGAAATCTGAAGCCTCTCTCTTCTACTCTCATGCATAATTGACAATTAGGCTGAATGAAGAGTTATAGAATGGAAGTCATTTTCTATCAGAATTTTGAAATTGATCCATTGCTTCTAGCTTCTAACATTCCCAGTGGAAAATTTGACACCATTCTGATATACAATCGTTTGGACGTGAACTGTGTCTTTTCTCTGGGAGCTTGTAGGATCTACTCTTTGTCCTCAGTGCTCTGAAATTTCATGATGATGTGTTTTGGTATGGGTCTGCTTTCATCCATTGTGCTGCGAAATTAGTGGACCTTTTGAGTCTGGAAATTCCTTGTCCTTCTGTTATACTTTCTGGGAAATTTTCTCATGTTTATCTTATAATTCTTCTATTGAGTTTTTTATTTCTGCTGTCAGCCCGTGTATTAATTTCCAAGAGCTCTGTTTTATTTTGTAAATGTTCATTTTTGAGCATCCTCTCCTTGTCTCATGGATGAAACATTTTCTTTTGCTCTCTAAGGTTTTTAGTTCCCTTCTTCCTACAGAACCTGTGTGTCCTCCAGGTTATTTTTCCTCTTTGTTTGTATATACAGATGTATGTCCATCTCTCATGTCGGTTTTTCCTCAAATGTTTGAGGATCCTAGGCTGTGTGCTCATACTAAATGTGGGGCAGAAGAAAGGATGAGTGGATGGTTAATGTGGTGAGTGAGCCCTGTTGACTCCTGCCTCACCGCAGGGTGATCCAATTGGGGGACTCCTGATACATCAGGGTTTTGTTCTGTAGGGCTGGTAAGATTCTGCATAAAAGATGTTTCCACTTTTCTACCCAGAAGGTGGACTCCTGGCTGCAGCTTTGTACGAGCCCAGTGGAGAAGAAGGCTAGGAGACAAAGTGGACAGCCTGAAACCCTTAACTTAACCCCCATGCTCTCCAGATGGTGCCCTCTTCCTCTACCAAGTATCCCACAGTCCAGAGGCCCTCTGTTTTACTGCCTCCCAAGACTCAATCTCCAATTTTTCTGCTGGGATTAGAGGGGGACAATTCATGACTGGGGAGAGATAAGGAGGGAATCTCAGGGTCTTACTGCCTTTTAAACTGACTTTCACTCAATCCCGCTGTTATTCCTCTTCCAGAGATTCCTGATGTTGCCACTAATTCCAGAGCCTTTGGGGATTTTTAGTATAAACCTGAGTGCTTCCGTACTCTCGTCATCATGGTTTAGGATTCTGCTTTCTTTTCTTTGCTAAATCAGTGCTACATGCCTCTTTGCCTCTCAGCTTCCAAAACTTTGTTGCTATTGTCTTCTCCCCTGTTTGCCTTGTGTGGATTGATGCCTTTAAAAAAAAGATTCTCATACTTTTGTTCTGGTGAGGTTTCTGGGAGGAAATAGAGGCTGATGTGTTCGTCCAACTCACCACCTTTAACCGCAATCTCTTGATCTTCTAATTCTTTGGCTCCCTGAGCCTCAGCATCATCATCTATAAAATGGAACAAATGATTCCTGCCCTGACAGCTGCCCGGGAGCCTCTGTGAGAATCAGATGAGTTCTTGTGTAGAGATGCACTGTTCAAACACCAGGGTGTATGACTGTCCATTCTAAGTGACACTTGGGCCCGAAGGTAGAGGATACCTTCTAGAAGCTAGGGCTGGAGAATAGGCCAACTGGGGCTGAGAGATACTGTATCAGTTATCTATTACCACAATAATGCTGCATAACAAACAAACACCAACCTCCCTGGCATACAGTAGACAATATTCATCTAGCTTGGGAGTCTGCAGGGTTCAGCTGATCTGGGCTGGGTCAGCTAGATTTCTTAAATGGGCTCAACCTCATGTCTTGGGGCAGCTGCCTGTTGGCTGACCTAGGAGATCCTTGACTGGGACAGCAGGGGCAACTCAGCTCTGGTCTACCTGTCTCTTAAGGTCAGCAGCTTAGCCCATCAGACATGCTGTCATGGACATGCCAAAGGGGCAAGAGAACAAGTGGAAGCCTATAAATACTTTTCCAAGCCTCTGCTTACATCAGAAACCCTGGTGGCGTGGTGGTTAAGTGCCACGGCTGCTAACCAAAAGGTCGGTACTTCAGATCCACCAGGTGCTCCTTGGAAACTCTATGGGGCAGTTCTACTCTGTCCTATAGGGTTGCTATGAGTCAGAATTATCTCCATGGCAGTGGGTTTTTTTGTTTTTGTTTTTGTTTTTTGCTTACATCACATTTGCTGTCACTAGCTAAAGTTAGCCACATGGCTGAGCCCCGAGTAAGGGGACAGGGTGGAACACCCTACTCAGAGAGGCAAAGAGCATGGGTGCAGGGAGGGGAGAGGAATTGCAGCCATTGGTCAACCCCTCTACCATGGGTGCCCAGGTGTGGCCCTGGGACACGGCACCTTCTGCGCTCAGTTTTTCTCCTGCTAAACCCAGAATACTCTGCCTAAACCAGGAACCGGCCACCCTGATTTGCACTCAGATGAAAGCTGCTCCTTTATTTACCACTCAGAAGAAATGCAGCCCATCTCTAAAACAATCAGAAATGATCTCTTCCATGGAAAAATACACTCTTCAGGCTCAGGCTGGGGCTGCAGATCACGGGCAACCGATTTAATCTGCTTAATTATTTGATTCAATCAGAAGTTGGCGTAATTTTCTTGCTTCTCACCTCTTTTGAATCCATTCTGGAAACTGATTATTCCTTTAACGCCAGTCCAGAGATAAGCGTTTCAATTGGGAAATGTAATTAGCCAAGGAAAATGAATGTGGGAGCTGCCTTTTGTTAAAGCACCATTAAAACCCAACTCTGGTCAACACTGACGTGGTGTGAAGACAAAGGGCTCCTTTTTGCTCCTCTTGTGACTGGAGAGGCAAGGCCCAGCAGGAGATGGGAAAACAGGCATCCTGGGATCTTAGCAGGAGAAGCTCAGTCATTCGGGAGGCATGGCTGGGCTGGATGCTAGAGAAGCAAAGGTGAATGGGACATGTCCCTTGCCCCCAAAGAATTCTCATTTTGGAGGGAGGGACCAACGCATAATTACAAGGGTCAAAGTCTTGTGGAAATACAGAGGAAGGAGCTGCTCCTCAGGGAGCTTGGCAGAGCAGATGACACTGAACTGGGCCAAGAAGGGTGAGCAGGAGTTTACCAGGCAGAGGAGAGCAGGAGGCATTGTGTAGAAGACACAGCATGAGCAAGGGCATGCGGCGTGAGTACCAGCGGATGGGACCATCCTAGGCCTCCCTGAACCGAGGGGTGTAGTGTGTCCTTGGGCCATCCCACCTCACTTTTCAGCTTTTTTCTCCCCCTCCTGATTCTCTCCCTTCACCCCACCTTGCCCTCTAGAAGCAGTTATTAAGTGTTCTCCTAAGTGCTTGTTGTAATGGAAGTGTAAGGCATATGACTTTCGAGCAATACTGAATGATCTGAAAGCTAGCGGACAGATTCAGGTAATTAAGAACCATGGGTGTGCACTCTAGAGCTGCATACTAGGAGTGCAGGGCATTCTGGGTAGAGGGCACAGCCTGGGTGAAGGCTCATTGGTACGGCATGCTAAATACAAACATAACGTTAAGAGGAAAGGTGGGTAATGAGCTGCCCAGGTGGGCAGGGACTAGATCACAAAGGGCTTTCTAGAGGACAATTGGAGACCAGCTCATGGACATTGGCCTCTATGACCGGGGACCACAGACACGGGGCCTCATTCACATTACTCAGCTGCACCTGCCACTTCAGCCTCTCCCCTACAGCTCTTTGCTTTTTCAAAAGCTGTAAGTGCTCAGGGCAGCAACCACTGATTAGCTTGCATCTCTACCTGAGGCCTCTCTGGTCCTGGCCAGGTGCTCCTGCACTGGGGGAGAGGGAGGGAGGACCCCTTGCTGCCAGGGCCAAGGAAAGGTTGAGCCACCACACCTGCACCCACCCGGTTCCTAGTCACCTTAGCCCTCAGCCATCCTTACACGGGGCAATTCAGCCAAGAGCCGCCATGAGCTAACAGAAGCTGCCAGGCCCACTTGAACCCAAGACACCCTTGTCTACCAGACCCTGCCCGTCTGAGTCACACACACAGGTTTTTAGGGGATGGTGACCAGTGTGTGTGCGATTTTATATCCTACTTTTTTGCTTGGTGGAATCTCATAGGCTCTTTCCCTGCCTTCCCCAGGCTGGACCCTTCTCATCTGTGAGGTGGCTGGTATAGGGAGAGAGCATCAGCGCTGCAGGCGTTAAGGCCTTGGTTCTGGCTGACTTGCTGTGTAACCTCAGGCAGTTACTTCATCTCACTGAGCCTCAGTTTTGTCATCTGGAAATGGAGATAACATAACCACCTATACTGTAGAGTTGTTATGAGGATTAAGAATAAAATTCTCAGCCCAGTGTTTGGCATGTGGGATATACTAAACAAATCCCCATATTCTATTAGAACCCACCCAAATTACTGCCTAGTGTATATGCTGGGTGGCCTTGAGCACCTGGCATTTAATCTTCATGAGCTTTAGTTTCCTTCTCTGTAAAATGGGGATAATGGTGCCCCTTAGGGTTGGTATAAATATCCAACAGATTAATTATCATACATAAAAGACTTTGAAAATGGATCATTTTTGTCCTTGTTGTTACTGCGTCTCTGCCTCCCACACAGCCTAGTCCAGGGTGTTGGTGGTTTTTACTCTGTGAGGTGATTGGGAAACTCCCCACAGACTCCCAGCTAGAGCCGGTGACCAGGGAGCAGGAAGGGGTGAGAGACAGCACGGGAGGCGAAGGGCAGTGGGGCCGTGTGCACAGGATGAGGGGCCTCTCCTTGGACTCCAGAGGCCAGGGTGGGGCATTCTCCACCCCCCACCACCAAGCTGTGGCAGAGGGAACCCTCAGCAAAAGGACACATAATGACCAGGTCCTGTTAAAGTTGCCTATGGCCAAATCCATCGCATCACATATCACTCAGCCTTCCTCATGTCTCCCCAACGGAGTCTCAGCATCAGTCCTGGGCTGGGAGTCTGGGAGGCTCAGGCATGGGATACAGGTAAGCCTTGGCTACTGATACAGGCTTCCATCCTGAGTGCCTGCTCTGGCCAGATGGGCAGGCAGGACGCTCACTGTGCAAGGTTCTCGACTTGCCAAAGGTAGTGTGTGCTGTGAGCACAAAGCCTGATCCCAGGAGCTCAGAGCCTGGCCCAAGGAGCTTAGAGCCTGGCCCCAGGAGCATAGACCCTAGGACCCCAGCACAGGAATACACAGGGGCTGTACAGAGACATGACAAGGTTCTGATGATAACAGTCTCCCTCATATGCCTGCAGAATCAAGCATGCATCTTCCTGGCAGGGATTGCAATTTCCTGTTAATGAGTTGTGAGAGGTTGGAACCAGCTATCAAAGGGAGGCTGGGCTGCCTCTTCCCAGGGGAGCCCCCCAGGAGACGGAAGCCAGGCCAAGCCTCCTTCCTCATGGGGCTAAGCTATTTGGGGAGCATCTCTGCCGAGGGACAGAGCTAAGGCCTAGAGGGTCTCCAGTCTGGGTCAGCATCCTCTGGGAGACCTTGAACCCTTGCCTGGAGCTTCTCATGCCCTTGGCTGCACTCTCCCTGCCTCAGCAGCCTCGTGCACTCAGACCAAGTGAGTGACATCGGTGATGAGTGGCATTTCTGTAGTCTTTCCCGGCTTGCAAAACATTGCTTACGTTTGTTGTCTTCTTGAAACCTCACAACATTCTATATGAGAAAAACTGAGGCTCAGAGAAGTGAAATAATGTTCCCAAAGTCATTTCATTTAGTGGATGTGTTATTTCAGGCAATGCTAGCTGCTGTAATGGATAAGCCCTGAGATCTCAGTGAACTGAGACAACAGACATTTATTTCTTGTGTGTGTAAAGTCAAACTGATGGTGTGGGAGCTCTGCTCCTCACAGTCACTCAGGGATCCAGGTTGCTGGAGGCTCCATCATCTTCACACTGTGGCTTCCAAGGTCACCTTGGCCTTGGAGGATCCTGCAGGAGGTTTTGTGGGCCAGGGTTTAGAGTCGTGTAAGTAACCTATGCATGCATTCCATTGACTAGAGCTTGGTTAGACAGCCCCACTTGGAAGCGAGGAGTGCTGGGAAGGGCAGTGGCTGCCTGGGCAGCAGTTTCCTTAGCAGCTCTGTCCTGAGAAAGAGGAGAATAGATTTTGCTGGGCATAGTAGAGGTGTTTTCCTCCAAAAAAGGCTGGAGACCCTGGATGAGGTGGTGAGTGGTCCTGGGGTGGCGTCACTTGTTGCTAGGTGCCGTTGAGTCTGGGGGTCACTTAAGAGTCATCAAGTGCCCACTTTGGACAGAGACCTGAAGGAAGACACAGGATGCAAGTCCTGACCCTGCGAGGGCCCCGACTCTCTGCAGCCTCTGCACTACCCCTCTTTTAGCTTTTAATCCATACAGCTGGTCTTGGGCACAGCCCTAACGACATACCTGTGTGACGCCCCGCTGCACTCGTGGAGTTCAAACCCCTTAGCCTGGCATTCATAGACCTTCACAGAAGGTCTTGCCAGTATTGCCTCCTGCTTGCCAGTGTTGCCTCTTGTCCCGCTCCCCCATACCCTGTGCTCCTGCCTGATCAACCTCTCACCTCAGGGCCTTTGCACGTGCTGGACCCTCTGCCTGGAATCTCCCTCTTCTTCCAACTCTCATCTGCCCTGCAGACTCCTACTCAACCTTCCTGATCCAAATCAAAGGTCATCTATGAGGCCTCCTTCAACGGAGTTAGCTACTCAGCCAGCATCTATTGAGAGCTTACTGTGTACCAGGCATTGTGTTAAATGCTTTATAGAAATTAACTAATTCAAACCTCCCAAGCCTACAAGATGGGCAGCCCATTTTACAGATGGGGGAACCAAGTCTCTGAGAGATAGAGGAACTTGTCTGAGGCCAGACAGCTAGTGAGTGGCAAAGTCAAATTCTAAACCCAGCTCTCTAGGGCACCTAGAAGAACCTTAACCACTGGGTAAACTTCTACCTGTTATTAGCACCTATTACATTACATCATAATTATTCATTTACTCACGAGTTTGTGGTTACTTTGCTTACTCTTCCCAAGAAATCAGCTGCAGATGCCCTGAGGGCAGAGATCACACTCGCTTCATCTTGGAATCTCCCTTGCTACTGTCACCACCACCACCAAAGCCTGGGTGGTGATTGTCCCTCATATAAATCCCTCGGCCCCTGAGAAGCAGACCAGAAATTCCTCCAGTTATCATCTGTCATAATCCCCTTCCTGCTTCTCTGTCAGTTTTTGAAAGTTACCCTGAAACCACTTGAAAATTCTCTGAGCGGCACGGACGGCCTCTTCCTTGCTTGATGAAGTACGATGGCTTTTTAATGATTTGCACCCTCCCTTCTCTGGGTTGACAAAAATGGATTACCATATATCTCTGAAAACTGTGCCTCCAAATCAGATTTTTTTGAGTTTTTTGGTCATCTGTAGAAACCTCAGCTGAGAATGACAAATACTGGGGCATTAATTGTTCGGTCACAAGAGGGTGGGGCCTCCTGGGTTCCGAGAACGGCTCCTGCCGGGAAAGCCTTAAAATGCTCCTGGGGTTCGGTCTTTAAGAAATTGAACTGTGTGTTTTCTCTGAAGTGGAAGAGCTGTCTTCTGGGCCAGGACACGTTTGCTGCATTTTCGAATTGCCTTGGCCCTGAAATCCAAAACGGAGGCAGTTCTCAGCCAGGCAGCATGTTCAGGGCTGTCATGGCAGAGGATGAGGCTGGGGGTGGCTGGGAGAGGATGGGCATGGGCAAGTGGGTGGAGGCCTCTCCCTGCATAGCCCATACACAGACCCACCCGCTTTCACCTCCTGCTTCCTCTTTCTGCTAGACTCCGTGCTGGAAGTTCTGCACGCTTTGCCTCATTGAAGCCTCCCACACCTTCACAAGACCCAAGGCTCAGAGAGGTTAAGTTACTTGGTCCTGGTCACACAGCTGGTGAGCTGCAGAGCCGAGGCTAGACTGTGTTGCCTCTGAAGCCTGTGCTTTGCTCACTCTATCACTGCTGCTTCTAAAAACAAACCAAATGAAAGGCCCCTCACAGGCTCCCCTGCCACCCATCTGCATGTAAAGGAAAAAACCAGGTCACTGCACACCTGTCTGCACCAGCCACTCCAGTAATGTGCATTATCTAACATGACCCCCATTTCACAGATAAGGATGTTGTGGCTCAGGGGGTGAAGCTAATCAGAGGTCACATAGCTAGTAAGTAATAGCTGAGGTAAGATTCGATGTCTACTTGACCCTAAAAAACTGTCTCACCCTTTCTTTGTAGGAAATAAAATCTGCCCTGAGGCCACCTCTCTCAATTCAGTAGTCAGCACTGGTAAATCTGGCAGTGGGAAGGAAGCCTACGTGACTTTCTGGGTAAAACATATATAACTATCTCTTCAGTTAAGGGGCGGGGTGAGATGGGGTGGGGAGGGCTTGTTTTAGATGCTGGAAGAGGCCTATGAACCAAAGAAAGGGAAGGCCCCTGGTCTGTAGAGAAGGAGAATGGATCAGTCCCCTCCTCTTCACTGGATGCTGGGAGTGAAGCAGGTGGGAGCCCCTCAAGGGCCTGATGGACAGAGGGCCACGTGATCCAGCCTCTGCTCTTGCTTACTGGATTCCTTCTCATATATTCAGGTTGATTCAGCACAGGCAATCCCTGGGTTGCTAACGAGACCCGTTCCTAAGTATGTCTTTAAGAATTTGTAGGTAAGTCAGATCAGGTGCATATGGTTCTTATTTAACCTTACTTTAGGTCCCTGGAAACCCTGGTGGTGTAGTGGTTAAGTGCTACAGCTGCTAACCAAAGGGTTGGCAGTTCGAATCCAGCAGGCATTCCTTGGAAACTCTATGGGGCAATTCTACTCCGTCCTATAGGGTCGCTATGAGTTGGAATTGACTCAACGGCACTGGGTTTGGTTTTTTGGTTTGGTTTAGATCCCTAGTATCACAGTAGTGAAGAGCTACAGCTGCTAACCAAAAGGTCAGCAGTTCAAATCCACCAGCCGCTCCTTGGAAACCCTATGCGGCAGTTTTCCACTGTCCTGTAGAGTCTTTATGAGTTAGAACCAACTCGATGACGATAGGTTTGGTTTTTTTTTTTTTTTTTGGTTCAATGCAAGGAAGGAGCCCTGGTGGCACAGTGGTTAAGTGCTTGGCTGCAAACCAAAAGGTTGGCAATTTGAACCCCCAGTGGCTCCACGGGAGAAAGATGTGGCAGTCTGCTTCTGTTACGATTTCCAGCTTTGGAAACCCTATGGGCAATTCTCCTGTGTCCTATAGGGTCTTTATGAGTCAGAATCGATTCGTTAGTAGTGGATTTTCAGGTGTTAGTGCAAGAAAAGGCTTGAAGCCTTTTCAGTGATTTAAAAGCCGCATGTGCAGCAAGCGAAGGTGATTGTGAGGAAGAATTTTTTGCAAGTAGGGGTTGGTTCAGTCATTTCAAAGTGAAGGCAAATTTACATAAAGGGCAAGTACAAGTACAAGTTGTCCATGAGCCATAACCCGGGGACTTACTGTACACATTTACTGAGAACCTAGTGTTTACCCAGTATCGTGCCAGGCTCTTTGATGGTTCCAAAGAAGAACATGGCAGGATCTCTGCCTTCCAGGACTCCCACCTGTCAGGGAGACAGACCAACACAGACATCTTGTGAGTCAGCCTGGGCAGGTGACCAGCAGTGGGACTCAGAATGGCAAAGAGGAAGTGTCACCCCTTCGAGGGGATCTGGAAAGGTGTTGTGGAGGAAGTGGTGCCAGGCTGGGCCATGCATGTGGGTGGGCTCCCGGAGGGGGTACCCAGGGCCTCCAGGGAGAGGAATCCAGATCCTGTCACACGGCTGTGCCTGCTACAGAGGGGGCTTGGCTACAGCCTACGGGTGGAGGTACTGCCAGGCCTCAAGGCAGGGCCCTGAGGAGATGGCCTGGGGTCCTGGAACCATGGGCACTTCCTTGGGACCCTCTTAGACCCTCTGAACCGAGAGGCCCAATTTCTAGAAACTGCACAGGAGCAGGATAACACAGCAATGGAAGGCTTCTCCATTCATCAGCCTTGGGGAATTTGCATGACTTCGCTAAGCCTCACTTTCCCCATCTGTGAGATAGAACAGTAACAGCACCCTCCTCATAGTGTTGCTGCGAGGCAGCCCAGCAGCCGCTGACACACACAGGCCTGGGTGCCCAGTAGCTCTTGTTATCGTCATGCCACGTCAAGGCCTACTGTGGGTGGCTGCTGTGTCCAGTTGTCTTACACACACTACGTGATTTCTAACCCTCAAGACAGTCCTGCAAGGTGAGGATATCATTGCCCCGATTTTACAGATGAGGAAACTGAGGCAGCTAGTAAGTGGTGGATCCAAACTCAGGTCTTTGTGACTCCAGGACACGGCCCTTTCCCTGCAGATCAGCCACCCAGCGACAGAAGGACCCTCCACTGGGGCTCAGCTCCGTACCAGGCTCTCCCAGCACCGCCTGTGCCACCTCTTTATGTTTCTTGTGGTAAATGGGGCCTCTTTGATTTCCTTTCTTTTCCACTTTCCAGTAATCATCATTCATCTTGATATCAGGGCCTCACATCTGTGTCTCTTGGCACCAGTCCACAGGCCATGTTTGCCATCATCAATGCATAGTTCTGTGTGGCCAAGATGTATAGCCAAGATGGCATTGTGACCCTGCCCCGTGGGTCTAGGAGGCCCTGGCACCATCAGAGGGCAGCTGGAGGTTCCCCTGAGGGAGCTGAGGTGAGGCCACGGGCTAATGATGGCCTGAGGTCAGGTGTAATTCTTGTTTCTGGACTGGCAAACAGCTGCCCCCCAGCTGGGGAGCATCTCCAGTTGCCTTCAGGGGTCTCCCGCCAGCCGCCCCATAAGTGACTAATGGGTACTCACCAGCCAGGATGAACAGCCCAGAGTCCCCAGATGGCTCCACGTGGGATCTCCTCTGGATTCCCCTTCCTCCCGGCCACTCTCTACACAGCAGCCGGAGGATCGCTTCAGATCTGGTCCCTAAGCCACCCAAACCCCTTTCCTGTGCCCCAGGGCCCTTGTGTCTGGCCCCCACCCATTCACGTACCTCTGTGTTCCCTCCTTCTCACTACATGTGACCTCCTTTCTGCTCCGCAAACACTGTCAAGACTTGTCCCCCCTTGTTTGCTGTGATTCCGCCTGACATGCCCTCATCCCCACACCCTGCTCCTGAGCATCCTTCCGGCCTCAGGGCCAACACTGCCTCCTCAGAGAGGCCTTCTGCTGCTGGTCCCTCCTTAAGCTCTCCCTTTCCCTTTATCATTCATATTATAATTTGTAACTAGATGTCGCTTGTGTGTGTATTCACAGTTTTTCTACCAGGACTGTTCTGTTCACCAGTGCCAGGCATTTGCTGAGCACTCAAAAAAAAAACTGGGGAGGGGGGGAGATAAATGACTAAATCCTGAGCAAGTGACTTAACGTGCTTTGTTGTGAGGTGTGAAAAAGAAGATGTATGTAATAAAACAGTGCACAGTCCCAAATTCTCATAAAAAGATCAGACTTAATGGTCTGACTGAGACTAGAAGAATCCCGGCGGTCATAGTCCCCAAAACTTCTGTTGGCCCAGGACAGGAACCATTCCCAAAGACAACTCATCAGACATGGAAGGGACTGGACAATGGGTTGGAGAGAGATGCTGATGAGGAGTGAGCTACTTGTATCAGGTGGACACTTGAGACTGTGATGGCATCTCCTGTCTGGAGGGGAGATGGGAGGGTAGAAAGGGTTAGAAACTGGCCAAACCGTCAAGAAAGGAGAGACTGGAAGGAGGGAGCGGGCTGACTCAGGGGGAGAGTAAATGGGAGTATGGAGTACGGTGTATATAAGCTTATATGTGACAGACTGACTTGATTGGTAAACTTTCACTTAAAGCACACTAAAAATTATTAAAAAAAAAAAAAAAAAAAAAGACTTACTGGTCTGACAGAGACTGGAGAAGCCCTGAGAATATGGCTCCCAGACACCCTTTTAACTAAGAACTGAAGTCACTTCCGAAGTTCACCCTTCAGTCAAAGATTAGACAGGTCTATGAAACAAGCAATAACACACGTGAGGAACGTGCTTGGTAGTTCAGTCATGTATATGAGACTAAATGGACATACCTGCCCAAAAGCAAAGACAAGAAGGCAGGAAGGGATAGGAAGACTGGATGAATGGAAACAGGGAGCTCTGGGTGGAGAAGGGGACAGTGTTAACACATCATGGGGTTGGCAATGAATGTCACAGAGCTATTTGTGCATTAATTGTTGAATGAGAAACTAATTTACTCTGTAAGCTTCCACCTAAAACACAATAAAAAGAAAAAAAATTAAAAAAAAAAAAAACAGTGCGCAGTGCTTGGTTAATGCTAACTGCAATTATTTTATTAGCCGCTGGTGAGGAAGGGGTTGGTGATTGGCATTTAGAAGAATTCTACACTGCACCAGCAAACCTCACAGGGTCTGCCATGGACCAGGATCTCGGAGCACCCTGGAGTTGGTCTCTGGCTCTGAGAATCTCACACCATCTGAGAATTGCCTCTGCCGAGGGGAGAACCCTTTCTCCTGAGGATGACTGCACTGCTTGTCAGGGATGCTCCTCCGCAGGGAGGCCCGTGAAGGGAGGTGTCCAGTCCTTCATTCAGCAGATCCAGGTGATGCCTTGGCTCTGCAGGGCCTGTGTTGGCTTGGATTGCCCAGGCCTAGATTCAGCCCTGAAGATACTCACTGCCTAGGCTGGACCTGAGAAAAGGACACGTGTTAACAACACGTTTGAAAATAATTTCTTTGATAAAAGAGTTCAGAGGAGAGAAACATAGGTCCAGATGGGGCAATCAGGGGTGTCTTCATGAAAGAAGGAGCATTTTATCTGGGACTTAAAGTAGACATTGAATTGAGACATATGCGGAGATACTTTGGGTTGGAGGAAGGCACTGCAAGCAGAGGGAAAAGTGAGTGAAGCGCTGGAAGCTAAAAAGAGTGGGCCACATGGAATCAATAGCTAGTGCGGGGAGCACGTGAGGACTGTTAGGAAATAGGGCTAGAAGGGCATTGTATCCGTCAGCTATTTCCATCAAAACACTGTGTAACAGATTACTCCACAGTGTGTGGCTACAGCAATGTTTGTTCCTCATTCATGTGGCTGCAGACAGCCTGGGGTTTGGTTGATCTAGGCTCCCCTCAGCTGGGTTCAGGTCTGCTTCATGCATCTCTCATCCTTCTTGGATCAGTGGCTATTTGAGGCGGGTTCTACTCATGGTGAAAGGCAGGAGGGCAAGAGGGCAAGCCCAGCCATGCCCACGTATTTTAAACCTCTGCCCCAGTTTTGTCCACTAATCCCACTGGTCAAAGGAAGTCTCATGGCTAAGCCTAAAGTCAAGGTCCTCACCATCATAAGGCCAAAGCAAGCTGCATGGACAAGCCCAAGGATAATGAGGCAGGAATGTCCTTCCTTCCCATCGAGGTGGCAGGAGGCAATGAAATATGGAGTCCAGAGTATGGAGGACTCTGGTTCTGACCTCAGGAGCTGCCCAGAGCTGCAGCTGGGCTTAGGTGTTTCTTGGGATGAGCAGCCAAGGGCTCCAGCTTCTGCCATTCTCCCCATTGTGGCAAGAAGCGTGCTGTGATCATAGAGTTTTCAAAAGCGCCATTGTCACTACCTTCCTCAGGGCTCATGCCCCCTGCCTGCCTGACACGAAGGCAGTGCCATCCTTTCCTGCTGGGCCAAGTGTCTGCTAGCTTTTCCAGTCTCGGGTATGGCCTACTCTACTGGAACTGAGCCTTAAAATAACAGCCCCATATGTTAGGTGCCTGCTGTGTGCTGGGCATTGCACAAGAGCTCTTTGTATATGTTCATCTGAACTCACCACAAACCAAACCAATTACTGTCGAGTCGATTCCAACTCATAGAGACCCCATGTGTGCAGAGTAGATCTGTGCTCCATAAGGCTTTCATGGCTGAGACCTTTTGGAAGACCTTTTGGAAGCAAATCACCAGACCTTTCTTCCGAGGCACTCATTTGTGCCATCCAGGGACTCACCACAACCACCCTAAAAGGGAAGTCCCATTTTCCAATTTTACTGAGGCTCAGAGAGGTCAAGTCAATTGCCTAAGATTGCACAGCTAGGAAGGGACACAGGTGGGCTTAGAACCAGGGTCTGTTTTGTTCCAGAATTTGTGCTATTCCCCCCACCAAGGCTGTCATGCATGAAGCCCACAAGGTCGTGTGGTCTGGAAGGTAGTTTCTGGTTACAGCTCTGTCCCTAAGCTGCTGTGTGACTTTGGAGATATCATTGCAGCATTCTGGGCTCCAGTTTCTCCTTCTGCCCTTTTCTTCTCTCGATGACGTTCTAGGATGAAAGCCGCTCAGAGCTTGCTCTACAGCACTTAAGAGGGAATTCTTAAAGACAGTACCCTCAGCTCTTATTTAAAAACAAACAAACAAAACATTAACATGTTTTTAAATATACCATTGTTTTCCAGTGAGGAGCCCAGTCAAGTATTGCGCAATGAACTGTGTCCGGGCATTTGTCGCAGTGAACCACATCCCGTGGGCGGCCACAGCAAACATTCTCCAGCTGGCCATGGCAGCAGACGGAGGCATCTGTTTGGGAAGGGTGGAGGAAACCATTAGTTCCGCCACGGCTCCAGTGTCTGCAGCTGCCCATCTTGTCCCTCCAACAGGGCTTTCCTTGGATAGGTGGCCACTGCTGTGTGTGGTGTGTTCGGCCTCGTAAAGCATTTGGTCATCCCCGAGAAAGCGCTGTCAGCATTTCCACTAGCTGTTCATTCATTCAACAGCCACATGTTCTCGCCTCTGCTGTGCCTGGCCTGGGGAGGGATGCTGGGGCCACTGGGAGAGTTGGATCCAGCCACCGCCCTAGGACCCACAGACATGTGAGCAAAGCTGTGCAACATGGGGCAAGAGGGGCTGGGATGGAGGCATGTGAGCATAGGGGACGGGCATAAAAGGAGGGAGTGGTCAGCTCTGCTCAGAGGCTCAGGGATATCTTGGCAGAAGACTTAATGCTTGAGCTGGGGCCAGGAAGATGAGTGGGTGTTTCCCAAGCCAACTCTGAAAAGGAAGGCATGCCCCAGCAGAGAGGCCACACGTCAGCAAACACTCCAGGGCATTTTGGGAGCCACAAGTGGTTTGATGTGGGTAGAGCATCTCATACAAAGAGAAGCAGTACAGAGGTAGAGCTGGAGAGGTTGCCAAGGGCTGGATCATAGGGGCCTTGGCAGCTGTGACCGGGAGTTTGAACTTGGAGAACAGAAGAGCATGGAAGGCTTTTAAACAAGGCAGTGTTTTAAACACGGTCGGATCTGATCATCTTTTATTATTCAGCCTCTATTAAATGAGAACTCTGTTGGGTTCCAAGAATAGTTCCTAAAAAAAATACCCTTAGTCTTCCAGAGGCTTCGAGAAACCCCTAGAAACACTCAGTTTCTGAACACAACTTTATGTGACCAGGAAATAGCTGTCACGGGAAGATCCAAAGAAAATATCCCAGCTGGAGAAAGAAAAAATCCAGACCAGATAGAAACAGAGATGTCTCAATCCCTTAAAGGATTTTATGCAACCAGAAGATCTTCCCATATAAGACGATGTGGTTTTAAACAATATACTTTGGAGCAAGTAGAGATGTCATTTTAATTAATCTTCTAGAAACCCATGAGGGAGAATGTTCCAGTTACCACTACTGCATAACAAATTACTCCAAAACTTAGTGGCCTAAAACAATTCTTTATTATGCTCCTAGATCAGTGGGTCAGGAATTCAGAGCGAACACAGTGGGAACAGTTTGTCTCTGTAGCACAGTGGTTGGGCTCTCAGCTGGGAACGCTTGAAGGCTGAGAATGGCTGCTGGCTGGGATCATCTGAAAGCTTTTTCATTCGCATGTCTAGAATTGGGGCTGGCATTCAGCAAACCTACACGTGGCCTCTCCATGTGTTTTCTCCTTGTGGGTACTTTGGGCTTCCTCACAGTATGGCAGCTGGTTCCAAGAGCAAGCGTTCCAAGAGGCAGAAAGTAGACGGTGCCAATTTCTTAAGGTCTGGGCTTGGACACTAGCACGTCACCCCTTCTGCTTTATTGTGTTGGTCCAGGTAGTCACGAAGGCCCCCCCCAGGTCAAGGGGAGGAGTCGCGGGGGAGCGTCAGTGTCACAAGCAGAGCGTCATTCTTCTCGTGGGATGGGATATGCTATGGCAGCCATCTTTGGAAAATACAATCTGTCACACAGAGCCAGGTTGGTTTCTTTGGAAACTGAGAAAAACTTTTGTGTTGTTTCTTTACAGATTAAGAAAAGTCTCTGTGGATTATATCATCAAATTAAATGCAACCATTAGTGAATGGCTCTGGGGACACTGCGGTAATAGGCTAGGCCTTGGTGGTTTTTTTTTCCTTCTAAATGTTCTTCCTGGTGCTTGTGTTGCCCAGCCTGACCCATTTCTCTTGTATATTTTTTGTATCGCATAAAAACCTCATCATCGTTAACATGACAGAGTCAGTAGAGTGGTTACAAACAACAGTCCAGGAGCACAGGGCTGTTCCTGGCCAGGCAGCCGCTGAGGGAGGAGGTAATGGGGACCTGGTGTCTGTCCCCTTTTGTAGAGACTGACACACACACAACAAATAGCGTTTTGCAGGGCAATGGCTCAGGTGCAGTCAGTCAGCGTGGCTGATCTGGCCACAGCTTGGTGGAGGGTTTGCTTTGTCTTCTGGCACCAGCCCCTAGCATAGGCAGTTAACCTTGCCCTGAACATGCTTTTGCCTGCAGAGGTAATGTGTTCAACTGGACACATTCATCTTGAGCTCCATCAGGCACTGAGCTACGTGAATGAGCCAAAGCCCCTTTGGAAGCCCTCTCCACCCAGTGGGAAGGAGCCCTTTATCCCCAAATACTCAGAGGCCCCTGCGATGAACTGGGCAGTGTGCTGGGCGTGGGATACAGCAGTGAACAAGATAGGCTCCTCCCCTCCAGTAGCTTACACCCTATTGGGAAAGACAGATAGCAAGCAAGCAAGCAAGCAAGTCACTGTATCATGTCCCCTAGTGATAAAGAAAAAATAAAGCAGAATAAGGGAATGGCTATGGGGGTATCTCAGTTATCTAGCACTGCTATAACAGAAATACCACAAGTGGATGGCTTTAACAAACGGAAGTTTATTCTCTCACAATCCAGTAGCCTAGAAGTCTGAATTCAGGGCGCCAGCTCCAGGGAAAGGCTTTCTTTCTCTGTGGGCTCTGGAGGAAGGTCCTTGTCAACAATCTTCCCCTCATCTAGGAGCTTCTCTGTGCAGGAGAGTCCAAAGGACGTGTTCTGCTCCCAGCACTGCTTTCTTGGTGGTATGAGGTCCCCCCTGTCTCTCTGCTTGCTTCTGTTTTATATCTCAAAAGACATTGACTTAAGACACAACCTAATCTTGTAGGTTGAGCCCTAACTCGTTAACATAATAACTGCCGCTAATCCTGCCTCACTAACATCAGAGGTAGGATTTACAACACAGAGAAAAATCACATCAGATGACAAAATGGTGGACAGTCACACAATACTGGGAAACATGGCCTAGCCAAGTTGTTACACATTTTTGGGGGGCACAGGTCAGTCCATAATCGGGAAGGTGCAATTTTAGCAGAGCGATCTGAAGTGCCAAAGCCTAAGCAGGGAGCCGGCTTGAAGGGTTCAAGGAGCAGCGAGCGGTTGGAGTGGAGGAAGTGAGGCAGGGTTCGGGGGGAATGGGAGAAGGGGCAGAGAGGAAGCCAGGGGGTCTTGTCAGTGACTGTGAGGACTTCACCTTTTCAATGGGAGTCACACGGGAGTCATGCAGATTTTGGAGCAGAGGAGTGGCATGACCTAACTTGCATTCTTAAAGGACCCCTCTGGCTGCTATGTTGAGGACAGACTGGGGAGGGCAAAGAGGGTAGAAGCCAAGGGGGCAGGTAGGAGGCCCTTGTAACACTCCAAGAGAGAGAGGAAGGCGACTGGACCAAAGGAGGTGATGTGACATGGGCAGAGTCTGGGAATCTTGTGAAGGTGGAGTCAATAGGATTTGCTGTAGAACTGGATGTAGGAGTGGGAGGCAGGACTGAATCAAGGGCTTGGGGCCATAGCCACTGGGAGGAGGGAGTCAGCATTTATCAAGAGGGGAAGACTGTGGAACAGGTTTGGAGGGAGTAGTAGGATTTGCTTTTACCACTTACTGTCAAGTCCGTTTCAGCTCATGCAAGTTAAGCATGAGATGCCTGTGGGACTTCCAAGTGGAAATGTGAGGAGGGAGTTGGACATGTGAGTCTGGGGCTCAGGGGCAAAGTTCAGGCTGAAAACTTAAATGTGGGGATCATCAGAATGTGGATGGGGTTTAAAGCTGTGAGATCAGATGGAATCACTAAGAAAAAGAATGAGGACGGAGAAGAAAAGAAGTTCAGAGGCTGAGCTCTGGGGTACCCCAGTCTTTAGAGGTTGGGGAAATGAGGAGAAACCAGCAAAGGAGACTGGGAAGAAGGAATCACAGGGTTAGAAGGAGGAGCAAGATGAACGGTGGCATCCTGAACGCCAGGATCTAGCACAGAGCAACTGTGATGCCAGGGACGGACCAGGATCTAGCATGGAACAACCATGCTAGATCCTGGTCCATCCTAGCATGGAGCAATCATGATGCCAGGGATGGACCAAGATCCAGCATGGTGCAACCATGATGCCAGGGACAAACCAGGATCCACCACAGAGCAACCATGATGCCACGGATGGACCAAGATCCAGCACGGAGCAACTATGATGCCAGGAACAGACCAGGATCCACCACAGAGCAACCATGATGCCGGGGATGGACCAGAATCCAGCACAGAGCAACCATGATGCCAGGGATGGACCAGAATCCAGCACAGAGCAACCATGATGCCAGGGACAGACCAAGATCCACCACAGAGCAACCATGATGCCAGGGACAGACCAAGATCCACCACAGAGCAACCATGATGCCAGGAACAGACCAGGATCCACCACAGAGCAACTACGATGCCAGGGATGGACCAGCCTGGCTTCCTGCCTTCGTGCGGCAGCCATGTCTTCAATATGGGGACAACTCTGAGTAGGCTGGATCCCCTTCTATTATGGAGGGAACAGGGACAAGTAAATTGATGACCCCCTTATAGTGATAACGAGGGAGGCGGCTTTCCACTGGAGATGGAGGTGCGCACAGTGCAGACATGCAAGGGCTCCAAGCAGGAGGCATCAGGCTGGACACCTAAGGGTGAGACTTCATGCAGACTGTGGGGTGCAGATCAGCGTGGCTTCCTAGGGGAGGGAGCATGTGAGATGGGCTGTAGATGTCCACTGACGCAGGTAGAATCGGTTGGGGGGAGAGCAATTCCCAACACAGTTTGATGAAGTTGAAAAAGTGGGGTGTGTGAGGAGGCCGCAGGGAATAGCAAGTGGCCCATTTGGGTTGGGGGAACCTGGCCATTGGGGTTCGTTGTAGACAAGGCTGAGAAGTTTGGGGTGGGGGCAGGATAGGCAGTGGGCAACCCTTGTCCTCAAGGAGCTCCCCGTCTAGTGAGAGAGTGAGACAAAGCCCCACAGTGCAGGAGGAGCGATGGGTGCCTGAGCGAGAGGCCCAAGAAAGTGCTGTGGGCACCTTTTGGGCAGGGGGAGGTTACTTACAGCTGGTGGAATCAGGGAAGGCTGCCAGTGGGAAGTGGACCTTGAAGAATGTGTAGACTTGGAACATGCTGAGAGGCGGGCTTGGCAGAGGAGACCACATGTTCAGAAGCATGGAGGCAGGGGAGTACAACATGTGTCAGGCAGCAGAGCTTGATGGGAGATGAGATTAACAATCTCCTTCGGGACAGACCCAAAAGGCTTCACAAGCCTTATTGCACGGGTACTGGGGAGCCATTGTAGGTTCCCGAGCTGGGAAGGGACATAGTTGAAGCTGGTTCTAGGAAGACAGGTCAGGCAACAGTGTACAGGGTGAATCAGAGGAGAAGGGGTCCTGGAGGCAGTAAGACCCTTTTGGAGTCAGATGCATGTTAGGTCAGGATATTGATGGCCTTAGCGACAGATAGGACCCATGTGTCATTTTCTTTGAAGTTGGGCCAAGAGTTGCATAAGCTGCAGCCTCATGCCCGCACTGCCTAAGAGCAATATCACAGGCCTTGCTGACCTTCAGGAGCACCACAAGACCTTACCAGCCCAGAGGCCTTAGCAGAGCGACCAGTCAGGGGTGATGAGGGCCACACATTCCCGCTTCTTTTTATTGGGCTGAGTTCACATGTGTCAACTTCTTTCCATCCACTGCTCCATTCAGTCCTCCCAGCAGCCTAATGAGATAGGTCTTACTGTTATCCCCATCTTACAGATGAGGAAAATGAGGCTCAAGAGGCAAAGTGACTCACCCCAGCACACAACTGAAAAGGGAGCTAAGATTCAAACCCACATCTCCCTGCCACCAAAGCCAGTCGAAGAGCAGAACAGCAGGATGGAGCGACCATTACCCCTCAAAGGGAAGGAGCAAGAGAGCCTCCCATACCTCATCCCCCTCTCCCCACTCCCTGGCCAGACCAGTGTCTCTAGGTGAGCTAAGAGACCCCAGACATAAGAACAGGAAACTGATTTATCAAGTACTTACTCTGTGCCAGGCACATACAGATGCATTTATGCCAGGCAGGTGTACAATGTATTTACCATAGCTCAGAGGTCTTAACTTCATTTTACAGATGAGGACTTTGAAACTTAGGCATATGGGTTGCTGGCCCAAGCTGGGATTTGAACCTGGGGCGGTCTGATTCCAGGGCCTGCCCTGGCAAGAAGGGAGTCCTTGTGAACAGGGAGGGTACAGGTGGGAGCTGGGATAGAGCCAACCTGGAACCCGCCCCAGGCCCAGGGAGGCTTCCAAGCTGGCCGCCTGACTTTTTGTGCCCTGTTGGCTCTTTGCATATGAATGGTGGGCCTGTTTCCTGTGAAGTCATGTGTCTTCTCCCCTGGGGAGCAGCCCTGGGGAGCTGCAGGTGCTGATAGAGTTGAATTCAGGATAGGACCTTCTCTCCTGCCTAGCCTGGCCACAGGGTGACTTGTGGCCTGAAATGAAAGGCTTTCCAATAAGTGCCTTGCTGGACTGCAGCCCAGCTGTGTGGTAGGTGGGGGCCAGGGTGGGAGATCAACTGAGAGAAGGATTCAGGAACCTGAGAACAAGGGCAGGCAAATCTCTTAGCCATCTCAGCAGCGAGCCCAATTGGGAGCATTTGGGAAGGAGAATGTCCCCAGGGTTGTCACAGGGCAGAGCGGGTCACAAGGAGCCCTGGTTGCCTGCCTGGCCCAGCCAAGGTCCTTGGGCCTCTAGGCTCATGCTTGGCGCGGGGGAAGGAGGACCTGTGGGGTGAAAACACCAGGCTGCCCAGGACAGGGTGCAGAAACCAGATATTCTGGGGCACCTCACCCCTGGCCTTAAAGAATTCTCAGCTCTTCGAGCTGTAACTGATCGTAGTGGCCTCCTGCCCGCTGCAGGTTGTGAGATGGGATGGGTTAGCAATCAGATCTGAAACTGTTTGCATGGAGAATTGAGAGGCCACGCTGGGCGGTGGAAGCACTGCATGAGCCGGAGCCCGCTGCTCCTTCCTTCTCTGTCTAATCTTGGATGTACCCTATCCCCTCTCGGGGGTCCTCATCTGTGAAATGAAGGGCTTGGGTAGAGGGATTTTGAAAATCCCTCCAGCCCCTTAAAGAATCAGGACTGAGGCCCTGTGAGGGAACAGGAGTGACCCCAGCTTCGGAGCCAGGAGTGTGGACACCAGGCCCCATGCTCTGTGGCCTGAGCACCTCAACAGGGTGAGAAAGTGCCTATGAACCACACTCTAGCCCTGGATGCCTACGGGGGAAGCAGCCCCAGATAAACCCAAAAAGAATCAACTCTGTTTACTTTAGGATGTGTTTTCATACCAGTCCTTGAGTGTGGGAGGGATTCATATTCTGGAAATTCACTTCAACCCAAATACAAAAGCTATCCCAGGACCTGTGACTCAGAATTGGGGAGGCACTCCTTTTCCCCAGCATTCCTCTTCCTCCACTCTCCACTGCAAACCTTCCCTCTGGAGATGGATTCTTTAACTGCCAGCCTTATCTTTCTCCCTCCTGGTACCTCTCTCTCCCACCCATTCTATCCTGGCTGGGCCCTTCAAACCGGTTCTACCTAGCTTAGTCATGGCCAAGGAAGCGAATGCAGAACAGACCATAGTTTTTTAAATCTGGGGGAACTGGACGATAAACAGAATGGGAAAAATTATAGGTCGAAGCCCTGCTAGAGACTTAACCTCCCTTTTAGAAAATGAAAGCAGTGTACACGTTGCATAGCAACCAAATCTCTTGCCCATCGGATTTTGAGCAGAGCAGAAACAGTTGTGCCCTGCTCAAAGATGGCCGCCCACTGTGCCGCTTTGAATGTGTGTCACTCTCCACAATCCTGTCGATAGTCCAGTCTCCTGAGTCAGGCTCCTAAAAGGGCTCACTACGTGTCATCTGAGTCTCCCATTCCAGGGCTTCAACTCATAATTTTTCCCATTCCAGTTATGGTCCTGGTTTACCCAGATTTTAAAAATTCAGGTCTCTTCCAGTTTCACTTTGTCGGCCATGACTGAACCAGTTCGAACCAGTTCGAAGGCCTGACTTTATCAGACCTTGCCTGGCCTAGAGAGGTGGTTAAGTGTTTGAGTTTCAGAAGGATCTCTGCCTGCAAATTCAACACAAGTGAGCAGTTAGGGAAGCACTAATTAAGATTAGATGCTAACCCTGAATGTTGAAGGTGCCCCACAAAGCCAGTGCTTTACGCTCAAGTGGGCCTTAGCACCTGTCAGAGAACTGGTGAGAAGAGTTTCCTCTAGGGGAGGACGGGGTTATGATTCTTAATGCTTCAAGCCCTCTGCAAAAAGGACACTGAAGACACAATGACTCCTCTTGGGGCCTACACTCTGGTCCCTAAAGGAAATTGTTGCTCCCGGCAATAATTCTGTAGTTGTAAGGAATTGTTGGGAGGCAGCCATCTCTTCCAGGGAGCCCTCTGGTTGGTACCAGGCACATCTCTCCTTTCCCTCCTCCTTTCCAGTCCCCTGCACGCCAGGCCCTGATTGTGCCACATGCCCAGCGTGTGTTGTGGAAGGTGGTCGTTCTGCGCGGTTACCTCAGCCTTCACTCCCCTGACTAGATTCTGAGACCCAACAGTGGTAGCCAGTCCTCTCAGCTCACGCTGTGTATACTCACCGTCCCGGAGCAAGCCTGGCCAGGAAGTCTTGGGTTTGTGCGTTTGTTGGGTTTCTTTCCTCTAACTTTCTTTTTCTTCTTCCTCCCCCTCCAAAAAAAAAAAAAAAAAACAGGAATGCGTTTCTGATCATAAACATAATCCGGGAGTTGAAGAAGTCAGAAAGCACCTATAATCTCAGCACTCAGAGATAACTACTGGGTCACATTCTCCCAGGCTTAGTTCTGTACACACACAATTTGTTTTACAACAAAGAGATTAGACTGTGCTTTTTTTGCAATCTTCTTTTTTTTTTTTTTAACTTAGCAGATCCCATAGATAGCCCTCCAAGTAAATAAACACAGGCCTGCATCCCCCACGTGGATGACTACATAGCGTCTCATTTTGTTTGAGCCATAATTTATATAACTAATCCCCTATTAAGGAGCCCTGGTGGTGCAGTAGGAGCCCTGGTGGTGCAGTGGTTAAGTGCTCTGCTAACTGAAAGCTTGGCTGTTTGAAAGCTGCTAACTGAAAGCTTGGCTGTTGAACCCACCAACTGCTCCACGAGAGAAAGATGTGGCAGTCTGCTTACATAAAGATTGTAGCCTTGGAAACCCTATGGGCAGTTCTGCTCTGTCCTATAGGGTCGCTATGAGTTGGAATACACTTGACGGCAACAGGTGGGTTTTTCCCCCATTGTTATGGTACTGCAGTAAATATCCTCCTGGCTAACTATTTATGAACTTTTTTTTTGTTAGAATAAAGTAGAGAGTGGAATTGAAAAGTCAGAGGACTTATATGTTTTTAAAGATTTTTATAGGCCAAATGCCAGGTCACTCCCCGACCCTAGCATCACGGGAGGGTGGTGAGCACCTGACTAGCCTTGGTAGTTGACTAGCTGACTGGTACAAGAGTGGATCAAGGTCTGGGAAATGGCTCAGCCTGTGAACACGGCCTCTCCTGCCTGCTCTTTGCCACCCTGAGGAGGAAGCAGCCCATGCAGAGGATGCCGGGTCTTGGTGGCACTGGGGCACCCCTGGACTCATGCCTCGTGCCCGGGGCCAGCCGTTGCCCTAGAGCCTACCCAGGCATTTAGAATGGGTCCTGGGGATTGTGGCTTGTTTAGTGGGGATGGAGTGGATAAGAACGACCCTGGGTCACGCCTTCGGTTTTCTGTCTTGCAGGAGGGCTCAGTGGGGTGACGATCATTGATTCCCTTGACACCCTCTACCTCATGGAGCTGAAGGAGGAGTTCCAGGAAGCCAAGGCCTGGGTTGAAGAGAGTTTCCACCTGAACGTGGTGAGTCACAGGCCCCGGGGCTCCACCCTCATCCCTGAGGCCCAGATACTGCACAGCAGAGCAATCCCTGAACAGGGCTTCAGTGCTCTCAGTGTCGCATCCCCTCCTCTAAGACCAGCCTCAGACATCACCCTCCCACAACCCCCCACCACCCTGGCTGGGCCCAGAGTATTGACCAGCCTGGCCACCTTCCCTGGAAGGGAGGACAGCCATGACCTTCTTCCCAGGGTCTCAGTCGTCATTCCTCTTAGGCTTATTGCTCACACCCAGGAAGTAGGACAGAATCGATCCCATGGAACAGCAGCTGCAGGGGAAATGGCTTTGCGGACAGGAGAAGCCGGCTCATCTCCCTGGAGCTGCTCCAGCACTCTGCACAGCTCTCTTGAGATGGGGACAAGGGCACGCCTGGTTAGAGGCCTGTGGTCAGGCTTGGGATCCCCTTGGTTTTCATCCTTGTGGGCATCCCGAGTCAGGGACAGGGGCCTTGCAGAGGGGATGGTAATATGTCTTGATGTCACAAAAGCCCTGAATGCCAGACCTCACCCCCACTGATCGATCCTGGAGGTCTCAGCTCACCACAGGGGAGTGAGAAGTGGAGACAGATGACAGGGGGCAGGAGGTCACGATAAACACACCACAGGGCTCTGTCCAGGCTCCACCAGCGACAAGCCCTGAGGGAACGGGTCTGGGCTTGGTTCCTGTGGCTTGTACAAAAGTGAGGCCTATACCTCTTAGAGAGGCCAATTTGCCGGCACAGAGCCAGGCAGAGAAACACAGGGGGCGGTCTGGAAGAGCAACAGTGCAAGAGCGTTTCCCTGGAAGGCAGGAGACCCTGAGTCCTGGCTGTTCTGCACCCTTTAGAAAAGTCATTTTAAATTCCTGAGCTTTAGTTGCCTCAACTATAAGATGACAACAATGTTATTATTGTCGTTAGGTGTTGTTAGGTGCCATCAAGTTTATTCTGACTCATAGCCACTCTATAGTACAGAGTAGAACTGCCCCATAGTGTTTTCTAGGCTGTAATCTTTATAGGAGCAGATCACCAGGTCTTTTCTCCCACAGAGCTGCTGGGTGGGTTTGAACCTCCAACTTTTCGGTTAGCAGCTGACCAACTGCTTCACTTTGCACCACCAGGCTCCTCACAACAACAATAATGCCTAATTTACAGGCTTGTTGTGAGGATTAAACACAATGAGGGCTGTAAAAAGCATTTCATAACACTATAAAATCTAATACATATGTAAAATGGTATCATCCTAGTCATCCTGGTTAGTGTGGTTATTTCCATGCTTGCTGTGACTTCTGATAGTCTGTGTGAGGTGAGGAAGTTCAGAATCCGCCCATTACCTACTCAGTCGAATTGGAGAAGGCAGAGGAAGGAGAAGGAAGGGGAATATCTCCACAGGCCACCCTGTCCCCTCTGCAGACATGGCTTCTCTGGATGGAGAGGAGGTGTGAGGTGGTGGCAGAGCCAGGGGAGCCTGGGGACATTCAGGCAGGCTGGGGCAGGCTAGGGAGTGTCCTTGGAACAAGGCAAGATGGGGGCCAAACCACCTCTCTGAACTTTAGCTTTCTCATCAGACAAATGGGGAAGAGGGCACCTGTCACGCTGACACGCCTGAGCATGGTGAGGTTAAGAGCAAGTGGCTTCAAAAGGGCTTTGTCAATGATGCACATAGATGAAATATCTAGAATAGGCAGGTGTAAAGAGACCACAAGGAGCCCTGTTGGCACAGTGAATAGGGTCGCTGTGAGTTGGAATCCACTTGACAGCACACAACAGCAATATAAGGACCAAAGTTTATTAGTGGTTACCAGGGATTGGCAGGAGGGAGGGGAAAAGGGAACACTGAGTTTCTGTTAAGGGCGATGGAAAAATTTGGAAACAGATACGGGTGATGGCTAAACACCATGATGAATGTAATTAACGTCACTGAATTGTACATGCGAAGATTGTTCAATTGGCCGATGTTTTGCTACCTATGTTTTTACCACAATAAGAAAACAAGTACTTTGTCAGTGGAAAAGTTCTCCCAGGTAAAGGGACTGATATTGTTGTTATCAATAATAAAAGACCATGATGTAGGAGGCATTCACGGGGAGCACCTAGGGAAGTGAGGTAATGACAGGCCCCATATATTAAGGCCACACTAGGCACTGGGCTGCATTTTACATGCCTTTCTCCCCCTCACGTCCACCTGGTGGGAAGCCTTGTCATTCACATCTACAGAGGGAAGAAACTCTGGCAGGAAAAGGCATCCTGCTCGAAGTCCCAAAGCTGAGTTAGTGGCTCAGGTGGGATTTCAACCCAGATCTGGGCCTCAGCAAGATGCCCCGACACCCATGATTTGCAGTCCAGACTTAGGAAAGAAAATAAAGATGATTAAGGCAAGCGTGGGTGTGCCCCGAGGGCTATAGCACTGAGGGCCTGAGAAATTGCTGACTATGGTACAAGTGTCTGCCCGGCGCCGCTCCCCTCTTAGCCTGGGCCCTGCCCTGTGGGCCCCGGAGCCACCTCTGAGAACCCTCCCCATGCCCTGTGACCCCCAGGAAGGGATGCCCTGTCCTCCTGTGAAGCTGGGGGCCTCCCTGGGATGGGGACGTAGCCGGAGTAGAGGAGAACTGCCTCCTGTCAGGGTACAAGCTTCTGCCTGCAGCTCCCACACAGGTTCCTGAGCGCCTCTGAGCAGAGCCAGCACACATTTGTTCCAATGGCCTCCGGCAAGGGCTGGGGAAGGAAGGAAGCCAAGCCGGTGTTTATTCCAAATGCTGTAAATGTGCATTTGCGCCTGCCAGGCAGGTACTGATCCCTCTCACCTTTTGGTGTGAAAACTATCTGACCACTGAGGGATGCTCTGGAGCTGGGCACAGGTGTGGCCAGATGGACAGGGTATGGGATGAGGTGATCTGGTTCCAGGGGCCTGGCTGCCTTTGGGAGCCCTGCAGGCCTCTCATGAGTGTCCGCACTGTCCTCCCTTCTTCCTTCCTCTGTCCTACAGAGCGGGGAGGCATCCTTGTTTGAGGTGAACATCCGCTACATCGGAGGACTCCTCTCAGCCTTCTACCTGACCGGAGAAGAGGTGAGTAGACCCTCATGACCACAGGGTTACAACTCCTGGACTGTCCAGACTGGAAAGGGCTTTGGAGGTCATCCAGTCTCAGACCCTCATTTCACCGCCGAGAAAACAGCAGTTCAAGGGGGCAGGAGATTTGCCCAGCTACTGTGTCCCACCCAGATTTCTCAAGGGCCTGTTTTCCACCTGAAGATGCTTCCTGCTTTCTCTCTGATGCCTTGGTTCTGCTGCCCAGTGAGCAGACTATCTTCACCAAAACCAAACCAAACCCGCCACCCTCAAGTTGGTTCCGACTCATAGCGACCCAACAGGACAGAGTAGAACTGCCCCATAGGGTTTCCAATCTTCACAGAAGCAGACTGGCACAACTTTCTCCCACAGAGCGGCTGGTGGATTCAAACTGCTGACCTTCTGGTTAGCAGCTGAGCACGTAACCACTGCACCACTAGGGCTCTTTCTGTCTCCCTCAGTAGGTAGTAAATCCTCTGAGGACAGTACTGTATCCACTTGCCCTCCACTCAGCCCCTCACACAGCACCCAGCAAACGTCTGGGCTCAGTCGTGCTTGTGGAGTAACTGGGTGGTTTTCGCAATTGTTCACTCTGGGACTGATGAAGCCAAGATCATTATTTCACCATTTCCATCCCCTGGGGCCCCTCAGCTTTGTCCTACCACAGCCATCCCTTGGTCTACCCCTCTTCCTGCCTCTCCACCAGCCAGACCCCAGCTCCAGGTCTTGAGGGGCAAAACATCTGAGAGACAGAAGACCTGAGCAGTAGTAGGGTGGCTCTGTACATTGTAAGTATGAGGCCTCAGCCCCAGGTGAGCTGTGTTGGCTTCCAGGAGGAGGGTGTGGAGTGTGATGAGAAGGCAGAGCCCTGGGCCTGGAGTCAGAAAGCCTGATTTTGTTCCTCAGGCCACAAGCACCTGCCTTGCCACCTTGTTGGAGTCCCTTCACGCATCCCTGGGCCTCACTTCTTCCCCAACATGTTGTTGTTAGTTATCGTTGAGTTGGCTCCAACTAACAGCACTGCCACGTACAACAGAAAGAAATGTTGCTGGTCCTGTGCCCTCTTCATGATCATTGTTATGCTCAAGTCCATTATTGCGACCATTTTGAGTGCCTTCCAAGCTAGGGGCTTATCTTCCAACACTATATCAGAAAACATTCTGTCGTGATCCATAGGGTTTTCACTGGCTAATTTTTGGAAGTAAAAAAGGCAGCCTTTCTTCCTAGTCTTAGTCTGGAAGCTCTGGTGAAACCTGTCCACTATGGGTGACCCTGCTGGTATTTGAAATACCAGTGGCATAGCTGCCAGTATCATAACAACATGCAAGCCACCACAGTACAACAAACTGAGAGACGGGTGGTGGTCCCCAACATGGTGGTGGTCTTAATACCTCCTCAGGTCAAAGAGCTGCTGTGAAATGGGATTGGAGGAAGGGGTTTGACCCAGTCTAAACACTGTAAAACCCACAGAGCATCTCCATCCCCTCCTTGTAAGTCCATAAAAGCATAGCTGAGTACCTGGTGATAAGGTTGTCTGAGTCCCCAAAACCTGGTCGTTGGTCATTTCTACACCCTGTTACTCTGAGGTTCCTCCCTGCTCAGCATGACTCTTCTACCTCGGCCCTTTCTTTCCCTGCACTTCCCTCCCAGTCCTGTATAAATACCCAGAGCCAAATCATTATGTCTGCCCCCTATGGAGGAGCCAGGAGGTGAGGAAGGCAAGTCACAGGAAGATCCCTCCTCACCTCCACCACTGCTCTTTGAGAAAGTCATTTCCACTTCCCTTTAACTGTAAAGACGGTGCAGGGTGAAGTCGAGGGTTTAGAGGCAACAGGCATGTGCTTTATCTCTCCAATAGCTTCAGGCTTCTCTCCATCAAGCATAATCTCCTCAGCAGAGATTACTGCTTGTACCAATTTGTCCAGAAATAATCGTAGATGGGAACCCTCGGCTTTGAGCCACCCAGAGCCTGAATTTCATTTGAAAACTTCAGGACAGGAAAATGACAGATCGAGCAGAAAAAAAGGCATCCATGTTCTTCCCTGGCGTTTGCCCAGCCTCCAGCTAGTGGTTGTAGGTGGCTGTAGGTGGGATGCAGGGGCAGGGGAGGGAGGGATGCAGCTCCTAGCTCCCAGGGGTTGGTTTGAGGACCAGCAATTCAGGAATTCAGAGACAAGATGGCATCTTGTCTCTGAGGGTGTCTGTGGCTCTGAGAACTTGCTTTGAGGCCTCAATTTCCTAGAAGAGACCATCAACCTGACTTCTCAAGATGAAGACCAGACAGTGGCATGGGGACAGGTGCACTTGTGACTGGAGAAACAGATCAGAGAGCTCAAGGAGACGCCGAAGTGGTGGCTCCAAGTCCCCGGACTGGCAGGCTTGTGAGGTCACCAGAGCAGGCCCTGTCTTCCAGCCACCCCATCCTGACATCATATCTGGCATTTCTACCTGCCAGATACCATGCTGTGTGCTGTATGCACGTGTCGTGTTTGATTCTCGCAACAGCCCCACGCCCTGAATCTTATCACTAGTTTGCAGATGAGAAAACTGAGACTTGGAGAGAAGTAACTCGCTCGGGGCTGCACAGTCTCCGTGGGCTGCACTGGAATTTGCATTGCAGGATTATGACTCCCGACCCTATGGCCTTTCCACCTCATGCCTGGTTGTTGCCCTGGTTCAGCCTGGCCCCTTGTTACTGCTTGTTACCAGGGCTGGGCCACACTGGATTCAGGCCTCCCTTCTCTCTTCAAGTAGGTGCTTGTTGAGTGGGTCTTTCCATTCTTCAAATTTCCCACAAATATTCATGGAGTGAACTTTGAAGGGTGCTCTGTGCCCCTTCCTGGACTGAGGCCCTTCTTTGCTTCAGAAGGAACCTTCAGGAGAGTCACCCTGGGTAGACCAGTCTTACCGAGACTCAACTCCCATGAGAATAACAAGCATAACCACATGGCATTGCACAGCACTTCAGAGTTTATAAAGCGCATTCACTTGTATCCATCCTCTCATTTGATTTCCACAAAAGTCCTGTGAAGCAGCCAGGGCAAATGTCACTGTTCTACCGTGCAGATGAGGAAACCAAGGCTCAGAGGCAGCGCATGGTGTACCCAAGATCACACAGCTGCTACGTGGGAGGACCCAGGCCTCAGCTCTGGCTCCCAGCACAGTGCCCTTTCCGCTTCACAGAACAGAATTCTTGCTTGTTTCTCTCACCCCATTCTGGAACCACGGCCACTGCCCACTGCTTGCCGATAGCTATCTAATGCCATCTCTCTCCATGTTGGAGAGGCAGCTTGGTGTTCTAAAAAAGAACCACTTATTAGCTCCATGACCTTGGACAAGCCACTTCTCTGAGACTCAGTTTTCTCATCCTCAAAATGGGTCAACAACTTCCCTACAAGGCTGGCGCAAGGATGGAAGATCACGTAGATAAGGCACCCGGCTACACCTAGATATGACCAAGATGAACAGTGTGCCTCTATTCCCAGGGCACTAGTCCTGTCCGCGCATGCTCACCCAGCATCCTCCCAGAGGTGGCTGAGACCCTGCCATGCCAGCCTAGAGCAGTGCCTTCTCTGGGGCTTTCCAGGGACAGGAACTGGTTGGCTGGCAGAGAGGAGAAATTAAGTGGAGTTAGCTCAGAGTCCTCAGGGCAGGAGAGCGACTGAGAGCTGCCTAAGAGAACCACGCCCACCACTCAGAGTTCTCAAAGCCACAATTCAGTTTAAAGTACCAGCAACGGGTGGTTTGGGGTTTAACACCCCACCCCCAACCCCCACCCCCGCATTTCCTGCACAGCTGCCTCAGCGTGTTTTAATTGCACCCGCTGCTCAAAAAACAAACAAACCAAACCCAGTGCCGCCAACTCACAGTGACCCTGTAGGACAGAGTAGGACTGCCCCATAGAGTTTCCGAGGAGCGCCTGGCGGATTCAAACTGCCGACCCTTTGGTTAGCAGCTGTAGCACTTAACCACTACACCACCAGGGTTTCCACCCGCGGCTCAGAGAACTCAAAAAGACTGTTTTGAATCAGCTTCAGGAGGTCAGCAAACCAGGCCACCCTGACACTCCAGATGTGACAAGAAACATGTCTCCCACCTGAAGTGGTTGCTTAGGGCTGGCTCTCATCTTCTGAAAAAACAAAAAACATTTATTGTGGGCCTCTTTCTATTATAAAAATAGCACAGAAAATAGCAATAAGCCAAAAGAAAAAAATAAAAATCATCCATGAGCCCATGGTGTATCTCCTTCCCATCCTTTCCTCATGCATGCGTATGTGAATGTGTGTGTGCATGTGTGTGTGTGTGTGGAGAGAGAAAGATACACACACATATACATACATACATACATAAAAAAAAAACATATATGCTGTTGTTAGGTGCCGTCAAGTCAGTTCCAACTCATAGGGGCCCTATATACAACAGAGCAAAACCCCGCCGGGTCCTGCACCATCCTCTCAATCGTTTTTATGCTTGAGCCCATTGTTGCATCCACTGTGTCAATCCATCTCTTTGAAGGTCTTCCTCTTTTTCACTGACCCTCTACCAAGCATGATCCTTCTCCAGAGACTGATCCCTCCTGATAACATGTTTGGTTTTCTAACTCCGGGTCTTTGCACATTTCATTATAATACTTTACCTTGTCTTCTCTAGCTACCCTTTGAAATCTTCTGACTAGGAATAAAGACCTGGCGGTCTACTTCTGAAAAAATTGGATAGTGAAAAGCTTATAAATAGCAGTGGAACATTGTCTGATACAGTGCCAAAAGATGAGCCCCTCAGGTTGGAAGGCACTCAAAATACAGCTGGGAAAAAGCTGCCTCCTCAAAGTAGAGCCGACCTTAATGATGTGGATGGAGTCAAGCTTTCCGGACCTTAATTTGCAGATGTGGCATGACTTAAAATGAGAAGAAATAGCTGCAAACATCCATTAATAATTGGAACGTGAAATGTACTTAATATGAATCTAGGAAAAATTGGAAGTCATCAAAAGTGAAATGAAATGCATGAAGATTGATATCTTAGGCATTAGTGAGCAGAAATGGACTTGTATTGGCCATTTGGAATCGGACAATCATATGGTCTGTTATGCCAGGAATGACAAACTGAAGAGGAATTGCATCGCATTCATCATCAAAAAAAACACATCAAGATCTATCCTGGAGTATAACATTGCCAGTGATAGGATAATATCTATAAGCCTACAAGGAAGACCAGTTAATATGACTGTTATTCAGATTTACACACCAATCACTAAGGCCAAAGATGAAGAAATGGAAGATCTTTACCAACTTTTGCAGTCTGAAATTGATTGAACATTCAGTCAAGATGCACTGATAATTACTGGTGATAGGAATAAGAAAGTTGGAAACAAGAAAGGATCGGTAGTTGGAAAATATGGCCTTGGTGATAGAAACAACGCCGAAGGTCACATGATAGAATTTTGCAAGACCAGTGACTTCATCATTGCAGATACCTTTTTCAACAACATGAATGGCTGACTGCGGAACAGATCATCAATTGTTCATAAATAAGTTCCAGTTGAAGCTGAAGAAAATTAAAACAAGTCCACAGAAGCTAAAATATGATCTTGAGAATATCCTACCTAAATTTAGAGACCATCTCAAGAATAGATTTGACGCACTGAACATTAATGTCCAAAGTCCAGACAAGTTGTGGGATGACATCAAGGACATGATACGTGAAGAAGTTGAAAGGTCATTAAAGAGGCAGGAAAGAAAGAAAAGACCCAAAATGGATGTCAGAAGAGACTCTGAAACTTGTTCTCGAATGCAGAACAGCTAAATCGAATAGAATGATGACATGAAAGAGCTGAACAGAATTCAAAGGGTGGCTCGAGAAGACAAAGTAAAGTATTATGATGACATGTGCAAAGACCTGGAGTTAAAAAACCAAAAGGGAAGAACACCCTCAACATTTCTCAAGCTGAAAGAGCTGAAGAAAAAATTCAAGCCATGAGTTACAATATCGAAGAATGCTATGGGCAAAATATTGAACAACAGGACACATCAAAAGAAGATGGAAGGAATACACAGAGTCACTGTACCAAAAAGAATTGGTCGACATTCAGCCATTTCAGGAGGTAACATATGATCAAGAACCTGTTGTATTGAAAGAAGAAGTCCAAGCTGCACTGAAGGTATTGGCGAAAAACAAGTCTCCAGGAATTGATGGAATACCAATGGAGATGTTTCCACAAGGCAATGCAGTGCTGGAAGTGCTCACTCGTCTACGCCAAGACATTTGAAAGACAGCTACCTGGCCAACTGACTGGAAGAGATCCATATTTGTGCCCATTCCAAAGAAAAGTAATCCAGCAGAATACGGAAATTATCAAACAATATCATTAATATCGGGAGCCTTGGTGGCACAGTCGTTAAACAATTGGCTGCTAACCGAAAGATCGGCAGTTCAAATCCACCAGCCACTCCTTGGAAACCTTATGGGGTAATTCTACTCTGTCCTGTAAGGTTGCTATGAGTCGTAATCCACTCGACAGAATGGGTTTGGAGTTTTTTTAATCATTAATATCACATGCAAGTAAAATTTTGCTGAAAATGATTCAAAAGTGGTTGCAGCAATACATCAACAGGGAACTGCCAGAAATTCAAGCCAGGTTCAGAAGAGGATGTGGAATGAGGCATATCATTGTTGATGTCAGATGGACCTTGGCTGAAAGCAGAGACTACCAGAAAGATGTTTACCTGTGTTTTATTGACTATGCAAAGCCATTCAACTGTGTGGATCATAACAAATTATGAATAACATTGGAAAGAATGGGAATTCCAGAACACTTAATTGTGCTCATGTGGAACCTGTATATAGACAAAGAAGCAGTCATTTGACTAGAACAAGGAGATACTGCGTGGTTTAAATCAGGAAAGGGGTGTGTCAGGGTTGTATGCTCTCACCATACTTATTCGGTCTGTATGATGAGCAAATATTCTGAGGAGCTGGACTATGTGAAGAAGAATGGGGTATCTGGATTGGAGGAAAACTCATCAACAACCTGGAATGTGCAGATGACACAACCTCGTTTGCTCAAAATCAAGAGGGCTTGAAGCATTTACAGACGAAGATCAGACTATAATCTTTAGTATAGACTGTATCTCAACATAAAAAAGAAAACAAAAATCCTCACAACTGGACCAATAAGCAGCATCATGTTAAACAGAGAAAACATTAATGTTATCAAGGATTTCATTTCACACAATCAATACCCACAGAAGCAGCAGTGAAGAAATCAAATGATGTATTGCATTGGGAAAATCTGTTGTAACTTTAACACTTTAAGTGTTAAAAAGCAACGATGTCACACTGAAGACTGTCTTAGTCATCTAGTGCTTCTATAACAGAAATACCACAAGTGGATGGCTTTAACAAAGGGAAGTTTATTTTTTCACGGTGAAGTAGGCTAAAAGTCCAAATTCAGGGTGTCAGCTCCAAGGGAAGGCTTTCTCTCTCTGTCGGCCTTCTCATTCAATCTTCCCCCAGACTAGAAGCTTCTCTGCGCAGGATCCTGAGTCCAAAGGACGAGCTCTGCTACCAGTGCTGCTTTCTTGGTGGTACAAGGTCCCCTGTCTCTGTGCTCACTTCTTTCTTTCATATCTCAAGAGATTGCCTCAAGACACAATCCAATCTTGTAGGTTGAGTCCTGCCTCACTAACACAACTGCAGCCCATCCTCCCTCATTAACATCATAGAGGCAGGATTTACAACATACAGGAAAATCACACAATACCAGGAATCATGGCCCAGCCCAACTGATACACACGTTTTCAGGGGACATAATTCAATCCTTGACAAGGACTAAGGTGTGCCTAACCCAAGCCATGGTATTTTTCAATTGCCTCAAATACATGCGAAAGCTGGCCAATGAATAAGGAAGACCGAAGAAGAATTGATGCCTTTGAATTATGGTGTTGGTGAAGAATATTGAATATACCGTGGACTACAGAAGAACGAACAAACCTGTCTTGGAAGAAGTACAGCCAGAACACTCATTAGAAGGGAGGATGGCGAGACTTCATCTCACGTACTTTGGACGTATTATCAAAGGACATCATCCTTGGTAAAGTAAAAGTTGGCGAAAATGAAGAAGACCTTCAACAAAATGGATTGACACAGTGGCTACAACAACGGGCTCAAACATAACAATGATTGTGAGGATGGTGCAGGACAGGGCAGTGTTTCGTTCCCTTGCACGTAGAGTTGCTATGAGTCGGAACTGACTTGACGGTACCTAACAACGACGACAACAACAGAATAAATAGACATAAAATTAAATCTTTATTGTTTCCTTAGAATAAATTCCTAGGAGGGAAACTGCTGAATGAGAAGGTCACAGGCCCTTTTGAATTAATCAGACATCTCAGATGCACAGTTTAGGGGGTCACAGGCTCACCAGGATCCCTAAGACCTGGAACCTCTTTATGGTGCCCTTGGTATGCTGTGGGTGGTTTGGGATAAGTCATTCACCCTGCCTTCATACCCCATCTGTAAAATGGGAACAGTGGGCAGAATAAGAATGTCAAAGTGGAAAGACCCTTGGAAACATCAAGCCCTTCCCCTTGTTTTACATTTGGAGAAACCAGCACCCAAAGGGAGGCCATGGTCTGCAGAAAAGTACATAGAAGTCAATTTGGGTGGCAAGAACTAGAACCCAGAGTCTTGGCTCCCAGTCCAGTGCTCTTTACACTCTGCTCAAATGGCACCACTCTTTTCCCTTACACTCAGCCAGTGACATCATGGTCCCAGTGGTGTGGGCAGGCACCAACCATTGGTAAGCCCACCCCCTCTGGGCCACGCCGTCATCTGGATTTAGAGGTGTCCCTGCTGCCCTGACTGGTTTTTCCCTCAGCTTCCTAATGATCACGCTAAGCACAATCATCATCGTTAAGTAGCATCACAGTATTACCTGATTCCCATTTCTCCCAACAGCCTCTGAGGAAGGCAATGTTAGCCTCATTTTATGGACAAAGAAACCTGGGGTCAGAGAGAAGTGACTCACCTAAGGCCACACAATCAGTAGTTCAGGGAGCCATGTTCACATCCAGGCCTGTCTGACTGTCAAGCCTAATGCAGAACTACCTCCTACCCATGATCCTGGGAGTGTGCTCATTTATCCTGCCGGCAGCAGCATTTTGGAGTGGCCCATCCCATCCGATTCACAGTGCCCTGCGAACCTTCCTTTACAGGTGTTCCGAATAAAGGCCATCAAGCTGGGACAGAAACTCCTGCCTGCCTTCAACACTCCCACGGGAATCCCAAAGGGCGTTGTGAACTTCAAAAGGTAGGGTGCTGTCTTCTTTCCTGTCTGCAGCTTCAACGGCTTCTATGCCCACCATCTGCACATCTGTCTGGGTGGGGGGCTTAGGGAGGAGGCTCTGGGGACAGTTAGGCAGTCAAATCTGGTTCTTCTCAGGGTTAAGGCCACACAAGGCCTGGTCTTCCTGGGTTGGGAGGGGGAAGTTGCCCCTCCCCAGACGTCTCACAGCACTGTATTGACTCACAGCCCACCGGTTTCTCCAGCCACCCTCCCTCCCAGCCAGGGTGCAGGAGCCAGTAGGCACATCACATTCTCCATCCACGAGGAGGGCCCCGAAACTGCTGGGTGAACTCAGGAACCCTGGTCTGAGGCAGGACCTACTTCTGCTCCTGACCCCACACCCAGCCCCCAGAAGTAACTCAGTGTCAGAGCCCAGAGGGACTTCTGTGGACCTGATGCTCAGGCTCCTGCCAGGAAAACCCTAGCCAAGGCCACATAAACCAGAAACTGACCATCCCAGAACAAGAACCCAGGCCTCTGACTCTCTTTTTAATAATATTATTCATTGGAATGTCCTTCTCTATAGAAATAATAAATTCCCATTACTGATAATGTGAATTATACCAAAAATTTTAAATAAGACCCCAAAAATCATGTGTGGTTCTACTAGCCAAAGAAACCATCAGTAATATTTCTTTCTTGCAGCTGAGTTTTAAAACATTCCTTTTTTATTGGCCGCTTCCATCATTTCCCCCTCCTAATCTGTCACTGATGGCTCAGTGGTTAAGAGCTCAGGCCACTAACAAAAAACGTCAGCAGTTCAAATCCACCAGCTGTTCGTTGCAAACTCTACGGGGGCAGTTCTACTCGGTCCAATAGGGTCACTATGAGTCGGAATCGACTCAATGGCAACTGGTTTTTTTTTTAAAATCTGTCACTAGTCCCTAGGTGATAAAAACAGTTCATGTACCCAGCTGCTAACTGAAAGGTTGAAGGTTCAAGTCCACCCAGAGCCACCTTGGAGGAAAGGCCTGGCGATCTGCTTCCGGAAAATCAACCACCGAAAACCCCATGGAGCACAGTTCTACTCTGACACACAATGGGCTGCCATGAGTCATAGTTAACTTGGTGGCAGCTGCAAAGAAAGAAAACAAACCTGTTACTTAATTCAGTATCTGAACTACAGCCTTTCTGGGCTGTCACTAAGTCACAGAATGCATGAGTGGAAGGGCCTTTGGTCACACAGCTGAAGAAGTATGGAGCCATGAGGGCAACTCGTCCAGCTCCAGAGCCTCCAGGACTCTGTCCTGTTCCTCCGACTGCCTTCCACGCTCGGGGTGGGAGTGTAAATGTATCCCCTCATTTTCCAGATGGAGCAACTGAGTCCCAGAGAGGGGAGGGACAGAGTCAAAGTCCAGTGAACTAAGGGCCAAGCCAGCTTTAAGATCCATTTTTAGAATGAAGGTCTTGCTCCTGAGATCCCAAAAGTGTCCCACACCAATTCCCCACTGGCTTTCCTTGCCTTATTCTGCCCCTTCCCCCGGTTGCCCTCTCTCATATTCCCTGGCCATCAAAGCACAGCTCAGAGTCACCTTTTCCATTACAATCAGAGGCTTCTTCCCCTCTTCTGACCTCCCAGTCACTTTATCAGCTTCCTTCAGGGCCCTGGCCACACTCATCCCTTACCGGCCAATTCTTTGCTCCTTTGACAAATGAATTCATTGGACACCTACCCCATACTAGGCACTGTGTGCAAGGTAGAAGATTAAGACCAATAACAACAATGACGACTACTCCTACCGCTTACAGAGCAGTCGCCACACACCTCGCATTGTGTTAAGAGTTTCTGTACAGTACCTCACCGAACATCCTCTTCACAACAATCCTTTGAGCGTAGGTATGGAATCCTGGGTGGCACAAACAGTTAAGTGCTCGACTACTCATCAAAAGGCAGTTCAGACCCACCCAGAGGCACCTCCGAAGAAATACCTGGCGATCTCCTTCCAAAAGTTCACAGCCTTGGAATCCCTGTGGAGCACAGTTCTACTGTGCACACCTGGGGTTGCCCTGCCTTGGAATCCCTGTGGAGCACAGTTCTACTGTGCACACCTGGGGTTGCCCTGCCTTGGAATCCCTGTGGAGCACAGTTCTACTGTGCACACCTGGGGTTGCCCTGCCTTGGAATCCCTGTGGAGCACAGTTCTACTGTGCACACCTGGGGTTGCCATAAGTTGGAATCCCTGCGGAGCACAGTTGTACTGTGCACACCTGGGGTTGCCATGAGTTGGAATCAACCCGGTGGCAACGATTTGTTTTTTTGGTTTATTTTTATTATCCTCAGTACTTAAAGAGAGACCTAGAGAGATGAAGTACCTTACCAAAGGTCTTAAAGTTAAGAGGTAATGGAGTCAGGACCTGAGCCCATTTTTAACTGACTAGAACTGCATTCTGAGCGCCTGCCTGGCTCTCCCCCAGGTGTGAACCCTGGTCCCTAGGTGCCCTAGCTGGCCCTGGAGCTGCATGCCCCTGGGAAACACAGGAGAAGACACACCATCCTCAGGTATCCAGGGAGCCCTCTAGAGCCGTCCTGAGGCCTCCGAGAACTCAAGCCTGAGAGGCAGACTGTAATACTCCAGCTCACTGGACTTGGTTCTCCCTTCTGCACAGGTGATCTCTTATCTCAGGACTCTAACCAGCAAGAGTTTCAGGCAGCCTCCTGGAAGGGAAAGAGGTCACTGGAGATGAGGTGGGCCCTAGGCTCTGGCTGGAGTGCCTGTAGCTCCCTCTGTCCTGAGGAAGCTTACCCTCTATGCCAACCTCAGTGGCTTCACCACCACCACCCCAACCTTGGTGTGCCCTGTGTCTCCACCCACAGCCCTGCTCTGTCTGTCTGAAAGCCTTCCAGGATCCTTACTTACAAATCCCTCAGGAGGCCAGGGAGGGTCCCTCCAGAGGCAATAGAATCCCATTCTTGGGGCCACTTGGATCTCCCCTCGAATTCCTTTTCCATAAACGCTGATCCTGGAACAACATGGCCAGCTCTCGAGGTAGCCAAGAAACATCACCCTGTTCTTTCTGGCTCCTTCTCCCAGGTCCACCTTCTGGGGCCTCATTGCTCAGGATTGGGAATAGGGCCTTAGCAGGGTGTCCTCCCTCTTCTGTGCCGTGGCTCTGCCCCCCCGCCAAGTCCCCAAACCACAAGTTGGGCAGACTTTGCCATCTGCCTCACTACAACGTCACTCATAGCACAGGCCGACCCAACACAGACCCTGACATTTCTGATCAAGAATGTGTATGTATTTTTAGGCTCTGCATGCTGTCAGTGTGGGTACGTAAGTATGTACATGCATATTTCCTGGCAACACTTCCCTTTCGTTTTCTGGGTGAGAGAGGCTGTTGCTAAAAATGCCTCCCGGTTCCACCCGGGAGAACGTCAGGCCTGTGTATGTTCTGTGTGGCTCTGACTTTGCCATCTGGAGAGGGCTTGCACCTGGGAGCCGGCCACAGCCTGCTGTTCCTGTTCCCTGAAATGAAGCGCTAGAGCTTAGACCCCAGCAGGATGGACAGGTGACCTCCCCTGCCCCCGTGAGGGGAGGTGGTCCCCACATGAATGTAAGCTGCCCCTTTTCCCTGATGGGGAGGGGTGTGATGGAGTCTGTGCCCGGGAGGCCACAGGGGGACAGCCCGGGACCTGTGACCTGCAGGGACCACTGGACCGTCTGGGAGAGGGACAGTGGTCAATCCAGGGATCTCTGCCGCTGAATCAGCCTCTCTCACTTTCACACAGTCTCATACTTACGAAAACAAACGCATTAACCTCACCTGTTGTGTTAGGAATGCAAAATGATACAGTTGCTGTGGAAAACAATATGGTGGTTCCTCAAAAAGTTAAACATAGAATTACCGTAACCCCCCCCCTAAAAAATAAACCCATTGCCATCGAGTCGATTCCAACTCATAGTGACCTTATAGGACAGAGCATAACTGCCCTGTAGGGTCTCCAAGGACCAGCTGGTTGATTGGAACTGCACACCTTTTGGTTAGCAGCTGTAGCACTTAACCACTATGCCACCAGGTTTTCCAGAATTACCATATGAACCAGCAATTCCACTCCAAAAGAATTGAAAGCAGGAACGCAAAGAGACACTTGTACACCAGTATGCATTGCAGCCCTACTCCAATAGCCAGAAGGTGGGAACAGCCGAAATGTCTGTCAGTGGCTGAGTGGATAAACACAAGACTGTAGATACGTACAATGGGATATTACTCAGCCACAAAGAGAAACGAAGTCCTGATACATGCTAGGACATGGATGAACCTTGACAACGTTATGTGGGTGAAATCAGTCAGACACAAAAGGAAAATATTCTATGATCCCCCTGAATGTGAAATAGGCATATACAGAGAGACCAAAGTTTATTAGTGGTTACCAGGGGTGGGAGGGAGGGGAGGTGGCATCATGGCTTAGGGGCCAGTGAGTTTCTGTTACTGGTGGTGGAATAATTTGGAAAAGGGTTATGGTGGTGGTTGGTCGACACGATGGACACGATCGATGTCATTGACTTGTACGTGTAAAGACTGTTGAATTAGCAAATGTTTTGTAATGTATATCTTTTACCACCAAAAAACTGACAAAACGAAATAACCCGTATACCCTCTCCTGCCACCCACACAAACCATAAACGCTCAGATACACAAGCTTGCCTTTGTCTCACACACTCACTTACACATTCACAAACAAACATGCACTTACCATATTCTCTCATGGATTCTCTTTTTTCAACTCACAACCTTATGAGGCAGGTACATTGGGGGCCCCATTTTACCAGTGAAGAAACAGAGGCTCAGAGAGGTGAGGTAACTTGCCCAAGGTCATGCAGTCAGGAAGTAAAGTTAGAATTAGAATCCAGTTCTGTCTGGCTCCAAAGTTAACAAGTATGCCATACACATGAGTGCACGTACACACAGACACTTCAGCCAGGTTGGTGGGTGCGGGGGTCTATTGTGGAGGGGAGAAACCACCAGCAGGCCCACTTGCAGGCTTAAAAAGGCACCCAGAGTTGGGAGGCGAGGGCAGAGCTTTCCATTAACCCATTGGCTCAGCGGGTTCACCAGAGGACCCCATGGTCTCTGGGACTCTGCCCAGAGCAGATGCACCTGGGGGCAGGTGCCAGCGGGGCGCAATAACAGAACCTAGGATTTGGCCTTGGATTCAGCTCTACCTCCTACTCTCTGTGTGACCTTGGAATAGCATTTCCCCCTCTCTGAACCTATGAAGTAAGGATCAAGGTGTCTACCTCTGAAGTAGGCTGTGAAGGTGAAATAAGACACCATCGCCGCTGCCTGGCACATAGGAGGAATTCAATAGCAGCAGTAACAAACAGCAGTGTAATGTACATGTACTTAATGGTAAGAAGGACAACAATCACAGGCCTCATTTACTTGTGGGCACCATCACTTAATGGGTGAGGAAACCGAGGTCTAGGAAAGTTAACCAACCACCTGACACCACACAGCGGGGAGCCGGTAGGAAAGACAGGACAGTGCCACCAAGTCACCTGCCCACCTCTGCCCCTGCTGGCTCCGCCTGTCAGTCTGGGCAGCTCCACTACAGGAAGCCTACTGGGGAGGGCGTGGGTGGGAGAGAGGAAGGAGAGGCCCAGGGGAAATGAAAACAAAAGATGGCTAGGCTGGCAGCTGTGGGTTTCCTTTTTTTTTTTTTTCACCTTCCTTCAGAGGGCAGGACGCATCAATTATTCAGGAAACCCTCTGTGGGTACCTGGGCTCCCACTGAGATCACAGACTGCAGAGACAAGTCTCCTCAGCCTAGGGAGGAGGGACAGAGAGGGGACAGCTTTCCCTTCCCTCTGGTGAGTGTGGGAGGGTCTGGGTGGGAGAAATGCCACGGCCTCTGGGCCAAGCTGACTCTGCCAACGCCACACACCAGTACTGTGACCTTGAACAATTCATTTCCTCCCTGAGCCTCAGTTTCCCCCTTTGCATATTGGGATTAATGATGCTTTACCTTCTGGGCTTTAAATGAAGTAATGATGCAAGCTGCTTGCCCCCGTATCTGGCGTATTGTACAGGCTCAATTGAATGAACGCCATTTTGTTTATTATTATGCAGAAGCCCTTGCCCTGTCATCCCATCCTTCCCCACCTGCTCTCTGCCCTCAGGTCAGGGAAATTCCCAGGGAAGTAGAGAAAGGATGAAGGAGGCAGGGTTTGTCGCTAAGTTTGTTCAGGTCACCTGCCCCCAAAGATTTCAAAACCCACTTCCTCCATCTGGTTCAGGAGCTGTGTCGGGGGACAGCCCCAGCAAGGAAAGACCCTCACTGTGCATCCTGGCAGATAATCCGAAGAACTGACACGTAACCTTTTCCAGATTCATGCGCTCAGGGAAACTTACTGACACGGGCAAGTGGCTGCTCTCCAGTGGCAGCCGGCTGGAGTTTTTCCGCAACCACCTAGCATGGGACACAAGTCTATATACCATTGCAGCTGTGACCAAGGCTCATTGTTTTTCCCCCACATCCTTGGGAAGTCAGTGTTCCCAGAGACTTCACATCTAGGCCCAGATGTTTTCCTTCTTGTTGCTAAGGCATTCTTCGGCCTTGGCCGCTGGCCCAGTCATGCCACTCCCGGCCTCGTACCTTAGCCCAAGTCTATCCCGGATTCATCCCCAGTATGCTTTGGGAAGAGCAAAGCTGATTCTATTAGGGAGGGGATGCATATAGCTGAATAGCATTACCCTACAAGCTGGGAGACTGATAGGCTTCCCCACTCTCCTGGAAGCCACGTCCAGGCCTGAAAATGGAGTTTAGAGAGGAGAGGGACAGCCTCAGGGGAGCTCCCAGCCCCACCCCAGGAAAAGCAGGACCCCTCAGGCAGCAGTGACCTCCCAGACCCACCCTCCCACCCCCAAGCCTGCCTACCTAGGTCCTGTCCCTGAGAGATAGAGGGACAGACAGGCGCCAGTTCCCAGCAGCCCCAGGGCAGAGCCAGCCCCCTTCCCCTGCCCCACACAAACTGCACCTTGGAGCCCTTACAAATGGAAGAGGCTCATTCCATCCTGCCCTCTCCCCACCTCCATCCCCCACAATTTTCCTGCAGAAACCTGTCGCCCTGGTTGTCCTAAGCCTCCCACAGGAAACATACAATACACATGAGGAAACTGAGGCACAGGGAGGTTAAGCAGCTTCCCTTAATCCTCACAAAGGCCCTAGGAATGAAGACTGGGAGATGTTACCCTGACCCCATTCTACGGGTGTTGAAACTAAGGTGCACAAAGAGGAAGTGGTTTATGCAATCCTCTCAGCCAGCAGCCACTTGAACCTGTGCCTTCTGGCTCCAGATCCCAGGGAGATTTTAAGGGAGACGACCTGGGAGGATAGTGCTCTTGCTTATTGTTATATATTTAATAGGAAAGCAGGCTAAAGGATAAATAAGAGAGGTAGGCTGTGCTGTGGTTAGGTCAAGTGCTAGCATCAGAGCCGGCTCTGGGTCCCAGCTGCTCCACTTATTATTATCCTACTCAGGCAGGTGGCTTACATGTTCCATTCCTCATTTCCCTTATCTGTAAAAAGGGCAGGTGTGAGGGTTAAATGAGATCCTGCCCCAGTGCTCTTACTCCTGGAACGCTCCCGGTAAATGGCAGTGGTTGCCAGCCCTCTGCAGCCAGGTTGCAGGGCCCTACTGGTGATACCTAATACTTTTGTCCAAGGTGTTCTTGGGAAGCAGGTGGTCAACGCGTAGGACACCTCTGCTCCTAGGGCCCCTGCTTCTTTCACCCCTAACCAAGGGCCTCCCCAGGCCACACCAGGAATGCCAGCAGGCAGGTGTAGGTTCTGCAAAAGTCAAGGCCAGGGCTTTTGCTGCGTCCTTGGGCAGCACTGCCGGCTCCCACAGCCCACGAGAGGGCAAGGGCTAGGCAGGTCCCCATCCCAGGTGCTGACTACCTTTTGACCCGCCCCCATTGGAACCTGAGCCACAGCCCTGTTTACCTCTGTATACAGAGTCACTGATAGGGAGCAATCAGGGCTTTCAGCCAGAGCATGTCCACAGAGAGTTTTGTGGGGTCTTCGTGGCCCTTGACAACATTACTGGTAATCACCTGTAAGTCCAGCATCATTTGTTGCCAGTTTTTGGCCAAAAAGGCAGCTCTGCCCCCAAGTTTTGACAGGAACTGCCTGGTGGTAGAAGGAGCACTGGTGGCAAAATGGTTAAGTGCTCACCTGCTTACCAAAAGGTCAGCAGTTCAAACCCACCAGCTACTCCATGGGAGAGAGATGTGGGAGTATGCTTCCATAAAGATTTATAGCCTTGGTGACCCTATGGGGCAGTTCTACTCTGTCCTATCAGGTCGTTACAAGTCAGAATCGATTTGACAGCAGTGGTGGGCCTGATGATAGAAACAAAGACCACTGCAAGTCAGACAGGCCTGGGTTCAAGTGCCCTTCAGCAGGTCATTCCACCTCACTAGCCTCAATATCCTCATCAGGAAAATGGGGCTATTGATACTACTGACCCTACAGAGAGGATTACCTGAGGTTATATGGCGTAAGCACCTAGTATGGTGCCTGGCACACAGTAGGTGCTCTCCCACTAAGTAGCTGTTACTCTCAGCAGAGGCAGGCTGTGAGCCAGGCCAGCAGGGGGTGACAGCAGCTGCATCTGTCTTTTCAGCGGCTCCAACGGAAGCTGGGGCTGGGCGACGGCAGGGAGCAGTAGCATCCTGGCCGAGTTTGGATCCCTGCATTTGGAGTTCTTACACCTCACCGAGCTCTCTGGCGACCAGGTCTTCGCAGAAAAGGCAAGTCTCCCCTGCTGCTCCCTAAGGCGGCGCCCTCTCTCTCCCTCCCTCGAGCAGGACAAGCACTGAGCTGGCGGGTGGGGAACCCAGGAGCCCCTGAGCCACCGCTACTGTAGTTAATAGTAATTTGCAGGAGATCTCACTGTACCTGATGTGAGGTGGCCGGGAAGGTGGGCCCAGGGAGTAATCAGAATTCTCTCCAGGACAGGGAAGAAGCAACTCTGCCAGGGAGAAAGTTTTCACTGACATGTGTCAGCTCGGTGGGAACCACACGTGTGAAATCCAAAGAAACCGGAACAACTAAAATCTAGGCACCATCTCACCTTGGCAGGAACTGGCCACCCAGTGCAAAAAGTCCCCTTTCCAGGGACATTTAACTTTTTCATGTGTGGTCTGCCTGCCTGTTCCTTCCAGATGCCAGTCTGGCTCATGCTGTCGGCAGGCTGGCAGGGAGCTCCCTCAAAAGTAGGTGAACAGTCTGCTCCTTCTCACTGTGATGGGTGGGGCTGCCTGCAGCCGTGTTGTCTGAGACCGCGTGGGGTAATGAGAGGTGGATCCAAGCTGCCATCCAATCCTGACACCCACCTGGACCTGGCCCTTCTGTAAACCCTCCAGGAGGGCAGAGCCTCAGCCTTTCAGCCTGTGGCGGTCCCCACTGTCAGCAAGTGTCTCCTTAGGTCTACCCCTAAGCCAAAGAAGGGACAGTTGCACACACGGACCCTCAGAGTGGCACTCAGGCTCCGTCAGCAGCTGTCCCTTCCCAAGTCCTGCCGAGGGCAGAGGGAGTCCTGGCCCCCACTCCCAAAGCACCGCCCCCTTCCCTGGAGTGTTACCCTTTTAGAATGGGAAGGGAGCCGGGAGATCCTAGGTTCCCACCTCTATCCAGTTGTTCCCCAGAATCCAACTAGCTGCAAAGCATGAGCTGGCATAGCTGTTAGAAAGATCTCTGGGCCCAGGAATTCCCAGACCTGGGACTCTGAATTTTTAATAAGCATCGAAGTGCTTTTTGACTCCAGGTTTGAGACTACTGCTTACCCAGTATAGGAATCCACCCAAGTTTTCTTTCTAGATCACTCCATTTGACATGGAAGTCATTCCCACCCTCAAATAGTCCATTGTACTGTCAGACCTTCCTTCCTTCAGAAACCTTTTCCTTATATTGATGGGACTCTGCCTTCCTGCGACATCCCACCTTGAAAGCTCACGGAATATATTTAATTCTCCCTCCCAGTGTCTTATTTTCTGACCTCTCCCCACCCCCACCCCCTGCCTCCAAGCCCCTCCCTTCCCATCCCCCAGCCTCCCAACTTCCATTGCTCTTGAGACAAACTCCTCTGGGAAGATTCTGACCAGCTCAGAATGGAGTGGGGTGAGGAAGTCACTCTAGTCCCTGGTTGGCCTGGAAATAATAGCAACCACTGCCTGTACACCTACTATGTGCTGGGTGCCTTATATCTCTAAATGCTCCCAACAACCCTATGAGGTGGGTCTTCCTGTTACCCCCATCTTAAAGAGGAGGAAACTAAGACGCATGAAGGTTAAATAACTTACCCTGGGTCATCCAGCTGGTAAATGCTAAAGTCAGGATTCAAGTACAGGGCTGTTGGCTCTGAAGCCTCTGCTTTCCCAACCAGATTAGTCTTGCCACAGAGAAGTTTCTCGTGAGTCCGTCCACCTCTCTGTCTCTCTCTGTCTATATGTTTACATTCTCCAGCTATTTTCATCCCCCAATCATGCTTCCCACAGAGGCGATTATTGGCAGTCAACAAATTGGCCCAAATTCTAGAAGCTCCTGCACCCTCCGGGGGAGCTCATTTAGCCTGCTTCACTGCTCACCACCAGGACAGCCGAGAATAACTCAGGTACAAGCACATTCCTGTCCCCCATAATGGACTCCGTTAATATAAATGGATATGAAACCTGATGTGGCAAAGCAAAGTGCTGTCCCCTGGAAAGAAAGGGCCGACAGTTAAAAGGCTGCCTCCCCCTGCTCCTCGCCTTGTAGATAAATCTATTAGCGTGATGCAGTACTAGCCCGAGGACCTGTCTTCCCAGTGCATTCACTAGGGAGCAGATGCCTATGGGTAAAGCCTACGGAATGTGCTTCCTGTCCTTCAGTGCCCCAAAAGTTGCAAGTCCAGCCTTTCTGCTCTGGCCAGGGCAGCCTCTGGCTACATGTTGCTGCATGGTCACCGCCCTGATCCGTGTTGGACCAGGGCAGCTCCAGGTGGTGCAGCGAACGCAGTCAGCGTGATCAGACAGACCTGACTCACGTCCTGGCTCTGCTGCTTGTCAACCGGGTTTCTCATCTGAGATGATAGTGCCTTATAGGTTGTAATGAGGCTTGGAGATAACGTGTATAAAGGGTCTGCCTCAGAGAACTGTGCTAACAGCTGTTATTGTTGTATTATCCGTATTACTAAGACCTGAGATGCCTATTCAGGCATGAGGGCGTTCAGGACCCCAGGCCTTTCCTCAGAATGGTTCCTACGGTGTCAGGTAAAATGACATGTTACTGGTCAGCAGTTAGAACCCACCAGCGGCTCCACAGGAGAAAAGACCTGACGAGTCTGCTCTTGTAAAAGTTACAGCCTAGGAAACCCTATGGGGCAGTTCTACTGTCATAGGAGGGTCACTAAGAGTTGGAATCAACTTGATGGCACGTGGTAACAACAAAGTTGAACCATATGAAATTGCCAGGACAGTTGGCCCTTGGTATCCATGGGTTCCATATCCACAGATTCAACCAACCACGCGTCGAAAACATTTGGGGAAAAAAAACATTTCCAAAAAGCAAAACTGGAATTTGCCGCACACTGAGCACTATACTGAATGCACTCCAATGAAGTGATGTGTAGGCACACCCTGCTGTAGCCTCCTGCCATTTCACAGATCCTCAGTCTCTCTCCGGCACTCTTTGTTGGAACATTGTTCACCTCCCGTCTTGTCCTTATTCCCTAAGCAATGCAGTATAACAACTATTCATTTAGAATCTGCATTGTATTAGGTATTATAAGTAATCTACCTAACCTGTTGTCATCGAGTCGATTCCGACTTATAGCGACCCTATATGACAGAGTAGAACTGCCTCATAGGGTTTCCAAGGAGTGCCTGGTGGATTTGAACTGCCAACCTTTTGGTTAGCAGCCGTAGCTCTTAACCACTACGCCACCAGGGTTTCCATAAGTAAGCTAGAGATGATTTAAAGTATACTGGAGGATGTGCGGAGGTTATATGCAAATACTATGCCATTCTATATAATGGACTTGAGCATCCACAGATTGTTATCTGAGGGGGGTCCTGGAACCAATCCCCTGTGCATACCGAGGGATGATTGTATTTGACCATTTTTGGCCTATTTTAAAAAGGCAGTTTTACCTTAACACTTACAAAGGAGCTACTGTCACTTATATGAACCCCTCTCAAAAAAAAAGGACCCATCCCCCAAAGTGATATCCAATAAGGAAGAGGTGCAGGCAGGGGGCTGGCAGGCAGTGGGCCCGGGCGAGGATTGGCAGGTCCAACACAGCGCAGTGGAGAGGTGCCAGGTCAGGCCTCAACAATGCCATGTCCTGCACGTGGGCACCAGGGCAAGCCTGTCTCACCGCCTCTGGGCACAGAGCCTGCTGCTCATTCCACCTGGTAGGAATTGATTTCCTCTGAGTCTAAACCAACTCTTCTCAGCGTCTGGGACTCGGTCAGCGAAGGTGCATCTGGTGTCCATCTCTCGGCAGGTCAGGAACATACGCAAGGTCCTCCAGAAGATCGATAAGCCCTTCGGCCTCTACCCCAACTTCCTCAGCCCAGTGAGCGGGAACTGGGTGCAACGTGAGTATAAATGCGCTGCCCCTCACTGTCTTTGTACCCGCACAGGCTGTGTCCACCTGACGCCTACCGAGGTGCCCTGGGTCCCAGATCAATGCGTTTTTCAGAGTTGCATTCCAATGAGGTATTCACTCCATGCTACCGGATACCACCTGTCTTGCTAAACCTTATGGGGGTTTTTAATGGTTGTGATCACTCCCTATTGTGGTTGATGTGATGGCTGCCGTTTATTAATAAACACGCCCTGTGCACCGCCTCACACAGGCTGCCTCGCGCCTTCCATCAATGCTACAGCCTTCAATCCTGGTGGTGCCCACTGAAGCCACCTTCATTATCCCCCAAACCTTTGGGAATGTTCCAGAATAGAACTGTCCACTCCAGAAATGGTTCCAAAAGAGACCATGCAATCTCTCCCAGCCCCTTCAATCTGGTTCTCCCACTTCCAGCCTTAATTTAAAAAACAAAAAAAAAGTTTAAGAGGGTTTAACTGGTGTCTCAGTGGTTAACAGCTTAGCTGCTAATGAAAAGGCCACCAGCCACTCCTTGGAAACCCTGTGGGGCAGTTCTGCTGTCCCATAGGGTCCCTATGAGTTGGAATCATCTTGATGGCAACGGGTTTATTTTAGTTTTTTGGGGTATCTGTGAAAATGGTTTGAGGAAAGTATCTGACCTCCTCTAAGTTCAGACAGGGAAAGGAGATCAACAGCCCAAAACTGATTCCCATGAGGTAGAGGTCAGACATGCCTCCTCTGTCCGCCATTGTTACTAATTCTGACACCAACTGTCCCTCACACAGCACTCTCTGCTTCTCTGCTGGGTTCAATAATTCATTGCAAAGGCCACACAACTCACAGACCGTACTCACAACTGTTAGGGAAGTAGCAAATACAATTCACGCTCAAGAACACACAGGATACAGTTCTTTCATCAGGATAGCCTCTCCCCAGCTGTGCTTGCGGGCATGCCTCTCCCTGACCCTCAGTCTCTACCCAGAGGCCCTCTTCATGGGCCAGGAAGCCCACTGAGCCATCTCCTGCTGCCGGGTCTCTCCTCCTGGTCTCTCCTTCCTTGGTGGTGGTGGGCTCCTCCTTTCTGCTCTGGAATTGACTCTCTTTTAAGGCAAAACTGACCAGTCCCCTTGGTAGACCACAATTACTCTATCACACAATCACCTGGGTGGGAATTACAAGACCATGGCTAGAAAAGCCACGCACAAAAGTAATTAATCACACCACAGTATCTTAAGCTAGGAGTCCCTGGGTGGTGCCAACGGTTAACACACTCAGCTACTAACAGGAAGATTGGAGGTTCAAGTCTACCCAGAGGCCCCTTGGAAGAAAGGCCTGGGGATCTACCTTGGAAAAATTAGCCATTGCAAACCCTATAGAGCACAGCTCTACTCTGATACACATGGGGTCGCCATGAGAAGCCGTAAGTTGCCATGGTAACTGGTTTTTATCTTAAACCTACAAGAGTCAGCCCCAGGATTTCCTGTTCTCTGTTCAGAGGCTTATTTCTCAACCACGTGGTTGTCACTCATCTTTGGAGAATCATTCACAAGCTCTGCCCCACCTACTGAAACAGAATCAGGGTGTAGGGGCACTCAGCCACGACAGCACTAGAAAGTCTCCCAGGTTCCTGGGATCGGCACCCCCGTTGAGAAGCCTGGCTCCAGGAGAAATAGGTAGCCCCTCTAGCCTTGCCCACCTGACAAAGCCCTCATCACGTGGTCATGGTCAGCAGGAGTTGATGGTGGCAGATGCCACGGACCCTGCCTCTAGGGACTTCCCAAAACCTCCCCAGAGCCCCACTACCTCCACTGCCTCTGCCCAAACAAAGACCCCTCTCCCTTTCCCCACCTCCAGTTCCAGGTGTTGTGGCAGAAGCAAGGGCTCACTTTATGTCTTTGAGCCTTGATTTTCTCTTCTGCAAAATGGGAATAACTGTGCTTATATTTCACAGCTCGAGGCCACCCTGGAAAAGCTATTGGGTGCCGTGGTGGCAAATGGCAGGGATGCTGTCCCCGTAGTCCTGTGGCTGAGCTGAGACCCAGGAGCCCACCCTGACCCAGGGGGTTTGGAAACAAGGCTGCTGCGTTTTGCCCCAGGCATCACTGCACAGAGCTGGGGCCAGAGGGACTCCTGAACTAGAGTGGAGATGATCACCGTGGGTTTGCTGCATCTGCCCTGTGTGGTCCCCAGCAGACGGTGCATGACTATCACAGTGTCTATGATATGTGAGGCTCCAAGGGGCGAACCACGTTCTCGGGCGGGGGCAGGGGCTCCTGCCATTACAGTGCCTTTCATTTGTGTGTGCACTCATGTAATCACCAACGGCTCTGAGTGTGCGGAGCACAAACATATGCAGAGCCCTGAGACAGGCCTGGGATGAGGGGCTGACCCGCCTGGACAGGAATCCCTGGGGTTCCAGTCAAACACAGACCACCCGCCCCTCCAGCCCCTCCCCAGACCCACTGAGTCAGAATCTTGGAGCTGGGGCAGGGAGATAGGGGTCTGTGATGCTGATACCCGATTCTGAGATTCAAGAGTTCAGGAGGTGGCACCAGGGAGAGCCACCTCGGCCTCCCATCAGAGCTGCTGCCGGAGACTTCTTGGGACTCTTGAAAACAGCACATAATATTTCACATGCTTGTTCCCCTCCAAGGGAAGTTAGGAGGATCCAAGGCCATTTTTGCTGACTCTGAATGCTGTCACTGGGCCGCGTAGATAAGTCTGTGTTCCCAGAGCTGACTGTGGGGCCAGCATCACACTTTTAAGTTAAAATGTGTCCAGCTTTCAGTTCACAAAACAATGCACGGCTTTTAGTGCCCAGGCCACCCTGTGAGGTGGGGTGTGAGTCCCACCTTTTAGATAAAGAAATTGAGACTCACAGTAACTTGCCCAAGGTGACACAGAAAGTAAGGGATGGAGGCAGGATGCAATCCTGGGTCTCCAATGCCAGATTGTCCACCCCTCCGCTAGATCTCATAGCACAGCACAGCACTAGGCTTGTACAAAGTAAGACCTTGTTTCTGCCCCAGTGCATCTGTGGTCATGTAGTTGGGGAATCAGGGTACCAATAATAAAATCATAATAATGATTAGCATTTATTGAGCATTACTGTGTGCACCATGAGTTAGAATCGACTCGACGGCAATGGGTTTGGTTTTCGGTTTGGTTTACTGTGTGCCAAGGACAGTACTAAGAACTTTACTTATGCAAGTGCTTTACATGAGGTCATCTAATCCTCACAACAACCGTGTGAGGCAGGTACTATTATTACCTCCAGTGTTCAGATGAAGCCAGGGATAGATTACCCAGTACGCAAGATACGCATATGTGTACTTAGGCTTAGTTACTAATCTGTAGTGGACAATATCACCTGTTTGTCACCACGTCAAACTGTGGTAAAACCCATGTGAAATTGTGCGCTACAGATTAGCAAATAAACACAAGTAAGCCCTTGCATACCTTGCTTAATGTAAGCCCATGCATACCTAGTTTACTGGTTAATCCACCCCTGGATGAAGTAATTAGGAAACAGAGAGGTTAAGAACCTTAAGCAAGGTTTCACAGCTAGAGGGTGGCACTGGTATTTAAACCCTGGTGTGCTTGCTCTGGAATCTCTGGGTGGTGCATAGGGTTAACAAGCTTGGCTGCTAATGAAAAGGTTGGTGGTCTGAGTCCACCCCGTGGTGCCTCGGAAGAAAGCCCTAGCAACCTACTTCTGGAAAATCAGCCGGTAAAAACCCTAAGGAACACAGTTCTTTGACACACATGGGGTCCTCAGGAGTCAGAACCAACTCGACAGCAACTGGGTTACTGGTGCTTGCTCTAGACCTCCAGCTTTTGGCCCTACAGTGCACAGCCTGAAGAGAACAAAAACCGCTGTACCGCATGGAACAGCCCAGAAGCCACTGAGAGCCCTGTGATCACCAGGGTGGGATCCAAAAGGCAGTTGAGTGGAGAATAGTGGGAGGGGGCACTCCAGGTAGAAGGCAGAGCCCCAGAGAAGGAACCTGGCGCCCTCAGGATGCACATGAGCCCCTCGGGCAGGCGTGCACACCAACATAGGCCTGACCAGTTAAAGACAGGGCAACCATAGCAGCACCTCAGGGCAGCACGGAGTGGCTTCCCTCATGGGTGACAGTTCCTTAGATCAGGGCCCTAGTGGGTTTTGTGCCCTGCTGTATCCTCAGGTCCAAATAGTACCCAGCATGCAACAAGTATCTGCTGAGTTAATCAGTTTATTAATCAATGTGATGGAAACCCAAGCTGTAATCCTGGTTCCAGCACTAACTGGCCAAGCCACTTAAATACTCCAAGACTCAATTTCTCTACCTGGAAAATGGGAATAATGACACCCTTCTTCCTGAGCTCCAAGTGGTGGAAAGGCCCTAAGCAGTACTGAGTGTGGTCCAGGTGTCAGACTTTATTTGAAGAAGTGTGCAAAGTGGAAGAAACCCCTCCAGAGTAGTCCTGACTATCTTACTATGTATCTCTGCAAAAGAGGTGATGTGGGGGCGACAGGGCAACACGTCACCTCCAAGTCTCTAGAAAACCACTTGAAGAAGAGACTGAGATGTGTTCCTTGGCACCACGCAGAGGGTATATGAGTGATGGTCAGAAGCCGCAGGGAACAGCATGCAGTTCAGTCTTCCAAAGACGGTAAGGGCTGTCCCAGCGGGAATGAGCTCACCCTGTAAGTAAGCCAGCAGGGCCTGGAGGACAGTGGCCAGCAGAGGTACTGCAGAGGAGCAGCAGAGGCCTGTCCTTCCCAACTCCAGGCATCTATCATCTTGTAGGCCCAGGAGACACAGAAAATACCACCCAGGAATTTTCCCCCACTGTGACCTCATTCCCCAGTAGCCTCCTGCAAAAACCACCTATAGAAATGCAAAGTATTTTTAACCAAAACACATTGCCAAATGCAGAAATTCAAGGAGAAAATGAAAGTTTGGATTACAGATTATGGCCACGGGAGAAGACAGTCTAATAACCGTTACTGCTCTTAATTGTAAGACCTGACTGGGTAAAGAGAGAAACTACTTTGCTGGCCTTAGCTGCTCCAGGACAATTCAGTAAGACCCATAAAAAGAAGTGACAGGAGTGTGGCTTCCCAGCCTAAACAGTTACCTTGGCAACTTATAGGGGAGCCCCCACTGAGAAGCATCATTTTCTTTTCAGGCTGCCCCAGGGGAGGCAGGTGTGGGCAAAGTTGATCACATACGGAAAATGGCTTCGTATTAATAAAATACGAATCTGAGGACTGCTAAAGAGCACAGGGGAGGTGATAAGCCCTTGCCCATCTCAGTGCCTGCCTTCCTCCTCCTAGCTTTGGCATTTGGGGTCATCCCAGGATGTCTGTGGGTTTGGTGGGTGGTGTTTTGTTTGGGTGCATGTGTATTTTTTCAGCAGATGATAACTTTACCACCTTGCACAAACTAACTGTGTTCACATTTTTTTTCTCTCCTTGAGTCCTCTGCACAGGCCTGTAGGCAGGACAGGCAAGGACTGTTTAACTCATTTGCAGCCACGGAAATTGCAGCTTAGAGAGGTGAAGTAAGAAAGAGGGCTGCCTCCCAGGTATCTGTGCCTCTCCTCTTGCCTGCTGCCCACTCCTCCTTGGACCTGAGCTGAGCCAAGACCCTCCCTGCCTCAGGGATAAACCCACCAGCCTCCTATGGCCCCCAAGCAGATGAGAACAGCCCTAACAGAGCCACTTAGAGCTCAGAGTACAGCCGAGGAGGGTCACCAGCCACTCCAGGTGGCCTCTGGAGTAATGTGTCCTCCTGTCCATGGCCTGAATGCACACTTTTTTCAGTGGGAAGGAAGGGGCAAGTCCAGATTCTCCCTGGCCAGCAGAGACATGTCAGCTCCAGCCTGCAGCTTCCCCCAGCTTCATGCTGCCTCCCTGCCAACCAATTCCCAGGCTTGTAGCTCAGCCTCCTGCTGCCAAGTGTGCTGAGATGGTAGACAAGGTCAGGAATCAGCAACACCCATCTCTCCTCTAAGGCTTATAGATACCAACTAGTGCTCCCCTTCTTACATTTTACAGATGGGGAGACTGAGGCCTAGAAAGGGCAATGGCTTCCCCAGAGCTATGGGCAGGTCCACATCTTCTAACTCTACTCCTGTGCTTCTCCCACCGTGCCACACACACTAGAATTTACACCTCTGAGTGAGAGTTGTCCTTTTCAGTTGAGTCCCCCTGGGAGACTATATGCATATCCCAAAGAAGTGTCCTGTCTCAAACCTTCACGGGACTCCTGGCTTCCCTCTTCTGCACATCCCTGCCAGATAAAGCCCTAGACCAAGTCACACACGCATTCTGTGGTCACATGGTGAAATCCAAACTCCTTAGCTTAGCATTTGAGGCCCACCCATCTTAGTTTCTTGGTGCCACTGTAACAGAAATACCACGAGTGGGTGGCTTTAAAGAACAGAAATTTTCTCACAGTTTCGGAGGCTAGCAGTCCAAATTCAGGGCACCAGCTCTAGGGGAAGGCTCTGTCTTGGATCTGGGGTAAGTTCCTTGTGGTGCGATTACTTTTGTGTGGCCTTTCTAGCCATGGTCTTGTAACTCCCACGCAAGGAATTGGGTAAGACTGTGTGATAGGATAATTGTGGCCCACCAGGGGGATTGGTCAGTTTTGCCTTAAAAGAGAGCCAATTCCAGAGCTGAGAGGAGGAGCCTACCACCACCAAGGAAGAAGAACAGCCAGAAGCTAGGACAGCACATTGAGATCCTTGAGCTGAGAAGCTCCTGGAAGCAAGAGACAGAGAGAGAGAGAAACCTGTATCTCTGAAGGTGGTGAGAAGTGGTGGCAGGAAAGACACAGCAGCAGGAGACAGTGCAGTGGGCTTCCCAGCCCACAGAGAGAGAAAGCTGAGTGCCTTTGGGCAGAGTCCCAGGGCCAGGGAGAGGCGTGCGTGCAGGCACAGTTGGGAAGAGCTGTCTGATGGAGGAACTGTATCCTGAGTGTTCCTGAGCCTGAATTGTAACTGTTACTTCCCTAATAAACCCATAATTGTGAGTATTGTCTGTGAGTTCTGTGTGGCCATTGCAGTGAATCATCGAACCCAACAGAGAAGTAGAGAGTACCGTGGGCAGGATGGTTGGTGTCAGAATTAGTAAAAATGGCGGAGAGAGGAGGCCTGTCTGACCTCTGCCTCATAAGAATCATCTTTGGGCTGTTGATCTTGGTTCTCCTTCCCCCTTGTGGGGTTGGAGGAGGTCAGACACTTTCCCCAAGTTGTTTTTACAGTCCTCGTCTCAGCTTCTATAACCCCACTGTCCATCGGTTTCTTGGCAATCTTCACATGGCATCTATCTTCCCCTAGTTCTTGCTTTTTTTTTTCCCCCTCTGTGTCTCTGCTGCTCTTTTTATACCTCATAGGTGATTAGGTTTAGGACATACCCTACACTGATATCGCCTCTTTAACATAACAACGGAAACCCTACACTCATATGGGATTACATCTACAGGTATAAGGGTTAAGATTCCAACCACAGTTGGGGAGGCAGTACACAATTCAGTCCGAATACCACCTTCCATTCATTCATTCAGCACTGGGTGTCCTCTGTGTGCGGACCATAGAGGTGTTGGATGTGGAGGAGGAATTGTGCTCGGTCTCTCCCCTTAAGGAGCCCAGTCTAGCAGGGAGGCAGACCCCCACCCTGATGCTTTGAGCACAACATCCAGAGCCTAGCTCACAGCAGTGTTGAAAAGCACTGAGCCACCTGTTCATGTGCCGTATTTTTACTGAATCCTCAGGGTAACTCTGTGGGGAGGGATTGTGAGTAGGCCTGTGAGAACACTGTGGAGGCATGTAACCAAGACCCAGGGTGAGGAAAGCCTTTCTGAGGAGGGGTGCTCTGAGTGGGTGAAGAATTGTCAGCTGTGCGAGGAGGGGGTCAGGCTTTCCAGGTGGAGGGGTCAGCACAGGCAAACCACAGAGGTGAGAAATAGTGAGGTGAGTGGAGGGAGCCAGGAGTGTTTGGGATGGCCGGAGAATAAAGTGAGAGGAGGCAAGGCGGGAGATGAGTCTGGAGAGGTTGGTGGCCTCAGCTGCCATGCCTGTGAGCCAGAGCCCCTTTTGGGCAGGTGGGGGCTGTGGAAGGGCTTTAAGTAGAGGCTGACCCAGTTTGACCTTCAGCCTTCCCCCACCCTCACCCCCTGCACTGGCCTCCTGTTCCAGCCATGGACACGCCATTTGCCCAACTGTGCCCTCCACCTGGGGATAAGGATGGAGGGAACACTGTGCAGAAACACTTCTTCACTCAACACTCTTGAAAGGCACCCAGCGCAGTGCCCAGCACACGGCAGACCCTCCCCCTGGGCTAGCTGTCCTTTTCTGTCTCTTCACCTTCATGAAGTTCAGCTGTCAGCTCCCGCCCTGAGCCCTCCTGGTCCTCCCCAAAGCTGCTGCTTTATTGTGTGCAGCCCAGTTTTTACAAGTGCATGTCCCATTCCTGAACCCTCGCTGGGTCAGAATTTGTATGTATAGGGCTAGAGGGGGATGGAGGACTGATCCACTGTGCAGTGAGCCTCTTCTCGGCCCCCTTTCCAGGCTCCCCATCTGTCATTACCTCTGTCTTTTGGTCCCTCTCCACACTTGTCCTTTCCTTCTCTGTGCATCTTTATTTTCACTCTCTGCTTGACCGAATAAAAGCTGCAGAAAGTGTGGGCTCCACCATTCACCATCTGCATGGCTTTGGATAACCGATTTAGGCCCACTCTCAGTTTTCCTATCTGAGAAATGGGGTTGATAATGCTTACCTTGCAGGAGAAGATTAAGTTCTAAACAATACAGTAAAGCTCCTGGCCCACGGTAGACAATAAATGGTAGCTGTTGACATTTTTTCTCTTCCCCGTGTACTTTCCCCTCTCTCCTCTCTTTCTACACCCTTTTTCTCAAGACTTTCCTGTCCCTTACCCCTCCCCGCTGCTTCAGCCCACCCCACTTCCCTTCCTCTCTCTGCCTGTCTGCTTAAGTGAATCATAACATGGAAATGAAGTGTGTTCTTTGTGATATCCGTTAAGTACTTTTATGTTTCCTGTTGTTAATTTGTGTGTGTGTGTGTGTGCTCATTAGGTGAAAGTTTACAGAGCAAATTAGATTCCCATTCAATAGTTTTGTACATAAAGTCTTTCATGGCCTTGGTTTCATTCCCCACAATGTGTCAGCACTCTCCCCATTTCCACGCTGGGTTCCCCTATTCCTTTCATCCTGATTTTCTACCCCTTCCTGCCTTCTCATCTTTGCTTTTGGGCAGATATTGCCCTTTTGATAGGATGTAATTTATCGTTCCAAGAAGCAGGTCCCTCTCGGGCGTTATTGTTTATTTTATGGGCTTGTTTATTGTTTGGCTGGAAGGTTGTCTCCAGGAATGGCTTCAGTTCCAGGTCAGAAGGGTTCCTGTTGTTAATTTTTAAAGCCTGTGAGTGAAATAATTTCGGTGTCTTGCTTCTGTGGTCAAGTGTCCTCAGGCAACCCATCTTTCTCCTGGGACAGCATGCCTCACAGGAGAGAGGTCCTCATCCAGCCATAACCTCAACAGGGCAACTCAGGGCAGCCACAGGCTGGTCCATGGTCACATGGGCTGGGCGCCAGCAGGGGAGAGAGTGTGCATCTTCAAACCTGTTATTTCTCTCTCCCTGATCCTTTGAACTCCATTTATCCCAATTTGCTAAATTTAAACTTCGTTTTTCCAGAGTGGCTTTGCACTCGAGGGTCTGATCAACTAAATTAAGGTTCTCCTTCCTACTTTCCGTGGCCTTTTATGCCCAGCATTAATTATTGCTCTGTTTGTCACCGGGTAATAAAAACCTCTGAACTCCCTGCCACCAGATTAAGTTTTTAAAGAAATGCAACTCATTTACAGTTAATAACCAGGAGCCCTGCCAGGGGCCTGCTAAAGTGATGTGATTTATAGCCTTGGATGAGCCCGTGCACTTTCCGAGGGCTGATCTCCTCAGACGGCCCCGGCTTTCTCCTTTGCCGTTGTCCACAGTCCTCCAAGTTGAGTCGCAGGCTGTGTCTTCCTCTCAGCTGCCACCAGGTTTCCGTACTGCTGATTGAAATGCTGGCTCCCGCCGCCCCACACCACACTGGGGCCACCTTGTTCACCTGCCTCAGTGGTTGCAGATGGAGATGATGCTCTTGTCTTGTCCTCTTTCCCCTCACAGACCACGTCTCGGTTGGAGGACTCGGGGACAGTTTTTATGAATATTTGATCAAATCATGGTTGATGTCGGCCAAGACAGATATGGAGGCTAAAAATATGTACTATGAAGCACTGGAGGTAAGACAGGCTCTTGGTTCTTTGTGGGCGGTTGGCCATTAGCCACCAGCTCTCTTGGCAGCCTGCTGGGGGGCAGTGCTGAGCGGCAGCAGGGACCAGATGGTCCAGGGCTTACCCACCCTTCCCCAGGGTAACTGGCCAGGACCATGGCAAGACAGACCCCACCTGAGCCAGTCGCTTGACACCCTGTCTCATGACTTCTCTGGGCAACCCTCAAATTAGGGCTGTGTTGGCATTCTCGGTTTACAGATGCAAAACCCAGGCTTAGGGAGCTGGAGTGATTTCTCTGAGGTCTCAGTGTAGGTGACAGCCAGTGTGATTCAGAAACCATGGTCCAGTAATCCACTCTCCCCACCAGTGTTTATGTTCAGTTCGTGGTTCAGAGCCCAGAACGCAGCCAGATCCAGGGGAGGCTGCCCCAGGGAGACCCTCAGCCACCTTCCTGTTGAACCAGAGTCTCATCATTAGCATGTCCCTGCTGGGAGGGGCCTCCCTCAGTGGAACATCCAGCTCTGCTCCTCTTTCCCAGGATGAAGACCAAGGCCCAGAGAAGGGAAGGCACTTGCCCAAGGCCACACAGCACAGAGCTGGCACAGGAGCCAGGTCTCCCACACCAGCCCCAGAGCTATTCCCACTGCCCTGTACCACTGCTGGTCTGTTTGGTGGATTCATCCACAGGGCGTGGGATGAATGAGGAACAAGAGGCAGAGCTTAGTCCCTCCAGAGAGGGGGAGACTCTGGGGCAGAAGGGGAGATTATGGACTCCCATCAACAGACACCTTTGAACCCCACTAAGGAAAAGGTACTGGGCAGCCCCTGTAGTATGCCGGACACGTGTATGGTTACTTTGCTGCTCCAGGCCTCAGTTTCCCCATAAAGTAAGTTGAGCAGGTTGGATCTACTCTGCCACCTCCTTGATGTAAACTACCTACTTTTTGTCCTCTAAACTGGACTCCAGCTTTCCCCCTGCCTCCTCCACTCAGTCCATTCTACACACACAGGCAGAGGAGCTGAAAATGCATGGCCTTCCCTTCACTGACTTCCCTTAGCACTTGGAATAAACCACACTCCTCTCCTTTACTGACTGGGTCCCACATGATCTGGGCCCTGCAGGTCACCAGGACCTCCTTTCCTCTTTCCTCTCTGCTCTCTTGGCTCTAGTCACAGGACTTCCTGCTCCTCCTCAGACATACCAGCCCCATTCCCACCTCAGGGCCTTTGCACTTGCTGTCCCCCTGTCCCTCAAATGTCATTAAAATGGCTGGGCCCCATGTGTCAGTCAACTCTCAGCTCTAATGTAGCCTTCCTCAGGCATTCTCCATTGTGTACCTCAGGCTTATTCTCTTCCTTACCTTCATCAGTATTTAAAACTATCATAGGCATGTACTTACTTGTTTGTCTGTCCTCCCCAGATAGAATACGAGCTACATAGGAGCCAGAGTCTTGTCTGGTCACACCCCTGTACACCCTGCTCCTAAAACAGGGCCTGGCACGTAGTAGGTGCACCATAACTATTTTATGAATGAATAATGGATGAATGTGAAAGGATGGAAGGAGAGATGGATGGACGGACGGACGGACGGACAGACGGACAGAGCAATGGACAAGATGCAAGCAGCTGGCTGGGTGGGTAGACGGATGGATGATCTCTAACTACCCTCTGATCCCACGAATCTGGCCAGGAATGGTAGTGCTTGCCTTGACATTGAAACAGGCCTTCAGAGCCATGAACCCTTTAAACTGTGGACTGGGTGCTGAATTTTCTCTCTTTGGTTCCTCAGCAACCAGCACCTCAGTCATGAAGCACCTACTGGGACTCCAGTCCCAGCTCCGCCTGAGTCTAAGCTCCACCCCAACCTGGGCTTTAACTGGGGGAGACCGTGGCCTCCGACCCCTGGGTTAGGGCTCCATCACTGGCCAGGACATGCTGGCAAGAGGGGGAGTCTCTGCAGTTCCTTGCAAAACCAACATGAAGTTAACGAACAGCCCGTTTTGCTCCCCTCAGGGCATACTGTAGTTGAGGCTTCAAGGCAAGAAATGGCCATGAATTATTTAAGCACACTGGGAGTCTTACAGAAGCACTTGACTGAACAGGATGGAACTTGGCTTTGCTCCCTGCATTTGATCTCCCCAGTGAAGAGTCTGGAGCCTCTCTGACCCCAGTAAAAACTGGGCCTCTGACAAGTTTGGGGCTTTGAAGATTGTTCTGGGAGCTGAAAGATCCCCTTGCCCAGGCCCACCTCTGACCAATTACATCAGAGCCTCAGGGGTGGGGGCCAGGCATCAGCACTGTAAATATCCCAAGGTGATTCCAGTGTGCAGCTAGGCTGGGAACCAGCTTTTAAAACTCCCTGTGCCCAAGTCCCACGCCAGGCCAGTTAAACCAGAATCAGCCCTTTCTGAAAGCCCCCACAGTGATTCGGATGTGCAGCCAGAGTTGGAAACCACCGGGTTAGACGAATGTCCAGCAGACGTAGACAGGTCCCTGAGCGTCACAGAGAGGCAATGAGAATAACAGCGAGAGCTGCTATCACTGCAGGCCTCCTCTAAGTATCTGGTCATATTTAGTCTCCACAACTTTGCGAAAGCAGGTATTATTCCCATCTCACGGATGCTGAAACTGAGGCTCAGAAAGGCCCATGGTAACAGCAACAAGTGTCAGAGCCAGGACACAAACCTGGATCTGACTGACTCCCAATTCAGTGCTCCTGCCTCCACATACAGGCTGTCAGATCACAGAAGAACCTGGTTCACCTCAAAACCTCTCTCGTGCTCAGATGAGGGTTCTCCCCAGAAGGAAAAGGGAGGAACATCCATTGAGCATCTATCAGGCGCTGAGTTAGAGTGTGACTATTCTGTCCTTTAATCCTCAGTACCATCGCAGGAATTATTATCCCCACTTTTTAGATGAGGAAGATAAGCCTTCAGAAAAGTAGAATAACTTGCTCAAATTGCAGAGCTGGGATTCAAACTCAGGTCTCTGACTCCCCACCCAGCTCTGTGCACTGTCTCTTGCTGTGATTTAAGCCTCTCACCACTTGGTTGCCAACCTGTGCTGTTTTGCTCAGGGTTTTAGAAGGCCTTGTTTCTTTTCTTTTGCATCTGCCTTCTCTCAATTTTATCCTCAAAGAGAGACTGGCCTATAATTTCCTCTTTTCCGCAATTAGTTTGGAGTTAACCCCAAATGAAAATTGTTCTAAGTTCTATGGGAAATGGTCTGGAGGGTGCAGATTTCCTGCTTCAGCGAGGGGCATCCTGGGATCTCTCCCTTCGCTCCCCAATGTCTATGTTCTCTCCCAAATGTTGACACCTGGTAACTCTGAGCCAGGTGTCAGAGCCTGGACTCACCCTGACACGGCTCTGTGCACCTGTAGGCCCAGCGATGAACAGCAGCTGCCTTTGACCCAGCTTTCCCAGGAGCTAGGGCTGGCTCCAAAGTAGACCCCAGCCGGGTGGCCAGCCATCCCCCGAGTGCTCGTCCCCATTTGGAGCAGGTGCCCTGGCACATCCCATCATCAGCGCTTCCCCATCTGCTGGCCCACCAGCCCTGGATGCTTACAGAAGAGGGAAAAGGAGGACACAGAGCAAGGGGCGAATATTGTTTGAGCACCTTCATTACACCAGGCATGGTGGCTTCTGCCCTCAGAGTCCTGGCAGAAAGACATTGACAGAAACATACCCAGATGTGTATACACAAAGCGGGAGGGGGCGGCATGCAGAAAAGCGACAAGCTGTGATAAAGAGAGGAGCAGGGCCGGCCTCTCCAAGGCGGTGGCACTCCAGAGGAGGCCCGAGGCCCGGTGTGAGGTGGCAGGCAGTCAGGGTGGACAGGAAGGTGGGGGACAGGGAGAAAACAACATAAGTATCACATTTATAGAGACCATTTTTCTATCTCAGTCTCTCAATTTGTTTCATTCAAAATGCTGATCACAAATTATAGTGCTTACAAGTTGAGTTTGCTGGGAGGTTAGTCTGCTGTCTCTGAACTCAGGGGTGGCCCCCTGAGCATGGCCGGTTGCTCTTTGGTACAGCTGCACCCCAGCGCCTCGTACAGAGCTGGCACTGAGGAGACGCTCATGAAATATTAGACAGAACGGGGTGGCCGGGGCGGGGTAATGCCTGAATGAAAAGAAGCCAATGGGGCTGGGCAGGGGCATGAGGGGTGGGGGACAGGCAGGAGAGGAGTCGTAATAGCCAGTGTTTAGGGAGGACTCTCTCTGTGCTGGGAAATATGCAAAGCTCTGTAGACATATCCCATTTAATCCTCATGATCCTGTGAAGTAGATAACGCTCTTATCCCCATTTTACACACGAGGAAACTGAGGCCCAGAGAACATATAACCTGCCCAGTGCCACACAGCTTGGAACTGGTGGAGGTGGGATTTGAACCCAGGGAGTCTGCCCCCAGGAGCCGTGTTTACAGCACTGGGTTGAACCTCAGGGTATAGATCAAAGTCTTAGAGGCCCTGCAGACTTTACCCCAAAGGGTACTTGGAAACTGCTCAACGGTTTTAAGCAGGCACAAGAAACTATCTGATGTGTGGTTTACAGAGTACAGAGATGCCCCTTGAGAACAGATTGGAGGGGCAAGAGTGGAAGCAGAGGCCTGTGAGGGTCCCAGAAGGTCACCAACCAGCGGACCAGGACCCTCAGTCCATCCCAGAGCCTGGCCTGAAGGCTGTGTGCGTGGCTGCCACCGTCACATCCTATCTCCGGGCCTCCTGTCTCCAGGGGATGGGTAACGCAATGGTCTGTCAGCTACATAACCCCCAGAATCCAGGGGCCTGTACCAACAGCGTCACCTCCCACAGAGCAGGGAAGGGAACTCAAAGCCACTTCCCATCAAAGCAGAGCAGCCATCAGGTATGGAAGCAGCAGTGCTCTGGGCACACAGGGGTCCTGGTCCTAGTCCTGGCCTGGCTGGGTGACCTGGGACAAGTTTATAAGTGGTACTAGGATCCATCTGCCCGACTTGTTGAGAGCATGAAATGAGGAGGCGAGTGATAAAGTACCTGTGGAAAGCAGCTCTACATGCTTTGTGGGTCCTTTTAGAAAATCCCACAATGTACATGGACCCTCTCTTCAGAAAAATGCACATACACGAAACTGTTACATACAGCTTTTGGGCTTTCTAGACCTCCTGAAGCCCATTCACAGGCCAACTGGACTTCAGGTGAATGACCCCTGGCAGAGGTCGTAATGGAGGTGGAGGGTCATTTTAAAAGACTGAAGTCCCTGAATGTGTAAGAGAATGACCCCTGGGAGCACCCAGCAGGCCCCAGGCCTCACTCGGCAAGCGCCAGGACCCCCCACCAGCCTGTCAGGAGTGCCGCCAGCAGTGCCTGGGACGCCTGGGCTGGAGGGCCTGGCAGAGCTTCAGGCTGGGGGGCTCAGCAGAGCTGCGTTGGCTGCTGTCTCCACCGTACTCACTTGCACCCTCTACCCCTCCCTTCTCTGTCCTCTCCTGTGCCTTCTCCCTGTTCAATTCCCACCCCACTCCCAGGCAATAGAGACCTACTTGCTGAATGTCTCTCCCGGGGGGCTGACCTACATTGCTGAGTGGCGAGGGGGGATTCTGGACCATAAGATGGGGCACCTGGCCTGTTTCTCGGGGGGCATGATCGCCCTCGGTGCTGAAGATGCCAAGGAAGAAAAGAGGGCCCACTACCGAGAACTTGCAGCCCAGATCACCAAGACGTGCCACGAATCGTACGCCCGCTCAGGTAACCCTGCCAAGGGAAGGGGCAGCAGGAGAGACTAAGGCTAGCCACCAGGAAGAACTGGAAAGACCAGCAGAGCAGCAGTGAGTGAAGGGAGCTCCCACTGGAAGTTATGTAGCTTGAGCGATGGACATGCTTTCTATGCACTGAGGTTGTAGCCTACACTGAAGGGGAAGTAATGATGCTGTATTGAGCACTGCATGTGGGGGTATGCTGTAACACGCTTGACGCACATCCGCACTGAATCTCAACACGGACGAGGAAACTGAGGCTCAGACATGACTTGGCCAAGGTCCTACATGAGGGGCACAGAGTGGAGGGTCCTCCGGTTCCTGAGGCAGAAATGTTGGCTTCCTGAACCAACATTTGCAAATTCCTTCACCCCGTCCCGTAGTCCTAGACATGCCTGGCCTTTCCCCACCAGCACCTCTCCATCTAATGGATCTCACCACCCCCTGGCACCCCACTGTTCAGCCCTTTGACCCAAGACCACCAAACACTTGAGAGCTACTCCACCATCCCGACCCAGCACTCATGGCAGAACTGCCGATGCTAGAGTCAAAGGTCACGTTACAGAGCATGAACTCAACTCCTCATTCTACACATGGGGAAACTGAGTCAGCCCAGAGATGGGGAGTAACTTGGCCAAAGTCACACTGCATGTGAGTAGCTAAGCTTGGACTAGAACCCGGGTCTTCTGATGCCCTATCCCACCTTGCATGCTGCCTCTCAAAACAGCATCTCTGAGAAAAATCCCTGGCTCCCTGGTTAACATCTCGCAGAGCTAATGTCTCAAAATACGCAGTTGGGGAACACTGCCTGAATGTTTCTCTTCCCAGACTGTGGAATGTTGTGGTTCATTTGAATTCTCAGAGTCCAAAACTGCAAACTGCTTGAGGCTTCAAGGGTCTTGCTTTGGCCAGGCTAGGCCGAGAGGGAAGCTGACCCTGTACCAGTCCATCACTAACCATTACCCCAGGCAAGGGCTTCTACACATGGGGCAGCAGGATCCTGAAAAGCAGGAAATGAGAGGTCTGACCTAGGCCCTCTGGTTGGACATTCCTGCAGATACCAAGCTCGGGCCCGAGGCCTTCTGGTTTAACTCCGGCCGAGAGGCAGTGGCCACTCAGCTGAGTGAGAGCTACTATATCCTGCGGCCTGAGGTGGTGGAGAGCTACATGTACCTGTGGCGGCAGACCCACAACCCCATCTACAGGGAGTGGGGCTGGGAAGTGGTGATGGTGAGTGAGACCAGGGGGTGGGTGACAGGGAAGCGGGCACCCCCAAGAATTCACAGGTGGGGTCCAAAACCCCCTAGCTCAGGCATCAAGCAGAGGGTCAAGCTAGGTTGACATCTGGATGAGGTTCAAAGTGCAGAGGGTCAAGGTTGTGTTTGCAGAGCCAAGAGCCCTGAGCTGGGCAGAGGATGTGGTGGGACCCAGCAGGTCAGAAACTTGTGAAGAGAGTCCTGGTTGCTGCCCTAGTCAACCTTGAGGGCCCACAGCCTTTGGAGGGGCCAACAGGAACTGGCTGCAGGGCCAACAGTTTACTTCTCTCCTCTTCCCAAAGCCAACTCAGACCCAGGTACCCCCTACCCTCTCTGGGCCCTGCCCCCCAGTCTCTCTTTCACTAGTCCTCTTGGTACACCCTCAGACCCCAAACTCCTAGCTGGAACTCTCCTGGCCGTCTTTGGCTAGATGTCAAAGGCAGCTGTGGATATTCCAGAAGGTCCCTCGGTGGATGCTTAGCCACAGCCATCCTCCCCAGCTTCTTGTCCCAACTCTCTGATGACCACACCACCAGCTCTAGGAGGCACGGGCCACCCTGGGTAGAGGCCACACTCAGTGTCATGCTCAGGCAGGGCACAGGGGTGCCTGCTCGGGTTGGTCCCTGTGACCAACAAAGCACCTGCATTAGCCTGAGTCTACCTACTTCTCCGAGGCCCTGGTTCTTGACCTTCCAAAGGCAAGTGTTTTGTGCCCCTGGTACCATCCCACAATGTGTAAAAATTGCATATATATACAAAGTATGCTTATATACAAAAATGCAGACAGCCTGGTGTCCCACCTCCCTCTGGCTCAGGGACCATGTCTCTACAGAGAAGCCTGGTGGTGTCCAGGGTCCATTCTCCAAGCCCCACCTTATGAACACGACCAATGGCCTTCCTTTATCTCCTTCCACCATTATGGGTGCATTTGTCAGAATAGTTTAGTTTCCCTGAAAGGCAAAGAGAAGTACTCTCTAAGTTCAAACCGGGTACAGAGCTCAGGGCAGGCAGCCCATGGGGACTGAGTTCTCAGGGGGAGGCAGAGGGAGTGTGGTCCCTCTAGGACAGGGGGACAGGAGCAGAGCAGCCGAAACCTGAAAGAATAATTTGGCCTCCAGCTTCCACAAATGCCAGGGACCCCATTCACGGGGATAAGGGGGCCTGGCTGTCCACAAGCTCCAGCCCTCTGGCAGCCCTGCCCCTCCCCACACTATGGCAGCCTTCCTTTCCCCAGGCCTTGGAGAAATACTGTCGGACGGAAGGAGGCTTCTCTGGGATCCAAGATGTCTACAGCAGCATCCCCAGCCACGACAACAAGCAGCAGAGTTTCTTTCTAGCGGAGACACTGAAGTGAGCAGGGGCCCGATCCTTGGTTTTTCCAGGGGAGGACATGGGCTTTTCTTAAGGACAGAGGGGCGGGGGGTAGGAGGGTAGCCTCCGTCTCTCCTCACCAGCAGTTAGGTTCTGCAGCCACAGGACTGGGCAAGCAGGAACGAGGGGTCGAGGACCACAGCGCTACATCCCCAAGTGAGCCTCGAGCCCAGGACAGTTTCTCTCCTTAAGAGTGTGAGTCCAGGGACCAGGGGACAGGGTCAGCATCCAGCCCCCTGAGTATTAGCAGTATGATGTTTAGAACTCAAGTTCTTTAAACTGTTTGTTCAGGTTCCTTCAGCTTTCTGAAACCTTGTCCTCATTCATAAAATGAGAATAGTCGTAATGATGAAGGTGAAGTCCCTGATAAGGACATTCTGAGAATTCAGTGAGATAGTGCACCTGCCTGGCACGCTGTTAACTTCTCCTCCTCTGCAGCGTTGCTGCTGGGCCACTCCATCTCATTTTTTTTTTTTTTTTCGGTAGAAGCTGGCCATCTCTTTTCCATGCGGTTCCCAAAAACAAGTCCTTTGTGTTGTAACCCTTTAGGATGGATTGGAATGGTCCAGTTCCCTCCAGCAGAAAATTCCCATGCCCTTGGAAGCTGTTTTGTTTAGTGCTCTCAACATACATTCAAGTGAAGAGTCTCCTCAGGAGATGTGTAAGGGAGAAGTACACGAGTTTGGACTAGTGCAGCACTCGGCCGCTCTTAGAAAGAAAGGAGAATCTAGGCAGTAAGAGGTCCCAGCAGGGCTCATATACAGGGCAAGGTAGGCAAAGTACCTGAGTGAAGCTGACAGGTGTGCTGTCAGGGGACAGAGTCAGGATTAAACCAGGTCTGACTGACCCCAAAGCTCAGTGCTTTCCTTGGCGTCCACAGCCTCCTCCCCTGGGACCAGCCCTCCAAGCAGTTTTGGGTCTGGACCTCCCTGTGCCCTCGGCCCCAGCCCATTGCAGAGGTCTCTAAGGTTGCTTCCCAGCGTACCCAGCCTTCACCAGGCACTGACAGCTGTGTCTTGCTTCCCTGCTCTGCCCTGGGGCACAGGTATCTCTATCTTCTGTTCTCTGAAGATGACGTGCTCTCCCAGGAAGACTGGGTGTTCAACACGGAGGCCCACCCACTCCCGGTAAACCACTCGGACAGCTCGGGCAGGGCCAGGGGCAGACACTGACTCCACCTCTCCGCAGCTCCTGGGGCCGCCACAGACATGTCTTACATTTTCGGGATTTGGGACTGTTCTCAAAGGAGTTGGGAACGTAGGCCCCCTCTCGGGCAGACCCCAGGCAGATCTGCCGGACAAGCAACTTCTTTTCCTCTATGAGGAGACAAGGACTTGCAGATGCAGTTACGTCAGACAGGGGCCACCCTACAGCAGGCCCCAGACATTCCTTTCTACGGAGAATTTCTATGAAACCCACTCACTTGCCATTCCAGGGCCAAAGGACCAGAGGTTTGCATACCGACCCCATGTATTAACTCCAGTTCCTTTCGTTTTGTTCAGCTTGATTTTGCCTTTTCTGTATAGTTGGGTTTTACCATAATTACATAGTTTTCAAAACCATGTGCTTTCTAAAATGGTGGCTTCCTGATCAACAAAATCTTAGTGTTTGCACACACACACAAACCTGGGCCCCATTTTCTATACTTTAAATGCCTTTTGCCAGCATTTACTATATTTTCAATTATGTGTCATTTACCTTTTCATTTCAGGAGGGGTTCCACTTTGACTTCGGTCTAAGTGTTACGAATCACTAGTATTATTTTCATTATCGTAATGGAAAAATCTGTGAACTAGAATAAAAGAGTTTATTGAATAAGAAACCCAGTTAAGTTCTTTGTACATCAGTAACTCCTGGGAAAATCCAGCAATGTTATCATCAGAGAGAATTACCAACAAGCAGTTGCTGTAAAGGGTAATTCAGTAAACGAGGAATCGGTGACCCCAACTTCTGTTTCCTTCCCCTTAAATTGGTCCTAATATATTCAGGAGGTGTGATGCCAGTCCTTTAAACGGAGCTGATATTTATACTCAGGTTGAGGCTTGGAAGGAGCCCTGGTGGTGCAGTGGTTAAAGCGTTTAGCTGCTAACCAAAATGTTGGCCGTTCAAACCCACCAGCTGCTCCGCAGGAAAAAAATGTGGCAGTCTGCTTCCGTAAAGATTTATAGCCTTGGAAAACCCTATGGGGCAGCTCTACTCTGTCCTATAGGGTCACTGTGATTGGAATTGACTCATCAGCAGCGGGTTTGGTTGGTGGGTTTAGGCTTGGAAGAGCCCCAGAGAAGGGCAGCAACTTGCCTGAAGTCACGCAGCTAGTAAAAGACAGAGATGAGCCTGGCCCCTGGGTTTCTTGACTCCCCTGTTCATCTGGTCAGTCATTCAGCAGATACTTGGGGAGTGCCTGCAATGGACCAGACATCGGCTAGATGCCAGGGACACAGCTGTGAGCAGGACAGTCATAACCCTGACCTGAGGGAGCATTCAGTCAAGAGACAGTGATAGACTGTAAATTGACAGATAAGCAAATAACTGCAGGTGGCATGAAATGCAACAGAAGAAATAATCAGGACCTACCTTTAGGGGGTCATGGAGGGCCACTCTGGGCAGGTGACCATCACACCAAGACCTAGGAGATCAGCAGGAGCAGCGGGAAGAGTATCCTGCAGATGGACCAGCACCCACACGTCCCAGCTCCGTTTCCACTCTCCTCAGTGACCATTACCTGTGTCCCCTGGGAGGAGGTGTCAAATGCTGAAGCCGCGCTCTGCAAAGCAAGGGGTTCAGGTCCCAACACTGAGTGAGGGTTTTTTCTCCCATCACCCCAACACCCTTCGCAGCCAGTCCAAGCAACTGCCGCTTCATCTGGGTTCTAGCAGTCAAACTGAGTAGCCCCTGGGGTGTCAGGGCTCTGGGCCAGGTGACCTGGCTTTAAATCCCACAGTGTGAGCCTGAGCAGGTTGTCTCGTTTCTCTGGGCTCCTCTTTTCCATAAAGCAGAGGGAAGAACCCCCACCTACAAGGTCGCTATGAGAATGGTGGGGTGACACTGGTGCAGGGGGTATGGGAAGGGTTTCATCCTTTTTCTGGAGATGCAGATGCTCCCAGCATCCTCTTGAGCAGAAGCCAGAGCTACAGGTGCGCAGCCTCTGGAGCAGAAATCCTGGAGTTTGGTTAACAAGTTCGGCAGATCACTTCTACTCTTGACAAGCATCAAGAAGTATGGCTCCAGCAACCCACCTGTGCCCCTTAGAAACAAAACAAAACAGGAAAACTCTTCCACTACACAAACACTGTAGAAAGATTAGGAAATAAAGGTAAACAGAAAGAAAAATCATTCACCATCCTACCTTCCAGAATGAATACTGCTGTATTTTCTTCTAGACCTTTTTCTACAAACATAGAATATGTATTTTGCAAACGTGATGTCATATTATGCATACTGTTTTATTATTTGCTTTTGTATTTAACTGTATATCATGAACATCTTCCCATGTCAACAAATATACATTCTCTCATCACCATCCCTGGTGGTGTGGAACTCCATTGGGTGCTATATCAGACTTTATCCATCTAAGTCCTAATACTGGGCATCTGGGTTTGTGTCAGTTTGGATTCCTGGTTAAAATTAATACAAAGCAACTCTGGCTAACTTAAGCAAAATGCTTGAGTTTTGGGGTGCCACATGGAATCTCAGGAAAGAGTGAATAGCCAGATCTCAAGAATGACCAGAATGAGGATATGGCTGGGGATCCAGGTTGCCAGAACCAGGTGGCAGCCCCCTCACACAGCACCATCAGGATGGGTAAGCAAAATATTTCCAGAACCTACTGTCTCTCCCTTCAAGGAAGTGAGCTTCAAATTGGCCCAGCCCTGGTCATGGGCCCACCCCGGGTCACAGGCCCACCCCGGGTCACAGGCCTACCCCTAGTCAAGGAGAAAACGGTAGACCCATCCAGACCCCATGCAATGGACAAGGGACAATTTCCCGGGGAAAACTGAGGTTTGTTACCAAAATAAGGGGATCTGCATGCTGGATAGACAAAAACAGCAAGACCCTTTGCAGGTTTTGCTTTGATTTTTTTCAGCATTACAAGGAGAGGTATGAGGAGCCATACTTGACCAGCCATCTTTTCACCCTCGCGCAGTTATTTCCTGACAATCACCTCCTAGAACGCCTGTCTCTTTGGCCTCAGCACCACTTTGCAGTTCCCCAAGGCTCCCCCTCTGGGCCTGTGTCCCTGTCCCCCTTTCCTCTCCCAGTGTTCTTGTCCTCTGCTTTATTGCTGGAAGCAAGTTGTAAAAACAAAGGGTTTAAAATTCATCTTCCAGGAGGGCCCTTGCGGGTGGAGAAAAGAACATCTTTCTGGCAACTTAACTCCATACCAGGGATAAAAATAAGTAAGACCCAAGGTAGGCCGAGAGGAAAGGAGGAATTAAGGCCTGAGTCATCCTCCCTGAAAGTAGGAGGGCGCCTAGCAACCGGAAGAATCCACGCAGCCAGACCTGTCTCCAAAGCATCCCAGCCTCCCCAGTGGGGCCAGCTCCATGATCCGAGTCTCACTGGAAGCCTCATCTTCACCCTTTCTGAGGACACAACCACTCTTGCACCTGTTTTCGTCATAAATAGGCTTGATGCTGATTCCTTTCCAGAAAGCCTCATTAACACCTGGTTCCAGGCACTGAATGGAGTCCCTGGGTGGTAAAAACGGTTAAGTGCTGGACTACTAGCCCAAGCCGAAGGGCTGGCAGTTCAAACCCACCCAGAGGCACCTCAGGAGGCAGGCCTGGCAATCTGCTTCTGAAAGGTCACAGCCTTGAAAACCCTACTCTGCACACGTGGGCTTGCCATGAGTCGGAATGGACTCAACAAAAACCACCAGGGACTGAGGCCTGCGGAGCCACACAGCCCTGGGAAAGCGGAGGGACGCAGCCCTCTTCCCAGACTGGCTTTGTGCATCAGGTTGTGTCTTCGCATTTGCAAAGGTCAGAACCCAAATGCATTGGGAAGAAAAGCAAAACTCAAAAATCTCAATTAAAGGCGACATCCCTCAAATCCAAGCGGTGGGTCTCAGTCTGTTCCCTTTGCTTTGGCGGGGTGACCCCACTGTGGTTTGAGAGGGTGCTGGAGATGAGGAGTGGGCCGGCTCCCCACAGCTTCCCCCTGGGTCTGTCCTTGGGAATAAATATGTTTCCTGATCCCGTGGCCCAGGGTCTCAGCCCCCTGTGACTAATGCTTAGTCACACACCACTGGGGGGCGGGGGGGATTGGTGCTATTTTTTTGTACCTAAAAATATTTGGTTTCCTATATTTGGGGCATTATTTTGATCCAGCTCAGCCTATTGCTTAAGTCAGAGCTTCTCCAACTTGAACATGCACACGAATCACCTGGGGACCTTGTTAAAACGCAGGCTCATATTCAGTAGATCTGGAGTGCAGCCAGAGATCCTGGGTTTCTAACGAGCTCCTGGGAGAGGCTGATGCCGCCGGACCTTGCGCTGCACTTTGAACAGCAAGGCCTTGGTTAATGGCCAGCCCTTTGGGGTCGGTCTTCTATTTCCGTCCCTGGAGTGGCGGCTGCTCCAGAGTGGAGTAGACGGGCTCAGGTGTTGGGATGACAGCTTCAGGTACCTTGGCTGCAGAGGGACCTATCTCGAATCAAGTCCGTCTGTCACCTGGGCAGCGGATCCCTCTCCTCCAAGACAGTCAGGGGTTTGACAAGGCAGGAGCAGCTTGCTGGTGGCTCAGAACAGTGCTATCTAGTGGAACTTCCTGGGATGATGGAAACGTTCTACGTATGCACTGTCAAGAAGGCAGCCACTAGCTATTACCGCAAATCGCGGATTCGAGCCACCTGCTGCAAAGTCAATACTGAGACAGGAGCAGGTAAGTAGTAAGAGGGCTTTATTGAATACCGGTATTCAAGAGATAGAGGGGGTTAAAATTTCTCCCAAATTCTGCCTACCCTAAAGGGTTGATGAGAGGGTTTTATATGGGGAAGATCAGGGTTATCTAATGTTTTAAGCACGTAGTCCGCATATGGTCTTATACGTCACAAAACAATTATAAAAAAACTTTATTAAACTAAAGACATGACTGTCAGACATCCGGACTCTAATCAGTATATTTGTAACAGGCTGAAAAACTCACAAAAGAATCTCTCGGCTAGTGGAACTGTTTTGTCAAGTCTACTGTGGCTGAGATAGGGAGTAAGAAAGAAAGTTGTAGATTAAAAATGTCAGAGAGCCTTCCTGTCTGTTTTGTAGGCTAAGGCCATTTCTCAAGAGAACAAAAAAAGAAGAAAGACCAAGGCCACGGGAGCTGAGATAGCTCCACACCCCTTTGGAAGAGACTGGTGCAGCTGGTGCAATAAAAAAATGTTTAGAAATTACTTAGAGCATCTTTTATTGCGTTAGTCATGTCGAGCTCTCAATCACCTATTTCGAATAGGGGAAAACATGTTATAAGGTATTAGGGTGTGTGTTACGTTTTAAGAGTGGCACAGGCGATATTTTGAACAGAGCCTGCACCGTTTTCCAAGGCCTATAGGTTAATCACAGCTTCTACAGCTATTCTAAAACAAGTGAGAAAATATATTCTCTTTAATATCAAAACACTAAAGAAAATGCATTTTCGCTACTTCACTAGCCACACATGGCTGTCGAGCACCTGAAATGAAGTACGACCAAGAAACTAAACTTTTTATTTTATTTCATTTTAATTTAAATAGCCAATGGATGAATCTTGAAAATATTATTATGGTGAGCAAATTAAGTCAGTCATAAAAAGACAAATACTATAATGATCTCACTTGAAATAAACAAATATATAAAAACCAAAGATTATATACGTGGTTACCGGGGTGAAAGGGGTTGAGAGGAAGAGGGAAAGGGGGAGTTTTTGTCCGGAGGGCACTGAGTTTATGTTAATGGTGGTGGAATATTTTAGAAAAGGATAGCAATAATGGTGGCACAAGGAGCCCTGGTGGTACAGTGGTTAAGTGCTCAACTGCTAACTGAAATGCTGGCAGTTAGAACCCACCAGATGCTCTGTGGGAGAAAGATGTGGCGATCTGCGTCCGTAAATATTACAGCCTAGGACTTTTTTTTTAGGAAACCCTATAGGGCCGTTCTGCTGTCCTGTAGGGTGGCCGTGAGTCAGAATTGACTCGACGACAAAAGGCTAATGGTAGCCCAAGATGAAAAATATAATTAACGTCACTGAATTGTAAACATGGAAGTTGAGGTGGTGGGGAATGTTCTGGTGTATATTTTCACCACAATTAAAAAAAATTTTTTTTAAGTGATTTAAATAGCTGTATGTGGTTAGTAGACAGCCATTTTGGACAGTGCAGGCAAAGGAATGTAGAAAGCAAGCCCACTGCTCACTCCCCCCATCCCCCTAGGACCCTGTACCACCACCTGCATCTTTACAAAAAGAATCTTAGCACAAAACATATTGTTTGGGGACTTGAGGATTCCCTTGAACGCAGCTGGTTATTTTAATACTTGTTCCAGCATCTGTGATCTTTGCAAACCCTTCCGGTTTGTATTGTTTGTCCCATTCACGGTTTATTCGCAAATTGGCCTGCACTGGCCGAAGCTGGAGGTAGACAGGCAGAGTGGCATGACGGGACGGGACCATCCCAGACTTTGAAACCAGACAGCCTGGTTTCAGCTCCTCCCTGCCCTTTCCCCAGGCTGTGTGACCTTGAGCAAGCCCCTTAAACTCTCTGAGCCTCTGCTTCTCCCTCCGTGTAATGGGAGGGTTGTTTCAAGGATCAGTCAAGCTCCCAGGTGTAGGAACTCAATCATAGCAGCAATGATTGTTATTGCTGTTACGTGATCACTCTTTGTAAACTATAAAACCCGGCATAAATGGGAGGAAAAACACTACCGTCAAAAATTCTTCATTTTAAACAAAATGCTCGGAAACTTTCAGGAAACGGCATCAACCAGGCCCAGGAGACGGGCCAAACTCTCAAAGCAATAAATCTGAACATTTTCTGCTTTTCGCACTGAGCAAGCATTTTTGTGTTAGCCCTGAAACTACGGAAAGTAGGAAATTGCAACAAAGATTCCTTGACTGTCCAAGGGCTTCCAGGGGCTGGCCTGGTCGTAGGGGTGCTGGACAGGGGTTGAGGGCCAGAGACAATGGTGAGTGCTTTAGGGAGAGGGTGACTGGCCAGGAATCTGGGAGGGAAGTACCTCGGCTTTGGAGCCCCCGTCAAATCCTTCCTACAACTTTGGAAGGGAGGCAGGGCAGGCCAGTGTGGCACCCCCATTTTACAGAGGAGGACACCAAGGCCCAAAGAGGCTTGCCCAGGTGAAACAGCTATTCCCTGGCCTCTAGGCAGCCTCCAGGGAACCCCACAGCGGCCCCCCTGCCTTTCCCCACACCCTTCATCTCCCCTGCCTTAACTTAAAGGACCCCAAATCTAGGGTGACCTTCATCCTGGTTCGCTCATGACAGTTTTGTTTTTAACCTGTTGTTCCAGCAAAATAGTAGTGCCTCTTCACTCTCAAAAATGTTACAATTTGGGCAATAAATTATATGGGCCAGCTGTACCAAGACTCACTTTCACAGATAGGTGAAAACAGTGATAACTGAGACAATTCTCCCAGAAGCCTTCCGTGCTCTGGGGAATGGCAAAACATGTAAATAAACCAGAGATTCTCTTCCTTTGGAAACCAAACGGAAAACTCCTCATGTTCTCACACACTTCCATGCCTTTCCACACCCTGTGCCCCCTGCATGGACTGTTCTTTGCCTGCCCCCCACCCCCCAGATATGCCTACTAAACTCTTCTTCATTCCTCAAAACTGCCCTCAACGTCACCTCCTCCAGGAAGCCTTCCCTGACTCCCCTGCCAACCACCACTCCTTTGGAAGGCCCCAGGACCTGGGGTGAGAAGTTCTGCTTAGGATCAGTGGTTCTCAGAAGGTAAAAACTGGACCAGCAGCATCAGCACCACCTGGGAACTTGTTAGAAATGCACGTTCTCAGGCCCCACCACGGGCCAGCTGACTCGGAAGCTGGGGGGGCAGGTGGGGAGGGAGTCTGTTTAACAAGCGCTTCAGGTGACTGTCACCCACACTGAGGGGTGAGAACTGCTGTGCTGAATTCTCTCCAAGGCCACCACAAGGGCTGGAGCAATTGAGTCCTGTTCCCACCTCCCATGACTCCAGCCACAAGCCACGGGGGCTCCTCAGAATTTCTGCAAGAAGAGAACTGCCCATCTTTGAACTACAGGAATACCTCTCCTCCAAATCTCCCCTCAAAAAACAGAATCATAAAATTCACAAAGAAATCTCCTTGGCCGTAAAAACCGAGGTCAAAGAAACTGAAGTCCAGACTTGTCCTTCTGCCATTTTTGTTCTGCTCAGTCTTGGCCAGAGGGGCTCTTCGGATGTCGTCAGGTCTCCTTAAATGCCGAGGTTCCTGCAGCCCCGGCTGCCTTCCGGCCGTCTCCTGCAGCACTGGATGTGGCCTCTTCACCTTCTCCAATGTCCAAGTGTCTCCACGTCCTGCTTTTCCAGAGTTGGACTGATAGGACATGAAGAATCCCAGTACCAGCCCGAGGGTAGAAAGTATAAGCCAAGCCCAGCCTCTCTGGCTTCTCAGCAAAATGACACCCCCAGAGCCCAGATAATCCAGGCCCACAATGCCTTCACCATCCAGAATGTGAACAGAATGGAGAAAGGAGAAGACGCAGCCTCAGCCACCTCAGGATGTCAGGGGTGTACGTCACGTAGCATCCAAAGGACCACTTCTTCAAGCCTGGAGGGAAATCCCCCTACATGGTGGGCCTCCTTGCAAAGAGTGTGAGTGGCATTAGGGATACTCCTAACTTTTTGCAAAGTTTAGAAAATGTCAGTAGTGGCAGTCCCAGGCCTCAGGACTGCATGGGCCACCTTCTCCTTCAGGCACTGACCCCACACACTGGCAATGCCTAGGGCCCATCTGCACCTGGGTCCTGACACCCTGGTGCTGACTGCAGTGTGGGCTCCGTCTGAGGTCACAGCCTCCACCCCTATCACAAGCTAGGGCCCCACATTTATCACAGACACATTCCTTGCTAGGCCATCAGTTTCTTTTCTCTCTGCATTGCTCTATCCAGCAAGTTCTTGAGGCCGAGGTCTGGGGCTCATTGATTCTGCCCCGGCCGTTGTTCTGGAATCCTCCAGCGTTCGTAATTCAAGTAGTTATTGAGCATCTCATCTAGGCTGGGCAGTGGACAAGGTGCTGAAACTAAAACTGTGAACAACACGGACAAAGTTTCTGCTCCCCTGAGGCTTCCAGGGTAGTGACAGGGAGGGAGGCCAGGGACAGGAGTGCAAACATATCAGCAAGATGAGTGTGGACAGAGGGGAGAGTCATGGAGGCCATGGAGAGGGGACAGATGAGAGTAGCCAGGGGATGACACTGGAGGTAGGGCAGTCAGGGCAGCCCCCAGGAGCTGACATCTCTGATAGACGTGGGGAGAACATTCCAGGCAGAGGGAACAGTGAGTGCGAGCCTCAGAGGTAGGAAAGGACTGGTATGTCTGAGGAAGAGGAAGGAGGCGGGCAGTAATCGAAGACTGAAGGGAATCAGGAGCTCCATCCTGTGGGGCCTCATGAGCTATGGAAAGAGTTTAATTCTAATCCTGGAGCAGCAAGAAGTTATTGTTTTTGGGTGCTGTTGAGTTAATTCTCATAGCAACCCCATGTGACAGAGTAGAACTGCTCCCATTGGGTTTTCTAGGCTGTAATCTTAGCTGCTGGGTGGGTTCAAACCACCAACCTTTCAGTTAGAAGCAGAGCACTTAACCAATGTGCCACCAGGGCTTCAGCAAGAAGGTAGGTAGGGTTTTAAGCAGGGGCAGGAGTTGACCTGCTTCTCACTTCTGAACGTTAGCTCTGACTTCTCAGTGGAGAACCTAGAAATTCTTGTTCCTCCTTGCTTTTGCATCTGTCTCGGTGGAAAACCGCCCTCAGATTCCTAATCAGAAGCTTCTGAAGCCTGTGCCCTCTGGAGGGGAGAGAGGACCAAGTACCTTGGGCCGTCTGTTCTTCCAACACTGCCTCCTGGTGGCTTTTGTTCTTTCCGGCCTTCAGGAGCCCGTGAGACATCAAACGCACCTGAAACATTTCTTCTGCCCCTTCTTCCCGGTATCCGGTATCCGGGAATTCAGCCTCCAGCATCTGCTTCCCTTGGTTTTAGCCTACTTCCTTCAAGCGGATCTGGCTGACCTTTTTAAAAAAAATTGAAGCTGCTTCCTAAAATGGCTCACATGTGCAGAACCAAGGCTGTTTGTGGGTCTAAAGCCTTGTTTTCTTTTCCCTTTAGAACCTACTGGATTTGTGGGAAGTGTGATGTCAGTGAGTTCTGGGTCAGTTAAAAGCAAATATGCTCAAACATATTCTGTCCACCTTCACCACTACCCCTGTGGAAACGGCCTCCCACCGGCCCAGTGTCCTACACAGGCCTGAATTCCACCCACCGTCCACAGTAGGTGCCTTCAGCTTGTCTCATCCTCCATGTACTCCCTCAGGGTCCTCACTCCATACATTCCTCAGGGCTTTTCCCTCTGGCACTCAGGCCCCACCTACAGTAACCATGTGGCCTCCACACCATCCCTGTCCAAAGTTCACCTGGTCACCAAGAGGACCACCCCTGCAGCCCTGACTGCTTCCCCCCATAGCAGCTGTAAGGGAGTATCTCGGACCCCAGCCCTGGGGACAAACAGCTGACCTGCTCTTGCCTCTCCCTCTGTTAAATCTCTCTGGGCACCTGGATCCCTCTAGCTGACAAACAATTAAAATATCTCAGTCGCTTAATCCCATCTATGGGAGCAGTCAGGAACTCACCTGCCTCTTCCTTTATCTTTGTCTCTACACACTCAGCCTCTCTGTTAAGGAAATCCCTCCCTTCCTGCTCAATCAGCATGTCAGCCTGTCTTCTTCCATTTTACTTTCATTTTTCCATGCTCCAATTTTTTAAACCAATCCTGTTTCTCCTTAATTTTACATATATATATATATATATATATATATATGGCTATAACCAAACCTATTGCTGTTGAGTCGATTCCAACTCATAGCAACCCTATAGGACAGAGTAGAACTGCCCCATAGGGTTTCCAAGGAGCAGCTGGTGGATTTGAACTGCCAAGCTTTTGGTGAACAGCCAAGCTCTGGACCATTGCACCACCAGGGCTCCAATATATATATATACATACACACATATACATTATTGTGGCAAATTATTGTGGTAAAATATGCTTAATATAAAATTTACCATTTTAACCATTTTTGACTGTACAATTCAGTGGTGTTAAGTACATTAACAATATTGTGTAGCCATTGCTACTATCTATTTCTAGAGTTTTTTTATCATTTCAAAAAGAAACTCTATACCCATTGAACAATAACTCCCCATTACCCCCTCCCTCCAGTCCTTTCTAACCTCCATCCTGCTTTCTGTCTCCATGCATTTGCCTATTCTAGATACCTCATATAAATGTGTCTGGCTTATTTACCTTAGCATAATGTTTTCGGAACTTCATTCCTTTTTTTTTTTTTTTTTTATTAACTTTTATTAAACTTCAAGTGAACATTTACAAATCCAATCAGTCTGTCACATATAAGTTTACATACATCTTACTCCCTACTCCCACCTGCTATTCCCCTATTGAGTCAGCCCTTTCAGTCTCTCCTTTCGTGACAATTTTGCCAGCTTCCCTCTCTCTCTATCCTCCCATCCCCCCTCCAGACAAGAGCTGCCAACACACTCTCAAGTGTCCACCTGATATAATTAGCTCACTCTTCATCAGCATCTCTCTCCCACCCACTGACCAGTCCCTTTCATGTCTGATGAGTTGTCTTCGGGGATGGTTCCTGTCCTGTGTCAACTGAAGGTCTGGGGAGCATGGCCGCCGGGATTCCTCTAGTCTCAGTCAGACCATCAAGTATGGTCTTTTTATGAGAATTTGGGGTCTGCATCCCACTGATCTCCTGTTCCCTCAGGAGTTCTCTGTTGTGCTCCCTGCCAGGGCAGTCATCGATTGTGGCCGGGCACCAACTAATTCTTCTGGTCTCAGGGTGATGTAGGTCTCTGGTTCATGTGGCCCTTTCTGTCTCTTGGGCTCCTAGTTGTTGTGTGACCTTAGTGTTCTTCATTTTCCTTTGCTCCAGATGGGTTGAGACCAATTGATGCATCTTAGATGGCCGCTTGTTAGCCTTTAAGACCCCAGACGCCACATTTCAAAGTGGGATGCAGAATGTTTTCATAATAGAATTATTTTGCCAATTGACATAGAAGTCCCCTCAAACCATTTTCCGCAGACCCCCGCCCCTGCTCCGCTGACCTTTGAAGCATTCATTTTATTCCGGAAACTTCTTTGCTTTTGGTCCAGTCCAATTGAGCTGACCTTCCATGTATTGAGTGTTGTCTTTCCCTTCACCCAAAGCAGTTCTTATCTACTGATTAATCAATAAAAAACCCCCTCCCTCCCTCCCTCCCTCCCCACTTCGTAACCACAACAGTATGTGTTCTTCTCAGTTTTTACTATTTCTCAAGATCTTATAATAGTGGTCTTATACAATATTTGTCCTTTTGCCTCTGACTGATTTCGCTCAGCATAATGCCTTCCAGGTTCCTCCATGTTATGAAATGTTTCACAGATTCGTCATTGTTCTTTATCGATGCGTAGTATTCCATTGTGTGAATATACCATAATTTATTTACCCATTCATCCGTAGATGGACACCTTGGTTGCTTCCATCTTTTTGCTATTGTAAACAGAGCTGCAATAAACATGGGTGTGCATATATCTGTTTGTGTGAAGGCTCTCGTATCTCTAGGGTATATTCCGAGGAGTGGGATTTCTGGGTTGTATGGTAGTTCTATTTCTAACTGTTTAAGATAACGCCAGATAGATTTCCAAAGTGGTTGTACCATTTTACATTCCCACCAGCAGTGAATAAGAGTTCCAATCTCTCCGCAGCCTCTCCAACATTTATTATTTCATGTTTTTTGGATTAATGCCAGCCTTGTTGGTGTGAGATGGAATCTCATCGTAGTTTTAATTTGCATTTCTCTAATGGCTAATGATCGAGAGCATTTTCTCATGTATCTTTTGGCTGCCTGAATATCTTCTTTAGTGAAACGTGTGTTCATATCCTTTGCCCACTTCTTGATTGGGTTGTTTGTCTTTTTGTGGTTGAGTTTTGACAGAATCATGTAGATTTTAGAGATCAGGCTCTGGTCGGAGATGTCATAGCTGAAAATTCTTTCCCAGTCTGTAGGTGGTCTTTTTACTCTTTTGGTGAAGTCTTTAGATGAGCATAGATGTTTGATTTTTCGGAGCTCCCAGTTATCGGGTTTCTCTTCATCATTTTTGGTAATGTTTTGTATTCTGTTTATGCCTTGTATTAGGGCTCCTAGGGTTGTCCCTATTTTTTCTTCCATGATCTTTATCGTTTTAGTCTTTATGTTTAGGTCTTTGATCCACTTAGAGTTAGTTTTTGTGCATGGAGTGAGGTATGGGTCCTGTTTCATTCTTTTGCAAATGGATATCCAGTTATGCCAGCACCATTTGTTAAAAAGACTATCTTTTCCCCAATTTACTGACACTGGTCCTTTGTCAAATATCAGCTGCTCATACGTGGATGGATTTATATCTGGGTTCTCAATTCTGTTCCATTGGTCTATGTGCCTGTTGTTGTACCAGTACCAGGCTGTTTTGACTACTGTGGCTGTATAATAGCTTCTGAAATCAGGTAGAGTGAGGCCTCCCACTTTCTTCTTCTTTTTCAGTAATGCTTTGCTTATCCGGGGGTTCTGTCCCTTCCATATGAAATTGGTGATTTGTTTCTCTATCACCTTAAAATATGACATTGGAATTTGGATCGGAAGTGCGTTATATGTATAGATGGCTTTTGGTAGAATAGACATTTTTACTATGTTAAGTCTTCCTATCCATGAGCAAGGTATGTTTTTCCACTTAAGTATGTCCTTTTGAATTTCTTGTAGTAGAGCTTTGTAGTTTTCTTTGTATAGGTCTTTTACATCCTTGGTAAGATTTATTCCTAAGTATTTTATCTTCTTGGGGGCTACTGTGAATGGTATTGATTTGGTTATTTCCTCTTCGATGTTCTTTTTGTTGATGTAGAGGAATCCAAGTGATTTTTGTATGTTTATTTTATAACCTGAGACTCTGCCAAACTCTTCTATTAGTTTCGGTCGTTTTCTGGAGGATTCCTTAGGGTTTTCTGTGTATAAGATCGTGTCATCTGCAAATAGAGATAATTTTACTTCCTCCTTGCCCATCCGGATGACTTTTATTTCTTTGTCTAGCCTAATTGCCCTGGCTAGGACTTCTAGCACGATGTTGAATAAGAGCGGTGATAAAGTGCATCCTTGTCTGGTTCCCGTTCTCAAGGGAAATGCTTTCAGGTTCTCTGCATTTAGAGTGATATTGGCTGTTGGCTTTGCATAGATGCCCTTTATTATGTTGAGGAATTTTCCTTCAATTCCTATTTTGGTGAGAGTTTTTATCATGAATGGGTGTTGGACTTTGTCAAATGCCTTTTTCTGCATCAATTGATAAGATCATGTGGTTTTTGTTTTTTGTTTTATTTATGTGATGGATTACATTAATGGTTTTTCTGATATTAAACCAGCCTTGCATACCTGGTATAAATCCCACTTGATCATGGTGAATTGTTTTTTTGATGTGTTGTTGGATTCTATTGGCTAGAATTTTGTTGAGGATTTTTGCATCTATGTTCATGAGGGATATAGGTCTGTAATTTTCTTTTTTTGTAATGTCTTTACCTGGTTTTGGTATCAGGGAGATGGTGGCTTCATAGAATGAGTTGGGTAGTATTCCGTCCTTTTCTATGCTTTGAAATACCTTCAGTAGTAGTGGTGTTAACTCTTCTGTGAAAGTTTGGTAGAACTCTGCAGTGAAGCCGTCCGGGCCAGGGCTTTTTTTTGTTGGAAGTTTTTTGATTACCTTTTCAATCTCTTTTTTTGTTATGGGTCTATTTAGTTGTTCTACTTCTGAATGCGTTAGTGTAGGTAGGTAGTGTTTTTCCAAGAATTCATCCATTTCTTCTAGGTTTTCAAATTTGTTAGAGTACAATTTTTCGTAGTAATCTGAAATGATTCTTTTAATTTCATTTGGTTCTGTTGTGATGTGGTTCTTCTCGTTTCTTATTTGGGTTATTTGTTTCCTTTCCTGTATTTCTTTAGTCAGTCTAGCCAATGGTTTATCAATTTTGTTCATTTTTTCAAAGAACCAGCTTTTGGCTTTGTTAATTCTTTCAATTGTTTTTCTGTTTTCTAATTCATTTAGTTCAGCTCTAATTTTTATTATTTGTTTTCTTCTGGTGCCTGATGGGTTCTTTTGTTGCTCACTTTCTATTTGTTCAAGTTGTAGGGACAGTTCTCTGCTTTTGGCTCTTTCTTCTTTTTGTATGTGTGCATTTATTGATATAACTTGGCCTCTGAGCACTGCTTTTGCTGTGTCCCAGAGGTTTTGATAGGAAGTGTTTTCATTCTCGTTGCATTCTATGAATTTCCTTATTCCCTCCTTGATGTCTTCTATAACCCAGTCTTTTTTCAGGAGGGTATTGTTCAGTTTCCAAGTATTTGATTTCTTTTCCCTAGTTTTTCTGTTATTGATTTCTAGTTTTATTGCCTTGTGGTCTGAGAAGATGCTTTGTAATATTTCGATGTTTTGGACTCTGCAAAGGTTTGTTTTATGACCTAATATGTGGTCTATTCTAGAGAATGTTTCATGTGCGCTAGAAAAAAAAGTATACTTTGCAGCAGTTGGGTGGAGAGTTCTGTAAAAGTCAATGAGGTCAAGTTGGTTGATTGTTGTAAGTAGGTCTTCCGTGTCTCTATTGAGCTTCTTACTGGATGTTCTGTCCTTCTCCGATAGTGGTGTGTTGAAGTCTCCTACTATAATTGTGGAGGTGTCTATCTCACTTTTCAATTCTGTTAAAATTTGATTTATGTATCTTGCAGCCCTGTCATTGGGTGTGTAAATATTTAATATGGTTATGTCTTCCTGATCAATTGTCCCTTTTATCATTATATAGTGTCCTTCTTTATCCTTTGTGGTGGATTTAAGTCTAAAGTCTATTCTGTCAGAAATTAATATTCCTACTCCTCTTCTTTTTTGCTTATTGTTTGCTTGATATATTTTTTTCCATCCTTTGAGTTTTAGTTTGTTTGTGTCTCGAAGTCTAAGGTGTGTCTCTTGTAGGCAGCATATAGATGGATCGTGTTTCTTTATCCAGTCCGTGACTCTCTGTCTCTTTATTGGTGCATTTAGTCCATTTACATTCAGCGTAATTATAGACAAATAAGTTTTTAGTGTTGTCATTTTGATGCCTTTTCATGTGTGTTGTTGGCAATTTCATTTTTCCACATACTTTTTTGTGCTGAGACGTTTTTCTTAGTAAATTGTGAGACCCTCATTTTCATAGTGTTTGACTTTATGTTAGTTGAGTCGTTACGTTTTTCTTGAGTTATGGAGTTGTTATACCTTTTTGTGGTTACCTTATTATTTACCCCTATTTTTCTAAGTAAAAACCTAACTTGTATCGTTCTATGTCGCCTTGTATCACTCTCCATCTGGCAGTTCAATGCCTCCTGTATTTAGTCCCTCTTTTTGATTATTGTGATCTTTTACCTATTGACTTCCATGATTCCCTGTTATGTGTATTGTTATTTTTTTTTAATTAATCTTAATTTGTTTGTTTTTGTGATTTCCCTATTTGAGTTGATATCAGGACATTCTGTTTTGTGAACTTGTATTGTGCTGGTATCTGATATTATTGGTTTTCTGACCAAACAATATCCTTTAGTATTTCTTGTAGCTTTGGTTTGGTTTTTGCAAATTCTCTAAACTTGTGTTTATCTGTAAATATCTTAATTTCGCCTTCATATTTCAGAGAGAGTTTTGCTGGATATATGATCCTTGGCTGGCAGTTTTTCTCCTTCAGTGCTCTGTATATGTTGTCCCATTCCCTTCTTGCCTCCATGGTTTCTGCTGAGTAGTCTGAACTTATTGATTCTCCCTTGAAGGAAACCTTTCTTTTCTCCCTGGCTGCTTTTAAAATTTTCTGTTTATCTTTGGTTTTGGCGAGTTTGATGATAATATGTCTTGGTGTTTTTCTTTTTGGATCAATCTTAAATGGGGTTCGATGAGCATCTTGGATAGATATCCTTTCATCTTTCATGATGTCAGGGAAGTTTTGTGTCAGGAGTTCTTCAACTATTTTCTCTGTGTTTTCTGTCCCCCCTCCCTGTTCTGGGACTCCAATCACCTGCAAGTTATCCTTCTTGATAGAGTCCCACATGATTCTTAGGGTTTCTTCATTTTTTTTAATTATTTTATCTGATTTTTTTTCAACTATGTTGGTGTTGATTCCCTGGTCCTCCAGATGTCCCAGTCTGCATTCTAATTGCTCGAGTCTGCTCCTCTGACTTCCTGTTGCGTTGTCTAATTCTGTAATTTTATTGTTAATCTTTTGGATTTCTACATGCTGTCTCTCTATGGATTCTTGCAACTTATTAATTTTTCCACTATGTTCTTGAATAATCTTTTTGAGTTCTTCTACTGTTTTATCAGTGTGTTCCTTGGCTTTTTCTGCAGTTTGCCTTATTTTGTTTGTGATGTCTTGAAGCATTCTGTAAATTAGTTTTTTATATTCTGTATCTGATAATTCCAGGATTGTATCTTCATTTGGGAACGATTTTGATTCTTTTGTTTGGGGGGTTGGAGAAGCTGTCATGGTCTGCTTCTTTATGTGGTTTGATATGGACTGCTGTCTCCGAGCCATCACTGGGAAACTAGTTTTTCCAGAAAATCCGCTGACTGGTACGCTGGCTCCAGGCTCTGAAAACAATCGCTGCCTCTCCGTATTTGTTCGTTCTCCATCTCTAAATCTGTGTTTGTTGTTCAGGGTTCGTAGATTGTTATGTATGTGATCGATTCACTTGTTTTTTCCAAGTTTTTGTTGCAAGAGGGATCCGCGGTAGCGTCCACCTAGTCCGCCATCTTGGCCCCGCCTCCACTTCATTCCTTTTTACGGCTGTATAATATCCCACTGTGTGTATACATCACATTTTGTTTCTCCCTGGGTTTTTAAGTGAACATTTTTTTAACATTTTGACTGAGGTGTAACGACGCAGTAGTCACATGCACAAAGTGCACTAATCTTTACTGTACAGCTCCAGGAATTTTGACCTATGTATACACTCGTGGGAGCCCAGGTGGCACAGTGGTTAAGAGCTCAGCTGCTAACCAAAAGGTTGGCAGTTCAAATCCACCAGCCACTCCTTGGAAACTCCATAGGGCAGTTCTACTCTGTCTTATAAGGTTGCTATGAGTCAGAATTGACTCGATGACAACAGGTTTTTTTTTTTTGGATATACTTGTGGGAGCCCTGGTGACGCGGTGGTTAAGAGCTTCGCTACTAACCAAAAGGTCAGCAATTAGAATCCACCAGCCACTCCTTGGAAATCCTATGGGGCAGTTCTACTCTGTCCTAAAGGGTCACTATGAGTCGGAATCGACTCAATGGCAATGGCTTTTGTATATACCCATGAAGGAGCCCTGGTGGTGCAACAGTCCAGTGCTCAGCTGCTAACTGAAAGGTTGGCGGTTCCAACCCACCCAGCTGCTCTTCAGGAGAAAGACCCAGTGATCTGCTCTTATAAAGATTATAGCCTAGAAAACCCTCCGTTACATGGGGTTGCTGAGTCGAGATTCATTCAACAGCATCAAATAACAACAACATACACCCATGTAACCACCTCCACGATCAAGATAGATAACATTTCCAGCACCCAGAAAGCTCCCTCCTGCTGCGTCTAGTCAGTACCCCACCCCCATACTGAACCCTGTACTGACCTCTATCATCCTCAACTAATTTCAGGCACACAACTTTTTTTTTTAATATTTAATTTTATTTTTGGTGAAAATACACACAGCAAACCCTGCTCCCATTCCACAGTTTCTAGACATAATGATCAGTGACATTGGTTACATTCTTCACATTGTGTCAGCATTCTCGTTATTTCTGTTCTAGTTGTTCCACTTCCATTTACTTCAACTTCCTGGCCTTCAACCTTCTCATCTGTGCTTTAAGATAGCTGTTGACCCTTTGGCTTATAGAGATATATTTTTCTTACGTAAAGAACACAATACTCAAGGGTGACAATCTTTACTCTTTGAGCTACACTCTTACTTAGTTTAAAGATGACTTCAGGGGGTTATTTCAATCAAAGTTTGATAAGCAACTCAGAGCCATTTAGGCACAAAACGTTTTGATTCCCTTCTTTGTCTTTGGATTAGAAAAATTCCACTGAGTTTTCTCTGTCTCAGTCCAAGATAACAACTTATCTCCTATATAATAAGGGTCCTCATCCTTCTTGTTGGTCATCACAAAACCCAATCCTACCTAAATGCGGTTAAAACCTTGTATCAGAGTTTATGAAATAAAAAATCTCAGGGGCTGTCTGAAATGTTCCCTCCCTTATTAGGGTGGCTGACTCTTCTCGGTTTGCCCGGGACTTTCCGGGTTTTAGCACTGAATATCCCTCATCCTAGGAACTGAGGTCTTCATCAGACTGGAGTGGTTGATCACCCTATTCCCACCTTGACCTAAGACACACTTCAAAATAGATGTGAACAGCAGCCTGCCTGCACCTCACACTAACCTTTAAAAAGACCCCTAAGAGTCGTACTCATTTTCTGTAGCTTCTGTGGAACTCAGCTGTCTTTGCAATTGAAAACTTCAGCCTCCCTTCCTGAATGAGCAACAGGGGAAGGGTGGGGGAAGATCTCATAACGCAAAAGTTCTTTTGGATTTAGGTATTTGGTGCTCAGCATTCCAAAAAACTCATCCAGGGAAACGCCAGTTAGCAATTGCTCCAGCCCAGTAATTCTCAATGCATCAGAATCACCTAGGAAACTTGCAAAAAGGGCCCCCTCCCAGACCTACCAGGAGTGGGGCTAGGTAATCGGTCCCTATCCAAAGGCCCCAGGTGACTCTAGTGGGCAGTCAGGCTAGATAATCGAGGACCTCTGCACCACGAAGCTGATTATAAAGCTGTCCTTTTGGGCAGAGTTCCCAGAGGCCTTTTCTGACCCCAGGAAACAAATCTCTCTCCTCGCCTGGACAGCATGAGAGTTTAGCTAAGCCTGTCGTGATCCCTAAAATTAATCTAGTTTCTGGCTAATCACAGCCCCCAGCCCTGTGCCTGTGAGTCCAGCCAAAGGCACTTAACATTCCAAGCTCAGCCATCTCTGTGGCCCGCCGCACATCAGTTGCTGTGGCCCACACAGGCCAAAGGCTAAATTTCTTCTCTCTCCTTCGATGATCTCATTGAATCCCATGGCATTAAATGTCATTTAGAGGCTGATGACTTCCAAATTTACAGCTCATGCCCCACCTTCCCTCTAGCTCATAGCTCCAGACTCATTCACATAGCTGCCTCAGTGTGAAGAATCTGTAGCTTTGAGCTAGAGGGAAGGTGCCTCACCTCCACGGGCACGTCCCCACGTGGGCAGCTCAGGGGTTTCTCATCTTGGCTGAGACTGAACCGAGGTTTCCCCCCAGGCACCACCATCTACCTGAGCTCAAGCCAAGAGTGGATGGTTGTCTTTCCTCTAGCTGTCCACCTCTAGCCCGGCCTTTCTGCCCCCACAAAATGCCTACCAAATCTCATCCTCTCTCCAGCTTGTCAACGTCCCCCCTAGCCCAGGCCCCTGTCACCTTTTGCCTGGCAGACTGCAGTAGCTTCCTGTCTCCTGCCTCCTAGTCTTGCTCCCTTCAGCCTACTATTCTCCACCCAGAAACCAGAGGCTCAAAAAAAAAAAAAAAAAAACTTTATAATTCACATGCAATATAATTTAAGTGTACATGCCAATGGTTTTTAGTATATTTACAGAGCTGTGCAACATCACTATAATCTAGTTTTAGAACATTTTCATCACCCCAAAAAGAAACCTTAATTCGGCAAAGTTGCAGGGTACATGATCAACACACAGAAATTAAATGTGCTTCTATACACCAGCAATGAACAATCTGAAAAGGAAATTAAGAAAACATTCCATTTACAATAGTATCTAAAAGAATAAAATACCTAGGAATAAATTTAACTAAGGAGGCGAAAGAGTTGTACACTGAAAACTATAAAACATTACTGAAAGAAATTAAAGGAGAACTAAATAAGTAGAAAGACATCCTGTGTTCAGGGATTGGAACACTTAATATTGTTAGGATGTCAATACTAGATGAAGCAATCTACAGATTCAATACAATCCCTATCAAAATTCTAACAGCCTTTTTTGAATAAATGGAAAAGCCTGTCCTCAAATTCATATGAAATTGTAAGGGGCCTGAACAGCCAAAACAATCCTGAAAAGCAAGATAAAGTAGGACTCACACTTTCTGCTTTGAAAACTTACTACAAAGCCGTTGTTGTTAGGTGCCATTGAGTCCATTCCAAATCATAGCAACCCTATGTAGAACGAAATGCCGCCCGGTCCTTCATCATCTTCGCAATCATTGCTATGTTTGAGCTCATTGTTGCAACCACTGTGTCAATCCATCTCTTGAAGGGTCTTCCTCTTTTTGGCTGACCCTCTCACTACAAAGCTACAGTAATCAAAACAGTGTGGTATGGTATAAAAACAGACATGTAGAAAATGGCATGGAATTGAGAGTCCAGAAATAAACCCGTACTTCTACGGTCAATTGATTTTCAACAAGGGTGTTAAGTCCATCCAATGGGGAAAGAAGAATCTCTTCAATAAATGGTGCTGGGACAACTGGATTCATGCAAAAGAATGGAGTTGGATCCATACCTCACACCATATATGAAAATTACCTAAAAATGGATCAATGACCTAAATATAAGAGCTAAAACTATAAAACTCTTGGGGGAAAACATAAAGGTAAATCCTCAGGACCTTGTTTTTGGCAATGGATTTGTAGATATGAGTCCAAGATCATGAGCAACAAGAGAAAAAATAGATAACTTAAACTTCAAAATTAAAAACTTTATTAACTGTATCTTTATAGAGTTAGGCCAGGGTTCAAGGCAATGACCCTGCACCTAAAGTTGCTGCTCCAAAATCAGGCTCTCCGCCATATCATCAGTCACAGAAATGCCTCCTCTTTTAGTGGGGGGATGGAGTGGGGCTGAAGTATTTGAACCTGCTGTGCAGTGAGGCAAGCGGGAGAATCAAAACTCCACCTCCAAGCAGAAGAAAGGACTTAGCCGGGAGGAACAGGACCCTCCCTCAGCAGTCTGCAGGGTGCCTGGGTGACTGAATGTCACTCTCCTCTGATGACTCTGCGTTATCTTGAGGAGAAAGTGCAAACTCTTCGCAAGCTGGTCAATGCAACTTTTCCTGCCTTCTCTCCCTTCATACTCCCCCATGGACCCTCTGCTCTAATTCTCTAATCTATGTCCTTGCGTGCTGCTTCATGCTGCTGTGCCTCTGCAGCTGCTCTTCTCCCTCCACACCCACCCCCCAGCATGCTGTTCCTTCTCTGGGACACTCTTCTGAAATGGTCTAGAATGCCCTCCCCTGATTACTCTGGGGACCTCCTGAGCTCCAGGCCCAGCTGGATCTCCTCTGTGGAGCCTCTTCTGACCCGTCCTGGCAGTTAGTGGTGCCCTCCTCTGTGGTTACCCCTCCCTCAGAGTGCTGACCTTGATGGGTCATAATATCCATTGACTTGTCTAGAAGAGTTCACTGGTGGCTCCCCAATGCCCACAGCAGAGCATAATGGACCCACAATAAGTATTTGTTGACTAGGTGAATGAGCGATTTCCCTGCTTACCTGTGAGATCCTCAAGAACATGGCCAACAGGTTGCTCTTGGTGTATACTAGTTTCCATTGTTGCTTATTCCCAAACACCACCCTTGCTCACTTGGGGCCTAGAAACAAGGTGCCGGACAGATCCTGCAGGGTGGCTCTTGGCCAGAACTGCCCCACTGGCCCAATCTCACAAGGCCCTGCCCTGCTTGGTCCCTTGGTTTGGAGACAAGCCCACCTGAGAAGGGTGCCCACCAGCAGGAGACCCAGCCCTGCTCCACTGTCAATGCCCAGAGCTGACACATCTCCAAGCCAGTCCCCAAAATTGATCCTTTGTCCAGAGGCTTGCTGACCTGAGCCAAGCTGTGTAAACCCCCCTCTGCACCTCCCCTGGGCTTTGAGAGCCCCCCACAATCCCTAACAACCCATTTCTCCACCCTGGGCAGCAGAGACCAGTGGAGTGTCTGTGTCTTTAACAAATAGCAAGTGTAATAAATAACAGTAATCTGGCACAGAAAACTTCCCTCTTTTATTTTCCAGGGGCCTTGGCTCATCGATCTTCCCCTCCTAACCTGTTTTGTGCTCTGTTAGCTTTGCTTCCTGATGGAACGGAATTTGGTTTTCTAATAGCATCTGTCGTATGCAGGGTGTCCCCAAACATTAGTGATAATGAGTTGGAAGTGGCACAGTTGGAAGCCTTCGGAAGCCAACACCAGATGTCAGGCCCTCAGTGGGTCCCTCCGAAAACACAGGGCCAGAATGCTGTGCAAGGACTGGGTGCAGAGCCCACAACTCTGGGTCCCTAGGAAGCATTCATTCAGCAGACACTGTGTGGGCACTGGGGAGACAAGTCCCTGCCCGCATGGCACGATCATGCCTGGTTACAAAAGGAGAGAAGTGGTGGCAGAGGCGAGGCCCCCACTCAGTAGGCTGCACCATCCCCTGGAAGGCCTGGGAGGCAGGATGGCAAGGGACTTGCACTCAGGTAGTCCTGGGTGCCAGAGCTCAGGCTCCTTAGTTAAAAAAGTAACACAAATAATCCTTACCTGCCTTAGCGACTGTAGAACAAACTGAGATAGTGTGGTAAATCACTCAGTACCACCTCTAGCACATAGTAGGTGCTCAATATCTATTAGATTCTCTCAGATTTCCCAGGCTGGCTGGGGTGCCGGGACTGGGGATTGATCTGTGGTCTCCCAGGGTGGCACTGCTTGCTCCTCTGAGCTGAGGGTTCATATCCGGAGGCTTCTGCAGCTGCTGCCTTCTCCTGGGAGAGTGTAGACAGAGCCATCCCCTCAGGGTTCCTTGGGGCCTTGTTATAATGGAAGAGAGTCCTAGCCCAAACCAAAGGCTCCTGGGGACTTGACAGACATGAGAATATTTCCCCTGAATGCCACCAGCCTCCTTTCTCAAGGCCTCCTTGAAGCAGGTGAAGTGCTGTTCTGCGGAATATCATTCTGTCGCCATATGCCAGGTCCAGTGGAGGGGAGGGTGGCTGGAGGCTCAGAGGCGAGCCTGGCCACACACTGAGGAGCAGCCAGCAGCACCAACCCTTCGTTTCCTCCTCACCATAACCTCAGGAGAGGGCCCCTCCTGATTCCTCCTCATGGGTGAGGAAATTCGGGCCTGGGGGTGCGGAGGCTTTGGTGCTGCACCACCTGTGTGGCCTTGAACTAGAAAGCTGCTGTCACTGGCCAATCTTCGGAGGCAGGCTTCCAGTTGAACTGTGAAGGGAATGGGGCTGGACTTTTAATGTTTTTCCCTAGATGACTAAAGAAATTTTAGAAAACAGGTGGAGGGTGGCGGTGCCCACCAGGTGCTGGAGAGCAGGGAGTGGCAACCTCTGGCCTTCATCACACCTGCCCAGAGACGGGAGTGAGGAGGTGTCTCATCACAACCGCCACCAACCCCACCAACCTGGCCCCCGACCCCCGCCCCTCACTACCCCCAATCAAGCTTCAGAGTGTGCAGGATTCTCCCCACCCTCCAGCCCTAGCCCCAGTTCCCAGCCTGGAATCGCTCTCTCAGCCTCCAGCAGAGATGGGAAGCGGATACAGGAAAGAGGCACAGAGAAGGCAGGAAGGGATTGGTCTGTGAGAGCTAGGAGTGACTGCAGGGTCCTGGCATCCCCTTACGGAGGCTCACTGTGCATCAGGGTGCAGCGCCAGGCCCAGAGCGCCACCATAACCAAGGCCGACCCGCCTGCCCTGGCCTCCGGAAGAGGACCCTGTGGGCAGCAAGGGACGGCCACAGAGTCCTGGCATTCCTATATTGTCTTTACTGACTTGCTCAGCACCAATTGAGTGCCCACTGTGTGCCAAAGTGCTGCACCAGGTGCTGGGGGTGGTGCCTTGATGCCCAGACGGACAGGAACCCCTATCCCAGCCCTTCGGCCCGGCCTCGGCCCGCACAGCCCCCTGCGCCGCCCCGGGCTGCGATGCCGCCCCGCCCCGGCTGCCCAGGCCCGGCCCGCAGGGACCTCCGGGCCCGCCCCCGGCCCCGCCCGCGCCGGCCGGTTAGTCCGCGCCTCCGGCCGCCGAGGAGCCGCCGCGGAGCCGCCGCCATGGGCCGGGCCCGGCCGGGCGTGCGCGAGCCGCCCAGCCTCGGCCCCGCCGCGCCGCCGCCGCCGCCCGAGCCGCCAGGCCGCCGCGCCCGTGGCCTGGCGCTGCTCGGAGCCTTGATCGCTGCAGCCGCCGCCGCCGCCGTCGCCCGGGCCTACGTCCGCCACGCAGAGGCCCAGGCGGCCGCGCGGCAGGTCCGGCGCGCGCTCGGAGCCGGTCGGAGCGCGGGGGTGGCGGGGGGGCGGGCGTGGGGACGGGATGGAAGGTTCGGCCACCTCCTTGCAGAGGGACCAGGAACTGGGGATAGATAGGGTGGGGGTCGGGACAAGAGACAGGGATGGAAGATCCGGCCAGGGGCTCAGAGGGGGACAGGGTGAGTGGGCGGAGGGGAGGCGGCCAGGGGAGGATGGAAGGTTGACCTGGAGGAGGACTTTCTGAGGATGGGAAGGTGGCCGGTGAGTGAAGGAGTAGGAGAGAGCATTCCTATGGGTTGGGGCAAGTCAGGGGCTCCAGCTGTGCCTCTTCCAGGGGATAGGTAGGCCCTGGAGGGGGATGTGAACAGGAAGGGGCAAGGAGGACCAGGACTGACTTGGGATGGGATGACAGAGTTGGAAAGACGAAGGGAGGAAGGTGACAGGACTGGCCCTGTGTGAGGCCTGGAGGGGCCAGCCCAGAGGCCTGACTTGGACAGTGGACAGCAGCTGAAGGCACAGAGTGAAGTTGGGACCTGGGGAGTCTGGAAGGGGTACTAGGGAGCTGGGGGCAGCGGGGAGGGGCACAGGAGAGGACCATGGGGGAGAGAACAGGGTGATGCAGGGATGACTTGGCTGGAAGGAGAACTGGGGAAGATGGGACAAACCAGGAGGGGACACTTAGAGAATGGACAGTGGATGAAGGCCTAAAGTGAAGCAGGGACCAGGAGGGACTGGCGGGGAGGGGGCTGGGAGGACTCAGGGCAGTTCAGAGATGACATTTGGACAGACGGACTAAGAGGTATTGAGAGACCTCAGAAAGATGATTGGGAGGGGCCCCACCATCAACTCTCCCCTGGGGTAGGAAGCAACCACCCATTTGGGGTCAAGGAGACTTGGCCATCCAACTGGTGCTCAGGCTTGCCCTTCCTCCCAAGCAGGAATCCGCGCTGAAGGCCCTGGGGACAGAAGGCCTCTTTCTCTTCTCCTCCCTGGACACTGACCAGGATATGTACATCAGCCCCGAGGAGTTCAAACCCATCGCTGAGAAGCTGACAGGTACCAGGAGAGGCTGGGAAAGAGGGAGCCCAAGGCACTGCCCTCAGCCTCTTGGCAGCTGTGTCTTCACAGCCAAGGAGAAGCAGCAGCCTAGAGTAGGAGGAAGATTGTGGGCTTTGGTGGCTCTGGGTTCTGCCACTTTCTAGCTGGGAGCTTGGACAATCCACTTCAGCCTCCCTGAACCCGTTTTCCTCCCATGTGAAGAGAATGCCAGTTCACATTCCTTGGCCACCTCTTTGGTGGCAGACATCATCTGAAGCACGTTAGGTGTATTACCTCTTTAATCTCCACAATAGCCCTGGGAGATGGACACTATCATGCCCCCCATGGTTATAGTTGAGGAGACTGAGGCACGGGAAATTAACCAGCTGGCCCAAGCTAGAAAGGTATAGAACCAGGATTAGAACTGGAGCCACCGGGCTCCAGGATCCTACACCAGCTCGCAGCTTTGAGAATTAAGCACCTGGCTGCTAACCGAAAGACTGATGATTCAAACCCACCCAACAGTTCTGTGGGAGAAAGACCTGGCCATCTGCCTCTGTGAAGATTCCAAAAAAAAAAAACCAAACCCATTGCCATCAAGTCAATTCTGACTCATAGCGACCTACAGGACAGAGTAGAACTGCCCCACAAGGTTTCCAAGGAGCGCCTGGTGGATTTGAACTGCCAACCTTTTGGTTAGCAGCTGTAGCACTTAACCACTATGCCACCAGGGTTAACCTAGAAAACCCTGTGGGGCAGGTCTACCCTGTCATGTGGGACTGCTGTGAGTCAGAATCAACTCAGCAGCTCACAACAACAATTACTGTGTTATTACTAGGTAATAAACTCTGCTTGGGTGCCATCAGATTCCCGTTCCATTCTTGCTATGCATTTTTGCCTAGATGTAATCAGTGATTTTTTTTTTTCCCAAAGACCAGGGGCTGAGACATTCGAATGAATTATAACTTTTCTCACTGCGCCAACCCCCCCTCCCCATAACTCGGTCTCCATTTGCCTGTAACTTCCTGTGACATCCCTTAAGCTGATGAGCTGGGATGCCTACTTGTCACCCAAACTGCCTGGTGCAGGTACATCAGATGGGAAACACAAAAACAAGAGACACCAGCTGCTCTCAGCCACATAAAAGTCAAAGCCGTGATAGACTTTCTGTGTTTCAGGGCATGTGTCCGGTAGGTCAGCTGCCTGCTGGCCTGGTGACCTGTTGTCATTGCCAGAGGGGGAACATCAGGTGGAAAACGCTAATTAGCTGGAGCGGATGTGTGTCAGTGGCTCTCCGTGGCAGTCAGTTCTATCTTGAAAGCAGACAGGCAGGTAAACAGGTCATCCCCTTGTGGATCTGCTTTTCCTTCTAAGTGTTATTTTGCATACACTTCTCTGAGCGTCCACACAGGCTACTTCCTTGTCCTTTTTTGTGGCAGGAGAGCAAGAGCGTCCTCATAGTTGACATATTGGCAAAGCTTGCTAGGCTTGGGGATGCTTTTAATTTTTTTCTCAGAAATCCTGGGAGAATAATCTCTCCCTCCATTACCTCCAAGGCCACTGTGAGTGCAAAAAAGGACCAAGTGCTGGGAAATCAAAAGGCTAAAAAAAAACTCTAATCCTAGCACGAAATAGAGGCCAGTTGGTGGAATTATGAGTTTTTAATTTTCTGCATTACACAGTACTTTAAAATTTTTATAAATTGTCTACAATGAGCAAATATTACATATAAATCAGGAAATAACATTTTTATTAAAAAACCAAAGGACTGTAAAATGCTGGGTATCATTATTAATAATTATCTGTGGTAACAATAAAATAATTGAATATGCAAAGCAGACTAATCACCTTGGATTTCCTTATTGCTCCCTTCCTCTGAGGTTTCTGAGTTGCTATTTCAGGAAGTTTCGCTGCATTGACTTACAAATGCAGAGCTAACAGTGATTCTTTAGAACGGGGATTTGCATCAGGAACCACTAGGGAGCGCTAATTAAAAAGTACAGTGTCCTCATTCTAGGCCCTGAAGGTTCTGATTCCGCAGTCGGAGGTGGAATCTGGATGCCTGTAATTTAAAAGGGCTTTCTGGGTGATTCTGGTGACTCCTGGTTAAGAACTGCTTTTAATGCATTCATTCAGCCAGTCAGTCAGTCAATCAACAAACACCGAGTATTGTCTCTGTATCATAAACGGTGCTAGGCCCTGGGAGAGCAAACATGACAAGACTTACCTCTGCTTTATTCCGTCATATGCATCCAGGGGCCCCACACTTTTGAACTGGCTTCTTCTCTCCCTTAAGCCTTCATAGTCATTCCCTCCACACTTGGCAGATCGCTGAGCAAGAAGGGATCTGAGAAATCAAATTCAACCACTGTCAGTCCAGCCCCTCCTTGTACAGATGGGAACGGTGCAGCCCATGGTCCCCCAGAAAATCAGAGAGAAGCAGGGCTCCTCATTCCAGAACCAGCGCTCTTTCTCTGCGGCCAGAGATAGCCTGAATCTGTCTTTTGTTTTCATTTATGACTTTGATTCCCTTGACTGAGTTCTCTCCGAGCGACCATTGGTTTTTTCACCAGGTCCCCATGACAGGGACAGGAATGGTAGTATTGTCTCCACATTTTTCATGTACAAAAGGCAGAGAGGCTAAATGATTTGTCCCAGTTGTTATTGTCAGTTGTCGTCGATTCCAACTCATGGTGACCCCATGTGTGCAGAGTAGAACCGTGCCCCACAGGGTTTTCAAGGCTGTGACCTTTTAGAAGCAGATTTCCAGGCCTGTCTTCCCAGACTCCTCTGGGTTGGTTTGAACCACCAATCTTTCAGCTAGTAGTCAAGCACTTAACTGTTTGCGCCACCCAGCGAACTCTGGCTTGTCCCAAAGAGCCCAGGAAATGGAGCCAACCTTAACTAGGGGCTGAACAGATGATGCCTGCCCCAGTGTGTTCTCAGCTCCATGCTGCAGAAAGTGGCTTCTCTCTGTGGTGCTAGGGATTCCAGCAGCTGGAAACAACAGCTGCCTGCCTGGGTGCCCACTTTCATGTGCCCAGCACTTCTTTATGACAGACTCGGTTTGGAGAACAAAGGACATGGGGACAATTGGTAATAGCCATTCTGCAGCCAGCCTGGCCTGGTAGGAAGAACCCAGGTTGGAGACAGAAGAATTAGGTATGAGCCCCAGCTCTGTGATGCCCCACCTTGGTTAATAGTAAGACAGCTAAAGGTTATTATGGGTTTACTCTGTACAGGCCCAGAGCTAAGCACTTTACACAGATTATCTTATTTAATCCATGTAACAAGCCACTGGCCAACACTCACACAGCCAGTGAGTGGTGGGGCTGGGTTCTGAATCCAGGTCAGTCTGACTCAGAGCCTGTGAGAACATAGGACTTGAGAGCTTATCTTCCCGCAGAAGAGGGTCGTGGTTGAGTGTGGGTTTGAATCCTTACTCATCCACTACCTAGCTGTGTAACTTTGGGGAAGTCACTTCACCTCTCTGAGCCTCCACTTTCTCCTTTGGGAACCAGAGTTGGCCATAATATTATCTCCCTCACAGGGCTATTGTGAAATTAAAATGTGGTAAATATTGTGTGTTATTTTGGTGCTTGTTAATTCCACCCCCTGCCAACCCTGGCACCCTTAATCACTAGGCCAGTGTGGGCACCCAGAGAGAAGCGAGGCCCTGCAGCCTGAGTACAGGGCCTTCAGCGATCTGTGTCTCTTAGGGTCAACTCCTGCGACCAGCTATGAGGACGAGGACCTGCCCCCTGACCCCAGTGAGGAGACGCTGACCATAGAGGCCCGATTCCAGCCTCTGCTCCCAGAGACCATGACCAAGAGCAAAGATGGGTTCCTGGGGGTGAGTTGGGGGTGGGCAGGACAAGGCCCCATGGGCGGGGCACAGACAGCAGCCTGGATCATTGGATCACTCACCTCCTGCACTCAGTCTGTCCGTTGTTCCTTCCCTCCTTCCTTCCTTCAGCTGCCCATTGAGTGCCCACTGTGCCCAGCCTGGGGGTTAGAAGTAGGGCGATGTTGTCCTTGCCCCCCAGCACAAACTCTAGCGGGAGAGGCAGGAGAGAAGCAGGAGCTCCTAACCTGGGCAAGTAGGGGAAGCTGGGATGATGTCCTGGAGGGAGTGACAAGTGACAGAGACTAAAAGATGAGCAGGGCTTAGCCTGGTGACAGCAGGGAAGGAATAGCTAGTGCAGGGGCTACGTCACAGGTTATAATGATGACTTGCTGCAAGTCTCTGTCCCCGCAGGCCATGAGTTTCTTGGCGACAAGGCCCATGTCTCACTCGTCAGTGCACCCCAGCCACTAGCCCAAGGCCTAGCCCCTGCTCTGCTGTGCTCAGATGATCTAAGTCTGAGAGTCAGCCCCTGGCAGGGGGCTGAAGGGTGGGAGGGCTTCCGAGAAGGCAGCCCCCTCTACTCACTCTTCCCACGGGAGGTAGACCATTGGATCTTTACCAGCCTTCCCCTTCGCACGGCCCTTGGACAAGGTGTCATACCTGTCCCAGGCCCTGAGCATCCCAGCCCTCCTGCCTTTCTTCCAACTGTGAGCCTTCTCATATGCCACTCCATCCCTTTGCCTAGTGCATACCTACTCAGCCTTTATATCAGCTGACGTGGCTTCATCATGAACACAGGCCAGAAGGCAGAAAGTGCCAGGCCTGGTCAGGCGAGGACTGGACTCAGGGCACGTGGGGCACGTGTGGGGGCATCCTGACAAGCAGGGCTGGAAGGGAAGTTGCCTGACTACAAAGGGCCTTGGTTGCTGGGCTTGGGGCTTGGTTCTGTAGAGCAAGAGCCATGGCTGATTCTGAAGTAAGAGAGTTCCCTCATCAGACCTGTGCTTCCCAGGCTGGTGGCTGGCACGGGGGGTGGGATGCTGGGGAGAGGCGGGAGGCAAAGGAGTCCAGAGCCAGGAAGGCCAGTTCCTGGGTGCGGGGGAGGAGGTAGGAGGCTTGGGGGTGGCAGCAGTGATGGAGCAGAAGGGCAGAGGGATGATGGGAAATGAAAGGGTGGGGTGGGGTGGGGTGGGGCAGGGCTACTGATGGAAAGTGGTGGGAGGAGTTGGGGTAACTCCTGGGCATCTGACTGATAACCAGAGGGGAGTGGGTCTGGTGGCAAGAGAATGAGATCAGCTTGGACGTGTTGAAGTTGAGGTACCTGGGGGACATCCAGGTGGAGGGTCCAGCAAGTGGTTTGAAACACAGGTTTGATCTTGCACAGAAAGATCTGGGGGTGGCCATGGGTTGGGTGGTGATGGGTTTGGGTGGATTTGGGGGTGATGGGCCCAGAACAGTGGTTAAAGTATGGGAGCAGATGAGTCACCCACAGAGCAGTGAGCGGGGGCTGGGGGGGGTGGTGGGAGTTAGGGCAGGTACCTCGGGCGCACCTGCCTTTATGTGGGGAGACAACAGGAGCAGAGCTACACAGAGCCTGGCTCCCTTCTCCAGCAGCTCCCTGCATAGGGTGGCCAGCTGTAAACAGGGTCCAGCAAGCGAGCGAGTGAGGGGCTGGCGGGTAGGTGGGCAGGCAGGCGCGCAGCGTGGCCCTGCACAACCAGCCCTGCTCTGAGAACCTGCTTGTTAAATCCCTCGCAGTGGGAGCTCGTGGCTCTTCCTTCCTGCTGCCTCCCACTTCCCACTGAGCCTGGGGCCGCAGCTGCTATGGAGGTGGGGAGGGCTGGGAAGCCTGCTGCTGCCAGGCTCCCTGGCTCCCTGCCAGCCCCCTGGGGCTCCCTGGGGCTGCTCCCTTGAGTGGGCAAGGTACTCACTGCCTGGTGGCTGATACCTTGTGAGGGACCACCTCCTACCTGCACCCCAGAACAGCAGGGAGTGGCTTCTGAGGGTAGAGCTTTTACAGAAGGGCCCTGCTCGCTCCAGGGTCGTGCCTCTGCCCAGGCTGAGGTGTGGGCAGCCCTATCAGTTTCCAGTGCTCATTATCTCCTGCCCGTTGATTCATCAGACAGAACAGGTGGGCTACTGATGAGGAAAAGGGCTTCGGGAGGCCTCTTGCCACGAGTGCACAGCCAGTGTGCAGCAGGCAGCCCTGGAAGTGGGGGTCCTCTCCAGAGTGGCCTTCCCCTTCCTCTGTGGTCTCACCCTGCTCTTGACCCTAGAGATTTCACCCCTTCCTCATCAAACTTAGCTCCAGATCCAAACTCTGACTTCCTCAGTAGGACTGTCAGCCTCCAGGGAGGGATTAAGAGCAGAATTCTAGGCTGGGGGTAGGGGAGAAGAAGCCAAGCAGGGCTGTGGCACAAGGGCTTGGTCTTTGTCCTTGGGCTTGTGCAGAGGAGTGGGAGCAGGAACACGTACGGCCTGGGAGCCCTCTGACTGGGAAGTAGCAGAAGCAGTCAGAGGGCTGGGGCAGGGGAGAGGGACATGAGCCTGGGCTCTGGCAAGATAACGCCAAGGATGTGTCCCTCGGGCTTCCTTTCTTCCCTGGGCTCATGGGCTGGCTCAGGGTTTGAACAAGACTCCACCCACTCACGGGCCACATCACCACCAGCTGCCATAGAGTCAACATCGACTCATTGGGACCCCATGTGTGTCAGAGTAGAACTGTGCTGCATAAGGTTTTCAATGGCTGATATTTTGGAAGTAGATCATCAGGCCTTTCTTCCAAGGTACCTCTGGGCGGAGTCGAACCACCAACCTTTTGGTTAGCAGCCGAGGACGTTAACTCTTCACACCACCCGGGGGCTCCTACTCATGGACCAGGGGACCCCAAAGTCATGGTTGCCAGTGTCGTAAACTTTGGCTTTCCCCTGCCCCAGGTTTCCCACCTGGCCCTGTCCGGCCTCCGTAACTGGACCACCGCAGCCTTGCCAAGTGCAGTGTTTGCTGCCCGCCACTTCCGGCCCTTCCTCCCCCCTCAGGGCCAGGTTGGGCTGGGCGAGCCCTGGTGGATCATCCCCAGCGAGCTGAGCATCTTCACCGGCTACTTGTCCAACAACCGCTTCTACCCACCACCACCCAAGGGCAAGGAGGTGAGGGCAGCCTGTGGTGAGACCTGGGGCCCCTCTGCCCCTGCCCAAGTCCAACCAGGGGCCCCCTCCCCGGCTGCACCTGGAGCCCCAGCATAAGCCCTGCCTCCTCCCTGGCCCCACCCCAGCAGGCCCCTGGGTCTCTCTCCTCCTGGGTCTCTCCTTTCCTGGGCCAGCAGGCCAGCCTGGTCTCCACCCTCTCTGCCAGGTCATCATCCACCGGCTCCTGAGCATGTTCCACCCTCGGCCTTTTGTGAAGACCCGCTTCGCCCCCCAGGGTGCTGTCGCCTGCCTGACAGCCATTAGCGACTTCTACTACACAGTGACGTTCCGGTGAGTGGTCCTCACAGCCCCCCATCCTTGCCTCTCACCTGGGCCTGGGACTCCAGGGCACCAGGGGAACCTCAGGAAGGGAACGGCACTGGGAGGGGCCAGACTCGAAGCCCCGAGCTTCACCACTTAGCACCCCGTGGTCTTGGGCGAGCACCTTTGGCTCTCTGAACCTCAGTTTCCTCCTAGGGCATGTGAGGGTTCAGTGAGAGGAGGCGTGAAAGGTGCTTAGCCCAGGCCTCATGGCCATGATTGTGTCACCAGCACAGAAGGGGGGTGAACGATACCTGCGATACCAGGTCACACACATACTAGAGAGGCTGTGGGAGCCCAGAGAAGGGTCAAGGCATGGCTTCTGGAGAAGGCAGCCTGCAGGCTGGGCCTTGAAGGATGGGCAGCATTGGAGGGTTTGGTCCCCTCTCCCTGCTCCACACACCCTCCTTTCTCCCCCTCTCCCGACCTGATAGTCTGGCCTCCTTCGCCAGGTTCCCAGCCTTTGAGGGAGGAAGTGGGAGGGTTGAGTCTGGCTCAGCAGGGGATCTGCTCACAGCTGGGCGCTTTCCCCACAGGATCCATGCGGAGTTCCAGCTCAGCGAGCCACCGGACTTCCCCTTCTGGTTTTCCCCTGGCCAGTTCACCGGGCACATCATTCTCTCCAAAGACTCCACCCATGTCCGCGACTTCCGACTCTTTGTGCCCAACCACAGGTAGGCGCCCTGGCCCAGCCCTGGCACCCTGCTTTAATCTGCCCCCCTTCCTCAGTTCCAGGAGCTCAGAAGCAAGGGGTCCCCAGAGGGCCCTGCAGTTGGAGGCTGTTCCTTTGTTCCCTAGAGCCACCCTTCTTGGAAGTGACCTGGACCCCCTCTTGGAGGGCCCACAGCTGTTGCTCCCCACCCAGAGGCAGCAGAAGTAATCATTCCATCATCAGTTCCTCAGGCGCTGTGTGGACCAGGTCCTCTACTCTGCCTAGAACCCAGTGCAGCTACAAAGAGACCCTTCCTGAAGCTGATGCCTCCCTGCCCTCATACTGCTGACAGGCAGACCTCAAAAACACCCATAACCACAGCCTGCTCTCACTACCCTAGGGGAAGCCAGCATATGGGCAGGGACCTGGCTGGTTGGGACCCAAGAAGACTTCCCAGAGGAAGCGACATCTGAGCAGAGACCTGGGGGATGAGGAAGGTTAGCTATACAAAGGTGCTACCCTCAGCCTTCAGGTGCTACCACAGAGCCTCAAAGGGGCTTCTGGGATGAGTCATACCAGCCTCCTGCCTGCCTTCATGGCCTGCTCAGGGTCAGTCACCTGTTGGGGGAGCAGGGAACCCAGAAAACCTAGTTTCAGGTTTTCTAGATTCCTCCCCAACAACAAATGGCCACATATTGAGCCTGAGTGGCTTAGCGCACTCCTTGGAAACTCTGTGTGGCAGTTCTGTTCTGTCCTATAGGGCCGCTGTGAGTCGCAATCGACTCAACGGCAGTGGGTTTGGTTTTTTTTTTTTGGCTTAGTGCAGGGGCTGGACCTGGGCTGGGAGCCAGAGGCCCATAGTTAAGCCTTGGGCTTGGCACCAGTGGGGTCTGTGGCTGTGAGCAAGATCCTGGCCCTCTCCAGGTCTGTCTCCTCATCTGCCAGATGGGGGGCTGACTCCTGGCCTATCTCACCTACAGGATAGCCTAGAGGGGACAGCTGCGCCAGGCCAGTGGTGTCACGAGAGAGGTGCAGGGATGCGGACAGCACTGAGTGACACTGCCAGATGGGGTGATACCAAAATCAGGGGGTGACACCAAAATGACTGTCGATAAAATTTTTGTGCAGTGTTTCAGTAGAAATTTGTTATTTTTTATAAAAATATCCCTGTAGTTATAAGAACAAAAAATTTTTTCCTAAGGCCAGCTTACATGTGACAATATACTTACAAGGTTAAAACTCTATGCTTATTTACCTTTTGAACCCTCTAATAAGTCTGGTCAGAGCTGTTATTATTACCCAATTACAATGACACTTCGAATCACGTGGTTTTGTCTGCCTCATGCTATAAGCATGTGCTGTTGTTTTCGTTGCTGCTGGGGTTTTTACAGTTGTTGATTTTGTCAAATTTTCTGGTGTTTTAGCTACAATACTGTGGTAATTAGCATGGGGGGGGGTGATACCAACCCTAGTGATGCCACTGCCCCCAAGGAGCAGGCGTGGCTTCCTCTCCCTCCCTGAGAAGGCAGGGCAGGGGCATCCTGGGCCAAGGGGGAAGTCCAGCTCCACTCCTCCTCCCTCCTTTGTGTGCCTTGGGGCCCAGCCCAGGGCTGAGGATGAGGCTGGCCACCAGGCACATCTGCCTCCAACCCAGCATTATTGAGATGGGCCAGAGGGGAAGGTGTCCTGGACTGGATGAGATGGAAGGAGAGAGGGGCAAATGAGCAGCTCTAAGACCAGCTGCCATGGACCCATGTCTTAGGACCAGGCAGTAGGGACTCCCAGCTCACCTCGCCCAAGGTGACGTTGATCGGTTGTCAGTCCTGGAGCTCCCCCATGTGGTAGATCTGTAGATTGCATGTGATTAGAACAGGTTTCCTGCAGTCTGGAGGAGGCCAGCACAGGAAGGACAGTGCCTCAACAAGGCGTTCACCATGTCTGCCTCAAAGGGTCATGGGTGACACATGACACGTGATGTTAAAGTCCTCTGAACTGTAAAAGTGGAGGGTGATGTTGGGGTACCCTTAGGGAGAGGCAGTCTGAGGAGAGGGAGGGGCCCTGGCTCTGCAGCTGGAATACCCCTTACTGAGCCTCAGTGTCCTCATCTGTAAAGTGAGGACAAGAATTGTATCGAGACTTCAGCCTGTTGTGCACACTCAGTGAGATGAAGCCTAGTACCTGGTTAATGGCTTTTGATGACATTCTGCTCTCGCCACCCCCCTCTCTCATCCATGTCCCAGGTCTCTGAACGTGGACATGGAGTGGCTGTATGGGGCCAGTGAGAGCAGCAATATGGAAGTGGACATTGGCTACATACCCCAGGTGAGCGTACAGGTGGTCCCTGGCCAGGCAGGAAGATGGGCCTCAACTACAGGGCCCTGCCGCAGGGCCACTCAGCTTCCTGTAGCAGAGCCCAGCTGGCTAGGAACTCAGGACAGCCCAAGGTGGAGGACACAGCCCCTGGATTTCTGGAAGCCATATGTTCCTACACACAGTGCCCAGGGTCTGACTGGGGCCTCAGGAAGCAACCAACAATAGAAGGAGCCCTGACTGGGCACTCTGGCTCTGTCCCTGACTCACTGCATAACCCTGACCAAGGCCTTGCCCTTCCCTGGGCCTCAGTCTCCCCATCTCTACAATGGGCAAGGGTCTCTCAGGGCCCCCTTGAGTATTCTCACCCAGCTTTGAGACATCCCTCACCCACTGACCTCTGGCGCAGATGGAGCTAGAGGCCACGGGCCCCTCAGTGCCCTCCGTGATCCTGGATGAGGATGGCAATGTGATCGACAGCCGCCTGCCCTCAGGGGAGCCCCTCCAGTTTGTCTTTGAAGAGATCAAATGGCAGCAGGAGCTGAGCTGGGAGGAGGCTGCCCGGCGCCTGGAAGTGACCATGTACCCCTTCAAGAAGGTGAGGCTGGGCAGGCGGGTGGGCAGGGGTGACGACAGCCACTGGTGGGGGGCGTGCTGGGGTCAGGGTCTATGGTGCTGAGGCTGGGATTTTGGGGGCATCAGGTGGGTACAGGGATGCTGGAATACGTGAGCAGCTTGCTGCTGAGGGCATCTCCTGACAGGGCCCAGCCTCGTGCCAGGGAAGCCCTCCCCCATTCCCTGCCACACACACACATACACTACATACTCAGAGCCCCTGAATGGGACCTGGACCCAGACAGCTTTTCTCTTTCTCGGCTTGGCCCCAGGTCAGCTACCTGCCATTCACTGAGGCCTTCGACCGAGCCAAGGCTGAAAACAAGCTGGTGCACTCGATCCTGCTGTGGGGGGCCCTGGATGACCAGTCCTGCTGAGGTGAGGGAGGCCAACAAGTTCCAAGAAGGGGTGGGGAGGAGACTTCACACTTTTGGGGTATAAGAGGTGCCAAGCAATGGGGGATTCGGGATTACATATACAGGGTCGGGGGAGGATTGAGGGGTTTCTGTGCTGGATGCATAGAAAGACCCCTGACAGACTGAGTTCAAGTCCCAGCTCAGCCATTTCCACTACCCCTCACTACTCCTGAAAAAACTGAGGGTCAGTTTTTTCAGCAGTACAAAGCAGGTAACATACCTACCCTCACTGTGAGAACAGTTATGAAAGTGCCCTGTACTCTGTAAAGTGGTATCCATGCGTAGGAGAGAAAATAACCTCCGAGGCTGGCCTTGCATTCAGCCAAGGCCTGCTAAGTGCAAAGTTCTCTGGGTACCCAGCAGTGGGTACAGGATGGCCTTACCCAGTCACTCATCAAACACATTCTGGACACCTGCTGTGCCCAGCCCCAGGCTAGGTGCTAGAGTGCTGCTGCCAGGAAGTCAGAAGAAACCCCTGCCCTCAGGAGTGTACAGTGTAGTGCAGAAGCCAGGCACTGAGTAATGACAAGTGCGTTGAGTGTTACGCAAGGCGAGGTCCAGGTAGCCACGAGAGTGTTACTGGGGGCAATCAGGGAAGACATTTAAATTGAGACTTTGAAGGATGAGTAGGAGTTTGTCAAGTGACAGGAGGAAGAGTGTTTCAGATGATGGGAACAGTCTGTGCAAAGGCCCTGGGGCACAGAGTTCCATGGATTTAAAAAGCTGTCACTGTCTATAAGTCCCTGAGCCGGGTGAACCCCATACCCCAAATCTCAACCTAGGACATCCATATGTTATTGTTGTTCATCACGGCTACCACTTATTCAGCACCTACTATGTGGCAGGCTGCAGAGACCAATCTACAGCCCAGGAGGTTTATCCAAAGCAAAATTGTTGCTGACTGAAAACCCCAGTAAGACATTTGGGACACCTCACCTTTCTTGCCTTGGCCTCTCCCTGAACAGGTTCAGGGCGGACTCTCCGGGAGACTGTCCTGGAGAGTTCGCCCATCCTCGCCCTCCTCAATGAGAGCTTTATCAGCACCTGGTCCCTAGTGAAGGAGCTTGAGGACCTGCAGGTGAGTGGGCAGGTGGGTAGGGTCCCTGCGAGAGCCCATAGGACAATGGTGGGGGTTGAGGTGTCAGGACCATGCCCAACTGTCCCCACAGAACAGCCAGGAGAACCCATCCCACAAGAAGCTAGCTGGCCTGCACCTGGAGAAGTACAGTTTCCCGGTGGAGATGATGATCTGCCTGCCCAATGGCACCGTGGTAGGCAACCCCACCAGCCCAGCCCAGCTCGGGCCAGGTGCCGGGGGCAGAGGGAGCAGCAAGCGGCACGGTTCACAGACTTTGTCAAGCTTTGGGCTGGCTCTACCTCTTCTTGGCTACAAAACCTTGAGCTAATCTCTTAACCGATTTGGGCCTCGCTTATCCCCATCTATAGGGTAGGAATTATAATGCCCACTTTGCCTGCCTCGTACAGGTGTTTGGAAGCTCCCATCAGCACTTTGAAGACCACGTAGCAATGGGCACAGTTAATACGTTCCCGTGTGGAACAGACAGGTTCAGTGGATAGAAACTGGAAGGGAAGGCTCACCTCAGACCATTGCAGTCAGCCCTGAGGTGAAAGGAGCAGGGAGGAGATAGGCAGAGGATTCCAGGGGCCATCCTGGGAGAGGACCATAGCCCGAGCCAAGGCTCAAGACCCTATGTCTCCTCAGGGCCCCTTACTCAGCGCTCATTACGTCATGTCATCGGCTCCTCACCACAACTTTGAGAAAGATGACCATGAATGCCGGTTTTACAAACAAGGCAACTCAGGCTCAAAAAGTACAGAGACTTGGCTAAAGTTGTACCACGTTAAAAAGGGCAGCAGGCCTGTGAGGCTCAGGATCTCCTGCTCTTCTGGTTGAAGCTGCCCCTGATCCTTTAAGCCCCAAGCCAACCATGGGTTGGTTAGTGTGGGACTAAGGGCTGTAGGGGTGGTGGCCAGGTTCCCCAGGACCTCAGGGCAGGGAGCAGTGTAGGAGCAAGAGCTGGGGCTGGCTGGGGAGATGTGCTCAGCGAGTGCTTGTTGGAGAGGAGGCACCAGCCAGGAGGCTTCTGCTGTCCCAGGCTCAGGGTAAGGAGTGCAACCCGGGAGGAAGGGCCCGAGGGAGAGCCAGCCAGCTGCCCATGCGCACTGACAGCTGCCACGGTGGGACCAGGACAGGGCCCTGGGGCCAGGGAGATGAGCAGACAGGGTTGGGCCATGAGAACCCCATCTATCATGCTTTCTTTCAGTCGTTGTTTATATTATTTGCTTGCTCACTCGTTGACTCATGTGTCCATTTCCTGGGCACCTACTCTGTGCCAGGCCTCTGCAAAAAGATAAAGACATGGCCCTGCCCTTCAGGAGCTCACTGGCTAGAGCAGTAGATGGGGAAGCAGGCCCTTCAAGTGTCGGGGGCATTTTGAGGGAAGTGAGTATGGAGTTCAGGAGTCAGAAGAACAGAGGAGAGAGGAGTCAGTTGTTTTTTTTTTTTTTTTTGGTGGGGGAAGGTAGCAAGGAGTCAGGAGACCTGTGGCACAATGGTTAGGTGCTCAGCTACCAATAGAAAGGTTGGTGGTTCAGACCCACGCAGTGGCTCTCTGAAAGCCCTGGTGATTTGTTTTTGTAAAGATTACAGCCTAGGAATTCCTATGGGGCTGTTCTACCTTGTCATATGGGGTTGCTGTGAGTCGGAATGGACTCAATAGCACCTAATAGCACCAAAGCGAGGAGTAGCAGAAAAGATGGCATTACAAGACGCCAGGTTTCCACCTGGTGGGTGGGTGTGGAAGAGCTCTGGTCAGAAAGCCCTGAGCAAGCAGCCGGAAGACAACAGCCTGCCTTTAGGTGGGATTCGGGAAGGGCTTGTAGCTACGGCTGCTTATCTGTGATCTCGCAGCAAGGAAAGTCGGGGCCTGTGAGGGGCCCCTTCTTCCAAGAGAGCATGCGTGGGCGGGCAGAGGAGGGGCCCAGTGAGCTGGGGTGGCCCCTCCCCTGCTCTCCTGACCCACCCTCCTCCCAGGTTCACCACATCAACGCCAACTACTTCCTGGACATCACCTCCATGAAGCCCGAGGATGTCGAGAGCAACGTCTTCAGCTTCTCATCCAGCTTTGAAGACCCGTCCACAGCCACCTACATGCAGTTCCTGAGGGAAGGGCTCCGACGAGGCCTGCCCCTCCTCCAGCCCTAGTGTGCCCACCAGGCCAGTGGGAGCCAGGCTGCCTGGGGGATCTGGAAAGAAGGACCTCCAGCCCTGACAGACAGGCCTCTAGCCCCTCCCACCCCAGAGCCAGAGTGGTCCTTGGCACATTTGACTTTAGACACTCCCACTCCCAGCTCACTCTTAGGCAGCCTTGTGGGGTCTGAGGTCAACTAAGGGTGGCCATCCCAGCTTTGCCCAATGACAGTGAGCAGACAAGGGGTACCTGGGCTGGCTGGTAGGGTAAGACTCCGGCTTGGGCTGCCACTCTCTCCCCTTCCCTACCCATCTGGCCCTGGACCTCACCACTCAGTCATACAGTCCAGGCCCTTGTGGGGTGAAGAGTAAGGAAGAGTGAATTCTAGGGAGAGTGGGCCGCCCCTCTGTCCTTACTTTCACCCCCTGCCCAAAAGAAGCATTAAGAAATCGGGGCCCAGGGGAGCCAGGCTGCCAAGGAACAACTCCTGTTTGTCTGGTGCCTTCCTTCCTGGCCATACCCTGGCTGCCCTCCTGGTCCCAATGTCCCCAGCCTTCTGGAGCCCCTGGGTAAAACTAGGGTCACTCCCACCCTTCAGAAGTTATATGGTACCGCCTGCTGTTCCCCAAGTTTGGGACTTGCCACTTCATCTGACCTAATGATGGGACCCCAGAACCTTATCTCATGACCTAAGGGAGGCCAGCTGCCTGGGGAAGTTTACTGTAAAGTAGGCTTCTGCCCTTAGCAAGGGGAACGAGCATGGGGCCCCTGAGGCCCAGGGCTAAGGCACCCCCACCACCTACTCCAGCACAGTCACAGAAAGACTGCTGGAGCCAGCGTCCCTCAAAATGCCTCCTGCCCCTCAACTTCATAGAAGTGCAGTCCAGCCAAAGGACTCTGCTTCCCCTAGAGCCGGTGCTGTCCCGTCCATCCAGGGCTGCCCCCCAGCGTGTCCGCCAGTGACTCTTCTTGTGGCAGTCCATGTCCTGAGCCACTGACCACAGCCAGTCTTTTTTATATATGCCGAAAATGTTTCTATGTGAACTTTCTCACAGTTAGTATGTATTTTTGATAACCCCAGTGCTGAGGAGAAAGAAGGAAGTGATGGTTTCCCCAAGCAACTGCCCCATGACAGCTGGGTCTGAAATCCTAGATGGACCCAGTTTGATGTCTTTGCAGTAGCACCTCTGGGAAGAAACCTCTCTTCCGTCTCGTCTTCCGGCTTTTTAAAACATTCCTCAGAGGATCAGTGCATACTCAGACCTCTCCTTGTCCTCCACTCAGGCCCACAAGGGGCCTCTGGGCTTTTATGGGGACCTTGGGGCCAGGCCACACCCCCAGCCCTCAGGCCAGGGGCTCGCTCTTAAACCTGGCAGAGGAAGAACAGACATTTCATCTCTGATATGCCAAGTTCCCGTTTGCCCTCGAAGTGTCCACATTGAGGCTTCCTTACAGCTAGTGTTGGTCTCAACTGTGTATCAAATGAAAATGTAGCCAGTCATCAGGAGCCTTCTCTATCCAAGGCACTTTGCTGAGATTACATGTATTTCTCATTTCATCCTCCCAGCAAACCTGCAAGGTGGATGTGACTTGTTCCCATTTTGTAGATGAAGAAACTGAGGCTCAGGGAAGTGAAGTGACTTGCACAAGATTACTTAGAGTGTTAGATTCAAAGTCACATGTGACTCCAAAGCCTGTATCTTGTTTTGGGGGTGTTTTGTGCTGCATCCCCACCTCTCCCCCCTGCCTGTTTTCACTGAGGTGGAATGGAAAGTCTTTCAAGCCAAAATGTCTCAGTCCCCTCTGATCTCAGATTAAATGAGGCAGGAGCCAGCAAGCTCAGCCAGGCTTTGCGTCCTGGGAGGCAGTGCTATCTGGGCCCCTTACAGGGAGGGAGGGCAGCTTCACCTATCTCAGTGGCTCCACCATCTCATTAGAGGTGGGTGACAGTAGCCCATCCAATGAGCCACCTAATGTCATCAGAGGGACCACCCAGCATCAGCAGAGACTCAGTCTCCCCACCTCAGCAAGCCCTCACCATCATGCTGCTCCAGCAGGGCCGAGTCCACACGGAGTGACCCTTGTCCCATGGCCTCCAGGCCTGCCCTGCTTTCCCGTGAAGGCATTGATTTATTAGGCTTTGTGCCTCCTCAACGGATGCCTCCATCTGTCCCCTGCTATGCCTTGAGGCACATGGTAGGTGAGGGCCTCCAACTGCCCTCTTGTGGTCCCTCTGCTGTCCCCAACATGTTGTATAATAAAATTGGAGAGACTGTGGTGGTTCTGAGTGCTTTTCCTTTGAGCAAGGTGTTCATTCTGCCCTTCCATGGTCGGACTCCCCTGTTGAGCTTGGCTTGGCACATGGAGTCACTTGTCTAAAATAAGTTTGTGATGGTACAAAGATGGCATCTCACGGACTAACTACAGCCAGTGGATAGTGGCTGCCTGGTGCTCTGTGTTGAGAAAGATTCTGAAGTCAAACCCAGTGTCTCAGGGTGGGTTCCCTGGGAACAGATCCTGAGACAGGCATTAGGGTACATGGGATTTTTTGAGTGAGTGCACTTCAGAAAAAACCTATGAAAGGAGTGAAGCTGTGTAGGGAAGGGAAAAATGCTGAGCAGCAGTAGAGTCTCAAACCTAGCCCCGGCCTAATTTGCAGGGAAAGGGCCCCAGAGCATACACCACACCGCAGCTGAGGCATTGAGCCAGCCTTTTGTCCCTGTATCAGTCATTGGCTTCAGAGTAGAGTAACTTCCCAGGCTACGGGGGCTCTATCCTCCTTCCAGCCAAGGGCAATTTTCTTGAGAAAAATCCGGTTCAGCTGGGAAATGGGTTCGCTGGCTGGGTAAAGGCATCTGGCGGGGGCGTGGGAGGGGCCCAGAACAGCATCTACCACACCCAGGCTAGAGTGCTAGGGTGGGTTTGCAATATCCATGGCCCAGGAGTGGGGAAGCAACTTTTGTGGGGGTGTGTGTGTTTTAGGTGAAAGTTTACAGCTCAAGTTAATTTCTCATTCAAAAATTTATATATTATTTTGTGACATCGGTTGCAATCCCCAAAATGTGACAACACAGTCCCTCTTTCCACCTCTTTCCCTGTGTCCATTCCATCAGTTCCTGCCCCTTCTTGCCTTCTCATCCTGCTGTTGGACAGGAGCTGCCCATTTGGGCTCATATATCTGAATGAACTAAGAAACATGTTCCTCATGTGTATTTTTGTTTGTTTTATAGTCCTGTCTCATCTTTGTCTGAAGAGTGGGCTTCGGGAATGGTTTCAGTTATGGGTTAACAGCGTTCAGGGACCATAGTTTCAGAGGTTCCTTCAGTCTCTGTCAGACCATTAAATCTGATCTTTTTACACGAGTTTGAATTCTATTCTACATTTTTCTCCTCATCTGTCCAGGCCTCTCTGTTGTGTTCCCTGTCAGGGCAGTCATTGGTGGTAGCTGGGCACCATCTACTTCTTCTGGTTTCTGGCTGGTGGAGTCTCTGGTCCATTTGGTCCTTTAGTCCTTTGGGCTAGTATTTTCCTTATGTCTTTGTTTTCTTCATTCTCCTTTGGGGAGCAACAATTAATCCAACAAATATGCCATTCTGGAAGTCAACTTTTGTCCTTTGAAACATGGTAGGGATCAGGTGGGACAATCTCTGAGGTGTCTGGCCAGGAGCAGCTACATTATTTGTAAGGCCCAGTGCAAAATAAGAGTCCAGTGCAAAATTAAAATGTGGGTCCCTTGTTAAAAAATTAATAATTTCAAGCTGGTGATAGCAGAGCATTAAACTAACCATGAGGTCTTTCTGAGCATGGGCCTTTATATGACCGCATAGGTTGTTGGTCCAAAAAGCTGACCCCGTTCCTAGCAGATTGGGATTGCTGGCTTTGGGACCAAGGAGCCAGGCATCGCCCTGTGCTGAGGACAGAGGAGATCAGACCATGAGGGTTCAGGCACAAAGAGGGACTGGGTTACTGAGCACGGAAGGAATGTGGGGGCCCCTCTGAATCTATTTCCCAATACCTATGGTGTCTTTACATCTATCTACCCATAAAAAAAAAAAAAAAAATTTTTTTTTTTTCACCCATACCATCAACAAATTCTCACTGAGGCCTGCCCTGAGTCAATGGGGATATAGCCGGACCTTGAATGTGTATAAGGAGCCCTGGTGGCACCGTGGCTAAGCTGACCATCAACAAGTTCTCACTGAGGCCTGCCCTGGGTCGATGAAGATATAGCTGGGCCTTGTAGGCACAATGGTAAAGAACTACTAAACAAAATGTCGGCAGTTCGACTCCACCAGCCGCTTCCTGAAAACCCTATGGGACAGTTCTACCGTTGTGTACGGTCGCTATGAGTCGGAATCGACTCCCAACAACGGGTCAACGTGAGAGAGAGAGAGAAATACATAAAGGCTAAAAATAGAAGAAAGCGACAAGCACTGGAGAGCAGGAGTCAGAGGAACGACAGGCTCATTTCAGCCGGCGAGAAAGTCTTTGTGAAGGAGGCACTGACATGGACCAGAGTGGAGGGTAGGGGATGTACAGCGGGAGACAGACGAGGAAAAGAAGGGAAAGCGGAAAGACAGGACTTGAATGGGAAGCATGAACTGTGAAGGGGCTAGATGAGGCGCGGCAAGCACCAGCCCCAGAGGGCCGTGAACGCCGGGTGAAGATTTTTCAGTTTGCAGTAGGGGTGGGGCACCAAACGCTTAGGAGTCGGAGCAGCGACAGACCCCTCGGCTTCCAAGCTTTCAGACGCCGTATCCGGACTAAACTTGGAGAGAAGCAAAGAGGCGGAAACCAGCGGGGTGATGCAGCCAATCAGATCTCGGGCTCTCCAAACGCAGCGAGCGTTCGCCCTGTGCTCAGAGCCGCAGGTGGGGCTTGGCCTCGAAGGGGCGTGTCTCCCCTCCAGATCGGCACGTGCCACTGCCTCCAGCCCGGGCCACGCAGAGGCAGCGCTCGCCCTGCCCCAGGGGTGGGCCCGCCACTGAGGGCGCGCGAGGACGCGGCGCGATGCGCAGCCGCAGAGGATCGCTTCCGGGGGGGGCGGGTCAGCGGAAGTGAGGGCGGCGAGGCTGGCTACCCGCTGTGGTAGGAGGGGCCGTGAGGTAAGTCCTGGAGCCGGGATTAAGGTGAGAAAAGGTGCGTGTGCCACTCCAGAAGCGAGAATGCAGGCTTCTGGGCGGGCCAGATACTGCCAGACGCTGTGCGGAGCCTGTGACTCCTGTTCCCGTGCTAGTTCTCGCGGGAGCCGGTGTTGGCCGCCGCATTTGGCAGGAGGGGAAACTGAGTCCCCGAGGGGTAGTTGTTGCCCCGAGTCACCCAGCAAACGGTGGCCGGGCTAGACCAAGTGCCTTCCCCTTTCGGCCGCGCTCCCAGACGGGCGGCGGCTCCTCAGCCATCTCCTCGCCCCTCCTGAGACCCGGCCCCGGCTCAGAGTCCTCGGGCCTGGGGGTCCAGGGGCCGCCTGGGCAGGCGGCGAAAGTTTGGCCGACCTTGGCTCTGGTCGGGTCGAGCTGTCGCGGAGGAGGAGAGGCTTGTTTCCCCTGCCACCGCAGCGGTTTCCCCTGCCAGCGCAGCTCCTTGAGGCCCTCGCGGGGTGACTGTCGGCGCAGGTCGCCAGTCGCTGGTCCGCTCAGCAAAGTTTCACTGAGCACAGCGGCGCCCGGGACCCAAGGGTGATGAGACAGGCCCAGCTCTGGCGGAGCGCCCAGTCTCCTTAGGGAGACTATGTGTAAACAGAATGACAACAACCTCATAAGGGGCTCTGGGAGCGCAGAAGTGGTGAGAACCAACCACTGGCCAGCGAACTGCGGGAAGATTTCGCTGAGACCGTGACACTTGCGTGTAGGGTTTTGAAGGCTAAGTTAGTGTTCTCCTTCATTGATTCATTTCTTAATTCCACAAATGTTTATTAAGGGCTTACTGTGTCCTGTGTACTAGGCAGGTGTGTTGTGGGCTGGGGAAATCCCTTCCCTTCTGACAAGCAGCAGTTACCTGATACTATTGCGAGAGGATTCAGAAGAAAGGTAGGGTGCTGTGGGATGAACAGTAAAGGACCTGACCCTGTCGCGGCAGGGGAAATGATGCTTGAACTGAACTCTGAACAGTGAATAAGAATGAAGTCTGGTGAAAGGGGTGCTGATGTTTCTTCAGTTAGAGGGAGCAGTGTAGACAAAGCCTCAGAGGTGGCATTCCTGGCCACTGAAAGAAGGCCAATATGGCCGGAGGCAGAGGGAAAGCAGGACATGTGGCTGGTTAAGTGTGCAGGGTCAAATTGTAGGAGGCTGTGTAGGCTCCAGTGAGTTTGGTCTAAGAAGGGGGAGACCTTGCATGTCATGTTGAGGAATCTAGGTCTTATCCCATTGTCTCTAGCAAGCCAGTAGAGGGTTTTGAACACAGGAATAATATGATCAGCGTGTGTTTCAAAAAGATTCCTCAGCCTGTGGTGTGAGTGTTAGGCCCAGCTGAGTCTTTGGAGGTAAGATCAGGGGGGAAGTGGTTGTAATGAGTAAAGCGAGAAGCAGAGAGAAGTACTGTACTTGGAGATTTCTGCAGGCACTGACATCAGCACAGAGCCTGACACAAAGAGAAACTTTGATAAAAGGCTAGAACAGAAGGGAGAATACCGAGCCTCTGTAGGAGGCGGTAAGATCTGGACCGGTCTTAGGTTTTTGCTACTAGCACGACCACTGAGTGACCTTAGACAAGTCCCTTCTACTTTCCAGTTTCTTTTCCCCATCTACATCATAAAGTGCATATCTCTTCTCTCAGGGGTGGGAGAGACCATCTGAGGGAGGGTTCCAAAAAGCTGTCCAGTCCGTCCCTTCTTCACAGTTTGTCCATGGCTCACTAGCGACTTCTCACTCAGCCATTCCTGGCCCTCATGACCTGACCCTCAGTCTGTCTTTGCAGCCTTACCATCCTCTGTTTCTCTCTACATATCCTTCACCTTCCTGTCCTGGACCTTTGCACTTGCTGCTGTTTTTCTGTCCTTCCTAACCCGCTGAACTCACCATGGGGCTTTGGGGCCATAGGACTGAACTTACCTAGCCACCTGCCTAGCCTGCCTCTCTTAAAAAAAAAAAATTGCTGTCAGTTGATTTCAACTCACGGTGACCCTGTGTGTGCAGAGTAGAACTGCACTCCACAGGGTTTTCAAGGCTGTGAACTTTCAGAAGCAGATCACCAGGCCTTTCTTCCAGGGTGCCTCTGGATGGGTTCAAACCTCCATTAGGTAGTGTTATTCAGCCTTAGTTAGAGTTATGTACTCAGGTTCTTTCTCCCTGCTAGACTGTTGAGTTCCTTGAGGGCATGGCTATATCTTAGGATTCCATAGCCCCAACAGTGCCCGCACAGGGCCTGGTATCATTGGTGTTTGGTGAACAAGGGAATGAATGAGCTCATTGATTACATCTGCTCAGCACGAAGGACAGCTGTGAAGAGGCCAGTCAGTAGTGACCCCAACCATCTGTGCTATGTTTTAACTGTTCATTAAGCACTTTAAAATTGCCTGTTTCACTGATTGACCCTCAAGGTAACCTGGCGTAGTAGTCTTACCCACTTTTTACAGATGGAAAAGCCAGTGTTCAGAAAGGTTAAATGGCTTGCCTAAGGCTACAAAGCTAGTAGGTGGCTGGGCCAGGATAAAAATGTTTGGCTCTTCTCCATGTAGCCCAGTAGACTGAGTCTGCCAAGAGCTGGCTGTTAACTTTCTTGTTCTCCATCTTGCCTTTCCCCATTGTGGGGCCCTAGCGGTGTTAGGCTTGGTGGCAAGGGCAGGGCTCTTTCATCCTTCAAGAGTGAATGCTGGGCTTCAATGGTACCTACAGTTTGGCTTTTCCATGAACGTGTAGCTACCAAAGGATTCTACTTACATCCAGTCTTGCCTCAGGAAACCTAAGGGTCCAAGAAGTCTCCCAGGGTTGGCCAAGCTCACCCAGCAAGTCTGGAACAAAACCTTTAAGAAGCCATTATTGGGCAAGGACATCTTGGACTGGTTTTCTCTGTGAAACATCAGAAAAGCTCTGTTGCTTTGCTGTTAGTCATAACTCTGGAGGACTTGGTTTAGTGGGGCTTGTGTCCTGGCCATCAAGTATCCACTCTGGGGGTTGTTGCACAGGACGGGAAGTGTGTTCCTCAAGATGGCCTGATATGAAGGAGCCCCGCCTCCTACCTCCCCGATCCTCCAGAGCTGCCCTGTGGTTGCCTTGTCCTTCAAGTGCAGGAGCCGGTTGAAACATCAGGGATGGAAGCCAGTGTGGTAAGCAGCATCCACAGAGGGGTGGTGTGGTGGGGAACGCTGAGCACTGGGCCTGCTGAAGTACTGTTCCAGGCTCTGAGACTCTCGGCTTATCCCTTCCTTTCCCCTGGAGGCCTGGAATTAGAGACAAGCCACCTCTCCATCCCCTCCCCCAGGCATAGCCAACTGTGTTCTTGGGGCCAGTCAGGAGTCAGTCCTGCCTTTCTGTACAGAGGGAGGGGAGGGAAGCCTGGATGCCCCCTACACCCAGCTAATGTTTCACCCCTCCACTGGATCCTCTCAATGCCTGGGGCTGAGGAGGACACAGCTCTTAGGTGGCTGGCCAAGGCGAGGTTGGGAACAGGGAAACTTGCCCTCATAAATGACACTTGAGCTACCCCTGGACCGGGGTGCTCTGTCCTTGGGATTGAGGAATTCATTCCCCCCAAGGGCAGGGACAGTCGTTGGAGTCTCTTAGTCTGAGGTTGTGGCCGTCTCTTTCCCTCTCTATTCTAGACCATCCCAATCTGGCAAAATAAGCCACATGGGGCTGCTCGCAGTGTAGTGAGAAGAATCGGGACCAACCTGCCCCTGAAGCCATGTCCCCGGGCATCCTTTGAGGTGAGTACGCTAGAAGGAAGGGCAGGAAGAGTAGAGGCTGAGAGTATGGGAAGACAGTGCTGCTCTTGTGCCCAGACCACTCGGCATTGCCAAGGCAGGTTGCTTTCCAGATCGTTGTGTCATTTTGTCAATAAACATTTACGAAGTGTTTATAATGGATCCTGGTCAGTGCAGCTTCCTAATCGCACACAAACCTCTGACCACAACAGTCAGACGTCCATTTGGCCCATAAATTAATAATCATGTCTCTGTTGCTTCTGCTAACTGATTCTGACTTCATCAGCCTCCAGAGATCGAGTTTATCACAGCAGACCGCAAGGCCCTGGATCACATCTTTAGACCAGTTAGGTATGTCTGTGTACTGAGGTTTTTGCCTGCAACCTTAGCATGTCCCCACATGGGACACTGAGTGATGTATATAACTCTGAGTTGAGCTCTGGTTTTCTTTACCAACTCTAAGGCTAGGACACTTAGCCACCTATTTTCAGTGTTTCCCTAAGGCCATTACCCCCATCCGCCTCTTTCTGCTAAGTCTGGCCACTCCTTAGCTCTGTGTCTGGGGGGCCTTTAGCACTACTCTGTAGCAGAGATTCCTGCCTGGTCCCCATCTCTGAGAACCCTTTGCAATGGAAAACTACCATTTTTTAGGCCCAGCTCCCTCCCTCTTGGAAGTAATGGTTAAGTACCAGCTCCAGACTAGATGCTTACGGTGTGTGGGTCTGAGGAGCTGGGACACAAAAGAAATCCTTCTGATTTCTGCCTGCACAGAGGAGACAGCAATATATGCATGAAGGCACATGGGCCCAGGTGAAAACAAATGAAAGAGCTGAGTTTATATATCAGGTGCTGAACTGTGAAGTTTACATAGGAGCTGGAGTGAGAAGTAGTGTCAACGTTGGTATTAGAATCAGGAACGGGGTTGGAAATTAGTGTGTGCGTGTTGTTAGGAAGGGAGTGTCCCATGACCCAGATTGCCAGTCATCTAGGATTGCCTGAAGGGGTAGGCACGATGTGGTCCTAGCTATACCAGAAGCAAAGGGAAGGAAGGCCAGCTGGTGAATGGGACTGACTTCGTGGAGGGTGCCCCACAGTTGGCTACCTCTCCAGTCCTTTGGCCAGATGCTCCTGGTCAGAGACCATCCAGGGCACAGGGTCCCACAGAACAGGAGCATGTGTGAGTTGTGTTAGTAACACTAGCTAACATTTACAGAGTACATACTATGTGCCAGGCACTGTGTGCCAAGTACCTTATATGCACCAACTCATTTAACTGCCCAGCATAAAGGAGCACTCAGAACTAATCCAGGAAAGCAAGTGGAGGCTTCCCTAAATGGCCCATCTTAGCAGCACCTCTTGGATCTGTGGGCATCCTCTGTGTGACCTTGGAGTGTCACTTAACTCCTGGGAGTCTGTTTAAAAGCTAGAGGTATCAATCCCTGATCTACCTACCAAACAATTCAGAGCAAAAACATCTGGATTTAACTTGTGTGTAGGTGTGCTTTTGAGAAATTATTCCAGATTTCTATTATAAATTATTAAATATTTAAGGGAATCTTATAATTTTCTTTTATATTATATAGATATTAAATTATGGAAAGTAAAAAAGGAGAAAGGAAAATAAATTACCTATAATCACACAGTCATGACATAATTTTGTAGGTCCTTACCATTTTTTTCTAGATACAGCCTTTTTACTTTGCTGTCATCATAGTCAGCACGTGATTGAATCCTCCAGACTTATTTAACATAGTGTTAATTAGTCTCTCTGTTCTGTCCTAGTTCATTTGGTTGAGGGGCTATTTTAAGGAATCTTGTTATGCTTCTGGAAACCCTGGTGGCATAGTGGTTAAGAGCTACAGCTGCTAACCAAAAGGTCGGCAGTTCAGATCTACCTGGTGCTCTTTGGAAACGGTATGGGGCAGTTCTGCTCTGTCCTGTAGGGTCACTGAGTCAGAATCAACTTGACAGCAACAGGTTTTTTGGTTTACTATGGTTCTTTGTTTAATTCATCATTTCTTTTTATTTAAATCTAGATAATCAAATTATCAACCTTGTTTAAAACAACACTGCTATAACAATATAAATCCCAATTTATAAAGGGGTTGCAAAGATTTAGCCTGGGAGAAATTTCCTGGTGATGTAACAGGTTGTTGATGACCTTGCACTTGTATTCTTGCAACCAGCAGACAAGACGGTCTTGGACAGTGGCCATTTCTGTCAAGAGGTAACTCAGGCCAGACATGCTAAAGACCCTTTTGCTGTAGGCCAGCGTCAGGAAACTTTTTCTCTAAAGGGCCAGATAGTAAACACAGGCCATACAGTCAGTTCAACTTGAAAGCAGCCATGGACATTACATAAACCAGTGGGCGCGGCTGTTTCCCAGTAAAACTTTTTATATAAAAACAGGCACCAATGCCTGCTCTAGGCCACCATGTTTTGGTTGGATGATAACAGCAGCCTGATAGCTGGTCTCTTCCACCTTCCCGTCCATGTTCCACGCAGCAGCCAGAGTAATCTTCCTAATCCTCAAACTTGATCCTTAACTACTTGAAAGCCTCCAATGGCTTGTCATTGGTCTTAGCATCAAAGCTCCTGATTTACTCTCTAGCCTCTCTGTTCCAGCCATGCTGAACTGTCTGTAATCCCATGAACTCTCTTGCTTCTGGCCTCTTACCCAATCTGTTCCCAATCAGGAACACTCTTCCCTTTTAGGACAGCCCCTTGACACATCTTATGTGTTTTGCACAGTCCTCTCTGCATGTCTCGTCACAGGGTCAGTAAATGTTTGCTGATGAATTTTGCCTCCCCATAGGCCCTACCCAATATCTCTGACCTGTGTCTGAGGGATGCGCCCCCGGTTCCTACCCTGGCTGACATCGCTTGGATTGCTGCAGATGAAGAGGAGACCTATGCCCGGGTCAGGTAGCTGAGGCAGTAGCCAGTCTGCCAAGGGATGGGAAGCATCTTCCCAGACAAAACAGCAGGCAGCAGAGAGAGTTCTCGTGAGAGATGAGAGCCCAGGGCAGTAGGAGTGAGAGCTGTTGCCGTTCTGCAGTCACAGTGCCAGGACTCAAGAGAGGGTGCAGAGCTGGGCTGTGTTACTCTTGTAAGAAAGGGTGGAGTAATTTGAGTAGGAGTTCAGTGGCTAGCTGTCTCTGACTGAAAACTTGCCTTTACCTGGTCCAGGAGCGATACACGCCCCCTGAGGCACACCTGGAAGCCCAGCCCTCTGATTGTTATGCAGCGCAATGCCTCAGTGCCCAACCTGCGTGGGTCCGAGCAGAGACTCCTGGCCCTGAAGAAGCCAGGCCTGCCAGCCCTAAGTCGCACCACAGAACTGCAAGATGAGCTGAGCCACCTGCGCAGCCAGATTGCCAAGATCGTGGCAGCTGATTCAGGTAGGAGCCCCTGAGAAGGGCCAGAGTATAGCAGGCTGTCGCTTTTACCACAGGGTTTTGGGCAGAGTAAGGGTAAGGAAAATGGTGGTCCCTGGTTGCCCTCAGGCCAAGCTGGCCTGTGGTATCCCTTGGATGTTTTCCACCATTTTCAGCTGGTTTCGTTAGGAGCAAAATCACTGACCCTCTAACCCCAGGCAGACTGATACCTTGGTTACAAAAACCAGCATCCCTTTCTAAGTGCCTTTAAGATCACATCTTCCATGAACCCTCAGTGGCTTTCCTTTTCAGTATAAGAAATAAGCATTCCCCCTCCCTACCACTGAGAGATGTGTCCCATTTAGGCACCTGTTTTCTGTTTCTTTGTCCTCTTAACCAGAGACCACCATTCTGTGTGTAGTTAGGGCAGAACCACTGGACATGGATGGGAGTCTGCCTTGACTACACTGCACACCAACAGGTGGACTGCTGCCGAGATGCCCAGGGGGTTTATCTTCATATTCCTCCCATCGTCTTATTTTTGTTTTTTTGATCCTCATTGACTAGTAGCTCTTGAACCTTATCAGTTGGTAGAGTACATGGAAATCATGGTGTTCTCTGAAATCATCATGTATTTAATTCCCTTGTGTGGAAGCTTTATTAAGGAATTGTCACTGAATTTTCCACTTGTATTTCTTGGCTACTTCCTTGTTTTGTCATCCAAGAGACAAGCAGAAACAGTTTTTGAAAAAACTTAAAAATTGAGGAAATATTCTCCATTAAAATTTGGGAAACTAGGAAGATCATTACCATTCTTTTTTTTCTGCAGACCACTTCTTCCAGCTCAGCAGAATTCAGAGGGACACACAGTCAACAGCACTAACCCTGTTATAATGGAGAAAAAAATAAACTCAGGCCTTGATTTTGTTACTCTTGCTTCAGTCTGAGACAGTGTTGTCACTCCAGTGACTGCGGGGCTTTGGGGTCTTTCTGCCCTTCCTAAACGTTGGAAGAGCCTGTTGCTGTCTACATCTTCCTGAGACCCTGAGTAGGGAGGGTGCTGAAGGGAGCATCTGCTAGCTCCAGACATCATCCTGGGAGTTCCCAGGATGTCATGGTATCAGCCCAGGAAATGAATGTTCAGTAGGCAGTGATGTGGAAAGAAGATAGTGCTGTTATGTTCTGGCCCCAATGTCCATCCATGCCTGTTGTTTTCTCTTTCAGCTTCGGCTTCATTAACGCCAGATTTCTTATCTCCAGGAAGTTCAAATGTCTCTTCTCCCTTACCTTGTTTTGGATCCTCATTCCACTCTACAACTTCCTTTGTCATTAGTGACATCACTGAGGAGACTGAGGTAGAGGTCCCTGAGCTTCCATCAGTCCCCCTGCTTTGTTCTGCCAGCCTTGAGTGTTGCAAACCAGAAAACAAAGCCACCTGCAGCTCATCTGAAGAGGATGACTGCATCTCTCTGTCCAAGGCCAGCAGCTTTGCGGACATGATGGGTATCCTGAAGGACTTTCACCGGATGAAACAGAACCAAGATCTGTAAGTATTATTTGAGAATCTTGGTGGTGTGTTTACTGTTTGTTGTCCATAGCCAGTGAGCTAACAGAATGTGAAAGCTTTGTGCACAGTATCTAGGACATGGTATGGCCTTAGTAGTAGCCATCTATTAATTGTTCACAAAGCTTGCTGACTACCGTGCCTGCTAGTACCTGGGTCCCACCTTGAGGACAGAGCAACACTTTACATTCGTCAGATTATGTCCCCAACCCAGTAACTCTCTATGAAGCTTCTATGACTTTGCCTTGGTCAAGTCGTGTTGACTTCCCCAGTATTGTGTACTCTTACTCTTCACCAGTTACCACTTATCTATTGTCTAGTTAGTGTTTTGCCCTTCTCAACCCCTCCACTCCCTCGTAATGATCAAAGATTGATTCTTGCTGCATGTAAACCTTTTCATGGGTTTTTACAGTAGTGGTCTCATACGGTATTTGTCCTTTTGCAACTGACTTAATTTCACTCAGCATAATGCCCTCCAGATTCATCCATGTTGTAAGATATTTCATAGATACATCATTGTTCTTCGTTGTTGGGTAATATTCCATTGTATGCATATACTAGTTTACCCATTGATCTGTTGGTGGGCACTTAGGTTGTTTCCGTCTTTTTGCTATTGTGACTAATACTTGTGAACATGGGTGTGCTTGTGTATTCGTGTGACGGCTCTTATTTCTCTAGGATATATTCCTACGAGTGGAATTGTTGGATTGTATAGTATTCTATTTCTACCTTTTTAAGGAAGCACATACCGTTTTCTGAAACGGTTGCACCATTTTGCATTCCCCCCAGTGGTGCGTAAGTGTTCTAGTCTTCCCGCAGCCTCTCCGGCATGTTATTGTTTTTTTTTATTATTATTGTTAGTGCCAGTAATGTCAGAGTGAGATGGTATCTCACTGTAGTTTTGATTTGCATTTCTCTAATGGCTTAATGATCAGGAGCATTTCCTCATGTCGATTAGCCGCCTGAATGTCTTCTTTGGTGAAGTGTCTGTTCATATCCTTGGCCCATTTTTTAACTGGATTATTTGCCTTTTTGTTGTAGAGGTGCTCTAGGTGTTTCTGACAGTGTGAGGGATTTTGGGAACTGCATACCTTGAGAAACTCATCCAGTAGAGAAGCCCTAGAGCCCCGACCTGAGGGAGTCTCTCCTAGGGTGGTCTGTGCTCCTGCACGGGCTCATCAGCGAACTTGTTTAAATGCAGGTTCCTGGCATTTTTGTTCTTATGTTTGAGATCCTGACCTTGAAGGCCAGAGCCCAGGGTGCGCAGCTACATTTGTTAACACAGATTTTAAAAAGCTGTTGTGGGAGCATGGCAGTAAGGGCTCTCTCTTGAGTTGATGAAGTTCCTTGTGCAAGGAGTGCTTTGTGTCTCCTGGGCCCCATTTCCCTCTGAAAACCAAACAAGGCTAAGTGATTCCCCCATTGCTTCCTTTAGGGAAGTAAAATTTTTAAAAATATTTTATTAATTTTTAGGGTAAGTTTACACAACAAAACAGGTTCCCATTCTACAATTTCTGTACATAACGTTCAGGAACACTGGTTGCACATTCATCACATTGGGCCAGCATTCTCATTACTTCCGTTCTAGTGTTCCACTTAGGGAAGTCATTTTACTTTCCTTTTCTGGCCCTAGCCAGGTTGGTCGTACTGACCCATAGTTCTTTGTCTTTCCCATCCCAAATTCTGCTGCTGCTGTTTCTGGGCTCCCTGAGTCTTTTTCTTCTGGTCACAATATTTTATGGATCAACTCTCAGACTTTGTCGTACTGGCCTCGTGCACCAAATTAGATCCAAGACCCTCATTGCCAAGTCTCTCCTTCCCCTGGTGTCCTGGAATCTTTTCTGTCTTGTTAGTACAAGAAGCTGGGTTGGTGAGGGAGAATGGGAAAGAAGCCCAGTCTCAGCAGAGGTTCAGAAATGTGACAGACTAAAGGCAGATCCTCTCATTTTTGCTTTCAAGCTTTAATAACCAATCTTGACTCTGATGCCTAGTTTAATGGCCAATAAAACGTCTTCATAATGATCTGTTTAAGTTCGCTAGAATTTCAGTTGTTTTCCGGGTATCTGGATATATTGGGTAATTTAAACCTACCTCAGTCTGGATCTCTCATTAAGAAAAAACAAAAACAACTCTACTACCTTGTTGAGGAGACAAGGTAACAGGAAATCATCAGCAAACCTTTTCCCCAAAAAGGTAATAAGGGTCAGAATGGCCAGGAATCATCGCTTAACTTTCTCTGCTGGCTCTCTGGAGAAATGCTACTAAGATACAGCCAGAAGATGGAGCAGAGGCTTAGCCACCAGAGGCCAACTGTGACAGGTTGATGGCCCTTTATTTTGCCCACATTTTAGAGTCATTTCAGGAGATAGTAAACCATTCTAGTTAAGAGCATGAGATTTGGAACCAGCTACCTTGGTTTTAACTTCTCGATTCACCACTTAGTGAATTGGACAGATTGAATAAATTTTCTGTGCTTCAGTTTCCTCATCTGTAAAAAGCGACTGTAATAGCCTCTACCTCATGTGACTGTTAAGGATTAAACAAGATAATGTATGTGAATACTGTCCAGGACTAACTACTCAATAAATACGAGCTGTTATTGGGTCTCCAGGAGCCGCAGTTTATTGAAGGAGGAAGACCCTGCCGTCCTTATCTCTGAAGTCCTAAGGAGGAAGTTTGCTCTGAAGGAAGAAGATATCACTAGAAAAGGAAACTGACAGTACCCAGCTCTGCAAACTCAGTCTCAGGCTCCTGGAGGTCCTTCAGTAGCTGCCTTCCTCACCGCAGATGTTTCTGCCTCCCAATTAGAAATGTGCAGCCATCTTGCCAACAGGCTAGAGCATGGACTGAGAGAGGAGCTACATGTCTCCCACACTTCAAACCTTAGCAGAAGCTAAGGCCTGTGTTTTGAGCTGAGACATTTGTTACAGGTAATTGTGGAGGGTGGAGTGTCTCAGTTTAAAGGGTGAGATAGAAGTTGCTGGTTTTTCTTTGCCCCTATATGAAAATAGGTCCTAAATGGATGACTGACTTCACTGCATTAGACCCCATAACTGGTCTCACAGGACACTTTGTGCCCAGCTGTCACTCACTCTCAGCTGCTTTCTTTCAGCAGAGCAGGGCTGAGGGGAAGAGGCTGTAAACGTTTATGTACATGTCCACAGGGCAGGGAGAATCTCACGCTGCTCCATTGTAAACCTACACCAATGCCTGGCAATCACCCTCTGCCCTTCCCTGTCCAATACCTAGATACAGGGGTCAGGCGGCTGGACCAGCTGACACTGGGCTGCTGCTGGGAGGCCTGGGCTGTTTTTTTCTTACACATTTTGTAATACTGTACAACCACATATACCGCCCTGGGGCCTCATCAGATCTACTGTTGTTTGAACTTTCTCTTCCTCGGACTTTTCGTTTAAGCCCAGTAGGAAAGAGTAATGAGGAGGGGAAGGAGTGCACCACCCTTCTTCTAGGCCCCTGACTGCTCCTTTGGGCTGGGCCAAGGTTTGTACCTACCACACCACTGCATGACTCAGATGCCCTCAGGTCCCTTTCTCTGCGGTATGTATACTCTGTGTTCGGGCTGAAGCACTACTTGACATTAAAGGATTTGGAGAGATTGTATTTGCCTGGTCCATCTGAGTTGTGATTACCCAGTATCCCTCAAGATTATAGTATTCCTGTTAATTTGAAGGTACATGAACCTTCTTAAACAGGCTCCTGGCTTCCCCTCTTATAAGGTCCTGCCCTTTAGAAGACTTCCCTAGTGAGCTTCATTCATCTCCCTTTCTGTAACAAAATAATTGTGCCCTTTGCAGGGCTTCAGGCCAAATTGTTCAGGTTCGAACCCCTGCTGGCAGTTTGCATTTCTGACAAGTTCCCAGGTGATGCTAATGCTACTGGTTAGGTACCAATTTTGAGAACCACTAGTAGAGCACGGTTCTCTAAATTTATACATAAGAATCACCTGGAGATCTTGTTAAACTGTAGTCTGTCTGATTCAGTATATCTGGAGCAGAAATACAAATTCTTAACAGGAGTTCAAACCGGTTCAAAGTCCTGGCCCTACGCTCTTAAAAGCAGTTCCATCTTATTAACTTTGCAGGCTTTCCCTTAAGCCTTTTAGATATCACTCCTGCATTATGGGAAACTGCCACCTGGTGGATGATGTCTTGAGTACAACACAGGTCAAATTAGACTCGTTTTCTCATCTGCCCCGTGGAAATGACAGCATATGTATACTATTAAAAAGTCACTTGTTCAAAAAAAAAAAAATTGGTAATGTTTTAATTACCATCACCCTGCTTTATAGACAGTCATTTACTTAAGATTGAAAGTTTTACAAAGAGGGTTTCCTCTCACCTTGTGAAAGAAAATAGTATAGTCACATCTAGACTAGTATATAGCTAAGGCTTTTTTTTTGGAGCCCTGGTAGCACAGTGGCTAAAGTTCTTGGCTGCTAACCAGAAGGTCAGCAGGTTAAACCCACCAGCTGCTCCACGGAGAAAGATTTGGCTGCCTGCTTCCATAAAGATGTACAATCTTGGAAACCCTATGGGGCAGTTCTACTCTTGTCCTCTAGGGTCACCATGAGTCGGAATCAACCTTGACCATAAGGGGTTTGGTTTGCATTAAGGCTTTAGGGAGAATGATTTAAATATCAAGTATAAAAAAAAAAAACCAAACCCACTGCTGTCGAGTTGATTCCGACTCATAGTGACCCTACGGGACAGAGTAGAACTGCCCCATAGAGTTTCCAAGGAGCGCCTGGCAGATTCAAACTGCCGGCCTTTTGGTTAGCAGCCGTAGCACTTAACCACTACACCACCAGGGTTTCCAATATCAAGTATATAAACTTAAAATGCTATAAAGTTACCACAAAAATAACATAAAACTCCCACCAGCCTACCTTTTTCTGTCCTCACCTCCACAGGCAGATTTGCCTTATCACTCAAAAAGTTGTCAAAAATAATGGTCCCAAGCGTAGGTTTAGTGGGTAAGATTATAGCCAGCGAGTAAAAGAACATAATGATAAGCAGGATCCCAGTCAGGCATCTGGAAGGGGAGGCTCATAAGAGGCTCTTCAGTGCAGGGACAAGAACCTACCTGCCTCCTCAGTGCTCATCATAGACTTGTTCAGGGCACTTACTAGCCACCACCTTCCTCAGGAAAAGGTACCAATGCCAATCACAGTGTCTCAGATGGCACCACCTGCTTTATTTACACAAAGAAAATGCTCAATAATGACAACAGTTTCATCCTGTGCCCCACCCCCCCCACCCCCAAAAAAGATCAGTTTTACATATCTCCATTTCAAGGCGCTCTTACAACCAAATCTTCAAAGGCATTCAAAATTGGTGCCTGATAACTTGATTACCTTCAGAGTCCTGGGTAAAGAGCCAATTAGCCTGCAGATTTAACTGAGCGGGCCCATCCTGGCACCAAGCCTGAGGGCTGTTAGGAGCCTGCTGTAAACCCTGATTCTGGTCGTTGGTGACATCTCGGAAAGGAGCTCTAGGGTTGTGGGCAATGACCCGCTGGCCCTGAGAATCGGCACTGAAAAGCTGACTCCAGGAGTCCTTGTCTCTCCTTTCACTGTCCCAGGAAAACAGAGATACGGGACAGGGGCTTTGCTTTGCTGACACTGTGTTTTCTCCGCTCCGGGAATCCCTGTAAGGCTGAGTGTGAGGGGCCCGCCTGTTCTCTTTGGCAGATACCTTGCTTTCCAATTTAGTCCTGTCCAAGGGCTGATGGCATTTGCCCCCATGCAGTTTCACATCTCTCTCAATGTCCTGATACTTATTTTTCTTAGATCTCTGAAGCCCTTCCCTATTCCCAGAAGAATCTTCCTCTCCCTTGTCCTCCTTTTGGTCCGGCAAACAAGAACTTTCCCAGTCCTGGGTGAAGGAAAAAGCCAGTGAGGCTTTTCTCTCTCCAGCACAGACTGGAGTGTCAGGCAAAGACAGCGCAGTCAAAACTGGGGTTTCCAGTCTGGGGGAACCAGAAGTCTCCTGGTGGGACTGAGGACAAAATCCAGTGTCCTGGATGTCTGCAGGGGTTGAAGTGGCTAAAGGGGCTGCCATACAATCATCATGCAAGCCGTGGAGAAAATGCTCCAGCTGGGTTGCATCTTTCTTAGACTCTTTGTCGGTCTGACTTTCTCTGTGAGAGGAAATGCTTGTCTGATTACCATCACTGGTCTTTCCTAGAAAAAGAAAAGTGAACAACTTTTTAAAAATATTTAATAAAGTATTTAAAGTAACAATCATAAACCCATTGCATGTTTAAAAGTGAACAACTATTCTACAGGAAAATTCAGTTGGCTTTTTCTGAAATCAGTATCGGTTACTACTACGTAGTGTTGAGGTCTTGTTTAGACTCTTCAAATAACTTCCTAGTGGATCTTACTGTTTTCAATCTCTCTATTCCCTCCCAATTTCCCGACTCAAATATTTGGATGCTTCCTTTGCTTAATGAAGTCAAACATGGATTACAATCAGACTACATCCTACCTTCCCAGCTGAATTTCCACATGTGGGTTTGTTTAATATAGGGCACCATTAGTTTTTCTTTTGTTTTTTATTTAATGTGACTTTTGCTGAATAGTGGTCCTGGCCAAGTATATACTCCTGGCTGTTGTCCTGTGAGCATACTCAACACACAGTATTATTTTAAGGTCCCAAAGATCACATTAACTCTGAGAAACCTTCTGGTGACAACATAGGCTCCCCACACCCCAAACGTTTCATGGGAAAAGCAGTAAAGACACAGAAAGTTAAGTCAGCTAGTACCAAAAAAACCAAACCCACTGCTGACAAGTTGATTCCAACTCATGGTCACCCTATACAACAGAGTAGAACTGTCCCATAGGGTTTCCAAGGCTTTAAATCTTCATGGAAGCAGACTGCCACATCTTTCTCCCTCGGTGAACTCAAACCACCGACCTTTTGATTAGCAGCTGAGGACTTATCCAAGTCAGACAGATGTTGTTAGGTGCCGTCGAGTCGGTTCTGACTCATAGTGACTCTATGCACAACAGAATGAAACACTGCCCACTGCCCTGTCCTGAGCCATCCTTAAAATCGTTGTTATGCTCGAGCTCATTGTTGCAGCCACTCTGTCAATCCACCTCCTTGAGGGTCGTCCTCTTTTCCGCTGACCCTGTACTTTGCCAAGCATGATGTCCTTCTCCAGGGACTCATCCCTCCTGACAACATGTCCAAAATATGTAAGATGCAGTCTCGCCATCCTTGCCTCTAAGGAGCACTCTGGCCACACTTCTTCCAAGACAGATTTGTTCGTTCTCTTGGCAGTCCATGGTATATTCAGTATTCTTTGCCAGCACCACAATTCAACGGCGTCAACTCTTCTTCGGTCTTCCTTATTCATTGTCCAGCTTTCACATGCATATGATGCGATTGAAAATACCATGTTTTGGGTCAGGCGAACCTTAGTTTTCAAGGTGACATCTTTGCTCTTCAACACTTTAAAGAGGTCCTTTGCAGCAGATTTACCCAATGCAATGTGTCTTTTGATTTCTTGACTGCTGCTTCCATGGCTTTTGACTAGATCCAAGTAAAATGAAACCCTTGACAACTTCAGTCTTTTCTCCATTTATCATGATGTTGTTCATTGGTCCAGTTGTGAGGATTTTTGTTTATGTTGAGGTGCAGTCCATACTGAAGGCTGTGGTCTTTGATCTTCATTAGTAAGTGCTTCAAGTCCTCTTCACTTTCAGCAAGCAAGGTTGTCATCTGCATAATGCAGGTTGTTAATGAGCTTTCCTCCAATCCTGATGACCCGTTCTTCTTCATATAGTCCAGCTTCTCAGATTATTTGTTCAGCATACAGATTAAATAGGTATGGTAAAAGAATACAACCCTGATGCACACCTTTCTTGACTTTAAACTAATTAGTATCCCCTTGTTCTGTCTGAACAACTGCCTCTTGATCTATGTAAAGGTTCCTCAAGAGCACAATTAAGTGTTCTGGAATTCCCATTCTTCGCAGTGTTATAAATAATTTGTTAATGATCCACAGAGTCGAATGCCTTTGCATAGTCAGTAAAACACAGGTAGATATCCTTCTGGTATTCTCTGCTTTCAGCCAAGATCCATCTGACATCAGCAATGACATCCCCGGTTCCATGTCCTCTTCTGAAACCAGCCTGAATTTCTGGCAGTTCCCTGTCGATATACTGCTGCAGCCGTTTTTGAATGATCTTCAGCAAAATTTTGCTTGCGTGTGATATTGATATTGTTCTATAATTTCCACATTTGGTTGGATCACCTTTCTTGGAATTAGGCATAAATATGGATTTCTTCCAGTCAGTTGGCCAGGAAGCTGTCTTCCATATTTCTTGGCATAGACAAGTGAGCACCTCCAGCGTTGCATCTGTTTGTCGAAACATCTCAACTGATATTCCATCAATTCCTGGAGCCTTGTTTTTCGCCAGTGCCTTCAGAGCAGCTTGGACTTCTTCCTTCAGTACCATCAGTTCCTGATCATATGCCACCTCTTGAAATGGCTGAATATCGATTAATTCTTTTTGGTATGACTATGTATTCCTTCCATCTTCTTTTGATGCTTCCTGCGTCGTTTAATATTTTCCCCATGGAATCCTTCACTATTGCAACTCGAGGCTTGAATTTTTTCTTCAGTTCATTCAGCTTGAGAAATGCCGAGCGTGTTCTTCCCTTTTGGTTTTCCATCTCCAGCTCTTTGCACGTCGTTATAATACTTTATTCTTCTCGAGCCGCCTGTTGAAATCTTCTCTTCAGTTCTCTTACTTCATCAATTCTTCCTTTTGCTTTAGCTGCTTGATGCTCAAGAGCAAGTTGCAGAGTCTCCTCTGACATCCATCTTGGTCTTTTCTTTCTTTCCTGTCTTTTCAGTGACCTCTTGCTTTCTTCATGGATGATGTCCTTGATGTCATTCCACAACTCTTCTGGTCTTCAGTCACTAGTGTTCAATGCGTCAAATCTATTCTTCAGATGGTCTCTAAATTCAGGTGGGATATACTCAAGGTCATACTTTGGCTCTCGTGGACTTGCTCTGAGTTTCTTCAGTTTCAGCTTGAACTTGCATATGAGCAATTGATGGTCTATTCCACAGTCGGCCCCTGGCCTTGTTCTGACGGATGATACTGAGTTTTTCCATCATCTCTTTCCACAGATGTAGTCAATTTGATTTCTGTGTGTTCCAACTGGTGAGGTCCATGTGTATAATAGTCGCCGTTTATGTTGGTGAAAGAAGGTATTTGCAATGAAGAAGTTGTTGGTCTTGCAAAATTCTATCATTCGATCTCTGGCATTGTTTCTGTCACCAAGGCCATATTTTCCAACTACTCATCCTCCTTTGTTTCCAAATTTCGCATTCCAATCACCAGTAATTATCAATGCATCTTGATTGTATGTTCAATCAATTTCAGTCTGCAGCAGCTGATAAAAATCTTCTATTTCTTCATCTTTGGCCTTAGTGGTTGGTGCGTAAATTTGAATAATAGTCGTATTAACTGGTCTTCCTTGTAGGCATATGGATATTATCCTATCACTGACAGCGTTGTACTTCAGGATAGATCTTGAAATGTTCTTTTTGACGATGAATGCAACACCATTCCTCTTCGAGGTGTCATTCCCAGCATAGTAGACTATATGATTGTCCGATTCAAAATGGCCAGTAGCAGTCCATTTCAGCTCACTAATGCCTAGGGTATCGATGTTTATGTGTTCCATTTCATTTTTGATGATTTCCAATTTTCCTAGATTCATACTTCGTACATTCCAGGTTCTGATTATTAATGGATGTTTGCAGCTGTTTCTTCTCATTTTGAGTCATGCCACATCAGCAAATGAAGGTCCCGAAAGCTTTATTCCATCCACGTCATTAAGGTTGACTCTACTTTGAGGAGGCAGCTCTTCCCCAGTCATCTTTTGCGTGCTTTCCATCCTGGGGGGCTCATCTTATAGCACTTTATCAGACAGTGTTCCGCTGCTATTCATAAGGTTTTCACTGGCTAATGCTTTTCAGAAGTAGACTGCCGGGTCCTTCTTCCTAGCCTGTCTCCGTCTGGACGCTCAGCTGAAACCTGTCCTCCATGGGTGACCCTGCTGGTATCTGAATACCGGTGGCATAGCTTCCAGCATCACGGCAACATGCAAGCCCCCACAGTACGACAAACTGACAGATGTGGGGGAGTCAGCCAGTAGGAAGGACAATAATAAAAAGCAACTACTATTGTCCATCCTGTCCATTTTATCACTTGCAGATTGGATCCTATCTCCCTTAAGATAAGGGTGAATGACACAGAATTTCCACTCTCTCCAAATTATACAAAATCTAGTTTCGAAATTCCGATAGTTCGTTTTCTTAGATCCATGGGCTTGATGACTGATTTCCTCTTTCCTTCTCCAATAAGAATTTATAATGCAGAAACTTGTGAAAGCATTTTCAACTTTGCCTAAGAATTCAATATAGACTATAAACTATACCAGAGTTTTTTTTTTTTATTAACTTTTATTGAGCTTCAAGTGAATGTTTACAAATCAAGTCAGACTGTCACATGTAAGTTTATATACACCTTACTCCGTACTCCCACTTGCTCTCCCCCTAATGAGTCAGCCCTTCCAGTCTCTCCTTTCGTGACAATTTTGCCAGCTTCCAACTCTCTCTATCCTCCCATCCCCCCTCCAGACAGGAGATGCCAACACAGTCTCAAGTGTCCACCTGATATAATTAGCTCACTCTTCATCAGCATCTCTCTCCTACCCACTGTCCAGTCCGTTTCATGTCTGAAGAGTTGTCTTCGGGAATGGTTCCTGTCCTGTGCCAACAGAAGGTTTGGGGACCATGACTGCCGGGATTCCTCTAGTCTCAGTCAGACCATTAAGTATGGTCTTTTTGTGAGAATTTGGGGTCTGCATCCCACTGGTCTCCTGCTCCCTCAGGGGTTCTCTGTTGTGCTCCCTGTCAGGGCAGTCATCAATTGTGGCCGGGCTATACCAGAGTTTTGAGATGGAAAAGGGTTAGGAAAAAATCTGTCCTTGATACTTAAACCAAAAAGGCATTTAGGTTTTTGTTTGAGGAAAGACGAGTGCATTTTGAGGGTTTATGCCAAGCAGTTCTGGGAATCAGACCAAGAGCTGAAGCACTACTCCCAACTCCCTCCAACTGGCAGGAACCCTGCCCTGTAAGCCCCAGCCTGCTGTGAGGTAGTTGCTTCCATGAAGAGGGACATGCAAGCAAAAGACTGCCAAAGGATGATGAGACACAAGCCAACTTTACATCAGCCTTTCTAAGAAAACAGCATCTTTAAACTTTGACTGACGTGAGAAGTATCATACAGAAATGTCAGTTCTCAATTAGCCTTATAAAGACTACTCATTGTGGCCAGTCCACAAGACATACCAGACTACAGCAGGTCAGCTCCCCTACTCACCCAACCTCAAGTACAGCTGTCCCCTCTGCTCTATCAGGGAATACAGATATTAGTATCAGATTGAGCAGAATAGAATCAGAGAGAGATGTTTATAAAAGCATGTATATATTGCTTTTTAGAAGGGAGTGATTTCTTGTGTTTTATATAGCCTCTCCCAGTAGGTCAGCAAAGTGGTTATCACCACTTGTCACAAATGTTCCAACATGGAAAAAAACACTCCTTTTTGCTTTATGGATAATGATGTGTTCCCAGTCGGGTCACCGTACCTGGCCGCAAGGTGAAGAAGGAAGCGATGCTGGTCTGCCGGATGCCTGCAGGTGGAGTACTTCTTTGAGTAAAAGAAATCTTAGCCTTCCTCTCTCCTGGAAAGAGTGTTAGCATTTTGATGCCAGATTTGATTAGATACGTCTGAGAAGGGGGAGAAAAAGAACAGAACCAATTGATATCAAAACAGCAGCTAGACAGGAGAGATTCAGTAAGTACCTGTGACCCTCCTGGAACCACACTGGGCCCTCTAGGCTCCACTCATATCCTATCCTCTAGGTAGTCTGCTAGACACCACCTTCCACCATTTCCTGCCATACACACGGTGTTTGTTTTTCTCAGGAATCACATCCTCCAACTATAGCCCCATTTTTTTGCTTCCCCGTGCAAGTCAGTCAGACTGACTAAACAGGATTTGTTAAAAGATAACATTCAGTAAACTCTTTCCATCATATTTAAAGATAATTAGTGATTCCAGATAAGCAGCAGTTTTCAAATAGTCACACAGTGGTTAAGCCATATAGCTTGGGTTCAAATCAGTCCCAATTCTGCCATTACTACCTAGCCGCGTGACTCTCTGCAAACGGCATAATCTCTCTGTGTCTCATTCTCATGTAAAATGGGACAATAATAGTACTCATTCTCATGTAAAATGGGACAATAATAGTACTTATCCCACAGGCCAGAGCCCTGGTGGCACAGTGGTTGAGAGCTGGGCTGCTGGCCAAAAGGTCGGCAGTTCAAACGCACCAGCCACTGCTTGGAAACCCTATGGGGCAGTACAGCTCTGTCCTATAGGGTCATTATGAGTCGGAATAAGACTCAACGGCAACAGGTTTTTTTTAATCCCACAGGGCAGTAATGAGAATTTAGTGAATTCACATAAAAGGTGTTTATAGTACCTGGGTAGTAAGACAGCATTCAGTAAGAGGCAGCGCTATGAGACAGCTCCAATCTCATCGCACCTTCATCTCAGGCCCCTTTAAACTTTATGGTGTGGAACTGGAAGGTGGATGGGAAAGGTTTGGGAAGTGGGTTTTGTCAACTAACTATAATCTCACCCTTATTTAGTGTGCTTTGTTTTTACTTCCACTTGTTTGTTATGGAATGCCTGAGTGGTAGGGAGTCATTGTTAGGTGCCATCGAGTCAATTTCGATTTACAGTGATGGCCATGGGACAGAATAGAACTGCCCCATGGGATTTTCTTGGCTGGCACCTAACAACAACAGTCTTTACAGATGCAGATGGCCAGCTCTATCTCCCACTGAGTGGGTTCAAACTTCCAACCTTTTGGTTAGTAGCTGAGTCCTTAAACCGTTTGTGCCACCAGGGCTCCCTGAGAAGTAGGGAGAGTAGGATTAAATTCAGTTTATAGAAGTGAAAAGCTGTGACCATCAAAGAAGAAATGGGATTTGCCAAAATTCATGCAGAAAGTTGGAGGTAAGCCTAAAACTTGAACTCAAATTATTAATTCTAACTCAAAGTTGACCTCATTTCATGTTTATATTTGGAAACTAAATTGCACATCGAGTAGTTTAAAGAAGAAATAAATCATGAATGAAAAATGCATACACTTCAGCTTGTAGTAGTACAGAACTTAACTTTCCACCGTGAACAACCAGAAAACCAAACAAGATATATGAAACCACTTGTTTTAGATCATGGACAACAGGTAGTACAGGACTTCGATGCCTGAGGGAAGGGAAACAATTGAGGTGAGCTCTGCAATCTTTCTAGCGTCCTGCCTGGAAGCATTTTCCAGACTGCAACGCATAAAGGAGGTACCCGGCCAGGCAGAGCACTGCAGTCCTGAGGAGTTCAGGAGACTAGACTGGAGATTGGGAAGCTGAGGTGGCAGAATGCACAGGAGCAGAGAAAGACTTCCAGAAATCTTCATGGGGATCCCTTCCGTCCACATCTGAATACTAAGCTACACATGTTAGGTGAAACTCCATGAGGCCAGGCAAAGAAATGCTGGGGAACTAACTGCAAGCTGAACAACTCCCAAAGCTCACACAAGGCTGGGAGACATCCAAGTTCCCCCTACTAGTCAGAGAAGAGAAACTAACATCCTTGAACACCAGGGGCATTTAGTAAAGCTCTGAAAAGGATCACCTGTTAGTAGTAGAGCTAAACTAACCCTAGAACAAAAGTTATTCTAAATCTGCCCTAACAGAGCTTTAAAAGGAAGCCTTGAAAGTATCAAGCTGATTAGCAAGTAATTACCTGCCAAAGCAAATTTCAATACTCTTTTTAAAGACAACAAAATGCAACAACAAGGTAGAATTCATAATGTCTACCATCCAGTAAAAAACTACTAGACAGGAAAATATGATCCATAATCAAGGGAAAAAAATCAGTTAATAGAAACAGACCAAGCAATGATGACAGAACTAGCAAAGACTTTTAAAAAGCTACCATAAATACACTCAAAGATTTAAAGAAAAATATAAACAGAAATGAAAGATGAAAAATTCACTACATAGACTTAACAGATTAGGGACTAAAGAAGACAATACAAACTATCCAAAATGAAGCAGAGAGAGAATAAAGACAGAAAAAGGGTAAACAGCCTCAATGATCTGAGGTATATCAAGCATACTAACGTATACGCAATTAGTGTCCCAAAAACCAAATTTAAAGTGGATAGCAGAACGTGAGAAGAAAATACAGATGAAAAAAATGGTCAAAATTTTTCCAGATTTGATAAAAATCAAACAACTGCAGCAAGACTGTCTTTTTCAAAGATGCCCAATAAAAGATCTCCCTTCCCAGATATTCTTCTTATGTGACTTTGACACTCCTCTCATCAAGTGGCAGGGTCCACATTCCCTTACTTTGAACTTGGGAAGAACTTTGTGACTGCCTTGATCAACAGATTATGATAGAAGTAACATTACATGACTTCTGAAACAAGGGCATAAAAATGTCATGCACCTCCCCCCTTGCTCTCTCGGGATGATGTAAAAATGTCATGTCGGGGGCATCCGCTGACCTTCTCTAACTTCACAAGAGGGAAACAGAACCAAAATCAACAGCCCCAAGGCTGATTCCTATGAAGAGGCGGTCAGACATGCCTCCTCTCTCTCCTTTTTCCCAGTTGTGACACCAATCATCCCTTCCCCGGCACTCTGTACTTCTCTGCTGGATTCAGTAATTCATTGCAATGGCCACACAGAACTCACAGACCATACTCACAGTTATGGGGTTTATTCCAAAAAAAAAAAAAACAAACAAACCCAGTGCCATCAAGTTGATTCCGACTCATAGCAACCCTATAGGACAGAGTAGAAGTGCCCCATAGAGTTTCCAAGGAATGCCTGGCAGATTCAAACTGCCGACCCTTTGGTTAGCAGCCGTAGCACTTAACCACTACGCCACCAGGGTTTCCATGGGGTTTATTAGGGAAGTAAAAGTTTACAGTTCAGATTGAGGATCACTCAGGATACAGTTCTTCGGTCAGGACAGCCTCTTCTCAGCCATGCCCAAAGGCAGGTCTTTCTCTGGTCATCAGCCCCTCAGCCTGGCTTCTGCCCTACTCGGGCAAGTATTACAAAGCTCTTTTAGCTCTGCCAGTAAGTACCCTGAGGCATCCCACTCTGCCAGCAAGGCTCCTGCCTGAAGGCACTCAGATTTCTTGGCCCCTGGGCCGGGAAAGCCCACCACTCCATCTCCTGCCTCTGTTGTGGCCGTTTCTCTGCTGCCACTTCTCACCATCTTTGGTAATACAACTCTCTCTGTCTCGCAGTCTCCTGGTTCCACAAGCTGCTTAGGGCAGGGGTCCCAGGTCCAAAGGACACACTCCACTTCTGGTTCTTCTTTCTTGGTGATGGTGAGATCCCTCCCCTCCCACTTTTGAGATGGCTCATTTTAAGCCTAGCAGGATGGCAAAACTGGCCACTCCCCTTCATAGGGTTCCATACACTTTATTTGCATGGTCCCACCCCCACAAACCACCCCACACCTTCCAGTTTGTCTTACTGTGGTGGCTTGCATGTTGCAATGATGCTGGAAGATATGCCACTGGTATTTCAAATACCAGCAGGGTCACCCATGGTGAACAGGGTTCAGTGGAGCTTCCAGACTAAGACTGGGATCAAAGACAAGACGGTGTGTTGTTGTTATGTGCTGTTGAGTCAGTTCCAACTCATAGCAACCTTATGTACAGAACGAAACACTGCCCGGTCCTGCACCATTGTTACAATCGTTGTTTTGCTTGAGCCCGTTACTGCAGCCACTGTAACAATCCACTTCGTTGAGGGTCTTCCTCTTTTCCACTAACCCTGTACGTTACCAAGCACAATGTCCTTCTCCGGGGACTGATTCCTCCTGAAAACATGTCCAAGGCATGTAAGATGCAGTCCCGCCATCCCTGCTTCTAGGGAGCATTCTGGTTGTACTTCTTCTAAGACATATTTGTTTCTTCTTTTGCCAGTCCATGGTATATTCAATATTCTTCGCCAGCACCACAATTCAGAAGCATCAATTCTTCTTCTGTCTTCCTTACTCATTGTCCACCTTTCACATGCATATGATGCAATTGAAAATACCATGGCTTGGGTCAGGCGCACTTTAGTCTTCAAGTGACATCTTTGCTTTTCAACACTTTAAAGAGGTCTTTTGCAGCAGATTTGCCCAATGAAATGTGTCTTTTGATTTCTTGACTGCTGCTTCCAAGACTGTTGACTGTGGATCCAAGTGAAATGAAATCCTTGACAACTTCAGTCTTTTCTCCATTTATCATGATATGGCTTGTTTGTCCAGTTGTTAGGATTTTTGTTTTCTTTATGTTGAGGTGTAATCCATACTGAAGGCTGTGGTCCTTGATCTTCATCAGTAAGTGCTTCAAGTCTTCTTCACTTTCGGCGAGCAAGGTTGTGTCATCTGCATATAGCAGGTGCTTAAAGAGTCTTCCTCCAATCATAGTGCCCTGTTCTTCTTCATATAGTCCAGCTTCAGCTTCTCGGATTATTTGCTCAGCATACAGGTTGAATAAATATGGTGAAAGAATACAGCCCTGATGCACACCTTTCCTGATTTCAAACCACGAAGTATCCCCTTGTTCTGTTTGAACAACTGCCTCTTGGTCCACGTACAGGTTCCTCATGAGCACAATTAAGTGTTCTGGAATTCCCATTCTTTGCAATGTTATCCATATCTTGTTATGATCCACACAGTCGAATGCCTTTGTATAGTCAATAAAACAGGTAAACATCCTTCTGGTATTCTCTGCTTTCAGCCGGGGGCCATCTGACATCAGCAATGATATCCCTGGTTCCACGTCCTCTTCTGAATCCGGCCTGAATTTCTGGCAGTTCCCTGTTGATAGACTGCTGCAGCCACTTCTGAATGACCTTCAGCAAAATTTTGCTTGTGTGTGATATTAATGATATTTTTCGATAATTTCCGCATTCGGTTGGATCACCTTTCCTGGGAATAGGCATAAATATGGATCTCTTCCAGTCGGTTGCCCAGGTAGCTGTTTTCCAAATTTCTTGGCATAGACAAGTAAGCACTTCCAGTGCTGCATCTGTTTGTTGAAACATCTCAATTGATATTCCATCAATTCCTGGAGCCTTGTTTTTCCCCAGTGCCTTCATTGCATCTTGGACTTCCTCCATCAGTACCATCGGTTCCTGATCATATGCTACCTCTTGAAATGGTTGAACGTCGACTAATTCTTTTTGGTATAATGACTCTGTGTATTTCTTCCAGTGTACGTCTGAAAAAACTGGCCAGTGAAAACCTTATGAATAGCAGTGGAACACTGTCTGATACAGTGCCGGAAGATGAGCTCCTCACCTTGGAAGGCACTCTGGAGAAGAGCTGCCTCCTCAAGGTAGAGTCGATTTTAATGACGAAGATGGAGTATAGCTTTTGAGACCTTCATTTGCTAATGTGACATGATGCAAAATGAGAAGAAACAGCTACAAACATCCATTAATAATCAGAACATGGAATGTATAAAGTATGACTCTAGGAAAATTGGAAGTCATCAGAAAAGAAATGGAACACATAAACATCAATATCCTATGCATTAGTGAACTGAAACGGACTGGTATTGACCATTTTGATTCAGACAATCATATGGTCTACTATGTATGAAATGACAAATGGAAGAGGAATGCCATCACATTCATCATCAAAATGAGCATTTCAAGATCTATCCTGAAGTACAAAGCTGTCAGTGATAGGATAATATCCATACGACCACAGGAAGACCAGTTAATAGGACTATTATTCAAATTTATGCACTGTCTTAGTCATCTAGTGCTGCTGTAACAGAAATACCACAAGTGGATGGCTTTAACAAACAAGTATATTCTCTCACAGTCTAGTATGCTAGAAGCCCAAATTCAGGGCGTTAGCTCCAGGGGAAGGCTTTCTCTGTCGGCTGTGGAAGAAAGTCCTTGTCATCAATCTACCTCTGGATTAGAAGCTTCTCTGCACAGGAACCCTGGGTCCAAAATACTCGCTCTGCTCCCGGCGCTGCTTTCTTGGTGGTATGAGGTACCCCCCCAACCCGCTCGCTTCCCTTTCATCTCTTGTAAGATAAAAGGTAGTGCAGGCTGCACCTCAGGGAAACTCCCCTTACACTGGATCAGGGATGTGACCTTAGTAAGGGTGTTAAAATCGTACCCTAATCCTCTTTAACATAATCTAATCTTGCCTCAATAACTATTGGCAGAGATTAGGATCTACAACACATAGGAGAATTACAATCACAAAATGGAGGACAACCACAGAATACTGGGAATCATGGCCTAACCAAACTGCCACATATTTTGGGGGGGACACAATTCAATCCATGACATGCACCAACTACTAATGCCAATGAAGAGGAAACTGAAGATTTTTACCAACTTCTGTAGTCTGAAACTGATCAAACATGCAATCAAGGTGCATTGATAATTACAGGTGATTGGAATGTGAAAGTTGGAAACAAAGAAGGATCTGTAGTTGGAAAATATGGCCATGGTGATAGAAATGACGGTAGGGATGACACGATAGAATTTTGCAAGACCAACAACTTATTCACTGCAAATATCTTTTTTCAACAACATACAGCGACTATACATGTGGACCTCACCAGGTGGAAAACACGGGAATCAAATCAATTACATCTGTGGAAAGAGACGATACAAAAGCTCAATATCATCAGTCAGAACAAGGCCAGGGGTCAAATGCAAAACAGACCATCAGTTGCTCATAACCAAATTCAAGTTAAAGCTGAAAAAAATTAAATCCACAAGAACCAAAGTATGACCTTGAGTATATTCCACCTGAATTTAGAGACCATTTCAAGAACAGATTTGACACACTGAACACTAAGGACCAAAGACCAGAAGAGTTGTGGGATGACATCAAGGACATCAAACATGAAGAAGGCAAAAGGTCATTAAAAAGGCAGGAAAGAAAGACCAAAATGGATGTGAGAAGAGACTCTGAAACTTGCTCTTCAATGTAGAGCAGCTAAAGTGAATGGAAGAAATGACGAAGTAAAACAGAAGATTTCAAGGGCGCTCAAGAAGACAAAGTAAACAATGAAATGTACAAAAACATGGAGTTAGAAAACCAAAACGGAAGAACACACTAGGCATTTCTCAAGTTGAAAGAAATGAAGAGAAAATTCAAGCCTTGAGTTATAATTTTAAAGGAGTCTATGATGTTTTAGTCATTTAGTGCTGCTGTAACAGAAATACCACAAGTGGGTGACTTTTGTTAGAGAAATTTATTCTCCCACACTCTGGTACATTACAAGTCCAAAGTCAGTGTGTCAGATCCAGGGGAAGGCTTTCTTTCTCTCTTTGTCCACTCTGGAGGAAGGTCCTTGTCCTTAATCTTCCCATGGTTGAGGACCTTCTCAGGCATAGGGACCCCAGGTCCAAAGGATGTGATCTGCTCCTGGCACTGCTTTCCTGGTGGTATGTGGTCCCCACTCTCCGCTAGCTTCCCTTTCCTTTTATCTCTTGAGAGATGAAAGGTGGTGCAGGCCACACCCAGGGAAACTCCCTTTACACTGGATCAGGGAGGTGACCTAAGTAAGGGTGGTGTTACAAACCCACCCTAATACCCTTAACATAAAATTACAATCACAAAATGGAGGACAGCCACACAATACTGGGAATCATGGCCTAACCAAGTTGACACATTTATTGGGGGACACAATTCAATCCATAACATATGGGCAAGATATTGAACGACACAGGAAGCATCAAAAGAAGATGGGAGGAATACAGAGTCACTACCAAAAAGAGTTGGTCAATGTTCAGTCATTTCAGGAGGAAGCATATGATCAAGAACCGATGGTTCTGAAAGAAGTCCAAGCTGCACTGAAGGCACTGGCAAAAAACAAGGCTCCAGGAATTGATGGAATACCAATTGAGGTGTTTCAACAAACTGATACAGAGCTGGAGGTGATCACTCATCTATGCCAAGGAATATGGAAGACAGATACATGGCAACCGACTACAAGAGATCCATATTTGTGCCCATTCCAAAGAAAGATGATCCAACAGAATGCGGAAATTATCAAACAATATCATTAATATCACACACAAGTGAAATTTTGCTGAAAATCGTTCAAAAACGGTTGCAGCAGTACATCAGCAGGGAACTACCAGAAATTCAAGCTGGATTCAGAAGAGGATATTAAATGAGGTATATCACTGCTGATGTTAGATGGATCTTGGCTAAAAACAGAATACCGGAAAGATGTTTACCTGTGTTTTATTGTCTATGCAAAGGCATTCAACTATGTGGATTATAACAAGTTATGGATAACGCTGCAAAGAATGGGAGTTCCAGGAAATTTAATCATGCTCATGCGGAACCTGTACACAGACCAAGAGGTAGTCATTCAAAGAGAACAAGGGTATTGTCATGGATTGAATTGTGTCCCCCCAAAATGTGTGTCAACTTGCCTAGCCTATGATTTTGAGTGCTGAGTGACTTTGCACAGGAGGCTTCCTGGTGGAGTAGCGTGTCTCCAAACACTTATAGGTGGAGCTAGGCTTGCCGACCCATAGGAGCAAGAGAGCTGAGTGCCTTCTGGCCAAAGTTTACTGGCAAAGTAGAGTCCCTCCTGGCACTTATCGGTGGAGCTAACGAGCTTTGGAACACTTGCCCCAGTAGGGCAGAAGCAGGCAGTGAGGCCCGAGGGGCAGAGAAGCCAAGGAACCAGGATGCAGAAGCTGAACAGACAAGGAACATAGGAAGCAGAGCTGTCTCACTCTCAAAGGATGGAGTTACCACTCAGATGGATTAGGAGAATGTGGCCGTCCAAAGCCAAGGGAACAGAGTTACCCTTCCAATGGGCCTGGAAGGCAGAGCTGATGCTCAGGGTTGAGGGGCCTCCACTCAGAATCCGGAAAGTGGCCAACACCCAGAGTCTGGAGGGCAGGGCCATTGCCTAAGTGGCCTCAGAGAACAGAGGATTATTTTCAAGCCTTGAGGGCTAATGTAATATGTTCTGCTGACTTGCTTGGTGCCTGTTGTCCCTTCTTTTCCTCCAGTTTCTCCCATTTGTAGTGGAAATGTCTAGCTTGTGCCTGTTCCACCATTGGGCTTTGGAAGCAGGTAACTTGCATTTTCAGTTTCACAGATGAAGAGAAATTTTTGGATTTTGGACTTGGAGGTAATTTAAGACTTTTGCTATGATATGATAGGGTGACTATGTTTTACCTGTGGCAAGGACATGAATTTTGGGGGGCCAAAGAATAGAATGTCATGGATTGAATTGTGTCCCCCAAAAATGTGTGTCAAAGTGGCTGGGCCATGATTCTCAGTATTGTGTGACTGTCCACTATTTTGTCATCTGACGTGATTTAGATGTGTTGTAAATTCTACTATTATGATGTTAATGAGGTGGGATTACTGATAGTTATGTTAATGAGGCAGAACTCAACCTAAAAGAGTAGGCTTTGTATTAAATCAGTCTCTTTTGACACATAAGTGATCAGAGAGACATAGGGACCTCATACCACCAAGAAAGTAGTGCCAGGAGCAGAGTGCATCCTTTGTACCCAGGGTCTCTGCACTGAGAATCTCCTAGACGAGTAGAAGACTGATGACAAGGACCTTCCTCCAGAGCTGACAGAGAGAAAGCCTTCCCCGGGAGCTGAGTTTGGACGTCTAACCTCCTGAACTCTGAGACAATAAATTTCTCTGTTAAAGCCGTCCATGTGTGGTATTTCTGTTATAGCTGCACTAGATAACTAAGACAGAGATACTGCATGGTTTAAAATCAGGAAAGGAGTGCACCAGGGTTGTATTCTTTCACCATACTTATTCAATCTGTATGCTGAGCAAATAATCCAAGAAACTGGACTATATGATGAAGAATGAGCACCAGGCTTGGAGGAAGACTCATTAACAACTTGCAATATATGGATGACACAATCTTGCTTGCTTAAAGGGGAGCTGAAGCACTTACTGATGAAGGTCAAAGACTATACAGCCTTCAGTATGGATTACACCTCAACATAAAGAAAACAAAGTCTTCACAACTGGACCAATAAGCAATATTATGATAAATGAAGAAAAGACTGAAGTTGTCAAGGATTTCATTTTACTTGGATCCACAATCAATGCCCATGGAGGCAGCAGTCAAGAAATAAAACGAGGTATTGCACTGGGTAAATCTGCTTCAAAAGACTTCTTTCAAATGTTGAAAATCAAAGATGTCACTTTTTCAGGACTAAGGTGTGCCTGGCTCAAGCCATATTTTTAATCGCCTCATATGCATGTGAAAGCTAGACAATGAATAAGGAAGACTGAAGAAGATTGATGCCTTTGAATTATGGTGTTGGTGAAGAATACTGAATAAGTACCATGAACTGCCAGAAGAACAAACAAATCAGCCTTCGAACAAATACAGCCAGAGTGCTCCTTGGAAGCAAGGAAGGTGAGACTTTGTCTCACATACTTTGGACATGTTATCAGGAGGGACCAGTCCCTAGAGAAGGACATCATCTTGGATAAGGTAGAAAGGGTCAGCAAAAAAGAGGAAGCCCCTCACTGACATGAATTTACACAGTGGCTGCAACAGTGGGCTCGAACATAGCAACAACTGTGAGGATAGTGCAGGACTGGACAATGTTTCATTCTGTTGAACACAGGGTTGCAATGAGTTGGAACCGACTTGATGATATCTAACACCACCACCACCCCACAAGGGTGCTATGCACCTTATATTATTGGCATGCTATCCAATCCCCCTGATGGGCCACAAGCACCTTATTTGCAGGGTACCACCCAATCATTTGGTCAGAGTTAGAAAGACTGTGGTTAGAAGGGTCATATCAAGTAATTCACTGCACCTCAGATGATCATTCTTGGAACCAGGAATTCCAAGCAGGCACATGGTTCTCTAAACTTTGTGGGAGCCACATTCTAGATATATGAAATAATTTGGGTTGTATGTCTACAACCTGATATGGAATATACTCATGAACAAAACAGAGTGCTTCTGCCCTGGTTATATTTATAGCTTAAGAAACAAGAGGTGGGGCCAAGATGGTGGAGTAGTCAGACACTTCCAGTGATCCCTCTTTATGACAGACCCAAAAAAAAAAAAGTGAAACAATTATATATGTGACAAGATAGGAATCCTAAACATCAAAGGCAAAGTTAGAAAATGGACTGAGCAGCCGGGGGAGGGAGACACGGTTCAGAAACCTCAAGGAGTTGCTGGACCTGAATCAGCGGGAACTGGTGCCCCTTGGGCACAATCCCCTGGAGCAATTGCGGAGGGGCTGGCAGTAGCATCCGGGACACGGTTTCCTCAGGGAGAGACCATGAGGTTCACAGTCTACTCACACCTCCAGAATCAGAGAAGAATGGTGCTCTAAGCAAAAGCTAAATACTTGCATTTATTTCACTGCATCCCCAGCCCAAGCCAGCATCAGTGGCTGTCGATTTCCCTGGGCCTGAGATAGGTCCTGTTGTGTGCTCTGAGCCATACTCCTGGCCTTGGAGAAGGAATAAAATTCACAATTGGGGGAAAAGATAATCTGCTGACTCCACTAAGCTGGAGAGCTCAGGACAGAAGTGGCCCCTGTCAAAGCATAAACGGTCTGCGGACTTTGAATACCATTCACCCCTGGATGGACCTGTGTGGGCCCATTTCAGGAGACTAGGCCCTTGCTGGCAGACTACAACTGTTTCAGCTGTGCAGTGGAGAGGTGGGTTTTTGATGTTTGACACCTCTTTGCCTTCTAAACAGGGTCCTCACCTACCCCTATCAGGGGCCTAAGGACTGGTGGCTCCACCCATGTGACCTAGCCACCCAAGACAGGGGTCCAAGAATAAGTGGTACCTCCCAGTCCTTATAACCAAAAGCATTGAGTGCCCATGGTCTGGCTGTAGAACTCATCCACCTGTGCGTTCTAGGGAACAAGGGTGCACTTTCCTCACAGACACTTGGGGGACTGTTGGCAGCCCCCTGCCTTGTTCAGAGTATGATCCCCTGCTGCAACCAGATACCTGTGCCTACACCAATCACCTCTGCCCCTCTAAGACTGTATGACAGAGCCTGTCACTTGATGACCAACTACCTGGACACCTGAGCTGAATCCATACAAGAAAAATGAATGGACTCTTAGGCTCATACACCTGGTAACAGCTCTAGCCATCTGATGACAGGAGATTAGAGCTTCAAAGGCAAAAATAATCAAGTTATATCACTCCAGCAGCCTATCTGGGCATATGAAAACAAAACAAGAAGCAAGGATACAGTAAGCAAACGTAAAATTAATATAGTAACTTACATATGGCTCGGAGACAACAGTCAATATCAAATCACAAAGAAGCAGATCATCATCGCTTCAACAAGCTCACAAAACAAAAAATCAAGGAATCTTACAGACGAAGGTGTCTTCCTGAAATTAACTGATGTAGAATACAAAAGATTAATATACAGAACTCCTCAAGACATCAGGAACAAGACCAGGCGAAATGCTGAAGAAGCCAAGGAACGTACAGATAAGGCCGTTGAAGAAATTAAAAAGGTTATCCAAGAACATAATGAAAAATTTAATAGGCTGCAAGAATCCATAGAGAGACAGCAATCAGAAATTCAGAAGATTAACAATGAAGTTACAGAATTAGACAACTCAGTAGAAGGTCAGAGGGCAGAATCCAGGAAACGGAAGGCAGAATTAGTGAGACAGAAGATAAAACATGTGGCACCAATATATTCAAAGAAAAATCAAATAAAAGAATTTTAAAAAATGAAGAAACCCTAAGAATCACGTGGGACTCTATAAAGAGAAATAACCTATGAATGACTGGAGTACCAGAACAGGGAGGGATAAGAGAAAACACAGAGAGAATTGTTGAAGATTTGTCAGGATAAAACTTCCTTGATTACCATGAAGGATGAGAAGATATCTATCCAAGATGCTCATTCGAACTCCACATAAGGTAGATCTGAAAAGAAAGTCACCAAGACATATTATAATCAAATGTGCCAAAACCAAAGATAAAGAGAGCATTTTAATAGTGGCTAGGGATAGATGAAAAGTCACCTACAAAGGAGAGTCAATAAAAATAAGCTCAGACCACTCAGCAGAAACCATGCAGACAAGAAGGCAATGGGATGACTTATATAAAGCACTGAAGGAAAAAAATTGCCACCCAAGAATCATATATCCAGCAAAACTCTCTCAAATATGAAGGCAAAATTAAGACATTTCCAGATAAACAGAAATTTAGGGAATTTATAAAAACCAAACCAAAACTACAAGAAATACTAAAGGGAGTTCTCCGGTTAGAAAACCAATAATATCAGTTATCAACCCAAGAGTGGAACACAAGACAGAGCAACCAGATGTCAACCCAGATAGGGAAGTCACAAAAATAAATCAATATTAAAAAAACACTCAAAACGGGAACAGCGAAGTCATTATGTAAAAATGACAACATTAGAACAATAAAGAGGGGCTAAAAAATGTAGTCCTAGATCCTTCATATGGAGGGAAGTCAAGGCAATATAAAGCAATGAAAGTTGGGTTTAAACTTAGAAAAACAGGGGTAAGCATTAAGGTAACCACAAAGGAGACTAACAATCCTACTCATCAAAATAAAACACTAGAAAAAAATAAAACTTAGCAAAAACAAAATCAACAACAACGAATGAGAGGAAAAGAATATATATAAACTACTCAGCACAAAAAATTAAGTGAGAAAAAGAAACTATCAACAACACAAAAAAAGACATCAAAATGACAGCACTAAACTCATACCTATCCATGATTATGCTGAATGTAAATGGACTAAATGCCCCAATAAAGAGAGAGTGGCAGAATGGATTAAAAAACATAATCCATCTATATTCTGCCCACAAGAAACACACCTGAGACTTAAAGACACAAACTAAAACTCGAAGGATGGAAAAATATATATATCAAGCAAACAACAATGAAAAAAAGAGCAGGAGTGGAAATATTAACTTCTGACAAAATAAACTTTAAAGTTAAATCTACCACAAAGGATAAGGAAGGACACTATATGATAATTAAAAGGACAATATACAAGGAGGATATAACCATATTAAATATTTATGCACCCAATGACAGGGCTTCAAGATACATTATACAAACTCTAACAGCATTTAAAGTGAGATAGACAGCTCCACGATAATAGTAGGAGACTTTAAAACACCACTTTCAGTGATGGACAGAAAATCCAAAAATAAGCTCAATAAAGGCACGGAAGGTCTAAATGCCTCAATCAACCAACTTGACCACACAGACATATACAGAACACTCCACACAACAGCAGCCAAGTATACTTGCTTTTGTGGCACACATGGAACGTTCTCTAGAATAGACCACATATTAGGTCATAAAGCAAGTCTTAACAGAATCCAAAACATCAAAATATTACAAAGCATCCTCTCTGACCATAACACCATAGAGGTAGGATCAATAACAGAAAAAGTAGGGAAAAGAAATTTAACACTTGGAAGCTGAACAATACCCTGCTCAAAAACAATTGAGTTATAGAAGAAATTAAGGATGGAATAAAGAAATTTATAGAATCCAATGAGAATGAAAACACTTCCTATCAGAACCTTTTGGACACAGCAAAAGCGGTGATCAGAGGCCAGTTTATATCAATAAATGCACACATCCAAAAAGAAGAAAGGGCCAAAATCAAAGAATTATCCCTACAACTTGAACAAATAGAAAGAGAGCAACAAAAGAAACCCACAGGCACCAGAAAAAAACAAATAATAAAAATTAGGGCTGAACTAAATGAAATAGAAAACAGAAAAACAGTTGAAAGAACTAACAGGACCAAAAGCTGGTTTTTTGAAAAAAATCAACAAAATTGATAAACCACTGGCCAAACTGACAAAAGAAAAACAGGAAAGGAAGCAAATAACCCAAATAAGAAATTAGATGGGCAATATCACAACAGACCCAACTGAAATTAAAAGAATCATATCAGATTACTATCAAAAATTGTACTCTAACAAATTTGAAAACCTAGAAGAAATGGTTGAATTTCTAGAAACACACTACCTACCTAAACTAACACAAACAAAGGTAGAACAGCAAAATAAACCCATAACAAAAGAAGAGATTGAAAAGGTATTTTAAAAACTCCCAACAAAAAAAGCCATGGCCCTGTCGGCTACACTGGAGAGTTCTACCAAACTTTCAGAAAAGAGTTAACACCACTACTGCTAAAGGTATTTCAGAGCATAGAAAGCAACAGAATACTCGCAAACTTATTCTATGAAGCCAGCATATCCCTGATACAGAAACCAGGTAAAGACGCCACAAAAAAAGAAAATTACAGACCTATATCCCTCATGAACTTAGATGCACAAATCCTCAACAAAATTCTAGCCAATAGAATTCAACAAAATACCAAAAAAATAATTCACCATGACCGAGTGGGATTCATACCAGGTATGCAGGGATGGTTCAACATAAGAAAAACAATCAATGTAATCCCCTATATAAACAAAAGACAAGAACCACATGATCTTAACAATTGATGCAGAAAAGGCATTTGAAAAGTCTAACACCCATTCATGATAAAAACTCTCAGCAAAATAGGAAGAGAAGGAAAATTCCTGAACATACAAAAGGCCATTTATACAAAGCCAACAGCCAACATCATTCGAAATGGAGAAAGTCTGAAAGCATTCCCCTTAAGATCGGGAACCAGACAAGGATGCACTTTATCACCACTCTTACTCAACATTGTGCTGGAGGTTCTAGCCAGAGTAATTAGGCTAGATAAGGAAATAAAGGGCATCAGCATTGGTAAGGAAGAAGTAAAAATATCTCTGTTTGCAGATGACATGATCTTATACACAGAAAACAATAAAGAATCCTTAAGAAAACTACTGAAACTAAGAGTTCAGCAGAGTATCAAGATACAAGATAAACATACAAAAATCAGCTGGATTCCTCAACACCAACAAAGAGAACATCGATGAGGAAATCACCAAATCAATACCATTTACAGTAGCCCCCAAGAAGATAAAACACTTAGGAATAAATCTTACCAGAGACGTAAAACCCATACCATTGCCATCGAGTCATAAAAGACCTATACAAAGAAAACAACAAGATACTACTGCAAGAAACCAAAAGAGACCTATACAAGTGGAAAAATATACCTTGCTCATGGATAGGAAAACTCAACATTGTAAAAATGTCTATTCTACCAAAAGCCATCTATACATACAATGCAATTCCAATCCAAATTCCAATGACGGTTTCTAATGAGATGGAGAAACAAATCACCAACTTCATATGGAAGGGAGAGGCCCTGGATAAGTAAAGCATTACTGAAAAAGAAGAACAAAGTGGGAGGCCTCACACTACCTGATTTTAGAACATATTATACTGCCACGGTCATCAAAACAGCCTGGTACCGGTACAACAACAGATACATAGACCAATGGAACAGAATTGAGAATCCAGACATAAATCCATCCACACATGAGCAGCTGATATTTGACAAAGGCCCAAGGTCAGTTAAATGGGGAAAAGACAGTCTCTTTAACAAATGGTGCTGTCATAACTGGATATCCATCCGCAAAAAAATGAAACGACCCGTACCTCACACCATGCACAAAAACTAACTCAAAATGGATCAAAGACCTAAATATAAAATCTAAAACAATAAAGATCATGGAAGAAAAAACAGGGACAATGTTAGGAGCCCTAATATAGGGCATAAACGGTATACAAAACATTACTAACAATGCACAAACACCAGGAGAGAAACTAGATTAACTGGGAGCTCCTAAAAATCAAACACCTATGCTCATCCAAAGACTTCACCAAAAGAGTAAAAAGATTACCTACAGACTGGGAAAGAGTTTTTACCTATGACATTTCCAATCAGCGTCTGATCTCTAAAATCTACATGATACTGCAAAAACTTAACTACAAAAAAAACAAATAACCCAATTAAAAAATGGGCAAAGGATATGAACAGGCACTTCACTCAAGAAGACATTCAGGTAGTAACAGATACATGAGGAAATGCTCACGATCATTAGCCATTAGAGAAATGCAAGTCAAAACTACAATGAGATTCCATCTCACTCCAACAAGGCTGGCATTAATACAAATAACACAAACAAATGTTGGAGAGGTGTGGAGAGACTAGAACACTTATACACTCCTGGTGGGAATGTAAAATGGTACAATGAGTTTGGAAATCAATTTGGCACTTCCTTAAAAAGCTAGAAATAGATCTACCATACAATCCAGCAATCCCACTCTTTAGAATATATTCTAGAGAAATAAGAGCCTTTACATGAACAGATATATGCACACCCATGTTCACTGTAGCACTGTTTACAATAGCAAAAAGATGGAACCAACCAAGGTACCCATCAACATATGACCAAAAAAAAAACCAAACCCAGTGCCATCAAGTCAATTCCGACTCATAGCGACCCTATAGGACAGAGTAGAACTGCCCCGTAGAGTTTTCAAGGAGCACCTGGCGGATTTGAACTGCCGACCCTTGGGTTACCAGCTGTAGCACTTAACCACTACACCACCAGGGTTTCCTCAACAGATGAATGGATAAATTATGGTATACTCACGCAATGGAATACTATGCATTGATAAAGAACGATCATGAATCCGTGAAAGATTTCATAACATGGAGGAGTCTGGAAGGCATTATGCTGAATGAAATTAGTCAGTTTCAAAAGGACAAATATTGTATAAGACCACTATTATAAGAACTCAAGAAACAGTTTAAACAGAGAAGAAAATATTCTTTGATGGTTACAAGAGTGGGGAGGGAAAGGAAGAACAGGGGTATTCACTAATTAGATAGTAGACAAGAACTACTTTAAGTGAAGGGAAAGACAATACACAATACAGGAGAGGTCAGCACAACTGGACTAAACCAAAAGTAAAGAAGGTTCCTGAATAAAACAACCGCTTCAAAGGCCAGAGTAGCAGGGGTAGGGGTCTGGGGACCATGGTTTCAGAGGACATCTAGGTCAACTGGCATAATAAAATCTATTAAGAAAACTGCATCCCACTCTGAAGAGTGGCATCTTGGGTCTTAAACACTAGCAAACGGCCCTCTAAGATGCATCAACTGGTCTCAACCCACATGGAGCAAAGGAAAATGAAGAACACCAAAGACACAAGGTAATTATGAGCCCAAGAGACAGAAAGGGCCACATAAATCAGGGACTACATCAGCCTGTGACCAGAAGAACTAGACAGTGCCCAGCTACAACCAATGACTGCCATGACAGGGAACACAACAGAGAACCCCTGAAGGAGCAGAAGAACAGTGGGATGCAGACCTCAAATTTTCATAAAAAGACCAAGCTTAATGGTCTGACTGAGACTAGAAGGACCCTAAAGGTCATGGTATCCAGACCTTCTGTTAGCCCAAGACAGGAATCATTCCCAAAGCCAACTCCTCAGACAGGGATTGGACTGGACTATAGGACAGAAAATGATAATGGTGAGGAGTGAGCTTCTTGGATCAAGTAGACACATAAGACTATGTGTGCAGCTCCTGTCTGGAGGGGAGATGTGAAGGCCAAGGGGGATAGAAGCTGGATGAATGGACACGGAAATACAGGGTGGAGAGAAGGAGTGTGCTGTCTCATTAGGGGGAGAGCAACTAGGAGTATACAGCAAGGTGTATATAAGTTTTTGTATGAGAGACTACCTTGATTTGTGAACTTTCACATAAAGCACAATTTAAAAAAAAAAAAAAAGCGTGTTCTAGACAGAACAAGGCTGACGTTAGAATGTCTTTTATAAAAAAGACCTAGCCTTGGAATTCTAACACTACCATTTCTACCACATTCTATTCATTAGTCACTAAATAAAGCCCATGTGTAAGGGTAGGGGAAATTAAGCTCCATCTTTTAAAGGAAAGAGTATCAAAGAATTTGGGGGCTTATTAACATATTTTAAAACCACCACACTCCTCAACCCACAAAGCAAATGTAATCATCTTCCTCTGAACCTCAAAACACTTTGTCTTTAAGGCACTTATAGTCTGTTTTGCATTACATTTATTTGTGTATTTAATTTTACACCCTGCTGCTAGGTTTGGGTCTATCTTATTCATCTTTTTATCATCTGAAGACACTTTGTTGTTGCTGTGTGCTGTCAAGTTAATCCTGACTCATAGTGGCAATGGATGGAATTCTGTCCCCCAAAAAGTATGTGTCAACGTGGTTAGGCCATGATTGCCAGTATTGTGTGGTTGTCCTCCATTTTTTTATTGTAATTTTATGTTAGGAGGATGAGGGTGAGATTGTAACACCAAGTTTACTCAGGTCACCTCCCTGATCCAGGGAGTTTCCCTGGGGTATGGCCTGCACCACCTTTTATCTCTCAAGAGATAAAAAGGAAAGGGAAGCAAGCAGAGAGTTGGGAACTTCATACCCTGAAAAAGCAGCAGCAGGAGCAGAGTGCATCCTTTGGACACTGGGTCCCTGCGCCTGAGAAGCTCCTCAACCAGGGGAAGATTGAGGACAAGGACCTTCCTCCAGAGCTGACAGAGAGAGATAAGCCGCCTGGAGCCAGCGCCCTGAATCTGGACTTGTAACCTACTAGACTGTGAGAAAATTAATTTCTTTTTGTTAAACCCATACACTTGTGGTATTTCTATTATGGCAGCACTAGATGACTAACACGCATAGTGACCCTATATGACAGAGTAGAACTGCCCCAAAGGGTTTCCTAAGCTGTAATCTTTACAGGAGCAGATCACCAGGTCTTTTCTCCCACGGACCCACTGGTGGGTTTGAACCACCAACCTTGTGATTAGCAGCCAAGCACTTAACCAGTTAGACCAAGAGTTAGAAGACCTGGAATCAACCCTGCACGTACCTTTTGTGATCTAGAGCAAACCTCTAAGTATCAGAACTTCAATTTCTTCATCTGTAAAATGGGGATAATGTTACCTCCTTCACAAGGCTATTGAGAAGGTTAAATAAAATACCACCGCCGCCACCAGTCGCTGTACAGTCAGCTCCAAGTCACGGGGCAAACGGAACTGTGCCCCACAGGGTCTCCATGGCTGATCTTTCAGACGTAGATCGCCAGAACTTTCTTCCAAGGCATCTCTAAGTGGACATGAACTTCCAACCTTTCAGTTAGCAGCCAAGCGCATTAATTGTTTGCACCACCAAGGAACTCCTAAATAATACATGTAAGAAAGTTTTAAAAATCCTAAGCCACTATGTAAAGATAAGATTATATTGATAAACATTTGTTAAATAATATTTAGAGACTGTCCCCCCCTTACCAGTCTTACAGTACAGACCCTAATAGTGCTGCTACCTTGGACTTCAGTATTTATTACGCCTTTTCAGTTTCAATGAAAATATACTTTTCGTCTCTATTTTTGTTTTTTTACCATTTCAACAAGTATCAGAGAAGGAAGTTTTTATTAAGCATGCATTCATACTACCATTTTCTTGGAAGTCCCCAGCTTCAAAAAGCTGGAAGTCCTTCTACTTATCCTCTCACCAGAATGAGAGAGAATAAGCAATTATAACCCTATCTCAGTAGAAAAAACAAAGCCCATATAGGTTAGTTCATTCGTTCATTCGCTTATTCAACAAACATCTACTGACTTCCTACTCTGTGCCAGACACTATTTAAAGACTGCCTAATGCGGCACTCATTCTAGTAGAGGAAGACAGACAACAAACGGGAACAAATAAATATACAGTACATCTGTGATATGAAGAGAAAGCGCCATGGAAAAAAAGCAAGAGTAAGATGGTTAGAGAGTATGGAGAGTAGGGAGCTAGGGAACGGTTGTTACAGTGAAGAAAGAACTCACGGATAAACTGATCTTTAAACAAATAAAGTAACAAACCCACATGGCAACCAAATCTCTACTCCAGGCAGAAGCATACAAAGGCCCAGGCAGGGGTGGACAAGGCTTGAAGAACAGGAAGGCCGGTATGGCTAGAATAGAGGGGGCCAGAGACAAGAGGAGAGGAGGTCTCAGAGGAGGGGGAGGCCAGACACAGCCAGATGATGCCCTGTGGGCCTCAAGAGATTTTGGTTTTTACTACAAGATGGGAAACTACTACATGGTTTTAAACTTAAGAATGATCAAAGGATCAATCTGGCTGTAGGGTAACAGTGGTGGAGGTGACAGGAAATGATAAAATTCTGAACACATGTGAAGGCAGAGTCCAGAGAATTCCCTGATTGACTAAATGTTAGGAAAGGTGCAGAATACCAAAAATACACTCAGTGTTCTGTCTCCAGGCTCTGGCCCAGAAACCACTAATGACTCAGCCAAGATTTCTGATATCTTCACATTTCCAACCCTCTCTTAGTTGTCTCTGCTTCTCCTTCTCTGATACATATTTCAAGAGTAAGAAACTACAGTGCATTGTAAACCCATTGCTGTTGAGTTGATTCCAACCCATAGTGACCCTATAGGACAGAGTAGAACTGCCCCGTAGGGTTTCCAAGGAGAGGCTGGTGGATTCAAACTGCTGGCCTTTTGGTTGGCAGCCAAACTCTTAAAACACTGCGCACCTGAGCTCCTAAAATGCATTATAGGTGAGAATAAAAAAATATTTTTGAATCATAACAATATTTTAAATATAATTTGCCTTGGCATGGTGGTTAAGAGCTACGGCTATTAACCAAAAGGTTGGCAGTTCGAATCCACCAGGCGCTCCTTGGAAACTCTGTGGGGCAGTTCTACTCTGTCCTGTTGGATCGCTGAGTCGGAATCAACTTGATGCCAATGGGTTTGGTTTTGCTTTTTTTCTTTGAGACAGCAAGTGTACAAATCACATACTAAATCTTTTTGCCTGTTTAATTTCTAGAAAAACTTTTTAGAAATATTTCTCAATGTTTTAATACAGAAGAAGCAAAGCTGAAGTACAAAATTTGAAAAACTATATAAAGTGGCCTTTCAAAGAAACCCATACTAAAACTTATGTTTCACATGGAGAGCTGTCCATTGTATATTTAGTAAAAGGTGAGTGGCAGAACAATATGTTTCATATAATCCCATTTTGGGGTAAAAATATGTACATTTATATACATGTAGAAAATGTCCTGAAGGATGTCAAATTGTTAACATTAGCTACCAACAGTAAGACTTTTTGTTTTCTACTCAATAAAATCCCCTATTTGATTTTTTTTTTTTTTTTACAAACATGTAATTGTAAAACTTCTACAAACTTTTATACTGTTGTCATGTGCCATCAACTCCATTCTGACTCATAGCAACCCTGAATGACAGAGCAGAATTCTCTCAGAGGGTTTCCTAGGCTATAATCTTTATGGGAACAGATCACCAGGTCTTTTCTCCCTCAGAGCTGCTGGTGGGTTCAAACCGCCACTTCGTGGTTAGCAGCTGAGTGCTTAACCACTGTGCCATCGGGGCTCCTACTTTTGTAATGTTGTTGTTGTTGTTGTTAGGTGCCATCGAGTTGGTTCCAATTCATAGCAACCCTATGCACAACAGAATGAAACACCGCCCGGTCCTGAGCCACCCTTACAATCGTTGTTATGCTTGAGCTCATTGTTACAGCCACTGTGTCAATCCACCTCGTTGAGGGTCTTCCTCTTTTCCGCTGACCCTGTACTCTGCCAAGCATGATGTCCTTCTCCAGGGACTGATCCCTCCTGACAACATGTCCAAAGTATGTATGACGCAGTCTTGCCATCTTTGCCTCTAAGCAGCATTCTTGCTGTACTTCTTCTAAGACAGATTTGTTTATTCTTTTGGCAGTCCATGGTATGTTCAATATTCTTCACCAACACCACAATTCAAAGGCATCAATTATTCTTCGGTCTTCCTTATTCATTGTCCAGCTTTCACATGCATATGATGCAATTGAAAATACTATGGCTTGGGTCAGGTGCACCTTAGTCTTCAAGGTGACATCTTTGCTCTTCAACACTTTAAAGAGGTCCTTTGCAGCAGATTTACCCAATGCAATGTGTCTTTTGATTTCTTGACTGCTGCTTCCATGGCTGTTGACTGTGGATCCACGTAAAATGAAATCCTTGACAACTTCAATCTTTTCTCCGTTTATCATGATGTTGCTCATTGGTCCAGTTGTGAGGATTTTTGTTTTCTTTATGTTGAGGTGCAATCCATACTGAAGGCTGTGGTCTTTGATCTTCATTAGCAAGTGCTTCAAGTCCTCTTCACTTTCAGCAAGCAAGGTTGTGTCATCTGCATGATGCAGGTTAATGAATCTTCCTCCAATCCTGATACCCCATTCTTCTTCATATAGTCCAGCTTCTCAGATTATTTGCTCAGCATACAGATTGAATAGGTACGGTGAAAGAATACAACCCTGACGCACAACTTTCCTGACTTTAAACCAATCGGTATACCCTTGTTCTGTCTGAACAACTGCCTCTTGATCTATGCAAAGGTTCCTCATGAGTACAATTAAGTGTTCTGGAGTTCCCATTCTTCGCAATGTTATAAATAATTTGTTATGATCCACAGAGTCGAATGCCTTTGCATAGTCAATAAAACACAGGTAAACATCCTTCTGGTATTCTCTGCTTTCAGCCAGGGGCCATCTGACATCAGCAATGATATCCCTGGTGCCACATCCTCTTCTGAAACTGGCCTGAATTTCTGGCAGCTCCCTGCAGCCGTTTTTGAAAGATCTTCAGCAAAATTTTGCTTGTGTGTGATATTAATGTTACTGTTCTATAATTTCCACATTCAGTTGGATCACCTTTCTTGGAAATAGGCATAAATATGGATCTCTTCCAGTCTTTTTCCAGTCAGTTGGCCAGGAAGCTGTCTTTCATATTTCTTGGCATAGACGAGTGAGTACCACCAGCGCTGCATCTGTTTGTTGAAACATCTCAATTGATATTCCATTAATTCCTGGAGCCTTGCTTTTCGCCAATGCCTTCAGAGCAGCTTGGACTTCTTTCTTCAGTACCATCGGTTCCTGATCATATGCCACCTCTTGAAATGGCTGAATATTGACTAATTCTTTTTGGTATAATGACTCTGTGTATTCCTTCCATCTTCTTTTGATGCTTCCTGCTTCGTTTAATATTTTCCCCATGGAATCCTTCACTATTGCAACTTGAGCCTTGAATTTTTTCTTCAGTTCTTGCAGCTTGAGAAACGCCAAGCGTGTTCTTCCCTTTTGGTTTTCCATCTCCAGCTCTTTGCACGTGTCGTTATAGTACTTTACTTTGTCTTCTCGAGCCACCCTTTGAAATCTTTTGTTCAGTTCTTTTACTTCATCAATTCTTCCTTTTGCTTTAGCTGCTCGATGTTAGAAAGCAGGTTTCAGAGTCTCCTCTGACATCCATCTTGGTCTTTTCTTTCTTTCCTGTCTTTTCAATGACCTCTTGCTTTCTTCATGGATGATGTCCTTGATGTCATTCCACAACTCTTCTGGTCTTCAGTCACTAGTGTTCAATGCGTCAAATCTATTCTTCAGATGGTCTCTAAATTCAGGTGGGATATACTCAAGGTCATATTTTGGCTCTCGTGGACTTGCTCTGAGTTTCTTCAGTTTCAGCCTGAACTTGCATATGAGCAATTGATGGTCTGTTCCACAGTCAGCCCCTGGCCTTGTTCTGACTGATTATATTGAGCTTTTCCATCATCTCTTTCCACAGATGTAGTCAATTTGATTTCTGTGTGTGCCACCTGGCGAGGTCCATGTGTATAGTCGCTGTTTATGTTGGTGAAAGAAGGTATTTGCAATGAAGAAGTTGTTGGTTTTGCAAAATTCTATCATTCGATCTCCAGCATTGTTTCTATCACCAAGGCCATATTCTCCAACTACTCATCCTTCTTCTTTGTTTCCAACTTCTGCATTCCAATCACCAGTAATTATCAATGCATCTTGATTGCATGTTCGATCAATTTCAGACTGTAGCAGCTGATAAAAATCTTCTATTTCTTCATCTTTGGCCTTAGTGGTTGGTGCGTAAATTTGAATAATAGTCATATTCACTGGTCTTCCTTGTAGGCGTATGGATATTATCCCATCACTGACAGTGTTGTCCTTCAGGATAGATCTTGAAATGTTCTTTTTGACGATGAATGCAATACCATTCCTCTTCAAGCTGTCATTCCCAGCATAGTAGTCTACATGATTGTCCAATTCAGAATGGCCAATACCAGTCCATTTCAGTTCGCTAATGCCTAGGATATCAATGTTTATGTGTTCCATTGCATTTTTGACGATTTCCAGTTTTCCTAGATTCTTACGTCGTACATTCCAGGTTCCGATTATTAATGGATGTTTGCAGCTGTTTCTTCTCATTTTGAGTCATGCCATATTAACAAACAAAGGTCCCGAAAGCTTTACTCCATCCACATCATTAAAGTCAACTCTACTTGAGGAGGCAGCTCTTCCCCAGTCATCTTTGAAGTGCCTTCCAACCTGGGAGGCTCATCTTCCAGCACTATATCAGACAATGTTCCGCTGCTATTCATAAGGTTTTCACTGGCTAATGCTTTCAGAAGTAGTCTGCTGGGTCCTTCTTCCTAGTCTGTCTTAGTCTGGATGCTCAGCTGAAACCTGTCCTCCATGGGTGACCCTGCTGGCTTCTGAATACCAGTGGCATAGCTTCCAGCATCACAGCAGCACACAAGCCCCCACAGTATGACAAACTGACAGACACGTGGGGGACTTTTGTAATAAGAAGCTTAAATTAAAACAAATCCAGTATTAATCTCCATATTAAGGCCTAGGTAATAAAGCCAACCTGTCTTGCTTCTGTTGGTAGTCAGACCAGAAGAAAAGCAAAGGTGCTTCACACATAGGCCCCTATTTTCCACTGATCGGACTACAACCCCTCCCCCACACCACTCTTTCAAAAATAACAGACAATTCTATTTAGGAATTAAATAGGAAGGGACATGTTTTTAAAACACTGGCCACTAACTACTACCTATCCATCCCTGACATTAATACTCAAATGATCATGTGCTTATTTGATAATCACTTGAGAAAGAGGCTGGTTTCTGCATCCTATGAAAGGGAATCTTTAGTACTTTGGGCTGGAAGTCTTAATAGTCAGAGCAACAAGCAGTAGTCAGGGAACCAAAGCTCCTAAAGTATCTTCGGCAATACAGTAATAAGAAGGGTAAATGGTGGCAGCGAATGTGGTCATGCGGTATTTGTCATTGTTAGTTGCCTGTGGAGTGGATTTCGACTCATAGCAACCTTATGTCTGCAGAATAAAACTCATCTATAGGGTGTTCAAGGCCATAACCTTTTGGAAGCAGATCACCAGACCTGTCATCTGAGGCACCTTTGGGTGGTTTTGAACCGCCAACCTTTAGGCTAGTAGTGTAGTGCTTAACGGTTTGCACCACTCAGTTGTTGTTAGGTGCCATCGGGTCGGTTCCAACTCATAGCGACCCTATGTACAACAGAATGAGAAACACTGCCAGATCCTACACCATTCTCACAATTGTTATGTTGAGCGCATTGCTGCAGCCACTGTGCCAATCCATCTTGTTGAGGGTCTTCCTTTTTTTGGCTGACCCTCTACTTTACCAACCATGATGTCCTTCCCCAGGGAGTGGTCCCTCCTGATAACACGTCCAAAGTACATGAGACAAAGTCATGCTTGCTTCTAAGGAACATTCTCGCTGTACTTCTTCCGCGACAGATTTGTTCGTTCTTTTGGCAGTCCATGGTATATCCAACATTCTTCACAAACACCCTTATTCAAAGGCATCAATTCTTCTTCAGCCTTCCTTTTTCACTGCCCAACTTTCACATGCACATGAGGCAACTGAAAATACCACGGCTTGGGTCAGGCTCACCTTAGTCCTCAAAGTGAAATCTTTACTTTTTAACACTTTAAAGAGGTCTTTTGCAGCAGATTTGCCCAGTGTAATGCATCATTTGATTTCTTGTCTGCTGCTTCCATTGACGTTGACTGTGGATCCAAGTAAAATGAAATCCTTGACAATTTTAAGATTTCCTCTGTTTATCATGATATTACTTATTGGTCCAGTTGTGAGGATTTTTCTCTTCTTTATGTTGAGGTATAATCCATACTGATGGCTATAGTCTTTGATCTTTGTCAGTGTCTTAGTGATCTAGTGCTGCTGTAACAGAAATACCACATGTGAATGACTTTAACAAAGAGAAATTTATTCCCTCACAGTTTAGGAGGCTAGAAGTCCAAATTCAGGGTGCCAGCTCCAGGGGAAGGCTTTCTCTCTCTGTCAGCTCCAGGGGAAGATCCTTCTCATCAATCTTCCCCTGGTCTAGGAGCTTGTAGCGCAGGGACCCCAGGTCCAAAGGATGAGCTCCCCTCCTCCTGGCTCTTCATTCTTCATGACACTGAAACAGGCTGCTCAGCCATATTGAAAACCCCAATCAACACCCCTCCCCACCCCTTGTCTTGCTAACCACAAGCTTGTTTTCAGCAACATTTTTCAGGAAGTCGCAGCAGGTAGTGGCTCCATCCACTGAACTAGCCTGAGTTATGCCTTGCAGATTGAAGAAATCACATCCTTCACTATCCAACTATTTTGTGCATTAATGACATATTTCTGGAAGCAACAAATGCCAAGGTGCAAGGCAAGAGTAACGCTGGCTCTGATGGTTAATGTTATGTCGCGGTTATGTAATGATGTAATTTGGCAGTTATATAATGAGATATCCGCTGCTGTTCATAAGGTTTTCACTGCCTAATGCTTTCAGAAGTAGACTGCCGGGTCCTTCTTCCTAGTCTGTCTTAGTCTGGAAGCTCAGCTGAAACCTGTCCTCCATGAGAGACCCTGCTGGTATCTGAATACTGGTGGCATAGCTTCCAGCATCACAGCAACATGCAAGCCCCCACAGTATGACAAACTGACAGACATGTGGGGGCAGTTGTTCGGACAGAGCAAGGGGATACTGATTGGTTTAAAGTCAGGAAAGGTGTGCGTCAGGGTTGTATTCTTTCACCGTACCTATTCAATCTGTATGCTAAGCAAATAATCTGAGAAGCTGGACTATATGAAGAAGAATGGGGCATCAGGATTGCAGGAAGACTCATTAACAACCTGCATTATGCAGATGACACAACCTTGCTTCCTGAAAGTGAATAGGACTTGAAGCACTTACTAATGAAGATCAAAAACCACAGCCTTCAGTATGGATTGCACCTCAACATAAGGAAAACAAAAATCCTCACAACTGGACCAATGAGCAACATCATGATAAACGGAGAAAAGATTGAAGTTGTCAAGGATTTCATTTTACTTGGATCCACAATCAACAGCCACGGAAGCAGCAGTCAAGAAATCAAAAGACACATTGCATTGGGTAAATCTGCTGCAAAGGACCTCTTTAAAGTGTTGAAGAGCAAAGATGTCACCTTGAAGACTAAGGTGCACCTGACCCAAGCCATGGTATTTTCAATTGCATCATATGCATGTGAAAGCTGGACAATGAATAAGGAAGACCGAAGAAGAGTTGACGCCTTTGAATTGTGGTGTTGGCGAAGAATATTGAATATACCATGGACTGCCAAAAGAACGAACAAATCTGTCTTAGAAGAAGTACAACCAGAATGCTCCTTCGAAGCAAGGATGGCGAGACTGCGTCTTACATACTTTGGACACGTTGTCAGGAGGGATGAGTCACTGGAGAAAGACATCATGCTTGGCAGAGTACAGGGTCAGCAGAAAAGAGGAAGACCCTCAACGAGGTGGATTGACACAGTGGCTGCAACAGTGAGCTCAAGCATAACAACGACTGTAAGGCTGGCTCAGGACCCAGCAGTGTGTCATTCTGTTGGGCACAGGGTCACTATGAGTTGGAACCGACTCGATGGCACCTAGCAACAACAATAATGATGTAGTCATCCTCTATTTTGTGATCAGATGTGGTAATCTTCCATTTTCACAAAATGCCAATTTTCACATAACGTGATCTTTGAAACCTAACCATGTCGGTGCAGAGTAGGTACATTCCTAATTCACGAGTAATAAACAATAAACACCCACTGCACATTCTGACCATTTTTGATAAATATGTATATTTCCCTAAACCAAAACCCGGTGCTGTCGAGTAAATTCCAACTCATAGCGGCCCTATAGGACAGAATAGAACTCCCCCATAGAGTTTCCAAGGAGCTCCTGGTGGATTCAAACTGCCTACCCTTTGGTTAGCAGCCGTAGCACTTAACCACTTTGCCACAGGGTTTCGGTATATTTCCCTACCTATAAATTAGCCCTTCCCAGTATATTTGGGAAAAAAAGATTACCGTTTTAACTGCTATAATACAATTACCAACCAAAACCAAACCCACTGCCGTCGGGTCAATTCCAACTCATAGTGACCCTATAGGACAGAGTAGAACTGCCCCATAGAGTTTCCAAGGAGCGCCTGGTGGATCTGAACTGCCAACATTTTGGTCAGCAGGTGTAGCACTCAGCCGCTGCGCCTCTAGGGTTTCCTTTCACCAATACCCAAAAACCAAACCTATTGCCATCGAGTCGATTCCGACTCATAGCAACCCTACAGGACAGAGTAGAACTGTACCATATGGTTTCCAAGGAGCGCCTGGTGGTTTCAGACTGCCAACCTTTTGATTAGCAGCCATAGCTCTTAACCGTTATGCCACCAGGGTTTCCCCTTCCACCAACAGGGCCTAGTGAATATAAATATATAGTAATACTATTACACTGTAATGGATTCTATTCCATATAATGGAATACAAAGTAGCCTTTTAAAAAGAATGAAACGCTCTTTATGAATGCATATAAAATGATCCATAAGATGCAGTATGTGAAAAAAGCAAAGTGGAGACTATGTATAATATGCTACCTTTTTGTAAGAAATAAAAGATATGCATTTGCTTGTGTATCTCTGAAAGGAAACACAAGAAAACTGTGGCCTCCAAAAAAGAGGAAGGATCCTTAGGAATATGAGAGATGTTTCATTACATATCCTATACATTTTAAAACTATATTGCACATGAATGTATTACTTCAGTTTCTTTTTTAAGTTTAAAAAACATTTTTAAAAGAAGGTGATCATTTTTTGTATTTCAAAAAATGACATTAGCTGTAAGATGCTTTTTATTTTAATAGTCTGTGATTGATTTTGTTCGGCAGTTACAGCTGCCTATAGGAAAGATTCTCACGCCTGGTTTAGACACTTTGGTTAACTACCTGGTCTTTAGACCATTCTCTTCTAGGCTCTTCAAATCTTAAATCCTTTGGTACCTGCTTAATTAAACCCTCCTTGATAACCTCAGGTCTTGGTAATCTTTCTGGCCTCCACTAATCACAATTCCCTTGAGACCACTCACCTGGCCATATCTTACTTATTCTGCCTTGTAGTGAAGAGCTCTGGACTTTACAGCAGTCAGAACTGGGCTTCAGCCCCTGCTTAAGTGGGTAAATTTCTTAACCTAAGCCTCAATTTGTTCATCTATAAAACAGGGATAATGACACTATCTACGTCATTGAATTTCTGTTGAGTACCTATAATTGATAAGGCATGTAAAGTACCAGCAAAGTGCCTGGCATGTACTAAGCACTCATTAATGTTAAGTATTGTCACCATCTGCATATCTCTTTTCTTCACCCATAAGACTATAAGCTCCTTGAGGACAAGAATTCTGTCCTTAGTGTCTGTGTGGCCTAGCCTCTTTGAGCCTCAATTTTTCATGTGTAAAATGGATATCCTTATGGTATCTACTATGTAGCATTGTTGTATGAAAACAAGATAACATATTTCAGCACACCATCCCTTCTACTTCGGCAAGCCTGGGTTTAGTCACTTAACCTGTTTCCTCATCCCATAAGGACAATAATACATATAATGACTATTAACTACTTAATACAGTATCTGGTACCCTTCCCGTCTCTCTTATCCTCCCCCTCCCCCCTCACCAGAGTTACTAGTTCTAGGCAGGTGGTGGCCTGAAACTTGGCAAGGGACTCTCCCAGAGTCAGAATTTTCCAAATTTGCATATGGATCCTCACCCATCTTCCAATACTTCAGCCTCTTCAACCACCTACCGTCTTGCAGGCACTGTGACCTCTCGAGGAGTGGGCTTAGCTTAATCAAAATTCTCACAACAAATTTTCTTTCCACCTTCTTCCCAGAACTCGAAAACCTGCTGTTCCGGTCTCTCCACATCCCTCCACAGTTTACTGCTGCCTTCTGCCCCCCATTTTTTCTCATCCTCTCCAAACCTTCTTCAGACCCCATTCCCTCTCGCCTCTAAACTCCCAAGGCTGCTCCTTTCTCTATCCAACTTTATCTCCACCACCTCCAAACCAAAACCCATTGCCGTCCAGTCGATTCCAACTCCTAGAGGCCCTACGGGACAGAGCAGAACTGCCCCATAGGGTTTCCAGGGCTGTAATCCTTAAGGAAGTAGGCTGCCCCATCTTTCTCCCGCCGAACAGCTGGTGAGTTCAACTGCCGACCTTCTGATTAGCAGCTGAGCGCTTACCCACTGCGCCACCAGGGCTCCCTTCCAGCACCTCAGTTTCTCCCAAAACTCCCTTCTTACCACTCCAGGCCCCTAACGCCCTCCCTCAATCCCCCTACCTCCCACCTGTGCTTTCCGTCTCTTCAGTGCCGCCGCGTCTAGCCACACGCCACAGGCCTCCTCCTCGGGGCCTCTCCGCCTCATGGCCGCTGAGGCTAAGTCAACACGGCACGGAGCTGCGGATTGGACCACCTCAGGGAATCGCCAGAACGGCGCCCGCCGGCGTTCGGATCTCGCGCCAACGCTGGGGGCGGAGCTACGCCTGGGCGCCTCGCACGCAGGCCCCTCCCCCATCGTCAGCCCCGCCCCGGCTCAAGCCCCGCCCCTTCCCTTAAACCCCGCCTCAGCCATCAAAACTGCTGCTGTGCAGTGTACAGGTAGTGCCTTTCCCTTTTATGAAGATGTTCGTGTTATTTCTGATCATCTCTTTCAAGAGTTATATTCCGGAAACCATGCTGTGTGAAAGGTTCTTGACATTGTACAAGGAATTTGCATTTTTTTATTTTTGCTGAATTGTACTTAACTGTAAATGAACTACCCAGGGCCTGAAATCTTGTCTCATCACTGAATCCTCACCACCATCCCAAAAGCTGGGGTCCGCAACGCTACCCTAAATGGATACACCTTAAATCTGTCAATCACAAGGCTCCCCAGGATATTTGGCAGCGGAGCGGTATCTCTTAATCATTTGTTTCGTTTTGTTCTTATTTGTGCTTGCTAATTTTCCTTCCCTGTACCACCACCGTACATGTACTGGTTGTGTACTGCGGGGGAAAAAAGCAATATTATAAAAATTAGCATTTTTATAAATATTGACCTTTGAAGAAAAGTCCAAAAAACAAAATTTTTGTCACATTATAAAGTGGGATTGTGTATGTTTTAAACACATTCTTTTAGGCTCCTTTAAAGCTTATTTTGTAAAACTGTCCCCCTCCCCTGTCCCTCAGTAAAAGTGTGCAAGGCCCTCACCCTACCCAAAACCCCAAAAAAAAAAAAAAAAACCATTGCTGTTGAGTAGCGATCCTATAGGACTGGGTAGAACTTCCCCACAGGATTTCCAAGGAGTGTCTGTTGGATTCAAACTGATGATCTCTTGGTTAGCAGCCAACTCTTAACTACTGCCCACCCCTAAAAAAAGAAAAAACCCCTAGGCAAGGATAAACAGGAACTGCCTTCCCACCCTGCCCCCACCCCCAGGGGCCCCATTTTCCTCTGGAAAACCTCCTCCAACACTTACCGGAGCCCACAGGGGACCCAGGGCACCCTCCCTGGGACAGGAGAGAAAAAGCAGAGAGAGGCAGTTGCTATCACAGTCACTTTATTGCATCCAGGACACATTAGAGTCCAGCTCATCCATAGCCTCAGCCCCACAGAACTCCTTCCCCACCTCTGGGCCTTGCACAGATTTTTTCCTCTGCCTGGAATGCCTTTCCTCTTCTCCACCTGCAAACTCCTACTCACCCTTTCCGGCCCAGGACCCTGAGGTCAGGGCAACACTGATTAAAGCCTCGATCATCTGGCACTGATCCCCAGCCTGTGGCCTGTCGCTGAATGGATCACTGAATCGTGAATGAAGGAGCCAGGCGAGAAGCTGGGAGCAGGGTTTGTGGACATGGAGGCCGGAGCTAGGAGAGTTGGGGCTCACCATCTGAGATGGTGACTGAAGGGGTGTAGCAGCACTGGATAGGCTCCATGTAGGTCTGGCACAATCTTCTACCTCTGGGGGCTCTCTGGAGCTCCAACACCCTAGCCTAGGGTTCAAGGGATAGTAACATCCTGTACACATTTTAAGCCTACACTTTCCCCATCTACCAATGAAATCTGGGTAGAGTGGGGTGCTGAGGCCTCCCCTATCTCTCAGATCAAATCGATTCTAGCCTAAATTCCACCTTCTCCCCAATAATCTGGGAGGACTCCAAACCAGGGTCCTGGCCCAAGCTGGCCCCTAGCTCCACCCCTAATGAGAAGCAAAGGAGGGACTAGCCAGGGTACCCCACACCTTTATCTCTTTCCCTCTCCCAGGGCAGAGAGCTGGGGCACACCCAGGAGAGGACCCCAGCAGCTCCCAGCCGACCCCCAAATCCAAGGACTAGCCAGTGCTGCCCTTGGCAGCTGAGGTGTACACAGAGAGTTACCGCGGGCCAGACACAAAAGGCTTTACCAGGCCTTGTTCCCACCTGGAGCCAAGCCTGGACCCTTGAGCCCCTACACCTCCCTCCCCAGCAGCTGCCACCACCTTCACTTGGCCTTCTTCTCAAGTTTGCGTCGCACCAGCTGGCTTAGGAAGAGCGCGGTGAGGACACTGCTGCCCACAGTAAGCAGGAAGAGGGCAAAGAAGTTGTGGGGCCAGCGGGTGTGCAGGGGCTCATAGATGGGCCGCCGGGCCTCATAGTCCAGTGCCACGGCCTCCAGCTGAGCCAGCGTACACATGACCAAGAAAACATGGAAGAGTTGGTGGCCCTGCCCAAAGATGTGGCAGCTGCCAGGGAACCAGCGTTCAGGCATACAGGCCGAGAAGAAAGCAGCAGCCAGCAGGAAAAAGATCACCTGGCACTTGTGGTAGAGAAGAGCAGGGTCGTCCAAGCTAGGATCAGGGGACACCAAGATGCGGTGCACCACAGGGCTGATGTCTAGCGCATAAGCCAGCGCCGAGGGCACCTCCTGGCAAGTGCGACCCAGCAGGCCTGGCTTCTGGCTGTATTTGTTGTAGCAGGAACCAGTGCAGGAAAGCCAGGCAAGAAAGGCAGCCATAGGCAGGAAAATGCCCTGCACCTGGGCATGCCAGGCGGGCTCAATGGCGTAGTAGAAGTGAGCCAAGGCACTGCCAAACTGGTACACGGCCACACCCACGTAGTCCAGGAAGAAGAAGCTGTAATGCCAGAACTCAGACTTGGCCTGCAGGAGGTGAGCCAAGGCACTGAGGGAGAGGTAGGTGAAGGAGGCAAAGGCGATGATGAAGAGGGGCAGGGCATGTGGGTCCCCCCAGAAGTCCACGGTACCCACAAAGATGGCCAGCCGCAGCAGGAGCACCAGGGCCGCCAGCAGGTGGGTCCACACGTTCACCACCTCATTGTGCTGCAGGAACAGTGTGCGGAAGTAGAAGCGCCAGGTCTGGTGCAGTGGCCGGTAGCCCACATAGATGTATGGCTTCCAGAAGAGGGGTGGCACCTCGGCCCGGTCCACCGTGAAGACAGGCCCTGGCTGCATAGATGGCTGAGACTCCTGGCAGATGTGTCTCAAGCTAGGCAGGAGATGACTGAGCTTCTGGGCCATTGCTGTGGCCATGGCTGTGGGCCCGGACAGGGAGCTGAGGAGAGAGGCCAGAGCATAGTCAGTGGCCTGATGTCATCAGCGCACAAGCAGCAGCTGGGGGGGCTTTGATGCCAGGTCCTACTCCCTCCCCCCACCCCCTTATGCCTCCACTGGGTCTAAGAGGAGAGGGGAGCTCCATGAGAACAGGGATCTCAGTCTGTTTTGTTCCTTGATGTATCCCAAGTGCCTAGAACACTGCCTGACACAGAGTAGGTGCTCAATAATGTTTGAGGAATGCATTAATTAATGACTACCTCCTGACCTCCCTTCCCCCTCCCCCACCCACTCTACAGTAGCAGTCTCTTCATTAGACTCCCTGCCTTAGTTACTCCCATTCAAGGCTCCACACAAAAGCCCCAGCTGTTTTCTTTCCTAAAGCACAGATCTGGCATGTTGAACACATGAGAGGGTGACAGGCTCTCCTAGCCCTGTGTTCATACCACCATCAGCACTCACTTGGGTGGAGACAATGATCTCGTAACAGACCTGCTGCCTCCAACTTTAGCCCTTTCAGAATGGCCAGGGCCTCTCACTGACCCTTCTGCACAATCTCATCCCTGCTACCCTTTCCAGCCTTATTATTATTCAACCATAAAAGTGCACTTCAAATTCAGCCACAGGCTAATCAAACTCCTGGGCCTGCTGTCTCACGTGCCTATAGCTTTGCGCAACCTGTTGCCTCTGCCTGAGACATTTTCCTCATCTTGCCTGCCTGGCAAATGCCTCTTCATCTCCCAAAACCCATTTATTCTGTTATGCTTTCCCTAGCCTCCTGAATCCCCTATGATGACAATTCTACTTGAGGCATAACCACCCTTTGACCATTATAACACCTCTCATGGAGTTGTTATTTTAAACTCAGCAAAGATAAGCAGTTTGTCTCCTTATTTTGTAGGCCCCTGGTGCTTTGCAGGTAGCTGGTACTCAATGTTTGTTGAATTAAAAAAGAAAAAAATGACATAACACCCGCTCATACTCTCCAAGACCCAACTCAGAAAGCCACTTCTTCCTTAAAGTCCCCGGCTAACAATTGATCTAGTTGTACTTTCCCTCAGTCATGCCCCTGTTCAGAAGTACTCCACAACCCAGTCCTCCCACACTCCCGTGTGGTTGTTGATTCCAAATAAATCCAGGCCCCCCATGATCTGCTCCCACCCTCATTTCCAACCGAACCCAAATGCCACACCCTGTGCTAACTTCCCTTCCCTCCACGGAAGTGTTTGAAGGCCAGTACAAGCTGCCACCTCCAAACGACGTCCCGGACTGCCTTCTCCTTTCCCCTAATTTCTTAAGGCATGTATAATGTTGTGTTGTTGTGTACCATCCAGTCCATTCCCACTAATAGCGACTTATAATGAGTTACACAGTGTAGCATTCACTAGTTTATCCAACACTTACTGAACCCCTTCTCTGCCTCAGGCCCTGTGCTTGGGTGCAAGAAGAGTCAAGTAAAAAGAGATTTGATCCTTGCCCTCAGGGACCTCATGGTCTGGTGAAGATTACAGACAGGAAAACAAATAACAGCAAATACTTAAATAGAACTCGCTATGTGCCAGGTACTGTGTTACACCTTCATGTCTAATTGACTCATTTAAGCCTTGAAACACCCTATGAGGTAGATCTGGGTTATTTCTATTTTCCAGATGAGGAAATAGAGGCACAGAAAAGTTAGGTACCTTGCCCAGCTACCTGGCTAGAAAGTGGCAGAGGCACAATCCCAACTCAGTCTACGCTCTTAACTGCTACCTAAACTGCCTTTTGTAAGATGAGGTTGTTATTGTTGTTGTTAGGTCCCGTCGAGTCATTTCTGACTCACAGTGACCCTATGTACAACAGAACGAAACACCACCCGGTCTCGCGCCATCCTCAAAATCTTTGGTATGTTTGAGCCCATTGTTGCAGCCACTGTGTCAATCCATCTCATTGAGGGTCTTCCTCTCTTTTGCTGATCTTCCACTCTACCAAGCATCATGACCTTCCCCAGGGACTGGTCCCTCCTGTTAACATGTCCAAAGTACATGAGACGAAGTCTCTCCATCCTTGCTTCTAAGGAACATTCTGGCTGTACTTCTTCCCAGATAGATTTTGTTACTTCCTCTGGCAGTCCATGGTATATTCAATATTCTTCCCCAATACTATAATTCGAAGGCACCAATTCTTCTTTTGCCTTTCTTATTCATTGTCCAGCTTTCACATGCATATGAAAAAAATATATATATATGAGGCGATTTAAAACACCATGGCTCAGGTAGGGTACACATTAGTTCTTAAAGTGACATCCGTTGCTTGTTAACACAATTTTTTTTTGTGACTCTCTTTTTTTTTTATTTTTATTGTGCTTTAAGTGAAAGTTTACAAATCCAGCAGGTGCTTAAAGAGGCTTTCTTCAATCCTGATACCTCATTCTTCTTCAGATAGTCCAACTTCAGCTTCTCAGATTATTTGCTCAGCTCAGCATATAGGTTGAATAAATATGGTGAATGGATACAACCCTGATGCACACCTTTCCTGATTTCAAACCACAAAACAACTGTCTCTTGGTCCACATACAGGTTCCTCATGAGCATGACTAAGTGTTCTGGAATCCCCATTCTTTCCAATATTATCCATAATTTTTTATGATCCACACAGTCAAATGCCTTCGCATAGCCAATAAAACACAGGTAAACATCTTTCTGGTATTCTGCTTTCAGCCAAGATCCATTTGACAATGGCAACATTATCCCTCATTCAACGTCCGCTTCTGAATCCAGCTTGAATTTCTGGCAGTTTCCTGTCAATGTACTGCTGCAGCTGCTTTTGAATAATCTTTAGCAAAAATTTTACTTGTATGTGATATTAATGATATTGTTCGATAACTTCCACAGTCTGTTGGATCACCTTTCTTTGGAATAGGCACAAATATGGATCTCTTTCAGTTGGTTGGCCAGGTGGCTGTCTTCCAAATTTCTTGGCACAGACAAGTGAGCATTTCCAGTGCTGTATCCGTTTGTTGAAACATCTCAATTGGTATTCCATTGATTTCTGGAGCCTTGTTTTTCACCGATGCCTTCAGTGCAGTGTGGATTTCTCGATCATGTGCTACCTCAGTTCTTGATCATATGGTACCTCATGAAATGGCTGAACATCTACCAACTCTTTTTGGTACAATGACTTTGTGTATTCCTTCCATCTTCTTTTGATGCTTCCTGTATTGTTCAATATTTTCCGTGTAGAATCCTTTAATATTGCAACTCAAGGCTTGAATCTTTCCTTCAGTGCTTTCAGCTTGGAAACGCTGTGTTCTTCCCTTTTGGTTTTCCAACTCCAGGTCTTTGCACATTTCATCATCATACTTTACTTTGTCTTCTTGAGCCACAATTTGAAATCTTCTGTTCAGCTCTTTTACTTCCATCATTTTTTCCTTTTGCTTTAGCTACTCTATGTTCAAGAGCAAGTTTCAGAGTTTCTTCTCACATCCACTCTGGTCTTTTATTTCTTTCCTGTATTTTTAATGACCTCTTGCTTTCTTCATGTATGATGTCCTCGATGTCATTCTACAACTCATCTGGTCTTCAGTCATTAGTTTTCAGTGCATCAAATCAAAGACGAGGTGGCAAGTGCTATTAATCATGATGTACTGTTTTGCCTGGTACAGGTTGCTTAATTCAGGCTTATCATCATTCATTCTGTCATTCATTAATTCAAATATCTATTGAAAAACTAGCACCTGCCACACAACTCCCCTTCCCCCCCCCAATAAATTCCCTCCAACAAGCCTCTTGGACTGAGTGCCCAGGCTTTCTATCTACTGTTAATCAGTTATTTATTTTAACTACTGTTGCACCAGGCATCATAGAAGGCAAGGAAATTCAGGCAAGAATAAAGCATTCAGGTTCCCTACCACCACCAGCACCATATCACCTCCCAAAGCCACCCAAATAATTCACACACAGTCCAAGTATGTGCAGGGTACTTGCTATGCAGAAGTGGTGTCAAGACAGCCCCCCAGCCTCCCTTCAGCCTGATTTGCATCCCTAGGCTCCTGCTGCATAACACTTCTGGAGTCAGCCCTGGTCCTTGGCCTTGTGTTGTTGTTGTTAGTTACCATCGATTCCAACTCATAGTGACCCCTTGTGTGCAGAGTAGAGCTGTTCCCTAATGTTTTCAAGGTTGTGACCTTTCAGAAGCAGATTGCCTGGCTTGTCTTCTGAGGCACCTTTTGGTGAGTTCAAATGCCAACATTTCAGCTAAGTGGTCGAGAGCTTAACCATTTGCGACACCCAGGGACTCCCCTGGCCTTGTGCAGTCAGGTGTTAAATAAGTAATTACTATGCAGAATGGCTGCTACAACAGGGGAGTACAGAACTTGTCTACTTCCTATCCCCCACAGAGCCTGGCACAGGCAGGTCTAGGAAGCAGACCTTGCTGATGAATTAATTAGTGGAGCTGCTACATCCAGAGCAAAAGAACCCCCTGGCTCACCTTGCTCGCTGGGTAGCCAGCATTGGGTTTCTAATAGACTGGGTTTCAACCTCAACAATCTGCTCTCCACCCTTGCACACAACTTTTTTCAGAACCTTAGGGGGCCAGAAGAAAAGGCCTTTCAGATCATCTCATGCAGCTCCTTTGTTTTATGTTGAGGAAACCAGAGGCCACAGACAGGAAGGCCTTTCCCAGAGTTGCCCAACCTACCATGGGGGGCAGAGGCCAGGACATAATGAATGCAGTGGTACTCTGGGGATACCTACTTCCCTGGTCCTTGTGATCTGTTCAGTCCATTCTTGGAACTTCCCAATGTCTAAGAGTACGTTAAAGGTTCCAGAAAGTCCTGTAGTAAAGAAGCCTGCTTAGCTTTAACCCGCAGTTGCCAAGCTTATGTGCCCAAGGATTCCTTTCCCAGTAATATTTCTTTTATAAAGCCAGGTGAAATGTAAGCAGCATCTACTCTATGCTCAACTCTTTACAGCTTTGGTGCATTTAATTCTCATGACTAGCCTGTGAGGTAGGTATTACTATGCCCATTTTGTTGTTGAGAATATTGAAGTTCAGAGGGGTTAAGTCCCTTACCCACAGTCACACACAGACAGAGTGGTGGAACCGGAATTTGAATCCAGGCCTCTGACTGCAGAGCACAGACATTCTCAGCCACTCTGCTGCTGCCCTGCCCTGTTACACCTATCTACATCCCACAGAACTCCTCTGGAAAATCCTGGTCTAGAAGCAGGTCCCTTCTCATAAATTATTTCCCTAGGCTTCCAGCAGTTTACTCGCATATAGGGACCTCAGTCTCCCTTCGTTACCACTCGCTCCACATCAATGAAGCTTTGGTTCATAGACGCCTCCTCAGGTGAGTGATAGCTTTTACTCACAACCCTCCCCTGCCCCACTCAAGACATTTAGGCCCTAAGAATAGAACCCAGAGACAACATACCAGGTTGGCAGAGGTCCTGCTGCCATATTTCCTTTAGACCTAGGCCAGAGGCCACATTCCATCTAAATGGGTCTGTTTTCAGAATTAGTTCCCATCTTCTGACTCCATGAATCCAGGAGAAAGCAGGGGGCAGGGCAAGCATGAAGCAGCAGCTGCAGGATGAGGGGAGGTATCCAGAGGGTACCACCAGGGCATCATCTGAGCAGTCTGCCCACGAGGCTGCCAGGCCCTGCCTGTCCAGGCATCCTATCCCAGCCTAACACACCTTCATGGGCCCTCTCCAAGCCTCCCAAATTGACCTGGTTACCTTGAGGTTTCTCTGGGCAAATTGGCCAGATGCCAAGTGCTGGGTAGCACCTCCACAGGTGAGGGTCACTAGGGGCGGGGCTACCAGGGACTAGAGGTGTCTTGTGTGATGTCACCAGAGGGTGGGGCTAAAGACAGTCTCCCCACATCCTTCCCCTCCCCCATCACCACTCCCACATTGATCAAATCCAGGCTGAACTCTGTGTCCTCCTATACAGGCATCAGCTGTGGAAGGAAGCTCATCATTAACCTCTGCATGGGACGTATGGGGAAAGTGAGGGCTGCCCACAAGGCAAGGGCAAAACTGGGCTGGGACAGGTATCCAGGGCCTGACTGACAAACGTCAGGCAAACTGGGCTTGCTTCTGTCCCCTACTCAGTGAAAACAGAAATGGAAGGAAGTTAGGAATAAAGGAGAGAGCAGACATTCTAAAGGCTCGCAAAGGAGATGGACTTCAGATTCAGACAAACCAGGTTTGAATCCTGACTCCACCATGTACTAGCTGTGGTACCTTAGGCAAGTGACTCACCTTCTCTGATCCTTAGGTTCCTCAACTGTGAAATGGGAATAATAATATTATCTACCTCATAAATTGCTCTGAAGATTAAATTTATCGGAACATATAAAGCTTTAGCACTTTTCAGATATTCAATAAATGGTAGCTATTATTTTTATTATTAGTATTAATAGTGGTAGTAGTATTTGAAATATCCCCAGCCTGAGAGATTTTTTTGGATTTCCTTAAAAAACTCAGTCCTCTTTTAGCCCTCAGCAGCTGGTTCCACTGGATTTCAGGGCCTCAGAAAGTTAACTGTGTCTCTTTAAAAGTCTAACTTATCCCTGGGCACATTTGGGGACCAGAGAAATTTGGCTGGAGTTTCAACTTCTAAGGACACTGACCTTATTTAATAATTAAATTGTTCTCAGCAAAGATCATTCAAGATAACCCCTTTGGATTCACCAGTAAACAGTTGCCATCGAGTCAATTCCGACTCATGATGACCCCATGTGTACCAAAGTAGAACTGTGCTCCATAGGGTTTTCAATGATTGGTTTTTTGGAACTAGATCACTAGATCTTTCTTCCGAGGCACCTCTGGGTGAACTCAAACCTCCAACATTTTGGTTAGTAGCCAAACCCTGTTAACCGTTTTCACTACCCAGGGACTCTGATGGATTCACAGGGCCATGAAAATTGGCACTTGTCTACAGATCCGAGTAGGTGGCTGGGAAATAAAATCCTCAAGGGGAGGGGCTTCTGCTCCAGCAACCCCAGCAGCCCCCTCCCAGAATGGGATGGTAAAGGTGGGTGAACAATGTGAGCAAGTAATCCAGAAGGCAGCTGGACAGGCCTGACATGTCTTGTAGGAGGATTGGGAGGCTCTGGGTTAGCTGAACCTCAGAATTCAGATCTACAGGGCTAAGGACAAGCTCCTACCTCCCCTCCCCACCCACCTCTTCAGCCCTCCCAACTCACATTCCCCTTTTCCTAAACTCCAGGCCAGCCCTTCTCAGCCCCCTCTCAATCAAGGCCTGACACCCCTAGTTCCTCCTGGTCTCCACTTGGCACATGCTGTCAGAGCTTCACAAGATACCCCATGGGGCAAAACAGAGGACCAGACTATGAGATGGGGTAGAAAACTCAGGGGCTTTGGAGTGGGAAAGTCCTGGATTATATCCACCCCACAGACTTTACTCAGTGCTTACTATATGCTGGCACAATGCTACAGGGGCTGCGGCACGTGGTGAATGCCTGATGGGGCTCACCTGCACGAATGCCCACGGGCCTAGGAAGATCCAGCCCAGGAGGGAAGCTGGCCAGGTGGTGACCTTGGAGACTGGCCAGAGCTGCTGCCCCGGGGCGGGGGGGCGCCCATCAGACTGGCTCGAGAAAAGCCAGAATCCCCATTTCTATGTGAGGGTGAGATTTCTAGCTGTGTGACTTTACATAAGTCCCCTCATCTCTCTGAACCTGTTTCCTCAATGATAATAGCTATCTCTTGGGCTCTTGTGAAAGAAAAATAAAGTCCTGGGCACAAGGTGCCTGGCACAGTATTGGCTCTACTATTTTTGTTGGGTTCTAGTTCTGGCTCAGCCACTCAATGCCTGTGTGGCCTTGGACAAGTCCCTTCCCATCAACCCTGCTTCCCCAAATGTCAAGTGATAAAGTGAACTCATCAGTGACCTCAAAGGGCCCTTCAAGCCTTAACATTCCAACAATATTTACTTTAGGCCTACTATGTGCTAGCCCTCAGGTGGTGCAAATGGTTAACGTGCTCAGCTGCTAACCAAAAGGTTGGAGGTTCAAGTCCTTCCAGAGGTTCCTTGGAAGAAAGGCCTGGTGATCTACTTCTGAAAAATAAGCCGCTGAAAACCCTGTGGAGCACAGTTCTGCTCTGACACACACGGGACACCGTGAGTCAGAATCAGCTTAACAGCAACTGGTTTTTATGTGCCAGGCAGTAGAGCTTCAACAGTGAACAAAGCAGTTTAAAACACTTCAAGGGACTAATAGCTTAGCTAATTAATACCTAAGGGCATTAATACCTAAGGGCATTAATACCTAAGAGTAACACCAAAGGGTACTAATACCCTGCCTTCTTGGAGTTGAAAGCCTAACTAAATAATACCTAAGTATCGTAAGTATTATTTGGTTATAATTCTGCTTTCTCTTTCGCCTCCTTCCTGGTATGCAAAAATATTCACTGTTGCTTTTCCGGGCCCTGACTGTTCAGCACAGTCTCTTAAAGATGATTTTATCTTGCCATGGAAGGCAAAGTCTAACTTCATTAGATGAAGATAATAAGGCTGGACCAGTGTTAATACTGGGGCTGTTAAAGGTAAACCCTCTCAAGGGGCCTGAGGAGGAAGACACAATGTGGGAGAACCAGAAAGAGAAAACCATGAAAATATTGACCCGTAGATGTCGAGTGGATTCTGACTCATAGTGACCTGTAGGACAGGGTGCAACTGCCCCATAGGGGTCCCAAGGCTGTAATCCTTACAGAAGCAGACTGCCACATCTTTGTCCCACAGAGCAGCTAGTGGGTTCAAACCGCCAACATTTCCGTTAGCAGCTGAGCACTTAACCACTGCGCCACCAGGGCTCCTTATGAATAAGATTAGGCACTGATATTAATCATTTACAGTGGCTTGCTGTTTACAAAGAACTTTCACATTTCACCTCCCCCTCACAACTCTCTGAATCTCCTAACTTGGGGGCTAAGCCAATGTCACAGCCTCTGAGGCTTAAAAGCAGAGCAGGTCTGTCAGACTCCAAACTCAGTGCTCTTGCCCTTCCACCATCCACCATCGACAGTGGTCAACTCCAGGCACCCTGCCGGGTGGTCACAAATTATTCCTGGCTGGCCTCCCAATCTCTCAGCAACTGGGTCACCTCCCTCAACGCAAACCAATTCCCCAACTCAGCCCAATGTGTTTAAAGAAAAAGTCCCTCCATGTATTCCAAAACCGAACAGAAACGAGTATTGTTTTTTGTTACTGCACTTGGGGCCTCCATTTTGTCCTGAAAAAAAAAATGTGATCAGCATGAAACAAGTACCTCTTAAAGGAATTCTTCACCAAGCTCAGACTCACAACTGCTCTGAGGTGTGGAAGAGCATGGAGGAGGAAATCAGGCCCAGTGTCTACGGTCACCCAGGACAGGGGACAGAAAAGGGACTGAAATTTCACCAACTAATTATCAAGGGCCCCTCTGAGCAGGGGAACTGAGGCTGAAGAGGGGAAGCTTCTCCCCAAGAGAAGGAAGGTGGCCCCATGACGGGAGGCTGGGTCCCCACTGGGATCCTGGGCCATCCGCCCAGGAGTAGCCAGGCTCTGAGAATCCATCAGACTCCTTAAGCCACCAGCCTTGGCCTGACCTGGCCTCCTCACTTCTCCCAGGCCTCCAGACGCTCCAGGAGAACCTCTGGGGGTCCTCAAAGCCCACAGGCTTGAGGCAAGTGCTGTGGGCTTTGTGCAATCCCCTCTTCCCCTTCCCTCACTGGGTGTGGGGAAACCTCCATACTCTCCTGACACCAGGGGAGGCTTCCTCTTCCCAAGGGGCTAGGCTGCTTGGGCTTTTGAAGTGAGAGCCCCTCCTGGTCCCCAGCAGTGCTGTTCCGGCTGTTCCCTTACTCCAACTAAATCCCCTGACATCACCCAGTTCCTAGAACCCACAGCACTCCTTGACCCCAGGGTCTCACCTAGATTCCTCCTCCAGCACAGGCCTTGAGCTCCTCCCTCCAGCTTTCCTCCTCCACCCTACTCCCTCACAGACTTGTTCCCTCTCCACTCTCCTCTTCTGCATCCTTTACTCTCCCCCTGCAATGCTCCTCCTGGGGCTGGCTCCCTCCCTGTCCTCACACCCTCCCCAGACAGGCTGTCTCTCCCTTTGCCTCAGCCCCATCCTCCCACTCCCTCCTAGCTACGCTCCCCTCGCTCCCCTCCTGGGCGATCTGTCCAGCTTTTCACCCTTCTCCACCTCTCTCCTGCGCCCACTCCCTTCCCACATGCTCCCCCTCCAGCTCTGATTTCCTCCCGTCCTCCTCCTCCTCCCACTCTTCTTCTCTCCCCTGAGATGCTCCCCCCACCAGTTATGCTCCTCTTTCCTGCTACCCTCTAGCTGATTCCCTCGATAATCACCCCACTCTTAGCCAGAAATGCTCCCCCTCCAGCGATGCTCCCTGCCCGCCCTCTCACTCCCCTCCACGTGCGGCCCCATACACACACAGCCTGAGCCTCCCACGGCACATAGAACCCCTAGCCCCGCCAGCCCCGCCAGCCCCGCCGCGCCCCCGGGGAGCACTCCCTCTGCACCCGGTAGGGCCGCTCCCTGTCCTCCTCAGCCCCGTACCTGCGGCCAGAGCAGAGCTGGAGAAGTTGCCGTCCGCCGCTTCCGTCCGTGACCGCAGACGGGCCGGCAGAAAAAGGGGCGGCCGGGCAGCAACCCCGCCCCTTGCCGGGGGAGGGCAGGAGGGCCGGAGTGGCGCCCCAGGGTGCTCCCGCTGCCGCTGCCTGGCCGGGGCCAGGGCGATCCTGGGCGCGTCACCGCCCCCGCCTTACGGTTACACAAACAGCCGCCCTCCCCCCTTACGTCCACGTGTTGCACGCGAAGGAGAGAGGGGTCACCCACAACAGCGACGACAGAGCCTTGGGAGTTCCTGTGGTCGCTGTCCAGATGGGGAAACGGAGCACAGAGAGCAGAACTGGCTGCCCGAGGCCCACCTAGGCAGTGGCTGCTGAGGCTTGAGGGGAGCCAACTTGAACCACAAGCTCCAGTTTCTGGGCCTGATTGACACAAGTTGGGGTAAGGGGCTGGGGGCAAGTAGCAGGAGGGCAGACAAGTTTCCCAGTTAGAGCCAGCGGCCCAGCTCTGCACCCACTTAAACCCACACACCCCACCCCTCACACAGGCTACTTCGGGTCTATATATGCCAGACCTATCCCACCTTCATTTCTCTGCCTGGGGCCTCCATCTCCTCTCCTGGCACCAGTTCCCGCAAATTAGGCAGGTACTCTTGTTGACTCATTTTACAGACTGGAGAACTGAGGCTCAGACAGGTGCCCTGGGATTGGCTAAAGGAGATGCATCTGCCCTCTGCAAGGGACCTGCAGACAAGAGACCCCCACATGAGTGCCCCCCTCAGACTGCACCCATGGACGGTTCCAGTGCTGACCCCAGCCCCACCCAAGGTACCCACCAGGCCTGACTTCACTTTCCTGCCTCAGGGCAGTCCCTGAAACTGAGGGAGCCAGCTCAGCCTGCAAGCTTAGATGCAGGCTAGAAGTGCAGGCAGTTAGCACCCTGGGGCAATCCTTGCCCAGTGGAGTATGGGAGGTGGGGGATAAAGCCCAGCCTCCTGCCTAACAGAAGACAGCTCTGGAGGCCTTCTGGATGTGCGGGTCTGGACTTTCGGGCAGTGGAATTGAGGCTCCATGCCCTGAAATAGCGACCTGGAAAACATTCCAGTGCTTCTCCTCCCTGTCTCACTCTCCCACTCCCTCCCTTCTGCTTCCTGGAACAAACTTCCTGCACTTCAGTCTTTGTTTCAAGCTCTGTTTTAGAGGAATATCAAACCAAAACTTCCAGGAAAACAACCTCAGCAGGAGAAAGAGTTGACTTTAAACCCCTGCCAGCCCCAAAGAGCATCGAGCATCGAGACTAGCTCAGGACAAGTATAAGTTAAATAAGACATTTCCTGACTTTGTAACCCCTCCTTGCTCCCTCCTGCATCAGCACAGTGGGCAGCTGGGGGAGGAGGGCAAAACACAAAGGGCAGAAATGGTGAAGAAGCCAACCATACCCTCCTTTTCTACTCCAGACTCAGAGATGCCCATACCTTCACACCTCAGGACCTTTGCACTTCACGTTCCTTCCAGAACTAACTGTGCCCCACGTGGGGCTGGTTACTTAATTTGTGGGGGCCAGTGCAAAATGAGGACCTTTGTTCAAGGATTAAGAATTTCAAGAAAGAGACAGCAAAGCATTAAGGCAAGCAGGGGCCCTTCTAAGTGCAGGGCCCCATGTGGCTGCCCCAGCCGCATGCCCGTGAAGCTTAACCTGTCTGTCCCCAAAAAGGTGAGCAAATGGCCACCTCACTGCCTTCAGATCTCTATTTAAACGTCACCCTATCAGAGGCTTCCTCTAACCACCTTTAAAAACTAGACCCTCATTTTCCTTAGTGTACCTGTCACCCATGGCATGCTGTCTGACTCCTCTGGCCAGAATGTAAGCTCCCAGAGGTCATGCCTTAGTTTCCTTGTGTTGCTGAAACAGTGGCTTTAAAGAACAGAAATTAATTCCCTCACAGTTCTGAAGGCTAAAAGTCCAAATTAGGGTCTCAGTCCTGTGGATTCCTTCTCTGTCCATAGCCCCGGGTATTCCTTGGTTCTTTGGCTATCTTCATATGGCATCTGTCTTCTCCAGTTTCTACTTGCATCTGTGTCTGATCTGCTCTTTTTATAACTCAAAAGTGATTAGGTTTAGATCCCACCTTTAAAAAACAACATGAGGGTGATATCTGACTTCCTCTAACTTCACAAGGGGGGAGGAAAATCAAGGTCAACAGCCCAAGCCTGATCGCTATGGGGTGAAGGTCAGACACGCTTTCTCGCTCCAGCGTCCTTACCAACTCTGACACCAACCGTCCCTCCCACGGCACTCTCTGCTTCTGCTAGGTTCGATAATTCATTACAATGGCCACACGGAACTCATACACAGTACTCACAATTATGGGGTTTATTAGGCAATAACAGTTAACAGTTCAGGCTCAGGAACACCGAAGGATACAATTCTTCCATCAGGATAGCCTCTTTCCAGCCATGCTCACAGGCACGCCTGGCCCTGGCTCTCAGCCTCTGCTCAAGGCCATTCAGCTTTCTCACTCTGTGGGCCAGGAAGTCCACTGTGCTCTCTCCTGCAGGTCTCTCTTGCTGGTCTCTACTTCCTTGGTGGTGGCGGGCTCTTCTCTTTCCTGCCTCTGGGATGGCTCATTTGAAGCCCAGTGGGATGGCAAAACTGACCAGTCCTTTTGGTGGGCCACAACTGTCTTATCACACAGTCCCACCCAGACTCTTGGGTGGAAGTTACAAGACCGTGGCTAGAAAGCCCACACAAAAGTGATCTATGGCACAGCACCACATTACTTGAGTATGATCTAATTAGCATAACAAAGAAGACCCTATTTCCAAATAGGATTATATCCATGGGTATAAAACCAAAAAACCAAACCCATTGCCACAGAGTTGATTCCAACTCATAGTGACCGTATAAGACAGACTAGAACTGCCCCATACGGTTTCCAAAGAGTGTCTGATAGATTCGAACTGCTGATCTTCTGTTTAGCAGCACTACACCACGAGGGTTTCCATCCACGGATATAGGGGTTAGGATTCCAACACATATTTTGAGGGGACACAATTCAGTCCCTAACAGGTCAGCAGTGGTATCCAGTGGCTGCTATATCCCCAGGGCCTGGAACAGTTCCTGACACATAGTAGGTGCTCAACAGAAAGGAAAGGAAGGAAGGAGAAAGGAACCTTCCCACCTGGAGAAGGCCTAGGCTGAGGGAGAGGAAATCTTTGACTTGGAATAAAGTTTCCAGTTGTGACTATTACACTTCTGAAATGAAATGAAAAATTTTTTATGACTTTTTTTTAAATCTGAGCGTGCCTAGTCAAGTCATGGAAACTGTTCCCAGGTTCAACCAAGGGAACAGAAGAACCAGCCCACAGAAAGTGTCTGAACAGGCACCCTGTTACCGTCGAGTCAATTCCAACTCATGGTGACCCTGTAGGACAGAGTAGAACTGGCCCATAGGGTTTCCAAGTTGTAACTTTTACAGCCTTGGCAACAGTATGGGGCAATTCTAGTCTGCCTATAGGGTTTCTGTGAGTCAGAAATGACTCGACAGCAATGGGTTTTGGGTTTTAATCTTTATGGAAACAAACTGCCATATCTTTCCCTTGCAGAGTGGCTGGTGGGTTCGAACAGTTAGCAGCCAAGCGCTTGACCACTGTGCCACCAGGACTCCTTTTCTGAACAGGCAGTGGGGGCAAAAGACAAAGCTGTTTGGTACTGAAAGATTGGCAGTTTGAAGCCACCCAGTGGTACCTCAGAGCCTGGCAGTGTGCTTCCAAAAAATCAGTCATTGCAAACCCCACACAGTGCAGTTCTACTCCGTACACATAGGGTTGCTGTGAGTCAGAATCGGCTTGTCAGCAACAGGTTTGGGTTTATTATTATTATTATTGTGGTTTGATTAATCCTCTTATTTTAAGACTACAATTTCTGAGGTTTAATATCCTCTTTTTTTCAGTATATTAGGCCTTAATTTTCCACCAGTTAAGGAAATTGAGCCTAACATCACAGACATGAACACTATACAATTTTCTTTAAAGCAGATAATATTGAAGGAGCCCTGGTGGCACAATGGTTAAGCACTTGGCTGCTAACTGAAAGTTCAGCCGTTTGAGCCCACCAGTGGCTTCACAGGAGAAAAGACCTGGTGATCTGCCTCCATAAAGATTACAGCCTAGGAAGCCCTATGGGGCAGTTCTATTCTGTCACATTGGGTCGCTATGGGTCAAAATCGACTTGACAGCACACAACAACATTAGATACACATTGAGCATCTAGCCTGTGTCAGGCTCTCTGCTCAGTCCTGGGATTAAAAAAAAAAAAAAAGCCTGTTGCTGTCAAATCATAATGACCTTATAGGGCAGAGTAGAACTGCCTCATAGGGCTTCCAAGGCTGTAATCTTTACGGAAGCAGACTGCCACATCTTTCTCCCATGAAGCAGCTGGTGGACTCAAACCACCAGCCTTTTGGTTAAGAGCCAAATGTTTAACTACTGCACCACCAGGGCTCCTTAGAACTGGGATGAGCTAGATGTGGTCCCTGCCCTAAACATTCTCCATGGTCCTACACGATCAGAGTGATCTCTGTGGGGGAAACAAAAAGCAATCATTTTTAATAGCTGCTGCAGAGCCTCCCATCAATCAGGCAGGCCATTATTTGCTCAATCATTTCCCAAATACTGCATGGTCAGGTTTTTCTTTTCTTTTTCTTTCAGTATAAAAATAGCATTACACATAATCATATCAAAAAGAATTAGATAGTTAATAAATTTAACAAAAGTAGTACAAGACTCGTATACTGAAAACTACAAAATATTTCTGAAAGAAACTTAAAAAAATCTAAATAAATGGAGAGATATTCCATGTCCATGGGCTGGAAAACTCAATATTGCCATTCTCTCTAAGTTGGTCTATATATTCAACACAATCCCTATCAAAATCTCAGCAAGCCTTTTTGCAGAAATTGACAAGCTAATCCTAAAGTTTATGTGAAAATGCAAAGGACCCAGAACGGTGAAATAACATTGAAAAAAAAGAGCAAAATTGGAGGACTTAGACTTCCTAATTCAAAATTTACTGTGGAGCATATTATTAGCGTAAAAACAGTACACAGTAGTATTAGTATAAGAATAGACATATGGACCAGTGAAACAAAACAGAGAGTTCAGTAATAAACCTTTATATTTATGGTTGCGATGTGATGGATCGCTTTTGTGTAGCCTTTTTTGCTATGGTCTTGTAACTCCCACCCAGGTGATTGAGTGGCGCTGTGCAGATAGGGTAATTGTAGCCCACCAAAGGAATTGGTCAGTTTTGCCATCCCACTGGGCTTCAAATGAGCCACCCGAGGGGTGGGAAGGAGATGATCCTACCACCACCAAGGAAGAACAGCCAGGAGCAGAGACCTGGGATCCCTGCCCTGAGAAGCTCCTGGAACCAGGAGACTGAGAGAGCAAGCTGTAACATTGGAGACAGCAAGAAGTGGCAGCAGAGACCCAGCAGCAGGACACAAGGTGGTAGGCTTTCCGGCCCACAGAAAGAGAAGGCTAGTGCCTTTGGACAAAGCTGAGGGCCAGGGAGAGGTGCGCCTGAGAGCACGGCTGGGAAGAGGCTGTCCTGATAGAAGAATTGTAACCTTGAGTGTTCCTGAGCCTAAATTGTAACTGTTACTTACCTAATAAACCCCATAATTGGTTGTATTGTCTGTGAGGTCTGTGTGGCCATTGTAATGAGCTATCGAACCCAGCAGAGAAGTAGAGACTGCCGTGGGAGGGACAGATGGTGTTAGAATTGGTAAAGATGGCAGACAGAAGAGTACGTCTGACCTCTGACTCATAGGAATCAGCCTTGAGCTGTTGATCTTGATTATCCTTCCTCCTTGTGAAGTTAGAGGAGGTCGGACACATCCCCATGCCGTTTTTACAACAGTAAATTTACTGAAGAAAAAAAAAAAAAAAGATAAACCACAGATTAGGACAAAATATTTGCAAATCATGTATCTGATAAAAGGTTTGTATCTAGGCAGGAGAGCAGTGGGATGCAGACCCCAAATTCTCATAAGACCAGACTTAATGGTCTGACTGAGACTGGAGGGAACCCAGGGGTCATGGCCCCCAGACCTTCTGTTGGCCCAGGACAGGAACCATTCCCAAAGCCAACTCTTCAGACATGGATTGGACTGGACAATGGGTTGGAGAGGGATGTTGGTGAGGAGTGAGCTTCTTGGATTAGGTGGACACTTGAGACTATGTTGGCATCTCCTGCCTGGAGGGGAGATGAGAGGGTGGAGGGGGTTAGAAGCTGGTGAAATGGACACAAAAAGAGAGAGAGGAGGGAGAGAGTGGGCTGTCTATTAGGGGGAGAGTAATTGGGAGTGTGTAGCAAGGGGTATATGGGTTTTTGTGTGAGAGACTGACTTGATTTGTAAACTTTTACTTAAAGCAGAATAAAAATTATAAAAGAAAAAAAAGGTTTGTATCTAGAACATATAAAGGACTCTTAGTACTCAATAAAAAGATAAATAACCCATTTAAACCTGGACAAAGGATTTGAATAGACATTTCAACATTTCAACACAGAAGTCATATGAATGGCCAATAACCACATGACGAGATGCTTAACATTATTAACATTCGTTCTAGGAATGTAAATTAAAAACACTTTACACCCACTACCAAAAAACCAAACCAAACCAGTGCCATCGAGTCGATTCCAACTCATAGCAACCCTATAGGACAGAGTAGAACTGCCCCATAGAGTTTCCAAGGAGCACCTGGCAGATTTGAACTGCAGACCCTTTGGTTAGCAGCCGTAGCACTTAACCACTATGCCACCACGGTTTCCTTACACCCTCTAGGTTACTATAAAAAAAAAAGATAGGTAATAACAAGTGTTGTCCAGGTTGTGAAGGAATCGGAACCCTCATACATTGCTGGCTGCTGTTGTTGTTAGGTGCCATCAGGTCAGTTCTGACTTATAGTGACACTATGTATGACAGAGTGAAACATTCTCTGGTCCTGCACCACTCTCTTACTTGTGTGCGATATTAATGATATTGTTTGATAATTTCCGCATTTCGTTGGATCACCTTTCTTTGGAACAGGCACAAACATGGATCTCTTCCAGTCAGTTGGCCAGTAACGGCTTTCCAAATTTCTTGGCATAGATGAGTGAGTGCTTCCAGCATTGCATCTGTTTGTTGAAACATCTCAATTGGTATTCTGTCAATTCCTGGAGCCTTGTTTTTCCCCAATGCCTTCAGCTTGGACTTCTTCCTTCAGTTCATCAATTCTCGATCATATGCTACCTCCTGAAGTGGTTGAATATTGACCAGTTCTTTTTGGTAAAGTGACTGTGTATTCTTTCCATCTTCTTTTGATGCTTCCTGCATTGTTTAATATTTTCCCTGTAGAATCTTTCAATACTGCAACTCGAAGCTTGAATTTTTTTTCAGTTCTTTCAGCTTGAGAAATACCAAGCGTGTTCTTCCCTTTTGGTTTTCTAACTCCAGGTCTTTGCGCATATCATTATAATACTTTGTCTTCTCGAGCTGCCCTCCGAAATCTACTGTTCAGCTCTTTTACTTCATCATTTCTTCCTTTCACTTTAGCTGCTCTATGTTCAAGGGGCAAATTTCAGAGTCTCTTTGGACACCCATTTTGGCTTTTTCTTTCTTTCCTATCTTTTTAACAACCTCTTACTTTCTTCATGTATTATGTCCTTGATGTCATTCCACAACTTGTATGGTCTTCAGTCATTAGTGTTCAATGGGTCAAATTTATTCTTGAGACAGTCTTTAAATTCAGGTGGGATATACTCAAGGTTGTACTTTGGCTCTCGTGGGCTTGTTCTAATTTTCTTCAGCTTCAACTTGAACTTGTATATGAGCAATTGATGGTTTGTTCCACAGTTAGCCCCTGGCTTTGTTCTGACTGATGGCACTGAGCTTTTCCATTGTCTCTTTCCACAGATGTAGTCAATCTGATTCCTGTGTGTATTCCATCTGGTGAGGTCCACATGTGTAGTTGCCCGTTACTGTTGCTGAAAAAGAGGTATTTGCATGAAGAAGTCGTTGGTCTTGCAAATTCTATCGTGCGATCTCCCACTTTGCTTCTATCATCAAGGCCATATTTTCCAACTAGTGTTCCTTCTTCTTTGTTTCCACCTTTCACATTCCAATCACCAATAATTATCAATGCATCTTGATTCCATGTTTGATCAATTTCAGACTGCAGAAGTTGGTAAAAATCCTCAATTTCTTCATCTTTGACATAGCAGCTGGTGTGTGAATTTGAATAATAGTCATTTTAGCTGGTCTTCCTTTTAGGTGCATGTCATGGATTGAATTGTGTCCCCCCAAAATATGTGTCAAGTTGGTTAGGCCATGATTTCCAGTATTCTGTGGTTGTCCTCCATTTTGTGATTGTAATTTTATATTAAAGAGGATTAGGGTGGGACTATAACACCCTTGCTCAGGTCACATCCTTGATCCAATGTAAAGGGAGTTTCCCTGAGGTGTCCCCTGCATCACATTTTATCTTATAAAAGATAAAAGGAAAGAGAAGCAACCAGAGAGTTGGGGATCTCTTACCACCAAAAAAGCAGTGCCGGGAGCAGAGTGTGTCCCTTGGACCTGTGGTTCCTGTGCGGAGAAGCTCCTAGTCCAGAGGAAGACTGATGACAAGGACTTTCCTCCAGAGCCGACAGAGAGAGAAAGACTTCCCCTGGAGCTGACACCCTAAATTTGGACTTCTACCTGACTAGACTGTGAGAAAATAAATTTATCTTTGTTAACCATCCACTTGTGGTATTTCTTTTTTAAGAGCAGGACACTAGATGACAAAGACAGCATATGAATATTATCTATAACTAACAGCATTGTACTTCAGGATTGATCTTGAAACGTTTTTTTGACAATGAATATGACACCATTTCTCTTCGATTTGTCATTCCAGGCACAGTAGACCATATGATTGTCTGATTCAAAATGGCCAACACTAGACCATTTCAGCTCACTAATGCCTAGGATACCAGTGTTTACGCATTCCATTTCATTTTTGATGATTTCCAATTCTCTTAGATTTATACGTTGTACGTATCATGTTCCTATTATTAACAGATGTTTGCAGCTCTTTCTTCTCATTTTGAGTTGTGCCATATCAGCAGATGAAGGTCCCAAAAGCTTGACTCCATCCGTGTCATTAAGGTTGACTCTACTTTGAGGAGGCAGCTCTTCCCCAGACATCTTTTGGGTGCCTTCCAACCTGAGGGGCTCATCTTCCAGCACTATATCAGACAATGTTTTGCTGCTATTCATAATGTTTTCTCTGGCTAATTTTTTCAGAAGTAGACTGTCAGGTCCTTCTTCTTAATCTGTCTTCGCCTGGAAGCTCTGCTGAAACCTGTCCACCATGGGTAACCCTGCTGGCATTCAAAATACCAGTGGCATATCTTCCAACATCACAACAACACGAAAGCCATCATAGTACGACAAACTGATAGACACGTGGGCACATTGCTGATGGGGATGTAAAAATGGTTCAGCCACTTTGGAAAATGACTTGGCAATTCCTCAAAAAGTTAAACACAGAATTACCATACAATCCAGCAGTTTCACTCTGGGAATCTACCCAAGAGAACTGAAAACATACATCCATACAAAGACTTGAATGCAAATGTTCATTGCAGCACTATTCATGCTACCCAAAAAGTGGGAACAACCCAGATCTGCATCAGCTAATGACTGGATAAATAGAATGTGGTATATCCATACAATGGAATTTTATTTGGCAATAAAGAGGAATGAAGTACTGGTACATGTTACAACATGAATGGTCATTATGCTAAGTGAAGGAAGCCAGACACAAATGGTCACATATCGTATGAATCCATTTATGTAAAATGTCCAGCAAAGGCGAAACATAGAGCATAGAAAGTGGAGTAGTGGTTGCCTAGGGCTGGGAGTAGGAGTAGTTAGTACATGCTAAGGGGCACAAGGGCTTTCTCTGGGGTGATCAAATGTTCCATAATTGGATTGTGGTAGTGCATTGTAAATTTACTAAAAGTCATTGAATTACACACTTAAAACAGGTGAATTTTATGGTGTGTAAATTACGCCTTAATACTGCTGTTAAAAAGTAAACTTGCAATTTTTCTTTAAACAACACATTTAATTTTTTCAATTTCGTCACGGTACGGAGGAGATCATTTTTCAGATTGCCTTGCGCCTCACTACCTGAGGCCTAAGGTTTGTTTCAGATTCTGGGGTCAGGATCCTTTCAATTTTCCTGCCTGGAACTGACAGGTCCGGTTCTTTTTACAGATTGGCGAAGTCTGGCAGGGCCCTTTGAAAGCAGGAGCATTTCACAGCTAGGAAGCCTGAGGCCCAGAGAAAGAAAGGTCCTTACCGAGGCTGCACAGGCGTTTGTCAGCAATCTCAGCAATGCCCGTGGCCTCACGATAAAAACACCAGGGGAACGAGTCCGACCAGGCGACCTTGATTCTTCCTTGTCACCATGCCGTGCCTGTTGCCCGCGAGTTGACTCCGACTCATGGCAGCCTCGTGTATGTCAGAGAGCTCCATAGGGTTTCCTTTCTTTTTACATTGATTTTTACTTATTTATATATTTCTTTTCATTGTGGTATCCATAGGGTTTTTTTGGAAGAAGCTCTCCAGGCCTTTCTTCTGAAGTGTCTCTGAGTGGACTCGAATCTCCAACCTTTTAGTTACTGGCCGAGTGCCCAATCCGTTTGTACCACCAGGAACTCCTCTTTTGTGCCAGAGCCCCTTCAAGTCCTCCGGGCATTCTTCCTGCCCCTATTGGAAATGCTCCTGTAGCCTCCCCCTCTCAGGTGTACAAGCACAGCCTCCTTACCGAGTGGCTTCCCATCTTCTTCTATTCAGTGTAAAGCCTCTACTCCCAAGCCTTGATCTTCCATATTGGCTCCCCTGGGGCTACAGCCACAGAGGGTGGAAGAGGTAAGTGCAGGGATGGTCTTCTTTAATCGGTGTGGTAGTATAGTAATTGGGCTTTGGCACCTCTGGGCAAGCTGATTCTGTCCCCATGGGGCACTTTTGTGAGCTCCGAGAAGAACTTCCCACCATGGCCACCCTCTGCATTCCCAGACAACGGGGACACTCTCCAGCTGTCCCTTATTACCCTCCACCCCCTTGGTTTCTGCAGCCCCCTTTCACCTTCAGCCTCTTTGCTGTGGTTGCCCTACCCTGGAAGGAAGCTCTCTTGGGGGGAGTCCTTTTCAGAAAGCTCACCACCACCTTCTTTCCTAGGGATCCACTTCCTACCCGTGGAAACGTCTCCTGACATCCGGGCAAAGCAGCGTGCTCCCAGAGCTGCTAGTTTGCGGGCTGCCTGGCTCTTTACATATGTAGTGTCTCTGATCCTTAAACTGCCAAGTAGGCATTTCACTCCCCACCCCCCTCCGCCTCCTATTTCCCCCCACTCCCCCCATCCCTGTTTCACAGATGAGTAAACTGAAGCCCACACAGCAAGCAGAGCTGGCTGCTATGAGAATCCAAGTCCGACCGGCCCCAAAGCCCTTCTCTTTCTTCCATGTTAAGGGTCCTCTTGGCCAGGCTGTTCATCAGCTTCAAGGTCATTGTCATCATCAATAGCAAATATTTACTAAGTTTCTGATCATGATAAGACAGGTCAGACCAGGCAATCTAGGCAGACTGGAGGATCAGGAGTAGAAGGGAGACAGGACTGCTCAACTGAAGTCTGTCCTTCTGGGGTCTAGGCCCATAGATTCTAGAAAGTAGATCTGGGGAAAAAAAAATCACCAGGCAATATGCAGCCCAGGGGCCAAGAGACAGGAGGTGGAGGTGCCATTAATCAGGGCTTCCAGAAGCTAAGACGGTGGTCCCTAATCTTTGCTGCCAGTGTAATCACCTAATGATATTTAAAAAATACTGATGCCTAGACCCCACCCGCAGACGTTTTGATTTAGTTGGAATGGGGAGCAACCGGGGACATCAAGACTTTTAAATGCTACCCTGGTGATTGTAATGAATATCAAAGCTGGCAGGGAGAAAGGTGTGGGGAGGAGAGGCAGGCAGCTCCAGAGGTTGGATTGCAGGAGGTGGCAGCAAGGTAGCCTGAGGAATCCAGGGCCTGGGATACTAAGGTGACCCAAAGTAGGAACTGGGAAATGCTAGTTGGAGGACAGGGGAAGAGAGCGGAAAGAGTGAAGAAGGGAGGGAACAAAGGAAGAAGAGAGGCAGAGATCCAGGCAAGTACAGTGAGTTTGAGTCTATGTCACTGACTTGCTGTGTGACCTTGGACAAATTGTTTCCCTTCTCTGGGTGTCTCCATTTGTAAAAGGAAATTAAACTTGATGATGGCTAAAGATCCTTCCAGCTCCTGGGTTCTAGGATGTTCCAAGCCCCAGCCAGCTGGGCTCCTAGTGTGAGCTGATGAGATAAACCCCAGATCTGTAGACATGTAAACAGTCTGGTACAGACATCCATGAGCAACTTTGACCCCTCTCCGGACTCCCCAGCCACTCCTCTTCCTCGCTGCCAGACCTGGCCTTGGCTGTGGAAATTTCCTCTCAGCCCCTCTAGGCCAGCCCGGGTAACGTGACTGTCCTGCTTCCAAGTGGAAATTTCCACTCATCCTCTGACAGCTGGTGGGAGACGCAGAGGCATGCAGTTGGAGACGAAGAGCCCATGGAGATTGGAGGAGGGGTAACTCCTGGTTACAGGCCACTCAGGCTTAGTCACCAGCTGTTAAGGCATCCTTCCTTCACCAAGTATTGATTGAGTGCCTCATCTACTGTGCTCTGGGGCCTATTCTTGGTGGCAGGGACACAGCTGCAAATAGGACAGACTCAGTCTCCACCCTTTTGAAGCTTATCTTCTAATGGGGGAAAGAAAATACTGTATATATGAATATGTATTGTTGCTGTTAGGTGTCGATTCTGACTTATCGCTACCCCACGTGGCAAAGTAGAACTGCCCATAGGGTTTTCTAGGCTGTAATCTTTACAGGAGCAGACGGCCAGGTTTTTCTCCCACAGTATAAAAAAAAAGAAAAATGCAGCAGGGCAGTGGTTAAGTGCTCAGCTGCTAACCAAAAATTTGGTGGTTTGAACCCACCAGAGGCTCCTCGAGAGAAAGATGTGGCAGTCTGCTGTCCTATAGGGTCGCTATGAGTAGGAATTGACTCAATGGCAATGGGTGGGAAGGAAATAGGGAGTGATGCTGGGAGCAGGGTCAGCAAGCAGGGCCTTGCTGCTGCTGAGGACATTTGTGATTATCAGAGGGAACAATAAGTACAGAAGCTCTGAAGGAGGGCCTTGGCTGGTATGTTGAGGAAGGCAGTGGGGAGAGTAGAGGTGATGAGGCTAGAGGGACAGCAGGCGTCCTGCGGACCTTCTGACCATGGGGAGGACGTTGGATTTTATGGTTGAGGCTCTGGGGAGCCATGTTGGGCAGGGGTCGGCTTGAGCAGTGGGGTTACATGTTCTGACTTCTTGTTGTTAGTTGCCATTGAGTAATTTCTGACTCACAGCAATCCCATGTGTCCAGAATAGACTGTTCCATAGGGTTTTCAAAGCTGTGACTTTTCAAAAGCATACTGCCAGGCCTGTCTTCCGATGCACCGTTGAATGGGTACAAACAGCCAACATTTTGGCTAGCAGTGCGTAGCCATTTGCACCACCCAGGGCACCACATGCTCTGACTGACATTTTATTAATTCATTAATTTTACAACTCACTGCAATATTTATCTTAATATCAGGTACAGGCTTCAAAGACAATTTTCTTCTCAAAGGCTTGCTCCCATTTTGTGGGGCCAGCATACCAAAAAACCCACTGCCATCGAGTTGACTCTGACTCATTAGCGACCCTATAGGACAGAGTAGAACTCCCTCATATGGTTTCCAAGAAGCGGTTGGTGGATTCGAACTGCTAACCTTTTGATTAGCAGCTGTAGCTCTTAAACGCCGTGTCACCAGGGTTTCTGGGGCCAGCATAAGTGACTATATTTTGCAGCTTTATACTTGTGAATTAACTTCGCACAGCAAATGCTAGGCAGTTGTATCATTCAGGATCATTTTCAATGGACAAGGTGGGCCCGACACATCTTCCTGCTGCTTACTGATCTAAGTCTGAGGGAAGGTGGAGAGAGCAGCCAGCACGGAAGTCACCAACACAGTGTTCTTGGTGCCAGAGGAACCACCCTCTTCATTTTCATTAGCGTGGGTGCCAAGGGTGTGATTTCTTCTGTATTGTCAGCAACACCAGAGCACATGGTGGAACCAGCAATGCTGTGTGGGCACACAGGTCCTCGGATGCCAGCATCACATTTCAAGACTGAGTAGGAAGTGGTTTCATGAAACGCCACAGGATTCCAACCCCAGGAAAGAAGGCCGGAGAAGATGCTCTGGACGCTTTAATCTCTCATTGCCAACAGTGTCCTCCTGACCATCCAGAAGCTCATCGCCCTTCTCCAGGGAGAAGGAAGAGGACCGTGCAGCAGTGGCCGACTCCTGTTCTAGGTCCAGGGTGACATAGCACTTCTCCTTCATGTCACATCATGTCCCTCTTAGCTGTCGTCGTGAAGCTATAACTTCTTTTTGTCAGGATCTTTATAAGGTAGTCTCCCAAGTTATGGTCAGCCAAGTCCAGATGCCAGCATGGGGCAGAGTATCACCCTCACTAATGGGCACTACTCCAGAGCCCATAATGACCCTGTAAGTATGAACAGTGGCAAGCAGGGACGCAAGCCTGAGCAGCAGCATACACGGTGGGTGTTGAAGACCTCAGACCTGATCTGGGTCATCTTCTCTCTGTTGGTCTTAGAGTTCAGGGTCCTTGGTAAGGAGAACAGGGTGTTCCTTGGGCAACACAAATCTTGTAGTAGAAGGTAAGGTGCTGAATTTTTCTACATGTCAGCCTAGTTCAGTGGGGCACTTCAGGGTCAGAACACTGCACTTACTCTGAGCCCATCACCCACATGGCTATCCTCCCCCAGTTTACAATGATACTCTGGGGGCATCATTCCCAATAAAGCAAGCTTTGCACATGTGCTCCAAAGATGCCACCAGTCATTGTCAATGATGAATGAGTACAGCAATTTCTTCTTCCACTTTGCTGTAGTTGAGTTGGCAAAGGCATTGGGCAGACCACTGGGTTGGGGAAACTGACTTACATTTTTAAGGACCACTCTGGCTTTCTGTGGAGAACACACTATAGAGGGGCAAGGGCAGAAGCAGGGAGACTAGTGTGGAGGCTACTGTGAAGATCCCACCAAGTGATGGTGGTGGCCCGAGTAGGGGAGTTGTGGAGGAGGGGAGAGGTGGTTAGCTAGCTTGTCCTTCCACTGTCCACTGTCCACCCACCTCCCTGAAGGACACATTCATGGAACTTCATAGTTATCATTCTTCTTTCATGTGTTCATTACATCAAGACATATTTATGGAGTGCCTGGACCCAACCCAACTCACCACCCATTGGCAGCTCCCAGTGCCTACTGAATCAAGTCCAAACTTCTTGCCCTAGATAAGGTCTTCCATGGCCTCCCAGCTTCATGTCTCTCTACTCCACCCCCTACTCATAGCCCAGCCATCACCAAATGACACCTCTCCTCTGTCAGCCTTCCACGTGCTACTCCCTCTGCCGAAACAACCCCTCCTGCTTTTTCACCTATTTAACACCTGCTTTCTCCTTTGTGACTCAGCTCAGGTGCCACCTCTTCCAGGTAGCTCCCCCTCCCCCTGGTCTGAATTGTTTGTCCTTTTCTGTGCTTCTCTGGTACCCTCACAGCTGGACTGATAAACCTATCATGATAAATGAAGAAGAAGCTGAACTTCTCAATGATTTCATTCTACTTGGATCAACAGTCAATGTCCATGGAAGCAGCAGTCAAGAAATTGAACGATGTATTGCACTGGGCAAATTTGCTACAAAAAAAAAAAAAAACCTCTTTAAAGTTTTAAAAAGCAAAGATGTCACTTTGATGACTAAGGTATGCCTAATCTAAGCCATAGTCTTTTCAATTGCCTCATATGTATGCAAAAACTGGACCATGAAAAAGGAAGACAGAAGAATTGAAGCGTTTGAATTATGGTGTTGGTGAAGAATATTGACCGTACCGTGGGCTTCCAGAAGAACAAACAAATCAGTCATAGAAGAAACACAACCAGAAAGCTCCTTAGACGTGACAATGGCAACACTTTGGCTCGCTTACTCTGGACATGTCAGCAGGAAAGACCAATCGCTAGAAAAGGGAACAAAAACAAGGGAAACCCTCAATGAGATGGATTGACACAGTAGCCACCATGATGGATTTAAACATACCAACAATCATGAAGATGGCACAGGGCTGGGCAACATTTCTTCCTGTTATACATAAGATCACCCTAGGTTGGAGCAGACTCAATGGCAACTAACAGCAACCTGGTCCCCTGTGATCACACACCGTAACCGAAACATGTTGTATTTGATGTTCATTGCCTGTCTCCCTCCTGGGCTGTGTACCTTTTCCTGTGACTTGTCCTCGATTTCCAGCATCCAGCACAGAGAAAGTGTCTTGAAGTGGATGAATGAATGAAGGGTGCAAGGTGCTGTGGTAGGTCCTGAAATGCAGAGATGAACAAGAGATAACAGTTCCTGTGCAAAGCAAAAAAAAAAAAAAGGAAATGTTTGTCAAACAATGACAAAGAGGGATGCAGGAAAGGGAGTCAGGAGATTGCCCAGGGGGGCGGTGCTGTGGAGGTGCTAGAGTCAGAAAGCTTGGTTCAAACCCTGGTTCACTCACTTATTAGTTGTGACTGGGGCTGCTTTCTTAATCTTTCTGTAAAATGAGGATCCTAATAACACCTCCTTAATAGAAGAGAATGCAAGTACAATGAGCAGCAGGGAGCTTGGCTCATAGAAAACAGTAGAGAAATATATAGATCATTTTGATTTGCTAACATAATGGGTGGGTGAAGAGGGCTCCACCCCTGTTAGGTGTTCATACTTCAACCCTACCACCTCTAGGATCAAATGAAGATGCAAAAACCCAGAAGTCAGGTCTGACTTCTAGATTACACCAGAATATAAACTCCTCAAGGGTAAGGCTTTTTGTCTATTTCATTCACTGTTGAATTCTCAGCACCTAGAATAGAAGCCTAGCACACAGTAGGTCCTCAATAAATATATCTTGAATGAATGAATAAATGATTGAATTCTGCTTGGTTACCTTGGTGCGTATAGTTAACTCCCTTTCCTGCGTTGGGCCTCAAGTCCTCTTTCAAAATTTCAAACTCAACATGACTCCATCAGTTATGACTTCATTCATCCATAAGCAATGAAAATCCACAAAACAGCAGCTTAAACAAGTAAAAGGATGAATTTACCTCTCACAACAAGGACCTTGAGGGTAGGCAGTCCAAGACTGGCAGGCCAGCTCATTCATGGAATCAAGGACCCAGGTTCCATCTAGCTCTCTGCTCTAACTGTCTTATTATGTGGCTTCTACCACCATGACTACAAGATGGCTGCTATGCCTCTGGGTATTGTGTCTCCATCCCAGGTAGAAAATAAAGGAGGATGGGAAAACGGCAACTGGTGGAAGAAGGGGCTAGGCAGGCTGTTATAAGTTTATGTTGAGTGGCTTTGATTCATGACTGCCTTATGTATAACAGAATGAAACGTTGCCCGGTCCTGTGCCATTTTCATGATTGTTGGTATGTTTGAGTCCACTGTTTAGGCTCTTGTATCAGTTCATCTCATAGAGGATTCCCTTCATGTTTTCTGACCCTCTGCTTTCCCAAACACGATGTCCTTTTCTAGCAATTGATTTTTCCTGGCGACGTGTACCAAGTAAGTGAGCCAAAGTTTTGCCTTCTTCGTTTCTAGGAGCATTCTGGTTGTATTTCTTCTAAGACTGATTTGTTTGTTCTTCTGGCAGTCTACAGTATATTCAATATTCTTTGCCAATACCACTACCCTAAAAAAATAAACAAACAAAAAAATTCCGAGCTTTCGTTATAAGGAAGAGGAGAGAATGGACACCAGGAAGGCAACGAGAGCGCCTGCCTGATGGTCAAAAAGGGGTTGCTTCTTGCCATCCCCTATACCTGTTCCTTCGCCAGGCTTCTTCATTTTAGTAGATGGCACCTGCATCCTCTCAAGCAAAAACTCCAGGAATCATTTCTCACCCCACCGTCCACATCCAGACCGTCAGCATCCCCTTGGCCCTACTGTGAAATAAATGATGGATCTGACCATGTCTCTCCACCCTGTTGACCTCACCCCAGTCCAAGCCACCCTCATGTCTCTGTTCTGCACTCCTTTCTGCACTCCTGCTCTCTTACCATCCATTCTCCTCACAGTGCCCAAAGGATTCTTTTTTTTTAAATTGTATTTTAGGTGAAGGTTTACAGAACAAACTAGTTTCTCATTAAACAGTTAGTACACACATTCTTTTCTTTTTTTAATTTTTATTGTGCTTTAAGTGAAAGTTTACAAATCAAGTCAGTCTGTCATACAAAATTTTATATACACCTTTTTGCTAGATACTCCTAGTTGCTCTCCCCCTAATGGGACAGAACACTCTTTCCCTTCACTCTCTATTTTCATGTCCATTTGGCCAGCTTCTGACCCCCTCTGCCCTCTCATCTCCCCTCCAGACAGGAGCTGCCCACATAGTCTCATGTGTCTACTTGATCCAAGAAGCTCACCTTTCACCAGTATCATTTTCTATCCCATAGTCCAGTCCAATCCCTGTCTGAAGAGTTGGCTTTGGGAATGATTCCTGTCTTGGGCTAACAGAAGGCCTGGGGACCATGACCTCCAGGGTCCTTCTAGTCTCAGTCAGACCATTAAGTCTGGTCTTTTTACGACAATTTGAGGTCTGCATCCCACTGCTCTCCTGCTCCCTCAGGGGTTCGCTATTGTGCTCCCCCTCAGGGTGGTCCTGGGTTGTAGCTGGGCACCATCTAGTTCTTCTGGTCGCAGGCTGATATAGTCTCTGGTTTGTGTGGCCCTTTCTGTCTCTTGGGCTCATAATTACAGCCAAAGGATTCTTGATAACATAATCCAATCACACTATTCCCTGCTTAATACCCCAAGAGGCTTCACATCGTGGGTAGAATATCATGCAAACCCCTCACCCAGGCCCACAGGCCCTGCTTGGCTGGAACCTGACCACCCTCCTCACACCAGCTGGATCCTGCCTCTGGGCCTTTGCACTAGCTGTTCTCTCTACCATGAACACACTCTCCCTGCCCACCTCATGTGTAGAGGCTTCCTCACCCCTGCCACTGTCTATTATATCACCCCTTTTCATTTTCTTTATAGCAGCCATTATGATCTTTTTCACCCTCTGTCTCTTCTACCAGAATATAAACTCCATGAGATCAGTAGCCTTGTCTGCCTTGTTTACAGCTGTATCTCTAGGTCCTACTACGTGCCTGGCATGTAGGTAGACTCAGTATGTATTTGTTGGATGGTTGGATGGGCTGTTTTGGGTAATCTCTTAGAGAACCTGCAGCTCTTGGTCATCTAAAGAGAAGGGAGAGGTAGGTTAGAGTTTGTTGCTGTTGTCGTTAAGGTGCCATCGAGTCAGTTCTGACTCATAGCAACCCAATGCACAACAGAACGGAATACTACCTGGTCCTGCATCATCCTCAAAATCATTTTTATGCTTCAGCCCATTGCTGCAGCCACTGTGTCAATCCATCTCGTTGAGGGTCTTCCTCTTTTTTGCTGACCCTCTACATTTTAGGGGTAGGGAACATGGTATCTGAGACACAAGTAGAAACTGGAACCAAGAAATGATCATCTTTCCATCAACATCCAACACTCTTCCTGGACTGCCCAGGCAATCTTGTGAACAGGAGCATCTCTGGGGCAGGAGTCAGAAACCATTTAGGGAAAACAGGAGACAGGAGGTGAGCACAGATACCCACCATATCAAATCCGCTGAATCCTGACCAGACTGGGACCTGACCATCTGGGAATGGTGTTGAGAGAGCAGCCTGCTGGCTCTGCTACTGACCAGCTATGAGTAAGCAACTTAATCTCTCTGAACCTCAGTTTCTCCATCTGTAAAATGGGATAAAAATAGTATTTACTTCATGGGGTCGTTTTAAGGATTCAATAAAATGGAATATGTAAAAATGCATGGAAAATAGTAAGAGCTCAAAGAATCTTAGCCATAAAAAAGGAAAGAGGGAGAATGGCACGAGGAGCTAGAAAGGACATAAAGAGACAACACAAAAATGGATGGCCTAGTAATCCAGGCCAGCCTAGTCTGACATGCTGGGAATTTGGCCCTTCTAGAAAAGACACAGAAATTTATAGCATTTAAACTTTAGTACCTCCTACCCAAAATGGACTTTTGAGCTCTTCTGGTTCAACTCCCTCATTTTATAAGCTTCTGAGTCCCAGAAAGGACAAGGGCTCTCTCTAAGATGCTCAGAGAGTTGGCAGAAGAGTCAAGTTCAGAGCCAAGGCTAGTTGTGGAGGCAGAAGCTCAGATGGGCTGGCACGGTGGGTTATGAGCCCCCTGTTCTCAGTCTGGGGGAGAGGGTATGACTTTCTCCTGTCCCCTCATCCATAGGAGGCGGGGATGCCAGGTTCCCAGGATGGCTGGGAAGATTCATGTAGCCAGTAGGAGGAACACTGGGCAGAGAGGAGCAGGGGACTGACCCATCCTGCTTACCCCCCACCCCCAGGTCCCCTGTGCTAGGCCCTTTACAGGCAGCACTTAGTTGGGATAATACCCATTTTACAGATTCTGGTATGGATGCCCAAGGCCCCTCTATAGCTAATATAGACAGAACTTGAATCTTGTGTTGTGTGACTCCAAAAGTCTGTGACCTTTCCATTTGGTACTCTGCCCTGCCTTCTGCCAGGGAATTGGAAGGCCTGTATTTGGGACCTCACCACCAATAACTGGCTGTCACCTCAACCAGTCCTCTTTCTCTAGCCTCAGATTTCTCTTCTAAGCGTAAAGGGTAGATGCGCTAGTCACAAAGGCCCTTCCAGCTATAGCTGACATTCCAGGGGCTCTAGATAAATGCCTCTCCTGCCTGAGTCAGAAGGAAAACCTGTTGGGCCTCTGAACAGAACGTCTCCACAGCCTCGCATCTTGCCCCAAGCCCCCAGGCTGGCCCTGCTCACGGTGAGCCCCTTGGTCCTATCCCAGGCCCAGGCCCAGGCAGCCCAATGCCTCGGTTTCCTCCCATGAAAGGTGGTACCCATCCCTCCACCCCTCCATTCCTCTCAACAAGGGAGTCAGGGGCTTCTACCCACTCCATCATCTGGGGCAAATTTCTACTTAACGGTTTGGGGAAATCAAGCTAAACATTTAACGTAACCAAGCTCTTCAATCAGGCACCTATTTCCACAGAAGCCTTCATGGCTTCAGGCAACCTACAGGTCAACATTGAGGCCAGTGCTTCTCAAATTAATTAATTTTATTCAATTTTCAATTTGCCAAGGACTCATATTTTGAAAAAAAATAAGTTACTAAAAAAATTAAATAAAAAAAGATACAAACTACTAGTCATAACTTTTTTTAATAGATTAAAAAAAAAAATTGCCATCAAGTCAATTCCTACTCATAGCAACCCTATAAGACAAAGTAGAACTGCCCCATAGTGTTTCAAGGCTATAATCTTTATGGAGGAGGAGCCCTGGTGGCACAGTGGTTAAAATGCTCAGCTGCTAACCAGAAGGTTGGCAGTTCGAATCCACTAGCTGCTCCACAGGAGAAAGATGTGTCAGTCTACTTCTGAAAAGGTTACAGCCTTGGAAACTCTATGGGGCAGTTCTACTCTGTCCTATAGAGTTGCTATGATTTGGAATTGACTCCATGGCAACAAGTTTCCGGTTTTTTGGGTAATCTTTAGGGAAGCAGACTGCCACATCTTTCTCCTTCAGTAGGTTCAAAAGACCTTGTCAAATAGTTACAAACGTTTCTAAATGCTTACTTTCAGTTTCTGTACTTATCTTGGTGCAGACTAGTAACGCTTTGGGGACACGCAGCAGCCTGTGAACTGCATGTTGTTAGCACTGATTTAGGCGGCTGAGAGATGGACTCTGGCTTTGTAGATGCTCTCAGGAGACTTTCCAGAAGAAACATCTTTACCCTTCTCCTACAGGTCTCTCTGGATACTAAGCCAGTCAGCCTGACCACCGCCTGCCTGCCACACCCATCTGGCTTCTGGCTAGACCCCTCCTTCCACCCCAGTCCATGTCCTGGAAACTTCTTTATTTTTAAAATGTATTTCACTTTTTGTTGTTGTTGAAAATATACACAGCAGAACATAGACCGATTCAACAATTTCTACACGTACAACTCCATGACATTGATTACATTCTTCAAGTTGTACAGCCATTCTTACCCTCCTTATCCGAATTGTTCCTCCCCTGTTAACATAAACTCACTGTCCCTAAGATTCCTATCTAATCCTTCCAGTTGCTATTGTCAGTTGGATCCCATATAGATAACTCCTAAAAGAGCACAATGCTCAAGGCCAACATTCTTTACTAGCTAAGCTAAACATTGTTTGGTTTAAAGAAGACCTTAGGGGATATTTTTGGTTTAAGGTTTAAAGATTATCTCAGGGCAATAGTTTTGAGGGTTCATCTAGCCTCCATGGCTCCAGAAAGTCTGGAGTCCATGAGAATTGGAAATTTTATTCTGTATTTTTCCCCAGGGCCTTTTTTTTTTTTTTGCAATATGATACACTTTATTTTAATTAAATGTAAAATACACTTTATTTTAATTAAATGTAAAACACACAAAATAATACTCTCTGTCATGGTTACATATAACCCATTGCTGTTGAGTCAATGCCTACTCACAGCTGCCCTACAGGACAGAGTAGAGCTGCTCCATAGGGTTTCCAAGGCTATAATCTTTACAGAAGCAGACTGCCACATCTTTCTTCCGCTGGTTACATACACATGTAAAAATATACATATATATAGAAAAAACATGTAAAGAGGAGACTACATCTAAACTTCAGAATCCTGGGTACCCTTGGAGAGGGAAGGGGGAGCCATGGGTAGGTTGAAGGGTGGGGACTTTAGTAATGTATTTATCAAGACTGTTTGCCCTCCCCAAATCTAAATTTTTTTAAATAATTTTTATTGAGCTTTAAGTGAACGTTTACAAATCAAGTCAGTCTGTCACATATAAGCTTATGTACACCTTACTCCATACTCCCACTTACTCTCCCCCTAATGAGTCAGCCCTTCCAGTCTCTCCTTTCGTGACAATTTTGCCAGTTTCTAACCCTCTCTACCCTTCTATCTCCCCCCCGCCAGACAGGAAAAGCCAACACAGTCTCAAGTGTCCACCTGATACAAATAGCTCACTCTTCATCAGCTTCTCTCTCCTACCCATTGTCCAGTCCCTTCCACGTCTGATGAGTTGTCTTCGGGAATGGTTCCTGTCCTGGGCCAACAGAAGGTTTGGGGACCATGACCACCCCAGGGCCTTTTTGATGTATGTTGTTGATTCAAGTGTCCCTGTAGGTGGCGCCCCTGATAAATATACTGAGTCTTGGTGGTGTGAGGTGGGATGACCCAGGAATACAGGGTAAAGGTGTGCCTTCTTAACTGGAACCCCTGTAGCAAACTTGGCCCAAGCATCACTTCCTGCAGGAAGTCATCCAGCCTGCTGCCAGACTGAGGAGCCTCTCACCGTGCCCTCATCATGGTGCAGACGTCCATGTACTGAGTGGGGACAGTTGTCTTTCTGTCAAGTAGAAAACAGAGCCTGCTCCTCCAGGGCAGCGCAGCTTGCGCCTCGGTTCAAGGATGTGGCTGCATTCCCCGTGTCCCCTGGGCTGGGTGCCCTTGTGCAGGGTACAGCCTGCACAGTTATAAGCAGTGGCCTTGATAGTCAGCGCGCCCTGTCCATCTCCACCAGAGTGTGGGGGATGAGAGAGTGGGAATCACATTTGGGATGTTGGATCCTATGTACAGAGGTCTCTGCTTGACTGAGCAACAGAAAACACTGGGCTTTTCAAAAAATCTAGACACCTGGGCTCCAGTCTTAGAAATCTACCTTCAGAGATCTGATGAAGGGCCTGGGTCTTATATTTTGAGAAAGTGCTCAGCTAGTGTCTGATCCTTCCGAGGAGCCAGCAGGTGTCTGGAGACTGTGCTTGCAGAGGCATGGTACATGTCTGAAAGGAGACGCCAGGACCCGCGGCCTCTGGGGAGGAGGACCGGGCACCTCACAGGGAGGGAGGTTCACTTCTCATTGATTGGATTTTTGATGTAAAAAAAAGGGTTCGGTGACTGACTAACGGAGTGGCCGTCCTTGTTGTCAGGGACGGGGGGCGGGTCCTGTAAAGGACAGAAGTGGGTGGACCAGAGGATGGAGAGCTGTAGGGCACACGTCCCGCCGCAAGGGGCAGCAGCTGCTCGCAGTGGGCTGATAGAGCTGGATAGGCTGTGGTCCTGCGGCTGCCAGACGTGGCTTTTCAAGATAAGCCAGGAATCCGATTTTCACATGAAATTGTCAGCTAATTCAACAATTTAAAACACTGCGTGAACAAATGCAATGCTGGCAGACTGACTGTGGCTGCAGGCCACCAGTTAGTGTTCTCTTGTCTAGGAGGGCGTCCTTAATGAGTGGACACCTCAGACCCAACTGCAAAGCCAAGGGAGAACCACCTTTTGCTTCTAGAAAATCAAGTTGACTCCCTATGGGGTGCACACAGGGCCACAGAAGTCACCCACTCACTCATAATTATTGAATTCAGCACAGATGTATAACCTCCAACCATGGGCCAGGCACGGTGCTGGACTCCAGTGGTGAATGTGCCATACCCGGTCCTGCTCTCAGGAACCCTATGGTCTAGCTGGGCAGACAGACTTGAAAAAATAACTGTATATGATTAAAGAGTTTCAATTGCGATAATGTGAAGAGCTGTAGTACAGCATGGGGGTTAAAAATTCAGGTGTGACTCAATATAGGGGAGGTCAGCACAACTGGACTAAACCAAAAGCAAAGAAGTTTCCTGAATAAACTGAATGCTTCGAGGGTCAGCAAAGCAGGGGCAGGGGTTTGGGGACTATGGCTTCAGGGGACATCTAAGTCAATTGGCAAAATAAAATCTATTAAGAAAACATTCTGCATCCCACTTTGAAGTATGGCATCTGGGATCTTAAACACTAGCAAGCGGCCACAGGTGCATCAGTGAGTCTCAACCCACCTGGATCAAATGAGAATGAAGAACACCAAGCTCACAAAGTAATTATGAGCCCAAGAGAAAGGGCTACATGAACTAGAGACTACATCATCCTGAGACCAGAAGAACTAGATGGTGCCTGGCCACAACCGATGACTGCCCTGACAGGGAGCGCAACAGAGATCCCCTGAGGGAGCAGGAGAGCAGTGGGATGCAGACCCCAAATTCTCATAAGAAGATGACTTAATGGTCTTACTGAGGCCAGAAGGACCCCGGTGGTCATGGCCCCCGGACCTTTTGTTGGCCCAGGACAGGAACCATTCCTGAAGCCAACTCATCAGACATGGATTGGACTAGACAATGGGTTGGAGAGAGATGCTGATGAGGAGTGAGCTACTTGTATCAGGTGGACACTTCAGGCTATGTTGGCATCTCCTGTCTGGAGGGGAGATGGGAGGGTAGAGGGGGTTAGAAACTGGCAAAATGGTCACGAAAGGAGAAACTGGAAGGAGGAAGCAGGCTGACTCATTAGGGGGAGAGTAAATAGGAGTATGTAGTAAGGTGTATATAAGTTTATATGTGAGAGACTGACTTGATTTGTAAACTTTCATTTAAAGCACAATAAAAATTATTTAAAAAAAAATTCAGGTGTGAATCCTGACTCCACCACTAATCTAAACCTCAGTTGCCTCATTTCTCACCTGTGAAATGGGCATGATACTCTCATAAGGTTATTCTGAGGCTTCATTGAGATAATGCAAATAAATGTTAGGTGCTGCTGTTAAGTACAGGGAAGATCCCTGGTGGCACGAACAGTTTGTGCTCAACCACTAAATGTTGATGGTTCAAACTCACCCAGCAGTACCACAGAAGAAAGGCCTGGTGATCTGCTTCTGTAAAGATTACAGCCAAGAAAACCCTGTGGAGTGTAGTTCTAATCTGCACACACAGGATTGCCATGAGCCAGAATCGACTCGACCACAACGGGTGTGTTTTTAAGTACAGAAAGCTCTGAGATCTGTAAGAGGGGCACCTGGGCTTAGCTGGGGAGCTCCCACCAAGCCTCTGCTTTCCCCATCTCAGTGAATCCTGGGGTTCTTTGGCAGTCAGGGGAGCAAGAGGCCTCAGGGATCAGAAGCCCCAGGCCCAGAAGCTGCCTGCAGTTGCAGAGGCTCTGACCTTCCTTCAGTCACCATTCTCCTGAGATGGCAGTGATGGGGTGGCTGGCCAATCTCCCTCTTGTTTCTTCCTTTATCTGTTTCAGCAATCAGGCCTGGTGGGGTCTTCTCATCTACCCCCAGTAAGATCTGGTGCCCAGGGGAAGGGAATACTCTAAAGGATCCTCTTGCCAGTCAATTCATCCCACCTCTGCCTCCACTTCCTTTTCCTTAAAATGGCTTTGTTGACCAACCACTACCACCCCTTGCACTTGACCATGCTGGGAAAAAGGAAGGCCTTTCCAGCTACCAGACAGAGCCACTCCACTGGGGCTGAGACATTTTGGGTCTCATGGACCTTGTTATGGATTGAATTGTGTCTCCCCCAAAACGTGTATCAACTTGGTTAGGCCATAAGTCCCAGTATTGTGTGATTGTCCACCATTTTGTGATCTGATGTGATTTTCCTATGTGTTGTAAATTCTACCTCTACGATGTTAATGAGGCAGGATTAGAGGCAGTTATGTTAATGAGGCAGGACTCAAGCTACAAGACGAGGTTGTATTTTGAGTCAATCTCTTTTGAGATATAAAATAGAAAAGACAGCAGAGAGACAGGGGTACATTCTACCATCAAGAATGAAGAACCAGGAGGGAAGTGCGTCCTTTGGACCCGGGGTCCCTGCGCTGAGAAGTTCCTAGACCAGAGGAAGATTGATGACAAGAACCTTGCCCCAGAGCTGACAGAGAAAGCCTTCCCCTGGAGCTGCCATCCTGAATTTGGACTAATAGCCTCCCAGACACTGAGAGAATGAATTTTTCTTTGTTAAAGCCATCCACTTGTGGTATTTCTGTTATAGCTGCACTAGATAACTAAGACAGACCCCTACAATGGAAGCTGAAGTCAGAAAGCCGCCTTTGTGCTTTTTACACGCAGAATACCTCTAGCAGAGGCCTCAGCCACAGGATCACTTTGGTAGCTACTGTTTGACCTGGGTGAAGAGGGAGGAGGCAGATGGCAAGGGACTGAGGACTTGGCTCACCAGCAGTGTTTCTGGGGTCCTGAAGTTTAGCTTAGTGAGAAAATCTTCAGTGTCCAAGACATAGTCATTGATCTCAAAGAGTCTGCAATCTAAGCAGGTAGAGAAGACCTAGAATTACAGGGTCTTGGTCTTGGATATAGGAAGGGGACTTCCAGGGTACCTAACCCAACCTCTTACCCAAAGGGGTAAGCTCCTCTAAAGAACCTGGCCGTCATGTCATCCTGTGGGAATGCAGAATTGGGGAGCAAAATTTAACAGTGATTACGCCAGCTGGACTAACATAAGGCTTGTTATGGTTGTCTGGGACCACAGATTTATGTGGCGTGCTAAAACATCACTGGAAATCAAAACTCCCCTCTGGGAAAATAATAAACCTAGTAGGAGGGAACACCTTTATGAAGTGGGTAGGGGAATGAGACCTCTACCCAAGAGCATGCCAGGAGAAATGGTCACTAATTGCCTTTTTAAGAAGGTGGCATTGGCTGAATTCAGGGCTTCAATTTGTTTGCTGGTGTGCAGGTTTAGGATGTAGGGGAATTGTTTAGGATAATAGAGGAGACGCTGAACTGCCAGGGCAGTGCCCCTCCCTGTGCAGGGCCTGGAGTTAAGACTGCCAGGGTTAGACTCTTAGTAGCTTAGGACTTTGGGTGAGTTACATAACCTCCCTAAACCTGTTCTAACAGGAGAGATGATAATCCCACCTACCTCATGGTTAGTCCTGAGGACCTGGAAGTGCTCCATAAAGAGTAGTTCTTATTGCTGACCCCACTTTCCCAGTCAACTGTGGAATGGTTTATTTCTTCTCCCATTTCCCATGGTCAGCAGGAAATTTTAGTTCTCTGGGGCAGTGACTGTCACATCCGTCCCTCCAGAGCACATCACCCTTCTCTGGTTCAGGCCCTCATTGCCTCAACCCTGTTGGTTCCATCTTCCACTGTGGTCTCTATAGCATTTTTCCTGGTAATTAACCATGCGACTGCCTCCATTTCCTCTTCCTTAAAATGGCTTCATTCACCAATCACTACTACCCCCTGTTCAAAAGCCTTCTAAGGGTCTCTACTGCTTAGGATAAAGGAAACAAAGGGAGGGGACTTTGACTGAGAGCCTGCCTTGAGCCAGTAATGATGGCCGGTTCTCCATGCATGCGGCAATCCCACGCATATTAAGTGCCTGAGGACATCATTCTCAGGCGGAGGTTCTCTAACTCCTCACCCCTTCATGAGTAAGCACATGATATGCTGGGACCCCATTTCATGGTCTTTTCTTCCCTAGCATATAGCTCATTGTGAGCACATTCAAGAAACCTGTCAAATGTTGATTTAAGGGGCTCCTTTACACCCGCAAACCTTTTTTCTAATGAGGTCAACCAATTGTGGAGGTCCAAGTACAAAAGCCTCAGAAAGAAGGGGCAAGCCTCATTTCCACTCAAGCCAAAGGGAATGGAGTTCTGCTCCTTGGTGAGTCCCCAGGCTGCAGTCAAACCACTCTGGCCTTTCAAGACTAACCTATGACAGAAGCACCACCAGGAAGATGGCTCTGCTAGGACAGAGGCACACTCCTAAGGCCAGAATACCTAGGCCTGGGGAAGCACGCAGATGAGACGCTCCCCAGAAGCTCATGGCTACCCACCATCCCTCCAAGTTGTATGCAAAAAGTTTGGAAGTTACTTAACTGACCTAGCCCAACTTTCTCATTTTATCTGAAAAAACTGAGCCCCAGCACCAAGTGCTTCTCCAAAGGTCGAGGTGAGACAGAAAGCCAGGGCTTCTGATTTTGTGGGTGAAGATGCATCCCCTTCACAGCATTGGTTCCAACTGGGGAATCCTTTCTCCCGCCCATTTTGACCCTTTCCTGCTTTTTCCTGTTCTATTCCCTTCCCTAGCTCCCCATCATGGATTGAATTATATCCCCCAAAAAGTGCGTGTATCAATTTCACTGGGCCATGATTCCTGCCCGGTATTGTGTGATTTTCTTGTATGTTGTAAATCCAGCCTCTGTGATGTTAACGAGGAAGGATGGGCAGCAGTTGTGTTAGTGACAGGACTCAATCTACAAGATTGGATTGTGTCTTCACGCGATCTCTTGAGTTATATAAGAAAGAAGCTAGCAGAGAAACACGGGGACCTCATAGCACCAAGAAAGCAGCGCCAGGAGCACAGTGCATCCTTTGGACCTGGGGTTTCTGTGTTTTCTGTGTAGACCCAGGGATGATGGATGAGAAGGCCGAAAGAGAGAAAGCCTTCCCCTGAAGCTGACACCCTGAATTTGGACTTTTAGCCTACTTACTGTGAAAAAATAAACTTCTCTTTGTTAAAGCCATCCGTTTGTAGTATTTCTGTTACAGCAGCACCAGACAACCAAGACACGCCCCCCCCCTCCCAAATCAAACCAGTTGATGTCAATTCTGACTCACAGCAACCCCCTATGTGCAGAACAGAACTGCACTCCATAAGGCTTTCAAGGCTGTAACCTTTTGGAAGATCACCAAGCCTTTCTTCCAAGGAGCCACTCAGCAGGTTCAAACCACCAACCTTTCGGTTAGCTGCTTAACCATTACACCAGGGTTCTTTGTTCCCTTCCCTACGTGTCCTATGTAAAAGTTTACTGCCACCTGTAGGCTACCTAATATCATTACCACAAATTTCTATCTTAAGGCTTTCTATTCCCATCTACCCAGAACTGACCTCAGTGTCCCTGACCTGGAATTGACCTGATGGCAACAGGATTGGTTTTTACTCAGAACTGGTGTTGTTAAAGATTACCAGTAGGTACCATCTCACCATGCAAATATTTCTCTAACATCTACTACGTACCAGAGGGAAACCCTGGTGGCGTAGCAATTAAAAGCTATGGCTGCTAACCAAAAAAGTCAGTTCAAATCCACCAGGTGCTCCTTGGAAACCCTAGGGAGCAGTCCTGCTCTGTCCTATTGACTCCGCAGCCACGGGTTTGGTTTTGGTTTTTCGATGTGCCATAGACTGAGGGTCCAAGGGTGAATAATGCTGGGTCCCTGCACACGAGCCTCACCTCCTCCCATCTGTGTAGTGTCTACACCTATTGTTTACACTCAACTACATTTCATCTTGTTTCTATTTGACCTACATGGCCCTAACTTTTTTAATTCAGCGTTTTCAGAACTCCTACAGTTGGTCATCTTGGTCTAAGTAAATTCAGAAGTCAATTCAAGTCACACAAAAGCTGCATAACCATTTCCGATTCAAGAACATAAACAGATCACTCACCAGCCTCTGCTGAAAAGAGTAATCACTATTTATATTTAGTGCTAAGTACACAGTAGGCACAGCTCTAAGTGCTCGCTTCTTCTCTCTACACACACACCCCAAACTCGTTTAATCCTAACAACGAGGTAGGCTATTACTATCCTCATAAATAAGTTCCATAAAACAGAAACCCAGGAAAAGCCAGGGCTGCAGAGCATGCGCCAGCATCGTGCAGACCCACTGCGTTATCGGCAGTCACCCTGCAAGCACCTAGTGCACAGCTTCGACGAGCTTTTATACAGATGTCTGACAAGCAAATGCTCTTATGTAACTAAGGCCATTTCCCAAAGAGCAGAGGAAACCTGCCAAAGGTTTTCCTTGAACTGAGAGGCAACACTCCGGAGGAGGTGAGTATCATAGCATCTGGGTACAAAATGAAGTAACTGCCAACTTTAATCACCCGAGTCAAACGCTACTGTGGCACATAAGATTCTTTTAAATCACTGTATAGGAGTTGCTACACCAACACAGAAAGCTTTATTAGTAATATTTTGATTCCTGAGTCATAGCTTCTATGGTAGGCAAGTATTAGGGCACAATCCTGTTCTCAGTATGTAACATAAGGCAAATAAACCATCTAATATCTGTAACTAGGATTTTAAGAGTTCATCTAAACTGTTATCTAGAAATACCATTTGTGCCTTTAATCTGCTTTTTAACAGGGACACAGGAACAAAAAAATGCTTGTTTGCAAATAAACATCTGAAAGAATATACTAACAGCTGATCTGGGCCAAGGCATCAAAACAAAGTGATGATTGTGGAAGAAGACAATGTGAACAACTCTGCAGCAAGAAACTCTGAGGGCAGAGAATTCGCAGTAATAATGTGACGCTGGGTATTCCCACCAGCCCAGAGGTTCTATCTGGAACAAATATAGACGAGAGGGTCTCTACAGCTTGACAATTACCTGAACAAAAAGAAATCACTGCCACCAACAGCACTGTGCAGTTTTATTAACCATTCAAGTACAGTAGCATCTGGTAAAATTGGGACAGAACTGGGATTTAAAAGTGAACAGATATTCAGTATCTAACGGTTTTGAAAGAAGCCACTACATACTCTTTTCACAAACATGTTTCCACGGAGCCAATACGGTACTAGCCATTAACCCAGCACACCAAGTGTACTGAAGTAGAAAAGATGCAACAAGAAAAATAGCTACATTAGAAAGACTTCAACACTTTAGAAAAAGAGTAAAACACTTTTCATTTCTCCCCTTGAGCCCCTAAAACAACATCATACAGCCTGGATCTACCTATACAGTCCTACATCAGCTTCTAGAATATTTGTCAGGAGGGAAAAAAAAAAAAATGACACTGGCCAGTACAGTCTTTGGATATTTAGGAAGGGGAAGGGGAGAAAGTCAGTTCTCAGAACAAATTAGTCAGCTTCGGCCTCATCAGCAGGATCTTTGGATTCTTTGTTCTTCCGCACTTCTTCAATGTGCTTGTCCTGTAAATGGAAGAATACGTAAATACAATCAGTCAAAGAAAAAAGCCTGCCACGTAATGGCCCAACACAGTCTCAGTACACGGACATTAGAGCCTGTCGGGAATCAGGTAATTAGAGTTCTAAGACATCACCTTCAAACCTCCTGGGTCACTTGTGGAACCTAATGACTCAACTTCCCACTACTGCTCTTCAAAGAACACACAATTACACTAGAAATTATTGAATATTCCATTTTAAAATAAGGTACCTCTTGAGTGAGCTTCTTGGCTCAAGTAGACACATGAGACTACGTGGGCAGCTCCCGTCTGGTGGGGAGATGAGAAGGCAGAGGGGGACAGAAGCTGGCTGAATGGACACAGGGAATACAAGGTGGAGAAAGGAGTGCACTGTCTCATTGCGGGAGAGCAACTAGGCGTACACAGCAAGGTGTATATAAATTTTGTACCAGAGACTTGATTTATAAACTTTCACTTAAAGCACAATGAAAAATAAATAATAAGGTACCTCTCATTTTACATGTTAAGCACAACTAGTAACAAAAATACACAAACACCTTTTACCAAGGGAATTGGTTCAAGCCACTTCATTGGTGCCTCAAACTTTAAGCTCTTAACCTCTCTACAAAGCAAAGATGAGAAGCCAACCTTTTCTCGCAAACGCTCCAGTTTGGCAGCCATCTGTGCCTCTCGGTTCTCTTTGTTGGCTTCCATTTTGTGGGTCAGTTTCTCTTCCGCCATTTTACTGAAGTTGTTGTTCTCTTCTATTGCTTTCTGAAGCACTTCTTTCTCGTGCTCTCGTTTCTCAGCAAGCTGCTTCAAGACCTCAGCTTCATGAGACTGGGAAAAGAGTTTGTAACAGGCTAGGCTCTCTGAAACGTACTTAGCGTTAGTTAAAATTACAACAGAAACTTACTGGGGGACTGAAAAGAGGCAGAAAATAAAGTCCGTTTAAATAATTCTTAAGTCAGGACCTGAATTATTCCTACCATAAAACACTGTGAAAATCATATTCTTTTCTAGTGTTTGTATTTACTTCAGAAAACTGCCCGTATTTGTTCAGGGATCTCTTACCCAATTATTCCTGAAGAAAATCATGGTAAGATTTACACCTTAATGGGATCAAGATGATTTGAGTGATAGGCACTTAAGAATGGAGCTTTCACGTAAAGAATTTCAGGCTACCCAAAGAAAACCAGGGTATTATAAAAAAAATTAACCATAATTGGTTAAAAAAATGTATGTGAATGATAAAAATTTAAGACTAAGTCTCTAGATTACTATTTAAGCCAGTGAGATTTATTTCAAGGAAAGGCTTGTTAGTTTTTATCTACGGACGATGTACCAACTTCCATCCTGCTGGAGTTGTTACCACGGTGTGCCTCCTTCAACAGAGACTCAGAATAGCTTGTTACCAAACAGATGCAGACGCGTTTGGAAGCAGTACTTCCAGGATAACAACAGAGCATCTGCTACAACTGCCACTGGCTGTTAATTCTCTTCCATAAAATCCCAGTAATGATAAGAGTTTCACTATATTTAACCAGTTACTATGTAAAGCACAGGCTAATGACAACAGGGCCAGGGATGATTCCTAAAAAAACTTCTGTCCAGCCTTTGGTTCCATCTCTTCCTCTTACTCTATGAACACCAACTCCATAGGAGAGCAGGCAGGAGACAAGGCACAGTGCAAACACTGCTCTTACTGGGGAAATGGTTTACAGTATTGACGTGAGTCAGTGCACGTGCAGGTAACACGTGGCACTGAAAGGCACTTGCTATATAGCAGCTTAAAAAGGGGCCTCTATATGTGTGTGGAGTGCCTGGGTGGTGCAAACACTTAAGACGCTTGGCTAACCGAAAGGTTAGAGGTTGGAGTCCACCTAGGGGCACTTCAGAAGGAAAGCCCGGTGACCTCCTTCTGGAAAATCAGCCGATGAAATCCCTAGGGAGCACAGCTCTGATACACATGTGGTTGCCATGAGTCTGACAGTAACTAGTTATATATGTGTACACATCTGTGTGTGTGCACGTGAGAGCCCACTTACGCATACTAGACTTCAGATCTCACTGGTTGTGTGATCTCAGGCAGGTCGCTACTTTACCTTTTTCTGCCTTAGTTTCCTCATCTTTAAAATTAAACCCAGCCTCCAATCAGGGTTGTTAGGAAGGGGATCTAAACGGTAATTTATGTAAAGTCCTTAATCAGTAGAATAATGTTGACCAGAAGGAAATACACCAAAATACTAACAGTGGTTATTTCTGGGAAGTAGGTTTATGAATACTTTTAATGTCCTATTTATAACTTTCTGTGTTTCCCAATTCTTCTACAACCAGCACATTAATATTTGATTTTTCTTAGTTCTTCTTAAAGATGTCTGCTTATAACAGAATCGCTTAGATAAGAAAAAAGCTGCCACAATGCTAGTTAAGCAACACAACCACATTACTAGCAATTTAAAATGTTTTTATTGTATAGCTTTCAAAAAAATTAAACTAAACAAAAAAACACCAAGGGACAAGGGAACAAAAGGAGGGGGAAAAAAAAACCTCCAACAAAATCATCCTGCCAAAAAATGCTCTATTTTTTACACAGAAATCACAAGAAGCGTGAGCTTTAGTTTAAGACAGACCTGGGCTTAAATTCTGGCTCCAACACTTACTAGTTGGGTGGCTTCGGGAAAACGACTTAACATTCATTCCTGAGACTGTTTTCTAATCTCCATACCTTAGACAACATCTACCTTGTAGGGCCACTGTATTAAAGGAGAAAAGTAAAAGTAAAGGAGCTGGCATATAACAGAAGCTCAATAAAAGACAGCTGGTAATTCTCCCAGCATGGGCACGTGTAATTTTCAATTATAATCGGTGTAGCTGCAATTCTATTTTCCTCCTGTATGGAAATAAAACTGACTTGTTATATTACATTAGTAAATATCCTGTTTTCTCTGAATTCTGATGTTTACCTTGCGTCTTTCTTCAGCAGCTTCTAATTTCTTCTGAATTTCCTCCAGGGAAAGGTCCTTCTTCTTCGGAGGGGAAAGGGGGAATTCTGGGACAGCCTCTTTTGAACGAGGGCTGAGTATCAGCTCGAAGGCCTGGCCTGAGGCCCGCTTCTCCAGTTCTTTCACCTGGATATCTGCAACGCATTCAGAAAAATGGGCTTCTCCTATTCTATTGTTTTATAATTTTCTAAAAACCAAATCAAATTAACGAAAAGCATTAGGGCTGATGAGGAAGCTGAGTTTGCAGGTAAGAAAAAAGACCACCTCCCCAAAAAACAAAGCTCAGCATTTTTAGATTAATAAACATCGCTCTGCAACATCCATATTTGACAATCACTTTCATAGACAAAAGAAATTCTCATGCAAAACTCCGGTTTTGCTTTGGACCAAGCCAAACAGTCTTGACAATGAAAAAAATTACGTGCTCTCAGTACATTCAAGTGATATCTGTCTTGGTTTTTTTCTTTATTCTCCTATTCACAAAATAGGTTTTCTTTATAAAATGAAAACACAAGTGTCGAACGAAAGGCTTTAAAACCTGAGCCATCTCCTAAAACTCTAAGCCCATCACAATTTCAGCTTTTCCAAACAGGTTACCTACCAGAAGAAGCCATGGTGAACAGAAGAGACTGGCAGTGTATTCTATGCAATCCACTGATAAGGAAAACCCTGAAAACGATTTTCAAAAGCATGCAATCAATTTCTGTGTATTTCTATATCCCATCGATATAAAGGGACCTCAAATCACATCCACACAAATCAGTATTAGAAAAATCACTACTATGGAATTAAGTAAGACTCATTAACCACGAAAGAAAATTATCAGTATCTGTAAAATACTGAAGCATATCTGGAAATTCGAGCTGAATATAACATTGAAGAAAAGCAAGTTAACTGAGCTTACGCATTCAAAAAACAACTCTGGGATCTTTAAAATTAGACGAGGTTAAGCTACAAGCTTGGATTTTTTTTCAATAAATTCTAAAATATTTTTTCCAAATAGTGAGAATATATTCCAGATTCAACTCACAGCACTGAGACCGGAGCCATCTTAACACTGTCTACAACTCATTGTGCAAATGAAATACCCACCCCTGCTTTGTCTGTGTCTGCCACGGTGGGAAACAAAACGCCCACGCTAATACTAATCAGTAATGTTCAACTCCTATTGTTTCTAGGGTTGAAACTCCTTGCCCAACAGCGGGCAGTAATTAGCTTTATAAACCTTCGAGTTTTAGGTTACGTTTGCTACCTTATGTCATAAAAAACCTTACATCCCTTGTTAATTTTTTTAAGGTCATGATTCTTATAGACCCCAGGCTAGTAACAAAATGGTAAGAATATAGATTCCCAACTCCTTAGAGATTAAAATCAGAGACAGCTAAACCTTCAAGCCGGGGCACAGCAGTGGACGCGGCACCTGCCCCAGGATGGGCGTGGCCCTGGTCCAGGCGAGGAGAAGCAGCAAGCCACCCTCAGCCAATGAGACCGCGCCCTGAGCTCAGCAGCCTGGCCCCGCCCCCTTCCTCCCCGCGCCTTTTCGAATCTCCCGGAACTCTCAACACCCCGGAGCGCGCGCGCGTGGGAAGGGGAGGGATGGGAGGGGCTAACGGTCCTATCCGGGCAACTCCGCCCTTCCCGGGCTCGCCCCCGCCTTGATGCCCCCCCCACTCCCGCCAAAATTACCTCGAGGGCGCCCCCGCTGCAGCTCAGCGGGTGGCGCGAACCCCCGGACGCCCCATCCCCGGGAGCAGGCTCGATACCTCCTTCCATCGCCCCCACCCCCAAACTGTCGACGCCCAAGCAGTCCGCGCACCCCGCAGCACGGCCAGGGGCGTTCTTTTGGGGCGTCAGTCCCCCGGGTGCGGCCTCTAAGTCACGGCGTGAGGGCGACTGCGACCACAGGGAAGGGGTCCAGCTCTGGCTGCCCGCAACCCCGCCCTATGGCCACTGATCCCAGGGGCCGCCCCGCCCCTTCAGACAAAGGGGACCCCGGCGGGGCCGCGCTCGCAAAGACAGGGACACGACGAGGGCCCACGCCCCCTATTGTCTCCTCGATAGCACCCCGAGGATGCCGCCCACAGCTCGGCCGGCTGGCCGCGCCCCTTCCCCAGGACAGCCGCGCCCCCCAGGGAGCCAGGACAAAGCCGGCGCTCCGCCCGAACTACACACAAAGCCAGCGACCCCCGCCCGCCAGCCCCTCTTGGGCTCCCGGCCCCGCCCGCCGGCCTCCAGCAGGGGGCCGCCGCCAAGGCCCAGCCCCTCCGGCTAGCTCCGTCCCTCTTGCTGCCCTCACCCTTTTCTCCTCCTGAGAGCCTGAACCCACCTGCTCGGTCCGAGCCGCCTGGCCACACTCTGAGCACCAACAGACCCCGGCGCGCACAAAAGCGCCAAACAGCGGCACGTGACCTCCCCGCAGGGCTCCGCATTGGCTGAGAGGGGCGGCACGTGCCGGCCCCGCCCCGCCACAACCCAAGTGGGGCCCCGCCCCTCGGGACCCCGGAGCACCTCGGGAAGTGTAGTTCAGGCTCGGGGGCTGGAGGACAATGCGAGGGGTGGGGGCTGCTTGCGGGGTGTCTCCCCAGGTGTGAACGAAGGCCGGGGGCGGTTGGTCTCGCTCGGGAAGCGGGCGTTGCCGTGGTCCCGGACCGAGTCCGAACTGGCTCTCCCATCACTAGGAAAAGGGCGGGGCGGGGGCGGGGGCGGGGGCGGGGGCGGGGGCGGGGGCGGGGGCCCTCCCTACCTCTCGGACGGTGGCAGCCTCGACTCCGCTTCTGTCGAGCCACGTGCCCTGCAACGCCCAAGGGCTGCACTTTGACAGCAGTCTTCCCTCTGGTCCCCCACCCCTCGCCGCCGCGTAAGACGCCCGAGCCCTTGTGACAGGACAATGCCACTCCACAACCCTTTATGGCCCCCTGCCTCTAGCGCCTTACCCCATACACCTCCGTGTCACCTGTATTGTGACATCATCATAATCCCTATCCCATTCAGCCCTAACATGTCGCGGGCGTGGCCCTCTCCACTGCGCACTTTCTCAAAACCATCCCAGAGTCCCCGAACTAGTGGCCAGGGACCCGTGGGGGAAAAAAGCGTGAGGCTCCGGAATTTGATCTCTGATCTAACAAAGGCACTCGGCTTAAATGCAGACTCCATCTGTTCTGCCAAGCTTTTGCCTGACGATAGGAAAAGAATAGCAGTAGCAGTTCTAGACTACAGGGACTGCAGTTAAGTGTTGCTTTTGTTCTTACAGCACGTGCTCCTCAGAGCGGGCTGGGCTCTTTTTAAGAATCAGAACAAAACGAACCACAAGGTCACAATTTCCCATGGCCTAGGTAGATCGGAAACACAAAAGAAATTGGTTTGACCCTGGACAACTTAAAATGACTGGCCTCTCTCCCTCCCACAAAAAGGTCAAAGGAAAAATAAAAAGATCATGGTTCCCAGACCAAGGCTGTGTCCTCTAAAAAAAAAGGTGGTTATTACACCTGGACACCTGTTTTATGGTCCCGACTAGGGGAAAGGACACCTTCATTGCATTAATCAATGGACACTGCCTCCTAAAATCCGGAAGCAAATATGACCAACTCTCCAGAAACAACAGTCCTAATTTTAAAAAAAAGACTCCCAATGTCCAGGTCATACTAGCTATGCACCAGAGATAAAAATACAATTAACAGGTGCCTGGGACAATTAAAACTGGATCACACAGCAGACACACCACACAAAACAATCAACAACGCACTGTTGCCTAAAATATGCTTGTTGCGGCATTTTTCTCAACAATCTGCTCTTGTATGGGGTCGGCCTCCCTGAGCCAATCTAAGTGGTTTTCCCATAGCTTGTGAGCAGGACCAGGAATAATTCCTACTCTGAGCCTTGAAAAGCCTCTCCCTCTCAGACCAAACTTAGCCACAAAATGGCCAGGTGTTTCTATCTGTCACTGTTCTGATCCGTATCTCAGAATTCCTTAGAAAAGCTGGAGAAGGGTGGGATTAAGACCTGGCTGAAAACTGACAGATTGCCAGGCACACAAATGAGCAGGGAACCCAAGGTCAAAGGGCCTATTATCCCTGAGCCTGTCTTTTATCTTGAAGTCAGTGTACTTGATCTGGAGGTTCGCAGAAGATCCCACCCATGCGATGCATATATATATACATAAAATACAAGAAATTGCCACACAAGAATCTCACATTTCTGACTACTAATGTTGTGACAAGAAAAAAATAAATCTTTCAAAACACTGATTATTTTAAAGCACTTACACTGCTTCTTCCCCCACCTCTTTCCCCTTAGAGCCCATGTCTATTTCCATGGAAACCACAGCCAGGAACGTAGATGTTAGAACTCATGTAGATTTTTAATCTTTTTTAATGAAGCCACTTGGCTTTTAGATTTGTTGTTCGATGCCTGATGCTACCGGTCTATAACAAGGACATTCTCACTGCTGTTTATGTAGCCCCTTGAGGACTAAAGGAGCTGGAGTAAGATTTCCCCTAGAATGACCCTAGGAATGAAAAGCTGCTTGTGAGGTACAATAATCCCTGTTCTCTTCAGGGTACCAAAAAAAAAAAAGAACCAGTTGCCATCAAGTTGATTCTGACTCTTGGCGACCCCATGTGTGTCAGGGTAGAACTGTTCCTCATAGAGTTTCCGGTGGCTGACTTTTCACAAGGAGATCACCAGGCCCTTCTTCTGAGGCACCTCTGGGTAGACTTGAACCTCCCACCTTTTAGTTAGCAGCAGCTGAGCGCTTAACCATTTGCACTCCAGGGACGTTCTTCAATGTGGGGCTACTTTTTCGAGAGCTAGATTAGCTATTTCTTGCCAACTCCTATGGGTGTTCATATCTCGGCCCTGGAATACAAAGGGTTTTAAACTGTAAGGAGGTAACATAGTTGTTTCGCCACTTCACTTCGAAGAGGGCAGAAACTCCCTTCTCTGAAGCTTCCTAAAACTAATTTCAAAATCACTACCTCCTGCAAGGAGTTAATGTTCACATTTTGGAACTGTCTATCTTTGCCTGTGAGAATTATTTTTGCCTCTGTTCAGATGGTTTGGTAGGATTGCTGTGGAGCTGGCTGTGATCATGGGTTAGCACAAAGTGAAGTCTAGATATGGCAGTCATCCAGTTTATTTGATCTGTGTAGACAGCTAAAGGGGAGCACTTTAGGCTTCAAAGTCCAGAGGAATGTCTACACTGATCAAATGGGCCAGGCTGTTGTCAGATCTGCTGTGTTCCCAGAAAGCATCAGGCAGCCTTTGTTCATTGTTGGTTCTGAGGCTGCAGGGGTTGTCTCCCACATAGGCGCCGCCGAGTTCCACAACTGCTTACAGAGCCTGTCCTTGGCAAAAGGGTGTCGTGGGAGAGGTTTTCTCCTTGTCACCAGCTTGTCTGTTATCTTTGTGTCCTAATCCTCAGGCACCTGTGATCTAGCACTCCCTTCCCTCTTCAAAACCTGTCTGTGAATCTGGTATTTTGCACATCTGTCTCCCTCACTAGACTATTAGCTACTACAGGTAGGGGTGTGTCTGCATTGGGCCTGGCGCAGCATAGTGGGGCCTGGATGTTCCCAGCTGACTTTAAAAAAAAAGCAAGAAAAACCTCTTTCATCTACTTCTGTGATATTAGACACCTGCACCATATGGGGGTGATGAGGGTAAATGAGATAATGTACATAAAAGAGCTTAGCAAAATGCCTGGCCCATCCTAAGTGTTTAACACTTATGAACTATTATTGCTATATTAGTTATTCTGTTGTTACAGGTTACTGAATGAATGGATATTTTCACTCCTTGGTGGGAATCATACTCACTGGGTTAACTCTTCCTGTGAGGCATTTTTAATAATTCAATTAATTTAGTATTTTGAATAGTTAGCACATTCACATGGTTTAAAAATAGAGTCCTTGTGGAACAAAGAACTTGATTTGGCCTTCGGTCTCTGGTTTCTGAAAATAGCCTTTGGAACTCCCCAGCAATTCAAGATGTCTTTGTTTTTCTAAAACGGTCAAGCAAAACTTTAATGTGGGCGAATAAGGTGGGAGCCCAAGGACCACATGCGGTGAATTGACTTCATGAAAAGGAGGGGCATGATGGAATCAGTTATGCATATCAGTGATTTGGTCAATTATTGACTATGCATTAAGGGCTCAGTCATGCATTGTTGTTGTTAAGTGCCATAGAAAAAAATTCCGACTCATATCAACCCTGTGTACAACAGAACGAAATACTCCCGGGTCCTGCACCATCCTCACAATACATGTTCTGCTTAAGCCCATCATTGCAGCCACTGTGCCAGTCCATCTCATTGAGGGTTGTCCTCTTTTTTTGCTGACCCTCTACTTTATCAAGCATGATGTCCTTTTCCAGGGACTGATCCCTCCTGACAACATGTCCAAAGTATGTGAGATGTAGTCTCGCCATCTTTGCTTCTAAGAAGTGTTCTGGTTGTACTTCTTCCAAGACAGATTTTTTCATTCTTTTGGCAGTCCACATTCAATATTCTTCTCCGATATTGCAATTCAAAGGCGTCAATTCTTCTTCGGTCTTCTTTATTCATTATCCAGCTTTCATGTGCATAGAAGGCGATTGAAAACACCATGGCTTGGGTCAGGCCTTAGTCTTCCAGGCGACATCGTTCCTTATCAACACTTTAAAGAGGTCTTTTGCAGCAGATTTACTCAATGCAATGCGTCTTTCGATTTCTTGACTGCTGCTTCCATGGGTGTTGACCGTAGATCCAAGTAAAATGAAATCCTTGACAACTTCAATCTTTTCTCCGTTTATCATGATGTTGCTTATTGGTCCAGTTGTGAGGATTTTTGTTTTCTTTATGTTGAGGTGTAATCCATACTGAAGGCTGTGGTCTTTGATCTTCATCAGTAAGTGCTTCAAGTCCTCTTCACTTTCAGCAAGCAAGGTGTCCTCAGCATACGCAGGTTGTTAATGAGTCTTCTTTCAATCAGGATGCCCCATTCTTCTTCATATAGTCCAGTTTCTCAGATTATTTGCTCAGCATACAGATTGAATAGCTATGGTGAAAGAATACAACCCTGACACACACCTTTCCTGACTTTAAACCACGCGGTATCCCCTTGTTCTGTTCGAATGACTGCCTCTTGAGCTATGTACAGGTTCCTCATGAGCACAATTAGGTGTTCTGGAATTCCCATTCTTTGCAATGTTATCCATAACTTGTTATGATCCACACAGTCAAATGCCTTTGCACAGTCAATAAAACACGGTAAACATCTTTCTGGTATTTAGCAGCAGAACATTGCTTGATATAGTGCTGGAAGATGAGCCCCTCAGGTTGGAAGACGCTCAAAAGATGACTGGGGAAGAGGTGCCTCCTCAAACTAGAGTTGACCTTAATGATGTGGATGGAGTCAAGCTTTCAGGACCTTCATTTGCTGATGTGGCACAACTCAAAATGAGAAGAAACAGCTGCAAACATCCATTAATAATCAAAATGTGGACTATACGAAGCACGAATCTAGGAAAATTGGAAGTCGTCAAGAATGAAACGGAATGCATAAACCGTCAAGCATAGACTCCAATAACTATTAAAAAGGACCCCCGGCCTCGGAGTTTCCTTTTGAGCTTTTGTATTGCTGATACACGTATGAGGACTGGCACATCTCTGGGGACAAGAAGCTCAGTGGTGAAAACTTCCACATCTTGCCTGCATCTCTTCAGGTATGTCCTTTTGTGGTTATATTAAAAACGTTATAGTGAGTATAACCCTTTCCATGAATTTTGTTTCATTCTAGTGAGTTAGCAAGCCCACTGGGGGCAGTGAAATTCAGTGGGCCTGGTGTTTGCCTATCTGGCAGTTGATTAGATGGACAGAGTCCTAATTTGTAAGGAACCAGCCTTGGGTGGCTGGTGGACAGAGAGGGCTATGCAGGCAGTTGTTTTGTAAAGACCTAACTCTGGGTGGTTAGGGATTGAGAGAGAGAATGCCACACGAGTGGCTGGTGTCAGAGATGGAGAAGTGATAAAGTGGGAATGTGAATTATCTTTGCATTTTGGGGACTGGCCTTGTGTCAATTATTACTGACTCAGTCCTCCTCCCTTCTCTATCTCCGTCTGCCAAGTTGTCTATCCACCTACCCCCACCGTAATCATCGTTACCAGGTTCCAGTGTATCCTTCTAGAGTTTCTTCAGGAGTACATAAGCAAATGCATAAATATGTATTCTTATCCCCACTTTAAAAAAATTTTTTTTTATTGTAGTTTAGATGAAGGTTTACAGAACAAACTAGTTTCTCATTAACCAGTTAGTACACGTATTGTTCTATGACAGTGGTTAACAATCCCATGACATGTCAACACTCTCCCTTCTCAACCTTGGGTTCCCTATTACCAGCTTTCCTGTTCCCTCCTGCCTTCTAGTCCTTGCCCCTGGGCTGGTGTGTCCCTTTAGTCTTGTTTTGTTTTATGAGCCTGTCCAATCTTTGGGTGAAGGGTGAGCCTCAGGAGTGACTTCATTATAGAGCTGAAAATGTGTCAGGAGGCCATGCACTCAGGGTTTCCCCAGTCTCTGTCAGCCCAGTAAGTCTGGTCTTTCTTTTAGAGTTAGAATTTTGTTCTACATTTTTCTCCACCTCTGTCTGGAACAAACCATCTACTGTGATCCCTGTCAGAGCAGTCAGTGGTGGTAGCTGGGCACCATCTAGTTGTACTGCACTCATTCTGGTGTAGGCCATGGTAGATGTGGTCCATTAGTCCTTTGGACTAATCTTTCCATTGTATCTTTAGTTTTTTTCATTATTTCTTGCTCCCGAAGGGGTGAGACCAGTGGAGTATCCTAGATGGCCGCTCACAGGCTTTTAATACCCCAGACAATACTCGCCAAAGTAGAATGTAGAACAATTTCTTTATAAACCGTTATGCCAATTGAGCTAGATGTTCCCCGAGACCATGGTCCTCACAGCCCTCGGCCCAGCAATTCCGTCCCTCAGGGAGTTTGTACATGTCTATGGAGCTTCCATGACCTTGTCTTGTACAACTTTTGCTGGCTTCCCCAGTATTGTGAACTGTCTTACTCTTCACCAAAGTTATCACTTATCTATTGTCTATTTAGTGTTTTTCCATCCCCACCACTCCCCTCCTGCGTAACCATCAAAGGCTGTTTCTTTTTGTGTGTAAACCTTTTCATGAGTTTTTACAGTAGGGGTCTCATACAATATTTGTCCTTTTGTGATTGACTTGTTTCACTCAGCATAATGCCCTCCAGATTCATCCGTGTTGTGAGATGCTTCACAGATACATCGTTGTTCTTTATGGTTATGTAATACTCCATTGTGTGTATGTACCACAGTTTGTTTATCCATTTATCTGTTGATGGGCATCTAGGTTGTTTCCATCTTTTTGCTATTGTGAACAAAGCTGCAGTGAACATGGGTGTGCATATATCTATTCATGTGAAGGCTCCTATTTCTCTAGGATATATTCTTAGGAGTAGGATTGTTGGGTCATATGGTATTTCTATTTCTAGCTTTCTAAGGAAGTGCCATATCGTTTTCCAAAATGGTTTATCATTTTGCATTCCCACCAGCCGTGCTTAAGTGTTCCAATCTCCCTGCAGCCTCTCCAACATTTGTTATTTCCTATTTTATTGGTTCGCCTCACACCTTTTTTTAAAATACAAGTTGATTCAACTCATAGCTACCCCATGTGACAGAGTAGAACTGCCCCATAGAGTTTTCTAGGCTGTAATCTTTATGGAAACAGATTGCCAGGTTTTTCTCCTGCACAACCGCTGGATGAGTTTGAACCTCCAACCTCTTGGTTAGCAACTTACTGTACCTGTTCTGTGCTTAGCATTTTTTCACTTAACAATACATGTCAGGGACTTTCCCTTTCATACACTGATCTGGTTTCCAGCTGTGTAGAGTACATTGTGCGAATGTTCCACAATCTATTTAACCAGTCCCTTATCCACGGCTCATAGGTTATTCCAAATCATTTGCTATTTCAAACAATGCCGTAATGAATAACCTTGTACATATGGTGTTTCCCACATATGTGAATGTATCTATAAGATATATTCCTAGAACTGGTATTGCAGGTTCAAAGAGCAAATGCATTTGTAATTTTGATACTGCCAAATTGCCTTCCATAGACGTTGTACCAATTTTATATTCACCATGTGGTGTTTTAATTTATTATCTCAATTCATTCAAAAAAGGTATTGAAAGGCTTTGTTCCTAGAAATATCAGGTATCAGGGAAAAAGAGGGGGAGGACCAGAAAGCCTATGTAAGATGTGGCTGTCATTTCTGTCTATATTAATAACCACTATAAATACTTGACAGACACCAGCTGATCTCAGAACATTTCTGGTGCCTGCATCATAGCATTGTTTCAATCAGTCCTGTGGTAAAAGTATCTGTAAGTATTATCTCTCTATGAGATGGGAAGCTTCTTTGTTTTCTTTTTTATTGTACTTTAGATGAAGGTTTACAGAACAAACTAGTTTCTCATTAAACAGTTAGTACACATATTGTTTTATGACATTGGTTAACAACCCCATGACATGTTAACACTCTCCCTTCTCAACCTTGGTTCCCTATTACCAGCTTTCCTGTCCCCTTCTGCGTTCTAGTCCTTGCCCCTAGGTTGTTGTACCCCTTCAGTCTTGCTTAGTTTTATAGGCCTGTCTAATCTTTGGCTGAAGGGTGAACCTCAGGAGTGACTTCATTACTGAGCTAAAAGGGTGTCCTGGGGCCAGACTCTCGGGTTTCTCCAGTCTCTGACAGACTAGTAAGTCTGTTTTGTTTTTTTGTGTGTGTGTGAGTTAGAGTTTTGTTCTACATTTTTCTCCAGCTCTGTCTAGAACCCTCTGTTGTGATCCCTGTCAGAACAGTCATTGGTGGTAGCCGGGCACCATCTCATTGTACTGGACTCAGTCTGGTGGAAGCTGTGCTAGTTGTGGCCCATTAGTCCTTTGGACTAACCTTTGCCTTGTGTCTTCATTTTTCTTCATTCTCCCTTGTTCCCGAAGGGGTGAGATCAGTGGAGTATCTTAGATGGCCGCACACAGGCTTTTAAGACTTCAGATGCTGCTCATCAAAGTAGAATGTAGAACAATTTCTTTATAAACTGTTATGCCAATTGAACTTGATGTTCCCTGAGACCATGGTACCCACAGCCCTCAGCCCAGCAATTTCGTCCCTCAGGGAGTTTGTACGTGTCTATGGAGCTTCCATGACCTTGTCTTGTACAAGTTGTGCTGGCTTGAGATTGGAAACTTCTCGAAGGCAGGGTCTTTTTCATCTCTGTATTCCATTTTCCTTCCTATGATGCCTGACACAGTGCCTGGCGTATACTTTTTCATGAATTCTAAGACATATTTTTTTCACAGTTTTTGTATCTTTGAAATTAATTATGCCTCCCTGTCAATAACCAAAAAACCATAGCAACCCTATAGGACAGAGTAGAACCGCCCCATAGGATTTCCAAGGAGCACCTGGTGGATTTGAACTGCCGACCTTTTGGTTAGCAGCTGTAGCTTGTAACCACTAAGCCACCAGAGTTTCCACAGTCAATAATATACCATAATTATTGATAGTATTTCTTCTGTACTTGTACATAATGGTACACCTTAAAATCAATGGCATCTTTGAATCAATGAAATATGGCAAAGTGCACACATTACAAATGTGTAAATGGAATGAGGCCAAGATGTTGCTGCCCTGGCCCGTCTTCTTACTACATGCTCTAACTCTCGTCTCTCTCATCAGGTCTGTGCCTTCTTCTAACAATTTCTTTTATTGGGATGACTCTCCATCTGCCTTTTGGGACTTCATCCCTCTCTTGAACCCTGTCCACATTTCCAGCTCCCTAAAGGACATCTCATCATGGATGCTCCATAAGGCCCTCAAACCCCGTATGATCCACACTAAACTAACATCTCACCAATGTCTGAGTTTCCCTGTTCAAGTAATTCAAAGTAATTACTTTGCCATTCTCTCACCCTCCATGTTTAAACCCTCAGTCAGATTCAACTCCTCTCCCTTACCCGAAGCCTCCAATCATAGAAATTTAGCATTTTCTAGTAGAATGGAATTCTTTAAATAAGAATAGCCAACATACTTATGGAATGCTTATCACATGGCAAACCCTGATATAAACACTCCACATGCATTAACTCATTTAATCCTTACAACGGCCTTCTTGTTGCTGCTGTCAGGTGCTGTTGGGTCAATTGCTACTCATAGCGACCCTATGTACAACAGAATGAAATACCGCCCGGTCCTGTGCTATCCTCACAATCATTGCTATGTTTGTGCCCATTGCTCCAGCCACTGTGTCGATCCATCTCGTTGAGGGTCTTTCTCTTTTTCCCTGACCCTCTGCTCTATCAAGCATTATGTCCTTGTTCAGGGACTGGTCCCCCCTGATAACATGTGCAAAGTATGTAAAACAAAGTTGCTTCTAATGAGCATTCTGGCTGTACTTCTTCCAAGATAGATTTGTTCATTCTTTTGGCAGTCCATGGTACATTCAATATTGTTCACCAACACCATAATTCAAAGGTGTCAATTCTTCTTGGTTATTTCTTACTCATTGTCCAGCTTTTGCATCCATATGAGGCCACTGAAAACACCATGGCATGGATCAGGCACACCTAAGTCCTTAAAGTGGTATTTTTGTTTTTTAACACTTTGAAGAGATCTCTTGCAGTAGAATTGCCCAATGCAATGTGTCATCTGATTTTTTGACTGCTGCTTCCATGGACATTGATTGTGGACCCAAGCAAAATGATCCTTGACAAAGTTCAATATTTTCTCTGTTTATCATGATGATGCTTATTGGTCCAGTAGTGAGGACTTTTGTTTTCTTTAGTTAGAGGTGCAATCCATACTGAAGGCTGTGGTCTTTGATCTTCATCTGTAAGTGCTTCAAATCCTCTTCACGTTCAGCAAGCAAGGTTGTGTCACCTGCATATTGCAGGTAGTTAATGAGTCTTCATCTAATCCCAATGTCCCGTTCTTCTTCATATAGTCCAGCTTCTTGGATTATTTGCTCAGCATACAGGTTGAATAAGTATGATAAAAGGATACAACCCTGATGTACATCTTTCCTGACTTTAAACCATGCAGTATCCCTTTGTTCTGTTCGAATGACTGCCTCTTGAGCTATGTACAGGTTCCTCAGGAACATAATTAAGTGTTCTGGAATTCCTATTCTTCACAATGTTATCCATAATTTGTTATGATCCACAGAGTTGAATGCCTTTGCGTAGTCAATAAAACACAGGTAAACATCTTTCTGGTATTCTCTGCTTTCAGGCAGGATCCATCTGACATCAGCAAGGATAGCCGTAGTTCCATGACGTCTTCTGAATCCAGCTTGAATTTCTGGCAGTTCCCTATCAATGTACTGTAGTAACCGCTTTTAAATGATATTCAGCAAAATTTTACTTGTGTGTGATATTAAAGATACTGTTCCATACTTCCTGCATGCTTTTGGATTTCCTTTCTTTGGAATGGGTACAAATATGAATCTCTTTCACTCAGTTGGCCAGGTAGCTGTCTTCCAAATTTCTTGGTATAGACGAGTAAGCACTTCCAGCACTGCATCCACTTTTTGAAATATCTCAGTTGGTATTCCATCAATCCCTTCAGCTTGTTTTTTTGACAACGCCTTCAGTGCAGCTTGGACCTCTTCTTTCAGTACCATCGGTTCTTGATCATACGCTACCTCCTGCAATGACTGAACGTCGATCAATTCTTTTTGGTACAGTGACTCTGTATTCCTTTCATCTTCGTTTGATGCTTCCTTCGTCATTTAATATTTTTCCCATAGAATCCTTCAATAGTGCAACTTGAGGCTTGAATTTTTTCTTCAGTTCTTTCAGCTTGAGAAATGCCAAGCATGTTCTTCCCTTTTGGTTTTCTAACTCCAGGTCATTGCACATGTCATTATAATACTTTACTTTGTTTTCTTGTGCCACAGTTTGAAATCTTCTGTTCAACTTTTTTACTTTATTATTTCTTCTTTTTGTTTTCGCTACTCTACATTGAAGAGCAAATTTCAGTCTCTCCTGACATCCATTTTGGTCTTTTTTTCTTTCTTTCTTGTCTTTTTAATGACCTCTTGCTTTCTCCAGGAAACCCTGCTGGCGTAGTGGTTAAGTGCTACAGCTACTAACCAAGAGGTCAGCAGTTCAAATTTGCCAAGGACTCCTCGGAAACCTACAGGGTCGCTATGAGTCAGAATTGACTCAACAGCAGTGGGTTTGGTTTCAGTTTTTGCCTTCTTCATGTATGATGTCCTTCATGTCATTCCACAACTCATCTGGTCTTCGGTCATAGCGTTCAGTACATCAAATCTACTCTTGAGATGGTCTCTAAATTCAGGTGGGATATACTCAAGGTTGAATTTTGGCTCTCATGGAGTTGTTCTAATTTTCTTCAGCTTCGACTTGAACTTGCATATGAGCATCTGAGGGTCTGTTCCACAGACAGCCCCTGGCATTGTTCTGACTGATGATATTGAGCTTTTCTACCATCTCTTCCCACAGATGTAGTCAATTTGATTCCCATATACTCCGTCCGGCGAGGTCTGTGTGTAAGTCGCCGTTTATGTTGAAAAAAGGTATTTCCAATGAAGAAGTGGTTGGTCTTACAAAACTATATCATGTGATCTCTGACATCGTTTCTATCACCAAGGTCATATTTTCCAACTACCAATCCTTCTTCTTTGTTTCCAACTTTTGCATTCCAATCACCAGTAATTATCAGTGTATCCTGATTGCATGTTCGATCAAATTTCAGACTCTTCAATTTGTCATTACTGGCATAGTAGACCATATGATTTGTTGATTCAAAATGGCTATACCAGTCTATTTCAACTCACTAATGCCAAGGATTTTGATTTCTATGTGTTCCATTTCATTTTTGACAACTTTCAATTTTCCTAGATTCATACTTTGTACATTTCATATTTCCATGATAATGATGTTTGCATCTGTTTCTTCTCATTTTGAGTCTCATGTCTTGGAAAACTCCTCAGTCCCAGGCAAAGCCAGATGGTTGGTAACCCTTGTTTCCTTGTTTCCCTCATCTAAGGTTGTTATACCACCACATGTCTGTCAGTTTAATGTACTATGGTGGCTTGCGTGTTGCTGTGATACTGGAAGCTTTGCCATCGATATTTCAAATACCAGCAGGGGCACCCTTGGTGGACAGGTTTTAGTGGAGCTTCCAGACTAAGACAGGCTAGGAAGAAAGACCTAGCAGTGTACTTCTGAAAAAATTGGTTAGCAAAAACCTTATGAATAGCAGTGGAACATTGTCTGATATAGTGCAGGAAGATGAGTGCCTCAGGTTGAAAGGCACTCAAAATACAACTGGAGAAGAGCTGCCTCCTCAAAGCAGAGTTGACCTTAATGATGTGGATGAAGTCAAGCTTCTGGGATCTTCATTTACTGATGTGGCACTACTCAAAATGAGAAGACAGGAATGACAAATTGAAGAGGAATGGCATTGCATTCACTGTCAAGAAGAACATTTTAAGATCTACCCTGAAGTACAATGGTATCAGTGATAGGACAATATCCACATACCTTCAAGGAAGATCAGTTAATATGACTGTTATCCAAATTTACACACCAACCACTAAGGCCAAAGATAAAGAAATTGAATCTTTTTACCAGCTTCTTCAGTGTGAAATTGATCAAACATGCAATCAGGATGCACTGATAATTACTGGTGATTGGAATGCAAAAGTTGGAAACAAAGAAGAAGGATTGGTAGTTGGAAAATATGACCTTGGTGATAGAAACGATGTCAGAGATCACATGATATAATTTTGTAAGACCAACAACTTCTTCATTGGAAATACCTTTTTTCAACAACATAAACAGCAACTATACACATGGACCTCGCCGGATGGAATATGTGGGAATCAAATCATCTACATCTGTGGGAAGAGATGGTAGAAAAGCTCAATATCATCGGTCAGAACAAGGCCGGGGCTGCTGTGGAACAGACCATCAGTTACTCATATGCAAGTTCAAGTTGAAGCTGAAGAAAATTAGAACAACTCCACAAGAGCCAAAATTCAACCTTGAGTATATCCCACCTGAATTTAGAGACCATCTCAAGAATAGATTTGATGCACTGAACACTATGACCGAAGCCCAGATGAGTTGTGGAATGACATGAAGGATATCATACATGAAGAAAGCAAGAGGTCATTAAAAAGAAAAGAAAGAAAGAAAAGATCAAAATGGATGTCAGAAGAGACTCTGAAACTTGCTCTCGAACAGAAAAAATGGGTAGCTGAAGCAAAGAGACAAAATGATGAAGTAAAAGAGCTGAACAGAAGATTTCAAAGTGTGGCTCAAGAAGACAAAGTAAAGCATTATAATGACATATGCAATGACCTGGAGTTAGAAAACCAAAAGGGAAGAACATGCTCAGCATTTCTCAAACTGAAAGAACTAAAGAAAAAATTCAAGCTTCAAATTGTAATACTGAAGAATTCTAGGGGCCAAATACTGAATGACACAGGAAGTATCAAAAGAAGATGGAAGAAATACACAGTCACTGTACCAAAAAGAACTGGTTGACATTCAATCGTTTCAGGAGGTAGCATATGATCAAAAACTGATGGTACTGAAGGAAGTAGTCCAAGCTACACTGAAGGCAGTGTCAAAAAACAAGGCTCCAGGAATTGATGAAATATCAATTGAGATGTTTCAACAAACAGGTGCACCGCTGGAATTGCTCATTTGTCTATGCCAAGAAATTTGGACGACAGCTACCTGGCTGACTAACTGAAAAGCTCCATTTTTATGTCTATTCCAAAGAAAGGTGATCCAACCAAATGTGGAAATTATCAAACTATATCATTAATATCACATGCAAGTAAAATTTTGATGAAGATCATTCAAGAGTGGTTGTAGCAGTACATGGACAAGGAACTGCCAGAAGTTCAAGTTGAATTCAGAAGAGGAAGTGGAACGAGAGTTATCATTGCTGATATCAGATGGATCCTGGGTGAAAGCAGAGAATACTACAAAGATGTTTACCTGTGTTTTATTAACTATGCAAAGGCATTTGGTTGTGTGGATCATAACAAATTATGGATAACATTTTAAAGAATGGGAATTCCAGAATACTTAATTGTGCTCATGAGGAACCTATACCAAGAGGCAGCTATTCGAACAGAACAAGAGGATATTGCATGGTTTAAAGTCAGGAAAGGTGTGTTTCAGGGTCGTATCCTTTCACCATACTTTTTTAGTCTGTATGCTGAGCAAATAATCTGAGAAGCTGAACTATATGAAGAACAGAGCATCAGGATTGGAAAAAGACTTATTAACAACCTGAGTTACACAGATGACACAACCTTGGTTGCTGAAAGTGAAGAGGACTTGAAGCACTTACTGATGAAGATCAAAGACTGTATACAACCTTCAGTATGGATTATGCCTCAAGATAAAGAAAACAAAAATCCTAACAACTGGACCAATAAGCAACATCGTGATAAACGAAGAAAATATTGAAGTTGTCAAGGATTTCATTTTACTTGGATCCATCATCAATGCCCATGGAAACAGCAGTCAAGAAACAAAATGCCGTGTTTCATTGGGAAAATCTGCTGCAAAAGACCTCTTTAAAATGTTAAATAGTAAAGGTGTCACCTTGAAAACATCTTGCACCTGACCCAAGCCATGGTGTTTTCAGTTGCCTCATATGCATGGGAAAACTAGACAATGAATAAGGAAGACTGAAGAAGAATTGACATCTTTGAATCGTGGTATTGGAGAAGAATATTGAATATACCTTGGACTGCCCTAAGAACAAACAAATCTGTTGGAAGAAGAACAACCAGAATGTTCCTTAGAAGCAAGGATGGCAAGACTACGTCTCACATACTTTGGACATGTTGTCAGGAGGGACCAGTCCCTGGAGAAGGACATCATGCTTGGTAAAGCAGAGCATCAGCGAAAAAGAGGAAGACCTTCAAGGAGATGGGTTGACACAGTGGCTGCAACGATAGGTTTAAGCATAACGACAGTCATGAGGATGGCGAAAAACTGGGCAGTGTTTCACTCTTTTGTAGGTAGGGTCACTAAGAGTCAGAACTGACTGGACAGCACCTAAGTAAGAACAACAACCTTGGATTAAAAATTAAAAATCCAAAGATCCTGGCCTTGGCAGTTGAGGTCCTCTGTAAGGTAATCCCAATCTACCTCAAGATCAATTAAACCCTGAAACAGTTTAATTCTTAAAGATATTTGAATATCTGTCATCTCAAAGAGGAATGATTATAAGGAAGCACAATTAAGACGAATAGACTAAGAGGCAGTGGTGGTTCAGTGGTAGAATTCTCCCCTTTGCTGTGGGAGACCTGGGTTTAATTCCCAACCAAAGTACCTCGGGCACAGCCACCACCCATGTCTTAGTGATGGATTTTGTGTTACTATGATGCTGAACAGGCTTCAGCAGAGCTTCCTGACTAAGATGAGGAAAAAAGGCCTGGTGATGCACTTCAGAAAATTAACCAATGAAAACCTTAGGGGGGACCAAAAAAAGGAATGGAAGAACTTTGTGATCATAACCACGGTACATTTATCCAAACCAAAAAAATTAACGTGGGTACAATACTATGAACTAAACAGCAGACTTTAATTGGATTTCCCGTTTTTCCACTGGGGTCCATTTTCCAATCCAGGACACCACCCTACATGTAGCGTCATATCTACACGTAGTGACGTTTCTTCTAATGGGGAGGCTTGGGAGTGATTGCTTTCTATTGTTTCCTGCAACCCACCTTTTCCAAATAATCAAAATGTGAGAAAGACAATGTGGGATGATGAGGCAGCAGCACTTGCCCTCTGCTGGGCTTCTAACAGGTGGGTATATTGACTGTTCCTAAGATTGCTGGGAACAATGGGGCTAAAACCAAAAAACTAAACCCGTTGCTGTCGAGTCATTCCAGCTCACAGCAACCCTACAGGACAGAGTAGAAACCCTATAGGATTCCCAAGGCTGTATTCTTTATTGATGCAGACATATCTCTCTCCCACGAAGTGGCTGGTGGGTTTGAACCACGCTTAACCACCGTGTCACCAGAGCTCCTTACAACAAAGGAATGGATGATTTTCCTTTGGGATCTAAGTAGTGTATTTCCTGAATGGGCTCTTGTGAGCCTAGCAGGGGATAATTGCTCATTTCTTTTAATTCATTAAATTTCTGGGCCATTCTACAGCCCATTCTCCCATGGCTGGCACGGGCTTACGCTCTAGTCCCTTATAAAACTTTCAGGTGGTTGGCATTTATCAGCAATCTTAGCAATTCAGTGAGAACGGGAGTTACAGCTATCTCAGGAAGTTGGAAGGAAGGCTGTTGAAATCACACCCATTCCAAGGCAGGCTGAAAGTATACACTGAGTAGAATTCCAGCCATGAAGGTGGAGGTGGCTGGGGTGTCAGGTAGAGGAGGGTTGGATGCTGGGCAAGACAAAGTACATGAGGGGAAGAGAAGTAGAGTGTGTCACTGAAATACAGGGGTGATTTATAGACCTCTTTTTAGGGGCATATTGCTAGGAGACAGCAGGACCTCTTCTAGCTAAGTCTTAGATCAGTAAGCATTTGATACTACCACAGTGTTTGCACAGGCCCTACCAGTCTTTAATTGAATTGCTACAGCAGCCTCCTAATTTGTCTTCAGTCTGCTCCCCCGCCCGCAACCATTCCCAACAGGGGTACTTGCCAGCACAAGTCCCTTCCAAGGCCAGGAGAGAAGGAAGCACTGGTGGGGAATGTAGCAAACTGTAGAGCACAGGTCCCATCTGAAGAGGGGAGGGGTTGCTTCCACTCGGCGTTGGCTGATGGCTGTCCTGTAACCATGTGTGGCTAGAGAGGCTGGAATTTGGAATTTTTTGTGAAATCTCCTGACTTTTAAATATTGATATACTTAGCTGCCATTGAGTCATCTCTGACTCATGGTGACTTTACATACAACAGATGAAACATTGCCCAGTCCTGCACCATACTCATGATCACCAGCATGCTTAAGTCCATCTTCGCAACTATTATGCCAATCCATCTCAACAAGGTCTCACCCTTGTTGGCCCTCTACTTCACCAAACATGATGTCTTCCTGTAGTGATTGGTCCCTCCTGATGACATGTCCAATGTTCTGTTGTGATCCATAAGATTTTCATTGGCTAATTTTTGAAAGTAGGTCTCCAGGCCTTTCTTCCTAGTCTGTTTTATTCTGGAAATTTTGATGAAACTTGTCCACTGTGGGTGACCCTACTGCTATTTGAAATACAGGTGGCATAGCTTCCAACATCATAGCAACACATAAGCCACCAAAGTAGGACCAATATTGACATCTGATCAAATATTAAGAAACTTTCTTAATACCGTGCTGGCCAAAGGCAAATCAACCTCTTCTCCATTGTCACCACAGGGTTCTGTCTAAAAATCTGATCATGTCCCTTCACTTTACCCCAATGCCAATGGGATTAAAGCCCAAGCTCCTTAGCATGGTAGATGAGGCCCTTCATAATACAACTCTACCCCCTCTCCAAGATCCTTTCCCACTGCTCTCACCAAGTCCCCCACCCACTGTACAGTCATGTCAAAACACTTGCCCTTCTCCAAACACGCCATCCTGTTCCATACCTCTGTGATTTTCCACTCTCCCTGTGTACTCTCCCCTAGAACCTACTAGGAAGATCCTGGCCATCTTTCAGCCAGTAACCAGTTGCTGTCAAGTCAATTCCTACTCAGGGTGACTCTGTGTGTGCCAGAGTAGAACTGTTCTCCACTGGGTTTTTAATGGCTGATTTCTTGGAAATAGATCACCAGGTCTTTCTTCCCAGGCACCTCTAGGTAGACTCAAACCTCCAACCTTTTGGTTAGCAGTGAAGTGCCTTAACTGTTTGCACCACCCATGGACTTCTGCCATCTTTCAAGAGCCCTCTTATTGTCATCCCTTCTGTGAAGTCTTTCCTGGCTACTCCCCCCAGAGTTAATCTCTTCTTTCTTTAGGCCTCAACTGCACCCTACATTTCTCTGATAAAACACTTGACAGTCTGTTACTATTATTTAATTACGTGTCTGGGCCACGAGTTCTTTGAGGCACACCTACGACAGACCCTAGCACAGTAGGTACTCAATAAATGTTGATTAAATGAATACTTTTTGCACAGCACCTGACTAGGTATCATGGGGTACACAAAGTAGCACCATGTGTAGTCTCTGTCTTCAAGGTCCTTACAGTCAAGGTGGGGACACGAGATACACACCAAAGAAAAGGCAAACCACAGTGGTGGTGTCTGACAACATGCATAAAAAAAGACTACTGAGGCCTATGGTGGTCAGTGAATTCTCATCTGGGACAGAAGAGATCCTGTTCCGGTGGCTTGATAGAGCCAACTCCAGCACTGCTTTTGTGTGAAGAAAGGTAAAGATAATCTAATAAATCCCACCTAGAATCAGAATTGGAAATTGCGGCACTCCATGCTCGAAGAGAAAGTGGGGCCAGAAGACAGCAGGAGAAAACACAGAAATACAAGAATGGACAAAACCAAAAAACCAAACCTGTTGCCACTGAGTCAATTCTGACTCATAGCAACCCTACAGGACAGAGTAGAACTGCCCCGTAGAGTTTCCAAGGAGTACCTGGTGGATTTGAACTGACGACCTTTCGATTAGCAGCCATAGTTCTTAACCACCACGCCAAAGAATGGACAAAGAGGAGGGTAAAAGTATGAAAAGGAGGAGCTGTGAACCTCATACTTGTATCAAATCCCTCGCCAGCATCAGTTTTTCCCACCCTACCAGATCTCTCCCAACAGTATATAAGCATACTGGAATTCATCCCACATAAAAACCCTCCAGTGACTTCCCAGCCCCTCCCAGAGCCCCCCCATCTCTCTGCACTACATTATAACAACCCTCTCTGAAAGGGTTCTTGCCTTGCCATCTCCAACTCCTCTCCCCCCGTTCTCTTTAAACCCTCTTCACTCTGGCCTGTGCTCCCAACATTCTACAGACACTGCTCTTAATATCACCAATGACATCCACGCCATGAAATCCAATGGCCAATTCCCATTTCTAGTCATGCTGGACACAGTTGACCTTGAACCACTTCTCAGTTGGCCTCCAGGGTACTCTACTCTTCCAGTTTTCTTTTTTATTGCCTGTTCCTTTTTAGTCTCCTTCACCAGCTCTTCCTCATCTTCTTCAACTCTAACTCTTCTCTGTACCCAATCACTCCCCTGATGATTGCAACTAGTCTACTCTGCTGACTTCCAAATTGATTTCTACAGATCCCGGACTCCTTTAATCCAATTCCTACTCTGTACCTTCTTTTGATATCTCATAGGCATCTCCAACTAAATGTGCCCCAAACTGAACTCCTGACCATCCCCCACCCTCCTCTATTTCTGAATATTCAGAACATTCCTGAATATTTCATTCCTCTTATCACAAATTGAAAAACTATACTTTGTTTACTTATTTTCTGTGTCCTCCCACCCCACCACCACCACTTTAATGTAAGGTCTATGAGAAGAGGGGCTGTGTCTGTTTTCTTCATTACTGTAGAACAACGGGTGCCTAACATGTAGTAGGCTCTCTACATATTTGGTGCATGAAGAAAAACTGAAGGCATTAAGGGCTCAGAGCATACTGGGTAAGAGAGTGGGCTCTGCCACGCTAGGAGCCCCAATACATGGCATAAACAGCATACAAAACATTACTAACAATGCACAAACACCAGAAGAGAAATTAGATAACTGGGAGCTCCTAAAAATCAAACACTATGCTCATCCAAAGACTTCACCAAAAGAGTAAAAAGATTACCTACAGACTGGGGAAAAGTTTTTAGCTATGACATTTCCGATTAGCATCTGATGTCTAAAATCTACATGATACTGCAAAAACTCACCAACAAAAAGACAAAGAACTGAATTAAAAAATGGGCAAAGGATATGAACAGGCACTTCACTAAAGAAGGCATTCAGGTAGCTAACAGATACATGAGGAAATGCTCACGATCATCAGCCATTAGAGAAATTAAAATCAAAACTACAATGAGACTCCATCTCACGCCTACAAGGCTGGCATTAATCCAAGAAACACAAAATAATAAATGTTGGAGAGGTGTGGAGAGACTGGAACACTTATACACTGCTGGTGGGAATGTAAAATGGTACCATTTTGGAAATTGATTTGGCACTTCCTTAAAAAGCTAGAAATAGAACTACCATATGAACCAGCAATCACAGTCCTTGAAATATATCCTAGAAAAATAAGAGCCTTTACATGAACAGATATACGCATATCCATGTTCACTGTAGCACTGTTTATAATAGCAAAAAGATGAAAGCAACCAAGGTGCCCATCAACGGATGAATGGATAAATAAATTATGGTATATTCACACAATGGAATACCACACATTGATACAGAACAAGGACGAATTCATGAAACATTTCATAACATGGAAGAATCTGGAAGGCATTATGCTGAGTGAAATTAGTCAGTTGCAAAAGGACAAATATTGTATGAGACCACTATTACAAAAACTCAAGAAATAGTTTAAACAGAGAAGAAAATATTCTTTGATGGTTACGAGAGTGGGGAGGGAGGGAGGGAGGGGGTATTCACTAATTAGATAGTAGACAAGAACTATTTTAGGTGAAGGGAAAGACAACACACAATACAGGACAGGTCAATACAACTGGACTAAACCAAAAGCAAAGAAGTTTCCTGAATAAATCGAACGCTTTGAAGGCCAGAGTAGCAGGGGCGGGAGTTTGGGGACTATGGTTTCAAGGGACATCTAGGTCAATTGGCATAATAAAATCTATTAAGAAAGCATTCTGCATCCCACTTTGGAGAGTGGCGTCTGGGGTCTTAAATGATAGCAAGTGGCCATCTAAGATGCATCAATTTGTCTCAACTCACCTGGAGCAAAGGAGAATGAACACCAAAGACACAAGGTTATTATGAGCCCAAGAGACAGAAAGGGCCACATAAACCAGAGACTACATCAGCCTGAGACCAGAAGAACTAGATGGTGCCTGGCTACAACCGATGACTGCCCTGACAGGGAACACAATAGAAAACCCCTGAGGCACCAGGAGAGCAGTGGGATGCAGACTTCAAATTCTCATAAAAAGACCAGACTTAATGGTCTGATTGAGACTAGAAGGACCCCGGAGGTCATGGTCCCCAGACCTTCTGTTAGCTCAAGACAACCATTCTAAAAGCCAACTCTTCCAACAGGGATTGGACTGGACCATAAGATAGAAAATGATACTGGTGAGGAGTGAGCTTCTGGGATCAAGTAGACACATGAGACTACGTGGGCAGCTCCTGTCTGGGGGGGAGATGAGAAGGCAGAGGGGGACAGAAGCTGGCTAAATGGACATGGGGAATACAGGAGGTAGAGAAGGAGGGTGCTGTCTCATTAGGGGGAGAGCAACTAGGAGGAGTATATAGCAATGTGTATATAAATTTTTGTATGACAGGCTGACTTGATTTGTAAACTTTCACTTAAAAGCACAATAAAAATTAAAAAAACAAAAAACAATGTGGGTTCTGAAGCCTGACTCCTTGAGTTCAAATTCTGGTTCTGCCTCTTGGCTGGGGAAGTAGAACCCCAGTTTCAAGAATGAGCACCAGGAAACTCATTCCAGAGAAGTTGTTGCCTTGTATCCTGATCATCCATTCATTCAGTTAACAGTGAGGAACTAAGAGGTGTCAGGCCCTGTGGTAGGCCCTGGGAGCACTGGAACAAAGAAAGCAAGACCCTGGCCTCAAGGCCTTAGTCAACAAGCAATCAGCTCAGAGTGCTGAGAGAGTGCTGAGAAGCAGGCAGGGGAGGGAGAACAGGGAAGGCCTCAAAGAGGAAGGGATAGCTGAGCTGATGAGACCTGAAGGAAGTTTGCAGGCAAATAGGACCGGAGAAGAGTATGTCAGAAACAGGAAACAGAACAAATGCCCAGAAGAGAGATAGCATAGCACAGTAGGTGAACAGCAGGTACCTTGCCCTGACTGCAGCTCACAGGTTTCAAATGGAGGGATGATAAGACTGGACTCAAGAGAATGAAGAGGGACCTGGGGCAGTACCACTGAAGGCCTTGTGAGCATTCAGATGGTGCCTGGCTACAACCGATGACTGCCCTGACAGGGAACCCAACAGAAAACCCCTGAGACACCAGGAGAGCAGTGGGATGCAGACTTTAAGTGGGAAGCTAGGACTTTAAGGATAACTACCTAGAATCAAAAGATCACAGGCTCTGTGAGCTGAGAGCATTTATGAATTACACAGTCACTCTTGAACCTCTTCCCTGAATTTTAAAAAAGTAAAACAAAGAAGAAAAGAACAATTACTTGTATTCTGATCACCCCAAACTATTGTTTACATATTCATTTTCAGTTTTCTTTATGAATATACAGTTTTAAAACCCCTATATGGGTCAGAGTAGAACTGCCCCATGGGGTTTCCAAGGCTGTAATTTTCACCGAAGCTGACCACCATATCTTTCTCCGACAGAGCAGCTAGTGGGTTTGAACCACTGACCTTTCAATTAGCAGCCAAGCACTTAACCACCACACCACCAGGGCTCCTTAGATTCTAGGGTAGAAAACAAGAAATAGAATAGTCGAGGCATAGGGTATGAATGTTTTCAGTTTTACTGTTGTTAGGTGCCACGGAGTTGGGTGCTGACTCATGGCGACCCCATGTGTTACAGGGTAGATCCCTCTATAGGGTTTTCTTGACTGTGATCTTTACAGAAGCAGATCCCCAGACCTCTCTTCTGCAGCACTGCTGGGTAGGTTCCAACTGCCAGTACAACTTCATCAGTACTTGACCTGGCCAGATTTTATTCCTTCCCTGCATTTTTATGGGTGAGAAAGCTGAGGCCCTGGGCCTTCACTGTCTGCTCATAGGGTAGGGACAGTGCCAAAACTAGACCCCAGGTCAACTAGTTCCCTTGACCTAATCTTTGCCCCACACCATATTTGGGGGTGTCAGTTTTCCCTGGAAGGGAAGATCATTGTGTTAAAGGGGTGGGCCTGGAGGAAACAGCTGAAATTCTGCAACATGACGATTCCAACACAAGAGTAGAAATAACTCCACATGCTCCCAGAAAATGGCTTCTCTACGCTCCACAGCTCTGCTCTCCGGCCCAGGCAGTTTCCACCTGCAGCTTCACACCCCACAAGGACTGCGATTGGCTCTCTTCCTCAGCCGAGCGGGGTGGGAACAGACATGGCGTCGTCGCCAGCTGCCGATTTCTCAGCGCAGCAGCTCTCCTGGGAGGAGGGGCAGGCGGTGCTCGCTGGACCTGTGGCGGTGCAGAGGGGCCCACAGCGGCCACCCCGCACCCGGGTAGAGGCCACCCCACACCCGGGTAGAGGCCACCCCACACCCGGCTAGAGGCCACCCCACACCCGGGTAGAGGCCACCCCACACCCGGGTAGAGGCCACCCCAGACGGACTCCCAGCGCGCAGGCGAGCAGCTACGACACCTCCCGCCACGGGCGGAGGCCTCGGGGCTGGTGGGCTGCCTGCGGCTGCGGGGCGGGAAGGGGGCCATGGCTCCCGAGAAGAGCACTGATTAGACTTCCTAAGCGTCGGATGGAGCCCGGGCACCTGGGACCGCCACCGCGAGTGCAGTCGGCGGCACACACAGCCGGCTCTCAAATATTCAGCTACCCGGGAGGCTGGCAGCCACGCGCCCGCGCTAAGATTTGAAAACGACATGGGAGGCTGGGCCAGCGCTTCTCCCTTCCCGGGCTCTGATCGCCGGTGGGAAGCTGAGGGATTGGGCTCCTTCAAGGTGGCCCTTCTTAGGGGCCAGTCCTGTCAGCAGTGTTTCTCCCCACGCGCTGGTGGCCAGATTTCAGCTTTCTTCTTCAAGGCAGGGAACGCCCGCCAGAGAACTTGAGAGAAAGAACAAAGCTCCAGGCACCGCCCAGCCTACTTTTCAGAGCCTGGCAGACTCCTTTCCTCTGACAGTTGTGATGACTTGGAGGTGGGGCATTTTTTCCTTAAGCATTTCTTCTTGGCCACCATCTTTTGAGCTCTTGCTATATGCCAAACCCTTTATTAAGTGTATTGCCTTATCTCCTCCTCTTTGCAAACATTACAGGCTCACAGAGGATAATTTGTTAAGGTCACATACGGAGTGGCAAAACTGGGATTAGGAAACTCTCCCAGAGCCTATGTTTAAAAATTTTTTTTTAATTAACTTTTTGCTAACCTTTCACAGTTTTTTTGATAAAAATGACTACTGACCCCAAACATGACCAGACTATTTTTCACCTGTAGGTTAGGTCAATCAGTGAGAGGAGCAGACAGGGCACTGGCTTATTGCTAGTGAGAGTGTAAACAGGTAACACTTTTCTGGGAAGCAGTTTGGCCATTTATCTTGAGGAGGCCTCAGAGAGGGTGGGCTGCCTCTGGACAAAAAGTGACTACTGAGGAAATGGTGGACATAGCAGTAGCCATCAACGTGTAAGATGCACATTCCCTCGGAACCAACAATTCCACTTAAAGGAATCTAGCCTACAGATGGATGTACTAGTACACACAGAAAATGGTACATAAGTAAGGATATTCATTACCACACTGTGAATAGCAAAAGATGGAAAATAACCTAAATTTTATCAATATAATTAATTTAATTATGGCACACTCATTTAAAGGCAGTCTGTACAATACTTTTGGAGCCCTGCCTGGTGGTGTAGTGGTTACGCATTCCGCTGCTTACCAAAAAGTCTGCAGTTCAAATCTACCACCAGCTCCTTGGAAACCCTGTGGGGGAGTTCCACTCTGTCCTATAGGGTTGCTATGAGTCAGAATGGACTCAATGGCAATGGGATTGGGTTTTTTGGTGCAATATTTTTAGAAAATGAGGCATCTCTATATTTTATATATGAAATAATTATCAAGAAATATTAGGTGAAAAAGTGTGTATCTTGATGCACTACTATTTTTATATGAAAAAAGAAATATATATACATATACATGCATATATATATGTATGTTGTTGTTAGGTGCCATCAAGTTGATTTCCAACTCATAGTGACCCCGTGTGATAGAGTAGAACTGCCCCAGAGGGTTTTCTTCATTGTAATCTTTATGGGAGCAGATTGCCAGATCTTTCTCCCTCGGAGCTGCTGAGTGGGTTTGAATTGACAACTTTTTGGTTAGCAGCTGAGTGCTCGACTGTTGTGCCACCAAGGCTCCTGCATATATGTATACACACATATTAAAAATAATATCTTGAATAATTTTAATTTATAAATATAAATATGTACGTATATATACATATATATTTGGGGGGGGGGTTCCTAAGAAAGATACACAAGGACCCAGGTAATAGTGTTGCCTTTATGAAAGAAAACCTCTGGCTGAGGGACCAAGTAGGAGAAAGACATTCTTTTCATTGTGTAATCTTTAGTTGAATCTTCGTACCATGTGTACATATTAGCAGTTCAAAATGAAACTAAAAAAAAAAAAATAGATTTACTAAAACCCAATCTCTAGACCCAGTAATTCTCCTTTCGAGAATAGTGTTTAAGAAAAGTATCAGATTTCTGACAAAGATTTATGCAAAAAGATCTTCACTGAGGTGTTATAGTTATCATAGTGAAAAAATGTAGACAATTTAAAAGTCCAACAACAGAGGAATAGCTCAGAAAGTTATGGCATGGTACATACAATTTACATAATACATTTATGTAGATTTAGAAATAAAATAGGTTTATATATAACCATTAGTTCATGATAATGCCTATTATGAAACCATAAAAATGATGTTCACAAAAATATTTGAGTGACATAGCTTGTAATGTTAAGTAAAAAAAGCCAGATAGAGAATTATCAATACATTTGATCTGAACGCTGTAATGATAACAAGCGTTAAAAATGCCGGAAAGACACATGCCAAAAAGTAAACAGTTGTGGCCTCTGGTGGAAGAACAGGGAGTGATGTTTCCCCCTCTATAGCTTTCTGTTCTTTTCAAGTTCTCTGCAATAGGTATCTATACTTGGATAATTAGAAAAAAACAAAACTTAAAAGAGAATCCCCACATAATTTAGAAATATTAAAGCTAACAGGCATGTTAACCCAGTAATTCTACTTCTAGAAATAAATCCTATATAAATACCTGTAAAAATGCTTAAAGCGTTATTTTTTTTTTTATTGAAAGAGTCTGCCTAAATAAGTTATAAAAAAAAGACCAAACCAAAACCGTTTTTGTGGAGTCAATTCCAACTCATAGCAACTCTATAGGACAAACTAGAACTGCCCCATAGGGTTTCTATGGTGAATTCAAACTGCTGACCTTTTGGTTAGCAGCCAACCTCTCAACCACTGTGCCACCAGGGCTTCAAATAATGTAGAATGTTAAGCAACAGTTACAGAGAATGGGGTAGACCTGCTAACATGGAAAAATTCCCAGAAAAACATATTACTGAGAGGGGAAAGTAGCTTGCAAAACAATGTGGATGTTATGATTGCATTTATTTTAAAGAAAAAAATTGAAAGTGTATATTTTCATTTGTACATAAATAAATATAGGACATTGAACTGTTAACCATAGCTGTCTCTGTGGAGAAGGAAATTGACTAAAAGGAATCTTTTGCTTTTGACTCTACATTTATCTGTGGTGTTTTTGCTTTGTTTTAGAATGTGTTATTATTTCATTTATGTATTTTAATAATAATAATAATATAAGGAAAAGGATAAGCATATAGAAAGATCTGAAGATACATGACAAAATTATCAGTAGTTACCACCAGGGAAGAGCAATGGAGGCTTGAGGTGATGGGTAATATCCTCAATTTACTTTATATGCTTTGGCATTGTTTGACTTTTTTCTTCAATAATGCCCACACATGAATTACCTTCATAATTAAAACAGCAATATAAAAAAGCCCCAGGGTGGCTGGCAGGGGCCTCCGCTTTTCTCCAGCTCTCTCCTGTCCCTTGACGCTAGGCCTCTGTTCTCTTATGTAACCACCCTGCTCACATCCAAAGCCTAGGAGCTCAAAGCCCTAAATGATACCAGCCTGGTTTCTTCTTTTACCAAAGAGTGTGAAACCGAGATGCTGAGACACAACATCCTGGCAGCTCTGCTGGGAAAGCAGACCCAGGCGACCTGAATCCCAGGCCCCTCCTCTCCTCCCTTCAATTTCCAGAGATAACCCCTAGGAGGGGGAAGAGCCAAGGACTGTTTCTACTGGGGTCAGGAGGACGGGACTTTGAGGGCGGCCAGCCAGGCAGTGTGGCTGGTGAAGCCACAAATTAATGCTATCAGTGTAGCATCAAATGAGGGAACAATAACCCTATCAACTGCTGAGTTCCCTCTGGGCTCAGCTTCAAGCTCCTTTCTTAGACAATGGTGGGTCATGTCCCCAGACAGCGTCTGCCAGGCTCTCCAGAGAGACTGCGACAGAGCACTGGGCCAAATTGGCCTCCGGTGGCCAGCTCTCTGGGATTCACCTCTAATGACTTATCCACTTCCAGGAGGTAGCATGGGAACCCTCCCAGGTCCCAGGAGCTCAGCGCTGGAAGATCTGTTTGCTCCAAAAGCTGAGCAGGAGGCGCTGGCCTAGAAGCAGGAAGCTGGGCTTAAGATCCTCTGCTACCATCCCATTGTTTGACTCTGGCAACCTCACGAGATCCCGTGACTCTGGGAGCTGAGGGCAGACGGGGGCCTCTGTCTCTGGAGGAGAAAGGGCGGTATCCAGCCCCCTCCCCCGCTAGGGCTGTCTCAGAATCCTACATGTCGATGAAGCTGCTGTTCCCTCTTCTCGTGCAGCTGCTGCCTGTCTGTCTCCATGGCAACCAAGCCAAAAGACTAATTTGCCGGGATCCAGGCTCTGGAGCTTACCTTGTAGCGGGGTTTCCAACCTGTCTTTCTGGAAGCCAGGCCATACCTCCTCCAGGACCCCCCAACAGACAGCATCCCCTAGCTATTGCATGGGAGGCACTCTGGCCAGCCAGAAAAAAACACTCCTCTTATTCTTTATAAACCCCGTTTACTTGAGGAGAGAAAAGACGAACAGTCCCTTACTCAGAGCCTGGTAATTGCTGGTGATTTGTGTTTCAAAGACCTCTGTCGCTCTCCCTAGCTGCTCTGGGCTGCTCGTAGGGATTTGCAAGAGGAGATGACTTAGGGGACAGCCACATGCAAAGAGGTCCCCACTCTTACCCCTTTCCATGCTCTCAGGCTCCTGTCTGCTATCTGCTGGGCTATGGCTGGGTCCTGAAGTCTTGCTGTGACCTGTCTGGCTCTACCAAGACACAAACAGAAAAAAATCTCTGATGATCACCTTTCTCAGAAGGGCAGTGAGGCCTCAGCTTTACAGATTTTTCCCTTGGACACAGAGTAATTTGCCTGTCTTAGTTTGGCTTCCCCTGGGGCCATTTTAAATCAACAGCTGTCTATATTTGTGCTCTGACACCTTGCTTGCAAACTTCCTAGAGGAGCCCAAGACAGGAACCACTCCCAAAGCCAACTCTTCAGACAGGGATTGGACTGGACTATGGGATAGAAAATGATACTGGTGAAGAGTGAGCTTCTTGGCTCAAGTAGACACATGAGACTATGTGGGTATCTTCTGTTTGGAGGGAAGATGAGGGCAGAGGGGTTCAGAAGCTGGCCGAATAGATGTGAAAATAGAGACTGGAGGGAAGAAGTGTGCTATCTCATTAGAGGGAGAGCAACCCTAAGGGGTATATAAACAAAAAAACCAAACCCCGTGCCATCAAGTCGATTCCACCTCATGTATATAGCAAGGTGTTTATAAGGTTTTGTATGAGAGACTGAGTTGGTTTGTCAACTTTCACTTAAAGCACAATAAAAAATCGAAAAAAAAAAAAAAAAAACCCTCCCTAGAGGACAAGGACGATGTGGCCTGCCTATTCCCAGGACAGGGCACACTGCCTTGCACACAGTTGGTGAGCTCATGAACACCTCAAAGCACCTTCACGTACTGACCAAAAAATTGGGCTGGAGTCAGGAAGACTTGGTTCTAGGTCTAGCCCTTTGGCTAACTTGCTACACAACCTTGAACAAGTCTACTGGCCTGGGACCTCACTCTCCCCATCTGTAAGTTGGGTTATGATCTCTAAATGTTCCGCCTCAGCTCTAACTCTTTCTGTCCAATGGAGAAATTAACAAAACTCTCCATGGAGGAAACTGGGTCAAGGTCAGAATAAAAATCATGAAATGGCAACCTTGGACCCTAATATCCCAACTAAAAAGGGCTCAGAGAATAGATAACTCAGTTAATACAGATTAAATTCTATCTAAGAGATAAGTTCTGGGAAGCTAAGTACCTGCCCTACTCACAACCCCTTCTGAGGAAGGTGGTCTTGGGGAGTTCTCTCTGCATAAGGTTGTAGTGGGTTGTGATCTTGCTACAAAAACCAGTGCTGCTTGGACCTGGGATCAGGTGCTGGATCCAGTAGAAACTGACTCCTACCGTGGTGGTTTGGCTGAAAACCCTGCCTGATGGGAGAGTCATGCAGGTCAGCAGCAAACCAACCCAACTGGACCCTCTTTCTCTCAGAATACACCCTCTTTCTCTAGGTGCTCACGGAGAGGGTGAGACCCTGGAACTCAGCACTGCATTGACTTGGAAGCTTAGGGACTCAAAGCAGCTGTCCGCCTAGCGACTGAGATGGTTTCCTAAAAACTTCTCTATCCATTACAGCGCCAACAAAGCTCTATCACTGAACGTTATTTACATGGGCCTCTTCCTAGGAACCCAAAAGAGTCGAACCAATGCACATAGATACACATACCTAAGCATGCCCAAAGAGAGCTCTATCTGACAATAAGAAAAAGCTTCCAAACTCCCCTCAAACAACCAGTGTTCCAGCCACAGTAAACTCTCCAGAGCATTTGTGCATGTTGTTTCCCCTGCCCTTACCCCCCTTACACCCTGCTTTTGTGATACTCCACAGCACCTTCTAGACACCTCAAAGAATGATCTCACCAATTGTTGATATCTCTGTAAAAGGCTTCACCTCTGTGTACCATAATTTGTTTAGGCCTGTGCTTCCTCCCTTTGGTTTCCTCAGAGCCTGGGTCTCGAATACTTAGCACAGCATCTAGTGCAGGGGAGGTATTCAATAAATATTTGTCCAGAGTTGAGCGAATGAATGAAAGACACAACCAGAGGGCCACCCACCCCAATTTTTGTATGAAGATGTTCAGTATCATGCCTGGCATTGGTATCACGCTTTTAACTTTCTCAAACCATTTCTGACATTACTTGTTTCATTTGATTTTCATCATACTCAAGAGGTAGGCTGGAAAGAAGTGTAACTCCTGCTAGAAGATAAAGACCTCATGATGCTGAGAAGTACAGTGACCTGCTGAAGGTCACAGAGAAATGGCAGCAGAGTGGGATGAGAGCTCCAACCTCCTAACTCTGAATCTGGGGCTCTTTCCGACCCACTGCACTGGATTCCTGATGGCTCTGTGGATGTAAAAGGCAGCCTCGGGAAAAGAAAAGGAGCTTTGTCCCCAAGGATCCTTTGGCCCTTTGGCAGAACCTCTCCTTAGCAAAAGCCCAAATCCACAGCCCCAGGGACGGAGGCATCTAGAGCAGTAGAAGCACTGACTCAGAGCCAGCAAGCCAGGACCTACTCTAGGGATGTCCGCTTTCCAGCTGTTTGATCTTGGACATGTTGTTGACTTTCTCTGAGCCTCAATTTCCTGAAAAGTGATGGGTGCCTGCTTCACAGGGCTGTTATAGAATCTCTGAGGATCCAAGGTTGAACATAATTTGTACCCTTTACAATACCATAGCATCTCTGGGTGGTGCAAATGATTAAGTGCATGGCTGCTAACTGAAAGGCTGGCGATTCAAACCCACCTGGAGGTTCCAGGCAAGAAAGCCCTGGTAATTGGCTTCTGAAAGACCATAGCCATGGAAACTGTCTGGAGTCCAGTTCTATTCTGCAACACATGGGGTCTCCAGGAGTCAGAACTGCTTGACAGCAACTGTTTTTATTTTGTTTTGTTGCTGAGAAGATACGCAGCAGAACATACACTAAGTTAACAATTTCTACGTGTATAATTCAGTGATGTTAATTACATTCTTCAAGTTGTTCCTCCGGCGTTAACATAAACTCACTGTCCCCTAAGTTTCCTATCTAATCTTTCAAGTTAGTGTTGTCACTTTGATCCCGCAGAGTTCTTAAAAGAACACAATGCTCAAGGCCAACATTCTTTACTAGTTAAGCTAAACTATTGTTTGATTTTAAGAAGATTTCAAGGGATATTTTTGGTTTCAGGTTTAAAGATTATCTCAGGGCAATAGTTTCAGGGCAGTGACTGATTTTTTTAACAGTGTCATAAACATGTAAGGACAAAGACAAAAATGACATGGCATACACAAATCTGGGTGGACAAGCGTCGGGTTCAAACCCACACCAGGATGTGGCCCTCAGATGGAGCTCTGTCTGTCAGAGGCCACTGTCAGTGCTACAGGTAAACCACCCCAGTCACATCCTCCTGCCCCTTCTGCTACCACCCTATTTCCAAATGAGGGTAGGGCAGGGCAGAGGGTTTCATTTCAACCTAAACCTTCAAGAAGGCATTTTTCTGGAATCCTCAACCTCATCGAAATGATCTTCTAACTGGTAGTTTACAGATTAACCAGGTTCTGGTTAACCAGGTTCTCAAATTATCCTTTGTCCATTTTGCTACTTATTTTCTCCTCCATGAGGTGAGCGGGGGGTGCATAGCACATGAACACTGACCCCACTGGCCTCCAGTGGAGCCAGGAGTAGAAGTAGGAGATGGTATGCACAGGACCTTAAGGATAGTTTTATTAAAGTCCCCCAGAAAAGCCACACTCCGTTCGTCAGTCACTCATCACCAAACCTTATAAGGCCTTGAGGAAGATAAAATGAAATTTCTGTGACACCTCTCCCTGGAAACTGCCAACTGCTAGTTCACTATTATTTTTTTACGTTTCCTTTATTAAGGTCATGGGTTCAGCCCCTAGTCACACCCAATTAACTTCACCCAGAGGCAGGAAGATTTAGTCTGAAGCTATAGACAGCACCACTCCTTCCGGTGAGCACCACTCCCGCTATACCGAGTGGTCCATGTTTACTTGCCTATCCTATCCACAAGACAATAAACTCTAAGACAAGGATTCTGCCTGATTCATACAGAGGCGTTTCCAGGGACTGGCAAAGTGCTTGGCACATTGAAGGCATTTAACAATGATAGTTATTTTTTATTGTACACCCTGCTAGGTACTCTATCTATTATCTCATTTAATCCTTACAACAACCCTGCAAGGTAGAAATATTCTTAGTCCTATTTTATAGATGAGGAAATTGAGGCTCAGAAAAATGAAGTAACTTCTCCATTGTAACGCAGCCAGCGAATAGCAGAATCAGGATTGGCTAGAGGCTGACTAGCTTCAGAACCTGTTTTCTTTCCATTTCTTGTAGTTGGTTCCCTGCCATCCACCTCTACCGCTGAAGACCAAAACCCTTTACTTCCTAGCACCATTTCTAAATGGCTCCAGCGGTGAGGCAGAGGCTAGCTCTGATTCTGTCTTGTATTCCTGCCTCTCTGTGGGGCCCTTGCCCTTTTTGGGCCTCAGTTTTCCCAATAGTAGAACAGGCACCTAATCTTCCCTACTGCCTTTCCTTATACCATTTCTGCTCCGCAACGGTGGGTGGCCAGGACTTCTTATCACAAGTGCACTGGGACTAACTGAAAAGGAAAAATTCATAATGATTAAAATAACGAGGCAGTTGAGGGACATCTCGGGCTCCAGTCTGTCCTCAGGGGAGCCTGGCATCCCAATCTGGACCGTGTCACTGCCTCCCTCCCCAATGGGCCTCATTTGATTGTCTGTAAAAGGATGATAATAATGCTGACCCTTCTGGTGGGAAGGAGAGAGGGAGGCAGTACGTGGGAGGAGTTAAGGCTCAAATGGGAGTAGATTAGAAATGAAAAAAGCATGAGTTTCAGGCTGGTTTTAGAGCATGACATCATTCTTTTTAGGAGTCAAGAATCGCTTTTAATTCATGTGTATGAAGCTGCTTCTTGGAGTGCCTTGACTTTGCATTTTACTCATTTTCCACCTCCTAGAACAAGGGTCAAAGAAGGGGAGACTTAAGTCCATAGGGTGCTTGGATTCAGGCTTACAAAGCCTCCTTGTCCCCTCAGAGGAATGAAGGAGGATGAGAACAAAAGGAGAAACTGTGGTGACAGCTTGGAAGGTTGGCTCCACGTGGAGGAGATTTTTCAGGCGGGAGACAAACAGGTCATTCGGAGGGAAGCTCACTCTGAGCTGGGGAGGCAGGGCCCTTCATCACCTGTCTATTCCTTCAGGCTCAGGTGTGAACTGCTAAAGCAGAGACTGTCATCTCAGGACTTGTGGGCTCAGCAAAGATAAAACTGGTATTTAGCAGAAGAGAGAAAAATGTATTCCTCTCCCAACCCGGTTATGATTTGGACGTAGCCGTGGGCAGAATAGCAACGCGCTCTTTATTTTAAGCGAGCGGCAGAGAGATGAAAATAGATCAAGTGTGTTGAATCGATCCAGGTTTTTGCAATCAATGGAACTGGATTTCAGACCATACCTTTATTAGGCCGGGAGAACAGAGAAATATGAGGAGTCTTGCTTAAAAATGAAACCCCTCTGTTTTTAGAGAGGAACGTCCATGTTGCTGCAGAGGGAATTTCATCTAAATTATCATTAAAGAAGATCTAGACCTCATCGTGGTGCTGGAATCAGGAAGGGAAGAGAGCTCCAGGCCCTCCCCTTGGGTCTCTGGATTCAAGGAAAAAAAAAACAAACCATCCCCCAAAAGACCAGTTGCCTGCAAGTATCTTCCTACTCATGGCAATCCTTTGTGTTTCAGAGACAAACTATGCTCCTAGCATTTTCAATGGCTGTGATCTTTTGGAAGTAGATCGCCAGATGTTTCTTCCAAGGTGCCTCTGGATAGATTTGAATTGTCAACCTTTCGGTCAGTAGCCAAGCACTTAATCGCTTGCATCACCCAGGGACTTCTGGATTCAAATAAGGCCCTCCAAAAATAAGGGAACCTTGGAGTGGATGGACTGTCAGGATCATCTAGCAAAAGCTATATGAGGATGGTTTCCATGTGTGTCTTTGGTGCCAGACACTTTATATGTATTATTCCACTCCAACCACTCAACACCCTCACAGCGCAGGCATCCTAATCTAAAGCTCAGGGAGGTTAAATTTCCAGCCTGAGGGCATATGACTAAAAGTACAGAGAGGTAATTTGAATTGAGGCCTGTCAGACTCCAAAGCCCCCTTTTCTCCACCAGGGCACTGACCTTTGCGCAATCATCCCTTCTCACTGAGGCTGACCCCCCAGGCTGACCCCAACCACCTATTTACACAAAAACTGCCCCATCCCTGGCACTTCCTATGCCCTGCCCCTATTTTCTTGTTCTTCTTAGCACTTAAAAGAATTTGACTTACTGTATGTTGTATTTGATAATTTGCTTATTATCTATTTTCTTCCTGTGACAAATCCTGTCCCTTGTGTCCTTGGGCCTGTGGGCCTGCCTCTGGCTGCTGGCCCCATGTGGGATGTGCTGCAGTGCAGTCGGGGGGGTTAGATGTGGAGGTGAAAGCCACACAAATGGACAACCTGGAATTGAAATGCAAGTTTGAGGAGCTCCTTGTGAAATGCCTGGAGATGGGTTTGAAATCTAGAATCCAGACGCCACAAGGGCAAAGATTTTTTCCATATCCCCAGTGCCTAGAACAATGTCTGGAAAGTTAATGAATATTCAGTGAATAAGTGTGTCTTAGTTATCTAATGCTGCTATAACAGAAATACCACAAGTGGATGGCTTTAACAAACAGAAATTAATTTTCTCACAGTTTAGGAGTCTAGAAGTCTGAATTCAAGGTGCCAGGTCTAGGGGAAGGCTTTCCATCTCTGTCAGCTCTGGAGGAAGGTCCTTGTCTCTTCTGGGCTTCCGCTCCTGGGTGATCTTCAGGTAGCTTGGCATCTCTCTTCCCTCATCTCTGCTCTGCTGGTTTGTTTAATCTCTTTTATATCTCAAAAGAGATTGACTCAAAATAAGCCCTACACTAATTCTGCCTCATTAACATGACAAAGACAACCAATTCCCAAATGGGATTATAACCACAGGCATAGAGGTTAGGATTTACAACACATATTTTGGGGGACACAATTGAATCCATAATAAAACGAACGCTCGCGGGGTTTTCCGTTGGAAAGCTGACAGAGATACATGCCAATTTTGACAAAAAGCAACCCAACGGTCCTTTAGAAAACCTGAAGGCTCTAGGCTGACAGGGTAAGTAGAAGAGTAAACAGACAAACAGATGGGCTTTTTAAAAGAAAGGACATTTACAGGAGGAAATGGCATCCAAGCTGACAGGGTTTGTTAGATGCAGATACGAGGTGCTAGTTCACAAGTTAATTTGAGTGCACACAGAGGTCTGTGAATAAGAAAATAAAATAGGGGAACTGGAGAAGCTGGGATGGAGATGGCGGAGCTCAGTCTCTAGAAGAGTCAGCAAAGCCACTCCACCACTCAGTTTGGCATGCGTGGTGTGCCTATCGCCAATAATTTTTTCTTCATTTAGGAAGATGAAGGGGAGGGGCAGAGATAAGACTGCCTTGGAACACTGGCATCGAATATGGTAGAGAAGAGATTTACTTTAAAGAAGTAGTTCTTCAAGCTGCCCAAACTGATAACTGGGGGCAAGTTTCTTGACCTCAGTAAGGATTAAATGAAATAATGTATGTAAGGTCCCTGGGTGGAGCAGTCGGTTTGTGTTCGACTACTAACCTAAAGGTTGGTGGTTCCAATCTACCCAGCAGCACCGTGGAAGACAGGCTTGGTGATCTGCTTCCATAAAGATTACAGTCAAGAAAACAAATGAGCGGCGGAGAGTCTGAGCCTGGCATCTGCCCTGCCTGGGCCCAGGCCCCCTCTGCCAGGAGACTGATCACTGGCTAATAAAGAGTACTGGCTGGGGAAATGAGCCATCTGAGTGTCAGTCCAACTGTGCCTCAAAGCCGGGCAATTTGGCAAAGCCAATTTGACGTAGGGGACATTTTGACATGGGAGACGCTGTGACAGAACTGAGTCAAAATATAAAAGTCGCCATTAAAAAAATTATGAGGTAACTTATGAAAGACATTCCCTACCCTGCTTTTTCTCTGAGTCTTACCCACCGCTGCCTTTCATTCCACCATTGACCTTGACTCCATTTCTGATTTTCACCACGCCTCTGATTCCCTCTCCAGTGCTGAGCATTCCAGATTTCCAGAGGTGGAAACTGGCACAGGGCCAGGCTCAGATTGGAAGTAAAGGTGTTTGCTTTGCACAGAACTTCTTGGTAGTTTAAAAAAAAGTTATAAATTTAATGAGTTATATTTAGGGTAAATGTCCTCGTATGAAAAGTGCTGTGTCAATTCATCCATGATTAAATGGCTACTTCAAAATATGCCAAAGGTATTGGAAGTGCTTTCTAGACAAAGTGACAATCTTCTTAGAAAGGGCTTCTAACTGAAGAAGCCAGAAGCTCCAGAGGGGAAAGGCAAGCCCACCTGGCAGTGAAATACCCTAGAGACCAATCACTAGAAAAGCAGTGAAAACAAGGGAAACCCTCCATGAGATGGATTGACATGGTGGCTGCAACAATGGACTCAAACATACCAGAGATTGTGAGGATGGCGCAGGACCAGGCAATGTTTCTTTCTGTTATACATAAGGCCTTCATGAGGTGTAGCTGGCTCCATGATAACTAACAACAGAGTCCTCACGTAGGCGGTCTGCGTGCCTGGAATCCTGCCCTTTGGGTGGTGCATGCCCTTCAGCTATCTCACATGCATGTGGTAAAGAGTAAGCCACAGGGGCATGCCTGCTCTGGGCATTAGAGGTGAGCCATGACCCAGGCCTAGCCAATCTTAGTATCTGTCCTCCATCCGTAGTGACTGGAATGGGGTTTAATAATAACCTCCAGTGTCTTCCTCAGGATTGTGGCCCATAAGGATGATGTGAGTGAGAGGCTGCTGGGAGCCATCTTGCCACCATGTAGATATCCATCTGTGCCTAAAGACACTGGCAAGGGCAACTCCACCTCAAGCAAACTTCAAATTCCCTCTTTGCTTACTTAAGCTGGATCAAGCCTGTCTTCCGTCTTTTGCAAATAATAGATCGCTAACACACTGTTGACACACTGTTAAGGGGAGCCCCAAGACTGCCTAAAGGGAACCTTGCTTCTTGACAGGCCCTGCCCACTTACCCAGAGCCCATGGTCAGGCTTTCCATTCAGAAAAGATATGCTCTACGTAAAAAAAAAAAAAAAAAAAAAAAAACTTAGCTTCAAAGGAAAACTACCCCAGCTATCTGTCTATGCTAATCAACCAAAGACATAAAAGTCTTTGAATCAACAAGAGACACATACCTAAGCACATATTGGTGAAATTTCTGACCTTTAAGGATAAAGTTCAGCCTCCAAAGTTTCCAGAAATAAAGGATCAAGACTTAGATCGGCATCAGATATCTTACCAACAGTCTAGATAGTGAAAGACAAAAGAGTGAAGCTTTCAAAGTTCTGAGGGAGAAAATAAACTCGTACCTAGAATTTTCTACCCAGCCAAAAAGCATGCACATATGAGGTTCTGCAGAGTCCAAGGTTCCCTCTCACACATTCTTTCAAAAAATTATGTATACTCTAGTAAAATGAAAAAGGAACTTCTGAAAGAAAAGAACCCGTATAGGATACAGAAACAGGGTAACGAACCCAAGAGACCTATGGAGTTGACACTTTACAAATTCCCTGAATAAGAATCTCAAAATTATTGAATCTAGGTGGTGGATTTATAGGTATTCTTTATACTATTTTAGCTTTTCTCTATGTTTGAAATTTTTCATAATGAAAAGTTGGAAACAATAAATAGAAGTACAAGGATTGGGAAAAAAAAAATGGCATGTACCTTTTATATCAAGGAGCCCCGGTGGTACAAATGATTGCTCACTCAGCTGCTAACCCAGAGTTTGGTAGCTTGAACCTACCCAGCAGCTCTGCAGGAGAAAGATCTAGAGATCTGCTTCTGTAAAGATTACAGCCTAGAAAACCCTGTGGTTCTCTCTTTCACATGGGGGTCTCTATGAGTCAGAATTGACTCTATGATACCCAGCAACAACATCTTTTATATTAACAAGCAAAACCAAAAGCCCAACCTGTTGCCGTGGAGTCGATTCCGACTCACAGTGACCCTATAGCACAGAGTAAACTGCCCCACAGGGTTTTCAAGGCTATAATCTTTATGGAAGCAGACTGCCACGTCTTTGTCCTGCAGAGCAGCTGATGGGTTTGAACTGCTGACGTTTCAGTTAGTAGGTGGGCACTTAACCACTATACCACCAGGGCTCCTTCAACTATTAGATATTGTCAAGTCACTTTCCAAAGTGGTTGTACCAACTTATTGCTGGCTCCCAGGAGAATATGAGGGTTTCCAATGCTCCACATCCCTGCCATCACTTGCATTTTTAGGCTTACATATTCTTGGAGTGGAATCTGACGCTGGCTTTTTATGGAGTGGGGGAGCCAAACATGATCTGTCAGCCTGGCTTAAAGGTGATGACAGTACCCAACACCTGGTCCAGCAGCAGACATCAAGCAGGTATGTGGTGTTGATTGAATGGAATTGGCCAGGGAGATGTATCCTTTAGGAAGTCCTTTGTATTAAGAGAGAACCAGTGTGCACACAAAGGACCTGAATAAGAGAGTTACATAAAAAGAAAAGTAAAACTAAGAAACCTGAGGAATAGATCCAGGTGTTTACAGCAGACAGGAGAGATAGGATGCTGCAGATTACACAAGGCTTGCAGGGTAGTTTTCTTAGAGGAAAAGAGTCGGCAGCAAAGCTGGAACAGAGCAGAGGAACAGAACTTGGTGAAGAGAAAAGAGGTGAGGGGGTCTTTAAGAAGCTATGGCCTATTCCAAAGCTCAAAAGCAGGAGGGAATTCTCAAGCATTGGGGGAGAGTAGGTGGGTGTGTCTGGCAGAAACAGAATACAAGGCAGAGAATAATCAGAAAAGAATAAGACCCTGAAGTAAAATTACTAAATTGACCCATGTCTTCGTATCTTCATTCATAAAATCAGGATACTAATACCTGATACCTACATCATAGAATTGTTAGGAAAATTAAATGACATAATATCTCTAAGGCACTTAGCTTAATGCCTGGAAAATTCAACACATGTTGAAAGAGACCAGTTGCCGTCAAGTCACTCTAACTCATGGCTACCTCATGTGTGTCAGAGTAGAACTGTGCTCCATAGAGTTTTCAATGGTTGATTTTTCTGAAGCATATTGCCAGGTCTTTTTTTCAAGGTGCTTCTGGGTGGGCTTGAACCACCAACCTTTCAGTTAGTGGCCAACTGTGTTAGCTGTTTGTACCACCCAGGGACTCCCCAATAAAGTATTAGATCTTGTTAAATAATTTGTCCAAGATCACATAGCTAGTAAGTTGGTGTCTAGGATTTGAATAGTTTGACTCCAAAGCCCAGGTTCTTAGTCACTATTATTCAGTAACTACCTATTCTACATTAGTTATCTCACTTAATCCTGCAGCACCCCTGAGCTGGGTATTTCCATTTACAGAAGAAGCTATTGAGCCTCTTTTAACTCACTGGCCTAAGTTCCCACAGCTGGGATTCACACCCAAGCCTGCCTGGCTCCATGCCCTCTCCCCAGCGCCACACTAGGACTCAGGAGGCTTGGGTCCTGGTCCCAGATCTGCTACTGATCAACCTGTATCCCTGAGCCGCAGTTTCCTCATTCTTTAAAAATAATGGGGGCTGAATTAGAGAATGATCTCTATGGTCTCTTTAGTTTGACTGTTCTAGGAGGGTGGATTCAATGAAATCTAACAGGGTTCCAGGTAGGAGAGAAGGGTATATTTGAGTCAAACAGGATCCCCATTCCCGTCTGACTGAACAACATCAGTCAACAGAGATCCAGAGGCGCCGAGCGATGAGTCCAGGTCTCCAAAGCATTTGTCATCATCTGCTCCCACTCCCCAGGGGCCCAGGAGGGATTCTGCTCCAATTATACTGGGCTGATGACGGATCTCTGAGATGATGAAAGGGTGGGAGAAGAGCTGTCAGGGACACAATGGGAGATCTGAATCACTCAGTCTGGAGAAAAGAAAGCAAGAAGGGCCAGTCTTCAAGTCTCCAGGGAGTGGTGAGCCGGTGGCAGCATGGAGAGAATACTAGGCCAAGACTTAGGGTATCTGGGACCTGGGCCCCTGGCCTGGCTCTGACGCTCACAGGTGGAACAACCACGGACAAGGTACTTCCTCTCTCCAACCTTCAGTTTTCACGTCTAAAAAGTTATAGTAGGGAAATAAATCGGAAGGAAAAAAAAAATCATCCCATCAATTTATGCAAAGAAATATATTATTGCTAAAAACTAGAAATGGCTCCAATAGCTGGCAATGTGGAGAACTGCTAAGGAGACTGGGGTGAGTTGATACAACAGAGTATTAGAATGCCATTTGGAATGCTGAATAACAACTAATGTCTACTGAGCATTTGTTATTTTTTAGGCACTGGCTAGAGGTCTTTATTTTTTATTATTTTTATTGTGAAAGTTTACAAATCAAGTCAGTCTCTCATACAAAAATTTAAACACACCTTGCTATGTACTCCTAGTTACTCTCGCCCTAATGAGACAGCACACTCCTCCTCTCCACCCTGTATTCCTCGTCTCCATTCAGCCAGCTTCTGTCCCCCTCTGCCTTCTCATCTCCAGACAGGAGCTGCCCACATAGTCTCACGTGTTCACTTGAGCCAAGAAACTCACTCCTCACCAGTATCATTTTCTATCTTATAGTCTAGTCCAATCCCTGTCTGAAGAGTTGGCTTTGGGAATGGTTACAGTCTCGGGCTAACAGAGGGTCCAGGGATCATGACCTCTGGAGTCCTTCTAGTCTGGATAGAGGTCTTTATACACACTGTCTCATTCACTAGCCTCAAGAATCTTTTGAGGTAGGAATTATTGCCAATTTTCAGATGGGTTAACTGAGACCCTGAGAAGTTAAGTCACTCACTAATTAATCAGTGATGACGTCAGCACTTAAATTCAGAGGTCCTTCTGCCTCTGAAGCCCAAACCCCCAACCTTTACACTCTGTTGTCTCAGACTGCTGAATATGAGGACCATGCGGACATAGAGAAAGGCACACAGGAAACAGTCCTAGTGGAAAAAAACTCAAGAGGGGTTATGAGAATATAAGAATATTGGTATCAACACTAAGTTTGGCAGTTTGTAAACAGTTTGGCGATTTAGGATGCAGAAAACGTCTGGGTTGCCGCTGTGGATGGAGGCAGTGGTGTCTCAGTGGTAGAATTCTCACCTTCCATGTGGCTTGGTTCCCAGTCAGTGTACTTCAGTGTAGCCACCACTGTCAGTGAGGACCTGCATGTTGCTATGATGCTGATCAGGTGTCAGTGGAGCTTCCAGACTATGATGCACTAGGAAGAAAGGCCTGGTGATCTACTTCTGAAAATCAGTCAGTGAAAACTCTGTGGATCACAGCAAGGTGATGTGCAATGGTGCGGGATGGTGCAGTGTTTTGTTCCATTGTGCCTGAGTCAGGGGCTGACTCAGTAACAGTTTAGCTATTTCTGCTTCAATTTTGACTGCAGAGATGATAAAACATGTCTAATACCTGAGTGAGGGAGTGAGCATAGACGACAGGGCCTTTCTGGCTCTAATACATTTCTAGACGAGCAGAGAAGAAAGGTAGAGCTGCTCTTCTCCCCCACTGAGGACTGGAAGCCTGATCACATGGCTCCGGCTTCAAGCTGCTCAATTATTTCATGTTGCCTACAGCAGTGGTTTTCAACCTTGGCTGCACACTGAGTCACCTGGGAAACTTTTTAAAAATACTGATGTCCGGGTCCCATGCCCAGAGATTCTTATTTAATTGTTGTGGGTGTAGGTTTCGCATGGGGAGTTTTTAAAATCTCCTTAGGTGATTCCAATATACAGCGACATTTGAAAACTATGTGATAAAGGCTTAACTCCTTCACCTGGCATCGGAGGCGCTCTCCGATTTCTTCAATATGCTTTCTTATACTCTTTAATTTTCACTTACCTTCTCCAAATCAAAGGAGCCCTAGTGGCACAGTGGTTAAAGCGGTCAACTGCTAACGAAAAGGTCAGCGGTTTGAAACCACCAGCGGCTTCGAAGAAGAAGGATGTGGCTAGTCTGCTTCCATAGAGATTTACAGCCTCGGAAACCCCGTGGGGTTGCTATGAGTCAGAATTGACGCCGTGGCAGTGGGTTTAGTTTTGGGTCCTGAACATGCTCTGCCTTTCTATTTCACATTCCTGTGCGTTTATTTTATTCCCTCTGCCTGGGATGCCCTTTCTCATGTTATCTCGCAAACTCCATTCAGCTTCAATACTGGGGTAGCCAGCCTCCAAGATCGCCCTCAGTGATCATGCCCGTACTGAATAGGGCTGACCTGTGTGATTTGACGATGTTGTGGAAATTATAGAGTATGACTACCAAGGATGGGTCACAAAAGACACTGTGGCTTCTGTCTTACTCTCTGGGATCACTGCTGCCATGCTGGTACGTGGAGTGTGCCTGGAAAAGCCAGCTGCCATGTTTTGAGCAGCAGTCCTATGGAAAGGTCCACATGACAAGGAACTGAGGCCTTTTGCCAAAGGCCATGTGAGTAAGCCATGTTGGAAGAGGATCCTCCAGCCCTAGTCAAGTCTTCAGATGACAGTAGTCCCAGCTAACATCTTGATTGCAATTTCATGAGACCTTTAGCCAGAACCATGCAGCTAAGCTGCTCCAGAATTCCTGACCCATAGAAACTGTGAGGTAATAAATGTCTGTTGTTCTAAGGTGCTAAATTCTGGGATAATTTGCGATAGATAATACAAACCCCAAGGTCAAGTATATAATACACTGTGCAGCCTTCTTAGGCCTCTCCCATGCTGAAGTTGATCACCTTGTGCCACTTTTGAGCCAAATATATGCCCTATTATAGCACTCATCGTATGGGATCTGCTATAGACCTGTCTTTCTCGCCCTCCAGATTGAGTTCCAGGAGGACAGAACCAACCACAGTACAAGCATCAATAAGTGCTTGTAGAATGACTGAACAAAGATGAGAACTGCCATCTGAGTCACAGTCCTTCTAGCCCAGGTTTCTGCCTTACACAAAAACTCCAAGTATGGTTGTTGGAAATCATGGATGTCATGGGGAATGGAGTTTGGGAATTTTCTTAATAATCCAATGAAACCCTGGCACTCATGGATGTATCTAAAGCATGATACTGGAAGTCAGGAGATCTGGATTTTAATTCAAGCCTGCCAATTATCTGCTGAACTTCTCTGAGCTCTGGTTTCTTCACGGACCAAATGACTTAAGGGCTCTTCCAATTCTAAAATTTAACAATTCTATGTTTTCAGCTTGTTACTCTTATTCCATAAATGAGGAGAAAACAGGTTTGAACCATAGTTAAGGATTCTCATACTGGGGTATATATCAGGAACATCTCTGGAACTTAAACACACACACCTAGGCCCCACTCTGGACCTTCTGAGTGAGCATTTCTGGAGGCAAGACCAGGGCAAACATATTTTTATACGGTTCCCAAGTGATTCTGATGTGCACCTAGAGCTGAGAATCCCTGATATACCATATGTGGGTTAGAGATTTAAAAAAACTTTCCTGTCAGCTGCTTGGCTCCATGGTTTATAGAGTACTAAGACAGTCGGCTTATTTTCACCGTCTATATAGTACTAGTCGGCTTATTTCTGAACTGTTAACTTTATATGAGGTGTATGGATGGATGGATGGATGGCGCCCATCTGCACTGCTAGAAAAGCAATTGAAGGTGTTTACTGCCACGACTTATTTGGATCTTCCACAAAAACAGCCCTTTGTATGACCCAACTGATTAGTGCATTTAACAGGAGCTCAAATTGTGGGTATTTTAGCCTACATAGGGTTGAGAACCTCTTTCTTTTTGTGAGACAGTAACGAACAGGAGTTATGGGCACTGCTGTTGGAGCCCGACAGTTTAGGCTCAAATCCTGGCTCCAGCACTTACCCGCGGGGTGACTCTGCCTGGTTCAGTAAATCTTTCTGAACCCCACTTTCCTAGGATGGGCATAAAACTCACAACCCTCCAGAATGTTGTCAGGATTAAATGATACATTATATGTAAGACACGTAGCACTGTGTCTGGTACAGAAAGAGGATATGGCACTTTTATTAATAATAATGCACATTTGTCCGGTGCTTTGTAGACTACAAACTCTTACATCCTACATTGAGCCCCTCCCCCCAGAAAACATCTTGAGGTGGGCAAGGAAGACATCAGTGACCTATTTTACAAAAAAAGAAGAAACAAAGGCTCAGAATGGTTTACTGGCTCCAGGTCAAACGGCAAAAAAGTTATCAGTGTCTGGACGCAAAGCTGGGTGTGATTTCATGAAGATGAATAATTATATACACAGTTGGCATGCCGAGCTTCTAGGGACCATCTGGCTTAGCAGGCTGAGGAGGACTGTATTTCTGAGCAGATTCTTTTTTTAGATGAAAGCAAGATGGGAAAAGTGAGGTGGCAAACTGCTTTCCCTCATTTTCAACATTAGTGTGATCTGTCCTCAGTTCTGCCCTCCTTCTAATTCCCAAATGCGACACGGCCATGTATCTTAGAAGTTGGCTCCTGCTGCCCTAGGCTGCACTGTTGCTGGCTCTGCCCTGGGCCCCACAGCTGGGATCTGAGAAAACCAAAAGAAAAGGAAGCAGGGGCAGCTGGAGACCTCGGAGGGCTGGGTGAACACCAGCTGTTCCCAAGGCTGGCTGGGGAACAGGAAGCCTGCTGATGGGGTGGGGCCGCCATCCCTGCTCCCCATGTCAATCAACAGGAGGCCGATTTTTCTCATCCAACAGATGGGTCCTGCTCCTGGCATAATGTAATAAATGCAATACTAAATAAGGCACAGGCTATATTTCTCTTGGGGAGCAGGAGGCCAGGAGATCAAATGTTAGTGCAATTTAACCAAGAAGGCTTTTCACAGAAGAGCTGGGGCTAGGAATGGGCCTAAAGGATCAGCAGTATTTGGGTTTACAGAAAGGAGGTGAGGAAGCTCCGTGAGCAAGAAAAATACAGGGAGAAAAAGCATAAATGGAGATGAGGGAGGTGTATTAGAGGGCTGTGGGAAATGAAGAGTGCATGGTGAGAAGTAGGGGGCAGGAGAGGAAGGGCGAGCCCAGACAGAATGAGGAGGCGAGGTGCAGCTCTCCGGGAAAGGGGAGCCATGCAGATTCTTGGCAATTCAATGACAGAGACACAAAATGCTAGAACGGGTGGGGTGATAGAGATCAGTCAATTAAAAAACTACCCTTCCAGACCCCCGGTTTACAGACAGGGAAACTGAGGTCTAGAGGGGAGAAGCCTGCACACAAGGTCACAGAGTGAGAGAGAGTTAACAGTCATGAAAAGAACCCAGGGCTCCGGATCACCAGTTTGGCCCTGTTTACATTAGACCACCTTGACAGGCTGGTATTTCGATACAAATGTGGTTTTCAGTAAGATCTGGCAGCAGGGAAAAAAAGGCAAGAGAGATTTAGAGTCCAGTAGACTGTGAAAATTAATCCAGGAGTGTGCTGATAGGGAGATAAGACTCACGTGAAATGGAAAGGACAGGCTGGGTTCGAGAACTACCAGGAGAGAAGAAACAAGAGGACTTGGTAAGAAACTGGATGTGGCAGTGAAGGAGAGAGCTGGGCAGAAGGTAATTCATGGGCCATTCTCTCCCTCCTGAGCAGTTACTTCTGAGGTCACAAGGCCCCTTTAACCTCCCCTACCTGACCTCAAAGGCAGCAGACAAAAATTAATGCAATTAGCCTCTACTACAAACTCCCTACCCCAGCCCCCTCCCCTTTAGACAACCCCTACATGGTCCTTCTCATCCCTTCTCCCATTCAACCTCTTAGGACCTTTGGTTTACATGGTGTACAGCCATGTGTGTGCGGATGATTAGGGGTGAAATTAAAACCCAAACCAAAACATACAAGTGTGAATTATTCCTGGTGGTACAGAGAGTTTGAAAATTGAGAACTATGTATGGTGTATTTCGATTTCTGACATGAGTAGTGGGAAAGTGAGGGCAAAGAGAACAGGAAACTGAACATGAGAACACAATGGCGGTAGTTGGGTGGCAGCTAGCAGGCTTCATGTGAGGGCGGTAACTGTGTAAAACTATTTGAAGCTAGAGTCAGAACTTAGGCCAAGATCATCTGGGGCCATTAAGTGCAAGGACAAATTATACCTAACCTTATAGATATGTAAAAGGAGGACCAAATGAAACAATGCTAGTAGTAAAAAAAAAAAAATAGTAGCTAATCTTTTTTTTTTAAATCTTTATTAAGCTCTTATGTCCTGTTTTTTTTTTTTTTTTTATGTCCAGACACTGCTAAGCCCTTTACCTGGGTTATTTCATTTAATTATCACAATCACCCTAATGGGGTAAATGCTATTAGAATTCCATTTTATGGATGAGAAAACTGAAGCTGAGAGAAGTTAATAAATTAACATAATGTCACAGTGCTAAAAGTGCGGGGGCTGTCTGATTTTAAAGACCATGTTCTTAATCCCCGCATTTCCCCAACCTGTCAAATCAACAGATCACCTAGCCCACAGTGCCCAGTGAAGCTCAGTTCTCTTCCCCAACTCATTTCTTAATAGCGCTGGAGACAGCACTGAATTTCAATACAGGTCATGTAGAAATTGCTGGAAAATCTGATATCCTGGATTCGATCTATTATAAAATTATATTTTCTATATTCTGCCCATTTGAAGACACAGGGGAAAGTGCAAAACCAAGTGTGTATGCTAGGCAGTAAAAAAAAAAAAAAAAAAGTTGGCAGTACAGCCCAGGAATTCTAAGCTCAGATTTTGATGCCCAGGTCCCAGCTTTGCCACATTCTTGCTGTGAGAGCTTGATCAAGGCACTTCTCTAAGCCTATTTCCTCACATAAATGAGACTAATACCACCTGACCCCACAGGGTTACTGTGAGAAGTAAATGAGATAATGCATGTAAAGCACTTAGCACAGTCCCTGACAACACTAAAGGCCCAGTAAATGTCAGCTCTTATTATTTTATTATTGGCATTGGCATTTGAGCACATAGCTATGGCCAGGGACACTCAGCCTCTGCATCAGGTTGTGATGGGGGAGAGTTTCCTCATGAGGCTAGGTCCTGGGTATAGATGTGGCCTCTCCTGCCCCTTCGCAGCCAGAGGGGTAAGTGGTGCTCCAGGAGACGAAAAAGAGGGCCAGATTAAGGTTCCCACAAAGCCAAGACAAGGAGTTGGGGCCTATCATTTGACATTTCAAAAGCCCAGAGTCTTTGTGGGGAAGGGGCAAGAGGGGCAGCTGTGTCAGGACGCACACTGGAAAGGAGCTAGGGTCTGTGTTGGGGGCACAGTAAGAACCCAACCAGCCCGAACCCAACAAATCCCAGAAGTGGGAGGATGAATGAGGAGGATAACGATGCAGAATAGAGCCTCCAGCCAACCCACAGTGGACAAACAGCATGGGCAAGAAATGAGTTTTGTTGTCTAGCTATCTTGATGGAAACATCCTACAAAGTTAAGTTCACTTTGATCAGGAAGTTGTTCACTTTTATCAGGAAGTATGTGTGTTATTTTTTTTCTTTTTGGTAGATTACCATTCAATATAGTCAATATTATGTTTTGGGGCTTAGGGGATAATTTTCAGTTACATGGAAAATCCACCTACTCCAATGTTGCCGGATAAGTCCTTACCAGAATATGAGCTGAGCAGAGGTGATGAATCCAGTTTGTGAACGTCATTCTCTAGGGAGGTTCCAGGTCCTCTGCTCAGGGCTTTACAACATGTATCCGAATTATTTATGAGTCTGTGGTGGAAGCTGGGTCTCGTGCTATTACTGCCGGAGCTAGCCCCTCAGCACTTGTATAGCCGGCTCCATGCACAAGGTGTGGCACCTACTCAGGGTTGGCCTGCAGCTGGCTCTGCAGGTGCTGAGGAGCTCTGGTTCCCATTTGGGAGGTGGAATGCCCCGTTCTATACTGTGTGTGCTCTCATGGTATGTTGTGGAGTAAAACAGCAAGCCAACAACTTCAAAACATACAGTCTTTTTAAGCATACGTGGGTCATTTATAAAACTGACCTCGCACTGGGCCAACAAGCAAGTTTCCACAAACCTTGGTGGGTGGAAACTATATGCGTCATCTTCTCAGACCACAAAGGAATTAAACTAGAAAACGGTAACTCTAAACAGACAAATCCTGTGTTCGTCAAGTAAGAAAGACACTTTTAATTAACCCATGGGTTATAAAAAAAAAAAAAAGTTCTCATTTAGCTCTTGTAACTATTCATAATGCAGGTCCTACTTTAGAGATTAGAAACAGCATACGATTTCCTCAGATTTACCCAGTGAGTAGTGTGGAGCCAGAACTCAGGACAAGGCCATATAACTCCAGAGCCCAGGGCTTTAATGATGCCTTCCTTCTGCTACATCGCACTGGAACCCATACATCCTTCCAAAGGTCACAGCCTCAATGGATCTGCTGTTTTCGTCTCTTAGAAGAGCTGGTGAGAGGGGGGAGGCCTGGTTCCAGCATGCTTTGGTAGCACTCACCTTGGGCTTACTGTATAGAAACACATTTGCCCTTTGCTCTTGCTTCCTCTGAGGCTCCCCACTTGGACTGAGGTAAGAAGTGGAGAGGGGTGTTTCAGGTTGATGTTCCCAAATAGCTTTGAACTAGATCCCTAGGAAAGCTTCCTTTCCGTTAAAAAAATTTTTTTTTCTGCACGGACCCAAGTGGTAAGTGAACAAATAAAGACAGGAGGTAAAGCCATTTCCAGATGGCTCCCCAACTTGCTCTAGTGCAGATTAAATAAAAAGAAGAGTCCAACATATCATTAGATAAACACGAGTATTAATATCATTCATATTATAAAACACCAAAAATGGAACAGAATGGAAATGCACCCTATATCCTGACGTAAACTTGGGGCTGGGGCGTCAGCGCTAGAAAACAAGACAACCAAAGGACCCTGATTCTGAGCAAGTTGGAAGTTCACAATATCTGAGGTAAGAGGCCAAGAACAAGTTGTTCCTAGACCCTGCTAGGTGTGGCCTCCTGAGTTCTAGCTGACCAAACTACCCTGCTCTTGTGGCAAGGGCCTATGCAAATGGCTGCTTAACACTTACTCTATCTTCCCCATTTCAACCAACTTGTGTTAATTCCTTGTCTATATTTTTAGCAAAACCCCAAAGACATCCAGAGCTTCTGAGGTACCCCTGTGTACCTCAGCTTACCTCCCTGTGTTATGAGAACAATGCCGTCTGCCCCTCTTGGACTCACAAGTATAACTGAGTACTAAGTACCCAGTTTCATGCAATGGGAAAGCTCGAAAATAAACAGTATTTGAAGATGGTTCATATCCTAAGAATTTACCTAAAGTGTTCAGAACTCACCACGTGGCCTTGGGTAAGGAGAAGGTTGAGAGGTAGGAAGAGATAGTGCCAGGTTGCGCGACAGTTCCTGAAGGAGAAGATTTCAACTCCAAGCTTTGGCGTCTTCTCTACCACTGCAGAAGTCACACTGGCCCAAGGTGAGGGAGTAGGCCCCCTGGCTAAGTCTGTACATTCTGGCCTCACAGTGCTCAATTTGAGCCCTGCCCTACTGCTTGTTCCCCACACCATCAGGGCTCAGGCCCCAGAAAGTCAGTCTGCCAATCAGCAAGTGATTCAAGTCCTGGCATGAGCTGAAAATCAACAAGTCCGAGATCAAAGTCCCCAGTTACCCAGTCAGCAGTGTGATTATATCCTCTCTCTGTGAAGGGTCATGTTAACCATTTCCTGATGGAAGATTAGGGGTACTCCTGGGCAGCCCTCAAATGGAAACTCAGCTCAAGTGACCTTTTGAAAATTGCCACTTGTGCCTACAGGCTGGACAGATGGTGTGGGGCCCCGGGGGTGAGTGATGGTCCAATGCCTTCAATGAGGTCGTTCCATTGATTATAGTCCTCCTTCAGGTCTGAATGGGAAAAAAACAGGCAGGTTAGGCAAATTGTTCTAAGGTTAGATCAAAGAGTAGCCACCATAGATTTAGTGGGTCATCCTAAGAGAAGCGGCACTGGGATACTAAAGGGCCTGATTACGGTGGTCACGATGGTGGTAGCAGTAACAGTAGCACTATTTATTCAGTGCCTTTATAAATGTGCTTTACCTGTGAACTTGCTTAATCCATAACAATTCAGTAATGCTAGAGGGTAGCACTCACTGAGGGATCATTCATGTCAGGCACTGTGTGCTAAATGTTCTACATGCACTGTTTTGTTTAATTTTCACAACATCCCTATGAACCAGGTACTGTTAGTAACTCAATTTTATAGTTCAGAAAACTGAGGCTCAGAGAAGCTACCTGACTTACCCAAGGCCATTATAGTTGGTAAGTGGTAGACAGAGAATTCAAACCCAGATCAGAAAGATTCCAAAAACGGAAAGCCTACTTCCAGGCTCAGGGATGCTGTGAAGCAAGGAGAGGTCCCTCTTACCCCAGCACAGTAGATGCAAAGCCAGCGTTACCTCAATTAAGGGCGGAACAAACAGGGTGACAACATTTTTTTTTTTTTTTAATTTTTATTGTGCTTTAAGTGAAAGTTTACAAATCCAGTTGTACTCTCATACAAAAATTTATAAACACCTTGCTATATACTCCTAATTGCTCCCCCGCAATGATACAGCACAATCCTTCCCTCCTCTATTTCTTTTCGTGTCCATTCAGCCAGCTTCTGACCCTCTCTACCCTCTCATCTCCCCTTCAGATAGGAGATAGGGTGGCAACATCTTGAAGCAGCTTAAGACCTAACACGATTAAAGAGAGAGGCCTGGCGTCATGGGCAGATGGGGCTAACTATGCAGCAAGGACAGTCAGAAACGTCCCAAGGCCTTAGGCTGAGGGAATAAAGCACAAGCTGAGCTGGCAAATGTGTCCTTGTTCAAAACAAACAAAACCTGGGAAGAAGGCAGGGATCCTTCTCATTAGTCTTTGGATGCCCTGTGCCCTGCCAACAAATAACGGCTGCATATTCATTAGCCTGATAAACACTGAGGACACCTACTACGTGCCACACTCTATTCTAGGTGCAAAAATACATTTCTGAACAAAACAGACAGAGCTCCTACCCTCAGAGCTCACAATCTAGCAGTCAGGATGAACAACAAACATAATAAATTATATAGTAATGGAAAGGCAGAAAGTGTTATGAAAACAAAACAGAAGAATCAGATAAGGAAAGCAGGGGTGGTGGCTGAGGGGCAAAGGCAAGGGAGGGTGCAATATTTTTAAAAGGGTGATTAGGGTGGGCCTCACTAAGAAGGTGAGATTTGAGCAAAGACTTGATGGAGGTGGGAGTGTGCCATGAGACTACCTGGGAGGTGTACTCCAGGCACAGGGAACCCCAGAGAACAGGCCCTGAAGGAACAGTATGCCTGCAGTGTCAGGGCTAGTGCTGTGAGACAAAGCAGGCCAGGGGAAGGGCAGAAGGCAAGGAGGTCACGAGGTACTGGAGGGTGTATCACATAGGCCCAGCAGGACAAAGAACACCGACTTTGACTCTCAGAGAAAATGGGGAGCCACAGGAGGATTCTGAATGGAAGAGGAACAAGTTCTGACTTACCTTCTAAAAGAATTGCTCTGGCCGCTCTATTAAGAAAAGACTGTGTAGAGGGCCAAGGATGGCAGTGGAGAGGCCAGTTAGGAAACTATAGGGGTAGTTGAGGTGAGAGATGACGATGGTGGGGCAGGAGGTAGCTGTGGCAGTAATGGGGAGTGACTAGATTCCACATGAATTTTGAAGGTAGAGCAAACAGGATTTTCTAATGGACTGGATAGGAGGGTGAGGGAAGAGACGAGGTGAGGACCTTAGCCTGAGTAACTAGAAGGGTAAATTTACTGTTAGCTGAGAAAGGAAAGACTGCAGGTAACACAGGTTTTGGTTTGCGATGTCTATTAGATAATCAGGTGAAGATGTTAAGTAGCTGGTAGTAGGTTATATAAACCCAATGTTCATAGGGGAGATCAAAGTGGAGACATAAATTGGGGAGTTGTCAGCAGAGAGATGGCATTTAAAGCCACGAGACTAGATGAGAATACAGACAGAGACGTCATCCAAGGACTGAGCCCTGGAAGCAGCTAAGTGGACTGAGAAAGAGCAGACACTGAGAAAGGAGAAAATGTACCGTTTTTACTTGGAAGCCACGTGAAAACAGTGTTTCACAGAGAAAGGTGTCACCAACTATGTCTAAAACTGCTGCGACCACCTGTAGAATAAGGAGTGAGAACTGACTGTTGGATTAATACTGCAAAGGTCATTAGTTACCTTGACACAAGCAGCTTTGATGGAGTACTGGGATGCCACAGTCTGACTGGAGTGGGTTTCAGAGAGGATGAGAAGAGAGGAATTAGAGAAAGTGAAGCTAGACATTCTTTTGAAGAGTTTTGCTGCTGGGGGGAACAGGGAAATGGGGTGGTAACTGGAGCGGAGAGTGGGGAGAAGAGAGTTTTTTTTTAAGATAAAGGGAAATGTCAGTATGTTTGTATGCTTTTGGAAAGGGACTTGTAAAGAGGGAAAAACTGATGATATAAATGAGGAAAAAATTGCTGGTGCAATTGTCTTGGGCAGACAAAAGTGGATGCGATCCAGCGTGCAGGCGGAGGCACTGGACTTGGGAAACAAAGTAGGAAACACTAGCAACTGGGGAGGGGAGCGTATGCAGGCAGGTGGGCAGCTGCAGCGTCGGAAGTTTAAGGAGGTACCGATTGCTTCCACTTTCTCAGTGAAGTAGGAGACAAAGTTAATCAGCCGAGAGACAGGCTAGGGGAGGAGGTATGGGAGGTTTCAGGAGAGAGAAGAAGGTGTGAAATAGTCTTCCAGGAGAGTGGAAGAGAGAATGAATAGGTGGAGACAGGAGCTGCATGGAGTTCACGTGAAGGAAGCACCAATCTTCCTCAACAGAAGATAAACATTTCTTAACCTGTGTCGGTGGAACACATGCTCTGAGAGGTATTTTTCAGGAGGTGGAGAGAAGCTGTACCGAGCTACCTACAACCTATTTTAGTTTCCCATGTGACAATGTACTGTGGCCACCAAAAAGCTTTTCTCTTTGTAAAGCTAATCAGCCCAAGATGAGAGCCTCTGCTTTTTTTCAGGCTCTGCCTCCTCACTTCTCACCTGGATTATGGCAGGAACCTCCTACCTGGGCTCTCTGCCTCTCCACTTGCCCCACCTCGCACGTCCTCCACAAAGCAGCCAGATGCCAACACAAAGCTAATCACGAAATTTCCTTGCTTAGAACCCACCAAGGTCTCCTCACAGCCTTTGAATAAAATTCAAATTTACTCCAGCAAATACACAGGCTTCTAAATCTGGCTTCTGCCCACTTCTCTAGCTTTACTTCCCAACAATTCACTATCCTGAGCTCCAGATATACCAAACACAGTTTCCCAAATGCGCCAGGCTCACTCAAGCCTTTGTGTCTTCTGTCTGGAAGATCCTTGCCCCTTCCCTACCTGGTGAACTCTCCTCAGCCAATAAGATTAAAAGCAAGCTTTGCTTTGTCTAGGAAGCCTCCTTCCTTGGCTGTCCTTATCCTCTCATCGCAGTTAGGTGCCTGTCCTCCGTGTCTTCCAACAACGGAGTGCACACCTTGGTCATGGAACTTGTCATCATAGTCACTGACAGTACAGTGCAGTGACTAAGCACATGGACTGTGTAGTCACAGAGCTTGGGTTGCATATTGACTTTGCCACTTAATAACCAAATAACCTTGGACAAATTACATAAATTAAACTTCATAACCCTCATCTGTAAAATGGAGTTAATAATAAAAATACCATCAGATAGCGCTGGCTTTGAGATTACACGTGACATAGCAGGGGAAGCACATAGCAGGGGAACTGGCATAAAGTAAATCCTAACAATCTTCCTACAGACTGAGCCCTCCTCCCTTCCATCTCCTCTTCTGCTGGTCTCCAGCAACGAGCATCTTAACTTACAGGCACTGCTACTCCAGGTTGCCCAGTCATGCTACAGTGGGCTCCCCCTCATTTTTAATCTTTAGCTCTGACCTGATGCCTAAGAGGAAATGGGGAAAGTGGGCTGAGGAGCATGGTCTGGCCCCACCAGTCTTGAGGCATAAATCTATTCCTCTCCTGCTCAGTGATAAGAAGGATGCTCAAAGGTCTCTGTTAACTCTGAAGTCTTTAAACCCAGGCTGGAATAATGACTCACAATGAGCAAGGTGAAATGAACAGGCATAAAAGTAAAAATGCAAATTTGGGCTAAAAAAGTCAGCACAATCATATTTGGCCAGATAGGTTTTAAAAATGAACTCAATCTAAACAAATTTGTCATATAATTGTTGGAAATGTTAACACACTCAGGCCATCTGACTAGAAGTCAGGTGTCCAGAGTACAGAAGCGACAGTCCTACTATACCAGGCAGTGGTCAGACCACATTTAGCATGTCACCTTCAGGTCAGGATACCACACTTTAAAAAGCACGTGACAAACAGTGCATCCAAAGGAAGGGGATAATAAATGGCAACAGCACTGCATGGGGAACAGGTAGAGGCACCATGGTCATTTAGTTTAGTGAACAAAAAACTGAGGGAGAACAGCACAGGTGACTTCAAACATCTGAAGAGCTGCCATGTGCAAGCAGTGTGAGGCTTCCATGGACGGCTCTTGACAGGATAACCAGGACAAGTAGGAGGAGTTACAAAGTATCAGATCTTGGCCTAAAGTTAGAAATCAGTCAATGTTGAGCAATCCAGACAAGCCTTGACTCCCTTCTGAAGAAAACTGCCCTACACACAGCACCTGCTGAGGGATCAGTCTCATTTATAGATAATGGCATCTCACACCACTTTAACTGGATCAGAAAGGGACATCTCATCAAGAGAGCTCCAGGCCTAGGCTGGACAGTGACCTACGAAGTATCTTGGCAGGTAAAGATGGGCGGGTACAATCAGACTCTCTTGGGTATCCGGTCTAAGAAAGCCAGGAGAATATGGTAGCGAGCAGTGGGAGTTGAAGAAGAATTTTTGCCACAAGGTGGAGATAACAAGCCATGAGTGGTTCAAGCCAAATAAAATTATGAGGAACCAGGAACTATGAATGAGCAGACAGTATCAGTGAGAAAAAAAATACAGAGCTGAAAGAAAGAAAATCGCAGATTGGAACAGAGAGAAACAGATGTCATAAGAGGAAGACACAAAGAGACTAAGCCCATTACAGCGACCAAGAAAGAGGTCAGTACTGCAAGCTACCTTGGCTCCTATAACCCTTCACTTCCCACTTAGTCCAAGTACACTCTCATAAACAAACTCTCCTTTTTTCTTAAGGTACATTAGTGACTGTCTAAGTCCTTGTAACCAAAAAAACTAGAATATCAACTCCTAAAACTATTGAAGTCAAGCAGCCATGTAAGATACAACTATTGGTCTCTACTTCTCTGGAGGAAAAGAGCAGGAAGGAAACTCAAGACTCAGAGAAGAAGCCAGTCTACAGGACTGTCTACATGAACCATGGCCACCTCCACCCTGAGACCAGAAGAACGAGATGGTGCTAGCTACCACTATCGAACATTATGATCAGGACCACAATACATGGATCCTGATAAAAAGTGAGAAAAAGTACAGAACTTCAAATCTTCAAAAATATCCAGACTTAATAGACTCATTGAGACAGGAGGAATCCTGGAGACTACTACTCTGAGATATTCTTTAAACCCTGAACTAAAACTATCCCCTCAAGTCATGTGTTAGCTAAACAGTAGGTTAGCTCATAAAGTAATGAATATCCCCTGAGATAAACTTAAATATTAAACCAATAATATCCCTTGAAGTCTTCTTAAAACCAAACAAGAGTAACTAGTAAAAAATGTCTGCCTTGAGCATTATGCTCTTTTAAGAACTATCTACATGGGATCAGTGAAAACAACTCGAAACATTAGGGAGGAACTTTAGGTTGCACTGAGTTTATGTTAATGGGGAGGAACAACTCAGAAAAGGGGGATGACAATGGTTGCACAACTCAAAGGATATAATTAATGTCACTGAATTGTACATGCAGAAACAGTTGAATTGGTGTATGTTTTGCTGTGTATATTCTCAACAATAAGATAAAATTTAAAAAATGCTAATAATGTAATGAATATCACCCTTGAGTACAGAGCTCTTTTAAAAAATTGTCTATATGAGACCAAATGGCCAACAAATACCTAAAGCAAAGTATAGATGAGAAGTTTGGGGGGCTGTGAGACTAGGTCAATGGGACTAGAACATCTAGAGCTGGAAATCATGAGAATGTTGATACAATGTGAAAACTGTAACCAATATCACTGAACAATATGTGTAGAAATTGTTGAATGGGAACCTGTTTTGCTGTGTATACTTTCACTGAAAATACAGTATTAAAAAAACAAAAACAAACAAACCAAAAAAAAGAAAAAAATCAAAGTTTCCAGTGGTAGAGAGAGCTGACTTGAGTGCCCGTACTCTTCCATGTGAAAAGCCATGCTGCTTGAACATGGGGCAGAGAAGATCTGAGAGGATACCTCTTCAGGGTGGGCAAGTGGACCAGATGACCTCTAAGGGCCTTACGGTTCAGTTGGCCTGAGTTATCACATTAGTCATAATCCTTCCATGGTTTGTTTTTTAAAGCAGTTCCACAAACTTAGCCCATTTATCATCATAACTGCCCCCACAATGCAGACACGGAAGAGATGATAAGCTTGGAGTTGGATAGGTGTAGTGGAGAGAAGGGAATGTTCCATAAAAGCAATGGAACGGAGGCTCAGGGAGGTTAAATGACTAGCCCAAGGTCATGTAGCCGGTAAGAGGTAGAGCCAGGATCTCCAAACTTCCAGGTACTTTTTCTTTAATTCTGTGCAACTCTCCTTCACTCAGGTTTTCCTTTTGCCATGAAGTCTCCCTGATCCCTGACATGTCAGCATAGACCCCTGTGCCACAGGAAAATCTAAGAGACCCCACAGTTGCCCCATGACCCCAGTTCTCTCCTTACCGAGGTGCTTCTGCAGGAAGGCCAGCATGGCCCGCACCACGATCTCCTGACCTTCATAGGGGTCCAAGCTCCCACGAGTCTGAGAGAAGAATTTACCAATCAAATTGCCAGTCACAAAGGCAAAGTCAGTTTGACTCCGATGAACAGACCCACTAGAACAAAAGGAAAACAAGTAATTGGTAGGGTTCAGGGGCTGGGGTGCACACGTATTTGTTAAGCTTTACATGTATTATCTCACCTAATTTTCACAACTATATAAGGGAGGTATTTACCTTTTGACAGAGAGGAATCTGATGCTCAGAGAAGTGAAACGATCTGCCCAAAGTCAAACAGCTAGGAAGGGATGGAGCCAGGATTTTTAACCCAGGTGTGCCTGGCCTTCAAAGCTGGCTTATCCCCTGGACCACACTGCTTGACAGTGCAGGGAGGAGGGTGAGTCAGCTGGACAGGGATAGCAGCAAAGAGGGGAGGTCCAGCACCTGCCATTCCTACACTGTTAGAGCCTATGAGACCATGGCTTCTACCTGGTGACTTCTAAGCATTCACAAAACATAAGCTCCTACTTCAGAGCCACATCATAAACAGAGAAAAAAAAATTACTTGCCTTCATTTAAAAAATCAGAAAAGTGAATGCAAGCACACGTTAAAGGGGGTTTCTGAATTAAAACTTAAGTCCTTTGACATCAATACATTGAATTTTCAGGCGAAATCCTGACTAGGTTCATTTGGCTAAATTACTCCTAACTAAACTTATTAGTCAACTCAATGGGGAGGCGAAATCTAAATGTTAAACTATTTGTTTGATGTCATACAGAAAAACTGACTTTAAACAAAATGCATTATTTAAGGCACACAAAAAAGCGTTCAAAATAATATAATGGATACTTGGTATCCAGCACCTAACTTAAGAAATAATACATTACCAATAGTTAAATCCCCTTCGCATATCCCTTCTCAGCTGCTCTCGCCTCCCTTCCCTCCAGAGGTCAAATCACCCTGAATCTGACTGACTCGGGCAACTTTTAAGTAGTCCTCTGAGTGCCATGAAATCAAAATGAAAGATAGGTTAGGGGCTGACCCCAAAGAAGAAAGCCTGGCCCAGGTGAGCAAGAGAAGATGTCGTTAACTATTGAGCAGACCCCCAGCATTCAAGGTTACCTGAGTGATTCCAAAGGACCACGGCACGCAGTCACTTGTTTTGCTGAAACAGAAACTGGGATCCCTAAAGCATGTGTGTTTCGAGGCTCAAGTGCAGGTGAGAGGAGTGGGGAAGGACACATGGGGGATTTAACTATTGGCAATGTATCATTTCCTAAACTAGCTGCTGGATACTCAAGTCAGAGAGCTAGTCCATGAGATTTTAGCCCTCCACCTGAAGTTCAAAGCCACTTCCTATATAAATTTCTTAAAGTGACTTAGAACAAATTCTTTCTCTGTGAGAAATGGCTCCCAAAATAAAGCCAACTGATAGTAGTGGTGATGGAAGTGCAGAGAACGTGGTCTCTCTTATTGAGAATATAGATGTTTTATGGGAGAAAACATATGCTAGAGTGCTATCTATGAATTTAGATATTATAAGGCCTTTAAAAATCTGAATGTCAAAGGTCTACCATATCCACACTCTTCGAATGGTCCAATAAAATTCCCAGCTAAGGCTAAAGATCTCTGGAGCCCACCCTTTCTTCTCCAACACGTAACCCCAGGATACCCTCTTCTCAGAAAGCAGCAGGCAAATCCTGTCATGAAATCACGTAAATTAATGAAGAAATCACCGTAGGTGGAGCTAAATAGAGCAGGAGAACAGATATAAAATTGTAAAAGAATTACAGTTTTGAAATTCAGAAGTATTCAGGTACTCTACTAATGGGTAGAAACTTCTGGGTAATCCAGAAGAAATTAAGGGAGCCACAGGTGAGTGGAAAACAGAACACTGTGAGCATGGCCTCGGTGGCTGGGGTTTACTCACAGGACAGTTATGATCTTAGATTGTTCATGCTGGGTGCATATCTTCTTCATCAAATTGATACTCTCCACTGTCTGGAATTTTTCAGTATTGATGAAGAATACAGGGCCTCGGGCCTTGGAGTAAAAGTCACGTTCCAGTGGAAACATCCAAGCATCCAGAGCCACAGCACACCTGGAAAAGAACCAAACAAAACCCAAGCAAGAACAGTGAGCGTGGAGGAGGAAGAGTAGAGTTCTTTCCTTCAGTGAACTGAAGGCTCAGAAAGCCGGGAAGGGGGTGCCAGGGACCACATCCTTCTGTCAGGCTCTAAGACAGGGATCACTTTTACCTGTCACCAAAAAAAGCAACCAAACCTGTTCTCGTCAATTCCGACCTAAAATGACCTTATAGGACAGAGCAGAACTGCCCCGAAAGGTTTCCAAGGCGCAGCTGGTGGATTCTAACCACTGACCTTTTGGTTAGCAGCCATAGCTCTTAACCACCACACCACCAGGACTCCACCTGTAGCCAAGGATCCTTTTAAATTTTAAACTCTCTGACCACAAGGATCAGATCTTCTCCATCTTCTGGATCTACTTGCAGGTGACTGACTTGATTTACAGAATGACACTTTGTTCATTCAATCATTCATTCACTCAACATTCATTGAGTACCTACTATGTGCTTAGCCCTGGGCTGCGGATATGGAAATAAGTAACATAATTCTTGCTCTCCATGAGCCCTCTCTCTAGCAGAGGACACGGAACAGACAACGCAGTATAACAATGCAGCTAAGTGCCCTCATCATACAAAGTGCCACGAGAGCCCGTAGTGTACACGGCACAGGAGGTTAGGGAAAGCTGGTGCTACAACTCAAGAGACCTGGCCAGCTTGTGAGGCAGCAATCTCTGTCACCAAAGGCAAAACTAAGACCCAAAGACTTGTCCACCTCCTCCCAGAATGCTCCTCCAGTCTTCTCTGTCTCAGTGAGGAACCCTATCATCCACCAAATGGTAGACACACAAACGAAAAACGTTGATTCCTTTCTTTACATCACATATCACTGAGTCCTGCAGACTCTCGAATACACCCTGACTCCACTCACTCTCCCCACCCCACTCCCTCCATCCTAATACAGATCTGTCATCTCTCATCTGGATTCTGAAATAGCTTCCGTCTAATTTGCCTCCGTGTTTCATTCTTGTCCTGCTACAATCCAGTCTTCAAGTAGTAGCCAGAGGAATCTTTTAAAATGTAAGATTTTTAGAAAATGTATGTAAGATTGATTTTTCTCTGCTTAAAATCTTTCAATGGTTTCCCATCATACTTAGAATAAAATCTAACTGCTTATCTCTGGTCACATGGTGAGCTCTTCCCCGACGCACTGTGCTCCCCTCGCACTAACACAGCAAGCTTGTTTCCACCTCAGCCTTTGCCTTAGCTGTTCCCTCTGGCTGGAAGGCCTCCCCCTGGGCCTTTTTATGGCTGACTTCTTTGCCATTTGGGTCTTGGCCTGCGTCACATCTCAGAGAAGCCTCCGGACACTCTAGCACATCAGCCTGTTTTATTCTCCTCATTGCACTTGGAGGCTGGGGATTTTATTTTTGGTCAATTTATTTACTAGTCTATCTCCTTCCACAATAACATAATTCCATGAAATCAGAAACCTTGTTTTCTTGTTCACCACTGAATCCCCAGCCCCCAAAACTTGTGTAAAAATACTTGCTGAACAAATGAATACTGTATGGAGCTAACAGCAGCATCACTGGAAAACTCACCGAAACTGGGTTTCCTTGGCCAAAGCCAGAATAGCTGTGGCCCCTCCAAATGAATGTCCCATCACAGCCACACGGCTCATGTCAATGCTGCCCTGAGGAAAGTGAAGAACTTAGCCAAGTCAGAAATGCAAGGCTCCTTCTATACGAATTCCTCAGGGGCAAGAGGAATAACCAGTGAGGCAATGAGGCAGAAGGCACAATACAGTGGGTGAGTCCTCCAAAACCACACCATCGAGAACCTCTTGCCTACTGGAAAGCAGCCAGCCAGGCAATCCGTAGACTGAACAGCCTTCTGTAGGCAGGGATCCTGAGTACCATGTTTTTCGTCTTTATTTCTGTAATCTTACCATCTGCAGTGGGTTGAACAGCGCCCCCCACCCCAAATTCATATCCATCCAGGACCTCAGAATGTGAACTTATTTGGAAATAGGGTCTTTGTAAATATAATTAGTCAAGGGATTGCAAGAGGAAATCATTCTGGGTTCAGGGTAGACGCTTAAGTCAATGACTGGTAAGAGAAAAGAAAGGAGAGGGATATTTGGACAGAGGCAGAGGGAGGTCACGTGAGGACAGAGCCGGAAATGGAAGCTATGCTGCCCTAAGCCAAGGAACACCAGGAGCCACCACAAGCTGAAGTGGCAAGGAAGGATTCTCCCCTAGAGCCTCCAGAGAAATCATGGCCCTGCTGACACCTTGATTTCGCCTCCAGAACAGTGAGAGAATGAATTTCTGTTGTTCTAAGCCACCAGGTTTGTGGTAATTTGTTACAGTAGCCTGAGAAACTAATACAGAAGGCAGAAGTCTGACAATCATGTTCTTCATCTTTATTTTTATGACCTTTACCACTTAACAATACCTGGACTAAGATAGACATCCAAATATCTGTTAAAAAATAAATGGAGAAAGATGATGTAAAATCTAAACCACCTCTTCAATCTGAGCGTGTACTAAGAATGAGAATTCTCCCCATCCTCCAGGATCCCTACCTTATGAACCGGTTCGTAAAGGAGGAGGGAAGGACACAGGGGCCGAGTCAAGGATGGATGTGGGGAGCTCCTGCTGCCTAGTCCACTTTGCTCTGGAGCAAGGACTGACTGTACAGAAACCAACTCAGGGTCTACTTCCTCTGGGTACCTGTCCTAATTTTCATCTAAAGCCTGGGTGAGTGGGTTGAGGGGAGAGAAGGTCTGCTGGCTCTAACATGGTCTGTAAGTATCTATTTCTGGTTGTCCCCAGAAGCCTTCAGGGCATGGTTATATAAAAAGCCACTGCAGCTGCCTCTAAGGGGCTCAGGAAATCTCTCCAGGCTTTGCTGCCCAGCCTTTGCTCTGACCCCTTGCTTTCCTCTGCTCGTCCCAATTTCTCTCCCAAAACTTTGTACCCAAGTTATCCCTCTTTGCTCAGCATCTTCTGATCATCAACCTGGATGGATCAGTGTTTTCATTTTTTTTAATTTTCTTATTCCTTTATTGTGCTTTAGGTGAAAGTTTATAGCTCAAGTTAATTTCTCATATAAAAATTTATACACATATTGTTTTGTGACATTAATTGCAATCCCCACAATGTGACAGCACACTCTGCCTTTCCACCCCAGGTTCCCTGTGTCCATTAGCCCAGTTCCTGTCCCTTCTTGCCTTCTCATCCTGCCTCCAGATAGGAGCCGCCCATTTGGTCTCATGTATCTGACTGAACTAAGAAGCATATTCCTCATGTGTATGATTTTTTCTTTTATAGTGCTGTCTAATCTTTGAAGAGTGGGCTTTGGGAATGATTTCAGTTCTGGGTTAACAGACTATCCGGGGGTCATAGTTTCGGGGCTCCTCTAGTCCCTGTCAGACCATTAAGTCTGGTCTTTTTACGTGAACTTGAGCTCTGCTCCACGCTTTTCTCCCAGTCCCTCCGGGACTCAGTTGTGTTCCCTGTCAGGGCAGTCACTGGTGGTAGCAGAGTATTTTTTTAGCTTTTTAAACATAGGCTAATTTATTCATATAATTCTAAAATCAAAGGTATACAGAGAAGCCTCCTACCACCCCATTTCCTATCCACATAGTTGTCTACCTCCTACCCCCAAATGGGTAACCACTCTTGTGTGTCCATGCAGTGGTTCCTCATGAATACACAAGTAAACATGAATGTGTATACACTTTACCCCCTTTTCACAGAAGGGGTACTGTGTCTTATTCTTTTGCCTAACAATGTTAGTACGTACAGAGCTTCCTTATCATCTTCTGCAGCTACATTTGATTTCATCATGGTATAGCCAGCTAGCTGATCACCAGACTTGTTCCTCTTCCTCCAGAACATGCAACTAGATCGTATCTTCCAGCTTCCCTTGCCGTTACATGTGTCTTTGTGACTGAGCTTTAACAAATAGAATATGAGCAAAATGATATCTCCACTTCCAGACCCGGACCATAAAAAACTCCCTTGTACAAACCTTCATGCTCATTCCTGTTCTGCTGGCTTACTGTACACGGTGAACTTGGGTTTCACAGGTTGAAGAGGGGAGAGCCGTAAGATGAAAGGAGCTTGGGTCCCTGATACGCTTCTTGCAGAGGGCCACCTATTCTCGACTTTATGTGGGAAAGAAATAAATTTCTACTGTGTTAAGCCACTGAGATTGGGGGTTTATATGCTATAGCAATTACCATGACCCCAATTAATATATCCATTGTACCTTAATCTATTAAACCAGTCCCCTTACTGGTGTGGACATTTAGGTTATTCGGTGCAGTGAATTACTTAATATGGCCCTTCTAGTCACAGTCTTTCTAACTCCTACCAAATGACTGAGTAGGACTATACAAATGAGGTACTTATGGCCCAATAAGCAGACTGGATAGTTTGCTGATAACCTAAATAAGATGCATGGCACCCTTGTGAGAGTGGGACCATGCAAGTAAGGTGTATGGAACCCTAACAAGGGGATTGGTCAGTTTTGCCATTCCACTAGGCATAAAACGAGCCATCCCAGAGGTGGATCTCAACATCACCAAGAAAGAAGAGCCATGAGTAGAGCTTGTCCTTTGGACCCGGGATCCCTGTGCTGAGAAACTCCTAGATCCAGGAGACAGAGAGAGAGAGCTGTAAAACGACAGATGGCAAGAGGCAGTGGCAGAGAAACAGCAGCAGCAGAACCAGAGGACCGGCAGGAGACCAGCAAGAGATGGCATTATGGGATTTCTGGCCCACAGAGCAAGAAAGCTGAGCACCTTCAGGCAGGAAGCTTGCTGACGGAGTAGGGTACCTCTGGGCACTTAGTGGAGCTAGGTTTGCCAACCTGTGGAGCTAGAGCTGAGTGTCTTCTGGCCAAGGCTAACTGGTGGATTAGGGTGCCTCTGGATGCTTGTTGGCAGAGCCAAGAGAACTTTTTAACACTTGCCTGAGCAGCGTAGAAGCCAAGAGGCCAGAGAGAGACGTGCCTGCGGGAATGGCTGAGAAGAGGCTGCCCTGATGGAAGAACAATACCCTGAGTGTTCCTGAGCCTGAATTGTAACCTGTTACTTCCCTAATAAACCCAGTAACTGTTAGTATGGTCTGTGAGTTTTGTGTGGCCACTGCAACAAATTATCAAACCCAGCAGAGAAGTAGAGAGTGCTGTGGAAGGGACAGTTGGTATAAGAACTGGTAAAATGGTTGGAGGGTGGAGGCATGTCTGACCTCCGCCTCATACGAATCAGCCTTAGGCTATTAATCTTGATTCTTCATCCCCCTTGTGAAGTTAGGAGGTCAGATGCCTCCGCCATGACATTTTTACAGGTTACTAGCAATCTTTTGCTATCACAAACAACACTGGAATGAATAATCTCGTACATACATCATATTGCATGTGTGCAGGTATCTGCAGGATAAATTCCCAGGACTGCAAACTGCTGGGTCAAAGACTATGTGCATTTGTACTGTTGACAGCTATTGCCAAATTGCCTTTAATGGGGCAATTTGTACTCTCACCAGCAATGTAGGCAAAGACTACCGACTTCCCCACAGCTTTGTCAACATAGCAAGTAATCAATTTTTGGATCTCACCCAATCTGATAGGTAAAACTTATCTTTTTAATTCTGTATGTCCCTGCAAGGCTGCCTTGCAACTATTCAACTGTCCTGCCATTTCCTAATGTCTGTCTCAGGCTCACAGGCGTGCAGGCCTGGACTTGAGTGACCTGGGCCCAGTTTGGCAGGGATTGAAGATACACAGCTAATAGTTGGTACAGTACCCTAGATTTCAGGTTCTGCCTTATCTACTAGCCATCCAAGCAGATGCTCTCCCTGGAAGACTTGACCAGAGCCTTAAAAAGATATTTCCTGAAGGGGCACACAGCACAGGCTTTGGGATCAAAAAGTCCCTGTTTAAAGTTTGACTCTACCACTTACTTAGCTGAGTAACCCTGGGTGGAAACAGCCTCTTTGGTCCTTGGTTTCTTTCTACATAAAAAGGTAATAAATAACATTTCATAAGTTTGTGTAAGGCGCTCTTATCATAAAACAGTTATTTTTTTTACATATACCATCCTTATTCATACAACAGTCCCTGGATCCAGCTACACTGGCCTAAAGCCAGTCTGCCTTTGGTCTTCCCAATTACGTGAGCCAATAACTCTCTGTTAGTGGTTATAACCAAGAAAGTCCCGATAAATACATTCATTCCAGCTAAAACCAAATTCTGCCATACCTCGAAGGGTACCAGATCCAATCCACCAGGCAAGATGTTGAGGACAGTTCGCCCAGCAGTGACGTCTTGCAGGATCCTCAATACCCGTATACATTCACTCACCCTCTGATGCACCTGCAACAGAGACAGTCCCAATGGGAGCTGGAACACTACACGACCAGCCAGGGAGAATCTTACACAGGGCCAAGGATGTTTGCCCACCCACATCTCAGCAAGGACTACGGGCCCCATCATCCGAGAAAGCCTCAGCTCCTTCCCAGCCCCGTGTTGTTTTGCTGTTAGCTGCCGTTGAGTCGACCCCCACTCATAGCAACCCCATGTGTGCAGGGCAGACTGCTCCACAGGGCTCTCAAAGTTGTGACCTTTCAAAAGCAAATCACCAGGCCTGTCTCCTGAGGCACCGCTGAGTGGATTCAAACCACCAACCTTTCGCCTAGCAGTTGAGCACTCAACCCTTTCCACCACCCAAGGATGCCTACAGCCCCCAGAAGCACCACCTAACAGTATAACGGAGTCAGCCAGATGTTTTTCAGACTCTACCTTCCTACTGTTAAGGCTGTCAGGGGGATCAAATGAGATAATGTATAAGGAAGTGTTTTGAAAACGAAAAGAAATAAAGCGCATTATTGTAAATCTAGCTTGCAGCCACCACCTGTCTGTCAGGGGAGGTTTGCGTGTTGCTATGATGCAACAGGTTTCAGCACAGCTTCTAGAATAAGATGGGCTAGGAAGAAAGGCCTGGTGGTCTACTTCCAAAAATCAGCCAGTGAAAACTCTGCGGGTCACAATGGTCTGACCCACAACCCATCCTGGGGATGGTGCAGGATTGGGCAGTACTTCGTTCCGTTGCACGTGGGATTGCCGTGAGTCAGGGCCAAGAGGATAGCAGCTAAAAACAACAACAAAACTGGATTTAGAGGGCACACTTATTGTTTTTGTCTGCTTAGCAGCTCTCCTCCTTCTCCTGTATTTCTGGTGGGGACTTTCAATTTTGGTACAAGTAGTCCCCAACTTGCGACACATACGAGTTATGCATGAACTACAATTATGACCATCCTTCTTTTTTTGTTAACATAACGTCCATAAAACTGGAGAAGCAAGAAGTGCCAATGTTGAAGCTCTAAGTTTATACGTAATGTTTCCAACCTCCAAAGACAAATAAAAGTTCAGATTTATAAAGATACTGATAATAAAAGGCACAAAGAATGAAAACTATAAAAAAAAAAAGAGGTATTCGACTTATGTCAGAACAAACTTACAATGGAGTCGTGAGAACGGAACCCCACTGTATGTCAGAGACTACCTGTACTTTTCTCTAGCCCTGGAAATGCTCCCAGGATTTCTGCAACTGCTGCTTGGGTCAGAGGTAGGGACTGGAAGAACACTCCCAAAATAAGCTCTTTTCTCTCAGATGGTAAGGCTGAACATATGCAAGCTCAGAGCTGTCAAGAGCTGTAGTTCTAACCTCATAAAGTAAGCCAGTTTGCAGATGAGGCCAACCAGCAGAAGAAACGGAGCTGAGAAATGAAGAGAAAGCCCTGATGGCATTCGTGTCTGGTGTCAACGGTTTTGCCTTTCCTACAGCCTGCTTATATGAGCCAATCAATTTCCTTTTTTGCTCAAGCAAACTTAAATTGGGTTTCTATCACTTGCAAATGAGAGAGTCCCGATTAATACACCATTTCGCCTCACTGATGTGGCAAGTTCAGACTCACAATGATTGAGATTTCAAGAGAGAGAGTGAGCTAAAAGTCTCATTTAGTAAATGTAGTACAGGAAGGACAGGTTTATTAACGTTTTTTTTACCTGACTGGCACAAGCCTACCTGAGGATTCCGAACATGGAATTCCTTCTCCCCTTCCCCAACTTGACGGTATGGGATCCATTCTTCCTCCAGTGACTCACTGATGGTCTGGTTCTCCTCTGGAGCCTTCTTACAGAAATAGGTGGTCGCAGCTGACTGGTCCCTGAAACACACATGCCATCAGAGAGAAGCCAGAAGACACTCCTGAGCTTTCTTTTCTCCTTTAATAACTTCTCTCTTTGGGCCAAGGCTCTCTGGATCATCCTTTGGCTAGTAGAGGAGATCTAGGGGCATGTATAGTACAGTAGAAAAAATACAGACTTTAGAGGCAGACCTGGCCTTGAACCCCAAGCGAACTGCATCACTTTGGGCATTTAACATCTTTGAACCTTGGTTTCTTCACCTTTGAAATGGGGATAATATCTGCCTTGCATGGTTGTGAGGTTCAGAAATAATTATCAATAGGTGACTAGCCTATATCCTAGCCCACTGCAGGGACCGAATTCAAAATAGGTCACTATGACTGTCATCACTCACCTGTGCTCTGCCACAGCAACCACAAAGCCACGGGAGGCCAGTTCCATGCAGAAAGCCGAATACAATGTCCTACAGATTCAGGAAGGAACAGAGAAAAGTGCTCAAAACAATGGCCCAGCCGTAGCCCCCATTCCTATCATGCTCCACTCTAGTGGCCATCTCAAAAGTTTGAATGGAGGGAGTTTCATGTGGGGCAGCTCTTGTTGAGGTGCTCTCTCCAGCCAGCACACCCTTCTCTCACCAAGGCTCCAAGTCTCATACCCTAGGAAGCACTCGTAGAGCAATCCGTTGTGCTTTCCAACTCTATGGAAACACTGACTCATCTCTTCTCTTGAAATGCAGTTTGGCTACTTCAACAATGGCATTTTTATTGATTACATATCTGTATATCTCCCAAATAAGCTGGTAAACTCTTTGAGGACAGGGACCTTGGCTAATTCTTTAATATGCAATTCAATTGTGATTTACTGTGTGGACTTTCTGTTTGTCTCCCAACTTTGGAGAAAAAAAAAAAATGTATATACATACACACACACGCACACACACACATATACATACATATATGGAAACTGCTGCTAATTGCCTACACCAAACACCTATTTCTCCCTTCCTCCTTAGTAACAGGATCCAATTTTCAGCTGAAGACACTGTCACTATATCAAAATACTACATTTCCCAGCATCCCTTGCAGCTAGTTTAGGTGATTAAGTTCTAGCCCAGCATGGTCCAATAAAAATATAATGCTACCTTCATATATAATTTCAAATTCTCTAGTAGACACATTTAAAAAAGTAAAAAGAGCGGGGGAACAACTCAGAAAAGGAAGATGAGAATGACCGCACAATTCGAAGGATATCATCACTGTCACTGAATTGTACAGGTAGAAACTGTTGAATTGGTGTATGTTTTACTGTGTATATTCTTAACATCAACAGCAAAATAAATAAATAAAAAGTAAAAATAAACAGGTGGAATTAATCTTAATATTTATCTAACCCAAATATCTAAAATACTATCTTTTCAATATATAATCAAAATTTTAAAATTAATGAAATATTTTCCTTATGAACTCTTTGAAATCCAGACTATAGTATATATTTACAGCACATCTCAATCTGAACCAGCCACAGTTCAAGTGCTCAATAGCCACATACGGCTGGAGGCTACCACACTGGACAGGGCAGCTCTAGCTAATGAGTTGTAAGCAGTTGTGCTGTACAGAACTTCCAGGAAGTCTCCTTAAAAAGGAGACTGTTCCCTTCCTGTTGCCTGTAACGAAGATGTAATGGCTAGGGCTAAAGCAGCTACCCTGGGTTATGAGATAATCTTAGAAATGGAAGCTGCACAAAGCAGAGCAAGATTATAGAAGTCTGGCTCTCTGATGACTTCACGGTGCTACCATATCAACTCTGGAGTGCCTGAGAGAGAAATAAACTTTTTATCTTGTTTAAGTCACTATTATTTGGGGGTTTTCTGTTAAATAGAATTTGTCCTAATCCCAGTTCATTCAGGATGGTCAGTTTCTTAAGTGTCTTTTTTACCTTCTCCCAACAGGGGAGGTAGTGAAAGAAATACTGGATTTAAGAGCCACAGAGATTTCTGATTTCTTCCCAGTGTAAACCGTATAACCTTAAGCAAGTCTGTCTTTCTGAGCCTATTTGCTAATCTGTAAAATACGCATCCCTGACCGCCTACCTCCCAGGACTATGGAAGAACCAAACCAGGGAGTGGTGATAAAGGTTTGTTGTATCTAAACGCACACACTCCTCCCTGGGATGGGAAGTTATAGGTCCTTGACCTATGGGAAGAGTTGCAGAGCCCGAATTAACCACTGAAATGAGAAGGGAAACTCTTGTGGAGGGAATTCCACTCGAAGGCAATGGGTTTGTTTTTTGTTTTTTTTTATAATGAGAGGAGGAGCCCTGATGGCACAGTGGTTAAGATCTCACTTGCTAACCAAAAGGTTGACAGTTCCAACCCACCAGCCGCTCCTTGGAAACCCTATGGGGCAGTTCTACTCTGTTCTATAGAACCACTATGAGTCAGAATCAACTCCATAGCTCCATAGCAACGTGTTTTTTTTTTTTTTTTAATAATGAAAGGAACGACATCCCTTTTCCTCCCTATCCTTTTTCTCTGACTTCACTCTGGTTAATGAAGAGTATTTATAACTGGCTCACCTAAGCCTACAGAGGTGTGAAGTCTCAACTCAGGTTCTTAGGCCAAAAAGATCACTCTTAAAAGTTGTGTGCTTCCCTGCTCTCTATATAAAATACCTGTGGGGCTTAGGAGGGGATGCTTCTTAGTTTCCCTTCCCTATCAGACTATAATCTTCCCGAGAGCAGAACTCGAATGCCCAATGCTGGCACAAGCTCTGGCACCTAACAGGCATTCAATTTATTAATAACAAATGGCACTGAAAACTATCTACTTGCCTTTCTAGCCTCATCTCCATGCCTACTGTCTACTTCCTGCTATGTGCTATAGTTACGTGAGGCCCTATCCTGGCTCGCCCAGTGGGTACAAGTTCCCTGAGGGCAGGGACCATGATTTATCTACCTCTGTATGTCCCACCTTCTTCTCATGCCAAGAAGCTGGCACAGAGCAGGTGCTCAATAGTTGTTTGCTAAGTGAGTGAGTGAGAACCCAGCAAAACAGTCTTTCTATGCATTCTTTCATTCATTCAGGAAATATTTGATGAGAATTATTACTTGCCAGGTGCTATCCTAGGTACTGGGAAAGATATAAGAGAGACATGGGCTTTGCCTTCATGGAGTTTAAAATCTAGTAGGAAAGGCAGGTATTAAAGGACTGCACAAAGAATTAAATCATTACAATTATGGAAATGAATGGCAATTATGTATTATGAGATCACATTACTGGAAAATTTATACAGGGACTCAGGATGGGTGTCCCTGAGGCAGTGACATACAAACACCTTGAAGGTAATTAGAAATTAGCCAGGCAAAAGAGGGAGAGGAGGAAGAGAAAGAGAGGAGCAGAACAGCAAATATTGCAGGCAAAGGGAATAGCTATGAAGCACAGCACACATAAAAACCCTGAAGCAGGAAATCACATAGTGCCTTTAAGTAAGTGAAAGAAGGTCAGTTTGTCTAGAGAGCTGGAGGTGGGCAAGCAGCAAGAAACAAGGCTGGCAACATTTGTCTTGGACCTGCTTCCAGGTAAGACCATGTAAAGAGCTGGATTAAGTTCCACGAGCTATTAAAATGTTTTAAGTAGGGGAGTGACATTCCTTCATCCATCAAATATTTATTAAGTACTTACTACATGCAAGCAGAAACCCTGGTGGTGTAGTGGTTAAGAGCTATGGCTGCTAACCAAAAGGTCAGCAGTTTGAATCCACCAGGCACTCCTTGGAAACCCTATGAGGCAGTTCTACCTATGAGTTGGAATCGACTCGACAGTAATAGTTTTTTTTTTTATATGTGAGGCATTGTTCTAGGTGTGGGAATGACAAGATCTGGTTTTGAAAGAGAGCTCTACAGCTGTAGTGTAGACAATAGTTTAGGGGGTAAGGAGGCAAGAATAGATGCCTTTGAGATGTAGAACACTCTGGGACATAACTAGACTCTATATATGTTGATGGATGAAGATATACAGAGAACATTCACAAGCTTAAATTGGAACACATGTACTACAGATATTAAGTACTATAACACACAGGTGCAGAAATAAGAATTCACAGAAAGAATTCTGAATAAATACTGAATTATAAAACTCAGTTTCTTGAAGTCTGGTAAAGTATATCTTACAGTTCAACATCACCATGTTCTTCCATGGAAGGAAATGGAGAGAACAGACCAGCATGTATACCTACTAGGTGCCAATCTAATCGAATCCTCATAAGCAACCCGGTGAGAGTGGCTTCCACGTTGGACAGATGATGAAATCTAGGCTCCGAGAATTCTAAAACTTCACCAAGCTTACACAGAATACAAGTGGTACAGCTGAGACCTGTAGGTCAGATCATGGGTGCAGGGAACAAGCCTATCTTATTACTGCTACACCAGCGCCATGTACACAGTAGTCACTCGATATATGTTGTATAAATGACTATCTGTCTATGAGGCTCAAGCTCCTTCTAGTACTTTTGGGCTGCTACATAAGAAGAAAGCTAAAAGTGTATATTTACATATATGCTGGAATATGAGAAGTGAAGAATATGAAGCTGAGAGAAGAGATGAAAGGGGCATAGGAAAGGCCTTCTAGAGAAGGTGAACCCAATGCTATGGAATGAGGCAGTCAGTAGATAAGACAACTAGCACATTGAAATGTCTATTTCTCTGCCCTTTGAGAATAAGTTCCGAATTAGCAGTTGTCAATAAGCAAGGACTATGACAAAGTCTGGGGGAGAGAAGCTCTTACCTGAAGCCTCCCAGGCCATGGGAGAAGATGATCAAGGGATATCCAGAGTCCTTTGTTTTAAAGGGGCCATTCCAGCTGACAGGCAGACGACAAGATCCTAGCAGAGACATGGGGTATAGTACCTCTGGCTGCCCCAAAGCTGTAATCTCAAGGGCAGCCTAGGCACAGGCACTGGTGAGGGCATGCGTTCCTCACCTCCGGAGAACAACTGTTCCCCCCTGGGTCCCAGGGTGGTTATCATATTCTTTCCCCTTTTTCTTCTCTAGGGAGTGGGAGCACAACAGAATATGGAAAGATAAATCCAAAGGGGCAATACTGAACAACTATGGGGTAAATCCCTGACATGCCACGGCTGCTGGCAGAGCTCCGACAGGTGAGGCCTTTGGGGGAGCTGGATCATTCAGTGTGACCCTACCCAGGAGAGGGGAGAACTGCAGGAGGCTGCATGCTCCTTGATAGCTAAGAATGTTTCTTCGATCTACACAACAGCTGGCACCGAGTGGGTGTAAATACATGCTGAATAAATGAGTAACAGCCACCATTTACAGGACACGTTCTATGTCCCAAGCACTGCACTAGAGTGCTTTACATACATCCACACAACAACCCTAGAAAACAGGCATTTAACAGATGAGAAAAACCAAGGCTCAGACAGGTTAAGTAACTTGCAGAAGGCCCACAGCTAGTAAACTATTAAGTCTGGATTTGAACCCAGGAAAACCTAACTACGAAATCCAAGCTCTTATGTATGTAATTCTCTCCCAGCTCTCCACACTACACTGAGCAAATGAATACCCCACTACCAAAAACAATGCAAACTATAAGGTGCTGTGCCTGCCTGGTGATCTCCCAGGAACACAACCAAGCAATTGGAAAAGCATCCAGGGGTAAGCCAGGCCTTACCCATAGCCAGGTTAAACAGCAACCCCCCCCAGCGCTTATTAAACTGCAGGTAATCAGCCAGGCCAGTGCAGTACTCATAGCGGGGAATCCACAGGGGCTGCTCCGTGGTCTCCACTGCCTCTTGGCAGGGGTAGAAGAGTCGAAAGAAGCTCCCCTGCAGGAAAGAAAAGAGGAGCTGCTGAGAGCAAGAAGCCCAGGCACTACTAGATTTCCCAACAGACACACTCAGCAGATGCCTGGGGTACTAGTAAAGCAGGGCACCAAAATGGGGAAACTTAAGGTTCAATTAATATATCTGAATTTTGCATTCAGAAAACCCAGAAAAAAGCAAGTTTGTATTCAATATACATGTAAGTATTACGTTATTTCAAATATCCAACTGTATTTTGAATTACATCTGGGGGACACCAAAGGATTTTCAGTGCTTGGGCCCTCCCAAGGTTCAAAGCTGGCCCTGAGCTCAGGCCTGGAGGAGCCTCGGGAGCCAGACATTAGACCTCGAGTTGCATGGGGTGGGATCGGTGGGTGACTCAGGCCACTCCTCCAGGCTGGCCCTAAAGAGGCAGCAGCACACTCATTTTACATGGGAGTAGGTGAGGGGTTACCATGAAGTGTGTGCCTCTCACAAGGGAGAGGGCAAGTCCAAGGGCCATCACAGAAAGACCTGGGAACTGACGAGGGAGAACCCAGAAGCCAAAAATGGAGGAGAAAACAGATGGAGGCACGAGAGGAGAAAAGGGGGCTGTCTTCCTACTCAGCTTGGAGAGTAAAGGCCAACGGCATGCAGGCCATTGGTCTTCCTCTCATATACTCAGACTACGGTGAAATCAGAAACCTCTCCAGGATCTGCCCTCAACAGGATCTGAGAGCTGCCTTTGACAACAGAGCCCCCTTTCCACCTAGCTAGAAAAAGAACCCGCTATCTCTGTGTACGGGATGTTTATAATTAGAAAGAGGAAGAAAAAGATCAGGAAAGATAGACCTGGGGTCTGAGAGACAGAATTACTTGGGCTTTATAAGCAAATCCAGACCAGCTCTGACTCAGTTATCTGGGACTGCACAGTCAAACTTGCTAGCATGAGTCATGGTGAGGTGGAAGCAGCAGGGGATAAGCAGGGACAGAGAGAGAGACGCTTACCTGGAGACTCTGACCCTCCATCACATCCCCGCAGCCTACAAGGTGGGGTCCTGTTACAGGTGGAAAGCCCATGGACTGGTTGACTCCCATTTCATCACCAGCTGAATCAAATGACAACTTGAGCAGTGCTCAACTTGATGGCTGGAGGGTGGAACACAGAACAGCATCTTGCTGGTTTCCTCTTAGCTTCCTGTTGCTTACATGAGCCATCTGCCACCCCCTCTGTCGCCTTAACCTCCTCACCAGTCCCTCTTTTATAAAATCACCTTGTACATTACCTACTGTGCTACACTGACTTTGCCAAGGTTTGTTGTTGTTAGGTGCCATCAAGTGGGTACTGACTCATAGCTATCCTATGCACAACAGAAGGAAACACTGCCCCGGCCGGTGCCATCCTTACAATTGTTGCTATGCTTGAGCCCACTGTTGTCACCACCGTGTCAATCCATCTCATTGAGGGTCTTACTTTTTTTCGCTGACCTTCTACTTTACCAAGCATGATCTCCTTCTCCAGGGACTGATCCCTCCTGATAACATGTCCAAAGTATGTGAGACGTAGTCTCATCATCCTTGCTTCCAAGGAGCATTCTGGCTGTAGGGGCTACTTTTTTCTTTCTTTTGGGGGGTGGTTGTGGACACGAGAGCTTCTGTAGTCCTCAAAATCCTTCAACAAGTGTTTATTCCGCACCTATTACGTGCCCAGCACAGGAGTAACTGCTACAGAGACCGTAACACAGAATTTGCTCTTATGATGCTAATATCACAATAATAACCACTAATATCTATTACTTATTGGAGCCCTGGCGGTGCAGCGGTTAAGAGCTCAGCTGCTAACCAAAAGGTCGGCAGTTCAAATCTACCAGGGGCTCCTTGAAACCCTATGGGGCAGTTCTACCCTGTCCTCTAGGGTCACAACAGGCTGGAATCAACTTGAGGGCAATGGGTAATAGCTCTTACTCTGTGCCACCACTGTACTAAGCTCTTTACACACAATACCTCATTTAAATCTCTCAACGGACTCTCTGAGTAGGTACTAGTAGTAAGACCCTATTTTACAAATGAGGAAACTAAGGCATTGGGACACTGAATAACTTTCCCAAGTTACACTGATAATAAGTGGCAAACCCAGGTCTAACTCCCCAACCTGAGCTTTTACCCATTACTGATTCTGCTCCTGGGGAGACTCAGTTACACAAGTCACTGACCTAAACCATGAACTGTGAGTTCAACTGGAATTTCAAGATGAAAGACAATGAGAGTAGTCAAGGAAGGCTACTTGGAAAAGGTGGCACTTTTGCTGGGCCTTGAAAGGTGAGGAAGATTTAGAGAGGGAGAGGAGACGAAGGAAAGCATTTCTAGACAGTAAAGAATATAAGAGCAAAGAAAGGCAGATAGGGAAGAGTATGATGTCTGCAGCAGATCTAACAGTAGTCTTCGACGTGACAGGTATACATGCATCTGATTCATACCTTTCTGATAACGTAGCTGCTTCTTCAATCGGGGCTAATGTCATCACTCCCTGTTCCTCAGTTTCAGCATCCCCAACACCAACATGAGCACCATTTGCTGAACACTTACTCTGTGTCAGGAACTATGCTAGGTGCTTTTCACAAACCAAAAACAAAACAAATCCGCTGCCGTAGAGTTGATTCTGACGCATAGCGATCCTACAGGACAGGGCAGAACTACCCCATAGGGTTTCCAAGGCTGTAATCTTTACAGAAGCAGACTGCCACATCTTTCTCCCATGGAGCAGCTGGTGGGTTCCATCAGATGACATTCTGGTTGGCAGCCAACGGCTTAACCACTGCACCAAAAGGGCTCCAGTACATTTTAAGTCTTCACAAAACATTAGTAATTTAACGAAGCCATGTCTCCCTTACATTATAACCAGTCAAGGTCTCTTTTGTCTTGCACAGATTAAACCCTTTGGCCAAATGGATTCTCTCCTCTCAGGTTTTTTGGGCCTGAGACACCCCTACCAAAGCCAGAGTCTAACAAACAGGGCCAGAAGACACCACAGGGAATAGGTGGGCCTCAAAATGCAGCTGTCCATCTCCCGGTGAGGCTCTATTTGGACTGAGCAGGGACTGCCCCTCTGCCAGCTGTGTAAACTTTTCATCACCAGCTATTTCAGGACGGTGTCCAAGATAAGCACTTCTCCCCTGCTTCCTTTCAAAGGAAGCTCTCTGGACACTTAAAGCTCATTGGTCCGACCCTTGGACTCTGAAGTAAGTGAGGAAATATCACCTTGCCTTTAGAGAAATTAGACACCAAGCCCTCAGGGAACGGGCTGAACAACAAGATGGCAAAGCTAGAAAAGGAGGCAAGACAAAGGGGTTCCAGAGCATTGCAATCGTAATAAAAATAATCTCTCGGTTGTGGAGGCTTTACAGTTACAAAGCACTTTCACAAATATTAACCCAATGGCTCCACAACACAGCCACGGCCAAAGAGAGACACATAGGGCAACTGTCATCTCCATTGTACACGAGGGAGGGCAGTGAGTCCCACAGAGGTTGTGTGATTCGTCGAATCACACACTGAATGAATGGCAGACCTGAACTAGAAGCCGGATCTAGAGAGAAGCCGGTCTGCTGACGACGAGCCTAGGGTTCCTCCGCCGAATGGAAACATGAACCAGGGAGCCTTCTTCCACCAGCACGAAAAACAGGTAAGGTAGGGCCAAAATGAAACGCATCGAAGGTGTGGGACATAAAGAAGTCCGGGTTTCAGAGAGGTGGGGCCAGGAGCTCAGGGTGGGGAATGGGGGCTTAAGACACGGGTGAGGGGGTCCAGGTAGGGCTGTGGAGGCGGTGGAGCTGTGGGGGCTCCGCGAGGGGCTGAGGCCCATGGTGGGGTTGTGAGGGCTGCGTCTTGGGAAAGGAACTCAAGGTGAATTCCAAGGGCGCCGGGAGTAAACGCTGTAGTTAAGGGTAGGCTTAAACGTTGTAGGTGAATATCGGACGCGTGTGAATAGGAAACTGAAAGGACAAAAGACTACTGTGGAGTTCCTCGGATTGGGAGACAAGGAGGCCTCAAACCGGGCTGGAATACGAAAAATTTTGCAGAAAACGAGGCTCAAAACAGAAGCCTTCTGCAATGAAACTTACCCAGTCGAGCTGACCTCTCAGAATCGGCTACAGACGTCTAACGCGACGGAAACGAAAAACCGCCCAGAGTCCGTTGTACCTTGGTAGTTGTAGTTTTCCTAACTCAACGTTAGCGCTCAGAAACATTACCCACCTTTCGGTCCGGAACTATACCTCCCGAGGTGCACCGCGCAAGACGGCACGTTACCAGCCTCTGACTACAATTCCCAAAGTCCCACGCGACTCCACATCGTTGGGCGAAACTGCCCAGGTTCAGGATGCGGTGCGATGCCTCCCCCTAGTGGTCCGAGGAGCTGCCGCCACGATTACAACTCTCGAGCGGAGGGTTATTTTCTACATTTCGATTAGTAAGCGTCCGCCCGATTGTTCTTCAAATAATCCCCAGGCGTGCTTACAAGAGCTACCGGCTTCTGACAATGCAAATTAAGCGCACATACCCTACCAACCTGTACCTTTTGACACCTGTGATTTCCCACTTTCCTTCTCAAGAAACCCACTGGCCGAGAAGGGGGAAGAACTGACAGATAGCTGTCACACACACAACAACAACAACAACGGGGAAGAACTGATCAACCGTCACACACACGGACACATACACACCCCTATCCAGCTCCTTCACCTTAGTGGCCTTATGCTTGCTTTTAGGGACACGATGGTGAACCAGATACGGCCCCTAATAACAATTCACAATCTAGCAGGGGATTCAGACAAATGAACAATTATAGCACAGCGTGATAGTGCTCTAATGGGGAAACACAAGGGGATTGTGGGAGCCTTGGAAACCGGCACCTGCCAAGTCTTATGGGGGAGGAAGCAAGAAGACTTTTTAGAGGAAAAAATGATAAAATTGAGACCTGAAGGAGTAGGTCTTAACTAGGAGTAGGGGGAGTGCAAAGAATATTCCAACAAAGTGTGGAAGGTTCAGTGCTGGCTGGAGCACAGAGTGTAAAGGATGAAATGGAAAGAGACACACCTGGGGAGGAGGTAGGCAGGGTCCCATGATCAAGGGTCCTGTAAACTTCCATAAGAAATTGGATCACTCGGGCAGCTCGAAAAAACTTTGAACAACTCCCTACTGCCTGCTGAATGAGGTTCTAACTTCTCAGCCTGGCTTTCAAGGTCCTCCCCAACCTGTCCCCTCACTTTCCCAGAGGTGTTGCTCAAACTACTCCCTGAAATGAACCCCCTCTCCTCTGCCTTGCCCCAGCCGCATTTACCTCCTCACTATTCTCCGGAGGCATCAGGCTCTCACTGTTACCTCCACACTCTTACTCATGCTGTTCCCCCAACTAAATATTCTCTTCAGTATCTTCATCTTTGTCCTTAGTGGTTGGTGCATAAATCTGAATAATAGTTGGGTTAACTGGTCTTTCTTGTAGGCATGTGGATATTATCCTATCACTGACAGCACTGTACTTCAGGATAGATCTTGAAATGTTCTTTTTGAGATGAATGCAATGCCATTCCTTTTCAAGTTATCATTCCTGGCATAGTAGACCATATGATTGTCTGATTTAAAATGGTCAATACCAGTCCACTTCAGCTCATTAATGCCTAGGATATCAATGTTTATGCATTCCACTTCATTTTTGATGATTTCCAATTTTCCTAGATTAATACTTCATACATTCCACATTCCGATTATTAATGGATGTTTGCAGCTGTTTCTTCTGATTTTGAGTCATACCACATCAGCAAATGAACGTCCCAAAAGCTTGACTCCATCCACGTCATTACAGTCAACTCTACTTTGAGGAGGCAGCTCTTCCCCAGTCGTCTTTTGAGTGCCTGCTGACCTGAAGGGCTCATCTTCTGGCACTATATCAGACAATGTTCTGCTGCTATTCACAATGTTTTCACTGGTTAATTCTTTTCAGAGGTAGACAAGGGATATCTTTGCTGATGTCAGATGGATCCTGGCTGAAAGCAGAGAATACCAGAAAGATGTTTACCTGTGTTTTATTGACTATGCAAAGGTGTTCAACTGTGTGAATCATAACAAATTATGGATAACATTGAGAAGAATGGGAATTCCAGAACACTTATTTGTGCTCATAAGGAACCTGTACATAGATCAAGAGGCAGTCCTTCAAGTTCTCTTTCCTTTTGGCAAGCAAGGTTGTGTCACCTGCACATCACAGATTGTTAATAAGGTCGTTAATAAGTCTTCCTCCAATCCTGATGCCTTATTTTTCTTCATATAGTCTAGTTTCTCTGCTTATTTGCTCATCATACAGATTGAATGAGTATGGTGAAAGGATACACTCCTGACACACACTGTCTTAGGCTGGGTTCTCTAGACAAGCAAAACCAGCAAAAAGTATGAACATATGTATAGAGAGATTTATATCAAGGAAATGGCTCACGTGATGTAGAAGCTGGAAAGTTCCAAGTCAATGGGTCAGGCTGAAGGATTCTCCTGACTTATATAGCTGCAGAGGCTGGCAAACCCAAGACTGGCAGGTCAGACAGCAGGTCTCTGGCTCATAGGCTGCAGAAGCTGACAAAGCCCAAGATTGGCAGGTAAGATGGCAGGTAAGATGCTAGATCAAGTCCCAAGAATCAGAGATCAGATGAACAGGAGCCAGGTGCAGGAGCCACAGCGAGAAAAAGCCAGAGAGCTTTGCCAGAAAGTCCACCTATATTGGATGCAGGCCACACCCCCAAGAAAACTCCCTTTCAGCTGATTGGCTGTTCAAAACAAATCTCATACGGAGGTGATTACATCATTGCACAGCTGTCTAACTACATCATCACTGCTAAACCACTAAGAATCATGGCCCAGCCAAGATGACATACAACCTTAACCATCATACACCTTTCCTGATTTTAAACTGGAACAGTGTCCTGTTACACAGGTAAAATATATGCTTAATAAAGGTCAATAACAGAAACTGTCCTCTATTATTGTTACCATAATAACTCTTCCATTCAAAAATCATTTACTGAGCATCTGACATGTTCCAGGCACTGTATTCAACACTGGAGATAAAGTAATGAGTGTTGCTAGGTGTTGCTGAGTTGGTTCCAACTCATGGCAACCTTGTATATAATAAAGAAACATTTCTTGGTACTCTGCCATGACCACTGGTATGTTTGAGTCCATTATTGTGGTCATTGCATCAATCCATATCCTTAAGGGTTTCCTTTGTTTTCACTGACCCTCTACTTTACCAAACATGATGTTCTTTTCTCATGATTGGTGTTTCCTGATGACATATCTGTAACATTTTCATTGGCTGATTTTTGGAAGTAGATCACTGGGCCTTTCTTCTTAGCCTGTCTTAGTCTGGAAGCTCAGCTGAAACCTGTCCACCATGGGTGACCCTGCTGGTGTTTGAAATACCAGTGGTATAGCTTCCAGTGTCATAGCAATCAGGGGTGGATTAACCAGTAAGCACGATACAAACTGACTTAAGTAAGCAAGATACACATGGGCTTGTGTTTACTTACTAATCTGTAGTGCACAATTTCACATGAGTTTCATCACATCTTTGATGTAGTGAAAAACAGATGGAATTGTGCACTACAGATTAGTAAGCAAGCACAATTAAGCCTATGTGTACCTTGCTTATTGAGTAATCCATCCCTGATAGCAACACACAAGCCACCCACCACAGGTTAATTCCCTGCCCACCTGGTGCTTTTATTCTGGTGAGGATAGACAGAGGATAAACATATAACAAGGTAATTACATACTGTGTGTCTTAGTTACCTAGTTTTTTGCTGCCATAACAATTTGGTGGCTTTAAAGGACAGAAATTTGTTTTCCCACAGTTCTGGAAGCTAAAAGTCCAAATCAGGGTCTTGGTCATGTCATGGCAATTCCTTCTGTGGCCTCTCTCCTAGTTTCTGGTGTCTGACCATAGTCTTGGCATTCTTTTGCTTGTAGATGGGTTTTCACATGGTGTCTGTCTTCCCTGTGTGTGTCTCTGTGTCTATTCTGCTCTTTTTATAAGTCAGAAGTGATTAGGTTTGGGACCTACCTTGCACTGGCATGACCTCATTAACATTGAAAAAGGAAACCCTTATTTCCAAACAGGATGGCATCCACAGGTACAGGGGCCAAGGCTTCGATACATATTTGGGGTGGGGGGGGAAACAATTCAATCTATAACACTATGTTAAATGCTCTGATGGAGCATTTGAATGCTTCGATGGAGAAATAAAGGGATGAGATACTCTCAATAGGACGGTCAGGGAAGGATTCTCTGAGAAGTTGGCATTTCTGGTATAGTGAATTACTTAATATGGCCCCTCTAGCCATTGTCTTTGTAACTCCTACCAAATGACTGAGTGGGATTATGCAAATAAGGTGCATGTGGCCCATCAAGGGGATTGGATAGCTTGCTAATAATGTAAATAAAGTGCATGGTACCCTTGTGGGGGGGTGGGACCATGCAAATAAGGTATAAGGAATGCTAATGAGGGGATTGGTCAGTTTTGCCATCCTGCTAGGCTTAAAGGGAGACATGGAGAGAAAGGCAGGAGCTGTAACACAGAAGACAGTGAGAGACAGCAGCACAACAGTAGCAAGAGTGATAACGGCACCACATGGCTGCGGTGGGGCTTGCCAACTCACAGAGCTAAGAGTTGTAACATTGCCTGAGAAGGTCCCCAGCAGGGCCTGGCAGCAGAGGACAAGAAGAAGCTGCCCTGACTGAAGAACTGCGTTCTTAGTTATTCTTGTTACGTCCAAGTTAATCCCGATCCTGAGTTGTCCTCTGTTACTTCCTAATTACCTTGTAATTAACAAGGTAATTACATACTATGTGTCTTAGTTACCTAGTTTTTTTGCTGTCATAACAATTTGGTGGCTTTAAAGGACAGAAATTTGTTTTCCCACAGTTCTGGAGGCTAAAAGTCCAAATCAGGGTCTTAGTCATGTCATCTAGTGCTGTCATAACAGAAATACGAGTGGATGGCTTTAACAAAGAGAAATTTATTTGCTCACAGTCTAGTAGGTTACAAGCCCAAATTCAGATGTTGGCTCCAGGGGAAAGCTTTCTCTCTGTCAGCTCTGGAGGAAGGTCCTTGTCCTCAATCTTCCCATGGTTGAGGAGCTTCTCAGGTGCAGGGACCCTGGGTCCAAAGGACATGCTCTGCTCCTGGTGCTGGTTTCTTGGTGGTATGAGGTCCCCCAACTCTCTGCTTGCTTCCTTTTATCTCTTGAGAGATAAAAGGTGGTGGAGGTCACACCCCAGGGAAACTCTGTTGACCTTGGATCAGGGAGGTGACCTGAGTAAGGGTGGTGTTACAATCCCACCCTAGTCCTCTCAAAATAAAATTACAATCACAAAATGGAGGACAACCGCACATGACCTAACCAAGTTGATACACTCATTTTTGCGGGGACATACTTCAATCCATGACACTTCCCTAATAAACCACTTAATTTTAAGTATGTTTCCTGAGTTCTATGAGACATTGCAGTGAATTACTGAACCCAAAAGAGTACTGAGGGGAGGGGGTAGTTGATGTTAGAGATGATGGAGTGCTACAGCAGTTTGGAAAAGCGGGACATTCGGGACATCTTTAACCTCTGCCTTGTAGAAACCTGCTTTGTGCTGATTCTTATAAAGGAAATTATTCATTTAACATTCGAGCTGAGACCAACCAGAAAACCAGAAAAAGCAAGTTGCCATCAAGTCAACTCTGACTCATGACGATCCCATGTGTGTCAGAGTAGAACTGTGGTCCATAGGGTTTTCGATGGCTGATTTCTTGGAAGTAAATTACAAGGCCTTTCGTTCAAGGTGCCTCTGGATGAACTCTAAGTGCCAACCTTTTGGTTAGCAGCCAAGTTTCTTAGTTGTTTGCACCGCCCTATGATTCTGAGACCAACCATGCAAAAAAAAAAGAAAAAACAAACCATTGCCGTTGAGCCAGTTTCGATTCATAGCGACCCTATACCATTTATTGATTATCTAATATGTACCACTTTTATGGCACTTTAAAATACTTTAGCTCATTTAACTCTTTTTAATGTATGACATATTCTTTCCATTTTTCAGATGAGAAAACAGAGGCTCAAAGAGGTAATAGCAGATGCTGTTGATACCCACCTCATATCCCCTGGCCCTCCTCTGAGTTCTGTCGTTGACGGCAGACAGCTTCCAGCGCACCTAGCTGCCCCTCCACCCCAAGACCTGCTTCTCTCTGCTTCCTTGCCTGATGGCTTTCTCAGGCACCTATGAACCAGGGAGGTGTGAGTGGGAGGGTTGTCAATGCATCCCAGAGACAGCCTTCAACCATCAGGGAAATTGATGCATAAATGCCCAGCCTCATTATACTCAGGTAGGATGATTTTGGATGCATTTCACACTGTCTCTTGGAGAGTCCCCAGTAGAACTGAGCCTAGTTGCTCACAGCAGCAACCCACACATTAATGTACCTTTTCTCCTTCCTGTCTCACTTTTCCATGCCCTTGCTTCTGCTTCCTGAAATCACCACCCAAAGGTTGCTATGAATCGGAATCGACTTGATGGCACTGGGATGAGGGGATATAAGTCCTTGCCTCAGAGTCTGCTTTTGGGTGGATGCGAACTAAGGCAGATCTTGAGTGACTTTCCCATGGTCACTCAATCAAGTGGCACAACTGGAATTCGAATCCAGATCTGCATGGATCACAATCTCAACATTGCAACCGCTACACCACATGACAAAGAGCCTGAGGATGAAGTCCAAGCTCTTTAGCCTGGTTCAAGGTCCTTCACATCCTGACCTTGGCTGATCTTTCCTATCTTCTCCCCCATCTCCTCACACTCAGCCACCCCTTGCCCCAGGCACAGCAAACTACCTTGAGGATGTAACACTCTCCAGTTGTACGATGCTCTGTCACCCGTCTGTACCTTTGCAAGGGCTGTCCTCTGCCAAAACACAAGTTGAATCTATTGTGGTCCATCCAGTGTCCACTTTAACTCCATCCTTGCCACCTTCCACCTGATAAATTCGAACCATCAGTGTCCAATTCTTGGCATACCTGATCTCATTCAATTGCAACAATAATTCTGAGAGGTCAGTAGCACCATCCCCATTTTGCAGGTGAGGAAACGAAGGCTTATAGAAGCCAGATGATTTACCCAGGGTTATAATTAGTGGCTGGCAAAAGCAGGATTGAAACAGCTCTACTTGCTCTGCTTCTGTGCCTTGATGCTTAGCTGAATGGAAAGGACAGGAGTTAAGGGTCTCTGGGGCTGCTGTCACATTCTTCCTCCATCAGGCCCAACTCTAAGTAAAAGCTGAGGGAATGTCCCCTAAGGCAGTTGCCAGAGCCCCAGGAACAGGGACAATGGAGCCCAGAGGAAGGAGACCAGACAGAAGAGACTTCCTGCAAAAGAAGAGGCTGGGTCTCCCTCCTACCCCTACCTGGAAGCGGGGTGCTGCCAGAGTTTCTCCTTTCTGGTTTCTTCCAAACCTCTGGGAGTTTACTTTGCTTCAGCAGCTTCCTGCTTCCAAGAATCTCTCATCAAAAATGATATTTGGAGTGGGGCCAAGTCAGGGATGCCCAGAGGCCAAGATACGCCCGAATTCCTGCCTCTAATCTTCTTTTCCTGACTCCCAGCCTTGTTATCATCAGGCCCACCAAATACCTGGTAAAGACTTACCAGTCTGTACAGCATAAGCTGGCCTGGTGGGTACCACATCCTCAGCAGGCATCTTAGTCATCTAGTGCTACTAAAACAGAAATACCACAAGTGGATGGCTTTAACAAAGAGAAATTTCTTCTTTCACGGTCTAATAGGCTAGAAATCTGAATTCAGGGTACCAGCTCCAGGAGAAAGCTTTCTCACTCTGTCAGCTCTGGAAGAAGGTCCTTGTTAGCAATCTTCCCTTGATCTAGGAGTTTTCCACACAGGAATCTGAGGTACAAAGGGTGCACTCTGCTCCCAGCGCTGCTTTCTTGGTGGTATGAGGTCCCCCGTCTCTCTGCTTAGTTCTCTCTTTTATATCTCAAAAGAGATTGGCTCAAGACACAATCCAGTCTATTAGATTGAGCCCTGCCTCATTAACATAACTGCCACTAATCCCATCTCATCAACGTCATAGAGATAGGATTTATAACACATAGGGAAATTACATCAGATGAAAAAATGGTAGACAATCACACAATACTGGGAATCATGGCCTAGCCAAATTGATACATGTGTTTTTGGGGGACACAATTCAATCCATAACAGCAGGTTTGGGGAGAGGAGAAGGCAGGTGTAAGCCTTACCAGCAATATTGTGTCAGTCCCTGCTTCAAATCCTTTTAGGACTTCTTGTAGCCTCCACGACAAAGGTCACAGTCCCTACCAGAAGTCCTTCAAGTTCTGGATCAGCTTCCCTCAATCACTCCGATTCACTCTTCCTTCTCATCCGGTGACCACCTGGCCCCCAGACATGTCATGCACATGACCACTACCATCTGCTTGCTTGTGCTATTCCCTCTGTCCAGAAAGCCTTTCACCTCTGTTTCCTGTCCAGTCTTTCAAACCCAGCAAAAATGTTGGTTTCTCTGGGAACTCTTCCCTTGCTGATTCCCCTCCACACTCTCCAATACTCCCCTAACACTCATGAACATCCCCATGACAGCACATATAACAATACAGTGAAGTGACATCTGTGCAGGCCAGACCCTTCCATAAGTGTGGGCTCCTCAAGGGCAAGGATGCCATCTTATTCACCTCTGTGGGCCTAGCACAACGGCTGGCACAGTGAGCAGAATGAGTAAGAGGCACTCAGCACAGGCATTGCAAACACAAATGGCTTCAGCATCCAAGCAAGTCAGGTAAATTGGTTAAGTGGGCTGGTGTAAGACAATAGGGAGCAGGAGCAATTGCAGCAAACTGGACAGTGTGTAACTTGCCTGAAGGAATTCAAATTCAATTACACAGAATTGGTGGGTGAAGTTCAGCCTCTGATAAAAACAAAAATAATAGATAATCTGTGCCAGGAAACACAGTGCAGTAGTTCAGAGGGAACTTTGGAAACAAGCTACTGGATTTGAGTTCTGGCTTTCTTGCCTGTTAGCTGTGAGACTTTGTTCATGGCACTTAAACTTTCTGACCCTCAGTCTCCTCAACTGCAAAATCAAAATGATAATAATACGTACTTTATAGGGTTGTTGTGAAGGTTCAAATAGTGAATGCATGGAAACTACATACAATAGTGCCCGGCTATGGAAAACATCCAAGAAGTGTTAGCTATTATTATTCCTTGATGATGGGTGCTCAGAGCAGGCCTCTCTGAGAAGAGACATGTAAACTGAGACCTAGATGTTGATAAGAAGTCGCCGTGCTGACTCTGGGAGAATGTTCTAGGCAGAGGGAACATCAAGAGAAAAGGTCCTAAGTTGGAAATGGCATGGCTGTGTCTGAAGAGTAGAAAGAAGGTAGAGAAGCTAGAGTGCAGCGAATAGAGGAGACAAGGTCCCTTGCAGAGGGCAGGCAGGGGCCAGATCACAGAGGGCCTTGGAGGCCATGGAAAGAAGTCTGGATTTTATTCTGAGTGCGATGGAAATCCACTGAAGGATTCAAACCAAGGAGGGGGTTGGCTTATATTTTAACAAGATCCTCTGGCTGCTATGAGTAGAATTTTAGTGAGACGAGAGGGACACAGAAACCAGGGAAGAGGCTATTACAATGATACAGGCACGACATGATGACTAGGGTGAGAACAGGGAAGGTGGGAGCAAAGCCGGTGTAATGGTTAATTTTGTGTGTCAACTTGGCTCGGCTATGGTTCCCAGTTGTTTAGCCAAACACTCGTTTGTCAGTTTATCAAATTGTGGGGGCTTGTGTGTTACTGTGATGCTGGAAGCTATGCCACTGGTATTCAAGTATCAGCAGGGCCACCCATAGCAGGTGGGTTTCAGCTGAGCTTCCAGACTAAAACAGACTAGGAAAAAGGACCTGGTGGTCTACTTCTGAAAAGAATTAGCCAGTGAAAACCTTATGAATAGCAGCAGAACATTGTCTGATACAGTGCCAGAAGATGAGCCCCTCAGGTTGGAAGGCACTCAAAATACAACTGCGGAAGAGCTGCCTCCTCGAAGTACAGTTGACTTTAATGACGTGGATGGAGTCAAGCTTTCAGGACCTTCATTTGCTGATGTGGCATGGCTCAAAGTGAGAAGAAACAGCTGCAAACATCCATTAATAACTGGAACATGGAATGTATGAAGTATGAATCTAGGAAAAATGGAAATCATCAAAAATGAAATGGAACACACTAACAGTGATATCCCAGGCATTAGTGAGCTGAAATGGACTCATATTGGCCATTTTGAATCAGACAATCATATGGTCTACTATGCCAGGAAAGACAACTTCAAGAGGAATGGCATTGAATTCACCATCAAAAAGAACATTTCAAGGTCTATCCTAAAGTACAATGCTGTCAGTGATAGGATAATATCTTTATGCCTACAAGGAAGACCAGTTAACCTGTTATTCAAATTTACGCACCAACCACTAAGGCCAAAGATGAAGAAATTGAAGGTTTTTACCAACTTCTGCAGTCTGAAATTGATCGAACATGCAATCAGAATGCATTGATAATTACTGGTGATTGAAACGTGAAAGTTGGAAGCAAAGAAGAAGGATTGATAGTTGGAAGATATGGCCTTGGTAATAGAAGCAATGCTGGAGATCACATGATAGAATTCTGCAAGATCAATGACTTCTTCATTGCAACCGCCTTTTTTCAACAACATAAACAGCAACTACACATGTGGACTCCGCCAGATGGAATACATAGGAATCAAATCAACTGCATCTGTGGAAAGGGTTGACAGAAAAGTTCAATATCATCAGTCAGAACAAGGCCAGGAGCTGACTGCCGAACATACCATCAATTGTTCATATGCAAGTTCAAGTTGAAACTGAAGAAAATTAGAACAAGTCCAAGAGAGCCAGAGTACAACCTTGACTATATCCCACCTGAATTTAAAGACCATTTCAAGAATAGATTTGATGCATTGAACATTAATGACCGCAGACCAGTTGAGTTGTGGACTAAAGAAAGCAAGAGGTCATTAAAAAGAAAGGAAATAAAGAAAGACCAAAATGGATGTCAGAAGAGACTCTGAAACTTACTCTTGAATGTAATGAAACTAAAGTGAAAGGAACAAATGTTGAAGTAAAAGAGCTGAACAGAAGATTTCAAAGGGCAGCTCGAAAAGACAAAATCAAGTATTATAATGACACATACAAAGACCTGGAGGTAGAAAATCAAAAGGGAAGAACACGCTTGGTGTTTCTCAATCTGAAAGGACTGAAAGAAAAATTCAAACCTGAAGTTGCAATATTGAAAGTTTTTATTGGGAAAATATTAAATGATGCAGGAAGCATCAAAAGAAGATGGAAGGAATACACAGAGTCACTATATCAAAAAGCGTTGGTTGACATTCAGCCATTTCAGGAGGTAGCATATGATCAAGAACCAAAGATACTGAAGGAAAAGTCCAAGCTACACTGAAGGCATTGGTGAAAAACAAGGCCCCATGAATTGACTGAATACCAACTGAGACGTTTCAACAAATGGATGCAGCACTGGAAGTGCTCATTTGTCTATGCCAATAAATTTGGAAGACAATTACCTGGCCAATCGACTAGAAGAGAGCAATATTTATGCCTATTCCCAAGAAAGGTGATCCAAATGAATGCAGAAATTATCAAACAATATCGTTAATATCACACACAAGTAAAATTTTGCTGAAAATCATTCAAAAGTGGCTGCAGTAGTATATCGACAGGAAACTGCCAGAAATTCAAGCCAGATTCAGAAGGGGACATGGAACGAGGGATATCATTGCTGATGTCAGATGGCTCCTGGCTGAAAGCAGAGAGTACCAGAAAGTTGTTTACGTGTGTTTTATTGACTATGCAAAGGCATTCGGCTGTGTGGATCATAACAAATTATGGATAACATTGAGAAGAATGGAAATTCCAGAACACTTAGTTGTGCTCATAAAGAACTCGTACATAGATCAAGAGGCAGTCATTCAAATAGAACAAAGGGATACTATATGGTTTAAAATCAGGAAAGGTGTGCATTAGAGTTGTATCCTTTTACCAAACCTATTTAATCAGTATGCTGAGGAAATAATCCGAGAAGCTGGACTTTATGGAGACCAGGGCATCAGGATTGGAGGAAGACTCATTAACAACCTGCATTATGCAGATGACACAACCTTGCTTGCTGAAAGTGAAAAGGACTTGAAGCACTTGCTGATGAATATCAAAGACCACAGCCTTCAGTATGAATTACACCTCAACATAAAGAAAACAAAAACCCTCACAGCTGGACCAGTAAGCAACATCATGATAAATGGAGAAAAGATTGAAGTTGTCAAGGATTTCATTTTACTTGGACCCACAATCAACATCCATGGAAGAAACGGTCAAGAAATGAAAAGACACATTGCATTGAGCAAGTCTGCCTCAAAAGACCTTCTTAAAGTGTTGAAAAGCAAAGAAGTCATCTTGAACACTAAGGTGTACCTGCCCCAAGCCGTGGTGTTTTCAGTCACCTTTTATGCATGTGAAAGCTGGACAATGAATAAGGCAGACTAAAGAAGAATGGACGCCTTTGGATTGTGGTGTTGGTGAAGAATATTGAATGTACCACAGACTGCTGAAAGAATGAACAAATCTGTCTTGGAAGATGTACAACCAGAATGCTCTTTAGAGCAGGGAAGCTGAGATTATGTCTCACATACTTTGGACATGTTATCAGGAGGGATCAGTCCCTGGAGAAGGACATCCTGCTTGGTAAAGTAGAGGGTCAGTGAAAAAGAGGAAGACCCTCAATGAGACAGATTGGTGCAGTGGCTGCAACAATGAGCTCAAGCATAACAATGATTGGGAGGATGGCATAGGACCAGGCAGTTTCCTTCTGTTGTACGTAGGGTTGCCATGAGTCAGAACCAACTTGACAGCACCTAACAACAACAGTCTAATTGCTGTCATGGAGTACTTACATGTGATTAAATCAGTCAGCCTTGGGTAGAGCAGATTATCTTCCAAAGTGTTATCATCTTACACATAATGCAATGTAATATAACCGCCTTCCATAATGCAGTCTAATATAATGTAATCAATCAGTCCATTGAGGTCCTACCAGTGTACGTGGGTCCTAAACCTAATCACTTCTGAGTTATAAAAAGACACAGATTTGGTCATCAAACGACTTTATCAGTAAAATGAAGAGATAACCTACAAATTGGAAGAAATATTCAGGAACCATGTATCTGATAAGGTTCTAATATCCAAAATATATTTTAAAAAGCATCTACAACTGTCATGGATTGAATTGTGTCCCCCCAAAAATATGTGACAACTTGGTTAGGCCATGATTCCTAGTATTGTGTGGTTGTCCTCCGTTTTGTGACTGTAATTTTATGTTAAAGAGATTAGGGTGGGTTTGTAACACCACCCTTACCTAGGTCACATCCCTGAGCCAGTGTAAAGGGAGTTTCCCTCCGGTGGGGCCTGTACCACCTATTATCTCTCAAGAGATAAAAGGAAAGGGAAGCAAGCAGAATTGGTGACCTCATACCACCAAGAAGGCGGCATGAGGAGTAGAGTGGGTCCTTTGGACCTGGGGTCCCTGTACCGGAGAAGCTCCTGACCATGGGACGATTGAGGACAAGGACCTTCTTCAAGAGCCGACAGAGAGAGAAAGCCTTCCCCTGGAGCTGATGCTTGAATTTGGCCTTTTAGCCTGACCTAATTTTTTTTTTTTTATAGGGTGTGGCAGTGAGTCGGAACTGACTTGACAGCACCTAACAACAACGACTGTAATGACTAATGAGGAGTTCGGGTGGAGCAATGGCTACGTGCTTGGCTGCTAACCTAAAGGTCGGCAGTTTGAACCTACCAGCAGCTCCTTGGGAGAAAAGAGGAAATAAATTTCTCTTTGTCAAAGCCATCCACTTGTGGTATTTCTGTTATAGCAGCGCTAGATAACTAAGACAACAACAACAAAAAGACAACCCAATCATAAAATGGGCAAAGGTTTTGAACAGACATTTTAGTAAAGAGGATGTTCAAATGGCCAACAAGCACATGAAAAGATGCTCGATGTCAGTTACTAGCCATTATTGTTGTTAAAAAAAAAAAAAAAAATTGTTGTTAGGTGCCGTCTAAGTTGATTTTCAACTCATAGCAACCTCATGTGATAGAGTAGAACTGCCCCACAGGGTTTTCTAGGCCTTTTTTTTTTTAATCTTTACAGAGGGAGCCTTGGTGGCACAGTGGTTAAGTGCTTGGCTGCTAACCAAAAGGTTGATAGTTTGAACCCACCAGCCGCTCTGTGGGAGAAAGATGTGGCAGTCTGCTTCTGTAAAATTTACAACCCTGGAAACTCTATGGGGCAGTACTACTCTGTCGTATAGGGTCTATAGGGTCGCTATGAGTTGGAATTGACTCGACAGCAATGATTTTTTGTGTGTGTGTGTGTGTGTGTGTAATGTTTTTTAATCTTTACGGGAGCAGATTACTAGGTCTTTCTCCCACAGAGTGGCTGGATGGGTTCAAACTGCCAACCTTTAGGTTAGCAACCAAGCACTTAACTGTTGTGCCACTAGGGCTCCTTTATTAACCATTGTTGTTATGTGCTGTCAAGTTGATTCCGACTCATAGCGATCCTATGGGACAGAGTAGATCTGCCCCATAGGTTTTCCTAAGCTGTAATCTTTACGAAAGCAGATAGCCAGGTCTCTTCTCCCGAGGGGCCACTGGTGGGTTTGAACTGCCGATCTTTAGGTTAGCAGCCAAGCACTTAACCATTGCACTGCCCGAGCTCCTCATTACGCATTGCTGTTGTTGTTGTTAGGAGCTGTCCAGTCGGTTCTGACTCATTGCCACCCTATAGGTGACAGTAAAACTGCCCCATAGGGTTTCCAAGGAGTGGCTGGTGGATTTGAACTGCTGACTTTCTGGTTAGCAGCTGAGCTGTTAACCACTATGCCACCAGGGCTCCTCATTAGTCATGAAGGGGCTGCAAATCAAAGCCATGAGAAGATGTCTCCTCACTCCCATTAGAATGGCAATGATCAAAAAACAGAAAACAAATAACTGGCGTTGGTGAGGATGTGGAGAAATTGGAACCCTCATCCATTGCTGGTGGGATTGTAAAATGGTACAGCCACTGTGAAAAAAGTTGGGCAGTTCCTCAAAAAGTTGAACATAGAACTACAATATGACTCAGCAGTCCCAATCTTAGGTGTATACTCAAAAGTAGTGAAAACAGGAACGAAAACAGAAATCGGTACACCAATGTTCATTGCAGCACTTTTCACAATAGCCAAAATGTGGAACAACCTAAAGGTCCATCAACTGATAAATGGGTGAACGAAGTGTGGTATATATATACAATGGAATATTACTCAGCCATAAAGAGAAATGAAGTCCTGATGCATGAACCTTGAAAATGTTATGTTGAGTGAAGTAAGTCAGTCAAATAGGACAAATGCCGTATGATCTCACTTATATCAGATAAACAAATATATAGAAGCAAGGATTATTAGTGGATACTAGGGATGGGAGAGGGTATGTGATGGTTAAGATTGTGTGTCAACTTGGCTGGGCTATGATTCTCAGTGTTTTGACAGTCATATAATATTCTGATCACTTCCCTATTGAGAGTTCATATATGATCACCTCCATGATGGGATCTGCTATGAGTAGCCAGTCACTGAAAGGGAGTTTCCTTGAGCATGTGACCTGCATTGAATATAAGCAGACATTCTGGTGGGGCTCAGGGGCTTTTTGCTTGTGCTGGATACTGCAGCTGGCTCCTGTTCATCTGACCTCTGGTTCTTGGGACTTGAGCTAGCAGCTTTCCTGCAGCCTTGCCTGACGATCTTGGGATTCATTGAACTTCACAGCCTGCTTGCTGACCTGCCAGTCTTGGGTTTGCCAGTCCCTGCAGCTATGTGAATCAGGAGAAGCCTCCATCCTGACCCATATACTTGGGATGTTCCAGTCTCTATAACTGTGTGAACTACTTCTTTGATATAAACTCTCTCTCTCTCTCTCTATATATATATATTTATACACTTTACTGGCTTTGCTTCTCTAGATAACCCAGCCTAAGGCATTTAGTACTGAGCGTGGTTCTAGAGAAACAAAATTTTAAGGACCAGTTTTCTAAATTGGTTCTCAAGTCTGGTCAGTCTTAAAGATGTTGATGACTCTACTTCCAGTAGTAAAGAGGGCACTGCTAATCCATGGCTAAGGTGACAATACAAATATGCAAAATATCTCCACCAATAGATCAAGTATTGGTGAAAGACAAGGCTCTGGGTGATTGCATGTGTGATATCTTTCTACAATTTTGTCATAATGAGAAGTATAAGGAAGCTGGTTGGTTGGTCCTACTTTTGCTAGACAAATGTGAAAGAAAGAGATGCCCTTAGGGCTTCAAAGTCAAACCTCAAGTGCTGCATAAATGACCTTAAAGCTTCCACCTGTGCTTTAAAAGAAAGCCTTATTTCTCATAGTAACAGAGCTGATACTGCCGAAAACCAAACCCAGAGTCTTACTGTAAGAGTCGCTGAATTATACACCAACTCAACTGCCAACCTCCAGAGGTGTCTGAAGTTAAAGTGAGGATGTTGGTTGGGAAGAAATGGGGTCCTGAAATGGGATGGGGACATATGGCAGATAATCAGGAAGCTGGGGACACTGAGCCCTTAAATTCCATTGAATCACTCCTGCCAACAGAACCAGCCCCCCACTCTCATCTGAAGAGATTACTCCATGTTTCTCTGCTAAACCACCCTTCCCAGTAAAACCATTAGCCCTTCCACTCTCATCTGAGATTAACCCAGCTGTGTCTAAAGAGCCCTTGTCTGAGTTGTTGTCTGGGGCATCACGTGAGGCAGATGCTTTACAAGACAATGCTGAATGTTCTCAAAACACTTCCCCACTACCAATTTTGGCTTCTAGGCCTGTAACTAGACTTAAGTCTCAGTGAGTCCCAAAAGGTGAAGTACATACAAAGTGTGACCCAGAAGGAGGTACGCTACACTTCAAAAGAACTGCTTGACTTTTCTAATATGTACACAGAAACCTGGGGAATATGTGTGGGAATGGCTATTAAGGGTGTGGGATAATGGTGCAAGGAACATAAAAATGGATCAGTGTGAGTTTATTGATGTGGGCCCACTAAGTATAGATTCTTCATTCAATGTTTCAAGCTTGAGGAGTTAGGAAGGGATCTATAGCTTCCTTAGTTGAGTCGCTGGAGCATGGATTACGCAGTGGCCTACAGTAAATCGAGTTAAAGAACCGGACCTGCCTTGGTATACTGTAGAAGAAGATAGCCAAAGGCTTAGGGAAATTGGCATGTTAGAGTGGATTTATCAGGTTAGACCCACAGACCCATGCATGGCGTACCCAGAGGACACACCTTTTACCACAACTGTGAGGAACAAATTTGTGAAGGGAGCTCCAGCATCCTTGAAAACCACTGTGATTGCTATTTTATGTAAGTTAGATTTGACAGTGGCAACCTTCTACAAGGAAGACCAGTTAATACGACTATTATCAAATTTACGCACCAACCACTAGGGCCAAAAATGAAGAAATAGAAGATTTTTATCAGCTGCTACAGTCTGAAATTGATTGAACATGCAATCAAGATGCATTGATAATTACTGGTGATTGGAATGCAAAAGTTGGAAACAAAGAAGAAGGATCAATAGTTGGAAAATATGGCCTTGGTAATAGAAACAATGCTGGAGATCGAATGATAGAATTTTGCAAGATCAACGACTTCTTTATTGCAAATACATTCTTTCACCAACATAAATGGTGACTATACACGTGGATCTCACCGGCTGGAACACACAGAAATCAAATTGACTACATCTGTGGAAAGAGACAATGGAAAAGCTCAACATCATCAGTCAGAACAAGGCCAGGGGCCGACTGTGGAACAGACCATCAATTGCTCATATGCAAGTTCAAGCTGAAACTGAAGAAAATCAGAGCAAGTCCACGAGAGCCAAAATATGACCTTGAGTATATCCCACCTGAATTTAGAGACCATCTGAAGAATAGATTTGACGCATTGAACACTAGTGACCGAAGCCCAGATGAGTTGTGGAATGACATCAAGGACATCATCCATGAAGAAAGCAAGAGGTCATTGAAAAGACAGGAAAGAAAGACCAAGATGGATGTCAGAGGAGACTCTGCAACTTGCTCCTGATCGTCGAGCAGCTAAAGCAAAAGGAAGAATTGATGAAGTAAAAGAACTGAACAGAAGATTTCAAAGGGTGGCTCGAGAAGACAAAGTACTATAATGACATGTGCAAAGAGCTGGAGATGGAAAACCAAAAGGGAAGAACACGCTCGGCGTTTCTCAAGCTGCAAGAACTGAAGAAAAAATTCAAGCCTCGAGTTGCAATAGTGAAGGATTCCATGGGGAAAATATTAAATGATGCAGGAAGCATCAAAAGAAGATGGAAGGAATACACAGTCATTATGCCAAAAAGAATTAGTCAATATTCAACCATTTCAAGAGGTGGCATATGATCAGGAACCGATGGTACTGAAGAAAGAAGTCCAAGCTGCTCTGAAGGCATTGGCGAAAAGCAAGGCTCCAGGAATTAATGGAATATCAATTGAGATGTTTCAACAAACAGATGCAGTGTTGGAGGTGCTCACTTGCCTATGCCCAGAAATACAGAAGACAGCTTCCTGGCTAACTGACTGGAAGAGATCCATATTTATGCCTATTCCCAAGAAAGGTGATCCAACCAAATGTGGAAATTTTAGAACAATATCATTAATATCACACGCAAGCAAAATTTTGCTGAAGATCATTCAAAAACAGCTGCAGCAGTATATCGACAGGGAACTGGCAGAAATTCGGGCCGGTTTCAGAAGAGGACGTGGAACCAGGGATATCATTGCTGATGTCAGATGGATCCTGGCTGAAAGCAGAGAATACCAGAAGGATGTTTACCTGTGTTTTATTGACTATGCAAAGGCATTTGACTCTGTGGATCATAATAAACTATGGATAACGCTGCGAAGAGTGAGAATTCCAGAACACTTAATTGCGCTCATGAGGAATCTTTACATAGATCAAGAGGCAGTTGTTTGGACAGAACAAGGGGATACTGGTTGGTTTAAAGTCAGGAAAGGTGTGCATCAGGGTTGTGTTCTTTCACCATACCTATTTAATCTGTATGCTGCACAAATAATCCGAGAAGCTAGACTATGTGAAGAAGAACAGGACATCAGGATTCGAGGACGACTCATTAACAACCTGCGTTATGCAGATAACACAACCTTGCTTGCTGAAAGTGAAGAGGACTTGAAGCACTTACTAATGAAGATCAAAGACCACAGACTTCAGTATGGACTGCACCTCAACATAAACAAAAATCCTCACAACTGGACCAATGAGCAACATCATGATAAACAGAGAAAAGATTGAAGGTTGTCAAGGATTTCATTTTACTTGGATCCACCATAAACAGCCATGGAAGCAGCAGTCAAGAAATCAAAAGACACATTGCATTGGTCAAATCTGCTGCAAAGGACCTCTTCAAAGTGTTGAAGAGCAAAGATGTCACCCTAAAGACCAAGGTGCGCCTGACCCAAGCCATGGTATTTTCAATCACATCATATGTATGTGAAAGCTGGACAATGAATAAGGAAGACCGAAGAAGAGTTGATGCCTTTGAATTGTGTTGGCAAAGAATATTGAACATACCATGGACTGCCAAAAGAACGAACAAATCTGTCTTGGAAGAAGTACAGCCAGAATGCTCCTTAGAGGCAAGGATGGCGAGACTGCGTCTTACATACTTTGGACATGTTGTCAGGAGGGATCAGTCCCTGGAGAAGGACATCATGCTTCGCAGAGTACAGGGTCAGCGGAAAAGAGGGAGACCCTCAACAAGGTGGATTGACAGAGTGGCTGCAACAATGAGCTCAAGCATAACAACGATTGTAAGGATGGCGCAGGACCAGGCAGCATTTCGTTCTGTTGTGTATAGGGTCGGTATGAGTCGGAACCGACTCAACGGCACCTAACAACAACAACAAAACAGTGGGGTTGATTGGACCCTGTGGTGGTAGGGGCCAAGCGGTGGCACTCAATCGATAAAGACAGGGTGGGCATGGTTAACGTAATGGACAGCAGAGTGAAAGCAGTAATCAGAATAGTCTGACTCATATGGGCTTATGGCATTGACTACTTAGTCATGGTGTTCGTAGGAGTGAAATAGATTTGAAATCTACTAAATATTTACTTGATCTGTACAAGCAGATATATTCTAGGTCAAGTGACCAGCAGTCTAACTCGAATCACCAGAATAGACAGTCATGGTCCCTCAAGCAATTCAAAGACTTGAGTGAGTTTAAAGACCCACAACCCTTTGAATGAAGGGGGAGGCTGGATCACCTTGAGGAAGGACTCCAATACACTACCAAAACCTTATACTGTTAATCTTTCTCCCAGCCTTCCCCAAAGGGATCTATGGCCTTTTACAAGAGTGGCTGTTCATTTGGAAAAAGGAAGTAATCAGACTTTTCAGGGATTACTGGATACTGACTCTGAACTGACACTAATTCCAGGAGACCCAAAACATCACTGTGGCCTACCAGTCAGAGTGGGGGCGTATGGAGGTCAGGTTATTTATGGAGTCTTAGCTCATGTCCGTCTCACAGTAGGTCCAGTGGGTTCCTGAACCCATCCTGTAGCGATTTCCCGAGTTCTAGCATGCATAATTGGAATAGATATACTCAGCAACTGCAAGAACCCCCACACTGGATCTCTGACAAATGGAGTAAAGGGTTATTATGGTAGGAAACGCCAAGTGGAAGCCATTAGAACTGCCCCTATCTAGGAAAATAGTAAACCAAAAGCAATACCACATTCTTGGAAGTATTGTGGCGATTACTGCGACCATCAAGGACTTGAAGGGTGCAAGGGTGGTGATTTCCACAGCATCCCCATTCAACTCGCCTATTTGGCCTACGTATAAAACAGATGAATCTTGAAGAATGATGGTGGATTATTAAAAACTTAACCAGGTGGTGACTCCAATTGCAGCTGCTGTTCCTGATGTGGTTTCATTCCTTGAGCAAATTAATACATTTCCTGGCACCTGGTATGTAGCCATTGATCTGGCTAATACCTTTTTCCCCATACGTGTTTCGAAGGACCACCAAAAGCAGTTTGGCTTCAGCTGGCAAGGCCAACAATACACCTTCAGTTGCCCATCCCAGAGCTACACCAACTCTCCGGCCCTATGTCACAATTTAGTCTGCAGGGACCTTGATCGCCTTTCCCTTCCACAAGACGTCACACTGGTCCATTACACTGATAACATTATGCTGATGAGACGTAGTAAGGAAGACGTATCGATGACTCTGGACTTATTGGTAAAACATTTGTGTGGTAGAGGGTAGGAAATTAATCTCACAAAAATTCAGGCGCCTTCCACCTCAGTGAAATTTCTAGGGGTCCAGTGGTGTGCGGAATGTTTAGATATTCCTTCTAAAGTGAAGGATAAGTTATTGCATCTGGCCCCTCCCACAACTAAAAAGGAGGCACAACGCCTAGTGGGCTTCTTTGGATTTTGGTGGCAACATATTCCTCATCTGGTTGTGCTACTCTGGCCTATTTATCAAGTGACTTGAAAAGCTCCTAGCTTTGAGTGGGGCCCAGAACAAGAGAAGGCTCTGCAATAGATTTAGGCTGCTGTGCAAGCCGCTGTCTCCCTTGGGCCATATGATCTGGCTGATCCAATGGTGCTTGAAGTGTCAGTGGCAGATAGAGATGCTGTTTGCGGTGTTTAGCAGGCCTTTATTGGTGAATCACAGCGTAGACCCTTAGTTTTTTGGAGTAAAGCCCTCCTATCCTCTGCAGATAACTACTCTCCTTCTGAAAAATAGCTTTTGCTTGTGTCATAGATAGAATTGCGTCACCCAAAAATGTCTGTCAACTTGGCTAGGTCATGATTCCCACTATTGTGTGCTTGTCCACCATTTTGCCATCTGAGGTGATTTTCCTATGTGTTGTAAATTCTATTTCTATGACGTTAATGAGATGGAATTAATGGCAGTTATGTTAATGAGGAAGCACTCAATCTACAAGATTAGATTGGGTCTTAAGCCAATTTCTTTTGAGATATAAAAAAGAGAAGGTTGTAGAGAGACAGGGGGACCTCGTACCACCAAGAAAGCAGCACCAGGAGGAAAGTGCATCCTTTGGACCTGGGGTTCCTACACGGAGAAGCTCCTAGACCAGGAGAAGATTGGTGACAAGGACCTTCCTCCAGAGCTGACAGGGAGAGAAAGTCTTCCCCTGGAGCTGGCGCCCTGAATTCAGACTTCTAGTCTACTAGACTGTGAGAGAATAAACTTCTGTTTATTAAAGCCATCCATTTGTTGTATTTCTGTTGTAGCAGCACTAGATGACTAAGATAGCTTGTTACTGGGCCTTAGCAGAGACTGAACAATTAACCTTGGGACACCAAGTTACCATGCAGCCTGAGCTGCCCATCATGAACTGGGTGCTGTCTGACCCATAAATTCATAAAGTTGGACGTGCACAGCAGCACTCCATCATTAAATAGAAGTGGTATATATGAGATCAAGCCTGAGCAGGGCATGAACGCACAAGTAAGTTGCACGAGGAAGTGGCCCAAATGCCCATGGTCTCCACTTCTGTCCTCTTACCTTCCATCTCCCAATCTGCACCTATGTCCTTATGGGGAGTTCCTTATGATCAGTTGACTGAGGAAGAGAAAATTCGTGCCTGGTTTACAGATGGCTCTGTGTGATATGCAGGCACAGTGGCAGTGGCAACACTATAGCCCGTTTCTGGGACCTCCCTGAAGGACAATGGTGAAGGGAAATCCTCCCAATGGGCAAAATTTCAGCAGTGCACCTGGTTTTTCATGTTGCTTGGAAAGAGAAATGGCCAGATGTGTGACTGTATACTGATTCATGGACTGTGGCCAATGGTTTGGCTGGATGGTCAGGGACTTGGAAGGAACATGATTGGAAAATTAGAGACAAGGAGGTATGGGAAAGAGGTATGTGGATAGACCTCTCTGAATGGACCAAAGAAGTGAAGATGTTTGTGTCTCATGTGAATGCTCACCAAAGTGTGGCCTCAGCAGAGGAGAATTTTAACAATTAATTGGGTGGGATGACCCGTTTGTGGAAACCGTTCATCCTTTTTCTCCAGCTACTCTTGTCATTGCTCAATGAAAAAAGTGGCCATGGTGGCAGAGATGGAGATTATGCACGAACTCAGCAACATGGACTTTCACTCACCAAGGCTGACTTGGCTAAAGCGACTGCTGAGTGCCCAATCTGCCGGCAGCAGAGACCAACACTTAATCCCCAATATGGCACCATTCCTCAAGGTGATCAGCCAGCAACCTGGTGGCAAGTTGATTACATTTGACCACTTTCATCATGGAAAGGACAGCATTTTGTTCTTACTGGAATAGACACTTACTCTGGATGTGGATTTGCTTTCCCTTCACACAATGCTTCTGCCAAAATTACCCTCCATGGGCTTGCAGAATACCACACAGCATCACCTCAGACCAAGGGACTCACTTCTCAGCAAATGATGTGTGACGATGGGCCCAGGCTCATGGAATTCACTGGTCTTACCATGTTCCCCATAATCCTGAAGCAGCTGACTTGATAGAATGATGGAATGGCCTTCTAAAGACACAATTACAATACAAGCTAGCTGGCCATACTTTGCAGTGCTGGGGCAATGTTCTCCAGGAGGACCTAAACCAGCATCCAGTATCTGATGCTGTTTCTCCCATAGCCAGGATTCATGGGCCCAGAAATCCAGGGGTGGGAATGGGAGTGGCACCACTCACTATTACCCCTAGTAACCCACTCGCAAGATTTTTGCTTCCTGTCCCCATGACCTTATGCTCTGCAGGTCTAGAGGTCTTAGTTCCAAAGGAAGGAATGCTCCCACCTGGAGACACATCACTGATTCCATTGAACTGGAAGCTAAGAATGTCACTTGGCCACTTTGGGGTCCTTATGCCTCAGGATCAACAGGCAAAGAGGGGAGTTACCTTACTGGCTGGTGTGGACTGATTCTAATTACCATGAGAAAATCGTGTTGATATTACATAATGAAGGTAAAGAAGAGTATGTCTGGAATGCAGGCGATCCCTTAGGGCATCTCTTAGTACTGCCATGCCTTGTGATTAAAGTCAATGGAAAACTACAACAACGCAATTCTGACATGATTACTAATGGCCCAGACCCCTCAGGAATGAAGGTTTGGGTCACTCTACCAGACAAAGAACCACAACCAGCTGAGGTGCTTGCTGAGGGCAAAGGGAATACAAAATGGGCGGTGGCAGAAGGTAGTTCTAAACACCAGCTATGACCACATGACCAGTTGCAGAAATGAGAACTGTAATTTTTATGAGTATTTCTGCTTCATATGTGTGCATCAAATATTTTTTGTTTTCTTCACTTATATAAGATGTAAACAGGGATAGTGCATTTTTGGCTGTGTTTGTGTTGTATCATGTTAGGTGCAAGTATGACTTTAAAATTGTCTTTATTCTGCGATTACGTATGGTTTAAGGAGATGTGTACAGGTGCCAGGTTGACAAGGGGTAGATTGTGGTAGTTAAGATTGTGTGTCAACTTGGCTGGGGTGTGATTTTCAGTTGTTTTAGCAGTCGTATAATTTTATGATCACTTCCCTGTTAAGATTTAATATGTGATCATGCCTGTGATGGGATCTGCCGTGAGTAGCCGATTGGTTGAAAAAGAGTTTCCTTGGATGTGTAGCCTGCATCGACTATAACTAGACAGACATTCTGGCAGAGCTCAGGGGCTTTTGGCTCACACTGGATCCTACAGCTCACTCCTGTTCCTCTGACCTCCAGTTCTTGGGACTTGAGCTAGCAGATTACCAGCAGTCTTGCCTGATTATCTTGGGATTCATCAATCTTCACAGGCTGTGAGCAAGAGCCCTGCTCTCTGACCTGTCAGTCTTGGGTTTGCCAGTCCATGTGGCTATCTGAATCAGGAGAAGCCTCTATCCTGACCCACTCACTTGGGACATCTCAGCCTCTACAACTGCTTAAGCCATTTCCTTGATATAACTCTCTCTCTCTTTATATGTATATATACATATATAAACACTTTATAAATATATATATATATACACTTCACTGGTTTTCCTTCTCTAGAGAACCCAGCCTAAGACAGAGCAGAGGGAAATTTTTGCTTAGGCATTGAGTTTATGTTAATGTTGTTGTCAGGTTCTCCTGGTTCCAACTCATAGTGACCCTATGTACAACAGAACAAAACACTGCCTGGTTTTGCACCATCCTCATAATTGTTGGTATGTTTGAGCCCATTATTGCAGCCACTGTGTCAATCCATCTCCTTGAGGGTCTTCCTCTTTTTCACTGACCCTCTACTTTACCAAACTTGATGTCCTTCTCCAGGGACTGCTCCCTCCTATTAACATGTCCAAAGTATGTGAGATGAAGTTTTGCCATCCTTGCTTCTAAGAAGTATTCTGGCTGTACTTCTTCCAAGACAGATTTGTTCATTCTTCTGGCAGTGCAAGGTATATTCACTATTCTTTGCCAACACCACAATTCAAAGGCATCAATTCTTTGGTCTTCCTTATTCATTGTTCAGCTTTCATATGTGCATGAGGCAATTGAAAATACCGTCACTTAGGTCAGGCTCACCTTTGTCCTCAAGTTGACATGTTTGCTTTTTAATACTGTAAAGAGGTCTTTTGCAGCAGATATGCCCAATGTAATGCGTCTTTTGATTTCTTGACTGCTGTTTCGACAGGTGTTGATTGTGGATCCAAGTAAAATGAAATCCTTGACAACTTCAGTGTTTTCTCCATTTGTCATGATGTTGTTTATTGGTCCAATTGTGAGGATTTTTGTTTTCTTTATGTTGAGGTGTAATCTCTACTGAAGGCTGTGGTCTTTGATCTTCATGAGTAAGTGCTTCAGATCCTCTTCACTTTCAGCAAGCACGGTTGTGTCATCTGCATAACGCAGGTTGTTAATGAGTCTCCCTCCAATCCTGATATTGCATTCTTATTCATATAGTTCAGCACCACATGTCTGTCAGTTGGTCATACTGTGGTGGCTTGAGCATTGCTATGATACTGGAAGCTTTGCCACCAGGGTCACTCTTGGTGGACAGGTTTCAGTGGATCTTGAAGACTAAGACAGGCCAGGAAAAAGGACCTGGCAGTCTACTCCTGAAAAAACTGAACAGTGAAGCCAAATTATTATGTTAAGAAAAACAAAACAAAATAAACCACCAAACCCCTTGCTGTTGAGTCGATTCTGACTCATAGTGACCCTGTAGGACAGAGTAGAACTTTGCCATAGGATTTCCAAGGACAGGCTGGTAGATTCAAACTGCCAACCTTTTGATTAGCAGCCGAGCTCTTAACCACTGCACCACCAGGATTCCATTTTAAAAGGACGGTGATAATGCTTGTACAATATGAAGAACATAATTAACATCACTGAATTTTACATGTAGAAATCGTTCAGTTGGTGAAAGTTTTGGTGTGTATATTTTCACCACAATGAAACAAAAAGAAAGGAAAAAGAAATGACTCAGAGACACACAGGGAAAGAGAGACGTGTGAAGATCATCTGCAAGCCAAGGAACCAAAGATCACCAACAGACATGAGAACTAGGAGAGGCTCACAGAAGGAATCAACATAGCTGAGACCCTGATTTGGACTTTTAGCCTCCAAAATTGAAAGATAACAAATTTCTGTTCTGGAAATCCACTCACTTGTATTTCCATTACAGCAGCACTAGCAAACTGAGACAGCTGGTTTCAGGGTCTGTTTGGAGATGGGACGATGAATAAAGAAGACTGAAAAAGAATTCACTCCTTTGAATTGTGGTGTTGGTGAAGAATATTGAATATACCATGGACTGCTGAAAGAATGAACAGATCCGTCTTGGAAGAAGTATAGCCAGACTGCTCCTTAGAAGCAAGAATGGCGAAACTTCATCTAACATACTTTGGGCAAGTTATCAGGAGGGACCAGTTCCTGGAGAAGGACATCATGCCTGGTAAAGTAGAGGTTCAGAGGGAAAGAGGAAGACCCTCAATGAGATAGATTGACACAGTGGCTGCAACAATGGGCTCAAGCATACCAATGATTGTAAGGATGGCACAGGACCAGGCAGTGTTTCGTTCTGTTGTATATAGGGTCACTAAGAGTTAGAACTGACTCAACGGCATCTAACGACGACAACAGGGCTACCCAGCTAGTGGGTGATAGAGCAGGAACCCAAACCCTGGTCTGTCTGATGCTACATCTGCTGGGCTTTCTACTTTCTCTCATAAAAGAGAAATCAGTCCATTTGTTGAGTGCCTACTATGTGCCAGGTACATATGTTGTTGGACACGTACGTCTGTCTCTAATTCTGAAGATATTATCCCCTATAATTTCTCTTGTTGTTGTTAATTGCCACTGAAGAGACTCTGACTCATGGCGACCTTATGTATAAAAGAATAAAACATCGTCTGGTCCTGTGCCGTCTTCATGATATGCATATGAGGCGATTGAAAACACCCTAGACAAGTAATTTCACCTCTCTGCATCTCCCTTCCCTAATCTGGAAGCAGAGATAAGAGCACATAGCCCTCTGGTACTTATGAGCATTAAAAGAAGCAATGTATGTAAGGTGCCCAGCCCTTCCTTGCAGACACACTATCAATCATAGCAATAATTATCACAAATTAAGGAATGTCAGCCTGGGGCCAGGCTCCCAAGTTGGGGCCAAGACTCAGAGAGGGATGAGACTGACCCCCTTTCATTTCCTCCTCGAAGCCCACCTCTGGGCCTGCCTCCGCCTAGGCCTGATTCCTGCCCCCAGCTCCCACCCCTTTGATGAGCATCTGCTCAAAAAGCCAACAGAAAGCTGTGTTTACTCTGCCGAGTGGCATCCCTGGGGAGGGAAGGAGAAATAAATCTTCTTGCCTTGGCTTGGGAAAACAGGCTGCTAATTACGAGGGTTCACAGCAGTGTGCCTGCTAGGAAAACATTTGCCAAACTGGCTCCATTGATTAACCCATTGGCACCCTGAGCTGAGGTAGAAGTGTCAGGATATGGGCTGTCCTGGGTGGCGGGGAGGGTCCAGAAGCTTGGGGGAGGCTGGGCGTGGTTTCCAGAGCCTTCAGAGAGGGTCTGATTCAGATGAGGCCAGCAGGAGGATGGGCAGAATGATTTCAGGAGCGGGGTTTGGAATGCACTTTGCTTGGCTTATTCGGTTCTGTTGCCCCGGACCCCACCCTTAGACTCCTGCAACAGGGATACAGGCACCAGAGGAGGGGCCAGGGCTGAAAGCCCAGTCTTTAGTTTGAGAGATGGATAGTGAGTGTCCTGTGTGTCAGGGGCTGGGTTAGGGATGCTTGAATTTCTCCGACAGCAGAAACCCATCCTACAGGAAGCAGAGATGCTCTCCAGGGGAGGGAAGCCCAAACCCCTGGTTGTGTCTAGGTGTGGCTGGTTAGAAGGTAGCTTTGGATTGACTGTAATTATTCACATGTGTACATACCTGTTCAGTGTACCAAGCCCTTTACCACATGTTATCTCATCCAACGAGCCCCACAATAAGCCTGTTAAGGACAAATTAACTTTGTGATGCAGTGAGTCAAGTCTAGGTTCTGTTACTCACTGCCTGTGTGGCCTTGGGGCAATTACTTCACCTCTCTGAACCACACTAACTTTGTCTGCAAAATGGGAGGGAATAGTCCCCCACCTAGGCAGTTTTGCTGTGGGGCTTAAAAGAAATTATGGATCTAAAAAGCTTAATGGTGCCTGGCACGTGGTCAGCAAATGTGACAGCCTCTCTTTCAAATTCTCCACTTCACAGAAGAAGAAAATGAGGCTGGGTGAGCTATCAAATTATAGTTTTCTAAATGTTAAAAGAATTGTCACACAAATACACAGCGGGCACCTGTCAAAGATGTGTTTCACGCATACATGGGGGAACCATCAGGACCAACTACAAAGCTTATTCAGAGGATTCACTGATGATAACCAGTCAAACCCAGAGAATGCTGGGATGAAACTGTCAGTTAGATTCAAAACCGGTGACTGCCCTACGGAGCGTGACCTATTACCTTTGGGGTTATCTTCTCTGCTGGTCAGAAGTCATTTATATCATTATGGGACAAAAATCATTTGTAATTTATCTGTTTCCTACAAATTAACATTTTACTTCTCAGACTTATCCAATGCCTGGGCCCTAATCCAGAGTGCATAAAAAGTCAAAGTTGTCATCCCTTAGGGCGTCACATGACCCTGGGTGGCTTGTTAGACAATGCCCCAGTGGGACAATGGAGGTCACATGGTCTCCTCATTTTCTCACTTCCAAGTTTTGGATACTTTTCCTTAACGAAGTTCAGTGTTGATTGGATGGGAGGGGGAAGGGTTGACCTTCAAACCTGTGTCAGGATTACTTCTGAGTAAGAATTTCAGAGCATTTTTGCTCTGAAAATCCCAGAAGATGACCTGGTCCTGCTACCACTTTAAGCTGATGGTAAAAAAAAAAAAAAAAAAGAAGACCCAAAAAAGGGTGTAACTGGTCCAAGGTCACACGGACATACTTGGAGGAGGAGCAGGGGCTGGAATTTGCTTTCCCTGACTCCCATTTTGGAGTCTCCTGGGCTGGGCCCCTGGCCTTGCCCCAGGTAGGGTCCAGGTATGAGTTATCCACTATGGGCAGGATATGGGCTCTGCATCCTGGTGGGAGCCACGGCAGGCAGACTTACTTGAGCTGGAGCTGAATTGATGCTCCAGGGCCCTGTGAGGTTCCTGGAGATTTGGGGTTAGCTGTGCTTGAGAAGGAAACCCTGGTGGCATAGTGGCTAAGTGCTATGGCTGCTAACCAAAGGGTAAAAAAGGGTAGGCAGTTCAAATCCACCAGGCGCTCTTTGGAAACTCTATGGGGCAGTTCTACTCTGTCCTATAGGGTTGCTATGAGTCGGAATCCACTCGACAGCAAAGGGTTTGGTTTTGGCTTTTGGTGCTCGAGAATTAAGAGCTCGGCTGCTAACCAAAAAGATCGGCAGTTCGAATCCACCAGCTGCTCCTTGGAAGCCCTATGGGACAGTACCACTCTGTCCTGTAGGGTTGCTATGAGTCAGAATCAACTCAATGGCAACAGGCTTGGGGTTTGGGTGCTCAAGAAAGTGAGAGCTGAGACTCCAGGGCTCTGGCAGCCTCTAGCCCCACACTCGTTAATTCTGCTGTGAGACACCTAGACAGCCTAGAGCTGGAGGAACAAACAGCAGCAGACAAGAGGCAGCAGATGGGTTTCCACAATGATCGCCTCTTGGAGCTCCCAGTGTATCTTTTCTTCTGGGCAGGGATGGAGGTGCAGCAGAAATAACATGGGTGCAGATGGAGGAAACCCAAGTCCTGTCCTGATTGGTCCCAGATGGACAGCTTGATGCCCTGGGCAAGTTATCTCATCTCCTCTTGGGTCAGGGACAGAAGGATACCATTTGTTAAGTGTTTGCTCTGTGCTGGGCAGGGCATACCGAATGCTGTGCATTCATTACCTCATTGAATCCTCCTCCCAGCAAGCCTTTGAGGGAGGAGCTATGACTATGCTCATTTTGCAGATGAGGAAATGCAAGCACAGAGGGATGAAGTAACTTGCCCAAGAACACACAGCTTCTAAAGAGCACTAGGGCTGTGCTCTTCACCACCAGCCCCCTTTCTTCCTGAAGACTAGATCCTTTCCTTTTGGCCATTTAGGGGCCCAGCCCTGGGAAGGAAGGGAGGGAGGCAGAGAGGAAATACTTCAAACACAGTATTGTCATTCCCATTTTCGGCCTGGGTACCTTGGCCAATCTGACACCTGACACCTCAGGCTGGGAGCAATCCCGTGTTCAGGCAGCCCCCAGGTAGCCCCCAGGCACCCACGACACCACCACGGCAGTGACACAAACACTGCAGTGCTCAGAGGCTCTAGGATGCCATCCAGAGTACCTTGTCCTCAAATTCACCCCAAGGCCTGCTTTGACCCTGCCCTGCAAGAAACAAGGCCTCTGCCTCCTCTGGGAAGCCTCCCGATGCTGAACCAGTACCCAGGTCATTGCCTCCTCCTCCCTGCCATCCACTACCTCCGGACCTGCCCCAAAGTGTCTGCTTCTGTCACATCGCTTGTAGACCAGGTATAGGACAGAGACTCCTGGTGGCTTTGACGAGCTCTAAAGAGCCCAATGGAGGCCTCAGAACCCTTGGTAGAGCCCAGAGATCTATTTTTAGGATAAGCCCTGCTAGCCCTGCCTGCCAGGATTCCCTGCTTTCTCTTTCTCCATCCAAGCCTCAAGGGTAACTTTGTGAATCACAATCCAGACAAGCCCAGGCCTCAGCAGGGATGGAGGTAGGAGTGAGCTTGTGCCCTGGGATAGGGATAGGGGAGCTGGAGCAGGATCAGGCACCACCGTAAGCCCTTCACCAGCCATCCTTGTCTTCCTAGACCTCCTAACTTTTTCCATTCATCCATCCGTCAGTCTGTCCGTCCGTCCGTCCATCCATCCATCTGTCCATCCATCTATCCATCCACTCATTCAAAAAGCCTTTACTGGACATTTATCATGCAGCCCTGGTGGCACAGTGGTTAAGAGCTTGGCTGCTAAACAAAAGGTCAGCAGTTCGAATCCACCAGCTGTTCCTTGGAAACCTGTGGGGCAGTTCTACTCTGTCCCATAAGGTCGCTATGAGTTGGAATCGACTCCAGGCAATAGGTTTTTTTTTTTTTTTTTTTTGGTGCTGGGGATGAGAAAGATGAGTGAACATGATTCCTAACCTCAGAACTGAATTCCCGGTCTTCTTCCCCACATTGCTCCTCTTTCAGTCTTGCTCATCTCAGCCGATAGCAACTCCATCCTACCTGTGCTCAAGCCAAACCTCACATCCAATCAGTCAGCACATCTGTCGCTTTGCCCTGGCTCAAAACATATCCAGATCCTGACCACTTCTCGCCTCTTCTGCCCTCTGCCACCCTGGTCCAAGCCACCGTCATGGCTCGTGTGCATTATGGCCATGGTCCGACAGGGCTCCCTGCTTCTGTCCCTGTCCCTGTGATCAACCTTTTCCCTACAGTCTGAGTGGTTTTATGAAAATAAGGTCGGGTCATACCTCTATGTCAGTGCTCTCCAGAATGAAAGCCAAACCCTTTGTAACAGTCTACAAGGCCCTACAATTCTCTGGCCTCCTCTCCTGCTTCTCCTCCTGCCCTCACTGTGCCTCTTGCATGGCAGGCCTGTTCCCCCTCAGAATCTGTGCCCTGGCTGTTCCCCCTGCCCAGAATGATCTTCTCCTAGAAATACACTCCGCTCACTCCCTCGACCCTTCAGGATTTTGCTCAAATGTCAGCTTTTCAGTGTTCTTGTGTGTCATCGAGTGGATTCTGACTCAAGTGACCCTATAGGACAGGGTAGAACGGCTCCATAGGGTTTCCTAGGCCATAATCTTTACAGGAGCAGATCATCAGGTCTTTTCTCCGGCAGAGCCAACTGCTGACCTTTAGGCTAGCAGCGGAGTGCTTAACCATTGCACTACTAGGGCTCCTTAGTAAGAGGTAGAGGCAGAGCTCAATTCCAGATCTGTGGACTCCACGGGGCCTCCCTCATCAGGCTAGAGCTCTTGGTAGTCAGGGTCTGTGTCTCCCTCATCACCCATTCCTTGACTCCTCTCACAGAGCCCAGGCCCAGGACCAGGGGAGCCCCTCAATGGAGCATGAATTAATGGAGAGTCAAATTCAACCTCGGGAAGAACCCCTCACCAGGACTAGAACAAGCACTAAGCCTTTCCCTGCAGAGCTCCAGGCAAGGGCAGACCTGTGTGTCTGAATGAAGGGGGCCAGGAGTGGGCCCTAAGAGGCCAGAGCTAGATGGAAAGAATGACTGAAGCAAGAGGGGACCAACCATGGGGAGAGTTGGGGGCGCCTTTCCCAACGTCCCCAGCCCCTTAATTCCTTCTCACTCATCTCATCTGTTGACTTTCCCTCCTGTTAATTTATAGACTCCCCATACTCACATACCCAGTAGGGGTAGCCAGTGGGAAACTCTAAGGTTTAGGGTCAGATGCTCAGAGTTGAAATCCCCACCCTACCACTTTTTACCTGGGTCACCTTAGGAAGATTCCATTCCCTCTGTGACTGTCACTTTGTTCATCTGTAAAAAATGTCTGTGATAAATCTCTGCCTTAGAGAACTACTGTGAGAGCTCGAAGAGATGAGGCTGTGGCAGCTCCTGACAAACTGTAAGGTGTGGTTATTATTATGAAAAATCGAAGAAACTGGTTTGGAAAGGGTTAAGTGGAGACTTTGCCTTCCAGCCAGAAGCGAATCAGGGCTGGCAGGGGAGGAGCCAGGCTGCCGCTGGGAAAGGAATCCAGACCAGCCAGATGCAGCCTGGAGAGGGAGCAGAGGGAGACACTGGCAGGGACTTGGGGCTTGGGGCAGGGGCTGGGGCAGGAGACCTGGCCTCTGCACCGTGATAGCTCCAAGTCAGAGGGTACAGGGCCAGCTGCCAGTGCTCAAGGGAGAAGAGGCAGCACTACGGGAGTGGGGACAGTGGCAGGGAGGAAGATGACCAGGACCCAGAGCCCTCCCAGCCCCCCAGGCAGGGGGCACCAGCCGCACCAAGGCCCTGACCCCAGCTGGCCCTGATGGCCTACATGGGGTGCAGGGTCTAATTTTAGCTCCAACCGCAGGGACCACAGTCCAGGAGTGCCTGCCAGCAGGCACAGGGGCAGCCAGGGCTGCCTAGGCAGGAGTGCCCTGAGGAGACCAGCCCTGCTTCCTTCCAGCCCTGCACCCTGGCCAAACTGCCCCCTGGGGAGTCCTCACGGGTCCCCCATGGCCTGGCAGACAGCCCTCCTCTCAGACAAGGGCAGAGTCAGGGGGTGCAGCTGGAGGGACAGAAGGCCACAGCCTTGCAGCCTGGACAGGGGTTGCATCAGCCTGAGCAGTGCCCTGGAGCAGGGGGGCTGTGGGAAGGGCAGAGGCTAGCTTGGCTGTCCAAAGGCCAAGGAAGCAGAGTGCTGACCACAGGAAGGCAAGGTCAGGAAGCTGGGTCTTACCTGGCCTCTTATGCCTGGCCTCAGTCTTCCTATCTGTACAATGAGGGCGCTGGACTAGAAGACTGATCCTAGCACCGGCCACCCACCCTCAGGCCCCTGCTCTTTCTGCTTCCTAGCCAAGGCCTCCTAGCTTCCCCCAAACCAGGCTGTGGGTGGCCACATGCAGTCCTGGAGAAGAAAGTCCCTTTGGCTGGCACTGTCAGCCTCCTGGCTCCTCCTCGTCCTCCTGGGGGTCTCCCCACTTCTCCGCCTGGCTGTGCCCCCGAGACCTCTGCCAGGAGCCCCTCAAGGCTGGCCCCGCTGGCTAGATACGGAGCTCCTACAGAGCTTTTTCCAGCCTGGGGAGCTTCCAGAAGAATCCCCTCGACCTTCCCGAGCCCCCAGCAGCAACGGCTGCAGCTGGGAAGCCTGCTTTGACACTTCCCAGTGCAGGGGTGGTAGCCTCAAGGTGTTCGTGTACCCTGCGGCAGAACCAACCTCTGAGATTCATCGCCGGATCCTGGCTTCCATCGAGGGCTCCCGCTACCACACATCCAACCCTGGTGAGGCCTGCCTCCTCCTTTTCCTCAGCCTAGACGCCCCTGCTGCAGAGGCCAGCCCAGTGCCTCCACAATGGAATGGGGGCAAGAACCATCTGGTCTTCAGTCTCCACCCAGCCCCCTGCCCCAAGACCTTCCAGCTGGGACAGGCCATGGTGGCTGAGGCCAGCCCCACAGTAGACACCTTCCGGCGTGGCTTCGACGTGGCTCTCCCACTTCTCCCTGAAGCCCACCCATTTCGAGGTGGGGCTCCTGGCAAGCTGCAGCAGCATAGCCCCCACCCTGGGGAGACCCTGCTAGCCCTGGCAGAGGAGAGAGGTGGGTGGCGCACAGCAGGCACCGACTCCTCCACATGCCTCTGGGATGGGCGCTATGAGCAGGACCCTGGACCTACGCAGTAAGTGGACTTTTCCCCTTTGGGGCTGTGGCGGGAGGAGGTGTGACAGTATGGAGCCCAGAGGCCAGGGTAGAGGGCAGGATTGAGATAAGAGAACCAACTAGTTCTGGCAAACTCAGGCCTCAGCTGCAGCAGGAGGGAGTCAGGTTAGACAACAGAGAACACTTCTACCAAGCTGATGATATGATGCAAGGAATGTCAACCACAGGTTTGGGAGTTCTTCCTTGGGGTTCTTTAAAAATGTAAAACATGACTCATCCCTACTTTCTCCATTTCCCTCATTCCAATCTCTCCTTCCCTGATATATTATTTAACATACATTTGGATAGTGTCTGCACTTTTATAAATACTAACTTTTTCTAAAATAATGATGATAATAAAATAATGTGAATTGCTATTATTTGTTTGTATACCAAACACTGAAGCTCAGAGAGGTTAAATAACTTGTCTGAGGCCACACAGCTAGAAAGAGCACAGCCAGTGTTTGAGTCCAGAATTGTCTGTTACCAAAGCCCTCAGAATTAGAATTCTGAGTTTTGAGAGAAAGTCTATGATCAGCCAGTCAAATGACTAAGAGGGGCCATGGAGATAAGTAATTGGTCACAGATGGAAGCTGCCCAATGTCTAATTTGGAATATTAACCTCTCAAGGAAGTAGTATTTGGTTATAGCAAGTATGACTTAGGTCAGACCTAAAGAAGAACTTCCTGCCAGGGAAGGTGCCTGAACACTATATAAGGAGCATGGGAGCCTGTACTCCTTGCCATTGAGTCGATTTTGACTCATAGTGGCCCTTTAGGACAGAGTAGAACTGCCCTATAGGGTTTCTAAGGCTTTAAGTCTTCATGGAAGCAGACTGTCACATCCTCCTCCAGTGGAGCAGCTGGTGGGTTCCAACTGCCCCCTTTTGGCTAGCAGCGGGGTGCTTAACCACTGTGCAACCAGGACACAGAACTGTAGGACGTGGAAAACTTGTTCAGAAACTTCTGTCCACTGCAGCTAGTTGGTGACACACCTCAGGTAACAAAGCAGCTAAGCCCTGAGCACTCTCTGCACCCCCTAGGAAGCCAGTAGTTTCCAAAGGCTGACTGGGCAGGCAAGAATTCAAATCAAGTCCTTCTGAGGTTGCCCAGGGCCCCCGCGGCAAAGGCTTCCCTCTCTATCTCCTGGGGCTGGCCCAAGTTGGAACCTGTCACTCGTATCCTACCCCAGCTCTCTCCCTCAGGTACTCCCCATCTCCCTGTTCTCTGCTAGAACAACAGAGGCTATTCTGAGCTTCACTTCCCTCCCAGGAATTCTGCACATGACCAAGCTCCTTTTATGCCTCTGCTTGGGGCTCCTGGGAGATCTCCCCAGGCACTGCCAGCTCAGAGCTCAGACAGAAGCTCACCTTTGGTGGCAAGTTTCTCCGTTTACCAGCCTCCCCCCTTCCCCACACTTTTCTGGCTATGTTGTTGTTGTCTTGTGACATCGAGTCGATTTTGACTCATAGTGACCCTATGTAACAGAGTAGAATAGCCCCATGGGGTTTTCTCGGCTGTAATCTTTACGGGAGCAGGTCTCCAGGTCTTTCTTCCGTGGAGCTACTGGATGAGTTTGGGCCACCAGCCTTTCAGTTAGCAGCTGAACACTTAAACGCTTAGCCGTTCTTGCTTACAGAAAGACCTTTTGGCTGACTTTAGTTACAGGTAAATGCAGTGAGTTATTGGTGAATCTGAAAGCTATTTTAGTCTGGATTTCTCTGAGAAGCTGAAAGTTAGGGACGCTGCCTGCATATACACACAAACACATCAACACACACGTACACACACATATCTGCGTGACCCCATTGAGAACCAAGACCAGACTTCAAGGTAAGACCCCAGATCTAACTCTGTATCCCCAGGTGGCTGGACATGTAAACCAAATGTTTGCGGATTGATCTAAAATTGCCCAGAAAACCGGCCAGGTTTTCTAATCAGCCTGGGCCACCCTCTGAGTAGCACGTTTGATAAGTCTGTGTCCGTGGGGTGAAGCCGGGCGGCTCTAGGGGTCCTCTAGAGGAACTTCAAAGAGTTCTATCTTCGGCCTCAGCCCCCCTTTGGGTGACAGGACTTATAATCTCTAGGGTAGCTTGAGCTTCAGTTTCCCTAAAGTGTCAGGCAGCTACCTGGACCAGACCGAGAGAGAAAAGAGAGTACAGGGGCAGAGTGAGAGAGAGAGGTCTACAGCCTCAGGGCCAGTCCCCAGAAGGTGGCCTGAATAAACAAGAGCTGGCTGAGAAAGAGGCAATTCACAGTCCCCTCCGCAGGCACAATTCACTCCGCTAGCACTGGTGGGAAAGTGGGAGGGGAGAGGAGGAAGCTAACATCCCCCGGGCCACACGGTTTGCCAGGCACTTTATACAAGTCATTGCCAATTCTTTCAAGCACCCTTCAAAAATGGTATTACCTCCATTCCAAGGAACAGGAAACTAAGGTTCAAAGAGGGCCTTTGGTGACAAGGTTCTCAATCCAGCATGGCCCTGCTCACTTCTGATCAGACACTTGGAAGCAGTGGAGCTGGGATCCAACCCTGCACTTCTGGCTCCAAAGCCCATGTTTTTCCACCTTGGTTGAATAGCCTCCTGTTGCTTTGGAATAAGTTCCCACCCATTTAAATTGTTACTTATTCATTTTTATGAAGGGGTAATTCATTGACCTGGTACAAAATTCACAGTGTACAAAAAGGGACACAGTAAAAAGTCTTCCTCCCAGCCTGTCTCCTGGCCACCCAGTTCTCCTTCTGGAGGTCAACACACAGTTTCTTGTACTTGTTTCCTGAGATGTGACTGTACAGGCAGTATGCATATATGTTCTCCCCCACTTTTTTTTTTTTTTTTAACATAAATTCAGTGTATATTTTACAGTCTCCCTGCCTGTATCGTTAGGCACAGGAGGCACAGAGCCTAGGGCACACGATACTTTTAGGGGCCACACAAATGTGTTCATTTCTTCCCAGATCAGGAAAAAAAAAAAAAAAAAGGACTTCTAGCCAGAAGAAAATGTTTTAATATGTGATATTATTTGTCTTTATACCGACTAAAACCAAACCTGTTGCTGTCAAGTCAATTCCGGCTCGTGGTGACCCTGTAGGACAGAGTAGAACTGCCCCATAAGGTTTCCAATGCTGTAAATCTCTATGGAAGCAGACTCACATCTTTCTCCCTCAGAGCGGGTGATAGGTTCAAACCTCTGATCTTTCAGTTAGCAGCCAAGTGCTTTAACCACTGTGCCACCAGGGCTTCTTGTCTTTATACCAACATAGTTATAAAATATAGTTTTTTTTTTAATAATTTTTATTGTGCTTTAAGTGAAAGTTTACAAATCAAGTCAGTCTCTCACATATAAACTTATATACACCTTATTACATACTCCCGTTTACTCTCCCCCAATGAGTCAGCCCGCTCCCTCCTTCCAGTCTCTCCTTTTGTGACCGTTTTGCCAGTTTCTAACCCTCTCTACCCTCCCATCTCCCCTCCAGACAGGAGATGCCAACACTGTCTCAGGTGTCCACCTGATACAAGTAACTCACTCCTCATCAGCATCTCTCTCCAGCCCATTGTCCAGTCCCTTCCATGTCTGATGAGTTGTCTTCGGGAATGGTTCCTGTCCTGGGCCAACAGAAGGTTTGGGGACCGTGATTGCTGGGATTCTTCTAGTCTCAGTCAGACCATTAAGTCTGGTCTTTTCATGAGAATTTGGGGTCTGCATCCCACTGCTCTCCTGCTCCCTCAGGGGATCTCTGTTGTGCTCCCTGTCAGGGCAGTCATTGGTTGTGGCCGGGCACCATCTAGTTCTTCTGGTCTCAGGATGATGTAAGTCTCTAGTTCATGTGGCCCTTTCTGTCTCGAGCTCATAATTATCTTGTGACCTTGGTGTTCTTCATTCTTTGATCCAGGTGGGTTGAGACCAATTGATGCATCTTAGATGGCTGCCTGTTAGCATAAAATATAGTTTTAAAAAATATTTTTAATGGAGGGAAGGGCCCACAGAAGTCACAATAGTGCCTTGCCCAGGGCCAGACCCCACTAGAGCCCTGGAGCCATGGGCTGTGACCTGGCTTCCTCCTTAGCACTGACAGCCCAATTCTGGGGCAGATACCTTGCAAGACCACAGATTCCTAAGACTTCATCAGTGGTCACCACCCACCCCAGCACCAGGTAATCTGCTTGTTTACTTCCACTGACAGGGAACTCACCACCTCCCGAGGCCACCCTCTGGCTCCATTCCCAGACAGCTTTGCTACTAGAATTTGTGCTGAAAATGTCCTCTTGAACATTTCTATCCATTGGCCCTGTGTCCATCCTCTCATGCCACATGGAGCATTCATTCACTTAACACTGATTGAGAAGCCAGTCTCTGTCAGGCACTCTGCTAGGCTCTGGGGGGTACTGGGATGAGAGAGGCACAGCCTCTGCTCTCAAGCAGCTCAGTCTTATTGGAGAAACAAACAAATCAATGGTTATGACATACATTGTTAAGTAGACTGAGGCCACATGAGCTGTCTACCTGGCTTCCCCGTGTAAGAGCTTCAGTTTCCTCCACTGTAAAACGGGGTAACAGTACATACCTCCCATCTCTTACAGCTGCTGTGAGAATGAAGTGAGTCAATGGATGTAAAGCACTTAGAACAGTGCCTAAAGCAAAGTCCATGATCAATAAACATTACCTTGGGTCACTACTATCACAGGAGCGAGAGGGCGATAGAAACACAGCAGAGGGAGCAATCAAGGAGGGCTTACCAGAGGAGGTGATGTTTGAGCTTAGACATTAAGACTAATAAGACTAAGAAGGCAGGGAAGGGCATTACAGGTGGAGAGAAAAGGCACAGAGGAGAGGGCAATAGATGTTAATGAGGGCTAAGGGGTGCAGTTTATTCAGCAGAGTCTTTGTGTCTTTGAACTCCCTGAAGCCTTAGCCTTAAGGGTCTTCCCTCCCTTAGAGCCCTGATGGCACAGTAGTTGAGCACTTGTCTGATAACCAAAAGGTCGAAGTTCAAACCCACTAGTCGCTCCATGAGAGAAAGATGTGGCAATCTGCTTCCATAAAGATTACAGCCTTGGAAACCCTATGGGGCAGTTCTACTCTGTCTTGTAGGGTCACTATGAGTCGGAATAAACTCGATGGTGCTGGCTGGGTGGTGCTGTGGCTCTTAATGAAATAGAAGGTGTCCTAGCGTTAACTTGTGGGTTCTTCTAGGGGGAGCCTAGTGGACACCTGAGCTTTAGGCAGAAGCTCTGGGGTGGTTCACATAACCCAGGGTTGGGAGTTGGCATACCTCAGTTCTGGTCCCATTTCTGTCCCAACCCTTTCTGTGACCCTGAGCCCTTGGCCCTCTTGGGGACTCCCCCCGCCCCCATCAAATGGGAATTGGCCCAGAGGCTGGCTAAGCCCTCCCAGGTCTACTTCTTGAAGTTTCAGGCTCAGAGCCAGGTGGCCTATAGCTGAGGAGAGCCCTAGGACCCTCTGGGCCCTACGCATCAGCCCTGCTCTGAGGGCCTGTGAACCCAGGGTTCCTGGGACCTCCACTCCCACTGGGTCATGGGCACTGGTTCTCTGAGTGGGGCAATCCCAGGAAAGGGCTCTGAGGAGGCTGTGACACCTGCCCCTCCCCTGACAGGCATACACAGCCTGAGTGTGGCCCTGGGGCTGAGGGGAGGGGGTAGGAGGAACAGAGGAGGCCTGTCCTGGTTGAGGGGGCCTGTGGACAGCAGCTTCCTGTGTGGTTCCAGGCTGGGGGCCCAGCCCACCTCCTGACAGAGAAACCTTTCATGGGCCTGTGGGAGGGCTGAGGGTGGACGCCCCTCAGGTGAGGGACGCCTGGAGACTGTGTGACAGAGTAGTGGCAAGGCACTGTGGGCAATTCCAAGTCAAACAAGGCCTTGGAAATGTTAGGCCCCCTCTCTGCATTTTGCAGATGAGGGAACTGAGGCCCAGAGAAGGGAAGGGAGACATCTACGGCCACCAAGGCTGGAGCCAGAGCTAGAACCCAGGACTCCTGCCTCCTATTCCACCCACGGATGAAGGGTGGGTGTGAGGCTCCCGTTTGTGTTAGTGCATGAGTGTGAGGCTGTGAGTGTTACCATCTGGAACATATTGGTGGGCTTGATACTGTGAACTTGGGAGTGATGATACAGGGTGCTGTAGGGCCAGTGAGGGAGCCAGCCCCCAAGTGGGGTGGAGGGCTGCTGTCTCAGGCCTCATGTGTGCAGGACCCCCTCATGTGCCTCCTTAGGACCCACCCCAGGGGAACGCTGCCCAACGCCACCTTCTGCCTCATCCCAGGCCGCCGCTCTGATGCCTTACGTTTCCTCCAAGCCCTGCAGGTACAACCCCGACTTGGACATCCCCCACCCTGTCCCCCCACACTCCTGAGCTGGCTGGCTACCCTGGGCCCAGGCCAATGGGCAGGGGCTGTGAGCTGCCCACTCCCTTACTTTGGGACTCAGCTGTGCTGTGGTCACATTCACCGCACCCTCTGCAGAACACAACTCCGCCCCCCTCCCCCAAAAAAACACTACTTTCCCCTCCTCTTTGCCTCTTGCCCTCCACAGCAGCAGCTGCTGGCTTGGAGGTGGAAGGGGCTGAGTGTGTGCAGGGTGGGACTGGGTGCCCTAGTTAACCCCTCTCCCACAGGCTGGCTGCATCCCTGTGCTTCTCAGTCCCCGCTGGGAGCTGCCCTTCTCCGAGGTCATCGATTGGACCAAGGCGGCCATTATAGCTGACAAGAGGCTCCCACTACAGGTAGCTCAGGGCCCTGCCCATAGGGTGGGGACTGGACCCACGACATGCGAGGGACTCTGGGATTCCAGCTCCCAGGATGGCCTCAGTCCTGGTTCCTATGCCCCATCTGTGTATGTTGATGAATTTGCCCCCATATGGGGCTCCCATAGAATCAAGTGGAAGCAGAGACTCCTGAGGGTTCATGGCAGTGAGCACTGGCTGGAAGTCAGGCGTCCAGGGTTCTAGACTTCTCCGACTCAGAGCAGTTTTCAGTCTTGGTTTTCCCATCTGTATAATGGAATAAGTTAGACCTCATGGTCCCTGTGGGCCCAGCTTCACTGGCCTATGACTGTTCAGATACCCAGTGTAAGGAAAGCCTACAGAAAATCCAAAATCAGAGACTGCTTCCAGGGGGCTGGGTTGGGAAAGCAAAATAACACAGCGATTTTTCCATCTGATGAAACAAATTTTGCCTGGCTTTGAAAAACATACACGTGAAACTGCCTCGAATCCCCTAAGAACTGAGACTATGTGGGAGGTTAATAACAGTAGTTATCATTTGTTGAGCCTCTACCATGTGCCAGGCACTGTGCTAAACTAGATAATTCATATTATCTAATTTTACCCTCACCATCACCCTATGAGGGAGGTACTACTATCCTCGTTTTACAGATGAGGAAACTGAGGCTTAAAGAGGGTAAGTGCTTTGCCTATAGTCGCACAGCTACTAAGTAGCATTTAATGACCCCTGAGTGACCCCTGAACTCTTGATCACTATGTTACCTGAGCTTAGCCAAGGGTGGCCACTGCAACCCACTTCAAGAGCCCTGGAGAAAGGGCTTCTGATTCCCAGGTCTTGGCCCCAGGCCCCCCACCTCAGAATCAGTCGGGGCCTGACAAGCTCTTTTCCTCCTTCTCTTCTCCCTCTGTGCCCCAGGTCCTAGCTGCCCTTCAGGAGATGCCCCCTGCACGGGTCCTTGCCCTGCGCCAGCAGACCCAGTTTCTATGGGATGCCTACTTTTCCTCAGTGGAGAAAATCGTCCACACCACTCTGGAGGTGAGGGGGGCCCCTCATAGCCCATGACTCCTGCCTCATCCCCATCCCATCTCCACACCCTCTGCCTAGACACATCTCCCCTGACCCAGTGCTTGAAGTTCCTCCTTGAAGATGCCTCTGGGGAAAATCAGAGGCTTCACTGTGAGACTGTGGACTAGTTCCTTCTCCAACCTTGGCCTCAGTTTCCCCATCTGTAGAGGAGACAGCTGTGGTAAATAGATTTCAACTTGTGCTAGCTCCAGCTGATCAGCAGTGGCTGCCTGGGGCTCTGTGTTGGGAAGGATTCTGAGCCTGGTAAGAATGTCATGACCTGTTGGTGACATCTGCCCCAAGTGAAGAAGAGAAGGGAGGCAGCAAGTTTGCCACCACCTGCCACCTTTGGAACACCATCACTGAGTGCCCCCTATTCAGCTTCTGCATCTGAACTCTGTCCCCAGGGACCAGGTGATGCTGCTGCTACCCTCACCACAGCCTGAAGGGGGCAGTGTGGGACTACACCAGTCCTCACTTCCTAAGACTCCACCTATAGGATCTGAGGCCAGGGCCACACTGGCCACCCCTCTACACAGCCCCTCTCTCATTTCAGACTATTCAGGACCGGGTGTTTGGAGCCTCTGCCCACCCCTCACTGATGTGGAACAGCCCTCCAGGAGCACTCCTGGCCCTGCCTACTTTTTCCAGAAGTCCCCGGGACTTCCCTTTCTACCACCTGCAGCAGGGTAAGCCCTGGAGATGGGACATCTTGAATCCCTATCAGCTGTCCCCATATCTGCCCCAGCCTCAACCACAGAGCCCTGCCAAGACACTTCCTGAGCCCCCCAACATCTCTCCTGACCCTCCAGGTCTTCCACTTAGGTCACTTTCCATGGGGTTTTGCCTGCTCCTACCCTGACGGCCTGTGTCTCATTCCCCCAGGCTCCCATCCTGTGGGCAGATTCAGCGCCCTGATCTGGGTGGGGGCCCCAGGCCAGCTCCCCCTGAAGCTCATCCAGGCGGTGGCAGGCTCCCAGCACTGTGCCCAGGTCTGCCCCCTTGCCAGCTCGGGTCCTGGGATCCAGGGTGGGAGCGAGGGTCAGGGAAAGGCCCCTAACATCTAGAACCCAAGAATGACCACACATTTTGGGGGGGAGGGGAGATTTCCAAGGGCCCTTTCTTTCTCCTTAAGTCCCAAGTCTTTGTTCCTCTCCCCCAAGTGGAGCTGATGAGGCCACCTGAAAAGTAGGCTCTGGGGAAGTAAATATTCGTTCATTCATTCACTCACTCACTTGGCAGTCATTTTCTGAGTGCCAGGCCCTGGGTTCAATGCTGAGGACTCAGAGAAGCAGCAGGAAAGGATTCTTCCCCCAGAGTTCAGATTCACTGAGCCTTTCCGGGCACACAGACTGTCAAATCTCACTTCCAGAGAAGGCAGCTAGACCCAGAAGAACACTGGCAGAGGAGGGAAACTGGCAGAGAGGGAAGCCATCAGCTCAGCCAGGGTGCAGAAGGAGAGGCTTCACAGACATGTGGACTGGAAACTATAAAGTGGGAGGAAGAGAATGAAAAGCTTTGAGGGAAGATGGGGACAGGCCCCAGGCTGGAGGCTACCATACCAAGTTGTAACACCACAGGTGGCCACCTTCATGTCACCAGAATTCCTACCTGCCAGAAGCCCAGAGACAAGGACAGAATGGCAACAAAAGGACCCTGGATTCCCCCTCAATGTGCATATATGCAGCTGTTGTACTTCTTCCACCTGAGAAAGCTGACTCCTGGAACCCCCCATCTCCTCCAGCTCCTGGCTTCAGGACCACCCCTTTTTCCTCCTAGATCTTGGTTCTCTGGAGCAGTGAGAGGCCACCCCCACCTAAGGAGAAGTGGCCCAAGACGGCTGTCCCCTTGACGGTCACTGAGGGGCACAGGAAGGTGAGGGATGGGGAGGGGTGTGGGGGGTGGGCTCAGCCACTGCATGCTGGGAACCATGGAGGGTACACACGGGGTGCTTTGCTTGGGTCTGAGCCAAGGCTGGACTTCAAGCTTGGTCTGAAGAAACCAGGCAGTAGGTTTTAGCTGCTGGCCCAATTTCTTCCCTCTCTGGTCTCTTGGCATTATGTTCTCAGGTAACTGGGGGTTTGTGTGATGAGAAAAGGTAGGGGGAGGGGTTGATGTCTCAGATAAGGAGAGGGGAGAAACCTGGGATTTGAGAAAATATGGACGGATGGCAAATTTGGCCAGGGTCAGGGAGGGGATGGCTTCTGAGAACCAGGAAGGATGTGAGCCACCTCCTTGCTGGATGGTTCTGGGCAAGTCACCTCATCTCTCTGGAACTGTTTCTTTCAAATGAGGGACATTTGGCGAGCCTTCTGAAAAGCAGGCACTGGAGAAGTAAATTTTCATTTCACTTATTCGTTTACTCACTCACTCACTTGACAGTCATTTCTTTGAGTATCTAATGAGACAATAGAGATATCCTGAGATGTCAAAACTGGAAGGGCCCCTAGAGACCAACTGCCCCTTCTCACCAAAGGGGAAATCGAAGCCCAGAGAGTTGAGTCGTCCAGGTCCCAGATTTGCTGTTGTTCACTGCTCTTCCCTCCACACCACTCCTTAGGGGACTGCTGGTCAGTGGATATTCAGATATTCAGATATTGGCTGTGGGAGGTCAGGGAGAGGTCCCACAGCTGAGTGGTCCTCTCTGTCCTCCCTCTGCAGGTCAGTGATCGCTTCTTCCCACACGGCACCATCAGCACTGATGCCATCCTCAGCCTCGATGCCCACACCAGTCTTTCCACAAGTGAGGTGAGGGCTGGGCCCAAAAGGGGCCCAGTGTGGGTGGGGACAGAGCCAGAGGGCCCTGGTGGCCTCACAGATTCCTAGAGCCGAGCGAACAAGAGATCAAGATGTCCAGCCTCCTGCTTTCAAAACCGCCCCAGCAAGTCAATCGGCCTCCTCACTAGAAATCTAATAGAGGCTTTCACAGACTCCTTCGGGAACATTGTTTTGGAGGCTCCCAGCTGGGAAAGCTCCCCTAAGCACCCCCGCCTCCCCCCCCCACACACACATACACTGAAGCATTCATGCTACACTTCTAGCGAGTTCCAGAGTCATGGCTGCTGTCTCCTCTCCCCTGAGTCCTGCCCCAGCCCCTCAGCCAGGCCGGCCTTCCCTCCATATCTCTGAACGTTCCTGGTTGGTTGGGAATCCTTCCTCACACCTCATTTCAATCCCTCCCCAGGTAGACTTTGCCTTTGCGGTGTGGCAGAGCTTCCCAGAGCGGATGGTGGGCTTTCTGACGTGGAGCCACTTCTGGGATGAGGCCCAGGGTTGCTGGGGCTACACTGCTGAGAGGGCCAACGAATTCTCCATGGTTCTCACCACGGCCACCTTCTACCATAGGTACAGCACAGGCCCTGGTACAAGGAGCAAAGGGCCAGAGACCCCACCCTGAACTGGGAGCAGGGTGGCATGGGAGCAAATAGCGCTCAGTTTAGAGCCCAAAGATTCAGGTTCTAGGCCTGGATCTGCCACATCTCGGTTGTGTGATCCTAGGCAAGCTTCCTCACCCCTCTCGAGCCTCAGTTTCCTCACCTGTAAAATGCAGTATATTCACCTCACGTGATTGGTGTGATAATCCAGTGGGGAAATCATGTAAGTTCCTGTTACCTAGATATTAACAAATGGTAGCTAAAGTTATTATTTTAAGTAGAGTTGTGCAGAGGGTGCAGGCAGTGTGTGGGTCAGAGTCTGGTGGTGGTGGTAGGTGGGGTACAAGAGAATGGTCCTGATGCTTTATAAATGTGTGTGTGTGATGAGCTGGGGATTATCCCAGGCCTTCCAAAAGCTGCCTAAAGCTCCCTGGTCTTAGAACAGGGACTGAATTCTGGAGGGTCTCTTGTGCTCTTTAAGGGGTTCTTTATACAGGTTTAAAACAACTGTGTGTAACCTGGAACCTCTTATAGATTTACCCAGGAGCTTTGCAGGGAATTCTTGATACAGTGAAGCATAGCCCCTAATGTGTGCATAGTGGCCCCAGATTGTTCTGTATGGGGTTGTGTGAAGTGAGGCTCACCTGGACCAGCGTCCGCCTGATTAATCCACAGCACCCCTGAAGCTGGACTTCCAGCTGCTGTGTCTGATGGCTTTGGAGCCACCTGATGCCTCCCACAATCTGGCTCCGTCTGAGATCAGAACTCAAAGCCCAGTTGTGGGGGCCTTGAGGAACCCATGAGGGAGGGGACAGGGAGTACACCATTGGCTGCCAACAAGCCCCAGAGTGGAGACAAACCCAGCACAGTGGAGAGCTGGTCACACTGCGGATGGGAACTCTGAGGCAGCCAGGCAAGAGGGATGGGGATCGAGGGCAAACGGAGTGTGGAGCAGAGCTGAGGTCAGGAAGGAAGAGAATGGGGTTTGGGGGTGAACTCAGCTGCTGCAGCCTCACTGTCCTCCTCCCCTACCCAGATATTACCACACTCTGTTCACCCACTACCTGCCCAAAGCTCTAAGGAGCCTGGCAGAGGAGGCACCCACCTGTGTGGACGTCCTGATGAACTTCCTGGTAGCATCAGTAACCAAGCTGCCCCCCATCACGATGCCCTATGGGAAGCAGCACCAGGAGGCCAGACCTCCACTGGTGAGGAGGGCAGAGGGGAACTGGCCTGCGCTGGCAGGGCACTGGCTGGGGGAGGGAGGAGGAGAGAAGGGAGAAAGGATTCCCTGTCGGCATAAATCCTTCTTGCTGGGGGAGGGGGTGCAGAAGAACAGAAAAACCTTCCATCGCATTTCTCCATCCTCTCTTAGGCATCTGGGGGCTCAGGGCCAGAGCCGCAGCCCCCCGACCCGGACTGCATCAATTTAATGGCGGCAGGGTTTGGCCACATGCCCCTGGTGTCCTCTCGCCTTCGCCTGGACCCGGTGCTCTTCAAGGACCCGGTATCCGTGCTGCGCAAGAAGTACCGCAGCCTGGAAAAGCCCTAGGAAGGACAAGTGGAGACCCGAGCCCTGTTCCTAGGGGCTCTGCACCTGCCTTAGGGGCTCAGCCCCTCTGCCTTGGGACATCTGAGAATCAATGAGGCAGCTAGTTGGCTAAGCGTCAGATCCCTGTTGGCCAATCCCAGCCATAGCCCTCCCATCTGTGAGGGGCAGGGCCTCTACCCTCCCCAAAAGCCTCTGCAGGCAGTGCCCCGGTGCCCTGCGCTTGCCCTGGGACGCTAGGCCTTTGCATATGTCGATCCCTTTGCCTAAAATGCCTTTCTCTGCTTCTCCACCAAGCTAACATCTACTTGCCTCACCCCCTCCAGGAACTTGCCTGACCCCCATTCCCGCCCCCGGATGGGGTTAGTCTCCTTCTTGGTGCTCCCACAGCCCAGTGTTTCCCTGCAGTCCCGGCTCTGTTCTTGTTGCCTTGCAATGTTTACACCGTCATGGCCCAGGATTGACCTGTGAGAGCCGAGAGGACTGGGTCGTGCCCTCTTCTTCTTGACCATGCAGGTGCACGATAAATATTTGAGGAACACATAGATGGAACACTTAACTGGGCGCCTGCTGCGCGCCTGGCCCTGTGCCGGCGGTGGCCAGAGCGTGGACAAGGTGCAGCGTGAGAGACAAAACTCCGCCCCCCGCCTCCAGGGTTCTTGGAGGAAAACATCTACTCACAGATGCCTGGGTTGCCAGCGCAATCCTCACGCCCCAGGAAGGAGCAAAAGGTGACGGGAGGCCAGTTTCGGGGCTTCTATCGGTCCGGGTGTGGGGAGAGAAAGGGAGTGGGAACGTAGGTGGTCGGCCCCAGCCGGGCCTGGGACCCTCTGTTCTGGCTCGGCGGCCCGCCCTGCATTACCAGCGTGGACCACTAGAGGACAGCCACGCCGCGCTCCTTTCCCCGAAAGCGGATGTTTTTTCGCACCCACCCAGTCAGAGGGCGGCGGCGGGGACGTGGAGGGGTTCTTGGCGAGTGCAGCCCGAAGTCTGAAAACTCGGGTGAGGAATCTGAAAGAACAGCCCCGCCCCTTTTGCCCCGACACTTGGGACTCAGTAAGAAGGGGCCGTTTCTAGGTGGGCTGAGTGGGCGCAGGGGCTTTCTAGAATGCCCTGGCGGTAAGGGTGGAGTGAGGGAGGGGATGCTGGGTTCTCCCGCGTTCACCCACCTGGAACTGGAATTATCACTTCGGAAATAAAGCGCGTGTCCTTGCTTCTCACGCTCAAGCTATAAATACCCTTGCAGCAGCTGCACGGGGTGAGGGGATGGGGGGGACTCTGGGCTCGCCTGGGTGGGGGGCGGGGCAGCGACGCCAGAAAGGTGGGGGTGGTGGGTCCAGCCAAGGTCCAGGGTGTCAGGTGTTTTCCTGCTTTGATGGCCTGGCTGCTTTGGAAACTCCCGTGACAGGCTTGCTAGCTGGAACATGCCGTCCCCCAAGGCCTATCCAAGGCCTCCCACCTCCATCCTCCAGCTTGACCTCTGGCCTCTGGATGACTCAGGTCCTCGCTGGAGTCAGTCACAGCTGGGGATGCAGAGACGTCTCTCCCTTGGGAGGCATGGAACTGGGAGATGCTTGGGAAGGAGGGAGGACTGGGAACTAAAGAGGAGGGCAGCTGGCCCAGAGTCAAGAACAGTTGAGGGTAAGGAGGAAGCACACACCTGCAGCCCAGACAGCCTTCCCAGGATGGCCTAGCCAGGGAAAGAGGCACCTTTCCCCTCCTCAATCATGGCTTCGACAACCAGGCCACTGAACAGCCAGGGCATGGCCTTGCCCATGGGGAGGGCACACACCGGGGGCCCACACTGTACCAACAGGCAGCCCAGAGCAGGTCCCCAGCCCTGCTGGAGAGAGAAAGCCTAGAGGAATGAAGCAGAAATCCAGTCCTACCTCACTCTTGCTGTGTGACTTCAGGCAAGCAAGGTTATCTCTTTAAGCTTCATTTTCTCAACTGTAAAAATGGGGGGGGGGGGGTAACGACTTGGCACACAGGCTCAACTTGAATCAGATTGGCTTATGACTAAAACCTCTATGGTTATTATGGAAACCCTGGTGGCGTAGTGGTTAAGAGCCATGGCTGCTAACCAAAAGGTTGGCAGTGCTAATCCACCAGGCGCTCCTTGAAAACCCTACAGGGCAGTTCTACTCTGTCCTATAGGGCTGTTATGAGTCAGAATCAACTCAACAGCAGTGGGTTTGGTTTCGGTTTTCCTAGTTATTATAGAGTGTCAGCAAAAAAGAGAAAGACCCTCAATGAAATGGATTGACAGTGGCTGCAACAATGGGCTCAAGCGTAACAATTGTGAGGATGGCACAGGACCGGGCAGTGTTTCATTCTGTTGTATGTAGGGTCACTGTGAGTTGGAACTGACTCGAGGGCGCCTAACAACAGCAACATGGTTATTTTAGGAGCCCTGGTGGCACAGTGGTTAAGTGCTATGGCTATTAACCAAAAGGTCAGGAGTTTGAATCCACCAGCTGCTCCTTGGAAACCCTGTGGGGCAGTTCTTCTCTGTCCTATAGGGTCGCTATGAGTCAGAATTGACTCGACAGCAATGGGTTTGGTTTTTTGTTTTAGTGGCACAGTGGTTCCTCTCCTTGGGAGAAAGATGTGGCAGTCTGCTTCCATAAAGATTGTAAAGATTACAGCCTTGGAAACCCTATGGGGCAGTTCTACTCTGTCCTATAAGGTCAGAATGAGTGGAATTGACTGGAAGGCAGTGGGTTATTTTGGGTTATGGTTATTTTAGGGTTAGATTATTCTCTCTAGGAACTGATCAGCATTGCTTTGAAGAATTTTAGTTGTCAGACCTAAGTCCTGTCCATGCTCCAGGTTCCAGGTTCTAGGGCCTGACAAACCCACTGACTGAGATCATAGGCAGCCCCTGACAACAGTCCTGGAAATGCACAAAGAGGTCGTTTTACAGATGGGAAGAGAGAACTCAGAGAAGGTGAGAAACCTCTCTCACATCCTTTCCCCCTATGAGTCAGGGCAGTCAAGTTGAATTCTGTTGCTGTCCATGGGGAGGCTGGGAAGCCCACCTGCCATGAGCCCCAGAGTTCCCTCTTTCCTGGATGATGATAAAAGTAACCACTACTCTTCAACCACCAGGTGGTTCACATACATTGATTCTAGCCCTCACAACAACTCTTGAAGTGCGCATTAACATTATCTTGTACAGGTAAATCCTGGTGGCATAGTGGTTAAGAGCTACGTCTGCTAACCAAAAGGTCACCGGTTCATATCCACCTAGGCACTCCTTGGAAACCCTATGGGCCAGTTCTACTCTGTCCTGTAGGGCCACTGTGAGTCGGAATCCACACGATGGCAAGAAGTACAGATGATAACAGCCATAAAAAGGCCTATTTGCCGAAGGGCCAAATCTGGTTCCCATCAGCCATCATGACTCATGCCAACCCTTGGTGTGTCACAGTAGAACTGTGCTCCATAGGGTTTTCTTTTTTCCTTAAACATTTTACTTTAATCAAAACATATAAATATACATGTAATCATTAATTTTCTCATACTTTTTTTTACATGTGTACAATTTATTGACAGCAATTACGATAATTGGCTGTGCAACCTTACCCTTAATCAATGAGATATTTTTATTACCGTTAACCCTCCATTTCCCCCTCCCTCTCATCCCTGGTAACCACTAATAAACTTTGTTTTCTATATATTTGCCTTTTCTTGTCTTTTATATAAGCGAGGTCATAAAATATTGGTCCTCTTGTGATTGACTTATTTCACTCAGATAATATCTTCCAGCTCCATCCACATTGTAGCACGTGTCAAGACTTCATTTCTCCTACTGGCTGAGTAGTATTCCATTGTATGTATGTACCATATTTTGTTTATCCATTCATCTGTTGATGAAGCATTTAGCTTGTTTCCACCTTTCGGCTATTGTGAATAGTGTTGCAATGAACATTGGTGTACAAATCTGTTTGAATCTTTGCTTTCAAGTCTTTTGGGTAAATACCTAGGAGTGGAATTGCTGGGTCATATTCATGTTCTATTTTTTTTTTAATTCGTGTTCTATTTTTAGTTTTTTGAGGAACTGCCACATTGTTTTTGTTTTTCACAATGGCGGTACCATTTTGCATTCCCACCAGCAATGGGTAAGGGTTCCAATTTCCCCAGATCCTTGCAAACATTTGTTATTTTTTGTTATTATTACTTTTTTATCTTAGCCATCCTAGTGGGAGTGAAATGGTATCTCATTGTAGTTTTGATTTGCATCTCTAGTGATGCTGAGTATCTTTTCACGTATTTGGCGGCCATTCCCATGTCCTCTTTGGTGAAATGTCTATTCAAGTACTTTGCCCATTTTATGATTGGGTTATTTGTCTTTTGTTAAGTTGTCAAAGTTGTATATATATTTTGATTATTAGATTCTCGTGGGATACATAGTTTCCGAAGATATCCTCCCAATCGGTAGTCTTTTCACTTTTTTGTCAGCCTTTTGATGAAAAGAAGTTTTTACTTTTTAGGAGGTCCCATTTATTTATTTTGTCTTTTGCTGTTTGTGTTTTTGTTATTATATTAGATAATCCATTGTTAAAAGCTAGGACTGACAGTGTTGCCCCTGCTTTTTCTGCTAAGAATTTTATCGTTTTGGTTGCACTTTTAGGTCCTTAATCCATTTTGAATTTGTTTTCGTGTATGGTGTGAGGCATGGACCCTGTTTCATTTTCTGTGTGTGGAGATTCAATTTTCCCAGCACTGTTTATTGAAGATCCTCTTCTTTCCCCATTGAATGGACTTAGCACCCTTGTCAAAAATCAGTTGACCATAGATGTGTGTGTTTATTCCTAGACTCTCAATTCTGTTCCATTGGACTATGTCTCTATTGTTATATCAGTACCAGCCTGTTTGATTACCATAGCTGTATAGTGTGTTTTAAGATCAGGAAGTATGAGTGCTCCTACTTTCTTTTTCTCTTTCAACATTGCTTTAGCCATTCAAGGCCTCTTCTCATTTAATATAGAGCTGAGGATTGGTTATTCTATGTCTATAAAGAAGACTGTTGAAATTTTGATTGGGATTGTGTTGAATCTATAAATCACTTTGGGTGATACTCCATAGGGTTTTCAGTGGCTGATTTTTCAGAAGTAGATCGCCAGACTTTCTCCCAAGGTGCCTCTGGGTGGACTTGAACTTCCAACCTTTTGGTTAGCAGCCAAATGTGTTAGCCATCTGTACCACCCACGAACTTGCTTATAAGGGCAGAGAGACCATTATATTTGGGGCTGCCTGATAACTGGGCTCTTGTCTCTGGAAGACTGAGGACAGGTGTGCCTTCTTGCATTTTGTAAGCACAAGCCACCCTCTAATTCAGGAATCTTCACACACAACACCCAGGAAGCCAGTGTCTCCTCTCCTGGTTGGTCCCTGGGCTGTGTCCAGCCCCTCTGTGTCCTCCATCCCTGGGCTGTGACCAGGTCTGGCCACACCAAGGACAGAGCTGGCCCAATCATGTCCGTTTCAGGCTCCTGAGCCCTGGGACACCATCAGGGCAAGAGAAGTAGCCCAGGGGTTGCAGGGCTGTTAGGGCAAGGCCGACGCTGAAATCCCTGCCCCCTCCCTCCCCCTGCAGCCACCTGTGGCAAGGGCATCTTGGTGTTGGCCCAGCTTCCTGGGCTGGGGGAATAAGGAAGGAGGAAACCCAGCCAGTGTCTTACCTAGTAAGATGCCTGGCCCCTCCAGGAAAACGGAACATTGGGCTCACAACTGAAGTGACTAAGACACAGACAAGTAAGTCTCAGGTGCCCCTGCCTCCTCATTGAGAGGGTGGGGTCCTCACAGCTCCCCAACCCCCATGGCCTCCTTCAACCATATTGTTTTGGGCAGAAGGAAGGGGCTCTGTTCCAGGGATTCATTACAGATTCATAAGGCAGAGGCTAGGCAGGGTGAAATGGGAAATGAGGGAGGCAGGCGAGGGGATATTGAGGTGCCCCATTGCCTTGCCTGCTGCGGGGGGTAAGACAGCATTAGTTCAGAATTAGGCCCAAACCCAATCCCACCAAGAGCTGACGCAGGAGCTCGAGGAATGGGTCACACTGGATTTATACTGGCCAAGTCCCCACCCCCGGGCTGGCCATAGTCAGATGGGGGAGGCAGGGGAAGAGCCCCATTCCTAAGGTAGGGCAAGGCTCCCCACTGAACATGGAGCAGAGGTCAGGAGTTTTATGAAGCAGCCTGGGTAGTGAAGTCCTGGCTGGGCCTGGGGCACTCAGTCCTGCCACCTGCAGGTCTTGTCCATACCCCAGTCGGTGCCTGGCCAAGCAGTCAGTCAGAGGGGCCTTGGCACTTCTGACAGTCCTTCATGTCCTCAGAGTAGTCCTCAATCTGGATGGTCATCGTGTGGAAATGGAACTTCCCCTGGAGCCGGGTGCTGGCCGCCTTCAGCACAGCCTGGGCATCTGCGTTCTGAGCTGGGGGCCAGGAGGACACACCAGGGGAGACACCAGAACTGTTTACTCACCCTTGTTCCCTCAGGAGAAATCGGCAGCTCCAGCCTCATACCCTACCCTCACCCCCAGCAGAACAGGAAAGGGGACCATGGACATCAAGAAACCCCCAGGAACAACTGACGACTGCCCTGACAGGGAATGCAACAGAGAACCCCTGAGGGAGGAGGAGAGCAGTGGGATGCAGACCCCAAATTCTCATAAAAAGCCCAGACTTAGCGATCTGATCTGACTGAGACTAGAAGGACCCCAGAGGTCATGGTCCCCCGACCTTCTGTTAGCCCAAGACAGGAGCTATTCCCAAAGCCAATTCTTCAGACAGGGATTAGACTGGGCTATAAGACAGAAAATGATACTGGTGAGGAGTGAGCTTCTTGGCTCAAGTAGACACACGGGACTATGTGGGCAGCTCCTGTCTGGAGGGGAGATGAGAAGGCAGAGGGGGTCAGAAGCTGGCCAAATGGACACGAAAATAGAGAGTGGAGGGAAGGAGTGTGCTGTCTCATGACGGGGAGAGCCAATTAGGAGTACATAGCAAGGTGTATATAAATTTTTGTATGAGAGACTGACTCGATTTGTAAACTTTTACTTAAAGCACAATAGAAGTTAAAAAAAAAAAAAGAAACCCCCAGGAAAAAAGAAAGAAAGAAAATTGAAAGATATGTTACACTGAACGCCCATATACCCACCTATGTGAATGGAGAGATATGTGATGAGGCACGTAGGGCAAAATGTTAATAACTGGATCCTAGTTTGACAAGATTTTCTCAGATAAATTTTCCTAAAATATCAGTTTACTAGAGGAAGAATGAAGGCTCCTCCTTCCATAGTAGATTTGCTGATATTAAACTGTCTGCTATTTTTGGAATAAAATATACTTGGTCATGAAATAAAAGGAAGCCCCCAGATTTCCCTCCCCCACCAGGCAACCCTCAGTCCGCAGACCCAGCGAGACCCTGAAAGCCGGAAAAGCCTTGGCCTTGGGGCTGGGAATCTGCCTTCTTCTGCCACTTATTAGCTGTAAAAACCTGAGCAAATGACTTCCCACACCTACCTCACCCTTGGTTTCTTCATCTATAAATGGGATTTTGAGGATCAAATGAAATAGTGCCTGTTAATACTCAGCATGGTGCCAGATTCAGTACCTGGGCAATGCAAGCATCTGGGACCAGCTGACCCACGGAGGAAGGCCCTAATCCATTGGCTGTCTCTTCCCTTCACCGCAGCCCCAGCCCCAGGTGTCCCCGGCCACTCACCAATGGCAATGTGGACAGACAGGACAGGCTGGGCCACGGTCAGCGCCCAGATATGCAGGCTGTGCAAGGCTTCCACCCCCTCCACCGACAGCAGCAGATCCCGCACAGCTGTGAAGTCCACGCCCTTGGGGGTCCCTGAGGAGAGCAAAGACAGAGGCTGGAAGGAGACTGGGCCCTCCTATCCATCCCATCTGTGCAGAGCTGGCTCCTGGTCCTAAATGTTACTTCCTCAGAGAAGACTTCTTTGACCACCTGATCTAATGTTGCTCCCACCTCCCAAACTCTCCATCATATCACCCTGTTGTATTTTACTCTTCACACTTAACACTGTCTGCAATGATCGTATTTGTGAATTTGTTTATTTTCTGTCTCCCCTTTTAAAACGGAAACTCCGTGAGAGCTGGAGTTGTGCCTAGAACAGTGCCTGACCCATAGTAGGTGCTCAGTAAATTGTCTTTGAATGAAAGAAAAGGAAAGAAGGGAACCTTGGAATCCCTGGGCCTCGTCAACAATACCAACATCATCACCATCACTGTTATCTGGGTCAATCAGATTCTTGCAGAAAAAGCTCTGACCTGCAGCCAGACACTCCTGCTGACCCCAGACCAATACCCAACTCCAGTCTGATCCTGGCCACACAGAGACCCATGACCCTGACCCAAGACTGAAGACCTTCAGGCACAAGAAAAGGGGAATGAGTGTGGTCACTCAGTGCAGGCCATTCTCCATTACTGAGCAACCCCCTCAAATCCCAGCCATGTCCTCCCAAGGCAGGGACATAGTCTGGTCCCTCAGATGTTGTGGAAAAGGCCTGAGCTGGGAGTGGATTCAGTTGCCTTGCCCAAGACTGATTGTCCTTTTCTGAGCCTCAGTCTGCCCCTCTGTGCAATGGGAAGCGTAATCCTTGCCCCCTCCCTCTGCCTGAGGAAAGGCTGGGGAGGCTGAGAAGGTGTATGGGGAAAGCTGAGTGCCAGGTGCCACAGATATTACCCAGAGCCTACCTGACTAGGCAGGAGGATGCATCCCAACAGGGGAAGTGGCACTCTTGGGGCTAGCGGCTGGGGAAGGGAAGGCATAGACCAGGGTACATTTCCAGGAAGTGCCCAACCTCAGGACCTAGATTGATGCCAACATTGGCTTGGGGTCCCAGAAGGTTTCCAGCCTATGCCAGACTCCAGACCATGGTTCTGTCACCAATGTGCCGGAATTCTCGAACACACCTTAAGTTGAGGGCGATAAGACCTAGAGAGCCAAGAGCAAAAAAGAGTCCAAAGCCCAGGTTACCTTCCATCAGCACCAGGATCACATCTCTCAAGATGGTCAAGGTCGTCCCCAGGACGAGGATGGAGAAGAGGAAGGTGCAGATAGGGTCTACGTACTTGTACTCCGGCTAATAATAAATAGGGGAAGAAATAGGGGAAGGCAAAGCTGGGGCCCACCACGTAATACTCCAGCTTCCCTTCTCCCCTCCCAGTCCGCACAGTGGCAGGGAGAGGGGCTCTCTCTGCAGGCTGGACACCAGCCTCACCCTGGCCCTGCTCCCAGTTCTCTGTCCTTTATTCCATGTCCTGAAGAACAGGCAGGCAGACCACAGCACAAGGTAAGGCACAGTCAAGGGGCTCCTTGCTCAAGGGGCTAAGGCATGGACAGAGCTAAAAGGGACCTTAGACACCATTCAGTTCAATGCCCTCACTTACAGATGGGGAAATTGAGGCTCAAGAAGAGGAAATGGCTTGCTCAATGTCCCATAGCTAGCAAGGGGTGGAGCCAGGCTTCAAATTCAGGCCTGACTCCAATGCCTGCTGTTTCCTCAATATCTACATGATGCGCGATGCCCAGGGCTTTGGTACCACACAGTCCTGGGTTTGAGTCTGACTCTACAACTTACTAGCTGTGTGACACTGAGCAAGGCACTGAACCTCTCTGAGCTGCAGAAAACACCACCATCCATATCATTCAGGGTTGTCATGAAGATCTCAAGTGCTAACACTTGGTAGGTGTTGAATAAATGCTAGTTCATTCCCTCTCCCGACCTGTGTCCCCAGAGCTGGGAGGGGGCTGGAATTGGGTAAGGGTCCAGTGCAGAGAGGAGTCCCCAGACAATCTACAGCCTCCTGCTCCCCAGCCTACCTCCCTCTGCCCCCAGCTCTGACCTTGAAGTATAAAATATAGGCTGCCACCAAGACGCCCAAGCTCTGCATAAAGTCCCCAATCACATGGACAAAGGCAGCTCGGACACTGGGGTTCTGCTGCTGCTCACTGGTATTGTGGCTGTGGCTGTGGCCGTGGCTGTGCCCATGGTCAGATTGGTGAAGGATCAGCCCCATTCTACAGAAATGGAGACAGGACTGAGTGATTCACTGAGGTAGCAGGTACAGGCCGCCATTATGGCTGGCCTTCCTGCGGGGCAAAAACACCCTCCCCATCCCAGACTCTGTGGGATCCCTTTGGCCATGTGAGTGGCCCAGCCAACATGGCCTTGCTTCAAAGTCCCACAGGAGAAAGGGCTCAGCCCCAGTGCCAGGCTGAGTGTGAGCACACTGCTGGCCCAGTACCGAATCTCAGAGCAGAAGGGCACATAGGAGGCCATCTAGTCCCCTCTCCACCGCATGTCACAGATGGGGAAGCTGAGGCCTAGAGACAGGAAGTAGCTCGCCCAAGGCCACTGAGCAAGGGAGAGAAAGAGTCTCAGTGAGACACCAATGCTGTGCACACCACTGCTACTCACAGAGACTAATTTCAGGAACATCAGCTTGAAAGGACTTGGATTTGATTCTGGCCCAGAGACATCTGTTCCTGCAGGTAATAGATTCCCCTTCCCCCTCTTCAGGTATGAAGCCTCCAAGGTTATTTACTGACATGTATGGGGGAAGGGAGGGAAGGGAATTGATGGTGGCCCAGATTGCAGCTCCAAAAGGCCTTGGGCTAGGCCTAAAACAGGACCCAGGTGTCCAAGGTGCCAGAGCTCAGATCACCGGGGAATTTCTGGCATGGCCGCTGGACTGTGGCATGGCCTCCTTCCACCAAGAGTGGGCACATGGGTGTGTGTGTGAAAGGTGGGGGGAAAGGGGACTGTGGGGTAACTGAAGCCACACTCACATGATGTTTACAGCCACTGCACAGCCCGATGTGATCAGCATGGTCCCCCCCTCAATCTCATAGTCCCCAGAGATTAGCCGCTCCACCGCCAGGTACACCAGCACCCCGGTCACCACCCAGATGGACAGCACAGACAGCAGGGCTCCCAGGATCTCTGAGGAAGAACCAGACCCCCAATACCAACCTCAGCGTGTGGCCCTAGGGCTGAGGGAGCCTCCCCTTCCCTCCATGACCTCCCTCACCCCAGAATGCAAAGTCAGGGCCTGGGTGCCCCTGGACTCTGCTGAGGGTACAGGTGGCACATTGCACCTCACCCTACTACTCATATAGCTGAGGACATCAGAGCTAGAAGGGACTTAAGAAGTCACTTGGGTCAAACTATTTTGTTTGACATGTTTAAAAAAAAAAAAAAGGACTTATTAAAATATATATGTATTGGTCAGCTGGCAAACTGAGGCTTCTAAGGAGAGGCTGGACCATCTCCAAGAGGAAAATGACAATGCAGCCCAGAGGTGAATTAAAGAAGGTTTAAAGCCTGTATCTTCCAGAAGGCTTTGCTGACCTTGCCCTCCCCCTAGAGCTGATCCATAGAGTTCCATACAGGATTAATGCCATAGTCATATGTTTTTGAAGTTGGCTGTTGTACTTCTCAGGAATGTGATCTCTCCTTCCCTACAGACTGGGAATTCCCTCAGGACAGAGACCAGGGTTGACATCCTCTTCCTCCACCCAGGTCACCCTCCTGGCCTCATTCAGGGCTCCACCAATTGCAGCCACCTGAGAATCCAGGTACTGACCTGTCCCCTCCCCCAAGTCCATCTCCAGCCTGACCAGGGCCCTCACCAGCTCGCTGCCAGCCGAAGTTCATGGTCTTGGTGGCCGGCCAGGAGGACAACCAGAGGGAGAAGAGGCTGATAAGCATGCTGGCAAAGTCAGTGAGCAGGTGGGCTGCATCGGTCATTATCGCCAAGCTATGTGCCAGGTACCCACCTACATGGGAAGAGCCATAAGGATGGAAGGTCCTCATCAGCTCCCCAAGGAGCCAACCCCCCCCAGACTATGTGTGCAATGGAGAGACCACAGACTCTGGAGACAGACACACTGAGTTTGAGACCTCTCTACCCATTAGCTGTGTGACCTTGGGCAAGTGACTTACTCTCTGAGCCTCAACATCCACATCCACAAAATGGGGATAATAACATCTACTTAGAGGATGAAAAGCATGGTAAACCCGTTGCTGTTAAGTTAATTCCAAGTCATAGCAACCCTATAATACAGAGTAGACTTGCCCCATACGGTTTCCAAGGAGCAGCTGGTGGATTTGAACTGCTGACCTTTTGGTTGGCAGCCAAATGCTTAACCACAGCGTCACCAAGGCTCCAAAAACGTAATAGGTACTCAGTAAATGCTCTCTCCTAGGCATTCAGGCCCTCCCTTTCCTACTAGTTGTGTGTAATCTTGGGCAAGTTGCTGACCCATAACCTGCCTCAGTTTCCTCTTCCCTAAAATAGGGAAAAGAGCACCCATATGACAGACAGCATGAGTTGTGAAGACTGCATGAGATAGTGTGTATATAAAGGGCTTAACACAGTGAGTGTTCAATAAATGAGGCTATTAATGTTACTGGGAAAATCCAGGAGAAAAGTCTTTTGGATCATCCAGTCCATGCCCTTACTTCACTTAATTAGCACAGAAGTTCTTACCAACAACTTCCCCAATCATGAACACCAGGCAGATGGCAGAGGCCACATAGAGCTGGCTCCGAGCTCGCTCCTTCTTGGGGTCGTAGTGGCTGCCAGGATCATTCTGAGCATGGCAGTAGTGGTTGCTCTGGACGGCCAGCTCAATGGCCTGCAAGTCTAGGCCACGCTGGGGCAGAGGGATCCAGCCAGCCCCATCCTGCCGTACAGATCCCATGTATGACCTGGCCAGAGAGGGAGGGAGAGAGGAGATTCAGCTCTGTGATGGGGCAAGGAGGCCTGACTCTGCCCCAGCTTGCTGTGGGCCTTGGTGTCTCCATTGGACACATGCAGAGGATGGCATTGACCTCTGACAGTCCCTGAGGAATGAGGAGAAGGTGAGAAGACAGAGCTGGGGAAGGAAAGACTGGGGGAATGGCCAGCGCAGGAGTCTTGGGGGCCTTGGCCTGTGCGGTTACTCTTCCTCTATCCCTTTCTGGGCCTGGAGGAAGCGGAATACTTTGGGAACTGGCCAAGGGGCTGGGCTGGTTCACCCGAGCGGAGCTTGGAGAAGGAGCAGAGCTCAGACTTCGGGGAGAAGCGCAGACCTTCCCTCCCTTTTCCCCTCCCTCTTCCGCGCACTTGGGGGCACAGCGCCTCCCCAGGGCAGGGCTGCCAGGGAGCAAAGTGCTGAGCCAGGGGCGGGGCTCCGAGCAGCCCACTCTCCCCTCTCCCTTGGCCGGCTGGGGTCAGGGTCTGCGCTCGGCCTCAAGGAAGGTATGATCCCCGGGATCACGTTCGATTTCCCCATTCGCCCACCTCACCCCATCCTTCCTGCGTGATCCCAGTTCAAGATGCCGCCAAAACTGCCAGGATGGCTAACGAGGAGGTGCATCTGATGCCGCGCAAACTCCCGCTCCTCCCCAGGCTCCCGCCTTACCGAGCTTCAGGCCTGGCGTCCAACAGATGCTGCTTCTCTGTGGCCTCCATGTGGCACCACGCGCCCCGCGCTGGGTCCTGCCGCCGAGCGCCAGCCGCCCCGCCGAGTGTGCCTCAAAGTTGCGCTACGGACACTCCGCAGCGCGCGCGCAGCCACCTGCTGGGAGAATTCGAAACCCACCAGCCGGGAGGGCCCCGCGTGCCCGCTCCCGCCACCCAGGCGTGTGCGCCCCCAGCCGCCGGCTCCGCCGCGCGCCCGCCGGTGCCTTAGTCGTCCCGGGCCAAGCCGCTGCACTCCCGGCTCCAGCGCAGCGCTCTCGCTCTCCGCCCGGGCCGCTGCGCCCCGCACCTGCCCTGCTTTATCCTGCCCCACCACCCCGTGTGAAGCGGCCCGCGGCGCGTCGTGTGCAAAAGCCTGCAGGGAAGGGGGAGGGGATGATCGGCTGCAAAAGGCGCCCAGGCGTTGCCCCCGAACAGCCGTCCCCTGCGCCCACGTGGCCAGAGAAGCCAACCTGGTCTGTGACGAAAAGCCCGGCTGCCTGGGCCCAGCTCTGCGGTTGAGTGTTACTGAGTTAGTGCTGGGCGAGTGCTGAGCCCACTCTCCTCCGCCGGGCTGGTCTCATCCCACGAAAAAGTTCTCGGACCCTGGTCTGTACAAATCCCCTTTGGGTTCTCGGAGGGCGGGAATGTGGCTCCTCACCTCGGAATAGGGGCTCCTGAGGCTAGGGTTCTGTCTCCCTCCCGCCCCCATACACACGAGAGACTCCTGTGGGCTTGATCCTTTTCCACCTTCAGACTAGAGGCTGCTCAGGCTTGATCATATTTCCCCACTTTTGGTCTTCCCCTCAGACTAGGGGGCTCCTAGGGGCAGGGGTATGCCTCTTCCCTCACACTGGAGGCAACGTCCCTCCTTAGGGCTGGTTGGGACTGACAGACCCGTCCTTGCCACTCCCCTCCTGCAGGCTCAGATCAGGTGAGGACTGGCTTTATTTCCACTCCTACATACAAAGAGCAGTGTCGCGCTCCACCAGCAGTATCACCCCCACCGTCACTACTTCCCCTCTCTGGGACAGCAGCTTACAGGAGCCCCAGGAAGCGCAGCATACAAACACCAGGCAGACACAGGTAGAACGTGCTGTACTTCGACCACGGGTTGTGGTACCGCGGGAGAATTAGCAGGCTTAGGCCCCACCGGCTTGAAAGAGCATTCTCCCAGGGAGATTCCTGAGGGTTCGGGAGCTTGTGCGCCGGACACTGGCCTCTAACAGGTGCCTTCTGTATAGAAAGAGATTCAAGTTGGTAACCTCCCTAACCAATCGCCCCATTATCGTAAGTGTCCTTCCTTGTCACGAGGACCAAGCCTTGGCGGATGTGGCCCTCCACAGAGAGAAGAGTGGACTCAGGTCGCATTCCTACACCACTGGGGAAAAGGAGGGGGATCCGTCAGTCACTCCGCCCACTGGAGCCATCTTAGTCAGAGACAAGGTGCAAAACCTTTCCCTTGGGCTTCCTGAATTTCTTAAAGTACAACTGAAGGACCAGCAGACTCAGCATGACCTAGAGAAGGTACTAAAATAAAAGTTGCAGGTCCTCACCTGAGACCACCTGAATCAGAATCTCTAGGTGTGTAGAGTAGGAATCTGGGGATGGAGTCAGCATATTTACAATATTCGCAGAGAATTTTCAGCACAGTAACATTTGAGTAAGGAGGTCTCAGATATACCTTCCCACTAAATTATATAAACTCTTTAAGGACAGGGATGTATCTTGTATTTCCATTACATTTTAACTCAGCTCTGAGCACCGACTGGACTGGAATAAAGAAGTAAACTAGTATGTTGTTATTTGCTCCTGAGAAGTTGGCTCCGGCTCAAGGCAACCCAAGTAAAACAGAATGAAACAGTGCCTGGTCCTGCACCATCTTCACCACTGTTGGGATGCTTGAGTCTATTGCAGCCACTGTATTTTGAGTGTGTCATGGATTGAATTATGTCCCCCCAAAAATGTGTGTATTAACATGGTTAGGCCATGATTCCCAGTATTCTGTAGGTTGCCCTCCATTTGTGAGTGTAATTTTATGTTGAGAGGATTAGGGTGGGATTGTAACACCACCCTTTCTCAGGTCACCTCCCTGATCCAAAGTAAAGGGAGTTTCCCTGGGGTGTGGCCTGAGCCACCTTTTCTCTCTCAAGAGATAAAAGGAAAGAGAAGCAAGCAGAGAGTTGGGGACCTCACCACCAAGAAAGCAGCGCCTGGAGCAGAGCGTGTCCTTTGGACCTGAGGTTCCTGCACTGAGATGCTCCCAGACCAATGGAAGACTGATGACAAGGACCTTCCTCCAGAGCCAACAGAGAGAAAACGCCTTCCTCTGGAGCTGATGCCCTGAATTTAGACTTGTAACCTACTAGACAGTGAGAGAATAAATTTCTTTTTGTTAAAGCCATCCCCTTGTGGTATTTCTGTTCTAGCAGCACTAGATGACGAAGACAGAATTCCTTCCAACCTGGGGAGGTTCATCTTCCAGCCCTATATTGGGCAATATTCTGTTGTGATCCATGGGGTTTTCATTGGCTAATTTTCAGAAGTAGATCACCTGGCCTTTCTTCCTAGTTTGTCTTAGCCTAGAAGCTCCGCAATGGGTGACCCTGCTGGTATCTGAAATACTGGTCACCTAACTTCAAGCTTCACAGCAACATGCAACCCACCACAGTATAAGCTGACAGATGGGTGGTGGGTTGGTCATTTAATCAGAGGAGAGGGACCGAGGTGGCTTCTGCTCCCAGGAGGAGTTTTTACTGGACAATCTCAGTCACATGTTATAGTTTCAAACTCTGCCCTATACTCAGAACCCTCTCTTACAACCTACTTGAGGGAAAAATAGTTATGCTTTATAAGCATATGTCCCTCTTGTACCCCTTAATGCAAGGGACATCATAAATTCTCCAAAAAAAAAAAAAAATTCAAATTTATAAATTGAATCCAGCTACGTACATTCATTAAGAAAAAATATTTAAGATTTCTTTTAAATTAATATTTTCCCATGATTCATTACAGTGGATTTGCAAGAGTTCAACTGACCAAAAAGTTATTTAGTCAAGACTTCAGTATACTGAAAAATACCAGATCTATTTGTATTATATACTTGGCTTCTCCAAAGATGCCCAGTAGGTCCTACACAGAATGGCTAGCAATTCCCAGATCTCAGCATCACCTGAACATTGTTACTTGAAAATATACATAATATTCCCTCATTCCACAATTAGAGCCCAATGATTCATTCAGTAGGTCTGGAGTGGAGCCTGGGAATCTGTATCTGAAAAATCCTTCTCTGTGTTTGACGCTATTGTGGAATTATTGTTCATTTCTTATGGTATGTTGTTAGTTGACGTGGAGTCAATTCCAACTCATGGTGACCCCATGTGTGCAGAGTAGAACTGCTCCATAGGGTTTTCAAGGCTGTAAATTTTCAGAAGCAGATCTCCAGGCCAGTGTTCTTAGGTGCCTCTAGGTGGGTTTGAACTGCTAACCTTTCAGCTAATAGTTGAGTGCTTAAACATTTGTGCCACCCAGGGCCCATTTTATGGTATAGTTGTTATGATTTTTTAAAAGAACAGTTATCTAAAGTATTGAAGGATAAATGATATGCTGTCTGGGACTTTCCTTAAAATAATCCCAGTGGGGTGAGTGGGTAAGACTATAGAAGAACCAAGATTGATGATGTGTCAAACTGTTGAAACCAAGCGATGGGTACATGGGGGTGCATTATACTATTCTCTCTATTTTATAATATGTTTGAAATATTCCACAATTAAAAGTTTGGAAATAAAATAAAACTTCCCTGGTGATTTTTTTTGCAGTAGTCTATGGAACTGTATTTAGGATTCATTGGAATAGCCCCCTTTGAAGCCAGTTCCTCTCTCCAGCATGATGTTAAGGGAAGCACATTGATCAAAAGCCATATTTATCACCCTTAAGTGTTCTGCTTTGCAAGGACTGGAGAATCCTTTAGATGGCACAGTAGAGATACCCTTATTTGCAATTAGATATTGTCTTGGAATTTAAGCTTTAGCTGATTACAGAGCCTTGACTGTCCTCTCCCTCCCCCAGTTAAGTTACAAGCTATTGAGATGCTTGTTTCCCAGGTAATCAGTAACCTGGAGAAGCAATCTAGAGACAGGACGTGGATTAGATTCTTGACTTGTCATTTAGGCCTCTCTCTTTCTGGCCTCAAATTCTTTCATAGTTCTATGGGAGGAGACTTTGGGAGATAAAACTAAAGAAAACCAAGTGTGTGGTTATCAAAAAAACACAGGATAGTGACTTATGGATTGAATTGTGTCTCCGAAAATATGTGTTGTAAATCTTAACCTCTATGCCTGTATATATGCACGTGAAAGCTGGACAATGAATAGGGAAGACCAAAAAAGAATTGATGCCTTTGAATTACAGTGTTGGTGAAGAATATTGACTGCTAGAATAACAAACAAATCTGTCTTAGAAGAAGTACAGCCAGAATGCTCCTTAGAAGCAAGGATAGCAAGATTTCATCTCACATACTTTGGACATATTATCAGGAGGGACCAGTCCCTGGAGAAGGACATTGTGCTTGCTAATGTAGAGCATCAGCAAAAGAAAAGACCCTCAAGGAGATGGATTGACAAAATGGATGTAATGATGGACTCAAGCATAACAATGATTATGAGGATGGTGCAGGACCAGGCAGTGTCTCCTTGTCTTGTACATGGGGTAACTATGAATTGGAACTAACTTGATGGCACCTAACAACAACATGCCTGTGGTTGTAATCCCATTTGGGAATTGGTTGTCTTTGTTGCCTTAATGAGGCAGGATTAGTGTAGGGTGTGTCTTGAGTCAATCTTTTTGAGATATTTTAAAAGAGATTAAACAAGCAAGCAGAGAAGCCACATGAAGCCAAGCCACATGAAGATCATCCAGGAACAGAAGCTCAAAGAGACAAGGACCTTCCTCTAGAGCCGACAGAGAGAGAAAGCCTTCGCCTAGAGATGGCACCCTGAATTCGGACTTCTAGCCTCCTAAACTATGAGAAAATAAATTACTGTTTGTTAAAGGTACCCGCTTGTGGTATTTCTGTTATAGTTGTTGTTGTTAGGTGCTGTCAAGTCGGTTCTGACTCATAGTGACCTTATAGGACAGAGTAGAAATGCCCCATAGGGTTTCCAAGGAGTGACTGGTGGATTCAAACTGCCAACCTTTTTGGTTAGCAGGCGTAGCTCACTGTAACTTTTAACCACTGCTCCATCAGGGCTCCTTCTGTTATAGTAGCACTAGATAACTAAGACAGAGTTTGGTAATGAGAGTAGGGTGCTGCTCTAACAGATACCCAAAATGTGGAAATGGTTTTGGAGCTGGGTAATGGGTAGAGGCTGGAAGAGTTTTAAGATGCTTAGTAGTAAAAGCCTAGATTGCCTTGAAGAGACTTTTGGTAGAATTATAGACATCAAAGACCATTCTGGCGAGGTTCAGAAGGCAGTGAGGAGAGCTATAGAAAAATTCTCTATTGTCTTAGAGAATACTATGGCGACAGCAACAGAATGTTGCTAGAAATGCGGATGTTAAATGTGTTTGTGGTGAGGCTTTAAAAGGAAACGATGAACCTGTGACTTGACAGTGAAGGAAGGGTGATGCTTTTTATGCAGTGGCAAAGAATTTGTCTGAATTATGTTCAAGTGTTTAGCGGAAGGTAGAACATGTAAGTGATGAACTTGATATTTGACTGTGGAGATTTCTAAGCAAGATCTTAAATGGGCTGCATGGTTTCTCCTTGCTGCTTATAGTAAAATGAGAGAAGAAAGGGATGGACTTAAAATGAACTGTGCATAATATAAGCAAAAGCTAAAAATTTGGAAAATTCTGTTGTACAAACTAAGGACATGTGTCTTAGAATTTTTTACCAAGGATGTGGCTACACAATCTTGGTTAAAGGGAGTAAGCCTGTGAATGACAGATCTAATCAATTACCCCAGCAGAAAACACATCATATTAGACTGAAGAAACCAAAAACCCAAAACCACTGCCATCGAGTTGATTCTGATTCATAGCAACCCTGTAGGACAGAGTAGAACTGCCCTATAGAGTTTCCAAGGAGCGCCTGGCAGATTTGAACTGCTGGCCTCTTGGTTAGCAGCCTTAGCACTTAACCACTATGCCACCAAGGCTTCCATTAGACTGAAGGGGATAGGGAAAGGACAAAAGGGAAGAACACTGTCTGCCTCTTGGAATTCTACCGGCAGGAAACAAGCCAAAAGGAGCTACGTCTGTTGTCCTTCAAGAAAAGAAAAGGATCGTCCTTGGAGCAGTTCAGAGATCAACAGAACTGCTGGAAGGAGCACAGGAAGCAGGGCTGCTTTGGTTTCAAAGGATGGAGTCACAGCCTCCTAGGTTTAAAAGAGTCAGATCTTCACCAACCTGGCACCAGAGTGTGAGGCTGCTGTTCACGAGTGCCAGGGGGATGGGGCCATGCCCATAGCTGAGGGGGCAGGGATACCATGCCCAACAGGCAGAAGAATGGGGCCTGCTGGGGCCGAGGGGGTGGGGTCACCACTCAGACTAGAAGAATGGGGCTGCCCAATGCCTAGGGAGCAGAATCACCATCCCAGTGGGCTTGGAGGAAACCCTGGTGCCATAGTGGTTAAGTACTATGGCTACTAACCAAATGGTCAGCATTTCGAATCCACCAGGTGCTCCTTGGAAACTCTATGGGGCAGTTCTACTCTGACCTATAGGGTCACTATGAGTTGGAATCGACTCCACGGCTATGGGTTTAACGGAGGGCCTAGAAGGCAGAGCTGAAACCCAGGGCTGAGGGGCCTCCACCCAGCATCCAGAGGATATGGCCAAGCCCAAAGTCTGGAGGGCACGGCCATTGCCCAGATGGTCCCACAGAGGATTATTTTCAAGACTTGAGAGCTAATGTAAATTGTTCTGCTAGGTTTCGGACTTGCTTGGTGCCTGTTATCCCTTCTTTCCCTCCAATGTCTCCCATTTGTAATGGAAATGTCTACCTTGTGCCTGTTCCACCGTTGTACTTTGGAAACACATAACTTGTAGTCTAGATTTTACAGGTTCACAGATGAAGAGGAATTTTGCCCCAGGATAGAATACTTCTAAAGTCTCACCCATATTTGATTTAGATGATTTAGAAGGTGAGATTTTGGACTTGGAGTAGATTTAAGACTTTTGGGATGATGTGATGGGGTGAATGTGTTCTGCATATGGCAAAGACATGAATTGGGGGGTGGAGGGGCCAAAGGGTGGAATGTTATGGATTGAATTGTGTTCCCAAAAAACACATGTTGTAAATCCTAACCTCCATGCCTGTGGTTATAATCCCATTTGGGAATGGGTAGTCTTTGTTATGTTAATGAGGCAGGATTAGTGTATCTTGAGTCAATCTCTTTTGAGATACACAAGAGATTAAACACGTGAGCAGAGCAGAGGTAGGGGAAGAGAGATGCCAAGCTACATGAAGATTGCCCAGGAGCAGAGGCTCAGAAGAGACAAGGACCTCCCTCTAGAGCTGACAGAGAAAGTCTTCCCCTAGAGCTGGCACCCTGAATTTGAATGTCTAGCCTCCTAACCTGTGAGAAAAAAAAAAGTTTGTTAAAGGCACCCATTTGTGGTATTTTTGTTAAAGCAGTACTAGGTAACTAAGACAGTGGCTTCCAAGCAGAAGAAGGAATTGTGGTGGAAGGGAGTCACAGGGCCTCTGCCTCTGGGGGCTGGCAGTGTTGTTTCTTTTGACTTGAGTAGTGGTAACAGAGGAGTTAAATTATAATAGCTTACTAAATTGTACAACTAGTTTTGTGAATTGTGTGTTTGTGTAACATAGCAGACAATTTTTTTTTTAAGTTTAAAAAAAAAAAAAAAGACTTCAGAGCTAAGAAGGGACTACAAATGAGAGCAAAGTCTGATTTCCCTGAAATTCAAAATTAGAGGCTGAGGTAACCTTAGAGAAACTCCTAGAAGTAAAAATGAGCAGAGGCATGAGGGTTTAAAAACACTTTCATACAATGAGTTCCACAGAACACTAGTTCTGGTGGATGTAATGTGAACAAATAAATTGAGAAATGTTGGATCAAATATTCAATTCACCAAAAAAAATTCATTAAAAGCCTTAAGGATCAGGAAGTATCCTAAGCCCTGTGAACTCGATAAAGTATTCCTTTTCTAAACTTACATCCTTCTCTAAAGTTAAATACTATCCACAAGTTTAAGGAGCCCTGGTGGCACAGTGATTAAGTGCTCAGCTGCTAACCAAAAGGTTGGTGGTTCAAACCCACCAGGCGCTCCATGGGAGAAAGGTGTGGTAGTCGGCTTCTGTAAAGATTACAGCCTTGGGAACTCTCTGGGGGCAGTTCTACTCTGCCCTATAGGGTCGCTAAGGGTCGGAATTGACTCAACAGCAACGAGTTTGTTCTTGGTATCCATAAGGTTTACAATATTTGGATGTTGAGTCCACACCCACAACGAGTACGAAGATGTTATACATAGGTTGTGTGAGTCAGAGTTAATTTGACAGCAATGAAGAACAACAAAAGCTAAATACCTTTTTTCACTGCAGGACTTCTCGGAGCCCTTAATTTGCAACTGGGTTCTGAATGTCAAAGACAGGACAGACTACAGTGTTCCCCAAATTTATAAGGAGTAAATTTTTTTTTTTTTTTAATGGGTGATGGGGCTGGGTTTCATTTTGGTTTTTTTGTATGGGGCCCAATTAATGCACTACCTCAGACCCGTCAGCCTTACCTTTTTCCCAGACCCTTGGCAGCTTGCTCATGGAAAGCCTGGCTGCTGCTGCAGTTTCATCACCCCCTCATCCACTCCTACTGATGGCTGTCTTGGCCTTCCCTAGAGTGAGTCTGGCCTCCAGCATAACTCCATTGTGCTCACTGCAGTGGGGGCAGTAACAGCTCCAGCCTCCATGCCTGACCCAACTGGACCACAGGGTCTATGGCTCCTTCTACCTCTTCCAGACTCAACTGAACCACCGCACAGCGTGACACGCAACCTCGTTTCCCCAGCAGCTCCCCCAAATTGCCAAGCAACGCAACCTGGAAGTTCAGGTGAATGAACACTCTATGAAGCAAAGTTCAACCATGAGACAGATAGAAGATGGAAAGGAGCCAGCAGACAAAATTTCTCTTCTTCCCTCTGATGAACTGTTGAGTCATGGTGGGTTGTTTAAGCTAGAAACATCTCACATGACTGAGCAATCAGACTTGTCTTAGTGAAACTGTGGCCAGATCAGTAATATGATACTCCGTATTGCTTCCCTCTTTCTCTGCCTTCCATTTTCCTGCCCTCCTTCCCTGCCTTGCTTCCATTTCCCTTCACTCTGGCTGCCCTGGGATTGCACCTCCTATTAAAGCATTAGCCTTTAAGCTTTGCCTCAGGCTCTGTTTTCTGGAGACCCAGGGCAATAACATGCCAATGTTTTTTTGCGGATCACTTTGGGGCCATTTTTCCATGGACCTCACACTGGGAAATGCTGGTTTAAAGAATTCTTGGAGGTTGCCACCATATGAACAACTGCCTTCTTTGCCATCAAGACCAGATAAACTGGATGACGCCTGGCTACCATTACTGAATTGTTTGATCAAAAGGGGAAATAATGTGGAATAGAACCTTAAATTCTCCTGGAACCCAGACTCTCTAGAGCCATTGAGGATGACTGACCCTTAACTCCCCCAACTACTGTGCTGAGGAAATCTTTAAACCTGAAACTATCCGCAAATAGTTTTGCATAATTAGAAGAGAATGAGCATTGTATTCTTTTAAAGAATTTTCTGGAAGAGATCAAATCAACAGCAATTCCAAAGGTTAGATGAGAAGTTTCGAGGGCAGCGAGTTGGTGTTCACAATGGCAAACAATTCAGAGAAGAGTATGGAGAAAGGCAGCACAACTTGAAGAATGTAACCAATGTCACTGAATTGTACCGCGGACATCATTAAGTTGATATTATGTTTTGCTGTATATATCTTCACCAAAAATAAGGAACTCTTGGAAGGATAAGCCTAGCCTTGCCATCACCTTCTACCTCCTGCCACAAATTTCCTACTAGACCAAACCAAAAAAAAAAAAACTGGTTGCTGTTGAGTTGATTCAACTCATAGTGACCCTATAGGACAGAGTAGAACTGCCCCATAGGGTTTCCAAGGAGCACCTGGTAGAATCGAACGCTCCTCTCCAGAAACCAAACCCGTTGCTGTCAAGCTGATTCCAACTTATAACCTCGTAGCAGCCCTAGAGGACAGAGTAGAACTGCCTCAAAGGGTTTCCAAGGCTGTAATCTTTAAGGAAGCAAACTGCCACATCTTTCTTCCACGGAGTGGCAAGAGTGGCGGGTGGTTCGAACTGCTGACTTTTCAGTTAGCAGCCGAGCTTCACTACTATGCCAGCAGGCCTCCCTCTCTATGCGGAAGGAGGGAGGAGGAAGGTTGAATGAAAGCCCAGCTCTTTTGGTAATAACAGGAAGAGAGAGCACTGTGCATTTATTAAAACGACACATAACACAAACTTAGTAACCATCCCACATGTCAGGGATCGGCACTGAAATATATAGTACTTTATCCCTTTCCAGGCCTATGAGTACTACCCAGCCTCCCACTGAGCAAAGGAAGTGGTCAGATGCATCAATCTGGCTTCCTTCCCTTCTAACAATCACCAGTCATACAATGACCAGGCATTATCATACAAAAGTTCCTTTACAAAAAGCACCAAATCGGCATACATATACAAGTATATACAAAAAAAAAAAATCACATTTTAAAAATGTACAAAATACTCCATTTTGCACCATTGTAAAAAAGTGTCCTGTGTGGTTGTTTCAAGCACGTTTCCAATTCCGGTTCAATGGCTGCTAGACCCAGTGGTGGGGTCCTACTCCTACCTAGTCCCTGCTCTTTGAGCAGAGGGAAGACACCTCCTCATTGCCTCTCCAGAGGCCCCAACCCCTCCCACCCCGGGCCTGTCACCAAGGCAGCTGGGCCCATCCCCACCCTCCCCAGTCTCTTTATATCTAGAGGGTCTTATTCATCCAGCTCCTTACTGGTGTCCTGAAATAAAAAGAAAGAGATACATGGTGAGACAGGGACTCAGGGGATCCAGGGCTTACCAGGCTGCAGTGAGAAATAAAAGCATCTGTCTTCAGCTCCCAACACACTACGGACTGCACTTCCAATACAAAACTCCAAAAGACAACTCTGTATTCTTCAGTTGGATTGGAATTTAGTTCTAGTAACTACAGCACTGGGTTTCACTATGGCTTGAAAACTAATTTATCAGCAAATATGTATTGAGTTTTCCTATGTTAAATGATTTACGAACATTATTTAATTTACTCCCCACCATAACTTTATGAGGTCAGTACTATGAAATCCCCCTGCTCAGATGAGTAGCCCAAGCCTCAAAGAAGTTGTAAACTGTTCAAGGTCACACCGCTAGTCCTCAGCAGAGCAGAGATTCAGAACCAAGCTCTTATCAGCTCCGCCAGGTTGGCAAACTCAGTTGTCTACTGGGGCCAGCAGATAACATGAAGGAGTGAAGCAAGCAGACTTGACAGTGGTGGGGTGGGCAACCTGGTGAGTGTGGCTCCATCTCCAGGGGGCGGCCCTGCCGTGGTCCAGCTCCCTGGGGTCAGGGGTAAGTGCAAGTCCAGGAAGGAAAGTGCAAGCTCTTCCCAAATGTTCACAAGAAGGTGGAAGCCCAGATTCCTAGTTGAAATCTCCTTTTTTTTCCTAATCTATTTTTTAAATGTGGCAACTAATTAAAAATACTTAAAATGGGCTGGCAAAAATGACCACAGAAAACATTATTGATGGGGCAAGTCTGGCTTGTGAGCCCCATCTTTACCTCTGCTATCTTGTGTTGTCTTTCAGTTAGGAAGGTCACTGAGATGTAAAACGGGAATCTTTTTGTTATGAATAGTTTGGGGGTTTTTATCTAAGGGTAAAGGTAACAAGAGTTCGTCCTTAAGGTGTTTAAAAATATATGTTGGGAAAGGACTAAGCCTCATCCCTATTGCCTAGCACAGTGCTTTGTACACAGTAGGTAGCTCATGTTGTTGAATGAAAGAGTGAATGAATGAACAAATAGAGGGAGATGGGTTTCTTACCTTCTTTCCCCTCCATGGGCTCTTCCTCATCCTGATCTTCTTCAATGACTTCTTCTTCCTCTTCTGTGTGTGACAAAGACAAAAAGTGTTAGAATGAGGCTGGTTCCTCAAAGGGGAACCAGGAGCTAGCACTTAATCTAAACCGCTTTTCTTGCCCATGTCGGTCTAACGGTCACAGAGGCAGAGAGGGCCTGGGTGTGAGGGGCTGGCCAAACCCAAGCTGATTGCTTCCTCATCCCCCTGTCTGCCGTCCTCCTCCCACACTCCTCCAAGGGACTGAGGCAGAGGCTCCTTTGTTCCAGAAACAGTGGTTCCTTCTATCACCTGATCATCCGTGATCAGAGAGGGGACTGCGGGGAAGCACACTGTGTTCTTCTGCACATCTGTCCCTTAGACAGATAAGCGCCACTGGGGAGAACAGGCAAAAATTCCAGTTCTCTGGGATCAAAGTCCTCGGCCTGAAGGAATTTGCTCAGCCTTTGAAATCAGCTTGCTCAGCAGCCCCCTATCCTGTTTTCCTCATTCCTTAGCCTACAAAGGTGTAGGCATGGGGTGGGGAACTCCTCTAGGCCATCTCTATTCACGAGCTCATGAAAGAGGGCTTATGATGGAGCCGCAGCCTGTGTCCTTGCTTTCCCATCCTGGAATGTCACCTTTAAGTTCTACTAACAGGGAACACGCCCCCCACACCCTCCTAAAGCCACTTTCTTAACCCCTCGGGGCCCTGAGCGGGTGACCACAGAGTCAGTGGAGTCAGAGCATATGTCAAGAGTGTGTATGGGGCTTGAAAAAGTTAATACCTCCAAAATGACAGACAAAAGTCCTGCCAAGTAGCTGAGATCTGTGCATAACCTTAGGGAGTCTTGCTGCTGTTGTCGAACCATCATCACAATTACTACTCAGCATTTGCTGAGCGCTTATTCTGTGCCAGGTGTCCCTGGGTGGTGCAAACAGTTAATACACTCAGCTACTAACCTAAAGATTGGAGGTTCGAGTCCAATCAGAAGCACCTTAGAAGAAAAGCCTAGTGATCTACTTCTGAAAAATCAGCCATTGAAAACCCTGTGGAGCACAGTTCTACTCTGACATGCATGGGGTCACCATAAGTTGGAATCAACTTGATGGCAACTGGCTTACTATGTGCCAAGAGCTGTACTAAGTGCTGTACACACTTTGTCTCATTTAATCCTCACAAGAGCCTTGAGAATTAGGAATGATGAGATGGCACAACCAGATGGCCCTTGATGAGATCTGTGTGGGCTACTTGCTAGCTGAATAGCCTTGAGCAAATTGCTCACCCTCAGCTTTCATTCTCTCCACTATAAGATGGAGATGATAATAACAGAACCTGCCTCATAAAGATGTTGTATTAAATGATAGTTTATGTAAAGCGATTAGTGCCTGCGACATAGAAAGTGCTCAATAAATGATAGCCGTTGGGTTGCTAGGAGTTGAAATTGACTCAGTGGTTTGGTAGGTATTCTCTCCATTTTACCGATGAGGAAACTGAGGCTCAGGGAGGTTACAGAGGACAGTGTGGGGCTTCACAGTGTTATCATGTTCACACAGTACAATCTACTCTTGAATCTCTTAGTTTAAGGAGGGTGGCGGTGGAGCAGATGATCTACAGCTATGGCTATACTTGAGTCCTTTGGTATCTTGGCTTTGGGATGTGTTTTGTCCTTCCCCATGATTGGGGTATATCTGGGATTCTGAGTACAGACTTAACCAGATACTGAAGGCTTGCAGGAAATCTGACACGGGAGGTGCCAAGAAGCCTTTCTCCTTTTCACTCCAGCCCTTTTAGTTCTTCCTTCTTCCTGTGCACGCCTCTCTTCTGTCTCTAAAGTTGCATCTCTCAGACCAATGCAACATTCAGTCAAATTGGATCTGCCTTCTTCTCTAAGAAACCCTGGTGGTTTAGTGGTTAATCACTTGGCTGCTAACCAAAAGACTGGAGGTTCGAACTCACCAGTTGCTCCACATGAACACAGGATAAAGATGTGGCAGTCTGCTTCTGAAGCTCAGAGAGGTGGAGGGACTTGCCAAAGGTCACACAGATAACAAGTGGCAGAACTGGGATTTGAACTCAGGTCTCCCTGAGTCCAGACACCACACTTTTTCTACTGTCCCAAGATGCTTTTCTCCCCTGGATCCATATGTAATTTCTGTGCCAGGCACTATGCTAGGTTCTGGACTCATCCAAAAGTTAATTCTCTGCGTTTACCTTTAAGTCAGTTTCCAAGGGTCAAGCAGGGAAACAGACACACACACCTTCCTTACCTGTTCCAAAGTCAATGGCCCTCAGGGTGTCTGCTATGTGTTCTAAGTTCAGGGTAAAGTAGTCCATGTTCTCGAAGCCCTGCTCTATCTTCCCCAGCTGGCAACCCTTGGAAGCTTCCACAATGCTGTGGGGAAGAGAGAGAGGCAGGGTGAGATCTCCAGGGCTTGATGTGGGAAGGGGTGTCTTAGCTCCAGTTCACCCGAGTGCACATGCTTGTGCCCACACTCAGGCCTTGCACCTCGAGGCTCCTCCTAGAGGGACGGGGTACTTTCTGTCCAGTCACAACCATAATGGATGATCCAAGAGAGTAGGGTATGCAAAGGTCAGGAAAGCCAGCCTATGGTGCGACCCTCCCAGTGACCTAATACAAAGGAGGAGGCCCACTGGAAAGAAATCAGAGATCCTGTGGGAGGTTAGGGGCTTGGATCATAGCCCTGGGGAGATACCGACCTTTTGATGAGTTGCTTGGCACTCTGTGGGGGGAGAGTGAGAGGAAAGAGTTAGGACTGCAGAAGGGACAGCTCCAGGAAATCAGCAAAATGGGTGACGGGGTATTATATTTGGGCACTTCATGCCACTTCCTAGCCCAGGGGTGATCTGTTCCCCTCCCTGAACTCGACACCTCTATCCATGATTCGAACAGGTTTTGGTCATCACCCTAGGACCCTTTCATTGCCCTAGCAAAAAGCCCAAACATTTCTAAACCCTGAAATCTCTGAAAAGATGACGGTGTCCTAATCACCTTTTTATACCCCATGCCTACCACAGAGCCCACCCCCCACGGCCTAGCACAGAGCTCGACCCTGACCCTCGGTAGGTACTCAGGAAATTTTTGTTGAAGTGTCAAGTTTTATAGCTGAAACCCTTTCTGCGCACCCCCCACCCCCCACCAGCCAATGCGCTCTTTTAGGGCAAGGCTGGATCTTGTTCATTTCCACATCTCCATCTCAATGTCCAGACTACGATTAATAGCCTCTTCCACGGACATTGAATTTTGCAGCTTACAAAGTCATCATCCTCTTACTGGATCTTCATATAATCATTAGGAGGAAGATAGGAGTTGCTACATGCCTATTTTACAGATAAGGAAACTAAGGATCAGAGAGGTTTAAATGACTTGTTCAAGGGTACATGGGTGCTCAGTGGATAAGCCAAGACTCGAACTTTAGACAGAGCTGTTGATTTGAAGAAACCTGCCCAGATCCTGGTCCTGCTCACCAAGAGGAAGGTGGCCCCACCAGGCTCATCCATGGACTGGATGGCCGTCTCCACTAGTTTGGTGGACTTGTCGAGCTGCTCCCGGTACTGCTGGATGAGGGCCTCAATGAAGCTGAGCTTCTCTTCCTGCTCCCTCGTGATCTGCTGCAACAATTCACTCTTCTTCTCGTCCAGGATGGCGTACAGTACGTCAAACTTCTGGCTCAGCTCTTCCTTCACCTGGTGACTGTTCTCCTGAAGACAGAAATCTTGGAGTTACATCCTGTGAAATCCTACTCCCTACCCCCAACACTTCCTTCCTGGGGTAGGTGTGCCTAGGAAAAAACTCTAAAGCCAGAAGGAATTTTACCGCACCCCCATTTTACAGAAGAGGAAATAAAGGCTTAGCAAGAAGAAAGCACTTGCTAAGGCCTCACAATTAGTAAAACAGTAACATTTGCAGGCTGGTGTCATGGGAAACAGCCATCTCCTCCCTTAAAAAAAGTAGAGACTCTCAGGTCAGATGGGATGGCATATTCCGAGCCTCCCATGGACCCCCAAGTCACACTCTTCCCCCTGTTTTAAGACCAAGACTGGATTCAGAAAAGTCTGCATCATTCTGTACAAGGAGAGTTAGAAGTAGCTCCTCGCCTAGTGGGCTACTTTTTGAGGTTCCCTTCTCTCCAACACAGATGTTACACCTGAGTTTCCATATCTGTAAAATGGGTATAACAATAACACCTCATCAGACTTGGGACTCTAGTGTCCTCCATCAGATTGGGGTCCTCCCATGGGAAGAACAATGTCCCCCTCCTCCCTTTGAGCCCACCCTGCACGAGGCTTCATCCACCAGCAATAATGATGACTCCTTCCCCATCTCATCTCCAGGTCCTCACTTCAAGTAGAGTTGGAAAATCATGGATACTTATTCAGGATTAGGAAAGTTCCCTTCCACCTTCTACAGCCTTGCTATTCAAAGTGTGGCCTGGGGGCCAGCAGTTTGTACAAACCCTTGGGGGCTTGTTAGAAATGTAAAACCTCATACCTCATTCCACACCTACTGAGTCAGAATGTATATTTTAACAAGATGCACATGCCCACCCCCAGCACCTCGAGCACTCCCCGACATACAGCTGAGCTCCAGAATCATTTGTTGAATAAGAGAATTTATGAATTTGTCCCTCCCCTGCTGTCCTGGCTTGGCCACCCCAGGCTCCAGGCCCCAACCTCTAGCCACAACCCATGGGTGAGGCTTCAGGTCTCACCAATGAGAGTAGGCTGCACTAGGAGACTTCAAAGCACCAGGCAGGACTCTTGTGTCTCCCTCACCTTAGTTACTCGACAGGAGTCCTCCAGCTGAGAGATGATAGTCTGCACACGGTCGTTCCCAGCCACCAGCATGGAGATACAGTTACTTAGTTCTGTCTAGATGGGAGGGCATGGGGGATCAGTAAGCAGAGGCAGAAATAGTCTCAGGGTCTGCCCTCTCTCTCAAGCATCCAAGTGGTACCCTTACTACCCTCTCTACTAAAAAGAGCCTCCAGTAGGGGTCTGGCCCCTCTTTCTGGGGCTCAGGGCAGGCCCATAATAGACAATATTAGAGAGATAGTACATCCCCTTATTTTACAAATGGGGCCCAGAGAGGGAAAGTGAGCAACCCAAAACACACAGCAAGGTACTGGTAGAGGAGGGACTTGTTTCTAGGAAAGAAAGGGATGAAGAAAAGTAAAAGACTTGGAGAGTTCTAGAAGAGAGAGACCAAGAGAAGGGTGAACAGAAAGAAGTACAGAAAGAAGGGCCACAGCTCACCACAGGGGCAGGATGGTAGGGCTCCCATAGCACAGAGGCCCAGGAGAAGGCTTTAAGCTGCCTCTTGCTGAGGGGGAATTTGAGGTCTGCAAGATGTGAGGGGCAAAGGAAGAGCTATCTGGGGCCCAAAGCATGCTGGCATGGAGAAGCCATGGCCTGAGAGGGCCCTGGTGGCCTGGACTCTCCCCTGTGGCCACACCCAGGTGCTCTCAGATGGCTCTAAGTATAACCCATGAGCTCAGCTACCTCCCCCAGGAAGGCAAGGGGTGCTGTCCCTGCGACCTGGGAAGACCCTCAGAGGGACTATTCCTGAAAGGCCGGCTCAGCAGATCTACGAGGATCAGATCCACATCCTAAATCATCGGCCATGCTCGGCAGGCCCAGGCTGGGAGCAGAAGCGGCTCAGGCCAGTACCTTTTGTCCCTGGAAGGCATTCTGCAGCGGGGCCACCTCACAGGCCTTGTGGACCCCGAACACCTTGCACATGGAGCAGGTGGGCACCTCGCAGGTGAGGCAGTAGATGTTGATTTTCTCATCTTCATGCTCCTTGCACATGGGGTGGCCACCCTTCTTCAGGGGCCGACTGAAGTAGAAAACAGTTGCCAGTCATGGAGGGGTAGCACCACCCAGAGTCCCTGCCTCCTTCCCCAGCTCCGGTCAGAGGAGGCTAGCCCAGATCCATGGCCCTAGCCACTGGCACTCAGTGGCCGCTGCCTTTTCTTTTTACCCTCTGGGGACCCAGGACCAGGGAAGCCAATGACACCAACACTATCCCACATCCAAGAACTCTCAAACCCCAGTTTCCCCAGTGCAGATGACATGGGAAGTGTCATAGAATTCCAGAGGGTCAGAGCTGGAGACATTTGAAAGAAGAAGAAAATGGGGCCCGGAAAGGTGAAATGACTTGTCCAAGGTCACCTGGCAAGTCAGGGAAGGGTAGGGCTGAGTACATTTGCTCTAATTATAGGCACCATAGTTCTTGGTTATTGTGGGCCAGGCTCTGAGCTAAGCATTTTATACTCATGTCCTCATTTAATTCTATATTTAATCCACGAGACTGTAACTTCCATCAAGGCAGGGAAGGTTGCCTGCTTCTTCACCCCTGAATCTACAGTGTGTGGTGCCTGGCATAGTGGTGTTGGTAATAAAATAAAGGTACCAAAAAACCAAACCCAGTGCCATCGAGTCGATTCCGACTCATAACGGCCCTATAGGACAGAGTAGAACTGCCCCATAGTTTCCAAGGAATGCTTGGTGGATTCGAACTGCTGACCCTTTAGTTAGCAATCGTAACACTTACCACTACACCACCAGGGTTTCCTAAATATAGGTAGAAAGAATAAATCAATAAGCATGCCATGAGGGTGCCCCAAAGCTCAAAGGAGGAAGCAAGGTATCTGTCCCAAGTCACACAGCTAGAACATAGGGGACCCATGGCTGTTCAACAGTCTAGCACAAGCCTTGACTCCTAGTCCAGAGATTCTTCCCAAGGTCCAGAGTCTCTTCCTTTTCTCCTTCCCAAACACACATTCTCAGGATGCCTTTCTCCCTTTATCTTGCTGTCCACATAGGGCCTCAGCTATGTCACTTGTGCTTCTCTTGAAGTATCTGTCACTTCCTACCCTAGCCTCCATTTAGAGCCAACACCATGTCTACACTGTCTTATTGTCCAGCCTCTAACACAGCAGGCATCTCATAAGTGTCAAATGGATGACTGTCCACAATCAGTATGAATGCCTCACCTCCAAACAGCCTTGCATGACCGATTGCACCCCAGATTTATTGTTGCACCCCAGACTTACTGTTGCACCCCAGACTTATTGTTCTTTTAAGTTATTAAATAAGCCCCTTTCCAGATTTGTCTTTTTACATCTTTAGCCCAGGGCCCCCCATGTTGAGAAGGGTCCCCCTTTGCCACCTGACTCTGTCCTCTGGGAAGGGAGCACTGGGGTGGCAGTGGGTGCTGAGGGAGGCACAGATCCTGCAGGTCTGGGGCCTTGTGCCCAACACCCTCCCAGATACCCAAACTCCTGAGCCCAGGCTTTAGCATCTGGATTCAAATCCAGATTGTTCCGTCACTCAATTTTTGTGATCTCAGACAAATGGTTTCACCTCTCTAAGCCTTGGCTTCCTCCCAGGTCTACTGCAGTCATAGCAGGAGTTGCCTGTAATGAATGTGTAATGCCTGGCACAGAGCAGATCCTCATAAAGGACAGCTATCATTGTCATTCAATTATTCAGAAAGGTCTAGAAAGGTTCATGCACACTGTGCTCTTCATAAGTTGATACTAGATGGGTTAATATTTTGATGTGATGTCAGTTTTATTATTATCGTAATGATCAACCATACATTTGTGTTATTGTAATATTGAGCTCTATCAAAATGAGAGGCAATCTGGCATAGTGGTTAGGAATATTCACCGTGGAGTCGATCAGACTGGGATCTCTCTCTCAGCTTCATCACTTACTTGCTGTGTGACCTTGGAAACCTCTGCCCCTCTGAGCCTTCATTTCCTCACCGTGAAATGGGGATAAGAGTACTTTATAGGGTTATTATGATGATTAAATAGGGTAATGCTTAAAAAGTACTTAGTACAGCTCTTACACATAAAACAAAAACCAGACTCATTGTCATCAAGTCAGTACCGACTCATAGCAACTCTATAGGACAGTACAACTGCCCCACAGGGTTTCCAAGGCTGTAAATCTTTACAGAAGCAGGCTGGTGGGTTCAAGCCACCAACCTTTTGGTTAGCAGCCAACTGCTTAACCACTGTGCCACCAGGGCTCCTAGTACCCCACACATAAAAAAAAAAGTAGGTACTTAATAAATATTTGGTATTTTTTTAATCATCGATATCCTATTTCACAATCACAATAACGGATCTCACTGTCCCCTTTTGTAGACGAGGGAAATGAAGGCCCAAAGGCCAGTGCCTGAGTGCGTTAGTAACAGATTCAGACAGAAAGGCCAGGGCTCTTTCTCAGCAGGCCTGGTCTGCCACCCTCCCTCCAGCAGGGCATTACCAGTAGCAGGTGCTCAGTAAAGGTTTTGGACCACAAGGGCTGTGGGATCAGGCTCCTGGAAGTCTTGTCAGGATGTCCTGACTGTATGTAAAGCTCTCTCCGGTTTGAAGCCTGACACTGTGTAACTTCTACCACTCACAAATTCTGCCTGAGACTGAGCTGCTCTTTCATAAACAGATTTGGAACTAGATCAACTGTGTCTCCTTCTAGATCACCTACTTCCACAACCTTGGGTAAATGGATTCACCTCTCTGAACCTCAGCTTCCTCATCTGTGAAATGGGGATAATAAAAGTTGTGGCCGATCCATAGGATTGTTAAGAGGTGCCGAGAAGAAGCATCCCAGTGCTGGTGCCTGCTGACCCACGGCGGGTAACTACTGGCCGAATTCTCCCTGGGTGCTTTCTCTTTTCAGGGCCGCTTAGCTGGCCCGGGTGCCTCTCTCTCCCTCTCCCGTCTCATCTTTCCCTTGCTTTCTGTCTCAGCATCTCCCAGAAGGGCAGCCTGCTGTCTGGACTCCTCCTTATTCACTGACTGATACTGAGAGCCAGGGTTGGGGCGTATGTTCCTCAGGCAGAAGGAAATGGCTCTCTGGACTGCTGGGAGGCCGGATCCTGAGCGGAAGTAGGAAGAGAAGGACAGCCGGGGAGAGCTGGTACAGAATGGCAGAGGTGGGAGGATCAGCTGACCTGGAACACTCCTGCTTGTAGATGTCGATGATGTTCTCCACCAGCAGGTTCCTCTGCAGGCCGTACACTCCATGCCGGTCCATGATCACCTCGTGGCGACAGGAGGGGCAGCGGAAACGGCCACCAGACATTGACACCGAGCCACTCCGGTTGGTCCAGTAGGGATTTGCAGCCTGCAGATGGCAAGGGCAGAGGTGGGGCCTGGGATCCCTGGCCAGCCCTTTCCCTTTCTGATCTCCTGTTAGCCGTCCCCACCCCTGCCTACCCCAACCATTCTTGTCGAACCATATGACCTGCCAGAGGCCTAACTAAGGTATGGTAGGTAGGGCAGTGCCCTGGGTGCCACCTGAGGAGGGGTGCTAACGAGCAGTTTTGATTCCACTGGCCATCCGCCATTGCCGTTTCCATCGCCAGCTGTGAGAGATCATTCAACAATTTAAAGCTAATTGCCATAGGCGCTGTTTTCCACAGACAGGCCCCTGCGTGGAGCTCCCCATTCTGACATGAGAACCAGCCCATTTTACACATGGAGCACCTGAGAAGCAACTAAGCAATCAATAACCACACAAGATAATATACCTGCTTTAAGAATCAGTGAACCTGGGTTCAAGTTACATTTATTCGATAAACGACTTCGAATAAACAACAACAAAAAAAACCCAAACCCATTGCTGTAGAGTCACTTGCAACTCCGCAACCCTTTAGGACAGAGTAGAACTGCCCCACAGGGTTTCCGAGGAGCACCTGGTGGACTCGAACTACTGACCTCTTTTGGTTAGTAGCCATAGCTCTTTAACCACTACACCACCAGGATTCCCATGTGACTTTGAACAAGTAACCTTATCTAAGCCTCAGTATGCCCCTTCATGAAATGGACATTATAATTAGAGCAAGCTCCTAGGGTTGCTACTTTGAAGATAAAACAGCGAAAGAGCGTTTATGTAAAGTGCTCCTGGGGAAACTTGATCCCCGCTTCCCAGCCAGAAGGTCCACTCTGGTTCCTTTCTTAGGGCGGCTGGGCACCCCCACCCCTCCACAGGATTACAGGGACCAACCTCAAAAGGGAAGATGCCTCTACCGTCCAGTACCTCCCCACCACCCTCCTCCCAAAGCTCCGGGCCCCCTGCCACTGTAGAGCTGGCTCCAGCCCCAGGGGTCTGGTTTCTCTCTCCTTTCCGCTTGCCTCCCCTACTTATCTCTTGAGGCATTTGACTCTTGATCGGAAAGTCAACTGCCTTGCTTAGGGCAGGGGTGGGGGAGCTGTAGGCCTGATGGAGAGGGGAAACGTGCGTCATGGAGAAGGACTGGAGTGGCCAGAGCAGCCTCCCTCGCACCCCTCAGCTGAGTCCTCAGGCCTCTGCACGGGGGCGCGGGGGGGACTCATTTTGCAGGGGACAGAGCCAGCAGCAGTTTGGAAAGGTCCTGGGCTAGGTGAGAAGGGTTTTACTAGACCATGCCGGGCACTGACCTGGAAGATGTCATTGGCACACTTCCGGCAGAGGTTGTGCTGACACGGCAAGATGACCACTGGCTTGGTAAACATCTCCAGGCAGATGGGGCAGATGAGCTGCTTCTCCAAGTTCTCCATGGGGTTCCCAATCTGGATCAGACTGGATTTATAATCCATATTGTCGGTAGGTATAGGCCTACCTGGCTGCCTCCTTCGCCTGCACCTAACTATGGGCAGACCTGGGGCTCTTGCCTTTGTCACAAAACACCCGCACAGAGCCTCTTTGCCTCCTTCTTCTGGCGCCCGAATTCTGTCTTGGGCTGAGGCCCCTCTGATATTTATAGCTGGACCCTGGTCACATGAGCCCCGGGAGGGAACCAGCTGAGCATTCCGATGCCAGTTGGCTGCCGGGGTTTGAGTTTCCTCCAGGCCTGGAAGACTCACCCTCTCAAATCACACGTGGGGATGAGCAATCGCTGTTCTCCCAGGATGGGGGTCGTAAACAAGAACAGCCTGTTCGGAGGCAGGCCGCAGGGAGGAATGGGTACTCAGAATTGTCTCCAGAAATTGGTTCTCCCCCCGACCCCCGGCTGGGGAGGCAGGGCTGGGACTCATCCAGCGAACCATTAGGATTCAAGGGGTTAATAGCCAGTGCCCCCTCAAAGACAGGAGAGAAACCCTCTGACCTAAATCAAGTCCTTTCCCCTCAGGGCTTTGAACCTGATCTGTCCCTTTTGAACCCCTGCTGAGAATTTGCACTTCTAACAAGCCCCCCCCCCCCGCCCACCCAGTTATACATAAGAATCACCTGGGGATCTTGCTAAACTATAGATTCTGGTTCAGTGTATCTGGGGTGGAAAAGCAAATCCTCAGCAGAGAACTTGTTAGAAATGCAAATTCTCAATAGGTGTTCAAACCCCAAGTTGGAAGCCCTGTTTCTCTTCTCTGGAGTCCTGGGCACCTCCCAAGATGTGGGGTAAGGGAGCCCCTCTTTCTGAGCCCATCCCTCTGCCTCGGACCTGAGCACAACATTTTGCTGGAGACCTTGGAGTCCCCATCCTCTATCCCTTGATAGGGACCCCATCCTTCCATCAAATCTTCTTGAGTCTCCTAGCCAGTCCCTCCATCCCTTGGCCACCAACTCCACTTTCATGTTGAAAGGGCTCCCTGGAGCTCATCCAGTCCTCTCACTGTATAGATTTTGAAACTGGGATTTGGAGAAAGAAAGGGTCTTGTCACTTGAAAAGTAGTAGGTGGCAAAGCCAGGAGCCTTATTTATTCATCAAACATTTTTCTGGCTATACATTAGGCACCAAGGTGACAGGTAAATGAGTAATCCCTTTCCCTGCCCTGAGATGCTCACAGCCCAGGAAGTGAGACAAAAATAACTATCATATTGGAGCCCTGGTTGCTCAGTGGCTAACAGCTATGGCTGCTAACCAAAAGGTCAGCAGTTCGAATCCACCTGCTGCTACTTGGAAACCCTGTGGAGCAATTCTGCTCTGTCCTGTAGGGTCCCTATGAGTCAGAATCAACTCAACGGCAATAGGTAGGTAGAGCCACAGATTTCCTAACCTAGATCCATAGAAGTTATCCAGATGTTGCTCTCTGCACAAATTTTAGAGTTTCTCCATGTCCTTCTGGACATCTTCCATGTTGGCAGGTTGCTGTTGTTGTTATTAATTGCCATCAAGTTGGCTCCAACTCATGGCAACCTTATGTATAACAGAACAAAACATTGCCTGATCCCACATCATCCTCACAATTGTTGGTGTGTTTTAGCCCATTGTTGCAGCTACTGTGTCAATCCATCTCGTGGGGGGTTTCCCTCATTTTCACTGATCCTCCACTTTACCAAATGTGATGTGCTCATCTAGTGATTGGTCTTTCCTGATGACATGTCCAAAGCAAGCAAGACAAAGTGTCACCATCCTAACTTCTAAGAAGCATTCTGACTGTACTTCCTTCAAGACTGAATTGTTTGTACCCCTGGCGATTCACAGTATATTCAATACCCTTCGCCAACACCACAATTCAAATGCGTCAATTTTTCTTTGGTCTTTCTTTTTCATTGTCCACTTTTCCCATGCATATGAGGCAATTGAAAAGATCATGTCTAGAGTCAGGCGCACCTTAGTATCAACGTGACATCTTTGTTTTTTAACACTTTAAACAGGTCTTTTGCAACAGATTTTCCCAATGCAATATGTTGTTAGATCCTTGACTGCTGTTTCCATAGGTGTTGATTGTTGATCGTTGATCCAAGTCAAATGAAATCCTTTACAACTTCAATCTCCATCAATTCCTGGAGCTTTGGTTTTCTCTAATGCCTTCATTACAGCTTGAATGCCTTCCCTCAACACCAGCAGTTCTTGATCACATGCTACCTCCTGAAATGGTTGTACGTCAGCCAGTTCTTTTTGGTACAATGACTCTGTTTATTCCTTCCATTTTCTTTCGGTGCTTCCTGCATCATTAAATTTTTTGTCCATAGAAGTCTTCAATATTGTAACTTAGGCTTAAATTTTCTTTTCAGTTCTTTCAGCTTGAGAAATACATATCGTGTTCTTCCGTTTCGGTTTTCTAACTCCAGGTCTTTGCATATATCATTATAATTTTCCTTGTCTTCTCAAGCCTCCCTTTGATATCTTTTGTTCAGCCCTTTTACTTCTTCTGTTTGCTTTAGTTACTCTGTGCTTAAGAGCAAGTTCCAGAGTCTCTTCTGACACATTCATTTTGGTCTTTTCCTTCTTTCTCTTAACTATCTTTCACTTTCTTCATGTATGATTTCTTTGATGTCATCCCTCCCACAACTCATCTGGTCTTCAGTCATTAGCATTCAGTGCGTCAGATCCATTTTCAGATGGTCTCTAAATTCAGGTGGGATGTACTCAAGGCTCTCATGGACTTGCTTCGATTTTCTTAGGCTTCATCTTGAACTGGCATGCAAGCAATTGATGGTCTGTTTTTTTCTGTAATCAGCTCCTGGTTTTGTCTTGACTGATAACATTGAAGTTCCCCATCATTTCTGAACACAGGTATAGTCGATTTGATTCCTGTGTAATCCATTTGGTGAGGTCCATGTGTATAGTTCATGCTGTTGAAAAAAGTGTTTCCAGTGAATAACTCATTGGTCTTAAAGAATTCTGTCATGCAATCTCTGGCATTGTTCCTATCACCAAGGCCATATTTTCCAACTACTATTCCTTCTTCTTTGTTTCCAGCTTTCAATTCCAATCATCAGTAATTATCAATGCATCTTGATTACATGTTTGGTCTATTTCAGACTGCAGCAGTTCGTAAAAATCTTCAGTTTCTTCATCTTTGGTATTTGTGATTGGTGCATAAATTTGAACAATAGTCATATAAACTGGTCTTCCTTTTAAGCATACGGATATTAGCCTATCACTGACAGAGTGTACTTCAGGAGTGATCTTGAAATGTTCTTTTTGACTGTGGATGTGACACTGTTCCTCTTCAATTTGTCATTCGCGGCATAGGAGACCATATGTTTGTCTGATTCAAAATGGCCAATACCAGTCCATTTCAGCTCACTATTGCCTGCAATGTTGATCTTCAAGCATTCAATTTTATTTTTGATGACTTCCAATTTTCCTCGCTTCATGCTTTATACATTCCATGTTCTGATTATTAATGGATGTTTGCACCTCTTACTTCTCATTTTGAGTCAAGTTGGCAGGTAGAAGTCATTAAGGCAGTTCCAGTGGTTGTTTTTAGGGTAGAATCTCATGCAAAGGGACTTTGAAGCTACCCTGTATAAAGTGCTGGAGCAGGAGAGTGGGTAGAGTTCAGGAGCAGTGGCATCAGACATCAGGATGAACCTTATGAGGCCATGGAACATACAGCAGGCATATCAAGAAAAAGGTACAATGGGAGAATAGATTTGATCACATCAGTCCCAAGAAGATTTGATGACTGAAGCCACAAGACAAGGCCTAGTGAGTAGTAATGGCAGAGGATCTAAACTTGGGAAAAGGAGGAAATGGGAGGGAGAAGATAAGGAGCCTATCTGAAAAAGAGGAGACCTAGAAGACAAAGGGCAGGAGATTTTCAAGGGGAAGGTGGTCTCCATAAAATGTTAATATCTAGTTTTTGCTGAACACTTAGGTATTGTGTGCCAGGCACTGTGCTAAGTGCTTTGTATGTATCATTTCATTTCGTCTATATGTAATATTTCATTTCATCATCTCAATAACCAATAATATAAGAACCATTGTATCCTCAATCCACAGATGGAGAAACTCAGGCAAGGAGAGGCAAAAAACTTATATGTGGTCACACAACTAGTAAGAAGTGATTCCAGGACATAAACCCAGATATGCTCGACTCAGGAGCCCAACTCTCTCACCTCTCCACTGAATAACCAGTCAGCACTACCAGGCCAGCCAGGGGTCAGAGAGGGATAAGGATTGAGAAAAGTCTATCCTAGCTTCCTTACTCGCAAAATTCCTGTTTTGTTCACGCGTCGGCACCACTATGCTCAGGGAGGAGAAAGCTTCATTCCTGCCTTTGAGTGGAGTTGTGAGAGGATGGGGTGGCCACCATCTTGTAACCATGGGGGGACAAGCCCAAGGAAGAAATCAACACCCTGAGGATGGCAGAGAGGAACTATAGAAAACTGCTGGGTCATTGATGCCCTCATTGTGCTGCCAGTTTATTCAACCCTGAAGCTGCCTACTTATGGATTACTTAAGATGTGAAACAGCAAATGCCATTGTAGTTGAATTATTCTCTTACTTGCAACTGAAACCATCCTATATACATTTATGATTCCAACTCCTATCTGCCAATGATTCCTAAATCTCTATTTTCAGGGCTTCTCTCTTCCCTAAGCTACAAATTTGTTAGAGATCCCTACTGGGGATGTCCCAAAAGCACCTCAAACTCACCATATCCTAAATGGAACACATCATCTTGCCCATGCAATGCTCCTCCTTCTCTTTTCCCTGTCTTAGTGAATAGCACTACCATCCACCCATTTGCACAAACTGAAAAGCTGGAAGTCCTATTATGGCTCCTGCCTTCCTCCCATTGCACACCCAGCCGATCTCTGCATCAGGCATGGCTTCATCTTTGTGTCTCAATTGTCGTACTGTTATCATCTGTGAGTTTGACTCTTCAGATTTTAAAGACCTGTGGGTGCCTGTCTCTATTCATCTCTGTACCCCCAGTGCCTGGCACACAGTAGGCACTCCACAAATGTGTTTTAAATGAATAGATGAGTGAATGAATGAGTTAAATAAGGGAGCAGCACGCTTAGCAGAGATTAAGGTACTTGAGCAAGATTTTTGGCTGAGATAGTGGAGCCAGTGGAGGGAGAGCATTGGAAGATGGGGAAGAAGGCTGGCTGAACAAATTCTAGGGCCTGGGGAAGGAAGAGCAGTGCTCCACCCTCTGAGATAGGAGGACGGGAGAGAGCAAACAATGGAGGTGAGGATCAGTGGTGTTGGAAAGTAGAGACAGAGGTGCTCATATTTGATGACCTCGATCAAGAGAGAATTGAGGCCAACTTCTGAGGCTAAGGCTGGGGAAAGGGAGCATGAGCATGAGAGGATGGTGGGAAGAGTTTGGACCATTCAGTGGGGAGCACAAGAGGAAGTGCCCTAGAGACCACTGGAAGGACTACCTGGGAGCAGAAGAGTCTCACTGATGTTTGCCAACGTGGATTTGTCGTTTGCGAGGAGCCATTCACACTGTTCTGTTGACTTTCTCCAGTCACACTTGGCAGTCCAGGTGCAATGCCAAGCAAATGGACAGTGGGATTGACTCCAGCCTGGGGATTGGCAAGCGCAGCACTACTGAAAGTCAAGAGGTGAGGAAGGGAAATTCCACATGGGCCAGGCTGGGCATCAAAACATGTCTTGTCATTTAATCCTCACAACAGTCCTGCAAGGGAGGTATTATGATCCTCGTTTTTCCCGTGAGGAAATAAGATTCAGAGAGTTAATTGGCTTGGCCAAAGCCACACAGCCCCAAGTGGCAGTGGGAGAGCCAGGCAGAAGTTTACATCCAAGGTAGGCTGACTCCTAAACCTGTGCTTCTCCCCCAGAAATGTTTATTGAGTGCCTTCTATGTGCCAGGCACTGTGCTAAGCCCTTTATGTTCATCCTCTTGTTCATCCTTCAAAACAGCTCAGTGAAGCAAGGGCCATGATCTTCCCTGTTTTACAGCTGAGCTACAAGCAAGTGACTCAGAAAGGGTAAGTCTCTTGGCCAAGATCCCCCAGCCTGTGAGTGGCAGAGCCAGCATCAGAACCAGGAAGCTATAAACCAACTTCATTTCCAGTTATTAGAACATACTTGAAAGCTATGGTACTGGCAGATGAAGAAACAAATAGGAGATCTCAGTGGTGTACCTGGGCCCAGAGCTCATTTTACGGCCTCTCTACAAGTCACCTCATTGACTTGTTTCTAGTGTTTATTAATGAAAATTTCAAATATGCAACAGTAGAGAGAATAGTATAATGAGCCCATGTAGCCAAATCCAGCTTCGTCTCTTAGTATTTCTCCAATCTTATTTCATCTACGCTCCACACACTTCTTTTGGGGGGAATTTTTTTTTCTTTTTTGAGTTTTCATAAAATCAAATTTATTTAATATAAAAGGACCACTCTATATTCTGAAGTTGTCTCCCTTACAGTACCACTTTAAAAGTAGTCTATAGAAAAATAAATGATAGTTTTTTTTTATTGTGCTTTAAGTGAAAGTTTACAAATCAAGTCGTCTCTCATACAAAAATTTATATACACCTTGCTATATACTCGTAATTGCCCTCCCTCTAGTGAGACAGCACACTCCTTTCCTCCACTCTCTATTTTCATGTCCATTCGGCCAGCTTCTGACCCCCTCTGACCTCTCATCTCCCCTCCAGACAGGAAATGCCAATATAGTCTCATAATGTCTACTTGATCCAAGAAGCTCACTCTTCACTAGTATTGTTTTCTATCCCATAGTCCAGTCCAATCCCAGTCTGAAGAGTTGGCTTTGGGAATGGTTCCTGTCTTGGGCTAACAAAAGGTCTGGGGACCATGACCTCTGGGGTTGGGGGAATATTTTAAAGCAAATCTTAGACATCAAGTCATTTCATCCAAAAATACTTCAGTATACATTTCTAACTGAGAAAGGATTTTTTTTTTACATAATCACCATGCCGTTATCATAATTAACAAAAATAACAATAGTTTTTTAGTATTATGTAATTCTCAGACCATTTTCAGACCACTTTTTTGTCTCAAATCAGATCCAAAGAAGGTCTTACACATGGCATTTTGTGTTTTTTGTCTCATGAGTCCCTTTTAATCTGTAAGGATCATCTTCCCTACCATTCTTTTGTGCCATTGATTAGTCAGAGAACAGTTCAGGGTATTATGATTCTTATTTCTATATCAGGAACTGAGGTTCAGAGAGGTTAAGTGACTTGTGGCAAGTCACCCAGCTGAGGTTCAGGTTATTTCATTTCAGACTGCCCCTACAGTTTGTGTTGCTAGTGGGAGGAGTTGCAGGGCCTGAGAAGTTCCCATCTCCTTGGCGGGGCAGGCAAACAGCTCGGAGAATGTCCTGAGCCAGGCAAGAAAAAGGGAGAAGTGGAAGGTAGTAGTAATTAGTATAATAACTGCCATTGAGTCAGTGCTTACGTGTGGCTGGCCATTTACTAAGTGCCCTACAGAATTATTTCAGGCAGTTCTCACAACAACCATGAGTAGGTCATGTTTATTATCCACATTTACAGATGAAGAAACTGAAGCATGCACTCTTGTATGACATTACCACAAGTCTTGGGCTGGAATAAGGAGAGCTGAAATAGGCATGTTTAACCTCAAAGTCTATGTGCCAGTGTTTGTGGCCAGAGAGGAGACTTTTCAGAAACCTGAGATTTTGAGACCTCTTGATTCAAGGGAGAAAACCCTGGCCTGAGGCCTGGACACCTGGGCTTCATCTCCAGCTCTCCCAGAGATTCACAATGAGATGCGTGGAGCCACGCCTACCTTCAGTTTCCTCATCTGCCAAATGGGGCAATGGTTGGAGATAATCCCCCAGGCACCTCCGCCTCCCCAGTGGCCAGGTTCTCAGCCTGAGGCATGCCCAGGCGGTGGTGATGCTGGAGAGAAAACCATCCTCCCTCTCTCCCCTTTCACATCACAAGGTCTGGGCTTGTTGAAATGCTTCCTTGGGACACCATGGAACAGACCTTTTTCATGTGCATGTGCTTGTTCTTCCCCTACCCCGCCCCCTTGCCTCCCCTGGAGGGGGGCCTGTCCCTCCTCCTTCTCTGAATTTCCCCTTGAGCTTCTGCGGTCCCTGGAGCACCCTCAGAAAGGGAGGGGTAGGGGAGTGGAGTGTTTTTCTTACAGTTTGAAATTCCTGTCACATGCTTCAGTGTCATTCTCATCGAGGAATCATCCTGGATCCCAGAATCAAACTGATGGGTCATTTGATCTAGAAGTAGAAGCCAGAGCAGTTGGCAGAGGCAGGACCATGAGGTTTGGGTCAGGATGCAGTGCCCTGGATGCCAGGACAAAGCCCACAGGCCTGGCCACACGCCATGGAAGGGGAGTAGAGCAACCTGGGTCTCACCACTCAGGGCCTAGGCCAGGAGACCCATGGGCCTCCTCCCTCTGCCTCCAGGCCTAGACAAACCATTACTACAAGATCCTGAGAGGATACCTGGGGAGTAATGGATCTGACTTCAAGTTTAGGCTCCTCCATGTATCAGCTGTGCTACCTTGGACAGGTTACTGAGCCTCTCTGTGTCTCAGTTTCCTCATCTATAAAATAAGGGTTGGGTAGGATAACGGAAGGTGGCACAGTGGTTAAGCTCTCAGCTGCAACCAAAAGGTCAGCAGTTTGAACCTACCAGCTGCTCTGCAGGAGAAAGATGTGGCAGTCTGCTTGTGATTTACAGCCTTGGAAACCCTATAGGGCAGTTCTACTATGTCCTATAGGGTCACTATGAGTCAGAATCGACTTGACGTCAATGGGTTTTCAGAGGAATTGTCTCTCCAGGCCTTCCTAGGCCCAAGAGTCTAGGGTTCTGTGTGAATATCCTTCCCCAGCACACTATCCCTTTCTGAAAATTGATAGCACAGTTGTGGGAGCCCATTTTCCCAGGCTCTGGTGCATGGAGACATTCAACAAATGTTGTTATCAAGACGGTTGAGGGAATACTATTAGCTAACATTTATTGAACAGTTACTACGGGTGTCCCCATTATCTGCATATTTGTTATCTATTGCTATATAATAGATTACTCTAAACTCTAGGAGCTTAAAACAATACCCAAACCCAGTGCCATCGAGCTGATTCCAACTCATAGTGACCCTATAGGACAGAGTAGAACTGCCCCATAGAGTTTCCAAGGAGCGCCTTGCGGATTTAAACTGCCAACCTTTTGGTTAGCACCCGTAGCACTCAACCACTACACCACCAGGGTTTCTGCTTAAAACAATAGTAAACATCTATTATTATTATCTCACACAGCCTCTGTGGATCAGGAGTTCAGGACAACTTAGCTGGGTGGTTCTGGCTCAGGGTCTCTAATGAGGTTGTAGTCAAGATGTTGGCTGGGGCTACAGTTTGGTTTATCTGGAAGAAGTACTTCTAAAATGGCTCACTCACATGGCTGGCAAGTTGGTTGGAGGCTTCAGTCCCTCACCACATGTATCTCTCCATAGGACTTCTTGAGCATCCTCAAAACATGGCAGCTGGCTTCCTCCAGGGCAAGGGATCAAAAAGAACAAGGCAGAAGTAGCTAAGTCTTTATGACCTAACCCCAAAAGTCTCACACTATCACTTTCACAGTAACACAGACCAACCCTGATACAGTATAGAAGGGGACTACACGAGGACAATGAATAATGGGAGGCAAGAATTACTTAGGACTATCTTGGAGGCTGGCTATCACAGTGTGTTCTAAGTGTCATATCTATTAATTCATTCATTAATACATGAGGTCAGTACCATCATCATCCTCATTTTACAGGTAAAGAAACTGAGGCACAGAGAGACTAGGTAACTTGCCTAAGATCACACTTGTAGGAAATGGTCTGGGGCATTGAACTGCTTAGCTCTTGCTCTTAAGCTTTCCCTCCTCTATTGCCCCATTAACACTGGCCCTGAACACTCCCTGATTCCTGCCTGGCCCCTGGGCTGGGATGAGAAACTCTCTTCACTGAGTGGGGCCTGGGGTAGCATTGGGAAGACTTGGAAACAGGATTGGAAGAAGCCACCATAGCAAACTCAAGGTCCAGGGGCTCAGCGCTGATCCAGATGTTCCTTTGCTTGTACCCCAGAGAGAGAGTCTTGGGGTCCAGCTGTCCACCCCACCAGGCCTGTTGCTCCCCACCCCAGCAGCTTGATCCTGGGGGTTGCCACATACACCCTTGGGGACTATCCAGATCATAAACAGTGACCAAGAGGAAAACTATATTTAAACTGGCCGTTGCTCCGTAAACAGAGCTAAAAGACAAGTGACCAGCTGGCAGAAAACGCTAGAAACACATGTGACGACAAAGAGTCAATATCCATAATACATTAAAAATTAAAAAGGACACTAATTGAGTCCATGAACAACCGGCTCCTTTGCCATGAGACCAGAAGAACTGGTTGGTGCCCAGCTGCCATTACTGAACATGGCAATCAAAGATTCTAGAGAAGAATCTTGATCAAAAGGGAGAAAATGCAGAACAAAATTTCAAATTCTCATGGAATCCAGACTTTCTGCAGCCGTGGGGGCTAGACGAACCCTGAAATTATTGCCCTGAGATAATCTTTAAAATTTAAACCAAAAATATTCACTGATGTCTTCTTAAATCCAAACAATAGTTTAGCTCAACTAATGAAAAATGCCTGCATTGAGCATTATGCTCTTTTAAGGACTATCTATACAGGATCAAAGTGACAACAGCAATTCAAAAGGTTAGATAGGAACTGTAGGGGGCAGTGAATTTATGTTAATGGGAGAGGAACAATTTGGAAAAGAAGGAAGAATGAATGGTTGCACAACTTGAAGAATGTAATCAACGTCACTGAATTGTACATGTAGAAATAGTTGAATTGGTATACGTTTTGCTGCATATATTCTCAACAACATAATAAATTTTTTTTTAATTTTTTTAATTAAAAAGCATGCAAAGCTGAGGGCAATGGGGACCATGGTCTTGGAAATATCTAGTTCAATTGGCATAACATAGTTTATAAAGAAAATGTTTTACATTCTACTTCGGTGAGTAGCATCTGGGGTCTTAAAAGCCTTGAGTGGCCATCTAGGATGCTCCACTGGTCTCACCCCTTTGGCAGCGAGGGAGAATGAAGAAAACACAAGGGAAAGATTAGTCCAAAGAATTAACGGACCACGACTACCACCAACTCCACCAGACTGAGTCCAGTACAACTAGATGGTGCCTGGCTACCACCACTGACTGCTCTGACAGGGATTACATTAGAGGGTCTCAGACAGGGCTGGAGAAAAATGTAGAACAAAATTCTAACTCACAAAAAAAGACCAGACTTACTGGCCTGACAGAGACTGGAGAAACCCCAAGAGTGTGGCCCACAGACACCCTTTTAGCTCAATAATGGAGTCACTCCTGAGGTTCATACTTCATCCAAAGATTAGACAGCCCATTAAACAAAACAAGACTGAAGGGGCACACCAGCCCAGGGGAAAGGACGACAAGGCAGGAGGGGACAGGGAAGCTGGCAATAGGGAACCCAGGGTCGAGAAGGGAGAGTGTTGACATGCCATGCAGATGTTAATCATTGTCATAAAAAAATATGTGTGCTAACTTTAATGAGAAGCTACTTTGTTCCGTAAACCTTCATCTAAAGTACAATTTATTTTTTTTTAAAAATCCAGGCAAAGCATAAAAAAGGCAGTTCACAGAGGAATAAATGCCAATGCCGTCTCTAAAAATGAACAAAAAAGGTGCTTATCCTCACTAATTTAAAAAATCACATTAACACCACTACTAAAATATTTATCTTTAATATTTTTGTCAATCTCATAGAAAAAAAATCTGATTTCTTCTATTAGATTGACAAAAATATTAAAGATTAATAATATCCAAGGTTGGTGAGGGCATAGGTAAATGGGTACGGCTGCTACTCTTGACCTTGGTGGGGGATGCAATTGATAAAATCGGAATGGAAAGTCTTCATGGATGTGGCTCAGCAATTGTACTTCAAGGGATCTATCCTACAGAAAACCTAAAAAAAGGACAGAAAAGAGCTAGCTAGCTAGCTAAAGTAGATATAAATAAACCCTTTGCCATCAAGTCGATTCAACTCCTAACGACCCTACAGGACAGAGTAGAACTGCCTCCGTAGAGTTTCCAAGGAGCGCCTGGTGGATTTGAATTGCCTGCCTTTTGGTTAGCAGCCACAGCACTTAACCACTATGCCACCAGGGTTTCCTAAAATAGATTATAGATATCCAAGGGGCTCTGATGGCATAATAGATTATTAAGCACTTGGCTGCTGACAGAAAGGCCAGTGGTTTGAACCCATCAGCTGCCCTGTGAGGAAACGATGTGACAGTCTGCTTCTGTAAATATTTACAGACTTGGAAACCCAATGGGGCAGTTCTACTCTGTCCTATAGGGTAGCCATGAGTCGGTTTGGTTGTACAGATATTCAGATATGTAAACCTATTTGCACTCAAGGATGTTTTTGCAACATTGTTCATAGTGACAAAACCTTGGAAACAACCAAACTTCTCTCAGTGGAATGAATAAATAAATTGTTGTGTGGTCAGATAGTGAAATACTATACAGCAATGACAGGGGAGAAACATTGTCACATGCAATGACATGGATAAATCTCATAAACAGAATGTTGAGCGAAAGAGGACATACTGTGTGATCCTATTTATGTAAAGTTCAGAAGAAAGCAAAACTAATATAAGCTGTTAGAAGGCAGGATAGTGGTGCCCCTTGATGGGAGGGGTGCAGTGAGGGGACCAGGAGAGGGCCCAGGTGAAGGGTCCTAGAGGTGCTGGTCATGGTCTGGTTCTTGAACTAGGTGCCCATTCCCCTCACGTAGGTACCTAAGGCAGCTACACTCACTTTGTGAAAACACCTCAAATTGTACACTTAGGAATTGTGTGCTTTTCTGAATCTAAATTATACTTGAAGAAAAAGTGTACTGAAAAACAAAAGCACACGCCAACAAGCATTCCAACTGTCTGTGCATAAGAATAAATAAATAAACATATACAAAAATATCCCTTCAATAGAAAAAAAAAATGATATTGCGCCTTGGGAATACCTCAATGAAACGCTGTCAGCAGGAGATGGTTAGACACAAACAGTGATGTAACCTGATTCTTTTCTATTACAAAGTACTGTATGTGTAGGTATGGAAATAAACAGACATATCGAAAATGCTGCACAGGCGTAGAAATGGTTGGAAAGAAATCCCCCAACTGTTAAAAAGCGGCTATTCCTATGCAGCAGAACGGGAGGCGCGAGGGATATTCAGTTTTTAATTTATTTCAGTGAATTGTTACTTTCAAAAATGAAAGCAAAATAGACTAAAAAAGATAAGATCAAATGGGCACCCTCAGGGTCAAGGCAATTGAGGGTCCTTTGTCTACCGTCTTATGGAGCATGCACCCTTCAGGTTATTGGGTAAGGGCTCTGGCGCTCTCTCTCTCACACACACACACACCCACACACACACCCCCCCCCCACACCCTGTTGAGGCTCTCAGAAGAGGAAGTCCTCTTATGAGGAATGGGGGAAGGAGAAGGGGACCAAATGGGTCTGGGAGCCAATGGCTCAGCACCCCTGGGCCAGAGAAGATCCCAGACTGCCATAAGGAAGGCCCCAAGGCCATCTCCTTACCCTGCTCTCAGGCATGAGGTGCCCTCCTGGCTCAGGAAGGAGTGGAGAAGTGGAGACAGGAGGGAAGAGGGAAGAGGGTGGCTTCAAGATGCAAAACACAGAAGTCAGCTCAGAGCCAAGAGGGTGTGAGAGACGGCAAAGGAGGGCTGAGCTGTGGCCTGGGAGATCCAGGAGGCTAAAGGCGAGAGCAGGAGGAGCCAAGAAAGAAAATACAGAGAATCAGAGAGAGTGGCAGAGCCATGGGAGAGAACAATTAAAAGTCGAGCAAGGAGGCTAAAAGAACCATGAAGAAAAAGAAAAAAAAACCAAAACATTGCCTTTGAGTTGATTCCACTGTTGAGTCGATTTCGACTCACAGCAACCCTATAGGACAGAGTAGAACTGCCCCATAGGATTTCCAAGGAGCGGCTGGTAGATTAGAACTGCTGACCTTTTGGTTAGCAGCCATAGCTCTTAACTACTGCACCAGAGGCAAAAAGAGAGATTCAGGGAGGAGAGAAGAGGAAGTGAGAAGACCAGCAGCAGAACGTGGCTTCAGGAGCTGGGGTTCCTTAATGAGGCTCTTCAACAGGGCCCTTAATCGAGGCCCAGCAAGAAACTTGAGCTATAGCTGAGCAGAGCTGGGCCCTCACTTCTGTCAGAGCTGGGTCCTGGCCAGTAAGCCTGGGGAATTTAGGATTAGAAATTTCTGGAAACACAGTGAGAGGAAAGCAGCCCTAGGGTCCCGGGAACAGCCAGGTAAGGCCTGGGGAGAACAGAAGAATTGGTCCTGCTCTCAGTAGGGCTCATTCTCAGGGGGAAGGGCACAGTGCACAAGCCTTCCCAGGGACCCCATTTATTTATTGCCGCCCTAAAAAAAAAAAAAAAAATTTTTTTTTTATGAGGTGGGTGCGACTATCTCCACCTATAGATCATTTGCCTAACTTCACATAGCCAGTAAATGGAACAGCCAAACTTTGAACTCAAATCTGTCTACACCCCAAGCTGGAGGCTCGGCACCCGGCCTGGGAAACAAACAAACAAAAAAAAACCCATTGCCATCGGGTCGATTCCAACTCATAGAAACCCTGTAGGACAGAGTAGAACTGCCCCATAGTTTTCAAGGAGCACCTGGTTGATTCGAACTGCCAACATTTTGGTTAACAGCCACAGCTCTTAATCACTATGCCACCAGGGTTTCTGGAAATATATAGGAATGGGGCAAAGACAGCAGAGAGAAGCAGGGTGCCCTATGTAAAGCTCATAAACATAGCCTGCACGTCTTTGCAGGACCCAGGGTCTCAGAAGCCCCTGCCCAACCAGATGGATCCCCTAAGAAGTTCTGACCAGTGCCTGCAGCCACACCACCACCACTGTCTGGGGCCAGAGCCACACCACCACCACTGTCTGGGGCCCGAGCCACACCACCGCCACTGTCTGGGGCCAGAGCCACACCACCGCCACTGTCTGGGGCCAGAGCCACACCACCGCCACTGTCTGGGGTCAGAGCCACACCACCGCCACTGTCTGGGGTCAGAGCCACACCACCGCCACTGTCTGGGGTCAGAGCCACACACTGCTACTGTCTGGGGTCAGAAGCAGCCACTAAATCTGGCCGCTCTGTTAACTCAGTACTGACACTTTGGGCTCCAGCTGCCGGCAGCCGAAATAGATCCCAGGAGTGCCAGCTTGGCCAGTGGACTGAGCCTCTGCACACAGCCACCCCACCCCCTCTCCACCCCACCTCTTCTACCCCCCACTGTTCACCCCCACCCAGGCCTGTGTTCAGGTAACCAGCTCTCAGGAAGAACCAAGGGTGAGGGCAGTGGGGCAGAAGTGGCCAGAACAGCTTGGGTTCAAATCCTGAAGTCTGAGCCAAATCTGACCTGGTTGACTCGTCTTAAGTGACTTAGGACAATCCAATTCACTGACTGTTTTTTATCTGGTGAGGAGAGCGAGGGTTTGAGCAGTCAGTGACTGAGTGCTTATTACATGCCAGTTTTGTTCAGTCTTTACAATAACTGTGAGAGGTAGGCACCATTGTTTCCATTTTACAAATAAAGAAATAGGCTCAGAGGAGAAGTCATGTGCCCAAGGTCACCTACAGCTTGGGCTCTGGAACCAAAGGAAGGCCTAGATTAAGGGGCCCTGGACTTTTATGAGTCAGAATCAACTCAAGGGCAACGGGTTTTGGTTTTTTTGGTGGCACAATGATTAAGTGCTGGGCTGCTCACAGAAGGGTTGGCGGTTCAAAGCCACCCAGTGGCTCCACGAGAGAAAAGACCTAGTGATCTGCTCCTGTAAAGATTACAGCCTTGGAATCCCTTAGGGGTAGTTCTACTCTGTCATGTAGGGTCACTATGAGTCAGAATCGACTCGACTGCACACAACAACAGCTGCTATTTACTAGCTGTGTGGTCTTAGGCAAGTTACTTTACCTTTCTGAGTCTCAGTCTCCTCATCTGTAGAGATGATATTAAATTAATACCCACTTTATAAAGTTATTGTGAGAATTAAAGAGGTAATATAAAGCTGTTAGCACACTATTTGGCACACAGAAGGCCCTTGATAAATGTTACTGCGATTAATTTGATTGATTTGAACAATGAGATGGTTTGCTCCCTAAGAGCACCAAAGCTAGGGAAAGTTTTTAACTTCCCAAATGGATCCAGGAAGTCTTCCTGAAAGAAGCAACATTTATGTCCTATTTTAACCCAGGACCATGAGTCTACTGTGTGCATATGTGTGTTGTTGTTGGAGTGGGGCAGGCATGGGCAGTGTTTGGGGATAGATAAGGTGGAACAACTGGGGTAGGGAGAGTTGCCTCAGTCTGGGTGTGATGGCAGGGGTGGGGGTCAGGTCAGGTCTAAATATGGGCAGGCCTCCAGACCGCGTTCTCAGAGGATGTCCCACCAGTCTGCTTAGGAGGCACCTTGGATGATAAACACATTGTCACCCTCTGAGCCCCAAGTCAACCTGATGAATCCTGGCAGAGCCATGGAAAGGAGAGGTAGCCCATCTATAAATACTCCATGACTCAGGCTCAGCGTCCTGATGAAAGATCCACTCGTATTTATGGCTCTGTTGCTCCAGGGAGGTGTTCCAGGTCAGGGAGGAAGGTCTAGGGTCTCAGACCTCCCTGTTTTCTCTGCTGGGGCAGGTTTGGGGCCTGGGGCCAGGCCTACCATGGCCTGGCTTCGTGTCCAGTCCATTATGTGACTCTGAGGACACCTCTCACTTCTCTGAGCTGCCAGTCATCCCAGACAACTAGAAAAATAAAATGTTGCCTCTCCCCATCTTTGCCAGATGGGCTATGAGGCAGTCTAGTGGTTGGGTATACAGGTTTTTGGTGCCAGAAATAGAGAGGCCCAGTTCCATCCCTTAAGTAGCTATGTAATTTTAAGTAAGTCACTTCAATTTTCTGAACTTCAGTATTTTGAACTGTAAAAGGATAATAATGGAACTTCCTTCATAGCATTGTCATGAGAATGAAAGAAAAGAATGTATATAGGTGCTGAGCACAGTAACTGGCATGTAGTAAGTAAACCCTCAGTTCATAATAGGTATTATTACTACAAATTAAGCTATATGCTTAAAGGACTTTGAAAGGGGGGCACTTGGGGATTTGAGATCTCTCAGAGAAATATTTAGGGACCCATTGTTTACCCAGGCCTTTAACCATATATAAAGATCAAAATTATAAAGAAAACAAGGCAGTTCCCCCAATATAAGTAGGAAAAGGGCAAAGCACTGTCATTTATCAAATACCTACTGTGTGCCAGCTGCTATCACTTACATCATCATCTCATTTGACTCCTCAACCATCCAGTAAGGTATAATTTCCCTTTACAGACCAGTAAATATAGACCCAGTGAAGTTAACTGAATGATGGAGCTGGGATTTGAACCCAGGTCTGTCTGCTGCCAAAGTGCTTGCTTTGTGTGGTCCCATGGAACCTTGGTACCTGGCTGCGTCCCTGGTCTAGGAAGGTAGCCTAGGAAGGTGAGAGATATGAGGAAAAAAGAATCAAGGAGCTTGGCAACAGTCTGGGAGAGTGTGGAGAGCCTTGAGAACTAGAAAGAAGATTGGGGGTGGGCGGCTAGTTGAGGAGAGACATAACTTTGAGGTTACTGTTCCATGAGGTCAACCAGTGAGCAGATGGAAAAGTAGAAGTGAGCTCAGAGGAGAGACCAGACTGCGTGTGCATGAGGCGGGTGTTCTTTGCTCAAAAAGATCTGAAATGACTTCTGAGTTTACAGCTCCTCAAGACCCTCCTCCACCTGACTTTGAATGCAGCATCCCACCTTAGGGCCTTTGCACGTGCTATGTACTCTGCTTAGACTAGTTTTCCCCTTTACCTCTTCAAAGTGGCTTTCCTTAAATGTGCTGTCTCATTAGGGGGAGAGCAATTAGGAGTGTATAGCAAGGTATATATAAATTTTTGTATGACAGACTGACTTGATTCATGAACTTTCACTTAAAGCACAATAAAAATTAATTAAAAAAAAAAGTGGCTTTCCTTAACCTCTCTATTTAGATAGATTCTCATTTCATTACCCCTAGATTTGGTAGTTTCCTAATACTTATTACAATCTATAAAAGTTTTTTCCCCAATGCCTTCAGCACAGCTCAGACATCTTCCTTCAATACCATCGATTCCTGATCATATGCTACCTCCTGAAATGGTTGAACATTGACCAATTCTTTTTGAGGTACTGACTCTGTGTGTTCCTTCCATTTTCTTTTGATGCTTCCTGCATCGTTTAATATCTCCCCAGTAGAATCCTTCAATATTGCAACTTCAGGCTTGAATTTTTCCTTCAGTTCTTTCAACTTGAGAAATGCTGAGTGTGTTCTTCCCTTTTGGTTTTCTATCTCCAGCTCTTTGCACATGACATTATAATACTTTACTTTGTCTTCTCAAGCCGAAATCTTCTGTTCAGCTCTTTTACTTCATCATTTCTTCCTTTCACTTTAGCTACTCAACCTTCAAGAACAAGTTTCAGAGTCTCTTCTGACATCCATTTTGGTCTTTTCTTTCTTTCCTGTCTTTTTAATGACTTTTTGCTTTCTTCATGCATGACTTCCTTGATGTCATTCCACAACTCATCTGGCCTTTGGTCATCAGTGTTCAAAGCGTCAAATCTATTTTTGAGATAGTCTCTAAATTCAGGTGGGATATACTCACGTTTGTACTTCGACTCTTGTGGGCTTGTTCTAATTTTCTTCAGTTTCAACTTGAACTCACATATGAGCTATTGATGGCCTGGTCTGCAGTTTGCTGCTGGCCCTGTTCTGACCAACAATATCGAGCTTTTCCATCATCTGTTTCCACACATGCAGCGAATTTGATTTCTGTGTATTCCACCGGATGAGGTCCACCGTTTCTGTTGTCGAAAAAAGTACTTGCAATGAAGAAGTCGTTAGTCTTGCCAAATTCTCTCATGCTATGTGCAGCATCATTTCTATCACCAAGGCCATATTTACAACCATCAGTTCTTCTTTTTTGTTTCCAACTTTTGCATTCCTACTTCTTTGTTTCCAACTTTCACATTCCAATCACCAGTAATTATCAATGCATCCTGATTTCATGTTTGATCAATTTGAGACTGCAGATGGTAAGAATCTTCAATTTCTTCATTTTTGACCTTAGTGGTTGGTGTGTAAATTGGAATAATAATCATATTAACTGGTCTTCCTGGTAGGTGTATGAATGCTGACAGCACTGTACTTCAGGATAGACCTTGAAATGTTCTTTTTGACGATGAATGCAATGCCATTCCTCATCAAGCTGTCATTCCCAGCATAGTAGACCACATGACTGTCTGATTCAAAATGACCAATACCAGTCTATTTCAGCTCACTAATGCCTAGGATATCGATGTTTATACATTCCGTTTCATTTTCGACAATTTCCTATTTTCCTACATTCATACTTTGTACTTTCCATGTTCTGATTATTAATGGGTGTTTGCAGCTGTTTGTTCTCATTTTGAGTCAGGCCACATCAGCAAATGAAGATCCTGAAAGACTTACTCCATCCACGTCATTAAGGTCGACTCTACTTTGAGGAGGCAGCTCTTACCCAGTCATCTTTTGCGTGCCTTCCAACCTGGGGGGGGCTCATCTTCCAGCACTATATCAGACAATGTTCCGCTGCTATTCATAAGGTTTTCACTGGCTAATTCTTTTCAGAAGTAGACTGCCGGGTCCTTCTTGCTAGTCTGTCTTAACCTGGAAGCTCAGCTGAAATCTTTCGGCCATGGGTGACCCTGCTGGTATCTGAATACTGGTGGCAAAGCTTCCAGCATCACAGAAACATGCAAGCCCCCACAGTATGACAAACTGACAGACACATGGGAGAAAACAAGGCTCCAGGAATTGATGAAATACAACTTGGGATGTTTCAACAAATGGATGCAGCGTTGGAAGTGTTTGCTCATCTATGTCAAGAAATTTGGAAGATAGCTACCTGGCCAACTGACTGGAAGAGATCCGTATTTATGCCTATTCCCAAGAAAGGTGATCCAACTGAATGCAGAAATTATTGAATAATATCATTAATACCACGTGGAAGTAAAATTTTGCTGAAAATCATTCAAAAGTGGCTGCAGCAGTACATCAACAGGGAACTGTTGGAAATTCAAGTTGGATTCAGAAGAGGACGTGTGAAGAGGGATATCATTGCTAATATCACATGGATCCTGGCTGAAAGCAGAGAATACCAGAAAGATGTTTACCTGTGTTTTTTGACTACACAAACGCATTTGACTGTGTGAATCATAACAAATTATGGATAACATTGCAAAGAATGGGAATTTCAGAACACTTAATTGTGTTCATGAGGAACCTGTGCACAGACCAAGAGGCAGTCATTCGAGCAAAACAAGGGGATACTGAGTGGTTTAAAGTCAGGAAAGGTGTGCATAGGGTTGTATTCTTTCACCATACTTTTTAGTCTGTATGCTGAACAAATAATCCAAGAAGCCAAGCTATATAAGGAAGAACACAGCATCAGGATTGGAGGAAGACTCATTAACAACCTGTAATATGCAGATGACACAACCTTGTTTGCTGAAAGCAAAGAAGACTTGAAGCACTTACTGATGAAGATCAAAGTTACAACCTTCAGCATGGATTACATTTCAACATAAAGAAAAAAAAACCCTCACAACTGGACCAATGAACAACATCCTGATAAATGGAGAAAAGGTAAAATTGTCAAGGACTTCATTTTACTTGGATCCGCAATCAACACCCATGGAAACAGCAGTCAAGAAATGAAAAGACCCACTGAACTGGGCAAAGACGTTACCTTGAAGGCTAAGGTGCACCTGACCCAAGCCATGGTGTTTTCAATCGCCTCAAAAACATGCGAAAGCTGGACGATGAACAAGGAAGACCGAAGAATTGACACCTTTGAACTGTGGTGTTGGCAAAAAATATTGAATATACCTTGAACTGCCAAAAGAACGAACAAATCTCTCTTGGAAGAAGTATAACCAGAATGCTACTTAGAAACAAGGATGGTGAGACTTCATTTCACATACTTTGGACATGTTATCAGGAGGGATCAGTCCCTGGAGAAGGACATCATGCTTGGTAGAGGATCAGCAAAAAAGAGGAAGACCCTCAAAGAGATGGATTGACACAGTGGCTTCACCAATAAGCTCAAGCATGACAACGACTGTGAGGATGGTGCAGGACCAGGCGGTGTTCTGTTCTGTTGTACATAGGGTCACCATGAGTTGAAACCGACTTGCCAGCACATAACAACAACATCAGCATAATAGTTTTACTTAATTTCTTTGTTTTTCGACTACTTCTTGCCTAATCCCCACCCCATCCTGAGAGTGTCTGTCCCATGAGTGCAGGGATTGGATGGGCTTGTTCACTTCTGTGTCCTCGGATTTTAGCAAATATTTGTAGAATGAATGAATAATCCATCCAACCTATCTTCCCCGATTCTCTGCTCCACTGAGGTTGATTTCCTGCTGGTTCCCCATCACACCCTCCTCATTCTCCTCTCCTGTGTACCTTCACTTGGAATGCCCTCTCTCCTTTGCCCATTCAAATTCTGTCCAAGGCTGAGCTCCTATTGGACCTCCTCTGGGAAGCCCACTCACCCCTGGAACAGGCACCCTGGTAGAGTGAACAACCTAGACAACTGTGTATGCTGACTCTACTCCAAGCACCATTATTCAATTATACGTGACCTTGAGCAAGTCACTTCAGCTCCCTGGGCTCTATTTCCAGTGAATTCATTCCTTGAGGAATTGTACCTAGGGGAAATATTCAAAAGCAGGTAAAAGCCATAAATGCCCAAAGATATACTCTGAAGCATTATTTAAAATAGAAGAAAAATTTAAAACAACAAAAACATTCAATGTTAAATGTTAAGAGTGACAAAACTAATGTCTACGGAGTGTTTGAGGACTCCAGGCAGCAAGCAGGGTGTTAAGAGCTGTGGTGAAGAGCGCAGGCCCACCACTTAACTCTCTGTGATCTCCAACCAATGACTTAGCTTCTTTGAGTTTCAGGTTCCTCGTCTGTAAAATGGGAACGTTAAAGCTTCCTACCTTGTGGGCTTTGTTTTTGTTGTTGTTGGATAAACTTTGTATTGACTATAAGCCAAAGACAGAAATGTATGCAAATCATGTACAGCTCAGTGAAGTTTCACAAAGGAAGCACCATCGTGTAGTCAGTAAACTGGGCAGCTCTGAGGAGTCCGTGAGACAATACCTGGAAAGCACTTAGAGCAGTGCCCAGCACAGAGAAGGTGCCGGTAAGGGATATTTACTCTTACTTGCTCCGTGTTTCAAGGGCATTGTGCTACGCACTTTACAGGCATTGTTTTGTTTAATCCCCACAGTAACCTTATGAGGCCGGCACTAATAGTACCCTCATTTCAAATAAGGAAACTGGGATTCAGAGAAGTTGCATATACTGCCTAGGGTCACGAAGTTAGTAAATGACAGGAGAAAGGAATCCAAATCTTTTGCTTTGACATCTATTGGCTATTCAGTGAGGGACTTGGTAAACTGTGGTCCACTGGGTTCTTCAGTCAGTTTAGTAAATATTTACTGAGCAAACATACCAACAATCATGACAATGGCGCAGGACTGGGCAACGTTTCGTTTTGTTATACGTAAAGATGCCATGAGTCAGAGCCCACTTGACAACAACTAACAACAACAACAACCCTACGTGCCAGGCACGGCTCTAGGCACTAGAGATACAAAGTAAGCAAGATAGAAAAGCTCCTTGCCCTCATGGAGCTTATATTCTGGTGGGAGAAGACAGACAGACAGATAATAAATAAATTAAAAAATAAATAAAACTTTCTGACAGGAATAAATGCCAACAGGAAAATAAAACAGGATAATGGGATGGAGAGACTTGCAATAAGGGAGACGACTTTAGATTCAAGGCTCAGGAAGGAACCCTGAGGTAGTGACAGTTGACCTGAGGCCTGAAGAGTGTGGAGGAGCCCCCGTGCGGCCATCTGGGGAACAACAGGCAAAGCAGCGAAGGGCGTGGCGTGTTGGAAGAACAGGGAGAGTATGACACCCGTAAAAAAAAAAAACCCCAACTCATAGCAACCCTATAGGACAGAGTAGAGCTGCCCCTTAAAATACGGCTTTGAAAACTAAAACCTGGGAGAAAGTAAAAAACAAAGAGTGTACCGTACAGTAAGACGACGACTATAACCACACATGGGCACACGTTGTCCCAGCCTTTGCCAGAGAGACAAAAATTTTCTCAGGAAAGTGAAAGCAGTCCATTTCTTGGGGTACCGTGATTAAGAGTGTTTTTTGCTTTTTTTTTTTTCCTTTTGAACAATATCTGCTATTGTCATATTATCGTTTCTGTAATTGTTTTAAAATTTGAAGAAAAGAAGAAACATTCCAGGAGTCTCATGCGGACCAAAGAAGACAGTTCTGTGATTGCGGGTTAGGCTGTGCACCTGAGATGGATGTAAGCCCTTTCATGTATGGGAACTTCCTCTTTGAATTTCTGACCACATCTATTTCCCGCCTTCCCGACCGCCATGTTTTTCCATTAATGACTCCTCTCACTGACAAGATTATAAGCACCCAGCGGTCACACACCTTTTTGTAAACCATCCAGTGTGCAGTGCACGTACTTATTAAAAAAAAAAAAAAAAAAACCATTGCCATAAGAGTTGATTCTGACTCCTAGCGACACTATAGATGGTCTCTAAATTGACCTGTGAGGTGGGCAGTGGAAAGAGCACTGGGCTGGGAGTCACAAGTCCCAAATGCTAGTTAGCTCTGTCACCAACGTGCTGTGCAGTCTCAAGCAAATCCCACTCCTTCTCTGAGCCACAATCCTGAAAATGAGGGCTGTCACATGGCCTGGTACATCGACAGGGCACTGGCAAAGTAAAATCTTTCTGCTATTCGTGTGATGCATACTTATAAGAATTTTTTTAAGAGAAAATAAACATTGAATCACTAATAAAATCAATAAAAGAAAACAAAGAAGGATTGTCTGGTATCATTATTAGCTCAGGTGAGGGAATGGGAAATCCCTGGAAGATCTTTGTTCTTTGTAAAATGAGGAGGTTGGGCTACTAACACCCACTATTTACTGGGCTCATATTACACACTAATCATACTACACACCTATTACATACCTGTTCTTTACATGAATTATTTCATTTGATCTTTCAACAGCCAAATGAAAATGTTTATATTACATGGAAGAGTTGAAAATTATTAGTCTTCCCAGTTAACAGTTGAGGAAACTGAGATCAGAGAGGGATATAAATTTTCCCACAGTCACTCGGGTCTCTTGGAGTCCACAGACTGCGTTTAAACCACAAGGGTGGGTAGAAGGCCTCTAAGCCCCTTCTAACTTCAACTTTCCATGAAGATTCCATGAGCCCCTCTGTTTCTTCTGGGGGCCCAGCAGGGCTCTGCTCCCTTGGGCATTGGATCCCTGGAAGGTCAGTTTCTGTGCCCTTGAGGACTAGGAGGGACGGTAGCTGCCGAGCTTGACTTCAGGCAGGAATTTCGCAGCTCGCCCAGGACCTAGACTGCAGGTGGAGAGTGTCTGGCAGGAGAAAGGGCCAAGTGATGCCTGCCGAGGCTGGAAAGGGTGGCTCCCACGGAGAGGAGAGCCACTGACTGCTTCTCCTGTCCTCAGCCACCTGTTCCCAGCCCCACCCTTCCCGCCTCTCCACCTCGACTTTGGAATGCTCCATCCAAGAGCTGTGGGGCCAGCGGGGTATTAATAACTGGACTCTGACGTCTGTGCTGATAAGAAAAGCATTCCATCCTAGCAGCCAAGATGTTTGAATGCCTTTCAACCCATCTCTCCGAGCCTTTAGTGGCCCTTAAAGGACCAGGGTGACAGGATAACAATAGTAATCATAGCTGCCATGTTTTGAGTGCTATGTTTTGTCAGGCCACAGTGCCCCCAAATGCAATCTTACAGCTATTCCTTAGCTTATTCCTTAGGGTACTTTTATTATCTCCATTTTACATTTGGGGAAACTGAAGCTACGAGAGGTTAAGTGACTTGCCCCAGGCCACGCAGCAAGTGAGCAGGCACCTTTATTCAAATCCTGATCTGCCAGCATCGCCAGTGTCTGCCTGTCCCCTCCTGTGGGTGGTGAGAGCCAAAGAAAGGCACCTTGTTCTGGGCTGTGGGGTAAACACTGTGGCCCAGTTTCTTTAATTTCCAGGAACAGAGTTAACTGGGATGAGATGGGGAAAGGAGAGCTTCCAGGAAGCTGCTTTTCCCTTGGAAGCAGGACGAGGCCTGTTGGCCCAGGCCTTGTGATAGCCCCTGGAGGCAGCGATGGCTCCAGCCCGGGAGAGGGGCTCTGGCTCAGGCTCCAGCTCTGTCCTTGGCCCTCCCCGGGCTTCTGGAGTAAGAAATCGGGTGACAGGAACACCTGCTGCTGCCCAGGGGACGCAGCTCTGATTGCAGCAGGCGGGGTCATAATGCCTGTGCTGGGTTCTTTTCTTCTCTCTCAGGGCTCCTGGTTACCCTCACTCCCCTCTTCACTGCTTTGAGGTGCTAGCTACTTGGGGTCTCCCAGGAGACAGGGTCAATCACAGATAGAGAAAGGAAGAGGAAGCCCATTTGTCCAGGGCCTCATAGTCACCAAGGCCTCAAACATAGGTTTTTGACATTAGCTGTTGAAGGGCCGTGTGGTCCAGTGATTAAGCCTGCAGCCTCTGGAGCCAGACTGCTGGGCCTACCTCCCAGGTCTACCATTTTTAGCTCTGTAACTTTGAACAGGTTCCTAAACTTCTCTGTGCCTCAGTTTCCCTATCTGTTATAAAAAAAAAAAAAGAAAACCTGTTGCCGTCATGTCGATTCTGATACATAGCAACCTTATAGGACAGAGTAGAACTGCCCCATAGTGTTTCCAAGGCTGCAAATCCTTACAGAAACAGACTCCCACGTCTTTCTCCCGAAAAGCAGCCTGTGGGTTCAAACCGCCAACCTTTCAGTTAGCAGCTCAGCACTTAACCACTGCACCACCAGGGCCTCCTCATCTGTAAAACGAGAGTAATAATAATACCTCCCTCCTAGGTTGCTGTGAATCGGAGTCAACTCAATGGCACTGGGTTCACCGGGTTGTTGTGAAAATTCAATGAGTGAATACATGTAAATGTAGATTTATGTAAGTGTGAAGCCTGGCTTGGGGTAAGCACTCAGTTAAGGTCAGCTGCTGTTTTTGGACGAAGTTATACACAGAGGCATGGACACAATGGAGAGGAAACCACCATCATGGCTTCACTCCTCTTCCCTCTCGCTTTTTTTTCCATCCATCGTTGTCACAACATTGTAACTATAGTGGCCTTAAGAAGTTGTGTAACTTTGAGGCTTTTCTTTCATTTAAGAAGCATTTTGTCATACGCATTTATTATAGTCATTCAGTAAGTGTGTGCTGAGGGCCTACTACGTGCCTGGCACTGTTTTAGATGCAAGGCCTACAGCAGCCAGCAGGGCTGGCAAGGCCCCTCCTCTCCAGGAGCTTACACTCTAGTGGGTAGTTGCTGTTTGACTGCAGAACTCACTCTTTTAAATTGAGGCCTAGTTTACATACAATCCAAAACCAAAACCAAACCCGTTGCTTGCGAGTCATTCCAACTCATAGCAACCCTATAGACCCTATAGAGTATACAAATGTTAAGTGGATTTCAATGAAATTTTACATATATATATGTACTCACCCATGTAATCAAAAGCGAGATCAAGATACAGAAATTTCCATCACTCCAGAAAATTCCCAGTCACCACTCTGTCTCCCCCAACATAACCACTATTCTGACTTCTGTCACCATAGACTTATTCACCTGTTTTAGAATAGCGTGCACTCTTTTAAGAATGCCTACTTTTTTTATATATATATTTATTGTGCTTTCAGTGAAAGTTTACAAATCAAGTCAGTCTCTCATACAAAAATTTATATACACCTTGCTATATACTCCTAATTGCTCCCCACCAATGAGACAGCACACTCCTTCTCTCAACCCTGTATTTCTGTGTCCATTCAGCCAGCCTCTGTCGCCCTCTGCCTTCTCATCTCCCCTCCAGACAGGATCTGCCCACATAGTCTCATGTGTCTACTTGAACCAAGAAGTTCACTCCTCACCAGTATCAATTTCTGTATTATAGTTCAGTCCAACTCTTGTCTGAAGAGTTGGCTTTGGGAACGGTTCCTATCTTGGGCTAACAGAAGGTCTGGGGACCATGACCTCCGGGGTCCTTCTAGTCTCCGTCAGACCATTAAGTCTGGTCTTTTTATGAGAATTTGAGGTCTACATCCCACTGCTCTCCTGCTCCTTCAGGGATTCCCTGTTGTGTTTCCTGTCACGGCAGCCATTGGTTGTAGCTGGGCATCATCTAGTTCTTCTGGTCTCAGGTTGATGTGGTCTCTGATTTATGTGGCCCTTCCTGTCTCTTGGGCTCATAGTTACCTCGTGTCTTTGGTGTCCTTCATTTTCCTTTGCTCCAGGTGGGTTGAGACCAACCGATGCATCTTAGATGGCTGCTTGCTAGAGTTTAATACTCCAGACGCCACTCTTCAAAGTGGGATGCAGAATGTTTTCTTATTAGATTTTATTACACCAATTGACCCAGAAGTCTCCTGAAACCATGATCCCCAAACCCCACCCCTGCTATGCTGGCCTTCAAAGTGTTCGGTTTATTCAGGAAATTTCTTTGCTTTTGGTTTAGTCCAGTTGTGCTGACCTCTCCTGTATTGTGTGTTGTCTTTCCCTTCACCTAAAATAGCTCTTGTCTAGTATCTAATTAGTGAATACCCCTCTCCCTCCCTTGCCACTCTCATAACCATCAAAGAACATTTTCTTCTCTGTTTAAACTATTTCTTGAGTTCTTATAATAGTGGTCCCATATAATATTTGTCTTTTTGCAACTGACTAATTTCACCCAGCATAATGCCTTCCAGGTTCCTCCATGTTATGAAATGTTTCACTGATTCATCATTGTTCTTTATCGATGCGTAGTATTCCATTGTGTGAATACACCATAATTTATTTATCCATTCATCCGTTGTTGGGCACGTGGGTTGCTTCCATCTTTTTGCTACTGTAAACAGTGCTGCAATGACCATGGGTGTGCATATATCTATTCGTGTAAAGGCTCTTATTTCTCTAGGATATATTTCAGACAGTGATTGCTGGTTCATGTTGTAGTTGTATTTCTAGCTTTTTAAGGAAGCCCCAAATCGATTTCCAAAGTGGTTGTACCATTTTACATTCCCACCAGCAGTATATAAGTGTTCCAGTCTCTCCACAATCTCTCCAACATTTATAATTTTATGTTTTGGGGATTAATGCCAGCCTTGTTGGAGTGAGATGGAATCTCATTGTAGTTTTGATTTGCATTTCTCTAATGGCGAATAATTGTGAGCATTTCCTCATGTATCTGTTAGCTACCTGAATGTCTTCTTTAGTGAAGTGACTGTTCATATCCTTTGCCCATTTTTTAATTGGGTAATTTGTCTTTTTGTAATTGAGTTTTTGATGTAACATGTAGATTTTAGAGATCAGACGCTGATTGGAAATGTCATAGCTAAAAACTTTCTCCTGGTCTATAGGTAATATTTTTACTCTTTTGGCGAAGTCTTTGGATGAGCGTAGGTGTTGATTTTTAGGAGCTCCCAGTTAATCTAGTTTCTGTTTTGGTGTTTGTGCATCGTTAGTAATGTTTTGTATACTGTTTATGCCATGTGTTAGGGCTCCTAGCATTGTCCCTATTTTTTCCTCTATGATCTTTATCATTTTAGATTTTATATTTAGGTCTTTGATCCATTTTGAGTTAGTTTTTGTGCGTGGTGTGAGGTATGGTTCTTGTTTCATTTTTTTGCGGATGGATATCCAGTTATGCCAGCACCGTTTGTTAAAGAGACTGTCTTTTCCCCATTTAACTGACTTTGGGCCTTTGTCAAATATCAGCTGCTCATATGTGGATGGATTTATGTCTGGATTCTCAATTCTGTTCCATTGGTCTATGTATTTGTTGTTGTACCAGCACCAGGCTGTTTTGACTACCGTGGCACTATAATATGTTCTAAAATCAGGTAGTGTGAGCTCTCCCACTTTGTTCTTCTTTTTCAGTAATGCTTTACATATCCGGGGCCTCTTTCCCTTCTATACAAAGTTGGTGATTTGTTTCTCCATCTCGTTAAAAAATGTCGTTGGAATTTGGACCGGAATTGCATCGTATCTATAGATCTCTTGGTAGAATAGACATTTTTACAATGTTGAGTCTTCCTATTCATGAGCAAGATACACTTTTCCACTTATGTATGTCTCTTTTGGTTATTACAGTAGTGTCTTGTAGTTTTCTTTGTATAGGTCTTTTACATTCTGGTAAGCTTTATTCCTAAGTATTTTATTTTCTTGGAGCATACTGTAAATGGTATTGATTTAGTGATTTCCTCTTTGATGTTCTTTTTGTTGGTGTAGAGGAATCCAACTGATTTTTGTATGTTTATCTTGTATCCAGATACTCTGCTGAATTCTTCGATTAGTTTCAGTAGTTTTCTTGAGGAAAAATGCCTACTTTTTAATAAAGGAGCCCTGGTGGCACAGTGGTTAAGTACTCGGCTGCTAATTGAAAGGTCAGCGCAACCCACCAGCCACTCCACCACTCCATGGGAGAAAGATGTGGCAGTCTACTTCTGTATATATTGTTGTTGTTGTTGTTAGGTGCCATCAAGTTCGTTCGGACTCCTAGCTACCCCATGTACAACGGAGTGAAACACTGCCCGGTCCTGCAACATCCTCAATCGTTGTTATGCTTGGACCCATTGTTGCAACCACTGGGTCAATCTATCTCCTTGAGGATCTTCTACTTTTTTGCTGACCCTCTACTTTACCGAGCATGATGTTCTTCTCCTGGGACTGATCCCTCCTGATAATGTTTCCAAAGTATGTGAGAAGTAGTCCGCCATCCTTGCTTCTAAGGAGCATTCTGGTTGTACCATAAAGATTACAGCCTTTAAAACTCTATGGGGCAATTCTACTTGGTCCTAAAATGTCTCTATAAGTCAGAATCTACTCAACAGTGAACAACAACTTTTTAATAGCTGCAGAATATTGCATCATATACATACATATGTATGCCATTGGACATGTGTTTTGCTTTTAGTTTTTCATTGTTATCAGTAATATCTTAGTGGCTGTGGCTTATTCCATATTTTTAATTATTTCTTTAGGTTAAAGAAAGAAGTGGGATTCATTATTTAAAAGATTCTTGGTGAATACTAAGAGATCGCTTTCCTAAAATGTACAGAACCACCAGCTGTGAATGGATGTGTCAGTTCAGTGGGAGGAGCAAGTTATGGGTATATAGCATAACTTCAGGTGCCAGCTCAGCACAATCATCTACCTTCTTAGCTCTGTTTCCTTGAGTGTTCAACACAAAATATATACACTGGTACAGAAAGGTGTCACCACCAGGAGTCTGAATGGCTTGAGAGAGACTCCCAAGATGGTACCTATCTTGGTGAAGTCATAATAATACGGAGTTTGGGATTCAGCTTTATAGTGTCAGAATCCTGACTTTTTGGAGCACACTAACAGGGGATTCATCTTTCATTGATAGTCTACCAATAAACAAGCAACAGAGCCTGATTTACTGATAAAGCAGATACCAATAGGCATTTACAATGATGAATTTTAACCGACAAGTGAACCAGGATGCACATGCCAGAAGACTGGTGCATTCTCTCCCTGCTAGAAAGCTACAGGAGAAGCCAAATGATAAACGGTAAGTTTCTCCACTTCTCAGTCTGGGTTCTTTACAAAGTAGAGCCTGAGGCAGAGGGCTTAGCTGCTATTACTTTATTAGGGAATATAATTCTGGAAAAGGAGCCCTGGTGTCACGGTGGTTAAGCACTAGGCTGCTAACTGAAAGGTCAACAGTTCGAACCCACCAGCTTCTCCGTGGGAGAAAGATGTGGCAGTCTGTTTCTGGAAAGATGATAGCCTTGGAAACCCTATGGGGCAGTTCTACTGTGTCCTATAGGGTTGCTTTGAGTCAGAATTGGCTCGACAGCTCCAGGTTTTAATGGGTACATGTAGTCCTGGAAAGGAGCCCTGGTGGTGCAAGGGTTAAACACTACATTACTAACTGAAAGGTTGGCTATTCGAAGGCAAAGGCTCCTTGGGAGAAAGACCTAGCAACCTGTTTCTGTAAAAAAACAAAAACTAGACCCATTGCAATCGAGTCGATTCCAACTCACAGCAACCATATAGGACAAAGTAGAATGCCCGTAGGGTTTCCAAGACTGTAATCTTAACTGCTGCATCTTTCTTTCGCAGAGCAGCTCGTGAATTTGAACCACCGACCTTTTGGTTAGCAGTCAAATGCTTAACCACTGTCCTACCAGCACTCCTTCCATGAAGATTACAGCCTAGGAAACCCAATGGTACAGTTCACTCAGTCACATGGGGTTGCTACGAGTCAAAAATCAACTTGATGGTACCTAACAACAACATAGTCCTGGCAAGCAAGAGTGAGGAATAAGGACAGCAGGCTACAGAAGGAGAGAGTGGCAACACAAGGGTGCTTGATCAAGCTGACTGCTGCTAAGGACAACTGATTCTACTTCCTACAGAACCATCCCCCAGGAAGTCATATAAACTGAGTCTCAGGACCATTTGTGGAAGAAGCAGTGAGAAAAAGGGAGGAAACTGCCCACAAAATTCCATCTCCCAGTAGTCAGAGGTCACTATTGCCTCCTCTGCACTTCCAGGTTGCCCATGTAGAGGATGGAGAAGGATATGGTGGGGGCAGCAACAGGAAACCCCAGCGAGGGGCACATGGTACCATATGAAATGAGGACTGGTAGATTATGCATAAATGAAATTGGTCGGAGCCCACAAAGCAAGATCTCCACAGTTGGAACAAGATACAGGTGAGGCCAAGAGGATGTGACTCAGTCATTGTGCCCTTCAAGGTGACCTCGGCATCCTTTCCCCAGCCATGAATTGCACTAGCATGGCCTGTTTTTGGTTCTTTAGATTTCTTTTTTCTAAGAAAAATGCTGACCACATGTTTCCTGACTCTCCTAGTCTTTCTCCAAAAAGAATATAATACAGATCATGACATTTCCACTTTCTAATTACAACCACAGGCCAGGCCAGTCTACTTCCACAAGATCACGTCTGGGCCACCTTGACTGGGGTTTGGGGTGATCCGAAACCCATCACACTTTACTGACAGCAAATCTTTATTACACACTTCCTGTGTGCCAGGTCTATGCTTTACATACATGATCACATTTAACATACCCAGAAACCTAATGAACTATTGTTGTTAGTTGCTATCGAGTTGGCCCCAACTCATGATGACCTTATGCACAATAGAAAAAAATGTTGTAGTCCCGCACCATCTTCATGATCACTGGAATGAATTAGGTACTACTATTGTTTCTACTTTACAGGTGAGATTACTGAAACACAGTGCGGTGAAGTAAACTTCCCAGTCACACAGCTTGTATGTTGTAGAGCCAGGACTTGAACTCATCTCCCTGACTCTAGTACCTGTGCATTTAACCATTTCTCTATATAACTCTGGTTCCCTTCCCACACTGTGTGGTTTTTCCTAGCTTAGCTCTCAGAAAGCATCCTTATTCTTACTGCTCCTAACCTCACTGTTGCCTCTACCGAGTGACAATAATGTCTAGTGGTCCAACAGACAAAATTCAATGGCCAAAAAGGATGCTTTTACCTGAGACTGTGAAAAGGAACCATGAGATGTGTAGAGAGTGAACCCTTTTCTTCAGCTCAACACTCTCTCAACCCTGAGTTCCTAAGGAAAACTGAATTCATTCTAGCAGTTCCTTGATAAGTCCTCCCTCCCACCCCAAACTTCCAAACACCAAATCCTGGGCAACCTTCCACCTACACTTAAATCTTCTACTTCTCCCCCATCTCCTTGGTCACTAGCTCAGTCTGACCACCATCATCTCTTGTTCAGACCTTTGCAACTAACTCCCTACAGCCCTCTTGCCCACCCTTGATTCAGTCTCCATCTGGCTGCTAGGGTGATCTTTTAAACTAGAAATCTCTGCTTATGTATTTTTTAAAAAATGGAAAATAACTAGTATTGTCAAAGACGTGGAGAAATTGGAACCCTTGTGCTTTGTTGGTGGGAATGTAAAATGGTATAGCCACTGTGGAAAATAGTTTGACAGTTCCTCAAAAAGTTAAACATAGAATGGCTATATGACCTAGCAATTCCACTCCTAGGTATATACCCAAAAGAACTGAAAGCAGAGATTCAAACAGATACGCACACCTATGTTCACATCAGCATTATTCGCAATAGCCAAAAGGTAGAAACAACCCACATATCCATCCACAGATGAATGGATAAACAAAATGTAGTATATCCATACAATGAAATACTATTCAGCCATATAAAGGAAGTAAGTATTGTGACCTGCTATAACATGGAGGAACCTTGAAGACATTATGCAAAGTGAAATAACCCAGATACAAAAGGACAAATATTGTATGATTCCACTTATATAAGGTATCTAGAAAAGGCAAATTTACAGAGACAGAAAGTAGAATATCAGGTAACAAGAGCTGAGATGGGGGTGGGGGAATAGGAAGTTACTGTTTAATAGGTACAAAGTTTCTGTTTGGGTTGATTAAAAAGTTCTGGAAAAAATAGTGATGATGGTTACACAACATTGTGAATGTAAACAGTAAATTTTACGTTACGCATATTTTATCACAATTTAATAAAATGTGAGCCACTACTTTTAGCATAGAGTCTCAGATCTATAACATGGTCTACTAGACGGAACAGAGTGTGGCCCCTTCCTTACGCTGGCGTTTTAAACCTGGTCCTTATGCTTCTTCCCCCTCCAACTTGGTTCCAAATCTGTTAGAAAATAGGAGAAGTAGAGCCGGGCCTGAATCATCAGCTGTTCCAGCTAATCTCGGTTCTCATCAGGAAGACAACTAGGACTCATCCAATGACCAAACAGCCACTGTTGTACCTGGCACAATACATTCTTGGGCCTGTAAATCACTTGTCAGGTGGCTGGATCAGGAATAACCATCCCAATCTTCTTGGTACCGGGCTAGCAGAGGAGTAGGTTTGAAGAAGCTCAGAGTGTCAGAGCTGGGAGAATCCTCTGAGATGTACTGGTCAGACCCTCTCATTATGCAGAGGGGGAAACTGAGGCCCAGAGCAGGGAAGAGGCTTGCTCAAGGTCACACAGCATGTTCGTGGGAGAGCTGGCCCTCTCCATGGAGGCCTTTCTCCATCTGCCTCGCCCTGCAGAGATGGGGCTGGGATCTCCCAGATTGGGAAGGAGAAGGGGAACACTGATGCGGATTCTTCCTTGCCATGGATTGAATTGTGTCCCCCAAAATATGTGTATCAATTTGGCTAGGCCAGGATTCCCAGTAGTGTGCGACTGTCCACCATTTTGTCATCTGATGTGGTTTTCCTATGTGTTGTAAATCCTACCTTATGATGTTAATGAGGTAGGATAGGTAGCAGTTATGTTAATGAGGCAGGACTCAATCTACAACATTGGATTGTGTCTTGAGCCAATCTCTTTTGAGATATAAAAGAGAGAAGCGAGCAGAGAGACAAGTGGACCTCGTACCACCAAGAAGGCAGTACCAGGAGCAGAGCATGTCCTTTGAACCCAGAGTTCCAGCACAGAGAGGTTCCTAGTCCAGGGAAAGATTGATGACAAGGACCTTCTTCCAGAGCCGACAGAGAAAGCCTTCCCCTGGAGCTGACACCCTGAATTTGGACTTCTAGCCTACTAGACTGTGAGAGAATAAATTTGTTAAAGCCATCCACTTGTGGTATTTCTGTTACAGCCGCACTAGATGACTAAGACATTCCTGCTATGGCAAGGTAGGAGTTGCTCCCCCAAAGCAGCACTGTAGGCCTGGTCAGTCACCCTTAATAATCTCATTGTAGCATTTGGTACTGGCCTTGGGGACTGGCCCAGGGTAAGATAGCCTTGGAGGGGGTTAGGCCTCTGACGAAGCATCGATCAAGCCTCCGGAACATCTACAGCACAAAAATCTAGGGGCAGCAATCTGGCGACAAGATTACCTGGGTGGTCCAAAGGTTGGAGGTTTGAGTCCACCCAGAGGTGCCTTGGTAGAAAAGCCCAGCGATATACTTCTGAAAAACCATCCCTTGAAAACCTAAGGAGCAGAGTTTTACTCTGACACACATGAGGTCATCGTGAGTTGGTCAACTGATTTTTTAATCTGGTGACAAGCGGGACAAAGAGACTTGGCTTGAAGCTGTATTTGCCTAGCTAGTCTACTGTGTTTCCATTGACCATGGTTTCTCAGCTTCCACGCTACTGACATTTGATAAATCTTTGTTGTGAGGGGCTGTCCTGTACACTGTCGGATGTTTAGCAGCATCCCTGGTCACTACCTACTAGATGCTTGTGGCACCTGCCCTTCTAGTTGTGACAACCAAAAATGTCTCCTGACATTGTCGAATGTCCCCTGGGGAGCAAAATTGACCCAGTTGAGAAGCACTGACTTCACCTTCTGTTGAATTGGCTTAGAGGGCATGATGGAGATTGCTCTAAGAGAGGAGCTATCCCTTCCTACAAAAAAAGGAAATCATTGGAGGATAGGCCGCTGGGGCAGAACTGTGAAGCTGGACGTCACCTGCCCACCTTCCCTCTCTTGATCAATTTTTCTTTCATGGCTCCCATCTCTACTTGGAAAAAATTAATAAATTAGCCAGAAAAAATTAATAAATGCATTCATGCTGAAGTGAGATAAGCAGCGTATAGTAATTACTCAAGGTTAAAACACACAAGCGTTATACAGTACACTTTAGATGGGAGCATTTCACTGTACGTAAATTATATCAGGAAAAAAAGAAGAATGGATGAATGAAAGCCACGCAGGCATTGTAGTCAGACCTGGGTTCAAGACTTAATTCTGATATTTCCTAGCTGTGTGACTTTGGGCAAGTTCCCTCACCTCTCAGAAACTCACTTTCCTCAGTTGTAAAAGGAGAGGAATAACAGTAAGTTCCTCACAGGATAATTGTGCCGATTAAATGAGATAATGTATAAACAGGACTTTGCACAGTACCAGGCACAGGAGATAATATATCGTTGTTAGTTGCCATCTAGTCCGCCCCCAACTCATGACGACCCCACGCACAACAGGGTCAGACTGTTGTGATCCATAGAGTTTTCACTGGCTGATTTTCAGAAGTAGATTGCCAGGCCTTTCTTCCTAGTCTGCCTTAGTCTGGAAGTGTCACTGAAACCTGTTCAGCATCATAGCAACACCTAAGAACAAGTGGTGGCTGTGCTTGGGTGCGTTGGCTGAGAATCAAACCCTGGTCTCCCACATGGAAGGTGAGAATTCTACCATTGAGCCACAGCTGCCCTCAGATAATACATTGTTTATTGCATATTTACATTTATACCTATTACCTATTTATATTTATTTACCTATAGTGTGTAGAGGCGCCCTGGTGACTCAGTGGTTAAGAGCTCAGGCTGCTAACGAAAAGGCCAGCGTTCGAATCTACCAGCCACTCCTTGGAAACCCTATGGGACAGTTCTACTCTGTCCTATAGAGTTGCTATGGGGTTGCTATGAGTCAGAATCGATTCTACGGCAGTGGGTTTGGCTTATAGTTTATAGATGAAATCGTTGCCTGATAATCTGCTTGCTGTGGGACTATTCTAATTAGTGGCATTTGCTTTTGCCTCTTCCCATATTACTCCTTTGTTCAGATGAGAAAAATAAGGTACAGAAATGTAGTAGTTTATGAGTCTTGGCTCCACCAGTGATTTTATTAGGAACTTATGTTACAGAGCTCTCTGAGTCTCAGTTTCCTCAGTTATAAAATGGCATGCTAATAAAGTACATCCTGGCGGTGCAGTGGTTAAGGGCTACAGTTGCTAACCAAAGGCTGCCAGTTCGAATACACCAGGCGCTCCTTGGAAACCATATGGGGCAGTTCTGCTCTGCCCTATAAAAAAAAAAAATTTTTTTTTTTTTTTTTTTTTTATAGGGTTGCTATAAGTTGGAATCGACTTGATGGCAACTGGTTTGTTTTTTTTTAACGCAGTAAAACCTGGGAAAGCCAAAACCTGTGTAAGGCGGAAACCTGTCGGAGAAGGAAAACTCAAATATTTCCACTAATAGAGAGAGAAAAGCGATAAGGCTGCACCCTGTCAAAAGCGGAAAACTTTGAGAGACCCGAAAACATAAGGCAATCCTGTCGAGTTCTGGCTTTCGCTGTACTGCCCACTTCACAGGGTTCTTGTGACATAAAGGGCTGATTGCGCAGGTCTGGGAGTTCAGAACGCCTTGGCAGCTGCACTAATGGAATCTGCCACAAGGGGGCAGGATTGCTACACCCAGGATCCCACTCATTTCGATTTTTTGCGCATGATTAACTTTTAACTTTTTATTATGGAATATTTCAAACATACACAAAGGTAGAATAGTCTGATGAACCCCATGTACGCAGTTCCAGGTTTCAATCACTATTAACACGTTGCAATCTTGTTTTATCTTCCCCGCTTTTTGTTTGCTGCTGCTTGCGAAGTATCCTAAAGCACTTCCCAGACCTTATTTCATTTCATCCGTAAGTGCTTCAGTGTGCAGTTCTAACTGAAAAGGACTTTAACTTTCACAAGCACTGTATCATTACCCTGGTGGCGCAGTGGTTAAAGCACTGAACGTTCAGCAGTTCAAGTGCTCCACTGGAGAAAGACTGGCAGTCTGCTTCCATAAGGACTGCGGCCTTGGAAATCCTATGGGGCAGTTCTACTCTGTCCTGTAGGGCCCTTATGAGTCAGAGTTGACTCGATGGGTAAAAGGCATAGCATTACTACACCTAACAAGAAAGAACAAGACTTCCTTAATTTGTCAGTTCGTATTCAAATTTCTCTAACTGTACCAAGGATGTGTTTTGACAGTTGGCTCACTTCAATCAGAATCTAAACATGGTTGTTGCATTTAGTCTCTTAAGTTCTATATTTTAAGATTCCACTTTCCCTTTTTATTTTCATGCCGTAAATTTGTTAGAGAAACCAGGCCATTTGTCCGGTAGGATGTTCCACATTTTGGGTTTGGATAATTGTTTCTTTGCGGTGTTTTCCTATTCTCCTGTATTTCTAGTAAACTGATAATCAGATATCTAGAGGTTTGATTAGGTTGAGTTTTTTTTTAAGGTGATAATGTTTCCTGGAGAGCACTGTATCCCCCTCTTAGTGATTTGAAGATTGGTCAGTGGGTTGGGACAGGGTCAGGCTAAGTTCTCCATTACAAGTTCCCCAACAACTTTTTACCCAACTGTTTTCACATTATTTCATAATCATTGCCTAGGCTCATTATTTCATTCCAAACCCACAGCTGTCAAACTGATTCCAACTCATAGTGACCCTATAGGACAGAGTAGAACTGCCCCATAGGGCTTCCAAGGCTGCAAGTCTTACCAAGGCCGATTGGCACATCTTCTCCCCCGCCAACCCCACTACTTCTCCACGCCCCACTTCCCACCCCCCACCCCTGTGTGGCTGGTGGATTTGAACCAATGACCTTTCTGTTGCAGCCAAGAACTTTAACTACTGCGCCACCAGGTTTCTTTATTATTTCATTAAACCAGAAACAAAGCCTGTTGCCGTAGCAACCATATAGGACAGAGTAGAACTGTCCCATAGGGTTTCCAGTGAGAGGCTGGTGGGTTTGAACTGGCAACCTTCTGGTTAGCAGTCACGCTTTTAACTACTGCCCTACCAGGGCTCTATTATTTCATTACCAGAAGAAACCAAACCCAGTGCCGTCAAGTCGATTCTGACTCATAGCCGCTCTATAGGACAGAATTATTTCATTAGGGATTACAAAATCAATTTTTCTAATCTTATCGTCCCTTCTATATTTATTAGTTGTATTTCTTCCACTAGGAGCCCTGGTAGCAGCCCTGGTAGCACAAACTGTTAAGCGCTTGGCTGCTAGCCTAAAGGTTGGTGGTTCAAACCCACCTAACGGCTTCTTGGGAGAAAGACCTGGAGATCTGCTTCTGCAAAGATTACACTGAAGAAAACTCTATGGGCAGTTCTACTCTGTCACATGGGGTTGTTAAGAGACGAATTTGACTCAGCAGCACCAGCCACCTCCTACCACCGCCACAAATTCTTTTATAAAAAAGAACTTTTTCTCAGCTACTATTTGGTTACCTGAAATACAATTCATTAAGGAAAGACTGGGAAAATGTTTCAGTATTTTCCTATATGTATCAATGATTAATCAGTTGGTTCCCTATAAAATTCTAGTGGTGACAAATGTGTTGTTTTTCTTAAGTATCATTATGAATTCATGGATTTTTATATATGTGCTGTTTCCTCTTTGGGAGCCCCTTTGGATTGGCTCCTGGGTCATTTTGACACAACCCAGTAGCCTTTGGTTGCTTCCTGACCAAAAGATGGCTCAAGCTCACCTTTCCTGCTCCACATCTGGAATCAGCCATTTCTCAAAGGAGCCTTGATTTTGTTTTTTTTTTTAAGTGGAAAAAAGTATTTAGAGATCAAATCTATGCAGTGGGGTGTGCTCTTTACTAGAGGATTGGTCAGTGTTTCTAAGCCTTTTTAGCAGAGCTAGGAAAATAGGAGAAAAATATATGCTTCATCCTGCTACCTGATTCGGATCTAAGATTATCTTAACTTCTTTGATTTTATACTTGTAACTTTTCTCATCCACTGAAAGGTTGAGAATGGTTCGTAATGCCATTAACATAATTACTTATTTGCTTTATCCAACAATATACCTTTAAGTTTCAAAATAACAATACTAATATTACTACTAACAATAACACTACTGAATGCAGGTTAATATTTCTATACCGCTCTCATCCTTAGACTATATCCCACCAGGATTGTACAGTCAAAATGCTTATAAAGCTCCTTGAAGTTATTTTCTCTGTATAGTTATGCCACTAATCTGATACAGTGAAACCTGTGAGAGCTGGAACTCGATGAGACTGCCTTGTTTTTCCAAGTCTCACAAGTTTCCCACCATTGACAGGGTGCAGTTTTAACCGCTTCTCTATCACTCTGTATTAGTGGAAAACACTTGAGTCTTCCTTCTTTGACTGGTTTTGGCTTACACAGGTTCCAGCTTTCACAGGTTTACTGTACAAGCAGTCCTGAAGTTAAGTTGAATACTTCTTTTTTTTTTAGTTTTCATTATTATTGCCTTTTATGATCAGTATCAATAAACCAATAAATCTGCAAAGGAACATTTGAGAATGATAACAGCCAATTACACACTGCAACATTGTATGTAACACATATACTGAGGATAAAATGTACAAAAAAATGGTGGTAATTGCAGTTCGTCGTAACTAGAATATGCTGTAAGCTGGGGACTACCTAAATAGATCCTTCATTTGGTTGTTTTTTTTTTTAATTTCTCATTCAAAAATTTACACACATTGTTTTGTGACATTGTTTGCAATCCCCACAATGTGACAGCACAATCCCCATTTCTACCTTGGGTTCCCTGTGTCCATTTGTCCAGTTCCTGTCCCTTCCTGCCTTCTCATCCTGTTTTTGGATAGGTGCTGCCCATTTGGTCTCGTATATTTGACTGAACTAAGAAGCATATTCCTCATGTGTATTATTTTTTGTTTTAAAGTCCTGTCTAATCATTGCCTGAAGAGTGGGCTTTGTGAATGGTTTCAGTTCTGGGTTAAAAGAGCATCTGGGGACCATAGTTTCGGGGGTTCCTCCAGTCTCTGTCAGACTATTAAGTCTGATCTTTTTACGTGAATTTGAATTGTACTACATTTTTCTCCTGCTCTATTTGGGACTCTCTGTTGTGTTCCCTGTCAGAGCTCAGGGGTATTTTTGATTTAAGGCATAAAGATTATCTCAGCACAATAGTTTCAGGGGTTCATCCACTCTCCATGGCTCCAGAAAGTCTAGAGTCTATGAGAATTTGAAAATCTGTTCTACATTTTCCCCCTTTTGATCAGGATTCTCCTGTGGAATCTTTGATCAAAATATTCAGTAAGGTAGCCAGGCACCATCCAGTTCATGGCAAAGGAGGCAGCTGCTCATGGAAGCTTGGCGGTAATCTTAACAGAAGCAGATCTCCAGGCCTTTTCTTCTTCGGTGCATCCATATATACACTTATCTCAATAAACTCCCCTTAAACCAATGAGCACACTCCTGCCCCCCCCCCCCCCGCCCCATTTCCTACCTGAGAGGGAGCTCCCTGAAGCTGACTCTAGGCCCTGGCAGATTTTTTTGTTTTGTTTTGTTATTGCGTTTTAAGTGAAAGTTTACAACTCAAGTCAGTTTCTCATACAAAAATTTAGATACATTGTTATATGACCCCAGTTGCTCTCCCTATAATGTGACAGCACACTTCTCCTCTCCACCACGTATTTCCTGTGTCCATTCAACCAGCTCCTGTCCCCATCTGGCCTGCCTTCACATCTCGCCTCCAGACAGAAGCTGCCCTCTTAGTCTCATGTGTCTACTTGAGCTAAGAAGCACATGCCTCACCAGTATCATTTTATATCTTACACTCCAGTCTAATCTGTCTGAAGAGTTGGCTTCAGGAATGGTTTTAGCCCTGGGCTAACAGAGAGTCTGGGGGCCATGTCCTCTGGGGACCCTCCAGTCTCAGTCAGACCATTAAGTCTGGTCTTTTTACTAGAATTTGAGTTCTGTACTCTGCTTTTCTCCTGCTCCATCAGGGAATCTGTTGTATTCCCTGTCAGGGCAGTCATTGGTGGTAGCCAGGCACCATCTAGTTCTTCTGGTCTCAGGCTTCAACAAGAGAAACAGCGACTATACACGTGGACTTCACCAGATGGAATACACAGGAATCAAATCAACTATATGGATGGAAAGAGACTATGGAAAATCTCGATATTATGAGTCAGAACAAGGCCAGGGGCTGACTGTGGAACAGACCATCAATTGCCCATATGCAAGCTGAAGAAAATTAGAACCAGTCCATGAGAGCCAAAGTACAACCTTGAGTACAACCACCCGAATTTAGAGACCATCTCAGGAATAGTTTTGATGTGTTGAACCCTAATGACCAAAGACCAGACGAGTTGTGGAATGACATCAAGGACATCATACATGAAGAAAACAAGAGGTCACTGAAATGACAGGAAAGAAAGACCAAAATGGATGTCAGAAAAGACTCTGAAGCTTACTCTCGAACATACAGTGGCTAAAACGAAAGGAAGAAATGACAGAGTAAGAGTTGAATAGAAGATTTCAAAGGGTGGCTTGAAAAGACAAAGTATTATAATGAAATGTGCAAGGCCCAGAGTTAGAAAACCAAAAGAGAAGAACACATTTGGCATTTCTCAAGCTGAAAGAACTGAAGAAAAAATTCAAGCCTCAATTTGCAACACTGAAGGATTCTACTGGAAAATATTAAATGATGAAGAAAGCATCAAAAGAAGCTGGAAGGAATACACAGAGTAGCTAAACCAAAAAGAACTGGTCAACGTTCAACCATTTCAGGTGGTAGCATATGATCGAGAAACGATGGTGCTGAAGGAAGAAGTCCAAGATGTGCTGAAGGCATTGGCAAAAAAAAAAGGCTCCAGCAATTGACAGAATACTAATTGATATGTTTCAACAAATGGATGCAGCACTGTAAGTGTTCTATGCCAAGAAATTTGGAAGACAGGTACCTGGCCAACTGACTAGAAGAGATTCATATCTGTGCCCATTCCAAAGAAAGATGATCCAATAGAATGTAGAAATTATCAAACAATATCATTAATATCATAAGTAAGTAAAATTTTACTGAAGTTCATTTAAAAGCTTTTGAATTGGTGGCAGCTCCCTGTTGCTTAAAGCTTTTGCAGCAGTAAAGCAACAGGGAGCTGCCACCAATTCAAGCTGGATTCAGAAGAGGACATGGAACTAGGGATATCATTGTTGATATCAGATGGATCCTGGCTGAAAGCAGAGAATACCAGAAAGATGTTTACCTGTTTTGTTGACTATGCAAAGGCATTCAACCATGTGGATCATAACAAATTATGGATAACATTGTGAAGAATGGGAATTCCAGACCACTTAATTGTGCTTATGACGAACCTACACATAGACCAAGAGGCAGTTGTTCCAATAGAACAAGGGGATACCGCGTGGCTTAAAATCAGGAAAGGTGTGCATCAAGGTTGTATCTTTTCACCATACTTATTCAAACTGTTTGCTGAGCGCATAATCTGAGAAACCGGACTATATGAAGAAGAACGGGGCACCAGGATTACAGGAAGACTCATTAACAACCTGCAATATGCAGATGACATAACCTTGCTTGCTGAAAGCAAAGAGGACTCGAAATACTTATTGATGAAGATCAAAGACTACAACCTTCAGTATGGATTACAACTCAATATAAAGAAAACAAAAATTCTCACAACTGGACCAATAAGCAACATCATGATACATGGAGAAAAGATTGAAGTTCGCCAAGATTTCATTTTACTTGGATCCACAGTCAACACCCACGGAAGCAGCAGTTAAGAAATCAAAGGATGTATTGTATTAGGCAAATCTGCTGCAAAAGACTTCTTTCAAGTATTGAAAAGCAAAGATGTCACCTTGAAGACTAAGGTGTGCCAGGCCCAAGCCATGGTGTTTTCAATCACCTTATATACATGTGAAAGCTGGACAATGACTAAGGAAGACTGAAGAATTGACGCCTTTGAATTATTATGGTGTTGGTGAAGAATACTGAATATACCATGGACTGCCAAAAGGACAAACAAATCTGTCTTGGAAGAAGCACAACCAGAATGCTTCTTAGAAGCAAGGATGGCGAGACTATGTCTTATATACTTTGGACATGTCAGGAGGGATCAGTCCCTGGAGAAGGACATTACGCTTGGTAAAGTATAGGGTCTGTGGAAAAGAATAAGACCCTCAATGAGATGGATTGACACAGTGGCTTCAACAATGGGCTCAAGCATGACAACGATTATGAGCATGGCACAGGACTGGGCAGTGTTTCATTCTGTGGTACATAGGGTTGCTGTGAGTCAGAACCGACTTGACGGCACCTAACAACAGCAACAATCTTCTATATAATAAGGAGATAGAAATACATATTTAACTGCTTATATTATTATATAGAAGACAGCATACTATAAACACTGTTAAGTCTTTGCTTATTTCATTGAATAACATACACAGGGATCAGATCGCTCCATATTAATATATAGCGATCTTCCACCATTTCTTTTTGCAGTTGCATAGTACTCCATCCTATGTATGTACTGTAATTTATCCATCCAGTTGTCTACTAATGGACATGTGGGTAGTTTCCAATCTCTTAATATAAAAATAATGTCACAATGAATAGCCTTGCACAAGTAGCTTTTTGTAATTTTCCATTATATCACTGGGGAAAATTCCAAGAAGTCTAGGATTTGACCTAGGATTACTGTCCAAAGGGTAACACATGTGCAATGTGGCTGTATGATGACAAATTCCCTTGCTAAGACTTGTATCATTTTGCCTTCCCACCAGCAATGTACGAGAATGCTATCCTCAGGTGTATTTTGATACCTTATCATACTAAGGAGGCCGCAAAGAAGAATCACAAATAAGGTTCTTGTCCTCAGAAACTCTCAGTCTAGTAGGAGAAGGCCTATAAGCAAACATTGTAATATAATAAGCAATGGCAGATTTACCCTGAAGCTAATGAGTTTAAGCTTCAGAGTCCCTCACTTACAGGGACCCCTTCCAAGCTCCCAACAGTGCCTTCATAGGCCCATTTTGTAATACGTTTCCTAAAGACGGCACCCAAATTATTGAAGCTTTGGGTTCCACGAGACCTGAATCCACCTAACAGACTTTGGAGTCAACCTATCATTGCGGAGGGGCAGAGGTTTCAAGTTTCAGTTCTGCTGCCAGCTTGACAGAACAGGGAGGGCTCCTTTGATATTTAAAGACAGAGACAAATGGGAGAAAAAGCCTCCTCTGACCAAAAGAGAGAGCTTCTGGCCCCTCCCCTGACTGATAAAATAACCCACACAGTAGCTGTCTACACACAGACTTCCAGATTTTCTCCCACCACTTTCAAGGGCAGGAACCAAATCTTGGTTGTTGTCAGAATTACCAGCAGTTGACAACTGGTACAGGGCACTGAGGACAAAAGTTAGAACGGATTACAGAGCAGTATGGGAAGGGAAAGGAGCCCTGGTGGGGCAGCAGTAAAGCCTTGGGCAGCTAACTGAAGTGTCAGCAGTTGGAACCCACCAGCTGCACTGAGGAAGATGTGGCAGTCTGCTTCTGTACAGATTACAGTCTTGGAAACCCTACAGGGCAGTTGTACTCTGTTCTATAGGGTTGCTATGAGTCGGAAACTACTCCCCAGCAACAAGATTGAGAGGGAAAGGTGTTACACCAGAGATGGGGAGTAAGGGGGTGGAAGTTATTCAAGGCAGACACCACCCAAATCAAACATCTTTAGGTCAAATGAGACAGAGGTCTCCTTCCTCACCTGCAAAACCAGGGTTAGTAATAAAGCCTGCCCTTGTGGATTTGGTTTTTGTTTTTTATGGGTTTCGGTTAGGATTAAGGGATATAATTTACATAGGGCCTAACCCAGCAGAATCTTGGTAAAACCAAATCAAACCCATTGCCGTCGAGTCAATTCCTATGCATAGCGACCCTTTAGGAAAGAGTACAACTGCCCCATAGGATTTCCATGGAGCGCCTGGTGGATTCGAACTGGTGACATTTTGGTTAGCAGCCGAACTCTTAACCACTATGCCACCAGGATTTCCAGAATGTCGGTAGAAGGGCCATACAATGCGAATATAGGTGAATTTGATAGTTCCTTGAGAGCGGGGACAGGATTCTTTGTACATCATGCCCTATACAGGGCTGGGACGAGCAGCAAACACATCGCTGGACAAAGCGTAGGTGCAGAATAAATCTGTGGAGAAGGAACAGACGTTTCTGGCCGATGCTTACTGCTCTGTGTTACTAACGGAATGACCGATGGGCTTTGGTCTCCGAGTAACTGTCAGTACCACGCTGGCTGTCAGGCCGTAGGAGTGCCGGAATCTCACCGACGGCCGCCGCGTAGCCGAGTGACTCGGGCGGCTGCGGCGCCCACTGACAGTCGGGCCCCGAAAGAACGGCTGTCTTCGCTGTCAATCTCGGCCCCGACCAGCCCTGACGGCCGCCTCTCCTGGCTCGCCGGCTGGACCCCGACTGTCCCCTAGGAGCCCACGGGGGCTGCAGCCGGGCAGGGCGTGGGCCCGCAGCAGCAGCCAGGGGCAGCGCTGCGGCTCCCTCCCTCCCCGCGCCCGGCAGGGCGCCCCAGACTCCCTGCGGCCGCTGCCCGGGAACAATGAGGCGCCGGCTTCTTTAAGGGAGATACCACCGCGCCGGCGGGGCAGGGGACGGCGTCTTCCCAGATGATCGCACCCAGCTCCGCGCCGCAGCCGCCGCCTTGGCAGCGGCACCGCCCGCAAACATGGCTCAGTGACTCTGACAAAAGGTGCAGCCTCCCTCCCGGCGGGGCGGACGCCAGGGCTCCCTGCTCGGGCCGCGCCTCCTCGCGGGTCCGCGGGAGAACTCTGCAAGCCGCAAGCACCTTAGGCCGGCGCAGAAGAAGATGCACCAGGCGTTGCACCCCAGCGACCCCCGCACACCTGCCTGCAGTTCGGTAGGTCTGTAGGGGAACAGGGCGGGGAGGCAGGAGGCCGCGGCCCGGCACGCGATTCCTCAGCCTCGAATCTGCTACTGCAGACAGTTCCAGGGGCTGCGGGCCGTGCACAACCACAGCAGCGGGAGGGCGACCGAACCCCGGGCGTGAAGTGGGCTCCCCCTGCCGGGGCCCGGCCACCCCTGCGGAGAGCGGCGCAAGTGGTGCGTTCCGGAGTGCGCGCACCTCCCGCAACTCTGGCTCTTCAAAGGAACGGGAAAGAGGAGGAGGCCAGCGGAGCGCCCGGCGCGAGACCAATAGGAATAGCCCTCGGCTTCCCGGCTCGCGCTACGGAAAGCCGGAGGGGGGCGTGGCCGCGAGGCGTAAGGGGGTGTGTCCGCGCGCACCACGGGGGCGCGCGCCGGCCTCTGACTGGAGGCCGCGGCGGCGGAGGCGCGAGCTGCCCGATAATGGCGGCCTGCAGAGCCCGTGAGAGGGAGAAGCGGCAGCGGCTACCCTGAGGTAAATCTGGCCCTTCGGCGTGGCAGAGAAGCCTTGCTGCAGAGCCGAGGGTCCTGCATGTGCCCCTCTCCCCAGGAGACCTGTCATAGACCTGTCAGTGGAATCATCCTGGAGAAGGCCTCGCTCCTCCCAGGCCTTCGGCCCCGCGCCCTCAGGCCACCGGCCCCAGCTGCTGGTGGCCTCGTCCCCAGGCCCCGGCCTTCAGTACCCAGACCCAAGTGTGACGGTAGCTGCAGGACTGACTCCTCGGGACCAAGGGCCTTGGGAGGGTCCCCTCAGGGTTCCATCTGGTCGCAGCCGAGGAGGGGGGAGGGCCTGATACTTGGCCAATGAGCGGGGCCCTGAGCCTCCGCGTCGGGGAACACCTCTGCCCGGGACCAGCCCTTCCCGGTCACCCGCAGGTGTATGGCCTGGCCGGCCTGCGCCTGACCGTGGATCAGCCCGGCAGACGTGAGGGTCCAGGAAATGCCGTCGTGAGTCACTTAGTTTTGCACAGGATGTGTCGCAGTAGTGTGTTTTGATCCAGGATCTCAAAGGATTTCATAAACACTAACCCTCCCCCTTATTCAGGAAGGTGCCCTTTCGCATGGGACATGAGACTGCTTTAGAGATACGTGGTAAACTGATGATCCAGGTGGGGCAGGAAAGAATGCCAGCTGTGTAGTTCGGGCAGAGGGTTCTATGACAGAATCAAACAAACATTAGGAAATACAGTAGGAATTTGAAGGTGAGGTGCCCTGGAAGAGGAAGTGGGACTCAGAAGCAATCTCAGAAGCTTTCGTTTTCTTATTTTAAATCTCACCTATGAACTTGAAGTAGCTGTTCCCAACTTCTCGGGCTTTAGGGTCAGTAGCTTTATGTTCACCCCAGATTGTATATTGTAGGGGTTGTACAGCCTCAGGTTACTTTACTTGCCCATGGTGGAAATCTACAAATGAAAATCAGTGCCTGAAGCTCATTTAGAATCTTGAAATTCCTGGGGGGTGAGGAGGCACAGTTTTGACTTTCTTGACCCAACCCAATAGCATTTCTGTGTGGGGCCCTTGCTCCTGCGTTGAAATGATTTATCAAGTTGAACTGATAATGTAGGACAGTTTTTGTTGCCAAAAAATGGTCTAGAATTAAATAGCTATTGTAAAACAACAATAAAAAGATAGCTATATTCCAAGTAGCTTACTTTCTTTTAAAAGGGACATTCCTTTACACAAACTTTAATTTATTTTGCAAGAAATAAAGAAATAGCATAAGAAACAAAATATGAACATACATAGTTTGGCCATTTGTTTTTAAATGATAACAACTAAGCTTTTCAGTTCTATAAGCAGCCTGGTTCACTTTCAGCCCTTAAGCACAAGCCAGGAGTGTGTATTTCTAACAACAAGAGTATTTTTGTGTGTATATTTTTGTTTTTGTTACCTTTTCTGTGTGTCCTTAGCTTTATGGAGAAGCTGGGGTTTTGCTTGTTTGTTCATTTTTTTCATGGTTAGTAAATAAAAATGCTGACTTTTTTTGGTTTAACAGTGATGTTTTGTAGCAGTTCATATAAGAGGCATTATAGTGTAGTGGTTAAAATCATGGTCATCAAAGCCAGAGAGATAGCCTGGCTTCAAATCCCAGTTCCACTGGTTACTAGTTGTTTGACCTTGCGCAAGTTACTTAACCTCTCTGTACTTTAGTTTCGTCTTCTATAAAATGACTATAGTAGTACCTACCTCATAGAATTATTGTGAGGATTAAAGCAATTTAATATTATGAAGTGCTTGGAACAGTTCCTCATACATGATAAGTACTACATAAGTATGAACATTATTGTTATTATTATTGTTAAAATATTTGGGTTTGCCTAAGGTATAGCAAATATCTTTCAAGCACTGCAGGTGGTGGAGCAGATGATAACTAAATCATACATAAGAAAAAGCACAAGCCAGAAGTTATCCCTAATTTCAGCAGAACACTTTGTTGATTTTTCCAGAAACCTTGACCTTGAAGATGGTGAGTAGCCAGCCGAAGTACGATCTAATACGGGAGGTAGGCCGAGGTAGTTACGGTGTGGTGTATGAAGCAGTCATCAGGAAGACCTCTGCACGGGTAGCAGTGAAGAAAATTCGATGCCATGCACCTGAAAATGTTGAACTAGCTCTTCGTGAGTTCTGGGCACTAAGCAGTATCAAGAGCCAACATCCAAATGTGATTCACTTGGAGGAATGCATTCTACAAAAAGATGGGATGGTGCAGAAGATGTCCCATGGCTCTAATTCCTCGCTCTATTTACAGGTATGTGTGGTTGAATGGGAAAGAAGTGATCTAAACATAGCAGGGGTCAGCAAGAAGAGGAATGAAAGGGTCAGATGAACTTTTCTCTTTAAATGCAGGTGTTTATATAGTTAGGAATAAATAGGGGTCTGCCAAAAATTAAGTAGATGTTTGGTTTAAAATAAGGTTTTATTTAAACCTGTGATGCAAATACCTAAAAATAACATAAGCCACCTGTTAAGCCATGGTACATGCCGGTCTGCATGGGAATGGGGCAAGATGGGCACTAGGGAAGTGTTTAAGATGAGAATCTAATAAGTTTACTTCTTCAGAATCAATATTTTTTGGAACTACTGACAGAAGAAAAGGAAAATGTCCACAACTAATAGTACCCATAGGTAATTGGGCATCTCTTTTATACATCACTGGTTTGAACATAAGCCTTTGCCATTTTAGAGGGGTCATGTAGTTTCTTAACTATGCAATTCCAGTTAATTTTCATGAAGTATGTGGCTTACACCACAATGTTGTTAACAGTGCTAATAGCTTACATTTGAGTTCCTGCTCTGTTCCATGTGCTGTGCTGAGTGCTTTAAAGGCAGTTGCTCAGAACAGCCCTGTGAGGAAAGTACTATTATTGTCCTTATTATAAATGAAGAAACTGAGACTTAGAATAGATAATAAATGTGTCTAAAGTCACATAGCTAGCAAATGAGAGTTGACCCTAGGCCTATTTGACAGCTAAAGCTTGCGGTCTCTTAAACACTCAGGAGTAGTGCCTCCAAATTTTTCTTTTATAACTTAGGGGAAGCATTAACATTGGAAGACAGACAAGCTTTTTTTTTAAGTTGGCTTCTGCCATAGATCAAAATCTGTACTCCTTGAATAGAAAATATATGTAAGACATAGCTAGTTAAAGGCCAGAGCAAAATTTCTTAAACCAGTCATTCTTAGAAAAGACAACAACTTTCCTTGGAGTCTGTCTAAATTCATAATAAACCATCAGGATATAAAAGTTTGTTTATAAAACAGCCAAAGCTTTTGCACAAGGAGCAACAAAGAAAACAAGCACAGCTATCTGTAATTAGAAACTTGCAAGTTTTGTTGTATAGATGACATATTAATCTTGAGGACTTAATATTTCAGTTTAGCACTCTGCGCCCTGGTGTTTTCTCTCTTTAAGACAGTGAATATAAAACACAACTATTTAGCCTCTATTCATGTTATTGTTTACTTTTCTAAAACTGCTGATTACAACACAGTGCCATAAGTTACACTAATATCAGGAAATATTGGACATATTACCACATTCCCTCCTAAAAGTAGGTAGAACTTTGCTTTAAATCTTAGAGATAAGATGCCTAATCTCTTTTGGACTGGAAAAGCAAAGACATTTTAAACATATGACTTAGTCTTGACAGTATCCTTGAGTCTAGATCTAGTAACAATTATAGTAACTAGGCATTAGTTGGTCTTCCAAGGCTTTATAGATGTAAAGCACCACCAGACTTGATTTAGTGATTTTTAGATCTAAAGCACCTTTTTTTGTTAGTAAATCTCTCTTATCTGTTAAAGTCTGATAGACCTCTCCTTGACTTATGACACTTTTTGCTAGCTGTATACAAAACAAAAAACCAAACCCCTTGCCACTGAATTGATTCCAACTCATAGTGACCCCATGGACAGAGTAGAACTGCCCCATAGGGTTTCCAGGGAATGTCTAGTGGATTCAAACCGCCAACCTTTTCATTAGCAGCCGAGCTCTTAACCACTGCACCACGAGGGTGCCCCTTGTTAGCTGTATGGCCTTGGATAAATAACCCAACTTTTCCCAGTATATGTTTCTTCATATGTAAAATAGGAATAATAATTTCTACGTTCCATGAGAGTTGTCAAAATTGGGTATAATGCAGATACAATACTTGGCACCTAGTAAGCAGGTATTTATCAACACATTTATCAAGTGCCTTCTCTGTAAAGAAAACCAGTATTTACATCTAGTAAAAACAACATGGGGTCACTATGAGTCGGAATTGTACCCAACAACAAAGATAACAAAATAAATATGTAGGGTGACAACAGAGTTCAAATGAATGGGCTTCCCCATTCTCTATATAAATTTTAATTTTTCTCCAGATGTCTCTCCTTATTCTCAGTTGGAATCATTAAATCAGTTCCTAATTGCTAAAAGCCTCATCTAGGAGAAAATACAGAACAAATAATTAACAGAAGACACAACCCCAGGCATAGGAACTTTGTGGCCACTTTGTGTGCTTGTGTCATAAACGAGAAGTGCAGCATGGTATAGGAGCAGAAAACCATACATACAAAGGTCCTTGAGACAAAAAGCATGAAGTTTTCTAAGAATTAAAAGAAGATGGTAAAGCTGTAGTGTACAGGGAGAGTTGTTTTAAACAAGGCTGGTAAGGTTAGCAGGGGTCAGAGTACACAGAGTCATGTAGTCCATTTTAAAGAACTTGGTCTATATCCTAAGAGAACAGAGAAGCCACTGAAGAACTTTAGGTAAGAGAACCAATGACTAACATGTTCTTTACACGTGAAAATAAATAGATTGGACACTCCATTTGTGCATTTCTCAACCAGAAGCTGGGAAGTATAGCCCATGGTCTGTTTTTGTATGGCCTGGATGCTAAAAATGCTTTTGACATTTTGAAAGCGTTATAAAAACTAAAAAAGAAGAGAAAATATGAGACAGAGACCTTACGTGGCCTACAAAGCCTAAAATATTTACTGTCTGACCCTACTCTAAACCATTCTTTAAATGCTGGGACTCTGCACGCTCAGCGTTACTGAGGAAGTGTGCTTTCGCAAGTAAAGACAGAAGAGAAGTGAAGAAAGAGAGAAGGTGCTGGTTTTTAATCTCAGCACACGTAGTAAGAGTGCACCTTGTAAATAATTGTGTTACCTGTACGTTTCCTATTCTTTCATTTTTTTGTCTCACCAGCAAACATATGCAACAAGGAAAATGCATGTAAAAGAAACATCTGCAGACCATTGTAATTACTGCAGTGGCAGGAGAGGAATGGCATGGAGGGGTGTTTTTGCTTCTGCCCTGCTCAAGTGACAGTGGGTTTAAACATAAAATTAGTAGTTCATTCACTCTTCAACCACTCTTCCGCTTCCCTTGCAAGTTTTATTCAACCCGTAGACTGGAAAAGGACTACTAAAGGACACCATACAACAAATTCTTTCAAACCACTGTATGCCTGTATTTTAGAGTAGTAGTTCATGTTCAGTGAAATAATATTCTTGAATTTCAGATGATAGGATAGTTATAATTAAATAAAATGATTTAGTCTAGGTTTTCAGCTTATGTCAAAGAAGAGCTGTACAAGCAAATACTTCAGTTTTTATAACAAGATGCAAATTTGATTTTTATAAATTGGTTTTAAAAACCCATCCAGTGATAAAGATTAAAAAAAAAAAAACCCGTTGCCGTCAAGTCAGTTCCGACTCACAGCAACCTTGTAGGACAGAGTGGCTGGCGAGTTCCAACTGCTCACCTTTTGGTTAGCAGCCGAGCTCTTAATCACTGCACCACCATAGCCAACATCATTTGCATTCTCCCTGTAGAAGTTTGTGAAGTGATAGTGTCAGTCTTTATTTTAGCAGTGACTGCAGGAGCACTTTATTTCTGCAACAACTAGTTGGTCTTTGATCATTTTTCTCTTGATTTTACAGATTATATTGATAGTGTATGTTCAGTGAGCAAGAAGTATATTTCAGATAGTTTCTTCTAATAGAATTTCCTAATAGAGGTTTATACCCTAGCTGGCACGCTCCCAAGTCTCGCTGCTGAAACTTTGGTCTTCTCATGAAGCTATTAGCTAGGTGAGCAGAGTTCAGCTCCATTGACATGTGAAAAAAATGTGTGACCAGCCGGATACTCTTCAAAATAAGGCTATGTAAAAATAAGTTTTTACTTGGCTTCAAGATTTGGTGTGTATTCATTAGGGACAAAGTAACAGTTCGAAATGCCCAGCCCAAACATGAAAGCACTGCCCAAATCGGATATTCGTGGCATTTCCATATAAAATCGGAGACTGACTTTACCTTTATTTTTATACTATAACTGAGTTGTATTATCTATGCAGATGATTGTAAACTTTTTCTTTTCCTTGTTATAGCTTGTAGAGACTTCATTAAAAGGAGAAATTGCCTTTGATCCCAGAAGCGCCTATTACTTGTGGTTTGTGATGGATTTTTGTGACGGAGGAGATATGAATGAGTATCTGTTGTCCAGGAAACCTAATCGTAAAACTAACACCAGCTTCATGCTTCAGCTGAGCAGTGCCCTGGCTTTCCTGCATAAGAACCAGATCATCCATCGAGATCTCAAGCCTGACAACATCCTGATTTCTCAAAGCAGGTTGGATACCAGTGACTTGGAACCCACACTGAAAGTGGCTGATTTTGGTTTAAGTAAAGTTTGTTCAGCCTCTGGGCAGAACCCAGAAGAACCTGTCAGTGTAAACAAGTGTTTCCTCTCCACAGCCTGTGGAACAGATTTCTACATGGCTCCCGAAGTGTGGGAGGGACATTACACAGCGAAAGCTGACATCTTTGCTCTGGGGATTATCATCTGGGCAATGCTGGAAAGGATCACTTTCATAGACACGGAGACAAAGAAGGAACTCTTGGGGAGTTATGTAAAACAAGGAACTGAGATTGTGCCGGTAGGGGAGGCGCTTCTGGAAAATCCCAAAATGGAACTTCTCATTCCTGTGAAGAAGAAGTCTATGAATGGGCGAATGAAACAATTGATTAAAGAAATGCTGGCTGCAAACCCTCAGGATCGTCCAGATGCTTTTGAACTAGAACTCCGATTAGTACAAATTGCGTTTAAAGACAGCAGCTGGGAAACGTGACACATATGTTGTTTGCCGATCCCTGGGATGACGTGCTGCTTCTGTTTTAACAGTGATGCAACATTATGTGGCTGAAAAAGAATATAGAAAGCTAAACGCCTTCGAAGGGTTTAGATTTTACTGTGGGGTGTTTTTTTTCCCTCATTTTTCTTAAGTCCAAGTTGGCCATTTTGTTAGTATGTTTTAAATGTGTATTACCAATGTGAGTGTAAATTTTTTAAAATGATCATTGGTAGAAGTTTGGCAGGAAAATTCTCTAAGAGCCAAGAAAAGGAGAGAGTCCAGTTTTCTGGAAATCTGTCTCTTCAGTATTTTAGACATTCCTTGTCAGTCAGTATTAGGCATTTCCATGGAAGTAGAGGTGTGCATGCTGGTAATGCAACCTTTGAAGCTTTGTAAAGGAAACATATGTGTATATATTTATGTATATGTGAGTATGTGAATGTGTGCATTTTGCATTCCATAGGAAGAAAATGCCACTTCTGTTTAAGTTATTTGATGTAGGTTTGGGTTTTTGAGATTTGCTGGTGAAATCAGTGATGGAAAATAAAAGAACCTTCCCTCATCTTCCTACCCTGTTCCTCCCTCTAATGAAATCAAAAAAAATTTTTTTTTTTTAATTTTTGTAATATTATTCAGCATTTTTTTTTTAAGGCATCATTTCGGAGGGTCTGAAATTACTAAACATAAAAGAAACGAAGTCATCCAAAGCTGCTGAAGTATGTTTGAGCTTTCCAGCGCCCTGTAGCTGCAGGAGTTGAATTAGTTATGCAGTCACATGGTAACAGGTTGGCAAGGACATTAATGATTCAGTCATACCTTCTTCAGGTAACCAAGCATTCAATTAACCAGTTAAACCACTGCATTGGAACACGTCAGCACTTGAGTATCTACAGTCTGATATAAATCCGAACACAGGATTCGTCTGTTCCTGAAAACTTTGCTGTATATGAACTCTAATACTCGATATGTTAATTTTGGGTTTCAAGACTTTGTCTAAGCTTCAGCATAAAGTTGAAAAAACCAAATGAGCTCTACTCTCACATCGCCTGCCCTGACATGGTCTCTCATTTAATCACTGGATTTCCTTTCATTTTGGCACTGACACTGTTTTCTCTTGTCTAATTTGAGACAGTAATGATAGTGATATGGTTGTCTTAAATGTTGCTCACCTTTTTCTAAAGTGGGAGATGATACTTACTCTGGCAAATGGATAGAATATTGTAGCATCAACTATGTCTTTCAAATAGAAAAATTATCAATTGTATGCAATCACTTGGTATGGTCTGTGTCAAAAGCCAACAGACTATTATTGTTCTTGAAGTTAGTTTTCATTTTAATCCTGTATAGTTGTCTCCAATTTGTTTTTCTGTAAATTCAGATACTTAAAAAACTAAGGAAAAAAAATCCTTTCCTAAAACAGAACATTAGCCTTTAAGATTAGATAGACTTTAAGGCCATTGTATCTAGGTTAATCTTTATAAAGCACCAGAATCTTTGGTCAAAAGTCAAACAAAATATTTAGCTATAAACCGTTAACCCATTGCCGTCAAGTGGATTCTGACTCTATGCCACCAGGGTTTCCAATTTAGCTATAAGAATATTGAAAAATCATTAATAGTTTCCATAGTCTCCTGAGCCTTTGAAAACTTCCACAACTTTTGGAATATTGCTATCGTAATTTTTTCTTCATTTAAAATGTCTTCAAAAGATAACCCAAAAAATTGGAGTACCTAAAATTCCTGGACTATGTGTTACTTGGTCTGGAAGTTTAAAATTTGGACTGAAAGTTTTTATTAAAGCCTCTTAAGATAAAAAAAAAAAATCATATACCTTCAGCATCACTTTCAAGCTAATAAATGTAAGAATTCTTTTGGAAATTAGAGGTGAAATACACTGGAACCTTGTGGAAATGTGACCCTCTGGATCACCAAATTAGTGTAACAGATCTGTCCGAGGGGATTTAGTTACTGGAAATAAGAAAAGGCATCATTATGATGTGACCTCATCAACAAATACAGCACTTAAACAGAGATTCATAGGTGATGTCATTTGCCCTTTGAATATGTGTGCTTGGAGTCAGTCTCCTAAGTACATAGCTTTTGGACCTGCTGCATTTAACACAGTGATCATTTATTTTGAAAGATTTTACCTGTAAAGTAGAATTCTTTCTCATGGGCAAGAATGGTATCGTGATCAGTCTCATGGAATTTTTTGCAAGTCCTTATAATCTAAAATAGCCTATGATACCAAGCAAAATGATAATAAGTTATTTGTCTTCGTTCTTTGAATTGAAAGTATTTATTAAGTACCTACTGTGTGCTCAGCACTAGATGTCAGTTGATCAAATGACACTTAAAAATTAGCATTTACTTTAAACCTTAAACCAAAAATATCCCCTGAAGTCCTCTTAAAACCCAACAGTAGTTTAGCTTAGCTAGTGAAAAATGTCTGCCTTGAGCACTATGCTCTTTTAGGAATTATCTATATGGGATCAAATTGACAACAGCAACTTGAAAACTTAGGTAGGAACCTTAGGTGGCAGTGAGTTTATGTTAATGAGGGAGGAACAACTCAGAAAGGGAGGATGAGAAGGGTTGCACAACTCGAAGAATGTAATCAATGTCACTAAATTGTACATGTAGAAATTGGAATTAGTGTATATTTTGCTGTGTATATTCTCAACAACAACAGCAAAATAAAATTTAGGAAAAAAATTGGCATTTAGCTAGAGGCCAGGAATAAGAAGTAAAAGAAATCAGTGATACTCGGAAATTCCTGGATATTTGCCAGAGGAAAAAAGAAAGCAAGAATTTGGTGCCTTGCCCGTAATAGGTACTCAATAAACAATTATTCCTCATAGTAGAGTCTGTTGCCATGATTAATAGTGTTTTATTAAATTTGTCTTAATTTTAAAAAGACCAAATACTTCAAATGAGCTTATAGGCAGCTGTGGCCAGTTAAACTATGGGGTTGTACAGTTAGTTCCTAGAATGTTATTTTGCACTAGTTGTCATTTAGAAAGATGGGGTTCCCGTAGATTTTTGGTGCTAAGGAATACTTTGTCATTATGATGAAGTAAGTGTTTTGTGTAAGAGAAATAGCACACTGAATAGTTCTTTCTGCTGGTCTGTTTCTTTGTTGTTGTTGTTGTTTTTAATTGTAAAATATTTTATCAATCAAACTATTGTAGCAGCTACAAAAGAATTCACCAGCATGACAAAATGGTCAAAAAATAAGTCATCAGCACTTCAAAAATGAAAGCAACTTTTGAAATTTTCTTTTAAAATTGTCAAATATATTTTATGAAGAATTTATAAGAGGGGGAAATGATTGTAATTTATTGTTCATGACAGTTTTTTTTTTTTTTTTTCTTAAATAAAGTGAGTTTCAACAAAAAAAATCCTGAAAATTCTACATTGCTGCTTTGGTGGCTCTATGAGTCATTCTGTAGTGCTTTACTTCATGATCATAAAATAGAGGGAAGAAAATTTGAAACAATGCTACTTTCTATCTGAAATAGCAAAACTTGCTGAGGAAAAGATGATTGAATTATAGGAATTTCAGCATTTCAAGTTCTCTAAAATTTTAATGCTCACTCTCCTGTTGTATTTATCAGAAGAACTTGTATTGCTGGAAATAAATGATTTTTGCCATTTATTTTCCTATCGGATTAAGCTGAGAATGCATCCAGGGCTCAGAATGATGAATAATAAACGTACTAGGATGCAATCTTTTGATTTGTAGCTTGAGACCATGGTTTTCTATAAAAAGTCAGTTGGCCCACTTTTGTAGGCTTTATCATGTGTGCCTTCTCCAGAATAATCGAAGTGCTAGGAATACAGCGCACTTAGCAATTGAAGGGCACAGCAGATGGAAACAGTGGGAAATGGCATTAACTCGACAAGTGATCCAGTGACCAGAGCATGAAAGCAGCCACCAAGAATTGTGGCTTTTTCTGACTTGGTCACCTTCTGGCATAAACCTTTGTAGACAGGTAAACTTTGCTTTCGATTTAGATGTTAATTTAAAAAAATCTAATCTTAAAACTGTAAATATTTGTATTTTCTAGCATTTTGAGAGGCCAAAGGGCCTTCCTGTGGTTTTTACGTAATTTTTCCGTGAGTTTTACTAAAAATAGGGGCTGATTTCTTGATGAGGAGATTAATGGTAATAAAATCAGTTACTAAGGTAATGGTAATGGTTTTATCCTAGTGCTGGGTTTTGTTTTTGTTTTTATTGTTATAAAACTAGCACTGGGCTGTAGTGCCTAATCTCTTACTCCAGATGGAGTTTCCTCCCACAACAAAGCTTTATCTTTCCCACTGAAGTAATAACCCTTGGTTGTTTTGGTCTTTTCTTTAAATTCAAATGTTGCTCTTTTGGTCAACCAATCATCACTGTCCTCTAAAGTGCAGTGTAATGACAGACAGTTGGTTTGTGGTTAGATAATAACTCCTACTTGAGAAACCTATAGCAGCCACACCTCTGGAGGGCAAAGTGTGTCTTAAAGGCAGTACTTTCCCCTTTGCGATGATTTTTCATTGGTTCCGGGGCAATTTTTAAAGAAAGGGATCTGGGCTTTTGATTTCACTCTTTCATTTCCTGTTCAGCCCTGGTATTTCAACCTTAGCTTCTTCTGGGCAGAAATTAAGCAACTGGTTGTTACAGAAGGTCTCCTGGTCTAGAGGAAAAAGCAAGGCTTTGGCGTAGCAGATCTGATGCTAAATATAAGCTTTTGAAAATACCTACATAATTAATATATGGCAGTGGGCAAGCCACTTCACCACTCCTGAGCCTCAGTTTCCATATCTCAAATGGAGATGATGATATTTATATTTCAGGGTTTTGTAAAGGTCAGAGATAAACACAAAATGCCTAGCATAGTGCCTGATACATCAAGTTCTCATATGATAAAAAAAAAAATGATAGCCATTGTTATTTTTTATATTCTGATTTTGATGATATGTTGAATGAATGAACGGATTCCCTATAAGCCAGTCTTCTGTTGTAGCTTTGATTCTTTTCCCCTTGGGAGAATCTGAAAAAAGCACTATATCCTTTCCTTGGGGAAAATGTATGAACTCATATAAAAAATGTTTGCCTATAATTTCGGGGGATTTATCCATCTCAGAAGCCCGCATAGACCCGAAGCGAAGGACCCTGAGCTACAGGCTCCACTAAGTGCCTCTGCTTAAGCTCCTAAGTCAAAAGTAGGCCAGGCATGAGAAGAATTCTGAGGTATTTGTTTTGTTTCTTTGTCTGGGTGCTGCTTAGATGAGTGTGTTCACTTTGTGAAAACTCATCAGGCAGTGCCCTTAAAATTTCTGCACTTCTCTCTAGGTATGTTATACTTCAACAAAAATTTTTTTCAAAATTTATGTGCATTGGGCCAAGAGATTATCACGACAGGTGTTGTCAGAAGCGGAGGGAAAGGACACAGACCTTTTATCTTTCCATACTAGCTGTGTGACTCCCAAGTTCCTAACCGTTCAGATCCACAGTTTCCCGCATGTATAAAATAGAGATAATACCTGACTCAGAGCACTGTGAAGCTGAAATGAGATGAGGCATCTAGAAACGCTTGGCGCACACAATAAATGTTACTGCTTCCCATTGCCTTTGGCGAGCTCGTTGGGAATGACTCTGAGTTGCTTTTACTGCTGATTTGCACCCCAGGTAGATAGCAGGTTTGTTTGTTTCTTTTCTTATTTAACTTAGCTTATATATTTTTCCAACACTTATTTGAGAAATAGCTTCTATTCCATTACTATAATGTTCTGCCTGGCTCCTTGCCCCTGAAGCCCTACACAGACATAGTTCTTAACCAAAGATCTCCATAGCCCGAGCTTCTTTCCTCTTTCTGTTTGCTGCTAATGACATGACTGATAGTAATTCAGGATGTCTACCGTCTCTCTGACATAGACTACCATTGCCTGGACACTAGCAGAGTACTAATGAGTGTCAGATACTAGAATGATGTGCCTTTCTTTGGCCATTTTTCCTAGCTTTGGGTAGAAGGCAGGGAAAGTGTTTACCAGTGTGATTGGAGAGCTAACAGTTGAAACATAGCTGCGAGGGAGAGGAGGAAGAGCTGGGCAGCAATGGTTAAAACTCTGATGACAAGAATTAGGTTCCCGTGGTTCTCAACCTCAGCTGCACATTAGAATTTTAACCTGGGGAGCTTTTTTCAAAAAACAACTGATGACTTCTGCTTCTGGCTATTATGGAATAATGAAGTTTCCCTTCTGGCCTTAAACAACGAAAATACCAGACAAAATATATGAAGCAATGTGTACAGACGTTGAACAACTAGCGACAAAGAAGAGAAGGGAATCAAGTAAGATGAGCCCTAGGGTTGCCCCAGCTCACTGCCTGGAGAAGAAAGGGGTACCTAAGCAGCAGCCAGCAATCTCCCTGAGTTGAGAAGACAGAGTTCAGAGTTCAGGGAGGCCGTGCCAGCTAGAACTTGTGGGGCAGAGTATCTGACAGAGAGAAAGTGCTAAACAAAGAGCTCTGGACATTTGCAGAGTTTTCTCCAAGTCATCGGCTAAGTGCTGATCAGTACATGCTTGTGAGAAAACTACCTGAGACCGGGAAAAACCACCTGAAAATCTCAGGCAGGGTAATTCTCAGGGTTCACACAGGGCCAGGAATAGTTAACATTCCTACTAGCCAGAGTAGAAACACCAAGTAATATATAGGGCATCAAGTAGAGTTCTCAGAACGGTGTTGTTCCAGTTGTTTTTAGCTGCTGTTGAGTGGGCCCCCAACTAATGATGACCCATGTGTAATGGGATCAGACCATTGTGATCTGCAGGGTTTTCATTGGCTGATTATCAGAAGTAGGTCACTAGGCCTTTCTTCCTAGTCTGTCTGAGTCTGGAAGCTCCACTGAAACCTATTCAGCATCCCAGCAACATGCAAGCCTCCACTGACAGAGGAGTGATAGCTGCACTTGAGGTGCATTGGCTGGGAATCAAACCCAGGTCTCCTGAATGGAAGGCAAGAATTCTACCACTAGACCACCACTGTCTTCATTGTTCCAGTAATGAGGCCAAATTATCCCTAGACTAAAGGCTATTCTGGACCTGCCTAACAAAGCTTAAAAGACTTATTATTATTATTTTTTTTAATTGTGCTTTAGGTGAAAGTTTACAGTTCAAGTTAGTTTCTCATACAAAAATTTATACTCACATTGTTATGTGAGTCCCTGGAGAAGGAAATCAAGCTTGGTAAAGGCAAGGGTCAGTAAAAACGGGAAGGACCCTCAATGAGAGGGATTGACACAGTGGCTGCAACAATGGGCTCAAGCATAACAAGGATCATGAGGATGGTGCAGGACCAGGCAGTGTTTCACTCTGCTGTACATGAGTCGGAAGCAACTCGATGTCATCGATGTCACCTAATGACAACAACAACATGCAGTTGTCAAAACTCAAAGAACTATACACAAAGAGGAATAATTTTATTATATTAATTTTTTTAATTTACAAAAAAAATTTTTACATGTTAAACATACACCTATCATACAATCCAGCCATTCTACTACTAAGTATTTGCCCAAGAGAAATGAAAGCATAGGAATATACAGAACTTATACAGGAATGTTCATAGCAGATTTATTTGTAATATTGCCAAACAGAAACAGGATACAGCCCAAATGTCCATCAACAGGTGAATGGCTAAACGATGTTATATCCATACGATGGAATACAACTCAACAATAAAAAAGAACGAACTATTGATAAATGCATGTATGTGGGCGAATCTCTGATGACATTGTGAAAGAAACCAAATGGAAGGGGGGAAAAGTATAGACTAGATAGTTCCATTACTATAAAATTCTAGAACTAATGTAACAGAAAGTAGATCAGTGGTTGCCTGGGATGGGGTGGGGTAGAGGGTAGAGGGATGAATTAAAAGGAGCATGAATGAATTTTCTGGGAAGATGGGTAGCTTCATGATCTTGATTGTGATGATTTCGTGGGTTTTGTTCAGATATCAGAACTCATCAAATCGTATACTTTAAATATGTGCATTTGATTTTATATCAATCATACCTCAATTATTCTTCAGTATACCTAAACAACTTGGTGACCAGGTTCCATCTCGTTCTATTTAAGTGATAATTTCAGTAGGTGAAACCCTCATGTCAATATATTTTAAAAGCTCCCCAAATGAGTCTAATGCAAAACCCGTGTAAAATATTGCAGTAGGAACACCACTGATCAGACTGAGGGATAGGTGGAATAGGTCAAAGGGTAGCATCATTTGAATTTGATCACCTCCTACCAACCAGCAGCTCAGACCACTTTTCAGCACCCCATCCCAACTCAGGACCCTATCTTCCCCTTGAGACTCCTTCCAACTTCTGTCAGAGCTTAACTGTGTTTCTGAGAAGCAGAAAGAAGAAGTAAACACATTAAATCACTATCAGGTATTTTACTCTAGGGAAGAACTTCTTAGCCTGGAATCTCAAGAGAGACTCCAGGGGGTCAGTGGACCCACTAAAATCATAGGAAAAATTACATGTGTATATGCATTTTTACCTGGAGGGGAGTCACAACTTTTAGCAGAATTCTTAAAGAGGTTCAGAGACTGTCGTTGTTGTTAGGTGCCATCGAGTTGGTGCCGATTCACAGCAACCCTACGTACAACAGAACAAAACACTGCCCAGTCCTGTTCCATCCTCAAATCGTTGTTATGTTTGAGCCCATTGTTGCAGCCACTGTGTCAATCCACCTCACTGAGGGTCTTCATCTTTTTGTCTTACCCCCTCCTTTACCAAACATAATTTCCTTCTCCAGGGACTGATCCCCCTTGATAACATGTCCAAAGTATGTGAGACAAAGTCTCACCATCCTTGCTTCCGAGGAGTATTCTGGCTGTACTTCTTCCAGGACAGATTTGTTCGTTCTTCTGGCAGTCCATGGTATATTCAGTATTCTTCACCAATACCACAGTTCAAAGCCATTCAATTCTTCTGTTGTGTTCCTTATTCATTGCCCAGCTTTCGCATGCCTAGGGTTAGGTGCACCTTAGTCTTCAAGGTGACATCTTTGCTTTTCAATACTTGACAAAGGTCTTCTGCAACAGATTTGCCCAATGCAATGCGTCTTTTGATTTCTTGACTGCTGCTTCCATGGATATTGATTGTAGAGCCAAGTAAAATGGAACCCTTGACAACTTCAATTTTTCTCCATTCATCATGATGATACTGGTCCAGTTGTGAGGATTTTTGTTTTCTTTATGTTGAGGTGTAATCCATACTGAAGGTTGTGGCCTTTGATCTTCATCAGTAAGTGCTTCAAGTCCTCTTTGCTTTCAGCAACGAAGGTTGTATCATCTGCATAATGAGGTTGTTAATGAGATTTCCTCCAATCCTGATGCCCCATTCTTCTTCATATAGTCCAGCTTCTTGGATTATTTGTTCAGCATACAGATTGAATAAGTATGGTGAAAGTATACAACCATGACACACACCTTTCCTGACTTTAAACCATGCAGTATCATTCTGTTTGAATGACTGCCTCTTGATCCAAGAGACTAAGAACTACTCTTGTTGGAGCATAAGGAACCATCGCATGAGAACTCTGGGCACAAGGTAAATGGGGTGGGTATTGAAAAGAAAAGAATGAACACATAAGGAATTGGAAAGCTAAATCACAGATGAGCCCAGAGCAGGCTGGAGTTGATTGGTTCTCTCTCGGGAGAAAACCATTCTTGTCTAGGTCTACGTGTCCAAACATAACTACCTGCCGGAACTATGGACCTTCTCTAACTGGCTCCCAAATTAACCAGCGTGTTCTAGAGTCTTGTCTTGGGCCCTGACTTTTCCAGTTTAGCAAACAGAGTTTTCTGAAGCTACTGAGAGATCTGGTGTGCCTTCAACCCCTCTGCTCTCATCATACCAATACCACTGGATTAGAGAGAATATTTAGTTCTGGTCTTTCCTGATGAACATCAGTGCCCATGGAATAAAACGTAGGGAAGAATGAATTCTTCGGGGTTAAATTACATTTATCTAGGCCTACCTTTCAGCCTAGGCCCAGTCCTTAGAGGAGAAATTTCCTGATCTCAGAATTTCTTTTAAGAACATAGGACAGAAGGAGTTCAATAGATTGATATCTCTGGCCTTCATAATAATTAATCACTGTCAGCACTAACTGATATAATAGATATAATTCCTAACAGCCTTTCCGGCTCTAAAATTCAGCGATTCTATCCATTCATGGAAAATTACTAATGAAAGAATTGTGAGAATTATGAAAGAAAGTCACAGTCCCTGCCCTCAGCTGAGAAAATAAAACACACAAGTTCCAATAAGAAGGAAAATTAAAGGCTAATATATGTATCTATATGAATTTGCTAAGATACCAAGATATAAGAAACATAACTCTTTTTTATTCTTCTTTGCAGCCAAGATTAGAAGGAACTTCAATTATGTTTTAGAGGGGGTCCTACTCCTCTCCAGAGCTGTTCATAAGACTTGGAGAATGATCTCTGGTCTTCAGTCTTTCTACTGAGATGCTCATTGACCAAGTCTACATGATCTAGCATTTGCTGTTCATGGAGCTCTCTTCATGCCCAACTCAAACACTAAGACCTTAGTCATGTTCCATTCCCTCAGAAGTCTTCCTGTCAGAGGTGACTGTTTTGTCTTAGTTCTCACAGAACCATTCACCTCTTAATTTCCTCCAGTCTCAGGAGATTCCACCCTTACTGAGGTGGGTAAGATGCTCACTCCCCCGCATTTCAACTCTTTGAGACACTTTGAAACTTGAAAAGCAAAGCATTTTGACTCTCTACTGGGACAAGTGAAGCCCTGGGCCTCCAACATGTACAGCTCTATTGCCCTCTTGACATGGCAAAAAGAAAATTGCCTCTCAAGAAAATAAACTCCACTGTGTGTGATTTTGAACTGCCTCATATGCGTGTGAAAGCTGGACAATGAATAAGGAGGACGGAAGAAGAATTGATGCCTTTGAATTGTGTTGGCGAAGAATATTGAATATACCATGGACTGACTGCCATGGAAGAAGTACAGCCAGAATGCTCCTTAGAAGCGAAAATGGCAAGACTTCGTCTCACATACTTTGGACATGTTAACAGGAGGGACCAGTCCCTGGAGAAGGACATCATGCTTGGTAAAGTAGAGGGTGAGTGAAAAAGAGGAAGACTCTCAATGAGATGGATTGACGCAGTGGCTGCAGAAATGGCCTCAAGCGTAACAACAATTATGAGGATGGTGAAAGACTGGGCAGTGTTTCGTTCTGTTGTACACAGGGTTGCTATGAGTCAGAACTCACTTGATGGCACCTGGCAACAACATTACTAGTATTGTTTCATTTGGTCCTCCTTTTACATACATATAAGGTTAGGTATAATTTACGCTTGTACTTATTGGCCCCAGATGATCTTGGTCTAAGTTCTGACTCTAGCTTCAAATAGTTTTACATAGTTACCGCCCTCACATGAGGCCTGCTAGCTGCCACCCAACTTCCGCCATTGCGTTCTCATGTCAGGGTGGAGCTAGATGAAGAGAGACAGTTTCCCATTCTCTGTGATGTCATTTCCTTACTCCTCGCATCAAAAATCGAAACCCACACTATAGTCCTAGAGTTTCAAGCTATGAGTCAGAACCAACAGGACGGCACCTAACAATAACAAAGTGCCAGGCATTTTGTAAGATACTTTCGAAAACTATTTTATTTATAAGAATCCTCTCCCAGTTTATGGATGAGCTATAAGAAACTAATAATGACACTAAACGGCAGAGAATAGTAATAACAGTTAAAATATATCAAGTAATTACTACTTACTGTAGCACTGCTTGAAATACTTCACATGCATTAACTCATATAATCTCCCACAATCCTGGAAGGTAGGCACTGTTCCTCACCACTTTACAGGTAAAGAAGCAGAGGAACAGAGAAGTTATATAACCTGCCTAAGGTCCACAGTTAGAAAGTGTTAGAGCCAGGAGCTGAACCCAGGCAGTCTTGGCCTTAGAACCCATGCTCTTAATCCTTACACGGAACAACAAAAGCAAGCACAGAATCAAGGAGAGATCATAGAGATGCCCAAATGGGCTATTGCTGGGACTTGAGGAAAAAAACTTGGATAGACACAGTGAGATCAGATTATGAAGGGTCTTCGAAGGCAGACAAGAATCTGAACATATGATCAAAGCTTGAAAATTAGTGTCTTTTTGTTTGACCTTTCAGCACTAACATGTAGGGGTTCTTATTGTAGGATCCATGGATAGGCCTCAGAGAATCCTGATCTCTTGGAAATTTTAGCTTGTTTGTATCAGCAGACATGTTTCTGAGGAAAGGGTCTAGAGCTTTCATCAGATTCTCTGAAGGGTCCATATCCTCCAAAGGTTAAAGACCTTTGGAATATGAATACCAATGGTTTAAGTCTCTGTTCAGCCATTTAATAGGTGGTGGTGTTATTGTTAGTTGCCACGGAACCGGCTTCAACTCATGGCAGCCTTATGTATAACAGGATGAAACATTGCCCGGTCCTGTGCCATCTTCATGATGGTTGGTATGTTCGAGTCCATCTTTGTAGTTGGTGTTTTTGAGTCCATCTTTGTAGCCATTGTGTCAATCCATCTCACTGAGGGTTTCCCTCATTTCTGCTGACTGTCCACTTTAGTCAGTGTAACCTTGAAAAAAACTCAGAACCTACGTTTTTTCATCTGTAAAAATAGGGAAAATAGCATCTACCTCTCTAGATTAGTTTGAGAATTAAATGATATACTATCGTTATAAATCATGATATCCACAAATTATTCTATATAAAACTCACAATATAAGCAAGTATAAAAGACTACACAAAAGAAAGAAATGTGAGTTATGATGACGAAACCTGTTTCAGAATTTTTCCCAACAATATGATGAATTAGATACACGAGTGACCCTCTTGATGAAAACAATGAAAATGTTGCATAATTTAAAAAAAAAAATTCTTTTTGACTATGTTGCCAAGTTGCCATGAATGTAAGGAATATGCCAAGCCCCAAAATGAAGCGAAACCAGGAACTGTGAAGAGAGGAAAGTAACCACCAAAATTGTCTTTAACCCTCAGGATGCCTGCCAAAACCTGAAGACCTTAACATCCACTTTCCATAAGATATATGGAGGATAGGAGATAAATCCCAAGGCCTCTCCAAGATAGGAACTCTTATAGAGGACCCCAAAGGGCTATAACTACAGTGCAAGAACTAAAATATAATAAACCGTGGCACTCAGAAGTAAAGAGCAATGAAACTTGCCTGTATCGGCCTGGCCCTAGGAAGAGGGGAAAATAAAATTTCCTTTAGCTCGTTCATTTACAAGCCAGCGCTCACATAAAATCCAAAGCCAAATCACATTACTTATGTGATCCTAAAATCAAGCAGAGAATTCAGTTTAAAGTGGTGTGGGTTGGTGACTTCAGCACACTATTAACAGAAATAAATGCAGATAGTCTTTAAAGGAACTCAACACAGGCCTCAAATAATCCCCACAAATTTCCAGGCAATATGAGCATCACATGGTAAAAAAAAATAACCACACACAAGGTAACAAGGCACCATGAGGGAGAACTAGCAGAAAGGACAGTGAAAACAGACCTCAAAGACTTCAGATATTGGAATTATGAGACATAGACTATGAAATGACCTTGTTTAATATGTTTAAAGAAATAAAAGCTTGATATTTTATCATGTGGGAACAAGTAAACTTGAAAAAGAACCAAATACAATTTCTGAAAATGAAAAAACATGAAATTGTAACTCAGTAGACAGACAAATTTTTAAGTTAGAATTACTGGGGTAACCATTAAAAGAATAGACATGAGCTTAAACCTTCCAAACAAGTAGAGGGAAAGCAATCAATCCCCCCAAAAAATGCTCAAATAAATAAAGGAGAGGGAAATACCACAACAAATATAATGCACATTACCACATGGGAGAAATAAATAAATATCGATTTTTATAATGGGCTAAATTCTCCAGTTCAAGGACCAAGGTTGTCAGACCAAATAAAAGAATAAAATCCAGCCATGTGCTGTTTTACAAAAGACAGATTTAAAACATAAGAACACCAACTGACAAAGTTTGGGGGAAAAAAAATTACCAGACAAAAAGAACAACAACAACAAAAAGCTGAAATAGCGATATTAAGGCAAAAATCACTACAGATAGTCACTATATAAAGATAAAAAGTTCAGTTCACCAGAGAAAGGATTACATTTCTAAATTAAACAAACCAAAACCAAACCCACTGCCGGCGAGTCGATTCCGACTTATAGCGACCCTATAAGACAGAGTAGGACTGCACCATAGAGGTTCCAAGCAGCGCCTGGTGGATTTGAACTGCCGACCTCTTGGTTAACAGCCGTAGCACTTAACCGCTATGCCACTGGAGTTTCCATTTCTAAACTGGTATACAGCTAATAAAAACAAAACAAAACAACTGCGTGGAGAGACTTCCGATTCATGGCAATCCCATAACATAGCCTCAAAATGCTATGGAGAAATTAACAAATCCACCACACCGAGATATTTTAACACACCTCTCTCATAATTGATAGATCAAGTAAACAAACAGACAGCAAAAGTTCAGTAAAGATATGAAGATTTACCAGTACAACTAGTAAGCTCTATCCAGTTCTAAAGGAGCCCCGGTGGCCCAGCAGTTCAGAGCTGGCTGCTAACGGAGAGGTTGGAGGTTGCAGCCCACCCAGCATCTCCACTAGGGAAAGAGCGGGCAGTCAGCTTCCGCAGAGACTGCAGCCCAGAAAACCCTGTGGGGCAGTTCTACTCCTCTGGCGCAAGGGGTCGCTATGAGTAGGAATCGACTTGAAGACAGCAACATATCGATACCGCACTGTCGTAATTACTGTAGAATAAACGAATTAACACTTAATATCATCCTTGGCACATAGCAAGTTGCTTAATAAATGTCAGCCCTGGTGGCGTAGTGGTTAAGAGCTACGGCTGCTAACCAAAAGGTAGGCAGTTCGAATCCACCAGCCGCTCCTTGGAAACCCTGGGGGGCAGTTCTACCCTGTCCTATAGGGTCGCTATGACTTGGAATCGACTCGACGGCAACGGATATAGCAGCAGCAGCTACTTAATACGTGACTTTGGCCAAGCTACATAACCTCTGTGAGTCTCAGTCACCTGTTCTGAAATTGACCATAATAATAAACGACCTTTCCACGTTGCTTTGCAAACCAAATGAGAATGGATGTGAAGATCTTTCATAAACGACGGGGGACAATATAAATAAGAAATCGCTGCTATTACAGATTAACCGGGATTCCAAACCACTAAATGTCAAGGTAAATAACCGTTTTGTGGTGGGTTTTTAGTGATAACCAGGTGGAACCGCAGCGCTAAGGATGCACCGGAATGCCAAGCAGCTGGGAGCCCCGCCTGTGCTGTTGGAGTTCAGAGAGAGTGAATGAAGCCTGCCCTCTGGTGGATAGAGCCTGTACTACCTTGCTCAAACAGAGTGGAGCTTTCTGGGTTCTTTGGGTAAATCTCTTCCTGATCTCTGTCTGTATCCCTGCGATTCCAAGGACTTGCTTCGCATCAATATTGTAGCGTATGGTGGGAGACAGAGACTTTTGGCCTCACAGTGCCAAGCTCACCTATTTTGAGTCTTTCTTGTTCGGGTAAGTTTCTCAAGGGTAAGCAAAGCAATTTACCACAGAACCCAGAGTGAGTTGCTGAAACAAGGCCCTGTCTGGGCTCCCACTTCGGAATGGGATCACTAGATATGGCAAGGGTGGCCTCTCTGGCTATGGTTGAAGCTCCAGAGTCTCAAGGGGAGCAGACAGCTCAGGGTCTGGGCCCTTTATGCCATAGTCAAAGATTTCTTCTCAGCTTCTTCCTGAAGGCATTTAAAAATCAGCAAGGCTCCAGAGTGCTTAATGTTGGGTGGATGCTTAATAGTTGTTTTTATTATGAATGTTGAGAAGAAATGTGAAAGGGTATCTAAGTTTCAAAAAGAGAGGAAAGACTTGTTGGAGGAGCTGCTCAGAAGCCCCCTTAACATGGCCTTGGGATCTCTGAATGGGACCTCAGAGGAGAGCTGGAGAGATGCTGAATAATTCCTGGGTCCTGGGTATGTCCTAAAGGTAGTACATTGCTGGTGTCATGGACTGTGTTCTCTGAAAGCAAATACTGAGACAGAGTTTGGGGTGTAAGATGTTTATAAGGGAAGAACTCCTATGCAGGAAAGGGGGAGGAAACTGGATTGAGCAGAGAAAGAAATTGAACTGTGATGTAGGCCCCGGCAAAATCCCTACAACCTGGCACAAATCTCTGAAGTGGCTACTGTCAGTGTCCTGCACTCTGGAATGGTCAGATTTTTATACCCCACCTCCTGCATTCACCATATACAAGCTGCCCTGGAAAGGAAGTGACCTTGGTGAGGGGGCTCTCCGCAACTGGGGCAGACCCTGAAGGAGGTGACAGCTGCAGGGAGTCTGCTCACTGTACTCCCCACAGATGGACAACAGCCTTTGCTTGAAAGTTTGGGTCTACCTTTGCCATGGATTGAATTGTGTCCCCCCAAAATATCTGTCAACTTGACTCCCAGTATTGTATGATTATCTACCATTTTGTTATTTGATGTGGTTTCCCTATGTGTTGTAAATCCTATCACTATGATGTAATGAGATGGATTAGTGACAGTTATATTGATAAGATCTGCAAGATTAGATAGTGTCTTAAGCCAATCTTTTTTTGAGATATAAAAGAGAAGCGGCCAGAGAGACATGGGAACCTCATACCACCAAGAAAGCAGTGCCAGGAGTAGAGTGTGTCCTTTGGACTTGAGGTTCCTGCGCGGAGAAGCTTCTAGACCAAGGGAAGATTGATGACAAGGACCGTCCTCCAGAGCCAACAGAGAAAGCCTTTACCTGGAGCTGATGCCCTGAATTTGAATTTGTAACCTACTAGACTGTAAGAGAATAAATTTCTGTTTGTTAAAGCCATCCATTTGTGGTATTTCTGTTATAGCAGCACTAGATGACTCACACAACCTCCCTACCCTCCTCCACAGTCTCTTCAAAATCCATTCATTATACACATTTATTAAGCACCCACTATATTTTATATGCCAGGCACTGTTCTAGTGAACCAAAGATGCTTGCTGTCATTGAACTTACATTCTACTGGAGGGAGACTCTCATTTATGAGGATAAATAAGTAAATTGTTTTGTGTGTTTGGTTGTCATAAGTTAAAAAATAACTAAGAAGGGAGAAAGTAGAGCAGGTAAGAAGGATTGGGGATGCTGCAGAAAGGGGCTGCTTAAGTTATTTAATAAAGTGGTCAGGGTCGATCTCACTGAGGTGAGATCTGAACAGATCTTAAAGGAGGCAAAGGAGTTAGCAAAGAAAATGTCTAGAGAAAAAATTATTCCAGGAAGATGGGTCAAAGTCCCTAAGGTGGAGTATGGTTGGTACGTCCAAGAAACCCAAAGAAGCCAAGTATGGCTAGAGCAAAATGAGTGAGAGGGAGAGTAGTAAGAAATAATATCAGAGAAATAACAAGGGCCAGGTAATGTGGAACCTTGCAAACTGATATAAGGAGTTTGATTTTACTTGAGTACAAATGGGAAGCCTTTTTCAGGGTTTTGAGCAGAGAAATGACACTGAGTTGTATTTTTAAAGATTGATCTAGATGTTGTGTTGAGAACAGACTATAAGGGCTTGAGCTTAGAAGTAGAGGGACTTATTTATTAGAAACCATTGTAGTAATACAAGTAAGAGATGGTGGGGGCTTGGCGCAGAGTGTTAGGAGTGGAGTGGGATAGAAGTGATCTAATCCTGGCCCCCAGACACCATTTTAACTTCTGAGGTTCACCCTTCAGCCAAAGATTAGTCAGGCCCATGACACAAACAATAATACGTGGAGCTCAACCATGTGTCTGAGACTAGCTGGGCACACCAGCCCAGGGGCAGGAATGAGAAGGCAGGAGGGGACAGGAAAGCTGCATGAATGGAAATGGGGAACCCAAGTTTGAGAAGAGGAGAGTGTTGACACGTCACGGTGTTGACAACCAATATCACAAACAGTATGTGTATTAATTGTTTAATGAGAAACTAATTGGTTCTGTAAACCTGCATCTAAAGTACAATAAAAAAAAAATCGCACACACAAAAAAAGAAGTGATCTAATTCTGTACATATTTTGAAGATAGAGCCAACAGGTGTTGTCGATGGATTAGCTGTGGAGTGTAAAAGAAAGAGATGTGTCAAAGATTACTCCAAAGTTTTGGCCTGAACAATTGGAAGAATGCTGCAATGGGGGAAGGATCAACTGAGATGGGGAAGGCAATAGCGAAATGGGTTTCGAGGGCAGGGAATAGATCAGTTGTTTGGTTTTGGACATGTTGAATTTTGGGTTCCCAGGCATTAACATCAATTCAGAGTCAGTATCTAGTAATTTCTAAAAGGTCTGGATTTTCCCTTTCCCCCGTCCACAGCCACCCAGTAAATGGCCACAGATCTCTCTGGGGAAGGCTTGGGAAAAAAGTTAACGTATATGCTTGTAGCATGGCTGTAAGTTCCTTCCCTAAGGGACCTGGCGTCCCATTTTATCAGGGCTTCAGGTCAGTGAACTGACTTAGATCTGAATATTAGCTGAGAAGTTGAGCCTCTCCATTGTGGCAAGGATTCAAGTGAGGTCGCAAGACATGGATTTTTTTATTGTTGTTGTTTTATAACTCAAATAATATTTTAATAAGCTGTTCATCTATTTCATTCCTAGGGACACTCTGATCAAAGAGCCCTGCAAGCCAAAATGTTCTGATTACCAACCCCTTCATTCTGCTGCAAGTTATAATAAACGGTTCCACCTTGACTCTTCGTCTCTACTACTCTAGGACCCCCTCTAAAACCCCATTATCCACACTGAAATCAGGGAGCCCATCTCAGTAGTAGCATCTCCCCATATACCCATGCTACAAAGGCCATTCACCATAAAATTTGTCAAGTGTACCGATGCTGCTCCCGTTAATGTTTTTCTCTATCTCTAGGTGAAGAAGTATCCTCTGGGCCCTCTTGGGGAATGTGCTTGTTGGGATTAGGGGTGTGGGACAAAGAACTTGGTTTGGCCCTTTAACTCTGGTTTCTGAAAATAAGCCAAGCAATCAAGATATTCAGATAGCCAGACAAGTAGAGGCTACACTGGCCCACACCTGGCAAACTAACTTCAGTAAGGGAGGGGGGCCTAATGTAGTCATGCATTAAGGCCCAAGTCATGCATATTCATTGAGGTCTCAATGACTAGGGGACCGGGACCTTGGAGTGCTCTCTTTTGGGGGCCTACTGGATCTGTGAGAACATCCGTGCATACGAGCAGAAGCAACAAGTCTTTACAGACAATGGAGGCTGGCAGTACAGAAAAGATTTGTATAGACCCAGTCTGGGTGACTGGACAATAGGGAAAGACTGCACATAGGGAAAGGCTGCACAGGCAGTCAATAAAGAAGGATAGAGTCCTTCTTGCTTGTGACCTGATCCCAGGAGACTAGAGAGAGAGAGGGCAGAAGTGAGCTGGTCTGAAGTACAGGGAGTTGTGCAGACTCCTGAGCCTACAGCTACTCCCTGATGACCTGGCTTCAGGTGGCCAAGGTTGTTTTCACTGGGCTCAGGATAGCCAGAGATGAGGTCTGATCTAACTCTGGGTGGTTAGAATCAGAGAGAAGAATTGCCACGGAAGCAGCTGGCGACAAGGTATGGAGATGCAGGAAAGTGAGCCCTAGATCCTTGCCACAGTTAGTGATAAAGGAGGGTGTCTTAATTTTCTAATACTGCTATAACAGAAATATCATGAGTGGGTGGCCTTAAGAAAAAGAAATTGATTTTTTCACAGTTTAGGAGGCTAGAAGTCTGAATTCATTGTGCTGGCTCTAAGGGAAGGCTCTCTCTCTCTCTCTCTGTCAGCTGTGGGGAAGGTCCTTGTTCCTCGCCTCCTTGGTGCTCTTCATGTGATGTGGCATCTATCTTCCCCCATCACTGCTTGCTTGCCTGGTTGCTTGCTAAGTCTGCTCTTTTTATATCTCAGAAGAGATCAATTTAAGACACACCCTACACTAATCCAGTCTCATTAATATAACAAAGAAAATCCATTCCCAAATGGGATTATAACCACAGGTATAGGGGTTAGGATATGCAACACATATTTTCAGGGGATACATTTCAATCATAACGGTAGGTCTTGCCCACCTTCTTCCTTTTATAATGTGGTCTGAGTTTGTAGCATAATTCTCACAGAGGGTATATGCAATTTCAGGTGATAAACGCCCTCCTATGTCCTGAGACCTTAGGACATCAGCCAGGGAAATGCTGGCATCTCACTCTCATTGAATATAGGTTACACTGAGTCCTAGTTTCAGTCAGCCAATCAAGCAAACTATTAGAACTACTTTCAGCTACAAGATGCAACACATTAAGTTAAGAATCTAGTAAGGGCACTCACATCAATAAATGCAGCCTGATCTAGTGTAGTCTGCTTTTCTTGTTGGCTCCATCCCAGAGCTCCTAAATTAAGTCCTCCAAGAAAAGAGGCCTGGCATCTTTTAACAAGCTCCCTGAGTAAATTTTACATAGCCAACTGGAGTCCACCCAAGGTATGCTATTTGAGGACCGATGGTCTAATCCACTTCCCCTCTTTTAACAGATCAGAAACCTGAAGCTCAAGAGAGGAAGTGATTTGCTCAAGACTGAGTGAGTTACTGGCCAAGTCAGGACCAGAATTTCAGTCTTCTGACTCCCTTAAAGGAACTTCTACTGCTCTTCCAGCCCAGTTTTACAATAAACCTGGAGGTATTTTTGATCAGAACACCTGAGAAATTAGTGTGGTGATAGGTCAGAAAGGAGAGGAAGCCAAGACTGCACACATGGTCAATGCTATAGGCTTTGTGAAGAAGATAATGCTCCTTTTGGAGAAAACGATGTTTCAGTCTGGTTTATTTTGATTGTAAGCGAATGAGAAATCAACCCACCAGGATTAAGCCTAAAGAAAATGTATTGGGTTGCCCAGCTATAAAAACCATTTGCTTCAGACATAACTGGATACCGAGACTCAAATCATCAAGATTGGTTTTCACTCTAACTCTCAATTCTGTTTCCTCTCCGTTGCCTCTACTCTCAGGGATATACCCTTCCAGGTTCTCGCACAGCAGGGAAGAAAGAGAATCCTGGTCTCAGCAGTTCCAGCTGAAGTCTCATTGCTATAATTGAGCTGCATGCCCCTCTCTGTGCCAGAGAAAGGTGGTAGGCTTTGACACAATCCTAGGTCAAGTGCCCCACCCTGAATCAAGTTACAGGACTCTGGAAGCCCAGAGACCAAGACTGGAAGATGGGTGAACAAGATGAGGATAAGATTGCTAGAAGAAAGGTGAGTAATTGCTGAGTGGCAAAACCCACAGGTGTTCACGGTGCTAGAATAATGAGGAAGTTGATGATGACAGTGGAGAAGGTAACAATTATAAACCAGCGATAATATTAAGGTGTTAGTTTTAATGCTGTGATGTTAGGGGTGGTGGTTAAAACACCCACTTTTCAATGCAGCAACACAGTTCATAATTTTGCTAAAATCAAGGCAAGAAAATATTTTTAAGGGTTTAATAATTTATGAACTATGTGTGCCTTTATTTTCATACTCATTCAACACTGCTGACCCTTTAGCAAAACACCCATACCCGCTCAATAATAATTAAATCCAGTCATCTTTCAATTTTATCATTATGAAGGTGTACTTGTCAAGGTAAGAGGATAGATTTCCTGCTACTACATTCCATAAGAAACCCGTTTCTCTTCTTTGTGTTCCCTTATTTCACTTAGTCTGGATTGGGTGGTTTTTGTCACTTGCACACAATCTAAAAGCACCTTGGTGAAGACAGTGTTAGAAGAAGAAGGTGGAAATGGCGTTGATGAGGATGTGGTGCCCAAGGTGTGAGTGAGGAGGATGGAAGCAATGTCTGCATTTGGGGTTGCCCTCGCTCCAGTCCTTGCTTCAGTCCACAGTGCTGGAAGCCCTGCAAAACAACTGAGAGAGCAAAGTAGGAAGGCCAGCTGATAGTGAGAGCTGAGTTGCTCTAGCCCTGCCTGAGCAGTAGAAAGGAGGGAGCCTATGTGGTCCAGTGGTTAAAGGCCCAACTCTGGAGTGTTAGATCTACCATCTGCAAGCTGTGTGTCCTTGGGTGAGTGATTTCACCTCTCTTTACCTGTTTCCTCACTGTGTTGTTGCCAACTGTACTACAAAAGGGCAAGGTGGGAAAAACCCACCTACATTGCCAACTGGGAGGTAAAAATTAGAATGAATTCAATTGCCATCTGGAAGTGGATCTAGGCTTCACCTTCCCCCATCTCCATTCCTTCCATTCCCCTTCGACAACTACTTCCTCGGTGGCACTTCCTCTCTGATCCTAACCACCTAGAGCTAGGTCAGACTTTATCCCAGCCACCTGGAGTCAGTCATCAGGTGGCATCCATAAGCTCAGGAGTCTGCACAACTCTCCCCACTTCAGACCAGCCAGCCCCTTTCTCTCTCCCTTTAGCCTCTGTGTCTAAGTCACAAGCTAGGCCTCTATCCTTCACTGCCTGCCCAAGCAGCCTTTCATTGTCACTCAGCCACCTAGAGCTGAGTCTTCATGAGTTAGAGCTCTGTCTTTAAGGCTGCCTGCACAGCCCTCCTCCGAATTAGCCCCCGAGCTAAGTCAGAGTCTCATTGCCCCTGTGGGTTTGTAAATTCTCCATAACGGCTCAAAAAATTCATGAAGGCTATTGCCTGTACTTACAGTTATCCATTTATTACAACCAGAAGGATACAAGCGAAGAGATATATCAGACAAAGCCTGGGAGAGGTGGCCCCACGAGACTTCCGTTGTCCACAGGGATGACCACACTGCCTCTGGTGCACAGGTATTCTTACCAATCTAGGAAACCCAAAAGAGAGCTTCGAAGTCCAGGGTTCCCCCTTAGTCTTCCGGGCCTCAATGCATAGGCACAGATCAGTGAACATGTATTTTGACTGCAACATGCCCTGCCCTTTCTGAGGTTTGCTGCCAGATGGGGCTTGTATAGCCCCTTCTCATTACACATATTTAACTGTTGCCTGGCTATTTTGTAAAAAAAAGCCCCCTTGATCTATTCTCAAGAGCTGTTTCCAGAAACCAAAGACAAAAGACCAAATTGAGTTCTTTGTCCCACACTCACTTATAAAATTGGTATAATAATAACACCCACTCCAGGTTGGGTATTGTAACAAGGAAGTGAGGTAATAAGTGTAAACACCTAAGTGTTTATCTGGATTTTATTGACTATGCAAAGACATTCAACTGTATGGATCATAACAAGTTAAGGATAACATTGTTAAGAATGGGAATTCCAGAACACTTAATTGTGCTCATGAGGAACTTGTACGTAGACGAAGAGGTAGTCATTCGAACAGAACAAGGGGATAGTGAGTGGTTTAAAGTTAGGAAAAGTGTGTGTCAGGGTTGTATCCTTTCACCATACTTATTCAATCTGTATGCTGAACAAATAATCCAAGAAGCTGGACTATATAAACAAGAATGGGGCATCAGGATTGGAGAAAGACTCATTACCATCCTGCGATATGCAGATGACACAACCTTGCTTGCTGGAAGTGAAGAGGACTTGAAGCACTTACTGATGAAGCTCAAAGGCCACAACCTTCAGTATGGATTGCACCTCAACATAAGAAAAACAAAAATCCTCACAACTGGACCAATAAGCAACAACATGATAAACAGAGAAAAGATTGAAGTTGTCAAGGATTTCATTTTACTTCAATTCACAATCAGCATCCCTGGAAGCAGCAGTCAAGAAATGAAAAGACACATTGCATTGGGCAAATCTGCTGCAAAAAAACCTCTTTAAAGTGTTGAAAAGCAAAGATGCCACCTTGAAGACTAAGGTGCAACTGATCCAAGCCATGGTGCTTTCAATCGCCTCGTATGCATGCAAAAGCTGGACGATGAATAAGGAAGGTCGAAGAAGAATAGATGCCTTTGAATTGTAGTTTTGGAGAAGAATATTGAATATACCATCGACTGCCAAAAGAACGAACAAATCTGTCTTGGAAGAAGTACAACTAGAATGTTCCTTAGAAGAAAGGATGGCAAGACTTTGTCTCATATACTTTGGACATGTTGTCAGGAGGGATCAGTCCCTGGAGAAGGACATCATGCTTGGTAAAGTAGATGGTCAATGAAAGAGAGGAAGACTCTCAAGGAGACGGATCGACACAGTGGCTGCAACAATGGGCTAAACATAACAGTGAGGATGGCACAGGACTGGGCAGTGTTTCACTAGATCAAAATAGATCAATGTTCTGTTGTACGTAGAGTCGCTATGAGTCGGAACTGACTTGATGGCACCTAACAACAGGTGTAAAGCACTTAGCATATTGCCATTGCTGACTAGTGAAATCTAACTCATGGCAGCCCCATGTATTACAGAGTAGAACTACTCCATAGGGTTTTCTTGGCTGTAATCTTAACAAAAACAGATTGCCAGGCGCCTTATTATCTAGTGCTGCTATAACAGAAACACCACAAGTGGATAGTTTTAACAAATGTAAATTTATTCCCTCACAGTTTAGGAGGTTAGAAGTCCAAATTCAGGGTACCAGCTCTACGGGCAGGGATTCTCTCTCTAGGCTCTGGGGGAAGGTCCCTGTCTCCTTTCAACATCTGTGGATCTCGTGTTCCTTGGAGATCTCCATGTATCTTGGCATCAATCTCCCCCTGGGTCTAGGAGGTTCTCAGCACAGGGACCCCCAGATCCAAAGGACATGCTCCACTCCCAGCTCTTCTTTCTTGGTGGTAGTGAGGGCCTTCTTTCTCTGCTTGTTTCTTTCTTCTTTTATCTCTTGTAAGGTTAAAGATGTGATTCAAGCAAGGGTGTGACTTGAGTAAGGGTGTCCGTCTTGTAAGGCTGTGACTCAAGATACACCTCACACTGATCCTGCCACATTAATATGTAAACCCAAGCCAAACCCAAACCCACTGCCATCAACTCAACTCTGACTCATAGAGACCCTCTAGGACAGAGGAGAACTGCCCCATAGGGTTTCCAAGGAGCGCCTGGTGGATTCGAACTGCCGACCTTTTGGTTAGCAGCCGTAGCTCTTAACCACTATGCCACCAGGGTTTCCTCATTAACATATAGAGGTTAGGATTTACAACACATCACAGAATGGAAGATAATTACATCAGATCACAAAATGGAGGACAACCACACAATACTGGGAATCATGGACTAGCCAAATTGATACATCTATTTTTGGGGGACACAATTCAACCCATGATACCAGGCCTTTCTTCATCAGTGCCACTAGGTGAATTTCAATCTCCAACCTTTAGGTTAGTAGTCTATTGCAAACTGCACTAACCAGGGACCTTGCATATTGCCTAGAACATAGCAAACATTCAACAAATGTAGTTGGTTTGTTATTATAATACTAGGTTGTAAGTTCTATGACAGCAGAAATCATGTCTAACTTATTCACATTGTTCACTAGGTACTCAGAAAAAAATGTTTAATGGCATCTTCCTGTTCACTGTCCCCCCCATCACCCTTACCCTTCTCCTTCCATGCGTGCTGGGCAGTGGATTCTCGCGCCAGGCTCTGCCCAGAGGCCACACCTCTCAGAGGGAGAGCCCGCACTGGAGCCAGGCTATTGTTGTGGCTGAGATTCTTTCGGAAATGGAAAGCCCTGAATTAGGGGATAGCTGCTCTAATCTCTGTAGAGCTTACACATGGCCAGGCTTGGACCTCCTCCTCTGGTGATGGGGCGTTACTGATGCCCAGCACTGGGCTCCCTCCCCTCACCAAGCCCCCTTCCCTCACTCTGAACTTCCCTCTCCTCACTGAACCCCACCACCCTCACTGAGCCTCTCTCTTCTCTCAGCTGCCATCTCTTCTTTAAGCCCTCCCCCTCCCCAGCTCCTTTTGCTCCTGGGCCTACCTCTTTCTGAGCCCCTATTCACTCCCTGAACCCCATCTCCTCACAGAGCCCTCTCCTCTCTGCATCCCCATCTTCTTTCCAACCCACTTGAGTCTTCCTCCCTTCTCTTGCCTCTGGCCCTCTTTGCAACCCTGGCTTCTCCTGTCCCCCAGCCAGCCTATTGCACTCATCTCCCCTCACCATTCAGCTGGTCAAAACGCCCTTTCAGGCCCAGCTCAGATACCCCCTTCTCTTTGAAAGCTTCCCACCCTTCCCAGGCAAACAAATCTCTCCCCCACACAGCCTCAGGCTTTGGCCACCTCCCTCTTCCAGTAGCACTGCTCTCACTTTGTGATCAGGTGTTCAGCCTCTGCCACCTCAGCAGACTAAGCTCCCTGAGAGCAAGGACCATATCTGACCCATCTGCTGACCCCCGCCGGGCCCAGAGCAGGTGTTCAAAATGATTTGTTGACAGCAGCTGGGAGTTAATCTGTGGGATTAGAAAAAAAGATTTAGGCCAGAGGTGTCAGGAAGATGTTTGTGGAGGCCAAGAGCTGAAGAACCACATTCAGCTAACATTTACTGGGCACCTTGAGGTGCCGGGTGCTTTCTCAGCTGCCACTGCATCGCCACACAAGAGTTAGACCTTATAGTCCCCATTTTACAGAGGGAAACTCAAGAAGTTAAGTTCTTGCTCAAGGCCATGTGGCCAGTGGGCCTGGACCAGGATTGGAATCAGAGGCAGAGCCAAGGGTGGAGAGCTGAGAAGTGGGGGTTGTGGCTGCGGCTGCGGGTGAGGTCAGTGGCACAGGTTTTCTCCTCTGCGACAACGTGAGTGAGTCTGGGACCTGACACTGGATCTGAAGGGCCTCCCCACCCCCGCCCCCCCCAGCTCATTGTTCCTGACACTGACAAGAGCTGCTGCTTGTCTTCTGCAGCCACCCTCTTCTGGAAAGACATGGTTCTGACACAGGCCTTCCTGATCAATCCTCAGGGTGATCCGGGAATGAGGTCCTGAAAGAGGAAGGAAGCGGCCCTCAGACTAGGCCCCCTCACACGCAGGGCTCTAAGGCCGGAAGGAGCCACTTTAAGGCTCTCCCTGGGGACCCATGACTAGGAAGAGAGATGATCCAGTTCACAGCAGTGTGGCAGAGAGGCAGAGCCAGGCAGATGTAGCCCCACCTCCTCATTTGTGTAGAACCCTCTGTCTGACTCTTTCGGGGCCCCTCCCTCAGAAAACCTTTCCTGTTTGACCTCTCTTCAGCTCTGCCTGTGTGCTAGAGGCTCAATGCTCATCTCTCAGGACTCTGTATCCAGGGAGCTGTCTGTCACTCCCCTCAGGCTGGGAGTTCCTGAGAGCTCGAACGCGCGCGCACACACACACACCCACCCCTGCCACCCCCCCAACCCTCCCCCCCCCAACCCCCCCCCACACGACTCCTAAGGGAGAGCTCTATCACTCCCCTGTGACTGGGAGCTCCCAGGGCTGGGGCTGTGTCTCCCCCGCTCTGTCTGAGGGGAGCAGCATCACTTTTGATTGGAGGCTCCCAAGTATAGGAGAGAGTCAGGAGTCCCTCTCCTCAGACCAGGGGCTGACCCAGGGCAGCACCTGCATTGCATTCATTCCCTGAATCCCCTCTTTCCATAGCCCAGCATCTGTCCTCTAGCCGGAAGTTGGGCCCCTGCCTGTCCTTCCACCCAACCCAAATGCTGCTTTAAGACCAAAGGGATGGGGGCTGCATCAAGAGTCAGACACAGCAGCCCCATCCTCCCCCTTCCCAAGCCAGGTTTCCTGCCATTGACAGCATCCCAGCTGGGCCCAGCCCAACCTCTCAGTGCTTAACCCCTTCATGACCAGATCTCAGGGCTACCAGCCTGCGCCCCCAACCATCACCTATAAAATCAGGAGAATAAAAATACTTTATTGGATTGTTGTGAAGATCAAAACATTGACCAGTGTGTAAAGTGCTTGGAAGAGTGTCTTAATGTTGTCATTAGGTGCTGACTCATAGTGACCCCATGTACAACAGAATGAAACACTGCCCAGTCCTGGGCCATCCTCACAATCATTGCTATGTTTCAGCCCATTGTTTCAGCCACTGTATCAACCCATCTCACTGAGGGTCTTACTCTTTTTCACTGACCCCTTATCTTACCAAGCATGATGTGCTTCAGGGACTGGTCCCTCCTGATAATATGTCCAAAGTCATGAGATGAAGTTTCTCTATCTTCCCTTCTTATGAGCATTCTGGTTGTACTTTTTCCAAGACAGGTTTGTTCATTCTTCTGGCAGTCCATGGTATAACCAGTATTCTTCACCAACACCATAATTCAAAGACATCAGTTTTCCTCTGTCTTCCTTATTCTTTGTCCATCTTTCGCATGCATATGAGGTGATTGGAAACACCACGGATTGGGCCAGGCGCACCTTAGTCCTCAAAGTGACATCTTTGCTTTTTAACACTTTAAAGAAGTGAAGAGTGTCTAGCATAAAGTAATCTCTCAATAAAAGCTAGCTATTATTCTTAATTGTGCGAGCTTAGATAAATCATTTCACCTCTCTGAGCCTTGGTCTCTTCAGCTGTAAAATGGAGACTATAATAGAACCTGCTCCCCAAAGATTCTCCTGGGGGTTAATTGTGACAATGCACACAATATTGTAAAGTTCTATGACAACGCAATATGAAATTATCACAGACAAAAGCAAAACAAAACAGAAAGCTTCCTTTCACTAATAAAAATCTTTTACCAGGAGATAGGCCTTATGGTTTCTTGACTCATTATCTTATTTGAGAGGCAGAAGGTTCAGTGGAAAGAGTGGACTTAGAGCTGAGCCTTGGGCAAGTCTCTTTCCCACTCTGATCCTGTTTCCTTACCTATGAAGTAGGGCTGGTCTTCCCAGCTGGGCCCCCTGCCTCTGTCTTTGGTGATGGGAGGGTCAAAGGAGGTCAGAGAGCACAGATGTGAAAATGCTTTGCAAACTTTAAAAAGAGCCAGAAGGGAGGGGAAGGGACTTATGGAAGGGGAAGGGACTTATGGAAGGGGCCAGCTGGAGACTGAGCAGCAACCTTTGTGGTAGGGGCATTGGTCTTGGAGCTCTGGGTGCTCGAGAGGAGGAAGAGCTTCCATGGTGCCAGCACTGTGGGGGCAGGGCTTCATCTGGAGAGATGAGGTGTCAGATAAGAAACTGTGCCAGCTCTAGATGTCCCCAAGTGGGGACAGAGGAGGAAGAAATCAAAAGGACCTAGGCTTGGCCCCAGAGTCATCTCCACCTCCCCCTCTTCCCAGCCAATCTCATTTGGCATCAGAGACCTTGGGCAAAAGCACCTCCACTGGGCTCCTAGAAGACCTTCGTGCCACGACTTGCTGGGACACGTTCACCCTGCACATCTGCAGCACCACTGCCTGCAGGCTGCAGATTCCTGGCTTCACCCACGGGAGAGCAGGCTGCACACCATTCACACACCCGACTAGGACAAATCTGTACCCACCGCACATAGGAAAGAAAAGCAAGGCAACTAGAACCTTGCTCTGCCTTTCCGTTCCAACTGTAGCAGCAACTGCCAAGGTCAGGCAGAGCAGGTTCACCAGGGTCTTCGGAGGAAGTCTGGGATCCTGGCTGTGCCCCAAGACCACTGTGCCCCTGTGGCAAATCACTTAACTTGCCAGTGCCTATCTGACCAACTGTAAAATAAACGAGCTGGACCTGGTCCCCCAGGTCCTTACCAACTCTGAGAGACTATGATCAGGAAGGAGTTAACGCAGGCCAGGCTCTGGGTCAGGAAGGCGAGGGTTAATCTGGGGGGGGTGGAGGCTCTCTCTGCTTTTCCTGTGGAGAGTGAGGTTTGGCTGCCACCAAAGTTACTTCCAGTCCCTGCTGTCCCTCTTACCCTCAGTTCAGACCTGCCTGGGGACTCCCACAATTCCGCCTCACCACGCAGAGGTGAGTGCCTGCTGAACCCAGGGCTGGGGTGGGAAGGACCTGTAGACCCAAGGAGAGGACCTGTAGACTGGCACCAAGCCAGTGAGCACAGGAGACGCCTCGCCTCTGGAATCCAAGCCTTAAGCAGCATTCCGACCACTAAGCCCAGGACAGAGAGAAGGTGGGCAAAGGAATGGAGGGCAAATGAGGGCTCTGCAGGTTCTAGAGTGGACCATCTGGTTGGGTTATCCAGGCCAGCCCAGAAAGCAGGAAAGAAGCGGTGGACAGGAGACTATTTTGGTCCCTGTGTTTAGGGGCTTTTTATAGCCTTGTTGCTGTTGCTCAGGGCTGGGGAGAGGAGGAGGGGACCTAGGATATCCCTGAGGTCAGACAAGCACAGTGCCCTCCTGGGACCTTGGAATCTGACCCATTGCCCAATATAGTCCTGGGGAGACATAAAGGGAGGCACTGCCAGGCTCTCCTTGCTACCTGGATTCTCAGTCACCGATTACCTATGGGGTCAACTAGATGGGAAGGAGGAGTCCTTGGGTGGCCTGAACGGTTAAGCACTGACTACTAACTGAAGAGTTGGTGGTTCGAACCCACCCAGAGGCACTTCGGAAAACAGGCCTGGCGATCTGCTTCTGAAAGGTCATAGCCTTGAAAACCCTATGGAGCAGCTCTACTCTGCACACACAGGGTCGCCATGAGTCGGAATCAACTCGACGGCAACTAACAAAACAGATAGGAAAGGAGTTAAGGAAAGCTGAACAGGTTGGGCTGGAGTGGGCAAGGGAGGCAGGGTTTCTGCCCCCAGGCCTCCCACCTGGGCTTCCTTCCCCCTATCTCTCTCTGGTTCTCTTCCTTTGTTGCCTCCAGATCCAAGGTCCACTAAGCTTCCAGGACTGGTATGTCACTCTCAGCTGGACCCTTTGGTGGGGGTGGGGGTCTTGAGCCATGTGGGTGGCCCATTCTGTTACAGCCAAGGGACCTGTCAGCTCTTGATTTACAACCCCTCCTGGTCCCTTCCCCAGCAGAAAGGAGGTGGAGAAGAAGGGTCACAGGGTCTCAGGATGAGAAGGGGGCAGGGACCCTGAGGGAGATTTCTGGGAGTGCAGGTTATGGGAAGAATTAGTGGAAGAAACTTTTTAGTGAGACAAGGGGCCTATTTCTAACGGAAATTGCTTGGCAGTTACAGCAGCAGGAAGAGAAGCAAAATATCAGAGCAAAGCGCTGGGAGGCAAAGGACAGACAGAATCTGAACTAGTTCTAGACTGTAAGGCAAGAGACTCCACTCTCAGTCTGACCTGAGCAAGCCCCTTCCTCTCTGGGCCAGTTTCCTCCTCTATGAAATGGAAATACAGGGGTTAGACAAGATGCTGTTTACAGCTGAGCCTTCTAGAATTTCCTTGGCAAGGGCACAGAGTGGGTGGCAGGCCGGTGGCTGACATGACCTGGTGACCACCTCCCTCTCTTTCCGAAGTGGGCAGGGCCGTTGGCTGCAATTACAGGAGGCTCCTACCCTGTGCTTATAGCCCTGACCTCGGCGCTTGGAGGCGGGAAGGGTGGGCCCTGCCTGAGACGGCCTGTGGCTAGGAAGCCTCCTTGTCTTGGACTAAAAGCTGCTGGGCTAGGAAGAGGTATTTTTTCCGGTTGAGGCTACTTTCGGGAATTAGGCTGGGACCAGCCCCACTTCCTTTTCCAAGTGCTCTGCTTGCCGATTCCTGCTTGGCATGGCCCTGTGGCCAGACCGGGGCGCCTTCAAAGGGGTATATGTTTCTGGGTGGCCAAGGAGGCCCCACTGAATGGGTCTAGGGGAGGGGTGAGATGGCCTGAATCTGGGCATAGCATCCAGCCTACTTGGATGAGGGAGGGGTCTGGACGATCCTATCCCCAGGAAGGCTTGCTGAAGGGCAGGGATATCTCCTACCCTCTCCCAACCATTCCTCCCTCCTTTCAGGCCTCGGGGAGCCCCAGCCAATTGCTCTCAGCTCCTCAGCCAGCTGCCTATCTCCAGCGGCTTATGGGGCACTGTCTAGCCCAGCTCTGCTAAGATGATCCTGGCCTCTCCCTCCACCCCGTCCAGAGGACGGACCCCCAGCGCAGTGGAGAGACTGGAGGCCGACAAAGCGAAGTATGTCAAGACGCATCAAGTGATAGTGCGGCGCCAGGAGCCAGCCCTGCTCGGGGCACTCGGGCCGCTCACTCCGCACCCCTGCAATGAGCTCGGGCCCCCTGCATCGCCCAGGACGCCCAGACCCGCCCGCCGGGGCAGCGGCAGGCGGCTGCCAAGGCCTGACTCTCTCATCTTCTACCGCCAGAAGCGAGATTGCAAGGTCTCGGTGAACAAAGAGAATGCCAAGGGCCAGGGGCTGGTAAGACGCCTTTTCCTGGGCGCCCCCCGGGACACCACCTCGAGCAGCCCGGGCCCAACAGAGAGACCCGCGGTTCCTGGGGGTTGGACCGCGCCCCCAGATGCCCCGGAAGCGACAGGAAAGCGGGCGCTGTGCCCCACGTGCTCGCTGCCCCTGTCGGAGAAGGAGCGGTTCTTCAACTACTGCGGCCTGGAGCGCGCTCTGGTGGAAGTGCTGGGCGCTGAGCGCTTCTCTCCGCAGAGCTGGGGCGCCGACGCCAGCCCCCAAGCCGGAACCTCGCCGCCGCCCGGCTCCGGGGACACCAGCGACTGGACGTCCAGCGACAGCGGCGCAGACGGCCCAAACCGTGAGGGCGCCAGCGGCGCGGAGGCGGTGGGCTCTGCGCGGGACGGGCGCCCCCAGGTGTCCGTGGTGGAGCGCAACGCGCGCGTCATCCAGTGGCTGTACGGCTGCCAGCGCGCCCGAGGCCCACCGCGCGAGTCGGAGGTGTGACTGCGGCCACACGTGAGCGGGCTCCCGCGGGGCCGGGGCTGGACCCGGGCACCGGCAGAGACGCCCTGCCTCAGACGCACAGGAGACCTTTGGGCAAGCCCTTCCCTCTGAGTCTCCATTTTCCCATCAGAACCTTGGGGAGATTGGACAAAGTGATCCCGAAGGCTCTTCCCGGGGCAGGCGGCGCAGGGACTTCTGTGGAGGCCGGACCTGGAGAGTAATGACTAGAGTGGAAGAGCAGAGAACTGCTGAATAAAGTTAAAACGTTATTTTAAATGGGTCGTGTGGTTAGATCGGGGGCAGATGTTGAAGAAGGGGGCAGGGCGGGTTTGCGCGTGATTAAACGGGTGGGAACTGGGCTGACTGTGACCCTGGGCAAGCATTTAACGTCTGCAAGCCGCAGATGCACCTCTCGGTTAAAAAAAAAAGGGGGGGGGTGGAGGAAGATGATTTTTAAGTATTTTGCAACGGTTGTAAAACACACGGCAAACTACCGAATTAATACCAATACTACAGCATTATGATCAAAGAGCCCTGGTGGCGCAGTGGTTAAGAGCTCAGCTGCCAACCAAAAGGTTGGCAGTTGGAATCCACCCGGCCGCTCTTTGGAAACCCTATGGGGCAGTTCTACTCTATTCTACAGGGCCACTATCAGTCGGAGTCGTCAGGATGGCAACAGATTTCAAGGAGCCTTGGTGGCACAGTGGCTAAACGCTTGGCTGCTAACCAAAAGGTTGGAGGTTCGGCCCCACCAGCCACTCACTAGAAGAAAGATGTAGCAGTCTGCTTCCCTAAAGATTACTGCCTTAGAAACCCTATGGGGCAGTTCTACTCTGTCCTATAGGGTTGCTATGAGCCACAATCTACTGGAGAGCAGTGGGCTTTTGGAACCCTGGTGGCGCAGTGGTTAAGAGCTACTGTTGCTGACCAAAAGGTGGGCAGTTGGAATCCACCAGCCGCTCCTTGGAAATCCTATGGGGCAGTTCTATTCTGTCCTATAAGGTCGCTATGAGTATGAATCGACTCCACAGCAATAAGTATTATGATTATCTCCTCCACGGACTCCAAGTTGGTCCCAACTAGACCTAGTAGCTGGGAACTGAACATTTGAGGAATCCTAGAGAGGGGTGTGCTCCAGAAATCTGGGGTCCCCACCCAGTCTTTAGAGCTCACGGACTTCTAAAATGCCCCCCATTCCCGGAGCTCTACTGCCCCCTTGTGTCACTAGGTATGAAGGACTGAGATGCGGCGAATCAGGAGTTGGGGGCAACGAAAGAAGGGACCCGTTTAAACTAAGATCTTGCCAAAAGGCAGCCTCTCAGCCACTCCCTCCTTTCCCACAAGCACATACAAGGTCACCTATCTTCCTCACACGTTCTCATCTCCAGGACTGTGTTCAGGCTCTTTCTCTTTTTGCCTGGGTTACCTTTCCCTTCTCAATTTATCCTTTTAAGATTAAATATATTCTCCTTCAGGAAGTCTTCCTGAATTCCCCAGCCCCCCTCACCTTCTCTGAGCGCCACTATTTCTGTGGCTCAACTTGAGCTTTGTCACCTTGTATGGGAGCCACTGGTACTCTGAGTTCCTTTAGTCTCTGCCTTTATCCCAGTACGGAGACCGCGCACATAGTAGGGCCACAGGCAACATTTGTTGAAGTCAAAGAGGCCGGTCAGGGGATTGGAACCCGTCCTCTGGGGCCCCCCAGCTTCTTGGAAAGTTGTACCTTAACTTTAGCACTATCTATTCTGAAACGTTAACTATCTGTCTGTCTCTGGTCATTCATTTTCTCCCTGTTTGTTTGTTGGGGAAGGTGAGGGCCCCTCTGGCTGGACCCCGCCCGGGGGCCGACCCACCCAAAAGCAGCCTTCCCCGATGTCTGGACAAAAGGAGGCAGCACAAGGAGTATCGGGCCAGGGGCTTTTATGGGTGCAGGGAGGAGCAGGCACCCAGTTCCGCCGGCCGGCTAGTCGCCCTTGGGCGCAGCCTTCACCCTCATCTCGGCCAGTTTGTGGGTTAGGAAGCCCCACTTGAAACCGGTTGCAGGGTCGGCCTCCCGCGGCTCCGGGCGCTCTGCGGCCTCGTCCCCGGGTTCGGGGTCCGGCTCCTGGGTGGGCTCTGCGCTGGGCAGAACGGACGCTGCTACCGCCTGCTGCTGCTGCCACCTGCTGGCGAACGCGTCCCAGAAGCCGGATCCGCGCGGCTCCGCCTCAGCCGCTGCTGGCGAGGGGGGCCGCGCCGCCAAGGGGCTGCAGGAGAGGCCCAGGGAGGGAAACAGTGAGCGGAGGCGGGGACAAGGGGCGAGTAGTGGGGCCGGGGGAGAAAGGGCGAGGTCGGGGACTGGAGTGAAAAGCGGCGTCAGGTGACTGGAGAGGCCCAGGAAAGAGGAGACGTGGTCAGGGCCTGGAGGCGAGGGGCGGGCTCAGAGCACTGGGAAAGAATTAGGGTGGGCCAGGTTCGGGAGATTAGGCGAGAGTTTGGGGGAGAGAGGACCAGAGTCAGGTTCTTTGAGGAAAGAGCAGAGCCAGAGATTTGGGGAAGGGACCAAAAGGGGCGCGAGAGGCGCCGAGTCAGGAAAGCCGGGAAGAGAACCCTGAGAAAGGGGCAGGGCCCAAGGGGGCGTGGAAGAGAAGTGGGGCGGGGGGGCGGGGGGAATTAGAGCCCACGGGAGGGGGCGGAGTCAGGCTCTGGAGGTGGGGCTCCAGGAAGGCAGGGGTGGAGCCCTGAGGAAAGGGACGGGGCGGGGGAGGGGTCAGGTTCGAAGATTGACGGAAAGGGGGGATGGGAAAGGGAGGAAGTGCTGGGGAGAAAGAAGGGTGGAGAGACCCCGACGGAAGGAGAAAGGCCCAGATCAGTGGCTTGGGGGAGGCAGAGACTCGGGGAGCCAGCAGGAAGATGTGAGTGGAAGACAATCAAGAAGGGGCGATGAAGCTTAAGGTGGGACCCTTCAGGTTTGAGGAAAAGTCCTTGGAGAACTGGGAAGGCCTGGGACTGAGCGTAGGGAAAGAAGAAAGGAAAACCCTGAGGTGGGAGAGCTGGATGGGGTAGAAAGGCAGGAGGCCCTCGTCCCCATCCCTCCTCCCCGCCTCCCCTCCCCCCCAGCATCAAAGACCTTTTAAGACTGTTGTTCCAAACTAGTGTCCCTTAGGGTCCTTTGCGAGCTTACTGAAAATTTAGATCCCCAGGCCTCAGCCCACACTTGCTGAATCAGAATCTCTGAAGGCGGTTTGGGGGATTTGTGTTTGTCCCAGCTCCCGGTGAGGACGAGGATTAGATCAATATTTGGGAACCATTGATCTGGACCACCCTCTGTCCCAAACACCTAAATTTCTCTCCTCCGTTCCTAGGTTCTAGGGAGATGACCTCTCCCAAGTGAATGAGGAGAGCCCATAAATACCTTCCAGTACCCCCAACAGCTGGGAAGTTCTTCCCAAAATCTAACCTAATTTCCCAGATTTGCTGACTTGGCATTTTTTCTGTTGTGAGAAAGGGAAAGAGTCAGGGGCCCCTTCTCCCCAGCCCTCTGTGGTGGGAAAGATAGACTAGACTGAGAAGGCATGGGAGAAGTGGGACCCTGGGCCCCTCCCAGACACCCCCTCCCCCACACACACATACTGGTCTGCACAGGGCTCCGGTGGCAGCAGCTTGTCCTCATCGTCTTTGTTAAACAGAGATGACATTGTCAGCCAACCTTTCACCCCGACTCCCTGAACCTGGGAGGGAGGGGCTGGGAGTCAGGGAATGACCGCAGCACAACCTCCCGGGACTCTACAGCAACCTCCGCCAGGCTCCCCAGGGGCAGGGCCAGGCTGGGGGTGAAAGAAGGGAGAAGAACTCACCCTGCGGGCCAGCTGCGACACGGGATTGAAGGCCTCTTCAGCTGGTTCTGCCGTCTCAGACGTCACCAACACTGGAGTCTCCCTCTGGGACAAAAGACCCCCACCAGGGATAACAGGCCCCAGAGGAATGCCCCCTGCAAGCCTGGCACACATGAACCAGGCACCTCAAACTCCACAGAACTACATACACACCTATACACCTCACACCCTCCACAAAGGCACATGGGAATGTATACAGGTATAAGTCTACACAAAGTTACCTGTCACATACACATACCTGTCTTCCAGACACCCTTGAGCACACATATCTGCACTCTGACCACAGATGCACAGACACATCTATACACACCCAAAGACGTGTGGACAAGGGCATGCATGCTGACACACACACACACCTGTACATGAGCACCCCTTACATAGCTACAGCTTGTCACACCTGTACATAGATGCATGTGGTGTGAGGCACCTGTAATGAGCATGCGTACAGTGATGTCATTCATACCTATGCACTTGTGCACTTATATGACTGCAGACAGCTTCACAGAGGCCCACCCACAGCACACAAAACCTCTCCACACACCTAGGACACCAGGACACAGATGTTCACACGCACCCAAACATACACACCACATAAACAGCATCCGCAAATGCCTGCACAGAGGAATGTAGGCATAGACTTCTGCCTCAAATGTACACACCTGTACCCGGTTCACACCTGCACACACCCCTTCACTGGGGATTCCACACGGATCAGACACCAACCCCAATACCACCCACAGACAATTCTATACAAGCTCAGCCTTGAACACCAAACTGTCTAGACATATTTACACACACCCCGCACAGGACTAGTTCCTGCCCCTGCCACATTTATATGCATGACTACCACCTATCACAGCCTGAAGACGTAAGACAGTTACCAGTTTCAGAGTATTGCTCAATCTTTTTATGTCAGAACAAAGCACAGTCCATGTACTGCTATGATCCGATGCTGCTACAGTGACCCTCAGAGTTTAAGTGCCACTCTCTTTACCTTCAGTAATATGGCTCACTACCTGTCAAGCAAGCCATCCCACTTTTGCTCAGCTCTGCCCATCGGAAAGTTGTGTTGAGCTCTCCTGGAAGAATATCTCCCATATGGCAGCCCTTGAGATCTGTAGAGACCACTCCTTCCACGTTCCCCAAGTCTTTTCTTCAGTTTCCTTGAGTGTCCTTGCTTTCTGACACTGCACCATGCCATTCCCTGAGTATGCCAATGGTTTCTGCACAATTGGGCTTCTCTCTCTGTCTCTCTCAGAGCCTGGTCCTGCCCCTCTTTGTTCCTATCACTCCTGCTGCCCCTCTGCCTGTGCCCCCACCAAGCAGACATGGATGCTACCCACCTCCTCTGCCAGGTCCTCCTCAGATTCCCCACTAAGGGTCTGTAGCACTTTGGACTTGTAGGTTTTCCAGAAAGCCTGGTTCATGGCTGCAGGGGAAACAGGTCTAGCACCCAGGCACAGGAAGGCGGTTGGCTCAGTGGGCACCCACTAGAACTGGCTCCAAGAACTTGGCAAGCTTGAGAGCCTGCCCAGGGATCGGGTGACTTCATTAAAGATGCACCAGCTTCCTCTGCTGGCAGAGTCCCCAGCTGGTGAACCCAATCCAGTGGAGTCTGGGGTGGGTGTGGGTGAGGGCTTCTGCCACCTCAGCCCCTTCCTTGACCCATATTGGCCAAGAATAATGAAGACATCCCTTTCCATAGAAGCCTCCTTCCTGGGCCTAGGGGGGTGATCTTTTGGAATGGCTCCAGGAAAAAAAATTCTCTTTTCCATTCATAACGTATCTGGGCCCAGGACCCACGCTGTGCCCCTGTGACTGCAGCCATGCCAGCTGCACCCTCAGCGGACCCATGCCCTGTGTGCCTACTCAGCCTCCATGAACTGGAGAGGGAGGGTCCCCAGGCCCCCAGCAGGCCACCTGGGCTTACATTTCACTACTTTGTCTGAAATGAAAACTGACTCTCTCTCCCCAGGGATGCACGTGCTTGTCTCCTTGTTTCCTGGCAACAGTTTGTTCTAAAGAGCTGGAGCCCCTGAATTATTGCTAAGCTCCTCCAGCACAGTCCCAAGGAGCTGGTTCACACTAGCCTGGGTGGCACCAGGCTCCAGTGAATGGGGAAAGGCTCTTTGGCCCTCTCTCCAGTCTGGGCACGTGACACCTAGGCTGTGTCTCTGCCTTGGCAGCTAGCCCACTCCGGGGAGTCCAAGGCTTCTGTGAGAGGAGCTGGTCTTTCTTGACTGGATGCCTGAGTGCCGGGATCTCTGAGGAGGAACACTCCTCTCTCACGGATTTGGCTGGAGGTGGATGGAGCCCTGAGGGAATAACTAGGGAGCAGTGAGAGGTAGTGAGGGCTTTGTCAGCGACTGTGGGATCTCAGGAAGCTCTGTTGGGGCCGGAATCCAAACATTCACTCTCATTCATTTATTAATTTATTCACGTCACAGACATTTATTAAGGCGTCCCCATCATGGAGTCTAACGTTTGGGAACCCGCAACGGATGATAGGGCCAGAAGATGACACTGAGATAGGCTGGGCCAGGCGGGGACGGGCAGGCAGTCAGGCCAGTCCCTCAGCCTCTGAGCCACACGCAACCCCCGCCCTGGGCCTCCAGCCCGTCGCTGAGGACGCTCGGTCCGCTCGGCCCGAGGCGCCTTCGTCCCTGACGTCCACCGCCGCCTGAGGGCGCTCAAGCTGCTGGCTGGCGAGTGACGCCATCAGAGGCGGTCTGGTCGAGCCCGCTCCACCCCCGGGCGTCGCGTGACGTCATCGAGCGGTCCGGAAGTGCCCACACGTGCGGTGGAGACCCCGCTCCCGGACCCAAGGCCTGGCTGTTACAGGGCATGGGTCGCTCCCGCCGGACCGGCGCACACCGAGCACACTCCCTGGCCCGCCAGATGAAGGCCAAGCGGCGGCGGCCGGACCTGGATGAGATTCACCGCGAGCTACGGCCCCAGGGTCCCGCACGGCGCCTGCCCGACCCGGACGCCGAGCCGGACCCCGACCTGCCAGGGGGCGGACTGCATCGCTGTCTGGCCTGCGCGTGAGTCCCAGCCGGGCCCGGCCTAGAGAGAGGAGGGTCCCCAGTACTGGTCGGGGGATGTGAGGTGGGGCCCCCGGGATACGTGAAGTCTCCTCTCTTGGGACCCGTGGGTCTGCCAGCCTCCGATCCCCACAGACCCGGAGCCTGGCGTCAGGGAATGAACTGGGGTCTGCGAGATAAGCGTACTCGAAGGGCACTGTCTCCTCACCCCTATCCCTACAGAAGGTACTTCATCGATTCTGCCAATCTGAGGACCCACTTTCGATCCAAAGACCACAAGAAAAGGTATGGAGGAGTAAGGAGATGATTGATAGATGATGAGTGCCGGGCAGGCAGGCAGGCCTCGCATCTGGTCAGCTCCCAACTCCTATCCTTCTTCCTCCCAGGCTGAAGCAGCTGAGCGTGGAGCCGTACAGTCAGGAAGAGGCAGAGAGGGCAGCGGGCATGGGCTCTTATGTGCCTCCTCAGCGGCTGCCAGTGCCCACAGAGGTGTCCACTGATGTCCCAGAGATGGACACATCTGCCTGACATGGCCTGAGGATACAGGGCAGAGGAACTGCCCATGGACAGTGATGTAAGGGCTGAGCTGGAACTGTACCAACATCTTGTGGCCCTGGATTCAGGGAATGGATGGCCTCTTCTGGTGCCCACCCCCAATAAAGGAACTGGGGAAAGAGGGGATTGCCTCTGACTCCCTAACTTTCAGGCCAGAGCCCCCACCTTCCTTCAGACTCCTGTTCTGTAAGGGTTTCTCTACCCCTGTATGCAGGGCCCAAGATATCTACTCCTCGCTCGGTCCAGCCTTAAAACTGTACACCTGCCTTCCTTCTGGGGTCCTGGCATCTGAGCTGGAGTCCCCAGACAGAGCCCAGGTGAAGTGGGGAGGTAGGGGTAGGATCAGGTTTATCCAGTGAGGGCAGGGACTGATCCCCCAGAAAAGAAGGGACTCCTTACCTGAGTCACCTACCCCTGGGCCAGGGTAGGGAGTTGCCCGCTTCATCATGGGGTCTGTGGTGGCTGTTGCTGCCCCACCATCTTCCAGACACCATAGCAGGAGCCGCCCAGTCCGAGAACAGCCAGCAGCGTGGCCACAACCCCAGCCAATGGGCTCCGGGGCTCTGCCTTCAGCTGCCCGGCTATCTGCATCTGGGGGTACACAGAGGGTATCCCTGGGAGGTTGATTGAGACTTCTGGGAAGGTGGAGGAAGGGAAAGGGCTGAGAAGGTGCAGCTGGGTAAAGAACCATTGATGCCCCAGGGAGATTCCACCCCAATCCCTTCCGCTTCACTGCCCATCTGTGCCCTGGCTGCTCAGGCGGCAGGGAATGTGCCAGCCTGGCTGTGGGGGCTGTGATTTAGCCATGGTAGGGGGAGAGAGGAAGGGGGTCAGTGGTGCTGGCAGCCAGTGGTCAGGGGTACTTACCTGTAGCACTCGGAAGTAGCCTGGGGTCAGGCATCGAAATCGCATGGTGGGGAACACTGGTCTTCTTGGCGGCCTGTGGGGTGAGGATGGGCTTGAGCGGTGGTGTTCATGGTGCCAAGGATTAGAGATCAGGGTACCGAGATCCCTGACCTCCCCCAATGTGGGACCCTTGCCCTCAGAGGATGCTCACCAGCGCCTGCCCACCCAGATCTGGCAGTGGGTGGGGCAGCTGAACCTTTAAATTCAGTCCCTTCCCCCCACCCCCTGCCCGCCCTGCCAGCCTCAGGAGCAGCTGTCGGGAGAGATCAGCATCAGGTCTGAGCAGCAGCACCTCCCCCAACCACAGGGAAGGCAAGGCCTCAGCAGTGCTCGGGAGACCTAGGTCCAGACCAGGTACTGGGAGGGCCTCCCCAAGCCCCAGCCTGGGTCCTTCTCCTACCTGGTGCCGCCAGATGATAGAGTGCTGCCAATCAGCGCTCAGCAAAGGAGGGGGAAGGTGCTTTATGAACCCCTTCAAATAGGGCATGCCTTTTCCACATGGTGGCTCCTGTGAGATCAGCCACCTCTGTCTTCAAGATCAAGTTCCCACAGGGACACTTCCATCTTTTCCTTGCCCTCAGCTTAGGGACAACAATACCTTATGAAGTTATGAAGACTCAGTGAAAGAATGTGTGTGAAATGTGTGCACCTTTGGCCCAGGAATTTCACTTCTAGAAGTCTGTCCTACAGATGTACAGCTGAGCAAAGATACATGTACAAGAGTGTTTATTCTGTGGGATAGTAAAAATCTGGAAATGGCCTTAATGCCTAATGGTAAGTGAATGACTGACTAGCTTATGCCTCGTTCATTTTGTGGCTATTATGCAACCAAAAACAAACAACAAAAAAAAGATAAATCTGTATATACTGACTAAGAAAGCAGTCTGGTATTTTAAAAAATAGCAGCAGACTGGGCTGGGCATTGTTCTAAGAACTGTACTATTTCATTTGGTATCAACTATCTCATAAATTGGGAAACAGCAGTTTGCAGAACAGTATGTAGAGTATCTGCATGGGTAGAGGATGGAAGGACACCGAGAAAACTTAGCAGTGGACCCCTCTGGGGAGCGGGATAGGAGTGTGCTGGGAAAAAGGCGTATCCTGCTTTCACTTAATACCATTCTGTTACTTTTGGCATGTTCACAGTAAATATGTGTAACTTTTGCAGATTCATAAAACCCTTTAGAACGGAAGCTTCCATTTACTGAGCTCCTAAGTGCCTGGCACCACCAGGTGCTGGGGGCAGAGTGAAGGCACTGTTGCGCTTATTAGGCCCCCAGCCATTTATTGGGGGGGATAGTGGGTATAAATGAGTGGTGGCGAATTCTTGTCTGTTTCTCCCTTACAGGATTGTGAGTTCAGGGAAGGCAGGGACTGACTGGTTCTCATCTCGGTATCTGATGCCACCTCAGGGCCAGGTGGGTATTTGATGAAGTCAAGATGGCGGAGACAGATCTAGGTTTACCAAACACTGTGGGAAAGGCTCTGTTAGAATGTATTGCGCTTCCCCAGAGTGCTGCGGGGAGGCTGTCGTACAAAGAGGCAAGGAGGGCGGAGCTTGAAGGAGTGTTCGAGGGACAGTGCAGGGTGCGAGGACATGAAGCGAAGAACGAAGCCATAAGGCGAGGTGGTCTTCCTCACAAATGAAGAGGCCTGGGCTGTGGGACTGGAGAGCTCGAGGCCCACTTGAAGAAAGGAAGCAGCCACTGAGCCACGTAAGCTGTATGGTGATGTCATGTGTGGAAGTGGGGAGGGTCGCCATAGGGGACAGAGTTCCAGGGAAGCTGGAGGTCTCAATTGGTATGTGAAATTATTAAATGTTCACAACCAAAACACACTGCATGAGCTTTCTGTAGGCCAAATTCAGGCCAGGTCTCAGGTTACAGGCAAGATCATGACAGGCGTTGAAGATCTGGTGTTGGGGCAATGGGAGAAATTTCAAAGTAGGTAATACTGAGGGAGGGCCCAGCTCTGGGAAGGCTCCCAGACCTCTCCTTATAGAATTAAAGCAATACTATTAACTCAGATAATATTAATAATATCAATAACAACCCACATTATAGGCAGCTGCATGGCACAAACAGTTAAATGCTTGACTACTAGCCAAAAGGTTGGCAGTTTGAACCCGCCCAGAGGTGCCTCAAAAGATAGGCCTGGTGATCTTCCTTGGAAACTGTGGAGCAGTTCTGTTCTGCACTTATGGGGTCGCCATGCATCAGGATCCACTCAACGGCAATCCACAACCTCACATTACAGATTTCAAAGTACTTACAAGGATGTTCTCAAAGCCCTAAGATCAAGGTGATGTTCTCACAGGCCTAAGATACAGATATTCTCTTTTAGAGAGGAAGAAGCAGGTTCGGAGAGGTGCAGGGATTGGGTTCAGTCACACAGCAAGTGAGTGTAAAACCGATTCCTTCTGATTTCATAATCCTGGGAGTCTTCAGGCCTGGGATGATGGTGATGATGATGATACTAACTGCAATACTTAAACTATGTGTCCAACATTGTTTTAAGATGTTATTAGCAATTGCCATTGAGTCGACTTCAACTCTTGGCATCCTTGTACAACAGAATGAAATGCTGCCAGGCCCTGCCTCATCTTCACAATCACCAGCGTACTTGAGTCCATTGTTGTGGCTATTGTGCCGATCCATCTAACCAGGAGTCTCGCCAACACCCTCTTTGGCCCTCTACTTCACCAAACGTGTTGTCCTCCAGTGATTGATCACTCCTGATGACATGTCCAAAGGAAGTGTGTCAGTGCTCTGTTATGATCCATGATGTTTTCATTGGCTAATTTTCAGACGTAGATCACCAGGCCTTTCTTCCTAGGCTTAATCTGGAAGCTGTTGAAACTCATCCACCATGGGTGACCCTGCTGGTATTTGCAATACTGGTGACATAGCTTCCAGCATCATAGTAACACATAAGCCACCACAGTATGACAAACTGATAGAGGGGTGGTAGGTTGTAAGATAAGGGGTCAAACTGGGATTAAGAGTTAAGGGGGCCCATAAACTTGGATTGGAAAACGACTCTATATTCACTAACTTCTAACCGAAACTACCATTTCCTTCGATTATGGATTGAAGTATTAGTACCTGTGACTTTGTCACCACCGGAAATCACAGATATTTTCATATCAAATTGTAGTTATTGCGAGTATCTCAAAATGTTGTTTATGCCCATTATTACTTTGAAACCCTCGTTATTAACCCTCTACTAAATCACACTTGATCAGACTTTTTCTGCTTTAGACGCTCCTGTGATGTAGCTGGTCGTTGGTGGGCCACTCTCCACCCAGTAAGTTTCGGTGACCAAATGTGGAATTGGCTTGTTCTCACACCTGTGACCTAGGCTTCTGCGTCGCTTTCCTGTACTCCCTATCTTTTGTTGTCTTCTGATCGATATGTGGGAGGAGGTTAATGTTTTTCAAGCTGAGCAACAAGGGCCTTCAGAACAATTTAGCTTCAATTTGCCAGTCTCATTATTTAATGTTAATAAACACATTACTAATTATAAATTCGTGTATTTAAATATATTCTTATGATAATTGTGCTCCTTCTAAGCATTTTGTATTATGCTTTTAAAAGCATTATCCTGAGAAATTCACCAAACTGTCAAAGGGGTCTGTTGTAAAAATAAAAGGAAGGGGATTTAAAAACCCTGTTCTAAAGGTTTTAGAGCAGTTAACTCAGGTACTGCAGAGCAGCCCTCTGAAGTAGGGGGTGTTATACCCATTTTACAGGCAATTATACTGATGCACTGCGTTAGGGTTAGCCCAAGGTCACACAGCTAACAAGCTGCAGAGCTGGGACTTGTACTTCACTGCTACACTCATCGCTCATTGTCCGGCCCTTTCTGGAAGAGCCTGGGGATCAGGGGCCCACCCTGTGATACGAAATTTTGGGCAGGATCCAGGGTCAACTCCAAGGTTGCCTGGTCAGGCGCCAGTGGTACCGCCCCCTGGGCGGGGCGCCCAGCTGTTTTAGCACAGAACGCCTGAAGGGCGGGGCGGGAGGGCAGGTTCTGTCCGTTGATGGACAGGCGGTGGGCCAGTGGCTGGCCAGCGCTTCACCTGGCTAGCCACGTGGGCCCAGGTATGCGGCGGATCCGCCCCGGCCCCAGCCCAGCTTGGCTCTGAGAGCGGAAATACCTGCGCGGGCGGGACCGAGAGGACGCCGATTGGAGCGGAGGGGCTCGGCCATGGAGCCGGTAGAGACCTGGACCCCCAGGAAGGTGGCAGCTTGGCTGAGAGGTGGGTGGGACCGGGATAGAGCTCGGCTTGGTGGGAGGTAAGTGTGGGGTCCCGGCCGGCCAGGGGAGAGGGGTAGGAGGAGGAAAAGGAAAAAGGACCTGCCGAGTCTGTCGGTCGGTTACTCAAACAACAAATATTTATAGAGCGTCTGCCAGGTACTGTGCTAGGCAGAGGAACGGACGAGATGACCCTGGAGGGCCCGAGGACCCAGAAGGGGGTCCTTCATCTATCTCCCCAGCATCCCAAAAGGCCACCAGGGTGGGGATGGGGAGGCAGCGCTTTTGTTACGAAAACAGGGAGGCCCCGGCGCGGCCCACGTCCACATCGCCTTTATCTTCCCGGCCCACATCCACATCTCCTTTATCTTCCCGAATCCCCAGGACCCCAAACGAAAACCAAACCTGTTGCTGTCAAGTCGATTCTGACTCATAGTGACCCACCCTATAGGACAGAGTAGAACTGCCCCATAGGGTTTCCAAGACTGTACACCTTTACTGAAGCCAAGCCGACTGCCACTTCCACGCCTTTCTCCCGTGCAGCGGGCTGGTGGGTTTGAACCGCGGACCTTTTAACCGAGTGCTTAACCACTGCACCGCCAGGGCTCTTCCCCCAGGGCCCAGTGGTCTGTTATTAAAACCATTTTTCAGAAGAGGAAACGACGCACAAAGCCGGGAAGTGATTTGCTCAGAGGCTTTGGAATAGGACCTGCCCTGGTGTCGTTTTCCCCTCTCCCCACTCTGAGGCTCTCCAGAGAGAGAAAACTGAAGGGGTTGACACACTCCAACCTGGGGCCCCCGTCAGGGCAGCAGGTGCTGTCCCCAGGCTCAGCTAGCCCCCAAATGGATGGGAAAGGGCCTAAACTGCAGACAGACTCAGAGACGTGGGGCCTTTCTGACTGCAGCTGGGAGGACAGCCCTCCCAGAGGACAGAGCTGGAGTGCTGGGGGCAGGCTCAGGGTGACACCCCCAGTAAGGGCAGGTCTTTTGGCTGGAGTCAGACTCCCAGACTGGGTTCTGGGCTCAGCTCTGCCACTCATCAGCTTTGTGACCATAGGTCTCTGTTTCCTCATCCATGAAGTGAAAAAGGCAACTCTGACCTCATGGAGTAGACAAAATGAGACAAAGACAAAAGTATGTGCAGCTCCATGTCCGGCTCTGCTGGGAGGGGGTGGTCCAACACCTTCACTGTCCGCGGAAAGGGAGTTGCTGGAGGGCCCACAGCCAGGGAGTGAGAGGTTAACTCCCAGCCCAGTGTGCCTAATCCCACACCAGGAGGATATTGGGTACACATCCATTCCCTAGTGAAGGAGGCTGGCTGGGGATGGGAAGAATCCCCTCAAGAGTTAGCAAGCTACTTAGCCTTCTTGTGTGTTAATTTCCCCATCTGTAAAATGGGGATAATAGCCCCTACTTCCTAGAGATGTGGTGGAGGTGAAATATGTTAATATATGTAAAGCCGTTAAAACTTTCCCTAGCACAGAGTAAGTACTCAACAGATACTACTACTCTTATTTTTTGAATGTCTGTCTTGTACCAGGGAGCCCTGGTGGTACGGTGGTTAAATACTCAGCTGCAAACCGAAATGTAGGCAGTTTGAAACCACCAGCCACTCAGCAGGAGAAAGATGTGATAGCCTGCTTCCATAAAGATTTTAGCCTTGGAAACCCTGTGGGCAGCTCTACCCTGTCCTGTAGGTTTGCTATGGGTCAGAATCAACACAACAGCAATGAGTTTGCTTTGGTTTACCTTGTACTAGGTAGAAGCTGGGCACTGGGGGTCAGAGATGAATGGTTATTCAAGGCCCAGTCCTTGAAGACCTCCTGATAAGTTGGGAGAGGCTGACACTTAACCACGTAGTCACAACACCAAATGCAAGTGCAGGGGGCTATGCAAGCAAGAGGAAAGGCCCCCGATCTAGCCTGGGAGTCATGGAAGACTTCCTGGCGGGGAGAGATGAAGAAGGGAATAAAGGAGCTAGAATAGCAGTCCAGACAAAAGGAATAGCATAGGTGAGGACCCTGAGGCAAAAGAGAACTTCAGGAGCTACAGGGAGTTAGTGTTCTGGACCATGGGTGTTGTGTTAGTGGGGCTGTGCTAGGAGATGAGGCTGAAGAGGCAGGCAGTGGCCAGATCTTACAGGGCCTTGTAGGTCATGACAAAGAGTCTGGCAATAATATGATGGCTGCTGTTCACTGTCCACTGCGAACGAGGGAATGGGCCAAGGGCTTGACATGTATTGTGTAATTTATCCTCACATGATTAGAAGGTAGTTGCTTTTATTACCCCCATTTACAGATGAGAAAACTGAGACACGGAACAATTAAGTTACTTGCTCAAGTACTAGCACTCGGGTCTCCCTGACTCCACAGCCCATGCTCCTAACCTCTGTATCAGTAGTCCTTAGGCTTGAGTGAGCATCGGAATCACCTGGAGTGTTTCTTAAAAAAACACAGACTTCTGGGCCTCACCCCCAGAGTTTCTGATTCAGCAAAGCCTGGGGTAAAAAAACTGAGAATTGGCATTTCTAATAAGTTCCCTGGTGAAGCTGATGCTGCTAGTGTGGGGATCACCCTTTCAGAACCACTACCGTATGCAGTCCTATTTCTCAATTCAGTGGCCTCGTCTATGAAAGGGGTAGAGCACAGCCTGGGGCTCAGGGTTGTCATGAGGAGCAAATGGAAGGGAAAAGGGCTTTGAGAGGGTGAAGAACTGGCTGGGGAGGTTGTGACACTCCCTGCCCTCTCTGTGCTGACCCCTGCTTTCCCTCTAGGCCTTGATGATTCCCTGCAGGACTATCCCTTCGAGGACTGGGAGCTGCCAGGCAAGTACCTGCTCCAGCTCTGCCCCCGCAGCCTCGAAGCTCTGACTGTGTGGCCCCTGGGCCACCAGGAGCTCATCCTGGATGGGGTGGAACAGCTCCGGGCCCTGGTAAGTGAGTAGTGGCTACACTGGCTACCATGTCCACGCTCCTGGGGGTTGCTGATGGGCAATAGCTACTGCCAGGGTAGTGACCTTCCCCCTCACCGGCACAGAGCTCTGGACTACAGACAGACAACCTGCAGAGCCTGACAGAGGGACTGCTGGTGGCAACCCACACCTTCCAGAGCTTAGTCCAAGGCCGTCTGGCGGCCTGTGCTGAGATCCCTGCCAGTGTCCTCAGTGCAGCTGTGAAGCTGGTGCATGAGGCTCGTACCCTCCTCTTCTGGCTCAACAGGTACCTCAGGCTCCTCTCGGGGCCCGAGTTGGGGTGACTGACTAATGGGAGGCCCTTCTCATCTTTGGTCTCTTCAATGGTGACTAAGGGCCTGGGAAGGAAAGATGGAGCTTGGCTGTTGTCCAGAGGTGGCAGAGCGGGGCAAAGAGAGGTCACCCTCAGCACTGCATTCTCTATGCAGGGATGCTTGGATGCCTGGATACCCTCCAGCTTGTGATCAAAACCATTATATCAACAGCCATTGCCAGAGTGCTTCCCCCAACCCCTTCACTGGCTGCTTCTGCTTATCCTGCAGGTCCCAGCTCAAATGTCACCTCCTCAGGGAAGCTTTCCCTGTTATACACTCTCAGAGCTCCTTGTACTCCACAGCACTCACTGCATTTGGAGTTAAATCATTGTAATGTAATTATGTGCTTAATGTCTGTCTCCCCAGTGCCTAGAACAGTGCCTGGCATGTAGCAGGCACTTGACAAGTAAGTCCTGTGCTGAGTTCTATAGAGGTGTCAATCATCTTCTTTAATCCAAACCACAACCCCTCAGAGCAGACATTACCCCCAAGTCTCAGATGAGTGAACAGCTCCAAGTAGTGTAGTGGCTTTATTGTTAAGCACAGTCCCTTAACCACTGCTCCATCTGTGCCCCTGCCAGGTACCTCTTCTCCCACTTCAATGACTTCTCGGCCTGCCAGGAGATTGGCGAGTTGTGCGGGGAGCTGGGCCAGGCCTTGCAGGAGGTAGGGGATCCAGGGGCCAGCTTGGCCCAGGCCGGAGAGATCAAATTGGGCTAGAGCTTTTTATAACCTGTGAATCAGTATAGGATCAGGTGTGAGAGCTGGGACAAGGCAAGGGCAGGAAGAGAGGAAGCCCAGCCACTGGGTATAGGGCGGCAGTGGCACGGGGTCCCCCAGCTGGCAGCGGAAGCCCGGGTCGTTTGACTCCCAGAAGTGGGTGGGAGGGGAGGGCATATGACTTCTGGGGGCCTAGTCTCAGCAGGACGAAACCTGGAGGCCAAAGCTCAGAGGCCTTGTAGTTCTGGGAGGGGGCCAGGAAAGGGGGAGCAGGGAGGGACAATAGGGACCCCTACTTTTCCCTCAGGAGGAGGCAGCCCCCCTTACTCAGAGTGGCCCCTGTTCTCTCACTCTGCTTCCAGGATTACCCAGCAGCTGAGAAGGAAAGCCAAGTCCTGAGAATCGTGAGTCTGAGAGGCTGAAGGGGATTGGGGGCTTCGGGGGAACTGGGCTCAGGCTGGATACCCTGCTCCCCTCCCCCAGTGCAGCCACGTGGCCGGGATCTGCCACCACGTCCTGAGCTGCAGCCCCGAGGAGCTGCTGGAGCAGAAGGCCGTGCTACAGCGGGTGCAGCTGGATGATCCTTTGGTGAGGCCCAACCTCTGAACTCTTACCTCTGACCTGGGTAGCCTGGCCTGGGCCCTGAAATACGGTTCTAAGATTCTACAGAAGCCTTAGTTGTTACGGCTGGAAAGTCTTTTTGGTACAGATGTTACAGTGGAGGCCCAGAGGACCTAACTGGGCTCATCAGCACCTTCCCAATCCTACAGGCTGTAGCTAGTGTGGTCTCGGGTGGCACGTTCCAGCCCCAGAATACAGGCCTGGCGGGGGCTCAGGGGCAAGTTAGGGGAAATAACATGAGCCTTGTCATCTGCTTTCATCTTTGGCTATTTGGGGAAACCAGAACCCCCAGCTCTGCCCTGTCCTGCCCCTGCCCCTGGCCCTGGCCCTGCTTTTCCCTTCAGGAAAGTCGCTACGTATCTGGTGCCTCAGAAATCACTGACCCCAGCTTCCCTCTGGCCCTCAGAGGAAGAGGCAGAGGTCGAGAAGAGTAGCAAACCCAGAGCTGCAGAAAGTTGGGACAAGGCCAAATTGGAGCCAGCTCTTTCCCCAGCTCAGCCTACCTAAGAGTCCTGGTGCCCAGCAGGGGGTCCTGCCTGCTGGCCCTACCGCCCTGAGCCCCTGGTGATACAGCTTCCACCTCTGTGCAGGGCCTGGAAATCCACACCACCAGCAACTGTCTTCACTTTGTGTCTCAAGTGGGCACCCAGGTGAGAGCCCACCCCATTCTCAGCTGCCCACCCCCTGGCCCTCTCACCTGCCAACCAAGTCAGCTTCAGGCCCCAGGAATGCTCACTCTCTCAGAACCGTGTTTCCTACACCAGATCCCCACCAACTCCCAGCTGCAGATCCTGCCTGGAGACGAGGTTGTCCAGATCAATGATCAGGTGGTGGTGAGTCAGGCAGAGAGGTTCGTGGGGGTAGGGGTGGAGAATGCAGAGCTGGTGTGGGATGCGGAGGGCACCAAGGGTTCTGCTGGGAGACCAGCGTTGTGGGAGCTGCCTCCCATGAGATGAACCAGCTCAGATAGGCCAGAATGGCTTGGCAGAGCCGGGGGTGGTGCTCAGGGGAGCTTCCTGAAGGAGGAGTAAAGCTGAGCAGAGGCAGGAGGCTGAAAGCAAGCTCTGAGTATGAGAGGAAGAGTTGTTGGGTTCCTTCGGAGCCTCCTGCCCAGCTTGATGCCAGCCCAGTGTCTCTGTGCTGCCCCCTGCCTGTCTCCCAGGTGGGCTGGCCCCATAAGAACGTGGTGAGGGAGCTGCTGCGGGAGTCAGCTGGGGCTAGCCTAGTGCTGAAGAAGGTCCTGGTGCCCGAGAGCCCCCAGCAGGTGCCTTTCCCCCACCTACCCTCACCCCGCCCCAGTCTGCTTTCAGATCCCTGTTGTCAGCTCCATCACCCCATTTCTGGTTGGCCCTCAGGTCCTGGACTCCCCGTGCCTGAGGATCCAATCACTGGCTCTGACCCCACTGTCTCCCAGGTAATAGGCTCTGTCCCGGGATGGGGGGTGTCTCAGTGGAAGAACTCCTGGCTCACCTCATCTCCTGTTGCTCTCCCCAGGGCCCTGTTAGAGGAAGCCTTTGCCTTTGACGTGACTTTGAGCCCAAGTCCTGGGCCCAGCCCTACCCGGACAGGTACTTTCAAAGTCCTACTGCACCAGGTAGCAGTGTCCCAGGCAAGGCATCTGGGCTTCCTGGCTCTGACCTCTCAACCTTGACCCCTATCCACGTCCTGACACTGGGCTCAGGACCTTCTCCCCATTTCCTCCCTCCCTGACAGACTCTGCCTCCCCTGACCCTGAGCCCTTGCCCAGCCCCTCGGCGCCCCCAGCCACATTCCCAGCAGAGACAGCAGAGACTCCAGAGCCCCCAGGACACCCTGACAAGGTAAGCTCAGGCACTTAGCAAGGAGCGCTGTGGGGGTCTGGAGCTAGACTCTTCTCTAATTCCCTTATTGTCCTTCCAGAGTCCTGTTCCTGGTCGGAAGAAATCAAAAGGTATGAAAAGCTCCTGACTGGATGGGGGTTCCCATATAGAGGCGCTCTTAGGAATCTTTACAGGACTGGTCTGCCCGCCCCCCCGCACACACACACACACATATACACTTCACACACGGGCTGACCTGGAAACAGCTCTGTCCCTGGGGTCAGACAGGCCTGGGCTCCCAGCCTGGGCCAGCTCTGTGCCACTGAGCCAATGGCTTATCCTCTCTGATCTTCCGTTTCCTCATCTATAAAATGGGAAGAATCACCACCACCTCAGAGATAATACGGGTAATGTTCTGATCACTTGGGGAGGTGCTTCTGGGGGCAAGGGAGCAGGTTTAGGGGTACAGGACGCCTTCCAGCCCCTCACCGACCTGGCTGTGCTGTGCTACACAGGCGTGGCGACGCGGCTGAGCCGCCGGCGGGTGTCATGCCGGGAGCTGGGCCAGCCCGACTGCAACGGCTGGCTGCTGCTGCGCAAGGTGCCCGGCGGCTTCATGGGACCACGCTGGCGCCGCTGTTGGTTTGTGCTCAAGAGACACACGCTCTACTGGTACCGCCAGCCCCAGGTGAGATCCTCCCCTCTAGGTAAGCAAATAAGTCACCTCAGGCCCTTGTTACTGTCCCAATTCCACCACCCACTCGATCTGTTTCACAGGTGGGCCCCAGTGTTCCCATCTGTAAAATAGGGACACTCCCCAGAGTGAGATGAGTTAACATGTCTCAAAGCAGTTTGTAAAGGGTATCTCAGAAGGTATAAAAGAGAATCATTTTTATTCAAACCACTTCTTCCTCTTCTGTTATTCTGTCCATCCTGGTGATGGGCTAGTCAGTCATTTATTCATTCAACAAACATTTCAGTACCTACTGTGTACCCAGCTCTGGGTTGGACACTGGGGACACAAAGAAGAAGTGAACAGTCCCTGCTATTCTAGAACTTAGAGGCTGGTAGGAAAGGAGGATGAATACACAGTCAGGGACAATATGGGGGACACATGCGATGACAAAGGAAAATCTTAGAGACATGTAGGAGCCCAGCAGAAGTGCCCAGTCCACCCTGAGGAGTCAAAAAGGCTTCCCAAGAAAGTGATGCCTGAGGGTTAGTTAGATGGGAAGAGGGGAAAGAAACTGTCCTCCCCTAGGAAGGGGGAACAGCATTTGCAAAGCTCAATGGTCTGAGCAGCTTCATTTGTGTCTATTGAAGGAACAAATGCATGAGCAAGTCCCTCCTTCTTGACTTTTCTCTGGGTATCTTTGTGCTCTCCTTTCTTGACTCAGAGGCACCCCTTGGCCACACCTCCATCCCTACCCCAGATTCCTGTCTGAGCTCTGGGCACTGAGACTTGTGGTTAGAGCGCCCAGGACACTCCCTCTCACTTCCCTGACCCCAGGAGCTCAAGGGGTAACTAAGGAACTGACTGGGCCTCAGGGATATTGGGGTTCCCCAGCTGACCTTCATGCTGTGATTCCCCCAGGATGAAAAGGCCGAGGGCCTCATCAATGTCTCCAACTACAGCCTGGAAAGTGGACAGGATCAGAAGAAAAAGTAGTAAGTCCTGGGGTGTGAAGGGCTAGGGAATGGGCCTGGGATTCCCAGTCCAGCCTCTCTGGGTGCTGGGCAGGCACGCCCAGGCTGAGCACATCCCCTCTGTCCCCCCGGCAGTGTGTTTCAGCTCACTCATGATATGTACAAACCCTTCATCTTCGCTGCTGACACCCTGGAGGATCTGAGCATGTGAGTGCCACACCCTACCCCCACCCCAACTACCAACCTCTGAGTGCTTGGGGGCCTGTTCTCACAAGTTGGTCTGATAATGGTTGGTCAAGACACTCACCTTTTTTAGCCCCAGTTTCCTCATCTAGAAAGTGGGCTAATTAAAGTTCCTACTTCTCAGAGTTGCTCTGAGGATTAAATTAGAAGATGGTGTAGGTAAAAAGCCTCTGGCATACAGTGTTGTTGTCAGGTGACTTCCAGTGATTTTTCACTCATGGCGACCCCATGTGACAGAGTAGAACTGCCCCATAGGGTTTTCTAGGCTATCATCTTCATGGGAGCAGATCACCAGGTCTTTTTCCTGCGCTGTAGCTGGGTGGGTTTGAACCGCCAACCTTTTCAGTTAGCAACTGAGCGCTTAACCGTTGCGCCACCAGGGCTCCTTTGGCATACAGAAAACCCAACAAACCCATTGCTGTCGAGTTGATTCCAACTCATAGCTACCCTATAGGACAGAGTAGAACTGCCCCATAGGATTTCCAAGGAGCACCTGGTGAATTCGAACTGCTGACTTTTTGGTTAGCAGCTGAGCTCTTAACCGCTGTCCCACCTGGGCTACAGTCCAAAACCAAACCAAACCCAGTGCTGTCGAGTTGATTCCGACTCATAGCGACCCTACAGGACAGAGTAGAACTGCCCCATAGACTTTCCAAGGAGCACCTGGCAGATCTGAACTGCTGACCCTTTGGTTAGCAGCAGTAGGGCTTAACCACTACGCCACCAGGGTTTCCGGGCTACAGTAGGCCTCAGTAAATGGAAACTGATGACTGTGGTTCTGGTCTCTCCCTGAGACCTAGTTGCTCCTCCACAGGTGGGTGCGCCATCTCATTACCTGCATTTCCAAGTACCAGTCTCCGGGCCGGGCCCCGCAACCCCGAGAGGAAGGTGGGTATCTCACAGGGGTGGGTAAAGGGAACTCACGTCTCACCTGAGTTTCTATCTTTCCTGGGATGGGGGCTGGGAACTCAGCTGCCCTAACTCATAGCCTGCCCCCGCAAAACCCTATGAGGCTTAATGGGTTCCCCAACTGGTCTTCCCACCCAGACTGCTACAGTGAGACAGAAGCAGAAGACCCTGATGATGAAGCTGGGTCCAGCTCAGCCTCGGTGAGTAGGGCACTTGTGGGGGTAGGAGGTGTTGGGTGAATAGCAGGCTGTGGAACTCAGTCTAATACCCTCCTCTCCTTCTGCCCTGCCTGCAGCCCAGCCCAGCCCAAGCCTGGAGCCCCATCCCTGGAGACACGTCACCTGCAGCCACCCCCATGCCGGCCAGCCCACGGACTTCCTTCGGCCCTCCAACAGGTACTATGCTGGGGTTGGGAGCTGGGATGGAGGCTAGAGTGGGCACACTCTCATCCTGCTCCCTCTCCCCACAGACAGTGGCGAAGGGGCACTGGAAGGAATGGTACGGGGGCTGAGGCAGGGTGGTGTGTCCATTTTGGGCAAGCCACAACCCCTCACCCATGAGCAATGGCGGAGCTCCTTCATGCGGCGTAACCGAGAACCCCAGCTCAATGAGCAAGTGCACCGGGTGCGGGTGCTACAGAGCACACTGAAGGTCAGCTGGGGGCACTGTGTACAACAAGGGGCTGGGTTCTGGGCTTCAGGCTTTGCTTCCTGGCTCCTGGCTCCATCCTGGGCTTTGCACCCCAGGCTCAGCTCTAGACTCCATGCTCCAGCCTAGTTTCAGCTGAGGACAGGCTAGGTTCTAGGTTCTGAGTTGGGATTTGAACTTTCTCTTGGGCTCCTGCGCCAGGCTCTAGATTCAAAGACCTGGGCTAGACTTTGCCAGGTACTACGTTCTAGATACTAGATTCCAAGGTTAGCTCTGGGGTTGGGCTCTGCCCCTCTTCCTGGGTGATCATGGCCTCTTAGCTCCTATTCCCTTCATAGGCAAAACTGCAGGAGCTACAGGTCCTGGAGGAAGTGCTTGGAGACCCAGAGCTGACTGGAGAGAAGTTTCGACGGTGGAAGGAGCAGAACCAGGAGCTGTACTCAGATGGCCTGGGGACCTGGGGAGTGGTTCAGGCTGAGGGCAGCTTTCAGGTCCTGACCTCTGGCTCTAGAGAACAGTCCTCCCTCTCTGACCCTAAGGAGCACTCCCATCTCCTGCCCCCGACTCCCAAGAACAACCTCCAACCTCCTGACCTCTGACCCTGAGGAACACTCTCATCTCCTGCCCCCTGGCCGAAAGAACAACTTCTGACCTCTGACCCTGAGAGCTATCTCAACTCCCAGCGTCTGACATGTGGCTCTCACTTGTCTAGGACAGAGCATCCCTGGGCTGTCTTTGAGGTTGGGAATAGCGCTAGTCCATGGTTTCACCCCAAGCTAACCCACTGATCCCCCTGGAGTGGAGTAAAATAAAATGAGCTTTGTGCCACTCTCTCCTCCCTTGCCAAAGAAAGAACAGGAAGCCTGGGCTAAAAGAAACTCTCTCCCACCTATCTAACTTGTGGGGCCATAGAACTGCCTTCCTTAGCCCCTCTGCAGTTCCCCCTCCCCAAACCAGAGCTCTACAGGTATTCTTTTACGCAGAGATACTTTTCAACCAAATAAAGTCAATTTCTCTAAAATGAATCTCCACATGCCTTTGACTTCCATATTACAATCAGGAATCTGTTCCCCTAAGGGGACTGAGATGAAGAACTCTTGGACTGGGGTGAACACTCTTGGCCTAAGGGTAGGTAACTGGCCCACGGTGGTCCACTGGCTGGGACTCTGTCCCTGGAGCTCCAGGCCTACATGGAGGATAGATTGTAGATCCATGGCTGGTGAGGCCTCCTACCCATGTTCATCTCTTCCCAGAGGGTACTCTCCTACCCCCAACCCCAGGGGAATAGAGTGATGGGGAAACTGAAGCTCCCGTTGGGAAGGGTGCCAGTGCCCAGAGACACTGTGTATGGAGGGCATGTTGGGCAGCTCTGGAGGATGGGCCAGTGGGTTGTAGTAACTGGTGGGGAGGGGTGGAGGTTAAGCTCTGCTACAAGGAGGACTCTGGGCAAGAGAGCTTTCTGTTCCCTTAGCCAAGCCTCACCTCCAACTCCTGGACCCGGAACAGGGACACACCCCTGTGCCTCCATCATCCATGCTGCGCAGTGCAAGTGACCTGATCTACTTCCATCGGTCTCTGACCTCTGACCCCAGCCCAGCCCCTCAGTGTCCTTGGATTCCTCTATGGGGTACAGAGGGGGACAGTGGGAGGAGCTTCTCTCAGGGTTGGAATTCCTTGGTAGAATGTGGAGCTGGAGGTCACAGACGCCTCTATGATATCACCACGAGGGGGCGCTAGGCCACTTGAAATGAAATTTCCTTGACGAGTAGGAGACTGAGCAGCTATGAACAACACCCGAAAAATCTGGTGGCAGCAATGCACAGACACCATCAACATCAAACCTTTGTCCATCCTAGTAGGTGGCTTCAGCCCAGCTGGGTACCCTGGGGTAGGGTGGAGTATGGGAAGGCAGCAGTTGCACTGATGGGCCTTCTCCTCACCCCTGCAGAGGACCCCACACGAGCCCTATGCCCGGACAGAGGAGCAAGTGCTCATCAATCGCCGGGACATCACTAGTAACACAGTAAGGGTGGGACAGGGCCGAGTCTGCAGTGATCCCCTCTGACCCTTCTGCAGCTGTGCCCACGGGGATGGTGGCCCTGCCCTCTTAACATCCCCCAAGAAGACCCTCCCCAGCAGTGATCCCTGCAGTGACCTCCACTGCATGGTATATTAGTAACCACCTGGCAGCACCCCCACAGGATTCCTATATGACTCCCATAGTCATTTTCAGTAGAAAACCCTAAAGAAACTCCTTCACAACGAACCCCAGTGAGAACCCCAGCAGTGACCCACTTTTAGAAGTCATCTAGATAGTGACCTCTACACTGATGCCCCATTTCATGGTCCCCTCTCAGGCAACTTCCCCCCTAGAGTGACCTCCCCAGGGACCCCCCATTCACTGAGAGCAACGTCCAGGCAGAGACCTCCTACAATGACGCCTGCCTGAGGAAAAGTCTCCTTTCCTCTCCCAGGATGCCTGGGACATGCATGAGTTCATCACGCGCATGTATGTAAAGCAGCTGCTCCGACACCCAGCCTTCCAGCTGCTGCTGGCCCTGCTACTGGTGGTCAACGCCATCACCATCGCTATCCGCACCAACTCCGTCCTAGGCCAGGTGGGACAGCAGCCTGACCTCCGCCCCCTCTGACTCCGCTGAAAGGCCTGAGGCAAGGCACTTCCCTCTCTTTGTCTCAGGCTCCTTATCTGTCTATAATGTTGACTGGATGCTCTTCAAGGACTGTTGGTTCTGAGCTTCTGGGGTTCTAGAAGGAGACCAAGAAAGACTTCATGGGGGGTGCTCTGGATCACGGCTTTGAGAAATACATTTGATTCATAGAGGAAGGGCGGGAAAGGAATGGTGTGAGCAGTGGCAGGTAAACAGGTGCCTCCTGGACAATGGTATCCAATTTTCATTAACAGACATCACCAAAGAATCGCTCCGTGCCAGGCATTGTGCTGAATGTCAGCGTTCCAGGATGAGCACAACAGACCGAGTTCCTGTCTCAGACAGATGCAAACACGTCATTACAAATGCCTGAGCATCACACAAAATATGTGGGAGCTTAAAGAAGGCAATCCAACCTTCTCTGAGAGGTCATGGAAGACTTCCCGGAGAAAGTGGATGCTTAAGCTGAGAGTAAAAGATGAGTAGGAGTTGGCCAGGCAAAGAGGGTGGTGAAGAGTGTTTTAGGCAGAAGAGACAGCATGTGAGACAGTCCTGCACGTCCAGCTTAAAGTGTTGTTGTTGTTAGGTGCCATCGAGTCGGTTCTGACTCATAGCAATCCTATGAACAAGAGAACAAAACACTGCCCAGTCCTGAGCTATCTTCACAATCATTGCTATGCTTGAGCCCATCATTGCAGATACTGGGTCTTCCTCTCTTTTGCTCCTCTACTTTGCCAAGCATGATATCCTTTTCCAAGGACTGGTTCTTCCTGATAACATGTCTGAAATATGTGACACAAAATCTCACCGTCATTGCTTCTAAGGAACATTTTGGCTGTATTTATTTCAAGACAGATTTGTTCGTTCTTCTGGAAGTCCACGGTATATTCAATATTCTTCACCAACACTGTAATTCAAAGGTATCTATTCTTCTTCAGTCTTCCTTGTTTATTATCCAGTTTTCCCATGCAAATGAGGCAACTGAAAGACCATGGCTTGGATCAGGCACACCTTAGTCTCAAGGTGACATCTTTGATTTTTAACACTTTAAAGAGGTCTTTTGCAGCAGATTTGCCAAATGCAATACATTGTTTGATTTCTTGACTGCTGCTTCCATGGGTGTTGATTGTGGATCCAAGTAAAATGAATTCTTGACAACTTCAATCTTTCCTCCGTTTATCACGATGTTGCTTATTGGTCCAGTTGTAAGGATTTTTGTTTTATGTTGCAGTGCAATCCATACTGAAGGCTGTGATCTTTGATCTTCATCAGCAAGTGCTTCAAGCCCTCTTTGCTTTCAGCAAACAAGATTGTATCATCTGCATATTGCAGGTCGTTAATGAGTCTTCCTCCAATCCTGACGCCATGTTCTTCTTCATGTAGTCCAGCTTCTCTGATTATTTGTTCAGCATACAGATTGAATAAGTACGGTGAAAGGATACAACCCTGATGTACAGCTTTCCTGATTTTAAACCATGTGGTATCCCCTTGTTCTGTTGGAATGACTGCCTCTTGGTCTATGTACAGGTTCTTCGTGAGCACAATTAAGTGTTCTAGAATTCCCGTTCTTCACAATGTTATCCTTAATTTGTTATGATCCACACAGTCAAATGCCTTTGCATAGTCAATAAAACACAGGTAAACATCTTTCTGATATTTTCTGCTTTCAGCCAAGGTCCATCTGACATCAGCAATGATATCCCTTATTCTATGTCCTCTTTGGAATCTGTCTTGAATGTCTGGTAGTTCCCTGTCAATGTACTGCTGCAACTGCTTTTGAATGATCTTCAGCAAAATTTTACTTGTGTGTGATATTAATGATATTGTTCAATAATTTCTGCATTCTGTTGGATCACCTTTTTTTGGAATGGGCACAAATATGGATCTCTTCCAGTCAGTTGACTACGTAGCTGTCTTGGTCATCTAGTGCTGCTAGATGACCACAAGTGGGTGGCTTTAACAAGAGATATTTATTCTCTCACAGTCTAGTAGGCTACAAGTCCAAACTCAGGGCGTCAGCTCCAGAGGAAGGCTTTTTCCCTCTGTCGGCTCTGGAGAAAGGTCCTTGTCATTAATCTTCCCCTGAACTAGGAGCTTCTCTGTGCAGGAACCTCAGGTCCAAAGGACACACTCTACTCCTGGCACTGCTTTCTTGGTGGTATGAGGTGCCCCTGTCTCTCTGCTCACTTCTCTCTTTTATATCTCAAAAGAGATTGGCTTAAGACACTATCTAATCCTGTAGATCTCATCAATATAACTGCTGCTAATCTGTCTTATTACATCACAGCGATAGAATTTATAACACATAGGGAAATCACATCAAATGATAAAATCATAGACAATCATACAATACTAGGAATCATGACCTAGCCAAGTTGACAGATATTTTGGGGGGACACAATTTAATCCATGACATAAGGGAATGGATGAGACTGCCTGGGAAGAGAGTACTGAGAGAGTAGAGAAGCCAAGGCAGAGCTTTGCGGAAAGCCTCCACGCTTAAAATGAGACTGCCTGGGAAGAGAGTACTGAGAGAGTAGAGAAGCCAAGGCAGAGCTTTGCGGAAAGCCTCCACGCTTAAGAATGGAAAATTGAGGAAGAGGTGAAAAAAGGAGACCGAGGCAGAGTGCCCAGTGGAGTAGGAGGAAAACCAGGAGTGTACCAACAAGGGAGTGGGCAACAGGGTCAGAAGAGGCAAGATAGAGATTGTGAAGCATCCTTCGGATTTAGCTCTTGTGACTTTGTCAAGAGCTGTCTTTGATGTGGTGGAGGCCAAAACCCAGTTGCAAAAGTTTGCAGAGTTAGTAGAGTGGAGGGTAAATCCCAACAAATTAATGGATCAGAAAATCAGTTTAGAGTACAGATACCAGTATTTAAAAAAAGAATGATTAGAACAGGCATATATAAAGTGTGTGTGTGTACACATGTTCATGTAAGAGAAAGAGAGCAGGAGTACTTACTGTGGATCACAGTCAAAAAAGCTGAAAACCCTAGTATAAGATATGTGTCCATGAAGGTCAGATCCTAGAGGCCTGTGAATGCCAGATTAAGTTTGACCTTTATCCTACAGGCCTCAGGGAGCCATGGAAGGCTTGTGGGTCGGGAAGGCAACTCTGACTTGGCTATAGAAATCCATGACGGAGAAGGAGGACTATTTAGGAGGCCTATTGTTTCCAGTGTCCAGGAGGGTGGAGCTGAGGGGACAAAAAGCTCTTCCTTGTTTTAGACAGACATTTCTGGCCCATGACAGCCCTTTGGTAACTTGGAACAGGCAGGGAACCTATAAACCTTAACTTACCATCTGGATTTAAGAAGCTTTGCCCAGCCTGGCACTGGCCAGTAGATGGGGGTGGTGGCAAGGTGTGGGTACCAAGAGGCCTCTGTATGTGGCAGCAAACCTTGAGGCAATGAGCCTGTTGGTCATGGGAGTGAGGAAAGGGGGAAGTCAAGGTAACTTCAGTGACTGTCAGGATGGAGTTGGGGAGCTGGGGGCTGGTGGGGTCACAACTGACTGTAATGGAATAGGATCTGGTTTGAGTGAAGATGAGACAGGTTTTGTACAAACCACAGCCATCCATCCATCAATCCACCTATCCAGGATGGGCATCCAGAATTCATGAGTCAGGGGACAAGGAGTTCGGTCACACCTGGCCTGGGTGCTTTTAGGCGCTGGAGCAGCAGGAGTGGTTGGGACAACCAGAGAGCAGAGGATGCGGCTTGGTGTCCTCCAACCTCAGGGCCCAGAGCTTTTCTTCCATGACTCCCTTTTCCAAATATCCCTTCTCTAGAGGCTAAGGAGTCCCTGGGTTGTACAAATAGTTAGCACACTTGGCTGCTAACCAAAAGGTTGATGGTTCAAGTCCACCCAGATCCATCTCGGAAGAAAGGCCTGATGGCCTACTTCTGAAAAATCAGCCATTGAAAACCCTATGGAGCACAGTTCTTGGTGTCACCATGAGCCAAAATTGAGTTGATAGCAAGCGGTGGTGGTGGTGGTTAGAGGTTGGGAGTAAAGATTTGTAGTCAGACAGCAATTTTTATCGACTAGCTGTGTGGCCTTGGGCACATCTCTGATTCCTCATCTTCGAGATGAGAATAAAATCTACTCTGCAGTTGGACACCTGTAAAAAGTTTAATTGGCAAAAGTTGTCTGATAGATATATTTACACACAAAAAAAGTAGCTGTTGTGGTTGCTTATGTACAACCCAGCACTTCATGGGATTTGGTTCTTTGGTATGGAGGTTTAGGGTCATGGTTTCATGGGACAACCCAGTTAATTGTTCAGTGCTTCTGTTCTACCTCCTAGTTCGTTGTGTAGTGCCTGGGGCCTTAAAAGTTTGAAAGTAGCCATTCAAGGTACAACCAAAAAAACCCAAACCCACTGCCATCAAGTCGATTCTGACTCATAGTGACCCCGTAGGGTTTCCAACGCTATAAATCGCTATGGAAGCAGACTGCCATATCTTTTTCCTGTGGAGCTGCTGGTGGTTTCAAACCGTTGACCTTTTGGTTAACAGTCGATCGCTTTAATCACTACTCCACCAGGGCTCCTTCAAGGTACAGTTGGTCTCTATTTACCTGGAGCAAAAGAGGAAGAAAGAGAGTCAGGAACAAACAGGAGGAGGAAATGGAATGTGTAGCTAATTGTCTCCATGAATAACTGCCTCATTTGCCATGAGACCAGGAGAACTGAATGGTTGGTGCCAGCTACCACTATTGAATATTTTGATCAAAGATTCTATAGAAGAATCTTTGATCAAAATGAGAGAAATGTAGAACAGAATTTCAAATTCTCATAGAATCCAGACTTCTGGAGCCATGGAGGCTGGATGAACCCAGGAAAATATTATCCTTGAAATAGTCTTTAAACCTTAAAGCAAAAAAAAATTCCCTGGAGTCTTCTTAAAACCAAACAGTAGTTTAGCTTCACTAGAAAAGAATGTCTGCCTTGAGCATTGTGCTTTTTTTAAATATCTATCTATATGAGATCAAACCGACCTCAACTTGAAAAACTAGATAGGAAACTTTAGGGGCAGTGAGTTTATCTTAATGGGGGAGGAACAATACGGGAAAACAGGATGAGAATGGTTGCACAACTCGAAGAATGCAATCAATGTCACTGAATTGTACATGTAGAAATTATTGAATTGATACATATTCTGTTGTATATATTCCCAACCACAACAACAAAAACAAATTAGATTTTTAAAGTTTACTCTGTAGGGTGATGGTGATGGTAAGGCGAAATGATGCATGTATGGTTTTAGCACATACCTGGTACATACATGGAAAGCGTACTTTAAAGGGAGTGATGAAGAGGCTAAGGATGAAGAGCAGCAGTAACAGGGGCCAGGGACAAGGCTGGTCCCCTTCCCTCCCTCCCCTGAAGACATCCTCTCTCCCTAGATCTTGCCCAGGCCCACTCCACTGACCTCTCTCCCACCCTCTCTTTCTCTGTCTCCCATGTAGAAACACTATGAGTTGTTCTCTACCATAGATGACATTGTGCTGACCATCCTTATCTGTGAGGTTCTCCTTGGCTGGCTCAATAGCTTCTGGATTTTCTGGAAGGTGAGATTCTGGGCCCCTCCCTGCCACTGACCCTACTCCCTGGGACTGCCCACCCACCCCTGCCCCTGGCCTTGCAAACTGTGGATGGATGTGTGTGTGCATGTGTGTATGGCAGGTATGGCACATGCCCTGGGTGCCACTTGAAGGGGGGGCACCACTGAGCACTTTCTATTACCCTGGTATGGCCCAATGTCCTTCCTGAAGCAGGGTAGACACACAGGCATAGTGAGGGGGGGACAGAGGGGATCGCTCACTCCCAGGCTCAAGTCCAAGGGGGCACCAGACAAGGCATGGAATGACATTCTGAGATGCCACAAATATGGAAGATGCCTGACTGGGGCAGCGGGAGAAGAGAGGGAAAGGTGTTTCTGCTGACACATTGCCAATGTCTGTTCATCCTGAAATGTGGGGGTGGGGAGCATGCAACTTAGAGATTGCTTCTGGGTGCTTGAATGGGTGCGTGCAATTTAGAGATTGCCCCTGGGGGCTCACTAACCTCGCTACACCCCTGCAGGGGTACAACTTCAGTGCTTGCCATAGGCATTATTTTCCATAGAACCCTCTGCTGAGTGTCACCCTTCCTTGTACTGAGAGCTATTTTGCCTTTGAGCTTGCTACTGAAGCAGTGTCCCTTGATGTTTCCATTAGTATTTGTTTTCATTTTATTATTTATTGTGGTGTGTGCCACACACAGGCTAGAGTGCTCGTTCTCAGGCACCTAACTGTAGGGCAAGGCCATTTTCAGCAGTGTGCTAACCAAGGTGGCACTCAGCTTCCAAGGTGGAACTAGCTGTATAGACGTGAGGGTCTCCACTGTATGTCTCTGAGGCTGCCCTTGGCTGTTGCCACATGTATGGGACAGTGTGTTCACGTGTATTCAGTCGCATGCTTGGGGGGCAGCAGGGCGAGGAACAGCAGTGGATGGCAGCTGACTGGGCCTGCTCCCAGAGGAACGGCAGACCCACCCCGTCCTTGGGGTGTGGGGAGGGCAGACCCAGTATGCCCCCATAAGCTGGGCCTGACAGACCCCACTGGGGCTGGCCCACCCCCAGGACGGCTGGAACATCCTCAACTTCCTTATCATCTTTATCTTGCTCCTGGGTACCTTCATTGAAGAACTAGATGTCATCGCTGTCACCTACACCCTCAGGTGAGCTGGGAGTTCTGGAGGGAAGAGGGGGTCTGCCTGTAACCGGAGTGTGGCGAGAGGTTGTCACCAGCTGGCAGCCAACCCTGCCTCTCAGGGCAGGTGGTGGGGCAGTGAGGAGGAGGGGTCTGAGAAGGGTCAAGGAGCACCCCTGAGAGGCTTTGCCACAGGGTGCTTCGTCTGTTGCACGTGTGCATGGCGGTGGAGCCCCTGGCCCGGATCATCCATGTCATCGTGCAGTCCGTGCCTGGCATGGCCAATATCATGACCCTTATCCTCTTCTTCATGCTGGTCAGTGCCCTCGCCCGTCTCCAACCTCTCCCCGTCCTTGAACAGGGTCCGTGGGTCATTGTGGGTGGAGGTATCTGGAGAAGGGGAGAGGCCTGTGGGTCTGAATCCCCTCAATTCCCTTGGCAGTGTTCATTTGCATGGCACTGTCATGTCCTGTTCCCAAGGCCCTTGGGTGATGTCAGGGCGGGGCCTTGGTCTCCCTGCAGGTGTTTGCCGTGTTTGGGGTCACCCTCTTTGGTGCGTTCGTGCCCAAACATTTCCAGAACATGCAGGTTGCACTGTACACCCTCTTCATCTGCATCACCCAGGACGGTTGGGTGGACATCTACAGTGACTTCCAGTGAGTGACAATAGAGCATCCAGCCCCCATCCCAGCCTGGCAGGAAAAGGCTGGAGCTCCTATGGGCAGGGAAACTGACTGGGAAGGAAGAGGGCTCTTAATGGGAGTGAAGACTTCTGGTATTGGGATAAAGATGGCCCAGCTGGAGTGGGTGTCTGGACCTTTACACTGGGGAAAAGGAGATGGGCCTCTAGGTTTGTGGTCAGCTTTTAGATACCCTGCCCCTCTTGAAACCCCACACATTCAAAGTCCCACCCCTGGGTTATTCATAGAGATTCATCTCATCATGCTAAAGAGCTAGGTAGCTAGGCCTTGGACAGGGGAGCAGGTCTGTGGCTGAGCCTAGGGCTACAGGGCAGTCTCCCAGCCCACACTGGAACCCACAAAACTGGAACTTTAGGGTCTCATCTCATTTGTTTTTAGATCTGCTGCCCAAGGTCATTTTGGCCATTAAGTCTAAGCCCTAGTTTCTAGTCTACTGTAGGGAGTGAATTCCCCTGACTGGTTTCTTTTTATCTGCTTCATGTGAAGGTAGAAGCCCAGTTGGTGAAGGGCTCCCCCAGTCATTTTCCATTACAGTGTAGGTAGTGGAAAAATCACAAACTGCAGAATAAAGATGGACTGGGCTTTGAGATTTTGCTCTACCACACTAGCTGTGTGACCTCCAGCCAGTCACTTCATCTCTCTTCTGAGCCTCAGTTTCCTCATCTGTAGACTGGGGATTACAGCATTAATTATGTCATGGATTTCTGCGAAGATCGATAGAGAAAATCTATATAAATGGGGTTGCCATGAGTCAGGGTCTGACTCAACAACAGCTAACAATAACAAAACATAGATCTCTTAGCATAGAGCCTGGCACAGAGTCGTCCTGCTTTTATTTTATATATATTTAGAGAGAGAGAAAAATATCTGGAAAGATTTTTTTTTATGGGAGATTTTGTAACAAGTTATCAATAGTAGTTAACTCAAGAGTGGATGAGATTTTTTTTCTTTTTTGCCTATATAATTTTCCTCTGATCTTTCTGTAATGAACCTGTATTGCTTTCACAGTAAAAAAATATAAAGCACTAAGAGATGAAACTTGATCATGTTGCTGTACAAATCCCTACCTTGCAGGGATGGCTTGAGAACTGGTCAACTCTCTGGCAGCAGCAGGTGCTCAGTGCTGAGCCGCTGCTGTGACAATTAGGAGTCACACATTAGATCTGCACAACAGCAGTGAGGCAGGCAGAAGATCCAATAGGCCTTGGGATACTGTCCCCATTTCATAGATGAGGAAACTGAGGCTCAAGGGGCTAGGGAGGTGATGGAGCCCCTGCCTGCCACCTCCAGGATGGAGAAGAGGGAGTATGCAATGGAGATTGGGGGCGCCATCTACTTTGCCATCTTCATTACCCTTGGTGCCTTCATTGGCATCAACCTGTTGGTCGTCGTGGTGACTACCAACCTGGAGCTGATGATGAAGAGAGGACAGCAAGGGCACCAGCATCAAATAAACTTCAGTGAGGTGAGTGGGATGGGCAGGGCAGGAGGGAGGAGAAGGGAGTGTGTGTATGAATGTCAAATGGAGCATATGTGAATGTGCGTGTATACTTATACACTTAAGGGCAAGTGTGCATGGGCAGGGGTCTGGAGAAAGCCAAGCCTGAGACCTGGAGGCAGCACCACCCCACCTGGAGTGCCAACTCACTGACTAGGGTTTCTGAAGGCTGGGAATTTCCTAGATATCATGTTTCTATGGCAACCACAGTCTGAACAGCAGGGTGGCATCTGGTCATTTAACCAGTCTAAGCCTTGATCTCTTCTTCTGTAAAATGGGAATTAGAATAGCGCTTACCTCATAGGGGTATTAGGATTACATGGTTTAATGCACAGTACTTGACCATAGTACCCAGAAAAAGCCCTCAATAAATGTTAGCTACAGTCCTATTCATTTAGCGGTAGAGCTTCCATAAGGTTGGGGGTGGGGTAAGGATCCTTCCCAAAGTGATGTTGAGACCAGTGACTTTAGAGGTTTGCTGGGCAAGACTTATCAGGGGTGAGGTTTAGGGGCTAAGTTTTGAAAGGGAGTGAGAATTTCCCTTTAAAGTGGGGGAAGGGTTTGAGTATTCGAGGTTTGGCTCCCGCAAGGTGGGGAGGCTAAGATTGGTTGGGGCTGAGACAAAGGCCTTAGAACCCTGGTATCCTTAAAAAACTCGATCCTCCCTGAAACCAAGCAGGAAAGGGCTGGGGGAGGGGGTGCCAGCCTGAACCATGAGTCCCCTCTCCACTCCACCAACTCCTCCCCAGACAGGCTACGAGGAAGAGGACGAGGGTAGCCAGCTGCCACTGGTGCATTGTATAACCGCCCGCTTGGCAAGATCCGGCCTTCCCCAGGAGCCACTGGTTGGGGGGCCCCTGTCGAACCTCTCGGAGACCACGTGTGACAACTTTTGTTTGGTGCTCGAGGCGATACAGGAGAACTTGATGCAGTACAAGGAGATCCGAGATGAGCTCAACACGTAGGGGTGGTACTGGGGGGTACCCCCTAGTCCCGTGAGTCAGGGCTGGGCATGGCCTCAATCTTCTGTCCTCACGCCCTCCCCATTTCACAATGCGGACCCCCGGGCCCAGAGAAGTTAAGTGAGTTGCCTGTTGGTGAAAGAGTTGGAACTCAGATCTCTTACTCCTTCCATCTCACACAAGGTCACAGCTCGGCCTGGATCTCTCTCAGGGCTGCGCAGGAGGGCGAGGGGTTTGAACCCCAGGGAATTGGTGGGAGGATTGCCCCCCACCCCCACTCCGGGCAGCCTCAGGACTTACACACTGCCCCGCCCCCAGGATTGTGGACGAGGTACGATCCATACGCTTCAACCAGGAGCAGGAAGAGGAGATGATGTACAGGGCCATGTCTCTGAACCTGCAGATGGAGAGCTGGACCTCCGTTGACATCCACAACCGCCAGCAAGACTTGCTCACCGCGCTCATGAACATGGAAAAGGTGCCTCTTGCTGTTCCTACCCAATGAGACTTGGCCCCGCCCCATCCAGCCCAGCCTCAGCCCATGAGTCAAGGTTTCTGTCTATTCCATCATCTGGGGCTACTGCCCAAACCCGTTAGCCCCACCCTTTCCTTCTATGAGGGGCCCCGCCCACTCCCGTCAGGTTTCGCCCCCTTGGGCAATTTAAGCAAACCTGTTAAGGGCTTGGAAACCCTGGTGCTGTAGTGGTTAAGTGCTACAGCTGTTAACCAAGAGGTTGGCAGTTCGAATCCACCAGGTGCTTCTTGGAAACTCTATGGTGCAGTTCTACTCTGTCCTATAGGGTCCCTATGAGTCGGAATCGACTCGACGGTAGTGGGTTTGGTTTTTTGGTTTTTGTTAAGGGCTTGACCACTAGCCAAAATGTTGGTGGTTTGAGCCCACCCAGAGAGTTGGAAGACAGGCCTGGTGGTCTGCTCTCAAAAGGTCACGGCCTTTAGAACCCTATGGAGCAGTTCTCTGCACACATGGGATCGCCTTGAGTCGGAATTGACTCTAGGGCAACTAATAGCAATAGGCCCCCACACCCAGCCTTTCTTAGTGTGACCGGTTCAGTTCCTGCTTAGTGACATGTATTTAGGGCAACTAAGTCCTGTCTGGGCTGAATAAGAGCAGCCTCCTTCTCCTGTTTCCTCTTCTAAAGGAGGAAGCTTCTGGAGAGAAAAGGTACGCACCCACATTATTTGATTTCTCTCCCTGCCTCCTGCACTGTCTGGCTGGGATAGAATGACCGGGAACCTTGTGACTGTCCTTAGTGTGGTCTCCCAAGCTCAGAGGGGCAGGGGGCAGGCTAGAGTTAAGACACATGAAGGACTTCCCTGGGAAGCCTGGATGGGGCATCATATGAGGTTGGAGGGAGGGACTAAGGGAGAGTCCGCCATGTCAGGGTAGGGATATTGACAAGAAGACCTCTTGGTTTGCAGGTTCAGGAATCCACCACAAATGTACTCCATAATAAACACAGGCCCAGCCACTGAGAGGGCACGATGGGAGCCAAGGGATCTGCACACACACAATGCACCCAGCTGCTGCATCTTCCTGCATCCCTAGCATGGCTTGGCACAGCCTAGCTGGAGCCTATCCCCTCCCTTGAATGGCCTTACACCCAGGCAGAGAGGCCTGGGGCTGTGAAGGTGGAGCTGTGAAGGTGGTAGCATCTCCAGGGCCTGTGCCTGTGAGCCCCAGGTCCAGAGGAGCCAGGATGAAGAAGGGAGCTGGATGGGAACAAGGATGAGCACAGAAGGAGGATGCTGGCCAAGACAGGCAGGATTTGGCCTAAGCATAGGCATTCCTGGCCAGCAGCTCTAGCCCAGAGCTGGGCAGGGACTGGGCACACCCAAGCACCTAGAGGAGAGAGGCGAGATTGGTGGGGCCAGGCATCTGTATATTGACAATAAAGTTTTGTGTTGAGATCTAGTGTTTGACTGGGGGTATCCCTCAGCCCCCTTGGGGAAAACTTGCCTCAGGACTGGGGGTGGGGGGCAACACAGATCCTTTCCTCTAAAATCCTGTCTGTATGACAGGAGAGTCACAGCCTGCCCTCAAGAGCTTCCAGTCTCATGGGAGAGAGAATATGCAGCCCTAAAAATTCCTGACTAATGGTAGAGATACAATTTCTGCCCTTCAGGTCAAAAAATTTTAGGGGAGAAAGACTGTCCTCATTGTTGGGATCCCCTGAGGACGAAGGCATAGCCTTACCCTCTGCCTCCCTGTCTAAAGGTGGAGATTCGCCCTAGTCTAATGCGGTTACCATTGACCAAGTTACACAGGTACAGGTAACTCCATCCTGAGGCAAAGTGTGGGTCTTGGCAGGCTTCGTAGAGGAGAGGAGTACTGAAGTTTGCTGGAGAAAAGCAGGGGAATTTTGTGGATAGGGGACAGGGAATGAAGTCTGGCGGGAAACTTAGGACCTGTGAAGCCTATTTGAGACCTTCATACCAAAAGCCACTGAAAGCCACAGCAGGCTCCTGAACTAGACAATGGAGAGAGTCTGAGAAGCCTGTGGCAGTCATGGGCAATAGGAAGAGCTTGGCTGGAGGGCAGGAGACCTGGATTTCAGTCCTTGGGCAACTAACTGGGCCTCATTTTTTCCATTTGTATAGTGGGGAGAGGGTGAGACTGATCTCTATCTCTAAAATCAAATAGCCAGCTTTCAGCCCAGGAGGTGGGGGACTGATGGGATTAATTATGTCCCTTGTTCCTAAGACCCAGGTTCCCTGGTGGTGGATGGGAGGAAAGCTGAAAGGCCCAGAGTTCTGCCCAGCTGTTTGGCAAAGGCTGACAATTAGAGGCCTTGGGGAAATTTACCACTTGGAATAGGAGTCCCCAGACACCCACTGATTGCAACTGATGGGAAATTCCACCCTCCATCCACCTCCTATCAGCCTTGGTTCCAGCCCTGAAAAGCCCCTGGGCCTGCTGGGAAGGAGTCTGGACACCTGGGGGTGGGGGCCTGGGTGGTACTCAGCAGGAAGGTGAGAGGTGGCTCTTAAAGCCAGCAGTGCCTCAGTCTTTTGGAGCTGCGCCTGGTCCCCTATTCTGGGCCAGGACTCCCTCTCCAGCGTTCTCTAGGACCATCAGTCAGCAGAGCCATGGGAAGCCAGTGGCTTTTGGTGCTGCTGCTGTTTATTGGGGATGGAGCCTTCCACCTGTGTGGTGAGTATCCACATATACCCTTTCCTTACTTCCTTTTCTGGGGGCTCTCACAGCCTTTCTTCTGGCTGGCTGGAGAAGAAAACTAGGTAATAGAAGATCAGGTAGGGTCCCCAGGAAGATCTTAAAATGTGAGCACAGCCCTCCCCCAAATGTCCAAAAGGCTTGAGGCACCAATGAGTTTGGAGGCAGGAGCATGACAGGATGATCTCCAAGGGACTTCTGTCCATCCATCTCTTCCCATCTCTGCTATCTGTGTCCAGTTGTCTACTCCATCTTGTCTGTCATCTCATCTACCTCCCCCTTTCTGTCTGCCCTTCCCGTTGAACCAGGCTAATAGTTCAGAGTTTCAGCAGACTAGTGCTCTCCCAAGATGGCCAGAACTGAGGACCCAGGAACTTGGACCCCTGCTGCCCTTCCCTGCCCCCTTAGTTCAGAAAGGAGCAACCCCCAACTCCAATCAGTGCGTCACCCAACCTGAGGTAGGAGTCCAGCCCTGGATTCTGAGCTCCTGGAACAGTATCAGGGAATATATTTGGAGGTAGCAAGAGATTATGTATCTCATCACCCCCATGAGTCTTGGACTTTTGCCAGGGACAGGAGCATCCTTGGCAAAGCATGCAGGAAGCAGATAACAATTTTGGAGATAGGAGCAGAAGGGATAATCATTACTACTACTACTAATAATAAAAAAAAAACAAACCCATTGCCATCGAGTCGATTCTGACTCATAGAGACCCTATAGGACGGAGTAGAACTGCCCCATAGAGTTTCCAAGGAGTGCCTAGCAGGTTTTAATCAGTGAGCAGCTACTACGTGTTAAGCACTGTGCTAAGTGCTTCACATGCATTATCTCACTCAATCCTCATGATTATCCAGTGAGGTGGGTGCTATTATCGTTCCTGTTATACAGTTGAGGAAACCGAGGCTCAGAGATGTGATGTGATTTGTCCCCCATCACAGAGCTGGAATTCTAGCCCTGGTCTGATTTCAGAGCCCAGGCCACACTCATTGCTTCCCAAGGGAGCTACTAAGGGCAGGAAACCTCTCATATCATAAAGATGTCAGTTGTAATACATTGCCAATCAAAATCTCAACAGAAGTTTTTGTGGAACTTGAAAAGCTGATCCTAATATATGCAAGGAAGAATGAAAGGCAAACAATATCCAAGATAAGTTTGAAGAATAAGAATGGAGACTCGCTCTACCAGATATTGAAATTTACTATAAGGTATTTTGGTTAGCAGTCAAACCCTTAACCAGCTCGCCACCAGGAGTCCAAGACAATGTAGTGTTGGTATAGCAAGACAAATGGACCAGTGAAACAAAAGAGAGCATAGAAATTGGTCTAATATACATGAGGAAAGTTTACATATGACAAGTGGCATGACAAATCAGTGGGGAAAGAATGGACTTTTCCATAAGGGAACTGGGACAACTGGCTAACCACATGAAAAAAAATAAAATCCAAGAGAAATATCTCTACCCCCAAATAAAAACTTGAGAATTCTATAGGAAGACATCTGTTTATTTTAGCCTGCACCTTTATTGCAAACAGATCTATGGACCACTAGAGTTTAGAGTATTCCTCTGATATTGAGTCCTAAGTTCCTCACTGTGCAGAGGGGGACATGGAGGCCTAGAGAGGGTTAGGGCCTTACTCATTTTCACACAGAAAGTAACAGAGCCAGGTCTAGAGCCTAGGTTTCCCTGCTCTTCCCATACATCCTGACTGGCTCTCTTGTCCTGTTGTAGCCCTTAGCTCTGTACAGGACTGGTAGAAAGTGGGGTGTGACAGGGCCAGGTGTCAGGTGGGGGCAGAGTTGGTCAATCCCTTCTCAGAGCTAGGTTGTGGGAAGGATGGTCCATCACCTGGGCTGGGTTAGCTCCAATTTTCTGAACCAGCCCTTTGGCAACTGCCAAGGATGCGATGACAAAGCATCAGGTGATGAACCTATTTCTGTCCATTGCCCAGGGGAAGGGGGAAGGTTTCCAAGGGACCCAGCTCAGCACAGCTTATTTGGACCTTTCTCTCTAGAGAGAGTGGCTGGCTTAGCCATGGGAACAAAGCAATGTTTTTGTGAGGCGGTACATATAGCACAGTAGGGAATACATTGGGCTCTGGAGTCTGACAGATTTGGTTTCAAACGCAGTACCACTACTTCCTGGCTGTGCGACCAGGGACAGATACCTTCTTCACCTGTCTGAGCCTCAGTTCCTTTATTTGTTAAATGGAATTAATAACTTCTGCCTCAGTTGGTTATAAGGATTCAGTGAGCCAATGCTTGTACATGGGACTGACAACTTACTTGGGCAGGGTGAAAACTGAACATTGCCAAAATGGATGCCTTTGCAACAGATGAAGTAGTTGATTTGCAGTTAGGGAGCATATTGTACAAGAAAATTATATACCTAGATATTGGAATCATATTCAATGCAGTAGGGAATTCACATCAAAGAGGGCATCAAGAAACCCAAGACCAAATAAGGTATCAGATTTCTGTCTTTTGTGGACTTTCACTGTCTCTAGAGTGGTCATTAATGAAACATAGTTGCCTGCACTAGCTGTAGTCTCATTCCCTGGTATGCATCAGTTGAAACCTATGTGTATGATGGGATTCTACTGTAAAGTAATTAGCACACAGCTGGCACATAAATGACCGTGAGACAGTAATCGTGCAGCTGCTGTTGATACTGTTATTTTTTAGTGAATCTCCCAGTAAGAATTCTTGGCAGCTAGAACATCTGTAAAGAACTCTGGTTTGGTGGAGGAAACAGGCTTATTGGCTTATTTTTGTTTTTGTATTTTTATAGGCAGTTTTACAACCTGGGAAGTTAGGTCAGATACAACACCCTTCGCAAAAGGCTCTGTGCCTAACAGCCCGGGAACATCATCCACTCCATCAACTCCAGCCAACAATGAGAGAAGCCACATCTTTGGAGCTTCACCTAGCACCTTGTCAATGACCATCATGATATCAACATCTGACTTCCAGAGCAGTACAACATCAGTTACTCATTCAACTTCACCACAAACCAGTAGCACTACTGGGTCCCCTAAGCAGATGGCCCACATACATGGGACTCAGAAAATGGAATCAGATACAACTGTCATCACACCATCCAAGGGCACAACACTGTCAAGTTCCATGGCGACTTCTATGCTAATGGACCAGGGAGAGTCATCCAGAATTACAGCCTCATCCAGCGTGGCCACTTCAGCTGAGATGTCAAAAGAGAATCAGAGAGTTTCAACTATGGCTCCAGTAGCATCAAATACCGCAGTCAACAGAAAGGAACCAGCAGTGTCCATTGACTCTGAGGAGTTAACTGCAACCACAACCTCAACAGCATTAAACACAACGGGCAATGACGTTACATCATCAGGGTCCATGAGAACCAGAGTCTCTAAGAATTCAGCTACAGCCTTAGCCCCAACAACACCGAACATAAGCAAGGACATGAAAGAATCTTTGTCTACGACAACCAGTCCTGAGTCCACTTCAGCTACCTTCACCACCCTTGGAACAACCATGTCTGGGACTCAAGGCAATGACATTACGTCATCAGGGTCAATGACAAACATAGTCTCTGAGAATTCAGTTACAACTACAGCCCCAACAACAATGAACATAAGCAAGGACATGAAAGAATCTTTATATGTGATGGCCAGTGCTGAATCCACTTCAGTTACCTTCGCCACTTTTGGAACAACCATGTCTGGGACTCTAGGCAATGACATTACAGCATCAGGGTCCATGAGAAGCACAGTCTCTAAGAAGTCAGCTACAACTACAGCCCCAACAACACTGAACATAAGCAAGGACATGAAAGAATCTTTACTTGTGACAACCAGTGTTCAGCCCACCCCAGTTACCTTTACCACCCTTGGAACAGCCATGTCTGCGACTCCAGGCAGTGATATTACATCATCAGGGTCCATGAGAAGCACAGTCTTTGAGAAGTCAGCTACAATTACAGCCTCAACAACACCGAACATAAATAAGGACTTGAGAGAATCTTTGTGTACGACAACTAGTGTTCAGCCCTCTCCAGTTACCGTCACCACCCTTGGAACAACCATGTCTGGAACTCCAGGCAAAGACATTATAGCATCAGCATCCGTGAGAACCACAGTCTTTGAGAAGTCAGCTGTAACTACAGCCCCAACAGTGAACATAAGCAAGGACATGAAAGAATCTTTATACGTGACGAGTGCTGAGTCCACTTCAGTTACCTTCACCACCTTTGAAACTCAGGAAGAGGAAACAACAGCTGCACCCTCAGCTCTAACAATGGTCTTCACAAAGGACATGAATTCCTCCATCTCGCTGATGAGCACGCTCTCTGAAACATATCACAACACAGCCACACAGACACCTTCCCATTTAGCAGAATTAGCCTCCAGTGCTGGCACTGCTACAGCCCAGTCACCTGAGACAACAGCTGCTCATTCAACAGCCCTTATCTCCAGGTCTTCAGGGACAACAAAATCCTCTCCTGTGGCTGAGGACAGTCATCTCCCCTAAATACGCCCAGAATAGTGGTCCCAGAGCTGGGGCCTGTGCTTCGGGTGAGTATGCGACTAGTGGGAAAGGTTGTACGGGCAACGACAACTACTATGCCCACTCAGGTAAGTCTGCGGACCTCATCTGAGTAAAACCAAAGAAGCAGAAGCCAGAGCGGACATTATAACTCTGATGTTATTGGGCAAAAGGCCTAGAGGAATGTGTGTCCAAAGGGTTTGGGGAGGTTCAGCATGGTTTGGTCAGACATTGGCACCTAAGGAGGCCATCCAAGGTAGAAATGATTTCTTGTGGGAGGAGAGATAGCTGGGCATATGAGATAGAATGAACAATCCATCAATCATCAACCCACAGGACTCCAGCCATGGGTCAGAAATTAAATCCTTCTGGGGGAAGGAGCTGATAATCTACCAAAGACCAGTGTTATTGTCCCAGCAGAGGCCAGGAGGGATAGACAGGGAAGCTGAGGCAAAGTTGGGGCAATGCCAACGTGGCAGACATACAGAAAGGCTGAGTTCACAGAGCATCCCCCGAGCAGTATAACTAACTCCCAGGCCTACCCTCTGTCAGGGCTGAGCTGAGTCCTGGGCACCGAAAAGATGATGGTAACTCCCAGCATGTGGCATTCACAAAGTAACCCCCCAGAACACTTTAGTTTTTTTTTTTTGTAATTGCCATTTGTAAAATAAAATACCTTTTTATGACTACCATAATATTTATAGCCAAAGTTAAAATTTAACAAAGATAACATATGATTCTTAATTAAATCATTTTTAAAAAAGTGTTGTGGATTTAAGTAGTTGGACCTCTTATTCTGTTATTGGGTGATGCTAGTCAATTCCAACACATAACAACCCCATGTGACAAGATAGAACTGCCCTATAGGATTTTCCTGACTGTAATTTTTTTTTTTTAATTTTCTTGTGTTGTTGTTGAGAATATACACAAAGAAACATATACCAGTTCAACTGTATCTACAATACAGTGATTACATTCTTCAAGTTATGCAACCATTCTCACCCTCCTTTTCTGAGTTGTTTCTCCTCCATTAACATAAACTCACTGGCCCCTAAGTTTCCTATCTAATCTTTTAAGTTGCTGCTATTACTTTGATCCCATATATATAGTTCTTAAAACAGCATAACGCTCAAGGCAGACATTTTTTACAGGTTAAGCTAAACTATTGTTTGGTTTTAAGAGACTTCAGGGGATATTTTTGGTATAAGTTTTAAAGATTATATCAGGGCAACAGTTTCAGGAGTTCATCCAGCTTCAAAGGCTTCAGGAAGTCTGGAGTCCATGAGAATTTACAGTTCTGTTCTGCATTTTCCCCCTTTTGATCAGGATTCTTTTATAGAATCTTTGATCAAAATGTACAGTAATGTTAGAGGGCCACCATCCAGTCTTCTGGTCTCACGGCAAAGGAGGTAGTTGTTCATGAAGGCAATTACTTAATCTTTACTGAAGCAGACTGCCACATCTTTCTTCCTCAGAGCGGCTCGTGGGTTCAACCCACAGCCCAGCATTTAACCACCTCAACACCAGGGCTCCTTGCACCACCTTAAATTAAAAAAAAAAAAAGTTTCAGTAGAGTCGATTCCAACTCAGAGCAACCCTATAGAACAGAGTAGAACTCCATAGGGTTTCCAAGGAGCAGCTGGTGGATTCCAACTGCTGACCTTTTGGTTAGCAGCCATAGCTCTTAACCACTGCTCCACTATGGCACCACCTTAGGCCCCTCAAAAACTCCTAAGGGCCAGGCTACCTGTTAGGAATGGAATGAGTGAGATCACACAGAACACAACAGATTAATATCTCAAAAAATAATTTTGCCAGACAAGTAACAGAAAACAACTGGGCTAGCTAAGGAGAAACAGAAGAATTTATCTTAAGGCTAAGAGGGTCTCTCATGGAGGCCAAGGGCAGGCTCCAACCAGGTCCCCCAGGGACTGGACTGGGAATTGGAAACCTGACAGGAATCAGAGAGTCACCTCTCCTCTCAATCTTGCTTCTCCCCTTCCGCACTCGCTTTGTTCCTCTCTCCACACACCAACTTTTTCTGCCTCTCAGCCCACATGGCAGAAGACGGCTGCCTGACAACTCTCAAGGTTTTTTTTTTTTTTTTTTAATAATTTTTATTGTGCTTTAAGTGAAAGTTTACAAATTAAGTCAGTTTCTCACATAAAAACTTATATACGCCTTGCTACATACTCTCAATTACTCTCCCCCAATGAGACAGCCCGTTCCTTCCTTCCACTCTCTCTTTTCGCATCCATTTTGCCAGCTCCTAAGCCCCTCTACCCTCCCATCTCCCCTCCAGGCAGGAGGTGCCAACCAACATAGTCTCAAGTGTCCACCTGATCCAAGTAGCTCACTACTCACCAGCATCCCTCTATTACCCATTGTCCAGTCCAATCCATGTCCGACTTCTGGCTTCTGGGGGCCAACAGAAGGTCTGGGGGCCATAACCACTGGGGTCTTTCTAGTCTCAGTCAGGCCATTAAGTCTGGTCCTTTTTGAGAATTTGGGGTCTGCATCCCACTGTTCCCCTGCTCCCTCAGAGGTCCTCTGCTGTGTCAGGGCAGTCATTGGTTGTGGTTGGGCACCATCTAGATCTTCTGGCTCTTATCCTCCTGCAGAGCTGTCCAGTGTAACAGTGACCCTACACTGCCGACTACAGGAAATTGAGGTGGTCCTGAGCAGCTGTTTCCTGAAGACTCGCCACTGGATCCTGAGGGAAGATACCTTGTCAGGATGCCCTAATGTCAGCAAGATGGAGCAGGGCCGTCGTGGCCAGGCCTTCCTGGTGACAAAGAAGGAGGACACTTGTGGACTCTGCCTCTCTGTAAGCAAGGTGTGAGGGACTGTCTGATAGGAAGGGGGCTGTGTGTTTATCGGAGGGGTTTGGGAGGGAGTGACTTTCTTTCCACCTGACTGAGGAATTCTCTAGAATGGAGTCAAGTTTTAGCCATCAGACCAAACTTTTTCCTATAGCTCCCATACACAGTTGTCCTCCACCAGACAGGGAACACCTTATAGGTGGCACTATGTTTGATGGATTGGGATAGTGGTTTCCAAACTATTGTCGGTCATGGAATACTTTAAAATAATAACAACCACAACCACAATTGATATTTAGTCATATCTTACCATATGCCAGCATGATGCAGGCCAAATCCTTTTTTACATGCATTATCTCATTAAATCTTCACAATAATCCTGTGACGTTCCTATTTTACAGATGAGAAATTTGAGGCTCAGAAAAGTTGTGAGATTTCCCAGGTCACACAGCTAGTTATTAACAGAGCTCTCCCTGGGTGGCACATACCCATTTGTGTTGGCAGTTTAAACCCACCCAGAGGCGCCTCGGAAGACAAGCCTGGCGATCTGCTCCCAAAAGGTTATAGGCTTGAAAACCTTATGGAATGCACACACTGGTTTGCCATGAGTTGGAATCGACTTGAGGGCAATTGATTTTTTTTTTTTTGTTTGTTTGGATGGTTTGTGATTCTAACTGCTCACTGATGCTACCACCTCTTCTTTGAAAGGGATCTTATACAAAAACAGAATACAGTAAAAGCAAAGCAGCTCCGACTGAGTTGGGGAGAAGGAATAGTGCCCTGCAAGGCCAGCTTCCACCAAAACCAAGGTCGGGTCTCACGTTCCTTCAGGGAGGCTCTGGGGCTCCCCAGACTCAATTTGAAAACCAGAGGTTGTCTTGAAGAGGTGATTTAGTTCCTCCTGGCTGTCTGACATTATCTCTAGTCCTGCCACCCAGGGATTCACAGGCCTCTCCCGTGGGTTATAGAACTGAGTCAAGACTTTCCACATGTGGCTAAGGCCACAGCTATGCCACTAGAACTCTTTATCAGTATTCTTTTTTAACAAACTATTTATAGAAACAAATACTTAGTTTTTTAAAAAGAAAAAAATAAATCTATGTAGACAACAAAATACCAAAAAGATATCAGAATCTTGGGGTAGGGGCCAGGACTTGGCATTTTTAATAGGTACCTCAGTGATTCTTTTATTTAATTATTTTTCCAAGAGACCCTAAAATGCACACTAAATTTTGAAAACCATTGGCACAGAGGTTAAATACCTAGGCACTGAAGTCAAAGGGATTTTGAATTCTGACTTTGTTGCTTGCTTTGGGCAAGTCTTAACTTTCTAAGCCTCAGTTTGTGCTTCTGTCAAATATAACTAAGAACAGAACCCTCTGTAAAGGGTTATGGCTAAGCCACAGTGCCTGGCATACAATTCACCCTCAGAAAATGTTAGCCATGATTATTTTTATTTAAGTAAACAAGAACAATAAAATAAACAGGTGTCTTCACACTTGCAGCCAATGAGGCTAGGAGCTGTTTGTTTCCCTTCTGAGTCTGAGGGTAATAATGGCTGCCTTCCTGTCTTTTCTAGACCAACAGCAGCCACGCCCTGTACTCGCTGGAGGTGCAGCTCCTGCAGGTTTCCAATACCAACATCATAACAGACTTCAAAACACTCAACTTCAGCTGTGCATACCCCCTGATGGTGAATGTCAGCCAGACCCACCCCCACCCAGTGGTCTCCTTCCTGTGAGTTCTGCCCTGTCAGCTTGCCTCTCACTGGGTCTGGCTAGGCGCTATAGAGGCTCCTGAGTTCTAATACCCTCTGGATGTGGTCTCCTCAACTTGGTCTCCAATGCCCACCCATGAAATATAGCCACCTCTTAGATGGGGACTGAAAGCATTAGTGAAGAAAAGGGGTTTCTATGAAGAAAAGCATTATGGGTTGCTTATGTAAATTACTATGGGGTCGGGCAGATTTTAAGGGTTCCAGGTCTGGGGATCTTTGAGGTGGCCTCTCATTTTTCAGGAAGGTTACCAGGTCTGCTCCTCTCTTCTTATTTTTTAGGACTACCAGTGCTCAATGACCTTGGGTGCCAGGCAGAAGTTGAGTGAGTGTCCCTCCCTTGGGGGTTTTGTGGTAAGAGTCTCAATTCTGTCCCTCTCTAGATATAGCACCATCCACGTGCCAGGTACTGGTGATACCATCGTCACCTTAGGCATCTTCACAGACCCTCAGCTTTCATCTCCGCTTGAAAACAAAACAGCTCCCCTTGGCATGCCCCTCTATGTGGTCCTCAGTGCCACAAGCAGCGATCCAGACCGATTTGTCCTGGTTGCCAATGAGGTCTTTGCCAGCACTGACAACTCCAGGACAGGTGCTGCTAAGGCCACCCATCACTTTGTGAACAAGAGGTAAGGATCTGTAAGGCCTGGTAACCTCCTGCCAGTGTCAGGCCAGCCCTTGGAAGGTGGCTTGTGCTGGCTATTTTTGTGCCAATGAGCTTCTCAAAGAGCCCTGGTCTGCAGTGGTTAAGAGCTCGGCTGCTAACCAAAAGGTCAGCAGTTCCAATCCACCATCCTCTTCTTGGAAACCCTATGGGGCAGTTCTACTCTGTCCTATAGGTCACTATGAGTCAGAATCGCCTCGAGGACAATGGGTTTGGTTTTTGCTGGAGATTTTCAAGAACCCAGATCCTGTCTGTGTATGTATCTTTGGTACATAAACACACGGAGAAACACGTAAGTGCTGGATGAAGGTATGTTGAATAAATTCAAGTATCACTGTCATTCCCATTTTGCAAATGAGTAAATTAAGTCTCAGATATTAAGGTCTGTCCAAGCACCTATGCAAGTAAAAGCGGGGGGGGAGGGGTGGAAGAGGTGGAGAAAAGAAGGGTTTGGGATCAATGTTTGTTCATTCACACCTTCGGCTCCGATCCGCGGCTTCTAACCAGCTGGTGACGCTGCTTCTCCCCACAGCTGCCCAGTCAACAACCGGCTGCTCCAGGGCCTGCGGGCAAACGGGGCCTCTCTGAAGGTGATGCTGGCTTTCAAATTATACCGCTTTTTGTCTAGCGATATGTTCTACCGGCACGGCCGGGTGACGCTGTGTGACAAGCGGGCGGGGCGCCCTTGCCAACCGGTGAGTGGGCAGCCCTGGGGGTCCTGAGCAGTGGAAGGAGCCTCCGCTGCCGGGCGGTTTCGGGGCTGTAGTCGGGGTAGCCCAGAGTCTCAGCAAGGCCGTCATCGACGGGGCGGGACTAAGAAGGGGCCTGAAGGACTGCAATGCTGAGGATTGGCCGATCCTCCCATGGGCGGGGCCAAGGGCGGGGTCTGTGGGAGCTAGGGGCCTGTGGCCTGGTAAAGGGCGGGACTGTGGAGACCAAGGTCTTGCCGATTGGTGAACTCTCTGGGCGGGGCTAGCTGAGATTTGGGGCAAAGTCTCACTTGGCGGGGGATGAGATCCTTGCATCGGTACCCTTCCGCTTGTGTCGCCCACAGAACTGTAGTCAGATAAGTCTCTCTGGAAGGAATCGAGCCTGGCAGATCCGAGCACGGGAAGGCCTGGGGGTTGGCGACGGCTGGATGGTGTTCGGGCCGATTCGAATAAGCGGTAAGTGGACTATTTGTGGGCGGCCTTCCTGACTCCTCTCTTAGAGCCTTCCACTGACCTGTTTAAGACCCGCATCCCTCCCTGAGCAGCCTCCCACCTTCATGCCCTCACCTCCCTTCCTAAGTCCGAGTCCCCTCCCCAAGCTCACACTGCCCTCTTTGGCGCCCACTCTGCTCCAGAGAGGCCCTTCACTGGGCCCTGCTGTCCTTAAACTTCCAGTCTGAGCTGTCTCTGCCTCCTCCTCCCATTCTCACCTTCTGGTCCCATCAGATCACTCTTCTCCCAGTCCGTTGGTCCCTGATGCCAGCCTCCTTTTGTGAATTTTTCTTGCTGATCTAGAACTCTCTCTCCCATCTTTCTATTCTGTAACTGGCCTCCAAGTCTTTGACCCTCAGGGAAAAGCCCATCTTCTTAGTATGTCCATTCTTATTACGGACAGAAGATTCAATTTCCCACCCGTTCTGAGTCCTAGCTTCAACGATGCAGGCTAGTTCCTTTGCCCAATCTTGATGTGAGGATATTGGCTTTGTCCTATCTGGATGGCACCACAAGCTCAATCTTTCTTTGGTGTTTCAGAGTCCAACGCCTCCAGCAGCAGGAGCCCAGTAGGTTGGTACAGAGAGATTGCTGTGGTGAAGTTCTGATGGTTGTGCCAAGGTCTGGGGTCCACTCTGGGTCCTGGTGGGTACTGGTCTTGTGTCCTGTTGCTTCTCAACTCTCTGTAACCTGGGAGACATCATTTGACCTCTCTGACCCTCAGTTTCCTCAGCAGTACAGGAAGCTGTTGGTAGTCATAGAGTTTTATCCCTTATCAGAGCCTGAGACTATCCAGAAATCATTTAAGCAGGGGTTGAAAATTCAAGATCCCTACAGGGCCGGGTGGGTAACACCAAATGAGGTGTACTGAGGGGGCCTGCATTGGACTGGAGAGTGCAGCTAAGGGGGCAGCCACCACTCAGCTCCAGCTGACTGTTGCCATATGTGAATTTAGACCAAACATGCTAGATCTGATTTTCCAAGAGAAACTAGAGATTCAGATCTTCAAATGTTGGCAAGAAATTTCAATTAAATATAAACAAGCAAACAACTCCCCCCAAACAAACAAACAAACACTGTTCAGCCAAACTACCCATTTGCATGCTAGATTCAGCCTACAGGTTACCAGTACACAGTATCTGGTTTGGGGAGTCTGACGATAGTGTAAATTCAAGTTCTAGAGCTTAGAGTCAGGGCTGCCACTTTGCACAACTCCAAGAGATGCTTTCTGTCTAATATCTGTGTGGAAGGAGCTCCTCAGGGTAGCACAGTGCATAACATGACAAGATAGAACCTGGGTTACTGTATGTAGAAGCCCTGCTCAGAGTAAGAACCTAAATCTTTATAAGCTGGGATGCATGCTTTTTCCTTCCCACTCCATTCTCCGGCCTTAGTTGCCCCAAACTCAAAGCTAAACCCAGATGAAGTAGCTGGGTGGAAAACTCCCAAAATTAGGGGCCAGAAAAGTCTGGGGAATCTCTGGACTTCCCTAAGCAGAATTTGTCACAACATGACAAATAAACCCTTTGCTGTTGAGTCGATTTCGACTCATAGTGACCCTATAAGACAGAGCAGAACTGCCCCATAGGGTTTTCAAGGCTGTAAATCTTTACGGAAGTAGACTGCCACATCTTTCTTCCATAGGGCAGCTGGTGGGTTTGAACCACCAACCTAGCAGCCAAGTGCTTAACCACTGTGCCACCAGAGCTCCTTAGGACAAATAAGGCCACTCTTATAACAACTGTCATTTATTGATGTGCCTGGCACTGTTCTAAGCACTTTACATGGGCTAACTCATACCACAATCCTGGAGGTTAGCACAAATGTTCCCCCCATTATATAGACGAGGAACTGAGACTCAGTTATCAAAATAACCCTTTTTGGAAAATGCTTCCTTGGGATGTCAACGAGTGAGGCTCAGTCAGGTTCCCTATGAGTAGTTTTCCCAGAAGGGATCTACAGGTCAAATCCAGCACAGTGGATAAGAGTTTGGGCTAAAGTTGTGTGAATTATATACTAAACTATGTATGTAAAGGAAACCCTGATGGCATCATGGTTAAGAGCTACAGCTGCTAACCAAAATGTTGGTAATTTGAATCTACCAGGGGCTTCTTGGAAACCATGTGGGCAGTTCACTCTGTCCTATAGGGTCACTATGTGTTGGAATCCACTCGACACCAATGGGTTTTTTTTTTTTTTTAATTTGGTTTTATGTACGTAAAGAACCTAGTGTAAAGCTTAGCATGTAGCACTGGGTTGAACCATATGAAATTGTCATTTTTGTGGGTAAAAACTGGGCAAGTATCGGCAATTTCATAGGATTCCACTTAATATCCAATCAGTGAGAGGACTGGTCAGGTACAGAATGTAGCCTGGAGGGTTGTTTGTCTTTTTATGATGGTGTTTGATCCATCACAAGACCAAAAAAAACAGTCCAAATGCTCATCACAGGAGTCAGCCAGCATTGTAGCTCCTGAACTGTTTCTTCCCAGTTAGATTTCCTTCCCAGTCTCCTTGAGGGAAAGGCTCCTGTCTTTCATCCCAGTATCCTCCTACCCCCAGTCTAACAGAGGGACTGGCACACTATCAGTCCCAAGAAAGTTTTGTTGAAAGAATGAATGAATGGATCACTAGATAATCCCCCAAAGTGGAGTATCTAAGTCTAAAAACCGATTCCCCATAGCAGAGTTTCCAAGGCTCTCAAAGCCACTTAATCCTGTTTATAATCATTTCTTTCTCTCCTGCAGGAGCCTGGGTGGTCATCTTTCTCCTGATGGTGAAAAGCTGGATGCTGGGATAACTCTAGCCCCTGGCCTCTAGTTTAGTAGCCTGAGGCAAGGGTGGGGTGGAAGAAGACTTGAGGGAGAGGCAAGTAGTCTGTGCTCTTGTGAGGGACCAAAGAAGTAAGGAGTGGTGGCTGCTGAGCCTTGGGCTGCACTTCCCCATCCCACCTTTCCTTCCCATCTCTGGAACTCAGCCTTGCTGCTTCCAAGGGGGAGATCAGGTTGCTCAATATTGAGGGGTGGGGGCCGGGGGGTGTACAGAGGGTATGGCTAATAAATAGCAGGAAATTCTGATACTTTATGTCTGACTCCTTTTCTGTGTAATCTTACCATAAAACTTCAGCACTAGGGTGGACAGTGGTGAAAGAATGGGGTTGCGGAGTGTTGAGAAGTCACTTTATTCTCTGTGGGCCTTAATTTTCTCATATGTAAAATGGAAGAGTTTGACCAGATGATCTCTGCTTCAACAACAGGGCTCTGTACTCTTGTTCTAAGGTCCTGGGTGGCACAAATGGTTTGCAGTTGACTACTGACTTAAAGGTTGGCAGTTCACACCCATGCAGTGGTGCCATGGAAGAAGGCATGGAGATCTGTTTCCGTAAAGATTACAGCCAAGAAAGCCCTATGGAGCAGTTCTACTGTGTAACACATGGGGTTGCCATGAGCCAGGATAGACTGAATGGCAACGGGTTTTTTTTTTTTAATACTCTTGTTCCAAGGAGAGTTTCTGGGCCTTAGCCAGTCAGCCCTAAATCTCCTTTCCTCTTCTGCAGAATGGTCAAGAGCTATTCAACTTCAGAATTAGGGTTAAATGTATTCATATAATATTATCCAAGCCTTCTCTTTTCAACTGTCTGTAACCCGGGAGACGACATTTGGCCTCTCTGACCCTCCGTTTCCTCAGCAGTACATGGCAGAGTTGTAATTGTGAAGCTTCTCTTCCTGTCCCTTAATTATTTCTGACCTTATTAGCTCCCCCTTCCTAGTAAAGGGTGGCTATAAGGAGCAGTGCTTGTGTTACTACCATTTATCTAGTCAAAAATGGTTGGGCTCCTGAGGACATTAATGGAATTCCTGCTGCGACCACAGCATGAGGTCAGTGTTTGAGAGGCCTGTGGCTCCAGCACACCTTGCCTAAAGTGATAATATTCTCATTATCAGCAGGCATCTGGAACAGCAGCTGGCCTCCCACCACACACACAACCTATACCTTTACTTATGGAGGGGAAACGGAGAGCAGCTGTTATCAAGCGCCAGAGTGAGACAGAAACCAAGATCTCAAAGCCACCCTTTAGTCCATGTCACCAATTTCCTGAGAAAGTTCTCTTTTAAGGAATCATTCAAACTCTTTCTAGCTTTTAGAAAAGGACCAAGTATTCAAAGATACAGATAACCCAAAAGGGTATATATGTTTCAATAAAAAATGGCCTATAATAGAAGCTAGTCTCAAAAGGTTACTGCTGATTTCTATTTGACATTCTCAGAAAGACAAAACTGTAGTGATGAAAAAAAATCAGTGGTTGCAAGGGGCTATGTGGGTGAAGGAAGGGAGTTTTATGGGGTAATGGGACAGCTCTGTATCCTGATTATTGTGGTGATTACATGAATCTATGCATATTAAAATTTATAGAACTATGTAATAATTTTTTTTTTTAATTTAAGCCTCCTTCCCCCGCTCCAAAAAAGAAGAGTGGAATCTATTAGGTATGTGCCAGGTCCTGTGTTAAGCCCTGGGGATTCAACAATATGTAAGATGTAGTCTTACAGAGAAGACTGTTGAGTGTAGGGAGTAGGTGGGACCAGAGAGCAGGACACGCTTTCTAATTTGGCAAAGGTGGCCCCTACCTGTGAAATGAAATTTCACAAAATGACAAGTAGGTCCTGTGCCTTTTTAGTGCCTCTCTCCCAAATCAGATTTCCGGATACCTGGAATTTCATTGTCAAAGATTCATTCCTTTTATCAAAGATTCCTGGCTTTGTTTCTCCTTTTAAACAGTTTCCCAGTCTGATGATTCAAAAATCCATATGAATGCAAATGGACTTAGCAGTCTCTTTTCCTGGGGACCAAGTTTGGGTAGGAAGGCAACACTGATTCTTTACCTTTCACCCTGAGCTCTGAGTCTAACCCAGATCACAGACTGAGTCCAGCCACAGACTGAGCCCTAACCCTGACAAGTCAGTGATTCGGGCACAACCTAACTCCTGGTCACAACCTGACCCTTGCTTCAGGTGGTAGCGGTCATCAGTGGATTGTGGAAAAAGAGGAGGGTGAGGCAGGTTTAGTGGGATTCCTGAATGATTCGCACCGGCCCACTAGAAGCCCCGCCGCCAGTTTCCCCATCCGCACAGGCCGGGTCCGTCCCTTCAGGCCTTGCTGAGCAGGGCTCCGCCTAGAGGCGAGACGCGGCAAAAGGCAGAGAAGACTACGAGGGCCGGCGGGGTCATGCGCAGAGAGATCCGGCCGGCTCTCCGTGCCGCGGGCGGCGTGCACGAGCGGGAGGCCGGCGAGGCCCGACTCCTGATTGGTCGGGGAGGAGAGGGGCGGGGCTGGGGCGGTACGCGCTGTGTGTCGCGCGGGCTGGCGGGTGTGTAACGGCCGTTAGGCGAATTGAGGGACGGAACCGCCTCCCGCGGCAGACGTGGTGGTCAGTGGCCCTGAGTGAGGGATTTCGCCTCCGCTTTCAGACCCACGTAAGTTCTCCTTCTTTCGGGGGCCCCGTGGGGCTGACAGACGGTACTCCTTCAACAGCGCCAAGGAAGCCTCAGACCCCCACGCCCTCTCTCGGGAGCGCCGAGGGAGCGAGGCGCATGCGCAGAGCGACTAAGCGGTGACCCACCTCCGTCTCTGATCACCTCGGCTCTTCTAAAATAATGCTCCCCTCCCCTCGTGTCTGGTCGTCTTCTCTCCCTCGTTGCCTTGCTTTCCTCCCCCTTTGTTTAGCTCCACAGAAATTGCTTTACTTGTGCGCCAGGCCCTGTGCCAGTCGCCAGGGAAACAGCGGGAAGCGCGTTCCTGCCCTCATGGAGCACACAGTCCAGGAATAAAAATGATGACTAGTAGTTGAACGAGTAATTGCTCAGTTAGGTCTCAGAAGGTGTAGGATAAAGACACGCAGAGAATACAGAGCTGGAGGAGATGACCTAGTCTGGGAGGTCAGAGCGCTCTCCCTGAGGAAATGAAGTTTGAGCTGAGATTGTGAAGGATAGGATAAAAAGAGAATTCAGTCTGGGGAGTCACAGCGCTTGTGGAGGCCGCACACCAATGGTTCTCAGCATTGGGCCGTTTTCCCCTCCATGGGACATTTGGCTATGCCTAGAGACATTTTTGGTTGTCACAGTTGGGAGTTGCTACAGGCATCTAGTGTGTAGAGGCCAAAGATGCTGCCACACATCCTACAGGGCACAGGACAGCCTCCCACAACAAGGAATTACCAAGCCCAAAATGTCAGTACCGCCAAGGTTGAGAAACCCTTCTCTAGACAAGGAGGAGCTGGTGCTTTGGATGAACTAGACGATAAGTGTGTTAAAGTTTATTTGTTCAACAGAGTGTATTCAGGAACCCTCGTGGCACAGTGGTTAAGAGCGTGGCCGCTAACCAAAATGCCGGCAGTTAGAATCCACCAGCTGCTTCTTGGAAACTCTATGGGGCAGTTTTACTGTCCTATAGGGTACCTATGAGTCGGAATTGATTCGATGACAGCGACCTTTGGTTTTCTTTAGAGTATATATTCAACATTTTCTTCATCACAATAAACCAGGAGGATCAGAATCATGTTTGTCTTTTACACCAATATATTTCCAGCACTTGTCATGGCACCAGGCACATAGTAGGTGGCCAGTAAATTCTGGTTGATTAATTGAATAGTGTGTGCTAGGTAGGGAGATGGAAACCCTGGTGGCTAGTGGTTAAGAGTTGGGCTGCTAACCAAAAGATTGCTCCTTGGAAACTATGGTGCAGTTCTCCTTTGTCCTGTAGGGTTGCTATGAGTTGGAATCGACTCCACGGCAACGGGTTTGGGTTTTTTTTGTTTTAGGTATGGAGGAGTGGTGTCAAAAACATGATTGAGATAACCGTGCCTCTGCTCTGCAACCACCTCGTTACTTGCCCCTAGGCCTTGTCTGCTGTATAGTGGTCTGTTAGTTTTGTATCTCTCAGGACAACTTCTTGGCAAGGATTTAGCTTTATCTCTGGTTTAATGAATGATCAAAGCCATGAAAAATAGTGTGATGGTGTGAGATTCTTCATGTGTCTGTGTCAGCTGTCTTTGTCTCTTATCAAATCTTCTGTCTTGATGTGATTCTGAACAGCTGGCATGTATGATGTTCCTTTCTAAGATTGGGATTCTTCAAGGGGAGAAATAGTTATAACAGTCAGAATCTAATTCTTGGGTAGCAACTTGGGAAATACAGCATGGGCGATGACCAAGGGCAAAGTGGAGAAATTATCTGTGCTGTCCCTGCTCCTAATTGCTTTGGGGTTTGCAGCTCACGTTAGAAATTCCGACTTGTGGTGCTTTAATAACTTCCTTGATTTTTCTTTTTGTGTTTTGTCATGCACAGAATGCTGGCTGGACTGCTATAGCATTAGAGAGAGTGTAGTTCTGGCTTTGAAGCCTCTACCTAGCCATGCCCTTCATCTCTTTAAACCTTTATTTTCTCATCCATAAATGAGGATAGTAACTGCCTCATAGAGTTATGTGAGCATGATACATGATACCTGTAAGTGTTTAACACAGTGCCTGATGAGTAGTAAGTATTGAATACATATTACATTTGTTGAATGAATGAATATTTCTATAGTTAAAAAGACTTTGAAGATAGGAACTATTAGTGTTGAATGATTTCTTTTCTCTCTGCTTCCATTCACCCCTGCCTTTCTTGACTGTATAATTGGTTATTCATGTTGCTTTTTGTGTGCTCATTTTTCTCACTTTTATCTCAGAAAACCTCTGTCTCCTTCAAATGGTACTAAAAATTTTCACCAGTGGCCCATCTACTTCTGAATATAGTAGTAGAAGTCAAGGATGAGTTATTCTGTATTGTTTTACTCCTGTGGGAGTTCTCCTTTTTTTTTTTTTTAAATTAATATTTAATATACTGTAAAATTCACCCTTTCTGAGTGTACAGTTCCCTGTTTTGTAGTGTATTCACAAAGTTGTGCGACCATCACCACTCTTTCTAATTCCAGAACATTTCGATCATCCCCAAAAGAAGCCCTGTATCCATTAGCAGTAACTGCCATTTCCCCTCACCCTTTAGCCCCTGGCAACCACTAATCTACTTTCTGCCTCTGTGAATTTGCCAATTCTGGCTGTTTCATATAAATGGAGTCCTGTAACATGGGCCTTTTTGAAAAAAAATTTGTATTTGCTTTATTTCTTCATATTTAGTACATATGCATTCCAGAATGCCAAGAACCAGGGGAGAAGGACATGTTTCTGTGTACAGTTTTGGTTTTTTTTTTTCAATTTATTTTTTGTTGAGAATATACACAGCAAAATGTACACCAATTCAACAGTTTCTGCATGTACAGTTCTTCATGTACAATTCAGTGACATTGATTACATTCTTCAAGTTGTACAACCATTCTCACCCTCCTTCTCTGAAGTGTTCCTCCCACATTAATATAAACTCACTGTTTCCTAAGTTTCCTAATCTTTCATGTTGCTGTTGTCATTCTGATCTCATAGAGGTAGATCTTAAAAGAGCACCATGGTCAAGGCAGACATGGCTTGCTAGTTAAGCTAGACTCTTGTTTGATTTTAAGACTTGCAGGGAATAATTTTGGTTTAAGGTTTAAAGATTATCTCAGGGCAATATTTTCAGGAGTTCATCCAGCCTCTATTACTTCGGAAAATCTGGATTCCATAACATGGGGCCGTTTATATCTGGGTTTCACCTAGCATAATGTTTTCGGGGTTCATTAATGATGTAGCATGTATCAGTACTTTATTCTTTTTTATTGCTAAATCAAAACCCATTGTATGGATATTGTTATTAGTTGCCTTTGAGTTGGCCCCCAACTCATTGTGACCCCATGTACAATAGAATTAAACATTGCCCATTCCTTTGCCATCTTCATGATTGTTAGTATGCTCAAGTCCATTGTTGTGGCCCCTGGGTATTTTGAATGGCTTCCAACCTAGGGGACTTACTCTTCAGCAGTATATTGGACAGTATGCTGTTGTGATCAATAGGATTTTCACTGGCTGATTTTCAGAAGGAGATCTCCAGGCCTTTTTTCCTAGTCTGTCATAGTCTGGAAGCTCTGCTGAAACCTGTCCACCATGAGTGACCCTGCTGGTATTTGAAATATCGGTGGCATAGCTTCCAGCATCATAGCAACACCACAGTATGAGAAACTGACAGATGTGTAGTGGTGTATGGATATGCCCCATTTTATTTATTTATTCATAAATTGATGGACATCTGGGTTGTTTCCACTTTTTGGCTATTACAAATGATGCTGATTGAACATTCATGTACAAGTTTTTGTGGGGACATATGTTTTCATTTCTCTTGGGTGTATACCTAGAAGTAGAATTGCTGGGTCACAGGGTAATTCTGTGTTTAACTGAGAGTTCTCTTTTTGTCACCGTATCTTCAAGCCATCTATCTGTTTTAGGAAAGATCTCAGAATCCAATGGTCCTATCATTTTGTTATACTTTAAAGAAAGGGGTAAAGAAAGGAATTTTGATATTGAAAAGAGTCGCTAGTAGTTAATCTCATCGTTCTTTGTCACCATTAACATACTGAATGATCAGAACCAAACCAAACCCGTTGCCTTCCAGTCCATTCTTACTTATAGCAACCCTAAAGGGCAGAGTAGAACTGGCCCATAGGGCTTCCAAGGAGCACCTGGTGGGTTCAAACTGCTGACCTTTTGGTTAGCAGCTGTAGCTCTTTACCACCACACCACCAGGGTTTCCTACTGAATGATACTAGCCATAAATTGAAGGTTTTATTACCGTACAAAACTTCTCTCTCCCAGTGTGTGAAAAATTGGGATTTCAGGGAATGGTACCGTTCCTGTTGTAGATGCATTTAATTAGTGAGGGTTTGGGTTGTTGTTACTAAGAGAAAGCTATAGAGGTCAGTAAAGTACATTAGAGAAGTAGTACAATATAGCCTTTTTCTTCTTCCTCCAGAGTTGAATTTAACATCTAAGAATTGTGTTCCATAGACAGTTTGTCACAAATTCTTTTGGGGCTCTTATAAATGAAAAGTTTCTAAACTTATTTATCTTTCAGGGGCTGTACTTTGCCACTTTTTGTTGATGTAAACTGCCAAGTAATTATATTAAAAACGATTAAGCACTTAATGTGTGCCAGGCCCTGTTCTAAGTGAATTCTAAATGAGTTAACATGAATTGGGTCATTTTATATGAAGGAATTGAGGCACAGAGATTAAAAAAAAAAATTGTCCAAGGGTACATGGTTAATAAATTCCCGAGCCAGGCTTTAGACTCAAGCAGTCTGATCAAGAGTCCATGTTCTTAACCATTTCCCTAAACTGCCTCTCAAGTACTACGCATATAGATAAAAAGCTTTTGTTTACACAGATGGTAATTATGGAGCCCTAGGTTGGCAGTTTGAATCTACCAACTGCTCCTTGGGAACCCTATAGGGCAGTTCTGCTCTGTCCTATAGGGTCTGTATGAGTCGGAATCCACTGGATGGCAGTAGGTGCATGGGTGACCTTTAGAGTGGGGTGCTCTGGTGGTGCAGTGGTTAAGTGCTTGGCTACTAACTAAAAGGTCAGGTTCGAACCCACCCACTGCTCTGCGGGAGAAAGATGTGGCAGTCCACTTCCGTAAAGATTTACAGCCCTGGAAACCCTAAGGGGCAGTTTGTTCTGTCCCATAGGGTCACTATGAGTCAGAATTGACTGGATGACAACAGGTTTGGTTTTTGGTTTACCTTTAAAATAAATATAAGTGTTCTAAGGGGTGAGAGAAGTGGGAAGAAAACAATGTTCCCAGCTGATGATTGGGGTTATACTTATGACCAAAAGTTCTCTCCATCTCTGTGCATCATATGACCAACTTTTATTGCAGAAGGAATTGGTGGGTTCGTTTTATGTTGCTCATAATTGAAGCTATAATACCTCACTGTTGGTTTGGTTTATTAGGTCTTTTTCCACCTCATCCCTCTTGCTAAGAAGATCCATGGCAAAGATTCGGTAATTAAAAGTAATATAATTTTTTAATTTTGCAACAGTTAGAAGGGTTCTAAGACTGTATGGGATTAGTATTAAGAACCTCTGTTTGGTTTTAGGTTTTCTCTGCTTGCTGTGGGAAGAGAAGTAGAGTGGAGTATTGGGAGTTGTTTTGCCTAAAAAAAAATCCTTGGACAATAGACATATGGATTATTCAATATCTGAATAATCTGTGTAGTCTTGACCGTTCGCTGAATAGGAATTGAATTACAGGGAATTAAAAGTTATCGGAGAGATCTAATTGATTATTCCTACATTCATTCTACAGTTGGCTCAAATAACTGTGATGGCAATGCAGGAGAAATACCCAAGTGAGAGAATCTCCCAGGCCAATTCACCAGGTGAGTTAAGTTTTCTGGGTTAAATTCTGACCCCTGCTCTGTTCTTTCTTTAAGGGAAATACTGAGCAGACAAGCATTCACTGAAATGCTGTTGATTGAAAAAAATATTGGTTGAAAACACCTAGAAAGCAGTTGATAGCTATAAAGAACAAAAATAACATGAAGCGACATTTAATAGAAAAACAGGTCTATGGGGGAACAGTTACTTGTCTCTGGTTCTCCATGGCTTCTAGAAAGACCACATGATTGATGAGGGGGAGGGGAGGACACATAAGGGATCAGAACAGAATGACTTTGGAAAATATTTCCATTTGAAATTAGAAAAACAGCATAAATTACTGTATTCTGTGTTGTCTTTGTAGTCCTCTGGGTGGGTCAGTCATCTGCTAGCCCACAAAGATCAGAATTCTTCTTGGATGCCAACAATCTCTGTAGTGTTTTCACTAGAGACTCAAAAATTTAATAGGATTTTGAAAGTTACAGTAGATATACCAAATGGATATATTTAGTATATATATTAAATATATATGCTTACACATACTCAGTAGACATGGGGTATTTCAAATAGGAAATATAGCCTTAGAAAAATAACTTTTTGACTTCTAGGGCATTTATGAAGAAAAGGGTATATTTTATTCAATTAAGGATATGTTTTATTTAGCTTTAAATATCTCACAATGCTTTACTCACAGCAGACATTTGGTAGGTACTTGTATCCTCCTAGGTACAGTGCCTTGCATGTAGTAGGCCCTTGTTAAGCTTTCGTTGAATCAGCTCAGCATTTTGCAAATACTTAGTAATCGTCTACTCTATGCCAGGCACTGTTTTAGGGCCAGATTATACAGTTTTTTATGACAGTTACGTGTGCATTGCAAGTTGTTAGAATGTGGTAATTCCCAAAAAAGCTCACTGCCTTTCTGATAGCTTTGTCTTTCTTTAGTAGTTTGTCATTCAAAGTAATAATGTTCTTAATATTTGGTAAGGTTGCTACTGATGGGATATGACATAGCAGAAAAAAATTCAGTTTTCAAACAAATTTTGAAATAAGCAGTAGTCAATATAAATATATCAAAATGTATTTTTATTTTAGTAAATATTCCTTTAGAATTGGGGTTACAGAGTCAGTGGATGGAAATGTGGTAGTAGTGAAGAATGGAAGATTAGTCATAATAATAGGGAATGGTTTCCAGTAGGAGGCCAGGAACATGGCAGTAGAGGCCCTTAATTTTCACTATTTTAAAAGTCCTGGAAAATTATACACTGACGAGTGAGATAAAGCCGTTTACATTCACCAGGAGGTCACATTTCCTTGCTTCTGGCTAGAATTACATCAACTTGTTAACACAGGTTAATCTCTTGCTGATCAGTAGCTCTGATTGTTGGCTATGTCTTCTATTAAAAATTATTACAGATTACTGCATATGTATATAAATTGGGTAAATTATTTCAAACTTGGCAGTTCATGGTCACCCAGAGAATGAAAGGAGTACTTGGGGGAGGGTCAGTTTGCCCTCAGTAGAAAGCAGAAGTAAAGCTAACAAAAAAGGAACAGAAGTAGAAGTAGGTTAAAAAGATGGGCGAAGCACTAAGTTTGTAAGAAAGGAATAAGGTGATTTCTGTTCCAGTATCATTTGTCTCCCACTAGATCAAAGAGTCTATAGAGCCATATTTTTTAATTTGACCTCAAACTCTGGTACTTTACAAAGGATAAGTAGCTGCCATTACCTGTTTTTGTTTGTTTCCATGGATCATCAGATAAAGCTTAGAAATCTAATTCTAGTTTTTTAAAAATTAATTTGAATTGAAGCCTTCACCAGTATGTTAGTAAGTAAATCAAGTATTTTTTAAATACTTCCTACCTATCAACCCTCAAAGAGCTATAAGAAGCTAATAAAGTCAAATAAATCTCATCAGTCTTTTTTTTTTTTTTTTGGTCTGTGTGCTCAGAAATTTTAGCAGTTTCTTTACATTGATTGCCCACAGGATAAAGCTCTTCACGTTGGCTTTTAGAACTCACCTTGATCTGAGTTCTCCCTGCTTATTGAGAGTACTCTGGTTTAGTCAAGTGATGGTTTTCAACAGGGAACTGGGCCACCTATTGTCCTAGGGTGCATTTAGAGTATTTTCTGATTGTCACATGATGATGGGGTGGGATAAGGGTTTCTACTGGCATTTAGTGAGTGAAGACCATAGATGCTAAGCCATCCTGTAATGCATGGACTACACATTGAAGAAATGTCATACCCAGAATGCCAAAAGCACCCACTGAGAAGCCCTGCAAGAGGAAAGAATGTGGTTGTTGGAATCAGAAAGACCTGGGTTCAAATCTCAGCCCTCTTCTTTGTAAAACATGGGTAATACCTTTTCAGTAGATAGGTAGATGAATTATGTTTGTAAAGTGATGTGGCTTTTAGGTTTTAATAAATGGTAACTGCTATTAAATATTGCTGTTTTCTGTCCTAGTGCTCCTGCATTGTGTCTTTGAACATTCTCAACCTCTCATGCTATTTCCACTTAAAATTGACTAGCTCAGAGCAGCTGAAATAGGCATGGGAGTGAGGAGGAGGTAGGGTGCTGCTATTCTCTCAGATTTAGGAGTGATTTTTTTCTAAATGAATCAACTGGTTCACACTAAAAGTGGGAAATGCCACTTGTTTCAGGTTCCAGTGTGATTCAGAAGGGCAGTTCCCTGGGGACTGAGTGGCAGACCCCAGTTATCTCAGATGCCTTTCGGAGCCGCTTCAGCCGCTGTTCAAGTGTAGCAGACAGTGGGGACACAGCCATTGGCACATCATGCTCAGACATTGCAGAGGGTAAGTTTGGATTTAATGATTTGATTCCTAATATATGTTGTCATTTCCAGATTGTGTTCCAGGTGTATTGTCACTTTTAGATTGTTATTTCCAAAATATTCATAAGGTCAGTTCGTTCTTTCAAGGAGTCTGCTTGATTCTTCCCTCACCATGCTTCTCACATCTGGTTTATTCGTCTCAGTTCCCACTGTTTGTCCTATCTGAAGCAACTTTCTAGTAGGTTTTTTTGACCTCAAGTCTTTGCCTCTGCTGCCTGATTAATCTTGCTACAAGCTTGATTTCGTAGTTTCTCTTTGCTGCAAATCCTCAGTTCTTCCCGTTACTTGAAGGGTAAAATTCAGAGGCCTCACTTCTTTTGTAATCTGGCCGTGCCCTACCCATTGAAGCATGTTACCTGCTATCACCAGGGAACTTTGTTCCAGCCAGGTCTGCTGTCTTACTCTTCTATGAAAGTACAGGACTTTTTTTTTTTTAACCAGCCCGTTTTTTTTTTTCCTTCTTTAAACCGGGCCTATTTGTGCCATTCCTACCTTCTCTCACCCTCCCTGCTATGCTGATCTTATTTAAGATCTAGTGAAGTCCCACAAGGCTTTCCCTATTCCTCCTACCCCTTACTGATATCCTTCTCTTTGCAATCTTATGTGTTTATTGTCTCTGCCCCTTTTTTTGAACTTAATTAAGTAACAACTACCAGGCAATATTTTACAAGCATATTTTGTTTTTCCAGTTAGGTTATAAGTCCCTAGAGGGCAGAAGACCTAATGATAATAATTAATTACCATTTATTAAATATTTTGTGATGGGTATTATGCTAAATTTTTTCTATATTATCTCATTAATGCCTGTAAGAACCCTATGAAATATTTTATGATTTTCATTTACAGAACAGAATTTCAAAGTGAGTGAATAACTTGATTAAAGCTATAAAACTAGTAACTTGGGCAGATGTTGTCAATAAGAAACATATTTACTCCATACTCACTAGAATGGCTGTAATCAAAAAGATAATAAGTGTTGGCAAATATGTAGAGAAATTCAAACCATAACACATTGCTGGTGGGAAATGAAATTGGTGTAGCTGCTTTGGAAAACAGATTGGCGGTTCCTTATAAAAGTTACTGTATGACCCAGCAATTTTACTCATATACTCACGAGAAATATACATACATCCGTACAAAACTTGTACGTGAATGTCGCAGCAGTATTATTTATAATAGTCAAAAAGTAGAAATAACCCAAATGTCCGTCAGCTGATGAATGGATGAATAAAATGTGATCCATACAATGAAGTATTGTCCATCAATAAGAAGAAATGAAGTACTGGTAGATGCTACAAAATGTATGCCCCTTTATGGCCTGACAGAGACTGGAGGAACCCCCAAAACTATGGCCCCTGGATGCGCTGTTAACTCAGAACTGAAACCATTCCCCAAGCCTACTCTTCAGACAAAGATTAGACAGCACTATAAAACAAAAAATCATACACATGAGGAATGTGCTTCTTAGTTCAATCAGATATATGAAACCAAGTGGGTAGGTCCTGTCCAACAGCAGGATGAGAAAGCAGGAAGGGACAAAAACTGGTCGAATGGACACAGAGAACCCAGGGTGGAAAGGTGGCGTGTGCTGTCATATTGTGGGGGTTGCAGCTAATGTCCCAAAACAATATGTGTATAAATTTCTGAATGAGAAATTAACCTGAGCTGTAAACTTTCACCTAAAGTACAATTAAAAAAAAAAAAGGTACGAACCTGAAAAATGTTAAAGTGAAAGAAGCCAGATATATAAGACCACACGTTGTATGATTCCATTTATATGAAATGCCCAGCATAGGCAAATCTGTAGAGATAGAAAATAAATTAATGGTTGCCTAGAACTGGAGAAGTTGGAGGAAAATGAGAATTGACTACTAAAGAGTGTAGGGTTTCTTTTTGGGGTGCTGTAAGTATTGTAAAATTGATTGTGGTGATAGTTGCACAACTGAATATATTGAGTATACATTGAATTGTGTACTTCAAGTGGGTAAACTCTATGGTATGTGAATTATATATCTCAGTAAAGCTGTTAAAGAAAAAGAATAATTTAGAAAAGTTTGGAAAAAATAAAAGGAATGAAGAGAAAAAAGAAATACCTACTAATAATATTGACTCCTGGAGCCCTTGTGGCACAGTGGTTCAGTGTTTAGCTGCTAACCAAAAAGTTGGCAGTTCAAATCCACCAGCCACTCCTTGGAACCCTATAGGGTAGTTCTGCTCTGTCCCATAGGGTTGCAATGGGTCGGAATTGATACGACAGCTTTTTTTTTAGTAGTGACTCCTAAACACCTGGCACTTCATTTTAATAATTTAACAACTGTATGCGTATCAGTAAATACTGAAGTAGGATTTAATCATAGATTTTTGAGGTAGATACCCCTTGCTGTCAAGTGGATTCTGACTCATAGCGACCCTAAAGGACAGAGTAGAACCGCCCCATAAGGTTTTCAAGGAGCAGCTGGTGGATTTGAACTGCCAGCCTTTGGTTAGCAGCTGTAGCTCTTAACCACTGCAACACAAGGGCTCCTTGAGGTAGAGAGGACTTTAAAAATCACTTATTCCAGCTCTTTTTTGCTGATGAATAACAAAAATTCCCTGAGGGGTTAAGAAATTTGCCTAATGTCACACTGGTCGTTATCAGAATCTGGTCTCTTGACTGTATATTTTTTCCATCACTTGTGTAATCAAAAGTGTTACTGTCAGTCTTATTCAACATTGTGCTCAAAGTCGTAGCCAGACAATTAGGCTAGATAAAGAAATAAAGGGCATCCAGATAGGCAAGGAAGAAGTAAAAGTATCTCTATTTGCAGATGACATGATCTTATACACAGAAAACTCTAAGGAATCCTCCAGAAAACTACTGAAACTGATAAAAAAAAGTTCAGCAGAGTATCGGGATACAGGATAACATAAAAAAATCAGTTGGATTCCTCTACACCAACAAAAAGAACATAGAAGAGGAAATCACCAAATCAATGCCATTTACAGTAGCCCCCAAGAAGATAAAATATTTAGGAATAAATCTTGCCAGAGATATAAAAGACTTATACAGAGAAAACTACAGTACACTTCTGCAAGAAACCAAAAGCGACTTACATAAGTGGAAGAACATACCTTGCTCGTGGATAGGAAGACTTAACATTACAAAAATGTCTATTCTACCATGCAATTCTGATCCAGATCCCAACGACATTCTTTAATGAGGTGGAGAAACAAATCACCAACTTCATATGGAAGGGAAAAAGGCCCCGGATAAATAAGGCATTACTGAAAAAGAAGAACAAAGTGGGAGGCCTTACTTTACCTGATTTTAGAACCTATTATACCGCCACAGTAGTCAAAACAGCCTGGTACTGGTACAACAACAGATACATGGACCAATGGAACAGAATTGAGAATCCAGACATGAATCCATCCACATATGGGCAGTTGATATCTGACAAAGGCCCAAAAACAGTTAAATGGGGAAAAGACAGTTTTTTAAACAAATGGTGCTGGCATAACAGGATATCCATCTGCAAAAACATGAAACAAGACCCATACCTCACTCCATGCACAAAAACTAACTCAAAATGGATCAAAGACCTAAATATAAAATCTAAAACAATAAAGATCATGGAAGAAAAAAAGGGGCATGTTAGGAGCCCTAATACACGGCATAAACAGTATACAAAACATTATAAAGAATGTAGAAGAAAAACTAGGAGCTCCTAAAAATCAAACACCTATGCTCATCCAAAGACTTCACCAAAAGAGTAAAAAGATTATCTACAGACTGGGAAAAAGTTTTTAGCTATGACATTTCTGATCAGCACCAGATCTCTAAAATCTACATGATACTGCAAAAAGACAAATAACCCAGTTAAAAAGTGGGCAAAAGATATGAATAGAAAAGACACTTCACTAAAGACGACATTCAGGTAGCTAACAGATACATGAGGAAATGTTCACGATCATTAGCCATTAGTGAAATGCAGATCAAAACTACAATGAGATTTCACCTCACTCCAACAAGGCTGACATTAATCCAAAAAACACAAAATAATAAATGTTGGAGAGGCTGTGGAGAGATTGGAACACTTACACACTGCTGGTGGGAATGTCAAATGGTACAGCCACTTTGGAAATCGATTTGGCGCTTCCTTAAAAAGCTAGAAATAGAACTACCATATGATCCAGCAATCCCACTCCTTGGAATATATCCTAGAGAAATAAGAGCCTTTACACGAACAGATATATATGCACACCCATGTTTATTGCAGCACTGTTTACAATAGCAAAAAGGTGGAAGCAACCAAGGTGCCTGTCAACGGATGAATGGATAAATAAATTATGGTATATTCACACAATGGAATACTACGCATTGATAAAGAACAGTGAGGAATCTGTGAAACATTTCATAACATGGAGGAACCTGGAAGGCATTATGCTGAGTGAAATTAGTCAGTTGCAAAAGGACGAATGTTGTCTAAGACCACTATTATAAGAACTTGAGAAATAGTTTAAACTGAGAAGAAAACATTCTTTTGTGGTTACGGGGAGGGGGTGGGAGAGGGGCATTCACTAATTAGATAGTAGATAAGAACTACTTTAGGTGAAGGGAAAGACAGCATACAATGCAGGAGAGGTCAGCACAACTGGACTAAACCAAAAGCAAAGCAGTTTCCTGAATAAACTGAATGCTTCAAAGGCCAGCGTAGCAGGGGCAGGGGTCTGGGGACCACGGTTTCAGGGGACATCTACGTCCACTGGCATAATAAAATCTATTAAGAAAACATTCTGCATCCCACTTTGAAGAGTGGTGTCTGGGGTCTTAAATGCTAGCAAGCAGCCATCTAAGATGCATCAACTGGTCTCAACCCACCTGGATCAAAGGAGAATGAAGAACACCAAGGACACAAGGCGATTACGAGCCCGAGAGACAGAAAGGGCCACATGAACCAGAGACTACATCATCCTGAGACCAGAAGAACTAGATGGTGCCCGGCTACAACCGCTAACTGCCCTGACAGGGAACACAACAGAGAACCCCTGAGGGAGCAGGAGAGCAGTGGGACGCAGACCCCAAATTCTCATAAGACCAGACTTAATCGTCTGACTGAGACTAGAAGGACCCCGGTGGTCATGGCCCCCAGACCTTCTGTTGGCCCAGGACAGGAACCATTCCCGAAGCCGACTCTTCAGACATGGATTGGACTGGACAATGGGTTGGAGAGGGATGCTGGTGAGGAGTGAGCTTCTTGGATCAGGTGGACACTTGAGACTATGTTGGCAACTCCTGCCTGAAGGGGAGATGAGAAGGTGGAGGGGGTTAGAAGCTGGCTGGCGAAATGGACACGAAAAGAGAGAGTGGAGGGAGAGAGTGGGCTCTCTCATTAGGGGGAGAGTAATTGGGAGTGTTTAGCAAGATGTATATGGGTTTTTGTGTGAGAGACTGATTTGATTTGTAATCTTTCACTTAAAGCACAATAAAAAGTATAAAAAAAAAAGTGTTACTGTCAATTTAGTTATAACTTGTTAAAGTTTTGTCCACGTGTATTCATGGGACCTTTGTCATTTTGACTAAAATAATAGGTTTTTTTAATTGAACAGTGGTCTAGATTTTCCCCCTGTTGAATTGACTGGCTTATTGAATTTAATCAAAGCATTGCACTGATTGTATATGTGACGTCATTTGCTGTGTACTCCTTTGGGGATATAAGTATATTTCCTTTGTAATACATGGTTTTTAAGTTGTTGTTGCCTTGAGATACTGGCCAATCTCATTAGTCTAGAAGTTTAAGAATCTAAAGTGTCTTTTCTGCCGTGTTTGTTATATACCATGATTTTTGTCTCAATCTTGACTCTTGCTCATTTGTTTGGAGCCTAGTTGATAAAAGAACCCCTGAGACTGGTATAAAATATAATTCATTATCAGATCTTTAAATTGATCAGGTTTTCTTTTGGTCCTACCCGTCACTAAGGTGTTTTACCTTGAAGATTCTTAAGGGACAGGGTAGTGGTAGATACCGAAGAGCTCAGAGTGCTTTCAGCTCTTTACTAAAGACTGACCTGGTGGCACAGCGGTTAAGTGCTTGGTTGCTAACCAGAAAATCAATGATTCAAACCCACTGGCTGCTCGGTGGGAGAAAGAAGTGGCAGTCTGCTTCCTTAAAGATTTACAGCCTTGAAAACCCCATGGGGCAGTTCTCCTCTGTTCTAGGGTTGGTGTGAGTTGGAATTAACTCGATGGCAACGAGTTTGGGTTGTTTTTTGTTGTTGTTGCTTTTTAGTTCAGACTACTGTACTTCATAAGCCAACAAGGGAGGTAGGCAGAAGTGATCCAGATTTAGCAACAGTGCAATCTACCCCTTACCAAGAAAAGGGGGTTGCTAGAAATGTTTAAAGAAAGGATTTGTTGTTTATGGAGAGGGGACAGAGGGTATGGTTGGGGAGAGGAGAAATTCAGAAATATGTCATAAAGTTGCAAATATCTAACAGTTTTGTGAACTATAAACCAAAAACCAAATCCGTTGCCGTCGAGTCAATTCTGACTCATAGCGACTAGATATCTCTAAATAAAAATCACATAGCCCATACACTAAATTTTGAATGCCTTTGAATTTTGTTTCAAAATGTTCTAAAACACAAACCAGACTTAAGGTATAACTTGACATTTTTAGAGTGCGGCACAGTTAATCAGAATCAGGCAGTTCCCTTAATATTAATAGGTAAACCCAGTAGACAAGTGACAAATGCTGACATTGAAGTAGAGACAAAAGCCTTTCTTTATTCCATCATCTATGAGAAAATTATCATCTGTTAGAAAATTAGAAAGACTATATTATCCTGGGTCAGTTGGTACTTTTCTTCTTGACTTTGGTTTTGGCATGAATACTTTGGAGAGTTATCTTAGTTTCCTAGTGCTGCTACAACAGAAATACCACAAGTAGGTGGCATTAAAGAACAGAAATTTATTTTCTCACAGTTCAGGAGCCTGGAAATCCAAATTCAAGGCACCAGGTCTAGTGAGAGAGTCTGTGGACTCTGGGGGAAGATCCAAGTCTCTTTTAGCTTCTGTAGCCCTGGTTTTCTTCAGTTTCTTGGTAGTCTTCACGCGGCATCTCACTCGCCCTGTTTATGCTTACCTTTGTGTCTGATACGGAGCCCTGATGGCACAGTGGTTAAGACCTTGGCTGCCAACCAAAAGGTTGGTAGTTCAAATCCACCAGCCACTCCTTGGAAACACTATGGGGCAGTTCTACCCTGAACTATAGAGTAGCTGTGAGTTGAAATCAACCCAGCAGCAAGGGGTTTGGTGTTGGGTTTGGTGTCTGATACGCTCTGAAGTGATTAGTTGAAGACACATCCACTGGTATGACCTCCGCTGATTGAGCATGAGATTGCATTAAAGAAGGTGACTGCGTTACATTGGATTAGATGGCAGCCACCAGGCTTAGGGTTGGGACTCTAACACATATTTTGGAGGGGCACAATTCAATCCATAACAGGGGTTATGGAATCAGAACTGAATTTGTTGAGTCTAGGGAAAGAGATGGAGAATGGAAGGAGATGTTACTAAATGCAGCACAGTAGCAGCCCCTCATATGCCACCATCCCACTTCCATAATTACACTATGGGAGCAGGGGCCCTAAGTAATATTAGGGTACTATTATGGAGGATTATAAGTAGAATTCTTACTGGTCCTGAAAGTCTACACCACCACCAGTCCACCTTAGGCCTGTTGACTGGTCTTATATTTAAGTTGTGGGACACCAAAGAATGTGTTCCTTGACTCTGGAGTTGGCTTCTTTCTTGGTCCTGTTTGCGTGTGGGGTTTTTTTTTTTTTTTTTTTTACAGGTATAGCCTTTTATATACCCACAAGACCATCTGTATATAGGAAACAAGTACTCTACATACAATATAAACGATGCCTTGGCTTGTCCGTGTTTTTAAAGAGCTGCTTACAAACAATGAGAAGATGGTAGCTGATCTGTACTTAAAATTTCTGGGAAATGTTATATTATCTGTCGCCTCATTAGCTGAGTGTGCTCCGTGTTAGCTAAGAAAATAGAGAAACAAACTGGTGGTCCGCTCTTCTTGGTAGATGTGTTTGGTTTGGAAAAGAGTACTGGAAAAGGAAGGAAATTTGTATTCTTTGTCCACTTACTCAGCTTTCTGCCTGTTGAAGGTAGAGGTCATGTTACCCCACATTCCTGTCTTGTTTGCTTGCAGCCCACTACCCTGGCACATTAGTTCTGTCACCTAGTGCTCTTTAGGGCAACAACTGAAAGTTGAAAATATGTTGAAATGCGAACCTTCCGCAGCAGGGCTAATCAAAGAGTTATCTCCCAAGATGAGGCAGGAGCCAAAGGAAGCCTAAGTCCAGTCCGAAGGAAAAGTTAAAAGTCACAGTTGAATACAAACAAGGGGACAAGTGAAAGGCAAAATATAAAATAGTGGATTTCAGTTCGTACCCACTTGAGAGTGCTCGCTGTGCTAGAGTGAAACCTGAGAGTTACTAAGAATAACTTCATATCCAGGCATCAGGTCTGGGGTGTGGGGGAGAGAACAGAATCCTGACTCAGACGCCACACTCCCTGCCCTGGATACTGAGCAAGACTATCCAGTTCGTCTTATTCTTCGGATAGTTGTGATTCATTGCTCACCTTCACTGGGGAGCTTTGGAGGTCACAGAGGCTTCTGGCAGGCCTTGGAAAGGGTATTATTAGATTGGATTATATAGCTCAGTGTTGTTCATCTTCCAGAAGAGTAGGACCTAATCCATTTCCCTTAAGTAAGTGGTTTTTTAAAAAGTTTGATTTCCAGCTTTGTTTGTTGACTGTCAAGATTTTTTACTCAAGTACAAAGGACAGAGTATAAGCTAAAAGTGAAGCCAGAGTTGCCTTTGTTGATTTTACTTTGTGAATGTCATTTGAGATTTTGGAACACACATCTCCCTGTTAGGCTCCCGTGTCTTTTTGAGTGATACTTCTAATGATAGTGCCCCCTGCCTGATCTTAGGACAGCCAGAGAACCTCTGGAATAGCAGCCAAACTCAAGAAAGCGTGCTGCTTCAATTTTGACTTATGGAAGACTATTCTCTTCACAGATTTTTGCAGCTCAAGTGGCAGCCCTTCTTTCCAGCCCATCAAAAGCCACGTCACCATTCCAACAGCCCATGTGATGCCTTCTACTTTGGGGACCTCTCCTGCCAAGCCAAATTCTACAACTGCTGGACCCTCTTCCTCCAAACTTCCTTTGTCAGGGTCGGCTGAAAGTGTGGGGATGACGAGAAATGGAGACCTCAGTGCAATGAAACGCTCTCCAGGTCTGTCTAGAGATCTGATGTATCTCTGTGGTGCTGCTGGAGAAAATGGAATTGAGCAGTCCTGGTTTCCAGCAGTGGGCCATGAAAGAGAGAAAGAGGTGAGGAAGTTTGATGTTCCCAACATGGAGTCTACCCTCAATCAGTCAACGACAATGGATACACTTTATTCAGATCCCCACTACCGAGTCCACTTCCACAGTCCAAGAGCTGACACAAACAAGGAGTTGTACAAAGTGTTGCCTGAGGCCAAGAAGGCACCAGGCAGCGGGGCTGTATGTGAGCGGAATGGACCACACCCAAACAGCAACGGGGTGCTTCCTTTGGGACTCCAGCCTGCTCCCGGGCTCTCCAAACCTCTACCCTCTCAGGTATGGCTGCCGAATCCTGACCCTTGGCATCCCCGTGAGCGATCCTGTGAACTCAGCACTTGTCGGCAGCAGCTGGAGTTGATCCGTTTACAGATGGAGCAAATGCAGGTAGAGGTTCTTCTTTGGATTTTGCAGTTTCTGTGCAGATCTTATAACTATAGCTTTTGTCCTTTGTATTTTGGCTCTAAAGAAAATATCGGTAGGAATGAAGGAAGTTGAAGGAAATGAAGACTTGTGGGCTGTTGACCATTCAGTCTGTTGCTGGTCTAATTAAACACTAGATGGGTTCTCCAAAGTAGAGGGTTATGAGGGAAAGGTAGGATACTAACACTGATGGTGTACTCACTGTATACCAGTCACTAAGCTAGGTACTTTCGCATACAGTCTTAATTAATCCCAAAAGCACACAGATGAGGTTAAATGTACAGACTTATCAGGTTCTTAGGATAAATAATATCTCCAGGGCCACAAAGCTAGTAAGTGGCAGAGCTGGGGTTTAAAAATCGTCTTTAACCCCTGTGTTCTTCCTACTATACCATTTTTGTGTTCAAAACAAAACAAAAAAAGGTCCTTACACTGTTGAAGAGTGGGAAGGAAGGGAAGAAAAGGACAGACTTTCCTCCCCTGGCTGGTAAGGACATCTTAGCTTCTGGTTTGCCTCTATTACTAGATAATGAAAGATAACTGACCTTTTCTTAGAAACTAGAGCCTTTCTGACCAGGGAGTGGCCAGTTGGCAGAAGCCTCCCTGGCAGGTTCTTTCCAGTCATGTATCAGAGCTAAAATTATTGCATAAACACTGGGCCTTCTCAGGCTGAGCCAAACTGGGTCTGATTGCAGAGCTGGGTACTGCATACTGCTCAGGTGATGTCAAGTGTCTCTAGGTCAAAGTCAAGCCACCTCCTGAGCCTATTTGTCTTTCAGCTTCAGAACGGAGCCATTTGCCACCATCCCACTCCTTTTGCTCCTTCACTGCCCACCTTGGAGCCGGCACAGTGGATCAGCATCTTGAACAGTAATGAACACCTCCTGAAGGAAAAGGAACTCCTCATTGACAAGTAAGAGGGCAAGGGGTGCCACAGGGCCAGCCCCTGCTCTCCCAGCTCCCACTGCGGGCACCTGTGAGGCCTTCCCCAGGGCGCACATGTTCGTTCCCCTGCTTAGGCCCAAGCCTTGCCTCATGGTAGAACTGGGTTGTTAAGCGGCCTAGTCCTGTATCTGACTACTGTGATAGGCCAATTGTGTCTTTCTGCAGTGGCCCTAGGGTGTGCTGGAAGGGGGCAGCTGGTTCGTTGCAGCTGATCTTTCCTCACACCCCCTCAGTCAGCTTTGTTGTTTTCTTGTCCTCCTTCAGCAAAACAGTGCTGCTCAGAATCCAGAGCCTTCGCTTATGTAGTATGGAGTGTACCCATTTTAGGAAGAACTCGCTTGAGGAAAGTTTTTGTTGTCGTGTGCCGTGGAGTTGATTCTGACTCGTACTGAACCCTAGAGGACAGAGTAGGGTTTGTAAATCTTTATGGAAGCAGATTGCCAGGTCTTTTCTCCCGTGGAGTGGCTGGTGGGTTTGAACCACCAACCTTTTTGTTAGCAGATGAGTACTTAACCATTGTGCTACCAGGGCCCCTCTAAGGAAACCAAGGGGGGCTTATATTGCAAGTGGACCTGGACCTGATTCTACTACCTTTTGCAGGCAGAGGAAACACATCTTGCAGCTGGAGCAGAAAGTGCGAGAGAGTGAACTACAAGTCCACAGTGCCCTTTTGGGCCGCCCTGCTCCTTTTGGGGATGTCTGCTTGCTGAGGCTGCAGGTAAGTATTGCCAGCCAGGATGGCACTCTGCTTATCAGAACTCATGCCTTCCTAGTGCTTGGCACAGTTAGTTACCCAGAAGATACCAAAGGGACCAAGTGATGTAAGGCATCCCTGCCCTCAAAGAGTAAACATTCTAATTTTAAAGCATCCCCTGCTGTGCCCTTGCAGGGGCAGAAAAGGCTTGCGGGCAGAATCAGGTGAAACTCCTGATGCCTTGGTGTCAAGACATTCTTCAGAGAGAAGAAAGACAGAGCAAGCATAGATAGGAAGACCCTAGAGTAGAGTGATGTTCTGAGAGGGAAGGAGAGGCTAAGATAATGGGAGATTTAGAGCCATTCTCCTTTTTATTCCTCCGTGTCTAGGAGCAACTGAAGGAAACCATATACTCGCTGAGGTAAATGGCTGTGGTGGCTGAGAGCTAGAAAAGAAGCCTGATTTATTGACCAAGCTTCTGCAATTTGGGCTTTTGAGTGAATGGGCACTATAGTACTGACTTGGCTACCTCCTGGGCACGGGAGGATTATCCAATAAGCAAGGTAAACACAGTGCTTACCTTGTTTACCAGATCATTTGTAGTGAACAATTTCACATTTTTTCACCACATCAGTGGTTATCCTTCTAGGTATGGATGGCATCTGTCTCTCTCCCAACCCCACAACACCTTCATATAGAATCAAAGCCTCTTTTCAAATTTACAGTCCCTGAGAGGGGCAGATAACCCAGTAAGCAAGGTAAGCGCTGGTTTACTTGTGCTTACTTACTAATCTGTAGTGAACAGTTTCAGTTTGCCTACTGGGTCATCTACCCCTGCCCCTGGGCCTGTTAAGACAATATTCCATCTCAGAATCAGAATGTTGGAGTAGGAAGTGCCCTTAGGTAAAATCTAGTTTAGTCCCATAATTTTACTGATGAAAAAATTGAAGCCCAAGGAGGAATAAGAACCTACCTAAGATCATAAAGATAAAAAGTGGTGGGGGACCAGGCCTTGAGCCCAGGTCTTCGGATGTCTTGTCCTGTGTTCCTTGCATTGTAATGATAATGCAACTCCTTGGGTTATTGTTTTTTGAGTCCGTGGTTCTCAAATTTTAGTGTGCATCAGAATCACCTGGAGGGCTTGTTAAAACACAGATTATTGGGACCCATCTCCAGAGTTTCTGATTCAGTGGGTGGTCTGGGAGTTGAGCCCAAGAATTTGCATTTCTAGGTGATTTCTAGTTTCCAGGTGATGCTTATGCTGTTAGTCCTAGGACCAGACTTTGAGAACCACTGTTTTAAGAAATTCCTGGAGAAGGATTATATTTGACCTCAAACTGTGGTGGGAATAAATAAAGTATATGAGATTGTGAGGGTACGTAACAGTTATATATTGAGAATCTTTCCTGCAGGAATTGCAGCGAGAGAACACCTTCTTACGCGCACAATTTGCACAGAAGACAGACGCCTTAAGCAGAGAAAAGATCGAGCTTGAAAAGAAACTCTCTGCTTCAGAAGTTGAAGTCCAGCTCATCAGAGAGTCACTCAAAGTGGCATTGCAGAAGCATTCAGAGGAGGGGAAGAAACAGGAAGAAAGGGTGAGCTGAGGAATTGATATCTCTGATTCACAAAGAAGTTGGCACCAGCCAGAGATGAGTCAGACCTCTCCAGCATGAGCCTAGGCTGTTCTGGCCTCCCATTTCCAGAACTAGGAGTAGCCACTTGGTTCCAACTGTTTCTGGGCTTCTTACTCAAGATCTATCAGGTAGAAATGGAATTCCTCCTTTCTGTTGCTTCTCCACAAAGCTGCTGTAGCCGGAAAAGTTAAATAATCCCTCGCTGTCCCAGGCTGTGATATGCTGCCGGCTGGCCTGGGTGGAAAACTAGCCTGGGCAGGCATACTAGATGGCGCTGTTGCAACCCAGTGCTTCGCCACCCTCTCTCTCTGCTGTGACTGATATCCCTGAGTCTGGAGCCTCTGTCATTTGGTTTTTCCAGAGAATGAATCTTCAAACCCCTCAAGGGGAATACCAGGGTGAGGACAGTATCTGGCTAACCTGTTTGTAGATTTTCAGTGAATCCTCTTATTTTTCAGGTCGTTGGCTGATACCTGCCTCTCAGGAGTTGTGAGAGGCACAGTATCTTCCATATTATCTAACTCCCACTGCAGAGTGTAACTTCCTCTGCTCTGCCAAGTCATTTATCCCACTTGCCCACTTCAGTTTTTCAAAAACACACTGAACTCTCTCATCTGCTTTTGTCTCCTTCCCTTTTCTCTCTTTTTCTTTTAGGTTAATACTTTATTTCCTTCCTGTCATTTAGAGATGTTTTAGAAGGGATAAACATCTGGGGTCAGTTTACCGTTTTTTTTTTAATCCAAAGTTGGTTATCAGCATTTTAAGTAAGCTCTCCAGGCGATTCTGATGCATATTACAATGTGAGAACCACTGGTTCAGAGCTTGAAGGGTAGAGATAAGTGTATCTGGGGTAAAGTTTTTGGCTGATTTTTCAGGAATCTTTCCTAGTACTTTCATATCTTTGTATTAAATTAGGCCTGTGCCCTCTCTTTGGCATCAGTGGATCTGCCTCAGTTTTTCTCTGTATTCTCTTGCTTTCCCCAGCTTCCCTTTTGCATAAGCCAAAGAAGAAACCAGAATAGTGAAGAAAAGCCTCCACTCAACAAATCTTTATTGAGTGCCTGCTCTGTGCTAGGTGCTAGAGATATAATAATGAGCAAAATGGAACACAGCCCCTCCCCTCAAGGAGCTTACATTACGGTCTCATTCGCCCTTCCAGATGATTGCTTGGCGTTTTACTGCATGTCCTATTTAGGGAAGAATGTACCACCTTTTTCACCAGAACTGGCCAAACTGGTTGTACGTCTAGAGGGAAGTGCTGTCAATTCTTTAAAGCTGCCCAAGGAGCCATTCTTCCCTGCCCTCGCCTGGAAAGTGTAGATGTGTTAACTCTGAAGTTTATGCCCAAATCCCAAGTGGCAAAATTTGATGAGTTTCCTGCCTTCACTGCAGTGAAACAATATCCACAGCCCCAAGGGCGGAGACAGTGGTCACTTTGAAAAACATTGATGTTGGGGTTGTAGAGCCAATGAAGACAGACTCTTAACATTTCTTTTTCAAGGTCAAGGGTCGTGATAAACACATCAATAATCTGAAAAAGAAATGTCAGAAGGAATCGGAGCAGAACCGGGAGAAGCAGCAACGTATTGAAACTTTGGAGCGCTACCTGGCTGACCTGCCCACCCTGGAAGACCATCAGAAGCAGAGCCAGCAGGTAGCAGCAATGTCTGGGCATACTCGGGGCAAGCAGGGCATGGCCAAGCAGGGGGACTGATCAGCATCTGCTGTATGCAGTCACTCTGTGGCTTCCCAAAAGAATATCCCAAGGGAGCCATGTCCAAACTCCTGGCCATCAAATTTTCAACTGGACTGAAAATTTTTAGAGGTACCCAGACAAAGTCTTCCTTGGCTTGTTGACCTAAGAATGGGATCCTGTCTCTCAGCTTAAGGATTCTGAGTTGAGGAGCACAGAGCTACAGGAGAGAGTAACTGAGCTGGAGAATTTGCTGGAGGAGACCCAGGCAGCCTGCAGGGAAAAGGAGGCTCAACTGGAAAGCCTGAGACAGAAAGAAGCCACTAAACAAAGGTAAATAGTGCTGTGGGGTTGAGGAAAAGGAAGTGGAGAGCTGAGCTCTGGTCTGGGCTGTCCTACACGCTAACTGTGTGACTATGGGTAAATTATTCTACCTCTCTGAGTTTCATTTTCTTATGGACAGGGAATAAATATGTCTTTGGTACCTCAGAAGGGGTGGGAGCAGAGCCACAGGGCTTGTCACTGTATTCTTTGGAAAAATCCAACCCAGTGCCTGGCACTTAATAATCCTCGAATATGTAGGTGTTGAGTGAATGAAAGCACTTTGTAAACTGGGAAATGAAGTATCTGTATATGTGTAAAAGTAGATCCTCGAGCTGAGGAGTAGGGGTTACTAACATTTCAACCTTGTAAGCTAAAGGTTACCAAGAGCATCTGTTTGTCTTCGGCCCTAGGGATTGCTCTCGATTACCATGACAGGTTTTAAGAACAAAACAAGATGTCATAGTGTACTCTCAGGGTGTCTTGGGAGCCTTCGCCATTAGGCACCTCGTTTCCATATTAATAGTTTCTGAAAATGTGATGGCTGTGTTTCAGTAGCCTCTTGGACCAAATCCAGTTTCTGATGGGATGAATTGGATTTATCATCCCATATCCAGCCGCAGTGATCCTGTTGTTTATCTCAGCAGATGGGCCATGATGGAAGTGATTATGGGGACCTGTGGGTGAGGTTAGGGGACAAAGTTGGCTCTGCTCCAGACTATGTGTGCCTAGAAAAAAGGAGTTCTATTTTGTACTTCCCAAATTTCTACAATGAACATGTGTGACTTTTATAATCTAAATTCATGCAATGAATGTTTATTTTTTAAATATCAAAACAATAAAAGAGCCTTGGGTAGGTAGAGAATCAATGGCACATTGAAAAGGCCACTGTCTTTCAGCCTGCAAGATAAGCAGTGTGTAAAGACCAGTGGAGAATGTCCAGCCCAACAGGAAGAACGTCCGAATGTAGAAGTGGAGTCTTGGCAGAAGGAATGTGATTCACTCCGAAAGGTGACTGAGGGTGTCCAGGCTGTGACAGCCAGCAAACTGGGAGAAAAGATAAGATAGTATATTGCTAAGATGCCAGAAGAGCCTGGGGTCACCCAAGATCTGCTATCTAGAGCTTTTCTGTCTTTCCGGAGAAGTCAACCATGCATAGCAACAATTTGCATTTTAGATATTCATCCTTGTAACAGACAAACTTTACTCTTATAGAGTACAGGCAGAAGTCAGTAGGGGAACATGCCTCTGAGCATAGATGCCCCAAAATGGTGTACTGAAGCTTGGAGCACTTCACTTGTGGCTCAGGCCCTACACAGAATCTCTTGCCACTGCATAGAGTTCTGACCAGCAAGGTGGTCTGCTTTCTCAAGTAGGCAGAGGAAAGGGAGCCAAGGGCCTGCCAGGGAGACTGGCTGCAGGTCACCAAAAAAGAAAACCCAGAAATGGTTCAGAGAATTCATAAGGACTCAAAAAAAAAGAACCCAGGCCTGTTAGGTTTCTGCTCGGACAGCCAGTGTGACTAAAGCTCTAAGTAACAACAGCAGTCAGTGCTCTAGATAGGGCAGGCTTTGTTAAACTGAACTTTTAGCCATGTCCTTTACCGAAGAACTGAATGTGCACTGGCTATATATAAAGTTGATTTCATTGGCTTGTAGTCATTAGGGTGAGAGTCCCCGCTACTCCTCCTTCCCCACCCAGTAGTGGTTGTGGGTCCACACTGCATTCCTATACGAACCTCTTCATGATTGGAGCATAGTAGTGTGAGGCTAGTCAGTCAGGATTGGGAATCTGTGTCATATTTTTTGTAGATAGAGCTAACTAGTCATCCCCTTGGTCTCGCTACCAAAGGACTGTAGCCGAAGGGCTGATGGCCAAACCACAGATCCTGGCACAGGCCCTTCTCCTCCGACCTTACCGTTGGCATTCTGATTGCGCCTTCCTTGATGACTTTTCTTTTTCAGATTGTAGAGAAGCAGCAGCAGAAGATGGATCAGCTGCGTTCACAAGTACAGGTGAGTAGGAGTCTTTGGGACACGGTGGGCAGGACTTGGTGATGGTATCTTTAGAATTCAGCCAATTTATTCTATTCTCTGCCATGTAGTTTGCTCAGTTCTAGGGATACAAACAAGAATGAGACCCAGTCAGTGTTTTTGAGCCTACAAAAGACAAACATGATCGAAGTTTCAGCACAAAAGAGAGCCATGTCCAGGTTACCCTGGGAGCACAAAGGAGTCAGTGGAAAGAGGGGGTAGGTCAAGGACAGCTTTTGGGAGACCCTGAGGCTTAAAGGATGAGGAGGAGGCATTAGCCAGGCAAGAGAAGAGGAGCTGGATAAGATGGTGTTGGAATTCCAGATAGAAGGAAGAACATGAGTAGGAACAGGAAAACATCAAACAGCATGGTTTGAACATGGAGCTGCAAGCTGTTTGATATTATTCAAGTATTCAACTGAAGGTGCTGAGCGGGAGAGGTGGGTATTCTGAGCTATAGGAGGGCCTTGTTTGTCTCACTAAGTTAACTTGTATTCTTTTGGTAGGTGACGGGATGCTCTTAAAGCACTGAATTGGGTGTGATATGGTCAGGTTTACAGCTCAGGTTTGAGTGTGAAGGAAGATCGGCAGCCTGGAGAGAGGCAAGGCTACAGGCCAGGGGCTGTTGCAGAAACCTTAGTGAGAAACGATGAGGGAACCTGATATAAGGCAAGGATGGAGACGTGAGGGGACCGATGTAAGTGATTTTTAGGAGGTAAAATTGGGAGGGATCAGTGAAATTCTGGGAAAAATGGGTTCACTTAGGGCTCTAAAAGAGGTTTTCTCACCAAACATGTGAAATGTACTCACTCTGAGGAGCAACTGAAAGCTATAGTCCTGCCTTCGTCATTAGGTGATTTGGGCTTTGTCTGCTATTAAGTCGCTTGTTTTAAGTCCTGTAAGGAAACAGTCCAGCCTGGTTAGTTTGTCTATGCCTATTTAAAATCCCAGGGCTTCAGTAGAGTTTTTAATGAATCTGAAAATAAGTTCCCTGGAACCCTGAGGTTCCACAAAGTTGGAAAAATGCAATATTTTAAATGGCATATTTACCCATGTTGGGGCTACTTAGACAAATTAAAATGTCAGGTGGAATTTGCTAGAATTAGGTGGATTCAACATGGTCACATTGGGTATTTCATAGTGATGAGGCTTTCTCCTTGGCATTTATATTTTCTATTAATATGGGAAAATTCAAAAATTTTTAATAGGTTATTCAAATCAGTTTCAAAATTGGACGGGGAATTGGAATGAATAGACTGGGAAGCAGAAGGCATGAGCATAAATACCTTCCTCCCCTGACACCACGCACGCGCACACACATATACCCCCCCTTACTGAGCACTCTGCTTACCCCCTCGCAGCTGTGTCAAAGCACTTCATACACGGTATTGTCGAGGGCATCTGACTAGGAGCTCTTCAAAGACAGGGGCTGTTGAGTATTGTTTTCAGTATCTTCAGTGCCCTTCACACAGAAGTGCTCAGTAAATATTGAACTGAACTAAATGGCATGTTCCCTGCCCTCAAGAAAGTTAGGATCTACTGGAGAGAGGATCATGTGCACATCCAATTAGAATGTTAAGCAGATGTATTCATGAGCCGTGGTGGAGGTATGAGTGGCAAAGAGAGATTAGGATTAATTGGATCTGATTCACCCATTGGGGAAGGCTCAGGTGGGCCTCGGAGGTTTCTTGGGGTGACAGGCAGAGCAGAAAGCAGTCTAGGTAGAGGAGAAGAGGAATGAGCAAAGGCATTCAAGCTGGATGGAGCCTTTGGGGAAGAAGGTAAGTCATTCAGTGTGGTTGGAGTGGAGGCTGTGTGAAGGGTAAAAAGAAAGGGTACAGCTAGAAAAGTAGGTAGGGCCCGACAGGCCTGGCATGCCCTGCTGAAGAGTTGAACTCTATGAGCAGGTGTCGGGGGCTATAGGCAGGTTAGAGTGGGAAGTCACAGATTCGGGCTGTTGTAAAATTTGTAGCAGTGGGAGGATGGGGCCGATGTGGTCTCAGCCAGAATTGTGGTATGGGTCTCTAAAAGAAGGGAAAGAAAGGAGAACTGGTTAGTGAGTTCACTTGTTATTCCTGGTATATTTTCCCACCACTCCTTGCTTTGGGATTCAGAGCCTAGAACAGGAAGTGGCTCAAGAAGAAGGAACAAGCCAGGCCCTGAGAGAAGAGGCCCAGCGGAGGGAGACTGCTCTGCAGCAGCTGCGCGCAGCTGTGAAGGAGGTGAGCAGCATGAGCCAGGCATTGCCTCCACAAACCAGATTTTTCTGTATACCCTCCCACTCTCAAGAGCCCCTGTGTTTGAGAGGTCCCTACTGAGGAATAGGCAAGGACGTTGCCTCATCCTTCATATCAAAGGCCCTAAGCCTGTTTTGGAGTGACCATAATCACCCAGGAATGCTTTTTGGATGTAGAAAATAAATCTGTCTCCCTTTGTCTTCCTGCAGATTTGTGAGATTGGGGAGGGAGGGTTCAAGAAGACTTGGGGTTTGGTGGTCCTTATGCAGGACACAGAGCCGTCAGCAGGGGGCGACCAAGCTTACTGGCCAAGCTGCCTAGGAAATAGTCTCCCAGAGCTAGGATTGTCACACGGCCCAGCTTGGATAGAGGACTGGGACAGGAGAAACTGTATTTCTCAGTCTTTAAAGCAGAATTTAGAAATAAGCTGGGAAGGAGAGTGGGTTTAAGGAGAGTGAGGGAAAGAGAAATAAGTAAGGGTTAAGAGGAAGGACATGTTCCAGTACTGGATCCTTCAGTCTAGCTTCTCCAGCCTCCCACCATTGACCACTAGCTGTCTTACTGTCTTCCTTGTCCCCTTTTATTCCTCTGACATATACTGATCAGGCTGGCTGGTGGCCACTTTTGTCAGGGTGGCAGGGAGAGATTGAAACCAGTGTCTCCTCAGATTTCACAGTTCACATTAAGCCTTCTCTAATAGCCTGGCTAACAGAGTTGGCTGAAGGAGTGGCTTCAGATAGAGTTCCTAGGGGCAGAAACATCTCTGGTTGCTGAACAGAAACCTGGAGGCTGATGACTCAGAGCCTGCTGGGGAGCAGCTTCCTCTCCAGTGCTAGAACCCAGTGGGCCCAACCCTACCTGCAGGAGGAACCTGGCCTGATATTGGGGTGGAGAGGGGAGACATGGCCTGTGACTCACCGTCCCCCACACACATACACCTGTGTCCACACACGTGCAGATACTCTGCCTCTCCCTGGGCCTGGGGTAATGTGGCTTACACATCTATCTACTCAGCTTTCAGTGCAAAACCAGGACCTGATTGAGAAGAATCTGACACTCCAGGAACACCTGCGTCAGGCCCAGCCACTGTCCCCACCTTCGCCAGACACAGCCCAGCTGGCACTTGAGCTGCACCAGGAGTTGGCCAGCTGCTTTCAAGATCTGCAGGCTGTCTGCAGCATTGTGACCCAGAGGGCCCAAGGCCATGACCCCAATCTCTCTCTGCTCCTGGGCATTCACTGTGAGTCCCCAGGCCAGTCTGAGGCCCCAGATAGAGGGACCTTTATTCTCCCCTCACCTCCATCCCACTTTCCCATCCTTAGGGCAGTGTTTGAACAGGGCTGCATATGAATTTCACAGAGTAGGTGTTTTGAAATCTATTTTGGGAACGGGCATCCTTATGGGGTACTTGCATACAGGTGTCTTAGGCAGCAGGTTATCAGCCCACTATCCCGAGCTGCTTTTTTAAAAGTGCCGTGTCCCAAGATCTTGGGCCTTAAGGTGCTGCCCATCCCTACTGCCCCCCACATGAAAGCATCTCCTAACTGACCTACTGACTGACATTCTCGAAACACTCTCCTCCCCAGCTGCACAGCACCCAGGGACTCAGCTAGACTTGCAGAAGCCGGATGTGATCAGGAAGAAGCTAGAGGAGGTTCAGCAGCTGCGCTGTGACATCGAGGACTTAAGGACCACCATGTCAGACAGATATGCCCAGGACATGGGAGAAAACTGTGTCACACAGTGAGGAATGCTGGGGGTGTGGGACAGGCCCTGTTCCCCCAGGGAGGGTCTGGGCTGCTGAGAGCCCCGTCCAGCAGGTCCCTGCCCTGACAATCTCTTGCCTGCTGTCTGCTGCTATTCCTAGAGAAGGGGGAGGGCAGTGAGAGTCTGCATCTGGGGGCCCAGGGCTGACTAGGGAACTGTGCCTACCTTGCCCCACACTGGCTTTGCCTTGTTGGATTATGTTTGTCCTCTCATCCTGGTTTCCCCTTTAAGGGTAAGTTACTAATGAACTTTTGCAGGCACAATTAATAAGTTCTCATACAGTGCTCCCAGCCCCAGGCTGATGTCAGAGGCAAACAAGTTGCTTACATCTATTCTCCATTCTCCGGGATGGATACCCATTCATTCCCATTCCATACCTTGATCCCGCTGGTTCCCAGCATTCATTAGGGAGGCCCGGAAGGGCTAAGTACCAGAAGCATTGGCTGTTTGAGGATCAGGCCTCATGTGCCAGCCTTCCTGGGAGCTGACCTAGCTTTCTGGATTTTCTCAGGCCTAGTTCCACTGCTGCTTCCTCAGGGCTCTTGTTCTCCCAGAAGCCTCAGGATGATCTGTTCATGAGCAAAGAACCCACTAGGATTGGAGGCCCCAAGATAGCAGCCAGGGCTCCTTAATCTGCTCACCAAGACATTTTACAAGAGACCCTGTTCTCTAGCAGCCCTCAGTCCCTGGGGCCCTGGCCATGTGGTTAGCACAGCCCCCTTCTTTGCTTTTCAGGCCTTCTTGGGCTTTGAGTATCAATTCTTCTCTGTGATTCAGGACTTGGGGAGGATTTTTCCCCAGAATGCAGAAGGGCAACTGTCAAGCTGCTAACCTCCTCCCCTGGAGCTGGGGCTCAAGCCTAGCCTTCTCATTTGTGCCTCTCATGTTTGGGGGAGACTTTCACCTTCTTGGCTCAGGGTTCCTTGAGAGTTCAGAGTACCTAGTGCAGGTTAGCTTTAAGTTAAGCTTTCCATGTTTGTTTGTTTGTTTTTTTCCATTTCTCTGGGGCCTTTGGACCTTCTGCTTTCTGGTTTCTCTTGCCTTTTTGGCTTAGGGAGGCATTTCACAGTTGTTTGGACCTGGCTATTTGGACTGGGCCCAGGCCACCTCTAGATCAGAAGCCAGGCCAAGCAGGGGCTGTGTGGGCATGAGGGGAGCACCAAGCAGTTCAGGAGCCCAGAGTCAGCCATGAGATTCTTGCTAAGCTTTGGGCCTGCAGCATTATCCTGGACTTCACTCCTTGGCCTGAATGAGGCTCCTTCTTAAGTGTTTTGACAAGTTTGTGTTTTATTTATGGAGTGACTTATCCCTTTCATTCAGAACAGCCCCACCCGGCCATTCCCTCAGCCTCTGGGCTCCTGCATCCTGAAAGCAGAGCTGCCTGGTTGGTCTCCGCCCTGTGTTGGGAGCCCAGCCACCATGCTCACGGGTATTTTTCCTTGTAAAGTTTATAAGCAGTTATTTATATGAATCTTTGTTATGTCAACTGGTTTGTATTGCCTATTTTGATTACAAAATAAAATATTTAACAGACTCCTCAGTTTTCTGTAGCCTTCCATCACCACCTCGCCCTTGTCTTACCCTGTTTAGGCTTGTTGAAGCCAAAGGCTGGGTGTTTACCCAAGTTCCCCAGACAGCAGCAAGGAGGGACCTTTGGCAGGTCCAGTCTCACATCAGTATCTGTACCACTTACTTCTGCTCCTCTGTTGTTCTGTTGGGGCAAACAAGATGTCTACCCACACCCCTTTCATTTGGGCAAAGCTGTCCTGAGTCATCAAGCAAGTTCATCATTGGGAAGAGTTTCAGCAGTCCTCCCCAGAGAGGAAGTCTCGCTGCTTCTGGGTTGCTGTGAGGAAGAAGCTCGCAGAGCAAGGCCAGGCACTGTTTGCCTGAGGGCACCAGTCTTGCTGGGCTGTTACCTGTCTGAGCTGGAACTGTTTGCCTGAGGGCACCAGTCTTGCTGGGCTGTTACCTGTCTGAGCGCTGGAACTGCGGGAAACTCGGGGGACATCATGGCCAACCCCAGACATCTAGATAAGTTCCCAAAGCTAGGCTGGTTGCTTGGTTCTGCTCCCTCTGAACCTATTTAAGTTTTGCTGGGAGCAGTTGCTGTTTCAGACTGCTATCCACAGCATGGAGTTGGGGTTGAGCTGGGGGCCCCCCAGGACTGGTTGTGAATCTTTAACAGAGGGCCAGGTGAGGCCAGGCTTTCCAGTTTTGACACTAACTTCTGCCTCCTTACTTTCCAGAGCTTTTTTTTTATCAGCCTCTTGATCTCCATCTGGCTCGTTTAGGGTGTGGCCACCACCCTTCCTTGTCTAAACCTGCCTGAGTGGGGAGGAACTTCAGGGGAAATCTGGAGCAGGCGCGGCACCTGCTTTAGTGTGCCTCCCCTTCCCCAGGGTTATGGTGGGGGCTTCCCTGGGAGGGGCGTGGGGAGGTGGACCTGGAGAGAGGTTCCCTAGCTTGGAAACTTTGAGTTAGAAAACAGTCCGTGCTTTTCAAAGCCCGGAGCTGAGCTGCTTTATCATGGCTCCTCCTCTTGGGAGCTAACAGTGGCACGGAGGGGTGGTTGGGAGCACCAAAGCTGGGTGGTGACTGGGGCGCAGGCCTTTGCTAAACCCTTGCCCCTGCCCTCCTTGGCCCTCCTGCCATCGGCTTCCTCCCCAGCCTCACTGGACCCCAGAAGAGGGTAGGACAGAAGAGGGCGGCTAGAAAAGGAGCGGCCCTGCGTGGGACTGAGGTCCCCGGCGCCTGGCCACAGAGGGGGAGGGGAGGGGGCCTCCGGCGCGCGGGGCGGTGTCGCGCAGGCCCCGCCCCGGCCGCTTGCCTGCCCGCACCGCCCATTGGTCCTGAGAGCGGTGACTCGCGGGCTGAGCAGGAAGGAAACCGCTCCCGAGCGCGGCGGCGTAGTCTCCTGGCCGTGCTGCTGCCGCTATCTCTGTCCTCCTGTCGGTCCTTCCGTCCGCCCGCAGCATGAGTGGCCTGCGCGTCTACAGCACGTCGGTCACCGGTTCCCGCGAAGTAAGTGCGCCCCGAGTCGGGCGCCAGGGGAGAGGACCGGGGCCGTGTCCCGGAGCTCTGGACCGGGCGCCCAGGACCCGCCCCCCAGGACGGGGGCGGGCCGGGGGTGGGGGGCGTCGGGTCCCGGAGCTCGGCCCCTAAGGTTTGGAAGCGAGTCCGTGACCCCACCCAGAGCCCCTTCATCAGGCATTTTGTGTCCTCGGCGGCCCGGCATGAACTGCCCACGCCCATCCCCCGTCGCCCGGACAGCCGTTCTCCGCATCCCCACTGCCCCAACCACATCCTTATCCTGCCTTCTCCACCACCGTGTACGCGCGTGGGGTGGGGGTGGCCCCTTACCACGCCTCCATCCAGGTCTGCTTTGCCTCCCCTTGGCTCAGACAGCCGCTGGCTGTCCTCACCCGGAACCTTATCTCACTACCCCGTTCTGACCCTTCCCCACGGTTAGTGGTCCCTCTTTTCGCCCTACACCACCTCAAACTGGACTCACCCTTCCGAATGACCAGTGGCCAGAACCCTTCCCCAGAGTGTGGAGGGAGCAGGGAGACCAAAGCTCCAGGTCACAGCCCTTCACACAGCCCAGGCTTGCCCCACACTTCCCCCCTGCGTGCCCACTGATCCCTGCTGGCCCCCCACCCCCAGATCAAGTCCCAGCAGAGCGAGGTGACTCGCATCCTGGACGGGAAGCGCATCCAGTACCAGCTGGTGGACATCTCCCAGGACAACGCCCTACGGGACGAGATGCGAGCCTTGGCGGGCAACCCGAAGGCCACCCCGCCCCAGATTGTCAACGGGGACCAGTACTGTGGGGTATGGGCCTGGGGGCTGGGGGGAGTGTTGTAGAGGGCTCCAGCCAGGGTCAGACCTGAGACAAAGCACTAGTGGATGTCCAGTGCCAGCACTCAGGTGGCCACCCCTCACCTCCCTCCCCCAGGACTATGAGCTCTTCGTGGAGGCTGTGGAACAAAACACACTGCAGGAGTTCCTGAAGTTGGCCTGAGCTAAGCACACCCACGGTCCCCCACTGGACTCCGTCACCACGTTCCCCCCTAGCCCTTGCCTAGCCATGAAGGACCTTGTGACCAATTCCCTGTCATTCCTAACCTTTTGACCTCGGAGCCCCTCCCTTCTCCCCCCAGGTCCCTTCTCCCCTAACTGTAGCCCCTCTCCTCCATTCAAAGGCAACATTCCTTACCTACTAGTCTTAAGCAACAGCCCGGTGCTGGCTATCCCAGCCAGCCTTGAGGCTGCCACCCTGCCCGGTACTGGCTGATGGGCACCTCTGTTGGTGCCATCAGCCAGGGCTCTGCCAAAGGCCCCGCAAACCCTGTCCTGGGAGCACCCGGAGACAATTAAATGTTCCATTCCATTGGCGCTGTGTCTGTCTGGTTGTGGCCTGGACATCCTGGGCCCCTGCCCTCAGCAAGGCTGTGCTCCTGTGGGCCCAACAGCTGAGCTTCCCCCCGTGTGTCTGTCACCTCTGTGTGTCATGGTACATGTGCTTGGATATGAGTTTGGCAGACCCAGGCCTGTGTGGACCACCAGTTCCTGGGGACTGAGTGGGTGCCCTCCAGTTCACATGCACGTGATGGTGTCCCCAACACCCCCGTCCGTGCCTTGGTGTGTATGCATGTTTGCATGCCTGTCTCTGCAGGTGGCTGTCCGGTGGCTGCCTGCTTATGTGCCAGCAGGCTGGCTGAGTGTGGGTGTGTAGTGGGAGTGGACGCACAGCTGCAGTGCTGCAGGTTTGGGGGCATGAGAGTAGTTGCCGGCTGGGGCTTTGTGCATACTGCTGAAGTGTCCCCACATGCTTGTGGGTTTGTACACATCTGTCTGCACACTTGCACATGTGAGGCCGCGCTGCCCCAGCTGAGGCTGAGGATGGGGGAACTGGAAACCCAGCTAGGCAGGCCTCTCCCTGCGCAGGATCCGCTCAGCCCTCGTGGGCGAAAGAGGAACCTGGAGGACAAAGACCCAGCGGCGAGGCCCGCCAGCTGGGGCTCGGGTTACTGAGGGGCGGGTCCGTGCCGCCCCTTCCCCGGCCCAGCTGGGCTCCCGCCCTCCCTGGCGCCCCGCTGGGCGGGCGGGCGGGCCGAGAGAGCCTGGTGGAGCAGCCGGTGGCGGGGGCGGGTGTTTTATTCAGCGCTGGGGCCGGGGTCTAGACCCAACCCGGCGCGGGCCTCGCGGACGGGCGGCGGGGCCCGGCGCGCCCGCAGCAGCAGCGTCGCGTTGGGCACCAGGCCTGCGGCCTGCAGAGTGAGCGCGTCGTCGTCGTAGACCGTGGGCGGGAACGTGCTAAAGATCTCGAAGGCGGCGGGGTCCACGGCCCTGGGGACCGGGCGGGGCAGATCAGGCCCGGCAAGGTGCCAGCGGCCCCTTTGCGGCCTGCAGCCCCGCCCGGCGCCCACCTGGCCTGCGCTAGCAGGGCGCGCACGTCGCCCACAGTGTCCTCGGGCCGCATTGTCAGCAGGAATGCCTGCTCGCAGTTCTCGGACTTGATGCGCAGCGTGGAGAGTGAGGGCGTCAGTGTCTCAGGCGACTCCTGGCTCCTGTGGGCCCAGGACCATTAGTGCTCCCGGGAGCCCGAGCCCCGGGCCACACCTCTCAGCCTGGCCCTCACCTCTCACGCTTCGCAGCCAAAGCAGGTGTCTCCACCACAATCTCCTGGATCCGGACTGGCAACGGGCAGCAGTTCTGGAAGGCAGAGATGGAGAGTGGACAGAGCCCTGGGCCTTACCAGACCTACGCCCCCACTCCCCCCAACCCTTAGAAGGGGACTCATCCCCTGGTCAGGGATGGAGGAGACCAATGGGCAGTGCCAGGCTAGGGGGTAGGTTGTTCTAACAACTAAGGAGAGGAAATGGAAAAAGAGGGTGTCCTTCTCTGGGAGATGGCCTCATCATTCCCCCGAGAAGCCTTGAGCTCCCTCAGTCTAGTGGGGAAGACAACCCCACAGACCATAACCAGGCAGGGTGCTGCCCTGGGGAGATGACATCTGAGCTGTGCCTGAAGCATAAGGAGTCCTTAGGAAGGAGGTGGAGAAAAAGGCAGCAGGAATATTCCAGACAGCATAGGCAAAGATCCTGACATCAGGAAAGGCTTCCTAGAGGAGGTGATACCTTAGGGAAAGTGCCAGCCAGTCGCGGGGGCTGAAGCTGGGAATCAGGTTGGACAGGAGGAGCAAAGGGGTTGGGAGGGGCTTAGATGAATGGTGGCCTTGAGGGCCAGGATGAGGAGCTTGGCCCTATCCTCCAGGAAACCTTTGGAGGATTAGTGGGGAGTATCAATTTACATTTTCAAAGAAACACAGAGGCTGCTGGGAGAGGGCTGGCTGGAGGTGGAAGGCCAGTGAGGCTGCTGCAGCTGTCTGGGAGAGACACTGGAGCCTACACTAGGTTGGTGGTGCAGTGGGAATGGAGAGAAGGGATGGATTTGGGAGAAGCTCTGGGACTCACAGAACTTGGTAATGTGGGGGTGAAGGAGGCAGAGGAGTCCTGGAAACTGAGGCTTGGTGCCTTTCACAGGTGGAGACCTGGGAGGAGCGTGATGGGGAGTGGGGGAGATGGTGAGCTCTGTGAGGGCCAGCTGAGTTTAAGGGGCCTGGGGGAAACCTGGACTGAATTCAATATTTAGGTCTGAACTGCGAGGGGGCAGCCTAGGCCTTGGGCTCATCCATGGCCTGGACCCCAACACTTTTCCCTTCTCATCACATCCCCCTCTCCTCATCCCACTGCTGGGTCCGAGCCCAGAGCTCTCACCACTGCTGGGTCCGAGCCCAGAGCTCTCACCAGCTCTACAGATTCCAGGGGACAGTCCAGGCCTTCATCGGGGGGCACCCAAGCCTGAGCCTCTAGACAAGCCACTGCTCGGGGAGGCTGGCCCAGGGTTGGTGGTGCATACCCCTAAGTAGGGCTGGGGGAATTGGGGCTGGTCTCACCTGTAGGGTGTCCCGGATGGGGCCACGGATGTCAACCACCTCGCCCTGCCGGATCACAACCTTGGGAAGCCTGTTCAGAAACTTCTCAGCAGTCATCCTGGAACCTGCAGGCAGGAGGGTGTCAGGAGCCTTGGTTCCGGGGGACTGTGAGGATTGGCGGAGGAGGTCACCTACACAGCCCCCAGCCACCAGGCTCAGCCTCAGGGCTGAGCTCACCTGAGTTTTCCAACCTGTCCGAGGCCTTGCGTACCCTCTGCCAGCCCACCACGCGACCCTCTCCTGGGAACAGGTTCAGCCCATCCTCCGGGTAGAACTGATTGCGAAGGTCACTCACCTGGCAAGAAGGACAGGCACAGAGGCAGGCCCAGCTCTTCAGCCCTGGGCCCCACCCCCACCCCTGCTTGCCCACACAGAGGCCTCAGAAACAGACTCTGGGAACAGGACCAAGGGAAAGTTTAATTCATCTAATGCAATTCCCATTTTACAGACGAGGAAACTGAGGCCCTGGGAGAGAGCAGGGGAACCACAGTGCATGTTGCTGTCATCTACCTGGGCCCTGCTCTTTCTACAAGCACCCCTGATCTATGCCAGCTGAAGCCATAGCACTGACATCCTCCTCACAGACCCCCTCTCATCAGCTGACCGTAAGGGGAAGGTGTTAAGAAAGGACAAAGCCTTCTGCTGCGGCCCGTCTGCAGGGCAGACCCCATCACAATGTGTATTACCTCACTTGCCCCCATCAAGGCCCACCTCTTGGCACCATCTTGGCACCGACTGCCTCCGACGCCCCCAATCATGACTCACACTGTTTTTTAGCTGTGGTGGCACATGCCTTCTCACTGTGGAACTACTCACCCGCCCTCTGGGACACACTGCCTCACGTGCTCCCATAGCGGCACCCCCAGCTCACATACCCCAGCAGGGACCACCTCCATCCCGGCCTTCAGCCCCAACATGTGCCCATTTCAGTTCTGTGTTGAGGTTCACAGGACTGCCTTCCCCCACAACCAATGGCTTCAGGAGACTCTGAGGGAAGCTAGGCCACTTCTGCATAGATCCCTCAGGGACCTCAGACTGTCGAGGTGTCCTGAATGCCAAGGGGGAAGGAAAGGGCAGCAGTCCTGCCTGGCCAGGGCTGTGCCTTCAGGGTGCCAGCAGAGGGTGCTGCCTGCTGCTCAGCCTCGGCAGAGCCCGCTGAGTAGCAGCCACAGGCACAGCAGCCTCCCCACTCCTTTCCCACGCCAGCTCAGGCTCACCCTCCCCCAGGTCATCAGACTAGGGTCCCTGGGGTGCTGAAGTGGCTCCCCACCTCAGAATGGGTGACCCCTGAGAGGGAGCTGTTTATCACCACCTTCTCCAAAATCCTCACACAGGGAGGGGGTGGTCACCTTAAAGGGGACTCCATCGGGGTACAGTCGTTGGAGCTCGGAGGGGAAGAAGCCATCCAAGATGTCTCGGAGGCAGCGCTGCAGGGGGGAGAGGCAGGGTGAGGCCTGGCCAGACACATGCAGTGCCCCCAACCTGCTTCTTCCCTGGGTGCCAGGCCTTTGGCGCTGGGCTAACCCGGTGGATCACTCTGGAAATACTCAGAGCCCCAGGATTTGGGTGGGGGCCCTTTGCAAGTCGTGCATGTAGCACCAGCTGCAACTGGGCTTGGGTGCCCGGTGGAGGGTAGGCTGGGCCTGGGGTGAGCTGAGCCCCACCATCTCCAACTGTCGGCGGGCAGGTGGGAGCAGCCTGTCCCCTGCACTTACCTGCGTGGAGGGATCGTAGAAGGGCCGGAAGGGCCCGTCAAACATGATGATACCATTCCGGTAGAGCTTCAGGGGGATGGGCTCGAGGACATGGAGCCGTGCCCCACCGGGCACTGGTGTCACCTGGGTCTCGCCCTCAACCACCAGCTCACTGAGGTCCTTCAGGCTGGCCAGCAGCCTGTCAAAGTCCACCTCTGGGGGCACCACTGAATCCCCTGGCAAAGAGGATGGTCACCCATGAGCCTCTTTTGATGGCCCCTGTGGCTGCCCTCCCCATGCTGGGCAGTGTTATCTCCTTAAGTGGCTACCTGAGGATGAAGGACAGCTATCTTTTATTGAGTGCTTACTGTGTGCTCGGGGGTTAGCATCCATTATCACATTCACTCCTCATACCAACCCTATGCTGCAGATGCTTGATCACCCCCATTCTTCAGATGAGGAAACTGGACAGAGCAGGTGAAATGACTTGCCTAGGGACACGCGGTAGTTAAGTGGCAGAAGCAGGATTTGGCTCCAGGTCTGTCTGGGTCAGGCACTGGGTTGGCAGCTTAAAATCAACAGGGTAGAGCTCCAACTCAGGATCACAGCAGCCTGGGCTCAAATCCCACCTCCTGCATTTCTGGCTGTGCAACCTTTGGTCAAGTCATTTAATGCTGTGTGCCACAAGGTTCTCTAGAATGGGATGATGATAGCATCTACCTCCTAGGATGGCTGTGAGGGGCCAAGATGACAGCCAGCTCATCGCAGGCACTCTACCCATGTTAGTTATTGTTACCAGCTCTACCTTGCCACAAATAATCCTCAGACCACCCCTGAGGCTATGAGGCAGGTGTCATTTCTCTCCATTTTTACACAGGAGGAAACAGGCCCACAGCAATGAAAAATGACCTGCCCCAGGCCACCTGGCAAGGTAGAGAGCTGGCTGGGATTTGAGTTGGGGCTGACTCGAGTGTTTTTCCTGCCCGTTTGCACCATCAGGAGAGGAGGGTCAGGGGTTGGGACAGATGTCTGTTACGCAGGGTGTTGGGAATGCCGCTGGACAGAGAGCTGGGGCAGGCCTTGGGCTGTGCAAACTTTTTCTGGGTCACAGACCCCTGTGAGAAGCTGACAGAAGTTTTGGCCTGTTCCTCTGAAAAATGTGTGAACGTACAGCTGTGTCTAAGCTCTGGGAGGTGAAGATAGGGTGGTGGGGACAGCCATGACAGATGCCACAACAGCAAAGGTAGAGGGCAGGCGGGACGCCACCTGGGGACGGGATGTGACCTGGTCCCCAAATAAGCTATCTACCAGCGTAAACCCAGACACAGCACCCAACACCCCAGTGACTTCCTGGGCCTTCTTGGAGGCTGTTCTTCACTAGGACAGCCAGTCTACAGCAGGATGTAGGTCAGGACTCTGGGGACCCAATTCCTTTCCCCACAGAGGACAGCTGCTATGCTGGGTAAGTACGGATGTGGGTGGCCATGCTTCCTGTTGCCTTGTGGGAGCTGAAACAGCAAGCCCCAGCTGGCCTTCCCCTCTCCCCACATGCCCTACTGTCACTGGGGTTGCACCTGCCCCCCACCTCCTCCGGGGGCTCACTGGGGTCCCTGAGATCTCAGGAGAGGCTGGCAGGAAAACCCACTCAGACCACCCTGGGTGTCCCTGGTATGTCTGGGCTCAGAACACTATCAAGACGTTCTTTTCCTTTACCAACTGCTTTAAGAACAGCAACAGCAGAGAAGGTCTCACCCAACGCTGCCCCACCCCTATTCTTACAGATGGGAAAAGTGAGGCCTGAGAGGTCAGGGGACTTGGCCAAAGCAGAGCATACAGTGCAGAGCTGGGAGTAATCCCAGAGATGCTGACTCCTAATCCAGTGCTCCTCCCCCTGCACCAAGCTGCCTCCAGGGGCCAGGGCTTTTCAGGGAGCTCAAGGGCATGGGTGTCCACAGGGAATGGGGCAGGAGGAAGCCCAGGGAATGATGCCAAGACAGAATGAGAGGGATAAGAGAAGTTTGCTGAGAGAACAGACCCCAGAGGCAGCACTCAGCCAGCTGGGTTAGGGCTCAGCAGTGAAAGCAGGGTGGGCTGGGCAGAGGTTGGCTGCTGTTGTCTCTCACACCCCACCCTCCCATTCATCACTGGGCACAGGGTGCGCTCACTCACCCCATCTCCTCCAAGAAGCCTTCCTAGGAGCCTCCTTGAGGAAGGGCCCTGGCTCTTCCTGGGTTCCTGGCGCCCTTGGGTGCACTTCTCCTTAGCCCTTGTCTCAGGCTATTGTTTTCTGTTTGCTTGTTTGTCTCTTCAGCCACACCGGGTGCTCCCTGAATGCAGGGCTGGAGCAGCCAGCCCTGGGCCTGGCCCAGAGTGGGTGCTCAGGAAGTGTGTGCTGGATCTGTTCTCCCCTTTAGCAAACACGTCTGCAGCACCCACGTTCTGCTTATTGTTGTTGTTGCATGTCGTTAAGTCAATTCAGACTCAAAGTGACCCTATATGACAGAGTAGAACTGCCCCATAGGGCTTCCAGGTCTTCTCTCCTGCAGAGCTGCTGATGGGTTCCAACCGTCAACCTTTCAGTTAGCAGCCAAGCGCTTAACCATTGCTAGTTTCTGTGAATTCTGGCAGTGCCACAGCCAGGGCCCTGCCCTTCTCAGGCTCACACTTAAGCAAAGGAGATGGGGTAGCCAAGAGACAGTGACAATAGTGCCACTGTGGGGGCTGTAGAGCCCATAGGAGGGCCAGACTGCTGCAATGAGCAGGTAAGTGGTGGCCTTGCACGGGGCTAGCTCCTTGCAGGTCCCTAGGAGAACCACCCACTTCTGTGAGAGACTGAGTAGTGAGCAAGTTGCCCTGGCCCCTCTCAGTTCCACTGCCCTCCATGCCTCTCTCCCTGTGGCCTCACGTAAAGACGGCTGCAACAGGAGATAGAACCACTGTTACCACACACTTGCGAGCCAGGCCCTGCACCACTGTTACCACACACTTGCGAGCCAGGCCCTGCACCACTGTTACCACACACTTGCGAGCCAGGCCCTGCACTAAGGACTTTGGCAGTATTCACTCTGCCCCTCAGAAGAGCCAGTGGGAGGAAAATAGGCACCAAGAGGCTGTTCACTGCTGGGAGTGCACAGCTAGCCCATGACAGAGGCCTGCTCCATTCTACCCACAGCTCTCTCTGGCCCCATTCATGCAGATGACAGGCTAATCTCCCCCTCAAACAAGCTGATGGGCCTGGGGCTGCCTCACTGGGCAGGAAGCCCACCCCCAGCCAATCCCGTGTGAGTGCATATACCCTGGCCCACGTACCAGGCACTGTGCAGGCACTCGGGGCATGGGGACAGTGCAGTGACACTGTCTGCAATCCCTGCTCATTTACGGGGCAGCAGCATGCCAAGCACTCCACATGCACTCCCATTCCATCCTCACAGCGGCCTAGACATCTCACAGGTGAGGAAACGGGCTCAGAGGGGTTAAGCAATTTGCCCATACAGGGTCAGATCCCACCCAGGATCCCTACTCTTCAGCCTGAGCCATCAGCCCCTGCCCTCTAAAGCAGAGTCCCTTCCCACAATGCTCTGCGGCAGCTACAACAGGCATTTCAGCACTAAGAACTTATGTGGGAGGAGGTGGGCTTTGAGCCAAGATTCAAAAGAGGGGATAGAAGTGGGCAAGGCACATGGGAGGGGACACAGCACTAGCAAAGTTCCAGGTGAAAGTGACGGTAGGGAGGAGCCTAGATTGCCTGGGGTCTGGGCCAGGCTAGTCTGAGGGGCTCAAGGGCAGATCCAGGACCCAATCCTATGATGGCCATGCCAAACCCAGACCCAGGAGCTTGGGACTTCAGAGGAAGGATACAGAGGGAGGGGAGGAACTTGACGGGGAGATGAGGAGCTCTGAGAGGAGGACAGGAAGGAGGGGGAGAGAAGCTCAGAGAGGGGGATGGGAAAGGGGGGGAAAGGAGGTCAGAGGGGGACAGGGAGGGGAGAAGACCTCAGAGAGGGGGATGGGGAGGAGGGGGAGAGGAGCTCAGAGAGGAGGACAGGGAGGGAAGAGGACCTCGGAGAGGGGGACAGGGAGGGGAAAGGACCTCAGAGAGGAGGACAGGGAGGAGGGGGAGAGGAGCTCAGAGAGGGGGATGGGAAGGAAAGGGAGAGGAGGGGGGGTAGGAGGGGAGAAGAGCACAGGGTTGAACTGAGCCCTTAGCCCTGAGGCTCAACACCTGCCTGGATGGTGTCTGACCACAGCAGGACTATATCTTTCATGTTTCCGCATACCCTGAAGCACCTGGCACAGCACCCTATTTGATGCTCTATATATTGGTGGGGAGTGTGGGAAGGGGTGAATGCTCCAGCCTGAGGCAAACTCCTGCAAGGCTTCTCCTCAGCTGGGGCCTTTTTATGGGCCCAGTTGACCCTCATCCCTAAGGCAGTTATTCCCTGGCTCGAGAATGTTCTGAATCATCCCCTTTTGGACCAATATAGATGTTCTGGCTTATCCATGGAGCCACTGGGGATGGGGTCCAACAGAGGGAAGCCAGAAAAATGAGCCAGCGTATGAGGGCTAGCAGGAGGAAGGCTTTGTGAGTCAGACGGTGCTTGGGCAGGAGCAGGCTGACATCTGGGGGCTGGAGGCAGTGGGGCAGAGGGAAAGAGGAAAGCCAGGGGGGCCCAGGAGGAAAAGCTGCTAGAAATGAAAAGTGTGTCACTCATCTGGCAAGAAGAGCTAAATCAAGACCCCCTCCCATGTTGAAGAATCAAAAAGTGAAAGAATTAAAAGGGGACACAGAGGGGACATGTAGCCAGAGGGGACCTCTGAGGTTAGGGGGTTGGGTGGCTTTCACAGTTGCTTTAGCCATGAAACACTCAACTCCAAAGCCAGCCCTAACGAAGCATAAAGAAAGTGAGCCGAGCAGGGCTGCTCTCTGTTTTGTGGGGCAGCGGGGAATCTAGAGAGCCAGATCCAGAATCCAGCTGTCTGGTCTGACCCTCCCTGTTATGGATTGAATTGTGTCCCCCCAAAATATGTGTTGTAAATCCTAATCCCTATGCCTGTGGTTATAATCCTGTTTGGGGATAGGTTGTCTTTATTACGTTAATGAGGCAGGATTAGTATAGGCTGTGTTTTAAGTCAATTTCTTTTGAGATATAAAAGCAGATTAAGCAAGCAGAGATGGGGGATATAGATTCGAAGCCACATGAAGAGCATCAAGAAACAAAGGAACAAGGACCTTCCCCCAGAGCCGACACAGACAGCCTTCCCCTAGAGCCAGCGTCCTGAATTCGGACTTCTAGCCTTCTAAACTGAGACCACAGCCTTCAGTGTGGATTATACCTCAACATAAAACAAAAGCCCTCACAACTGGACCAAGAAGCAATATCATGATAAATGGAAAATTCCTAAGGTTGTCAAAGACTTCATTTTAGTTGGCTCCACAATCAACATCCATGGAAGCAGTAGTCATAAAATCAAACAATGTATTATTGCATTGGGCAAATCTGCTGCAAAAAACCTCTTTAAAGTCTTGAAAAGCAAAGATGTCACCTTGAGGACGAAGATGCACCTGACCCAAGCCATGGTGTTTTCAATCACCTCATATACATGGGAAAGCTTGTCAACGATTAAGGAAGACCAAAGAAGAATTGCTGCCTTTGAATTATAGTGATGGCAAAGAATATTGAATATATCATAGACTGCCAGAAGAACAAACAAGTTTGCCTCAGAACTGGTACAGCCAGAGTGCTTCTTGAAAGTGAGGATGGCAAGATGTCTTAGTCATCTAGTGCTGCTGACACCACAAATGGATGGCTTTAACAAACAGAAGTTTATTTTCTCACAGTCTAGTAGGCTAGAAGTCCAAATTCAGGGCATCAGCTCCAGGTGAAGGCTTTCTCTGTCAGCTCTGGGGCAAGGTCCTTGTCATCAATCTTCCCCTGGACTAGGATCTTCTCCGTGCAGAAACCCCGGGTCCAAAGGACACGCTCTGCTCCTGGTGCTTCTTTCTTGGTGGTGTGAGGTCCCCAACTCTGCTCACTTCCCTTTCCTTTTATCTCTTATAAGATAAAAGGTGATGCAGGCCACACCCAGAGAAACTCCCTTTACATAGGCTCAGGGATATGACCTGAGCCAAGGGTGTTACATCCTACCCTGATCCTTTTCATCATAATCCAATCTTGCCTCATTAACCATAGGCAGAGATTAGGATTTACAGCATGTAAGGAAATTATATCAGTCACAAAATGGAGGACAACCACACAATACTGAGAATCATGGCCTAACCAAGTTGACACGTATTTTTTTTTTTTTTAATCAAAAGGGTACCTTTTTTATTACTAATTTTTATTGTGCTTTAAGTGAAAGTTTACAAATCAAGTCAGTCTCTCACACAAAAACCCATACACACCTTGCTAAAAAAAAAAAAATATATATATATATACACCTTGCTACGCACTCCCAACTACTCTCCCCCTAAGGAGACAGCCCACTCTCTCCCTCCACTCTCTCTTTTCGTTGACACATATTTTTGGGGGGCACAATTCAATCCATGACACTCCAACCTTTGCCCCCGCCCCAAAATTCACATCCTTGTCACATGTAAAACACATTCTCCCCATCATATCATAGCAAAAGTCTTAAATCAACTCCAAGTCCAAAGTCCAATAATTCCTCTTCATCTGTGAGATCTAGAATACAAGTTATCTGCTTCCAAAGGTACAATGGCAGAATAGGCACAAGCTTACAAATGGGAGAAACTGGAAAGAAAGAAGGGATAGCAGGCACTAAGCAGGTCAGCAGAGTACATTACATTAGCCCTCAAGGCTTTGAACATAATCCTCTGTTCTCTGCCACAATTTACACAATGGCCCTGCCCTCCAGGCTCTAGGTATTGGCTACATTCTCCAGATTCTGAGTGGAGGCCCCTGGGCCCTGGGTTTCAGCTCCACCTTCAGGGCCCACTGGAACAGCAACTCTGCTCCCTTGGCTTTAAATGCGCCATTCTCCTAGTCCATCTGAGTGGTGACTCCACCCTTAGAAACATCAGAAGCAATGGCTCCAGCCTTTAAAATCCCAGAGGTTGAGGCCATACCTTTTGAGACTGAGGCAGTTCAGCTTTCTGTGTTCCTTGTCTCTTCAGCTTCTGCTTCCTGGTTCCTTGGCCTCTCAGCCCTCAGGCCTCATGCTCGAATCTGCCCTGCTGGGGCAAGTGTTCCAAAGCTCTGTACTCCACCGGTAAGTCCCCGGAGGCACCCCATTCCACCAGAAAGCCTCCTGTGTACAGGCACTCAGCTCTCTCGCTCCATGGGTAGGCTCCAGTGCTGCCTGGTGCTGGTCTCCTGGTTTTGCTGCAGCCGGTCCTCTGCTGCCATTTCTCACCAGCATCACCTTCTCCAGTGTTAACAATTCTCCTCGCTTCCCTCTGAGTCCTCTATCCATTCACAGTTTCAAAACCGCTTCCACATTTTAGGTATCTGTTAGAGCAGCACCCCACTCTCGGTACCAAAATCTTAGTCATCTAGTGCTGCATAACAGAAGAACCACAAGTGGATGGCTTTAACAAACAGAAGTTTATTCTCTCACAGTCTAGTAGACTACAAGCTCAAATTCAGGGCATGAGCTCCAGGGGAAGGCTTTCTCTGTTAGCTCTGAGGAAGGCCCTTGTTATCAATCTTCCCCTGGACTAGAAGCTTCTCTGCGCAGGAACCCTGGGTGCAAAGGATGTGCTCTGCTCCCGGTGCTTCTTTCTTGGTCGTGTAAGTTTCCCAAGTCTCTGCTCACTTCCCTTTCCTTTTATCTCTTGTGAGATAAAAGGTGGTACAGGCCATACCCGAGGAAAACTCCCTTTACATTGCATCAGGGATGTGACCTGAGCAAGGGTGTTACATCCCACCCGAATCCTCTTCAACACAATCCAATCTTGCCTCATTAATCATATGCAGAGATTAGGATTTACAACATACGGGAAAATTATATCAATCACAAAATGAAGGACAACCACACAATACTGGGAATCATGGCCTAACCAAGTTGACACATATTTTGGGGGGACACAATTCAATCCATGACATGAGACTTTGTCTCAGGTACTTTGGACATGTTATCAAAAGGGATCAGTCCCTGGAGAAGGACATAATGCTTGGTAAGGTAGAGGGTCAGAGAAAAAGAGGAAGACCCTCGACGAAATGGATTGACACAGTGGCTGCAACAATGTGCTCAAATATAGCAACCATTGTGAGGATGGCACAGGAATGGGCAGCATTTCATTCTGTTGTACATAGGGTCGCTATGAGACAGAAATCAACTCAATGGCACCTAACAACAATAAGCTTCGAGAAAATAAATTTCTGTTTGTTAAAGCTACCCACTTGTGGCATTTATGTTATAGCAGCACTAGATAACTGAGACACTCCCCAAAGGGGCAGGAAGGCCCCACTGGCCAGGAAGAAGGTTACCCTCCAACAAAATGCAGGGTCATGTGATACCTGAGACTGGCTTGCCATGCAGGCCTCTCTGCCCCTGGACCCCAGGGGCAGATACTCTTACAGCATCTAGCAGTCGCCTGCCAGGGTCTTGCCATGCGGGGGTCCCTAGGGAACTCTTCCTATGGCATTCCTGCCCAGAGTTCAGTCAATGCATTAGAGTTGCTGGCACGCCCAGACTTGCAGCATCATCCTGGGCAGCCGAGCCATGCCCCACCACCTACTGGCATCGCCCAGATGCTGCACAGCTCCTTAGCTCTGCCATGTCCCAAATAGATTCAAATCTTCCCCCACAGCTGTGCTCCCTGGGATCATCCCTGACTCCCCTCACCCTTCTAAATCTCTCTGCTCTGCTTCTTCTTGCCATCTCATCAGCGCCACCCTCCTCCTGGGCATCATGTCATCTTCTGCCCAGATCACTATAACTGCCATCCAAGTGGGGTCTCAGCCTTAAGCCTTGCCCCCTTTACTCAGCAGTCTTCTGACTCCTTCAGTACCTCAGTGTGCCCATCGGTAAAACGGAATAGCCCATGGCCTGTGTCAAAGATGTTCATGAAAATGCTTTGAAAGCTGCAAATGTTACACAAATTGGAAGTGATGTTTTTAGAATAAGCAGTGAGGGGGTTGTGCCCTGAGATTTTGGGGGACCTGACCAAAGCCCAGGTCTAAATATAAGGTAGGACATGCACGTACTGAGTCTGGGTTTTTACTGAGCAGGAAGTGTAAAGTGAAGAGAGTGTTGTCATCTTTCAAACCACCCCCTTGGGAGCTAAGCTCATGTTCCCTTGAGGCTGCCATTGCCTTCCTGGGAGGGAATGTCAAAGACTGTGTGCGGCAAAGACTTTGGAAAACAGTAAGAGCTCCAACTTGTTGGACTTATTATGTGCCAGGCAGTGTTAAGTGCTCTGCCTTTATTAATCATCTACTCCTTGTAACTCTGGGGGAAAGAGTATTATTCTCATTTTATTGATGAGGAACTTGAGGCTCAGAGAATGGAAGTCACTTGTCCAAGTCATACTGGAATAGCTGGTGGAGTCAAGATGAGGACCCAGGCTTGACTAACTCCACAGCCTGCAGAAGTACCTCCTGGACAACAGCCTCCGTTCTTTGCAGGTGGACCTAACTTTCCTAAATGGTCAGTTCTATGGCTCCAAATCTAAGGAGCAGGAGTGCGGTCCCTCTAGATATTAACAGTTGAGTTAAAAATAAAATGTGGTGGGAATCCCACAAAAGCAGAAAGATTTTAATGGTCTGGATTATGAAGGAGCCTGAAAAGAGAAGGCCTAGCCCTGGAAGTGGAGGATCTGGCTTCCAAAGCAGATTTTTTTTTTTAAAGGATGGATGGCTTTTGGTAAACTACGAAGCCTGAGGCAAGTGAATCTGCTGTTATATCTTGTATCTTTGTATCTTTGGAGCCTTTGCAAGATGAGCAAGCAGAGTCTGAGGTGAGACCAGAAGGAGAAATTGGCCAGAAATTGCTCAGTGATGAAGGCCATGACCTTTCCTGAGCTGTGTCACGGACAAGGTGTGGAATATCTTAGGGGCACCTTGTGCTTGAAGGCAGGGGCATGAAGCATGAAGGAAATGGACTCTGGAGGGCCAATGGGCAATAGAAAGCTGTTGGAGAATTCTCTTTGTGGGAGAGGCTAGGGATAACCCCTACTTTACCTGGCTTCCAGAACTTCTTCACAGTCATCCAGTCCTTCTTGCTATCCTCTGAGGCTGCCCTGCCCTCTGAGTCCTCGTGGTCTGTGGGCTCACCCACCCACTGCAGGCCATAGTCATTGAGGAACCGCTGGGGGAAAAAAAGGTGGAGATGCTGGGAGCACTGTCAACTCAGCCCCTTCCCAGGGAAAATGCAGCATCAGCCCAGTGCCTAGCCTCGGTCTTCAGCTTCCAGAGCCAACTGGACAAAGGGGATGGGCTGGGGGATCAGCCACTTCCTGGCTATGTGACCTCAGAAAGCCACTTCACCTCCTAGAGCCTCAGACTCCTCCTCTATAAAATGGAGATGAAGTACCTGCCTCTCAAAGGCTCTGAAGACGACTCAGATGATTCATGTCAAGTACTTAGCTGGGTGCTTGGCACAAGCAAGAACTCCGTCAAGTTAGCCATTATGGCTGTGGGGAACCGTGTGAGGCTAGGCCTTAATGGGACTGGCCTGAGTGTGAGGAGGCAAGGACGCCCCGCCCTGCAGGAACTGAGAGGACATGGCCACCACACGCCAGCCCCACTAGGGCTTGGCCTCATATCCTCTATGCTACAGGAAAACAAGTTGTATACACTTCCTGTTGCTGCTTCTTTACCTCCCTTTCTTTCCAACCTGACCTCCATCTCCACAATTCACTAAAACTACTCATGCCATGGCCACCAACAACCTCCACGTTGTCAAACACAGCACATTTCTGGCTTCATCTCTTTCAACGCGTGCCTGGTTTTCCTCCTACTTCATGGGCTATACCTTTTGAATTTGCTTTGCTGGTTTCCCATCTATTTGCTGGTACCCAACATCTATGTTGGAGGGCCCAGGGCTGAGCCCTCTTCTTCTCTCTATACTCTCTCCTTTGTGGTTCTAATCAGTCCCAAATATATATATGGATGGTACCCAAATTTATATCTAGTGCAGATCTTACTTCTGAGCCCCAGACTCAAATTCCCAACCATCTACACTTGGATGTCTAATAACCAAACCTGCTGCCATTGAGTCGATTTGAACTCACAGCGACCATATAGGACAGAGTAGAACTGCCCCATAGGGTTTCCAAGGAGCACCTGGTGGATTCAAACTGCCGACCTCTTGGTTAGCAGCCATAGCTCTTAACCATGACACCACCAGGGTTTCCAGACGTCTAACATGCATCTCAAAATTTATTCATCCAAAACAGTCATGACCTTCTGCCCTTACTGCCCAAGCTGCCTCCCCTCCAGGTTTTTCTGTCTCAGTCAAGGATACCTCCATTCATGACCTATTTCTCTCTCTAACACACTATCCCTGACAACCTGCAAGGCCTCTGGGCACCAGCTCCAAAGCAAACATGAATCCATCCACTCTGTCCATCTCCTCTGCTACCATCCTAGTTCAAGCCACTGTTGTCTCTCTCCAGGACAGTTGTAACAGCTGCTTCTACCTGCTTCCCTCTTCCACTTGTGCACCCCTGCCAACCTGTTCTCTGCACAGCAGGGTGATCTTTTTGTCACATTGCTCCTCTACCTAAAACCCTCCTATAATTTCCCGTTCTTGGAACAGAATCCAACCTTCACCATGAGAGAGCCCCATGTGATTTGCCCTGTCGGGCTCTTGAGCCTCTTCTCCTTCTCCCTCTTGTTCACCACAACCAGGGACCACAAGCCAAGTTTATGTGACAAGTGGTAGGGCCTTTGTACGGGTTCGGCCTAGATTCTTTTCCCCTAGTCTACAAGGCCAGCCCCTCCTCTAGAAGTTTCTATGCATTCCCTGTTTAATTATCTCATGGCACTCTGTAATTGTGTGTTTTTCTGTCTACTTGTTTACGTCTCTTTCCCCCTCCACACGGTAGACCCCATGAGGACAGGGCCATGTCTGTCCTGGTCACACTGTATCCCAGTATCTGCCAGGGTGCCTGATACACAGTAGGTACCTTGTGTGAGTGTGTTAAATTAATGAAGCAATAATTGTATGGATCCCTGAACATGTAAGCCAACCATAACCTGTGCCCGAGGCTCTGGGGCACAGCTCTCACCCCCCTTCAGCAGCAGTGCAGAGAAGGTCCATGGGCTGCAGGGGCTTCCAGCAGGCAGTGCAGGGAGCAGCTGGGTTTCCCCACAGCCCAGGTGTGAACAGGCCTCTTGTGGGAAGGGCTTGCAGCTGCAGCTGAGGCTTGGGGGTTTGCTTCTTTGGCCTTACGTAAGATTGGGGCTTTAGAAACCAACTCTGCATGGAGAGGGAAAGAGGAGAGACCCCAGGCAAAACTTCCAGCAGGGCCAGAGAAAGTGTGCCTGGGACCTTTCCTTGTGCCTGGTGTCTCTCTAGTTCAATTCCTGCCTCACCCCTCCCCATGCCCCATGCCCTCCCAGGACAGCTCCTCCCTCCTCTAATTCCCGACCCCAGCGCTGCCGTGACACCAAGCTGGCACTCAGTGCTAAGTTATGATGTTCCCTTTCCCTGCCTCTCTCTCCCATCAGACTCAAAGGTGGAGCTTGGGTCTGAATAATGTGCATTTCCCCAGCTCCTGGCACAGACCTGGGCATCAGTCACTGCTGTGTGAGTGATGAGTCAGTGAGTGGTGGCCAGAGTAACTGAATCACTGGGTGAGAAGTCATGTTCTGAGGTAGGGAACGGCCTTGGCCACTTCAGCAAACATGTATGCCTGGCACTGTGCTAGGTCCTGGGCGTACAGCAATGAACACAAGGGATGTGGTCCCTCTCATGGAGTTCACAGTATGGCAGGGAAGAGAAATGAAGCACTAAGAAAGCACATGACAGAGGGAGGGCCTCCTGGGGAAGTGACCTTGATTTGAGACTAAGAGTGAGTGAAAACTGACCAGGGAAGGTGAGAAAAAACATTTCGGGTGGAAGGAATGGCATGGGCCAAGGTCTGGAGGTAGGAAAGAGCCCCAAGTAGTCAAAGAATCAGAGGAAGGGCCCCATGGCTGGAAGGAAATGTGAAGGAGAGAGTGGTTCAAGACGAGACCGAAGCAGTAGACAGGGGCTAGCCCACAGGAACTGTGGTAAAGACTCTGGCATTTAGCTCAAGAGCAGTGGGAAGCCATGAGGTCTACTGAACAGGGGAGTGATGTGTCCAGGCTCCACAAGGCGGGTGTGCCTTGGCATTGGACATCTCCTTGGCTCTTTAAACTCTAGGTTAGTCTTTAAACTCTATGTTAAACATGGGCTAGGACCCTGGTTGGAATGGAGGGGCTCAGGGAAATGGGCTCTAACCTAGTACCTAAAGGGCACACACTGAAAGCCAGGGACTGGGGCCCTGCCTCTCACCTCCATCTCGCTGACCTGCTGTTGTAGCTGCATGCACATGGTCTCCAGCTCCTCCTGCCGCTGCAGGGCCGCCTCACCTTCGGGGAAAGATGGGGACAGGGTTCAGCTGCCCAGTTCAGAGGCTGCAGGCCACCTCTGGAGAAGCTGCCCTCTGAGAACACTAAACCAACAAAACCACACCAGTTGCTGTCAAGTCGATTCCAATTCATGGCAACCCTACAGGACAGAGTAAAATTGCCCCATATGGTTTCCAAAGAGCACCTGGTGGATTTTAACTGCTGACCTCTTGATTAGCAGCTGTAGCTCTTAACCACTGTGCTGTTGTTGTTGCTGTTAGGTGCCATCGAATCGGTTCTGACTCATAGCGACTCTATGCACAACAGAACGAGACACTGCCTGGTCCTGCGCCATCCTTACAATTGTTGCAGCCACCATGTCAGCCCACTTCGTTGAGGGTCTTCCTCTTTTCCGCTGACCCTGTACTTTGCCAAGCATGATGTCCTTCTCCAGGGACTGATCCTTTCTGACAACATGTCCAAAGTATGTAAGATGCAGTCTTGCCATTCTTGCTTCTAAGGAGCATTCTGGTTGTACTTCTTCCAAGACAGATTTGTTTGTTCTTTTGGCAGTCCGTGGTATATTCAATATTTTTCACCAGCACCACAATTCAAAGGCGTCAATTCTTCTTCGGTCTTCCTTATCCATCATCCAGCTTTCACATGCATATGATGCAATTGAAAATACCATGGCTTGGGTCAGGCACACCTTAGTCTTCAAGGTGACATTTTTGCTTTTCATCACTCCCCTGTTCAGTAGACCTCATGGCTTCCCACTGCTCTTGAGCTAAATGCCAGAGTCTTTACCACAGTTCCTGTGGGCTAGCCCCTGTCTACTGCTTCGGTCTCATCTTGAACCACTCTCTCCTTCACACTTCCTTCCAGCTATGGGGCCCTTCCTCTGATTCTTTGACTACTTGGGGCTCTTTCCTACCTCCAGACCTTGGCCCATGCCATTCCTTCCACCTGAAATGTGACAGGCCCTCGGGAGACCAGTACCCCCAAGCCCCCAGGTTAGAGGTTGCTGAGGGTGGAACTGAGTCTCCTTTACCCTTCAGACAGTGTACCCGGTGCTTGGGCTGAGCTCTCTCTGCCTTCAGGGGCTCAGTCCCACATAAGAGGGTGCAAAGCAACTCAAGCACTGTCCTGGCTGTGTCCCTGCCCCTCTGGGCTCAGCTGTCCAGACCCACTACAGGAGTCAGCTGGATGTTCTTGGACCCCTGACGCACAGAAGTCACTGCCAAGCTCTCAGGAGCCACCAGCCCAGGGAAGTGCCTGACCCAGGGGGCCACTCAGATCAACAGAGGTCAGGCTGTGCCCACTGAGAGGGCCTTTTACCTCGGTTTTGCTGAAGGTTCTGCACCAAGTCCTCCAGGGCCAATATCTTCTTATCCTGCAGTAGCAAGGTACAGGGTCAGCATAAGCCCTGTGACTCCCAGAGCCCAAGGAAGTAGGGAATGGGGGATCCCCAGCTCCTCCAGAGGGGAAGGCCCAGAATTTTTGCCTATGTGGGGATGCTGGGGAGCTTAAAGCCCCTACTCCCCTACCCTTTGGCACAGTCGTTGCTCCTATACCTCACGTAACCCTGGTGATTCCTAGTGAAGTGGGGAGAAGGTGTGAAGCATACCCCAGGTATCGCAACCAGTGTCTGGGGGTGTAGTGCTCAGTGGCCTATTGCTGCTACCCAGTCCAAGGACCTCTGGGCCCTCATCAGTTGTGCAGAAGGTCCCTAGTCTCTCTATCCAGGATCACAAGGACCTTGATCAGTCCCAGGCCCAGACCTGACCCTCCGCTGGGCAGCTCAGTCAGGGAGGTGGTCCCAGGACTCATGTTCTGGCTTTCTCACTGGTCTCTCTGGCTGCCCCATCCTGGGACCCTCCACCCTGCAGACTGGCCCCTGGGCCTTCCTGCCTGGTATCCCACCTTGGACAGCATCTCGACAGACTGGGCCTTCACCTGCCGCTCCAGATCCTGCAACTTCCTTGCCATGGAGGACATCGTGTCCAAGTCATGGAGTACAGCGCCTGCCAACCAGACAAGTCCTTTGGAGCTCAGGCCAAGAGCTGACGCTTGGGCGGCGGGGGTGGGATCCCCAGGAGCCAAAATAAAAGTAATGATAGCAGCTAACACTTAGGCACTTATGAACTGTTCTAAACCCTTTACATAGATCAATTTGTGTAATCCTTACAATGTGCCTACGAGGTAAACGAACTGTTATCATATCCTTAGGAAAATGATACACAGAGAGACTAAGTCATTTGTCAGGGTCACACAGCTGGTAAGTGGTGTAACGTATGAGTCACAACATCTTGAAGCATTCTTGTCAGAAAGTTTACCTTCCATCCAGTCAAGCCTCTAAATCTAACCTCCAGATTATGGTGGACAGAGGAACACATTAACAACGCTGCAGGCAAACAACCAGACAGATTCATAATGTAGGACATTCTGCAAGACAACTGGCCTGGACTCTTCAAAGAAGTCACTGTCATTTTGGTAAGAAGGCAGAGAGACTGTTCTAAAGTAACAAACTACAGAGACAAAACAATCAAACACAGTGCATGAAGCGCAACTGGATCCTAGATCGGGGGAAAATAGCTTTAAGGGAGATTTTGGTCAGACACAAAAGGACAAATATGATATGGCCCCACTTAGATGAAATATCTAGAATGGGCAAATGCAGAGAGACGAAAGTTTATTAGTGGTCACCATGGGCTGGGGGAGAAGGGAATGGGTGTGACTGCTGAAGGGTACTGAGTTTGTTTTGGGGTGACATAAAACTTTTGGAAGTGGAATAGTGGTGACAGTAGCATAGCATGATGAATGTAATTAATGTCCCTGAATTCTATGCTTAGAAATGGTTAAAATAGCCAAAAAAAAGAGAGAGAGATTTTGGGACACTGGGAAAATTTGAATGTGGGATGTTAAACCGGAGCCAAACCCACTGCCGTCAAGTTAATTCCAACCCATAGCAACCCCAAGGGACAGAGTAAAACTGCCCCATAAGGTTTCCAAGGAGCAGCTGGTGGATTACAACTGCCAACCTTTTGGTTAGCAGCCATAGCTCTTAACCACTGTGCCACCAGGGCTCCTGTAGTACATTAGACAGTATTACAAACTATTCGTGTTCTTCGGCGTGTGACAATGGTACTGTGGTTATGCATTTCCTTATTCTTAGGATACGCACATCGACATATTTAGAGGTGAAATGTCATAGCTGCCATTTATTTCTAAATGGTTCATCCAAAATATACATTAACATTCATAGATCTGCACACATGGCTATCTATTGTTGAACCTAGATGGAGGCCACATGGGTGATGGTATACTATCACGTCCACTTTTTTGTATGCTGAGAATTTTCTAAAATAAAATGTTTAGGAAAAGAAAAAACAAGAGAGGCACAGGGAAAAAGCCCTCTTCTTCCCCTGGATGCTGCCCTTTCTACCTGTGCAGCAAGAATTGCAGCCATCACCACACAACCATGAGGGGCAGACACATTGAAGTTGTCTCCAGAGAAAGGTGGAAAACCCTGAACTTTTTATTTTTTTCATTAATAATTTCTTTTTGTTGCTATTGTTCTTGAGACTATATACAGCAAAAACATGCACCAATTCAAGTCTCTACATGCACAATTCAGTGGCACTGGTCACATTCTTGGAGTTGTGCAACCATTCTCATCCTCCTTTTCTGAGTTGTTCCTCCCCCATTAACATGAACTCACTGCCCCCTAAGGTTCCTATGTAATCTTTCGAGCTGCTGTTGTCAGTTTGATCCCATACAGATAGTTCTTAAAAGAGCACAATGCTCAAGGCAGACATTCTTTACTAGTTAAGCTGAACTATCATTTGGTTTTAAGACTGCAGGCAGTATTGTTGGTTTAAGGTTCAAAAATTACCTCAGGGCAACAGTTTCAGGGATTCATCCAGCCCCCATGGTCCAGAAAGTCTGGATTCCATGAGAATTTGAAATTCTCTTCTACGTTTTGACCCATTTGATTAGGACTCTTCTATTGAATTTTTGAAAAAATGTTCAGTAATGGGAATTCCATAGAATCCTAATCAAAAGGGGAAAAATGCAGAAGAGAATTTCAAATTCTCATGGACTCCAGACTTCCTGGAACCATGGAGGGTGTATGAATCCCTGAAACAATTGCCCTGAGATAATCTTTAAACCTTAAACCAAAACAATAATAATAAAAAACCTATCTATATGGGATCAATCTGACCACAGCAATGCAAAAGATCAGACAGGAGCCTTAGCTAGCAGTAACTTTATGTTAATGAAGGAAGAACAACTCAGAAAAGGAGGGTGAATGTCACTGCTGAATTGGTACATGTTTTGCTGTGTATATTCTCAACAACAAAATAAGATCAGTTAGTTTAAAAAAAGGCAATTTGAATCCACCAGGCGCTCCCTGGAAACTCTATGGGACAATTAGTCTTAAAAAAAAATGTTCAGTAATGGTAGCCCGGCACCATCCAATGAGAACATTAACTTTTTATTTTTCTTTCCTTTCATAGATTCTTTTTTTTTTAAATTGTTTACAAATCAAGTCAGTCTCTCATACAAAAAGTTATACACACCTTGCTATGTACGCCTAGCTGCTCTCCTCCTAATGAGACAGCACATTCCTCCTCTCCATCCTGTATTCCCCAAGTCCATTCAACCAGCTCCTGTCCCCCTCTTCCTTCTCATCTTGCCTCCAGACAGCAGTTGCCCACACAGTCTTAAGTGTCTACCTGAGCCAAGAAGCTCATTCCTCACCAGCATCATTGTCTATCTTTTAGTCCAGTCCAATACCTGTCAGTGGAGTTGGTTTCAGGAATGGTTCCAATCTTGGGCTAAAAAAGGGCCCAAGGACCATGACCATCAGGGTCCCTCCAGTCTCAGTCAGAACATTAAGCCTGGTCTTTTTACGAGAATTTGAGGTCTACATCCCACTGTTCTCCTGCTCCATCAGGGATTCCCTGTTGTGTTCCATGTCAGGACAGTGATCGTGGTAGCTGGGCACCATCTAGTTCTTCCGGTCTCAGGCTGATGGCCCTTTCTAACTCTTGGGCTCATCTTTACCATATATCTTTGGTGTTGTTCATTCTCCTTTGTTCCAGATAGTTTGAGACCAGAACATTAACTCTTGATGATGTCTCTGAGTTGCTGAATTAACAGCTCTGGAGCTGCCTCCTTAGGACTCTTGGTAGGTGGGATAATAAATCTGCCTTAAGTCCCATGTTAGTTGAGAAAAGGTTTTCTCTGACTTGTATTCAAAAACTTCCTGACTGATATAGCCAGAGATATACACATTTGGGAGCTGTCAGCACTTAGAGCACGGATGAGCTCACTGAGGTGAAGAGTAGAGAGAAGAGAATCCAGGCAGGAGAACGACCACACTGGAAAGCTGGGAGGAAGAAGGATCTAGAAGAGAGGGCCAAGAGAAAAGAGCCTGGGAGGTAGGAGGACAACCCGGTGAGTTGCATCATGGCAGCCCAGAGACAAGGGTGTTCTGAGAAGGAGGGACAGTGAACTGTGTTGAGTGCAGCTGAGCAGAAAAGCAAGAAAGGGAGGACAAGTCCTTACTTGTGACCTTGGTGGGAGCAGTTACTGAATGGCAGGGATAGACACCCGCTGTGTAGGATGGGAGTGAATGAGAGGGGAGAAGTGGAGAGAGGACATAGACAGCTCTTTTAAGCAGAAGAGCTGGTTGTTGTGGTTACTATTGAAAGGATCCCCAGCTGGGGTGTAGGAGATTCTGGCTTTGTGACTAAATGGCTGTGGGACCCTGGGCCAGGCCCTTCCCATCTCTGGGGCTCAATTCCCCCACCTGTAAAATGGAGGGGGTGTTTGGTCGAGGATTATCGCTGACCTGATAGGTAGCCATCACTCTGAGCACCCTCTGTGTAACAGGTACTGGCTAGGGGTCTCTGTCCAGCAGCATTTCACCAAGTCCTCGCCTCAACACACTGAGCTAGGTGTTCCCATCCCCATTTCACAGAGGTGGAAATGGAGACAGACACCCAAGATATCACAGCTAGTGGAAAATTTTACCCTCATCCTCAGCTCCTCCAGACTCCCAGCTCAGACTTTGATCCTGCCCAGCACTCCACACAGCTCATCCTGGCCTGCACAGGTTGCCCCTTCTTCCCAGGCCTGCTAAATCCTACCTCCTCTGGAAAGCCACCTGGTCAGCTGCATCCCACTTCAGGCACCTTCATGATCTCTGCATCACCAGAGTCCACTGGGGATGGTGGGGGCCAGGTTAGGTGGGCTATGCAGGAAATAGATGGCCAGAGGCTGAGCTCCACCTCAGCCCCTTCATCCTCCTCCAATCCTGAATCCTGAACCCACTGACATCACATGTGATGGTAACTCCAGCCCGGTCCACTCCAGAGGCTCCAGCCACAGCCTGGGGCTTGGCCAGACCTGCTGAGCCAAGGTTGGGGGACTACGTGGGTTTATGCCAAACCAGGCTCTGAACAGGCCTGGGGTACAGGCACATGGACACAAGTCAGCCAGGAGTAGGAGGCAAAGAATAGAAGGTGTCCTCCCTCTCTGGGCCTCGCCGTCCCCTCCTCTGGGGCCCCCTCCTGCTACCAAAGACTCAGACACCTTCTGGCATCTGCTCTCACCTTGCCAACCCACAGGGGCGCCTATTCTTCCGTAGCAGGAAGGGACCAAGAGCCTTTCTTCTGAGCCATGTCTGTCATCCAGCACATCTGTCTCATCTTCTGCAGAAAGGGATGCCCGGGTCACTGCTCTGGGGCCGAGGCCTGTTCTCTGTCCCCAAGGGTTTGAGGACAGAAGAATTGCGAGGTCAAGGAGCAAGGATACAACCAGAATGAGCCACCTCTGGGAGGCTCCTGGGGGGAATCAAGTGGCCATCCAGCACCCTGGGGACAGGAATGGGTTGGGATCCAAAGGCCTGAGCCTACAAGGGTCAGGGCAGTGATGTGAGGACAGGGCTTCAGGCAGGAAGGGCTGTAGCGAGCTAAAGGAGGCTGTGGGGAGAAGGAGGGCTGGGGAATCTCAGCCCCCACATGGTTTCTAGGCCCCCAACGGCCAACCACGTGGTGAGTTGAGGGCCTTGAATGTTTAACAGCAACATCTCTGCTAAGGGTGTGTAGCTTCCCAATCTGAAAGCTGCCAGGAGGGAAGCCTCATCCTCAGGGAGTGGTTGGGGGAGCTGTAGATAACACTGCAGTCAGGCCAGCACTCTGGCTCACACGAGTGTTCATCATGTGCCTTCCCTCCATCTTCCCAACCCCATGGAGGACCAGGCAGACAGGAGAAAAGGACACGAGGGCAGAGCCCACACTTACCATCTCCATAGATTTTTATTCCTCGTTTCCTGGGAACCCGGGCAGGAAGGAGAAGGAGGAAATGCAAGTTAGGGCCACCTGGGTTGCTGGTCTGCAGAATAAGGGCTGCAGCTGCCCCCTTCTCCCCCACTACCTCCCCACCAAGGCTAAACTGGATGAGCACATCCACCCCCAATCCCAACCCCAGCATGAGGAGAACCAAGGGACAGGTTTTAGGGTGTCCAACTCCTTCCAAAAGAGAAGGATGGGACAGAACTGAAGGTCAGTCTCAGGTGGGAAGCCTAGAAGACTTCCTAAGCTCAGGAGCCACCTCAGCTCGGCTGTGAAACAGCCATGGGACCCCTATCACTTAGCCTCTCTGTGTCTCCTTGGCTTCAGAATGACTCAAAGTGGTGTCTGGAAGAGCAAGAAGGAAAGAGAAGCAAAAAATGCTTCGAAACAATGAAAGTGCTAGACTAAAAAAGATGAAACCTATTGCTGACAAGTTGATTCCAACTCATAGTGATCCTATAGGACAGAGTAGAACTGCCCCATAGAGTTTTCAAGGAGCACCTGGTGGATTCGAACTGTTGACCTTTGGGTTAGCAGCCATAGCGCTTAACCACTACACCACCAGGGTTTCCAGTAAGGTGTACTTTTTACTGAGAGCCCAGCACAGGGCCAGGCCTGAAATAGGTTCACCATCAGTGCTTGCAGAGTTAATAAATGAACAGATGATGAGTAGATGGATGGTGAACCATTCCTACAGGGCCCAGATGTCACTAGAGAGCACAATCCAGTTTATGGTTAGAACCAAAGTAGAGCTTCCCAAAAGAAGAAAAAAGAATAAGATCAGGTATCAGGGAAAGTCACTCTTCTTTGTTTCCCCCAAGACACCAGGAGTCATTCTACTCTGGCCACACGAGGTTGAGAGGACAGGGGGATGGACATGAAGCCCCCATAATGCCTGGCCTTACCCTGGATTCACAGGCTCCGACGGCAAGGGCACTCTCCGGGTCTTTCCAAGAGAAGCCAAAGGTGAACTCATAGTTCTACTTCTAGCTTCTAGCCATCAGGAACTCCCTGAGAAAAAGAAGGAAGGAATTCAGTCCTTAGGGACAGAGGGAGCCCAGATGGACCCAGAAGCCAGCCTGAAGTTTTGTCTTCTCTGGCTACTTCTCCCAGGAGGGAGCACTGTCCACTGAACAGTACCCCCACCTCTTCCTGATGCCCAACAGAAGTTTCTGCAGGAAGCTTGGCTGTAGCCATACCTTGAATCCCTGTGCTGATGTCTGTGTCTTAGGCAATTCAGCTCTCTGCTCTGACTCTGGAAGCCTTTGGCCTGGTGGTTCTTGGAAAAGGGTGGGGTGGGATGCAGAGCTGAGCTAGAATCTTGGGACTTCCCTGATCTTAGGGCCGGGCACAAGACTACCCAGGAGGCCTGGGGCTTCAGTCAACATAAAGCCCAGGTCTCTCTGCCCCTCCTGCCAGAACCCAGGTACCACATCCAACATCTCACAGAGCCAGAAGGGCCACCCAAAGGCAGGACTCAATGAAGATAGAGTCCACATGGTACAGAGGGGTGAGCCCTCAGGCCTTGGACGGACTCTGCCACCTACTAGTGTAACCCACACCTCAATTTCCTTTGGTATAAAATGGGGATAGTAATAGCTTGGCTGCTAACTGAAAGGTCAGTGGTTCAAACCCACCAGCCACTCCACAGGAGAAAAGACCTGGTGATATGCTCCCGTGAAGATTATAGCATAGGAAGCCCTGTGGGGCAGTTCTACTCTGTCACATAGGGTTGCTACGAGCTGGAATTGACTTGGTGGCACACAACAGTCATACCAACCATGTGGGGCTTTTGAAGGATTCGAAGAGATAATATATGTAAAGCACCTAGCACGGTGCCAGGCTCGAAAGAAGCACTTAAATACGTGAGTTGTGGCTATTGCGGTTTTTGTTGTTATTGGCACATAGAAGGCACTCAAATGTTAGTCTCCCTTCCTTCCTTCTTCCTTCTGGCAAGATGAATGCACATCAGGGACATAACTACAGGCTACTACTCAATTCGGTGAAGAGAGGATATTATGTGGCTAACATCTAGTTCCCTATGTGGCGCAAATGGTTTGTGGTAAACTGCTAACCTAAAGACTGACAATTCGAACCTACCCAGTAGTACCATGGAAAAAAGTCCTGGTGATCTGTTTCTGTAAAGATTATAGCCAAGAAAACCCTAATGAGCAGTTCTACTCTTTAACACATGGGGTCTCCAGGTATCGGAATCGAAAACAACAGGTTAATATCTAGGAATCCCAGAACCAACAGGTCTCCATTAGTGCCTGAACCAAATCTTTGTAGGACAAATCCAACGAAGTCCCCCTTTAGAAATCTGTGGCACTGGTCTCCAGACTGCCCCTGAAGCTGCCCTGCAAGGGAACCCGCACTGTTTGCAGGCAGCCTCCCTTGCCTTCTTTCTGGAGACTGGGGCTTACACATCCCCTCCTTCTCCATGGGAGCCCTCTTCCAAAGACCAGGCCCAGAGTTTTACCATTTCCACCATCCAGCCTCCCAAATCTGCCCCACTCTGCCCCGGCCCCTGCTCCTGTCTTGTCTGGACATCCACGTGGCTTGTGTGGCCAAGTGTGGTAACCCCTCATGCATTTTCCATACCCTGCCAGACGGGTCTTCTTAAAACACAAAGCTGACAGGTCACTTCCCTGATAAAAGCTTCCCAGGGCTCCTTCTCATCCACAGAAAATAATTCATAATTCCTGATCTGGTCTCAGCCTATGTCTCCAGGCCTCATCCCCCAGCTCACAGCCTCCTGCATGGAAGCCACATGAACTGCTGGCAGTGCCTCAAAGGCACAGGTCTTTGCACATGGGGCTCCCTCTGCCTCAAAACCCCTCCTGGAAGGTTCTCCCCACTTCTACCAGCACCTTTGGCCAGGCTGACTCCTCTTTTTTTTTTTTCTGCTTTTTTTTTTTTTAACTTTTTATTTTAAAATAATGATAGATTCACAGGAAATTAGAAAAATAGTACAGAGAGGTCCTTTGTACCCTTTACCCTATTTCCCTCAATGCTTACATTTATTATAACCAGAGTATAATATCAAAATCAGGAAAATAGCATTGGTACAAGCCAAATCAATGCAAGTACAATCCAAGGCTGGATCTATTGGTACAATCAATACTGGTACAATCCAGTCCGTGTGTACAGTTCTATGCCATTTTCTAATGTGTTGATTCATGTTACCACCACCGTAATCAAGATACAGAACTATCCCGTCACCTCATAACTCTCCCTTGGGCTACCCCTTTATAATCATACCCTCTCTGCCACCGTCCCTAACTCGTGACAACCACTAATCTGTTTTGTATATCTGTAATTTTGTCATTTCGAGAATATTATGTAATAAAGAACAGCGATGAATCTGTGAAACATTTCGTAACATGGAGGAAGCTGGAAGGCGTTATGCTGAGTGAAATCAGTCAGTTGCAAAAGGACAAATATTGTATAAGACCACTATTATAAGAACTTGAGAAACAGTTTAAACTGAGAAGAAAACATTCTTTTGTGGTTACGAGACGGGGGAGGGAGGCAGGGTGGGAGAGGGGTATTCACTAATTAGATAGGAGATAAGAACTACTTTAGGTGAAGGGAAAGACAGCACACAGGGGAGGTCAGCATAATTGGACTAAACCCAAAGCGAAGAAGTTTCCTGAATAAACTGAATGCTTTGAAGGCCAGCGTAGCAGGGGCAGGGGTCTGGGGACCATGGTTTCAGGGGACATCTAAGTCAATTGGCATAATAAAATCTATTAAGAAAACATTTTGCATCCTACTCTGAAGAATTGCGTCTGGGGTCTTAAATGCTAGCAAGCAGCCATCTAAGATGCATCAATTGGTCCCAACCCACCTGGAGCAAAGGAAAATGAAGAACACCAAGGACATAAGGCGATTACGAGCCCAAGAGACAGAAAGGGCCACATGAACCAGTGACTTACATCATCCTGAGACCAGAAGAACTAGATGGTGCCGGCTACAACCGCTGACTGCCCTGACAGGGAACACAACAGAGAACCCCTGAGGAAGCAGGAGAGCAGTGGGATGCAGACCCCAAATTCTCATAAGAGCAGACTTAATCGTCTGACTGAGACTAGAAGGACCCTGGTGGTCATGGCCCCCAGAGCTTCTGTTGGCCCAGGACAGGAACCATTCCCAAAGCCAACTCTTCAGACATGGATTGGACTGGACAATGGGTTGGAGAGGGATGCTGGTGAGGAGTGAGCTTCTTGGATCAGGTGGACACTTGAGACTATGTTGGCATCTCCCACCTGGAGGGGAGATGAGAGGGTGCAGGGGGTTAGAAGCTGGCGAAAAGGACATGAAAAGAAAGAGTGGAGGGAGAGAGCAGGCTGTCTCATTAGGGGGAGAGTAATTGGGAGTGTGTAGCAAGGTGTATACGGGTTTTTGTGTGAGAGACTGACATGATTTGTAAACTTTCACTTAAAGCACAATAAAAATTATTTTAAAAAAGAGTATTATATAAATGGAATCATACAGTAAGTGACCTTTTTTCTAAAAGAAAACAGCTTTATTGAGATGTAATTCACACACCATACACTTCACTCATTTGAAGTGCACAATTCTCAGGTTTGTCAATTATTTCCAGAGTTGTGCAACCATCACCACAGTCAATTTTAGAGCATTTTCATCTCCCTAAAAAGAAACTCCATACCCATTAGCAGTTACTTTCCATTTCCCTCCCAACTCTCCCATCCCCCCCCAATCCAAACCAAACTCACTGCCATCAAGTCAATCCTGATGCATAGTGACACTATAGGACAGAGCAGAACTGCTCCATAGGGTTTTCAAAGCTCTACTCTTCACAGAAGCAGACTGCCACATCTTTCTCCTACGGAGCGGCTGGTGAGTTCGAACCGTTGATCATTTGGTTTGTAGTCGAGTGCTTTAACCACTGCACCACCAGGGCTCCTCCTATCCCTCAGCCACCGGGAAACCACTCATCTACTGTCTGTCTCTATAGATTTGTCTACTCTGGGTATTTTATATAAATGGAATCACATAATAGGCATTCTTTTCCCACTGGCTTCTTTCTCACGTAGCATAATATTTTCAAGGTTCACCCATGCAGTAGCATGTATCAGTACTTCATTCCTTTTTATGGCTGAAAAATACTCTATTGTACAGATGTACCATATTTTGCTTATCCATTCATCAGTTGGTAGATATTTGGGTTGTTTATAATTTTTGGCTATTATAAATAACGCTGCTAGGAACATTTGTATACAAGTTTTTGTGTGGCCATGTTTTCATTTTTCTTGGGTATGTATACCTAGAGTAGAATTGTTGTTGGGTCATAAGGTGACTCTGTGTGTAACTACTTGAGGAACTGCCAGACTGTTTTCCAAAGCAGCTGTACCCACCAGCAGTGTATGAGGGTTCCAATTTTTTCAAATCCTCATCAATTGTGATTTTCTTTTTTATCATTATCTTAGTGGTAGTAAGGAGGCCTGGTGATGCAGTGGTTAAGAGCTCAGCTGCTAACCAAAAGGTCAGCAGTTTGAATCCACCAGCTACTCCTTGAAAATCGTATGGTACAGTTCTACTGTGTCCTATAGGTCGGAATCGACTTGAGGACAATGGGTTTAGTGTGGGAAGTGGTATTTCATTGTGGTTTTGATTTGCATTTCCTTGATAGCTAATGATGTTGACCATCTTGTCATGTGCTTATTGGCCATTTTGTGTATCTTCTTTGGAGAGCTATATATTCAGATCCTTTACCATTTTTTAAATTGGGCTATTTGTCTTTTTATTACTGAGTTGTAGAGTGCTCTATATATTCTTAAACAAGTTCCTTATCAGATATATGATTGGCAAACATTTTTCTCCCATCTGTGGGTTGTCTTTTCACTTTCTTGACGGTGTTCTTTGAAGTCCCAACATTTTTAATGTTGATGAAGCCCAATTTACCTACGTTTTCCTTTGTTGCTTGTGCTTTGGTGTAGAATTGAAGAAAGCTTTGCCTGACCCAAAGTCACAAAGATTTACTCCTGTTTTTTTCTAAGAGTTTAGAGTTTCAGCTCCGAACACTTCTGGGATCAGTTACTCTCGTCTGGGCTCCCACAGCCCCTCTGCTCACCCCTGTCAGAGCTCTGGTCCCCCTGCATTGGGATTCTGTCTTCACCACCAGACTTCTGGAGGGCAAAGACAATGTCTTTGCTTGCCCTTGTATTCTTGTGCCTAGCACAGGGCCTGGCCTAAAAAAGGTATTTGAAATATTTGTTGGAAGAAAATACCCTCTCCCATATACGAACACGTTTTCCTGTTTTAAGCACCCTAGTCTAGTGTCTTAAAAAATACACATCTACTTGTGGAAGTCCCTACCCACATCATATCGAACATTTTTAAATGCACCCATATTCCACGTTAAGTATAATTTTCTGTGGTAAAAACAAGTAAAGGATTTTTATATGTCTACAACTTAAGGTTTCTTTATAAATCCATTATTCATTTTCTTTCATAGTTTACACTTTTTCTTATTTGGTATATATGACTATTTGAGTTGAGTTGTGTTGCACCCCACTGGACCAGTGGGCAGGAGTGACTCAGAGGGGCACAGACAGGTTGGATTCTGAAAAAAGAAGCACAAAAAGCCAGGTTGATCAGATCTAGCTTTTACTAGGGAACTTACAGACAGAGGTTGGTGCCAAGATTCCTGTGATAGACAGCAACTCCCTGAGTCATCCACGTAGAGTTCCTCAAACTACAGTGCAGGGTGGGGGTTCATATACTTAGCATTTACGTGCAAGGATACATGCAAGGGACCCAGGAAAAAACCACCCTAGTTTATGATGAATGGGTTGTTTTTGCACTAGTTAATGGATTCCAATTGATGTTACCAGGAAGTCAGGTATTTGGGTATTTTTTTCCTGGCCCAGGTCACTGCTAGTTCTTTCCCAGAGTCCTTTGCAGGCAGCACCCATCTTGCATTGTTCAGGGCCCTCTCGGAGTACAGCTCAGTACTAGAAATAAAATTGCACTTTGTAATACTTAAATTAAATAGTTATTAATTTTGTTCTTTCTTTTCTTTTTTTTTTTGGAGACAACGGTCTTTGGGTTTTTGTTTGTTTGCTTAGGTTTCAAACATTTGTCTAGGGCTTGAAAGAGTCATAGGTCCCAGGCACTGTGCCTTTAGTGGCTAAAAGTGCTGTGCCTGAACTCCCACCAAATCTGAATGGCCCTCCCTTCTCATCACTGTAATGATCCCTCAAAAGGTGCTGATCAACAAGTGTTGATGAGACATGAAAAACTGGAACCCTCATACACTCCTGCTGGGAATGTAGAATGGTGCAGCCACTTTAGAAACCAGTCTGACCATTTCTCAAATGGTCAAACATGGAGTTACCCTATGGCTCAGCAGTTCTTCACCTAAGTGGATACCCGAGAGAAATGAAAACATGCGTCCACACAGAAACTTGTATACAAATGTTCACCGCGGCATTATTCATAATAGCTAAAAAGCATATAAACAGCCCAAATATCTACCAACTGATGAGTGGATAAACAAAATATGGTATATTCATACAATGCAATATTATTTAGTCATAAAAGGAATAAAGTGCTGATACATGCTACTACATGGATGAATCTTGAAAACATGCTAAGTGAAAGAAGCCAGTTAGAAAAGACCACATAGAATGACCCCATTTATATAAAATGCCCAGAATAGGCAAATCCATAGAGACAGAAAATAGATTAATGGTTTGCCAGGGATTGTGGAGGATCAAGGGAGTGGAGGGAAATGGGGAGTGACTGCTAACGGGTACAGGGTTTCTTTTAAGGATGATGAAAATTTCTAAAATTGATTGTGGTGATGGTTGCAAAACTCTGAGAATAACAAAGATCGGACTGGACTATAAGACATAAAATGATATTGGTGAGGAGTGTGCTTCTTAGCTCAAGTAGACACATGAGACTATGTGGGGAGCTCCTGTCTGGAGGTGAGATGAGAAGGCAGAGGGGGACAGGAGGTAACTGAATGCACATGGGGAATACAGGGTAGAGAGGAGTGTGCTGTCACATTGCAGGGAGAGCAACTAGGGTCACATAATAATGTGTGTATAAGTTTTTGTACGAGAAATTGAATTGTAAACTCTCACATAAAGCACAGTAAAAAATTTTTTTCTATTAAAAAAACTGTATGCTAAAAACCTTTGAACTATACACTTTAAACGGGTGAAGGGTATAGTATGTGAGTTATAGCTCAATAAAGGTATTATAGGAAAAAAAAAAAAAAAGAACTGGTCCCCAAGCCAAGCCCAACATCGTCTCTCAAAATCACCTTTCACTTTCCCCTTCTTAATAGGACCCCTATCATCCACCATAAAACTTTACCCTGCCTTCTTCCCTCTTAATCCCATCAATTACCAAATCTTGCAGGTTAAACTCTGCAATGTCTCACATACCGTTTCTCCTTCTTATGCCCACTGTTGGTTATCTTAGTGCGGGCTCTCATTGCCTTCTTTGGGGAGATCATAATATCCCAACTGATTTCCCTACTTCCAGTGTCACTCCAAGCCAATCCGACAACTGTCTTCTGATTAATCTTCCCACGGATTATAGGAAAGCCCTGAGAGCGAAGATTCTGTCTCCCAATCAGCCTGGGGGCTACTGAGCGCAAGACTATGTCTCTTCCTCCCTCACACTGGTGGGCGGGCGGGGGCAGCGCTGAGGAAGTCTACCATCTTAAGGGGCTTCCAGTGATAGGACAGTGTTTCCCTCTCCAGTTCCTAAAGGCAGGGATGTCTCCCACTTCAGACCGGGGTTCTGAGGGCAAAGCTGTGTCCTATACCTCTACATTTTGGGACCGAACTCAGGACTGTGCTTGACTGACAAAATCCTTCGTCACACCTGCTAGACCTATTCGTCGCCCCAGGCTGATAGTCCACCCCCACCCCTGGTCCCAGTACACTCCAGAGCAGACAGGCCCGGCCTGGCGGCACGCCTTCACTCCCTAAATTCCCAGCTATACGCGTTCACCGCGCCACGTCTATTATGATCTAACTCTGCCTCGGGTGCAGCATCGCTTCCTCCCGCCTGCACGCGCAGTCGTAGTAAACTAGGTCCCGAAACTGCTTCCACAACGCGGGGGGCCTGCTGAGGGAGCCGGGCCCGAGGACCTCTCGGGGCTCTCGGGGCTGTCAGGGCCAGGGTCCCAAGCTGCGTGGCGGACTTCGGCGGCAGAAAGGCCTTGGAACAAGACTCACCAAGCAGGGCCACCGAGCCGTCCCGCGGCGCCGCCATCTTGTTGTCACGCGGTTTCCTAGGCGACCAAAACCTGTGCAATTTTCATTGGCCAATTTGAGAGGGGCTAGTGAGCAATGAGCGACCGGCAGAGGAGGGCACAGTCGTCTGTACTCGGATACTATTGGCCCAGAGAATCTAAACGCTTCGCGGGATACTGCAAATCCCAGAATCCACCGCTGTAATCGGACTGTTGGACCTGGGGAAGCGGGCTTTATTCGTACCACTCTGCAGGTGCAGAAAGGGCAGAAATTGCAGAAAGGGCAGAAATTGGGATTGGATTTATGAAACTGCTGGAAGAGAAACCTCTGGGCCTGAATGTGTAATCCCGACTGTGCCACTATTTTGCTGAATTCCTCATTGGGAAATTCTCATCCCCCTGAGCCTCCGTTTCCCCATTTGAGCAGTAAAGTACTCCGTGGGGCAATTTTGAGGATGAATTGAAATGACTCAGGTACTTAATAAATGTTTGTTAAATTTGAGTTCCTGTACTAACTCCTTGACCAGATGGCACCCTGATTTGACGGGAGGCTCCAGTTCTTGTTCCTTTGTGTAAGAGTTTAGATAAGACACTTTCCCTCCTGTAGGATACTTTGGGTAAAACGCTTGCTGTGACTTTGGGTAAGACACATCCCCTCCTATGTAAAATTAAGGTGTTGGACTAGACTCGAGTCACCAGAGCAACTAGAGGCAGTTTAGTTAAGAGCATGGACTCTGGCATTGGAACACCTGGCTGTGTGTCCTGGGCATTCAGGAGAAGACAGGGTCCTTGGGGCATTCCTTATACATCATTTGGAGACTGACGGGAGCTACCAATTACTGAGTGCCTTCCAAGTTCCAAGGAGCCCTGGTGGCACGGTGGTTAAGCGCTCAGCTTACCCACCAGCCTCTCCACGGGAGAAAGATGTGGCGGGCAACCTGATTCCGTAAAAGATTACAGCCTTGGAAAACCTATGGGGCAGTTCTACTCTCAGCTCCACCAGCAATATGTTTGGCTTCTAAGTTCCAGATGCCAACATTATGAGGTTTACAGATGAGAAAACAAGCTCAGAAAAGTAAAGTGACTTGCCTAAATCCATGCAGGTAGGAAGCAGTGGAAGTGGATTCAAACCCAGGTGTGTCTGCCTAAAAAGTCTGTGCTCTTTCCAGAAGCTTCCATCCGGTAAAACAGGCAAACATGGATAAGCCAAGCATTCAGGTGGTACAGGTGCAATGCCAAGGGAGGGGTTCAGGTGGAATATGCGACTGGAGGAGGTTGGAGGTGGGAGAATTTTCTTGCGGCTGGTCTGATCCCAGAAAGCTTTCCAAGGCTAGAGGTATATAAGGCTGAGAAAATTTGAGGTCTTGCTGGGGACAAGTGTTTTCTGGCATTAGAGCTATGTGCAAGGGGAGTAGCAACCTTATACTGTCACTTCGCTCATGTTCCTTCGGCTCATAAAGGTAATCAAGGACCAACAGTGTGGGAGGCAGTAGACTACGGCCTCATGTGCCCTGCTGTGGTCTGCCTCCTGCCTCAGCAGGATGGGGGAGCATGAGCTGGCATTTACCCAGGCATCGGGATTTACCCCACAACTCCCTCTCTCCCCAGGGCCTGAAGCTGGGTCTGAGATTCTGCAGCAGGCAGACACACTTAGCAAGCACTCCATAAACATCTCTAGTTCCTGGAAGGGAGGTTGGAGCCCTCTAAACTGGCAGGCCAGCTTATTATTTTTTAAATAACATTTATTTTTGTAACATAAAAATATTATTAATAACATTTATTAGAACTTGATTATAAAAGTATACATTTTCATCATAGAAACTTGGAAAATAATAATAGCCATCATTTATTGAGTTGTATTATGGGCCAGTATAACTAACACAAAGAGCCCTAGTGGTGCAATGGTTAAGCGCTTGGCTGCTAACCAGAAAGGTTGGAGGTTGGAACCTACTAGCCAGCCCTCGGGAGAAAGATATGGCAGTCTGCTTCTGTAAGGATTTATAGCCTTGGAAACTATGGAGAAGTTCTACCCTGTCCTATAGGTTCGCTATGAATCGACTTGACAACAACGGGTTAATAGAGCCTACCTCATATGATTAATGTGCAAATTAAATTTCCTATAATATCACATTATTGTTTTCAAAAATATGTTTTCCAAAAATAAAGTTATGAAAACAAAATAAGAGTCTCAGCTCCCCGAAGAGATAGCTTTCTGAACTGTTCCTATGGAGGGTTCTGAAAATCCCTCCCAGGTCTCCAGGCTTGTGGTGCATTGAATCACTTTTATGTGGCCTTTCTCACCATGGTCTTATGACTCCTGCAAAATAATTGGGTGGGACTGTGCACATAAGGTGCTTGTGGCCCACCAAGGGGATTGGACAACTTGCTGATAATGCAAATAAGCTGCATGGAACCCTTGTGGGGTGGGACCATGCAAATAAGGTGTATGGAACCCTAACGAGGGGATTGGTCAGTTTTGCCATTCTGCTAGGCTTAAAAGAGAGCCAATCCCATAGCAAGAAAGAAGAACCAGGAGTGGACCTCATCCTTTGGGCCCAGGATCCCTGTGCTGAGAACCTCCTAAACCAGCGGCATCACTAGGGCTGGTGTCACTCAGTGCAGTAACTCATGGTGTCACCCCTCCCATGCCAATTACCACAAAATTGTCAAATTATCAGAAAATTTGACAAAATCAATGACTATAAAAATGCAGGCAGCAACAAAAACAACAGCATGTGCTTGTAGCATGTACAGATGAAACCACGTGATTTGAAGCATCATTGTAATTGGGTAATAATGACAACTCTGACCAGAGTGCATTACAAGTTTCAAAAACTAAATTAGCATAGAGTTTTAGCCTTGTAGGTATATTGATACACATAAGCTAGGCTTAACAAAAATTTTTTTGTTATTATAACTAACTGCGGAAACCCTGGTGGCGTAGTGGTTAAGTGCTAGGGCTGCTAACAAAGAGGTTGGCAATTCAAATCCGCCAGGCACTCCTTGGAAACTCTATGTGGCAGTTCTACTTTGTCCTATAGGGTCACTATGAGTCGGAATCGACTCGATGGCAGTGGGTTTTATAACTAACTACAGGGATATGGTTATAAAAAATAATAAATTTCTGCTGAAACACTGCACAGATATTTTATTGATAGTCATTTTGGTGTCACTCCCATGACTGTCACCTGGTACAGTGCGCACCCCCCCCCCCAGTTCCCCTAGTGACACCACTATCATAGACCCAGGAGACAGAGACAGAGAGAGAGAGTTGTGACGCATAAGACAGTGAGAAGCAGCAGCAGAGAAAGAGACAGCAGAGCCAGAGACTGGCACAAGATGGCATGGTGGGCTTCCTGTCCCAGGGAGCAAGGCGGTTACAGTAGGGTGCTTCTGCACTTATCAGCAGAGCTAAAGAGCTTTGTAACACTTGCCTGAGCAGGGCAGAGGCTGGGCCAAGGGGCTGAGGGCTGGGGAGTGGCCTGCCTGTGGGCACAGCTGAGAAACTGTCCTGATAGAACTGTATCCTTAGTTGTTCCTGATCCTGAATTGTAACCTGGTTCTTCCCTAATAAACCGCATAATTGTGAATATTGTCTGTGAGTTCTGTGTGGCCACTGCAAAGAATTATTGAACCCAGCAGAGGAGTAGGCAGTAGAGAGGGAAAGAAGGTTGGTGTAGGAATTGGTAAAAAGGTTGGAGAGGGGAGGTTTGTGTGACCTCCCTTCATAGGATTCAGCCTTGGACTGTTGGTGCTCATAATGGTTCTCTCTCCTTCCCCTTGTGAAGTTAGAGGAGGAGGCCTGAGGCTGCTACCATGCCATTTTTACAAGTCTTGTAAGACTTGAGAGTTGGGAAGACCTCAGAGGCTAATCTGTCCAACTTCCCAAGCTCAGCCAGGATTCCCTTTGGGGTTTGGGATGGGGATCATCCAGATTCTTTAAAAAAAAAAGTTATTGGGGTAAAATATACATAACATAAAATTTGCCGTTTTAACTATTTTAGGAGTTCAGTTCATTGGCATTGCCTGTATTTACAATGTTGTGCAACCATCACCATTTGTTTCCAAAACTCATCACTCGGAACAGAAACTGACCCATTAAGCAATAACAGCCCATCCCCCTTTCTACCCAGCACACTGTAACCACTAAATCTACTTTCTGTCTCTGCATTTCCGGCTGCTGCTTTTCTTTTTTTTTTTAATATTATTGTATTGTGTCTTTGGTGAAAGTTTACACAGCAAACTAGGTTCCCCTTTAACAATTTTCATACAAATTGTTCTATGCCATTGGTTATGATTTTTACAATGTGTCAGCATTCCCATTATTTCCATTCTGTTTGCTCTGTTTCCATTGATCTAGCTTCCCTTCCTCTCCTTGCCTTCTCGTCTTTGCTCTTGCGTAAATGTTGACCGTTTGCTCTCATACAGTTAAGTGTTTTAGGGAGCACATTACTCATGGGTGTTATTGTTTATTTTATAAGCCAATCTATTATTTGGCTGAAAGGTGAACTGCAGAAATAGCTTCAATTCCAAGTTCAAAGGGTATCTTATGGCAATAGTCTCAGGGGTTCCTCTAGTTTCTATCGGTCCAGTGGGTCTGGCCTTTTTTGGGATTTTGAGTTTTGTTCTACATTTTTCTCCCATTCTACCTGGGACCCTGTCTTAGTTATTTAGTGCTGCTGTAACAGAAATACCACAAGTGGATGGCTTTAACAAAGAGAAATTAATTTTCTCACAGTTTAGTAGGTTACAAGTCCAAATTCAGGGTGTCGGCTCCAGGGGAAGTCTTTCTCTGTTGGCTCTGGAGGAAGGTCCTTGTCCTCAGTCTTCCCCTGGTCAAGGAGCTTCTCAGCCACAGGTTCCCCATGTCCAAAAGATGTACTCTGCTCCTGGTGCTGGTTTCGTGGTGGTATGAGGTCCCCAACTCTCTGCTTGCTTCTCTTTCCTTTTATCTCTTAAGAGATAAAAGGTGATGCAGGCCACACCCCAGGGAAACTCCCTTGACTTTGGATCAGGGCTGTGACCTGAGTAAGGGTGGTGTCACAATCCCACTCTAATCCTTTTAACATAAAATTACAGTCACAGAATGGAAGACAACCACAGAATACTGGGAATCATGGCCTAACCAAGTTGATACACACATTTTTTGAGAGACATAATTCAATCCATGACAATAAGTCTCTCACACCCCTGGTTAAATTTATCCCTAGATATGAGCGAGGCTCTTTCTGGACCTGTTTCCCCACCTGTAGAATGAGGAAGTGAACCCAGCCCTGGGCACTGGTGGCTTTACAAGTCTCTATTCTTGAGAGTAGACAGAACTGTGGCTCTCCTCTACTTTGCTTTTAGGTTATTTCCTGAAAGATCCTTATCAGCTATGATCCTTTCGCGGTTAAAGAGCCTATTGGGTCCTATCAGCTCAGGAGGGAAAGGCAAATAATAAAGGAGAGAGAGGCTCTTCAAGCCCATGGATTCTCTCAGAATAAAAATCTAACTCTCTCTCCCTCTCTTCTCTACCCATATCACCACTGCCTTAAATAAAGCCCTCATAACTAGCTTAGCATGACATTTAAGGTCTTTACATTCTGAGTTCTTCCCTCCACCCTCCTCAGTGTTCCAGAAACTATCATCCTTTTTTCTGTCCTCAGGCTTCCCCTTCCATCCTCCCTTGCCTTTTCTTCCTGGGAAAATTCAACTCGATCCTTCAACAACCAGCTCAAATGTCTTCTTCTCTGTTAAACTATCTCTAGTTCACCCCTACTCCTCCCCAGCAGACTTAATTACTCCTTCCTCTACACTCTAGTAATCCTTCTGCCATTATAGAATTTCTTAGTCAGGTTTGTGATTATTTCAGTACAGGTTTCCCCCTGGGAGTATGAACTCCTCAAAGGAAGAGGCCCTCGTTCATTCATCTCACCTGACACACAGAAGATGCAATAAATTGATTGAAAGAGTGAATGAGCAAAAAGATGGATAGATGATGGGTGGATAGATGGATAAACAAATGAATAAAGATTTACCTTGCAGTGTTCTATAATTCCATTGGGATCACGCCCTTTCTTGGCGAGGATGAAAGATTCAGGGCAGAACATGCTGTAATATCTACTGCAACCCCCCCCCCCATCCCTGCCCTGTTCCATTCCATCATTGAAAAAGTACATATTAAGTACCTGCCCTGTGTGGGACTGTGCTTGGCCCTAGGGACAGTCATCAGAGAAACTGTGAGACGAGGACAGGGGTGGTAGTCTGAGGTGCTTTGCATGCCTAGGTCACTTCTAGTTCTGCAAGTCTCAATACAGACATTTCCTTAGTGATCTTCCTTGAACACTTAGTTAGGGCATATTCCCTCCCTCCCTCCCCTGATTTCTCTTCTCACAATACTCTCTTGACTTGCCCATAGCATTTATTGAAATCCAAAATTATCATTATTTTTATTGATCATCTGTCTTCTCCCATTTAAACGTCAGCTTCATTAGGGCAGGAGCTACATCCGTTTGTTTACTTCTCTGTACTTAATACATTATGTTATAATATGTATTTTCTTATGGCCTCTTTTTCACTTCATAATTCTCTCTTCAGTTGTGTTCAATCAGATGCTAAACATATCCACTGAGTTCTTAATTTCTATTTTTGTATTTTTTGGTTCTAGAATTTTCATTTGGCTCTTTTCTGTAATTTCCAGTTCTCTGCCAAAATTCTCAATCTTGTCTTATATGTCTTTGAATATGTTAAGCATAGTTATTTTAAAGTTTGATTAATAATTCCATATCTGGTTATTCTACGGAACTATTTCTACTATGTTACTCCTCTGAGGGACTTTCCCAAGGGGAGTGGCTTCTGAGGAAGCCTTGAAGAATGAATAAGAGGTTGCCAGGTGAAAAATTGGGAGAAGGGCTTTCCTTGCAGAAATACTGATGTGCAAAGAGCCTGGGGTAGCTGGGGAGCTTGCAAGTGGGTGTGGCTGAGGGCCGGGCTGTGGTATGTATGGGACAGGGAGGGATGATTGTGGAACTTATGGGAGTGTGGCTGAAGACTGGGAAGTGGTGTGCATGGGGCAAGGGATGGTTGTGGAACCTAAGACATGAGGCAGTGGAGGAAGGTAGGGGTCTTGAATGTCACACTAAGGAGTCTGGTCTTGATCCTTGGGGAGATCTATGGCAGATAGAGGTGTGGGCCAAGATTTCCATTCTAATAGTTAAAGTTCAGAAATCAGGTTTGGAGATGGTACACAGTGAGACACAGGAATCAGGAGATCTAGGTCCTAGCCCTAGCTCTGCCATTAACCTGACCTTCTAGGGCCCTCAGTTTTCACATCTGTAAAATGGGGATTTCTCAGGGCTCTTTTAAACTTTGTGACCAGGGTTCTCTCCATCCAGGTGTTGTCAAGATAGGATGAAACTGTTCAGGGGGCAGGAGAGGAAAAGGCTTGAAGTCCCTACTTTCTCAGGTACTGACAGGCTCCAGACATCTCTTCATGCCCCAAGTCCTGAAGACTCTTAACAAACCTTCCAGCACCCCCCAGGGCCCCACCAGCAGCAGCTCAGCTACACGCCACAGCAGAGCCTCAGGAAGTGGAAATGAAACTTCTTAGGTTTGTAAGAAAAAATGAATCTGGCACTTAAGAATCCTCCCAAGCATCCCCAGCACTGCAGCATGCCTGTCGCCTGGGCTCATCCACTGAGTTGCCTTTTCATAAGAGGAAATGACCGCCCAGCGTGAAGGAGCCAATTTCCTAAGGGCAACTTTGGATTTCAACGTGGGCCTCCTATTTCCTGGGCCAGTTCCTTTGTCACGCCTCCGGCAGCCTCTCTGGCTTTCATGAACCCCCAGAATCATTCACCCCCACACGTGCACCAATGCAGCTGAGAACTTGAGTCAGAGGTCAGGAGAGACCCCTGGGTGATGGGGCAGATGGGGAGAGGAGTGATGGGTAGTTGGCTCCTTCCACTTCCCTCCCAGGTCCCCAGGCTCCTGCCCCACTCTTCTTCAGGCTTTCTCTCACCAGTCTGGAGTCTCAGTTTTTTCCTTTTGAGCTGGTCTCAGTGAGGGGTTAGAGACCCCTAAGGGCCCACTCAGGTTTTTTCCTATGTTTGCAACACAAAGCCCATAACTACTTCTCACCAAGGGAAGTGGAGTGGGAGAGTACCCCTTATTACCTGGCATGCAAATGAGGCACAAATACACAAAGGAAGGTAAAGTTAGTGAGGCAGAAACTGGCTGCAGTGTCAACCTCTGAGTTTTTTGGGATCCTGGGTCAGGGGCAGAGAATCAAGATTTAATCAGCGAATTCTAGGGCAGCCCTAGAAATTACACACATGGCTGTTACTTCAGATAGACCTGGATTCAAGTTCAGATGAGATTAGCTCCACTAGTTACTACTTTCGGCAAGTCACTTAACCTCTAAGCCTCAGTTTCTTCACCAGGAAGGTGGGTATAAGTATAAAACCTACCGCACAGCCTCACTGAATAAAGTGAGAGAAGGCATAAAGGACAGAGCACCACTCAATCACCTTTATGAGTCCTCTCACCACCCCACCCCCAACTGAGACTTCTCAGCCACTCCCCCACCCCAAATCCCCTTCTACTAGAGTCTAGTCACCTGCCTCTCCCTCCATGAGGGCCCCTCCCATCCATCCTAAATTGACACAAAGTGCCCACCTGTTGTTTTCTTCGCCCAAATCACAAATCACTAGACCTTAAGAAACTTCAGAAACAATCCCCTTTAGTCTTCTCACATGAAATGGTGAAACTGAGGGCAGTGAGAACAAGGGGCTTGCCTAAGGGAATGGTGTGATTTGTGCTAGAAGTCAGGTTTTCCGACTCCTAACCCAGTGCTTCAGTCGTTTTCACAGATATGTACCACCCCCTTCTAATGTTCCCGAGCCTTCATTCTGAACCTGTGCCTCCTGTTCCAACCAGATCTTGGAACCAAAATCTATTCCCAATCATTTCTCCTTCAGCTCCTATCCCCCGCCTCAATCTACTTTTAAAAAACATCTACAGAGTATTGGCTGTGTGTCAGCACTTTTAAATGGGTTATTGTCCTTAATCCTCCGGCAACTGTTCTGTTAGGGGCTCAGGGAGGCGCACTTTCTGGCCCAGCGTCTTAGAGTTGGCAGGCGTTTGAACGAAGAGTCAGTCCTTAGCATACATAACTCCAAGCCCAGGCCCTTGTCGCTGCCCCACAGTTGCCTCCTTGGTTTGCCCACCTCCTAACCCCAGATATTCAGTTCGGCCCCTATCCTGAACCCATCATCCGCCCCGAGGCAAGTATCATCCACTCCCAGATCTGTAGAAAGGAGCCAGTCCCCACCCCTCAGCCGAACCTCCTTCCTCTCCACCGCCCCGCCTCCTCGGCTTCCTAGTTCAAAAGCAGCCAAGCCAAAACAAGTGTTCAAACAGCCCTGTGCTCGTCTCCAAAAGCTACTAAGCAAGACAGCCTCCAAGATCCTCCCAAGATGAAGGGCCTCTTTTTCCTTCTACTCACCACCAGCCTTCTGCTGCTCATGATTCAGGTAAGAGCAGCCCTCCTTTCAGACTCCCTGGTACTACCACCCAGAACTCCCTAGACCTGCCTGGCACGGAAGGAAAGAAATGAAAACCCCCAGGGACCCAGCTTCTGCCGTGGGAGCAGAAGTAGACAGGACCCAGTGGGGAAACCAGGGACTGAGGCAGCCTGGCTGCCCAGCATTCCAGCCCTCTGGCTGGAGTCAGATTGCTTAGGGTTGCTCCTGAACAAAAGCCTGACGGCTGAGGCTGGGGAGCACTTACAGGGTGCAAGGCACACTAAGGCACCCGGGGGGTATTGTGGAATGATCGGAAGTTAAGAGGATTAGGAAGACAGTCCTGAGTGAGGATGGCATCAACCCCCAGGGAGCCTGGGAAATGGTCTTGTTGGGAGAAGGGGGGCATGAAATTGACAAGTGGAGCTGCTCTGGTTCTGGAGGTGGTAAGGGATCTCACAGGGGAGAGAAGCCTGAGTGTCTGGGGAAAGCAAAGAAGAGAGAAAACTCCCATTCCAGAAACAACTGGGTCTCAAAATCAACTGCTCTTCTGGGAGGTGGTTCTGGCAGCATCCCATGTGCCCAGAGGGGACTAGTCAGTATAGGAGACAGGAGCCATCAAGTTCTTGATCAAGACCAGCTTGATCAAGCATCAAGCTCAGTTTGATTGCTATCAAAAACAGCTTAATCTCTATCAAGACCAGCTTGATCAAGCATCAAGTTCAGTTTGATCATCATCAAAAACAGCTTAATCTCCATCAAGGACAATTTGATCAAGCACTAAGAACAGCTTGATCACCACCTGGCCATCTCTTTAGAGAGGAAGTTCTACCTTCCCCGCCCATTCACCCACCTGCCCACTCATCCACCCTTTACCAAGTGCCTTCTCACTCACCCCAGTCTCATGTGACCCTCACAACTGTGAAGGACTCTTCTCCCTATTCAGAAGACAAGGAAATTAAGGCTCAGAGAGGTTACAGGCCTTGCCCATGTAGTAAGGTCAAGAGCTGTGGGCACAGCTCTGGGTCTGACTTCCCACAGAACACTGCGCACAGGCCCTCATATGTCCTTTAACAGTGAAGGAGTTGGTGGCGTGGGAGAGGTGAAATAAAGGTTTGGGGTGGGTAGCGAGCCAGGGACCACCTCTATCGCTGCCCGTGCCAAGGCAGGAAGCAGCTAAGGGGACCCGCCAGGACCTGTGGCAAAGGTAGTGGCAGTATGCGAGAGAACTGAGGGCTTACTTCACTGGGGGAGGGAGGACTGTATCTTTAAATAACAAACACAAGATTCAAAAGCCCCCTGAGCTCCCCCCACGTCTCCTCTTGCAGATACAAGTAGTGTCCACACAAAACACCACCAGGAAAAGCCCCACGAAGGGTGGCGCCCCCACACTCAGCAGCCTGGGCAGCGGCAGTGTTCTCCTCCTCCTGAACAGCGCCCTCATCCACTTCTTCCACTTCAGCTGAGGCGACATGCCTCAGCCCATGCCCCTGAAACAACTGCCACCACGACTAGCAAGAAGGACCCCTCTCCCTCTAATCCTTGGGACGTGTTGATGCCAGAGATCACCAGGTTGTCGGAACTAACAGGGCAGTGTCTTGGGAGCAATGGTTAAAACATGGCGATCCTGAGCGGAGGAACACGCACCTCACAGCTGGAGATCAATAAAGTTATCTTTGTACTTGGAGTGGGGTCCTGTGTGCGGTCACTGGACAGTGCAGGGCCCTAGAAGCCAAGTTTGCAGCAGCGCCTCCATCAGCTGGAGAGGCGGCACCAGGGAGTTACCACTCCAGCTTCCCTACCCCGAAGTCCAAATGCTGAGGGCTCCTCCCCTTGCAATCACCTTGCAGGGATGAGGCCCAGACCTGCCATCTCTTTTTAGTTGCATTTGCTTCACTCGCTCCTTGGTGTCTGGGAATGATGGTCCCAGAGGACCCCCCAAGCCCCACCCAGACCCTGGATACCCCCAGTTACAGAGGCTCAGAAAGCCCTTCACTCCTGCAAGACCTGGCACTGAGCAGGCTCTTAGAACACTTCATTCCGGGGGATTGCATAAAGGGCCACATTAGCCAGTTTGTCCGGTCCCAGGGCTCCCTCTAGTGGCAGAGGGAGGCCTTGCATCCGAGCCCCAGAACTGGAGCAGGGAGGGGAGAAGCCAGCCTGAGTGTGTTGGAGGAAGACCGCAGGTAGACAAAGTGCTCTCCCCGCCCCCACCCCACCCCACCTCCCAAATATCAAGATGCACAGAGATGAGGGTACCTGGAAGTATATTAGAAAACAGCTTATGTTACGACAACAACAAAAAAAACGTGTAAAAACATTTCATCCCCACGACAGCCTCCAGGGCTTCAGGAGAGGAGGGGGAAAGGGAGGGGGGCTCAAAGCACGTGGATGGTCCAGATCTGGGAGGCCCTGTCCTTGGCTAGCTCCCACAGCACCGCATGGTCCCGGTCGTAGCCCCGGCCTCCTGCGGGGGAGGATGGTAAGAGATAGTTAGAGACAGCTGGGGAATCCATTGTCCTCAGCCCCCTCAGATGCCCCCTCTCCACACACACCACACCTTACCCTTCACATCCAGGATTCGTTCTTCAAACATCTGGCTGCAGATGTGGCCTGATTCCTTGATGCTCCATGTCTGGCGGGGCAGGCGGCTCTCGGCCCACAGCACCACCTTGGAGCCTGTGCTGGGGGGCCCAATTACCTGCAGACTCATGGTAGGGGCCACCTGAGGCCCCAGGAGGTCATCAGGCAGTGTTCCTTTCCATAGGGACTCCACCAAACCCAAGACGCTATCAATACACCCAGGCTTGAATTCTGGCTCTTACGGATTGTGTGACCTTGGGCAAATCTCTTAATCCTTTTGAGCTTTGGTTTCCTTAGGGATGGGAAGCTGGTTGTTGTGAGGATTCAACATGGGAATCATAAAAGGGCTGGAAAAATTTTAGCTCCTCCAGGAAGCCTGCCATGACTGACTCCCAAAGCACAGGCTTTAGCAACAGGTAAGCCTCTGATTCCAGCTCCACTTATTAGCTGTGTGACTTTCAGCAAATTACTCAACCTCTGTGTGCTTTGGTTTCCTCACCTACAAAATGGGGGGTATAACAGGACCTGCCCCATAGTGCTCCATTAGGATTATATGAGCCATTCATGTGCAATGTTTAATACAGTGCTTGGCACATGGCAAGTGTTCCCTCTCATTCCAAGTAAAAGACAAAACCCTTTCAATGGCTTACAAAGACCTGTACCCTTCACAGTCTTTCTGACCTCATCTCCTGCTACTGTCTCCCTCATCCACTTTACTCCAGCCACTCAGATGGCCTCACTTAGCCCTAGAGCATGCAGGCATGCTCCTACCTGGGGGCCTTTGCACTGGCTGTTCCCTTTGCCTGGAACACTGTTCCCTCAGGTATCTGCATGGCTGCCTTCAAATGACAGCTTCTCAGGGAGGGCTTCCCTGACCACTCTATTTACAGTTTTCAGCTCCCTGACACTCCCTATCCTCCTTTCTTGATTTGTTTTTCCTCTATTGCCCTTTAGCCCTGGTGCCCCAGCGGTTAAGAGCTTGGCTGCTAACCAAAAGGTTGGCAGTTCGAATCTACCAGCCCCTCCTTGGAAACCCTGTGGGACAGTTCTACTCTGTCCTATAGTGTCGCTATGAGTCAGAATCAACTCGACAGCAAGGGGTTTGGCTTTTTGGTTTGTCTACAGGACTTTTTTTTTTTTTTTTAATAGGACGTTTGCATGATGTAAGCTACTGAGGTATTTTACTCATTTCTGTTGTTTCCCATCTGTTTCTCCCCACTGGGATATAAGCTTAAGGAGAGCAGAAGTCCTTCCTGTCTTCTCACTGCTGTATTCCCAGCACCCAGGACAGGTGCTGGCGCATAGTAGGTGCTTAGTAAATGTACAGTGAGTCTGTCATTATTAATCGGATTCAAGTCCTGTCACAGGATATCAGAGTGCGGAGGTCCATTAGAAGCATCTGGTTCAACACTCCTGCAGAAGAGCATGACTCACCCGGGGTACAAAGCCTGCATTCTCCACCTCCCCAGGGTCCCCAAGGCACATCTCTCTGTCTCCCTCCCCAAGGCAGGCCTGTGCGTGCCTGGGGCGCTGGTGTCCCTGCCCCAGCCCCTCAGCTGGTACCTGGTTCTTCAGTAGCCCATCCTCGTAGTACCAGATGGAGCTGCCTCCAGCTCGGGGCTCTGAGACCACCACCCGGCCCGCCTTCATGTCCTCCACATGGTCCGGCACTGCCAGGAATCCCCCCAGGGCAGCATTCCAGAGGCGGAAATAAGCCCGGCGCTGACAGGGAGAGGAGCCAAGGGTCAGGGCTTCCTGGCCAGGGATGCTCCCACTTGGTCCCCAGTACCCCTAACTCTGGTGCCCCCCAGAATCAAGCTCCTACCCCCTCCTTCCTGCCCCTAAACCTTCCTCAGCCCTACTTCTAAGTCACCCGTTCTTTCACGCACATATACTCAGAAACACATACGGAGCACACACCCACAGTTCCGTGGCCACAGAGAGACCCACAGTTGTGTGTAGACAGACACACCGACAGATACACCCACGGTACACACGGTTGTACAGATGTTCACAGAGGACACAAACACACGAATACAAACAGCTGTCCAAGCTCACACATCCTAACGGACCTGCCCCTTATACTCCATGATAGGCACTTACGCTGGCTAAAAGGACAGCTAAGTGTAGGAACCCCGACATGCACACACACTCACAGAAAGCAATGCATGCACACACCCGTACGGCATCATATGGTGACCAGTGGACTAGACATCAGACCTGTTTCCCACAAATCAGCTGGGGTCTTGGATGGCGGTGACAGTAATAATGGAAATAATAATCATCACAGCTGACGTTTGTTGAGTGCCAACACATACAAACACTGTCCTGAGGGTTTTACTTATGTACATTACTTATCTTCAATCCTTATAACCACTCCCATGATATATATTAACCCCATTTTAAAGATGAGGAACTGAGGTCCATAGAGGTAGAGTGCTTGTCCAAGGTTGCAGAGCGAATCCTTGTCTACATCTCGGGGCCTTTATTTCCCCATCTGTAAAATGTGAGGGATGGAGATAATTTCCAAGATTTCTTCTAGCATTAATGTTTGAGTTTGTGAATAAAGGAACTAGACAACTACCTCCATACGAAGACACACTCACCAGTGTCACAAATATGGGCATGCACAGCCATAAGCAGGCTCCCACAGATGCCTGCACACACCCAGACCCACAGGTGTACCTGCAGAGCACACAGACACATGGCCACAAATGACATCATGTGCACAGAAGTACCCTCAGACACACACACATGCACACACACACACAGACCCTGTGGCCACGACTCCGTGTAAATGCACGTGTACATAAATCCACACGGGCAGACAGGTGCAGATACAATGTATCCCAGAGTGAAACGTGCTTATGACTGGTGGTTGGTCCAGGAGGTAATTTTCAGATCTATGTGGATAAACTTATTTTTAAAAATTTAACACTAATATATTTATTATCATGTCCATTAAGGAAAAATTATACATGTACATCAAACCCATGATTTCATGGATATTATTCCTTCAAATAAGGATAAAAAAAAAAGTTGATTTAGAGAAAAATATTAAGTAAAGGTTCCGGAAGAATGACGATGTGGAAAAATTGTGACAATGCTTGTGATGGTTAATTTGATGTGTCACCTTGGTCAGGCTATGGTGCCCATTGTTTGGTCAGACACGAGTCTAGACACTGCTGTGAAGGGGTTTGTAGATGTGATTAACATTTACAATCTAACTGATGGAGATTACCCAATAATCCTCCATAATGTGGTGGGCCTCATCCAATCAGTTGAAAGCCTTAAGAATAAAAACCGAGGTTTCCAGGGACAACAAATTCTGCCTCAAGACTGTAACACAGAAATTCTACCTGAGCTTCCAGCCTACAGATTTCAAACTTTCTAGTCTCTACAATTTTATGAGCCAATTCCTCTCTCTCTATGTATATATACACACATATATTGAGAGAGAGCACCTCTGTGTATCAGTCAGAGTTCTACAGAGAAACAGAAAAAAATTGTATATATACACACACACACGTCCACATATAGAACACACACACACATATATGCAGAGAAACAGTGTGTGTGTGTGTATAGACATAGCTATGATCTGTTTCTCTGTAGAATCCTGACTGAAACACTGCTACACAAATGCTGAGTTTGGGAAACATGGGTAAATCACACTCAGACAGACACACACCCAGACAGGTCAGCACAGACACGCTCAACCCCAGACACGCTACTTACCTGCTTGATGGGGTAGAGGGAGCCCACCCTCTGGGTCCCGCTGTATGTCTGCCAGTTGGTGATCTCACAGCTGCCCACCAGCCACTGGCGGCCTCGGAAGTCGCTGTGCTCGCATAGCACCCAGCTGGGTCCGGAAAGTGCCAGAGACACAGAGAGGAACACAGGCAGATAGACAAGTGAAGAAGGAAACACAGATGTCAGAGCCTTCCCCACCTCCTTCTCTCCCATGTGGGGATTCCTCTGCCTGGAGTTAGGTTCTGAGGGTGGGGAGGAAAGCCTGGAAGTAGATTTGGGGTTTGCAGGGCAAAGTAGGGTCCTAGAGAGCCAGCTGCGCCCTGGGCTCCAACCCCTGAAAGCCAGTGACCCCCTCAGTCTGCATTTCTCCTCCCTTCTTGGTTAGAGGGGGTAGAGCAGAAGAGGAGAGGAGGAAGAGGCAGGAAACCCCTGGGGTCTCACTCATCCCCCCAGCAGCCCCCACATCCGCTGGGCCTCCTAAATTACTCACACGCCCCCCTTGATCCGCACGGACAGCACGTGGTTGTTGAAGCCCTCGGCTTGCAGGCTCCGCACCTCGCTGTTGAGCTCAATCTCCTTCCCCTCGAAGCACTCCAGCCCATACAGGAATATGGAGGGCTCTGAAAAGTGCTGGGGGGCCAGGGAGTGGAGGAGGGGTGAGGCCACAAGAGCCCTAGTCCCAGGCTCAGCCCCACAGTCCCAGACCCCTCAGCCCCCAGATCTGTATTTCAGGCTGTCTTCCCTCCTGAGCAATACTCCCAGGTCCACTGACCCCAACACTGCTGGCTGGGGTCCCTAGGATTCTCAGATGCATCGTGTGCCAGACTGGGCCTGGAGTCCCCCCTCAAACCCTGTACCAGGTGATGGCACTTCTAAGAACAAATACTCCAGGGGGAAGCCTGGGGCTCATTCTAGATGTTCTCTTTTTTTGTCCTCACTATAACAATTTTTTTTTTTTATAACAACAATCGTAATAATAATAGCACATACTGGTAGCGATAGCACTTCTCACTTTTTCAGGGTGTACTCCATGCCCGATTCTCTGCTAAGTGCTCATCTCACTGTAACTTCTCAACAATTCTAAAAGGCAGGTGCTGTTATTATCCCCACTTAACAAAGGGAACCTGCTGCTGCAGAAGGTAAACACTTGCCCAAGGCCCCAAAGCTAGGCTTCAGAGCTAGGTCTGTCTGCAGAGCCCAGTGTGTAGTTGTAAAGAGTTTGATGCCTGGGTTCTACCTGGCTCTGCCTGTTACCAGCTGGATAACCCTGAACAAGTCACATAACCTCTCTGTGCCTCAGTTTTTACATCTGTAAAAGTGAAATAATAATAGTAGCATGTTTCATAGGGTTGTGGAGAGGATTAAATGCCTTAGTATGTGGGAAGCCCTGAAAATGCTACCTGGCATGGACTACGGGTTCAGGAAATGTCAGCTGCTCTGACTGGGTGCTACCACGCTGGCCCGTGCACTCAGTCGTCGAGTCCTGCAGACTCTAGCCCCTTAATATGGCCCATGGCAGTTCTCTCCATCTCCTCCTGGTCTAGGATGTCACCATGTATTCTGGGTTACTGTAGCAGCAACCCATCATTCTCACTCCTCCCTGTCTAGAACCATCGTCTCGGCAGTGTCAGCCCCCACCCAACTCTGAGTAGCAGCCCCTCCCATCTCTGTACACTTCCGTATCTAGACCCACCACTCTGCATTACTATCTTTATGTCCATGTGACCATAGGTTCCTTGAAGGTGGGCTGTGTCTAATTCCTTTCAGTGTCTCTATTTCAGAACCAAGGAGCCCTGCTGGCACAGCAGTTAAGCCCTTGGCTACTAACTGAAAAGTCGGTGGTTCGAACTCACCAGCCACTCCATGGGAGAAAAGATTACAGCCTAGGAGACACCGTGGGGCAGTTCTACTCTGTCATATAGGGTTGCTATGAATAGAAATCCACTTGTTGGCACACAACAACACAACATTTTGGGATTTATCTCAGTGGAAAATTCAATAAACATCTAGTGGACTGAATTGGCTTTGAAGCCCCAGGGTCAAAGGGATCTGGGTGGTTCTGAAGAAGACTGGGTTGAACCTGCACTAGCCTAATGTGCAGTGAGAAGAGGTTCTGTGCCCAGGACTTGCCCAGCCTCAGGGGTTGCCTGAGTGTGGACAGGGGCACTCACTCACCAGGGGTACCTTCTGGAGAGAGCCCAGGACCGTGGAGGCTAGGCAGCCCATGGCCGTGAGAGTGGGGAACTCGCCTTCGGAGAGAACGTGCTGGTCACCCTCAAAGTTCTTCTCATCGAACAGGATCCAGCTGGGGGAGGGGAAGAGGAGGGAATGAGAGGGTATGTGAGCCTACCCCATTCTCAGCCTGCTCAGGGCCCCCTGCAGTGCAGAAGAGTGGGTGCAGACTTGATCCCCCTAGTCCAGGAGAGGTCAAAGAAACAGGCACCGCAGCCATAGGGACTGAGGTCAGACTCAAGGAAGGACTGAATGAAATCATACTGCCCCTATGGATGGGGATTTGACGATATCAAGCAAACTACATGTGCAATTACTCAGCAATCTCATTTCTAGGAATCTATCCTAAGGACACTCTTCAAACCATGAAGTGACACGTGTGCAAGGCTAGTCATTGCAGCACTGTTGGCAGTAACGTGATAGTGACTTGTGGCTATGTAGGGGAAACTCTGATATATATATACAGACACACTAGAGATATATATTGAAGTATTTACTGGAGAAATTTTATGATAGGGCTGGGTTTTTAAAGACTCCACATCAAAAAAAAAGAAAAAAGAAGGAACAGATGGAACAAGATTGGGGTTTGCCATACTATAGTACCTAGGTATGAAGGTTTTATATCGTCCTTTAAAACTTCCTTTTGTGTGTTTTAAGACTGAACGTCTCAGAGCAGAACAGCCAAGTCTCAAGGAGGCTAAGGGGTGGAAATCGTCTTTTTACAGGAAATAAAGACCTTTCTCCTGCAGCCCTGATTCTCAAGTTAAGTGTTTCAAGGCAGCTCCCAAGTGCCCTCCCCACCCCCCGCGCTCACCTGCCGCCGTGGACCCGGCAGGACTGGGGCTGGAAGAAGGGCAGAGAGGCCTGGTCATCCTCGAAGGAGATGTGGTCGCCCAGGAAGTCGGGGCCAGAGAAAAGCTGAATCTGGGGGCAGAAAGGGAGATGAGAGCGAAGGAGTGCGATAAGATAAGGGAGACGATGGTGAAGAGGGGGAGAGGTTTGAAATGCGGGGAGAGGAGACGTATGCCCCTACCAGCTCCCTAGGGAGTCTCTTCCTTACCTTTGAGACAAAGTGCAGATTGTGTTCCCCGACCTAAAGGGAGGGATCAAAATTTCGAGACTTAAGGAGGGTAGCAGCCCCCAGCCTCAGCACCTCTGGTGTGCATATTTCAGATCCTTAAGTGGCGCCCTTCTCCCTTTCAGCATTAGCCCCGCCCCCTCCTAGAGGCCCCGCCCCTCACGAGCTCCCAACCTTGTCCTTCCGGACTCCACCCCTCAGCGGAGGGAGCGTCCCCGACTCCATGCCCCGCCCCTCGCAGAGGCCCCGCCCGCCGCGGCCGCACGCACCTGCAGGACCGGCTGCAGCGAGGCGAGGGCGCTGTTGCCCGCGCCCCAGTCCTCGCAGTTGCGGTACACGCCCTTCTCCAGCACGTACTGCTTGCCGGAGAAGCCCACCTCCTGATAGGCCACCCACCTGCAGGAGGGGCGGGGCGCGGGTCGGCGGGGGCGGGGCCATCACCTCCCCTGGTACGGCCCCCGCCCCGCCCGGCCTCGGGGAGCCCGGCTCACTCACACGCCGCTCAGCACGTGGATGGCTTGAGTATGTGGCCCGTGTCCCGCCTGCTCCACGTCGGGCAGCGCCTCGCTCACCTCGACTCCGGGCCCCTCGAAATCCATAGCTTCAAACAACACCACGGCCGGGTCGGCGAAATCCTGGGGCCCAGGGAGAGTCAAGCCTGGGTCGGAAACAGCCCCTCCCGCCTGAGGACAGAAACCCCTGAAAGTGCCCAGAACCCAGGGATGCAGCCCACCGGGGGAATTCGGGATAAGGCATCATTGCAGCCTGAGGAAAAGCAGCAGGAGGGAGAGAGGCTAGATCTCAGGGAACATTTCCAGGTCCTCTGGAGAACTGAGAGTGAGGTGGAAGCTCACCCCTTGTAAATTGTACTAGAGGGAAGCCTGGTTGTGGCAAGAGGGATGGCCCAACTGCCCTCGCTTACCGTGCGGATGACCCGCAGGGAGGTCAGCACCTCGTCGTACCCTCCCCAGTGTGACCAGTCGGCGTATTCCCCCTCCTCCAGCAGGTACTGGTGGCCCCGGAAGCCCTCCTTTTCGTAGCCCACCCAGCTGGGGAGGGAGAAGATGGTCAGTCGCAGGAAGCCCATGAACGGGTAAGACAGCTGCCCCCACTCCTAGGTGCCCAGGGCACTCCCTGCCCCAAGGGTAGAGGCTGGTGGGGGGAGGGGTGAGGTGGAAGGAAGGGTGCTTTATCCTCACCAGCCCCCAAGGACCCGCAGGGACCCCACGGAGGCCAGGTGGGGGCTCTGGCTGTCCTCTGGCTGCCTCAGATTGTAGATGTCTCGGCTCACTTCCCAGCTCTGGCCCTGAAAACCTGGGGCCTCAAACACCACAGCCTGTGGGCGTGACAATGGAGAGGTCAGGTTGGTGGGGAGTCGTCTGGGCCCAAACACCCAGCCAGGCCAGGAATGGCTCTGCCAAGAATCAGCCTAGAGCCCCCAGGCCTTTACCTAATTCCTGTCTGCTCTGACCTCTGACCTGACACAGCAAAAGCCGGTTGCCAGTGAGCCCATCAGGCTCCATCCTCCCAGACCCAGCTTCTGGGCCCCATTGCCCTCTCTTCCCCAGAGGCCTTCTTTGACCCTGAGGCTCTTACCTTGGGTTCCCCTGGCCTCTCCACACTGGGGCAGCCCTGCAGAGGAGACAGAGATGAGATACCAGCCCAGAGGTGGGGAAAGCATATGGGCTGGGGACCCAGGATTTTCCTGATCCTGAGACCCCTGAAAATGGCCACCTGTGTTCTCCCTTTTTCCCCGCCTCTTGGTCTAATCCTGGTTCCTCCGATCCCCACGCCCAGTGGAAGCCCCCAGGCCCTGCTTTTTCCCACAGACTTTACCAGGCTGTGGGTGTGCCTTGCCCCTTACCAAAGTCACGGGCTTCAGGGAGCCCACGCTGAGGTTGGTTGTGCCACAGGCCTCCAAGGTGTGGTACTCTCCAGGCTCCAGGATGCAGGGAGTGTCCTCAAAGAAGGGTTTAGGGTACAATAGCCACCTGGGGGGCAGCAAAGAAGCTGTTACACCCAATGCTGCAAGGGATACAGATTGGTGGATGGGAGGGAAGATTTTGAGGGGGAGACCTCAGGGGGACCCCCATCAAGGGAAATCTGGAGGACATTTCAGACCCCCATAATCTCTTGCAGTAGCCATTTTATTGGCCTCCCTGCCTCTGGCCTCCTCCCCCTGAATTTCACACAGCAGTGGCCGAGTTCTTTCTAGCACACATATCTGGTTAAAAACCACCAGTTTTAAAAACACACGCATTAAAGCCCAGTAGCACAAAAAGGCCTGTGTGATCTGACTACGGCCTTTTCCCCAGCCTCACATCTCACTACTTGGCCCTTACACTGGCCAGACTGAAATTTCAGAGTCTAGATCTCTCACCGCTGGGCCTTTGCATGAGCTGTTCCCTCTTCTAGATACACTCTTTGTGCATTCATTCAATTAACAAATACTTTGGGGCAACCATTCCGTGCCAGATGCGGCTTTAGGCGTCAGGGGCACAGTAGTGAACAAAACAAAATCTTTGCTTTCATGGAATTTAGATTCTTCTTTCGGCCAACTCTAGCTCGTCCCAGCTGAGGTGCCCCCTCCTCCAGGGAGGCTTCTGTGACCACCACCACCCAGCTTAGTGCTTTTCTGTGCTTCCACAGCCCCATGCTCCCTGCCACCATCAGCCTGACACTCTGGATTCCGACTGTTTACTTGCCTGTCCCCACAAGTAAACTGAGCACTCTTTGAAGGCAGGAACTGTGTCCTGTTACCTCTGTGTCCCCAGCACCCAGCCTAGTAAATATTAAATGAAGGGATTCCAGAACACTCCAGACTCACAGTCCTGTGAAGACAGTGATAGATGCCACCTGCAGAGGCCTCCCTAAGCCTTCGGAGTTCTCCAAGGCTTGGGTTAGCTTCACCTGCTCCCCTTTGAGGTCCTCCTCAGAGAACAGGCTGATCTCCGGGGTGCTGTAGTCCTGCAGAAGGAAAAGGGTGGAAACTGAAGGTCAAAGTATCCCGTTGGAGGCCACCCCTGCCCCCCACACTTCCCCAAGTGTGCCCAGCCAGGGCCCCAGGGGGCTTCTGGAAATCTTTGTGGCCATTTCCCCCAGATGTAGGAAGGTAGCTGGGTGTTCTCAGCAAGTTGTGCCAGACAAGCCTGACACCAAAGCCTTTTCAGGCCCACCAGGAACCGTTGAGGCGCCATGCCCATCCCCTTGCCTCTGAGTACTCTGCCTTCCACGCTGGTAGAGGGACAGGCAAGACTGACAGCAGCTGAGGTCTTTGACCCTTCCTTTATGTACAACTCCTTCCTCTGCCCAGACTGGCTTCTGCCCACATCTCATCCCGGGAAGCAGGAGACGCTCTGCATTCTGGGTGTTTGTTCCTCATTAGGACCGTTTTTCACTCACTCATTCATCATATGCTTGTGAAACATCTACCAAGTGCAAGGCAGTTCCCCATGTCCCTTATTCCCCTCAATGGCTGTCACTACTCCACTCACAGTTGAGGAAGGTGAAGCTCAGGAAAGTTAAGCAATCTTCCCAAAGTCACACAGCTTGTAAGTAGCAAAGTTAAGAATAGACCATTGTAGTTTTTGTTCACTATTACCATCCAGCACCCCCCACATGCCTGGTACACAGTAGGCGCCCAGTTAATATCGAAGGAATCAAATAAATACAGGTCCATCTGACTTCAAAGCTTGTACCTCCTTACCTCCCACACAAAGATGAATTTATTGTGAGAGGCTCACAAATTATCCACAAACATCTGTGTGTTTCTGAGAAGCTTTGAAAATTCCTGTCCCCTCCTTTGCCTGGCTTGGCCACTGCCCTAGTTAAGACTCATCATCTGTCACCAGAAGGATTATAATAGCTCTAGACTTGGGATAACTCATTCTTTCACTTAAAAAGTGAAAGATAGGCCCCAGCTTTCTCTTCCAGGTCTCCCTAGTGCCAAGATGGTTTTTCAGTCAAACTTAGTTTCTGCAGTTTACAAATTTGTGCTGTGAAAACAATAGTTTTTTTTTTCCACTTTACAAATATGAAACCACACCCCGCTCCCTCAAAATTTAGCAGTCCCTCCTGCGCTGGAAATCATAGCCCTTCCTGGTCTCAGGCCTCCACCTGCCAGCCAGAGAAATGTTTCTAAATCCCCAATCTGGTTATACAGCTTCCTGCCTCAAACCCAGCCTCATACCCTGGCTTAACTGTAAGGCCTGCAGGGCAGACAGCAGATCTCCCCTGCCTGCCCATCGCTGGGCACAGTGCCTGGCACACAGCAGACATCAGTGAACATCTGTGAACAAATGAATGAATAAACGCCCTGTGGCATCCTCAGGTCTGACTGTGGGCCTGAGAGCCTGGGCCCCCAGTGGAAGGTGACTCCCATGGAGAAGCTCACAATAAATTATCCATAAACATCTGTGTGTTTCAGAAGCTTTGAAAGCTTTGCCTGGCTGGGCCACTGCCCTAGTTAAGACTCGTCATCTCTTGTCATCTCTCACCTAGTTCTCCAGAACCAGCCAGCACTTCCCCAGGCTGTTTTCCCAAGCTGGGGCTTGGCCTCTGCCTGGCCCCTGCCTCTTCAAGTCAGCCTCTGCACACTCCCCACTTGGATCCAAGGTGAGAAATCTATAGGTCTATGCACAATTCAACCCCAGATTCCAATGCTAGGCAAGCAAGGCTGTCTCCCTCCGAAGACTGGAGTGTCTCGTCTCTTTGACTGGCACATGTTTCCCTCTCAGACTAGGATCCTGGAGGTCAGGGCCCACAGCAGACAAGGCAACATCTGGCCTCCCATCCCCATCCTCAGCCCACTCACCTGGACAACCCTCCTCAGGGAGCCAATGCCTTTGGGGCTCCATGCTGTCCCTGGGGCTTGGAGTTCCACATCTCCTTCAGGCAAGACCAGCTTCCGGCCCTGGAACTCCGGCTCTTCATATAGCACCCAGCTGTGGGCACAGAGACCCCACAGTCACTGGGTGGGAGGGGGGTGTACCCTCAAGGCAGCTGATGGGGTTTCTGCTAGGTTGGCCTGGACACTTCTCACTGTCCCCCACTCCCCAGGTTCACAACCAGGGCCCCCACTCACCAGCCTCGCACCACCCTTATGGAGGCCACAAGGGCCCAGCCTGAGGCATCAGCAATGTCTTCCCAGACCTCCCTGCTGCTGCCCTGGCAACTGGGCTCCGAGAAAAGAATCATCTGGAGAAGGCAGAAAGGAGGTCCTCAGGCCCTGTCGCCAGGCTCTTGCCTCCTGCTGCCCCTGCCCCACTGCCCCCACACCCTTACCTTTCCAGGCCTGGTATTCAGCTTGCCCTGGGTCTTCAATGCTGGGCTCTGGGAGAGAGGGGAGTGATAAGAAGCCTTATGGGGAGTTGCTTCCCCACAACCTGCTGTCCCAGGGATCCCATATCCTCCCTATTCTAAAACTGCAACCCCAAGGAGCTGGCCCATAGAGCATGCTGCACTTGTTCCCAATCCCCAGGGGTCTCATCAACCCTGTCCCAGGGGCTAGGTGCCCATCACTCCCCTTCCCCAGCTTTGAAGTCACCAAGCCCTTTGGAATCCACAGTGCAAACCTGCTATATGGATGGGGAGATTGAGGCCCACAGAGAAGTGGCTAGCACAAGGTCACACTGAACTGGACCTCAGACCCAAATCTCCTGCCTCCAGAGACTGTGACTTCCAGTATAATGCTCCTCATGCCACCCAAAGTCCTGACTCAGGTGAGGCCAGGTACCCTCCCTTGCCCACCCAGGCCTCACTCACCCACCCCTCCAGGGGCTGGGCTTGGGCAGGCTTCTCTGGCGCTGGCCTTTCACTGCAGAGCAGGGGCAACTGTCCTGGCACCTTCCTGAGCCCTGGTGCCCTGTGGGGCGGCAGAGCAGATAGTTTTGTGCCCAGTGGCTCCAGGGTGGGGGCTTCCTTGGTGGCAGGCACCAGACCACCAAAGAGAAGGCTGCCTCCAAGACGGGAAGTGGGCCTGCTGCCAGCCTGCCACTCAGGCCCCAGCTCTGGGTGGGAGCCCTTGACACCTGTTACATGCTTCTTCATCATCTCCAGAGGGGAGAGGAAATCCTGGGGAGCCTTGGCAGGCCGGGTTTCCCAAGAGGGGCTGGGCCCAGCTTTCTCCTGCCTGCGCTGGAGCTTCTCATCGTCGCTCAGGTAGGGGTTTTCTGGTTCCTCCTCCTCCTCTTCCCCCTCCTCCTCCTCCAGTGCTGGCACCTCTTGGGGGCCAGGCCCTGGCACCCATGGCCCAAGCTGGTCCTCCTCAATGGCAGGCAGCGTGGCATACATGGCCAGGTAGGAGGAGCGGGGGGCTCGTGGCATCCGCTGAGTGCGGAGGATCTCAGGGGGCTCCATGCTCCGCAGGGTATCCAGGAAAATCTCCAGGTCTGCAGTCAGGGCCACCTCATCTTCCTCCCTCGATGGCTCTGGGAGCACCTTGTCCTTGGTGGAGTCAGGGACAAGCCGGGACTTCAGGCTGGCCTCTGTTTCCAATGGCCCGGTTATAGGGGGGCTTCCTGGGCTGGGGGACACCTTGTCTACTGAGGAGGATGGGACAGGGAGGACAGCAAGGCCCTGGACAACCATTTTCTGAGTAGAAAATGGGATAGCAGAAGCACCAGAGTCCTGGACATCCTGTTTTTGGGTGGGAGATGAGATGGGGGTCCCTTCAGAGCCCTGGGCAACCTGTTTGGGAGATGGAGTAGCAGGAGTAATTGGGCCTTGGACAACCTCTTCATTGGTGAAGGAAGGGGCCAGGCTGCCTTCAATACCCTGGGCAACCTCTTTTTGGGTGGAGGATGAGCTAGGGCTGCCCTCTGGGCCCTGGACAACCTTGATTGGTTCGGGGGATGAGGCAGCAGGAGTACCAGGCCCTTGCACTACTTCCTTTTGGATGAGGGATGGGTCAACAGGAACACCAGGACCCTGTACAACCTCTTTCTGGGTAAGGGAGAAGGAAGAAATGTCTTCAGAGTCCTGAACAACGTTATTGCTTGGGGAGTATGGAGCAGAAAAACCTGGGCTGGGGACATCCTTCCTTTTTGTAGAGGATGGAGCAAGAAGTTGTCCAGGAGCCATGGCGACCTCGTTCCTCACGATGGGCAGGGTGGTGGTAGCCGGAGGATCTGTGAGCCCTTCTCTTTTTACAGAGGGCAGGTCATGGGGCACCCTGGGCTTGAGAGTGTGCTGGGACCTGGAGTGAATGGGTACCACAGGCTGCTCTGGGGGGTGCACTAGGCCCAGGGAGGGGGTATGGGTCTGAAGTCTGGGAGAGGAAGGTCCTGGTACTTTGCCCTGAGAAGTCTGGAGAGAGAGCTGACTGGGACCGGAGGCTCCCTGCACCCTAGAGGCCTCATGGGTCCTGGCCTCTGGAGCTCTCCCCTGGTCTTGGTCTGGGTGGGTGGCAGGGACATGCTGGCATTGAGATGGGTGAGTACCAGCTGGGATGCCTGCAGGGGCCAGAGCAGATCTGTCCTTTGGCTCTGCTGCCCCAGTCTTAGGCGGCTGCCCCAGGACTTCGCCTGCTGTGCTGCCCAGACCTGGGCTCCTTGGCACAGTGACCGTGGGCCTGGGAAGCCGACTGGCAGGTGGGCTGTGCTCAGGAGGCACAAGGCTTGTTAGCAGCTCCAAGGCCTGGCTGTGGCTGGGTGAGCCCTTTGCCCGGGGGCTCACCACCACTGCCCGGACCGTGCGGGCAGCATTGCGACCTCTGGGCAGGGCGTCGCCTGGTAGCACCGGCCTCACAGTCACAGAGCTGCTCACCCGTCGGTCCACGTGCCCTTCCACCACTGTGGTAGTCCGCACAGTGCGTGTCACTCGCCGTTCCTCACAGATCCGAGGACCCTCGCTGGTAAGACCTATACCTGGGTGAGGGCTCAGCTCACGGGGCCCAGGCAAGGGCACGAAGAACTCATCCCTGGCTGGGGCTCCTAGGCCTGGGGGCTCAGTCTTGGGGGGCTGGGGGCTGCCATCAACCTGGTCCATGGCCTCCTTCAGCCTCCCCACTGGCCTCTTCTCCTTGGGGGGTGGTGTGTACTTCTTGGAAAAGATGGGCCCATGGCTCTGAAAGCTATTTGAGCCAGCCTCATCCCGGGGGCCCTGGTAATTCACAGTCTCTTCTTCCCGTGTAGCAAAACCATTGACTTCCTCTCGACAGTGGCTGTACTCAAACTCCCGGGAGGCTTCTGTCCGGGTCCCTGACACCAGAGATACCTTGTGAAAACGATGTCTGGTCTCTTCCCGGGCAGGAGGCCGCTGCCGCCACGTCAGCGTGGAGCTCACCACTCGGGCCTCGGCCCGGGCCGCGGGCCCACCTGCCTCCTCCATGTTGGGCCCCGGCAACGTGTCCTGAGGTGTCCTTGTCTCCCTGTGGTCCAGCTCCCTGCAGGTGGTGCCAGGAAGAAGAGAGATGAGGGTCAGGGGGTGGTGAGGGTAGCTCCCCACAATACAGGATAACTACTACTGCCAAGGTCAGGCTGGGTGACCTTGAGCAAGTCACTTGACCTTTTGGGCCTTTGTTTTCTTGTCTGTAAGATGGACATGATACTCCCAACTCTGACTTAATTCATCAGGGCCCCTCATCCAGGCCTTTCCCCAGTTTTAGACGATCCCCTAGGCCACGGTTCTTCAAAGGGTGAAACTGAGAACTAAGCTTGGGAGCAGAGAGAAGGAAGAAGACAGAAAGGAACATGGATCTCTCTGTGTTAGTAGTAATAATAACAACAGCCGTGTACTGAGGGCTTACTGTGTGCAAAACATCTTGCCAAGAGCTTTACAACTATTGTCCGGTTGAATCCCAGAAGAACCCCATGAGTTTGATACTTCATAAAGAATAAATTATTAATAAATTACAAACAAGCAATCCCATTTTACAGATGAGGGGAAAAAAGGCTCAGAGAAATTAAGTCACTTGGCCAGAGTCACACAGTAGCAGAGTCAGGACTTGAACCCTGGCCGTAAAGTCCATGTGTTTAACCACTATACCAAATTCCTTAACGTATTTATCTGGTAAATGAAGATTCTTTGATTTTGAGGTTTGCTTTTCAAGGGAACCACAGTTTTCCTGGAGGGTCCAGCCTCTCACCCCTTGACTCCAGAAGTCCCTTCCAGCTGTACTGACCAGGAGAACCCTATTATCAGACCCCAAGGACCCCGGAAAGCTCCACGTGTACATCCCCAGCCTCAGGACCAGCCTGTCTTCAAGTCTGCACCTCCTCACCACAAGGCAGCCCCCAGAGACCCCACCCTGGACCCAAAATGGACCCACTGCCCACAGCTTCCATGATAAGGAGACCCCTTCCCCCACCTCCACCATCTTCCCTCCTGAGAAGCTAGTGGAACCTAGAACTTTGACCCTGCCCTGTGTCCCCAGCAGTGACTCAGGTTTTATGAGGGGCAGAGATGAAAGGGGCTGGGGCCCAGGGAAGCTGCCGAAGCCTGATCTGACTCCAGGACCACTGGTGGCTATGACAGTGCCTGACCTGGCCTGGACATTTGGGGAGTTGGGGGGTGTGGGCTAAAATGGATCACGATCCTTTCCCCCTGGCTTCCTGAGAGCAGAACACCCCAGACACCTGAGGCCCTGGTTCTCAGCCCTTTACTGAGGCCCCAACACCTTCCCCATCCTCACTACTGAGCTCCCTTTCTTCCCATGGAACCCCTATCCTCCTCACTAGTACTCCCCTACCTGGAACTTCACCCCCTCACTGAACCTGTAAGTCCTTGCCCCCCCTCGCTGAGTGTCCTCCCCGTTTCTGAATAACAACAACAACTACCATTCGCTGAGATTATTTGTCCCTGGTAGCACTGATAGTAAGTGGCAGAGCCTGGGTTCTAACTCACTCATTCATTCACTATTAATTGTGCCAGGTGATATGTTAGATGTGGGTTAAGCTCATCCAAAGCTGACTTCCCCATGAAGGTGGTATCCTAGGAGTCCAGAGGTCAACAAATTAGACATAATAAAACAGGAACCACATTTGGAAGGCCCTGTGGGCTTTGGCAGAACAAGAGCAGAGCAGCTTCAAAAGAAGGTGTGGGTAATCAGATCAGATCTTGTTAATGACCTCCTGAACATCAAAATTCAGTGCCTTTCTCAACTCAGCCCAAGCCCTGGACAACACCCCGATAGTTACTCATTCCACAAGCATGGGTTATTTGCTTCTGCTTGCATACCTCTAGGGACAAGGAGGTCACCACTTGACAGTTCACCACTCCTATCCCTGGATAGTCATGGTTGCTATATTCTTCAATCTGTGCTGAAATCTGCTCACCTATAGCTGCCCCTCTTTGTCCTTGCTTTGAAAATACCTTAATGGCCCAGGATGCCCTTGCTGGGCCAGACGATGGGCCCATTCCCAGAAGCCCTCTCATCTCCAGGGCCCCAGACCAGAAGTGGATTTGTTGGCATGGTGACCTGTGATCTCCAAACAAGACGTGTGAGGCTGGGAAGGGAGAGGCTGGGGAGGGGGCGGGGGGAGTGTGGGAAAGAGCTTTGTCTAACCCAACAAGTCCTGGATTCTCCCCGCTTACCTGTGAGTCACCCCCAAACTAGGCCAAACCAGTCCACAGGCCCACACGCCGGCAAACACATTCTTCCTCACAGGAGCACACACTGACACACAGACAAAAATGAGCACAGGCACAAAAACACACACAGACAGACATGTATAGTCAAGGGCACACACAAACACACAGGCGCACACTGAGACGCACAAGCAGACACAGTCAGAGTTATAAATGTACATAGAGACAATACAGACACACAAATCACGTACATATACACAGAACACACAGACACAGTGACACACCCATGCCCACATTCACAATACAGTTAATTCACACACATGCTCTCCTTCCCTTGAAACTTACCTATCCTTGAACATAGACACACACACATGGGTGCGCACATATCTTACACACCCCTGCTTGCAGCCCCAACTGTATTCTGCTCACACACACACACACATACACACATTTACCTACTCCTGGCTCAGAGAATCCTCCCCCAGTAAGGGGAAATACGGGATGGTGTCCCGGAGGTCATCTTCCTCCCTCTCTAAGTGAGCCCCAGCCTCCCACGTGAGTCTGTCATTATCCACCTTGGCCCAAAATAGCCAGGGAATGGCAGAGAAAGACCCGCATTCCCCCAGCTGAACCTCCCGCTTCTTTCCTTCCCCCTGCTCAGGCCTCTTGCACCCACCTTCCCTCTCTCTTCAGCCCTTCTCTCCTTCCCAGGCTGGGGCACCCAAGCAAGCCTCAGGACAGGCGTAGGACCAGGCCTACTGACTCCTGCCAGGAAAACCAAGGCATCCCCAATTCTGCCTCTTCTAGTGGTAGTAAAAACAAATCCCACCTCCACAGGATTACAGAAAACCCTGGAGTCTGCAGATCAGCCATGCTTAGCCCTCTGGGTTCTGCAGAAGGCCAGAAGCCTCTTTGAGAGACAGAATAGAGTCATGGTTAGAGCATGGGCATCTGTGTTAGAGAAACCTCGGTTCAAATTCTGGCTTCTTCCTTTCCAGTTGTCTGAGTTTGGCCCAGTGAATTAACCTTTCTGAGCCTTCGTTTCCCTGTCATAACTGGTGGCAGAGGAGGGGGCAGTGTTAGTCCCTATTTCTTGGAGCTTTTGTGAGGATTAAGTAAAATTATGCTTAGAAAATAAATCATAAATGGCAACCACCACTATCATCATTAGGAACTTTTCAAAGCCCTGCCTGATGCCCAGTTCCCCTTCCTGGTCATCCTGGGGGGGTTCCATATTCATCCCCTTCCTAGTAAGTTTTGGGGAACCCACCTTCCACCTTTGAGCCTCCCAGGCAGATTTAGGAGAGCCGTTTCAACACAGATAAAAACTAAGGCTTGGAACTCTCGCCTGTGGCTGCCAGCAGAGCCAGGTAGGGTAATTATTGCTGCCACAGAGGCGTTATTAATAAGCATCCCTGCTGTTTTGGCAGCCCAGCTCTCCGGAGTTCAAAGTGTGTTCCTGTAACTACCTCCTCCTTCCTCATCTCCAGCTACAAAATCCATTTGACACCTCAAAGCCCAGAGAAGTTAAGCAACTTGCGCCAGGTAACCCAGCACCTTTTCTGGGTGCCGATTCCCAGGCTGGGTCTGTGGCCTCCTGGACAGAACCGAGAGTGGTAGGTGTTGACAGGAAGGTGGCCCCATCCTCTCCGGGACAGAGTTTCCTCCGTCTCAGGTGGGCAAAGGAGAAGAGCAGCAGTAGACTGAGGGTAGACTTAGGGGAAGAGGGCAGAGCTAGAGCGGGAAGGGGCGGCCAAGTCAGCTCTGGCTCAGGGAACTGAATGAATGAATGGGCCTCAAGTTGAAGAAGCCCAGGAAAAAGGCAGAAAGACCCAGGATGTGGCGGCCAGGCCCGTGTCACCCCCTCCCACCCCACCTTCCCACACAGGGACGGACCTCTGCTCACCGGCTGTGTGGGGACCCAGATTTCCGGCTAGTCTGGAGCTCCTGCTGCTGGGCCATGCTGTCCTGATGTGGTCGGGCTCTCAGCTGGCGCTCCTGGGGCGGGTAGGTCCGGCACCCTGTGATGGGGCGGGGCCCCTGGGGAGTCTCCGGCCAGCCCCTGGATTCCTCAGGGCCACAGGGTTGGGGATCTGGTCGGGCCGGTTCAGGCTCCTCCCTCTCCTCCGCAGGTGCCTGCCCACACCCCTGCAGGGTGACTGTGATGTGGTAGCGGGTCCTTCTGGCAGAGGGGTGCACATGGAGGGTTTGGGCTGGCTCTGGCAGGGCCGGCCCTGGGATAGCGGGCTCGCCCTTTGCCCGCTCTGCCGTGGGGAAGGGTGCTGGGTGGGGTAGCAGGAGCACTTCTTCCAGGTTACAAGGTGCCTCAGGCCTCAGAGGGACCTCTGGGGCTGTGTATGGTGGCTGTGGGCAAGCACAGCCTGGGGGTCCCTGTCCCAAATGTCCAGGAACTGGCACCAGGCATGAAGGGCTCCTGGCACAGGTAGGCTCTGCTGAGACCACTGCCAATGCCAGGGTCTCAAGCCCCATGGAGGCAGAGCTGGCCAGGTCAGAGGCGCTGCCCACAGCTGGCCTCCGCAGGCGCCCCAGGGGCTGAGCAGTCCCCCCTGAGCTGTGTTGTCGCTTCCAAAGCCAGGACCCATGGCTCCCTCCCTGTAGGTCCCATTCTGAGCGGCTCTGGGTCTGGACCTGCAGAAAGCAGAGGTGCGCATCAAGAGGGACAGGGGCATGGTGACATCTCCCCCTTGCCCTCCAGCCACCCCTGAACACTGTGGCTGCCCACCTGGCACAGGAACAGTTGAGCAGAGATCTGGCACCAAGCAGAGGTGCCCTAGGAAGAGGCTTCCAGGGCCCCCGGAGCTGGACAAAGGGACAGAACTCTGGACAGGCCCTTCAGCATTTACCACTTCCCATTCTACAGATGAGGAGTGCTGGCCTCCGCATTTGACTCGGAGAATAGTGACATAACTAAGTCAAACAGCAAGGCAGGGAGGGCTCCCAACTCTCAGGTACCACACAGCCTCCCAGGTGACAGAGGCACCGGGGGCCTGCCTACACCTCCCAAAGGGTGGTGACCTTGGCTTCCTCTCAGGCTGACTGCTATCTTCCCAAGCACCCATAGGCCTCTGGCCCTTTGGCAGCAGCTGTCGTGGGGATTAGGGGCTGTGTGGACAAGCCTGCTGAAAGCACCCATGGCCTCTGCACGCGTCGGGCTTCCAGAGAGCCTGCAGCCACCTCTTGGGTACCCCTTCCAGGCCAAAGAGTCCCACAGCACACTTGGCAGGAGGTACTTGGGCCTAGAGATATAGCTGGGGCATGAGGGTGCCAGGCAAAATGGTCCCCCTGAAAGTGAGGCAGCACCCGACCTCTGTCTGTTCCCTTCCCCTGGGGTCCAGCCTGGCTGTGGGAGTGGGGGAGTGGGCTCAGGGTCCCAAACCCACGTGGACATTGCCTTCCAACCTGTTCTCAAGGATAAGGTCTGTCGTTAGCAACAGAGGAGCCAAATCTGGGGTCAAAATTCTTCCTAGCAGGGACCCTTGATCCCAGATGCCTTGATTTACTTATCTGTGAAATAGAACCCCACAGCTTCTTGCTCCCCAAGGACTGGACACCTCAAGAGACAGGAGAGTGATAAACTATGGAGGCCTGGAGCGAGGCAGGGTCCCTAGAGGATGCAAACGGTTTGCTCTCAGCTACTAACCTAGAGGTTGGCAGTTCAAACCCATCCAGCAGTGCCATGGAAGAAAAGTCTGGTGATCTGCTTCCCATAACGATTGCAGTCTAGAAAACCCTATGGAGCACAGTTCTACTCTGTAGCGCATGGGGTCACCATGAGTCAGAATCGACTCCATGGCAACAGGTTTGGTTTTGGTTTGAACAAGGCACCCTGGGTTTAAGACCTCTCCTGTCTTACCTTCCCTATATGTAAATGGGAGTGATAATAACAGTACCTTCCTCCTGGGATTGCTGTGAAGATCCTACAAGATAATCCATGCAGGGTGCATGTAACAAGCACTCAGTTATACACTAGTAACTAACTATTAATGGCATTCAGGGCCAGACAGAGACACACGACTGAGCCATCACCAGGGGAGGCTGTCCCCCGTCCCCCCAGGGGAAGGACACCTTGTCACCATCTAATCCATGGCTCAGGTCTGAATTACAGATGGGGAAACTGTGGCCAGATGATGAAGCCACCCACTCAGGGTCATTCCTGAGGGGATGTGCCAGGAAAGGGAGAAAGAAGGGGCCCAAGCTAAAGGAGGGGGTATAGAGAAGGGGGCCCTAGGAGCAGGCACAGCCCCTACCTGCTCCCCAGAGGCCCCAGCATTAGGAAGCTCGTGTTTCCTGAGCACCCAGGCCCCATACTGGGTGTTTTACGTCCATTACCTTATTTCTCACAGCAGTCCTGAGAGAGAGGCACTATTGTCCCCATTTTGCGGACCAGGAGACTGAGGTTGCAAGTGGGCGATGATTTGCCCAGGACTTTTACAGTGGCAGAGGGAGGACTGGAAATCCAGTTACTTGACCTGTAAGCCAGAGCTCTCGAGCCTGCACAGCCCCTCTCTGAGGTTCTGCCCTCTTCCCTCCCCGCTCCCCTCTGGCTTCTCTCCTACCTTGAGGCTGAGATTGCTGGTGCTGCCCTGGGCCAGGTCAGGGCAGCTCTGGCCACCCCAGGGCCTGGGAAGGAAGCACAGGGGAAAGGGATAAAGTAGCCTCCTCCTGTCCCCACACCTCCCACCCCAGACTGGCTCCAGTGGCCCACAGCCCAGCAGGGTGAGCTCCTGAAACCTCGGGGAAGGTCTATGCTGTAGACTCCTCTCTACCCACCCCCTCCAGCTGTCCACTCCACCTCCAGAGAAAGAGACAGGGATGGGTTTGGAACCAAAATGGGGACTGGGCCTGTATCAGAGAAACACAGAGAAAGGATAGGACCCCAGTAATCCCAAAGCTCGCCGCCTGCTCCAGCCCTCCTCTGTGTCAGGCTTAACACTAGGTCTTGTGCTTCCATGATCTCCTTTAAGCCTCACAAGAATCCTAGAAGGTGGATATTAGTGTTCCCATTTTTCAGATGAGGAAACTGAGGCCCAGAGAGATAAAGGGCAGCCCTCACCTGTGTATTCTGCCCCCCATCCCAGGCAGTCATCAGGGACTGGAGGCCAGTGCCTCAGTGCCAGGGTCCCATTCCCATGGCTGGTGAGACGCACATGGCGTGTGTGTCATCCCTCTGGCCTGGGACCCTGCGCAGCTCCACCCCTACCCTCCCCACCCCTGACTCACCTGCACCCCAACCCTGCCGCCTCCTGAGGGGGAGGGGCAGTGCCATCTGGGCCTATAGGGCAGGTTTCTGCCAGGCAGGGTAAAGGGGGAGGGTGTGTCTGCCAGGCAGCGGAGGGCAGGTCCCTGGCAGGGTGTGGGTACCCCCAGGCACCCAGGCATAGGGTGGCTAGGGCCTCCCCTCCCCTCCTTCCCTGGGGTGAGAGGACAGTGCAAACTCCTCCCCTCACTCAGCTCCCACCACGCCCCCAGCCCCGCCCAGGTGGGCTGAAGGCAGCTGTGCCATGATAAAATCAGAACAAATTGCCCAGTAACTGCACAGACACATAAACACCCCCCTTCGCTTGCGCGCACACCCATGCTGTCTGCAGATACATGGCCTGTGAACTCCTGGGCCCTCACGGATTTTCACTATGCCTCTCTCAACATTTGACCCTGCCACCCAGGGAGCGTTTTACTTCCATTTGGACATCAGAACCCTCAGCTACCAATGAATGGGCTGGGAGAGGTGAAGCAATTTGCTCAGAGTCACACGGCTAGTAACATCTCTAGCTGGAACAGAGCCCAGGCCTCCTGGCTTTCAGTCCAGCAGCCTGCCCAGGCAACCAGGCAGCAGTTTCAGAACGTGGGTTCTAGGGTCAGACTGCAGGTTCTGATGTCAAACTACTTAAGCTTGTATCCTGGCTCCATCACTTCCCAGCTGTGTGACTTTGGGCAGGTGATTTTACCTCTCTGAGCCTCCATTTCCTTATCTGACTCACACAGGATACTCATAGGATTGCTATGACAATAAAATGAGATAATCCAGGTAAAATGCAAGAAGCAAGCGCTGAATAAAGGTTTATTGTTATTACAATCGAGAGCTATCTCCAGGTGTGGGGATGACAGGGGAAAACCTCTTGTGGAACCTGTCATACTCGATGGCAGAGGGACAAGATCTGAGGTAAACAGGCCTGTGATGTGAGACTCAAAGTCCACACCGCAGGACGAACTACTATGTTTGCCTTTAAATCCTCTCCAGAGAGGAAATCATTGTCAGCAGGTCGCCTGCCAGACTTCAGAAATTATAGAAGTTGTTTTAAAGTTTCAAAAGAGCCCAAGGACTTTGTTTTCAAACTTTAAATTGGCAAAGGGTGTGTCATATATACAACAACAACAACAAAAATTTTTAAATACCGTTTTCACATTCACATATCCAAAATTGTGGTACATGGACACATACATGTTTATGCTCCGAGACACTCATACACACTTATTTGAACACACACTATGCACCCTAGGAAACCCTGGTGGCTTAGTGGTTAAGTGCTACCGCTGTTAACCGAAGGGTCGGCAGTTCAAATCCGCCAGGCGCTCCTTGGAAACTCTAGGGGGCAGTTCTACTCTGTCCTATAGGGTGGCCATGAGTCGGAATCGACTCGAAGGCACTGGGTCTTTTCTGGGTTATGCACCCTAACATACACACACACCCTAAGGCCCAGGGGCGCGCAGCCCTACCCGGCCCTCCTCCATCCCCCCTCACCTATCCCGGGCTCCAGCATCCTCCGGGGTCTCCTTCCCCCTGTGCTCCCTCCGGCCCCCCAGCCTGGCCAGGAGGCGGGCCAGGCGGGCCCCGAGTCCCCCGCGCCATTCGGCCATGGCGCGAGCACTGCCCGGGCTGTCAGGGCATCTGAGCGCTCCGGACCTCGGGGGCCACCCGGATCCGTAGTGTTTGCGGAGAAACGCCTCCTCCGGCCCGTCCTCCTGAGCAAACAGCGGCCCCGCCTGCGGCCCGTGCGGGCTGGCGCCCGACCCAGCTGCTGCCGGTGCCCAGGGCCGGGGGTGCGCTCTGCAAGGGGCAGCCCTCCACCCCAGAGGGAGGCCCCGAGATGTGCCCCTGTACCCACGTCCGCTAAAGCCCCTGTTCTGGGCCCAGTCCGCGCTACTTCAGGCTTCTGCAGGTGCCAGAGGCCAGCGGGGTGCAAGCAGCCCCAGACAAGACCTGCGCGAGGTGAGGAGGAGAAAGAAGGGCCTGGGACAGGTGGGGTTGCCGCCGAAGGGGCTCCTTCCGAGAAGGAGGGGCTAGAAATCAGGGGCGGGCCAGTGGTCAGAGGCGGGAATGGGCTTGGCCTGTACAACTGAGTGGGCCTAACCCTACTGTGGGACTGGAAATGGGAAGATAATCAGGATAAGTGACCAAGAGGGACCTCCTTCATATTTGGCAGTTTTGTGGCCTGGAGACCCTGTCCACACTAGGGAAGTCGATTGTCCTCGCACCAGCTGTGCTCTTCATTCTTTGGAGATATATGAGAACATCCTGAATAGGAGAAGTCTTCATAGAACAGTAGACCTGGAAGACAGCATTTAGTCCAATGCCCCCATTTTACAGATGAAGAAACTGAGACCCTGAGAAGAAAAGGGTTAGACAGCAAGGCAGCAGCCAGGATTATAACCTGGGCCTCTTGCCTCCCAGGCAATGCCCTTTCCCACCTAATGCCGCTTCTCTGACTCATAAGTGGGGCGGGAGGAGTGGAGAACGTCTGGCACATTGAGGGGCTCCTCTGGGACTTCAGAGAGCAAGACGATCAGGAGGATCCCAATTCCCCAGCTCTCCTGGCCACGTCTTCCCTGTCTAGTCCCTCTAGGGCCTCCGCCCCTTCCCTGAGCTCTGCACCACCTTGCCCTTTGCCCCGTGTGGTGACTGGTCCTGGCACACAGGGTGATGATATGCTTCTGCGTCATGAGTGGACACTAGCATTCTTGTGTCTCCTTCCTCTCCAGCCCTGCAGGGGGCTCAGCTCCTGGCATGTGCAGAGGGAGGCGCAGGCCCCACCTGTCCCCTACCTGACCACTGCAGGGCTGCCTGCTGAGGAGGCCCTGTGGTCTAGTAGGAATAGTGGCTGTGAGACCAGAAGGTGGTGGGAAGCCACAGAGAAATATCTGGACAGGTGGCTGGAAGAGGGCACGGTGGCCTGTGCTTGGCAGCACAGTTCGCACTTTGCATAGTCCTGGAGAGCTGGACTTGCCATTGATGAGCCTGTCCCAGGCAGGCCCCAGACAGGCAGTGGAACCCAAATCCAGCCTTGACTTAGCTGACCACAGGCACCCACCCCATGCACGGCCAACAGAAGATCTTCTCGGCTGTGTCCCTTGACCTGCTCTCAGGTGGCGCATGAGGTTTGGCAAATACACACTGGCTTCCCCCTCCACTGTTGAAGCTCAGGAGGCCTTGACTCTTCATAGAGAAAATCCTTTAATTGCTCACCCCTGCCCTCTCCCCAGAGCGGTCCTGGCACCACCGTTCAGGCTGCCTGTCCTTGCTTTCTCTGGGGTGAGGAGGACTCCTTGTCCTTGTCCTTGTCCTTGTCCTTGTCCTTGTCCTTGTCCTTCTCCTTGTCCATGTCCCAACCCACCTTTCTCTCTGATGGCTCCCCCACAAGATCTAGTGCCCCCCTTGGCCAGCAGGCTAGGCAGGTGAGGGAGGCCAGGGGCAGGTGGGAGTGAGTGAGGCTGCAGGGCTGAGGGGCGTGCAGCTGGTGGTGCAGCTTCAGGGGAATGTGCTGGTTGAAGCGACTTGAGCAGACGCTGCACTGGAAGGGCCGGGCCCCTGAGTGCAGGTGCAGGTGGGCCTTGAGGTTGCTGGAGCTGCTGAAGCGCTTATGGCACAGCTGATTGGAAGAGACAGAGGTGTCATCTGTGTCCTCCGCCTGGCTCAGGATCTCTGCTCTCTTCCCCATCTTGGTAACAGCCCCACCCACCTCTTTGTCAATGAAGGCCCAACAGCTTTCACCCACTGATTCATTCCTCCCTGAGGCCCACAGTGCCTGGCATCTTGGAGCCCAGCAGATGAGTATAGTATCCTGGTTCTTTGACTCCCTGTGAGACCTTATATAAATGACATCTCCTCTCTGAGCCCTGTTCTCCTTATTGATAACAAATGACGATTAATACCTAACCCCATAGGTATGGTGGACTGAATGAGATCATCACGCAGAACCCAGTTTGCAGGGCTGCAGCATCAGTGAACATAAATAACATTATGTCCATAATTAACTGGGTGTTGCCACAGGCCAAGCATTGCTCAACCCCATGTACATCTATGGTCTCATGTAGTCTGCCCCAGGACCCTATGACTAAGTACTAGTACAACTGATTACAGTGAGAAAACAGAGGCCCAGAGGAGTGAGGCCACCAGTCCAAGGTCACACAGCAAGTCAGCGTCCGAGCTAGGATTTGAACCCAGGAAGCCTGACTCTGCAGCCCAGACTGACAACCACTACTCTGCCTTCATATCCACCACTGTAAAATGGGTGTAGAATCTCTGTCCTTCTGACCTCCCAGGCTTCTGGTGAGACTCAAAGAGGGAGGGAGCTGATGTGGATCTAAGGGTCTTTCCATTTGGTACTTTGAGTACATTATGGCATCGACCCTTCTAGAAACCCTGGGAGGTAGGTAATAGGTATCCACTCCCAAGGGACCCCCCCACCAACTTCCCCTGACAGACATACATCTCTTTTCCTCCAGGCCCTGGGAGTGACCTCCAATATCTCATCCCGGCACCTCCAGGCTGAGAGGCGTAATTTTCACCTCTCCACTCCCCGCCCCTTTCAGCTTCCACTTGTTCAGGAGGACTGGGGGTGGAGGCTACTATGTGCGGTCACTCAGGGGCCTAGAACTCCTCAACCGCTGTGGGAGCACAGGGGAGGGGAGGAAGGTCTCACCGGGCACTGGTGGGGCCGCTCCCCGGTGTGCACCAGGTGGTGCTTCTGTAGGTGGGCCAGCTGGGTGAAGCTCCTCTTGCACAGGGCACACTGGAACGGGCGTTCCCCGCTGTGCACGCGCAGGTGGACCTGAGGCCAGTGTGGGCAAAACGCTGCTAACTGCCCAGAGCCCTGGGCAGGGCTGGGATCCTCTCCAAATCTCTACCCAAGTCCCCACAGGACCACTTTGGACATCAAAGCCTCTCTGTCCCCTTTCCTTTCTGTACTCCACTCAGGGCCTCTCTACCACCCTCCAGGGCACCCTACTCTTTATGCTGCCCTGTGGGAGAGGACATAGGACATAAGGAGCACCCCGGGTACATCCCGGAGCAGTGCTACTCAAAGCGTGGTCTACAGGCCAGCAGCATCTGCACCACCTGGGAGCTTGTTAGAAATGCATCTTCTCAGGCCCCACCCCAGACCTGCTAAATCAAAATCTCAGGGTGGGGCTCAGGAATCTGCATGTTTACTACCTTTCCAGAGGGTCTGAAGCTTATTAAAGTTTAATACCCCAAGAGGATCTGGTAGGGTTAAGTCTCCCAATAACCATAATTTTTCCTCAACTTCTTTTTGTGGATACCAGCTTGAGCATAGCTTCTTGACTTCACTAACACACAGAGATGTACCCATGATCGCCCTCTGCTGGGTGATGCTGCTGATGACGCCCACAGCACAGGCACTGATGTGTAGGATCCGGTTTGAAAAAGGGTGGTTGTCAGGTCTGTGGTCTAGACTCACTGAAACCTACACAATCCCCCATCTGACCGTCAATAAAGTAAAGCATACACTTGAGTGTGTATCCAGAAACGTTGGCTGTCGAGGAAAGGGCTTTGCCCTAGACCTTGGGAGATTGAGGTCAAGGCCTAACTCCATTATATCAAAGTAACCTTGGGCAAATCCTCCCCATTGGGATCCTCAGTTTCCCCCTTTTTTTAACTTAAATGGGATGATCTCATAGGCAGCCTTTTGGGGTGGAGAGGACACTTTGTGGCCATCTAATCCTATATTGCCCCTCTACAGATGAGGAAACTGGAGCCCAGAGGGGCCAAATGAACCATCCAAGGTCACACAGCCCGAGAGGCTACCCAGGAGTTCCTTCTGGCTTTAAGGTCTCTGATTTTAAAAGCAAGACTGGGAGGAGGGTGAGGGGTGATTGACGGGTGCTGAGGGGAGCAGCCGTGCCCAAGAGACAGATACCTTGAGGTTGGAGAGCTGCCCAAAGTTCTTGCTGCACACGTTGCACTCGTACAGGATTTTGCCATTCTCTTTCTTCAGTGGGTAGGGCAGGGCTGCGGTGCCCACTCGGGAGCCTGATGGGGCCCGCTTGGCAGGAGCCATCATGCCAGGACGCTCCAGCCCTGAGGAACAGTTCTGGGCAGCTCCAGGGCCTGGATTCTGGGCCTGGGAGGGCAGGGTTTGGCCAGAGGCTTGGAAGGCTCCTGGGTCAGGAAGCAGGGTCTCCCCCCAGGTGTTGTGGTGCCCAGGCTCATTGGCAGTCATCGGCAAGCTGGGCACAGCCCTGGTGGGGCAGGAAGTGCCTTGGGGCAGCAAGAAGAAGTGGGGGTACTGGACAGAAGGGAGGGCCCCATAGGGGAACAGGTAAGGTGGAGGCAGGAGAAGTGGGTATGCAGGGTAGAAGGGGTGGAGGTGAAATGGGAGCTCCTTGGAGGTGGGGGTGGGAGAGGGGCAGGGACAGAAAGCCAAGGGGCTGGAGCTCTTTCTAATCTGCCAGGGAGTTGGGGAAGAGCTGTTGCAAGGAGGGGAGGATGGGCAGGGGGGCCCCTCGCCAGCTCTTTCCAGCTGATTTCCCATCTTTTCCCTGCTGGGAGGGTACTTGGCTGTCAGTTTCTTGCCATTGGTGGAGCTGGCCTGCAGCCGTGGTGGCTGGTAGTCTGAGCAGGAAAGAGAAGACAGGTCAGGGCCCCACAGGCTGGGGTCAGGCTCTGCTCCCCATCAAACCTGCCCAGCTCAGCTTGGGCAAGAACGCTTCGCCTCTCTGGGCTTCAGTCTCCTGGTCTGCAATTGCACAGCAAGTGTTTCTGTCGTGCTTAGCAATTTCAGGGAGAGGAAAGATTCGAGAAGCCTATTAGACATCCAGATGGAGGAGTCAAGTGGGCAGCTGGACGGATTTGTCTGGAGTTTAAGGGAAAGGTCTGAGCTGGAGACATGAATTTGGGTGCCATGGATCTGGATGAGATCACATAGATCTGCTCTGTCCGAAACGTTAGCCACTAGCCATATGTGATTGTTTAGATTTAAATTAATTAAAATAAGTGTAATGACAAATTCAGTTCCTCTGTCACAGTAGCCACATGCAAGTGTTCCATAGGTAGTGTTGGGCAATGCAGGTATAGAATGTTTCCACCTTTGCAGAAAGTCCTATCAAAGAGCACTACTCTAGAAAAGGGAGGAGAATAGACAGCTCTGGACTGAGTTCTGGAGCCTGCTAATATTCAGGAGGTAAGCAGAAGAGGAAGAGTTAGCAAGGAGACTGAGATGCGACAGCCACTGAGAGAAGAGTAAAACCAGGAGTGATATCAAGTAAAATCCTAAAAGGAAAAGAATACTAAGAAGCAGATCCATAAACATTGTCTCACTGGTCCTCATTTTTTCATTCAGCCAACTTTCCTGAGCTGTTCTGCTCTGTGGGCTGTGCTGGGGTCCCAGAAATAAAGGACACAGAAAGATAGTCCCTGACCTCCGGGAGGTCACAGTTGCATGAGAAAATGGCACATCGCAATACAACAGACCCTGGAACATGGGTGTAGGTAAGTCCTACTTTTATAGATGAAGAAACTGAGGCCCAGAAAAGTGTAGTGTTGTGTCCAAGGTCATTGAGCTAGAAAAGGCAAAACCTGGATCCCAATCCAATTCCCTGACTCCCAGTTCGATACTCTTATAATAAGGTCCCCTCTAACTCCAACATTCGAAGCAGACAAAGTGCCATCCCAACCCCCATGACCACTTATACCTGCTCCAGTTCCCATACCATGCCTGAGAAAGCCACTGTCCACCCCTCTGGCACAGGTGTCACCACCTTAAAAGCCCCCTGCACCCCCAGGCCAGAACTCCAGGCCAAAACGTAAAAATAAAGTATGCCTGAGGCTCTGTTCTCACCAGTGACACTGAGTCCCCTCCCCCTCCGGTCCCTAGAACTAATAGTGCCTCCCACCTCCAGCCTGCACCAAGATGCAGCCCCATGCCCTGGGCTTACTCATGCTCAAGACTTCGTCTCTGAGACCTTGCAGGGCTGTGCCCAGGGGTGCCGGCTGCAGGGTGCACAGGTATAGATCCAGGCCCTGGGGACAGGCCAGCAGGGCAGACCTGGCTGGTGCCAGTGGCAAAGGGCACAGCCAGTTGGCACAGGATGGGCCATGGATATTCACTGTGTTTGTGTCTGGCAGCGGCCTGAAGGCTGAGGAGACCTGTAGGGCAGAGGGCAAGGGGCTTGGGGGCTGGTGGCTGCAACTTCTGGGTCACTGGAATGGTATGCCTCTAGTTTGGTTTCCAAAGGGAGAAGAAAAACCGAGCCCTCACCACCACCACTATGTCTGTCACCCTTCCCCCATCCAAAAACTTCTCTCTCTAAGGACTTTCTCACACCCACCAAGAATTTCATGCCCCTTCCCCCCAGGACCTCTCATCTAGCCCTACCCCATCCCCCACCATTCCTTACTTCCCCGGTCCCATCATGACTTAGATCATCTACTGTGTTTTGAATGGAGCCAAGGCAAACTTGGGGAAAATTCTCATTCAAGATTGTGAATTCCACAGGATGGTCCTGAGTCCCTCTCCTACCAAGGCCATGGCTATATCAGCCAAGCCTTCTGTGTGACCCTGCCCCATCTCACTCCCCATAGGAGAGTCTGGGCACCTGGGGCATGGGGGAGGGTCTCTGTCATCTCAAGGGCACATCCCCATGATGTGCCTGGAATAATGGGTGCTCAGGACCAGGGGAGAATGGGGCTCCAGGCCCCTTCAGACATTCCCCACTTCCTTCTAACCTCTCTCTTACCACAAGCAGCCTGGCCTCAAGATAAGGCAGAGACCCCACCTTACCTGATCCCCTTGGCAGAACTGGAAGTCCAGACTGGGGGACAGAGAGCTCCCTGTCCCCCCTAGGTACTTGGGCTTGTGGCAACAACCAAGTTCTGGAGCTGAGTTCCCCTTCATGCCCCTACTACCTGCTGGGAAGTCAGTCACAGGTGAGCAGTGAAGGATCCTCTGTATAGCAGACCTGGGTTCTAGGGCTACCTCTCCCACTAACAGGCTGTGTGGCCTAGGGCCAGCCACTTTCCTCCTTGGCTTCAGTTTCCCTATCTGCAAAATGGGAGAGTTGAATTGCTTGATGTGTAGACTCTCTGTGCTGACATTTAAAAGCCAATGATGCTCTTCTGGTGGGTGCAGAAAAGGGATTGACTGATGACTAGCCAATCAGAGGTGAGGCACTGGCCTGATGCCCATCCCTGGGAGAACCAAGAGAGGAGAGAGGAAAGTCCTCATAGGGGTTACTTCCAAGTGAGCTCAGAGATCTGAGGGAGCATTCCAGATTTCTTCAGAGCTATAGGGAACTGAGAAGCTCCCTCCTTGCATGCTGGTAGAGGTCTATGACTCTACCAACCAAAGGCTCCCTGCCAAGAGGAACCCTAGTGTTCTGCTACCCAGGCTGCCTCAGGCTCAGCTCTCTTGCCAGGGAGAAGGCCTTAGAGAGTGGGCAGACACTTTGCAGGTGTCCCTGACTGGCCCTCTCGCTGATCAGGAAACCGCCCTGAGTTCTCAGCTATCAGCTCATTTATCACATCACTTCTCTGCCATGTTTCAATTAAGGCCACACGGCACAGGGATTATCTCGGACGTGCAAATATCCCAAGATTCCTTCCCCTCCTCCTCACCAATCGCTGTTCCCTCCTTAACCTCCAGTGCCCCTCACACCCAGCATCCCCTCACTCCAGTGTCTCAGCCCTCCAAAACCCCTTCTCCTTTTGCTTTTTCCTGACTCCTCCCAACCCTAGCTAAAGTTCTTAAAACGAATACCACCACCCTAAAAGAACCACCTATGTGAGGGCCTTCACCTGATTCTGCAGCAGTCCTCTCTGGCTGGGGAAGGAAGGAGGGTGGGCAAGTGGGCAGCAGCTGTCTATGACTGAGGCCCCAGTGGGTGTGAGTGGTGACAGGAAGATGTTACATTTGAAGTTGCTGCAAACAGAAAGGAAGAGAGGGGTGGGTAGGCAGACTTTGGGGCCCCGTGAGTCCTAACAAAGAGGAGCTGCCTATCCAGGCCTTACCTACCTATGGCAACTCTATAGGACAACTTGCTGCTTTTTGGACTGCAGTGAACTGGGGCTACTTGAATTTCTGAGTGTTGGAGTGGAATATGGGAAATATCTCTGGTTATCAGAGAGGCCATATAGTTGACCAGGAAAGGGACAGAGCAGGGCTCAAAGGCTGGAGCTGGGGTCCTTCTGGGGATGTGGATCAAGCTGAGATAGAGGCAGGTAGTGATAAAGCCAGGGAAGACATGATAGTGATAAGTGGGGACAGGAACAGGCAGAGACAGAGAAGGCAGAGATGGTTGCAGACAGGGACAGGAACAGGCCTAGACAAGAGCAGCCAACATAGAAGGATTTGGGGTCAGATGAAGAATAGAACAGGGATCTAATGTCACAGAGCAGAGGCCAGGATACAGACTCTTCCTCCTTATTGTTCCATCTCTGATCTCCCTATCCTCTTCTATCATCAAACCCAGAGAGAAATCTGAGGCCCAGAGAGGGCAAGAGATAATTCAAGGATACAGCAAGATGGGTGTAAGGCATGACTAGATGCCTCAAAAGGGAGGCCTCATAGGCCAGAAGTGGCTTCTTAGGCCCCATTATTCCTTTGAACAGGAGAAGGTACATCACCCCCAAGGCCACACACAAATTCTACACAAACAGTGTGTCCAAGTCCCACAGCATCCAGACAGTGTGACACAGTGCTAATCAGTCCCCGAACTCCACCCCAGTGGCCTGTAGCACCCAGGGGCATCTCTGATTCTCCATCTTGGGGAACATCTCCAACATATTGATGATGCTCTGCCAGTTCAGCCCCTGGAGCTAGTCCTCACCTCCAATGTAGCCTCCATATCTTCCTCGTAATTATTTGTCCATGTAACTGACTCCTACATATCTGTATCTCAAGTACAGTGACCACTGTCTACTCATCTTTGTATCTTGTGTAGACATTTGCAGGGTTGTTGGATGCCCAGTATGTGGACTTTTCCCCAACATGAGTCTTGAAGGGAGCAGAGAGTACCTCCCACTACAAAAGCTAAAATGGCCAGATGCTTCATTCCAACCTCTCCTCCTCCAGCACAGGACGTGGGGACGTGACATGGACTAAGCCAAACAAATGTCCCTGCCCAGACTGTGGATCAGAAGCAGGCCAGTGGAGGCTCCACTCTGAAAGTGGCGGTAGGGCCACATCTGGCTCCCAGGGCGGCAGAGCAAAGGAGGGGGTCCAGAGGTGGCCACAGAGTTCTTGCTGGACTGGTCCTGGGGTGTGATCTTGGATGTGATCTTGGCTGCTGCAGCTTCCCTTAATCCAGACCATTCTCTATGCCAGGCCCTATGGCCTTCCCAAACTTTCTGTGAACTCCTCCAACATATTCTCAATAAATTCCTTTTCTGCTTAAATCCTCCTGAACTGGTTTCTACAGCTTATAAATAAGAATGTTGCATTACACATGCCCAGAATAGACAGATGAAGCAACGGAGCTCAGCGTGAAATATTCCAAGGATCAGAGTAAAGAGTTATGTTTACAGATTACTTATTGTGTGCCTGGCACTGTACTAAGGGCTTCAGAAGCTTTAGCTCACTTAATCTTCACCTCAAACCTGTGTGGTTGGTTCTATTATTCCCACGATGAAGCAAAAGAAGCTCAGGAGAAAGTAAGCAACTGACTGAGAGCCATACAACAAGTAGCCAAGAACTCTCTAGTGCCCAACATCAGACTCCTCCGTCTCTTGGCAACGTCAGCCCATCCCGCTACCACACCCACTACTTCATTTCTGACCTTCATGCTCCCTCTTCCAACGTACCATTCCCAATGCCTAGAAGAAGACTCCTCAGCCTCCCTCCCCTTTCCCAGCTGCCTTTCCCTTATCTTTTAGATTAATGGAGGGGCTTCCCTCCATCGGGGCACAAATGGATAGCACTTCTTGCAGTCTTGATCCCCCAAAGCTCCACTTCCCAAAAGCTAGAGCCCTCCGAGACTCCCAGGCCATAAGCCTGCCTCCTCTACAGCCTTGTTGGGAATCCCAGGGATGCGAGGGCCTAGCTGGGCAACCAGGGAAGTTTCCACCCACACCTCCAAAGAGAATCCTCACACCCCTTTGGGTTCCATCTGCCAACTCCACCCGCTCCTGGCATCACACTCTGCTCCTAACTCTCAGACATACCTGTACAACCGCTTGGTTAGAAAAAGGGAAATGGCCTTGGAGACTTCCAAGTCTCCAATCCCTGAAAGTCCCCTGGCTTGGCTAGTAAATCCTGGGAGGTGGACTGAGAACACAGTTCGCAGCAGGAACAGCCTCTACCCCTTGCTCCCACCTCCTGGGCCCTTGCCAGGTCCTCTGTCTATCAGCCTCCAGGTCCACTGTGATGTCACAGGCCCAAGTATGATGTCGCCACAGTTGGTGGCACCAGGGAGCCTAAGATGCCTGAACCCAGCTGGAAGACTTAGACCAAAGAAAGTCCTTGATGACCAGGGTGGATTGGGAAGTGCTCCTGGAGGGGAATCAGAATTAAGCTGCCCCCCAGGGGTGAGTGGGAGACTTTAGGGAGGGCTCCGACAGGGAGGGCCATCTAGGGCAGGGGCTAAGGGCTGGAGTAGTGTCTGGGGATCCTTAGGCTCCTGGTGTTCATCCCACACGTACTTTTTACTTTTTTTTTTTTTTAATTACAAAGTAACACACACTAGTGGCAAACATTTCAAACAAGACAAAATGTAAAAATTTAAAAAAGGAAGCTTCCCCTCCCTCACAATTTCCCAGGGGTTAATGTGAACTGTCTGGTGTATATCCTTCCAGACATTTTTCTAGAACCAACAAGCAGTCAAATGGACTTTGAAAGTTTTGTTTCCACACAAAAACGGGATTACACGATGTATACTGTTCTGCAGCTTTTTCTATCCAGCAATCTACTGTGGCCATCATTTCCTGCAGGAACGTACATATCTAGGGCCTGCTTTTTCCTGACTATATAGTGTTTCATTACAGGGATGCACGTAATATGTAGCAGTCCTGTACTGGACTCTGATTTTCCCCTATTCCACACACACTGGAAAGGATCTCCACGGACAGTATGCAGTGTGGTTAAGAATATTAGCTTTTCTGGATTTGAATCCTAAGCTGTGTGACCATAAGGCAAGTCACTTAACCTCTCTGTATCTTTTCCTCATTTGTCAAGTGGAGATAAGAATCATAAAATAGTTACTGTTGAGTTGGTTTTGACTCATGGTGACCTCATAAGTGTTAGAGTAGAACTGTACTCTGATTTTCGCTGATTTTTCAGAAGTAGATCACCAGGTCTTTGTTCCAAGGCACCTGTGGGGGGACTTGAACCTCTGACCTTTGGTTAACTATCGAGTGTGGTAACTGTTTGCACTACCCAGGGACACCCAGGGATAATAATAGTGCTTGCTTTATACGATTGTTTTGAAGATTCCTCAGAATAATTCACATAAAGCCTTTGTGCCTGGCACAAAGCAAGCACTTGACAAATGTGGGTTAGTACAGTAAAACCTACAAAAGCTGGAACCTGTGTAAGATGGAAACCCATCACAGAAGGAAAGCTCAAATATTTTCCACTAATAGAGAGCAATAGAAAAGTGTTAAGGCTGTGCTCTGTCAAAGGCAGAAAACTTTTGAGACCCAGAAAATCAAGGCAATCCTATTGAGTTCCAGCTCTCACAGGTTTCACTGTATTAACCTTGTGACTCAACCTTGGCCTAGTTAGGCAAGTATCTGCAAGTCGGCTTCCTAACAGTGTCAAAATTGTGGTGAGTATTCCTAGCTCACGTTGGAGGACCAGCACCCTTGAAGGAATTAACGACATTCAGCTGTATTGCTTTATTCATTAATCCCTGGTTCGGGACCGCTACCCTCATCCAATGAGGTCTTGCCATCCCAATCCACACACCACAATAACAGTAGCTCTCAGCATTTGCACCCTCACACGTGCCAGGAACTGCACAAAGCACTTCAATGTGCTTTGTTTCACTCAACCAGCACAACAACCCTGCAAGGTAGATGCCATTATTCCCATTTTACAGATGAGAAAACTGACAAAAGGAAAGGACTTGCTCAAGATCACAGGACCCAAATTAGGGCTGTAGAGTCCCGGAGGCGGAGTGCTTAGGGGAGAATCGTTGGAGGGTGGCCTGTGTGAGTTGCTGTTGTTGTTAGGTGCCATCAAGTTGGTTCCGACTCATAACAATCCCATGCACAGAAGGAAAGACTCCCCAGTCCTGCACGATCCTTACAATCGATGCTATGCTTGAGGCCATTGTTGCAGCCACTGTGTCAGTCCGCCTCGTTGAGGGTCTTCCTCTTTTCTGCTGACCCTCTACTTTACCAAGCATGATGTTTTTCTTCAGGGACTGATCCCTCCTGACAACATGTCCAAAGTATGTGAGACACCCTTGCTTCTAAGGAACGTTCTGGTTGCATTTCTTCCAAGACAGATTTGTTCGTCCTTTTGGCAGTCCATGGTATATTCAATATTCTTCGCTAACACCACAATTCAAAGGCATCATTTCTTCTTCCCTCTTCCTTATTCATTTTCCAGCTTTCACATGCATATGATGGGACTGAAAATACCATGGCTTGGGTCAGGTGTGCCTTAGTCTTCAAGGCAACATCTTTGCTTTTCAGCACTTTAAAGAGGTCCTTTGCAGCAGATTTGCCCAGTGCAATGCATCTTTTGATTTCTCGACTGCTGCTTCCATGGGTGTTGATTGTGGATTCAAGTAAAATGAAACCCTTGACAACTTCATCTATGTGAGGAAGGCCACAAATGAGGCACAATAGAATCTAGGTTCCTTTCAGGGGCTGAAGAACTCACTGGAAAAATCAAGAGGGGCAGAGGCCTGAATTAAGGGTTGGGGAAATGCTGTGGAATTAGCATCTGGCGCTCTGAAAGCACCCCAAGAACCTACCATTCATTAATTCACTCATTCATTAACTCAGTCACATATTTCTTTTTCTCCTTTTTGTTTTTGTAGTACTTTAGATGAAGGTTTACAGAGCAAACTGGTTTCTCATTAAACAATTAATACACATATTGTTTTGTGACATTGGTTTGCCAACCCCACAACATGTCTGCACTCTCCCCTTCTTGACCTTGCGCTCCCCATTACCAGCTTTTCTGTCCCTTCCTGCTTTCTGGTCCGTGCCCTTGGGCAGGTGTGCCCATTGAGTCTCATTTTGTTTTATGGGCTTGTCTAATCTTTGGATAAAGGGTGAACTTCAGTACTGAGTTAAAAGGGTGTCCGGGCGCCATACTCTTGGGGTTCCTCCGGCATCTGTCAGCCCAGTAAGTCTGGTCTTTTTCTTTTTTTTTTGTGAGTTAGAATTTTGTTCTACATTTTTCTCCAGCTCTCTCCTGTACCTTCTATTATCATCCCTGTCAGAGCAGTCGATGGTAGTAGCCAGGCACCATCTAGTTGTGCTGGACTCAGTCTGGTGGAGGCTATGGTAGTTGTGGTCCATTAGTCCTTTGGACTAGTCTTTCCCTTGTGTCTTTGGTTTTCTTCATTCTCTCTTGCTCCAGACGGGGTGGGACCAGTGGAGTATCTTAGATGGCCACTCACAAGCTTTCAAGACCCCAGACGCTGCTCACCAAAGTAAGATGTAGAACATTTTCTTTATAAACTATGTTATGCCAATGGAGCTAGATGTCCTTCAAGACCATGGTCCCCAGCCCTTGGCCCAGTCGTTTGGTCCCTCACGGAGTTTGGAAGTGTCTATGAAGTTTCCATGACCTTGCCTTAGATAAGTTTTGCTGACTTCCCCAGCATTGTGTACTTCTTACCCTTCACCAAAGTCACGCCTTATCTACTGTCTCGTTAGTGTTTTTCCCATCCTACCCCTCCTCTCCCTAGTAACCATCAGATGTTGTTTCTTTCTGAGTGTAAACCTTTTCATGAGTTTTTACAATAGTTGTCTCACACAGTAATTGTTCTTTTGTGAGTAACTTAATTCACTCAGCATAATGCCCTCGAGATTCATCCATGTTGTGAGATGTTTCACAGATTCATCATTGCTCAGTCACATATTTCTTGATTGCCAACTATATTGAGGCATTGAGCTAATTGATAGTTGCTGGGGATATAGCAGTGAACATGACCTTGGAATTTATATTTTACAGTCCAGCCAGCAGAAAGCTTACTGGTTGTTGCTGAAATATAAAGCTGTCTGCAAACATAAGGGCTTATTATTATCAGAGTAGGGTTTGGAGAACAAAGTAGAGCCAGGAGGTGTGGCTAGCCCATGCAGTAAGAAAGAGGCAATGGAACCACAATCAGAAGCCTACTTCCTCCCTGAAAACCTCAAAGACTTCTTCAACCCATAACCACTGCCACCTCCAAACTTGAGGCCAGCCAACTGCTCATTCAGAGCAAAGGTCCAGGAGCTCTGTCATGTGGATGATTTTGAAGTACACCAGATAAGGACTCCAGGCCAGGAAGGTGCTTGGGCCCATCATGGGCTGAGAGGGCTAGCCAGTTGTGTGGGATGTGACTCAGAGGACAGGGCTGAGGGTGGGGAGCTCAGCCCGGTTCCCCGGTTCCCCGTGCTCTCACCTCTCTCTGCTCTGCGGTTGACACCTCCCTCCCTCTGCCTGACACTCACTTGCTTATCTCCTCGGACAGCCCAGCTGTCAGTCTGTCAGATGCAATGAATTGGCCCTGGCTTCACACCCCGGGGTAGGTGGGAGGAGATCCTGAGATAGGGTGCTCCAGCTCTCACATTTGCAGAAAAGGCTCGAGACTCTTGCATCTTCCCCTCACCCATCCATGACCTTCACTCCTTCTGTGGACAAAATTGCAGATATATCTTCATAGTTACATCTGAGATCATCCTATCCATCCTCCCATCTCAACCATTTCCAGAGGATAGGAGACAAGGAGAGGGCTCACAGCTGGGCTTCAAATCCCGTAGAGCTAATATACTCTTAACAACTATGCAACACTGCTTACCATGTACGTGGATGTCCTTTCCAGTCTTGTGTAGAAAAGAGAATAATTGAAGTCCACCTACATGTTCACCAATAGAGGAATGTTACAGACTATGTACATGCATGCAACGGAATAGTATGCAGCCAGGAAAAATCAAGAGGTAGGTTTATTGAGTGCTTCCTTTAAGCTAAACCTCTTTACAATCATCTCATTTACCCTTCCCCAAAATCTTCCAAGGTGAGAATTATTAAAGCCTTCATTTTATGAATGAACAAAGACTCAGCAAGGGTAAACCAGGCATCGTCAACTCAAATGCCAACAGTGGCCATGAAGTTAACGTAAATAAAGTGGTCCAGGAATAGGTATGATATAAATGGTGCCTAACCCTCACTCAGCCTTGCTTTTAAGGACACAGTAGGGAAGGATGGGGACTGGGGCAAACCAGGGGACGTGAGCCATTCTCAAAGGGCAGCCACTACTCAATACAATTAGAAACCAGTGTTGTCAGAGATTCTGACTTTTCTAGAGAATCTGAAAATCATGATTCTTCACATGAAATCTCTAGATTTTTAAAATGTTACTTCAGATATTTTAAAATAATACGTACACCAATCAGAACAGGCCTCTGTGCCATTTTTGGCTGCCTCTGCTTGAGATCACACAGCCAAGCTAATCTGGCCCCAGAATCCCACCCAGCTCTTTCCATGTTTCCACCTGTTGCAAAAATGTATGACCCAAATGGCTTCACTAGCATATTCTACCCCAAACATTTAAAAATATCAATTCTTTACAAACTCCTCCGAAAAATAAAAGATAAAACTCTTTCTTTAAGGCCAGTACCATCCTGATACCAAAACCAGACAAAGGCATCACAAGAAAACTATAGACCAATATCTCTTACCAATATAGATGCAAAAATCCTCAACAAATTATGAGCACACCAAATCCAGCAACATATAAAAAAGATTACACACAGTGACCCAGTGGGATTTACCCCAGAAATGCAGTTAGTTTACTATCCAAAAGTTAATAATGTAATATACCATATTAATAGAATAAAGGACAAAACCACATGATCATCTCAATAAACCCAGAAAGTATTTAGTAAACCCTACACTCTTTCAGGAAACCCTGATGGGGTAGTAGTTAAGAGCTACGTTTACTAACCAAAATGTTGGCAGTTCGAATCCATCAGGGGCTCCTGGGAAACTCTATGCGGCAGTTTTACTCTGTCCTATAGGTTGCTATGACTCGGAATCGACTTGACAGCAACAGGTACAGGTACACTCTTTCATGATATAAACACTCAGCAAACTAAGAATAGGGAATTTCTTCAACATGACAAAGTCCATTTACATAAAGCACACAACTAACACCATATTTAGTGGTAAAAGACTGATAGCTTTCCCCTAAGAGCAGGAACAAGGCTATCTGTTCTCAATATTTCTATTCAACAGTATACTGGAGGTTTTAGCCAGGACAGTTAGGCAAGAAAAATAAAAACATCCAGATTGGAAAGGAAGAGGTAAAACAATTTTTATTCACAGGTGACGTGATCTTATTTACAGAAAATCCTAAGAAATCTACAAAAGCCTATTAGAACTAATAAATGAGTTCAGCAAGTTTGCAAGATACAATATTTAAAAATGGCACCAAGAAACTGGATACCCATGTGCAACAGAATGAATTTTTACCCCTTCCTCACACCATACACAAAAATTAACTCAAAATGGACCTAAATGTAAGAGCTAAAACTGTAAAACTCTCAGAAGAAAATATAAGAACAAATTTTTGTAACCGAGGGCTAGCCAAAGTCTTCCAGATACAACACCAAAAGCACGAGCAACAATAGGAAAAATAAATTGGACTTCCTTGAAATTAAAAACTTTTGTGCTTCAAAGGACACCACCAAAGTGAAAAGAAAACCCATAGATGGGAGAAAATATTTGCAAATCATATATCTGATAAGGGACTTGTTCCAGAATGTATAAAGAACATTTACAACTCAATAATAAAAAGATAAACAACCCAATTTAAAAACGGGGATAGGATATAAATAGATACCTCTCCAAAGAAGATATACAAATGACCAACAAGCACGTGAAAAGATGCTCAACGTCAGTCACTAGGAAACTACAAATTGAAATCCTAGTAAGATACCACTTTACCACCACTAGATTGGCAAAAGTAATAATTTTTTTTTTTAATGAAAAATAACAAGTGTTGGTGAGAATGTGGAAAAATTAGAACTCTCTGAACTGCTGATGGGAATGTAAAATGGTGTAGCTTCTGTGGAAAACAATTTGACAGTTCTTCAAAAAAGTAGAACATGGAGTTACCATATGACCCAGAAATTCCACTCCCAGCTATATATTCAAGAGGATTAAAAACATATGTTTAATTCAAAAACTTGTGCATGAATGTTCATGGAAGCATTATTATTATTTTTCTCATTCAGCTTAATTTTTTGAGTAATAGAGACAAAGTAGATTCGTGGTTGTCAGGGGATGAGGGGAAGGAAGAATGTGAAGTGACTACTAATAGATATGGAATTTCTTTTGGGAATGAGGAAAATGTTATGGAATTAGATAGTGGTGATGGCTGCACAACCTTGTCAATAAATGAAAGTCACTGAATTATATACCTTACAAGAGTGAAATTTTTGGAATATGAAGTATATCTTGGTAAAAAAGCATAGAGGAATAATTTTCAAATAAATTGATAACAAAGCTCAGAAGGAAATGAAGTACTGATACATACCTCAACATTGATGAATCTTGAAAACATTATGCTAAGTGAAAGTAGCCAGTCACAAAAGACCCCATGTTGTATGAGTCCATTTATACAAAATCCAGGATAGGCAAATCTATACACAGAAAGATTAGTGGTTTCTTAGAGCTGGTGGTGTTAGGAGAAAATGGGGAATGACTCCTAATGAATGTTGTTATCAGGTGCCACCGAGTCAGTTCCAACTCATTGTGACTCTATGTACAACAGAACAAAACACTGCCCAGTCCTACGCTGTCCTCAAAATTGTTGTTATGCTTGAGCCCATTTTTGCAGCCACTGTGTCAATCCATCTTGTTGAGAGTCTTCCTCTTTTTTGCTGACCCTCTACTTTACCAAGTGTGCTGTCCTTCTCTAGGGACTGATCCCTCCTGGTAATATGTCCAAAGTATGTGAGATGTAGCCTTGCCATCCTTGCTTCTAAGGAGCATTCTGGCTGTATTTCTTCAAAGACAGATTTGTTCGTTTTTTTGGTAGTCCATGGTATTTTCAATATTGTTCACCAACATCATGATTCAAAGGTATCGATTCTTCCCTGGTCTTCCTTATTCGTTGTCCAGCTTTCGCATGCATGTGAGGCGATTGAAAACACCATGGCTTGGATCAGGCACACCTTAGTCCTTAAAGTGATATCTTTGATTTTTAGCACTTTAAAGAGATCTTAAGCAGCAGATTTTCCCAAAGTATGCTAATGAGTGTTGGATTTCTTTTTGGAATGATGAAAATGTTCTAAAATTGATTATTTTGATGGTAGTACAATTCTGTGAATATACTAAAAACCATTAAACTATACACTTTAAATTATGAATTACGTAGTGTATGTATTGTATCCCCACAAAATTGTTTAAAAAAGAGAGATGAGAATAGTCCCGCTTTCCTGACAACTGGAATGCCTTCCTGAGTTTCCCATAAATGCTCCCTGATGGGGTGGGATCTCCAGGAAAGGAGGACTCAGTGAAGAAGACGTCAGAACCTATCTGTCAGCATCCCCTCCCCTCTGATCTAAGGATATGTGAGTAAGAACAGGGCCTGGGTCAGAGTCAATAATAGTTGGAAGAACTCAGATGTAGTGGTGAAAATGGTGGCTTGGCATTCAACATCCCTTCCTCCCTCCTAGTGTGCCTTCTTTACTACTCAGGCTGGAAAGTGAAAAACCACATTCCCCAGACTTCTTTGCTCCTAGGATTCTGGATACAATATGGTTCTGCTAATTAGATAACCTTTAGGTGAGATTTAGAAGGTCAAGATGAAGTGGTCAAAAGCTCTAGGTTAAAGCTGTTGTCTCCAACAGTGTCAGCAGAGGGTCCAGAGTCAAGGTTTGGGGCATGTACATATATGTATACATATATAGAGAGAGAGAAAATGAAAGTGAGCCCTGGTGGTGCAGTGGTTAAGAGTTTGGCTGCTCACCAAAAGTTTGGCAGTCCGTTCAAGAAGTAGTCTAAACAGAGAAGAAAATATTCTTTGATGGTTACGGGAGGGGGACGACAGAGAAGGAGGGAAAGGGGGACTCACTGTTTAGATAGTAGACAAGAACTAATTTAGGTGAAGGGATGGACAACACACAATACAAGAGAGGTCAGCACAACTGGACTATACCAAAAGCAAAGAAGCTTCCTGAATAAACCGAACACTTCGAAGGCCAGAGTAGCAGAGGTGGGGGTTTGGGGGCCATGGTTTCAGGGGATATCAAGGTCAATTGGCATAATAAAAACTATTAAGAAAATATTCTGAATCCCATTTTGCAGAGTGGTGTCTGGGGCCTTAAACGCTAGCAAGCGGGCATCTAAGATGCGATAATAGGTCTCAGCCCACCGGGAGCAAAGGAGAATGAAGAACACCAAAGACACAAGGTAAGTATGAGCCCAGGAGTCAGAATGGGCCATATAAATCAAAGAGTACATCAGTGTGAGACCCCAAGAACTAGATGGTGCCCAACTACAACCGATGACTGCCATGACAGGGAGCACAACAGAGAATCCCTGAGGGAGCAGGAGAGCAGTGGGATGCAGACTCCAAATTCTAGTAAAAAGACCAGACTTAATGGTCTGACTGAGACCAGAGAGATCCCAGAGGTCATGGTCCCCAGACCTTCTGTTAACCCGAGACAGGAACCATTCTCGAAGCCAACTCTTCAAACAGTGATTGGCCTGGACTATAAGACAGAAAATGATACTGGTGGGGAGTGGGCTTCTTGGATCAAGTTGACACATGAGACTATCCGGGCAGGTCCTGTCTGGAAGGGAGATGTGAAGGCCAAGGGGGACAGAAACTGGCTGAATGGACACGGAAACACAGGGTGGAAAGAAGGAATGTGCTGTCTCATTAGGAGGTGAGCAACTAGGAGTATATAGCAACGTGTATATAAGGTTTTGTATGAGAGACTGAACTGATGTGTAAACTTTCACTTAAAGCACAATAAAAAAAAAGGTTTGGCAGTTCAAATCCATCAGCTTCTCCTTGGAAATTACATGATGAGGTTCTACTCTGTTCTATAGGGTCATTATAAGTCGGAAGTGACTTGACGGCAATGAGCAATGGGTTTGGTTTTTTTTTTTTTTTTTGCTGGTGTGGATCTAGAGTAAGTCTGGAGCCAACACTTATACTGCCAACTTCCTAGGTGCAACAGAAGGAGCTGCTCTCCTGGCTGGTCACTTCTGTGGTATACTGGAGTCATCCGTGGGAGCCTAGTCTAGAACTAGCTCCCTGTCCCTTCCAGTTATTTTGGAAGCACTTAATGCCCTGTATGAAATTTCTTTTTGCTTGCGATAGCAGTTTCTACTATCTGTAGCTGAGTTCTGATGAAAACAACTGCCTCACCCAAATGATCTTTTGTGAAGATATTTATTTAATCACTCTGAACCTCTATTGCCTCAGCTTTCAAATGGGAGTGAAAAATCCCTCCCTGAGGGTTAAATATCAGGGGTGGATTAATCAGTAGGCAAGGTATGCACCCAAGCCTCCCTCAAGTTGCAATTTTGAAGGATTCTATGGGCAAAATATTGAACAACACAGGAAGCATCAAAAGTAGATGGAAGGAATAAACAGAGTCACTGTACCAAAAAGAGTTGGTCGACATTCAACCATTTCAGGAGGTAGCATCTGATCAAGAACAGATGTATTTGAAGGAAGAAATCCAAGCTGCACTGAAGTCTTTGGAGAGAAACAAGGCTTCAGGAACTGACAGAATACCAATCGAGATGTTTCAATAAAGGGATTCAGCGCTGGAGGTGCTCATTCACCTATGCCAAGAAATTTGGAAGACAGCTACCTGACCAACTGACTGCAAGAGACCCATGTTTGTGCCAATTCCAAAGAAAGGTGATCCAACAGAATGCAGAAATTATTGAACAATATCATTAATATCACATGGAAGTAAAATTTTCCTGAAGATCATTCAAAAGTGGTTGCAGCAGTACATCAACTGGCAACACCAAAAACTCAAGCCAGGGTCAGAAGAGGATGTGAAATAAGGGATATCGTTGCTGATGTCAGATGGATCCTGGCTGAAAGTAGAGAATACCAGAAAGATGTTTACCTGTGTTTTATTGACTGTGCAAAGGAATTCGACTGTGTGGATCATAACAAATTATGGATAACATTGCAAAGCATGGAAATTCCAGAACACTTAATTGTGCTTTTGCAGAACCTATACATAGATCAAGAGGCAGTAGCTCAAACAGAACAAGGGGATACTGCATGTTTTAAAACCAAGAAAGGTGTTTGTCAGGGCTGTGTCCTTTCACCATACTTATTCAATCTGTATGCTGAGCAAATAATCTGAGAAGCTGGACTATATGAAGAAGAATGTGGTATCAGGATAGGTGGAAAATTCATTAACAACCTGAGATATACAGATGACACAGCCTTGCTTGCTGAAAATGAAGAGGGCTTGAAGCATTTACTGATGAAGATCAAAGATCACAACCTTCAGTATGGATTACACCTCAACATAAAGAAAAAAAAAAATCCTTACAACTGGACCAGTAAGCAACATCATGATAAATGGAGAAAAGATTGACATCGTCAAGCATTTCATCGTACAATCAATGCCTGTGGAAGCGGCATTAGGAAAATCAAATGACGTATCGCGTTGAGCAATTCTGCTACAAAAGACCTCTTTAAAGTGTTAAAAAGGAAGATCAAAGAAGAATTGATGCCATTGAATTATGGCGTTGGCCAAAGAATATTGAATATACCATGGACTGCCAGAAGAACAAACAAACCTGTCTTGGAAGAAGTACAGCCAGAGTGCTCCTTGGAAGCGAGGATGGTGAGACTTCCTCTCACATACTTTGGACATGTTATCATGAGGGACAAGTCCCTGAAGGACATCATGCTTGGAAAAGTAGAGGGTCAGCGAAAAAGAGGAAGACCCCCCCCAACAAGATGGATTGACACAGTGGCTGCAACAATGGGCCCAAGCCTAATGATTGTGAGGATGGTGCAGGACCGGGCATTGTTTCATTCTGTTATACAGAAGGTCGTTATGAGTCGGAACGTACTCAACAGCACCTACCAAAAACAACACAACTCTACAAGGTGGATATTCTTCCTCTTATTTTACAGATAAGAAACTGAGGCTCAGAGAGGCTAATTAATGTGTCTGAGGCCACACAACCAGTAAGCAGCAAAGCTGGATCTTAACGTCTGTCAAGCTTTTAACATCTTGAAAGTCTAGAGACCCCAGGGGTGATGCTGTGATGCTGAGATGTTGGGTTCACAATGTAACATGGGGGCCGGGAGGACCTCAGAGCTCTGGCCAGGAAGCATCGCCAAGGCCAAACAGCTTCCTCCTGGCGCCAGAGCCAAGGGCTCTTGGTGCCGGGAAAGCCTGAGGTTCTAACTCAGAGCTACTGCTGCTGTCATGGCTCAGCCATGCCACAGACCTGTCCATATGTGTGGTAGGTGCTTAGCACAGCTGGGATGTACGTGTAACCCAAACACCCAGGCTTTACCAGGCCTGGGAATGAGGGTGGGTTAATAGAAATGACTTAAATCTCCCTCTAAGTCGGACTTAAAATCCCCCGCAGTTACTTCTCCTGTGGCAGTCAAGCATTTTGGTTAATAGTCCAAGGTCCTGAAGCCAACCAGACTGGGTTCAAATACTGTATCTACCACTCTAGCTTGCACCTTGGGCAAGTTATGTACCATCCTTAAGGTTCAGTTTCCTTATGTGCAAAATGGGAATAGTGACAGTACCCAGCACTTGGGGTTGCTTTCAATGTCATAGGAGGCTGTGCATGGAGAGTACTTAACCCAGCACCTGGCTGAGGGTAGGTGCTGGATGAATGGGAGCTGTTACAAGAATTGATTCAGGGAGGTTCTGGGGGATGCTGCCAGCTGCCTCCATGGAAAGCCAAGGATGCTGCCTCCTGGGGCTCCTCAAACACCAAACCAGCAAGACATGCCCACCATACCATAAGCCATGTTCTGCTCTCAGTGATGGGAAGAAAGTCCTGCTTGCTCCTACCCTGAGTCTCATTTTGCCAGAAGTGGGTGGGAGGAATGAAAATGATGCCTGGTGCGCTCCCATGTGTCAGAACACTTCATGGTAGCAGCTTCTGCAGCTCTTACAAGTGGGCTTTCCTACCAACTGACCCAGTGGCTTTAGCCCGGCATCATGGCCATTCCATCCTCCCCAGGGCTCATCAGACCTCAGACACATGGACTTCTGGAATCCAACCCAGCCCATGATGTCCAAATCTTATTAGACTCCACACCCCTTCTGGCCACCCCAATTCTCCTAGTCTGGGTAGGAGAGATTCCCATAAAGGAGAAGGGTCAGGAGCTTTAAGGGAGAAGTGAAGTGTTAAGGGAACACACAGGAGGAGAGGATTTCTTCTATCTGGACAATGTCAGGGAAGGCATTCTTACTATGTCACTCAATGGCTTAAAATGCTTCAGTGGCTTCCCAGATCTCCTGCCATAGCCTATGAGTCCTTGCCTGATCTGGTCTCTGTTTGTCCCACCTCTAAAATGGGGACAAGGAAGTTACTATGTACATAACCTCCCTTCATCCTCCCAGAGGAGGTAGCATTTCTAGTTTACAGACAAGAAAATAAGACCCAGATTTTTAACTGATTGGCCTAAGGTCATATAAGCAGTTAGAATTTGAATCCAAGCCTAACTCCAGAGCCTGTGCTCTAAGAATCGTAGAATCATTTTAAGAACTAAATGAACAACAAAAAGACAATCCAATCAAAAAATGGGCAAAGGATATGAACAGACACTTCACCTAAGAGGACATTCAGGGCAGCTACCAAGCACACAAAGAGATGTTCGTGATCATTAGCCATTAGAGAGATGCAAATGAAAACTACAAAGAGATATCTCACCCCTGCAAAAATGGTACTGATCAAAAAAACAGAAAACGGCAATTGCTGGCGGTGTTGTAGGGAGATTGGAAGTCTTAAACACTGCTGATAGGATTGTAAAATAGTACAACCACTACAGAAAACAGCATGGCAGTTCCTCAAACAGCTAGAAATAGAAATACCATACGATCCAGCGATCCCACTGTTAGGTATATATCTTAGAGAAATAAGAGTGGTGACATAAATAGAGATATGCACATCCATGCTCATTGCAGGGTTATTCACAATAGCAAAAAGATGGAAACAACTTAAGTGTTCATCAACAGATGAATGGATAAACAAATTGTGGTTTACATACAATAGAATACCACGTAAAGATAAAGAATAATGATGAGTCTGTGAAATATGACATGGATGAACCTGGAGGACATGCTGAGTGAAGTAAGTCAACCACAAAAGAGCAAATACTGTATGACACCACTTCTATAAAAAGTTAAGAATAGGATTACACAGAGAAAGCAACAGTATTTGTTGGTTAGCTAGGATGGGAGGTGGAGGGAGAGAGAATCACTAGATAGTAGATGTGTTAATTCTGGTGAAGGGAAAGGTGATACGCAGTATGGGGGAAGTCAGTGCAACATGACCAAGGCAATTGAAGACACTGAAAGGTAGCAAGAATAAAAGACAATTTTGGTAAGTACTATACGATATACAATTCTGCAACAACAGTACTAGCAACCAAAATTTTGTGAGTGGATGTATAGATAGATATGTATGATACACAGATGAGGGAGGACATATGGAAGGGCAGGCAAGTGCATACATGAGTATAGCTGTGGGTATTGGTATTTACATGTTTTTATGTGCTGCACATATATTCATATATATAATAGAGCATATAGGAGGCACAGCTAGAGAAACTTCTTAGACATAACCAAACAGCTCATGGGAATGAGTTACCAGACTTGAAAGCTGAGGACCATAGTCTCAGGGAGATCTAGGTCAATTGGCATATCATAGCTCATGAAAATTATGTTCTATATTCTATTGTGACAAGTAGCATCTGGGGTCGTAAAATCTTGCAAGTGGCCGTCTAAGATACAACTGTTGGTCTCTTCCCATCTGGAGCAAAGAAAAGTGAAGGAAACCAAAGACTCAAGGAAGCAATTAGACTAAAAGATTAATAGCCCACCCGAACCATAGCCTTCTCTAGCCTGAAACTAGAAGAACTAGATGGTGCCCAGTTACCACTGCCAGCCACTCTGACCAGGGACACAATAGAAGGTCCCAGTTAGAATGGGAGAAAAATGTAGAACAAAACTCAAATTCATAAAAAAGACCAGGCTTACTGGAATAATAGAGACAGGAAGAACTCCTGAGACTATTGCCTTAAGACTTCTTTTAACCTGGAACTGAAGCCGCTCCCGGAGGTCAACTATCAGCCAAATAATAGATGGGCCTATAAAATAAATAACACCCGTTAGGAATGTGCTCCTTAGAACAATCAACTATACAAGACCAAAAGGGCAACATTTGCTCAAAGCAAGGAGGGGCAGGGAAACTGGAGGAATGGAAATGGGAAAGGCAGGGTGGAAATGCGAAGAGTGCTAACACATTGAGGGAACAGCAACAAATGTCACAGAACTATTTGTGTATAAATTGTTGAACGGGAAACTAATTTGCTGTGTAAGCTTCCACCTGAATAAAATGTTTTTTTAAAAAAACCAAAAACTGAGTGAGTAACCTGTGAAGACATTTTGGAAAATGTGCAACAGAAATTCAAGGCACCATTGTTAATAAAAATCTTTTGAGTCAACTTTAAAATATTCTCCTCCCCTTGGTCATCCAGGGCATCCAATGATATCATCATTCGTATGTCTGATCACTCTTAATACATCAAAGGAGATCCAAGGTGTTGGCACAGGGTGGCTTACAAAACTGAGAGTTCTCCTCTCTGGACAGGGTAGACAGGCACAGATACTGGAAGACTTCTTCCCCATGCGTTACAGCAGTATGAGACCGTGCTCTGCACCCAGCTAGAAGGAGCTTTCTGAAGCCCATTGTCCTAAACAGTGTCAAGACAGGGTTTATATGGGTTCAGGCCAGATCTTCCCAAATTCATTTGCCCTTGGAACATTTATAAAGAATGTATGAATGGAACACTACTAGGAGGTCATGGCCTCCAGATTAAAGGAAACAGACTAACCTCTCGTTAAACAACAGGGGAGTCTCACAAATCTACTGCTGCAAGAAATGATCAAAACTGGATTCCTATTCTGGAAACAATAAACGTTGGCAAGGATGAGAAGAAACTGAACCCTTAACCACCGCACTGGTGGTGGGAATGCAAATTGTACAGCTTCTATGGGAAACAGTTTGGCAGTTCCTCAAAAAGTTAGATAAAGAAAAAGTTAAAGACAGAATTACCACATGACCCATCAATTCCTACGTATATACGTATATACCTGTCTTACTCATCTAGTGTTGCGACAACAGAAACACTACAAGTGAATGGCTGTAACAAAAAGAAATATATTCTCCCACAGTCTAGCAGGCTAGAAGTCCAATTTCAGGGCACCAGCTCCAGTGGAAGTCTTTCTCTTTGTGTGGGGTTCTGGGGGAAGGTCCTTGTCATCAGTTTTCCCCCAGTCTAGGAGCTTCTTCTGGCAGGAAACCCCAGGTCCAAAGGACACGCTCTGCTGCCAGCTCTGCTTTCTTGGTGGTAGGAAGTTCCCCCATGTCTCTGCTCACTTCTCTATGTCAAAAGACATTGACTCAAGATACAATCTAATCTTGTCAGTTGAGTCCTGCCTCATTAACATAAAAAAATAACTGCCTCTAATCCTGCCTCATTAACATCATAAAAGTAGCATTTATAACACATAGGAAAATCACATCAGATGACAAAAGGATGGACAATCACACCATACCGGGAATCATGGCCTAGCCAAGTTGACACACATTTTGGGGGGACACAATTCAATCCATAATAAGACCCAAGAGACTGGAAAGAAGCAACACATGTATACCAGTGCTCATTTCAGCACTTTCCACAATAGCCAGAACGTGGAAACAATTGAAATGTCCATCAACAGATGAATGGATAAACAAAATGTGGTACATACATGAAATGGAATGTCACTCAGCCATGAGGAGAAATGAAGCCCAGATACATGCTACCCCACGAATGAACCTTGAAAACATTATGCTGAGTGAAGTAAGTCAGTCATAAAAGAACAAAAATCTTATGATCTCACTCAAATGAAATATCTAGAATAGGCAAATGTATAGAGACCAAAGTTTATTAGTGGTTACCAGGGGCAGGAAGGAAGGGGGAACGAGGAGTCATTGTTTAGGAAGCAGTGAATTTCTGTTTATGGCAATGGAAAATTTGACAATAGATATGGGTGACGATTGTACAACACGATTAACGTCATTGATGTCACTAAATTGTACAGGTGAAAAATGTGTAACTGGCAAATGTTGTGTTATACATATTTTTTACAACAATAAAAAAATGGATTCCTATTTTGAATATACAATAAGCAATGAGTATCACAGTTATAGGAAACCCTGGTGGCGTAGTGGTTAAGCGCTATGGCTGCTAACCAAAGGGTCGCCCATTCAAATCTGCCAGGCGCTCCTTGGAAACTCTATGGGGCAGTTCTACTCCGTCCTACAGGGTCGCTATGAGTCGGAATCGACTCAACAGCACCGTTTTTTTGTTTGTTTTTTGTTTTTTAATCACAGCTACATGCTGAAATTTAAAGTTTCAGGACAAACACTAGTAAAATGATCAAATATCTGAAATGCAACTCAGTATGTGATGGGTGAATGCATTAGTATGAAAGTGTATGAATATTGCTGAAATGAAACAATGCATTTATGCACTGGAGAATTGTCTGTGAACCTTTAGGAATTCTTGCTGTGCTAGCTCAGGTTCTCCAAGAAGCAAATGCCAAGAAGGGAGTAGATGTGGGAGAGGTTTACTGGGGGCAATGCCTGTGAGGGACAACGGGCAGGGAACTGGAAGAAGCTAGGAGAGCTAGTCGACTAAGGTGCAGGTCTGACCCCTGTGGTGGAGAACGGGAAGGAATGACGCTTGGGTAGGAAAAGTTTTCGACAGTGGTAGAATTCTGAGAAAGTTTTGGCAGAGCCAATAGGGAGTCCTTGAAACAAAGTCATCCACCAGAAGAGTCCCAAATGTCCCAGGATTATCCTGCCTGCCTTCATGCCCCTGCCCACTCAGTCATGCCTGGGAGCAGCCCTGGGAAACATGGCTTCAGAGAGAATGTGGTGATGGGTTTTAGCCGGTACAGCTAGGGCACCCAAGACACCCACTTGGGTATGGCGTACTATTTATTAAAGGCAATAGTAACATAACAGCAAGACCAGTTGCAGAAATGTGTTTAGTTTTTCATTATATTTCTTCCAACAAATTTTAAAAGAAAAAAAAAATCACTAGCGTTGGTTACTTTTTCTTCATGAACTCTTTTTCTTCATGAATTCTCTGGAAACATTTCTGGAAATTCTGGATTACATGCATTCCTGGCTAAGGGATAATTAGGATTGTGGAAAGAAGTCACAGGGCAAAGCTGGGAGAGCTGGGGTCTAGCCTGATTCTGTCACTGACTTGCTCTGGGAGCTTAAGTCACTTCCCTCCCTGAGCCTTAGTTTCCATATCTTAAAATGGGTGCAAGATGCCAAAAACATGAAGCAAACCAGATGTCATTCAATAGGTGAATGGATAAACTGTGATACATTTTTATATGTTGTTGTTGTCAGCTGCCCTCAAGTCAGCCTCTGACTCATGGCAACCCCGTGCACAAAGGGATCAGACCTCTGTGATCCACAGAGTTTTCACTGGCTGGTTTTCAGAAGTAGATTACCAGGTCTTTCTGCCAGATAATGCAGTATTATTCAGCGATAAAAGAGATGAGCTGTCAAGCTACGAAAAAACATGGAGGAACCTTAAATGCATAAGCTAAGAGAAAGAAGCTGGTCTTAAAAAGCTACGTACTATACGAGTCCAACTACATGACTTTCTGGAAAAGGCAAAAAGATCGGTGGTTGCCAGGCATTCATGGGGGAGGGATGAATAAGTGAAGCACAGGACATTTTAGGGCAAGGAAACTATTCTGCCCGATGTTGTAACGGTGGATACATGACATTAGGCATTTATCAAAACCCATAGAACTGTACGACACAGAGTGAGCCCTAACGTAAACTATGGACTTCAGTTGGTAATAATGCATCGGTATTGGTTTATCAATTATAATAAATGTGGGGAAGGGGGGAGGGGGCAGAGGGAGTATATGGGACCTCTTTGTATTTTCTGTGCAATTTTTCTGTACACCTAAAACTGCTCTACAAAATAAAGGGTATTTTTTTAAAAATATGTGCAAGGAAGAGGGGGCTTCTACCTGGGAACCTGCCATTCAGTGCCTCCCGGGACAAGGATTCTATGGCAATGTAGCTGTTTTGGTAACATCAAGTCTGGTGGTTCTGCACCCCTGCCCTATGCCCACCAGGGCTGGCCATGCAGGGACCTTGTCCCCCTCCTCCTGCCTGGCCTTCCTGAGCAGATTGGCTCAGCCCCTGGGTCTTGTGGTTTCTCTTGTGATAGCAGATGTGAGCCTTGGCTAGGTGGGGCAACTTTGGGAGGGGGCTGTGGTAGGCAGAGGGAAGGTGTCATCTTCCAAAATAACCTCTAAGGAGAGACTGTGGCCACTTTGAAGCAGGCTCTCTCACCACCACCCTGTTTCCGGGAAACCCCAGAGGTTGAGTGAAGGAGGAGGGTTTTAAGAAATGGAGCCTGGAGAAGGCTGGGGTCAAAGTGGCAGGGCCTCCTGGACAAGTAGGGGACAAGCCCAGGGTCTGGAGGGGTCAGCCAGGTTTGAGGGGGATCAGGGAGCAAAACATGGAAGGGGCAGGACTAGTGATGGGAAACCCTGGGTGTCACACTCCCCAAGAGCAGGATCTGTGTCTCCCTGACCTGAGTGGGAGTTCCCTATGGTTGTGTCCAGGTCTTCACTTGATTGGAGGATGCCCAGCAGAGTGGGTTCTATTCCTCCATTAGATTGGGAGTTTCATGGAGGCCTCCAAAATGCAGCCTCCTCTACTTTCTCTGCTTATACCCTCTACCCACCACCCTCTCCCAAGTCTAGCCCAAAGCCTCCTTCCAGCTCCCCCAGAAGTCTGCCTCCATCAGCGGTCCCTGCCTCTTATCCCCCTAGTCCTTCACCCTAGGGCCCACCCCCGCCACGTGCCTTCCAAAGACTTGGTTGATTTCTAGCTGCAGCTTCCTCTGACCTTTACATTCTGCCTCTGCCTCCTTCCCAGCGTACTTTGGTGGTTTTTGACCTGTTTGTTCCATTGGAACCCTTCCTTCCCCTGAAAGGGGCAGAGGCCTCTAGCTAATCCACCACCAGGGCTCTCCTGACAGTTAGCTCTGGTTCTGAGCATACCCAAACAGTCCTCAAAACAGACCATGTCCAGTAAATAATGACAGTGGCCACCACTGACTGCAGGCTGGTTCTGTGCCAGGCACAATACTAACCCTTTACTCCTGTCATCTCATGTCATTCCTGCCTTCAATGACTACTTTGGAGCTCCTACTGGGCACCAAGCCCTGTGCCAGGTCTGAGAGATACTGCAGTTTAGAAAGCAGACAAAAACCCTTTTCTTCTTGGAGTTTCCATCCTCACAACAACTCTGGGAGATAGATATTTTGTTCTTATTTTACATATAGGGAATCTGAGACTAAAAGAGGTGAAATGACTTACTAAGGTTCCAAAGGAGTCCCTAAACGTGCAAACAGTTAAGACACTTGGCTGCTAAGTGAAAGTTTGGAGGTTCAAGTTTGTAGAGAGGCACCTTGGGAGAAAGGCTTAGTGATCTACTTCCAAAAAAATCAGCCATTGAAAACCCTATGGAGCACAGTTCTGCTCTGATTCAATGACAACTGATAACTGGTAAGGTCACAAGACTAGTAAACATCTGACATTCAAGCTCAGCTCTCTCTAAGGCCAAAGGCTTTTTAAGAACCACATGAAATAATGAATCTGACTCACAGCGACCCCACGTGTGTCAGGGTAGACCTGTGCTCTGCAGGGTTTTCAATGGCTGATTTTTCAGAAGTAGGCCTTTCTTTGCTAGGCCTTGCTTCCAAGGTGCCTCTGGGTGGACTCAAACCTCCAACTTTTTGATTAGCGGTTGAATGTGGTAACTGTTTACACTACCCAGGGAGTCCAATGAATTTTAGACCACTGAAAAAATAGGAATCTATGAAGCCATTCTGACATAAGGAAGTAAATAAATGGGGGAGAAGAAAGCTCTTCCTCCAGTAAATGTAGAGGAACAATGCAAGCAGAAAATCATTTGGTGACCACTCTTATATAATGGATTTAAACAAAAATTCATTGACAGATGTTAAAACTAGTGGGTGAAAGTTTGGTGAGAAACAGGACATTTACATAATCTCAGTGTATGTCCCTACAAGATACTTATTAATTACAAAGGGAAAAAATAGTGACGTTACAGTGGCGAAACCTGACAGATACCACCTCAGCCAAGTGATTCAAGTTCAGCATCACCTAGAATGGGCAAATAGACATCATGTACCTCCTGATATGCTGTCCTGAGAAAGATACATCGATTCTGTGATCTTCCTGCCAAAAATGCATAATTTGAATCTAATCACGCGGCAGCATCACGCAAACTCAAGTTGAAGAACATTGCACCAAAAAGTTGGCATTTACTTTTAAAAAATGTCAAAGTCATGAGAGAGAAAAACCAGGGAACTATTCCAGATTAAAGAGACAGAAACCTGAGAACTTAATGGAATGAGTAATCCTGGATTGATTCTAGACAAGAAAATACATTATTATAACCTCAGTAGTAGGAAAAATTTAAGTAAGGTCTAGATCAGATTGCATTTTATCCTGGTTTTGGTAATCATACTATGGTTATATCCTTGTTTGATAATGTCCTTGTTTTTTATACAAAGTACTCTGAAATAGTTCAGGGAAAAAAAAGAGATAAAGAAAGAATGATAAAGCAAATAAGGAAAATTTTTAACATTTGAAGAGTCTGGGTGAAGGTCGTACAGGAATTCTTTTATTATGCTTACAACTTCTCTCTAAATCCGAAATTATTTCAAAGTAAAAAAAAAACGCATTCTACTATCAATTGCCTCATTGGCTGTTCATGTAGAAGTTGAAAGAGAAGGTCGGTCTTATCCTTATTTTACAAATGCGGGCTCAAGAATTTAGAGGACTGCGGGTACTTGCTCAGGCTACTAAGTTAGTGGTGAAGTAAGATTAGAACTCAGATCTCCAAGCTTCAAATCCAGGGCTCTTGGAGATCAGTCTGAGATATCAACATTACTCATTGCCTGTCTTAGTTACCTAGTGCAACTATAACAGAAACACCACAAATGGGTGGCTTTAAAAAAACAGAAATTTATTTTCCCACAGAACTAGAGGGTAAGATAAAAGTCCAAATCAGTATCTCAGCCATGTTAATTCCTTCCTTGTAGGTAGTCCTGGGATTTCCTTTGTTCCTTGGCTTGTAGACCATCCTCACATGGCATCTGTCTTCCCCTGTAGATGCGTGGCTCTGTGTCTACCCTGTTCTTTTTGATAACTCAGAAGTGATTAGATTTAGAACCCACACTATTCGAGTATGGACTAATTAACATAACAAGAAACTTCTATTTTCAAAAGGATTACATCCATAGGTACAGAGGTTAGGATTCCAACACTTATTTTGGAGGGACACAATTTAATCCATAACACTGTCTAATATGGGGGGGTACACCCTTCTCTCAGGCTCTAGCTATCCTAAGAAATCACATCATTCAAATGATTCTCACCTGGCTCCCATCTCAAACTACCTAAGGACTCAAGTAGACCAGGCCCCTTTCGTGTCCAGCACTACCTGGGAATGGGTCTCTGGAGATGCCACTGACTCTGGACCGATGTACCATTGTGAAGTAGGACTCTAAAGTTTCCAAGAACCCCTGGTGTTGCTGGATGGATCAACATGATGAAGGAACAGACCAATGAATGAGTGGACAGCAGCACTCACATGGACTCCTATTTCAGCCTAAATGACTTGAAATAGCTAAATAGCTCAAGAGGGGGTGGGAAAGGGCAACCCTAACTCTCTGTAGCCCTTAGCATGCTCCTTCATGGAAACCAAAGGGCCCTTCTATCCACTTGGCATCCCCATTACCCATGAGTCATCCACCCAGTGAGTATGGACCACTCAGAGGGGGTGGAAGGGTCCCAGAGCAAGTTCAGGTCTGAAAGGGATAGACTGGGTCCTGGGGACCCATGCAGGCAGATCCAGGCCTTCTTTAAGAAATGGCAACCGTATGTGTTGCAGAATAGAACTGCATTAATTGTACTCCCTAGGTTTTCAAGGCTGTGACTTTTTGGAAGCAGATTGCCAAGGCTTTTGTCAGAGGCACCTCTTGGTGGGTTCAAACTGCCAACCTTTCAGCCAGTAGTTGAGTGCTTAACCATTTGTACCATATCACCATGAGTCACAGTCAATTCCATGGCAATTTTTTTTCCCTTTAAGAAAAAGAATATAAGATTGCAAAAAAAAAAAAAAACCGTTGCTGTCAATTCCAACTCATGGCCATCTTATAGGATAGAGTAGAACTGCCCCAAAGGGTTTCCAAGGAGCCCCTGGTGGGTTTGAACTGCCAACCTTTTGGTTAGCAGCTGTAGCTCTTAACCACTATAACACCAGGGTTTCCACAAATATAAAATGTGTGCCCAAAGTGAATGTTTATTTAGTACGAGAAAAGAAATCATAATAAATTACAAATTTTAAAAAGCTGAAAAATACCACAAACATTACAAGACATTCTTATTAACGAATTGTCTGACACATCTCTATACTTTTTAACAGACTAACTGCTGATAATATACATTTCAAATTTCCCTTTGTGCACATTTTACAAAAACGTGGGAGCATGTTGCTCCAGCTACTCCCAGGGCCTTGGAAGGGACCATGAAGCTTCAGCTAAATCTACCTCTGGTCCACTCATTTCTGGAAGAAAAGCTTTGGGCTCAGAAAGGGAATGGACAGGAATTCTCCCTCCCTAGCTTATTTATTCTAGAAAGACCTGAAAGATCTGTTGGCTTTCTGTCCTCCCTTTCTCCAGGAGATGGTGAGCTTTTTCTTCTCTGGGGAAATTTGACCAGAGAACTTCTTGACTCAGTTCAGCTGGGGATAAGGCTCCAGGATGAAAACAGAGGATTTAGGTAAAAGTTTGAATACTGAATGTTGTTGTGTGCCTTTGAGTTGATTCCAACTCATAGCAACTCTACAGGACAAAGTAGAACTGCCCCATAGAGTTTCCAAGGCTGTAAATCTTTACTAGAGGGAGCTCTGATGGTATAATAATTAAGCACTTGGCTCCTAACCCACAGGTTGGTGGTCCGAGCTCTGTAAAGATTACAGCCTGGACATAATAAAATCTACTAAGAAAACATTCTGCATCCCACTTTGGAGAGTGGCATCTGGAGTCTTAAATGCTAGCAAGCAGCCATCTAAGATGCATCAATTGGTCTCAACTCACCTGGAGCAAAGGAGAATGAGGAACACCAAAGACACAAGGTAATTATGAGCCCAAGAGACAGAGAGGACCACATAAGCCAGAGACTACATCAGCCTGAGACCAGAAGAACAAGATGGTAGCCAGCTACAACTGATGACTGCCCTGACAGGGAACACAACAGAGAACCCCTGGGGGAGCAGGAGAGCAGTGGGATGCAGACCTCAAACTCTCATAAAAAGACCAGACTTAATGGTCTGGCTGAGACTAGAAGGACCCCGGAGGTCATGGTCCCCAGACCTTCTGTTAGCCCAAGACAGGTACCATTCCAAAAGCCAACTCTTCAGACAGGGATTGTACTGGACTGTAGGATAGAAAATGATACTGGTGAGGAGTGGGCTTCTTGGCTCAAGTAGACACATGAGACTATGTGGGCAGCTCCTGTCTGGAGGTGAGATGAGAAGGCAGAGAGGGACAGAAGCTGGCTGAATGAACACGAAAATAAAGGGTGGAGAGAAGGAGTGTGCTGTCTCATTAGGGTGAGAGCAACTAGGAGTATATAGCAAGGTGCATACAAAAATTTCTGTATGAGAGACTGACTTGATTTGTAAACTTTCACTAAAAGCACATTAAAAATTAAAAAAACAAAAACCCACAAATATCTTAATCTGAAAGCAAAAAAAAAGATTACAGCCTGGAATACCCTATGGGGCAGTTCTACTCTGCCCTATAGGGTCACTATGAGTTGGAATCGACTCGAGGGCACACAACAACAATCTTCACGGGAGAAGATCAACAGGTCCTTTCTCCCAGGGAGCCACTGGTGGGCTTAAAGCTGCCAACCTTTCAGTTAGCAGATGAGCGCTTAACCATTATACCACCAGGGCTCCTGAATACTGAATACAAAATGCAATCCTCAAGAAAATTGAACTTTATTGAGGGCCCCAGCTGTGCATGTTTGGGCGGGGGGGAGGGCATCCCACAATGGAAATGGGTAAATCTCTGACCAATTATGTATAGAAAAAAAATTTTTTTTCTCTCTCTCTATATATATAATTGTTGTAAAAAATACATTTAACAGTTGCCTCTTCAACATTTTTTACATGTACAATTCAGTGACACCAATTACATTAATCATATTGTGCAGCCATCACCAGTCTGTTGTATGCCGGCTTCCTTCCATCCTTTTGAGCTATTTCCTCTGCCTGAACCACAACTCACACACACCCATTTTCTCCTCTTCCACATTGTCACCTGGTCAAAATTTAGGCACCTGTTAAGTCTTAGTTTAAAAGCTAATTCCTCAGGAAAGCCTTGTCTGCTCCCAAGACTAGGCTGAGCCCCAAGATCACACACCCATACAGGCTTCTTTCCTTTAATGACTATAATTATTCATTCGCTGTTATCTTACCCTGCTAATACCTCGAGGTCCAGGACCTTGTTTGTTCATGTGTTTGTCTTATTCATGCCTGTGTCTTTCCTAGTCCGTGGAACAGTGCCTGGCACACAGTGGCGCTCAAACCATATTTTCAAATGAATGAATGAACAAAGGAACTTGGTTGTGATGGAACAGGAAAGGGGAAATGTGGGGATAGATCGCCCCCTCCTGGACCCTGGGAGTATCAGAAACCCAGGACATCCTCTGAGCAGGAAAGAATGGTGGAGTTGTACATTTCTTACCTGTGGGGTAGTCTTGCAAACTTCCACTTCATGGCCAGACTCTTACCAGCCCACCTCAGGTCGGCCTTCTCATCTCTACCGACTCCACCTCCAGCCTCCTCCCAACCTTAAAGCATCCATCCCTACTCCTTAGGGCCTGACCCCTACACCAACACCAATCCTTCCCACAATGCAGATCCCCTCACCCCAAGTTCCTCTGTGACCACCGCCCATGCCTCCTCACAATTAATATCCCTCCCTCCTGGGCCTTTAGCTTTGACTAATAGGCCCAGATTCCTCCACTGATCCTCTTTCCCCTTTCTCCATAATCAATCAACCAGAAGTGATTGGCTGGGACTTTGGGATGGAAGGGGGAGTATGGAAAGTTGGTTGAGGGGAAAGTGGGGAGGGAGGAAGAAGGGGGCTTGGGTGGGGGGAGTGCGTTTCTGAGAGAACAGTGAGTTTGTTTTGGAGGAGAGGGAGGTGAGAAGACACCTGAGATTGGGATGTTTAGAAAATGCCAAATGAGGAATTCCAGTCTACTGCTTTGACTAAAAACCCAAAACCCATTGCCATCGAGTTGATTCCAACTCATAGTGACCCTATAGGGCAGAGTAAACTGCCCCATAGGGTTTTCAAGGAGCAGCTTGTATTCAAACTGTTGACCTTTTGGTTAGCAACCATAGTTCTTAACCACTGTGCCACTGGGTCTCTGCTTTGGCTAAAATAGTAAAATAGCCCCAGATTATACAGCGCGAGCACAATGCAGGGTCTTCAGAGATGGAGACTGGGCTTGGAAAAATATGGGGGCTTAATGATGAACATGGGGCTCAGCCAGGGAGGGATGCAGTTCAGCAAACAGAATGGAGGCTCAGAGAGGAGGTGGGGCTCAGTGAGGGGAGTCACCTCTCTGTGCTGCAGAGGTGGGAGGGGATGGAGAGAGCAGGAGGAAATCTCCCTGGCCCTGGCCAGCCCTGTCCGAGGGTAAAAAGGAGAAGCAGGTGGAGGTCAAAGGGGGTAGAGACCACACCTCCGTGGGTGAGTATGGGAAGGACAAGACCTCACCCGTTTCTCTCTATAATGGCTCCCATCCCTGTCCCCTCCCCCAACCATGCCCCCAAGTGGGGCTGAGGAGAGTGACAGTTACTTAATGACCCTGAGTCCCGCCAGCTCTTCAGAGCAGCCTGTGGTCACTGGAGGGACAGAGGGGGCTGAAGCCAGAGTCCAGGTTATTGATTTCTAGCTCCAAAGGTCAGCCTCATGGGCAGAGAGAGTGGTGTGGCCACGGTGGGAGACTCAAGGGACAACAGTGGGTCTGTGCAGCACAGCCTGGTATTTGTGTCTGCATCCTTGGCTTCCCATGATCCACCCCCTTCCAGACACACACATAGACTCTCCTCCATCTTGCCCTGCCTGAAACTTTTGCCTGATGAGGTATCTCAGAACAAACTCCTGGGTGTCTAGACTTTTGAGTAGCTAGGAAGTGTAAAAGCAGGGGCTTAGATGGAATTATTTACCCCACCTCCCCCCCCCAGGAGCCCTGGTGGCATAGTGGTTAAAGTGCTTGGGTGCTGACCAAAAGGTTTATGGTTGGAATCCACCAGCTGCTCTGTGGGAGAAAGATGTGGCAGTCTGTTTCCATAAAGATTTACAGCCTTGGAAACTCTATGGGGCTGTTCTACTCTGTCCTATAGGGTCACTAAGAGTCAGAATTCAACTGGATGGTAATGCCCTGGAAGACCATGAATTTACTAGTGATTCTAGTAGAGAAAGCACTAACTGTAGTCAGAAAGAATACCCACAATTCCCTGTGTGACGTTGCCCAAGGCCACACAACTAGAAAACGGTGGGATGGGGTTTGAACAGAAAGCCTGATCCCAAAGTCTTTGCCAAAGAGGGACGGGACATGTTCTGAGGACCCGGTGGGTAAAAACCTGTCGCTATTGAGTTGATTCCAACTCATAGCAACCCTGTAGGACAGAGTAGAACTGCCATATTGAGTTTCTAAGGAGCACCTGGTGGGTTCAAACTGCCAACCTTTTGGTTAGCAGCCGAACTCTTAACCACTACGCTACCAGGGTTTCCACCCAGTAGGTAGAGGCTATAAAAATATCAGTTTCAATTCAATGCAAGAAAGAACTTTCTGAAAGGGCCACATAAACCAGAGACTCCATCAGCCAGAGACTGGAAGAACTAGATGGTGCCCGGCTACCAAAAATGACTGCCCTGACAGGGAAGAAAACAGAGAATCCCTGATGAAGCAGGGGAAAAATGAGATATACACCTCAAATTCTACTAAAAAGACCAGACTTAATGGTCTGACTGAAACTGGAGGGACTCCAGAGGTCATGGCCCCTGGACTCTCTGTTAGCCCACAACTGAAGCCGTTCTTGAAGCCAACACTTCAGACAAAGATTAAACTGGACTATAAGACATAAAATGATACTGGTGAGGGGTGTGGCACTCTTGTGTGGAGGTGAGATGAGAAGGCAGAGGAGGACAGGAGCTGGTTGAATGGACACAGGAAATACTGGGTGGAGAGAAGGAGTGTGCTGTCACATTGTAGGGACAGCAACTAGGGTCACATAACAATGTGAGTTTAAGTATTTGTATGAGAAACTGATTTGAATTGTAAACTTTCACTTGAAGCACAATTAAAAAAAAAAAAAACTTTCTAACCACCCCAGCTATCAATGGATGGACAAGTGACTTCCAGAAGCAGTGAGCTCCCCATCGCTGGAGGTTTGCAAGCTAAGACAGGAAAATGGTTGATGTCAAGTTTAGGGGTGGGAGGGGTCAGCTGACTGGCAAGGCTTCTTTTGTCTGAAAGTCTTGGAGTCAAGGATCCTGGGGTCTCTATTCTCTCTGCTTCTTATTCTTTCCTTTAATAGGACAGGAGTGAGGGCGTTCCTTCCCAAAAACACAAGGTGCTGCTTGCATTTAGGAAAGCTGGAGGGAAGAAAAAACAGCTTCCACCAATCTGTCCTGTCTTCTTTCCTCCATCAGGACCAACACACAGGGGCCCAGCGGTGAGGAGAGGGAAGGGACATTTCCCTGTCATCTGGAGGCCTTGCTTCCAGGGTGGCTTATATGGTGTCTCAGATGTCATCACTGAAATACATTGTAACCTAGTAGTTAGGAGCACACACTGTACCATTGGGCAGACCTGGTGGGTCACTTCCTGTCAGAGCTACCTCGGGCAAATTGTTTACTCTCTGAGCCTGTTTCCTCAGTTTGAAAATGGAGAGTAGCTCCCACATCATGAGGTTATTGGGGGATTACATGAGCTAATGTCAGGTCTTGGCACAATGCCTGGCACATGGTAAACACTCATATGTTAACTCTTATTATTTTCTGTTTCTGTTACTTGCTAGGGGAATTTGATGAAGTTACTCAAATGCTCTTAGCTTCAGTTTTCCCTTCTGTTAAATGGGGGAGAATAACACCTTTCTCAGAGGGTGGCTGTAGGGGGCTATATTCCTGGCACATAACAGAAGTCAACGGATGCCATGTTCCCTCCTTATTGTGAAAGAGGAAGCCCTGGTGGCGTAGTGGTTAAGTGCTACAGCTGCTAACCAAGAGGCTGGCACTTCAAATCCTACAGACGCTCCTTGGAAGCTCTGTGGGGCAGTTCTACTCAGCCCTATAGGGTCTCTATGAGTCAGAATTGACTCCATGGCAGTGGGTTTGGGGTTTTTTTTTTTTTTTTTGGATTGTGAAAGCAGGGAGTGAAGAGTACTTCAATGCCTTTTGTCCTGTCCTCACTCTGTAAAAAATCACAGATGTGGAAAGAGACCTCAGAGACCATAAATCCACTCTCCTATATGGGGAAACTGAGGCCTAGAGCAGAAGAAATTTTCCCAAGTTCGCATAGTGAATTAGTGACTGGAGCTAGGACCAGAACCCAGAACTTTCTATCATATCATTCTTATTATACCATACCGGGTCTAACGCAATGCCACCTTCTCTGTGAAGCCTTTCACAATCGTTATGCTTAAGCCCATTGTGGCACAGATTCACTGTGTCAATCCATCTCATTGAGGGTCTTCCTCTTTTTCGCAGACCCACTACTTTACCAAGCATGATGTCCTTCTCCAGGGATTGATTCCCTCCTGACAACATGTCCAAAGCATGTGAGATGTAGTGTTGCCATCCATGCTTCTAAGGAGCATTCTGGTTGTACTTCTTCCAAGACAGATTTGTTTGTTCTCTTGGCCGTCCATGGTATATTCAACATTCTTCTCCAACACCACAATTCAAAAGCATCAATTCTTCTTTGGTCTTCCTTATTCATCTTCTGGCATTCACATGCATATGAGGTAATTGAAAACACAATGGCTTACTTGGGTAAGGCACACCTTAGTCTTCAAGGTGACATCTTTGCTTTTCAACACTTTAAAGAAGTCTTTTGCATCAGATTTGCCTAATGTAATGTTTCCTTTGATTTCTTGACTGCTGCTTCCATGGGTGTTGATTGTGAATCCAAGTAAAATGACATCCTTGACAACTTCAATCTTTTCTCTGTTTATTATGATGTTGCTTTTTGGTCCAGTTGTGAGGATTTTTGTTTCCTTTATGTTGAGGTGTAATCCATACTGAAGGCTGTAGTCTTTGATCTTCACCGGTAAATGCTTCGAGTCCTCTTCACTTTCAGCAAGCAAGGTTGGGTCATCTGCATAATGCAGGTTGTTAATGAGTCTTCCTCCAATCCTAATGCCCCGTTCTTCATATAGTCCAGCTTCTCGGATTATTTGCACAGCATACAGATTAAATAGGTATGGTGAAAGGATAAAACCCTAACGCACACCTTTCCTGACTTGAAACGACGCAGTATCCCCTTGTTCTATTCGAACAACTGCTTCTTGGTCTATGTAAAGGCTCCTCATGAGCACAATTAAGCCTTCTGGAATTCCCATTCTTCACAAAGTTATCCAGAATTTGTTATGATCCACACAGTTGAATGCCATTGCATAGTCAATGAAACACAGGTAAACGTCTTTCTGGTATTCTCTGATTTCAGCCAGGATGCATCTGACATCAGCGATGATATCCCTGGTTCCGCGTCCTCTTCTGAATCTGGCCTGAGTTTCTGGCAGTTCCCTGTCAATATATTGCTGCAGCGGCTTTTGAAAGATTTTCAGCAAAATTTTACTTGCGTGTGATATTAATGATACTGTTCCATAATCTCCGCATTTGGTGGGAATAGGCATAAATATGCATCTCTGCCAGTTGGTTGGCCAGGTAACTAACTGTCTTCCAAATTTCTTAGCACAGATGAGTGAGTACTTCCAGTGCTGCATCCGTTTTTGAAACATCGCAGTTGGTATTCTGTAAATTCCTTGAGCCTTGCTTTTCGCCAATGCCTTCAGTGCAGCTTGGACTTCTTCTTCAGTATCATTGGTTCCTGCTCATAGGCACCTTCTGAAATGGCTGAACATAGACCAATTCTTTTTGATATAGTGGCTCTGTATATTCCTTCCATCTTTTTTTTTTTATAATTTTTATTGTGCTTTAAGTGAAGGTTTACAAATAAATTCAGTCTCTCACACAAAAACCCGTATACACCTTGCTACACACTTCCAATTACTCTCCCCCTAATGAGACAGCCCACTCTCTCCCTCCACTCTCTCTTTTCGTGTCCATTTCACCAGCTTCTAACCCCCTCCACCCTCTCATCTCCCCTCCAGGCAGGAGATGCCAACATACTCTCAAGTGTCTACCTGATCCAAGAAGCTCACTTCTCACCAGCATTCCTCTCCAACCCACTGTCCAGCCGAATCCATGTCTGAAGAGTTGGCTTCGGGAATGGTTCCTGTCCTGGGCCAGAAGATCTGGGGGCCATGACCAATGGAGTCCCTCCGGTCTCAGTCAGACCATTAAGTCTGGTCTTTTTATGAGAATTTGGGGTCTGCATCCCACTGCTCTCCTGCTGCCTCAGGGGTTCTCTGTTGTGTTCCCTGTCAGGGCAGTCATTGGTTGTAACTGGGCGCCATCTAGTTCTTCTGGCCTCAGGATGATGTAGTCTCTGGTTCATGTGGCCCTTTCTGCCTCTTGGGCTCATAATTACCTTGTGTTCTGGGTGTTCTTCATTCTCCTTTGATCCAGGCGAGTTGAGACCAATTGATGCATCTTATTTTAGATGGCTGCTTGCTAGCGTTTAAGACTCCAGACACCACTCTTCAAAGTGGGATGCAGAATGTTTTCTTAATAGATTTTATTATGCCAATTGACTTAGATGTCCCCTGAAACCATGGTCCCCAGACCCCTGCCCCTGCTACGCTGGCCTTTAAAGCATTCAGTTTATTGAGGAAACTTCTTTGCTTTTGGTTTAGTCCAACTGTGCTGACCTCCCCTGTATCGTGTGCTGTCTTTCCCTTCACCTAAAGTAGTTCTTATCTACTATCTAATTAGTGAATGCCCCTCTCCCACCCTCCCTCCCTCCTCTTCTAACCACAAAAGAGTGTTAACCTCTCAGTTTAAACTATTTCTCAAGTTCTTACTATAGTGATCTTTTACAACATATGTCCTTTTGCAACTGACTAATTTCACTCAGCATAATGCCTTCCAGGTTCCTCCATGTTATGAAAAGTTTCACAGATTCCTCACTGGTCTTTATTGATGCATAGTATTCCATTGTGTGAATATACCATAATTTATTTACCCATTCATCCATCGATGGGCACGTTGGTTGCTTCCATCTTTTTGCTATTGTAAACAGTGCTGTAGTAAACATGGGTGTGCATATATCTGTTTGTGTAAAGCCTCTTATTTCTCTAGGATATATTCCAAGGAGTGGGATTGCTGGACCGTGTGGTAGTTCTATTTCTAGCTTTTTAAGGAAGCGCCAAATCGATTTCCAAAGTGGTTGTACCATTTGACATTCCCACCAGCAGTGTATAAGTGTTCCAATTTCTCCACAGCCCCTCCAACATTTATTATTTTGTGTTTTTTGGATTAATGCCAGCCTTGTTGGAATGAGCTTCCATCTTCTTTTGATGCTTCCTGAGTCATTTAACATTTTCTCTATAGAATTCTTCAATATTGCAACTCGAGGTTATAATACTTTTTTCCCCATTTCTAATATGCTGCTTTCACTACCTCAGAATCCAGAAAAGACACCTCCAACTTCAATGTCCTTAAAGCAAGCTGACCGTTTTTCTTCATTCTTCCAGGGGTCAGCATAGCAGAGTGGTAAAGAACGTGACTTTGAAACCATAAAACAGTAAGTATAACAATCTACAGATTGGGAGAAAATATTTGGGAACCATATATCCAATAAGAGTCTAATATCCAAAGTATACAAAACTCTGGGAAAAATGGGGGCTTAATAGAAAAGATAATATGATGGAAACTTCTACAACATAACAACAAAAAGACAAACAACCCAATCAAAAAATGGGCAAAGGATATCTTGATAGTTAAGGGTGTGTGTCAGCTTGGCTCGGCCACGATTCTCAGTGGTTTGGCACTTATGATGTAGTTTGACAGTCGTATAATGATGTGATTACCTCCATTATGAAATTTGATACAATGTGATCACCTCCATGATGGAATCTGCAGTGAGTAGCCAGTCAGTTGAAAGGGTGTTTCCTTGGGGGTGTGGCCTGCATCCAATATAGGTGGGCTTTCTGGAAAGGCTTGTGGGCTTTTGCTCACTCTGGATCCTGCAACTGGTTCCTGTTCATCTGACCTATGATTCTTGGGACTTGAGGTAGCAGCTTACCTGTTGTCTTGCCTGCCAATCTTGGGATTTGTCAGTCTCCACAGCCTGTGAGTCAGAGCCCTGCTGTCTGACCTGTCAATCTTGGGTTCAACAAACCCTACAGCGTTGTGAGTCAGGAGAGGCCTCTAGCCTGACCCAGGGATTTGGGACTTTCCAGTCTCTACAACAGTGTGAACCATTTCCTTGATATAAATCTCCCTACATATATATTTATATGCTTTACTGGTTTTGCTTCTCTAAAGAATCCAGCTTAAGACAGATGTGAACAGACAATTCACCGAAGAGGATATTCAAATGGCCGAGAAGCACATGAAAAGATGCTCAATGTCATTAGCCATTAGGGAAATGCAAATCAAAACCACAATGAGATACTACCTCACCCTCACTAGAATGGCAATGATCAAGAATAACAAAAACAACAGGTGTTGGTGAGGTTGTGGAGAAACTGGAACCCTAATCTATTGCTGGTGGGAATGCAAAATGGCACAGCCACTGTGGAATTTTTTCCTTCAAAATTTATTCCTCAGAAAACTGAACATAGAATTACCATATGACTCAGCAATCCCAATCCTAGGTTGTTGCTGTTAGACAACGGAGTTGGTTCCAACTCATAGCGACCTCATGCACAGTAGAAGGAAACACTGCCTGATCCTGCACCATCCTCACAGTTATTGTTATGTTTGAGCCCATTATTGCAGCCACCGTGTCAATCCATTTCATTTTTGCTGACCCTCTACTTTACCAAGTGTGCTGTCCTTCTCCAGGGACTGGTCCCTCCCGATAACATCTTCAAAGTACGTGAGACGAAGTCTCACCATCCTTGCTTCCAAGGAGCATTCTGGCTGTACTTGTTTCAAGACAGATTTGTTCATTCTTCTGGCAGTCCATGGTATATTCAATATTCTTCACCAACACTATAAATACATCAATTCTTTTTTTTTTTAATTTTTATTGTGCTTTAAGTGAAAGTTTACAAATCAAGTCAGTCTCTCATACAAAAATTTATATACATCTTGCTGTATATTCCTAATTGCTCTCCCCCTAATGAGACAGCCCTCTCCTTCCCTCCACTCTCCCTTTTCCTGTCCATTCTGCCAGCTTCTAACCCCCTCTGACCTCCCATCTCCCCTCCAGATAGGACATGCCAACATAGTCTCAAGTGTCTACTTGATCCAAGAAGCTCATTCTTCACCAATATCTTTTTCCATCCTATTGACCAGTCCAAACCCTTTCTGAAGAATTGGCTTTGGGAATGGTTCTTGTCCTGGGCTAACAGAAGGTCTGAGGGCCATGACCACCGGAGTCCTTCTAGTCTCAGTCAGACCATTAAGTCTGGTCTTTTTACAAGAATCTGGGGTCTGCATCCCACTGCTCTCCTGCTCCCCCAGGGGTTCTCTGTTGTGTTCCCTGTCAGGGCAGTCATCAGTTGTAGCCGGGCACCATCTCGTTCTTCTGGTCTCAGGCTGATGTAGTCTCTGCTTTATGTGGTCCTTTCTGTCTCCTGGGCTCATAATTACCTTGTGTCTTTGTTGTTCTTTATTTTCCTTTGCTCCAGGTGGGTTGAGACCAATTGATGCATCTTAGATGGCCACTTGTTAGCATTTAAGACCCCAGATGCCTCTCTCCAAAGAGGGATAAAGAATTCTTTCTTAACAGATTTTATTACGCTTGTAGATTTAGATGTCCCCTGAAACCGTAGTCCCCAAACCCCCGCCCCTGCTACGCTGGCCTTCAAAGCATTCGGTTTATTCAGGAAACTTCTTTGCTTTTGGTTTAGTCCAGTTGTACTGGCCTCTCCTGTATTGTGTGCTGTCTTTCCCTTCACCTAAAGTAGTTCTTATCTACTATTTAATTAATTTTTTTTTTAATTACTGAGTATCCCTCTCCCTTCCTCTCTCCCTCCTCCCTCTTGTAACCATCAAAGAATATTTTCTTCTCTGTAAACCATTTCTCGAGTTCTTATAATAGTGGTCTTGTACAACATTTGTCCTTTTGCAACTGACTAATTTCATCCAGCATAGTGCCTTCCAGATTCCTCCATACTATGAAATGTTTCACAGATTCATCATTGTTCTTTAACGATGTGTAGTATTCCATTGTGTGAATATACCATAATTTATTTATCCGCTCATTTGCTGATGGGCACCTTGGTTGCTTCCGTCTTTTTGCTATTGTAAACAGTGCTGCAAAGAACATGGGTGTGCATATATCTGTTTGTGTAAAGGCTCTTATTTCCCTAGGATATATTCCAAGGAGTGGGATTGCTGGGTTGTATGGTAGTTCTATTTCTAGCTTCTTAAGGAAGCACCAGATTGATTTCCAAAGTGGTTGTACCATTTTGCATTCCCACCAGCAGTGCATAAGTGTTCCAAACTCTCCACAGCCTCTCCAACATTTACTATTTTGAGTTTTTTGGATTAATGCCAGCCTTGTTGGAGTGAGATGAAATCTCATTGTAGTTTTGATTTGCATTTCTCTAATGGCTAGTGATTGTGAGCATTTCCTCATGTATCTGTTAGCTACCTGAATGCCTTCTTTTTTTTTTTTTAATAATTTTTATTGTGCTTTAAGTGAAAGTTTACAAATCAAGTCAGTCTCTCACATATAAGCTTATATACACCTTACTCCATACTCCCACTTACTCTCCCCCTAATGAGTCAGCCCGCCCCCTCCTTGCAGTCTCTCCTTTTGTGACTGTTTTGCCAGTTTCTAACCCTCTCTACCCTCCCATCTCCCCTCCAGACAGGAGATGCCAACACAATCTCAAGTGTCCACCTGATACAAGTAGCTCACTCTTCGTCAGCATCTCCCTCCAACCCATTGTCCAGTCCCTTCCATGTCTGATGTGTTGTCTTCAGGAATGGTTCCTGTCCTGGGCCAACAGAAGGTTTGGGGACCGTGATTGCTGGGATTCTTCTAGTCTCAGTCAGACCATTAAGTATGGTCTTTTTATGAGAATTTGGGGTCTGCATCCCACTGTTTTCCTGCTCTCTCAGGGGTTCTCTGTTGTGTTCCCTGTCTGGGCAGTCATCGGTTGTGGCCAGGCACCATCTAGTTCTTCTGGTCTCAGGATGATGTAAGTCTTTGGTTCATATGGCCCTTTCTGTCTCTTGGGCTCATAGTTATCGTGTGACCTTGGTGTTCTTCATTCTCCTTTGATCTAGGTGAGTTGAGACCAATTGATGCATCTTAGATGGCTGCTTGTTAGCATTTAAGACCCCAGACGCCACACTTCAAAGTGGGATGCAGAATGTTTTCATAATAGAATGATTTTGCCAATTGACTTAGAAGTCCCCTTAAGCCATAGTCCCCAAACCCCCGCCCTTGCTCCGCTGACCTTCGAAGCATTCAATTTATCCCAGAAACTTCTTTGCTTTTGCTCCAGCCCGGTTGAGCTGACCTTCCCTGTATTAAGTATTTTCCTTCCCTTCACCTAAAGTAGTTCTTATCTACTGTCTAATCAGTAAATAACCCTCTCCCACCCTCCCTCCCTCCCCCTCTCGTAACCACAAAAGAATGTGTTCTTCTCAGTTAATACTAGTTCTCAAGATCTTATAATAGTGGTCTTCTACAATATATTTGTCCTTTTGCATCTGACTAATTTTTCTCAGCATAATGCCTTCCAGGTTCCTCCATGTTATGAAGAAATGTTTCAGATTCGTCACTGTTCTTTATCGATGAGTAGTATTCCATCGTGTGAATATACCATAATTTATTTAACCATTCATCTGTTGATGGACACCTTGGTTGCTTCCAGCTTTTTGCTATTGTAAACAGAGCTGCAATAAACATGGGTGTGCATATATCTGTTCGTGTAAAGGCTCTTATTTCTCTAGGGTATATTCCCAGGAGTGGGATTTCTCGGTTGTATGGTAGTTCTATTTCTAACTGTTTAAGATAATGCCAGATAGATTTCCAAAGTGGTTGTACCATTTTACATGCCCACCAGCAGTGTATAAGGGTTCCAATCTCTCCGCAGCCTCTCCAACATTTATGATTTTGTGTTTTTTGGATTAATGCCAGCCTTGTTGGAGTGAGATGGAATCTCATCATAGTTTTAATTTGCATTTCTCTAATGGCTAATGATCAAGAGCATTTTCTCATGTATCTGTTAGCTGCCTGAATATCTTCTTTACTGAAGTGTGTGTTCATATCCTTTGCCCACTTTTTGATTGGATTGTTTGTCTTTTTGTGGTTGAGTTTTGACAGAATCATACAGATTTTAGAGATCAGGCGCTGGTCAGAGATGTCATAGCTGAAAATTTTTTCCCAGTCTGTAGGTGGTCTTTTTACTCTTTTGGTGAAGTCTTTAGATGAGCATAGGTGTTTGATTTTTAGGAGCTCCCAGTTATCTGGTTTCTCTTCATCATTTTTGGTAATGTTTTGTATTCTGTTTATGCCTTGTATTAGGGCTCCTAAGGTTGTCCCTATTTTTTCTTCCATGATCTTTATCATTTTAGTCTTTATGTTTAGGTCTTTGATCCACTTGGAGTTAGTTTTTGTGCATGGAGTGAGGTATGGGTCCTGTTTCATTTTTTTGCAAATGGATATCCAGTTATGCCAGCACCATTTGTTAAAAAGACTATCTTTTCCCCAATTAACTGACACTGGGCCTTTGTTAAATATCAGCTGCTCGTATGGATTTATGTCTGGATTCTCAATTCTGTTCCATTGGTCTATGTGCCTGTTGTTGTACCAGTACCAGGCTGTTTTGATACTGTGGCTGTATAATATGTTCTAAAATCAGGTAGAGTGAGGCCTCCCACTTTCTTCTTCTTTTGCAGTAATGCTTTACTTCTCCGGGGCTTCTTTCCCTTCCATATAAAGTTGGTCATTTGTTTCTCCATCACATTAAAAATGTCATTGGAGTTTCGATTGGAAGTGCATTGTATGTATAGATGACTTTTGGTAGAATAGACGTTTTTACTATGTTAAGTCTTCCTATCCATGAGCAAGGTATGTTTTTCCACTTATATAGGTCCTTTTTAGTTTCTTGCACTGGTACTTTGTAGCTTTCTTTGTATAGGTCTTTTACATCTTTGGTAAGATTTATTCCGAAGTATTTTATCTTCTTGGGGGCTACTGTGAATGGTATTGATTTGGTGATTTCCTCTTCGATGTTCCTTTTGTTGATGTAGAGGAATCCAAGTGATTTTTGAATGTTTATCTTATAACCTGAGACTCTGCCAAACTCTTCTATTAGTTTCAGTAGTTTTCTGGAGGATCCCTTAGGGTTTTCTGTGTATAAGATCATGTCATCTGCAAATAGAGATAATTTTAATTCTTCCTTGCCAGTCCGGATGCCCTTTATTTCTTTGTCTAGCCTAATTGCTCTGGCTAGGACCTCTAACACAGTGTTGAATGAGAGCAATGATAAAGGGCATCCTTGTCTGGTTCCCATTCTCAAGGGAAATGCTTTCAGGTTTTCTCCATTTAGAATGATGTTGGCTGTTGGCTTTGTATAAGAAGAAATAGATGCCCTGTATTATGGTGCGGAATTTTCCTTCAATTCCTATTTTGCTAAGAGTTTTTATCATGAATGGGTGTTGGACTTTGTCAAATGCCTTTTCTGCATCAATTGATAAGATCATGTGGTTTTTGTATTTTGCTTTATTTATACGGTGGATTACATTAATGGTTTTTCTAATATTAAACCAACCTTGCATACCTGGTATAAATCCCACTTGGTCGTGGTGGATTATTTTTTTGATATGCTGTTGAGTTCTATCGGCTAGAACTTTGTTGAGGATTTTTGCGTCTATGTTCATGAGGGATATAGGTCTGTAATTTTCTTTTTTTGTGGTGTCTTTACCTGGTTTTGGTATCAGGGATATGGTGGCTTCATAGAATGAGTTAGGTAGTATTCCATCATTTTCTATGCTTTGAAATGCCTTTAGTAGTAGTGGTGTTAACTCTTCTCTGAAAGTTTGGTAGAACTCTGCAGTGAAGCCGTCCAGGCCAGGGCTTTTTTTTGTTGGGAGTTTTTTGATTACCTTTTCAATCTCTTTTTTTGTTATGGGTCTATTTAGTTGTTCTACTTTTGATTGTGTTAGTTTAGGTAGGTAGTGTTTTTCCAGAAATTCATCCATTTCTTCTAGGTTTGCAAATTTGTTAGAGTATACTTTTTCATAATAATCTGATATGATTCTTTTAATTTCAGTTGGGTCTGTTGTGATATGGCCCATCTTGTTTCTTATTTGGGTTATTTGTTTCCTTTCCTGTATTTCTTTAGTCAGTCTGGCCAATGGTTTATCAATTTTGTTAATTTTTTCAAAGAACCAGCTTTTGGCTTTGTTAATTCTTTCAATTGTTTTTCTGTTCTCTAATTCATTTAGTTCAGCTCTAATTTTTATTATATGTTTTCTTCTGGTTCCTGATGGATTCTTTTGTTGCTCGCTTTCTATTTGTTCAAGTTGTAGGGACAGTTTTCTGATTTGGGCTCTTTCTTCTTTATGTATGCGTGCATTTATCGATATAAATTGACCTCTGAGCACTGCTTTTGCTGTGTCCCAGAGGTTTTGATAGGAAGTATTTTCATTCTCGTTGCATTCTATGAATTTCTTTATTCCCTCCTTAATGTCTTCTATAACCCAGTCTTATTTGAGCAGAGTATTGTTCAGTTTCCAAGTATTTGATTTCTTTTCCCTGATTTTTCTGTTATTGATTTCCACTTTTATGGCCTTGTGGTCAGAGAAAATGCTTTGTAATATTTCGATGTTTTGGATTCTGCAAAGGTTTCTTTTATGACCTAATATGTGGTCTATTCTAGAGAATGTTCCATGTGCACTAGAAAAAAAAGTATACTTTGTAGCTGTTGGGTGGAGTGTTCTGTATAAGTCTATGAGGTCAAGTTGGTTGACTGTAGGAATTAGGTCTTCCGTGTCTCTATTGAGCTTCTTACTGGAAGTCCTGTCTGCCTCCGAAAGTGGTGTGTTGAATCTCCTACTATAATTGCGGAGGTGTCTATCTCCCTTTTCAGTTCTGTTAAAGTTTATTTTATGTATCTTGCAGCACTGTCATTAGGTGCATAAATATTTAATATGGTTATATCTTCCTGGTCTATTGTCCCTTTAATCATTATGTAGTGTCCTTCCTTATCCTTTTTGGTGGATTTAACTTTAAAGTCTATTTTGTCGGAAATTAATATTGCTACCCCTGCTCTTTTTTGCTTGTTGTTTGCTTGATATATTTTTTTCCATCCTTTGAGTTTTAGTTTGTTTGTGTCTCTAAGTCTAAGGTGTGTCTCTTGTAGGCAGCATATAGATGGATCGTGTTTCTTTATCCAGTCTGAGACTCTCTGTCTCTTTATTGGTGCATTTAGTCCTTTTACATTCAGCGTGATTATAGATAAGTATGTGTTTAGTGTTGTCATTTTGATGCCTTTTTGTGTGTGTTGTTGACAATTTCATTTTTCCACTTACTTTTTTGTGCTGAGTTGTTTTTCTTTGTAAATTGTGCATTCCTCATTTTCATAGTAGTTGAATTTATGTTTGCTGAGTCATTATGTTTTTCTTGGTTTTTACTTTGAGTTATGGAATTGTTAGACCTCTTTTTGGTCTCTTAATATTTACCCCTATTTTTCTAAGTAAAAACCTAACTTGTTTTGTCCTATATTGCCTTGTTTTCCTCTCCATATGGCAGTTCTATGCCTCCTGTATTTAATCCCTCTTTTTGTTTATTGAGATCTTTTACATATTCACTTCAATGATTCTCTGTTTTGAGCGTTTTTTTTTTCTTTTTAAAATTAATCTTAATTTGTTTTTGTGATTTCCCTATTTGAGTTGATATCAGGATGTTCTGTTCTGTGACCTTGTGTTGTGTTGGTATTTGATATTATTGATTTTCTGACCAAAAAATTTCCTTTAGTATTTCTTGTAGCTTTGGTTTGGTTTTTGCAAATTCTCTAAGCTTGTATTTATCTGTAAATGTTTTAATTTCACCTTCATATTTGAGAAAGAGTTTTGCTGGATATATGATCCTTGGCTGGCAGTTTTTCTCCTTCAGTGCTCTATATATGTCATCCCATTGCCTTCTTGACTGCCTGGTTTCTGCTGAGTAGTCTGAACTTATTCTTACTGATTCTCCTTTGTAGGAGACCTTTCTTTTATCCCTGGCTGCTTTAAAATTTTTCTCTTTATCTTTGGTTTTGGCAAGTTTGATGATAATATGTCTTGGTGATTTTCTTTTTGGATCAATCTTATATGGGGTTCAACGAGCATCTTGGATAGATATTCTTTCGTCTTGCATGATGTCAGGGAAGTTTTCTGCCAACAGATCTTCAACTATTCCCTCTGTATTTTCTGTTATCCCTCCCTGTTCTGGAACTCCAATCACACACAAGTTATTCTTCTTGATAGAGTCCCACGTGATTCTTAGGGTTTCTTCATTTTTTTTTTTTTAATTCTTTTATCTGAATTTTTTTCAACTTTATTGGTGTCAATTGCCTTATCCTCCAGCTCCCCCACTCTGCATTCCAACTGCTCGATTCTGCTCCTCTGACTTCCTATTGAGTTGTCTAATTCTGTAATTTTACTGTTAATCTTTTGGATTTCTGAATGCTGTCTCTGTATGGATTCTTGCAGCTTATTAATTTTTCCACTATGTTCTTGAATAATCTTTTTGATTTCTTCAACTGCTTTATCAGTGTGTTCCTTGGCTTTTTCTGTAGATTGCCTTATTTCATTTCTGAGGTCATCCCTGATGTCTTGAAGCATTCTGTATATTAGTTTTTTATATTCTGCATCTGGCAATTCCAGGATTGTATCTTCATTTGGGAAATATTTTGATTCTTTAATTTGGGGAGTTGTAGAAGCAATCATGGTCTGCTTCTTTATGTGGTTTGATATCCACTGCTGTCTCTGAGCCATCTGTAAGATATTGTAATGATTTATTTTATATTTGCTCACTGAGTCTTATCTTGTTTTGTTTTCTTTCAATATATGTAGATGGGCTACTAGATTGTGCTGTCTTGATTGTTGTAGCCCTTGAACCACTTATGTCCTATTACCAGCTGGTTTGGGCTGTTACCAGATATATAAGCCTAGGAGTCCATTCACTATTCTTGAGTAGAATCTGATTTTGGGTCACCAAGTGTGTGGTGCAGACTGTCACCTATCCACCTAGAGGAGTAGTGGTGATAGTTGTGTGCACCAGATTCTAGTAGCAGCAGGGTTTCACACTCCGGGGGGAGGGGCAGGATGCTGATAAGCTTCCTCCAAGTGCCAGTGAGGTAGGTGTGTCTCTATTCCTAAAGCACTTTGGTGGGTGGGCTCTGCAGCTGTATCTTAGGCACCCAATGCATGTACCTCTACAGACTGGTAGGTGTCACCATCCTCAGACCCCTATGGCAGGAGGCTAGGTGGTCTAGGGGGAGCTTCAGCCCTCGGTTCCCTGCTGTGGGTCAGTGAGGGCTCTGTTTAATATGCAGAGATATCAGACCTGGGAAACTTGTCTTTGCAGTAATCCGCTTAAACAATTACAGTCAGATCCCTATCTGAATTGCCTTTGCATTATAATAGCCACCTTGCTCCCTGTGGGGATGAAAGCCCAAGACTGTGGATCTCATTTGCTTGGCTGGAGCTGGTTCTGTATTTTTAGTCCAATTTCGGGAAGTCAGGGAAGGATTTTTGGTCCCTGGGTTTTTCGTAGCTGCTTCTCTCAGACCAGGAGAATGCGTTAGGAAAAGACAAAAAAAAAAAAAAAAACCCAACCGCAGAGCACTTCACTCTCTGGCTGAGGAAATTCCAATGTTAATGAAGCCACCTGGGAAGGGTAGGGGAGGGATCAGATAGATAGGGGAGAGTAGCACCCAGAATATAGACAAAGTTACTTATCTTGCTTGGGATGACTATTTTATCTGAGATTCCCGAGGGGAGTGTAGCTGTGTGAGTTGGCTGGGTCGATATTGCCCCCGAGGGTCAGGCCCGCATCCTGTACCTGTGCTGTCTCAGAAGCTGTGGTCAGTTCCTCTGCTCCCAGTCTAAAGCCCAGCGCCAAGATTCCCTGGCTGGGACGCCACACTCCAAGCTCCAAAACCAGTTGCTGCCTCCCGGTGACTTCTCCTCCTGTCAGCCATGTCGCTGCGCTGCCTGCGTGGACTGGCTGGGCTTCCCCCGAGGTCACTTCTGGGGGCTAGGGCTATGTCCTGTGTTTGCGCCATCTCAGGATGCTGTGCTCAGCTCCCCTGCGCCCAATCCAAAGCCCGGCACCAAGGTTTTCTGAGTGGGACGCTGGCTCGAGGCTCCAAAAACAGTCGTTGCTTCCCCATGGTTGCTCGTTCTCAGTCTCTGTCACTTAGGTCAACTCTTTAGATCTGTGTTTGATGGTCAGGGTTTGTAGATTGTCATGTATGTGATGGATTCACTTGTTTTTCCGAGTCTTTGTTGCAAGAGGGATCTGAGGTAGCTTCTACCTAGTCAGCCATCTTGGTCCCCCTGAATGCCTCCTTGAGTGAAGTGTCTGTTCATGTCTTTTGCCCATTTTTTAATTGGGTTATTCATCTTTTTGTAGTTGAGTTTTTGCAGAATCATGTAGAATTTAGAGGTCAGGCACTGACCAGAAATGTCATAGCTAAAATTTTTTTCCCAGTCTGTAGATAATCCTTTTACTCTTATTGAAGTCTTTGTATGAGCACAGTTCAGCAAGCAAGGTTGTGTTATCTGCATATTGCAAGTTGTTAATGATTCTTCCACCAATTCTGATGCCCTGTTCTTCATATAGTCCAGCTTCTCAGGTTATTTGCTCAGCATACAAACTGAATAAATATGGTGAAAAGATATAACCTCAAGTACACCTTTCCTGATTTTAAACTATGCATTATCCCCTGGTTCTCTTCAAACAACTGCCTCTTTGTCTATGTACAGGTTTGGCAGGAGGGCAATTAAGTGTTCTGGAATTTCCATTCTTCACAATGTTATCCATAATTTGTATGGTCTACACAGTCATATATCTTTGCATAGTCAATAAAATATAGGTAAACACCTTTCTGGCATTCTCTGCTTTCAGGCAAGATCTATCTGACGTCAGCAATGATATCTCTCATTTTAGCTCCTAGATATATATCCAAAAGAAGAGAAAGCAGAAACACAAACAGAACCTTGTATACCAGTGTTCATTTCAGCACTTTTCACAATAGCTAAAAGGTGTAAACAACCTAAATGAAGGGATAGACAAAATGTGGTATATACATACAATGGAATATTACTGAGCCATAAAGAGAAATGAAGTCATGATACATGCCACGACATGAATGAAACTTGAAAAGGTTTTGATGAGTAAAAGAAGTCAGTCACGAAAGGACAAATACTATGTAATCTCACTTATATGAGATAAAAAAATATATAGAAAACAAAGATTCTTAGTGGTTACCAGGGTAGGAGGGAGCTCTGGTGGTGGTCTGGTTAAGAGCTCAGGCTGCTAACCAAGAGATTGGCAGCTGGAATCTGCCAGCCACTCCTTGGAAACTCTTTGGTGCGGTTCTACTCTGTCCTATAGGATCACTATGAGTTGGAATTGACTCAATGGCAATGGGTACCAGGGTGGGAGGGAAGGGGAAGGGGGAAATTTTTGCTTAGGGGGCATTGAGTTTATGTTAAATGATGGTGGAATAATTCAGAAAAGGATAGTGATAATGCATGTACCACTTAAAGAATATTATTGATGTTGCTGAGTTTTACATGTATAAATGGTTGAAATAGTGATGGTTTTGATGTGTGCATTTTTTATTTTCACTACAGTAAATAAATAATATAACCATTTTGGAAAATCATACGGTGCTTCCTTAGAAAGCTAGAAGTAGAAATACCATATGATACAGCAATCCCACTCCTAGGGATATATCCTAGAGAAATGACTCATCACACGAATAGACATATGCACCCCATGCTCATTGCAGCATTGTTCACAATAGCAAAAAGATGGAAACAATCTAGATGCCCATCAACAGACGAATGGATAAACAAACTAGGGTACAGACACATAATGGAGTATTATTACCCAATGAAAAAGAACAATGATGAATCTGTGAAGCATCTCATTACATGGATGAATCTAGAGGGCATTATGCTGAGTGAATAAGTCAATCACAAAAGGACAAATATTGTATGGGACCACTACAGTAACTCATTTAAAGGTTTATGCACAAAAAGAAGTAATCTTTGATGGTTATGAGGGAGGGGAGGGATGGGGATGGAAAAAAAGCTGAATAGACAACAGATAAGTGGTACTTTGATGAAGGGTAAGACAGTACAGAATACTGGGGAAGCCAGCACAGCTTGTACAAGACAAGGTCATGGAAGCTCCACAGACACATCCAAACACCCTGAGGGACCAAATTGTTGGACTGAGGGCTATGGGGACCATTGTCTCGGAGAACATCTAGCTTAATTGGTGTAACACAGTTTATAAAGAAAGTGTTCTACATTTACTTTGGTGAGTAGCATCTGGGGTCTTAAAAGCCTGTGAGCGGCCATCTAAGATACTCTACTGAACTCACTTCTTTGGGAGCAAGGGAGAATGAAGAAAACTAAAGACACAAGAGAAAGATTAGTCCAAAGGACTAATGGACCTCACCTACCACAGCCTCCGCCAGACTGAGTCCAGCACAACCTGATGGTGCCCAGCTACCATGATTGACTGCTCTGACAGGGATCACAAAAGAGGGCCCTGGACAGAGCTGGAAAAAAATGCAGAACAAAATTCTAACTCACAAAAAAGAACAGACTACTGACCTGACAGAGACTGGAGAAATCCCAAGAGTATGGCCCCCAGACACCCTTTTAGCTCAGTAATGAAGTCGCTCCTAAGGTTCACCCTTCAGCCAAAGATTAGACAGGCCCATAAAATAAAACGAGATTAACGGGGCACACCAGCCCAGGGGCAAGCACTTGAAGGCAGGAGGGGACAGGAAAGCTGGTAATAGGGAACCCAAGGTTGAGAAGGGAGAGTGTTGACATGTCATGGAGTTGTTAACCAATGTCATAAAACAGTATGTGTACTGTTTAACAAGAAGGTAATTTGTTCTGTAAACCTTCATCTAAAGTACAACTGAAAAAAAAAGAAAGAAAGAAGTCCCTGGTTGGTGCAAACAATTAAGTGCTTGGCTACTGGTCAAAAAGTTGGTGGTTTGAACCAATTCAGAGGCGTCTCAGAAGATAGATCTGGCAATCTGCTTTCGAAAGATCACAGCCTTGAAAATCCAAAGGAGCAGTTCTACTCTACACAAATGGGGTTGCCATGAGTTGGAATCAACTCCACATCAACTAACGACAACAAAGCATAAAATTATAGCATCTTCAGACTTGTAAGACCCAGAAAATTTCCCTCCCATGCATCCCTTCACAGGCATTTACTTGAGGACACGCTGTACAAGAGTGACCCAAGAAACAGGTTGACATGGGATCTAGGAAACAGAGTCTCTAACCAGGAGGGCAGTGGAAGGAAGTGCCAGGATGACAGCTAAGAAGCAAGCCTGTAAAGTCACCAGAAGGATGGAAGCCTTGGGAAAGAGACTCTGGGAAAAATGGAGGCTTAGTAGAAAAAATAATATGATGGAAGTTTCAAAAAAATTGAGTTTATTTCAATGACATATAGAGCAAAAAAGAGAGCTAGGCAGTCAGAGATTCCAGGGAAAACAAAAAGCAGTGTAAAAGAAAAAAGAAACTTTTGTCCTAGTATACTGCTTGGCAAAGCAGAGAACATTTCCATAATCATGACAGTGTAAACACTGGTGGTCAATTTAGTCGAAAATGATGATTTAACTGTACTGGGAGGGAGAGGAAAGGGGAGGTAAGAGAGGTAAGTCTTCATCTAGCGTAACAGAAAATCAATAGATAATGTTCGAATTTGATAAATCAAGGAATAGATGTACATGCATATTATTTAGGGACATGGAAATACCCACCAGACGAAATGGCTCAATGAGTGGTTGCCTCATGGGAGTGAAGGGGGTGGGGTGGCCAGGAGACTGTTGTTTTGTATTATAAGTCTTTCAATACTAATTGATTTTTTAAACCACATGTGTTAATTACTTTAACTTTTTTTTTTTTTTTTTTAGTGAAGAAAGCAAAGAAGAATATTTGAATGAGCTAGACCTGGGATCCACCCCTTGTGTGCTTTGTGAGCTATGCAAGTCACTTAGCTCCACTGAGTCTCAGATTTCTCTCCAGTAAAATGGGGATCCTATTAGGATGGTTGAGGACCGAGAGAAAATACACACCATGAACTTAGCACATGCCTGGCATGTAATCAGCACTCAGTAAATAGTAACTGCAGAATCAGAAAAAAGAAGGTTAAGACCAGGGTTAAAGCAGTATTTGGGAAATAACAGCATTTGGTTAGACACTCTGACTCCTGCCTCCACAGTGCATGACAACCATTGGATATACACGAACAGACACCAGGTGAATGATAGTTTGAGACCCACAAACCAAACTAGAGTCACAGTAAGACTCACTGCAAGGGTCAGCAGCCGTGAGGGGTATTATGATTGGGTATCATGAGTTCCACTGCAAGAGGACACCCAGCGAGTTACAGTTACTAGAGAGTGGGCTCTAGCAGAATTCATCATTTTCTGCTCCTGCCTTTACCTTGTGGGGGATGTGTCAGAAGGAAAAGATTTAGAGGCTGTCAGGGTAAGGGTCAGAGATCAGCTGGGGTCAGGAAGTCCATTTCACTGAGGTCACTCTCCTCTTCTTTCAATCTAATGAAGTCATTATTGGTGAAAGCAAGTGCCTGGCGTCTTGCTCTGTGAAGCAGGGCCAGCATGGGGAGCTGGACTGAAAGAAGGAAGGGGCCCCCTTTGCTCGCCCTCCTTTAGCTGATTCAACAGGCCTGAGAGGTGAGCGGTGGCATGATCCCGCTTGATGTAGGAAGCGTCTAGTCCCTGGAGTGGGATGAAGATGACAGCATGGGGCAAAAACAGATTTTTGTGTGTGCATAAGTAGGAGTGAGATCTCACACACACACACACACACACACATCATATTGCTTTAGGATGTCAGCGTTGGAAGAAACGTTTGTCTAATGACTAATCCAACTAGCTCGTTTTATACTTAAAAGAAAATGGAGACTCAGCAATCGGGTACCTTTCCTGAGATCATAGACAAAATCAGCAGGCTGGGATAATACATACTATACATTTTACTTAATTGTTTATTGTCTGTCCCTTTCGTCTAGAATGTAAGTTCTACGAAGGCAGGAATTTTTTTTTTAATTTTTATTGTGAAAGTTTACAAATCAAGTCAGTCTCTCATACAAAAATTTATATACACCTTGCTATATACTCATAATTGCTCTGGCCCTAATGAGACAGCACACTCCTTCTCTCCACTCTCTATTTTTGTGTCCATTCAGCCAACTTCTGTCCCCCTCTGCCTTCTCATCTCCGCTCCAGACAGGAGCTGCCCACATAGTCTCATGTGTCCACTTGATCCAAGAAGCTCACTCCTCAGCAGTATCATTTTCTTTCCCATTGCCCAGTCCAATCCCTGTCTGAAGAGTTGGCTTTGGGAATGGTTCCTGTCTTGGGCTAACAGAAGGTCTGGAGACCACGACCACCGGAGTCCTTCTAGTCTCAATCAGACCATTAAGTCTGGTCTTTTTACAAGAATTTGAGGTCTGCATCCCGCTGCTCTCCTGCTCCCTCAGGGATTCTCTGTTGTATTCCCTGTCAGGGCAGTCATCGGTGGTAGCCAGGCACCATCTAGTTCTTCCGGTCTTAGGCTGATGTAGTCTCTGGTTTATGTGGCCCCTTCTGTCTCTTGGGCTCATAATTACCTTGTGTCTTTGGGGTTCTTCATTCTCCTTTGCTCCAGGTGGGTTGAGACCAATTGATGCATCTTAGATGCCAGCTTGATAGTGTTTAAGACCCCAGACAGAGAGCAGTAATTTTTATCTGTTTTGTTCACTGATGCCTCCCCAGTGCTTCGAACAATGTTGCCTGACACATAATAGATGCTCAATAAATATTTGTTAAGTGAGTGAGTGAATGAACGGATGGGATGAATGAATGGAAACACTGCACACATCATACTCCCTTCCTGGTGAAATCACAAAGCACATTAGCATGCTGAAGGCTTTGAAAAGCCCTGAAAAAGGAACCTAGTTAACATAGCAGTTTCCAAATGATTTAACTATAGAAAGGTTTTTTAATGGTAAGATGTATTAAGTATCCATGGAACTAGTATCCTTCTCGGGGATGCACCGTGGGATCTATTTTTCTCAAATGCACACTATTCATGTTAACAGATGGTTGTGGTCTTATACTTAGAGGAACTACCCTGGACCCCACCACAGAGATCTCGAAACTCTTAAAAAATGAAAGTTGGGTGTGGATGATCACCAAGAGGATCTGCTTTGGCTCTGGGCAGTTCTTTGACCTAGAAAACCAAGGAGTTAGTTAGAGGGCAATCAATGGAGAAAATCACAAGCTTTGGTCCTATGTTTACTAATTATATGAAATATATAGTCCCCTTCCACAGTCTTTTTGCTTGCCCATGTCTTTCCTTTCATTGGTAAAATGGAGGTGGCAACAATCATGATAACAATATACCGCTGCTGCTGTTGTTAGGGGTTTTCAAGTCAGCTCCAAACTCTCAGCAACCTTATGTATAACGGAACAAAATGTTGCCCAGTCCTGTGTCATCCTCACAATCGTGGCTGTATCTGACCCCATTGTTGCAGCCATTAGAACTGTGCTTGTAACATTCGTACCAGAACGTGGAAAGAACTGTGGGCTTTGGAGTCAAACAGCTGCAGGTTCAAATCTGCCTCTGCCGTGTATTAACTGAGCTACATTAGGCAAGATATTTTAACTCATTAAGCTTCAGTTTCCACTCAGTTTCCTTTCCTGTAAAGTGGGACTATTAATACCTATTTTCTAGGGTTATTGAAAGGCTTGAATGACATAAGAAAAATGCCTGTATTCTTGACAAATAATTGTTACTATTATTATCTACCAGAATGTAAGCTCCAAAAAGGCAGGAATTTTTGTTATTTTGTCCATTGATGTATTCCCAACTCTTAGAACAATGCCTGGCACGGAGGAAGTGTTCAATAAATACTTGTTGAATGTTGAATAAATTATTATTGTTGCTCTTATTACTTAAGACCTTTTTCGGCTCCTACTTTTATGAACTTATAATCCTACACAACAAGAACTTTAGGGGGAGATGTTCTTTGTGTTGACACTAGAAATCCTTGTCATGTTTAAAGAGCCCTATCTAGATATTATTGCTCCCAGAAACCAATGCACAAGAATCTTGGAATATTTATCTGTAGAACAGTATGCCAAGTATGCATGGGGTTCTCAGGTTGTCCCCGATTTCTAGATAGCCAGGAGGCCATTAGAAAAAGAGAACTAATAACTAATATGGATTTCTCCATAAACGCCACATCCTTCTGCTCAGAGCCTGAAAAATACACATTAGCACATGAAGAGTAGCTTTTACTATTCACAGTAAGAAATGGACAGCACACTACAGATGGGCCCCTGGCTCAAAACCTGTTTGGGCAGAGACGATGATTTTTTTCATGCACACCCCACTTTGTGTCATGGGTGAGAAAACTAAATGGAACAGTTACATGGCACACTGATCCCCTGGCTTCAGGAAGCTTTCCCAGTGGATATAGATTCTTCCGTGCCTGCCTTCCAACTGGCATCGTGTCTGGGGACACATGGCAGCCTACCTAATGCCTGTCTCCTGCTGGCCAGGTAGGTCCACTCAGGTGAGCTGTGGGTTTAATGCTGTACGTGTGCTGCTAGCACCACAGCTGAGAAAATCATAAGATTCCCCAGCTGGCCACACTCCAAAGCCCATGTGGCAGGCAACATCAGCAAGCCTCGAGCCTCAGAAGCTGCTTGGGGTTAAGACCTCATGCCCCCTTCCTTTCCTGAGACTTGTTGCCAAATGATGAATTGAGCACTTGTAATTGATTCACCTATGTTTAAGTTTATCCTGGCTATTTTAAAAAGACGAAATGTACCTTAATTGCTCAGGTTATTTTCAGGATCCAGATACAAAAAGCCAAATTTAGTTCTTTGTCCCACATTATTTACATCAGGTCTTCTCTCCCCAACTAGACTGTAACTTTTTGAAAGGCAGAGAATGCTTCTTCTTTACTATTTTAGAGCGCCATCATACTACTTGTTGTTGCTATGTGCCATCGAGCCAGTTCTGACTCACAGCAACACTTTGTACAACACAATGAAACACTGCCCGGTCCTGCACCATCCTCAAAATCGTTGTTTTGCTGGAGTCCCTTGTTGCAGCCACTGTGTCAATCCATCTCATCGAGGGTGTTCCTCTTTGTCACTGACCCTCTACTTTACCAAGCATGATGTCCTTCTCAAGGGACTGATTCCTCCCAAAAACATGTCCAAACTGTGTGAGAGGTAGTCTCACCATCCTTGCTTCTAAGGAGCATTCTGGCTGTATTTCTTCCAAGGCAGGTTTATTCATTCTTTTGGCAGTCTATGGTATATTCAATATTCTTTGCCAGCACCATAATTCAAAGGCATCACATCTTCTTAGGTCTTCCTTACTCGTTGTCTAGCTTTCACATGCATACGAGGCAATTAAAAACACCATGACTTGGGTCAGGCCCACCTTAGCCTTCAAGGCGACATCTTTGCTTTTTAACACTTTAAAGAGGTCTCTTGCAGCAGATTTGCCCAACACGATGTGTTGCTTAAATTCTTTACTGCTGTTTCCATGGGTGTTGATTGTGGATCCAAGTAAAATGAAATGCTTGACAACTTCAATCTTTTCTCCATTTATCATGATGTTGCTTATTGGTCCAGTTTGTAAGAAATTTTGTTTCCTTTATGCTGAGGTGTAATCCATGCTGAAGGCTGTACTCTTTGATCTTCATCAGTAAGTGCTTCAAGTCCTCTTCACTTTCAGCAAGCAAGGCTGTATCATCTGCATAACTCAGGATGTTAATGAGTCTTCCTCCAATCCTGATGTCCCATTCTTCTTCATGCAGTCCAGCTTCTCGGATTATTTGCTCAGCATACAAACTAAATAAGTATGGTGAAATGATACAACCCTCATGCACACGACTTCCTGACTTTAAACCACACAGTACCCCTTTGTTCTGCTAGAACAACTGCCTCTTGATCTAGGTAGAGATTCCTCATGAGCAAATTAAGTGTTCTGGAATTCCCATTCGTCTCAAAGTTATCCATAATTGGTTATGACCCACGCAGTCAAATGCCTTTATATAGTCTATAAAACACAGGCAAACATCTTTCTGGTATTCTCTTCTTTCAGCCAAGATCCATCTGACATCAGCAATGATATCCCTGGTTCCACATCCTCATCTGAATCCAGCCTGAATTTCTGGCAGTTCTCTGTGGATGTACTGCTGCAGCCACTTTTGAAAAATCTTCAGCAAAATTTTACTTGTGTGTGATATTAACGATATTGTTCAATAATTTTTGCATTGGGTTGGATCACCTTTCTTTGAAATAGGCATAAATATGGATCTCTTCCAGCCGGTTGGCCAGGTAGCTGTCTTCCAAATTTCTTGGCATAGATGAGTAGGTACTTCCAGTGCTGCATTTGTTAGTGAAACATCTCAATTGGTATTCCGTCAATTCCCAGAGCCTTGTTTTTTGCCAATCCCTTCAGTGCAGCTTGGACCTCTTCCTTCAGTACCATCGGTTCCTGATCACATGGTACCTCCTGAAATGGTTGAACATTGACCAATTCTTTTTGGTAGAGTGTGTCTGTATATTCCTTCTATCTTCTTTTGATGCTTCCTGAGTAGTTCAGTATTTTTCCCACACAGTCCTTCGATATTGCAACTCGAAGCTTGAACTTTTTCTTCAGTTCTTTCAGCTTGAGAAATGCCAAGCATGTTCTTCTCTTTCAGTTTTCTAACTTCAGGTCTTTGCACATGCCATTATAATACTTTACTTTGTCTTCTCACGCTGCGTTTTGAAATCTCCTGTTCAGCTCTTTTACTTCATCATTTCTTCCTTTCACTTTAGCCACTCGAAGTTCAAGAGCAAGTTTCAGAGTCTCTTTTGACATCAATTTTGGTCTTTTCATTCTTTCCTGTCTTTTTAACAACCTCTTGCTTTCTTCATGTATGATGTCCTCGATGCTATTCCACAACTTGTCTGGTCTTCAGTCATTAGTGTTCATTGAGTCAAATCTATTCTTGAGATGTCTCTAAATTCAGGTGGGATATACTCAAGGCCATACTTTGGCTCTTTCAAACTTGTTCTAATTTTCTTCAGTTTTGACTTGAACTTGCATGTGAGCAATTGATGGTCTGTTCCACAGTCAGCCCCAGCCTTGTTCTGAAAGATGATATTGAGGTCTTCCATTGCCTTTTCCCATGTAAGGTAGTTGATTTGATTCCTGTGTATTCCATCTACTGAGGTCCACATGTATAGTCGCTGTTTATGTTGTTGAAAAGGTATTTGCAATGAAGAATTTGTTGGTCTTGCAAAATTCTTTCATGTGATCTCCAGCATCTTTTCTATCACCAAGGCCATATTTTCCAACTACCCATCCTTATTTTTGTTTCCAACTTTTGCATTCCAATCACCAGTAATTACCAATGCATCCTGATTGCATGTTTGATCAATTTCAGACTGCAGAAGTTGGTAAAAATATTCAATTTCTTCTTCTTTGGTCTTAGTGATTGATGAGTAAATTTAAATAATAGTCATATTAACTGGGCTTCCTTGTAGGCATATAAGTATTTTCCTATCACTGACAGCATTGTACTTCAGATTACATCTTGAAATGTTCTTTTTTGACAATGAATGCAATGCTATATTTCTTCAAGTTGTCATTCCTGTCATAGTAGATCACATGATTGTCAGGTTCAGAATGGGCCATACCAGTCCATTTCAGCTCACTAATGCCTAGAATATTGATCTCTATGTGTTCCATGTCATTTTTGATGATTTCCAATTTTCCTAGATTCATACTTCATACATTCCATGTTCTGATTATTAATGAATGTTTGTAGCTGATTCTTCTCATTTTGAGTTGTGACACATCAGCAAATGAAGGTCCTGAAAGCTTGACTCCATCCACAACATTAAGTTTGACTCTACTTTGAGGAGGCAGCTCTTCCCCAGTCATCTTTCAAGTGCCTTCCAATTTGAGAGGCTCATCTTCTGGCACTATATCAGACAATATTCCACTGCTAAGTCTTTTCAGAAGTAGACTGCTGAGTCCTTCTTCCTAGTCTGTCTTATCCTGGAAGTTCAGCTGAAACCTATCCATCATGGGTGACCCTGCTGGTATTTCAATACTGGTGGCATAGCTTCCAGCATCACAGCAACATGCAAGACCTTACAGTACAACAAACTGACAGATGCGTGGGGGATACTACTTAGTACATACTATTTACCTGATTCCTCTACCAAACTTGGAGAGCTCTATAAGGCAGGGAAAGTGTCTTGTTTACTGAAGTTTGCCTAGGGCATAGCACAATGGCTGGATCATCAAAACCAAAAAACCCACTGCCATTGAGTTGATTCTGACTCATAGCAACCCCACAGGACAGAGTAGAACTGCCCCATTGTGTTTCCAAGGCTGTAAATCTTTATGGGAGCAGACTGCCACATCTTGTCCAGCAGAGCAGCTGGTGAGTTTGAACTACTGGCCTTTTGGTTGGCAGCTGTGTGCTTAACCACTGCACCACCATACTTCAGATCCTGGTAGTCATCTAATAAGATTTCTCTGAGTCAGGAAACCAAGAAAGGAAGAAAGTTTGATAAGGAATCCCCACCTTCCAAATGGAAAGAACCCATTGAGGTTGAGAAATTAATTACGTTAATAGACACGTGTCCCTTCCTAAGTCATCCTATGCCTTTACGTATACAACTTTTATGAGGTCCTGAACCCCTTCTTAGTTCTAGGAATAGTTTTGATACAGATGGCCTAGGAGAATAAGTATCATGACTAATGTAATAACTTTAATGGGGGAGCAGTCATGGTGAGTCAGTAGTAGAACTCTTGCCTTCTCTGAGGGAGACTCTGCCAAGGCACCTCATGCACAGCCATCACCTGTTTGTGAGTGGAGGCTCGTGAGTTGCTGTGATGTTGAACAGGTTTCAGCAGAGCTTCCAGGCTAAGATGGACTAGGAAGAAAGGCCTGAAGGTCTACTTCAGAAAACCAGCCAGCGAAAACCCTATTGGTCACAACAGTTTAGTCTGCAACTGATCATGGATCACAGTGATGGCATAGGACTGGGCAGTGTTTTGTTTTGTTGTGCATGTCGTTGCCATGAGTTGGGGGCCAACTCAATGGCTGCTGGCAACAACAAATAACTTTCACGACTTCAGTTAAAGCCAATTCAAGAAACTTCTTGGGTGTCTTCTATGAACCAAGCACCATGCTGGGTACTGAGAATGATGTAGGGAAGATACAGAACTGAATAACATATGAATGATTCAGTCCTCAAGGAGCATGTGATTGAGTGGGTGCTAAGGCATAGAGACAAGCAAGTGCATAATAGCTATAATAACAGTAAAAACTTACAAGATTAAGAGCTAACTATGTGTCCTAGGCTAGGTTCTTTAGAAAAGCAAAACCAGAGAAGTGTGTATATATATATATATATATATATATATATATATATATATATATATATATACATACATATATGTATGTATTTTATATATATATTATATATATATATACACACACACATATACACAGACACATATATATATATACACACACACACGCACAAAAACAAGTCACTGCCATCGAGTTGATTCTGGCTCATAGTGACTCTATAGGACAGAGTAGAACTGCCCCATAGAGTTTCCAAGGAGTGCCTGGCAGATTTGGATTGCCTACCTGTTAGTTAGCAGCCATAGCATTTAACTACTACGCTGCCAGGGTTTCCATATATATATACACACATAAACCCATTGCCATCGAGTTAATTCTGACTCATAGCAACCCTGTAGGACAGAGTAGAACTGTCTCATGGGGTTTCCAAGGATCAGCTGGTGGATTCAAACTGCTGACCTCTTGGTTAGCAGCTGAGCTCTTAACTGTTGATTGCACCACCAGGGTTTCATTTATGTATATATAAAGAGATTTATCTCAAGGAAATTGTTCAACCGGTTGTGAAGACTGGCAATTCCCAAATCCGGGTCAGGCATGAGGCTGGAGGCATCTCCTGACTCACTTGCTGCCGGGCTGAAGAACCCAAAATAAGCAGGTCAGATAGCAGACTGCTGGTTCACAGGGCTATGGAAGCCGGCAAATCCCAAAGATGGCAGGTCAGATGGCAAGTTGCTGGCTCAAGTTCTGAGAGCTGGAGGTCAGGTGATGATTAGCTGGATGCAGGATACAGAGCAAGAGAGAGCTTTGCCAGAGCATCCATATATATTGCATACTGGTCGTATCCCCAAGGAAACTTCCTCTCATCAGCTACTTGAGTAAGGGCATGAGTTGAGTAAGGGTGTGACTTCAGTAAGGGTGCGACTTGAGTCACACTCTCTTGTAGTAGTGTGACTCATGATACACCCTACACTAATCCTGCCTCCTTAACATATAGATATTAGAATTTACATCACATAAAATGGAGGATAATTACATAATATCACATAATGGAGGATAATTACATCAGATCACAAAATGGGGGATAATTACAATCATGGCCAAGTTAACACATACCATTAACTATCACACTATGTACGAGGCACTATTCTAAAAGCTTTACATATATGATCTAACTTTATTCTCACAATATCTCTGAGAGCCAGGTATTTTCATTCCTCAGAGAAGGAAACTGAGGCACTAAGAGGTTGAGGAACTTGCTGCAGGTTGTTGTGTGAGTTGATTCTGACTTACAGAGAACCTATATGACAGGGTAGAACTGCCCCGTAGGTTTCCTAGGCTGTAATCTTTAAGGGAGCAGATTGCCAAGTTTTTTCTCCCACAGAGTGACAGGTGTTTTTAAATGGTTAGCACCTGAATGCCTAACCATTGTACCACCAGGGCTCTTTTGCCCCAGGTTACCCATAACTCATTGCCGCTGAGTTGATTCTGACTCGTAGCGACCCTTTAGGACAGAGTAGAACTGCCCTATAGGGTTTCCAAAGTTCTAAACTTTACGGAAGTAGACTGCCACATCTTTCTCCTGTGAGGGGCTGGTGGGATCAAACCACTGACCCTTTGGTTAGCTGCCGAGCGTTTTAACCACTGCACCACCAGGGCTCCTTAAACTGTAAATAGTGGAGCTGATATTCAAACATAGGCAATCTGACTCACATCTGTGTGCTTATGAAAAGTGCTAATAATTAAGGAAATAATTTTAAAGCACAGATTAATCTCTATTCTACTCTGGTTTTCTCTGACTCAGAAAATACTATCTCCTCTTTCCTCACTCTCCATGACCACATGAGTAGTTCTACCCGTTTCTCTGAAGGGATGCTTGAAATACCCGAACTGCTCTCACAGAATATCTATTGCTGGAAGCGCCCTTAACAGTGTCTAAAAAAACCTCTTCATTAATTTCAAGTGTGTCGTTGTCTCTTGGGGTTTGAGGAGAGTCAGGGTTTTCTGGGAAGGACTTGGAGGTGGAAACTCAAGAAGGCATTTTAAAAGCTGGAGGGAGCTGGGAGCCCTGAGCCTGGAGCGCGATGTCTTGATTCAGCACCATGGACAGAACACACGGCGCCCTCAGCACCCTGGACAGAGAAGCTGATAGAGCCTGCCGGGGGAAAACAGCCCTAGAGAATGAATCAAGCTATGCCAGAGTGCTGAACTCTCCCTTCTTCAGCCAGATCTCTGTCGTCTGTTTCTGAATTTTTGGAAGTGAATATATTTAAGGGCGCTTCTAAGTAAGGGGACAAGATTCTTAGATAGGGAGGATTATGTAAATAAAAATGACTGGCTGAAGTACTCAGAGAACTCTCGGTAGATCTAAATTAGGGTCCTCAGAAGTGGAACATTGATAATAAAAAATAATAATATTTGCTAATTATATGTATTTCTTTAAGGCAGAACCGCAATGGGCCAGTCTTTTTTTTTTTTTTTTTAAATCTCCCAAAGTTCCATCCCCCATCTCTTACATTCAAGGTTTAGTCTTTGGAGAGCACTCCTTGTGCAAAAGAGAGGGAAATAATCTCTACATCCCCTGCTTTTCCTCCCCATTTTCTTCTTTCCCACCCCTACTCATCCTCTCTCTCAAATCCATGCGTGCGTACTCGCAGGCGCGCGCACACACACTGACGGGAGCAAATTGAGAAGCATGAGAGATTCCTCACAGTTGGAGAAGAAGGGTGATTTCAGAGCAAGCGGATGCCCCGAAAGCAGGCTCTGTCCCTTTAAACTGGTTGTAGCAGTGGGGGAGGGGAACTGGCCGGAGCTGGCATTGTCCAGTTTGAACTGAGCACCGGAAGTGAAGGGGCAGGGCCAGGGCCGTGCACTGAGCCCCGGGCCATTGTCCATCTCCGACCAGGGCAGTAACCACCCCCCTGACTGACCCTCTTTTTTTCCTGGAAGGGCAGGTTGCCCCTTCAAATTAGGAGACTCCCGACTTCAGTTCCCCATCAACCCCTCTATGGGGAAGGGAGCGCACTTTAGGACGGTGACTCAGGGACCTAAGAGTCTGGGAACCTAAGAGTGTCGGGAGTACAGGAGGAAGACCTTCCACCCACCTCCCCACCCAGTCCCTCTCTAAGCAATGAGTGGGGTGGGGGTGGGGACAGAATGAGAAGGCAGATGGAGGAGAGGGGAGCACATTTTAAGCCTCTTCGGGGTCCTGCTACTCTCCCAGGGAGCTCTACCTGGGGCTAACTTTAGACAGATTCGAATGAAGGATTCTTTACATAGAATCAATGGGAGCACTTTCTCTCTTCTAATCGAGAGAGATCCAGAAAAAATCTCAGTTGGAAACTCAGAGGCAGAGACCTTCAATATAGTCAGAGGCTACAGACAAGAGTTTTCAGAGGTAGCGCCTCAGTCAGGACTGAAGATAGGCTCTGCCCAGTCTCTAGCCTCTCACTGCTCTCCTACCCAGGTTTCCTAGTGTCCCGAACTCCAGGTCTATCTAAGCACACGGGGGTGGGGGGTGAGAGCAGGTCAGCGCCAAGCAGCCGGGTCAGCTCAAAGGCCTGAGGGGGAACGGAGCGGGAGGAGCGCTCAGGGGCTGGGGGAGGGGGAGGGCTCATCCATTTCTCCCTTGACAGGTGGTTTGTGTCTCTGATTGGCCAGCACCGCCAGGCTCACACCTCCCTCCCCCAACTCTCTGGAATGTATAATTATCTGCGCGGGGGGTGGGGGTGGTGTGTGAGTGTGTGTGGGAGCAGTCACGTGGTCTTAAAACTACCCCCCCAACCCCCCACCTGTATGCTGCTTTGGGGACCCCCATTGTGCCCTTAAAGTGCAGGACCCCAAATTCCGGGGTACCAAGACTTCTACGGCAGAAGGTCCCCATCTCCAGTCGAGCGTGTGGGGAGGGGGGTGTCAAACCTCAAGGTTCTGAGAAGGGACACCCCAGAGGTGTCAGAGATCGGAGCTGTGGGGGGAGGGCCGGAGCTGGAGCCGGAGGGAAAGGGAGGGGAAAAGAGAGAGAGAGAGGGGAGGGGAGGGGGCTGCCCGCGGGGGGTTGGGTCATTGTCTTTTAGAATTTGGGAGCCTTTGAAAAACCGTGGGCCCTCCCACCGCTATTGTGCCGGGGAAGATGTAGCTGCCTCTTCTCCGAGCCACCCCTTTGCCTCCGGACTTCTCTGGGGCCAGCAGCCGCCCGACCAGGGGCCCGGCCCGCGGGCTCAGCCGACGAACATGGGCTCCGTGTCCAACCAACAGTTTGCAGGTTCGAGCTCGGAACTTAGGGGCGACACCTTAGGTTGCGGGGCGCCCAGGAGCCACGTAAAAGGAAAGTGGGGAAGTATCTTCCCAGGCCGCCCGTAGGACCCCAAGTCGGTGCGGCCTCCTGCTTCAGGGGACCGTTTCTGGAGCAAGGAACCCTGGTGTCCCACCGGCGTGTGCTCCGAGGCTACGGGGCAGGGGGGGAATAGGAAGGGCCTGTCCGGCTCTCTGTCCGCGGGCAACGTGTAGTGGGAAGAGGAGCAAAACTTTCGGGGCACCACTGGTCTCGGTGTAGGCTTTGGGAGCGCGGGAGGCGGCCGGGACAGGTCTCTTCTCGCGGGCTGCCTGGTGGGTGCAGGCTCCTAGTGTCCACCCGCGAGACGCTCGGATCTCCCTGTCCCGTCTCTGCGAGGGCCCTCTGAATGCTTGGCCCCCCAACTAAGCCCCCGGTTCCCTCTCCATTTCCAGGTGGCTGCGCCAAGGCGGCGGAAGAGGCGCCGGAGGATGCGGCCCGGGCGGTAGAGGAACCGCAGCTGCTGCATGGTGCCGGCATCTGTAAGTGGTTCAACGTGCGCATGGGGTTCGGCTTCCTGTCCATGACCGCCCGCGCCGGGGTCGCGCTCGACCCCCCGGTGGACGTCTTTGTGCACCAGGTGAGACTCATTCCGTAACTTTGTCGGGAGCAGGAGGGGGTATAGGTGCTCATATTCCGGGGTGGGCGAAGGACTTGGCTGTTGGATTAAGATTGAAGCCCCTCATTGTGTGTACCCATCTTTGCCGTGGCACCCCGATTCTGGGTCCCCGTTTACTCCGATGGGGAAGGATTGGGGGGCAGCGCCGGTTATCAGCACCTCCCCACCCCCTTCCGGGAACCCCTCAGGCTCACCACGTGTCTGTTACCTCTTTCCCCTGGGAAGAGGGCAGAGGGCAGGGAGGTGACCCCATGTGGCAGAAACTAAGGTTGTATTGTGCTTGCCGGTGGGGGGAGGGCGAGGGGCCGACCAGGAAAGCACATGCCGGGGCCGGGCAGGCGCTGAGCGCCCAGCGCCTTTCACTAACCTCTGAAAAGAGCTGGGAGGGCGGGAGAGAGGGAGGGAAACTGGCTCCCAGGCCCAGCCGGCGTGTTTAATACAGACCTCAGCCAGGTGGTGGCTCAAACTCAGGCCCTGAGGCCTGGTGGGTTTGGCGGATCCTTGACGGATCCATCTGGGGCCTTGAAAGCTTCTCTGCAGGAACGTCTAAGGCGCACAGTTCAGAGAAGGGGGCCTTTGCTGTCCAGTGAATATCCGGAAGAAAAACCTAAGGCATCTAGGCCTTAGATTCCTGGGCCAGGCTGGGAGGAAGTTAGGTGGCAATCCCAAGTTCTCAGTTAAAGCAAGGAAGCATAGTGGGGGTGAAATTCAGTGTCACAGGGCAGGGGGTGGAGTAAGGCTGGCCTCTGAACCTATTCTCCTCGGCCTGGCATTTATGGCCCCAGACAGACATTGATTGCTGTCCTAACATTCCCGGCCTCAAACAAGGAGTCTGAGACTTCAGGTCGCCCTCCTCCCGGGCCTGTTCTTCCTCTCACCCCTTCCCTGAATATGCTAGAAGTGTTTCCGTGGTCCTGGGATACCAGCCACTCATACCAACCATGTAAAGCAAGTTGGCTGCATGGGTCTCTTCCACCTTAGGAGGTTTGGGGCTGGACCTGGGAAGAAGAGATCTCTAGTCCCAGGCTCTGGAGGTTGACACCCAGGCCGGGCAGGGAGGGGTTACTGCAGGGAGGTTGGCCCCAGGAGCTGTGGGGGAGGGGAAAGGAGGATGTAGGGATTAAGAGTTGGAGCCTGAGGGTTGGTAGTCTGGAGGGGGAGGGGCAGGGAAGGGAGATGCTGGGTGGACTGGTTGGAGGTGGTGGAGAAGTCTTCTAGCAGGGCCCTCACCTTGAAGGAGGTTGAGGGTGAGATGAAGGGGGGGAGTCCTAGGAGATGGCGACCTGCCCGTTAAAGTTGAATCCCTGGGTCATTGGGCAACTCGAACACCTGCCTGAAGCCTTAACTACATCTTTGCAGCAACACCCCCCACCCCATCAGACAACCATTTTCAAGCTGGTGGATTTGTCCGCCTCCTGTCTCATTTACATATGTGAATGATAACCCACAGGAAGTAATTGTGGGAGAAAGAAGGGACTTGGCCTCTTTAGATCTATTAAATCACTTTATTGCAGGAACCAGCTTTGAATGGCCCTCCTCAGCAGGGTGCCAAGCCTCCCCCACTCTCCCCTTTATCTGATCACAAAGAGATTAAAATCTCTTCTGGTCTGGAGACGACTGGACAGCTTCCCCAGTTTGGGGAGGCTGGAATAAGAGTCAGACCCAATGTTTTCTTATCTCCCCTCAAAAGACTACTAACTATTTAGGGAGGGGCTGAGGGCAACATATCCCTTCATCTTCTGGGGTTCTGTAGTGATATCCAAATTCCAAGGAAGGTTGGGATCCACACTTTAGCCCACTTAACCTTTGGGATCAAATGCAATTGGAAAAGTATTGGATGGCATCACTCGTGAAGGTAAGGAGGGATGGCTGTGAGACTTGCGGAGTGGAGCCCCTTCCGTGCTGTTTCAGATGGGTTAGCAGGAAGATACTCTGGTCTTTAGGTCCTCAGATGTCCAGGTGCCCACTCCTGTCTCTGGAAAAGGAGTTGAATAATTTATCAGGAGGGAGCAGAACTGGGAAGAAAAAAATCAAGAACTTCTCTTCTTAACCCACCGCCCCTTCAGTCAAAGAGGACAATAACTGATAGAAATTCACTGAGCCTTACCTGATAGCTCTGTCTTTATCAATGCATGCTGCTGGCTGGGTCTTGGGTAATTCCTAAAACCCCACCTAGTAGTATGCTACACTAGTGGTTCCAATCCCTGCACTTGAGAAGTTTGAATATCTCTGGGAATTTAATGTAGAAGACAAAGATGGAAGAATTTTTGTTTGTGTTTGTGGGAAAGAGTTCCCAAAGCCGAGAGAAGAGGGAAAGAAAATTCTCTTTAACAAATCTCTCCATTCTTTGGCTGCTGCTGGTGAAGGAGTGGTGAGAATTGCCCTAAGATAACATCTGCTAAGGGTAGGGGAGCAGAGACCCTTTTCAAGGAAAGGAGGAGAAAAAGACAATTTAACATTTTCTTTATCATTCCAGGGTTGGGCCTATTAGCTTCCCAACACTCTGTTAACTACTGTTCTTAAGCTCCTTTCCAAACATTTTGTGCCTCCCAAGGGTTGGGTGGATGGGAGTGAAAACTCACCTTTAGCCTTAAAAAAAACCAAAAAGCCTTCACCCTAATTCTCATCCAGAAGCCCATAAAAGCAAAGAGATTTCTGGAACAACTCTTTTGCTTAGTCACACATCTTCAGATCTAGAACTCTCTGCCTGTCCTTGGGGCCAGGAAAATGTAAGGATCATAATAATGGCAAATCTCAAGCCCTTAAATCAGGGTTTCTCAATCTCTGCACTATTGACAAATTTTGGCTGGATAATTCATTGCGGGGGTCTGTCCTGTGCATTGTAGGATGTTTAACAGCATCCCTGGCCTTTACCCCCTATGCTGTTTGTACCCCCCATTTGTGACAACCAAAAATGTTTCCAGACATTGCCAAATGTCCCCTGGGAGACAAAATCACCTCTGCCACTACTGAGAACCACTTGTTATATGGGGAGAGCTGGAGCAAAAGAGCTAGGCGATCTCCTGTTTTTCCTGAGATTCACCAAGAATGCCAAAATCCCTGTGACTGTTTTAAGAGTTCTGGTTCAACTCCCTGACCCCCAAGATTTGCAGAATTTTAAAGAAATAAGAAAAAAGCAATTACTGGCTCTGCTTTCTCCAACACCCCCTCAGAACCCAAATATGTTTAAATTGGCTTTCAGGCTAAAATTCTATCGGAGGGCTTAGAAGCAAAAGCAAGCCCAAATTTAAACAAGGACTGAGTTCGTTTAGGAGAAAAAAATTCCAATACCAAGGAAGAAGCTGTGAGACTGCTGAAGCCACGTGGCCAGCTTTTTCTGAAAAGGAGAAGTGTGGAGGGGTGGCTAGAGGGGCCTCAGGCCAGGGTCTAGATTAGGATTGTAGATTTGGGGGAGGGGGGGCAGCTGGAATGTAAATGGATCTCTCTATTGTAGTTTATAACACTGCCAGCGCCTCTGATTACCCATTTCATGTCTAGTTATTGATGTACTTGTCTAATCCCCTCCCCTAGCTAACCTGTGAGCTCTTTGAAGAGAGAGAGGAACTGTCTGGTTAATTTTCTAGTAGGCATTCAGTGGCCCGAGGGAATTAGGGGCTTACAGGGTCGCTAAGCCGGCAATAGGTTTGGTTTTGGTTTAGGGGCTCCTGAGAGCCCTGGTGAACCAGGAGTGCACTATCAGTTTGGGATCCATGTCTGCAGATACCCTTTTCCCAAGAATGGAGACTGGAGATAAGGAGGGGCGTTATCTGGACTAGTGCCTAGAATAGGGGTGCACCACACTGTAAATGTTTGGAGTGAATGTCAAAGGACCACGAACCTGAGCCCCAAATAGCAGGAGCCTCTTGTTTTGGCGGAGAGACTGGAAGCCATAGTTTGGTGGCCATTCACTAGTTATTTTCTGCTTTAGCAGGAAGAGGCAGATTAAAAAAAAAAAAAGACCAATGAATCACTTTGCAATTTTCAGAGAAGGTTGACAGAGCTACATGAGTTAGTTGGGGTACCGTTAAATCTTGTGTCATTTCTGAAGAGATACGCTTTCTAGAAATCCTGGGTGCTTACTGTCAGCTGGAATATAAGCAAAATTTCAAGTATGGGAAATTTCTACCCTGTAGTTGGTAACATTGCTGTCCTATACTTGGTTTTCAGTGAAATGTTAGTTTCTTAAACTCATCTCACATTTCCACCTTACTGGAATTTGTGTTTTGGAGAAACTGCCCTGAGCAAAACTTCCACTGTTCCCTTCTTCTGCCAGCACGATTAACAATTATTCTCTGTTAAATCTGTCTGGGAGCTTAAAAGGAGTGGCAGGGAAGGAGAAAACTTTCACAAACAAAGTATAGCTCATAGACTTATTTAAAACGATTTCAGCTTGGAAGTTTCTTAATTCAGGCAGAAATGAAAGTCCAAGGAGAGTAAATGGCATTTCTTAACAGCAGAGTAGGAGAACAACTGGGTTTCTGGCCTAAAACTCCAGGATCTTCACATCCTCTTCTTGCGTGAGTGGGTGCGGATGGGCAGGAAGAAAGCACCTCGTACCACCTTGATCAAAGTTTAGGCCTCTTGAAATTTCGGTCTGAGGACAGGGGAGCAGATTAGCGCCCTAAAGATGTTGAGATAAATTATGAGAGCAAACTTCTCTAGGGTCCCTTCAGCTTGCCTTTGTGCGGCCAGGTCGATGCGCAGCGCCATCTGGTGGACAACTTCACGCAGGAGCTGGTGGGTTTGGCGGTATCTGCGCAGAGGTGATGGGGGTGGGCTGCCCACAATCTTCTACGCTGCGGGGGTTTGTTCTGGCAATATCTCTTTCCCCACCCTCCCTAACTCGCACACCATCAGATAAACTGCTTCTGGGAGAACCAGTGGGTTTCCTAGCCCCTACCAAACTCAGCCTCCAGGAATGAAGATCTGGTAAGGCTATAAAAATGGCACCTAATAATTGAGTCATTACAATTAATTTCATCAGCTGCTTATTTACCTTTTAAAATGAGGTTACTAGAAAATTTTAAGTTACACATGTGACTTGCATTGTATTTCTTTTGGACGGCGCTGGCACAGAGTTTAAAAGCATGGGCTATGGCGTCAGGCTAGTTGTAATCAGCCCAGCTCTGCCTCTCACTGTGACCTTGGACGAGGTGCCTGAGCTCTCTATTTTCCTCAGCTGTGATATGAGGGTCATAGTAACATCTACTGCTCAGGTTGGTTTGAGGGTTAAATGAGTTAGAACATACAAAGGGGCTTAGAGCACTACTTAGCATATGTTGTTTGCTTACCAGTTGGTGTGATTCATAGCAACCCTATATGACAGCAGAACAGCCCCATAGGGTTTCCTAGGCTGTAATCTTTACAGGAGCAGATCCAGAGCCATGACCTTTCAGTTAGTAGCCCAGCAGCTTAAACATTGCCCCACCTGGGCTCCTCACTTAGTATATAGTAAGCATCAATAAACATTATTCTGAACAGTAGAAACTTTGTGTTTATTCCACAAACAATTGAGCAGGGCGAGGCACCTAGACCTGAAGGTATAAACAGGCACTGAGGTACAGTCCTCAGCTGGAATGGCCCTGGGTGTTGCAAAAGAGTTGAGGACCAGAGCTTTGATTCCTGTGACCAGAGCAAGTAGGAGCAATGTGACTAAAACAGGGCTATTTGATGTGGGGGGAGGGATAGGGTAGGCAGCTGTGAGGTAACCAATTGGGAGCAGGACTGCAAACTTGAACTGCATTCAAAAAAGAAACAAAAATGCTTTCTGCAGCTGTGTTTTGTGTTCCATCCGATGCAGTGGGCACCTGTAGGCTGCTCGCCTTCCTACTTTGGACAAATCAGGAACGTTCAGACTCCTGCTTTCTTGCTTCCCCTTTGAAATAATTTATCTAAAAAAATAACCCTAATTCAGGCTCCTGCCTAAAGAATTTGACTGAAGACATCAAGGGAAGGGGGTCCTGTGTAGTTAGATCCCAGGGAGGCTAGGGTGGGCAGGTCAGAGAGAAAGAAAAATGACTGCTGGTGGTGACTTGCAAACCCAGCAAAGCTTGAGTGAAGAAGAAAGTGGCTCTCTATCCATTGCTTTCACCGTGACCATAGCTCCAACATGGAGAGGAAGGAAGGAACTGATGGTGGTGTGCGTGGGGGTCCAGGGACGCCAGGGGGTCTGCAGCCTCTGGAACTCCAGGAATCTGACCACCGGAACCAACCAGTGTCAACTCTTTGTTTCCCAGGGCTAGGCTCTGTTGGGGGAGCGAAGGCCTTGCCCCTCCCCCAAGGCCTTTTCTTTTTGGAGGGGATGGGGAGAGGGGCGGGGCCCTGCTTTGTGTGTGGCTAGGGGTGGGGGTGGGGGTGGCAGCAAGAATTTCAGGCTCCTTTCAGATGCTGGCCCTGGGAGGCTGGCTCTGTGGGGCTGCAGGCTGATTACCTATCTGATAAGAGAGGAATTCAAACTATGTGTTTTAGAGAGGGGCGGAGTGGGGGGCAGGGAGCCACCCCTGTAGACCACCAGTCTAAATCCTGGCCGGTTATGGTGAGGTGACTGCAGGATTTTTAAAGTCCTAAACATACCTAAAAATCTCCAGCAACGGAGTGGGTGACCTGGAAAGGACTAGTCGATTTCACATTGTAGGTCCCCATCTATATATGAGGTGCAGATGGAGGAACATATTGTTGTGTGCCATCCAGTTGGTTTTGACTCATAGTGACTCTATAGGGCAAAGTAGAACTGCCCCATAGGGTGTCCCTTTTGCAATGCTTTTATTTTCTGTTTTAAAGCTATACTGCGTTTCTTGGCTTAAAAAAGTGGGAAGATGGTAGAGGGAGCGGATTCATCACATCCCTGGCTGTCCTGTGGGGCATCAAAGGAATTTGTGAAAGGATCCCAAACCTTCGACATATTCTATTGTGGGGACAGGCAGACAAAACTATAAATAATAACAACACAGGGAATATTTACTGAACACTTATTCTTGATCTTTACATGTCTGCGTAATCTTTATTAGAACCATAGGTTGTTAGTTGCCACTGATTGAATTCTGACTCATGGCGACCCCATGTGTGCAGAGTAGAGCAGCTCCATGAGGTTTTCAAGGCTATGACCTTTCAGAAGCAGATGGCCAGGCCTGCCTGTCATGTGCCTCTGGGTAGGTTCGAACTGCTGACCTTTCTGTTAGTAGCTGAGCACAAACCGTTTGAGCCACCCAGGGACTTTAGTAATCTGGTATAACTAGCATTTCATGAGCCAGGATTTGTCTGGCTCTGAAGCCTGCGCTTATAACCAGCTACCTGAAAGCATATTTGTCTTTCACATACCATCTAAATTAAAATTAAAATGATTGAGGATCCCACCTAGTTAAAGAGGGGCTATATATTCACCTAAACATCCAGGTTAAACTAGAACCTCACCCCCACCCCCCCAGTATAAAACACTAACACTAATTACTCATGTTCTCTCGTGCCCATGTGTCTCCCTGGGACAGGACTAGGTGTGAGGTGGTCAGTTTTGCTTCTCTGGACTCCATTTTCTATGATGACTACTCCTTCTCATTGACGTATTTGACATAAGATTTGGAAGCTTCGTTCTAAAGGATGAAGCTATAATAAAGTCTATCCTGGTAGGGTCGAAGAGGGGCTGTCACAGCTCTGCAACAGAGCAGCATGGAAAAGGGATTAAGCCAAATCCAAGAAATTCTAGATAAACAGCCCCTAAACTCTGTTTCACTGGTCTGAGCTCCACTTGCCTTTTTCTGGATTCTCTTAGAGATTTTATAAAGGCAGTAAGTAGTATTGTGGTATAGTGGAATGAGTTGCGAGCTTTTAAGTCACGAAACATGGGTTCTTCTGACCCTGGTTTTGCCATTCCCTAACTGTGGAGCTGTGATGGCACAGTGGATAAGCACTCTCCTGCTAACCAAAAGGTCTGCAGTTCAAATCCACCAACGGCTCCTTGGAAACCCTCTAGGGTAGTTCTGCTCTGTCTATAGGGTCGCTTTGAGTTGGAATCTACTCGATGGTAAAGGGGTTTTTTTTTTTTTTTTAACCTGTGAATGACTCCCTTTTTTTTTTTTTTTTAAAGGCACTTTGCTAAATCCTTACCAAGTGTCAATATTTTTAAAATTTTGCTACAAACATAATGGTGTTTTAATGGGATTATTCTATATACATTGTCCTAAACCTTGCCGCAGTGAACAAAACCGCGATCTTACATTCTTTCCAGTGGCTGCATCCTGACGGTATTATAGATTTAACGTTTTATTCAACCATCCTTCTACTAATAAACTGTTATTTCCAATTTTTGTTTTTTTACCAGTGATGAGATATTGAACATGGGTCATATGCTAAGTCCTCCTGCAAATTACCTTCTATTCTGTTGTGTGATTCTTTTTTACTGCTTTCTCTTTTCTGTATGTATAAATTCATTCCTTTTTTTTTATAAACTCTAAGTTTATAAGGCATAAGCACCTTTATCTCTAAATATATCAGCGTGCATTCCCAAAGAACAAGGGCATTATCTTACATAATCTCAGTACAATGATCAAAATCAGGAAATTTAATATTGATATACTTTTTGGCATTACATATGCAAATTAATGTTAATTTTCCAATTTTTTTTTCCTGGTTCAGGATCCAATTCAGGATCTTGCATTGCATTTGTTTAGTTTCTTTAGTTCTTCAGACTTTCTCCTTCGTAACCTTGCTATTTTGAAGTATATTAAAAATAAAAAACAAATCAAACCAAACCTGTTGCCGTCACATTGATTCTGACTCAGCAACACTAGGGCAGAGTAGAACTGCCCCACAGGGTTTTATAAGGCTGTAAATCTTTATGCAGACAGACTGCCACATCTTTCTCTCCTGGAGTGGCTGGTGGGTTCAAACCACTGACCTTTCGGTTGGCAGCCACGCACTTAACCGCACTGCACCACCAGGGCTCCTCTTGATAACTGCTTTGTAGAATGTCCCTCACTTTGGGTTTATATGGTAGTCCTTCGGGTTTAAATCTATCTATGGCATGCAATAATGCTTATAATTAATTTTTTTTTCCCCATATTCTACTTATTTGGCCTTTTGATGATAGCATGAAAGTAGATGACGTACTTTATTTGAAAGCATAATGTTTAATGCTTAAAAGTGTTGGCCTTTTATATTTTACGGTTTAATTTGTTGGTGTCTTAAATGCTTGTGTCTAGAAATTTTCCTCCTTTCCTATCCTACTTAGAACTTTCAACATAGCTGCAAAAACTACTAATGACATCTCTTTATATAATCATGGTTTTTCTTTGTTAATGTAATATTAGATTCCTTGTTCTGTGGTGACTGAGTTACAATTTCCTTAATGGAAAAATAGAAGTGATACCACATCAGCTCTTCCTACCTCACAGGTGTGCCTGTGTGTTTGATGTAATAATGAGAACTAATGTTAAGGTCCACCATGTTTCCCTTCCCCAGAGTAAACTGCACATGGAGGGCTTCCGGAGCCTGAAGGAGGGAGAGGCAGTCGAGTTCACTTTTAAGAAGTCTGCTAAGGGCCTGGAATCAATCCGTGTCACGGGACCTGGCGGGGTGTTCTGTATTGGGAGTGAGAGACGGCCAAAGGGGAAGAACATGCAGAAGCGCAGGTCAAAAGGAGACAGGTATGGCTGAGGGCAGCTGGTGTGGTGGGTTGGGAAATGGTGTACATGAGGAGAACTCTCCCCATGGTTCCGGTTCTCAAAAGTAAAATGAAGCCCGTGGTCTCTGGGAACATCTAGATGGTTGGGGTACCTCCCACAGATGTGGAAGAGCAGGGGACAGTATGTGGGGCAGGCACTTGAGAAAAACTCGCTTTTCTACTTGGGAGAAGTAATTTTGCTCTGTGAGCTCTAGACTGTTAAGTGGGCGTAGTGATACTAACATCACATGATTATTTTAGGATGCTAAAGGAGATCATGTATGTAAAAACACAAAGTGTAAGTAGGAGGGGAACAAGATGGCGTATCTGCTGCTTCTTCACCAGGTCTACAAATGGCTGGTTTCCTTGATCTTGTCAGTGGGCTATAATATAGTTTTTTTTTTTTTTTTTTTAATAAAATGGTACGGTAAAATCTTGCATATTTTCCACAACGAAGTCCCTAGTTGGGGTCAGTGGCTTTTACTCTTGGCATCTCAGTATTTTTAAGTTGGCTTGACTCTGAAGAGATCATCTAGACAACTATAAAGTTGGAAAGGATTTTAGATTTTAGTCCTATTCCTCCTTTTACATGTGGAGCTCCAGGAAGGGAAGTGCATTAGGCAGGGTTCTCTAGAGAAACAGAACCAATAGATTCATTTTAAGGAATTGGCTCCTGATCTTATAGGTCCTGGCAAGTCCAAAGAGTTGATGTTACAGTCTTGAGCCTAGAATTTGTAGGGCAGGCTGAAAACACAGGACACCAAACATCTGGGCTCCATAGCCTAGCTAAGCTGACACATAAAATTACATGACAAGTGAAATGACAGAATGTGGACCAGGCTCAGGGGAAACCTTGTGGCCTCTTCTCATTCCTTTCTCTCATCTTTACCTTCTCGGTTTCCACTAGGTGCTACAACTGTGGAGGTCTAGACCATCATGCCAAGGAATGCAAGCTGCCACCCCAGCCCAAGAAGTGCCACTTCTGCCAGAGCATCAGCCATATGGTAGCCTCATGTCCAATGAAGGCCCAGCAGGCCTCTGGCTCACAGGGAAAGCCAGCCTACTTTCGGGAGGAAGAAGAAGAGATCCAAAGCCCTGCCCTGCTCCCAGAGGCCCAGAATTGAGCCACAGTGGGTGGGATCAATCCTTCTGCTATCAGGAAGTTTTAAGGAGCAGGCGTCAATTGGCAGAGAGTGGAGAAAGTGGGATAGAGGGTGGGTAGGGGGCAGCTGGCACTGCCGTGTATCTCAGGACGGGGTCCATAGCATCACCCCCTCTTCCCTCTTGGTCGGGGGGAAGGAGTGAAGCAAAGGAACTCCAACCATCTTTATCCAAATGCAACTGAGGGCTTTCAGGAGAAATCCCCCTAGAGCCTGCCAGCTTTATCTGAGGCTCCATTCCCAGAATCTCTGACTTTTGTTGAAAGTGGCATGGATAGGGGAGTTTTCCTTTTAGAGAAGGATATATAATTTCCCATGCCAGAGTATGAAAAAATTAAGCATGAGACCAGTCTGTTGGACCCAACCCAAAAGCCACTACATTCTGTGGGGGGGCAATCTCTTAGGGGTGGGGCAGAGTTTTTTCCACGTCTTATCCCCTCATAGCCCATTCTTGGGACAGGGTGCTGGAACTGTCCCAAGCAGTGGGTTGTGATGAGAGAAAAAAAGAGGTGGTTGGGGAACAGCTGCAGACCTGCTGCTCCTAAGTTTACTCCCACCCCATTCTGGGCCAATACAGTTTTATTTATTTGCTCCCTTGAGTGACTGCACCCTGGGTCCCACTTTCTCCAGAATGCCAACTGCACTAGCTGTGTGCGAATGACGTATCTTGTGCATTTTAACTTTTTTTTTTTCTTAATATAAATATCCTGGTTTTGTATTTTTGTATATTTTAATCTAAGGCCCTCATTCCTGCACTGTGTTCTCAGGTACATGAGCAATCTCAGGGATAAGCTGGCAGCAGCTCCAGGTCTGCACAGCAGGAATACTTTTTGTTGTTGCTTTATCACCTTTAAGAACAACTATTTGGAGTGTATATCTATGGAACTACCTCATTTTTGCCAATTAGAGCTGGCTTTTCTGCCATAGTATCCTCTTGAAACCCCTCCACCTTAAAAATGTGCCATGGGAGACTAGGTTTTTATTGGGTTGCCCCATGTCTTGATCTCCTTCTACTGGAAGATGGGGAATTTGTGTGAACGGAAGGTGGTGCAGAGGTTAGGAGAGGCTAGGCCAGGTGAAAGGCTCAGAGAGGAAGCCAAAGTTAGGTGAAGCTTGTCTGTTAATGTACTAAGAAGCTCCTGTTCCACACCCTTAATCCTAGGGCATGAGACTCACTTCACACACCAGATTCCTCCGTCACTGGATTAGGCTAGGCCTACCACGCACAGCAGGGTGTGTGTGTGTGTGTGAAAATCTGAGTTGGTAGCATAGGTTTTAAGATATCTTTATAACCGTCCTGTGCTCCCCAGGGGTGGATATATGAAGCAAGGACTAAAATCCTTAACCTTTTAAAAGTTCTGGACTTTTCCTTCTCGGCTTCCTGAGAGACCCATAAGCAAGGGCTTTTTTGTGGTGCCCAGTGCCAGAGTCCTGACCTGCTGCCGTAGTGTCATAGTAGCTAAAGGAGAAAGGGGGTTTCGTTTACATGCTGTGAGATCACTGCAAACCTACCTCACTGTTGAAACGGGGCAAATGCAATAGAACGCATTGGGTGATGTGTGTTTGATCCTGGGTTCTTGTCTCCCCCAAATGCTGCCCCCTCTAGTTATTGTATTTGTCTGGGTTTTGTAGAACTTCACAAAGTCGCTGATTTGGTGATTGCTAGGTGGCCTAGTTTGTGTAAATATAATGTGTTGGTCTTTCTCCATGTTCTTTTGGGGTTTTTATTGTTTACAAACTTCTTTTGTATTGAAAGAAAAATAGCCAAAGCATCTTTGACAGAAGGTTCTGCACCAGGCAAAAGGATCTGAAATATAAGCTTGGGGACCCTTCTTGAAGTGGGGGCCTTGAACCACCCTTTCTTTTGTGTTCCCCTTCCCCTATTTCCTCTTTGGAACTAGATCTTCTGCCCTAAAAATTTGACTCCTACCATACCTCCTCCCCAGCACTCTCCTGAAACCCACACATATACAACATTTAATTTGGGGGGTATCTCCACAACATTTAAACATTTTTGTTTCCAGAAAACCTCATTTCCAGCCTTCTGTGTCAAGACCAGTCCTTGATATCATTCATGCCAAAACTTATTAGTATTTAGATGGGGCAAAGCTACTTAATCTCCAGTCATAGGGTAGAGAGAAGCAGTGGGGGGCTTCCACATAGAAAGAGGGGGTGGGAGACCGAGAAAGGGAAGATGAATGTATTTCCAAGTCACTCAGGAACTTTTATGCAGGTGCTAGAAACTTATGTCAAAGTGGCCACAAGATTGTTTAATAGGAGACGGACGAATGTAACCCCATGTTTACTGCTAGAAACCAAAGCTTTGTGTGAAATCTTGAATTTATGGGGAGGGAGGGAGGGTAGGAAAGTATATACCTGACTGTTCTTTCCCTGGTACCTTCACCTCATTCCTGAACTACAACTATGGGAGGCTGAGCCCCATTGGGCTTTGGTGACCCCCATCACTGGGGTATGTTTATTTGATGGTTGATTTTGCTGTACTGGGTACTTCCTTTCTCTTCTATCATTTTGTAACACATGCCGATACTTTTGCCTTCCCCTCTCTTTTCCCTAGGAAAATACAATGAATAAATACTTATTGGTACTGAAACTGTGTCTGCTTGTCAGATATTTAGGTGCTTTTCCTCTTCTCCCACAAAATTCCCTCCTTGGATTGGGACTCAGGTCACAGAAGAGTTATATTTTCTGTTCAGCCATTCTGGTTCAGTCCTCTTAGTACCTCATTACAGTGGGTTTTTGTTTCTATTTAAGGCCTCTTGTCCTTTCCTTGGAAGCTACCACATTCAAGAGGGGATTAGGGGCTTGGCATACATAAGAATGGGGTTGCCTGTGCCACTAGCTGGGAAGAAAAGATGGGGCCATGGCTTGGGGCATGAGACCCTAATACTACTTTGTCCCTTACTCCTCAAAGCCCTTTACAAATATAACTCCCTGTACCACCCCAAGGAGGGAATTAGATGTGGAACTGTGGAAACTGAGGCCAGATGAGATAACAAAGACCAGTTGTGGCCAGACATTTTCTTTGAGCCATAGTTTGCTAATACACATGTACTAAAACTTAAAAAAAAAAAAACTTTAGCTCCCCCTAAAGGAAGGACTTTTAAAGGAAAAAGCTTTTGACTGGAGGCATAGCAACTATTACACAAAGGGGCAAGGGAAGTGGATTAAATTCTCAAATTATGGCAACACTACCAGAGCAAGGGTAAGAAGTTTCAATATATCCACCCAGGTGCTTTCTAGTCCCTTCACTAATTGTACAAAACACCAAAGCTGACAGTGGTTGCTCCTAGAGCAGCAAGCTACCACTGGGCTTCACTAAACGGTCTTTGCAAAATTGAAGGAAACCTGTTACCCTCAGGCTACAAAGCACTAAGGATGGAAAAGTTTAAGGGTTTTCCTGAGGGGGTTACTCATCTCTAGGGCTTTCTTTGATCATGTTTTGTCAAAGTAACCTTTTCATCAGAAAGAGGGGAAGATAAACAATGGATTAGGCATCACCAGTGCACTCTCTTCCTTGTATCCTTGATGGAACTTTGCAATCTAAAGAGGATTGTTCTAAATTGTGAAATTCTCTTCCACTCTCAAAACATTCAAGTGTAAGTTTCACGCTTTAAACAAAATACTGGTTGCATCAGAGTCTGTATTTAAAGTTTGTTTTTTTTTCATTCTGCTTTTTTAATTTTGAGAAAATTGAGTTCTGACTTTTGAGTCAGAGCCTCAAATTCCTACGACAGCTTTTCCATAAAAATTTGGTACAAAGCTAATTAATGTCCTTGTTTTTTTCTACTGGGGGTTAATCGAGGGCCTGTTATCTTAGCAGTCATTCGGTAGAGCAGAGCTCTTTCTGGCTTTAGCCCTTTTTGACTTCGTCCGAGTGGGTCCTGGGAATCCGCAAATCCAAAAATCAGCAAAAAATGAATTGGTATTAAATTCGTTGTAAGACTGAATGGCTAAGAACTTCATTCCAGACGATTAAATTCACGAACTAAAAACTGTAAAAATAAGGTTTTAAGACTGCACTGTATCAGGCCTCTGAAGAAGCCCAGTTCTTGGGCTTTCTCAGCAGTTCCCAAATGCAATCAGTCACTGAGAAGTCCCTAATTTTGATGTGGCAATTCTTGCCCTGTGGCACATTCCACTCAATCTAGCCCGCCTGCAGCCTCTCTAACCTATGGGTTTACTGCGCCTCTGCTCCCCCTGGAAACTATGGGGCAGTTCTACTCTGTCCTATAGGGTCACTATGAGTCAGAATCTACTCGACAGCAGCGGGTTTGGTTTTTTGGTTTTTGCTCCCCCTGGTGGTCTTCACCCCGCCTTCGCCAGCCCTGTCCTCAGCATGTGGCCTAAACCTTCGTCGCCCGCCACACTCCGTGCGTCCACTACTTTCACGCTCGTCGCTCGACCCTCTCCCCGCCCCTTCTCCCAGGGTTGCGAACTGGAGGCCCGGAGAGTTTGCAGAGCGCCGCCTCCTAAGCCGCATGCGCAGAGCAGGGCTCCACCCATTAGCTCATGAGGGTACGTGTCCCGGCGCCCAACGATGACGTAATATTCCAGCGCCACGTCGTAAGGAAGTGTCGGCCCACTGGAGCGGTAGGAGGGCACGGTGGGCAGCCGATCAGGTGCTGAGCTGTATGTGTGGTCGAAAGGAGAGGGAGGTGACTGGGTGGAAAGACAGGTATGAGAGAAATAAAAGGGACAATGGAAGAGACAGCTGAAGGAATAGAATATGAGAGAGAACGCTGAGGTAGGAGGTAACGGTGCGACAACTTGAAGGGGTTAGTAACTGGGAGCGCAGAGTGGGAAGCGGCTTGGGGGAAGATGGAGAAGAGGCAGAGAGTGATCAGGACGTGGGCAGTAGAATTTGGCAGGAAGCAGACTTAGATGTTCAGAAGTCAGTGCAGATCCTCAAGAAAAGGCGATGGGAACAAGGGCCAAGAAACCAGGAGAACCAAGGAAAGACCTCTGCCCCACAGGTCCCATTGACTTCTACAACTCTGGGTGGTGAAAGACTAGAAGATTAGACCAGTGCCTTTGGATTCTAATGCTGGCTGCTCTCCACAGTCTAGGTGAATCTCCGAGCACTGCAAGGAAATAGCTGCTTACAAGCCTTGGTAACTTCTTATTCTCTTTCTTGTTCATCCAGGGTTACTGGCTGGTGTTGTTCTGGGGAGATCTCCTAACAAGGCAAGAACTATGTCATGGATCAAGGAAGGAGAGCTGTCACTTTGGGAGCGGTTCTGCGCCAACATCATAAAGGTGAGCAATGGCCCAGGGCATCAGCTGGCCTTCTGGTCACTGGGTAATTTTGTGTCAAAACCTGTTATTAAAATTGAACAATCCATGGCATTGAGTGAAATTCAGCAAGGGAACCATAACATCTTAGAATTGCAAAGTAACTTTGAGATCCATGTTTCTGGCAGATTATTGTCCTAACTGACATTTTCAGGCAGGAAGCGCAGAGCCTCCTAATATCATAGGATGGTTCTCCCAGTCATTGTTGAGCAGAGACTACTAAGCTTTCCTTGTAGAGAACGGAAATTTGTTTTCCTGGAACTTTGATCTGTTGTTCCTAGTATGGTCCTCTGGACTTACTAAGAATAACTAATCTTTGACGTGACGGTAGAGCATAGTGGCTAAGAGTTTGGGCTCAGAAGGCAGACAAACATGAGTGAAAGTCTTGTTCTGTCATTAACTATGTGACTTAACATCTATAGTGTTGTTACGTGGATTAAATGAAACATATATATAAAGCACCTAGTTCAGCATCTAGCAGTTCTTAATTCTTTTTTTCCCTTTAATTGCAATTATTATTGGGGCTGCCTTTCAGCCATTTGAAAACTATGATCACTTTATTTCCTACACATTCCTTGTTTCCCCAAATCTTCCTTCAGTTTTTTCTCCAGGAATCATAACACTGTTCTGCCCTCCGCCTAAGACAGAGATTTAATTTGAGATCAGGGCCAGTCAGCTTGGTTTTGTTTGTCATCCACAGGCTGTCATGCAACTGGTAGCAGTGAATTTATGAGTCAGTAATCCTTATACCCACACACACTCACACACAAACACCATGTGATCTCTAGCAGGCAACCACTGCAGTCATGTGTTGGGAATAACGACAAGCTGCATGACTTGACTGGAATTTTATTTGAAAAATGCTGCTTGTGGGGGACAAAAGTAGAAAATGTTGGAGAGCTGCCTGGGGAAGCAGCCGGTGAAGAGCCCTTCCTGGTGAGGGAAGATAGACTGAGGAGTCCATTTTTGTTGTGGTAGACAGTCCTAGCCTGCTGTAAACCAGATAAGAAGCTTTATTTGGCTTTCAAGCCTTCAAAATGTCTTTTTTGTTTTGAAATGGCTCCTGACATTTAAGTTTTTATGTAAAAATCCTGATTTTTGACTTCTCTTGAAAAATTTGAAGATTCAGCAGCATTGCACCCTCCTCCCCCAATGTCCTGTGTGGCAGCATTTGGCTGGTGCTGAGGAGTGGGTGCCTCTTGAGTTTTGACCTATCCGTTTGACCTTACCCATCAGTATCCTTCTTGGGCCATTCAGCTGGACTAATGCAACCAAGGTGGTGGTTAATAGTACGTGGTTAAAAAGATGAACTCTGGAAGCAGATGGCCCTAGCTTGAATCCCCACTTTGCCTTTAGCTTTATGACTTATGCTATCACTTGACCTCTCTGAGTGTTGGTTTTTTCACATGTAAAATGAAGATAATATTATTTGCTTTATAAGGTATGTGATAAAATAAGATGGAATATAAAAAGGCTGGTATAGTGCTTGGCGTGTAGGAAGTGTTTAATGAACACATGAATAAATAAAAATGTTTAAAACCCATTTATTGAGCTACAAGTTTAAAATACCCAATTATCTTCCTCAGGGTTTTGATAAATACCCCAGATCCTATCTGCTTGGGGAGTAGTATCCCCCTTTAGTCCTAAAGAATATGTGATATGTTCATCATTTGTCTTCTTACTCCACAGGCGGGCCCAATGCCCAAACACATTGCGTTTATAATGGATGGGAACCGTCGCTATGCCAAGAAGTGCCAGGTGGAGCGGCAAGAGGGCCACTCACAGGGCTTCAACAAACTGGCAGAGGTGGGTGTGGGTGGCAGAACCCATGGTGAACAGTCTGTGGAGGGAATTGGATTATAGCTAGAAAACCAGCCCTGGAGTTTGCTGTGGTTTTGAAAGTGTTTTTATAGCTGTTTGTTTTATTGCTTGCTTGTTATAGGGCTCATACTGACATTAACAAAAAAATTAACTACCCAGTGAGTCATCAGAAAATATTAGGAGTACAAAGTTGGCTCCTCTAACCACCTTGATAAATCAATAGTCTGTATTTTTCTCTGTGTTTCATCCTTGCAGTGTATTCTTCTACATGACTTACCATTTATAAAATTGCATTTATAGCTTTGATAACGTTACTTTCACTTGACATTTTGGCACATATTTTTTAGGTTGATATATAGTCTTTCTATATATCGTTATGAGTTTTAATGACTAGACCATTTCATCACGTGGATCTGACATAATTTGTTAAGCTGTTCCACTCTTATTGGACATTATAAATGGAACTGCTTTAGAATAAATTCTTAGACGTGAGATTTCTGGAGCATAGGCTGGGTGACTACCTACCTGTACTGGTTTGCTCAAGGCTGAGGGGTTTCTGAGGAAGCAGGTTTTTCAGTGTTAGAATTGGGAAAATGTCAGGAAAACTGGGACAAGTAGGTCAGCCTATGCAAAAGCCATGAATATTTTATGGCTTTAATACATATTGCAAATTAGGAAACATTAAATTTAACGATAAGAATGAAATATGCCCATCTTTGTGAAACTAAATTTAGGAAGAATGGACATATGGTCTCTAGTCCATGGATCCCAGTTTCCTGGCACAAGATATAACCTGATGCCAGGGCAGTGGTTTTTTTTTGCTTTGAATGAGTGCCCATGGGGTTATCTCCAACCCTCTGTAGAGGTTTTTAGGTTTGTTGATTCCAGCCTCTCTTTCATAACTTAGTAAGAGGGAGTTTTGCTTAGTTCTTAGGAGATCTGCCACTTTCTGGCTCTGGTCTGCAGTGAGTTACCTAGCTTCCCTCTGCCTCAGTTTCTTTATCTCTAAAATGAGGATTGTGATCATCTCTACCTCAGGAGATTATTTGAGGATTAAACAAGATGGTACATGAAAAGCATGTGGCACAAGGCCTGTCATAAAAGATGTGCTCAGGAAATTGAAGCTGCTGTTATTGGCAGCAGTATTTGGCTAAGGTCAGTGGTGGATTCTGACTCAGATGTGCCATCCAAAGTGGCCGGCTCGCAAGGTCTGTAGGGCCTGTGCCTATTCAAGTGTCAGGTCCTCACTGGTGATTTCCTTGAAGTGGTGATGGATTTGTTTGTATGTCTGTTGTGGGATTAGAAAGGCAGTCGTCAGATGTGTTTCTTCACTGTTATGCTTGAATGAATTCTACCCCCTGCCTTTCATCTCCAGGTTCCCCATCTCAGCATTGTTGTTCCCAGCTCCAGCTTTGTCTTCTACCTTAGAGGGTGGTACTGGGTTAGAGCAGCCTCAAGGAAGCTGAGTTTAAGTGTGAGCTTTCCTTTTTTAATTGAGGTATAATTTCATACAGTGAAATGAACAGATCTTGGGTTTTGACCATTGTATTAGTCTGTCTAACCCATACCCTTGTCAAGATACAGAGCATTTCCATCCCTCCAAAAAGTTCCCTGCAGGGCAGGGGTCTGGGGACCATGGTTTCAGGGGACATCTAAGTCAGCTGGCATAATACAATCTATTAAGAAAACATTCTGCATCCTACTTTGAAGAGTGGCGTCTGGGGTCTTAAACGCTAGCAAGCGGCCATCTAAGATGCATCAATTGGTCTCAACCCACCTGGATCAAAGGAGAATGAAGAACACCAAGGACATAAGGCGATTACGAGCCCAAGAGACAGAAAGGGCCACATGACCCAGAGATTACATCATCCTGAGACCAGAAGAATTAGGTGGTACCCGGCTACAACCGCTGACTGCCCTGACAGGGAACACAACAGAGAACCCCTGAGGGAGCGGGAGAGCAGTGGGATGCAGACCCCAAATTCTCATAAGACCAGACTTAATGGTCTGACTGAGACTAGAAGGACCCCAGTGGTCATGGCCCCCAGAGCTTCTGTTGGCCCAGGACAGGAACCATTCCCGAAGCCAACTCTTCAGACATGGATTGGACTGGACAGTGGGTTGGAGAGGGATGCTGGTGAGGAGTGAGCTTCTTGGATCAGGTGGACACATGAGACTATGTTGGCATCTCCTGCCTGCAGGGGAGATGAGAGGGTGGAGGGGGTTAGAAGCTGACGAAATGGACACGAAAAGAGAGAGTGGAGGGAGAGAGTGGGGCTGTCTCATTAGAGGGAGAGTAATTGGAAGTGTGTAGCAAGGTGTATACAGGTTTTTGTGTGAGGGACTGACTTGATTTGTAAACTTTCACTTAAAGCACAATAAAAATTACAAAAAAAAAAAGAGACAAAGGACATTCCCCTGTTGCTGGTGGCCTGAATTTGGACTTCTAGACTCCTGAACTGTAAGAAAACAAATTTCCTGTTCTTTAAAGCAAACCATTTGTGGTATTTTTTTTATTATGGCAACACTAAGTAACAAGGACAATTCCCAGCACAGCTTTCCCTTAGCCAAATCTAATTGCAGCTACTCCAACACTGCATCATGAGGGGAAGTGTGAGAAGCCTTAGTGTGGGGATACTTTTAGTTTGATCGTGATGGCATCTAAAATATCTTACTTTTGAACTGAGGAAACTAAACATACAAGGGAAAGATTAGTCCAAAGGACTAATGGACCACAATACCACGGCCTCCACCGGACTGAGTCCAGTACAGCTAGATGGTGCCCAGCTACCACCACAGACTGCTCTGACAGGGATCACAACAGAGGGTCCCAGACAGAGCTGGAGAAAAATGTAGAACAAAATTCTAACTCACAAAAACAGACCAGACTTACTGGCCTGACAGAGTCTGGCGAAACCCCAAGAATATGACCCCCGGACACCCTTTTAGCTCAGTAATGAAGTCACTCCCGAGGTTCACCCTTCAGCCAAAGATTAGACAGGCCCATAAAACAAAATGAGACGAAAGGCACAACAGCCTAGGGGCAAGGATTAGAAGGGAGAAGGGGACAGGAAAGCTGATAATAGGGAAGCCAAGGTCAAGAAGGGAGAATGTTGAGATGTCATGGGGTTGTTAAGGCCATAAAACAATGTGTGTACTAACTGTTTAATGAGAAACTAGTTCTGTAAACTTTCATCTAAAGTACAATTTTAAAAAAAAGTTCTCTGCGCCCCTTCCTAGTCAGCCCTTGTCCCCCCACCTTCCCCTCTCCCCAGCAACCACTGCTTTGATTTCTGTCACTGTAGCTTTTTGTGTTCTAGAACTTCATATAATGGAATCATGCAGTACAGTTCTAAACTTTTGATAAGTTTCTTCAACTCTCTGAGCCTCGGTTTTATCATCTATAAAATAGGGATTGTAAAATAATGCCTGTGGTTGCTTGAAGAATCAAATGGAATCATATTCTTATCAAGGGGAATAAATGTATGTATAACCCTTTGCAGACTTAAATGTCGCACAGCTGTTCAGTTGTTGCTTTTATTCTTACACATCGTCAGTCCCTCAGTCTACCAGGATGATGAAGTTATGCTGTGAGTAATAAGACCTTGTGTCTTTGTATTGATCCTTAGCCACCATGGGAGGGATGGATTGTGATCCTGTTTTACAGATAAGGAGATTAAGGCCCGAGGAGATTGAATGATTTTCCTACAGTTCCGTAGCAGGTGCACAGTGGAGTCAGGGACTAGACCCTCCACCTGTACTCTCAGTGAAGAGTTCTTCCCAGTAACCTACAGAGGCATCAGCAGAGTAGTACTCATTAAAGCTGTGTTATTCAGTTTCTTACGTGGTGGCTTTCTGCTTATTTGGTTCATTATTCTGACGTAAGCACTGATGTTATCCTAGGTTTTCACAGTTTGAGGGATGAAGAAAAGTATGTCTCCCACCTCCAACACTGAGTCAGGGCCAGAGCATCTCTCATGTCCCTCCATCTTCTTCCTTTCCGTGTACCCTAGCTGCTTGCCTCCTCCCCTCTCAGACGCTGCGCTGGTGTTTGAACCTGGGCATCCTAGAGGTGACGGTCTACGCATTCAGCATTGAGAACTTCAAACGCTCCAAGAGTGAGGTAGACGGGCTAATGGATCTGGCCCGGCAGAAGTTCAGCCGCTTGATGGAAGAACAGTAAGATACTACCAGAGGGGAAGAGTGTGTTCTTCCACCACCTCCAGCCTTCTCCTAACCCTCACAACTCTGTTTATCTCAGGCTTCTGTAATGGGCCCTGTAAATCCTTACAATGTTTGTTAGAAGTCTTTAGTGGCAAATATCAGAAACACAGCCTAGTTTTTCTTTTTTTTAAAGGGGGACTTCATTTGACGGTATAGAGGTATTTCACAGAAGGCAAGGACAAGCACAGCCAGCCTCAAGCAAAACTGAAACCAGGAATTGAAATCCATTAATTAGAGCCTCTTTATACATCTACTTCCATCTCTCTCTGCAGATTAGCTTTTTCTGCTTTAAGAGAGCAGCCCAGAGTAAACTAAGTCCTTTGATTGGCCCACCTTAGCTCAAATTTCTACCCTCAGACCAATAAACTGTGGCCTGGAGAGTGGGGTGAGAGAAACACTGAAAAGGTCATTTTCTGCTGGGCAACCAAAATCAAACCAAACCCATTGCCATAGAGTCAATTCTGACTTGTAATGACCCTATGGGACAAAGTAGAGCTGCCCCATTGGGTTTCCAAGGCTGTAATCTTTATAGAAGCAGACTGCCACAAATTCTCCTGCAGAGTGGCTGGTGGGTTCAAATCACCAGCCTTTTGGTTAGCAGCTAGGCACTTAACCACTGTGCCACCAGGGCCCCTCTTCTGCTGAGCAGTCATCCCTGTACTCCCCCGCATGTTTTCTTGGGAGGGATGGCATGATGCATAAGAAATCTTTATAGGGAAGTGACAGTACCAGTCTTAACTGTAGCTAACTTTAGACTAACTTGGGGAGCAAAACCAGAGTAAAGAGGAAGTTTGACGAAAATTGTTTGCTTCAAAGTGCAGAGCCCTCACCACCCAGAACTGCTTAAAAGTCTTCATTACAACTATTCTGCCCCACTCCTGCCTACGCCAGGGATAGGGAGGTGAGAGCACAGAGAGCCTAGAGCTGCGGCGGGGCTGGGCTTGAAACAGCTTTCTCAGAAGTCAGTTCTGTCATTTCTGTTCCTATCTGGATCCTTGGAGGTGAGGGGGGTGGACAACCAGGTTTCTCTCTGTCCAGATTAGGATGGTGAGACCCTGGACCGCAGACACTACTTCTGGTCCCCAGCAGAGCAAGTGGGGCTCAGAGTTCACACCCGAGGGGCTGGGGGTGGTACGTGGAGGCACATCCTGGATGTTCACATTCTTCTGTACCTCACACTGAAAGCATGAGGAGGGAGGAATGCCTTTATGAAAGAATGTCTACATCAGTATATCTTTTACTTTTTTTTATGTGCTTACTATGTGCCAGGCCCTGAGCCTAACATGTATTTTCATTTAATCTTCACCTTATCCCATGAGAAGGATATTATTAGCCCAATTTTAGAGAAAAGTAAAACCAGAGAAATTAAAGCAGATACCCTGGATCACACAGCTGTCAGATAGGCAAAGCAAAGATGCAAACTTCGGTCTTTCTGACCCCAGAGTGTACACTCTTGCCTACTACTCTGTACTCTGAAAGACCAGAGGCAATTTTATGTTCCCTGAATGGTCAAAATGCATGGCAGTATAAGTGCTGCTGAGATTGCGGGAATCAACCAGTAGTAGAGAAAATGGTCTTATGCTATCACGAAGTCCAAAGCAGATCTAGAATAAACCTTAGAGGTGATTTTCTAACAATGTATCACAGAGCCTCAGAGTTCTGAGGTATAGGAGTGAAGAGACCAGAGGGAATGGGGGTACAGGGTGCTGCCTTTCATTGATCTATTTTATATATTGGACTTTGGCATAAGATTTTATTTGAAGAAAGAGATCTTAGGCTAAAAGAAAATTTGAAAACCACTAGCAAGCTGGTGGCAGAACCAGGTTGGAAACCCAGGCCTCCTGGGTCCTCTCCAGGCTTTTGCAGCTACTTTCTCCTGTCTACACCTCACTAGTCCTGCACCTAATGTCTGAGAACAAGCACTGTCGCATACCTAACACGAGCCTATGAAGATAGTATGGCAAGGATGGTTATCACCCCCAATTTACAGGGGAAGAACTGAGGCTCACAGAGGTTCAGTGGTTATGTAAGGTCACATAGCTAGTCAGTGATGGCACTAGGCCTTGAATCTAGTTATTCTTATTAAAATTTTGCCTTGATTTGACTATATACTTGTTTATGGTGGCTCTAGTGGGTTCCTAAAAATAACTGTTTAGATCTTGCATCATCCTTAAAAGAAAATGTAGCTGAGGGCTAGTATGGATGTGACCATCAGGTCTGGATCAGGGTCCCCTAGGACCTACCAGATATCCTCACCCACAATATAGTTCTTGTTATTAAGCTTCCTTTTTCCAAACATTCATTGTTCAATTTCTCCATAGCATTCCCAGGTAAAGGAGGCTGGTTGGGTAACAGTAAACGCATTCTCACTGTGTGCAGAGTTTGGGAATTACTATATGGAAGCAGTACAATATGATTAAGGGGACAGGCTCTGGAACCAGACTCACTAGGTTCAAATTCTAGCTTTCCATTCACTAGCTGTCTGATTTTGAGCAAATTACCTAACCTCCCTGTCCCTCAGTTTCCATATCTGTAAAATGGGAGTAAAAATGGTACCTACCTCAAAGGATGGAAAGTGTTGGTACATGTAAAAGACTTAGACCAGTGTCTGGCACTGAGTAAATGTATAATTAATGTCCACTGTCACTATTATTGGAACCCTGGTGGTGCAGTGGTTAAGAGCTTGGCTGCTAACCAAAAGGTCAGCAGTTCGAATCCACCAGCCACCAGCCACTAACCTTGGAAACCCTGTGGGGCAGTTCTACTCTGTCCTATAGGGCCGCTATGAGTTGGAATTGTTTTTGGTCATTATTATTACAAGAAGCCCTGGTTGCTCAGTGGTTAAAGTGCTCTGCTGCCAACCAAAAGGTTGGCGGTCCAAACCTACCAGCTACTCTGCAGGAGAAAGATGTGGCAGTCTGCTTCCATAAAGATTTACAGCCTTGGAAACCCTATGGGGCAGTTCTACTCTGTCCTATAGGGTCACTATGAGTCAGGATCGACTCTATGGCAGTGGGTTTGGGTTTTTTGGTGGGCCACTATTAGTATCATATTTCACCAGGAGATACAGAAGTAACCAATAATATAGTTCCTGTCCTTAAGGAGTTTACTTACTTGTCAAAGAGGGGACAAACATACCATAAAATGTAACTTGCCAACAAGGACACATGAAGTGGTATAATGTGTGATAAAAGAGTTAGGGCTCTCAAATCAGACAGACCTGGGTTTCAGTCCCAACATAGCATGTGCTGGCTATATGACCTTTGGCAAGTTGCTTCTCTTATCTGAGCCTCAGTTTCCTGCCCTCAAATGGAATGTCACACACACTTTTCAGAGTTGAGGGGATGCAGTGAAATAATATATGTAGAACAGTGCCTACACATAGGAAAGCACCCAGTATCTTGTAGTTGATTATTATAAAGCTCCCTCCACTTGAGTGGGTGCTCTCTCCAACCCTGCCTCCTCCCCCCACCCCCATCAGGGAGAAACTGCAGAAGCATGGGGTGTGTATCCGGGTCCTGGGCGATCTGCATTTGTTGCCCTTGGATCTCCAGGAGCTGATTGCACAAGCTGTAGAAGCCACCAGAAACTACAACAAGTAAGTTCTCAGATTTCCCCTTGGGGGACTGTGTCAATCTTTGACTGTTTGCTAGCTTTGGGAACATCCTGAGCCTTTCTTGGTCTGCATTTGGTGCTAGAGGCATTGAGGGGGTAGTTTGGGATGCTTGGAGACTTCCTTCTTCCATCTGCAGGGCAGACTAGAGACGGTTCTGCAACATTTTGCTACATGTGTGCACTCCCACATGCACACAATTTCTCATCCACCTCCCCTTTCAGTGGCCTCCTAAAATACATGTAATATATGTTTTACTTGTGGCGGGTAGGGTGGCTATACAGCAGGCCTCATCCCTGTCTTTCAGAAGACTGATCCTTCAAGAAATTCTTTTTCTATCCCAGTCCTTTAACTCATGGTTAGGATGACCTTGGGAGGTCATGCAGATGCAGAGGGGAACGGAGTTCAATAATCCAATCTTCATTATGTGTGGCTTTGAAATATATGTTTGGCGGTGAATTTGTTTTGCATCAGATTTCCTTATTTTGCTTATGTCAATATCACTGTGGATTCACGTCCTCTGTAAGCTGGTTGGGGCCCTGGTGGCGTAGTGGTTAAGAGCTCGGCTGCTAACCAAAAGGTTGGCAGTTCAAATCCACCAGCCATTCCTTGGAAACCCTGTGGGGCAATTCTACTCTATCCTATAGGGTCGCTATGAGTTGGAATCGACTTGACGGCAACGAGTTTAGTTTTGGTAAGCTGGTTGGCAGTAGAAAAGGAAAGGGTTAGGAAGGCAATAAGAGTCACTTAATATTTGTTTTATTGTAAAACTGGTAATGTGTTTATTTCAAGAACACTTGGAAAACACGAAAAGCTCATAATCTCATCATTCAGAGCTATCCATAGTTAACCCTTGGTGTGTGTTCTCCCAGGGAGGGTGCTCCATGTCAGTGACTCCAGCCATCAGCCCCTGCTCCCAGCCTGGCAGGCTCTTTGGTAAATTCCTTTGTTCTTCCCTTCTCAGGTGTTTCCTGAATGTCTGCTTTGCATACACATCTCGCCATGAAATCAGCAATGCTGTGAGAGAGATGGCCTGGGGAGTGGAGCAAGGCCTGCTGGATCCCAGGTATCCCTAGTTGTTCAGGGATTAAACCATAAAACTCTTGCAAAGCTGTGTATTTGGGCCAGAGGTCAAGTCAGGGATGCACATGAAAAGATTTTTGGCAGGTCCCTCAAACTTAAAGGTTAGGACTGGCTTATTACAACCTGCTCCAGAGTTTCTCTGTTTACCACACGCCAAAACCCCAAGTAAGTAGCAAAGCAGGGAGCAGGGGATGTGGCATTCAATAAACAATAATGCCTTCCTGGACTCTTTGGCAGTGTTTTTCTAGGAATGGTTTTTCAGGAATGTAGCTTGTTTGGGGTAGAGTTCTCTAGGTGTTTCATGTTATAGTTTTAAGCAAGACTGAGATTGTTTTTTGGAAACAAAAAACAAAAAAAGCTGTCAATCATGAGCCACACAGTGGAATCCTGATTGTTAGAGCTGGGGGGGACTTAAGCCATCCAGCTATCCAGGCTCTGTCATGCTATTATTGTTTTAACATTTAGTAATAACATTAGTAAACTAATAATAGCAGTAGTAAAATAATAATCTGAAAAGTATTCTAGGCAATATGTTATGTTCTCTATTTTATGAAGTTATTAACTTCATACGACCATGTATGAGAGATTTAAGCCTTTTCTCCCTTTTATAGATGAGAAAGCTGAGCTCAGCATTGAAGTGACTTGCCCAAGTAAATCCAGAGCTAGGACTCATGTCTAAAGCCGTCTGATTCCAGAGTTCTTGTCCTCTACCTCAGGAATTTTTCTGATTCCTTTCTCAGACATAATTTGACCTGGGAAACTAAATTACAAATCAAGAAGTTGCTTGATGAGAATGGAATTAGTTAAGGCTATTATGGAATTAGATAAGGCTTTTTATTATGAACAATGGAACCCTGGTAGCACAGTGATTAAGAACTCAGCTGCTAACCAAAAGGCCGGCAGTCCGAACCCACCAGCTGCTCCTTGGAAACCCTATGGAGCAGTTCTACTCTGTCCTGTGGGATTGCTATGAGTTGGAATTGACTCGACAGCAACAGGTTATTATGAACAACAGCTGTGTGATTTTTCTATGCCACATCATCCATTCATTCATTCGTTCAACAAATTTTAGTGCCAATTGTAGGCCAGGCACGTTGCTGTGCATAGAGAATACACTGATGAGAATAAATATCCATGTTTCCTGCCTTCCTGGAGCTCAAATTCTGGTAGGGAAACAAATATTAATCGAGATTATACATGTGAGCATAAAATTATAATGGCGATAAGTGTTGCAAAGGCATTGGTGCATGGTACAACAAATATTTATAGTAAGAGATTTGAACCTGGTAAGGAAAACTTCTCCCAAGGAAATGATAAATGAGCTAAGAAGGAAGAATAAGCAGTAACTAGGGAAAGAGGAGAATCCTTGGGTGGTGCAAATGGTTTAATGCCCTTGGCTGCTCTGAAAGGTTGGAGGTTCAAGAACACCCAGAGGTACCTTCGAAGAAAGTTAAGGTGATCTACTTCCAAAAAATTAGTAATTGAAAACTCTGTGGAACACGGTTCTCCTCTGGTGCATACAGGGCTGCCATGAGTTGGGACTGACTCCATGACAACTGGTTTTCTAGGAAAAGAGGCAGTAGCATGAGGAGCGTATTATTTGTGGAAAGACTGAATAATCCAAGTAGAGAGCGCCTGGAAGAAAGAGAGCTTGAGTTATAATGGTGGTAATAGAATGGACAGACTGTCAAGAGCTACACAGCAGGTAAAATCCAGAGGACCTGCTGACATATTGACTGGGAAAAGGATATGCTATGAGCGACTCCAGGGTTTTTGACTTATAAATCGATGGACAGTGGCAACCTTCACTGTGGTGGGGAATCCTTAAAGAGAATCCAGTTAGAAGAAGGTATCAGGAGTTTGGTTTTGGATTTACTGTAGTTGTTGAACAGAGATAGTGGGTTGACATTTGAGAAGTTGGGACTGGAGACATCAGTGTGGAGGTCACCTGTTTAGGTGGTAAGTGAAGCAAACAGAAGGCATGTGGAAGCTAAGGAAAGTCCAGAGTGAAAAGAGAGGGCCCAGAAAGGAGTTTTGAGAAACTCTGACTTTTATTGGCTGTGTAGGGGAAAATGAACCTGAAAGGAAGAGAGTGAATAACGAGAAAGGTAGCCAGAAAATCAGGGCCGTCAGTATTACAGCAGACAAGAAAGGGAGTTGGTTGGGGTAGATGGAGGAAGGGGCATGGGGCACACTGATGGCATTAACAGGGTAGAGAGGTCTATTAAGTGGTTTGAAAATTAGCCCTTGGGAAAAAAATTACGGCAGTGAGAGACAGGCAGGAGGTTAGGATAGAAGAGAGATATATAAGTAGATGAAAGTTATCAGTAATTTTCTGATTCTTGGCTTGGGCAGTGGTTTCATAGTTCATTATAATTGTGCTTTATAATTAATGTGTTTCATATAATCTTTTGTGTGTATCAAATAATATATTAATACTGAGGACAAAAAATAAAAGGAAAACAAAACAAAATGACAACAAAAAAAATAATAAGGGCAAATGCTTATGCTAGAAAGAAAGAAAGGTGGCTACCTGGCAGATTTAGTATGTGTTTGTGCCTAGGACTAAAAGTCTGATCTTGACTCCTAGTTCAGGGCATTTTACACTCATATCACATTGCAGTAACCACTGAGATTTAGCTTCTTCTTGACCAGCATGCTTTCCCATATCCATCTTCTCTGCCCTGCATGGTTTAGTAACTTGTGTGTGTGAGGTTAGTTATGTGGGGTTAGTCTGGTGTGGCTGGGCAGGGTCACCAAGGGCAGGAGGCTGATGTACGTGTTTAGCTTTTTGAGGAACCACCAAACTGTTTTCCACAATGACTGTACGTACCATGTTATATTCCCACCAGTAGTGTACAAGGCCTCCAATTTCGCCACGTCGTCTACAAGACTTGCTTTATTATGTTTGTTTGTTTTTTAATAATAGCCATCCTAGTAGATGTGAGTGGTTTCTCGTTGTGGTTTTGATTTGCATTTCTCTCATAACTAATGATGTTGATCATCTTCTCACGTGCTCTTTGGCCATTTGTATGTCTTGTGTGGAGAAATGTCTATTCAAGTCCTCTGTGAATTTTTTAATTGGGTTGCTTGGTTTTTTCTTTTTTAGTTGTAAGTGTTCTTTATATATTCTGGATATTAGTTCCTTATCAGATACATGATTTGCAAATATTTTCTCCCATTCTATGGGTTGTCTTTTCACTTGCTTGATAGTGTCCTTTGATGCACAAAAGCTTTTAATTTTGACAAAATCCAAGTTAACCATTTTTTGTTACTGTTTATGCTTTTGATGTCGTATCTAAGACTCCATTGCCATATCCAAAGTCATGAAGCTTTTCCCCTGTGTTTTCTTCTAAGAGTTTTATAGTTTTAACTCTTAGATTTAGGTCTTTGGTCCATTTTGAGTTGATTTTTGTGTGTGGTGTAAGATAAGCATCCAAGTCATCCTTTTGCATGTGAGATCCAGTTTGTGGAGATCCGCTTTTCGCAGCATCATCTTCATGTAGAACATGTAAGCAGTGCTTTTGGAGCCAACAGACAGAGCCTTCCAAATTCCCTTTTCCCATGGACAGAAAAATTTTACTTAAGATAAATGCTGCCAGTTTCCAGTTTTCTCACTGCTGAATGAGAAGGTAGCTCCTACCAAACACAGGAAGGCTGATCATTTTAATATGTATTTCAAATCCCAGATAATGTGGACTCTTGTAGTGTGTCTGGTTCCATATGATGTAAGTAAAGTCTTAAAAATGTTCTTTATAATAAATTCAAACAATATAGAAGGATATAAAGTAAAAAGATAATCTTTCCTTCCTCACTTTTTGTCCCTACCTTCCAGAGGTAATCACCACTAATAATATGGTGTCTTTCTAGACCTTTTTCTTTGTTTATATGTATTGACAACAGTGGCTGTTAACAATGGGTCAAGCATAACAATTGTGAGGATGGTGCAGGACTGGGCAGTTTTTGTTGTGTTGTTTGTAGGGTCACTATATGCTCATGTGTATTTGAGAGAAAGAGAGTGTATGTGTATGTTTTCCCCCAAAAAATCACACACTGTGTTTGCTGAAACTTGCTTTTATTCATTTAACATTAGATCTGAGACATCTTTCCAAATCAGTGCATTTAGATTTACCTTTATTAAAAAAAACACAGATGCAATGACTGCCCTGACAGGGAACACAGCAGAGAATCCCTGATGGAGCAAGAGAACAGTGGGATGCAGATCTCAAATTCTTATAACAAGACCAGATTTAATGGTCTGACTGAGGCTTGAGGGACCCCAGAGGTCATGGCCCCAGGACCCTCTGTTAGCCCAAGATTAGAACCATTCCCAAAGCCAACTCTTCAGACAGGGATTAGACTGGAATATAAGACAGAAAATGATACTGATGAGGAGTGAGCTTCTTGACTCAAGTAGACACATAAGACTATGTGGGCAGCTCCTGTCTGGAGGTGAGATGAGAAGGCAGAGGGGGACAGGAGCTGGTTGAATGGACACAAGGAATACAGAATGGAGAGAAGGAGTGTGCTGTCACATTAAGGGGAGAGCAGCTAGGGTTACAGAGACTGACTTGATTTATAAACTTTCACTTAAAGCACAATAAATAAATAATAGATGCATAGTGTTTCATCTCGTTGCTGGGTCATGGGGTGTATGCATTTTAAAAAACAAGATGTTTTAAGTGAAGGACGGCTCAATATCATAGCAGATACTTCTGGTTTTAGGCCTGCAGCTAAATGACTTTGGGCAAATTATTTATCCTCTCTGAGCCTCAGTTTCCTTTTCTATAAAATGAAGATAAAAATACCCTATGTAGTTGTAAGGGTTAAAATCATTCATTAGTTTATCAAACGTGTTGAGAGCCTTCTGTATACCAGGTAGTATTGGCTAATGTATTTGATGGTGTTCTGTAAACTGGAAGTTCACCATGAGAATAATACAAAAAGAGATTCGTGCTTGTCTTTGTCTCCTCCATACTTACCTTAGTGATATCTCTGAGTCTCTGCTCGATAAGTGCCTCTATACCAACCACTCTCCTCACCCAGACATCTTGATACGGACTTCGGGGGAAGTGAGGCTGAGCGACTTCTTGCTCTGGCAGGTAGGTAGTTCCTAACCACCATTCTATCTGTGACAGCCTGAAAACTGTGACTGTGCCCACAGAATGGATCAGAGCGGGTCATGCTGCCCCATTCCCAGCCATGCTGGGACCGGAGAACTTGGGGGAAAAGCTACCATCTGGAGAGGTGGCTCTAGACTGTGCCTGGCAACCTTTGCCATCCCTTCCTTTTCTGTCCCTGGCTTTGTGAGCCTGTATGGTTCTTGTCCAAAATACAAAGCATCCAGCCTAGAGAAGTTTAGGCTTTCCAGCTGTATTGGAAATTTCACTTGTGCTCCTGTTCAAGGAACTGGACTTCTGCCTTAGTAACCTGCCAGGTACTCCAGCACCTCTGGGCAGGAACCTTGCCTGCAGTTACTAGTCTCTCCCCTTTAGACTACAGGGCTGTGTCAATGAAAGCTCAGTCCTTGAAGGATATAAACTGTATGCACACCCATTCTTAGGGGCTTGCCCTTTTTTCCCGGATCAGTTACTCCAGGGTAGGTATTCCTCCAAAAGCATATCCCCAAATGTGTTTGGTTTTGTTTAAAAACCTCCATCCCCTGCTAACTTGGCCCCTGGGTAGAACATGAATTGGGGGAACTCCTTGTTCAAGGAGCATTTAATACACAAAAGGAGAGGTTGGAGGACGAGATCCAGCCTGGAAGCAGTTCACGTGATAAAACTCCAGGAATTTTAATGGGCCAGTCTTAAAAGTGAACTAACAAGGTTTAGCTACTCAAGATACTTTCAGTCTTTGGCTATATTGAAATGAGTATAATGTTCAACTAGTGGTTCTATGGCCCACTCTGCTCCTCAGATGGCATCTGGAAAGTTATTCTGGGCAATGAGTTTTAAGAGACTATATTGGTACGTTAGAGGACTTGCCAGAAGAAGTAGACCTGGATAGCAAGAAATCTGGAACTTGTGTCCTACAAGTAATGAGTGAAGGATACCAAAACCAAAAACCAAACCAGCTGGCCTCAAGTCGATTCCAACTCATAGCAACCCTGTAGGACAGGGTAGAACTGCCCCATAGGGCTTCCAAGGAGCGGCTAGTGGATTTGAACTGCTGACCTTTTGGTTAGCAGCCGAGCTCTTAACCACTGTGCCACCAGGGCTCCTGAGTGAAGGATGGCGGTCTTGAAAAGGGAAGCATGATGACACTTCCTCTTTTGTGCTGGCAGTACAGCAGTGACCAAGTCAGAAGTGATCCGTGGTGTCTTAAAACTTAGTTTGTTGGCAGAGACAAACTCTGAACAAGACGCTACAGCCTCAGGAACAGATAACAGACAGCCCTAATAAAGCCTTCAAATATTTGAAAGAATGCCACTTCAAAGAACATAGAAACTTGTTCAGAGAAAAGACCTGGGGCCCTGGTAGAAGTTCCAGGAAAGGTGACATTGGTTTAGTATAACAAGCTATCCAATAGCTAGTTACCACCCGTCCTGTGAGGCATTGAATTCTCTACCACTGAAGGTATCAGGATGAGCTCTGGTGGCGTAGTGGTTAAAGCACTCAGGCTGCTAACTAAAAGGTCAGTGGTTTAAAACCACCAGCCAGTCCGTAGGAGAAAGATTTGACAGTCTGCTTCTGTAAAGATTTACAGCCTTGGAAACCCTATGGGGCAGTTCTACTCTGTCTATAGGGTGCTAGGAGTTGGAATAGACTCTGCGGCAATGGTTCAGTTGGTTTTGGAAGGTACCGGGCCATGACTTTCAAAATTGCTCCAAAAGGGATTCTTAAATCAGTAGTTAGTATTAAAGTTCACCTGGCTCTGGGGTCAGACTGCTTTATGTACATTATCTCATTTAATCTTTGTAATACCCTAAAAGCTGGGTATTCTTATTACCTAGTTTTACAGTTGAGAAAACGGAGTCCAAGAGAGGTTAAGTAACTTTCCCAAGGTCACATAGATGATAAATGGTGGAGCCAGAATTCAAGGCCAGGCAGTCTGGCTCCAGAGCCCGTGCTCATAACCACTGTGCCATACTGCTAGTACTTAAAAATAACAATGGCAGCTACCATTTGTTCATTGCTGACTTTTATCAGTATGTCTCCCAGATGACCTCTAAAGGCCAAGAGCCAATAACATAATCCAGATGTTATCTCATAGTCCTAAAATTGGCTCTTAGAAAAATCCTGGTGGAAATGTTAATCTAGTCTTGTTTTATTTCTGCTTTGCTGGAGGCAGCTGGTCTAAGTGCCTCAGATGACCCCTCCCTCTATTAGCGAGTGAATCAGGGCTGGTGGCAGCAGCTCAGGATGCCTGTGCCATTTCGTCTCTTGGCCTCTGGGTCCTGCTCAGCCCATGCTCCTTCTTTGGAGGCCTGGCCAGGGATGTGTTCCAGGGACATGCAACTTAACCATACTCTCTCTTCCTTCCCCACCTTTCCCAGACCTCCCACTCCTGCCTGGTGTTCCAGCCAGTTCTATGGCCAGAATACACATTTTGGAACCTCTGTGAGGCCATCCTGCAGTTCCAGATGAATCACAGTGCACTTCAGGTAAGAGTCCCAGACTGGCTTGTCTGGGTGGGGATGGAAGAGAAGGTTAGCACTGAAAGAGCAAATACTATACCAGGCACTTGGTGAGCATGCTAGTGATGCTGATAGTGATGAGAGTTATCTGACACTTGACTATTTACTGTGTCAAACACTGTTAACATTAACATTTTATGTGCATTAGTTCCTTCAATCCTCCCCATAACCCAGCTTGGTAGGTAGTATTAGCTCCTCCCCACCCTTTGCAAATGAGTAAATAGAAATGATCTAGTCAAGGACACAACCAATAAGAGACAGAATTGGGGTTCAGGCTACAAGTCTTTAATTTCCTTACTGTGGAGACCCAAGAAAGTCTTCTCAGAGAGATTGGCCATTATTCCTGAAGGTGTTAGCCTAATAAGGGATTATAGCAGTGGAAGTATACAAAAGCAAGCCTTTTTCAGAAGGGATCAGCAACTGGAACTGTACAACTATGCCGTATTAAGACTTGGGAAGTTCTACTTTGAGTTTTGATGACCAAATCTTGAGTTTCATTAGGAAACAGTCACCTATGTCTGATTAGCTCTCTTAAGAAAGGTGGTACAGGTGGTGGTAGCTAACACTGCAGGCCAGCTAAGGCACTTAGGTACTTTCATGTAAGTTTTAAGCCATTCGGCAACCTAGCAGGTTTGGTGTCCTCATTCTTCAGAAAAGGAAATGAGGAGCAGAGAGACTAAGTCACTGTCCCAAGGCCACAGAAGAGGAGCGTGACTTTTAAACCCCAAGCTTATAGTTATTCTTGAGTCTAGAGAAATAATGGCTGGGGGGAGAGAATGGTGTAGGTCAGGGCTTCTCAGTCTCCTCGGCATTAGGAACCCCTTGGATAATCTGATGAAAACTATAGACCCTCTTCCTAGAAAAATGGCACAGACCACTCAAACACAAGGAATTTTGCACAGAATCGCACTTACACGCAAACACACAGAGTATTTTCAGGGAGTTTACCTAAGCCCTGAAACCTGGCCGTGACTCCCAAGTTCGGAACTCCTGGTGTAAGCCGATCAGGTCATGAGGGTTCGATCGTTGCTTGGTCATTTAGTTTCAGAGTGTGAGGAAGTCGAAAGAGGTAAGTTTAAAACAAGTGAGAGGACTCACAGCAAAGTCTCAGTTATCTGTTGTCGGTAATAAATATCATAGATTTCTCCACACGACCAGAGCTTCAAGAACTGAAACTTCTTTTTAAATGGGAAACGTTCTGAAATGTGCCTTGTACATAATTCATGGACACCTACTCTGTACCGGGCATTTGCTGATTGTTTTAATGATAATGGTAAATGGCATCTTAAGCACTTCACTGTACAGGGATGCCCTTGAGGGATGAGGCTGTTGGCTTTAAGATAGATGGTCCCAAAATACTTAGCTTTGGGATTTCTTACACCAGTATTTTTCTGTGTATTTCTCCCTGTCATTTCCTACTGCGGTCGGTGGGTAATTTTGACAGCATATCCCTTCCCTTCCCTTCCCTTCCCGTTTATTGCTTTAAAACAGCTCTAGGCAAGGAAACCAGCTAATCAAGCTTGTTAGAATTATGTCTATAAAGTGAGAGTAAATTGGCTCTGCATGAAGCCCGTGGGAACATGGTGCATGAGCTTTAGTGCAGGGATATTCTTCTCTCTAATTGGGCTGCTCAGCAGCCTTTATAGTCAGAGGAGCTACCTCAGGTTTCATTCATTCTATAAATGTTTATTGCGTATCTTGTATAAGTCAGGCACTGTATTAGGCACAGGAGATTCAACAGCTGGCCAGAAAAGATCCCCAAGATTCTTGGTTGGGTAGACATAATAAACAAATACATAAGGTAATTTCAGACTGTGATAGAATAATGAAGAAAATACACAGGGTGATGTGCTAGAAAGTAGTGAAGAGAGTGGGGGGTACTGAACAGAGCAGTCAAGGAAAGCTGTAAGCCAGGAAATGAAAGATGAAAAATAGCCAGACATGCCAAAACCCGAGAGAAAAGAATTATTTTCTGCAAAGGGAGCAGCAAATGCAAGGATACTGAGGTTATAAAGTTTGTGTCTTGGAAGAACAGAAAAGGGCCATAGTACAAGAGAAGGAAAGGTCCCTGGATGGCTTAAACAGTTTGTGCTGGATCATAACAAATTATGGATAACATTGCAAAGAATGGGAATTCCACAATACTTAATTGTGCTCATGAGAATCTTTACATAGATCAAGAGGCAGTTGTTTGGACCGAACAAGGGGATTCTGATTGGTTTAAAGTCAGGAAAGGTGTGCGTCATGGTTGTATTCTTTCACCATACTTATTCAATTCAATCTGTATCCTGAGCAAATAATCCAAGAAACTGGACTATATGAAAAAGAACTGGGCATCAGGATTGGAGGAAGACTCATTAACAACCTGTGTTATGCAGATGTTACGACCTTGCTTGCTGAAAGTGAAAAGGACTTGAAGTACTTCCTAATGAAGGTCAAAGACCACAGTCCTCAGTATAGATTGCACCTCAAAATAAAGAAAACAAAAATCCTTACAACTAGACCATTGAGCAACATCATGATAAATGGAGAAAAGATTGAAGTTGTCAAGGATTTCATCTTACTTGGATCCACGGTCAGCACCCACGGAAGCAGCAGTCAAGAAATCAAATGACGCATTTCATTGGATAAATCTGCTGCAAAGGACCTCTTTAAAGTGTTGGAAAGCAAAGATGTCACCTTGAAGACTAAGATGCACCGGACCCAAGCCATGGTATTTTTAATCACATCATATGCATGTGAAAGCTGGACAGTGAATAAGGAAGACTGAAGAAGAATTGATGCCTTTGAATTGTGGTGTTGGTGAAAAATATTGAATATGCCATGGACTGCCAAAAGAACAAACAAATCTGCCTTGGAAGAAGTACAACCAGAATATTCCTTAGAAGCAAGGATGGTGAGACTGCGTCTTACATACGTGGGACATGTTGTCAGGAGGGATCAGTCCCTGGAAAAAGACACCATGCTTGGCAGAATACAGGGTCAGCGGAAAAGAGGAAGACCCTCAATGAGGGGGATTGACACAGTGGTTGCAACAATGGGCTCAAGCATAGCAACGATTGTAAGGATGGCACAGGACCAGGCAGTGTTTCATTCTGTTGTGTACAGGGTTGCTATGAGTCAGAACTGACTCAACAGCACCTAAGAACAACAACAACTAAAGATTGGCAGTTCAATCCCACTCAGTGGCACTGTGGAAGAAAGGCCTGGTGATCTGCTTCTCTAAAGATTACAGCCAAGAAAACCCTATGGGATAGTTCTATTCTGTAACACATGGGATTGGTCACCATGAGTTGGAATTGTCTTGACGGCAGCAGTTTTTTGTTTTTCTTTCTTGGTGCCTTAAAGGGAGAGGAATACGGAATGAGGTTGGAGAAGTAGTCTCTGATCATATAGGGCCTCATAGGCCATGGTCACAAATCTAAAGAGTTTTAATTAAAGCAGTGATGGCATCTGACTTACATTTTGCAAAAATCCCTCAGGATTCAAAGGGCAGGAGTCAAGGGAGAGACCAAACTCCTGCAGCTTAGGTGACAGATGATGTGCCTCAAGGTAGGGTGGCAGCACTAAGGAAGGGGAGGACTGGAGGACTGACTGACTGATGACCAACAGGGGGGCCGGAGGGGTAAACATTACACAGAAACAGACAATCCATGTGAAATTGAAATATATACTCCCGGAAAAAGGAATTAACTCAAGTAACTTGAACACAGTTCTTTGACAATACATCTTTAGTGGGATATAGTCTAAGGATAATATAAACTGCAAAACAAATGTAAACATTTCTTAGGTGGTTTATTGTTAGTGGTACTGCTGGTGATGTAATTCTGAAACTCTTTTATGTATCTTGTAGAATAAAGCAAATAATTCCAAATACTAATATTATTAGGAACCAAGACATCAAGGTTTTGCCATAGCCAGTTGGGTAGATGGTTCTGCTCTTTGCTAGAACGGAGTGGAATGTGCTTGAGAAAAACTACTAAGCAGTCCATTTTGTACTTATTAATCATAATTGCAAACCTTTATTAGGCTCTTACTGTGCGTCAGGGATCCTTTACATTAATTCTGTGTAGTCCTGTAGGCTAGATATTATTACAGCCCTCATTTTTAGAGTGAGTAAACCAAGGCTAAAACAGATGTTGACTGTCCTGTACCCTTTTCCAACAGGACCTCTCGGTGGTCCTGACCAGCCTTTCTCTACCCAGGAGCCCTTAGAGCTCTGTTTCTAGAAATGTTAACACCTTGGCAGAAGCACTAATGGGAGAATCCAGACTAACAGCCTCCTCAGACCAGAGAGCTGATCTTTCCAAACTTTTCTCACATTCTCCTCTTCACATATCCTGTATCATGACCAAACTGGACTCTTCCCAGCTCCTTGTTCTCATACCCTACAGTTTCCTACCTCCATGTCTGTGTTCTTACCCCATATCCCAAATTCTCACTGTCAAAATCTGAGTTGCTGTATCTCCAGGCCCAGACCAATGTGCCCCATTCCTCTGCAGGGAGCCAGGGCAGGGGGGAGGGAGCTGGGCTGTGAACCTAGAGTAGCTTACTGGGATGAGGGCAGCTGGTAGAGGCTAAGAGAAGCCAGGACTCAGTCAAGAGTTGTCAGGGGCCAGACCTTAGTATCTGAAGGGACCATGAGTCTCCAAGTGGTCATCCAATCAGTCTTGTGGTTAGAGTAGGGTAGGGTAGGGGGGATGGCAAAGGGAAGAGATCTTGATTAGGATGTAGTAGGACTTGTCAGCAGGGAGGCAGAGGACAGATAGGATAGGGTTGGGGTGGGTGGCAGTGCAGCGCAGCTGGTCTTCAGTTACAAATTGCATGAATGGTAGATCCATGAGGAGTCATTGACAGAGATGAGTAAAGTGTCTGGTTCACGTAATCTGTAAGTATGAGTTCATAGAGGGAGAAGACACATGTTCCACTAGACTTCCTTGGATGCATTTGCAGAGATTAAATACAAGCTGGATCAACCATTTTATTTCTAGTGTTCTTTATGTAGTCACAGTCTTCTCTTCAAGGGAAAAATGCTTAAATTGTTGGCCCAGACATTCCTGACTTTTAATCATGATGCTGCCTACTAGATGTGTGAGTGGTAGTTACTTAACCCCTCAGAGTATCATTTTCTTCATCTATAAAATGAGAGTAATAATAGTAATAATAGCTACCTCACAGATTTGTGATGAGGCTTCGGTATGATAATATATTGAAAAGTGCTGAGGGTAGTGCCCAGAACAAAGTACATGTTCAGAGAATGGTGACCAGTATTGACGTGTGTGTCTCTGGGCCCTTCACCAGACTTCTCCCATCTCTAGAAAAGCCACATATATGTAGCACCCTGCTCATCCCATCCGCAGTACAGTTCCCCAACAGGGAGACTCTCGGGACACTTTAGAACATCATGTTCCCAGCAGAAAGAGCTCTCTGTATCTCAGGGCAGCCCTCAGAAATACTGAAGAAAAAATTCAAGCTTTGAGTTAAAATTTTGAAGTATCTTTGGGCAAAATATTGAATGATACAGAAAACATCAAAAGAAGATGGAAGGAATACCCAGAGTCACTATACCAAAAAGAATTGGTTGACATTCACCCATTTCAGGAGGTAGCATATGACCAAGAACTGATGGTACTAAAGGACGAAGTCTTAGCTGCACTGAAGGCATTGGCAAAAAACAAGGCTCCAGGAACTGACAGAATACCAATTGAGACGTTTCAGCAAATGGATGCAGCGCTGGAGGTGCTCGCTCATCTATGCCAAGAAATTTGGAAGACTGCTCCCTGGCCAACCTATTGGAAGAGATTAATATTTGTGCCCATTCCAAAGAAAGGTGATCCAACAGAATGTGGAAATTATTAAACAATATCATTACTATTACATGCAAGCAAAATTTTGCTGACGATAACTAAAAAATGATTGCTGCAGCAGTACATTGACAGTGAACTTCCAGAAATTCAAGCCGGATTCAGAAAAGGATGTGGAACCAGGGATACCATTGCTGATGTCAGATGGATCCTGGTCGAAAGCAGAGAATACTGGAAAGATGTTTACCTGTGTTTTATCGACTATGCAAAGGCATTGGACTGTGTGGATCAGAACAAATAATGGATAACATTGCAAAGAATGGGAATACCAGAACGCCTCGTTGTGCTCATGAAGAACCTGTAGATAGATCAAGAGGCAGTTGTTCGAACAGAACAAGGGGATACTGAGTGGTTTAAAGTCAGGAAAGGTGTGGGTCAGGGTTGTATCCTTTCACCACACCTATTCAATCTGTATGCTGAGTAGATAATCTGAGAAACTGAACTATATGAAAGAGAACAGGGCATCAGTATTGGAGGAGGACTCATTAACAACCTGCGATATGCAGACGACACAATGTTGCTTGCTCAAAGTGAAGAGGAATTGAAGCACTTACTGATGAAGATCAAAGACCACAGCCTTCAGTATGGATTACACTTCAACATAAAGAAAACAAAAATCCTCACAACTGGACCTATAATAAGCAACATCATGATAAATGGAGAAACTATTGAAGTTGTCAAGGATCTCATTTTATTTGGATCCACAGTCAATACCTATGGAAACAGCAGTCAAGAAATCAAACGATGCAAAAGAAAAAAAATCAAATCTGCTGCAAAACACCTCTTTCAAGTGTTGAAAAGCAAAGATATTACTTTGAGGACTAAGGTGCGCCTGACCCAAGCAATGATATTTTGAGTCACCTCATATGCACGCAAAAGCTGGAGAATGAATACGAAAGACCGAAGAAGAATTGATGCCTTCGAATTATGGTGTTGGTGAAGAATACTGAATCTACCCTGGACTGCCAGAAGAACGAACAAGTCTGTGTTGGGGGATTTACAGCCAGAGTGCTCCTTGGAAGCGAGATGGCAAGGTTTCATGTCACATACTTTGGACATGTTATCAGGAGGCACCAGTCCCTGGGAAAGAACATTATGCTTGATAAGGTAGAGGGTCAGTGAAAAAGAGGAAGACCCTGAAGGAGATGGATTGACACAATGGCTGCAACAATGGGCTCAAACATAGCAGCAATTGTGAGGAAGGTGCAGGACCAGGCAGTGTTTTATTCCCTTGTACACAGGGTCACCATGAGTCGGCACTGACTCAACAGCAGCTGACACAGCGTGATACTGACCTGGGCGTGCTGACTGTGGGAAACGGGAGCCTAAGGGAGGGCTTTTCTTTGGCTCATGAATATTTCAAAATCAAGGACCTGAAGCTTTTCCAGGCCCCAGCAAGTTGGTGGAGGACTTGAGAATTTAAGTACCGGAGGGGTTGTTACATGTTGTTCCCTGATTCTACCAAGGAGAGAACAAGTGCAGAGAAGCTTAGTGTCCAGGAGGGATTTAGATTAATAGGTTAAACCCCCATTTCTCAAAGGGAGCTCTATAGAGTCCTTTCAACAAGACTATATAAGGTCTGTGTAGACAGTCTTCAAAGAAAGAAATAACACCCTCACTTACTCCTGATAGGTTGTTACACTGAAAATATAGACAGTATGATCAGGGAGAAAGGAAGTGTCCATTAGGACTTGTGTTTACCCAGGATTTTCTAAGGATGAGTACCTGAGAACTTAGAAAACCCCCGAGATTGGGAGAGTATATCCAGACCATGTGGAGGCTGGATGGACAGGTGTCCAGATGCAGGTCTCCAGCTTCCCCACTCCACCCCTAAAAAGCATGGCTTATCCATAGGTAGAAGATACATTTCCTGTAGCCTTCTCAAGCCACCTTACTGGAGAAACCAAGGGAATTTCAACCAGCTGTCTGACAATTGGCCAAGTCCCTTCCTCAGTGGCCTTGTCTATAAAATCAGACTGGGGTAAATGGTCTTTAGGAGCTCTCCCACCGAGTCCTGGCAAGTAGAGGTCAGGCTCTGCCTTGGCTATAGCTCCCCTGTTCATACTCAGACGAAGTGCTTGTGCAAATGTAAGGTACTCTTTAAAGGATGAAGATAGAGGTATAGGATGCCAAGAAGGAAGCAGAACCTAGTTTTTCAGCCATGGGATAGGTTTGGCAGGAGGAGCTCTGGTGCAGAGGCTCTGTGGGCTGGTTAGACTGGCAGGAGCAGAGAGCATCAGTGAGGAAGGGTGAGGCCTTGGTCCTGTTCCAATGGGATTTTCCCTTCTGCACCACGAGCATCCTCCCTGCCCTCCTGGGATCAGATGGTCAGTCAGTTGAGTAAATCACATGTACAGGGTATCCCAATTGCCAGAGATGAGGAGCACTGTCTCTCCTGTAGGAGTTCATGGTTTGCCTGGACTCACACACAAGGTGTGAGAAGTGCTGTCAGGGAGTATGATCACCTACCTGGTGTCAGAGCTGGCTCTAGGAGCCCGGGGCTCTATCAAGCCCTCCAGGGCTTATTTTTTAACAGAAAAAGTGAACTATGGACACAGACACCTGTTCTACTAGGCAGAATGCAGTAAGTAGCTTAAGGGATCTGAATTTGCATCTCAGAATGTTTATATGAGGGTCATTTGCTGTAAGAGTCAAGTAGGTCTCCATACAGGAGGCAAGTTGGAGCTAAACTCTGAAGAACAGCTTAGGGAGGAGGAGGATGACACCCTTAGAGTGACCTAGGAGACCAAGGGAGGTGACCCCAAGGGTGCACCCCATATAGGAATGGGACCTTCCTTGCAGCAGAGAATAGACAGTAATAACTTATAAAATTACTGTTTCTGTTTGAGATCCTGCTAATATGCTAGAGAGGATTTTGCATATATTATCTCTAATCCTTAAAACCATTCTTCAAGATAGGCACAACCCCCACTTTACAGATGCAGCAACGTGGTTAGGAGAGGATTTGCCCAAAGCCACACAGCTATTGGTAGAGGAACCAGAAGCCAGACCCATGTTTATCTGATTCCCTTCTAATTGAAAACCTGAGAAGAATTTCAAGAAATACAGATGCTCCCCACCCAAAACAAACCAAGATGGACCCAGAACTGCTACTGCCCTGCCTATGCTACCTGGGCACCAAACACCACATGCCTTCTGCCAAGCCTTTCCAAGTCTGGTACAGTCTCCACTGTTACATCTAACTTAGCCTGCCCTGAGCCCCACCCCACATCTTCTCCATCCCAACTCCACCCACACCTAAAAATGATTTCCCCACCCCAATCCCCACTTTTCTCTAGCAGAAGGCCCGAGACATGTATGCAGAGGAGCGGAAGAGGCAGCAGCTGGAGAGGGACCAGGCTGCAGTGACCGAGCAGCTGCTGCAAGAGGGGCTTCAGGCCAGTGGGGACGCCCAGCTCCGACGGACATTCTTGCACAAACTCTCAGCCAGACGGGAAGAGCGGGTCCAAGGCTTCCTGCAGGCCTTGGAACTCAAGCGGGCTGACTGGTTGGCACGTCTGGGCACTGCATCAGCCTGAGTGAGGCTGGCCACCTGCCACTCTGCCCTGCCCTCTGCCTTCAGGGCCCCACTCCTTCTTCTTTTCTTGGTGAAAGGCATCTTCTTCCTGATGATGAACTGTGTTCCCTTTGCCCAGCAGGGGAGCCACCGAAGCCAGCTCTGCTGGCCAGAGATACCCTTGGGCTGCCTGGGACAGCGGCCCCCTGGGGGGGTTGAGAGTGAGAGTCCCCTGCAAGTACGCTAAACCTAGCTCTGGTCACCAGTAGGTTTGGAGAGCAGGCCGCCAACTTGGGCTGCCACTCCTTCCTCTGTTGGCATTGCCGTCTGTGCTCCTAGAAGCACTTTCTTTTTCAACCAGCCCATCCTTCAGCACAGAACTGTGGGGAGACGTCTCCCCAAACTCCAGCCCCTTGCTTATCCATTTTAGCCTTCCACCTGACTTGCACAAAAGATTTGGCTCCACCTTTGATCAGCTGGTAAATAGCTAATAGGCAACCAACGTTATTTGGGCAAGGAAGAAAGGGGCGGGAGAGACAGAAAGAAAATTTGCCCATCTGCTGTTCCTCCCCCTTGGCTGTCCACCTGGGATTCGCTGTTGAATCCCTACCCCTCCCACCATGCAGCACTGATTGCTCACTGAAAGCCTCAGCGGCCCCAATGGCGCGGAAGCCAGGCTGGTGATTACAATCCAATTACCTATTGTCGACTCAGCCCACACAAGCTTTTCTCCTCCTTGCAGGGCATGGGGCCAGGCTCCACTCCCCCCAAAGGCCAGCCCTCTCCGTAGCTACAGGGTAACAGGCTGTAGGCCCTAGTGAGCCTAATCCAACACCGGCCTCCTGCCCTGTGACACATCAGGACCAGAAGCATAGAAAGTACTTTTCCCACCTCACTCTGCCTCCCGCCTCACCATTCTCAAACTCTGATTCCCACTTCTCAGCTCTATCTCAGAGGCTTCTTGGCTTTTTGACCTGGCCCCCTAAGCAGGCCCTGAGACGATTTATTTTAAGCATGGCTGAGTCCCAGCTTATTCCAGGCCCTTCTCTGCTTGTGAGAACCAGGGCTGCCCAGCAGAAAAGAGAGGGTAGGGTAGAGTCAAGGGCTGAGTCCTTTCCCTTACCTGTCCCTGCCAGGCCTTGCTGCAGAGCTGCTGACAGGATTGGTGCCTTTGAAGAGCTGTATGCCTGAGCAGCTCTGTGCTTCAGGTGCCCCAGAGCAAAAAGCACTGCCAGTAGTACCAACCAAATGCTACTCCAGTTAGTCTTCCCATTTTACTTTGTGCAAGCTGTTTCCCCAGCACCTCCCTCTAGGGTAGAAGCCCGACCTTACAAGCAGTGTTAAGAGCATACTCTTCAGACCTATAACCTTCCTGTACTTCAGTCCCCTCCTCCTCTTTCTGTGCCTGGATACCTGGCATAAGAGACCCCTTGGCCATCATCCCTGCTCTGAGAATCAAGTATAAATGCCAGGCGCTATGATTGAGAAGCCAATCAGTGTACCCTTTGGCAAGCCCCCACACACACCTGGCACTCCCCACTACCAATCCCTGGCACAGGGTTCCCAGAGAGCAGGTGCTGTACATTTTCCAGCTTTACAATGGGGCTGTTGACAGCTTTAATTAGGGAGGCATGAATTATGTGGCTATAATGCAGAGCCCTACAATTAAGGCGGGATTGAGGGGCTGGAGGCAGCAAACGGAATCTGCCCTGTGAGCATGGCTGTTGAGTCGTGGCTCCTTTTTTGTGCCTGACTTTCCCTAATGTGATTGGGGTACAGCAAAGGTGATTAATAGGGCTGGTATCTCTTTTGGCCTGAAGTCTTAAATTCTGGGAAAGGTACACAGGGTGGGGTAGGGAGGAGCTGTCCCAGAAGGCACTGAGGCCCAGGAGCAGGGGCTGCAAAATATTGGAACTCACTGTGGTTGCTTTCTAACAGTATGATTTGTTCAAACCAGCTTAACGCTTGTCTCAAGAATCCAGGTGGTACCCATTTGAATGTCCTTCCACCTGTGAGCCAAGTCCCCATTCGAGAATATCATGTCTTGTGTTCTCCTGGGTGTAAAATAGAATTTTAAATTTTTCTTAGCTGTAAAAAGTTGTTTGCCAGCAGTGCAACAGAAGAATATCATGTTTTGCTGCTGCAATTGTCTGTCCTTCCTCAGGTGCCCTTGGTAAGCTCCAGGACCCCTAGCTTTGAACTCAGGGGCACTGGAAGAGACCTTTTGCCATCGCAACACCTGTTCCTCTACGTGTTTTCTAATCCCCCGGGGCGCTTTCTTCCACCGTCCTTTTCCTTGCGCAAGTGAAGCCAGCCTGACAGTGTGGTAGGGGAGATTTCGCCAGCTGCGTTTGCAGCGCCCAGGCTTGGTGGCCGCGTCGGGTGGGGGCAGCTGGGTTGGATGCATCCGAGATGGATGCAGCCTAGGGCGAGGGAAGAGCTGGTAGGCCTTCCTGGTGGCCGCTCTCCATCATTCTGTGGTGGGATCTTGAGGTCCCGCAATACAAGGACCTAAAGAAGCCATCGGACAGGCGTGGGGGAGAGGGGGCACTTCCTTAGCGTTTGGGGAGGTGGCTGAACAACGAGTGCTGAAAGAACAGCTCCTACCTGCCCCACTGCACCCGAAAGGCACCTTTGCGTGTAAAGTCTACCCTCGACTCCCCCCCCCCTCCACCTCGGGTGCACCGCCTTCCAGGTGAGGTGCACAAGAAAGGCTCCCTCGGAGTGGCAGCTTGGAAGGATGCACGTCCGGCTGCGCCAAGCTGGCTTCCCCGCTCTTTCTCCACTTCAGCGTCAGCCTTGGCCCTGGGAACTGCAGCCGGTGCTTCTGAGCCGCGCGCTCACTCCCGCCTCCAGTGGAGTAGGGCGGGCGGCCAGGCCTTGCGAACCCTCTCCTGGGGCCCCCAGCGGGAGCAGGAAGGAAAGCGGCTCAGATGCGCTCCGAGTGTTGCACGGCTTAGAGAAGTGGGTTGCTCGGTTGCATAAGGTGGAAGGAACTTGGTAGTTTGCAAAACCCAGCTCTTGGTGGGAGCCGAACCCCAAACCCCGCCGATTCATGCACCCCCCCCCATTTATTGCCTTCGACGCGCCTCCCCCGCTGCGCCCCCACCCCCTCCCTCGGCGCGCCGCCGTTTCGCGCGCCTTCCCCCCAGGCCCCCCTTCTCACTCCCTCCAGAGGAGGTGAGTTTAAACCCCGCCCACGTGACCCCAGCTGGGCCAATGAACAGCGGCGGGAGGTGAAATCCGGTTCTAACCGGTCCGGGGCTCCCAGCGCTATAAAAACTTTATAAACCCCCCGGAGCCTGAGCAGTGTGAAGAAGAGGCGAGAACGACCCCCGGATCGGCCAAAGCTCGCGCGCCGCTGCATCCTCGCGTTTAGCGCCTGCGTCCCACCGCCGTCGCCACCATGCCCAAGAGAAAGGTACGTGGCGCGAGAGCCCCAGGCGCTAGGCCGCCCCGCCGCTGCCGCGGCCAACACCGCTGCCGCCGCCGCCGCCTGCCTAGCTTTGGGCGCGAGGATCGGCCCTGGGCTGGAGCAGACTTTGCCGCCGAGCGCCGGGGCCCAAGGGGGCGGCAGGCGGCCTGGGGCTAGCCCCGCGCGGCTCGGCTGCCCGCGGGCGCCAGAGGCCATATTGGAGGAACGGCAGCCGCGGCGGGAGGAGCCATGTTGGCCGCTGTTTATCCCGCTCTCCTCGGGCTCGTTGCACCCGCCCCGCGCCCCCTCCCCCACCGCGAGGCCCCCTCCTCTTCCCCGCGGGCGGGCAATTCAAACCCGAAAGGGCGGGAAGACGGCGCTCGGGGTTGGCGGGCGGGGGAACGCGCTGCCGCCAAAAAACCGCCGCCGTGAGGGGGCGGGCCCGACCTCCCTCGGGGGCGGGGCTCGTGGTGCGTGGCCCCGCCTCCGTCTGCGCGCCGCCCTCTCCGGGGAGGGGAGTGCGGTGCGCACGGACCCAGCGCGCCGCCCACGGACCCCGCGCCTAAACCAGCGCCGGTGCGCGCCGCCGTCGCCCACGAGTCTCCCGGCTGCGCGCCTCTTGCTCCCGCCCTCGACGGCTGCCATGGCAACGGCGCTCGGGCTCCGCCTCCGGAGGGGGTTTGTTTGCACCATCTGCAGCTGTTGCTTCTGCCTGGCGTGGTGGCGCAGGCGGCCCTGTCTCTCCCTGTGCCTCGCGCCTGTCTGTCCCGCGCTTCCCATGGCCGCTCGGTTCAGATTCCCGAAGGTCTCTCTCGTGCGCGTTTTGGGTTCACTTGGAGCCCGACTGGCCATGAAACTTAAACAAACGAGCAAGCATACAGCTTTCTAAGCGCTTCAATTATTCGCATAGGCGATGGGGATACCAAAAACTGACGATTTATGTATGACCTAGAAAAGTTACGTGTAAAAGTCACTCTAATTTTTCTGTTTAGGGCTTTATTAAGCACAGAAGAGTCATAAAATACTTTTTCAGAGGCTGAAATTTTTTTTTTTTTTGCCTTTTTTTGTTGTCTTTTTTTTATAGGCTGAAGGGGATGCTAAGGGAGATAAAGCCAAGGTGAAGGACGAAGTAAGTTTTATTCTATTTTCTTTTGGGGTCTTACAAAGCCTCGGACTGGCAAAGACTATAGGACTCCTTAGGTGGCAGTTAGCAACCAAGTTTCGACCTGACTTTGTCTAAGTATTTTTCTTTTCTTACAGTCTAGAACAAATTAGCACCAAAACGTCTGTTTGTACTTTTTAATCTTTTTTTTAAGTGGTTTTGCTATGCTTTCCCTAACTTTTTCAATTTTTTTTTAAATAGCCACAGAGGAGATCCGCAAGGTTATCTGCTGTAAGTATGTTTGCTTTTACATTTTATTTTTTATCCCTGAATCTAATAAGTGTTTAAAGACAACTTCTCTACTTCCTAAGAAGTATGATTAGTGGGTGGTTTTGAATATTCCATTCTACTTTGGACTCTTGTGCACTTGAGGATTGCTGGTTCTGAAAATCTGATAACAGTGGCCAAACTAGAACGGGTAGAATGCTTCAAACTTGAGTGAGGTTCTGGAGATAGGACATTCTAATGGAAAAGCAGCGACAAAAACTTCTGAGAAGTGGGAGAAAATTCTTTGCTGGTGGTACTATGATTTTGTTGGGTTTTCCTTGGTCCATTGTACTAATGTTCTCTTTTTCCCTCCCCTCCCTCTCAAAAAGAAACCTGCTCCCCCAAAGCCAGAGCCTAAGCCTAAAAAGGCCCCTGCAAAGGTGAGTGGGCCTGTGAAACGAGTGTCCTTTGAGAGAATTGCAGAATTCCTGGAGCAGTTTCTAAAATATTTAAGCATAATGATGACCTGTTAATGAACTTTAATAATTTTTTAATATATAAGTTGTTTTATTCCTGGCGTTTATAGTAGTAGTTTCTTAGGCAAGGATTTTATCATCAATTTATAGAAAACTGAATTTTGGCTGTTAAATATCCAAGTGTGATGTATCCTATTATTTATATTTATGGATCTTAATATATTAAAGATCAAAACAAATAATAGGCAATTTGGTCTCATTTTTGACTGGTGGTTCACATGAGTTGGTGAGGGTTGTCCTGTGGGTTTTTTGCAGGGCTGTGAACCAGTTCTTTTCTGGTTCTAGCTCCTGCTAAGAATTTGCCTGCCCTCCCCCTCCTTTGAATCAGAATGCACATTTTAACAAAATCCCCAGGTGATTCTTAATGTATAACTTCCCGGGAACTTGTTAGAAATGCAAATTCTCAGCAGGGGTCTAAACTGCTTCAAGCCCTGGTTTTTTAATTTTTTTTAATCTTTAATAAATAATCATACCTTGTGTAGAACTTTGCGGAACATACTCTGGTAACATGAAATTGGGAGAAATAGCTCTTCTTTTTTTTTTTCAACCCGTCCTTTCTTTTAGAAGGGAGAGAAGGTACCCAAAGGGAAAAAGGGGAAAGCTGATGCTGGCAAGGATGGGAATAACCCAGCAGAAAATGGAGATGCCAAAACAGACCAGGTACAACTACAATTTGATTTTTCATTTGGTCTGCTCATTCAATCAGTTATTGATCCCAAAAACTGTGGGGTTGCCCTTCTCCTATGGTCACATCACTTCAGTTGTAGTCTGCTTTTTTTGATGTGTGACACAGAAGTATGTTTCAGTCCAGAGTTCACACTTGTATTTACAGTCTTCCCCTTAGTTTAGATCTTGGATGAAGTCTCCACCATCCAATACTGGACGCTGCGATACGAGATATATCTTTTATCCTGTTGTAAGGTGTCACACTCTTACTGCAGCTGAGATTTCCCGACTTCTTCCAAGAATAGCACTCATAAAACGCATAGAATTTGCAAGCTGAGAGTAATCTTAGGTCTTCTACCCCTGGTGTGCCGCCTCCCACAATTTTAAAATGCCCAGAGGGAGAGTGACTTTACAAGGTGACCTAGCAAGTCTCAAAAGAAGTGGCAAAGTCTAGTGTTTTAAGTGTCTGAAACCTCAACTTTGGCCTAGGAGCGGAATAATGCTATCGAAGGAATATGAAATGAAGATTGTTTCAAAATCTGTCTGCTTTTCTTTTAGGCACAGAAAGCTGAAGGTGCTGGAGATGCCAAGTGAAGTGTGTGCATTTTTGATAACTGTGTACTTCTGGTGACTGTACAGTTTGAAATACTATTTTTTATCAAGTTTTATAAAAATGCAGAATTTTGTTTTACTTTTTTTTTTTTTTTTTTTTTTAAGCTATGTTGTTAGCACACAGAACACTTCATTGTTGTTTTTTGGGGAAGGGGCAAATGTCACTAATAGAATTTCTCCAAGGCTGGATTGATAATGGAAGAAAACACCTTTCCCTTCTAGTTTTGAGAGACCTTCTCTTGGTTCCCAGGAGGAGGGATTCCCTGATGTTGACACCCATTAGCCACCTTGGCACAAATGCCTTGTGGTGTGGAAAAAGTAAAATTTGTTTTTACGTCCTCATGTCCTCTTCTCTCTCTCTGCCTTCAGCGTAGACTTGACTCCCATAAACCCAGAGACCTGTTGGGATCTGACCCCAAAAAATTGGTTACCAGTATGTCAGGCAATCTGGACTTTGCAGGGATGCCATTTCAGTAGCATCCCTCAAAAGAGCAGCAGTTCCGTTTTTTAGATGTGGATCTTAGGATTGATAATTCTGCCATTTTCATTTCATTTTCTGAAAGTCAGGGTCGGCTTGTGAAAAGTTGTTAAACAACATGCTAAATGTGAAATGTCAACCCTCACTCTAAACTTTCCCTGTCGAGAGCATCAAATGAAGACTTCATTGGGTTTTATAGTGGCTTTCTGATTTTGGTAGTCCACTGAAGAAGGGAGTTGGAAAGTTGTCGTATATTGTTAACGGTTGTCTGCCCATGTTCTGCCTGAAATACCATGATTGTTTATGAAAAGTATCTTTAATAAAGCTGGATACAGTTTGGCTTGGAATGCTGCCTCTGATCTTTTCCTACAGGTGAGGGGAGTCTGGGTTCTCCAAGTCTCTCCTAACCAGGGTGTTGCGATGTACAGGTTCCATGTAAAATCAGTCTTTCATTGATCTGTAGTCATTCTCCAAAATACCTGTGCTAGGTGGGGTTAGGAAGGGATCCCAAGAATAGGCTGGCTGGTGGTGAGAGGCTGGGACAGAGAAGCGTTTCCTGAACTTGGTTACCTAACATTCCCTGAGGTGTATTCTTAAATGCGGTTTTCAGTGGATCTGAGATTTAGGCCTGGTAGCTGACAGCAGAGGGCCTCGGCTTGATCCGCCTTTACAAACTCTGTAGAATTAGCAGATTAACAAGAGCCACTGTGTCAGGAGAAAGTGCCCTATCTATACACAGCTGACCACAAGGTGTGTAAGGCTGATGGTTTGCTCCTAAGGGGGCTTGCAAATCTTACCAGTTGATTCAATTGTCCTTGACATGCCAGCTCCAAAGCAAGCAAGTAAATGGGAACTTACGTAGTTTGGGACCCTTCAGAGAACCTCTTTAGTGAAATAGCAAGAATTTTATCTGTTGGAATGTAGAGCTTTGTATTAAACTGGTGGTGCTTGCTATTTGAGTTTTCTTTTCAGGCCACCTCACTGTATTGTTTGAGGGGAATTAAATGGAGGTTTACATCACCTTGTCTGTGTGAGAAAGTTACAGTTGTTTTTGTGTATTACCGCTGAGCCTCGATCTTAGAACAATCATAAGCAAGTATGATAACCCATTTTGTAAAGGAACAGACTCAGATGAAAAAACTTACTCAAGGTTGCATATATATCTAATAAGTAGCAAAGTCAGGATTCAAACCCCTGACTTAATAAATTAAAAAAATCATTTCTGATTTAGAATTACTTAAGGATACCTTCTGGATAAAATACCATTTTCCACTTACGCAATTTCCAGCCATTTGTCTTCATTATTGCTGAAGTACTTCTAGGTTGTAGGTTTTTACTTTTTACCCAGATGGAAGTGTCATCTTCCAAAGTGAAAGCTATTACAGCTAGATTAGTTAGGGATATAGGTAGCTTTTTTGGTATTTAAGCAGAAATGGCAGAATTTGAAAAAGCCACAGTTGAGGTTACTTTATCACTATTTGTATGAATCTACATTCAACATACTTGAGCTGTGCTAGGTGTGTCACATGGTCTTATTTATTCTTGGGTCCATCCTGCCAGGGTTAGGTGTTAGAGGTTTTACGGATAAATGGACTCAGATGTGAAATGACTGGCCAAGGTTAAATTCCATACCTGCTTTGTTGTGTATGTGTGGGTGTTTCCTTCTGTTACCAAAACATGATGAATCAGGTGAGCTTGAACTTTTTTCCGTCATGGAAAATAATTGACTGATTTGACTGGCTCTGAGAGTGCCTGGGCTTAAGGACCAAGAAACAAACATCAAAATGTGGTGAGGACCTTGCTTAGACAGCCATAATAGCATGTTGCCCAGCCAGGGCTGTCCTGAACTAAAGTCTGATCATAGTGAGATGCTAATATAAAACTGGACACCTTCAGCTGTGTCTCCAAGCCTATTATACCCCATCTCAGAGGAAGTAACTTGTACGAAGATGCTTTGGGTTGTAATGAAATGACTTGAAAACAATTTCTTTCCTAAGACAGGTTCTGAGGTAGGCGGGCCCCAAGGACCCAAGTGGATATTTCAGCCCTACTGCCTCAGCATGTTGTCCAACCATCTCAACCTCCCAAGTCAGCTGCTCCAGGCGTCACAATTTGTCACAGCAACGTCTAGAGGCAGGAGGACTGTTTTTTCTTTTAAAAAATAATGAAATAGTTCCCAGAAGCCCCTCAGTAGCCTGAGATTGTTGGGTAGAACTGGTCCCTAGGACTAGTTTTACCTCCTGACTTCTCTGCAGCATTTGACTACTGAGTACCACCCCTCTTTTTTTAAGATATAATTCACTTACAATAAAATTCACCATTTTAAAGCATACAATTTAATGGTATTTTCACAAGGTCGTTCAACCATCACGACTAACTTCAGAATATTTTCATTACTCCAAAGAGAAGCCCCATACCCCTTAGTGGTCACTCATTCCCTCCACTCTCTCACCCCCTGGCAACCACTTTCTATCTATAGATTGGTCTTTTCTGGGTATTTTATCTAAATACAATTGTGTAATATGTGATCTTTTGTGATGCATCTTTCAATTAGCATGTTTTCAACAGTCATTCATGTTCTAGCCTGTATCAGTACTTCATTCCTTTTCGCTGAATAATACTCCATTGTGTGGGTATATCATGTTTTGTTTACTCATCAGTTGATGGACATTTGGATGGTTTCCACTTTTTAGCTATTTGAGTAATGCTGCTGTACACATCATATACAAGTTTTATGTGTTGAATTCTCTTGACTATATAACTGGGAGTAGACTTGCTAGGTCATGTGGTAACTGTTTAACTTTGAGGAGCTACCGGATGGCTTTTCACAGCAGCTGTACCCGCAGCGTATGAGGCTTCCAACTGCAAATCCTTGTCGACCCTTGTTATCTTCCCGTTGGTTTTTGCACTTCCCTAGTGACTAATCATGCTGAGCATCTTTTCATATGCTTATTGACCATTTGTATATCTTTGAAGGAATGTCTTCAAATCCTTTCTCCATTTTTTAATTGGGTTATTTGTTTTTATTGTTGAATTATGAGTTCTTTATGTTTTCTGAATCTAGAACCTTATCAGATAAATGATCTGCAAATACTTTCTCCCATTCTTTCTGTTGTTTTCACTTTGATGGTGCCCTTTGATCCACAAGTTTTTAATTGTGATGACACCCAATTTATTTTTTCTTTGGTTGCTTTTGCTTTTGGTGTCATACCTAAGAAAGCATTACCTAATCCGAAGTCATGAAGCTTTTCCCCTTTGTTTTGTTCTGAGAGTTTTATAATTTAAGCTCTTACATTTAGGTCTTTGATCCAGTTTGAGTTAACTTTTGTATTTAGTGTGAGAGAGTTTAAAGTACTCCCTCCTTTTTAAACTGCTATGGATTTCTTCCTGGGTCTTCAGCTTCCAAGACACTGTTCATTTAGTTCTTCACTCTGCAACTATTCACATCTCTCTGGGTTCCCCTTCTCTACAGTTTCTCCCTGGGACATCTCATCTAGTACCATCCATATGCCAGTGACTCCCACATCTTCATCTCCTGCCCACTAAGGTCAGTGTTTCCGCCAACCTCCTGGACAATCCTACCCAGATATATCACATATTCAGCATGACCAAAATGGAACTCATCTTGCTCTTCACAAACCCACCTCCCCTGCTTGCCCTATATCTAGTAAATCCACCTGTACCTACTCTATCCCTCAAGCAAGAAACCTGAAAGTCACCCAAGATTCCTCCCTTGCTCCCCACCATTGCATACATCCAGTGGGTCCCTAAATCAGTGACTTGTAAGAAAATTTTTTTTTCAGTTTTTATCATGGAAAATTTCAAATGCATCAAAGGCCAGCATAGCAGGGGCAAAGGATTGGGGACCATGGTTTCAGTGGACATCTAAGTCAATTGGCATAATAAAATCTATTAAGAAAACATTCTTCATCCTACTTTAGAGAGTGGTGTCTCAGGTCTTAAACGCTAGCAAGCGGCCATCTAAGATGCATCAATTGGTCTCAAACCACCTGGATCAAAGGAGAATGAAGAACACCAAGGACACAAGGCGATTACGAGCCCAAGACACAGAAAAAGCCACACAAACCAGAGACGACATCACCCTGAGACCAGAAGAACTAGATGGTGCCCAGCTACGACCGCTGACTGCCCTGACAGGGAACACAACAGAGAACCCCTGAGGGAGCAGGAGAGCAGTGGGATGCAGACCCCAGATTCTTGTAAAAAGACCAGACTTAATGGTCTGAGTGAGACTAGAAGGACCATGGTGGTCATGACCCCCAGAGCTTCTGTTGGCCCAGGACAGGAACCATTCCCGAAGGCAACTCTTCAGACAGGGATTGGACTGGACAATGGGCTGGAGAGGGATGCTGGTGACAAGTGAGCTTCTCGGATCAGGTGGACACTTGAGACTATGTTGGCATCTCCTGCCTGGAGGGGAGATGAGAGGGTAGAAGGGGTTACAAGCTGGCGAAATGGACACCAAAAGACAGAGTGGAGGGAGGGAGCGGGCTGTCTCATTAGGCGGAGACCAATTGGGAGTATGTAGGAAGGTGTATGTAAGTTTTTGTGTGAGAGACTGACTTGATTTGTAAACTTTCACTTAAAGCACAATAAAAATTAAAAGAATTTGAACGAAAATCCAAAAACAGCTTACATTGCAATTGGTTGGCATATCTCTTTAATTTCTTTGAGCCTGTAGGTTCCTCATGCCATCTCTCTTTCCCAGTCTTGCTGATTGCATTCCTGTGGTGTCACTTAAGAGCTTTCTCTATTTGTGTGTCCTGTTAGTTAGAAAATAGATCTAGAGGTGTGATTGGATTCAGATTTTGTGGCGAGAAAACCTCAGTATGTGCTTTCATCAGGAGGCACATCATGCCTAGTTGTCTCTATGATTTTGCAGCCTTTGAAGCTCAATATCTGGATCCATTCACCAAGGGTTAAAATGGTGATACTCTAATTCTACCATTCCTTCTTCATGTAATGCTTGAAATATAAAGAGAAAATTTTTACTTATCTGGTGTCATGGATTGAATTGTGTCCCCCAAGAATATGTGTCACTTTGGCTAGGCCATGATTCCCAATAATGTGTGATTGGCCACCATTTTGTCATCCTATGTGATTTTCCTATGTGCTTTAAATCCTGTCTCTATGATGTTAATGAGATAGGGTTAGCAGCAGTTATGTTAATGAAGCAGGGCTCAAGCCAATCTTTTGAGATATAAAAGAGAGAAGACAGTAGAGAGACACAGGGACCTCATACCACCAAGAAAGCAGACAAAGGAGCATGCATCCTTTGGACCTCGGGTCCCTGCCCTGATAAGCTCCTAGACCAGGGGAAAATTGATGACAAGGACCTTCCCCCAGGGCTAACAGAAAGAGAAAGTCTTGCCCTGGAGCTGGCACCCTGAATTCCAACTTCTAGCCTTCGAGACTGAGAGAATAAATTTCTCTTTGTTAAAGCCATCCACTTGTGATATTTCTGTTATAGCAGTGCTAGATAACTAAGACATCTGGTATATGGTTATCCAGAGTTATAGTTCATATGGGAAAAAAGGGTAGATGTTCAAATCTCCTATTTGTCAGTTTTCAGAATAATGAATTGGTTTACTAAAAAAAAAAAAAACTAGTGTTCCCCAAAGGAAACCAATATTGGTTTTAGTGTTTTTAGTGTCATTATGATCATTGAATGAACATATTTGATGTGTTCCAGTTCATTGCAATTGCTACACTTGTTGATATTCAAATTGTCCTAATTTTGGCCAGTGGGAGCCTCTTCAAGTTGACTCCTGAGTCCTTTTGATACAACTTTACTAGTATCTGATAACTTCCCTGCTATCTGTTATGACAGGATGTTCCAGGCATATCTTGTACATTTCCTGCTCCAAACCTGGACTTAGCTATTTCTAGGAGAAAATAACAAAAATGAACAAAACACTTGGTTCCTTTTAGTGGTGAATGGAATTTTAAAACCAAAAACTAGGCCCTGGAATGTCTGTTGTTGTACTGTGCTGGTCATCGTTTCTAGGCCTTTTCGGTGCCCAGATATTTTTAAGACAAAATACATCATAAGCTCTACTGATACTTCCGAAAAACTTTAGAGTTTTTTCTTAACTCGTCTATCTTGGCTCAGTATATGTTTTCTCAACACTCAGAGCATCTCAGTTCTCAAAGACACCCAGAGTTATAAAATTAGAATATCACATAATTACTCAATAGCTTTATCCTGTATTATTTAAGTCTCAGAATTGCAATATCAACTCTACTACCAAAAATATTATTGCAAAAGGCAGTTTAAGGTTTTATTTTCAGTTCTTTTTGTTCTTGGATATTTCCTAATAGGCATGTACAGCCAATACGTTGTGTCTTCAGGTCACTCAGGATAGCTCCTCTCTGTGTGGCCTTGCTGTGGACTGCATACACATGTAGCTTACCCTGTTTCATTTAATTTTCAATTTGTAGGGATTTCTTTTTTAGTTTACCTTTTAATTATGCAAAATATGTATATAGTTCCAAGTCTAACCTACAAAACAAGATACACTCAAAGCAGTGTAGCTTCTATTCATATGTCCTCCTCCTTCCTCCTTCCCTTCCCAGTTAGTGGCCATTTTTATTTCATGATAGTCTATCCATCTGTTTTTAAGTATATGCAAATAAATATATGTGTTATATTCCTCTTTTCTTATGTAAGGGTAGCATCCTGTGCATTTTTCCACCTTGCTTTTCCCTTAACAATATACTCTGGAGACTACTCCATGTTATATTAGTATTACAGCAGCATAAGAGGATGGATACATTTGGCCTTGATTCTGTCATGCTATTTTATGCTTTATTTATATGTATTCCAAGTCATATATATATATGTGTGTGTGTGTGTGTGTGTATAGAAACCCTGGTGGCATAGTGGTTAAGTGCTATGGCTGCTAACCAAAAGGCCAGCAGTTCGAATCCACCAGGCGCTCCTTGGAAACTCTATGGGCAGCTCTACTCTGTCCTATAGGGTCGCTATGAGTTGGAATCGACGGCAATGAGTTTGGTTTATATATATATATATATATATATATATATGTCATCATGATTTCATATGTAGTCTACTTGTTTTATCTCTCCATTTAGTTTTTTTTAGTTATGTTTGGTTTTGGTATTGAGGAAGGTTTATGTTGTTGTTCAATGGTTACCTTGATATTAATGCCTTCATATAATAACCTGGGTCCCCTCCTCCCTGACCTCACTGAGACTTCCAATTCCTTGACTCTCTTTTTCACTTCTCCTTCACCAGTCACCTCCTCTCTTATGTTTTCACTTCCCTTTTTACTCAGATTCTGTGGTCTAGTGTTAAAACCACTCCTTGCAAGCATGCTCAACTCCTTTCTTCCCTCTATCTTCATCACACTTACCTGGCACTTAGCTAGCACCTGCACCCAAACAGCTGAACACTGCAGAAGAACATCACCCCACTATGCTGACTGGGCTCGCCTCGGAGTGATGACCACAGATTTCAAATGGGCCTCAACACTGCCAGACCTTCCTGTTACTTTTCCCTAGAATATAACCAGTTTCACACCTTCAGCTCTTCTCCCATCCCCAACACTCCCTCCCCATCTTTGCCCTCACCAGTGACTTCCCTTTGTACTTCATGGTGATAGTAGATACAATCAGAAAGGAGCTACCTCATCCGTCCACCTGCTCTGCTACTAACTACCCACAATGTGATGCACACACACTCTGCTTACCCTCCTGTTAAAATGGGGAAACCCTCTCTTTTCTAAGGCCAAAACTTTGACTCATAATCTGGATCTATCCCTCCTCAGTCCTCAATGACTGACCTGCTACAAGTGTCCCCTTTCTCATCTGCTGTCTTAGTTAGCTAATGCTGCCATAACAGAAATACCATATGTGGATGGTTTCAACAAAAACAAATTTATTCTCTCACAGCCTAGGAGGCTAGAAGTCCAAATTCAGGGCACCAGCTCCAGGGGAAGGCTTTCTCTCTCTGCTCAGGAGGAAGGTTCTTGTCATCAATCTTCCCCTGGTCTAGGAGTATCTCAGTGCAGGGGCCCCAGGTCTAAAGGACACGCTCCACTCCTGGCTCTTCTTTCTGGATGGTAGGAGGTCCCCCTCCTCTCTGCTCAATTCTTTTATATTTCAAAAAATATTGACTCAAGATACAACCTAATCCTGTAGATCAAGTCCTGCCTTATTAACATAACTGCCTCTAATCCTGCCTCATTAATATCATAGAGGTTAGGATTTATAACACAGGATAATCACATCAGATCACAAAATGGTGGACAACCACACAATACTGAGGAATCATGGCCTAGCCAAGTTGACACACATTTTTTTTTGGGGGGGGCACAATTCAATCCATAACATTCCACCCTTTGGCCCCGCAAAATTCATGTCTTTGCCACATGTAAAACACATTCACCCCATCATATCATCCCCAAAGTCTTAAATCAACTCCAAGTCCAAAATCTCATCTTCTGCAAAATTCCTCTTCATCTGTGAAATCTAGAATACAAGTTATCTGTTTCCAAAGTACAATGGTGGACTGGGCACAAGGTAAGACACTTCCATTACAAATGGGAGAAATTGGAGGAAAAGAAGGGATAACAGGCACCAAGCAAGTCAGCAGAACACATAACATTACCTCTCAAGGCTTGAAAATAATTCTCTGTTCTCTGAGACCAGTTAAGCAATGGCCCTGCCCACCAGACTCTGGGTGTTGGCCATACTCTGCAGATTGTGGGTGGAGGCCTCTCAGCCCTGGGCTTCAGCTTCACCTTCCAGGCCCTCTGGGACAGCAACTCTGCTCCTTAGGTTTTAGGAGGCCCCATGCTGCTAGTCCATCTGTGTGGTGACCCCATGCCTTCGGCCCCAGCGGGCCCTGTTCTTCTGCTCCTTGGGCATGGCAGCCGTGCTCCCTCAGCTTTGGGCAGTGGACTCCGTCTCATCTCCCTGGCACTCTTGAATGGCAGCCCCACACTACAGAACCAAGTTGGTGAAGATCCGACTCTTTGAAACATAGGTGGCTGTGACCCCACCTTTTGAGAACCAGCAGGCCATGGTTCCACCCTTTGAAACTGAGGCTCCTTATCTCTCCAGCTTTTGCTTTCTGGTTTCTTGGCCTCTTTGCCCCTCAGCCTCTTGGGCAAGTATTACAAAGCTCTTTAGTTCTACTAATAAGTGCCCGGAGGCACCCTACTCCACCAGAAAACCTTGGCTGGAAGGCACTCAGCTCTTTGGCTCCATGGGGTCTGCAAGTCTAGCTCCGCCAACAAGTGCCCGGAGGCACCCCACTCCGCCAGGAAGCCTCCTGCCTTAAGGTACTCAGCTCTCTCGAGCCATTGATCAGCTCCTATGGCGTCTTGCACTGGTCTCCTGGTTCTGCTGCCGCCATTTCTCTGCTGCTGCTTCTCACTGTCTTCGCTGTCTCTGGTGTTACAGCTCTCCTTACTGCCTTCTGAGCCTTCACCATTTCTCCTCTGCTAAATCCTTCCTGCCTGCAAACACATCATGCCTTAAAAACATCCTCCCCTGGCCTTTTTCAGCTACCACCCTTTACAGGAAAACTCCTGGAAAAAGTTGTCTATATTCTCCATCACCACTTCCTCTCCCCCATTCTTTCCTCAACCCACTCCATTTTGTCCCCACCACTTATTAAACAGGCCACCAATGGCATACTTCTTGCCAGAGTCAAAAAAAGTTCTGCCTCATCTGCTTTTTCTTCTCAACCAATCTCTTTCCCTAAGTGTCCACAACCAGCATTCTGACTTTCAATATCATTTATATGATGATGACTCAAATTTTCTATCTCCAGCCATAACCTCTCCCCTTCACCTCCAGATGTAGACAATTCTGTGTCTAAATAGACTTCTCCAATCTAACATAACCAAAAAATATATTATGTTTTCCTCCCAGATCAACTTTCCTTCAAGCTTTCCCCATCTCAGTAAATGACACCATCATCCACTAAAACATTCTTCCTCTTGCTTCCACTTCATGACCAATCCATCAATAAATCCTATTGGCTCAACTTCCAAAGTCTATTTTGAACTCAACCAGTTATTACCATCTTCACTGTATACTGTGCAGTGGACACAGACCTTATGAGTTATCTCAGATTCCTCAACTATCTCTTTTTCTCATTTGGCACCTCACCTGTGCCCGGTCATCCCTTTCCACTTTTGAACTTGGATGAAAGATCACTCGTAGGGGCATGGGATCTGGCTTGTTGAAAGACAACCAAGCAGCTGGGTGATTCAGTCCAGAATGTGAAGGAGTTAGCTCCCTGGAGGTAAATATGAAACATAGGAAACAGGAGATGGGAGAGGAGGGAACTGGACTGATAAATGTCTCCCACTCTCTCTCTCCCATGATCTTCTCTAAGATTTAGTCCCTCCTTGCAACCCTTCTAGAAAAGTCTCTATGTCAAGTGAATACACCTGCTGAATAACCTACTGTGTCTCTTTGCAACTTGTTGGGAAGCAGTTGTTATTCGGTGCCGTCGAGTTGATTCCAGCTCAGAAAAATGGAATGAAACAAATCCCAGTCCTGCACCATCCTTATGATCATTGTTATGCTTGAGCCCACTGTTGCAGCCACTGCATTAATCCATCTCCTTGAGGGTCTTACTCTTTTTCGATGACCCTCTATTTTACCAAGCATGAAGCCCTTCTCCAGGAAATGGTCCCTCCTGATAACATGTCCAAAGTATGTGAGACAAAATCTCACCATCCTTGTTTCTAAGGAGCATTCTGGCTGTACTTCTTCCAAGACAGATTTATTCATTCTTTTGGCAGCCCGTGGTAGATTCAATATTGTTCACCAACACCATAATTCAAAGGTGTCAATTCTTTCTCAGTGTTCCTTATTCATCCTCCAGCTTTCACATGCGTATAAGGCAATTGAAAACACCATGGCTTGGATCAGGTACACCTTAGTCCTTAAAGTGACACCTTTGCTTTTTAACACTTTAAAGAAGCAGTAGCCAGTGCATAATGCATCACGTCTCATTTCTTTGTATGTTTTCTTCCCTTCTTCCTCACCCTCATGACCCTGGGCTTGTATCTCCCAAATAAAGTATCAGCACATTTCATATTTACCTCCAGGGAGCTAACTCCTTCACATTCCTTTCCTTAGCTTCTCCTTTCCCAGGGCAAGAAACAACTCCAGTCCAAGCCACCATTGTGTCGCGCCAGGACCAGTACATCACCATACCTGTGGACTCTGGACCAGCAACACCACTATACCTGTAAACTTGTTAGCATTGCAGTTTTGTGGCCCTACACAATCAGAATCCCTGGAGATGGGGTCCAGGAACCCTATTTAAAAAGCTATTCAGGTGATTCTTATGCTCGCTAAAGTTTTACAGATTTTCTTGGAGAAAAGTTTCTAGAGGAAAAAGACTTGTTACAGCCTCTCCTATACTTCCTGCTTGGGATGCTGCATGAGGATGTGAAATTTGTAGCTGCAGGCAACCACCCTGTGCCCATAAAGAAAAAAGTCACCAATACACCAAGGACAACAGAGCAGAAAGAACCCGGGACATCGGTGAACTGCCGAGCCAGCTTAAGAGCTCCCCGCCTTGTCATGTGTGGTAATGAAATGTCTTTGTTGTTTCTGTCAGGGGTTCTGTTGCTTCCAGCTGAAAAATCAGTCCTAACTGATTCAATGATTGTTTCATTTAATCCTCACACTAAATGAGCAAGTGGAAATTAGTCTTTACAGGTGACGAAACTGGGTCTCGGAGAGGTGAGAGGCCTTGCCGAGGCCACATGTGCTGTCAGTGGCACAGCCAGGTGGCCAGCCCATGGACAGGCTCCAAACTGAGGGCTCAGGGGGTGTTTGCTGTGCCAGTGACTTGGCCTTGAAAATGTGAATGTAAACAGTGAGAACCTGGACTGGGCTCTGGACCAGGAGGCTGAAGCATTTATTGACTGACCACAGCAGAAATGTCCTCCTCATTTTCCCACAAAATGCAGAGGGTAGGGAATGTTTGTCTCATTTCTTCAAAAGCTTTGTCATCCATCAGGGCTGAAGGTAGAACTGAACAGGAGAGACTGGTCTTAAATTGTCCCCCAAGAAGTCTAGGATACACACCTGAAAGATGATGACTTTTAAAACCAGAAAGAAACCCAAAGACCACCTGCCACTCTTTCATGATACAGACAGGAAACGCCAACAACTCTGCACTCCCAGTGAGGCCTCCCTGTGAGCCTGAATGATCTCATTTAATTCTCACAACAACCTAGTGACATCATTGCCCCTGTTTTACAGTTGGGAGAATTGAGGCACCAGGAGAGTAAATTAACTTGCCCAAGTTAGTAAGTGTCTAAGCTGGACTAGACCTCAGGCAGTCTGAGCCTGAAGGCTGAACTAGAAACCTCCACACTATAGCAAGTCCCCAACAACACTCCCTTGCCTCACAGCTCACTAATGGCAGATTGGAAGCTGGAAGCCACACCTGCCTCCCACACTGGTCTGGTTTCCATGACCTCGAGGATATACCCTGTATGCCCCAAGCCCTTAAAGCTACCAGCCACCACCCCACTCTACACCAGTTTCCACCGCTGCATCTATAGAATTGTCCAGCTCCCATGCTGGTGCTGCTGGCCCAGGGCAGGGTTTCCAGTCACTCTTCTCTTTCTGCTCCTACCAGACAGAGTACCAGCCTTGGGGACCTCCCCGCCACCCCCTTGGTTTAACAAAGAAAACTTCATCCCCTCCTACCTCCTGTACCAGGGCTAGGGAGTTTAGCTGAGCAAAGACTAGTTCTTGGAATGTTTTTATTACCAAGACTGTTGGTTGTTAAGTGCACAACATACATTATCTCATTTAGCTTTCACAACATTTTACAGAAAAGAAACCTGAGGCCCAGAAAGGTTAAGTAACTTGCTCAAGATCACACAATTGGTAAATGGTGAAGATGGAATTGGACTCAGGCTTGACCAAACTCCTGACCTCCGTGCCACAAGAAAAGGAGACTCAGTGGAACAAATGGTTAAACACTCATATGCCAACAGAAAGGATTGCAGTTCAAAGCCACCCCGTGGCTCCACGGCAGCAAGACCTAGCTATCTACTTCTGCAAAGATTACAGCCGAGAAAACCCTGTGGAGCAATCCTGCTCTTTCACATGGGGTCTCTATGAGGCGAAAACCACCCCACCATGTGTGACAACAACAGCATGCCGTGAGAAGGCAGGGTCCTCAATGGACTCAATTCCCGGGGGAATTATGATTCACACAACTCTGATGCTTCCCTCAGGGGCCCCCTGTTCCCACTGCAGCCGCAGACCTGAACCCAAACATTCCTGCAGCATGCCCCACACCAAGTAAGGGCCCCATTTCCCACCAGAGCACTTTCGGGGTAGGGTAAAGTCCCCTCACAGCTCCTAGGCCCTGAAACCACTTTGGCTGCTTTGACCTTTGGCTACTCTGGGGTTGGGACAAAATGGTGGGGCCCAGCCAATCAGGATCTGGGCTGCAGCCGGCCAGTCCATAGGCCAGATATTTCTCTAGAGAAGCTTGGCAGCATTTGAGAGAGAAGTCATTGCTGGGCAGTGAGTTAATGACTTTTGTTGCTTATTCCTGCTTACCTGCCCCTACTTTCTAAGTCTTCCACATGTACTCCTTGGGCAATGGAGGAAAGGTCAGTAGGTATGTTTTCTTTTCCTTCTAAACATAAAAGTATTACCTTTCACTGTAAAACAATTCAAACAAAACAAGCTTGTAGAGAGCGAAAGTGAAAATCGCCTTCTCATATTCAAACCCACTCTTCTCCCACAGCAGCCACCTCCATTTTGGTGTGAAACCTTCTAGGCCTTTTCCTCTACATTTACAAACACAGAGGCAGCCCAGATGTCTCCTGAGACTGACCCCCTTTGCCTCTTGAGATCTAGCTGAGATGCTAAGATTGGCTCAAACCTCCAACTCCATGTAATATGGAAGTCCAAACACACCACCAGATTTCTTTGAGTCCTATGGAAAAAAAAGTGGGGATCTTATGTGCCCACAGACTCCTCGGCCTCTAGACTCTTGGGTCAGCCCATGCAGTCTCTCTTCTCTGATCCAGATGAGAAACTCAGCCCCTTCCTGGATTCTACCCTAACAGTCAGGCACCAGAGGCATTGGTCAGTGACTGAGGAGACTTCACTGAGGGTTTGGGGGTCCCTTAGTCTGTTCACATTGTACCCACACTGCAAACAATTTTAAGTACCATCTCTGTGATGGCTTCAAACATACGTAGTTTGGAGATGGGGTTTTCTTTGTACATGTGAAATTACATTGCAGTGTTCAGCAACTTGCTTGTTTCACTTAACCTAAAGCACAGCCGTCTCTCCATGTCACCAGTAATAACAGCTGAACTTTATTGAGAACTTGACTTGTGCCAGGCACTTGTGCTGGGACTATGTTGTTGTGTGCAGCCGAGTCAATTCCAATTCATAGCAACCCTAGAGGACTGAGTAGAACTGTAATCTTTATGGAAGCTGATCACCAAGACTTTTCTCCTTCAGAGACTGGTGGGTTTGAACCACTGACCTTTCAGTTAGCAGCCAAGCCCTTAACCATTGCACCACCAGGGCTCCTTGCTGGGACTATATAGGTGTCTTATTTGGTTCAATGAATAAGGAAGCCCAAAGAAGAATAAATGCCTTTGAATTATAGCGCTGGCAAAGAATATTGAATATGCCATGGACTGCCAAAAGAATGAATAAATCCGTCCGGGAAGAAGTACAGCCAGAATGCTTATTAGTAGCGAGGATGGTGAGACTTCATCTTAAATACTTTGGACATGTTATCAGGAGGAACCAGTCCTGGAGAAGGACATCATACTTCGTAAAGGGTCAGTGAAAAACGGAAGACCTTCAAGGAAATGGATTGACACAGTGGCTGCAACAATGGTCTTAAACATAGCAACAGTTGTGAGGATGGTGCAGGACTGGGCAGTGTTTCCTTCTGTTGTACACAGGGTTGCTATAGTCAGAACCAACTCGATGACACCTAACAACGAACAGTTTGGTCCACTAACCAAACATGGCTAATGAGCCTTGAAATATGGCTAGTGTGACTGGGGAACTAAATTGTTTATTTCGTTTAGTTTTAATTAATTTAAATTAAAAAACTGAGGCAGTATAAAATATTTTTCTCTTAACACAACTTTATTTTTTCAGTAGGACTCTGTTTCACATTAACCACTGTGTTGTGTAAGGTATTATTGCTGTATAGCTGTGTAGCAAATTGAGATGTGCTGTATGTATAAAGGAGCCCTGGTAGTGCAGTGGTTAAGAGCTCAGCTGCTAACCAAAATGTCAGCAGTTCAAACTCACTAGCTACTCCTTGGAAACACCAGGGGCCAATTCTACTCTGTCCTATAGGGTCTCTACGAGTTGGAATCAACTTGAGAGCAATGGTTATATGGGTAGATACAAAATACACACTGAATTCCGAAGACTTAGTAGGAGAAAAAGAATGAAAAATATCTCGTTAAATTTTATATTAACTGCATGTTACAATGATAATATTTTGGATATATTATTATATGTGAAACTATATAGTATTAAAATCAACTTTACCTGTTTCTTTTTACTTTTTTTAACATAGCTACTAGAAATCTTTAAAATTACGTAAGTGGTTTATATTATATTTCTACTGGACAGCTCTCCTTTATATGCATTATCTCATTATTCCACAAATTCGTTCAACAAATATTTACTGTATAGCTTATATGTGCCAGACACTAGGCTAGGCACTGGAGCTACAGCAGTGAACAAAATAAACCAAAATCTCTGCTCTTATGGAGCTTCCATTTCTAGGTCATGTCAGGCCTGGTACTGCTTCTGTAAAGATTACAGCCTAGGAAACCCTATGGGGCAGTACTACAGGGGATTCAATGGCAAGGAAAAAAAGGAGGTCCCTCCCTCATGAAGCTTACCCTCTATGGAGGAGGCTGAAATTAAACACAGAAACCCACTAAGTGCTGCACAACCACAAACCTAGGCAAGAGCTCTGTAGAAAGAGAACACGGTGTAGGCCTCAGACTGTGGCTGCCTCAGGCCAGGATAGGGGTGTGGGGTGGCCAGGTGAAAGGGGTGGGACTGGACAGAGGGAGTGTCAGCAGAGGGAACTGCTTGGGCAAAGAAGGCCAGAGGGCCAAATTGGAGAGTGTGGTAGAAGACGAGACCAGGGAGTGGAGTGGTCTAGCGATGTAGACCCCTGTATGCAGGTAACGACCTGCTTTCACCTGGCCATTCTGCTCCCAAGCCTCCCGTGGCTCCGTTTGGCTGCACATTCCACAAACTATAGTTGGTTTTCAATGACTACACCAGGAGAAGCAGAAATCTGGAGGTCGTCTGTGACTCCTCCTTCTTCCTCATCCCCCATGTCTATTCGACAAACATTTAGAAAGTGTCTCTGGTGTCCAGGGACCATGTTAAGCTGTGAGGGCAGTGGTGGTTCAGTGATAGAATTCTCACCTCCCATGCAGGAGACCTGGGTTCAACTCCCAGCCAAGGCACCCCAGGCACAGCCACTACTCGTGTGTCAATCCTGACCCTATAGGACAGAATAGAACTGCCCCATAGAGTTTCCAAGAAGTGCCTGGTGAATTCAAACTGCCGGCCTTTTGGTTAACAGCCGTAGCTCTTCACCACCACACCACCAGGGTTTCCAACTAGGAAGAAAGGCTTAGCAACCTACTTCAGAAAAGCAGCCAATGAAAAGCCTCCAGATCACAATGAACCTATCCCACTGGGCATGGGGCACCATGAGATGGGTACTAACAACAACATATACACACCAGGGTACAAAATGGACAAGGCACCACCCTCTTGAGAATTACAGTCTGTCTACATTCTAAATAGCTCTATGAGCACAACCTGTTCCAAGCCACCCATCATTTCCCCTGGTCCCTGTACTGACCTCGCCACTGTTTCCCAGGCTCCATACTTCCTCCTGTTTTAATTCCTTCTCTATACAGCTGCGAGATGCATCTTTTAAAGACATAAATCTGCATTTTGTAAGTATGAATCGTCACGTCTGTTGTTTTCATCTCGGCCCCATATTTGTTTCCTTTTTAGCTCTTACACAGTCTGTAACTATTAATCTGCTTACTGGTTTAGGTAAGAATGTAGGCTCTGAAAATTATGGCAGATCGAACATATGCATCTAATTTAACTCCCTCCCAAAATTCCACTAAAACTACAGTAAAGAGGTTTTGTTAAAGGCACAAACCCACTCAGATGAGGAAAATGAGTGAGGAGACAATAGCACAGCATTAGGAAGCTGGGAAACAGATGGTCAGGTGGAAACTAAACAGCAAACCCGAGAAAACTGTGCCCTGAACTGGATGCAGGGAAAGAGAAGAACCGACCCAAAGCGGGCTCCCCAAAAGGCTCAGGTACCTCTTTAAGTGGCGGTGACGGGATATCAAATAAGGAGAAGCTGTTGAAAACTGTTTCAGAATCGTCAGAACCTGGCCGCTTCTTCCCCAATCCCAGCAGAAAACTGGTGCTTTATTCTCTGCATGAAATACAAGAGGGTTACTAGAGTGGGGGACCACAAGCACAGCTGAGGGCAGGAATAAACCAAAAAACGAAACCTCTTGCCGTAGAGTCGATTCCAACTCATAGCGACTCTATGGGACAGAGAAGAACCGTAGGGTTTCTGAGGAGCTGCTGGTGGATTTGAACTGCCAACCTTTTGGTTAGCAGCCTGAGCTCTTAACCATTGCACCACCAGGGCTCTGAAGGCAGATGATTATGTGAACATATGCACCATGAATGCTGAGGCCACTGCCCCAACCCTGCTCCCCAATATAACTCCCACAAAGTTAGCAGCCATGGTTTTGCTCCCTAGACAGGAGATTGGAAAAAGTTTCCTCTGAGGAAATCTGACCAGGCCAAGAGGAAAGACCTACTGTTAATATCCTCAGAGAGATAAAATACTATATCTATGATACAAGAACAGGATGTTATTATGAAAAACAATGACAAAAAAGCCCTTGAAAATCAGAAACTCAATAAAAGGGCTGGAAGATAAATTTCAGGAAATCTTCTAGAAAGTACAGCAAACAGAAAAAGAGGTAGGAAACAGGAGAGGGGAGGAGAGAATTAGGGGAGTGGTCCAGGAAATGCAACATGTGAATAATAGGAATTCAAGAGAAAACATGGAAAGTAGATGAGAGGAATCATCAATTGAAATCTTAAGAAAATTCTCCGGAACTGAGGGATATATGTCTCTATATTGAAAGGTGCCTCCAAGTGCTCAGTGCAATGGATGAAAATAAACTCATGCCAAGGCTACTATCATGAAATGTCACAACCCTGGAAACAAAGAGAAAATCCTACAGCTCCCAAAGTAGAAAAGAGATGCCCTACAAAGAACAAGGAATGGCTTGGACTTTTCAATAGCAGGACTAAAGAAAAAAATTTCCAACTAGAATTTTCTATAATAATGATAACTAAACTTTTAAAGCACTTACTATATGCCAGGCACTGCTATAAGAGTTTTTTCATAGATTATCTACCCAGCCAAATTATTTTTTTATTGTTGAAAACATATACACACATAACACATTTGCCAATTCGACTTTTTTTTACACGTACAGTTCAGTGACACCAATTACAAAAATCTTGTTGTTCAACGATCACCAGTACTCATTGCCAAATTTCCCGTCACCATAAACAGATACTCAATGCTTCCTAAAAAGTGACTCCTACTTTTCCCCTCCCCTACTGCCCCTGTTGGAGCCCTGGTGGCACAGTGGTTAAGAGCCTGGCTGCTAACCAAAAGGTCAGCAGTTGGAATCCATCAGTGCTCCTTGGAAACCCTACAGGCCAGTTCTACTCTGTCCTATAGCGTCATTATGAGTCAGAATCGACCTGATGGCAATGGGTTTGGTTTTTGGTTTACTACCATGGTGCAGTGGTTAGGAGCTCAGCTTCTAACCAAAAGGTTGGCAGTTGGAATTTACTGCCACTCTTTGGAAACCCTATGAGGCAGTTCTACTCTGCCCTACATGGTCGCTATAGTCAGAATCGACTCGACAGCAACTTTTTTTTTTAACTGCCCCTGGTAGCCAGCTTTTCAACTGGAGAAAGAGGTGGCAGTCTTCTTCCATAAAGATTTACAACCTTGGAAATCCTATGGGACAGATCTACTATGTCCTATAGGGTCACTATGAGATGGAACAACTCGACGGCAATGGGATTTTGTCTGTTTGTGGTTGACTTACTTCACTCAACATAATGTTTTCAAGGTTCATCCATGTCGTAGCATGTATCAGGATTTCAATTCTCTTTATGACTGGGTGATATTCCATTGTACGTATATCAGCCGAATTATTATTTTTTAAATTGTACTTTAGATGAAGGTTTACAGAACGAACTAGTTTCTCATCAGTTAGTACACACACTGTTTCATGACATTGGTTAACAACCCCACAACATGTCAATACCCTCTCTTCTCAACCCTGGGTTCCCTATTACCAGCTTTCCTGTTCCCTCCTGCTTTCCAGTCCCTGCCCCAGGGCTTGTGCACCCCTTTAGTCTTGTTTTGTTCCATAGGCCTGTTCAATCTTTGGCTGAAGGGTAAAACTCAGGAGTGGCCTCATTACTGAGCTGAAAGGGTGTCCATGGGTCGTACTTTCAGGGTTTCTCTAGTCTCTGTCAGGCCGGCAAGTCTGGTCTTTCTTTTTGAGTTAGAATTTTGTTCTACATTTTTCTCCAGTTCTATCCAGGATGGTCTATTGTGATTCCTGTCAGAGCAGTCAGTGGTGGTAGCTAAGCACCATCTAGTTGTACTAGACTCAGTTTGGTGGAGGCCAACGTGGTCCATTAGTCCTTTGGACTAATCTTTCCATTGTGTCCTTAGTTTTCTTCATTCTTTCTTGCTCCTGAAGGGGTGAGACCAGTGGAGTATCCTAGATGGGCACTCACAGGCTTTTAAAATCCCAGACACTACTCGCCAAAGCAGAAAGTAGAACATATTCTTTATAAACTATGTTATGCCAATGAAGCTAGATTTTCCCTGAGCAGCCAAATTATTAAAGGTGAAGGCAGAATGAAGATATTTACAAACATGCAAAGTCTCAGAAATATCACTTCCTCTAGGTCAGCACAGCTGGGCTAAACCAAAAGCAAAGGAGTTTCCTGAATACAACCAAACTCTTCGAAGGCCAGAGTAGCAGGGACGGGGGTCTGGGAACTATGGTTTCAGGGGACATCTGGGTCAATTGGCACAATGAAATGTATTAAGAAAACATTCTGCATCCTACTTTGGTGAGTGGTGTCTGGGGTCTTAAACGCTAGCAAGCAGCCATCTAAGGTGCATTAATTGGTCTCAACCCACCTGGAGCAAAGGAGACTGGAGAACACCAAAGACACAAGGTTATTAAGAGCCCAAGAGACAGAAAGGGCCACACAAACCAGAGACTACATCAGCCTGAGACCAGAAGAACTAGATGGTGCCCAGCTACCACCGATGACTGCCTGACGGGGAACACAACAGACAATGCGAGATGGAGCAGGAGAACAGCGGGATGCAGACCTCAAATTCTCATAAAAAGACCAGACTTAACGGTCTGCCTGAGACTAGAAGAACCCCAGAGGTCATGGTCACCAGACCCCCTATTAGCCCAAGACTGGAACCATTCCCAAAGCCAACTCTTCAGACAGGGATTCGACTGGACTATAAGACAGAAAATGATACTGATGAGGAGTGAGCTTCTTGGCCCAAGTAGACACATGAGACTATGTGGGCAGCTCCTGTCTGGAGGCAAGATAAGGCAGAGGGGGACAGGAGCTGACTGAACGGACACAGGGAATACAGGGTGGAAAAGAGGAATGTGCTGTCTCATCACCGGGAGAGAAGCTAGGAGTACCATAGCAAGGTGTGTATAAGTTTTTGTATGAGAAACTGACTTAATTTGTAAACTTTCACTTAAAGCATAATAAATAAAAAGTCACCTCCCACATGCCCTTTTTCCAAGAAGCTACTGGAGGAGATGTTCCACAAAAAGGATAGAGTAAATCAAAAAAGAAGCAACCCCAGTATGGGAAAGAGGTGATGGGAATCCCTAGGATAATGATGGAGATCCTGGATCAGAGGCAGATTTACTTCAGGTTCTGTACTTTCACAGCCCCATAAGTGCTGGAAGTTGTAGGGGGTTCTAGGTGGGCAGGAGAAGTCAGATTGTAATCTGGAAGCGTTTCTGCTAGATTGCCCAATGAGATCTCAGAAGAAAAGGTCCTGAGTCTCCAAAAGATCTGAAGCTCCAGTAATTTAGTGCAATTTCTTGTATCAATCTGAACAAATTATACCTAAGTTTGTATTCTTTTCTAAAAGGGCCCCCAGATTGTATAAGCTTCAGACTCTATGAAATCTGGATCTTTCCTGCCCAGAGTGATAGCTGTTCATGAGGTATAAAGAACAAACACTCCAGACTGAAGCCCAATAGAAGACTCCAAGACTAATTTCTTCAAAGTCATGAAACTGATAGAATTCCGGTTGTGGTAGTCACGGAGATGCACCTCCTATCTCCCCCCTTCAAGGAAGGGCTTGCAGCCCAGGTGCAGGGAGTTTGGACAGCAGACAGCCTCCAGCTTCCTCAGGGATGGTCTCAGATACAGAGTAGTGCCTGGACCAAGCTCATATCCTTCTTCGGGGCATCTCACCTTGGGTGACTGAGCCAGCCAGGGGTATAAAGGCCTGGTCATTTCAGGCCAATTTGGGACATTCTGATAGGCAATTCTCACTCCAGAGCTCCCTGCCACCTTGGCCTTGGCTTTGTCAGGCCTGGATCGCAGTTCTACTCCCTCTGCCCAACACCTGATTTGTCTGACATCTTGAGAAGAGATTTAGACAATTGGTGGAGAGTGGAGTACATAAAATCTTAGCAAGTGACAAAAACAGGACAATTATTAACCCCAGGGAAAACAAAAAATTATATAGCAAAGAAAAAGTAATTATAGCTTACATATAATAATGAAAACACTGAATACTAAATATTGATCTAACCAAAATTATGTTATTAAAATTATGTTGGGAGTTTGGGGAGATGAGGATTACATGTAGGGTAGGGGTAGGTGATGGAAGACAAGAGTTAAAAGTCAGATTGTAAACCGACAGCATTTGTGCTAGATCACCTAATGAGATCTCAGAAGAAGAGCATTAAAACTTTATCTTCCAAAAATAGGGACAACGTTAGGAGCCCTAATACAAGGCATAAACAGAATACAAAACATTACCAAAAATGAAGAAGAGAAACCAGATAACTGGGAGCTCCTAAAAATCAAACACCTATGCTCATCTAAAGACTTCACCAAAAGAGTAAAAAGACCACCTACAGATTGGGAAAGAATTTTCAGCTATGACATCTCCGACCAGCGCCTGATCTCTAAAATCTGTATGATTCTGTCAAAACTCAACCACAAAAAACAAACAACCCAGTCAAGAAGTGGGCAAAGGATATGAACACGCACTTCAGTAAAGAAGATATTCAGGCAGCTAACAGATACATGAGAAAATGCTCTTAATCATTAGCCATTAGAGAAATGTAAATTAAAACTACGATGAGATTCCATCTCACTCCAACAAGGCTGGCGTTAATCCAAAAAACACAAAATAATAAATGTTGGAGAGGCTGCGGAGAGATTGGAACTCTTATACACTGCTGGTGGGCATGTAAAATGGTACAACCACTTTGGAAATCTATCTGGCATTATCTTAAACAGTTAGAAATAGAACTACCATACAACCGAGAAATCCCACTCCTGGGAATATACCCTAGCGAAATAAGAGCCTTCACACGAACAGATATATGCACACCCATGTTTATTGCAGCTCTGTTTACAATAGCAAAAAGCTGGAAGCAACCAAGGTGTCCATCAACGGATGAATGGTTAAATAAATTGTGGTATATTCACACAATGGAATAAAAAAAAAATTACTACGTGTCAATAAAGAACAGTGACGAATCTGTGAAACATTTCATAACATGGAGGAACCTGGAAGGCATTATGCTGAGTGAAATTAGTCAGAGGCAAAAGGACAAATATTGTATAAGACCACTATTATAAGATCTTGAGAAATAGTATAAACTGAAAAGAATACATACTTTTGTGGTTACGAGGGGGGGAGGGAGGGAGGGTAGGAGAGGGGTGTTTTACTAATTAGTTAGTAGATAAGAACTACTTTAGGTGAAGGGAAGGACAATACTCAATACATGGAAGGTCAGCTCAACTGGACTGGACTAAAAGCAAAGAAGTTTCCGGGATAAACTGAATGCTTCAAAGGTCAGCGGAGCAAGGGCGGGGGGTTGGGGACTATGGTTTAAGGGGATTTCTAAGTCAATTGGCAAAATCATTCTATTCTGAAAACATTCTGCATCCCACTTTGAAGTGTGGCGTCTGGGGTCTTAAATGCTAACAAGCGGCCATCTAAGATGCATCAGTTGGTCTCAGCCCACCTGGATCAAAGGAGAATGAAGAACACCAAGGTCACACGATAACTATGAGCCCAAGAGACAGAAAGGGCCACATGAACCAGAGACTTACATCATCCTGAGACCAGAAGAACTAGTTGGTGCCCGGCCACAACCGATGACTGCCCTGACAGGGAACACGACAGTGAACCCCTGAGGGAGCAGGAGAACAGTGGGATGCAGACCCCAAATTCTCACAAAAAGACCATACTTATTGGTCTAACTGAGACTAGAGGAATCCCGGCGGTCATGGTCCCCGAACCTTCTGTTGGCCTGGGACAGGAACCATTCCCAAAGACAACTCCTCAGACATGGAAGGGACTGGACAGTGGGTAGGAGAGAGATGCTGATGAAGAGTGAGCTACTTGTATCAGGTGGACACTTGAGACTGTGTTGGCATCTCCTGTCTGGAGGGGGGATGGGAGGATAGAGAGGGTTGGAAGCTGGCAAAATTGTCACGAAAGGAGAGACTGGAAGGGCTGACTCATTAGGGGGAGAGCAAGTAGGAGTATGGAGTAAGGTGTATATAAACTTATATGTGACAGACTGACTTGATTTGTAAATGTTCACTTGAAGCTCAATAAAAATTAAAAAAAAAAAAAAAACTTTATCTTCCATAGTGGGAAATCAAGAGATAGTGTCCCAAACCAAACCATTGTTGTTTTTAGGTGCCATACAACAGAACAAAACACTGCCTGGTTCTGAGCCATCCTCACAATCTTTGCTATGTTTGAGCCCATTGTTGCAGCCAATCCATCTCGTTGAGGGTCTTCCTCTTTTTCGCTGACCCTCTACTTTACTTGACCCTCTTTCAGGGACTGGTCCCTCCTAATAACATGTCCAAAGTATGTGAGATGAAGTCTTCACTTCTAAGGAGCCTTCTGGCTGTACTCCCAAGACAGATTTGTTTGTTTTTCTGGCAGTCCATGGTATATTCAGTATTCTTGCCAACACCATAATTCAAAGCTGTCAATTCATCTTCGATCTTCCTTATTCATTGGCCAGCCTTCACAAGCATATGAGGAGATTGAAAATACCATGTTATTTAGAGATAAATATATTGCTGTTGTTGGGAGCCCTTGAGTTGATTCTGACTCATAGTGACCCCGTGTAACAGAGTAGAATTGCCCCATAGGGTTCTCTTGTCTGTAATCTCTTTTTGTGTGTGTGTGTGTGCTTCAGGTGAAGATTTACAGAGGAAATTCATTTCTCATTAAACAATACACATATTGTTTTGTGACATTTGTTGCCAACCCTGTGACCTGTCAACGCTCTCCCTTTCTCGACCTTGGGTTTCCAATTACCAGCTTTCCTGTCCCCTCCTGCCTTCTCATCCTTGCCCCTGGGCTGGCGTGTCCATTTAGCCTCGTATACGTGGTTGAGCTATGTGTTTTATTCTTTGTTTTATGGGCCTGTCTAATCTTTGGCTGAAGGGTTTACCTCAGAAGTGACCTCAGTACTGAGTTAAAAGAGTGTTAGGGGACCATACTTTCACGGTATCCGCAGTCTCTGCCAGACCAGTAAGACTAGTCCTTTTTTGTGAGTTTGAATTTTGTTCTACATGTTTCTCCACCTCTGCCCAGGACCATCTATTGTGATCCCTGTCGGAGCAGTCAGTGGTGGTAGCCCGGGACCATCTAGTTGTGCTAGACTCAGTCTGGTGGAGACTGTCGTAGTTGCAGTCTGTTAGTCCTCTGGACTAATCTCTCCCTTGTGTGTTTGGGTTTCTTTATTCTCCATTGCTCCAGATGGGGTGGGACCAGTGGAGTATCTAAATGGCCACTCACAAGCTTTTACGACCTCAGGCACTACTCACCAGAGTTGGATGTAGAACATTTTCTTTATAAACTATGTTACCCCAATTGACCTCGATGTCTCCTAAGACCATGGTCCCCAGCCCTCAGCCCAACAATTGAGTCCCTCTGGGAGTTTGGATGTGTCTATGAACCTTCTATGACTTTGCCTTGGTCAAGTTGTGCTGACTTCCCCAGTATTTTGTACTGTCTTACCCTTCGCCAAAGTTGCCACTTATCTATTGTCTAGTTAGTGTTTTAACCTCCCCATCCCTCCCGTCCCTCATAAACATCAAAGATTGTTTCTATGTGTAAACCTTTTCATGAGTTTTTATAATAGTGGTCTCATACAGTATTCATCCTTTTGTGATTGACTTATTTTACTTAGCGTAATGCCCTCCAGATTCATCCATGTTGTGAGATGTTTCACAGATTCATCATTGTTCTTTATGGTTGCATAGTATTCCATAGTGTGTATTACCATAGTTTGTTTATCCATTCATCTGTTGATGGGCATTTATTTAGGTTGCTTCCATCCTTTTGCTATTGTGAATAATGCTGCAATGAATATGGGTGTGCATATGTCTATTTGTGTGACAGCTCTTTTTCTCTAGGATTGCTGAATTATATATTTCTATTTCTAGCTTTTTAAGAAAGTGCCATAATGTTTTCCAAAATGGTTGTATTATTTTGCATTCCCACCAGCAGTGCGTAAGAGTTCTCCCTGAAGCTTCTCCAGCATTTGTTATTTTCTTTTTTTTTTATTTGTGCCAGTAATGTTGTGGGGTGAGATGGTATCTTATTGTGGTTTTGATTTGCATTTCTCTAATGGCTAGTGATCTCAAGAATTTCCTCATGTGTCTATTAGCCGCCTGAAAGCCTTCTTAGGTGAAGGGTCTGCTCATATCCTTTGCGCAATTTAAGTTGTATTATCTGTCTTTTTGTTTTAGAGGTGTTGGATTTTCCTACAGACTTTAGATATTAGACCTTTGTCAGATATGTCATAGCCAAAATTTTTTTCCCAGTCTGTAGGTTCTCTTTTTACTCTTTCGGTGAATTTTTTTTTTATATATATAATTTTTATTGTGCTTTAAGTGAAAGTTTACAGATCAAGTCAGTCTCTCACATGAAAACTTATATACACCTTGCTACATACTCCCGATTACTCTCTCCCTAATGAGACAGCCCGCTCCCTCCCTCCACTCTCTCTTTTCGTATCCATTTCACCAGCTCCTAACTCCCTCTACCCTCTCAACTTCCTTATAGGCAGGAGATACCAACATAGTCTCAAATGTCCACCTGATCCAAGAAGCTCACTCCTCACCAGCATTCCTCTTCAACCCATTGTCCAGTCCAATCCCTGTCTGAAGAGTTGCCTTCGGGAATGGTTCCTGTCCTGGGCCAACAGAAGGTCTGGGGGCCATGACCACCGTGATCCTTCTAGTCTCAGTCAGACCATTAAGTCTGGTCTTTTTATGAGAATTTGGGGTCTGCATCCCACTGCTCTCCTGCTCCCTCAGGGGTTCTCTGTTGTGTTCCCCGTCAGGGCAGTCATCGGTTGTAGCCAGGCACCATCTAGTTCTTCTGGTCTCAGGATGAGGTAAGTCACTGGTTCATGTGGCCCTTTCTGTGTCTTGGGCTTGTAATCGCCTTGTGTCCTTGGTGTTCTTCATTCTCCTTTGATCCAGGTGGGTTGAGACCAACTGATGCATCTTAGGTGGCTGCTTGCTAGCATTTAAGACCCCAGATGCCACTCTTCAAAGTAGGATGCAGAATGTTTTCTCTATAGATTTTATTATGGCAATTGACTTAGATGTCCCCTGAAACCATGGTCCCCAAGCCCCTGCCCCTGCTACGCTGGCTTCGAAGCATTCAGTTTGTTCAGGAAACTTCTTTGCTTTTGGTTTAGTCCAGTTGTGCTGACCTACCCTGTGTTGTGTATTGTCTGTTCCTTCACCTAAAGTAGTTCTTATCTACCGTCTAATTAGTGAATAACCTTCTCCCACCTCCCCTCTCTCCCCACTCTCGTAACCGCAAATGAATGTCTTCTTCTCAGTTTAAACTGTTTCTCAAGTTCTTATAATAGTGGTCTTATACAATATTTGTCCTTTTGCAACTGACTAATTTCACTCAGCATAATGCCTTCCAGCTTCCTCCATGTTATGAAATGTTTCACGGATTCATCGCTGTTCTTTATCAATGCGTAGTATTCCATTGTGTGAATATACCATAATTTATCCATTCATCCTTCGATGAGCACCTTGGTTGCTTCCATCTATTTGCTATTGTAAACAGTGCTGCAATAAACATGGGTGTGCATATATCTGTTTGTGTAAAGACTCTTATTTCTCTAGGATATATTCCGAGGAGTGGAATTGCTGGATCTTATGGTAGTTCTGTTTCTAGCTTTTTAAGGAAGTACCAAATCGATTTCCAAAGTGGTTGTACCATTTTACATTGGTGAAGTTTTTTGATGAGCCTAAGCGTTTATTTTTTTTATAAGATCCCAGTTATCTAGCTTATCTTCTGGTGTTTGTGTATTGTAAGTTATGGTTTTTATTCTATTTATGCTGTGTATTAGGGCCTCTATCATTGACCCCATTTTTCTTTTATGATCTTTATAATATTTGGTTTATATTTACATTTTTCATCCATTTTTAATTAGTTTTGTGTATGGTGTGAGGTATGAGACATGTTTCATTTTTACAGATGGACATCCAGTTTTGCTAGTATGGCTTGTTAAAAAGATTGTCTTTTCCCCATTTAATGGACTTTGGGCCTTTGTCAAAGATCAGGTGACCATAGGTGTATGGATTTACTTCTGGGTTGTTGATTCTGTTCCATTGGTCAACGTGTCTGTTGTTGTACCAGTAGGACCAGTGTGCTTTGACTACTGTAGCTGTATAGTAGATTCTGAAGTCAGGTTCCTGTCAAGTTGATTCCGACTCATAGTCACCCTATAGGACAGAGTAGAACTGCCCCATAAGGTTTCCAAGGAGTGGCTGATGGATTCAAACAGCCAACTTTTTGTTTAGCAGCCAAGGCTCCCTTCTTCAATAAGAAAAAAAAAAAAAAATTTTTTTTTTTTTTTTTTTTCTTCAATAGTGCTTTACTTATCCAGGCCTCTTTCTACTCTTTATTTCACTTATTTCTGATCTGATCTTTATTATTTCCTTTTCTCTGGTGGCTGTGGGCTTCTTCTGCTGCTCTTTCTATTTGTTCAAATTGTATAGCTAACATTTTGATTTTGTCCTTTTCTTTTTATTTGATGTGTGCATCTATTGCTATAAATTGACCTCTGAGCACTGCCTTTACTGTGTCCCAAAGGTTCAGGTATAATGTGTTTTCATTCTCATCTGATTCTAGGAATTTATTTATTCCATCTTTGATTTCTTCTATTATCCAGTGATTTTTAAGCAAGGTATTCAGTTTCCATGTGTTTGACTTTTTTTTTTTTTTTTTTCCTTGCTCTTCCTGTTATTACTTTGGTGGCCTTGTGATCAGAGAAGACGCTTTGTATTATCTCAATGTTTTGGATTTTGTTGAGAGTTCCTTTGTGGCCTAAAGATGTATTCTGGAGAATGTTCTATGTGCATTGGAAAAGAATGTATACTTTGCTGCTGTTGGGTGGAGTGTTAGATATATGTCTATGAGGTCAAACTGGTTGATTGTGGCCTCTGGATCTTCTGTATCTTTGTTGAGTTTATTTCTAAATATTCTGTCCTTTACCAACAGTGGTATGTTGAAGTCTCCTACTGTTATTGTGGAACTGTCAATTTCTCTTTTCAGTGCTGTTAGAGTTTATGTATTTTGTAGCCCTGTCACTGGGTACATAGGTATTTATTATGGCTATGTCCTCATGGGAAACCCTGTGGTGTAGTGGTTAAGTGCTATGGCTGCTAACCAAAAGGTCAGTGGTTCAAATCCATCAGGTGCTCCTTGGGAACTCTATGGGTCAGTTCTACTCTGTCCTATAGGGTTGCTATGAGTCAGAATCAACTTGACAGCAGTGGGTTTGGTTTAGTTGGTTTATGTCCTCATGGTGGACTGTTCCTTTAATCATATATAATGTCCTTCTTTGTCTTTTATGGTGGATTTTGCTTTAAAGTCTATTTTATCTGAGATTAGTATTGGCACTCCTGCTTTTTTTTTATTGCTATTTACTAGATTTTTTTTCCATCCTTTGATTTTTAATATATTTATGTCTTTGTTTCTAAGGTGTGTCTCTCATAGACAGCGTACTGGTGGGTCCTTTTTTTTTTTTTTTTTCCATTCTGTCACTCTCTGTCTCTTTATGCATGCATTAACCCACTTATGTTCAGTGTGATTATCGATAGGTGTGACTATATTACTGTCATTTTGTAGTGCTTTTTTTTCTTGGTGCTGATGTTTTCTTTGTTCCTCTTACTTTCCTGTGCTGAATTCCCTTTATTTGTGGATTTTCTTTTTTGGTTCTTTTGTTTTTGTAGACTCTGTGTTTACTGAGACTTTGTTTTTCTTCTTTATGAGTAGGTTTGTTAACTTTCTTTGTGGTTACCTTGAAACTTACCTCTATCTTCCTAAGTTTAAACTAGTCTTTCATTACTTGATATCACCTTGACTTCCTCTGCATTTGAAAGTTCTATACCTACACTGTTTATTCCCTCTTTTATTGTTCTGATGTTGTTGTCATTTACAAATTGACAACATCTCTGGTTCCCTGTTTTAAATCTTTTAGTTTTGTTTTTTGTCTGTAATATGGAAGCAGATCACCATGTCTTCCTCCCATGGAGCTACTGGGTGAGTTCAAACCACTGAGCTTTTGGCTAGCAGCCGAGAGCTTAACCAGTTGCACTACCAGAGCTCCTTGATAAATATATAAACCCATTGCTGTAGCGTTGATTTTGACTCATGGCAACCCTATAAGACAGAGTAGAACTGCTCCATAGGGCTGCCAAAAAGTGGCTAGTAGATTTGAACTACCGACCTTTTGGTTAGCAAACACTTAACCACTGTGCCACCAGGACTCCTGATAAATATATAGTTACATATTATTTATTACTTGAAAGTGGGCACCTCTAAAAAAGTGGAAATAGGAGAAGGGGTGGTAGACTGCTCTTCCGTTTTCACAGAAAACCTTACAATACCTATTACCTCTTTAAACTGTGCACATTTAACTTTAGTTGACAAAAGAAAATGATTCTGAAGGCAGGAATCACAACAATTCTGTTACTATAAGACCCACAATGCTCTGCCTGTAGTAAGTAGGTGCTCAGGAAGTATTTGTTATTCAAGTAATTGAATAAAAGTCATCCCCCTACTGGAAACACTTAATGGTTTCCTGTTGTGCACAGCATGAAGGCCACACTCCTTATGATGCCTTCAGGGCCTTGCATGATCTGGCCTCTGCAAAATCCCCTCCCTTAGTCTTCCTCATGCTTCTTTCAGGTGCTCACATACACATTGCTCCTTCCTGCCTCAGGGCCTTTGCACATGCTGTTCCTTTCACCTTGTACACTCTTCACCACTACCACCTGGTTCTCTCCCACTCATTGTCAGATTTCAGCTCAAAAGTCATTTCCTCCAGCAGGCCCTTCCTGTCTCCTACTCTCTCTGTTCACCAGCTGGATGGGGCCATGGTGGGCCTATCCAGGATCTCAAAGGGCCTTGTATGCCACGTTAAGGCATTTGCTCAATATGTGAAAGAGAACGGGGAGCCATCAAAGAGTGACTATTCTGGTAGGTCTGGGACTCAAAGAGCATTATGAAAATCAGCAAGCTCCTTGCATGGGACATAAACAGATCCCCTTTGTTCAACAAAGAGCATTTTGCAGAATGGGACATGATACCTCTGGGGGTTTTAGTGGTGATTTAGCGGTATATGGCCAAATATTTTTTAATAGTTACATGTTTATTTTGATGAGTATTTGAAAAAATAAAACTTGAACATTTCATGGCTATTACTGTTTAGGACAAACTTCATGAGACTGATGTTCTGTTAATCAGCTAAAATTTGGAACCTCCTGCTCAAGTCAACCAACCCATTGCACTTAGTCGATTCCAACTCATAGCAACCCTAGAAGACAGAGTAGAACTGCGCCATAGGGTTTCCAAGGAGCAGGTGGTGGATTTGAACTGCCGACTGAGCTCTTAGCCACTGCTGCCACCAGGGCTCCAAACTCACCAAGTACCCTGAAAATCCCTCCGCATCTATATATACACAATTCCTCTTCCTGCCCACTGCTATAGAAATTCTACACATCCTTCTAAGACCCAGTGGAATCCTCCCTCATGAAAATGACCCCCAAACAGGACAGGTGAGTGAGTGGCATAGTTGTTAAAAGCCAGGGCTTAGTAATTCAGTCCACAGCTAGATGTGTTATTTGGACAAGTCACTGAACCTCTCTGAATCTGTTTTCCTCATCTATTTGATGGTAACAATAATGGTGCCTATTTTTAGAGGACTGTGGTGAGAATTCAGCCATCCTGCACATAAAAGCACTGGGTAAGAGCCTAGTACATAGTAAAAAAAAAAACACACCAAACCCTTAGATAGGCAATGATACTGGTGAAGAATGAGCTTTTTGGACTAAGTAGACACATGAGACCATGTTGGCATCTTCTGTCTGAAGGGGCGATGAGAGGGTAGAGGGGATCAGAAGCTGGCTGAATGGACACAAAAAGAGAGTGGAGGGAAGGAGTGTGCTGTCGCATTACAGGGAAAGGAATTAGGAGTATATAGCAAGGTTTTTTGGGTTTTTTTTTTTTAGCAAGGTGTTTATAAATTTATAAGTCTGACTTGATTTGTAAACTTTCACCTAAAGCACAATTAAAAAAAAAAAAAAAACCCAAACCTGTTGCCTTTGAGTCGCTTCCTGACTCATAGTGACCCTATCCAACAGAGTAAAACTTTCCAAGGAGGGGCTGGTGTATTCAAAATGCCGACTTTTTGGTTAGCAGCCAAACACTAAAATACTGCATATAGTAAGCCCTCCTTAAATGTTACCTGTTATTTTTAAGAACCATGAATATAAAAGGGCTTTGCATGCTGTAAAATGCTCCTTATTTTAACTATTCATCTTTGTATGCTTCCTTCAGACAATGATATTGCATAATATAGTAGGTGCTCAGCCAAGGGTGGTAGGTTGGGGGCCTTGCTGCCTTTGGGAGGAATTATTCTCTCTTCTCATCCAGACCGGGTTGCTCGGTGAGGCGGAGGGCGTGCTGGGCGCCCACACCTCGGTCTGGCGCCGTCCACAGCAGGGTTCAGCGCGAAAGGCACCGCGCCCAGTCATCCGTTGCCCTGGGAACCTCTTCTCCACTATTGGAACAGCTCTCGGAAGGGGGCGGGGCCTCGAAACCCATCGCCCCGAGGGCCGCCCTTCCCGGGGTCCCTGGGGTTGGTCCCTCCAAACCCTTAGGGGTCTCGCAGTGCCAGGCAGTTGCTACTCGCTCCAGCCACAAGATGGCGGCGCAGAGCCGCGCTCCGCGCCCTACCTGGGAGGCGCTGGGGAGGCAGCGCCCACCAGGGGTGGGCCTCCTCGGTCCGGTTCTCCACCCCCTGCCAGGAAGGGTAGGGCATCCAGACCGAGAGGGTCGCTGTGCGAGACTGGATGTTCCGCAACGCTCACTTCAATACTCTCGCTGGGCCCTGGATCCCGGATCCTAAATCGGGCATGCTCCTCTGCTCACGTGACTCGCCCTCCACCCTCGACGGTCTCTACCGAGGTCGCCCCGCCCGCTGCGAGCTCGCGCTGCGCACCTGGCGGGCACCCGGCCAGCTCCCCTCGGCCCGCCCCTACTCAGGCTCCGGCTTTGGGCCTGCTGGGCCCAAACCGAGCGTCCCGCCTCACTCCCAACGGCGCCGGCCAGGAGGAAAGGGCTGGGCTCGAACTCTGCGGCCCACACGCCACAAGCCCCGAGTGCACTCCATCTCGGGGGAAGGAAGAAGCCTCCGCTTCCGACTCCTGGACCTCAGGACCCCGGCATATTTCCCAGGCCTTCCTGAACGCCGCGACCGCCCACCATGCCCCACCCCTCCGATGCGGGTCCTGGGGACCAATGGGCCCCAGGAACTTGACAGACGAGGGGGTCCTCTCGCAGGCGTAGCGAACGGAGCACGCGCGGGCACGTGTGGGGGCGGGGCCGGTGGGCTCGGGTCCGCGGGCGGAGGAGGAACGCGAGGTCGGCGCGCGCTGGGTGATGGGAGCCGGAACTATGCGGAAATGGGGGGAGGGTCGCTGGACGCGGAAGGGCTGGGCAGACCCGGGCTCCTGCTCTCCTGGGGGTGGGGCAGGGTTCGGCCAATGGTTTGGGGGATCATGGGGCGTACTAGACTTGGGCACTGGAGGGGCTGGGTCTAGGGTTTAACCTACCCTGGTTGGGCCCGGGTTTGCGCCTCACATACGAGAAGGGCCCGCGGGGGCTAGGGAGGAGGCGGGTACCCCACCCTCTGAGCAGGGTTCTGGGAACCAGACAGGAAATCCTGGGACTCAATGTGAGGGCTAGATCTGGAGGCGGTAGTGTTTACAGAGACTAGTTTATAGGGGCCCTTAGTGTGTCATCGCCCTCATTTCCCCCAAATTCCAGGAACTGCCCAGGCTTGTCCCCCAAGTATTTGGGGACTCAACGGCTCTCTCCCTTCACACGCTGCGGGGCAGGACCAACTCTGAGAACCCGTCAAGGCGCGGCGGTCTCTCGGAGCCCCTCCCTTACTGTCAATTTCAACAAAATTGGCAGGGGGTGTCTCTCGGGCCACGAGCCAAATCCAGAAAGACCTCCAAGCCCTAGGGCCTTCTCTTCCCCTGCCTTCTTGTGGCTCCAGCAAACCTCATTCTCCTTAGGCACTAGGAGGGTCCCCACTGAGGGGAACCTCAGCTGGCTGCTTTCTGTTGCGAGGGCTTTGAGGGATGAAGACTGAGGACCGGGTGCAGCTGCTAATCCCTCCCAGCCTGGATCTGGTGGGAGCTTGAATTGTACAAAGATAGGACTGAAAAGGCCTTCGTGAGTGGCACAAGCGTTAAATGCTCTACTGGTGGACAGGCTTAACGGTTGGAGCCCACCCAGGGGCGCCTTGGAAGACAGGCCTGGCAAACTGCTGCCGAGAGTCTTAATGGACTCCATGGCTACTAAAAATAAAAGGACTGAGGTGCAGAATCAAAGTCTTGAGAATCCTTTCCTTCCTGCCATGCTGTGTCCTCATGTCAGCCTGAAAAAAAATTTTTTAATCTAAAAGTAATTCATGTGTCTTATTTATAAAATGAAACCTTTACAAAAATAAAAATTTAAAAATGAAAAGCCTTCCTCTCTTCAATCACTGCTGAGATGGCCACTTAAGTATCCTTCCAGCAGTGTTTCTGTGTATTTGCATACTTACATACTAAGAAAGGAAACCCTGGTGGTACAGTGGTTAAGTGCTATGGCTGCTAACCAAAGTTCAAATCCGCCAGGCGCTCCTTGGAAACGTTATGGGGCAGTTCTACTCTGTCCTGTAGGGTCGCAATGAGTCGGAATGGACTCGACGGCACTGGGCTTGGGTTATACTAAAAAAACGCATATATTTATACAAAAAAGATGGCACTATATATACTGTTTTGCAACTTGCAGTTTTCATTCCAATAGTATACTGTAGGCATTTTTCATGTCATTATTTATAGATGTATCTCATTAATTTTTGACCAGTTTGTAATATTCCAGAATACCGATATTCCATGATTCACTTACTCCACCACTGACCTATGTTTATAGTAATCTTTATGGTGTTTTTATTTTAAATTACAAATATGTGTTCACTGTAGAAAACAATTTTAATTACACTGATAAAGACGAAATAAAGTTCACCATATTCCTACCCACCGAACCAAACCTGTTGCAGTCGAGTCAAATCTGACTCACAGTGACCATATAGGACCATATAGAACAGTAGAACTGCCCCACAGAGTTTCTGAAGCTGTCATCTTTATGGAGCCAGAATGCTCTTTAGAAGCAAGAATGGGGAGACTTCGTTTCACATACTTCGGACATGTTATCAGAAAGGATCAGTTTTTGGAGAAGGACATTATTCTTAGTCAAGTAGAGGGTCAGCAAAAAAGGGGAAGACCCTCCACAAGATGGATTGACTCAGTGGCTGCAACAATGGGCTCAAACGTAACAATTGTGAGGATGGCATAGAACTGGGCGGTGTTTCGTTCTGTTGTACACAGGGTCTCAGTGAGTTGGAACTGACTTGAAAGCACCTGACAACAATCTTTATGGAAGCAGATTGCCACATCTTTCTCCCTCTGAGTGGCTAGTGGGTTGATCTTTAGGTTAGCAGCCAAGTGCCTTAACCACTGTGCCGCCAGGGCTCCTTATGTTCCTACTAGCTAGAGATAATTCCTTTATTTTGTAAACTACACTTTATGGAGTGCTTACTATATGTGAGGTACCATGCTAAATAACTCAGAACATCTGTGCACATAGAAAACCTGAGGTTCAGAGAAATCTGTTCCGTGAAGCCTGTCCAAGGTCACACAGCTAGAGATAAGCAGAGCCAGGACTTGGGCTCAGTTTTATCTGATTCCAAAGCTGTGCTGGCCTCTTACTGTTAACATTTTGGTGTATTCCCTTCTAATCTTTTTTTTTTTTTTTTCCTATGCCATGGACAAATAAAATAAATACTCCCAGCTTTCCCTCCTCCCCAGATTTAGTTCTAAGGAGGCTTTGTGAAGACAGAGAGAGGGAGGGGAGTAAACCTAGGCAAAAGCATGGAGTGACCTGGAATTTCCTCCCCAGTCCCACTCAGGAAAAGCTGCTGCTGAGAGGAGTGGGTGGGACAGAGAAGAGAAGGGAGGGGAGTGAGCTGGGAGAGTCTCAGTGGTCAGGAATTTAGAAAAAGAAAATAGGAGAGGCTTGGGGAGTTCTTGGGGAGCAACTGTGATCACTTGGAACTTTGAGGAGAAGAGATGATTTAGAGGGATTTTGAAAGGAAGTCTCGCTGTGACATGTGTTGGTTGTTACCCCTTTGCAGTATCCTCCCGAGACCTTTGCTAAAGACTTTTGTTTCCTGTCAGTATGTGTTGGAGTAGGATCAGTTTTTGGGGGGCAAGAAGGGAGTAAAAGGAACCGCTTTATTTGAGCTCTTATAAATTTTGTATCATTTCTTTTACAAATACGGAATAGCTTCCCTACCCTCACTCGTTCTGTACCCTCCACTTCAAATACGTGCCTTTCCCCATCTTCCGACATTGCCCTCAACCGTCTAAGGCCTACTCCCTTCTACTTTTTCCTCTCCTTCTGTTAGCCCAGCTCTTTTAGAGCCTCTCATTATAGCCGAAAACGGAAGCCCTGGTGGCATAGTGGTTCAGAGCTATGGCTGCTAACCAAAAGGTCTGCAGTTCAAATCCACCAGGTGCTCCTTGGAAACCATATGGGGCAGTTCTACTCTGTCCTGTAGAGTCACTATGAATCGAAATTGACTGGATGGTAATGGGTTTTGGGCTATTATACCCCAAATTAGGCCAAGTGACTGGCCCCTTCTACTGATGATAGGTCGTATTAGGCAGGAATTTGGCACTACCAGAATCCCTTTAATTACAACAAGTTGTGCTGGTTTGTTGGCTAGCATGATATTTGTTTCCCTCTTTGCTTTGGCTGCTAAGAGGCTCGGCACTTTTCTGTTTCTTGGTCTGTGTTTTCTCCAATTATTTTTTTTTTCCTTTTTACTATGGAAAATTTCAAACATACATAAAAGTAGAGAGAATATAATAAATTGGCATGTACTCGTCACCCATCTTTAATTATCAACAGTTTGCCAATATTATTTCAATTGCTTCCCCATTTTTCCCTACCTCTGGCATATTATAAAGCAAATCTCAGACACCACACGGTTTCACCCAAATTATTTCAGTATATATCTCTAGTAACAGGGCTTTTAAAACATAATCCCAATGCCACTATCACACCTAATAAAATTAATACTAAACCAAATTTTCTAAAATCATTTAATACCTAGTTCATGTTCCAATTCTTTTATAGTCCGTTTATTCCAATCAGGACTCAAATAAGGTCCACACATTGCATTTGGTTGATGTGTCTCTTAAGTAATTTTTAACGTGTTCTACTTTCCTTTCTTTTTTCATGTTATTTAGCTTCAGAAGAAATCAGAATATTTGTCCTGTAAAGGGTCCCATATTCCAGAGGATTTGTCTGGTTGTTTCCTGGTAGTGTTGTTTTACTTGTTCTTCTGTCCCTTGTTATTTCCAGTAAACTAGAAGTTAGATGTGAAGGCTTGATTAGATTCAGGTTTAATGTTTTGGCAAGAATACCTCACTGGTGATGGTGCTGTATACTTACTATTACACAACATCTGGAGGCACGTAACATTTAATTGAAACATTTTTACTGATCGATCAGTGGGTTCAGGGCTGTTGCCTGTGCTCTTCATTATAAACCTTTCATCTTCATTATAAACCTTTCATCTGTCGGTTTGAGCATCCACTAAAAAAATAATGATCCATTATTTCATTAGGTGTTGCACATGGTGGTTCTCTAACTCCAGTTTTTTGTTGCATTCATTAACTGGAATTCTTCTGTAAAGAACTTTTCCTCATTCATTATTTGATTATCTTGAAACAGTTTATACAAGAAAGAAAGAATAAGTGCTTGATTCCTCTTGTTTTTATAATTTGCCTGAACACTTTGTGGTTGGTGTTTAAAAAAAAAAAAAAAAGGCCAGCAGAGCAGTGGAGTGGAAAGAGTGACCTTGGCTAACCCTTCTGATCCTCAGTTTCCTTAACTGCAAAATGGAGTGACTGATCCCCAACCTTCCTGGAACTTCTGTAGAATTATATCCAGGCCTAGATCAAGAAATTCCCTGTACGAGGAGTAAAATGTATTCATTGTGGAAAATCTAGAGGATACAGATGCACACAAAGAAGAGACTATAACCCATGTGAAGAACACATATGTGTTTTTGACATCCCCATCTGGGCTCTCAGGCTCTGCTACTTCAACATTCTTCTGGAGGAGATGAGATTTGGCTAGGGGTGGCTCCAGCCTCAGCCCAAGAGAATCCTAGCAGGAGTGAGAGGGCATGTCCTGGGAAGGAGGCAGAAGGTGGATTCTTCTGGCCTTATGTCAAGAGCTGGTGATCTGAAGTCAGGCAGACCTGATACAAACTTGCTGTGAGACCCAAGGCAAGTCACGTAACCTTCCTGAGTCAAGTTGTCAATGCTGGCCTGCCAGCGCTGTTGGGAGGACCATGTGAGATGTGGACATGGAGACGCCCACTATGGGGCCAGCATGTGGGAAGTGCTCAGGAAATGAGAGCTAGCTCGGATCTGAGCCTGGAATCTCTCTTTCTGAGATCCCATCAGATTGTCTTCTGTCGCTGAGGGGCTATATGAGACCTAGCTTTGGGTCCAACTTTGTTCTGTATGAATTGGCTAAGCCTCCCCTGGGGCTTGGATACCTCCCTTTGAGAAATGGCAAGATCAGGGGTCCAAATTCAAATGGCCACAGGAGCAGGTAACATAAGTGAGTGAAACTGGCCAGAATAGGGGGTGGTGGGAACTGTGGCGATCTCATGAGCTTGCTCCATCTAAACGAGATGTCCATGCACTCCTGCTGACTGTTACAAAGCAAGAATGGGGGCCCGGGTTGGCAGGTTTTTGAAAAATGAAACAGGAAAGAAGTATTTTTTTATTTTTAATTAAAGTGATGGCAAGCAATTTGAGATTTTTAAAAACACTGTGTGGACCAAACAAAACAATTGTAAAGTAGTTAAGAGCATGGGCTCTAAAGTAAGAGAAGCTCATGTGCCAGCTCTACCACTTAATAGTTGTGTGTCCCTTGAACAAATCAACCTCTCTGTGCCTCACTTTTCTTATCTGTAAAATAGGTGTAATTATAGCACCCACTTCATGGGATTGTTTAAAGGTTAAATGAACAGGGCAGGAACTCAGGTGAGGTTGGTGAGGCACTATCTTGGGTGCAAAATTTAAGGGGGTATTATCAAAAAACTCAATAATCAAGGTAATTAATATCTTAATGGATTCTTTAAAATTTTAATTTTGGTGAAAATATAAACTGCAAAGCATACACCCATTCATCACTTTCTACATGCCCAATTCAATAACATTGATTACATTCTTCACAGGTCACCACTCTTGTTATCTGTACCCGTATTGTTTTACCAAGATTAACTTAGACTCACTACTCCAAAACTCCTCCTCTATGCTTTAGAGTTACTGTTGAGCATTTGATTTCATGTAAATAATTCCTTAGAAGAGCATAATGCTTATGTCGACCATTTTTTTTTAATTTTTATTGTGCTTTAAGTGAAAGTTTACAAATCAAGTCAGTTTCTCATACAAAAATTTATACACACCTTGCTATATACCCCTAGTTGCTCTCCCCCTAATGAGACAGCACACTCCTTCCCTCTACTCTCTCTTTTCGTGCCCATTCGGCCAGCTTCTGACCGAACATTCTTTACTAATTTAGCTGAAGAGTTGTTTAATTTAAAGATGGCTTTAGTTTAGTTTTGAAGATATTCTCAGAGTGATAGATTTGGGGATTCCTTCAGCCTCAGTAGGTCCAAGTATGTCTGGATTCTGTAAGAAGTTGAAATTTTGTTCCACATTTTTTCTGCTTTTCATCAGGATTCATCTATTGATTCCTTAATCAAAACATTCAGTAATGATAGCCAGGCACCATTCAGTTGTTCTCGTCTCATGGCTAAAGCGACAGAAGTTCATGGAGGCAGTTAGACCTGCAGTCCAGTTCTGTCTCCGATTCCTGGGTCTTTGCCTTCTTCTAGTGCTCTGGGAGAATAGAGACTGATTGTTATATCTTGGTTAATGCAGTCTTTTAAGAAATCCAAAAGTAATGCAAAAAAAAAAAAAAATCCATGCTGAACAAAACATCAACATTTAAAATAAAGACAAGATTGACCTTGCACTTGCATGATTTAGCCTCATTTGCCTCACTCTAATCCCAGCCCTGTTGGATCCTGTCTTTATTCCAAATTTAAAATGAGATGAAACAAAAACTATCTGTATGGGATCGAGTTGACAACAGTAACTCAAAAGATTAGATAGGAACTTTAGGGGGCAGTGACTGTATGTTAATGAGGGAGGAACAACTCAGAAAAGGAGGGTGAGAATGATTGCACAACTCGAAGAATGTAATCAATGTCACTAAACTTTATATGTAGAAACTGTTGAATTGGTGTATGTTTCGCTGTGCATATTCTCAACAACATTATAAATAAATAAAATTTAGAAAAAAAAAAAAAGGATGAGCCATGTCACACCTTAGAACAGTGCCTGGCACCTAACAGGTGCTCAGTAAAATGATGATGATGATAATGATGAGGAAGATAATAACAGGTCCTGTTTGTCTGTGGGTCCTATTCTGTCTTCAGGCTACTGATGTACCTAGTGTATTTGACACCCAGAACAGATCATTTTTAACACCCATCTCCATGTGATAAAATCATTCTCAATAGTAATCATGAAATGAAATGAATAAAAAATGGCCAGAAAAGAAGCACAGTGGAAATTTTCTTTTATTGATTTTCATATATATACTCAGACCAGTAAAAATTTTAAAAATAAAATGAAAATTACAGTATGAAAGGGAAAAAAGTAAAGACTAATAGTTTTTAATTATATTGATGTATTTTTTACAAAAAAAGAATACATACTTGAAGAAATGCTTCCAAAAGAATGAACTTGGACAACCAAAGTAAAAATAAGTGTTGAGCACACATGGATGGATACTGGCATTTTGTATAAGGGTAGGTACAAGAGGTGTGTACATGGATGAGAACAGATAGATGTATCTATACCCATTGCCATCCAGTTGATTCCAATTCGTAGTCACCCGATAGGACAGAATAGAACTGCTTCATACAGTTTCCAAGGAGCAGCTGGTGGATTTGAACTGGCAACCTTTTGGTTAGCAACCATAGCTCTTAACTACTGCAGTAAATACAAATATGTGGGTGCAGGCACATATATTCATTGAAGACAAAAATACAGGTACCCATGGACATAACCAAACACCTTCCAAGGTTAGTTTTCTAGGTTGGAAAGCTTAGGATCATGGGATAGTTTCACGGGACAACTCAGTCAACTGGCATAACATAGTTCACCAAAATCATGATCTGAATCCTAGTGAAGTGAGTAGCATCTGGGACCTTAAAAGCTTGTGAGCATCTAAGACACGGCTACAGGTCTCTACTTGCCAGGAGCAAAACAGTGAGAAGTTAACCAAAAGATCTGGGAAGAAACAAGTCTATACAAGCCACAGCCTCATCAACCCTGAGACTAGAAGAACTAGATAGTGCCTGGCTGCCACCACTGACTGTTTTGACTGGAGTCCCAATAGATGGTCCTGGATAGAATGGGAGAAAAATGTGAAGCAGAACTCAAATTCCTAAAAAACAAAAACAAACTGGAACAGTAGAGAACAGAGGATTCCCTTAGACGATCTCCCTGAGACACTTTTTAACCTAGAACTGAGCCTATTGCATGAGGATACCTTTTAGCAAAATAGTAGAGTGGCATACAAAATAAAGGATATTACCTGTAAGACAGGTGCTCTGCTTAAAAACCATCTGTATGAGACCAAAAAGTCAACAACTACTCAAAAGCAAAGATGAAAAGATAAGGGGGCAGAGAAACTAAAGCACTGGAAATGGAACAAACAACACAAAGGGAATGTTAACACATTGTGGAAAAAAAGAAAAAGAATAAACTCAGCAAATCAGAGAAAGATTTGCACAGACAATGACAGAAGTGAAGTAACTCAAGTTCTGTTCCTTTGCTTTTACAATAGCTGTGTTCTCGTGGTTTATTTCAAATCTGCTGTTTCAATGCAGGGATATGGGGACAGGAGCTGCTCCCAAAGCAAGCTTGAATAATTCTGATCTTCTATAAATCTACTCTCAAAACAGCCATGTAGCAGAGTCCACATGTGTTGGGGGTCAATTGTATAACTGTTAGTTCTCCAAATTAACTTCCATGTAGAATATAATATTTATTAAGGGTTAAGTAATAAAAATGTATTAATTTCAAGCTTACATATATGTTATATTCTTAAAACTCACCAGTAATCAAAGCAGTTATTTAGAACTTAGACCTACAGAAAAATATCTTCAGGGAGAAGGATTTTATCGCTGACATTGTTTACAATTGCCTGGGCAAGGTGATGATAAAAGGGCAGGCCTACCCAGCTTCATTACTGGTTTTCAATTCTCTGCAGACAACATACCCCTTATTTCTTGCACATAGCAGACGTGCCACCACCTTCACCTGATTGGACTCTGCCTCAGGCCACCAGTTTCCCATTTCTGGCTAAGATCATTCCAAAGGCCCTTTCCAAAGCTGTCATTCCATGACTTTCTACTTCAGGCTCCACAAGCTACTTAAAGCAGTGTGACCTTGGGCAAGTCAGGCCATTTCTCTAAGTCTGATTTTCTTCATCTGTTAAATGGGAATGACAACTCCTACTTGTGCCTCATCCCTGTGAGAGCTCCATGAGGTAGTGTGGGTAAAGACTGTAAGGCCTTGATGACAAAGGTGATGATGTTCTCTTGAAGTCATGCAGAAGTCTTTCTGGATCCAGGATCTGGGGGAGGAAAAAGGGATTTAGTGGGAGCCAGACTCTGCAAATCACTGAGCATGATTTTTTTTTTTTCCATCCAGGAAAAGGATAGATCCTCTTGGCCCAAAGACAAGGGGCTGATCACAATGACCTGGGCTGCTCTGCCCCTGTATTACAGCCTGCCTGGATGGGGCACTTCCCTTCCAGGGGAAGGTGGCCAGTGTAAAAGCAGGGTGTGAGGGAACACTGCCACCAGCTGGCACTTGCCCTCAGAAGCCTCCTGAAATAAACTTACCTATTTGTTTTTTTTTGGTTTGTTTGTTTAATTGTCTGTTTCCCCCAAATAGCATGTAAGCTTCTAGAGCAGGGGTTGACAAACTTTTTTCTAAAGAGCCAGGCAGTAAATATTTTAGGCTTTACAGGCCATATGGTCTCTGCTGGAACTATGAGACTCTGTTGTTGTAGCGCGAAAGCAGCCATAGACTATACGTAAACGAAGCGTGGCTGTGTTCCAATAAAACTTTATTTATGGATACTAAAATTTGAATTTCATATAATTTTCATATGTCATGGAATAATATTCTCCTTTCGACTTTTTCAATGTATTAAAAATATAAAAACCATTCTTAGCTTTCGGGTGTACAAAAACAGCAGGTCATAGTCCCCCCACCCCATCCTAGAGGGCAAAGACCCTCTCCATCTACTTCTGTGCTGTATCCCCAACGCCTAGAACAGTGGCTGGCACATAGCAAGCGCCCAACAAGTATTTGTTGATGACCAATTCTTCCTTCTGCTGCCCCTTCTAACTCCAACTCACTTCCCCTCTCTTGCAGCAACTGCGCCCACTTCTAGTCCTCCCACACCATCTTCTCTAATAGGGAGTGTAAAAATGGTGTGGTGCCAGACGTCCTAGTCTAACTTAAGAGGGAGGAGAGAGAATCAAGATCAGCATCAGCCCAAAGCTCCTATGAGGTGGAGGTCAGACACACCTCCTCTCTCCAACCTTTTTACCTATTCTGACATCAGCTGTCCCTCCCACAGCACTCTCTACTTCTCTGTTCGATAATTCGTTGCAATAGCCACACAGACCTAAGAGACCATACTCAAGATTATAGAGTTTATTAGGGAAGTAACAGGTTACAATTCAGGACCAAGATCAACTTAGAAGTAACATGAACAACTCAGGATACAGTTCTTCAATCAGGATAGCTGCTTCTTGGCTGCTGCCACTGGACCCTTGCTCTTGGCCTAGGCCCTCCCTCTCGGCCTGGGTCCTCACTGGGACAAGTGTTACAAAGCTCTTTAGCTCCACTGATAAGTGCCCTGAGGCACCCCACTCCACCAGGAAGCCTCCTGCTTGAAGGCACTCAGCTCTCTCTCTCTCTGTGGGTCTGTAGGCCCCTTTAGCTCTGCCTCGCTCTGTGGCTGGGAAACCCACTGCTCTGTCTGGCACTATCTTCAGTGTTACAGCTGTCTCCTGGGTCTAGGAGGTTCTCTCTGTCTCCTGGATTCAAAAGACTCACTCCACTCCTGGCTCTTGATGGTAGTGAGGTCCCCCTCTAACCTCTGGGATTGGCTCTCTTTAAGCCTAGTGGGATGGCAAAACTGACCAATCCCCTACAAGGGTTCCATGTACATTATTTGCATAGTCCCACTCCCTCAAGAGTTCTATGCACCTTATTTGCATTAGGAGGCTGTCCAGCCCCCTTGGTGGGTCAGAGGCACCTTATTTGCTTAGTCCCATCCAATCATTTTGTAGGAGTTATAAGACCATGGCTACAAAGGCCATGTAAAAGCAATTCACTGCACCACTTGGAGGAACAAGCTTCTTCCCCACCCCCAGTCTCCAAGTCAGTGGCACTTGCCTGTGGAGAAGCCTACTGACCAATTTTCTTACCTCTTTCTCCTTGACCTTCTGCAACCCTGGGACTGTCCCGCTGCCACTTCTGCTCCTTCTCCTCTCTGACCACTTCCTCTTTGGCCTCTTTCTGGACTGGCCTCATAACCGTATAGGAGTTCCCCCAAGTTGGGGCTTCTTCTCCTCACTTCTTCATCTCACACAAATGGAGAATCTATCCAGTGAACCCTAAGCCCCAGTGTTCTGCCCTCGAATCTCTCCTTTACAGGGGAAAGAATTTGAAGGGAAGGGAGAGTCTATGACTGTTACTTACCATTTATACTGAGCACCTCCCCTGTGTCTGACCTAACTTAATGCTTACAGCACCCCTATTTTACAGATAAGGAAATTAAGGCTCAGAGGAGTTAACTGACATGCTCAGAGTCACACAGCTAGGAGGTGGTAGAGGGAGGATTGAAGCTGAGGTCAGTGTGACTTCTTTCACCAGTATATTCTGAGGACCTGCTATACATCAGGAGACCTGGTGGCACAATGGCTAAGAGCTAAGCTTGCTTACCGAAAGGTCGGCAGTTCAAATTCACCAGCCGCTCCTTGGAAACCCTATGTGGCAGTTCTACTGTGTCCTATAGGGTCGCTATGAGTCAGAATTGACTTGACAGCAATGGTTTTTTTTTTTTTTTGGCTATGAATCAGATGTATGCAAAGTGAACAAAACAGACAAGTTTCGTCTCATGGAGTTTTGTTCTAGTGGGGGAAACGAACCATAAACAAACAGGTAAATATACAATGTGATTGCTGGCAGAGACATTTGTCATTAGAAAAAGATAACATAGGTGATACCAATGATGCAGAGCTACTTTAGAGGGTTGGGAAAGTCCTCTCTGAAGAGATGACATTTGAACAGAGGCCTGAAGGAAGTGAAGTAGCCAAATCCAAGAGATGGGGAAGGTGGAGGGCATAGCAGGAGCAAGAGCCTGAGGTGGGAACATACATGGCATGTCCAGTGAGCGGCAAGGATGCCTGGTGGCATGAGGGCAGTGTCCATAGACATAGTAGGAAAGGCTATGTGAGAGGGAGCAGAGCCGGGTCATGTGGGGGTTTTTAGGCTTCAGTAAAGACTTTGGATTTTGTTTGAAGGGCAATGGGAGGGCCGCCAGAGGGTTTCAAGCGGGGGAGTAATGCTATCCCCCATCCCTCAGACCTGGATGAGGCAGACAAGGGACTCTGCCCCCAGCACACACACTATCACTGCCACATACTGTCTGTATACACTGTGTAACCCTGTACCGCCTTCTGGGTTTAATGTCATGAGGTGATTAAGAGCACTGGCTTTCGACTCTGACAGGACTCAGTTCCCAGCCCAGCTGCAATACTTACTCACTGTGGGACTGTGAAAGGAGCCCTGGTGGTACAGCGGTTAAAGCACTCAGCTGCTAACCGAAAGGTCAGTGGTTTGAGCCCACCAGCTGCTCTGTGGGAGAAAGACGTGGCAGTTTGCTTCTGTAAAGATTCAGTCTTGGAAACCCTGTGGGGCAGTTCTGCTCTGTCCTCTAGAGTTGCTATGAGTTGAAATCAACTTGACAGCAACAGGTAACAGGTACAAATGTGGCCAATCCCTCTCTGAGTCTCAGTTTTCTCATCTGAAAAATGGGAACAATCACTTCTGTCTCGTGGTGCCATTGGGGCGATTTGATGAGCTCTTGCCTGTAAAACACTCAGCTCCAGGTAGGTCACATAGTTATCTCTCAGTAAGCCCTCATAGTTGGTGATTGTTATCATTTAAATGCTTAGCCCAGTTCTGACACTCTGTAATCGATTGTTACGGGTAGCTACCATTATGAGTCCTCCACCTTGTTCCACCTGCTGCCAGGAGACATGTTCATCAAGAAACCCCCTGGGAGGTCAAGAAGGAATAATAATGGCAGGCTCCCTTCCCAGGGCAGGGCCCATCCAGAGCCCAGGCTCTTGAGTATCATAGCAACCACATGCCCAGGCTGCAGCAAAGAGCCCCCATCAGTTCAGCCCCCTGCTCTCTGCCAGAGCAACCTCTCCAACAAAAAAATTTTAAGCACAGAATAATACCTCACTTGTGTCCACCAAAGCCCTGTCATAGTCATGAGTCATTCGTTTAACAAACACCTTAAGTGCCCACCCAGAAATGACTGTTTTAACCGCATTATTATTGATAATAATAATACCTAGCATTTATCCACCACTCAGAGCATAGGATTTCAGAGTACAGCCTCTGGAGTCAGGCTGCCTGGGTCCGAGTTCCAGATTTACTATTTTTCAGCTGGATGATCTTAGATATATCACTTAGCTTCTTTGAATACCTACTATTTGCCAGGTAGTGTGTTAGGTGCCAGGGTGACAAAACATTAAATTGCTGCCCTCTCAGAGCTTATAGTCTAATTGAAGAGCCAGATGTTAATCAAAAGATCACATTAAAAAAAAATTGTCATTGAGTCAGTTCCAACTCATGGCAACCCCATGTGTTACAGAGTAGAACTGCTCTATTGGGTCTTCTTGGCTGTAATCTTTCACAGAAGCAGATCACCAGGCCTTTCTTCCCCAGCACTGCCAGGTAGGTGGAAACCACTCACCTTTAGGTTGATAATTGATCACAAACTATTTGTGCCACCCAGGGACAGTAATAATCACGTAAACACATGAAAAGAACAACTTTAAGAAAGCACAATGCTAAGGGCATGTATAAGGAGGCCTGGTGGCACAACTTTTAAGCGTTCAGCTGTTAATCGAAAGGTTGGCATTGCAAACCCATGCAGTAGCTCTGCAAGCTGGCAATCTGCACCCATAAAGATTACAACCTAGAAAACCCGATGGGGCCCAAACACTTCATGGGATTTGGTTCCTTGGTTTAGAGGTTTAGGTCATGGATTCATGGAACATCCCAGTTAATTGGCCTAATAATGCTTCTGTTCTACCTCCTAGTTCATTGTGTAGTTCCTGGGATCTTAAAAGCTTGCAAGCAGCCATCCAAGGCACAACAATTGGTCCCTATTCATCCAGAGCAACGGAAAAAGGAGTCAGAAGAGGAGCAGGAAATGGAATGTGCGGCTAACTGCCTCCATGAACAACTGCCTCCTTTGCCATAAGACCAGAACTGGATGGTGCTTGGCTGCCACTACTGAACATTTTGATCCACGATTCTATAGAAGAATTCTGATCAAAAGTGGGCAAATGTAGAACAGAATTTCAAACTCTCATGGACTCCAGACTTTAAGGAGCCATGGAGGCTGGATGAACTCCTGATACTATTTGTTACAGGTTGAATTGTGGTGCCCCAAATTATACACTGTAAATCCTAACCTCTATGCCAATAGTCCACCAATGTCAATTTTTCATACTGTGGTGGCTTGCATGTTGCTAACAGCTATGCCACTGGTATTTCAAATACCAGCAGGGTCACCCATGGTGGACAGGTTTCAGCAGAGCTTGTAGACTAAGACAGACTAGGAAGAACCTGGAGGTCTACTTCTGAAAAAATTGGCCAGTGAAAACCTTATGGATATCAGTGGAACATTTTCTGATATAGTGCCAGAAGATGAGCACCTCAGGTTAGAAAGCACACAAAATAGACTGGGGAAGAGCTACCTCCTCAAAGCAGAGTTGACCTTAATGGCATGGACGGAGTCAAGCTTTCAGGATCTTCAATTGCTGATGTGACACGATTCAAAAATGAGAAGAAACAGCTGCAAACATCCATTATTAATTGGAACATGGAGTGTATGAAGTATGAATCTGGGAAAATTGGCAACTGTCAAAAATGAAATGGACCTTAGGCATTGGTGAGCTGAAATGGACTGGTGTTGGCCATTTTGAATCAGAGAATCATATGGTCTACTATGCTGGGAATGACAAATTGAAGAGGAATGGCATTGCATTCATTGTCAAAAAGAACACTTCAAGATCTATCCTGAAGTATAATGCTGTCAGTGATAGGTTAATAGCTATACTCGTACAAAGAAGACTGAACAAACAAATCTGTCTTGGAGGAAGTACAGCCAAAATGCTCCTTGGAAGCAAGGATGGCAAGACTTCATCTCACATACTTTGGACATTTTATCAGGAAGGACCAGTCCCTGGAGAAGGACATCATGTTTGGTAAAGTAGAGGGTTAGCCAAAAAGAGAAAGACCCTCGAGGAGATGGACTGACGCAGAGGCTGCAACAATGGGCTCAAGCATAACAATGACTGTGAGGATAGATCTGGACCAGACAGTGTTTCGTTCTGTTGTACATAGGGTCGCTATGAGTCGGAATGGACTGATAGCACCTAATAACAACAACAAGGAAGACCAGTTAATACAAATACTATTCAAATTTACATGCCAGCCACTAACGTCAAAGTTGAGGAAATTGAAGATTTTTACCAATTTCTGCAGTCTGAAATTGATCAAACACGCAATCAAGATGCATTGATAATTACTGGTGATTGGAATGAGAAAAGTTGAACCAAAGAAGAAGGATCAGCAGTTGGAAAATATGGCCTTGGTGATAGAAACGGCGTCAGAGATCACATGATAGATTTTGCAAGACTGACGACTTATTCATTACAAATACCTTTTTGCAACAACATAAATGGTGACTATATACATGGACCTTACCAGATGGAAAACACAGGAATCAAATTGACTGTATCTGCAGAAAGAGATAGTGGAAAAGCTCAGTATCCTCAGTCAGAACAAGGCGAGGGACTGACGGGGAACAGATCATTAACTGCTCATATGCAAGCTCAAGTTAAAGCTGAAGAAAATTATAACAATGAGGACCAAAATATGACCTTGAGTATATCCCACCTGAATGTGGAGACCATCTCAAGAACAGATTTGAGGCATTGAACACTAATGACCAAAGACCAGACGAGTTGTGGGATGACATTAAAGCATCATACATGAAGAAACCGAAAGGTCATTAGAAGAAAGAAAAGACCAAAAGGGATGTCAGAAAGACTCTGAAACTTGCTCTTGAATGTAAAGTAGCTAAAATGAACAGAATAAATGATAAAGTAAAAGAGCTGAACAGAAGATTTCAAAGGGCGGCTCGAGAAGACAAAGTAAAGTATTGTAAAGTAATGACGTGTGCAAAGACCTGGACATAGAAAATCAAAAGGGAGGAACACGGTCAGCATTTCTCAAATTGAAAGAACCGAAGAAACAATTCAAGCCTTGCATTGTAATTCTGAAGGATTCTATGGGCAAGGTATTGAACGTCGCAGGAAACATCATAAGAAGATGGAAGGAATACACAGAGTCACTGAACAAAAAAGAATTGGTTGATGTTCAACCATTTCAGGAAGTAGCATATGATCAAGAACTGATGGCACTGAAGGAAGAAGTCCAAGCTGCACTGAATGCATTCAGGAAAAACAAGGCTCCAGAAATTGACAGAATACCAAGAAATGGAGGTAGTGCTGGAGGTGCTCACTTGTCTATGCCAAGAAATTTAGAAGCTAGCTACCTGGCCAACTGACTGGAAGAGATCCATATCTGCACCCATTCCAAAGAAAGGTGATCCAACAGAATGCAGAAATCATCTAACAATATCATTAATATCACACACAAGTAAAATTTTGCTGATGATCATTCAAAAGCCATTGCAGCAGTACACTGACAGGGAACTGCCAGAAATTCAAGCCAGATTTAGAAGAGGATGGGATATCATTGCTGATGTCAGAGGAATCTTGGCTGAAAGCAGAGAATATCAGAAAGATATTTACCTGTGTTTTATTGACTATACAAAGGCATTCGACTATGTGGATCATAACAAATTATGGATAATGTTGCAAAGAACAGGAATTCCAGAACACTTAGTTGTGCTCATGAGGAAACTGTACATAGACCCAGAGGCAGTCGTTCCAACAGAACAAGGGGATACTGTGTGGTTTAAAATCAGGAAAGGTGTGCATCAGGGTTGTATCCTTTCACCATACTTATTCAATCTGTATGCTGAGCAAATAATCCAAGAAGCTGGACTACATAAAGAAGAACGTGTATGAAACATTTCATAACATGGAGGAATCTGGAAGGCACTATGCTGAGTGAAATTAGTCAGTTGCAAAAGGACAAATATTGTATGAGACCACTATTATAAGAACTCGAAAAATAGGTTAAACAGAGAAGAAAATATTCTTTGATGGTTACGAGAGCAGGGAGGGAGGAAGGGAGAGGGGTTTTCACTAATTAGGTAGTGCTAAAAAAAAACTTTTTTTTTTTTTTTAGGTAGTAGATAAGAACAATTTTAGTTGAAGGGAAAGACAACACACAATGCAGGAGAGGCCACCAAAAGCAAAGCAGTTTCCTGAATAAACTGAATGCTTTGAAGGCCAGCGTAGCAGGGGCGGGGGTTTGGGGACCATGGTTTCAGGGGATATCTAAGTCAACTGGCATTATAAAATCTATTAAGAAAACATTCTGCATCCCACTTTGGAGAGTGGCATCTGCTGTCTTAAATGATAAAAAGCAGCCATCTAAGATGCATCAATTGGTCTCAACCCACCTGGAACAAAGGAGAATGAAGAACACCAAAGATACAAAGTAATTATAAACCCAAGAGACAGAAAGGGCCACATAAAAAAAAAAAAATTTTTTTTAAAGCAGAGGCTATATCAGTCTGAGACCAGAAGAACTAGATGGTGCCCAGCTACCACTGATGACTGCCCTGACGGGGAACACAATAGAGAACCCCTGAGGGAGCAGGAGAGCAGTGGGATGCAGACCTCAAATTCTTGTAAAAAAGACCAGATTTAGTGGTCTGACTGCGACTAGAAGGACCCCAGAGGTCATGGTCCCCTGACCTTCTGTTAGCTCAAGACAGGAGCCATTCCCAAAGCCAACTCTTCAGACAGGGATTGGACTGGACTATGGGATAGAAAATGACGCTGGTGAAGAGTGAGCTTCTCGGATCAAGTAGACACATGAGACTATGTGGGCAGCTCCTGTCTGGAGAAGAGATGAGAGGGCAGAGGGGGTCAGAAGCTGGCTGAATGGACATGAAAATAGAGAGTGGAGGGAAGGAGTGTGCTGTCTCATTAAAGGGAGAGCGAGTACGAGTATATAGCAAGATGTATATAAGTTTTTGTATGAGACTTGGTTTGTAAACTGTCACTTAAAGCGCAATAGAAATTTAAAAAAGAAGAATGTGGCATTAGGATTGGTGGAAGGCTCATTAACAACTTATGATATGCAGATGACACAACCTTGCTTTCTGAAAGCGAAGATGACTTGAAGCACTTACTGATGGAGATCAAAGACTATATCCTTCTGTATGGATTACACCTCAACATAAAGAAAACAAAAATCCTCACAACTGCTTGGAAGACATCTACATCAACTGGCATAACATAGTTCTTAAAGACAATGTTCTACATCCTACTTTGGTGAGTAGCATCTGGAGTCTTAAAAGCTTGGAAGCAGTCATCTAAGATACAACTATCTAGTTGTATCTTCTAGTCCGGAGCATAGGAGAGTGAAAAAAACTAAAGACTCAGGGGAGCAATTAGTCCAAAGGACTAATGGACCACATGAATCACGGCCTACAAAAACATGACCCCGGGACCAGAAGAACTAGATGGTGCCTGGCTCCCACTACTGACTACTCTAACTGGGATTACAACACAGGGTCCTGGACAGAGTGGGAGAAAAATTCAGAACAAAAGATCAAATTCACAAAAAAAGACCAAACTTGCTGGTCTCATAGAGACTGGAGAAACCCCCAAGACTATGGCCCCTAGACTTTCTTCTAACTCAGAACTGAAACCACTCTGGAAGTTCACTTTTCAGCAAAAGATTAGGCAGGCCTATAAAACAAACAATAACACACACAAGGAATGTGCTTCTTAGTTCAATCAAGTATAGGAGACCAAATGGGCAACACCTGCCCCAAAACAAAGACAAGAAGGTGGGAAGGGACAGGAAAAGTGGATGAATGGAAACAAGGACCCTGGGGTAGGAAGGGAAAGAGGGAGAGTGCTGACACATTGTGGGGACTGCAACCAATGTCATGAAACATTTTGTGTATAAATTTTTGAATGAGAAACTAATTTGCTCTGTAAACTTTCACCTAAAGCATAATAAAAATAAGAAAAAAAAAATCCTCACTACTGGACCAGTAAGCAACATCATAATAAATCGTGAAAATATCCAAGTTGTTAAGGATTGCATTTTACCTGGATCCACAATCAATGCCCGTGGAAGCAGCAGTCAAGAAATCAAATGATGTTTTGCACTGGGAAAATCTGCTGCAAAAGACCTCTTTAGAAAAGTCTTGAAATGCAAAGATGTTGCTAAGGTGCACTTGACCTAAGCCACGACATTTTCAATTGCCCTATATGCATGGGAAAGCTGGACAATGAATAAGGAAGACCGAAGGACAACCGATGCCTTTGAATTATGGTGTTGGCAAAGAATATTGAATATACCATGGACTACGAGAAGAACAAACAAATCTGTCTTGGATGAAGTACAGACAGAATGCAGAAAGCAAGGATGGCAAGACTTCATCTCATGTACTTTGGACCTGTTATCAGGAGGACTAGTTCCTGGAGAAGGACATCATGCTTGGCAAAGTACAGGGTCAGCGAAAAAAAGGAAGACCCTCAAGGAGCTGGATTGACACAGTGGCTGCAACAGTGGGCTCAAAGATTGCAACAATTGTGAGGATGGTGCAGGATTAGGCTGTGTTTCGTTCTGCTGTACATAGGGTCGCTATGAGTAGGAACCGACAACTGGAGGGCACCTACCAACAACAGGCTGGCGGTTATAATCCCATTTGGGAATTGGTTGTTTTTGTTATGTTAATCAGACAGGATTAGTGTGGAGTGAGTCAATCTCTTTTGAGATATAAAAGAGTTTAAACAAGCAAGCGAAAAGCAGAGGTGGTGGAAGAGAGATGCTAAGCCACATGAAGATTGCTCAATCAGGAAAGACAAGGACCTTCCTCCACAGCCAACTAGTGAGAAAGACTTCCCCTAGAACCGGCTCCCTGAATTCAGACTTCTAGCCTCCTAAACTGTGAGAAAATAAATCTGTTTGTTAAAGCCATCCACTTGTGGTATTTCTGTTATAGCAGCACTGGATAACTAAGACACTATTGCCCTGAGATAATCTTTAAACCTTAAACCAAAAATATCTCCTGAAGTCTCCTTAAAACCAAAAAATAGTTTAGGTTAACTAGAAAAACTATTTGCCTTCAGCATTATGTTCTTTTAAGTTCTACCTATATAGGATCATATTAACAATGGCAACTGGAAAGATTAGACAGAAACCTTAGAGGACAGTGAGTTTATGTTAATGGAAGAACAACTCAGAAAAGGAGGGTGAGAATTGTTGCATAACTCAAAGAATATAATCAGTGTCACTGAATTGTACTTGTGGAAACTGTTGAGTTGGTGTATATTTGCTGTGTATATTCTCAACAACAAAAAAACCCTATGGGTTACTATGAGTGAACTCGACTTGATGGCACCTAACAACAAAAACAGGGCATGTGTAACAGGGAGACAAGGGAAGGCAGCCTGGAGGAAGTGATCATGGAGGTGAGCCAGCTTGAGGAAGAGGGAAGACTGTTCCAAGTACAATGAGGAGCACGTGCAAAGGCCCTGTGGCAAGAGAACTGAAGGAACACCAGCTTGGCTAGAGCCTAAAGGAAAGTGGTGCAAAGTGTGAGCTTAGGCTGCAGCAGCATCAGCACTTTGTAGGCTATGGCTTGATCTCTACAGTTCTCTGCTGAGGGACTGCTATCCCTCCCTACAGATGGGCAAGCTGACCTGCCCAAGCTCTCCAAGCAGGGCCCAGGTGTTATCAGGTCTCCCATCTTTCCAGCATGACCTGCCACCTCTCCAACAGCCCACAGGAAATGAAACTTATTCATAGGTCCACTACACAACCAGCTACTCAGTCCTTAAATTGAGATGATAAATTTGATAGGGAATCTTTTCCCGTGAGAGGGGGAAGGAGGAGGGCCAGGGGCCCCAGGAAGGGCATCAACTGAAGACAAGATCACTCCCACTTTTCCCTCACCTCCCCCACTCCCACCATCTGCTCCATTTCTGTCACCCAGCCCTTTACCCTCATTCTCTGGGTCTCAGTGTCATTTCCTAGGTCTAAGCTAATTGTGGCCAGCCATAAGCCGGGAATTGGGCACCTGTATGCATCTGTTCTGAGCCCTGAGTAGGGTTGCTAAAGTGAGAAACAAAACAAAACAGGACACCCAGATAAAATTGAATTTCAGATAAAGAACAAATAATTTTTGTAGTCTAAGTATGTCCCAAATATTGCAACTTCAGCCCTGAGCAACAGGGGTTGGGACATGGAAAACTGTTTCCAGGGGACTGAACTGGATAATATTAACACCGCCAGCTCTGGTCCAGGGCTGCCTTCGGCTCATCCCTGACCTTCATTCATCAGGGAGGTGGAGAGTAAGTGAACAAGAGAATGAACTCTGGGACCAGTCAGTCTACCAGGGTTGTCTCCCAGCTCTGCCATTTTCTAGCTCTGTGATCTTGGAGGGTCCATGAGACCCAGAGAATGAGATGCTTAACCTCTCGGCTCTTGGGTTCCACATCTCTACTCTGGAGCACCTACCTCATAAATTCGTTGTGAGGATTAAACGAATTTATACATATCAAGTGCTTAGAACAGAACCTGGACTATAGTAAACGCTATGTTAGTGTTAGCTGTAATTATTTATTTATTCACATCAGAATGAATGCAAGCAGGGACTTTGTTTTGTTCATTGCTATATCCCCAGCATCTAGAAGAAGGCCTGGCTTACAGAAAGCCCATGATCCGTAATACATAGCCCACAGACATTTACAGAATTAAAATAAATTTAGTTTTCACTACATCCCTGAAAGACCAGGATTATAATTTCTATCTCATAGATAAGGAAACTGAGGTCTAGAGACATGAGTTTCCCAGTGTGAAGGCGGTGGCAGAACTGGGATTCAGACCCAGATTTGTTGAGCTCCAAAGTCCTTCCAACTCAAAACTCAATTTCGATCAACAGCTGAGGCCCTACCCTGGGAAAGGCATGAAGTAAGGAGAGCATTTGGATTGAGGAGAAATACTTATCCGTTTTAATATTTTAAGGTCCTAGCCTATTCTCGTCCAGCTGTGTGGCCTTAGGTAAGTCACTTCACCTTTTTGAGCCTCGATGTCAAGATTTGGTGAGGATTCAAGAAAATCACATGTTGGCAGAGCCTGGTTGGCAGGAGGATTTTGATAAACATTCCTTTCCATCTCTGCTTTAGAACAGCTTTGCAAATAACTGGCCTGTCTTCAACACCCATGAAACCGGCAAGCCTATCCTTCCACTCCCCACTTGGGAATAAATCTCAAGACACCTGAGCCTCTAAGGCCTCTTTAGATGGAGGCTAACTCTCTCCAGGGGGAATCCTGCTCCCTGGGCTTTTTTTACTCCAAGTTCAGCTCACCAAGTGCAGGTCGATCCTGGCAGCCTAATCCTGCCCTCCTCAAAGGCAGCACAAGCCCAAATCAGCCCAGAGCTGGGGCCTGTAACTAGACAGATTTCTGGGAGGCCTAGCTTGAAAGAAAAAAAAAAAACACACAAAAAAACTAAGCCCCCTCAAATGATAGGACTTAATCAAGCACAAATCAAAAAAAATGCGTATCAAGAAACACTCTGGGGCGCTGTGGGTCCTGCTGGTGGTGACAAAAGAGCTGGAGCCTCCTGGGGCGCTGAGATCCCAGGGAGAGCCGTGTGTTTGCTTCTGCTCTGGCCAGAAACCCGTGGAGGGTTAGAGGGATCCCAAGGGTCTCATCCGGTGAGGGTATGAGGGGAGCGGGGCCCAGGCTTCTTTCAAGCCACCGCAGGGGTAAGACCCAGGACATCTTGAGAGTGTGTGTGCGCGTGTGGTGGGCTTCCCTCCTACTGGAAGGAGAAAGAACATCTGGGGAGCGATTCTCAAACGAGCTAAGTGGGGGAGACAAGTCACCCCCCACCTCCAGTTTGGGAGGGTGGAGCTACGAGGACCTCTTCTGGGAGGAGCAAAGCAAGGGTTAGGGGCTCCTGTAGGAGGCGGGGCCGGCGCTGCCCGCTCAGCGGGGGCGGGGGTCCGCTCCGGGAATACCGCTCCGCGGGGGCTGGGGCGGGGCTTCAGAGGTTCCGCCCCCGAGCAGGTAGCCAATGGGCGCGGCGGCGCCGGGTGACGGAGAGAGTCGAAGTGCGAGTGCAGCGGCTACGGCGGCGGTGGCGCCGGCGGTGGACGGCCCAGCCCGGGCGCTGGGGGCGCGGGGGCTCGGGCGCGCGAAGCCGGGGACACGGGGACCCGGGAGGGGCGCAGCCGGGGCCGCGGGAGGAGCGCGGGCGGCCGGGCAGCGGCGCGATGCCGCTCGCCCAGCTCAAGGAGCCCTGGCCGCTCATGGAGCTAGTGCAGCTGGACCCGGAGGTGAGTGAGCGGGCGGGGGACTGGCGCCGGCGGACGTCGAACCCAGGTCCCCACAGGGGCGGGGCGGCCCGCGGCGCCGCTGCAGCTCGGCGGGCGTCCTCGAGGGCGCAAGTGCCCTCGGATCTCTTGCTTACTCTTCGGCTCCACCCCCCCATGCCGCGTGTGTGTGTGTGTGTACTTACGACCCCCTATCCCGCGCGCTCGCGTGTGTGTGTGTACATACGCTTGCGCGCGTGTGTGCGCGGAGGGCAGTTCCGTCAAGCTCCAAGTACCCCCCAATAGCCAGGAGAGGGGATCCCGTGGGGCGCTGAGATCGGGTTCCCTCACCGCACTCACCTTGAAACCGTACCGGGATTGGTCGGGAGCGGTCAAGGCTTCCTCTTTTAACTCGGGCGGGCAGGACTGGCGTGCCAGATGTCTAGGATTCTCCCAGAGACAAGAGTTATGGGTCCGCCCCCCCCCACTTCGTCTTGACCTTTCCCGCTTCTCCCCCTTCTCCTCCCCCAAGAGCGCCTGCTTCTTTGCTGCTGACCCTGGCAGGATTGCTCCTCCTGCCCCCTGCCAGTTGTGGAATGTGAGGTGACACAGCCTGTCTGGGGCTGGGACTTGTAGCTTTCTTTGCCCCGAGTCTAGGACCAGAGGACAGCTGTGTCTCCTGGCCCAGGCTGTGGAGAAGAGGGTGGGGGGAAAAGGCCTAGACCTTGTGAAGATTGTTTTTTGGGGGGAGGCCCTGGTGCCTGTCTTGGGCTCCCTCATATAGAAAGGACTGAGCCCTGGGGACTTTGGCCTCTGCCTGCCCGGTCCCTCCCAGAAACAGCTCCTGCCCGTCCTCTGAGGAGTCTGTGGTGCCAGGCCCTAAGAGGCAGAAGGCTAGCTCCTGTGCCGTTCGATCCCCAGGGTCAAGGTCAAGCCTCTGAACTTGCAGATTGCAAACTTTTCCCTCAGTCTCATCATGGCAAGGAGACCCCGTTTCCCTGGGGTCTGAAGCTGGTGTACAAGGAGAAGGTGACCTGGACTAAGTGCAGGAGCTCAGGTGATTTTCTCCGGCTTAGGCCCCTGGCCTCTGCCTCAGTCCCCTTCTCTGCCCTCTCTTACTTGGGGTAGTCCCATGTGCCCTGGCTCTCAGGGCCACAGGTTGGAGTCAGGGTGAAGACTTTGCATCCCCAGCACCCAGGGTGTGCTGGCCCTTTAAAGGGATGGCCAACTGGGGATTGGAGGGTGGGCATTGGACTGTGGGTGAGGTAGGATTAGGTAACCAACCTGAAGGCACAATTTGGAGTAAATTGCTCTGGGATGCCTGCCACGGGGTTTTTACAGGCCCTGCATGGCTGCTCTGAGGTTCTCTAGCTGACTCACTCTCCGAGGTGAGGAACACTGCCCTCTGCAGCCCCTATCTCCCCCACACCTTCCCCCCTGCTGGGGCTGGGGTGCAAGGGCCTAGGAGGTGCCACTCAGAGGTGGATCAGTTTGCCCAGGCACACCTCTATGACCTAGGCCTCCCAGGAGAGAGGTGGAACTGGGAGAGGCCGGGAGGGACATAACCCAAGGACTTCCCTTGGGTTATGCTGGTAGGCAGGGAAGCCATCCAGCCTAGGGCACCACTTCCTGCTTCCCTTTGGGGATCTGGGGGATCTCGGGGCAGGGTCCAGCTTCACCAGGGGGCCAGATTTAAAGGAAACGACTCAGTTTTGAGTACTACCGCACCTGAATCCCGTGAAAGAAGACTAGCTTATTTCCTAAGATTGCCGGGCTGGGATTTCTCCAGGAGCTTCACCTTGGAAACTGTGCAACCCTTGGTCAGTCCTCAGCCTCTCTGGGCCTGTTTTCTCTGGTGGTGAGGGCTGGGTTCCAGCCTCTGCTTCCTGGGCCTAAGAGGGTTCAGGGCCCCAGGCACAGCTGCCTGTCCTTCCCCTCCCTCCCATGGAGGTGCCAGGTGACTGGGTGTTATTGTTTGGGTAACAGGAGCCATGGGGCAGCCAGGGCGAGGGTTGGGCTGTTCTCACTGGAGAACAGGGCCTTGCTGTTCTTAGACCAGGTGACATGTAAGTGATACAGCGGTCTGACCTGCAGGTACAGGCGCTGCCTCTGGCTCCTGGCAGCTTCTGGCCAGGAAGGAGGCAGGCAAGGGGCTAGCAGGAGTGTTTGGCAGAGCCCTGGAATCTGGGCTACCCTTCCTGTGATGCTGCTGAAAATGGGCTGCTGGGAGGCAGGGCCTGGTCCAGGGTGCAGTTCGGGTGGAGTAAAGCCATTGGAAATGTGGGTGAGGATTCTACCTGGGCCTTCTTTGGCCCTGCTGAAAGCAGTAACCTTGTCCTCAGGCCCAGCCCTGCCATTTACAGAGCTTTGCTACATGCCACCAACCCCATTATGTTGCTTTATTTTAATTCTTACAAGTTTTCAAGGTAGGAATTATTACCTCCATTTTCAAATGGGACAGCTGAACTCAGAGAAGAGAGCTGGCTTATGAGTTAATGTTAGAGCCAGGATTGGAACCCAGCTCTCTCATTGTCTTCCACCGACTGGAGAAGGGCTGGGGTCAAACTGGACCAGGTAAAAGGTACTGCAAGAGCAGCTCCGAATGTTGGCAGACTCTCCTCACCCCACAGGGACTGGGTCCAGCCTCGGCCAAAGGTCTGGTGGTGCCAGCTGGCCCTGGCACCTGGCCCCCGGCCTCCAGCAGTGTGCAGGGCTGCCAATCCTGGGCTCTGAACCCAGCTCCTGAGGCTGCTTCCTGCCTGCGGGGCACGTGCTGTCTTTCTCCATCTGCTGCCCTGCTTCACCAGCCACTGCCCTGGCTCCGTCTTCCCAAGGCAGGGCTGCTTGATGGGAAGGAAGGCTCCTGCTGGAATTTCTCTCTGCCTTCTGTGAAGGGGGCGCTGTGGTCTGGGGCCTGGGCAGCTCTCCTCATGAACAGTGCTCTCTGAGGAAGAGCAGGGAGAGTGGGTCTTGCTCCCAGAGGCCAAAGGACCCTTCCCTCTACCTTCATTCAGTATTCTGCAGGGTCACTGTCATTGTCCCCCTTCATTCAAATGCATTCATCCATCAAATATTTATTGAGCACTTATCATGTGCCAGGAACCCTGGTGGGTCAGTGGTTAGGAGCTCCTCTGCTACCCAAAAAGTCAGCAGTTTGAATCCACCACCTGCTCCTTGGAAACCCTATGGGGGAGCTCTACTCTGTCCTATAGGGTCACTATGAGTCGGAATCGACTGAACGACAACAGGTTTATCGTGTGCCAAGTACTATGCTAAGCAACAGGGCTGCAGCTGTGAACAAGAGGGACTAAAATCCCTACCTTCATGGTACAGATGAAGAAACTGAGCCTTAGATAAGTAACGGGACAGACTCCAGGTCAAAGTGATGGCTGGCAGACCTAGGATTAGAGGCACGTCTTTGAGACTGCAAAGCTGTGTCTTCCCATTACCTTGTATAGCAGCCAAGTCTGAGGGGAACATGAACCCTGCATTCCCAGGACCCTGGCTCTGAGGGGGACGCTCACCTGGGGTCGTCTTTGTACCCCCAGTCCTTTCTCCAGGGCTGCCCATTCCTTGTTCATCACTTCTTACAGGCATCTCCCCTGGGTGGGCTTCCATGAGGACGGCACCCAGGCCAGAGACTCAGGGAGTGGGGTTGAGCCACAATGGCCTGTGGAGTCCCCTGAATCATCCAGGCCAGTGTGGAAGTGCTGACTGCTTGATAGGCCCACACTTCTGGATACTACCGCCTCCTCTGTCATCGGGGACTGAGACTTAAGCCGCGTGATTTGAGTAATGTACCATGTCTGCCACCTGCTTCTTGAGGGACCTTGCGTGAGGTCCTTAATTCTGTCAGCCTCCTTTGAAAAACAGGAGTAATAGAACCTGCCCTGGCCTCCTTGCTGCGTTTAACTTTCATCTGACAACCTACATACTGGACCTTCAGCTGGCTTCTGGAGAGATGGTGATGGGCAGTCCATGGCCCCTTCCCGAGTTAAGCCACAGTGGGGACACAGAGGAGGGAGGAAGAACCTTGAGGCTGTGTGGTCAGAAAAGGTGGCATTTGAATTGAGTCCTGAAAGACCAGGAGTTGGCCAAAGTGACAAGGCAGGAAGGTTTTCTTGGGGGAGGAAAATGCAAACACTCAGGAATGTGAAACCAGCTGGTTTGCTCAGTGTTTCATGTGGTTTGGTTTAGCTCAAGAATAGATAGTTGCTATGGAGTGGACTCTGACTCGTGGTGATCTTAAGCCCAACAGGATGAAATATTGCCCAGTCCTGTGTCATCTTCATGTTTGCTGGCACGTTCAAGTCCATCTTTGTGGCTATTGTGCCAGTCCATCTCACCGAGAGTCTCCCTTGGCCTTGCTGGCCCTTTACTTCACCAAACATGATGTCTTCCAAGGTGGTTCACTGATGACGTGTCCAAAGCAAGCGATCTAGACAGTGTTCCGTTGTGATCCATAAGGTTTTCATTGGCTGATTTTTGGGAGCAGATCACCAGGCCTTTCTTCCTAGTCTGTCTTAGTCTGGACACTTCAATGAAACCTGTCCACCATGGTGATCCTGCTGATATTTTAAATTTCAGTGGCACAGCTTCCAGCATCACAGCATCATAAGCCACCATAGTACGACAAACTGACAGACAGGTGGTGGAGCTCAAGAATAGGGCCTGATAATAATAACGGCTGTTGTTTATGGGATAGTTACATGCCAGGTGTATATACTTATACTTCTTGCACCTCCCCCATCATGTGGTAGGTTACTTTTATCCCCATTTAACAGATGAGGAAACTGAAGCCCTGAGAAGTGAAGCAACCTCCTCAGGGTTATTCAGGTGGTAGAAGCCAGAATTTGAATCCAGGAGGTCATGTTTTTAATCATTGTGCTGGGCAGTTGGAGATGACGGCCTTGAATGCCATGCTAAGGAGCTGGGACTTTAGTCTGCAGGCAGTGGGGAGCCGTGGAGTTTTAGGAAGGATAAGGGTTTGGAGTGGGAAGGCTGGGGGCAGGGGGCCGGTGTGCAGGCTGTTGTGATCATCCGTGGTGGAACTCACTCTGCAAATGCATCACTGCTCCCCCCGGGGCCCTGATCAACCCGTCCCTGCTCCCCAGGTGCTGAGAGATGATGGTATATGTACGTCTCTGTGTGTAGAGGGGCCTGCAGAACACTTGGCCCCTGGGGAGGATTAGGAGGCGTTAAGGGGGCTCAGGGGGCAGGATGTCCTGGGAGTGGCATGGGAGCTGTGCCAGGGGCAAGGAGATTATGTAATGGACAGAGCACAGCTGTGCCTGCTGCTCCCAAGCAAGGCTACAGCTGCCCTGTGGACGCAGATCCTGGCTCCAAGGTCCTGACCTGCCCCAGGCTAGGGCTTGCCAGCCTTTGGGAACCTTTTATCTGCCTCACCACACTCTAACTGTGCCAGGAGAAATGAGGACAGCTCCTTTCAGCTTCCAAAGGCCCAGAGAGGGTAGGTTACTCACATTGCATCACACAGGAAAGGGATGGGCTGGGTTTTGGTGCACCCAAGGGTGTATAATGCCCACCTGAAGGCAAAGTCTGGGGACAGGAAGAAGCAGGTCTGCCCAGGGGTGGGCTCTAGTGCCCACTTCTCCCTGAAGGAAGCTCTCCTGCCTGGAGTGTGGGCTGCTCTTCAGTAGCTCTAATTTCTTTGAAACTCTTAGCCTCTCCAAATGATGTTCATTTTCTCTGCTTTTCCTGACATTTACCTATTGTCGTGGAGTTGATCTCCAGCTCATGGCAACTCCATGGGTTCCAGAGTAGAACTGGCTCCAGAGGGTTTTCAATGGCCAGTTTTTCTGACACACAGTAGATCACTAGGCCTTTTTTCCAGGATGCCTCTGGGTGGACTTGAACTTCCAGTCTTTTGATTAACTGCTCAGCGTATTAACCATTTGCAACACCCAGGGACTGAAGCAGATCTGTTTTGAGCACCTCCTGGGTACGACTCGACGGCACTGGGTACTGGGTTGGGGACCAGAGAAACCAGATTTTAAATCCTTACTTACCAATTGTGTGACCTTAGGCACACAACTAGGCCCCTCTGAGCCTCAGTTTCCTCCTCTGTCAAGTGGTGCCAGGACCTACCTTCCAGGGCTATCATGAGGTGCCACAGTTGTGAAGCTCCAAGTCCAGTGCCTGACAAGTGGCAGCGACTCGGAAGAGAGCAGCTGTTAGCATCACGCCTTAATCTCTGATCTCCTAGGACTCCCATTTATTGGGAAGGACAGGCCTGTGTGTAAATAGTCCCTGCAGTGTGACACATGGTACAGTGAAGGAGTCAGGGGCATAGTGGAGGCAGCAGTAATTCTGCCTGACAAGGGGAGGGGTGGGGTCCCAGAGTGGGTCAGGGCAAGGATAGCCACTGTCTCTGGGCTGGGCACTTTTCCTTACTTTGTCTCCTTCCACCTTTGCAGCAACTCTGGGATGGGTGTGTAATTACTCCCATATTACGGATTGGGAAACTGAGACCTCTTATGGTTGAATAGATTGCACAAGGCCACGGTTCGTCTCTGGAAAAGCTTGGAACCACACGTGACTCTTCCTTCTCACTGGGAAGAGGTGATATTTAAGCGGAGTCTTCAAAGATGAGGTGTTTGCTGGGCAGAGAGCATAAGAGAGGGAGTGTTGGGCCCCTGGGGAATGCTTCATCTGAGCTGTGAGGAGCTATTGCAAGAGGACTTACACCACCCCTGCTTCTACCCCACAGGAAGTGGAAATGGAGGGGATGTCCACCCAGAACTCCTGTCCCTCCTCTATGGCCTCCCTGGCCACTGGGAACTGCCAAGGGTGGGGGTGCCACATGGAGTCTCTTTGCTCGATTCCAAGCTGGTAAGTTCTGACAGTGCTCCCTCTGTCCCCCTTCTCTTTTTCAGAATGGCCAGGCCTCAGGGGAAGAAGCTGGACTTCAGCCATCTAAGGTGAGGACTGGGGCCAGTGGCCCAAGCCAGGGACTGGGTGAGGGGACAGCGTTTGCAGGGCTCGGAGGAGGCCCTGGACAGAGGGTCCTTTGTTTTTGGATCCCACCTAATCCTTGTGGCAACCCTGTGCAGAAAGATCATTTGCTCCAGCTTTCTAGTTTGTTAGATGAAGAAACTGCAGGCCAGAAAGTGTTGGGAACAGAATTCAGGCTGGTTACTTATCAACCAGGCCAGATACTTCCTCAGTGTAGTTACTCATTCTGCTCGCGCTCAGTGTGAGGGCGGGGAGGCTGGGCCTCAGTGATGGGAGAGGATCAGGTAGGATCTGCCCTTGCTCCTTGGTACAGCTGGGCCTGGAAGCATCTGGGCATGGTGGTGCTGGAAGGAATGTGGTGGCCTCTCAGGTCTAACCAGGGCCCAGCCATTTCTCAGGGCTCCCCACTCCAAATCTGGATTTGTGGTCCTCACCCCAGCTACCTCTGTTTCCCCTGGCCTCCTCCCTTTAGCCCTTCAACCCTTGTTGCTGGTTTTGTGTGTTGGCAAAAGCTCCAGAGGTTGAGTGATAGTTGTGTGACCTTGGGTGGGTCTCTTGTCCCTTGTCTCCTCTCTGAGAAAGACCACACCCAGTTCACATGGTAGCTATGAGCCACAGAAGATGCTAGCTGTGGAGGGGCTCTGAAAGTCACCTAGGTAAGGACAGAGCATGGTCTCACTGGAGCAGACCTGGGTTCAAATCCTGGCTCTGCCCTCACCATGTGACCAGAAGCTCTTCTCCTTTCTGAGTCTTTGTTTCCTCATTTATAAACTGGGAATAGCGGTGTCTACACGGGAGTGATGTGAAGGATGTTTAAGGTAGTACCTGCCTGGCCCACACTGGCTTCAGCACCAGCCACGTGAATGTCTGGTATATTGCTCAGCTCCACCTCCTGCCAGTGACCCCACCCTTCAGCCTGGGTCTTTCTGGGCACTGGGCCTGCCGTAAATAGGACCTTTGAGATGGACCAGCACTGCTGCTTGCTTTGACTCAGCCACCTAAGATAAGGGAACTGAGCTGGGTGGGGTTGGACAAGGTGAGAGAAATGGGCTCCCACCATGCCTCTCTTGGTTGCTGTGGCAACCTTGGACCAGCAGAGGCCAGGCTAAGTGGTGTGGACTGGGCCCCTTGGCATGTCTTCTCGGCCACATATCTGAAGTATCTGAGCACAAAGTAGCTGCCGCTAGTTGCCTAGCAACAGAATGAAGGGACTGTACCTCCCTGGTGAAGAACCAGGATGATCTGGTCTTGGGGCTGAGGTTCTGGAGGTTGCAGAGGAGCTGGTGGTGAGCACAGCTTCTAATCTTGAAAGCTGGAGGGGCTGGCTGGGAGAGGGGTGGGAACTTGCTTAGGCAGATAACTACATTTGATCTCAAGCCTATGACTCCTGTCTGCAGCAGAAGGTCCTGCAGTGGGAAGGGAGACAAGGCTGGAGATGTATGGGATGAGGAGAGCCTTGAATGCCACATTAAAGAGGAGAACGAGCTTACCCCATGCCTGGCACCACCCCAGGAGATCTGCGTTTAATTCTCACAACCTCAGAGGCTTACTGTTGTTGTTAGGTGCTACTGAGTCTATTTCAACTCATAGTCACCCATGTGGCAGAACAGAACTACCCCTTAGGGGTTTCTTTTTTGTGTGTGTGCTTTAAGTGAAAGTTTGCAATTCAAGTCAGTTTCTCACACAAAAGCTTATACGTACATTGTTATGTGACCCTAGTTGCTCTCCCTGCAATGTGACAATGTACTCCTCTCCACCCTGTATTTCCCATGTCCATTCAACCAGCTCCTGTCCCCGTCTGCCTTCTCATCTCCCCTCTGGACAGGAGTTGCTCGCTTAGTCTTATGTGCTACTTGAGCTAAGAAGCTCACTCCTCGCTAGTATCATTTTCTGTCTTATAGTACAGTCTAATCTTTATCTGAAGTGTTGGCTTCGGGAATGGTTTTAGTTTTGAGCTAACAGAGAGTCCAGGGGCCATGTCCTCTGGGGTCCCTCCAGCCTCAGTCAGACCATCAAGTCTGGTCTTTTTACTAGAATATGAGTTCTGTACCCCACTTTTCTCCTGCTCCGTCAGGGACTCTGTTGTGTTCCCTGTCAGGGCGGTCACTGGTGGTAGCCAGGCACCATCTAGTTCTTCCTGTCTCAGGCTGAGGGAGTCTCTGGTTTATGTGGCCCTTTCTGTCTCTTGGGCTAATATTTTCCTTGTGTCTTTGGTGTTCTTCATTTTACTTTGCTCCAGGTGGGTTGGGACCAATTGATGCATCTTAGATGGCTGCTTGCTAACTTTTAAGACCCCAGATGCCACTCACCAAAGTGGGATGCAGAACATTTTCTTAATAAACTTTGTAATGTCAGTTGACCCAGATGTCCCCTGAAACCCCATAGGGATTTCTAGGCTGTAAACTTTATGGGAGCAGATTGCCAGGTCTTTCTTCTGTGGAGTGGCTGGGTGAGTTCAAACCACCAGTCTTTCCATTAGCAGCTGAGTGCTTAACCATTGTGCTACCTGGGCTCCTTACCTCAGGGCTAGAGATCATTATTATCCCCATCTTACAGATTAGAAAATTGTGACCCAAGGTCACGTAGCTTGGTGATAGAGTCAGGACTGAGCATAGGTCTTCTTGACCTCAGAGCCCCCGCTCCTCCCAGCCCAGGGAACCCTGAGTGCTGGAAAGAAGGAGCATTGGGTCCCTGTGACTCCAAGTGCCACCAGTTCTAGGTACCTGCTCGTCCATCTCCTCTCCTGCCCCAGCCACCAGTATCCCCAGTGCTCAGTTCTGGGCTTAACACACTAGGGGGCGCTCAGTCCGTGGTTGGGACCTTACCACTTTGTGCAGGGGACAGAACTGGCAGCTGGCCAGTTTATCTTTTATTTCATCGGACATTCAGTGCACCCTCCTGTGGCACTGGGGAACCTCAAAATGAAGTCAACATCCCCTACCCTCAGAGAATACCCAGTCTTGGGGAGACAGGAAAGTTGTGTGGTGGGCATTCTTTTGGCGAAGAACACAGCTGTGGGCTCATGGAGCCTCCATTCCATGCCAGGTCCTGTGCCGGGCTCTGGGGCCAAGGACAGAGGTGTGTCATCTTCCAGGTGTCCACATCTCTTAGTGGGGTGATAACACAAGCAAGTCCCGGGGAACCCAGCTGGCGACATCTGAGCATGGGGCTGAGCGTGGGCCCAACATACGGTCACTACTAAGTGTAACAGAGGAGGAAGAGTTGGGATGGGCTGAGCCCATCCTGCTACCTTTCCTGCAGAGCCAGTATTTACTGGGCCTGGAAAGATAGGCAGGACTTGGGCAGTGGGAGAAGAAGGTAGGGCCTCCAGGTGGAGGAGAGTCAGGGAGGGGGACTTGGGAGTCAAGCATTCTGAGTTCAAATCCTGCCTCCATATCTTGTCTGCTTTGTGATGTTAGGTGGGTGACTGGCCCCTCTGAGACTTAGATTCCCTTCCTGCAAAAGGAGACTAGAGCCCACCTCTCAGGGCCAGCTGAGGAGAGAATGTGATGCAAGTGAAAGAAAGCATGCAACAGAGTTTTTGGTACAGTGTAGGTGTTTAATGCTTGTTTATTTTATTTGTTTGGGTTTTAGCAGCGATACTGTAGACAGTAGGTCCAGAGTGAGAGTTCCCCAGATCCCTTCAGCACCCTGGGCACACCTGATATCCTTGGACACCCTGGGCTCCATTCACCCTCCCTGTCTTCCTGTGGGTGGACTGGGTACCCCAGGTCCCCTCCCCCGGCTGTCTCCAGAGCTAGACCCCTTTGAAGTGCTTGCAGGTCTATTCTGAGAGCTGATTATCTCCCCCCTCCTCTCCTCTCTTCCTGTTTATGAAACCCTGATCCCTCCCGGATCCCTCATGCTCCCCTGGCCTGAGCTCAGGCAGGATGTGACAGTGGACTTCAGGGAGCCTCAGGCAGCCTCAGGTGTTAGGGGTCTTCCCCTGGGCTGGCTAGGGCAGGCCTAGCCCACCCTCCCAGCACCTGGGGCTCTGTGGCTGGGCTCTGACCCTGTAGCCTGCCTAGGGGAGACCCTGCAGCAGTAGGACTGCTCAGTAAACCAGGGAGAGTTTGTGTTTATAATGTCCCTTTGTCTCTGTAGCCCAATTTGCTTCTAGAAACAGCCGACTGAGGGTGGAACATGTACTTTTAACCTATGTCTTACAAAAGAGGAAACTGAGGCTCAGGTAGGCAAAGAGATTTGCCTGGAGCTCTTCTTGACTTGCCATCCTTTACTCCTGACTTCAGGCCTTTTGCTCATGCTGCTCTTTCTAGCTGGAGTGTCTTCCTTCCTGCCCAACACCTGTTGGCGCTCAGGACCCAGCTGGACTGCAGACACCTCTGGGTACCCACAGCACCCTGATTACATTTCTGTCACAGGACATTTGTGTTTTAGTATCAAGTCAGAATCGACTCGACGGCACTGGGTTTGGGTTTTTTTTTTTTTATTATTCATTTTTGGAGAGTCCCTGGGTGATGCAAACAGTTAACATGCTTGGCTGCTAACTGAAGAGTTGATGGTTCAGGTCTACCCAGAGGCACCTCAGAAGACATTCCTGGTGATCTACTTCCAAAAAATCAGCCACTGAAAATCCTGTGAGGCGTAGTTCTACTCTGACACACATGGGTCGCCATGAGTCAGAACCGACTCCACAGCAGCTGGCATTTATTTTCAGGAGCTCTCTGAGGACAAGGCTAGGGTCTACCTTAACATTTCTGCCTCCTGGTGTCCACCTCTGGCCTGGGACAGAGTAGGAGCCAGCAGTGTGAGTGATGTGCAGAGAGGGGCCAGGCTGGCCTTGCTGGGAGGGTGACAACGAAATTCTTAAGTGGGGGCTTTGGAAGCAGACAGACTTTGAATTTGCTCTTCGCACTATCCTTTTCTAGCAGTGTGAACTTGGGCAAGTCACTGTCTCTGAGTCTAGTGTCCTTATCTTTGAAATGGAGATGACAGATACCTCCCCGGGAGCTGAGACCCAGGATCTCAGCTCCAGTGCTAGGGCCTCGCAGAACCCACATCATCAAAGATTGCAGGAAAGAATGGCTGCATGCGAGAAGCGCTTAACTGATAGAAAGTACAGTTCCCCTCGTTACTATAAGCCAGTCCTGGCCTAGGGCCTGAGGCCACCTCCCCACTCAAGGAGGCCTGGGACTAGGGACTCCTCCTCACCTGCCCAGAAGTATGCTGGGAGATGTATCTGGGGACATCTGTCCCACCAGAGGGGCCCATGTCTAGGAGGCCATGTAGATGCTGCCAGCTAGGGAAGGGGCTGTTGGTGTCCATTAGAGCCAGGGGCAGGCAGGTGGGCTTGAGCTGCAGCTGGTGGAGGGAGGCCCAGGGTGGGGGCCTTGGTGGCCAGGGATCAGGCTAGGGGGCTCTGGGCTTCTCTCCCAGCTGCTGTGTGGGAGGAAGTAAATAAAGAGGAAGTGTCTATGAGGGGAGAAAGGGTCCGGAACCAAGGGGATGTGGGCTGGTGCCTGTCCTCCCCCTCCCATCACCAGAGGCCGCACAGCCCCTCCAAACATCCTTCTGTGAAGGCAGTTCTGAAACTGTTTCCTTCCTGTTGCCCGTTCCTGTAGTGTGCTGGCCATAGAAGTTCTTCCTCTGCTTCTAGGGGGCGGGCTGGGGGAGAGGCCAAGCTGGCACCGGCCCCTCCTCTGTTGCTGGACCGACCAGACGTTCTAAGGCTCTCAGGGCTGCCCTGGCCCCCAAGTCCTGGCCTGAGGACTCTGGGTGGCAATGAGAGGCCTCAGTTAAGGGGAACATCTTTCACAACCCCCGCCAGGACGCCACCTGTCAGAGAATGTTGTTATTGGAGGCCCTGCGAGAGCTGGGAAGGGGAAGTCTGTGTGTACGTGGGGGTGTGGATTTCCACATAGGGGATGTCTGTGGAAATGGTTTCCAGCCGTCAGCCTGAGTGTGTGTCTGTGCGCGCTGGTGTCAGTTCCTGTGGGTGTACTGGTATGAGTGAGGAGGTGGAGCCACGTGGTAAGGGCAGGGCCTGGTCCACCCCTATCCCACAGCCACCTGTTCCTCCACCTAGACCTCTGTGTTGAGTTGTCCAGTGGGCAGCCAGGGTGCTTGTCTAGGGGCTTCTGCCCCATTGTCCATCCCAGGGTCTTAGACTGGCAGGCTTCTTCAGGAAGGGCTTGGAGAATGGGGCCTCTGAGCAGGGGCAGGGCTGAGTATGGTGCTTGCTCTGTGGGCTGATGTTTCGGGTGAGCCTAGCCATGAAGGTTGCTGTGGGGGAGGGAGTGTCCTCGGGAGTTGGACCAACTAAGTGCTGAGCTATGTAGTTCAAGGCTGTGGCCTTGCTGATTTCTGTTCCCATTCTCTCAGACCCCTCTTGGGGGTGCTGGGATGTCTACTGTGTCCCGGCGTTATCTCTATGTGACTTCTGTGATCCTGTCTCCCCCTTCGGGGAGACAAGTGAGGTGCATCCCCGAGTCATCCTTGGGGCTTTGGGTTTAGGGTCTGCACTATCCCCACCTTGGCAGGGAGCCTGACCCGTCTTCTGTCCCTCCTCCCAGCAGAGGGGGAAGTGAGAAGGAGGGAGGCCATGGACCCTGCCTTCTGGGCTGGTAAGGCTAAAAAAGCAGAAGTAAGGGGAGTAACGGGGCCCTCTGGCCACCAGCTTGAGCCCCACCATGCAGACCCCGGCAGACTTCCCCAGGTTTGAGGGAGACTCAGTTCCCTGTCCCAGAAAGGTGAGCAGAGAGGTGGCCTGCCTCCAACAGTGTCTGTCACGACAACTCTGGGCGAGGACTGGGTTTGGGGGTGGCTATGTCCCCTGGGGTTTCTGGGTGGCTGCCTCTGCCCCCAGAGAGTGTTCTCAGTCAGAGGCAGACAGATGAGGTGGAAGCTCAGATCTTAGAGTGGGGTTAGCAGGCATTGCTGTTTTCTTGGCCCACCCCCGCCTCTCTCTGAGCCAGGCTTTCTGCCTGTCCCTCCAGGGGTTTATACTCAGGGGCCCGATTAGCCTGCAGCTTTCAGTGGCTGCTACACCCACTCCCCCATCTGTCAGGGAGAGTCCTCTGAAGATGGGGCTGTGTCTCTGAGGCTCAGGACCTAGAGTGGGAAGTCCCCAGGCTGATCCTAATGGTGAGGGTGGGGGCAGGCTGGGGTGGGCAGGAAGTGGCTCTGGCTGACTTACCTGCCCACCCTTTCCTGGCACTAAAGGCCAGGCAGAAACCAGGGGAGGGACTTGGGTTCAAGCCGACTCTGCCGCTTGGCTCGTTTTGAGTCTGGGTGAGTCACTGTCCTTCTCTGGGCCTCAGTTTCTTGTTCTCAAAATGGAGATAATGGTTTTTGGGATATTTTGGGTCAGAGTCAAAGTCATCAGATGACATCAGGAGATGGTCTCTCAGCCCACTGTCTTAGTCCTGGACCTCCTCAGGCTCTGGCGTAGGAAGAAAATCTGAGGGAAACGGAAAACCTCATTGTTGGGTCTGCCATGAATACTGGGCTACTCTCCTGAGTCGTGGGGGTTTACTGTTATATCTCCTTACCCTTCCTCCTCCCTAGACAAACCAACGAGAACCCAGAATTCTACCCTCCAGCCCCTCAGAAAGGTCTGACCCCCTTTCCTAGGGATCCCTGCCTTGTTGCCTGTCTGTTCGCTGTCACATTCATCTGCTCTGGGCGCCTGACAGTCTACTTGGGCCTAACTGACTCTGACTGTCTCTGTCTGCTACCTGTCTGCCTCAACTATTGAGTTCCTGTGTCTGTCTTTACCTATCAGATACATGTTCCCATTTGTCTCTTCCTGTTGGGCTCGTGTCACCTTCTGTCTCTGCCTGTTGGATACAGGAACTCCTCTTTCTCAGCCTCTTGGGTATGTGTCCCAGCTGTCTTTGCCTGTTGGGTACATGTCTACATCTGTCTTGCCTGTTAGATACAAGTTCCCATCGGCCTCTGCCTCTTGGGTGAAAGTCCCTGTCTGTCTCCATCTGTTGGGTACAAGTCCCCATCTGCCCCTCTGCCTGTTGGGTGTGTGTCGCTATCCATTTCCCAGTTGGGTACGAGTCCCCATCTGCCTCTGCCTGTTGGTTATGAGTCCCCATCCAGCTCCACTTCTTGGGTTCATGTTCCTGTCTGTCTCCACCTGTGGGATATGTGTCCCCATCTGCCTCTGTCTATTGGATATTTCCCCATCTGCCTCTGCATGTGCCCCTTTCTGTCTGTGCCTTTTGGGTACGTGTCCCTGTCTGTGTCCACCTGTTGGGTATGTGTTTCCTCCTGCCTCCTCCTGCTGAGTATGAGTCTCCTTCTGTCTCTGCCTGTTGAGTACATGTCCTAGTCCATCTCTGCCTGTTGAATGCCTGTCTTTATCTCTCTCCACCTCTTGGGTGCGTGCCCCTGTCTCTTGGGTATCTCCCTTTATCTGCCTCCACGTGCCTCTGCTGTAGAGTTCCTGTCTCTGTCTCTCCTGATGAGTGCATATCTTCACCTCTGCCTGATGGGTGCCTATCTACTCCTCAGCAGATGGGTTGGCCTGGGCCTTTCGCTTTACAGGCCCAACAGGGAGGGTGGGAGGAGGGCCAGAGGGCAGCCCTCAGGCATTGGGGAGGGGAGAAGAGAGAGAGGAAGGGAACAGGGTGAGGGTATAGGCCTGGAGCTGGGAAACCACAGGCCCTGAATGATTGGCGGTCCTGGGCCAGGCCCAGCCCCCGCCCTCACCCTGCACATCCGCCTTGAGCCTGGCCACCTCCGCGGCAGCCCCGACTCTGCCTGCTCCTGCCATGGTGCCACGGCCCTGCCGGGCGAATGGAGCAGGATCCCAAGTCGCCCCGTCTGCGGCTTTGGGCCCTGCTCCCCTGGCTGCCCAGGAAGCAGCGGCCCAGGATCAGCCAGACCTCGCTGCCTGCCTCAGGCCCTGGCTCTGGCCCCCGGCGGGACTCGGTGAGTATGTCCAGATGTCTGGCCCTGCCCAGCTATGGCCCTGGGAGCAGGTGCCTAGGCAGCCAGTTTGGCCTAAGCTGGCTTTGGACTGTCCTAGCCCAGGCCTGGCTGTGTTGGATGGCTGAACCCTGCCCAGAGTTGCTTCCTGGGAAAGTGAAGAGGCGCTTCAGGGCTCTAGGGCAATGGTAGTAGGTTGGAGGAAGGGAAGAGGGGTCCTAGAATAGCCAGGACCTGGCAAGGGGCTTCTCATAGGCTTGTATGAGGGAAGTTTGGGAGGGAGGGCATTGAGTCTGGCGTTAACTCCCAACCGCCCCATGTTGGCACTTACTGGGTTGGTGGTAGAGTCCCAGATGACGCTTAGGTCTCTGTGTACTTCAGCCCTGTCCTACCTGCCAGAGGGATCCCCCCGTTTCCCATCCTGATCAGGAACAAAGGCTCAACTCCACCTCCCCACTATGAGAACAAACCCTACTTCCTATTGTGGTAAAACCAAAAACCTTTGCAGCAGGGGGAGGGGAGCCCCACAGGGAGGGCCTGGGGCAGGCCTACTACGGGCCTCAGCCAGAGCCTGGGGTTGGGGGATTCCCTCCTGCCCATGCCTGGGCATCCCAGGCCAGAGCAGCAAGAAAACAGGAACACCTTGGTGGTTTGACCCTCTCTGACCTTTGAGGCCCTTTTTGGTTCGGTGAACTGGAGGCTGACTGTATTAGGGTGGCTGTCTGGTCAGGCCTGTGCGGCCCTGTCTGGTGAAATCTGCTGGGAATGGACTTGGATTTGGGGGACGGTGCCTCCATGCTCACCGACTCTGTCTCCCCACCAGGATGAGGGCATCCTCAAGGAGATCTCCATCACACACCATGTCAAGGCTGGCTCTGAGAAGGCTGACCCATCCCATTTCGAGCTCCTCAAGGTTCTGGGCCAGGGATCCTTTGGCAAAGTAAGTTCTGAGCCCACAGCTGGGAGGGCAGCACTGGCCATGTCAGAGGTGGGAGGTGAGGGGTCACCTCAGAGCCCAGAGTGAGAAGAGTAACTTCTGGGGTCACTGGGGTGAGGGGTCACCTTTGTGCTCAAGGGATCAGGGGCAAGGGTTGATGGGCTTTTCTCCCACTGCCTTCCCAGGTCTTCCTGGTAAGGAAGGTCACCCGACCTGATAGCGGACATCTATATGCTATGAAGGTACTGAAGAAGGCAACACTGAAAGGTGAGTGGGGAGCACCTCCCCATGCAAGCCCAGGCTGGGCACAGGGTTGATGGAGACAGCCTAGTCCTCAGGGCCTTTGGTCTGATGGGAGAGGTAGCCCTATTCTCAGGAGCACCTAGTCTGAGGGAGGAGAAACTGGCCTACTCTCAGCTGCCTGCCATCCCACCCCACCTGATGGGGAAGACAGGGTCTACTTAGAAGAAAAGATTTCAAGCCGTTAACCCTCCACCTGATCCCCGCCATCACTAATGAAGCCACATGCCAATGGCTAAGGCTGAAGGTGGTTGTCTAGAAGAAGGTAGTGGGGCAAATGCAATGTGTTTGTGGTGTGGTGGGGGCCCTCTAATATGGTTAGGCAGAGGTGTTCTAACTGTCAGTAAAATTTGGGGAGACCTCTCTGGACTCATTGGAGGAGAAGGGCATGAGAGAAGAGGCAGGAACCCAGGGAGCCAGGTGGGCCAAGAGAAGGTGAGGTTGAGGCAGGGCCATGGAGATGGATGGCACAGGGGTTCAGAGGGAGCATGAGCCAAAGTCTAGCATTTTGAGGACTTACAAGGGGTGTGCGGGTGGTTGGTGGAGGGCTTTGGGCTGGACATTGACTCTTTGATTGGTTCGGGAACCAGTGTGGCTGCTGACCAAGTGAAGTGGGGGCAATAGGAGGCCTTAGAGATGTTATGGATCATGTGGCCCATGAAGGGCTGTCTGGAGTGTTGGTAGCTTTGGTGCCTCTGGGCCAACCTGAGGTAGGGATGGGAGTCATTCCCCAGGAGGGATGGTGGGAGCCACAGGGAAGGAGAAAGATGAAGACATTTGGTCCCTGCCCGGGAAGGCCTCCTAGGCTGGGCAGGAGAAGCTAAAAGACCGTCAGACTGGAGAGATGTGCAGGGGGCCAAGGGCCCATCCCTGGACCTTGCATAAGGGGCAGGGACAGGAAGCAAACCAAGGAGCCAGACACAGAATAAGAGCAAAGGAAGAAACCTGAAGATTGAGTGTGCCCACAAGCCCTGGGGAGGAAGCTCCGGGAGCTCAGACCTGGAAGAACAAGTAGAAAAGAGGGTCCTTCTTAGCCAGGGTTTGGAGAGTGGCTGGCTATGTGGGTGGCTGGACTACTGGGAGGGCTCTAGCGTGACGGCCTTTCTCCTCTGGCCAGTCCGTGACCGGGTCCGGACCAAGATGGAGAGAGACATCCTGGCTGACGTCAACCACCCATTTGTGGTGAAGCTGCACTACGGTGAGACCACAGACCTACCTGCCCTGCTCACCAGCCTTCACCCTTGCCTCTGGGGTGCTGCCTTCCCTGTACCTTATGGCACCTCCCACCAAGCAGGCCAAGAGAGCGGGAGGAGGCAGGGGAGTAGGTTCCAGAGCCTAGCTGGCTCTACCATTGCATCTTCCCCTCTCCCCAGCCTTCCAGACCGAGGGCAAGCTCTATCTCATTCTGGACTTCCTGCGTGGCGGAGACCTCTTCACACGGCTCTCTAAGGAGGTGAGCCAGCACCCCCCTACCAGAGGACCCTAGAATGGAGCTGTGGAGAGAACCAGGCCTCCCATCCCAGGGCAAGCAACGTGGCCAGGATCTGGGACCACGCAGGCCTGCCTAGCAGTCCCTCAACCTGGAAATATCACCCACCCTGGGACAGAGCTCTGGTAAAGCTTCTGAGAGTTCCCCCAAGGTGGGCTGTAGAGGTCAGGCCCTGGATTCTGATGCTAACCTGACTCCAGGGAGTTAGGGGTGGCTCTCATCTCTCTACCTCTGTTTTCCCAGGGCTGCCCTGGGCAGGGCCGTGAGGATGAGGGAGAAGCTCAGATGCACCCAGAAGGCTAGAAACTTTGTTTTTGTCCCGCTTGTTAACTAAAAGGATTTTGAACTAATATAAAAGGGTTTGAGCCAGATATAAAAAATGGGACCGTTAATACAACTCAAACTTTAAGGAGAACCAATCTTTTCTTTTTTTAATTCTTAAAATTTTATTTTAATGCTTGAATAGGTAATACATTTACATGATTCAAAAGAAAAATATTCATCGAGAAGTCTTGCTCATATCCCAGCCCCTCTCCTCCCCCATAGGTAAACATTTTTATTGGTTTCTTGTTTAACCTTCCCATGTTTCTTTGGCAAATACAAACAAATCTGAAATATGTTCCGAATCTTGACCCCCATTTTCTTACATAAAAAGTTTCATTCTGTGTACACTGTCCTGTACCTTGTTTTTTCCGTTTGACAGTGTATCTTGGAAATCGTTCTGTATCAGAACAAGGAGAAACTCCTTGTTCCGTTTATGGTTGCATAGCGCTCCATTATGTGGAGGAGAAACAGTTTATTCCAGTCTTCTACTGCTGGACCCTTGGGCTGTTGCCAACCTTTTGCTATTCCAAACAATGTCACAATGAATGACTTGTATATTAGTCATTTCATACTTCAAAACCCCTTTATAAAGCGGAGGACATATGGCACTGGGCTCCCCAAGGGTCCTCCCCAAGGTGGACCCTCAGGACAAAGAACCTGCTAACTGCCCAGTGTTCCAGCTCCTGAGGAAGAGGGAGGTCCCAGCCGAAGCCCCCTCCTGCCTGTTGCAGGTTATGTTCACAGAGGAGGATGTGAAGTTCTACCTGGCCGAGCTGGCTTTGGGCCTGGACCACCTGCACAGTCTGGGGATTATCTACAGAGACCTCAAGCCGGAGAAGTGAGTGAGGCCCCCAGCCCCACCCTGGCCCCCCCAGAGAGTACAGAGACAGGCCCTGGGGCCTCTTCTAGGACAGGGCCACTCTGATGCAGGTGGCCACAGCTCTCCCCAAGAACGTCCCCCCCTTTGGGGCTGCCTGATGAGTGGGTAGGTGGAGTGGGGTGGTGGCAGCAGGTTCGCCTTTGGGGGATATGGCTGCATAATCACTAGTACTGCCATTTCCAAGTGCCAGGCATCATCCATACAGGTGTGGCACCTTCCTTTTTTTGCTAATCCAGTGTGATATCTGAAATGCTACCATTAAAGCTCATTCCTTTGGTTAGATATGGCCCTCTCTAGAATTTTTCTTAACATCTGAATACCCTTGGATGAAAACTTAAGGGCAAGGAGCAGGTGGTTAAGTGGAATGAGATCTGGCTTAGGGGTTAGGCTGACCTGAATTAAAGTTCTGTCTTTACTACCTACTAGCTCTATGACTGTGAGGAGTTACTTAACCTCCCTGAGCTTTAGTTTCCCCATCATTAAAATGGGATCATAATAGTACCTACCTCATGTAGTTGTTTCAAGGATTAGCAGAAAACGTAGGTCACACACTTCCATGACACTTGGTGATGGCAGCAGTAGTGATTATGTAGCTCCCCACCAAGGTAGGCCTGCTGCCACCATCCTGCTACTCCACCTGCCCATTCATCAGACAGATCTGAGCAGGACACCGTCTCTAGGCCAGCCCAGCACCCACAGCCCCCACGGTGCCCTAACTTCTATCTCTCCATTACAGCATTCTTCTGGATGAGGAGGGCCACATCAAACTAACTGGTGAGTGGGGGCACCTACCCCCGTGGGCCCCAGGGGGAGGGCAGAGTGGACTGCTGATGGGTCTGGGCTGAGTGCAAAGGGCTCATCCATCCCTCCTGAGAAGCTGTGCCAGGCCTTGGGAAGTGGTCACAAGCCCAGGCCACAGACTTGGAACACCCTGAGTTTGATCCCAGCTCCCTGCTTTGCTGGCTCTGTAACCTCAGGCAAGTCGCCTAACCTCCCTGGACCTCAGCTTCCTCCTGAGTGTCGTGGGGTGATGCCCTCAGCCTCTGGACAGACAGTTGGGTTTGAGATGGTTGGCAGTGAGGAAAGCAGAAGTCCCCAATGATGTGTCCTCTTGCCCTCCTTGATGCAGACTTCGGCCTGAGCAAGGAGGCCATTGACCATGAGAAGAAGGCCTACTCCTTCTGCGGGACAGTGGAATACATGGCCCCCGAGGTCGTCAACCGCCAAGGCCACACCCACAGTGCAGACTGGTGGTCCTATGGGGTGTTGATGGTGAGCACCCAGGCAGGAGTGAAGGATCCAGCCCAGCCTGGGGCCTCAGTTTACTCAGCTGTACATTAAGAGAGTTGATGGTCTCTAAGGCTCTCCCCTTTCCTCTCACACCCACACGGGTCTCATCCTCACCCAGCTGCAGTTCCCTTCCTTGGAAGGATCCAAGGCTTGCCTCCACCTGCTGTACTCCTGACCTGAAACTGGTCTTCTCCCCAGCCTGGGGCCCCTAGTGCTGCTCCCTGTGGTCTGGGCTGGCAGAAGGGAGAAGGACAGATACATGTCTTGCTCCAGGTGGGCTTGTAGCCCCAATAGGTCAGCAAGAATGCTGGGAATGGAACAGAGTGGCCTAGAGGGTACCGCTGGGAAAGGAGACTGGGGGAATGGGCAACAGGGACTGGAGCCTGAATAGACCCTTGTCCTCGGCAGTTTGAGATGCTGACGGGCTCCCTGCCCTTCCAGGGGAAGGACCGGAAGGAGACCATGACACTGATTCTAAAGTAAGCACCAGCCCTTCCCTGGCACCTTAGGGTCCTCTCCCACCCCAGGGGGACATAGTAATACCCTGTACCTGCTTCAAGTCCCCTCTTTAGTGACTGACCTCCTCTGGGCTAAGCATCATGCTTTCCAGGGCCCCCTTTTCATCTACCAGACCTGTGGGAGGGGACCCCTGAAGCCTTTGGGAGGTGGATTAGTGGATGGCTTGTCTGGAGACTAGACCTGGATGGAGAGAGGGAGGGGAGATGGGCCCTCTGGGGTGGGCCTCAGCCCTCATGAGACCCGGGGGCTGTTTCAGGGCAAAGCTAGGCATGCCCCAGTTTCTGAGCACAGAAGCCCAGAGCCTCCTGAGGGCCCTGTTCAAGCGGAATCCTGCCAACCGGCTCGGTAAGCAGCCCCAGCTTGGGAGGTGACGTGGTGGTAGGGAGCAGGGTACAGCTGTAACCTCAGCCGTGGGGCCACATCTGGGGCTGAAAGGGGCTGTTGTCCTTTGTGTGAGTAGACAATGCCGCCGGCTACCCTGCTTTCTGGCTCCATGTATAGAGTTGGGAGGGTGACCTGTGTGTAGGGGGAAGGCAGGAACTGAGTCATTCCCACTCTCCCTGGGGACAAGGACAGAGCCCCCACACAGCTTCTCTGCCAAGGCTGCTGGTGCAAGAGAAACGCAGTGAGCTCAGGGGTCAGAGAGGCCCAGGTCCCATTTGCGGCCATATATTGGGTCCCACTGGCTGGCACACAGTAGGCCCTCTGTAAGTATTTGTCAAATGAATGAATGCTGTTTATGAAGTGAGTGACCTCAGGCAGGTGACTTCACCTCCCTGAACCCTAGCTTCTTTGTTTCAGTTGAAGATGCTGATCCCAAGCTAGCTCGCGGGGCTGTGTTGATTAAATGAAACCACATGAACATGCCTGGCATGTAGTGGGCGCTCAATACCTGCTGGCTTACTTGGTCCTGGGTTCACCTGGACCGTGACAGGATTTATAAGATTCAGTCCAGGCCCCTGAGGTCGAACGGAGTAAGAGCCTGTTTCATGGTTAAAGAGCAATGGAATAAGACTAACAGTGATGAGGCCAGGGTTGGGTAAGGTGTGGGGGCCCCTGGAGATCTCAGAGCAAGTCCAGCCTCTGTCCTGACTGTATGGCCTTGGACAAGTTACCTAGCATCTCTGGGCCTTCCTTCTCCCATTAATACATTGCAGCTTGATCATAAGGGGCCCTAGAAAGTAGAAACAGTAGGCAACAGTAGTTGGGGCCATGGCTGAGTGAATTTAGGGCAGGGAAACCCCTTCCTCCCTCCCTGCTCCAGCCTACTGTGAGGCCACTTGGCAGGCAGGGCAGTGTCTGGGGGGCTGTCCATAGGCAGGCCCCTCATCTGGTCTCTTGCAGGCTCTGGCCCCGACGGGGCAGAGGAGATCAAGCGGCACGTCTTCTACTCCACCATTGACTGGAATGTGAGTGTGTCCGTTCACCCCAGGGCCCTGGCCAAAGCTTCAGTGGGGTCAGGAAGGGTGGTGGGAGGGGACTTCTGCCAACTAGGGCTTTGGATGCTGGAGCAGAAGGTGACAGAATGGTCTTAGAGGCAAGGGCTGGGCCTCCTGGAGGGCAAGGTATATGCCCCTGTCTGCTGGGCATTGTAGCCTGTGCTCCAGACCTGCTACCTCCTCCTATGTGGGCTCCTGGCAGGCTGTGGGGATGCCCGAGGTGACCTGAGCACCTGCCCTGCCTTGCAGAAGCTGTACCGTCGCGAGATCAAGCCACCCTTCAAGCCAGCAGTGGCTCAACCCGATGACACCTTCTACTTTGACACAGAGTTCACATCCCGCACGCCCAAGGGTACGTACCTTATCTGAGTTTGTCTTGGGCTGGTGCAGGAGGGAAGCAGGGAGCTTGGGGTACCTTGGAACGCAGGGCTGGTCAGAGACTCTGGCTGGCCCAGGTGTGTGGGCAGGCAGGCGGGTGAGTTTCTGGCTCTGTGGGACTCTCTTTGTCCCGGTCTCACTCTGCCAGTCTCTCCCACTCCAGGGGCCTGTGGGCCTCTTTGTGTCTGAGTGAGGGAGTAGGGGTGAGTGGGTGGGTGAGGCCACACTAGAAAAGTCAGGACTCCTGCCCTGGGCACCTTTCATCCCACTGGGAAGACCAGGCACATCAGGCTCATACTCACGTCAAGGCTAAAGAATCTGACCCAGCAAATCTGCGTGGTGGGGACAGTCTGGAGAGCAGAGATGGCAGCGCCCACAGGTCAGGGGCAAGTGTAGGAACTGGCTTTAGCTGGTCTGACTGCTGGGCCTCAGTGTGCTCATCTGGAACATGGGCACAGCCACAGGCCCACTCATTTCCTGGGGCTGCTGCGGGGAGTCAGTGATGGGCTTCTGGAAGGGAGCTCAGTAAATCATAACTTTTTAAACCAGCTATTAGGTGCTCGTTCTGGGAAGGACAGGTTTTAGCAGAAGGATGCTTTTCACTGCGTCATGCACATCTCTGTTGACAGGGCGCTCAACACTTCTGAAGCAGGCTGTATCATCTTTATTCATTGATCTGAAAAATAGGTACTGGTCATTTCTGTGTACCAGGTGTGAGGAGAGTGATGGTGAACAGGACAGAAGCATGAGAGCAGTGCCTGGGCAGCGTGACAGGTGCAGCCATAGGGGCGAGGAGCCAGAGCAGCAGCGTCAGGCAAGGCTTCTCAGAGGACGAGATGTATACGCTGAGCCTTAGGGGGTGAACAAGGAGTAGATTATCTGATTAGAGGGAACGGCATGTACAGTGGCTCAGAGACCCCTTCCTTTAAGGAACTGAAAAGTCCAATGTGGCTGAACTGTGGGATGTGGGGAGAGGATGCTAAGAGGTCAGCAGGGACCGGATCACAAGGACCTCAGTTGCCAGGCCAAGGAGTTGGGCTTAATCCTGAGGGCAGAGGGGAGCATTTGAAGGTGCAAGCAGGGTGGCAGTGTGGTCAGATTTGTGGCTGGAACCTTCCCTTTGGCTTCCACCCAGAGGACTGATCTGAAGGGGCAGCACACCTGAGACATGGAGGCTCCAGCAAGAGCTGAAATGTCTGGGCCTGGCCTGGAGGCCTTCGTGTGCCTGGTGTGTCAAGCCTGGGCTGGTCTAAACACACATACACATGTGCCCACAGGCCTGGGGCAGATGAGCCCTGCCCAGGTTCCACCACAGCCATTTGCTGGGCTGCCTCAGGTTTAGGGACATCTTCTCAGGTTCCCATCCCTGTCTCGCCCCTACAGACTCCCCGGGTATCCCCCCTAGTGCTGGCGCCCATCAGCTGTTCCGTGGCTTCAGCTTCGTGGCCACCGGCCTGATGGAGGACGACGGCAAGCCTCGGGCCACGCAGGCACCACTGCACTCAGTGGTCCAGGTAAGGGGGGCAAGGGACTGCTGCTCAGTTGTCCTCTTTCACCATGAAGCCACAAGCCAGAACAGCTGAGAACACAGGCTCTGTTCAAACCCTGGTGTAAACCCTGATGCCACTCTATGGCCAGTAGATCCTCCAACCTTTCTGAGGCTGTTTCCCCATTTGTAAAACAGAGGCAATAGTGTCTACCTCACATGGTGGTTCTGACAACTGGGTGACCATATGGATATATAGTTCCTGGCACAGGACCAGGGGTCCCCAGGGTGGTAGGGAGCGGGTGGCTGACAGGGCCCTGAGGGGGGATTAGTGGTAGGGGGCCCATGTCTCCTCACCTGTCCCCTACTTGTACATTGTCACTGCTCCATGGAGAATTGAAAGTTGAGAGGCAAGAATGTAGGCCCTGGAGCTTGTTGCCTGGGTTCTGAGCTTACAAAGTAAGGGACCCTGGATGAGCCACTTATTCTCTTTTGATGCCTCCCTTATCTCATCTGTAAAATGGGGGTAATGATAGAGCCCTTCTTCATAAGGTTGTTGCGAGGATTACATGAGTTAATATGTGTAAAGTTAAGGTGACTGCATAGTTTAGTCTCCAACTGGGGTGTCTTTGTCTAGGACAGATGTTAAACCAGATGACTACTGGGACAACAGACCTAAACCAGGACTGTCCAAGGCAAACAGGACATGCGGTTACCTGTGAAAAGTACTTAGAATAGTGCGTAGCACACACTAAGCACCATATATAAACATTTGCTATTTTAATGCCTCAGAACCTTGAGACACCCTATACCCTATGAGGTGGGCTGTGACACCCTAGAAGGAGGAGGCAGCGCAGCCAAGGCCGCAGTAAGTGGCAGAGCTAGGATCTGACTCAGGGTGTCGTGTCCCTCCCAGGGCTGCCCGGGCTCCTCTCAACTACAAACCTCTTGATGTGTGTGTTGCGGCTGTGTTACCAGCACCTTTCACTACCCTCTGACCACAGACTGCAGCCCAGACTGGCTGGGAGCCAGTGAGTCTGCCCAGCACATAGTAGGAAACTGAGGCTCAAAGAGGGGCAGCTTCTTGCCCAAGGTCACACAGCCAGTGCTGTACCTGAGGCCTCCTGGCTCTTCCTTGTTACCATCTCCTCTGTACCAAGACCTTGGGCACTGGGAGATAACCACTGGCATTGTGGAGCAGGGGTCAACCTCCACTCTTGCTCTCCTTCAGCAACTCCACGGGAAGAACTTGGTTTTTAGTGATGGCTACGTGGTAAAGGAGACGATTGGTGTGGGCTCCTACTCTGTGTGTCAGCGCTGTGTGCACAAGGCCACCAATATGGAGTATGCCGTCAAGGTGGGCCTCCCAACCATGTCTTGCTTGGGTGGGGCTGGTGGTGAAGCCAGTATAGCCAGGTCCTTTTGCAGGGAGGGTTGGTGCCCAAGGCTCTGTGGATTGGTGAAAGGTGTGCAGCTAAGACCCCTGGGCCCTGCAGTGTGGACTCCATGGCAGGGAGGAACTTTGGAATCTGTCCTGTCACTGCCATGTGCACGTCCTCTTCTTCAGGTCATTGACAAGAGCAAGCGGGACCCCTCGGAAGAAATCGAGATTCTCCTGCGGTACGGGCAGCATCCCAACATCATCACCCTGAAAGATGTGAGTGCAGGTCCTTGACACTGGGGCGGGGACTGGGGCACTTAGTCATCTAGGATTTTTGACTCAGGGCTCTATTCCTTGGACCTCTGACCGTCTTTCCAGGGCTCATGGGGAGAGGGAGGATGATCCTTGTTCCCGCTGGTCTGGCCACACCCCAAGGATTCTCCAGCCCAGACTTGGGCATTCTCTGAGAGCTTTCCTGCCCCTTAAGGGGCCAGTGCCAGTGCCACCACCCCTTTCTCAGGCAGGACAGAGGCTGAGAAAGGGGAGCGCCTGCCAGGGTCACTAAAGCACAGAGCGGAACACGTCCCAAGGCCCCAGCATCCTGGACAGGGTCATTCTGCTGGTGAGCTGGCAACGGAGGGGCCTGGCGCTCTGGGGAGGGGAGGAGGCTTGACTGAAGTCTCTGGCAGGTGTACGATGATGGCAAACACGTGTACCTGGTGACGGAGCTGATGCGGGGCGGGGAGCTGCTGGACAAAATCCTGCGGCAAAAGTTCTTCTCTGAGCGGGAGGCCAGCTTCGTCCTGTACACCATCAGCAAGACTGTGGAGTACCTGCACTCACAGGGGGTAAGTCTGGGGCAAGAACGGGGTGAGGGGATGCTACCGAGGATCCTACCATCAGCAGAATGTAAGAACCATGGGCTGGCGTAGGCAGCAGAACCCCCAGCCAAACAGGGGCTACAAATGAGTGGATGGAAGAACAGGCAGGCATGTGGGGAGGGGGGTAGACGGATGAGTGGAAGGAAGGAAGGGAGAGAGATTGAGAGAAGAGATGGAAGGAAGGAGAAGGGATGGATGAGGCCAAAAATTGGGGAAAAGAACATTTATTAACTAACAGCTATGTGCCAGGCACCATTCTAAGTTCTACGTTATGTCACTGGATTTTCATAACACCCCTATGAGGTCGATATTATTATTGGCCCCACTTTCCAGGTAAAAAGACTGAGGTTCAGAGATATGAGGTCACTTGCCCAAGGTCACACAGCCAAGGAAGGATGAAGCCAGAATGCCAGGCGGGGGGATTTGGGTGGAGGGAGCTGTAGGGTCTCTGTGGGGTTTCAGGGAGGTGAATTTGGCCGTGGGTTCTGCTGCTAGGGCAGAGGAGTGGATGCACAAGCTGCTGGAAACAGTAGGTGCTGTCAAAGAGGCATAGGTCCAAGGAGTGGAATCTGATCTTTGTTATACAAGGTAAGGAAGTGCTGAACAGCTTGGGCCAAGGTCAGTGAAGCTGAAAGGAGGTAGAGATGTCATTGTAGTGTATTAATTAAGGTCACAAGCGGTAGAGTTAGGGTGAGTTTTTGTCTGCCTGAGGAGATGTTTTAGGGCACTTCTAGTCAGACAGTGTGTGCGTTAAGAATGCAGGCTGTGTCAGGATGCGTGCCACAACATGAAGGAACCTTGAAAACATCATGCTGAATGAAATTAGTTGCAAAAGGACAAATCCTGTATGACCTCACTTACATGAACTAAGCAGAGGTATAGAAACCAAAAACTATTAGTGGTGACCAGAGGTGGAAGGGAGGGGGAAACAGGGCATTGAGTTTATGTTTAATGGTGGCAAAATAATTTGGAAAGGAATAGTGAGAATGGTGTCGCAACTTGAAGACTGATCGTTGTCGCTGAATTATACATGTAGAAATTGTTGAATTGGTGTAGGCTTTGTTATGTATATTTTCACCACAATAGAAAAAAAAAGTGAGAAATAAAAAAGAATGCAGGCTCTGGAATCTGACTGTCTGCATCCAAGTCCTGGCTTCTTCACTTACCTGTGTGAGGTTGGGCAAGCCGCTTCACCTCTCTGAGCCGTTTCTTCATCTGCAAACTCATGGTAACAAGAGCTGCCACCTCACTTGGCGGTTGTGAGGATGAACCAAGGTCCTGCACCCAGGAAGGCACCTGATCGATGCAGGCTTGTGGTAAATGCCTCATAAATGTTAGAGGGGGAACTAGGACCAGACCATTGCTATGTATGTCTCTCATTCTAAAATATTTTATTATAGAGAATTTTAAACATCTGCAAAACCATAAAGAATAGTATAATGGACCCCCATATGCCCATCACCCAGATTGAAAATTGTCAGGATTTTTACCACCCTTGTTTCTTGAGGAAGAAGTTCAAACCTACAGAAAAGCTAAAAGAATAGTACCATGAAAACCATTTATCTTCTAGATTCACCAAATTCATCAAGTTAACAGTCTGCCACATTTGCCATAACTCTCTGTCTCTGTCTGTCTGTCTATAAATATATCTTATTTTTTGGCTGATACGTTTGAAAAGAAGTTGCAGATGATACGTGGCCCATAAATGCCCGTAACTGAAGCATTTTAAAGCATGTCCCAGACCTCACATCCTCTTAGTCCTATGTCTACAGCTCTAAAAATGGTGAACATTTCTCTCATAGCAACTAACAAAATGCTATCTGACTTGTAGTATCAGGCTACAGACATATTTCTGCTAGTGTCTCAAAAATGTCTTTACAATCAGTTTATTGGAATCAGGACCCCTTCAAGGCCAAACATTTCGTTCAGTTATTATAGTCCTTGTTGTTGTTATGTGTATATTTTGCATACAGTGAAATGCACGGATCCTAAGTGTACAGTTTGGAGAGTTTTGTTAAACGTGTATCTCCTGTAAGACCCCTGTTGTAACTGCCACTGACTTGGTGAAGAGATCAGTTGTGTGGAACGTGCCCATCCTAAGTTTGTCTGCTTCCTTGTGGCATCATTTAAATCACTCCTCTTTGGCCTGTATGTCTTGTCAATTACCAGTTGCTCTAAAGTCCTAATTAGATTCAGCTTCAACTTTTTTGTGGGGGAGGGTTCACAACACTTCACAGGAGGTGCAGGGTGCTTCATAGTGTGTTCTATCAGTGAGCACACCATGTCACGTTGCCCCCATTAGTCATGTTGGTGGTAACAGCCTGACCCCCTCATTAAAAAAGATCTTCGTCGCACTTTCATCTAATGGTTTCATCCTTCGATGCTCTTTGCCTGGATCAATTATTTCATTAGGGTTTGCAAAATGACAGTGTCTAATTCTGTCTAATGTATTAGGGGGAATTCTTTTGTCAAAAAGAGCTTTATCTCATAACCAGAACTTCAATTTGGTTACCACATGTGCTTTTAGCAGTCACGTTTGAAGTGGCTTTGTTTTTTGCCATGGCCAGTATAAACAGACTCATATTTAAACACATCCAGGTCAGTCAATAAATGTGTTTCCTTTCCCTGTTTTGTTCTCAAGTGACTACTAGTTAAAGTTAGCCCCAAGCAGATTTGGAGGAAAGAGCCAGAACCAATGAGTTACTAGTGGGTCACCGGAGGCTCAAAGCAAGGAAGAACCTGCTGTAGTGGGGGCTGCATCCGAAGGTGGTAAGCCCCCTCCACCAGGGGTACGCAAGCTCTAGGTAAGGACAGTCACTTGGTGGGGATGTTGTTGGAAGAGCTTTTCTCTTTCCCCAAGCCCAGAGTCTATGAGTCTCCAAAGTTTCTGGCCCTTTCCAAATACCAGGGGCAGATGATGAGGAAATGGGGAAGCTCTTCTTGTTGAGGTATCTGGAAGGAGATCCTCTGGGCCGATCAGCAGTAGCTGTGGTCTAAAAGCTGGGAATCCCACAGGAACTGAGAGATGGGAAGGGTGACCAGGGAGCTGGCACCACTGGGGCCTCTTTTTGTTTTAATGTTATCTTTTGATTGAAGTATGACAAACGCAGAAAAGTGCACAAATCATAACGTACAAGTAAGTCAGTAAGTTTTCAAAAAGTGAATACACCCATGTAAACAACACCCAGATCAAGAAAAGAAGCATTTCCAGTTCCTCCAAAGCCCCCTCCTGCGCCTTCCAGTCCCTGCCTCCACGGACGGGTAACCATCCTCAGCTGGCTGTGTGTCTGGCTTCTGTTGCTCAGGGTTGTCTCTAAGATTGATCCATACTGTCGTATGCGGCTGCAGTTACTCCTTCTCATTGCTGTGGAGTGTTCTGCTACGTGAACAGACTATGATTTCATTGTCCATTCTATTGTTGATGGTCATTGGGTTGTTACCTGTTTGTGACTATTACAGAAATCCTGATGTGACATTCTTGTATTTGTCTTTTGGTAAATATGTGTACATTTTTATGTTTGGAGTATATTTAGGAGTGGAACTGCTGGGTCATAGTGTATGCCCATGTTCATCTTTAGTAGCTATTGGCAAACAGTTTTCCAATATGGTTTTGTCAATTTACCCTCCCACCAGGAGTGTCTGAGGGTTTTGGTGCCTACCAACACTTGGTATTTTCCACATCCTTAATCATAGTCATTCTGGTAAGTGTGAAGTGCTATCTCCTTGTGGTTTTGATTTGCATTTATCTGTTGGCTAATGAAGTCGAACACCTCTTTGAGTGTTTATTGGCTGTTTGGATAGCCTCTTTATGAAATGCCTGTTCAAGTCTTTTGTCCATTTTTGATTGCATTGTCTGCCTTTTTCATATTACTTTGCAGGAGTTCTTTAATATGTGGAGCCCTTTTACGTCCACAGTCCCTCCTGATTGTTTCAGTTACCATCCCATTGTGCCAGTTTGAGAACAGCCTTTGAGTCCATGAACTCGCTAGAGAGTCAGCCCCAGGCTTTGGCTTCTCTGTTTAACCAGATGATTCACACACAAAAACTTCACCTTTTTTTTTGGCTGGTCACTGGCTCCTAAATATACATATTCTGATGATGCTGATGATGGCAAAGATGCTGCTGCTGCTGGCAGTTAACACCATACAGCACAGCCAGTCAGGGTTCTAAGCACTTTACACACTCACTCATTTAATTGTTCCAACAAATCCATGAAAAGGATCCTGTCATTTGGTGAATTTTGTAAGTGAGGGAACTGAAGCTCGGGGAGCTTAAGTGACTTGCCTGAAATCTCATAGCTAGTCTGGCTCTAGAGTCTGGGCTTTTAACTTGTGCATGTGATTAGATGCTACCTTGGACGAGAAGTAATTTCTTGTCCTCATTTTTAAATGCTTCTTAAGAAGCACTCACTCTGTCTCAACATCCAGCTTGATGGTGGGGCTCAGCTGCCTGCAGTTCTGGAGTTACTGTGACAGCACCAGCCGTTTCCTAAGCCCTGTGCCAAATAGCCCTAGTGCACTAACTCATAAGCTGTTGCCCATAATCCTGGGGGCTGAGCTCCTATCAGCCCCATTTTATAGATGAGAAAACTGAGGGCTAGGGAGGTTAAGTGACATACCCAAGGCCACACAGCTACTAATGGTGAAGCCAGGATTCACACTCTGGCCTGCCTGACACCACGCCTGAAATCGCAACCGGAGGTCACAGGCTCTTGACTCAGTGGCTGCATTTGGCTATAGATATGTTTTGTTTGGCCTGCAAGGTGTGGGTTTTTTTTTTTTTTTTTTTTTTTGGTAATTTGGCTGCTTTTGAAAAACTAGGCCCGAGTCTCTCCGTGGTGACTATCAGCTGGCACTGTGTCATGGCTGCACCCTTTAGATGGGGCCCTGTGCAGTCTGGCTTCACTCGTCCCTTGGCCAACCTGTTACAGTGCAGTGAGGTGTGAGAATATGCTCTCCCTCCCCCACCCACACACCTGGGGGGCTTTTCAAGCTGTGCCGGCCCCACCATCCCAGTATTCTGATACCTGCCATGATGAGCCACAGTTACCTATAGGAGTTTGTTGCTTTCTTGTGTTGTCTTAGGGCAGGATAAAAGTTGAAAACTGCCATATCCCTCTCCAGAAAACGTCACTGGTGCCACACCAAACTGGAAAGATTGTGGAATTAAGATCAAAACTTGCCACACACAAGTCAGTTCTCTTTTCAGAGCCTCGGTTTCCTCTGTATATGGAGCCAGTAATTCCTGCCTGCCCACTTACTGAGGTGTAATGAGATCACAGCCAGGAAAGCATAAATGGGGAAGATCACATGTACAGGGTAGCTGGTGTCATCAACCACGCTGAGTAACCCTGACCTCTGGAAGCCTGCCCTCTGTGGGGAAAACAGAAGAGTCTACATTTCCAGGGACCTGGGCCATACAGTTTTATTAGGAAGGAGAGAGCCCAAGGGGCTGGGAAGATGCTGCGGAAGGGGCTTCTCCAGGACTTAGGTACAATTTCTAGTGTGCCTCTGGGGCCACTGTGCCAGTGTAGCCCCTTCCTCCTCGTCAGCCAGGCACTCGTCCCTCTGTGGAAGTAGACTGCAGAGGCAGCTGCTGGAAGGGTTGGGGTTCAGTTGGGACTATGAGAGGATCACCTCTACAAAGCTAACTAACCTGCGAGACTCAACTCATCTAACCTGCGAGGCCTCTACGTGTTCCAGAGGTCTAATCCATTCATTCATTGCACACATGTTCACTTAGCACCTGCTCAGTGCTAGGCCCTATGCTGGTGGCTGGAGGGGAACAGGTGTTCCCCAGACAGACATGGTATGGTTATGGAGGAGTTCCCAGTGGCCTGAGCTTAGGGCGCCTGAAGGAGGGTGGTGGACAATGAGGCTGGAACAGATGGCCGAGCCTGGGAACTTTAGGCTTTGTCTTGAAGGCAGTAAGGAGCTATTGAAGGCTTTTGATCAAGGAGTAATGTGATTTAATCATCCTGTCAGTCACTTAGGCAAGAAATAATGGTCTCTGAGCTAAGGCATCTATGAGTTTGAAGCTACAAAGTGAGAGCAGAATAGATGGGGCTTGGTACTAATGGATTGAGATGGGAGAGAAGGCGAAATTGAGAGATGCCCAAGGAGGCACCCTTAGCTCACAGAAGGAAATGTAGGAGGGGAGAATATGATGAGTTTAGTCTGGGATGTGTTGAGTCTGAGGCTCTTTGGGACATCCAGCAGTTGCTGACTCACAAAAGGTCTGGGCTAGGGTCAGAGATCTGAGAGTTGTCGATAGGTAATAGAGGAGTGACCATGATTAGAACCGTACAGAGGGAGAGAGGAGAGTGAGAAGTGGAGTGATTCAGCTCCCTCAGCTTAGAGATGAGCAAACAGGTCCAGAGGAAAATCATGTGCTTACGGTCTCAGCAGTAGGTTTTGTTCATCTATTCATTCAACAATCATTTATAGAGTACCTACTACATACTAGGTACTATTATAAGTGCTTGCATACAGTGAGCAAACACTCATAAGAGCAAAACACTCATGGTGCTTACATTCCAATGGGCAGAGTCAGAAAAGAAATAGGTAAATGTTATGTCAAGTGGTAGTAAATGCTATGGATAAAAATACAGCAGGCTAAGAGACTAAGGAGTACTGAGGGGTGGTTGCTATTTCATATGGGATGGTCAGGGAAGGCCTCACTGATAAAGTGACGTTTGAGCTGAGATCTGAAAGAAGCAAGAGAATGAGCCAGGCAGATGTCTGAGAGAAGAGGGAACAGCAAGTGCAAAGACCCTGAAGCAGGATTATTCTTGGCACATTGAAGGAAGAGCAAAGAGGCTGGTGTGACTGAAGCAAACTGAGCAAGGGAGAGAGGCAGAAGACTAGGGAGGGCAATAGATGTGGACAAGAGGCAGTGGAGAAATCAGGTAGGGCCACACAGGCCACTGTAAGGGCTTCTCCTCTTGAGAGGGGATGGCTTGGAGGGTTTCGAGCCAGAGAGTAACATGATCTGACTTCTTTGTTGAGAATAGACTGTAGGAAGAGAGGGCAGAAACTTCCTGGAGGTGGTTGTCATAATCCAGGGGAGCGATGATAGTGCCTGGGACCAGAGTGCTGCCAGCAGAGGGGCTGAGAGATGGTTGGGCTCTGGATCTGTTTTAATGGTAGAGTCAACAGAGTTTGCTGATGGATTGATTGAGGGATATGAGGAAAAAAGGAATCAAGAATGACTCTAATGGTTGTATAACATAAATGTAATTAATGTCACTGAATTGTAAAAAATGTTGAAATGACAAATATATATATACATATACTCACCACAATTAAAAAAAAAAAAAAAGAGTGACCCTAAGATTTTGGTCTAAGCAACAGGAAGGATGGAGTTGCCATTAGGTAAGGTGTGACAAGCAGGTCTGAGGGGAGAAATAAAGAATTCGGTTTTGAACAGGTACCTCATAGACATCTACATAGAGATTTCAAGGAGACAGTGCCAGTACCACAGTGGCTCCCGTTTCAGCCCCTTCCCCTCCTTTTGGGTTCTGGCCCATCTGTCCCCTCCCTGGGGCCCTGTCTTCCTAACTTTCCTGTCCCTGGCGGTGACCCGGACCACTAGCAGCCCCTCCACATTGAGGACTGACCCCAGCCCTCTGCCCCAGGTTGTACACAGGGACCTCAAGCCCAGCAACATCCTGTACGTGGATGAGTCTGGGAACCCCGAGTGCCTGCGCATCTGTGACTTCGGCTTCGCCAAGCAACTGCGGGCTGAGAACGGGCTCCTCATGACGCCTTGCTATACAGCCAACTTCGTGGCCCCTGAGGTGAGTGGCCCAGTATCCTCAGGTGCCAGAGTGAAGGGTCTGGCACCAGGGTCCTTGTGCCCCCTTCCAAAGGCCCCACACTGATCCAAGACTCCAGTTCCTTGGCCTTGGCCCAGGCCCCAAGGGAGGATCCAGCATGTGGTTGGGACCCTTGTCCACTGCCTCTCAGACTGACCTCCCTGCCAGGTGCTGAAGCGCCAGGGCTACGATGAGGGCTGTGACATCTGGAGCCTGGGCATTCTGCTGTATACCATGCTAGCGGGGTGAGTGTCTCAGCGGGGCTTCCTTCCCCACCCCCTACTCCTCCTCCTGCCCTCAGAAGGGTCTGAGGACAGGGACATAGCCCTGCCTTGGGGAGCTCCACCGTGAGGAGGAAGATGTTGCCCTTGGGAGTACCCACTCTGAGGGGGAGATATACCCCTCACCCTCACCGTCAGAATTGAGGCTGAGGCTACGCATATGGGCTTTTCCCAGATACACTCCATTTGCCAACGGGCCCAGTGACACACCAGAGGAAATCCTGACACGGATCGGCAGTGGGAAGTTCACCCTCAGTGGGGGAAACTGGAACACAGTTTCAGAAACAGCCAAGGTGAGTCCAGAGGCCTGGACCAGGCTCATTGAAGGGGGATGCAGCGTTCTATCTCAGGGCTTTCAGCAGTTGATGAACAGGTGGCCTCATTTCTCCAAGGAGAATGTTCTACAAATCCCTATTGCTCTATTTCTCTGAGTGGAAGATTCCCAGGGAGACCATCAGCCACCTCCTACCCCCACCTTGCTAGTCACTCAGTGATCAGTCACTGAGTCTTTCCTCATGTGGGGAACAGAGGGCAGCATCAGTGATGGGCCCTGCCTCATGGAACATGGTGTGGTAGCAGATACAAGCCTGCATACAAGAAACAGAGATGCCAAGCACAGAGAAGGGTCCTATTGGCCAGGGCTACGGGCAACAGAGGCACAGAACAGAGTGACTGACTACACCAAGCAGAGAGGCCTTCTCAGGGGAGGTGACATTTGAGCTTTCAATATTAGCAACAGTTTCCAGTTTTTGGGAACCTCTGTACCAGGCACTGGAGCTGAGCCCTTTATGAACATTGTAAAGCAAGTATTGTCCCTGTTTTCAGAGGGAAAAGTAAAGCTTGAGAGTTGAAGTAACTTGCCCAGGGCACTCAGTTCATGAATGCAGGAGACAACTTTTGAACCTAAGTCTGCCCAACCCAAAACCCTACTACCTTAGCAGATAACTTCTTGAAGGTGAGGGAGAAAGAGAAGAGCATTCCAGGAAGAAGTCTCTGCAGCAGCAGAGGCCCGTAGAAGGGAATGCATTGTCTGGGCTCGGGGAGACTGGAGAATCACAGCAACTGCTGCAGAGGTCTTGGCAGAAAATGCTCATTCCCTGTCAGCGGGGCACAGCTGTCTGCTTTGCCACTGACCTCTCAACCTCCTTAACTATTGTGTCCCTAGGACTTGGTATCCAAGATGCTGCACGTGGACCCCCACCAGCGCCTCACAGCTAAGCAGGTCCTCCAGCACCCATGGATCACCCAGAAAGACAAGCTACCCCAGAGCCAGCTGTCCCACCAGGACCTGCAGCTTGTGAAGGTATGGCCACCCCTAGCTGCTGGGCATCTGGGGGCTCAAGCCAGGGTTCCTATGGGCAGGGACTTGGGATGGTAGAGCCAAGGGATACCGTGTGTGTGCTGGGCACCATCAGGTGGGACAGAGGAAAAGAAGACACAGCCCTGCCCTCAGGGAGCCCTAATCTGCCATGCAGCAGTGTCAGCACTGTACTCATGTGCCCCCAGTCCTCTGGGGGACAGCCCCTGACCTTGAAAGACCCCAGGACCAAAGAACACGAAGGAACACCAAGCTAGATTAACAGTGGGATGAGATGGTTGGAACACAGGGAGGGGCTGGCCTGGCCCTGGAGCACACCCATCTGATTAACTGATCTCCCACCTTCCCTCCCAGGGAGCCATGGCAGCCACGTACTCCGCACTCAATAGCTCCAAGCCCACTCCCCAGCTGAAGCCCATTGAATCATCTATCCTGGCCCAGCGGCGGGTGAGGAAGTTGCCGTCCACCACCCTGTGAGGGGCCAGCGCATCCAGGCCGCAGGGCGGTGCTAGCTCAATGGAGGCAGCATACTTCCCAAGGGGAGCAGGCCTGAGTCACAGGACCAGAGGGAGCTGGAGCCCCGAGGGGCCCAGGAAGCAGCCAGCCCAGATCACCCCCAGTGGGGGCGTGAGAAGTGCCTTCTCCTTCCCCAGGATGGACTCTTCTCGGCTCAGGCTCTGCTGGTTGCAATTGATTCACTGTACAAACTCTTATCTTTTTTTTTTTTAAGGGAAAAAATGGCATCAACCACCATGGATTTTTACAAGATCCATTTGCCTTTCTGGGAGCAGAAGTAGCCAGTGCAGCCCTGGAGGGGCACTGAGTCATGCTAGGGCTCTGTGTGGGTGAGACTCCCACAATTGGCCGTCTGTAGCCATCTGCACACCTCCGAGGCAGCCCGAGGCAGTCCAGCGTCACCTTCTAGAGCCTTTGGCTGTCTAGAACTCACTCTCCCCAGTCAGCTCCTTTTCCGTTCTGTTCTGCTGGGGGGTCTGGAACCATGTCCTGCTAGAGGAGAGGACCAAGGCCCCGCCGACTGCCAGCTCCAGGCACCAGCATCTGAATCAGCCCCGCCAGTGGGTCCCCTGCAGTCAGGTTGGGCTGTCCCAGGGGGAGGATCAGGAAAGCACTTTCTGGCTGACTTCTGTTGGGGTCTGCCACAGGACAGAGTTCACAGGAGGCCAGTGGGGCAGGCCAAGGGAGGTAGGGGCTTTTGTTTCGGTGTGTTTTGTTTCTTCCTCAGCTGGTAACTCAGGGTTCATCTGTCCATGGCCTTTCTAATAAACTTACAGTTGAGTTGAAACTCACTGTCCTTCACTTTCTATCCCCAAACTTGCCTTCACTCTGCTGTCAGGTGTGGAGGACTTTGGCAGCGATAAGAAATGGGCCAGGGCCAATTAGCCGAGCTGCTTGGAGTGCAGGTCATTTGGGGAGGGTGTGGGAATCCTGCTGGTCCTGCCCAGCACGTTCCTGCCAAAGGGTCCCGTTATGGTATTGCTAACAGTAACGGTAATATTAGCCACCAGTTACTGAGAGCTAGGCACTGGGCCTGGGTGTTACTTGTATATCTCATTTAATCTTAACCCTGTTGTGGTGAGTGCTATTATATTATTGTCCCTGTTTTATAGATGGGGAAGCTGAGGCTCAAAGGAATTAAATGCAACAAATATCTTTTGAACACGTCTTCTGACCCTGCTCCAGATGCTGGAGTTAGAATGGTGAACCAGGTAGATGTGGGTCTTACCTCCTAGTGGGGGAAACGGACAATTAGCAAACCCATGTCAGCTACTGATAAGACATGTGCAGAGAGTTAAATTGGGATGAGGGATGGAGAGTGACTTCAGATGAAGTGGTCAGGGAAGGCCTCTCTGGGGAGGTGACCGAGAAGCTGAGATCTGAGTGGTGAGAAGGAGCTAGCCAATCTAAGACCAGGAGGCAGAGGGCAGAGTCAGGGTGAAGGCCCCAAAGGAGGAAACAGGTTGGCCATGCTCAAGAACCAGAAAGGAGGCCAGTGTGGCCATAACCTCAGGACGAGGGGCTTTGCACAAGGTGAAGCTGGAAAGGAGGGCAAGGGTCAGTCATACTGGGCTTTGTAGGTCTGGGTAAAAAGTTAGGGCTTAACTCTAAGTGAGATGAAAGTCACCCTGGAAGGAATTTAATTAAGTAGGGAGATGACATGATTTTTTTGTTGTTGAAAATACACAAGGCAGAACATACACCAATTCAACAGTTTCTGTGTGTTCAATACAGTGACATTGACAACATTCTTCAAATATGCAGCCATTCGTACCCTCATTTTCCAATTTGTTCTCCCCAAATGACATAAACTCATTTCTTTCTCAGCTTCCTATCTGACCTTTTGAGTTGCTGTTAACAATTTGATTCCATATAGTAAGGTTTTAAAAAAAGAATACAAGGCTCACTGCAGACATTCTTCACTAGTTAAGCTAGACTGTGTTTGGTTTAAAGAAGGCTTCAGGGGTTATTTTTGGTTTATGGTTTCAGGGTTAAAGATGATCTCAGGGCAGTAGTTTCAGGGGCTCATCTAGCCTCAATGACTCCAGAAAGTCTGGGTTCCATGAGAGTTGAAATCTACATTTTTAAAAAGATTATTCTGACTGCCATATAGACAATTGACTAGGGGAACAGAGGAGGTCCAGGTTTAACCAGGCCAGCAGCAGCTACTGCAGTAAACCAGACAAAATGTGGTGAAAGAGGAGATGGGCGAGGGGAGCAGGCAGGGCCAGGATATGCTTGCTGGGAGTTTGGATGTACAGAATCAGAGAAAAAGGAGATTCAAGGATATCTTCTAAATTTTTGACTTGAGCAATTGGATACTGAAATAGGGAAGAGCTAGGGAGGAGCAGGTTTGGGGGAAATTTTTAGAGTTTTGTGGGAGATGCCTTTTAGATATCCCAATGGAGATGTCAAATAAGGGTTGTAATTAGAAGTTAGGTTCTGGGGAGAGAGCTTGTAGGAAACTGGTAAAGCCAATCGCCTGGGCTTCTTGAAGCATGCTCCATGGACCAGCAGCATTGGCATCATCTGGGAGCTTGTTAGAACTGTGAATTTCAGGTCCATCCCTAGACCTCCTTAATCATTTTAATAAGGTCTACACGTGATCTGTGTGCACATTAAAGTTTGAGAAGTCCTGTTTTCAGAAACTGAGAGCAGAGAAAATGCTCACACACTAGCATTTAGAGATGGAGCCGAGCAGGGAAGCCACAAAGAAGACTGAGATATAACAGTCTGGCAAGATTCAAAGCCCTGTGAACCAGGCCCTTTGCTTCAGCGACTTCTCAGCCCTCTCCACCTTACAGATAAGGAAGCCAGAGCCTGCAGAGGTGAGTCAGTCTAGTTATGAGGGAAGGAGATTCTGACAATTGCAGCTCAGCTTTAGCTCTGGACTAAGCATGCAGGTTCTAAGCATGCAGGTTCTAAGCCTGGCAGCCTCCCCACAGGAGCAAGGAGGGTATGTTGGGAGATTCAAGGATTCCCCTCAACACCCACTGACACATGGTCCTGAGCCCCTGACCTGTGTTTCACTTCTCTGGCTCAGTTTCCCCATTTGTACAGTGAAACCAACATTTTCTTTCCCACCCACCACCCAAGGTTGTCCACCCTGGACCCATCACCCCGGCTGAAATAATCTGAGTGTCATCCAGACTCCTTCCCCTCATTCCCTGTATCCAGTCTGCCTCCTAAATATTTCTAGAATCCTCCTTCTCACCCTCCCCACCATCCTATTTTTCTCTCCTCTTTTTAACTACCTCTTCCTTACTAGTTCTCTTCCGTCTTTTGTCCCCCCTCCCCCTCCCCACACCCCCCCCCCCCCCACCAGCAGCATTCTCCATTTAGAATCATAAATCTGACCCGGCGTCTGGCCTGGAGCTTAGGTGGGTGAGCCTGACACTCGGTGTTCTATGTGACCCTGTGCCTGCCGAGACCCCAGTATCAGCTCTCACTGCTTCTCTCCAGGGTCCCCAAACTGCCCACAAGTCATGCTGCTCCCTCCACTGGGTTCCTGGCTAACTCCAATTCATCCTTTAGGACAACTCAAGTAATGCCTCTAGGAAGCCTATCGGGACACCCTAGATTGGGTTGAGTGACTCACCTTTTGGCTCTCCAAACACCCCATGCCCACCTGTTTGCACACCACACTGTTTTTGGAAACAGCCGATGATGCATATCTTCCCACCAGTCTGTGAACCTGAGTGTGTGGGCTGTGTCTTGTCATCTCTGTCTCTCCAGCACCTAGCTCTGGGCCTGACGCACAGTCAGTCCTGAGCTTGTGCTCAACGAATAGGTGAGTGAAAGAGCATGCAGGTGCAGTGGACTTGATGGTGCTGGGGAAAGCACAGCAAACTATACCTCAAGAGCCAGAGCCTGGAGCCTAGAAAGACATCTGAGGAGGAAGAAGGGAAAGGGGTGCTCCAAGGCACAGAGCAGTTAATGTCTGGCCACACGCACTAGGGGGCAAATTCAAGAAGCAGGAAATGGTGGTGGATGGGCATGTAGGGTGGGAGTCCATAAGTGCTTTCTCAGCAGCTAAACCCAAATACTTCTCTTAGCCTGAGTTTCTCTACTTGCCAAACAGGGATAATAATTCCTGCCCATCTCACAGCATCACCTGAAGATCAGCGAGTGAGTGAATATGAACATGTTTCAGAAGATAAAGAGTGCTACTTGTACAATTAATCACTGGATTCCAGAAAAAGTTCCCAGCCAATAGCATCTCCGACAGGAATTTCCCTCCCTGGGTGCCAACTCCCTGGACAAAATCCACTGAGGAATAACCTAGCTTGGGGAAAAAAATTATCAATCCAGATAGCTCCAATTTTCAGGGTTACTCTCCCCTTTAATGCCCAAAAAATAATCCCTAGGCCCCCACCTGGTAGGATGTCTCCTCCTGTGAATATTGGCTCCCATCTACTAAGCAAAGGGTCACTCTGCAGGTGCCGGGCTCCAAGTGCTTTCCATGCTCTATTTCATTTAATCGTTGTGAGCAAATTGAGGCTCAGGAAGGGACTTGCCCAAGAACACACAGCTAAGTGGCAGAGCAGAACTCAAATCAAGGTCTGTGTGATTTTGAAACTCAGTGTTAACCAGTGTGCTGTCCTGCATCCCTGGTTCTGAGAATGCCCAAGACCTACGTACATGTTCCACACATCTGTCTGGTCACCATCACTCTTCAGCCAGCCGTGTGGTCATTAAAGGTTCCTACAGTACTGGGATTTGTTATCAATGAGAGGAAAAAAAATCTAAAAACCCATTGCTGTCAAGTCAATTCTGACTTATAGTGACTATAGGATAGGGTAGAACAGCCCCATAGAGCTTCCAGGGAGTGCCTGGTAGATTCAAACTGCTGATCTTTTGGTTAGCAGCTGCAGCCCTTAACCACTACTCCACCAGGGTTTCCCAATGAGAGGAAGTAGTTGTTAAAATGTTCTATTTTCCAGCTTGCAGGCAGTGGAAACAAGCTGAGGAATTTGGAGAATTTCCTGTGGACAGTCTCAGAAGGTAGTGAGTTGCCCCATCACCTGGGCTTCACACAGACCTAATGACTACTTATCAAGGTCTTGGAGGGGATTCCTTTTCCCAGTAAGGGGCTGTTTAGATGTAATCTTGCTCGTACTTTCCAGGTTGGAGACTCAGATTCTAGATTGTTGGCACAGGCGTCAAAATCCATGTGTCTTGCATTTCCCCACTTATATATCAAACCCAGGGGCAGATTAACCAGTAAACAAGGTACACACGGGCTTAATTGTGTTTACTTACTAATCCATACTGCACAATTTCACATGGGTTTTACCTCATCTTCGATGTAGTGAAAAACAGGTGAAATTGTGCACTACAGATTAGTAAGCACAGATAAGCCTATGCGTACCTTGCCTATTGGGTAACCTGTCCCTGATCACATCGCATTGTTTCAATGATTATTTCAGAGACAGGCACTCAGAGAAAAGGCTGGTCTCCTACACATGTTAACTATCCAGACATTTGGTACCTTGGTTAACACATGAATTAAATTCTCTCACTCAACCCTGTACTAAAAGGCCACACTAATTCATGATGCAACCATTAATTTAATGGCTATAATAATAAGTGCAATTTATTGAGTTCCTGCTATACCCCGGGCACTGTATATTCATCATCCCTAAGACTCAAAGCAATCTTAGGAACTAGGTATTATAATTTTCACCTCCTGTCAAGGAAACTGAGGCTAAGGAAGATAACTTGCTCACAGTCCCCCAGCAAAGAGGTGGCTGAGCCAGGTTTTGAACCCAAGTCTATCTGGCTCCAAAGCTCATATGTGTCCTATTATTCCACCCAGATACGTGGGCTTAATTTCATCCCATAATGACTCATAAAATCTCAAGTCAGAGTGACCCTCCACCCGCTACAGGAATTCCCCACGGATGGTTCTCCAGTTTCTGCTCGATGCTGCCAATGACAGAGAACTCACCACATCACAAGGCAGTCCCCCACACTGTTGGGAAGTTCCCCTAGCTTTGAACTGAGGTCTTCTGAGTAGCTTCCATTCTGAGAGGGATTCCCACTAACTCTAGGGGACTCGAAGAAGAAATGACTAAACAGTAGCAGGAAGGGAAATCTAAACGAACATCTCTACCACCAGTGAAAAAGGAACGCTGGTGGTGTAACAGGTAAGGGTTCAGCTGCTAAGTGAAAGGTTCGTAGTTTGAACCCACACAGTGGCTCCGTGAGGGAAAGACCTGGCAATCTGCTTCCACAAAAATTACAGGCTACAAGACCCTATGGGGTAATTCTACTCTGAGTTGAAAATTGACTCGACAGCATCTAACAATCACAACGGCCACCAGTGAAGGCAACTGCAGGTGGCAAGGAAAGACGTGGTACTAAGGCTGTACCAGCAAGAGGGAACGACTCAGTGAGGTGAGCAGGAGGGCCTCGTGGGCCATCGCCCCTACCTGTACCTCCTGCCTGGACTCCTGCCCAGTTCATCCCTGAAGGCAGCAATGGGTCATGGGAACCGCATAGGACCTGACGTCAGGCCTGTGATCACACTTAAGCCCCACTGCTGACCTGCTTTGTGACCCTCAGCAAGTTGTTTCACCACTCTGATGTTTCTTCAGCTGTCAAACAGGGCTATTGTGAGCATTAAATGAGAGTGTATATGAGTAGTGTGGCTGGCACAGAGCTGCTCAGTTATAAGCAAACAGTGACTAGGACATAGGAAACAGACCAGAGTAGTGCTTAAGTGCAGACTCTGGGGTTAGCTGTCCTGGTTTTGTTGTTTCATTATTTTATTGACATATAAGCAATCCTGGGTTAGAATCCAATTTTGGCCACTTGCCTGTGTGACCTGAGGCAAGTCACTTAACCTCTCTGCTTCGATTTCCCCATCTTTAAAGTGGGATTTAATAGTAGCTTCTACGCATTGGTGAAAATGAAACAAGATAATGCATGAGAAGTACATACCACAGGGCTTGACGCCTAAGTGCTAACAAGTGCTTAAGACATGTTGGCCACTACCCGTTCCTCCTCCCAGAGAAGACTCCAACCTCTCAGCTGTTAGTCTCTCTGTCCCTGTCACCCCCACCCCTGTTTTAATAGAGGGAGCCACATCCAGAACATGTAGAGATATTGGCTCATAGAAGCGACCTCACCCATAGGGCGGGGGAGAGGGGAGTTCCCTTGTGAGGACCTTCTCCCTGTGTTCCCCTCCTACCACAGAGTCTCTCTCTGAGTTATAACTCATGTTTCTGACTCAGTCTGAAACTTCTTTTTTTAAGTAATTTCCTCTGTTTCTCTTCCCTTCTGCTCCACCCCCACCCCCATGCTGAGTTGAGAAATCGAGGAGAGGATGACACATGTCTGAGCTGGGCATGGGGCCTGCACCTGGGATGGGCTCGAAGTCGCTCCCCCATTGCAGAATCTTTTACCAGGGCTGGATTTGGGCAGAGTCATCCTGCTGTGACTACAGAGCTTTCCAGTTACCAGGCCCTTCAGGTGGGCTTCAGAGAGCTTTTCTAAATGGGACTAGATTCTCACCTCACGGAATGATCAGGGCTCTGGAATCAGAAGGCATGAATGAAGTGAAATCTCAACACTAGCCATTACTAACTGTGTGGTCTTGGGCAAGTCATTTGGTCTCTCTGAGCTTTGTTTTCCTCACTTGTAAAACAATCCTCAGAGGGTTGTAGAGAGGATTGTAAGAAATAATGAGAGTAAATGCTCTGGCAGAGACTAGGAGCAGAACATATGGTGACTGAGTTGCAAGAATGCTTAGTAGACCTTTCAGAGCCAATTGAGACCCTCCAAAATCAGGGAATATTACCTCAGGGTCCATGGGCTTCACAGGCATGTGGAAATTATATGTAAAATGGTGTGTACGTGTGCATTTTTCTGGGAGAAGAGAGTGCAGGGATTTTGTCAGATTCTCAAAGGAGCTCGTGACTCCCCAAAATGTTAAGACGTATTGTGTCAAGGGTAGCAGATAAAGAATAATAATAAAAAAACCACCAAACCCACTGCCGTTGAGTCGAGGTAACTAATACATGTACTTTATAAGCATGTAGAACACCCCTCCTGTCCTAGCTCCTAGCACTGTGCAGTAGTTCAATCAGTAGACATTTATGGAGCCTTATGTTCCAGTTCAACCATTTCAGGAGGTAGCATATGATCAAGAACCAACGGTATCGAAGGAAGAAGTCCAAGCTGCACTGAAGGCATTGGCAAAAAACAAGGCTCCAGTAATGGACGGAGTACCAATTGAGATGTTTTAACAAATGGATGCAACTTTGAAAATGCTCACTCATCTCTGCCGAGAAATTTGGAAAACAGCTACCTGACCAACCGACTGGAAGAGATCCATATTTGTGTCCATTCCATAGAAAGGTGATCCAACTGAATGCAAAAATTATCGAACAGTATCATTAATATCACACGTAAGTAAAATTTTGCTGAAGATCATTCAAAAGCGGTTGCAGTAGTACGTTGACAGGGACTGCCAGGAATTCAAGCCAGATTCAGAAGAGGATGTGGAAGCAGGGATATCATTGCTGATGTCAGATGAATCTTGGCTGAAAGCAGAGAATACTAGAAAGATGTTTACCTGTGTTTTATCAACTATCCAAAGGTATTCGACTGCGTGGATCATAACAAATTATGGATAACACTGCCTAGAATGGGAATTCCAGAACATGTAATTGTGCTCATGAGGAACCAGTTCATAGATGAAGAGGGAGTCGTTCAAACAGAACAAAGGGATACTGCATGGTTTAATTTCAGGAAAGGTGTGCATCAGGGTTGTATCTTTTCACCATACTTATTCAATCTATACGCTGAGCAAATAATCCAAGAAGCTGGACTATATGAAGAAGAATGTAGCATCAAGACTGGAAGAAGACTCATTAACAACTCCTGACACAACTTTGCTTGCTGAAAGTAAAGAGGACTTGAAGCACTTACTAGTGAAGATCAAAGACTATATACCCTTTAGTATGGATTACGCCTCAACATAAAGAAAGCAATAATCCTCACAACTGGACCAATAAGCAACATCATGATAAACGGAAAAAATACTGATGTTAACAAGAATTTCACTTTACTTTGATCAACAATCAACACCCATGGAATCAGCAGTCAAGAAATCAAAACTGCGTTTCTGCATTGGGCAAATCTGCAAAAGACCTCTTTAAAGTCTTAAAAAGCAAAGATATCACTTTGAGGACTAAGGTGCGCCTTACCCAAAGCATGGTATTTTAAATCGCCTCATATGCATGTGAAAGCTGGACAATGAATAAGGAAGACTGAAGAACTGCTGCCTTTGAATTAGAGTATTGGCAAAAAATATTGAACATATCACGGGCTGCCAAAAGAAGGAACAAATTTGTCTTGGAAGAAGTATAGCTGGAACTCTCCTTAGAAGTGAAGATGATGAGATTTCATCTCACTTACTTTGGACATGTTATCAGAGGGACTAGTTTCTGGAGAAGGACACCATGCTTGGTAGAGGGTCAGCAAAAAAGAGGAAGACCCTCAAGGAGATGGATTGACACAGTGGCTGCAACAGTGGGCTCAAACATAGCTACGATTGTGAGGATGGCGCAGGACCGGGCAGTGTTTCATTCTGTTGTTCATAGAGTCACTATGAGTTGGAACTGAATCAACAGCACCTAACAACAACCTATGTTCCAGGCACTGATGATACAAATACCAGTGCCATTGGTTCCCTGCCCTTCTGGAGCACTGAGCTACAGAGAAGTGATTTAAACAAAGTCACATAGTTCTGAAGGATGGCTGCTGCTGGGATTAAAAAAAAGAACCCCGAATCTCTGCAAAACTGGCCACTTTGTGTTTCTGGCCCTCCCAGGTGGATGGCTCACCCAGGTTCCCTCTGATTGGCCAAGACGACCAGCAAGATCACCATTCCAAAAGAAAGGCCTTAGGAATGGTCACTGACTGGGGTCACAGCTAGGGCCTCTGCATGGGGGAGAGGGGTTTGAGCTGTCAGCTCACCTCCTGGGGGTGCTGATGAGTTGCCTGGGTGCTGTTACCTGTGACTAACAGTGTTCTGAGCTGACTCAGCGAGGGAGAGCTCCCTTCCTAAATTCCCACACAGCTGCCATAAATACACATAGGGAATTCCATATGTGTATTTATACCAACTCTACTGACGTTTAGTTTACATATAATAAAATGTATAGATTTTTAAGGACACAACTGAATAAGTTTTGACAAACGAGTATACTTGTGAAACTCACATCACTGTCAAGATATAGGACATTTCCATCACCCAGAGAGTTCCCTCCTGTCCCTTCTCAATCTCCCCCAGTGCCAGAGGCAGTTACTATTCAGATTTTTGTCACTGTAAATTAGTTTTGCCTGTTCTAGAACTTGATATAAATGGAATCAGACAGCGACATACTCTTCTGTGTGTGGCTTCTGCTCAACATAATGTCTGTGAAGATTTATTGATGTTGTTGCATATATCAGTAGTTTATTCCCTTTTGTCTGAGTAGTATTCCATTGAGTGAGCATGTCACAATTTCTTTAATCCATTTACCTCTTGATGGATATTTGGATTGTTTCTGGTTTTGGGCTAATATTAATAAATTTGCTATTAATATTTATGTGAGAGTTTTTGTGTGGACATACATTTTTATTTCTCCGGGTAAATACCTAGAAGTGGCATTGCTGGGTCACAGGGTAGGTTTATGTTTAACGATATAAAAAATCACCAAACCATTTTCCAAAGTGGTTGTACAATTTTACACTTCCACCAGACAAGTCTGAAAGTTCCAGTTGCTCCGTACCCTTGCCAACGTTTGGTGTTTGTATTAGTTTCCTAGGGCTACAATAATAAAGTACCACAACTGGGTGGCTTACAAGAACAGAAATTTATAAAAGCTGGCAAAATGGTCACGAAAAGAGAGAGTGGAAGGAGGGAGCGGGCTGTCTCATGGGGGAGAAGTAATTGGGAGTATGTAGCAAGTTGTGTACTGGTTTTTGTGTGAAAGACTGACTTGATTTGTAAACTTTCACTTAAAGCACAATTAAAATTATTTTTTTAAAAAAAAGAACAAAAATTTATTGTCTCACAGTTCTGGAAGCTAGTAGTCCAAGCACATGGTGTCATTGGGGCCATGTTTGCTCTGAAGGCTGTAGGGGAAGATCCTTTCTCTCTCAGCCTCTAGTAGCCTCAGGTGTTCCTTGGCTTGCAGCCACAGCATAACTCTATCCTCATACGGCTGTCTTCCCTCAGTCCCTCTTTTATAAGGGCATCATTCAGATAGAACTGGGACCTTCCTTACTCATGTATGACTTCATGTTAATTTAACTGGTAACACCTTCAAAGACACTACTTCCAAACAAGATCATGTTCACAGATACAAGTGGTTAGGACTTCAACATAAATTTCGAGAGACCACAAGTCAGTCCACAACAGTATCATTAGTCTTTCTAAATTTAGTCATTCTAGTGGGTGTGAGGTGGTTTCTCTTTTTGGTTTTAATTTGTACTTATTAGTTGTTCATGTATCTTCCTTGAAAAAAGAGTCTGTATAAATTTTTTACTTATTTCTTATTGGGTTGCTTGTCTTATTATTAAGTTGTAAGAATTCTTTACATATTATGGATTCTGGTCCTTTGTCAGAAATACATATTAAAAATATTTTCCCCAGTCTGTGGCTTGCCTTTTTTTTATATATATATGTAATTTTTATTGTGCTTTGAGTGAAAGTTTACAAATCAAGTCAGTCTCTCACACAAAAACTTATCTTGCTACATACTCCCACTTACTCTCCCCCTAATAAGACAGCTCGCTCTCTCCCTCCACTCTCTCTTTTCGTGTCCTTTTCGCCAGCTTCTAACCCCCTCTACCCTCTCATCTACCCTCCAGGCAGGAGATGCCAACATAGTCTCAAGTGTCCACCTGATTCATGAAGCTCACGCCTCACCAGCATCCCTCTCCAACCTATTGTCAGTTCAATCCATGTCTGAACAGTTGGCTTCGGGAATGGTTCCTGTCCTGGGCCAACAGAAGGTCTGGGGGCCGTGACCACCGTGGTCCTTCTAGTCTCAGTCAGACCATTAAGTCTGGTCTTTTTATGAGAATTTGGGGTCTGCATCCCACTGCTCTCCTGCTCCCTCAGGAGTTCTCTGTTGTGTTCCCTATCAGGACAATCATCGGTTGTAGCCAGACACCATCTAGTTCTTCTGGTCTCAGGATGATGTAGTCTCTGGTTCATGTGCCCCTTTCTGTCTCTTGGGCTCATAATTACCTTGTGTCCTTGGTATTCTTCATTCTCCTTTGATCCAGGTGGGTTGAGACCAATTGATGCATCTCAGATGGCTGCTTGCTAACGTTTAAGACCCCAGATGCCACTCTTCAAAGTGGGATGCAGAATGTTTTCTTAATAGATTTTATTATGCCAATTGACTTAGATGTCCCCTGAAACCATGGTCCTCAAACCCCTGCCCCTGCTACACTGGCCTTCGAAGCATTCAGTTTATTCAGGAAACTTCTTTGCTTTTGGTTTAGTCCAGTTGTGCTGACCCCCCCCACCCCCCCGTATTGTGTGTTGTCTTTCCCTTCACCTAAAGTAGTTCTTATGTACTATATTGTTAGTGAATACCTCTCTCCCATCCACCCTCTCTCCCCCACTCATAACCACAAAAGAATGTTTTCTTCTCAGTTTAAACTATTTCTCAAGTTCTTATAATAGTGGTCTTATACAATATTTGTCCTTTTGCAACTGACTGATTTCACTCCTTTTTATTTTCTAAATGATGTCTTTGGAAAATATTAGTATTAATTAAATCCAACTTATCAAGTTTTGTGGTTTTTTTTTTTTTCTAGTTCTAAGAAAGCTTTGTCTACCCGAAGTCTTGAAGATTTTCTACTGTTTTCTTCCAGAAGTTTTAAAGTTTTAGCTTTTACAGTTAGATCTATTTTAAGTTTATTTTTTTGTGTGGTATGAGACAAGGGTTGCGACTTGTTTGTTTTCGTATGGATATCCAGTTGTTCCAGACCATTTGCTGAAAAGACTATCCTTTCTTAAAACCTTTATTGAAAATCAATTGACTGTGTATGTGTCTATTTCTAGTCCGAACTCTGATGGACCGACACAGTGGCTGCAACAATGGACTCAAGCATAGCAAGGATTGTGAGGATGGTGCAGGAGTGGGCAACGTTTAGTTCCGTTGTGCATGGGGTCACTATGAGTTGGAACCAATTTGAGGGCACCTAACAACAACATTTCTGAACTCTATTCTATTCTGTTACTCTATACGTCTTTCTAATACCACACTGTTTTGATTTGTGTAGCTTTTATAGTAAGTCTTGAAATCAGGCAGTTTAAGATCTCCTCTCTGGTATCTTTTTGGATTTTCTCATTTCTTAATATTATGCAGTTTCATTATGATGGAACTCTTCTCTTTAATATAGACCCAGGAGTAGAATTACTAGGACATAAGATATACACAAAATTAATTTGACAGACTATATACTGGCAAATTGCTCTTCAGAATGGCTTCACCAGTTAACGCTCCCACCAGGGGCTCTACATCTCCCTGATCTCAGCTAAAACTTAGCATTACCCAGCTCTCTCATTTTTGCCAGTTTTTAATGGTATAAAGTGATATCTCCGTTTTGTTTTGTTTTGTTTTTTGACAGGTTTATTGAGATAAAATTGACATGCAATAAATTGCACATATTTAAAGGGCACAATCTGATAAGGCTTGATATATGCATACACCCACATGGGGCCACCGTGAGTTGTAATTGACAGCAACTAACGACAACAGTGAAACCATCTTTACAATCAAGACAGTGAATGTATCCATCACCCCCAAAAGCTTCTTTGTGCCCCTTTGAGTATGAGCTATTTTATCTGCAAAATACAGCTCAGTTCCCAGGATGTATAGTGTGAGCTTAGGTTCCCAGGGGGGCCACAAACAGGTAAGCACTCAGCTACTAAGAGTCTCTGGGTGGCATAAACTGTTGAGCACTCAGCTACTAACAAAAAGCTGGGCGATTTGAGCCCACCCAGAGGTGCCTGGAAGTAAGACCTGATGATCTGCTTCTGAGTGGCACGCAGGTCTATTCTGAAACACATGGGGTCATAGGTTGCCATGAGTCAAAATTGACTTGACTTGGCAACTAGTTTGGTTGTTGGTTTTTTTTTTTTTCCTTTTTTAATCGTGAGCTTAGCTTGAGGCCTGGAACAAAGGAGGTGTTGGGAAAATGAGGCTAGTACTACCGCAACCATACAGCAGAATAGTTAAATTTATGGGTCTTAGAGCCGACTGCCTGAGTTCAAGCCCATCTCTGCTATTTGCTCCCTTGGGCAAGTTACTCAACGTCTCTGTGCATCAACTCCCCCATTTATAAAATGGGAATGATAATACGATACCTACCTCCAGGGGTTATTATAAGGATTGAAATAGTTAATACATGTGAAAATATTTTTACTTTGTTGTAGGTCATCAAATGATTTCAGCTAGATTTTTTTAAATTTTGAAAATATTCATTAGCACCTTCTGGATGTAGGAGTTTGTAACATAAGCTTGGCAATCTCTGAACTAAGTGTGGTCTCTCAGTGGTCTTAGAGAACCGTTGCAATTTGGTGGTATAAGGTCTCTGGTTTATCTAAATGGTAATGGTAATTCTAGGAGTCACCACAAGAGAGAAGAGGAATTTACTCTTCTTTTGTGGCTTGTGAGGACAATTCAATGTTTCTGGTTTGTTGTTGTTGTTAGTTGCCTTTCAGTTGTCCCCCCCGAACTCATGGTGACCCCCATGCACAAAGAAACGAAACACTGCCTGGCCCTGCACCATCCCGATGATGGGTTGTGGATCTGATGATCATGACTCATAAAGTATTCGGTGGCTGATTTTTGGAAATAGATCGCCATACTTTTCTTCTTAGTCCATCTCAGTCTGGAAGGTCCACTGTTAAACCCATTAAGCATCATAGCAACGTGCAAGCCTCCACTGATAGACGGGGGATGGCTGCACACGACGTGCATTGGCTGGAAGTCAGAAATAAAATACTGATATCTGAGCATCCAACTCCTTCCAAGTATATTACATCTGGGGTTCATGTGGGTGATTCAACGCTAGTGTTTTATCCAGATGAGGTCTGTGGTTGAGCATTATAAAAGTACATATGAACAAAAGGACTTACAGACAGCCTTTTGGAGCATATGACCTGTTTATAAGTAGCAGTAATAATAATAAAATAATAATGGCCAGCATTTATTGAGTTCATAATTTGTGTCAGGCACTATGCCAAATGTTTTTCATTAACTTATCCTGTGTGACAGGTAGAGGGCAGCGGTGGTTCAGTGGTAGAATTCTTTCCTTTTATGCAGGACGCCCAGGTTTGACTCTACCATGACTGTCTGTATGGGGGGAGGGGGGCGGCTCAGGAGATAGTTATTATGATTATTTTATTTCTCCACTTTAAAGATAAGAAAATTAAGGTTCAGAGAAGATAGGAAACTTGCTGGAAGATGTGTAGTTTAAAATTAGAGTGATTGATAGTTAATAGAGGAAATTCTATAGTAGGAGAAAAACTTTTTTTTTTAATTTTTATTGTGCTTTAAGGGAAAGTTTACAAATCAAGTCAGTCTCTCACGCAAAAACTTATATATACCTTGCTACATACCCCCCCTAATGAGACAGCCCTCTCTCTCCCTCCACTCTCTCTTTTCGTGTCCATTTCACCAGCTTCTAGCCCCCTCTACCCCCTCATCTCCCCTCCAGGCAGGAGATGCCAACATAGTCTCATGTGTCCACCTGATCCAAGAAGCTCACTCCTCACCAGCATCCCTCCCCATCCCATTGTCCAGTCCAATCCCTGTCTGAAGAGTTGGCTTTGGGAATGGTTATTGTCCTGGGCCAACAGAAGGTCTGGGGGCCATGACCACCAGGGTCCTTCTAGTCTCAGTCAGACGATTAAGTCTGGTCTTTTTATGAGAATTTGGGTTCTGTGAGAAAGAGACTTTTGATGCAGGCCTTTTGTTCCTCTTACCTGCTTTTGGCACTCACTCTGCCATCACTAAAAACTATAGAAATGGCAAGCACGTAAATCAGATATGTATTTAAAACCAAAACAAACCAACCAAACTAACCCATTACCATTGATTGGAACTGCCCTATAGGGTTTACAAGGCTGTAAATCTTTACAGAAGTAGGCTGCCACATCTTTCTTCCACAGTGTGGCTGGTGGGTTCAAAATGCCAACTTTTTGGTTAGCAATTAAGCACTTAACCCACTGTACCACCAGGGCTCCTTCAATATCATTGCTGATCTCAAACGGACTTTGGCTGAAAGCAGAGAATACCAGAAAGATGTTTACCTGTGTTTTATTGACTACGCAAAGGCATTTGACCGTGTTGATCATAACAAGTTGTAGATAACATTGTGAAGAACGGGAATTCCAGAACACTTAACTGTGCTCCTGAGGAACCTGTACATAGACCAAGAGGCAGTCGTTTAACAGAACAAGGGAATACTGCATAGTTTCAGATCAGAAAAGGTGTGCATCAGGATTGTATCTTTTCACGATATTTATTCAATCTGTATGCTTAGCAAATAATCTGAGAAGCTGAACTATAAGAAGAAGAACGTGGCATCGGGATTGGAGGAAGGCTCATTAATGACCTACGATATGCAGATTACACAGTTTTGTAATGATGAAAATCAAAGGCTACAACCTTCAGTATGGATTACACTTCAACATAAAGAAAACAAAAATCCTTACGATGAGACCAATAAACAACATCATGATGTTGTTGTTAGGTGCCATCGATTCGGTTCCGACTCATAGTGACCCTATGTACAACAGAACAAAACTCTGCCATTTTTTGAGCCCATTGCAGCAGCCACTGTGGCAGCTCATCTGGTTGAAGGTGTTCCTCTATTTTGCTGACTCTCTACCGAGCATGATGTCCTTCTCCAGGGACTGGTCCCTCCAGTCATGATAAATGGAGAAACTATTAAAGTTGTCAATGATTTCATTTTACTTTGATCCACAATCAATGCCCATGGAAACAGCAGTTAAGAAATCAAAAGACGTATTGCATTTGACAAATCTGCTGCAACAGACCTCTTTAAAGTGTTCAAAGGCAAAGATGTCACTTTGAATACTAAGGTGTGCCTGACCCAAGCCATGGTATTTTCAATCCCCTCATAAGCATGTGAAAGCTGGACAATGAATAAGGAAGACTGAAGAAGAATAGATGCCTTTGACTTATAATGTTGGCAAAGAATTTTGAATATACCATGGACTGCCAGAAGAACAAACAAATCTGTCTTGGAGGAAGTACAGCCAGAGTGTTCCTTAGAAGCAAAGATGGCGAGACTTTGTCTCATATACTTTGGACATGTTATCAGGAGGGATCAGTCCTTGGCGAAGGACATCATGCTTGATAAAGTAGAGGGTCAGTGAAAAAGAAGAAGACCCTCAAGGACATGGATTGATACAGTGGCTGCAACAATGGGCTTAAACATAGCCAATGATTGTGATGATGGCGCAGGACCAGGCAGGGTTTCATTCTGTTGTACATAGGTAGGGTCGCTATGAGTCAGAATCTACTCACCTGCACCTAGCAACAACAACAACAACAATCTTTACTGAAGCAGACTGCCACATCTTTTTCCCCCCTCAGGGCGGCTGGTGAGTTTGAACCTCCCACCTTTCAGTTAGATAACAGGCCGGCCAGCGGAGCTCTTAACCACTGCCGCCACAAGGGTAGATAAACGCCAAAAATAAAAGACTTCTGACCAAATGATTTTACCTTCATCTGCCCTTGGAAACCCTATGGAGCAGTTCTACTCTGTCCTATAGGGTCACTATGAGTCGGAATCAACTCCTCAGCAACGGGTTTGTTTTTTTTTTACCTATCATGCAGTCTTCACAGAAAGAAAAACATAAGAGGCATGAAGAGATAATGGAAAGGGCATACCTTTGGAGTCAAAAAGACCGGGTTCAAATTTCTGGTTCTTCCAATGGCTGTGTAACCTTGGATAAATTACCCAGCCTCTCTAAGCCTAAGTTTATTCAGGTGTAAAAATTAAAAAAAAAAAATTTTTTAATTCATTGAGAATTGTGTGAGGCGTAAATAAACTAGGTTTTGTAAAAGCACGTAATAGGTTTTGGCATATAGTAGGAGCTAAGGACATGCTTAGTTGTATGTCTTCAACGAGGCTCCCCAGAAGCAAGCCTTGAGACCAGGATTCCTGAGTAAGGGATTTATTAAACAAGCGCTCCAGGGAGATGTCGGTAAGGGCATAGGGGAAGTAGGACCGGGAAGGAGAAGAAGCCAAACAAGGATGAGATTTCAGGCAAAGTCCTAGGGAGGATAGCCTGATCCCTAAGGGAATTCAAGGGTAAATTCCAACCCAAGGCAAGGAAGCTGGGCTTTCTGTCTCCTACATCTAATCAATCATTTGCTAAGAACCAGGGAAGGGGAAGGGACAAAGCCATTCCAGTTGCCCGAGGATGACGCGCCTCAGAAGAGTCTTAAAAACAAAAATTTAGGTGCTGGTTATTGGAAGGAAAAGTAAAGAGTAGCCAAGGGAGGGGCATGCGGAACTGACAGAGATCTGGGTGGAGCAAGAATAGTATCTGCTACAGTATTTGTTTTCCCCTCAGAAAATCTGAGCTCAAATCCTTGCTTTGCCACTTACCAGTCATTTATTCAGAGTTTCAGTTTCTTCATCTATTAAATGGGAAAAATAATACCTGCTCTCTCTTCCTCACCTAATCCAAAAGGATCAAATGGAACAGTATAGTGAAATCCCTCTAGAGGTTAAAATGCTAGACAAATTCTTCACTTTATTCAACAAGCGTTTACCCAGCATCTACTATAAACTAGGCACAGTACTGTTGTTGTGAGGTGCCGCCCCACAGGACAGAGTAGAACTGCCCTAGAGGTTTCCAAGGAGCAGCTGGTGGATTCGAACAGTTGACCTTTTGGTTAGCAGCTAAGCTCTTAACCACCGAAGCACAGTGCTAGATGTTAGGATACACACCTCAATATGAGACTCATAAACTGTTAAGGAGCTTTTAGTCTAGTAAGGGAGTCAAATAAGGAAATAGAAAATTGCACGACCACATAAGTGATGTTATTAAAGTATGGAGGTGGAGGAAGGGAGCAAGCTGCACACAGAGGGCCTGGGCAGTTGTGCAAAGCGGCAGGGAGTTACTGAGGAGCTGACCCCTGAGTAGGGTGTTATCAGGCAGACTGGCCAGAAAGGGTATTCCTGGCAGAGAGAACAGCACAAGCAAAATCAAAGAGATGTGAAAATAGCCTGTTCTGCCTTGAAAGTTCAACATGTAGGTCTTGGATGCCAGGGTAAGGAGCTTGAACTTACTCCGAGAAGGCAGTGGAAGCCACTGAAAGATTCTGAGCTAGGGAATGGCTTGACCCACCCTGCGTTTTAGAATGATCACTCTGGCTGGCAGTGATGTGAATACATCTGAGGAAGAAAGACCAGACTGGGAGATTAGATTGGAGACAATTAGAGGAGTCAAATTATGAGCCCAAGGGAGGCACCCAGAATAACTTGGATAACCAATGAAGGGTAGTTGGTATCTTTTACCAAGATTGTAAATTATTATTTTGCCAAAAGTGAAGGGAAATAAAAGTTTTTATATTTTCCCTAATTGATCCCGGGGAGAAACCAAGGACATGGGCAGTCCTGCAAGAGAATCTGTAGACAAAATAAATTATTAATAATAAATCATATGGAACATCACACTCTTCAAAGTCCCTTCACGTCTTTTATTGGGTTGATCCTCATACAACCTGAGAGGGGAGAGAGGCACTTGACAGATAAAAGACCTAAGCCCCAGAGAGCTAAAGTGAATGGCTCATCAGCTCACAGGGTCTGTTTGATTTTTTTTAGTAAAATATGGAATTAGAACCCAGGCATCTTTTAGAGAACTAAGTCCTCCCCCCATAATTATCGAAAAGAAGAAAAAATAAGAAGAAAATGTTTAGTCTTCCATGGCCTCTCAAAAAACTACCGGTATCGCTCCCTCCCCAAACTCCCTAATTTGTTTTCTTTGCTTAGGTTTTAATCTGCTCTTTTATCCATTTTACATTATAATATACACTCATCATGTAATATAGGACAGAGTAGAACTGCACCATAGAGTTTCAAAGGAGTGCCTGGTGGATTCCAGCTGCCTACTTCTTGGCTGTTAACCAAGGCACTCCTTGGAAACTCTATGGTGTGGTTCTACTCTGTCGTATAGGGTCGCTATGAGTCGGAAACGACTCAACAGCAATGGGTTTGGTTTTTTTTTTTCATCATGTAATCACAAATTTTTAATAACATCGTTTTTAATGGTTTCATAATATTTCACCAAGTGGAATATTTGCCAATTTGTGGATATTTGTGTTGATTCCTTTTTTGTTGTTGTTGTTAACAATAAAAAATTATCATCATAATGAAGATCTTTGTAGATAGTGATTCTTCTGAATTTTGGATTCAATTCTTAGAACAAGATCTGAAGGATAAAATTATTACATCAAAGAAAAAGAACATTTTATGACTCGATTCAGAACTGCCAATTACTCTCCAAAAAAATTACACCCGTCAATCTTGGACCCTCCATCAACGCTGTTGCTGTTGTTAATCACATTTGCCCTGTTTCACCTCAATAAAATAGAGAGCGAGGCCTTTAGAAGAAGGAAGGTGGTCATTATACCAAAACCCTTCAGCTGATAACGTTTGGCGTTTAGCTTGCCAACATTTTACCTCCTCCAGCCTTGTTTCTCTAATGTTGTTTCTCCTTTGAACAGCAGATGGCAGAATAATCCCACAACAGGTGGGTCATAATTTAACTGCAATGAGAAAATTGCTTCTTTTCTCACATGTATTTCTTTCCTGAGATAAACAGCACGTAGGGCATCTGCCTCTGTATTGGAAGCAAAATACGTAGAAGGTATTTTTTCAACAAGGAATATCAAGGTCGCCAACATAAATTCTGAGCCTCAGGTTATTACACGCCGTGCAAAAATAGGTTTCTCGGAAAGCAGCAAATGGAGGTTGAAAGCCAATTGTTAAAATTCCACATATTCTAAATTTCCCCAGTTAATAATCATAAAAAGTTTATAGCCAGAAGTCACAGAGGCCCTTGTGTTGTAATTGTTAGAGTTTAGAGTCAATGTGAACACCCTTCTCACTCCGGGATTTTAAAAGCCCTCCCTGCCCCCTCTCTCCCCCCGCCCCCTCCTCCCTCCTCCTTCCTCCTTCCTCCCCACAATCCTCTCCGCTAGCACTCATTTCCCATCCCTTCACAAAATTGCCAGGGTAATTGACTCTTAGATGAGATAAGTTTGACTTTCTACCCTGATTTTGTAACACAAGTTCTTTCGGTCAGGTTCTTTGTTTGAAAACGCACGATAAAAATGGCTTTAGAATGACTTCAGAGGACTCTTTCTGGTGCCAATAACAGATCCCAAAGCAGCTCTTATTTGAGGTGGGTGATAGGATCCCTTGAGACTGTTGAAGTATCCGTTTACAAAGTGCTTAGGTACCTGAAATGTCCTGTATGTTATATTTGCAGGTGCATAATTGGCCAAGTGCTCCAGGGGTTGTAAAGACAGCCTTCCTGTAGTTGGAGTAGACAGATTTAGCCTCTTACTGAAACTGAAGGCTGCTACGTCGATAACAAATCTGATTCTAACTCTCCCGTGTCACTTCAACCCAAAAGTGCCTTTGTCTCCAGGAGAAAAAGGTTGGAGGTAAGTGAATGGCTCTTAACCAGAGCCATGTAGAAAGCATTGCTATGGAAAACTTTTGTCCTGAGAGTGTAGGTTTTAGGGCTGTTGTGTGTGAAGCAAATTCGCTTTGTTCACAGCCAACCTGCCTGAATGCAGTATCGCTGAGGTGACTGGAGCTGTAGAGCAGCAAACTGCTTTAAAAGCAGGCTTTCAGTGGGAAACTCTGAGCATACAATGGCTTTATTTTTGTTAGACATAATTCTCCAGCCTCACTTTTTTTTTTTTTAATTGCACTAACCAAAATAAATCTGGATAAACTTAAAAGGCTGCCTTGATGTCAGGAGGAAAATGGATATTGTCTCTCCCCAACGTGTTTGAAAGGTAGTACATAATCCTAGCTACATCCAGATAAGAATACACGTCCTCCGGTGGAAAGCTTTCCTGGAAAGGAATCGCACCAAGAATATTCACTTTGGGGCCTGATGGTTCCAGCCTGTCTTACTAAAACTTTTAAAGAAATCGTTTGCCAGCTCTTTCACTCTTGCATTTGTATTTAATACTTATGTGTACTTAGGGGTGTTCTGAGCTCCTTTTATTTCTCCAGGCCCCTGGCATTTGATTATACCTGTGCGGCAGGAGCTTTCATCATACCAAATACAGGATGGTGTTTAGTGAAGAAGGGGCCAAGAGAGTGGAAAAAAGCCTATGATTTTTCCTAGGTCACTTGACTTAGCAAAGCATTGGGCTCCTTTTAAGATTTAATGTGTCTTTAAATATTAGAATCCTCAGTTGTGAAGGTATAGGTGCTCAGACAAACCTGGGGTGAGGGGCGTAGGTGTCATATTCAAACCAAAGAGGTGCCTCTCAACAGTAAAGATTTAATCAGCTCTCCTTCCCCAGGATCAGCTGCCAGGTTTGAACATTTAGTTATCTGTGTTCCAGGCAGGAGACACTACTAATTGTGGGAGCAATCCCCATGGATACAGAGAAGAATTGTCTGAGCTGGGGAGTCAAAGCTCTGATCAAGATGGGGCTGAGAGGAAAAATGCCCCCAACATTCTCAGAGGAAATTCCAGAGTTGCCAAGGGACATGGCTTCTCTGCAGGAATGCTTCCTGTACCTGGCATTTAAAGACCTGGAAACATCCTTTCCTCCACTTTCCTAACCCATGTGTTAAAAATCTCTCTGTCTGAAGACTAGACTGGACTGTAAGACATAAAATGATACTGGTGAAGAGTGTGCTTCTTAGCTCAAGTAGACATGTGAGACTATGTGGGCAGCTGCTGTCCAGAGGCAAGATGAGAAGGCAGAGGGGGGCAGGAGCTGGTTGAATGGACACGGGAAATACAGGGTGGAGAGGAGGAGTGTGCTGTCACATTATAGGGAGAGTAGCTAGGGTCATATAACAATGTGTGTATAAGTTTTTGTATGAGAAGCTGACTTGAATTGTAACCTTTCCCTTAAAGCACACACACACAAAAAGAATCCCCTTCTCTGAGAAGTGTGAATTTTTTTTTTAATTTTTTATTTTATCTAAACGTCATCTAAGTTTATCTTGAAACATCTAGAAAGAGGGTTTTACCAAAAGTAATTCTCACAGATGACAGCAGCTGAAGAGTCAGTCTTGGCCTTCAGGGCAACCAAAATGGCACAGACATTTGGACTCTGTTGTCTTATCCTTGGAGCCCTGGTGGCGCAGTGGTTAACAGCTTGGCTGCTAACAAAAAGATTGGCAGTTCAAATCCACCAGCCACTCCTTGCAAACCCTATGGGGCAGTTCTACTCTGTCCTATTCCACCTCGTCTATGAGTTGGAATTGACTCTACGGCAATGATTTTTTTTCCTTATCCTCGTCAGAGACAGCACTAGATCCTTTCTGAACTATGTGAAGTAAGCTGTGGCAAAACTGGCCTTTCTTGTGGTACAAAATCCAAACTCACAAGTGAGCCTCTCTACCATCAGTTTGAACTTATGTTCTGCCCCTCTTCTTTCCTCATTGTGCAGGGCACCTGTTCCCTCTGCCTCCTCCCACTCCTCCAGCTATCTGTCTGTCTCATTTGTGTCAATTAAGAACTCAATACTACTTGATTCAATTGAATTACTTTCCCTGTATAGAATTCCAACCACAGACTGGACACCAACCATCACTCCTATTGCTCAGAATAAAAACTCTGAAATGCCAAGGGCAAGCAAGAAAAGAGAAAAGGTCCATACTAGCTTGGCCAGTGAACCCAAGAAGGAAAGAATGTCGAGACTGGGTTTCCTAACAGTACCTAGCTATATAGTTGGTGGCTTACCAAGAGTCAGCACTGCATAAACAAAAAGCTTTGGGTCTACTAAGTTCAGTTAAGGCTTTCAGAAGTGGTTCTTAAGGCTTAGAAACCAAGAACCAAGTGGAAGAAGTAAACCTCTTATACCACTTCCTAGTTTACGAAGTACTTTTTCAGAAGAATGATTTTGTCTTTCTGTTCATTCAGTCATTGAATGAATATTTATTGTGCACCTACTATGTGCCAGGCAGTGTTCTAGAAGCTGAAATGGTGTTCTAAGAACGGAAAGTAAAACAAAATTCCTGTCCTCATAAAACTTACATTCTAATGGTGATGGGGCAGACAATAAACTAATAAGTAAACATGTTGTTAGGTGCTGTCGAGTCGGTTCCAACTCATAGTGAGTGACCTTGTGTACCACAAAACAAAACACTAAGTAAACATAGAGAATATCAAAGGGTAATAAGGGTTATGGAGAATCATAAAGCAGGGTTAAGGAGATGGGGATTCTGAAGTGGGCAGAATTGTTGGTTTATAAAGATGGTCAGAAAGGATTCCTTTCTGAGACATAAAAGAGACGAGGGAGTAAGCCATACAAATATGAGGGGCAGCAGGGGTGGAAATCAAAGGACATATTGCATTGGGCAAATCTGCTGCAAGACCTCTTTAAAGTGTTAAAAAAACAAAGATGTCACTTTGAGGACTAAAGTGCACTGGATCCAAGCCTCAATTGCCTCATATGCATTCAAAAGCTAGACGATGAATAAGGAAGACCAAAGAAGAATTGATGCCTTCAAATTATGGTGTTGGCAAAGAATATTGAACGTACTATGGGCTGCCAGAAGAACAAATCTGTCCTGGAAGAAGTATAGCCAGAGCTAACAGATACATGAGAAAATGCTCTCGATCATTAGCCATTAGAGAAATGCAAATTAAAACTACGATGAGATTCCATCTCACTCCAACAAGGCTGGCATTAATCCAAAAAACACAAAATCATAAATGTTGGAGAGGCTGCGGAGAGATTGGAACTCTTATACACTGCTGGTGGGAATGTAAAATGGTACAACCGCTTTGGAAATCTATCTGGCGTTTTCTTAAAAAGTTAGAAATAGAACTACCATACAACCCAGAAATCCCACTCCTCAGAATGTACCCTAGAGAAATAAGAGCCTTTACAAGAACAGATATATGCACACCCATGTTTATTGCAGCTCTGTTTACAATAGCAAAAAGCTGGAAGCAACCAAGGTGTCCATCAACAAATGAATGGTTAAATAAATTGTGGTATATTCACACAATGGAATACTACGCACCGATAAAGAACAGTGACAAATCTGTGAAACATTTCATAACATGGAGGAACCTGGAAGGCATTATGCTGAGTGAAATTAGTCAGAGGCAAAAGGACAAATATTGTATAAGACCACTATTATAAGATCTTGAGAAATAGTATAAACTGAGAAGAACACATTCTTTTGTGGTTATGAGGGGGGGAGGGAGGGAGGGTGGGAGAGGGTTATTTACTGATTAGTTGGTAGATAAGAACTACTTTAGGTGAAGGGAAGAACAATACTCAATACCCGGAAGGTCAGCTCAACTGGACTGGACCAAAAGCAAAGAAGTTTCCGGGATAAACTGAATGCTTCGAAGATCAGCGGAGTAAGGGCAGGGGTTTGGGGACTATGGTTTAAGGGGACTTCTAAGTCAATTGGCAAAATAATTCTATTCTGAAAACATTCTGCATCCCACTTTGAAGTGTGGCGTCTGGGGTCTTAAATGCTAACAAGCAGCCATCTAAGATGCATCAATTGGTCTCAACCCACCTGGATCAAAGGAGAATGAAGAATACCAAGGTCACACGATAACTATGAGCCCAAGAGACAGAAAGGGCCACATGAACCAGAGACTTACATCATCCTGAGACCTGAAGAACTAGATGGTGCCCGGCTACAACCGATGACTGCCCAGACAGGAAGCACAACAGAGAACCCCTGAGGGAGCAGGAGAACAGTGGGATGCAGACCCCAGATTCTCACAAAAAGACCAGACTTAATGGTTTGACTGAGACTAGAGGAATCCCAGCGGTCATGGTCCCCAAACCTTCTCTTGGCCCAGGACAGGAACCATTCCCGAAGACAACTCATCAAACATGGAAGGGACTGGACAAGGGGTTGGAGAGAGATGCTGACGGAGAGTGAGCTACTTGTATCAGGTGAGACTGTGTTCGCATCTCCTGTCTGGAGGGGAGATAGGATAGTAGAGAGGGTTGGAAGCTGGCAAAATGGTCACGAAAGGAGAGACTGGAAGGGCTGACTCATTAGGGGGAGAGTAAGTGGGAGTATGGAGTAAGGTGTATATAAGCTTATATGTGACAGACTGACTTGATTTGTAAACGTTCACTTAAAGCTCAGTAAAAATTATTTAAAAAAAAAGAAATTCTTGACACTACTCAAAGGAGAATGTCACTTAAAAAAAAAAAAAGAAGTATAGCCAGAATGCTCATTAGAAGTGAGGACGGAGAGACTTCATCTCACTTGCTTTGGACATGTCATCAGCAGGGATCGGTCCCTGGAGAAGGACATCATGCCTGGTAAAGTAGAGGGTCAGTGAAAAATAGGAAGACCCTCAAGGAGATGGATTGACAGAGTGGTTGCAAAAATGGGCTCAAACATAGCAACGATTTTAAGAATGGTGCTAGCCTGGGCAATGTTTCATTCTGTTGTACGTAGGGTCTCTGTGAGTCGGAACTGACTCAAAGGCACCTAACAACAGCAACAAAGGGGCAGATTAACCAGTAGGCAAGCTACACAAGGGCTTACTTGTGCTTATTCACTAATCTGTAGTGCACAATTTCACGTGGGTTTCATCATGTCTTTGATGTGGTGAAAAACAGGTGACCTTGTGCACCGCAGATTAGTAAGTAAGCACAATAAGCCCGTGCATACCTTGCTTATTGGGTAATCCATCCCTGAGGGAGAGGAACATTCCAGACAGAAGGTACAGCAAGTGCAAAGGTCCTGAGACAGGAGTTTCCTTGTTGAAGAACAGGGTAGCTGAATAGAGTGAGCCCAGGGAGAGATGTAGGAGATAAGGCTAGGGAGGTGGGGGTGGAGAGAACAGATTTTCTAAGGCCTGTAACTCATTGTAGGGCCTTTAGCTTTTATTCCAAAAGACATGGGAAGCCACTGAAGGGTTTTTAGTAGACACGTGGCATGATATGACTTATGTTTTAAAAGGATTATTTTGGTTGCTATGTAGAGAATTAAGGTAGTGGTGTAAGGGCAGAAGCAGGGAGACCAGAGAAGAGGCAACTGCAAGAATCTAAGCAAGAGATGGTGGTGGCTTGGGCCAGGGTGGTAGCGCCAGTGGTGGTGCTGACAACAGAGGTGCCAGGATTTGCTGATGGGCATGATGGGGAGTATATGAGAAACAGTGAAGAGTCAAGAATATCGTGAAGGTTTTGGCTTGAGCAACTATTAGATAGTATAGTGGAAAGAACAGAGGTCTTGAATCAGAAGCTGTGAGACTAAATCCAAATCTATGGCTTCTGGGTTGTATAATCTTGGACAAGTCACTGAACCTCTCTGAGCATCAGTCTCTTCATCAGTAAGAAGGTGATGATGATAGTATGTCTCTCCCAGGTCTGTGGTGAGAATTAAATGGAATATGAAAATGCTTAAAAGAATGCTTAGCCCAGAAATGCTCAATAAATGTCAGTTGAATCTGGGAGCAAATAATGCCTTTTTAAGTATGTCTCTAGGGCCTTCTCAATTCTTTCATTAACTTATTCTCCAGTAGTCTCCCACGGTATTTAGAATAAAATTCAAACTCTTACCAAGTCCAAGAAGGCTCTGCACAGTCTGGCCCTCACCTGTCTCTCCACCCCACCAGTCACATTGGCCTTCTGTCTGGCTGCTCACAGAACTCGACAGCTTTCCAGTTTCAGGACTATCACACACTCTCTTCTCTCTGCCTGGAATGGCCCCCACCCCAATGGCTGGTGCCTCCTCATCCTACAAGGAATTTTATCTCCCCAGAGTGGCTTTTCCTGACCATCAATTTTAAAATAGGTGCCTATCATTATTTTTTCTTTCAAGGTTGTTCTTTTCGTTCAGAAAACTTAATCACAATTTATAATTCTGTTCACTTATTGTCTGTCTCTTCCACCAAACTGTAAAGTTCCATGAAGGCAGGGACCACCATGTGTTTACCCAATGCCTGATACAATGCTTGGCTCATAGTAGGTTCTCAATAAATATTTGTTGGAAGGCTGAATAACATATAAGGCTCTTATTGGTATTCTGCTACTGTTATTTTTCATTTTTCATCTCACTTTCTGTGTATTTTCCACAGCTGTTATTGTATTTTGTTGCTGAGTGGAAATAATTCTTTTGAGTCAGGAAAGCCCTTGACTCTTTTGTGTATGCTATGCTGGGCTTAAAGACTATGTATGGTACTAACCACTGGCTGTTCTGTTTTTGTGCTCGTTTCTCAGGGCTGTGCTTGTTTTTGGAGGCAGGCGACCAAATAACAGGGTCTAGCCTTCAGCTCTTCTAAGAATTCTCCCTCTTATCCATCCAAAGGACTTGTAGAGGCAAAGGGAGTGGGAAGAGCATTCTAAGAAAGAGAAGGCATGCAACATTTGTGTGAGGGATAATTAGGAAACTTTTGGTCGTTGGAATAGGAATGTCAAACATCAGTTGACTAGATAAGGTCTAATGACTTGAATATGTTCTCTCCTCCTCTATTTTCTGAAAGAATTTCTGTAAGATTGGTGTTACTTCTTCCTTATGTATTTGATATAATTCACCAGTGAAATCACCTGGACCTACAGCTTTCTTTAGGGAAGGTTTTTGATAACAAATTCAATTTCTTTATTAGCTATAGGGCAATTCAGATTTTCTATTTCATCTTGCGTCAGTCTTAGTAAATCGTATAAGATCTTGAATCAGAGACTACAGCCTTCAGTATGGATAACACCTCAACATAAAGAAAACAAAAATCCTCACAACTGGACCAATAAGCAACACCATGATGAACAGAGAAAATATAGACATTGTCAAGGATTTCATTTTACTTGGCTTCACAATCTACACCCATGGAAGCAGCAGTACAGAAATCAAACGATGCATTACACTGGGCTTATCTGCTACAAAAGACCTCTTTAAAGTGTTAAAAAACAAAGATGTCACTTGAGGACTAATGTGAGCCTGACCCAAGCCATATTTTCAGTCGGCTCGTATGCATGCAAAAGCTGGATGATGAATAAGTAAGACAGAAGAAGAACTTATGCCTTTGAATTATGGTGAGGTATTGAATATCTATGGACTGCCAGAAGAACAATCAAGTCTGTCTTGGAAGAAGTACAGTCAGAGTGTTCATTGGAAACGAGGATGGCAAGACTTCTTCTGACGTACTTTGAACATGTTACCAGGAGGGACCAGTCCCTGGAGAAGGATATCATTCTTGGTAAGGTAGAGGGTCAACAAAAAAGAGGAAGACCCTCAAGGAGATGGATTGGCACAGTGGTTGCAACAACGGGCTCAAACATAGGAACGATTGTGAGGATGGCGCAGGACGGGGCAGTGTTTTGTTCTGTTGTACATAGGGTCGCTATGAGTTGGAACCAACCCAACGACACCTAAAAACAACAAGGTCTTGAATGCTAGACTGAATCTTATTTCTTGCGATGAACTACATTTTGGAGCCATTAAAGGTTTTCATGCAAAAGAGAGACAGTACTCCAGGAAGGCTGATCTGGAAAATGTACAACAGGGTTTGGGAAAAAGGTCAAGGAAAAGGGAAAGACAGAGGCAAGAGAACCAGAAAGTAGGCTTGTACAGAAATGTGAGTGACAAGGGCCTTGACCAGAGTAGTTTTTGGGAGAAAAAGCCAAATTCAAGAACATAACCACTTCTACATCTATATCTCCTTTTGCCTGAATTAGAGCATTGATACATTTGAGTACTTAATGGAACATCGTGCTATATTCCTCAGTACCTACCCTGCCCAAGATGGAAAGCATTCCTTGCACTAGAGCCCAGTGGTAGAAAAGGATAATATTTCTACTATGATTTAGACTTCCAGCCTTTAAGACCTATGCCTTAGGAATTGGTGACAGTTTTGTCCTTTTGGTTTTAAGTTTAACTTCACAACTAACTTTTCCAATACACTGTTAATATTTATCTTTTTTATATGACAGATGGGGTTTCACAGGACATCTAGAGGTTGCTTAAATTCTGTAAGTAAATACTGTGGTGTAGCTGTTTTCCTAATTTGGGAACTGAAAAGGCAGCTATGATAGAGGGAAGAAATGTGGGATTTGGAGTCAAAAGACCTTAGTTTTAACACTGGCTCAACCACTTATTAGCCTTGTGACCTAAGGCAAGATAACTAATTTCTCTGAACCTTAGTATCCTCATGTGTAAAGTGAGCAAAATACCAGTCTTGTGTATTTCATAATGTTGTTCTGAGAAGCAAACAAGAGAATTTTTCCTGTGACTGTTTTTAGTGAAAGTTATTACTTAATATATATGAGAATATCTCAGCTAAAAACTGTGAAGAACTTATTTATTTACTATTTACTTGTTTGTTTGGGGTATATTTTCACATCTCTAAGTGACTTTGATACTGGTATTTGGCGGTCAGGGAAAAAAAATAAAAAGAAATTTACTTTTCGGTATGAAATTTTCAATCATTACTAAGCCTTCAAAGACATCTTTTGCAGCTGATTTGCCCAATGCAATGCATCGTTTGATTTCTCGACTGCTGCTCCATGGGTGTTGATTGTGGATCCAAGTAAAATGAAATCCTTGACAACTTCAATCCTTTCTCCATTTATAATGATGTTGCTTATTGGTCCAGTTGTGAGGAATTTTGTTTTATGTTAAGGTGTAATCCATACTGAAGGCTGTAGTCTTTGATCTTCATCAATAAGTAATTTAAGTCCTCTTCACTTTCAGCTAGCAAGGTTGTGTCATCTGCATATTGCAAGTTGTTAATGAGTCTTACTCCAATCCTGAAGCCATGTTCTTCTTCATATAGTCCAGCTTTTTGAATTATTTGCTCAGCATACAGATTGAATAAGTATGGCGAAAGAATACTACCCTGATGCACACATTCCTGATTTTAAACCATGCTGTATCCTCTTGTTCTGTTCTAATGACTCCCTCTTGGTCTATGAACAGGTTCCTCATGAACACAATTAAGTGGTCTGGAATTTCCATTCTTTGTAATGTTATCCATAATTTGTTATGATCCACACAGTCCAATGCCTTTGCATAGTTAATAAAACACAGGTAAACATCTTTCTGATATTCTCTGCTTTCAGAAAGATCCATGTGACATCAGCAAAGATATACCTTGTTCCACATCAAAGTATGACCTTCAGTATATCCCACCTGAATTTAGAGACCATCTCAAGAATAGATTTGATGCACTGAACATTAATGATTGAAGACCAGACAAGTTGTGGAATGTCATTAAGAACATCATATATGAAGAGAGCAAGAGGTCATTGAAAAGAGAGGAAAGAAAGAAAATATCAAAATGGATGTTGGAAAAGACACTCGAGAGTAGAGTAGCTTAATCGAAAGGAAGAAATTATGAAGTAAAAGAGCTAGACAGAAGATTTAAAAGGGCAGCTCAAGAAGACAAGGTAATGCATTATAATAAAATGTGCAAAGACCAAGAGTTAGAAAACCAAAAGGGAAGAACATGTTCAGCGTTTCTGAAGCTGAAAGAACTGAAGAAAAAATTCAAGTCTCGAGTTGCAATGGTGAAGGATTCTACGGGAAGAAATACAGAGCCACTATACTGTAAAAGAATTGGTTGACGTTCAACCATTTCAGGAGATAGCATATGATCAGGAACCGATGGTACTGAGGGAAGAGGTCAAAGCTTCACTGAAGGCATTGGCAAAAAACAAGGCTCCAGGAATTGATGGAATACCAATTGAGATATTTCCACAAATGGATGCAACGCTGGAGATATTCACTTGTCTATGCCAAGAAATTTGGAAGATAGCTACCTGGCCAACCGACTGAAAGAGGCCCATATTCAAAAGTAGTTGTAGCAGTACATTGATAGGGAGCTGCCAGAAATTCAAGCTGAATTCAGAAGGGGAAGTGGAACCAGGTATATCACTGCTGATGTCAGATGGATCCTGGCTGAAAGCAGAGAATATCAGAAAGATGTTTTATTGAATATGTATGCAAAGGCATTCGACTGTGTGGATCATAACAAATTATGGATAATATTTTGAAGAATGGGAATTCCAGAAAAATTAATTGTGCTCATAAGGAACCTGTACATAGATCAAGAGGCAGTCATTCGAACAGAACAAGGGGATACTGCGTGGTTTAAAGTCAGGAAAGGTGTGTGTCAGGGTTATATCCTTGCACCATATTTATTCATTCTGTATGCTCAGCAAATAATCCCAGAAACTGGACTATATGAAGAAGAACCTGGCATCAGGTTGGGAGGAAGACTCATTAACAACCTGCATTATGCAGACGACACAATCTTGCTTGCTGAAAGTGAAAAGGACTTGAAGCACTTACTGATGGCGCCAGACTGGGCAGTGTTTCTGTTGTACACAGGGTCACTATGAGTCGGAACCAACTCTATGGCACCTGACAACGACAACAACGTCCTCTTCTGAAACTGGCTTGAATTTCTGGCAGTTCCCTGTCAACGTACTGCTACAACCACTTTTGAATTATCTTCAGCAAAATTTACTTGTATGTGATATTAATGATATTGTTCCATAATTTCCACATTCTGTTGGATCTCTTTTCTTTGGAATGGGCACAAATATGGATCTCTTCCAGTTGGTTGGCTAGGTAGCTATCTTCCAAATTTCTTGGCATAGACAAGTGAGCATCTCCGGCGTTGCATCCATTTGTCGAAATATCTCAATTGGTATTCCATCGATTCCTGGAGCCTTGTTTTTTGCCAATACCTTCAGTGAAGCTTGGACCTCTTCCCTCAGTACCATCGGTTCCTGATCATATGCTACCTCCTGAAATGGTTGAACGTCAACCAATTCTTTTACAGTATAGTGGCTCTGTATTTCTTCCATCTGTTTTTGATGCTTCCTGTGTCATTTAATATTTTTTCCCGAGAATCCTTCACTATTGCAACTCAAAACTTGAATTTTTTCTTCAGTTCTTTCAGCTTGAGAAATGCTGAGCATGTTCTTTCCTTTTGGTTTTCTAACTCTTGGTCTTTGCACATTTTATTATAATGCATTACTTTGTCTTCTTGAGCTGCCCTTTTAAATCTTCTGTTTAGCTCTTTTATTTGATCATTTCTTCCTTTCGATTAAGCTACTCTAAGGTCAAGAGCAAGTTTCAGAGTCTCTGCTGACATCTATTTTGGTCTTTTCTTTCTTTCCAATGACCTCTTAGTTTTTTCATGTATGATGTCCTTGACGTCATTCCACAACTCATCTATTCTTCGGTCATTAGTGTTTAATGTGTCAAATCTATTCTTGAGATGGTCTCTAAATTCAGGTGGGGTATACTAAGGTCATACTTTGGCTTTCATGGACTTGTAAATTTCTTTCGCTTCAACTTGAACTTGAGTAATTGATGGTCTGTTTACAGTCAGTCCTGGCCTTGTTCTGACCAATGATAATGAGCTTTTCCATCATCTCTTTCCACAGATGTAGTCAATTTGATTCCTGTGTATTCCACGTGGTAAGGTCCATGTGCATACTCACTGTTTATGTTGTTGAAAAAAGGTATTTGCAATGAAGAAGTCATTGGTCTTGCAAAATTCTATCATGAGATCTCTGGCATAGTTTCTATCACCAAGGTCATATTTTCCAACTACACATTCTTCTTCTTTGTTTCCAGCTCTCGCATTCCAAACCACAGTAATTATCAATGCATCTTGATTGCATGTTTGATCAATTTCAGATTGCAGAAGTTGGTTAAAATCTTAAATTGCCTCATCTTTGGCTTTAGTGGTTGGTGCATAAATTTGAATAATAGTCGTGTTAACTGGTCTTCCTCGTAGGGGTACCTATCACTGCCAGCATTGCACTTCAGGATAGATCTTGAAATGTTCTCTTCGAAGATGAATTCAACGCCATTTCTCTTCAAGCTGTCATTCCTGGCATAGTAGACCATATGATTGTCTGATTCAAAGTGGCCAATATCAGTCCATTTCAGCTCAGTAATGCCTAGGATACCAGTGTTTATGTGTTCCATTTCATTTCTGACAACTTCCAATTTTCCTAGATTCATACTTCATATATTCCATGTTCTTATTATTAATGGATGTTTGCAGCTGTTTCTTCTGATTTTGAGTCCTGCCACATCAGTAAATGAAGGTCCCAAAAGCTTGAGTCCATCCACGTCATTAAGGTCAACTCCACTTTGAGGAGGCAGCTCTTCCCAAGTCATATTTTGAGTGCCTTCCAACCTGAGGCAGTCACCTTCGGCACTATATCAGACAGTGTTTCACTGCTATACATAAGGTTTTCACTGGTTAATTTTCAGAAGTAGACTGCCAGGTCCTTTTTCCTAGCCTGTCTTAATCTGGAAGCTCAGCTGAAACCTGTCCACCAAGGGTAACCCTGCTGGTATTTGAAATACCAGTGGCACAATTCAAACATCACAGCAACACCCAAGCTTTCACAATACGACGAACTGACAGTCCTATGGGACCTGACTCAAGCCATGATGTTTTCAGTCACCTCATATGCATGCAAAAGCAGGACAATGTATAAAGAAGACTGAAGAAGAACTGATGCCTTTGAATTATGGTGTTGGCAAAGAATATTGAATTTACCTTGGACTGCCAGAAGATTGAAAAGATTTGTCTTGGAAGAAGTACAGCCAGAATGCTCCTTAGAAGCAAGATGGCAAGTCTGTGTCTCACATACTTTGGACATATTATCAGGAGGGACCAGTCCCTGGAGAAGGACATCATGCTTGGTAAAGTAGAGGGTCAGTGAAAAAGAAGACGACCTTCAAAAAGATGGACTGACACAGTGGCTGCGACAATGGGCTCAAGCATAACGACAATTGTGAGGATGGCACAGAACCAGGCAGTATTTTGTTCAGCTGTACATAGGGTCACTATGAGTGAGTCGGAGCCAACTGGATGGCACCTAACAACAACAACAACAACACTAAGCCTTAGAAGACATTATAATTTCGAGGACTGAGTAATTTTCAGAGGGGAAATTGTGCACTTATGGGAACACTAGAGTTAGGTTAGAATTACAAGTTCCAACATTTAACCTATGATCTGAGAGGTACTAAACCAGTTATCAAGGATAACTGGTGGCACAATGGTTAAGCACTCATCTGCTAGCCAAAAGGTCAGCGGCTCAAGTCACCAGCTGCTTGGAAGGGGAAAAGACTTTGCTGTCTGCTCCAGTAAAGATTATAGCTTAGAAAACCCTATGGGGCAATTCTACTCTGTCCTATAGGGTTGCTATGAGTCAGAATCAACTAGACCGCCCACAACAACAACAACAAACCAGTTGACAAGAATTCTCTTCTTCCAAATACCTGCATGGCTTGCTTGCTCCCTTATCTCCTTCAGGTCTTTACTCCTGTGTCACCTCAATAAAGTCTTCTCTGCCCATTCAGTTTAAAATTTAAGCCTTCTCCCAATACTCCTCATTTTCATGCTTATTTTTTTCTCCTTAGCACTTATCATTTAACATATTATATAATTATTTATTTTGTTTTCACCTTGTCCCATCACCACCCTATCCTTCTCTATAATGAAATCTCCATGACTTTTGTCTGTTCACTGTTGTATGTCAAGCTGGTAGGACAGTACTTGGCCCATGATTGGCACCTGATAAATATTTGTTGAATGAATAAAAGAACACTTCATGGGTTTTCTCTTTGAAGTTAATAGTGTAGGAAAATGGAAAATCCAGAATATGGCATTTCAACAAAAGAGCAATGGGACATCATCATCAAAATGCTTTTTCTAACATCAGCCACAGCAGACAACATGTCCACATTTAAACTGAAAGAGTTCTATTCTCATATCTCTGAGAACAATGGTTGGAAACTTTTTTGGTCATTACTTCATTGAGGATGGTAGAGTACAGGAAGAAGCAGAGAAGTGCCTGGGGAGTCATCTTCTAAGAGAATGTTCTCCCAAATCTTGGGCTCTGGGCAGTCTGCCTGTCAAGTAAGGTTAGGGGTCATTAATATCCTCTCCTCTCACATCCAGAGGATTCCTCTAGAACACAAATACCCCAGGAGGGGATCACAGCTTAATATTTCATCATTTAACACTTGAGTTGGACTTAGGATATGGGTTGAGTCGGCAGAAAGATTCATTTTATCAATTTTGTAGTTGCGACTGGGACAAAACTTGACCAGCTTTTTCACACACCAGAGCTCTCTTGCCCCCAAATATCACTCCACACACAAATACTATGAACTGCAACTGATGGAGGATAATGGGAAACAAATCTGTTTCTGTGGTACAAATGGTTAACCACTTAACTACTAGCCAAAAGGTTGGTGTCTGAACCCATCCAGGGGCACCTTGGGAGACAAGCCTGGCAATTTGTTTCCAAAAGGTCACAGCCTTAAAAACTCTATGAAGCAGTTCTACTCTGCACACAAGGGGTCGTCATGAGTTGAAATAGATTCCATAGCAACTAGCAACAACAATGAGCTACAGTTCTATCGATCTGATTTCCTCTGCAATTGTAACTACAAAGAGATTATAAGCCTGATGGGAGATTTGGAGTCCAAACACACCAAACTGGTGCCACAGAAGGTAAACCAGGTTATCTCTGCCTCCCAGACTCATCCCCTGATGTGTAGATTTGTTAATGGGAATGGCCTTCAATTAGGTCACCCTGTGATGTAAATAAATACATATGCTATCATTTACATCCAAATGTTCACACTTAGATTTGGTGTCTCCTATGCCATGTGCTATGAGCAGTGATTCCTCAACGCCAGAGGCACTTGCGAAAAACACAGATTCCTGGGTTCTGTCTTACACCTATCAAAACAGAATCTCACAGGGGTACAACCTGATAATCTGTGTTTTTAAATAAGTACCTGGTGATTAGCATGAGGGGGAGCCCTGGTGGTGTAGCGATTAAGCACTCAGCTGCTAACTGAAAGGTCAGCAGTTGGAACCCATCAGGTGTTCCACAGGAGAAAGAAGTGGCAATCTGTTTCTGTAAAGATTTACAGCTTTGGAAACCCTATGGGAACAGTTCTACTCTGTTCTATAGGGTCGCTATGAGTCAGAATTGACTTGACAGCAATGGGTTTTTTTAGATTATCATGAATGGCCAGGTTGGAGAACCCCTGTGAGTGATACCAAGGAAGTATGTGATATTGACCCTGACTTAGGTACCTTATAATTTATTTGGAAATTTAGAATGGTGATATGAAATAGCTCAACATGGTTTTCATCAGAGTAGTCAATAGTATATAGTACATTATGTAAATGTGAAGACAGAGAAGGGTAGAAGTCAGTGGTGGGGAAGACTGAATGGAGGAAATCAAACTTTGGTGGGCTTTGAGATTTGGATAGGATTCAAATAAAGACAGAGGAGCATGTGGGGGGAAATCAATAGGGAAATGAACAAATGTTCAGAGTAGGAACATGACAGAATTTTCTGAGAACACTGAGTCTGGCCAAACTAGAATACACACTTTTAAGAAAGAGAGAAAATAGGGTTTGATAGGTAGGGTTGGCCAGATTATATAGTCTTGGAAGTTAGGCAAAAGAGTTTAACCTGTCTGAGGTAGGAAAGTGGGGGGCAAAATCAAACTACCAACTGAGCAAACTCCAGGTTTCTACTCTGACTGGCAGAAAGGGTATGTATGGGTTCTGGTGCAAGCTTGAGGGTTAAGCCTACCCTCCATCCCTCCTCTTAATTCTGAGACTCTCTCTAGCAAAGCAAAGCTACAGAGGGATTATCTTCTCACCCAACTCTTTAATACAAATTTTCTTCAATCTCTGATACAAATTCCCTTTATCTCTTCCTGTTGAAATCAACAGAAAAGTTCCTCAGGGAAGCTGAAAGCTGATTCACAATTCAGAGCAAAGCTTACTCCTAATGGTAGAAACCCATATGGATCCATCTGCAACCCTAAGGTAGTTTTGTAAATCCTGAACACATATTAGTCTGAAAATTCCCCATAATTCATGATGCAGTTAACCTACATTGAATACAGACGTATTGTTCCTGATTCTGGTAAAAGCACTTGTGAACTGTGATCCTATAGAAAATCATTTTGAGGACAGAAGAGCACAGGGGTTATGTACCTAAGTAGGCAAGCTTTTTCCCAAATTACTCTTCTGTTTCTTTGCTCTCTGCTGAAGAAGTTTCAGAAGCCAATACTTGAGCCAGAAAGCCAAGTTCCTGAGTGATTGAGGATTTTCTGGTTTCAAATTAAACAGAAAACTAAATTAGCAAATTAATTGTTGGATGTGTTTTTCTGGACCCTTCATCAGCTGCTACAGGACCTGTAGCCAATGAAGGAAGACTTTTGGCTGCCCTGGAGAGGGGGCAGTGTTCAGAATCAGGTTCTGCTAGCTACCAAGTGTCAGACATGTTAATTTTAAATTACCTTTGTAGAGCTTGGTGTCAAAATGATTAAAGCATGAAGAGAAAAACAGAACCAAAGGAGAGGAAAGGGAAATCATTTACCTTGCATTTGGACCAAGGACACTTGCCATTCCCTTTCAGCTGGCTTTCTCCTGTAAGTTATGAAAACGTCAAGCTTTAGGCCCTTTAAAACCCCACCAAGCTCATTGCCCTCAAGGACAGGGTAGGACTGCCCCACAGGGTTTCCAAGGAGTGGCTGGTGGATTCGAACTACCAACCTTTTGGTTAGCAGCCTGAGCTCTTAACCACCAGGGCTCCTTAGGCCCTTTCCAGACTGCCTACAATGGGATAGTTAAGTCTGGTGGCCATGGTTCTCCTTTCCCTTTGTATAATGTCACTATCTCTATAAGGCAGAGTCTCTATCACAAACAATAATATGGCCACAGTTTCTTCCTCCCTTCCCGAATAAAGCTTTATTCTGATAACATGTTGGGCATTTACTATGTGTCAGTTACTGGGCCACGTATACTTTAGCTTTAACATAATCCTCACAGCAATGTTATGAGGTAGGTGTGATTATTATTCCCATCCCACAGATTAAAAACCTGAGGCTTAGAGAGGTCACTCAGCAGAGGCAGAACTGGGATTCTAGTCCCAATTTTGTCCAGCTCCAGATCCAACTTCTTAACCATTACGCCATACTGCCTCCTCTCTATTTTCCCTATTAGGTTGGAGGAACCAACAATTTAAATGTCTCATTGCTAAGACAACCTCACTGTCCCTCTTAACAGTCATGTGTGCTTTCTTTATGTTTGAAGATACTGCTCAGGTCAGCCTCATTCTCCATGGAATAGTAAAATCTTTACAGAACTATCTTCCCAGGGTGAGTAGGTAACCAGTGCAGTGATTGGCTTGTCTTTGTCTCCCTGCACCCAAATTTCCCAGCTGGTTTCATGGGCTTCATAACATCTTTTGCTCAAGATGAAATTTCTATGATTCATCTCATCTGAATCTTCTCTGCGATGGGTAAGGCTGACCATGGCTGCTATTGCTTTTCAAAGATGCGTTGTTTGAGTTCTCTCAGTCTACCAGATTTTATTAAGTTTATTTCCCCCACTCTTCCTACAATCATCCTACATTATCTTACTGCGTTGTTTACCTCTGGAATTGCAGTGTGATGCTGCAATTCAACTTTCAAGATCCTGGTGCTATAGCAATCACAATACTGCCCCTGGACACTAAAAAAAAAAAAAGTTTTAGGTGTACCAAGAATACCCTAAGGATGCCAAGTGATACCAAAGCCACCACTCAGGATAATACTGATAATGTCAAAGAAGTGATCTACACATAATTGTCCCCTCGTAAATTTAAAAAAGCTGAATCTTAGAACTTCAGAGATATTATCATTAACTGACTTTTAGTAAGTGCTGACTACATGGCAGGCACTGTGCTAAGTGGTTTTCAGCAACTAATGAGATAAGTTATATTGTTATCCCCATTTTTACAGTGTCCCAGTAAACGACAGAGCAAGGATGAAAGGCACTTGAATATTATTTAGTCCAGCCACCACGTGCATTTTGAACGCCTCCTGTGACGCAGAGCTCATTGAACTCTGAGGCAGCCTATTTCATATTTACATGACTTCTTCCACATATTGGAAGTCTGTCTCTGACATTCATACCCATCAGTTCTAGAGCCCGTAAAGTCTCCCAGGACAAGCCTAATCCCCTTTTTACACAATGGTCCTTCAGGTATTTGAAGATGGCTCTTCAGTCACTCATGAATTCTTCAAACTGTTCCTTATAAGCCAGGGTTTCATGCCCCCTCACCATCTTTGTTGCTGTCTTTATTATACCCTTCTAAATGTAAACTTGTTATTTTGGGTGTGGTCTAACAGAATTAAGTGGAGCTCTTTCCTTTCTTGTTCCAGCTGCTGTATTTCTATTAATCCAGTTTAAAATCGCACTTAATTTATCTGAAGCTCTGTATGTGGAAAAAACCAGCCTAAGTCCCTATCACCTCTCCTGGCCATGTACTGGGTCCATGTTTATGTTCCTTTTCTAGTTCTTTCATAACACGCCCACGTGCTTCTCTTTAGCATGACCTCGATCCTCATTCTTTGCAGTATGGTACTGATCTATGTGCACATATATCACATTTCTTTTTTTCTTTCTGCTTCCTTTGCCTTGTATCTTCCCACTTTTTAACTTGTCCAACATCAGAGAATCCAAATCGCTTTCTAACCATTTTGCTTCTTTATAACGTGAGGTAGACATATTCTGAAACACTATTATCTGGTGAGGTTGAACATGTCTGTCCTGGTTAGTACTCACAAAGCATACATATGCTGACAGTCTGATGCTGCCTTCCGAGAGAGAAATCTGATTTGGGAATACTTTTCCTAAGCAGAGCTCAACAAATTTCACGTTAATGGAGTTCCAGAAGAAAAAACACGGCCCAGGCCTTGTTCATGTAGGGGACATCCTGAGTGCAAAAGGTGAACTCATGGTGACTCTTCATTCAGGGGACAGTTAAACCAGCTTGGGTGATGATAAGCAAAATGAAAACAGACAGCCTGGGTTTAAATCCTAGCTCTGCCAATTCCAGGCTGGGTGATGCTGAGCCAGTTACTTAACTTCTCTGTATTAAGTTCCTCATCTGCGAAAATAGTGATACCAATCGTACACTTCTTAGACTTGTTGTGAGGAATGAGTTAATTCACGTAAAGGGCTTAGAACAGTGCCTGGCTCACACATAGTAAAGGACAGCTATTATTGTTATTCCTGCATGTTGGAAGAGAATTAAAAGGTAGGACAGAAAAGAGATGGTTCTCTCAGGCGCTCAGGTTTTTTGCCTGCATCTTTACGAGCCTCAATTCACTGAGTCTTGGTAGTGAGGTTTTCGGCTTTATAAAGCAGCAGACATTCAGAAGGAGGCTCAAAAGTCATTTGTGAATGATTGCCCCTTAATCTGGGGCTGGTGAGGAGGTGGGTAGAATTGTTATTTAAGGAGAGTAAAGGCTGGAAGAATTAGAATCTGTCTGGAGATGAGATCCAGCATGATCTGTTCCTTTTCTCCCTACTGAAAAGAAAAAAAAAAGGGCATGTATATCTATCTATATATATATGGCAAAAAATGAGTAGATGTAGCTCCTAGCGGAGGCTGTGGAGCTGCAGATCTTACCAAAAGAATTCGGTGGTCTACGTGGCCAATCTTTGGTGCTTTTAAAATCTCTGGACTTGGAAAAAAAAAAAAAAAAAGACCTATTTCTCCCATCCCCCCAGAAACCTGTCTTTTAGTCTTAGTTACATAGCAGTTTAGTATAGAGTTCTACAAACTGTCAAGAAACTTATGTTTGGTTCTGTTGTATGGTCTACAGAGTAGACTTTATACTAACATAAAAGAAATTAGGTTGTGTCAAATTGTGTTAAATACAACATTAAATAAATGCAAAGAGCCCAGAACAAAGAAGGTGATTAAGCTGGTTTAACTGCATTCAGCCCACTATGCTAAATCCCCTTAGGGGGCTTGAGTTAAACGGAAAAGTTGGTTTCTTGGCCAAAACCTTTCTCTTCAAAGAAAATTTTCTTGTGTGTAATTCCGATGTTTGTTTTCATCTTCTTTATTTTTTTAGTCCACAGGGAAGCTGGGGTGAAAATAACCTACCTGAGAGATTGGGTCTTAGGCGAGATGGACTGTGGAGAATCGAATAGAGGGTAATCAGTTATACAGCTAAAGGGGCGTTGGACAAACTGAGGCATGGGAGGTGTGTGATTCCTGTGCTCCAGAAAAAAGCCAGCTGTGACACCCGGGATGAGTATTTTAGCCGGTGGTGATTCAAATAAAGCTGCACGGAAGATAATAAGGTGTAATTATAGCAGTGCCGTTAGTGCCTGTTTATGGGGTCTGGCAGCAACTTGGTTGAACACCCCTCATTTTGAGAAATTTGTAATTTGGCAGTAAGAATTCTTGCCTTAAATTTTGGCACAAACCCTTACAGTTTAATATTGCAAAATCTGGGAAATGTTGAAATGTGGCAGCTATTCTAATAGAACTTTTTCAGGCTCTTTTGGATTGGTTTTTTTCCTGTTAGATCAGAAACAAACGATTCTCTTTTAAAAAGTTCACGAAGGTTTTTTAAAACCACAAACTCAAGTAAGCTTACAAGCAAATGTACTGCTGTAATAAACTCATGACTTAAATCTTTGTGTACATACAGGGGGAAAAAACCTATTAACTTAAAAAACCCCGAGTTCCTTCTGTTCGTAGTCTTTTAAAAATCTCCACAATCAGTATTTCCTTCACTCAAAGCAGGACAACGTGGTGCTGCTTTTGGTTTTATCAACCGACTGCTTCCCCCAAAACTATTCCCCGTTGTGTTAAAATATAGAAGGGAGGTCACTAGGCTGGAGTGAAATGTAGCTAACTCAGGCTGAAACCAAGTTGGCCCAACGGGTTTCTACTAAGTAACTGGAAGTTTTCTGACAGGAAACCGGTCAGTTCTTATATGTCTCAGCTCCGGTTCCCACGGCCCCAGAGGCTGCAGCGCCCCCGACGCCCCCCATGCGGCCAGGCGGGGGCGCGGGGTGCGATGCGCGGCGGGCGGCAGGGGGCAGCAGCGGGAACCCGTTGTTCTCCAGGCGGGGGGTGGGGCGGCAAGTCACCCCCCTCCGTGCTTCCGCGCCCCGCTCCCTCCCCTCCCCCGCTCGCAGCTTCCCCCTCCTCCCCGCAGGGAGGAGGGCGGGGGCGCGGTGCCCTCCCCCGGGATAGGGGGCGTGTGCCTCCCCTCCACTCCCCTCCCCTCGGCCGGGCTCTCCTGGCTCCCGGAGGCGGGAGTTTCCAGGAAGAGCGCTGACAGCGACCGCACCACCAAGCGCACGGAGACATCAAGTAGTCCCTCAAAGCGACCGTATTAAAGGGGAACTCTAACTGCCGGGGCTGTCGGGGTTAGAACCTCGAGGAGGTAGGGAGTGGTGGCCCGGCCCAGGGTAGCTCAGGGAAGGAGACCAGAGCACCCACTTTCCATCCTTGCTGAATGATGTGTGGGAAGGCGGAACGAGTTCCGGCGAAGGCTCGGGCGCGCCCGGTAGAATGAAGCGCCGTGCGGTCGTGGCGCTTACAGAGTTAAAGTGGGCGGGAAAACCCGGAGCGGACTCTCCTTGACACGCCCAGAACCTCTCGCCTCATTCTTCGTGGGGGGTGGGGGGGCGGACGTAGAGAGCAAGAGAGAGAAACGTGTCCGCTTCCCCTGCTTCCTCAGTCCTCACTGAAGAAACAGGTGACAGCCCGCCACCTCGAGGGACGTGCAGCAGGAGTCCCGGGTCCCGGCAGGAGGGGCCACGTGGCTCCTCCCCTTCTAACGTCCGCTCCATCCGCGCTAGGCGCGCGGTCAGGAGCTCAAGCTTGCGTGCTGGGGCGGCTAGCGCGCTGGAGGGGCTAGCGCGCGCATGCGTGCAGTGGGCGCGCGCTTCCCGCCCCTTTCCAGAGCGCTTTCGCTCTTCCCCTCCTCCTTCCACGTTCCTCAGCCGCCACCTCAGAGCCTCCCCCGCACCCAGCCCTGCCTTTTTGGGGGAGGTGGCCGGTCTTGCCCGTCCACTGACTAACCACTTCACCCAGCTTCGTTCCGCCTCTCTTGAGCTTTGGTACAAACTCCGCAGCTAAGGCTCGGTTTTCACATTCCTGCCTCCGCCTTCAATCTCTCCTCCCAACCCTGAAGCGCTTCCTGCAAACTGCTCTGTTCTTTTTATGCGCCGCTACCTCCTAACCCTAACTGGATGGCTGGTTTCACGTTTGCGGGGCCCTGGGTTGTAATCCTGTATTTCTACCTCAAAAGTAGCAGTCGCCTGTTCCATTTTTACAGGTGGGGAAATTGAGGCTACTCGAGTTGTTCCCCAAATTAAGCACAACTGACAATAGAAGGCTAAACCCTTAACTTCCTACAATTTAAGCAACCTTGGAAAGTCAGTCCCAAACCTTTCTTCTAGGGACCCCTCAATCCTTCATGCCAACCTACACCCGTCAAATTAGCAAAAGCCATAGAAATAATTTACCCCAAATCAACTACGTAGCTATTGCTACATTAGAAGAAAGGCCAATTCGAGATTTTTAACTGGTATACAGGCTTCTAAAGGTGGTGCAGGTTCTGTGTACAATGTCAGATTGTTTTTTAATATGATGTGTAATGTTTTCTCTTAGATTTTGTAATGCTTTTACCCATCTTTCCATTCAGTGTCATTCTTTGAGTTTTGAAAACTTGTTCACGGAATTTGTCATTTCAATTAAAAAAACCGTTTTATTTTAAAAGATAACTTTTCCTTTTTGTTAATACAGTGGGTATTGTTGTTACCCTGAATTCCCGCAGGCCCCAAATTCAATTATTCTCTGGCCTTCAGCTCTGATGAAAGTCACCTAACAAGTCAATGCGAGGTTTAATGAGAGATGTGATGCCACAGAGAAACTTGAGGCACTATGAACGTTTGGCATACCACAAACTTAAACAATAACTGGGAATTCAATGAAACAGGAGACTTGTGTAATTTTATGTGTATTTAGACATTCAGCTATTTCAGATTTAAATGTTTGAAGGTCTCATTCCAATCATTGTAAATATGAATCTGTTCTTGTTCAGTTTTGTTTTCTCTTTAGTGAAGGTCTTAGAATTTTCTATATGGAGGTATTCCTAAATTATTTATTAGTCTAGTGTCTTGTAGGAAACCCTGGTGGCATAATGGTTAAGTGCCACAGCTGCTAACCAAAGGGTCAGCAGTTCAAATCTGCCAGGCGCTCCTTGGAAACTCTATGGGGCAGTTCTTCTCTGTCCTATAGGGTCACTATGAGTTGAAATCAACTTGCCAGCACTGGGTTTGTTTTTTTTTTTTTTGGTTTAGTGTCTTTTAAGCATAACAGTGGTCTGAAGAGCCAGTCTAGGTTTGTTACAATACAGTTTTTTTGTTAAGTGGACTGAGTATTGCATGCTAAATTTTCTGAACACTTTCTTAGTAAATTAATCCTTTGCATAGCACTATGATAGGCCTTTCGTGGGATATAAAGTTGGACAAGACAGGTCTGTTCTTCAGAAGCAATCTAGTAGGAGATAAAACTTCTCTCCTTCCACCACAGGCCCAAATCAGTAAAATTTCATTATTATTTCTAGATTGCTTTGTTATTTTATCACTTAAGTTATATATTAATTTGGGGTCTCCAATTTTTTTTTCCTTGTTCGTGTGTAGTTCTCAGGTTCTGAACATGCAGGTCAAGAGATGGAACTAGAACAGTGAATAGCTGAGAAGTGTCTAAATAGAAAGTGCATGAGTGGAAAATTAATAGGAATATGAAGAATAATGGCACAAGTCCAGTATTGAAAAATATTCAATAGAACATGACAGGAATGAGAAATTTAAATGTGAGGAGGACCAGATTTTAGTTAAATACTGAAGAAAGATGGGAAAGCCTTAGGAATTTTGTACTGTTGAGCTTTGTATGTGTGTTCATAAGCATAGTTATTATTTCAGGATGAAATAGCCTTTCAGTTAAGCACTTGCCTACATGTATAGATTTGGTAAGGAATTTTAAAAGTAAAATCTAGTTTGCAGTGGAATTCAAACTTCCTAAACTAGTAGGCCAGCACTTGTCTGTCAGTTTGTCGTACTGGGTTGACTTGTGTGTGGCTAAGGTGCTGGAAGCTAGGTATTTCAAATACAGTCAGGGTCACCCATCACATACAGGTTTCAGCAGAGCTTCCAGACCAAGACAGAGGAGGATTAAAGGCATGGTGATCTACTTCAGAAAATTATTGTTGTTAGTTGCCATTGAGTCAGTTCCAATTCATGGCAACCTTAGGTATAAGAGAAGAAACTGTTTCCTTGTCCTCTGCCATCTTTATGATCATTGGTATGTTTGAGCCCATTATTGGAGTTATTGTGTCAGTCCACCTCATTGAGGGTTTTCCTTGTTTTTTTGGCCCTCTACCAGCCATGATGTCCTTTTCTAGTGACTGATTTTTCCTGATGAATATGTCCAAAGTAGGCTAGTAAAGTCTTACCATCCAAGACTTTGAAAACTTAGCCAATGAAAACCCTATGGATCACAACCAATTATTGTCCAATGTAGTATAGAAGATGAGCCCCCTAATTTGGAAGGCCCTCAAAATACACAAAGGAGAGGAGAGTCCTTTGATTCTGGCTTGATAGACCAAAAACTCTAACCCATCCACATCCCAAAGAGAACTACTTTATGGTCAAGAGATTAAATAAGTAACTCTAAATACTTATTGACAACTTAGAAAGCATTTGTTTGAACTGCATTATTCAAAACTACCTTCTAAAATAATTTTATACACTTTAGCTTCTTCATTCACCTCCTCTAAATGTTTCTGATAGGCTTCTGCTTCTGCTTCCATTATTGACTGCAACTTCAACCTCACTGCTATATCTTAGTCTGCAGACTGATGTCTCTCATGGGGGTACGTGCTATGAAATAATGTGACTAGACTTTTAGCTCAATCCCATTTTATTTCTAACATCTATATTCGGAAGTTAAATTGGAAAGAATATTGCCTTTCTTAAATAATAATCAAAAAATTACATGTGAAAATGTATTCTTTTTAAATCTAGAGATAATTTTTAGAACTCTTATGTAACTATACTTATATTCATAATCTGCAACAATGTCCTATAGATATTAAAGTCAAGTTGTCATGGTTTATGTATCACTGAATTGAGAGAACACTGGCACTCTGATTTCTTGAGGGTAAGTCACATTATAGACTAAACTCCATTGAAATATTGACACAAATCATCAGCTTTATTATGATGGTATTCAAGGCCTTTTTGTTTTTCTTTATGCCGTATAGCAGATCTTTATTTTTTGCTCTTGCATCCAAGCTGGAATTCTTAAGGCTTCCATTTCTTCAGTCATTTTAGAAGCCACTGTCTGAATAGATGCCTGTTAAGCCTTTTCATCATCGAACTTTCTAAAGAAAACTTTCCTAGTTACCGTCTCTGATTCTATTCTTTGTGGGGTCCTGAGTAAGTCATTCCCCTTTTTTGGGCTCCAGTATTTCTCTACCTTTGGTCTTCCTGGACCCATAGTCCACTCCAGGCCTTTGAAGCCTTCGACCGCAGGGGTGCTGCTTCTTTCCCTTAGTGCTGCAATACCCTGGACTCTTAAAGCAATTTCTTCTTTTACTCAAATCTGTGTCTTGTTGAGCCTTGTTTAGTTTTTGCACATTAATGAGAGACTTTCTATGTAGGGGGATTGAATATTTGGATTTGGAAGATAATGCGATGCCAAGGTAGAGCCTTAGAGAGGTACGGGGCACAAAGGAGTTCTTGACCTGGCGTCCAAGATAGAATTCACTGGGTCCATGCACGGGGGTGGGGAAAAAAATTACATCTTTGTTTTCACTAACTTGTAATTGAAATGCAGCACTTTCTTTTAGTGTGAATGTAGGCAAGAAAACCACAGCCGTTTTAGCAGCACATGTAACTTTGTCACCAGTATAAATCACAGATACTTTCATATCACACTGCAGTTGTTGCAGACATGTTGATATAGTTTGCGCTCATCATTACTTCATTTTACTTAATATGTTAATAAACACATTGATTACTGTATCATAAATTTTTAATATCTTGATAGCTTTCAGGATAGTTGGTTTCCTTTGTAATCATATGTAATATCCTATGTAATAATTATATGCACTTGAAGCATTATTCTGAGACGAGCTCTATAGGCTTCTCCACACTTCTAAAGAGGTCTATGGTACAAAAAGTTTAAGAGCCCCTGGTTTAATTAAGATAATTAATAGTGGTAATGTATTATAAACCATTGAATAAAATAAAAATCCATGAATTCATACTGATATAAATAAGTAAAAGAATAAGTTTAAAAGTAGGAAAACAGAAAGGCTTTCCTTACAGTAGACAAACTACTAATAAATACGGATGAGCTGATAGAGTAAGAAACTCATTGGTGGATGCTAAAACTAGTGAATGAAAGTTTGATGAGGAGCAGAATATTTACATGCTCTCAAAGTATCTCTCCACAAATTACTTATTAGTTTGTTGCTGTTGTCAGGTGCTGTCCAGTTGGTTCCAACTCATAGAGACCCTGTCTGCAACAGAAGGAAACACTGCCCGGTCCTGCACCATCCTCAGGATTACTGCTGTGCTTGAACCCATTGTTGCAGCCACTGTGTCAGTTCACCTGGTTGGGGGTCCTCCTCTTTTTTGCTGACCCTCTACTTTGCCAAGCATGATGTCCTTCTCCAGGGAGTGGTTCTTCCTGACAACATGTCTAAAGTATGTGAGACGAATCCTCACCATCCTTGCTTCTAAGGAGCATCCTGGCTGTACTTCTTCCAAGACAGATTTATTAGACTTACTTGTCACAAAGGGAAAATAGTGAACCTGATGAGCACCACCTTAACCAAGTCATCAAACCTAACATCATTGATACTGGGACAAACCAACTTTGTGTGCTTCCCAATCAGAAAGAGGAGCCTTAGTGGTGCAGTGGTTAAGAGGTATGACTGCTAACCAAAAGGTCAGCAGTTCAAATCCACCAGCTGCTCCATGGAAACCCTGTGGGAAAGTAAGTTCTACTCTGATCTGTAGGATCACTGTGAGTCAGAATCGACCCGACGGCAATGGGTTTGTTTTTTTTTCTTTTCTTTTTTTGGTTTAGTAAGAAAGATTGAGGACACAACATTGCTTCGGTGATGATCCTGCCAAAAATGCACAAACTGAACTTAACCATAAAGAAATGTTAGACAAACTCAAATTGAAGGCCGTTTTATAAAATAACTGACCTGTATTCTTCAAAAATGTCAAGGTCAAGATACAAAAAGAAAAGCTGAAGAACTGATCTAGATTAAAACACATGACAACTAAATGCGATGTGTGATCCTGAGCTGGCAGGAAAAAATAGCTCTAAATAACATTTTTAGGACCACTGACGATATTTAATATGGACTGTGAATATGATAACAGTATTGTAACGATGTCAAATGTTTGGATTTTTCTAACTGTACTGTAGTTATATAAGAGAATGGTGTTGTTCTTAGGAAATACACACAAAAGTACTTAGGGGTAGAAGTGCACAGTGTCGTTTACTTATTGTCAATGATTCAAAAAAAATGTGCATATATTTATAACTAAATATGTAGAGAGAATAATAAAGCAAATTCTGTAATATGTAAATAACTGATGAATGTGGGTAAAGGATATGTAAGTATTCCTTGAACTAGTCTTACAACTTTTCTGTAAAGTTGAAACTGTATATAAAGAACTCCTGTTTGTTCCACCCCCTCACTTTGAAATATTCAGATTTGGGAAAGGTAACATCTTGCTCAAGGTCACACAACAAGCTATTGGCAGAGTTAGGGACAAAACCCAGATCTCCAGATGTCAGTCCTCTTTTGACAACACCAACTGAATCCTGTGTTGTTTGTGTTTGGGTGGCAAAGGTTGAGCCACCCTTTTTTACTTCTCTTTTTTAGTCTCTTAGTTCCTTAGAGCTAGTTCCTTCTGCTAGAGAACCAGAATAATGTAACCAAATGCTTCTTTTAGTTCCTCATGATAAGGCAAGGATCAGTTTCAAGCTTTTGAGCCATACAGTTGAGATATTCCTTTTCCCTTATAGGCTCAACATCTTTCTTGTTGCCAGCCTTTTCCTGTGCATGGTTGGATTTTTATGTGGTATTATTGTATCTTTTCTTCCAGAGTGATGGTGTATTATTGTTTAAACTTCTTTCCATAGGCTCTTCCTTTTCAAGCTCTCTTCAGTATTATCTGTTGTTGTTGTGTGCCATCATGTCAATTCCGACTCACAGCGATGGTATAGGACAGAGTAGAACTGCCCCATAGTTTCCTAGGCTGAAATCTTTACGGAAGCAGCTCACCACCAGGTCTTTTCTCCTGTGGAGCTGCTGGTGGATTAGAACTGCCGATCTTTCAGTTAGCAGCCGAGTGCTTAACCATATAAACTACTCTAAAGAAAATTGTATGGTGTTCATTTCTATGATTCTAGGCTCAGTTTCCTTAATTGGTAAAAATTAAGGCATAATATACTGAAAAAAGAGAATATAAAAATCTCAGGAATTATAGTCTTAAAATAAGAGGATTAATATAACCACAACAATAATAATAATAATCCAAACCTGTCACTGTCAAGTCGATTCCGGTTCATGGTGATCCTATGTGTGCAGAGTAGAACTGCACTCTATAGGGTTTTCAATGGCTGATTTTTTTGAAACAGTGCCAGGCTTTTTCCGAGGGTGCCACTGGGTGGGTTAGAACTGCCAACCTTTCAGTTAGCAGTCAAGTGCTTAACCATATGCACCACCCAGAGACTTCATAATAATAAACATACCCCACCCAGGGAATCCACAGTAATAAAGGGTTAAAAAAAAAAAGTTGCCATCATGTTATTTCTGACTCATGGTGACCCCACGTATATCAGAGTAGAACTGTGTGCCACAGGGTTTTCAATGGCTGATTTTTCAGAAATAGGTATCCAGGCCTTTCTTCGGAGGGACCTCTGGGTGGACTCAAACCTCCAACCTTTTGGTTAGCAGTGAAGCGTGTTAACTATTATTAGCCAAACTCCTATATATATAGGGTCGTTGTTGTTAGCTGCTGTCAGGTGGCCCCCGACACATGGCAACCCCATGAGTTACAGAGTGGAACTTCTCCATGAGGTTTTCTTGGCTGTAATCTTTATGGAAGCAGTTCACCAGGCCTTTTTTCCACGGAACTGCTGGATAGTTTCGAACTGCCAACCTTTAGGTTAACAGCATATTGCAAACCATCTGTGCCTCCCAGGCTCCTTCCATACAGGGTAGGAGCCACTTAGTAATTTTACTAGTTACTGGGTAATATCAGCTTCTATAAAAAAAAAAAAAAATTAAGAAATCAAATCTACCTTTTTCCATGTAAATTAGTATAAATCAGTTAATTGCTAACTGTTATCAGTGTGGGGACTCCTTGTCTCCAAATGAGGTAATGTGAAATATTAAGTTGAACCATATGAAATAGCCATTTTTGTAACTGTTGAATTATCAGTAATTTCATATGGTTCAACCTAATAGCAGTAAGCATATTATTAAGTAGTGGTGTATTTTTCTCTTCTCTTACAGCATTGTAGGAACAATGGAGATAGTTCATGTAGAATTTGCTCTTGACTCTTCCCCTCCTCGATTTTCTTCTCCTACCCTGACTATTCCTCTGTCCTCTTGCTACTCTCTGTGAGATTCTTTCTAAGCTTCAGATTTCCTCCTAATTTCCACATTGGCTTGTATCAGCTTCTACTTCATAGGTTCATAGAAAGTTAGAGATGAAATGTCAAAGCCAATTTGTTAAATCATCTTATACCTCAGATGAGGAAACAAAGGCCTCAAGAGATTGAACAATCTGCCTAGGATCACAAAGTTAATATCTCAAAGTGTGTCAAGAATGCAGTACCCTATGTATCAATAAAGAACAGTGAGGAATCTGTGAAACATTTCATAACATGGAGAACCTGGAAGGCATTATGCTGAGTGAAATTAGTTGCAAGAGGACAAATATTGTATAAGACCACTATTATAAGAACTTGAGAAATAGTTTAAACTGAGAAGAAAACATTCTTTTGTAGTTACGAGAGGAGGGAGGGAGGGAGGCTGGGAGAAGGGTATTCACTAACAATGTAGTAGATAAGAACAACTTTAGGTGAAGGGAAAGACAACACACAATACAGGGGAGGTCAGCACAACTGGACTAAACCAAAAGCAAAGAAGTTTCCTGAATAAACTGAATGCTTCTAAGGCCAGTGTAGCAGCGGCAATGGTTTGGGGACCATGATTTCAGGGGACATCTAAGTCAATTGGCATAATAAAATCTATTAAGAAAACATTCTGCATCCCACTTTGAAGAGTGGCGTCTGGGGTCTTAAACGCTAGCAAGCAGCCATCTAAGATGCATCAATTGGTCTCAACCCACCTGGATCAAAGGAGAATGAAGAACACCCAGGACACAAGGTAATTATGAGCCCAAGGGACAGAAAGGGCCACATGAACACAGAGACTACATCATCCTGAGACCAGAAGAACTAGATGATGTCTGGCTACAACCGATGATTGTCCTGATAGGGAACACAACAGAGAACCCCTGAGGGAGCAGGAGAGCAGTGGGATGCAGACCCCAAATTCTCATAAAAAGACCAGACTTAATGGTCTGAGTGAGACTAGAAGGACCTTGGTGGTCATGGTCCCCAGAGCTTCTGTTGGCCCAGGACAGGAACCATTCCCAAAGCCAACTCTTCAGACATGGATTGGACTGGACAATGGGTTGGAGAGGGACGCTGGTGAGGAGTGAGCTTCTTGAATCAGGTGGACACTTGAGACTATGTGGGCATCTCCTGCCTGGATGAGAGGGTAGAGGGGGTTAGAAGCTGGAAAAATGGACATGAAAAGAGAGAGTGGAGGGAGAGAGTGGGCTGTCTCATTAGGGGGAGAGTAATTGGGAGTATGCAGCAAGGTGTATATAAGTTTTTATGTGAGAGACTGACTTGATTTGTAAATTTTCACTTAAAGCACAATAAAAGCTATGGAAAAAAAAAAAAAGAACGCAGTGCCCTGACTCCCAGTCCAGTCAGTGGTCTCTCTATTGCAGCACCTGTGTTCTATCTGGATCTTAAGATTTCCACAGCCCAATTGAATGGAATTGTATGTATCTGTCAGTCTCTTTCTTTCACCATTTCCTCCCCTTATCTTTTTCTTTGTTCTCATTCTTGTCGGTCACCTAGATCTTCTTGCCTTTTCCCCATTTATGAGTAGCCTTAGCCCGTGCATTCTATCTTTCTTTTTCCATCTTTTCCACTAATGAAAAGTGAATAATTGTATTCCTGAATTTTATTTCCTGAGATGATACCACAAATGAAGAGCTGAGTAATTTATTTATTTTTATTGTGTTTTAGGTGAACATTTACAGCTTAAGTTAATTTCTCATACAAAAATTTATACACATATTGTTATGTGTCGTTAGTTGCAATCCCTACAAAGTGACAGCACACTCCCCCTTTCCACCCTGGGTTTCTTGTGTCCATTCAACCAGTTCCTGTCCCTTCCTGCCTTCTTATCCTGCCTCCAGAGAGGAGCCGCCCATTTGGTCTTGTGAATCTGCTTGAACTAAGAAGCACACTCTTCATGAGTATAATTTTATGTTTTATAGTCCAGTCTAATCTTCATCTAAAGAGTGGGCTTTAGGAATGATTTTAGTTCTGGGTTAAGAGAGAGTTCAGGGGCCATGGCTTTGGAAGTTCCTCCAGTCTCAGACAATTAAGTATGGTCTTTTTTACATGAATTTGAGTTCTCCTCCATACTTTTCTCCTGCTCCGTCTCTGATGTGTTCCCTGTCAGGGTGGTCATTGGTGGTGGCTGGGCACCATCTAGTTCTTCTGGTCACAGGCTGATGGAGTCTCTGGTTTATGTGGCCCTTTTGTCTCTTGGGCTAATATTTCCCTTGTGTCTTTGATATTCTTCATTCTCCTTTGCTCCAAGTGGTTTGGGACCAATTGATGCATCTTAGATGGCCACTCGCAAGCTTTTAGGACCCCAGACACCACTCACCAAAGTGGGATGCAGAACATTTTCTTGATAAACTTTGTTATGCCGATTGACCTAGATTATCCCCCAAAACCATGGTCTCCAGACCCTGGAGCTGGGATAATTTTATTTTTAAGATAACGAAAGACACCCTTATATATTGGTGTATAGTAAATTCTTATACTTACAGAATATTTTGGAAACAATTTGAGAAAAAATAGTGGTTGATCTTATCTGTATCTACAATAAAAACTTCCATAGCTCAGGGGAAACAATGAAAATGATTCAGATTATTACTTTTCTAATAAATAAGTGATTTTCCTGTTAACTGCAAAAGAGTAGTTTTGAATTGCATTTTGACTCTGCTGAACATACACCATATCTTTGTTCCCTAAAATACTGAATCATTTATTTGAAAAGACCTTTGGGGATGATGTAAATGGTTCAGAGGAGCAGAGTAAAATATCAAGAAAAAAGCTATCATGAGGGAAGTGAAAGACTTTAGAATAATGAACACATCTTTGTGTCTTAAGAATGTTGTAACAATTTTTAAAGGACAGTGCAAAAGCAATTGCTTTCTTATAGTATACGTGCTTTTAAGACAGTTCAGCTAGAGATTCAGCCACTAAGTAGCAAAATTTGGGGATGATTGATGTATGCGTCTATACATTGACGGGTATTTTCACTGTTGTTAAGAAATTCCTATATACACATCATTTTGTCATTATTTGCATCTTTGCAGCCCAGGAATTTTGGTTTTGTGCGCTCTACCTACTTTGGTTGACTCTACTTTGAGGAGGCACTTAATTGTATTTTGAGTGCTTTCCGACCTGAGAGGCGCATCGTCCAGCACTATATCAGACAGCGTTCTGCTATTGTTAAGGTTTTTACTGGGCAGTTTTCTCAGACGTGGATTGCCAAGTCCTTCCTAATTTGTCTTAGTCTGGAAGCTCCGCTGAAACCTGTCTACCATGGGTGACCCTGCTGGTATTTGAAATACTGGTAACATAGCATCATAGTAACACACAAGCTACCACAGTTACAACAAACTGACAGACGTCTGAAGAAGAGCTGCCTCCTCAAAGTAGAGTCAACCTTAATGACAGGGTTGGAGTCAAGCTTTCATTTACTAATGTGGCATGACTCAAAATGAAAAGAAACAGCTGCAAACATCCATTAATAATTAGAACGTGGAATGTATGAAGCATGAATTTAGCTAGGAAAATTGGAAATCGTCAAAAATGAAATAGAATGCATAAACATCAATATCCTAGTGTCATGGTTAAGACTGTGTGTCAGCTTGGCTGGGCCGTGATTCTCGGTGTTTTGGCAGTCATGTAATGTTGTGGTCACTTCCCTGTTGAGATCTGATATGTGATCACTCCCATGATGGAATCTGCTGTGAGTGGCCAATTGGTTGAAGAGGAGTTTCCTTGGGCGTCTGGCCTGCATGGAGTGTGGGCAGACGTTCAGGCAGGGCTCGGGCTTTTGCTCATTCTGGATCCTGCAGCTGGCTGTTGTTCGTCTGACTTCCGGCTCTTGAAACTTGAGCTAGCAGCTTTCCTGTGGTCTTGCCTGCCTGTCTTGGGATTTGTCGATCTTCACAGCCTGTGAGCAAGAGTCCTGCTCCCCTACCTGCCAATCTTGGGTTCGGCAGCCCCTACAGCTACATGAATCAGGAAAAGTTTCTCTCCTGACCCCGGACTTGGGACGTTACAGCCTCTACAACCACGTGAGACATTTCCTTGATATAAATCTCTATATATAAGCTTTACAGGTTTTGCTTCTCTAGAGAACGCAGCCTAAGACACCTAGGTATTAGTGAGTTGAAATGGACTGGTATTGGCCATTTTGAATCAGATAATCATGTGGTCTACTATGCTAGGAATGACAACTTGAAGAGGAATGGCTCACTTGTCTATGCCAAGAAATTTGGAAGACAGCTACCTGGCCAACCGGCTGGAAGAAATCTGTATTTGTACCCATTCCAAAGAAAGGTGATCCAACAGAATGCAGAAATTATCGAACAATATTACACGCAAGTAAAATTTTGCTGAAGATCATTCAAAAGCGATTGCAGCAATACATCCGTAGAGAACTGCCAGAAATTCAAGCAGTCTTTAGAAGAGGATATGGAACCAGGGATATCATTGCTGTGTTGTATGAATCACGGCTGAAAGCAGAGAATACCAGAAAGATGTTTACCTGTGTTTTATTGACTATGAAAGGCTTTCGACTGTGTGGATCATAACAAATTGTGGATAAGATTATGAAGAATGGGAACTCCAGAACACTTAATTGTGCTCATGAGGAAACTGTACTTAGACCAAGAGGCAGTCTCGAACAGAACGAGGGGTTTAAAATCAGGAAAGATGTGTGTCAAGGTTGTATCCTTTTACCATACTTATTTAGCCTGTATGCTGAGCAAATAATCCAAGAAGCTAGACTATAGAAAGAAGAACTTGGCATCAGGATTGGAGGAAGACTCATTAACAACCTGTGATATGGCAGATGACACAACCTTGCTTGCTGAAAATGAAGAGGACTTGAAGTATTTACTGATGAAGATTAAAGACCACAAACTTCAGTATGAGTTACACCTCAACATAAAGAAAACGAAAATGCTTACAACTAGACCAGTAAGTAGCATCATGATAAAAGGAGAAAATACAGAAGTTAGTAAAGGATTTCATTTTCCTTGAATCCCCAGTCAACACCCATGGAAGCAACAGTCAGGAAATCAAATGACATATTGCATTGGGCAAATCTGCTGCAAAAGACCTCTTTGAAGTGTTAAAAAGCAAAGATGTTACTTTGAGAACTAAGGTGAGCCTGACCCAAGCCATGGTATTTCCAATAGCCTCATATGCATGCAAAAGCTGGACAGTGAATAAGGAAGACCAAAGAAGAATTGATGCCTTTGAATTATGGTGTTCACGAAGAATATTGAATATACCATGGACTGCCAGAAGAATGAACAAAATGTCTTGGAAGAAGTACAGCCAGAATGGTCCTTAGAAGCAAGGACAGCTAGACTTCATCTCACATACTTTGAACATGTTATCAGGAGGGACCAGTCCCTGGAGAAGGACATCATGCTTGGTAGAGTAGAGGGTCATCAAAAAAGAGGAAGACCCTCAAGGAGATGGATTGACACAGGGGCTGCAGCAATGGGCTCAAGCATAACAACAACTGTGAGGATGGTGCAGGACTAGGCAGTGTTTCCTGCTGTTGTACATAGGGTAGCTATAAGTCGAAACCAACTTAACTGCACCTAACAACAACAACAAAATATACATTCGAAAGCTGGATAGTGGATGAGGAAGACGGAAGAAGAATTGATGCCTTTGAATTATGGTGTTGGCAAAGAATATTGAGTATATCAAGACTGCCAGAAGAACAAACAAGTCTGTCTCGGAAGAAATACAGCCAGTGTGCTTCTTGGAAAGTGAGACTTCGCCTCACATACTTTGGACATATTATCAGGAGAGAACAGATGCTGGAGAAGGACATCATGCTTGGCATAGTAGAGGGTCAGAGAAAAAGAGGAAGACCCTCAAGGAGATGGATTGACACAGTGGCTGCAACAATGGGCTCAAACATAGCAATGATTGTGAGGATGGCGTTCCGTTGAACATTGAGTTGCTATGACTCGGCAGTGACTCGAGGGCACCTAACAACAGCAACAACAACCTGCTTTGGAACGATTTGGCTTTCTACCGGTAGCCATGTGGTATTTGAGATACTATTTCTGCCTGAGATTTGGATAAGCACGATAGGTAGAAAAAGTCAGTGGAGGCTTAAAGAGAAAGTTCAGTGTTTTTGTTTTCTTCCTCTGCCATGTAGCTTTTCTAGAAAATTTTTTTCCTTAATTTATTTTATTGTGCTTTAGGTGAAAGCTTACAGAGCAAATCAGTTTCTTATTCAAAAATTTATATACAGTTTGTTTCATGACGTTGCTTGCAAATCCTGCAATATGCAGCACTCTCCCCTTTCCACCCTGGGTTCCCCGTTTCAATTCATCCAGTTTTCCTGTCCCTTCTCGTCTTTGCTTTTAGGCAGGTGATGCTCATTTTGTCTCATATACTTGATGAAACTAAGAAGCACGTTTCTCACCTGTGTTATTGTTTGCTTTATAGGTCTAATATTTGGTTGAAAGGTGAACTTCGGGAGTGGCTTCAGTTCTGAGTTAGCAGAGCGTCTGGTGATCATAGTCTCGGAGGTTCCTCCGGTCTCTGTCAGATCAGTAAGCCTATGACTGTGTCCCATTTGTGCTCTCTCTCTCTCTTTATGAGTACACATGCTGTACATACAAATATGTATGTGAAAATATCCACAGCCTAAGCTATATTTGTACGTGGGTATACTCCTATATACCCTCTTTCCCCTAGTCAGCGTGCGTTTCTGCCTATGTATCTGTTTGTAAGTTATTATTTTTGTTTGCTGTTGTTATAGGGTTGTATATGCTATAGTATTTACTGTGGCTGCCTTTTTTTTTTTTTCTTGTGTCCCTCTTTCTTTGCCTTGGTCAAGTTGTGCTGACTTCCACTATTTTGTGTATTGTCTTTCCCTTTCCCAAAGTTAACACTTGTCTACTATCTAGTTAGTGACTTCCCCTCCCCAACTCTCCCCGCCCTCATAACCATCAAAGATTGTTTCTTTCTGTGTGTAAGCCTTTTCTTGAGTTTTTATAATAGTGGTATAGGACAATATTTGTCCTTTGTGATTGACTTATTTCGCTCAGCATAATGCCCTCTAGATTCATTCATGTTGTGAGATGTTTCAGGGATTCATCATTGTTCTTTATTGTTTCGTAGTATTCCATTGTGTGTGTGTACATACCATAATTTGTTTATCCATTCATCGGTTGATGAGCACTTAGATTTGTTTCCTTCTTTTTGCTGTTGTGAATAATGCTGCAATTAACATGGGTGTGCATATGTCTATTCGTGTGATGTCTCTTATTTCTCTAGGATATTTTTCTTGTGTTCCTTTAATTTTCTTTGTCTTGGTCAAGTTGTGCTGACTTCCCCTATTTTGTGTATTGTCTTTCCCTTCCTGGGTGTGCATATGTCTGTTCATGTGAAGGCTCCTATTTCTCTAGGATATAATCCTGGGAGTAGGATTGCTGGATCATATGGTACAGTGCAATGAATTACTTAATATGGCCCTTCTAACCATGTTCTTTGTGATTTGCACACAATGATTGAGTGGGACTATGCAAATAAGGTATATGAAATCTGTGATGGTTGGCCATGATTCCCAGTATTGTGTGGTTGTCCTCTATTTTATGTGTCCTGGATCCTGACCTCTACATGTTGCTAAGGTGGGATTGGTATAAGGTGTGTCTTGGGTTGTATCCTTGCAGGAGGGCATGACTCAAGCCCCACCCTTACTAAAGTTCCCCCCTTCCCTGGGGTGTGGCTGCATCTGGGATACATGTGTGTGTCCTGGCGAGGCTCTCTCTCTCTGCATCTGGATCCCAAGTCCAGTTCGTGATCAGTTGACCTCCCCAGAGGCTGCTGTCTGACCTGCTGATTCTGGGATTCGCTGGCCTTCACAGCCCCTTGGGGCAGCAGCCTATCATGTGACCTGATTCACCACCTTCTGCAGGCTTGTGATCCAGCAGACTGTGGTCTGAACTGTCGGTTTGGGTTCATCAGCCCCTGAAGCCCCGTGGGTCAGGAGAATCCTACCTGACCAGCAAATTTGGGACTTGGCAGCCTCCACAATTGCTTGAGCCATTTCCCTTATACATTTCGGTTCATGAGTTCTGTGTGATGTTCGGCAAATTAGGGAACCCAAAGATGGGAGGAAGAGTACTGAGGGTGGAGGGAGTAGTTGATGTTAAGATGATGGAGTGGTACAGCTTGGAAAAGCTGGGTATTTGAGACATCTTTAACCTCTACCTCATAGAAACCAGCTTTGTGCTGATGCTTATAAATTATTCATTTATATGGTATTTCTATTTCTAGCTTTAAGGAAGTACCATATCATTTTCCATAGTGGTTGTACCATTTTACATTCCCGCCAGCAGTGTATGAGAGTTCCAATTTCCCTACAAGCTCGCCAGCATTTATTGTTTTCTGAATTTTTGATCAGTTCCATTCTTGCAGGGGTGAGATTCTATCTCACTGTGGTTTTGATTTGCATCTCTCTAATGGCTAATGATCGAGAGCATCTTTTCATGTATTTGTTGGCCTCCTGAATGTACTCTTTGGTGAAATGACTGTCATGTCTTTTGCCAATTTTATGATTGGGCTGCTTGTCTTTTTATTGTTGAATTGTTGACATTTTCTGTATATTTTAGAGATTAAACCTTTATCAGATAGGTCATTGCCAAATATTTTTTCCCAGTCTGTAGGTTCTCTATTTACTCTCTTAGAAATGTCTTTTGACAAGCATATTGTTGTTTTTAGGTGCCGTCCAGCCAGTTCCAACTCATAGCGACCCTATGCACTACAGAACGAAATACTGCCCGGTCCTGTGCCATCCTCAAAATTGTTCGTTATGCTTGAGCTCATTGTTGCAGCCACTGTGTCAGTCCACCTCATTGAGGGTCTTCCTCTTTTCCACTCACCCCGTACTCTGCCAAGCATGATGTCCTTCTCCAGGGACTGATCCCTCCTGACAACATGTCCAAAGTATGTAAGACGCAGTCTCGCCATCCTTGCCTCTAAGGAGCATTCTGGCTTCACTTTTTCCAAGAAAGACTTGTTTGTTCTTTTGGCAGTCCATGGTATAATCAATATTCTTCGCCAACACCACAATTCAAAGGCGTCAACTCTTCTTCGGTCTTCCTTATTCATTGTCCAGCTTTCACATGCATATGATGCGATTGAAAATACCATGGCTTGGGTCAGGCGCACCTTAGTCTTCAGGGTGACATCTTTGCTCTTCAACACATTGAAGAGGTCCTTTGCAGCAGATTTACCCAATGCAATGCGTCTCTTGTTTTCTTGATTGCTGCTTCCATGGCTGTTGATTGTGGATCCAAGTAAAATGAAATCCCTGACAACTTCAATCTTTTCTGTGTTTATCATGATGTTGCTCATTGGTCCAGTTATGAGGAGGATTTTTGTTTTCTTTATGTTGAGGTGTAATCCATACTGAAGGCTATGGTCTTTGATCTTCATTAGTAAATGCTTCAAGTCCTCTTCACTTTCAGCAAGCAAGGTTGTGTCATCTGCATAACGCAGGTTGTTAATGACTCTTCCTCCAATCCTGCTGCCCCATTGTTCTTCATATAGTCCAGCTTCTTGTATTCTTTGTTCAGCATACAGATTGAACAGGTATGGTGAAAGAATACAACCCTGACGCACACCTTTCCTGACTTTAAACCAATCAGTACCCGCTTGTTCTGTCCGAACAACTGCCTCTTGATCTATGTAAAGGTTCCTCATGAGCACAATTAAGTGTTCTGGAATTCCCATTCTTTGCAATGTTACCCATAGTTCGTTATGATTCACACAGTTGAATGCCTTTGCATAGTCAATAAAGCACAGGTAAACATCCTTCTGGTATTCTCTGCCACTCCTGCTCTTTTTTGGGCACTGTTTGCTTGATATATTTTTTCCATCCTTTGATTTTTAACCTCTTTATGTTTCTGTGTCTAAGGTATGTCTCTTATAGGCAACATATTAATGGGTTATGTATTTTTAATCCATTCTGCCACTCTCTGTCTCTTGACTGGTGCAATTAGCCCATTTACATTCAGTATGATTTTTTTTTGGTATGATTAGAGGTAGATATGTATTTATTGCTGTCATTTTGCTATGCTTTTTTTGTGTGTGGTGTTGACAGTTTCTTTGTTCTGCTTAATTTTCTGTGCTGAGTTCTTTTTGTTCACATATTGTCTTTTCATTTCCTTCATTTTTGTCAATTTTGTGTTTATTGAGTCTTTTTGATTTTCTTCTTTATTTTGGTGAGTAGGTTTGTTAATTTCCTTTATGATTATTGTGAGGTTTAACTGTATCATCCTATGTTTAAAACAGTTTGTTGTTTTTAGATATCACCTTGACTTCCTCTCCATATGTAAGTTCTGTAACTACACCATTTGTTCCCCCTTTTTGTTTTGAAGTTGTTGCCAATTTTAGATTGATGTTTCTGGTTCCCTGTTTTTGGTTCTGTAGCTTCATTGTACTTTTGAGATTTCTTTATCTGGGTTGGCAACTTGGTGATGCCATCGTGTGGCTTACTCTTAGGTTGTCATCTGCTCTCATGGGTTCTCTATTCTGAAGGCCCCCCTTTAATATTTCTATAAGGATGGTCTGATTTTTACAAAGTCCTTAATTTCTGTTTATCTAGCAATGCCTTAATTTCACCAATGTATTTGAGAGATAATTTTGCTGTGTATATGATTCTTGGTTGGCAATTCTTCTCTTTCAGAGTTTTATGTGTGTCATCCTATTGCTTTCTTGGCTGCATGGTCTCTGCTGAGAAATCAGAGCTTAGTCTTATTGCAGTCTATTTGTAGGCGATATTTCATTTTTCCCAAGCTGCTCTCAGAATTCTTTCTTAATCTTTGTACTTGGAAAGTTTGATATGTCTTGGTGACTTTCTTTTGGGGTCTATCCTGTATGGGGGTCCATTGAGCTTCTTGGATGTAAATCTTCTCATCTGTCATGATATTGGGGGAGTTTTCTTCCAGCAAATCTTCAGAAATCCTCTCTGTGCTTTTTTTTTTTTTTTTGGTCTCCTCCTGTTCTAGGATTTCCATCACATATAAATTGTTCCTCTTCATACTCTCCCACATAACTCTTAGGTTTTCTTCATTCTTTTGTCTGATTGTTCCTCAAATTAGTATCAAGGGATTTGTCCTTTATTTTGCTAATTCTTTCTTCCATTGTTTCAATTTTACTTCTATATCCTTCCATTGAGTTATCTATTTCTGATATTTTATTATTAATCTTCGGGATTTCTAGTTGCTGTTTTTGTATGATTTCTAATTGTCTATTTAATTTGTCATTTTGTTCTTGTGTTGTTTTCCTGAATTCTTCTAGGGTTTTGTCTGTGTTCTCCTTGATTTCTTTGAGGATCCTATATATAAGCCTTTTGAATTCCTTATCAGGCAGTTCCATTACCATCTCTTCCTCGGGAAGGTTTTCTGCTCCTTTATTTTGATCATTTCGTTGAGCCATCTTGTCTTGTTCCTTTGTATGATTTGATATTTTCCTCTGTCTCTGAGGCATTAAAGTGTTTTATTTATTTATGATCTGTTTTGTTTTATATGTCAGTGCAGGCTGGTTGGGAATGCTTTGGTGATCACCTGTCTGGTAGCACGGGGGCATTTTCTTCCTGCCCCCATTTGGATGGGGCAACAGCAGGCAGGGCAAGGCCTTGTTGCTGTTCACTGGACGTGCGAGATGGTTGAGGATGTACTGGGTGGGTGCTATCTGGCAGTATGGGAATTCTCACAGTCACTCACCAGGTGGGTGGGTGAAGGGCAAGGAGCAAAGCAAGTGACTGGGGGCGTGATGAGGTGCTCCCTCCATTGGGGGGGTAGGGTGGTCAGCAGGCAGGCACTCTCCCTAGCCGGGGATGGGCAGGACAGTTGGCCAGGGGGCAGCAGATGCCCTTTTCAGTGGGGCAGGGGCAGAGCAGGTCACTGGGGGTCATGCAGGCACTCTCTCCTGCAGGGAAGGGGTGGGGGGGTGGCTGGGGGGAATGAAGACACTCTCCCAGGTGGGGGAGTGGTTACCCAGGCTGCTGGAGAGGTGGGTAGGAAGAGGAAAAAGAAAAGAGGAGGTTTATCTATTTCTCTATGTTTATCACTCGCCCTATCAGTCAGGTACTGCCGCTGGAGTGTTGCCCTATCTCTGGGTCCTGGCTCCCTCTCTGTCAAGGTACACCAGGATCCTTGAAGCTCTTGTTCTCCTTCCTGTACTTTCCCTCTTTAGCTCCAGCTTGTGTTCCACTCACCTTGCTTCACACTCCATATGTTGACAGTTTCTCTGTCTCCTATTAGGAGTTCCATGATATTGTCTTCCTGTGTTCCTCATGCAGGGTTGCTGCTGGCTTTGTCCCAAAATGGCCCTGCTGTGCTGGGCTGTCTGACAAGGCACCTCCACTCCATATTTCTCCCCATTCGCTACTGTCGTTTAGTTTCTTTTTCCAGTTGGTGTTTGATCTAATTCTATATCCTTTCATTTGATACTCAGGGTTTCAGGGTTGTCATCTGTATCTGTTTCACTCTGTTTCTCCAGTCTTTGCTTTAGAGGGATGGGATGGTATGTCTGACTAGGCCATCATCTTAAATCCATCCCCTGTGGAAATTGTTTTTGAATTTCTTTTGTGAGTTAATTTTTTTTCTCCCTGCCATCTTTTTATGTTTAAACTCAACCTTTGTTGAAAGCAATTCATGGCAAAGTTGTATACTTTTCTTTGGAAAATAAATGGTGGATATCTATGTGAATATCTCTGATCTCTTCCTTTTCAAACTTTAATCACCCTGTTATTCATAGATCTGACTTGGAAAAAGTAGAAAAAGAAGACCTCTTCATCTGGAGTAAATGGAGGTATCATCAATAATTGTAAACGGGCTTTAGAGACTTAATGGTTGTCTTAATAAAGTAACAACCGTTAATTCTGTAATTTTATCACCTAAGACATATTACAGTTTTCTCCCACTATCAATCATTCCTGTTAAATAGCCAGAGCTGAAAAGATGTAGTATTTCTAAACCAAAAAAAAGCTGTTACCATTGAATTGATTCCAACTCTTTCCCATAGGGTTTCCAAGGCTATAAATCTTTACAGAAGCAGACTGCCACATCTTTCTCCTATGGAGCAGCTGGTAGGTTCGAACAACTGACCTTTTGGTTAGCAGTTGAGTGTTTAACCACTGTGCCAGCAGGGCCCCTTTCTTTCAGGGTAGATTCACAATTACACAGTGATACTGAGATGTGACAAATGCATTACCAGGTGCCTTATCAAATATAAAGGAATCAGTTGCTCATTACTTGTGTCTGTATTTTGCGGGTGTCCCCTGTAAATACAGTGAGCAATACATTTTTTAATTTTACTTTAGCTTATTTTTCTATTATTATCTTTTATTTGTTGAATTTGCCCCAGGACTCCAAAAAAAAAGACTTACTGATTAACTTCAAAGAGTGACTGACTGACTACTCTTTCATATTCTTCTTTGCTGGAACTTATCTCATGAACTTTACTTAATCAGGAAGCTACTAGATCCATTCTACTTGTTCAGGACCTACAAATCTAACAAAAATTGTTTCAGATAATCCCATCTTTATGAAAACTTTCTAGTAAATTGGCCAAGATGATCTTGCTCTTTTCTTCTAGCCATTCATTAATAGATTATCTATACCAGTGTTTTCTGAGCCAACTGGATTCTTTGAGAAATTACTAGTGTTCAAGGTAAAATAAATTTAGTAAATACTGTATATTATATCCCTCTGTTGGTTATATTCATAATTTACATTAACGTACTAAAGGCTGTGAGAAGGTCTACAGTAAAAGAAATCTGCTTAATTTGGTTTAGCCCATTGTACTTAGTAAATACTTTCTAAATTGCAAGTCATAATTCCATTGTACTTAGTAAATACTTTCTAAATTGCAAGTCATAATTCACATGAAGCCTTTAATGACTCCCACAGGCAGAATCCAACATGTCTACCACTGAACTCAGTAGTTTAGAGTTACATTGTAAATTGTTCTTAAGTGTTAGCTTCTGTTAATATTATGGTGTGATCTTTTGATTGCAAGCAACAGGAAACTCATACCAGCTTAAGCAATTAAGGGAATTTACTAAGTCATCAGCTGAACATTCAGGCAATACTGTGTCCTCAGTGTTGAGTCTCAATGATGTCACCAAAGACCTAGTTTCTTTCCATTTCTCCTTGTAAAATAATTGCTTTTCCAAAGGGTTATTCCTTCATGGATTGACACAGTGCCTGTAACAATGGGCTGAAGCATAGCAATAGTTGTGAGGGTGGCGCAGGACCAGGCAGTGTTTTGTTTTGTTGTACATAGGGTTGGTATGAGTTGAAACCAACTCAATAACACCTAACAACTCCTTCATGATCTCAAGATGACTGCAGCAGCTTCTAGAAGGGTTACATGTGCTTCCCTCACCCCAGTAAGAAGAGAACATCTCTCATGGAAGCTAATTCACAAAAGCAAGGAAGAATTTTTCCCAGAAGCCCCAGCAAAGGTCTTTTCATATCTCATTGGCCTGAGTTAGGTCATCTGCCTATCACTGAACTAATCAATGTCTATGGAGATGGAAGGTTCTGATTGGCTTAAGCCAAATACCATCTACTGCTAGATGTCGGGGTGGAGTCAGCTTCCTCAGAAGCTTCTTTATGTAGTTACACATAAGAGATTATGGATACTGTTATTAGTGAAGAAGAAATAGATGCTGGACAGCCAAAAACAACAAAGATCCATTATGTGATGCTTACTACATTCCATTATTTCTGGATATTAATATATAGATCTTATTCAGACAAAAACCTGTACCCAAATGTGCATAGCATCAATATTAACAATAGCTACAAAAGTGGAAACAACCCTGTCATGGATAGAATTATGTCCCCCCCAAAAATGTGTATATCAACTTGGTTAGGCCATGATTCCCAGTATTCTGTGGTTGTCTTCAATTTTGTGATTGTAATTTTATGTTAAAAGATTAGGGTGGGATTATAACACCACCCTTACCCAGGTCAGATCCCTGATCCAATGTAAAGGGAGTTCCCTGAGGTGTGGCCTGTACCACCTTTTATCTCTCAGTAGATAAAAAGGAAAGGGAAGCAAGCAGAGAGTTGGAGATCTCATACTACCAAGAAAGCAGCACCAGGAGCAGAGTGTGTCCTTTGGACACGGGGTCCCTGAGCCTGAGAAGCTCCTTAACCAGGGGAAGATTGAGGACAAGGACCTTCCTCCAGAACTGACAGAGAGAGAAAGCTTTCCCCTGGAGCCGATGCCTTGAATTTGGACTTGTAACCTACTAGACTGTGAGAAAATAAATTTCTCTTTGTTAAAGCCATCCACTTGTGGTATTTCTCTTATAGCAGCACTAGACAAACCCAAATGTTCATCAACTGATGAGTGGGTAAACAAAATGTGGCATATCCATACAATGGAATATTATTCAACCAAAAACAGGAATTAAGTACTGATACTTGCTACAACATGGACAAACCTTGAAAACATTATGCTAATGGAAATAAGCCAGTTACAAAAGTCCTTATATTGAATGAGTCCATTTGTATGAAATGCCCAGAATAGGCAAATCTATAGAGACTGAAAGTAGGTTAGTGGTTACCAGAGGCTAGGGGAAAGGAAGAATGATTGATAACAGGTACAGGGTTTCCTTCTTGGGTGATGAAAATGTTCTACAGTTAGTGGTGATATGTGCACAACCTTGTGAATATAATAAAAACCACTGAAACGTATACCTTAAAATGGTGAGTTTTATGGCATGTAAATTATTTCTCAATTAAGAAAATATATATATATCTTAATACCTTAAAGTTAGGAGCTCATTTTCACCTTTGTATTTTCAACCCTCCCACTCCAGTACCTTACACATAGTGGGTGCTCAAAAATATTTTAATGAATAAGTGGAAAACTAAATTGAAATAATCGAAAAAAAAAAAAAAAAAGGCAGCTACCTGGTTTTTTCCATCTTAAGGGCAAAGCAGAATCTTAGTAACTAAAAAATCTAAATTATATTAAAAATTATTCTTCATTTTGGTTGGTTTATTTTGAGATTTGTCACTTAAATATATACCATTTGGTCATATTCCATTACAGAATTTAGCTAGTCAGCCTGTATTTTCCCCATTTTCACAATGTTTACTTTACTTATTTACAATTACTAAAATTTCCTTTCACTTAATTTTCAACTTTAAGAGCAAAGAGTCTAACCTGGGCTCTGAATTTGTTTTGTCTGATTGCTACTTATAATATTTACATATTTTAAAAACAATTACCTTGGGTTTGTGTTTACTCCTCAAAGGGTTTTAATCCTCATAGCACCATTCAAGTTAGAGGCAGGATGTGAAGGACCTTGCATGTGCAGGTGGAGTTACTGATAATACAAAGAGCATGATTCTGAAGAAGAGAATGACCAAATATAAATTTACCTGTTAAGTTCTTTCTGACTTTATTTAAGCTTGCCACTCTTCTTTCTCCTTGACACTCCAATTTATAAGTAATGGATTGTGTCAGTCCATTCCATTATGAGTTTCACATAGCCCTTACATCTTAGGTGGGGGATATAAGGCAGAAGATCCTGCTGGTTTTGGCTTGTTCTTGGGATTTCCAAGTTTTCTGAAATAACTCTCCTTGTCATCTATGGATGCTGGCTTCAAAAACTGACAGCCCTACTGTGGCCAGTAAATCTTTTTTTTTTTTAATTGGCTAAGTCCTCTTTTATTCTTTTTTCCAATTGTTTTATTTTGGCAAATTTCAGTTCTATAGAAAAATTGAAAGAATAGTGCAACAACCACCCCATATATACTTCACCTAAATTTATCAATTGTTATTATAAACAGTTTGTCTTTACTATGTTGTTGTTAGGTGCTATCAAGTCTGCTGCGACTCATGGTAATGACCTTATGTATAACAATGAAATGTTTCCTGGTCCTGCTCCATCTTCATGATCACTGGTATGTTTGAAGCCATTGCTTTGGCTATTGTGTCAATCCATCCCATTATGAGTTTCCTTCATTTTCACTGACCCTCTGCTTTACCAAACATGAGGTCCTTTCCAGTGACTGGTCTTTCCTGAAGACGTGTCCAAAGTAAGGGAGCATAAGTCTCACCACCCTTGTTTCTAAGGAGAATTCTGGTTGTATTTATTCTAAGACTAACTTGTTCATTCTTCTGGCAGTCCACAGAATATTCAGTATGCTTAGCCAACATCATAGTTATGGATAGTGTCTTAGTTATCTAGTGCTGTTATAACAGAAATACAATAGATGGCTTTAACAAAGAGAAATTTATTTTCTCACAGTTTAGTAGGCTTGAAGTCCAAATTCAAGGCATCAGCTCCAGGGGAAGCCTTTCTCTGTCGGCTCTGGAGGAAGGTCCTTGTCATCAATCTTGCCTTGGTCAAGGAGTTTCTCTATGTGGGAACCCCAGATCCAAAGGACATGCTCTGTTCCCGGCACTGCTTTCATGGTGGTATGGGCTCTCCCTGTCTCTCTGCTGCTTCTCTCTTTTATATCTCAAAAGAGATTGGCTTAAGACTATCTAATCTTGTAGATCTCATCAATATAACTGCCACTAATCCATCTCATTACATCATAGTGATAGGATTTGCAACACACAGGGAAATCACATCAGATGACAAAATGGTAGACAATCATACAATACTGGGAATCATGACCTAGCCAAGTTGACACATATTTTTGGGGGACACAATTCAATTCATGACAGATAGCAACAGAACATTATCATGTGTGTGTACATATTTTTACATAAATAACTCATGCTTTCTGCCACAAGAAACCCTCTCAAACACTGCCATGCCAATCCTCTTCCACTTGTTGCTGTAAAAAAAAGTAGCATAGCGCGCTTACAAAAATTCCTGGGGAGGGGAGTTTGGCCAGCAAACAAACACAGAAGGTGAGTGTTATTTGAGTAAAAATTTGTTGTGTGTGAGTATGCATACACACATATATACATATAACACACACATATATATTTAAATTTTTTTGTGATTCTTTCAAAAGTAAGTTACAAATTGTAGACATCTTGGCACTTCCCTAAATATTTTAGCATGTATTGGGTAAGAAAAAAAATACATTCTCCTACTCTATCAGTTTCCTGTAACTGCCAAAACAAACCTGGTGCCTTAAAACAACAAAAATTTATTCTCTCACAGCTTTGGAGGCCAAATGTTCCAAAATCAAATTGTCGGCAGGACCACACTCTAGAAGCTCTAGTGAAGAATCCGTTCTTTGCTTCTTCCAGCTTTTGATGACTGTTGGCATTCCTTGACATGTGGCTGAATCACTCCAGCCTCTGTCTCTGTGGTCACATTGCCTCCTCTTCTTTTCTGTCTCCTCTGTGCCTCTTCTAAGGACATTTGTCATTGAATTTAGGGACCACTCGGGTAATCCAGAATAATATCTTCATCTCAAAATCATTAATTTAATTACATCTGCAAAGATCCTTTTTCTAAATAAGGTAACAGTCACAGGTTCTGAGGTTTAGGACATGGACGTATCTTTTTAAGGGGCCACCATTCAGCCCAACACACTTACATAATCACAATTGTTACCCTTAAGAAATTTAATATAAATACAGTTTTGTTACCTGATACATGAGCCATATTCAAATTTTCCCATTTGTCCTTATAATTTACTTTAAAGCTTTTTCCTTTAAAAAAAAATTTAGTTGTGTTTTTGTTTACACAGGAAATTATTTAACAATTTTTATACACATTGCTCAGTGACGTTGATTACATTCTTTACAATATATGAGCATTCTTGTTATTTCCATTTTGGTTGTTCTATTTCCATTAATTTAACTTCCCTGTCCCCTCTTGCCTTCTCATCTTTGGTCTAGGGTAAATGTTTACCATTTGGCTTCATGTAGATGAATATTTTGAGAAGCATAGTACTCATGGATGATATTATTTATTTTATGGGCCATTCTGTCATTTTGGCTGAAAGGTGACCTCTGGGAGTGGTTTGAGTTCCAAGTTTAAAGAGTATCTCAGGGTGATAGTCTCAGGGGTTCATCTTGTCTCTACTCGTCCAGTAGGTGTGGCCTTTTTTTTTTTTTTTTTAAGAATTTTGAGTTTTGTTTTACATTTTTCTTCTATTCCATCCAGGACCATCTATTGAGTCTCTGGTTAGAAGCTTTTTCCCTTTTTTAATTCAGGATTGCATTTAGTCCTCAAGTCTCTTTGGTTTTCCTTATTCTAAAACAATTCCCCCAGCTTTTTTGTTTTTCATGACATTGACGTTTTTAGAGTGTAAGGCCCCAATTTGGATTTATCTGATTATTTCTTTTTGTTTAGATTTAAGTTAAATATTTTTGGCAAAAATATTACATAAGTGGCCTATCGTTCTTTAAAAAAAGTCTTCTAAAGAGGTGACCAGCTGCTTGCTCCATCCCTGATTGCCTTCTAATTCTTCCCTGCTAACCATTTGTTCATCCACCAACCAATTTCCAAAGAGGCCCTTAAAAATGTATTAATTAAAAGACCAGACTTACTGGTCTGACAGAGACTAGAGGAACCCCCAAAACTACAGCTGGACACCCTTCTAACTCAGACTGGAAGCCACACCCAAAGTTCAACTTTCAGCCAAAGATTAGGCAGGCCTATAAAACAAGCAATAACACAAGTGAAGAACGTGCTTCTTAGATCAATCAAGTATACGAGACCAAATGAGCGACACCTACCCAAAAAAACAAAACAAAACAAAAGACAAGAAGGTGGGAAGGGACAGGAAAACTGGATGAATATGATCGGGGAACCCAGGGTGAAAAGGGAAGGGGGGACAGCACTGACACAATGTGGGGATTGCAACCAATGTCATGAGACAATTTGTGTATAAATTTTTGAATGAGAAACTAATTTGCTGTGTAAACTTCCACTGAAAGGACATACACACGCACAAAAAGTACTAACTGCCCTCTCTTTTCTTTAATCCTCCCTTTTGCTCTTCTTTTTTACTCTCCAGACAAAAATACAAATATTGGGTTGGAGCAGATGAGTTTCTTGAACATAATAGGCTGAAAATTCCTATGCAGACCTTGGAAAATTACATAAAAACTACTTGGGTTTTCGCTAATGGTTCTGGGGCCCAGGGGCACAACTATTAAAAAGAAAGCCATTTAAAAGATCAAAGGAAAGGCTCAAAATATTATTACCTCAGTTCTACTCTGTCCTATAAAGTCACTAAGAGTTGGAATTCACTCAAAAGCAACGGGTTTAGTTTTATTTATTTATTTATTTATGGACTACTGGAAGTTTCCCACTATTATCAAATAAGTGTATTTTAGGAAAAACCCTAGGAAATACACATTGTGATTCATTCTTTGGGTAAAAGGTTATTATTCTTATGCTCCTTTTTTAGTTTTGGGCTACTGGTCCTTCTTCAAAGACAGTGGATATTTTTACATTAGAAAGGCAACAATTTGATGGTCTTTTTTTTTTTAGCATTCTTCCAGCTTTCTACAACTGGCCATAGTTCAATCTGTTCTTCATATGAGAACTGCCACCTTTATTGGTTCTCTGTCTATTTTTCTTCCTATTCTCTTACCTTTTTGAGAATATGGTTAAAAGATACTTTCTGATTCTCTTATCCTGATGAAGGTTATTGCTGATGGGTGGCCTTTATCTGGCCACACTCTCCTCCTAATCTTTCTCAAAAGATCTTCAAAAGCTGGCTTCTTGGTACTCACAGGCATTTCTGCCATCTCTCCTTTGGAATGCGACTGTTAGAACTGGTTAACAGGGTTCCCTGAGGGATGCTCTGAATTTGTAAGTAGTTGCTTTGATTCTTATATTAAGCTTGATACATGTTTAAGGTCTGGTTTTCAGAGAAGTTACAGAACTGTGTAGATATAAGGTTGTGTGTGTGTGTGTGTGTTTTGCTGCACTTGACTAGTGTGATCAGTGAATGTCCTTTGGAAGAAGGGATGAAAAGCTAGAAGGGCGAAAGGAAGAAAATGTGGGAGAAAAAAAAAAGGAATTTGTAGGGGTGAAGAGGAGGTAAGGAAAGTGTGAGGTAGCCACAAAGTTAACTAATGCGTTTGAAGCCTTATCTCCCAGGCATGAAAATGAAGAAAAGGGTCAAATCTACTAAAGTAAAAGAAGCTGGGAAAGCTTCTCTAAAATTATATCATTAGCTACTCTTTCAAAATGTATTTGTATAATTTATTCTTAGAAGAAAAAGGAAAAAAAAAAATTAAAAGTATTTTTGCCCAGTGAAAAACAAATCATCAAAGTAAGTTATTTTTTAGAGTTGAATCATGGAATGTAAGATTTGAGGAAACTTAGAAACAATCTATTGTTTCCCTCTCATTCACTCATTTATTCAACAAATATTTGTTGAATGCCTACTATATGCCTGGCACAATGTTAGGTCACATAGGCAAAAAATATAATTACTGTCCTGAAGGATAGAATAATTGCTATGAAAAGGTTTACGCAAATTACAAAGGACATACAGAGGAAGAGGTATTTTGTGTTTGAGGAAGCAAGGAAAGTTTCGTAGATGAGGTAATAATACTTGAGCTAAGGCTTGGAAAAGGGGTAGAAGTTTGCCTGGTGAATAGGATGGGAAGAAATTTTGGCTAACTAAAGTAAGAAAGAAAAAAAAAAAAAAAAACAGTTGCCACTGAGTTGATTCTGACTCATGGCACCCCATGTATGGCATATGCAAAAGCATATGAATTGAGAGATACATTTAAGTTTACAGAACAGCAAGTAATTTGGAATGATACAGATGCCAGTTGTTTCTCCTATGCATGCATCCCCTTCTTAGGAGCCAACTTTTCCCAAAGCCAATATGTATTGAATACCCTACGTATCGACTAACTCCGCCCACAGGTGAAAACCTGATGCGGGCCCTTGACTAGAGCTAATGATATTTTTCTCTTATGGGAATAAAGTAAATCAAGTGGACATTCATTGTTGGTAATAGTAGCTAGTAATTCAAGTCAATCCTCCTACTGAAGATGACTAAACCCGTTGGATGAAATGTAAAAATCATTTTCTAAAAGCATCTAATAGCTAACAAGATAGTGAGGAATCAGTGGGCCAAGATTTTGGATAGGTAAAGAATTTGGAGCAATGAGCCTGGCATTCAGGATCCTTTTGTCTTCTGGGATTTGCTGATTCAGAAGAGGAAACTGGGAAGCTAAGTTGCACTTTTGGGAGCCTTGAGAGCCCATGGAGGCAAAAGTTGGAGTCCAGGACCCATAAAACATGGTGACCCTCATATATCACTCTCTGATTTGGCCCAGGACTTTAAAATGTTGCATGGTAGGTTTAAGGGAACACTAGAAGCAAACTAATCCTCATACAGACTATAAGTTTGACTTTAAATCATTTAGTGCCCCAGAAAAATCTTAAGGAGTGAACTCATATTAAATTAGCCTAATTTCTAGTAGCAAAACTATTTTTTTTAATAATTTTTATTGTGCTCTAAGTGCAAGTTTACAAATCAAGTCAGTCTCTCACACAAAAACCCATATACACCTTGCTACACACTCCCAATTACTCTCCCCCAATGAGACAGCCCGCTCTCTCCCTCCACTCTCTCTTTTCGTGTCCTTTTCGCCAGCTTCTAACCACCTCCACCCTCTCATCTCCCCTCCAGGCAGGAGACAACGCCAACGTAGTCTCAAGTGTCCACCTGATTCAAGAGGCTCACTCCTCACCAGCATCCCTCTCCAACGCATTGTCCAGTCCAATCCATGTCTGAAGAGTTGGCTTCGGGAATGGTTCCTGTCCTGGACCAACAGAAGCTCTGGGCGCCATGACCACCGTGATCCTTCTAGTCTCAGTCAGACCATTAAGCCTGGTCTTTTTATGAGAATTTGGGGCCTGCATCCCACTGCTCTCCTGCTTCCTCGGGGGTTCTCTATTGTGCTCCCTGTCAGGGCAGTCATCAGTTATAGCCAGGCACCATCTAGTTCTTCTGGTCTCAGGATGATGTAGTTGCTGGTTCATGTGGCCCTTTCTGTTTCTTGGGCTCGTAATCACCTTGTGTCCTTGGTGTTCTTCAATCCAGGTGGGTTGAGACCAATTGATGCATCTTAGGTGGCTGCTTGCTAGCGTTTAAGACTCCAGACGCCACTCTTCAAAGTGGGATGCAGAATGTTTTGTTAATAGATTTTATTATGCCAATTGACTTAGATGTCCGCTGAAACCATGGTCCCCAGACCCCTGCCCCTGCTATGTTGGCCTTTGAAGCATTCAGGCAAAACTATTTTTTAAATAAAGATTTTTATTTAAAAATCCTGTTTGGAGGAAGGTAACATTACAAGTATTCTTTAAAATATAGAGTATAGCAAGATGCTCCAGGAATTGATGGAATATCAATTGAGATGTTTCAACAAACAGATGCAGCACTGGAGGTGCTCACTTGTCTATGCCAAGAAATATGGACAACAGCTTCCTGGCCACCTGACTGGAAGAGATCCATATTTATGCCTATTCCCAAGAAAGGTGATCCAACTGAATGTGGAAATTATAGAACAGTATCATTAATATCATATGCAAGCAAAATTTTGCTGAAGATCATTCAAAAACAGCTACAGCAGTATATCCACAGGGAACTGCCAGAAATTCAGGCTGGTTTCAGAACAGGATGTGAAACCAGGGATATCATTGCTGATGTCAGATGGACCCTGGCTGAAAGCAGAGAATACCAGGAGGATGTTTACCTGTGTTTTATTGACTATGCAAAGGCATTCGACTGTGTGGATCATAACAAACTACGGATAACACTGCGAAGAATGGGAATTCCAGAACACTTAATTGTGCTCATGAGGAACCTTTACATAGATCAAGAAGCAGTTGTTCAGACAGAACAAGGGGATACCGATTGGTTTAAAGTCAGGAAAGGTGTGCGCCAGGGTTGTATTCTTTCACCATACCTATTTAATCTGTATGCTGAGCAAATAATATGAGAAGCTGGACTATATGAAGAAGAACCGGGCATCAGGATTGGAGGAAGACTCATTAACAACCTGCGTTATGCAGATGACACAACCTGCGTTATGCAGATGACACAACCTTGCTTGCTGAAAGTGAAGAGGACTTGAAGCACTTACTAATGAAGATCAAAGACCATAGCCTTCAGTATGGATTACACCTCAACATAAAGAAAACAAAAATCCTCCTCATAACTGGACCAATGAGAAACATCATGATAAACAGAGAAAAGATTGAAGTTGTCAGGGATTTCATTTTACTTGGATCCACAATCAACAGCCATGGAAGCAGCAGTCAAGAAAACAAAAGACGCACTGCATTGGGTAAATCTGCTGCAAAGGACCTCTTCAATGTGTTGCAGAGCAAAGATGTCACCCTGAAGACTAAGGTGCACCTGACCCAAGCCATGGTATTTTCAATCATGTCATATGCATGTGAAAGCTGGACCATGAATAAGGAAGACCGAAGAAGAGTTGACGCCTTTGAATTGTGGTGTTGGTGAAGAATATTGAATATACCATGGACTGCCAAAAGAATGAACAAATCTGTCTTGGAAGAAGTGCGGACAGAATGCTCCTTAGAGGCAAGGATGGCAAGACTGCGTCTTACATACTTTGGACACGTTGTCAGGAGGGATCAGTCCCTGGAGAAGGACATCATGCTTGGCAGAGTACAGGGTCAGCGGAAAAGAGGAAGACCCTCAATGAGGTGGATTGACACAGTGGCTGCAACAATGAGCTCAAGCATAACAACGATTGTAAGGATGGCCCAGGCAGTGTTTCCTTCTGTTGTACCTACGGTCGCTATGAGTTGGAACCGACTCAATGGCACCTAACAAACCAACAACAGCACGAAGATAATCAGGCACATGAGAAGACACCACAAGTGAGAATCAGCAGAATGACAAATAACAGAAACAGACCCCCCAGGGACTCTAGGTACTACAATGATTAGTTACAGACCATAAAACAATTCTGTGTGCTATGTTCAGGGAGATAAAAGCCAAACTTGAAAAATTTGGCAGAGAATTAGAAACTATAAAAAGTGACATTAAAAAAAAAAAATAGCAGACTCATAAAAGAACAAAATAGATACTATAGACTGAGTCAAGGAGCGGTGAGCACTGAAATTTGTATGATCAGAAAGACCCAAGTTTGGCAACTTTATTGGCTCATCTGAAACTTCAGGAAGAAATTCAGAGTGAAAAAAAGATGAGGAAGCATATGTCCTCGGAGAGAGAAAGACGGGGAGAGCATAGCTTCTTGACTACTGCCAGTTCAGCTTTTTCCCACTATAAATGATACCATAATAAATATCTTTGTTCATATATTCTTATGTACTGGTGTTTTTATTTCTATAGAAAAGATTTCCAAAGTGAAACCGCTGCATTAAAAAGGATGTCTTCGGTCATCCTGAGATCTTTACGCAAATTGCTTATGTAAGTATTGAGCCCGAGGTAGAGGATGAAGTCACCATTGCAAATGCTTAAATCAACTATTCTGATAAATGATCAGCTGCTTAAAAAAAGGAGTGTCTTAAGTTTTAAAAGATTTTGCCCAACAGTAAAAACAACCAAAAATTATGTGTGTGGTTACCTAGGTAGATATGGATGCATACATGTGTATAGAAAGTCATACGTGGGTAAATGCACGTGTACATATAGGTGTATCTGTAGGCATGGGTATATACACGTTTGTGTGTGCTGCATACATATCCACGTATATAACAAACCACACAGGAGGCACAGCTACAGAGTCTTCCTAGGCGTATTCAAACGACTTACGAGATGGGTTTACTGGTTTAAAAGGCTTAGGGCCATAGTCTCGGGGGACAATTTAGTCAATTGGCATAGCACAGTTCACGTCCTACATCCTAATTTGGTGAGTAGCATTGGGGTCTTAAAAGCTTGCAAGTGACCATCTAAGATACAACTATTGGTCTCTACTTGTACGGAGCAAAAGAGAATGAAGGAAATCAAACATTCAAAGAATAAACTAGTCCACAGGGCTAATAGCCCACCTGAACCACAGCCTCTTCCTACCTGAGACGAGAAGAACTAGATGGTGCCTGGCTACCACTACCGATCATTCTGACCACAGTCACAATAGAAGGTCCCGGATAGAATGGAGAAAAATGTAGAACAAAACTCAAATTTCTAAAAAAGGCCAGACTTACTGGACCAATAGAGACGAGAGGAATCCCTGAGACTATTGCCCTAAGATAACTTTTGATCTTGGAATTGAAGCTATTTCTGCAGGTTATCTTTCAGCCAAATAGTAGATTGGCTTATAAAATAAACAATATCACCCATGAGTAATGTGCTCCCTTAAACAACTAACTATATGAGACCAAATGGTCAACATTTACCCAAAAGCAAAGATGAGAAGCCAAGGAGGGGAAGGGAAGCTAGATCAATGGAAACAGAACAAACAGAATGGAAATAATGAGAATGCTGATACATTGTAAAAATTGTAACCAATGGCATGGAACAATGTGTGTAAAAATGTTTAAAGGGGAACCTCATTTACTGTGTAAATGCTCACCTAAAACACAATAAAATATTATTTAAAAAAAAAAAAAGGGCGGCGAGGAAGCCCAACAGGCCAAGCAACTACTTGCATAAGTTAGAGAACTTACAAAAGTAGTATTCAGAAAATTAGGGCTTTTTTTTATTTCCTGGTGCACGATTATGTTGGGAGCTGCTCAGAGATAACATCAAAGGAAAGACTCTTCTGTTCTCACAAATGCCAGGCTGAAGGGAGGAAGCTCTTCAGTAACTGAAAATATAAATATACCTACACAAATATACTTGAGAAGACTGAACGAAGCTTTCCATTTTCAATAAAACCACTTTTACCATTTGCAAAAAAATACATAAATAAAAGATACTGCCAGCTTACTTTCCAAAAAAGGTCATAGTAATTCTCATCTTCCTCAGCAATGTGTGAGAGTTCCTATTTCCCCATATTCTTTCCAGTGCTGGATGCGAACAATGTTTTGATATATTGCCATTCTTAAGCTTGTGAACAGCTATCTAAGATACATTTAGTGATCCCATCCCATCCGGAGCAAAGGAGAATGAAGAAAACCAAAGACACAAGGAAAATATTAGGCCAAAGGACTAAAGGACTACATGAACAATAGCCTCCACCAGCTGGAAACCAGAAGAACTAGATGGTGCCTGGCTACCACCACGGACCACTCTGACAGGGATCACAATAGAGGGTCCCAGACAGAGCAGGAGAAAAATGCACAACAGAATTCAAATTCACACAAAAAAAGACCAGGCTTACTGGTCTGACAGAGACTGGAGGAGCCCCCAAGACTACGGCCACCAGAAACCCTGCTAACTCAGAACTGAAGCCACTCCTGAAGTCTGCCTTTGAGCCAAAAATTAGACAGGCCTATTAAGCAAACAATAACACACATGAGGAACGTGCTTCTTAGTTCAATCAAGTATATGAGACCAAATTGGCAACACCTGCCCAAAAGCAAAGGCGAAAAGACAGGAATACTGAATGTGTGGACATGGGGAACTTGCAGTGGAAAAGGGGGGAGTGCTGACATATTGTGAGATTGCAACCAATGTCACAAAACAATTTGTATGTAAATTTTTGAATGAGAAACTAATTTGCTCTGTAAACTTTCACATAAAGCACAATAAAAAAAAATTTTTAATTGCCTGCTCTTATTCTCAGCCCATTTTTTTCTGTTGTGTTGTTTATTGCTTTGCTATTAATTTATAGTTTTTTTAACTTTTATTGTGCTTTAAGTGAAAGTTTACAAACCAAGTCAGTCACTCACACAAAAATTTATGTACACCTTGCTGTATATTCCTAATTGCTCTCCCCCTAATGAGACAGCACACTCCTTGCCTCCACTCTCTCTTTTTGTGTCCATTCCACCAGCTTCTAGGAGTTCTTTTTTACATTAATGGTATTATTCCTTTCTCAGTGAATATTTTCTTCCATGTAACTTAGCTTATGGTGTCTTTTTAAAAAAAATTTGTGGTGCTAAAAATGTATATCAAAAGGTTTGCCATTTTAACTATTTTTAGGTGTACAATTCAGTGCCATTTATTACTTTCACCATGTTGTGCTACCATTGCCCATTTCTAAAAGTTTTACATCATCACAAACAGAAACTAAGTACCTTTTCAGCAATAGCTCCCATTTGCTCCTTCCCCCAGGCCCTGGTAACTATTCAAAGACTTTTATCTCTATGCATTTGTTTATTCTAGATATTTCATATAAGTGAGATCATATAATATTTTTCCTCTTGTGTCTGACATTTCACTCAGCATGTTTTCAAGGTTCATTCGTACCATAGCATGTATCAGAAATTCATTTCTTTTTATGACTGAATAATATTCCATTGTATTTATATACCATATTTTGTTTACGCATTCATCTGTTGATGGACACTTGGGTTGTTTCCACATTTTGACAATGGAGAGTAATGCTGAATGAACTTTGGTGTACACCTATCTGTTTGAATCCATGCTTTAAAGTCTTCTGGGTGCATACCTACTGGTGGAATTGCTGGGTCATATGATAATCCTATGTTTAACTTTTTGAAAACCCACCAAACTCTTTTGCACAGTGGCTGCACCATTTTACTTTTCCACCAGAAATGCACAAGGGTTCTGTTATGGATTGAATTACGTCCCCCAATAATATGTGTTCTAAATCCTAACCCCTATTCATTTTTGCTTGTTTTTTATGTAGTGATTTGTGCACTGAAGAGCTAGCAGTGAACACCGTTAGTCTCAGAGAAACGCGCACTAAAACCAAAATGAACCTACCTCTACATGTACAAAACAGAATGGCTAAAGTTAAAAAAAAATAAAACAACTGGTGTTAGATGGATATTGGCTGAAAGTGGAGAATACCAGAAAGATGTTTATGTTTTATTGCCTATGAAAATAAAAATTGACCGTGTGCATCATAACAAATTATGGATAACGTTTCAAAGAATGGGAATTCCAGAACACTTGATTGTGTTCTTATGGAACCTGTACATAGAACAAGAGAGTCATTTGAACAGTGCAAGGGGATACCGCGTGGTTTAAAATCAGGAAAGGTGTGTGTCAGGGTTGTATCCCTTCACCATATTTATTCCATCTGTATGCTGGGCAAATAATCCGAGAAACTGAACTATATAAAAAAGAACTCGGCATCAGGACTGGAGGAAGACTCGTTAATGACCTGTGATATGCAGATGACACAACTTTGCTTGCTGAAAGTGAAGAGAATTTGAAGCACTTACTATCAAACACTACAGCCTTAAGTATGGATTACACCTGAACATAAAGAAAACAAAAATCCTCACAACCAGACCAATAAGCAACATCACAATAAACAGAGGGAATACTGAAGTTGTCAAGAATTTCATTTTACTTGGATCCATAATCAATGCCCACGGAAGTAGCAGTTAAGAAATCATACAACATATTGCCTTGGGCAAATCTACTGCAAAAGACCTCTTTAAAGCAAAGATGTCACACTTTGAGGACTAAGGTACGTCTGACCCAAGCCATGGTATTTTCAGTCACCTCATACACATTTTTTTTTTTATACACATATGAAAGTTGGACAATGAATAAGAAAGACTGAAGAAGAATTGATGCCTTTGAATTATGGTGTTGACGAAGAATATTGAATATACCATGGACTGCCAGAAGAACAAACAAATCTGTCTTGGAAGAAGTACAGCCAGAATGCTCCTTAGAAGCAAAGATGGTGAAACTTTGTCTCATATACTTTGGACATGTTGTTAAGAGGGACCAGTCCCTGAAGAAGGACATCATGCTTGGTAAAGTAGAGGGTCAGTGAAAAAGAGGAAAACCTTCAATGAGAGGGATTGACACAGTGGCTGCAACAATGGGCTCAAACATAGCAACAATTGTGAGGTTGGCACAGGGCCGGACTGTGTTCTGTTCTGTCATACTCAGGATCGCTATGAGTTGGAACTGACTGGACAGCAGCTAACAACAACAGCATACAGGTGAATATAATCTCATCTGGGAATTGGGTTTTCTTTGTTATGTTAATGAGGCAATATTAGTGTAGGTTATGTCTTAAGCAAATCAGTTTTTTAAAAAAAAATTTGTTGTTGAAAATATACACAACAGAACATACAATTTCTACATGTACAATTCAGTGACATTGATTACATTCTTCAAGTTATGCAACCACTCTCACTCTCCTTTTTCAGGTTGTTCCTCCCCCATTAACTTAAACTCACTGCCTAATTGTTTCCTGTCTAATCTTTTGAGTTGCTGTTGTCAATTTCATCCCATATAGATAGATCATAGGAGAGCATGATGCTCAAGGCAGACATTCTTTGTGAATTAAGCTAAACTATTTTTTGGTTTTAAGAAGACTTAAGGGAATATGTACAAATATATATACATTTTTAATTTATTGTGCTTTAAGTGAAAGTTTACAAATCAAGTCAGTCTCTCATACAAAAACTTATACACACCTTGCTATGTGCTCCTAGCTGTTCTCCCCCTAATGAGATAGCACACTCCTCTCCACCCTGTATTCCCCATGTCCATTCAACCAGCTCCTATCCCCCTCTGTCTTCTCACTTCCAGACAGAAGTTGCCCACATAGTCTCATGTGTCTACTTGAGCCAAGAAGTTCACTCCTTATCAGTATCATTTTCTGTCTTATCGTCCAGTCCAATCTCTGTCTGAAGAGTTGGCTTCAGGGATGGTTCCAGTTTTGGGCTAACAGAAGGTCCGGAGACCATGACCTACGGGGTCCCTCTAGTCTCAGTCAGACTGTTAAGTCTGGTCTTTTTTATGAGAATTTGAGGTCTGCACCCCACTGTTCTCCTGCTCCATCAGGGATTCTCTGCTGTGTTCTTCAGGGAACATTTTCAGTTTAGGGTTTAAAGATGATCTAGAACAATAGTTTCAGAAAGTCTGGATCCCATGAGAATTTGAAATTCTGTCCTGTATTTTCCCCCTTTTAAGCAAGATTTTCTATAGAACCTTTGATCAAAGTGTTCAGTAATGGTAGCTGGGCATCATTCAGTTCTTCTGGTCTAACGGCAAGGGAGGCAGTTGTTCTCGAAGGCAATTAGCCACACATTCCATTTCCTTCTATTCCTGACTCTCCTTCTTCCTCTGTTGCTCCAGGCAAATAGAGACCAGTTGTTGTACTTTGAATGGCCGCTTGCAAGCCAATCATTTTCGAGATATAAAAGCAGCAACTTAGGCACAGGAGCAAGTACAAACTGGGGAAGATTGATGCCGCACGGCAATCGCCAAGGAGCCGAGGAACAGAAGCTGAAGAGAGACAAGGACCCTTCCCCCAGAGTCAGCAGAGAAAGAAAGCCTTCGCCTAGAGCCAGTGCCCTGAATTCAAACTTCTGATCTCCTGTGAGAAAAACAAATTTTTGTTAAGGCCAGCCACTTGTGGTATTTCTGTCATAGCAGCACTAAGTAACTAAGACGGGTTCCAATTTCTCTATATCCTTGCCAAAACTTCCTAGTTCCTGCTTTTCTGATAATAACCATTGTAGTGGGTGTGTTGCGCAGTGGTTAAAGCAATTGACTGCTAATCGAAAGGTCAGTGGTTCGAAACCACCAGTCCTCCTCAAAAGAAAGATGTGGCAGTCTGCTTCTGTAGAGATTTACAGCCTTAGAAACCCTATGGGGTCACTATGAGTTGGAATCAACGTGGCAGTGGGTTTAGTGGATGTGAGGTGATATCTCATTGTGGCTTTGATTTGCATTTTCCTAATGGAAACCCTTGTGGCATAGTGGTTAAGTGCTACAGCTGCTAACCAGAAAGGTCAGCAGTTCAAATCCACCAGGCACTGCTTGGAAACCCTATGGGGCAAGTTCTACTCTGTCATATAGGATTGCTATGAGTTGGAATTGGCTTGACGGCTCGACGGCAATGTGTTTGATTTGGTTTTGGAATGGCCAACGATTGGGTTTTTTGGCTTTAATGATGTTGGGGATCTTTTCATGTGTTTATTGGCCATTTGTATTATATCTGCTGCAAAAGACCTCTTTAAAATCTTAAAAAGCAATGATGTCACTTTGATGCCTAAGGTACCCCTGACCCAAGCCGTAGTATTTTTAATCACCTCAGATGCATGCCCTGTAGGGTGGCTGTGAGTCAGAATCAACTTGACAGCAATTTTTTTTTTTTTAACGCATGCAAAAGCTGGAAAATGAAAAAGGAAGACTGAAGAAAAATTGATGATTTTGAATTTTGGTGTTAGTGAAAAGTATTGAATATACCATGGACTACCAGAAGAGCAAACAAATCTGTCTTGGAAAAAGTACAGCCAGAATGCTCCTTAGAAGCAAGAATGGCAAGACTTTGCTCACTTACTTTGGACAGACAAACAGGAGGGGCTAATCCCTGGAGAAGGACATCATGCTTGGTAAAGTAAAGGGTCATCAAAAAAGAGGGAGACCTTCAACAAGACAGATTGGCACAGTGGCTGCAACAATGGGCTCAAACATACCTAACTATTGTGAGGATGGCACAGGACCAAGCAACGTTTCGTTCTGTTGTACATAGATTCACTATGAGTCAGAACCCACTCAACAGCACCTAACAATCACAACAACAACAACTACTTCTTTGGAGAAATGTCTAAGTCCTTTGCCCATTTATTAATTGGGTTGTTTGTCTTTTTGTTGTTGAATTGTAGAAGTTCTTCATATATTCTGGACATTAAACCCTCAAATCCCAAATATTTTCTCCCATTCTGTGGGTTGTCTTTTCACTTTTTTAGTAAAGTTCTTCGATGTACAAAAGTTTTTCATTTTGATGAAGTTCAGTTTATCTCTTTTTTCTTCGGTTGCTCATGCTTTCGGTGTCATATCTAAGTTTATGGAATATTTTGATTAAAAAAATTTAACAAAATGGCTGCTAAGGACCTACTACTATTATCAGGTGAATTTAGTGTGATGGGAGGTGGGGAAAGCAGTTCGCAGAAAATAAGAACCTGGACAGAAAACCTGAGTGCCTGCTAAGTTAAATTTTTTTAAAGATGTTGCCTTTCTAGCAAAGAAATACAAGGAAATGACAGGAGGCACTGTATATGGGTGCTACTAACTACCTACCCCCACGTGTCTGTCAGTTCGTGGTACTGTGGGGGCTTGCATGTTGCTGTGATGCTGGAAGCTATGCCATCGGTATTAAGATACCAGCAGGGTCACCCATGGAGGACAGGTTTCAGCTGAGCTTCCAGATTAAGACAGACTAGGAAGAAGGACCCAGCAGCCTACTTCTGAAAAGAATTACTGTGAAAACCTTATGAATAGCAGTGGAACATTGTCTGATACAGCCTGGAAGATGGGCCCCCCACGTTGGAAGGCACTCAAAAGACCCCTGGGGAAGAGCTGTTTCCTCAAAGAAGAGTCGACCTTAATGATATGAATGGAGTAAAGCTTTCAGGACCTTCATTTGCTGATGTGGCACGACTCAAAGTGAGAAGAAACAGCTGCGAACATCCATTAATAATCGAAACCTGGAATGTACAAAGCACGAATCTAGGAAAATTGGAAATCATCAGAAATAAGATGGAACCTATAAACATCGATATCCTAGGCATTAGGAAGCTGAAATGGACTGGTATTGGCCATTTTGAATCAGAAAATCATATAGTCTACTATGCCAGGAATGACAACTTGAAGAGGAATGGTGTTGCATTCATCATCAAAAAGAACATCTCAAGATATATCCTAAAGTACGACACTGTCAGTGATAGGGTAATATTCATACACCTAGAAGGAAGACAAGTTAATACGACTATTAGTCAAACTTAGCACCAACCACTAAGGCCAAAAATGAAGAAATTGAAGATTTTTATGAGATTCTGCAGTTTGAAATTGATCAAAAATGCAATCAGAATGCATTTATAATTACTGGTGATTGGAATGTGAAAGTTAGAAACAAAGAAGAAGGATTGGTAGTTGGAAAACATGGCCTTAGTGATAGAAAAAATGACAGAGATGGAATGATAGAATTTTGCAAGACCAACAACTTCTTCATTGCAAATACCTTTTTTCACCAACATAAACAGCGACTATACACATGGACCTCGCCAGATGGAATACGCAGGAATCAAATTGACTACATCTGTGGAAAGAGATGATGGAAAAGCTTAATATCATCAGTCAGAACAAGGCCAGGGGCTGACTGTGGAACAGGCCATTAATAGCTCATATGCAAGTTCAAGCTGAAACTGAAGAAAATCAGAGCAAGTCCACAAGAGCCAAAATATGACCTTGAGTATATCCCACCTAAATTTAGAGACCATCTGAAGGACAGATTTAACGCATTGAGCACTAGTGACCGAAGACCAGACGAGTTGTGGAATGACATCAAGGACATCATACATGAAGAAAGAAGAGGTCATTGAAAAGACAGAAAAGCAAGAAAAGACCAAGATGGATGTCAGAGGAGACTCTGAAACTTGCTCTCGAACATTGAGCAGCTAAAGCAAAAGGAAGAAATGATGAAGTAAAAGAACTGAACAGAAGATTTCAAAGGGCAGCTTGAGAAGACAAGGTAAAGTATTACAATAACGTGTAAAGAGCTGGAGATAGGAAACCAAAAGGGAAGAACATGCTTGGCGTTTCTCAAGCTGAAAGAGCTGAAGAAAAAATTTAAGCCTCGAGTTGCAATAGTGAAGGATTCCATGGGGAAAATACTAAACGTTGGCAGAAAGCATCAAAAGAAGATGGAAAGGATACACAGTCATTATACCAAAAAGAATTAGTTGACATTCAACAGTTTCAAGAGGTAGCATATGATCAGGAACCAATGGTACTGAAGGAAGAAGTCCAAGCTGCACTGAGGACATTGATGAAAACCAAGGCTCCAGGAATTGACAGAATGTCAATTGAGATGTTTCAACAAACGATGCAGCACTGGAGGTGCTCACTCATCTATCCAAAGAAATTTGGAAGACAGCCTCCTGGCCAACTGACTGGGAGAGATCCGTATTTGTGCCTTGGGATCCAACCTAATGTGGAAATTATCAAACAATATCATTAATATCACACGCAAGCAAACTTTTGCTGAAGATCTTTCAAAAGTGGCTACAGCAGTATATTGACAGGGAACTGCCAGAAATTCAGGCTGGATTCAGAAGAGGACATGGAACCAGGGATATCATTGCTGATGTCAGATGGATCCTGGCTGAAAGCAGAGAATACCAGAAGGATGTTTATCTGTGTTTTACTGACTAAGCAAAGGCATTCGACTGTGTGGATCATAACAAATTATGGATAACACTGTGAAGAACGGGAATTCCGGAACACTTACTTGTGCTCAGGAGGAACCTGTACATAGGTCAAGAGGCAGTTGTTTGGACAGAACATGGGGATATTGAGCAGTTTAAAGTCAGGAAAAGTGTGCATCAGGGTTGTATCCTTTCACCATACCTGTTCAATCTGTATGCTGAGCAAATAATCCAAGAAGCTGGACTGTATGAAGAAGAGCGGGGCATCAAGACTGGAGGAAGACTCATTAACAACCTGCGTTATGCAGATGACACAACCTTGCTTGCTGAAAGTGAAGAGGACTTGAAGTACTTACTGATGAAGATCAAAGACCACAGCCTTCAGTATGGATTACACCTCAACATACAGAAAACAAAAGTCCTCACAACTGGACCAATAAGGCATATCATGATAAATGGAGAAAAGATTGAAGCTGTCAAAGATTTCATTTTACTTGGATCCACAATCAACACCCATGAAAGTGGCAGCCAAGAAATCAAAAGACACATTGCACTGGGCAAATGTGCTGCAAAGGACCTCTTTAAAGTGTTGAAAAGAAAAGATGTCACCTAGGAGACTAAGGTGCGCCTGACCCAAGCCATGGTATTTTCAATGCATCATATGCATGCAAAAGCTAGACAGTGATTAAGGAAGGCCAAAGAAGAATTGACGCCTTTGAATTGTGGTGTTGGTGAAGAATACTGAATATACCATGGACTGCCAAAAGAACAAACAAATCTGTCTTGGAAGAAGTACAACGAGAATGCTCCTTAGAAGCAAAGACAGTGAGACTGTGTCTTACATACTTTGGACATGCTGTCAGGAGGGATTAGTCCCTGGAGCAGCACATCATGCTTGGTAAAGTACAGGGTCAGTGGAAAAGAGGAAGACCCTCAAAGAGATGGGCTGACACAGTGGCTGCAACAATGCGCTCAAGCATAACAATGACTGTAAGGGTGGCGCAGGACCGGGCAGTGTTTCCTTCTGTGATACATAGGGTTGCTAGGAGCTGGATCTGACTCTACAGCACCTAACAACAACAAAACAACAACTACCTAAGTCATGATGTACTTGCCACCATTCATTCATTTATTGCTCCAATCATTTCAGTTATTCCTTCAACAAATATTTATTAAGCACGTATAATGTACCAAGCACAGTATTAGAATACAAAGATAGCTAACACATCAGTTCTTAGATAATTAACACATTGAGAGGCTCATAGTATGTTTGAGGAGGTAGAAATGTTAACTTACCAATTAGAGCAAAAAGATGAGTACCATAATAAAAAGATGATGGACCTCAAGCTAGGGGAGACTAGGGGAGTTGTAGTGGACATAAGAAGTGAAGGGAGTTGGGTTATATTTTAAAGGTAACACTGAAAAGCCTTGCTGATAATTGACTATAGATATCAGGGAAAGAGGAATCAAAGATGACTCCTAGATCTGAGCAACTGTGAATATACAGAACAGCCTTTTACTGAGCTAGAGAAAATCGAGGGCACAGAGGTTTAAAGGAGAAAAATCAAGCGTTCTATTTTAGATATGTTAAGCTTGAGATGCTGACTAGAGATCCTAGTGGATTTGCTAAGTATACACAGTATTTAATGTATGAATCTGGGAGCTCAGGGAGGAAAAGCTAGATTGTAAATTATAGGTGGTCAATGGCAGATGGATGGTATTTAAAGCTATGGAATTGGAAGGAACCACCAAGGAGAAAGTGTGAATAGAGGAGAAAAGAGCTGAAGACAGAACCAATGTTTAGAAATTAGATAAAGAGAAGGATCCAACCAAGATGACTGAGGGGTGACCAAGAATCCAAGAAAATTAATTATTTCAAAGAGGGACTAATCAACAGGGTTGAATATTGTTGAGAAGTTAAGATGAGGGCAGAGATACAGCCGTTGGATTTGGCAAGATGGAGGGCATAACTTGAACAAGGCAGTTTCAGTGGAATGGTGGGGACAAAAACTAGATTTGAGTGGGTTGAAGAGAGAATGGAGATGAAGAAGAAGACACAGCGAATATAGACAAACCCTTGCGTAGTGTTGTAAAGAAATAGGATGATAACTGGAGGGAGCGGCAAGTCATGGAAAACTTAAAAAAAAATTTTTTAATAGATAGCATTACGTGGTATAAAAGTTTAAAGTTAAAAAAGGTATACAGGGAAAAGTCTCACTCCCATACCTTTCTTCTCTAATTTCAATGTTTCCCTCTCTATTTTCAATGTTTCCAGCCTCTTATGAACCCTTCCGAAAATAGTCTCTGCATATACAAGCAAATATATATATATGTTCTTTCCACTTCCCTCATTTTAAACAAATACACAAATGTTAGCTCACTGAATACACTGTTTCTGTCCCTTGCTTTTTTACTTATCAGCATATCTTGGAGATTGTTACATATACGAATACAAAAAGAGCGTCTGCTTTCTTTCTTTATGACTATATCGTATTGTCGTACCGTGATTTATATACACAAACTCCTAGTGATCCCTATTGATGAATATTTAGGTTGTTTCCAATCTTTTGCTCTTACAAACAAAGCTGCAGTGAATAATTTTGTACATAGGTCTTTTCACATGTGTGGCAATATATCTGTAGGAAAAAATTACTTAGAGGAATGTGAGTCAAATGGTTAGATCACTGTGAGTTTGATAGATATTGTACCAATATCTCTCCCACCAGCAATATATGAGAGGGCCTGTTTCCCTATACAGTGTGCTATCAATTTTTTTTATCTTTGCCAATCTGATAGGTGAAAAATGGACTCTTGGTGTACTTTTTATTTCCATTCCTTTTATTTTGAGTGAGGTTGAATACTCTGAAAAGTTTAAGAGTTATTTGTATTTTTTTCTTTGAATTGTCTCCTCTTATCTTTTGCTTATTTTTCTAATGAGCTGTTAGTCTTTTCTTATTGATTTGTAAGTGCTCTTAATATACCACGGACATTATCCCTCTGTTTGTGATATGAGTTGCAATTATGGCTTTTTTCCTTGTTTATGGTGATATTTTTCATGCAGAAATTTTTTAATTTTTTGTCTCTTTTACTTTTTATTGTGCTTTAAGTGAAAGTTTACAAATCAAGTCAGGCTCTCATACAAAAATTTATATACACCTCGCTATATACTCCTAGTTGCTCTCCCCCTATTGAGACAGCACACTCCTCCTCTCCACTCTCTATTTCCGTGTCCATTCAGCCAGCATCTGTCTTCTCATCTCTACTCCAGACACAAGCTGCCCACAGAGTCTCATGTGTCTGCTTGAGCCAAGAAGCTCACTCCTCACAGTATCATATTCTATCTTATAGTCCAGTCGAATCCTGTCTAAAGAGTTGGCTTTGGGAATGGTTCCTGTCTTGGGCTAACAGACAGTCAGGGACCATGACCTCTGGGGTCCTTCTAGTCTCAGTCAGACCATTAAGCCTGGTCTTTTTTTTTTTTTACAAGAATTTGAGGTCTGCATCCCACTGTTCTCCTACTCCATCTGGGATTGTCTGTTGTGTTCCCTGTCAGGGCAGTCATTGGTGGTAGCCGGGCACCATCTAGTTCTTCTGGCCTCAGGATGATGTAGACTCTGGCTTATGTGGTCCTTTCTGTCCTTTGGCTCATAATTACCTTGTGTTCTTCATTCCTCTTTGCTCCAGGTGGGTTGGGACCAATTGATGCATCTTAGATGGCCGCTCGCTAGCGTTTAAGACCCCAGACGCCACTCTCCAAAGTGGAATGCAGGATGTTTTCTTAATAGTTTTAATTATGCCAATTGAACTAGATGTCCCCTATTGTCTTATTTGTTGACCCCATCCTTTTCAGTCTTCACCACTACTATCTAGTCCAAGTTACCATCACCTCTTACCTGCAGAATTATGAAAGATCCTCTTGCTTCCAGTGTGGCCTCCCTCCAGTTCTTTCTCCACATTGCAGAGAGTTCTTTTCAGAATGTCAGTCGGGTTGTTACCCGTTTCTTTAAAAATAGAAATTTTTAATTTTTATGTAGTTGAATTTATCTGAGTTTTGTGTCATACTGAAGCTTTCTCCACTCCAAAATTATTTTTTAATTTCCCATAAGAGTTTTTTTTTTAAATATGAGGAAGGAGATACTAGAGTTGCTTGCATGTTTTCAGTAGAAAGGGAGAGACTGATGATGCATTACTGTGACTTCCTCTTTTTGGCTATATATGATGTAAATGAAAAACGTCTGAGTATGGGAACACTGTCAGGTATGAACTTAAGTTTCGTCTTTGCTTCTTTACCAGGATTGTGTTTCATGCTGGTCATTATACTTTGGCAATTTAAGATAGATTTGGTTTTGTTATTGCTATAGAACTATTCTTTTTATATGGTACGATAAGATAAACAGTCAGAAAGACCACCAGCGAAAGACATGACCTCATTATTTTGAAGATGAAATTCTATATGGGCACATTAGCATGAAAAAAAAAATTTTTTTTTTTTTTTACATTAGCATGAATAAGTTTATACTAGTAGCCACTGCAATAAGAACTGGAAGTATCAGGAGAAAATTAACTGATTGAACCCTCACTCATCCCTAATTTAGTTGATACTCTTGCTAGTTTTAATTAGCGTGTACACTAATTAGAAAATTTGTATAAGCAGCTTTGGTTGAACTCAGAAAGGCAGATCATGATAACATCAATGGCAGTGAGTTTGGTGGGTAGTATAACATGATGCTTTAGATGAGTTTTTTCTGAGAATTTAACAGTTCTTTTGCAAATTTGCAGTTACATAAAATTAAAATTGACCCTCCCCCCGCCCAAAAAAAACCCTATCTTCTGACTTGTTGACACCATAATAATAGTATTTGTACCCATGGCCATTTATGAATTTTACTGTAACTACTATCTGTCTTGAGGCATTTGCTCTGGGCTTTACTATTCTATGTATCATGAATCATCGAAATCCTCTGTTATCACTTGGACTTTCTATGTATTTTGAATGACATGCTCCTTCAAAGGAGCCCTTCTACTTGCGGAATCTGTACCTAGTATCCTTGGATTTGCTAGTTCACCATAAACAGGGATCTGTATCTCTTACAAAACGTGCATTTCCTGTGTTCTCTGCCTGCTGAACTGGAATAGCAGTTGGACCAGGAGATGCTCCTATCTTTCCTCTGATTTACTGTCTCCCTGGGTAGGACCTCTATTTAAATTTGGTTTGGACAAGAGGTATTATTAGAAGGCTTTATTCTTAACTCAATATAATTGAATATATCACAACAAAGTAAAGCATCCCCAAATCTGTAATATTGAGTGAGATGGCATACTCTAACTCTTGAAGAGTATTGTGGGAAGCCCATCTTTACTTACTCCACAAATTGATCACCTCTCAGTTTATCACTCAGTAAGCACTTATTGAAAACCTTTGTGGTGGGCACTTGAAAATGCTGGAGATACGAAGATGAATAAGCTGAGGTCCTTGCCCTCAAAGAGCTCACAGTCCAGTAGGGGAGACTAGCAGTTACTACCTGGTGTGATAATGCTACAGTGGAAGCATATAAGTGTCTTATATGAAGGAAATTTGAGGAGAGGCACCATTATAATATGTTTTAGTGATCTGAAGTTTTGGAAGCAAATCACTCTTGGATTTGGGATTCTTTTGTTCGTTGTTAGATAATTACTAAAAAAAATTTTTTTGAATGCCTTCTGAATGCTGGGAGTTGTGTTTAATGAAAATATGAGTGATTGTGATGTGGTTTCTGCCCCAGTATAGGCAATAGACATTAAACAAATGCTATAGAGTTATATATCTTAAGGGTAAGAGGAGAAGAACATGGTATTTTGAAAGATGACAGGGGATTTAGGTGGACAGAAATCCACTTAGCATGTTGTATTAGTTATCTACTGCTTTATAACAAATTAGTCCCAAAATGTAGCAGCTTAGGACAATAACAAACATTTATTATTTCACATATCTTCTGTGAGTCAGAATGTCAGGAGTGTCTAAATAGTGTGGTTCTGGCTCAGAGTCTCCCATGAATTTATAGTCAAAATGTTGGTAGAGATTGCAGTCATCTGAAGGCTTAACTGAGGAAGAAAGATCCAATTCCAAGATGGCTTACCACATGGCTGTTGGTGGCAAGCCTCAATTTCTTGCCTCATGGACCTGTCCATATGGCTGCTTGAGTGTCTTTAAGATAAAGCAGCTAATTTACCCCAGAGAGAATGATCTAAGAAAAAGCAAGGCAGAAGCCTCAATGTCTTTTATGGCCTAACCTCAGGAGTCCTATACCTTTATTTTCATAATATCCTATTGGTTACATAGGTCATCCTTCTCAATTGTGGGAAGAAGCATGAATACCAGGATGTGAAGAGCATTGGGAGCCATCTTGGAGACTGCCTGTCTACCACATATATAAATTTCTCAAAACAAATTTGCTGAAGAAGAGCCCAAAACAGCCATTTTATAAACAGTATCTGTTTGTCTTACTAGGAGAAGGTCATATTCAACTGATATCAGTAGAGAGGATTTGTATGGTCCTGTTTCCTGCCTAATTAGGACCCCACCCCTTCCTACCTTCCTTCTAGAAATTATATATAGAGTACCCATTTGGAGCTCAGCTTTGCTCAGTTCAGAGAGATATAAAATAGAATACCTGTCCATGTTCTGCTGGAGGTAAGCTTACTGTACAAATGTGATAATGGAGGCATGAGCAATTAGGTTGGAGAGGGAATATCTAAGTAGAGCAGGGGTCAACAAACAACAGTCCATGGGCCAAATCCAGCCCACTGCCTGTTTTTATAAACAAAGTTTTGTTGGAAAACAGACACTCCCATTTGTCTATTGTTTGTGGTTGCTTTTGCACTACAAAACGGTCGAGTTGAACCGTTTTAATAGAGACCTTATGTGGTGCTCTTGATTTTGGCCTGTAAAGCCTAAAATATTTACTATCTAGTTGTTTACAGAAAAGGTTTGCCAAGCCCATGTTTAGAGGAATTAGAGACTGACTACATCCCAAAGAGGTGACATTTGAGTGGAGAATTGGGGGAGCCACAGGAGCATTTCTGGTAGAGGGGGCAACATGAGAAAAGGTACAGAGGGGTGTTTCACTGGCGAGGAGTCCTTTATTGGAGTGAAAACAACACTAGGTTAACCCTACTTTTAATCACTGTAGCTTATAACTGCAGGAACTGAAGGGACAAGACACTAACAAGAAAAATACAAGACCCAACATCAATATGGAGCCACAGTTCACTGCCCACATCCCCACTTCCCCCTGCTCCTCACACAAAGATCCAAAGCAAAGCTTTGAATGGTGAACCGTTGCCCTTTGTAAATTGTTTGAATGGAGTTTTGACCACAACTGAGCTTTGCCCCCAGCTTTGATGGAGTGGACAGTCTAAAGAAAGAACTCCTAGAATCCAAACCCTGTTTACAAGGAAGATGAGATGAGGTATACAGAAAGCCAAGTATTAAAAGATGAAACTGTAAATCCCAAAATCTGAGATAAGGAAAAAAAAAAAAAGTCATGGAAAAAAAACCTCGAGGATGGAGTTGGCCAGAGAATCATGGAAGAGTATAGCTCTGGGTAGAAGTTTGAGCAAAAACTCTAATCCAGTAGCTGTAGAGGTATATATATAGCTAATTATAGCATAAAACAAACCTTAGGCAGAACCAGAAAATGGAAAAAAGAACATGGATTAAGTGAGGCAAACCAGAATTGGTGTTTGTCACAATTAAAAGAAAAAAGAGAGAAAAACCAAAGAATTAAAGACTTCAGAAAGCTGCTGTAAATATTAAATAAAAACTCAGAAAAGCACAATTATCATTATTTTTTTTTTTTCTGAGGGAACTATGTTGTGAATGGCTTCTCTGATTAGTCATTTCCTACATCTTCACAGGAGACACAGAAGACCCTTGTTCCTTTTAAGCCAGGTGGACCCATCTAAATATGTTCTTATCACAAGTGTTTAAGGAAATTGCCCAAGACTCCTTCTTATTGAACTGCTTCTGTACTTGTTCACACCACAGGCTCAACTCTATATTCCATCATCCTAGTACTGCCATTGTACTCAAGATGGGGTGTTCATATTCCTGATGGCCCAATATTTGAATATTGGCTTTCACTAGGTGGCCTTAGATCTGCTCTTATGGAATCCGTTTGGCCTTCCGCCCCATCTGGGCTAGTCCAAGCTGCCTTCTTCAGCCCTCAAAGGGGGTGATTATAGCAGCAGGGAAGAACCACTTCCATTTTATCTTCTAATACTAATTGCTGATTGCAAACACAGCTGGTATGCTAAATGTATTACCACTAGGTCCATGGTCAAGTTGGCCACAATCACCAGAAGACATGCTGAATACCCTCTTATTACCTCAGGAATAGTATAAAGCCAGGGAGCTTGGCTTAATGGAAAGAATGAAGATTTTGAATTCAGAGTTGGATTTGAATCTTAGTTCTTCCACTTAATACTCCTGTGACCCTGGTTAAGTTACTTTATGTCTATTAGCCTCAGTTTTCTGCAGATGTAAAATAGGGTTATCTACTTTGCAGTGCTATTCTAAGTATTACTGTTTTTGTTTGTTGCCGTGGACTCAATTCTGACTCATGGAGACCCCATGTGTATAGAGTAGAATGGCTCCATAGGGTTTTCAAGGCTGTGACCTTTCAGAAGCAGATTGCCAGGTCTGTCTTCCAAGGTGCCTCTGGGTGGGTTTGAACTACCAATATTCTGGCTAGTAGTTCAGTGCTTAACTGTTTGTCCTACCCAGGGCCTCCTTGTTTTAAGTATAGGAAAGAATATATGTATACCTGACATATAATGAACACTCAATTTTAAATGGTAGCTGTTACAGTTAAAAAATTTAAAGATTGATTTTAACTTAAAACTCTTACTAGGGCCCATTTCTTATCAGAAACATAGAATAAGAGTACTAATCATTATATTTGGAAGGCTCCCTGTAACCTTCTGTAAAAAACAAACAAAAACAATTACCATAGAGTTGGTTCCGACCCATGATGATCCCATGTGTTGTAGAATAGAACTACGCTCCATAGGGTGTTCAAGGCTGTGACCTTTCAGAAGCAGATAGCCATGCCTTTCTTCCAAGGCACCTTTGAATGGGTTCGAGCTGCCAACCTTTCGAGTAGTAGTAGAGCATTTAACCATTTACACCACCCAGGAACGCCAATCTTTTATAAAACAAAAACAAAAAACAACCCTTCGCTGTCAAGTTGACTCTGACTCATGGCTACCCCACGTGTGTCAGAGTAGAACTGTGCTTCATAGGGCTTTCAATGGCTGTAATCTTATGGAAGTAGGTCACCAGGCTTTTCTTCCATGGTGCCACTGGGTGGATCTGAACCACCCAGGGGCCTCATCTCCTATAAGATGAGCTTTAAATCTAAGTTTTTCTAAGTTACTTAGATTTCTTTATGCACCTTTTAGAAGGGGAGCCCTGGTGGCACAGTGGTTAAGCACTCAGCTTCTAACTGAAAGGTCTGCGGTTTGAACCCATGAGCCACTATGTGGAGAAAGATGTGGCAGTCTGCTTCTGTAAAAATCACAGCCTTGGAAACCCTATGCGGCAGTTCTATTCTGTCCTATAGGGTCACTATGAGTTGGAATTGACTTGACAATGGGTTTGATTTATGCGTACCTTTTTTTTTTTTGGAAGGACTAAAGGTTTGAAACTAGAAATCAGGAGGAGTTTAAAAGAATAGAAATAAAGGAGAACTTTTTTTCCCCTTATAATCCTCTTTATCTTGGTTGGTTCTGTTGTAATGTCATCCATTTCATTTTTTTTTTTTAATTGCACTTTAGGTGAAGGTTTACAGAGCAAATTAGTTTCTCATTAAACAATTAATACACATATTGTTTTGTGACATTGGTTGCCAACCCCAAACTTTTTTTTTTAATTTATTATGCTTTAAGTGAAAGTTTACAAATCAAGTCAGTCTCTCATACAAAAACTTATATACACCTTGCTATGTGCTCCTAGCTGTTCTCCCCCTAATGAGATAGCACACTCCTCTCCACCCTGTATTCCCCATGTCCATTCAACCAGCTCCTATCCCCCTCTGTCTTCTCACTTCCAGACAGAAGTTGCCCACATAGTCTCATGTGCCTACTTGAGCCAAGAAGTTCACTCCTCATCAGTATCATTTTCTGTCTTATCGTCCAGTCCAATCTGTCTGAAGAGTTGGCTTCAGGGATGGTTCCAGTTTTGGGCTAACAGAAGGTCCGGGGACCATGACCTCCGGGGTCCCTCTAGTCTCAGTTGGACCGTTAAGTCTGGTCTTTTAATGAGAATTTGAGGTCTGCATCCCACTGTTCTCCTGCTCCCTCAGGGATTCTCTGTTGTATTCCCTGTCAGGGCAGTCATCGGTTGTAGCCGGGCACCATCTAGTTCTCCTGGTCTCAGGCTGAGGTAGTCTCTGGTTTACGTGGCCCTTTCTGTCTCTTAGGCTCATGTTTACCTTGTGTCTTTGGTGTTCCTCATTCTTCTTTGCTCCAGGTGTACTGAGACCAATTGATGCATCTTAGATGGCTGCTTGCTAGCATTTAAGACCCCAGATACCACTCTCCAAAGTGGGATGTAGAACATTTTCTTAACACATTTTGTTTTGCCAATTGACCTAGATGTCTTCTGAAACCATGGTCCCCAGACCCCCGTCCCTGCTACCGTGGCCTTCAAAGCATTCAGTTGTATTCAGGAAACTTCTTACTTTTGGTTTAGTCCAGTTGTGCTGACCTCCAAAGGAGAAATTTTAATGGAAAAGGAAAATCATACCTGACTTAACTGCGTTAGCAGAAAAGTACTACGACAATGCTTCAGTCTTGTACAGAAGTAATTTTTCCAATCATCTAGGGCAACTGTAGGGAAAATTGACAATGCTATAGCAACTGAAAAGAACCATAGAGCTGCCTTTGAAAAGCCAATACTGTTCACTTCCAGGAAAGACTCTCAGATTCAAAACCTATTTGCTCTTACTTTACACACAATGCTAACAAACTTGGTTATCTGGTTTCCTAGGACACCAGAAGAGGACTGCTAAAGTAGGAGCCCAGGAAATAGCAAGATGTGCTATCTAACAGCTAAACAGAATGGGTGGGGGGGCGGATAACCCAGAAAGAAAACTATTTAACAGACATAAAAGAACTCAAAAGCATTTTAACTTTGGATCATTTTGGGTAGAACAAACTCCTAGCCTATTTTACTACGTCCCGAAGATACATTACTTTATAGTCTAGTTCTGAATGTTGATAATGATCAAGACATCAAGAAGAGGTTAAATTATATTTGCTATATCTTTCAGGAAGGCAGGGATATATTTTGCTTAAAAGATTTCCTTAAGGGCAGATTTTGTAACTATTTTGTATTTAAAGGGACTAGTTTCGATTATTTATAAAATGAATTCATGTTTTTCACATTCTCTAAAGGTGTTAAATAAATGAAGCTTCACTAAATTGTAACAGCAAAGTCAGAGTAAATACATGCCTGTTTATACTGACGGATCTTCTAAATGTGTCTTTAGATCTGGTTGGTTGATTTGACCCCCAAGCAAGAGAATAAATAATGCATTCCTCCACAAGCTGGCTAACAGTAAAAGTTTAACAAGCTCCCATTGGTATGCCTAGCCCTGTGGAAGACAAGAGGAGTAGAAAATAGGAAAGGTATGTAACACTTTGTTCTGAGTTCCTAGGGCTTAAGGGATGATCATGTAAACAAACCCACAATGTAAATTATTTATATTATTAAAGCTATATGAATTTACAAACATTATATATAAAAAACAATTTCTAATAATGCCTAATATATATAGGTAATAGTTTATGAACGCATTAATATGGTGAAGTCCATTAATGTTTTGGTTCTCAACAGTTGTGATACCTTTGGAAACCCTGGTGGTGTAGTGGTTAAGTGCTACGGGTGCTAACCAAAGGGACAGCAGTTAGAATCCGCCAGGTGCTCCTTGGAAACTCTATGGGGCAGTTCTACTCTGTCCTACAGGGCCGCTATGAGTTGGAATCAACTCGACGGCACTGGGTTTGGTTTTGGCTCTCAAGGGGTTATTCAAGGGTCAGAGTAACTTGAAGGCAGAAGGTTCTGTAAAGCTACCAGCCAGGGCCACCTGAGCCCATCTGCTTTTCTACCTTGCTTTCCAAGGCAGCCAGGTCTTTCTTGCCTGCTTTAATCAGGGATAGCAGGACTCATCAAGGCATACTGAACAAACCAGCCAAGCATGTGACAGGTCTTTTAGGACTGTAGTCTACTATTATATCCTCCTCCAGAAGCTAAACCCCATGAGAGGTGGAACATAGTATTAAAATATTTTTTGAATGAATATGATAGAGTGGCAATGAGAGCTTGAGGTGGAATAGGCACCTGGAGCCTTAGTTTGGAAAGCTCTTCCCTGGAATAAGGGCATGACCTGGGAATATATGGGCTACTCTTATGGTGTAGGATAGTGTATGATAATCTGTATTGGACCATATGCCCCCGAATGAACTCAGGTAAAGGCCCAAATTCAGGTGTGAGCATCTAGGGAAACTGTTTTTGTTAATATGCTATTTTTCTTTGGGACTGATATTTAGGTATGTATGTTTCATAGCAAAAATTTGGCTTTATCACGGCCCCATACTCTCTGTTAACCCAGAACTGAGGCCATTCTTGAAGCCAGCTCTTCAGACAAAGATTAGACTGGACTAAACCAACTCTGGACTAAAACAAAAACCCTGGACTATAAAACATAAAATGATACTCATGAGGAGTGTGCTTCTTAGTAGAAGACTAAATGGGCGGCTCCTGTCTGGAGGCAGAATGGGAGGGCAGAAAGGGATAGGAGCTCCTTCAATGGATACAGGAAATAAATAGAGATAGGGAGGATGGAGAGGGGGAGTGTGCTGTCACATTGTGAGCACTGCAACTAGGGTCACATAACAACATGTATAAATTTTTGTATGAGAAATTATCTTGAGCTGTAAACTTCCACCTTAAAGCACAATTAAAAAAAAAATGGATTTGGGTAGCTTCATTTGTTAAGGAAGAAAGTGTTGATTTTTGAGAACAGAATTTTTTGTTTTTTACTTTTTTTCCTCCTCAATAGGCCAGAATGTTTAGACTGACTCTCTTTTATAGAAGTAACTTAGACAAAACCGAATGTCTAAGTATACAACTGTTGTGCCCCTTGGATGTGGCAAGAGAAAACAATCCAGGTAGAAATGAACAGGGAGAGATGTTTAGGCTTCCTATTCTGAGAAGAACATAGGGAAATGAAAGTGAACTGAGGAAGAGGAATGGGAGCTGAAGAAACAGCCTAGAGAGTCAGGAAGAGAGATTACAAAATCACGCTCCTCTTTACCCCAAGTTCATTTGCACTCGCTTCTTTCTTAGCCTCTGGGCTGTCTGAAGGTTCCCACGCACATGAGTTTCCACACAGCACACACTCGACCTCTCCTGGTCACACTCTGTCATGAGTCACGACCTTGATTGCTATAAAAACAGTGAAGAGCCAGCCTCTCAGGGAGGAAGATGGTGCTTGACCCAATGTCCACTACTTCAAGAAATGGGCATAAGGTGGCAGCACTGGTAGTGCCTACAGGTGTCGGGGAGAGGAAACTTGGCCAAGGGCCAGCAGCACTTGAGCTACTAGGTCCCAGGGAGAAGATGGAAAAAGAGAACTCTGCTAAAAACCTCCTTATTAGGGTAGTTAGGAATGGAGAAAGGCGACTCTTAGGGAAATGGTGGCACTCAGGAGCCCCACGGGGAGGAGTGGGTGCTGGGGTCACACTGCTGCCTGGAACTCACACATCTGTTGAAAGAATACAGCCCCTTATGAGAAAGGATTAAAAATGGCTAATGAACAACATGAATGAACCTGGAAAACTTCATGTCAAGTGAAAGAAGCCAATCACGAAAGACCACATACTACGTGATTTGGCTTATATGAATTGTCCAGAATAGCCAAATCTACAGAAAGTAGGTTAGTGGTTGCCTAGGTCTGGGGTGCCTGGGGGGAAGTGGAGAGTGACTGCTAAAGGGTATGAGGTACATTTTTGGGTGGATAAAAATGTTGTAAAATTGATTATGGTGATAGTTGCACAATTCTGTGAAAGTGCTAAAACAACACAGACTTGTACACTTCAATCGGTGGATTGTAATTATATCTCAATAAAATTGTTACAAAAGTAACAATAGTGAACATTTTCATTAAAAGCCAGAGAGGCAAGGTTATAATGTGAGCGCACTCCTAACCATTTCTCTCTCTTCGGTCTCATGAATGTGAATGGCTTCAGCAGTGGTGGGAGGCATCCTTCTCCCAGGAATCACCCAGCTCTAAACTATGCTTCTCAAACTTCAATTTGCTAACAAATCATCTGGGGATCTTGTCAAAATGCAAGTTCTGGTTCAGACAGTCTGAACCAGACCAGTCAGAAGTGGGACCTGAGGTTACGTACTTCTAAGAAGTTCCCAGGTGATGCGGATGTTGCCTGTTCGGGGACCACGCTTTGAATGGAGAGGCTCTAAGAGATCCAAAGAAATGATATTCTTTTATTGAGACTGATATTATGTCAGCCCCGTAATGAAGTTAAAATACCAGTTAAAAAATCTTTATTTTGACCTCATGCTTTTTGGTGGCATAATACATGTATGGAGCCCTGGTGAAGCAGTGGGTAAGAGCTCAGTTTCTAACCAAAAGGCTGGCAGTTTGAATCCACTAGCCACTCCTTGGAAACCCTATGGGTCAGCTCTGCTCTGTCGTACAGGGTTGCTATGAGTTGGAATTGACTCGACGGCAAGAGGTTTGGTAATTTTTTTAAAATATGCTTATGATGCTTCTAAAAATAGTTAATACTAGTATCTTAAAAAAAAGTACATTATTTACATTATGGGATTTATTGTCCATTTTATTTCTCAAAAGTTTTATTACACAAGTATTAATCATTTAATTGATTTCCAGCTCTAAAAATTAGCTCCAAAACTTATTCTAAATGAGAGTTTTTAATGTTGTTTCACCTCCATGTGCTCCTACTACATTTCTAGCTCTGTGTTAGGGGCTTCTGGCGCAGAGATCGTTTATAGCATTGCTCAAGTCCTCTGTTTCCTTGTTGATTTTCTTTCTAGATGTTCTATCCAATATTGAAAGTGGTGTATCGAAGTTTGCAACTATTATCGTAGGGTCGCTATGAGTCGGAATCGACTGGACGGCACTGGGTATCTATTTCTCCAGGAGCCCTGGTGGTGCAGCAGTTAAACACCCGGCTGCTAACCAAGAGGTCAGAGGTTCTGAACCCATCAGTCTCTCTGCAGGGGGATGATGTGGCAGTCTGCTTCCATAAAGATTATGGCCTTAGAAACCCTGTGGGGCAGCTCTACTCTGTCCTACAGGGTCGCTGTGGGTCAGAATCAACTCCACAGCAACAGGTGTGGACCTATGTCTCCCTTCAAGTCTATCAGTGTTTGCTTTATATATTTAGGTGCTCCGGTGTTGAGTGCATGTATATTTATGATTTTATTCAGTCTTCGTAATGAATGGACTCTTTTATTGCTATATAATGTCCATCTTCATCTCTTTTAACAGATTTTGTATTAAAGTCTATTTTGTCTAATATTAAGACAAAGCTCTCTTTTGGTTATTATTTACATGGAATTTTTTTTTTTCTGGCCTTTCATTTTCAACCTGTTTGAGTCCTTGGGTCTAAGGTATGTAAACGGCATATAGCTGGATCTTTTTTTTTTTTAATCCTTTCTGTCACTCTCCGCCTTTGGATTGGAACATTTAGTTCATTTACATTCACTGTAATTACCAATAAGAAGTGACTTACTCCTGCCAGTTTGTTCATGTGTGCGTGTTTCTTAAGCCTTCTTTGTCTTTATCCTATATTACCGCTTGCTTTTGTGTTTTCTTGGTTTTGTCCATTTTTATGGACAAGCTCAGGATTTAGAATTTGTCAGATAGCTGGGTTTGAATCTAGGCTCTATCATTTATGAGCTTCATGGTCTTGGATTATTCAATTTACCTGAGTCTCAGTTTCTTCATTTATAGAATAGGGATAATATTACCTATTAGTGGATTTTTAGTGGCCGATTAGAGACTTTGTGGCAAATATATAAGACACTTGTGAGATAGCTACTATTGTTGTTGTCAAATTTGTATAGAATGGGGGATCCGCCCCTGCTTTCCTTTTCCTGTCTGCATCACTCCATATTTTCTTTCAAATCTCGTAAATCCTGAAATTTTGCTTGTATAGGAGAAGATGCTTGCCTGTGATTTTTTTCTTCTTCAGCCATTTGAAGATGCATTATTGTTTGGTTATCTAGTAAAATCCATATAGATAATAACTTTTAATACATGGGTGTGTGCTTCCTTTTACTTAGATTGGTTCTGATATTAAAGGATCCAAAGTAAAAGTTCAGGATATTCAATAAGGAATTTTGGCCTCCCTGATTCTTAAACGTGGAACTGAAATACTTCAACAAGGGTGATTTTCATTTTGGTTGAAAATTCTTTCAAACTGAATTATTTCATTTTGTTTTAGGGCCTCTGATGTTTTTTCTCTTTCCTTTACAGGTACAGCAAGCAAGTTCTCCTAACGCCTAGCCCTCAGGGAAGCCTACAGAGAGAGGCAATTTGGAAAATCTCATTTTGGAACTGAGCTGCTCCTCAGTCGCTCCCTGCGGAAGAGGAATTCCTAGTACTGCTGCAAATGACATGGCATGACATCACAGGCCCGTGGCTGGGGCTGGGGAGAGAACTGCTGTTTCCTTCTTGAGGTGCTCTGACCTGGGAGCTTGCTCGGGCTGCAGCTCCAGTTGAGCAGCCGGCTGCCTTGTTCCCCCATATTCATTAGGCTGTTCTCTGAATATTACAGAGACGCAACAGGCTGCCCAATTTGTTTGTTTTTCTATTCTGTCAACTTTTAGGCTGATTTTATCTCCTCGGTTTTTCTGCTCTCTGGAAGAAAACTGGCAAGGTCCTGGCATGCAGCATTAGTGAAATACTTTTTTTTCTCTTTTTTAATCTTTTATTTTCACTTTTAGAAATTGAACCTCTCTATTACTGAAAACTCAGCATTACCCATATGAAGTCCTAAGTAGTATAGAGACTTAAAAATTTTTCTTCTCTATTTGTTTTTTCAATTATAGGAGATTCTAATGCTATTAACTGGTAAACATTTAGAGTTTAAGGTAAATGTCACTCCGACTTTTATAAACACTGTAGAAGAAAACTGGCTTTGGAGATGCCAATTTTTGAAACTGTTTTATAGAGAATTCTGTTGAACATATTTTTAAATCTGAAAAAGAAAACAAGGGGTTCTATGCACTCTCTGTTGAATTCAGCTTTGAATATTTAGGATTTCTTCTGTTAACTGCTCTGCTTTGTGTTACTGATGGCTGAGGCACTCAAGAAGGCTGAACAAGAACCACTGACCTGAAAGGAGTGAGGAAGTGCTGGCTGTTGGTCTGGGACTTCCCAGGTCACTAATTTTAAAACCCCCCAAACACTGATCTAAAGATCAAATTCTAGTCTTTCAATAGCAAGGATCAAAAGGTTGGAAGGCTATATTCTGTTTCCTTCTGTAGCAACAGGATTCTGTTGGAAGGTTGCAATGAAATGGACTCTTAAGTGGGGCTTGCTCTTTCCTTTCTCATCTGTCCAATTAAGGACATTATTTGATTTGGTGCATCTTAGCCATTCATTTTGGTGGACAGTTGTTTCTTTTGTTACAAAGACCAAAGACCATTCTAACCCAGAGTAAGCCAAATAGATGGAACTGATATCTCTTCATTCCATGTAGCTGCCTTAGGAGCCCTGGGTTTCAAATCATGCGTGAATCCCTGGCATGAGTACTGTTATGCACAGGAACCTGAGCTTTGAGAGTAGACAGCATGGCATAAATTGTATCTTGTGGACATTTTTGTGCCATTAATTCAGGTACCATTACCCAATGTAAGATCCTAAATGACCCTGAGACAGAAAAAAAAGAGAGAAGAGAGAGAAGCAGAGATGAAGGGGGAGGAGGAGAGAAAGAGAGAAGTTACCTTAATTCTCTTCTCTAGGAGAAAAAAAATGACTAAAATATAACCCTGGGTATAAGAATAGTAATAATATTAATAATACTTTCAATAATTATGCCAGTAATCTTAACATCCATTATTTTTCATGTGCTCACAGAAGTCTCTTTAAGCTCCCATAAAATGGGAATAAAAAATGTCTTCAATTTTTTCTTGTTTTTGTATTTTTTCTTTGTTCATCCACTATCTTGAAAAATGAGGGGCCTCGATATGAGTACTAGAAAATTATAAATAAATTTGAATGAAAAAGGCCTCTATATTTTGGAGGTACGTTTTTCCTTTTAGGTAGAGATCAGCCTACTATGTACTTTATGGAAGGTAAGAAGGTAGTTTGCAGCTGTTTCTTCTCATTTTGAGTCATGCCACATCAGCAAATGAAGGTCCCGAAAGCTTTACTCCAACCACATCATCAAAGTGGACTACCTTGAGGAGGTAGCTCTTCCCCAGTTGCATTTTGAGTGCCTTCCAACCTGAGGGGCTCATCTTCTGGCACTATACCAGACAGTGTTCTGCTACTATTCATAAAGGTTTTCACTGGCAGTTTTTTCAGTAGTTGACTGCCAGGTCCTTCTTCCTAGTCTGTCTTTGTCTGGACAAAAAACTGACAAACTGACAGGTGAGTGGTAGGATGTGGGAGTGCCTTTGAATTATGGTGTTGGCGAAGAATGTTGACTATACCATGGACTGCCAGAAGAATGAACAATCTATCTTGGGAGGAATACAGCCAGAATGCTCCTTAGACGCAAGGATGGCAAGACTTCCTCTCATGTACTTTGGACATGTTATCAGGAGGGAACAGTCCCTGGAGAAGGACATCATGCTTGGTAAAGTAGAAGGTCAGTGAAAAAGGGGAAGACCCTCAAGGAGATGGACTGACATAGTGGCTGCAACAATGGGCTCAAACACAGCAATGATTGTGAGGATGGCTCAGGACTGGGCAGTGTTTCCTTCTGTTGTACATAGGGTTGCTATGAGTCAGAACCGACTGGATGGCACCTATCACCAACAGCAAGGTAGTGTATACACAATGTTTTACATCACAGTGCGGTAATTGTCATAGGCCTCCCATTTACAGTAAATTGTATGAAAGGGTTAACATCTAAAATCAAGTAATAGAAAATGTCAGGCTGATTTCAGAGCATCACACTGAAGAGAAGGTCATTTGACTCACAGGGAACCTCTGCTATGATGCTTCTCAGCAACCATAATCCAATGATTAGATTTTGTGAGTTTATTTGAAATCTTGGTCATTACAGTTTATAAATGGATTTGGAAACCTGACTTAGAATGAAAATCTGAACATTTGTTTCAGTGTTGAGACAGCCCTTAAACTGTAGGCCCCTGCTTTGAATATTGTTGTTGTTAGCTGTCAGTCTAGTTGGCTCCCAACTCATGGTGACTCCATGCACAATGGAATGAAAAAATGCCTGGTCTTGCACCATTCCCATGATCAGTTGGGGATCTAACTGTTGTGATCCTTAGAGTTTTTATTGGCTGATTTTCAGAGGTAAACTGCCATGCCTTTCTTTCTAGTTCTTCTTAGTCTATAAGCTCTGCTGAAAACCTGTTCAGCATCACAGCAACACCCAAGCCTCCACTGACAGATGGATGGTGGCTGTGAATGAGGTGCACTGGCTGAGAATCAAACCTTGGTCTCCTGCATGGAAGGTGAGAATTCTGTCACAGAACTACCAATGCCTGCTTTGAATACTAACCAGTTACCATTGAGCGGATTCCAACTCCTGGTGACCCTATGTGTCACAGAGTAGATCTGCACTCCATAAGGTTTTCAAAGCTGTGATCTTTCAGAAGCAGACTGTCAGGCCTTTCTTCTGAGGTACCTCTGAGTGAATTCAAACTGCCAACATTTTGATTAGTAGGTGAACGCGGGCCATATTCCTTTCAGTCTTATCTTCCCTTTCCTCATCCTCCACCCTACTTACCTCTAAAAAGAACACCTCCACAGAGAGTTATCATCTGTCTTTGCAGTCCTCTATTCCTGTAAATTCCTTTTCCATATTTTTGCTCTGCTTCATTCAGTTTGGAAAATGGCACTGTAGAATATGTTCATTCAGTTTGGAAAATGGCACCTAGGCTCCCTTACAGGAAAAAAAAAAACAAAAAACAAAACTTTTAAGTCTAGGATTCCTGTATGTGTTCTGGGGTTGGAAATATAAAAGTAAGAACCTTAAACAAAATAGAAAACAAACTTCTGTTATCTAGGTCCCCTCCATATTTTCAGTTGTTTATAGAATCAACCCATTTTTTTTCTGTTGTTCTTGAACATTAAATATTGCTCGTATTTTGGCATCACCCATAAAAACATGATGTTAGAGGGGTACGTGTGTGTGTGCGTGTGTAGACGAGAGGGAGACTCGATCTGTTAGCATAGTGTGTGCAATGATGAAGAACGTACTTACCAGATTAATTAATCTTCGATTAGCAGATCGCTGAGGATATGAATCAGTCACCGGCAGTCAAAAGGTGATGTCAGTAAATGGTTATGGCTCAGCATGACTGCTTCTATTTGCTAGTTCACTTAGTCCTAGTGCTATTGCTATTGCAAGGCCCTTCTGCGAATTTTATTGTGACTCTAGAAATCTCTATTGCCAAGAAGAGCATTAGTAAATATTCTAGAAGATAAGTAAAGCAAAAAACAAGGTACTTAATGGATTTTATAAATATGGCTTTGGAATGATCTTATTATTAGCTACAGTTAATTTCTAGTTGAAAGAATAACATGCTCACAAGATTTCTGAGCTTCTATAGGAAACTCATTTGGAGGAAATTTGGGCAGAGCAGCATGTACAACTTAAGGATTGCTGAAGATGAGTAGGTACATAGAGTGAAGTTGCTTCATCGTGAAAGGTGAGTATTCAGGGTAGAGACTATTTGCCCTTGGTCTGTGGTATTTCGTTAAGCTTTTAAAATGGTTACAAATTGTACAATCAGTTACAAATTGTACCAGTGATGGATTACTAAAAATTCTCTAAACTTCTTCCTAGAGAGTATCTTCTTTCTGAAGGCCATCTTGAAAACACTGGCTGCTACTTCATAAAGAACCTGAGGGTTGGTGTGAAGTCAACTAGAATCCCTTCTTTCTAGAATACTCTGGACTTCCAACTTTAGCCGGGCTAAAGGGGATACCCCAAACCAGCCATAGACTCCAGTTTTTGCTGAACAAGTATCCATAATTTTAGGGAGTCGTGATTGGGAAAAAAAACTGAAATGAGCTCTTGGACTTTGTTCTGAGGTCGAAAGGGACCTGGTCTTGCTGTTTGGGGCAAAAATAGATACTAACGTTGCATGGCATTTTATACATTTTTGTTTGAGAGTATAGTTTGTGGATGGGCTCTATTAATGAAAACACATTGTGGTGGAGAGGGAGTATGTGTGTATGTTTCAGTGCAGGTTTTTTTTTCTTTCTTTCTTTGCGATATTTAAAATAATTTTTAAAATCTTTGAAGAGTGGGTTTCAGGAATGGTTTCAGTTCTGGGTTAACCGTGCATCTGGGGACCATAGTTTTGGAGGTTCCTCCAGTCTCTGTCAGGCCATTAAATCTCGTCTTTTTACATGAATTTGAGTTCTGTTCTGCATTTTTCTCCTGCCCTGTCTGGGACCCTCTGTTGTGTTCCCTGTCAGGGTGGTCATTGGTGGTAGCCGGGCACCATCTAGTTCTTCTGGTCTCAGGTTGGTAGAGTTTTGGTTCATGTGGTCCTTTAGTCCTTTGGGCTAGTATTTTCCTTGTGTCTTTGTTTTTCTTATTCTCCTTTGTTCCGAGTGGGATGGGACCAATTGGTGCATCTTAGATAGCCGTTCACAAGCTTTTAAGACCCCAGACGCCACTCACCAAAGTGGGATGTAGAACATTTTCTTAATAAACTATGTTATGCCAACTGACATAGATGTCCCCCAAAACTATGATTCCCAGATCCCAGCCCCAGCTACTCTGTGCCTCAACACGTTTGGATGTGTCTCGAAAAGTTCTTTACTTTTGCTTTGGTCCAGTTGTGCTGACTTTCCTGTATTGTGTGTTGTCCTTTCCTTCACCAAAGTTGATCCCTGTCTACTATCTAGTTAGTGATTTCCCCTCCCTCTCCCTTCCCATCCTTGTAACCATCAAAGAATGCTTTTTTTTTTTTCTGTGTTTAAATCTTATCTTCAATTCTTATAATAGTGGGCTCATACAATATTTGTCCTTTTGTGCAGGTTTTAAACAGTCTGTTGGATAGGCTTGATGAAGGGTTATTTCCTCTTTTGTCTCCTCTTCTCTCCCTCCCACATTAAGACTGGAAGTACAACAATGCACTTCCACACAGGCCTCCAGGAGTCTCTTTGGAGGGGTAGGCCAGTAAGAACCAACCTGCTGGCTTCCACCACCTCCCCCCCACCAACCCCTCTGGTAGCTTCTGAATCCAGTTTCAATGTTAGAATTTAGTGCAGCAAATGACAATTTGGAAAACTGCAAAAACTAGCTATAATTTTTCCTGGCAGCTTTCTCTTGGTGTCATTGGTAAGTTCTGCATGTCACTGGAATGCCACGCCACACTACTATAGTAGTCCTGCGGCTGACATTTATTATTATTATTATTATTATTGTGGTGAAATACATATAACAAAACATTTGCCATTTCAACCATTTTTACACGTACAATTCAGTGACATTAATTGCTTTCAACATGTTGTGCAACCATCACCACAATCCGTTTCCAATTTTTTTTCATTGCCCTAAAGAGAAACTCAGTACCCCTTAAGCAATACCTCCCCATTTCCCTCTCCCATCACCATAGCAGACTTTTTTGTTCAGTCCACTTTTTATTTTTGAAAGAAGCCATTTTCTGTAGGGATAATAGGGATAGATGAGTTTAAACTTTATAAAGCTAGTCAGAATGCTTTCCCTTAGGGGCATCCACTTCCTGTCTCATGCCTAATAGGCTTTTTTGGATTTTCTCTGATTCTCACATAAAAAGCCTGGGATGCTCATGCTGGAGGATTCTCTTGAGGTGGCTATGTTGCAGGGAACAGGCAGCACATTTGCTGTTTTAGCCACCTATCCTGTTTCACTGAACCGCATGCCTGCCTCCCTCCATTTTGTCTGTGCTCACATACTGTGTTTTTCCTTTTCTTTCCATCTCTCTTCTACAGAACTTGTGTTGGAGCAAAAGACTCCATTCCAGATCCATTCCGGAGTTGCTGTGAGAAACTTCTCCACTCTGACTCTTCCTATCTCAGTAAAATGGCAGTGTAAGAAAGCTTTATGCAAGCAAGGACTGAAAGAAATAGCCAACTAGAATATTTTATTGTCCTTCTGATTTTCTTCCCTACCCTCAGCCTTCAAATTTTCCCCTATATAAGCTTCATGTGTGTGAAATTTTCCGACATTGGTTTGAAAGAACAAGACAAAAGCAGCCTACATTGATTTGATATGGGAAGTCAAAGATGGCAGGACTTCTGGTGCCTGGGCAATAGCCTTCAGTATGAAGATAGGTGACCTTATCTTTCTTTGTAATATTGTTGGTACTTAGCCCCCACAAATCTAAAAACAGCCTTGTGTAGTAAGTACCAGGTACAAAATTGTTAAGTTTCTTTTCTGATGGACTATACTGTGGTTTTTAGGTTTTTCATATACTATTATTGTAATGGATACAATAATAAAAAAAAAAAAAAAAATTTTTTTTTTTTTATTATTGTATCCATTGGTGAATACAAATCTTCAACAAGGCTCAGCAGAAATTAGAAATCATAATTCCTGATTCATCCAGTGGTTTATAAAATTCCCACCTAGGTTATTTATTTAGTTTGGTGTTGTTTTTGTTTTTAATATTATTATTTGTTTTACTTACTCTGCTTTCCCCAAAAGAAGTCAGCAAGCTCATTGGTGAGATTGGTGGATAAAGGGAATATACATAATAAGGTGCTCGAGTTGGGACTTCTTTCTCATGTTAGATTGACCCTGGGTGTTAGTTTTGTTTTTAACCTGCCGCAAATCAGATCAGCCTGGATCTTTATGTTATGTTATGTTTGATTCTATTTTGGGGGAAGGTGGTGGTGAGTGTAATTCTGTTTTACATTGGTACAAAGTAAACTCGTTGACTTATACCTAAGGGTATTTCTTCATAGCTACTCTTTCTTGTGAAAAAAAGCCTTATTCAAAACTACCATTTCTCAAATTGTGTTTCTTACCATTATTCTGAAATGTGAATTCACTGAAATTGTTTAAGACTTTCGAATGGGTGAAAAGCAGTTGTTGAGCTCTCTCCAAGCCTGCTGCGTTCTGGGTTGCTCCTTTGGGATTCTAGGTCCTTGGCAGGCACAATTTTACCGCGAAGAGCTGTTTAGTGCCACTCAGGCTCCATTCCACTTTTCTCCCTGCAGCTCCAGTTCGTATTTTACAGCTCCCGCCTGGGAGCTGGTAACATAATGAATTGCCTTGACTCTCCCTTCAATCCACTTTCCTCTCTTAATATGCAGCCCAAAGTTTTGCAGCTCGCTGTCAGATGGTAGTGCTAGACTTCCACACTGATCCCAAAGCCTCCGTTTGCGCTGTTTCTTAACACGCAGTTAAAAACTTTAAGAAACAGCTCCAGAGGGAAATCCACGCCAGGCTTTGAACTCTGCTTCTGGCTTCCGTCAACTGACAGAGTTGCCCTTTTGCTCAAACTCGCAGCTCCAGTTTGCACTCGGGAGAGCTCCACTGGGTGTCTGCTGCTTTGCCGCGGCGGGAACGTGTGTGTGGGGGCCACAGTCCGGCGCTCCAGAACCTAACCAAACCCGCACCGGACTCCCTAGGTTTAAAAGCTCTCCCTCCCGAAGGATTGGGGGAAGGAAGGAGGCTTGAGGAGCACAGCCCGATCTTTTGTTCGTTGTTTTGTATTTCAGGCATTTAGGGGAAGCAAACTGTGAGAGAGGAAGGGCTGTCGCCCCGTGCAAACGTTTCCTTCTCTTAGCAAACCCTCCAGGCCTCGTTTCCACATTTTACAGTTGACTGGGTGGATTTTAATAGGTTGTTCCCGGCCCCAATCCACGCACACTGTGCAGCCGGGTAAAATGAGAGCACATCCTCTGCCATTTTCAGCCGGTTTGTACTGGCAGCCCTGCCCCCCTTCCTGGGCTGCCGCAGCCGCTTTAGTTAATGTTGTGCGTTTAGAAACTCCGTCGGATCGTCCAGGCCGTAGATCCAGTCCACATTTGCCAAGTGCCGTGCGGTCGGGATGGTGATAAGAACTCTCTTGTGAGGCAGAGCGAGCGAGACTTTAGTCCGGTTTCCATGTCAACGATTCAGTCCATATTTGCCATCAGGCTGTTGGTGGCAGAGGCGCTTTCGTGAGGGTAGCGCTGTCCTAGTCCTCGTTTTCCAATCTGCGCCGGGATTCCTGAGCTGCCTGGGTGTGGGGTTAAATGGCAGGGGCTGTAGGGGAGAAAACTCCACCGTGGGGAGGACCCACAGCCCTGAGCCGGGGTCTCGCAGCTCGGGCCAGCCACGTGCCCGGCTCCTCCCCTCCCCCCCGTTCCCGCTCCTCTCGCTCCTAGGGAGAGCTGATGGGCCAGTTTCTAAGAAAGTTCTGTTCTGTCCGGCAGTTGCTGGGACGGTGGCGTGGGGCTCTAATGGTAGAAGTGGAAGAGGACCCTAAAAGATTTAAGGTTAAACAAAAGAAGGTGGGAAAGGAGAAATCGCACGTTACCTCACCCAACTCAGGTGGATAAATTTTGTGCACTTAAATATAAAAAGGGTGGCTGTTTCCAAAACTGCCCACGTGTGGGGAGATGGGTTTTGGTTCTTTCCGTATTTCACAGAAATTGAAGAAAAGATGAGGTCTTCCTATGAAGACGAATCAATTCTGGCTTCCAGGTTTTCACAGGTTTCCCATTATATCCCAGCTCTAAGGAAAACGGCAGGGTAATTGCACGTAAAAAATTCCTCATTTGTGTGCAAGACCCGGGACTGTTTGCCAGCTCAGTGGCAGTTGATTAAATAACTCAGCTCCACTTTATGAGGCAGCCTATAATTTGGTTTCTAGGACCTGATTCAGGAGGAGAGTTGTTGCCCCTCTGTACTGTGAGTGAAACGGGGCACTGGCCCATTCCAGCCAGCCAGATCCTTTTGGTAGGCTGTTTTGGTTCTTGGCTTGGGGAGGTGGTGGAAGGCAGTGGTTTCGTTTTTTTGGATTTGCCCACTCTTAGATTAACAGGAAGGTTTTGCCTTTTTCGTGTAGGATCCTCTAGGTTAGTTTTGTTGGAGGTGGATATGAGTTCAGGCTTTTGTAATTAGTATGTGACCAGTGAGTGGCCAGAACTCTAGGGAACTGCAGAATCTGGAAGGATATTGGTCTGTGGCCAGGAGATCTCCACTTAGAAAATCTGAGGGAAAAAGAGGCCCTGGTGTATAAGGAAGACGCTGGCTTGGGCCTCCCAAGGCAGTCGTTGACCTGGTGAGGAGCTGGAATCCCCTCTGGCTCTCCTAGTCTGTCATATCAGAACGTTCCCAGTCAGCTTGAGGAAAAGGCTGCTGCTGGGACACCACCGTTGGAATTTTATATGTATGCCTTTATATTTTCAGAGAACCTGGTCTTATACCCAACTCCAACTAAATTGGGGTCTTAGAATGTATAGGTAAACTTTAAAGATTCTTTATACTGGTGGGGCGGCTAGACAACAAATCTGGGTTGCATCCACTTTCTGCATGACCTGTTAGGCTGTGCCTACGCTCTTTACAGAGAAAATGGTTTCTATCCTTTGGTCATCCCTCTTCTGCAATGGCTTGAACGCTCACGTTTCTCTGGTACCCACTGGGAGTCTTCCGTGGGCTGTCTAGTCTTAACGTGTGCTGCCTTTGGAGGCTGGGGCTATTGGTTATTGTGGCCCAGACTTTCTTCGGAAGCGACCATAGGGCTTTGGTTCTACTGCTGGGAGTCTGACTGCCATATGCCCCACGGGAATTTCAGTGGCAAGCATTTTAAGTCAACGGTGAGCTGACCAGCTTTGATCTTAAACTATTCTGTTCCCATTGTTGGATTTGCTCACTACTTGACAGTTTTTTTTTTTAAGGCTAAGTAGACATGTGGCAGCCTTGGAGACTCCACTTGCTTTTAAAGCCACCCTCCTCTGCCCTCTGACTTTAAGTGACCCAGGGCAGGTCCCCTCCCCTCTCGGTCTTTCAATTCTGTAAAATGGGGATAATCCGGACCCCATGCCCCTAGGGCCTTGTCAGGTCGGGCTAATGAGGGCAGGGAAGTGGGAAAGCGGAAAGTCTGAACAATAATCAGTCATTTCTTTCGGCTTGCAAAGAGAGTAAACTGCAGAGCCTCGTTCGCTCACTCAGCCGGGTCTTTAGAGCAGGTTTGTAAAGGGCTTTGAAGAAAAGTGCTGTAGAGGTGCTAAGTAGCAGCCAAGAGACCAGGCCCGCTGCCAGGGAGTCAAGCCTGGGCCGAGGCGGCCGCGGTCTCGGGCTCAGGCCAATTTTGCAGCCGCGGGTAAAGTTCACGCTGCCCGCTGCTCCCCTCCGTGCGGCCGGGGTACCCGCCAGGATAGGAACTCCGGGAGGGAGGCGGCGCAGGCTCCGGAGAGGCTGGAGCTCCAGGCCGGGTTTTCCCTGAAGCCTTCGGCGGCAGCGCTGCCGAGCGAAAGCGGCAGAGAGCCTGCCGCTGCCGCCACGGCTAGTTCTCTTCCCCTCCTCCTTTGTGAGGGGAAGAGAGCGAGTCCGCTCCGCGGCCTGCGCCCGCTCCGTGCTCCATTCCGGGTTTGCCAGGCGGCCGCGACGGTGCTGGGTAAAATGGCAGTGCTGAGCCTCGTGTCGGAGTGAGGGGGACTCGGAGGAGAGTGGGGCGCTCTAGCCGTTCAGTCGGGCCGTCCGCCTGCTCGCCCGCCCGCTGCCGCGCAGCAGCCTTGGCCACAGCCGCGGCCGGGGAGGGGAGGCAGGGCGCCCGGCCCGGCCAGCGCTCCGACTCTGCCTCCCGGCGCCCGGGCTGCTGCCGCGCGCCCTCCAGCCCGCCCGTCCCGGGTCCCCCTCCCCCCGCTCCCTCCCTCCCCGCCCCCTCCCCCTCGCCTCCCTCCCTCCCTCCCTCCTCCTTTCTCCGGCAGCAGAAAGCGGAGAGTCACAGCGGGGCCAGGCCCTGGGGAGCGAAGCCTCCACCGCCCCCCTCATTCCCAGGCAAGGGCTTGGGGGGAATGAGCCGGGAGAGCCGGGTCCCGAGCCTCCAGAGCCGGGAGCAGCTGAGCCGCCGGCGCCTCGGCCGCCGCCGCCTCCTCCTCCTCCGCCGCCGCCAGCCCGGAGCCTGAGCCGGCGGGGCGGGGGGGAGAGGAGCGAGCGAGCGAGCGCAGCGCAGCAGCGGAGCCCCGCGAGGCCCGCCCGGGCGGGTGGGGAGGGCAGCCCGGGGGACTCGGCCCCGGGGCGGGGTGGGAGGGGGGGAGAAGACGAAGACAGGGCCGGGTCTCTCCGCGGACGAGACAGCGGGGATCATGGCCGCGCAGGTCGCCCCCGCCGCCGCCAGCAGCCTGGGTAACCCGCCGCCGCCGCCCTCGGAGCTGAAGAAAGCGGAGCAGCAGCAGCGGGAGGAGGCGGGGGGCGAGGCGGCAGCGGCCGAGCGCGGGGAAATGAAGGCAGCCGCCGGGCAGGAGAGCGAGGGCCCCGCTGTGGGGCCGCCGCAGCCGCTGGGAAAGGAGCTGCAGGACGGGGCCGAGAGCAATGGGGGTGGCGGCGGCGGAGCCGGCAGCGGCGGGCCCGGCGCGGAGCCGGACCTGAAGAACTCGAACGGGAACGCGGGCCCTAGGCCCGCCCTGAACAATAACCTCACGGAGCCGCCCGGCGGCGGCGGCGGCGGCAGCAGCGACGGGGTGGGGGCGCCTCCTCACTCGGCCGCGGCCGCCTTGCCGCCCCCAGCCTACGGCTTCGGGCAGCCCTACGGTCGGAGTCAGTCCGCCGTCGCCGCCGCCGCCGTCTTCCACCAACAACATGGCGGACAACAAAGCCCTGGCCTGGCAGCGCTGCAGAGCGGCGGCGGCGGCGGGGGCCTGGAGCCCTACGCGGGGCCCCAGCAGAACTCGCACGACCATGGCTTCCCCAACCACCAGTACAACTCCTACTACCCCAACCGCAGCGCCTACCCCCCGCCCCCCCAGGCCTACGCGCTGAGCTCCCCGAGAGGCGGCACTCCGGGCCCCGGCGCGGCGGCGGCCGCCGGCTCCAAGCCGCCTCCCTCCTCCAGCGCCTCGGCCTCCTCGTCGTCTTCGTCCTTCGCTCAGCAGCGCTTCGGGGCCATGGGGGGAGGCGGCCCATCAGCGGCCGGCGGGGGAACCCCCCAGCCTACCGCCACCCCCACCCTCAACCAACTGCTCACGTCGCCCAGCTCGGCCCGGGGCTACCAGGGCTACCCCGGGGGCGACTACGGCGGCGGGCCCCAGGACGGGAGCGCCGGCAAGGGCCCGGCGGACATGGCCTCCCAGTGCTGGGGGGCCGCGGCGGCGGCGGCGGCGGCGGCCGCCTCGGGAGGGGCCCAACAAAGGAGCCACCACGCGCCCATGAGCCCAGGGAGCAGCGGCGGCGGGGGGCAGCCGCTCACCCGGACCCCGCAGGTACACAGCTGAGTGGGGAGGGGGCTGGGGCAAGCAGGGTCCTGGGGGTGGGTGGCGGCAGCGGGGAGCTGGCCACAGCCGTGGGCTCTCCCCAGTCCGGGGCCCCCGTTGCTGGGGAGCTGCCATTGTCTGGCTGTTCTCTCTTAAAATGGCTGCCTGTCTGCCTTCCTCTCTTTCCCTCGTTCAGTCTTTGTGTGGGGCTTTCCCAGAGGTGTCTGCTCCTCTTCTCCTTCTTTCCTGGTCCCTGCGAACTCCGGGGATCTTCAGGGGGTTGCGGAGCAAAGTGTGCGGGGGAAGGGCCCGGCCTGGGGTGAGGGGGTGCTGGGGGCTCAGGTTAGGGGTGTAGTTGGTGGCAGGGGCTCGCGAGTTGAACAAACAGTTCTTTGCTCACCTGCCGCTTCTCTCTGACCCCCTGACTTCCTCTAGGCTGTTGCCCATCTGTGCTTTTAAAGAGGGGCCCCTCGGACTCGTGGGGACCTCGAGGGAGGGCAGGGGCCTGCTTGGGGGCAGGTAGAGGCCGGCTGCGGTTCACCCAGGGCAGCCTGGGCCGTGTTCTGTCTTAGTCTCCTTCGGCCCAGTGGCCTGGGCTTCTCCCTGGAAGTGCTGGTAAACAGCTGAGTGATTGGAGTAGTAAGTGCAGATTGCTTTGGTTTGGGATTTGAATTATGGAGGTAAAATCCTTCTGTCAAAGCCAGGAGACAGTTGGTCTTAGGTTGACATCCTATCTGTGATCTGATTGGCTCCCCATCTCCTGCTCTTGGCCATTTATAATTGCCTCTGATGTAATGGTACAACAATCCTGATGAGCTCATAAACTTTTACACTCTGCTTTTCTGCCAGTGATAACCCAAACCATCGCTGCCACTATCTGCCTTTTATTCCAGAGCTGAAATTGGCTGTGACCTTGAGGAGGGAGGTTTAAGCAGCAATACTGTATCAGCAAGAGCAGAGCCTCAGACAGGCTGCCCTTGTTACATTGTGCCAGAAACAAAAGAGGAGGCAATGGCATTTTGCTTGTACCTTGGATTTATTTTGCTTGTTATGTTTTATGCAGCCTGAAATAGATTCTGTGTTGTTAGAACAGTAGCTGAGTTTTTCTCTACAATGGGTTTGCTGTTTGTTTTGGTTTTGTGACTTTCCCGATGGTATAAATGACTTCTTTGATGGCTCTGAAGATGCATTTGTCTTAGAGTAATTTTGACTCTGTTTGCTTCGAAGAATTGAAATTATTTTACTTAGCTTTTTATTGAGTGGTGAATGTGGGATCTTTTTGGGGGGGAGGGTGGAAGAAAACTTTTATTTTTATTTTTTGAAGAACTGGAAGGTTTCTGAGAATTTCATATTAGGTTCAAGTGTTCTGTTTTAAGGAAGGCGGGCCCTATTCTTTGTTTACATGTTGAATCTTGTTAACGCTTTCTTTTGTTAATTGAACTTTGGGTGAGCAGCTCAGTTTAAAGGGAAGGGACTATCTGTCTTTCATGATTGTGAGAGGGACTTTCTCCTAAAATTCGTGGTTTGGTAAAATTTTTCGTTTACTCTGGGAATATCAAAAGGCTGGCTTTTTATTTTGCCATCAATCATTTTAGAGCTCAGCCAATTTTTTCTTTGCATTGTAAGGTATGTTCCTTTTTTTTTGGTCTTCTAGTTTTTTAGTATACAAAGAGATGACCTACAGTGATGCTTAAAGATTTGCTTAGATATTACAACTTCTAGTTACCTTTTTATACATTCTATTTTATTTTGCTCTTTTTCGGTCTTCATAATGCTTTGTTTTTAAGGCTTTGGTCAGGAATATAGGGTACTCTGTGGACCCATGTGTCTTTTCAAAGAGGGGCAAAACTCCCTTCACACACCCTCCTCCCCCAGCAGTAGCCACTTGTACCTTTGTGCTAGGAGAAGAGTTTGTTCACTTAGATGACCTAATTAGCTGCATTCTCCCCCCCTCCCCCCATGCTGGAAATGCTTTTCTGCTTTCCACTGAGTTGGGAATTTTGAAAACAGTTATATTTGATGAGAGGCTTAGAGCTCTGTGCCTGGACTCCATGTCTTCCATGTGCAAAAAATAGGGGAAATTTAAATTGTATTTTTGGTGTTTGGTGGGTAAGTTATGTCTTAGAAAACAGAGCATTCTCTTGTCTTAGGGTCATTGTATAATCTACACTACTTTCCTCCTGTTTTTTTTTTTTTTTTGCAGGGGGAAGGGGTGCGCTGAGAAATTACCCTTCTTGAGAACTATTAGAGGAAGCAATTTAGGGGTAAACCAATGCTCACTTAAAAGCAGATTAGATTGGAATTGTGCTGGTTTGGGGATATTCAGGCAAACTTTATTATTATAAAAGCAACTTTTGCTATTCAGTGATTTTTGTTTTCCAGTCGTTAGGCAAATATTTAATTTTTGTGCTAGGCACTATGCTCTTTCCTGGGTAAATGGTAGGAAAGTGGATACAATCCATGTTTAGAAGCCTGTCTGTGCTGCCTTTGGATTTGTTTTCTCATTCCCTTTTAATACCACCAAACCCAGGCTTAGTTCCCCACAGATTCCTTCTGCTCAGTCTTCCTTCAGATGCCTACTCTCCTGAGACCCAGGGAATGGGCTGTGAGCATTCAGTTGTGGAAGACATCATGCAACTTCAGTTTCGTGGGTGGTTTCAGGTGTGTAGCACTAGATAGGCGAGGGTTGTAGGTGCGTGGATTTTGTTCTGAATTCCTCTTTGCTGCTTGAGGATAAACCTAATGCCAGACCGTGGTACCCTACTCTTAGTGTTCTTAAATAATAAGGTCTTGTTCTGCTGCCTCCTTTTTCTAACCCAGTCCTGGATTAAGAGTATTTTGTGGAGACTTGACTGACACAGCTGAGGTGGTAATGTTCTCATTTGCCTCTGATTTTATGAAATAAAGATTAGGTAAGCATGTGTATTGTGGCTGTGTGTTTTTCACAGGAGCTAAGGAGATCCCAATAGACAAACTTTCCCTTTGTCCCTTTCATTATGCAATGTTGTGTCTTGAGGTGTTGAATCTTGCTACTGAGAAAATAGTCTTAGGTCTTGTATGTACTTGAACCCTGTGTAAGGCTTTTTATTTGGGATGCTTTTGGTAGTAGTACCTTGAGATCTACCCAGCTCATCAAGGTAAAAATGGCTTACAGTAAGTAGTCCAGAACCACATAAGAGTTGATTGTAGAAGTTCGGCTGTTAGTTCCTGCTCTGGAAATATCAAATGACATTTCCGACTCCTGGGAAACAAACACAGGAATCCTGGGTTTATTATGGGAATGCCTATTGGCAGAAATTCTGGGCTGGCTGAAATACAGGACTCTTGGAGCTCTCGCAAGTAGGAGGGACCAGGAAAACTATATTGAGATGGTGCCTTTTAGTTGTGGGGGCTTTGTGCTTTTCTGCTATCCATGAGAGAACTGGGGATATTGGGGATTGGGATGGTGGTGCGAGAAGAGAGAAAGCGGCCAGGACCAAGATTGACATCTTGTGTATTGGGCCCTGTGAGGACTTTTTTTTTTTTTTAATTGTGCTTTAAGTGAAAGTTTACAAATCAAGTCAGTCTCTCATACAAAAATTTACATACAGCTTGCTGTGTACTCCTAGTTGCTCTCCACCTAATGAGACAGCACACTCCTTCTCCACACCCTGTGTTTCCGTGTCCATTCAGCCAACTTCTGTCCCCCTCTGCCTTCTCACCTCCCCTCCAGACAGGAGCTGCCCACATAGTCTCATGTGTCTGTGAGGACTTTTTAAGGTTCCTTTCTTTGTGTGTAACACAGAGTAACCATGACAAGCAGCACCTGCTGTAACAAGATGTCTTGGATTGCATTAAACATTCATATGTTGAATTGACTCCCGTAGGGTGTGATGTCTACTATAGGCCTTTTGCAAAGAGGTTAGTGAAGTGTTCAAAATGTGGGAATAGGTTAACAAAGTGTAATGAGCAGGGTTCTTTCTTATTCCTACCCCGCAAAAGGCTGTGTTAATTGGCTTCAAATCCCAAAATTCTAGAAGCAACTGAAGCATGCATGCAAATATGGTTAAAATATGGTATTCAAAATAAATTGGCACTAAATGGTTCTTTCCTGCCAGTGAGCAGTGATATCTTGGGCTCTGAACCAGAGTCCTGATTCCCATGGCTTTTATCCCTGGGTTTTCCTTGTTTAGATTGGTCATCATGGTTACTGGTGCACACTGAGTTGTATGTGCACAGTGGTTAGGGGTAAGGAGCACAGGACTCAGAAGAGGAGGAAGAGGAGGCTTGGATTGTGCCGCAGCTCCAGATTGAGCTGTGTGACATTGGGCAAGTCATTCACCTTCTCTGGATTTCATTTTCTCATCAGTAAAATGAAGTTGATAGACTGCATGACCTTCTCACTCTTGGATACTTCACATCTATCAGTGCGTCTATACCAGGTTTGTTTTGAGGGCAGCTTCTTCCTATACATTTATCAGTAGGGGTCTTGAGACCATCTTTCTTCCCCCTGGGCTCAAGGAACTCAGGCTGTTTTCTCCTGAGGATTCACAGGAACAAGCTTTGTACAGTTGGGTGCCACGGTGGTCTATGGCTCTTTATAGAAGAAGCCTACCAGACTGTTGCTTTGAAACTGTTATCTTTTTGTCGTTAGTCATTCCACCTGGCTGGTGGTTTTAAAAACTCTAAACAGAAATTTGAAAAAATTAGGCAGACGTCATTAAAGCAAGACTTGAAAAGTAGTTGCTTCAGAATCCCCAGGAGGCTTTACATTTGGGGGCTGGCTGGGGGTTTGGTGGGGTGTGGATATTCATAAGTTCTATATTAACACTGCTTCTTTTCTGGGGGTGGGAAGAGGTAGCATTAAGCTCTCCACAGGTTCTTACGGTGTTTGGGCAGGTTGAGGTCTGGTTTGGGCAGTTGGTTGTAATCTGGGTGCCTAGACTTGCCCTGTAAGTTTTGCTGAGAGAGGAGCAAAGTTCCTGAGGCTGGAACAGGAGAAACTAAATGTCTCAGGGTCAATTTCACGGATGTATTTGCTTTTTCTTACACCTCTGGTATTTTTAAACCACGTGACGTGTTTTGCATGTGGTTCTGGAAATGCTGTTCTTTCTCTTCTCCAGCACACCTGAATTTCCATTCTTTCTCCTCCTGGCTTAGTAGTTTAGAAGTGTAATTTAGGCGTATTAGAGGTGTGCTAAAAGGAAGCTTCCTTTATAAAGGAGGGAAAAGGGTAGAGGCAAAGGTGTTTGATAATTCTCTGCTTGACACAGCGGCTTCTTTCTTTCTGAAGGAACCAAATGTTTTAGAGCTTTGTGTAAATACTTGCTGAGCTGTCAATATGTACCCAGGAGGTTTCTGTAGTAAGATGTAAACGGCTCTATAGACTGTTTGACAGGCAAATTAATAAACAGTTTTCAAGCAAAGATAATGCTAGCCTCTGCTCATGTAGTAGAATAAAATAGTATGGCAGGAAAAGACTTGAGGATAGGGAGGAGGGTAATGTTGGGCGGGGGGCAGGCAGACGAGAGGGGCTTAGAGATAAGGAGAGGTGGTTTAAAAGAAATTTGGAGTCGAAAGATGCTGCCCTAGAATTGAAGCCTCCATGGCCCTGGCTCCATGCTAAGTTCAAGGCACGTGGAGCCCAGTTCAAAATCGATTGCAATTTCAGAGTGAAAGTAAACAGAAGTTTGTAAAGAAGATCCAAAGTTTCAATAGTGAGGTAATGTGCCCTAAAAGCTTAGTCTATGACACTTTGGGGCCTTGTTCTTTTAAAAAGGTTTTGCAGCCTGTCGAGATGCTTTTAGGGTTGGGTTTGCATTTTTGGAATACCAGAAGGAAGAAAAAAGATACCGCAACTTCAGTGTCACCCTGAGCCTCTGTTCTGTGTTGGCTTTCCAGATTATAAGCCCACTACCCAGGGCTGTGTTTACTTACATATTTTTTTATTGGATTTCTATATATCACATATATGTTAATATTAACGCCCTGAGGTTCCTGGGTCAGTGGAAACTTCAAAGGTTTGGGGAATCATTAAATCCTGTTTGAAGGATTTTCTGCGTAGACTCAATCTTTGTTTTTGAGATTGTTGTTTTAGGATTTAGAAACATTCTTTTTATGGAGGAAAAGGAATAATCTGTGAATGAGTATTTTAGCTATCTGCCTGTGGTACTTTGCTTTGGTAGCCTTGTGAGATGACCAGATTTATGTTCCTGAAGTTTTCTCTTTCTTTAAGAACAAAATCAGTACTATCAGTTTTCTTCACAAGAAGTGTTTTCTAGACCAGAGTCCTGGAAGTGCCTTTTTGACTTAACTACTTATATAGTAGCAGGGAATATGAATATAATTATGGCCCTAACCATAATTTTTAGGTTCAGCTAACTTACTAAAGGCTATCAGTTTGTTTTAAAACAAAACACAAAAATCACTTGGATTGACATTGACATTGGTTGCCCATTATTGCCAGGCCTTTTCCAATGTGGTGGTGGTGAGGGTACTAGAATTTCAGACTTGTTGCTGAGAGCATCATTTCTAGGTCAGGATGATTCAAGATTCAAATGGGGGTGGGATACAGGCCTATGTGATTTGCACAGCCTAGGTACCAGGAGTGGATTTAGAAGGTAGATGCAATATTTGTTTCAGAAGAATTTACTTTTTGGGGGGAAGCGCGCTTACGTGCACACATCTGAAAAACTTGCAAAGCAAGTTTTTGTAAATGCATATAGATCAAACTAAATACATAGGTAGAAGGAATTTGAGACTAAGGAGTTCTCAGTGTTGGGAGGGTTAACCTGAGATAACTGTTTAGAGGCAGTGATTTGTAAACCTAATGTTCAAGAAGGGGAAGGTTAAAGTATGAACTTGGCTTTTCATAATGCTGCTTTCAGTTCCATGGGCTTTATAGAATCCAAATTACACATTCATCTCCAGACCTGTAGTTGTCTCAGTGTTCCAGTGACTTTGAGTATTTGGACTCTACCCATAAAATTCCCTGAAAGAGAGTGGTTCCAGGACCTTAGTGGTTCCTGTGGTTACATGGGGCTTTTGGTCCAACCTGCCAAGTCCTTAGCCAATTCAGGGGCTCTTTTGTAGTAATTTTGGGTTTGGAAGGTCATGTCACCTCAGAGTTGTGTGCCCTGGACAGCTCTGCAGTGACGGTGGTTCAACTTTGGTTGGAGAGCTTGGGCTTTTTCTTTCTTGGCAGGGTTAGTCGACCTTTTCTTGAACAGAACAAGAGCCGTGGATACCTGTTGGGACTCTTAGGCTCCTTTTATTTTTGAAGAGTTGGGAGTTGTGCTCAAGCTGTATTGCTTGGATCAGACCTTATATCGAGGGTTGATGGGTTGGGTAAGTTTGCATGTATGCAGTTTTGCCCATCTGTTCATAGAAGTGGTCTTTAATAGTTGTTTTTGATCAGGTTGGCCATGGTGAGAAGCTCATCAATGCTGCAAACACATGCTTATTCCTTATGGGAGCTTCTGAAATATATGGGTGTTTTTGGTTTATTTTTTACCTAGTCCATTTGTGGATGCTTAACAGCTAATAATGCATGGGGTGTTCAATGCCAGGCTCCTATAGTACTTCTACCTGGAAGAGAAGGCTGGGTTATACTGCTCCAGTATAGAAATACGGAATCCTGAATACAGATTATAGTTTAGAAATACCTCTTCCAACTTCTTTTACCTTGCCATCTTGCCATTTTATAAAAGTGGATTTCCAATAACTCAGCACATGTTTAGGGACTTAAGATGATGAACTCCTTAGTCAAATCCAGGTTTTAGAGGAATCCAAGTTAGGGTGAACATTGACTTGCCAGCCTTGAGTATTCCTTCCTGAAGTTGTCTCCATCCACCTCCATTTTAAATGGATGGAATTAGTTTTTTATTGAATGTAAAAGACGTCTGAGTGAGCTTCTATTTGTTTTTGTTAGTCACTTGTACGTAACTGAAAGATGGTCTTGGGACAGGTTGAATCTTTATTTCCCAGTGGCTTCTGCACTTTGTAAGGGTGGACTGAAATGGGAAGAAATCTTATGCCAGGAATGCATTCCAATATGCTGCAGAGTAGGAAATTTGATCCCTAAAATGTTGACTTAGGGTTGGTTATGGTGCATATTAGAAATCACCCAGTAATCCAGGACAGATTTTTGCCGCCCTCCTGGAAGTTAAGTTGATATTAAATACTGAGGTCTTTGGGCACTGGGCTGTGTGCTCTGCGGGCCCAGAGTGCTGCAGCCCTGTTTTGAATTGCCACCCATGTGAAGAGGAAATATGCCTTGTGCCTTTTTTTTTTCCCCTCTCTTTTGCATTTGGGCTTCCTTATGGCTTCGTTGCTTCTGTGTCTTCAATGCTAGATATTGACTTCCTCGTCACTTGGCACTGGCACATTTATGGTTTTCCATGGCTCATCAGCAGCAGCCAAGATTTTTGTATGCCTTTCCCTCTTAAACTTCTTAGCTTTCAACTTGCTTGTTTATTGACATCTCTGTTAAAAAGAGCGTTTTTTTCCCCTCTTGGGAAGATCTAGCCACCAGCATGACAGCAGCAAGGAAATTTGGTGTGATATCAGCCATTTAAAAACCCATTTGCTATGTGCTTGGTGTTTTTATTTTGCCTTCTGTTTTCCTTGAGGTCTCAACTCTCTTGCTGGGGATGGGTACATTTAAACCCAGCTGTTTATGCTCAACTGACTCGTGCCTGGTATACTTTGACTTTAAGAAGAGTGTAAGTTCAGCCACGTGGTAGAGGATTAAAGGCTGCAGCATGCTGGGTACTTCCTTTTGGAGGAAACAGATATGCCTTTGGACTCGTCTTACTCAGTGATTTCCCCTCTCTCTGGGGGTAACCGTTATTACTGCTTTCTGTTGTCCTTAGGGAACAAGTCACCCAGGCAGAAATGCTGCGAAGTAGTTACTGTTTATTACTAAGTCTTCTCTGGCAAATACAGATGGCTTTCTCTCTTGCCCTTTGAACAACAAAGATGGTGGAATTCATGGCTGGTCCAGCTTTAGTTTGGGAGTGTGGAACTCTTAGTGATTTAGGTCTGGATAACCTGCCGTTTCTCTCCAGGCTTCTAACTTTTTACCTGTTTAGGAATCTGGGCCACCAAAGAAAACTCTACTATAAAGGACTTTAGGGAGCAATTCTGTAGGTAGTTTATTCACAGCTTTGTTTTGGACCAGGGATAGGCCTGACTTTCAAGTGATGGCATGCTGGAGGGGTGAATATTAGTGATAGCTACCATCCATTTGGGAGCCCTAGTGGCACAGTGGTTAAGAGCTGGGCTGCTAACCAGAAGGTTGACCATTTGACTGCACCAAGCCGCTCCTTGGAAATCCTATGGGACAGTTCTACTCTGTCCTGTAGGGTCCCTGTAAGTCAGAGTCTACTGGACGGTAACAAGTTTGGTTGGTTTTGGTTAGTAAAGGCTCCATTTGAGCATTTACTATGTGCTAAGTTTTTAAGCACTACGCTGGAAACCCCGGTGGCGTAGTGGTTAAGTGCTATGGCTGCTAACAAAAGGGTCGGCAGATCGAATCCGCCAGGCGCTCCTTGGAAACTCTATGGGGCAGTTCTACTCTGTCCTGTAGGGTCGCTATGAGTCGGAATCGACTTGATGGCACTGGGTTTTTTTTTTTTTTTTTAAGCACTGTACTTGGTGTATTCTCCTTGAATTTCCTCATTTACTCTTCAGGACCCTGAGAGGTGGGTTTTATTATTCCTCTCGCTTTACAGAGGAGGAAATAGGGCAGGAATGAGATTTGCTGTAGGGCAAAGAGCAAGTAAAAGAGTTGGGACTTGAACCAAGGTTTGCCCGATTTTCGAAAGTTGTGACACTATATAATTCCAAATTTGCCTCTCTAAAATAAATTATTCAAGCACTAAGATTTATTGGGACGTTATTTTTGCAACAGCCTGGAACTCTTAAATGGCGTGAAAGACTGAAAAGCCTTTAGTTACAATTCGATGTGCCTAGATCTTGGTCCCTGTGGTCCCTTCCATTCAGGGTTTTATTATTCTGAGTTTCTGATGAATGGCCATGACACTTGGTTTATAGCTGTCTTGTGATTCCAATGGTGAGAACTAGCAGCATTTGGTCTTCAGACTCCCTCCTCTTCAGGGGGATGGGGAATTCAGGCTCAGAGAAGATAGAATCCTTCACTTCAATCTAAGTGAGAGTGACTTGCATTATGAAAATATTTACATAGTGATTTTACTTTCTTGAATTTGGAGCACTCTCAGGAGAGGCAGGGATTGTTGTCTTAATTTTCCATTTGGGGAAAGTGAACACATAAAGGTTAAGTGCTGCACACAAGGTTTCATAGTAGAGTCAGCTCTAAACCCTAGGTTTAAAGTTCATTTAGGCTGTGTGACTTTAGGCAAGTCGCTTAACTTCTCTGAGTCCATATTCTCGACTGTGTAGTGAAGAAAAATATTTATCTTGCAGGCTATAATATTAAATAAGATATGTGAAAGTAGTACTTTTTAGTTTGTTAAATAAAATTCTGATGTAAGTCCTGGTTGGTGGAGGCCCTTGCTTGAGAGGGGTATAGAATTGAATGGTTAAGGACAGTATTGGTCTTCACAGAATTAAAAACTATCCCATAGTTCTTAGCTACATCTGAGTTATATTAATTTTTTGTTAGTAGAATTTTATTAAAAATCCCTTTGTCCTAGTTTGGGAGATGGATTATTGCAGTGGTTCTCATTGTGGTCCTTGGACCACCAGAGTCAGCATTACTTGAGCCCTGTTTAGAAATGCAAATCCTCCGCCTAGACCTACTGATCCCAAAACTCTGGTGAGGGGACCCAGCAATGTGCTTAATAAGCCCCAAGGATATATACCTGAGGGGCTTCTTCCAAATTATACCAAAGGTGAATGTTTCTCCACCCCAAAACACCTCCCAATCATGGCATAGTGACTCAGAGGTACAGCTGCTAACCAAAAGGTCGGCCGTTCGAATCCACCAGGTGCTCCTTGGAAACCCTATGGAGCAATTCTACTCTGTCCTGTAGGATTGCTATGAGTTGGAGTCGATTTGACAGCAATGGGTTTGGTTTTGGGTTTTTTTTAATGTGAAAGTGTTTTTGGATGGAGAAAGGTTAAGAGTGCTTGGGGTTGGAGGGGGAAGAAAGAATACTTTTGAGATGAATTTTCCACAAGATTCATGAGAGGGATGTAATAATGATAAACTAGTGAAAAAAATGTATATTTACAGGAAGGAGCCCTGGTGGTGTGCAGTGGTTGAGTGTAGTGGTTGACTGACAGGGCGATTGTTCGAATCCACCAGCTGCTCTGCAGGAGAAAATGTGACAGTCTGCTTCTATAAAGATTACAGCCTTGGAAACCCTATGGGTCAGCTCTACTCTACCCTGTAGGTTTGCTAGAAGTTGGAAATGACCGAACTGTGGTTGGTTTTCTTTATGGGACTTGGGGGCTCCCTGCCTCCAATTTCCCTCTTTCTTAGTTTTTTCCTAAGGCAGTATGAGGGTAATCTGAATCTGAGGTTCCTGGAATTTGATAAAATTGGGAGAAGTCGTTTTAAGATGGTGACCTATGGTGATGATCTTCATGTATGACCAATCCAGTAAATTTTGCCTGAGAAAGTAATTCCTGAAAATGCCTCTTAAAGGCCAGTGTTGGAACACTAATTAAATACCATGGATGTCTCTTCTGCCTGTCTCTGCTTCCTGCCGACTGACCTGAGAACAGGGCCTTTGGTGATCTGAGGATCTCCATAGGCCATCCTTAATGACACCCCTCTCCTCTCCCGTAGTGGCTAGCTTGAGTTTTGCTGTGAATGTCTTTCCTTGTTCCCTTGTTGTGAAATCCCCGCAAGCGAATCCTCTAAGTAGACTTCTGACAAGTCACCCTCTCTCTGAAGAGGATAAGGCATCTCTGAGTAGTGGACACTTGTGCCAAGACCTGTCCCTAGATGTATGACTTAATGAATAGGGATTGTGTTTGGCACAGAAACGGAAGTTATGGAAATGGTCGAGTAATAAACATCAACACTGCAAAGACCAAGTAGAGACCAACAGTGTTCACTTGGGCTTTATGAAACCCTGATATGGTTTGTGTATCTCTCTGTTGAAAACAAGTATCCTAGTACCAGGGCTCTTTTTCCTCCTTCCTGAAAAGTGAAGCTGTGATCACTGTGACCTGGCTGTGATGAAGGCAGTGGCTTTCAGGAGGTGTATTGATGGTTTGATCTGTGTTTTGATATTTGTTTGTACAGATAAATACTTTAGTAGGGAGTCATATTCATGTGTGTGTGTGTAACTCAATCATCTCTCTGCCTTTTAACTTTTATTTTCTGTTCTTGGTTTTTTTTTTTCCTCTTTCCAGTCTCTCTTTTGGTGTCTTACTCTGTATTATTAAAATGCAAAAGCTCATAGAGACCTCAGTAACTGTACTAGATCAGAGCTGGCAAAAAGTCTTTATAAGGACTGGAGGTACAGTTAATTTATACCACTTTTAAACAGACAGGTTTTCGGTGAAGATTACTAGTATTCACTTCACTTGGAAAGACCTAGTTAACTAGAGGCAGGCAGAAAGTGCTTTTGTCTAATTAATAAACAAGTTCCTAAATGATTGGTACTTTTTCTCTTTTCCCACTTTACTGCCTTTGGTCTGGAGACAGTTTCTTAGCCCTCCTTAATTTGTTTTTGGGGTTCTCTTGGTCCAGGACAAGTTTGTAACATTCTTGTTTTTCTTTCCATTTTGTGATTTGAATCCTTTGCTTTTCCAGTGCAGCTTTGAATTGGTTTCTTTAAAACCCCTATATAAAACCTCAAGTGACCAGTATGTGGTTTCATTATGGTATTTCGGGTTAAAATAAAATGAGGTTGAGATAGCTAGGCTCACCCATCCAGACACATTCACCAGTGGGAAATTCTGTGTGCCCTGAATACGATAACCTCAAAAGAGTATATAAGCTTTGTATGTATGTTAGCTAGATTTTTGCAGTCTAACATGCCAAGTGTCTTAGTTGTCTAATGCTGCTATAACAGAAATACCACAAATGAGTATCTTTAACAAACAGAAATTTATTTTCTCAAGTTTAGGAGGCTAGAAGTCGGAATTCAGGGTGCCAGCTCTAGGAGAAGGCTTTCTCTCTCTGTCGGCTCTGGAGGAAAGTCCTTGTCTCTTCCGAGCTTCTGCTCCTGGGTGATCTACATGTGCCTTTGCATTTGTCTTCACCCATCTCTCCTCTGCTCACTTGTTTAATCTCTTATATCTCAAGAGAGATTGACTCAAAACACACCCTACACTAACCCTGTTCATTAGCATAACAAAGATCCCATTCCCAAATGGGATTATAACCACAGGCATAGAGGTTAGGATTTATAACACTTTTTTTTTAATTTTTATTGTGCTTTAAGCAAAAGTTTACAAATCAAGTCAGTCTCTCATACAAAAATCTATACATACCTTGCTATATACTCCTAATTGCTCTCCACCTAATGAGACAGTACACTCTTTCCCTCCACTCTCTCTTTTCTGGTCCATTCGGCCAGCTTCTGACTCCCTCTGCTCTCCTATCTCTCCTCCATACAGGAGCTGCCCACATAGTCTCATGTGTCTACTTGATCCAAGAAGCTCACTCTTCACCAGTATCATTTTCTATCCCATAGTCCAGTCCAACCCTTATCTGAAGAGTTGGCTTTGGGAATGGTTTCTGTCTTGGGCTAACAGAAGGTCTGGGAACCATGACCTCCGGAGTCCTTCTAGTCTCAGTCAGACCATTAAGTCTGGTCTTTTTATGAGAATTTGGGGTCTGTATCCCACTGCTCTCCTGCTCCCTCAGGGGTTCTCTGTTGTACAACACATATTTATGGGGGACACAATTCAATCCATAACATTAGGTATCCATCCCAATTTGATTATACTGGCTATAGACAGCGAATAAATGAGAGCAGAGTAAGCCTCAGAGAAGACATCTGGTAACTTTGGTTTCATGTATTTGGGTTATAAATCATGAAGCCAGGGTCCCCGTATACATTTGTCTGGACAGCGGTGTGAAGGAGGTTGGTACCTACATACTTTTGGAGCTTTGAAAAGAGCTGAAAAATTTACAGGATGCTATGGTTTCCCATTCAGAGAATTACTGATCTTTAAAAAGCTTGAGAATTTGGAGACACCTATAAGCTTTTTTTTTTTTTTTTTTAATAAGCTTAGGAGCTCTGGTGACGCAGTGGGTAAGAGCTACAACTGCTAACCAAAAGGTCACTAGCCGCTCCTTGGAAACCCCATCTGCTCTGTCCTTTAGTGTTGCCATAAGTTGAAATTGACTTGACAGCAATGGGTTTGGTTTTTGGTTTATAAGCTAAGGAAACATGGCACAGTGGTTAAGAGCTATGGCTGCTAACCAAAAGAATCAGCAGTATGAATCCACCGGCCACTCCTTGGAAACCGGGACAGTCTGACCTGTCCTATAGGGTTGCTCTGAGTTGGAATCGACTTGATTGATGGCAAGGGGTTTTATAAGCTTAAGTGAAAAAGAGGAAGAGATGGATTGATACAGTGGCTGCAGTGATGGGCTAAAGCATAGCAATGTCTGTGAGGATGGCACAGGACCAGGCTGTTTTGTTCTGTTGTACATAGGGTCACTGTGAGTCGGAACTGACTTGAAGGCATCTAACAAGGACATAAGCTTAATGAGATGGGCTATGCCCTGGGCCATTCTTAACTTACTTAATTGTGCCTGTTAGAGTTCAGAGTGGATTTAGGGAGAGCTGGTATTTTGGAGAAGTTGCTCCTAGGAATTAATGAAATAAACACAGTGGTACTACTGCTGGTTCTTGGTGTCTTTATCAAAATACAGTACTTAATTATGTGGAAGCATGATGACACAGGGAATCCCCAACTGCATATAAATCAAGTTCCTACAGCTCAGTGATGTGTCACAGATACCGTTTTTAGTATAGAAGGCAAGACTGCCAGAACCATGCACTTAGAGAAATCTAGGATCTTTTTTATATCTCTGTAAAACCAGCCCAAGTTTGGAGTTGTAGGTAAAATTTTTAAAAAATAAGAGGAAATGAGAGTTTTTTCAAGAGAAAGCAAATGAGGCTAGGAGCAGGTTTTGCCCCCACTCCCTCCCCCCTTATTTTGGAGCTGTTATCTGCAAAGCAGTTTTAAATGGAAGAGGGAAGAGTATTTTAGAAACTAGGTCAGAGGAACTAGGTGAGATTTGGAACAGTGTTGTCTCTACTGAAAAGTTGGAATGTACCCTCCTGTGGGAAGCTCTGTTTGTAAAGTTACGTGTCCCTTCACTCACCATGTATTTCTTAAGTGTATCTTATCACTTAATGATAAATAATGACAAATAATCAGGGCAGAAGATGTCAAAAGTACTGCCCTACTTGGTCGGGGTTGTGGTCCATCCACACAAAGGTCCTTTCCTTAGTAGAAGCACCAAAGAATGGTTTGTGGGAGGAAGTACCTTTTTCTGGTGTCAGCCTGTATCACCTCATGTGGGTAAAACGATCTATATACATGGTTAAGTTTTAAATTTTAGAGCATGTACTAGGATGCAGTATACCAACCTGTCTTCCTTGCATACCTTCAGGATTTTCTAGATTTTGGTCATATTCCCTAGTTCTTAAGGATTTTCAAGATAAGAACTTCTTCCAGCTCACTTAATTGCCCAATCTTGTTGCTGAAATGTCTAAAGTATAAAGTAGTAAAACTTGCCAATATGGGAAGTCTTATGGCAGAATATTTTTTGAAAAACCTGAGTACCTACCATATACCAGTTGCTTAGGTTAATCCCACAAATATTTATTGCTCTTATACAGTGTATCAGGCTCTGTGTTATGAACATAGGATTCATAATTTCTGCCTCCATGGAGTACTTTCTAGTGAGGAAGAAAGATGTAAGCAAATAATCACATAAATAACTACGTAATTAAAATTGTAATAAATGTACTGGAAGAAAAATACCACCTTACTGGTATATTATCTTCAAACTCTTTTTCAAAATAAATTTTGATTTATGAACACTTTAGCTAGTGGGTGGCATTGTGCTATTGGGCTCTTGGTATGAGTACTGGTCAGTTCTGATTTCCTTGCTCTTTATTGCGGCAGTGTCAAGTGTTACAGGAAATTCTTCATCTGAGGTTGGACTTGTAATGGGCTAGAGTCCATTGTTTCTCAGCAAGGCTCTTCTTTGTGTGGTGCCGCATTGCAGGACATTTGGTATCCGGCTCCCCAGGTAATACATGCCAGTAGTATCACATAGTTACTGTGACAACTCAAAAAGATGCTTCCATACATATATTTCCGAACACAGTTCTCGAGGGTTAGTGTTGCCCCAGTTGAAAACTATTGGGCTGGACTGTCAGGGTTCTTGGAAGAGAGCTATTGAATAAGTTCCTCTGAGAAAACAGGTTGGAAGTAGATGGCGTTTGAGAATTGAACCGGCCGACCCTTTTGTATTCTTGTTTTTTAAGTATGTGTTTTGAAACTGCATTCTACCCCATTTTGGTTTTTTCTCCCTATTGAGGATGAAGAGAGGGAAATAAGATCTGTTGTGTGGGTACTTTATGGCTGGCACTGTAATAGGGATTTCACATTTGTATCATTTGAGCCACCTCATGTCCTTGTGAAGCGGTTTTTAATTCCAGTTTTATACATGTTTCTGGTGCCACAGGATGAAGCAACTCGCTCGAAGTTGTATCAAAAGCTATGCTTTTTACCTTTTTTTTTTTTAAGCATGGCCTTAATTTATTTGATTGCCAGTTAACCTCTACCACGTTGGGCTTCTGATCTTCCCTTATGGATCTAGACATTATCCTGGTTTTTAAGCTTTCTGCTATAAATTTGAGGTTTGTGTAGGATGATAATAGCTAACATTTATTGTCTGCTGTGCCAGGTACCATTCGAGGTGCTGGGGGATACTATAGTGAAGTAAACACACATACACCTTGGAGTTTATGTTCTAATCTATGATAGACAATAAACAGCATAAGTAAAAGCATATAGTATGTTAGCGATGTGCTTAAGAGAGGAAAAAAAAAAAATTAAGAGAGAGAACAAGTAAATCAGGGACCAGGTATAGGAATGTGGGGAAGCTTGGCTTTGACTGAGAATGCTGTTCATTTAGGAATCTGAAGTGCATTCCTGGCTTTTCTCTATTAGTCAGGCACCGCCCTATTTAGACCATTGTGTTCGTCTAAGGAAACTGAACGTACTCTTCTGCATCTGAGTTCTAGAATCACTGTGTGCTGGAGATGGGAGGAACCTTGGAGGGAGGCCTTGTAGCCCAAATGCTCCCAAACTGGACACAAGAATCGCCTGAGGAGGTTAAAAATACAGATTCCTGGTTCAGAGTCTGGAGAGCAGGATTGGATTGTGTAGTTGATCAGATTTGAGGTGTAGTTGCCTTGTTGGCTCCCCCAGGGAGTTGTTCACAGAATTGGGATGGGAACCCAGGTGTTCTGCTCTTTCCGTCATGTCCTACTACTGCCCTACTCTTGAGATAAAAAGTTGTAAGGAAGAGAATGTTTAATTTTATCAAATGGCATTTCAGCTCCTACCTTTTTTAATCTGTTTATTCTTCTTCTTGGGTCCTTAGTGTTATTTTTATAACCTGTGGTTCTACCAGTACCTTAAGAATTCTTTTTAAGGAAATTGTTTAGTTTCCTTAAAGGCTTTTGTCACCCTTTGGAAATTGGGAAAAAATCTGTTAGCTAAGTTTGTCTTCGAAAAAAGTGATCTTTATCATTTTGGGAAGAGCATTTTCTCTGTGAAAGGCAGCTAATCAAAGTGCGCTGGATGAGAAGAACTTTGTCATTTGCTAGGGAATATCATTAGTTTAGTGCTCTAGCTGCTTTATTTGAAGGGCTTTATCTGGAACCCAAGAAGAATTGAAGAAATACCAGCCACCTGGTTGTGGTTTTTCTGACATGCTTCTTTTGGGTGGACAGCTGTGAGGTGGTTATTACAGTTGGCTCTCATAATCTGTGTTTGAGTTTTGCTAGATGAGTCAATGACTCTTCCCCTTTTGGTCTCTACCCTTAATGTTTTCTGTGATCTTCTGGTCTGGTAGGATGGAGCATGCATGGTAGCCTAACTGTCTCTGATCCAGGGAGAGAGCAATGCGTTTTGTCTTGCCGTGTAAGACAATGTGGATTAGAAGGCCCTGAGTCTGATGTCTGGTTGCAGCCCCTCCTGAGGGTTTAGTCAGACTTGTGCTTCAGGTGATGTTGTTGAAATTGGCTCTCTCTTGTCTGCAAAGGGGAACATGCCCTGATCTTCTAGAATGGTTTTCATAAACAGAATGGGCTAGATAGAACTTTTTATCAACTCTGAATTTTTAAATTTTATTTAACTTAGAAACTTATGGAAGTTTGAAATAATTTAAAACAAAAAACAAAAACAGTTTCTTTGGGGGTGGTAGTTGGAAACTAGGACTAAAATAAAGGAACTGTTTTCCATCTCTTGGGAAGTAGAAAACTGGAGCGTGATTCCCAGGTTATGAATGATAAGAATCATAGGCTGAGTGGGTTTGACCTCCTGGGTCAGGTGTTGGTATATCTGATGAGAGATTTTTATTTTCCTATCGTGCGTTTAGCTTCAGGAAATCTTTAATGATGTCTGTGGTGAAACCAAATAGAAGTTTAGGATTATCATATTGTCCTGGGTCACATAAATAGTAATGTTTCACCGCTGTTTAAAATGAAGAAAATCTTATTTTAGGAGGCCAGGTATGAGGGTAGACCTAAAACAGGGAGATTTCTGGGCAGTTTCACCTCAGTATGGGATAGGGGTCCTTGAACAGTCTTCAAAGCCAGGAAGCAGTAGAGTGAGAAGGAATGAGGGAGCATTAGATACAGATGTATGTGCAGCTGGGGATGGGGTAGGGGAGTACGTTGGGAATGAATATGTTGGTCAAATCCTGTGTACCAAGGTACTAGGGGTGGTTCTTTTTGTGGACATTCCGCTCTGTCCATCCTAAGATCTGAGTTGAGCCATGTGGAGCTTGCAGAAAACTGAAAGCTCTTTGGTTTGTAGAGGCCTTAACTTTTATATTTGTCCTGAGCTGGAATGCTCCTCAACAGGGGAGGGTCCCATACGGGAACTGGATCAACAGCTGCTGCCTGCCCCTGGAATCACAGGAAGCAGAGGCCGGGTGTCTTTGTATGGGAGCTCTGCAGCCAGACAATAGTTTGTGCTGGCGGGGCCATGTGGTGAGTCACGTGACCCGGGGCTGTTTTCTGCCGGGGTCCTTACCCATCTGTTCTCTCGGCTCTTTCTGGGTTATCAGGCGCCAGTCCAAGTCCTCCCAGGCAGCCAGCTTCATGGCCAGAGATTACGAGCACTAACCTTCCTGGCAGGGGCGGTGTGGCTTCGCATTTATGCAGATTAGCCATGTGTTTCTCACTTCAAGGCGTTCCACAGGAAAAGCCTTTTCCTGTGTTTGGCTCTCAGTGGGCGGTTCCCAGCTTACTGTACTGGGACTCGGCAAGCAGCAGGCATGCACGCGAGGGATCACAGTACACTGGCCCCCCTCTCCCATTCCACCTCCAGTGCTACGTCACCACAACACAACCACTCGCGCTCTCATACTGTTGGTGTCATTCATTCGGTGCCAAGATTGCTTTAAAAAATTCCCTTGGCCCCAGTTCAAACAGGAGTACAGCTGGGATGTGTTAGATTTTAGGCAGTCTGCCCTCAATTTGAGATGAGTTATAAATAGCAGTGCTGACTTCCTTAACTACCGCTCTCTGAGGTAAAATGCAGGTTAATTACTGTGGGAATCAATTAGGGGGTTCTTTCGGTTAAAGAGCCAGGGATGGTTTTTTTAATTGTTATTATTAAAAGTCATACAACAAATCTGGCCAGGAATAAATTGAAAGCACAGGATGTAAGAAATAATATTTAGATGTCCAGAATTAGGGTTTATGGCTATAAGTTTATACAAACCTCATCTAGTTGGCATTTAGGGTGACAGAACAAGTGGTGGTCAAGACTCTCCTTTCTCATGGGCACCTTTTCTGCAGCCCCAGCCCACACCTCTCTTATTCTTGTTAATCCTTCACACTGTTGAGTACAAAATCTGGTTCCTTAGGGTTGCTGACTGGTCACTTCCTTTTAGCATCTTTGAATTGGGACTAAAGCCTGGAACTTTCTTCGGTTGGGCTTTCGTTTAAGAAGATTATGAAGTTTCTCTTTTCTTGGTGCAGTTGGAGCGTGGTGTGGTGCATTTTAGCAAATGGCAGCTCTCTCTTCTTGGAAGTTTGAGTTATTGGCCCCATCTTCTCTGGCCTCTTCACTATCAGTCATGGTCAAAAGTTGGAGAGTTTGTAGCTGTGCTTAACCTGTGAGTTTCAGAAAGCTGGTTACTTTTTGGTTATATCACATTTAGTCCAGCTCCACATTTAAGTTCAGTCTGTAGCCCCTGAGGGTCCTTATGGTTTTCCTTAGTGCAGTAAGTTGTAAGGGGGATTCTATTAGCTAGCCGATCTAGAGGGACTTGAAATTCCATTTGCTTGGAGCAGGGGAACTCTCTGTGCAAGTGGTTAGTCTGAAAGCTGTTTGTTCTGAAGGTATTCAGAAGGACAAGCCTGCTGAGCATCCTTGCCTTTGATGCCCCTAAACTTCACCTTTTGATGCATTTCATTTGGCAGGCAGTTAATATCACGGCCAGTGGTCTGGAAGGAGATACGTGGTGGATAGAGATGGAGTTTTCTTATGGCTCTTCCCCCCTTTTTCATTTTTATTTTTTATGAATGCAGGAGGGTATATGGCAGGCCCCGCCCATCCCTAATCAAGGGGGCAGCATTTTCCTCTCAATTATGTGTCTCTGTGGCAGAGCCTTTGCTTTTGAAGCGTAATCACAGTAATCTACTCCTGTGGTTTCCCATTGAAAGGATTTCCTCTCTGTCTTTTTTCCCATAGTTAAGAATCTCTGGTTTAGTGTTTTCCATCCCTTGCCTCTTCCTTGGTGCCTGCAGACTGCTGATACTGGCTTTTCTGTTTTGCATATAGTAGGGATTTTTCTGGTCTGAAATTGCTACTTTGCAATAAAACCGATTAGTGACGATTTAAAGCCCTTTCTCTGTTATGAGAAGTTGGAAGATGGCATTTCATCTCTAACTGCAAATCACAAATCTTTCATAATGGTCTTAAGTGTCAGAAGTGTGAGTTAGACCCTTGCCTGCCTCCCCTTCTGATATGAGCATGATATGACATGAGCCCAGAGTAATCTGGTTGTTTGAACTGAATGTATTTTAGTTTGCTATGAGTTGGAATTGACACCAATGGGGTTTATATTTTCATTTGCTAAGTTGTATATTCTGTTGATTATAATCCTTTGGTGAGGCAAGGGGATCAGAAATCTAATGACCAGAAAAGAGAAATGTCTGGATTTTATCTCTAGAATAATGATTTCTTTGAACTATGTTTATTTTTTTGTCTGCAAAGATTTCCAAAAGTTGAGATGGAAGATTCCTTTAACCCTTTGTTAACTAGTGTCCTTGTAAGTAGCTGTCCTCAGTTGGGGGTGCACGAGGAATGCAGGCCCCCTGGTGTCTCTGACTTGCCTTTGGTTTTTAAGTAGTCTGTTTGGGAATGGTTATGCAATTTTGAAAGGAGCCCTGATAGTGCAGTGGTTAAGGGTGCTGCTACCTGAAAGGTTGGCAGTTTGTACCCACCAGCCGCTTCTCCAGAGAAAATACCTGGCAGTCTGCTTCCCTAAAGATTACAGCCTAGGAAACCTTATGGGGCAGTTCTACTCTGTCCTATAGGGTTGCTATGAGTTGAAATAGACTCAACAGCATACAATGACAACATGCAGTTTTGAAGTCCTCTCTGATATAGGATGGAACATAAGGTTATTTTGAGAGCGTGCTTGTTCTCCCTCTGCTGTTTACTCTAACCCTTCCATCTTCTCTCAGTTCAGTCCAAGTTTTTTCTTCTCTCAGAGTTATTACCTGTCTTGTGGATTTTGGTGTGCCCCCACCCAAGTGACTGAATGACTTGAACTGGCCTGTCTCCCTGTAACCTCCCCTGCCCTTTTCTGTATCAGGGCAGCCTGGCATTTGAACAGTTACTGAGCCCCAGCATCACACTTGAGTATTTGGGGTAACTTTAAAGATAAATATCTCTGACTGAAAAAAAAAAAAATTTTTTTTTTTTTTTTAAATTTTATCCAGAACTTAGTCTTGAGAGCAGGGCTTGAACTGGTTTGTTTCTGTCCTAACCCTGCTAATAATTTGCATTTCTAACAAGTTCCCAGGTGATGCTGATGCTGCTGGTTAGGGACCAACCCTGAGACCCACCAGTAGAGCAGCAGGCCTCAAAATTTATTATACATAAGAATTACCTGGGGGTCTTGTTAAACATTAGCTTCCGATTCAGTATATCTAGGTTGGAAATACAAATTCTCAGCAGGGGTTTGAACTGGCTTGAAGCCCTGCTTGAAAGATACAATCAGCTGGAATAATTAACCATAATTAAGTGCTAAACCTTATGATTTTGACTAAATTTATAACAGGGCACTGGAAATGTGAGTGATCAGAGTATGCTGTAGAATTGGGAAATGGCTTCATGTTGAAGGGTTGGGTTTCTGTTAGTAGAAAACCATTTTGGACAGGATGACAGAGCAGGGTACCAATGCATATGGTTGGGCATGTCGGGAACCCTGGAGTGGGACTGAAAAATGTATAAAACTGGGGACCATATTGTGGAGGGCTTTGAGAACTAGGCAGAAACACTATTTGTCGTTATTGATAACAGCTACTATTTACTGAGCCTCTAAATACCAGACACTGGCTAAGTGTGTTATGTGCATTTTAGATGAAGAATTGATGCGTTCAAGGTCAGACAGTGAGGGAGTTAGAATTTGAACCCAAGTCTATCAAATTACTACACTCTTTGCTCTTTCTATGTGATATTGTACAGGATGTAGTAGGTAGGAAGTTTGGATCTGTTGTTGAGCAGGGAGTGATAAGAGTGATTTGGGATAGTTGCTGTAGAACTGCACAGTCCGCTATGGTAGCCACTAGCCACATGTGGTTATGTAAAAATTTAACTTCAGTTCCTCAGTTGCACTAGCCATATTTTAAGTACTTAGCCACATATCACAGAAAATTTTACTAGACAGTGCTTTTCTAGAGCGCTGGTTCTCAGCTAGTAGTATACATCAGAATTATCCAAGGATCTTAAGGGGATGGGGCAAAGTCCTTCCACACCTACTAAACTGGAGTTTCTAGGCAGGGGCTGAGGAATTTGTGAAGCTTCACAGAAAATTCCGATCTGCTCTAGAAGCTCCATAGTAACCATGGCAATGACTGCCCCTCATGCTTGAGGGGAGACCTCCACTGACAGACACCCAGAGCAGGCCGGTTGGTCTCTCTGTTCATCAAATGCAGTCTCTTTATCTGGTGACCACATACATAGCAGTTGCAGTGTGGGATACGATGAGGACTATGGTGTAAGATACATGGCGTGACGTGGCCACGTAAGCCCCTATCTCTTCATAGGTGGAAATGATATTTTGGATCTGTTGCGAGGTGTATCTGAGAAAGACTACGTGGTATTTATTACTAGTCCAGTTAGAGGTGAGAATGGCGAGATTTCATCTCAGGTATTTTCGACATGTTATCAGGAGGTACCATTTCCTAGAGAAAAGACATCATGCTTGGTAGAGGGTCAGCAAAAAGGAGGAAGACCCTCAATGAGATGGATTGACAGTCACTGCTACAATGGGCTTAAACATAGCAATGATTGTGAGGATGGCGCAGGACAGGGCAGTGTTTTGTTAATTTTATTTTTGTTGTTGTTGAGAATATACACAGCAAAGCATATACCAATTCAGTCGTTTCTACATGTACCATTTAGCGACACTGATTACATTCTTTGAGTTGTGCAGCCCTTCTCACCCTTCTTTTCTGAGTTGTCCCTTCCCTATTAACATAAATTCAGTGCCCCCTAAGGTTCCTGTCTAATCTTTAAGGTCAATTGTTGTTAAATTTGAGCTTTGTAAATAGTTCCAAAAGAATCCATGTAGCTCCAAAATTATGATTGAGAATACTGTTGAAGCTCTGATACAGAGGCAGGGCTTGGGCAAGAATTGTTTAGTTTTATAAGGGAAAGATTAGTCCAAAGGACTAATGGACCACATCTACCACGGCTTCCATCTGACTGAGTCCAGAACTACGAGGTGGTGCCCAGCTACCACCACTGACTGCTCTGACAGGGATCATAGTAGAGGATCCCAGACAGAGCTGGAGAAAAAGATAGAACAAAATTCTAACTCAAAAAGAAAGACCATACTTGCTGGCCTGACAGAGACTAGAGAAATCCTGAGAGTATGGCCCCCAGACACCCTTGCAGCTTAGTAACAAGGTCACCCCTGAGGTTCAGCCTTCAGCCAAAGATTGAGCAGACCCATGAAACAAAACAAGACTAAAGGGGCACAGCAGCCCTGGGGCAGGGACTGGAAGGTAGGAGGGAACGGGGAAGCTGGTAATAGGGGACCCAGGGTTGAGAGGAGAGAGTGTTGACATGTCGTGGGGTTGTTAACCGATGTCATGGAACAATGTGTGTACTAACTGTTTGATAAGAAACTAGTTCTGTTAACCTTTTTCTAAAATACAATAAAAAGAATAGTTTGTTGGAAACAGCACTTTAATAACATTGACATGTAATAGTGATTTGGGATATAGTTTATTAGGATTCGGTATAGTTTAGAAACTTAGGAGGATACTCACATCATCGCTATTACCTTTTTACCTGAGATTTTAGCTGTAGCCTAAGAGTGTTTCTGCTTTTTTCTTTTGATATCTAGAACAGTCTCCGTAGCTTATTGGCTTACCCATTTTCCTCCATGATGGCTCCGCTTCCTCTATTATAAAAGACTTAGATAGTATTCTGCCAAAAAAAAAAAAAAAGGCGTGAACAGAGACTCAGTTGTTTGAATGCCTCCTCCTCTCACTTATTTTGGAATTTTTTTTTAAAGATCTTACACATCTTAAATTATTGAATAATTTATTATAGAATAACATCCAGAAGGGACTCTATAATCTAGACCAGTGGTTCTTAAAGTGTGGTCCCTGGACCATCAGCATCACCTGGGACCTGTTAGAAATGCAATCCTAGGCCTCCCCTGAATCTACTGAGCCAGAAACTCTGGCGGTGGATCCCCACAGTCTGTGTTTTAACAAGCCTTCCAGGTGATTCTTATGTATGCTAACGTTTGAGAACCACTGAACTCCCTCACTAGAGAGTTACCGATGTTGAGGCCCACAGTATTAATCCCCCTCGCTATGAGTTGGAATCGACTCGACGGCATCGAGTTTGGTTTGGTTTTGGTTTTGTTTTCCCCCCTCCCTTTAAGTAAGATTTAATTTTCAAGTTTTCTGTCAGACCCAGTCCTATGCTCCAACTTAGGTGTGTCTATTTAAGGTGCTTTAAGAGACTTCCCCATTCCCAATAGATGTAGATGACTATCTCTGGCAGGGGAGGTATGTATTGCTCTTTGCTATCAGCTCCAATAGGACAACCAAACGCAGTGCGTTGAGTCAAGTAGAACTGCTCCATAGGGTTTCCAAGGCAATTAATCTTATGGAAGCAGACCACCACGTCTTTCTCCTGTGGAGTAGCTGGTGGGTTCAAACCACTGACCTTTTGGCTAGCAGCTGAGCACTTTAACCACTCCTCTACCAGGGCACCTCCAGTAGGGCAAAAGCATGCCAAAAAGTGAGTGAGGTAGTTGACCCTGTTGCCCCTCAGAGTTGGAATGAAAGCTATGTTTGTAGCCAGATAACTGAATTTGAACTTTGAGCTTTCATTACCGGTGCTGCGGTGTACCTCTCTATCTTCTTGTTCTTTAAGAAACAAAAGTTCTATCCTCCTTAAATCCTCAAACTCTTGAATATTAGAGATGAACTTTTTAGTTGAGATGCACAAAGCTCTAAATTGCAAGTTACAGCTCCCTCAACAACTGTAACTTAGCCACATTGCTCACTTGGAAGGAAGACAGAATTTAACTGCTTATGCCATAGTGCAAACAGGCTGCAGATGTACAAAGAAAATTTTCCACTATTGGAGGAATAGAAACATGTGGACACTGGGGTATTTGAATTCCCAGCCACAGTATTGAAGCATCATTTTTGGTGTTGGTGAGCAAGGTAATAGTGTATAGCAGCACCATCCTCTTCCAACTGAAGGGCCTTTGTTTGGACTTTCTACACCATGGAGTTCGTACTGTGTTAATTGCCTACACTTGTCCTGTCCCTTGGATCTCATGCACTAGTGCACACTTACACAGTACTTTGTGGCTTACAAGATGCTTTCACAAACAGGTGGTATTTTCAGTTTACATATGACAAAATCAGAGTTCTCAAGGAGGTTTAAGCGGCTTGCTCAATGACTACTGAATGTATACCATTACTTCTTCAAAGTAGCTCCAAAAGTATGTATGCTTTTGTTGTGAGTTCATATGACCAGAGGCATCACAATGCTTCAGGTTAATGAAATGTTCTTTATTTTGTAGCCATCCAGTCCAATGGATCAGATGGGCAAGATGAGACCTCAGCCATATGGTGGGACTAATCCATACTCACAACAACAGGGACCTCCAACAGGACCGCAGCAAGGACATGGGTACCCAGGGCAGCCATATGGGTCCCAGACCCCACAGCGGTACCCGATGACCATGCAGGGCCGGGCGCAGAGTACCATGGGCAGCCTCTCTTATGCACAACAGGTAGATGGTGACTCTGATTACCTTAACTCTTGTTGCTATCCAGGATCTGGTCTATGAGCCATAGAATCAGAACATGTCCTTACCTCCCAAGCCTCTTGACAGGCACACAGTCCAGTTGGCTTAGTTACAGCATGCTACTATCAAGGCCAAGATTGTGGGCACTATCCCATATGTGTTTCAAGGAAGACTGCTCCCTGGCCACAGGCTGTACATATTTGTCTTTTCCTCTTGACCTGTTTGTACCCACTGGGTGGTGATCCCTGCAGGAAGTGGAATGAAAGTTCTGTCCTCCATATATCCTCACACCCTTGAATACTAAAGGTGATGAAATTTCAGTTGACATGCACAAAACTCTAAATTCCACTGTCTGTCCATTGATACTACCAAGAAAACCACTAATACCATGTGCCCTGGGGATAGACGAACCGCTTTATGTTTCTCAAGGCCTTTGACATATTAGCTGACTGGTTCAAAATGAATGTTTAGAAGGAGACACTGACAGTGGAAGAAAAAGGGAAGGTTGAACAGTAAAAATGCTATTATAAATATTAAGATTTCTTCTCATCTCCTTTTGTCTAGCCATCCATATCTTTTTAACCTATTTTTTGTATGTGTGGTAAATATATATGTAACAAAACATTTGACATTTCAATATTCTTCACTTGTACAGTTCAGTGACATTATGTTCATCACTTTGTTTAGCCACCACCCTTACTCATTTCTAAATTATACCATCACCCTTAGCAGAAGCTTAGTGTCCCCTAAGCATTGAGTCCTCCTTTCCGCCTCCCCGCCACTCACTCTGGTAGTCACTAATAAGCTTTGGTGTGACTGACTTATTTCACCTCAGCAGAGTGTTTTTAAGGTTTATCCATGTTGTAGCATGTATCAGGACTTCACATACTGTTATATCTTTATTGTCATTTTTTGTTTTGACAGCATTTTGTATCATTAATGTTTAAGCCATACTGAAAATGGTGAAGGACAGAATATAAAACCTGACTCTAAAACAAAGTGTGCTCTTAAAGAAAATGAAATACACTGTCTTTTTCCCCCCCCCCCCAATTAAAAAATGAAGAAGGGATGTAGTGGATGTTCATTTTTTCCCCCTAATTACCAATTGTATCCCCAGCGCCTAGAATAGTGCCTGCTGCAAAGTAAGCAAGTGGGCCCTCAGATATTTTTTGAATGAAGACTGAATTAAAGAGACAACCAAGGTAACTTAGTGATTTACATGCTGTCTTGATTACTAAACCTTGGATTTTCGGTTGACTGAGCCAGGCTGCTACTGACTCTTCATTGTGGTTAGGATACAGATTCCTAGTGCTTGCGAAAACAGCCTAGGCCATGATAAAAAGAGTCGGCTCATTGGTAAAACAGCTACACTTGAACTTTTATAAACTGCCCACATATTAAATAATGTAAATTTTCACTGGTTGAATGCAGTCCACTTGTAAATAAACCAACTAGTAACCCAGCTTGGCTGTCCTTCTGGCTCAGCTTAGACAGGGATGGTAGGAAAACCCTGGACCCTCTTTAAGTGTGAGGCATGGCTTGTCTGCTCTCATTACTCATCCTCAGGGCATAGCTTCTGATGAGAATACCTTAGCTTTCTTCATCCTAGAGAGCCGGTGCTAAAAGTATCCTTTCTTTTCCTACAGATTCCTCCTTATGGACAACAAGGCCCCAGCGGGTATGGTCAGCAGGGCCAGACTCCATATTATAACCAGCAAAGTCCTCACCCCCAGCAGCAGCAGCCATCCTACTCCCAGCAGCCACCATCCCAGACCCCTCATGCCCAACCTTCATATCAGCAGCCACCGCAGTCTCAGCCACCACAGCTGTCGTCTTCTCAGCCTCCATACTCCCAACAGCCATCCCAGCCTCCACATCAGCAGTCCCCAACTCCATACCCTTCCCAGCAGTCCACAACACAGCAGCACCCCCAGAGCCAGCCCCCCTACTCCCAGCCACAGGCACAGTCTCCCTACCAGCAGCAGCAACCTCAGCAGCCAGCCTCCTCGACACTCTCCCAGCAGGCTGCGTACCCTCAGCCCCAGTCTCAGCAGTCGCAACAAACTGCCTATTCCCAGCAGCGCTTCCCTCCACCACAGGTAAGATGCCCCTACTTCTTGCCTTTCCCCACTAGTGACCGCAGACAGCTTGGAGGTTGGTGTCATAAGAACTTTGCCATGCAAATTGGTTCTCTAATGTGCACTTAAAAACCAATTAAACTCTGGGTAAACATGCTAACTGGATGAATTGAACTAATAAAGGCATAACCTTCTTAACTGCATAAAGACCTGTAGCTCTCCCTACTTATGAAGAAATAGGACAATGGGAAGTTGCATAGACAGATAAGAAAGACAGCGGGACTGGGTTTTTTTTTTTTAACCAACATATCAGAACTTGAGCATCCAAGTGAGTGTGGTCTTTTTCAAATCAGTCACTGGCAGGTTGTACATTCCAATTGCCATTCCATAAAGTGTTTTGGACCCTTTCATTTGAATTCCAATTGGAATCAGGGACCACATCACATTTTTTAGACTATTCTCTGTAGTGGCACATCTTTTTCTTTTTTGAGGGTGGATTTGATTTGGGGAAATAGCTAAAATTCATTTGGACCCATGTCTGGTGAACAAGATAGGTGATGAAGCCTAAAAATAGCAATTTAGCTTTATTCTTTAAAGAGCAAAAAGAGGAGAAATGACTGAGTGATGACAGGTCCACTAAAGATTTTGTGCATTGGTGGCGTTATTGAAATAAGTATCTTATCCCAAGGTGACAATCTTTGAAGGAAGCAGTACTCATTTTGATACAGAAGTTCTGGTGTGGATTGTTCTAAATTAATTGGTTTTATTCCTTGATAGGAAAACCTTATAGTTACCCAGACTTTGGCCTTTAACTCCAAGGAATAGCTCTCTGTGTGGCAATAGATGAGTGGCCATGCCATCAGAAAGAGTCTTGAATTCACCATTGACATTTTTGTCTTAAGAGCCACAGGATGGAGTTTTCTTCCTTCAGACACTACTGTTCATATTCGAGCAGTGTCTAACACCCAGCTTTTCCTGTGTGAGAGAGTCCTATAGCCCATTCACCATGAAGTAAGCTTGCCTGGTTTATCAATGCTAGGCCATCACAGCTTTTGTTTTTCTTGTTTTAGGAGTTATCTCAAGATTCATTTGGGTCTCAGGCATCCTCAGCCCCCTCAATGACCTCCAGTAAGGGAGGGCAAGAAGATATAAACTTGAGCCTTCAGTCAAGACCCTCGAGCTTACCTGTGAGTATTCCTGTAGCCCTCTAAAAGGTGATGGGAACAGAGAGAAAACCAGTTTCTGGTTGGGTGTTGTGGTAGTATTGAGCTAATTGAACAATGAGCTGTTCCTTAAATCCAGGTTGAAAATTCTGTAAAGGAAGAAAGGGTATATTTTCTAGCCTCTTCATTCATAGGGTGACCCTTGTAGAATGTCCGTTCTGGCTACCTGCCCAGGGAATAGATTTGATCTCTGTTTAGAGTTTATTTTTTTGATCTTGGGCTCTTAGGCGTGGATCCAAGTAAAGATCAGAAAAGACGAGAATGTAGGAAGCACTAGTCTGCTCTCCATCTAAGTTGAGAGAATTCTGTTTCTTGACCATACTCTTGAAGGCTTAATTTTTAGGTTTTTGACTTCATGTTTAGCTAGGAGGTAGGATCTGGGGTGCATTCAGCATGCATTGTCACACTGAGAATGGGTGGAGTAAAAGTGGTTTTTCTGGTTGGTGTTTTATGTGAATAGGTGCTTTTGTCTAGTATAGCACTTGGTGCCCAGGTGCTTGATTAGTGTTTATGGCATGGTCTGACCATATCCTGAGACAAGTAGCATAGTCAGGTGATTAAGAGCTTGGACTCTAGAACCAGAATCCTGAGTCTGCATCCTAACTCTGCTACTAACTCTGTAACCTTGGGCAAGTCACTTAACCTCTCTAAGAGAGTACCCATCTCATGGAGTAGTTATTAACATTAAATAGGTTACTATAGAGAGAGTTGACACATTGTAGGATCTCCATAAATATCAGCTATTATCATCACCTTCTCAGAGGGCATAGTGGTAGTGCTTGATACCTAAAAGACAGTTAACACCAACTATTTAAATGTACGCTGGTTCCAGGAACATTTATCCTTAGTTTTAGCTCTGCTACTACCTGTGGGCAAGTCACTCAGCCTCTGAAAGTTAATCTGCTAAGAATAGGGATAAAATAGGAGCCTTGAAATGTAGTAAGACAGTAGATAGCAAACTCTCCATTACAAATCCTGCTTCAGTTAGGAGATGGAAATTCAGCCACACATGCCCAGGTAAGAGTCTTGAAATTTTGGCTGTACTCGAATTTGAAGCCTGCCTTTTTAGTTATTCTGACTTGGGAGAAAATGGTATCTGAATCTTTAAGGAGCAGGCAGAAGGTAGGAACTCTGTCTCCATCTTGAACCCCCCTGTGGCTTCCCTTGAAGGTCTCTGAGATATAATAACCTTTAGTAGCGAAAGGTCTACCGGGTCTCTCAGCATGTGACGTTCAGGCTTCCCAAGCCAGGATGAATAGTCACTGTCAAATGGGACTACTGAGACTGTGTTGACTTGACTTTCTCAACTGAGGATTTGAAGGGGAGAGAGTGTCTGAATAAAGCAATCACTCTTTTTTCCCTTCTCATTAATGTGTGTTGCAGTCTTTTTCTGCATCCTGAACTTCACTGGAATGTGCTTTTTTAACCTGATTCAGTCAGAAATGCGTAACCACTCCCTCGTCATCTATGGTCTGTGACTAAATATGGGTGAGGTGCTACTGTGGCAAGAACCCAAATCAGTGGACTTTTGCCATGCTGTAAATTGCTCCCCTTCAAAAAGTTTCTGCTTGCTCCTGGTGACCTTTCAATAAAGTTGTATTTGGTGTTTTTCAGCCCTGAGAAGGCTTGTATACAAATACCCTGCATGTGTTCTAAGGGCTGAGGGTTGAAAGGCTTGTACTATTGAATCTAAGAGCTTCTGATTCGACCTACTGAAGTGAAAGTGTTGGCAGCCTCTTAGGCCCACAGGAGGGTTGTTCCTGGGAAGCTTATCACAAAGAGCAATCCCAAGTTCAGGTTTCTGCTATAGATTCATCCAAATGCATCATTTGCTCTGTGGTAGAAACTCCATGTGAGAGGTGAGCTGGCTGGGTTATTGGCATCTTGTTGGCTGAATAGCTTTTTATGCCTCTGCTGCTTACACCAAGAAACAAAAAGTAGTTATTCTTTGAAATTTTGCTTTGATGCCAGATTTTCCTAGCCAGGCTGGAAACAGTCACATCTGAAGAAATGAAAAGTCAAGTTATAAAGGATCCCTAGGTTTGCCAGGGCATTCCTTCACTCAGCACAGGTTTATGGAGCACCTGTTTGTATTTAGCACCAGCGCAAATGCTGGGCTGACTAGAGGGGTAGCCCCTTCAGTTTTCTACATCACCCGCTTCACTCATTTGCCTTACCTGTTTGGCCCTAGAGGCCTTATGATTGTGACCCTTGATTTAAAGACTAAGTATGGTTTCTGATCCTGGTTATTTAAAAAAAATTAGATTTTGAGGAGTTTTACTCACTTATCAATGCTATGGGGTCACCACGTGTTGGAATCAAATTGACAGCAACTTCTTTTTTTAAATGCCAAGTCATTTATCTGCTATTATCTTGATCATGCTATCCCTCTATTTAAAAGCTTCTCAATTATTTTTTCTTTAATCTTAGGATAAAATCCAAAATCCTTAATATTATCTAGGTATTGGAAACACAGATTGCTGGTTTCTGATTCAGCAGATCTGGAGTGAAGCCTGAGAATTTGCACTTCTAACAAGTTTCTTGATGATGCTGATGCTGCTAGACCAGGCATGGCCCTTTGATAATCTTTACTCCAGCTTCATCCCTTTTTGGTCTTGGCTTTCAGTTTCCCTGAGACCCCATGCTCTTTCTGCTTCTAGACCTTCGTACGTACACGCTTTCTCCCCTCACTTCTGTTCATCCTTCAGGTCTTTCCTCGGAAAAATCCTTCTTAATAAAGCTTCAAGACTCATCTTAAGTAAATTCTGTGATACCTTCACTGACTACAGGCAGTTTTTATTTTACTTAAAACAAAACTGCAATACTTAAGACATATAAAAAAGTTGTATGAGTACCCATCTTTAGAAACCAAACTTTGCTGACACCAGTAAAAGCATTTTATGAGGTCTTCTAGGATCATTCCGCCCTTCTTGTATCCAGAGAAGCATTATCCTCTATTTGAGATTTCTTTGCTCCGTCTTGCCAGAGCCTCTGCTTCTGTTTACTTGGGTCTCTTCCACTACCAGGGGAGTGTTGTCCACTGGGCCCCAATACCTATCACGTTATGCCCCAGACCAGTGGTTCTTGACCTTGGCTGCACGTTAGAATTACCTGAAGAGAGAATGGTCTTTGGGAATCAATACTTGGGATTCACAGTGTTCTCATTTGTTTGGTGTCACGTGGGCTTGGGCATTGGTATTGTCAGTAGCTGTTCTGGGTGATTTTAATTTACAGCCCAGGTAGCCATCCACTACTCCAGACTGCCAGGTTCCTTACCACTTGTCAGGACACTGAGAGCAGAATTGCTCTGTCTTGTTCATTGCCATCTGAGAGCAGAATTGCTCTGTATTGTTCTTTACCATCTGAGAGCAGAATTGCTGTCTTCTTCGTTGCCATCATTTACGAGTTGCTATAGAATTGATGCCAACTTATGACAACCTCATGTGTGTTAGAGTAAAACTGTTCCACAGGGTTTTCAGTGACTGATTTTTTTTTTTTTGATTGCCAGGCCTTTCGTCTCAGTTACCTCTAGGTGGATTTGAACTGCCGACCTTTTGGTTAGCAGCCAAGCACCACCCAGTGCCTGGCATATAGTGGAGCTCTAACTTGTTGAACAAATGATCCTGTACAGTGTCCAATACATTGCTCATTCAGGAAGTATATGTCTGGCAGGGGACAGCTTGACCGTATTACCAGATTGTTTTTTCCACTTCCAGACTGCTATGGGAAGACTCAAATCCTATTTTAGAGGATGAATTATTTGTGTTTTCTAGCAGTAGCCTCTATCTTATAAAATAGCTATCACTTTGCCTTATGTTAAGAAGGTTCTTGTAAGGGGTAAGGGAATGAATCGCTAGGTGTTTCATTAAAATCTTTCATTTTCCTCATTTTAGGGCAAGATCTTTAAAGAACTCTTGTTTGAAGAAGTGTTATCTGACTTTGGATTATAGTCATTTTTGAGAGTGCCTTGGAGTTTTATCTTTAAAAGTTTCTATTTAAGTGATTCCTCCAAGTGTAGGTGGTTTCCCCAGAGCAGTGCTTCCAAAATATTTCTTACTGAAGCTTATTTATAAATGTACATTTTGGTCTTGAAAGTATAGCTGGGATAGCATTTCTAACAGTGATGGAAAATGAATATAAGATTGAAAGCCCTAATCTGGAGAAGTTAGCTGGACTCATTTGCACACCTTAGCATGCATTAAGGATCTACTGGAGATTAATGAAAACACAGATTACTGAGCCCTGGCCCCAGAGATTCTGATTCAGTATGTCTGGGGTAGGGCCCAAAATTACATTTCTAACAACCTCTCGGTTTGCAGACCACACTTGGAAAAGCACTGAACTAGATAGTCCTTTGAAAAGGAAACGGGGGAAAAAAATTACTAGACTAGGAAGCCACAGTGGTGACTTGAATGATAGCGGTGATTGATGCTATTGTTTGACTCTTGATGATCTGAAAGTAAGGCTGTGGGATGAAAGTGGTGGAAAGAGGTACAGTTTACTCCTGGGTTCGGGCAGCCTTACACTGCCCATCCCACCTTGGGACTTCACCTCTGCTCTGTGGTGCTCATCACTGGGGCCCTTCTATCAGCAGGGCCACACCTAGTTGATCACCAAATCCTAGTCTACCTCAGAAATGTCTTTTGAATCTGGTTTCCCCTTTTTTTAGGCCCCTGACATCTCTTACTTGGTGTCATGCCACAGACTCCTGACTGCTCTGTTTCTTTTCCTTCCAAGTCCTCATCGTAATCCCCAGAGTGATTATCTAAAAAAAAATAAATCTGGCCAAGTTACATTACTGCTTTAAAACCCCTGGCTACCTGTCGCCTGTAAGTGTAAGTCCCCGTGTGATCTGGAGGATACAGATTTTTTTAAAATGTGGGTAAGTTCCCTGTCCCTGGAATAGAACCTGGCACCCCTTTTGCTGTGGTGTTATATGAAAGGCATATAAGCATTGGACAAGCGCGTTGGGCTTCAGTTATTTTCTTTGTTTTATTGTGGTAAAAATACAAGAAAACATTTGCCAATTCAACATGTGAACATTTTTTCCATGTACAGCTTGGTGACATTGATTATATTCATCATGTTGTACAGCTGTGACTGCTTCAGTGACTTTTGAAATCATTTGAACTCATAATCCATGATTCTGAATGTGACATGGTCGCTACTCTCTTGGATCCTCCTCTGTTTCATCAGTAAAATAACCAGTTGCTATTGAGTCAGTTCCAACTAATGGCGACCCCACGTGTATCAGAGTTAGAACTGTGTTCCATAGGGTTTTCAGTGGCTGATTTTTTGGAAGTACATCACCAGGTCTTTCTTCCGAGGTACCTGTGGGTAGACTGAAACCTTCAACCTTTCAGTTAGCAGTGGAGTGTGTAAATCATTTGCACCACCTAGAGACTCCATTAGTAAAATAAAACCCAAAACCAAACCTGTGGCCGTCAAGTCGATTCCAACTCTTAGTGACCCTATAGGACAGAGTAAAACTGCCCCATAGTGTTTCCAGGTAGCGGCTGGTGGATTCGAACTGCCAATCTTTTGATTAGCAGTCGACCTCTTTACCAGTGCACCACCAGGGCTCCACTGGTAAAATCGATACACATAAAACAGAAAAATGTATGCCCAAGTATTATGACCGCTGTCAGAGTTTGGCGGAGTCAGTGATCTGTTTATGTTTAATAATTGAAGGAAGGCATGGTAGAAGTTCAGTATGAACTAGATGTGGGTGTATTTGGGTGATTAGAAAGGAAAAGTCCAGCCTGAGCAGAGGTTGATGAAGATAGGGTGAAGGATAGATGATATTTGCTGACTGGTCAGGGTCAAGCTTCTTGAAGTGGGGAGTGATAGAAGGGGAAGCTAGATTGATTGGGTTGTAACCCCACTGGCCTAACAATGGATCCGATATTACGGTCCTGCAGATACGTAATTAGGGCAATAACATGAAAAAGCTAAGCTTTGCAACAATATTCCGTTGATGTGTAATATGGTTTTAAAAGGAGGAAGTCTGGAAGCAAGGGGACAAGTTAAGCTGTTGAAATAATCCTGGCAAGAAGTGTGGAGGCCTACCCCTTTGTATCTCACTTTCATAACCACCTGGTTCCAGATGTGAGACGTGCAGGAAAGAATCTATAGAACAGAGAATAAGCAGATTCTATTGGGTGGAAGAATGAATGATATTGGGTGTAAGGAAAAAAAAAGAGAGATTCTATCGACAGAAAAAGAAAAGTTAATAGGGAAAATTCATTTTTGAGGAGAAGTTAAGTCCCATTTTTATTTTGTGGAATACAGTTCAGTGAGCTGATCATAAAATAATGCCTAGTTACTAGTTGGAGATAGCAGATTAAAACTTGGGTAGGGCTGAATCTGGGTAGAGTTTGAAAATTTGAGTCCCTGGGTGGTGCAGATGGTTAAGTGCTGACTACTAGCTGAAAAGTTGGCAGTTTGAACCCACCCGAGGCACCCCAGAAGACAGCCCTGGCAATCTGCTTCCAAAAGGTCACAGTCTTGAAAACTCAGTGGAGCAGTTCTATTCTGCACACATGGGGTTGCCGTGAGTCAGAATCAACTCCACAACACTAACAACAGCAATAGTTAATTAAACCTTAGAGTGAAGGAGGCCTTGTAGACCATAGAGAATGAGAAGAGGAGCCACATGGAGTCCTGGACAGTGTCTGCAGTTATCAGGTAGAAGCAGCCAACAAAGAGCTGGAGAGATCAGAGGAGGACCAAGATTGTCAAATTTCTGGAAGCCAAAGGAGGAGAGAAGATGGTCCCCATCAAATTTATATTCAAGGATAACTGGCAGTTGGGTTTGTCATGAAGCGGATCATTGGTACCCTCTTTAGAGGAGTGAGGAGGAGAGAGCCTGATTTCTGAGAGCTTGAGGAAAGGAAAAGAACAGGGAAAGGTGTAAAGACTGTGGGTAAAGAGCACCCTTGAAAGGCACTGAAAAGAACAAGAGGTGAGCTCAGTCAGCCCAAATTCCTCAGCTTCATCGCAAGACCGACATTTGTATAAGGCAGATAGAAGAGGGAAGGGTAAAGATCCTGGAACATATTCCTCAGAAAATGTGCATTTTTTAACACCAATGTGAGGATCATTCAGGCCCATTAAGACTTAAGACTATACTTTTAGAGATTACTGCGGTAGTGTGTTCCTAGAGAAATGTTTCTGAACATGTAGGGCATTGGAAACCCAGATGACGAGCTGTAGTGCTCTCTCCCGAACCTGAGGCTGGCTTGTGGTATTGCCTGGCAACAACTACTGCTTTTCAATAACTGGGAGAAAGGACAGGCCGAGTGGTTTCTTTCTTCATTAGTGCTGGTTACTAAAGTCACTGTCTCTTCATCTTTTATATATATTTTTTAACCTTGTAACAGGTTTAAAGTTTTTACTTTAGATTTTGTATTTTGTTTACTTCCCATTTTTGAAATAATGTCCTATAGGCACCTTTACTGTTAAAAATAAACATTTTAAACATATGAAAAAAAAAGATTCTGGCTGAGTATTAAAAAGAAAGACTAAATCCATTGCCGTCGAGTCAATTCCAACTCATAGCAACCCTACAGGACAGGACAGAACTTCCCCATAGAGTTTCCAAGGAGCACCTGGTGGACTATTAAGAGGACAGAAGCAGGTACATCTTTCTGGAACAGTGAGAGAAAGGAAGCGAGGTTCACTTATATGCTTGGCTGCTGTTAAAGATTGAGACCATGCTAATTTCCTCTTGTTAGGTAGGAGTGGAGGTTATTGATGCTGGGATTGAGATGGAGAACAGGATTAGGATGTTTAATGTCTGTTAAATTATCCATAGATACTCTTTTATCACTTGCATTTCCGAGCCATTCTTTCTAAATGTAGAGGAGATTGCCTTTAGGTTTCACTTTACGTAGTGTATGGCAGCACTCATGTTTTACTTCTGCCGTATTCTCAGACTCTAAGAGCTTGGGTTACAGTGGTCTGGAAAGGGGAAATGTGAAGGAGTTATGTTGTTCATTTAGAATCTGAATATTAGAAGGCAGAAGAAAGGCTAGGCAAGGAGCTACATACAGCCAACAGCAATTGTCCTGAATTTGAATGTATTGAGCGCCTACCCCAGTTTGACATGTGAAGAAACTAACGGTCAAAACCAGGATTTGAATCAAGCTCTCTCTGATCAAATAAAATGTTTCCTCTAGCTTCTCACCCAGAAGAAGAAAAGCAATCACGATCTGATTCCCTCTTCATTTTTAACCAAAACCCTCAACTCTTTGCTACTACCTAGACTTGTCCTGAAGGATGGATTTCCTTTCCATATTTGCTTTTCCAGACATTCTTGTGATGGAGGCACATAAAAGTTGTGAAAAGCGCAGCTGGGGCGGGGGAGGTCGTGAGGAGATGGCTACACCTTTAGAACCTGACTCCTGGAGGAATTAGCCAACTAGGGAGTCACCTAGAACAGCAGATAGTTGATTACAGTTTGGTTCTTTGGTCCCCCTTGTGCTGGATGAAAATAAGCCCTGTTCTGTACCTTTCTTAGAATCCAGTGTTCAGGTTTGTGTTAACGCTCATTAGTTAGACTCTTGCTACTCAAAGTGTGGTCCATGGTCCAGCAACATGGAAATCACCTGGGAGATGGCTAGAATTGAAGTTTCTCAGGCCCCATCCCAGATCTGTTGAATCCAACTTTTCATGCTAATAAGATCATCAGGTGGCTGACATCTAATGGTTGAGAAGCACAGATTTAAAGACTGAGAGCTGAGATTAAAATTTTCAAACGACATATCAATCTAGGGACTTCGGAATGCAATACATTTTACTGTGTCTCTAGTAAATTTAAATAATCTCTGAGTGTAGGAGATGGAAGTGGGAGACCACCACTAGTTGTATAGTGGGTGGTTTGGGGGCCCTGGTTCCCCTTACTTACTGTCTAGACCCCTTTTGCAGCCTCGTATCTCTGGCCACTCAGCTGTACCTTAAACTCCTTACAACTCTGTCCTTCCTGCCATTGTCCTTTTGTGTAAGATGTTCCCCACTTTAAAAAAAAAATTTTTTTTTTTTTTTTTTTTTTTTTAGTGTTTAGTAAGCTTCTACTTTGGCCTCAAAACCCAACAGTTTCTTCATGTTGCCATAACATTTTGATGATACCTCTGCTTAAGGCCTGTATCTGACAGTCATTTTGTGCCCAGCACAGGCAGATTTTCAATAAGTCTATGTTGACTAGCCTCTACCTGTCTGAGCTAGGGAGTCCCTGGGTGGTGCAAACGTGGTTAATGCACTCAGCTGCTAACCTAAAGGCTGGAAGTTTGAGTCCTCCCTGAGGCATCTCAGAAGATTTGATGATCTACCTCTGAGAGACAAGCCATTGAAAACCCTATGGAGCACAGTTCTACTCTGACGCACATGGGAATTGCCATGAGTCGAAATTGACCCAGTGGCAAGTGGTATGGTATGTCTAAGCTTAAAACCAAAAACAAGACCCGTTGCCATCGAGTCAATTCCGACTCAATACTGGCCCTATAGGACAGAGTTAGAACTGCCTCATAAATGGTTTCCAGGGAGTGCCTGGTGGATTTGAACTGTTGACCTTTTATTTAGCAGCTGCAGCTCTTAACCACTGCACCAGCAGGGTTTCCTATCTAAGCTTAAGGGCCAGCTTTTTGTTGTCTCGGTTTATTGAGGAAGAGACAGAAATCCTCTCAAGGCTTAAAAAATTGGAATGCTTAAAGAATTTCTATCTTACACTGTTTCTCCTCTCTTTTGTCCCATTTCATGGTAGAAGGAAGGAGGCCCAACAACAGTTCTTACCTAGGTTTTTGATGGTTTATTTTTAAAGAGATAACAGAAATACCACAGCAGTTTTGGCACCCAGAGAAGCTAGGCTGTTCTGAAGTTGGTGACCTCCTCTTTTTATATTTGACCATGTGCTTGCTCTCCTTGAAATGTAGCCCAGGTGCACAGGTCCTTCTCTACGCGCACCCCCCCCCCCCCCCCATATCTGCCCAGACTGCTCAGAGCAGCTGGATGTAACGTCCCTTCTCTAGAAAGCTGGTTCTCTCGCAAAGCTGGCCAATCCGCTTCTCCATCTTAGTCACGCTGCTTCAGCCCTGATACTGCCTGGTGCCTGCCAGAGCCTGTGCTGCTTGCAGCAGATTACTGTATGCTTGTTCCCGGGCTGTTTCCTGTTTCTATTCTAGTCACTGGTGGCTCAGCTCTGCTTCCTGCCTGTGTGTCTCACACAGATTCCTCTTGCTAGAACCTTTTGTTTTCTTTGTAACAACCTCAGTCTGAAAAGCAACTGAGCCTTACTTCTGTGACAGCTCCTGGGGTCAGTCAGCCCTACTGAAGACTGGCTGGCAGTATACCCCTGGCCCAGTGCATCATTTGGATTTGACCTTGTTTTTCAGTTTGACCCCAACCCTACTACAGAAGGCTGGTGGCTCTTTGCTTAGACCAGAAATTGGTAACAGGAGGTCAATTGGGATATTGTGCAGACTAAACTTGTCCTCACTTATTAGCCACATAGGGGTGCCAGACTAGTGTGCTCTGGCTCTCTTGTACTTGGAGCTTAAAAATATATTTCCTACTGCTGAGGATGATACTTGGTACCCTTTCTAGCCCAGGCTTCCCTGAAAGCCAGGGAATACTTATTTTGAGTTGGTCAGGCAATACCATCCTCAGCAGAATAGCAGCCTGCACAGACCACAGGGCTATAAAGGAAAGCATATGCTTACTTGACGTTCCATCCTGTGTGAGCAGTTCAACCCTGTGGAGCTTGGGGTGGGAGGGAGGAAGTACGGGGAGGTTGTGAGAAAAGAAGTGAAGGAGGTTGTCCTGGATGAATGTATTTGAAGGTCTAAGACGCCTCATCTTGTCCACTCTCCAGAGAAAATGATTTTGTGAATAATTTTGTTTTCCTCTCCTTTTCATAACTGCTCTTTGGGATCATCTGATAATACTGTATCAGATGCACTGAATCTTAGGTATGTTAAATAGAGAGAGGTTTAATATAGGGAATTCAGGGTTCACAAAATTGTTGGAAAGCGTGGAGGATCATGTTCTAGGCTGGGCCTCCAGGAATGGGACCCAGAATAGTACTAGATGTGACCTATCAGGGGAGCTCCTTCTTCCAAGCCACTGTTAGAGGGCTTTTAAATCCCACCTGTAAATCTGCGATCCAGAGATCAGTAGGCCAGATTCCAGAAGCAGCAGGTACTGTCACCAGAACCACCACCTAGTTAACTGAAGGATGGAACCAAAATGCAGAAACCACCGAAGGAGACAAAAGTATGGTCTTTGCCACACTTTGAACTAATCTCATAAATCTGCTTCTGATATACAGAATTTATATTGTATCTGAAACCCATCTACTAGGGATTCTTGGAAATGTAGTTTTTAACTTTCTAACATTTCCATTTAGGAAAAGGGTAGAATGGAAACAACATAAACCAGTTCACAGAATATTCACCACATTAACTCTTAACACAGCCCCATCCGCCAAATTCAGGGCCCAGAAAGGGGTAAGAGACTTGCCTACGGTCATTGAGTAAATGAGAACATTGGGTTTCCTGACTTCCAGGCCAATGGTTTTACTATTTGGACCAATCCAGGCTTCAATAAAAAGATCTTTTAGAAAAAGAGAGAATACTACATTCAGTAAACAGAGACTTTGCATTCCATATTCTCTTCTCTTTGACGGCAGCGGTAGTGGGTTTTGGAGAAAGGGAAGAAGGAAGAAGGATGTGAGGTTGAGATTCCTAGGCAAAGGGAATGGTACTTAGCTTTCGGGTTTAGGTCCATTCCCTAGGAGGATGTAGAAGGCACTTACTTTGGAAGGAACCTCTCAAAAACTAGAATTTCCTGAAATTTCTCAAGTAACAAATAGATGAACTCAGTTGCTTTAGTGACGATGGCTTCCCTCTACCCACCCATCTTTCCCTTTTCTCTCCTGCTGGTTCTTTCATAACCGTCTGCATGGCTGGCTGGAAGATTACCTCTGCGATGCACATACCTTAGCTTCTGCTGTTGTCATTCTGTAAAAAACAAAACCAAAAACCAAACCCAGTGCCGTTGAGTCAGTTCCGACTCATAGCGACCCTATAAAAAGACCAACCAAATTCAGAAAGCCAACCCATAGATGTATGGTTGCCGAACCGTTTCTTGTCCCTCCTTGGGGTACTAGAGCCATTTGAACAGGAAATAAGCCACGTCCACCTAGAAGTGGCATTCTTGCACAAACCAGTAGGCTCCCCGCCACCCCCCGAAGCCAAGGTGAGAATCTGTTCCTTCAAACTTGGCCCAGAGGGGAGTACCCTTTAGTGTGGACTATGTTGGCATACCTAGTTAAGTGAAGTACAGAATTAGCTCTATATTCTCCTCAGGTTTCTTGGGTGTTCCATCTGAAAGCTGTTATGAAACTGATATGTATTCTAGTGTTGTCCCTTTGGGGGCCAGTGCTTGGTCTCTTGTACTGCCTACTTACTTAGGCAGGACTATCCAGGCTATGGAAGATTCCATCTTCCCCACCTTGTATCAGCATGGAACTGGTTGGCATTGTGATGTAATCTCTGATTGCGATGAGGCGGAGCTCACCTCCAAGCTGCTAGCTTCCTTCCCACTTGACCTTTCCCAGGAAAGCCAAAAAGCTGTGCCATAATGAAGGTGGGAACAACAGCTCTGAGAAGCAGCAAATTTGTCTTTTAAGGTCAGCCTTGATGTGGGAAGAAAACTGGCCCCTCCTAAATATTGTTTGCTGAGATGGGTAAAGGTAATTTCCTGTCATTTTGGGAAACCAAGTTTCAAATGAAAGATATCAGTGTCCAGAAGAACCGTTATCAAGAATATTTGTTTTCCCTTGGTTTAATTCCAGAACTTGCCTATGGTTCTCCCTGTGTTTCAGAGTTGTTCTTTTGGCTAAAAGGCTTTGGGGATGATGGTTGTTATTTCTGGTTCAGGATGCTACCCATTCCCCATCCTCAGATCTGTTTGTTCTACCCCTCTTTGGATTTTGTTTAGACTAGTGGGCCATGATAGGGAAGACTGCTGATGAATATAAATTCAGGGCTTTTAACTACCAAACCAAGAAGGCCATCCAGCCCCTAGACCTTGGTGTAAGCTAGATTTATCATAGAAAGATAGGGGAGCCTGCTTTCCATAAAGATTTACAGCCTTGGAAACCCTATGGGGCAGTTCTACCCTGTCCTACAGGGTTGCTATGAGTTGGAATTGACTCAATGGCAGTGGGTTTTTTGGAATCTTGCCTTCCCCGGTTGTATTTATTGCATCCTTGCTTGCTTTCTGGTTGCTGTAATTCTGAGAGGCAACCAGGCTTACTGTAGAAAGGAGAGCCAGATGATGTGGAAGCGTAAGGCAACCCCCTCCCCTTAACACTCCTTATACCCAGGGCGCTGCTTTCTTTTCTCTATCCCTTTCCTCCCACTCCTGCCCTCCTTGCTCAGGTTTTAGAATTGCAACTGATGAGCTGGATCATAGGACAACCTCTGTGTGGCTTGCTTTCCTAAGAGGGGGACTTGGAAAAAGTAGGGGGTTCCTAACTTCTTTGCCTTTTCTAGCTTTGCTTTTGTTTCCTGCTGGGATTAGAACAGCCCCATTCCATAAATATGCACTGCTCTTGGCTGCTCTAACTCAGGCCTAGCTCTGACCCAATTTCATTTTTTTCAGACTTGAGTCTGTTAGCTAGTGACCCTCAAAAAAACTTTGTATATTTCGACCAAGAGGTGATTTCTGACTAGGTGAGACGTTCTCCCCTGGCCTGAGTGAAAAGCCTCTGGGATGAGAGGGATGTGTGCAGGGGGGCTGATCGGGCAGGTAGTAGCATGGTTGTTATACAGGCCTGGTAGGGACTGTGACAAACAGGAGAACAGGACTTCAACCAGTTACAGGTTTTACAGAATCTTCTACTGGGAGTTCCAGGGTCTTCTCTTTTTTTAAAAGTTGGGAACCTAAATTTTTACGTAAAATCTCCCAATTTTTAGGTGGGTATATATGGGGATGTTTCACAATAGATTCAGTGGTTCTCTGGGGCCCATAGGTCTGCCCCTGCTGCTTCTCAGGGGCCGTGCCATATAGGTTTGGCTCCTTTCTTGTATTTACTCCCTTGCAGCTGATGCCTAGAATTTCTCTTGAGGGAGGGGCCAGCTGTGAGGAGCACCATCTCATCTGTCCGTTGCTAGCTCTCATTGTGTTTGGTGTTTATTTTATTGGTTTGGGGAGGGGGGAACGCAGGGGAGATGTTGAGCAGAAGCACTCGATGTGATTAAACCTCCAGCCGAGCAGATCTGTGGGAGCAGAATATCGACCCCTGGAAAATCAATGGCTGCTGCAGTGGCCAAGCTGGCTGTTTGCAGGGGCTCCCATCACAGGAATCCAACCAGCCTAGCAGTCTTTCATCTCCCTTTCTTTCACCTCAGCATAGCCTCAGTCTCCATCCAAAGGGTCAGACCTACCTCATGAGATTTTGCTGAGGTGGATTAGAACAGCAGGTTCTTATCTTTTTGTAATTAGATTGAAATTTCTACAATGACAGAGTCCCACCTCCCAAAAGCCTCCTTTCCAGACGTTTGTTCCTGCACTGCAGTTCTAGCAACAACTCTTACCCGATTGCCCAAGGCTCATTTGGAGGTTGCACTGTTCAGTTTAGACAGGAGAGCAGGTTCCCGTGACATCAGCACCCAGGAGCCCCTCTCTCAGTATGGAGGTCTAGAGTTCAGGCACCTGGGGAGTGAGGGGGTAGAGAGCAAAGGAAAGATAGAAGACTAATAGAAATTGGGTCTAAAGAGGATGCTTTTGAGTAGATTATTCATTTATCAAGCATATTGCTTTTTGTGTACCTGGCATTTTTCTGTCACTGATGGCGCAGTGGTTAAGAGCTCGCTTGCTAACCAAAAGGTCAGCAGTTCAAATCCACCAGCGCTCCTTGGAAACCCTGTGGGGCAGCTCTACTGTGTCCTATAGGGTCACTATGAGTCAACTCAATGGCAGTGGTGCGGGTCGGGGGAAGAGGGGAGAGAAGAACGTAGGAGAATACAGCCTGGTCCTGCTCTGGTCTCACAGGCTAGTGGGAGAGAAGACAGATATAGCACAATGTCATCAGTCCTGTACTTGGGTTCTGCAATGATGGGTCCTAGAGGAGCCTTGGAGGAACTCTGGGCTCTGCTTGTGGGGTGAATAGCCAGGGAAGTTGTTCTGTTTAAAGCCCATATTTTAGCAGAATGGCTAGTGGACCGCTGCCTTCTGTGGATGCTGCTCCCAGGAAGGTATTTTCTTCTTTGAAGTTCCCAAGGCTAAAAAACAGTTTTAGTCTGTAGTAGTTGTACCTGTGGTCCATCTTCAAGCACTAGATCCTCCCACCCACTTCTGCTCTTGGGTAGCTGGGAAATTGGCCAACCTGATACATGTTAAAGGAAAGGTTTGTTACCCCAATGTCAGAGCCAGACCGTGGACAAGGGTTTGAAGCTTGCTTGGCTTACGCTTCAAGAAAGGAGCCTTCCCATGTTGTAGTTTGGGAAGGGGGTACCTAAACAAGGCCCAGTTGTCCTGCAGTCCTATGGGGTCATTGTAAGCAGTGGGCTTGGGGTTTTTTTTGTTTGTTTGTTTGTTTTTTAAAGAGTGGTGGCAGGGCTGAGTGAGGAAAGTGTGAGGGTTGAAATCTCTTGAGATGAGGCCATCTAGAGGCCTGGGATGTTTGACTTCTCCCTGAGCCACGCGCCTGTTGCTTGATAATAAGATTAAAATTTGAATGCATAGCAAAGATAGACATCTACCTTCATGGAACTTAACTTCCTGCTTGTTTCCCTAGATTCTAAGTCTCCCCCGATCTGTTCACCCCCCCCCCCCACTTCCCCTCACTTCCCCCCTGCCCCATACATTAAGTAACCTGTCTAAGAACCCAGGGGTGAGAAAAAGAACTGTGACCTTTAGCATAGAAAAAGTAGGTTGAAGAGGATTATAAGGTAAAGTCTGCAAAAGCTGGAACCTGCGTAAGGTGGAAACCTGTCAGAGAAGGAAAACTCACTGGGTGTTTGAGGTAGGATTCTTAATAGACAGCATTAGAACAGTGGTAAGCACCCTGCCAAAGGCAGAAAATTTGGGAGACCCAGAAAAACAAGGCAGTCCTGTTGAGTTTCGGCTCTTACAGGTTTCACTGTAGGTGAAAGGGCTAATTTGAAATAAACAATGAAGAGTATAGGAAGATTGGCCAGGAAAAAGGAAGACATGTACCATTATACTTGTAGAGTTGAATTATCTAGTTTTAGTCTTTCCTTCTATAGCGGAGCTAACAGGGGCCTAGTGAAGTTAGCCCATCCAAAGTCATAGCTAATCACCCATAGATGATTCCAGAGACAGGTTATTGCCTTACCTCGATTGACACGTGGAGCCCAGCCTTTGGTAATGACAAACTTCCACATTCTGATGGAAAGAGTGCAGGCTTTTGGAATAAGAGTAATACGGATTTGAACCCCAGTTCTTCTGTTTAATAGCTCTCTGTCATTAAACTTCTGAGCCTGCTTCATTGTTAGAATGGGCATGACAGTGGATTCTTGTTATTCATAGTAGTTATGTTCTATATAAAGTCGCCAGAAGCACTGAATTAGTGAATAACAAACCAGCCATGTTCAACCTCAGCTGGGAATAAGCTGTCAGGTGACTCAAGTTTTTTGCTGCTCTGCGCGTGTACTCATATTATTGCGGATGCACTCTATGAATATTGATTTGGGGGTTACAAGTAAATTTTAGCGATTAGGTAAATTCGCAAATACAGAATCTGTGGATAAGGATCAACTGTGCCTATATCAGAAGATGATTGTGAGTTAAATGAAATGTGAGTCAACCACTTAGCTTAAGTTTGAGCACATGGTAGTCACATATTCATGTCATTTCTGCTTCCCTTCAAGAGGGAGATATGAAGGGACTTGCTTTATTCCTTCCTATTCTTTGCAACATCCTTTGAATTTGGAGATTTGGTCTCCCAGAGCTTTCTTTAATTCTGACATATATAGGGAATTTCCTCCTGGAGATGGTCCCCTGAAAAGCATTATGGAGACAAGAAGAGACTGACCCTTCTCTGCTGTGCATTCCCCACCAGGCAGCCAGAAGGTACCGGGAAGAATGATCCATTATCCCCAGAACAATAGCCTATTGTAGAGAAAGAGAAGGGGGAGTTTGGTTGGGGGTCTCATCCTATGTGGTGGTTTCTAGGATACAAACCAAGTTTTTGGAAACTTGCGGGGGCAGGGGGAAGAGGGTTGGTAGGAAATAGAATTTTCTGAGCCTTCTTGGAGCAGCTTCTGCTGTTCCATGCAGTGTGTGCTTGGTCCTAAACCAAACTAACTTGGTCCTTGTAAAAAATGGCGGCACAGGGGCTTCTGATGTCCTCTAACTTCATAAGGGGGAAGGAGAATCAATTAACATCAACAGCCCAAGGCTGAGTCCTGTGAGACGGAGGTCAGACATACCTCCTGTCCTCAACCTTTTTACCAGTTCTGACCTGTGGCACTCTCAACTCTGCTGGATTCGATACTTTGTTGCAGTGATCACACAGAACTCACAGACCATACTCACAGTTATGGCTTTCCTTAGGGAAGTTACAGTTCACAGTTGTAAGTTACAGGTTACAAGTCAGGATCAGGGAACAACTCAGGATACAGCTCTTCGGTCAGGACAGCTTCTTGGCGGTACGCACAAGCAGGCCTCTCCTTGGCCGTTGGCCTCTTGGCCCTCTTGGGCCTGCCTAGCCTCTGCCCTGCTCGGGCAAGTGTTACAAAGCTCTTTAGCTCCACCAGTAAGTGCCTGGAGGTACCGCACTCTGGACTCCCTCAATAAGCCTCAGCCTGAGGCCTGAAGGCGCTCAGCTCTCTCACTCCATGAGTTGGTAAGCCCACTGCGCCGTCTCACACCAGCCTCCTGGTTATACCGCCTCCGTTTCTCCACTGCTGCCTCTCACCATCTTGCGCCATCTCCGGTGTTACAACTCTTTCTTTCTGTGTCTCCTGTGTCTGGGAGGTTCTCAGCGTAGGGACCCCAGGTCCAAAAGATGCGTTCTACTCCCATATCTTCTTTCGTGGGTGGTGAGGGCCCCCCCACCACCACCTGTGGAACGGTTCATTTTGAGCTTAATGGAATGGCAGAACATTATTAGTAAACTGTCCAGTCCCCTTGGTGGGCCACAGCATCTTATTCACATAATCCCACCCAGTCATTTGGTGGGAGTTAAACAAGACCATGGTGAGAAATGCCATATAAAAGCCATCCATCCCACCTCAGTCTTAAACTAAAAGGATGTGCCTTTTCCTCCGCTTCCTTACCACCTGCTTAACCCTTGACCTGGAGGTACAACCAGGAGTAAGAGGAAGCCTATTCTTTGTGTTGATTCACTGTTGGCATTTCAGCCAGTGCCGGGTAGCCTGCTCTATGGGCATAGACGGCAGTTAAATCTGTTGACCTGAGACCACTCCTTGTAATAATGGTACAACAATTCTATAACCCTGGAGTCCCTACCAGTTTAGGGCGGGTCAGATCTTTCTTCCTTCCATTTAGTGAAGATTGAAGAGAAAAAAAGAGAACCTATAACTGAACCTTTATCATATTGAAATTGTTTTTAGAAGTGTTTCCTAGAGGTAGCCTCTTCCTACCCACTCCCATCTCCCCAGATATGTTGCTTGAGGAAGGCTTCATGAAAAACCAAGTCTTCCCAGAACTTTGTTTGCCGTAAGTAGCTGCTATACAGTTAAGTTTGTCTTAGTCCTTTTTTCTTAAAGTTTGTTAAAGCTGTTGCCTCCTTCCCTACTTTCTTCTTGTCTTCAAGGCTTCTGTTCCTCAACCTCTTCTCTGTTCTTTAGGATTTCCTCCCGTTCTCCAGCATAGAAACAGCCTCCTGCCATGCCTTTGGATCTTTTAGAGTGTGTGTGTGGGGGGAGGTAGGGAATGGAAGGCGGCGGGGGGTGGGGGACCCTGGCCGATTGCTGGTGCAGCTTTGGTCATTTCAGGCTGTTCATTTGGACTTTTTTTCATTCTAGGATTGTCATTTAAGTGGGTGTGACTGAGTTATGAGGTTCCCACAACCAAAAAACAAAACCAAAGATCTTACTACAGGCATGTGTATAGAATTTACCTGGTTCTCTTGGTGGTGGTTTGCCTGCTAGTAATCAGCAGAATTCGGCAAAAGCTCTTCACAACTGAAAGGATGTGAGAACTCCATCTGGGGTTAGCGAAAGCTCTGTTCCTCAAGGATTCAGCCAGATTTACCGGAAAACCCTCAATCTGAACATTGCCTTGAGCCTGTTCTTTAGACTTGTCAGCTGGTGTTCTTTAATCTGCCCAGCAAAATGAACTGATGTCATCTTCTCAAGGCCCTGTGAGGAGATCATTTAAACGCCCCCCCCTCCTCTAACTCTGATCTGGTATCTTCCTGTTTGAAAATGTACTCCACCAGGCAGCCAATTCATGTTAGAACTTGCAACCCTTCCTGTGAGAGCACCAGCTCCCCCCCACAAATGAGGTATGGACTGTGTGATTTCAGGCATGGTTTTGTTTGTGGTGTGAAGAGAAGGTGTTAGCTGCTGAGTCCTGTTTGTCAGCAGAGCTTGACGGATCCATGCTGGCATTCGCTGGGGCTGGGCAGCCAATCACAGCTGGAACAGTTATCGTCATGGAGTCCCTGTGGGTTTCCTCTATCAGGTCACATCCCAAAATAACATTGGGCAGTATTTCAAGTGAAGAAACGAAGGTTTTCGGGGCTGTAGCCAGCCTGGAGTGTGAGATTCTGTGTGAAATAGTTGGACTTGCTCCAGCGCTTTTGATCTGCATGGTAGATGAGCAATAAAATGCATGAAACACGTTGGAAACACGTGAGGAAATTCTCCCTGGCCCTGCTGCTTCCTTGGAACTGGCAGGGCCCTGAGTGAGCTAATCCTCACCTCCCATCTCTTGGCTGAATTATGCTTGGAGGAGAATGAACCCAGGAAAGGAAATCTTGCCACTAAAGGGGGATGGCTACAATTCTTTCTGCAGTCTTTCCAGAAGATACCTGTTGGGTGGGCCCTTTTGTAGAGCTGAGAACCAAAGAGTCCTCAAATGCCAAAGGTGAAATCCTACCAGGAAAAGTAGGGCTTTGATTGATTGAACCTTTTCTTTGTAAGTGTGTTGTAGAAAATTGAACTTGTTAGGCATATTGAGGTCTGACTCAACAACCAGACACCTGGCTTTTTGTGGAACAAAAGACCTGAAAAACTGGCTTTTTGTAGGGTAGAAAGTAGAGGTGTGTCCTATACAATGAAAGGACATGGAGTTCAGAGCATTATCTTTTCATGTAGATAGAGGGGGGCCATTCAGACTTAGTTTTAAGCTGGGCTCCTAGTCAGCTTCCTGTGCCCCAGAGATTTTTCATAACTTTTGAAGACTTCTACCCTTACCTCTCCTCTCATTCCCAATAAAAACATTTGCCACTGGGACTGACGGGTATGTCTTACATCTTATATTGCTTGTATATTGTCGGATCTCTCATTCCAGGGTATTACTGCTGTACATTTGGCCCTGACCATATGGTGCTAGTGGGGTTTCATGCATATGCCCAGGGGCAACACGTACTCAGATTTGTCCAGCCCTCTTATTGTATGAACGGGAAAACTGAAGCCCAGCTCATTGTCGGGCTTGCCAAGGGTCACAACCAGCAAGTACGAAGAGCCTGACCTTGGTCTCCTGACTCAAAGGTGTGATGCTTTTTCTTCAGTTCATACAGTATCATAGAATACTGGAGAGAGATAGCATAGGCTCTGGAGACTGGCAGACCTGGTTCAAATCTAGTTTCTGCTTCTTGCTAGGTGACTTGGGCATATAACCCAGTCTCCCTGAGTAGCAGCTTCCTCATGTTTAAAGTGATAGTAGTAGTAGTACCTACCTCCAAGAGTTGTAGGAAATTAAATGAAGTAACTCTTTAAAGTGCCTGGCACATAGTAGATGCTGAAATGGTAGCTATTGTTAATACTAAATTATCTGTCCCTTCCTATGCTAACCATTTGGTTCTTGAAAATTTGTTAAACCAACTACTCCCACATGGACCACTTGCTGTCTGATGACAATGATAGTCTGAGAGATTGGCCTCAAACCAGCCAATTCAGAGAGATGAGAAGATTAATGCTGCTTTCTTCCCCAGCATTATTCTGTGCGCAAGCATCCCAGCCCATGTGGAGGCTGTTGTTGCCAGTGGTTTGTTTAGCACTTTTTCTCCAAGGAGCTGAGGGCGCTTTACCAAAACTGACAGCTACTTTCTATGAAGGAAGCCACTACTTTGCCAGCTGTAGGTGCTTCCAGAGTCCTGAGATCCCAGCCCCAGGGACTGCAACGGTGTTCTTTAGGCTTCTGGGATCCTTTAACTGGACTAGGGACGTTCACGTTGTGGATATATGGTGAGCCTGGTTTCCTAACAGAAGTGTGGCTAAGGAACATCCTCAGTCCTTTCTCCAACCCTAAAACAAAAACCCATTGCCATCGAGTCAATTCTGACTCATAGTGACCCTATAGGACAGAGTTGGACTGCCCTATAGAGTTTCCAAGGAGCGCCTGGTGGATTTGAACTGCTAACCTTTTGGTTAGCAGCTGTAGCTCTTAACCGCTGTGCCACCAGGGTTTCCTCCAGCCCTAAAGCAGTTGGCTTTTGGCTTTTTTGTTCTTTTCTCCTCAATTTCTCAGGTCTCCAAGGATGTTCACCAAATTGAACAGGGTTTCTGCTATAGAGAATAGCAGAAAGAGAGCTAAGGGGAACTTTGGCTTTACCTGTGTTACCCGAAATGTTTTTATTATGAGAAATATTTATGTTTTACTTATATGATTAAAGATAAAAATGCAAAACAGAACACTTAGTTTTTCACAGCCATTAGAACAAAGCTATTACGGATGGACTCTGTATTCCTATTCTGTTCCAAAATACACTGATTTCTTTTTCCTGTAAGCAGGTAGCTCTTATTACTGGAAGCTGGCAGCTTGATAAGGAATGGAGACTGTTGAAAGAAATGCATGAGGGAACCTACTGGTCCCTAAAACATACCTCTGGCCTATGGTTTCTGTTAACAGACTATAGGGCTTAACAAGTGGCATTTGAGGCCGTTTCTGGCCTACGTAGTTGGCTCCTCTTGTCATCTTGGTGCCTCTTTGAGTTTGATCTCCTTGGCTTAGAGGCCAGGTGTCCCTGGTATAGCTTAGCCCTCACACAGGGGTAGAATCCCTTCCTTCTCTCTTGAGATGAACCCAAGGTCCTTTATAGCTTGCAGGTACTTTAGTCCTTTGAGAGAGAAGAGGTCCTTTGACGTACTTGGAGTTGGGCCTCTTGAGTTCCCTTCTACCTTGGAGCTAAATTCTAATTGCATTTTTGAAGCATATTATGGTACACCAGGTCAGCTCCTTGTCACCAGAAAAACTAGTGTTTTCTGACTTTTTAGCTAACATTGAGAGCTGGACGGAGACACAAACTCACACTTACCTACTCACACCTACCTACCTATTTTACCTCCAGAGCAAGCTTTGTTCCCATAGAACTCAGCAGAAACACTCCCAGCCAAGCAAAGTAGCCAACAGGTTTGTGGAAGATCTACCCAGCCTGCGGGCTTAGGGGAGAGCCTGAGAGTTGCCCTCTGACCTCTAGTGTTATTGTCAGACTCCATCATCAGAGTCAGCTTCAACTGAACTTTCCAAGGTGAGCTTATTTGTGGGAGTAGGAATAGGCTTTACGTCAGTTCATCCCAGTTTGGATCTCCTTTCTCTTCAGCTATCTCTCTTAAGAGAACTCTTAATCACTTAAGTATCGGGGTTTTCCCAGACCTGGACCAATATCCAAAGCTCTCATTCTTTCTTTGGGTTATAGTTCCCAGCCTGAAGTTAGTTAACGCATGATGTCGATCCAGTGGTATTGCTAGAGAATGAACATGGAGGTGGAAGAAGCATTTCCTGGGTGAATATTTTTCATATTGACCCCCTGATTGCTAATCTTAGTTTGCTGACCTAGAGTGAGCTTTTTGGTTAATTCAAGACAAGCAAAGCCCCCAAATAAATACCAAGTTCTCACTGACAAACTTAAAGCTGGGGCGGGGGGGGACTGGATTTGTTCAGTTAGCAAACATTTGTTAATCCCTCTTGTGGGCTAGGTGTTAGGAATATAGTCTCAGACCTTCTTGGCAGTTAAAGAATTGTCTGTCCCATGTAATGTATCCCTTTCTCACTTCTGCCACTTATGTTGACAAGTATGGTGACTTGGAGTGAGCGAGTCCTTGGCAAATGAAAGTTACTATAATCTGGGAAGAGGGCATCTGTGGACGTTGCCCAAACTCATAACATACTCTTGTAGCTCCTGGGTGTCATCCTGGCAGCATTTTGTGAAGTTTCCCCATAGGAAAAGAACTGAAGTCTCACTGACCGTAGAACTTAGAGCTGGGAAAGAGGATGAAAGTACCAGCTCTGCTTCTGAGGGAATAGAGCAGAGGTCAGCAAGCTGTGGCTTGCGTACCGGCTACCTGTTTTTATAAATAAAGTTTTATTAGAACACAGCCATGCCCATTTATGTATTGTCTGTGACTGTTTTGGTACTACAACGGCAAAGTTGAGTAGTTGTGACGGATCATGTGGATCACAAAGTCTAAAATACTTATTATCTGTCCCTTTACAGAAAGTCTACTGTATATGAACTAGAGTATCATGACTAAAGTGTTTGTTAGCATGTTTGCTTTTGGTTGTTTAAGGAGAATGCTGCGTGTAGTAAGATTGTTGAAAAAAGGATTTTTCTGCCTAATATCCGTGCCTAATCCATGTCCTTGTGTATATGTGTTTCAGGATCTGTCTGGTTCAATAGACGATCTCCCCATGGGGACAGAAGGAGCTCTGAGCCCTGGAGTGAGCACGTCAGGGATTTCCAGCAGCCAAGGAGAGCAGAGTAATCCAGCTCAGTCTCCTTTCTCTCCTCATACCTCCCCTCACCTGCCTGGCATCCGAGGCCCCTCCCCATCCCCTGTTGGCTCTCCTGCCAGTGTTGCTCAGTCTCGCTCAGGACCACTCTCGCCTGCTGCAGTGCCAGGTACCCTAAAGTGCAGGGCTTTGGAGGGAGGGAAAGGGGACCAGTCCCCAAACGGGGATCCTCAGCCTTCCACTGGCAGAGAGAGCATCCCTAGTTAATGTCTGTGTAGCTTTCCATTAGCATTTGGAAAAGGGAAGTGGGAGCCCCTTAGCTGGACCTCTCCATGTATGTGATACTAACGAGTGCTTGGCCCCCTCATGAGCTCTTTCCAGCTCTGAATTGGCTAGAATTTATAGGTTTAGCCATGATTGGCTTACTTCTTTCTGTCTGGAGCAGGCAACCAGATGCCACCTCGGCCACCCAGTGGCCAGTCCGACAGCATCATGCATCCTTCCATGAACCAATCAAGCATTGCCCAAGATCGAGGTGAGAGCCTGGGCTCAGTGGGGAGGTGAAGGGCACTGAGGCAGAGTGTTCTGTGTAATAACTTTCGGAGAACTGCATGACCATGGAGTTTAAGTCTGTCCTAGCAGCAAATTGTGAAGTTAGACTAGGCTTGGCCATGTTGGCGGCTCCAGAATCACATGCCCCAACAGTCAACCTTTCTTTCTGAACGATTGCCTGTGTTTTGATGGATTCCCCCTCCCCCCAACCACACACACACATTGTGCTTAATTTGGTACAGAAGACTCAGCATTGAGTCTTTACCCTTAAAATCATTCACCATTTTGTTAGTACTGTCATTGCTTTTTATCGTTTCAAACCTCCATTTAGTAGAAACAGTTGGAATACCCTGGTTAATGACTGTGTCACTTTGGAGTGTTGTCTAAAAAGACACATGACTATATAGCAAATCAGATAGAGATTCCACACAAGTAGCTGCTAAAGAAAATGTTGATGGCGAAGTCCCAAGATAAATGAAAACATTTGTTCCCATTATACCAAAGTGATGATAGCTTACCACGATAATAACTGTGTATGGGAACTTCCCATATAACAGGTTACATGCAGAGGAATCCCCAGATGCCCCAGTACAGTTCCCCACAGCCCGGCTCAGCCTTATCTCCACGTCAGCCTTCTGGAGGACAGATGCACACAGGCATGGGCTCCTACCAGCAGAACTCCATGGGGAGCTATGGTCCCCAGGGGGCTCAGTATGGCCCACAAGGTGAGTGTACTACCCAGTTAGGAATAGAGTTGAGAGGAGAAAACAGTTTCTTGTCTGATATGCCACCATCTGGGTGGTAAGAATAAGACCGTCCTTTGCCTTGAATCCACCAAGCTCAAACTCTGAAGTAGGGCAGGATGGAGTTCCATTTTTGTCACCACCTACTCTGTTGCCAGGAAAAGTTTTTGAACCTCTCTGAGCCTCTGTTTTATATGTAAAATAGGGATAAGGTACCTAGCCCATAACTTAGTGTAGAATATTTAAGAGATGGTAGCTATCAGTTATTACAATTATATTTTGAGTAAGTACGAATAGAATAGATCTTTTGCTCAAAATCAGCCCTGGACAGAACTAAAGCTGAATGTCTAGTACAGAGTATGGGAGAGAAAACAAGATGAGTATTTAGAAAAGAAAAAATCCCTCTGAGAGTTGAAGGGCCTGCATAGCAAGGAAGCCAGTTTTGCCCTGTACTGTCTTAAGATGAGGGGAAGACTGAGGTCTGCCTCTAATATACTCTTGGCCTCCCCTTCACTTTTTGAGGTAAAGGCTACCATGAAGTTGATCTCTTTCCTAACCAAATATTGAATGATTCGCATTCTTTGTTATCTTTGGAGTTTTAGAGTTGAGAGATACTAGTGAGTTGCTAACCAAGTCTCTGCGTCTTCTCTCCTTCTTCCCCTCCCAGGAGGCTACCCCAGGCAGCCAAACTATAATGCCTTGCCTAATGCCAACTACCCTAGTGCAGGCATGGCTGGAAGCATGAACCCTATGGGTGCTGGAGGTCAAATGCATGGGCAGCCTGGCATCCCACCTTACGGCACCCTCCCTCCAGGGAGAATGAGTCACGCCTCCATGGGCAACCGGCCTTATGGTCCTAATATGGCCAATATGCCACCTCAGGTTGGGTCAGGGATGTGTCCCCCACCAGGGGGCATGAACCGGAAAACTCAAGAAACTGCTGTTGCCATGCATGTTGCTGCCAACTCTATCCAAAACAGGTAAGGCTTGGGAAGTGTAGAAGGTGTCCGTGCAGGGAAATAAATTTTAGAGTCACGCAGGTCACTGCGATGCTTCTGGATGCTAAACTATGTCTCTTTAGTAAATATTTGTTTTACTGAGGGCTTTTCAGAGAACTAGGTTTCCTTACAGTGAAAAACAACAGAAGTACAGATCCCCAGGCTGCATCTTAGGTTGGTGTCAAGTTTGACATAACCAAGTATAAGGCGTAAAGAACTTTATGAAACACAGGTTATTTTGATCAGTAAAATAAGTCATTGGAGCAGGTAGTTTCTTCATGTTTTCTGTTTAGTTTGTTGGATTCCAGAAGGATTCTTAATGATGTGCATCATTTGGACTTGGGGTTTGAGAAACGGAGGATGGTAGGGCTGTATTTTACCGTTTCTCCTGCTGTTCTCTGTGGTCCCATGAGAATGGGAGCTAGTTGACTGATGGATATCTGATTGTGCCACAGTGCAAAGGCTCATGTGATTTGGTTTTGCCTTGAAAACAATGTCTTCTTCCTTGGCCACTGACTTCAGTGGCCCATTGTTATCCAAGGCCCCATATCTGTGCACCCCACTGTTGGTGCCTATAGCTATTAAAATGAATATTGTCTTATCGAGATGTTGATAAACCAAGGTAGATTAGGGGGATTGACTGTAAAGAGGTAGCTTTGGTAGAACTTCAGAATGGTGGAAGTACAGAGTTCTCAGTGGTCCCATCAAGAGAGAAAGCAAAGCCACTTCCGGGTGCTATAATATGAGGGATATAGTCTAGTTTGGGTTTGCCCGTGACAAAGAGGTAAAACTGAACATGTAATCTAGGCCTTTGGCCACAGAGGGTGTCCTTAAATGGACATAAAGCTTAGCTTCAAAGATGGCTTAGAGGGAAGCAGCACTTCAGAGAGTGTAGCCCTTCAAACTGAGCTATTGTTTCCTCTTTGGATCTTGAACCCCCTTAGAATTCTTTGTGAGGAAGTAAAAGATAATAGTTCCTATTTTGGGGCCCATAAGCTTTTTCCTTGTTAGCCTAACTAGATAATTGGTTCACACAACCCTATTTAGCTGAAGTCTAAATCTGAAAGTTCATTGTCTCCAACCCTTGTCTGTCTCTTACTCTCCATCTTCTTCCTCAGGCCACCAGGCTACCCTAATATGAATCAAGGGGGCATGATGGGAACTGGACCTCCCTATGGACAAGGGATTAATAGTATGGCTGGCATGATCAACCCTCAGGGACCCCCATATCCTATGGGTGGAACCATGGCCAACAATTCAGCAGGTAAATCCTAGCCTTTGCTCACCTCAGGGATTTCTTCCAGTGTGATCATTTGGTCACAGCTTAACCTGTTGGATTTGAGAATTTTTTTCCTCTTTTGTAGGGATGGCAGCCAGTCCAGAGATGATGGGCCTTGGCGATGTCAAGTTAACCCCAGCCACCAAAATGAACAATAAGGCAGATGGGACACCCAAGACAGAATCCAAATCCAAGGTAATGATTTATGTCTTAACTCCTGTCAACCTTGTATCCCATCCTTTCCTTCTTCCTATCATGAAGAGTCCCAGGATAATAGCTCATTGAATTAGGTTCAAGTTAGCCTAAGGGATCCTGGTTTAAATGACATAGTGTTCTCTCAGTTGTCAATTATGGAGGAAACGCCAGACACTGGAGTGTGGAATTCTCTGCATTTGGCTGGTGCCCTCTGTGAAACTGTCTCCTGTCTCGAGCAGTTATAGATGGTGTGTGCCATGGTCAACTAGTTGCTCTTTTCTTCCTGGACCTCACTCATAGCAGCAGGAGTGGTTGGTGCCCTGTATTCTAATATGGGGGAGATGAGACTAGTAGGGTTCGGATCCATCCTTGACCCTGCTATAGGTTGGTCCTGGATATGCTGTCTTATAAGCTGTGTGGCAGACTGGAGACCTTAGCATTTGGATCATTTGAAACATTTCTGTACTTTGCCGCACCTCATTTCCCCTGTCTGTAAAATAGGGAAAGTAAAAAATCATAGCTGCTACCCCCTGTAGATCTTCAACTCTGACTCCTAGGCCTTTCCAACCATCCTCCTGTCTTGGATAGGATAATACCTAAAGCCTTTCAACCAGGTGGGAGATCTTCCTTTCTTGAGAGGAAGAGTTTCTTTTGTTTTAGTCCATCCATTGTCTAGCAATCACATTTTGAATTCCTTGAGCTCTTACTCTAAAACAGTCTATATAAAAGTGTGTCCAGGCTCCTGGGTAGTAGTGTGGTGTTAGTAGTGTCTTTGGTGTCAAGTGGACAAAGGTTTCATACTCGCCCTGCCACTTAAAATGTGTAAGATCATGGGCAGTGACTCCTTGGACCTTTTTCCTTAGCTTTAAAAATGGGGATAGTTTGTAATACCTACTACGTAAAGGCATCTAGCATAGCATGCAATACATAGTATATATGTGTCCTTTGTAGAAAGACGGTCTGGCTGCCTTTTAGCCCTTCAGCTATGTGAAGGCAGGGCAGCTATTGATCACCCAGAGTAAAAGCCACTACCCTAATCAAGAGACTTCTGAGACCCTTAGCATAGCTTTGAATCTGACCCATTCCTATGAATTTTGACCTGCTACTTCCAGAAATCCAGTTCCTCTACTACAACCAATGAGAAGATCACCAAGTTGTATGAGCTGGGTGGTGAGCCTGAGAGGAAGATGTGGGTGGACCGTTATCTGGCCTTCACAGAAGAGAAGGCCATGGGCATGACAAATCTGCCTGCTGTGGGCAGGAAACCTCTGGACCTCTATCGCCTGTATGTGTCTGTGAAGGAGATTGGTGGATTGACTCAGGTGAGTGCCTGGCACTTGGCTTCCTCTATGGTTCCATCAAACCTTCTTTCTAGGTACTGACTGGCTTCGTGTGGTATCATGCATGTCACAGGGACATTACCCACTCCTGCTCTCTGAGTCAGACCAGGAAACACAGGGCTTCCAGAAGATAAGGCAGAAGGCTAAGACCTTCCTGGGCAGTATGAGGTGTTAGCATTAAGTTTGTGCTAACTAGGGTCCCAGTGGGTTGCAAAGATAGAGAACGGCTGTGGGCATTCTGATTCCATAGGAAGCAGTTTGGCATAGTAGACAAGGGAAGGGTTTGGAGAGATGCTCCTGGTTGTGAATCCTGTCTTAGCCACTTACAACATATGTGACCTTAATCAAGGTGTATAACCACTTTGAGCCTTAGTTTATTATTATTATTATTAGTAGTAGTAGTAAAGTAAGGACAGTGTTTACCCTGCTACACTGTCAAAAGTTAGAGGCAATAAGCATAAAGCTTTCAGCAAGGTTTCTGCTACATAAAATTGGCCTGCAAGATGGTATAGGGACAGCCTGACCCTTTAAATCCAGGAGGCTTCCCAGTGGAGATAGGATTTCAGGAGCTATTTAATAGAAATAGTTTACAGATGGAGAAGTAGATGGGAAATTATGTGTGTGGTTCCTCTATATGAAAGATTAAAGTGAATGGATTAATTCCTGCTGAAAACCTCTGAACCAGACTCCACCCTGAGCCATGCCTTCTCCTGATACCTTATTGTTTTTGTTTTAGACTCAGAGGAGGAGGCAAACAGGTGAGCCAATGCTGACAGACAGCACAGTGTGCCTTGCAAGCTCTTTCCTCCTATGTGTTCTGGAATCACCAGACCAGAAGCCTGCTGTTGGGTCAGGGTTTGTGGCTGAGCTCAGGGGGAGGCGTGGCAGGGAGGGACTTAGTCCAAACCTTCTAAATCAGAAGAGGAAAACAGCTGTCACCAGCAGAAAAGAAAGTGATTGGAATGAAGCCAAACAGCAGTCAGTTGTGAATTCCTTCTCCCTTCAGGCTTTACTCCCCTCCCCCACAAAGGAAAACAAAACAAAACAAGACATGTGCACACCGCCACCTAACTGGCGTGGGAAGCAGAGCCACAGAAGGCTCCTGAGGTGACCCTGGGCCTATCCCTGCTGGTCTCCCTGGTATTGAGTTCTCAAAGGGACATTGGGTTAAGTTTGGCTTACTTTCAATTGAGTGACCTTCTGGATCACTGAACCTAAAATGAGATACAGATGGAATTTGGAAACTTGGGCTTGTTTTCAGGTTTACAAAAGGATGTGAACCTTTTAGATGCTATGATATAATTAAACTCTAAAGATAGAGTTCAGAGGAGGAAGAGTACTGTTATAAGTTAGTTTGTGAAGGCCCCAAGAAAGCAAAAGATGAGTGCTGAGCTTTTCTGAAGGATTAAAAGTACGGTTTAAATAGCGGAAATGGGCCATTCCAGTAGACTGGTCCGGATGGCATGGAGCTGGGAGAGAATCTGGACCATCCCACCAGGGCCACCTCTAACCTTAAAGACTTAGATCAGGTGTTACCCACACTAGGAAGTATTCCTGGTCACCTTCCTTCTGTCGAGGTTGTCCTCCCTCTGGACTTCCTTATCACTCTTGTCTCTGCTAACAGATAGCATAGCATATTGAACTTTTTTTGTGGATTGGGACTGGAAAGTCAGTGTCCTCAGCCCCTGAGGGACAAACTTACCACATGGTAGATGTTCAGTATATATAACAACACACGAAGGGTGACACCTGCCCAGCTGGAGCAGAAGGATTCATTGTAGGAGCACTTGGGGAAGCATCTTGGTCAGTGTGCCCTGAGACTGAGGAAAGGAGGCAGAACTATAGGCCGACTGCTGGGAAGGGACAAAAGAAGTCTCAGGGCCTCGAGCATCTCCTGGACAATCAGGACAGTGACTCATGAGGGAAAGGGGCTTCTAGTCACTGGGATGCAGGAAAGAGCAGTAACATAAAAATGCCAAATGTGTAGGGAACCCCATGCTGAGAAAAAATTAGGTGTAAAAACACCCAGTTTAACAAAGTAAATCAAGGGAGTCATCACTTTATAAAAGGATTTCTTATGAGTAAGTATAGTGGTTAGAGCATGAACTCTAGAGCCCAGCAGCCTGGGTTTAAAGTCTGATCTTGCCCCCCACTAGCCTGCGACTGATGAAGTTACTCCATTTGTGCCTCACTTTTCTCATTTGTAAAAGAGAAATAATAGTACCTTCACCCCAGATTAAATGCACTGATGTGCGTAAAGCACCTAGAGTAGCACCAGATAATCACAAAAGACCCAATAAATGTTAGTTTTTATTAGTGCGTTTAAAATAGAATTTGGATTTTAAGGTGATATGCATGCCATCTTTAGCAGTACTCTTGTGGAAAGACCGTACTGTCTGAATTCTCTTCTGAGAGTGATGTCAAATTTGCGTTCGAATACACACTGCCTGATAGTTGCAGTGATCTGTGGGTGGAAGGTGTTGAGGGTAGAGTGAAGCCGCCATGAATTTGACGGTTGTTACGGACTGTCACCCAAGTGGGGTTAACTTTCGTGGTTAACTGAGAACTGTGATTTCATGAGAGGTGAGTACTTGGCAGCCCGATGGGCTGGGGCTTGGCAGAATGACCAGGTGAACTCTTCTGGTTGGTTGTACAGGTCAACAAGAACAAAAAATGGAGGGAACTTGCAACCAACCTCAATGTAGGCACCTCAAGCAGTGCTGCCAGCTCCCTGAAAAAGCAGTATATCCAGTGTCTCTATGCCTTTGAGTGCAAGATTGAACGGGGAGAAGACCCTCCCCCAGACATCTTTGCAGCTGCTGATTCCAAGAAGTCCCAGCCCAAGATCCAACCTCCCTCTCCTGGTAAGAATGGCCTGAACAGCCCCATCAAGCCTGAGGGCTGATTGCCCTGATAGTTTTCAAGGGTCCAGGGTTCTTATTCGTTGGTGTCTGCCCCTGGGCAGCAGAGGAGATGCTGAGGACTTGTGCTGTGCCCTGTCCTACCACAGGGCTTAGCAAGTTGGCAGACTAAAGAGCGGGTAGTGGTGACTCCCTTGGGAAGTAGTCTGCAGCAGCCCTTAAGTTTTAATTTTCATTGTACACCTGGCATCTTGCCAAATGTTTGTAAACTAGTGAGTGGGAAAGGCATTGGAGGAGTGGAAAAAACTGACAAATGGCAGTGAGGCAAGGCCATCTGGGAGCTTTGGCCCACTGATGTCAGTGCCTTAGAATGCAGTTCAGGCTAGCGCCCTGAATTCCCCAGGGAGCTGAGATTAGTAATGAATGGGAACGAGGGAGGGGCGGGGAAGGGACATGAATGGAACTCTCCGATGGGAGTGCCTCTGCCCACCCTCCTTTCTGAGAGCAGGCTGGGACCTGGGCGAGCATGGGAAGGGAAGAAGGCCAGGGCGCCTGGAAGGTGGGTGTAAACACATGTGCCCTGCTGTTGACCTCTGTGGGTGTAATGAGTGCCCGAGATGACTCATCAGCTGGGGAGGCCTAAGCAGTGGGATATCTGCTGCTGGGAATGGTAACTAATGGAAACATTAATTACTGGTAGCTCTGTGCTCCTCAGCTTAGAGGAACATTTGAACCTGAGTGATGACACTGCCAGTTGCTTGGGAATAGGAGCTCCTGGGCTCCTAAAAAGGAGCCTTGGTGGTGCGGTGGTTAAGCCGCTGAGCTGCTAACTGAAAGATTGAGTGGTTCGAGCCCACCAGCCACCCCACAGGAGAAAGATGTGGCAGTCTGCTTCTGTAAAGATTTACAGCCTTGGAAACCCTATGGGGCAGTTATACTCTGTCCTATTATAAGATTGCTGTGAGTTGGAATTGACTTGATGGCAGTGGGGTTTTTTTTGGGGGGGTGGTCCTGAATGGTGTCATAGGTTTGGGGCAAGATGGAACCTCTCTGCCTAGAATTTGGGGTACCCTGACTGGGAGCTCACACACCAGGGTTACAGGGTTTAATAGGTTAGACAAGGTCCTTGGAAGTAAAGAGAAGTAGTTAAGGAAGATGGCAGTGAATGAAGGAATCAGCAGGTTGGTGATACCGTCATTACATCACTCCTGTTCTCCAAATGTGACTAGTAGCTAGGAGCAATAGAACCTTCAATTTTTTTTTATTACCTAGCCTTTCAGATCCTTTGCTGAGAAGGATTATTTAAGCTTAAAAGGATCCTGATCTTTAGCCTTACGAAGATCTTTTCCAAAGAGTTCCTAGGGCATTTGTGTGTTTCTGTGAGGGTTAAACCTTCCTGCCGAGCAAACTGCTCACTCTGCATCTCTTTCCACAGCGGGGTCAGGGTCTATGCAGGGGCCACAGACTCCTCAGTCAACCAGCAGTTCCATGGCAGAAGGAGGTGACCTGAAGCCACCAACTCCAGCATCCACGCCACACAGTCAGATCCCCCCCTTGCCAGGCATGAGGTAAGTCCAGAAGTTGGAACAGGTGGTTTGGGGACTCTGAGGAGAGGTGTATCAGAGCTCCTGTGCAGCCCAAGGGTGGCCCCTGCCTGGCTGTCCAGCCAATGACTCTTCTGAGTTCTGCATTATATTAGAAGAGTTGCTTTATTTGGGGTTTAATTGGCATTCCTCATTCTGGAGCAGGAGCAATTCAGTCGGGATCCAGGATGCCTTTTCTGATGGAAGTGACCCCACATTCCAGAAGCGGAATTCCATGACTCCAAACCCTGGGTACCAGCCCAGTATGAATACCTCTGACATGATGGGGCGCATGTCCTACGAGCCAAATAAGGATCCTTATGGCAGCATGAGGAAAGGTGACCTTAACCATTGACCTTCCACCATTCAAGACAGGGCTAGGGGGATGGGGTATATCTTGAGGGTGGCTCAGGGATCTTGTCAAGCCATCGTCTGAAATAAGGCATTTCCTGAGCATGTCGTAACCATCCTTCTTCATCCCTACCTCCTTTCTTATCTCTCTCTCTGGCCTCACCTTGTCATCCCCTTAACAAATACCTGTTCTTTGCTGGTTAGGGCATTTTGGGGTCTCCATTTTGAATCTGTAAGGAAAAACCTTGAGCTCTGGAGAGGCCCTGGGTCTTTGCAGGTCTAGGCCCTTCAGTCAGGCAAGGTGTAGATTGCTAAGCCAGCCAACCAACGAGTTTTCTCACTGCCTACTTTTCTTTCTGCACTCAGCTCCGGGGAGTGATTCCTTCATGTCCTCAGGACAGGGTCCCAACGGTGGGATGGGGGACCCCTACAGCCGTGCTGCTGGCCCTGGGCTGGGGAATGTGGCGATGGGACCACGACAGCACTACCCTTATGGAGGTCCTTATGACAGAGTGAGGTAAGCATGGCCCCTGCTCCTGTTGCACCCCCAGCACCCCACAGCTATCATGGACTCAATCCGCTTCTCCAATTCTGTTTAGGACGGAGCCTGGAATAGGACCTGAGGGAAACATGGGCACTGGGGCCCCACAATCGAATCTTATGCCTTCCAACCCAGATTCGGGGATGTACTCTCCTAGCCGCTACCCCCCACAGCAGCAGCAACAGCAGCAGCGGTGAGTGAAGCCTGATCTGGCCCAGCCTCAGTGGCATCATGGCTCAGGCTTTGTGGTTTCCCACCCTGATCTTCTGCTTCTCTCCCAACTGCAGACATGATTCCTATGGCAATCAGTTCTCCACCCAAGGCACCCCTTCTGGCAGCCCCTTCCCCAGCCAGCAGACCACAATGTATCAACAGCAGCAGCAGGTGAGGAGGGAATGGACTGACATAGATTCCCCTTGAAAACTAGCTAATAAACTAATTTAATCTGTTGAAAAATCTATGAAGCTCACTTTAGATACTTTGACATTCTTCTCCCACCCACATGGCCAGAGTTATGCCTGAAGAGCCAAGCCCTCAGTCTCTTCCCTTTTTGGAGTCCAGACCAATCTCCAAAAGGGATATTAGCAGGCCTGATTTTGATCTTTGAGGTTTTGTATGTGTTTCTACTTAGAGCAAGGGAGTGCCAGAGGGAAAAGAGAATGGTTGTGCTTTCAGAATCAGTTTCAAAACATAATTTGTAAAGGTGATACTTTTCTTCCTTTGGTATCTGTCTTCTCTCTTGGAGGGGCAGAAGTAAGCATCAAGTGTCTGGTTGTAGCCATCTTGGTATCCGTGGGTCTACATTTGTCTTGTGTCCCTGAGTGCGGAGTTATTAACTTCCCTTCTGCTTGTCCCTGTCTTAGAATTATAAGCGGCCGATGGATGGCACATACGGCCCTCCCGCCAAGCGGCATGAAGGAGAGATGTACAGCGTGCCATACAGCACGGGGCAAGGGCAGCCTCAGCAGCAGCAGTTGCCCCCAGCCCAGCCTCAGCCTGCCAGCCAGCAACAAACTGCCCAGCCTTCCCCTCAGCAAGATGTGTACAACCAGTATAGCAATGCCTATCCTGCCACTGCTGCTGCTGCTACGGAGCGCCGACCAGCAGGCGGCCCCCAGAACCAATTTCCATTCCAATTTGGCCGAGACCGTGTCTCTGCACCCCCTGGCTCCAACGCCCAGCAGAACATGCCACCACAAATGATGAGTGGCCCCATACAAGCATCATCTGAGGTTGCTCAGCAAGGCACCATGTGGCAGGGCCGTAATGACATGACCTACAATTATGCCAACAGGCAGAGCACAGGTTCTGCCCCCCAGGGTCCTGCCTATCATGGTGTGAACCGAACAGATGAAATGCTGCACACGGATCAGAGGGCCAACCACGAAGGCCCATGGCCTTCCCATGGCACACGCCAGCCCCCATATGGTCCTTCTGCCCCCGTGCCCCCCATGACAAGGCCCCCTCCATCTAACTACCAGCCCCCGCCAAGCATGCAGAATCACATTCCTCAGGTATCCAGCCCCGCTCCCCTGTCCCGGCCAATGGAGAACCGCACCTCTCCTAGCAAGTCTCCATTCCTGCACTCGGGGATGAAAATGCAGAAGGCAGGCCCACCAGTGCCTGCCTCGCATATAGCACCTGCCCCTGTGCAGCCCCCCATGATTCGGCGGGATATTACCTTCCCACCTGGCTCCGTTGAAGCCACACAGCCTGTGTTGAAGCAGAGGAGGCGGCTCACAATGAAAGACATTGGTAAGCAGATGTCCCTGATTGGGTTAATTGCCCCTCCCCTCCCTTGTCCATTGCTCCTTCCCATCCTAATACTCCAGATGAGGTTCAGTCTGGTTGAGTGTTGACTAAAATAGTCAAAGAATTTCTGTTAAGGAAGAAATAAGCTGATATCAGGCTTTCCTTCAAGAAATCACCATGCCACATGAGACTGTGTGGGCAGCTCCTGTCTGGAGGCGAGATGAGAAGGCAGGGGGGCAGGAGCTGGTTGAATGGACATGGGAAATACAGGGTGGAGAGGAAGAGTGTGCTGTCACATTACAGGGAGAGTAGCTAGGGTCACATAACAACGTGTGTATAGGTTTTTGTATGAAAAACCGACTTGAATTGTAAACTATCACTTAAAGCACGATAAAAAGAGAAATCACCATGCAGTGATAATCCATTGCTGTCGAGTCGATTCTGACTCATAGTGACTCTATAGGACATAGTAGAACTGCCCTGTAGGTTTCCAAGGCTGCTGTCTTTACAGAAGCAGACTGCCACATCTTTCTTCCACAGAGCAACTGATAGGTTCAAACCACCGACCTTTCAGTTAACAGCTGAGTGCTTAACCACTGTGCCACTAGGGCTCCTTAAGTGATATCCCAGAGAGACTTAAAATCCTTGAGGGCAGGTGTGTGTCATCTCCTGGATAGGAACTGCCTCCCACCATCTTCAGAGTAGCCTGACTGATGAGCCAGCCTTAGGGGAGTAGTGGAGTGGCCTCCAGCCAACCTGGACTTTGGTGGATGGAAGACATGGGGATTTATTTCAGGAACCCCGGAGGCATGGCGGGTAATGATGTCCCTCAAGTCTGGGCTGCTGGCAGAGAGCACGTGGGCATTAGACACCATTAACATCCTGCTATATGATGATAACAGCATCATGACCTTCAACCTCAGTCAGGTAAGTATAGTGCCTGGGGAAGAATTGGGGGACTTGGGATCCTGAAGTAAGCAGTGCTAACTGACACAGAAAATTCAGCTGTCCCTGGACATGGTTTTGTCAAATGTCTTCCATGTCAGTCGGTACCCATCCATGGGCCTAGGATATTAAGAACAATAATAATCGGTTTAAGGTATCACAGGATTGACTTCAAAGGGAATTTGGGAGAAACTTTTTGGCATTGGTAAGAAATACAAATTCTCTTGATGTCATTCAGGGAGGACCCATATTTTTAGACTACAAAGAAGAACCTGTGGTCTTTATCAGAGAGCAGAGCAGTTTATTTTTCCCTTCTTTTCTTCTTTCACTCTGAGTAGATGAGGTCTGTGTTGATTATGTTATCCCAAAGTGTAGAATGAAAAGTATAAAGAAGTATACTTGTGAACGTTTTTTTTTTAAATCATGTTTTTGCAAAGCTGCTTTTCCAGACCCACGCTCCATAGGATGTATACCTTGAGTTTTCCACAGGACGTGTAGCTGGGAAGAGTGTGCTGCACCATCCTACTCTTTGTTTTAATCATCCTTAGTACTTATCAACCCACCTGTCAAGGAGCTAACTTGCTGCAGGAAGGCCATTGTTATGAATGATTACCGTTTACTATGTCGTCACTTTGTGTCAGACCCTTTATAGTTTGTTTCATGTCATCCTCACAATGGCCCATGAGGCAGGATATGTGGCCATTTAGAGGTGAGTAAATAAGCTCAGAGAGGCCTTGCCCTGGTTCATACAGCTGTCAGTGGAATCCTTCTGATTCTAAAGCCTAGCTTTACTTCCCTCGTATAATACTGCCTCCCATGAGAAGGGAAGGGAACAAATCAAATATTGATTGAGCAATTTCCGTTTACCAAGCATTTTATATAGGATTCCATTTAGACCTCAGAACATCCCTGTAAAGTATAGGGTTTCTATAATTTCTGTTGGAAAGATGGAAAAATCTACAGCTTGGAGAGTTCACATCATATAGCTAGTTCCTAGAAAAGTTAGAATTCAAACCCAGATCTTTCTAATACTAAAGCCCTTATTTTTTCTTTTCTGCTATACTGTTCAGCCAAAAATTAATCCAACTGGAGATTAGTGTTTTCTTCTAGAGGTCTGTACAAGAATCCATGTTGGTTTTGGGTCTCCTTAGCACCAGCTTGGACCAATGTTTGGAGAGCTGAGGCCTTTTCCCACTCATTGTATTGTAAGATTCATGGAGGGCCAGCCTCCTGGCATGTAGGAGAGCTTGGAGAAGAGGGCAGGTGAACATCTGTCCACATTACATTCCCTCCTCTCAGCTCATGTTGGAAGGGGTCATCTTGCCACGTCTAGTCTGAGGGCCCACTTGGCAATGGGGTGTACAGAGTATCCTAAGAGGAACAGTGGCTCAGTGATTGACCAGTGGGTAGGAAACCAGGCCTGGTGAAGAAAGGGAGAAAATTGATTGGAAAAGAGGAGCCTGAGAGATGGGTGGCACTGGCACTGGTAGATGAGGTGCAAAGCTGTTCCCCAGCATTTTCATCCCACTGGAGGCAGGCCTAAGCGAAGGTAGGTTGGGCAGATGGAAGAACTCTGTGATAGGCATAGGAGGGATTAAGATAACCTGCTCTACGGAGAGCCTTTGGGAGAGGGACCAACTCTGCTTTTCTCCAAATTGATACAGATACCTGACCTGTAAGGAAAGGGAGGGGTTAGATGGAAGACCTTCGGAAGGCCCTCTGAAGTCAAGAAATTTCTTCTTAGCCTACTTTTCTCTTTATTTTCTGTTCTTTCTCCTTTAGCTCCCAGGATTGCTAGAACTCCTTGTGGAATATTTCCGACGTTGCCTGATCGAGATCTTTGGCATTCTAAAGGAGTATGAGGTGGGTGACCCCGGACAGAGAACATTACTAGACCCTGGGAGATTCAGCAAAGCCTCTAGTCCAGTCCCTGTGGAGGGGGAGGAGGAAGACGACCTCCTAGGTCCTAAACTGGAGGAGGCAGAAGAAGAGGAAGTAGTTGAAAATGATGAGGAGATGGCCTTTTCGGGCAAGGACAAGCCAGTCTCAGAAAATAGTGAGGAGAAGCTGATCAGTAAGTTTGACAAGCTACCAGTGAAGATCGTGCAGAAGAATGACCCATTTGTGGTGGACTGCTCAGATAAGCTTGGGCGCGTGCAGGAGTTTGACAGTGGCCTGCTGCACTGGCGGATTGGTGGAGGGGACACGACTGAGCATATCCAGACCCACTTTGAGAGCAAGACAGAGCTGCTGCCTACCCGGCCTCACGTGCCCTGCCCACCAGCCCCCCGGAAACACATCACAGCAGCAGAGGGCATACCAGGGACAACAGAGCAGGAGGGTCCCCCGCCTGATGGCCCTCCAGAAAAACGAATCACAGCCACCATGGATGACATGTTGTCCACCCGGTCTAGCACATTGACCGAGGAGGGAGCTAAGAGTGCAGAAGCCACGAAGGAGAGCAGCAAGTTCCCATTTGGCATCAGCCCAGCACAGAGCCACCGGAACATCAAGATTCTAGAGGACGAACCCCACAGTAAAGATGAGACCCCACTGTGTACCCTTCTGGACTGGCAGGATTCCCTCGCCAAGCGCTGCGTCTGTGTGTCCAACACCATCCGTAGCCTGTCATTTGTGCCAGGCAACGACTTTGAAATGTCCAAACACCCAGGGCTGCTGCTGATCCTGGGCAAGCTGATCCTGCTGCACCACAAGCACCCAGAACGGAAGCAGGCACCACTAACTTATGAGAAGGAGGAGGAGCAGGACCAAGGGGTGAGCTGCAACAAAGTGGAGTGGTGGTGGGACTGCTTGGAGATGCTCCGGGAAAACACCTTGGTCACGCTCGCCAACATCTCGGGGCAGTTGGACCTCTCCCCATACCCTGAGAGCATCTGCCTGCCTGTCCTGGACGGACTCCTACACTGGGCAGTGTGCCCTTCAGCTGAAGCCCAGGACCCCTTCTCCACCCTGGGCCCCAACGCCGTCCTCTCCCCCCAGAGACTGGTCTTGGAAACCCTCAGCAAACTCAGCATCCAGGACAACAATGTGGACCTGATCCTGGCCACGCCCCCCTTCAGCCGTCTGGAGAAGTTGTATAGCACCATGGTGCGCTTCCTCAGTGACCGAAAGAACCCAGTATGCCGGGAGATGGCCGTGGTACTTCTGGCCAACCTGGCGCAGGGTGACAGCCTGGCAGCCCGCGCCATTGCAGTGCAGAAGGGCAGCATTGGCAACCTCCTGGGCTTCCTAGAGGACAGCCTTGCTGCCACGCAGTTCCAGCAGAGCCAGGCAAGCCTGCTTCACATGCAGAACCCGCCCTTTGAGCCAACCAGTGTGGACATGATGCGGCGGGCTGCCCGCGCACTGCTTGCCCTGGCCAAGGTGGACGAGAACCACTCAGAGTTCACACTATATGAATCGCGGCTGTTGGACATCTCGGTATCACCGCTAATGAACTCATTGGTTTCACAAGTCATTTGTGATGTACTGTTTTTGATTGGCCAGTCATGACAGCCGTGGGACACCTCCCCCCCGTGTGTGTGTGCGTGTGTGGAGAACTTAGAAACTGACTGTTGCCCTTTATTTATGCAAAACCACCTCAGAATCAAGTTTACCCTGTGCTGTCCAGCTTCTTCCTTGGGAAAAAGTCTCTCCTGTTGCTCTTTCCTCCCTCACCCTCCCACCCCTCTCTGTTCCTTGTCCTCACCTTACTCCCCTCAGGTCCCCACCCTGTTTGAAAAGACAAAGCTCTGCCTACATAGAAGACTTTTTTATTTTAACCAAAGTTACTGTCGTTTACAGTGAGTTTGGGGAAAAAAAAATAAAATAAAAATGGCTTTCCCGGTCCTTGCATCAACGGGATGCCACATTTCATAACTTTTTAATGGTAAAAAAAAAAAAAAAGGAAAAAATACAAAAAAAAAAAACCTCTGAAGGACAAAAAAGGTGACTGCTGAACTGTGTGTGGTTTATTGTTGTACATTCACAATCTTGCAGGAGCCGAGAAGTTAGCAGTTGTGGACAGACCCTGTTCACTGGAGAGGCCTGTGCAGTAGAGTGTAGACCCTTTCATGTACTGTACTGTACACCTGATACTGTAAACATACTGTAATAATAATGTCTCACATGGAAAAAAGAGAAAACGCTGGGTCAGCAGCAAGCTGTAGTTTTTAAAAATGTTTTTAGTTAAACGTTGAGGAGAAAAAAAAAAAAAAAAAAGGCTTTTCCCCCAAAGTATCATGTGTGAACCTACAACACCCTGACCTCTTTCTCTTCCTCCTTGATTGTATGAATAACCCTGAGATCACCTCTTAGAACTGGTTTTAACCTTTAGCTGCAGCCACTGCGCTGCCACGTGTGTATATATATGACGTTGTACATTGCACATACCCTCTGGATCCCCACAGTTTGGTTCCCCTCCCAGCCACCCCTTTATAGTATGACGAGTTAACAAGTTGGTGACCTGCACAAAGCGAGACACAGCTATTTAATCTCTTGCCAGACATCGCCCCTCTTGGTGCGATGCTGTACAGGTCTCTGTAAAAAGTCCTTGCTGTCTCAGCAGCCAATCAACTTATAGTTTATTTTTTTCTGGGTTTTTGTTTTGTTTTGTTTTCTTTCTAATCGAGGTGTGAAAAAGTTCTAGGTTCAGTTGAAGTTCCTGATGAAGAAACACAATTGAGATTTTTTCAGTGATAAAATCTGCATATTTGTATTTCAAACAATGTAGCTAAAACTTGATGTAAATTCCTTTTTTTCCTTTTTTGGCTTAATGAATATCATTTATTCAGTATGAAATCTTTATACTATATGTTCCACGTGTTAAGAATAAATGTACATTAAATCTTGGTAAGACGTTTGTGAGGCTTTTTATTGTCTTCAAACTACTTAAAAGCTTGACCATTTGATGGGGGTGGGGGTTGGACCTGTTCTTGCACCTCCCCTGATGTGCTCTCTTCCCCCAAATGGTGGCCCCTTGGAACCTGAAATTTCTTGACCATATTCCGCTTGAACCCCATAGTGTAAGTCTAAGTTCAGGAAAGCTCTGAGAAGATTTAGCCTACAGGAGGAAGTTCCAGGCATAAAAGCATGTTAGCCTCTTGATAGAACCAAAACCCAAACTGCCATCGAGTTGATTCTGACTCATAATGACCCTATAAACAGAGTAGAACTGCCCCATAGGGTTTCTAGGGAACGGGCAGTGGATTTGAACTCCCGAACTTTTGGTCAGCTGAACACTTAACCACTGTGCCACCAGGGCTCCTCTTGAAATAAAGTGACTTTAAATAGCCAAAGAAATTGATGATACTCTAGGGGGAAAGAAAATTTATAAATTGTTGGCAAAGGGAGACTGTTTCCTTTAGAAATTTTTAACAGTAAGGCAACCATTTATCTGGAGTAGGCCTCCAACTTAATTATCTCCAGACTGGCTCTCTCCCTGCCTCCAGACTAGTATATTCAGCTGCCTTTTTTTATACTGTTGCTTGTAAATTTAATTGAATATGCCAAAATGCCCTGTCTTCCCCTAGAAATCTGCTCCAATAATCATCTCAGTAGATGGCAACTCCATCCTTCTATTGCTTGGCCAAAAAAAAACACATGGAAGTTATCCTTGAATCCTTTCACTTCCACGTCCAGTGTGTCAGCACACTTCAGAAAATACTCCTCAATCCAGCCACTACCACTCTGGTCCAAGACACTCTCTTATCTTTCCCGGATTCTTGAAATAGCTTTTGAACTTGCCTCCCGGCTTCTGCTTTGCCTGGTTGAACCTATTCTCAACGTAGCAACCAGATGATCCTTTCAAAATCCAAATCGGGTCAAAATCCTCATAATAGCTTAGGAGTCCTTCAGTTACCTAATTTGCCACTATGTTTCTGATCCCACCTCTCTTTCTCCATTGTTCACTCTGTTATATAGGGTTATTTTCACCTTGGAATCTTTGTACTTAACTGTTCCCTCTGCCTAGAATATTCTTTCATCAGGTATCTGCATGACTCAAGCCCTTACGTCCTTCAGGTCTTTGCTCAAATGTCCTGTCAGTAAAGCTTTCCCTGATCACCATATTTAAAATTAAAATCTCCGTTCCATTTTCCTTCTCTGCCTCATTTTTCTTTATAGCACTTGTTACCATCTGGCCCATTTACTTACCTGTTCTTCACTAGGAGTTCTGAGTGCAGCGGTGTTTTCTTTTGTTCACTGCTGTATCCATGTCCTACAGCATGGCCTGGCACATAGTTGCCTCTTAATAAGTAGTTGTTGAATGAAGTAGATGTTGATCAGGTCCAGTTGCTTTTACAAGGCTAAAGCTACAGTATGTGGCTTCTCTGTTCATCTTCTTAGGAAAAAAATATGTAGAATTCCTTCAAGTTCAGCTTCCCGGAAAAATGCTATTACTGTGGGCACTTAGAAGCGAAACTTGAAACAACTTCCTATTAAGTACCTACCTGTATGCCAGACATAAAATATCACAAATAATCCTACTACAGCCCTGTGCTACTGAGGTCAGTATCCTGGCTTTCGTTTTACAGTCAAGGAAAGAGACAAGTGAGAGGCCTCCTGAGCCCACACACCAAGGTCTACCTGACTCCAAGACCCATAAACCACTGCACTTTCTGAATCAAAAGAGAACCGGGGGTAACGATCTACCTGTGGAGCTCAGCAAGCCAAAGCAAGATTTGTTGTATTTAGCATGAGGTAAAATTGTCCCAAGAGTTTGAACCAAGTGTTTATCAAGTTAAGTGTGGCTGTTAATATTTGGGTCACAAAGAGGAATGAATATTGAGAGAGGGGAAAAAAGGCAATTGGCTAACCTCAATCAAGATGTGCTCCTAGGACTCTTCTGGAAAATACTGAATGGGAAGATTTTCATATCTATATTTAAGTGAGCCTGGTTTTTAATGCCTATTTTTGCTCCTGGCCCCTTGAACTCTATTTCCTAGTCTAGAAAGTGAATTTCTGGGCTGTGTGTGGAGCGTTACAGTGGAGTTTGGTTTCCTGGGTTCCTTTCATCTGCTCTCCTGCAATGCAGGGGCAGCCTAGCCCGGTCTCCAATTTCTGACTGGAGTTACCACGGGACCAAGAGAACTGCTAGCCACTGAGCTGTGAGTAATTTGCTTTTGAGAACTAAATAGAACCTAACCAGTGGAGAACCCAGGGGTGTGGCTAATAGTTTTTTTCCCAGGCTCCTCCCTCTCCACCCCCCAAATGACCTTAACCTTCTTCCATAGCTGGAGAGCAGCCAAGTCCAGCCTAAACAATACTCTCAACCTCATTGGCTCTTTTGCCTTGCAGCCGCGTCCACCCCAGAGTGGCTAAGGCCCTTCCCGCTAGGTCTCTAGTCAGAGAAACAACAGTAGGGTCAGGATTTTCCAACTATTGAAAGACAAACACTGAAGGAAGGGTAAAAAATATCTAGTGTTCATGGACTATATAAAGGATCAGTGTTTGGCTCCTGCAATTGGGAGCCAAGGTGAGTCTTTGTTCTGGGGTGGATGGGCATCTTTAAGTGGTAAAACAGAGGCCAAAAGAATGCTTTTGGTAAATGTCCAAGACCTGAGTGATGCCATTCTAGATGTAAGGATGGATGTGGATATCACCCAGCATCCTTGGAAACTGCTAATGAATGCCCTTTTATCCACAGTGAAAAGAAGTAACATAAAGTTCTGGTAAGGGCACAGTTGCCTGGCATCACGGACCTTAGCCCTGCCTGCTAACAGTTGTCAGTAACAGGAATTAAAAAACAGTGTGATCACTTTTGCCCCATAATAGTATGGCTATAGAGCCAATGTCCTATGTCAGGGCCAGCCACTCCATCATTCTGATAGGATTAGGACCACTTGTAGTGTCTGGTAACTGAGCTACTGAGAATAGATGTAGTGGGCTGTCTCTCTGCCCATCCTGGGCCAAGCCCACCTCCAGATGAGGAGGCAGGAGCAAGGTAAGACATGCTGAGAAATGAGTTGTCAGAGAGCGGCAGGGAGGTGAGAACTACCGAACTTCCTTCTCCCTACCTTTGGTGGGAAAATCACTCTTATTTGTTCAGGGAATTATAACAGCCCACCTTTACTGAGCACTTACTTTATGCCAAACACTATATATAATTCCAATGAAGTAGATATTATCATCATCTGCATGAGGGCAAGGACTGTCTATCTTGCTCAGTGCTGCATCCTTACCCTTGGCACATGGTGGGCACTCCAACATTGGTGGACTTGGTATGCCTTATACAGGGTTCTTGGCATGGGCCACAAATACTCTTTAAACAATTGGTAAAAGGGAGAGAGAGGATAAGGGTAAACCTGATATTAGAATAGTATGGAGTGGTAGAAAGAACTAGTCTGGGAGGCTGGAGACCTGACTTCAAGTCCCACTTCTACCATTACCTCTGTGACCTCAGGTCAGCGACTTCCTCTGAGTTTTAGCTCCCTCATCCATAAAATGTAGATATCAGATTAAACAAATGAATTAATTCACCAGATCTTTATCTTGTACACAGAATGTGCAAGACACTGTTTTAAATGCTGGGAATACATGGATAAACAAAGTCCATGCTCTCCTAGAGCTTACATCTCAGAAGAGAGAATCAGACCATGAAACGAGGAAAATTCACAGACAAGATAATGTGTGATGTTAAGTGCTATGAAGAAAATAGAACAGGGTGATGGTGGTTGTGGCTGGGTAGTCAGGGAAGGCCTCTGGGAAGAGGTAACATTTCAACTGAGAGCCAGACGTAGTGGGCCAGCTAACAGGTAGCCTGGCAGTAGAGTTTCAAGCAGGGAAAAAGAAAGAGACATGTTCAAGAAACAAATGGTATAGCCCCCATACATTCTAGGATTCTAGTAACAGCGATGCGTTACTTGCATTGTTTGGGTTAGGGGTTTGTATTATGAAACTGTTTCTTGGCGGTGTGGGATATTTGCTTCTTAAAGGAAGTAGCTGGGAGGTATAGAGTTTCCAGAACTGGGATACAGCTCTCTCTGGCTTGCTCTTCGCAGTTTTGGTCGCTCAATTGGCTGCCTGTGTTGATGCAGGCTCCATTTTAGCTGCAGACTCTAAAAGCAAAGATTGGAGACAGTTGTCTCCTCCACGCCTCACTCACAGCTTTGGAGGCCCAGAACCCCCTCCCATCACACCCAGCCTCCTTCCAATCTGACAAGCCAGGGCTTTAAGAGCACAAAACTCAGCTTCCCTGTTTTCCTTTCGGAGCAGGAGCCAGAAAATGAAACAGGAAACAGAGTGGAAGAGGAGGGGGTTGGGCAGCAGAGAAGGAAAGGAAGAAGAAATGGCAGAAAAGTAGAACTGAAGAGCTGGACAAAGTTCTACCTTGAACAGGTTATGCTTAAGCTTTTAGAAAATATTGACTTGTCACAAGAGACCCCTGTCCTTTTAACAAACAGATTTTTGAGGAAATTTGGTGTGTATAGAGGGGACCCTGAGAATGTTATGTCTTTTTCTCTTGGGAATTCAGACAGTTCATTTCATAGTTTTATCTCTGCAAACAGTGCTGCTTGGAGCCTCATGGATTTCAAGATTCAAGCCAGAACCTTAGGCCTCAGTCATGGATGTGTCCTGGCTTTGCCTTTTCACTGGAGCTGAAAGCCAGTGTGTGTCACTGAAAAACATGGGGGAAGGGCATTCTAAACTGCGTTTTTTCATTCTCCTGCAACAAACACGTAACGACTAAAATGTGATTTGTACTTTATCCACCTTACACACAACAAATATCTGAGGACAGCTTAAGTCTCAGGACCTGCGATGGGTTATAAAGAACCAAAAGATACAGTCCCTGGGCCCCACAGAGTTGATGTGGGCTAGTTTTCTTTGCCTGGAGAGATAGCAACCACCTCTTTGTTCCCACCCACATTAGTAGCTGTTGGAAAAGATAAACCCCTCCCTCCAGGCAGGGCTGTGGGCCAGAGGCTAACACAGACCCCAGCTTCGTTTGGGGGACAAATAACTGAAACCGCAGAAGGCTTTGGAATCCTGAGAAGCAAAAAATCCACCAACGGAGAGGGATTTATTATCTGTTTCCTTTAAGGAGGGTGCAAAGTTGTTCTAACAGTTTCCGTTACAGGGGTACCAACTGGCCGCTCCTCCCTAACAGCCGGTTTTGTTGAGTTAGCTTCTTTTTTTCTTTTTTGGCCCCACTTCCTATGAGAGAAACTGCTTGAGTGAGGAAGGAGAAAGGAGTCCTGGGGGTTGTTCTCAGAGGTTTCCTTCACCATCCTCATTAGCAACCTGAGGTGGAGCTGAGGATTGAAGGAGGACAGAAGGTTCCTGGTTGCCGGAGGAGGGGAAAATCAGGGGGATCCCCCACTTTCTTCACACGCAGGACACAGGGTGCCGCTGCTGGCCACAGAAACCCCAAGAAAGCTTTTCTTTCCATTCAGAGAACACCTATTGTGTGCCAGGCCCTGTGCTGAGCTGTTGTTGCTTGACAGCAGGGAAAGTGCGGCTCTGGCTTCTGTGAAGAGGCCGCGGGGCAGCCCCCAGCTACCAGAGCCTCGGTACCCATAGGGAATTCAGTGAATGCGAATCGAACTGGGGTAGGAACACTGACTCTTGAGACAGCAGTCCAAGCGGTCTAACTGGGAGTGGGGGAAGGGGACTGGAGGAGCGTGAAGTGCGAGAGAGAACTCTCCAGGTGTCACCAAGGCGGGAAGGTGCTAAGGCATGGGGGGAGGGGAAGCACCGAGTCGTCGGGCCACGCCGTCCCCGCCCCGCTCGCCCGGAGTCAACATGTCCGCCGCGGAGGAGGCGGGGCGGCCCTGAGGCCGGGCAGGAGCGGGGCGGGGCGGTCGTCGATGAGGCCGGTGCGCAGGCGCGGGCCGCTCGGGGGGGCCCCGGATGGAGGCGCTGAGGGTCGGGACCCGCCTGGGAGGTCGAGACGGGCCGGCGCTGAGCACCTGGCGCCAGCTTCGGAGCCCAGGCGGACTTGGGGGGAGAGAAGTTGTCAAACGGAGGCCAGGGGGAGGGAGGCGAAGGCCGCCTTGGAACCCCACCCCACCGCCATAGGGGCCTCTCGGTGCCGCCTCTTCCTGTTCAGCCTCCCGCCCTCCCCCGCCTTCCGGCCCTACAGCCTGGCGTGGTTTCGCCGGACCCATCAGGAGTAATCCCTGGGCCGTGGCCACTGGGGGTTGAGGGCAAACGCCCAGCCCCGGTAGGGTCTGTGTCAGAAAGCTGCAGGTTAGAAAGAGCTTCGGGCCCGGCACGGCTGGCCGAAGACGGCCCCTGACTCGACACGGCCTGCGAGGCCTCCAGCTCTGAGGATGCTGGGTCAGAGCGACTTGCCCATCCTACCGACGATCTAGTCTTCCCTAGAGGGACCAGGGCCCCTATCTAGAGGCTTTCCTAAGTTCTCAGATACCCGGCAAAGGCATGCTCTATCACTGGACAAAGTACTGAGTTAGGAGTTGGGAGGCCTGTGTTGTACTCTTGGCTCTGAAAAAACACATATCCTTTGACGGAGTGAGGTCAGGTGGGAAGGCCGCGACGTTTCAGAGGCAAAAAAAAAAACATGACCCCAAACATTCTTGAATAGCCTTGGGTGTGTCACTTGACCCCAGTAAGTTTCCACGACCGTAAAGTGAGAATGGTCATTATACTGACCTCACAGGGTCCAATGAGATCTCTGATGTAAAAATTGTGAAAACTGAAGATTTTTATTACCGACCTCTCGGCATGTTTTCCTCACAGGAGAATAAAAGTGAAACTAGTTGATTTGTTAGTGTCCTGCAGTTGAAAAAGTCTGTGCTTTGGCAAAGGGGTTGTTGGGAAGTGAGGCTGGCAATTAGTTGAGAGGGAGAACTGACCGGTTTCATTTTGTTTTTACTAGTGTACTTGTAAGCTAAGTGTAGGCTACACGTCTCCTGTGGTCGCTGAGGCTAGAGCTTGACTCTGGAGAGGGAAAATGAAGAAGGGAAGCCTGCTGAAGTGGTAGAGGTGGGTTAAGTGCTTTTCTGTTCCCAACTTCTCTTCTGCATGTGGGTGGGAAGTCAAGGAAGGGAAGAAGACCGTATTCACTGTAGGATAGAGGAGCAGCTGTGTGAGGTTGGCTGTATCTGTTTCTATGTTTTCTCTCGATTCAGCGAGTCAGATGTTGGAATGTTGGGTAGATTTACAAACTAAGGCCGCTCCCTGAGGTTTTCAGAAGCTTGCCTTTGAACTGAATTTCAAGAGGAACCGGTGTGGAATCGATGGCCCCTCCCTTCCTCCAGGCCTCCTGGTGATGGAGTAAGCAGCAGGCGCCCCCTTGTGCTGAGGAACGAGTACTGTTGCTATTGGCCAACCTTGCTGCTTTTATGAGGAAGCTTTATTTTTCTGTGGCTTTTGTGACTTTGTTGTCTTGCTCTTAACATGAGATATGGTGGGAGGAATACTTAGGACAGTGATTTTATATCCAGAGCCAGTAACCTGGTGATGCTGTATCCTACTCCAACGCTTTCAGTCATTCAGAACACAGGTTTAAAGTGCCTGTTTGTATTCTAGGCCCTGAGAATACATTTGTAAGCAAGATGGACAAAGCCTCTGTCCTCATAGAGCTTCCAGTGTATTGGGGTTGACAAACAAATAAGCAATATCAATAAATAGGATAATACAGAGTGCAAGGGGAGCATATAATGGAAGTATATCACATAGTCTAGCGAGCCTCGGAGAATTCCAGAAATGTGACACCTAAAGGTTTGGAAGGTATTAACCAGATAAAAGAAAGAAGAAGAATCTTTCAGTCCTTCTTACTAGTTTCTCAGTTTAAAAATTTTTTTCCTTTGGAGGTAGTTTTTCTGCACCGCAAATTGACAAGCTGATGCTCTTGCCCTCCTTTCTGATTTCCCAGGCTGGTGTTTGAGAGTTCTGTAGGAGCCATTGCTGCTTTATTTAGCCCAAGGAATTGCAAAAAAAAAAAAAAAGCCTTAAAGTGTATTCCTTGTTCAGGATGGCTTTGCAGTTGTTTATACATTGCTGTCATTCCAATAAAAAGATGGGAAATAACAGTTTTCTCCATCTCTGGTAGTCAACTCTGTCTTTGCTTTAAGTTTGTTTTAGCAATGTGAACTGGCTGAAGTCCTGCTGAGTGGTGGTTTTCTTTTCCTTCTCCACTTAATTTAACAGACCAGCTGAACACACATCAGAGAGTTAAGCTGGAGTGTTTAGTCATTATGGTCTTCCAGCACAGCTCTATGCCCCACTTTTGGGACTCTGGTTTGGGACCTAGTTTATTATTCTGGGCAAGAGGAAAAGGGTACACACCAAATAATAACAACCACATCATAGGTTTGTATAGTAGTTTTTTATGCTTTAGTTCATTTCACCATCATGACAACTTTGTGAAAAAGGCAAAACAAATAATCCGACTCCCATTTTGTATATAAAGAACTGAGGCTAGAGGGACTAAATGAGAACTTGTAAGCGACAGAGCCAGGACTTGAACCCAGGTCTTTAGTTCCTGCACAGGAGTACTCAACAGGGTTTTGAAGACTTTTTGCAAGCTTCACTTTCTAGCTTCATGCCTTTCTTCCTGGAACTCTTCCTATAAGAATACAGTGCTTCAGAGGGACACCAAGTGGTCTTGTGTGCCTTTAAGATGCTTTTCCTTTATCCGGGCGGCTAGGTGGTTAAGTTTGCCATAGTAATGCTGAAGGGAGAGGTCCCTGTGAACAGAACTTTCAAGAATTTGCTTTTGGCTCATGTGTGACATTTCCTCTTGCGTTTCAGAATTTAGAAGCCTGAAGGAGGTCAGTCCTGGTGCAAAACCCCTGAATTCCTGGTGGTGAGAGAATGTGGCCCCTGGACCCATCCCGGAAAGAGGTACTGCGGTTTGCAGTCGGCTGTCGAGTCCTGACTCTGGTGCTTCAGGTCAGTCTCTGATCCTTTCTCCTGAACATGCTGCTGCTACATGATTGGGCTAGGCACCAAAAGTGCCCCCCATTGCCTTTCCATCTACCAGGTGAATACATACTTGTGCCTCTCCATGTGGTTGGAACCACAGAGACTTAAGAGTTTACAACTGAAAAGTAGGCAGCAACCTTTTAACCCCTTATTTTACACATGAAGCAGCAGAGGCCCAGAAAGGTTAAATGACTTTTCCAAAATCACATAACAAGTTAGAGAATGGCCATAATTAGACCCCAGGTTTCCTAACTCCTGAGCTAGTAGTAATCTTCCCCTCAGACTAAGATGTTTTGTCACCAGAGATACAACACATGTGACAGCTCCAAACGTTTCCTGGGGTTCCCTTGCCAGGAGGCTAAGTTCCCTGTCAGTCAATTGACTGGGAGAGAGGTGGCACTGCCCAAGTCCTGGAACATCTGTGTGTATTCATTTAATCAGTAATGTCACCTGCTCTTCCCACGGTTGTCTCCCTTGCTAACTCACGCACACACAACCCTCAGGATGCCTTTGCTTTTTTGTAACTTCCTTTCCCCTCCAAGGCTGCCCTTCATGCATATTTTAATCAAGTTTCATGCACTGTATATTTACGCAGATAATGCATGCCTTCTACTTTTGTTTGCCATCTATACCCGCTCCTGTCAAGTATTTTCGTAAGTACGCTATGCGAATTTTTTTTACAACAACGTATGGAAGAGGATTGGCATGGCAGCACTTGTGAGGGTGCCTCATGGAGGGAGGGCATGGCTGGCAAACAGATGCAGAAGGCACATGTTATATGCATAAAAATACAGTATATATGAATCATATTCAGTGTCTAGCGCAGTACCTGGCACCTAGTGGGTCCTCAGTATATGTTCATAAGTGAATGAATGTTGTTGAATGTATGTCAAGACCCTAGGGATATTATTTTTGCATAATTATGTGTGCCTCTTATCACTGTCTGAAGACTCATAACTCATTCCTTTATAGAAACCATCTTTCCTCTCCCATTATCCACTCTGATGAGGTAGAGCCTGCTATGCTGGATCCCAGGTTTAGTTAGAAGTGTCTTCCACCTGAAGTCTAGGGCCAATATCAGTGACTATCACTCCTGTCCTATTTGTTTTCACTATTTGAAGTGACCCGATAAAGAAACTGACAAAAGGAGAAACAGTCTTAAAAATGGGTATATGCTCCTCTTGTGAGACTAGGGAAACTGACTCAAGGATGGCTCTGAACCAGGATCAGTTGGGCTATTGGCAGAACCATAGCAGTGCTATGAACCAGGACAGCTGGGCTCTAATTCAGATGCTGATTTTGGAATGAGCATGTTTCTCCTAGACAGTACACCCAACCACCAAAATTTATTAAACATCTACTGTGTTCTGAGAGGAGCCCTGGTGGTGCAGTGGTTAAGAGCTCAGCTGCTAACCAAAAGGTCAGCAGTTCGAATCCACCAGCCGCTCCTTGGAAACCCTGTGGGGCAGTTCTGCTCTGTCCTGTAGGATCGCTATGAGTCAGAATTGACTCAATGGCAACGAGCTTGACTTGGTGTTCTAAGAAGAGCCCTGGTGGCACAGTGGTTAAGAGCTCAGGGTATTAACCAAAAGATAAACGCCCCCAAAAGACCAAACCCGTTGCCATTGAGTAGACTCCAACCAAAAGGTAGGCAGTTCGAATTTACCAGCTGCTCCTTGGAAACCCTGTGGGACAGTTCTACTCTGTCCTATAGGGTCGCCATGAGTCTGAATCCACTCAGTGGCAACGGGTTTGGCTTTTGGGTTTTTTACATCTTTATTATGGGTCTTTCAATTCCTTGTCTGGCTCTCTCCTAATGATCTTGCCCTCCCCACACTCATAGTCATACCCTAGACTCCCACCCTGTGCCAGATAATCTCAATTTTAAGCATTCCATTCTCTTTCTATCATCTCCTATCTTTCCACCTCACTCCCTCTTGCACCCCAATTCTAACAATTCCCTCACCACCTCAGGACCTATAATCCATTAATCCTACCACCATTCCATTGTCTCTCTTCCGCCTCGTGGCTTCAGCCCTCCTAAGCCAGTTTAGATCTCATGTTCATCATGATAATCATTCCCATGCAGACATACTCAACTCTCTTGGTCCCCTCTCCCTATGCCTTATTCGCAGGCAAAAGTTGAACCTTGGCCAAATCCAATTCTCTGCCTACTCCATGCCTGCACAGAGAAAAACACAACTGTACCAACTAGTCTCTTTTTACTTGAGCTTATTAGCCCAGGAGAGTCTTTAGTGCTACCTGGAAATCTTAGTGCACTTCCCTAATTACCTCAAATTTTTCTGCACATTAGAATCACCTGGAGATCTTTTAAAACTGCCAATGCTCACTAGCACCTCTTACCAGTTAAATCATCAGCTCTGGAAAAGGGACCCATGTATCAGTATTTTTTTTAAACTGCCTGAGTGATTCCACTGTGCAGCGTATTTTGAGAACCAAAGTCACAGGTGACTTATTTTACACGTTCTCGGCTTGCCTCAAGTCTTGAACACCTTTTCCCCAACCCTCCTCAACTGGTAACTTCTTTTTCTGAGTAAACATTCAGAAAAATAAAAGCAACCAGAAGAGAGCTTCTGTGGTAGACATGTTTAAAACAGCTCTCCCCCGTCTCCCCCCAAAAAAAGTAGCTGCTGAGGCTGTTTATGGTACAACCAAACACCTCATGGGATTTGGTGTCTTGGTTTGGAGGTTTAGGGTCATGATTTCATGGGATATTCCAGTGAATTGGCCTAATAACGTGTTTAGTGCTTCTGTTCTACCTCCTAGTTCATTGCATAGTACCTAGGGTCTTAAAAGCTTGCAAGCAATTGGCACAACAATTCTGTTCACCTGGTGCAACAGACGAAGAAGGATAGTCAGGAATAGGAGAAGGAAATGGAATGTGTGGCTAATTGCCTCCATGAACAAGTGCCTCCTTTGTCATGAGACTAGAAGAACTGGACAGTGCCTGGCTACCATTACTGTACATTTTGATCAAAGATTCTATAGAAGGATCCTGATCAAAATGGGAAAAATTTGGAACAGAATTACAAATTGCCATGGACTCCAAACTTTCCAGAGCCATGGAGGCTGGATGAACCCCTGAAACTACTGCCCTGAGATAATCTTTAAACTTTAAGTCAAAAATATCCCTTGAAGTCTTCTTAAAACCAAACTAGTAAAAAAAAATGTCTGCCTCGAACATTATGCTTTTTTAAGAGCTATAGGATCAAGTCGACAACAGCAACTCAAAAGAATAGATAGGAACCTTACAGGGCATTGAGTTTATGTTAATGGAAGAAGGACAACTAGGAAAAGGTGAGTGAGAATGGTTGCACAACTTGAATAATATAATCAATGTCACTGAATTGTACAAGCAGAAACTGTTTAATTGGTGTATGTTTTGCTGTGTATATTCTCAACAACAAAATAAATAAAATTTTTTAAAAATTTAATATAAAGAGAGACCTTCTACATGCTCTGGAAACATCTACCAGCCTACTGACATTTGCTGCTCAGTGCCTTTACTACTGAAGGTTGGATGAACTGTCTGGGGTGGATTATCCAGTAGGCAAGGTAAGCACGGTACTTACCTTGCTTACCAGATCGTCTGTAGTGAACAATTTCACACGGGTTTCACGACAAATGATCTGAAATTGTTCACTACGGATTAGTAAATAAGCAGAAGTAAGCCTGTGTTTACCTTACTGGATCATCCACCCTTGCCAGGGATTGTGAATTTGAAAAGAGGCTTTGATTCTGTAGGATGGTGCTGTGGGGTTGGGAGAGACAGATGCCAGCCATGCTTAAAAGTAGAATCTCTGATGGGGTGAAAAAATATGAATTTGTTCACTACAAATGATCTGGTAAACAAGGTAAGCACCTTGCCTATTGGATGATCTGACCTTGAAACTGTCTTCCTCCTGTCTAAGGCAAGTTCCTCCACCAGTGTATCAGATTCTTTCACCTGCTCCAGCAATTATCTTTTCTCTCTCCTGCACCCTCAGTGGCTTTGTTTCCACTGGACTATTGCCATTGGCATGCAAACATCCCACCTTAAAAAGAACAAACTTTCTCTTGACTCCACATCCTCATACACCTACTACCTCATATTTTTGCTCCCCTTTATAGCAAAATTCTTCAAAATAGTTGTCTGTATACACTGGCTGCAATTTCTCTTCTCCCATTTTTTATTGAACCCAATGCCGTCAGTTATCGATGACCTCCACGTTAATGAATCCAGTGGTCATTTTTCAGTCCCCGTCTTGACCTATCAGCAACATTTAGCAGAGTTGACCACTCCCTTTCTTCATTTGATTCTGAGATACCTGCTCTGCTGGTTTCCCTAACTCACTGATTGTTCCTTCTTTGTCTTCATTGCTGGATCCTCCCCCTCTTTCCAACCTCTAAATGTTGATGTGTCCAGGACCCAGTCCTCAAACCCCTTCTTTTCTCTCTCTATACTTCCTCCCTAGGTGGTCTTATCCAGTCTTACAGCTTTAAATACCATCTATATGCTTACAGGGTCACTAGGAGTCAGAATCAACTCAACGGCAACGGGTTTAGTTTCGGTTTGGTTATACACTTACGACCCCCAAATTTATAACCCCAGGCTTGATCTCTCTTCTGACTTGTAGACTCATGTATCTCTCTGCCTCGTCTATGTCTTGCACTTGGATGTCCAACTCACACTTAACTAGTCTAAAACTGAACTCCTGATTTCTCCTAGTAAGCGTGTTCTTCCTCTTTTTATTCGATGGTGATTCTTTTCTTCCAGTTGTCCAAGTAATATCCTGGTTCTCCCTCGCCCTACAGGCCCTGTTCAACGCCATCATCCCAGATCACCATGCGGAAGCCTTCTGCCCTCCTCGCCTGGCCCCCTCGGGCTCTGTGGACCAACTTGTGGAAGTTCTTCTGGGTGGCCTGTCTCACTGGGATGCTGAGCACTTCCTGTTCATTGCTGAGCATGGCTACCTGTATGAGCACAACTTTGCCTTCTTCCCTGGTTTTCCCCTGGTCCTGCTGGTGGGGGCTGAACTGCTGCTGAGACCCCTGCGGGGGTTACTGAGCCTGCGGAGTTGCTTGCTAATTTCAGTAGCATTGCTCAACTCCGTGTTCTTCGTGTTGGCAGCAGTGGCACTTCACGACCTGGGCTGTCTGGTTTTGCACAGTCCCCGCCAGGCCTTCTACACAGCGCTGCTCTTCTGCCTCAGCCCTGCCAATGTCTTTCTGACAGCTGGTTACTCAGAAGCTCTGTTTGCCCTCCTGACATTCAGCGCCATGGGGCAGCTGGAGAGGAGCCGAAGCTGGACTAGTGGACTCCTCTTTGCCCTTGCCACTGGTGTACGCTCCAACGGGCTGGTCAACATTGGGTTCCTTGTGCATGCCCAGTGTCGAGGCTTTTTCTCTTCTCTTAAGGTGGAGAGTGCCCTGAGGCAGCTCGTTAAGCTGGCGGCCTCTGTGTTCCTGTCAGTGTTCATACTTGGCCTTCCTTTTGTCCTATTTCAGTATTACGCCTACACCCAGTTCTGTCTACCAGGCTCAGCCCAGCCCATCCCTGAGCCCTTGCTGCAGTTAGCTGTGAATAAGGGCTACCGTACTGCCGATGGAAATGAGCCACCTTGGTGCTCCTGGAACTTTCCCCTAATATACAGTTTTATCCAGGATGTCTACTGGAATGTTGGCTTTTTGAGATACTATGAACTCAGGCAAGTGCCCAATTTTCTACTGGCTGCGCCAGTGGCTATACTGGTTGCCTGGGCGACTTGGACATACGTGACCACCCACCCTTGGCTCTGCCTTACACTTGGGCTGCAAAGGAACAAGAAGACCCTAGAGAAGCCTGATCATGGATTCCTCAGTCCTCAGGTGTTTGTGTACCTGGTCCATGCTGTAGTGCTGCTGCTGTTTGGAGGTCTGTGCATGCATGTTCAGGTAAGGTGGATTCCTAACTAGGATAAGAATGTGAATATGGGCGAAACTCCTTGGCCAGTTACCAGGGATGATAGCTAACTTCTCCCGTTTAAATGACCCATACCTTGTTTATTCATTCAACAACTATTTAGGAACTTTACATCAGACCCTGGGCAAGACCACTGGGGATAGAATTGCTGCCCTAGTGGGTCTCATGGTGTAAATGTTGAGGTACACATTTAACAGATAAAATGTTGCTGTTTTGAGATAAAGTACTGTGGAAGCTGAGAGGAAGAAGTGCTGACTGACTGGAGGAGTTGAGAAAGACATTACATTTAAGCTGGGTCCTGAGGAGTAAGAAGGAATTTTCCACAGAAGAGGCAGAGGAAGAACATTCTGGGCAAATGGAAGGGTATATGCAAAAACACAAGGGTTGTGAATGGTCCTGATTCAGCTGAGGTACAGGAATAAACAGGATATCCCTGGGACCTTCCCCTAATATATAGCTATATCCAGAAGGTCTACTTGAATGTCGGCTTCTTGAGGTACTCAGAGGCAGGTGCCTAGTTTTCAGAGGAGATGTCTTGTATCTGGAGTGGTAGAGATAGGAAGAGTGTGATCACACATCTGATTTTTTGTTCGTGGCTCTGTCCTCAGTTTCAGTATAACCCCCAAGAAAGTCTTTTTTGCCCCTACGCCAACCCCTCCTGAGCACTTTCTGCCTTTTGGAGGTACACATTGACTGTAAAGTTCTTTGAGCTGTGTGGATAAGACACAGGGGAAATAGAAAATAGCACTATGTGTTTATAGCTGATTAGCTAGTAGAGTGAGTGCCAGCACAGCATACAGCTTCCAGGAGGTTAGATGAGGGAGGCCGTTTGGAGACCTGGCTCTGAACTGTCCTTGGAGCGAGAATGGTGAACCACTTTCTGCTCTGACATCCCCATGGGATGGAAGAACCACCCCAGGTTCCCAACTCCCACATCACAGCCCAGAGTTTAGAGTCCAGGCCCTGAGCTAAAATTGAACCCCATACATAGAGTTTTTAGTGTTGACTATCTCATTATAGTGGTAATTACTCTGTAGCTATGTTTATTTGTAACATTGAGGTTGCCTGGCTGGTGTCACATACACCTTTATAATGCAGATCCTAAGCTCTGCTGAATTTCTTTTCCGGTATAATAAATTTCTAGTGCATGTCATGGGGCCAGAGATCTCCAGGAACAGGGAACCACCTCAGCTGGTCCAATTTGGGTCAGTGACATTCCAGTAAATGTGTGGCTCTTTCCCTCTCCTGTGATTTCCAGGTTCTCACCAGGTTTTTGTGCTCGTCCTCTCCTATTGTGTACTGGTTTTCAGCTCACCTGCTTCAGAATCAAGAGCCATTGCTGAGGTCCCTAGAGACTGTACCTTGGAAGCCTCTTGCCGGGGACTCCCCACCAGCACAAAAGGTCCCCAGAAATCCTATCAAGGGACTTTTGTACAACTGGAAAACCTGTTCCCCAGTTACACGATACATTCTAGGCTACTTCCTGACTTACTGGCTCCTGGGACTACTCCTGCATTGCAACTTCCTGCCTTGGACATGACCTGGAGTCTCAAGGGACAGACTTGAACCAACTTCACCGAGGTCTCTGAAAGCACAAATACACATTGGGACTGCCTGCGCTGCCCTGGGGTTATCACTCTGTCCATTAAAGCCTCTCTTTCTCTCTTACTCTCTGTTAGAAGGTTGGTTAGGTAGAGGAGAAGTGTGAGCCACTAGAGAGCCCCTCTGGTTTTGGCCAGGGCAAATTTTAGAGTAGTAACTGTTTTCGCTGTAAGCAAAGATGTCTTACTCCAGGTCTAAAGTATGCCTGGATCTATCCTCCAGTCAACCAAGCATAGCAGAGATCCTCTTAACCCTGTCGCTGACTCATACATAAATTTAAATTACTTAAATGTAAATTTCATCCAAGGCTGTTACAGGTAAGATGGTGGCGGCCTGTTCAGTGTGGTGGCAGTAGTACAGTGAGGCTGTCTTTCCAAAATAGAACACTTTTCTGACGATTTTTTAATGATTTGTGAATTCATTTATATGAAAAACTTATATGCAAATTAAACAGCGCTTAGCTATAAAAATGCTATGAATTACCTTTTTAAAAAGAAGGCAAATTACTTGGAAAAAATGTTTTTCCAGGAAAAATAAAAATCAAGGTAAGGAGAACGCAGCATGAAGAGGCAGGAGACCTAGACTGTAGTCCTCCCGGTAGAACCCTGTTTACCAGCTGTATGACTTCGGGTGATTTTTCAGGGCCTTAGTTACCTCCTCTGGATCTGGGAGAAATGATATTGTTCCTGCTGGGGAAGTGAGCCCTTTTTGCAGAATCATCCCAACCTAAGCACTTATGGAGAGGCTTGAACATGTGATCTTAGAATAAAATATCTCCAGTTCCCCTGCTTTCAGCAATTAGAAGATGCGGTTGCGAAAAGTAACGTAAGTAATCTTTTCTTCAAGTGAGGAGAAGCAGTGACACCTCGTAAGCAAGGCTCATTGTCCTGCATGAGTTAACTTGTGCTGGGAAACTGAATGGGCAAAGCTGTGGTTGATTTTCCTGTGGTTTTCCAGTACCTGCGCTTGCTTGCAGGGTAGACATAGGTCAGAGGACCCAGCGCAGCGGCATGAGTTGGTAAATTTTAGGTAAGTTGGAGGTTGAATGAAATGTTACCTGCCCTGCTTCCTGGCCTCCATTTGGTTATGAGGCCATCACTATAATGCTAATAGGATCATTGGCTCCAGCTGAGCTATTTTTGATCATTCCTTGAACCAGGTAAGTTAGGCTCTGTGTTATCACCACTCTTTAGTCCCCACTTGAGTCAAAAATTACATCAAGCAGAAACTCTTCAAAATAGATGGCTAGTCATAAGCAGCTTCTAGAGAGCCCTGAGAATTGGAATTTTGACACGCTCCCTCTGACCATGACAGACTGACTAAACTTGCCAGCTGAAGGGAAGCTCCTTGGCTGAGCCCCAGCACCCTCTGTTGGAGTTTCTGGTCAGCCTGGCCAATAAGCATTTCCCATCCGTCGCCCCAGCACTAGCACAGCTGAGAGAATTTGATCCTGAGTCAAAAGCTTCTGAAAATGTACACACAGATCGGGGCAGCCCTCTGCCTTCTGCCAAGACATCTAAGTGCCCTTCTTGGCAAAACATGATTACCCTTGCCCTAGTGTCCCTCCAGTTGGAGAAACTGTTCCTTCTCTCTTCACCAACAGCTGCAGATTCAGGGACTTCCACCCCGTGGGCAGGAAGAGTTGGGGCCTTTTTCAGCTCTTTACTGCTAAGGTAGGAGCACTAGATTCTTTGCTCTCATGGATTCTCTTCTTTGCTTCCTTTTGGGGGATAACTGATTGTTCCCCTACTGGAAGAGGTGACTCAAGGCACAGGGGGTGAGGTGTGATTTCGCTGCTTTGGCAGTCTTAGCTTAACCTTCACACTAGATCTCATCAGCTCCAGCAACAAGTGATTTCAAGGACCAGAAGCCTTATAAGTGGGAATCTCATCTTCTCAACTAATACCAGGGAACTGAATCACTCTGCTATTCTGCAAAGACCATTATAGCTACAGCTGATAATTGAGGCGATAACACCACAGCTAGGTGGAAGCACCTGGTGTGACCTGAAGAAGGACATAGTTTTCTCGCTGACTTTAGAGGGATCTAGTTGAAAAAAATTTTTTTTTTTTTAGTTGCTGTTCTCTGAGGATCTAAGGAATGGGCTGATTTTATGGCCAGCAGCTGTCCTTTTACCATCCTATTACAGTCTTTAATAGGCTGAGAGAGGAACATGAAGGGCCCAAGGCAGGAAGCTTCCTGTTTACCCTGCGGTCTAACAATGCCGCAGCTGGGTTGGGCGTCTACAATTTCAGAGAAAAGTCATTTCCTTATGAGACCCTGCTAACACAGAAACCAGACGCTTAGTGTACCTAGAATTAGACTTCTTTTTTTGTTCTTTAATGAAGGTGGGAGGAGAAGGAGTGTTTGACATGGTTTTACCAGTCCCCCTGGGGAAAAAAATCACTTCTTTTCCTGAACAGATCCTCTTACCTTTGTCTAAAAGTATAATGTGTGTGCATAGGCTCAAGGGATTTGAAATTGATTGATTCATTCAGCAATTGTTTATTAATGCCTATTTTAGGGTAATAAAAGTGACTAAGCTATGACTTCTGTCCTCACGTATCTGTGTAATAGATTAGCTGGCATATATACAAGAATATTAAAGTAGAAGGTGATGAATGCTGGAAGGCGAGGGAATACTTAAAGTTTTACTTGTGCACTTAGAAAAAGTTGTGAATTATATAAAACAGAATTTACAAATAGTCTGTAAATTCATATAAGGTGGAGCTCCCTTCCAGCTTGGGTTACCTAAGAAGTCTTCATGGAGAAGTGGCTTCTGAGCTGAACTTTGAAGGACAAGTAGAATTTGAAAGTTAAGGGCAGAGAATGAGCATGGGAGTAAGGAAAAGGAACAGGGCAGGGAGAGCTTAGTTTGAGGGGGGCTGGATTATTATCGTTATTGAGATCTGGGCTTTGAAGTCAGCCCCAAGCCCAGCTCTTTTATGTTCTAGCTGTGTAAACTTGAGCCAAACACTGACTCCCTAAGCCTCAGTTTACTCATCTGTAGAATGTGGATAATAGTACTATCTACTTCAAAGATGTGGATATTGTTATCTACCTCATAGGGCTATTTGAGAATTAAATGAGTTACCACATAAAAGGTATTTAGAACAGTGCTAATAAAGGAACAGTTGCATTTTGGACATGTTGAGTTTACAATGCAATCAGCACATTCATATGCCAGGTGTTTGGAAATGTGGAACTGGCGATAAGGAGAGGAGTCAGGAAGCCATGCATACAGATGCCATAATTACAGCAGCCATGACACTGGATGGGATTGTCAAGTCAAAAGCAAGAGTGTAGAGAGAAAAGAGGAAGGGGCAGTGAGATCTTGAGCAAGTGACTCAACCTCTCTAAACTTGTTTTCTCATCTAAAAAATGGGGGTGATGTCACCTACTACATAGGGTAGCTATGAGAGTTCAATGAGACAGTGTATGTAAAGCACTTAGCACAGTGCCTGGGTCATAGTAAGAACTTCATGAATGGTAGCTATTTTTAAATTATTATCATTAAACAACCGGAAACAAATAGTGTCATTAGGGGAAGAGAGACTTTCAAGAAGAAAGAAATAGTTTCCAGGGCCATATGCTGCTAAGGTTAAGGAAACTACGAGAAAAGCTATTGAATTTAGGGATTAGAGATATTCAGGGTAGGCTAACTGCTGTAAGAAAGAACTCTGAAAACTGAGTGGCTGATGCTTTCACCACTGCTATTTGATATTATACTGGAAGTCCTAATATACTGGAGCAACTAAGCAATAAAAAGAAATAAAAGATATCCAAATCAGGAAGGAAGAAATAATATCTCTTTTTGCAGATGACATTATCCTATATATTAAAAAAAAAAACCAAAGAATTCACAAGAATGCTACTAGAACTAATAAATTCAGCAAAGTGGCAGGGCACAAGGTCAGCACACAAAAATCCCTCAGGTTACCAAACATCCACAATAAGCATTCTAAAAAGTTAATCATGGAAACAATTCCATTTACAGTAGCATCTAGAAGAGTGGAATACCTAGGAATAAATTTAACCAGTGAAATGAAAGACTTGTACACTGAAAACTATAAAACATTACTAAAAGAAATTAAAGAAGACCTAGATAAATGGAAGGACATGCTGTGTTCATAGACTGGAAGACTTAAATATTGTTAAGATGTTAGTATTACCCAAAGCAATCTATAAATTCAGTGTGATTCCCATTAAAATTCCAACAGCCTTCTTTGCAGAAATGGAAAAGCTAGTTCTTAAGTTTGTATGAAACAATGGGGCCCAAATAGCCAAAGCAATCTTGAAAAAGAAGGAATTAATCAAAACAATCTAGCACTGGTATAATGATAGATAGACCAATGAAATAGAGTTGAGAATCCACAAATAAACTTACACATCTACGTTCAATTGATTTTCAACAATGGGGGAAAATTCAATGTCCATTCAATGGGGGAAGAATAGGCTCTTTAATAAATTGTGCTGGGACAACTGGATTTCCACATGAAGAATGAAGCTGGACCCATACCTCAGACCGTATATGGAAATTAAAATGGATCGAAGACCTAAATGTAAGGACTGAAACCATAAAACTCTTAGAAGAAAACATAGGGGCAATACTTCAGGAGCTAATTTTTTTTTTTTTAGTTGTGCTTTAAGTGAAAGTTTACAAACCAAGTCAGTCTCTCATTACAAAAACTTATGTACACCTTGCTATATACTCCTAGTTGCTCTCCCTCTAATGAGACAGCACACTCCTTCCTTCCACTCTCTATTTTCATGTCCATTTGGCCAGCTTCAGACCCCCTCTGCCTTCTGATCTCTTCTCCAGACAGGAGCTGCCCACATAGTCTCATGTGTGCGCTTGATCCAAGAAGCTCATTCTTCATCAGTATCATTTTCTATCCCATAGTCCAGTCCAATCCAATCCAATCCCTGTCCAAAGAGTTGGTTTTATGGTTTTATGGATGGTTCCTGTCTTAGGCTAACAGAAGGTCAGGAGACCATGATCTCTGGGGTCCTTCTAGTCTCAGTCAGACTATTAAGTCTGGTCTTTTTTACAAGAATTTGAGGTCTGCATCCCACTGCTCTCCTGCTCCCTCAGGGGTTCTCTCTTGTATACCCTGTCAGGGCAGTCATCGGTTATAGCAGGGCACCATCTAGTTCTTCTGGTCTCAGGCTGATGTAGTCTCTGGTTTATGTGGCCCTTTCTGTCTCTTGGGCTCATGATTACCTTGTGCCTTTGGTGTTCTTCATTCTCCTTTGATCCAGGTGGGTTGAGACCAATTGATGCATTTTAGATGGCCACTTGCGAGCGTTTAAGACCCCAGACGGCACTCTCCGAAGTGGGATGAAGAATGTTTTCTTAATAGATTTTATTATGCCAGTTGACTTAGATGTCCCCTGAAACCATGGTCCCCAAACCCCAGCCCCTGCTACGCTGGCCTTTGAAGCATTCGGTTTATTCAGGAAACATCTTTGCTTTTGGTTTAGTCCAGTTGTGCTGACCTCTCCTGCATTGTGCGTTGTCTTTCCCTTCACCTAAAATAGTTCTTATCTACTATCTAATTAGTGAAAACCCCTCTTCCTCCTTCCCTGCTCCCGTAACCATCAAAGAATATTTTCTGTTTAAACTATTTTTTGAGTTCTTATAGTAGTGGTCTTTTTGCAGCTGACTAATGTCACTCAGCATAGCGCCTTCCAGATTCCTCCATGTTATGAAATGTTTCATGGATTCATCATTGTCCTTTATTGATGCGTAGTATTCCATTGTGTGAATATACCATAATTTATTTATCCATTCATCCATTGATAGGCATCTTGGTTGCCTCCATCTTTTTGCTATTGTAAACAATGCTGCAATGAACATGGGTGTGCCTATATCTGTTCGTGTAAAGGCTCTTGTTTCTCTAGGATATATTCCAAGGAGTGGAATTGCTGGATTGTATGGTATTTCTATTTCTAGCTTTTTAAGGAAGTGCCAAATCAATTTCCAAAGTGGTTGTACCATTTTACATTCCCACCAGCAGTGTATGTGTTCCAATCTCTCCACAGCCTCTCTAACATTTATTATTTTGTGGTTTTTGGGTTAATTCCAGCCTTGTTGGAGTGAGATGGAATCTCACTGTAGTTTTGATTTGGATTTCTCTAATGGCTAATGAATGTGAGCATTTCCTCACGTATCTGTTAGCTACCTGAATGTCGTCTTTAGTGAAGCGCCTGTTCATATCCTTTGCCCATATTTTAATTGGGTTATCTTTTTGTAGTTGAGTTTTTGCAGTATCATGTAGATTTTAGAGATCAGATGCTGATCAGAAATGTCATAGCTAAAAACTTTTCCCAGTCTGTAGGTAATCTTTTTACTCTTGGTGAAGTCTTTGGATGAGCACAGGTGTTTGATTATTAGGAGCTCTCAGTTATCTAGTTTGTCTTCTGCATTGTTAGTAATGTTTTGTATACTGTTTGTGCCACGTATTAGGGCTCCTAGTGTTGTTCCTATTTTTTCTTCCATGATCTTTATCGTTTTAGATTTTATATTTAGGTCTTTGATCCATTTTGCGTGGTGTGAGGTATGGGTCTTGTTTCGTGTTTTTGCAGATGGATATCCAGTTATGCCAGGACCATTTGTTAAAAAGTCTGTCTTTTCCCCATTCAACTGACTTTGGGCCTTTGTCAAATATCAGCTGCTCGTATGTGGATGGATTTATGTCTGGAGTCTCAATTCTATTCCATTGGTCTATGTATTTGTTGTTGTACCAGTACCAGGCTGTTTTGACTACTGTGGCAATATAATAGGTTCTAAAATGAGGTAGAGTGAGGCCTCCCACTTTCTCCTTTTTCAGTAATGCTTTACTTACCCGAGACCTTTTTCCCTTCCATATGAAGTTGGTGATTTGTTTCTCCATCTCATTAAAAAATGTTGTTGGCATTTAGATGGGAATTGCATTGTATCTATAGATGGCTTTTGGTAGAATAGACATTTTTACAATGTTAAGTCTTCCTATCCATGAGCAAGGTATGTTTTTCCACTTATGTAGGTCTCTTTTGGTTTCTTGCAGTAGTGTCTTGTAGTTTTCTTTTTATAGGTCTTTTACGTCTCTGGTAAGATTTATTCCTAAGTATTTTATCTTCTAGGGGGCTACTGTAAATGATATTGATTTGGTGATTTCCTCTTTAATGTTCTTTTTGTTGGTGTAGAGGAATCCGACTGATTTTTGTATGTTTATTTTGTATCCTGATGCTCCGCTGAACTCATCTATTAGTTTCAGTAGTTTTCTTGAGGATTTTTTAAGGTTTTCTATGTATAAGATCATGTCATCTAGGAGCTAGTTTTTGACAGTGGATTCTTAGGTATGACACCAAAAGCACTAACAACAAAAGACAAAATAGATAAATTGGACTTCATCAAAAACTTTGTGCATCAAAGGACCTTATCAACAAAGTGAAGAGACAGCCTACAGATTAGGAGATTTGGGGGAACTATATATCAGATAGAGGAGGCCTGGTAGCGTAGTGGTTAAAGTGCTTGGCTACTATCCAAAAGGTGGGCAGTTCTAACTGCCGCACCTCAAGGCAAAGATGTGGCACTTGGCTTCCGTAAAGATTTACAGCCTTGGAAACCCTATGAGGCAGTTCTACTCTGCCCCTTAGGGTCTCTATGAGTCAGAATCTATTCAATGGCAGTGGGTTTGGTTTGCTTTTGTATATACCAGATAAGGTTTAATATCCAGAATATATAAAGAAATTCTACAACTTAGCAATAAAAAGACAAAGAAGAAAAAAAAATTAAAAAATGGACAAAGGACTTGAATAGACATTTCACCAAAGAAGATATATAAACAACCAACAAGCACATAAAAAGATGCATAAGGTCATAGTCATTAGGGCAATGCAAATCAAAACCACAAAGAGGTACCACTTCACCCCCACTGGGATGCCTATGATTAAAAAAAATAATAAAACAACTGTTATTGGGAAGGGTGTGGAGAATGGATCCCTCTCATGTGTTGCTGATGGGAATGTAAAATGGTATAGCCACTGTGGAAAAATTTGATGGTTCCTCCAAAAATTAAATGTAGATGAGGGAGCAGGAGAGCAGTGGGATGCAGACCTCAAATTCTCATAAAAAAAGACCAGACTTAATGGTCTGACTGAGACTAGAAGGACCCTGGAGGTCATGGTCCCCAGACCTTCTGTTGGCCCAAGACAGGAACCATTCCCAAATCCAACTCTTCAGATAGGGATTGGACTGGACTGTGGGACAGAAAGTGATACTGCTGAGGAGTGAGCTTCTTGGATCAAGTAGACACATGAGACTATGTGGGCAGCTCCTGTCTGGAGGGGAGATGAGAGAACAGAGGGGGTCAGAAGCTGGCTGTATGGACACAAAAATAGAGAGTGGAAAGAAGGAGCGTGCTGTTTCATTAGAGGGAGAGCAACTAGGAGTATATAGCAAGGTGTATATAAATTTTTGTATGACAGACTGACTTGATTTGTAAACTTTTACTTAAAGCACAATAAATTAAAAAAAAAAAAATGTAGAATTACCACATGACCCAGCAATTCCACCCCTAAGCATATAACCCAAAACCTACTGCCATCAAGTCGATTCTGACTCATGGCGACCCTACAGGGCAGAGTAGAACAGCCCCATAGAGTTTCCAACGAGAGCCTGATGGTTTCAAACTGCTGACCTTTTGGTTAGCAGCTGTAGCACTTAACCACTACGCCACCAGAGTTTCACCTAAGCATATATCCAAAAGAACTGAAAGCAGGAACGCAAACGGATACTTGTACACCAACGTTCATTGCAGCACTGTTAACAACAGCCACAAGTGGAAACAACCTAAATGTCCATTAAGAGATGAATGTATAAATAAAATGTGATCTATACAATGGCATATTACTCAGCCATGAAGAGAAATGAAGTCCTGACACATGCTACAACATGGATGAACCTTAAAAACATTATGCTGGGCGAAATAAGTCAGTTACAAAAGGACAAATATTGTACGATCTCACTTATATGAAATATCTAAGAATATGCAAATGTATAGAGACCAAAGCTTATTAGTGGTTACGAGGGGTGGAATGGAAGTGGAAAGAAGGAGTCATTGCTTAGGGGGCACCAACTTTCTGTTACAGGTGATGGAAAAATTTGGAAATGGATAGCGGTGATGGTTGCACAACATGATGACGATAATGTCACTGACTTGTACAAGAATGTTGAAATGGCAAATTTTTTTTTTTTTTTTACCACAATAAAACAGTGACTGAATAAATAAAAGTGTGTTTTTTGCTTACTTTATACTCTAGTGCAGGTTTGGGAAGGGAGACCTATCCTACCCAGTCATTTGGGAACCAAGTTTCTTTCATCTTGTGATTCTGCCCACTTCTAGGTCCTTAAAACCCTCTGTTTTTTAAGAGTGGTTTTTAGGGACCAGGCCTGGAAGAATTGCATATCACTTAAAACCATTGGCTACTGCTCTGTCGCACAAGAGGGCCTGGGATGTGGGGTTGCCAGATAAAATACAGAATGCCCAATTAAATTTGAATTCTATAAACAATGAATAATGCTTCAGTGTAATTGTATCCCAAATATTGCAAAGAACATACTTATACTAAGAAATTTTCTATTGTTTTTATCTGAAATTCAAATTTAACTGAGTATCCAGTATTTTTATTTGGTAAATCTAGCAACCCATGCCCTGCATTTCTCAAGCTGGAAGAACTGAAGAAAAAATTCAAGCCTCCAGTTGAAATATTGAAGGATTCTCTGGGGAAAATATTAAACAGCTCAGGAAGCATCAAAAAAAGATGGAAGGAATATACAGAGTCACTCTATCAAAAAGAATCAGTTGATGTTCAGCCATTTAAGGAGGTACCATATGAGCAGAAACCAGTGGTACTGAAGGAAGAAGTCCAAGCTGCACTGAAGGCATTGGTGAAAAACAAGGCTCCAGGAATTGATGCAATACCAACTGAGATGTTTCAACAAAGGGATGCAGCGCTGGAAGTACTCAATTCTCTATGCTAAGAAATTTGGAAGACAGCTACCTGGCCAATCAACTGGAAGAGATCCGTATTTATGCCCATTCCCAAGAAAGGTGATCCTACCGAATGCAGAAATTATAGAACAATATCATTAATGCCTATTCCCAAGAAAGATGATCCAACAGAATGTGGAAATTATAGATCAATATCATTAATACCACATGCAAAATTTTGCTGAAGATCCTTCAAAAGCGGCTGCAGCAGTAAATCTACAAGGAACTGCCAGAAATTCAGGCTGGTTTCAGAAGAGGACGTGGTACCAGGGATATCATTGCTGATGTCAGATAGATCCTGGCTGAAAGCAGAGAATACCAGAAGGATGTTTACCTGTGTTTTATTGACTATGAAAGGCTTTCGACTGTGTGGATCATAACAAATTATGGATAACATTGTGAAGAATGGGAATTCCAGAACACTTAACTGTGCTCATGAGGAACCTTTACATAGATCAAGAGGCAGTTGTTCGGACAGAACAAGAGGATACTGCTTGGATTAAAGTCAGGAAAGGTGTGCATCAGGGTTGTATCTTTTCACCATACCTATTCAATCTGTATGCTGAGCAGATAATCAGAGAAGCTGGACTATATGAGGAACAGGGCGTCAGGATTGGAGGAAGACTCATTAACAACCTGCGTTATGCAGATGACACAAACTTGATGGCTGAAAATGAAGAGGACTTGAAGCATTTACTAATGAAGATCAAAGACCGCAGCCTTCAGTATGGATTGCACCTTAGCATGAAGAAAACAAAAATCCTCACAACTAGATTAATGAACAACATCGTGATAAATGGAGAAAGGACTGAAGTTGTCAAGGATTTCATTTTACTTGGATCCACAATCAACAGCCACAGAAGCAGCAGTCAAGAAATCAAAAGACGCATTGCATTGGGTAAACCTGCTGCAAAGGACCTCTTTAAAGTGTTGAAAAGCAAAGATGTCACCTTGAAGACTAAGGTGCGCCTGACCCAAGCCATGGTATTTTCAATCCCATCATATGCACGTGGAAACTGGACAATGAGTAGGGAAGACCGAAGAAGAGTTGATGCCTTTGAATTCTGGTGTTGGCGAAGATTATTGAATACACCGTGGACTGCCAAAAGAGCAAACAAATCTGTCTTGGAAGAAGTGCAGCCAGAATGCTCCAAGGATGGCGAGACTTCGTCTTACATACTCTGGACACGTTGTCAGGAGGGATCAGTCCTTGGAGAAGGACATCATGCTTGGCAAAGTACAGGTCAGTGGAAAAGAGGAAGGCCCTCAATGAGGTGGATTTATACAGTGGCTGCAACAACAAGTTCAAGCATAACAATGATTGTAAGGATGGTGCAGGACTGAGCAGTGTTTCGTTCTGTTGTGCATAGGGTCACTATGAGTCGGAACCGACTCGACGGCACCTAACAACAACAACAACAACATCATTAATATCACACACAAGCAAAATTTTGCTGAAAATAATTCCAAAGTGGCTGCAGCAGTATGTCAACAGGGAACTGCCAGAAATTGAAGCCGGATTCAGAAGAGGACGCAGAACCAGGGATATCATTGCTGATGTCAGATGGATCTTTGCTGAAAGCAGAGAATACCAGAAAAATGTTTACCTGTGTTTTATTGACTATGCAAAGGCATTTGACTGTGTGAATGATAACAAAGTATGGATAAAGTTTTGGAGAATGGGAATTCCGAACACTTAATTGTGTTTGTGAAGAACCTGTACATGGATCAAGAGGCAATCATTCAAACAACAAGGGGATACTGCATGGTTTAAAGTCAGGAAGGGTGCTCATCCGGGTTGTACCCTTTCACCATACCTATTCAACCTGTGTGCTGAGCAAATAATCCGAGAAGCTAGACTATATGAAGAACAGGGTGTCAGGATTGGAGGAAGACTCATTAACAACCTGCTTTATACAGATGACACAACCTTGCTTGCTGAAAGTGAAGAGGACTTGAAGCACTTACAAATGAAGATCAAAGACCACAGCCTTCAGTATGGGTTGCACCTCAACATGAAGAAAACAGAAATCCTCACAACTGGACAAATAAGCCACATCATGATAAACAGGGAAAATATTGAAGTTGTGAAGGATTTCATTTTACTTGGATCCACAATCAACACCCATGGAAGCAGCAGTCAAGAAATCAAAAGATACGTTGCATTGGGCAAATCTGCTGCAAAAGACCTGTTTAAACTGTTGAAAAGCATAGATGTTACCTTGAAGACTAAGGTGCGCCTGACCGAAGCCATGGTGTTTTCAGTTACCTCCTATGCATGTGAAAGCTGAACGATGAATAAGGAAGACAGAAGAATTGATGCCTTTGAACTGTGGTGTTGGAGAAGAATATACCATGAACTGGCAGAAGAACACTGTCTTAGAAGAAGTACAGCCAGAATGCTCCTTAGAAGCAAGGATGGCGAGACTATGTCTCACCTACTTGGGACATGTTATCAGGAGGGATCAGTCCCTGGAGAAGGTCATCATGCTTGGTAAAGTAGAGGGTCATCAAAAAAGAGGAAGACCCTCAATGAGATGGATTGACACAGTGGCTGCAACAATGGGCTTAAACATAACGATTGGGATGATGGCACATGACCAGGCAGTGTTTCTTTCTGTTGTACATAGGGTCTCTATGAGTCGGAACTGACTCGATGGCATCTAACAACAAGAACAACAAGCAACCCTACTGGAAAGTGGAGTCTGGCTGTGAGTTCAGAAAGAAGAGAACACAGATATTTGTGTGTCACGGTATAGTTCCGTTTGACAGAGTCTGCCTTTCTGAGCCAAATAATACCTGTTTCTGCTCTTCTTACATAGAGGACATAACCTTTCCCATGGGTGAGGACCCCAAATCTCATCTAGTCACTACATCCAGCTCAAAGTCTCTCAGTCAGCTGCAGATACGGTTCCTTATGGTGACCCATGAACTAAAAATACTAATTATCTGCACCCCACAAACACACCCAATATACAATGGTAGAGCAAGGATAGAATAACCTCAATACAAACTCTTTTTTAGAAAAGGAAAGAATGGAAGGTGCACAACAATTAGTCCAAACCAATTTTGAAATACCACTGGTCAGGCATGTCAAAGACCTCTTCCCTGGGTATAAGAGCAGGGACTTTATTAGACCCTGATTTTGTTCTCTAGGATGGGCTTCTTTGCCCATTGTTCTCTGTGCTGGGTGTGCCCTCTGAGTCGTACTGCCTTGTAGATTACCTTTCCTGGCCACGTCCAAGATGGTCTTTGGGGAGTATGTCCTTGGAGAAGGCTCAGTTTTCAGAGTCGATTTCCTGCAGGCACAAGCATGGGGGCCTAAAAGTTACCTTAAGTCTCCTCCAGTCGAAGGCTTTTTTTGTTTGGGCTCATAGTTTCCTTGAAAATACGGTTACCTCAAATTCTGCTCTTTTTGCTTCTAGTCAGAGCCATGTGACAATAACAACACTCAAGTTCTTCCCTAAACAGGATTCTCAAACTGATGTATTTGTTTGCTTTGTCACCCCCTTGACTCACTCTCAGTGGTGGCTACCTTGAAGTCATCTGAAGGTGGGAATGCCACGTTCTTAATCTTATATTTGCCTCAAATGATTACAACTTTTGACTCATGTTGTTCAAGACCTTTTTCCATCTTAACTTGTACTATTTGTTTTTCAGAAGAAGCCAGATTTCCAGCCCTGCAAGGTTTCTATTTCACTTTTATCTTTGCTTGGAAACCAGCTAATTCTCACCTAAGCTCATCTCTTTCTTGTAATACTTTATAAAGGCACCTGTACCAGTTATTAAGTTGTTGTCTCTCTCTTCCAAACCCTCCTTTATATTCTCTGCTATAAGATCCTGGTTGTGTAACCAAAAGCAAAGAAGTTTCCTGAATAAACCGAATGCTTCGAAGGCCAGAGTAGCAGGGGCGGGGGTTTGGGGACCATGGTTTCAGGGGACATCTAGGTCAATTGGCATAATAAAATCTATTAAGAAAACATTCTGCATCCCACTTCGGTGAGTGGTGTCTGGGGTCTTAAACACTAGCGAGTGGCCATCTAAGATGCATCAATTTGTCTCAACCCACCTGGAGCAAAGACACAAGGTAATTATGAGCTCAAGAGACACCAACACGCAAGCACCCACAGTACGACAAACTGACAGACACGTGGGGGAAAAGACAGAAAGGGCCACATAAACCAGAGACTCCATCAGCTTGAGACCAGAAGAACTAGATGGTGCCTGGCTACAACCGATGACTGCCCTGACAGGGAACACAACAGAAAACCCCTGAGGGAGCAGGAGAGCAGTGGGATGCAGACCTCAAATTCTCAAGAAAAGACCAGACTTAATGGTCTGACTGAGGCTAGAGGGACCCTGGAGGTCATGGTCCCCAGACCTTCCGTTGGCCCAAGACAGGAACCATTCCCAAAGCCAACTCTTCAGACAGGGATTGGACTGGACTATGGGATAGAAAATGATACTGGTTGAGAGGTGAGCTTCTTGGATCAAGTAGACACATGAGACTATGGGCAGCTCCTGTCTGGAGGGGAGATAAGAAGGCAGAGGGGGTCAGAAGCTGGTTGAATGGACACAATGACACAATAGAGAGTGGAGAGAAGGAGTGTGCTGTCTCATTGAGGGGAGAGCAACTCGGAGTATATATATTAAAAAAAAAAAAAGAAAACCAAAGCCATTGCCATTGAGGCAATTCTGACTCATAGTGACCCTAAAGGACAGAGTAGAACTGCCCATATGGTTTCCAAGGAGTGCCTGATGGATTCAAACTGCTGACCTTTTGGTTAGCAGCTGTAGCTTTTAACCGCTATGCCACCAGGGTTTCCAGGAGTATATAAAAAGGCGTATATAAGTTTTTTCGACGGCAGTGGATTTTGGGTTGCGTTATATAAGTTTTCGTATGAGAGACTGAGTTGGTTTGTAAACATTCACTTAAAGCACAATAAAAAATAATAATAATAATAAAAAAAGGCATGGTAAAGATGAGCCCAAGAGACAGAAAGGGCCACATAAATCAGAGACTACATCAGCCTGACACCAGAAGAACTAGATGGTGCGTGGCTACAACCGATGACTGCCCTGACAGGGAACACAACACAGAATCCCTGATGGAGCAGGAGAACAGTGGGATGCAGACCTCAAATTCTCGTAAAAGGACCAGACTTAGTGGCCTGACTGAGACTAGACGGACCCTGGAGGCCATGGTCCCCAGACCTTCTGTTGGCCCAAGACTGGAACTATTCCCAAAGCCAACTCTTCAGACAGGGATTGGACTGGACTATGGGATAGAAAATGATACTGGTGAAGAGTGAGCTTCTTGGATCAAGTGGACACATGAGACTATGTGGGCAGCTCCTGTCTGGAGGGGAGATGAGAAGGCAGAGGGGGACAGAAGCGGGCTGAATGGACACGGGGAATACAGGGTAGAGAGAAGGAGTGTGCTGTCTCATAAGGGGGAGAGCAACTAGGAGTACATAACTGAACCGAATCGGTTGCTGTTGATTCCGAATTACAGTGACCGTGGAGGACAGGGTAGAACTGCTCCATAGGGTTTCCAAGGAGCTCCTGGTGGATTTGAACTGCCGACCTCTTGGTTAGCAGCTGTAGCTCTTAACCACTACACCACAAGCGTTTCCAGGAGTACTTAGCAAGGTGTATATAAATTTTTGTAAGAGAGACTGACTTGATTTGTAAACTTCCACTTAAAGCACACACACACACACACACACACACACACACACACGCAAAGATATTGGTTGTGGGACTCTGCACATCACCGTTTGGCTTCGTTAGTTGGCTCTATGTTTGATTTTGCTAATAGGGGCCACTAGAGGAAGACATGGAAATCCTGGTGGTGTAATGGTTAAGTGCTACAGCTGCTAACCAAAAGGTCAGCAATTCGAATCCACCAGGTGCTCCTCGGAAACTCTATGGGGCAGTTCTACTCTGTCCTATAAGGTCACTATGAGTTGGAATCGACTTGACGGTTTTTTTTAAAGGAAGACAGTGAGGACAGAGGCGGAAGAGGGACTTGCTCCTTCCTGCTTGCTTCCTGTTCCTTCAAGGGTCACCCTAACGATGCTTCTTCACCCCAGCAGCAGCGGTCCCTTCCCTCAGCAGCAACTGAATCCACTTGGCAATTTTTCCAAAAATTGCATAACCAGCCTCATTGTGTCTCATTCAGTCACCAACACCAGCTGGGAAGACCCCTCCTCAGAGACCTAGGTTCCTCCTCCAAACTCAGAGACATCAGTATCAGGCTGTTGGTGACCTCCTCCTTAGAGGTCTGAGTTTTAGCTCCACAGGGATCCAACCTTAAGTTGCTAAGTTTTAGTAAGTTCAACCTCTTCCCTTTGTTTTCCCAGTCCTAGGGTTATAGAAGAACTGATGCATTTGAATTATGGTGTTGGTGAGGAGTATTGAATATACCATGGGCTGCCAGTAGAATTAACAAATCTATCTTAGAAGAGGTACAGTCAGAATGCTCCTTAGAAGCGAAGATAGCGAGATTTCGTCTCACGTACTTTGGACGTGTTATCAGGAGGGACCAATCCCTGGAGAAGGACATCATACTTGATAAAGTAGAGGATCAGCAAAAAAGAGAAAGACCCTCAAGGAGACGGATTGACACAGTGGCTGCAACAATGGGGCCAGATACAGCAGTGATTGTGAGGATGGCGCAGGCAGTGTTTCGTTCTGTTGTATATAGGGTTACTATGAGTCGGAACTGACTCGACAGCACCTAACAACAAGGGTTGTAGATGTTTCTTGCTGTTGCTATCTCCGTGATACCTCAGAATTCTCTTTTTATCCTTTCAGTTACCGAGTTAACAACTTTATACCTAACAACCATTTTTTTTTTATTAGATTTTCTTTGTCCAAATAACTGTGTAGTTTCTGTCTCATTGGCTGGACCCTGACGGATACAGAAATTGGTACTAGGAGTGTGACCAAGAAATAGACCCTTGAAGATGGGATTTGGGAATTGATTTGGTTCTGTCATTGGGCTTGAATATTTTGAGCCCCTTGTCTATGAGAAATGTGATGCTATTAATCCGTGGCATACTGTGGCCTCATGATTAATCAAATTATTACCTGTGGTTACTTGTGAGGAAGTGCCGGCTGAAGTGAGTGAGTGCCTTGGGGGCCGAAGTGGCTATTGCACTTGACGGTTAGGGCAGTGATTATAACTACAGAGACTGGCATGGGATAGATTCTTCTGAGTGCATCAGAGCCCTTGCGGAAAGAAAATGACAAGCTCAGCTCTTTAAACTCTCAGTTCAAGTCATGGTCAGAGAATCCTAGAGTTTTCAGCATAGCCATAAAAGACTTCTTATAGCCACCGAGCTGATTTGCTATAAATAAACACAAAATTGTGCCTGTTTCAGAATCACATCGGTTGAATTCATAGTTTTACTAAATCTTTCATATGATTGGGAAAGAGCAGGACCCTGAAACTTATAATGGGGACATCTGGTTGGATGTCAGACAAAGCTAAAGATCTTGGACTCCCACGTCACTCTGAGCTTCGCTTGCCAGTGGTGACGGGGCAGAACAAAGATATTTTCGAGCCTGGGCAGCGCGGTTTGGCAGTGCCTTTTAATATAATAGCACCAGAAAAAAAGTCTGCTTGTTCATTTGTTGTTATTGGTTGCAACTGAGTCGATTTGGACTCATGACGACCCCGTGTGTGCAGAGTAGAACTACTCCACAGAGTTTCTGAGGCTGTGACCTTTTCACCAGGCCTTACTTCCAAGGTCCCTATGGGTGGGTTTGAACCACCAACCTTTTGGTTAGTAGTCCAGCACTTAACCATTTTCACCACCCAGGGACTCTGCTTGTTTATTTCAAATAACAAATTGAGGAAGAGCGTAATAAAAATATACACGAACCTTGTGAATGAACGCTTCCTGGTAGCTTCCACCACCTGACTGGTGCTGGGTCCGGTGATGCTCCCAGTTCTGTTCACATTGCTTTCAGGGTCCCTCATGGGCTCCCACATGGGATGCACGCCTTGTAAGTTATCTGGAGCCATGCTGGCATAGTGGTGAACTTTTCCTGCAAGATTAAAGCAGTAGTTAGTTTCTTTAATACAAGCGTATTTTCTATAGCGGGCTGTCTTGTGCACCCTGCTTATGCCACTGTGTTCCTGGAGAGCATAGTTTGGAAACATCTGTATAAACTTATGTTGACTACTGATATTTATTTTGTTTTTATAATATTTTAGTAAAATTAATTTTTTCACACGTACTGAATTTGGCACCCCATTAAGCCTAAAACCCCGGGTGGCCACTGGTACAGGCTGCCCCTTCATCCAATGCTGAATGGAAGCAGTTTACCTAGTTGTGTCCAAGGAGGCTAGTCTTCCCTTGCTTGAAAACCATATAATAACCTACTCTGGGGAAGTTACTTTGCAAGGCGATATCATTCTCCTCAATACCAACCCCAGCCGCCCTTTATTACCACTAGACCCATAACTAGGATCAAACCTCAGTATGATCCAAGGAAGCAAGTACAAAATCTGATTCAGAAGGAAATAACGTACACACCAAAATAACTGCAAGGTTTTGCCAACATAAAAAAAAGCCCAGGGCTGTCGATTTGCCAACATATATTGATAGAAATCTGAGGAATATGTGTGGGAGTGAATTATAAGGGTGTTAGACCTAGGAGGGTAGAATGTAACACTGGACTGAGCCACACTTTCTGATGCAGGTGCACTTGAGTGACTTAATCAGAGTCTCATCCAGTTTCCAGACCTAGGCCAGTTAACAGACCCAGAGACCCCTAACTGAAGGAGAAGCCAGGCCCCCTTAAGGAAGGACCCTGTAACGCTGCCACAATATATATAGTAAATTTTCCTTCAAACTTTCCCCGTAGGGACCTGTGTCCATTTAATAGTGCGATTGTGCAGTGGGGAAAAGGAAATACACAGATCTTTAGGGAATTATTAGACATCAGCTCTAAATCGATGCTAATTCCTGGGAACCCAAAATGCCACTGTGGTCCACCAGGCAAAGTAGAGGATTTTGGTGGCCTCTGGACACACCCTGGGATTATTCCCCCAGTTCCCGAATTTATAATTGGAATAGACATGCTTAGCAACTAGCATGGGTCAATTGACTCTCTGACCGTAGTCTAAGGGCTATTATTTTAGGAAGGGCTAAGCGGATGCCCCTAGAGCTCCCTCTGTCCATGAGGATATAAACCAGAAGTAAACCACATCCCTTGCAGAGATTAGTGTCACCATCAAAGACTTGAAAGATGCTAAGGTCATGCTACCTATCATTTCCCTGTTTAACCTGCCTGTGGCCTATAAATAAGGTGACTGGATCTTGGCGAATTACTATGAATTATTGTAAATTTAATTAAGTAGTAACTTCAAGTGCAGCTGCTATTTCAGATGTAGTATCTTCGCAAGAGTAAACCAACACAGCTCCTGGCACTTGATATGCGCTACTGACCTGGCAAATGATTTTTTTCTGCATACCAATTCGTAAGAAATACAAGAAGCAGTTTGCTTCACCTTACAGGGCCCAGAGTACACCTTCACAGTCTTGCCTTAGGGATACATCAACTCTTTGGCTGTCAATATAATCTGCAGAAATCTTGATCATCTTGACATTAAACATTACACAACATTGCTACATCGATGACATTATGCTGATTAGGTCTGACCAGCAAGAAGTAGCAAATACTTTAGATGCCTTACAAAGGCACATGCAAAATAATTGTGAAATAAACACTACAAAAATTCTGGGGCCTGCCACTTCAGAGAAGTTTCTGGGGGTCCAAAATTCCGGGACCTATAGAAATATACCCTCTAAGGTGAAAGACATGTTTCTGCATCTTGAACTACCTACCACCAAAAAGAAAAAAAAAAAAAGTACAACACTTGATGGGTCTTTTTGGTTTGGGAGTTTTGGACACAAAATATACAACATTGGAGTGTTTGCTGTGAGTCGGAACCGACTTGACGGCACCTAAAAACAACAACCAAGTAACCTATAAAGCTACCAATTTCGAGTGGTAATCAAACAAGAAAAAGCTCTGCAGCAAATCCAGGGGGGCAGTACAAATTACTCTTCACTTTGACCTTACGAACCAGCAAATCCAGTGATACTCCAAGTGTTTGCATCAAATAGGGATGTTGTATGGAGCTGTAGGCAAGCATCAGTAAGTGAATCCCAACACAGACCTCTAGTATTTTGAGGTAAAGTCATGCCCTCTTTTGCAGACAGTTATTCTCCTTTTGAGAAATAGTTCCCAGCTTGTTTCTGGACCGTAGTAACCTAACCATGAGACATTAAGTGACCATGTGACCTGAGCTTCCTATCATGAGATAGATGTTATCTGACCTACCAAGTCATGAGGTTGGGCATGCTCAGGAGCAATCTGTCTTCAAGTGGAAGTGGTATTTAGGAAATCAAGCTCAAACTGGTCTTAAAAGTATAAGTAAGTTGCATGAACAGGTAGCTCGTTTTCCTTTGACCTCAGCTCCTGCCGCATTTGGATCCTCTCCCTCAGTTGACACCTTTGGTCTCATGAGGAATTACTTATTATTCCTCATGAAGAGGAAGAAACTACGGCCTGGTTTACAGATGGTTCTACATATCATGCCAGCACCATATGAAAGGGGATAGCTAAAGCATTACAGATCCACTCTGGCGTGGCCCTGAAGGACAGTGGTGTACACCCAGCAAGGATTCAGTCTTCAAAAATGAAGGTCAGGATCACCCTACAAGGTAACAGACTTTAAACACCTAAGGTCCTGGTTGAGGGCAAAGGAAATATGTAATGAAGAGCGGAAAAATAAAATCAGCTATGGCTTTGTGATCAGTTACAGAAACGAGAACTATTGCAACAATGCGTGTTTTCTTCTTTGTTACGTGTGTTTTATAATAATGTTGTCGTTAGGTGCCATTGAGTTTATAATAATAGATTATATATATAATCGTGTGTGTGTATGCACACATACACACACACACACATATGGTGGCACAACGGTTAAGTGTTCAGCTGCTAACTGAAAGGTTGGTGATTGGAATCTACCCAGCGATGCCACGGGAGAAAGACCTGATGACCTGCTCCCATAAGGATTAGTCAAGAAAACCATATGGGGCAATTCTACTCTGTCTCATGGAGTTGTTATGAGTTGAAATCGATTCTAGCAACAGCAATAATTATAAAAATTATATATAAACATATATAATTTTCTTCTCTCTTCGTCTCTTGGTTTTTATACAAATTTTGTTTGAGGTTAACTTTGTAATTTAGTTTTCAAATAATACAGTTTTCAGATAGGACTGTGACTAATTTTGAGGAGTTATTAACATAGCCTGGAGATAGATATGACAGTTGGGACATTGAATCTCCTTGTTTTGGGGAGTAGATGAGAATGTATTTGTGCAAAAGATAGTTGCACCTTGTTAGGTAGAAGAATAACAAAACAAACATTGCCGTTGAGTCGATTCCAACTCATAGCGACCCTCTAGGGCAGAGTAGAACTGCCCCATAAGGTTTCCAAGGAGCAGCTGGCGCATTGGAACTGCTGACCTTTTGGTTAGCAGCCAAGCTCTTAACCACTGGGCCACCAGGGCTCCAGGTGAAAGAATAGAGTTGTTTTATTATACGAAAGTTCGAAAATGTGGAGACAGGTACATATGGATGCTGAGTAGCCAAAGATTGTTACTGTCTCAGCTCTAAACCTGCCTGTCTGTACTGTGCTTTGAGATACTGGAGTTGGGACCCTGCAATCCACATTTCTGCTTTGCCAGCCGGTTCCATTTGGCTCTGCCAGTAGGGGCCACCTCAGGGTGACTGCCACTGGAGGGGAAAAAGGGACTTGCTCCTTCTTGTTACTCTTGGTTCCTATGAGAGTCGATCTAGCAATGCCCCTTCATCCTGGTAAAAGCAGTTCCTTCCTACAGCAGCAGCTGAATTTAGTTTGGGGTTTTCCCAATAATTACAGAACAAACTTTATCATGCCCCACCTCAAAGACACCAGCATCAGCCTATTGGTACCTCTTCCTCAGAGGTCTGTTTTCGCTCCACAGGGCCCCTCTTCTAAGCTTGTAAGTTTTAATAGTTCCAGCCTCATTTCTTTGTTCCCTCAACCCTGGGAGAGGCTTACATGTCTGCTTCCTGCAGTTGCTACCTCCATAATACGCCAGAGTTCTCTTTTTACCCTTTCAGTTACCTAGTTAACAACATTTTACCTAGGTCAGCAATTCCCTGTGTAAATTCTCTCTGTTCAAATAACTGGTGTGGTTTCTGGCTCCTGATTGGACCCTGACTGATACAGCCCCCAACAGTAGCCAATCATGCCACTACTCTGACTCTAATTCCTTCCCCTAGAGTTGCAGGCTGAGTAGGCACCTGATCTGCCTTCCACGTTATTGAAGATGACAATTTTGCCAAATATCTTGCTACAGCCTAAGAGAGCTCTTCAGCCATCTAGCCCAGTGCTTAACTATTAATCCAATGCCATATATTTTTGTTTTTATTACATTGGCACTCCACTCAGTATAAATTTATCTCTTAATTAGGGTCAGCTGACTATTGTAGTAGGGTCCCTAGGTGGTGCAAATGGTTTGTGCTTGACTGCCAACCTAAAGGTTGGTGGCGTGAACCCACCCAATGGTACTGTAGAAGAAAAGGCCTGACAATCTGCTCCCATTATTACAGCCCAAAAAAAACTGTGGAGCAATTCCACTCTATAACACATGGGGTTGCTATGAGTTGGAATTGACTTGATGGCAACCAACAACAACTGCTGTATTAAACAACCTCCCAAACTTAGTAGTTTATATAATAAAAGTTTATTTTTTGCTCACATCAGAGTTCAGTACGAGTTAGTCATTGGAGGGGGAACCAGCTCCACCATCTGCTACTTTCTCAGTCTCCTCCACTCTGCTTGCAGATGGGAAAGCGAGCAAGGACCATCACCTGAGAGTTTTATGGACCAGCCTGGGAGTAGCACCATTACTTCTACTCACGTTCCATTAGCCAGAACTCCATCCCATGGCCACACCTATATGTAAGAGAGGCTAGGAAGTGTAGGTATTAGGTAGAATGAGTAGTTTACACCACAACTAAATGGGTTGCCAGTGACATTTAGGACAGAAGTTTTAAGGGAGTGATGACAGAAGCCAAATTGTAAAAAGTTAAGAAATAAATGTTGTTGTGTACTGTTGAGTTGATGCTGACTCATAGTGATCCTACATGACAGAGTAGGACTGCCCCACAGGGTTTCCTAGGCTGAAATCTTTATGGGAGCAGATTATCAGGTTTTTCTCTCACAGAGCCCCTGGTGGGTTTGAACTGTCAACCTTTTGGTTAGGAGCTAAGGGCTGAACCATTGTACTACCAGAAAGTGATAGCTACTCTTTAATTTGACCCTAATGAGAGAGAAAAAACCTGAAGCTAGAGTGAGGTGGTAAATAACCCTGGAAAGCTGTTTTTGTTAGTTCAAAAATATTTTTTGTTTTGTTTTGTTGTGTAATCGACAGAGGAGAATAGACCATGTGTTTGCAGTCTCAATGGACAGGAAGAGGAATAGGGCATGAGTGGAGGGTTGGCCATGGACAGAAGGAGACTCACAGCTTTAAGATGAGAGGAAAGAACAGACGCAAAGAGACGAATTACAAGGTGAAGAAGAGAGAACCTGAAAATAAAGTAGGATACTTTGGTCTCCTGTAAAGTGACAAAGGGCAAGAAAAGGCTTAGTGTTGCAAGAAGACCCAGTTAAGGTGGGACAGCAGGAATTTGTACTGGAACCAGTATGTCCAGTTTTGTGACAGCCAGGTCTTACAGCCAAGGAGCAAGAGGGAAGGAAACATACAATGTGGTTCGCCCCAAGGTGGGGCTTATCAAATCCAGAGCCCTGGGCACCAAGGGAACAGCTGAGCAGCCTTTGGCATGTGTACCAGTTAGTGACTCTTAACATCACAGTTGGTGGTTTTCTGTACCACCCATTGTGTATTTGGACGTCCTTTCTTACTCCTGTCCTAGTCTACGGCTCTCTTTTTTCCTACAATTTCCCTTAGTGTGGTGGACAGATCCTAACGTGACCTCCAAATGATTCCTGCCTCCTGCTATCCATTCCTTTGTGTGATCCCCTCCCCTTGAGTACAAGCGGGACCTGTGACTTGCTTCTAATCTACAGAATATGGCAAAGGTATGGGATGTCACTCCCTTCGTGTATATATAATACATTACATTATTTAAAACTCTGTCTTAGCAGACAGGAGCTAGAGACTACTTGTGGGTTTGAAGTAAGCAGCCACACTGGAAAGCCCACATGGCAAGGATCTACGGGCGGCCTCTAGAAACTGAGGGCAGCCTCTAGCTGACAACGAAAAAAAATCCTAGGCCCTCAGTCATACAATCACAAGGAAACAAATTCTGCCAACAATCTGAATGAGCTTGCAATTGGATTCTTCTGCAGATAAGTCTCTAAATGTGAATGTAGCTTAACTCATACCTTAATTGCAGCTTTTGAGACCCTGAGCAAAGAACCCCGCTAAGCTGTGCCTGAGCTCCTGACCTATGGAAACTGTGAGATACAGGCTGCAGTGTGATGGATTGCTTTTGTGTGGCCTTTCTGTCGACGGTCTTGTACTCCCGCCCAAGTATTTGGATGGGACTGTGCAAATTAGGTAGTTGTGGTCCACCAAGAGGATTGGTCAATTTTGCCATCCCACTGGGCTTGAAACGAATCACCCCGGGAGGAAGAGGATCCAACCATCACCAAGGAAAAACAGCCAGGAACGTGCAGCGCGTCCTTTGAATCCAGGATCCCTGTGCTGAGAAGCTCCTGGAACTAGGAAACCTAGAGAGAGAGAGAGAGCAAGTGATCTGTAACCCTGAAGAGAAGCAGTGGCAGGAGACCGGTGGTGGGAGACCAGACACTGGGTTTCCTGTCCCATGGAGTGAGAAAGTTGAGTGCCTGGGGTGCCTCTGGGGATTTATTGGCAGGGGCTAAAAGAGCTTTGTAACACTTGCCTGAGCAGGGCAGAGGCCTAGGGCCAGAAAGAGGTGTGCCCGTGAGCACAACTGAAAAGAGCCTGTCCTGATGGAAGAACTGTATCCTGAGTGTTCCTGAGCCTGAATTGTAACCTGTTAACTTTCTTAATAAACTCCATAATAGTATCGTCTGTGAGTTCTGTGTGGTCATGCTAATGAATTATCGAACCCAGCAAAGAAGAGTGCTGTGGGAAGGACAAGTTGGTGTCAGAACTGGTAAAGATGGCAGAGAGAGGAGGCATGTCTGACTTCTGCCACTTAGGAATCAGCCTTGAGCTGTTGATCTTGAATCTCCTCCCTCTTTGTGAAGAGAGAGGAGGTCAGACTCTGCCCCCACGACATTTTTACACAGGCGTACCTTGGAGATATTGCAGGTCTGGTTCCAGACGACTGCAATAAAGCGAATATTGAAATAAAGCAAGTCGCATGAATTTTTTTGTTTCCCAGTGCATATAAAAGTTATGTTTACACTGTACTGTAGTATATTCAGTGTGCAGTAGCATTATGTCTAAAAAAATGTACATACCTTAATTAAAAAATATTTTATTGCAAGACACAAGGGAAAGATTAGTCCAAAGGATTAATGGACCACAACTACCACGGCATCCAACAGACTGAGTCTAGTACAACAAGATGGTGCTCGGCTACCACCACTGACTGCTCTGACAGGGATCACAATACAGGGTCCCGGACAGAGCTGGAGAAAAATGTACAACAAAACTCTTAAGTCACACACAAAAAGACCAGACTTACTAGCCTGCGAGAGACTGGTGAAACCCCCAGAGTATGGCCCCCAGATACCCTTTTAGCTCAGTAATGAAGTCACTCCCGAGGTTCACTGTTCAGCCAAAGATTAGACAGGTCCATAAAACAAAATGAGATTAAAGGGGCACACCAGCCCAGGGGCAAGGACTAGTAGGCAGGAGGGGACAGGAAAGCTGGTAATAGGGAATCCAAGACTGAGAAGAGACAGTGTTGACATTTCGTGGAGTTGTTAACCAATGTCATAAAACAGTATGTGTACTAACTGTTTAACGAGCAGCTAGTTCTGTAAACCTTCATCTAAAGTACAATTAAGAAAGAAAAACTTTACTGCTGAAAAATGCTAACCATCAACTGAAACTTCAGTGAGTTGTAATCTTTTTGCTGGTGGAGGGTCTTGCCTTGATGTTGATGGCTGCTGACTGATCAGGGTGGTGGTTGCTGAAAGATGGGGCGGCCGTGGTGATTTCTTAAAATAAGACAATGATGAAGTTTGCCACATCAATTGACTCTTCCTTTTACGAAAGATTTCTCGGTAGCACGCCATGCTGTTTGATGGCATTTTACCTCCAGTAGAACGTCTTTCAAAATCGAAGTCAATCCTCTCAAACCCTGACACTGCTTTATCAACTAACTTTAATACTCTAAATCCTTTGTTGTCATTTCAACAATGTTCACAGCATCTTTACCAGGAGTAGATTCCATCTCAAGAAACCACTTTCTTTGCTCATCCATAAAAAAGCATCTCCTTATCTGTTGAAGTTTTATCCAATTGTTACATCTTCAGGCTCCACTTCTAATTATAGTTCTCTTGCTATTTCCACTACATCTGCAATTACTTCCTCCACTAAAGTCTTGAACCCCTTGAAGTCATCCTTGAGGGCTGGAACCAACTTCTTCCAAACTCCTGTTAACGTTGATATTTTGACCACCTCCCATGAATCACGAATGTTCTTAATGGCATCTAGAATGGTGAATCCTTTCCAGAAGGTTTTCAGTTTACTTTGCCCAGATCCATCAGAGGAATCACTATCTATAGCAGCTATAGCCTTATGAAATGTATTTCTTAAATAATAAGACTTGAAAGTTGAAATTACTCCTTGATCCACATGCTGCAGAATGGATGCTGTGTTAGCAGGCATGAAAACATTAATCTCCTTGTACATCTCCATCAGAACTCTTGGGCGACCAGGTGCATTGTCAATAAACAGTAATATTTTGAAAGAAATCTTTTTTTTTGAGCTGTAGGTCTCGACAGTGGGCTTAAAATACTCAGTAAACCATGTTGTAAACAGATGTGCTGTCATCCAGGCTTTGTTGCTCCATTTGTAGAGCACAGGCAGAGTAGATTTAGCATAATTCTTAAGGGCCCTAGGATTTTCAGAATGGTAAATGAGCATTGGCTTCAACTTAAGTCATCAGCTGCATTAGCCACTAACAAGAGTCAGCCTATCCTTTGAAGATTTGAAGCCAGGCATTGACTTCTCTCTAGTTATCAAAGAAAGTCCTAGACGGCATGTTCTCCCAATATAAGGCTGTTTCATCTACACTGAAAATCTGTCGCTTAGTGTAGCCACCTTCATCAGTTATCTTCTGAGCTTAGTGTAGCCACCTTCATCAGTTATCCTCTGGGCTGAGTGTAGCCACCTTCATCAGTTATCCTCTGGGCTTAGTGTAGCCACCTTCATCAGTTATCTTCTGGGCTTAGTGTAGCCACCTTCATCAGTTATCTCTGGGCTTAGTGTAGCCACCTTCATCAGTTATCTCTGGGCTTAGTGTAGCCATCTTCAACAGTTATCTCTGGGCTTAGTGTAGCCACCTTCATCAGTTATCTTCTGGGCTTAGTGTAGGCACCTTCATCAGTTATCTCTGGGCTTAGTGTAGCCACCTTCATCAGTTATCTTCTGGGCTTAGTGTAGCCACCTTCATCAGTTATCTTCTGGGCTTAGTGTAGCCACCTTCATCGGTTATCTCTGGATAACTTGCTGCAGCTTCTATATCCGCACTTGCTCTTCACCTTGCGTTTTTGTTATGGAGACAGCTCCTTTCCTTACATCTCATAAACCATCTACTGCTAGCTTCAAACTTTTCTTCTGCAGCTTCCTCACCCCTCTCAGCCTTCGTAGAACTGAGAAGAGTTAGGACCTTGTCTGGATTAGGCTTTGGCTTAAGGGAATGTTGTGACTGGTTTGAGCTTCTATCCAGGCCACTAAAACTTTTTCCACATCAGCAATAAGGCTGTTTTGCTTTCTTATCATTGGTGTGTTCACTAGAGTAGCACTTTTAATTTCCTTCAAGAATTTTTCTTTTGCATTCACAGCTTGACTGTTTGGCACAAGAGGCCCAGCTTTCAGCCTGTCTTGGCTGTCGACATGCCTTCCTCTCTAAGCTTAATCATTTCTAGCTTTTGATTTAAAGTGAGAGATGTGTGAGTCTTCTTTTTACTTGAACGCTTATAGGCCATTGTAGGGTTATTAATGAGCCTAATTTCAGTATTGTTGTGTCTCAGGGAATAGGGAGGCCTGAGGAGAGGGAGACAGGCGAATGGCCAGTCAGTGGAGTGGTCAGAACACACACAACATTTATCGATTAAGTTCACCTTCTTATATGGACACGATTCGTGGCACCTCAAAATAATTACAACAGTAATATCAATGATCACTGATCACAGATCACATAGCAGATATAATAATATAATAATGATGAAAAAGCTTGAAATATTGTGAGAATTACCAAAATGTGACACAGAGACACGAAGTGAACACAAGCTGTTGGAAAAATGGTGCCGATAGACTTGCTGGATGCAGTGTTGCCACAGACCTATAATTTGTAAAAAATGCAATATCTGTGAAGTGCAATAAAATAAGGTATATCTGTAATAATAATGTGTGTTCTAACTGACAAAGGTCTTGCTCAGTGACTCTTATTGCCCAGGCCTGAAAGTCATTAGGAATAACAAAAAAGCAATGATTTCCATTGCCAGAATGGTGGGGCCATTGAAGCTCTATTTTTAGCAAGTCTCAGTTACCTGGGAAGCAGCATATGGCTCCTATAATTCTCTAAAGCATTTAAACGTTAAAAGATTGAAGTGCCTGGGATAAGTGGGCTGATTCCCAAATGAGCATAGACACACTGACAAAGGCGGACAGCAGACATGCAAGTCAACCTAACCAGCTTCCAAAGGGCCCAGCTGGCATGCTACAATCATTTAGCCATTAAAAAAAAAAAAAAAAACCCACTGCTGTTGAGTTAATTCTGACTCATAGTGACCCTACAGGACAGAGTAGAACTGGCCAAAAGAGTTTCCAAGGAGTGCCTGGCAGATTCGAACTGCCGACCTCTTGGTTAGCAGTCGCAGCACTTAACCATTATGCCACCAGGGTTTCCCATTTAGCCATTAGCAACAGTTAAAATATTAAGCCAAATGACAGAGGAGTTTCCACTACCAATTTATGATATCGAAGACTTGATGTTTTTGGCAAGAGAGCATTTTCTAAGCAATTACTCCCTAGGGAAGAAGAAAAGAATCCTGAAGCAAAACACTAGGGGCTGGTTCAGGCTAAAGAACAAGAGGCAAGAGAAAAAAAGAAGAAAAACATCTCACCATGCATGGTGCAAAGGGGACACATGACAGTACCCTAAAATCAAGGACGAGAACCCTACAGGAATCAGCACTTGGGCTCCCTAATCTAAGATCACCTCCGCACAACCCAGAGCACGTGAATGTGCTTCATTCCACCCCCACGAGGAAGTGTGGCAAGCCTGAAAGTGCACCACAACTAAGAAAGATAAAGGATAAGATGTCTTTGATAGCGGACCCATAGCAGGGCAACTTGGGAGGAGACCTTGAAACAAGCTGGACCACCACCTGCCCTAACAACATAGTACGTGCTTTCCATGGTGCCAGTCATGGGTCTTTTCTTGAGAAGCTCAATGCAAAAGACATTTTGACTAATGGCTAATCAAGGGCCACAGAAAGATCCTCATATGTGTAGTAGAAGTGGTCCAGGCACCAATGCTGTTGTACTGCCAAAATTCCCCTCTGGATTGCACTGCAATAATTTTAACTGTTTCTTTGTTGTTGGTAGGTGTCACTGAGTCGACTGCAACTCATAATGACCCTATGTGACAGAGCAGAACTGCCCCATAGGGTTTTCTTGGCTGTAATCTTTATGGGAGAAGATCACCAGGTCTTTCTCCCACAGAGCCGCTAAGTGGGTTCAAACTGCCAAACTTTCGGATAGTAACCAATCACTCAACTGTTTGCATCACCATGGCTCCTTCAGAGAAATACTTCCAAAGATGTAAATATACTTTATAAAATGTCAGAAACAACGTCAGAGGAGACTCAGAGCAGCACTGACTCTTCCAGTTGCTTTAGACTGTATGAAATGTACTTTTGAGCAGGAGATGTGAATAAACAATAGTGTTAAATACCAATTTCTGGCCTAGTTTGGGGAAACGAGACTTTGATGTTAGAGTCATACGTCATACGTTGTTTTCACTCATTCCACAAAGTTTTCTGCCCATTCTGGGAGAGACAGCATGCTGGATGCTGGGATACCACTGGGGACAAGAGACAGCCATAGTCTTCACCTTGGTGCTGGGGACACTGCAAGCCACAAGTATAATTTGCATGGTCATTGCAGTCCCCAGCGGTGCTTCCTGAACCAGTACATGCCCACTCCTCAAGCAGTGACCTTTCTCCTGTGCTTCCAGAAGCATCCAAGTTGGGACTGCGGAGAAAGGGAGGGAAGGGAAGAGGGAATTATGTCTGGCTACAACAAATCAGACTTCTTGCATCTTCCAGCAGACCAAATAAAGCAAAGATAAATAAAATGTCTCAAGATCCCCCATCAAAAATAAATAACGCCTCCTCAATTGGTTTCTTCCGGCTTGTCACTATAAATCCCAGGAAAGTGAAGTTACAAATGTAGTGTGCATGAGTTACTTGAGTCAAGTACACTATCCCCCTCCACCTCCTAAGCAAGAATTCCTCGGCTACAGGCTAAGAGCAGGACTTCCCAAGACAGGACCTAGGACAGCAGGAGGGAAGTGAGTGGGCAAAGACCTAAGCAGAGCCCAGGGCAGACCGGGTGATGGGCCAAGGATGGTGCTGCTGGAACCATTGGAGTGAATGAGTCTTGCTGGCTGCTACAGACTCCTAAGCCATCACCCCAGAAAGTTTTCCTACCATATATATATATATATATATATATATATATATATATATATATATATATATATATATATATATATATATATATATGTATATATATATATGCGCACATACATTTGATAAATGATCAACTTAGTCCCCCATTATCAGAAGGAAGCAATTGATAGCAGAAGAAAACTAAAATAATGTGTGTCGTTGTAAGCTTCTACCTTTGTGTAATTTGTTACACAGCAATGGAAAACCTAGAATTCCTGAAAACATCGGAGTCCTCATGCATGAACTCTTACATTAGGTGATACCTAGGAAACTCTAGGTCTGAGTGAAATCCCAGAACTTTGTCCAGGGCACAGAGCTGGGTGAGGAAGGCCAGAAGGCGTACCCCACACCCACTGGGCACTCTGAACTTCAAGGCAGCAGTTAAGAGGCCTCTGGCTTTCAAAGCAGATGAGCCTCCCCACCTCACTGCCTCCCAACACGCCTGTCCAGTCAGCCCTCAGAGACGAGGGAAGCCTGGCCCTGGAATTACAAACTGCCAGAGGTAGATCACGAAGTCCAAAGCACGAATCTCTCAGCGCTTGGCAGAGTGCATAGGGACACAGTGGATGCCCAACAAATGGTTTGATCGAAAAAGGGCAGAAAGAGCCTTCGAGTGCTCATCTGCTGCCCCCCTCGTTGTGCAGAAGGAAAAGGGCGACTCAGGAAGCGGCAGGGCCTGGCCAGGGTCCCGCAGCCGGTCAGGGCGGAAAGGCCAGGCCTCGGGTCGGTGGGCACCCGGCCGGGCGCCATGGCGGGCCCAGACGGAGGGGGCGCTGCGGCAGGAGGCCGGCGCGCGACGGCAGCGGGCGGGGCGGAGCCGAACGGCGCGGGGCCGCCCCCAGCGAGCAAGCGCCGCGCGCCGCCGCCTCCACTCCGCTGCTCTGCCCGGTCCCGGTGCGGCCCGGCCGGCCCGGGGGCGCGGAGCCGAGGCCGCGGCCGGCTGCATGAAGGACTGCGAGTACCAGCAGATCAGCCCCGGGGCCGCCCCGCCGCCCGCCTCCCCCGGGGCTCACCGCCCCGGTCCCGCCGCGCCCCCCGGCCCGGGCCCCGGCCCCCAGCCGTCCGCCGCCCCCGCCCCGGCGCGCTGGAGCAGCAGCGGCAGCGGGAGCCTCGGCCGCCGCCCTCGGCGCAAGTGGGAGGTGTTCCCCGGCCGCAACCGCTTCTACTGCGGCGGCCGCCTCATGCTGGCCGGCCACGGCGGCGTCTTCGCGCTCACGCTGCTGCTCATCCTCACCACCACGGTCCTCTTCTTCGTCTTCGAGTGAGTTCGGGAGCGCCCCGCGCCCCGCCCCTCTCAGGGGCCCCAACCCCTCGGGTCCCCTCCACCCCCTGCCGGTCACCCCCATACTGCCCCCTCCCCCCTCTTTGCCAGGCACTGCATCTTCCCTGGTCCCCAGCCGCGCACTCAGTCCTCCTGGGGCGCTCCACCCTTCCCAACCCTGCCAGGCACCCTCCTTGCCCCTGCGCCTCTACGCATTTGCCCTTTGGCCTCTCCTGGTCACCTCCACCCGTCCCAGCCACCCCATCCTCTCTGGCCCTGTCCCGGCACCCCCACCCTCACCTGCCCTTCCTTGGCACCCTGCCCCTGCCAGGAATCATGTCTTCCCATGGCACTCCACAACCTACTATCATCTCTGCCCTCTCAGAATCTGCTCCCCAGGCCTTCCTGGCTCCTCTTCTTCACCTGCCCCTCAGACCATTTCTTGCCCATCCCCCAAACTTCTTTTGTATCTTTTCTTTATATCCGTTCCAGGCAGCTTCTAAATTTCTCCCTTGTCTTTTGGCTACATACACCCACACCATAAATTTCCTAGCCATCTTCCCCTTTCCTTCCAGGGTCCCCTCTGTCATCTCTTTACTGTCAGACCCTCTCTGTTTTCCTTCAGTCATTCTCACCTAAGGCATATTCTCTCAAACATCTCTCAGCCTCTGAGGCCTCCCTTCCCTCCACATCACCTTCCTTAGTTTCTCCAGAGCTTTCTGTCCTTCTTTCAGTACCCCCAGGCACCTCCCAGTCCCCTGCTCCCACCTCCTGACCTCCTGGCTTTCTCTCTCTTCTCAAAGTTCTGGAGCATCCTTCTGGCCTGTGCATGTCACGAACAGCTGCAATGCCTTGTTATTTTTTAAGAGTGAGTCCAGAGTGCTTTCATGTGACAGGTCATATTTGTCACCACAGGTTTCTGACCTCTCGATCTCCACAGTGAGCCGGGGTTGGCCCATTGGAGGACAGTATCTCCATTTCATTGATGGAGGGATGGATTTATTACTTTACCTGGGTCATATAATTGTATCAAAAGTTTTCCACCCCATCCTGTCTCTGGCTTGAGCCACCTGCTACATGATTACTTATAAAAACCCGGAACCCAGTGCTATCGAGTCAATTCCGGCTCATAGCGACCCTATTGGACAGAGTAGAATTGTCCCGTAGAGTTTCCAAGGAGCACCTGGTGGGTTTGAACTGCCCACCTCTTGGTTAGCAACCATAGCACTTAACCACTACACCACCAGGGTTTCCTGATTACTTATACACACACACATATACACACGAGCACACCCTGCCCCTGTGCTGGGTGAACCCCATCTTCTCCCTAGTTCTTTCCATCCTTTGTGATCATCTTCCTTCATTATACAATGTGGTCAAGAATTCTATCTTGGGAGCAAACAGATCTGGTTCAAATCCCAGCTCACCACTCACTAACAGTGTGACTTCTGGGGAGCCTCTTCACCTCTCACAGTCTCAGTCTCCTCACCTGTAGAATGGGGTTTATAACGGTACCTACCTCCTAAGGTTGTCATGAGGGTAGCATGAGGTAATGCATGTGAAGCTCTCAGCCCAGTAACAAGCACTTACTGCTGGCTGCTGTTATTACTGCTTGTCTTTATCAAAGGCATGTAACTGAGGTAGGGCTGCCACAAATACACCAGCCCCTAGGTGCTCTCTGCCAGATTGTGTATCCTCAACCTTGGGTTTCACTTTGAAACATGGTAAAGACTTCCTGTGCATTGGCTTCGCCCTTTCACCAGACACTCTGCCGTTCCTTTCAGAGTCAGGGTGGATGAAGAGTTCAGGAATGATTTGACAAGCTGGTGGGGAGCTCCCAGCCCCCAGAAGGGTCCCTGGGCTGAGTTTCAGATCCACCTCACCTGGCCGCCCATGCGGGGGTTTAGAAGTGTCTTCTTATCCAGTATCCCCATTTCTGAGCAAGAGGTGCAAGGGCTGCAGCCAAGGCAGGAGGAAGTGGTACTTGTTGTGGTTGGACCCCCATGATCCTGCAGGATGGGATTCGTTCAGTTCAAGAGCAGGGCCTTCCGGGCTGAGTGGGTATCTTCACTGGTGACTGATTTGTTCCCAAAGAGGGAGGAAGCAAGACTTCTGGGTTCCCGAAAGGCTATGAATCGCCTTGCCTTTTGTCTCCACTCCATGTTACTTGGGGTGGTGGACTTTGTAGGAGGGTTTGAGTTTGGGCCAAGAGTGCTCACCTGGGCCTGGGCTGGGGTGAAACTGCAGCAGAATCTGGTGTGGCGGGAGTGCTCTTGGTGAGGGCAGGGAAGCTAGGTGGTCACTCATACTCCCCCATTGCTCTGCAAGAAGGCAAAGGTGGCCATTCCTGCCATGAATGGTTTTGCTTCATGGTTCATTGTATTATCATGCAGGGCTCCCAGCTTCTGCCGTACTTCCTAGTCCCACAGAGCAGCCAGAGTGAACCTTTAATTCTAAGTCAGATCCTCCTTGGCTTCCCATCTCTCCCACTCCCCCAGTAAGAGCCAAAGCCCTGATGATTTACTTCCCTCTGGCCCCTGCTCCCTCTTCATCCCTGTCCTCTTCCACTCACCCCTGCCCATTCCCCTCCAGCCACATTGGCTTCCTTATACACTCCTACCTTAGGGCCTTTGCTCTGCTTGGAATACTGTAGAAATGCCTTCTCATCCTCGACCCTGTGCTGCTGCACCCATTTAGTCATGTTGTTTTGTGGGCATGTCTAATCTTTGGCTGAAGGGTGAATCTCAGGAGTGAACTTCAGTACTGAGTTAAAAAGGTGTCTGGAGGCCATACTCCCAGGGTTTCTACAGTCTCTGTCAGACCAGTAAGTCTGGTCTTTTTTTGTGAGTTAGAATTGTGTTCTACATTTTTCTCCAGCTCTGTCCAGGACACTCTATTGTGATCCATGTCAGAGCAGTCCATGGTGGTAGCCGAGCACCATCTAGTTATGCTGGACTCAGTCTGGTGGGGGCTGTGGTAGTTGTGGTCCATTAGTGCTTTGAACTAATCTTTCCCATGTGTCTTTGGTTTTCCTCATTCTTCCTTGCTCTAGATGGAGTGGGACCACTGGAGTATCTGAATTGGCCCCTCCCCAGCTTTTAAGACCCCAGACACTACTCACCAAAGTAGGATGTAGAACATTTTCTTTCTAAACTATTTTATGCCAATTGAGCTAGAAGTCCCCAGAGAGTGTGGTTCTGCACCTTAACTGTCTTGCCCATTCATATGCATATTGCCTTGGGCCTCTGACTGGGTGGAACCAGTAGACCGAGGCTCCCTATCCATCATTCTGCTTGTCTGGCCTGGCTTTTCTCCCCTCAGCTGCAGCATAATCTTCCCTTCAGCCATTACAGACAACCACCAAAGCAACCATCCAAGAATCAAAAATTTCACTTCCCAAACCCCTGCTTTCTTTTACAAAGTCCCATGCTTTTATGAGTCTGGAGCCATTGCAGAGAACCCTGCTTCTGATGCCAACTATAAAAATGGCATGGCGGTGGTGTCTGACCTCCTTCAACTTCACAAGGGGGAAGGAGAATCAAGATCAACAGTCCAGGGCTGATTGCTATGAAGCAGAGGTCAGATATGCCTTCTCTCTCTGCCATCTGTACCAACTCTGAGAACAACTGTCCCTCCTTGCTCAACTTCTCTGATGGGTTTGATAATTCATTGCAGTGGCCACACAGAGCTCACAGACAATACTCACGACTATGGGGTTTATTAGGGAAGTAACAGGTTACAATCCAGGCCCAGGAACACTCAAGGATACAGTTCTTCCATCAGGAGAGCCTCTTCCCAGCTGTGCTAGCAGGCATGCCTCTCCCTGGCATTAGGCCTCTGCCCAAAGTCATTCAGCTTTCTCTCTCTGGGCCAGGAAGCCCACCATGCCATCTCTTGGTGCCACCGCTTCTCACCATTTTCAAGCCTCTGGGGTGGCTCATTTCAAGCCCAGCAGAATGGCAAAACCAATCAGTCCCTTTGGTGAGCTACAATTACCATATCTACACAGTCCCGCCCAATCACTGGGGTGGGAGTTACAAGACCATGGCTAGAAAGACTACACAAAGGTGATCCATCACACCGCAAATACCCTACCTTAGGTTTGTTGTTGTTAGGTGCAGCTGTGTTGATTCCAACTCATAGAGATCCTATATACAACAGAACGAAACATTGCCTGGTCCTGCACCATCCTCACGGTTGTAATGTTTGAGCTCATTGTTGTAGCACTGTGTCAGTCCATCTGTCGAGGGTCATCCTCTTTTTCACTGGCCCTCTACCAAGCATGATGTACTTCTCCAGTGAGTGGTCCCTCCAGATAACACATCCAAAGTAAGTGAGATGAAGCCTTGACATTCTTGCTTCTAATGGGCATTCTGGCTGTACTTCTCCCAAGATTGATTTATTTGTTCTTCTGGCAGTCCATGGTTGTCTTAGTCATCTAGTGCTGCTATAACAAATACCACAAGTGAGTGGTTTTAACAAACAAATTTATTTTCTCACAGTTTAGGAGGCTAGAATTCAGGGCACCAGCTCAAGCAGGGGAAGCATTCTCTGTCAGCTCTGAGGGAAGGTCCTTGTCTCTTTGGCTTCTGTTTCCTGGTACCTTGGAAATCTCCGTGTGGCTTGGCATCAGTCTTCCCCCATCTCTGCTTCTCTTTGCTTCCTTGTTTACTCTTTTTTATATCTCGAAAGAAATTGACTCAAGACACCCCCTATACTAATCCTGCCTCGTTTACGTAACAAAGAAAACCCATTCCCAAATAACATTATAACTGCAGGCATAGAGGCTAGGATTTACAGGACATATTTTGGGGGGACACAATTCAATCCATAACAATGGTATATTCAGTATTCTTTACCAACACCATAATTTAAATGCATCAATTCTTTGGTTTTCCTTATTCATTGTCCAGCTTTTGCATGCATGTAAGGCAATTTAAAATACCACAGTTTTGGGTCAGGTGCATCTTAGTCCTCAAGGTGACATCTTGGCTTTTGAACACTTTAAAGAGGCCTTTTGCAGCAGGTTTGCCCAATATGTCATATTTTCTCCATTTATCATGATGTTACTTATCGGTCCTGTTGTGAGGATTTTTGTTTTCCTTATGTCGAGGTGTAATCCATACTGCAGGCTGTAGTCTTTGATCTTTATCAGCAAGTGCTTCAAGTCCTCTGCACTTTCAGCAAGCAAGGTTTTGTCATCTGCATGTTGCAGGTTGTTAATGAGTCTTCCTCCAATCCTGATGCCAGGTTCTTCTTCATATAGTCCACCATACAGATTAAATGAGTATGTTGAAAGGATACAACCCTGACACACACGTTTCCTGACTTTAAACCATGAAGTATCCCTGTGTTCTGTTTGAATGACTGCCTCTTGGCCTATGTACAGGTTCCTCATGAGCACAATTAAGTGTTCTGGAATTCCCATTCTTCACAATGTTATCCATAATTTGTTACGATCCACGTAGTCGAATGCCTCTGCGTAGTCAGCAAAACACAGGTAAACGTCTTTCTGGTTTTCTCAGCTTTCAGCCGAGATCCATCTGACATCAGCAATGATATCCCTTGTTCCACGTCCTCTTCTGAATCCGGCTTGAATTTCTGGCAGTTTCCAGTTGATGTACTGCTGCTGCCACTTTTGAATGATCTTTAGGAAAATTTTACTCAAGTGTGATATTAATGATATTGTTCAATAATTTTTGCGTTCTGTTGATCACCTCTCTTTGGAATGGGCATGTATATGGATCTTTCTCAGTTGGCCAGGTAGCTGTCTTCCAAATTTCTTGGCATAGACGAATGAGCGCATCCAGAGTTGCATCCATTTGCTGAAACATCTCAATTGGTATTCCGTCAATTCCTGGAGCCTTGTTTTTTGCCAGTGCCTTCAGTGAAGCTTAGACTTTTTCCTTCAGCACCATTCATTCTTGATTATATGCTACCTCCTAAAATGGTTGAACATCGACCAATTCTTTTTGGTACAGTAACTGTGTATATTTCTTCCATCTTCTTTTGATGCTTTCTGCATCGTTCAACATTTTGTCCGTAAAATCCTTCAGTATTACAACTTGAAGCTTGAATCTTTCCTTCAGTATTACAACTTGAAGCTTTATCATTTCTTCAGTCCTTTCAGCTTAAGAAATGCTGAGCACGTTCTTCCCTTTTGGTTTTCTAACTCCAGGTCTTTGGATGTTCCATTATAATACTTTGCTTTGTCTTTTTGAGCTGCCCTTTGAAATCTTCTGTTCAGCTCTTATACTTTATCATTTATTCTGTTCATTTTAGCTACTCTAGTTTCAGAGTCTCTTCTGCTACCCATTTCGGTCTTTGCTTTTGTTCCTGTCTTTTTAATGACCTTTTGCTTTCTTCATGTCATCCCACAACTCATCTGGCGCTACTCAGAATGAGAAGAAACAGCTGCAAACATCCCTTAGTAATCGGAGCATGGAATATATGAAGTATGAATCAAGGAAAATTGAAAGTTGTCAAAAATGAAATGGAACACTTGAAGATCGATATCTTAGGCATTAGTGAGCTGAAATGGATTGGTATTGGCCTTTTTGAATTGGACAATCGTATGTCTGCTGTGCCAGGAATGACAAATTGAAGAGGAACAGTGTCTCATTCATTGTCAAAAAGAACATTTCAAGATCCACCCTGAAGGATAACACTGTCAGTGACAGGCTAACATCCATAAGCTTACAAGGAAAACCAGTTAATATGACTATTATTCAAATATATGCACCCACCACTAATGCCAAAGATGAAGAAATTAAAGATTTTTACTAACTTCTGCAGTCTGAAATTGATCAAACATACAATCAGGATGCACTGATAATTACTAGTGATTGAAACGCGAAAGTTGGAAACAAAGAAGAAGGATCAGTAGTTGGAAAATATGACTTTGGTGATAGAAATGCCAGAGAGTGCATGGTAGAATTTTTTAAGGCCAATGACTTACTCATTTGAAATACCTTTTTTCAACAATATGAACGGTGAGTATACACGTTGACTTCATTTGATGGAATACACAGGAATCAAATTGATATTGTCTGTGGAAACAGACAATGAAGAAACTCAATATCATCAGTCAGAACAAGGCCAGGGGCCAACTGTGGAACAGACCGTCAATTGCTCATGTACAAGTTCAAGTTGAAGCTGAAAAGTCTGTGAGAGCCAAATTACAACCTTGAGTGTATCTGCCCTGAATTTAGAGACTATCTCAAGAGTAGATTTGACGCTTTCCCTAGTAGCACTATAAAAAGCAAACCACCCCCTCTCTCCTATCCTCTCTACCCTGATTTATTGTTTTCCGAAGCGCCTGCTACCATCTGACATCCTGTATATGTACTTGTTTGTTTCTTGCCTGTCTTTCTCCATGAGAGCAGGGCTTTGTTTTGTTCACTGCTGTATCTTCAGTGCCTAGAACAGTGCCTGGTATGCAGTAGGTGCTCAGTACAGTAAATATTTGTGAATGAATTAATGGGCAGAGCATATGCTGGGAGCCCAGAGATCCCAGTCCTGTCTTTGGCTGGCTAGGTGCCCTTGGACCTGGCTTTGGCCCTTGGAGTCCCCCTCTGTGTAATCAGGCACAGGACTCGCTGGTTCCTGAGGTCCCTACTGGTCTCAGATGTCAAGTTTCCTCTGTCCTTCAAGAAGTCTAGTTGTACAGGAACTGGTCGTGCTGCCATGTTGTGACACTGGCTAGTTCCATTTGAGCGTCAGGCCCAAGGACCACTAAGATGTGTCAAGCAGAGTGTGGCCTGCTTGGAGCCCTTTTCTCGGCCATCTCTGCTCCTCAGGGAATGTGTCTCTAGAGGCCAGAGCCTCAGGCAGTGGAGGCTCCAGAAACGGTGCCTAGGTGCTCACAGGGCCCTCCACTGGGTGTGGTGGTTTGGACCCTGCTACTGTGCCAGTCTTTAGGCCCAGACACTGAAACCTTAGGCTACTAGACCCATGACTGGCTGTGGCCTCCCAGCAGCAGTCATCTCCCAGCTAGCAGCCCCTCCCCCATTAGTGCCACACTGGCTCTGGGAAGGAAGGTAGCAAAGGACGGAGGTTAACAGTAAGTATGATGCAGAAGTCAGACCTGGCTTGAATCCCCGCTTCAACACTCCTGAGCTGTGTGACCTTGGGCAGCTTACTTAAGCTCTCTGAGCTTCAGTTTCCTCATCTATAAAGTGGGGAGCATACCTCAGAGGGTTGTGGTGAGGATTTAATGAGAAAGTCCATGGAAAGCGTTTAGCATAGTACCTGGCACATAGTAATTATTCTGTACTTAAGATATTATTAATAATGACTTATTAATTAAGGCAGTATCTGGCACATACTAAGCCTTCAAAAGATGGTAGGTATTTTTCCGTCCCCTGGCACCAGGGGAAAACGATCTTCATTCATTCAACAATTACTTATTGGGTATCTTCTTGGTGCCAGGTACTGTGCAATGTGCTGGGGATAGTGAACAAGAGTGGTAGTCTTTCCCCTCAGAGGAGCTTATGCTGTAATAGGAGAGACACAGCCAGACCCTAAACGGGCAAGTAAGTAAGTGAAATTTATAAAAAATGCTATGCAGGAAAGAAAAAGCACATTGTGGTAGAACATTGCGGAGAGGCCTGCTTTGTAGAGTTGTCAGGGAAGGTCTTTCTGAGGAGGGAAGAGCATTCCAGAGAGAAGGAACTTCAAGTGCAAGGGCCCTGAGATGGGAAAGAACTAGACTTGTTCCAGGAACTGTCGCGAGGCCAGTGTGGCGGGAAGCAGCAGGGCAAGAAGAGAGTTGTGTGGAATGAGGCTGGAGGAGCCTTTGGTAGGGTCCAGGTCATGCCTGGCTTACAAGGCCGTGGTGGGGAGTTTGGATTTTATGCAGAATATAATGAGAAGCATTGGCAGGTTTTAAGCAGGGAAATGCCATGATCTGACCAACACTTCCAACAGGCAGCTCTGGCTTCTGGATGGACAGTGGAGTGGCAATTAGACCTGATAGATTTGCTTCATCACAAAAGCCACACCCCTACCAGTGTCCAAGACTTTTAGAATGTTCCAACCCTAAGATGAAGGAGGAGTGGGGGGCCCTGTCATAGGCAGCCTGTCTGGTAGAAGAGGAGGCGCGACCATCTGGCAGACATAGGCTATTCCCCAAGCCAACTAGGGCCAGAGAGAACTGCCTTGGGGACATCAGTCTTTGGGTGACAGTGGCAGTGGCCGAATCAAGCTGTTTCCCACCCTTCACCTGGGTGGCCCCTACTCATTCTTCAGATTTCAGCTTAGGCGTTATCTCCTTCAGCGAGCCCTTCCTGGCTGTCCCACTGCCTTTCCCTCCCCAGTTATAGCATAAATGCTTGGTCCACAGTATGCTTCCCTCTCTCCCAGTTACAGCAGCCGTCACCTTGTGTGGCAATTCCCATTTCCTTGTATGTTTTTTTCCACTAGACCATAAGCCACACTGGGGAGGACCTCTTTTTCGCTGTTATTATTCCCACTGCTTATTGAAAGTGTTGCCTAGCATTTAAAGTAATTTCTGTAGAAATATTTGTGGAGTGAATGAATGAATGAACATCGTCAGGGATGGTTCATCTCAAGTGCCAGTCCAGTTAATTGGTAGTGGCTGCCTGATGCTCTGTGTTTAGGATTCTGAAGTGGCAGCTAAGTGTAGGAGTTAAGAGTGCTGAGGTCTACTAGTCACATCTGTTGTGGGCTCAGGGGCAAAGTGCAAGGATCAATTAGTGATGTCTGCTCCCAGCACTTGTAGGAGGAGTGACAGCACTCACCAAAGGGCTTAAGCTCAGCCTCAGGGAGAAGCTCTAGTCAAGAATGTGGTGGTGTTTGCTGGGAGGAGAACACTGGTCTAGACCTGTAGCCATGTGCCCAGTGAGCCCTTCGGGTTCTGCTGACCTGTTTCTCCCTCTCTCATTCCAGCTGTCCTTTCCTGGCCAGCAACCTGACCCTCGCCATCCCCATCATCGCCGCCATCCTTCTCTTCTTCGTCATGAGCTGCCTGCTACAGACGAGTTTCACTGACCCTGGGATCCTGCCCCGGGCCACTGTCTGTGAGGCAGCTGCCCTGGAGAAACAGATCGGTGAGTCTCCCTACTTCCACACTCCACAGCTTCATGTTCCCTTACTGGAAGAGGCCTGATTTCCTTTTCTCAGCTGTGTTGGAAACTAGGGACACAGCAGTGAGCAAGCCAGGCTGGAGCTGATGTGGTGTGGAGGGAGACAGATGTTAAACAAATGAGCAAATCAATAAACAAGAAATATAGCAAGCAAAGATCACGGTGGCAGCAACCACATGCTGAGTGCTTACGGGGGGTCTGGCACTGTTTTACATGTTCTCATTTGTTGTTGTTGTTAGGTGCCATCAAGTTGATTTCAACTCATAGCAACCATATGTGACAGAGCAGAACTGCCCCATAGGGTCTTCTTGGCTGTAATCTTTACAGGAGCACATCTCCAGGTCTTTCTCCTACAGAGCCACTGGGTGTGTTTGAACAGACAACCTTTCAATTAGCAGCTGAGTGCTTAACCACTGCAACATCAGGGCTCCTTATGATCTCATTTAATCTCCCATTAATTCTATGAGGTAGGTACTGTTGTTACTCTCAGCTTACAGGGAGGTTAGGTAAATGGTCTAAGCTCACACAGTGGGAGGAAGAGCTGGGATGAGACCCAGGCAGTCTGACCAGAGCCCCTGCTCTAAACACTTCACTATACACTTACCCATTCGCTCTTCGAACATGTATTGAGCCCCTACTATGTGTCAGCGCTTTTCTAGGACGAGGTGACATGAGCCCTGAATGGTGCAGAGGGGCTGGTAGTATGAGGATCTGGGACAGAGTGTTCCAGGCAGAGGGAGCAGTAGAGGCAAACGCCCGCAGTGGGAACAGGTTGGGTGTGTTTGAGGAATGGCAGGAAGGCAAGCGTGGTCTCCAGGTGACCCTCATTTCCTCCCAGACTATTGTGTGGATTCCCCGGGGTGGCAGGGCACTGGGGCCAGGGCCTTAATCTCAGCTTGCTCCACCCCAGCTCCTTCCTGCTGAGAAATGACGTGGGTATTTGCACACCTTGGGGGTTTCCGGCCAGTGGTTGACTCCTTCCCCTAACAGGGTGGCTTTCAGACAGGCTTTTAAATACCCAGCTAGCCTGAAGAAATCCAGTGGCCTGTAGACGTCAGAGCTCTGCTGTATCCATCACAGGAAATTATCTCGCTAATTCTCTGGAGCTGGGGGGTGGGGGGCGGGGAAGAGGAGGTTCCCTTCTGTTCATTGTCTCATTCTGCTCAGGCCTGGCCTCTGCCACACCCTCAGTTGCTGTCTTCCTCTTGCCTACATCCAGCTTCCTTCCCTCTTGCACCTCTGGGCCTCTTGGCCCCCCAGATTCTGCCCCTTGAGAATCCCACAGTCTGACCTGGGCTGGTCTGCCTGGCAGTTGGGAAGGCTCAGATGGCTGCCCTGTTTCTCCTCCCTGTCAGGTCAGGGCTAATCATGAGGCAGGATTATTGTCCAGCTCAGCCTGGGCAGAATCCTGGCTACCTAGGATCCTCTGGTGTCCTGTGAGCTGTTTGAGTAATGACAACAGTAATCCCTGTGTTTGGGGGAAGCTTGACCAGGCCCTGAGTGCTTCTCACCCATTATCCCTGCAAATCCTCACAACCTGGAGAATTTAACCCTGTTAACCTGTTATGCTGATGAAAAAACTGAGGTAGATGATGCCACAGCCAGGCAGCACAGGAATGTTTGTCTCTAGACCCCCAAGGCGCTTGCTTTCTCCTGAGTTGGTGGCACTGGCACATCCCCAATCTATATGTGCCCACGCCCTCTTCTTCATTCTTATGTTTGACTTTAGTGTCCCTTTCTCTGGGAGCCTCCATGACCCCATGTTGGGTCAGACCCTCAATCGCATGTTCCTAGAGCACCCTGTGCTGCGTGGTGGTCCTTATGGCGAGGCCAGAGCAGGTCTCTGCGGCATCTGCCTGCCTTCTTGCTGCACAGGGAAGGTATGGACTGTGCGTCATGTTCACCTCATCTGCCACGTGGGAGACTCAGGGACTATTGGCCAAATGGATGAATGAATAACTGAAGAATGGATGAGCCCCTTTGCAGACCTTTCTTGCTGTCTTGAGGTGATTTGTTTAGAGAAAATTGGAACTTTTCCCAGTTAGGTATTATGAATCTGTTCATTTATGTGCTGATTGTCTATGCTGATTTCTGACAGCAGGGGAAAGGGGCACAAAAATGGCCCTGTGAATACTCCCTCTGGTGGTTTCCAGTCCAGTTCAGGCCGAGGTGGAAAGCCTGATTGGCAGCCATAAGTGATACCAGGCTTTGGAAGAGGATTGGGGGAATCAGGAGTATATGTCAGCTAGAGGCCTTGGGGAGGCTTCATGGAGAGGTGGTACTGGAGCCTTAAAGCTTGGGTGGAATTCAGGCATGGGAAGATGTGTGAAGAGAGCCCTCCAGGCAGATGGAACACAAAAAAGAGAGTACAGAAGTGGGAAGGAAAAAGGACAGGCATGGACCATTGAGCAGGTTGTTTGGCTGGAACACCAGGCATACTTCAGAGAATTGGGGAAATTGTGGCTGGGCCCTGACTTGTAGGGCCCTGAGTGCCAGGGCCTTTGACTTTCCTTTTAGAATAATTGCCACACCTGAAAAATGGCATATTTGGGGGCTTTGGATTCTCAGGCTTGAGCAGGAACCAAATTTTGCAGTGTGGCCAGAGGGCTTCTAACCAAGGTGAAACATATTTTCATGAGAAGGACTGAGGTCACTGAGCCTTTTGAGAAGGTTGGGGGCCAGCTCTTAGGCGGGTGGTAGTGGTCATATAAACATGGCACTGATCACCTGGGCCTGGGCACGTGCAGGCATTGTGGGTTTCTCACTTCCGCCCTAGAGGCCAGCAACTCCAGCCCAACAGGGTTCTGGCCCAGGGCTCCCACTTGCAGGGACTGTTGGAGGTAGGGTGACTAACTGGACCCAGTTTGCCCCGGACTATCCCAGTTTTGGCACTGAAAATCCCACTTCCCAGGAAATCCCTCAGTTCCAGGCCAACTAGTCCAGTTAGTCACCCTTTACTATGACCTGACCTGTCAACCGGTAGGCCATGCCGCTGGAGCACCGTGTAGGTCACACAGAGCCGCAGCACTCTGGGCAGCTGGAGAAGAAGTAGGAGATGAGAACATTGCCCCCAAGAAGCTTCCAGCCTGATGGGAGACGGTAGAGATATCCAAGTCCAAGTGACAGATGCTCATCTAGACACAGTCAGCTACAGTCTGTGTAACAGATACAAAAGTTGCCTCTCCCCTCTGCTTCCACACAACAGGTCACAAACCCCCGTCCTGTCTGCTTCCAGGATGTCCCCCCTGGATTCTCGTCCTCCTGAAGCCCGCTACCTAGGCAGACGTGCCTCATTAACTACCTGGATCCGCTCAGGGTTCTGCCCACCAGCCCCTCCACCCTGGTCTCTCCCTTCTGTCAGAGTTGTCTCTCCAAGACCCAGATTTGGCTTCCTTGGCTTGGAGTTTAGGTGATGACTTAAGTGCCTTCAGCCTTGTTTCCGGAATATCAGTCATTGAAATGTATTTTTAAAGGAAAATTTGTATCGCCCATGTAAGTGGAAAGCCAGGATTGCTTGCCCTGAATAGAAGATAATCATAAAAACAAAAACATAACAATGTGACTGAATTCTTGCTGGTTACAGTTGCCTGTGGAAAGTAGTCAATTTGAGGCTATGCAGTTAGCAAGTGTGACATATTAAGGTGGAGACTTTCTCTTTAATTGAGTCAGAGGACTGAAGGGGAATTGAAAAGGGAATAACTTTCCCACCACGTGATTCAATGTTGCTTAATGTCATGGGGAGGAAACAAATCGTCTCCCACCTTCCCTTTGCTCGCCCACAGGGGTCAGAGTCCTGCTCAGGCACTCTTGCCTGGCAGACAGTGAGACCCTGGGCAGTGGGCTCCCAGCCGGCCCTTCCCACCTCATCTCCCACCACTCCCCAGCACCCTCCAGCCACTCCTGACAGCCGCAGCCCCCAGGCACACTATGCACAGAAATGCCTCTGCCTCTGCTTTGCACATATGTCCTGTTCCTGCCCTGGTGAGCCTGGCATCTCATTCTTTCTGATCCAGCTTAATTGCCACTGCTTCTTTTGTAGCTTTCCTCAACTCTGCCTCCCTGCCCTGACCCCACATAACGAGTTGCCCTCAAGTTGATTCCAACTTAATGGCGACCCCATGTATGTCAGAGTAGAACTGTGCTCCATAGGTTTTCAATGGCTACTTTTTCAGAATTAGATTGCCAGGACTTTCTTATGAGGCATGTCTGGGTAGATTCAAACCTCCAATCTTCCAGTTAGCAGCTGAATGTATTAACTATTTGCACTACCCAGGACTCTCACACCCCACGTGTTCCCCTCCCGCCCCCCTAGTATTCTCAAGATATTGGGTATATACAACAATAATACCATTAATTGGCTAGTTATAGGCTAGACCTTTAAGTAATTATTACCAATTTTAGAAGTAAGGAAACAGTCAGAGAGGCTGCGTAGCTTCCTCAAAGTCACAAAGCTAACAAGTGGCTGAGCTAGGTTTCAAAATCAGACCAGGCTGGCCCCAGTGTCACCACGCCACGTTGACTCACAGTGGCTGTTACACTGACTCTGTAATTATCCACTTCTTGTCTGTCTCTGCCCTGAGGCTGAGCTCTTCCTGGCTTCCCAGGCCTGACACCAAGCCTGGTGTGCGGCAGAGGCTCTGTAAACCTCTAGAGTTAACAAGAGCGGTCAGGTGCAGGTTTCAGTGACCCAATACTCACAGCCTGGGCACAGTGGCTGACCTTGAGCTGGCTCATCACCAAGCTCATGAGCCTGTAGGGAGACCACAGCTCTGCAGTTGTTTCCTCCACAGGTGGCCACAATGGAAGGGCAGAGGGCAGTCAGGGCCCAGCAGAGGGGCACAGGTCACAGGCTTTCCCTCACTAAAGCCATTTCGTTAGAGTGTGGCCAGCCCCAAGGGCTTCTGTGTAAGCCACCGGGCTTCAGTGGCAGCCCTAGCCCTTCAGGCTCTGATGGCAAAATGCCTGCACGCTCCTCTCTGAGGGCTGTCCTCCAGGGTAAAGAGGCCCACAGCATGCCTGTAGCATCAGGAGGAGGGCTTGGGAAAATTCATTCGCTTCTCACAGCCACTCAGTAAGATCAGCCTTTCTCCTCTGGCATCACCTACCCAGGGCCTTTGGTCTCCCACCTGGGAGGCAGCAGGGGGCCTCAACAGCTGTGGGGGCACCTGTCACTTCTTGGGGAAGAGAGTGACATAGCCGAAAGGGCCCTGGAGTAGATCTTACATTCCTTTAGGGGAGGTGGCGCAAATGGTTACGTGGTTGGCTGCTAACCTCACTCTTCCCCCACCGCCCAGAGTTGTCTCAGAAGACAACTCTGGTGATCTGCTTCCAGAAGGCCACAGCTATGAAAACCCTGTGGAGCATAGTTCTACTGTGCAACACATGGGGTTGCCATGAGTCAGAACTGACTCCAGGGCAACTGGTTTTAGCATCTCTTGGTATCACTCCCTCCTTCCTTCCTTCATTTCTTCAACAAATATTTTCTTACCATCTGTGGTGTGCCAGGCAGGCACATGTACTTTCCCGTTACTTCTCCCCTCACCTGCCACTCCCAGGCCTAGTTCAGCACCCTGCACATAGTAGGTGCTCATGCTTGAAAGAATGAACAAATGAATGCCTTGGAAGACAGGGTTCTAATTTCAGTTTCACCTTGTACTAGTGGAGTGAACTTGGTTTCTCCATCTGTAAAATGTGTTTTTATCCCCTTGCTCAGCCCAGTGGATTCGTTTGTGAATCCAGTGAGGCAGGGAATGTCAATACACTGAGAATCATTTTGCTCTATTGAAACCTAAGAGATGTGAGCCTTTTGGTCAGGAATAGCAAATAGATTTGTTCTAGGCACTAACAAACTGCCATTGGCCGTGGCTGCCAGGAGGATTGGGTTGAGGAGAATTCTGAGGGCAGATCCAGGCTGTGATTGGTCAGCACTGTCGGCTGTTGCTTGTCCGTTCTGCCATGCAGTCAGGCTCAAGGACCCTGCAACTGGGAATTTTCATTCAGCATCTGGGTGGCACTCTTGCTCCAGTGCAACACCTTCTCCTTCTCAGCCTTCCCAACCCTCGGCAGCCTGGGGAAGTTGAACATGGAAAGCTTCACTTCCTCTTTCTTTTTGCCTTAGTTCCAAACAGGAGGAAGCCTGTCTTAGTCATCTAGTGCTGCTGTAACAGAAATACCACAAGTGGATGACCTGAACAAACAGAAGTTTATTCTCTTACAGTTTAGTAGGCTAGAAGTCCGAATTCAAGGTGTCAGCTCCAGGGGAAGGTTTTTTCTGTTGGCTCTGGAGGAAGGTTCTTATCATCAGTCTTCCCCTGGACTAGGAGCTTCTCCTTGCAGGAACCCAGAATCCAAAGGACGTGTTCTGCTCCCAGTGCTGCATTCTTGGTGGTATGAGGTCTCCCTGTCTGTCTGCTGACTCCTCTCTTTTATATCTCAAAAGAGATTGGCTCCAGACACAGTCCAATCTTGTAGATTGAGTCCTACCTCATTAACAGAACTGCCACCCATCCCACCTCATTAACATCACAGAGTTAGGATTTAAAACACACGAAAATCACATCAGATGACAAATGGTGGACAATACTAGGAATCATGGCCTAGCCAAATACACATATGTTTTGGGGGTACAGTTCAATCCGTGACAGAGCCTGACGGTGGGAGGCCAGAGCGCGTGGGTGGGAGTCCCCTCCCTGGCTTGAGGAGAGGCTTAGGCTGGTGTCTTGCCTGGGCAGGGCCTGTGGGAATCCAGTGAGGACTTCCAGTAACTTCTGTCTCAGTGCTGAAGAGGGTGGTTGGTGGCTTGTGTTCCGAAGGTTTCTTTGTAAATAGTTTTGTGGAATATAGTGTTTCATGGAAACAACAATAATGGCTAATATTTATTAAGCTCTTGTCAGGTGCTAGACAATTTGCTAAACCCATTCTGTGAATTCTCCCCTAATCCTCCCACTGGCTCTGTCAAGTGAATTCAGTTATGCCTCATTTTATTTCTGTAGCAGATGAAGGCACAGAGAAGTTAAGTGACTTGACCAACGTCACATAGTTAATAAGTAGTTGGGCCCAGATTCATACCCACATCTCTGTCTGGCTCCAAAGCCTATGCCCAAGCCCTGGGGAGATAGCAGTAGGTGGGAGGCCAGGAACTGGAACCCCAGGGGCTATGGGGCAGAATTAGGAGTTTGGTTTGAAATTACATCAACAGCTTTGGAAAGAGCTGGGGGGTCCTGTGCATGCTGGAGTATTACAGTGGGAACTGTTAGGACAAATGTCAGTGGCTCTCATGAATCTAGGGCTGGGCTCACGGCCGTCCTCACAGCATCTCATTCAGCTCTCACCACAACCTTATGAGGTTGAAACTGTGGTATCCCCGTTTTACAGATGAGGAGACTGAGGCTCAGAGAGGTGAAGGGACTTCTTAAGTAGCAAGTAGGTAGCAGAACCAGGATTTGAACAGCTGTAAATAAGCACTTACCAAGTGCCAGTTCCTTTACATGCACTAAGCCTCTCCTCAAGCCAGGGAGGGGACTCCCACCCACGCGCTCTGGCCTCCCACCGTCAGGCTCTGTCACGGATTGAACTGTACCCCCAAAACATATGTGTATTTGGCTAGGCCATGATTCCTAGTATTGTCCACCATTTGTCATCTGATGTGATTTTCGTGTGTTTTAAATCCTAACTCTGTGATGTTAATGAGGTGGGATGGGTGGCAGTTCTGTTAATGAGGTAGGACTCAATCTACAAGATTGGACTGTGTCTGGAGCCAATCTCTTTTGAGATATAAAAGAGAGGAGTCAGCAGACAGACAGGGAGACCTCATACCACCAAGAATGCAGCACTGGGAGCAGAACACGTCCTTTGGATTCTGGGTTCCTGCAAGGAGAAGCTCCTAGTCCAGGGGAAGACTGATGACAAGAACCTTCCTCCATGCACTATTTCTGATCCTTACAACCCTTTAAAGTAGTTGTTATTTATCTGCTTTTACAGATGAGAACTGACTCAGAGAGGTTAAGTAACTTCTCCAAGGGTACCAGCTCATAAATGGAAGGGTCGGGATTTGAACGCTAGGCCTACCTGTGTCCAAAGTGTGTTTTCTCTCCTCTTTGCCTGCTGCTTCCTGGTTCATAGGCCTAAGACTGCCTATTTATTACACTGTCCCTGCTCTCAGGGGTGCACAGTCTGGTTGGAGAGACAAGGTACACACACAGAAGTCCTGTCACAACGCGACACTGAGCAGTGAGTGTGCACAAGGCAGGAGAGCTCACTGCAGCTGAAGTGTCAGGAGCCGTGGGAGGCCAGGCAGGGCTGAGTTGGGTCCTGGTGAGCAGAGAACAGGAGGGGCCAAGGCATGGCAGGAGCAGGGGCAGGAAGACCACGGTACCAGGGACTCGTGGGGGAAGCATAGTGGGAGAAGCAGGGGAAGGGAGGTTGGTCCCAATTGTGGGGGGCTCTAAATGTCAGGACAAGAAGTTTGTCCTTTATCTGGATTTTTAGGGGAGACCAGTGTTTTGAGCTAGGAAGTGACTCGAAAGGGAAGTTTAAAGGAATGCAGCAGTGTGTGCAAGGTGGGCTGAAAGGCAGAATGACTGGGAGCAGGGAGCCTTCTTGGAAGGCTGTGCAGTGACAAGGGCCTGAGCTGGGGGGGGCATTGGGGGTGGAGGGTGAAAGATTGTGAAGAAAGAACCTGACCAGACCTGGTAACCGGCCAGGCAGGGATGAGGGAGAAGGAAGGGCTCTGTAGAGACTCCAGACTGGGCCCCCTGGCTCTGCCACTCACTGGCTATGTGACCTTGAGCAAAGCCCCTAACCTCTCTGGGCCTCTGTTTTCTATTTGTAAACTGAAGTGTTGGAATAGATAGAGTGTTGGAATAGATAGAGTCAGTGAAGTTATTGACTACCTACCATATGTCAGGAGCCCTGGTGGCACAGTGGTTAAGAGCTCAGCTTCTAACCAAAAGGTCAGCAGTCCAAATCCACCAGCTGCTCCTTGGAAATCTTGTGGGGCAGTTCTACTCTGTCCTGTAGGGTCACTATGAGTTGAAAACAACTCAGCAGCGATGGGTTTAGTTTTTTTGTTTTTGTTTTTATTATGTGTCAGGAGCTGTGTTATATGCTATCTGAGGTTCCTTCTAGCTCTTAGACCCAGGCAGGGATAAACAACACCCATCATGACTCTTTAAGATTTACAAGCCTCAAGCACAGTCTTTCGAAACCTGGGTTCACATTATAGTTCTGACATTTACTAGCCGTGTATCCTTGGCCAAATCACTTAAACTCTCTGAGCAAGTTTCCTTAGAGATGATGGTGATAGTCATACCTGGTGGGGATGTTGTCAGAATTAAACGAGGTGATGTGTGTGAAGTGCTGAGCACATAGTAGGTACTCAGTGAAGTATTCTCTTTTTCATTCCTCTTCCCTTATTTCTCAGTAATTCTATGAGCTAGTAATAACAGCACACACTTATGAAGCATTTGGCTTATGCCACTTCACATATATTAACTCATTTAATCCTCACAACAGCCCTATGAGGAGGGTACTATTATTATCCCATTTTAGTGACTGAGGAAGCAGAGGCACATGGAGGTTAAATGATTTGCTCCGTCGTACATCTAGCAAATGGTATCATTAGGGAAACCCGACTAGTAAGAGGCGGATCCAGGATTCATGCACCGTTCTACTTGTTTCACAGATGAGAAAACTGAGGCTCAGAGAAGTTTATTTGACTTCAGCTTCACACACAGCCAGCCAGTGGTGAAGCCAGGTTTCAGAGTGGATTCATCTGTCTCTAAGCTCCCTGCCCTTCACCATGCTGCTGGTTTTAAAGGGAGATGGGTAGATGCTTCATTCCATTTTAAACATGCTGTGGTTGAGGTGATGCCGAAACTGCCCAGCAAAATCTCTATTTGGTGATTGGAAATGTGAGACTGGAGTCTGTTTGCTTCACTGCTGTATGCCAAGCACCTAGCGTAGTGCCTGGCACATGGTAGGTCCTCAGTAAATAATTATTAGAGGTAAGTGGCCAAATCGGAGATACTATCTGGGGAGTCAGTCCTGTGGAATCCATGGCTGGGAGAATGGCTGAGGGCTGGAGATCATACAGGTTGCCCTGTGTGACTCTCTGACATCTGTCTGGAAAGGAGCTGCTGCTTTGGGGACCTTGGTCCTCTGGGGTACGGAGAGGCCTACTTGGTACATACGACAGACCTACCTGGCCAAGACACCAGCTGCATGACCTTGGACATGTTACTTAAAGCTTTCTTTGTCTCATTTTTTTTTTCTTGTTAGGTGCCAAATCATAGCGACCCTACGTACAAATAGGACAAAACGCTGCCGAGTCCTACGCCATCCTCGTAATCGTTGCTATGTTTGAGGCCATTGTTGCGGCCCCTGTGTCAAATCACCTTATTGAGGGTCTTCCTCGTTTTCGCCGACTCTCTGCTTTACCAAGCGTGATGTCCTTCTCCAGGGACTGGTCCCTCCTGTTAACATGTCCAAAGTATGTGAAGTCTTGCTGTCCTCGCTTTTAAGGAGCATTCTGGCTGTACTTCTTCCAAGACAGATTTGTTCATTCTTCTGGCAGTCCATGGTATATTCAGTATTCTTTGCCAACACCGTAATTCAAAGGCATCAGTTCTTCTTTGGTCTTCCTTATTCATTGTCCAGCTTTCACATGCATGTGAAAAAAAATGGCTAAGGTCCGGCACGCCTTCATCCTCATAGTGTGACATCTTTGCTTTTTAACACTTTAAAGAAGTCTTTTGGAGCGGATTTGCTCAATGCAGTATGTCATTTGATTTCTTGACTGCCGCTTCCATGGGCATTGATTATGGATCCAAGTAAAATGAAATCCTTCACAACTGTCACATCTTTCTCCGTTTATCATGATGTTGCTCATTGGTCCAGTTGTGAGGAGTTTTGTTTTCTTTATGTTGAGGTGCAATCCATACTGAAGGCTGTGGTCTTTGACCTTCATTGGTAAGTGCTTCAAGTCTTCTTCACTTTCAGCAAGCAAGGTTGTGTTATCTGCATGTTATTGCAGGTTGTTAATGAGTCTTCCTCCAATCCTGATACCGTGTTCTTTTTCATATAGTCCAGCTTCTCTGGTTATTTGCTCAGCATACAGATTGAATAAGTGTGGTGAGAGGATACAACCCTGATGCACATATTCCCTGATTTTAAACCTCATGGCATCCCCTTATTCTGTTCGAATGACTGCCTCTTGAGCTATGTACAGGTTCCTCATGAGCACAATTAAGTGTTCCGGAATTCCCAGTCTTCCCAGTGTTATCCATAATTTGTTATGATCCACACAGTGGAATGCCTTTGCATAGTCAGTTAAACACAGGTAAATATCTTTCTGGTATTCTCTAAACTTGGCGTGAATTTCTGACAGTTCCCTGTTGATGTACTGGGGCAGCCATTTTTGAATTATCTTCAGCAAAATTTTACTTGCATATGATATTGTCTGATAATTTTTGCATTCCATTGGATTACCTTTTTTTGGAATGGGCGTAAATATGGATCTCTTCCGGTTGGTTGGCCAGTGGTTGTATTCCTGATTTCTTGGCAGAGATGAGTGAGCACATCCAGCTTTGTATCTGTTTGTGAAACATCTTGATTGATATTCCGTCAATTCCTGGAGCCTTGTTTTTCGCCAATACCTTCAGTGCAGCACGGACTTCTTCCTTCAGTGCCATTGGTTCTTGATCATATGCTAATCTCCTGAAATGGTTGAATGTTGGCCAGTTCTTTTTGGTAGTGACTCTGTATTCTTTCCATCTTCTTTTGATGCTTCCTGCGTCATTCAATATTTTGCCCATAGAATCCTTCAGTATTGCAACTGGAGGCTTGAATTGTTTCTTCACTTCTTTCAGCTTGAGAAATGCTGAGCATATTCTTCCCTTTTGATTGTCTAACTCGAAGTCTTTGCACATTTTGTTGTCATATTTTACTTTGTCTTCTCCAGCTGCCCTTTGAAATCTGTTCACATCTTTTAGTTCATCATTTCTTCCTTTTGCTTTAGCTACCCTACGTTCAAGAGCAAGTTTGAGAGTCTCTTCTGACATCCATTTTTGTCTTATTTTTTTTTCTTTCCTGTCTTTTTAATGACCTTTTGCTTTCTTCAAGTATGATATTAGTGAGTTGTGGGATAACATCAAGGACAGACTGAATTCACAGACTGAATATACATGTAATCAGTGCCCAGATCAAGAAACAGCGCATGACTGGTGTCCCAGGAGCCCCCTGGTGCCCTTTCCAATCACTGTCACCCCTCCAAGGGTAACCATGGTGCTGACTTCTAATCATAGATTAGTTTTGTCTGTTTTAGAGCATTTAGGGTCTGATTTCTTCACTTGACCTGGCCTTTATGAGATTCATTCATATTGCTGTGTGTAGCTGAGGATCGTTCATTTTCATTGCTGTATAGAATTCCATTGTGTGAATAGAAACCCCCTTGCCATCAAGTTGATTTCAACTCATAGCATCCCCATAGGACAGAGTAGAACTGCCCCATAGGGTTTCTAAGGCTGTAGTCTTTACGGAAGCAGACTGCCACATCTTTCTCCTGCGGAGTGGGTGGTGGGTTGGAACCACTGACCTTACAGCTGAGAGCTTAACCACTGCACCACTAGGGGTCTTTTGTGTGAATATACTGTCCTTTTTTAATCTATTCTATTATTGATGGGCATAGATACTTCCAGTTCTGGCTGTTATTAGAATTGCTACTGTGAACATTCTTGTACAAGTCTTTTGGCTCATATCATACCATGCACATGTCTGTTGGGTAGCTACCTAGGAGTGCCTAGGAGGGGGCATTCATGGATATGACATGCTCGGCTTTGGTAGTTATTGCCAAATAGTTTTCCAAGGTGGTCATATGAGAGTTTTTTACATTTTCACCAACTCTTGTGTCCGTCACCCCCCCCCCTTTTTTTTTAATTTCATTTTAGCCATTCTGGTGCTTGTGTAGTGGTAACATATTATGGTTTCAATTTGCATTTCCTGATGACCAGTGAAGGTGCGCACCTCTTCATGTGCTTATTGGCCATTTGGATATCCTCTTTCATCTTTTTTCTATTCAGGTCTGACTTTTTCTGTATATATTCTGGATGGAAGTCCTTTGTCAGATAAACATATTATAAATATCTTCTCCTTTGAAGGTCACATTTTTATTCTTTTAATGATGTATTTAGAGGAACAGAAGTTCTTAATTTGAGTATTATCCAGTTTATCAAATTGTTCTTTTATGATTAACTCCTTTGTGTCTTCAAAAGGAGTCTTTGTCTACTCCAAAGTCACAAAGACGTTCTCCTATTTTTCTTATGCAAAACTTTGTTATTATATCTTTCTTATTTAGAGTTGCAGTCCATCTGGAATTGAATTTTGTGTGTGGTGTAAGGCAGGGGTATACATGTACTTTTCCCATGTATATATCCAGTGGACCAGCACTGTATGTTGTGAAAGACCATCCTCCTTCCTGCAGTGTTGCCCTTGTCATAAACCATATGATCTTGTAGCTGTGGGTCTGTTTCTGGATTCTCTCTCTGTTACATTGGTCAGTGTTTTCACCCTCGCACCAAAACCAGGTTGTCGTAAGTACTATACCTTTATTATAGGTATTGATACATGGTGGGCCAAGTCCTGTGGCTTTATTCCTCTTTGTCAAGAGTACCTTGGCTATTCTTGGCCGTTTGCATTTCTGTATGAATTTTAGAATGAGTTTGTCAATTTCCACAAGAAACCTACTAAGATTTTCTTATCAGGACTGTGTTGAAACTACAGATTAATTTAGAAGGAATGAATTCCTTTACAATATTAAGGGAAGAATTAGTATGACGAATTCCTATACATTACCTGTCTAGATTCAGCAGTTGTCGATAGTGTGTTGTATTTGTTCTACACACACACACGCACATATATTTTGTTTGTTTGTTCTTATTAAACCCCATCATAGTAAATTACAGTCATCATAGACACTTTTCCCATGAACGTTTCAACATGTCTCTTCAAAATCTCAGGATAGTCTCCTCCATACCACAATTCCATTTTCACACACTGGAAAATTATTCCCTAATTTCTAGTCTATAATCAAATTTCCTCACTTGCCCTCCAAATATCTTTTGTTGTTCTGAGTTTTTTTTCCCCAAAAAAAAACAATCCAGGCAAGGGTCATGCATTGCATCTGTTATGCCCCCAAAATCTCTTAATTTACAACCATCTCTCCTCTCTTATTATAAGTGACATTGACTTTGTGTAGAGATCAGGCCAGTGGTCTTGCAGGTGTTCCACATTCTAGATTTGTCTGATTGTCTCCTCGTGGTGTTATTTACGTTGTTTCCCCACCCCCGAACCTCCTGGAAACTGAAACTTACATGTGGCCTTGATTTGATTCTGATAAACCTCACTAAACCTTCCTGGGGTTTCCTTCTCTGCTAGCCCTTCTCAGAGTGAGTTGTGTTAAGGGCAGCAGGCAGGAGAGTGGGTATGTAAAGCTTTAGTGCCTGCACACAGCAAATGCTCAGTACAAGTACATGGTAGCAGCTCTTACTGCTTATCCCTGCCTTAGACCAGGCATCTTACCCCAATGTTTGTTCCCAGGAAATAGGTTCCCTAAGGCTTCTCCTGTCCCAGCCAGGCAGCAGAGGCTTCGCTGCAGCTGGGGCTCCTGGCTTTGTGCTGCCTTGACCATCCCCCACCTTTCTCTCCTCCCACCTTCAGACAACACGGGCAGTTCCACGTACCGGCCGCCCCCTCGGACCCGAGAGGTCATGATCAACGGGCAGATGGTGAAGCTGAAGTACTGCTTCACCTGCAAGATGTTTAGGCCACCCCGGACCTCACACTGCAGTGTCTGCGACAACTGTGTGGGTGAGTGGGAGCCAGCGGGTTGGGATGCAGTGTGAGGATCCCTGAGAGAGACCAGATCCTGGGGATGAGGGGCCAAGGGGGAGACGGTCTGAAATATCCAGGGCTGGGCAGGAAGTCTGATTCCCCCAGATTTTCTCTACCTGAGGAAGGTGAGGGGCTCTGAATATGGCCAGAGGTGTCCTGGCTTCAGCCCAGGGTTGGTGGATTCCTTTCCCCCAGTTCTGATGTGTGGGGCGGACACAGAGAGGCTCTGAACCCCTTCTCCCAGGCTCAGCCTGGTCCCCAGTAGGTCCAAGTTTCCAAGAACCAGAGGCTAGGGCAGTAACACTCCAGATGTGTTTGGGCTGAGAAGAGAACGCTGTACCATCTGGTGGCCCAGGGCCCACCATACTAAAGGACTTTGATCAGATTCCCAGGGTTTGGAAGGGACAAGAATCTAGGAACAGAGGAGTTTAAGCTGGAGAGGTGTAGAGAATGTAACCAGGGTTGGGATCTCGGCTCCTGTCCCCACCTGCAGTGGTTGCTGGGGAACCAAATTCTGTTTGGTCCCCTCTCCCCATTCTCCAGAGGCCATGTGGCTCCTATGGGGACTGGGGGTGGCCCCTGGGAGGGTGTTGTAAGAGAAACGCTGTGTGCGAGGACTGGGGAGCTGAACCATGGTGACTGTGCACAGTTCTTAGGGCGGTGAGCTCATGAGGCCAGCTCAACAAGAGAACAGTAGGGAACACCCCATGACGGCAGGCTGTGGAGTGGGTGACTCAGTGGGCATCATTCATCCCTGAGAATCTGCCCCACCCACCCCCTGCAAAGGGCGCTAGCCCTGGCATAAGATCTCCAATGGGCCTGTGACCCACATTCCTACAGGGGACTTTCCTCACTAGTCTGGGTGTGACTCCACTTCCAGAGACATAGCACTGCTGTGAGCTCAGCCCTCTGACCTGGCCCAGCAATGCTGCTGCTCCAGGAGTTACCTAGCGGCCCAGTCCCTGCCCCGGCCTCTAGTTACAGAGAAGAGACGGTTCATTGGCTGTCTGTGTATGGCCGAGGTAGCAGGTCAGGCGACATGTACTTTTTGTGGGTCTTCTCTGTACCAGGCCCTGGGGCTTCAGCATGGTTTGAGGCCAACACAGCCACCACCCCGTGGAGCTTATAATCAAGCAGGGGTAATTGGCCAACTCATCAATGATAAAAACACACACGGGCAAAGTGCTGCCAGAGAAGTGCCAGGGCAACAGGGGCAGATGACAGGGGCCCCCACCTCGCCTGGGGTCAGAGCCTCTCTTAGGAAATGGCTTTGAAGCTGAGACATGAAGGAGGAATCTCTGTTCACCAGGTAAAGAGACAGGAGAAGCAGTGTGAGCCAGTGGGAACAAGTGTACAAAGGGCCAGCAGCAGGGTGTGTCCAAGGAACTGAGAGTTGGCTAGTGTGGAGAGAGTGAATGGGGTGGGAACACCCCAGCTGGGGGTGAGGCCTCCAAGCACCTGTGCTGGCTGTAGGCCCGGCAGATACTAACCGTCTCCCCTTGTCCTTTTCCAGAACGGTTTGACCATCACTGCCCCTGGGTGGGCAACTGTGTGGGAAGACGGAACTACCGCTTCTTCTACGCATTTATTCTCTCCCTCTCATTCCTGACAGCCTTCATCTTCGCCTGCGTGGTCACCCACCTGACATTGCGTGAGTCGGGGGAGGGGGGCAGGAGGAGCAGACCAGCTGGCACTGCCAAATCAAGGGGCTGTGGTCACCACCTGTCTGAGCTGTGTCCCCTCCTGTTTCTTCCTTCCCAGGCTCTCAGAGAAGCAACTTCCTCTCCACTCTGAAGGAGACACCAGCGAGATATCCTTTGTCAGCTAGTTGGTGCCCTGGTGGAAACACGAGGCCCCATCACTGTGGCGGGTCCCCACGTCTCATCTGTAAACACAGGGGATTGGTGTAGAACGCATGCTTGTCCAATAGAGTCCAGTACACCAGCTGCTTCTGTTCACAGTACTCTGTGCTGATCCTTACTGGTCCATTGCGGGATCAGGGTGGCCACTCCCAATACTCCGTGCGGATCCTAAATGGCATATTATGGGGCCAGGGTGGCCAAGAGCTCTCAGGAGTCACAGTCCTCTCTTCAGAGGCTTGGGAGAGAGCATGTCCTTTAAGACACCACCAAGCTACCTAGAACATGTCATTCCTGCAGTTCTTTGTGTCTCATTTCCCTCTGCCACACAGCACCTTGGTCTCATCCTTCTTTTGAGGGTGGCTCCCACACCCTCCTTAAGGCTCAGGAGATGAGCCTTCTGAGAAGTGGCAAATGAGCTAGAGGAAGGGCTTGGTTACAAAACATTTCTCCTTTCTGGGGAAATAGTTCCATAGGAGGCTAGGTGAGAAAGGCCAACCACGATCAGCTCCCAGGCCCAGGGGAGGCTCCTTGCCCCACACCCGCAGCTCTGACCCCCATGTGAGTCCTTGACTTCCTGCCCACTGTGCTGGAGCTGGTGATCTGCTTCTTCTCCATCTGGTCCATCCTGGGCCTCTCAGGGTTTCACACTTACCTCGTTGCCTCCAACCTGACAACGAACGAAGATGTGAGTAAGGCTGGAGTGGGCGCCTTGCTCCTGGGCAGGATCCTCTGAAGGAGGCAGGGCTGAGGGAGGCAGTAGCTGCCATGGTGCAGCCCTGACCCAGAGACTGCTGGGAAAACATGGGCGGAGGCATGAGGCAGCCACATTTCTCCTTCCAGGGTCACAACTTCTGGGGCTCCTACGTGCCTTGGACCCTCAGTGCTGGTGCTGAAGGCCCCAAGTTGCTTTTCTCCACAACCCCATGAGGGGTGGCACACACACCATAACAGTCATTATGTGTGGCCAGCACATTACTGTTTACAGAGTTCATTCAGCTCCCGTCATCTCTTTGGGGCATTTTGCCAACCCTGAGGCAGAAGTAATGGGGGTACATTTTCCTCATTTGACACATGAGTGACTTGTCCCAAGGTCACATGACTTGGAAGGGGCAGAGCCAGGATTGATGCCCAGAAGTCACGACCATGTTTTCTGTGCTCTGTCACGCTGCACTTAGAGCCAGCAGAGACTTGACTGTTCTCAGGATGTCCCTAGGGCTCCCAGAGGTATCCCTATAGAAGGGAACAGCCAGGACAGGACAGTGGGTCTCCATTGACACTCCCTACCTGCTGTTACACAGACCTCCACCAACAAGCATTGTTTGAGCACCCACTGTGTGCTTAGCCCTGGGCAAGACCTGACCTCCCCTGGCCATCTTCGCAAACAATAGAAAAGCAAATGAGAGTATCTCTTCCAGAGGTGACCATCTGATGCAGATCAGAGACCTACCATCTGGTAGAAAATACATTCTTTGACCTTCACCTCTCATTCTGGGAAACTGAACACACATGACAGTGTGTCATGAGCTGGGTGATGGGTAAGGAGCAAAAATGACATCAACCAGCATCTTCCACAGTGGTTTCCTGGATCCTGATTCTATAAGATGTTATTAGGGGCTACACGCAAAGGGGCATTGTGGCCACATTAGTTCAGAGCACTGGGTTAGAGTCAAGCGGGTATTCTTTACTGCAAACTCCACAGCATCTTCAGTAGCTGACTGCACAGAGCTAGGATGGCCAGGATCTCATTTAAGGCTCCAGCAAGGCTGTCAGAGAGTTGGTATCATTGCTCCTGTTTCTCAAATGAGGATTGAGACTTAGTGATGATCTGTCCGGGGACATACAGCTGGTTGGTGGCGGGGCCAACGTTCACAGCCAGGTCAGCCTGAGCCCTCTGCCCTTGTACTGCCCTTCCTCTTGGGTGGCTGGCCAGGGGAAGGGAAGATTCACCCAAAAAGTTTTGTGAAGGCTTCTCTTTAGCTCTGCTCTGTCTTCTGTCCTAGTTGGGGGCTTCCTAATCTGTACAGGGTCCCCCACATCCTCACTGAATGGCCCTGGGTTAAAGTCATGTCCTCTTGTAGTCTAACCAGCTTTCCCCAGCCTCTAGACCTCCCTCCTAGAAAAGTGAAGCAAAGGGAGGTACCTGACCCAGGCCGCCTCCTTGCTTGTAGATCAAAGGCTCATGGTCCAGCAAGAGGGGCGGTGAGGCCTCCGTCAACCCGTACAGCCATAAAAGTGTTATCGCCAACTGCTGTGCTGTGCTCTGCGGCCCCCTACCTCCCAGGTAAGCAAGAGAGAAAGGCCACAGTGTTTGGCCTGGCAATGGGGGATGGCCCTATGAGGTCCCACTCATCTCAGAGAGGGTCTGGGTATGAGCTGACCCCCCCCCCCCCACACCACAGACACCCTCTGTCAGCGATCCTCTGGTGACGGCACTCAGGGCCTTTGTCAGATAAAAGTTTTGTGGAGATTTGTAATTTTTAATCCCATGTGCTCATTGTAGAAAAAGTTAAACACAAAATTTTAGAAAGAAGTGGATTAGATATTACATGTAATCCTACCCACCAGGGATAACTACAATAAAAATTCTGGCCAAGCTTGAGCAACGCTGCCCTTCTGGTGCCTTAACTGGGTGGGGCCTCCACCCTCTATCCTGGCAGATAACCGAGGTGGCTCAGCCCTGCTGGAAAGCTCCCTGTGTCCATCCTGACACCAGGGGGCGCCAGAGTGCCAGAACGGAAGTTAACTTACAGACCACACTGCTGAACTAAGACTTCACCACAGACTCCCCCCAACACCCCTGCCACCCATCCTGCCTTGGGGAGAGACACAGTAGAAATCTCACTGTCCCCAAATGCCCTTTCATTGCTTTAGACAGGTGGATCAATCCAAATAAACTGTGGCCAACAGCGAGGTGACGAAAGGGTAAAGAGAGACCTTCTAGAAAGGCAGGGTCTTGAATCTCCAAGTTGAGAGCAGCTCCCTTGTCCTCAGACTTTCTGGGGCTGGGACTTTTCCTTGAGTGGACCCTGTCCTCTGCCCTCTGGGCTGCTCCAGTAGTGACTGTGGTGTTGGACAGAGCCCTCATGTGTCCCTGCTTTGTGTTTGGAAGCCTGATTGACCGGAGGGGATTTGTGCAGTCTGACACGGTGCTGCCCTCGCCCATCAGAAGTGAAGAACCAGCCTGCGGAGCCAAGCCTGATGCCAGCATGGTAGGAGGCCATCCTTGAATGGGGCTCAGTACTTGCCACCTGCTGGCCTGTCTGCCCTTCCGCACTCACCTGCTGCCCTCTACACCTGCTGGGACCCTCCCCATTCCGCCTGAGGGAAGCAGAGCTGCCAAAGACTCAAGTCTTTTCGTATTTATTTCCCACCTCTCCCCAAACTGTTCCGTGGCTGTACCTTCTGCTCCCCAAACCCAGGTCCCCATGGCCTTGGGCACTAGATTCCCCCAGCTGATCAGTGGCAGGAATGACGAGAGAGGCCAGAGCCTCTGAAAGCCACCAAGGGGACCACGCCTGGTCTCTGCCTGTGCCAGGATGAGCCCTATGTGAATGAGGGTGTGAGCTGAGCGCAAAGCCGCCCAGTCAGGAGAGCTCCTGGAGCCTTTCTAAGCCAGGTCCTCGGGGCGAAAGGTGGGATAATGAGCAAAGTCAGCTCTGGACAATGGGCTGGGCTGTGGGAGAGGAACCCTCCAAGCCTCCGCGGGCTGCTTTGGTGTGTGGGCTTCTTGATTCTTTTTGTGATATATATATATATATATTTTTTTTTTTGTATTGAGTTGGCCAATGAGATAGAGCTGGGGTTCCAGGTAGAGAGGGTAGAATTGGGAGTGGGAGGGCAGCCGTCTATGTCAGAGGAAGCTGAACCAGTCAGCCAGCCAGGCACCCAAAGCCTCAGCTCCTTTGCAGTTCCTGGGCAGTGCACTAGGAAGGGGGCCTTGTCCTCCCCCTGCCTATGGAGGGCTCTCCAAGGGATCCTAGCCGGCCCACTCCACGTCCCTCCCAAGTCAGGCCTGGGCTCCGGCAGGTTATAATCATGCTGGCAATACTTGAAACGGGTTTATTAATGCTGGATATTTTGCACAATTTTATAGACCTCTTTTCTACATAGCATTTTTTAAATAGAAGGAAGAAAAAAAAAAAAGCCACATTGCTGTCTGTGTAGTGCCAGGTTAAAGGTTATCAGAAAACAAGTTGGTTTTAATAACTTTATTACAGGAGACCTTCTGGCTATGAGTGAGCGAGTGTGTGTGTGCATCTGTGTGTGCCCGTGCACGAATGTGGCTGGCTCCCCCTTCCCCACATCCCCTGGGCTGCCCCCTCCCCGCTGGGCCCCTTGGGTGACAGGCGGCAGCAGTGGAGCGGCCTGTGCCATGGGGGTGGAAAGCATGTGCATTGGTTTCTAGAGATTCCTGGTTCCCCCTGGGGCTCAGCCCCCACCCTCCTATTCGACTTCAGACAACCAGCAGGGGGGACTCTGCCACCACCCCACCACCACCCAGCCCCCAGGTTAGGCTTCCAGCTGAGACCTGCCCAGACAGGCTGAGGCAGGGCGTGGTGGGTGGGGTGATGGCAGTATGGGGAGTGGCTGCCATCCTACAAGCCACACATCCCCCTCCCAGATCTGAGGATGGGACCTAGTACCAGGGACTAGAGATCAAGGTGTCTGCTAGCTGGGGGCTTCCATCCAGAGAAGAGGAAGGAAGGGGTGGTGGCCAAGGCCAGTGAAGATTGGCCTAAACCTAGGCTTGAAACTCATAGGATGTCCTTCTCTACTGGGAGCTATAGTGTCTTACCAAAATAGATAGAAAATTGTCCCTATGTCTCCCTCCTTTGCCCTTTAAGTGGGTGACACCCTTGGAAAGTGACACAGGAAGCCCCCAGATCTTGCCCTTCTTCACTCCAGAGGCTAGTGTGTCATAGGGCTGGGAAATGGCAGCCACAGAGGAACCTGTCTGGGAGAAACAGCTTCTCCCCAGCCTCAGTGCCCTGGGTCATCGCTGCTGCAGTGGCCCTGGGAGGTGGGGAGGGGGCCCCACCTGTCTTTTATTTAAGCCAGTATTCTTTGTTCCTTGCCTGTAATAAAACTTTTGTTTTTAAGAGTTGATTTGCTTTGGTTTGGTTTTTATTTGCTTTTCCTTTGCTGAGGCCCCAGCTGACAACCCTCTGTTCTTTCAGCCAAACTTGGGTCTTTCCTGGGGAGACAGAGAGAGGCAAGCAACCTGGCGATGTGACCAAAGTTCCCACCTCACTGGTGCTCTCTCTGGTGGAGGCAGAGCAGGGAGGGCTGCAGCTGGGCCCCCATGGGTGTGAGAGATGGGCTCATCCTGTCCCCTGTTCATCTCCTCCACCTTCCCCTGCCTCGGGGGCTTAGAGACCCTCAAGCTCATCTTCCCCGCTGCCTTTCCTCCTAATTCCCACTTACTTGTCCAGCTAAAAAAAAAAAAAAATTATGAGACAGTAGATTCCAATTTGAGAGCAGGACCTCCCCAGCTACCCCCCACCACCTGGGCAGCAGGGCCTGTTCAGACAACTCGTAACACTGGCCCACCTCTCTGGTATCTTCCCCAGGAGGACACCTGTCAGGATTTTGCCATCTCCTGCACAGCCTGAGGGGAGCTAACAGGCCCCTTTGCAGAGGGTTAGCTGGTAAGACTGTATCTCTCCTGTTGGCCAGCACTGCCCACTCCCCTCACACGCCATCTCATCCTCATCGCATGCTCACCAACCCCATGGATCCCACTCATCTGTCTGGTGTGTGGTGTGGTGTGGTGTGTATGCTGGCGGTGGTAGGACCCCCAGGGCTGCCCCCTAAGCAGGAGGGTCAGGGTGGAGGGGCAAGGCTAAGCGCCCAGCCCCATTCTGGACTGAGGAAATATCTTCACACACACCCGCTCTCCAACTGGAGCAGGAGGTCAAGGGTGAGGCTGGGGTACCTGCTCTGAGGTGCTTGGGCCTGTTCTGGTGACGTCCTGGTGTGCAGGGTCCCTCGGTCACTAACACTCCTGCGTCCTGGCTTTCTATCCCTGCTGAGCTTTCTCACCTGCCTGTTTTCTCTCCTGCTTCGTTGCCTGCTGCCCCAGCCCTGGCCCTTCTCTGGTGGAGAGGCAGGTACTATGGCAGGCCTCCTCTTGCCTCTCAATCCCGCTAACCCTCTCTCTTCTCCTTCTTTGCTGCCCTGCCGGGGATCTCCAGTGTTTGCTGGGGCTTAAGGACCTCCTGAGGACCGCTGCTCTCTGCCTCTCCAGGAGTGGCCTGGGGGGAGCCAGGCATCCGGCACCTCTACCTGTCTAACCTGTGGCCCATCTCCACCGTCTGTGCCTACAGGGTCTGCTCCCTAGCCTGCCCCACAAGTTTGCTCTCTAGGGCCCCTCCCATAGGGGCCAGGGGCTGGCCTCTTTGCCCCTGCCCCCACTCCATGCCAGTCAGAGTGTAGAAAGCCATATGCAGCTGTCAGCACAGTGCAGGCACCCTGCTGAGACTCTCCCTCCCCACCTCTGCTTTACTCCCTCTTCCCCAGATTGGAAAGATGTCAAGACTAGGAATCTTGCCTTACAGCCTGACCCCCCCACTAAGTAAAATAAAAAGAAACAGGTATAGCCATAGTCAAGCTGAGCAGGTTTCTTCAGGAGCCCTCTGGGGTGTTGATGACGCTGCTGAACAAGTTTGGTGACTGCTCTAAGCACAACTGACTTGCCGCTGTTCCCACGGCCCACTCCACCCCCACCACCTGGAGTAGGTAGGAAGCCAGGAGGCTGCTGCCCCTGTGCTCCAGGCGCTGGGGTTGAATGAGCCCTGCATCACCCAAGCTCTGCTTTGCCCCTGTTCTCCAGAGGAACTAGAGGAAGCAGCCCAAGCTAGGGAATCAGCTGAGCCCAGGGCTGGGGGCTGCTTATCTGCTGTCCTGTACCCTGCACCTTTTTTTTAACCAAAATAAAGATTCCCCTCTTCTTGCCATGTCCTCGCTGTCTGGTGCCACCTTCACTTTGGGCCTGGGGTGGGGCCTGCAGTGGGTATGGAGGAGAACACCTGGCTTACCTCACCTCGAGCTTTGTTCCAGCCTGTGAGTGCTGCTCTGTACTAGGCTCTGGAGAGTAAAAAAAGAGAAACGATGAAGCCAGAAGGAACAAGAGAGGGGTGGCCTTTGCCCCTCCAGAACTCCTGGTCACGGTTCTAGAGACCACCCAACCCCCAGCCTTAGCTGACCTCTGAACTCTGAAAGGGCCCAGCCCAGGCTGAGACAGAAGGATTAACTCCTTTGTAACTGTCAAACGCCCCTGAACTGAGCCCAGCCCAGGGTAAAAATCTCACGGAGCCGTCTCTCTCCAGCAGCCGCTCCGCATTGAGACACACACACACAGTGTGCCAAGAGCTAAAAAATAATTACAGCTACCAGCTACCAAGGACTCGGCAAGTGCCAGGCCCGTTTTCTCACCTTAACCTGTGGGGAAGGTAGTGTCAGCCTTTTTACAGATGAGGGAACTAAGGCTCAGGGAAGTCACAGGACTTACCCAGGATCACCCAGCTGATAAAGCACCCAGTCCAGGATTTGAACCTGATCTCTGCCCAATCTCTGACCTGTCTGCACTACCTGAGGAATGAATGAGGCTTCTCCAGGAGGATGAGCATCTCAGGGGGAGAAACCCTAAAAGAGAAGTCAGAGCCAGCAAGGGGCTGAGAGGTAATACGGGCCGGCCTCCTTATTGTACTGACTGGATAGCTGAGGCTCAGAGGCAGGAAGGGACTTGCCCAAGGCCTGTAACAGAGCTGGGATGCAGTTCCACACCCTGACCACATTCCATTGTCTTTCCCCAAATTCCAGTCTTCTAGAGTGGATTGGTCTAGGAGATATGGGGTCCTTTAAACCATAGTGCCTTGAGGAGAAAGAGAACAGCTGAAGTCACTTAAAATTTATCCAGTGTTCCCACCCAAAGGCAACTAATGCCATAAGCTCTTGGCTGGATAACTCTGGCTCACAACTCACCAGGGGAAGAAGATGCCATAGCCCCCTCTGGTCACCTATTGAGTTTGATCATTCCATGACAAAAATGTCCTAGAAAATTCTTTCTGGAATCCGACCAGAATCCCTCTTGCTACAATCAGAGAGCCCTGTCCTCTGTTCTCAGTGAAGTTAAATAGCAACTGGTTGCTGGGTTTGTGTGTCACAACCCTTCAAAGTCTGTTATTACCAGCTGAGAAGAATTGGTTGTGGGCCCAGAGGCCTTGAGCCTGCCGGTGGGATGGACGCTATGCAGAGGGGTGGGGAGGTGGGCAGGATGAGGAAAGCCCCTTTGGGCTGCAGCCCCAGCTCCTGTTCTGCTGACTCAGGTGGCTGACTGTGGAGCTCTGTGCCCTGCCAGGGCCTGCTGCCTCCTGCCCACCTGGGCTCCTAGACTTGGGAAATGGAGGCCCGGAGGCAAAGGGAGGTGCCTGAGACAGGAACTGAGTCAGGATCAACAGGCCAGAGCCAGCCAGAGGTATCAGGCAGCAAGGCTCCCAGATTCCTCTATGAGCTTCAGCAGATGGGGGCCAGGAGTGAAGGGGCTTCTCTTCCCCCGCTCAGGGCTGTGCTGAGGGCATGGAGCTTGTGGTGAACCACCACCAGGTCTCCTGGTTTAGGTGGTGAGGAGAGAATGCTCCCTCTCTAGATACAGAAACAGCTCCAAAGTTCCTAGACGTGCCAGGCTCTGCCTTCGAGCTTCCTAGTGTACCAAGGTCTCCAGCTTTCCCCTAGGACTTGGGAAAGCCCAAGCTGGCTGATGAGTGCCAAGTAAGGTCCTTGAATGTCCTAGATGGTGAAGGAGAAGGCAGGGCTGAGCACATCTGACCACTTATCCATCTTGAGAGGGGAGCCTGTGGGCAAACCCTTTTTACCGCCATGGACACCCGGCTGGACAGGGTCTGGTCTTCAGCAGAGGCCTGGTTTGGGGCCCTTCCTCATTTCATAGAATCCTGCTCCATGTTAGTGCTTTGTGTGTATGTTTACAATAAAGCTGGCTGAGTTTTTTCACATAATAATAGTTACCATCCACTCTGCTAAGTGCTTCGATTAACTCATTTGAACCTCAGAAGTCCCATTTTACATGTATAGAAACTGAAGCTCACCAAGGTTAAGTAACTTGACCAAGGCCACACAGCTTATACAAATTGAGCCTAGGCAGTCCCATTCCAAAGATTCTAGACTCTCTCATTAAAAAAAAAAAAAATGTTCATGATTGAAAATTTGGAGAGAATAGGAAAATCAAAAGGAAAAAGAATCACTCAGCATCACTACCTAAAGATGCCGTCTGTAAGCTGCTGTTTTGGTACATTTCCTTGCCATCGTCTTTTGTGTCAGTGCTTTGATTTAAGCAAAAGCCTTTGGGAGGTCAAACCTAAGTTCCCTGCCACCTCCTTAGAAAATCTGTAGCATCAGCCTTGGCATGTCTCTACTCTCCCTCGTGGCAAAGAGGCAGAGCTCAACTTTGGGCCTCAGAGTTCTGGCCTAAGTTTCCCTCCAGGAGGGGAAGGTGGGTGTTCAGACACTAAGAGGAACCAGGGGAGGCCCAGGCCTATGAAATGGTCTGGCTTCAAGGATTAGGCTGGTAGAATCCCTGAAAGGGAAGCCCCACCCCAGACTCCCGTCTGAGCTTTGGCTAGGGGTAGGACAGATAAGCAGGAACCCACCCTCATAGGCTCAGCGCCAATACCCTTAGGTGAAACTCTTGGCTGACTCAAGGACAGGGGCCCACTGAGCAGGGATAGAAGGTTGGCAAGGGAGAAGTCTCCATCTCTGAGACCTCTGTCAGGGGTCAGAGGTGGGGCCCTGGGCAGTGGCACAGGGAAACTTCTGAGAGGCAGGTCTGGGGAGACAGCACTCAGCTGGGATTTCTGCCCCATAAACCAAAATGGTATATGTCACCACCACCTTCTCAGCCTATCTTTCTCCTCAGGTTGCCGGCATCCCCCCTGCGGGACCAAACAGGCCTGAGCACCCAGGTGGCCTGCTTCCCAACCTCTGACAGAAGGCAGGCTGAGTCAAGCAGGAAAGTGGGACAGCCAAGGAGCTGGGCCCTCACCCTCCATGAGCCCCACTGATACATGATGGCAGGCAGCTTCAGGAGGGGGGGGCATCTGGCCTGCCATCGAGAGCCAGAGGGTAAATCCTCAAACAAGTGGCAACAGGCCACTGACTTGAAAGAGAAAATTGTGCTGTGATGGGGAAGGTGTCTGACAAACCTACTGGGTGACTAATTACAAAGGCTGGGTTGGAGCGTCAGTGGCCGCTTCTTAAATACCTCATTAAGTGGCACCTTGAAAGCTGCCACCCCTGCATTCTGGGAATTCAGAGGGGACAGGACCCTGAGGAGCAGGGATGGATTACCCAATAAGCAAAGTACACACAGGCTTACTTATGCTTACTTACTAATCTGTAGTGCACAATTTACATGGATTTCACCACATTAAAGAGCTGTGTGACCCTGAGCTAATCTCACCCTTCTCTTATACTCAGTTTTCCCATCTCTAAAGTGGGAATAATAATCACAGTGCTGCACATTTCACAGAAGGGTACCAAAAAAACAAACCAAACCCACTCCCCTCGACTCGATTCCGACTCATAGTGACCCTACAGGGTAGGGTAGGAGTGCCCTGTAGAGTTTCCAGGGAGCACCTGGTCGATTCAAACTGCTGACCTGTTCGTTAGCAGCCATAGCACTGAACCACTACGCCACCAGGGTTTCCCACAGAAGGGTAAAAAAGGGATTAAATTAGGTTGTGGCTGTGAAGATGCTTGGGAATCTCTACAGCCCTACCGAAGCATGAGTTACCTCACCTGAACCAAGGGGGAAACATGTCCAGCAGGATTAGGAGCCTCATTCTCTTGAACCTGGCTTATGGGTGCTTCGGTGGCTAGAAGGTCACTACGAAGGAGGATCCGATTTGAGAAACTGGGGAGCTACCTAACATGGGCATGTAATGGCAACCCTGAACAGAGGGGGCAGCCAGGAGCCCAGAAAGGTGCCTATGCAGGTGGGGCCCACGCCCACATTTCTGACGCTAACTGTCCTGATGACTCACCCCCTTTTACCTTTAAGGAAGAGCCGGAAAGGGTGTGGAGAGGAGAGGGAGGCAGGTCCAGGGCCCCAGTCCCACCCCCTACCCCTCCCCACCCTCCTCTGGGCCAGGCCACCCAGCCAAAAGGCAGGCACAGAGCAGGAGAGCCACAGAGCCCAGTCCGGCATTGGTCCTGAGGCAGCCAGTTAGCTCGCCACCTGTCCATCTGTCCCTAGAGCCATGGAGAGAGCCAGCCTGATCCAGAAGGCCAAGTTGGCAGAGCAGGCCGAGCGCTATGAGGACATGGCAGCCTTCATGAAGGGAGCCGTGGAGAAGGGTGAGGAACTATCCTGCGAAGAGCGCAACCTGCTCTCAGTGGCCTACAAGAACGTGGTGGGCGGCCAGAGGGCTGCCTGGAGGGTCCTGTCCAGCATCGAGCAAAAAAGCAACGAGGAGGGCTCAGAAGAAAAGGGCCCTGAGGTGCGAGAGTACCGGGACAAGGTGGAGACTGAGCTCCGGGGTGTATGCGACACTGTGCTGGGCCTGCTGGACTCCCACCTCATCAAGGAGGCTGGTGATGCTGAGGGCCGGGTCTTCTACCTGAAGATGAAAGGTGACTACTACCGCTACCTGGCCGAGGTGGCCACAGGTGACGACAAGAAGCGCATTATCAACGCAGCTCGGGCAGCCTACCAAGAGGCCATGGACATCAGCAAGAAGGAGATGCCACCCACCAACCCCATCCGCCTGGGCCTGGCACTGAACTTTTCTGTCTTCCACTATGAGATTGCCAACGTCCCTGAGGAGGCCATCTCGCTGGCCAAGACCACCTTTGATGAGGCCATGGCTGACCTGCACACTCTCAGCGAGGACTCCTACAAAGACAGCACCCTCATCATGCAGCTGCTGCGAGACAATCTGACGCTGTGGACGGCCGACAGTGCTGGGGAAGAGGGGGGCGAGGCTCCGGAGGAGCCCCAGAGCTGAGCCACGCCTGCGACCTGCCCTGCCCTGCCCGCTCCAGCCCCCACCCCCTGCAGAGAGGACTAGTGTGGGGTGGGAAGCCTGCTCCTTCTCCCTGAGTGCTTTGCCCCCAGCTCAGGAAGGCTCCGTGGAGAGGGACCGGCAGAGCTGAGGCCACCTGGAGCCAGAATATCCCACACTTCATGTGCTGTCAGGTGCTCTGACCGCTGGTCACCCCACCCGCTCCTGCTCTCTGCACCCCCTTTCTCCCGCCCTGCCCGGGAGCCGGGCCTCTTCGTCTCCCCTCCTGCGTCCCTTCTGCCCCAAGATCTTAGGAATTGAGGAGTGTCCCACCCTTGTGGCTGAGAGCTGGACTGTATGGTGGAGGCTGGGATGAGTGTGTGTCTGTGTGATTGAGTGTGTGAGAGTAAGACCAAGGATGGGAGAGAGGGAAAGCATGTCTGCTGGGTGTGACCATGTTTCCTCTCAATAAAGTTCCCCTGTGACATTCCTCCTGTCTTCCAGTTATTGGCCGTGGGCTGGGACTGGGATTGGTGTATAGTCTACGAGTCCCTGACTTTGGACCTTTGACTTAGAGTCCTGACCTCCCATGGGGCTGGCTCATGACCCACAGGTGGGACTTTGGGAGCAGTGACTCCAAAGGAGAGACCGGGGTTCAGCTCTCTCCAACAGGGTGACCTTGGGCTGGTCCCCGCTGGGACAGGTGAACGCAAAGGCTGCGCGGCGACTCTGGCTGAGGAGAGGTGAGTGGGTGCTGCAGCGCACGAGGCCGGAGAGCTCAACCTGAGAGGGCGTGAGTCTCAGGGCAGCGACGCTGGGGGACGCTGCGGTGAGCGGCACTGAGGACCCCACGTCCGAAAGCGGAAAGGAGTCCCAACAAGGGCCCAGCTCTAAGCGGAGGGAGGACGACCTGAGGCAGGGCTACGAGGCCGCCATGAAAACCCCAGATCTGAGGAGAGGCGGACGCCCCCCCCAGCCCTCGTAGATGGGGACAAAATGACACGGGGCTGGCAGGAAAAACGCAGAGCTGCGGGGAACCGAGGCCGGTCCAAACCGACCGCGCCCGCCGTCGCCGCACCAGGCAGCAGCAGCACGCCAGGGCCTGCGACCGCTTCGCGCACTCCCGCCCCTCAGCCGGCGGCTGGAGGCGGGGCCGAGGCCAAGCCTGCCCAATCACAGGAGGAAGCTGACAAGGGTACCGCCCCTAGGGCCCAATTGGCCAGTGAGGAGTGGGTGGCGGAGCGCGGGCGGCACGACCTCGTGCTGCCCCCCGGGGCCCAGCGGAAGCCGCTACGCGCTGACTGAGAGGCGCTCCCCACCCGCCCAGCTCCGAGGGGCGGTGCTTTCTCGGTTTCACTTAAACGAGTTGTCACCTGCCCAGCCCGAGAGCTGGGCTCTCAGAGCAGCGGGACGGGACGGGACGGGACGGGGAGGGGCGGGGTGGAAAGTGCAGTTCCAGCCCTTTGAGTCATCTGCACAGCCGGCGGTGCTTGGACCGGGGCTGGCGGGCAGGATCAGCTGAGTCCCCGGGTCCAGCCCTTCGGCTGGAAAAAGTCACCAAATCGCCCCCACCACACCCCAGAGTCCAGGCAGCCCTGAACTGGTCTCTAGGAGACTTGAATCGTGCCCCTGACTGGCTGTGCGAACTTGGATAAGCCACTGTACCTTCCTGAGCCTCAGTTTCCTCGTTTGTAACATAAGGGGCTTGCCCTAAAGGCTGTGTAACTCAATAAAAGTGAAAAATGTGGGTTCTGGAGTCAGACTGTCTGGGTTTGCATTCTGGCCTGCCTTGGCCAAGGCTTTTAACCTGGCTCACGTTTGTGCCCTCGTCTGTAAAAAAGTGGGAGATAAAAACGGTACCCTCCTCTTAGAATTGCTGTGCAGTTTCATAAAATAAGTGCACACAAAGTGCCATAGTACACGTTCAACAAATATTAGCTGGTATTAATCCAGCGTCAACGGTCTAGCATTTGTCGCACAATTCTGTGCCAAAAGCAAAATAATCAGGCCTTAGCCCTGAGGAGCAGCTTTACTGCCAAAGATGACTTGCATGCTCGCTGGACCACTGAGAACGCTGGTTGGCCTGACATCAACGGGTGGCTCCTCCAACTGGCAAGATTGCTGGAACTCAGTCAGCCTCATCAAGTTCCTTCCCCAGAGTTGAAGTTTGGCCACATCACGGTACTCAAGTGAAGGACTCTCATCAGAGCTAATTCTACAGGGGAAGCTGGCAGGCCCACTTTGGTGCCTTCTGGGTCCCCGGTTTTCTCCTTTTTTTCCTGAAGATGTGCTGGGTTTGTTTCAAGGTTCCAAACCAGGCAGAAACTCTTATGGCAAGTGACTCCCCCACAGCTTTGGAGGTGACCCGGTTTCTCTCACCAGACAGGTCTGGTGACTTTCTCTTAACGGGGCTGGTCCTGAGAAAGGAACTTCTTTCTTCCATTTCAGTCTCTAGCATCTGCCTTTTGGACTTTAGAGAACTCTGACATGGCTGGCCTATAATGGGGAAATAAATGAGCTACCTTAAGGCAGCATGTTGGTACTGAAGGATTTCAAAGGCAGTGGTGTGGACTGGCACATCACCAGATCAGATGGTTGTTAGGGTGGGCTAGATGCAAGCTGGTTTAGGTACCAACTTTGACCATAAGTGTCCCAGACCTTTTGTCCACGATGCATTAGAAAAAAATCTTCTCTCTCTAGAGCTAGAATCTTTTTTACTTTTACCCAAGGTGGGGTCTCAATGAGCATTTCTTGCCATCTTTTCCTGGCCTAGGTTTGACATTTAAAACGCTTCTGTCTCACTGCTACTGAGTTGCTGTTAGGTGGTGTTGAGTTGGTTCTGACTCACAGCGACCCAATGTACAACAGAATGAAACACTACCTAGTCCTGTGCCATCCTCACACTGATACTAAGTACCAACCAAAAAGATAAACTCATTGCTGTTGAGTGGATTCCCGCTCATAGTGACCCTATAGGACAAAGTTAAACTGCCCCATAGGGTTTCCAAGAAGTGGCTGGTGGATTCAAACCGCTGACTTTTTGGTTAGCAGCTGAGCTCTTAATCACTGCAGCACCAGGGGTTCCTACTGGGTACAGGGGTCTTTTAAAGGGTGATGAAATGTTCCGGATATAGATAGTGGTGAAAGTTGCACAACTTTGTAAATATATCCCAAATTACTGAATTGTATGCTTTAGAAGCGCGAATTTTATGATATGTGAACGATATCTTCATTAAAAAAAAAGAAAATCAGTGCCAGAGGCGAAGCATATAAGAATACTAAGTTCCACTGGAAATTTCATGGTGGCTGTCTTGGTCATTTAGTGCTGCTATAACAGAAATATCACAGGTGGATGGCTTTAACAAAGAGAAGTTTATTCTGTCATGGTCCAGTAGGCTAGAAGTCCAAATTCAGGGTGCCAGCTCTAGGGGAAGCCTTCCTCTCTCTGTCAGTAGGAAGGTCCTTGTGATGTATCAGCCTTCCCTTGGTCTGGGACCATCTCAGCGCAGGAACCTCAGGTCCAAAGAACATGCTCAGCTCCTGGCACTGCTTTCTTGGTGGTATGAGGTCTCCATGTCTCTCTGTTCACTTCTCTCTTTTATATCTCAAAAGAGATTGGCTTAAGACATTATCTAATCTTGTAGATCTCATCAATATAACTGCCATTAATCCATCTCATTACAACATAGTGATAGGATTTACAATACAAAGGGAAATCACATCAGTGACAAAAGGGTAGAAAATCATACAATACTGGGAAACATGACCTACCCAAGTGGACAGATATTTTTAGGGGACACAATTCAATCCATGACAGTGGCCATTCTCCCCTTCTCACTATTCTCTCCACTTGATCACTTTTTTTTTTAACCTTTTTCAAATTTCAGAGCCCTGGTGGCTCAGTGGTTCAGAGCTGGGTGGCTAACCAAAAGGTCGGTAGTTTGAATCTACCAGCTACTCCTTGGAAACCCTATGGGGAAGTTCTACTCTGTCCTATAGGGTCGCTATAAGTCAGAATCAACTTGAGGCAACGGGTTTGGTTTCCTTCAAATTGCAGGTCAAAACTTGACTAGCCACTTTTCCTCTCCTTTTAACATACACACAGAGCTTTGGCTATACTAATCCTTTACGTTTATGTAGATATTTATTCAGCTATGATTTTGTATCTACCTATTCTGCCTCTGGGTTTATAGCTACATCCCGGGATTATTTCTTATCTCCTCAATTACAGAGCTCCCCAAGAATGAAACTTTGTCCCATGCTTCTGCCTTTCTTCCCACAGTGACTCCAGCAAAGCTTTGTGTACAAGACGATACTCAGAACTTAGGTTTAAAACTATCCTTCCAAATGCTTGGAAGAAAGGTTAGTGCCAGTCCAGCTCTTCTGCTGTGAAAATTGAAATACAGCTGGTTCTGGAATGAGGCACGGCTCCTAGTCAGAGGTTGGGCTCACAAAGATTGCAGCAACCCCAGCCCTATCCTTTTTGTGCTACCAGATTGTGGTCCAGGAAATGGAGCCCAGGGCCTGCAAAGATCTTCTCCCAAGAGGATTTGTTGAGTGGTATGAGGAACATTTGCAACCTAAAATTCTCTAGAAAAGGTATTTACTCTTTCTCTTATCTATAGTTACTTCAGACAACAAAGTCCAAATTGGCTCTGTAGATCCACAGGAGGTGACAGGCCAAGACTGCCTTCTCAGAATCAGCCAGGCATCCTACGGGGCCAAGGTATGGGGTCAGACAGGCCACTGTGGCTCCTTCCAGAAAGGCCAGATACTTCTCCCCCTCACACACATATCCAATGTCTTCTCAGAGAAGTTTCTGATTTCAGTTGCTTGTGCCAACATTGCTCTTCTGACCAATAGTGCCCTACTCCTGCCTCTTCCTAGAGAATACAGTAATAAAAGCAGCTGGCATGACTACTGTGTGTCAGGCAGTTTCATATCTTAATCCTCACAGCAACAGGCATTATCATCTTTGTTTTGCATATGAGGAGACTAAGGCTAAAAAAAAAAAAAGGCTAGGAGCGGCTAAATAACCTACTAACCAAGGTTATACAAACACTTAAACATGCTCAGGGAGAACTGGGTCAGACTCCAAGCCCATGCTTTTAGAACTACAGAGGTTATTTTCAAACTGCTCAGAGGATTCCCTAGAAGTTTCCCAGTGGTTAGGGTTTCCCCTGTTTCCACATACTTGGCTAAAATAGCCACACATATGTCTGTTTTGCATATTGTAGTTTCATGAACTAAAAATAAGTTTGAAAAGAACCACATTCTGCTATGCTGCCCTGCTCCCTTCCTGGACTTTCTAAGAATCAAGAAAGCCTCCTTACTCTGCTCCAGGGCCCAGCAGATAGGAACGGCCTTAAATGGCAGTGGACCAATTTCCTGGCTCATCCACCAAGTTCAGGCTTCCATTACCTGGTTCCAATCCCTTTAAGTTCTTCACCCTGTTCACAGGGTCCACCCCCACACGCCAAATCCTTGCTGTGTGTGGGGGGTAGGGCGGGCAAATTTCTGCAGGGGAGGTCCTCATCTCCTCAGAAACACCCACCCCCCCATCCCCAGCTACCCACTGAGTCAAGAGCCAGGAATGTCTGTAGGAGCAGCAGACAGGTATGTCGCCCTGGGGGTGTCAGAGGCTGATTCATCTCTCATCTCCACCCAATCTTCTCTGTAGCATTCTCTGGGAAGTTTAACTCTTTATTTGTCCAGAGATAAAAGAGGGAAATCCCTATTCATGTGACTAGGTATAGCATTGGATACCTCAGATTATGGCATTCAATAAATATTTGTTAGGAGGGAAGGAAGGGAGGGAGGGAGGGAGGGAGGGAGGGAGGGAGGGAGAAGGAAGGAAGGAAGGAAGGAAGGAAGGAAGGAAGGAAGGAAGGAAGGAAGGAAGGAAGGAAGGAAGGAAGGAAGGGAAAGGAAGGAAGGAAGGAAGGAAGGAAGGAAGGAAGGAAGGAAGGAAGGAAGGAAGGAAGGAAGGAAGGAAGGAAGGAAGGAAGGAAGGAAGGAAGGAAGAAGGCAGGCACATTTTCCCCTTTCCTCCTCCAGAGAAAAACTTACCTGAAATTTCTTTGTCAGACTGTAGAGGAGACTGGCTTTTAGCTTAGCATACATTATGTGGCCTATGGTGTGACTTTGTGAGTTGGGGGCTGGCTAAAAGAGGACACAAATTTAAATTGTCCTGACACCATTGAGGTATGAATAATCTAAGACTCTTCCTTCTAAAGGAGAAAGGAAGAAGAGGTGGGCAGCCCAGAATAGGCTGGGTGAGGGCTCAACAGCCAGGAGCAATAAAGGAGAAAGAAAAGGAAGGAGGTGGGGGGAGAGGGGCTCCTCTGCTTGTCAGAGAATTTCCAGTCTAGGATTCTGAGATAATTGGGCCTCCCCATTGGTTTGAAAAACAGGGTGGGCCTTGGTAATGTTGGGGTGAGTTTGAAGCCTCTCCCCTTCCCCTCCCAGGAGTGTTGGGAAGGGACAGAAAATCCCTAAAATCTACCTTCCCTTCCTCTTTCTTACATACCCTAATGAAATCAGACTTCCTATTCTCAGCCAACTGTGGGTATTTTGGGAATTCAGAAACAGCTGAGAGCAGAATGGGTGTGTTTCAGGTCTGTGGACTTTAGGGCCCTACCTCTAACCTAAGCTTCTTTGTCTAGGCTGGAAGCCTTCCCAATTACCTGTGCTCCCTGAGTTAGGAATACTATCATCTCATTGTCTCCAATTCAACTCAAGGAAACACCTGTATCCTAACATCAGTGGTTACCAGTGATGACCAAAAAGGTCCTTCTAAGGCACTCCAGAAGTTATTTACAATTACCCAGTGAGGTCTGTAAGCGAGAGGACCACCTTCATACACTGTCAGTGAAAGGGTGAAGTCACTTTTCTGGAAAGCATTTTGGCAATATGAATAAAAGCTATTTCATTTGTAGAACTTTATCATAAAGAAAAAATAAGAGACTCAACGATTTGGATATAAAGATGTTAATCGCAGTACTATTTACAGTAGCAAAAAATTGGTAATGACTTATAAATAGGTTAAGCATGGAAGTCTGGATAGGTAAACAATGTTATAGCCATACAATGAATTATTATTATGTAGGCATTCTAAAGTAGGCATTCTAAAGGTGTCTCTCTCCACACACACACACACACTTGTTGCAAGAGAAGACAGGAAATTTTATATTTATATATCTCTTTTAAATGGGCTAAATGCCCTGGATTGGCACTTTTTAATGCCACATTCCACTTTAAAATGATATATAATTCAAGGCAACTAGTATGGAATGGAAACCCTGGTGGTGTAGTGGTTAAGTGCTACAGCTGCTAACCAAGAGGTCAGCAGTTCGAATCTACCAGGCGCTTCTTGGAAACTATGGGGCAGTTCTACTGTTCTATAGGGTGGCTATGAGTCAGAATCGACTTGACAGCAGTGGGTTTGGTTTGTTTTTTTTTAGTGGAACATTTTCAGTGAAAGAAAATCTTGTTTTGAGTCTATAAATTTCAAGCATCATAAATGGTCCTTTGTCCCACCAACTCCGGATCTAAAACAATCAACAAAACATTTGCTTTAAATCCTAGAGAAATATAAAACTTTCTAGAAAAAAAAAATTTTTTTTAAGCAGTAACTCCTTCCCCCCCCCCCACTGCCCCCCAGTTCCTGGTTACCACTAATCTGCTTTTGTCTAAGTCTTTATACTTTTTTAAAATAATTTTTATTGTGCTTTAAGTGAAAGTTTACAAATTCAGTCTCTCCCACAAAAACCCATACACACCTTGCTACATACTCCCAATTACTCTCCCCCTAATGAGACAGCCCACTCTCTCCCTCCACTCTCTTTTCGTGTCCATTTCGCCAGCTTCTAACCCCCTCCACCCTCTCATCTCCCTTCCAGGCAGGAGATGCCAACATAGTCTCAAGTGTCCACCTGATCCAAGAAGCTCACTCCTCACCAGCATCCCTCTCCAACCCATTGTTCAGTCCAATTCCTGTCTGAAGAGTTGGCTTCCGGAATGGTTCCTGTCCTGGGCCAACAGAAGGTCTGGGGGCCATGACCACCAGGGTCCTTCTAGTCCCAGACCATTAAGTCTGGTCTTATGAGAATTTGGGGTCTGCATCCCACTGCTCTCCTGCTCCCTCAGGGGTTCTCTGTTGTGTTCCCTGTCAGGGCAGTCATCAGTTGTAGCCAGGCACCATCTAATTCTGGTCTCAGGATGATGCAGTCACTGGTTCATGTGGTTGTGGCCCTTTCTGTCTCTTGGGCTAGTAATCGCCTTGTGTCCTTGGTGTTCTTCATTCTCCTCTGATCCAGGTGGGTTGAGACCAGTTGATGCATCTTAGATGGCTGCTCGCTAGCGTTTAAGACCCCAGACACCACTCTTCAAAGTGGGATGCAGAATGTTTTCTTAATAGGTTTTATTATGCCAATTTTAAGTCTTTATATTTTTAATTGCATACCATATTAACTGAAAAAAGCAAATCACGAAGTAATTATAAAATATCCCACATATATATCCTGTATCCCTACATATGTACAGAAAAATAAAACAAGGAAGTAGGCTATGTATTTATATATATAAAAGTACATTAGAGGTTACAAATATTAGTGATTATTTCTGTGTCATGGTATTATGTATGACTTATAGTTTTCTCTTCAATTTCCAAAACAAAAAGAAACCTTCAGAATGGTTGCCCTGTGGTGGCCATGTTGGAAGATGGTCTTTCACCCCCCATGTCTCAGCCTAAACAGGCTTCGCCAGGAACCCAGCCCTTTCTCCCTCCTGCATTGTGCCGTTCCCTCCCCATCATGTAGGTGTATGCACAAGTGAACAGAAATCTACTTTGATATCAGTGGGAGGCAAACGGAAGCTATTTACCAGAGAAGGAAACACCCTGTTGTCACACTAAGGCCTGAAAATAATGTTGTGGACTATTCCCATTCTTCTCCACTCCATGACTGCAGAGAATAAATGCTGAGGATGCTTGGATACAAGGTCATAAAGCTCTACTGACGCCGTCTAGTCCCCACGCCTGCTTTGCTTTGGTGAGAGCGAGGGCCTCGGTGAGGGGTGCACATCAAAATCTGTGACCACAGCACCCACCTCACACCCTAGCTGATGAAGGATTTGTCCAGCAGTCTGGGCGTCAGGATTCCTGGGCTCCAGGCTCCATAAATGACTCACAGCCAGCCCCAGGCTGCACCTCTTGGCCTCAGTTTCCCGGGCTTGCTCTGTTGACACTCTCCACCTACTGTGCGGGGCGTTAATAGGGCTGACGTGCTTTGAACTCAGATGAAAGAGGCTATGGGGACAGCACCCCAGTTATTATCCCCCGTACAGCCAGGCGTGGGAGCTGAGGTCGCGGCTTTTATACTGTTCCGGGCGCAGGAGCCTCCTCAGAGCCCCTTCACTCTTCTGCCTTGTGCTCTGGCTTCCGAAACTGGGAGGCAAAGCTGTCACCCCCACCCCAATGCCACTTCAGAACAGATTTTACTAAACTGAATTCTCCAAGTGCCCAAACCACCAGTGAATGATCTTCCTCTTGACTGAATGCAGCCATGCTTCCCAGATGCCTAGATTCTTTCTCCTGGTTGGCTACAGAATCTTGGGGATAAGAACTGGGACTTTTCACCAGCAAGCGTATCAAAGGAGGGACACTTGCAATTAGGAAGTCAGCAGAGTGGGCCAGGGGACGGCCAGGCTGATCGAAGTTCTAACTCATCTGTCTCCTCACTATAAAACTGGGCTTGGTAACAGTCCCTATCTTGTGTATCTCTAGGGGCTGCTGTGAGAACCACATGAGGACCATGTGTGTGAAAGCACCTCATAAAATGCCAAGCCCTTCATGTGTTAACAGGCCCGAATATCTGCAAAGAAGACTTGGGACAACAGCCTTCCCTAGTCCATCTGTCACCCTCTGCCGCCAGGCTACAACTGCAAAAGTGAGCCTGGGCTGCCACCTATTGGCAGAAAATATGACCTGCACTCAACCAGATGCAAGACCAGAGGAAGCCAGCTCCAGTATTTTTCAACTTAAGCCATCTGGACAATTTTTACTATACTCTCATAAAACTGTCATATTATATACTTAATATTTCTTCTTTAAATAAACTCACATTATATAAATAATTTCATTTTAAAGTAAGCTTTTAATCACTACTATAAATGGAAAACTAGTAACACTTGCCAAAAATAGAAAAAAACTATAAAATAAATACAATGAAAATAAAACAATGTGTTTAAAATCTAGCTAGAAAGTGCTGCCTGTGAGTGCTCAAGCTTGAGGCTGGCTCCCTGTTAAAACTGATTAAGAAAAGCACAAGACTGGAAACTGAGTGTCGATCGTCTAGTATGATGCTGTTTTCTGGGAAACACTGCCTGCCCTATAGGAAGAAACAGACTCTGGTGAAGAGGCAGCCACTGGAGGGAAGAGAGAGACATTCTTTGTTCTGTCCCGACCCCCTACGCCTGGATGGTTAAAGAAAGTTTGGAAGCCACAGTGAGTAGAAAATAAACTCTTGTAGTAAAGCACATTCCATCATTGCCTGAGTAGGGCCAGTGCTCCATGTACCTGGTGGCAGGGCCCAGAGCTCATGAGCACCAAGGATGTGGGTGGGTGCTCTGCTCGGTGCTGTTTGACACCATGTTTGGCTTTTCCTAAGAGCAGTCCTTTACAGAGCTGTCTTCTCGCCAGCCTCCAAGGTCTGGCTGGGAGGACCTGCTCTTGGTTCTGCAGTCTGCTGAGCCGTCTGCCGCCCACTGGGAGCCTCCACTTTCCCCAGAGCTGTGGTGATGAGTCTTGCTCTCAGGGCCCAGCCTGTGGCTACAGCTGCATGGCTTCCTGCTCCACTGACTGGTCCGAGGGTGTCAGGTACTTCTCCTGGATGCCCAGAGTGCTGCAGGAGGGCCTGTCAAGGCTGATAGCATAAGCAAAGGATGGGAAGCTGGTCTGGGCAGGACCTGACCTCCATGATGCTCGCCCCCCAACCATGTCTGGCATATTCCTGCCAGCCCTCTCCCTTCCTCGTAATTATAGCTTCACGCTACAGGCAAAAGGGGCCAACTGGGCCTGAGAAGCCCCCAAAAGCATCTGGACCCATGTGCTCCTATAGCACGTGCCTCCTCCCCATGTGGCTGATGATCAAAGCACTAACCCTACAGCTTTGGTTCAGTGCACATGCTCTGGAGCTAGACTGCAGGGGTTCAAATCCTGATTTTACCACTCCCTTTTTCAGCTGAAGAGTTGTTGTAAGGATTAAATGAGACAATAAGAATTGCCTAGCGTATCTGGCACAGAGTTGGTGCTCAATAATTATTCGTGACTTCTATTTTTCTGACAAGGGAAGTAACGTACAGGAGCTCAAGGAAAAGTGACAAAATTCCTGCGTGGGCTGTAGGGTGCCTCCTACCCCTCCCTGGGACAGCAGGGGAGTGGAGCAGGAAGTCACGCATCAGATTAACCTGGAAAAAGACCGTAACCCTGCAGATGAAGCACTGTGAGGTTGGCTGGCCTGAGGTCTGGGGTATGACTAGATGGTGGTCAGCCAAGAAATACAACTTAGGACATCATGGCTGTTCTACTAGATGACCCCAATGTCAGAACTGGAAATAACAACCAGGGAGAAATAGGTTTGAACTTGGGGGTGCCGCTCTGCCTCCTTTAACCCACTGCTGTCGATTCTGACTCATAATGACCGTATAGGACAGAGCAGAACTGCCCCATGGGGTTTCCAAGGGTGTAATCTTTCTTCCACAGAGCAGCTGCTGGGTTCAAACTGCTGACCTTTTGGCTAGCAGCCGAGTGCTTAACCACTGCACCATCAGGGCTCCTTCTGCCTCCTCCAGAAGCCCCAATTTCCTCATCCATAAAAGCGGGTTAATGATGATTAAATGAAACCCTGCAAGTGAAGAGCTTGGCCACCAAATGATGCTCTGGGTACCCAGACCTTTCTTTACCATTCATTATGGGGCCATCAATCAAATCCATCTCACTCCCATGGGGACCAGTCAGGGGAACCCCCTTATTTCTGTTTTGCACATGTGCAACCCTACAGCAGTCAGCTGTGGCTCTCGAGTTTAAAAAAATCATAGTCTTATGAACACTCTTCATTAGTGTTAATAAGGATTTTATCAGCTTATTTTGGTTGCAGTTTCTAATTTTTTTTAATGTTTAGGCAATCTTTTCCACCTTCCCCAAATCCTAATTTTTATAGATTCATTAATACTGAACAAGTGCTTTGTCATGTTTCGATTCTCTGTATATGCATTCTTTTCAGGTGTATTAAACAAAAAAACTTTAAAAAAATCCACCTCACCCCTACTCAAAATTACTCTCCGGAACCTGTGCCCCTCGCTTTCATCTTCCTCAGGAGGAACCAGCCCATTCCTGCCCATGTTGGCCCCGAGGATCACTCACTCCCCTTGCTTGACGTGGAATAACCTGAAAACCTTCCTTGTTTGAGGCCTGAAGCTCCGATTCCTGAGCAGGGCACATGAAGCCCCTAATTCTGCCCACCCACCTGTCTCGCCCTGTTGCTGCTCCCCAGCCAGAAGCCCTGACACCTCTGCCCATGAGTCATGCCATGCTACTGGCAACCCCCAAAATGTCTCAGTCCTGAACCCCCACACCTTCGCAATACACTGTTCCTTCTGCCCTCAGTTCCCTTTCCCTCTTAATTAGCCTGGCTAACCCTTGCTTTGAGATGATGCAACTCAAGGGCACAACCTCCCAGAAGCTTTCCTTTCCCCACCACCTCCAGCAGGGCTGACCATTCCCTTCTTGGCCAATCCCCGCCTTATACACACAGTGAAGTCGACTTTAAGTGGGTAGGGTGGGGGTCAGGGCCTAAAATCAGCATAAATGTCTATGATCAAAATTACCCTTGAAAATTCCGTAAACCATTCATTAAATATAGAGTACATGGTTTTGTGAATACAATCCTGTATAATATGTACGAATGCATAAGGTACAATGCGCAAAATATAACTATTTAAATTGCCCCCTTCCGTTTTTTGCTGAGCACATGCAGTTGAAATGTGCCGACATTAACTGCCCGTGTGAGACAGCTCCTTGGTACCTTCATCAGACACTGCACGCTCTATAGCCATTGTTTATGACTTGTCTGTCCCCTGGTGAGCTTTGTTTCTTACGTGCGAGAGGGCCTGACACAGATTAATAAGTGCTGGTTACAATTATTTCCCTTCATGCCCAGGGACTCTGGAGCCCCCCTTTGTGTCTAGCATCCTGTGTTCAGATGCTCTGAGACTATCAGCCTAGAGGGTCTGGACTTCCCTGTCCTGCCTCGTGCATGGCCTGTGACCTGAGGGACACCCTGCCCATGCCCTTGGCTTCACCTCTACTCGTCACTCACCCAGCCCTAGTTCTAAATGTCTAGCTGCTTCCTGGACATCTTCTCTGGACGTACCAGGCCCCCTCACACATAGCACACCTGTCAGCTTCCATCCCTTCCACCCCCAGGACAAACCTGACCCCTCCTCTTAGCCTTGCCTCAGTGACCAGCACAACCACTCACCCCAGAGTCCAAGCCAGAAACATGGAGTCTAAATTTCACTCCACTCCATCTCTCCCACAACCAGCCAGTCACTAACTCTCGCAGTCTCACTGCTGTGTACCATCAAGTCAATTCTGACTCATAGCAATCCTATGTCGGACTCCTAGTCTAATACCTTAATACTTTCCTAGTCCACACCCTTCTTTCTACTCTCACTGTAAATGTTTCATCCCTTCATCTCTTCTCACCTAAAGAGAAAGCAAACTCTCCTGTTCCCAAGCGCATCCCTCAAATGCATTTTCCCAGTTATGAACTGAACTGTGTCCCCTAAAAATAGGTGTTGTAAATCCTACTATACCTGTGGTTACGATCCCATTTGGGAAGTTGTTTTGTTATGTCAACAAGGTGGTATTAGTGTAGGATGTGTTTTAAGTCAATCTCTTTTGAGATATAAAACAGATTAAGCAAGAAGCGAGCACAGATGGGGGAAGATAGATGCCAGGTCACACGAGATCTCCAAGAAACAGAAGCTGAAAGACAGAGAAAGCCCTCCCCTGGAGCTGGTGCCCTGAATTCGGACTTCTAGCCTCTTAAACTGTGAGAAAATAAATTTCTGTTCCTTAAAGCCACCAATTTGTTGTATTTCTGTTATAGCAGCACTAGATACCTAAGACACACACTCAGAGGCTTTTTTCTAAAATATATATGTAATCAGGCATTCAACAATACTAGGCTGGCTCCCCACTGCCCACTTACGAGCTGAAGTCCATGCTCTTTAGCAGGGCACTCGGCTCTCCATCGTCAGCCTTGCCTACCTCCCCTTCACACTCAACACACCAAGCAACCTAGCCCCCTGTACTTCTCCCTGCCCCCTCATTTCTGGGGCTCTGTATTTGTTGTTCCTTCTAATCAATTTCCTCCCTCCTCCTCAGGTACAGCCAACTGAAGCATGTGAACATGAAAGACAATCACCAGGGAGCCTGACGGGTCAACATGAAATCAGCCATCTATAAAGCTGTGGCTATCCCTGAGCCCCATGTCTCACCCTCTTGGCTGTAGCCAGGAAGAGGGTAAGGCTAGAGAGCAAGGATACGAGGAGAAATGGAAGTCGGCTCCCACTGCAGCAGACATCATGGCCTCCAGACTTCGCTGCTCTTGGACTCCGAAGCAGTAGCCATTGGCTTTATCCGCAGCCTGCAGCACTCGCTGGATGCTCTCCTTGTCCTGGGTGGGGAAGACAGAAACAGCTCCGTGAGTGACAAAAGAGGTGTGCAGGACTGAAGCTGTACCAAACGGGTCACACTCTACCAACACACCACCCTGGATCTTGCCTCCTGATGCCTTTCTACACACAGCTTCCGTGGCCTGGCGTCCTTACACCCCCAGTGGTCTGGCTAAATCTCACCTTCTCTGGTCACCAGCCCACCCAGATCAGAACAGATACACCCCCCTTATGCACACCCACACTGCCTTGGGTTGCTCCCTCTGGTAGCTCTGATCTTGCCATCTTTTTAAAAAAATATTTTATTGTGTTTTCGGTGAAGATTTACACATTTTAGGTTCCCATCCAACAATTTCTATGCAAGTTGTTCAGTGACATTGGTTAGATTCCTCACAATGTGTGAACATTCTCATTATTTCCATTCTGGTTGTTCCATTTCCATTAATCTAGTTTCCCTGCCCCCTTACATTCTCATCTTCGTTTTAAAGTAATTGTTGACTGGTTTGTAGATCTTAGAAATGCATATTAACTCATCTACCTCCTCTTCTTGACCATGTGCCCCTTGAGGTCAGGGACTTGTTTAGTGAGGCATCTCCAGCCTGGTACAGTCCTTAGCTAACAGCGGGCACTCAGTAAACATCCATGTTATGTAACCTGGCCGTAACTATTTCCTCATCCATACGGTAGCACAGTGGTTAAGAGCTACAGCTGCTAACCAAATGGTCAGCAGTTCATATCCATGAGGGGTTCCTTGGAAACCCTATAGAGAAGTTCTACTCTAGCTATATGGTTGCTATGAGTTGGAATCAACTTGACAGCAACGGTTTTTTTTTTTTTTTTTTACTAACAGTGGTTAAGAACAGTCCATACCTCACAAGATAAAATATATATATATATATCACAAGATAGGAAGGGACAAATTAAGATAATGCATGTTCAGTCTTTGGCACAGTGCTTGGCACACAAAAAGCCTTCAGTAAGTGTTAGTTGTTACAGTTAACGTTACAGGGTTCAACTTTTTCATTTTAGAGGAGAAAGGTGTGGCATTAGAAAAAGAAACAAGTTAGCTCAATATAGAACAGACAGGGTCCAAGTCTGCTCACCCTCTTTACTAGAATCCTGCCCACCACAGTCCCTGATCCTGAAACCAAGGGGACCCAAAAATAGTCAGACCTGGGACAAAGACCACTGTCTGGGTCCACAGCCAAGGGGAAGAGGCCTCCTAGTTCCCAGTACCTGGATGTTTAGAGGAATGAAGGAGACCAGGCTATAGTCTTCAATGAGCTGCACCAGTTTCTCGTTGAGCCGGCGGTAGTGGCAGAAGAATGGGTCGGAGGTAAGGTGGTCAAGCAGGTAGGAGAGGTCCAGGACCTCTGTGTAATAGTCCAGGTTGAAGGCTAAAGTGAGAGATTAGCATTGAGAAGCAGCTGGCATCAGGCCAAAGACTCGAGGAGCACACTTTCTTCCTTTGCTTTCATTCATTCATTCATTCAACCAATACTGAGGCAGTGAAATGAGGTAAGAAGAGAATATTTGGTTTTACCTACGAGCTCTGCCATTTACCAGCTCTGCTTACCTCATGGGGCTCTTGTAAGGATTAAACGTGATTAACTCCAGTACAGACAAATGTTTGACTAATGACAGTAAGTAATGACAGTGAACATGTACCAAGAATCGTGCTCGAGCTGGAGCCAGAGTGGTGAACATGGTCCCTGCTTCATGGAGCTCACAGATAGGTAGTATCCCTAGGGCTTGGCGCACAAACTGTAAAGACTCCATAAAATCTGTTGCTGTCGAGTCGATTCCAACTTATAACAACCCTATAGGACAGAGTAGAACTTCCCCATAGGGCTTCCAAGGAGCAGGCTGATGGATTTGAACTGCCGACCTTTTGGTTAGCAGCCTGAGCTCTTAACCACTGCACCGCCAGAGCTCCATAAATGCTGACAAAATAGCAGGGTGGCCTCTTGGGTAAATCACTTTCCCTTTCTGGACTTGTTCCTTCTCAATATAAAATAAAGAGGCCAGGGTAGACAATTCTGAGGTCCCCGGTTCTGGTCTAGGAATACAAACTTCCTGCTAGGAGAAGGTAAGTGCCACTCCACCTCCTGCAACTGTCCATCTCTGTCTGGAAAACTAGAGCAGTTGGGCTGCTTGCCAGGTCTGCCCCAAAGCAAGCTGGGGGAAGCAGGCAGACAGAGATCCGGCAACTCCCTGCCTCTGCCTCCAAGCTTAAGAAGCAATTGGCTGATTAGAAATTGACTTCCCCGATCTTACAAGAAAGGATGCACTAGGCATTCCAATACACACTTGCTGGATTGCCTGACAGGTACATTTCTCCCTAAGAATTAAGAAACTGGGGCCACGTACACTTGGGACTGGATTTCATCTAAGCTAACATACTAGCTATGTGATCGACCTTGGGCTAGTCATATACTATCTCTAGGCCTCAGTTTGCTAATCTCACAAGAGCAGTGTCTTATGTGAATGACTGGGAAGAGTCAGAGCTAAAGGGGTCTAGGACCATCATGTAGCCATCTGGGCTGGAGGCTATGAAGGGGGAGACGAACTTAGGAAGATTATATATCTGAGTAAAAATAAAACAGGGCTTCTGTGCTTGGCAAGAGAGGGACCAGGACCATGGGCTAAGGAGGCCCCTACGAGGAGCTGACATACCTCGTAGGGCAGCCAGTCAGCCTTCTTGGAGGAGGCCCCTCGTTTGTCAATTTCCTAACAACTTTTTTCCTTGTTCAGTTCTGGTCATCTCAGCTATCTTCTCTAGGTTCCTTTGTGGCTGGAGATACTATCTAGGGTGCTGATGCTCCTAGCTTAGCAGAGCACTAAGTGCTGGCTATTGGGCCCCTGCCTCATATCAGCTTGCTTCTCCCTCAAGTCTACCCCACTTTGACAAATGGAACCCCCATATATCCACTGGCTGGGTCTGAAACCTGAGTCATCCTTAATTCTTCTGTCTCCAAAACCCAGAACATTATCTGGCACAGAGTGGCCCAAAATAACTGGGAGAGGTCAGAGCCTGCCTGTGGCTATTATCATCAGGCCATGCATGGTCTGAAGCTGCTTCTTCTAGCTGACATCTGTGCTTCACTCCTGCCCAGCTGCTGCCCTACTCCTTGCCTGGCGGGATCAGGGGCCCTTACCCAGCTTCCCATAGTGTTCAATGAGATCCATCTTGGAGAGGAGGTTGACATGGGGCAGCTCCACATGCAGCATGGTGGCCAAGGAGGTACACAGTACTGAAATGAACTTGGCTGGGTCTGTGCAGTAATGAGAATCCACAAGGTGGACGGCAGTCAGCTGGGAGGGAAGGAAGAGAGAGTGAGAGCAGGAAGGCACGGAATGTTAGGGCCTCTCTCTCTCAGCAGACTGGGAGCTCCTGAGGACAGAGTGCAAGCCTTCCCCATTAGTCTTCCTGCTTCTGTTTTGTACTAATATCCACCCTAGTTTCCTCCTCCCAGGGGATATGGAACATTTTTTCTTATAAGATGCCCTGCATCGAGCCACCCAGTGAGCAACTGGTTCACTTCCCAATGCATATGACTCCATTCTTCACCCTTATTTTTGCCTGCCAACTCACATTACCATACCACTGCCCACATAACCCCTTCCATACTTGCAATAACCCAGAGTTCGATAATACCCATTTTACAGATGAAAAAACTGAGGTTCAGACAGGGAAACTGACTTACCCAGGACCACATAGCAAGTCAGTGGCAGAGCCAGAACTCGAACTCACACCTGTTTTACTACAAAGCAACTCGGCCCCGCTGTGTGACACGGGGACGTGGCATCTGCCCTCCTCCCTAAGCCTCATCTGCACAATGGGCCTGCCTGACCCAAGACGCACCCTGAGGTCCCACTGCGCCATCTGCGAGAAGATGCTGCGCAGGGCGCCGTGGTGTGTGCAGAGCTCCACCTGGCCGGGGCAGTCGAAGAGGAAGTAGTGGTCGCGGAGGGGGCTGAGCTTGGCACGCAGCCAGTCCAGGTTGGCCTCCAGGTATTCCATGCAGTAAAGCAGGCCGCCATTGGGCCCAAGCTGCAGGGCGTCCATCACGTCAGCCAGCCCCACCAGCTCTCCCACATCCACAGCGCACTCGTACGGTAGCCCCTCGTTAGCCGGGTCCAGATTCACCACGGCCACGCGCCGGCCCAGAGAGCGCAGGAACTCACTCATGCCCAGGCAGTACGTGGTCTTCCCCGAGCCTGGCGGGCCAATCACCACCTGCCCGAAGGCTGTGGTCGGGGAGGCCCCCGCCATGGGCAGAACGCGGCTGCGTGCGGAGCAGAGCGGCCTAGCGGGAAAACGGCGCAGGAGCTGGGCAAACCACGAGATATGAGGGCGAGGGGACCCCCAACGCGCACTTCGCTGAAGGCCCGCCGGAAGTCCTAGGGGCCGCCTAGGCAGAACAGCCCAGGGGCCGACCGATGCAAAAGGAACAAAGAGACCGGCACTCGACTTCCGGGCGACGTCGGAAACGGCAGGGCCGGGAGAGGAAGTCCCGCCCACACGACGGCGACGCAGAGCGGCAGGGGCGTGGCCAAGCAGCCGTGGTTTTCCCCACTAAGGGATGGGCCAAGGTGGGGCCTCGGGAGGAAACTGAGTTTTCCCGACCTTCTTCCAGGCCCACGTTAGAAGAGAAACAGAAAGATCTAGTCGTAAACTTTATTCTCCTTTTACGTCGCAGGCCTGGGCCTCCTCCTGCGGAGTCTCAGCTGTCTGGTCCGAGAGAGGGACAGAGGAGTAGCGGCAGTGGACGCCCCAAGACCATCTCTTTCGGGCCCACAAATCGTCTTCCTCATCCGGTTCCCTTTAATTCTCTTTTTGGGCTTCTTGGCGACTCCTTCATAGCTCCCGAGGAAGGGTGTGCTGATAACCTTGGTTAATCCAGTTTTTCAAAGTACTGGGGAGGCAAAAGGGGCAAGCCCAGAGGAACTAGGGTTAGGAGACCAGTGAAGAGAAAGGGGCAGGTAGGGGGCTTAAAAAAAAAAATGCCCTTGAGGTAGAGAACCAGAAGGCAAGTTGAGAACAGGGCACTCTGAACAAGGTGCATTCTGTCTGCTGCAGCGACTTCTTTCTAACCGGTAGATACAGCTGGGCAGAGATGGGATCTTGCAGTTATGAGTGATCCTGACCAAGGAAGCCCCTGACCTTGTTACTTGGGTCCTGAGGCACTGTCCAAGGCACAGCTGGAGGCCCTCACAAAGGCCGTATCTGTCCGAAACTTCATACTAGTGGGTGGCTGGCGGCGGAGCAATGACTCCTGCTGGTCCTGGGGCAGGGGCTCATCATAGATTGTGGAGATGAGCCCTAAGCCAGTTCCACGGGGCCTCTTCAGTTGCCCAAGTGGCTGTAGCTTCTCTCCATGGTACCTGGATAAAGAACTCTCAGTGAGAGGGCTACTGGGCTACTGTCTCTCAGAGCCCAGTAAAGGGAATAGGAAGGGACAGGGAAATAGCTACAATATACCTGGTTTGTCCCAAAGGCAGAACCCTTAAATCTGGATCTTCATTCTTTAGCTCCCTCATCTATCCATTAACAGTGCAAGCATCCAAGGCCTCACATACTGCTTTCATTCTGTTACCACTCTGCTCAAGGACTATCAGTGACTCCCTAAGGACAATCACATTAAATCAAGTCCCATCTTCTCAAACTGAGGGGTAGGGGGAAGGACTCTCACAAGGAATCAATAATTCAGGCAGTCCCAGGGTTACTGACAAGATCCATTCCTAACGGTGGCTTTAAGTTGAATTTGTAAGTCAGTAACAGGAGCATACAGTTCTCATTCAGCCTCACTTTAGTGCCAGAAAAGGCTCAAACCCTTTTCAATGATTTAAAAGCTGCACGTGCAGCAAAAGAAGGTGATTATGATGAAGGATTTATTGCAGTGGGGGGTTGGTTCACTTGTTTCAAAGTGAGGGCAAGTTTACATGATTCTAGAGGACAAGTACAAGTTGTCGGTAAGTTGGACGTTCATAACGCAGGGACTGCTGTACTGTTAAGCCTTAAAGCCTAGTCTAAAAAAAAGACAAAGTACCAGACCTACTTTTTCCTTCTAATTCTCTTTTGAAGTTCCTCCAGTAGTCCCCAGCACCCATCCCAAAACTAGTGGGAAGATGGAAACCAAGGTATAGCCGAAAGGCTGGTTCAGGCCCCCAGGAAGCCCCACGGCCACACTCACCCTAATCCACGCTTGCATCTGGGGTGCTGGCCGTCACTATCCAAGGCCTCAGGCACCCCCGAGCACCTGCTACCCAGGCCCTGGCCCTCAGCCCAGCCCTGCCGTTCCATCACCTTTCGCCCAATGCCCTGCAGAGGAAGAGACAAGACTCAGACAGGGTTCTTAGAGGGGAAAGCAAAGAATGGGGGTAGGGAAAGAAAAGAGAGGGGGGTTAATTGAGTTGGCACAATGCTCACCTTGGTGTGGCGCTCAAAAGTGCCCACCTGGCACTCAATCACGGAACCATGCTCCTGGCCATCTCGTAGTCTCCGTTCCAGACGCATCTGGACAGAGTCTCGGGCATCTTTGTCTCCACCATCTAAGAAACCAGAACCCAGTTTGGGGGCCGGTTCTTCTCAGCAGAAGGCAGGGAAAATCAGGTTTCTAGAACCCCCTCACAAGATTTACTTATTTATTTTTATGGAGCTCTGTTATATTACCTTATCTTGCTCAGTAGCCTGGGAGTTGGCCAAGAGTAGGAACTATGTCTCCACTCTTTGATAGATGAGGAAATTGTGGTGAAGAGAAGTCACAGAGCCAACAAATGACAGAGCTGAGATTAGAATCCAGGTCAGTTTTGACTCCAGAATCTCAACTCTTAACCAGAGCCTGGGCTCTTGACCATCCTGCTCTTCCAGGGCCTGCCCACCAGACCCAGAGCTCCCTGAGCGCTGTCCCCAGGTGTCCTTCCTCCTCCACAAAGCTTATGAGGCTCTACCCACAATCGGCACTGAATATACCCAACTAGAGATGTTTGGTTTTAAGAGAAACTCTTTCAGTGGGCTACCCCAAGGGATGGTCCCTTCCCCACCCTGTCTCAGTCTCTGCTACGCAGGTCTGACTATGTCACAAGGCTGGGTCATCAGTTCTACCTCCCAGTACTACAACCCCTGGCCCATTACCTCTGTCGTAGTACACACTCATGTCCACGTCCCAGTCATCAGCTGTCTGTTCATCAAAGTCTGCAGAGACATAAAAGCATGCAGAAGAGTGGGGTAAGGATGCTCAGTTCTGTTAAGAGCTAAATCTAGAGTCAGATACATGTTTTAGAACTTGGGGCTTTTGTTTGTATTTTTAAATCTCTCCTCTGAGGAGAGGGTCATTCAGAATTGGGGCTGGCATTTTTCCTCCACCCCACTGATCCCCCCACCCCTAAAAAGAATGATTAGTTCCTCCTAAAAAATAAAGGTAAACCTCTTCCTTAGCTTTTTGTTTGGACTCACTGCCAGGGAACATACCGCATGAAACAGAGAGCCCCAAGAGAATGCAGCAGGTACTGTCTGGGTGCAGTGCCCGTCTGGGTGCTTGCATTACCTCCTTCTTCCTCCTGCCAGAACTGGGCGTCAGTGTAGAACACCAGGCCAGAGCCACCCTTCTCCCACTGGAGCTCGATCTCCTCCTCAAAGAGCCGCTCAGTTGTCCGCTCCTGCCTGGTCACATCCTCATGCAGCGCTTCATGCCGCTCCCATTCCTCACACCGGTCATCGTCCTGGTGGAAGGAGGGACAGGAGAGGTCACCTGTTGCTCTGGCTTCCTGACCTCATGCCCAGAAGGGCAGCTCAGGACACAGGCGTCATGTGAAGCTGGCCCCTTGGCTCCATTCCTTCACATTTCTCTGAGAAGCAGTACGAATTTGGCCCTGGAGGCCTGGCCCAACGTATCTCCATCCCTTGTTTCTCAACATACTTTGCCCTTTCCCCCGCAAGCCTGACCCATTCCCGTCTCTGCATTTTTGGCCATATTGTTTCCCCTGCCTGAAATATCTGCCCTCCTCTCCTCTACTGAGTTGAACCCTCCTCATCCCTCAAGTCCTACAGTCTACACGAAGCCTGCCTACACTCGGGCCCACAGCGCATTCTCCAGTCTCTGCACGACTCGGTGGTAATCAGTATGTACTGTCTGGTCCTCTACACATTGTTTCACAAGGAAAGGAGAAAGAACAAAAACTAACACTGCCTACTGTGTGACTTGCCCTTCATATAACATCCCAACAACCCTGTGAAATAAGTACCATTACGGCCATTCTGCATATGAGAAAACCTAGCTTCAGAGAAACAGTGAATCACTCAAAATAGTACACCAAAAGAGAGTGGCAGAGCCTGTGTTCAAACCGAGGTTGCCACACCATGCAGCCTCTCCAGGTGCTGGGACTCTCTTTACTGAGATTTGAGGCTTTTTGAAGGCAGGAAATAGGTCTTAGCATGTCTTTGGAATCCTGGACAAGCTCCTGGCTTATAGCTGCTTGACTGGACTTGTGGAATGATGGGATAACGCTCAGCTCAAAACTGTGTGGGTCCCTGTTCCCGTTAAATCCCTAAGAGGCTTCAGAATCACTGCTGCAGACCAGATGCTGGCAAAAAGTCAGGGTAGTACCACACTAAGGATGTAGTTCAAACGTGTTAACAACGCTGGGCTGGGAACTTTGAAGACATGGATGAACTATTTTTATTTAGAGTATAAATAAATGCATTAAAAAAAAGTTTCCCCAACAAATCACAGCTCACCTGATTTTATGGATGGACAACCAAGTTTAGAGAAAGGAGTGGAAAAAATGTCTATTTCACCGATAACAAGGTTAGAGTGGAGGCTAGTGTTGAATCCACAGACCCAAGGTCAGAAAACAGAATTGACTTCTCAACTATATATGAAAGCACATGGAGGTTAGAGACCCAGCGAGGGGGACTGGCTTCACATCTCAGCTCTGTCTCTACTTTCTGAGATGGTCTGAGAGAAGTCACTGCACATGTCTTGGTTGGCAGGTTTTCATTTATGAAATGGGACCCTCTTTTCATTCTTTCTGAAGGAATGAAAAGGGAACCCCTCTGAGAATCTTCTGATAATTGTTGTGGATTCCCTCCCTAAAGAAATGCATATATGTACATGCAAATGCAGTATTACACTCAATGTCAGGGAGTTCTCATACTCCTTCGAACCTCCTGAGGACCCCAGGTTAATTAGGAACTCTTGTAATATACAATTAAAGCTTGGTATTCTTAATGCTCTGGCCTCTCCAAGCTGCCAGCAAGGATAGGTGCCTCACTGTACTCACATCATCTGAGGGAGACTCGTCCTCCTCCTCCTTTTCCCCTTCTTCTTCTGGCCCTCCACAAGGGCTGGCTGGTGTATCTACCAGGCAGGCTCCCTGGGGTATTTCCTGACCCTCTGCCGTGTACACAAGCTCTTCCTGTTCCACAGTCTCCGAGTCCTCGTACTCAAAGGGCACATTGCCATAACGCCGGGAGGAACCTGTCTTGGGGAACTGGAGCTGCAGCTGGGTGATGATTCGGGGCGGTAGGCGGCAGGCCCGGATGAACTCCAAGAAGACCCGCAGGGGAGTCCCCACATTTCCATTGGGCATCAGCACCGGTGGGTTCAGCTCCGGCAGTTGTCTCAGATCAGCCAGGGTGAAGACTTTGCTCTTGGCCTTCTGACTCTGCAGCTCTTTCCGGGTCTTGAAGGGAAAGGAGTCCAAATCTTGGGAAGGAGAGAGAAGAATGGATCTTGAAATCCAGAAAGCCTCCAGCAACACTTGGGCCAGAAATTGGTCAAAATTTAAATTCCTTAGCCTAATGCTGTTCTTCTCTTTCCAACATTCCAGAGTCCCCTCCTCCCCTCCCTGGCCAAACCCACCTAGCAATTTCTTGCCATTTCTCATCATCTCAGACAAACACACAAGGTTTTCCATATCTGGTTCCTGCTGACCTTTCGAGCCTCAACTGCCACCAACTCCCACCCCTTTCACACCCCCATACCACGTATTCCAACCACACTGAATGATTTAACATGTCCTGAAAGTTTCATGGGCTTTCACTGCTCTGTGTCTTTGCAAATGACCCAATAAGTTAGTACCTAGAAGATCACCTAAATAAGCCTCTCTCCTCTTTTTTTTTCTTTTCTGCATTACTGTGGTAAAATGAGTTTTATGTGGCCTTTTGCTCTGGTTCTTTGGAAAAACAGCTTGAGAGATTTTCTCTCTAAGCCCCAAGCAGTTACCTTTGCCCTAGTTTTCTACCCTGGTGGGCTTGTTTCTTTTGTCCAGGCTGATTGACATTTCCTGCATAAACTGTAAACCACTGGTAGTTTGATACTTTTTGTCTGGCCTGCGCTGCAGCTTCCTCTGTGACTGGTCAATATACTTATGTAAATGAAGTGACTGTAGCCTACTAAGCAAATGAAGTGTCTGTGGCCTACCAAGAAGGCCATACCTTAAAATTGACCAGGAGTTTGCTAGTATATGTAGCCAAACCCATAGAGGTTGGCAGACAGAAAGAAAAGAAGGAAGCAGAAAGGAGAAAAGGCAAAAGAGGCAAGAAGACAGAAAAAGCAGAAAGAGGCAAAGAACCTCCTAAAAGAGCTGTAACACAGGTCAAGGGCTGTAACACTGAAGACAGCAAGAGGCCCAGAGGGGGCCCAGTGGCAGAGCCAGCATTGACAGGACCAGAAGGAGCTGTGTGCCAGAGTCACTGGTGACAGCAAGCAGGCAGAAGGCAGAGAGGCCTGTCCCGAGGGGGCTGAAAGGATTCCTACAAGGCTGAGAGGGGGCAGGCTGAGAGGGGGTGGGCTGAGAGGGGGCATGCTCAGCAGAGAGAAGGGCTGGCTTCCTTGCACAGCGAGAGAAGCAAAGAAAACTGTCCTGCACTAAAGAAAGAAGGGAGATGCTCTCCACTTCAGGGAAACCTTCCAGACCTTGCCTACATGTTTCCTGATCCCAAGTTGTACCCTGTTACTTCTTTAATACGCCACTTAAGTATGGCCTGTGAGTTCTGTGCGGCCATTGCAACAGATTATTGAAACCATAAGAGAAGGAGAGAGTGCCCTGCGAGGGATGAATGGTGTCAAAACCGGTAAAAAGGTTGGAGAGTGGAGGTATGTTTGACTACCACCTCACAGGGATCAGCCTTGGGCTGACCTTGATTCTCATCATCTCCCCTGAAGTTAGACAGGCTCTGATGCTACTACTACCATTTTACAATTACACTCAAGTTCAAGTTGAGCCTAAAGCTCTGTCCAGAAATGCAAGAAATGACCTAAACTATTAATGAGTCGGAACCAGAAAGTGTGATTTATTCTTATCACTCCCTACTTCCCAGGAAAGGTGCCTCTGTTCCAGGAGCCGTTGTCCCTGTCTGTTGTCTTTCTCATTCATACCTGATGCCTCGGTAGGTAGCCGAAGTCTGCGGATGAGACAGCGACCCGGCAACCAAGTCCCCTGAGAATCCAGCCACTGGCGGCCCGAGTACATGCGAAGAAACCTCTGGGCCTGAGCCGCTCCGCGTATGGAGATGACGCAGCAGCAGGTGCGAGTCTGGACCGGAGCCGGGTCCCGGGCGGAGAGAGCACGGGCATCGGCGTCCGAAGTCTGAGCGAGAACCTGGCCCTCAGCGGCAGGATCGATGGGAGCTAGGGCAGAGTCGGGAGCAGCCCGAGGAGGGGTTAGCTCAGGCCGATGCCGATAGTGGAAACAGAGGAAGCCACCGCCGCGCTGTTCCCGGAACTGGCTAAAGTAGCTCCGTAAGTGAGCCGAGCGCAACTCCGCGGGAATACCGCTCACTACCAAGTAAAAGGTCTGCTCCGCCTCTGCTTCGCTGGGCGCCGCCATCTTGGGTTGTCACATGATCTGCTGGAACCAACTCTCGCAAGAACCTCGCGAGCCGTAATGAGGCTTCTTGCGTAGCAGTATCTTGAGACTCACTATTGGTTAGCCGGCATTGTTTGGATTTGCAACAGGTAGTTGGCAAGGTGGGTTTTAGTGGGGAAGGACCTGGGGAAAACTTCGGGGCGATTTGGAAAAACTCACCTGAGAGATGAGATTATAAAGTTCTTTCCTAAGGCTCTGATGAGGATCAACTAAGAAGCCTGCGGGAGGGGCAATTTTTAAGATTCGCTGTTGGGGATTTCCCAAAGCTGATCTCAGTTCTTCCTCATTTCAGAGCCTTTTCAGCCATTTTTTCTTCCGAAACGTATTGACCTCCCACGAATCAGTAAGAAAAAAACATAGAAAAATAGGCCGAAGATATTTCACAGAACAGGAAACAGGCACGTCTAATTAACGATGAAAGGTTAATCAGCGTCATTAATCATCAAGGAAATGCGATGAGACCTACTTCACGTGCACCAAGTTGGCAAAAATTAAAAAAAAGTCCTCAAGTGTTGGTGACCATGTGGAGCAACTGGAGCTCTCATGTACTTTTGGTGTGAGTGCAAACTGGTAAACCACCTTGCAAAACAATTCGGCATTATCTCTAAAGCTTAAGGTGCACATAGCTTTGACCCACATGCTTATCAGAATACTTATATATAAATATTCATAGCTGGAGTGTCTGTAAAAGCAAAAAATTGGCATTTAGTACTAATAATTTCCGATATATTGAATGAAGAAGCAAGTCGCAAAATACATGCAGACTTACTTCATTTTATGAAGTTCAAAAAATAAAAACTAAAAATATTTTTTAGGGATACATAAATAAATATGTTGTAAAACCATAAAGAAAAGCAAAGGAATGGTTAGACTAACCCAAGATTCAGTGTAGTGACTATGGGGGAAAGTGAACTTGGAAGTTAATGGTAAAAATGTTCTATGAGACAGTGATGAGGGTTTGTTGTACTCTTACTCCTTATACTTTACATATATTTTATAATTTTTTTTTTTACACAACATATAATAAAAACTATCCTAAAAGAGAAACGTAACTCGTATTTTGAAAAGCAAGTGGTTACTTTGGTGATCACAAATATACACCCATAAAATGAAGAAAAATAAGTGTGAATGAGTGGTTGGATCGTTGTGGGTAGGAACAACATACATGGGTTATAAAAAAGTGCTGTGTATCTGCTGGAGTTACCGCAAATTGCGGATTCGAGCTGCCTGCTGCAAAGCCAATACTGAGACAGGAGGAGGTAAGCAGCGAGAGGGCTTTATGGAATACCAGTATTCAAGAGATAGAGGGGGTTAGATTTCTCCCAAATTCTGTCTAATTTTAAAGAGCTAGCAGAAGGGTTTTATAGGGGGAAAGTTAGGGTTTTTCAGCACGTAGCCCACAGATGGTCTTATACATCATAAAACAACTACAAGAAACTATTAAACTAAAGATATTCATGTCAGACATCTGGACCCTAATCTGTATGTTTGTAACACGCTGAAAAAAACTCACATAAGAATCTCTCGGCTAGTGGAACTGTTCTGCCAAGTCCACTCTGGCTGAGATAGGGAGCAAGAAAGAAAGTTGCAGATTAAAAATGTCAGGCAGCTTTTGTAGCTGCCGTCTTGCAGGCTGAAGGCCGTTTCTCAAGAGAACAAAGAAGAGAGACCAAGGCCACAGGAGCTGAGAGAGCTCCACACCCCTTTGGAAGAGACCGGTGCAGCTGGTGCAATAAAAAATGATTTTAGAGATTACTTAGCGCATCATTATGGCATTAGTTATGTCAAGCTCTCCATCACCCATTGTGAATAGGAGAAAACATGTTGTAAGGTATTAGGGTGTTTGCTATGTTAAGTGGAACAGGCTGGTGAGCCACGTCTTGAACAGAACCTGTGCCATTTTCCAAAGACTAGAGATTAGTCACCGCTTATACAGCTATACTAAAACAAAGGAAGATATATTCCCTCTACTTTAATATTAAAACACTGGAAAGAATGTACTTTCTCTACTTCACTGGTGTTAGTGTAAATTGGTACAGTGACTTTGGAAAACTGGCAAAGTCTACTAAGTTGAACATACATTCTCGTTCTTGTTTTATAGCAAAATAACTGCATACATCTGTGCAGCAAAAGACCTGTGCAAGAAGGATCCTAGTAGGATTATTTATAATAGCCCAAAATGGGAAACAACCCAAATATTCATCAACAGTATAATGGATAAATTGTGGTTTTAATGGGATGCTTTTTTTTACCACAATGAAAGTGAATGGATTACTTCTACCCAGAGCAATAAAATGAATTTCACAGGCATAAAAATGTTGAGTGGAAGAAGCCAAATACAAAGGAGTACATGCAGTGTGATACTATTTATATAGAGTTCAAAACAGGCAATCTCATTTATGGTATTAGAAGCTAGGGGCAGTGGTGACCTTCGGAGAGGAGGAAGAGTGCGGTTGTGGGGGGTCGGTTTCTAGGGTGTTGCTACTGCTCTACTTCTTGAGCTGGATGGTGGTTACAGGGATGTGTTCATTTTGTGATAATTCATCACGCTGTACACTTAGGATTTGCGTACTTTTCTTTTTTTCATACAAGAAAGTTTAGTCAAAACTAAACGAAGTTTAAAGAAATCTGGAAATTGAAAAAGAAGTGCTATAGAGGAGACAATATAGCCCAGAATAAAGATGATGTTCTCTGGATAAGCTGTTAGATGGCCCAAGAAGTTGTTCATTTCTGGATCCTTCCCCATTTGTGGGGCTAAATTTCCAGGACCTAGAATGTTACATAGTAGGCTTTTAATAAAATCCTCACTGACAGAATGAACATCCCCGACACTAACGTGCGGATGCGGCCCTCGGCATTTCAGGGGACTCTTTCCAGGCCGTTCAGGGAAAGTGGGGCCACTTCCCTGGGGGAACGCACAGGCCAGATTGCTCACCAATAACCCAGACCCAAAAGAAACCAAGATTTCATTTTCACACTCGTACTACCTTATAATGGAATGTAGAGGAGAAGGCGCTTAGGTACTGTTTATTCTCTAGTTGTCCATCCCTGACTTTTTAAAAATGTAACACTGCTTGGTGTTTAAGAGTGTGGGCCTTGAAGCCAGACCACCTGAGTTAAAATTCTGGCTCTGCCACTTATTAGCTATGCAATCTTTTTTTTTTTTTCTTGGCTGTAATTAAAAAAATTTTTTTTTACTGTTCTTTAAGTGAAAGTTTACAAATCAAGTCAGTCTCTCATACAAAAATTGATATACACATTGCTATGTACTCCTAGTTGCCCTCCCCCTAGTGAGACAGCACACTCCTTTCCCTCCACTCTTTTTTAATGCCCATTTGGCCAGCTTCTGACCCACTCTGCCCTCTCATCTCTCCTCCAGACAGGAGCCGCCCACATAGTCTCCTGTGTCTACTTGATCCAAGAAGCTCACTCTTCATCAGCATCATTTTCTATCCAATAGTCTAGTCCAATTCCTGTCTGAAGAGTTGGCTTTGGGAATAGTTCCTGTCTTGGGACCATGACCTCCGGGGTCCTTTTAGTCTCAGTCAGACCATTATGTCTGGACTTTTTTGCAAGAATTTAAGGTCTGCATCCCACTGCTCTCCTGCTCCCTTAGGGGTTCTCTGTTGGTTCCCTGTCAGGGCAGTCATTGCTGGTAGCTGGGCACCATCTAGTTCTTCTGGTCTCAGGCTAATATAGTGTCTGGTTTACGTGGCCCTTTCTATCTCTTGGGCTCATAATTACCTTGTGTCTTTGGTGTTCTTCATTCTCCTTTGCTCCAGATGGATTGAGATGAATTGATGCATTTTAGATGGACGCTTGCTAGCGTTTAAGACCCCAGACGCCACTCTCCAAAGTGGGATACAGAATGTTTTCTTAATAGATTTTATTATGCCTATTGATTTAGATGTTCCCAGAAGCCATGGTCCCCAAACCCCTGCCCCTGCTATGCTAGCCTTTGAAGCATTCACTTTATTTAGGGAACTTCTTTGCTTTTGGTTTAGTCCCGTTGTGCTGACCTCTCCTGTATTGTTTGTTGTCTTTCCCTTCACCTAAAAAAGCTGTTATCTGCTATCAAATTAGTGAAAACCCCTCTCCTTCCTTCCCTCCCTCCCCACTCTCGTAACCATCAAAGAATACTTTCTTGTCTGTTTAAACTATTTTTCAAGTTCTTATGCTAGTGGTCTCATGCAATATTTTTCCTTTTGCAACTGACTAATTTCACTCAGCATAATGCCTTCCAGATTCCTCCATGTTATGAAAGGCTTCTGGGATTCATCATTGTTCTTTATTGATGCATAGTATTCCACCGTATGAAAAAAAAAAACATAATTTATCCATTCATCCATTGATGGGCACCTTGGTTGCTTCCATCTTTTTGCTATTGTAAACAGTGCTGCATTGTAAAGGCTCTTATTTCTCTAAGATATATTCCAAGGAGTGGAATTACTGAATGGTATGGTAGTTCTATTTCTAGTTTTTAAAAGAAGCGACAAATTGATTTCCAAAGTGGTTGTACCATTTTATATTCCCACCAGCTGTGTATAAGTGTTCCAGTCTCTCCACAACCTCTCCAACATTTATTATTTTGTGTTTTTTTGGATTAATACCAGCCTTGTTGTAATGAGATGGAATCTCATTGTGGTTTTGATTTACATTTCTCTAATGGCTAATGATTGTAAGCATTTTCTCATGCATATGTTAGCTACCTGAATGTCTTCTTTAGTGAAGTGCCTGCTCATATCCTTTGCCCATCTTTTAATTGGGTTATTTGTCTTTTCGTAGTTGAGTTTTTGCAGTATCATGTAGATTTTAGAGATCAGGTGCAGATCGGAAATGTCACAGCTAAAAACTTTTTCCCAGTCTGTAGGTAATCTCTTTACTCTTTTGGTGAAGTCTTTGGATGAGCATAAAACTAAAACCAAACCCAGTGCTGTCGAATCGATTCCAACTCATAGCGACCCTATAGGACAGAGTAGAACTGCCCCATAGAGTTTCTAAGGAGCGCCTGGTGGATTTGAACTGCTGACCCTTTGGTTAGAAGCAATAGCACTTAACCACTATGCCACTAGGGTTTCCTTGGATGAGCATAGATGTTTGATTTTTAGGAACTCCCAGTTGTCTAATTTCTCTTCTGTAAGTAATGCTTTGTATACTGTTTATTCCATGTATTAGGGCTCCTAGCATTGTCCCTATTTTTTCTTTCATGATCTTTATCGTTTTAGATTTTATATTTAGGCCTTTGATCCATTTTGAGTTTGTTTTTGTGCATGGTGTGAGGTATGGGTCTTGTTTCATTTTCTTTTTTTGCAGGTGGATATCCAGTTATACCAGCACCATTTGTTAAAGAGACCGTCTTTTCCCCATTTAACTGACTTTGGGCTTTTGTCGAATATCAGCTGCTCATATGTGGATGGATTTATGTCTGGAGTCTCAATTCTGTTCCATTGGCCTGTGTATCTGTTGTTGTACTAGTACCAGGCTGTTTTGACTACTGTGGTAGTATAATTGGTTCTAAAATCAGGTAGAGTGAGGCTTCCCACTTTGTTCTTCTTTTTCAGTATTATTTTACTTATCCAGGGCCTCTTTCCCTTGCATATGAATTCGTGTTTTGTTTCTCCATCTCATTAAAAAATGTTGTTGGAATTTGGATTGGAATTGCATTCTATCTATAGATGGCTTTTGGTAGAATAGACATTTTTACAATGTTAAGTCTTCCTATCCATGAGCAAGGTATGTTTTCCCACTTATGTAGGTCTCTTTTGGTTTCTTGCAGTGGTGTCTTGTAGTTCTCTTTGAATAAGCCTTTTACGTCTCTGGTAAGATTTATCTTCTTGGGGGCTACTGTAAATGGTATTGATTTGGTGATTTCCTCCTCCATGTTCTTTTTGTTGGTGTAGAGGAATCCATCTGATTTTTGTATGTTTATCCTGTATACTGATATTCTGCTGAACTCTTCTATTAGTTTCAGTAGTTTTCTTGAGGATTCTTTAGGGTTTTCTACGTATAAGATCATGTCATCTGCAAATAGAGATAGTTTTACTTCTTCCTTACCAATCTGGATGGCATTCATTTCTTTATCTAGCCTGATTGCTCTGGCTAGGATCTCCAACACAATGTTCAATAAGAGTGGTGATAAAGGGCATCCTTGTCTGGTTCCCGATCTCAAGGGGAATCCTTTCAGACTGTCCCCATTTAGGATGATGTTGGCTGTTGGGTTTGTATAAATGCCCTTTATTATGTTGAGGAATTTTCTTTCTATTCCTATTTTGCTGAGAGTTTTCATCATGAATGGGTCTAGAACTTTGTCAAGTGCCTTTTCTGTATCAGTTGATAAGATCATGTGGTTCTTTTTTTTTTTTAATTTATATGATGGATTACATTAATTGTTTTTCTAATGTTGAACTATCCCTGCATACCTGGTATGAATCCCACTCAGTCACGGTGAATTATTTTTTTGATATGTTGTTGAATTCTGTTGGCTAGAATTTTGTTGAGGATTTTTGCATCTAAGTTCATGAGGGATATAGGTCTGTAATTTTTTTTTTTTTTTTGTGTGGTGTCTTTACCTGGTTTTGGTATCAGGGATATGCTAGCTTTATAGAATGAGTTTGGGAGTGTTGTGTCCTTTTCTATGCTCTGAAATACCTTTAGCAGTAGTGATGTTAACTCTTTTCTGAAAGTTTAATAGAAATCTGCGGTGAAGCCATCCAGGCCAGGGCTTTTTTTTTTTTTTTCTGTTGGGAGTGTTTTGATTACCTTTTCAATCTCTTTTTTTGTTATGGGTTTATCTAGTTGTTCGGCCTCTGTTTGTGTTAGTTTAGGTAGGTAGTGTGTTTCTAGGAATTCATCCATTTCTTCTAGGTTTTCAAATTTGTTAGAGTACAATTTTTTGTAGTACTCTGATATGATTCTTTTAATTTCAGTTGGGTCTGTTGTAATATCACCCATATCATTTCTTCTTCAGGTTATTTTCTTCCTCTTCTGTTTTTCTTTTGTCAGCTTGGCCAGTGCTTTATCAATTTTGTTAATTTTTTCAAAGAACCAGGTTTTGGTCTTGTTAACTCTTTCAATTGTTTTTCTGTTTTCTATTTCTTTTAATTCTGCTCTAATTTTTATTATTTGCTTTCTTCTGGTGTCTGAGGGTTTCTTTTGTTGCTCTCTTCCTATTTGTTCAAGTTGTAGGGATAATTCTTTGATCTTGGCCCTTTCTTCTTTTCGTATGTGTGCATTTATTGATATAAATTGACCTCTGAGCACTGCTTTTGCTGTGTCCCAGAGGTTCTGATAGGAAGTGTTTTCATTCTCATTGGGTTCTATGAATTTCTTTATTTCATTCTTTATGTCTCCTACAACCCAGTTGTTCTTGAGCAGGGTATTGTTCAGTTTCCAAGTGTTTGATTTCTTTTCCCTGCTTTTTCTGTTATTGATTTCTACTTTTATGGCCTTATGGTCAGAGAAGATGCTTTGTAGTATTTCCATGTTTTGGATTCTGCTAATGCTTGCTCTATCCTAATAAGTGATCTATTCTGGAGAATGTTCCATGTGCACTAGAAAAGAAAGTATACTTGGCTGCTGGTGCGTGGAGTGTTCTGTACATGTCTATGAGGTCAAGTTGGTTTACTGTGGCGTTTAGATCTTCCGTGTCTTTATTGAGCTTCTTTCTGGATGTTCTGTCCTTCACCGAAAGTGGTGTGTTGAAGTCTCCTACTATTATTGTGGAGCTGTCTATCTCACTTTTCAATTGTGTTAGAGTTTGTTTTATGCATCTTGCAGCCCTGTCATTGGGTGCATAGATATTTAATATAGTTGTATCCTCCTGGTATATTGTCCCTTTAATCATTATATAGTGCCCTTCCTTATCCTTTGTGGCGGATTTAACTTTAAAGTCTGTTTTTGTCAGAAATTAATATTGCCACTCCTGATCTTTTTTGATTGTTGTTTGCTTGATACATTTTTTCCATCCTTTGAGTTTTAGTTTGTTTGTGTCTCTAATTCTAAGGCGTGTCTCTTGTAGGCAGCATGTAGATGGATCATGTTTTTTATCCATTCTGCCACTCTCTGTCTCTTTATTGGTGCACTTCGTCCATTTCCATCCAGCGTAGTTATGGATAGGTATGAGTTTAGCACTGTCATTTTGAGGTCTTTTTTTGTGTGTCGTTGACAGTTTCTTTTTCCCACTTAATTTTTTTGTGCTGAGTAGTTTATATATTGTCCTTTCCTCTTATTCGTTGTAGCTGATTTTGTTTCTGCTGAGTCTCTATTTTTTTCTTGTATTTTATTTTGGTGAGTAAGATTTTTAGTCTCCTTTGTGATTACCTTAATATTTACCGCTATTTTTCTAAGTTTAAACCTAACTTTTATTTCTTTATATCTCCTTGTCTTCCTTTCCATATGAAAGATCTACGACTACATTTCTTAGTCACTGTTTATTGTTTTAGTGCCATCTTTTTTTACATAATGACATTGCTGTTGCCCTGTTTTGAGTTTTTTTTTTTTAATCTTGATTTATTTTTGTGATTTCCCCATCTGGGTTGACATTTGATTGCTCTGTCTGGTATTCTAGTCTTGAGTTGATACCTGATACTATTGATTTTCTAACCAAAGAGCTCCCTTTAGTATTTCTTGTAGTTTTGGTTGGGTTTTAACGAATTCCCTAAACTTCTGTTTATCTGGAAGTGTCCTAATTTCACTTTCATATTTGAGAGACAGTTTTTCTGAATATATGATTCTTGGCTGGCAATTTTTTCCTTCAATGCTTTATATAAGTCATCCCATTGCCTTCTTACGTGCATAGTTTCTGCTGAGTAGTCCAAGCTTATTCTTATTGACTCTCCTTTGTAGGTGACTTTTTGTTTATCCCTCTCTGCTCTTAAAATTCTCTCTTAATCTTTGGTTTTGGCAAGTTTGATCATAATATGCCTTGGTGACTTTCTTTTAAGACCTACCTTATGTGGAGTTTGATGAGCATCTTGGATAGATATCTTCTCATTTTTCATGATATCACGGAAGTTTTCTGCCAACAAATCTTCAACAATTCTCTCTGTATTTTCTTTTATTCTTTCCCGTTCTGGTACTCCAATCGCTCATAGGTTATTTCTCTTGATACAGTCCCACATGATTCTTAGGGTTTCTTCATTTTTGAAAATTCTTTTATCTGATTTTTCTTCAAATATATTGGTGCCAAGTGCTTTATCTTCAGTCTCACCAATTCTCCCTTCCACTTTCTCAGTTCTGCTCCTCTGACTTTCTATTAAGTTGTCTAATTCTGTAATTTTATTGTTAGTCTTCTGAATTTCTGATTGCTGTCTCTGTATGGATTCTTGCAGCTTACTAAAATTTTCATTATGTTCTTGAATAACCTTTTTGATTTCTTCAACTGTTTCATCTGTGTGTTCCTTGGCTTGTTCTGCATATTGCCTGATCTCCTTCCTAAACTCGTTCCTGATGTCTTGAAGAGTTCTGTATATTAATCTTTTGTATTCCACATCTGGCAATTCCAGGAAGGCACCTTCATCCAGAAGATCCCCTGATTCTTTGTTTTGTGAGCTTGTTGACACGATCATGGTCTGCTTCTTTATGTGATTTGATATTGACTGTTGTCTCTGAGCCATCTATAAATTATTGTATTAGTTCATTTTATGTTTGCTTACTGTATCCTAGCTTCTTGCTTTGTTTTGTTTTGATATGCCCAAATAGGTTGCTTGAGTGCGCTAGCTTATTTTCACCTTTGAAGCTCTAACATCCTGTCACCAGGTGGCTAGAGCCTAGGAGCCCATTCACTTTTCTTGTATGGACTCAGCTCAGGTGTCCAGGTAGTTGGTCATCATGTGTGTGGTACAGGCTCTGACCTACGGTCTTGGAGGGGCAGGGGTGATTGGTGTAGGTACCGGTGTCTGGTTGCAGCAGGGGGTCACACCCTGAACAAGGCAGGGGGCTAACAACCATCCCCTGAGTGTCTGTGAGGAAAGCATGTCCCTGGTCCCTAGAGCACACAGGTGGGTGGGTTCTGCAGACAGACCATGGGCACCCAATGCTTTTGGTTGTAAGGACTGGGAGGTACCAGTTATCCTTGGACCCCTGTCATGGGTGACAGGGTGATCTGAGTGGAGCCACCAGTCCTTAGGCCCCTGATGTGGGTAGGTGAGGACCCTGTTTAATAGACAAAGTGGTGTCAAACATCAAACACCCACTTCTCCACCACACAGCTGAAACAGTTGCAGTCAGCCAACAAGGGTCTAGTCTCCTGAAATAGGCCCACACAGGTCCATGAAGGTGGGAAAGGTATTCAAAATCCACAGATTGTTTATGCCTGGGCAGGAGTTGTTTCTGTCCTGAGCTCCCCAGGTTAGTGGAGCTGGCAAATTATCTTTTTCCTCAATTGTGAATTTATTACTTCTCCAAGGCTGGGAGAATGGCTCAGAGTGCTCATCAGGGTCTATTTCAGCCTCAGGGAAATCAACAGCCACTAAAGCCAGCTTGGGGATGGGGACACAGTAAAATATACACAAGTACTTAGCTCTTGCCGAGAGTGCCATTCTTCTCTGGTTCTGGAGGTGTGAGCAGGCTGTGCAGCTGGTTGTTTCTTCCTGAGGAAACTGCGGCTGAACGCTACTATCAGCCCACTGCAGTCACTCCTGGGAATGGTGCCTGGGGGATCCCGGCGATTCAGGTCCAGCAACTCCTCTCCGCTTCTGAACCGTCTCTCCCTCCTCCTGCCACTCAGTCCACTTTCTAACTTTGCCTTTGATATTCAGGGCTCCTAGCTTGTCATAAATATAATTGTTTCTTTCTTTTTTTTTTTTTTTGGTCTTTGTTTTAAGAGGGATCACTGGAAGTGTCTGGCTACTCTGCCATCTTGGCTCCACCTTCTAGCTGTGTAATCTTGAGCAAGTGACTCAATTGTGCCTCAATTTCTTCACTTATAAAATGGAGGTGATGATAGTACTAACAGCACATAGCTATTGTGAGAATTAAATAACATAATCCCTCTAACTATTTAGAACACAGTTCTCAGTACATGTTAGCTGGTTATTGTTTGGTAGCTACCCAGGGTGAGCAGCTGATACCTTTGGGTCTCCCCTGGACATGCCCTGCCAGGAATGGGAGGTCTGCTTTGTTAACCCTGTTCCCTGAAGACATTATTCTCATTGCTCCACCAGTTTCATGGGAATTTCTCTTTTCTTCTGCCTTGTTTCTCAATGTGGTCTCTCCCCACCTCCCCAGGTTCATCTCTTTCTTCCCTGGACCCCTTGCTCTCTAATACCTCTGTGCCTTTGCACATATCATTCCCTCTGTCTTGAATGCCTAGCCTTGATTTGCCTGGCAAACCCCTATTAATTCTCTTTAGCTCAAATCAGTCATCACTTGGATGAAGCATTTTTCTCACCTTCAGGCAGATTTAACCACTTTCTCTTCTGTACTCCTGTTGCCTGTTGTATATCCCTGTATCACAGTTGAGATCATTCTGCTACAATTTCTTATGTGTCTTCCTTCGCCACAGACAGGGAGTTCTAAGAGGGCAGGGTCCCTGCTTTTTTTATTCTGTGTCCCCGACATCTAGCACAGGGTCTGGTACAAGTGGACGTCAAGAGATATTGAGGGATAGAAAGAATGGATGGAGGGTAGTGGGGGTTGGCTTTTTGATTCTAGAATGTGAATGCTCCAAGGGCAGGATGTGACTGACAGTCTGCTTAATAAGCAGTCAGTGATTTGGCTAGTGAAGACAGAGATAACCGTGGCAATAATAAGGTACCCTAGGCTGACCCAGAGCCACTGCCATGCTCCTGCTTCCCAATGAGTCATTCCTGGGGACCTCTGTCTTGGCCGGGAGGTAGACAGTCAGTAGATAGTGGCTGAGCTGGCTCCAGATTGCCTGATCCCCACCATGATTCACTCCGGCCTAGGCTGGTGGGGAGAGCCCAGCCACAGTGTCACAAACGCGTGTGTTTGAATCCCAAGGCAGGCGGTATCAGCCCAGAACCTTGAGTAAGTTATATACCCTTTCTGCCTGTGTCCCCCTCTACCCTCCCTGAGAGATGAGACACAGATCCCATCCCCATGAGCCACTGATAATGGAGACACATTCAACCACCTTGGGGAGTCTTCAGTCTCATGGAGAAAGCATTATTGGCTTTACTGTATTGTAGAATAATTATCTCCTTAGTTTTGCTCTATTTATTTTTATGTTCCTAGCACAAGGCCTGGGGCTAGGGCACAGGGAATGACACAAAGGATACAGACAAGTAACAGACAAGAGTATAGGTCCCCAACCTTGTGGAGGAGAAGGGAAGAAATTTGGAAAGGAGCAAGGTAAAGTCAATAAAGGAAGCTATGTGGATGATAGAAGCATTGAGTAAGAAGGCTAGGTTGGGGAGTGGAGAGGACTGCTTTTTAGAGGTTGTTTAAGGCTAAAGGAAGGGAGAGGTGGGGCAGGAAGAGTTGGCCTGAGGATTCGGAGAGGTGCAACGGCTAACTAAGGGTGCAGGTAGCTAAGGGCATAAAAGATATGTTGTTGTTAGGTGCTAGGGGCCATCCAGTCAGTTCTGACTCATAATGACCCTATGCACAACAGAATGAAACACCACCAGGTCCTGCACCATCCTCACAATCGTTGTTATGCTTGAGCCCACCGTTGCAGCCACTGTGGCAATCCAACTTGTTGAGGGTCTTCTTCTTTTTCACTGACTCTGATGTCCTTCTCCAGGGACCGATCCCTCCTGATAACATGTCCAAAGTACGTAAGATGTAGTCTTGCCATCCTTCCTTCTGAGGAGCATTCTGGTTGTACTTCTTCCAAAACAGAATAGCCCAGAGTCCCTGAATCTACTCAATTTGACTCCATGAACTTTAAAATTCTGTTTAGGAAACTTGAACCAATTACCTTCTGTTTGTCCAGAATAGGGTATTAGAAGAACAAAAACCAAGCATACCTCAGCCCTGACAGCTGACTGGGGAACAAGGCTTATGCTCTTGAAAGAGTGGCCTCAGGAGTCTGCAAGATTGTATGTGGTGGTATGAACCAGACTAGAGAGGGCAGTCCAGGGAGAGGCAGCTGAGCGCCTGAGGTCTGGGTGATCTGGTGGGGGGCGGGGTTGGCTCAGGGCTTGTTTTGGGTTACCAAGGATGCTTCACTTTGGGTGTTTGGATAGATCCTAACTGGGGGGAGGGCACATTCTAGATGGAGTTGTTAAGCCAGGCCTGGCCTGGCAGGAGGGCAGATGTTGGAGTCACTGTGGGGAAAGGGGCTTATTGGTTAGTTGAGGCCTCAGATGGCAGGCAGAGCAGTTTGGTCTGGATTTGCAGGTTCTGGACAGACTCTGAAAATGTGCAGACACAGGTCTGCCTCCTTTGGGGAGTGCTTTCCCCTTTACTTTAACATACCGATGATGAAGAACATGCCCTTGTTTGGGGGTGTCTCCTATTGTGTCCCCCACCCTCAGAGCAGGGGCATATGTGTGACTGTCCAGCTTGGGTGTGCATCTGCTGTACGTCCCTAACTGAGTGGATCTGGGCTGTGCGTTTCCATGCTATGTGTGGGTGTTGGGTCTGTGTCGGTGTGTCTAAGTTGTAGCCTTAGTGTGTGTGTGTCAGAGTTGTAGATCTGAGTTGTATGTATCTTTGTTGTGGGGCCTGAGTGCCTCAGTTGTGTGTTTCTGTCTCTTTCTGGGTGCCTGAGTTGTGAATGGGTGGTTGGGTAAGGGACAGAGGTGGCCTTGCTACTGGCACTGGTGCCCATACAGGGTACATGGCCATTCCAGGTGTAGTCCCTATACTGGCTGAGCTACAACTCCTAGACTGTTGTCCGCAAGTGAATGACCTTTCACTGAGCAATAATTAACTTGGCCCCCGTGAGAAGAATCCAAACTGTGGTGGTGAGGGGGGATGGGGCCTGGTCACTATGAGTCAGAACCAACTCGACAGCACCTAACAACAACAACATGACTATACCACTGTGGACCAGCTAAATCTCTGTCTATCTTGTCTTCCAAGCAGGTACAAGGCTTACCTCCTCCCGTTGGGGGAGCATGAACCACTCTCGTTCATTAACTGCAGGAATGGGGAAAGTGAATTATTCTACTATAGCAGTTCCAGAGGCCTTGTCTGTTTCAACTTGGGAATGGGCTGCTTCATTTGCCTGATTGGCTATGATCAGACTCTTAGTGAGGGGAGTGGGAACCTGTAGGGGGTAAGGACCAGAGAAGGAGTCAGTGGGGGTTTGGGGATGGGGGAGAAGCCCCTGCTCCAAGGATAAAACCAAGGAGGTACGGGGGTTTTGAACTAATCCTGTCCCCTGAGTTCAGACCCAGATGCAAAATAAATCTTCCCAGAAAATGAAATCATCAAGCCATCCTGAAAAATTAATACCTCAATTCCCCAAGGCCCAGCTCCTGTACCTGTTATGGCTCCTTCCCCCCAGACTCCCTCTGAAAGGGGCAGGATGGACCCTGGAGGTGAGATGGTCCCTTCCACACGCACAAACTACAGTATCAGACTCTGAGGGTGTCATACCTTTTATTACAAAAACCAATAACTTAAGTGAGTTCTGTACAAGGCAGTAGACTTTTGGCCCAACGAGCAGCCTAAGTGTCCATTCTCATCCCAGACAGGAGAGTAGTCTTGGGCCAGAGGCCCTGGGGACCACCAAGGGCTAGCCAGACAGCTGGAGCACTGTGTCCAAACCAAAGAAGCCAAGGCAGGGTGGAGCTGAGTGAAGGTCCCATAGCCCATCTGGCTAGACTAGGCGTGGCTTGCTGTCTATATAGGCTTGCCCCCTTCAGAAGCACTGGGTGACTCCTGGGGTCAGCCAGGCTGAGTCAGTGCTGCTAACCTCTGCCCAGCCTACACCTGATCTCTGCCTGGGCCGGAGCAAGTCAGCTCAGCAAAAGCATGTCCTCTAGAAGGCCAGCCATGTCGACGTCTCCAATGACAGGGCGAAAAAAGAGGTCCCCAAGCAGGCCAGGTGGGATGGACTTGAGGGTGGAAGCCATGAGGAGGATCCGGGCCAATCGGCCTTGGCCTATTGGCCACCAGGCCTCCAGGACCTCACACAGCGCCTGGTGAGCCTCCTGCTGTAGGTACCCAATGTGGGAGGGGGCGAGGAGGCCCGGCACATCTGTGGGCAGACAGGGTGAAAAGGACTGGTGAGCACCCCACTCCCAGCCATCAAAGGGCAAGGCTGCCAGCAGACACCTCTCTGCCTCCTTTGCTCAGCCTTTGAGGCCCAGTCATGACCTCCTCCTATTCGTTGCTCGCTTTATTCATCCATCTATGTATAGAGGGGCAGTATAAAGTAATGGTTAAGAGCTGCTTGGGTTTGAATCCCAGTGCTGTCAATTATAAGCTATGTGACCTTAAGCAAGTTACCTCATCTCTGTGCCTCAGTTTTCCCTATCTGTAAAATGGAAGTAATAGTACCTAGTTCATAGGCTTATTTTGAGGTTTAAATGAGCTAGTGTATGTAAAACCCCTAGAATAGGGCCTAACATACAGTAAGTATAATATGAGCATTCACTACTATTATTATAATGAATTACTGTAAGTAAGCATTCTGTGAGGCCCTTTGGTGGGGAACTCTCATCTCAGATGCTCTCCAGATTAAAAGAGCCTTATCTCCAACTTTTTGCTTGTATCTCCAACTGGTGCTGTCCTGGTGAATGTCACTAAGACTCCCTCCCTCTCCTGAACACGCCCTTTGTTCCTCCCTTCTATGTGGTTTTTCTGAACCCACGGAGTTCTACCTTCAGAGAAGCTTACTACACGGTCTGCCCCTGGAGATGGGATCGAAACACAGCTGCATCTGCCCGTTCTCACCCCATTCCTGCCTTCCCTAAGGGTAGGGAAACATTTTGGGTACAGAGTAATAAGGGCCAGTCTCTGGAGCGAATAGACCTGAGTTCTTGATACCTGTCTTGCCCCTACCTGGCTGCATGACCTTCAACAAGTCACCTAGCCTCTGTGGGCCTCTTCACTGAGATGAGTATTTAATGATAATATGGACCCAATGAGATAAAGGATGTCAAGCCCTTAGAAGGTGCCTTCCCTGGATGAGCCTTATCCACCTCCCCCCACCCCAAGCCTTGACCCATCCCTCCAAGAGTGTCCGGAGGCTCACCAGGGTTGAAGAGGATGGTCTTTTTCAGGTAGGCATACTCTTTGGGGCCCAGCTCCAGGCTCCAGAAGGACTCCAGGCAGCACTGAAGCCACTGTACTGCAGCCAGGGAGGGCTGGGGCCTGTCAGGAAGCTGACTGCTGCTGCCACTGCTACCAGGCTCCTCCAGCAGGATCTTCTTGAGTATGCTGGCCACTGGGACCTCGGCCACCTCGAAGGTCACAGTGTCTTGGGCCAGCCCAAGCAGGAAGAGTGGACCCCAGCAGTCCCGCAGCAGCCGCCGCTGATCCTGGGGGGGCAGCTGGCAGAAGGATGGCAGGTTCTTAAGGAAGGCCACCGTCTTGCCCAGAACATCCAAGGCCTCTTGGCAGGTACGGTGGGGAGTACACAGGCGGACAGGCTTGTGCTGCTGGCACAGGCAGCGGCTATGAGTTGGGGGGACGAAGGGCCTGGCCCTGAGGCTAGGGCTCAGGAGTGCATGCAGGATGGCTGGGCGGCCGGCAGCACCCTGGCATGGGCAGGCCGCTGGCTGGCTGGAGCTCATGGTTGGGATCTGTTTCTCCTTCTTCCTAGCTCTCCCGCCCTCTGCTCTGAGCTGTGGGTGCTATTTATATCCCCCAGGGCGGGAGGGGGGAATGCCCAGACAACCTTGACTCCTGGAGTCATGTTCATTGAAAAACATACAGACACACACACACACACACACACACACACACACACACACACACACACTGACCCTGGCAGGACTGACAGGGAAGTGGCAGGGGAGGGGCACAGTGGGTGCTCCATGTGGCACTGATATCACTTCTGTCAATGAAAGGGCCGGTGCAGGGCACAAGGCCGCCTGCCAGCTGACCCCACTGCCCCTTATCAGGAGACTCAAGCGGATAAACAGGGTCATTAACCCAGGCTGTACCAGGGCACCAAGGCCTCAGGTGCGCAATCAGCAGGTGACCATGGCAGGTGTCCCTACTGGTGCCCTGCTCTTGTGTGCACGCAAGACCAGGGCTCTCACTAAGCCAGGCAGCCAGCCCAGAGCTGCGCAAGCCTTGAACGCAAGCCCAACCTGGAAATGCCTTATCGCTGGCTTGTTTGTCTAACCTTGGGGCCCTGAGCCTGTTGTTGGTAAGTAACAGGCAGTGGGGGAGGGAGCCAGGACCCTGGGAGGCTGGAGGACTGTGCCCACTATCTAGAGGCCCCTTCCCTGACTCCAGCTCTGGGGGCCTGTCATGGATTGAATTGTGTTCCCCCAAAAATTTGTGTCAACTTGGTCAGGCCATGATTCCCAGTATTGTGTGGTTGTCCTCCATTTTCTGGTTGTAATTTGATGTTAAGAGGATTAGGGCAGAATTGTAACACCACCCTTACTCAGGTCACCTCCCTGATCCACTGTAAAGGGAGTTTCCCTGGGGCATGGCCTACACTACCTTTTATCTCTCTCTTTTTTAATTTTTATTGTGCTTTTTTTTTTTTTTTTAAGTGAAAGCTTACAAATCAAGTCAGTCTCTCAGACAAAAATTTATATACACCTTACTATATACTCCTAATTGCTCTCCCCCTAATGAGACAGCACGCTCTTCCCTTCACTCTCTATTTTTGTGTCCATTTGGCCAGCTTCTGACCCCCTCTGCCCTCTCATCTCCCATCCAGACAGGAACTGCCCACATAGTCTCATGTGTCTACTTGATCCAAGAAGCTTACTCTTCACCAGTATCATTTTCTATCCCATAGTCCAGTTCAATCCCTGTCTGAAGAGTTGGCTTTGGGAATGGTTCCTGTCTTGGGCTAACAGGAGGTCTGGGGACCATGACCTCCGGGGTCCTTCTAGTCTCAGTCAGATCATTAAGTCTGGTCTTTTTTACAAGAATTTGAGATCTGCATCCCACTGCTTTCCTGCTCCCTCAGGGGTTCTCTGTTGTGTTCCCTGTCAGGGCAGTCATCGGTTGTAGCCGGGTGCCATCTAGTTCTTCTGGTCTCAGGCTGATGTAGTCTCTGGTTTATGTCCACCTTTTATCTCTTAAGATAAAAGGAAAGGGAAGCAAGCAGAGAGTTGGGGACCTCATGCCACCAAGAAAGCAGCACCAGGAGCAGAGTGGGTCTTTTAAACACGGGTCCCTGCACCTGAGAAGCTCCTCAACCATGGGAAGATTAAGGACAAGGACCTTCCTCTGGAGCCAACACCCTGAATTTGGACTTGTAACCAACTAGACTGTGAGAAAATAAATTTCTCTTTGTTAAAGCCATCCACTTGTGGTATTTCAGTTATAGCAGCACTAGGTGACTCAGACAGGGGCCTGCAGAAATAAGCTCCTTTAGAATTCCCTCTCCCCAGCCTGGATTCTCTGAGCTCCCAAAAAGCCACATCTGCTGAGAAGCCCTCACAGATTAATAATAAAACATGGCTGCCATTTACTGAGCACCTACTACATGCCAGGTACTTTGCACTCTAATATTCAGAACTTCCTTAAGGGGCAAGATTTTTACTTTGTGAGACTTAAAGAGGTGAAGCCATTTGCCCAAGGTCACGCAGCTAGGAAGGGACAGAGCCCAGATCTGTCTGACTGGGAAGTCCTTGTTTGTTCCCTTCAGCCACTGGTCCAATCATGCAACCAGAGCTGGTGGCTACCTGGGTGAGCACCCACTTTGCTGCTGCTGGATCTGTAGGTGATGCCCACTTGTGCTCTGGGCAGAAATATTGCCCTGCCCACAACATGACTCCTCTGTCCTGGGCATCTGTCTCACGGTGGGGTGTGGGGTGGGGGAGGAGGTGAGGAGGTCCTCACCTGTGTCACATCCCTGCACCTGGGCAAGCTCAGCCTGGCAAACCTTTTGCTTTCAGAGTATAGGGCAGCCTGCTACCCTGGAAAGGGAGAGATACGTGCTGTCACCACCTAGCCTGGGCATCTGCTCCAGGCTCCATCACATTCTGGCTGTGTGTCCTCTGTGGGCCCCCGACACCTCATTTGGGACAATAATACCTGCCAGCAGAGCTGCTGTGAGGACAAAATGAAATCCTGATTTCAAGTTCCAAGCAGCTTCTGGCACACAGTAGGGGGACTTTACTCCCCTTTTCCTCTGCCTAAGGAACTAAATACCTGCAGAAAAACAGGCACACATCTTTCATTTAATTGTGAATAATCTTGGTTCCTTGAATTTATAAAGTTCCTGTCATGTCCTTTTATCTCGCTGGATCCTCACTGCATCCCACTGGAGGAGATTCTGGAGATAGATTGCCTAGGTTCAAATCCTGCTGCATCACTTCCTAGCTGAGTGACCTTGGGTAAATCACTTTGTCTTTCTGTGCCTCAGTTTCCTCCTCTTTAAAATAGTGGCAAGAATGGCCAGAGGTGGATACTGGTTTTATGGGGCTTTGAACGTCTTATACGAATCGCAGGGTCCTCTTTAAGAAGAGAAAATTAGATATCAATGTGAATATTAAGCATGCGAAAACAAATTGCTACGAATTATAAATTTAAAATAAACTGACAGAAAACACAAACAAACCCAGGAGAATAGCAAGATATTTTTATTAACAAATTTCCTGATAATATCTGCCTACATATTTTTAAATTGTGGTGAAACATATATAACATAGAATTTGCCATTTTAACCATTTTTAAACATACAATTCAGTGGCATTAATTACATCCACAATGTTGTACAACTATCACCACTATATCCAAAATTTTTTTGCCTACAATTTTTAGCTACACACTCTTTGTTCACCTCTTCACATGTCAATGATTTATTTGCTTTTATTTCAAAACAATCACAAACTTATGGAAAAGTTGGAAGTACAGTACAGGGAAGTTTTTTTCCCCTGGACCATTTGAGAGTAATTTGTCAATCTCATGTCCCATAATTCCCTGTAATATAAGGCAAAATCAGGAAATAGCCACATACTTTCTCCTACAAACCACAATAAAACCATAAAAATCAGGAAATTAACACTGAACATTGAACATTGAACATCTGTATTAGTTTCCTAGCGCTGCAATAAGACACCACAAATTGGGTGATTTATAAGAACAGAAATTATTTGCATCACAGTCCTGGAGTTTAGTAGTCCGAATTCAGGGTGTCAACAGGGCCATAGTCTATGAAGTCCCTAGGGGAATTTCCTTTCTTGTCTTTTCCAGCTTCTGGTAGCCCCAGGAATTCCTTGGTGTGTAAATGCATCTTTACAAGGCAGTCTTTCCTCTGTCTCACTGTGTCTCTTCTCTTTTATAAAGACATCCATCAGATTGGATTAGGACCCACCCTACTCCACTATGACGTCATGTTAATTTAACTGATGACATCTTCGAAGACCCTATTTCCAAACAGTGACAGGCTCCAGGGTTAAGACTTCAACATATCTTTTTGGGGGACACAACTCAATCTGTACCACCAGCTAATCTTAAACCACATTTTAATTTCACCAAATGCCCCAGAGAAATCTGTGGCACTGAGAGGACTCGGTCCAGGATCTTACATTGCATTTATTTGTCATGGCTCTTTAGTCTCTGGCAGTGTGGAAAAGCCCCTCAGTCTGTCCTGGTCTTTCACAACTTTGACGCTTTTGAAGAGTAGTAGTTATTTTAAAGCCTGTCTCTCCATTTGGGTTTCTCTGAGATTTCCTTGTGATTGTTGTTGTCGTTAGCTGTCTTCCAGTCAACCCCAACTCATGGCGACCTCATGCACAAAGGAACAAAACACTGCCTGGTCCTGTGCCATCCCCATGATAAGTTACAGATTGGCCTACTGTGATCCATAGGCTTTAATTGGCTGATTTATAGAAGTTGATTGCCAGGCCTTTCTACCTAGTCCGTCTTAGTCTGGAAGCACCTCTGAAACCTGTTCAGTATCATAGCAACACCCAAGACTCCACTGACAGGCAGGTGGTAGCTACGCAGGAGGTGCACTAGATTGGATTTGAACCTGGGTCCCCTGCCTGGAAGGTAAGAATTCTACCACTGAAACACCAATGTCCTTGTGATTAGATTCAAGTTATGTGTCTTTAGCTGGAATATTACAGAAGCGATACCGTGTTCTTCTCAGTACATCTTCCATTTGTCCATGGTTACTCTGGTCACTTGATTAAGGTGGTGTGTGCCAGGTTTCTCCACTATAGCTGCTCTTTTCCCCTTCATAATAAATGAGTATTTTGAAACTATGTAGATGTTCCATCGCATGCTTCGAATACATGCATGCATTTGTATATGTATTTATAGCCATATGAACTCACGGCCTCAATTTTATTCAGTGGGTTGTAGTCCGTTATTACTGTTGTTGTTCATTCTGTCCAGTCAATTCTGACTCATGGCAATTCCATGTGTGCAGAGTAGAACAGCTCAGAGGGTTTTCCAGGTTGCGACCTTTTGAAAGCAGATTGCCAGACCTGCCTTCTGAGGCACCTTTGGGTGGGTTCCAACCACCAACCTTTCTCAGCTAGTAGTCGAATGCTTAACTGTTTGCACCACTCAGGGATTTCTAATCTATTATCACTATTTATTTTAATGCTCAGGTTTTCACATATTTGGCCAATGGAAGCCCTTTTAAGCGGAAGTCTATGCCCTCTTGACACGTCCCCATCATTCTTTAAAAACTTCTCTATTCTCACGATCATCAGCCATTAGAGAAATGCAAATCAAAACTACAATGAGATTCCATCTCACTCCAACGAGGCTGGAATTAATCCAAAAAACAAAAAAATAATAAATGTTGGAGAGGCCGTGGAGACATTGGAACACTTATACACTGCTGGTGGGAATGTAAAATGGTACAACCACTTTGGAAATCGATTTGGCGCTTCCTTAAAAAGCTAGAAATAGAACTACCATATGATCCAAGAATCCCGCTCCTTGGAATATATCCCAGAGAAATTAAGAGCCTTCACACGAACAGATGTATGCATACCCATGTTCGTTGCAGCACTGTTTACAATAGCAAAAAGATGGAAGCAACCAAGGTGCTCATCAATGGATGAATGGATAAATAAATTATGGTATATTCACACCATGGAATACTACGCATCAGTAAAGAACAGTGATGAATCTGTGAAACATTTCATAACATGGAGGAATCTGGAAGGCATTATGCTGAGTGAAATTAGTCAGTTGCAAAAGGACAAATATTGTATAAGACCACTATTATAAGAACTCAAGAAATAGTTTAAACAGAGAAGAAAATATTCTTTGGTAGTTATGAGAGTGGGGAGGGAGGGAGGGAGGGAGGGAGGGAGGGAGGGAGGGAGGGAGGGAGAGGGGTACTCACTAATTAGACAGTAGATAAGAGCTACTTTAGATGAAGGGAAAGACAGCACACAATACAGGCGAGGCCAGCACAACTGGACTAAACCAAAAGCAAAGAAGTTCCCTAAATAAACAGAATGCTTCGAAGGCCAGAGTAGCAGGGGTGGGGGTTTGGGGACCATAGTTTCAGGGGACATCTAAGTTGATTGGCATAATAAAATCTATTAAGAAAACATTCTGCATCCTACTTTGGAGAGTGGCATCTGGGGTCTTAAATGTAGCAAACGGCCATCTAAGGTGCAGCAGTGGGTCTCAACCCACCTGGATCAGAGGAGAATGAAGAACACCAAGGACGCAAGGTAATCATGAGCCCAAGAGACAGAAAGGGCCACATAAACCAGAGACTACATCAGCCTGAGACCAGAAGAACTAGATGGCACCTGGCTACAACTGATGACTGCCCTGACAGGGAGCACAATAGAGAACCCCTGAGGGAGCAGGAGAGCAGTGGGATGCAGACCCCAAATTCTCATAAAAAGACCAGACTTAATGGTTTGACTGAGACTAGGAGGACCCAGGTGGTCATGGTCCCCAAGACCTTCTGTTAGCCTAAGACAGGAACCATTCCCAAAGCCAACTCTTCAGATAGGGATTGGACTGGACAATGGGATAGAAAAAGATGCTGGTGAATAATGAGCTTCTTGGATCAAGTAGACACTTGAGACTATGTTGGCATCTCCTGTCTGGAGGGGAGGTGAGAGGGCAGTGGGGCTTAGAAGCTGGCGGAACGGACACGAAAGTAGAGAGTGGAGGGAAGGAGTGGGCTGTCTCATTAGGGGGAGAGCAATTAGGTATATATAGCAAGGTGTGTATAAATTTTGTCTGAGAGACTGACTTGATTTGTAAACCTTCACTTAAAGCACACACACACAAAAAACCCTTCTATTTTCTGATAAGACATTAATTCTCCAGCCCTGGCCCTGGAGATCAATCAGTACTCTAAGGAGCTCTGATTCAGTCTTTTAGTGGTGAATGGTATTTACAAATCATGATGTGGGCACTAGAATTGTATTTAGAAACCAAGATCCCTTCATTACTATTAGGATATCACTGCTCCCAGGCCCTCCCAGAGCTAAGAAATGAATGTACACTCATGCACACACACACACACATTTACATTTATTTCTGTGTCTATTTATACATACTGAAGAACATGAGTTCAGATCAATGTCTCCAATTCCAATCCAGTACAACAGGGCTCATTCTAGTTTTCACCCTTTCTGTATCTGCTAACCGAAAGGTGGGCTGTTCAAATCTACCAGCCACTGCTTGGAAACCCTGTGGGGCAGTTCTATTCTATCCTATAGAGTCGCTATGAGTCAGAATCGACTTGATGGCAACAGGTTTGTTTTTGTTTTTTTCTCTGCCACTGGAGCCCTGGTGGCACAGTGGCTAAGAGCTCAGCTCTAACCAAGAGGTTGGCAGTTCAAATCTACCACTTGCTCCTTGGAAACCCTATGGGGTAGTTCTACTCTGTCCTATAGGGTCACTATGAGTCGTAATCGACTCGGTGGTGATGGGTTTTTCTGTCACTGAGAAATCTGATTCCCATTATCCTTAGTATATTTACGCAATTGATCAGGTCCGTACTTGTAACCAATCTCTGTTTCTGACTCCTACCTCTCTCCTATGAATGCTCTCCTTACCCAACTTGAGCTCTGACAGCTCGTGCCAGGCTGCCGCCTCATCTTCAGGACACCTGCATGCTGCTGAGGCTCTGTCACACAGTGCCATGCCAGGCCACTATACTGTGTAAACACCTTCCTTGCCTGGCTGGGGCTCTGACATCTGTTCTGGGTGCCTCCCTCCCCGCTCTGGTGCAGAATTCTACCTAGTTTTGCTCTACCTAACAATTTTAGGACTGAATTTTTCAGGAAGGGAGAGAAGAGGAAGAGGTAGAGCTGTCAATGGTTTTAAAAATAAATTTCTAAGCCAAACACCTCACGAGGGTTGATTTTCTGGATTTGAAGGCTTAGGACCATACTCTCATGGGACAACTCAGTTAAATGGCATAATATAGTTTATAAAGTATATGTTCTACATCCCAATGGGGTGAGTAGTGTCTGAGGTCTTAAAAATTTGTGAGCGGCCACCTAAGATACAGGTATTGGTCTCATCCGGAACAAAAGAGAAAGAAGAAATCCAAAAACTCAGAGAAGAAAGTAGTCTACAGGACTAATAGTCTACACAAACCACAGACTCATCTACCCTGAGACCAGAACTATGTGGTGCTTGGCCATTGCTACTGACCATTCTGATCAGGGCCACATTAGATGGATTCTGATAGAATGGGAGAAAAATGTAGAACAGAACTCAAATTCTTAAACAGTCCAGACTTACTGAACTAGTTGAGGCTAGAGGACTGCCTGAGACTGTCACCCTGAGATACCCTTTTTTTTTTTCTTTTTTTTGAAACAGATTTATTGAGATATAATTCTATAGCAAACAATTCACTCATTTCAAGTGTACAATTTAGTGGCTTTTAGTATATTCACAGAGTTATGTATCACCAGAATTTTAGAATATTTTCATTATCACATAAAGAAATCCCACACCACTTAGCCATCATCCCTAATTCTCCCATGACCCCCAGCCTTAGGCAACCACGAATTTACTCTTTGAGATTAAAAAAAAAATATATCTATTGTGCCTTAAGTTAAAGTTTACAAATCATCAGTCTCTCATACAAAATCTTATATATACCTTGCTACATACTCCCAGTTGCTCTCCCCCTAATGAGACAGCCTGCTCCCTCCCTCTACTCTCTCTTTTTGTGTCCATTTTGCCAGCTTCTAACTACCTCTACCCTCTCATCTCCCCTCCAAGCAGGAGATGCCAACATAGTCTCAAGTGTCCACCTGATCCAAGAAGCTCACTCCTCTCCTCACCAGCATCCGTCTCCAACCCATGTCTAGTCCAAACCCTATCTGAAGAGTTGGCTTTGGGAATGGTTCTTGTCCTGGGCCAACAGAAGGTCTGGCGGCCATGACCACCAGGATCCTTCTAGTCTCAGTCAAACCATTAAGTCTGGTCTTTTTATGAGAATTTGGGGTCTGCATCCCACTGCTCTCCTGCTCCCTCAGGGGTTCTCTATTGTGCTCCCTGTCAGGGCAGTCATCAGTTGTAGCCAGGTGCCATCTAGTTCTTCTGGTCTCAGGCTGATGTAGTCTCTGGTTTATGTGGCCCTTTCTGTCTCTTGGGCTCATGATTACCTTGCGTCCTTGGTGTTCTTCATTCTCCTCTGATCCAGGTGGGTTGAGACCCACTGCTGCACCTTAGATGGCCGTTTGCTACATTTAAGACCCCAGATGCCACTCTCCAAAGTAGGATGCAGAATGTTTTCTTAATAGATTTTATTATGCCAATCAACTTAGATGTCCCCTGAAACTATGGTCCCCAAACCCCCACCCCTGCTACTCTGGCCTTCGAAGCATTCTGTTTATTTAGGGAACTTCTTTGCTTTTGGTTTAGTCCAGTTGTGCTGGCCTCGCCTGTATTGTGTGCTGTCTTTCCCTTCATCTAAAGTAGCTCTTATCTACTGTCTAATTAGTGAGTACCCCTCTCCCTCCCTCCCTCCCTCCCTCCCTCCCTCCCTCCCCACTCTCATAACTACCAAAGAATATTTTCTTCTCTGTTTAAACTATTTCTTGAGTTCTTATAATAGTGGTCTTATACAATATTTGTCCTTTTGCAACTGACTAATTTCACTCAGCATAATGCCTTCCAGATTCCTCCATGTTATGAAATGTTTCACAGATTCATCACTGTTCTTTACTGATGCGTAGTATTCCATGGTGTGAATATACCATAATTTATTTATCCATTCATCCATTGATGAGCACCTTGGTTGCTTCCATCTTTTTGCTATTGTAAACAGTGCTGCAACGAACATGGGTATGCATACATCTGTTCGTGTGAAGGCTCTTAATTTCTCTGGGATATATTCCAAGGAGTGGGATTGCTGGATCATATGGTAGTTCTATTTCTAGCTTTTTAAGGAAGCGCCAAATCGATTTCCAAAGTGGTTGTACCATTTTACATTCCCACCAGCAGTGTATAAGTGTTCCAATGTCTCCACGGCCTCTCCAACATTTATTATTTTTTTGTTTTTTGGATTAATTCCAGCCTTGTTGGAGTGAGATGGAATCTTATTGTAGTTTTGATTTGCATTTTCCTAATGGCTCATGATCGTGAGCACTTCCTCATGTATCTGTTAGCTATGAAAGTCTTCTTTAGTGAAGTGTCTGTTCATATCGTTTGTCCATTTTTTAATTGGGTTATTTGTCTTTTTGTAGTTGAGTTTTTGCAGAATCATGTAGATTTTAGAGATCAGGAGCTGATTGGAAATGTCATAGCTAAAAACTTTTTCCCAGTCTGTAGGTAATCTTTTTACTCTTTTGGTGAAGTCTTTGGATGAGCATAGGTGTTTGATTTTTAGGAGCTCCCAGTTATCTAGTTTTTCTTCTGCCTGCGACACCCTTTAAACCATAAACCAAAATTATCCCTTGAAGTTACCTTTTGGCTGAATAACAGATTGGCTCATAAAATAGAGAATATCACCCGTGAGTAATGAACTTCTTTTAAAAAATCATCCTTAGGAGACCAAATGGTCAAAAATCACTCTAAAGCAAAGATGAGAAGGGGCAGGGAAACTAGAGCACTGGAAATGGTACAACCAGAATGCAATGAATGAGAATGATGACACATTGTGAAAAATGACTGCAAACCACCTAACTATATCCCACCAAATCCAAACTAAATGTATCCCCAAATTAACTTCTCCTTCACCAGAGTCCAAAATTCCTGTGGCCTCTCCAACATCATCCGATTTGCGAGGAAGTGTGATAGAGGGGGAGGTTAGAGTGGGAAGAAACAGTGGTCTTAACTGATTGCAGTTAAAAAGTCTTATTTTTCTAAATTCAAAAGAAAAAAAATGTATTTGATCCTGTGAAGACATTGCTGGGGCCTCACCCAGTGCCTTGAATAGGGCCATGCAAGTGTGAGGTCCTGTAGTTCAAGCTTCATTGCTTCACAGAAAATCCGCCTCTGGTGGTGCCTATCCTGGGCATTTACAAGGCTCAAAGGAGGTGTCTGTGAGGACATGAAGGACCTGACACATAGCAAGTACTCCACAAATGATGGTGATTATTATTACTGTTGTTGTTGCTGCCGTCCTCATTTTCTAGGAGGCTAGAGGAGAAGGAGACCCAGAGCAGGGATGAGGCCCTTCTGCAGGTGTCATGGCAAAGCTGGGCTGGAAGTTGGGTTCCTGGCTCTAAGTCTTGAGTTCTTTGCACTGCAGTGGATTGTGTTTTCTGAGCCCTTTGTGTGGCCTAAAGGCCAGGGTGACCGTCCTAGAGGTCTTGGAGGGTGAGGAAGGCCTCAGTCATTTGTTCAGAGGGGTGGAGGCCTGTGTGGGGCAGAGAGTCCATCAGCTGCTCTCTGACCAGGCCCTACCCTTAGTCTGTTGAGGGGAGGGCAGAGTCCTGCCCTCAGAAGCCCTCTGCCTGATATGGAAGACAGTCCTGCCCTGGGGAACCCCAAATCTGATTGAGTGACCGAGGCCAGCCCTCAGAGACCATAGTCTGAAGTAGGAGATGAGCCTTGCTCTTGGGGGCCCTCAGTCTGATGGGGGAGACATAGGCCAACCCTCAAAAGTCCCCATTCTGCAGAGAGAGATACAACTCTGGTCTCAGTAGCTCCAAGTCTGATAGAGGAACCAGGACCCCCCGTATCACTGGGGGGAGAAAATACAAAATAGATTGGTGGAGCTGAGTAGCTTGAATTGGGAAGGTTTTCTGGAATCCCTGGCAATGCAAACGATTAACACACTCAGCTGCTAACCAGAATTCTGGGGGTTTGAGTTCACCCAGAAGAAAGGCCTGCTGATCTACTTCCTAAAAATCAGCCATTGAAAGCCTTAGGAGTCATAACCATACACCTCACTGGGCTTGAGAGCTAGGAATCATAGTCTTGGGGGACATCTAGGTTAATTGGCATATCAAAATCCATATAGACTGTGTTCTACCTCCTACCTTGGTGAGTAGCGACTGAGGTCTTAGAAGCTTTCAAGTAGCCATCTAAGATAAAACAATTGGTCTCTTCCCATCTGGAGCAAAGAAGAGTGAAGAAAACCAAAGACTCAAGGGAGCAATTAGTCCACAGCCAACACTAGCTTGAGACCAGGAGAACTAGATGGTGCCCAGCTACCACTAACAATTGCTCTGACTGGGACCACAATAGTAGGTCACGGACAAAGTGGGAGAGAAATGTAGAACAAAATTCAAACTCATAAATAAGACCAGACTTTCTGGTTTGATAGATACAGGTGGAACCCCGAGACTATGTCCCTTAGGCGTCCTTCAAACTTGGAGTTGAAATCACTCTCGGAGATCACATTATAGCCATACAATAGACAGGTCTATAAAATGAATGCCCTGAGGCATATACACCTCAGAACAATCAACTATCTGTGAGATCTAAAGGGCAGCATTTGCCCAAAAGCAAAGTTCAGAAGGAAGTAGGGGCAGGAAAGCTGGGTGGATGGACACGGAGAAGCCAGGGAGGAAGTGGGGAGAGTACTGACACATTCAGGGGTTTGCAACCGATGCCACAAGACAAGCTGTGTACAAATTGTTGAATGGGAAACTAATTCGCTCTGTAAGCTTTCACCTAAGCAACAATAAAATGTCCAAATACAAAGACAGAAAGAAAACCCTGTGGAGCACAGTTCTACTCTGACACACATGGGGTCACCATGTATTGAAATTGACTCAACAGTTTTTTTTCTTTTTTCCTTTTTCTGAAGGAAAAGTTAATGATAATATTCTCTCGTCTGTACAGTACTTTACATTTCTAAAGCACTTTCACAATTATCTCAGTTAGTCCTCACATAACAATGGGGTTAAGGTGTGACTATTCAAGCAGGAGCAACAATCATCATCCTAATAATTGTAATGACTGCCACTTATTGAGCACCTGTGCCAGGCACGGGGCTGCATATTATCTGTAAAATTAAAGAGAGACCAATGAGATAAGGTGTTTGAAAATGCTTTACAATCCCATGACCAGGGTGCACATGTTTGCTCTTGGTGTGTACAGAGGCCTCAGACTGGTGGAGGTGCGGCTGGGAGATCTGGAGTGCAGAGGGCCTGGCTTTAGGCTTGGAACTGGGAGATAGCCAGCACTAGGCAACTTCTCATTCCTGGAACGCGTCATGCACCTTCATGCCTCAAAGATCTTGTTCATGCTGTTCCTCCTGCCTGGGATGCCTTTCCCTTACCCAGTCTGTTTGGTAAGCTCCTGGTCACCCTTCTTGGTCTAACTCAGTGTTACTGTCCACAGCCTTCCCGCCTTTCCCTCTCCACCTCTCCAGCAGCATAAATTGCTCCATCTCTGAGTTCCCAGGTCATCTAATCCACACTCCTAATATAGCATTTAGCTCACAGTGCTTGTTATGCATTGAATTGTGTTCCCAAAAAAATGTGTCAGCTTGCCTAGGCCATGAGTCCCAGTATTGTGTGGTTGTCCACCATTTTGGAATCTGATGTGATTATCCTGTGTGTTGTATAAATCCTAACCTTTATGATGTGAATGAGGAAGCATTAGAGGCAGTTATGTTGATAAGGTAAGACAGAATCTACAGGATTATGCTGTATCTTGAGTCAATCTCTTTTGAGATATAAAACAGAGAAGCTAGCAAAGAGGAGTGAGACTTCATACCAACCAAAAAGAAGTGCCAGGAGCAGCACACGTTCTTTGGACCTGGGGTTCCTGCGCAAAGAAGCTCCTGGACCAGGGGAAGATTGATGACAAGGAACTTCTCCCAGAACTGACAGAGAGAGAAAGCCTTCCTGGGGAGCTGGAGCCCAAATTCAGACTTCTAGCCTCGTAGACTGTGAGAGAATAAATTTGTTTGTTGAAGTCATCCAATTGTGGTATTTCTGTTACAGCAGCACTAGATAATTAAGACAATGCTGTACTTACACACTTAACTGCTGGTGGTAGTGTTCAAACATTGATATGGTCAGAGGTCATTAAAGGAGGCTGACTGGTCATCAAGACGCCATCTTGGGCAAAGTTTATCATCTAGGTGAATTCTTCTGGGTCTAAGATCAGGGCTGGTTTCTCAGGGAGGAGTCACATAAAACAGTGATGGGAATTGACTTACAAAGTCAGAATGCCAATTTAGGGAGGCAGAACTCTAAGACGAAATGGGTAAGTGTGTCGGCTCTGGGGCCAGGCTGCCTGGGTTTGGATCCTGGCTCTCCCTTCCAGATATGTGACCTTGAGCACGTGACCTCTCTGTCCCTATATCTCACCCTCTAAATGGGAATGATAAGAGCATTTACATCATAGGAGCATTGTAAGCAAAAGTCATGGATATTTAATCTATATATCAGGATTAATAAAGACTTCGCAGAGGAAGTAGCATTTGGACTGAGACCTGATGGATAATAATGAGTTGGCTGGCAAAGGCTTAGGAATCAGGACAGGACATTTTAGGAACTGAAAGAAGCCATTGAAGAGGGAGCCTGGTGAGTAAAGGTGGGCTTGGGACAAAATGAGACTGGCGAGGTAGCCAGGGCCCTGATGGTGTTGCTCCTCAGAGGTCGTGCTTGAGAGTTTGGAATTAATTCTGAATGCTATGGCTACCCAGTAAAGGGCTAATTTTAAGCAAGGGAGTAACAAGATACGTTTTACATCTTAGAAGGATTGCTCTGGCTGCTGGGTGGGGGATGGATTATTAAAAGAGACAAGAAAAGTAGTAAGGGGACCAGTTAGGAAGCCACAGGAGCAGCTGTCCAAATAAGAGATGTACTGGCTTAGGCTGATGTGGCAGCAGCAGAGATGGTGAGAAGGCAACAGAATCAGGATGTATTTTGGGGAGAGACAGACAGTACTAATAAATGAGTCTAGAACTTGGCTGGAGTCTCTGAGTGACACAAATGGTTAAGTGCTCAACTACTAACCAAAAGGTTGGTGGTTCGAACCTACCCAGAGGCACCTTGGAAGAAAGGCCTGGCAATCCGCTTCAGAAAAGTCAGTCTTGAAAACCCTAGGGAGCACAATTCTACTCTGGAATATATAGGGTCACCATTTTAGTTTAGCATTGGGCTTGAGAAAATGGGTGGAGGTTTTGCCTTTGGCAAATGAGTGCTTGAACGGGGCACTTAAGTCAATGGGGAAGATTTTGGGAAGAATTAATTTGTTGTGTCTATTCAATGGCATACAACAACATGAACAAGGCCCGCTGCCGTGAAGTCAAATCCAACTCATACCAACCCTATAGCACAGACTACAACTGCCCCATAGGGTTTCCAAGGAGCGGCTGGTGGATTTGAACTGCCGGCCTTTTGCTTAGCAGTCGCAGTTATAAACCACTGCACCACCAAGGCTCCACAACAACAAAGGGGGAGTATTAATGTTGGCCATGTTAGTTCTGAGATACCTACTAACTCCAATGGAGGTGTCCAGGTGGCAGTCCAATAGATGAGCCTGGAGCTCACAAGAGGTTTGGGTCAGAGATGTCAATTTGGGCTTCATTAGCATGTAGTTGGTAATTATAACCATTGCATTCAGTGAGATCACCTAAGGAGAGACTATAGATAAGAATAGAGGAGAGAGCAGTGGCTAGAACCTCCAATATTTACAAGTCTGCGCAGCACAAGACACTGAGAGAGTGTTAGAGAGGTGGAAAGAAAACCAGGTCCCTGTGGTGACACAGAAGCCTAAAGAAAAAAAGAATTTTCAGAAGAAAGAAGGGGTCAACTGTGTCAAATGCAGCTGAGAGGTCAAGTAAGATAATAGTGGTCCATTGACTTTGACAATGTGTAGGCCATCTGATCTTCATCAAACCTCTTAAGAACAGACTAATTAGAATAAGTTGAAGACCAATGGGAGTTGAGGAAGTAGAGAAACAAGTATAGCAAACTTCTAAAAAAGCTTTGCTGTGAATAAGAGCTAAAAAGTGGGGAGGTAACTGGATCAGAAACTCAGTGCACAGACTATTAAAAAAAAGATACTAAAGCATGTTTGTAAATTGATGGGAATGATCCAAAAGAAATTTGTGAAGCAGGAGATTAAAAAAAAAAAAAAAGGATAATTGCAGGGTTAGGATCCCTGAGAAGACTAAGATGGTGAAATTCATTGCATTAGTAGAGGGATTGGCCTTAGGTGACCGTGACCTGTCCCTCACATTAACAGGAGTCAAAGTAGACTAAAGGGCCGGTTCCATGATCGCGGAGTCCGAAATGAAAAGGTAGAACCACTTATTAAAAAATCATTAAGAATTTCAAGACTGTGCCAGCAGAGCATCAAACCAAGTGCGAGGCTCTTCAGACCTGGGACCCTGTGCGGCTTTGGATGCTCATGAAGCCAGCCTTGGTCAAGTACGTGATGATGACAGAAGTAGGCTGTCGTTTGGGCAAGTTTCTTTTTTTTGGGTCTCAATTGCCTCATGGAAGGGTTGGAAGAGATGATAAGGGCACTTTCATCTCAGCTCCACCGTTCTACAAGTAGGGAACAAGGCAAAGGACCAAAGTTTGTGCCTTTTTCACTTCCAACCCCCCCATATTTGAGCCCAAGGCTTTCTGGAAGGCTCCAAAGCATCTGGTGACCATAGCAACTCACGCCAAGCTCCCCAACTCTGGGCTCCTCCCACCACTTCTTGGATTCGCTTATTGATAGGCTCAGAAAGCCGACCAATGGTCGGCGAAGCGGGCTGCTTCATGCGCAGTCAATGGCCGAGAGAGCGGAGGAAGGCGGGAAGGGAAGGGGAGAAGGCGGGCCGGGGCGGTGTGGCAAGTGCGTATTTCCTGCTCCGCTGCGGAAGGCGGAGTGGAGCCGTTGGGCCCGAGGCGACCAGGAGGAGCGTGGAGCGGCGGGCGACAGTGCTGAGCGCGGATTTCTTAGCGCGGAAAGGGACAGGCGCGATGGGAGGGGAGCAGGAAGAGGAGCGGTTCGACGGCATGCTGCTGGCCATGGCGCAGCAGCACGAGGGCGGCGTGCAGGAGGTAACCGCCCGCGCGGCGTCGGCCCGGCCTGGTCCGGCGGTGCTGGCCCATTCAGGCGGCCCTAGCCACGCTCTCTCAGCCCTTCTCTGCCCTCGAGGCCCGAGAGCTTCCTCCGGGCCTCACTCGCTTCCGGGACCCCCACGCTCCGACATTCCCACCGCTCTTGAGCTTCCGGTCTGGCCTCCCAGCCAGCGTGTCCCACTCCTCGGGTGTCAATCCCGGCCCCATGGCGCCCTTCAGTAACTTCTAACAAAGTAAACGTGGCATTCCTGACCCGACCCTTTCAGATTCTTCCCCCAGAGCCTTGGTATATGCCCTTGGTCTTACACATGCTTCCAGTCCCGGTGCCCCATAGGTGGCTGCTTCCAGAGAGCATTCTTTACGACGAGCCATGCCAGACTCTCATTTGCATCTACCACAACTTGTAGTGAGTCGATGAGTGTGTGCGGGGTGTGTGTGGAGCGATGATGTTAGCACGTGGTTTTTCAGGGTGTGAATGGGGGAGTAGGAGGCTTGTTCTCGCAGTTGATTTCCACTACCTGGGAAGCTTGGGACCGTCCCACCTTTCCAAGCCGCATTTTTCTTATCTCTTAAAATGGAGCTGCAAATCCCTGTTTTCCTGAATCGTTGTAGGAGAGTGGTATCTTGAAGAGCAGTGAGGAGTTATAAATAATCAGGCTTGTTCATTCAGCCAGTGTTTGGTGAATAACGTCTGTCAGACACTCACTGGAGCCCTGGTGGCACAGTGCTTAAAAGCTCAGCTGCTAACCAAAGGGTCAGCAGTTCGTATCTACCAGCTGCTTCTTGGAAACCCTATGGGGGCAGTTCTACTCTGTCCTGTAGGGTCACGATGGGTCTGAATCCACTCTGTGAATGAGTTTTTTTTTTTTTTTAAGACATTTTTTTTGGACTCATTGGGCTGGGTCCCGGGGATATGGAGGTGAGCAGAAACTTGTCCTTGCCCTGAAAGAGCTTACAAAGAGCTTTTTTAAAAAGCATAAAGCATGCTGAGCGACCCCGCAATAATAACACGTAGTCTGTGAATGGTAAGGATCAACTAGTGTAGATTCTTGAGTTGGTTTTTTGAAGCAGAAATCTGGAAAGTTAGAGGTAGAACAGTTGTCAAAATCAGTCCAAAGCTTCATTTTATAAATAAAGAAATGGAGACCCAGTGACTCCTGACCTCCGCGAGACCAGACTCCGTAGGCCGTTGTACTTTCCACAGTCCTTTTGCTGATTTTCTTCCTCAGTGGGGACAAGTTTTCATTGACCTATCCATTTCCATTCTTTCACTCAGGTGCCTGTTGTGACCAAGGGCTCCCAAGCCCTTTGAGGTGTGGGGGGTGTTACTAATTTGCAAGTGTGAAAAGGCTCCCCCTCCCCCTGTTCCCCTAAATTGTTGACACAATACCAGGTTTGAGAGAGTTCATTTTTGAGAGAATTGATAACATGTCTACCACCCACCCACTGCCCTCAAGTATGAGTATGAGATAACATGTCTAGAAGTTTCAGTTCCCTATTGAAATTATTGAGGTAAATTCTAGCATCAGATTTAGAACCCTTGGGCGAGTAAAATGGCTTGAATGTGCTAACTCTAGATCACCATTAGATCTGTTCATTCAAAAAATATTTTACTGAGCATATACTCTGAGCCTGATATGGTGCCAGACATTGGGGATGTAGACAGGCTAAGTTAATCGTTCCTGCTGTTAGGGGTTCATCCTTTAGCAGTGGGTCTGTTGTGCTGTGCCATTTACTGCTAAGGGCCTTACTTTCATTACCTCATTTATTCCTCACAAGGTCCCCAGAAATGGGTCCTGCTGCTATTCCTGTTTTACAGAGTTAAGAAACTTCCCCAAGGTCACACAGCTGATAAGTGTCAGTCTGAAACTAAAACCCACGTGTCTTAGCCATCTAGTGCTGCTATGACAGAAATATCACACCAGGGTGGCTTTAACAAAGAGAAGTTTATTCTCTCACAGTCCAGTAGGCTAGAAGTCTGAATTCAGGGCACCAGCTCCAGGGGAAGGGTTTCTCTCTCTTTCGGCTCTGGACGAAGGTCCTTGTCATCAGCCTTCCCTTGGCCAGGGGGCATCTCAGCACAGGAACCTCAGGTCCAAAGGATGCGCACTGCTCCTGGCACTGCATTCTTGGTGGTATGAGGTCGCCCTGTCTCTCTGCTTGCTTCTCTCTTTTATATCTCAAAAGAGATTGGCTTAAGACACTGTTTAATCTTGTAGACCTTGTCAGTATAACTACCACAAATACATCTTATTACATCATAGTGATAGAATTTACAACGTAGAAATCACATCAGAAGATAAAATGATAGACAATCATACAACCATATAAGGGAATCATGACCTAGCCAAGTCGACAGATATTTTTGGGGGGACATAATTCAATCCATGACACCATGCTCTTAATCACCTGGCTACACTGGTAACCCAACCAGAGTCAGCTGGTCTTGACCTTCTTTTAAGTGGTTTCATTTGCGCCCCCCCGCCGCCCCCCCCCCCCCCCGCCCCAGTTCTGCCCTGGTAGTTTAGCCAGCACTACTGATGGGTTTTTTTTTATTTTTCTGGAGAGGAAGGTTGGGCCCAGACATTTTAAGCTCTGGATACAGAGAACTGAATGTTTCACATCCTCAGGCTACATGTAAACACACACAAGAAAGTGAGACCTCCCAGATGGTCCAAAGTTAGAGTAAGCTTCCTGGTGGGAGTGACTAAGGGAACTGGAGGAGGGAGATGTCTCAGTTGAGAGGCTCCAAGGTGAGAGAGTTAAGTCCCAAGCTCCCTCCTAGACTAAGGAAGTTGGCTTCTATTTAGTTGAGAGCCTCCCAATATGGCGTCTCCATAGCTTTAGTTTTCTCTCTTTTCTTTCAGCTTGTGAACACCTTCTTCAGCTTCCTTCGACGCAAAACAGACTTTTTCATTGGAGGAGAAGAGGGGATGGCAGAGAAGGTGAGCATTGGGGGCTGCTGTCCCTTGAGCAGCTCTGTCTCTTCAGAAAAATTCACCTGGCCTTCCTTTGGTATAATAGTAATCTCTAGCGGAAGCAAAATGCCAAGGGCAAGGGGGAGAAGGGATGCAAGTTGTCATTTTTTGAAGCTCCACTGTTAACCATGTACTTTATCCACGTGATTTTCATATGATCCTTAGAAGTTCTGCAAGAGAGGTAGGTGTTACTATCCCATTTTTACAAATGAGGAAAGTGGGTCAGGGATCTTTTGCAACAGAAAAATGGGCAATTCTCAGAAGACTGACAAGTTTCAGACTGACAAAAATCGAAAAGAACATTGCAGTGATGTAGAAGAAAGGACACTTTTTCAGACATTGCTGGTGAAGGTAAATTATTATAGCTTTTAAAAACTTGAGAATATTTCAAACATAAGCAAAGGTAGAGAGAGTAGTCCCAGGAATCCCTGTGTAACCCATCCCTTTGCTACGACAATTGTTAACTCCTGACCACTTTCCTTCAGGTTATTTTGTAGTAAGTTCCAGGCATATTTTTGGATTTGCAAATATTTTGTGAATACCTAAAAAGGATAATTTTTAATCAACATATCTTTAATGCTAATTGATTATAAATTTTCCTTAAAAGAAATTAAAAAAACAAGAATAAACCAGTTGGCTATCAAGTCAGTTTTGACTCATGGTGACTCCACGTGTGCCAGAGTACTGTAGAGCTGTAGTCCATAAGGTTTTCAGAGGTTGATTTTTTGGAAGTAGATTGCTAGGCCTTTTTTTCCATGGCACATCTTGGTGGACTCGAACCGCCAACCTTTAGGTTAGCAGCCGAGCATGTTAACCATCTGCACCACTCAGGGACTACATCTAAAAAGAAATAATAAAAAAAAAAAGAAATAGCAAATGGTAATTCCTTAAATATCATCCAGTATCCACTTAGGATTCATATTTCCCCCAATGCTTTGCTTCTTTATTTCTTTAAAACAGCCTTATTGAGAGAGAATTCACATACCATACAGTTCACCCATTGAAAGTGTACAATTCAGTGGCTTTTGGTATATAGGTTTCCCCTCCTATCCAGAAGTACAGCATTCCGATTACAAACCTTCATAAGCTGAAATGCAGGAAAATGAAGTAATTACTACTACGAAATTTTTGAGTGTTGCCAAATGCAAAAAATAACCTACCAAATCATACCAAATACCACATGAAACCTAAAATAAAACTAACATAGTAAAAACAGAAATGATAAATAAATACACAGCCTATATAAAGTAGATGCTGAATGTAGCTCATGGGGAAGGAGCTTGGTGATGTCACTCTTGGGGTGCAAGCTGCCTCTTTAGCACCTCGCTGCGATGCTGAATGCTATTTCCGCTTTTCATCTTTTTTTTGTAGAAGTGAAAATCCTCTTTGGATTTCATTCTTTTAGCAAAAACGGTATTAATGTAGATCTTCCATAAAAGTGAAGTGGTATAAAGCGAACTTTCAAAGAATGGGGGATATCTATATTCACTGATACATGTATCCATCACTGCAGTCAATTTTAGAACGTTTTCATCACTTTAAGAAGAAACCCTGTGTCTTCTAGCTATTATCTATCTACCCCACCCCGTCCAGTCGTCTCCAAAATCTTGTGTGCTGCCGTTGAGTCAATTCCAACTCATAGTGATCCTATAGGACAGAGTAGAACTGCCTGTAGTGTTTCCAAGGCTGTAATCTTTATGGAAGCAGATTGCCGCATCTTTCTCACATGGAGTGGCTGGTGAGTTTGAACCTCTTACCTTTTGGTTAGCAGCCGAGTGCTTAACTACTGTGCCATCAGGGCTCCTTTCCCAACCCTTAAGCAATCCTCACCAATCTACTTTCTGTCTCATAGATTTCTGTATTCTGGACTTTTATATGAATGGAATGATAACACTCTGGTTGGTTGTGACTGGTGTCTTTCACTTAGTATGTTTTCAAGGTTCATTCATGTATCAGTACTTGATTACTTTTTATGGCTGAATAATATTCCATTTATGGGTATACCACATTGTGTTTATTCATTTGTTCATTGATGGACATTTGGGTTGTTTGCACTGTTTGGCTCTTATGACTAATGATGCTATAAATATTTGTGACCATCTGTATATATTCTTTGGAGAAATGTCTACTGAAATCCTTTGTCCATTTTTTAATTGGGTTATTTGTCGTTTTATTATTGAGTTGTAAATGTTCTTCGTATATTCTAGACACATGTCCCTTATCAGATGGAGGATTTGCAAATATTTTCTCTCATTCTTTGGATTACTTTTTCACTTCAATGGTATCCTTGGAAGCACAAATGTTTAAAAAAAATTTTTTTTTTTAATGACTCAGCTCTTCTCTTTTTTATTGTGCTTTACGTGAAGTTTTACAGCGCAAATTAATGTCCACCTCCGGACAGGAGCTGCCAGTTTAGTCTCGTGTATCTACTTGAACTAAGAAGCACAGTCTTCATGAGTATTATTTTACGTTTTACAGTCCAGCCTAATCCTTGTCTGAAGAGTTGATTTCTGGAATGGTTTTAGTTCTGGGTTAACAGAGAGCCTGGGGGCCATGTCTTCTGAGGTTCCTCTAGTCTCAGTCAAACCATTAAGTCTGGTCTTTCTACATGAATTTGAGTTCTGTGCCCTGCTTTTCTCCTGCTCCACTGGGGACTATCTGTTGTGTCCCCTGTCAGGACAGTCATTGGTGGTGGCTGGGCACCATCTAGTTCTTCTGGTCTCAGGCTGATGGAGTCTCTTGTTTATGTGGCCCTTTATGTCTCTTGGGCTAATATTTTCCTTGTGTCTTTGGTGTTCTTCAGTCTCTCTTGCTCCAGGTAGGTTGGGGCCAGTTGATGTATCTTAGATGGCCACTTGCAACCTTTTAAGACCCCAGATGCCACCCACCAAAGTGGGGTGCAGAACGTTTCCTTAATGAAGTTTGTTATGCCACTTGACTTAGATGTCCCCTGAAACCATGGTCCCCAGATCCCCACCTCTGCTCCTGTCTCCCACGAAGTGTTTGGTTGCATTCAGGAAACTTCTTAGCTTTTAGTTTAGTTCATTTGTGCGGACTTCCCTTGTGTTGTGTGTTGTCCTTCCCTTCACCTAAGTTAATTCTTATAAATGTTTTTAATTTTGATGAAATTCAATTCATTTGTTTTATTTTGTTGCTATCTAAGAATCCTTTGCCAAATCCAAGGTCATGAAGATTCACTGCTGTTTTTTTCATGGAGTTCTATTTTGAGTTAATTTTGTATGTGGCGTGAGGTAGGGGTCCAAGTTTATTCTTTTACATGTGAATAGCCGGTCTCAGTACCATTTGTCTCTGTACTGTTTTTTTATTTCCCCATCGAATAGACTTTATACCCTTGTGCAAAATCAGTTGACCATAGATGTATGGGTTTGTTTCTGGACTCCCAGTTCTATTCCATTGATCTGTATGTCTGTCTTTGTGCCAATAGCATACTGTCTTGATTACTGTTACTTTGTAGTATGTATTGAAATTGGGATATGTTAGTCTTCCTACTTTGTTCTTTTTTCAGGATTGTTTTGGCTATTTTGGGTCCCTTGCAATTCTCAAATGAATTTTATAATCAGCTTGTCAGTTTGTACCAAGAAGTCACTGGGGATTTTAATAGGAATTGTGTTGAATCTGTAGATCAGTTTGAGGAGTATTGCCATCTTAATGCTGATGTTCCAGCCCATGAACATGGAATGTTTTCCATTTATTTAGGTCCTCAATTGATTTCTTTCAGCAATATTTTATAATTTTCAAAGTGTAAGTTTTATACTTTTATCAAATTTATTTTTATTTTATTCTTTTTTATGCTATTGTGAATGAAATTGTTTTCTTAATTTCATTTTCAGATTCACTGCAGCTTACTGTTTTTTCTTTGATTCAGGTTCCAGACAAGGTCCCCACATTTCATTGGTTGATAGGAGGAACCTATGGATTAAGAGACATCTTTTTTTTTTCCCCTTGCAGTTTATTTGTTGACGAGACCTGGTTTTTTGTTCTGGCAAGTTTCCCATAATCTGAATTTTGCTTATTGCATATCTATGGTGTCGTTTAACCCCTTTGTCTTTTTTATTTCCTGCATGTTGGTAGTTAGATCTAGAAGCTTGATCTGATTCAGTTTGGGGATTTTTTTGTTCCCCAAGACTACTTCATTGATGGTCTTGTGTGCTCCATCAGGAAGCCCATGTTGCCTGGTTGTTTCGCATGTGATGTTGCCTAAATTTATTGTTTCATTATTACAGGTTTGTAAAATGCTAATATTCTATCATTCTTCCCTCCTTTATTAGCTGTAATTCTTCTAAAGAAACTTTCCCTTGTTAGCTGCTTACCTGAGAGCATACAATATATTTACTTACTTACTGTTTTGGGTGTAATTACTCGGTTTCCTAGCATCTTCCAAAGGTGACCAATGAGGTGAATGTTTTTCCCAGTGTCGTCATAAACTCATGGACTTAAATATATTTTGTGTTTCAATCCATTTCAGTTATTTTTATTGACACAGTAGCATGCCATTTGTGATCCCTAGTGAGTCGGTTGAGGCGGAAATTCATGTCAAAGGAGGTAGTCTATTTTGGCTCCTGATACTAGCATGGGACACCATACCAGCATCAGTGCCACCAGTGTAAAGCCGTGCTGCCATTTCTTGTGCATGCCCCCTCAACTTTCACAAAGCCTCTGGATCATGAGATGTTTGTGTTTTTTTATGCCTTACTGCACTTCCCCAGATCCTCTCTCCCTACTTTTAGGTTGTAAAAATGGCCTGGGGGAGGTATCTGACCTCCTTCAATGTCACAAGGGGAAAGGCGAACCAAGATTAACAGCCCAATGCTGATTCCTGTGAGGCAGAGGTCAGACACACCTCTCTTGTTCTCCATCTCTACCAACTCTTGACACCAACCATCCCTCCCACGGCACTCTCTACTTCTCTGCTGGGTTTGATAATTTATTGCAATGGCCACACAGAACTCACAGACCATACTCACCATTATGGGGCTTATTAGGGAAGTAACAGTTACAATTCAGGCTCAGGAACACTTAAGATTCAGTTCTTCCATCAGGACAGCCTCTTCCAGCCGTGCTTTCAGGCATGCCTTTCTCTGTCCCTCAGTCTCTGCTCAAAGGCACTCAGCCTTCTCTTTCTGTGGGAAGCCCACCATGCCTCCTGCAGGCCTCTCTTTCCTTGGTGGTGGTGGGCTCCTCCTTTCTGCTCTGGAATTGGCTCTCTTTTCAGACAGAACTGATCAATCCCCTTCGTGGCCGCAGTTACCCTATCACACAGTCACCTGGGTGGGAGTTACAAGCCCATGGCTAGAAAGGCTGCACACAAAAGTAATCACAACATATAGGTGAATCTGCATCCTCTTATTTCATTGTCTTTGGCTCTCACTTGAAGGTTCTTCCTGCTCATGTGTCACTGAAAGGCAGCATCATTTCAGCAGAGTGTTTAGATTTCCATTTTGTACAGATAGAGTTCCGTAGTGGATTAACATTTTCATAAAAACAGTTCCATAAAATTCTCCCCTCCAAAAAAATGTTTGAGGTACTTTGGATGCTACAAAGATAAATGAGTTAAGGATCCTGCTTTCAGGGGGCAGTGAAGCATGGCCTCAGATAATTACAACTCAGGGAAGAAAGTACTTATAAGAGGAGTTGAGGTAAAATTCTGTGGAGTTCACGGGAAGGAGAGAGAACACTTAATTTGGTGAGACTCAGGAAGGGTTTGGGGGAGGATATGCCATTCAGTCTGGCCTTGACAGGTGAAGTAGGATTTGGACAGGTGAAGATGGGCAGAAGGGTGTTTCTCGGTGTAGGGAACTTCTAAGGCGGTAGCAATAGCATTATGAACAAAGAGCCTAAATCCACCTGGGCAAGAGTATAGCTGTGCTGATTTGAGGGCTGAGGAGGCACTCCCAGGAGATCAAGGTCAGTGAGGAGCGGTCCAGGCAGAAGGATCCATGTAGAGCGAGGCTGTGGGGCTCAGGCTTTGCAGTGCAGGCCAGGGAGAGCTGTGATCAGTTTTAAGCAGAGGCTGCTGATGGTTTTGCTGGAGGCCCAGAGCCTAGGGGAGAGGGATAGGCCTGGCCTGAGGTGGCGAGGATAGTGGAGTGGCATCTGTGGTAGGACTGGTACCAGGTGGGTGTTCACCGATGACTCCAGTCTCTCCTTAGGCACCTGGGTGGAGGGACGTGATGTTACTCCTTGAGATGGGAGCCACAGGAGGAAGAAAAAGTTGATGAGGGGGCTGGCTTGGGGGTGTGGGTAAGCAGACCATGAATTGGCTCTGGGGCTCATAGCAGTGGTCCCCGGTGATGTTCTGGGTAGTTGCAGCACCAGGACCTTTTGGATCTGTGCCTTAGAGGCAAGCCTGCCTACCCTTCACTCCAGCTCACCATAGGCATCCCCACAGCCGATAGCCTGTCAGTATTTCCCCAGGGCCTTGTGTCAGGGGAAGCTTGGGAAGTGAAGAGGGGGTTGGGGTCCATATGCATCACTCCAGTGCCCTGGTTTCTCAGTGTGGGGGAATATGAGAATTCCTCACGTAGGGCGGAGAATCCCTGCCAAAATTAGCCACTGTTATTTACTGTTTGGAGTGGGTCAGTTGTGCTGGGGGAGCCCCCATACTCGCCAGGGTGGTCAGGTTCAGGACCTCTGGACCAGCTAACAGCTAACTTCTGTTCATGCCCCTTCCGATTCAGCCTTTATACCTCTCCTCAGCAAGGTCTTCTCTGGCCAGGCTGGTGGTAACCACGCTTTACTCCCCCACCAGCCTAGCATGGGTCAGGTGAAGCCTGTGCTCAGGTGTTTCCACTGGCATTCAAGTCTGTCTTCTAGAGCAGGCCTTCTCCCCATTTCCCCACCCAGCTGGGCTGTGGTTCCCAAAGATGTGCCCAGCCTCAAAGGCTTGACCCAGTGGCACACTGCTGATTGGTATCTTCGGATGGGCTGCCAGACCACCAGGGGTCTCTGGCTAGAGCTGGGCCTAGGTGAAGCTAACTGAAGGGGGCTTGGGAGGAGACTGGGAGGAGGAGGCAGAGGCTGCTGCGATTGGCCCTGACTTCCTGGCAGTTCATACTTGCCCTCACCTGACCCCTGAGTTAACTTCCAGGAGCTAGGAAGGTACAGGACAGATGGGCTGTGACATAATTCACTAAAGCTGGGAGAGAGGAGGGCCCTGCTCCTGCCTCTCCTGGGCCAGTGGCTGGCAAATGGCTCGAGTTCAAGGTCTCTCCAATTAGGGACTTGGAACCAAGGCTGTGTAGTGGAGCAGCCCCCACCGGCATGATTATCTCGTGACTGATTCTTTGTATTCACAGCAGAATGGCCTTCAGGAGGCTTGTTCCTCTCACTCTCCATTTTACTAACCCTTTTGGCTTGGGGAGTGCTTTTGGTACCCTTTAACCCTGCAGAGTGTACAGCTACTCAGTGAGGCATGAGGCTGGGGGGTGGGGGTGGCAGGAGGAATTGGCATCAGATGAATGACAATCTATAGGGCATTTGGCAGAACACTAGGTCTGGGAGCCCATGGGCAGCTCCTGTCACCCTAGGTCTCATGTGGGCCACCAGCTCTTGCAGATACCTCCCTCCTTTCAGCTCTGGCTCAGGAAGGTGCTTAAAAGACGGTTTATTGACCACTGATCACACGGCAGGCACTCTGAGGGTTCTTCCAGGGATGTGTGTGTTCGTGCAGGCGAGTGTGTGTCAGAGACTGAAGAGGCACGTGAGCTATTCCTAGGTTGTGAGTAGGAGTCTGCCGAGTGACCTGGGAACCGGGATGAGGGCATTCTAGGCAAAGAACAGCATATGCCAAGACTGCTTTTAGAAAGAACAGAATAGAGGCAGAGAGAGTTAGGGTCACACAGGTAGAAAGAGTAGACCAGGAACCCAAACCTAGGTGTGACTCTCAGCTGTGCATGAGGATTGGACAGGAGGCCTACTGATGTAAATAGCAAGGTGGAGCCGTCTCCTATTTTATTTTTATGGCAGAGAGAGTATTTGTCACCACTCCCTACCAACTGACATTTGGCTAGCCCTTGCAAGGCAAAGGGTGCCAATACTTTATGTGGCTTTCATGTGGCAAGGACCATGCCAGGCTCTTCATGGGTGCTGTCACATTTGATCCTCATGACAGATGAGGAAATTGAGGCTTAGAAAGAGTCAAAGTTGCTCACTTGTCCAAGGCCACACAGCCTGGTAGTGACAGGTAGCACCTGGTGGCAGGGAGGCCAGGTAGCAGGATGTGGAGAAACATCCCGAGCAGGCTCAACGGGAGAGAAAGCGTTTGAAATTGATAGCTTGCCAGCATGAAGAAGAGACTAACCTCTTCCTTCAAGAAAGATCTCTGTCTTTCTGTTCATGTGGCGCTTCTGGGAGTAGTGCTGCCCAGCGGGGAGATGGGGTACATGCATGTTCTTCCCATTTATCATCACTTATCATCCAGAGGGCAGGGCGGTGTGAGCCCGAGAGCTCAAGGGGGGCTTCTCAAAGTGCTTAGGGCTCAAGTACGGCTCATAACCGCTTCACTGGATATCCAGAGCTTTAGAGCACTTACATTTTGGTCTGACAGCCCTGTGAGATAAGGATTCACCTTCATGGATGAGGAATCTGAAGCATTAGAAGGTACGCAGTTTGCCATTAGCAGGTTACAGCAAAGATTAGAACGCAGGTTGTCCACCTTCACTGTCTATGCTCTTGGTTACTAGGCTGTATTAAGAAAAACAAAACAAAACACTGTAAATTGAGCCAGGCAAAGGGTGCCAACACTTTATATGTGGCTATGATGTGGCAAGGATTGTGCCAGGCTCTTGATGGTTTTCTTTGCAGGTGTTCTCGTTAATGCTATGAACTAGGTGTATTACCCCTGTTTTACAAATAAGGAAACTGAGGTTCTGAGTGAAGTGCCTTGGCCAAGCATATGGCTGATAGAGGTGGGACCGGACTCCAGGACTGGGGACATGGTCTCCCGCCCTAATGCCTTCTCTTCCTTCCCTAGCTCATCACACAGACATTCAACCACCATAACCAGCTGGCACAGACAGCCCGGCGGGAAAAGAGAGCCCGGCAGGAGACTGAGCAGCGGGAGAAGGCAGAGCGGGCTGCCCGACTGGCCAAGGAAGCCAAGTCAGAGGCCCCTGGGCCCCAGATCAAGGAGCTGACTGATGAGGAGGCAGAGAGGCTGCAGCTGGAGATTGACCAGGTGAGAGTGGGCTTCCCTCCCCCCACCTCCCAGACCCTCATTGACACTGGAAAGTAAGGGGCCCTCTTTGCCAACTGCTCCGCCCATTGCCACAGAAAAGGGACACAGAGAATCATGAGAACCAGCTCAAGAATGGCAGCCTTGGCTCACCAGGAAAGCAGGTAAGATGGGCTAGAGGGGCTAAGGACTAGCTAGGGGCAACTCCCCAGCCTTCACCTCTCTGGAATGCCTTCCCTCTCCTCCTTGGGTTCCAGAATCATCCTCGTACTTCAGGATCTGGATTTAAAAAAAAAAACCCACTGACCTTAAGTTTGAGCAAGAGAGCCAAAGAGCCAGAGAGGGCAGTGCCTGCACAGGTACCATCCAAGGTGCCTGGGGTCTGTGGGCTAGACTGGCGCTTTGTGGTAGGCCACTCAGAACGGATCTCCAGGGCATGCCCCTCAGGGCCCCTCCCACTACTTTTTTTTTCTCTTCTGACTCTTGAGTCCAGCTTTCCGGGCAGTTCTCAGGACATTCATTTGGCTTTCGAAAGGTTCTGGGCTGAGACGAGGAGGTCTCCAGCACAGAAAAAGAAATGAATTATTTGGCAGCAAGGTTTTATTTCAGAATAACCCTGCTCAAGGCCACCTCAGTGATGGTGTTGTCTATCCCAGTCTGTACTAGGCTCTCTTCCCATCTCCCTCAGCTCGGACTGGCTGGGTCCTCTGGGTCTAACTCTGACTGTCACTGTCCCCTAATCATGTCCTGTGTCATGGTGTAACAAACGGTCTGAGGTCCTCTGAGGCAGAGAACAGAACCTGGAGTAGGCAAGGACCAGGTCTCTTTCATTTTGTGGCTGTTTGCCCAGTGCCAGCCCTGGGCCTGGCCCAGGTAGGGGCTCAGTCTGTGTCTGTCAAGTCACTGAGCACTCCTGACTGTGAGCAGAAGGCTGAGGAGGACGAGGACGAGGAGGAAGATGAGAAAGACAAAGGGAAACTGAAGCCCAACCTAGGCAACGGGGCAGACCTGCCCAATTACCGCTGGACCCAGACCCTGTCGGAGCTGGATGTGAGTGGCGGAGCCAGGGATGGAGGTGAGGGAACCCGTGTAGGGTCCTGGCATTCCCCGGCGGCTGTTCCTGACTGCCCCTGCCCCATGCAGCTGGTGGTGCCCTTCTGCGTGAACTTCCGGCTGAAGGGGAAGGACATGGTGGTGGACATCCAGCGGCGGCACCTCCGGGTGGGGCTGAAGGGGCAGCCGGCGATCATTGACGGGGAGCTGTACAATGAGGTGAAGGTGGAGGAGAGCTCGTGGCTCATCGAGGATGGCAAGGTGGTGACGGTGCATCTGGAGAAGGTGCGAGGGGCCCGGCCTGGGGCCTGGCACTTCTGCCTGAGATGGCAGTGGAGGAAGAGGGGAGGGTATCTACTTATGCACTCAGGGACTGTGCTGGGTGCTGTTGGACATACTTAATCCCCACAGTAGGACTTTTAAAGTAGGTCTGTCCCCATTTTACAGTCAAGAAAGGGGCCGCTCAGAGATCTGTCCCAGGTCCTACCTCTAGGAAGGGGTAGGGTAAGTCTGGTACCAAAGCCTCTTTCTTTCGATTAGGTATGTGCATTCAGTTCAGCAAACATTTGAACACCTGTGTGCCAGGCACTGTTCTAAGTGTTGCAGAGAGAACAGTGAATAAAACGGAAAAATCCGTGTCCTTGGGCGACCTATACTCCCTCCCCCACTTCCTTCACAGGAAGAGGGGACACAGACACCAGTAAAAAAGGTGTCTCTGTAAAGAGTCAAGGGTCTAAGGAAAGCCTCCATAGCACTTGAGGCCCTCTCCCAGCCCACCTGGCCTTTCTGCCCCTCCCGTGCCCTTCCTCTTGCAGTTCCTGACTGGAATGTCCTTCTCTGCCTTTTTTACCTGGTTTATTGCTTGTCCCTTAAGGCCCTCTTTCCCTCTCCCCTGGATGAATATCTGCTTCTATATTTTATTCTTCCACTTACCATGCTGATTCATCACAGTTTGTCTTCATGTCTGTCTCCCCCAGCCACTGGGGAGGGGAGGGACTGGGCCTCACTGATCTGGACCCTTGATGCCCAGCACAGGCCTGCATGGATATCAAGTGCAGGAACTGGGTGGGAGAGAGTTTGGTTCTGGGAGGGTTGGGGGTGGTTCCCAGGGCACAGAGTGAGCTCTCCTCTCCTTCCTTGCAGATCAACAAGATGGAGTGGTGGAGCCGCTTGGTGTCCAGTGACCCCGAGATCAATACCAAGAAGATCAATCCTGAGAACTCCAAGGTGAGCCCTGACTGGTTGGGAGAGTTCTAGCAGAGAGGTGAAGGGTCTGGGTGGCCCCAGAGCTTCACCCATCCCTGTCACACTGCCTGTCCCCAGCTGTCAGACCTGGACAGTGAGACCCGCAGCATGGTGGAGAAGATGATGTATGATCAGAGACAGAAGTCCATGGGGCTGCCTACCTCTGATGAGCAGAAGAAACAGGAGATTCTGAAGAAGTAAGCATTTCAGAGATAGGGATGGAGGGGGTGGGCACCTGGAGGCCTGGGTAACAGCAGGAAGTAAATCACTGAGCCTGCACAGGAGCTACCAACCCCCCTTCCAGGGTGAGCGAGTCACGTTTGTGGCTTTATGGCCTTGGCCTGCCTCCCCTAATCACCTGCTAAGGTCATCTTGAGGGCAAGGCCAACTCAGGGTAACAGGCAGTCGTTGCCACCCAGGAAAACAGCCTGGATGCACCTCATCTTCCAGCCTTGGAGCCCTGGAGCCCCACCCCTGCCTGGCCTGGGTTGGTAGCCCTCCAGGTTGCTCAGAGTCCTTAAGAGATTAGCCCTGACTTGAGGGGCTGGGAGAAAGGGGCTGGGTTTGGGGGAGAGGTGTCCTGTTTTACCTTTTTCCTCCTCCTTCCCAGGTTCATGGATCAGCATCCAGAGATGGATTTTTCCAAGGCCAAATTCAACTAGCCTGTTTTCAACCCTGAACTCTTGCGACTCAGATCCCAGCCATCCAGCTTCCTTTCCCCCCCTTCCCTGGGATTCAGGGGCCTCAGGGCTTAGGCAGGCATGGGACTGGCCCAGGCCCACAGGTCCCAGGGCATCGTGGGGGAAGGGCTGGGGCCTTGGGGGTCTCTTCCTTTCCAGTTGGTCTACTGTTACATTAAAGCTACTTACCCAACTCCGTCTGTGTCCTTTCCTCCCTCTGGCCTTTCCTTGGAGAACAGGCCTCTTGGGTTGCTCTTAGGAGCTGAATGCTTGACTTCTAGCCCGAACTCTGCCATGTGACTTGACTCTTTCTGGGCCTCAGTTTCTCCTCATTAAAGGGAGTATTAAAACAAAACTTGGTATGCGTATGATTCTGAGCAAAAGTGAGTTTTTCAGGCTACAGGGACTAGAATGTACATCAGATTCTCAGAGGGCCCCTTGACCCAGCAAAGTTTTAAGACCAGCTAGGCTTTTGATTGAATTTTCATCTCCAAGAGAACTTCCACTGCGGTTAGTCTGTCGTCTGGCCCTGGATCAGTTTCGCACCCTTGTTTCCCAGAGGTGGAAGAGAAGCTAGGGCTGGGGGGCCCTGCCCAGCTGGGAGGTGGGGTGGGGGATTGCCCAGGCCCTGGATCTGCTGTGTGGCACAGGGACCTGGCTGGGAGAACAGGGTTAAAGTCCGTGGGCCCCATTGTTTGTCTCTGACCTGGACCTCTATAGACTTTAGGCATCAGAACCAGCCACTGGGGCAGGCCCAGTCAGCTGGCTGAGGTGCTCCCGTCTGCCTGGATCCTGCCCTACTTTGGCCAGAGGGTGGTGATCATTGAGTACAGGGGGCCACAGAGGTCATAGCAAGAATGTCAAGGCTGACCTTCCCAGAGTGCTCTGCTCTGTGGGCCCTGGGTGACCCTCATTGAACTTCTGGAACACAGTATGTCCTTCCTTTTGGAATTTCAGTATAGCTTAGAGAGGACATCAGAGAGATGGTGTGGCACCTAGTTTTGTCTATTTTCCAAACTTTGATAAACCTTTTTTCTGAAAATGCCAATAAGAGTACCCAAGGCTGTTTGGAAAGTGCTGCTGTAGGGCTGAGGCTGGGGTGAACTGCTTCTACTCTGCAGCCGTAGCTCTGGGCTCCAGCATCCCGTGGTCATTGCAATCTTATATTGAGGCCATGATCTGGATGAGACCCAAGAGCCTAAGGGAAGGGGCTGGCTTAATGTCATAGCCCCCATAGGAAACTGGTTAAGTAGAGTTTGTCTAGTCACTTTCCAAAGGGTTCCCTTGGGGACAATAAAAAGGGCTGTAGGTGAAGTGGGGATGAGGGATCCTAAATACCTTCCAGCTTGTTAGTTAAGAATGAGCCCACGGACTTGCCCTGGCCTCCCTGCCAAAAGAGGACTTAGATAGTCCAGTGTTTGCATGGAGCAGCTAAGTGGGATCCTCCTGAGGACAGCAGGGCTCCAGTGCCCAAACAAGGGGGCCCTGGTGCTGCCTCCAGGAGGTCAACTTGCTAGCTTTGGGGCAAAATATCCAGGTTCCCAGCTTTCAAGCCTAGAGCCACAGTTACTGGCTGCATGACCCACTGAGTTCCTTGGCCTCTGAATCTTCTCTGAAAGGACAATGACTCCATCCCACCCCATAGTTGTTGGGAAGGCCGAGAAGAGAACTTTGTCAGCACCAGGAGGAGTGTAGAGGAGCAGCAGGACTGGGCTGGGGCTGACAAAGGTAGAGGAATTTAGGGGAGTGGAAGAGATGGCCAGAGGCAGGCCAGCCTGCGGCAGTGGGCTTGGCAGGGAGGCAGGAGGCGTCCAGATAGGCCTGCCGAGAACTTCTCAACAGTGACAAACCACTTGCTAACCGTTTTCAGGTACAGACACTCGGCCTTTCATCTCCTGGAACTCGGTGACCTTGAGAGGTGGGCATTATCATTGGTGTCGTACCGATGAGGCAACTCCGAAAGTGCTCCTTCTGACTTCAACCCCACGATACTGAACCAGGCTGGGTTCTATCCTGTCTCCTGCTCCGGGAAGCAGTCAGGGCAGTAAGACAGACAGGACGGTGCCACAGCCGAGATGACCAGGGATACGTCTATTACCCTTGTAGTTGCAACTAGCCACGTTAGCATGCAGAGCATCAGCAAAGAACCAGATACAATGTTCACGTAGGTCATCTCCCCTAAGTGGGCACTGCCCACAGGATTCCGTAGAGGCCCTGCTTGCCCCCTAACCCCACCCATGTAAGACAAGCTTCTTTTAGCTGCTGGGGCCCCCCCAGGAAGGGAGAAGTTTACATGATCAGTTAGGGTGGCATGTTATGGGGGCAGGGCTTTAAACCTGTTCATTCAGGTTCCAGCCCCTGGTGAGAATTTGTATTTCTAACAAGTTCCCAGGCGATGCTAATGCTGCTGGTTAGGGACCAATTCTGAGAACCACTAGTACAGCAGTGGTTCTCAAAATTTTATTATACCTAAGAATCACCTGGGGATCTTATTAAAATGTAGATTCTGATTCAGTGTACCTGGGGGGGTGGAAATGCAAATTCTCAGCAAGGGTTCCAACCAGAATCAACCGGTTCCAAGCCCTGTATGGGGGTGGAGTTGGGATTCAATCCCAAAAGGTAACTCTTTTTCCATGACCCAGGCCACCTGAAGGCCATGGGCAAGAAGGAACAGGCCAGGTAGGGTTCGGGCCAGCTGGAGATGCAAAGGCGATGTGGACACCATGGCCCAATGAAATGCACGTGGTCCAGGAACCAGTCAGCCAAGACAGGAGGAACCAGAGTGGGCACTGCTCCTAGGCTCATGGCCCAGACTCGCCCAGAGGGTCCTGGTCTCCCTTTCCATTCTGTAGACAATGCTTTCTCTCAGAAGGGGCTGCAGCCGCTGGGCCTGGCAGAGGTTAGCAGTACACCTGAAGCAGGGGTGCCCCTGAGGAGTCTGTGTCCGTGCCCTGGAAGGATGAGTCATGGCTGGTTGGGTACCCTGGGGGAAAAGGGAGAGGAGGAAACAGGCTCAGAGAGGGGAAGGAGCTCATCCAGGTCCACAGCTAGGATTTGAGCCTGGGGCAGACTGATCCTGGCTGTGTGACCCACTCAGCTTCTCTGAGCCCCAGCCTCCCCCTCTGTAAAAGGGTAATGACTCCACACCCAGGGGATTATTGTGAAGGCCACGATAGCAGTAGAAACCACACATGGTGCCTTTCAGCACCAGACCCTCTGCTTTCTACCCCCAGCAATCTGGGCTTAGGGGCTGGAGTCGGATCTTTTCCAGTTTGCCAGTCCTGGGCACCTGGCCCCTGCTGGCTCAGGACCACCCTATGAATCCTTCCCAAATGAACTGCTTTAAGCCAGCCTGCAGGATTGGAAGGGAATTTGTGGGTGCTCAGCCCCCTCGTCCCTTTCTGTTCCCATCCTCACCCACCCCATGAGGAAGCTGGGAGAGGGGCATGTGGAAGGCCTCTAGGGCAGTCCCCCTTCCTCTCCGCACTCCTCACTAGCCCAGGACCAGACCTGGGGCTCCATAAGGCCTCAGCTTCCTGGCGATGGCATCGGCGGTCGTCTCCTGGGAGATCTGCACTGTCAGTTCTAGGGAGGGAATGGGGGGGGCAGAGGTCATTTTCACCTCCTTTCAACCCCACCCCCCACTCTGCCCCCAACCCAGTGAGGGAGGGGCCACCCAACCCTGGACAGGGCTGGGAAGATAATGTTTAAAACAAAGACACATGGGTAGACAATGTGTGTGTGTGCTGCACGCAGCAGTGACTATGTCAGGGATTTGGTTAGGCCAAGGCAGATCAGAGATCCAAATTCATATAGGTTCCTGGGCCTTGTTAACCAGGCTAGGCCTGGAATCTACTCTGGGGGTAGATAGAAGGATCCTATAGGTGGGTTTGCTGGTGGGGAGAGAGCCTTGTCCTCTCTGGGGGGCAGCAGAGCTCCCAGGTTCGGGATGCCCCTCTCATCTCTTCCCAGAATGGCTGAATTGGGAAGGGCCAGGGCAGGAGTGAGGGGTGGGATGCAGAGGAGCTGAGAGAAAAGAGGAAGAGGAGGAGGCAGAGCAGGAACTAGCTGGGAACTGAGCACACAGTGGCCAAAGCCCCCAGTCCAACCCTCCCTTGCCTAGAGTCTCCTCTGCTATGCCCCTCGGTTCCATGGAGCCCCACGTACCATCCTGGCTGATGCCTGAGCCCACCATGGTCTCATGACCACTGTCAGGGGCAGCAGCAGCAGAGGCAGCAGCCCGAGTTGAGCGCCCCTCCGTGGGCTGTGATCGGGCACGGCTCTTGCGGGTACTGATGCGAATGATGCCACGGACCAGGCGGCCCTCAGCATCCTGCTCGTCCAGGTGGTAGTCCTGCGTGATGCTGCTGATAAGGTCCGAAATCTTACTGGTCTTCTCCAGGAACACAGTGTCTGACGTACACTTGGCCAGCTCGTCAATCTGGTGTACACTGAACAGCTCTGTCAGCTTCTTGAAAATTAGCACGTCGATCTCTCGGCTCGACATGGAGCCACTACACATATCTGGCAGGTCTAGGTCCGACTCATGGAAGGAGTAGTACTCCTCCGAGCCCCGGGAACTGCTGGCAAGGGTGCTAGGTAGGCTGTGCCTTGTGGGCGGGGGCTGGGCCAGTGGCTCCTTGCAGCAGGAGTCCGCATCAGGGGCTGAGGAGGTGGCGTTGCGGTAGGGATATACAGGGATGCCTTTGAGCTTGACATCAGGGTAGCTGAAGCTACTGCCCATAGTAGACTTGAGCCGCTGGCCATCCCGGCGGTTGGGAGGTGCATGGTCGGGACTAGGGGGCACCCCATTGTGCTCCTTGGCCCAGCTGGCTTCTGTAGCCCCCTCAGCAGAGTCCCTGGCAGACAAGCAGGGACTGCAGCCCTGCACGCAGGCTCCGCAGCGCTGGAGGCAATCCCAGCAGCGGCGGAAGCAGAAGGCAGCCCGACACCAGTCCCACACCCAGGGTCGCCAGAGCTGGCAGCAGGCAGGGGGCTCAGTGGCTGCCTCAGCAGAGCCAGATATGAAGGTGAGGCTCTCGGGCCCATGGCAGCCAGGATCCTTGGGGTCTGGCCTGCGGGTGTGACGGCTTTGTGGGGGTTTAGGTGGCTCATCATACACCTCCAGGCATTGCTCTGTTGGCCGCTCCCAGGGTCCCAAACGGGCTGGCCCAGATACTGGGCGAGGGTGTCTGGGGCGGGGCATTGCTCACTGCATGGTTTGCTGGACCAGGCACCTGTGTGGAAGAGACCAGGAAGGGGTCAGGATCAGAGGTCAGAGGCAAGCTCCTGGGCTGGACTGAGAAGCTTCAGACTTCTGGTTTCTGAGAGGCCTGGGATGTGGCTGGGTGTTAAGTACGCCCGTAAACCCCAAACTATTGAGCTCTTCCCTCCCCAAAATGAAAGCCTTCTCTGTGGTCTAACCCAGATTTCAAAATCTCCTGGGATCCTACTTTCTGAGGTATGGGCTTCCCCACTTCTTCCCACTGTTGGTGAGCCCAGTGCAGAGCCTCTGAGGCAGCTCACCAAATGCCATTCCATATGACTTGTTATGGGCCCTGATCATTACTACCTTCCCTTCCTTCCTCTCCTCTTTCAAATCAGACACGGAATGAATGTAACAGATCCCTTGTCAGTATTTCAGTTTGGCTCAGACTTGCCCTCCAATCAACATTTAACAACAAGCACTATTTTGCTTCCTTTGATTAGCTGAGTTACAAAATACATCTTTCCTTTTTTGACATGTTTGCTAAGAAACTGAGTTAAAACTTCATTCATTCCATAAACACTAAGCCTGGCCCTGTTTTGGGTCTGAAGAACCAAAGATAAATGAACTATGGACCCAGCTCTTGATAATCCACACGTGGCTTTGTAGGGAAAACTGGTAAAATAGAGAATGTAGGCTATATGAGACATCATGTGAGTAAATAAATCTACCTGAGGGAGTCAGGGAAAATTATGCAGCTGCGTATTTGAAAGAGGCCTTGAACACATGTAACGGTTTGCCAGGGAGTAACTATTGGTAGCCTGAATTTTTCTGAGACACCAATCCTTATCTTTTTATCCCTAATTTAATAGCACTGGGGTCCTGGGGCTGGTGATGTGTTACAAACCGGGGACTGGGAGTCAGGATATCTGGGTTTTAGTTCCAGCTCTCTGCTACTCATCTGTTAGTTTGTCACACTGTGATGGCTTGGATGGTGCTGAGATGCTGAAAGCTATACCACCAGTATTTCATATATCTGCAGGGTTACCCATGGTAGACAGGCTTCAGTGGAGCTTCCAGACTAAGAGAGACTAGGAAGAAGGACCTGCTGATCTACTTCTGAAAAAACTGGCCAGTGAAAACCTTATGAATGGCAGTGGAACATTGTCTGGTATAGAGTTAGAAGATGAGCCCCTCAGGTTGGAAGGCACTCAAAATATGATTGGAGAAGAGCTGCCTCCTCAAAGTAGAGTCGACCTTAATGACGTGGATGAAGTCAAGTTTTCAGGACCCTCATTCGCTGATGTGATACAGTGCAAAATGAGAGGAAACAGCTGCAAACATCCATTAATAATCAGAACGTGGAACATACAAAGCATAAATCTAGGAAAACTGAGAGTCGTCAAAAATGAAATGGGACGCTTGAAGATCGATATCCTAAGCATTGACGAGCTGAAATGGACTGGTATGGGCCAATTTGAATAGGACAATTGTATGGTCTACTATACCAGGAATGACAAATTGAAGAGGAATGACGCCACATTCATCATCAAAAAGAAATTTCAACGTCTATTCTGAAGTACAATGCTGTCAGTGATAGGATAATATCCATACGCCTACAAGGAAGACCAGTTAATATTACTATTATTCAAATTTATGCACCAACCACTAATGCCAAAGAGGAGGTAACTGAAGATTTTTACCATCTTCTGCAGTCTGAAATTGATCAAACATGCAATGAAGATGTATTGATAATTACTGGTGATTGGAATGGTAAAGTTGGAAACAAAGAAGGATTGGTAGTTAGAAAATACAGCCTTGGTGGCAGAAACGACACCGGCTATCCCATGATAGAATTTTGCAAAACCAACTACTTACTCGTTGCAAACGCCTTTTTTCACCAACATAAACAGCGACTATACAAGTGGACCTCACCAGATGGAATTACACAGTAACCAAATCGACTACATCTGTGGAAAGAGACGATACAGAAGCTCAATATCATCAGTCAGAACAAGACCAGGAGCCTGACTGCAGAATAGACCATCAACTGCTCATACGCAAGTTCAAGCTGAAGCTGAAGAAAATTAAAACAAGTTCCCTAGAGCCAAAGTATGACTTTGAGTATATCCCACCTGAATTTAGAGACCATCTCAAGAATAGATTTGACACACTAAATACCGACGACCAACGACCAGTTGAGTTGTGGGATGACATAAAGTTCAAGTTCATCATACATGAAGAAAGCAAAAGCTCGTTCAAAAGACAGGAAAGAGAGAAGAGTCCTAAATGGATGCCAGAAGAGACTCTGAAACTTGCTCTTCAACACGGGGTAGATACAGTGACGGGAAGAAATCATCACGTGAAAGAGTCGAACAGAAGATTTCAAAGGGGAGCTCGAGAAGAAAAAGTATTATAATGAAATGTGAAAGACCTGGAGTTAGAAAACCAAAAGGGAAGAATGTGGTCACCAGTTCTCAAGCTGAAAGAACTGAAGAAAAAATTCAAGCCTCAAGTTACAATATTGAAGGGCTCTATGGGCAAAATACTGAGCGACGCGGGAAGCATCAAAAGGAGATGGAAGGAATAGAGTCACCGTACCAAAAAGAATTGGTCGATGTTCAGCCATTTCAGGAGGTAGCATATGATCAAGAACCAATGATACTGAAGGAAGAAGTCCAAGCTGCACTGAAAGCATTGGCAAAAAATAAGGCTCTAGGAATTGATGGAATACCAATTCAGATGTTTCAACAAATGGGTGCAATGCTAGAACCGCTCACTTGTCTATGAATTTGGAAGACAGCTACCTGGCTAACTGACTGGAAGAGATCCATATTTGCACCCATTCCAAAGAAAGGTGATCCAACCAAATGCGGAAATTATCGAACAATATCATTAGTATCACACACAGGTAAAATTTTGCTGAAGATCATTCAAAAGTGGTTGTGGCAGTATGTTCACAGGAAACTGTCAGAATTTCAAGCCAGATTCAGAAGTGGACTTGGAAAGAGGGATATTGTTGCTGATATCAGATGGATCTTGGCTGAAAGCAGAGAATACCAGAAGGATGTTTACCTGTGTTTCATTGACTATGCAAAGGCATTTGACTGTGTAGATCATAACAAATTGTGGATAACATTGCAAAGAACGGGAACTCCAGAACACTTAATTGTGCTCATGCAGAACCTGTAGATAGACCAAAAGGCAGTTGTTCAAACAGAACAATGGAATACTAAGTGGTTTAAAATCAGAAAAGGTGTGCGCCGGGGTTGTATCCTTTCACCATACTTACTCAATCTTTATGCTGAGCAAATAGTCTGAGAAGCTGGACTATATGAAAAAGAATGTGGCATCAGGATCAGTGGAAGACTCAACAGCCTGCAATATGCAGGCGACACAACGTTGTTTGCTGAAAGCAAAAAGGACTTGAAGCACTTTCTGATGAAGATCAAAGGCTGCAGCCTTCAGTATGGATTACAGCTCAACATAAAGCAAACAAAAATTCTCACAACTGGACCGATAAGCAGCATCATGATAAATGGAGAAAAGATTGAAGTTGTCAAGGATTTCATCTTACTTGATCCACAATCAACGTCCATGGAAGCAGCAGTCAAGAAATCAAACAATGCATTGCGTTCTGCAGATCTGCTGCAAAAGACCTCTTTAAAGTGTTAAAAAGCAAAGATGTTACTTTGAGGGCTAAAGTGTGCCTGACCCAAACCATGGTGTTTTCAATTGCCTCATATGCATATGAAAGCTGGACAATGAGTAAGGAAGATCGAAGAAGAATTGATGCCTTTGAATTACATGTTCGTAAAAATATTGAATATACCATGAAGTGCCAGAAGAACGAACAAGTCAGTCTTGAAAGAAATACAGCCAGAATACTCCTTAGAAGGATGGCGAGACTTTATTTCACATTCTTTGTACACTTTATCATGAGGGATCAGTCCCTGGAGAAGGACATCATGCTTGGTAGAGTATAGGGTGAGTGAAAAAGAGGAAGATCCTCAATGAGATGGACTGACATAGTGGCTGCAACAATGGGCTCAAACATAGCAATGATTCTGAGGATGGTGCAGGACCAGGCAGTGTTTTTTTACATGGGGTCACTATGAGTCAGAACTCTTTGGTTGGCACCTAACAACAGTTCCGGCGCTGGCACTAATAGGCTATGTGTCTTGAGCAAATCAGTGCTATCTTCCTAAACCAGGTCACCACTCTCTCACCCAAGCACTGTCTAAGCTCCCTTTTGGCCACCTCCATTCCCTTCTACTTGCTGCAGCCAGTGAAAACTTTTAAAACACACACAAATCTGGAGAAACCTGGCAGACACCTACTTTAATCAAATGATCAGTATCACCAACAATGGGACAAACTGACATCGTGTGCCTCCTGATACAATGCACTAAGAAACACTTATGAAATATTCCTGCCAAAAATGTATTATCTGAATATAATCATAAGGAAACATCAGACAAGTTGAGGGACGTAACAACTAAATGAAATGTGTGATCCTGGATTGGATCCGGTATCGGGGAGAAAGATGGAAATACAGTAATATGCACAACTGGTGAAATCTGAAAACAGACTATAATATACCAGCATGAACTTTTCTGAATTTGATTACTGTATTTACATAAGATAATGTTCTTATTCTTAGGAAATATACATTGAAGCATTTAGAGTTAAAAAGGTATGATCTCTGCAACCTAATCTCAGATGATTAAAAAATGATAATAAGGCATGTGTGTACAGAGAGAAAGAGAAGAGGGAGGGAATACTGACCACTGGTGAACTGGGATGATGAGGACACAGGAGTTCTTTAACTGTACTTGCAATTCTTCAACCCACTCCCCAAGCCTCATTCAGCACTCCTTCTCCAAGGACCCTCCAGAATCCCTAGATGAGGAAGCCCCCACTTGCCTCCCGCCCCAGCCTTTTGCTGGGCTATTAGCTGAGTCGGCCTTGTACCCATTGTTTGAGGATAAGTCTATCTCCCCAAGGAGCAGCTGGTGGATTTGAACTGCTGACCTTTTGGTTAGCAGCCGGACTCTTAACCATGATGCCGTCAGGGCCCCTGAAGTTGTAATAGGTGACTTTAAAAGCCTTCAGAACCCAGACAGGCAGTGGTTTAAAAACCTTCGCCTTGGTTTAAGCAATGTGGGGATGGGTGGAGGTTCATTCATTCACTCACTCAATTAACAAATATTTACTGAGGATCTGCTGTGTAAGAAACTGTTCTAAATTCTGTGGGTACAGTGGTAAAACAGAATTTCCTACTCTCAGGAGTTTCTAGCTAGTGAAAGAGTTAATTATTGATGGCTTACATTGTTCTAAGTGCTTTAGATGTAGTAACAACCCTATTTGTAGATATTATTATTATTGGAGCCCTGGTAGTGCAGTGGTTAAGAGTTCAGTTGCTAACCAAAAGGTCAGCAGTTCAAATCAACCAGCTGCTCCTTGGAAACCCTATGGGGCAGTTTTACTCTGTCCTATAGGGTCACTATGAGTCAGAATTGACTTGATGGCGAGTTTTTTTTTTTTTTTTTGTATTATTATTATTACTATACTGAAGCACACATAACTTTGGACATGTTATCAGGAGAGACCAGCCTCTGAAGAAGGATACCATGCTTGGTAAAGTACAGAGTCAGCGAAAAGAGGAAAACCCTCAAAGAGACAGATTGACGCAGTGGCTACGACGATGGGCTCAACCATAGCAACGATTGTGAGGATGGTGAAGGACTGGGCAGTGTTTCATTCTATTGTACGTAGGGTCACTATGAGTCAGAATCGGCTTGATGGCACCTAACAACAAGATACTGAGGCACAGAAAGGCTAAATAACTTGTCCAAAGCCACACATCTATTTATACCCAAGCAGCTTGGCTCCAGACTCTTATCCACTCCTCCAGCCCATGTCTCAAAGGAGGACAGAAGATGAGGTGGGAGGGAGGGAGCCAGCTGCCAGCTCCATGGAGAAGACTGCGCCCAGCAGGGCCCACTTTGGGAGCCCTGAATCTTATGGGCTCAGGTCTGGATGAGGAGGGTGGGCACATCTACACTCTTTCCATCACACTGAGCTCTGGAGATCTGGGGTTGGTAAGAGCATCAAAGGGTTGTGATGTTGAGCTGGGTCATCCGTTCCTCCCCTATCCCCAAGGCTGAAAGACTCACTATTATTCATTAAATTCATCTGATAGTTATTGAGCATGTACTATTATGTGCCCAATACTGTACTAAATGCTAGGGCAACAGCAGCTAATGGGCCAGAACATGCTCCAGTCCAAGACAACTTTTGTCTTATTTAAGCCTCACAATTGCCATGTAAGTATTAGCATCCCCACTGTACAGATCAGGAATCTGAACCTCAGAGAGATAAAGTGACTTGCCTAGAGACATCTAGCTGGAAAGGAGCAGCATTTGTCCTGCTCTGTACCATACATCTGGAGTGGGGGTGGCACAGAGAGGGGTCAAGACCCGGGATAAGGACAGGGCCTAGCCTCAGTTTCCCCTTCTCCTCCTGAACCCTGAACCCTTCTGAAGCCAAACCCAGGCTACTGCTTTCAGGCTACATTTTCACCTCCCTGCTGCTGTCCCAACCGCCCAAATCCTGGGAACACTGGTCACTTGGCTTAGTGAGGCTAAGAGTCCCTGCTAAAAGGCCTGGGGCAAGACTCTTAACCTCAATTTCCTCATCTGTAAAAAGGAAAGAAGTATCTTGATGGGCCACCGCGAGGCTTAAATTAGATACTGCGTGTAGGGCCTTAGCTCGGGGCTCAGTCACTAGGCGCCTAAAAGCACCGCAAGGATCTTCCCAGGAGCCAGCCGGTCCCGGGTCCGCCCTGCTGGGACTTCTCACTGATGCTTCCCCACCCCCTTCCTTAGTACCTGCGAGCACGCACACATTCAGGGGTCTGTCTCCACACCGTCTCTCTTCCCAGGGTTCCCAGCCCTGCTCACGAAACAGCTGTCGGGTATGGCGCCGGGCATCCGTACACCCTCGGTCTCCTGCCCCAAAGGCGCAGCCCGCGACTCCCCCATCCGCAGGCACCTAGTCCCGGCGACAACGGAGAACCAGAGCCTGGCAATGCCTCAGGGCGAGCAAAGCCCCGACGCCGGCACTGCCCTTGGAAGAGCACCAAGTCTTCCAGCTGCAAGGGCCTCAGCCCGCTGACGGACCCAGCCTCTCTCCCGCCCGACGCCCTTCCTCAGGGTGGGCACGGCCCCCTCCCCCGTTTCGACACTGCCCCTCGGGCGGACACGACTCCCGCCCCAAGACAGCGCCGCCCTAAGGACGAACCGGCCCCCCTCTGCCCGTCCAGCCGGGGCGCCCGCTCAGGCCGCTGCTCGGCCCGGCCCGCGCACCCCGGAAGTGGGAGGGTGGCCCGCGAGGAACGGATCTCGGGACCCTCCCCGGCCCGACCGCAACCTCGGGGGTCTCCCTATACCGGCCCCGCCCTGGTACGCGCCCCCTCGGGCCCGCGCGAGGCTTACCTATCCCGCCAGGTGAACCGCCTCCGGCTCGGCCCCTCCCCCCGCCCCCCTCGCCGCTCACCTGGGGCCCAGGTGAGCGTCTCGCGGGAGCGCTGCACGGGCCGCCGCTGGGGACACACTTCCTGCCTCCGCGAAGTGCCGCCGCGGCAGCTGCGTACCTGGGCCGAGGCCCCGCCTCCGGGCTTGAAAGCTGGGCCTGTAGACTCAGAGCTCAGCTGGGCCCAGTCGGGTAAGGCTTTATGGAGCTGGGCGGCCAGGCGCTGAGCCTCAGTCTCCTCTTCTCTTTAACGGGCAGGTGGTCCTAGCTGTCCCTGAGTGCCCGGAGCGCTTGCCAGGCTTTAAAGGCCCAGCTCCAAAGGCATGTCTCCTGGGAGGCTTTCCCTGACCCCACCTGGTTTTCTGTTGTATAGAACCCTTCTCTGTATTTCTTTGTCAGAATACTCACCACACTGTTGTTTTTTTGTTGTCTCCTCCTTTAGCTCTGATCTTGAAGACAGAATCTGGTCTTGTTCTGCTATGTTCCTGGTGCCCAGCACAGGGCCTGGCACAGAGGTTCTCAGCAAATATTCTCGATTAAATGAATGGCTGGGCTAGGCTGTGGTTTCTTCCTTTGCCCTGAGGTGCAACTGGGGGCCTGAGTCCCGTACTCGATGGTCAGTTCACCTTCTCCTTTGTTCGGAAAATCTGCAGATGTTAAGTACAAGTTCCCCGGTTCTGGGCTTGAGCAGGGTGGAGGAGGGGTGGGGCTTGCAGCCCTGAGAGACACATCCCGGACAGATCCCCCAGGGCAGCCAAAACAGGCCAGGATCACCATCTGCAACCCACAGCCATCTCTGCAACAGGTAACACAGTCAGGTGGCTAGAAGTCGGTGCTCAGACTATCCTGGGTTCCTGCTCCCCAATTTAACAATAATAGTGCCAGTAAAAAAATGACTTTTAGGGAGCACCTCCAGGATCCATGCTAAATTCTGTATCTGCGTAGTATTATTTAACCTTTCTGCTAATCTGCGAGGTAGGGCAGGTATTGTCATTCCCATTTTACAGATGAGGGAACTGAGGCTTGGGGGGGGGAATTATTTGCTCAGGCAGTTGGCACAAACTTGGCTTCCTTATCTGTGAGATAATAGTCTCTCTCTCCACCTGAGAAGATTAAACAGATAATGGATGTGAAGGGAAATAAAGGATGTAGGAAAAGGTAACTAAGATAAAGATTGGTTAACCAGTTGCCCCTTGAGTGGATTCCAAACTCATGATGGGCCCCATGTGTGTAAGAGTAGAACTGTGCTCCATAGGATTTTAAGTGGCTGCTTTTTCAGAAACAGATAGCCAAACCTTTCTTCCTAGGCACCCCTGGGTGGACTCGAACCTCCAACCTTTAGGTTAGCAGCTGAGCACATAAACTGTTTGCACCACCCAAGGATTGGTTGTTGTTGTTAGGTACTGCCTAGTGGATGTCAAAGATTGGTAAGTGGCAGGAATTCAGTACTGCCTAGCCCTCTTCCCCTCCACTCTATAACAAAGACACTTGATCTCCCACCCCTGAGCCCCCTTTCAGCCTCCCCAAGATGGAGATACTACTGATTAAGACAAGCCCTTTGTCCCTTTTGGGTTGCCAAGCTCTCTCCTTGCCTGACCAGGGCGAGAGACTTCTTGGATGATGACTCCCATAGCAGCTGGGGAGCTTCCTTCCCTGTCTCACCTCTTAGGGCACCGTCATGTCATCCCACAATTTGCACACGGTAGGTGTTCAGTTTCCATCAGAGAGCTTCCATGGCAGCCCCTCCACCACATCTGCTTCATGTTTCCACTTGGGGCAAATGGCTCATTGTATTCTCATTTGGAGCTCAGAAAGTGTGTCACCACGTACAGTGAGCATCCATGTACCTTAAGATCCGTAAGTCCATTCCTGGGTGTTATGGATTGAATCATGTCCCCCCAAAATATGTGTTGTAAATCCTAACCTCTATGCCTGTGATTATAGTCCCATTTAGGAATGGGTTGCCTTTGTTATGCTAATGAGGCAGGATTAGTGTAGGATGTTCCAAAAATGGTGTGGGGGTGGCATCTGACCTCCTCTAACTTCACAAAGGGGAAGGAAAATCAAGATCAACAGCCCAAGGCTGATTCCTCAGAGGCAAAAGTCAGACATGCCTCCTCTTTCCAGCCCTTTTTACCAATTCTGACAGTCTGTCCTTCCCATGGCATACTCTACTTCTCTGCTGAAGACTCACAGACAATACTCACAACTGTGGGGTTTATGAGGGAAGTAACAGATTACAGAAGCCCTAGTGGAACAGTGGTTAAGAACTTGGCTGCCAACCAAAAGGTAGGTCAGCAGTTTGAATTCACCTCCTTAGAAACCCTATGGGGCAGTTCTACTCTGTCCCATAGGGTCGATGTGAGTCAGAATCAACTTGACAGCAACGGGTTTGGTTTTTTTTTTTTTTTTTTTTGCTTAACAGGTTACAGTTCAGGTTCAGGAACATTCAGGATATAGCTCTTTGATCAGGACAGCCTCTTCTTAGCTGTGCCCACAGGCAGGTCTCTCCCTGACCCTTGGTCCCTTGCCCCCTTGGCCTGGCCTCTGCCCTGCTTAGGCAAGTGTTACAAAGCTCTTTTAGATCTGTTGGTAAGTGCCCAGAGGCATCCCACTCCTCCCGTAAACCCTGGCCTGAAGGTGCTCAGCCTTCTCACTCTGTGAACCAGGAAGCTCACTGTACCATCTCCTGTGGTTTCCTGCCTCTTCTGCCATCGTTTCTCTGCTGCCACTTCTCACCATCTTCGGTGTTATAGCTCTCTCTCTCTGTCTTCTGGTTCCAGGAATTTCTCAGCTCAGGGAAACTGGGTCCAAAGGATGCACTCCACTTCAGGCTTTTCTTTCTTGGTGGTGGTGAGTTCCTCCCTTCCACCTCTGAGATGGTTCATTTTAAACCTAGCAGGATGGCAAAACAGACCAATCCCTTTGTTAGGGTTCCATGTACCTTATTTGCATAGTTCCACTCAATCACTGTGTGTGAGTTACAAAGACTATGGCTAGAAGGGCCATATTAAGTAATTCATTGCACTGCAGGTGTGTCTTGAGTCAATCTTGTTTGAGATATAAAAGAGATGAAACAAACGAGCAGAGGAGAGATGGGGTAAGACAGATGCCAAGACTCATGGAGATCTCCAAGGAACCAGGAAACAGAAGCTAAAGAAACAAGGACCTTTCTCCAGAGCCGAAAGAGAAGCATTCCCCTAGAGCCAGGACCCTGAACTCGGACTTCTAGCCTCCTAAACTGTGAGGAAATAAATTTCTGTTACAGCAGCACTAGATAACTAATACACTAGGGTACGGCCACAAGAAGCTCTTGCGCGGGTGCACCAGGAGATATACACAAGAATGTTAGTAGAAACATTGTTCATAACAGCCCCCAGCTGAAAACACCCAAATGCCATTGGCAGGAGAATGGATAAGCAATGGGGAATATTCATGCAAAGGAATACTTACAGAGCTATCAAAAATGAACTACCACCCATCTGTCGGTTTGCCGCACTGTGGAGGCTTGTGTGTGGTCATGATGCTGGAAGCTCTGCCGCTGGTATTTCAAATGCCAGCAGTCACCCAATTCTCTGAATTGGACACAATTCAGGGACTTCCAGACTAAGACAGATTAGGAAGAAAGGCCTGAATATCTATTTCTGAAAATTAGCCAGTGAAAGCCCTATGGATCACAACAGAATATTGTCCCTACCAAAAATCATGAGGATGGCACAGGACTGGGCAGTGTTTCGTTCTGTTGTACATGGGATCACCATGGGTCGGCGCTCACTTGATGGCAACTAACAATAACAACAAGAAAATGAATAAAACACAGCAACATGGCTAGATCTTGGGAATAAATCGAGTAAAAAAAAGCAAGTCCCAGAAGATGACATACAGAATGGTATCCTTTTTATAAAGTTCAAAAACAACTAGAAATATGACTAGGCTTAATATTGTTGTTGTTGTTGTTAAGTGCCATCGAGTCAATTCTGGCTCACAACAACCCTATATACAACAGAACGAAACACTGCCCAGTCCTGTGCCATCCTCACAGTCACTAGTATGCTTGATCCCATTGTTGCAGCCACTGTCAATCCATCTCCTTGAGGGTCTTCCTCTTTTTCACTGACCCTCTACTTTACCAAGCATGATGTCTTTCTCCAGGGACTGGTTCCTCCTGAAAACATGTCCAAGGTATATGAGAAGAAGTCTCGCCATCCTTGCTTCTAAGGAGCATTCTGGCTCTACTTCCAAGACAGATTTGTTCGTTCTTTTGGCAGTCCATGGTATAATCAATATTCTTCACCAATACCATAATTCAAAGGCATCAATTCTTCTTCAGTCTTCATTATTCATTGTCCAGATTTTGCATGCATATGAGACCATTAAAAACACTATGGCTTGGGACAGGTGCACCTTAGTCCTTAAATTGACATCTTTGGTTTTTAACATTTTACAGAGGTCTTTTGCAGTGGATTTGCCCAATGCAATGCATTGTTTGATTTCTTGACTGCTGCTTCCTTGGGCATTGATTGTGGATCTGCATAAAATGAAATTCTTGAAAACTTCAGTCTTTTCTCCATTTATCATAATGTTGTTTATTGGTCCAGTTGTGAGGATTTTTGTTTTCATTATGTATGTTGAGGTGTAATCTATACTGAAGGCTGTGGTCTTTGATCTTCATCAGTAAGTGCTTCAAGTCCTCTTCACTTTCAGCAAGGAAGGTTGTGTCATTTCCATATTGCAAGTTGTTAATGAGTCTTCCTCCAATCCTGATTCCGCATTCTTCTTTATTTAGTCCAGCTTCTCAGATTATTTGTTCAGCATGCAGACTGAATAAGTATGGTAAAAGGATACAACCCTGACGCACACCTTTTCTGATTTTAAACCACTCAGTATTCCGTGGTTCTGTTCAAACGACTGCCTCTTGGTCTATGTACAGGTTCGGCATGAGTACAATTAAGCGTTCTGGAATTCCCGTTCTTTGTAATGTTATCCATAATTTGTTATGATCCACGCAGTCCAATGCCTTTGCATAGTCAATAAAACACAGGTAAACATATTTCTGGTATTCTCTACTTTCAGCCAAGATTCATCTGACATCCAGCTTGAATATCTGGCACTTTTCTGTTGATGTACTGCTGCAACCACTTTTGAATGATCTTCAGCAAAATTTTACTTGTGTGCAATAATATTGTTTGACAATTTCTGCATGCAGTTGGGTCACTTTTCTTTGGAATGGGCGCAAATATGGATCCCTTCCAGTCAGTTGGCCAGGTAACTGTCTTCCAAATTTCTTGGCATAGACCAGTGAACACTTCCAGCCCTACACACCCATTTGTGAAACATCTCAATCCGTATTCCATCAGTTCCTGAAGCCTTGTTTTTCATCAACACCTTCAGTGCAGCTTGGACTTCTTCAGTACCATCAGTTCTTGATCTTATGCTACCTCCTGAAATGGTTGAACGCCCACTAATTCTTTTTGGTACAAAGACTCTGTATTCCTTCCATCTTCTTTTGATGCTTCCTTTGTCATTTAACATTTTCCCTGTAGAATTCTTCAATATTGCAACCTGAGTCTTGAATTTTTTCTTCAGTTCTTTCAGCTTGAGAAATGCTGAGCGTGTTCTTCCCTTTTGGTTTTCTAACTCTAGGTCATTGCACATATTAGGCTGAACCATGTGAAATTGCTGTTATTCAGCCTGTTTTGACCTACAAAAATGGCGATTCATATTGTTCAGCCTAATGTATATGTGAATAACTACAAAAAACAAAAAACAGGGGAATAAGGAACACAAAATTCAGAATAGTGTTTACCTCCTGGGGGGAGGCAGGGGTAAGGGAAGAGCCCGCAGATAAATTTACTTTTTAGTAGTGTGCTGGTTCTTAGGTTGGAGGTCGACTCAAAAGCTTTCATTTCATCATGAATGAATGAGCAAATAGAAATTTATGCTCTAACTCTAAATAATAGCAAAGTTCCCAAAGGTATGCAAATGTGTGATTGAGTCTGGAGTCTTGTTCTTTTACTGTTCATTTATTTATTTGTAAAAATTAAGGGACAATTTACATATAGTAAAGTTTACCCTTTTTATAACTACTACCCCTTTTTAGTGTAGAGTTCTGTGAGTTTTGAAAATACAGTTCCATAACTACTACCACAATGAAGATATATACCTGTTCCATCACCCGAAAAAAATTCTCCCAGACCTCTTTATGGTCAATCCCTCCCCTCAACCCCAGCCCCCAGAAACTACTGATCTTTTTTCAGGCCCCGTAGTTTTGCTTGTGCCAGAATTTGTTTTACTTTTAAAAGTGCAAAGTTGCACTTCAAAATTCTAATTCGGTGGTATCTAAAATGCTGTAGATTAATGATATATAATAATACTTATTATATTATATATAATGTAATTATAAAATAAAATTAATATGATGACTGAAATAGCTCAGAGTTACTTTCTTTACCCAGAAAAAAAAAGAAAGAAAGGAAGGAAGGGAGAGAGAAAGGAAGGTAGGAAGGAAGGAAGAAAGAAAAAAGAGAGAAAGGAGCTATGGTATCTGAACTTCTGCTTGCCCCTTCTGGTGTGTGAGGGAAGCTTTCTCTGGAGCTCCAACCCTGCCTCTCACCAGCTATGTGACCTTGGACAAGCACTTCCCTTCTCCTCATCTGTAAAATGGGGTTGATAATATTTTCCCCTCTGGAGTGTTTTATGGGCTGTTTTGCAGTAGGCACAAGTTGGCTGTTATTAATCTATCTACCATCCCATGAGAACCTCCCCCTTTCATTGTGCCTCCCCCTCCTGCACCGGGAGACACCGGATATGCCCAGGATCTGCCACAGTCCATGTTCAGTAACTCTGTCAAAAACCAAGGATATGAAAAAATTTTGGAAATAGATAGTGGCGATGGTTTCTCAGCATCGTGAGTGTAAATAATGCCACTGAATTGTACACTTGTTATTGTTAGCTAGGTGCTGTCTTCCTCCAACCCTGATGCCGCATTCTTCTTTATATAGTCCAGCTTCTTGGATTCTTTGCTCAGCATACCGATTGAATAAGTATGGTGAAATGATACAACCCTGACACACACCTTTTCTGACTTTAAATCACGCAGTATCCACTTGTGCTGTTCCATCGACTGCCTCTTGACCTATGTACAGGTTCCTCATGAGCACAATTAAGTGTTCTGGAATTCCCTTTCTTCACAATGTTATCCAGAATTTCTTAAGATCCACACAGTCAAGTGCATTTGCATAGTCAATAAAACACAGGTAAATATCTTTTTGGTTTTCTCTGCTTTCAGCCAAGATTTATCTGACATCAGCAATGATATCCCTGGTTCCACGTCCTCTTCTGAATCCGGCTTGAGTATCTGGCAGCTCTCTGTCGATGTATTGCTGCAGCTGCTTTTAAATGATCTTCGGCAAAATTTTACTTAAGAGTGATATTAATGATATTGTTCGATAATTTCCACATTTAATTGGATCACCTTTCTTGAGAATAGGCCTAAGTATGAATCTCTTCCAGTCGTTTGGCCAAGTGGCTATCTTCCAAATTTCTTGGCATAGACAAGTAAGCACCTCCAGTGCTGCATCCTTTTGCCGAAACATCTTAGTTGATATTCCGTCAGTTCCTGGGGCCTTGTTTTTCACCAATACCTTCAGTACAGCTTAGACTTTCTTCTTTCAGTACCATCAGTTCCTGATCTTATGCTGCCTCCTCAAATGGTTGAACGTCGACCAATTCTTTTTGGTATAGTGACTCTGTGTATTCCTTCCATTTTCTTTTGAAGATGTGTCATTTAATATTTTCCCCGTAGAATCCTTCAGTATTGCAACTCCAGGCTTGAATTTTTTCTTTAGTTCTTTCAGCTTGAGAAATTCTGTGCCTGTTCTCTCTACAGGAAAATTCTGCACTAATAATCTTTAGCTTCTTTGCACAATTTATCTCCCACTGAAGTTATCTTGTTTGCTGCTGTCAAGTTGGCTTCGACTTATAGTAATCTTATGTATAACAGAACGAAAAGTTGCCCAGTCTTGCACCATCCTCATAATCATTGCTATGTTTGACCCCATTGTTTCAGCCACCCTCAATCCATCTCATTGAGGGTCTCTCTTTCTCACTGACTAGAACCTCCAGCCTTTCTGTTAGCAAGCAAGTGCTTAACTGTTTGTGCCATCTTGAATTCAGCAAATTTATTTACCTGTATATTATCCAACTTTCCCATTAGAGGCTAAGCTCCTTAACTTCCCCATTAGACTCTAAGCTCTTTATCTGTCTTCAAATTTAGCACCTAGTGGTGCTCAATAAGCATTTTTTGAAGGAAATGTCTCCTCGGGACCACTCTATGATGGTTAATAAGATAGCTAACATCTATTTGAGTGAGTGGAAGAAGGAGGCTGAGAGGCACTGGTTAACAAACAGGAGGAGACTTGGGAGAGAGCAAGATCTTGAAAGCAGAGAGAGGAGGGACTATTTCAAGACAAGGAAGAATGAAGACGTACAGTAAGTCAGAAAAGAACCTGACACCAAATGGCTGGCAGAGGGAGCTGGAGGGAAAGACGCGCCCCCCCCCCCCCCGCTCCCGGCCACAGCAAGATGCTGTCATTGTCATGGCATCGGCTGTTATGTGCCCTGACTTTGAGGTGGGAAAAGTAAGTTGCTGCAGAAGTAAGTTCTTGGGGAGGGGCAGCAGTGGATCAGAGGAATATGGGCTGTGGGGTGTAGAGCCAGCTTCAGAGTCAGCCTGCCTCCCTTCCGCCCTTCCAGGGATGCCTTCGGCTCACCTCTGGTGTACTTCTCCCATAGGGGACACTAGGGGGCAGCACACAACAGCAGAAATTGCCAGAACTTTGGAGTCACTGAGTTGGAATCCTAGATGTGCCCTGTTCAGCTGCAGTGTGAACTTAACTTCTTTGAACCTTGGCGTTTTTTCATCCAAAAATGGGTTTAACACACGACACGATTGCAATAGTGGTTTAAAATGTAAGCTCTGAAGCTAGAGAGCCTGGATTTGTGCTCCAGCTCTACCACTTACAGGAGCCCTGGTTGTGCAGTGGTTAAAGTGTTCGGCTGCTAACTGAAAGGTCGGTGGTTGGAACCCACCAGCTACTCCGTAGGAGAAAGATGTGGTAGACTGCTTCTGTATAGATTTACAGCCTTGGAAACCCTATGGTGCCGTTCTTCTTTGTCCTATAGGGTCACTATGAATCGGAATTGACTCAATGGCAGTGAGTTTGGTTTTTTTCTGGTTCTACTACTTGCTAGGCTGTGTGACCTCGACCAAGTTATTGAACCTCTTTGTGCCTCTGACTCCTTGTCTGTAAAGTAGTTGTTGTTGTTAGGTGCTGTCGAGTCGGTTCCGACTCACAGCAACCCTATAGGACAGAGTAGAACTGCCCCATAAGGTTTCCAAGGAGCAGGTGGTGGACTTGAACTGCTGACCTTTTGGTTAGCAGCTGAGCTCTTAGCCACTACTCCACCAGGGCCCCGACTGTAAAGTGGAGGTAGTAATGGTTTCTGCCTCACAGGGCGGTGATGATTACAACAGAGACCAGCACATGTTATCTATTTTATTTTAACTTTCCCACATCCCCAGTCGTTCTGGGGCTAGGACTCTCTGAGACAAGACCACATGCTGCCTTTGAGAGTAAGCAGGGAAACAAAGCACTATCAGTGACCACCTACTATGTGCTAGGTATATTATGTCCCTTGTTCCCTTTAATCCTCACAATAACTCAGTGGCTTAATCTAAACCCCCCATTTTATAGCTGAGAAAACAGGTGCTCAGAGATTTTTAGCCACTTGCCCAGCTAGTAATGGCAGAGCCCAGAGCTGAGCCTCGGCCTTTCTGGTCCAGAGTCTGAGCACTTTGTCATGTCCTCTCTGGGTAGTCTGGAGACTGGACCCTTGGGGCCACCCCAGGCCACAGCAGAACTCCTTCTATAATTAACTACAATCCTGCCTGCCGTCCTCATCCTTCCCCAGACAGAATTTTCTGGAATTCTGAATGGAATAAGTGAAAGGGAATCAATGGGAAGCAAGCCCAGTGGAGTGAAAGAGAGCTGAATGGGGTGGGATGAAGCAGAATTGGAATGTGGCAGTTGAGGGTATCCTGGCTCCTGTGGCCAAGCTATCGTTGCAGGGCAGGGATTGATCCAATGGCCATTCAGAGTGGCCTCTCTTTCTTTAACCAAAAGTTAGTATGTCCTGAGGCTAGGGACAACCAGGGAAGCCTGGAAATTCTAGAAACAGAGGGGAAACCAGTGTACAAGTGAGTACAGGGAACGGAGGGAGAGTGACTGGAGAGAGGGACGGAGGGATGAGCAGCATGGGACCACACGGGGCTTTGGAGGCCACTGAGGACTCTGTTTTTAGTCTAAGTGAGATGAAAACTGACTGGAGAGTCTTTTTTTTTTTTTTTTTTGGTAAATACATGAGTAACAAAATATTTGCCAGTTCAATAATCTTCACACGTACAATTCAGTGACATTAATTATATTCAACATGTTGTTCAGTCATCACCCATAACTGTTCCCAAATTTTTCCATCACACTTAACAGAAGCTCGGTGTCCCCTAAGCATTGTGTCTTCCTTACCCTCTCCCTTCCTTCCATCTGCCCCTGGTAACCACTACTAAGCTTTTGTCTCTATACACTTGCCTATTCTAGATATTTCATATAGGAGGGATATACAATATTTGCCCTTTTGTGACTGAATTATTTCACTAAGCATAATGTTTTTAAGCTGACTGGAGAGTCAGGAGTAGGGAGGTGAATTGATCTGACCTGTGCTTCAAGGGCTTCACCCTGGTTGCTGTGTGATGATCGCAGTGGGGTAATACTGGAAGCAACTAGTCCAGTGAGGAAACTGTTGCAATGATCCAAGTGAGAGTTAATGGTGGCCTGGATTAGGACTGAGCCCATGGAAGTGGTGAGAAGTGGTCAGATACATGATATATTCTGTAGGTGGAACCCATGAGACTAGATGTGGAGGAAAGGGGAAGAGAGGGCTCAAGGATGGCCCTTGTTTCATTTACCTATTGTTGAGAAATAAACTGCCCCCAAATTTAGTGGTTTAAAGCAATAATAATGTATTATTTCTAAAAATAATTATCATTGTTTCTGAACAGCAATGTATGCTTGGGGCTCAAGCTGGGCGGTTCTTCTGCTGGTTTTGTCTAGTCTCACTCATTGTGGCTGCATTCAACTGGGAGCTCAGCTGGGGCTAGATTGTCATATGACCTCTCATCATTCAGAAGTCTAGCTGATTGTATCTCCCATGGCTGCTGTAACAAATTACCATACATTTGGTGGCTTAAAACCACATACATTTTATTCTCTCATAGTTCTGGAAGTTAAACTTCTGAGATCAGTTTTGCTGGACTGATCTACAGGGTGTCTACAGGGCCTCGCTCCCTCTGGAGGTTCTAGGCAAGAATTCCTTTCCTTGCCTGAACTCCTTGGCTCATGGCCTTTTCCTCCAACTTTAATGCTAACTGTATAGCTTCAGTGGTCACATTGATGTCTTCTGTGTCAGATCTCCCTCTGAAGTCCTTTTATTAGGACACTCGTGATTCCATTTAGGGCCCATTCAGATAATTCAGGATAATCTTCCCATTTTAAGATCCTTAACTTAATTACATCTGCAAGGTCTTTCTTAACATATAAGGTAACTTGACAGATTCCAGAGATTAGGACCATTTTTCAGCCTACCACAACAACATCGTTTACAGCATGGTGGTTGGCTTCGGAGGTGACAAGCCCCAATGTGCAACTGTTTAATGAACCTCTGCTTGCTTCACCCTTCCTGATATCCCATTGGCTGAGGCAATTCACACAACCAAGCCCAGAGCTGATGTGGGAGGGGACCACACAAGGGCAAGAGACCTGGTTCACTGGGGGCCACCGATGTAAGTCTACTGCAACCCTCTGGGTTTTTTGGCCTGAGGAAAGGGATGAAATTGGAGAGTACTTGGGAAGGGGTAAGGAGCCCTTGTGGTACAGTGGTTGAAGTGCTTGGCTGCTAACTGAAAGTTTGGTGGTTCTAACCCACCATCTGCTTTGCTGGCAATGGGTTTGATTTTTTCTGGGATAAGGGATGGGGTTTTCTAAAGGACATGGATATGTGTGTGTGTGTGTGTGTGTGTGTGTGTGCATGCGTGCGTGCGTGTGTGTGTGCAGTGTCTTGCCCCAGGACTTCCCTGCCCCAAGTTAGACGCTGAGGAGGACATTAGGCTTGGTAGAGCCAGCAGCAGTGGGGACACAAAGTCTCTGGCAGATATAGTGAGGCTGGGAAAGGATGGAGTGGGAATTGGGCAGGGGCAATAATCGAGGTAGAGAACCTGAAAAGTCTTTAAAGGATGAAGGGTACACATATGTGATCTCAGGGGTCCCTAGTCTAAAGGGGTGAAAGATGGAGGAAAACCATGTGTGGCGGTAAGGGGGTAGCTCTAGCTGGTCTGAGCAGCGTTCTTTATCAAGTTAAGAAGCATGGGTAGTTGCCCGGTTTAGTCCCAGGGGCTTGGGCGGGGGGCTAGGAGGGGAGCTAGCAGCCTCAACGTAAGTGACCTTGAGTTTGTCCCGCTTTTCTGGGCTGGTCCCCAGGGCACCCCAGCACTCGGCAATTGTGCCCCCAGCACAGGGGCTCAATAATACAGGAGCCAGCCAAGCTCTTCACATCCAGAGCCCTGCTGCTCCTCCTCCCAGCTTGCCTGGGGGTCGGGGTGCGAGTGAGGGGCAGCTGCTAAGTCTGAGGAGCAGGATGGATGAGGAGGAAAGGAGAGGGAAGGAAGGTTCTGACATCTGGCGCACTCACAGCTACAGCCTCTTTTCCTTGGAATCAGCGCTTTGAATCAGACAGGAAGTCTCCCCTAAGAGCGACTGGATGCGGGGGAGGGGGGGCAGGGCGGGGCTCGAGGTGGAGTGGAAGGCCGGATCCGATCCCAAAAAGACTTGGAGAGGGCAGTGGAGACAGAGACTCAGAGAGTCCGAAAAAGATGGAAGGGAGAAAAAAAGAAAAAAGGAGGTGTAGCGAGTATGAATATGAATACTGGTGCACAAACTTACGTAGACAAGAAATGGACTATTTATTTTTTAAACCCACTGTCATAAATCGAATTGGTCCCCCCAAAATGTGTGTCAACTTGGCTAGGCCATGATTCCCAGTATTGTGCGACTGTCCACCATTTTGTCATCTGATGTGATTTTCCTCTGTGTTGTATATCCTACCTCTATGATGTTAATGAGGCAGGACTAGAGGCAGTTATGTTAATGAGGCAGGACTCAACGTACAAGATTAAGTTGTGTCTTTTTTTTTAGCCAATCCTTTTTGAGATATAAAAGAGAGAAGCAAGCAGAGAGACATCGGGACCTCACACCACCAAGAAAGAAGCACTGGGAGCACAGCACATCCTTTGGATCCAGGATCCCTGCGCTGAGAAGCTCCTCGACCTGGTGACAAGGACCTTCTTCCAGAGCCGACAGAGAGAAAGCCTTTGTGTGTGTGTGTGTGTGTGTGTATAAGAATATATTTATTTATACATGTTGTTGTTGTTAGGTGCCCTCAAGTCTGTTCTGACTCATAGCAACCCTACATACAACAGAACAAAAACACTGCCTGGTCCTGTGCCATCCTCACAATCCTTATTATGCTTGAGCCCATTGTTGCAGCCATGTGTCAACCCATCTCAATGAAGGTCTTCCTCTTTTTTGCTGACCCTCTACTTTACCAAGCACGATGTCCTTCTCCAGGGACTGGTCCCTCCTGATAACCTGTCCAAAGTATGTGAGACAAAATTTTATACATATAACTATGTAAAAGTATATATATTATTTAAAGAGTAAAAATAAAGCAAACATCCAGGCACCCATTCCCAGTTTAACGGGATATTCCAGGACCTTTGAAGCCTTCTGTCTGGCGCTCCCTTGTGGGCTCCCTTTTCCTCATCCTCCCAGAGGAAAACATCAGCCTGAAAATGGTGGAAATCATGCCTTGTTTTCCTGCTGACTTATCCATTAGTCACAGGAGACACCTTATCCAGGGCCCACAATACTTTTAGAGGCCCACAAAAATATGTTAACTTATTTTAAAATCAGAAGGTGATTGAATAAGTAAATAAATGGGGGAGAAGAGACATTTCCTTAGGGAAAAATTCCAAATAATGTATGTAGATACTACTCCTTCCAGGAGGGGGCGTTTTAGCAGGCTAAGGGTGCCTTATACCTCGTTTGCTAAGAATGCTTAACACAGAAGGTTGTTGAAGTTTATCAGATGTGTTTTCTGTATACATTGAAATATTTACTTGGTTTTTCTACTCTAACATGTTAATACGATGAATTACACTAATAGGTTTTCTAATGTTGGAATCAGCCTTCCTAGAATAAACTCCATTTGGTCACGTGACAGCGGAGGCAGAGATTAGGGATTCGGGTGAGGCATCTACAAACCAAGGCACGCCAGGGATTGCGGGCAAACATTAGAAGCTAGGAAGAAGCAAGGAAGAACCCGCTCCTAGAGCTGTCGGAGAGAGCGTGGCCCTGCCACCACCTTGATTTCAAATGTTGGCCCTTAGAACTATGAGAGAATAAATTTCTGTTCTTTTAAACCACCAAGTTTGTGGGACTTTGTTCCAGCAGATACCCTAGAAAACTAATATTATCTTTTAAATCTCTGCTACAGCTGTGTTTATATCCCTTTCTTCAAATCTAACATTATTTGTGCCACCTCTTTTTTTTTTTTTCTGCTTGATGAATCTTGCCAGAGGTTTGTCAATTTTATTACTGTATTATCAGTTAGGAATTAGATCAGCTGGAAGCAATGGACCCCCAGTGAACACAACAGCTCACTGTCCCGCCGCCCTAGAAGGAGGCCCTTATCCTCAGGGTCTTGGTGGCACCTACCACATCTGAGTTTCCAACAGTAGGATGGAGGAAAGGAGAAAGTCAAGGGCACAGGATACCTCTTTTAATAGTCGCTGTAGAGTTGACTGTGACCCATGGTGACCCCATGTGTGCCAAAGTAGAACTGTCCTTCGCAGGGTTTTTAATGGCTGATTTTTTTCAGATGTAGATCACCAGACCTTTCTTCCAAAGTACCTCTGAGTGGATTCGAATCTCCAATCTTTTGTTTATCAACGGAGCGCGTTAACCCGTTAACTATGTGCACCACCCAGGGACCTGAGACCTCCTTCACCTGACTGCTTTAACGTCAGCATGCCCAAGGCTCAGTCCTCAGTTCTCTCCTTTTCTCTACCCCTACTCATCTCACGGGAATCTTATCCAGCCCCTGGATGTTAAATATGGTCCCTGTGCCGATGACCCCACAATCATGTCTGCAGTCCATCTCCTCAGTCCTGTGCTCCAGACACATAATCAACTGCCCACTCAAAGTCTCTGCTTGAATATGTAATAGGCATTTCAAACTGAACGTATCCCAAACCGAACTCCCTGGAAAGGAAAAGGAGTCCAACAAAATGCTGGAGCCTTTCATGGTTCTTCTAAATGTTTTCCTGATTGCAACTTGCAACTTGGCTTCCGCTCCCCAACTAGAACAGAGCAACTGGAAGGAAAAAAAAAAAAAAGAACAGAGCAACTAGAACACTCTGTAATTCCCGGCACTCTATCATTTAATGAATCTCAATTAGCACTTAAAAAAAAAAAAAAGAAATAGAACAGCATAGAGTAGATTAGAATGCGAAGTGTTAACACATAATTAGGGTAAGTGTTGCTTGTGAAACTTTTGACTATGTGCTGGGTCCTGTTGTAAAATGTTTGTCTTACCAAAGGTTGGAGTAATAAAATTTGACTGACCTAGAGTTTGGCAGGGAGGGGGTATGTGCAATACATGTCCTCAGGGCAAACGCCAACCATAAGGCTCATGTCCCAAGGAATTGATTTTTTTGGTCATTTCTGACCTCTGTTTATTTCCCTTACTTTGTAGTCAGCTCCAGGTCCCAGGTGGGGCAAACAGTTTGTGCTCGACTACTAGCCAAAAGGTTGGTGTTTCTAACCCACCTAGCGTCACGGCAGAAGAAAGGCCTGGCGATCTGTTTCCATAAAGATTACAGCAGTTCTTCTCTGTAACACATGGAATCACCGTGAGTTGGAATCAACTCAATGGAATGGGTTTGGTTTTGGTTTTTGGTAGTCAACTCACTGGAGCTTTCCAAAAGGTATTTTTCTATACCTCTTTTGCCATTTTGCTGGAAACGGAACTCCCTCCTTGTGGTTTCATCTGTGAAGGTTAATGTTACGCGTCAGTGTGGCTAGGCTATGATTCTCAGTGGTTTGGCAGATACTAAGTAATCGCTTCCTGTTTTGTGCTCTGACGTGTGCAGCCAATCAGTTGGAGGAGGCATTTCCTCGGGAGTGTGGCCTGCATCCATGATATAAATGGATGTTCTGGCAAAGCTCTCTCTCTCTATCTTGAATTCGTCCTGTCATCCCCTGACCTCCAGTTCCTGGGATATGAGAAGTGGTCAGCTTGCTACCTGACCTGCAGATTTTTGGTTTGTCACTTCCTGCAACCAAATGAGTCAGGAGAAGCCTCCAGCCTGCCACCTGACCCACGAATTTGGGACTTGCCAGCCTCCACAATTGCATGAGCTATTTCCTTGAAATAAATCTCTCTCTCTGTATTTATATATATACTTCACTGGTTTTGCTCCTCTAGAGAACCCAGCCTAAGACATCATCCCATCTCCATTCTACCACCACAGCTCATTGTTTTACAGCTTCTCTTGCCTCCTCTCATGGCAAACATGCCAAACTCTCTCCTGCCTTAGGATCTTTGCGCTTTCTGTTCCTTCCACCTGGACTGCTTCTCCCCGGGACTTCCCAGGCTGGTCCTTTGCATCCTTGAGACCTTCTGCATCAAGCAGGATTTTTCTATGATAAGTGGCAGTAAACTCAAAACAGCTTAAGAAAAAAGGAGAATTTATTGGCTGATTTAACTGAAAAGCCCCAAAATAGATCTACCTTCAGGTACACTTTGAATCAGGTGCTCAAGTGATTTTACTATTCATCAGATCTTTTTTTGTTTCTGTGCTCTTTTGCCAGGTAGCGCTTATCCTCAGGCAGGCACTTCTTTTGTGGTTGTAAGATGGCTGCCTGAAGCTTGGGATTTATAATCTACCTCGTCAGCAATTCCCAGGCAATGAGCTTCTCCTCTCAGTAGCTTCAGCAAACATCCTAGTATTGAGTTTCATTGGCCAGGCCAGGGTACAGGCTCATTCCTGGGCACAGGCTGGGGTTGGCCCCACCAAAAACATGTACTGAGGGTGTAGGAGAGATGGTTCCCCTAAAATATAAAGGCACTATTATTAAAAGTGGGACAACTGGATGTTGGGAAGGCAAAAACCACAGCTGCCCACTCCATCCTCCTGAACTTCCCTATCTAAAGTAGGTCTCCCTTGGACTGTAAGACATAAAATGATATTCGGGAAGATTGTGATTCTTAGTTCTAGTAGATACATGAGACTAAATGGGCAGCTCCTGTCCAGAGGCGAGATGAAAATGCAGAAGGGGACAGGAGCTGGTTGAATGGACACGGGAAATCCGGGGTGGAAGGGAAGAGTGTGCTGTCACATTACAGGAAGAGCAGCTAGGATTGTATAACAAGGCGTATATAAATTTTTGCGGGAGAGGCTGACTTGAGCTGTAAACTTTCACTTAAAGCACAATAAAAAATAAGTAAATAAAGTAGGTCTCCTTGGTTATCCCCTCTCACATCATCCTGTGTACTTCCTTCACAGCACATAAACACAGTCAGAAATGATCTCATTTGTGTGTTGACTTTTAATGGTCTTTTCACTCCTCCTAGGTTGCAGGCACTAAGAGGGGAGGACCCTCGTCTCTCTTGATCACTGCTATATCCCCAGCACTTGGTACAGTGTCTGGCACACGGTAAGAACTTAATAAAGGCTTGTTGCAGGAATGAACTGGTTGGAGAGCCCATCCTCTCTTGCTTTCTTAAGAATGTCCCAACAGAGGTTATTATTTCATGCCAGGCAGCAAAATCTGCCGGTTCAATCCCACCAGCACACAAAGATGCTCCCAGTATTGCCCATCTTACAAAGCCCGTGTCTGGACTCCACTTTCCTGCCAGCTGTCTTCCCATTTCTCTGCTCCTCTTCAAAATAAAACTTGGCAGAAGGGTGGTCTACATTTGCATGGATCTGGTCCTCACTTTTCAATTCCTTGTGCAGCTCACTTTCCCGTTTTCCTCCTTTATCTACAACCGCTCCTGCTCAGGCTCCTGCTGCTTCCTCCCTGGCCTCTAAACGTGGTATTGCCTCAGGTCTCTGTCCTCTGTCCACTTCTCTTTCCTAGCAATGCTTTCTCCAGAGGTGATTCATCCTGTCCCATGGCTTCAAATATCAACTATAAATTGATGAGGAGCCCTGGTGGCGCAATGGGTTAAGTGCTTGGTTGCTAACCAAAAGGTTGGTGGTTCAAACCCACCAGCCACTCTGCAGAAGAACAGCGTGGCAGTCTGCTTCCGTAAAGACTGTAGCCTTGCAAATTGTATGGGACAGTTCTACTCTGTCCTGTAGGGTCACTATGAGTGGGACTTGATGGCAATGGGTTCTTTTGGCTTATACATTGATGGGAGTCCCTGGATAGTGCAAACAGGTAATGTGCTTGCTCACTGCTAACCAAAAAGGTGGAAGTTCAAGTCCACTTAGAGTTGCCTTGGAATAAAGGCCTAGCAATCTACTACCAAAAATTCAGCCATTGAAAACCCTATGGAACACAATTCTACTGACATACACATGGTTGCCATGAATCAGAATCAACTTGACAGCAACAGGTATACATTGATGACTCCCCAAGTTTAAATCTCCAGCCCTGACTCTCTAGCTCTGACTGACCTCCAGACCACCTGACTATCATGGATGTCCAGCTTGGAGTGTCCAAAACAAAATTCCTTCCAAAAGCTAATCTATCCCCTATGTGTGTAGACCTTGACCAGAAATATATTTTTCCTCTTTATATTATTTCTTATTTAGTTTCAGCTTTCCACATTATACTGATGTAATGAACATGATTCTACAAGTTAGATTTTCATTTTACAGTACCTAATAACTCAAGCCATATTGTCTGAAAGGTGGCAGTTATTTTAAATAATCTCTCCACTTTTGAAACGGAATGTACACCCCGTGCAAGCTGTAGTATTTCTTTAATGAGACTGAAAAATGGGAAGATAGGATGAGTTATTACTGTAGACCCTTTTTGTTCTTATTTTTGTAGTAAAATAATTATCATTTAGGGAAAAACAAAACAAAAAAAAACCCTTGACCTTGATGTCTTCACCAAACCGGTTCCTTCCTCAGTGTTCCCCACCTCAGTTATCGGCATCGCAATCTGCTCTGCCGCTCCGTCCGCAAACCCAGAGGACATTCTTTCTTTTTTTCATTGTGCTTTAAGTGAAAGTTTAAAAATCAAGTCAGTCTCTCATACAAAAAGTTACACACATCTTGCTATATACTCCTAGCTGCTCTCCCCATAATGAGACAGCACACTCCTCCTCTCCACCCTGTATTACCTGTGTCCATTCAACCAGCTTCTGTCCCCCTCTGACTTCTCATCTCACCTCCAGACAGGAGCTGCCCACATAGTCCCATGTGTCTACTTGAACCAAGAAGCTCACTCCTCACCAATATCAATTTCTGTATTATAGTCCAATCCCTATCTGAAGAGTTGGCTTCTGGAATGGTTCCAGTCTTGGGCTAACAAAGAGTCTGGGGACCATGACATCCAGGGTCCTTCTAGTCTCAGTAAAACCATGAAGTCTGGTCTTTTTACGAGAATTTGAGATCTGCATCCTGCTGTTCTGCTCCATCAGAGATCCTCTATTGTGTTTCCTGTCATGGCAGTCATCGGTTGTAGCCAGGCACCATCTAGTTCTTCTGGTCTCAGGCTGATGTAGTCTCTGGTTTATGCAGTCCTTTCTGTCTTTCGGGCTCATCTTTACCATATGTCTTTAGTGTTCTTCATTCTCCTATGCTCCAGGTAGGTTGAGACCAATGCATCCTAGATGGCCACTTGTTGGCATTTAAGACCCGAGACGCCTCTCACCAAAGTGGGATGCAGAACATTTTCTTAATACATTTTGTTATGGCAATTGACCTAGGTGTCCCCTGAAACCATGGTCCCTGCTACTCTGGCCTTTGAAGTGTTCAATTTTTTTCAGGAAACTTTTTTGCTTTTGGTTTAGTCCAGTTATGGTGACCTCTCCTGTATTGTGTATTGTCATTCCCTTCACTTAAAATAGTTCTTGTCTACTATCTAATTAGTCAATGCCCCCTCCCTCCCTCCCCACCCTCATAACCATCAAAGGATATTTTTGTCTGTTTTAAACTTTTTCTTGAGTTCTTATAATAGTGGTCTCATATATTTGTCCTTTTGCAAGTGACTAATTTCACTTAGCATAATGCCTTCCAGATTCCTCCATGTTAGATGCTTCACAGATTCATTGTTGTTCTTAATCGTTGCGTAGTATTCCATTATGTGAATATACCACAATTTATTTAGCCATTCATCCACTGATGGGCACCTTGGTTGCTTCTATCTTTTTTCCAGAGGACATTCTTGATTCCTCCCTTTCCCCCACTGCCCACACTAAACCATCCACAAGTCCTCTCGGTTCACCTTTGTGGGGTAAAGGACCTAGTTTTACCCTAAGTAAGGTGGTGTTTGTCCTTGGCTCCAGAGAAATAACCCTTGGAGTAACTGGGGTACCTTGGTCTGGGATGTTGAGACCACACACCTGAGGCTCTGTGCTGGTGAGTGGGGGCTGACCAGACCAGAAAAACTCACCTGGAAGGATGATACAGCTAGCCTCAGGTGGCCTGATTTAGCCTATCATGACCAATAAAAGCCTGGAACACGAAGGCTCAGAGCTTCCTGGTTGGCCAGGGGTAGGTGACATGCTCTTTCTGAGACAAAGCAGCTCCACGTTAGGAACCCTCCCAGACTTCACCTGTGCATCTCTTATGATCATCCTGATTTGAATCCTTTCGTTATAATTAATCTATAAGAGTTAAGTACAATTGGGAGAAAGATGTGCAAGTCTGCTTCCGTAAAGGCTTACAGCCTTGGAAAATCTATGGGGCAGTTCTACCCTGTCCTATAGGGTCGCTATGAGTCGGAATCAATTCAATGGCAACAGATCATGGTTTGGTTTTGTACAATACTTTCTGTGAAGTCCTGTGAGTTGTTCCAGGGAATTATCGAACACAAAGGAGAAGACAGAGCCAGCAGGTCAAAGTGAGGGCGTCGTGTGGACTCCCAAACTTTCAGATGGCATCTGCCTCTTTGGCAGTCTAAAGGATGGTGTCCTTTTAACCTGTGAGATCTGCCCTACCTGTGGGTGGCCAGGGTCAGAGAGAGAGCATGCTGCGTGGGCGACTGGTGTCAAATGATTGAGTAGTGGGAAGGTGGGGACTGGATCAATCATCACATTTTGGGGACTGGAGTCATGCTGATTTCTTATCCACAAATTTATCCACAAAACCTCCAAATAAATGTCAAATCTAGAGCCCCACCCCCACTCGCTGCATTACCCCTTGGCCAAGCCCGCATCCTCTTTCCGCTGGATCACTGCAGTAATCTCACTGATCTCCCTCATTCCCCTTTTGCTCCCTTTCAGTCCATTCTCTACACAGCAAACAGTGTGATCTTTTAAAAACTAATCAGATCATGCTGATCCCCAACTTAAGCCTTTCAGAGGCTGTCCCTACATTTAGAGTAAAATCAGAAACCCTTGCCCTGACCTCCAGGTCCAGGCAGCTCCTCTGACCTCAGCTCTCCCCATTCTCCTGCTGGTTTACCAGGCACTGAACACAGTGACCTTTCTGTCTCAGGGCCTTTGCGCTTGCTATCTTCTCTGCCTAGAAGTCCATCTCCCTAATTTCACATGACCGGCTCCTGTTCATCTTTCAAGTCTCAACTTTATAAATATTTCCTTCTCAACAGAAGTCCTCCTTGACTCCCATTTCGATCATGTCACCCACTTTATTCCTTACTCATGATTTCTAGGAAGAAGTACAGCCAGAATGCTCCTTAGAAGTGAAGATGGCAAGACTTCGTCTCATGTACTTTGGACATGTTATCAGGAGGGACCAGTTCCTGGAGAAGGACATCATGCTCGGTAAAGTAGAGGGTCACTGAAAAAGAGGAAGACCCTCAGTGAGATGGATTGACGCAGTGGCTACAACAATGGGCTCAAACATAGCAATGTATGTGAGGATGGCTCAGGGCCAGGCAGTGTTTCATTCTGTTGTACATAGGGTCACTATGAGTAGAAACTGACTCAACACACCTAACAACAACAACAGGAAGCACTATGGTATCGTGGTTGAAAACAGGCTCTGAGTGAAAACTGCCTGGGTGTTGAATCCTAGCTTGGCCACTCATTGACCATGTAGCCTTGGCCAATTTACTTCATCATTCTGTCCTCCCATTTACTGGTCTACAAAATGGGTATGCTAATAATAAACAGAACCTCACAGAATCAGAACCTGGCACAGACTAAGCACTAAGTTAATACTAGCAGGAACTTTATTATTCCTGCATGTCACATTCCTTGGGATTTAATGATTTTGATTGCAGACATGTATGCTTCATGGAAACAGGGACTGTGCCTCTCTGATTGATTGGTATACCCTTTGCACCTAGCACAATTGCTGGTACATTTAAAAAAAATATTGCCATACAGTCGATTCCCACTCATAGTGACTCTATAGGACAGAGTAGAACTGTCCCACAGGGTTTTCTAGGCTGTAATCTTAATGGAAGCTGACTGACACATCTCTCTCCTGTGGAGTGGTTAGTGGTGACCTGGAGGCTTTCTGGTTCGCAGCTGAGCGCTTTTACCACTGTGTTACCAGGGCTCCTTGGCTAGTACATAGTTGGTGCTTAATTACACTGTTGAATGGATGCAAGGAAACAGATGTGGTCTCAGCCCTTAGGGACCTTCTAGTCTAAAGATCATGGAGTCTACTCTTGTCCGACTTACCCTTCAACACCTGGCCATTTTAGAGATGTGGAAACTGAGACCCATAAAGATGGAGTGATTTGAGCAATGCTTTAAGGAAGAAGAGGTATTGCTCTTTCCAACCTTCCAGAGGAAAGAAAAGCTTATTGTCAAAAACGTGGAACCTGCTATATCCATTGTGAACACAAGTTACAGCCTTTTAATTCTAGGAATAATAACCAGGGCAAAATTATCATCACAAGGGAAACCGAAAGCAAAGAAACACTGTGAGCTCTTTGGCTGGAGCAGCAAGATGGATTGTAGTACTGTTGACTGAAGTAAAGACATTGACACTGCAGTCGTGCCTTTCTGGGGAAGCCATTCAGGCCCCTAGTAGCTAGCCCCACCCTCAATATTTTGTTCATGCCACACTTAGGAATCCAGAGGCCTCACTTACAAATGTGGGAACAGAGGCTCAGAAATGGCAGGGACTTGCTCAAGCCACATGGTGAATTAAATCCAAGTCTCCTGGCCTCTAGGACGAGGTTCCTTTAAGCCCTCGTTGAGATAAAACCTTTTTATAGAGAAAAAGAGGAGCTGAGAGAGGAGGAAGGCAAGAAGGAAGATAAAGAGCTGTAAAGTCAGGTGCTCATGGCAGGCAGGGGCACTGACAGGTGTGTGGGACAACCAGAGACCTTGGGGGGTGGGCAGAAGAGTCTGCTGGGGAAAGGGGAGATGGAGGCTGGGGCCTGGCTGCGTTATTTTCAGAGCTGCTATCTTTGTCTGCATCTGCTAAATTATTAAACTGAGATCACATCCTGGAGGGTGCCAGGCCAGGTTGCCAGGAAGAAGCTGAAAGGGAGGGGCTGGATCGCTTAGCTTAGCAGAGGCCTTGAATATTCCAGGCTGGGATGGAAGTGGAAGCCTCAGGCCTTGACCCCCTGGCCCACTCCACTCTCAGCTCATGGGGGGATTCTGCTTGGGGCCACAGCCACACTCATCATCCCCTCTGAAGTCTGTCTCCCGTCCTGGAAGGGAGGGATAGGTATATGGCAGGCAGGACTCTGGAACCTGATCCTATCTGGCTGCCTGGTCTCTTTCAGGGTCTCTGACTCAGAGCATAGGCTCTGAATCAGGCAGATGTGGTTCAACCCCATGGCCAGCTTGTGAGATCTTGGACAAGACCCTGCATCTCTCTGAGCCTTCGTGTCCTTGTCTGTGTTATAAAACCAAAACCAAACCCGTTGCCGTCGAGTTGATTCCGACTCATAGAGACCCTATAGGACAGAGTAGAACTACCCCATAGGGTTTCCAAGGAGCGCCTGGCGGATTCGAACTGCTGACCTTTTGGTTAGCAGCCGTAGCACTTAACCACTACGCCACCAATGTCTGTGTTATGTGTTATAGGTATTAGCAATTCCATGTCTCGGGTGAGGACCCTGAGGTTCAGAGGGAAAGTACCTTCCAGGAGGCTGCACAGCTAAAAAGGGGCTGAACTTCTACTCAAATCCAAGTTTCTCTGATTCCATACCCCTTCCCCTTCTCTATTCTTTTTTATATTTTAGTATGTTCTTTATTTCTCAGCTCTTCTACAAAGGGAATGTTTAGCTTTTATAAAGATTAGAAAAACACAGTAATCATTACAGTTCAAAAATGTATTTGAAATGAGGGCTGGCTGGGCACTAAGTGGTTGGCTGTGCCCCCTGACCACTCCAGGGTAGGTGGGGCTCAGGCCAATTAAGAAAGCTGGCAAATGCCAAACCTCTCTCACCTCCCGTCCTTTGCACATGCTGTTTCCTTCCTGAAACCTTCTCCCTCCCTGTTCCCCACCATCTCTGCATCACTCACTTTTTTTTTTTTTTTAATTGTGCTTTAGGTGAAAATTTAGAGGAAATTAGTTTCTCATCAGATAGTTTGTACAGAAAGTGTTTCATGACCTAGGGTTCATTCCCCACAGTATGTCAGCACACTCCCCATTTCTGCCCTGGTTTCCCCATTCTTTCATCTTGATTTTCTACCCTTTCCTGCCTTTTCATCTATGCTGTTGGGCAGATAATTCCCTTTTTGATTGTTCTAAGGAGTATGTTTCTCTCAGGTGTTATTGTTATCTTATGTATTTGTCTATTGTTAGACCGGGAGGTAGTCTCAGGGCATGGCTTCATTTCTAGGTCAGAAGGGTATCTTAGGGCCATAGTCTCAGGGGTTCCTCCAGTCTCTGTCAGATGAGTAAGCCTGGTCTTCTTTTTGAATTTGATTTTTTGTTCTACAATTTTCTCCTGCTCTGTCAAAGACCCTTTGTTGTGATCTCAGTCAGAGAAGTTGGTAGTGGTAGCTGGGCACCAACTAGTTCTTCTGGTCTAGGTCACGTAGGCTGTTGTTCATGTGGTCCATTAGCCCTTTGGACTAATTTCTGCCTTGAGTCTTTGGTCTCCTTCATTCTCCCTCACTCCGGATGGGAAGTGCATCACTCACTTTTGATTCATCCTTCAGGTCTCAGTTTAAATATCACCTCCTCCAGGATACCCTCCCCTGATCTCTTTCCCACCTATCTGGGCTCAGCAACTGCTCTGTGTCCCCATGGTCCCTGTCATTCCCCCATCCCAGCAGGTACCTCTCTGAACTGCTATCTCCTGTCTGTATCAACCCTAGACTGTGAGCTCCCCAAGGACAGAAAAAAAAAAAATTTTTTTTTTTTTTTTACAGGGCCCCATCTAATCATTGTGGTACCTCCAGCAGCCAGCCCAGCAGAGGAGGTAATAGTCAAATTTGTTGAAGGAGTGAAAGAAAAAATGAACAAATAGTGGATGGAAAAGGAGCCTTCTCCATTCTCAATAAGCTCTACCCTTGTGTTATTTTTCAATCCAAACAAACAGTTATCGATGCCTTCTTGCACAGGCACTCTGCTTAACTCCAGGGAATTCTCATGATAAGCAAAGCCAGTCTAGGGGGAGACTGTTAAATAACTAAACAATAAATACAAGACATATATACCTGTGACTTGTAGGAAAGGCCATGAAGGATAGGAACAGGGAACATTGTCAGAGAATAACAGGTAGGTCAGGGATGACTTTGGAGTGGGTCAGACCTATGTATGAATCCTTGCTTGGCCACTTACCTGCTGTGTGACCTCGTATAAGCCTCTCTACTTCTCTGAGCTTTGGCTTCTCATCAGGAAGAAAATGCTGCTGATGCCTCTCTCCCGGGGATGACGCACAGTCATTCATTAAGTCTATGTTGCGCATCTCCTACCACTCAGAGAAATGACTTGCCCAAGGTCACCTAAATGGGCAGTGTGTGTGGGATTTGAACCCAGGCCTGGCTGGCTCTCTGGCTCAGGCTGGAAGGTAAATCCTGGTCTTGTTCTCTGTGATTCATCCTCCAGGTGTACGAAGTAGTGATCTGCCTGACACACACAAACACCATGATGGGGAGGGGGCCTCTGCACTGAGAAAGACATGAGGTTTGATGGCACAAAAGAGACCTTCAAAGGGACAACACCATTCAGCAGCGCATTCTTTCTTGCTGGGGACAACCTGGGAACTTCTGAGCCTCTTTCATCCTCACTGAGCCTCTCTGACTCCCTGAGTACCCCTCCCCCCTCATAAAACCCCCTTCTCCCACTGTGGCTTCCTTCCACACCTCCCTGCCCATAAGCCCCAGCCCTCATTGAGCCCCATCCCCCTCACTAAGCCCCATTCCCTTGCTCAGCCATGCTCCCTCAGTGACCCCCTCCTTCCCCTCCACTACTCCCAGCCACTCAGCTTTCCTCTCATTTGCTCCATCTCTCCCTTTAACTAAGCCTCCTCCCTTCCCCTTTGGTGAACCTGGCACCTCCTCCTAGTGCTTACCCCCCAGACCCTTCTAAGCTGCCTCTTAGAAACCAGCTGCCTCACCCACACCCAGGAGTTCTCATCACTCAGTCTGAAACACCTGAAAGCACTTAGAGAACATGGCCGGTGGGGAGCTCTGTTCTTATCTCCTCCACGTGGAAGGAGTTCAACTCCCTCATCAGCCTCCTCTTCAGGCTGGGGCCGTAGCCACACTGGCCACACCTTCAGCAGGTCCTCCTGAACCCAGGGTCTGTTGCAGACTTTCCCAGTCATCTCAAAAACTTGTTTCTGCCCCCCCCCCCCAGCTCTGATGGCACCTTTGAGCAGAAACAGGCAGGGTCATGGTATCTGGGCCAGTGTTGGGAGGGGATATGGCAGGGTGACTTCTACTGCTGGGAAGGTGGGCAGGCATTTTACCTGGATGACCAAAGACCCAGATAAGGATGGCCTCTCTGCAGCAGGGTGGAGACCCAGGCATCTGAGGCCCCAGAGGGCATGAGTGGCTCAGCTGGCCCCATTCCCGTCCAGATTCAGCCTCTGACCCAGTGTATGACTTTCGGCAAGACACCACACTGCTCCTTGTGGATCCGTTTCCCCCTCGGTGTAAAAGGTGTGGGGAACACCTGCTGGGAGGAGCAAACAGGGACAGTGAAAGAGTCCGTGGAGCTCCGGACTTCTCTGGGGGGCCACCAAGGGTCGCGAGAGCCGCCCCCCAGGCTCAGCGGCAGCACTGAAGTGGTTCTTCTGCAAGCGAAGGGTGTGCCTGGTGGACCCCAAACTCTTGTCGAATCCGCATCCCATCCCACCGGGACTCCAGTCGTTCCTCTGCGTTAAGTCCTGCACTGCCCCAGCGAGATGGGAGAAAGGGGTCTTGGCGAGCCTGTGGCCCAGCAGACCAGGCAGAACGGACTCGGCCAAGGGCAGCGTGCGGTACAGGGACGAGCACTGCGCAGAGTCAGACTTCCTGAGTTCTAGTCCAGGCTCTCACCGTCCCCAAGTGAGGACTGGATTCTATGATTCCTAAGCACCAGCTACCAGAGCTTATGATTTTGAGTCCTGACGAAGGAACTCAGGGCTTCCTCTCCACCCAAAACTTGGATGTCTTAGCCGGGCACATCCAGGCGAAGAACGACTAACTTGGTATGTTTGGGTAACGGCCTCAATGGGCGGGGCGGGTCCAGGGCATGCCAGTCTCTGATTGGCTGCGCTGTCAGTCGCTCCGTCCGTTTTTCCATAAGACGCACCGGCGGCCGGCGCAGCGCGACGCGGCGCTGGTGCGGAGGCTGTGGGCGCGTCTCGCTCCGCGTGTGCACAGCGTCCGTCCTTCTCCGCCCGGAGGCAACCGGCCAGACCCGCGGACCCACAGCCGCAGGCCGCCGGGGGCCGGGGGATGCCGGGCTGCCGCATCAGCGCCTGCGGCCCGGGGGCCCAAGAAGGGACGGCCGAGCCGGGGTCCCCGCCGCCGCCCCGAGAGCCCCTGCCGTCCCCTCAGCCCCCGCCCCCAACTCCGACCTTGACCCCAGCCCAAGCCCCATCGGAAGCGGTCCCAGAGCCGGCAGGCGCGGTCGAGGGGCTGGAGCTGCAGCGCTGGCGCCAGGGCGCTGGCGGGGGCGCTAGGGGTCCCGGGCCGGCAGCGGTCCCGGGCAGCGGCGCAGCGGGGGCGGGGGGGCGCGCGCTGGAGCTGGCTGAGGCGCGGCGGCGGCTGTTGGAGGTGGAGGGCCGCCGGCGCCTGGTGTCGGAGCTGGAGAGTCGCGTGCTGCAGCTGCACCGCGTCTTCTTGGCCGCCGAGCTGCGCCTGGCGCACCGCGCGGAGAGCCTGGGTCGCCTGAGCGGCGGCGTGGCGCAAGCCGAGCTCTACCTGGCGGCGCACGGGCCGCGCCTCAAGAAGGGCCCACGCCGTGGCCGCCGCGCCCGCCCGCCCGCGCTGCTCGCCTCGGCGCTCGGCCTGGGCGGCTGCGTGCCATGGGGCGCCGGGCGCCTACGGCGAGGCCACGGCCCCGAGCCCGACTCGCCCTTCCGCCGCAGCCCGCCCCGGGGCCCCGCCTCCCCCCAGCGCTGACCTCGGCGCCCGGACCCCCCGGCCACGCCAGATCGGCTGTCGCTGAGATACCCACCGAAGGATTGTGGACTGCCGGCTGGAGGGACGGTGTCACCGACGGGGATGGACAGGCAGACTGACCGCAGGAAGAGACAGTCGGGGGGCCAGGGGCCCAGTAATGGACTCTGAGGTGCAGTATTAGCGGTTGGTGCATCTGGGAGGCGCGGGGTGGGTGATGTAGGGCTCCCGATCTCTCTTGGGATTTATGGAGTCTGCTGGGTCCCTGATAAAGCTGTCCACTTTCTGTGGCCGCCTCTCCCAGACCACCTGGGGGAGTGAGGTGGTAGCACCAAGTCCTCAGTGGGGAGTTGGACAAATTCACTGTGCTCAGATCCCAGGAGGGGTCCGGCAGCAAACTTTTACCAGTTTGAGCCTGCTGCACCCCCCACCCTCACCTCCACCCGCGTTACTTTTCCTAGGTTCCGTGGGGGTGTAGCAAGAGTCTTGCCCTTGAAGTTGCTGCTTTCTGACAGTGCCCAGTTCTGTCTTCGGGAGGGCAGAATAATGAGGTCAGGGATGGGTTGGGAGCTGGCGCAGGGATGTACCACTGAATTCTCTTCTAAACCCCTGTTTCCCTTTTGGGGAGATGGAATCCCAGAGGGGTTGAAGGTTTGTTCCCATCATACTTATACTCAGGCACTCCTGCCTCTAGGAGACAGGTCTTTTCTCATGCCCTCATGCAGCCTTGACAAGACTACCCCAAAAAACCCGTAAGACTACAGCTGGCAGAAAACCAGAGCCCGGTGTTTGGCAACTACCTACAACCTCATTTGCCTTTCTCGGGGCTGTAACATGGCAGGACCTAGGGAACCCTTTACCCCAACCTAGCCGCTAAGATGGCTCTGCCAGGGATGGAGCCAGGTGATATTCTTTAACAGGCCCCAGGGAACAGGTATGGCATCAGCTGCTGGAAAGGGGGGCCTTAAAGGGCCAAACCTGAAATAAAATTTGCTTCTCTTCTTATTCAGATGCCCCTTGGGCTCCCCATCCTCTGACTGCACTCAGCTGTGAATGGTCTGGCTGCTGCTGTCGTGCTGCTCACTGACTGAGTTGACTGCAGCCTCCCTCACTTGTCAGTCTGGGAAGTGGGTATCACCACCTACCGCAAGGGCTGTGTGAGGTTAGCATGGGGGCAGAGCTCTTTCTTCTGCCCCCACAAGTCATGCAAGAATATTTTATTCTTTTAGATCTCATGGTTAGCCCTAGAAACATGTACTGCTTTTGCTGATGGAGCCAGGAGCTAATTTAAAAGAGTCCTCTTTTTACAGAGAGGAGAGGGGAGTTCTCAAGGTCACATACCAGTGAGGGACAGAATCAGTCCTAGGCTTGTGTGTGCCCTTCCCATAGTGTCTCTTCCCCTGCCCGGGGGGTGGGGACTGGGGAGGGTTGGGGTCTGGTCCTTGTCTGCTCTGTGACCTAGAACATAGCCCCCTCTCTGGGTCAGTTTACTCTCTGACCATAACTGTCCCTCCCCCATGTCAGGGTTTGGGAATGGGGAGAAGGAGGAGGAGGAGGATAACGTCAGAGTCACGGGACTCTGGTCTAATCCTGCTCAGGTCAGGTGCACAACTCTGACAGGCTGAGTCCCAGGGAACCACACCTGACTTTCCCCCATCAGCCCTTCCTCTTCCTGGGTACCAAAGTTGGGCTGGTTTCTTGGCTAACAGCCAGGCCTTCCTGAACCCCTTTTTAGCTGGCAAAGAGAGGACCAGGAGGACGAGAGCCCCTGAGACAAAGATTGGAGACCAGGAGAGCAGTGAGGGATGCTGGCATCCTTGGCTTTCCCAGAAAGGGAGAACCTTCCAAAGCCACTTGGGTCCTTTGAGAGCTAGAGGCCCAGTGAGGACAGGAACTTGCTGGAGGTGACACAGTGGGGGCTTTCTGGCCACAGTGCTAGGCTGCAGCCAGAACTGTTTTCTGGCTGGGTGCCAGGGGGGCACTTGACCCAGGGAAGCTTTTAGCTGATGGTGTAAAGTGCTCATCAGCCACCACACTTTTGCCTTTGTCCGGGATTTATTGATAATCAGCTTTGGCTTGGTTTGGAGGAGGAGGGGACAGGGAATTAGAGGTGGTTCTTGCTGGGGAAAATGCTGTATCAGAGGAGTAATGGAGATTGGCCCTGCTGTCAAAGGTGGCTTCTGACTCCCCCTCCACTTCTGGCTGCCCCACTGTCCCTCATAAAGAGGCTTGGCCAGATCACACAGCACTCTGTGACTTGAGCCCTGGCTCCTGGTAGTGGTCTGTCCATTACCTCTCACCTGGGTAACAAAAGTCACCTTCTCACACCTGTGTGGGCCACCTAGGGCCCCCCTCTAGGAGCTCGCCAGCCTGGCTCCATTTTCTCCTTGATCAGCAGACGTTCGTATCTACTCAGTAAAGGGCCTCAAGAAGCAGAGCTGAATCAGAGGGTCTCGGCTTTTAAGAGATTATGTCTCCCAGCCCTCCTTCAGGCAGCCTTCTTTCCTGGTGGTCCCCATCCCAGGGGGCTTCCTGGGGGCTGGACAGTTTGTGTTGTTGGAGGGCTACAACCCTGCCCTTGGGTAGGAAATTGGCTCTACCCCGCCCTCCTAACTTCATGAACACTTTCTTGATGGTCCCAGTTCTGGGGCTGGACTGAGAGCAGGGATCTTGGGGGAGATGTGCTGTGAGGACATTAGTGGCCACCAGTGAATCCGGGACCTCAGCAAAGGGAAATGAGGGCAACAAGAGCCTTTATTCAGACTGATGTCCGAAGCTGGGAGACCAGTTCAGGGTTTCTCTGGGCCCCGCCCCTCACCTGGGTAACCCCTCCATCCGTTTGGCGCATCTGTCTGCAGTCTGGTCCAGGCCGGAGCTGTATGAGGGCATCTCGGGTCAACGCCACCAGAGAGCGGTGTGGGGCTGCTTCGCAGGCCGTAAGCAATGGCACCTTGCAGGCTGTGGGGCGTGGCTTGGAACAGGCCTGGTCCTTAGTGTCTCCGCCCTCACCTGTTCCCTTCACGGCGGTACCGAGGCTTCCTTGGCCTAGAGCCTTCGCTTTAAGGGTCGGTTTGGCAGAGGGAGCAGGTAGTGGTGGTTGGTGAGGCACAAGAGTGGGCACGTAGTTTCAGTGATAGCCTACTGGGCTGGGTGGGTTTGGAGGCGGGAGCTGCACCCATCACCAGCCTTCTGGGGGCAGGGACTAACCTGGAGAAGTAGTGAGGAGACCCTTCGGCTGGGTGGAGCCCGGTTCTCAGGGAGGGAGTCTATCAGGACAGGCTTCCTGGAAAGAGGGGTTGCCCCTGGTGGAAGTTACCATCAGAGTAAAAGCCCGGAGTCATTTCACTCCACGCAGATTTGTTACACTGATAATTGATCAGAACACCCTGCCCAGCTGCCAACCCGGAGACTGAGGTGGCCTCCTAGAGATTAGGCTGAAGCGACCAACGGGGCCAAGTTCTAGGAGGATCCCTTTACTGACAGCTGGGTCCCTCAAGAAAATCCTGGGCACCCAGGCTTCTCAGAGCTGAAGGAGAGGCTCAGTGCCTTATAGCCAGCAGGAGAGGAGGTATTTGGGAAAGCTTGGAGATGCCAGGCCATCAGGACTTTGAACCGGTTCTTCTTCCTTCAAGTTCGACCCCCTGCTGACAATTTGCATTTCTTCTACTCCTCTCCCCCATAATATATTGATCAGAATCTGCATTTTAACATAATCACCTGGCAATCTTGTTAAAATGTACATTCTGATTCAGTATATCTGGGTTGGAAAAGCAAATTCTCAGCAAGCGTTGAACCAGAATGAGCCGATTTGAAATCCTGCCAGCTGCCCTCTTCCCCCGCTAGGCCTTGGCTGCACCCTGGAAGGGAACCCTTGTTTCTGTAATAATGGTAGCTACCTCCTCTATGCCAGGCTCTGTGCTAAGCATATTACACCCGTGCAAAGTAGGGGTTATCATCCCCATTTCCAGTGAGGAAACTAAGGGTCAAGGAGCCTACAAGTAGGGATCCCTTGAGCATTAGGCTATGTGGCTTTTCGTTCATTAGGCTGATGAGGGCGCCATTTGGAGGGGAGGATTTCTGGGCTCTCACCTTTAAGGCTGGGTACAGTGACCCCCGGTCCTTGGTTCTGGGGAGGGATGCGATGAGACTCTAGAGGGGTGGCATAAGGTGCCCAATCCTGCCAAGCCCTGGGCACACCGCCAGCCTGGTTGTCTGGGCCCTGGGGCATGAGTCAGGTTGAGTCAGCACACCTGGCTTCTGACAGGGGTGGGCCCAGGATGATGAGGGCTGGGGGCAGGGCCTGGGCTTGCCTTGGAGGGCTGCCTCCTCTCTCTGCTGGAATGTTTGGTGCAGAGGAGAGCAAAGAGCCTGGCCCTGGATAGCAGAGGAGGAGGGTGACAAGCTCCGTGGGGTGGGGTGGGGCGGTGGGGTGGGGTGGAGTACAGAAAGTGCCCAGATTTGGAACAAGACAGACCTGGGATTCAGTCCTGGCCTGGAACTTCACAGCTGGGCTACCTTGGACAAGTCACTTCTCTGAGCTGCTGCTTCTTCTTCCTCCTCTTCTTAGTCTTCTTCTGGGGGTAGGCAGCTAGGGAGGAGATAACTTCAGAGTATTAAATGAGAGGTTCCATTAAGTGCCTAGTACATAGTAAAATAGTAGGAATCTATAAATGTTTACTGGAAGAAAGCTGCCCAGTCCAGGAGAGACGAACAGAACAGAGCCCCCAGGCAGTGTGGGCTTTGCTTTTCCAGAGCATCACCATATCAGGAATCCCTAGAACGGTCCTCCTCCCAGCCTCCCCACCCCATGCCTGGGGAACGCCATAAGGGGAGAGGTGGAAGAGGGGGCAGGAACATTCCATTCTAGCTGCTCAGACCAGTGGGGATGCCAGCCAAGGACAAAGGCCCAAGGGAACTTCTGCTGCTTCCAGGGGCCCACCCCTTCCAGGGTGGGAGCCAGTGGAGGCCTATTTCATAATATTGCCCCCTATACCTTCTGTCTATAGTGGTCCCTCTTAAGGAGGTGGGTGTGGAAGGGATTGGGTGGGGCCGGGTGGCTGTGGGAAAGAGGTAATTAAAGCTCTTGAAATTATTCTTCCCAGCTCCTCCCAGCTCCTCTGAGCCTCTATTCTGTGGATCTGGATTCCTGGATTCTGCTCTTCCCTGGGCACCTCCTTCAGGAAGACGTCTTGAATTGACCCTGCGCAACTTCAGCACCCTCCTCACTTCACAGGAGCCCTTCACTTTATAGGGGCAAGGGACTCAATCCTGGGAGGTTGCCTATACTAAGAATTTCCTTATGTATGCCACACTGGACTTCAGCTTACGTTGTACAATTGGAGATGTTACAACAGGCCCCTGAGATGTAATCAGATTACTCAAGGGTGCAGCAGACATTTCCGATGTGAAAAGGAAAAGAGTTTCTTTTTGAAGTGTCATCATTCTTAAACAAGTTACAGTGCAGGTGGGTCTCCATGTCGGTAGATGTCATTGCCTCTCGGTCTAACTGCTTTGGGAGGCCTGTTTGAATTCCCTCAGTGTCCGTCATCCACTGACCTTGCTCTCCCTGTGTGGGAGCGTGCATGTGGCCCCTCAGAAAGACAATCAGCTGCTGGTTCCTAGAGAGGACACAACTTTTTCTCAGGAAGAGGTGGTGGCAACGGAAAAATGTGAAAAAGGAATCACAGTTATCCAAATATCCTAATCGTAGAGGGGAAGGGGCCACATTTACTCACACACAGCGCAGACCTTGTAGAATTCTGCAAAGTGAATGTATATCGACACAGTCCCCTGACTTATACATGCTGGAAAAATAAATTTCAGTAATTTGAGGCAAATGTGTATAGCTTTGAGGTTTACTTTGCAGGTGTCCATGTCGCCTTTCCTTTGTGCTTATATCTGTCACGGTTCTTTAAGTTGGCAGTTCCTGGAGCAGCTTTTGTTCAGTTACATTTGGCAGCCTGGACACGTCCACTGATTTGCAGACTGATTTCTCCCTTGACCTAGCTCAGAGCCGACCCTCTCCAGGAAGTCTTCCTTGATGAAGGATGTGATGAGGAAGGCTGGGGATGGCAATGCACATGAGGCTGGTGACACTAAGGGAGGTTGTGCATGTCTGTGATAACATGGCAGCACGATGACCCGTGTGGGATTGCGTGTCAGTGTTGGTTACTGGATGAATCTGTTTTGTCAGCCAGGGTTCCAGCAGGAGATGGCACACCAAACTGGGAAGAGTTTTTTTAAAAGGGACTACTTCCAAAGGAGGGAGCCCTGGTGGTGCAAAAGGTTAAGTGCTCGACGGCTAACCAAATGGGTGGCAGTTCGAACCCACCCAGTGGCTCCATAGATGGAAAACCCTATGGGGCCATTCTACTCTGTCACATGGGGTCACTATGGGTTCAAAACCACTTGACTGCACCTAACAACGTTTCCAAAGATGTGGGCGATTAGGAAGCTTACAAGGGGTGGTGCAGTGCCCTGGAGCTAGCAACAGTGGGAGCCTTTACAACTCCTAGACCATAAGGGGTGAGGGAGAGGAGGGCATAGGAACCTGAGAGTGTAGATGATAGGAGCACTGGCCTTTGGTTGAAGGATGCAGCCAACCATGGCAAACTGGTGGGGAGGAAGCAGCGGGAATAAGCACCTCTCTCTCCTCCCTCCCCTCAGTCTCCTGCTGGGGCCTCTCATTGGCTAAAACCAACAGGAAGCCAGGGAACAAGGGAGTCATTGATGCAGTCCACATGGGTCAGCCTCCCCAGGGCACTGGGAGGGGGAAGGAAGGGTGGAGGGACCAGCACATCACTAACTGCCTGGGGGGTGTATCTTCTGTTCCCCAAAGTTCAGTAATACTTCTTCCGCCTCTGGGACTTTCTCTCTTCCTTTTGGGTCCAAAGGCGTGGGTGGATTGTTGCTTGGAGAGCACTGTGGGGTTGGGGGGGAGGGACAAGGCTCTCCCCTCTTCTCAGCCATCCCCTCATTGGCTCTGACTCCCACTTCCTGATTCCTGCCTGTCCTGGCATCTTAGGTGGCTGCAGAAATTGTCCATGAGAAGAGCAATGTCAGCCACTGAGTCAGTGTTTTTTCTCACACCCAGAAACACTGTACCACCCCCAAACACAACCACAGGCATGCCTGTTGCCACCACAGGCCCCTGTCATGGTCACCGCAGCCATGGCTAGAGTCATATGTACATCAAGAAAATATCTTGGCACTCTGCTACACTCTGCCATAGTCATAAAATGACAAATGTCACAGTAATACAAACTATTTCACTGTCACATGTCAAACATGCTGTCATACATGTTAAAGAGATATACTCTGTCACAATCATCCATGTGAAATCAATGATGTAGGAGCAGGGTGGCCAACAGGTTAACAGCAATGGCCATGGAGTCAGACAAGCCTGCTTGACCTCTCTGGCCTCAGTTTCCTCGTCTGTAAATGGGGATGATAATACTTCCTCTTTCCTCATGGAATTTTGAGGATGAAATGAAATAATGATCAAGAAGATCTTAGCACAACTTGAAGAAGGTAATCGATGTCACTGAATTGTACATGGAGAAGCAGTTGAATTGGTGTGTTTTGCTGTATATATATATTCTCAACACCCAAGACCTTAGTACAGTTCCTAGCCTGGAGTAAGACACTCCAGAAATGGTAGCTGTTACTGTGAATTCCCGTCTCACCCTCCCACATCCACACCCCTGTGCATTTATTCGGATCAGCAGCAGTGAGCACACACACACCCGCACAGGCCAGCCAGGTACCCTGGGATCCACACACCCATCCGAGCAGCGCGTGTGCCCTCCCCCAGACATGCCTGCCAGGAGCACTTGTACATTCACAGACAAGCTCCTTCTGACCGGAATGTTCTTTGCCCAGACAGACGTCCATGTGGCTCGCTTCCCACTACCTTAATGAAGTCTTTGCTCAATCAAGTATCACCTTCTCAATGTGGCCTAGCCTTTTTAAAATTGCAAACCCCAGCATTTCCAACCCTGACCCTACTGTATCATATACTGTAGTTTACTTATCTTCTTTCTGCCCCAATTAGAATGTAATCTCCATGAGGGCAGGGAATCTGATCTGTTTTGTTCGCTGAGGCATTCCCAATGCCCAGAATGGTGTCCGGCACATGTTGGGCGGAATGCAGCATCTATGCAGGTGTCCACATGGGTTTCTGGCTTTCTCACCCTCTAAAACAAGCACAGCCAGGTGAATCCACTCACCAGCCCAATAAGCTACACCCACTGTGAGCAGGCCCTCGTGCCCAGGCTCAAATGGCCAAATTAGGCAAGACAAACGTAGTTCCTCCTAGGACTCTAGCTGGGTGGGCTTGGTTGTGTGTGGGGGGCTGTTTTCAGTCACCCAGCAGAGAAAGTCATTCCACCCATTCTTCCAGCTGTTTTGAGTCCAGCGGTAGGGGCTGGGGGGCACCCACAGGGACCCACCGGGCAGGTGAGGCAGCTGGCTCGCCCTGGTGACCCAGAGCCTCCTCTGCAGCCTTGTTTTTTACGATCTTGCTTAGAACCATCAAAGTCACCACTTCAGAGGCCCGTAATGGGGCTGAATATGTTAAGGTCTTTGCAATTCCTGGATCAAAGAGGCTGGGTAAACAGTAGGCAGCGTCCAGGCTGGTGACTGGCTGATGCCCTCAGGTAACAGCTCCCTGGGCCCCTGCAGCTGACACCAGCTCCCAGACAGCCTCGCATAGCCCCTCTGGGTTTGGGAAGGAGAGATCTTGCCCTTCTAGGGACCCTCTTAGACAGCCAGGGCATGCCTTGGAACAGCTGTAGTTTCCCCATCAGCATTTGGGGTGAGGGAGAGAGCTGAAGGCCTGAGGGACCCTATCCCAGACAGAGAAGCCCTACCCAGGCTCTAACTCTGGGGTTCTCTGGAATTCCCCCAGGCTTAGCCCCCATTCCTGGAGGGGCCTCCAGCCCAGATTCACCCAGCTCATTCTCCAGCTGCTCCTGTACAGGGCTGGGGTCAAGCAGTCTGACCTGGAGTGAGGCCAGGTCCAGGGCCATTAGGATTCCAGGATTTTTTTTTAACGGGAGAGTCCTAGACTTGCTGAGGTGTAGACACGAGGTCCCAGCACACAGTCATCACACTGGGGCCGGCTTGAGGGAGAGAGTAAGGAAGGAGGGCTGGTTCCCTAGCCACAGCTCAGGTCTGACACCCCACCATGCCTACAGTGTGAGCCAGACTCAGGCTGGAGGAGGCAGTGCAGGCCCCACAGCTATGGAAAGTCCTTCTTGCCCAAGAGAAAGCATGGTGCTATGCTCAGTTTAGATGATCTTTATTGGCAGGTGTTAAGAGTGCAAAATAGTAATAAATCCAGAGGGATGGAAGGAGGTGGGGCATGGCTCCCGCCTACCAAGTGAGGACCCTCTAACCAGGCCAGTGGGGAGGGAGCACTTGACTGTGGCCACTTTGGGCCCAGCACTTTCCAAAGAATAAGCTCCCCGGCAGGAGGGCTCCGTACAACACAGGGGAAGGGAGCAACACCTTGGAAGGGGCATGGGTAGGTCCTGCCCCAGGCTGCTTGGCTCCTGTCCACTGCACACCTAGACCCCTCAAGAGGCAGGTGTCACAGCTCAGGGTGTGTTAGGGCACTGGGCTAAACCTACCCCTGCACAAACTCAGCTATCTGCCACATGTCTATTTCCCTCCTCCCGGTTATTAGACAGGTTGGACCACTGGCCCCGTTAGTGGCCCAGCCTGACCCAAAGTGAGTAGTCCCCATAACATACCATATTTTAGCTATGTGTGTGGGCTGCTGGCCCTCCAAGGAGGCTGTTGGGATCACTGTGGGCTGGCCCTAGCCAAAAAAGACCCTTTTTGGGCCATGGAAATCAACTCAAGATGCTGGGCATTATGGCTACCATTCCAAATTTCCTTTGTCTCCTGAAGGTGATCTACCCCCAAGACAAATGGTCCCAGCATCCATAATCATATGGCCCAAGTGTGTGGTGCAATAACCAAAGGACCCTGCTGCCAAGGGCCCCAGCTTGGCTGTAAGCCCACAGAGGTCTCCCTCGGGGAGTCTGGTCTGTTCAGTTGAAGGCCCTACCCTGCAGCAGCAGTACTGGGCCACCTGCCACAGGCTGCCTGTCTCTGATCATGTCCTCCACACTCTCCTGGAGACCCCACCCAATCTGGTGAGGTCCAGCCCCTTCTGGCCAGGGTCCGAGTCAATTACAAGGCAGCCAGGTTGGGTAGGAGTGGGCCCGGGCCAGCAGAGGCTGCACAGGGGTCACATAGTAATTGACAGTGGCAGGCACAATCCCGTCGGGGCCTGGAGGGTGCCAGGCTAGGGCAGCGGTGGCAGCTGGGCCCTGCTCAGCCAGTGCCTGGAGCGCCATCGTGGCAATGAGGTCTAGTGTCTGGCGGCGTTCGTGGTTCATGAGGCACACAGTGCTCTCGTTGACTACCCGGTGCAGCATCACCAGGCAGGCATAGCGGCGGGCAGCATCAGTCCCACTGAAGTGGGCCTCCAAGTAGCGCTCCAGAGTGCGCTGCTGCTCCACTAGGTCTGGAAAGTCGATGAAGAAGCGGGAGCACATGTAGCGTTGCAAGGCACAGACGTCAGTGCTGGGCTGAGGCCGGAAGCCCCGCACCAGGAGGTGGCAGTACTTGAGAAGGCCACCCCCACGGATCTCCTCGGGGTTTCGTGTGGCGATCACACGGTGCCGCAGGTGCTCCAAGGCCTCAGCGAAATCCCCATAGAGGCTCTCGCCTGTCACTGTCGGGTGGAAGGCCTCAGACATGGGTGCGGATGAGCACTGGCCAAAGAGCAGCAGGGAATCCAGGATGATCTGGAAGGAGTCCACACTGAACTCAAACTGGCGCCTCACTGAGTCTACAAACTTGAGCTCCACATTCTTGCCACTCTTGTTGGACAGCGAGATGAGGCTCCAGCGGTCTGTGTCTGTGCACACTTTCACCAGCTTCTGCACATAGGCCTCCTTGAGGGTCAGTGGTGTGATCTTGGCCCGGCTCACACCGGCCGGCAGAAAGTCCAGCAGGCAGGCCAGCACCACCTCCTTGGTCAGCTGAAAGGATGCCTCGCTGCGCAGGTCCACACGAAACACCAGGTCCAAGTCCTTGTAGCCCAGGCCACTCTCGGGGTGCAGCACATGGCTGGCAGCTGAGCCATGCAGCCTCACGCTGTGCACGCGCAGTCCCTGTTCCTCCAGGCTGCTGCGGACGACCTGCGGGGGCGGAGAGCAGGGGGAAGAAGAGTCAGGAGGCTGGGCCCCGGGGTCTGCCATGGGCTTCCATGTAATACTCTCACAGCTATGCCAATCATTGTTTACCACTTTCCAGTTGTCAGGCCATTGGAAAGTCATTTATCTCGCTGAGCCTCAATTCCAAATCTGGAGAATGGTCCCTTTGGAGGAATGACTCAGAAAGAACAGCAATAACAACAGCAGCCATAGACATAGAATTCACTAAGCACCAGGCACTGATCTAAGATACAGATATAGACCCACTTAACGTCAAAACAACCCTAATAGTACCTCTGAGGTACTATCATTCCCACTTTACAGGTGGGGAAACAGAAGCATAGAGAGGCCAAGTCACTTGCCCAAGGTCACATAGCTGGTAAATGCAGACCTGAAAACGAAACTCAGAAACTCAGACAGAGACATGTCCTAATCACTCTGCTAAAACTCACTGCCGTCAAGCCTATTCCAACTCACAACGACCCTATAGGACACAGTAGAACTGTCCCACAGGGTTTCCAAGGCTGTAATCTTTATGGAAGCAGACTGCCACATCTTTCTCCCATAGAACGGCTGGTGGGTTTGAATTGCCAACCTCCCAGTTAGCAGGCAAGGACTTAACCACTGCGCCACCAGGGTTCCTTTAGTCACTCTGCTAGTCCATCTAAATGTGTTGGGAATATAGTTAGCAGGTCACCTGCATTACCACATTCCCCTTACAATAATCCTATGTTTGAGTATTATTGTCTCAATTTACAGATGGGGAACCTGAGGCTCAGAGAGATTAAGGAACGTGCCCAAGGTCACAGAGTAGCCAAGCTGAAATCAGAATCCAGGCCAGTTGGATTCTAAAGTCCATGCCTGATCTTTTGACTAGGGCACACTCATCCTTACAAGGACCCAGTGTAGCAAATGCTTTTATACTCTTTTTACAGATGAGGAAACTGAGGCTTATAGCACCGAAACACCCAAAGCTCAGAGTGGAAGCTACTCAGAAATGGCAGGGCTGGAAGTTAAAACCCAGGCCCTCTCCACTCTTGGGAGAAAGGACAGGTGAAGACCTCAGGAAGCTTCTGGAGCCAAGAGACTTGGTCTCTGTCCTCAGTCAGCCCTCAGGCTTGAGGAACAGGAACATGACAGGTAAACCCACAAAGTCACCTTGAACCTGTTCCTTTAGCCAGAAGCACCAGGTGGGGAGAAGACTGAAGCTGGGGCTGGACACCATGCTGAAAGTGACCAGGCAGCATTCCTACCCGAGTAACAATGCGACCCCACCTTGCTGCCAAGTCAGCACCTGGGCCAGGCTGTCCTCCTCGCCTCACAGCGAATTACTGCAAAGAATGCAACGAACTGCTGAGGAGGCAAGCACAGTGGGGCAATCTGAGGCGGGCGGTGCCTTCCAGGAAGGCTTCCGGGGAGAAGAGGACCTTGTCTAGGGGAAGGTGTCCACATGGCTACAGGGGAAGCAACTGACCATCAGGAACCTGGTGCGGGGGGAGGGAAGTAAAGGGGGGTGTTAACATTGGCTGGGTACCAGTACTGGACCTTCTCACCAGAGCCTGTGGGGGTGACTTTATGATCTTCGTTTTATAGACGGAGAAACTGAAGCTCACAGGAATGAAGTCACCTGCCCAAAATCAGGAAGAGGTGCCTTCAAACTCAGATATGGTTGACTCTTTCTATTACATTACAGTGTCAGGGTTCAGAAGAGGCAGAGACTAGAAACTAGGGTTCTAACCCTCCCTCCTTTTCCAAATTTCAAAGTGAAGGCAACCCTCAAGTCACTGAAGCCCAAAGCTGGAGCAGTTGGGGAGTGGAGAGGTGAGAGTTGGGGGTGTCTTGGTCAGAGAGACAGAAGTGGCCAGAGGTAAAAGGTCAATTGCTGCGGTCCATCCTGTGGTCCTTCTAACCCATGCCATGCCAGCTGGCAGCATGCCCACACAGACTAACGAAAGAAGTGGTCCAAAGACCTTGGCCCAAGGACTCTGCTAGACCTGCAGAGTAGAGCAGCCCCCTCTCCATGTCCCATTAGAGCCAACGGAGTCAGACTCAGTGCCAGCTCCTGCTCCCAGCTGGTGCCCACCCTAAAGCATGGCATCTGGCCTGGTGAGTAGGTAGCAGTACCCTCGTTAAATCTCCTGCGTCAGGGCCATGGGACCGGCTGTGTCAGCCAGCCAGCGGCTGTTGTTTCTTTTCCAGGTGTGACTACAGCCAGCTTGGCAGACAGTCCCCAGATACCACCACGCCCAGCAACTGCAGGGCAGCTTGGAACCTCCTGAATCAAACTTTCCAGCCATGGAGGAGGCAGTGCCTGTGCCCTCCCTTCTCCTGTGCCAAGGCCCTCCCCAGAGCCACTCTGCTCCCAGGCCAGCTGCTGAGACCTGCAGGGAGACCATAGGCGTTGTCAGTTACAGGCTTGCAAAACTCACACTTAGGGTTGCTTAATGCAGGCTCTCTGGCTGCAACTGGAGAGGTTGGATCTCTAGGATTGTCTAATTCAATCATCAGGACCCAGAAATGGCAAAGAACCTGTCCAAGATCACACAGATAAACACTGGCAGAACTTAACTCTACCAGGTCTCCAGAGCTACAGGCAGGGGAACTCCTACAGGAGGTGGGTCCCTTCAGCCCAGCTACAATCCAGAATAGCAGCTCTAGCTCCTCATATTGCTATTGTAGAAGCCTTGTGGGAATGGAGAGAGAGAAAAGTTCTAATTCTTGAGCTGTGAGCCAACTCTGACTGGAGAAGCCCAGAGTCAACAACCAGCACCCCCCAGACACATCCCCACTGCTTTGGAAACTGCCAGCTGTAGATTCCTGCCAGAAACTGGACTTTTTTCCCTGTGGAGGCAGCTGTGCAGGCCAGGCAAAGGCATCTATCTGTTCACTTTGGACTCTGGAACCAGAAATGGCAGTGGAGAGCAGTCTAGCCCATCTCCTCATTGAACAGATGGGGACGCTGGGCCCAGCAAAGTAACTGACAGCAATCCAGGCCTTGAACCTCCCAGTCCAGCTCAGAAGTCTGTCACCCCTCCCCCAACAGCCAACAGCTTTCTGGGTTCTGTGATCTCTCGGACCCTACTCTAGGACACTGTACTACTACCTGACTTAAAACGAGCTCTTATTGACCTGCAGTCTCCCGCACCTGCCTGGTAGCGTCTGGAGGGCAGGGAGACTGGGTCCCAAACATCTGTGTCCCTGGTGCCTTGAACCAGAAGCCCTGGTGATGTGGTGGTTAAGCCCTTGGCTGCTAACTGAAAGGTCAGCGGTTTTAACCCACCAGCCGTTCTGTGGGAGAAAGATGTGGCAGTCTGCTTTCATAAAAGATTACAGCCTTGGAAACCCTATGGGGTGGTTCGACTCTATAAGTCGGAATTGACTGGACGGCAATGGGTTAGTTCCATGAACAGAGCAGGTATCCGTAGTAAAGGCAGTTTGTACCAAACTTCCAGGGGCAGGAAACTCCCGTCCAGTGTTCCCCTTGTCCCTGCAGAGGGAAGCTGCCATACGGGGCTCCACTGACCCCTCCCCCTGTGCCTGGCTGCCACATTCCTGGGGTTCCATGTTTGGCCTGACTGTCCTGGGGAGAAAAGCCTAAATTGGTTTCCTATTTACCCAGATGACAGCAGGCAGCCCAGGAATGCCTCGTCCAGCACCACTGGGGCTTCTGGTGAGTCAGCCCTGGAGAATCTGCCTCCACCCCCTCCCATTCCTTGGGAGTGGGGGCGAGGTAATCCCCCAGCAAGCACCCTGCGCCCTTTGATAGAAGCTAAAGCAGCAGGAGACAGGGGAATGGCTGGCTTCACCTAGCTGGTGGGCTGCCTCACCAGAAAGATAGTCCATCTGCTGGCATGAATCTGCAGGAATTGTGGCTGGATTTTCTTTCCATCAGGGGGATCCCCTAAGGCCTTGAGTCTTGGGAGCTGGGGCAAGGGTGCAAAAAAGCCTCAGCTTCTCCAGCTATAAAATGAGCACAATAATTACTATACCCTGGTATATTGGGACATGACAATGCCCGAGCTATAGAGATAAAAGAGCAGTTTTGGGGTCGTTGAGGGTCAGGTAAAAAGAAGAGTTGGGAGTATGAGGAAGGGCTGCCAGAATTCCAGTCTCTGGCTTCTCAGGAGAGAGGTGGGGCTTGGCGCTTGAGACTTGGGCAGGCCTTCATTTCCAATCCTGGGGAGGAGTAAGGAGGACGCATAAAATGAACACCTGATATTGTCCTGGGGGATGCGAGCCTCAGGCTTGGCCTGATGTTTAATCCCCTCCTGACACAACCCCAGCTAAGAGCACAACCCTGCTAGGATTTCTCAGCCATCCCACCTCAAAGTGGGTTATTGAGCCACAGGCTGCAAGAGGACAAGGGCAGAGGCTGCCCCTAAGACCTTGAGATCTGGGGTTGGGATGAAAAGAGCTATTTTGGATCCAGGCTTGTACACCTACCCATCTCAGCTGCCTGGCATCTTTCGTCCTTGCAGACGGGGCTGTCCTCTTCGCCAAGTTCCTCGCTATCTCTCTCTCCCCTCCCAGCCAGGCCTGGGTGAGTGGTTCGAGGAGAATAGGGGATCCTCCAAGGGCCAGGAATTGAGTGGGGTGGGATTCTGAGGTGCAGGGAGGAAGGGATCTGATCTACCATTAATGCGCTGTGAGATTTATTACAGACCCTGCCCCTCTCTGGGCCTGTTCCCCTAGCTGTCCAGCGAGTAGAATCGACTCCACGTGCCTTCCAGCCACAATGAGCCTCAGGATAGAGCCCCGCACCCCACTCTCGCTCTCTCTCACCTGCACGATCTGCCGGGGCTGCACGCTTAGCGTGGGGAAGTTGCCTCGCCCGTGAATGGGAATTGGCTCGCTCAGTAGCGCGTCCAGCCGCTTCACCTGCGGCCAGGTGAGCCCGCTAAAGTGCTGTCCGGAGGAGGCCGACGAGGCCTCCGGGTCGGGGCCGCCGCCTGCCGGGGCGGCCGTGGCCATTGCCAAGGCCGCAGCCGTCCCCACCTGCGCGGCCGCCGGGTCCCGGCGCTCAGCCCCGCTCTCCGACTGCATCATCCGACCGGCCCCGGAGTCCCGACGGCAGAAACCGAGGGGTGGTTTAGGGTAGAAGGGCAGGGACAGCGGCTGGGCCAGGGCCAAGGCGGGGGGCGTGGATGCAGGGATGGGGCGGCAGGGACGGCGAGGCAAACCCAGGGCACAGCTCCGACAGCGACGACCAACCGACCCTATAGAACCTGCCGCCGGGGCCCCACCGCGCTCTTATAGGCCGCGGGCCACGTGCCCATTGGTCCGGCCAGCTGTCACACAGCGGGAGCCGCCCCGGCTCTCGCCGTCCCTGACATTGGTCAGCAGGGCTTTGCACTTGAGTCATTGGTCTCTAGGGCGGTTCCGATTGGCTGGAAGGCACGCCCCCGCCCCGCCTTCCTTCTCGGGCCGAATTCCCTCCTTTGGTCTTTAAAGAACTTCTGTCTACTGTGATTGGCCCAGGCGGGCAGGGCTGCTTAAAGAGATAGCGCCATCCAGGGGCAGCAGGGAGGGAAGCGACCTGTGAAGTTCCCAGCGGAGTCGACCACTGAGACATTCCAGATTTATTTATTTATTCGGCGCTAGAAAAAAAAAATTTTTTTTTTTTTTTTTAAGGAACTTAAAAATCACTTGGCAATCCGCTGTTTTCCGAAGCTCAGGGAGATTGTGCTACTTGCTCAACTCCACACAGCATTCGTGCCCTCCGGCAATCTTCCAGAAGATGAGGTCGAGAAAGGTAACCCAGATAGAAGTTTTCGAACTTGCTGTGTCGATTGGCCTTTCCAAACCACAACGTGGCAGCGTTAACGTTCCTGAGAGGAAACCTGCTCAGAGAGGGGAATGACTTCCCTGAGGATATACAGTGAGTAATCCCGGGCTCTGGTCCTGAACAAGGCTATGGAATCGTGGCGCGTGCTGTTTCCACTGCACCTACGCAGACGGGGCCTTTCCGGGGCTGGAGGATGGAGGGCAGCTGGGACTACAGATTAGTTTTCCCCACCCAGTATCTCAGCCCTTCCCAGCCCCCTGCATGTGGGGCTTCCTGGGTGGCTGGCCAAAACCTTTCCTGAACATTCTATGCATCAGACCTTATATATAAGCTGCCCTGCTCGGCGCTTCTCAGCTTTCTGAAGCCCTATGTGACCTTGGAGCCCTGGTGATGGAAAGGTTAAGAGCTCGACTGCTAACCAAAAGGTCAGCAGTGCGAATCCACCAGCGGCTTCTTGGAAACCCTATGGGGCAGTTCTACTCTTGTCCTGGAGGGTCACTGTGAGTCGGAATCGGCTTGACAGCAGTGGGTTTGGTTTGGTTTTGGTATGTGCCCTTAGGCAAGTCACTTAACCTCTCTGAGCCACCATTTCCTCATCTGCCCCAGAAAAGGTAAGGTGCTGAATACATTTTCTTTTTTACAGGTAGTCCTCTACTTACCACAGGGTTCGGTTCCCACGACTCTGTTGTAAAGTCGGTTCTGACATAAGCCGAATACATTTTTTTTTAACTTTTCATTATTATTGCCTTTTATTATCAGTATCTTTATACAAAGAAGCCCTAGTGTTGCAGTGGTTAAGTGCCCGGCTGCTAACAGAAAGGTGGACAGTTGAACCCACCAGCTGCTCAGCTGGAGACAGATGTGGCAGTCGACTTCCAAAAGATTTACAGCCTTGGAAACTGTGGGGCAGTTTTACTCTGTTCTACAGGGTTGCTATGAGTCGGAATCTACTCAAGGGCACTGGGTTTGGTTTTGGTTTTTGATATCTATAAATCCAATCTTTGAACATCTGCAAATGATATCATCAGCAAATTACCTGCTGCAACACTGTATGTAGTATGTATTACTAAAGATAAGATGTACAAAAAAAAAAAAAAACAGACACAGGAGAGGTCAACACAAACGGACTAAACCAAAAGCAAAGAAGTTTCCTGAATAAACTGAACGCTTCAAAGGCCAGTATACCAGGGGCGAGGGTTTGAGGACCATGGTTTCAGGGGACATCTAAGTCAACTGGCATAATAAAATCTATTAAGAAAACATTCTGCATCCCACTTTGGAGAGTTGCCTCTGGGGTCTTTAACGCTAGCAAGCAGCCATCTAAGATGCATCAATTGGTCTCAACCCACCTGGACCAAAGGAGAATGAAGAACACCAGATGCAAGGTAATTATGAGCCTAAGAGACAGGACCAAGTAAACCAGAGACTACATCAGCCTGAACCAGAAGAACTAGATGGTGCCCATCCATAACCGCTGACTGCCCTGACAGGGAACACAACAGAGAACCCCTGAGGGAGCAGAAGAGCAGTGGGATGCAGACCCCAAATTCTCCTAAAAAGACCAGAGTTAATGGTCTGACTGAGACTGGAAGGGCCCCGGAGGCCATGGTCCCCAGACTTTCTGTTACCTCAGGACAGGAATTATTCCCAAAGCTAACTCTTCAGACAGGGATTGGACTGGAATGGGGGATGGAAAATGATACTGGTGAAGAGTGAGCTTCTTGGATCAAATGGACCCATGAGACTATGTTGGCATCTCCTGTCTGGAGGGTGGATGAGAGGGCAGAGAGGGCCAGAGCTACCCGAATGGACATGAGGAGAGAGAGTGGAAGGAAGAACTGTGCTGTCTCATTGGAGGGAGAGCAATTAGGAGTGTATGGCAAGGTGTATGTAAATTTTCATATGAGAGACTGACCTGATTTGTAAACTTTCACCTAAAGCACAATAAAAATTAATTAAAAAAGAAAACAAACCACAGACAGTTGTAAGTGCAGTTGGTCGTAACTCAAATATGTCCTAAGTTGGGGACTACCTGTAGTTTGATTTGTTTATTTAAAGTTTGCAAAAACATGTTCATATAGTCTATTGAAATAATGTTTACATAATTTTCTCCCAGTTTATAGCGCCTAGAGAGATGAGGCTTATTATTACCTTTAAATTCATTTTTTTTCCTCCTGATTTTAAATATATGTGCTTGTGGCAAAAATTCAGAAATTGAGTCTGTTTGATTCATCACTGCAATATTTTTTTTAGATTAAATATTATTCTCCTAACAATATATCAGGCGCCCTGGTGGCACAGCAGTTAAGTATTCTGCTGCTAACCAAAAAGGTTGACAGTTTGAATCTACCAGCTGCTCCTTGGAAACCCTAGGGGGCAGTTGTACTGTGTCCTACAGGGTTGCTATGAGTCGGAATTGACGGCAACGGATTTGGTTTTGGGATTAACAACATATCAAATTAACGATCATTCGTCTAACATTTTCCTATTCTCCTGTAAGTCAAGCTGGGCAAGGAGCAATATGCTGAATTTACAGAAGGGAAGACCAAGACCTAGAAATGGTAAACTGTATCCCAGGATCACCAACTTGCCTCTGACAGACTTGAGACTAGAACAGGGCCTGACTCTCAGACCAGAGTGGGCACTTCCTCTTTCTGGAGGCCACCCTAAGCAAGCTCTGCCCTTATTCTCCTGCCCAGCCACACACACAATCTTCTCTGGGGTGAGGGACTTCCTCTGGCCGCCAGGGAGGAGACCCTGCTGCTTACTCCAATTCTTGGCTGTGTAACCTTGGGTAAATCCCACCCAGTGTACGAAGCCCAATTGCTTGCAACTCTGTTTTACCTTCTTTTGAAAGATAAACAAAACAGAAAACAAACCCAGTGCCGTCGAGTTGATTCCAACTCATAGTGACCCTATAGGACAGGGTAGAACTGCCCCATAGAGTCTCCAAGGAACGCCTGGTGGATTCGAACTGCGGACTCTTTGGTTAGCAGCTGTAGCACTTAAGCACTACACCACCAGGGTTTCCTTTGAAAGATAAGAAGTAGATAAGAAATTTCTTTCAGCTGAGCGGAGTCTCCAAGCCCTTGAGGCTACCGATGAAAACTTGAGGCTCAAACACACCACTCTCTTACCTTCACCTTCATCCCCCAGAGGAGGAAGGAGAGGAAAGGAAACTAGCATTTACTGAATAACTACCATGCACCAGATCACTTTACATATATGACCTCTAATTCTTAAATATACACCTCAAGGTGTGAGATCCCTATCCCCATTTTACAGATGACGAAACTAAGGCTTAGAGAAGTCAAGTGACATGCCCAAGGTCACACAACCAGTAAATAGCAGTGTTGGTTCAAATCCAGGTGTCTTGACTCCAAAGCCCTATTTTTCAACTGCTCTTGTTGGAAGAGTTGGCATAAATCACAGAGTCATGCTTGGCACAGATCATTCATTCATCAGCCAACATATACTGAGGACCTACTGTGTATGGGGTGTTGTTGTTAGTTGCCCTGCCCCCTACAGCTGACATACTAGTAAGACAATAGTCAAGCAGACAAGAGATTTCAGATGGTGCTAAGAAGAAAATAAAATAGGGTAATGGGAGAGAGGGTGTCCCTGGGTGGTGCAAATGGCTAACGTACTCAGCTGCTAACCAAAAGGTTAGAGGTTCAAGTCCACTCAGAGGCACCTTGGAAGAAAGGCCTGTCAGTCTACTTCTGAAATCTATGGAATCATCAAAAGCTATGGGGGAAAGTTTTACTCTGACACACACGGGGTTGCCATGAGTTGGAGTCAACTCGATAGCAAGTGGTAATAGGAGAGAGAGGAACAGTGTGTGTGTGTGTCTGTGTCTATGAGTGTGTGTGTCTGTGTCTGTGAGTGTGTGTGTTTATGTGTGTGTAAGAGAGAAAGAGCGTCATACATTGTCTTAGGTGGTGATCAGGGGAGGTCTCTCTGAGGAGGTGGCATTTCTGCTGGCTTGACTGGATCCACTTCTGCCCCATCTGCCCTTGTTTGTCCCTGGACGGCTAGGGAACAGAGAATGTACCAGGGCAAAGCATTCCTAGAACCCTGAAGGCCCAAGCTGGGCCTCTGACAATCATTTTGTTCAACCTGCTCTTCTTTATAGATGATGTCTTAATTATCTACCCACTGGCGTTGAGTCAATTGCGACTCATAGCAACCCTATAAGACAAAGTAGAACTGCCCCACAGGGTTTCCAAGGAGTGGCTGATAGATTTAAACAGCTGATCTTTTGGTTAGCAGCCGAGCTCTTAACCACTGCACCACCAGGGTTCTCTTAGTCATCTAGTGCTGCTATAACATACAAGTGGGTGGCTTTAACAAACAGAAACTTATTTTCTTACAGTTGGGAAGCTAGAAGTCTGAACTCAGATGCCTGCTCTTGGAGTCCTGGTGGTGCAGTGGTTAAGAGCTCTGCTGGTAACCAAAAGGTTGGGAGTTTGAATCTACCAGCCGCTCCTCGGAAACCTATGGGGCAGTTTTACTCTGTCCTTTTTTTTTTTTTATAGGGTTGCTGTTTTTTTTTTGGAAACTCTGGTGGCATAGTGGTTAAGTGCTACGACTGCTAACCAAGAGTTTGGCAGTTCGAATCCACCAGGCGCTCCTTGGAAACTCTGTGGGGCAGTTCTACTCTGTCCTATAGGGTCGCTATGAGTCACAATCAACTCAAAGGCAGTGGGTTTGGTTTTTTTTATAGGGTCGCTATGAGTCAGAATCTATTGGATGGCAAAGGGTTCGTTTTTTTTTTTTGCCCTAGGGGAAGGCTTTCTTCCTCTGTCAGCTCTAAGAGAAGGTTCTTGTCTCTTTTCAGCTCCTATTCCTTGGTGAGAAACTCTGGTGACTTAGTGGTTAAGAGCTACTGCTGCTAACCAAAAGGTTGAAAGTTTGAATCCATCAGGCGCTCCGCGGAAACCCTATGGGCTGTCCTATAAGGTTGCTGTTAGTTGGAATTGATTTGATGGCAGTGGGTTTTGGTATTTATTCCGTGGTGATCTTCATGTGGCATAGCATCTATTGTCCCCCATCTGTGCTTCCTTGCTTCTTGCTTAATCTGTCCTTTTATATTCCAAAAGAGAATGATTTATGATATGCCCTACACTAATACTGCCATATTAACATAACAGAGAAAGTCCCTTCCCAAATGGGATTACAACCATAGGTATGAGGGTTAGGATTTACAACACATATTTTTTGGGGACACGATTCAATCCATAATAAATGGGGAAACTGGGATCCAGAAAGCAGGAGGGATTTATCCTAAGAGGACTGGCTAAGGCTGGAAACCACATAGGTGGTGGGGCCTAAGGAAGGTCTAAGGAAGGAAACATTGAGCGTGTTTTCCTCTCTCCCTTCTGTCTAGGCTAGGAGGAGCAATTAGCAAATTCATGCACTGTGAATCAGCCTTCTGTTGACACTTCCATTCCATAGCTAACTGTTCCAATGTTTGCCCCATCACAGGACCTAAAAAGCTGTGATAGTGACAGTGGGGTGGGGCTGGGAGATGTGATGGGGATATGGGAGGGTGGTAGGAACCTGAGAGAGAGCAGGGGCATACTCAGGGGGTCCTTCACTTTCACCAAGACCAGCTTTTCAAAAAAATGTTTTTAATGTGCTTTAAGTGAAAGTTTACAAATCAAGTTAGTCTCTCATACAAAAACTTATATACACTTTGCTATGTACCCCTAGCTGCTCCTCCTCTAATGTGCTCTTCCTTGCCACCCTGTATTTCCTGTGTCCATTCAACCAACTCCCATCCCCCTCTGCCTTCTCATCTCACCTCCAGACAGGAGCTGCCCACAGAGTCTCATGTGTCTACTTGAACCAAGAAGCTCACTCCTCACCAGTATCATTTTCTGTTTTATAGTCCAGTCCAATCCCTGTCTGAAGAGTTGGCTCCAGGAATGGTTTCAGTCTTGGGCTAACAGAAGGCCTGGGGACCATGACCTCTGGGGTCCCTCCAGTCTTAGTCAGACCATTAAATCTGTCTTTTTATGAGAATTTGAGGTCTGCATCCCACTGTTCTCCTGCTCCATCAGGGATTCTCTGTTGTGTTTCCTGTCAGGGCAGTCACTGGTGGTCACCAAGACCAGCTTTTAATTGTCCCAGGGGATGGAAGGGAAGGGCAGTGGATGGGGTATATTCTCAAGGGTCCAACTGTCTTTCAAATGTTATATATGAACCTCACAGCCCCCAGCAAATTTCCCATCTTAATTCTGACCCCAACTGATTTTGAAGGGGAACTTAACCAAAAAAACAAAAACAAAAACAAAACCTGTCGCCATCAAGTCAATTCCAATGCATAGTGACCCCATAGGACAGAGTGGAACTGCCCCATAGGGTTTCCAAAGCTGTAAATCTTTACAGAAACAGACTACCACATCTTTCTCTGGTGGAGATGCTGGTGGGTTTGAACCACCGACCTTTCAGTTAGCAGCTGAGTGTTTAACCACTGTGCGACCAGGGCTCCTTGAAGGGGAATTTATTCCCTGATAATTAAGTGTTAGTGACAAAAGTAAGTCACTTTTCCTGTCTGGCCCTCAGTTTCCTACTCTATAAAATAGGAGCGAGGCTCTTCCTCCTACAAGTTCCATGATGCGGGGTATTGGGAAGGAGAAGAAATTTCTGCAAAGTCTTTGTCCCTTCATTGGCCCCACCTCAGCTCTGAGACCCCAGATGAGTATTCTGGGAGCTGCTGTGTTATCAGCCCACATTACCGAGAACCCTCTGTGTGCCTGGAACTAGGTGCTAGGTGCTTTCCACACAGTCTCTTGTTCACTTTTCAGAACATAACCTTATGAAGCAGAAGTGATCTCTCACTTTGCAAGGGAGGAAACAGAGGCTCAGAGACGCTAAGTGGTTTGTGCAGGAGTCCACAGTTGGAAAGGGGCTTCATACCCAGGTCTGGCTGAATCCTAGGCCTATCCCCTACCTAGGGTCCTGTCACTGAGGATGGCGTGAGGTGAGTTCTGAAGTGAGTTTGATTACACACGATTGCCCCTACACCCTTCCCTCTTCCTGTGATTATCATCCTCCACCTTACCTCAGGCCCTCATGGCCAAGGTAATTGCCTAGACCTTGGAAACTCTGGTGGCATAGTGGTTAAAGAGCTATGGCTGGTAACCCAACAAAGGTCAGCAGTTCAAATCCACTGGGCGCTCCTTGGAAACCCTACGGGGCAGCTCTACTCTATGAGTTGGCAATGGGGTTGGTTTTGGGTTTTGTCAATGACAATGTACATTTCTAACCAGTTCCCTGGAAGTTATACATAAGAATCACCTGGGGATCTTGTTAAAATATAGATTTTGATTCCATATCTCTGGGGTAGAAATGCAAATTCTCAGCTGGGAGCTTGTTAGAAATGCAAATTATCAGCAGGGGTCTGAGCCAGAACAGACTGGTTCTGGTTCAAAGCCCTGCTTGTCATTAACCCCCAGCACATAATTTTACCCACACCACATAATTTCAAAAACAAGTATTCCATCTTCCTAACACCACCTCCTGTCTTTCCTGCTCACTCCCTCTAGTACCCTGACTCCAACAGTTCCTTGACCCACCAGGACCTTCAATCCATTGATCTTCCCACCTTTTTTTTTTTTTTCACTGTTCCTCACCTCCCTCATGTCCTGACTTTCCTCCTTTAATCAGTTTAGATTCCATGGACCATCATTATAATTATTTCCTTGCATACACCCTGAACCCCTTCGCTCAGCTCTTGCTAAATTGTGCTCACCTGGCAAAACCACACCCTGATTAATCAACTCTGCACTTGGCCAAAGCTGGAGAAAGACACAGGCCTGCTGCAGGTCTCACTTTAAAATCATGTTCCCTAACCTCCAGGATCCCTTAGTGTTGTTGCAATTCTACCATATGATCACAGTCTTTCCCCTCCCGCGGTCCTATAGTACCATGTCGTGTCTTCTTCTCTTTCAATACCAGACAGCTCCTCCTCCATCCTCTCAGCTGATGACGTTGCTTCCTACTTCACTGAGAAAATAGAAGCAATCAGAAGAGTTTCCAAAGACCCTCAGCACCCCCTTCCCATTCCCCTGGGACTGTGCCATAGTCTCAGCCTTCCCACCTGCTATTGTGGATGAGCTGTCCTTGTTCCTGTTTGGGGCCATCAGCAGATCCTATGCCTATCACCTGCTCAAGGACTTCACCCCAGTGATTTTTTCCTCTCTACTGGATCATTCCAATCAGCATTAAAACACAATGTCTTACATCTTGACACGACAAAACCAGAAAACCTCTATTGAGCCCACATCTCCCTCTGCTTCTACCCCAGTTCTCTACAGAGTAAAACTCCGGAAAAGCTAACGCTTGCTGCATTCAGTTGTTCTTCTGGCGCCTTTGAACACACTCCAATCTGACTTTTGTTTCCATCACTCCACCAAAACTGCCTTTGTCAAGGTTGCCAATGACCTTCACATTGCTAAATCCAGTTGTCATGTCTTTTTTTTTTTTTTTTTGGTAACAGCTTTATTGAGATATAATTCACATAATATACAGCTCGCTCATTTAAAGCATATAATTCAGTGGCTTTTCGTATATTCACAGAGTTATGTGAGCAGCACCACGTCAATTTTAGAGCACTTTTGTCATCTCAAAAAGAAACCTTGTACTTTTTAGTAATTATCCATTTCCCTGCTGCTGTTTGTAAGGTTTTCACTGGCTGATTCTTTTCAGAAGTAGACTGCCGGGTCCTTCTTCCTAGTCTGTCTTAGTCTGGAAGCTCAGCTGAAACCCGTCCTCCATGGGTGACCCTGCTGGTATCTGAATACTGGTGGCATAGCTTCCAGCGTCACAGCAACACGCAAGCCCCCACAGTACGACAAACTGACAGACGTGTGGGGGGACTGACGGACGCCTTTGAATTGTGGTGTTGGCGAAGAATATCCAATATACTGTGGACTGCCAAAAGAAGGAACAAATCTGTCTTGGAAGAAGGGCAACCAGAATGCTCCTTAGAAGCAAGGATGGCAAGTCTTTGTCTCACATAATTTGGACATGTTGTCAGAAGGGATCAGTCCCTGGAGAAGAACATCATGCTTGGCAGAGTACGGGGTCAGCGGGAAAGAGGAAGACCCTCAATGAGGTAGACTGACACAGTGGCTGCAACAATGAGTTCGAGCATAACAATTGTAAGGGTGGCACAGGACTGGGCAATGTTTCGTTCTGTTGTGCACAGCGTCGCTATGAGTCAGAACTGACGCAACGGCACCTAACAACAACAACAACATCCATTTCCCCTATCCCTCTTATCCCCCACCCCTAGGTAACCAATAATCTGTTTTCTGTCTCTATAGATTTGCCTATTCTGAATATTGCATATAAATGAAATCAAATGTGTTCTTTTGTGACTGGATTCTTTTACTTAGTATAATGCTTTCAGGGTTCATCCATGTTACAGCATGTATCGGTACTTCATTCTTCTTTAGTGTCAAATAATATTCCATGGATATATGGATAGGCCACATTTTATTTATCAGTTCATCAGTTGATGGACATTTGAGTTGTTTCCATTTTCTGGCTATGATGGATAATGCTGCTATGAACATTAGTGAACAAGTTTTTGTGGGATATATGTTTTCATTTCTCTCGGGTATATAGAATTGCTGGATCATATAACTATATTTAAGCATCTGATGAACTGCCAGTCTGCTTTCCAAAGCAGCTGCATCATTTTACATTCCCACCAGCAGTGTATAAGAGTTCCAATTTCTACATATCCTTGCTAACATTTGTTATTATTTGTCTTTTTTATTGTAAATATCTTGTGGTGTTGTCATGTGCGGTTGAGTCGATTCCAACTTATAGCGACCGTACAGGACAAAGTAGAGCTGCTCCATCCTAGGTTGAACTCTTTAGGCAGATTGACAGGTCTTTTCTCCCACGGAGCTGCTGGTGGGTTCATTCACAGTGGAGTGCTTAACCATTGTGCCACCAGAGCTCCTTATAGCTATCTTAGTAGGTGTGAAGTGGTATCCCATTGTGGTTTTGATTTGCATTTCCCTGATGGCTAATGAAGTTGAGCATTGTTTCATGTGCTTATTGGCCATCTGCTTCTGAAAATCAGCCAATGAAAACCCTGTGAATCATAATGGTTGGATCTGCAACCGAAGATGAGAATGGCTCAGGACTGGGCAACATTTCCTTCCATTGTGCATGGGGTCATCATGAGTTGGGGGTGACTAGACAGTAGCTAACCACAGCAGTTGGCCCTCTGTATCTTTGGAGAAATGTCTATTCCGATCTTTTACCCATTTTTAATTGGGTTATTTATCTTTTTTATTATTGAGTTGTAAGTATTCTTTATATGTTTTAGCTAAAAGTCCCTTATCAGATATATGATGTACAAATATTTTTCCCGTTCCAGTTGTCAGTTCTTAATCCTAATGTTTTACCTGAGCTGTAAGTTGCCTATGACACAGCTGTTGTTGTGAGGTGCCGTCGCAGCTGATCCTCCTTGAGATGCTTTCTTCACTTGACTTCTAAGACATTTCGTTGTCTTGCTTTTCCCCCTATTTCTCTAACTGCTCTTTTGTGGGTTCCTCCTCATCCCCCAGTCTCTAAACGTTGAAATATCTCAGGACTTACTCCCTGGTCCTTTTCTCTTTTCTGTCTGTACCCTTTCTCCATGATTTCATCTAGTCTCAAGCCTTTAAATGCCATCCGTGTGCTGATGAACCCCAAATTTCTATATTCCAGACCAGAGCTCCACCCCAAACTCTAGGCTCATTTATCTAATTTTACTCGCCATCTTTGTTTATAGTCTTCCAGTCAACATCTTATGTTGACAGTCTTCTCAAACTGCACATTCAAAGCTGAATTCTCCACCTGAATTGGTCCTCCCACAGCAAATGGCAATTTCCATTTTGAAGCCGTGTTTTACTCTCTTTTCTCTCACATCCACATCCAATTTGTCACCAAGTCCTGTTGGCTCTGCTTTCAGAATACAGGCAAAAGTCGAACACATCTCCCCTCTCAGTTTCCTGCCGCCTTCATGGTCTAAGCCATCACCTCTCTCTTCTGGATTATTGGAGCTTCCCTCCTGGTTCCCCTGCTGCTATACTTGTCTCTCTCCAGTCTGTTTTCAACCTAGCAGCCAGAACGATGCTTTGAAAGCGTAAGTAAGAGCATGCCATTTTAATGCTTCCATCTCACTTGGAGTAAAAGCTAAGGTCCTTCCACAAGGCTCTGCAGGATGATGCCCCCATCCCCTGTCCTCCCCTCTGGCCCTCACTCATCTGTTCCAGCCACACTGCTCTCCTTGATGTTCCCCAAACATGCCAGGCACACTCTTGCCTCAGGGCCTTTACAATTGCTCTTCCATCTGCCTGCCATGGTCTTCCCCCTGATACCCACATGGCTTCTCCCTCAATTCCTCCAGGTCTTTACTCATATGTCCTCCTCTCAGTGAGGCCATCTCTTACTATCCAATAAGAATGGCAACCTCCCTCCTGCCTCTGACTATCCTCTTCTCTATTGTTCCCCATAGCACCTAACACCATCTACCATGCTGCTGTTGTTAGCTGCTGTCGAGTTGGCCCCTGACTCATGTCGACCCCACACACAACAGAACCAAATGCTGCCCGGTCCTGTACCATCCCCATAATTAGCTGAGGTTTGGATCGTTGTGACAGACAGGTGATGACTGCACATAAGATGCACTGGCCAGAAATTGAACTCTAGTGTCCTGCATGGAAGGGGAGAATTCTACCACTGAACCATCACTGCCCCCACCATGCTGTATATTTATCTAATTATCTATTATCTGTTTCCCTGTTGGAACAGAAACTCCAATAGGGCAAGGACTTTTGTCTGTTTTTGTTTTAATTGTATCCTCAGCACCTGGAAGTGTGCAGACCCATACTATATGCTCAGTAAGCATTCACTGAATGAATGAAAGGATGCCTAAGGAAAAGAGGAAGGAGCACTCTTATATGATCAGACCTTGCAGGAAGTGGTAGAATGTGGTCAGAGCTAGGTCCTCAGGCAAGACTTTGAATTGAGCCCTCCCCAAGGTCACTGAAAGTTGGTTCCTGTTTCCCCAGCCAAGGAAGCCCCGTGTAGTGGGAGCAAAAATCTCAGGTACTTATTCCATTTTGGTCTCTTATTAGCTGTGTGGCCTAGGTGCACATCACTTTCCTTCACTAAGCCTCAGTTTTCTCATCTGTTCATTGGGGGCATTATCACCTCCCTCTCAGGCCTGGCATAAAAGACCCAGTGTGTGAGTAGGACCTGGCCCATAGTCAGCATTAAACACGTGCTTGCCCTCACCAGAGACAGGGCTAATTTGCTAATTCAGAGCAAGTCTCAGACAGGTGTTTTTCTTGTGGAAGTGGGGAAGAGGGAGGAGAGAGAGAGACCAAAGAGGAAGAGGCTCTGGGAGAAAACCAGGTCAGAGAAGGCAGAACTCTGAAGGACAGGAAGAGGTACCAGAGGATGGAGCTGTCCAGCAATAAGATGTGAACAGGGCACTGGCTCTGACCACTTTTCTCAGGTCTGTGCAGTTCACAAAGGCTTCCCTGTCCACAAGATCATTCAATCCCATCCAACCCTGTGAGGAGGCAGGCAGAGATGGCTGATAATTAAAACCATCTCAAGAGACAACTATTGCTCAGTACAAAAGAGAAAGAAGGAAACCAAAGATTCAGACAAGAAAGTAGTCTACAGGACTAATATCTACACGAACCACTGCTTTAAAAAAAAAAAAAAAAAAACAACTGCCTTACCTACCCTGAAACCAGAAGAACTAGACGGTGCCCAGCAACCACTACTGACCGTTCTGATCAGGGCCACAATAGATGGATCCTGACAGAATGGGAGAAAAATGTGGAACAAAACTCAAATTCTAAAAAAGCCTAGACTTACTAGACTGATTGAGACTACTAGATGAGTCCCCAAGACTATTGCCCTTAAACCAAAATTAATCCCTTGAGAGTCACCTTTTAGCTAAATAACAGATTGGCTCATAAAATAAAGACCATCACCTGTGAGTAATGAGCTTCTTTGAAAAAAATCATCTGTAGGAGATCAAATGGTCAAAAATTGCTCTAAAGCAAGGATGAGAAGGTAAGAGGGCAGGGAAACTAGAGTACTGGAAATGCTACAACCAGAACGTAATGAGTACAATGACACATTGTGAAAAAATGCAACCAATATCAATGAATAATTTGCATAGAAATTGTTAAAGGGGAAACTAGTTTGCCATGTAAACTTTCACAGTAAATACAATAAAATATTATTTAAAAAACAAAACAAAACTCATGTGTGAGGAAACTACAGCTTACCTGTCTTGCCAGAGTGGAAGCTCCTTAGGTCAAGGGCTGCCTTGTTCTGATTTCTGCCTCTTCAGGGTTGAAGTTGCTGACCGAAAACAGGAGTGGATGCTCATCAGTGAGTTCCTGGCCCTAATAGACCCATGGGTCCTTTTGTAAGAAATATTTTGTAATGCTCCTTTCCTGTAATGGAATGCAATTCATAGATATAGCCTATCTATACACTCATAATATTGAAAAATAAAAAGAATCAAGGTAGTGCCTTAACTAAAATATAAAGAAGAAATAAAAGGAAAGTAATCTTACCCCCTGCCTATCTGTCGGTGTTGTATTGTGGTAGCTTGGGTGTAGCTATGATGCTGGAAGCTATGCCACTTGTATTTCACAGGCCAGCAGGGTCACCCATGGTGAACAGACTTCGTTGGAGCTTCTAAACTAAGCCAGACTAGGAAGAAAGGCCTGGCGATCTACTTTTGAAAATTAGCCAATGAGAACCTTATGAATCACAGCAGAGTATTGTCCAATATAGTGGTGGAAGATGAACCCGCTACACTGAAAGGCACTACACGATAGCTGCAACAGTGGATTTGAAGATAGCAATGGTCATGAAGATGGCAGAGGACCTGGCAGTGTTTTGCTGTGTCATACATAAGGTCATCATGAGTTGGAGCCAACTCCATGGCAACTAACAACAAATCTATAATAATGTGCTTTTTTTTTTTTTAGCCTGTAAATAATAGGAGCCCTGGTGGCACAATTGTTAAAGTGACGGACTGCTAAATGAAAGATTGGGGCTTGGGAACCATGAGCGGCTTCTCAGGTAAAGAGGTGGCAGTCTGCTTTCATAGAGATTGACAGCCTGGGAAACCCTGTGGGACTGCTGTGATTCAGAATAGACTCGATGGCACTGGGCGCTGGTAGTAAATGCTTAGGCCAACTATTCTAGGACCTGGACTGCTCAAATCTGAATGTGCACAAGAGTCACTCGAATAGCTTGTTAAAACGCAGATTCTGAATCAGTAGTTCCGGGGCTGGGCCTAGGAATCTGTAGTTCTAACTAGCTAGCTCCCAGGTCATGCCCAGCTGCTGCTCCTCAGGGTGGAGAAAGAAGACTCCAGCCTCAGATCTGAAGGACCGCAGGCCCAGGCTCCAGGCTTCTCTTGAGCACTCTGCCCAGAGCTGCCCCATCCCCAGGTTCCAGCAAAAGGCAGTTCTGTCTCGAGGCCGCCCCACTGCTGCCCAGGAAAGCGCCCGCCCTGCCGCCCAGCCTCATTCCTGGCACCCATGTGGCTGGGCGCCCGCTGCCGAGACAGCAGTTCTCACGGGACGAGCTGGCCATGGGGAATGAGCCGCCGGGGAGGGAGGGAGGGAGGGAGAGAGGGAGGGAGGCCTGTCCCCGCCCCGCCTCGCCCCGCCCCACCCGCCTGGGAATTGCTGTCTGAGGAGGCGGTCCTCCCCTGCCCCTAGCTCTGCCAGCCCTACCCTCCTCTTCGCCGCAGCACTGGTCAGTTAATCCCTAGCTTGTTGATTCGCTTGCCCCACCCTTTTTCTCTTCCTCCCACATACCTCCTTCGCCTTCAGTCCTGTCTAGGCCCTTGCAGGGGGCAAACCGGCTTGAACCGATCCTGTTTCCTGTCCAAGGAGGGGTGTAGGAGGGCGATCCCTTCCAACTTTGTGAGTGGGGGTCAGGGAAGGCTTCCTTGAGGAGGCAAGAGCACGGCCGGGCGTGAGGGCCAGTGAAGTGATGCTCTGGACAGCCCCCCTCTCCTAGAGTCCCTCAGTCTTCCCTCAGTCTGACCAGGGCCTGCTGGCAAGAGGAACAAGGAACATAGATTCCGATGGACCCGGTTTTCGAGGCCAGAGTAGAGGGAAGGGTCTTGTAGCAAGGAGAGGCCTGAGTTTTGAAGCCCGTCTTTGCCACTAACTGCTTTGTGCACCTTGGGCAAGCCGCTTTCCTCTCTGGGCCACCATAAAAAAGGGAGGGAGGGGGAGGTGGGGAGTTATGCTTAGGGGGCACTGAGTTTCTGTTAAAGGTGATGATAAAATTTTGGAAATGGATAGCGGTGTTCACTGTTGTGCCACATGGTGAACATAATTAATGTCACAGGATTATAACGTAGAAATGGTTGAAATGGCAAATGTTTTGTTAAATATACACCCACTCCTCACTTATTGACATGGTTAGGTTCCAAAGACCAGGTCATTATGTGAAAATCGGTGTTATGCAAAAATGGAGGATGACTACATCAGATCACAAAATATTATGTGGGACACATATGTCCCTCTGGATCCGAGAAGTAGAAAATGTAGGCGGGTGCTTCAAGTCCCACAGGTCATGAAAGGGTAACTGCCAGACATATGTCCTTAGTGTGCAAAATAGTTGGAGAATAGATTTTTTTTACTATTGTCATAAATGTGAAATGTCAGATAATGAGATGGTCATTAAATAGGAAGTAGGTATATTCTACCACGATAAAATTATTTAAAAAGGGGAAGATGGAATCTGAGATTTCCAAGACCTTTCCAACTCTAAAGCCCATGAGTGAGTCCCCCTTAGTGAGTGAGGGATTTAAGATGATTTGCTCAACCCGGGAGACAGGGAGCCCAGACAGAAGGTTTATGTGGGGCTAGAGCCGATTCTGAGCAGGGTAGTGCATAGACAGTGGGTTCTGGGGAGGCTCTGAGGAGGTCTCTCACTCATGAGAGCTAGGTCAGACCAATCTGCCCCTCCCTCCCTCCACTTTACAGTTTACAAAGCAATTTTCTTGCCACCACCTCTTTTTACCCTCACAAACTCTTGGTGTGTTATTGCCCATTTGACAAATGGGAAAACTGAGGCTGAGAAAGGCCAAGTCACTAGCTCAAGGTGCCACAGTTGACTTGAACCTGGTATCTCACAATGTCTTTGGATAAACTTCCTAGATTTCCTGGGTCTGAATTATCCAGATGTACAACCCTGCCAACCCTTGAATGTGAGGCCCTAGCTCTCCATCAGGTAACTTTATTTTTTAAATTTTTTATTGTGCTTTAAGTGAAAGCTTACAAATGAAGTCAGTTTCGCATACAAAAATCATCAGGTAACTTTAGGTACTACAGCTGGAAGGCTAAATCTCTCTCTATGCTGTTGTTCTTAGATGAGATGAGTCTGTTCTGACGCATAGCGACCCCACGTACAACAGAATGAAATGTTGCCCAGCCCTCCACCATCCTCACAATCGTTGCTGTGTTTGAGCCCATTGTTGTAGCCACTGTGTCAATCTGTCTCCTTGAGGGTCTTCCTCTTTTTCACTGACCCTCTGCTTTACCAAGCATGGTATCCTTCTCCAGAGGTTGGTCTCTATGGGTAACACGTCCAAAGTATGTGAGATGAAGTCTCACCATTCTCACTTCTAAGGAGTATTTTCGCTGTACTTCTTGCAAGACAGATTTGTTTGTTCTTCTGGCGGTCAATGTTCTTTGCCAACACTATAATCCAAAGGCATTAATTCTTCTTCGGTCTTCCTTTTTCATTGTTCAGATTTCACATACATATGAATAAGGTGACTAAAAATACTATGCTTGGTTCAGGAGCACCATAGTCCTCAAAAAATCTCTCACTATACAGATGGAGAAACTGAGGTCTGGAGAAGGGAAGGGTCTTAGGTGAAGTTCCTGGGGCTTTCACAGCTCCCTCTTCTGCCTGAGGACCAGTAGGGAGGGAGGGTTTAGGACAAGAATACTCCAAGTCAAAGAGGGAGGGTTTATTTCCTAAGACAAAGATGTGTCACTAAAGCCAGGAGGAGATGATGGTGGGTTTTCATTTGGTTTTTTTCACTTTCTGCTTCTGCAGCAGGAGACTCAGGCCCCTACCACGGAGGTGAGAGATGGTGAGTCATCTTCACTCTGGGCCTGCTGTGCTCCCTATTGGGCTCAAGGGCCAGGCTTTGTCATGAGCCTGGGTTTGGGCTACGGCTGGGTTCCAACTCAGTCTGGGGCCTGGGTCAGGCTCAAATGGAGGTAAGAGTGTTTTCTGGTGCCTGATCAGGGCACACCTTGGGGGCAGGGTGGGGTTCTCTGTGGGCCTGGGTGGGGTTATCACCAAGGTCAGTGAAGCGCATGATCAGGGAACAGGATGGAGCAGCCCTTGGTACCTCCCAGGGCAGACCCAGCCCAGGATCCCTGCTCAGGAGGATGAGTCAGGCACCCTATCTGTAGCCCACAAGCCCTAGGCTCTGGGCTGGAGCAGAGATTCTGGCTGAAAGGGGAGGTGAAGTGCCCATCTCGACCCACATTCCCCCCACCATGCAAGCCACCAACTGGGACTCCACAGATCTGGTTTGCCATCTTCTTCCGTTGTTTCTGATCTCGGCTCTGGTGTTATAGAGGCAGGTGGTGCCACAGCCAGCTCTTTTTAGCAGCAGCGGGGCTTGTGGGGAGCCAGGTTCTCTAATTGTCCTCAGGTATGCTGGTAAACTGGCTAGCTGGAAAAAAAAAACAAAACAGAACAAAGCGTCCACCTTGGCTGAATGCAGAATTGGGAGGAGATGCACAGAATCGGCCCTGGTAAGGTGGAGGAGCCGGCTCTAGCGCATCACTGGCTCTGCCCCAGGACAGTTCCATTGCCTTCCATGGGGCCCAGGAAGGGGCTGGCGTCCTGCTGGGCCCCTGGGTCAGGGTGCCCTTGAGGGTTGTCTGTCCTCTCCTTGTGCCTGTTGGTGTGAAGGTGACTGTGATTATGATCGTGGCTGTAGTCCACATTATGATTGTGATGGTGGAGGCTTCAGTTGCTACCACTGGTCTCTTCTCAGCAACAAGGTGCCCATTGCCATCGAGTTGATTCTGACTCATAGTGACCCTATAGGACAGAGTAGAACTGCCCCATAGAGTTTCCAAGGAGTGCTTGGTGCATTTGAACTGCCGACCTTTTGGTGAGCAGCCATAACTCTTAACCACTACACCACCAGGGTTTCTCAGCGACAGAGTGGACATGGTCAAAGAAGTGCCTCTGTGCCCCAAGGGAACCTCATGCCCAGGAGCATGAGGGCCCATTAGGGCCTGGGTTCCTCAGGGCTGTATCATTGCTCTGTCCAGGACACTTAGGCCTGACATGACCTCTAATGCAATCCTGCTGCCCCGTCCTCCCCTTGTGTGATGACCTAGCCTCATACGTCACTGAGGAAACAGGAGCCCGACCTGTGAGAACACCTCAGCTCACCACAATTGAATCTGTATCTTAGTAATTTGCCCACCTTCCCTTCCTTCCTGATTCATAACTGAGGATGGGTCCCTGCTCCTATCAAAGGACAGCCCCTGTTGGCTTCCCATCAACTGGAAAAAAATGCCAATTCCATCCCTGCTGGTCACTTTTGTGTTTCACAAACACAAGCTTGCTCCTGCCTCAGGAACTTTGAGCCTCCAATTCCCTCTGCCAGAAACCCTCTTGCCCTAGTTATTCGCATGTCTGGAACCTCATCCTTCCAGTCTCAGCACAGACAGGCCTTGCCTGACCTCCCCACACAGTACAAATCTCCATTTGTAGTTACCTTGTTTGCTTATGTCTTCCTTGTTTTGCTGTCTTTCTCGCTAGATTATAAGCTCCATGAGGGGTAAGAACCTTGTTCTCCACTGTACTTGGTACCTGATTGGTGTCAAATAAATGGATATGGAATTAATGAAAAAAATGTCTGTGTCTATTTCCCTTTTATTATCCCTAGGTCATTGATAACATTGAATGTCCAGGCTTGGTTTCTGCTCTACACAGGGATATAAGGGGGTGTTCAGAAGTCCTATTCCCATCCACACTTGGGCCAGAGTGTTAAAGATGGACCAGTGCCCCAACAAAAGTTGGTGGGTGATCTCAAGGGGATTTGGGTCCCAATAGGGTTGAGAGGTTCAGCTGCCTCTAACGTTGGTTTGGTTTTAATAAAGAAGACAGCGTCCTCTCTCGCCTCTTTTATTCCATCACAAACACCAGGCTTCCTCATGTGTAGACTTTTGTTGTTTCTTGGCTGGTCAGCATTCAAATCCCTTTCTCTTTGGGGGAACCACCCCTTCCCCCACACTGCATGAGTCTTGATGGACACCATGGCTCAATCACATACTATGAAAGCTGAAGGGGACCACAGACTCCTCTCCCCGCTCCCTGGCATATAGGACACAGGTATGTAACCTGGGCTCTGCCTGTTGGATGCTTTGGCTCAGGACTTTGAATCTTGAATGAGTGATCCAAAGACAGGAGGGTTTAGAACTCACTCATGAGGGCAGCCTTTGCAACAGTGTTCAGTGTGGTATCTGATGGAGGTAGTAGTGTCCTGGTGTCTTGCAGTAGAGCCTGGTCTGTCCTCTGCTGTAACTTCCTTGGTTCCTGCTCTTTATCTGAGCCTGGATCTCCAGATTTGGTGTAGATTCTGGGAGGTTCCCAACAGCTCCCTTATAAATTCCTTTTCTTCATAGCTTAGCCAGAGTCAGATTCTACTGCTTGTACCCACGAACTCTGACTGCCACCTACCTCCACCACCAGACACTGTCATTGTTACCATCTCCGTCAACCTCATACATCCATCAAACTTGCCCTGTAATCCCTACCATAGGTCATTGCCATTCATGTCACCATCTTTGTTATTTCAAGCATCAACCCCATCCTCAGGCTATCAGACTGTGTCTGTCATGGTTCAGTACAGGAAACAGAAACCCCTCTCAGTATTTTTAACAGGAAGGTATTTAATACAGGGGATTAGACACTTACACAATCATTGGAGAGACTGAATGAGCTGAGCCTCCTGGAATTACTCCCAGAACTACACAGAACTGACCCATGAAGAGACCCACCATCACTGGAGCTATGAATTCAAGAGCACCGAATCTTCTATCCAGGGTTCAGGAAGCTGGATTTAAGAAGCTGCCATCACCACTTTCACCATTGCCAACACCCCAGGTCAAGCAGAAGGCTGGAGACCAGAAACGAATGCTCCTGTCAAAAAACCTCATATTACTATGACCTTGCCAGCCAAAAGGGGGCAGGAAATTAAAAAAAAAAAAATTATGTAAAAAAATATAAAATTATAACAATAGCAACAACAACCAACACTTACATGTGGTTATTAAGTCCCGGGCACTGTTCTGGGTGGTTTAAAATCAGGAAAGGTGTGTGTCAGGGTTATATCCTTTCACCATACTTATTCAATCTGTATGCTGAGCAAATAATCCAAGAAGCTGGACTGTATGAAGAAGAACATTGCATCAGGTTTGGAGGAAGACTCATTAACAACCAATGCTATGTAGATGACATAACTTGCTTGCTGAAAGTGAAGAGTACTTGAAGCACGTATTCATGAAGATCAAAGACTACAGCCTTCAGTATGGGTTACATATTAACATAAAGAAGACAAAAATCTTTACAACTGGACCAATAAGCAACATCATGATAAATGGAGAAAAGATTGAAGTTGTCAAGGATTTCATTTTACTTGGATCCACAATCAACTTCCATGGAAGCAGCGGTAAAGAAATCAAACGACATATTGCATTGGGCAAATCTGCTATAAAAAACCTCTTTAAAGTGTTAAAAAGCACAGATGTCACTTTGAGGACTAAGGTGTGCCTGACCCAAACCGTGGTGTTTTCAATTGCCTCATATGCATACAAAAGCTGGACAATGAGTAAGGAAGACCAAAGAAGAATTGATGGCTTTGAATTATGGTGTTGGTGAAGAATACTAACTATACCATGGACTGCCAGAAGAATGAACAAATCTGTCTTGGAAGAAGTACAGCGAGAATCTTCCTTAGAAGCAAGGATGGCAAGACTTCATCTCACATACTTTGGACATGTTATCAGGAGGGACCAGTCCCTGGAGAAGGACATCACCATTGGTAAAGTAGAGGGTCATCGAAGAAGAGGAAGACCCTCAAGGAGATGGATTGACACAGTGGCTGAGACAACAGGCTCAAGCATAACAACGATTGTGAGGATGGCACAGGACTGGACAGTGTTTTGTTCTGTTGTACATAGGGTTGCTATGAGTTGGAATTGACTCAATAGCACCTAACAACAACAACAACAAAAACATTATCCTAGCTTCACTTCAGCTTTCCAAATCTTGATCCAGTGAATCTCATGACGAAATGTGTTTCACGTGCAAACGCTGCAAGGGAGAGAAATACAGTTTTTAGCTTTTTAACCTCTCCATCTAGGAGGGTAGAATGGAGACTGAGAGAGCCAGTCCACAGTGTCAGCCCCACAAATCATTACTACTGCTGTCACATCTCCATACACGGTATGATCTGCCACCACCATTACCTAATCACCATCACGTCACGACCAGTCCTGTCACCTTTTCCACCATCATCAAATCTGAGAGAGCCATCACCTTTTCCATCACTAGACAGCATCACCATCAATGTCACTGCCACCACTGCCGTGATTACCCCCATTATCTCCATCCCCAGTGGCAGGGTGGTGTCACTCCAGAGGGCAGTGAGGTCACTTCCTTGCCTTGGCACTCCCAGAGTTAATTGTTTAATGAGATGGTTGCAGCTCTGAGCTCATTAGTTACTCTGCACAACTAGGAACACTTCCTAGGCTCTGATGAGGCCAGAGAGACTTTATACACTAGAGGGGTCTGTGGTGTGAGTGTGGATGTGAGGGTCCAAAACAGACCACTGGGGGGCTTTTTGTCAATCCCACTACCTCTTCAATGCTTTGCCTTTGTGTTGAAGAAAACAATATGGCGTAGCAGTTGTGAGTCCTAGGTGAACAAAGGCAAAGAACTTCACCTCTCTGAGCCTCAGTTTCTTCATCTGTAAAATGGGAATAAAAAGGGTTACCTTATAGTGTAATGTGGAGGTTAGAGGTAATGTGAATGAAGGATCTGTTATAGTGTCCTGCACCTAGGAGGCTTGCAAATAGAAGCTGCTAATATCTCGGTGGCATAGTGGTTAAGTACTACAGCTGCTAACCAAGAGGTCAGCAGTTCGAATCCGCCAGACGCTCTTTGGAAACTCTATGGGGGCAGTTTTACTCTGTTCTATAAGGTCGCTATGAGTCAGAATCGACTCGATGGCAGTGGGTTTTTGGTTTTAATATCTTTTCTCTTACCAAACACTGCCTAAAGAATGAACAAACCTGTCTGGGAAGAAGTACAACTAGAATGCTTCTTAGAAGCAAGGATGGCGAGACTACGTCTCACATACTTTGAACATGTTATCAGGAGAGATCAGTCCCTGGAGAAGGACATCATGTTTGGTAAAGTACAGGGTTGGCAAAAAAGAGGAAAACCTTCGATGAGATGGATTGACACAATGGCTGCAACAATGGGCTCAAGCGTACTGACGATTGTGTGGATGGCGCAGGACCGGGCGGTGTTTCCTTCTATTGTAATGGGGGCCCTATGAGTCGGAACCGACTCGACAGCATCTAACAACAACAACGATATCTTTTCTTTTATCAAACACTTATATAGTGTTTACTTTGTGCCAGACACTGTTCTGACACTTTGTAAATTTCATCTCATTAATTTAAACCTCATAAGAAACCTATGGGTACTACTATTGTCCCCATTTTAAGGAGCCTTGGTGGTGCATTGGTTAAGCATTTGGCTGCTAACTGAAAGGTCAGCAGTTCGAACCCACCAGCTGCTCTGTGAGAGAAAGATGTGGCAGTCTGCTTCCGTAAAGATTTACAGCCTTGGAACCCTATGGGGCAGTTCTACACTGTCCTATAGGGTCTCTGTGAGTCAGAATTGATTGACAACAATGGGTTACTATCCCCATTTTACAGATGAGTAAACTAAGGCATAGACAGGTTAAGGAGCTTACCCAAGATGAAACAGATAGTTAGTGATGGCGCTGGGATTTGAACACAGGGAGTCTAGTTCTAGAGTTTGAGCTTTTGACCTCGATGCTCTTTGGCAGCAAGTGCTCCCCTTCTCCCCTGCCCCCTTCTAAAAATCCCCCCTTCCTGCCTGTTCAGGGTTAAAAAGCCTCTCTTTTTTGTACAGCATTTGTAAAGGGACCTCCAGGAGTTACTGTGTCCAGTTCCTCATCTTGGGAAAGCAATGCCCCCATTCACCTTGTCCAGGGCCTCCCATCCCTCCCAGCCAGGAAGTTCTTCCTGTTGTCTGTCTTGAGTTTGGGCTGAGGCAGCAATTTCCAGTGAGGCGCTGCTTCAGCTGGGATACCTTACGAGAGGGGCCTCAGGAGACGTGGTGGAGGAGGGAAAGGCTTGTCCTGGGTTCTGAGAGAATGGAAAGGGGGGTGTTCTGGGCATTTGAGGGGGGCCAGGATTCTGGGGCCAACAACCCTGTTAGTTGTTCTCCAGAGCAGCTTGTCTTCTTGTGCCCCCAGGACTGGACACCACCCTCTCATTCCCTCACTGAGCCTTCAAGCCCCTCCCCAAGCCCCACCCGAAGCTCCATGCCTCATCCGGGACCTGTTACCTTCTCTGTACCCCCTCTTCTTGTTCCCCATCCCCTCTGTCCTTTCCTCAGTGTCTGACATCATTGCTGGCTTTGCGGATTCTGGAACTCCACTTCTTCCAGGCTTCCCACCCTCTCTTGGTCTTCTCTTGGTCTCTTGGGCTTCTTTGGGGAGCTGTTACTAAACCCTGTGGCCTGGGGTCAGCAGCATGTCCAAAACCCACCACAGCCTTCTTCCTTCCCCGATTTGGCCTCCATCTTAGCCATAGGCCCAAATCCGAAAGCTGGGAGTCACTCTGGACTTGTCCCTTTTTCTTCCTTCCACACTGTACCCCAGCCACCTACTATTTAGTGAGTGCTTACTGTGTACCAGGTAGAGTAGCACCCAGAGTTGAGGCTGACTAGGGTGGGTTCCTGGACATATGTGAACATCCCTCAAGTTCTCACAAATACAAGGGGGAGTGGGCAGAGCTAGATTTTAGAATCTAGAGTCTAGATTTTCCACAGTTAAGCTGGAGTAAGGAGGGGCCCCTGGGATTGGAAGGGCTCCCGTGGGGGTAGAGAGAGGCCCCTAGGGGTCATATGATGGGCCTGGTAGTGGATGTTGAATGTACCACCCAGACATCCTCTTTAGGACTGAGGCCTCCCTTTCCCCAACTTCACACAGCCCAGTCTTTTCCTGGGAACTGTCCTCAGCGGAGGGGAGCTACCTGCAACAAAGTTATGTCCCCTCCCCAGGGGCAGCCTATATCCAAAACTGGTCAACATGGGATTCAAAGACCTGGCCCCCTTGCCCCAGTGAAGGGCCATACCAGCTCTGGAGCTCCCTGTGGGAGGGGCTGAGGTCTGTGTTGCATCTGCATCACAGCCCGACTCCTCCCTCTGTCCCATCCTGCTTCCCTCACTTCCTGACAAAAACCGTCCTAAGTTGTCCCAAGAGCAGCCCCAATAAGCCTCCTGCATGAGGATTTTCCTGGGAACTCGAGCCCAGACATGACTGACGCTGAGAGACAACCCCAGTCACGTCTGAAGCTGCAGCTCAGCATCCACCAGGATTCCCAGAGAATCAGATTTACAGCCTCCTCCTTCTACCCTGTCCATTTCCACAGCCACCACCTGAGGCCAAGTGTCATCTCACACCTGAGTCACGAAAGCTTCCTAAGTGGTTTCCCTCTCTTCCCTCTTCCAACCCCTTCTCCACGGGGCAGCCAAAAGGATCTTGATGAAACTCAAAGCAGATCTGGCCACTCCCCAGTTTAAAGCCCTTCAAGGCTTCCCATTGTTTTAAGAATAAACTGAACTACTGACCCAACTGGCTCAGCTCACCTCCCATCAGGCTCTCCTCACTTCTGGCCTTCTGGAAGCTTCTCCAATTGCCTGAACTCTTCCCTACCTCCCAGATTTCACACAGGCGGTTCCCTCTGCCCAATCCCCTTTTCCACACTTCAGCCAGCTCCTACACGTCCTTCCAATTTCAGTTCAAACGCCTCTTCCTCAGGACAAGGTCACGTCACTTCCGAGGGGGCAGCCTGTGACTGGTCAAGGCGGAGGTTCTAAGGCTTGACCCCTTGCCTCAGTTTGAGTCACCTCTGAAGGGCCATTCCAGCTGCTGAGGAAAACCATTTCTGACCCCTCCATCACCACCTACCAGTGTCACATCATCTCTAGGTGTTCTGTTTTTGTTTTTTGTTTTTAATTCATGGCACTTACCCACTTTGTAACTCTTTTCATTCATTTATTCAATAAGTATTTATTGTACACCTCCTATGTACCAGGCACTGTTCTGGGTACTGATACAGTGAACAGGAAAGACAAAAATTCCCTGCGCTCGAGGGGGAGACAGACAATAAACAAAGACAACGTGAGGTGGCGATCAGTGCTCTGGAAGAAAGTAAAGCAGGGTAAGGGATAGAAGGAAGGAAGATATTATTCTGAGGTGGAAACATTTGAATAGAGGCCTGTATGAAGTGAGGAAGGAACCACAAAAATATCTGGGCTTAGGACATTCCAGGCAGAGGGAGCAGCAAGTGCAAAGGGCCCTGAGGTGGGAAGCTGCCAGTGAGCTTGAGAAACAAGGAGGCTGGGGTGTCCAGAGTGGAGCCAGCAAAGGGGAGAGAGGCAGGAGGTGAGGAGGAAGAGGACAGGGTGCCTGGTTATGCAGGCAAGTGTTTGGATTTTATTGTTCTGAGTGGGGGAGAAAGGCTGAAGGGTTTAGAGGGAGGGTGTTTAGGAAGATGGCTCTGGTATGTGGAGAACTGTCTAGTGGGGAAGCTAGGGGCCTTGTTCACAGGATCTAGCAATTATCCTGGCAGAGATGGGGGGTGGCCTGGTGGGGGAGCAGCAGGTGGTGAGAAGTGGTTGGACTCAGAATATAGAAGGTGGAGCTGACAAGACAAGCCTATGGGTAAGCTGAGACATGAAGGAGAGAGATGCCCCAAGGATAAGGCCTGGTTTTCTGTGATTATTTGATTCCTGTCTGTCTGCCTTTCTGTCCAGGAGAGCAAGGACCTTGTTAGGTCTGCTTTTGCTCGCTGAGCTTGACTTAGCACCTGGCACACTGTGGATGATCCGAGAATTTTTGTTGAATGACTGAATGAGAAAGGTACAGTGGCATTCTGGAACTCAAACCCTGGTGCCTTTTGTCCCCCAGCAGGTTTGTGGTGAAAATGGGGGCATGCAAAGGCTTTACAAGTGAGAAAACCAACCCTACTGGCTGGTGGCACTGGGGTCATTACCAAACAGTAGCTGAACAGACTCAACTCAGAGCCACCACAGCCTCCTGCCTGCTCTAATCCCCAGGTGGGTTTGCTGCCAAGCCAGTTGGCACAGCCTCCCCTGGGAAGCAACCCAACCCCTACTCACGACCAGGTCCCTGGAGCCCAAGCTTGGAACATCTATGCCCTGAGGTGCCTAGGTTGATATTCATAGGAGGGAACAGTACACTCAGCCCTGCTGGTCTCTGGGCCCTGAGCCAGCCTTCCCACTCCTGAGAGATGTGAAGGGAACTAGGCCCACTTCCTTCCCTGTAATTCCTGACAAGTGTCACCTCTAGGCCTGAGAAACCTTTTGCAGGGTTCTCCTTCGCCTGGGCCAGCATGCTGACCTTCTGGTCCCTGCCCCCCCATACCTCCTCAGTGCCCTTGGGCAAGTGCCTGACCTTCCTTGAGTGTCAGGGTCTCCATCCCGGCAATGGGGCTGAGAGCCATCCTTGGCTGCTGCTGTACAGGTTTGTTGAGATGAAAATAAGAGCCCCATTGTGATTCTCTCTCCAGCCCTTACCCTGATTCCTATTATTTATGTGTGTGGTTAACTACTCCACGTCTGCAGGGACAGTGCCTGCCTTGTTCACCAGGACATACCCAGAACCCAGCACCCTGCCTGCTTTGTATAGGAGGCCCTCAGTGACTGTTGAAGGAAAGAATGAATTTGTAACCTATAAAGCAGGGGTGATGGGAAGTGTTGCAGGCTAAAAACATCACAAAGTTTAGTAAAGCAAAAAGGAAGTTTTATTTGGCATATATTCAAAAAGGCAAAAGTGGGAAGCGGACAAGCATGGTGCCAGAGCTAACGTCTGCCCGAACGGAAGGAACATCACAGAATAGACAAAAGTGAGAAAACAGACAAACATGCTGCCACAGCCATGTCTGCCTGAGTCCAGAGAATATTACAGAATAGGCAAGAATGGGAAAACGGACGAGAGTACTGTCACTGCCATGTCCGCTGAGTCCCGGAACATTGCCCCCGTGGCTATATATTAACATTACAAATGGGTAAAACCATTGAAAGCGTCACCTTTTCACAAATTGGCTGGAAACTATGATCCTACATTTTGAATTGTCTTTCTTAACAATCATTGGTATGGGTTTCAGGAAGGACGGTAGGAGGGTCCTCACTGGTCCAACATAGCTTACTATTCAGTAAATGCTAATAGAAAAAGGTAAGAGTAGAAAGTATGTGGGTCTTTTATGCTCTGTTTATGAGTTGTTTATGTGAGAGTTTCCCTAAAATATGTTTTCCAAGATCGTCCTAGCAATTGTCTTTATACCTCAGGGCCCAGGTGATGTGTGCTTGTGAGTGCTTGTGGGTCCTTGTGAGTCCAGCTCCAGCTGGGTCACATTTTAGGACAAGGAATAATGGCTCCAATATTATTTCCAAGTCAGAAGGCTGGACTGTGATAATGGCAAGAAAACAATTGTCTAAACAGGCAGAGGAAAAATCCCAGCAGGAGTCTCACCAGCATGTGGCCTGGTGGGGTTAATCTGAGCAGCTGTCTCCCTACCCCATCCCAGGCCTAATCCCAGGTCACGAGACTTGGTAAGACTGAAAATAGCAATAATAGCAACAGCTGTCATTTACCGTGTAGTTATAGCCTGCCCTGTCCCATGCTCAGTATCTCATACTTATTATCTCCTTTAATCTGCACACCACCACCACCACGAGGTGAGTGTTCTCATTATCCCCACTGCAAAGATGTGGAAACTGAGGCCTGGGGAGCTAAAGTAATTTACCCAAGGTAAATAAGTGGTGGGGCTGGAATTCAAACCCAGGTCTGTCTGAGGTCATGGTCTATGCTTAGCAGCATTCTCCTGCCTCTGTCCTCACTTTTACACCTGAAAATTTCCCTCCTCCCCATCTTGCCTCCTCTAGTCTCCCTGCCCCCTCCTCACCATGTTTGAGAGCCTCAGGTTCCCTGTCTGTAAAATGAACACACCAATCTCTGCCCATTTTGTAGCCCTGTAGTGAAGGCCCATGAGGACGAGGAAGCTTTCTGTAAACAGTCAAGGGCTAGGCGATGTGAGACAGAGATGGTCGCTGGCATTGCAGTGACCTACCCAAGGTCACTCAGAACCAGCAGGTAAGCCAGGGCTCTGGCTCCCAGCCTCTAGCTGGGCACTGTGGGTGGGTGAGCTGGGGGTGAGTGTGTGAGAGTGTGTGAGAGCGTGCTTATGTGAGGGCGTGAGTGTGAGTGTAGACCCGCCCCAGGGCCTCTCAGAGGTCAACGGAAACTCTAATTTCTAATTTTAAGACTTCCAGTATATTAAATAAAAGAGAAAAAAGAATTGCAGGAAATGTAGTAGACTTTAAATGTTTACATTTAACAAATGAATGCTTTCAACACACACAAAACACAAAGCAACATAATTGTGCTATTCACAAGATAATTACAGGATTTATTGAAAATATTAATTCCTAGTGCACTGTGGGAGGTGTGGTCGGGTAATGAAACTCAGGCTTAGAGCTGCCTGACAGCGGCTCAGGCTTCTCTCCCCTACTGCACCTTTGCCGCTACAAGTACACCCTCATTTGGGCATCATGGCGGCCTCCAAGGCCCTCCTCCCTCTGGCTCCCTCCCTGCTTTACCTCCCTGACCTCACCTCCCTCCATGAGCCTCCTCTCTGGCTGCTCCACTGCTCCTTGAGCAATGGCAGACACACTCCTGGGGCAGGGAGGTAACTTGCTGTTCCCTCTGCCTGGGACAGTCTTCCCGAAGATATTCTCAAGGTTTTCTCCTGCCACATTTTCTGGTCTATCCAAAGGTCACCTTCTCAGGGAGGCCTTCCCACACAATCCTGTTGAAAACTGCAAACCATTCCCCACAATCCCTATCCCGGTTTCCATCTTTTTCTCCCTACAAGAGCTTTTCATTATCTTGTATACTACACAAACACACACACACACACACACACAAGCCAGTTGCCTTCGAGTCATTTTCTGACTCATGGTGATTGAAACATGTGTGTCAGAGTAGAACTGTGCTCCATAGGGTTTTCAGTGGTTGATTTTGCAGAAGTAGATTGCCAGGCCTTTCTTCCGAGGCACCGCTAGGTAGACTCGCACCTCCTGCCTTTTCAGTTAGCGCCCTAGCGCATTAACCATTTGCACCACTGAGGGACTCCTCACACATATGCGTATGTATATATGTACGTGGAGCCCTGGTGGCACAGTAGTTAAGAGCTTGGCTGCCAACCAAAAGTTGGCAGTTCAAATCCACCAGTTGCTCTTTGGAAACCCTAGGGGGCAGTTCTACTCTGTCCTATAGGGTCTCTATGAGTTGGAATCGACTCAATGGCAATGAATTTGGCTTGGTTTTGGCTTATGTATACACACACACACACACGCACACATTATATTGGTTGTCTGTTGTATCCCCTGTGCTTATATCTGGCACATAGTAGGTGCCCAATAACCATTTGTTGGAGGGAAGAACTAATTACTGGTTACCACATCAAAGGTCTCTCTCTCCAGCACCCTCTGTGTGAGGCTCAGTCCAGTGCTTTGACCTGTCACCCTTCATTGTAGGTGCTCAAGCACCCTTTGCTGAACTGCCCCGAGGCAGAAAGCTAACTCTGCTGTCTCATGGAGGTTGGCTGCCTGGACCCCAGGGATTTTCCTGGCACTGCTCTCTCTGAGGTGGTGATTTAAGACAGACTCACATCCCCTCCAACTTGGACCCACCTTCCACCCGGCTCAGGGCCTCCAAGTTCATTTTCTCTGAGACCCCGCTACTGGCCCCTAGTGGCCATCTCCCTGAAGTGCATGTGGGTCGGTGGGGTAAAGTCTAAACCAAAAACAAAAAGAAATATTGGGGTGGAGTCGATTCTAACCCATGGTAACCCTATAGGACAGAGTAGAACTGCCCTATAGGGTTTCTCAGGATCGGCTGGTGAATTTGAACTGCTGACCTTTTGGTTAGCAGCCAAGCTCTTAAACACTGTGTCTCCAGGGCTCCAGGGTAAGGTCCTGTTGTTGCTAGGTGTGGTTGAATTGGTTCCATCCCATAGCGACCCTAGGTACAACAGAATGAAACACTGCCTGGTCCTGCGCCATCCTCACAGCCATTGGTATGCTTCAGCCCACTGTTGCAGCCACTGCGTCAATCCATCTCCTTGAGGGTCTTCCTCTCTTCGCTGACCCTCTACTTTACCAAGCATGATGTCCTTCTCCAGGGACTGGTCCCTTCTGATAACATGTCCAAAGTATGTGAGATGAAATCTCACTATCCTTTCTTCTAAGGAACACTCTGGCTGTACTTCTTCCAAGACAGATTTGTTCATTCTTCTGGCAGTCCATTGTATAGTTAGTATTCTTCACCAACACCATAATTCAAAGCCATCAATTCTTCTTTGGTCTTCCTTACTCATTGTCCAGCTTTCGCATGCAAGGGATAAGGTCTAGACGTCCGTAACTGGCTAAAGTTTACTGTGTGCCAGGCAGTGCATCAAGTGCTTTACATTTCCCATCTCATTTCATTCTCATATTATTCCCATTTTGTGGATGAGGAATCTGAGGGATTTGTTTTCAAAGGGTCACCTGATAAGTTCCCTACAGACCCCTCTTCCTCTCTTACGCTCTTTCTTGAGGCTTAGAACTCATGATGTGGCTTCTACCTGGCGTGCCTTTTCCCCTACATTTCTTTATGGTCCTCAGCTCTGCGTTGTCCTCTTCCAGGAAGCCCACCCAGAAGTCCTGGGGCCAGGCTAGGTGCTTCCTCTGGGCTCCCATAGCTCCTGTGCTTCCCTCTTGTGAAGCGGAGCTGGCTCTGAACCATATAAGCCTTTTCCCAATCTGTCATCTTCAGTGACTGTGAGCGCCTTGAGGGCAGGGACAAGTCTTTTTACTTTATTATTTCATTCACGAATGTTTATTGAGCACCTCTTCTGTGTTCTGAGCTCAATTTTGAGTCCTGGTGACACAGCAGGGAAGAAAACAGACAAGGCCCCTGTTCTCGGGACCTGCAGTCTTGGGTGGGAGATAGAATGTAACAGGTAAACCAGACCATACAAACAGTGATAAGAGCTGTGAATAAACAGGGGTCCAGTGCCCAGTGCAGGATTTGGCACAGACTCAGCACCAAATTAAATTTGAATTAGAGCTGAAAGACCCCAAGGCCAGCCCAGCTCCTGAAGGGCAGGACCAGCTGCCTCACTGTCCCTCTCCTGAATGGAGAGGAGCTCTTCTAATCCACTTCCTAGCTGTGTGGACTTGGGAAAACTCCTTCACCTCTCCATGCCTCAGTTTTCTTATCTGTAAATTGGGGGTATTACTTGCCTTTTAAGGCTATTCTAAGAATTAAATGTGTTAAAGGCCTGTAAAGTGCTGAGCACAGGGCTTGGCATACAGTCAGTGCTCAGTTAGTGGAAGACAGAAGATGAGGATGAAGAAGATGGAGACCAGGAAAATTGGAGAAATGTTGGCCTGGCTCCCTCCACCCTCGGACTTCTGGGCTCGCTCTGGTGGGCGGACCGTTCCAGGAATGGCCACGAGGTGGCGCCAGAATCCCAGTTAATCGGGACCCAGCCGAGAACAAGAATTGAGGAACAAGTTTAGAGGCTTAGAGAGGCAGTGTAGGCCCCTCCTGCTTGGGATGATTGGAGGAGGACAAGGAGTTACCTGTAATCCAGCCTCTTCCAGCCTCTCTTTCTCTTTAGTTTGTTTTTTGGGGTTTCCCTGTCCGTGCTTGGCTGGGCATGGTGGGGACCCAGAGGACGCAGGAGAGGAAGGAAAGTGTGAGAGAGTCTGTAGATTCCTTGGGGACTAAGGACCTGCTCAAGAATAATTTTCAAAAAGGTATACCATGACCCCATTAAAAAAAAAAAAGTCGAAGATTTTCTTTAACTTATTAATTGACAGGGCATCAGCAAGACATTAAAAGAAGTTCAAAGGAGAATTTGACTTACAGGGATTTCAGTATTTACTGGACAAAATTCTGCATGCTCATGAACAGGAATTGTTCACATTGCTATGGACAGATGTCATTTGCATTATTATCTGTCTTTTTCTACATGTCACCTCTACCTCTACAGAGTTAGAAAGTCAATCAAAGATCATCAAGGCACACACCACTACAGAATCAAATTGTCCTCAGGTCACCTCACTGACTGACACCTAGCCCTCCACTGGAAGGACATCCAATAACCTCTTTTGCCTTTTCCAAGGCTTTGATACATTTTCTTAACTAAACCTTGGGAGTATCAGGATAAACCAGGTAGCAGCTGTTCCTGAGGGGCCAGTTCATGTGGAGATGGGCTGGTCTCTGCTCTTCCGTCATCCCCTTCCACATTCAGGTGACAAACTTCTAACCCCAGCGGGAGCTGGCCTGAGTCAGCACCAGCCAGCAGGTGGCGCTGAGGCAAATTCCGCTCCCTTCTCAGCTGCCACAGGAACTCCAGGGCTGGCAGTTTAGGGGTGGGTCCCAACTTTTGACCATTGCTGGCCTCCAGAAGGAGCCCTGGTGGTGTAGTGGTTAAGAGCTTGGCTGCTAACCAAAAGATTGGCAGTTTAAATCCACCAGCAGCTCCTTGGAAACCCACAGGGGCAGTTCTACCCTGTCTTAGAGGGTTGCTATGAGTTGGAATCGACTTGATGGCAATGAGTTTGATTTTGGGGGGCCTCCAGAAGACCAGATTCACAATTTCAGGATTTCACAGTATTATTTCCTGAGTGAGCTCATCTGCAGTTATGAATTTAGTCATTATTTTAGTCAACAAACACGTGGCCTAGCCCACAAATCCTACTTCTGAGATTCTCCAGACAGAAAATGTATGTCGCTGGCTCATTGACCCTTCCCTGCATGCTAGGTCCAGGATTGTGGGAGGGGGAAGAAAGAAATCTTCCTCCCATCATGGGAGGTGGGGAGTGAGGGTGGGGGCCCCTGCCTCCCACACCATGACTGTAACATCAGGAGGACAGAGGTCACCACAGTGCTGTTGCCAAGCTTCTCAAGAATTTTCTGAAAGTGGAATCTATGAGAAGAAAGAGTGGGAGTACTTGGGAAGCGGATCCTGGGGAAAAAGTCCCCATCTCGGAGCACCTCAGGCCTGCAGACCACGAGAGCTGGTGAGAGTGAAGTAGATAGTGGGTGGGAAGCAGAGCAAGAATTAGAAAGCAGGCAGTGAGGAAGACTCACGAATTCTCAGAGATCTACCTTTCCCTAAGGGAAATTGCGAGCCCAGACAGGCCAGAAGAAGAGCCCCATGCTTTTAGCACAGGGTTGAGTCTCCCTTCCTCTCCCAGAAGCTGGCAGCCTGACCTAGCATTCCAGGAGGACAGCTCGTACCAACAGCCTGGACTTCTTTGCTCTTACAAATTGGGACATGTCTGCGTCATTCCGTCAGGACGGGTTCCTGGGTGTTTTACAAAGGCAATATTTCATTTCCTCAGGTATGTGCTGAGAAACTCCTGGAACTTCTGCTTTGGGGAAGGCTGTGCAGCTGAAAATTGGGCCCCTCAGTGGTCTAGCCAGATTTTCTGGTTTCTTGCTCTGCCAGGAAAAAAAAAAAAAAACTAACCAATGGCCTCCTTTGGACTGTTAAATACTCTGGGATTCTTTAACTTAACACAGAAGAAAAAAAGCCGGTCTTCTCACAATGAATAGGATGGGCACTCAGAAATCCTGTTATTTTGAATATTAGAGGGATTATTTTGCCTCTCATGATGGTGAAGCAGGACATACCTGGAAAGGACAAGGGAATTAGCAGCCGTTCCAATGGTTTGGGCTCTTCCCTTGATTTCCAAAGGGGCTCTCCTTCCTCTTCTCTCCAACATAGGAGAAGTTGGGAGAGTCTCTATAGCTGCCTTTGGTGCCTGAGGTCCCACTGAAGTGTATCTTGGTCACACAGTCTCATTTTGTCATTCCCTTTGTGACTGCTTTCTGGAGATGTTCCAAGTCCAACACATTCTCGTCCTCAGATGTATTAGTTATCTGTTGCTAGGTCACAAACCCAAAGCTTAGCAACTTAAAACAATAAACATTTATCCTCTCACGCAGCATTTGTGGGTTGAGAAACTGAGAGCAGTTTAGCTAGATGGTTTTGGCTCAGATTTTCTCATGAAGTTGTGGTCAAGATGTCTGTTGGGACTACAGTCACCTGAAGGCTTGACTGGGGCTGGAGGATCTACTTCCGAGAGTGCTCACTCACACGGCTGTCAAGTTAGTACTGATTGTTGGCAGGAGGACTCAGTTCCTCACTTCATGGGCCCTCTGATATGGCCGCTTGAGTGTACTCACAACATGGTGACTGGCTTCCCCCAGAATGAGTAGTCCAAGAAAGCAAGGTGCAAGTCGTGATGCCTTTTATGACCTAGCCTTGGAAAACACACACCATCATTCTGACATATCCTATTGGTCACCCAGGTCATCCCTATTTAATGTGGGAGTGGATTACCCAAGTGCATGACTACCAGGAGGTAAGAGTTCCTGGGGGCCATCTTGGAGGGTGGCTACCACCCCAGTTTTCAGGTAAATCTTCAGCAATATGAACCTCATACACTGTGGTCCCATCTCCTGGGACTGTTTCAGTGATCTTAAGCATCTCTTCCAGCCCATGGTGGATTCTATCTGAAGGGAGATGAGGGTGACGCCCAGTGCGGGGCCTGCCAATTTCCCATCAGCTCGCTTCCTTCTTTGCCTTTCCTTCCTGCATCTCAGCACTGAGTTTCAGCAGCAGCACAATTGTCTTCCCCAGGGCTGCCGTAGCTCTCAGCAACAGCTCAGCCTTCAGCATCTCATGGTTTCCTTAGGAAACTGACTGGTTGGGTCCATTTCTCAGGGAAATCTAGTGTGGGACTATAGGGACAACCTCAGACCCATTGCTCTGTCTCCATCTCTCTCTGTCAGCCTGCAACAGTTAAGGTTCTTCTGGAGACCAGTGACAGAAGCCAACTTGGTCAAAAGTGGAATTTAGTGGAAGGATACTGGAGTATGTTACAAGATTGAGGGAAGCTGAAGAGCTGGTCCCAGGAAGGGCAGGGACCAGAGCAATCTTGTAGGCCTTATCAGCAGAGGTCATGGTACCCAGTACCAATGACCTCTGTCTCTGCTCCTATTCCTTGACAGAGAGAATCTAATCGGTCCAGCTTGGGTCAGGTACACACTCCTGGCCCAATTAGCAATTCCTGGGGTGAGGATGGAATCATATCCATGGCTATGTATGAGCGAGGGCAGGTCCTAGGGCAGGTAATGTTGTTGAGGGCAGAGCTACTTGCCAAGAGATGTCTATTCAGGGTAGAGATTTGTTCCATGCAGAAATAAAGTATCTGAGTTATTAGGGAGCTCCAAGATCACATTGCAGCCCCCTCCCTTTTCTAGAATCTCCCTGGGTCTCTGATAGTCACTCAGTTATTCAAGAAGCTTCCTTCTCACTTATTCTTCCCCTCTGAGTATCTAGTCCATAATATGGCATCCAGGTAGGGTTTTGAAAGCCTTTCAAAATGCGGCTCAAAACCCCCTTGCTTCAGAATCACCTGGCAGCTTGTTAAAAATGCAGCTTCTAGGGATTGGGCCTAGGCATCTGCATTTAAACCTGCTCCCCAGGTGATCCTAATGCCAAGCAAAGGCTGAGAACCACCACTTTAAATCTCTTCAGATGTAGTCTCATCCCAGCTCCCCCAAGTCTCACAAACTGGTAGAGCTCTCTGGGAGGCCATAGTCTCACCTCCCTGCATCCCCTCTACCACTGACTGGCCCCGATCTTGTCTCAGCACTCTCCACTGGCCCTCATGTCCCTCTCTTAGTAGGAACACAGCCGTCTGACTGACATCTTTTGTTCTGACCTTACTTTTTTGGTATCATCTTTTCTTTTTTTCCTCCTTTCATTTTCCTTCTGTTCTGATTCCCTCTAATACTTACTTTTTAATTTAATTTAATTTTTAAAACTATTTTATATTTTCATAAAGAACACAAAACTTTTTTTCTGGAGCTAGATGATGAAGAACCGTATAAGGGAATGAATTTCAATTGTCCCTAATCCTAGGGAGTTATTAGTCTCTGTGCAGATGGGCCTAATGAGCACTACACTAGGATTTCTAATTATCCTTAATGAGCTTCCAAAATTCATGGGACATAACAGGGTGAGGTTGATTGTTATCCAAACGGCCTGTGAATCAAGCCTCCTGGTATCCACAGGCTGTGTAGTCCCTGTCCACATTGATGCTGGCCGTGGCCATGGGACTTGCTTTGGCCAATGGAATATCAGCAAACATGACACAAACAGAGGCCAAATAAGCACTTGTGCTTGGGGGTTTGCTCTCCTGAATCTCTCATGGAACCACCCTGGGAGGAAGCCTAGCCTGGACTACCCATGGAGAAGGAGATCTAGCCGTCCCCCTGTCCCAGCTGAGCCCGGCCCCCAGCTGTTCCTCCAACCAATTGTAGCCACATGAGTAAGCCCTTGAAAATCCAGCAGGAAAACAGCGCAGTCAACCCACAGAGTCATGAGAAATAATAAATCATTGTTGTTTTATGCTGTAAGTTTTAGGTGGTTGGTTGCTCAGCAATAGCTGAGACGTAGGGTCACAGTAATAAATACAGGATAGTATTTCTGTGCCATTGTTTCCACCTGATACTCTGGAGCCTCACATAAACCTCCTGTAGGAAAGCAATCCAAAAATTCAGTTGCTTAAAAAGGTAGTTCACTTTGTTTTTTAAGTTGTTGTATAGAAGGTCAGAGGTAGATGGTTGGGGCTGGTGGGTCAGCTCTGCCACCCTCAGAACGGCTCCTCATCTCTGGTAACTGCTGTGGCTCTGCTGTCTTCCCACCAGCAGGCAGGGAGAAGAGTGAGGTGAGGGTGTGTTAGTTTCCCAGGGTCGCCATAACAGAGTACCACCAAGTGGGTGGCTTGTAAGAACAGAAATTTATTGTCTCACAGCTCTGAATTCAGAGTGTCAGTAGGGCCATGTTCTCTCTGAAGGCTTTAGGGGAAGGTCCCTTTCGGTCTCTCCCAGCTTCTGGTAGCCCAAGGTGTTCCTTCGCTTATAGCTGCAGCATAGCTCTACCTCTGCCTCTGTTGTCACCTGGTGTTCTTCCCTCTGTGTGTCTCTCTGTGTCCCTTCTCCTCTTTCTCGGAATACCACTCAGATTGGAATAGGATCACCCTACTCCTGTGTGACCTCTGTTAACTTAATTGATAAGATCTTCAAAGACTCCATTTCCAAACAAGGTCACCGTTTCCTTTTTTAGGTACCAGGGGCTGGGACTTCAATATATCTTTTGGGGGGGACATAATTCAATGCATAACAGAGGGCATGCCCAATTATTTTAAGGGCAGAAGCAGAAAGTGGCACACATTACTTCTATTCACATTCCATTGGCTAGAACTCGGTCACATGGCTTCACCTAGTTGCAAGAAGACTGGGAAATATAGTTGCTAGCTAGGCAGCATGTGCCCAGCTAAAATATGGCTGCTCTTTTTATTAAAGAAATAAAGAGTAACTATCTGAGAATAATAAACAGTTAGTGCCATGATCTGCTTCATCAATAAACATGGCAAATGTTCTCATTAGTAAATATGAGTGCTTCATGGACTGAGTGGTCTTATTTCTCACTGTAAAACAGTAATGGGCAATAAGTTTTTCTGTATGTATTGTTTAGGATGCTTTAGGCCTCAAGTAACAGAATACTCAAGTAAAAGTTGCCTAAAGAGTTAGAAATTTATTATCTTATGAGGTCTTAAGGAGAAGTCTTAAGTTTTTTAATCAGCACTCCTTTCTTCTTTAAATCATTCCATCTTCTGTGTCAGGGGCCCCTCCTTCACGGCTGAACAAAAGGCTAGGTGGCTCCAAGCACCATATCCACAGATAACAAAAACAGTAATAGCCATCATCTGTATTGTGTACTTTGGACACGTTATCAGGAGGGAGCAGTCCCTGGAAAAGGACACCACGCTTAGTAGAGGGTCAGCGAAAAAGAGGAAGACTCTCAATGAGATGGATTGACACAGTGGCTGCAACAAGGAGCTCAAACATAGCAATGATTGTGAGCATGGCACAGGGCCAGGCAGTGTTTTGTTCTGTTGCACATGAGGTCACTGTGAGTTGGAACTGGCTCGATAGCACCTAACAACAGCAAAAACATTTATCAAGTGCTTACTATGTGCCAGACAATGTCTAAACATTTTAGCTGTATTAGCTTTGCAACAGAGTCCCGGTGGTGCAGTGGTTAAGAGCTTGGCTGTTAACCAAAAGGTCAGCAGTTCGAATCAACCAGCCTCTCCTCAGAAACCCTATGGGACAGTTCTACTCTGTCCTATGGGGTCGGTATTTGCTGGAATCAATTCAATGTTTTTTTTTTTTTTGTAACTTTGCAACAACCCTATGAGGAAGTTACAATTATTATTTCCATTTTGCAGATAAGGAGCATAAGGCGCAGAAAGGCCAAGTAACTTGCTCACAGCTAATTAGAGGCAGAGCCTAGCTGTTAACCCAGGTGGTTTGGCTTTTGAGACCCTGCTGTTAACTGCTCAGCTACATTGCTACGGACTGAGTCCCAAGGGAGGAAGGTTTGTGCTAAACTGTCTCTCTCTTTTTTCTTAGAGACTCCTTCCCAGCAGGCCCCACCAGGCTTTCCCTTCTGTCTCGTTGGCCAGAACAAGGTCGCATGCCCACTCCTAACCCAACTGCCAGCGAGGGGAATGGGAACAAATTAGCTTTGCTCAGCCATCATCCCCCAGGACTGGGCACGTTGCCCTCTCACCTGAACTAGATGGGTTTTTAGCAGAAAGCAGGACAAATGTCTGTGTAGATGGTGGAACCTGGGGGTTAACTGGGCCTCCCAGCCCACTGGGATTGAGATGGGTTGGCCCAGACCCCATCTCTTGCCCTCCACAAGACTTCTGGAATTTCTCAAGCTTAATCATCGGGCTCCAGTTTCCTGCTTCTGCTGAATTCTAGCAGCTGCTGCCTTTATTTCTGCCCTGGAATGGACTCAAACGCAGGCTGCAGCCCATTTCTTCTCCCGAGGAACCACGAATAATACCAGGCACTCTGTGAGCAGAATTTCCCTGAAAACTTGTGGGCCTCTGGGATCGTTATAGTGCTGCTCAGCGCACAACTGAAAGCAGCACCAGGACACTGGTCTTGGAAGCTGGGTGGCCACCAGATGTTCCTCACTTATCCTTCATGGCCCCTGCGTCCCCCGCCCCATCTACTCACCGACCCCCCAGGACCCAATCTGATGGCCCCTCAAATTCTGCCGTCCTTCCTCCCTTCATAGCCCCTCTGGCCTCAGTGCTCCTGGGGCCTTCCAATTCTCACTCCCGACTCCAAGCAATTTGGCTGTCTCCAGCCTCTCCTCCCAAATTTACTTTCAGGCCACCTTAACCATGCCAAACCTAACAAGGGGCCTCAGAACAAAAGGGCCTTTCTTTTAATGAAGCAGGATCTACTCCCTTAGAAGGAAGCTGTGGTTAAAAGAACAACTGGACGTGCAAATTTCAGAATATGCTGACTGGCCAAGAGGGCCCTCTGTCGGTGGGTATCTGCTAAGTCTCCTCAGAGTCCTTGGGAACTTCACAGAGAAGGACAGGGTCACTTTCTCAGAACCCAAGAAGGTGAAATCAAACTGCATTAGAAAAATACTGTCCTCCTTGTGTTTTCTAAAGCCCTGTCCTAGAACTGGTGTCTCTGGGCGCTGCTAGGGGCCACCCTGAACAGTTGCCAGGCTCTCTGCCTCTAAGGTTCTGAGCCTTCTTTCAGGACCCTGTTGTGAGCGACTTTGAGAGCTAAAAGAGAAGTGGGGGCGATCCCCTACCCTACTTTTGCAGAAGTCCCAGCAGCCCCCTCCAATATTTCTAGAATCAGGACCAGGATAGCTCAGAACAACATCCCATCTCACCCCAGTCCATGAAGAGGCCCCATCCTGCCCTGACTCCAGGCACACCCGTACAACCTCCCAGCCCAAACCCTGGACGCTCCTAGGGGCCTTGACTGTCTCCTATCCACCCTCAGGGTTTGCTGAAATAAGCGGTCCCATCCTCGGGCTGGGGTCTCAGTCTCAGCGTCCTCACTCACAGGGACCCCATGTGGATTTCCATGACCGTCCTGCACTGGCCCCTGTGGCCAAAAGCCAAACCAAACCTGTTTGTGTTGAGTCAGTTCTGATTCATGGCCACCCCAACGTGTTACAGAGTAGAACTACCCCCTAGAGTTTTCTTGGCTAAAATCTTTACAAAAGCAGATCACCAGGCCTTTCTTCCACAGCACCACTGGGTGAGTTTGAACTGCCAACCTTTAGGCTGGTAGTGGAGAGCAAACCATTTGTGTCAGCCAGGGACCTTTCTCTGGTTGCCAAAAGCAGGACTAGAGCTGAGTTTCAGGAGAAGGAGTGCATGGAAGAAGCTGAATTGTCTGGTTGCCTTGGGGTAGCAAGGAGGGAGGGGTGTGTAAGAGAGAGGAAAGGAGGCAGAGAGAGGAGCCACTGGGCCCTAGCTGGGGTGAACCCCCGCAGCCACCTGGCGTCAGGGTGGCCTCAGGGCTTTTAAGAACAGGAATGTCTCCTGTACTACTTTTGGGTGTGCTGTATCTTTACTAAAAGTTCTGCTCACACACGACCCTGTACTCAGTTGCTCTGGGAGTGGGGAGAAATGTTTCCAACCCTCCTCCTTCATTGGGATCGATTCCAGGGCAGAAATAAAGAGAACAGCTGCAAGAAATCAGCAGAAACAGGAAAGCGGCCATGAGAACATAAACTCTGAGACCCGGCAGAAACCTTGAGAGGTCTTTGTGTAACCACAGTCCCAGATGGGGTCTGCACACACCTCACCTCATGTCTAGGGGCAGAGATGGCGGTTGAAGACTGGGCTATCTTTGGGGCAGATTCCAACCCATGGCGACCCCATGTGACAGCATAGAGCTGCCTCACAGGGTTTTCTTGGCTGTAATCTTCACGGAAGCAAATTGCCTGGCTTTCTCTTGTGGAGCCGCTGGGTGGGTTTGAACCGCCAACTTTTCACCACCAGGGCTCCTGGTGATCTGCTTCTGAAAAATCAGCCACTGAAAGCCCTAGAGATCGCAGTTCTACTCTGACACACATGAGGTGGCTGTGAGTTGAAATCGGCTTGACAGCAACTGGTTGGTAGCCCACAGTCAGGCTGCTGGGGTTTGTGTCCTAACATAGACAGCAAGGGTGCCGTAAAAAATAATAATAGTAATAACACTAAAAAATAATAATAGTAATCAACCCACTGCCGTTGAGTTGATTCCGACTACTAGGGACCCTATAGGACTGAGTAGAATTGCCCCATAGGGTTCCCAAGGCTGTAATCTTTATGGAAGCAGGTTGCTACATCTTTCTCCCACAGAGTGGCTGGTGGGTTGGAACCTCCGCCCTTTCAGGTAGCAGCCAAGCACTTAACCACTGCACCACCAGGGCACCTTCGTGATAGCAATAGCGTCTAACATTTATGAAAGACTTCCCATATGCCAGGCGCTGTTCCAAGCAACTCACCATATTTCATTCTCATAACAGCCCTATGAGGTAGGTTCTGTCATTCCCATTTTATAGATGAGGAAACTAAGGCACAGAGAGGTTTAAATAACTTGTCCACAGTTCCACAACTAACCTATGGAGGTGAAGATTCACACCCAGGCCATCTGGTATGAGCATCAAAGGCCTCTTTGCAGATCTTGGCGTTTTACTAAGTGCTGTTAACAGGTTTAAAGCAGGGAGTGGAAGCTCTGACTTACCTTTTAAAAAGTCACTGAAATACATTGCTCAAAAAATTCTGCGAGTGGTTGGGGACAAACCAGAGGCGCTTGCAGGGCCTGTTCTTCACCCTCTTTCCCTTGTCTCTGAGACATTACCCGGTTAACAAACCCAGAGTCTTGGTGACTGGGACCAGGGTGACTCAATGACAGACGCTGATGGGGGTAGGAGAACCAGGTACTCTCTAGGAAAAAAAACAAATAGCACCAAATCACTGTAATATTAGCTAAATTGAAGAGGAGAAAGATGATCTTTGGAGAGTGGGATTGTGGGTGACTTTATTATTTGTTTTTAATCTGTATTTTTGTCTTTTCTACAGTTAGCTAGCCATCTATCCCTTGTTATTTAAAAAACAGTTAATGAAAAGAAAGAAGAGGGGCCAGAACTCAGTTCCCTTGCTGGTGTTAGCTTTAGCTGGGATAGTCATAACGATGGCTAACCCTCAGAGAGGGTTGGTGGTGTGCATGGCCGTTCCAAGTGCTTTATGTGACATGTATTAAGTCACTGAATCCCCACTAGCCTGGCCAGTGTCACACAGCTGAGGAGCAGCAGGCTGGAGCCCAGCCTCTCAACTACATACTAGGCTGCCTTTCTGGAAATTGTTTCCAATTCCCCTGTGAATGAAAGGCTTGTCCTCCTTCCCTGCCTCCCTCCACAGTGTGAATGGTGACCTCCACTCTATGTTGTGCAAGATTGCTGGGGTGGGGGTCAGAAAGGATGGGGGATACAGAGGAGGCTGGAACAGGAGTATCTGGCAGTTGTTGGAACCCTTAGAAGCCCAAACAAAAACTCATTCTTCTTGCAGGTGGCTGTCTACAGAACCATCAGCCCAGACAGGCTCTGTGCTCCTCAGAACCCCAGGCTCCTAGGTCTTTCATGGTGAGGTGGGTAGAGTTGTTGTTGTGGTTAGGTGCCATTGAGTTGGTTCCGACTCATAGCGGTCCTAGGTACAACAGAACAAAACACTGCCTGGTCCTATGCCATCCTCACAACCACTGCTACGTTTGAGCCCATTGTTGCGGCCACTGTGTCCATCCATCTCATCAAGGGTCTTCCTCTTTTTTGCTACCTTACGAAGCATGATGTCCTTCTCCAGGGACTGGTCCCTCCTGATAACATGTCCAAAGTATGTGAGACAAAGTCTCCCCACCCTCACTTCCAAGGAGCATTCTGGCTGTATTTATTCCAAGACAGACTTGTTCGTTCTTCTGGCAGTCCAAGGTATACTCAATATTCTTTGCCAACACCATAATTCAAAGGCATCAATTCTTTTTCGGTCTTCCTTCTTCATTGTCCAGCTTTAGAATGCACATGAAGCAATTGAAAATACTATGACTTGGGTCAGGAGTACTTTAGTTCTCAAAGTGACATCTTTGCTTTTCAACACTTTAAAGCAGTCTTTTGTAGCAGATTTGCCCAATGCAGTGTTGTTGTAGTTAGGTGCTGTCCAGTCAGTTTCAACTCATAGCAACCCTATATACAACAGAACAAATTACTGCCCAGTCCTGCACCACCCACACAATCGTTGTTATGCTTGAGCCCATTGTTGCAGCCACTGTGTGTGTCAATCCATCTTGTTGAGAGTCTTCTTCTTTTTCACTGACCCTCTGCTTTGCCAACCATGATGTCCTTCTCCAGACACTGATCCCACCTGATAACATGTCCAAAGTATGTGACACATAGTCTCACCATCCTTGCTTCTAAGGAGCATTCTGGTTGTACTGATTCGTTCAGTGGTATATTCAATATTCTTCACCAACACCACAGTTCAAAGGTGTCAATTCTTTTGTTTTCCTTATTCATCGTCCAGCTTTCACATGCATATGAGGAGATTGGAAACACCATGGCTTGGGTCGGGCTCACCTTAGTCTTAAAGGTGGCATCTTTGCTTTTCAACACTTTTAAAAGAGGTCTTTTGCAGCAGATTTGCCCAATGCAATGCCTCTCTTGATTTCTTGACTGCTGCTTCCGTGGGCATTAATTGTGGATCCAAGTAAAATGAAATCCTTGAGAACTTTTGCAACAATCTTTTCACCATTTGTCATGATGTTGCTTATTGGTCCAGTTGTGAAGATTTTTGTTTTCTTGATGTTGAGATGCAATCCATACAGAAGGCTGTGGTCTTTGATCTTTATCAGTAAGTGCTTCAAGTCCTCTTTGCTTTCGGCAAGCAAAGTTGTGTCATCTGCATGTCAAAGGTTGTTAATGAGTCTTCCACCAATCTTGATGTCATGTTCTTCTTCATATAGTCCAGCTTCTTGGATTATTTGCTCAGATGCAGATTGAATAAGTATGGTAAAAGGATACAACCCTGACATACACCTTTCCTGATTTTAAACCATGCAGTATCCCCTTGTTCTGTTCCAACGACTGCCTCTTTGTCTATGCACAGGTTCTGCTTGAGCACCATTAAGTGTTCTCGAATTCCCATTCTTTGCAATGTTATCCACAATGCGTTGTGATCTACACTGTTGAATGCCTTTGCATAGTCAATAAAACAGAGGTAAATTGCTTTCGGCCAAGATTCATCTGATATCAGCAATGATATCCTTCGTTTTTTCACGTCCTCTTCTGAATCTGGCTTGAATTTCTGGCAGTTCCCTGTCGAGGTACTGCTGCAATCACTTTTGAATGATTTTAAGCATAATTTTACTTGCATGTGGTATTAATGATATTGTTCGATAATTGCCTTATTCTGTTGGATCATCTTTCTTTGGAATGGGCACAAATGTGAATCTCTTCTAGTCAGTTCGTCAGGTAACTATCTTCCAAATTTCTTGTCACAGATGAGTGAGCATCTCCAGCACTACATCCGTTTGTTGAAATGTCTCAATAGGTATTCTGTCAATTGCCGGAGGCTTATTTTTCGCCAATGCCTTTAGTGCAGCTTGAACTTCTTCCTTCAATATCATTGGTTCTCGATCATATGCTACCTCCTGAAATGGTTGAACATTGACCAGTTCTTTTTGGTATATCTTCTTTGGATGCTTTCTTCATCGTTCAACATTTTGCCCATAGAATCCTTCAAAATTGCAACTTGAGGCTTGGATTATTATTATTATTATTTTCAGTTCTTTCAGCTTAAGAAATGCCCAGCGTGTCCTTCCCTTTTGGTTTTCTAACTCCAGGTCTTTGTACATTTTCTTATAATACTTTACTTTGTCTTCTTAAGCTGCCCTTTGAAATCTTCTGTTCAACTCTTTTAATTCATCATTTCTTCCTTTTGCTTTAGCTCATCTATGTTGAAGAGCAAGTTTCAGAGTCTCTTCTGACATCCATTTTGGTCTTTTCTTTCTTTCCTGTCTTTTTAATGACCTTTTGATTTCCGCATGTATGATGTCCTTGATGTCATTCCACAACTTGTCTGGTCTTCAGTCATTAGTGTTCAAAGCATCAAAACTACTGTTGAGATGGTCTCCAAATTCAGGTGTGATATACTCAAGGCTGTATTTTGACTCTTGTGGACTTGTTTTAATTTTCTTCAGCTTCGACTTGAACTTGCATATGGCAGTTGCTGGTCTGTTCTGCAGGTGGCCCCTGGCCTTGTTCTGACTGATGATGTTGAGCTTTTCTGTTGTCTCTTTCTGCAGATGTAGTTGATTTGATTCCTATGTTTTCCATCTGGTGAGGTCCACTTGTATAGTCACCAATTATGTTGTTGGAAAAAGGTATTTGCAATGAAGAAGTCGTTGGTCTAGGCTTCGAAGGCCAGAGTAGCAGGGGCAGGGGTTTGGGGACCATAGTTTCAGGGGACATCTAGGGTCAATTGGCATAATAAAATCTATTAAGAAAACATTCTGAATCCCACTTTGGAGAGTGGCGTCTGGGGTCTTAAATGCTAACAAGCAGCCATCTAAGATGTACCAATTGGTTTCAACCCACCTGGGACAAAGGAGGATGAAGAACACCAAAGACACAAGGTAATTATGAGCCCAAGAGACAGAAAGGACCACATAAGCCAGAGACTACATCAGCCTGAGACCAGAAGAACTAGATGGTGCCCGGCTACAACCGATGACTGCCCTGACAGGGAACACAACAGAGAGCTCCTGAGGGAGCAGGAGAGCAGTGGAATGCAAACCTCAAATTCTTGTGGAATACCCTCCTGAAAAAAGACTGGGTTATAGAAGACATCAAGGAGGGAATAAGGAAATTCTTAGAAAGCAACGAGAATGAAAATACTTCCTATCAAAACCTCTGGGACACAGCAAAGCAGTGCTCAGAGGCTAATTTATATCGATAAATGCACACATACAAAAAGAAGAAAGAGCCAAAAGCAGAGAACTGTCCCGACAACTTGAACAAATAGAAAGTGAGCAACAAAAGAACCCATCAGGCACCAGAAGAATACAAATAATAAAAATTAGAGCTGAACTAAATGAATTAGAGAACAGAAAAACAATTGAAAGAATTAACAAAGCCAAAAGCTGGTTCTTTGAAAAAATTAACAAAATTGATAAACCCTTGGCTAGACTGACTAAAGAAAAACAGGAAAGGAAACAAATAACCCGAATAAGAAACGAGAAGGACCACATCACAACAGAGCCAAATGAAATTAAAAGAATCATTTCAGATTACTACGAAAAATTGTACTCTAACAAATTTGAAAACCTAGAAGAAATGGATAAATTCTTGGAAAAATACTACCTACCTAAACTAACGCATTCAGAAGTAGAACAACTAAATAGACCCATAACAAAAAAAGAGATTGAAACGGTAAGCAAAAAACTTCCAACAAAAAAAAGTCCTGGCCCAGACGGCTTCACTGCAGAGTTCTACCAAACCTTCAGAGAAGACTTAACACCACTACTACTGAAGGTATTTCAAAGGATAGAAAAAGACGGAATACTACCCAACTCATTCTATGAAGCTACCATCTCCCTGATACCAAAACCAGGTAAAAACATTACAAAAAAAGGAAATTATAGACCTATATCCTTCATGAACATAGATGCAAAAATCCTCAACAAAATTCTAGCCAATAGAATCCAACAACACATCAAAAAAATAATTCACCATGATCAGGTGGGATTTATACCAGGTATGCAAGGCTGGTTTAATATCAGAAAAACCATTAATGTAATCCATCACATAAATAAAACAAAAGATAAAAACCACATGATCTTATCAATAGATGCAGAAAAGGCATTTGACAAAGTTCAACACCCATTTGTGATAAAAACTCTTACCAAAATAGGAATTGAAGGAAAATTCCTCAACATAATAAAGGGCATCTATGCAAAGCCAACAGCCAATATCACTCTAAATGGAGAGAACCTGAAAGCATTTCCCTTGAGAACGGGAACCAGACAAGGATGCCCTTTATCACCGCTTTTATTCAACATCGTACTTGAAGTCCTAGCCAGGGCAATTAGGCTAGACAAAGAAATAAAGGGTATCCAGATTGGCAAGGAGGAAGTAAAGCTATCACTATTTGCAGATGACATGATCGTATACATGGAAAACCCTAAGGAATCCTCCAGAAAACTACTGAAACTAATAGAAGAGTTTGGAAGAGTCTCTGGTTATAAAATAAACATACAAAAATCACTTGGATTCCTCTACATCAACAAAAAGAACACCGAAGAGGAAATAACCAAATCAATACCATTCACTGTAACCCCCAAGAAGATAAAATACTTAGGAATAAATCTTACCAACGATGTAAAAGACCTATACAAAGAAAACTATAAAACTCTGCTACAAGAAATTCAAAAGGACATACTTAAGTGGAAAAACATACCCTGCTCATGGATAGGAAGACTTAACATAGTAAAAATGTCTATTCTACCAAAAGCCATCTATACATATAACACACTTCCAATCCAAATACCAATGTCATATTTTAAGGGGATAGAGAAACAAATCACTAATTTCATATGGAAGGGAAAGAACCCCCGGATAAGTAAAGCATTACTGAAAAAGAAGAAGAAAGTGGGAGGCCTCACTCTACCTGATTTCAGTACCTATTATACAGCTACAGAAGTCAAAACAGCCTGGTACTGGTACAACAACAGGCACATAGACCAATGGAACCGAATTGAGAACCCAGATATAAATCCATCCATGTATGAGCAGCTGATATTTGACAAAGGACCAGTGTCAGTCAATTGGGGAAATGATAGCCTTTTTAACAAATGGTGCTGGCATAACTGGATATCCATTTGCAAAAGAATGAAACAGGACCCATACCTCACACCATGCACAAAAACTAACTCCAAGTGGATCAAAGACCTAAACATAAAGACTAAAGCGATAAAGATCATGGAAGGAAAAATAGGGACAACCCTAGGAGCCCTAATACAGGGCATAAACAGAATACAAAGCATTACCAAAAGTGATGAAGAGAAACCCGATAACTGGGAGCTCCTAAAAATCAAACACCTATGCTCATCTAAAGACTTCACCAAAATAGTAAAAAGACCACCTACAGACTGGGAAAGAATATTCAGCTATGACATCTCAGACCAGCGCCTGATCTCTAAAATCTACATGATTCTGTCAAAACTCAACCACAAAAAGACAAACAACCCAATCAAGAAGTGGGCAAAGGATAGGAACACACATTTCACTAAAGAAGATATTCAGGCAGCCAACAGACACATGAGAAAATGCTCCCGATCATTAGCCATTAGAGAAATGCAAATTAAAACTACGATGAGATTCCATCTCACACCAACTAGACTGGCATTAATCCAAAAAACACAAAATAATAAATGTTGGAGAGGCTGCGGAGAGATTGGAACTCTCATACACTGCTGGTGGGATTGTAAAATGGTACAACCACTTTGGAAATCCATCTGGCGTTATCTTAAACAGTTAGAAATAGAACTACCATACAACCCAGAAATCCCACTCCTCAGAATATACCCTAGAGATACAAGAGCCTTCATACAAACAGATATATGCACACCCATGTTTATTGCAGCTCTGTTTACAATAGCAAAAAGCTGGAAGCAACCAAGGTGTCCGTCAACAGATGAATGGGTAAATAAATTGTGGTATGTTCACACAATGGAATACTACGCATTGATAAAGAACAGTGACGAATCTCTGAAACATTTCATAACATGGAGGAATCTGGAAGGCATTATGCTGAGTGAAATGAGTCAGAGGCAAAAGGACAAATATTGTATAAGACCTCTATTATAAGATCTTGAGAAATAGAAAAAACGGAGAAGAACACATACTTTTGTGGTTACAAAGGGGGGAGGGAGGGAGGGAGGGAGAGGTTTTTTTATTGATCAATCAGTAGATAAGAACTGCTTTGGGTGAAGGGAAAGACAACACTCAATACAAGGAAGGTCAGTCTAATTGGACTGGACTAAAAGCAAAGAGGTTTCCGGGATAAAATGAAAGCTTCAAAGGTCAGCGGAGCAGGAGCTGGGGTCTGGGGAACATGGTTTGAGGGGACTTCTAAGTCAATGGGCAAAACAATTCTATTATGAAAACATTCTGCATCCCACTTTGAAATGTGGCGTCTGGGGTCCTAAATGCCAACAAGCGGCCATCTAAGATACATCAGTTGGTCTCAACCCACCTGGAGCAAAGGCAAAGGAAGAACACCAAGGTCACACGACAACTAAGAGCCCAAGAGACAGAAAGGGCCGCATGAACTAGAGACCTACATTATCCTGAGACCAGAAGAACTAGTTGGTGCCCGACCACAATCGATGTCTGCCCTGTCAGGGAGCACAACAGACAACTCCTGAGGGAGCAGGAGACCAATGGGATACAGACCCCAAATTCTCATAAAAAGACCACACTTAATGGTATGACTGCGACTAGAGGAATCCTGGAGACAATGCTCCCCAGACCTTCTGATGGCACAGGACAGGAACCATCCCCGAAGACAACTCATCAGGCATGAAAAGGACTGGTCAGCGGGGGGGAGAGAGATGCTGATGAAGAGTGAGATAATTAAATCAGGTGGACACTGGAGAGTGTGTTGGCAACTCTTGACTGGAGGGGGGATGGGAAGATAGAGAAAGAGGGAAGACGGCAAAATTGGCACGAAACGAGAGACTGAAAGGGTTGACTCAATAGGGGGAGAGCAAGTGGGAGAAGGGAGTAAGATGTATGTAAACTTACATGTGACAGACTGATTGGAATGGTAAATGTTCACTTGAAGCTTAATAAAAATTAATTAAAAAAAAATTCATGTGGAAAGACCAGACTTAATGGTCTGACTAAGACTAGAAGGACCCCGGAGGTCACAGCCCCCAGACCTTCTGTTATCCCAGAACAGGAACCATTCCCAAAGCCAACTCTTCAGACAGGGATTGGACTTGACTATGGGGTAGAAAATGATACTGGTGAGGAGTGAACTTCTTGGCTCAAGTGGACACATGAGACTATGTGGGCAGCTCCTATCTGGAGGGGAGATGAGAAGGCAGAGGGGGTCAGAAGCTGGCTGAATGGACACAGAAAATAGAGGGTGGAGAGGAGTGTGCTGTCTTGTTAGGGGGAGTGCAACTAGGAGTATATAGCAAAGCGTATATAAATTTTTGTATGAGAGACTGACTTGATTTGTAAACGTTCACTTAAAGCACAATAACAATTTTTTAAAAAAGTTGGTTTTGCAAAATACTATCATGCGATCTCTGGCCATATTTTCCAACTACTTCTTCTTTTGCATTCCAATCACCAGTAATTATCATTGCATCTTGATTGCATGTTTAGTCAATTTCAGACTGCAGAAGTTGGTAAAAATCTGCAATTTCCTCATCTTTGGTCTTAGCGGTTGGTGTGTAAATTTGAATAATAGTCGTATTAACTGGTCTTCCTTGTAGCCTATGGATATCATCCTATCGTTGACAGCGTTGTACTTCAGGATAGGTCTTGAAATGTTCTTTTTGATGATGAATGTGAAGCCATTCCTCTTCAATTTGTCATTCCTGATATAGAAACCATATGATTGTCTGATTCAAAATGGCCAATACCAGTCTGTTTCAGCTCACTAATGCCTACAATATTGATCTTGATGTATTCTAATTCATTTTTGATGACTTCCAATTTTCCTAGATTCGTGTTTCATACATTCCAGGTTCTGATTATTAATGGATATTTGCAGCTTTTTCTTCTCATTTTGAGTCCTGCCACATCAGCAAATGAAAAGTCCCGAAAGCTTTACTCTGTCCATGTCATTAAGGTTGACTCTACTTTGAGGAGATAGCTCTTATAAAAAAAGAAACAAACCCATTGGCACCTAGTCGTTTCCAACTCATAGTGACCCTATAGAACAGAGTAGAACTGCCCCATAGAGCTTCCAAGGAGAGCCTGGAGGATTCGAACTGCCGACCTTTTAGTTAGCAGCTGTAGCACTTAACCGCTACGCCACCAGTAGCTCTTACCCAGTTGTATTTTGAGTGCCTTCAACTTGAGGGGCTTATCTTCCAGCACTATATCAGACAATGTTCTGCTGTTATTCATAAGGTTTTCACTGGTCAGTTTTTTCAGAAGTAAACCACCAGGTCCTTCTTCCTAGTCTGCCTTAGTCTGGAAGCTCTATGGAAACCTGTCCACCATAGGTGACCCTGCTGGTATTTGAAATACCCGTGGCATAGCTTCCAGTATTACAGCAACGCGCAAGCCACCACAGTATGACAAACTGACAGATGCGCACTGGTCAAGCCTTGAGAGCTAATGTAAATTTCTCTGCTGGATTTTGGACTTATTGGGTGCCTCTTATCCCTTCTTTTCCTCCAATTTCTCCCATTTGTAATGGAAATGTCTGCCTTGTGCCTGTTCCACCAATGTACTTCAGAAACAGATAACTTGTAGTTTAGATTTCATAGGTTCACAGGGGAAGAGGAATTTTATCCTGAATGGAATAGGCCTAAAGTCTTACCCATATTTGATTTAGATGGTTCCGAAGTGAGATTTTGGACTTGGAGTTGATTTAAGACTTTTGGGATGATGTGATGAGGTGAATGTTTTTGATGTATGGTAAGGACATGAATTTTTGGGGGCCAAAGTGTGGAACCTTATGGGTTGAATTGTGTCCCCCCAAAATAAGTGTTGTAAATCCTAACCTCTATGCCTGTGGTTATAATTCCATTTGGGAATGCGTTGTCTTTGTTATGATAATAAGCCAGGATTAGCGCAGAGTGTATTTTGAGTCAATCTCTTTTGAGATATGAAAGTGAGTAAACAAGCAAGCTAGGAAGCAGAGATTGGGAGAGATGCCAAGTCACATGACAATCAGTCAGGAGCAGAAGCTCCTAAGAGACAAGGGCTTTCCTCCAGAGCCAACAGAGAGAAAAATCCTTCCCCTAGAGTTGGCGCCCTGAATTCAAACTTCTAGCTTCCTAAACTGTGAGAAAATAAATTCCTGTTTGTTAAAACCATCGCTTTGTGGTATTTCTGTTATAGCAGCCCTAAATAACTAAGACGGGGGCAATGTCCCAGACCCAGGGCGCAGATTGATGGAGGTGAAGAGTCACATCTGAAGACTTGCTCAGAGTCACTCAGATAGTGAGCACACAAGGCTAATCTTCCACTCTCTGTGGTTTAGGGGTAGGTGTATGTTATGAATTGAGTTGTGTCTCCCCAAAATGTGTGTCACAATCCTAACCTCTATACCTGTGGCTATAATCCCATTTGGGAACAGCCTTTTCTTTGTTATGTTAATAAGGCAGTATTAGTGTAGGGTGTATTTTAAATCCATCTCTTCTGAGATATAAAACAAGCAGATTAGCTAGGAAGGAGGAAGCAGAGATGGGAGAAGATAGATGCCATGCCACGTGAAGATCACCAAGGAGCCAAGGAACAAAAGCTGAGAAGAGACGAGGACCTTCCCCCAGAGCCAACAGAGACAGAAAACCTTCCCCTAGAGCCAGCACCCTGAATTCAGACTTCTAGCCCCCTCAAGTGTGAGAAAACAAATTTCTGTTCGTTAAAGGTACCCACTTGCGGTATTTCTGTTATAGCAGCACTAGATAACTAAGACAGTGTGTGACCTTGTTCTGGCAAACAAGAAATATCAGGACCTACCTCACAGGGTTACTAGAAGAATTAAAGTCATGATTACACATAAAGTGCTTGTAACAGCAACTGGCATTCAGTAAGCATAAATCAATGTTAGGTGCACTGCCCCCTCCCTCTTTGTATTTCAGCTACTTTGGGCACCCTTTCTGTGCCTCAAATCACCATTTACGAACAATTAAATAAATATATATGTTTTCCGCATCCCTTGCAGCAGATCTAGCCATATGACTAAGTTCTAAAAAAAAAAAAAATTTGTTCTAGCCAATGGAATATAAGTAGAAGTGGTTTGTGCAATTTCCAGGAATTGTTCTTCAAAGGGAGAGGTTTTGTCTTTCCTCTTCCCTTTCCTTTTTCCTGTTTGATGAAATGTAGGCATGACGGCTGGAGCTAGAGCAGCCATTTTGAACCATGAGGCAAAAACTGAACGTGGAAGATTTTGGAGCAACAAAATAGAAAGAGCCTAAATTCCTAATAATTGTGGTTCCACTATACCAGCCCTGGACTGCCTTCCCGGACTTAAACATGAGGGAGAAATTTCTATCATATTTGCTTTGTTGTTGGTAGCTGCTATTGAGTTGGCCCCCACTCGTGGAGATCCCATGCCCAATGGAACGAAGTGCTGCCTGGTCCTGTGCCATCCCCATGGTTGGTTGTAGATTGGACTGTTGTGATCCATAGAGTTTTCATTGGCTGGTTTTCAGAAGTGGATCACTATGCTTTTCTTCCTAGACCATCTTAGTCTGGAAGCTCTGCTGAAACCTGCTCAGCATCAAAGCAACACACAGGCCTCCACTGACAGATGGGTGGTAGCTATGCATGAGATGCGTTGAATGGGAATCAAACCGTGGGTCTCCTGGGTGGAAGGTGACAATTCTACCACTGAACCACCAATGCCTCTCTGTCTTATTTAGGCCCATTTTATTTTGGGCATCCGTCAGAGCTAGAAGGAATTTAGACTAATACAGGAGAAGAACTTGCTTGACCTGGGGGCATCCCACCAGTGTTTCTCAAAGTGTAGATGGCCGACTATCTGAACAAGAATGAGTATCCAAGGGTTCCATCTCAGCCCAGCTGAATTATATTCTGGAGTTGGGGTTCTGGGGGGTTCTGGCACAAACTCAAATTTGAGAACACTGTATTTCATTCTATTTCCTCTTGCAAGTCTTAAAAAAATCACTCTGATCCCTGGGGTAAAATAAATGCAGGTGGAACCCAGGGGCCTAACATAGCAGGGAACTTTGGGAGGCAGGGCTCAAGACTCTGGGACCTCAGGTAACCTGCACCATCCCCTGAGGAGGCAGCTCTGCCCCCGGTGGTTCTGAATGGTGGGAGAATCTGCAGTCTCCATAGCCCAGCCCTCAGACCTGGCAGGTGCTCCAAATCTTGCTGGAATCATGTGAGGTCCCAAGAGTCTATGGCATGTGAGATGCCCTTATGGAGTCTGGGACAAGCCTCAGCAAGAAAATCTCAGCTCGGGAGCCAGGATTTTGGTTCAAAGCTGTACCCCCTTCTGCAAGCCACTATTCTCCGTTTGAGAAACAGTACTTGCCTTTGGTAGATGGATGAGCTCCAGGATATCCTGGAAGCTTGACATGGAGAACCCGGGGGCCATGTGGTGAGAGCTGAGTGCTGTCTGACCTTGCCACAAAGTCAGCTGTACCCAATAGCATCTGTCATCCTGGGGAGAAGGCACACACTGAGAAGGACTGAGCTCAGGCATGTTCTGAAGCCCCGGTGAGCTGCCTGAGCAGGTGGCACATTACCCAGAGTCCCTTCTCAGGCTGCCCAGCTGCCCTCCCTCCACCCACACCTAAAAGGCAGGTCTCTAGGGCCAGCTGACCAAGGATTAAAAACTCGAGTGTGTGTCATGCAAAGAACTCTGTTGGACACTAGCAGCAATGCTTGGTAAAGACTGGAACTCACGGCAGAAGCTCCAGCAGGCACCCAGGGCCCTTGGCCTCTCAGTATCCCTTGGGGAGACAAGATGGGGCAAGGCCAGGCTAGAGGACCATGGGCCTTTTCATAGGCAAGAATGAAAATGACCTTGAGGGCAATGGAATGGGGAGAAGGAATATTTTGTGCTCAGATTCTAAGCAGTCTGAACTTAAGTATCAGCTGTTTAGGAGTGTGCTGGCCTAGAGGCCTTTGACCAGCTGCCTTACCCACCCTACCATTATCCCCTGGGAAGCTGAGTTCAGGCACAGCTTCTCCTTCAGGGAGAAAAGCCACTGGTCCCAGCTTGCTAGTTGCCAGGCAACCCAGGATGAGTCTCCGAGGTCATTTCTGAGACAATTCCGAGCTCTCTCCACAGCCTGTTAACAGATGGTTCTGCAAGCAGCCAGCCCCAGCCAGAAATCGATTGCTGTGGCATTGCTGCCTGTCTCCAGGAGTGACAGTGAAGGGAAATCTTTCCAGGCCTGCAACAGTACACTTTGTTATCCACTTTGCATGGAAGGAGAGGCAGCCCAAGGTCAGGCTCTACGTCAGCTCACGGGCAGTGGCTGATGGTCTTGCAGTTGGGCAGGGCCTTGGAAGGAAGGAGAATAGAAGATTGGTGACGAGGAGGTAGGTCAATGCTTATGTGGTTGGAAGTCTCCTAATGGGCCCAGATTGCAAGAGAATGTCTGTCCCAAGTGATGGTTCACCAAAAGGCACTCCCTGAAAGGAAACCAAAACCAAAACCAAACCCAGTGCAGACAAGTCGATTCCGACTCATAGCGACCCTATAGGACAGAGTAGAACTGCCCCATAGAGTTTCCAAGGAGCACCTGATGGATTCGAACTGCTGACCCTTTGATTAGCAGCTGTAGCACTTAACCACTACGCCACCAGGGTTTCACCCTGAAAAGAAGCCCTTAATAATCAGGCGATGCCATCGTCCGTTCCTCTGTGTTTTAGGACCTGGGCAAAATTTGAGAAGATGCACCAACTTCAGTGAAGCCTTACCTTTGATACTTCTGATTGCACTGAGACTTAAATTTTAAGAAGCCTTGGTGGTGTAATGGTTAAGCACTTGACTGTTAACAAAAAAGTTGGTGGTTCAAACGTGCCCAGCTGCTCTGCAGGAGAAAGACCTGATGATCTGCTCCTGTAAAGATTACAGCCTAGAAAACTCTGTGGGGCAGTTCTACTCGGTCACGTGGGGTGTCTATGAGTTGAAATTGACTCGATGGCACCTAACAACAACAATTGCAATGAGACTTAAATTTTAGGCCAAGAAATTAGACCATTCACAGGAATTTTCCTGTCCCACTATTCTGATCTCAGGTAACGTTAACCAACATTTGGCTATTATTCCCTGGGGACAGAAAAAATTAGGTCGTGACTCTTAACTCATTTGAAGCAGTTTCAGGGGTGACATCCAGCATGACTTCCTTACCTATTTGAGGCACGAAGTGTCTCAATTTTCTAAGAGAAATGTTAAACAGCAAGTTAGCGTTTATTTTTCCCTCTCCAAGGACAAATTCCCTTAAGAATTTTGCAAACATCACAGGTTCTCTTTCCCCTTGTTGCAATATGTATGATTTATCTTCTGGCTTAACTTAATAGTCACAGTTTGTTCATTCCATGTGCTTCCCTCGAGGAGGACAAATCTGTTACACGGTGATATCCATGGGTTCTGAGAGTCTCCCATAAGCCACAACTGGTCAAGAACTTAATTAATGGGCCCATGAAAACAGTGGCCATGGAGACAGGGATGGAGGGTCTGCCTGGGCTCTACAGCATGGGCTTCCTCTCACCATCACCTCTGAGTGGCCAAACCTTAGCACCTGGTGACATCTTGATTACATCAAACCCATTCCTTCATGGAGGGGCAGCAATGTGTCCATCTTGCAATAGGTCCTTATTGTAGATTTGGATTTGTTCTTCCATCTTCCTTTGGCCAGCACCTTACTGAATACTGCTGTTATGGTGTCCCACTCAGCATCGCCTCCCACCAAGGAGCTCATGTTTCTGTGAAGATATATGACAGTGGGCCAGTGCCCATGGGATTTGCGGGTCTTTCCTTGTACCTACCACCTAGCATTGTTGTTGCTGATGTTAGCTGCCATGGAGTCGGCTCCTGATTCATGGTAACCCCATACACAATGAGATTGGAGCGTTGTGATCTATAGAGTTTTTAGCGGCTGATTTTCAGAAGCAGATCATCAGTTCCTTCTTCCTAATCTGTCTTAGTCTGGAAGCTTTGCTGAAACTGTTCGGCATCATAGCAACATGCAAGCTTCCACTGACAGACGAATGGTAGCTGTGCTTGAGGTATATTGGCCAGAAATCACACCTAGGTTTCCACATGGAAGGCAAGAATTCTACCACTGAAACACTACTGCCCTTTCACCCAGGCTAGGTGGGCTTCATGCATGGTGGAATGCCCAGTTGAAGGCTTAGTTATGGTCTCCTGGTTGTGGTATATGTCCTGGACCCGTGACCAAATTATGATGCTGTTTTTCCTGGAGTCAGAATGGGTGGGTCTGGGAAATGGAGGATGGAGGTAGGAGTGGTACATATTTAGTCTTAGTACCCAGGAGAGGACTGGTTGCATCAAGAGATAAAAAAAATGATTCCTCTGAAGTTGGAGCCAAGGCTGTCACCAGCCATTGAGAAAGCAGGTAACAATGTGGATTATCGTGTTGGCTGTGGCGTTGACCATGACTATCAGAAGGACACGGAGACTGCTATAAAGCAGAGGCTGGGAGGGGTTCAGGAGAGAGTCCAGAGGATTATTTGGGACACCTTGTTACTCCATGTCCAGTGTTGAAAGTAAATGGAGGACTCCCACCCTACACGGCAGAGCCAGCCAAAAGCTCAGAGTCTTCAAGAATGAAGGGTTGAGTTATGAATGAATCTTGGGTTGGGTTATGAATGAATCTTGCCACATGCAGTGCTGGCTAAAGGCAAAAATAACATTTGGAGGTAATACCAGAGAGGAATACTGCCCCCTTAGTGGCCTGTGGAGGGTGCCAGGGATAGACTGGGACAGACCCTAAGGACAGTCAGAGGGAACCTGGCCAGATCAATCCAGCCTCTTCTAGAGTAACCCGTGACCCCAAGTCCTTCCAGCTTCTCCTCCTCCTTCTCCTGCCTTAGTGCCCTGTTGTTCTCTTCCTGTGGGAAGGACAGCAGCCACTGGCCCTATAGAACAGTTTAATCTGGTTCCCTCCCACCAGAGAACCCTGCTCCCTTCTGGAGGAGACCCCATAGCAACTTTTGGAAATGGTATATAATAGTGTATTGGAGCTTAGATCAGGAGTCTGATCTCCTAGATTCTATTACAGCTCAGTCACTTACTAGGGGTGTGGGGAGTATGTGTGTGCATGCGTGTGCCCATGTGCAAGTTACTTAGTCTTTCTGTGACCTCAGTTTCCTCACCTATAAAGTGTGTGTGTGGGGGGGGGAAACAGTATCTAACTCTTATGAGTTGTTGTCAAATGTAAGCAGAAGTAAAACCACTCGTCAATAAAATGAGACTACTGATACTTGCAGCAACACGGATGAATCTCAAAAAATTATGCTGAGTGAAGGCTGCCTCGGGTTTGGGAGCAAGGATGACTGGGAATTGAGTAGGAAGAGGCACAAGGGAACATTCTAGGTGTTGAAATGTTCTGTATCCTGATGAGGTGCTGGGTGACATGAATGTGCGTATTTGCCAAAAGTCTTCTAATGGTACACTTAAGATTTGTGTCTTTCACTGTGTCTAAATTTTACCTAAAAAAAAAAAAAGAACCATGAACAAATAAGTGTACTAATATCTGCAACTTTCATCAAAAATAAGATGCATTGATGGGTATATAGAGGAATAAAACAAACAAAAAAACCAAACTCATTGCCATTGAGTCAATTCTGACTCATAGTGACCCTATAGACAGAGTAGAACTGCCCTATAGGGTTTCCAATGAGTGGCTGGTAGATTTGAACTGCCAACCTTTTGGTTAGGAGCGGTAGTTCTTACCACTGTGCCACCAGGGCTTCTATAGAGAGATGTTGTTGTTAGGTGCTGTCAAATTGGTTCCAACTCATAGCCACCCTATAGGACAGAGCAGAGCTGCCCCATAGGTTTCTACCAGAGCAGATCTCGGGGTCTTCTCTCCAGATGAGCCACTGATGGGTCCAAACCGCCAAACTTTAGGTTAACTGCTGCACCACTGGTATGCTAGTCTACATAAGGAACAGAATGAATTTCTCAGGGGTGTGATTTATTTTCTCCTGCTCTCTGTGGCACCACAGCAGATTTCCTTGCAATCCCCGGCGGGTGGAGAATTGGGTTTTTTTTTGGCTTACCCTTATACTGACCTTGGGGTCTCTTACCAGGTTCTCCTTCTTGGTTAGGTCCTGGGCTTCTGAGATCATCAAAACTGAAGACTGTGTGTAGCTCTAGACCATGGCTTACTTCTCTTATTTCAGTTTTCCCTTGGATTTTGCCTGATTATTTATTATTAGCTTGTCAGCTTTTTCCGGAAAGATGTTGTTAGGAAAGTGCTTATCAGAAATTGCATGCTCAAAGACTTATGTTAATTGGCAAAGTAGTTAATCAGTAAAAACAACTTACATGTTGAACAAAAGGGAATTATTGAGTAAATTATGATATTACATATGACAATTCGCCTGTGTATTTGCTAAAATACGCTTTATGGCAGAGACTGCTAGACATCCACCAAAATCTCTTCTCTCTTTTTTCATTAGTAGCAGAGTCATTTAGCTGCTCATCTAGAGACTGCATTTCCCAGCCGCCCTTGCAGCTGGGTAAGGCTATGGGACAAGTTATTGTCGATGGATATGAACGGTAGTAACACGTGTCACCTCCAGGTATGGGCCTTAAAACTTTGGGTGCACTCTCCTTCATGCCTGTTTCGCTCCCCTTAGGCTAGAACATGGCCTATGCTTTGATCGTGTAGAGGAGGACAACACGTTAGGGGATAGCAGAGAAAAAAGATGAAAGGGACTGGTCACTGAGTGACCAACACAGCGGCCCCAACACCTGGACCACCTATCACAGGATTAATACGTGAGAAAAAAATAAACTCCTATTAAGTCACTGTATTTGGGGTATCTTTGTTAGAGCATAAGGTCTCTGGAAGGCACAAATGGCTTGTGCTTGACTGGTAATCTAAAGGTTGGCAGTTCAAACCCACCCAGTGGTGCCACGGAAGAATGGCCTGGCAATCTGCTTCCGTAAAGATTATAGCCAAGAACACGGTGGAGCTCAGTTCTACTCTGTAACACATGGGGTCACCATGAGTTGGAATCAACTTGACAGCCATGGGTTTGGTTTAGTTTTGGGTTTTGTTAAAGCACCTGTCATGGATTGAATTGTGTTCCCCCAAAATATGTGCCAACTTGGCTAGGCCATGATTCCCAATATTGTGTGGTTGTCCTCCATTTTGTGTAATTGTCTTATGTGTTATAAATCCTAATCTCTGCCTGTGGTTAATGAGGCAAGATTAACGAGGCAAGATTAGGTTATGTTAAAGAGGATTAGGGTGGAATGCAATACCCTTACTTGGGTCACAGCTGTGATCTGATGTAAGAGGAGTTTCCCTGGGGTGTGGCCTGCATTACCTTTTTATTTTACGAGAGATAAAAGGACAGAGAAGTGAGCAGAGAGAGCAGGACCTCCTACAACCAAAGAAGAGCCATGAGGGGAGCATGTCCTTTGGACCTGGAGTCCCTGTGCTGAAAACATCCTAGACCCAGGGGAAGATTGATGACAAGGACTTTCCCCAGGGCCAACACAGCAAGAAAGCCTTCCCCTGGAGCTGATGCCCTGAGTTCAGACTTCTTGCCTCCTAGACCGCGAGAGAATAAATTTCTGTTTGTTAAAGCCATCCACTAGATAACTAAGTCAGCCTCAGCGTTTTCCCTAATACATACAGACTTAATGATGCTCCCATCTCACGGAAATGTCCCATCCATTGACCCTTGTTCTTATCAACTTCTAATCTTCACATCTTTTTGGGTCTCTTCTAGATTCCATGGTTTATCATTATAATCACAGCCTTGTGACTACCCTTAAGTGCTCATCCCCTCTCTGAATTCATCTCGGCAAAACCCATCCTTCTTAGTGCCTGTACTCAAGTATCTGAAGATCACAGGCATCTCAAACTTAAATGTCCAAATGGAACTCTGGATTTCCTGCCCCTCTTTCCTGTTCTCCCTCTTCCTCAAATGAGTAAAAGACACCACCTCCCACCCAGTCACAGTTTTCCTCGATTCCTCCCTTTCTCTCACTCCTAATCTTCAGCCTTTCAGAGAGTCTGTCTTTGTACCTCTAGAATACACAAGTCCACATCAGCCCCAGCCCCACCGTAGTCCAGGCTGCCATCACCTCCTACCTGCACCATACACTCATCTCCTTACTTCCCACTTCCACTCCAGAACTACCTTTAGTCAGTTCTCCATACAGCCCAAGTAATCCTGTAAGAGCACAAACAGTTAATAAAACTACCTTGCTTAAATCTGTGGATACTTTCCCAAAGCACTCCAAATGAAGTCCAACTTCCCCCTCTGGCCTATGCAGCCTGTGCCTCTGACCCTCCCCTACCTTGCCTGGGCCCCTTGCTTGCCAAACTCCAACCACAAAAGGACTCTCAGGTCCTCAAAAATGGCACAATCCTGCCCATCCCATTGACTGGAGTGTTCTCCCTACTGTTCTACATGGTTGGCTCCCTCTAATGCTCCAGCCACAGGTTAAATATTACTTCTCAGACAACACTTCACGTTCCACTCATTCTAGAGGTTTCCCTCCTATCATTGCCTATCTTCTCCTTCAATGCACTTGTTAGCTGCTGCAGAGTTGGCCCCTGACTCATGGCGACCCCACATACAACAGGATCAGACCATTGTGATCCACAGGGTTTTCGGGGGCTGATTTTAGGGAGCAAATCACCAGGCCTTTCCTCCTAGTCGGTTTAGTTTAGAAGTTCCACTGAAACTTGTTCAGCATCACAGCAATGTACAAGCCTCCACTGACAGACAAGGGGTGGCTGTGCTTGAGGTACATTGGCCAGGAACTGGACCTGGGCCTGCCTCATGGTAAGTGAGAATTCTACAACTGACCCACCGCTGCCTCCTTTAGCACAAATGTGCCAACGTGTGCACTTGTTTATTGTTCATCTCCCCCACCAGACTGTGGCCAGTTTTGCCTGTGCATGAATGGTGAAGTTGTGGCGAATGGAAGCCTATTTTAGCTGTAGGATTTTTTTTTTATTGGGCTGTCATCTAACCAGCCAGGCCCCCAAGGGCGCTCACAAGCAGCTGCAGGACACTGGATGCTGCAGGGATCAATTATTTAGGATGTGAACTTCAGAGCAGTGGCTGAATTTTTTAAATGTGTTTTTTAATGGAAATAAAATTTACATATAGTAAAACGCACAAATCCTAAGTACAAAATTCAATGCATTTCAGTAACACGCCATCAAGATATAGAACACTTCCATCACCCCAGAAATCCCCTCCTGCCCCCTTCCAGTCAATCCCCTGCCCCGTCTGGCAACTACTGTTGGCTGGTAGCTGAATTTTTTATACCCTGTTCAGGCAAGGACAGAGACTGTGGCTATGATGTTCCAGCCAATCCACATATCTTGACACCACTATTTTCACCAATTAGGCCCATTTTTAGTATTCAGTGCGCTAGCTGGCACAGCCTCTGGGGTCGATGGGAAATAAAATGGCCTGAAGCTCAGTGGTGGCCAGGACTGGAGCTGGGCCCTTCTGGCTAATGAGGGCTGATGGCTGCCACTCCCTCCCCTCTCAGTGTACATTCTCGATCCGGAGAACAGTCTTCACTGGAGCAGAGCTTAAACTAATACACAATGAAGACCACACTGTTTATGTTGGAATTCAGATGGCACAGCAAAGTGATGCAGGCTAGGCAAAAGGGACCTTGGGGGGCTTGCTGGCAGACCTGGAAAACCAGCTAGTGGATCCAGAGCAGGTGGTCTGCTGAAATGGTGAATCTGGCGACTGCAGCTTCTGGGCAGGCTGGGGCAGACCGGGGCAGACCTGCAGGCCGTCAGATGGAACCCACATCAGCTCCCTTTCACTGCCCTGCATTAGCACACAGTCTTCTCCGAACACCTGCTCCCCTGGTTCCAGGGCCATCTCTGAGCTCCTCTCCCTCCTTCTACAACACAGAGTGGTACCACTGGGATGCAGTATGAGAAACAGCTGCAGAGATGCCTGGCCAAGGCTGCCCTCTGCTCTCTTTCCTCAGCCCTCAGACTTTTCATCTGGACTCAGGCACTCCTGCTCTTGGTTCAGTTCTCCTGGTCCTCTTTCCTGAACTCCTTCTCTGGGGCACCCCGAAGACTAAGTAGATGGGTTTCAACTGTCCACAAGTGCTCCCTTCTACACCCTACCCTTTCCCTGAGCACACAGAGCAGCACACAGTGGGACTACAAAAAAAGATTCTTTGACTGAAAATTGCTTTCCTGGCTCCCACACAATTCCCCTTTATTGGATGTGTGATATTCGCAGAAATCAGAAATTCCCTGTTGCAGATGACGTGACGCGGCTGAGTGTGAGTGTCTGCCTCACTAGCCCAGGTTCTTCTAGGACCAGGCTGTGTGTCCCTCCCCCAATGCCGAACACACACACACACACACACACACACACACACACACACACACACACACACAGAGCAGGTGCTCCAGGCCTATTTGCTGAATTGCATGGAGGCAGCTAAGCCTTGGTTTCCTTGTCTGTAAATAATGGGGCATTGTCAGATATTCTCCATTTGCCAGTACAGGTCCACTCTTCACCTATTTCCATTCTACTCTGGGTCCCTGGAGGCTGACTTCCCAAGGCTACAGCTCTCACTAGGCTTCAAGACCTCCCCTTGCTCCTCAGGCAAGGCAATGAAAGCTTCTGCTGCCACTAGCCCCTCAGTGCTTCAACAGCCCTTCTTGGTTCCTCCAACTCTGCCTACAACATTGTAATAGTCCCCTTTTCAATTACCCATTTGAGTGTGCCATCTGTTTCCATCCAGAGCTCTGACTGTTGTGATAATTGGTACGAGAATAGCTCTGGGAAACAGATCCTTGGATGGAATTCCGGAATTGGGTTGCTCACATATCTTGAATGAATCTGTTGATTACTGTGCGAATAACCTCCTTGACAGGGGGTAACGGACAATGGTAATCTGCAGCATGCGGTAACATCACCGTTACTCAAATTATGACCAGTGGAGGCATGAGATGGCCTGTAAGATGTTGGAGATGAAGTGGCGATGGCACTTCGTCACTATGGTGACAGAAATGATTACAAAGATTGTGAGTGGGCTTCTGACTCTACATCTGACTGCCCTAGGAAACATACACAAAGAAAAGTGCAGGTTGAAAGCCTTGAATTCCCAACTCAATACAAAGGTGGAAAATCAGAGAACCCCTAGGGTAGCTCTAAAGAAATATTTCATCTCCAGTAGCCACAAGGCAGATATGGCTGAGGACCAAGTCTAGGGTCTGACTCTAAGGATTACAGAGCTGTAGAGTCAATTAAATGTGCCACGATGTCTCTCATGCTAATGGAATGGCGATGATTAGGAAGGAGTGGGACTTTAACATGGGATGGGGACATCTGGATAGAACTTCAAACCCCAAACACCCCATGAATCTTCCTTGGTGGAGTCAGCACTCCCCTTTCTGCGGTCTGACGAAACCAGCCTTTCCTAGCACAAAACACATTCAATGATTTCACCAGGGGCAGTTACCTCATAAGGGGATACTGATTTTCCTTAGGATGCATCCCTATCAGCCCTTGCCTCCAGGCCTATCATGAGAATTTATCCCAGTATAGCCCAATCAGAAAAGTATAGGCCTACTCTGGAAGGAGACAGTTTACACACTGAAGAAATTGCAGTATCTTGCCAATTTGTATTGACAGAAGCCTGGGTAGCATCTAAGGCTGTTAGAACTAGGAAGATAACATATAAGATTAGATCAGGCCAAATTTATTGACATGGGTGAACATACTCAGGATTGAGGATTGTGTTGACTTGAGCACCTGGGAGTAGCATTAGCAGTCTGTTAGTTGGTTAATTAGAACCTGGACTCAACAGTGACCTACAATCAAAGAGACTGAGATACTGGAACTTATCTGGCAGACTGTGGAAAAAGGCTGAGGGAGATGGGAATGTTGGAATGTATCTACCCTGCTCAATCATCCCTTATCCATATTTCCCAGAAAGTTCTGTGGTAGCTGTCCTCTATAGGCTGAAGATAATGACAGGAGATGTCACAGTGGAATTTGGCTTTCTGCTTTCAGTGGTAATAAAAGACCCCGCAGTGGTAGGAGTCAAGTGGCCACAGAGACAAGGCTCTTATTTATTTATTAATGATAAAGCTCGGGGAAGGAGTGGTAATCCACGCTTTGACCCACATGGATCAGTGCCAAGGCCAATTGATCATGGTGTCCCTAGGAATGATGTAATTGGGAGGTCTATCATCTATATTAAGTTGCCCTAGTGAAGATTCATTGCTTCTTACCTTACTCCCAAAACCCCTTGACTAAGGGGAAGATTAGTCTCTTTGAGAAAGGACTCTACAAAGCCACCACAAATGTGTACTGTAAACTCCCCTAAGCCTTCTCCAGCAGGACCTATGATCCACTTAAGAAAAAGGGAAATCCTGGATTTGAACTGATGTTAATTCCTAGAGATTCAAATGTCGCCATGGTCCACCAGTTAGAACGGGGGGTCATGTAAGTCAGGTGATAAATGGAGTCTTGGCTTAAGTGGATCCAGTGGGACCACAGACCCATCCTATATCTGTATATTAACTGGCAGAATCCCCTTACTGGTTTTCTGACTCAATGGGTGAGGGCTCTTATGATTGAAAGGGCCAAATGGAAGACCCTGAATTGCTCCTTTACCACCATCAAAATAGTAAACCAAAGGCAGTACTGCATCCCTAAGGGAATTTCAGAGATTAGGTGTCACCATTAAAGATCTGAAAGATGTAGAGATGGTCATTCCTTTTATAACTGAGTTTAACTCACTTATTTGGCTGGTGCAAAAACCAGCTTGGTCTCGGGGAATGGCTATAGATTACTGTTAATTAGGTGTAATGCCAATCACAGCTGTGTTTTCAGATGTGGAATTTTTACTGGAACAAGTCAACACAACTCCTGACCTGGTGTGCATCTTTGACCCCCAAAATACTTTCTTTTCTATTCTGCTACATAAATATTATCAGAAATCATTTGCTCATATAGCAGGGACAGCAGTACACCTTCACTCAATTACCTCAGAGCTTTATCTACACTCCTGATTTCTGTCACAATATAGTCCAAGCGATACTGATCATTTTGATATAGTTCAGAACAGTATACTGGTCCATTGCATTGATGACATTATGCCAATTGGGCATAGCAAGCAGGAATTTGCAAGCACTCTAGATGCTTAGTAAAACATACGTATGCCAAAGCAAGGGTGACAAATCTCACAAAAATTCAGGGGCATATCTTGTTAGTGAAGATGGAAGGAATACACAGAGTCATCATATCAAAAAGAATTAGTTGATGTTCAACCATTTCAAGAGATAGCATATGATCAGGAACCGATGGTACTGAAGGAAGAAGTCCAAGCTGCACTGAAGGCATTGGCGAAAAACAAGACTCCAGGAATTGATGGATTACCAGTTGAGATATTTGAACAAATAGATGCAGTGCTGGAAGTGCTCACTCGTCTCTGCCAAGAAATTTAGAAGACAGCTTCCTGGCCAACTGACTGGAAGAGATGCATATTTATGCCTATTCCCAAGAAAGGTGATCCAACCAAATGTGGAAATCATTGAACAATAGCATTAATATCATACACAAGCAAAATTTTGCTGAAGAGCATCAAAAAGCAGCTGCAGCAGTATATCGACAGGGAACTGCCAGAAATTCAGGCTGGATTCAGAAGAGGACTTGGAACCAGGGATATCACTGCTGATGTCAGATAGATCCTGGCTGAAAGCAGAGAATACCAGAAGGATGTTTACCTGTGTTTTATTGACTATGCAAAGGCATTCAACTGTGTAGATCATAACAAATTATGGATAACATTGCAAAGAATGGGAATTCCAGAACACTTAATTGTGCTCATGAGGAAACTTACATAGATCAAGAGGCAGTTGTTCGGACAGAACATGGGGATACTGATTGGTTTAAAGTCAGGAAAGGTGTGTGTCAGGGCTGTATCCTTTCACCATACCTATTCAATCTATATGCTGAGCAAATAATCCGAGAAGCTGGACTACATGAAGAACAGGGTATTAGGACTGAAGACTCATTAACAACCTTAGTTATGCAGATGACACAACCTTGCTTGCTGAAAAGTGAAGAGCACTTGAAGTACTTACTGATGAAGATCAAAGACCGCAGCCTTCAGTATGGATTGCACCTCAACATAAAGAAGATGAAAATCCTCACAACTGGATCAATAAGCCACATCATGATAAATGGAGAAAAGACTGAAGTTGTCAAAGATTTCATTTTACTTGAATCCACAATCAACATCCATGGAAGCAGCACTCAAGACATGAAAAGATACATTGCATTGGGCAAATCTGCTGCAAAGGGCCTCTTTAAAGTGTTGAAAAGCAAAGATGTCATCTTGAAGACTAGGGTGCGCCTGACCCAAGCCATGGTATTTTCAGTCGCATCATATGCATGTGAAAGCTGGACAATGAGTAAGGAAGACTGAAGAAGAGTTGACGCCTTTGAATTGTGGTGCTGGCAAAGAATATTGAATATACCATGGACTGCCAAAAGAACGAACAAATCTGTCTTGGAAGAAGTACAGCCAGAATGCTCCTTAGAGGCAAGGATGGCGAGACTTTGTCTCACATCATTTGAACATGTTGTCAGGAGGGATCAATCTCTGGAGAAGGTCATCATGCTTGGTAAAGTACAGGGTCAGCAGGAGAGAGGAAGACCCTCAACAAGATGGATTTGACACAGTGGCTGCAACAATGAGCTTAAGGTTAGCAGCTATTGTGAGGGTGGCTCAGGACCGGGCAATGTTTTGTTCTGTGGTACACAGGGTCACTGTATGGTTGGAACCGACTCCACAGCATCTAACAACAACAACAACATCTTGTTAATGAAGTTTCTAGGGGATCCAGTGTCTGACACATGTCAGAATATCCACTCTAAAGTGAGAGACAAATTGCTGAACCTCATACTGCCCACTACAAACAGAGAGACAAAATGCCTGATGAGACTCTGGGATTTTGAGGCAACGTATACCACATTTGGCTGCACTGCTCTACCCACTTACTGGAAAATCCATAAGGCTGCAAGTTTTGAATGAGGCCTGGTGCAAGGTAAGGCTCTGCAGCAGGTCTAGGCTACAGAGCAAGCTGCCCTGTTACATGGGCCTTATGACTTGGAAGTGACTCTAGCAGAAAAAGATGCTGTATGGAGCCTCTGACAAGCTCAAAAAAAGGGGTCATGGTACAATACTGCCCCTTATGGCTTTGGATTAAGTTATACCCTTTTCTTCCCAAAACTACTGTCTATTAAAAAAGAAACAACAGCTCGTAGCTCACAACTGGACCTGGTAGAGACTGAATGCCTGACCATGGGATACCAAATGACCCATGCAGCCAGAATAGGGTACTACCTGATCCACCTAATCATAAAATTGGATATGCATTCTATTATTAATAGTATATATGAGATCAGGTCTGAGCAGGTCCAGAAGGCACAAGGAAATTACATGAGCAGGTGGCCCAAATTCCCATGGTACCCACTCTTATTGCTTCACTGCTTCTTCAACCCACACTTGGAAAAGTTGCTATGACCAATTATCGCAGAAGGAAAAGCAAAGACATGATTTGTAAATGCATTTGCATGGTATGTTGGCACCGGTCACAAATAGACAACTGCTGCATTATAGCCCCACTCATGGTGTCCCTTGAAGGCTAAGATGTCACCTTGAAGACTAAGGTGTGCCTGACCCAAGCCATGGTGTTTTCAATCTCCTCCTACGCATGTTAAAGCTGGACAATGAATAAAGATCGAAGAAGAACTGATGCCTTTGAACTGTGATGTTGGAGAAGAAATATTGAATAAACCATGGACTGTCAAAAGAACGAACAAATCTGTCTTGGACGAAGTACAGACAGAATGCTCCTTAGAAGCAACGATGGCGAGGCTACGTCTCACACACTTTGGACATGCTGTCAGGAGGAATCAGTCCCTGGGGAAGGACATCATGCTTGGTAGAGGGTCAGCAAAAAAGAGGAAGACCCTCAAGGAGATGGATTAACACAGTGGCTGCAACAATAGGCTTAACTATAACAACAATTGTGAGGATGCTGCAGGACCAGGCAGTGTTTTGTTCTGTTGTACACAGTGTTGCTATGGTGCCAACTCGATGGCACCTAACAACAACAACATGGTGTCCCTGAAAGACTATCTCTGAAGGGCTATCTTCTCAGTGGGCAAAACTTCTGGTTATATTGATTGTCCACTTTGCATGGAAAGGGATATGGTCTGAAGTACAGATCTACATTGATTCATGAGCAGTGGCTAACAAGTAGGCTAGCTGGTCAGAGACTTTAAAAGAACAAGATTGGAAGATGAGTGGCAAGGAGGCCTTAGGGAGAATATATGGATGGACTACTTGAAATGGGCTGTGAAACAATATTTAACCCACACAAATGCCCTGAGAGGGCATCCACTGTGAAGAAGGCTCTCAAAATCAGATAAATAAGATGACCCATCCTATAGATGTTAACTTCTTTCCCTAGCAACCCTGGTTCTTGTTCAGTGGGCCCATATACAAAATGGCCATGGAGGCAGGGGTAGGGGCTTTGCATGGCATGGTAGTCAGAATAACGCACCCTCCCCCTCCACCAAAGATGTCTTGGGACCTGTGAACGTATTACATGTTATATGGCAAAGGGTAAATTATGGCAGCAGGTGGGATTAAGGTTGCCAATCAACTGACCCTAAAATAGGGAGATTATTTTGGATTATCTGGTGGGTTCAATGTAATCACAGGGTCTTTAAATGTGGGAAAGGGAGGCAGGAGAGTCAGTACCAGAGTGATGTGATGTGAGAAAGACTGCACTGGCCATTCCTGGCTTTGGATGGAAGGGTGGGGGGACCACGAGCCAAGGGATGCAGGAAGCATCTAGAAGCTGGAAAAGGCAAAAAAATGAATTCTCTCCTAGAGCCTCCAGAATTGAATGCAGCCTTGCTGACACCTTGATTTTAGCCCCACAAGACCTATTTTGTACTTCTGATCTCCAGAACTATAATAAATTTGTGTTATTTTAAGGCACTAAGTTTGTAGCAATTTGTTACAGTAGTCATAGAAAACTAATATATAGGGGCTCAACAAATTTTCCTCACCAAATCTGATCTGTCAACTGCCATTGCGGAACGTCCAAGCTGCCAACAGCAAAGGCCAAGCTGAGTTCCCTATATGGCACCATTTCCTGGGGCAGTGGTTCTTAAAGGTGGTTCAGAGACCCATGGGAGTCCCCAAGACCCCTTCAGGGGGTTGGTGAGATCAAAGAAGCCCCTGGTGGCAAAAATGGTTAAGCGCTTGGCTGTTAACCGAGAAGTTTGTGATTCAAGTCCAACCAGAGGCACCTGGCCATGTTCTTCAAAAAAATCAGCCATTGAAAATCTTATGGAGCACAGTCCTACTCTGATACGCATGGTGTCCCTGTGAATCGGGGTTGACTCAATGGCAACTGGTTTTATTTATTTATTTATTTTTTGTGAGGTCAAAACTATTTTCATATTAATACTAAGACATTCTTTGCCTCTTTCACTGTCACTCTCTCACCAGTGTACAGTGGAATTTTCCAGAGGCTACGTGATATGTGTATAACAGACTAAATGCCAAAGCAGATTTGAGAATCCATCTACTATTCAGCCACACTTTAAAGAGATTTGTAAAAATGTTAAGTAATGCCACTCTTCTCACAATTTTTGTTTTCGAAATGTGATTTTTCATCAAAATATTATGTTTATATTAACGTGTAAGGGGTAGGAGTCCTGGTGGCTCAGTGGTTAAATGCTCGGCCACTAACCAAAAGGTTGGTGGTTCGAACCCACCAGCCATTGCACGGGAGAAAGGTGTGTCAGTCTGCTTCCGTAAAGATTACAGCCTTGGAAACACTATGGGGCAGTTCTACTCTGCCCTTTGGGTCACTAAGAGTCGGAAATGACTCGACGGCATGGGTATGGAATGGTTTATTAACTTTAAATATTTTAAAACTTTAAATTCTAATCCAGTAAAATATCAACAGGTATAACCTACAAAAACAAAAACACTTGGCGTTTTCAACGATTTTTAAGAATGTAAAGGGCTCCTGAGACCACAAGTTTGAGAACCACTGACCAGCTAGCCACTTATTGGCAGGTTGATCACACGGACCCGTTTTTCATGAAGGGAGCAGTTATTTGTCCTCGTGGTAATATGTATATCTGAGAGGGATTTGCCTTCCCTGCCAGCAATGCTGCCACCAGTACGATTTCTGGACTTTACAGAATGCCTCATTTATCACTACGCCATCCCACACACTGCCTACCTACAACCAATAATTCATTTGACGGTGAAGGATATACAGCAGTCGTTCTCACCCATGGAATGCCCTGGTGTTACAATGTGCCTAGAAGCAGTTGAATGAATAGTCTGTTGAAGGCATTAACGCTCCAGCTATGAGACGACACCCTGCAAGGTTGGGCTGTTGGCGGGCAGGATGCAGTATGTGCTTGAAATCAGTGGCCAATATACATGCTACCTCATAGCTGAAATGCATGGGTCGAGGGACCAAGGGGGAGATGGGAATGACTCCTCTCACTATTATTCCAAAAAATCTAATAGAAGAGTTTTTTCTTTCCATCTCCTCAACTTTGCATTCAGTGGGTGTAGAAGCCCTACTCCCCAAAGGAGGAATGCTACCTCCAAAGTATGACTGAATTGATACCACTCCACGTAAGACTTTGTTTCCCCTGTTGGGGACATGAGTTTTTTACCCACAGGACAAGAACGAATGCTGAGGGGCAAAAGGAAAGGCTCTGCTAGATGCTGTTTCCCCTCTAAATCCCCCTCCACCTGCTCCATTCACCGGCAAGCTGGCCTGCATGGACTTCACCGCTGAGGCTCCTTTCCCCTCTGGCTTCTGGCAGGGGCAGGGGCTGTGTTCTGCTACCTATGGGCAGTCCCTCTCCCATAGTTACAGCTCTCACCTGTAACAGCTCCCTCCTCTTGCCCTTTCAGGTCTGGGGGTTTGTAATATAGTGGGAGCCCCACTAGGTTCCATCCTGGTAGGTTCTTTTAACCTTGCCCCCCCGCCAAACAAACTCACTGCCCTCAAGTCAGTTCTGACTCATAGTGACCCTGTAGGACAGAGTAGAACCGCCCCATAGGATTTCCAAGGCTTTAATCTTTACGGAAGGAGACTACCACATCTTTCTCCTGTGGAATGGCTGGTGGGTTCGAACCACTGACCTTTGGATAGAAGCCATGCACTTAACCACTGTGCCACCAGGGCTCCTCTAACCCTGCCCATACCTCTGCAAATAATCCCTTAGTTGAAGGTTCCTTGCAGGGCTTTGACTGTGTTCATTCCAGCTAGATCTTGTTAGACATGCAAATTTTTAAACAGGGGTTGGAACCAGAATGAACTGGTTTGAAGCCCTGGTTCTTTGGCTTCCCTTTGCTTCCTGCTGGGACATCAGTTGAGATGGGAACGGACAATATAAAAAAAAAAGGTCCGTCCCTAATCCTTTTGGCACTGCCTACTTCAGATTTTGTCAATCAATCAAATCAGTTCTGTACACAGGCCCCAGACTGAGCAAAGGAGATGCTTTCCAGGATAGCCCAAGTTCAAAGGGAGCCTGGAGTGTGTACCCAGGCCCCACTGCCCTCTGGTGGTCAGCTCCTGGAAATGCACCACGGAGGGGGGGGGGTCCAACCTCTAGTTAACCCTTTCATGGATCATGGGCTATATATGCCTGTGTTACATTCTCCACCCCTGGAGATTTACTGGCAGGCATTTGAGCCATTTTAGTACGTTCTGGTGTCATGGCAGATATTGGTGCAACTGCCTAAAGAAGACGTTGGTCTGCACCACATTGAGTGTTGAGAGCCATTCTTACGAGGGGATGCTTTTTGCAGGAGTGATTGTGTGAAACTTGTGTCTTTTGGCTTCTGTACAGAGAGATAAGGCTTGCAAGTATGTTTACTATTTCCTTTGTGTTATTGGGAAGGTGCGGTTAGCAGCATTTGGAAATATTCAAGTAAATGAGTTAATTTTTGGGTGCAGTTTGTGATGCAGGTCCTAGGTCATGGGACTGCTATGTCCTGCATGTGTGGTGTGTCTCACAGAACATGGTACCAACATGGCCCACTCTAAATCAAACCGATAATTACGCACAGCAAGTGCAATGTTCATTTAGTATTTTGTGTGTATTTTTGGAAAGTTGAGTAAGATATTTGACAGCTCAAGTGTAACCAGGAAGTGCGACATGTCACGGGGCCAATATGTCCTGCATGTCTGATGTGCTTCATGGAACACGGGATACATCCCACTTGCGACTGGCACCCCATCTTTTCAAATAATAAAAAACTACCAACAAACAATGATTCAGCATCCATTAGTGAAAAAACAGCATCACCAAAAAATTTCCCCAAAAAATCATCCATGAAAGGGTTAACTAAGCCCATTGGGTGCCCCATTGTGCTGAGCCCATTACACACCCAAGCATATTTCATTCAGGGGTTTTGTCCTCATTTTACAGGTGAGAACACAAGCCCAGAGACTTGAACGACTTTCCACCATCCTTGGTATCAAGACTATAATCTTAACCGTGGACTACAAGGCCCCAGCCACACCTGCCTTTTCTCAGAGCCTAGGGCCTTCGCAGGTGCAGCTCTAGTCTGGATTATTTTGGAACTTTCTGGAACTTTCTTCACCTGGTTAACCTTGGCTTATCTTTCAGGCCTCTTCTACGATATTACTTACTCAGGAAAGTTCTCCTCCTCCTCCCCTACCCCTATTATTCCCTCTCACCATACCCTGCACTCTTCCTTCAAATACTACATGCGTTTGATGATACTGTTTGATGACTTGCTCTTCTCCACTAGAATGAAAGCTCCTAAGGGCAGGGAGCATCTTGCTTTGCTCACTGCTGCATCTTTGGAGCCTGGCACATGGTGATAACCACCCCAGAAGCTGATATTTATTGTGTTTCTCTGTGTCAGCCACTGAGCTAAGCACTTCGGGCCCCCAGGCCACCTTCCTCCCCAAAGCCCCTGGCCCCCAAGAAGCAGTCCTCAAGTCTATTAAAAACTCACACTGATTTATTAGAATATGAAAAAGATTCCGTTTCTTCTGTACAGGCAGGCGGCAGAGCAACAGCAGCTGTGGTGGCTTTGTACACGGTTGTCAACGTCATCCTTGCATGGTGACTCCTGCCAGAAACAGCACTTGCAGGGAGACGGGGTGGACCCACTGCCCAGTCTACTGGGAAGAGGGACACTCTGACTATTGCACGATCCTGGGAAGGGGATGCCCTGGGGAGGAACAGCAGACACCAATAGGCCTGGGCCTGGCCCAGGTGGGACGGGGAGTATGTGCCAGTGAGCAAAGGCCTCTGGGGGCCTAGGACTCTGCCCAACCCACCATCCCTGGCTGAGGCAGATCCTCGGGGGAGAAGGTCTCCTCTGAGGACCGGGCTCCACAGCAAGCTGGGTGTGGGTGTACATAAAAGGAAGAATTCCAGGGACCAACCTGGGGGTGGGGAAGTGAGAAAGAACAGGCTCGAGAACAAAGGTGCCAGAAGGCCCAGCATCTGTGAAATGATTTGGGAGGCAGGGAGGTCACTTCTGAAACCAGAATCATTTGGGTCTTAGTTGAAAGCCCAGGAGGAAGAGGACCGATTTGTGGGGAGGGTGCTGGACACACAGGCACAGATGAGTAGGGGTAATTCTCTGGTGCAAGAGGAGTGAGTTACAGGGGAAAGCTCTGGTAAGACAGGGGTATAAAAATGTTTAAAAAACAGGAGTGCCCTCTGTGCAAACAAAATCATACATGGAGGAGTGAACAAATAAAACAGAAAGGTAGGACGTTCTAGAGCCCCCTGACAGCCCCTCCCCTGGCAGTAGGCCCTGAAGAGCCTGTGGCACCGGCAGGAACACAGGGTGGAAAGCTCTGAGTTCGTCACCTCACTGTCCAAAGTGCCCCAGCTCCAGCCAGAGCAGCTCAGGGCTGCCCTCATTCCACAGCTCTGAGTGAGGACAGGTAGGGTGGCTGGGTGGGTGGCAGAGCTGGCAGCAGTAGAGTGGCCCTGCCATGGATAAACAATCCCTCACTCGGCCACATTCCTGGTGCCCTAGTGTTTCCCCTGTGAAGGAGGACCTGGCCTAGGCCAAGGGAGGCCTCAGCTCCTTCCCTTCCTAGGTGGGAAAAGGCTGAGCCAGAGGCTCTTTGGTTAGAATCTAAGATTGGCTTGAATGAGGAGGCTGGTGGAGTGGTGTGGGGGCAAGGAACAGACTCCGAGGCCTGGAAAACTCTGAGGAGAGGCCTCTAGTCTGGGTATGGGAGAGCGCCTGGATCCAGGTGGGCGCAGGGGTGGGTCTGCCTCACCAGCCCCAGCAGTTCTGCCAGATGGATTGGGAAGGCAGTTCTGGGGGTGGAAGGCCGCTTCCCGGGAGGCTGGGGGAAGCCGTGCTGCGGCGGGGGCTGTGGGCCCAGCTGCCATGCGGTGGGGGTGGGGCAGGGCCAGCCTAGGTCAGGTAGGGCGAGGGGAGCCCCCCGGCTCCCCCAGCAGCAGCTGCTCTGGTGGGAGAGTCTGTGGTGGGGCGGGCACTGCCCACTGGCCCTGGTGTTACTGCCCCTTGGGGATGAAGGGCTCTCCCTCCCCAGGCTCAGGATGAGGGCCTGGGTCACTGAGGCAGCGTTGTATTCTCTGGGAACTGGGACTGTCACTGGGCCCAGGGGTGAAGACTTCATCGGTGCCTGGAGATGGGGGCTCCTTGGTCCGCATCACAATGCCCCCGTCGTCATCCTCATCTTCCTCAGCCAGCCTCTCAGGATCCCGGCTCAGCCCCATGACCTTGCCCTTCAGCTCCTCGTTCACCAGGTCCACAGACTCCGGTGACTGTGGGGAGGCTGGGTCGATGGTGATGACAGGCAGATCTGCCTTTGGCTCATAGGCCAGGGGGTCTGGGGACCAAGAAGAGCAGGGCACAGGCTGGGTTCTGCCCCTGAGCTCTGCCCAGCCTCCGCCCCCCACCTGCAAGATGTCTCCCCTCAGCCCAGCCAGCCAGCCACAGAACCTCCCTGTGATCACAGTGGTCTGATATGCTTCAGGATGACTTCTCCATGAGCCTTTTCCCCTCGGATGGGATCTCAAAGGTAGGACTGCGTTCCCCTCCTCAGACCAGGCACCCCCATGGAGTGTCCCTCCTCAGATGAAGAATTAAGTCTCCTTCCTGGATCACTGTCTGCCCCAGGGCCCAGGCCTGGAGAAGGTCTGCCCGCGTTTCCCCCACATGTGCTGGGGATCCAAGTGGTATGAAGCCATCCTGTCTCCCTGTTTGCATTCGCAGCCTTAATGTGAAAAGGACCTCTGTCTCTGGGAATGGCAGCAGGGCCATTCTTCTGCCCCCTGCTTCTGCCAACCCCACCTGATGTGGAAGCTCCTGGCTTGGAGGGAGGCCCATCCTTCCTGCTGGCTCTCTGAGGCCTGTGCCTGTTGCAGCCTCAGGAGGCCATGACAATGACAACCCAGCCCAAGGCCCTTCTCTGGCACCCCCGCCCCGCCTTACCTGAGCCGATGCGGGCCCGAGACATGGTGGGTGAGTCCAGCTTGTGGGCAGGCACTGTCAGGTAGTTATTGATCTGATAGAGAAAGATCAGACCAGGTAAGTGGGGGTGGCGGGGTGGGAGAGGCCCTTCTGGACCATACCAGAGCTGCATCCTCACCCACCTTTGGGGTACTCTCACCCGCCTTTGGGGTACTCTTTCCCCTACGCATAGAGCACCTTCTCGGAGGTGCCTGTTACCTCGATGGCAGTTGCTCATCAGACTGCCTCTACGTGCACCTGTGCCTTAAAAGTTAGGCCTTCCCGAGGGCTTGTCCCAGGCTCTCCCTGGGCGCCTGGCCCGCCTCTCCTACAGAGGCATTGCCCAGTCTCTAGCTCCTTCCCGCAGCTGCCCCCAGGTTCCAGATCCAGAAAGGCAACTTGGTGGTGAAAACATGTGCTTGGAAGGCCACAGACATCTAAAATCCAGCATGTCAGCACTCAGCCCCACTACATATCTTCCCTCAAAACCTTGTTCCACCTCCCACAGCCCCTATCGCAGCCAAGGACCCCATTACTGCCAGCTGCCCCAATCAGAGCCTAGACATGACCCCTGACTCCTCTTCCCTCAGCCCCACCTCAAGCGAGTGACCAAGTCTTGCTAGTCCCACCTCCTAAATGTCCCCTGAATCTCTGCTCCATCTCCCCTGCCACGCCCTAATCCAGCCCCGCCCCATGTCACTCCCTTGCTTTGGCCCTCATGGCTCTCTGTGCCCTTAGGATAAAGCCCAAACCTTAGCACTACTCACAAGCCTCCTGGAACCCGGACCCCTTGGTTTCTAGAACAGGTCATGTTCTACAACTGGGGACTTGTGTGCACGCTCTTCCTGCTGCCTGTACCTCCCTCTGCTCACATTCCCTTCCCCTGGGCTCTCGCTCCTAAGCTTACCCTGACTGCTTCCCCGGTCTGCGTGCTCCCGGCCCCCTACGCTTTCCCTTTCCTGCTTGGGCCACTGCATGAGAAGTTCCATAAGGGGAGTGACTGGGATGATTCACTGCTGAACCCCATCCTAGTGCTTGGCACCCAGGAAACACTCAACAAATGATTCCTGAATAAATAAATAAATGCACACATGCACCCTGATCTGTGACTTTGGGGAGGTCCCTTCCCCCGGGCCTTAACCTTTTCATTGGTCAATGAGGAGGTTGGACAGGGCACATGGACAGGCTCTTCTAGCTCAGATTCTAAGAGACGACAAAGGGACCCTGGCCTCTCTGTTGCTCTGAGTGGGAATGAGGTGGGCCCAGGCTCCCTGGAGCCACCCTGGGGCTCAGCCTCCACAGTAAAGGAGGCCAGAAAAAGATTAGCATGGCCCTTTCCTCAAAGGGGCTTGGTGCTGGTAGTGGTGGGTGCAGGAAGAGAAAAGCCCAGATCTCAGAGAATGGCAGGAGCCAGCTCTAGTCCTGGACACACCTTCTGCTCCAGTTGCCGGGCCTTCTGTCTCCGGAGCAGCATCTGGTTCCAGGCCTCCTCGTAGGGGTCTGCCACCAGCGTGTGTCTGTTATAGGACCGCAGCTGTAGGAGGAACAGCTGTCAGGGCAGGGACCAGTAGCTGGGCCTGGAGGGGCCAGGGCTTGGGGCTCTGGAGTGGGGGCTAGGTGCATGTGCAGGAGAGGGCTGGAGGGAAGTGAGGCGGAGGGCTCCTCCCTTCTGGCGCAAAGAAGCTGGCACAATGCGTGGGGAGCTGGGAGAGCGAGCAGGCCCTCACCCGCTGCCTGGTCTTCTGCAAGTTGTTCCTCAGGATTTTGCGAATCTCCTCCTCCTTGTCCTTGGACAATGCTGGCAGGATACGTTCGGCAGGCAGGGCCTTGGGGTGGATGTTCCTAGGACAACAGGGCCCAGGTTAGATCCCCAAGAAAATTGTGACCCTGGTGCCTGCTGGGCTGGGCCAGAAGGTCAGCCCTGGGGGTGGCTGGAGTGGGTGAGCAGGCCTCAGGCCCTCAGTGTGGCATCTGACAAATGACAGCAGTGCCTTGCTCACTGCCCTCCACCCCCAGGGGCTGCGTTCCAGGCTGGGGTCAAGGGACTGACATGTGGGTGCCAAAGTTGCCCAGGCTGGCCACTGACACTCACTGCATGGAGACAGTAGAGACAGCGGAGGGAATCTTGCCCATGCCTCCACTTTCCACCAGCTCAATAGCCTGCTTCATCTCCATCTTGTGGTAGAAGGCGATGAGCTGGGGCTCCTTGGAGCGCTCACCAGCTATCAGACACTTCTTCACATACTTCTTATTAAACCGGTTGAGCCTGGAGGGAGAAGGAAGGAGATGGATGGAGCCAGATTCTAAAGGTGGGGGGACACCCAGGCCCCAGGAGACCCTTACCTGCCCCTCCCCACCCACCTGCCCACCAGGGCTGCCACCTACTTGTCTTTCCAGTGGTGGTGGCCATAGTGGCCACAGATGTCCTCGATGCCTGTCAGAAGGTGGTCCAGGAACTGAAACGGGCCCAGGGCCAGGTCAAGCCTCACAATTGGTTTCCCTCCCCTTCTAAGACCTCTGAATAGGTACTCCTCAACCTCCCACTCTAACTACAGCTTTGCTCAGTCCAGCAGTTCCAGAAGTAGCCAGGAGGTGGCGCATATACCTCACTTATCCTGAATCCAAGTGGGAAGGATGCCCTGAGTGTCTCAAACCCTCTGCCACTGGCCACCTGCTGACCCCTGCCTCCTTTTCTGAACTCATCTGTGCCCAACTGCCTGGAATAGGTTCCATCAAGAGTCAGATCCTTCCTCAGGGTCCCAGTTGCTCATACCATGCTTTCCCTATGGCTAGACCTTGGTGAAACTGAGCCAGGTGGCCTCAAGGGGCCCAGGGATCCTCCCAGCATTAGATAAGGGAGAAGGGGGCTGACTGAGGGCATAGACATGAGGCCTAGCTGCTACCAGCCCCTAAGCCTCCTTCTACAGCCGAGGAGAAGCTCCTGAACCTAGCCCCAGCTTCCAGTACCTGTGTGTGGATCTCCTCATTGATGGAGCGCTTTGTTTCTTGCTTTTTCTTCACAGCCAACAGGTCTACCAGGGGCCGAATGGTCATGCCCTGGGGGGCAGGTGGGTGTCAGCTACTCCAGTTCTGCTACCCTGGAAAGAGGCTGCACAGCCTCCCACCTCCCCAAGGCCTCTGAAGCTGGGAAGCCCTCTCTGCTCTGAGGCCCCCAATCTCCCAGGGCCCAAGGGTGTTAGAGCTCCCCAACCCCCATCGCAGGGCTATGTAAAGGCAGGTCCTTAAGGCCTGCTTCTTCCTAGAGATGCAGCCAGAGGCTTGACAGTCCATTCAGCAGAATGACGCTCACACCAGTCATCTAGTCCAGGCTAGAGGTCAGAGGGCCTGGGTTCAAGTGCAGACTCCATCACAAACTCATTCTGCAACCCCAAGGAAGTCAGACCTGGGAGACAGGGAGAACCACCTCTGCTCTGCCTCCCTCACAGGGCTGCTGGGAGGACCTAGTGATAACCTACCATGTGCCAGGCCCAGGTGTCAGTATTTGACTAGTCTTTGTTCTTCAATACCTACAATAACCCTGAGAAGTAAGTCTTTTCATTGTCCCATCTTGCAGATGAGAAAACTGAGGCTCAGCGAGGTTAAGTAACCTCCTAAGGTCCCACAGAAGGGGTAGAGCCAGAATTGAAACCCAGGCAGGCTGGCTCTGAGGGAGGCCCCACCTCAATGCTGTCTTCTATGAAAGCAGGCTTGGAAAACCATTGGCATATACAATTTCAAAGTCAAGGCGATATTTGTAAAGAAAGCAGGACAAAAGAGGCAGCCCTCTCTCCTTTAAAAAGAGAGAACATAAGCTCAGCCCCACAAGGTTTCCGCTACATTTTTTCCTCGTGAGAAGGCGAAGGCATGTCCCATCTAGGGCTTTGCAAGATTGGTGTCCAGGAAAGATGGAAGGGATGGCAGAGATACGGAGGCCTGGAGAGAGCATTTCTTACTTTCCCAAGGTCGCAGTCAGGTGAGGTGGAACAATTTATACCATCCCAGGCTGGGCTACCTTGGAGACTTTGGTAGGCAGGGGTGGGGAGGAACCTGGGCTAAGCCTGGGTCATTTAAATGCACAGAGATCCCAGACCAGCAGGCTGGAGGGATTCTTAGGGATCATCTAGTCCAGCCCCCTCACTTCACAGATGTGAAACTGAGACCTAGAGATGGGAGGGTCTTTCAGACAAAGCAGCAGAGCTGGGGTTCAATCCAGGACTCTTGCTGTTTGGCTCAGTGGGCTTTCCAGTTTCCCATGCTGTGCTATTATTCCCAGCTTACAGATGTAGACTGAGATTCTAAGATAGCAAGTCACTTGCCTAAGGCCCACAGTGAGTTAGCTGGTGGCAAAGTCAGATCTTGGGCCTGCTGGCTCTCATCTACTTCTCTCAATGCTTCCTGGGTTCCTAGTCTGAGTTGGGCTGCATTCTAGTTACTTCATTTTCTGCCGTACACTTCACAATGACTCGTTATCACAATTCCCACTTTACAGCTAAGGAAACTGAGGCCCAGAAAGGGGGAGAGGCTTGCCCAAGGTCACACAGCCAGTTAGGGGTTGAGCTGGGACTAGAACCCATGGCCCCCTTTTGGGTCATGTACATTGTTCTCAAGGACTCAGAGTCAGGATCCCCAAGGCAGGGGCCTACTGCACCCTGGCCCAGCACCTGCACAAAGACGGTGAAGAAGATGACGGTGATGATGGCAGTGAGGAACAGGTCACACATGGGGAAGTGCTTCTTGTCCAGGAGGTAGCCCAGGGAGAAGGCGATGGCCCCTCGCAGGCCCCCATAGGCGATGATGAACTGGTCCTTAGGGCTCAGCTTCACTATGCGGAACTTGTTGATGAACCAGGTCAGGCCCAGCACTCCTGCCAGGGAGCGGGGAGATGAGGGGTCAGCCTGTCCTCAGCCCTTCCTGACTTCTACATCAGCGACTTCTTCTTTGCTTGGCCAGGAGGCCTCCACTATCAAGCCCACCCAGCTTATTCACTCAGTTCCTGGGTCCCTCAGCTCAGGGTGCTCCGAACACCTCAATCCAAGAGCCAAGTGGATCCTTAAGGGGGAGTCACATAGCCCAGCACTTTCCCCACTTTAGAGGAATCAGAGAGGCTCCAGTGGCCACAGGTAGGGGGAGGGCAGAGAGAGAAAACAAGATTGGCCATGAGTGGATACTTGTTAAATATAACGGGTCATGGGAGATGATTACCCTATTCTCTTCACTCTTCTATGTGTTTGAAATTTTCCATAATAAAAAGCCTTTAAAAATGCAGAGCCCTGGGTCCAATCTCAACCCACAGAACAAGAATCTTGGAGGATGAGGCCTGGGAATCCAGAGGTATGTCAAGGAAAGGTGATACCCAGTCAGGCCTGGGGGCACAGACCTAACCTGTGCTGCAGACAGGAGGTAACTGAATCCTGACAGAGGAAAGGACGGAGTCGCCAAGGGGTCTGGGTAGTATAAAGGGAACCCAAGGAGCCAGGGCCCGGTCCAGCCTTGGCCCATGGCCCTATGTGCGGCCTTGGGCTGGCAGCGCATGTTTGCAAGAGGTGAAGCCGGCTGTGCCACAAGATGGCGTACAGAACACTCAGCTCAGAGTCACAACCCTGGGCTCTGGGAGCCTCAGGACCCTCTTCAAAATCCAACAGGCTCAGAATCAGAGTCTCAGAGGCCCCTTCCCCCTGACACACATGACTCCATCTCTCCAGAGACCAAAGACTCTCCAGGAGCACTGGCTTCTCTCCCCTCACAGGCCCATTATGAGCCTTGGCACCACATAAGAGGAACGAGGGGAGCCCCTTCTGTCCAGCTGAGCTGGGAGCAGCCAGGAGCCAACCCCAGCTCCTCTACACACACACACACACACACACCTCCCCCTGCCCGGCCCGGGGCCTCACCTAGCACTCTGGCGATGAGGCAGAAGAGTAGGGTACTGATGACAAAGGTCCAGTTCCAATGGTGGGAGCCAGCCACGGTGGAGACACCAAGGAAGATGAAGATGAGGGTCTCGCTAACACTGCTCCACATCTTCAGAAAGTACTTGATGGTCGTGTGGGACTTGTGAGAGATGTTGGCTTCCACGTAGGGGCGCATCACCACTCCTGAGGCAATGAGTCTGGAGTCGGGAGGAAAGCAAGGTTCAGAGTCAAGCTGTGTCCTCCCACAGGAGGCTGACATTGCCATGACAATCAGGGATTTGCTTACCCAGCTCCTCTCCCCTATGGCTCAGATGCCCACCTCATGCTCTACACACCTGCCCTTGCTTGATCCTCCTATCAACCCCACCAAAAAAACCACAAACCAAACCCAGTGCCTTCGAGTCAATTCCGACTCGTAACAACCCTACAGGGCAGCGTAGAACTGCCCCACAGGGTTTTGGGTTTTGGTTTTTGGTCAACCCTACAGGCACAGGCATATTCTTGCATTTTTCAGATAAGTGATATGAGACTTGAAGAAATAAACCACCTTAAGACACAACAAAAGTCTGCCCAATTCCAAAGTCTGTGCCTTCTCCCCTAAGTCCCACCAACTCTCTGCCCAACAAGAGTGAATTACATACGCCCATGGTCTCTTGGGTTTACTCCCCGAGCGAGATGTCACCCCAAGAGTGGTCCCCACAAGAGCTGTGCTCAGGGTACAGCGAGCTTTGTTTCAAGTAGCAGCCCAGGTCCTCCACCTGGTGCCCACACCTGGGCTCTGCTCCTGCTGGCCAGGCTTCTCCGCTGTTGCCCCTAGTCTCCCAGCTCAGCCACAACTCTGTAATTCTGGTGTTCTTCCTTGGTGGGAACACCTTGACACCTCACTGCCTTTCCCAATCCTATTCTCTCTACTTCAAGACCCAGGTGAGGCCTCAGGGCCTCCAGGCCTCAGCCCATGAGACTCTGGCCTCAAAGGAAGTCTCCAGCCTCCTGCCCAGGAGTGTAGAGGGGGGATGAACATGAGTGTCTGTGTCCAGCTACAACCAAAGGACACCCTTTGAGACAGACAAAAGGAAGGAGTAGCAGCACTTAGAGTTTCCAAAACTTTAAACTCAGTGACTTCCAGGGGCAGCCCCAGCATCTGCCCTCCCAGTCCCCTGTACTTGCCCCAACACAGGCCACTCCTGCCTCATCTGCTCCTAGCCAGAAATGTCCTCTCCAGAGCCTCCAAAGCCCACACTAAGTCCAGCAGAAGGGCTCTTCTCCTGGGAGCCTTTCCTGATGACCCTGGTCATTGAAATGGCTTCCAAGCAGGATCTAGAGATGGAGCTGGAAGCTGGGCCCTGGGGGGCTCCCTCACGACCCTACAAGCCTGGGGAATCCAAGCTGGCAGCCTGGCTGACCTAGCCCCTGCGGCCTGCAGTGCCCAGGACTCACGCCATGATGCCCGACAGGTGGAAGAGCTCGGCTGACAGGTAGGCCATGTAGCTGTAGAGGAAGACGAAGAGCGGCTCGATGACACGGATGTGGGAGGTGAATCGGGAGGTGAAGGCTGCGATGACCCCATAGACCACGCCCACAAACACCCCGCCTAGGGCCACCACGAAGAAGCTGAGGAAACCGAGGATGATGTCCACGATGCCCACGCGGTCGTAGTTGGCAAACTCCTCAAAGAGGTGGTACAGGACCTGGACGGAGAGGGCGTGCAGACAGGTTGGCGGGGAGGCTGGGACCCTGGCCCCACAACTTCCTGGCGCCCACCCAGGGTGGACCCTTCCATTGGCCATGGACCCTAGAAAAGGCCACGTGGTAGCAGAGACACCCTACTGCTGAGCAGGTCTCAAAACCACTCCTGGTGGCCAGAGGGCAAAGACTGAAGCCAAACTGCTTGGGCTGGAATTCTGGCTCTACTTGGTATCTGTATACATGTGCCGAATTACTTAACCTCCCTGTATCTCAGTTTCCCAATCTATAAAACGGGTGCATAATAGTACCAACTTCCTAGGGCTGTTATGAGGATTAAATTAGCTAATAAGATAAAGTGCTTACAGCAGCGCCTGAAGCAGTGTTGGCTAATACTGGTAGTACTGTTTGCCTCTCTCACTGCATCAGCTGGGGCAAATCATCTTCCTGTCTGGATTCCAATTTCAGCACAAACCAGGGAAAGCTGACCAAGAACTAGAAGAGGACTTCTGAACCTCTGAAGCTTTCTGGAAATACACATACTCAACTTGGACTCTCTGGAGGTAGGGTCCAGAAGTCTCTATTTAACATGCTTCCAGGTGAACGGCCAAGTTCAGATTCTATAGAACTGGAGGCTCTCTGAGGCCCTGCCATCTCCTGGGCTGGAAAGTAAATGGTAATTGCGACACTGCTGTCAGACACGTAAGTGGTACTTTGTGCACCATAGAGCCCCTAGATGATGGCTATCCCAGTCAACACTCATGACCTCCTTGTGAGGTAGGTGGCCAAGGGTGCCTGTGCCCTTGTAAACTGAGGCTCAGAGTGGTGAAGCCCGTGGCCAGAGGCCCCTAGCCAGGGAGCAGGAGAGCTGGGCCGAGAACTTGTCCCCTGACGGCTGTGGCCTGGGGCCAGCAGGCTCAGCTTTCAAGTTCTGCCCCCTGCTAGGTACTGGCTTCCTGTCTGCTTCTCCAAGTCCATTCCTAGACAGCTCTGCCAGGAAACCAGGTGGGGAGTTTCCAGGCCTGGGGAGGAGGAAGGGGGCAAGGCACTGAGAGTCCCTGAGAAGAAAAACCCTCAAAACCCCTAGTTCCTGGGAAGCACCTGGAGGCAAGGTGAGTGTGGTATTAGGGTAGAGGGGTTACCTATTCCAGGACAAAGGCCTGAGACCAGGAAGATTTACTCTCTGGGAAATGGAGTGCTTACACTCGCGGCCAGTGCTGAAAAGAGGGCCTGACTCAGGCCAGGCAGGTAAGGGAGCTACTGAGCACTGCTCCATGCCCGGGCTGCCTGGGCCACAGTAGTCTGGGATGCAGGGCTGGGCTCTGGTGGCAGATGGCCGCCTTAGCAGGTACGCTGTCAACCCTGGGCCACCCAACTCACTCCTGGTCTGAGGGAATTTATGGGTCCTCATGCTCCACCACATGGGCCAATGGTGTGAGCATAGAGAGTGAGACCCTCTTTTCTGGCCTGGCACTATTGTTGCTGGAACTATAGAGAGGTAAGGCAGCATAGTAAGGTAAGCCTTTGGGCTCTGGGCCCAGGCTGCGTGGATCTGAATCCCAGCTACGTCACTTATCAGCTAATATAACCTTGGGAAAGTAACTTAAGCTCTCAATGCCTCAGTTTCTTCATCTGGAGAAACTGCAGATAACAATACTGCCAACCTCAAGAAGTTACTGTGCAGATGAGAAAAGGCGATACGTGTTCAGACGCTGGAAGCACCCAGTAAATGCCAGCGGTTACTACCATCACTGCCACTACCTTCAGGAGGCACAGCCTTGAGGCCAGAGTTGCTGGACCTAAGGTATCCACAACCTGAATCCCAGCACCCAGCTGGGAAGGGCTTCATCTTGGGCACCCTTCACGGTGGTGTCACAGAGGTTAGTGAGTGAAACTCCTAGAAGAACCCTGGAAAAATGAGAGGGTGGGTACTGAAATCCCTTTATTATGCATGGGGAAACTGAGGCTCGTGTGGTAACCTGGGGTGAGAGCCGGTGCTAGAAGAGACCAGGACCGAGGCCTGCCTGCTCAGGCCAGGCTGATGGTCTACCCACAGCCCCATGGGGAAGCTGGCACAGGGTGGGCAGAGGGACAGGGGAGGAAGAGGAAGCCAAGGTGTCACAGCCGAGCACCACTCTGTCTCTACTTTGAGGTATTGTTTCCTGAGGGTATGGGGGTGGGAGGAAGGAGCGCATGGGTGCATATGTGAGCGTGCAGTGGGCAGGCACACGTGTTCTTGTGTGTTCCTGTGTGTGCAGCTGTTCTCCGAGGGGTCCAACTAGGAGTGGGGTGGGGAGTGTTTTCACAATAGGACGTGAGCCTGTGCACACACATCTTTGTTTCCTGAGGAAACCGGCTGGGGGGAAGGGTGTGCACAGACGTATACGGTATCTACCACAGGCAGACCCTGCACTGGGGCTGTCTGTCTTACTAGAGACAGACAGGCACCAACTATTCTACCACTTTGCAGCCAGCGACAGTGAGGTCCAGAGAGACACGGTCATTTGCCTAAGGTCACAAAGCAAGCACATGGCCAACCCAGGCCAGCTTACTTCACTTATCTCCTCTGGAGGCTTTGGGAGCAAAGCCTTTTTCTACAACCTCTGCTCAAAGACACTGCTCAAACCAAACTCTAACTTCAGACACAGCCAACATGAGAGCTTAAAGGCTCCTCAAAGATCAATGATATATAAAGGTAAAACTGAGGCACAGAGAGGCTAAGTTCTTTGCCCAAGATCACATCACCTCACAAGTCAGGGAAGGAGCACGTGACCAGGTAAAGTCAAGAGCTCAAGGCCCTGGAGCCAACAGACCTGGGTTCACATCTTGGTTCCATTACATTCTAGCAAGTGCTTTAGCTTCTCTGGGCCTGTTTCCTCCTCTGTAAAATGGGAATAATAAGTGCCTCTTAGGGTTGTCACAGGGATTAAATGAACTAATCCACATCAAAGTGCTCGGTGTGGTGACTGGCACAACAGCAAGCAGGGACGAGCATGAGCTGCTTAAGCCGCTGTTCTCAGCAGGAGGATGTGGGACATACCCCCTGGACCAAGATTCAGGTCTATGCCCCGAGTACACATGGCATGGCCCCCTGGCCCCTCACCACAGTGACGGCGTCATTGAGCAGGGACTCCCCAAAGACGAGGATATGTAGCAGCTCGTTGATGTGGATCTCCTCGAAGACGGCAAGCACGGCCACGGGGTCCACAGCCGAGATGATGCTGCCGAAGAGCAGGTTGTCCAGCAGGCCGATGTTGTTGATCTGCTCGCCGCCCACCAGACACACGGCGTACATGAGGCCGCCCAGGAAGAAGGCATTCCACAGCGTGCCCACCACGGCGAAGATTAGGATGGTGCCCAGGTTCTCCGTGAACTGCCGCAGCGGTAGGAAGTAGCCCGCATCCAGGATGATGGGCGGCAGCAGGAAGAGGAAGAAGATGTCAGACTGCAGGAGGGGGGGCTTCTCGCCCACGCCCTTGATCAGGCCCCCTACCAGCAGCCCCACTACGATCAGCAGGCAGCTCTCGGGGACGATGCTGGAGACAGTGGGGATCACATGGAAACCTGAGGAGGGCGAGAGAACGGGAGGCCATGGGCTTGTTGGGGATCCAGGAGCACAGAAGGCGGGGGCCAGGGGTGAGGACGGCGTCTGGCGAGAACGGCACAGGCTTGCTCTCAGAGGGCCCCAGTCGCTCTGCTAACTGAGCCTCCGCTTCCTCGCCTGTAAAATGGAGGTGATAATACCAGCTTCACAGGGTTGCTGTATAAGCCAAGCGACAATGTTTTTAAAGTGCTCTTTTCAAAGGATATATATATATATATATATATATATATATATATATATATATATATATATATATATATATATATATATATACGCTAAATCTATGTCACTGTCACAGCGGATCTGTATGACTCTGGAAGGGAGAAACGATAAATTGATTACTTCGGCTCCAAGTGCCTAAGGCTGAACCCAAGTCATCTTTCCAGGCACAAGTTCAGGGAGGCAGATTGGGGCTCAACACCAGGAACAACAGTCTAACAATCCTGTCTGAGGAAAGACAGCATGTTCCCCATTGGGGAGGTGTTTAAGCAGAAGGCAGATAATGGGCTGGGGGAGAAGTGACAGAGGAGATGAAAGGAAGAAAAGAAGAATCAACAAATATCAGAGCAGGAAGGGACTTGGGGATAATACCACAGAACACATGCAGTGATCTCCAATCCCAGACTTGACAAACCTGTTGCCGTCAAGTCCATTCTGACTCATAGAGACCCTATAGGGTTTCCAAAGAGTGGCTGGTGGATTTGAACTGCTGACCTTTTGGTTAGCACCCATAGCTTGCTGTAGCTCTTAACCCCTGTGCCACCAGGGCTCCAGACTCGCCAGACCTCTCTAAATAATCCCAGCGTGTTCTCTTGCTGAGCCCAGGCAGCTGCTTGAGACAGGACTTGAAGTCAACAACAATCAATCAGTTTGGCATTGAAGATAAACCTATTGCCATCCTGTTTCTAGCCCAATCCCACCCACTTTAAAGATGGGGTAACCAAGGCTCAGAAAGAGGAAGGGACTTGCCCAAGGTCACATGGTAAATTAGTAGTAGCAGAACCAGAATAGAACCCATACCTGACCCTCCAGCTCCCACCAAACTCTGCAGTTCTATAATTCAGGCTCTCCTGTCCTTCCTCCCCACCCAGGCATGAGCAGGGGCTGTATCTCTCTGCCTGAGACACACCAATCAACTCCCCAAGTCTTGTCCTGGCTGGCAGCACCAGGCCGCTCCCTGGTGCGGTCCATTTGGGGTTGCAAACCCAGAGCTCAGAGGCAGCAAAAACTCCCTTTAGAGAAGCCTCAGTCAATGCCAGGTATGGCCACAGAGTCCCAAGTTCCCTATGTTTTTTGGAGGTAGGGTGCCTTAGTTTCTTGGTGTGACTATAATAGAAATACCACAAGTGGGTGGCTTTAACAAGCAAATTAATTTTCTCACAGTTTAGAAGGCCAGAAGTCTGAACTCAGGGCGCAGGCCCTAGGGGAAGGCTTTCTTTGTCAGCTCTGGGGGATGGTCCTTGTCTCTCTTTAAATTCTGTTCCTCAGTTCCTTGGTGGATTTTCATGTGATATGTATCTTCCCCTCCTTTTATGTTTCCTTCTCTGTGCCTAATCAGCTCTTTTTATATCTCAAAGGTGATTGGCTTAAGACACTCCCTACACTGATATGGCCTCATTAACACAACAAACAAAACCTTATTATTCCCAAATGGGGTTACATCCACAAGTACAGAGGTCAGGATTTACAACACATATTTTGGGGGACACAATTCAATCTCTAACATTCCGCCTTTTGAACCCAAACCAAAGCCGTTGCAGTCAAGTCGATTCTGCTCATAGTGACCCTACAGGACAGAGTAGAACTGCTCCATAGGGTTTCCAAGGAGCAGCTGGTGGATTCAAACTGCTGACCTTTTGGTTAGCAGCCGAGCTCTTAACCACTGCATCACCAGGACTCCATTTCGCACTCTGGCCCCCCAAAATTCGTGTCCTTCCCATGTGCAAAACACATTCATGTGATTCACCCTATCATATCATCCCCCAAATCTTAAGTCAACTCCAAGGCCAAAATCTCATCTTCTGTATCATCTAAATCAAACACGGGTAAAACTTTGGGCATATTCCATCCTAAGGCAAAATTCTATTTCATCTGTGAACCTGTGAGATCCAGACTATAAGTTATCCGTTTCCAAAGTACAATGGTAGAACAGGTACAAAGTAGACATTTCTATTACAAATGGGAGACATTGGAGGAAAGGAAGGGCTAATGGACATCAAGCAAGTCCAAAGCCCAACAACATATTACCTTAGCTCTCAAAGCTTAAAAATAATTCTCTGTTCTCTGAAACCATCTGAGCAACAGCCCTGCCCTTGACTCTGGATGTTGGCCATGCTCTCTGGATTCTAGGTGAAGACCCCTCGGCCCTGGGGCTTCAGCTCCATCTTCTAGGCCCACTGGGATGGAAACTGTGCTCCCTCAGCTTTGGGATACCCAATTCTCCCAGTCCATCTGAGTGGCAACCCCACCCCCTTGGCCCAACCAAGCCCCATTCTTTGGCCCCTTGGGTGTGGCAGCCCCACCCCCTCAGCTTTGGGCAGTGGCCCCATCCACCTGGCATACTTTAATGGTAGCCCCATGCTCCGAAACTGAGTTGGCAAAGATACAACTCTTTGAAACCTAGGAGGCTGTGGCCCCACCCTTTGAAACCAAGAAGGCCCTGCTTCTCATGCTCCTTCAACAGTTCTGCTGATCTCCAAGCTGCTCCAGAGATAGTCCTTTTCTTTTCTTGGAGGACAACAGATGTAGCTCCTTTGGCCTGTTTCCCACCTATAGAATTCCAAGAGGCAGGCAGCATTCTTTCCTTTGTTCTTTCTCTGTCTCCTTCAGTCTAAGCTGATGGGTTTTCTGCTGTGGTAGTTGGTTAATCTCCTTAACAAAAGATTGTATAGCCACATCCTTGTGAAAATTCTAGGACACGTGTCCTTAGTTTGTGTTAACAGAATTTTCCAAATCTTTAAGTTCTGTTTTCATTTTGCACAGTTCATTTTTAAGTCCATCTCTTTCCTCTCACATTTTACTATAAGTGACAAGGAGAAACCATGCCACCCCTTTAAGATATTGCTTAGAAATCTCCTCAGCCAGATATCCAAGTTCATCACAAGTTCTACCTCCCACCAAACATCTGAACATAATTCAGACAAGTTTTTTGCCACTACATAAAAAGCATCACCTTAAAATCTCCAGTGTCCAGTCAGATGTTCATCATTTTCTTTTAAAGCCTTACCAGAAGCACATTTAACATCCACATTTCTAGCAACATTCTGGTGTTGGCATCTCATGTATTCTCTAAGACAACAGAGACTTTCTCTATAGCTGTCGTCACTTCCTTCTAAGCCCTCACCAGAACTGCCTTTGACATCCATAATTCCACCAAGAGTCTCTTCAAGGCAATCTAGGCTTTTACTACTTGGCACCTTAAAACTCTTCCAGCCTCTATCCATTTCCCAATTCCAAAACTGCTTCCACATTTTAGGTATCTGTTAGAGCAGTGCCCCACTTTTCTGGTACCAAATTCTGTCTTAGTTATCTGGTGCTGCTATAACACAAATACCATAAATGGGTGGTTTTAACAAACAAAAGTTTATTTTTGTTTGTTTAGGAGGCTAGAAGTCCAAAGTCAGGGTGCTGGCTCTAGGGGAAGGCTTTCTCTCTCTGTCAGCTCTGAAGGAAGGTCCTTGTTGCTTTGAGCTTCTGTTCTTGGGTAATCTTCATGTGGCTTGGCATCTCTCTTTCCTCATTTCTGCTTCTCTAGCTTTCTTGTTTAATTTCTTTTATATCTCAAAAGAGACTGATTCAGAACACCCTACAATAATCCTGTCTCATTAACATAACAAAGAAAACCCATTCCCAAATGGGATTATAACCACAGGCATAGAAGTTAGGATTTATAACACATATTTTTGGGGGACATGATTCAATCCATAACATTCCACCCACTGGCCCCCCAAAATTCATGTCCTTCCCATATGTTAAACACATTCACCCCATCACATCATCCCAAAAGTCTTAAATCAACTCGAAGTCCAAAATCTCATCTACCGAATCATCTAAATCAAATATGAGTGAAACTTTGAGTGTATTCCATCCTGGGACAATATTTCTATCAGTTAACCTGTGAAACCTAGAACATGAGTTATCTGCTTCCAAAGTACAATGGTGGAACAAACACAAGGTAAACATTCCTATTACAAATGGGAAAAATTGAGGTAAAGAAGGGTTCATGGACACCAAGCAAGACCAAAACCTAGCAGAGCAAATTTCATTAACTCTCAAGGCTTGAAAATAATCCTCTATTCTCTGGGACTATCTATCTGGGCAATGGCCCTGCCCTCCAGACTCTGGATATTAGCCAAGCTCTCAGGATTCTGGGTGGATGCCCCTCAGCCCTGGGCATCAGCCTTGCCTTTCAGGGCCACTGGGATGGCAACTCTGCTCCCTTGGCTTTATGCCTTGGGTCCTAGCCCATCTGAGTAGTGACCCCACACTCTCAGCCCTGGGTGGCTTCATTCTCTGGTTCTTAGGCATGGCAGCATCACCCCCTCAACTTTGGGTAGAGGCCCCATTCTTCTAACCCTTGGGCAAGGCAGCCTTGTTTCCTTAGCTTTGGGTGAAGACCCTACCTCTTGGCTCACAGGAAGGACAACCCCACACTCCAGAACTGAGGTGGTAGAGATCTGACACTTCAAAGCCTAGGAGGCAGTTTTTTTCCCCCTTTGAAGTAGAGGTAGTGGTTCTACCCTTTGACATAGAGGCAGCCCTGCCCATCATGGTCCCTCCAACAGTTCTGATCTCTGAACTGCTTCTGGGATGATGTCTTCCTTTTCTTGGAGGACAACAAATGTTTGCACCCAAGTCACTCCACTGGTCTGTTTCCTGCCTGTGGAATTCCAGGAGGCAGGAAGTGTTCCTTCACTTTGTACTGTCTCTGTCCTTTTCTGTTGCAGTGGTTGAATAGCTTCATCAGTCACAGCCTTAATCTCTTATACGAAAGATTGAGTCGCCACATCCTTGGTGAGAGTTCTGGGACACGTGTCCTTAGTTTACACAACAGAATTTTCCAAATCGTTGAGTTCTGGTTTCATTTTGCACAGTTCATTTTTAAGCCCACTTCCTTCCTTCCACATTCTACTGTAATCGGCAAGGAGAAACCATGCTGCCCCCTTAAGATCTTGCTTAGAAATCTCCTCAGCCAAATATCCAAGCTCATCACTTAAAAGTTCTACCTTCCACCAAACATTTGAACCTAATTCAGACAAGCTCTTTGCCACCACATAAAAAGCATCACCTTCCCTCCAATGTCCAATCACACGTTCATTGTTTGCTTTTAAAGTCTCACCAGAAGCACATTTAACATTCACATTTCTAGCAACATTCTGTTCATGATGACAGAAGCTCTAATTACAGCCCTTGATTCTTTCAGAGCCCTCATCAGAATTGCCCTTAATGTTCAAAATTCTACCAAGTCTCTTCAAGGCAAACTAGGGCCTTACATCAAAATTCCTCCAGCCCCTACCCATTACCCAATTCCAAACCCACTTCTACATTTCAGGTATTTGTTGGAGCAGTAACCCCACTTCTCAGTACCAAATTCTGTTTTAGTTTCTTAGTGCTGCTATAACAGAAATATCACAAGTGGGTGGTTTTAACAAAAAAGAAATTTAATCTCTCAGTTTAGGAGGCTAGAAGTCCAAATTCAGGACGACAGCTCTAGGGAAAGGCTCTTTCTACTGGCTCTAGGGAAATGTCCTTGTCTCTTTTCAGCTTGTCTCTTTGCAGCTTCTGTTCCTTGGCAATCTTTGTGTGGTATGTATCTTGCCCTCCACTCCTGTTTCCTTCTCTGTGCCTAATCTGTTCTTTTTATATTTCAAAGGTGATTGGCTTAAGACACACTTTACACTGATACGGTCTCATTAACATAACTAAGAAAACCTTATTCCCAAGTGGATTACATCCACAAATACATAGGTTAGGATTTACAACACATATTCGGGGGGGGACATAATTCTATCCATAACAGGGGTGAGGCAAAGGTGTGAAGAAGACTGGGACATATAGTTACACACAGCTTGGTCAAGAGGGTATATGGCCCTTTGCTCAAGGTGAAAGCTCTCTTTCTCTCCTCCCCTCCTCCCTTGACTGTAAGCTCTGTGCTAGTAGATTCCATCTCTGTTTATCATTATATATATATATATCTCCAGGGCCAGGGACACAGTAGGTGCTCAACAAATACCTGCTGATCTGAAAATGCACAGGGCTGAGCCCTTGCCCACCTGATTCCCAATAACCTGTCTGGCCAGGCCTCTTTTCTCAATACCCCTGAGGTTCTTGTGAGGAAAAATGCACACCCTTCCTGATGCCGAAGCTCCTCCCCTACTCTCAGGTATTAACCTGGGTAGTACTAATATATACAAGTCAAGACACATGCTCAAAATACTACCTAAGCCCAGAGTCAAGCACCCAGGGGACCCTCAAAACATATTGAACAAAAGAATGAATCGATTAATTCCGTACCAAGAGAAGACCTCAGAACCGCCACGTCCACTCTCCTGACTTCAAAACAGCCTGACCAGAAATTGTCTTTTGTTCGAAAGTCCACCGGTAATACCAGTGTTCAGCTGGCTGGTATACTGGGAAGTGCCGAGTCATGTTGCCACAAACTGTCAGTTTGTCATACTGTGGTGGCTTGTGTGTTGCTATGAAACTAGAAGCTATGCCACCAGTATTCAAATACCAGCAGAGTCACCTATGGTAGACAGGTTTCAGTGGGGCTTTCAGACTGAAACAGGTGTGGTAATCTACTTCTGATAATTAGCCAATAAAAACCCTATTGATTACACAGAATATTGTCCAATACAGTGCTGGAAGATGAGCCCCTCGGTTGGAAGGCACTCAAAATACACAGTGGCTGCAACAATAGACTCAAGTATACCAAGGATTGTGAAGATGGTGTAAGACCAGGCAGCATTTCTTTCTGTTACACATGTGGGTTGCCATGAGTTGGAGCTGACTTGATGGCAACTAACAACAAGGGTCATATTGAATTCAAGTCTCTCCTGTTGTATAGGATAAAGTCCAAACTCTCAGCATCTTCTTGTTTGAGTCTTGCCTCATGTCCCATTCTCTCCACTGCCAACTCTTATATTTCAGCCTTGCCAAATTCCTTGCAATTCCCCCAAATGAGCCATGTTCTCTTTTTATTTGTGGAACTTTGCCCAGTCTAGTTCCTCTCTCTAGAGCATCACCCCCACACCTCTACCCCCACTGTGTATGGCTCACACCACAGCCTTCCACCTACCTCCTCCTCTTCCGGGAAGTGTTCCCTCACACACCCGCTTCTTCAGGTTAGGGCAGGAGTCCTTGTCTGGTGCCTCTTTCTCATAATTTTCAACCCACAGTCACCGACTAACTCCCTCTCTATGCCTGACACCCAGTGAGGTCAAAGAACCCAGGCAGATGCAGCAGAGACAAGAAGGCCTGGGGGGCCCAGGGGAAGCAGAGCCTGGGAGACATGGGTCAGAAAACAGCTTCCCAAGGCCAGCAGTTCAGCTCCAGCCCCAGTCAGCAGACCTCCTTGAAACACCCCACCTGGCCTGAAGTTCAAACACATTATAGGCTTTAAAAGTGCTTTCCTGGCCCAACATTTCATAACATGGAGGAATCTGGAAGGCATTATGCTGAGTGAAATTAGTTGCAAAAGCACAAATATTGTATAAGACCACTATTATAATAACTGGAGTAATAGTTTAAACAGAAAAGAAAGTATTCTTTGATGGTTACAAGGAGGGAGGGAGGGAGGAAGGGAGAGGGGTTTTCACTAATTAGATAGTACATAAGAACTATTTTAGGTGAAGGGAAAGACAACACAATCAATACAGGCGAGGCCAGCACAGCTGGACTAAACCAAAAGCAAAGAAGTTTCCTGAATAAACTGAATGCTTCGAAGACCAGCATAGCAGGGGTGGGGGTTTGGGGACCATGGTTTCAGGGGACATCTAAGTTAATTGGCATAATAAAATCTATTAAAACATTCTGCATCCTACTTTGGACAGTGGCTTCTGGGGTCTTAAACACTAGCAAGCAGCCAACTAAGATGCATCAATGGGTCTCAACACACCTGGAGCAAAGGAGAATGAAGAACACCAAAGACACAAGGTAATTATGAGCCAAAAAAACAGAAAAGACCGCGTAAACCAGAGACTACATCAGCCTGAGACCAGAAGAACTAGACGGTGCCTGACTACAACTGACGACTGCCCTGACAGGGAACACAACAGAGAACCCCTGAGGGAGCAAGAGAGCACACACCCCAAATTCTCGTAAAAAGACCAGACTTAATGGTCTGACTGAGACTAGAAGGACCCCAGAAGTCATGGTCCCCAGGCCTTCTGTTAGCTCAAGGCAGGAACCATTCCCAAAGTCAACTCTTCAGACAGGGATTGGACTGGACTATGGCATAGAAAATGATACTGGTGAGGAGTGGGCTTCTTGGATCAAGTAGACACATAAGACTATGTGGGCAGCTCCTGTCTGTGGGGAGATGAGAGGGCAGAGGGGGTCAGAAGCTGGCCGAATGGACACGAAAATAGAGAGTGGAGGGAAGGAGTGTGATGTCTCATTAGGGGGAGAGCAATTAGGAGTATATAGCAAGGTGTATATAAATTTTTGTATGAGAGACTGACTCGATTTATAAACTTTCGCTTGAAGCACAATAAAAATTAAAAAAAAAAAAAAAAGTGCTTTCCTGGCCCCATGAAGTGCCAGATGCTGCACTGGAGACCCAGTAAGTCACAGTTCCAGCCACAGGGAAGAAGGGGTGTGTGAAGCAAACCAACAGTAGTAACATGAGGAATATTCATTATTCCTGAGCCAGGCACTGGGCTGACACACATCATCTCATTTAGGCCTCGCGATAGCTCTGTGGGATAGATGGTATCCTCATTTTGCAGAGAAAGCTGGGGCTCAATGAGCTGAGGCAACTTCCTCCGAGTCTAAGGGAGGAGTCCTACTCTAGCTTAGGATGTCTCAAACCTGTAGCAGAGAGAGCTAATTACTCCTGTACTCCAACATGGGTGTCTTCTCTGAGCTAGGCCAGTACAGGGCACTGAGGACATAGAGGTGGCTCAGGCCCAGAACCTCTGTGAGGAGTTCGTGGGGATGACTACGCTTTCTCAGACCTGGTGACCTCTGGGCCATGAGGCCTCCATCAATAGGTGAGCTGGCAGCTGGATTCCTATTTGACCAAAGATGAAAAACTGGAGCTCAGAGAGGAAGCAGGGCATGCCGGGCCACCAGGGACCAAAGAACAGGGCCAGGGCTAGGTCCCAGGCATCCTGACTCCTGGCACAGTGCATTTTCCTCTAAGTAAGTCAGCTCCCAGATTGCCTGGGGCTGAAGCCACGTTCCTGGAGTAGGTCTCCCTGGGCCCTCCTGTCTGGGGCCCCGCCTCTGGCGAGAAGGAACTCCAGGCTCTTTGGGAGAAGGGAAGGAACGGGAAGGGGAGAGGCTTGGCCCAGGCTGGGAAGGGAAGTCTGAGATCCACTCTTGGCTCCTTGCCCACTGGTAGGCGGCACGTTACTGGAAAGCAGCTTCCAGGACTGGTGGGGGTGGACTCTGTCATTGGGAAGAGGCTCCTTCAGGTGCAACAGTACAGAGAAGGGGAGTGGCCAGTAGGCCTGTTCTCTCTTGCCCCTCTCCCAAGGCCCTGACTCCACCGATCTTCTCCGTACCACCTCCCTGGAGAGGCCCCATGAAGCACACGGGGTTTTCTGACACTGGATGTGGTGAAAGGGACACAGAAGAATGGTCTGGGCCTCAGGTACCCTCACGAAGGCCCAGCACTGAGATGCGATCCCAAAATGGCAAGAATGAGACAAAACTTGCAGGGCCCTAACTTGATGACAGTGGTGATGTCGCTGGGATGGAATCAGGGGTGGGGCAGAGGCAGTTAGAGCCAGAGTCCAGAGAAGTGAGAACTGGAACAGACCTTGGAGATCACCTAAATTTTCCATTACATGGATAGGGAAACTGAGGCTCAGAGAGGTAGTAACCAAAGGTCACATGACCAATTCCATCATGAGAACCCAGGGATCCTGGCCCCAAGCCACATGGTCTCCTTCAAGGGTGTCCTGTTCTCCCAGAACAAGGATGTGAGAAGGCATGCAATTCAACATCTCCAAGCCACAAGGCAAACCCTCTGCTCCAAGCCACAAGGCAAACCCTCTGACACAATTTAGAGCTGGCTCCCCTTTTAGGTGGAGGCTGGGGAAGGGTGAGGTGTTTTTCATTCTATCCATTGTGGGTAGTAGCTGGGGAGCTGGGGGTGCTGAGAGAAAACATGCACACACTCATCCACACTCTCCTACTCACACACACACACACACACACACACACGCTGCACGCTGAGCAAACACTTCACCAATTTTTGAATTGTTGGGGGGCTCCCAGCTTCTGTGCAGCTGCTCGCCTCTGTTCACCATGGGAATGTTTTATTTACATCTCCTCTGACTGTCCCCATCTGCTCAGACTGGCCCAGTGAGGCAGGGAGACTGCCCTACGTCACTCTCGGTTGCCACAGTGACCAGACCACCCTGATCCTACTGCCTGCACCTCTCCCCTGGCCTGGACAGTCAGAGGGGAGTGCTGTCAAGAGGGACCTCCCTGGCCCACCAGTGCTAGGTCACCAAGGACTCAGGGGCATGCTGGGGGCTCTGCTGCCCTAGTTCCAGGACTAAAGACTGCTCTGGGGCTGCAACTCGGCCAGACCCCAAGGGATTCTGAGTTGCACAATGATTCCATTTCTTTAACTCCCTCTTCAACTGCCCCAGCAACCAGTCTCAACTATAGTAATGAAAGGTAACACCTCCCAACAAATGCTCGGCACTCGACAGTTTACAGCAGGGTACTCTGACGCTTACTAATTCATTTGCTCTTCACCACAGCTCTGTAAGTTCACAATTACCATTCCCCAATTTTACAGACAAGGAAACTGAGGCACAAAATGGTTTAGCAACTTGCTCAAAGTCAATTAGCTGGTAACTGACAGAGCTGAGATTCAAACCCAGGCACTACATTATCCCTGGTTTTGTCCTTATTTTGTTTCTCAGGAGGGCTGTGTCCTGAGGAAATGCAGGATTGAAGCGGCCTGAAGCAGCTTCCAGAGGGCCTGGGCTAGGTACTTCTTTCCACAAGCTCTTCTCCAGGGAGGTCTGCCCACTGTTTCCTTCTACTCTAGTGGCCTAGTAAAGATCTCTTGAAATCCTTCGGATCTTTTAAGCCTGCCCCCTCTAGAAAGCCCTCCTGGGTTAACTCAGCTAGGAGTCAGCCTTCATTGAGCATTTAGGGCAGGAGATAGGGATTATTCAATCATTCACAGGCCACCACCCAGCCCCTGCCTGCCTGATCTGCACTCACCCCTAGTCTCTACTGGAGCTGGAGCACAAGGCCAAGTTGGATTCTTCTCAGTGTTGATTTTTCCCATCACCGATGTCAGATATGAGGACCAGGGGGGAAGATAAACCAGACCAGAACAGACTCAGCCTGGCCGAAGTAGGTTCCCAGATGGCCCAGCAGAGGAGACAAAGACACGTGGCACTAGCCACCCCACCCTGTGTCCCCACAGCCAGAAAACTGGGTTCCATGACGCTGCAGCCACTGACTAGGTGGGTGGCCTTGAGAAAGTTACTTTATACCTCCTACCCTCACTTTCCCCATCTGTGTAAAAGCCGCCTATTTCAGGGGGTTCCTGGAGCACAAGAGGAGATAATAAGGGCAGAGAATGCCAAACAATGCTGACACTCAATGTCAGCAAAAAGTGGTGGCTACTATTGCTATTTTAATTTTCTTGGAAACCTGAGTAAAACATGAATCACTCTACATTATCATGACCGTTGGTGTGGACTTGTCCATTACTGGGCTGTAAGTTCCCTGAGAGTGGGAACCTTATAGTCGTCTGGGTCTCCAGCTTCCAGCTCAGAGTAGGTATCAACTATGAATTAAGGTAAAAGAAAGCAGCTATTTGTTAGATGTAAACTATGGGAAAGAAGAAGAAAGGGGGGATAGCTCTGAGCTTTCAAGACTAGGTGATGCTCCAGAGCAGGAACCATTTGAATTGGGTTTTGAAGGATCAATAGAAGTTTACCTGATAGAGAAGCAAGAGAAAAGCCATTTTAGGCTCTGTATCCTTATACATAGCGGACAGATGTATGGGTAATGAATGAATGAAAAAAAAAAAAAGCAAAGAAAAAGACAAACAGGAAGGCAGACTGACCCCACTAACCCTTTACCAAAATCCAAACACGACAGCTGTTGTGAAGATTAAATGAGATGGTGTATGTAAGTACACGTGTCTTTGAGTCTCGGTTTCCTCCTCTGTAACTGGGGTGATGATGCCACCCCCAGGGTGACCATAAGCACACTGAGATAATTTATTTAGAGCTCTTGATCCATAGCAGACACTCAATAAATAACAAGTTTTCAAAATGTAAAGCAAGAGTGCCTGCTCAGTAGGACCGTACTTTGCCTGCTCAGTAGAGACTGTACTTAATCACGAGCCACTTTAAGATACAATCTCCAGCATAGGAAGGAGAGAAATACTTACTGGTAAAACTGAAAAACACGTAACCATTGCAAGGCACTGTGCTAGGGGCTTTTATATACCTCCTCTCGACTCATCTCCTATCCAGATTCCCATTTATTTGATGGATGAGGAAACTGAGGCTCAGAGAGGCGAAGTGACTTGCCCAAGGCTACCTACCTGGGAAGTAGCAGAGTCAGAATTAGAATCCAGGTCTCCTAATTGCCAGTTCTTTATATGCCATAATGCTTCAATTAAAACTAAGCCTGTAAGGGTCAATACAGGAAGAGACTATGCCTCCCCCACAAAACAGCCATAAACAAAGCTGTTCTAAGTACCTGGGCAGGAATCATTCTCCATGCCCAAGGGAGTCGGTCTCTCTCTGTGCCTTCCCCCAGCATTCTTCCAAACAGCACCTCTATTTCTCGCTTGTTTCAATCCACATGTCAGGGGCTCCAATGTTGGGGAGACAGGGTCTCATTCTCTGGAAACATCAAGTCTCGGTAGAAAAGCAGCTAAAAAAAAAGCTAGCTGAGAATACAAGCAGCATATGCTGGGGGCACTTGGGGCATGGGCAAAAGAACCCTGGGCCAGAACCCAGGTCCAAGGCCCAGCTCTGCCCTTTAGTAACCAGGAGGCTTTGGGCAAATCATTATACCAAAAATGGGCATGTTTCCTCAAAGGTAAGTAAGTGAGAATCCAGGGACTGGACACAGAAGCACCTTGTACATAGTGAAGAGGCAGACAAAGTTCAGAGAAAGGCCACAGCAGGCCAGAAGGGGACTGGGTGGCCAGGAAAGCTCTGGAGTAATAAGCAGAGTGATCAACCAGCAATGTCTGACCGGAGTCCTCTCAGAGACCTAGCAGGAGAGGCTGTGGCAGGTTTGCAGTTATCAAGGATTCCAGGGTCAGGGGATCCAGCTGTGTGCAGGATTAACCCTGAGCTCCCTCACAATTTAATGCCCCTCTTTCTCCAATCCCATTTCCTTTTACCTCTCCCATCCCCATCAATGCCTCAACTCCAGTTATCAGAAGCCCCCATGTCCTGCCTTTGCCCAAGCAGAGGGAAATTTTTCTTCACCTTGAACTTCGACCCACCTTTCAAAAGCCACTGCAAGTGTCACCTCTTCTGGGAAGCCTTCCCTGAACCCTCCCTCACCCTGCACCCGGCCGCATCAGGTGCTCCTCCCAACTGCTGACTGGCCTAGCTCCCCCAGGATCCAGTTCAGTAGTTGGTGTTCTGATTTGCCTGGCATCCCAGCACACAGCCCTGGGCAGGTTAACGGGATGATGCGAAGCTTCTTAAAGGACATGGGATGGAAGCTGGATCTCAAAGGGCAGAGAATCCATGTAGGTGGAGACCAGTAGAGGGAGAGTGTGAGCAGATGAACAGAGAAGGAATCTTAAAAGCATTCCAAGGACCCCAAAGCCTCTAATTGGCCTAGAAAGGGAGGCTGTATGGTGAAGGAGACACCGGACGACAGGCCTGGAGCAAGAAGTACTGAGCCAAGGAGCCCAAGCTAGTGCTGCAAGCCTCAGAGGGTCCTCAGACCTTCCCAGAAGGGTCCTGACCTTCAGGCCCAGCCCTGAATACCCCTGCCCTGGCCTTGAGCCTGCTTCTACTCTTGCCCTGCCTTTTACCCACCAGTCTTCTTCCCGGGGCCCCAAAGATCCATTTCAGGAGCCCCAGCCTCGCCCAGAGCTGGGGGGGTGGGGGGAGGCGCGCAGGCAACACCTCTTAATAGTCAGCGGGGCCTCCTCACTATGAATTTCATTCCGGCAGATTCTCACCTCCCCCCCTCCCCCCAAGAAAGGCATGGGATCAAGCGTCCCCATGCAGTGAGGTGGAGTATGACTCACATGGGACAGGGACGGGCAGTAAACAGCCTGTGCATGTTGACAAGAGACAGAGCTCCAGCAGTAGCAACAGGGCCCCACAAGGGAGATGTCTCCAGGCAGCCAGCCAGTGGGGTGTTACCTGGGGAAGTGGGGCCAGCTCAGGGGCTGGATTTGACTTGGGGGTGTGGAGTAGGACCTCCGGCTCCAAAGACACTGGGCTCTCATGGCTGGACTGGGTTCCCGGCAGGTGCCCATGTGATACACACTGGTTTCTTTTAATCTTTTTTTCAACATGGAAATATACTGCTTTGGCTGCGATTAAATGGAACCCATGGTCACTAAAAAAAAATTCAAACACAGGAGAAGGTGCAGAATCTCTGAGGGATTCTCCCCTTTCCTTATGCACACTAGACAACTCCTCCCACCTAAATATACACTGTTAAGTTTGCTAAACATACAGTACTTCTAAAATTTTCTGCCTCTATAATTTTTAAATTATGAATAAATAGCATATCACACAGACCGTGTTATAACTGCATCTTTGGGCAGAGTCTGCACTAGGCACTTCACTGCAGCATCTCATTGCATTCTCTCAACAACCCTAAGGCAGGATAAGATAAGAGCTGCTCAGCAGGACAACCACTTGACCCAAGGTCACAGCCAGGACTACAGAGCAGTCTTTAAGACCTAGGCTGTTCCTGCCCGGTATAGTAGGGCCTGGGGGCGACTTCTCTCCATGTGTGGTCTTGCCTGTGCCACAATGTATTGATCAGATGCCCCCCTATGATGAGCACTAGGGTGAAGGTTTCTCATACTCTGAGACGTTCCACTAAGAGCCCCAGGCCAACCTTGCCTCTATGGGTGGCACCTTCCAGTTTCTCCCCACCTTTACCTAACTCCATGTTACCATTGGCATTGTTGTTGTTGTTAGGTACCATCACACAGAAACCCTATATGACAGAGTAGAACTATCCCATAGGGTTTCTGTGATGGTTAAGGTTGTGTGTCAACTTGGCTAGGCTATGTTCTCAGTGGTTTGACAGCTATGATGTAGTATGGCAGCTATGTAATGATACAATCACCTCCATAATGAGATCTGATATAATGTAATCACCTCCATGATGAGCTCTATTATAAGCAGCCAATCAGTTCAAAGGGACTTTACTTGGGGGTGTGGCCTGCATTCAATATAGGTGGACTTTCTGGTAAAGTTCACTGGCTTTTGTTTGTTCTGGATCCTGCAGCTGGCTCCTGTTCATATGACCTCTGGTTCTTAGGACTTCAGCTAGCAGCTTAGCTGCTGATCTTGGGATTCGTCAGCATCCACAGCCTGTGAGCCAGAGGCCTGCTGTCTGACCTGCCCATCTTGAGTTCACCAGCTCCTGCAGCACCTGAGTCAAGAGAAGGCTCCAGCATGACCCACGAACTTGGGACTTCCCAGCCTCTACAACTGTGACCCATTTCCTTGATATAAACCTCTCTATATATACATTCACTGGTTTTGATTCTCTAGAGAACTCAGCCTAAGCCAGAATTTGGTACCAGGAGTGGGGTAGGTGCCTCCGGGCACTTATCAGTGGAGCTAGGCTTGCAGACCCACATAGCGAGATAGCTGAGTGCCTTTTGGTCGAGGTTTACTGGTGGAGTGGGGTACCTCTAGCACTTATTGGTGGAGCTAAAGAGCTCTGGACCACCTGCCTGAGCAGGGCAGAGGCTGGGTTGGCCAAAGAGGCCTGAAGGGCTGAGAGGCCAAGAAACCAGGAAGCAGAAGCTGAAGAGAGAAGGGAGCAGAGAGGATTGAACCCCATGCCACTAAAAAAGAAGTGCCGGGAGTGGAGTGTGTCCTTTGGACCCAGAGTACCTGCACTGAGAAGCTCCTAGACCAGGGGAAGACTGACGACAAGGACCTTCCCCCAGAGCCAAAAGAGAAAGAAAGCCTTCCCTGGAAGCTGGTGCTCTGAATTCAAACTTTTAGCCTCCTAGGCTGTAAGAGAATAAATTTGTTTGTTAAAGCCTCCACTTGTGGTATTTCTGTTTCTATTATAGCAGCACTAAATGACTAGACAGTTTCCTAGACTGTAATCTTTACGGAAGCAGACCATCAAGTCTTTTCTCCTGGCTGGTGGGTTCAACAACTGACCTTTTGGTTAGCAACCAAGCATTTAACCATTGCGCCGCCAAGGCTTTAACCAAAAAAAAACCAACCCCAGTGCCATCGAGTCTATTCCGACTCATAGCGACCCTATAGGACAGAGCAGAATTGCCCCATAGAGTTTCCAAAGAGTGCCTGGCGGATTCAAACTGCCAGCCCTTTGGTTAGCAGCTGTAGCACTTAACCGCTACGCCACCAGGGCTTTAACACAACCTAAATCACCTCCCTTGCAGAGGGGTCACTTCTCAGCTCCCTGAATCTCAATAAAAGGGTTTTAATTAAGCCACCTTCCCCTTCCTTCTCTGATCACCCAGATGTGTGGCTCCCCTCCCCCATGCCCAGTCCTGTCAGACTGCTCTCAGGACTTACAGAGGGGCATCAGGAGCTCCAAGCACCAGTTTGCTCCACACGTAGGTTGAGGTGTGGTGGAGTGGAGGCAGGGGAGAATCAAGAGGCTCAATAACAGAGATTTTATTTCCTGAAATTTTAGAGCCATGCATGGGAAAGCTGGGTTTTTCTGTTTTTTTTCTTTCGCTTTTGATGGGGTAGGGTATAGCTTGCAAAATGCAAATCTGGGAGAAAACTGAAATTAAGTGTATCACATATCTGTTGTTCCTACTGTCCCTTCCAATTGAAAGTCATTTAGCTTAGAAGCAATAAAATGTATTAAATCCATTATATGTACCATTGAACTTGCTTGTAATATCATCATCCTTGGATATACAGAGGTGGAGCATGGAAAGGTGGTGGTAGGAAGGCAAGACAAAGGGAAATTCTCCAATTCCCAGGACAACCAGGCTGCAGAAAGTGAGTCACCGTTTCCCATTTTCTGCTGCTGCAGAAAAGGGGGCGCTGCAGAGGGAAAGCAGGGCTTAGGCAGCACTGGCTGGGTGTGGGTGAGAACTGCACCCTCCATCCCTCCCAGTTCAATCTGCTTACAGAGTCTATTATATGCTTCGCAGCATCTGGTGGTGGTGATGAAGAAGGGGTGGGTGTCAGCCACCCCACAACTTGTGTGTTTTTGTGACCTCCCAGAAGGGCCCATAAGACAGTAAGAGAAAGAACTGACTCTTTAGAGGACAGAGCTTGAAGTGGGCCAGAGAAGATGGGGAGGCTCCCAGAGGGGTAGGGAGACCCTTAGGCTGGTGTGTCTGGGTGTGCACGGGGTGGATCTGCAGACTAGCAGGGCGCAGGAGCTGAAGGCTCCCGACAGGAGCAGAAAGCTCATTTACCCACCCCCAAGCCACTTCCTCTACAATGTCCCCATCCCCCAGCATCACCAGTTACTCAAGGCCCGAAACCCTGGAATCCTCCTCAACTTCTTTCTTTTTCTCATGCCCCACATCTAATCAGCAAACTCTGTTGGTTCTACCTTCTAAACATCTGCAGGCTCTGATGGTTTTCCCACCTCCACCACTGCCACCCAGTCCAAGTCTCCACGACTGCCTGCCTGGACCACCACGACAGCGCCCGAATCAGTCTCCCACTGTTACTCTTGTCCACCCGCCCCTCCCCAGTCTCTTCATACACCAGCCAAGAGGGAATCTCTTCAAAAGATAAAACATACTTTTAAACCAACAATCAGTTGCCATTGAGTCAACTTCAACTCATGGTGACCCATGTGTGTCAGAGTAGGACCATGCTCCATAGGGTTTTCAGTGGCTGATTTTTTAAAAGCAGATCTCCAGGTCTTTCTTCCAAGGTGTCTCTGGGTGGACTCGAATTTTTAACCTTTCGGTTAGCAGCCAAGTACATTAACCCTTTGTACCACTCAGGGACTCCTGAAGGAAGGTCAAAACCCTCCAGTAACTTCTCATTGCACTTAGATCTCTACTCACTCCCCTCCGGTTATACTAGCCTCCTTGCTTTTCCTTGTGCACCAAATATGATTCCACTTCAAGGCCTCTGCATTTGCTGTTTCCTCTGCCTGAAACACTCTTTACCATATAGGTGGGTGGCATATGCCCTCCCTTCTTTTAGATCCCTGCTCAAATGTGACCTCCTAAGACACCTATCCTGACCCTCTCTATAGACTCAACCTGCCTTATCTTTCTTCATAGTACTTACCACTTCTGACATTCTGTATGTGCTTACTGACCCTTTCCCCAACCAGAATGTAAGCACCATGAGGACAGACTCTGCTTTGATCACTGTTATTTCCTTACCATCTACAGTTGTGCATGACACACAGTAGGCTCATGACCAACATTTGATGAATGGATGATCTCTTGCCTCAATGACCTACCAAGGTTATTTTGAAGATCACAGGACCACAGATATGGGAACCCTGGACAATCTGCAAGACCCTGTCTGGGTGGGTGTTATGGGTTGACTTGTGTCCCCAAAAAATGTGTGTTGTAAATCCTAACCTCTATGCCTGTGGTTATAATCCCATTTGGGAATGGGTTGTCTTTGTTATGTTAATAAGACAGGATTTCTGTAGGGTGTGTCTTAAATCAATCTCTTTTGAGATACAAAAGAGATGAGACAATCCAGTGAGAGAAGCAGAGAGGGGGAAAGAGAGATGTCAAGACACATGGAGATCCCCAAGGAATGAGGAACCAGAAGCTAAAGAAACAAGGACCTTCCTCCAAAGCTGACAGAGAGAGAAAGGCTTCCCCTGGAACCGGTGCTCTGAATTCAGACTTAAAGGCTCCTAAACTGAGAAAATAAATTTGTTTGTTAAAGCCATCCACTTCTGGTATTTCTGTTATAGCAGCTGTAGTGCAATGAATTACTTAATATGGCCCTTCTAGCCATAGTCTTTGTGACTCACACACAACGATTGAATGGGACTATGCAAATAAGGTATACGGAAACTGTGATGGTTAGGGTTATGTGTTGGCTTGGCTAGGCCATGATTCCCAGTATTGTGTAGCTGTCCTCCATTTTGTGATCTGATGTAATTACCTTCATTCTATGTAATGTAAATCCTAAAGGCTATATGTTAATGTGGCAGGACTGGTGTGGGGTGTATCTTGAGTCACAGCCTTGCAGGAAGGTATGACTCAAGTCACGCTCTTCCCTGCGTTGTGGCCTATATCCAATGTATACATGTAGGTGCTCTGGTGGAGGGCTCTCTCTCTCTGCATCTGCCTCATCACTGTCTGATCTCTGGTTCTTGGGACTTGAGCCAGCGGCCTGCTGTCTGATCTGCTGATTCTGGGATTTGTCAGCTTCCACAGTCCTGTGGGTCGGTAGCCTATCATCTGACCTGATTCACCAGCTTCTGCAGCCTTATGAGCCAGCAGCTTGTCACCTGGCCTGCCGATTTGGGTTCATTGGCCTCTGTGGCCACATGAGTCAGGAGAAGCCTACGCCTGACCTGCAGATTTGGGACTTGCCAGCCTCCACAACAACATGAGCCATTTCCTTGATACGGTTTGTGAATTCTGTGAGACGTTGTGAATTACGGAACACAAAGACGGGAAGGAGAGTACTGAGGAGAGGAGTAGTTGATGTTAGAGATGATGGAGTGGTACAGCAATTTGGAAAAGTGGGACATTTGAGACATCTTTTAATGACGCCTTATAGGAACCAGCTTTGTGGTAATCCTTATAAAAGAAATTATTCACTGAGCAGCACTAGAAAACTAAGACAGTGGGTCAGGGCCACCTTGTTCCCCAGGAGATCCAGTCATTCTCCAGTGATCTCCTCATACATCACCTCCTCTCAACAGCTTTCCCTAAGTACCCCACAGAGCAGAAATTAGTCACTCTTGGTTCTGTGGTCCTGCAGAGCCTGAGACACACAGTCTCTATTGAGTGTCTGATTACCTGGTATGGTTTATTTGTTTGTTTGTCTTCCGCTCAGACTACAAGCAAGCTCCTCAAGGGCAGGGACCCTGTCCTGTTCATCTCTGACTCTTCGGCACTTAGCACAGCACCTGGCATATGCTAAGAATCAGAACTTGTGTGTTGAGCTCAAGTGACTATCTGAGGGCAGAATTTCTGTTTAATTTCATCTCCAGTGTTTAGCACTAAGCTTGGGTGCGCTAAACCGTAGCTGAATTGCCCTTAGCCTTGACAGAAAGGTTATGGTCAGAGGGCTCCAGGCAAAGTAGCAGCATCTAGAAAGGCAGGAAAGAGAAAATGAGCGCAGTGCAGGTAGAGGATTTCTATTGGGAACAAGTGACAGTGAAGGCTGGAAAGGAAAGAATTACTTAAACGGTCATAAAGCAGCCTTTCCTCTGATCTTCACTGGACAGTAGACAACAGATGAGGAAACAGAAGTTCAGAGAGGTCCAGAGACTTGCCCCAAGATCACCTGGATGGCAGCAGAGCCAGGTCACAAACCCAGGGCTGCTGACTTGTAGTCCAGCGCTCACCCTGGGCCAGATTTTGGGAAGGCCTGAAACACCACGAAGGGTGAACTGCAAATCATCCAGGTGAGCCCTGTGGAGCCACTGGAGGGCTCTGACCTGGAGGATGACATTCAGGGCTTTCAAGCCCTGTCTGCAGATGCATCAGGGAGGAAGTCAAGATACACAGCACTGGTCAACCGGGCTCAGTACCACATGGAGGGGCAAAGCTGTTCAACCGCACAGCCATTAGGTCCAGGATCCTTGGGCAACTGGCCCTGCCTCCTGCAGGACTCCAATAGGAGGGGTGAGCCCTCCCCATCCCTCCTCCGAATGCCTCAAGAGATCAGAAAGCTTCATTCTGGCTGAGGACCAGAAGATCTGGGTTCCAGTCTAGACAATGCGATCAATTCATGGGGTGCCTTGAACAAGCCCTTGCCTTTCTCTGGCCTCAGTTTCTCCATCCTCAGAGGCTTGTTGAGAGCTTTTCCAGCTCTGACATCTGACCAATGAGCTCTGCTGTTGGACAAAGCTGGACTCCATAATACTCTCCATCTCTGTCCACGCTAACAAGTGCGGCACCTGCGCCCAGAACAATCATTCTGGAGCAAAACCACACGAAGCAGCTCACGGCAGTGTAAAGAGCTCTGGTCTGCCAACAAGGGAGCTGGTTTCTGTCCCAGTCCAAAATCTTAACTTCTCTGGGACCTTTGGCAAATCACAGTACTACCCTGAGCCTCAGTTTCTTCTTCTCTAACATGGGATAAGCAATGCCTGTGGCATGGGATTGCTGTGAAAAGGGAAGCGAATGAAGGTAAAAATACCTACAGGAGGAAAACAGAAAGGGCACACCCAGAGAGCCGCAGAGCAAGGGCACAGCAGGGGTCATTATGACGACTCTGCTTCCAAGCCAAGACACGGGGAGACTAAAACAGCATCTTGGATGGAGGGCGGGATGCAAGGGGTCTCTTTGTTCTTGGGGAGCAGAGCACATCCGCCCTCCAGAGCTCAGCCTGCCCTCCGGCTTAGTGTGGCTGTGCCCTGATTTGGGATCGACAAGCGCACAGCAGGAATGCCGTGAAACCAGAGATGCTAGACCTTCCGCCCCCGCAGCCAGGCCCCAAGAAAGGAGGGCCCACTGGTCAGGGCGGCAGCCTGCACTAGAGGCAGCTTCTCCTTGGGGCTGGTGAGCCAGTGCTCTGGGGGACTGAGGCCGAGGGACAGGGCTGGGCTACATGGTCCCATATGCAGGCTGGGAGACCCTGAAGAAGATGGCCGGGAAGGGAGGCATCTGGAAGAGGTAAGAGAACCATCTCAGAGATCAGTCCAAAGTTTCAACCCAGACTCAGCAGTGGAGCCTCATGGCTAAGAAAGAGCACAAGCCTGAGGACAAGGCAGCCTGGCTTTCTGGCTCTGCCGCCTATTAGCCACGTCTCCTTGGCATGCACTTAACCTGTTTCTTCATCTGAAAAGTGGGGCTCATACTCATTTCTATCTCAAAGGGCTGTTCTGAGGATCCAGTGAGATTACATATCTCAAGCTGTAGTAAAGGCTGCCAAAAGAAGACCTCAGCAAAGAGCATTATTCCATCTCTGCACTCCTGGTCCCCAGACCCACAGAGGACCTACTGGCACCACAGTACAGCTGGCAAAGCAGCAGCAACATCAGGGGACCCAGGCCACTCTGAACGGACCCTCAGAAGGAGAGTCTGATATCCTGTTCCTGTCATCATTGGTGCCAGGACAGGCCTGGCTGGCAGGAGTCTCCAGAGGCAGAGGGAGACTGAGGGAGGCGGAGGGAGGCCAAAGCCCTCTGGAACCCTGCTGAACCTGCTTCTTGTTACTTGTAGAGTAAGGATAACAGTCACCTCCTTCTTCACAAGGCATATGAGTACAGGTCACAAGAGCTGTAGATGTGGCTGGGCTTTATAAAAGCTGAGATGTGCCACACAGCTGTGGGTTCCCTGAAACCCTCAGCAGCAGTGTCCCTGAGGCAGGCTGGCAGGCTGGGAAAGCCAGAGATTCTCCCTGAGCAGGTGTCTGAGGCACCCATCCCTAGGGGATGCCCTGAAAATCTCCCACACACTTCTTCGGGAAACCAGCCCAGTGGCTGAGCACGGCAAAGGTGGGTGATGTGGAGGGCATGTTTGGAGGCCCTCTCCCTGACTCCTCCCCAACACACACTGGGGACCGTTTGCCACCTCAGGCCTCTGAAGCCAGGAGATAGAGTGAGTAGATAGGGCTGCTGAGCATGCTCAGAGGAGGCTGCCCTTTAGAGGACACTGCAGAGAAAAGATGAGGACACAGCCAGCTGTAGGCCCTGGTGCCGGGAGGGGCCAGCAAACGGAGGCCAGGCCTCCCCTGGGAAAGAAAAGGGATAGCAAAAAGCCACAGGAGGTTAGAGGGGCAGGGCAGGGCCTCCGGGATCATCCAATCCAACCCCACCATTTCACAGATGCAAAGAATAAAGGCTAGAGATGGGCAGGGACTGGCTGAGGCCACACAACAAGTGGCGACAGAGCTGGACTCACACCCAGGATGATCTACTCCAAGGCCGGTCCACCACCTCCACCCCACTCCCACCTTTTTTTTTTTTTTTTTGCTACCTTTCATGGAGTACTTCGCTGGGATGCTTTGTATACTTTCACTGCATGATTCCCCTCACAGCCCTATGACACAGGTATCACCACCCTCACTCTACAGCTGAGGGAACTTGAGAGAGGAGAAAGGACTTCACCCAGGCCACATAGCCTGGTTTTTCTGACTCTAGAGCCACGGCTCCCAGCCCACTGCCTCTAGCTCTGAGCTCTGGCTTTCCGGGTTGCTGCCAGATGAATGGAGAGTGTTAGAAGCAGGAGCCTCAGACCCCAGGCAAGCCCCTCACCCACTCTAAACATCTGGTTCTAAGACCCCTAGCAGTACTGATATGCCCTGGTTCTGTGAGTGCTCTGCCAAGGGAGACCCAGGAGCTGTCTGGTACCCTGGTGACAAGGAATGGAACTCCTCTGGCAGCACCTCCCAGGCCTCACTGCAGCCTACAGAACTCTGCTTAGTGCCTATCTGCACGGCCTCGGAGGACACAGTGCAGCCCACCAGTTGGCTGCATGCTGTATGAAGGGAGAATTAACCCCAAGCCCTGTGTACTCACTTAGCCTCAGCAACACGATGAGGCAGAAACTATTATTTCCATTTTCCAGACAAGAAACTCTGGCTCAGAGTGTAAAAAGCTTGCCCAAAGAGACACAGCCAGTAAGCAACAAAGCTGGTATTTGATCCCAGGGCCCAAGTTCTGCTCTCATACCAGACTACTTGATAGGAACAGCCTGGTCACTGCTTCCTGCTGATGTGCTCGTCCCTAGGACACAGGTCACAGAGTCCCACTCAGATGTGCTGTGGAGTAAGAGCCTGGCTGGAGTGATGAGCCCAGCATGGAGGTGGAAGGGTCCCAGGTGGGCTCATAGGCTGCCTGTCTACTTGTCTGCCAGCCAGCCCTCCCTATAGAAGTAACTCTCCGCCCCCACCCCCCCACTCCCACTGCCCAAGAAGGAGATAAGGAAGCCGTTGACAGCACCTGTTTCCGCTTGGCCCTGTGCTGGCTGCTGGGCCTGGGCAGGGCCCACTGTATGATCCTGCACATGGAACAGACAGCAGGGTATATGCGCCTCCCTGTGGAAGGGCAAGGAGACACCTGGGGAAGCAGTCACTGCAGGGCAGGACGTGGAGAGCCTAGGACTCATGCCAGAGCCCTAGGTATTAATCATCTGTCACCCAGCTTCCTCATGAGATTAGGCTGTTTATAATGATAGCTAGTACCTACTGGGGGCTTAATCCTCACATCGACCCAGTGAAGTAGGCACTACCATACCCATATCACAGATGAGGAAACTGAGGTACAGAGAGGCTAAATTACTTGCCTAAGGCCATCTAAGAACTGTTAAGTTGTAGACTCATACAGAATTCAAGCCAGGAGGCTGACTCCAGAGCCTAGAGGTGCTCATCCCTCAGGCTGTTTCTCAATCAGGTTCCTTATCTGAACCACAGAACAGAGAAAATGATCCAGGTGACGATTTTCTCAAGTCTCCCAAGGATGGACATCCTAGAACTATATCAGAACGCTCGAAGGAAGAGGCTGGTAATAACTCACAGTATGGTAATCACTATTGCTGTTCTAAGTGGAATGGAAAGAACACTGCCCTAACTCTTTCATAGGCAACACTCTGGGTGTCAGGTCTGCTCACCTGCATAATGAAGGGAGTGGATCAGGTAACCTCAAATAGCTCTTCTACCTGGCTTCGCAGAATTCAAGGCCACTGGGTTCCACCACTTTACTGCAAGTGTGACTCTGGATAAATTAATTAACCTCTCTGGACCTCGGGGGGTCCTCACAGGGTCAGGTAAGGACAATAGAGGTATGAAGGCAGACGACTTGGCATGCTGCCTACACAAGGCAGGCACTGGAACTTGAGGTGGCAGCGCCGCCTGCTCTGTGCAGGACTTCTTGCGACATCACCATTCACTGCCACTAGAACGTGGGTCACACCACAGCCTCTCCCTGAAAGCAGATTATCAGAGCTTGGAGCCCCTCCCCAAACCCTGCCCTGGGCCAACAGGGCGCTCCCAGGCAGTCCCTTCCCGTCTCCCTGATATCACGGCCACAGGTGCTTTCATCATGAGCTGTGGCTCCAACACAGGGCGGGAGCTGCTGTGTATTGCCATTTCCGCCACTATGTACCTGGCACTGCACACAGTGATTAAACACCAGGGAGAGTGGGGCCCACTGGGCTTGTACCACATAAATCTTATCGTACCAAATTCTTCCTGGAGAGAAGCAGGGTGAGTGAGGCAAAGGTCCCCATCCATCTCAGCCAGGGCTTTGTTTCCAGATTCTTGCTCTCAGCCGAGGCCCTAACCTCATGGTGCAGGAGGGGCCCCTTTCTATCCTCTGCAGAAGCTGTGAAGGTGAGGGCGCAGGAAATTCCAAGCCTGGGCTAGAACTCTAAGAGACTAAGAAAGCATTTAAGCTCAATCCTTTTACTACCAGTTGTCACTCTGTCAGCCCCAACCCATGGCGACCCCATGTATATGAGAGTAGAACTGTGCTCCATAGCATGGTTTTTAGTGGTTGCTTTTTTGGAAGTGGTTCTCCAGGCCTTTCTTCTGAGGCACCTCTGGATGGACTCAAATCTCCAACTTTTAGGTTAGTAGCCAAGTACACCACCCAGGGACTCTCCTGAATAGGAGGGGAGAAGGCTCGAGGCCAGCCACATGGCAGGTTTGTAGCATGGGACAGTCTCAAATTCAGGCCTTCATTTGCCTAAGAGGACAGGGAGCAGGGGTCCCAGCTGGACCTCAAGCAGGTTAAGTGGCGCTAGGGAACTGCTGAGGCCCAGGTTTAGAGGTATGGCTGGGATAGGGAGAACGCTGTGGCCTAGACTGGGGTAGCAGCTCCCTCTCCCATCCAGCCCCCACTCATCTATCCATCTTCCTGCTTCCCTCTCTTACACCAGTGGGTGCAGCTCACTGCCTGGAAGTTCTAACCACCTCAGTGGACTCAGCTAGTGACTAGTGGGGGAAACTGGGGCCTTGGAAATTTTCTCAAGTGCCCTTCCTACCAGATAGGGGGTCCCTGCAGGTAAAAAAGTGGTTGGTCAGAGCTAACCCAGAGAGAACGGGGACCCTCACGGAAAATTAGGGGATCAGAGGCCGTGGCTAAGTTCTGGCTCCATCACTTGCTAGCTCTGGGACCTTCCCTAGGATGCAGTTTCTTCATGTATAGGACAACAGGGCTGGGTGAACTTCTCAGAGGTGCCCTCTAGCTCTGACAGCCCATGATTTTACCTAATAACTAGCACACATATACCACTTTGAATTTTGCTTTGTATTTCTGTGCACATTATCTCATTTAGACCTCACGACATCTGTCTAAGGTGGGAATGGGTTCTACTGTGATAAACATGAGCAATTACGTTAAACCAAAACTCAGTGCGTTTAAGCCCAAGATACACTCAGCCAGGGAGCAACAGAGCCAGGACTTACACTCAGGGCTTCAGAAGCCAAACTCTGGGTTCTATGTGCAGGAAAGCTGGAGAGCCGCTGTGCCAGGCCAGGGTGGAGGGCCCCAGGTAACTGGCTGAGCCAACAGAGACAGGCTAACTCCAGCCTGTCCCTCTTGATTGACGCTGCTCCCTCAATGCAGATAAGAAGACCTTTTAAAAAGATCAGATCTAACGAAAAAAGTTGCCAAAGAATATGGAAACCATAATGGCTTTTATAAAAGCATTTTTATTTTTTAAAAAGTCATACAACTGTAGCAAAGTCCCGGCAGATACACAGAACTGCTAAGAGTGCCCAGCTCTGAGAAGCAGGGGAGTGAACTGACATAACTTGTACATTTTTCTTTATATACTTCTGCAGCGTTGTAACTTTTTTCTTTCTTCCTCTTATTGGACTAAAAAATCTGGAGGGAAATATTCTGAGCACCTGTTCTGAGTCACGAGTTGGTAACAGGTACTTTACTGTAACTGGGTATTTCATTTAATTCTTACAAAAACCATATGGAGTACACGGATGTTCACAGCGCCTTTGTTCGTAATTGCCAAAAACAGGAACGTACCCCAACGTCCATCAACGGGAGAATGAGCCAGCCGTGGCATATACATACAAGGCAATACCACACAGTAATGAAAAAGAACGAACCTTTTGTATAAGCGACAGCAAAGATAAATCTCTTAGACACCTGTGCAAAAGCAGCCAGACACAAAGATTTCATTTATATGAAGTTCAAGAACAGGTAAACTCAGTCGATAATGACAGAGGCCAGAACAGTGGCTACCTTTGGAGGGCTGTCAGGGTACAGAATGGGAAGAGCATGAGGGCACTGTAGGGGGCACATAAATGTCCTGTATCTTGATCTGCGTGGCTATTAACTTGGATGGAAACATTTGTAAATAACCTCCGAGCTGTACACTTAAGACCAGTGCACTTTACTGCATGTATGAATGTATGTATGCATGTTCTTCCTCAATTAAATAAACCAAGAAGAAAAGGTTTAAAAAAAAAAAACCTTATAGGAAACTGACGCTCATAGGTCAGATAATCAGTCTGAGGTCAAACAGCTGGTGGAGCTGGGATTCAAAACGAGGTCTGTTGGACCCCGACGATTTTAAGCTACCAAGCTCTACTAACTCCTGACTTTACTGAAGGATGCCTTGAAATTCCATCTTCAGAGCCATCTGAGCCCTCCACAGGCAGCCTGGCTCCTGGGTTCGGATGTGGGGACCCACTTGCTCCTCACTGCTAATCCCTGGCCACTGTGGTTTAGCCAATTGCCCATGCTAAATGGAGCCTGTCTCACCAAAAGCCTCAGCTCACCAAAAGTGGCTATGTAACCAGCGAGGCAGAGGCCATGCCCAGTACTAAAGCTCTGTGCCAGGGAGGGACGCTGTCCCTAATCCAGGTGCACACCCACCACCCAGAATAGGCCCTGGCCCACAATGTACATGTACTTCAATAATGGAATTTCAGACGTGGAAGTGTCAAGTCCCCAGGAACCAGGCAATAGCTGAGTAGCAGAGGTGGGCCGGGGACTTGGCTGTGACGCTGGGCCCAGCACTCTGGCCACTGGGCAACACTGCCTCACACTTTACCATTAGGATCTCAGCTCCTGTTGACTCAGAAAAGTCAGACCCTGCCAGTCAGCCTCACTTCCCCCACTGGGGAACCAGGGCCAGAGAAGCTTTGAGGGACTCAGCTCCCCCAGAGCCACCCACAGCCTGCTTTAAATTTCCAGGCTTCCCTCCCTCCCCTTCCAAAAGGAGTCGCCTCCTGCTGCTTGGCATGGATCTCCCTCTCCAGCTACATCCTCTCTCCCTTCCCCCAACTCCTACACAATCCCTGCCCCAAACCATTTCCTGCAGTTTCCCATCTGATCAGTTACTTATGAAGCATAATTACCCGATGGGGTGGGGGGTGGGGGTGGGGAGGCGGGGGGGGGGTGCGAAATTCCCCGGCCAAGAACACTGGTAAAAACTTCATCCAGCCTTCTCCACCTGCCTGGGGTCATGCCTCTCCCCCAAGCTCTGCAGCTCATTCCTCCTTCAGGACAGTGCACACTCTTCTCCTTTGAGCTGAATCAGAGGCCTCCTTGATTTGTCCCAACTTAGGTTCGGGCCTTGCTGCCACTACATTCTAAGTGGCAGCGCCTAAGAACTGAGACTCATCTGCCACCAGGGCCCACGCTCCTTGCCGCCACATCACGCTGCCTCCCTGTGTGGCTTCGGCCTGCCTTGTAGTTTAGCTGTTTATACATCTATCTCCCACACAAACTGTCAGCACTCCAAGGATGGAAACTGCTGCCTACACAGCTATGCCTGACACTTAGTAGGTGCTCAGGGCCACCCAGTCACAGTCACTTCCCCTCTGCAGAAGGAACAGGGAACTTCCAGATGGAACAGTGCAGGAAGCAAGAAGGACCACTTATTACTACAGAAGAGCCCTGGACTAGGAGGTGGAGACTTGAATTCAACCCCAGCTCTGCCACCACCTATGGTGGCCCTTGGGCAAGTCATTTCCGCACTGGCCTCTGCTTCCTCTTCTGGAAGATGGGGGGTGGGGGGTTGGGCTAGGCTCTGTCATCATTTGCCAAACACTGAGGAGCCCGCACTGCTGGGTGCTCTCAAAGCATTCTCATTCAAACGTCTCAACAACTCTGTGCCTCAGGGACCACGCAGCTGCACACGGCACAGCCTGGATTCAAATCCAGGTCTTTTGGTCCCCAAACCCCTTACCTTTTCCACTACACCTCTTGGGCTCTTAGCTCCACCTCTAGCATCCCTCCCAGCTCTAAAGTCTGAGTCTCTGATGTTCAGCCTACCCTTTCCTGGGCCTGACAACTCCCTCAGGTCATGACCATAAGGGTTCAGCCAGGAACAGGCAAGTCTGGGGAGGGGGCCCCAATGCCACACCTCCCACACGACAGGTCTGGTGATAGCTTGCCTGCCTGTCTGCCTGCGGGAGCTGAGGCTGGGAAGGGGAGGGGGTAGACAGGCAGCAGTTCAGGAGAGCCAGGAGCCCCACTCAGCCTCTCCCTTCTCAGTGTGTCCTCATCTACCCCTGCTCTGCTCCTGCTCCCTGCTCATCCCTCTCTCATTGTGGCTCTCCCAGGCCAGAGGTGCTTGTTTGGAAACTGCTCTCATTGCTCTCACAGACTCAGGCTGAGCAGCTGATGGGCCAGGAACCAGTTCTGCTCTGCTCACTCTGCAACCAGAACAGAGCCACAGCAGACCTCCATCTGACTCGCAGGCTGCTCTGCACTTCTCTCCCCAGGTCAGATCAGCTCACCTAGACCCTCCTCAAAACCCAAAAACGTTCAATAGCACCACACAGCTCTGAGGATAAAACTCGAAAGCCCAGAGGCCCAACATGACTGGTCCCTGCCTTTCTCTTCATTCTCACACCATGCTTCTCCTCTCTCACTCCACTGTAGGTTGCTCAAACACACCCTCCTAGGGCCTCTCGTCTGTCACATGCTGGTTCCTTCTTGTCATTCAGGTCTCAGCTCAAATACCATCACCTTAGGGAGGCCTTTGCTGACCACCCAAAGTGTCTGTCTCTCTCATATTTATTTTCTTCAGAGCATTTAACCCGCTGCCGTCAAGTCGATTCCGACTCAGAGAGACCCTATAGGGCAGAGCAGAACTGCCCCACAGAGTTTCCAAGGAGCACTTGGCGGATTCGAACTGCTGACCTTTTGGTTAGCAGCCGTAGCACTTAACCACTATGCCACCAGGGTTTCCATCAGAGCATTTAGCTGCCTGATATTACTGTGTCCACTGTCTAACGCCCAACCCTGGCATGAGAGCCTCTGACATCAGGGACCTCCTCTGCCTTGTCCATGGCTGTGTCCTCGGCACCCAGAATAGAGTCTGACACAATGGAGCATGAGGGGAGCTGGTGGGCGTGTGCTGCACATTAGACTGAGTGGCCAGGGCGGCCTCTCTGAAGAGATGAGATTTGATCCAAGGCCTGCAATGGCTTTAGGCAGTGTTCCAGGCTGAGAAAAAGCAAGTGCCCGGGCCATAGGGAGGAAGGGGCTGGCAAGGTACCGTGTGTTAAGGAACATGGGAGGGCTGGTGCAGTGGAACAGGGGAAGAGCAGTAGGACATGAGGTCGAGAGAAGTGCAGGCCACACCTCCGCTGGGTTTATCCCAGGTTCATCAGAAGTAATTGAAAGGTTTTAAGCAGAGGGACAGTATGTTCTGGTTTACATTTTTAAAAGCTCCCCCGGCTGCTCTGTGGAGAACCGATGACACAGAGACTGGAGTGGAGCTGGGAGACCATTTAGGAGGCCTTGGAGTCATCCAGATTAGAGATGCCTGTGGCTGGGACAAGGAGAGTGGAAGTGGAAATGGAGAGAAGGCAAACACTAGTACCTGGTAGCCATGCTTTCCAACACATGAGAAGCCCTGACTAAGTCCAGACCCCTCTGGCTGGAATACCAGATGGTGAGAATCTAGCCCTAGCCCACCTACTCAATCTTATCCTCATGGACCTACATCCCAGACTTCCCATCCCAGCTGGCTAAGCCTCCTCCCAGGTGCCCGCTCAAGCCTGCTGCTCAGAGCCTCAGCTCCTGTGGGGGTCCTCTTCTCCTCTGCCTCTGCTCATTGCAATCACATTTTCCCCTGCTCCAAAGTCCTTCTGTGCTTCGAGGCAGTAGCATAGCAATCCTCAAGCACTTGGTTATTCCCTGTTTCACTTTCCCAAGCTAAACTGTAAGCTGAATAAAGGCAGATGCCATGACTCGCACCCTTCAGGACTGTCTCGAGGATCAGACAAGGCATTATGTGAAGCCCTCAGCACAAGGCCAGGGCCCAGTAGGGTCTCAGTAAAAAGGAGCTCCCTCCTCACTGTCTGCAAATGGCGGCATCCATCACCGCACTCACTGCCCCACAGGCACACCCTAGCTTACTTTTGCCTGCTCTCCACCCAGCCCAGCAGGTAGGTGAGGCATGTTTGGGGCCCAGGTGAAGGGGGTGGAGAATGCCTCAGTGCATTTCAAAAGCAAAAGTCAATGGGTCTGCATTGCCTATGTCTCTGCATTCTCCAGTTCTTCCCTCCAATGTGAGCCGAGCGAACTCCTGCTTAACTGTCAGGACCCAGCTCAAACATCACCTTCTCTGGGAAGTCTTCCCTAATACCCCCCTCACTCCCTCCCCTGTCCCCACAGTCCTGTGGGCCCCCGCTGTGGCATTTCATAGAACATCACAAGTATCTGTTTACGTACTCCCCCGTCCCCCCGCCAAACACAGACTATAAGGCTGGGATTATATTTACTCGTTTTTTCATCTCCAGCACAGCATTTATCAGGCACGAATCAATGTTTGCTGAATGTGAGTCTCCCCCTCTGCCAACTAAAGACCAAGCTCAGACACTTCAGCTCACAGTCTCATTCCACCCCCACCTCCAGTACTGGTGACAGTCTGTCCTACCCCCTTGGCCTCCCTTCCAATGCCCTAAAATCATCCTCCAGTGTTTGGCTCCTCAAAGCCTCCCCTGATGACACCACACCATAAGGCTCTTCCCTTAATGCCACAGGATTAGTGGTGACTCCCACTGCTGAGCGTTCACAATGTGTTCGGGACTTTAGAAGCACGTTATGGATTGAATTGTGTCTCCCCAAAATGTGTGTCAACTTGGCTAGGCCATGATTCCCTCTATGGTGTGGCTGTCCACCTTTTGTCATCTGATGTGATTTTCTTATGTGTTGTAAACCCTAACCTCTATGATGTTAATGAAACAGGATTAGAAGCAGTTATGTTAATGAGGCAGGACTCAATCTATGGGATTAGGTTGTATTTTGAGTCAACCTCTTTTGAGATATAAAAGAGAGAAGAGCAGAGAGGATAGGGACCTCACGCCACCAAGAAAGACAGGCTGGGAGCTGAGTGTGTCATTTGGATCAGGGGAAGATTGATGACAAGGACTTTCTACAAGAACCGACAGAGAAAGCATTCCCCAGGAGCTGGTGCCCTGAATTCAGACTTCTAGCCTCATAGACTGTGGGAGAATAAATTCCTGTTCATAAAAGCCATCCACTTGCACTTTTCTGTTATAGCAGCACTAGATAACTAAGTCAAGGCAGTACCCCATTTGGTTAGGGAAACTGAAGCTCAGGCAGGGTGATGCAGTTAAGTGGCAGAACCTTACTGCCCTTAACTTTGGCACAGCACACCTGGTGCCTTATCATAGTTGGGCCTATATGAAAACCCATCATCTGTTCTGTAAAACTTAGTGCTTTTATAGCTACATATCAAGTTGCCATATAAAACTGCTTTGCTCATTAAATGTTTCAGGCAATATGTCTTGCTACTCCAGCTAGGTGGTGCAATGACTATTATGTAAGAGAAATAGCACGGGGATGGAATGGGAAGAGCTGGGTTCTGGCTACAGCTGTGCCACAGCCAGGCTATATGATCCTAGGCAAGTCACTTAACCTCTCTGGGCCTCAGTTTCCTTATTTGTAAAAAAAAAAAAAAAAAAGGGGGTTAACAGCATCTTCTCCAAAAGGTTTCCTGTGCATGTCAGAAAGTACTGTAACCACCTTAGGTGTGTACTGATTAAAAGGATAAATACTATTTACACATATCCACCCTACCTACCCCTGTGCTTAGCACAGCACTGAGCATTGGGCAGTGTCAATAAGTCTTGCCGAGTGATTATTCGGTTGCTGGGAGATTCAGAAGTTAGAGAAAACAAACCAGTATTTTTCTTCCTCCTGATCCGAGGGGGACTCGAAGCACCAGCATTTACTGTGTGTTCCGTATGTGCCAAACATCTTATATATATACTCTCCCTGAATCCTCCTGACATCCCTGCCAGGTAAGTGTTATCTCTTTGTGGATGATCACATTGAGACTCAAGAGGGTAGGTGACTTGGTCACGGTCACAGTACTACAAAGAGCTGAGACTCGTTGGGCTGCAAAGCCTATGTTCCTAACCACCATGCCTGTGAGCATGTTTCCAAAGGGTATTCCCGTGGGTAGCCCTGTCAGCAGGTGACCACCAAGCAGGATGCCTCTCCTGCAAGCCAGAAGCCCTGCCCCAAGTACAAAGCTTCCGGCTGTGCCCAGCGAGGCCTGCTTCATCTAAATCCAACCTGTCTTTCAAGGCCTAGCTCAACGGCCACCCCCATGAAACCTCATCTAAACTCCCATGAAATTCCATCTGCACCTCGAACAGCACTCACCTACTGCCTGGATTGTTCTCCACCTGTACCTCATTTCCCAGACCAGTCCCTGAGCTCCTTAAGAGAAGCAGTTCTCATGCATCTTTGTATCTTCCACCACCAACCAGGCAGGCTAGGCGGGGCTCAGTCAGGGAAGGGTGGGGTGCTGGTTCCCCCTCCGCCATCTAGTTGTAACCTGAGTCTTGGGCTGTGTTCATGTAGGTGAGCTGGTACCACCTCAGGCAGCTGGCACCCTGCCCACCTGATACAGCATCCAGATCCTGTGGGCCCTGGTCCAGAACCCAGGAGATAGATCTCATTGCCTGGTTTAATGGCAAAGATGTTACAAAAAGCACAGCACCCAGGTTCAACAGTGGCTTGTGATGGACTACAAAGGTCTGAGGAAGCCAATGGGTGTGGGCAGGAGCCTCCGGGCAGGCTGAAACGTCATCTGCACTTGATTCCCCCGAGAGGGCGAGTGTAGCCAAGGTCCAAGGGCTTCCCTGCCATGCACTAATAGATAACCCCAGGAAGAAGCTGTCTTTCCTTCCTCCTGGAAGGGCCCTCTGGAAAAGCAGAAACTTAAAAATGCTTAGATAGCAGCATCCAGGTCAAAGATCACAGCCCCTTTGCTTGGTCCAGGCTCTCATTGCTTAGAGGCCCCTGAATTAGTTAACAGAGAAGGGAAGAACCCTACCTTCACCATTAATTCATATGGTAGCCTTGGGCAAGTCCCCTCCCTTCTGTGAGCCTCAACTGTGAAATGAGAGGACTGAATCAAAACACCTACGTTCCACCTTTGGAGCCAGGGCTACAGGCTATAATAAGGTTCTTTTTACCTCAAACATTGTAGAGTTAGAATAATATTCTATACTTTCACTCCCAGAAGCAGGTTAGAATATTCTATACTTTTACTCCCAGAAGTAAGGTCAGGGCAGGAGAAGGGATTCTCCGTTCAGGAAACAGCAGAGACCAATCGGACTTCCTAGCACTGTGCCCTCAAAGCCTGTCCACCTTCAGGGGTTTCCCTTGTATTTGCTGCCTCAAAAGTAGCTGCTTCCCTTAACAGAGCCTCAGAGGTGTGTTGGGCCCTTGCCACTTCGGGAAAAAGAGCAGGAGGCCTGAGTCACCTCCTAGGGTGTGAGTTGGGCTCACCATGGAAACCCAGCTAAGCCAGGCTGCAGAAGGAACCCAGTGTCTTCCCGTCCTCACAGCACAGGAGCTGCCGTATCTGCTTTTGATCCTCCTCCTAGAAAAGCTTTTCTCCACTTTACAGAGTCATTTTCCCTTCCTTTCCCCCAGGACACAACTCACTCATTAGGCCTGGGCTCATTCCCCTTGCCTAGATGGTCCCCCAGCAGCCCCCACTCATCCCAGGGCTAAGTACCACTCGATCCAAGGATCCACCCCATACCAGGTAGTCCTTTAGGGAGACTTCCTTCAAATCCCCACAGCACAAAGAGTAGGAGCTCTTAGCCTTTTGGGGCCACGGACCCCTTTTGAGAATCTGTGGCTACTATGGGCCTTCACCCTGTCATGGATTGAACTGTGTTCCCCAAAAATATGTGTCAACTTGGTTAGGCCATGATTCCCAGTACCGTGTGGTTGTCCTCCATTTTGTGATCTGATTATCCTCCATTTTGTGATCTGATTATCCTCCATTTTGTGATGTGTTATAAATCCTTACCTTTATGCCTGTGGTTATGGGCCCATTTGGGAGTGAGCTGTCCGTTATGTTAATGAGGCAGGATTAGGTCATGTTAATGAGATTAGGGTGGAATGCAACACCCTTACTCAGGTCACTGCCCTCATCTGATGTAAGGAGGGTTTCCCTGGGTTATGGCCTGCATCACCTTTTAGCTTACAAGAGATAAATGGAGAGGTGAGTAGAGACAGAGGAACTTGACTACCACCAAGAAAGAAGAGCCAGGAGCACAGCATATCCTTTGGACCCAGGGTCCTTGTGCCGAGAACCTCCTAGACTCGGGGAAAGATTGATGCCCAGACACATCATGGGGCCCACAGATGTTGAAAGGAGACAAGGCCCTTCCCCCAGAACTGACAGAGAGAAAGCCTTACCATAAAGGTGGTGCCCTGAATTCTGACTCCTAGCCTTCTGAACTGTGAGAGAATAATTTCTGTTTGTTAAAGCCATCCGCTTGTGGTATTTCTATTATAGCAGCACTGGATAACTAAGACAGCCCCCGATAAGATCACACATACGCACATATCTGCAGACTATTCCAGCATGGACTTGGAAAACATTTCCACCTTAAGATCATAGAAACCTAGAGTCCTGAGGAACAGCAGGTCACTCACCTAAGCCAGATGCCCTCTTAGAGCAATCCCCTCCCCCCTACAATGGTGGTCTTCTTCTACACCTGGGCTCCTTCTCAAGACCACCTTCTTCAGGAAGCCTTCCCTCATTTCTGATCCCTCACAGCATCCCAGCCTGAGCCACACAATTTTCCACCTGTGCTTTCTCCCTTGAGTGTTATCTCACTTCCCGTAAAAAGAGGGCTGGTTCTCTGTGGGCCCATTTCATCAACCCCATAACCTAAGCTGGAGTTGGCCATGATCATCTACTTGAGAATTCTGCACTTGGAGGCCAGGCTCGATGACAGCACTGGCCCACCCCTAAAGGTTGGGCTGTGGAGTTCCCCTCCAAGGGCCTCACAGTCTGCCCACACCTCACCAGAACAGGGGCTCCCATGAGATGGCTGCCTGTGCTGCTGGAAAGCCCCCAGAGAGCTTTCAAAACAAAATCTACAGGTGGGAAAACTAAGGCTGAGGGAGACAAATTGACTTGCCTATTTTCATAAGTCAACGTGCAAGAAAGGGGCAGAGCCAAGACTTGGGTCCCCAGTTCCCAGCCTAGAACTCTTTTCCTTGGCACAGGTGGCTTTGTTAAAACAAACTTGCCTTCACACACACACACACATGCTCATATGTGCGTAGAAAATTTCTGAAAAGATGCACAAGACACTTAACAGGGTGTCATGGATTGAATTATGTTCTCCCAAAATATCCGTCAACTTGGCTAGGTCATGATTCCCTTGTACGATTGTCTACCATTTTATCTTCTGATGTGATTTCCCTATATGTTATAAATCCTATCACTATGATGTAATAAAAAGGATTAGCAGCAGGTATATTGATGAGATCTACAGGATTAAGTAGTGTCTTAAACCAATCTTTTTTCAGATATAAAAGAGAGAAGCGAGCAGAGAGACATGGAGGCTTCATACACTAAGAAGAACCGGAAGCACAGCGCATCCTTTGGACCTCAGGTTGCTGCGCTGAGATGCTCCCAGACCAAGGGAAGATTGATGACAAGGACCTTCCTCCAGGGCCAACAGAGAGAGAAAGCCTTCCCCTGGAGCCAGTGCCCTGAGTGCGGACTTCAAGCCTACTGGACTGTGAGAGAATAAACTTCTCTTTGTTAAAGCCATCCACTTGTGGTATTTCTGTTATAGCAGCACTAGATGACTAAGACACAGGGGTAACCTCTAGGCAGCATGACTGTGGGGGTGGCCAGAGAAGTGACAGGGGGACTTTTACTTTTCACCTTAGTAAATACTCTTCTGTACTGTTAGGTTTTATTTTTGTTTGATTTTGTTCTCTTCCTTTTTTTTTTTTTTTACCATGAACATATTTTATTTATTCGCATTATAAAAATAAATCTGCCACAGAAAGAAGATTCTAGCCCCTGCCCATCCCCAACACACACATAAAAGCAAAGAGAAGCCATAAGTAAAACCCATCCAGGTACAACTATAAATTAACGAGATTGCCTTCTTGCACGGTTTATGGCCACCGGTTCCATTAATTCACAGCCACGGTGCAGTTTATGGCTTGACGAACCTTCCCTGGAAAAGCTTAATTCAATTAGGGCTCTTAGCAACTCCCTGAGGAAATTCTGCTATCTTGCTTTTACTTATCCAAATTGAGGGCAGACCAAACAAACCCACACTTTCCCAGAGAGACCCCACTCAGCCCAGAGAGGATGCACTTGCAGACCCTCTGTTAGAGCCAGCTAAGGAAGGGATGAGCTAGGCAGCCATGGCAGCACCACTTAAACAAGGGTGGACTCCTGAGAGTTGCTAGAGCGTCCCTTTCCAGGTGTTAGGCTATAGCATCCCTTTCCAGGGCTCAGTAAAACTCCCTGACCTGGCATTCAGTCTGAGGCCAACTATCCTCTCCAGCCCTTTTTCCCCCTCCTCTCTGAGCAGTCAAACTGGTTTCTTGCCTGTCCCTGTCTCCACCCGGAAGTCCGTCATACGTTGTTCATTCCTTCCTTCATTCATTCCTCAAATATTTACAGAGCTCCTTCTCTGTGTGCGAGCCCCTGGGTGGTGCAAATGGTTGATGCGCTCGGCTGCTAACTGAAAGGCTGGAGGTTTTAGTCCATCCAGAGATACCTCAGAAGAAAGGTCTGAGATCTTCCGGAAAATCAGCCACTGGGAACCCTGTGGAGCACAGTTCTACTCTGATACACATGGGGTCACCATGAGTCAGAGTGGATTCCAGGTAACTCCGTGCCAGGCACAGAGGATGGGAAAGGGAACAAACAAAGTCCCTGACCTCCCGGGGATTACATTCCTGTGGGAATTGTGTACTAAGAACGGCTCCCTTCTTCCTGCTTGCCTATCTGATTCCTCTTTCTTCAAGACTCAGCTCAAGTTCCACCTTCTCTGAGATGCCTTCCAGAACCACTCCAGTCCCTTGGGGACTCCTCACTCCCTCTGAACTTTGCCTCTCTGCCAGGCATCCGCCCAGCCCTCACCTGGACTGGAAGCTCCTAATGAGCAGGGCTGGGGCTTCACTCTTAGTTGCCCGACGGACCACACACTAAATGCCTGCTGGCTGATTTCAGCTGACCTGGCTCTTCGACCCTGGCTGAGCAGACGAATTAATTAGCTGCTCTCTATCCTGGCTGGCCACTGCAAAGACACAGCCTTTGTGAGCTTTCCCTGGCATACAGCAAGTACTATGTAAGTGTTTGCTATTTATTATTTTGGTGAGCTTGTGGGCTCTGCCTTACACACAGCTGTGATGTCACCCATCCGCCCTCAGCGGCCTGGTCTCAAACAGACTCAGCACAGTGGAAGGGCCAGTCTGGACTTAGGGGTAAGTCTCTCCCAGGACTAGGAAGGGGCCTGGGAAGGAGCAGGATGTCTCATCCTGAACCTCAGTCATAGCTGCTTAAGGACATACCTTTTCAGGAAACAGCCTGCTGGGGTAATTTGGGGAGCTCTACATTCTCAGCAAGTCAGCATCAGAACTCAGCGTTCAGAAGTGGCTCAACAGGACCCCCAAACTGGCCCTGCATATTAGATGAGTTTTAGGGAGGGGAAAGGAAATGAGCATGATCCCAGGCCCAACCCAAAACTTAGTTCAGTTAAAATTAGATTAGCCCATAAGATTAAAAATACCTACATATAATCACAGGCTGCCTTAAAGTATCAGTTGATGTTTATCGGCATCTAAAGAGATGGTTTGCCCCAGTGCGGTGTGTGCAGACAACCTTGAGGAGACACGTCTGACTCAGACATTTGCAGGGGGAGTGAGAACTGCAAAATGAGGCCCACACAGGCGAAGGATGACTCAGGAATAACCCAGGCCCCGGTTTGCTGAGTGAGCCGCCTCTCCTCGCCTGGGATGGAGAGGGGGCAAGTGGGGGTGGGGGGAGGCGGAGGGAAGGCGGTAGGCTGGCCAGCTGTGTACAGGCTGGCATTCCCAGAGGGCGGCGAGGTCCCTTAGCTCCAGTTCCCTGTTCCTCTTGTGTGTTTCCAAAGGCAGTCACCTCTGGGAAGGGCTATTTGCTTCACAGAGGAACTTGGAGTTGGGGTGGGTCACAGTTTTTCCCTCAAACCCAGAAATGATCCACAGAGAGCAGCCAAGACTTGAAGTACTAAAACTTGTAAAAACTTCCCAGGTCAAAATGATTGTGGGGAAAATAAAATTTTGGAACCGAAAAGGTCCTTGGAGTCAGGACAGGCTGATGAAAAGAGCACAGGCTCTGAAGTCAGGCAAATTGAGGCTTAAATCCCAGTATCTTCTAGCTGTGCATGAAGTACCTGACACAGCCTCTGGAGAAGGTGCTTAACCCAATCTTAGCTTACAAATTAGGAAACAGAGGCTAAAAGCGGTCATGCCTTGCCTGAAGTCACACAGCCTGAGGCCAGATCCCAATCCAGCATGCTTTCTTTTATAATTCACTTCCCTGCCTCTCCTTTCTTCTCCCTGATGAGGTACAACACCTTGAGGGAAAGGGAAAGCCTTCCATTCTGAAGGTTTGTTGCTTCACAGACTATGAGAATGACAGTCCCGTGTCTGAGTTCAGTCCTCACACTCTTCCTTCATGCAAATACAGGTGTGTTCAAGGGGTTAAGTGCTTGGAGCTGAGCCCAGCTAAAGCTGAGCCACGTGAGCACCACGCCCCAGACACCCTGCTTGGTCAGCCCTTCCCACAGGAGGGACTGGTTTCCCTCCTGACAACCATCCAGAGGACCCTGGTGGCTGTGTCTGGTCACTTACTCTCCTCAAAGCCCCTCTGGGTCTCTCATTCCCTTTGATCCTCACCATCATCCAATACATCTGCCAGGCAGGAAAGAGGACGAGCCTTGGTCAGAAGTCCAGGGGATTGCGTCCTTTGCCACTTACTTGCTACAGCACCTCAATCAGGTCACAACCTGAGACTCAGTTTCCTTAGCTATAAAACAGGGACATCAATACCATCTGCTATCCTAACTCACAGGACCATCAAGAAGATCAAAATTGAATATCGTACATGCAAAAGCTTTGGAAACAACAAATTAAGGTACTAATAAGAATTACGACTAAACCCTGCCCACCTGGGAGGGCAAAAGAAAATTGGACCATTTGTTCCAACACAGAGACTGCCTATCAGGATGCTGCTGGGCCCTGAGGGTGACCAAAAGCAACCCAGCACCCTTCCTGCTTAGAAGCAAGAGATCATAGTCACAAAGTTGGCCCTTAAACTGAAACTCCCCTGCCTAAGCAGGGAAAGCTCTGATCAAAGCACCCAGGAGACCGGGAAGGGTTACTCAATAAGCAAGGTATGCACGGGCTTACTTGTGCCTACTTATTAATCTGGAGTGTACAGCTTCACCTGTTTTCACATCTTTGCCACAGTGAAACTCATGTAAAATTGTTCACTAAAAAAACAGATTAGTAAGTAAATACAATTAAGCCCATGTATACCTTGCTTGGAAACCCTGGTGGTGTAGTGGTTAAGTTTTTTTTTTTTTTTTTTTTGTATACCTTGCTTACTGTTTAATCCGTGCCTGCAAAGAGGTCATCAGCAGAAAGATGGCAGGACAGACTCACTGCCATGAACCAGGGATAGGTGCAGGGTAACTGTGGGATGTGGGTACACCTACACAGACACACAGGGACAGAGGACAGGTCCAAAGCCAGGCACAGCTTTTTCTGGGCTGAGAGAGGGTTCCCACCATCAACATAGAGAGAGACTTAAAATTCCAGAAAGCAGGCGCAGTGAGAGGGGCAGCCAAACACTATCAAGTCAGTTCTTATTCAGTGACTCTACAGGACAGAGCAGAACTGCTGTATAGGGTTTCCTAGGCTGCAATCTTTATGGGAGCAGGCTGCCAGGTCTTTTCTCTCTCAGAGCAGTTGGTTTCGGTTAGCAGCCAAGTGCTTTGCCACCACGCCACCAGGGCTCCTCACTATGAGCTGGGCACCTTCTAAGTGCAGGGCCAGGGCATCTGCTGAGGGGGCAGCCAGAGGGAGGAGATACAGCTGCACCCTCTAAAACGCTATGCCAAGACTCAAGCAGAAAATAAATAGCAATTCAACTTCACATGAGATAACCTCTGTTTCCTCATCTGCAAAACAGAGATAGCCTTTATCTCACAGGATTTTAGTAGGGATTAAATGAGATTACTTTTATAAAGTGCCTGACACTACTCTCTAGATACTCAGTAACTGGTAATTATTAGTAAATTATTAGTAAAACAGACACACACCCAACAGAAGAGACGTCACAGCCTAATGCTAAAGTTGTAGATAAACAATAAGAGAAAAGGGTTACAGAGGAAAGGCGAGGGCAGGGTGAAAGCAATTGCTGTAGGCTACAGTGGGCTAGAAAGAGCTCCTAATAGGGGAGGAACCTCCATGGGCCCTGGAAGTTGCGAGAGCGAGCCAGGCACTGTGTGGGGCATTCCCACATTCAAACCTTACATCAGTTTTAGAAGGTAAAAATAGCAGCTTCACCTTACTAATGAGAGACAAGTTAGTTTTAGAGAAATGAGGTACCTGATCTATGGTCACATGGGAACCAAGAGGCAGTGTCAGGGCCTTTTGACCAAGTCTTTTCTGGATACCAGCTAGATGGGATGGGGCTGGTGAAAACAAAATTAAGATCATGCTCCATATACTGTAGCATCTTGCACATAGTGGGTGCTTAGCTGAATGAAGTCCAGACAATAAGGTCAACCTGGGCCCAATAAGGAAACCCTCGTGGCATAGTGGTTAAGTGCTACGGGTGCTAACCAAAAGGCTGGCAGTTCGAATCACCAGGTGCTTCTTGGAAACCCTATGGAGCAGTTCTACTCCGTCTTACAGGGTCACTATGAGTCAAAATCAACTTGACAGCAACGGGTTTGGTTTTCAGTTCTTTGTTTGGGCCCAATAAGTGTCTGGGCTTCTGCAAACATCACGTTCTAAGGCTTCCTCCCAGTCCCCAGCTGGCCTCTCCTCTCACTGTCCTACAGTCAGTCAGCTGTTTCCCAAAGCAAAAAGGCCACCTCTTTCTTTTTAGAGAATCCCATCTGGGCTTTCAAGGTGACCTTTAGGCTGTTCCTCTCTCTTGTTGAGAAGCGGGAGAGGGAAGTTCTAGTTTTATTTTTACAGGAAACCACTTGCTGGGTCTGATAGCCACACATGAAGCAGACGATCATGAACCCATCTCTCCTATCCACAGACTTGTTCTAAGGAGGAAATGGCAGGATACACTTTGCAATGACAAAACCAAAAACAGCTACAAGATGTAAAGGGACAAAGGGAGCTTTTTTGTCCCCTGGTTAGGAGACAAGATGAATACCTGCTTTGTGGGCTCCTGAGGAGTTCTGGGTCAGGAATATGGGAAAACAAACACAGGGGATGCCAGTGGTGAGCTGGGTACAACGAGGTTCTCCCTTGGAACCTGGGAGTCAGGCGAACTGGGAACAAAGCTGAATTCACGCTGGGCCCAAATCACAAAGTGGGGTGGGGGTGGGGAATGGCTTAGGGTCAACTTCACAGTTCTCCCAATAGTCTAGACACCGTCCCCCCACTCCAGTAGGACCCACCCTCAATGGACAAGGCAAGAGTCCCTGTCAGAGAGAAAAAAGGCCCAAGAAGGGAAGTGACTTGTCTGAGGTCACCCACTGAATCAGAATTAGAATAGAACCCGGAAGCATCCGCTCTAGAACTTCAGCTCCGATCCCACTCCTCCAGTCTCCGACAACGTGTCTACCTCAGGCTCTGCTCAGTGATTACGAGCTTTGGGATAAAAATGAGAACTGCACACAGTACTTTCTATTCTTAAAGGAGAGGTACCTTGCCAGGGAAGCAGCTGCCACAGATGACAGAATGAGGGCTCAGCACAGCCCCGATCCACGCTGGCGTGTTAAAAGAACAGGCAACATGCCAAAACAAACTCCTAGGCACCTGAGTTTCTATGCAGAGGTAGCATGGCCTCAGCACCTCCAAACCTACCCCAGAGGCAAGTGGTGCCGGCTGTGAAGGCAACCTAACTGAAAGCAAGAACTCTGGTGGCAGCTTAGGTTTGATCTGTAACCCTCCAGCCTCAGAGACAGACTAGGGGCTGCAGTAGGGATGCGTTTGCCTTAGGTGTTTAAAATACGAACAGGAGCAGCTGCCACTCGATGAGTGCTTCCTGTATGCAGAGCACTGTACAAAGTCAGCTTTATTTGCACTAATATGTATCTGTGTCACCTCAGCAGCCCTATAGCTAGAAACTCTTATCTCCCTCATTCTACCCATGAGGAAACCGAGGCTCAGAGAGGTTAACCGGTAGAGTGGAGGAAATCACACTTAACTTTGATTCTACAGAGCAACCAACAAACATGTTGCTACTGAGTCGATTCTGACTCACAGCAACCCTGTAGGACAGAGTAGAACTGCCCAATAGGATTTCCAAGGAGCAGCTGGTAGATTCAAACCGCTGACCTTTTCAGTTAGTACCTGTGCTCTTAACCACTTTGGGCGCCACCAGGCCTCCCTACAGAGCAAAGGTGAAGAAAAAGTGAGCTTTCACTTTGCCACCTTAACAGGGACTCCTGAGATCTTCGACACTCTTTTCTCTACTCTCTTCTCCAGGATAGCCAGATGTTAAAGCTCCTCTGTTTTCAGAGGCAGAACAATGCCTTTCTAAGTCAGGACACAGGCTTTTGGAGCTGCAAAGGCCCTTGAGAGCATATCCAACCTCCTCATTTTACTGATGGGAAAACTGAGGCCCAAAGCTGAGTGACTTGCCAGGGTTACCCAAGTCAGTGGAATGGCAGCAATGTCAAACCTGGAAGGGGCCACAGAGATCAGCTGCCAGGTGAAAAGGCATGGCTGCCCCAAGGTCACAGAGGGAGATGGATGAGGAGCCAGGTTTCCTGACTTCTAGACTGATGCCCTTGCCATGGCACCATCTCTGCTGTCCAGCAGACCAGGGTCCCAAGCACGGTGCTCCAGCTGTGCCAGGCCAACCCGGAACCCTTCAGAACTAGAAGCATCAGGGCTGCGGGGTCCTTGTGGTCATGCCATCGTTCCACCAGCAGACACTGACACCCAGAGTGTGTGTGTCAGCCCCCAATTAATGCCCTTAATACAATGCCAAATGTGGGAGGCAGGGGGTTGGAGAGAGGAGGGTAATTTATAGACAGCACTTGTGAGGTCTCTTATTGGTCTTACACAGGCAAATAACCAATCATAGTCACTTCAGTTTCATATAACAAATTAAGATATAAGGTCTCATGAAGTGTAGAGATTCTTGCCCATTTCACAGGTGGGGGAGACCAGCAGAAAAACGCCCTAGTTTGTTCAAGGTCATCTAATTATGTCAGAATCAGTACACATGGCTCCCCTTGTCCAGTCCTTGATTTTGCCAGGAAGCTGGCTGCCACTGGGGTATAGATGCTGGTGGCCCAGCTCCATGCACAGACCCCGCCACTGTGACCTGCTCAGTGCCAAAGCCCTGCAGCAGGAAGTTGTTCCAGTATCTGTCCAGAGTCAATGAGAGCCCCAGGCACCCAGAGCCCTCCTGCAGCACATCCCAGAGCCTGTCTCACACCAGCATGGCATCACACTCTGCACCTTTATGTCCTTTCGAAAGTGGCCAGGCTTCCTGCCAAGAGTCACATACAGCCCAAACCTAAAAGTCCGGCAAAAGAGGAGCAGAGTCCCAGGCCCCTGTACCTTCCACAGCTAGCTGGGGACTGAAAAAGCAAAGGCAGTGTTCAAAGGCCCCTGGATACCACTTCCTGGGACAACTGGGCTCTGCAGGCTCCGGTGGGTTCCATTAATCACCCAGCAGAAAAGGATGCTCAGACGTGGCAGGGAGATAACCCTCTGGGAGGGACAACTTTTCTGTTCCTTTCCCCTAAAAAGAACATTTCCAAGTCTCTTCAGACCAAAACATCCCTAGCCCCTCTACCTGTATCTCTCCTACTTAGCCAAACAGCAGGCCAATGTGACTAGCCGTCTCAGACAGTATCTTGAGACGCAGCCAGGAGCCAAACTGCAGGTGACATGAGGCCAGACCAAGCTCCAACCTCCACTCTGCCTCCACCCTGAAACAGGCTTTAGAAATTTCCAGGACCCCTAATCCATAAACTATACAAGAGATAGCATTCCTGGGCTAGAAACTGACTCAGGGGCTCCTAACCAGCCTGGGCAAGCAAAGCTGACGTAACGTTCTGGGGATAAAGGAAGGTAAGGCTATCAGACTCCCTCACTTCCAGCCATAGTCATAAGTCTCCAGTTATCCTCAAACTCCTTAGACGGGCCAACTAGAAATATACTCCATCCTGGGCCACCCTACCATGAAGTGTGTAACTGCACTGCCTGCTGATGACGAAACAGAATGTGCCACTTGCTGGAAGAAGCTCCTCACTGTCTCACACAGCTGGATGCCTGGCTCCCCATGGGGTCTGGCCCAGCCAGGGGAGACTTACCAAGCCTGGAAGCCTTGCTGAAGATACCTAGTATCAGAAGCATCCCATCCTCTCATTCTGCCTGCTCTCCCCCACGATGCTGGCTCCAATCCCGGCAGGCCTTTGAACCAAAGAGGCCACAGAGCTCATGTTCAAGAAGGAACATGATGGCAGGATGGAGGCTGCCTACATTACAAGAATAGTTCAGACCCTTATTCCTGGGCAGCCCCAAAGGGTAAGAGATGGACCAGGTCACAAGTCTGGTGGTGGCAGAAGTAGCAGTGGGGTAACACGGACTTACCTATTTTCATGAGGCAGGCCAGCAGAATCCAGAGGGCAATCTCGAAGGGTGTACGCACATGTAGGTAGTCGATGCCAAGGACTGGAAAGGGCTTTCGTGGCTTTATGTTGTGTTCAGTGACAGAATGGTTAACAGGGCGGCTTTCTGGGATGACCTCTGGTGGGGCAGTGGTGACATCCCCAATGGACCGTTCCCGTGGCGGCTCTGAGCCCCGGATGGTGCTGGCAGTCGGGCTAGGCTGGAGGCCATGGCTCCTGAGAACAGGCAGCAGCCCCACCAAGGCTACCACCATGAGCAATGAAGGGAATATCCGTGGCGGAGAAAGGCCACAGATGCCAGACCACGGAGGTATCATCCTGCTCCCTCAGTCCAGTAGGCCTCAACCTTTAGCAAAGGGAAAGTAAGACCTGGGACATAGGTAGCAAGGGGTCAGCAGGTGGGAAGAGAGGCTGGGGTAGTCTAAGGAAAGTTCATGTTTTAAGGAGGTATTTTTGTGGAAGCAGTCCTCTGTGAGAAAGGAGAGGCAAAGGGGTTTTCGAAACCCCAAGTTTTGAAACTAGGAGTTGGGACTCCAAACTGGGGAAGAGGGACAAGGACCCAGGAAGGACTACTGGAGGAGACCAAAAGGTCTGGAACCCCAGGCTTGGAAAAGGCGGGGGGAGGGGCCTGAGCCCTGGGGCAGAAGAAGGGACAGGGAAGGTTAGACCCTAGGCAAGGGAAAGTAGGAAGGAAGCCTGGGAGTCTTGGCTGAGAAAAGTGATTGAGGAGCCAGGACGGTGGGACTCTGGGCTAAGGGAAAGGGTAGGGAGCCGGGGCTAAAGGAAGGGGACCGAGGGGTGGGACCCAGTCCAGGAATATGGGGAAAAAGGGCTGGTAGCCCAGGCTGCGATGAAGGAGTGAAGCCGGAAAGAGGCCGGGAGCTTCCCCACCCAGAAAAGGGCCGAGATCCTGGCGCGCCGGGCTGAGATTCCGGGGAAATGGAGGGAAGCGGAAGGCGGAGGCAGGAGACCCGGAGGGAAGGCGCCTGAGCGCCGGCTGGGGGAGGCTCGCTGTGGGCCGACGACAACACGCCCCTCCTTGCGGCCCTGGCTAGGCGCTGCGCTCCGCCCCGGTCCAGCTGCAGCTGCTCCGCGTACAGCTCCAGGTGTAACCCAGACCCCGGCCCCGGCGGCAGTGAACTGATGCCGCGCTGAGCCCGGCTCTGGTTCTTATAGGCACCAGCGAGCGGCCGGTGCCACGGGCTAGAGGGATCTGTCAATGCCCGCGCAGCGCAGCGCCCCCTGTCACCAAGGGAGAGGTATGGCATAGGTAGAGAAACCCAAAAACCAAACCCACTGCTGGCGAGCCCATTCCGACAAACGGCTACCCTATAGGACAGAGTAGAATTGCCCCGTAGGGTTTCCAAGACTGTGGAGCACTGGTGACTCTGGTTGACTCACCTGCTATCTTAAAGGCTGGCAGTTCGAATCCACCAGCCGCTCCTTGTAACCTATGGAGCAGTTCTACTCTGTCCTGCAGAGCTGTTACGAGTCGGAATTGACTGAATGGCCACAGGTTTGATTTTTTAAAAGTCTTTACAGAAACCAACTGCCACATCTTTCTCCCGCGGAGCGACCACGGAGTTCCAACTGCCTACCTTTTGACTGGCGCCTTGGTGGTGCAGTGATTAAAGAGCTTGGCTGCTAACCAAAAGATCGGCAGTTTGAATAGGAGTGGCTGTGGATTTGAACTGCCGACCTTTTGGTTAGCAGCCAGCACTTTAACTACTGCGCCACCAGGGCTCCTAGGAAGACAAAGAAGAGTCAAAAATGGCCAAAAAAAGGCACTGCATCTACAAAGATTCTAACTCACTTAGGTAAAGTGCTTTACTATTTTATAAAGCACTTTCACATACACACTTTCAGTCTCATGAAAGCTTCTCAACAATCCTGTGATGGATGTATTATTATCTTACACAATGTGTTACCATGTAACCTTGAGCAAGTTACTTAACCTCTCTGTTCCACAGTTTTCTCATCTGTAAAGTGGAAATAATAGTAGTAATACCTATATCAGAGAGATACTGTGAGAACTCAATGAGATACTGAATTTAAAAGTGTTTAGAATGGAGCTTGACACATAGTACAATTACATGGTTCCAATTTTACAGATGAGGAAACTGAGGCAAAAAGAAATTCTAGCTAGCATGTGAATAGTGGGTCACTATGAGTCAGAATCGACTCCACAGCACTGGGTTACTGGGTATGTGAATAGTAGAGCTGAAATTTGAACCTATGGTGTTGGTTAGAATTGGTAAAGTTTTAAGAGATCATGGCTGTACATTAGAAACACTGGAAAGTTTTTAAACAATATCCTTGCCTGGGACCCACCATTAGCAATTTGGATTCAGTTGTCTCCATGAGTAAGAATTGACTCAACAGCAAAAAAAAAAAAAAAAAAAAAAACCAAGGGTAGTGCCAGACATGGGAATTTTTTCAAAAGCTCCCCCAGGCGATTCTAATGTGCAGCTAGGGCTGAGAACTACTGAAATGACTGAAATGCTGTCCCCATTCTGCAGAAGAGTAAATTGAGGGCCAAGAAAGTCAAAGTGACTAGCTCAAGGTCACAAGTGACTTCACAGGGGTTCAGTTTAATAAATATTTACTGGGCCTCTTGTGACAAGACCTTGTGCTGGACTCTGGCAACACAGAAATGAATAAGACATGGTTTTTACCCTCAAATAAAAAGTTTCCAGTTTCCTAGCTCCCCATATTCTTTCCACTACTCTAAAATGTCAGAAAACAGAAGGCAAATTCTTACTCTTCTGTGGCTCTGGATTTCAATCCTGGGCTTCTCCAACCTTGTAAGACAATAGGATACAGTGGAAAGAGTGTTGTCAGTGGAATCAGATTAAGCTTGGTTCAAATTTTATCTCTACCTGTTGCCATCTGGTGAGCCCCATCACCTCTTTGAGCCTCTTTCCTCTTCCTAAAATGGGGGTGATGATACTAAGGGTATCTCATAGGATTCTAGTTAGAACTAAGATAATGTATATGTGAAATCAAAAACCAAACCAAACCCACTGCCATCGAATAGAGACCCTACAGGACAGAGTAGAACTGCCCCATAGGGTTTCCAAATAGCAGCCAGTAGATTCAAACTGCCAGCCTTTTGGTTAGCAGCTGAGCTAGTAACCACTGCTCCACCAGGCCTCCATATATGTGGAAAAAAAAAAACCCATTGCCATCAAGTCGATTCCAACTCATAGCAACCCTATAGGACAGTGTAGAACTGCACCATAAAATTTCCAAAGAGCACCTGGCAAATTCCAACTGCCAAAGCTTCTGTTAACAGTGGTAGCACTTAGCCACTATGCCACCAGGGTTTCCATATATGTGAAAGCACTTCATAAATCCAATCCTATATGCTAGGCCCGTGTAAGTTTTTGTTATCTTCAAATATTCATTCTGCTGAACACCTTCTTTGTGCCAAGTCTTAAGCACTGGGCACACAGCTACGTACAAGACAGACAAGGTCCCTGCTTCCATGCAACTGACATTCCAATGTGGAGAGAGGGGGTGGTGAGACAATAAGTTAAATAATTAAATGGATAAAAGAAATTAAAAGAATGATAAGTATTAAAAGCAAATGAGTAGGGTAAACAAAAGTGCATACTTATATGCACCAAAAGACACCTATAAGAATGTTCACAGCAACACTGCTTATAGTAATCAAAAACTGAAACAACCCGAATATCCAACAACTATAATTAATAAATTTAATAAAAAAAAAAAAAAAAGATTGCCATTGAGTTGATTCTGACTCATTGCAACCCATGAGTGTTACAGTAGAACTGTGCTCCACAGGGTTTTCAATGGCTCATTTTGGGGAAGTAGATATCCAGGCCTTTCTTCCAAAATGCCTCAAACCTCCAATCTTTATGGTTAGCAACTGAGCATGTTAATTGTTTGTACCACCCAGGGTTTCCTGTTCATAAATTTAGGTGTACTATATTTATATTTATATAGGAGCCTGGGTAGCACAGTGGTTCAGAACTTGGGTGCTAACCAAAAGGTTGGCAGTTTGAATCTTCCAGCTGCTCTTTGGAAACCCTGTGGGGCAGTTCTACTCTGTCCTATGGGGTCACTATGAGTCGGAATTGACTTGATGGCAACAGGTTTGGTTTTTTTGGTATTTACATAACGGTGTCTCAGTTACCTAGTGCTGCTATAACAGAAATACCACAACTGGATGGCTTGAAGGAACAGAAATTGATTTTCTCACAGTTTTGGAGGCTAAAAGTCAAAATCAAGGTCTCAGCCACATTGACCCCTTCTTCGTAGGTGGTCCCAGGCGTGCCTTGGTTCCTTGGATTGCAGACAGTCCTCACATCTGTCTTCCCCCAATGTGTGCATGTCTCTGTGTCTAATCTGCCGTTTTTATAACTCAGAAGTGATTAGATTCAGAATCCACCCTACTTTCTTGAGAGTTAATTAACATAATGAAGAAAACCCTGTTTCCAACCAGGGGTTCAGATTTCAACACATATTTTGGGAGGGTATGATTTAACTCATAACAAATGGAATACTAGAAAGCAATGAATATAGATGTACTCTTGCTACACAACACCATGGACGACTCTCACAAACATCAAGGTGTGAAAGGTGCTAAACGTAAAAGTCTAAATACTATATGATTGTAGTTATATAGAGTACAAAAATAGGGAAAACGAATCTACGGTCTCAGATGTAAAGATAGTTATTCCCTTTGGGGAAGAAGACGTGGTAGTAATTGAGAGGGGGCAAAAAAGGGGCACAACAAGGGCCTCTGGGGTGCCAGTGAGGTTCTGTTTCTTTCCTGGGTGGTGGCTACAAAGGCCACACAGATGTAGTTCTTTTCTGATAACTTATTGAGCACTCATGTACGCTTTTCTCTAGAAACATTTCACCAAAAAAAAAATTTCACCAAAAGGTATATTAAAATAACTGTAAATAATGTGGTAGTGACTGGGAGTGGCAACATTAAGCTGAATTCTCTATGCCCCCTGTTCTCCTGGCACAGGCCCAGCCACCTGTGAGATGATGGAAGATCCTGGAAGAGCTTTCAGAGAAGGCCAGGGATCCCGTGTCTCCCGGGAGCAGATGAAAGGTGAAAATCAGCTGTAACGGAAGTAACCAAAGAAGAAAGGTATTTAGAGCAAGGATCAGAACAATGACCATAATGCTTTGCAGTTGTTCAGCTCTTTATAATTCACAGGCAAGTCCCCCAGGTTTATCAATCATACAAGCTCTGGTGCATGGTGAGGGCTCAATACATTGTAACTATTACTCTTATTTGCATTTTACAGATGAAAAAGCCAAGGCTCAGGGACATGAAGCAATTTGCCCAAGGTCACATATCTATTAGGTAGCAGATTCAGGACTTAAGCAAGGTTTCTGACTTCTGAATCTAGTGCTATTTCAAAACACCACAGACTCAGCAAACCAAAAGGAAAAGAGGGAAAGGGTGTGGTCAGTGGAGGGACTTTCCACAGGTAATTTTTTTTTTTTATGGGGCCAGAGGAAACCCTGGTCATGTAATGATTAAGTGCTATGGCTGCTAACCAAAAGGTGGGCCCTTCAAATCCACTAGACGCTCTTGGGAAACTCTATGGGGCAGTTCTACTCTGTCCTATAGGGTCACTGTGAGTCAGAATTGACTTGACAGTAACGGGTTTGGTTTTTTTTTTTTTTTTTTTTTTTTTTATGGGGCTGGAGCTCTGAGCTACATAGTCCTTTTCAGTCTTGAGAGCAATTTTCACTGGAGTGCTCTGATCCTCCCTATTGTCTGACTCTTCCCCACTCCAGTCCTCAGTGAGTCCTTGAGTGCCAGCAGGAAAAAGCAGCAGATCCCATGAGGGCCAGGAAATGCCAGCCCTGAGATCCTCGACAGCCCAGAGAAGGTTATGACAACATGATACTATCAGGAAAGAGCCCTTGGGAGAAACCACGTGGGCCAGCCCAGGGGAGACAGTGTAGCGTAATAGTTAAGTGCCAAAAACAACCAAGCCAGTTGCTGTCAAGTCGACTCTGACCCATGGCAACGCCATGTGTTTCAGAGTAGAACTGTGCTCCATAACATTTTCAACGGCTGTGATCTTTTGCAAGTAAATTGCCAGGCCTTTCTTCTAAGGTGCCTCCAGGTGGATTCCAGCCTCCAACCTTTCAGTTAGTAGCTGTTATGCATTGAATTGTGTCCCCCAAATATATGAGTCACCTTGGCTGGGCTATGATTCCCAGTATTGTGTGGTTGTCCTCCAATTTGTGATCTGATGTGTTGTGAATCCTAACCTCTATGATGTTAATGAGGCAGGATTAGAGGCTGTTATGTTAATGAGACAGAAAGCAATCTACGGGATTAAGTTATATTTTGAGTCAATCTCTTTAGAGATATGAAAGACAGAATCCAGCATAGAGGAGAGGGACCTCTTTACCACCAAGTAAGAAGAACCAGGAGTGGCTAGTGTCCTCTGGACTCAGAGTCCCTGAGCTCCTAGACCCGGGGGGGATTGATGACAAGGACCTTCCCACTGAGTCAATAGAGAGAGAAAGCTATTCCCTGGAGCTGGTGCCCTGAATTCCAACTTCTATCCTCCTAAACTGAGAGAATAAACTTCTATTTGCTAAACACTTGTGGTATTTCAGTTATAGGAGCACTAGGTAACTAAGGACAGTAGCTAAGCAGTTAACTGTTGTGCCAGGGGCTGCCTAACATGGGTAGCCAGACTGTCTAGGTTCAAATCCCAACACCGCCACTTACTGGTTATACGACCTTGGATAAATCAGTCAACCTCCCTGTTCCTCAGTTTCTACTTCCATAATGCGGGGGCAGCAATAGTGCCAACCTCATGGGGTTGTTATGAGGATATTAATCAGCTAATGTACACAACGCACTTTGGTCAGCACCCAGTGAGTACCACACATCATTATCTTTGTCCACATGTACCAAGGGGCTCAAACGTAAGCTTTTGATATTAGGAACACATGAAGTTACACATTCAGTCACAGAGACATGTTGACAGGCCTGAAAGAAGGCCTTCGCATCTGTGAGACTGGTCCTGTCGTCAAACCACACCACAGGTAGTGTACTAAGAATTAAAAATTTTAAATAAATTATATTGCTGCATATTTGTATGTGCTAAAAAGCAGTATCTTGTTAAAAGTAATTAGTTAAAATATAGTGCAATATCAGTAACCATGTTTTTTAGCAAGTCATCATTTTTTAACCATTCCAGGCCCACACCACTCTTCCCTCAAGGAGGCCACGTCTCTGCGGACACTTCCCCCTGCAGATCTAGGACAGCCTCAGTGCCAGGGCCCTGGGTGGCATATCCAGGTACTTAGGCCATGTCTGCTTCTCTACCTCCCTCACTGAATCCTTTGACTAAATGAAGGTGCTGGGACTTTTATGGAATTGCTGTAGCTATGACGTTGCCTGATATGTGGCAGATCATGTGTGGTGCTGGGAAAGGATGCTTTGACCACTTATTAGCTGTGTATCATTGGTAAATTACATTTTGTTTCTGTCCCTCAGGTCCATCATGTATATAAAAGTTGGGTGGGTTCATAATACCAGCCTTGTGAAGTTACAGCAAGGATCAAATGGTCAGTATATGCCAAGCAAGGTTCCTGGTACACAGTTGGCACTCAGTGACTTGTTCATTTCCTTTGCTGTCATAATATCACAGCCTGTAAGACCCTTTTCTTCCAGTCTCCCCTTCACTGACTCCACTTCAACCACCCTGCCTCCTTGCTTTTTCAAACCAGGGCCAGGCACACGTCCGCCTTAGGGCCTTAGCACTTGCTGCTCCCTCTGCCTGGAACACACTTTCCCAGATGTCCCCTTGACTTACTCCCTCACATCTTTCAAGCCTCTCCACAAATCTCCCTTTTCCATAAGACCTACTCGAGAAAGAATGGGTGGCAGCAAGATAAGGCATGTCTTAGTCACCTGATGCTGCTATATAGCAGAAATACCACAAGTGGGTGGCTTTAACAAACAGAAATTTTTTTCTCACAGTTTAGGAGACTAGAAGTCTGAATTTGGGGCACCAGCTCTAGGGGAATGCTTTCTCTCTCTGTCGGCACTAGAGGAAGGTCCTTGTCTCTTCTGAGCTTCTGCTCCTGGGCGATCTTCATGTGGCTTGGCATCTTTCTTCCACCATTTCTGCTTGCTTGCTTGTCCTGATCTGCCCTTTTTATGTCTTGGAAGAGATTGACTCAAAACACACGCTACACTAATCCTACCTCATTAACATAACAAAGACAACCCATTCCCAAATGGGATTATAATCATAGGATAGAGGTTAAGATTTACAACACATATTTTGGAGGGGCACAATTCAGTCTATAACAGGCCCATATCAATAAATTCAGTCTGATCCAACTTTGTGCTCCTTCCACCATTATCCCACACCTTTAATATCCATTCCCACACAAATCCCCCAGATTTCTGTCTGTATAAATTAGAAAAATCACTTACAGTAGTTCTTTCAGATTATAGCACATCTCCTCATAGTTAAGGAACAGGGGGCTGTGTGTATATGTACATATAGAGAGAGAGATTTTTAAGGAATTGGCTCACATGACTATGGATTGTTGTTGTTGTTGTTAGGTGCCGTCGAGTCGATTCCGACTCATAGCGACTCTCTGCACAACAGAATGAAACACTGCCCGGTCCTGTGCCATCCTCACAATCATCCTTATGCTTGAGCTCGTTGTTGCAGCCACTGTGTCAATCCACCTCGTTGAGGGTCTTCCTCTTTTCCGCTGACCCTGTACTCTGCCAAGCATGATGTTCTTCTCCAGGGACTGATCCCTCCTGAAAACATGCCCAAAGTATGTAAGACACAGTCTCGCCATCCTTGCTTCTAAGGAGCATTCTGGTTGTACTTCTTCCAAGACAGTTTTATTCATTCTTTTGGCAGTCCATAGTGTATTCAATATTCTTTGCCTATACCACAATTCAAAGGCGTCAACTCTTCTTCGGTCTTCCTTATTCATTATCCAGCTTTCACATGCATATGATGCGACTGAAAATGCCATGGCTTGGGCCAGGCGCACCTTAGTTTTCAAGGTGACATCTTTGCTCTTCAACACTTTAAAGAGGTCCTTTGCAGCAGATTTACCCAACGCAACACATCTTTTGATTTCTTGACTGCTGCTTTCATGGCTGTTGATTGTAGATCCAAGTAAAATGAAATCCTTGACAACTTCAATCTTTTCTCCGTTTATCATGATGTTGCTCATTGGTCCAGTTGTGAGGATTTTTGTTTTCTTTATGTTGAGGTGCAATCCATACTGAAGGCTGTGGTCTTTGATCTTCATTGGTAAGTGCTTCAAGTCCTCTTCACCTTCAGCAAGTAAGGTTGTGTCGTCTGCATAATGCAGGTTGTTAATGAGTCTTCCTCCAATCCTGATGCCCTGTTCTTCTTCATATAGTCCAGCTTCTCAGAATATTTGCTCAGCATACAGACTGAACAGACATGGTGAAAGAATACAACCCTGACGCACACCTTTCCTGACTTTAAACCAATCAGTATCCCCTTGTTCTGCCCAAACAACTGCCTCTTGATCTATGTAAAGGTTCCTCATGAGCATAATTAAGTGTTCTGGAGTTCCCATTCTTCGGAGTGTAGTCCATAATTTGTTATGATCCACACAGTCGAATGCCTTTGCATAGTCAGTAAAACACAGGTAAATATCCTTCTGGTATTCTCTGCTTTCAGCCAGGATCCATCTGACATCAGCAACGATATCCCTGGTTCCACGTCCTCTTCTGAAACTGGCCTGAATTTCTGGCAGTTCCCTGTCGATATACTGCTGCAGCAGATCTTGAATGATCTTCAGCAAAATTTTACTTGCATATGATATTGGTCTATAATTTCCACATTTGGTTGGATCACCTTTCTTGGGAATAGGCATAAATATGGATCTCTTGCAGTCAGTTAGCCAGGAAGCCGTCTTCCATATTTCTTGGCATAGACAAGTGAGCACCTCCAGCGCTGCATCTGTTTGTTGAAACATCTCAACTGATATTCCATCAATTCCTGGAGCCTTGTTTTTTTACCAATGCCTTCAGAGCAGCTTGGACTTCTTCCTTCAGTACCATCAGTTTCTGGTCATATGCCACCTCTCGAAATGATTGAACATCGACTAATCTTTTTGGTATAATGACTCTGTGTATTCCTCCCACCTTCTTTTGATGCTTCCTGTGTTGTTTAATATTTTCCCCATAGAATCCTTCACTATTGAACTCTAGGCTTGCATTTTTTCTTCAGTTCTTTCAGCTTGAGAAACGCCGAGCGTATTCTTCCCTTTTGGTTTTCCATCTCCAGCTCTTTGCACAAGTCATTATAATACTTTGCTTTGTCTTCTTGAGCCGCCTTTTGAAATCTTCTGTTCAGTTCTTTTACTTCATCAATTCTTCCTTTTGCTTTGGCTGCTCGATGTTCGAGAGCATGTGTCTGTCAGTTTGTCGTACTGCGGGGTTTTGCGTGTTGCTGTGATGCAGAAGCTATGCCACAGGTAGTCAGATACCAGCAGGGTCACCCATGGAGGACGGGTTTCAGTTGAGCTTCCAGACTAAGACAGACTAGGAAGAAGGACCCAGCAGTGTACTTCTGGAAAGCATTAGCCAGTGAAAACCTTATGAATAGCAGCGGAAGATTGTCTGATATATTGCTGGAAGATGAGCCCCCCAGGTAGGAAGGCAGGTTGGAAGGCACTCAAAAGATGACTGGGGAAGAGCTGCCTCCTCAGAGTAGAGTCGACCTTAATGACGTGGATGGAATAAAGCTTCCGGGACCTTCATTTGCTGCTGATGTGGCATGACTCAAAATGAGAAGAAACAGCTGCAAACATCCATTAATAATCGGAACCTGGAATGTACGAAGTATGAATCTAGGAAAATTGAAGGAAATGGAACCCATAAACATCGATATCTTAGGCATTAGCAAGCTGAAATGGACTGGTATTGGCCATTTTGAATCAGACAATCATATAGTCTACTATGCTGGGAATGACAACTCGAAGAGGAATGGTGTTGCATTCATCATCAAAAAGAACGTTTCAAGATCTATCCTGAAGTACAGTGCTGTCAGTGATAGGATAATATCCATACACCTACAAGGAAGACCAGTTAATACGACTATTATTCAAATTTATGCACCAACCACTAGGGCCAAAGATGAAGAAATAGATTTTTATCAGCTGCTGCAGTCTGAAATTGATTAAAGATGCAATCAAGACGCATTGATAATTATTGGTAATTGGAATGTGAAGGTTGGAAACAAAGAAAAAGGGTCGGTAGTTGGAAAATATGGCCTTGGTGATAGAAACAATGCTGGAGATCGAATGATAGAATTTTGCAAGACCAAAGACTTATTCCTTACAAATACCTTCTTTCACCAACATAAATGGGGACTACACATGGACCTCACCAGATGGAACACACAGAAATCAAATTGACTACATCTGTGGAAAGAGAAGATGGAAAAGCTCAATATCAGCAGTCAGGACAAAGCCAGAGGCTGGCTGTGGAACAGACCATCAATTGCTCATATGCAAGTTCAAGCTGAAACTGAAGAAAATCAGAGCAAGTCCATGAGAGCCAAAATACGACCTTGAGTATATCCCACCTGAATTTAGAGACCATCTGAAGAACAGATTTGACACACTGAACACTAGTGACCGAAGACCAGACAAGTTGTGGAATGACATCAGACATCATCCATGAAGAAAGCAAGAGGTCATTGAAAAGATAGGAAAGAAAGAAAAGACCAAGATGGATGTCAGAGGAGACTCTGAAACTTGCTCTCGAACGTCGAGCAGCTAAAGCAAAGAGATGATTATGGATGGAGACTGGTAAATCTAAAATCGGTAGACCAGGCAGGCTAGAAACTGTGGCAGGATGTTTATGTTACAGATATAAGGATTCCCCTCTCAAAATTATTTTTGCTCTTAAAATCTTCAATTGATTGGATGAGGCCTATCCACATCATCAAGGGTAATCTCCTTTACTTAAACAGATTATAAATGTTAATCACATCAACAAAATACCTTCACAGCTACATCTAGAAGAGCGTTTGACCAAACGACTGGGCACTGTAGCCTAGCCAAGTTGACACATGAAATTAACTATCACACCCTCTGTGTTTTCAGAATCATTGCATGGTGAGAGGGGTTGTTTGTTTTCAAATGCAGATTTCTTGGCCCTGCTGGAGAGATTAGGATGTAGAAGGTCCGAGGTATTTTTTTCCCCCTTAATTCATTTATAAGGGAATTTCAAAGTATAAAGATAATATAACAAACACCTAAATTTTGAACTCTCAATATTAGTAGCTGTTACAGTTTATTATCTTTGCTTTCAGCCAGTTTTTTTTTTTTTTTTTTTTACAGTCATCTGTACTGTTTTGTCAAATAATCAAGTCCCTTCGAGCCATCAATGACATTTCCCTGCTCTCCTCTGACCTCCAGGTAACTTCTATCATGAGTGTAATGTATTATTTCGGTACTTTAACACACATCTCTTGATCCCACATCTCCCTCCAGCTACTACCGAAAACTCCAGAGTTGTCTATACTAGCTGTATCCAGTTTCTCTCCCCACGTTCTCTTAAACCAGTCCAGTTAGGCTTTTACCCCCATATGAAACAAAACCCAAACTCATGGCCATTGAGTTGATTCCAACTCATAGTGACCCTAGAGGATAGAGTAGAACTGTTCCTTAGGGTTTCTAAGCCTATAAATCTTTATGGAAGTAGACTGCCACATCTTTCTCCCAAGGGCTCTAACAGCCAACCTTTTGGTTTGCAGTCAAGTGCTTAACCACTGTACCTCCAGGGCTCCCTTTACCCCATATTAAAAAAAAAAAAAAAACCTGTTGCCATTGAGTTGACTACAACTCATAGCAACCCTACAGGACAGAGTAGAACGACCCCTTAGAGCTTCCAAGGAGCACCTGGTAGATTTGAACTGCCAACCTTTTGGTTAGCAGCTATAGCACTTAACCACTATGCCACCAGGGTTTCCTTAGCCCCATATACTGGACCTGAACTACTTTTGTCAATGTCGCCAATGACCTGCATGATGCTCAATCAAACGGTCATTTCTTGAGCCTCATCTTTCTTTATCTGTCAGTAGCCCTTGACACATTTGATCTTTCTTGACACACCTTCTTCAATCAGTTTATGAGACTACCACACTCTCCTGGTTTTTCTCCCACTCCCCTTGCTGAATCCTTCTTCTCCTCCTTCCTCAACCTCTAGATGTTGGGGGCCCCAGGACTTGATTCTCACCTTTTGACTTCTCTGTCTGCTTTAATTTCTCTGGTGACCTCATCCTGCCACATAGTTTCAAATCCCACCTATATGCGTACAACTCATAGATTTATATCTGCTGCTCAGTCCTCTGCTCTAAACCCAATCTTGTACATCTATCTGAACACTTGATACCGCCACTTAGTTGTAAAACAGACATCTCAACTCAACATGTCCAAACCTGAACTACAGACCTCCCTCACCCTCTCCCAACCCTGCTTCTTCTACTCTCTTCACCAGCCAGGGAACAGCCGCTCTGTACTCCCAGTTACTCAAGACAAAAACCTGTGTCATCCTTGATGCCTCTCTTTCTTTCACACCAAACCCCAGCAAACACTGTCAATTTGAGCTTTAGAATATATCCAGAATTCAACCACTTCTTACCACCTCTACCTCTACCACTACCACTCTGGTCCAAGCCTCCCGCCTTTCTTGCCTAAATTATTACATTAGCCTCTGAGCAGTCTCATCTCAACAAAGCAGCCAGAGGAATCCCTTGAAAGCCTAAGTCAGTGCTGTTACCCCCTGTTCAGGCACCTCCAAAGTCTTTACTATGGCGTACAAGGCCCCACCAGAGATAACGCATCTCTCTGGCCTCATCTCCAACTCATTTCCCCCTTACTCCCTCTGCTTTAGCCACTCTAGCCTTCTTATTTATTCCTCAGACATTCCAGGTTTACTTCTCTCTCAGAGCCTTTGGCTTGGCTGTTCCCTCAGCTGGAATGCTGTTGCCCAAGATATCTGCATGGCTTCCTCCTTCACTTCCTTGGGGTCTTTGCTCAAATGTTATCTCTCAGTGAAGCCTTCCCTGACAGCTTATTTTAAAGTATAATGCCCCACCCCCACACACTTTCTTTTCTTCCCTTCTTTGTTTCTTTATTTTAATATTTTATTGTGTTTTCAGTGAAGGTTTACACAGCTGTTTAGGTTCCCATTCAACAATTTCTACACAAGTTGTTCAGTGACATTGGCTACATTCTTCACAGCGTGTGAACATCCTGATTATTTCTGTTCCAGTTGTTCCTTTTTTTTTTTTTTAATAGACTTTATTTTTTAGAGAAGTTTTAGGTTTACAGAGAAATTGTGCAGAATGTACGCAGAGTTCCATATACCCCATCTCCTCCCTTTGCCCTATTTTGCCTATTATTAACATCTTGCATGCATGTGGTGTCTTTGTCACAATTGATAAGCCAATACTGATACATTACTATTAACTAAAGTCCATAGATTACCTTTGGGAATCAGTCTTTGTATTGTACAGTCTTACGGGTTTTGAGAAATCTATACTGTCATATGTCTACCATTACAGCAATAATTTGACTGCCCTAAAAATACCCTGTTGTAAAAATGGCGTGACAAGGTATCTGACCTCCTCTACTTCATGGCGGGGAAGGAGGCTCAAGATCAACAGCCGTGGACTGATTCCTATGAGGTGGAGGTCAGATATGCCTCTACCCTCTAAACTTTTTACCAATTCTGACACCAACTGTCCCTCCCACAGCACTTTCTACTTCTCTGCTGGGTTCAATACTTTGTTGCAACGCTACACAGAACTCACAGACAATACTCATGATTATGGGGTTTATTAGAGAAGTAACAGGGTGTATTTAGGTTCAGGAACACTCAGGGTACAGTTCTTCGATCAGGACAACCCCTCCTCAGGCAGGCCTCGCTCTGGCCCCTCGGCCTCTGCCCTGCTCGGGGAAGTGTTACAAAGCTCTTTTTAGCTCTGCCAATAAGTACCCATAGACACCCCACTAAACCTCAGCCTGAAGACGCTCAGCTTTCTCATTCCATGGGTCGGTGGCCCTAGCTCTGCCACCTAGTGCCCTGAGGCACCCCACTCCACCAGCAAACCTCCTGCCCAAAGGTACTCAGCTTTCTCACTCCATGGGCTAGGAAGCCCACCATGCCATCTCCTGACGGTCTCCAAGTTCTGCTGCCTCTGCTGCCACCATTTCCTTGCCACTATTTCTCGCTGTCTCTCGCCATCTTCAATGTTACAGCTCTCTCTCTGTCTCCTGGATCTAGGAAGTTCTCAGTGCAAGGATCCTGGGTCCAAAAGACATGCTCCACTCCTGGCTCTTCTTTCTTGATGGTTGTCAGATCCCCTCTCTGCACTGGAATTGGCTCTCTTTTAAGCCTAACGGGATGGCAAAACTGACCAATCCCCTCATTAGGGCTCCAAACAACTTATTTCCATGGTCCCATCCCCACAGGCATGCCATGCACCTTATTTACATTATTAGCAAGCTACGCAGTCGCCTTGTTGTTGTTATGTTCCATCGATTCAGTTCTGACTCAAAGCTACCCTATAGGACAGAGTAGAACTGCCCCTATAGGGTTTCCAAGGGGTAGCTGGTGGATTTGAACTGCAGACCTTTTGTTCAGCAGCCGAGTTCTTAACGACTTTGCCACCAGGGCTCCATCCAATCCCCTTAGTGGGCCACAAGTACCTCATTTGCATAGCCCCACCAGTCTTTTGGTGGGAGTTACAAGACCATGGCAAGGAAGGCCATATAAAAGGTATCCATCATGGTGGTGTGCAGCTACCAACATTAACCACTCTGACAAGGATCACAATAGAGTGTCCTGCACAGAGCTGGAGATAAATGTAGAACAAAATCTTAACTCACAAAAAAAGACCAGACTTACTGGTCTTAAAGAGACTGGAGAAACCCTTAGAGTATGGCCCCCGGGGTTACCCTTTTAACTCAGTACTGAAGTGACTTCTGAGGCTCACGTTTGAGCCAAAAATTAGACAGGCCCATAAAACAAAAGGAGACCAAATGGGCACACCAGTCCAGGGGCAAGAATGAAAAGGCAGGAGGGGACAGGGAAGTTGGTAATGGGGAACCCAAGGTCGAGAAGGGGAGAGTGTTGACATGTCATGGGGTTGGCAACAAATGTCACAAAACAATATGTGTATTAATTGTTTAATAAGAAACTAATTTGCTCTGTAAACCTTCACCTACAGCACAACAAAAAACCAGAGAAAGAAATAAGTAAAAGCTACCCATCACATGGCACCTGTCCAACCCTCTCCTGCTCCTCCTGAACCCCTGGCAACCAGCAATCTTTTTATCCTCTCTATAGTTTTGCCTTTTCCAGAATGTCATATAGTTGGAATTGAATAGTATGTAGTTTTTTTTCAGCCTGGCTTCTTTCACTTAGCAATATGCATTTAAGGTCTACCTTTTTTTCTTTCATAACTTGATAGCTCATGTCTTTTTATCACTGACTAATCCTCCATTATATGGATGGCCCACAGCTTATTTATCCATCCACCTATTGAAGATGCTCAATAAAAATTTGTTCAATGAATGAATTAATGTACACATATGCATAAACAAAATATAGTATTTTCGTGTGTCTTTTAAATTTACATCAATGCCATCATAGCGTACGTATCCTAACTTTTTCACACAATACTATATTTTTTAACATTAGCCATGTTGGTATACAGATTTGTTCTTTCCTTTTTATTGCTGTAGAGTAAATATGCCATCATATTAATATACCTCAATTTTTAATATCTATTCCCCTATTGATAGGCATCCAAGATGTTGCAGTTTTATGTTTTTGTGAACAATGTTTTATCAAACATCTTAGTACATATCTCTTGGTGCACAAGAATTCTCCTCACTGTATACTTAAAAATGTAATTGCTGGGTTGTGGGGTTTGTACATTATCAGCTTTCCCAGACTAAGTTGTTTTCTAAAGTACCCTTTGCCTTGCCACCAGAAAGTATGAGAATACAATTTTCCCAATATTGTCCTTAATACTTGACTGAGTTGAACTTTTTAAACTTTGCCAACTTGATGGGTAGAAAATAATATCTCATCATTTTTTAAATGTTTAATTTTGAAAATATACATAACAAACATGCACCTTCTCAACAATTTCTACATGTACAATTCAGTGACATTGATTACATTCTTCAAGTAGTGCAACCATTCTCAAAATCCTTTTCCAAATCATTTCACCACCATTTACATCAACTCAATACCCCCTAAGCAAAATCCCCCTTTTCCCTCTCCCTCCTACCCCTGTAAGGAGCTGTGGTGGTGTAGTGGTTAGCTCAGCTGGTAATCAAAATGTCGGCAATTTGAACCCACTAGCTGCTCCAAGGGAGATAGATGTGGCCATCTGCTTCTGTAAAGATTACAGCCTTAGAAACCCTATGGGGCAACTTTACTCTGTCCTGTAAGGTCACTATGAGTCAGAATTGACTCATCAGCAATGGGTTTTCCAACCCATGCTAATCACTAATAATGTTTGGTTTCTATACATTTGCTTATTTCATGTAAATGAGACTATACAATATTTGTCCTTTTGTGACTGACTTATTTTTCTCAAATAAGTCATGATGTTCTCAAGGTTCATCTATTCATTTTTTAATAAACACTTTATTTTGGAATAAATTTAAATTTCAGAAAAGTTATAAAGATAAAACAGAGCATTCCATATACTTCTCACCCAATTTCCCCTAATGTTAACATCTTATATTACCATGGTATATTTGTCAAAACTAAGAAATCAACATTAATTCATTACTATTAACTAAACTCCATGCTTTATTCAAATTTCACAGTGTCCTTTTTCTATTCCAGGATCTAATCCAGGAGTCTACATTGCACTTAGTCATCCTGTCTCCTCTGGTTTGTGACAGTTCCTCAGTCTTTTCTTATGACTTTGACAGTCTTGAGAAGTTGTTTTTAGGTGCTGTCAAATTGATTCCAACTCACAGCAACCCCATGTGACAGGGTAGAACTGCTGTAATCTTTATGGAAACAGATCACCAGATTTTGCTTCTGAGGAGCCAACTGGGTGGTTTTGAACTGCCAACATTTTTGTTTAGCAGCCGAGCACATAATGATTGGACAACCAGGGCTCCTTTTCTTGAGAAGTCCTGGTCACATGTTTTATTGAATGCCCTTCGGTTTGGGTTTATCTGATGTTTTCTTCATGACTAGACTGAAGATATGGGTTTTGGAAAGAGTACCACAGAGTGATGTATCCTTCTCATCAGATATCATATCGTCACCATAATATATACATGACATTACTGGTGATATAGCTCTTGATCCAGTGGCATCGCTAGGGAAGTGTGGGGATTGTGGATTATTCCTCCTGACACTTTCAGAGGGGATGACACCAAAATGACGCCAGGCTCTTCAGAGGCAGCGGGCAGGCCATTGCCACCAGGGGAGGGACACCCAAGGCAGTGGCGTCACTAGGGTTGGCGTCACCATCACTTAGTGCCGTACATAACTCATCACCCCACCCCCCATCACCCGCCAGTCATTAGGGATGGTGTCACCGAGTGTGGTAAGTTTATTTTAATGGTGGTGAAATGATTTGGAAAAGGATAGGGAGAATGGTTGTACAACTTGAAGAATGTAATCAAGGTCACTGAATTGTACATGGAGAAACAGTTGAGATGGTGTTTTTTTTTTTTTTTTTACATATATTTTTACCACAATGTAAAAAAAAAAAAGTACTGGGAGCTGGTGAGTAGTGTTACAGGTATTCAGAGAGTTTAATTCCGGCTGTGGGTCCGCAAAGGCCGCGTGAATGAGGCAGTATGTGAGCTGCTTTTCAGGTTGGGTAGGATTTTGACAGAAAAGATAGCAGAGAGGGCATTCCAAATGGAGAGTACTGCATGAACAAAGACTCAGAGACAAGAAACCAAAGATCATGTTTGGGGAATTAGAACAATTTGGTGGAAGTAGAAGGTACACATAAGCAAAGATGGAGAAAAGGCTGGGGACATAAAATCATGAGTTCTAGAGGCTAAAATCTTGCTTAAAGATCACTCAATCCAACCTCCAGAAATCCTGATGGTGTAGTGACTAAGCACTGCGTCTCCTAACCAAAAGGTCGGCAGTTCGAATCCACCAGGCACTCCTTGGAAACTCTATAGGGCGGTTCTACTCTGACCTACAGGGTCTCTATGAGTCAGAATTGACTTGACCGCAACGGGTTTAGGTTTTTTTTTTTTAATCTAAACTCCACTCCTACGACCACCCCCACCAAAATCTACTTGGTGCTGAAATATATCTGGTCACAGGAGCTCACTTTCTATAGAGCACCTCCGTGCAATAGAAATATAATGTGAGCCACACATATAATTTAAATTTTCTAGTAACTACCCAAGGAGCCCTGGTAGCACGATAGTTAATTAAGCATTCAACTGCTAACCAAAATGTTGGCATTTCAAACCCACCAAGCTGCTTCCATAAAGATTACTGCTTTGGAAATCACTGTGAGTCAGAATTGACTCGATGGCAATGGGTTTGGTTTTAGTAGCTACCCAAAAGAGGCAAAAAGAAAAACAGGTAAAATTAACTTTAATAATATATTTTATTTAACCCAATATATATTTTTAATATATCCAAAATATTATACTTTCAACATGTGATCAATACAAAATATTAATGACATATTTCACTTTTTTTTTTTTTTTTTGGTACAAAATTATTTCAACACAGACCAGCCATGTGCTCAATATTCCCATGTGGCTCATGAATGAAGCACGAATCTAGGGGAAATTCATTACATCCAAAGACCACTCTGGTAGTTGGAAAGTTTTCCCTTGGGTGGTAAGATAATGCTGACTTGATTTCTTCTTGAAACTTTTCTGCATCTTCCAACTTGTTTACCATGAACAATGTATTTATGCATAATCGGGGTAGGAAAAAGTACTAGGTGCTATAGGTGTTTCTATGAGGGGCACCCAACCCTGGCCTTGTAGGTCCTGGGAGGGTTTCAGGAGGGAGATACAAAATAGTGAACATAATGCTGAGAACAGATTTGATTGCATTCAGTTTATAATTATTCTTTAAACAGCTTTTATAGGTTTTATGTACTCTTCTGTATGTATATTTCATAATTTAAAAACAGGTTTATTCCCTAGTAGCAATAAGCACACCGAGCACCCATATTTTGGTTTCTAAGTACCATTTCAATAAAAGGAACCAATGCTTTTTGGAGAAATGGCTGATTCTAGGGCTGGGGCAGAAAAAAGGCAAGATGAGCTCAGAGCACCTTGTAGTTAGTGCCAGAAAGTAAGGACATGCTCAAAAATAAAAGGATGGGGCATGTCAAAAGAACATAGGAGCCAACATGAAAGAGCTCCCAACGGCCAAAGCTGGGACAATTTGAGCAACAAAATAAATAATGTAGCATTGGTTTATAACCCAAAGTATAAAATAGATATACCTGAGTCCATACTGATATAAATGACTGAATAAATAAATAAATAGGGGAGAAGAGGCAAGTCTTTATAAAAATTTCCAAATAATTTACATGAATGCTCACCTCTCTGAAAGATGGAGTTTAATCCCACCCCACCCCCATAGATGAGACTGGAATTAGTGACTTACTGTCAAAGAATACAGTATGAAAGGGGAGGTGAAACTGGGTGGAAGTATCTTTCCAGTGGAGAGACTGGCAAACATCACCTTAACCGAAAGATCAAGCGTAACATCACCAGTGATAAATCACTTGGATATCATGTACCTCCTAATACGACGTGATGAGAAGGACATTGCACCTCTGAGTATTCTTTCCAAAAACTAGTCTAGTCATGAGGGAAACATCAGACAAACCCAATTTGCAGGACATTCTACAAAATACCTGACCAGTACTTCTTAAGACTGTCAAGGTCATAGGAAAAAGAAAAGAACTGAGAAACTGTCACAAGACTAAGGAGACATGATGACCGACTAATGCAATGTGGTATCCTAGAAGGAATCTTTGAACAGAAAAAGGACACTAGTGGAAAAATTGGTGAAATACAACTAAGTCTGGAGTTTAATTAGTAATAATGTAGCAATGTTGATTCTTAGTTTTGACAAACGTACCATAGTGACAGAAGATGTTAACACTAGAGGAAACTAGGGGATGGGTAGGTGAGAACTCTCCTGACTATTTTTGCAACTTTTCTATAAATCTAAAACTAATCCAAAAAAAAAGTTTATTAAAACAAAAACGTAGATCTGGAAATATATATATACACATCGAGCAAATGGTGGTGCAAACAGCTAAGCGTGTGGCTGTTAACCAAAAGAGGCACCTCAGAAGAAAGGCTGGTAATCTATGTCTTGAAAAATCAGCCACTGAAAACCCTACAGAGCAGTTCTACTCTATACACATGGGGCCACCATGAGTCAAAATTAACTTGACAGCAACTAACAATGACAACATATACATACCCCAGCCAAAAAAATTTTTATATGGATATATTATCCTTATTCCAGGAAGAGACCTCTGATGAGGCTGTACTGCAAGGAGCTTGGGAGTGGAGTGGAGTGGCAGGCCCAACTGGAGCTGTAGGTTGGGTCAAGGCTAAGCCTTTGGGACTTTATCCTGTGATAGTTGGGAGCCATTGAAGGGTATGGAGCAAGGGTGTGGCCTGATTACACAGTCACTCAGCCAAAGTCACACAGTTCAGCTTCCTGAGGGCCCTTACAACCTCCTCTCCCTGTCCAGAGCTGCTTCTTTCTTTGCCTACAGGAATCTAGATGTGGCATGAATTTAAGTCACTAGTACAGGGATGGAAATCCTGTTCCAGGCACTCCTTGGAAACTATATGGGGTAGTTCTACTCTGTCCTATAGGGTCGCTATGAGTTGGAATCGACTCGACAGCACTGGGTTCTGGAGTACAGGGATGCCCATCTCACTCAGCTGCACCTACCACCTCATGCTCGACCTGGTTCAGTGGCCTTTAAGGTCTTACGGCATGTCAGAAATCTCAATATTCTACACCTAGTAATGGCCCTGAGCCACCTTTCAATCCACCCTTGGGAGAGACCCCTGGGCAGGGAGTTGCAGGGTGGAGCTTTATGTAAAAAGCCCAAGATCCAGAGTGAGCAGTTTCTTCCACGCCCCATCTGCTCACTCCCTTCCCCTACAGTGAAATCAATCCAATTCATGAGTGGGAGAAGGGGGCTTGTGGGCAGAAGAGGAGAGGGCTTCAGGGCAGAAGCTAGGACGTTGTTTCACCAGGAAAATCGTCCATCATCGCTGTTTCTTCAGAGGACCCACTTGGAACCACAAATATGTCCAGGTTAGAGCTGAAGGGAAGGAAAGTGGGGAGAAAAAAAGAAGGGGAAGGAATTTACTGGTGTACACTTTTTCTGCCAGCTATAGTAGCAATGAGAATTTAATGCTAGAATTAATAAGATTCTTGTCATACTCCAATTAAACCAGTTTTCTCCATCCTGTATCTTTTCTCCCTCTGTGCCTAATGGAAACCCTGGCAGTGTAGTGGTTAAGTGCTATGGCTGCTAACTAAAAGGTTGGCAGTTTAAATCCACCAGGCACTCCTTGGAAACTCTATGGCGTGGTTCTATTCTGCCCTATAGGGAATCAACTTGGTGGCAATGTTTTTTAGTGTTTTTTTTTAATGCTTAACAAAACCAAAAGGCATCTTATTAAGCTATCTGCTCTGTGACAGACACTGTGTGCATAAGCTCATTTCGTCTTCACAACTCTGTGAGGCTGTATTAGTATACTCACTTTATAGATGAGGAAACAGGCTCAGAGAGTGATGTGCCCAAGGTTACGTATGCATCTGGTAAGTGGCAGAGCTGGGAGAGTTCAAAATCTGTTCAAATCTTTAGAAGACTGCATGGGCTTGAAACTGATCTTGGGGAATTTCACTTCCTGGAGGAGGAGGAAATGGCTTCCTGGCGAAATCCAAATTCCTTCTAGGGTCTTCAGCTTCCTTTCTGATTTCACCTCCCATGGCCAGAGTGGCTACAACATGTGGTGAACCTCTCCCCTCAAAGCTTTGCCCTTCTTTCTACCCAGAAGCATCTCACCACCCTCCCTTCTCTCCATACCAGCACTTCATTCCAGTCTCTGCTCAAAAATCAGAGAAGCTTTCCTGATCACTGCATCCCAACAGCAGCTTCTATCATTCCCACAGCCTTATTCTGTCTTATTTTTCTTCAGAGCACCTACCACATCTTGACATATTTATATACTTACTTCTTTGCTTGTATTATGTCTACATGTATTAGAATATAAACTCTATGGGTACAAGGGCAAGGTCTGTTTGTTCACTGCTATGTACCTTTTTTTTTTTTTTTTATGTACCCAGTACCTGGAACAGTACCTGACATAGTAATAAATATGTGTTGAATAAATCAAATGGGAAAATTCCACTTTCTTACACTAAGAAACTTGACACTACCCCTCCCAAATCAGCTGCTAAATCCCCCTCCCCCTTCAAAGCGTTGTTCCTTTGCCCTCCCTTCAGGGATGCCTTCCCTCCATCTTCACCAGCCCACGTATTGACGCAGCCACCTACCCAGCTGCTCTAGTCAGAAAACTGGGAATCATCCTCAATTTCTCCCTCTCCCTCCTCCTATTCCCTGTGTCCAATCAATCACAAACTCCAGTCCATTCAGTCCCAAGAAATTTGGAAGACAGCTACCTGGCCAACTGACTAGAAAAGATTCATATTTGCACCCATTCCAAAGAAAATTGATCCAACAGAATGTGGAAGTTATCAAACAATATCATTAACATTACATGCAAGTAAAATTTTGCTGAAGACAATTCAAAAACGATCACAGCAGTACATTGACAGGGAATTGCCAGAAATTCAAGCTGAGTTCAGAAGAGGACATGGAAGGAGCGATATCATTGCTAATGTCAGAAGGATCTTGGCTGAAAGCAAAGAATATCAGAAAGATGTTTACCTGTGTTTTATTGACTATGCAAAGGCATTGGACTGTATGGATCATAACAAATTATGGATAACATTTTGAAGAATGGGAATTCCAGGACACTTAATTGTACTCAAGCAGAACCTGTACATAGGCCAAGAGGCAGTCATTTGAACAGAACAAGGGGATACTAAACCGAACTAAAAACTAAGCTTGCTGCCGTCCAGTCGATTCTGATTCATAGCGACCCTATATGACAAAGTAGAACTGCCCCATAGGGTTTCCAATGAGCACCTGGTGGATTTGAACTGCTGACCTTTATGATTAGCAGCCAGAGCTCTTAACCATTACGCCTGCGTGGTTTAAAATCAGAAAAGGCATTCGTCAGAGTTGTAACGTTTCACCATATTTATTCAATCTGTATGCTAAGCAAATAATCTGAGAAGCTGGCCTATATGAAGAAGAATGTGGCATCTGGATTGGAGGAAGACTCACTGATAACCTTCAATATGCAGATGACACAAATCGCTTCCTGAACGTGAAGAGGACTTGAAGTACTTAATGATGATCAAAGATTACAGCCTTCAGTATGAATTATACCTCTACATAAAGAAAACAAAAATCCTCACAATTGGACTAATAAGCAACATCATGATAAATGGAGAAAAGACTGAAGTTATTAAGAATTTCATCTTGGATCCACAATCAATGTCCATGGAAGCAGCAGTCAAGAAATCAAATGACAGAGACAGATTGCATTGGGCAAATCTGCTGCAAAAGGCATCTATAAAGTGTTAGAAACCGAAGATGTCACTTTGAGAACTAAGGTGTGCCTGACTCAAACCATGCATGGTATCTTCAATTGCCTCATATGCATGGGAAAGCTGAACAATGAGTAAGAAAGACCAAAGGAGAGTTGATGCCTTTGAATTACGGTGTTGGTGAAGAATATTGAATGTACCATGGACTTCCAGAAGAACAAACAAGTCTGTCTTGGAAGTGAGGATGGCAAGACTTCGTCTCACATACGTTGGACATGTTATCAGGAGGGACCAGTCCCTGGAGAAGGACATCATGCTTGGTAAAGCAGAGGGTCAGTGAAAAAGAGGAAGACCCTTGATGAGATGGATTGACACAGTGGCTTCGACAATGGGCTCAAGCACAGCAACGATTGTAAAGATGGTGCAGGACTGAGCAGTGGGGGTTTCCTTCTGTTGTACATAGGGTTGTTATGAGTCAGAACTGACTTGACAGCACTTAACAACAACAATCCATTCCACCTCTTAAAGGTCTCCCAAATCTGCCCATGTCTCCTAATTCCTGCTAAACTCCCTCACCAGGCAACCCTCCTCTCATGCCTGGGTTACTGCATCAGCTTCCTCACCTATCTCCTTGCCTCCAGTTTGGCCCTTGCCATTCAGCCTCCACATTGCAATCACAGTGATGGATCTAAAAGCTCAAATCCTCTGGGTAAACATCCCATTGAGTCCTCAGTGGCCTGAGATAAAATCCAAGGTCTTAATGTGGCTTACAAAGCCCTGCCCCATCTGTCCACAGCCTCATTTTTAATAACACTTTACTCCTTGAACCACTTACAGTTCTCCAAATGTGCTCGTGATCTTTCTTCTGCTTAGGAGCTCTGGCTAACTCCTGCTCATCATTGAAGTCATAGCCTAGATGCCTCTTTCTCCAGGAAGCCCTTCTTGACCTCCCCCAGTCCCACCAAGCTGGGTCAGGAACCTGTGCTATATAGAATCAGGGACCAGTGGTCACCTGGTCCCATTTCCTATCCTTGTCTTTTGCATCCGTGATGGGTATCACTGCTTAAATAGCCTTCTCTTCTCCAACACCTCCCACAATTCAAGACCCATCTGAAATTTGGACTCATACAGAAAGCCTTCTGGGGCGTAACAAGAAGGCAGCCTCTGACAGGATCCCCTTAGCTCAAGTCCCATTTCTGCCACTTACTAGTGGTCAGATCTTGGGCATGTCACTTTGTCTCTGGGAGCCTGAGTTCCTTCTGTAAAATGAGGATGATAGTATTAACATCTACCCCTAGGTTGTTATAAGTAAAATTACAGATGTTGAAGGACAGTGTAGACAGTGAAGTGTTAGGCAGACATGGAGATGACTATTATCTTTCCTGGCACTGTGTTCCTGCAGCACTCACAGGCCATGACCCATCATTTTGCACTTAATTATACCCTGCCTCCAACAATCTGCCCTGTGCGTTAGCCTACTCTTTACAACCGGTGTGGAAGCCAGCTGGCATCACATCTTCTGCATCCCCTAGAGTCCAGAGATCTCTGCTGAGTAAATAGGTGTATGTTTTTACTGTGATTGTTATCAACTACTCTTTATTGATCACCTGTTATGTACTACATACATTATTTCTAATTCTCAAAACTGCCCAAGATGATGGAAAAATTTGGGAATGGGTAAGGATGACAGTCGAACAACATGGTGAATGTAAGTTAATGTCGCTGAACTGAACATGTGAAGAATGTTGAAATCGCAAATGTTTTGTTATACATGTATTTTCCACAATAAAAAAAGGGAGAGAGAGAGAGATGGGTAGAGGAAGGGGAGCCTGTGGTTCAAACCCATCCAGAGGCACCTCGGAAGACAGGCCTGGCGATCTGTTTCCGAAAGCTTGCTATAGGATCGCTGAGTCAGAATCGACTCGACAGCAGTGGGCTTGGTTTTGGTTTTTGCAACCTTGAAAGCCCTGTGAAGCAGATCTACTCTGCATGTATGGAGTTGCCATGAGTTGGAATCGACTCGAAGTTAACTAACAACAACATGCAAACGGAAAGGTCCCAAGGGGCACAAACGGCTTATGCTTGACTGCTAACCTAAATGTTGGCATTTCAAATTCACTTAGCGATCTGCTAAGACCGGTCAATCTGCTTCCATTAAGATTATAGCCAATAAAATCCTATGGAGCAGTTCTACTCTGTAACACAGCGGGTGGCCATGAGTCAGGATTGACTCAACAGCAATTAACAACAACAACAACAATGCAAACTGAGGGTCAGAAAAATTAAATATCTTGTCCAAGCACACAGATCTGTTAAGATCTTGGAGTCAGGGAACTTGAATCTTTCTGGCCTTTTTTCCAGGTTGATGTTAAGGGGCTTGGTGTAGTGGTTAAGACCTACAGCAGCTAACCAAAGGGTCAGTAGTTTGAATCCACCAGGTACTCCTTGGAAACTCTGTGGGGCAGTTCTAATCTGTCTTACAGGGTCACTATGAGTTGGAATTGACTTGACAGAAGTGGATTTTGGTTTGGTTAAGAGTGGCTTTCCACCTGCTCAGGGTTGGTCATTAGCAGAGCTGTGTCCAGAGAAAGAGAAGAGAAAATAAATCAAACTGAGGGCTTGACAGGAGTGGCCGCCGCGCCATGGACCAGACACAGGGATGGTGGACTTTTGAAATGTAAGTTAAGGTATGGCTCCACACTGTCACAAAGCCCTGGTTCTGTGGACACGGGGGCTGAGGGAGTGCTGTCACGAAAGATGGTCAGGAAAAGCCCTGGCACGTCTTCTAGTAGCGTCAACACTGAACTGCTGCCCACATTTTATGTGAGGAAGGTAGATTGGTGTGGAATCTAACGGCCAAATCACTCGCAGTAAGGGGGTGTCAGCTGTTAACCGAGTTTCTAACATTGAGCAAGAATTTGATCCAGGACGAGAAGATGCAGGGTATATAGCGCACCAGCAGGTGGCGCTGTGATAGGAAAGCGCGTAAATCACCGGATTAAAACCAGTACCAGTTGTGGGCAAGATCCCTCGTGGTGCAAATAGTTAAGTGTTTGGCTGACAACTGAGAGATGGGCAGTTTGAAACCACCCAGCAGCTCCATTGGAGAAAGACCTGGCCATCTGCTTCTGTAAAGATTACAGCCAAAAATCCTATGGGGCAGTTTTTCTTAGTCATATGGGGTCAAACCTAACAAAAACACTACTTGCAGACAAGTCGATTCTGACTCATGGCAACCTCATGTGTGTCAGAATACAACTGTGCCCTATAGGGGTTTCGATGTACGATTTTTTGGAGGAAAATCACCAGGAATTTCTTCAATTTAGTAGCCAAGCACGTTAACTGTTTACGCCACCCAAGGACCAAAGTAAGCCCTCTAAACCTAAAGAACTAGAAACGGATTTTAGAGCAAGAAAATGTAAAGCACATTCCTCCTCTTTTCAGAAGCAATATGAGGCCCAGAGAAGTTATCTAAGTTGCCCAGTTTTGTGGCTGAGCCAGTACCAGTCACCCAAGTCTCTTTCCAAGTCCAGTCCAGTGCACTTAACCTTTATGGTTGTTAGGTGCCGTGGAGTTGATTCTGACTCACAGCGATGCCATGTGACGGAGTAGAACCGCCCATAGGGTTTTCTTTGCTGTAAAATTTATGAGAGCAGGTCAACAGGTGTTTTCTCCTGTGGAGCCAAGGAGTGGGTTTAACCGCCAATCCTTTGTTAGCAGCCGGGGGCTTAACTGTTTGGGCCACCAGGCCTCCTTACTTAACCTTTGTTGTTGTTAGGTGCCGTTGAGCAAGTTCTGACTCAAAGCAACCCTATGTACAACAGAACGAAATGCTGCCTGGCCCTGCACCAACCTCACAATCATTGCTATGCTTGAACATTGCCAAAATTGCACATTCATTAAATCACATTTGCAGATTCTTATCCACTTACATGTGGCCTTACTCAAGTCATTAACATATTTCTGGGCCTTGGTCTTCCTGTCTGTAGGTAAGAGGATTACTCTAGAGCTGGGCTGTCAATATGGAAGATTCTAACCACATGTGAGGAACCCTGGTGGTGCAGTGGTTAAGCTTTCGGCTGCAAACTGAAAGCTTGAAGAAAGATGTGGCAGTCTGCTTGGAAACCCTATAGGGCAGTTGTGCTCTGTCCTATAGTGTGACTATAAGTTGGAACGGACTCCATGGCGATGGATTTCTTTGGTTTTAGTCACACATGATTATTTATATTACTAAAACTAAATAATATAAAAAATTCAGTTATCAGTCACACTAGCCACATTTGAAGTGCTCAGTAGACAAATGTGGCTAGTAGCTATCATATTGGACAGCACAAATATAAAATATTTTCATCATCGAAAATAGATCTATTGGACAACACTGGGTGGTATTTAATATCCACCCAGCTTTAGTAGCCTATGGATCCCCTGTGTGAGCATTGGGGGATGTAGAGATTAAATGTATAAAGTTTTACAGCTCCCAGCTTAAGTTCATAACCATTTCCACTACTTAAAAGCTGTATGATCTTAGGCAAATTGATTTACTTCTCAAAGCTTCAGTTTCCGCATCTGTAAAATGATAATAATAATAAGACATCAGTGGCTGCAACAATGGGCTCAAGCATGACAACGATTGTAAGGATGGCGCAGGACCGGGCAGTGTTTTGTTCTGTTGTACATAGGGTCACTACGAGTCGGAACCAACTCGACATCACCTAACAACAACAACAACTTAAGGCTGTTAAGAAGATAAATAACACAGGTAAAGTACTTAGCATGGCGTACTATATAGTACTTGCTGCGTAATTGTTAAGTTTTATTATCAGGATGGTATATATTACTGGAGTATTTACTCTCCATTCAACAAATATTTATTGATCACCTACTATGTGCCACGTACCATTCTAGGACTGATGGGTAAAAATACTCTTTGTCAAATGGAGTTGACATTCTAAGGGGCCTAAAGCACTGAGTGCAAAAACCACAGTTCCTACTATCATGGTAGCTTAGAGCAGTGTGTCCTAAACTTTAATATGCATATAAATCACATAGGGTTCCAGTTAAAATGCAGATTCTGATTCAGTAGCTCTGGGGCGGGGCCCATTTCTAAAAAGTTCCTTGTTGATCCCAATGCTGTTGGTCCCAGAGCAAGTAGCAAGTAAGGATTCAGAGAGTTTCATGGCAAGACAAGATGGGTGTGTGTGAAATAACTCACACTAAAATAATGTGTTTATATTGCAGATCTCCCTGGGAGGCCTGGGTTCAAATTTCCTGATTCTCAATGCTAGGTTAGGAAGGCCTTTCTGTTCCATTTCATTAATACCACACTGTCTTGATTACTGTAACTTTATACTAAGTCTTGAAACCAAGTAATGTGAGTCTTAATTATTTTTCAAAAATATTTGGCTACTCTGGTTCCTTTGCCTTTTCATATAAATTTTAGAATTGGTTTATCAATTTCTATTTTAAAAGTCCTGTTGGGATTTTGGTTGGAATAGCATTGAATCTACTGATCTCCTGGTTGCTTTCAAAATTTTCTCTTTATCTTTAGTTTTCAGCAGTTTGACTGTGATATGTTAAGGTGTGCTTTTCTTGTAATTTCTTATATTGGGGGTTCTCTGAGTTTCTTGGATCTGTAGTTGAATAAAAAATTTTTAGTCATTATCTCTTCAAATATTTCTTTTTCTCTCCTTTTTCCTTCTGTGATTCTAATTATACGTTAGACAATTTTATACTGGCCTACAGCTTTTAGATGCCCTTTTTTAATTTTTACTCTTTTTTTCTTTGTGTTTAAGTTTAGATAATTTCTACTGAATGTCAAAAAATCCATTGATTTTTTTCTTATCTGTGTCCAGTTTACTGGTAAGCCTGTTGAAGGAATTTTTCATCTTGGATGTTGTGTTTTTTATATCTAGTATTTTGTTTCACTTTTTCTTATAGTTTCCATCTCTCTGCTGAAATTCTCCATCTGTTCATGCATAGATCTCTAAATGCATTGTTGTTGTTAGGTGCCGTTGAGTCGATTCTGACTCATAGTGACCCTATGTACAGCAGAATGAAACATTGTCCAGTCCTGTACCATTCTCACAATTGTGACTATGTTTAAGCCCCTTGTTGCAGCCATTGTGTCAATCCATCTCATTGAGGGTCTTCCTCTTTTTCTCTAACCCTCAGTGTATTTGTCATAGTTATTTTAAAGTTCCTGTCTGATAGTTCCAACATCTGGGTCATTTCTGAGTCTGGTTCTATTGATTGCTTTATCTGTTAACAATGGATTTTTTTTTCTTGCTTTTAGTGTGTATGTATATGTGCATATGTCATGATTTTCTATTGAATTCCAGAGATCACACGTAGAAAAACAGTGGAGACCAAAGAAAACAGTATTCACTCTTAAAAATGGACATATTTATTCAGTGTGTATTGTCGAATCATTCTAGTCAGGTGTTGAGCTGGGTTTGGTTTTGTTGTTACTGTCTTTGCTTTTGCCACAGTGGTTAAGAGTTTGGCTGCTAACCAAAAGGTCGGCAGTTTGAATCCACCAGCTTCTCCTTGGAAACCCTATGGGACAGTTCTACTCAGTCCTATGGGGTCTCTATGAGTCAGAATCAACTCGATGGCAACAGGTTTTCTTGTTTTGTTTTTGCCTTTACTTTTAGTGTGCCACAATTTTCAAATTCCTCTAGCAGTAGACTACTATGACTAGTGTTCCTGTTGCCCCCTCAGCTTTCAACCATCCCTGTATACCTATACCACAGAGGGGGTTCTTTTCCATGCTCTTGCCACTCCTCCTGTGGTAGGCTGACATCATTTGTTACTTGGTACTGTGCTTGTCATGGTGGCAAGGAATGTGTCTAGTCTCGGTCTTAGGCAGACCCTCAGAGTGGAGACTTCTCAGCATTCCTATCCTTCTTCCTGGAGGCAGTAAACTTCTGCCTTGTATTTCTGGTTGGTCTTGGGGAGGAGTTTCCTGTCCCTCCCCCAGTGTTAGCAGACCTGTGATTCCTCCAAGAGGAAACCTACCCCTTCTCCAAAGGTTTTTGCTTTTACCCTTCCCCCAGCTGCAGTGGATCTTTGCTTGTGTTGTAGGGACAAGAGTGTTTCCTACTCCTCCCCCAGCAAACCAAAAACCACTCAGTGCCGTCGACCCTATAGGACAGGGTAGAACTGCCCCACAGAGTTTCCAAGGAGCGCCTGGTGGATTCAAGCTGCCGACCCTTTGGTTAGCAGCCGTAGCACTTAACCACTACGCCACCAGGGTTTCTCCCCTGGAAGCAATGGATCTTTACTCTGACCTGGGTATGAGTTTACTTCCCCTGCCCCATTAGGTTCCTGCTTTACTGAAGAAAAGGAAGAGTCTAGTAAAGCATGCTGGACTTTATGGTCACCCCTGAGCAGCAGCCCCATTATCTCCACACCTGTGCCACTAAGGAGGCTCTCTCTGGTATCCTGTCCTGCCCCCTGAGACCCATGGAAAAGTCTTGAGAGTGACCAAAAACTCCCCTTATACTTGCGGTCCCAATGTATTCCAAACCATGTGCTATCCTACATTTAAAACTCTGATTTCTTCTTACCTGCTTATATGGCAGTCACCTTTTTCTCCTGCGCTCTGACAAAGGTGTGTCCCATCTCTCCTTTTAGAGGCATGTCCCTCTCTAGAATTCAGTTTATTTGGTTGCCTTGTGTCTTAGTTATCTAGTACTGCTCCAACAGAAATATCATAAGTGGATGCCTTTAACAAAGAGAAATTTATTTTCTCACAGCCTAGCGGGTTACAAGTCCAAATTCAGGGTGCCAACTCCAGGGGAAGGCTTTCTCTCTCTGTTGGTTCTGGGGGTAGGTCCATGTCATCAGTCTTCCCGTGGTCGAGGAGCTTCTCAGGTGCAGGAACCCTGGGTCCAAACAACACGCTGTGCTCCTGGTACTGCTTTCTTGGTGGTATGAGGTCCCCAACTCTCTGCTTGATTTCCTTTCCTTTTCCTCTCTTGAGGGATTAAAGGTGGTACATGCCACACACCAGGGAAACTCCCTTTACCTTGGATCAGGGGGGTGACCTGAGTAAGGGTGGTGTTACAGTCCCACCTTAATCCTTTTAACATAAAATTATAATCACAAAATGGAGGACAACCACTCAATACTGGGAAGCGTGGCCTAAGCAAGTAGATATACACATTTTTGGGGGACATAATTCAATCCATGACACCTTGTAATCTCAGCTCTCTGATGAGTTCAAGAAAAATTATGATTTTGTAGATTATCTGCCTTTTTCTTGTTGTTAGGGTGGGATGCTTTCTTCATCCCAAGTAGAAGTGGAGGCCTATGAAGGAAGCCTGTAAACTTCCTTGAAACTTATTTTTTTCACTGAACAATATATCTTGAACTTACCTGTGTGGCAGTAGTAAAGGATTTGCATAGCAATTCGAGGCTACTCTGGCCAAAATTGAAGACCACTGGCTGGAGTGCCACATAGGATGGTTGCAAAAAGTAATTCCCAAATCCTCATGCCCAGTGTTTGTGTCAGGCACTGTGAGGGATAGTATCCATCCATTCACTCAACACATATTTATTGACAGCATCCTGTGCACAGGTATCCACCAGGCTAGTTGCTGGAGATTCTGCAGGCAGGTATGATCCCTACCTTCACCAGAGTCACAGTATGGCAGAAGTTGAGAGTGAATAAACCATGACCGGTGTGGTGTTACAAAAGAGGAAGTAAAGAGTGCTACGGGAGCTTAAATTCAAGGACTTAACATAGACTTGTTCACGGAACGCCTTCCTAAAGGAGAAGCATTTCAGCTGAAAGCTGAGGGGTAAGTAGGAGTTAGCCAGGCAAAGAGAGGTGTTCTAGTTACTTATGGCTGCATATGAAATTTCCCCAAAATTTATTGGTGTAAAACAACCATTTATTCTGATCATGAGTTCAGACAGGGCGCACCAGAGGATGGCTTGACTGTGTGCTACAATGTCTGGGACCTCAGCTGGAGGACTTAAAGGCTTAGAGATGGAGCCAACTGAAGGCTCATGCTCTTACATATATCTAGCATGGTTGATGCAGGCTGTCGGCCAGGGGCCTCAGCACCTCTTCACATCGCTCTCTCCATGTGGGCTCTCCACTTGAGCTAGTTTGGGCTTCCTCACAGCATGGTGGCTAGTTCCAAGACCAGACATCTCAAAAAAGAGAGTCAGGCAGAGGTTGTATCACCTTTTGTGACCCAACTTCAGAAGTCACTCAGCATCACTTCTACTGTATTCTATTTGCTGCAGTCCAAAAGTGCCACTCAATTTCCAAGGCAGGGAAAATAGCCTCCATCTCTTGATGGAGGTTCTGGAAGAGCATGTGGGACCAGAAATATTGCTATGGCCATTTTTGGAAAACACAATCTGCTATGGGGGTAGCGGAGAGGGAAGGAGAGTATTTCAACATGAGAGAATGCTTGAACAAAGGTCCTCCAATGAGGAAAGGCTGAGCCCCTATCCGAGGACATAAAAGTAGGCTAGTAACGCTGTAGTGAAGGAGTCCCTGGGTGGAACAAATGGTTAAACACTTGGCTACTAACCAAAAGGTTGGTATTTTGAACCCACCCAGAGATGACCCAGAAGAAAGGCCTGGCGATCTGCTTCTAAAAGGTCACAACCATGAAAACTCTATGAAGCACAGCTCTCCCCTGCAGCACATGGGGACATCATGAGTCAGAACTCAACTCAATTTTTTCTAGTTGCAATAGTAACTGGAAAAAAAAAAAAAAAGGCTATAGGAAAAAAAAAAAAAGCCACAAGAAAGAGACTGGTATAAGATAAGCCTTAAGACATGGAAAACCAAAAACCTCACCCTGGCCCTTGAAAAGCTTATCATCCTAAGAGCCATAAAACCAAATAACCAAACCCATTGCTGTCAAGTCAATTCCAACTCATACCGACCCTATAGAATAGAGTAGAGCTGCCTCATAGGGTTTCCAAGGAGCAGCTGGTAGATTCAAACTGCTGACCTTTTGGTGAGCAGCCTGAGCTCTTCACTACTGCGCCGCCAGGGCTCCATAAGAGCCATAGTGCCTCCTTTCTGTTTAGTTCTTTACAAGCAACAAAGCAGTTTCAGTTATTTTGTCATTCATTTCAAACAACAATCCTACAAAGAACATATTATTAGCCCTTTTTTACAAATGAAGAAACTAAACATCAGTGACGTAAAGTGGGGGGACGATGTAGGAGGGACAGTGATACGGTGATAAACAGTTGCATCTTAATAGTTACATCTTTTTTCATAGAAAAATATGACTAGGACATTATACTCATGTTTTCATCGATATTACAGCTTGGAGCAAGTAAAAGAAGGGAATCGATTTAAAGTGGATCTAATGAAAAGTGTTGAATAAATAATCATACAGAGAGTTTGCGAATATGGCAAAATGGTAAAGATGGAAGGTAAATGACAAGAGTTTGGGAAATACTGGCAAAAGATTAAGTGTATGGGATCTGGAGCCAAATCAAATGCCAGCTCTACCACTTACTAGTTATGTGACCTTGCCAAGCTACTTAGTCTCCTTATGTCTCAGTTTTCTCATCTGTAAAATGAGGATAATTATATTACCTCCCGTCATAGGGTTGTCGTGAAGAGTAAATTAGTTAATATTTATAAAGTGCTTAGAATAGTTCCTGGCACATAATAAGTGCTATATAAGTGCTTGTTAAATAACTAAATTAAAGTAACTGGCTTAAGCATAAAAGGGATTGTATTGGCTCTTGTAATTGAAAAGTTCATGACTATTTGTCTTCAGGCACAGCTGGATCTAGGGGCTCAGCTTGTATCATTAGTTCCCTCTCTCACTTTTCTCCTTATCTGTCTTTGTCTCTCTTTCCACATCTCAGCTCTGCTTTGCTCTGTGTTGATTCATCCTCAGGCTACCTCTCACCCAGTGGTGGCAAGGTGGCCACTGCAGCTCCGGGGTTACAGTCTCACAGCTACCAGTCCAGAGGAAAGAGACACTTCCTTGCCATTGTTGTAGGAAAAGCATTTGTATTCGCTTTGATTGGCTTTATTTGAGTCACATACCTAGCCCTCAGCCAATCACCACGGCCAATTAAAAAAAAATAGGAAGGAATATAGTGTTTGACCAGCCTAGTTATGTGTGCTGGAAACCCTGGTGGTGTAGTGGTTAAGAGCTCTGCTACTAACTAAAAGGTCAGCAGTTCGAATCTACCAGGCACTCTTTGGAAACCCTATGGGGCAGTTCTACTCTGTCCTATTGGGTTGCTATGAGTTGGAATCGACTACATCAAAGCAGGTTTGGTTTTTTAAGTTATGCGTGCAGTCCTGATCGAAGGGGAGGAACCAGGCTCTCCCAAATCACATGGATTAAATATGTGGGAGGGGTGGTTCCTTAAGGAAAACCAAGGTGCTCTTCAAAGAAGGGGGGCTAGATGCTGTTATAGACTGAACTGTGCCTCCCAAAAAATATGTGTTAGAATCCTAACCTGTGGAAGTAATCCCATTTAGGATACGATTTTCTTTTGTTATGTTAATGAACTGTATCAGTGTACGGCGTGTCCTAAACCTAATCACTGAAGTTATAAAGAGCAGCAGAGACTCAGAGACAAGGAAGCACAAAGAGGTGGAGGAGAAAAATGCACATGAAGGTAGCCATGGAACTGAGGAATGCTGGAAGAGACAAGGATCTTCCCCCAGAGCCCGACAGAAGAGAGGCTTTCTCTAGAGCTGGTGCCCGGAATTTGGACTTCCGGCCTCCTAACTGTAAGAAAATAAATTTCTGTTCTTTAAAGCCACAAACTTGTGGTATTTTTGTTACAGGGCAACTAAGAGAGATGCTAGATAAGTAAGTGACAAAGGAAAATAAAAAGTCTGCTATACTAAATAATCTCGTAAATCATCTAAGCTCTCTGACCCTTAGTTACCACGCATATAGACAGGGAACGATGCATGACAGTGCCCACAGAGTTAAGCCATGGTAAGGATTAAATGACATAAACATTTAATAAAGCTTAGCACCAGACCATGGTGGCACAGTGGTTAAGCATTTGGCTGCCAACCAAAAGGTCAGCAGTTTGAATCCACCAGGCACTCCTTGGAAAACCTATGGGGCAGCTCTATCCTGTCCTATAGGGTTACTATGAGTCAGAATCAACTCAACAGCAACAGGTTTGTATTTTTTTGTTTTTTTTTTAGCACCATACCTGGCATACAGTAAGTCCTCAATAAATATTAGTTATTATTAGTTATACCCAAGTCACAGAGTAAGTGGCCCAGCTGGGATTTGAGCGTAAATTTTCTAATTCTAAGGCCAGTGATCTTTTCCACTAACTTCTTTCAACAGCAAACCCTTCTATCTCTGTAGTACTTTACAGTTTACAAAGAGAGTTCACCTACATTTTTCTTAGTTGATTCTCACAACAACTTCTTTACCCAAATGTTACGCAGCTGAAGAACCAGAAGCTTGAAGAACAATGCATTCACTCCATTTACCCGCTCAGCAAATATTCAGGGCATACCACCTACTACTGAGATTGGTTCCTACCAACACTCTAGCTTCTTTCCATATATCCAATCATCTAGACTCCAGAGCAGTGTTTTTCAAGTTGCAGGTTATTATCCATTTGTGGGTCATGAAATTAGTGGGCTATTACCAGCATTTTAATTTTTTAACGAAGTAGAAAGCACAGTGTATGCAGAAGAGTACTGATTGGTGAAGCTCTGATTCAATCCATATAGATATATATAGATATGGGTCATGACATAAAATGGATTTCAATTTGTGAGACCTTGTTAAAAATGTGAAAGCCATGGACCAGCAGAAGGCATCAAACTTTTTCATAACAGGACCCCTTTGCAGTATTAAAAATTATTGAGAACTCCCGAAAACTTTTGTTCATGTGGGTCACATCTATTGATATTTACCATATTACAAATTAAAACTGAGAAATTTTTAAATCATAGGAATACACAAGCACACATGTCATTTGATCTCATCATCATGCATCTAGTAAAAAAAAAAAAAAAATCTAGTAGCCTCTGGAAAATTGCGCTGTGAGAGAATGACAGTAGAGAAGGCAAATGACCTCTTAGTATTACTATGACAATTGTTTTGAATTTGCAGAACCCCTGAAAGTATCTTGGGCATTAGTCTACGGGATATTTCTGTTTAAATGTTTCTGCCAAATTTTTAACTCATTCTTTTCAAAAACAAGCTCATCATCTTCCTCCCCAAACCGATAGATCTTCATAGGGCTTTGGTTTTGGTCATTGACACGATCCTCCTTCATTGACCCAAAACTTAAACAAAGAATCCTGTTTCAGCTCTGTCTCCTTCATCCATCAGAGCCACTGCCACCACATCTCACCTACCTCTCTTCCTCTCCTTTCCAAGTGGACAAGGCCTGGAATCATCATCTGAGAGGTAGTCTAGTGTAATGATTAAGAGCATGGGATTGGAGTTACATGGACCTTGTTGTAGGACCTTGGGCAATCTACTAATATATGTGCACAATTCAAAAGTACTAAAAATAGGGATGGATTGCCCAACAAGCAAGGTATGCACGGGCTTACTTGTGTTTATTTACTAATCTGTAGTGCACAATTTCACCTGGTTTTCACCACATCGTACCTTGCTTACTGTAAGCCAGTGACCTTGCTTACTGGTTAATCCACCCCGACTAAGACATACACAGGGAAAAGAAAATCTTCTTCCCTTACTCCCCTCCCTCACACCTCCTTGCTTGGGAGTGGCCATTTCTTGAATTTTAGCTCTCAGAGTCTAGGATTTCACATCATCCCTAAACTTTTCCACCTGTCAAACTCCAGCCTTGCTTCCAAAGCCCTCCCTGGCTTCCTCCCTGCCAAAACCCAGTTCGTTGCTTCTTTCTTTGGGCAAACTCTATATAACCATTGCCATCGATTCGATTTCGACTCATAGGGACCCTATAGGACAGAGTAGAACTGCCTCAGTGGGTTTCCAAGGCTGTAATCTTTAAGGAAACAGACTGTCATATCTTCTCCCTCGGAGTAGCTGGTGGGTTCAAACCCCCGACCTTTTGGTTAGCAGCCAAGCACTTAACCGCTTAGCCCCCATGCTCCTTAAACTCTTCATAAACCTCTACAAAATTTACTGACTGTATTGCTTTGAACATGGATATATTTATCTTTCTCACTCTTCTGTATCTAGCATCTGTAAACAGGTCTTTATAAGCCTGATGGCTACCCAGTTCAGTGCTTAATGCATTGTGTTTAGTGAATCTCTGATGACCGAATCTCTATTTCCTTTGATCAAAAATTTCAAAGGCTCCCTAATGTCTGTGGGAATATAGTCTAAACTCCCGATATGGGTTTTCCAATTCTCCACCATTAGGCCTTATCTCACCTATCCAAACCAATCCCCTCTAGAACCTTGGCTGTAGTCAGGACAGTCTCCTCATTAGATCCTGTCTGCCAAACTCTGTCCTAGAAACAGACTTTTGCTTATGCTGTTCTTCCTCCCTGAATTGCCTGTAAACAATACCATATGTTTATAGGTACTGATATATGTAGTAAAACTATAAAAACTTAAACAGGAAAGACACACAGCAATTTTGAGAGACTGATTGGTTACCTCTTAGAAAATAGAAGAAAGAAGGATGGGTGTGATGGTTAATTTTATGTGTCAACTTGGCTAGGCAATGGTGCTCAGTTGTCAAACACCAATCTAGTTGCTGTTAGGAAGTAGTTACATGTGATTAAATCATGGCCTTAAATAAAGCTGATTACCTTCCATAATGTGGGTGGGCCTCGACTGATCAGCTGAAGGCCTTGAGAGCAAAAAGGGGTTTTCCTACAGTGTGTTCTACCTCCAAATTATAAATAGACATTTTGCCAGGATTCACTCTTTACCCTTCCTGTCTCCTGACCTATGGATTTTGGACTTGCTAGCCTCCCACAATTGTGTGAGCCAATTCCTCAAAGTAAATCAGTTCTCTCCATAGATAGATGGATAATTAGTAGTTAAGTTTCTCTAGAGAATCCTGACAAAGACAATAGGAGATGGAGTGTTAGCTGTATTTGTAACATTTTATTTCTTAAAAAAAAAAAAAGATTAGAAGCAAATGTAGTAAAATATTAAACATTGCTTTTATCTTGGTAGTTATAACCAAAAAACCTGCTGCTGTCGAGTTGATTCCGACTTATAGCAACCCTATAGGACAGAGTAGAACTGCCCCATAGAGTTTCCAAGGAGCGCCTGGTGGATCCAAACTGCTGACCTTTTGGTTAGCAGCTGTAGCATTTAACCACTACGCCACCAGGGTTTCCGAGTAGTTATATTATGACCTAGTTTTTTGAATGTTTGAGATATTTTGTAATTAAACACTTTAAAAAATTTAAAGATACAAGTGGGGAAAAAAAATCCAACTTGACACAAGCACCAGGCCTCCCTAAAAGTTAAAAGGTCTATTTCCACATTGTGGAAATTATTATCATATAGAAGTTTCACTGTTTTTAAAAAACAGGTACTATCTGCTTCTACTTCCTTCAGGACTTCTAGCTGAAAAGCCTCTTGGGAGTACAATCCAGGTCACCATGAGAAAAGGTTGAGACCCACTGATTTCAGTTAGTCCTTTTATTTTACCAAGGAGATGCATTCATTGCCACAAGCCTTACTTGAATAATCTTCGCCTATTTACAAAATGCAGATCAGAGAACATTAGAGTTGGTCACTTAATGATATTAATCAATACAATAACTGATTCTACAGTATCCTAAACACATGATGATACAGCCTGTACTTGAATACCACCATAGATAGGGAGCTCACAACCTTCCAAAGTATCCCAGATCAACTGGTTAGGAAATTCTTTCTTAAATTGAGCTCAAAACATATATGGCTGGGAGACATTTCTGACTCTGAACTTTGCTTTCTTTTGAGTCTCTGTTTCTTCATATCTAGAATGAGAATAATACCTAATTCATAAAGGTAGTTGTGAGAATCAAATGCGTATATACATACACACAAAAGAGAACGAGAGTGAGTAGAAAATAATTAATAAATAGTAGATGCAGCTATTCTATTTAGTCTTCCTGTCATCCACTCCCTATCAACAAAAGTTCACTCTAACAACAAATATTTACTGAGTGTCTGCTATATGCTGGAGACTGTGCTAGAAATCACAGAAATACCATGCATTCTTCTGTTGCTTTTTCTCAAATCCTCTGTGACATTGACAGCATAGAACAAGGGTTTAAAATGTGGGCTCTGGATTCAAATAATTTGGCTTTTAATCCGAACTGTAACTACTTCCCAGCTGTGTGATTGTGAGAGCATTATTTTATTCAATGGTAAGCACTTATCTCCCACAGTAAGTGTTCAAGAAATGTTACCTGTTCTTTAATTCAGGGTTGCAGCCTAAACTGGGGAGCTATGGATAGATGATCTCAAAGCTTTCTCCTGGTCCCAAAGTCTATGCTTTTCTATACTCAGTGGAACAACTGTGGGGGAGAGGTCAGGAGGGATAACCCATAATATTTTGAATAGAAAGGCATGTTACAAAGCTGAATTCACAAGGGTAAGTTCTTATTTTTCCAAACGTGGAGGAACCACCCCGTGGGAGCTCATAGACTAACTCATAATCGTGATATGTGCAAAAGCAGGAAAAAAAACCAAGTAGTTCATGGAGAGGTAAACATAAGACAAACACTACAATTGTAAAATTTGTATATTCGCTCTTTCAGAAACCCTGGTGGTGTAGTGGTTAAGTGCTATAGCTGCTAATCAAAAGGTCAGCAGTTCAAATCCACCAGGTGCTCCTTGGAAACCCTGTGGGGCAGTTCTACTCTGTCTTATAGGATCACTATGAGTCAGGATCACCTTGATGGCAATGGTTTTTTTTTTGAGGGTGGGCTACCTGATTCTCACATGAGGGACAGGGAATATTCAAACACTTAGACAGATCTGGAGTCAGATCTAGGTGTGAATTCCAACTTGGTTCCTTTTCGACTATGTGACCGTAGGCAAATTACTTTTAATCCCTTTATGCTCTAGCTTCCCCTTCTGTAAAATGCAGTTAGTATTAATACCTATCTAAGAAATATCTAAGGAATACCAATTTGAAGGCACCTTACAACAAGAACAAGGTGGCACCATGGTTAAGACCTCAGCTGCTAACCAAAAGTTCAGCAGTTTGAATCCACCAGCAGCTCCTTGGAAACTATGGGGGCAGTTCTGCTCTGTCCTATTGACTCAGTGGTAATGGGTTTGGTTTGGTTTTAAGGAACTATGCCCAACACAGTGCCTGACATATAGTAAATGTTCAATAAAAGCAAATTATTATTACTATCTGACAAATGGCACCCTTTGGGTAAGTGGCAAGTTTTTCTTCTCAGAGGGTGACTGGGGACTCCTCATGGTTGGGGCCTAGTCCCTGCCTTTAGAAGTTAGGCCTAGTGCCTCCCTCATCATTTTGGGAACTTCCTTAAAGAAGAGAGTGTCTTCTCCATCAGACTTGAGACTTCACAAGGCTGGAACTACCTCTCTTCCTCAGAGAGTGGCAACAGCACTGGCTCCAGCAGCCTCAGATGGACCTTGTCTCTCCCACCAGCCCGAGAGTTCTCAGAACTTGCCTGACCTATTGGTTTCCTTCCAGATCACCCAGTGTAGGACTTTAGTTCTCATTTATCCTTTTCCTCCAGGTTCGGGAGGCAAAAGTAAGGAACATGCCACTTCAGCAGCCCTCAGAGCAGGAAAGAATAGCCTGAGGGTCGGTACTGTGGGGCAGAGGGTGGGTGGGTGGTGTTGCGGAAGGAAGGGGAGTGGGCCTTGGGTGCAGTCTGAGGGGCCCTGCAATTCAGGGCTCTAAGAAGTCTTGAGGAGGCTCCCAGAGGGCTGAGTGGGGACCTGGGGGCGGCGGGACAATAACAAGTGGAGGAGTCTCAGAATTGATGGTGAGGGAACACTTTACAGAAATAAGGGGTGCGAGGCTGCGTCGGGGTAACTAATGACAACCAGGCGGGGTGTGCTCACTCCGCAGTAGCTCCTAGACGAAGGAAAACTACGACTCCCGGCATGCCCCGGGGCTCCGCCCGACCTTCCCGCCCGCCCACTGGCTGCCGGGCCGGCAAGCGGCGAAGCAGATTGGCTGAGGCGGCGTGGGACTCCCCCACTAGCAGGTTAGTAGGCGCCGCCGGGAGGCAGACGTTAACCGGGCGCGGGAGGGGGGCGCCGCCATTCTGGAAAAGGCTGGGCGCTGTCTCCGTAGCGTAGCCTCTGGCTGTGAGGCGAGGAGCGGGGGCGGAGACTGCGTAGCGCAGGCGCAGTGCCGGCTTCTCCTGGGTTCCCAGACAGCTGGAGGAGATAAACAGAGGAGGTGGAGGGAGGGGAGTGCGTGTGTGAGAGCGCGCGAGGAAGTGTGAGTGTGTGTGAGCGCGGGTGTGAGGCGGTGCGCAGGGGCGGGCGGAGGCGCTGTCCGGCCCCGGCCAGGCGCCGGGCGGAGAGCATGGGAAGGGGCTAGAGCTGCCCGGGTCCCCCAGCCCCCTCCCCGGGATCCGCGCCCCCACTCCCGGGAGAGGGGCCGGGCCCCCCGGACGGACATGGGCTCCTGAAGTTGCGCCGCTGCCGGTCTGAGGAAGAGGCCTGACAGGTACGGGTCGCCGCTGCCCCCTGCCCTCCGCGGGCGCCGAGGCAGACACCGGGTCCCGTAGTCCCAGCACACGGGCCGCCAACTCCGGGCGGGCCCCAGCCTTGCCGGCCTGGGGGCCTGAGGTCGCCCACCCACCCGCCTCGGGGCCCCGGGCTGTCCCGGGAGGGGGCAGGCCTCGTTGGGGCAGGGGGGAGAGTGGGCCGGGGATGGGATAGGGACGGAGGGCCGGCCAGACTGTGCATGGACGGCTGTGGGAATCCGGGGGACTCTGCCAAGGGAGAGGTGGAAGTCGTCCCATCACGGGACTTTTTTGTGGAGTTTTTGTTTGACATCTGATCTGGCGCCGGTCTCAGGAAGAAGAGGGCAGGTGGAAGTGCGGGAGGGCAACGTTGACCTGACCTGCACTCTATTTCCTTTCTCTCTGTGTGTGTCCAGGCTTCTGGCAACCGCAGATGCCTTCAGTGGCCCATCCTGGCATCAAACTGAACTCTGCTAAGGTGTTGCCGCCGGACGCCTGTAGCGCCTGTACGTAGGGCCTTTGCTTGGGAATGGGCTATCCAGTACCCACTTCAAAGGGTAAATGGGAAGTGGGAAAATAGAAGGGAGACTGCGAGCCAGCAGAATCCAATTCTTGTTACTGAAAGCTGCAGTGGGACGCCCCCTTGCCAGCCGGGTTGAATTTGATTCCTGCCCTCTGCCTCTCCTCTGCAGGTGTACTACCAGGGGCTCTAGAAAAGAGTTACAGGGGTTATGATCACAGATTAACAGTCTAATTTGATTGTTTCCCCAAAGTTGTTTCCTTCTGTGGCTTTCTTTAATTTCCTGAGGTAGTGGTAGGGCAACTTTAAAGTGAATTTAGAGGCATAGTAGAGTGGCTGTATCTTCCCCATTCTTCTCAAAAATGGGGTGAATGATCAGAATAAAATGGCAGTTAAGCATCCCTGTTAACAACGCCTGAAACAGTCTTGAGAAGAAAACTATTCTGAGGACACCTCCTGACTCAAAGGCATTATGAAATCCCCACCTGGCCTGTGCTAGGCTTTTCTGTACCCTAAGGTCCTCCTTGAGTGGCCAGTTTCTGCGTGCAAAGGTGAACTATTTAAGGCTATTTCAGGTTTGAGTTCTGGCTTATTCATTGTAATTCTTATGTTTTTAGAGGCATTGAATTGAATCTTTGCTGTTGAGTATAGTAACCATATTCTCTATAACAGACCAGAGAGTAAGTAGTGGGGTTGTTTTGAGCTGAGTCTGAGGCTCTCAATGGATTTCTTCAGTGTAGGTTGTTGTATTTCATTGGCAGGCGGTAACCAACTTTTTCCACCATAGTTTGTGGTTGTGTTGCTTTAATTCTGGGATTCAGCTGTCCTTTTGACCTTTTTTTTTTTGACCTATTTGGGGACACTTAAATTCAAGTCACATTGCCAATTTGTAGAAGTTATGCTTTTGGGTCAGTTCTGCAGAATAATTGGGCAACAATCCACTTTTCTGCCTGGGACTCCTTCCCTTGGCGTCACTTAGGGAAAGAGAGAATATAGTAATGGTGTTACCATTTGCCCGTTTGATGTTTTAGAGTTGTCACACAACTCAGTCTCACTCATTGAATGTCTCATGTAGGATATTTTCACGCATGTAGGCTTCAGGATCTGAAAGCATACAACTGAAGACCTTGAAGCCCACTGCCAAATGAACGTCTGTGGATCTTGAGAGGCCAACTACTGAGGAAGAGCCAGAACTGTGACTTGTTCTTTAATTTTTTTTCCTTTTAAAATAGGCACCAGTCACTCCTTGGAAATCCTATGGCGTAGTTCTACTCTGTCCTATAGGGTTGCTATGAGTCAGAATCGATTCGACAGTAATCACCCAAATGTGCAGTCACTGGGCCTCAGAGCAGGAGTCATAGACAACAAGTAATACAGTGATACTTGCCTTTTCTCTTGGGTCATGGTGTAATGATCTGTCTTATTTTATTTTTTCTTTCGTCCTCACCTTCCTAGATCATCCACTGCGTCTTTGGGTACCACTGCAGATTGCTGAACCCACAGAGCCCCAAGGCCGTGCTTTATTTATTTATCGAGAATGCTGTTGTTGTTGTTGTTGGTAGGTGCCGTCGAGTCAGTTCCGCTCATAGCGACCCTATGCACAACAGAAAGAAACACTGCCCTGTCCTGCGCCGTCCTTACAATCGTCGTCATGCTTGGGCTTATTGTTGCAGCCACTGTGTCAGTCCACCTCGTTGAGGGTCTTCCTCTTTTCTGCTGACCCTGTATATTGAGAATATACACAGCAAAACGTACACCAAATCAACAGTTTCTACATATACAATTCAGTGACATCGATTACATTCTTCAAGTTGTATAACCATTCTCATCTTTTTCTGAGTTATTCCTTCTCCATTAACATAAACTCACCGCCCCCTAAGGTTCCAATCCAACCTTTCGAGTTGCTGTTGTCAGTTTGATCCCATATAGATAGTTCTTAAAAAGAGTGTAATGCTTAAGGCAGAGGTTCTTTACGAGTTAAGTTAAACTATTGCTTGGTTTTAAGAAGACTTCTAGGCTGTGCTTTCTCGTTAGCTATCACTTCTTAAAAACTCAAGCCCTGGCAGTTGCCATTAGAAACCAGTCCCTTGGTGTTATGTTCAATTCTGGTTAGTATACTTTGAGCAATATTTGCCAATGGAGATATATCCTAAAAAAGTGACTGATGTTTGTTGATGATCTGGTATATTGTTGGGCTCTATGCTAGTAGTGTTTTTACTTTATCTATATTTAATCCTCATGATTGTCCTATGAGGTGAGAATCATTATCCCTCTAATATATATGAGGAAATAGGTTCAGAGAAGTTAAGTAAATTGCTTAAGGTCACACAGCTAGTAAGTGGAAGAACTGGAATTTAAACCCATGTCTGTCTGCTCTGTGATATTGACCTGCCTCTGGGACTGTGGCAGTGAAGAGTTGAAAGGACCAAAGCTAAGAGCTGGGGGGGAAGATGATACCTGCCTTCAAATACTTGAAGAGCTGTCGGAAAGGGAACTGGACTTTCACTTTGTGATTCTAGAAGGCAGACTAGAATCAAAGGAAGGAAGTTCCAAGAGGATAGATTTTGGCTTGATAGGAGAAAGTTTGGCTTTCTAAAAATGAAATATGTTGCCTTGTGAGGGAATGAGTTACCCATCATTGGAGGTATTTAAGCAGAGGCCTTGCTACTTTTTGGGGCCCTGGTGGCACAGTGGTTAAGAGCTTGGCTGCTAACCAAAAGGTTGGCAGTTTGAATCCACCAGCTGCTCCTTGGAAACCCTATGGAGCAGCTCTACTCTGTCCTATAGGGTCGCTACTTATCCAGGATATGGTAGAGGGATCCATACTTACATAGGTAATGGGACTAAGTGATCTTTTAGTTTTTAAAACTCTGGTTTTATGAGGAGCCCTGGTGGCACAGTGGTTAAAGCAGTCAATTGGTAACTGAAGGGTCAGTGGTTTGAAACCACCAGTGGCTCCACAGGAGAAAGATGTGGCAGTCTGCTTCCATAGAGATTTACATCCTTGGAAACCCTATGGAGTCGCTACGAGTCAGAATTGACTCAACAGCAGTAGGTTTGGTGATTCTACGAAAACGACATAAAACTCCCTGTCATTTTTGATCTGTGCAAAACTAACATGTACTGAATACTTACTGTGCCGGGCGCTTTTTAGCCACTTTTCCTTCCAAACCAAACCAAACCTGTTGCCGTTGAGTCAATTCTGACTCGTAGCAATCCTGCAGGACAGAGTGGAACTGCCCCACAGAGCTTCCGAGGGGCACCTGGTGGATTCAAATTGCCAGGCTTTTGGTTAGCATCTGTAGCTCTCAACCACTACGCCTTTAATCCTCAGAAATTCCCTATGAAGTAAAAAAAAGTAGGTACTACCTTATTTATCCTCATCTTACAAATGAGGAAACTGAGGCTCCAGAAAGTTAAAAAATGTGCTGGAGGTTATACAGCTAGTAGTGACAGGGCTGTTATTTGAATCCAGGTCTTTCTGGTGCCATAACCCATGTCTTCCTCTTCTTAGCTGTGTGACCCAGGGTAAATCACATGTCCTCTCTGAGCTGCAGTTTCCTTGACTGTAAAATGAGGCTTATAACCTCTTTACAAGAGATTTATGAGGACTAAATGACTAGATGAATATATGCTTTTCACTAGACCTCACTGATTGTCCTCGAGAGCCGGGATTGGGGATAAAGGGGTACCACTTTGCTGGCTTCCTAAGAGTGAATTCAGGCATGACTGAAACCCTGAGAGTTCTGGGGCTCATTCTTTGTGCTATTAGTAATAGCTGCCGACTCCTCAGAGGCCTCTGTGGCATTAGTGACTAATACCTTAAAAACTTGAGGCCTGAATAAGGGGAGGTTGCAGCCAACAGGTTGAAATATAGGAGGCAGTGTCAAAGGCCATTTGCAAAGGAAACTTCTTGCTCTTTTTCTGTAGAGTCACGTTCAGGGATCACCGTTTGCTTTTGTATTTTCTATGTCTTATTTTAGAATGAACAAGGTCACAATTGCTAGAACTGTAACAGAGCTGGATACCAAGAATAATGACCTTTAATCCTCCCTATAGCCATCTGGGGAGGTATTAACCCCATTTCCTTGGGGCAGGCAGGGGAGGGGAAAAGAACAAGTATCTGGGGTCTCTCCAGAGGCAGCGTTAGGATCAGGACTTCGATAAAATTTTGCCCTTCTTCATAACCCCCGGATTCCATTTTCGTAAAGTATAAAACTGTTTATCCCGGAACCTTGTAGCGAGTCTTTCTCAGAATGTGAGCAAGGCATTCCTGGTCAGGGAGCATTATCAATTGAGGCTTGAGTGGTGCCGGTGGCTCACCTGGTTTCTCCTAGAGTCAGACATCTGGATGTAGCACAGCTGCAATGAGGTATAAAGGAAGCATTTCCAAATTGATTGGCTTAATTTTCCTTGGCCTTTTTGCTAGAAGTAGGGGTACAGGGTAAAACTTCAAAGGCTCCCTATGAGAGGTACTTTGAATTGCAGCAGGATTCGGAAGATACAAGTTAAGGGCAAAATCCAAGATGGCAGATGCTCTTAAACACAGTGAAAGAGGACAGCATTGTTGAAATATGTTACCCTTTTTCTCTCGGCTCCCTTCCACTGCCTTAAGGTAATTGTGAGCCTAGGAGAAGGCAGGTAAGCTAGCTGCTGTCACTGAAAACCAAAGTTCTGAAAACATCAAAGAAAATTTTTCACAAAGCTCAAATGACAATACAGAGACCCAGAGGAGACGTCAAGGTGAATTTTCATCGAGAACCCCCCAGAAAGTGAAGCATTTCTTAGACTGGACTTGCACAGAGAAAACTTCAGTCAGCCCCATATGGGATCATTTGAACAGGAACCTCAAAGGTGGCGAAGGACTTTTCCAAAGATGCTTTACTGATAGGACAGTGTGCCTGTCTAATCAGTCACATCTTTCCTAGATGCTATTCCTGGGATGACTTAGTCCATCAGCTTGAAATGGCACCCTTTAAATTTGCTGCTTGAGATCAACAGAGTCAAGCTGATTTTGATCCCTTATCTTGACCGTAAGAGACAGAGTTTCTTTTAGGCAAAACTGCTTGGACATGGTCTGATTAAAGATAGTAATAATCATTTTTTAGGGGCCAAAGGCCTGAGTTCTGGAGTCATACTATCTAGGCTGACTCTCTATTAAAAGCTATGTTACTTTTGGCAAATTCACTTCTTTATGCCTCAGATCCTTCATCCTGAAAATGAGGATAATAACAGCATCTGAAACATGAGGTTGTTGTGAGGAGTCAATGATATAACACTTATAAAATGCTTAGAATGTTCGATAAATATTATTTACCAGTCTCAGGGCCAAGCATTTTACATGTGTAGCACTTCCATTCCTAATCACCCTGCAAAGTAGGTACTATCCTGGAAATCCCTTTTACAGATTAGGAAACTGAGGTCTAGAGATGTTAAGTCACACAGATAGTAGGTGGTAGAGCTGGAGTGTCAACTTTAGATCGTCAGACTCCACAATTCAACTTTTTTCATTTAATTATGCAGGTTCAAATCAACTGTATTCATTGGAAGTGCAGCTCAGCTCCACTTTCATTATTCTTTTCTGTAGGATTGCTCCAGTAGGAAAACCACAACAAACAGAGTAAAAGGAAACTTGCATATATCTTTTGCATAATTCAGAATGTCGAAAGGGGGTCAGTTGTCACCCTGGCAGGGGGTACCTCCATGCAGGGGGAGGCAGCATATCGAGAGGAGAAAGAATACAGATGACTTGGGTTCCAGGTCTGCTGTACTGCTAATCAACAGTGTATCCTTAGAATCATAGATAGTGGCATTGGAAGAGGTTTTGTAGCTCATCTCAGAATCAACCTCTCATTTTACAGATGGGGAAATCGGCTGACAGAGTGAAAGGCCTCATTCAGGATCATATAGCCAGTTAGAAGCAGAGCCTGGGCTGGAACACAGGACCCTAGATCCCAGTCTTCTTCCTCAGTAGCACATAGCGTTGTACTTCAGTTACCCTTGTTAAATAGGAGTAATACAGGTAGCCTCTTACTTAGGACGGAGTTCCATTTTGACAGCTCTTTCATAAGTCAATTCTGATACAAGTCGAAGATCTCATTTTTTTTTTTTTTTAGTCTTCATTATTGCCTTATATTGTCAGTATCTTTATAAATCCAATCTTTATTTGTCTTTGGGGGTTGGCATGAGAATGATAGCATCAGCAAATTACGTGCTACAACATTGTATGTAGTACATATTACTAATGATAAGACGTACAAAAAAAATGACGTCATAAGTGCAGTTTGTCATAGCTTAAATACGTTCTAAATCGGGGACTGCCTGTAATAACTTTCAAGTTGTCACCTTGAGAACTAAGGTTCGCCTGACCCAAGCCATGGTATTTTCAATCACGTCATATGCATGGGAGACCTGGACAAGGAAGACTGAAGAAGAATTGATACATTTGAATTATGGTGTTGGTGAAGAATATTGCATATACCATGGACTGCCAGAAGAACAAACACATCTGTCTTGGAAGAAGTACGGCCAGAATGCCCCTTAGAAGTGAGGATGGTGAGACTTCGTCTCATCTGATGTTCTTTGGGCATGTTATCAGGAGGAACCAGTCCCTAGAGAAGGACATCATGACTGGTAAAGTAGAGGGTCAGCAACAAGATGAATTAACACAGTGGCTGCAACAGTGGGTTCAAACATAGCAATGACTGTGAGGATGGTGCAGGACCGGGCAGTGTTTAGTCCTGTTGTACATAGGGTCACTATGAATTGGAACTGACTTGATGGCACCTAACAACACAGTACTTGTACAAAAATGTTAATAGCAACACTATTCACGATAGCTGAAAGGTGGAAACAACCCAAGTATTCATCACAGGATAAATAAACACAGTGTGGTATATACATACATTAGACTATTGTTGTTGTTGTTAGGTGCCATCGAGTTGGTTCCTATTCATAGTGACGCTGTGCACAAGAGAACGAAACATTGGCCAGTCCTGCACCATCCTTGCAGTCGTTGTTATGCTTGAGCCCATTGTTGCAGCCACTGTGTCAATCCATATTGTTGAGGGCCTTCCTCTTTTCCGCTGACCCTGTACTCTGCCAAGCATGATGTCCTTCTCCAGGGACTGATCCCTCCTGACAACATGTCCAAAGTATGTAAGATGCAGTCTCGCCATCCTTGCTTCTAATGAGCATTCTGGTTGTACTTCTTCCAAGACAAATTCGTTCGTTCTTTTGGCAGTCCATGGTATATTCAATATTCTTCGCCAACACCACAATTCAAAGGCGTCAATTCCTCTTTGGTCTTCCTTATTCATTGTCCAGCTTTCACATACTTATGATGTGGTTGAAAATACCATGGCTTAGGTCAGGTGCACCTTAGTCTTCAAGGTGACATCTTTGCTTTTCAACACTTTAAAGAGGTCCTTTGCAGCAGATTTGTCCAATGCAATGCATCTTTTGGGTATTAGACTATTATCCAGCCATAAAAAATAATGAAGTACTGATATATACTACAACATGGATTAAAATTGAAAACATTATGGTAAGTGAAAGATGCCAGACGTATTTTCTGATTCCATTTATGTGAAATATCTAAACAGGTAAACCCTTGAAGACGGCAAATTGGTGATTGCTGTGCTGGTGGGGGGTGGGGATTGACTGCTTAATGGGTACAGAGTTTTTTCTGGGGTGATGAAAATATTTTGGAGCTAGAAAGAGGTGGTGATTGCACAACATTGTGACTGTGCTGAATACTACTGAATTGTACACTTGAAAATGGTTAACTTGATGTTATGTGAATTTCACCCTCAATTTGAAGACAGAAGCTCACATTTGTTATCTGTAACCTCTTTATTCCCTCATCCTCTCAAACTTTAATAAGTATCTAGTAATCTACTTTCTATTTCTATAGACTTGTCTATTTTGGGCATTCATATAAATGGAACCAACAATATGTGGTCTTTTGTGACTGACTTCTTTCATTTAGCATGTTTCCAAGATTCATCCATATTGTAGTATATACGAGTACTTCCTTCATTTTTATGGCTGAATATTATTCTATTTATAGATATACCATGTCTTACTTATCCATTCATCAATTAATGGGCATTTGGGTTGTTTCCATCTTTTGGCTATTACGAATAATGCTGTTATAAACATTCATGTACAAGGTTTTGTATGGCATCCCTTTGTCTTTAACAAAGTCACTGCTTTTCTTCTGATTTTACGTTTTGAAGCTAGCAGAGGTGATAGAGACATCCTACTCTCTGTGCCACAACATCCTACAATGAAATCTGTAACATCAGCTGTGTCTTCTTGGAGGGAAATAAGGAAGAAATACTGTAATCCATGCACTGAGCATATATAATCAAGTCTTAGTAGAATTTAGATTTGGCTAACATTTGTTGAGTATCTACAGTGATCCAGGTACTATTAATGTACTTTTATATACATTTTATCATTTATTGCTCACAACAACCCATCGAGGTAGATATTATCATCTCCATCTTAAACCCGTTGCTGTCCAGTTGATTCCAACTCATAGCAACCCTATGGGACAGAGTAGAACTGCTCTATAGGGTTTCCAAGGAGCAGCTGGTGGATTTGAACTGCTGACCTTTTGATTAGCAGCTGATATCTTAACCACTGCGGCACCAGGGCTCCATCCGCATTTTACATATGAGAAAATTGAAACTCAGAAAGGCTAAGCAACTTGCTCAAGCAAGTACTGGTTGATTGACAGGCTAGAATTCAGAGCCAGGTGCCTAAATGTTTTAAGTCAGCTTCTCTCTCTGCTACATTATCCAAAGCCCATACAAGGACTATAGCCATTAAAACCCATTGCCTTTGAGTCAATTTTGACTCATAGAAACCCAACAGGACAGAGTAGAACTGCCGTATAGGGTTTCCAAGGAGCAGTTGGTGGATTTGAACTGCTAGCCTTTTGGTTAGCAGCCAAGCTCTTAACCACTATGCTGCCAGGGCTCTATAAAACAGAAAACAAAACCCATTTCTGTCACGTGGATTCGAGCTCACAGTGACTATATAAGACAGAGAACTGCCCCGTAGGGTTTCCAAGGAGCGCAACTGGTGGATTCGAACTTCCGACCTTTTGGTTAGCAGCCGAGCTCTTAACCACTGTGCCACCAGGGCTCTGTGGCACACGTGAAATAGGTGGTTCCTCGTTTGGATGTTGTCATTCAATCTTTGGTTCCAAATGAGTAATCTTTGTAGATGTACTTTGTTCTAAGGCTTCTTGACCTCAGGCTGTCATATTACTGGTACCCTTTGCATTATGAAGTAGATTAATTCCTCCAAATCGTGCCATTAATTTTGAGTTTTGTTTTCTTATTAGCTTCCTTCATAATACCAGAGATATGCTCATAGTAGCCTAAGTTAAAAGTTGGTGGAAGGGATGGGGTTAAATGGTGGCATGCTAGGCATTTTAGATCTCCAGGAATAGAATACCTTTTGGGAGGTGTAACATCTGCATAGCAGCTTATATTTCCTTTATAACACTCTGTCATATGTTTTCCTCTGTGCCTTAGGTCTTTTTATATTTTTCATATTCGTATCTCCCAGAAATCTGCTTCCTTCTCCTTTTCATTGAGTATCTATTAGAGCTGCAATATCCTAAATTACAGTAGATGCCATTCTTAAACCTTTGTACTCTAGCCAGCAAAGTTCTTATTGCGCTTTCATGTTCTGCAAACAAATTTGTGCTCAATTTTATTAGAACTTTAAGTGTAGAAATCAGTGTATATTTAGTTAACTGTACTCTTTTTAGAATGAAGAATACGCATTAAAGTTTGTGATCTGCTACAGTCCCCATTTCCCATTAGTGATTTCCAAATTGTCTTTGTTTCTTATTTGTTCTCAAATGCTTCATTTGTTTCCCTCACCATCATTTTTATTCTTTCTTCTAAGATGTATGAATAAATGAGTATAGACGAGTATAAACAAGATTTGAAGCCCTGGTGGCACAATGCTTAAGAGCTCAGCTGCTAACCAAAGGTTAGCAGTTTGAATCTACCAGCTATTCCTTGGAAACCCTATGGGGCAATTCTGCTCTGACCTATAGGGTCACTATGAGTTGGAATTGACTTGAAGGCAATGTTTTTTTTAAAAAAAAAAAACAATATTTGAATTATTATTCCATGTTGTTCCTTCTAAATTTACTGTCCTGTCTATTCATTTTGATCACCCAGTTAAGTTACTGGAGCTAATATGTATTTTAGTTCCTCTATGGTGCTGTAGAAACCCTGGTGGCATAGTGGTTAAGTGCTATGGCTGCCAACCAAAAAGGTCAGCAGTTCGAATCCGCCAGGTGCTCCTTGGAAACTCTATGGGGCAGTTCTACCCTATCCACTAGGGTTGCTAGGAGTCGGAATCGACTCAACGGCAGTGGGTTTGGTTTTTTTGGTTTATGGTGCTGTAATTACAACAGCCTTGGTGCCACTGGAATTCAGTTAATGGCAACTATATTGTGTGCTCTTGAAGGGAAGGGTCTGTGATTGGCTTGTTCTCTGCTGTGTTTTCAAAGTCTAGCACAGTGCTTGGCATAATGTTGATGCTAGTTGCTGTTGAGTCAGTTCCGACTCATGGCAACCCCATAAGTGCATAGAACTGCTCCATAGGATTTTGAAGGCTGTGACCTTCCGGAAGCAGATCACCAGGACTGTCTTCCATGGTGCCTCTGGGTGTGTTTGAAATGCCAATTTTTCTAAGAGTAGTTGAGTGCCTTATCATTTGCATCACCCAGGGCGTTACCACCTGGCATAAAAGGCATTACAATTTTAATTTATCAATTCTTGAGGTCACTTATTTCAACCATTTTACTTCTGGGCTGAACTGAACATTATGTAACTTACGTACTACACTAGAGAGAGAAATCCCCTTGAGGTAGCCTTGTTTAGTGTTTAGTCATATGTGTAACTTCCTTGTGTCAATTCCATATCTATGAGTGTTTTACTCTATAGAATTGCTATTCAGAGCACTTAAAGTAATTTTTAAAGTTTGGCCATGATTAAATCTCATCTTGAAATCAAATAACTATTGATTTCTTGATCTGAATATTCATGTTTGAGAGACTTTTGAGCTGAAGTATGAAACTAGGTATGCCCCTGGTAGATTTGGGGATGTCTCCCTTCTGATGTGAACTTTTTAAATAGTTTCTACTTAGAAATATTCCAGTTATGCCTTCTGCCTGTAAAGGTTTGCAAAAAGGCACAGAATCCCTGTTTCCTTGCAAGGGAAAGAGGTGGGGCTGTGCTCCCAGACAGCCAGTGTGCTATCACTTCTTCTAAGGAAGGGAAGAGAAATACTCACCAAAATGCTGACTGGGCAGTACTTGTATTAAATTTGAAAATTCTTTTATTTTCATTTGTTTATTTTATACCTCTGCCTACCAGTCTAATTTTGCTTTAAATCCCAATCTCCATTTTACCATTTACCTGAATTATAGTAGTTTCTTTGTCTGGTTTCTCTGTATTTTTTACGTCTCATTCCTTTTAGTATTTCTAAGCCATACACCAATCTTAGGTAAAGCCCCTTGCCTTTGATTCTGAGCTCTTTTAGTATAGCTACCTATCTCTTTCATCTCAGTATTCCTCCATGTCTAACACATTGGTACCTAGAAAACACTCAGTTAATGTTTTAAGAAAAGTTAATGAATGAATAGTGGCAATTCAGTTGGCTCGTTTGGTGGTGTGTGCCCATAGTGATCACTACCGTAGGAAATTCCGTGGTTACATAGCATTGTCGTTCAGAGCATGGGCTTTGGAATCATACAGCCCTGGGTTTGAGTCCCTTTTCTAGCTCCAGTTTATTAGTGGTATGATATTGGGAAAATTGCTTTAAGTCCATGAACCTGTTTCCTAATCTATAAAATGGTGATAATAACAGCATCTACCACGCAAACTTTTTGAACCACTTTTCTTCTAGGGCCTCAGTAGTAGTTGTTCTATTTCTCCCAAAGTGTCTTCCTCCAGGTCTCTGCTACTTTTTATTATTCATGTTTCAACTTAAATGTCATTTTCTTGGCAAGTTCCTCACTATCAGACAGGATTCATTGTTGTAAGCAACAGAAACCAACTGTGACTGATTATTGAAAGGATATTTAAGGAAAGTCACAAAACATCTGGGAAGGCAACAGAGCCAAGCTTGAAGAAGGGGCTCGAACAAGGGAAACTGAGCAGCTACCAGGACCACGGCCAAGTCAGTCACAGAAGGCACTGCTGCCACTACCACTTACACAGCGTAAAACCACCACTACCAGCTGTACTGGACCTTAATGGCCACTGTAGCCACCCCTGGCTACTAGCATGGACTCTCCATGATCCTCTGACTCTGTGACACAAGGTCCCAAGTCAAGGTATGAAGCTAATACCTCTGATTGGCATAGCCTGGGCCATACGTGCATACCATAGATGCAAAGGATCCTCAGAAAAAAAATCTAAATATTCAGCATTTTCACTTCATGGTGGTAGGGAGCTCTGCCTCCCAGCAGACTCATAAGATGGGAAATTCCCGAAATACAGGCAGGAGTTCAAATGCTGAGCAGCCAGAAAACTCCGCAAATGTTCACTATATCTTTTTTGGCCTCAAGTCTAAAAAGTAGACCCCCACTTACTCTCATATCAACTTGTTTCATTCTCACCATAGTACTTTTCACTACTAGATATTTTCTTATTTTATTTGTATTAGTTCATCATACCAGAAAGATGTTTACCTGTGTTTTATTGACTATGCAAAGGCATTTGACTGTGTGGATCATAACAAATTATGGATAACATTGCGAAGAATGGGAATCCGGAACACTTAATTATGCTCGTGAAGAACTTGTACACAGATCAAGAGGCAGTCATTCGAACAGAACAAGGGGATACTGCGTGGTTTAAAGTCAGGAAAGGTGTGCGTAAGAGTTGTATCCTGTCACCGTATTTATTCAATCTGTATGCTGAGTAAATAATCCGAGAAGCTGTTCTATATGAAAAAGAATGGGGCATCAGGATTGGAGGAAGATTTACTAACAACCTGCGTTATGCAGATGACACAACCTTGCTTGCTGAAAGTGAAGAGGACTTAAAGCACTTACTGATGAAGATCAAAGACCACGGCCTTCAGTATGGATTACATCTCAACATATAGAAAACAAAAACCCTCACAACTGGGCCAGTAAGCAACATCATGATAAATGGAGAAAAGATTGAAGTTGTCAGAGGTTTCATTTTACTTGGATCCACAATCAACACCCATGGAAGCAGCAGTCAAGAAATCGAACAATGCATTACATTGGGCAAATCTGCTGCAAAGGACCTCTTTAAAGTGTTAAAAAGCAAAGATGTCTCCTTGAAGGCTACAGTGCACCTAATCCAAGCCATGGTGTTTTCAGTCACTTCATAAGCATGCAAAAGCTGGACAATGAGTAAGGTAGGCCAAAGAAGAATTGACGCCTTTGAATTATAGTGCTGGCAAAGAATATTGAATATATCATGGGCTGCCAAAAGAACGAACAAATTTGTCTTGGAAGAAGTACAACCAGAATGCTCCTTGGAAGCAAGGGTGGTGAGATTTTGTCTCAAACACTGTGGACATGTTATCTGGAGGGATCAGTCCCTGGAAAAGGATATCTTGGTTCGTAAAGTAGGGGATCAGTGAAAAAGAGGAAAACCCTCAACTAGATGACTTGACACAGTGACTGCAGCAATGGGTTCAAGCATAACAATTGTGGAGATGGCTCAGAACAGGGCAGTGTTTCGCTGTGTTGTATATGGGGTCACTATGAGTCGGAACCTACTCAATGGCGCCTAACAACAACAACAGCAGTTCATTATATATCCCCTCCTGCTAGAATGTAAGTACCACAAGAGCAAAGACTTGGTCTGTTCTGTTCATTGCTATATCCCATGGGCCTGGAATAGTACCCAGCATATAGTAGGAGCGTCTTGTACTCATTTGTTGAATGAATGAATAAATGAATGACTATAAAGCACTTAGCACAATGCCTGACACACAGTAGTGCATAATATTTGGCAACTTACTATTTCTTAGCACATTATAACACATTTTTTAAAGAAAAAATTAAAAGACTTTTCACTTAGGTTATTTCATTTGACCTTCACTGCAGTCCTCCAAAGAGGAGGATGTTAGGGGTAAGGAATGAGCCGTTTTCTGGTGAAGTATATATGGCGCCTTCAAGTGTTTGCTCCAGTGCTTCCTGTGGCTCTGAGAGGTTAATGAATAGATTAAGAGACTTGACTAAGATCACACAACTAAAAAAAAATTCTTCCTTAATATCAGATACACTCATTGGCTTTGGTGTTCTTTCTATTATATTAAAAAAACATTTTTTTTTTTTTGTATTAAGCCCATCCAAATTCTCGGTGATTGTGGAGAGATTGTTGCTGTTGTTTTGGCTTTGACCAAAACAGAGCACACACACACAGTCACAGAACAGTGTTTAACTTATATTAATTTGTTCAAATTCGCATTTTTAATTTGGTGGCCAGAGGCCCCTGGAAAAACCATCATGAAATTGTAGCTGTTCTCAGCTGGCATCCCTGGATGTTCTTGGTGCTTGCAGGATTTGTGGCCCTAAATAGTGCCATGATAGATATGCCAGCAACTTCCGTATCTCCCTGATAATGCTCACTAAGATGCAATGCTGGATGGCTTCCAAGTTTTAAGGGAAGATTGTTTCCCTTTTAAGAGCTTATGATCCCAAAATAGATCACGGAAATATTATTGGCCCCAAAGAACCCAGGCTGAATGGGAACATCTAATCAGCAAGTTTTTTATTGTCCTACTCTGTGCCTAGCACTAAAGGGGGGGAAAATATGTATATATATAGACTCGACGGCACTAGGTTTGTTGGGTGTATATATGTCTGCAATAACAGAGTTTCCTTTTGGGTTAAATGCCAAAGGAAAGGAAGGAGTCTGCTTACAGGTCATATGGAGAAGATGTGATCTCAGGAGGGTGTGATAGGAAGCTGCAGAGAGGCTGGCTGGTGTGAAGGCCAGGGCCAGGAGGTCCAGAAGCAGCCTCAGGAGATCGGGTTGGCTGGGAGGGTTAGCAGGGAGGCCTGGTGAGCTCTGAGAGCTGAAGGGCCATCATGGGGAAGAAAGAATGTAGACTTCTGAGTGGCTCCTGGAGAACCAGGACCAAAAGGTCGCAATAACAGGAGGCGGAACTTTCTTTTTTAAAAAAAAAATTAGTGGAAGGAAAAAAAATCAGTCATACTATTACTGAAAGACAGCTATGATTAATTTTTTTAATATTTCTTGTTTTTAACATAGCTATGATAATACCCCCATCACTGTAGGACAGAGGAGAACTGCCCCATAGGGTTTCTGAGACTGTAAACCGTCATAAAAGCAGATTGCCACATCTTTCTCCCACAGAATGGCAGGTGGCTTCAGATTTCTGACCTTTCAGTTAGCGGCCAAGTGCTTAACCACTGTACCACCAGGGTGTCCTAGCTGTGATGATTTGTTGTTGTTAGGTGCAGTCAAGTCAATTCTGACTCATAGCGACCCTATGCACAACAGAACAAAACACTGCCTGGTCCTGCGCCATCCTTACAATCATTGTTATGCTTGAGCTCATTGTTGCAGCCACTGTGCCAGTGCACCTCCTTGAGGGTCTTCCTCTTTTCCGCTGACCCTGTACTCTGTCGAGCATGATGTCTTTCTCCAGGGACTCATCCCTCCTGACAACATGTCCAAAGTATGTAAGACGCAGTCTTGCTGTCCTTGCCTCTAAGGAGTATTCTGGCCGCACTTCTTCCAAGACAGACTTGTTCATTCTTTTGGCAGTCCATGGTATGGTATAATCAATATTCTTCGTCAACACAACAATTCAAAGGCATCAATTCCTCTTTGGTCTTCCTTATTCATTGCCCAGCTTTCACATGCATATGATTTGATTGAATATACCATGGCTTGGGTCAGGCGCACCTTAGTCTTCAGGGTGGCATCTTTGCTCTTCAACACTTTGAAGAGGTCCTTTGCAGCAGATTTACCCAATGCAATGCGTCTTTTGGTTTCTTGACTGCTGCTTCCATGGCTGTTCATTGTGGATCCAAGTAAAATGAAATCCTTGACAACTTCAATCTTTCGTCCATTTATCATGATGTTGCTCATTGGTCCAGTTGTGAGGATTTTTGTTTTCTTTATGTTGAAGTGTAATCCATACTGAAGGCTGTGGTCTTTGATCTTCATGAGTAAGTGCTTCAAGTCCTCTTCACTTTGAGCAAGCAAGGTTGTGTCGTCTGCATAACGCAGGTTGTTAATGAGTCTTCCTCCAATCCTGATGCCCCATTCTTCTTCATATAGTCCAGCTTCTCGGATTATTTGTTCAGCATACAGATTAAATAGGTATGGTGAAAGAATAGAACCCTGCCGCACACCTTTCCTGACTTTAAACCAATCAGTATCCCCTTGTACCATCCGAAGAACTGCCTCTTGATTTATGTAAAGGTTCCTCACGAGCACAATTAAGTGTTCTGGAATTCCCATTCTTTGCAGTGTTATCCATAGTTTGTTATGATCCACACAGTCGAATGCCTTTGCATAGTCAATAAAACACAGGTAAACATCCTTCTGGTATTCTCTGCTTTCAGCCAGGATCCATCTGACATCAGCAATGATATCCCTGGTTCCACGTCCTCTTCTGAAACCGGCCTGAATTTCTGGCAGTTCCCTGTCAATATACTGCTGCAGCCGTTTTTGAATGATCGTCAGTAAAATTTTGCTTGCGTGTGATATTAGTGATATTGTCCTATAATTTCCACATTTGTTTGGATCACCTTTCTTGGGGATAGGCATAAATATGGATCTCTTCCAGTCAGTTGGCCAGGAAGCTGTCTTCATATTTCCAGACATAGACGAGTGAGCACCTCCAGCGCTGCATCTGTTTGTTGAAACATCTCAATTGATATTCCATCAGTTCCTGGAGCCTTGTTTTTCACCAGTGCCTTCAGAGCAGCTTGGACTTCTTCCTTCAGTACCATTGGTTCCTGATCATATTCCACCTCTTGAAATGGTTGAATATCGACTAATTCTTTTTGGTATAATGACTCTGTGTATTCCTTCCATCTTCTTTTGATGCTTCCTGCGTCATTTAATATTTTCTCCGTGGAATCCTTCACTATTGCAACTAGAGGCTTGAATTTTTTCTTCAGTTCTTTCGGCTTGAGAAATGCCAAGCATGTTCTTCCCTTTTGGTTTTCCATCTCCAGCTCTTTGCACATGTCATTATAATACTTTACCTTGTCTTCTCCAGCCACCCTTTGAAATCTTCTGTTCAGTTCTTCTACTTCATCAATTCTTCCTTTTGCTTTAGCTGCTCGATGCTAAAGGCCAAGTTTCAGAGTCTCCTCTGACATCCATCTTGGTCTTTTCGTTCTTTCCTGTCTTTTCAGTGACCTCTTGCTTTCTTCATGCATGATGTCCTTGATGTCAGTCCACAACTCGTCTGGTCTTCGGTCACTAGTGTTCAATGCGTCAAATCTATTCTTGAGATGGTCTCTAAATTCAGGTGGGATATACTCAAGGTCATATTTTGGCTCTCGTGGACTTGCTCTGATTTTCTTCAGTTTCAGCTTGAACTTGCATATGAGTAATTGATGGTCTGTTCCAGTCGGCCCCTGGCCTTGTTCTGACTGATCATATCGAGCTTTTCCATTGTCTCTTTCCACAGATGTAGTCAATTTGATTTCTGTGTATTCCATCTGGTGAGGTCCATGTGTATAGTCGCCATTTATGTTGGTGAGAGGAGGTATTTGCAATGAAGAAGTCGTTGGTCTTGCAAAATTCTATCATTCGATCTCCAGCATTGTTTCTATCACTAAGGCCATATTTTCCAACTACTCATCCTTCTTCTTTGTTTCCAAATTTTGCATTCCAATTGCCAATAATTATCAATGCATCTTGATTGCATGTTCAATCAATTTCAGACTGCAGCAGCTGATAAAAATCTCCTATTTCTTCATCTTTGGCCCTTGTGGTTGGTGCGTAAATTTGAATAATAGTCGTATTTACTGGTCTTCCTTGTAGGTGTATGGATGTTATCCTATCACTGACAGCGTTGTACTTCAGGATAGATCTTGAAACATTCTTTTTGACGATGAAGGCAGCACCATTCCTCTTCGAGTTGTCATTCCCAGCATAGTAGACTATATGATTGTCTGTTGCAAAATGGCCAATACCAGTCCATTTCAGCTCACTAATGCGTAGGATATCGATGTTTATGCGTTCCATTCCATTTTTGACGATTTCCAATTTTCCTAGATTTATGCTAGGTTCCGATTATTAATGGATGTTTGCAGCTGTTTCTTCTCATTTTGAGTCATGCCACATCAGCACATGAAGGTCCCGAAAGCTTTACTCTATCCACGTCATTAAGGTTGACTCTACTTTGAGGAGGCAGCTCTTCCCCAGTCATCTTTTGAGTGCCTGCCAACCTGAGGGGCTCATCTTCCAGCACTATATCAGACAATGTTCTGCTGCTATTCATAAGGTTTTCGCTGGCTAATGCTTTTCAGAAGTAGACTGCCGGGTCCTTCTTGCTAGTCTGTTTTAGTCTGGAAGCTCACCTGAAACCTGTCCTCCATGGGTGACCCTGCTGGTTTCTGAATACCGGTGGCATAGCTTCCAGCATCACAGCAACACGCAAACCAAACTGACAGACACATGGGGGTAAGCAGCAATAGAAACTGACAAACTGCCAAGGGGCCACAATGAAATGTTCCACCAATAGTTTATTTTCACTAAAGTAAGTTTCTGTAAGATGTGAATAATTCTCCCAGAGATAAGTTGCATTTAAAAATGGGACTCACCTTGTGTGTCAACTTGGCTGTGATAATAGTGTTTATTAAAAAAGCAGCATGTTATTATATAGATATTATTTTACGAAATAAGCATTTTTCCTTCATAATTAGCATTTCTAATGTCTGAGTAATATTCATATGGCTGTACATTATTTAACCATTCTTCTATTACTGGAAACTTGGGTAGTTTTAATGTTTTTGCACTTATGAAATCTGTGATGAATATGCTTGGGTTTGAAGCTTTTTTCTCATTTTGAGTTTTCATATGGTAAATTTTCAGAAACAGGATAACTAGGTCTCTCTAACCCTTGGAGTTGTATAACAAAGGAATAGGTTGTTCTCAAGAAGTGGTGAGATTGAGTGCCTACCTGTCAGGATATTGGAGAGGGATTTCTTTATCAGGCTAAACCTTGGACATGGTTACCATTACATTTCCTTTCTACTTTTTGATTCTGTGGATCTGCTAGAGGGTTGAGTATTCTGCTGTGATACTAATTTGATTTTGGGGAGAGCCAAGCTGAGAGTCAGGGATTTGAAGCATAATTAAAAGTTTCAGACTGACACTGCAGATCCATACTGAGCAAGTGAAACCTGACACCTTTCTAGCTATGTGCCTTGTCCATACTTTCAGGATATGCTACCATCTTCCTTCATACTGACATCCGAATTCCCATTTTCTGGTGAGGCATACATGGCCGCATCAGTGTTTGTTTCAGTTCTTCATGTAGCTCTGAGTCACTGCTTCTCCCCTCGTCCATTCCAGAGGTTCTTCAACACTATGGAGCAGGGCTGGCCCACCATGCCATGAGTCACAGGCAATAGCCAGTTCACTGAATGGGCTGGTGGGCTGTTTTAGGGGTGGAATCAGGACTCTGAAACCACCTGTTCCATCCTCCAAAGTTAATGACTTTTCTCCCCCTGTAGGTAATTAAATGTATTTCTTGTGGACCTGGGCTTGGCTGGAATGCACAAGGGTCCTGAAGATCCTTCTATAGCTCCCTTCTGTTGAACCCATTAAGAAAAGATGGCAAAAGTCAACATAACTAGAGACATCATCCATAGGCAGATCAAGGTAAGCAACCCAGACCTCTGAACCAGAACGGGAGGTCCTTTCTTTCCCCCCGATACATTTTACAGAGGAAGAAACTGAGGTCTAGAGTTTTGTGATTTACCAACAGTGACATATCTCGTTAGTGACCCAGGACTAGAATCAGAGTTTCTTGACTCTCCATCTCCTTTTACCCAAGAATATGGAATTCATGGGAACTGCTCTGTCCAAGTGCTTGTGCCTGGGCTCCTGAGATTATTATAGGAGGGGCTGGTGAGGGAGGAGAGCCAGCAGTGTGTTATACGTATTCGTGTGTGTGTGTGTGTGTGTGTGTGAGAGAGAGAGAGAGAGAGAGAGAGAGAATTAGAAAGGGCCAGTGTGTCAGTAAGGCAGCAGGAGTAGATAAAGCTTCTTCATGTTGCTCCAGTTACTAAGTTATATATATACTAGAACCTGTGAAAGTTCTTTCTTCTCTACTTCGAGGGTCTTCTCTGCTAAATCCTGCACCTGACCCCTTTAGTTTGTACATAGAAGACACTCCAGTACCTGTGGGATGAGTGGATGACTGGGCAGTCACATTCAGTTAGTGAGGTAGCCCCGGGCTTGGTCAGGGAAGTCCTGGGTAAGGAGTAAGAGGTTTAATGGAGATTCGGCCAAGGCATGATGTGCTTCTACAGTAGGAACCCCAAACTGAGGTCCGAAGCTTAATCCCACTCCTGCCCTAATTAACTACTTATAAGTCTTTAGTCATTTCACCCCGCTGTGTCTCAGTTTTCTGTCTGCTAAATGATACTAATGTCTGCCTGCCTGCGGGGCTGGTCTTGAGAATGAAACCTGAGAGAGAATGAGAAAGTTCTTTGAAGAGGTTAAGTGCTAAAAAAAAAATTAAGTGCCATGCAGTGTAAATTGTAGTCACCATCCAAAAGGATTTTTTTATGTATCCCTGAATCCTTTTAGAGCTTTGTCTATTTGTTCGGTTTGTGTGTGTGTGTGTGTGTGTATGATTTCATTAGACTAGGTGGCCCTCAAGGACAGGGAATGTTTCCTAGAGGCACGGAATCAGCATGGGAAGTATGGTGCAGGTTACTTTTTTCCTTTGTGTACCCTGCATCCCCTATAATCTGTGTCCTAAAAGTGAAGATGCCCACTCTTTCCAACCTAAACGTGAAAACATTCCCCTATTTGTTGTTTCCAATTTTACTTTCTTTCTTTTTCCTTTTTTTTTTTTAACCCAACAGCCCACAATTTAGTGCTTAGGTTTATATTGTCTTCTACGATCCCCTGTCCTTGCCCAGACAGAGTACAAATTCCTGCAGACCCAATTTCTTGTTATCTTTTCTAGCTCCTGTGGTGCCCAGCACAGTGCTGAACATATAGTAGCCACATAGAAATCATGTTTAATTGAATCAATTAAACCATGAGTTTATTTCTGTTCCACAGGAGAGGGGTGCTCTGAGCTTTGAGAGACGCTACCATGTCACTGACCCCTTTATCCGGCGGCTAGGCCTGGAAGCAGAGCTGCAGGTAAGAGACCCAGTTTGCACCCTAGATACAGATGGCCTGCTCTCCCTCCCGTCTCTTGACTTTATTCAAGGCATAAACAAGTTTTTCTCTGCAGATCATACCTAAAGATTATCTCTCATTTTCAGCAGTTTTGTTAGGCAGGTACATTTGAGTCAAGGTTAGGTTCAGGTACATCTGAACCAAGATTGACCTGGTCACCTAGAAATTATTTTTTGGTCATATTATTTTACTTATGCATTGGTTTGTTCTTGGAAAAAGTTTGTTAAATTATATACCACTGTTTTTACTATAGGAGTCCTTGGGTGACTCAAATGGTTGTGCTTGGCTACTGACCAAAAAATCGGCAGTTCAGATGCACCCAGAGGCACCTCAGAAGAAAGGCCTGGCAATCTACTTCCAAAAGATCACAGCCATTGAAAACTCTATGGAGCACAGCTCTACCCTGATACACATGGAGTTGCAATGAGTCAAAATCAACTCAGCAGCAACTGGTTTTTTTTGGTTTTTGCTATTGTCATGTACAGTAATGATTCTTACCTTTATATAGGCGTACCCATTGCTATCAAGTCAATTCGGACTTATACCGACCTTATAGGAGAGAGTAGAACTGTGCCCCATAGAGTTTCCAAGGAGCAGCTGGTGGGTTCAAATTGCCAGCCTTTTGGTTAGCAGGCAAGCTCTTAACCACTGTGTCATATATGTGTATGTATGTATATTATAACATACATATGCACAAACACATATATATGATTGTAATATACATACATACATATATATACTTTCTCTTTTTAGCCTCAAAACAATGCTGTAGTAAGGTAGACAGGTAATAAACCAAAAACCAAAACCATTGTCATCGAGCCGATTCTGACTCATAGGAACCCTATAGGACAGAGAACTGCCCCAGAAGGTTTCCAAGGAGTGGCTGGTGGGTTCGAACTGCTGACATTTTGGTTAGCAGCCAACCTCTTTAACCACTATGCCACCAGAGCTCCAGATAGGTAATAACGAAAACCCATTGCCATCGAGTCAATCCTGACCCATAGTGACCCCATAGACAGAGTAGAAGTGCCCCATAGAGTTTCCAAGGAGCACCTGGTGGATTCGAACTGCCAACTTTTGGTTACCAGCCATAGCACTTAACCACTACGCCACCAGGATTTCCAAGACAGGTAATAGGTATAAAGAAACAGGTTCAGAAAGGCCGAACACCTTGTCTAGGGTTGCTTTGACCAGCCTGTGGAGGGCCCAGACCTTCAGTCCATAAGTTCAGCATTTTCATTGTATCTGACACAGAAATACTCCATAAATGTTAGCTGTAGTCCCTTCCCTTCCTCAAGATCGTGTTTTGAATCCAGCTATTAGCTACTCTACCCAACAGTGTTATCTGCAGTTTGAGTAAGAATTCTCTTTTTTTCGGGCTAACGTTTGTAAGTGATCATATTGATCTTAGGAAAGGACTAGAAAGAAATGTGTTGAAGTCTAACTGGTTATTTTCAGGTAGTGAGATTATGTTATTGCTTTCTTTAATTATAAACTTTTATCCAACCCAAAACCAAACCCAGTGCCTTCGAGTCAATTCCGACTCATAGCAACCCTGTAGGACAGAGTAGAACTGCCCCGTAGCGTTTCCAAGGAGCGCCTGGCTGGTTTGAACTGCCGACCCTTTGGTTAGCAGGCGTAGCACTTAACCACTACGCCACCAGGGTTTCCAACTTTTATCCATTACAAAATATAACTAATAGTAATATAGAAAACATGAGAGAAAATCACTCCCTAATACAACTACAATTAAAATTTTGTATACTTCTTTTTATCTCCTCTGTATTTTTACATAATTGTAGTCATGCTTTAAGGATCCTTCACGGCACGGTGGTTAATCGCTCGACTGCTAAGCAAGAGGTCCGTGGTTCTAACCCATTGGTAACTCCACCAGAGAAAGACCTGGAGATCTCCTCTGTAAAGATTATCGCTGAGGGAACCCTACAGGGCAGCTCTGCTCCGTACAGTATAGTTGCTCTGAGTTGGGGTTGACTTGATGGCACTCGACAACAACACAATCATACTTCACATTGAATTTTGTATCTGTTTTCGAGTTAACTTACAATCTTTTTCCCCATGTTACCAAGTAGTCTTCACAGCTTTCACTTGAATTTTTTTCTGACTATAAGAAGCAATAAATATCATATTAGAAAATATAGAACAGACAAAAATGTATAGAGAAGAAAACAAAATCACTCTTAATTTTTCTACATAGAGATAAACATTGTTAACATTTGGTATATTGCCTTTGTGTATTAGGAACCAGAATTCTGATTAGGAGACTGGGCACGGGAGCCAGATACATTTAGTTTCAAGACCTGTTTTCTCCACTTACTAGCTGTACAACCTTGTCCAAGTTGCTCCTACTTTCCTGACCTGTAAAATGGAGCAATAACGTGGAATCACTGTGATGATTAAGTGAGAAGATTTGTGTGAAGGGCTTGTTATAGTGCTTGGTCAATAAATAAATAAATAAGCTAGCTAAATAAATAACAATTATGATTCTTCAGTCTTCAAGTTTTTTTCCAAGCTTATAAACATTTTTTTCCCTACAAAATTTTACTTATACAATATAAACAGTTTGATAAGGCCTTTTACACTTTTATATTATGATTGTTTTCCCATAGCCCTAAAAATTCTTTCAAAATATAATATGTTTTATTATTTAGTTTCTTCTAGATGGGTGGAGCATATCATTTCCTTCAGGGACATAAAGTATCTCTTTCTGGTGCCGAGGGGACATTTGACAATGTCTGGAAACATTTCTGGTTGCCAAAACTATGAGAATGCTACTGGCCTCTAGAGGCCAGGGATGCTGCTAAACATCCTACGATGCGTAGGACAACAAATGTCAGTTTGCCAGAGTCAAGAAACTGCTCTAGTGGATGCTGAGTAGATGGGGACTCCTGGCTGGCTGGGCTTCTTCTGTCAGTGTCCCTCCACTTAGCCCAAATCTTATCTCTACCATTTCTTCCTGGTTGGATACCTTTGTCCAGAATAGACTTGGAAACTTTGTTAAACACAAAGCAGGATTCGTTCTATTGTTTCTCAGAGTCTGAAACTCAAGTATAAAATGATGTTAAGGTGAACTGTTTCAACTTGCACATCCTTAAAGGCCACCTTGGCCAGGACCTATAGTAGCAGTTATCTGGGCAAAAAAATGTTTTCCTGGATTCTCCTGATTTACTACTTTGTATGCTTTTGAAAAACAAAAAAGGAAACTAAAAAGAGAACTCTTATGGCGTAGTGCTGGCTTTTTTTGATTTCCTGTATTAGGGTTAGCTTTCTTAACCTCATCTCTGTTCAACCATGCTATTTCTCTACCTTCTGACTTAATAACCTGGCTTGATTGTGTTGACTTTCTAATTTGCATTTTATGTAACTTTGAAGTTCAGAGTTTATCCAGTCTGGTATATTGTTGCCCTTCCTGCGTGTTGGTAGAATTTGTGCCCACAGAGCTGCCTATTTAAAAAGCATCCAAGGTAACCTGAAGTACTTTGTTTCTTAAATATTCTTTATAATATGTTTCATCCTACTGGTTTCCTAAGCCTCTGAAAATCTGTTTTTCTTTATTTTCTTTTCTGATTTTTTTATTTTTCAGACTTTTTTCCTGAAAGTTGCTGTCTTCTGGTTTGCTGCCATGAGTTTTCATCCATCCACCTTTAGGTCTTTAATTATTTTGTTCCTAGTTCTTTCTTCCTAAAGAAGATCTGAATCAAGACGTGCATCTGTCCCATTGCATCCGTCTGTCTTTTATGTTAGGAAATTGTCCTTTGTGCTTGGTACTCTTAAAAGAATTTGGTTAATCAGTATCATTTGTAGAACAGCTTTTCTCACAGACACATCTATGTAGGTAAATACCTTCCCCACCTTTAAACGAAATCATGATCCAAAGCTGCTCATTGTAGCTGAGTCAAAGATTTTACTGGCATCTCTGCTTTGATCTGAAGGGTTGGATGCATGGCATGAATGATACCTCTTAAACATTTTCTTCTTTATTCTGTCATCTGACTGTCAGACCTTTTCCTTTTTTATTTACTTATTATTTTTGGATAGGTAAACATTCATACGGTCCTAAATTTTTAAAAGTTTAAAAGGTTGCCTCCTTCCCACTCTTCCCCAGCCACCTAATTCACTTCCCTGGTCTCAACTAATGTAATCAGGTTTTTAGTGTCCTTCCAGAAAAATTTTATGTGTAGAATTCTTACTTTTTCACAAATGTTAGCTTAACATATTTATTATTTTGTACCTTACTTTTTGAATTTAAAAATATCCCTTTTTCATATCAGTGCATAAAGATTATTCTAATTTCTAATTCTTTCATGGCTTTAGAGTGTTCTGTTGTGTGAATCTATGATAATTTATTTAAACTGCTCTTACTGATGGACATACAGATTTCATCTAGTTTTTTTGTATGTAACATCATTTGGCACACGTGGGCATATATTTATGGAATAAATACCTAGGGGTGGAATTAGTAGATCAGAAGGTATAGGCATCTGTAATTTTGATACCAAATATCACCAAAATTGTCTTTCATGGATTTTGCACCAATTTATGCTCCCACCACCCTCCTTAATGGCGTATCAAAAATAATGCTCAACAAATGTTTGTTCTCTCACCAACCCCAGTTTCTTCTTCCCCATGTGTCCATCATTATTCTGAGAAATGTATAGATGAGTGAAACATGGTGGGCCAAGGATATCTCAGCTCGGCTTCCTGAGAGAACTGTAATCTAGGTTGCACCTGAAACATGGATGGGAGGAGCTAGCTAGACCAGGGTGCGGGAGGATAGAGAAAGAAAGAGTGACCCAGGCTGAGGGAACAGTATGTGAGCAGTGCAAGAGAGAGTAGTGGGTACTTATTTCAAGAAATTAGAGTAGTCAAAGAACACCAGCAGAAGAGGGATGACAGATGAGGTTGGTGAGATGAGTGGGAGCAGGGTACTGATAATGAAGGACCTTGTAAGGGATGTTGAAGACTGTGGACCTTATCCTGAGGGCAGTGGAGAACCATTAATGCTTTTTAGCATGGGAGCAACATGATCAGAGTTATGCTTTTAAAAAAAAAAAAAAAATTAGCGTTGGCTACAAAATGAATAGATTGCAGGAGTTTAAACTGGAAGTAGCCCAGACAATTTAAGAGACCGTGGCAGTGATTTAGGAAGAGATGATAGGTTGCCTGAACTAAGGTAGTGGTAATTTAGATGAAGAGAAGTCAGTGGATTTGAGAGACATTTAAGGAGTAGAATCAACAAAATTCAGTGATTGAATGTGGAAAGTTAGGAAAAAAAGACAGGCCATGAAAGAGGTGAGGTTTCTGGCTTTTTTAGTAGATGGTGGTGTCATTTGCCGAGTTAGGGAACCCTAGATAAGGAATAGGTTTGAGGGGAAAGGTGATGATGGATGTGGAGCTGCTGGCCATCGGTTATCCAACTAGAGCTGTCTGGATAGGTACTTGGAATATTTGGGTTTGAGCTCAGTATAGAGGTACAGACTAGAGATGTTGATTTGGAAGTAGTGAACAGCATATAGATTGAAGCCAGGAAAGTGAGTTGTGATTGCGCTTGGGGAATGTGTAGAGTGAGAAGAAAGTCTTGCTTAGAGCCACAAAGAAGACCACCATTTAAGAGCCAGGTGAAGAAAGAAGGATATGCAAAAGGGTACCAAGGGGGAGCACTCAGAGGCTAGGAAGGAAAACAGAGAGGGTGGTGTTACAGAACCCAGAAGAAGAGTTTCATTGAGGAGAAAGTAGATAGCACTATTAAATACTGTGCAGGGTCACGTAAGATAAGGACTGAGAAGTGTCCACTGATTTAGGGTAAGAAAGCTATGATAGTAACCTTGGCAAGAGCCATTTCTGTGCAGTGTGGTATAGATAGATAGAAGTGGGTTGAGGAATTATTAGGAAGTGAAAATATAGAGTATAGAATACTCTTTCAGTCTATGAAGGGAAAGACTAAAGGATTTAGCATCAAGAAAAAACTCTTTAAGTCGAGAAGGGGAGAACGTTGACACGTCACATGGTTGACAACCACTGTCACAAAACAATATGTGTATTAATTGTTTAATAAGGAACTAATTTGCTGTAAACCTTCATCTAAAGCAAAATTAAAAAAAGGAAAAAGAAAAGACTTTTTTAGGTTGGAGAAATTTGAGTATGATTAATCCTAAGGAAGAAGAATTGATAGAGAAGTTAAAGATACAGAAAAGCAAAGTGATCATCCAGACTTGGCGTTTAGTCAGACGAATGTTGCAAGGGAGTGACTGAAGTGATGAACCATGGATTTCAAGCTGTGAGAGAAGGTAGTGAAGACATGAGGTAGTGTGTAAAGAGAGAGTAGAAAGATTTGCTGACTGGCCCTGGAGGTCTTGTTGAGGATGAAGAAACACTGGGGTATGATATATATGTATATGTTTTCTAGTACTTTGCTTTTTTCACTTACCAATATATCTTGTAAATCACTCCACATCAGTTCATAGAGTTCTTCCTTATTTTTTACAGTTGCACAGCACTCTTCTGTAGATATACCAAGATTTATTCAATAAATTTTCCATGTATGAACCCTTAGAGTTGTTTCTAATAGTTTGTAATTATAAATAATACCATAAGGAATAATCTTGTACAAATGTATTTTAGTATGGCTGGAGATGTATCTTCAGGGTAAAATCCTAGAAGTGGGAGTGCTGATCAAAGGGTAAATATATGTGTAGTTTTCTTAGATATTGCCAGATTTCCCTTCACGGGGGTTACACCATTTTGACATCCCGCTAGCAACGTGTGAGAGTGCCTGTTTCTCTAGCTCCCGACATACGGTGTGGTGAAGCTTTTGAAATTTTTACCATTCTGATAGGCGAAAAATGGTATTTCAATATAGTTTTAAGTTACGTTTCTCTTATGAGTAAAGTTGAATATCTTTTCCATATGTTTGAAGAGCCATTTTAATATAATTTTTGCCAATTTTGGCATAACAAGGGATGGTTAAGAATTTATATATGTATCTATGTATTTTTGCAAACAAAAGCATAGGAAGGATAAGCAGAAACTAATGAAATTGGTCACCTCTATAGAAAAAAAAATTTTTTTAGAGGGTAGGAGGAGCCCTGGTGGCATAGTACTTAAGAGCTCAGCTACTAACCAAAGGGCGGGCAGGTTGAATCCACCAGCTGCTCCTCGGAAACCCTATGAGGGCAGTTCTACTTTGCCCCATAGAGTTACTATGAGTAAGAATCGACTCCACAACAATGAGTTTGGTTTGTTTTTTTAGAGAGTAGGAGGTATATGGTAGATGGATAGAGGAAGGGGAGTAATCCTTCTCTGACTACTTTTTTGTAGAGTCTTTATTTTAGAACTGTGTTAAGGTTTTTCATATTAAAAAGTAAATCACTGAGGATGAGGAAGGGATGACATCTAATCCAAGTAATTTTTGAACACAGTACTTTGACTATATATATTCTCAGTGTAAAGGCAAAATGAACTGCAAAGAAATCTTGAAGTCTACATAGTAGATTCGTCATGTACAGTGATATTGCTGTAGCAATTCTGTAACTATTTTGTGTGTGTCATAGAGTTGAGCAAATGAGTAAATATATGAGTGTTGTTGGAAGCCGGAGTTCTCACTGTGGGAGAAGGGAGATTCAAGTATGGAACAGGAAAAGTCACAGAAGAACTCTGAGATACTGGATTAGAATTAGAGGTATTAGTATGAAGTTATGATTTTAAAAATACACACATGTATATAAATATGTATTATTTCCAATTCCTAGCATGTGAGCAGTGACATCTCAGCAGCAATGAGTTACTGGTTTCTAAATACCATTCCCCACTAAAAGGAGCCAGGGGCCCTTGGAGAAATGACTGGTTCCAGGGCTGGGACAGAGAAAGTACAAGATGAGCCTATAACATCTTGTGCCAGGGGCATATCTAGCTCATGGCCTACAACACGCGCTTTTTGAGGGGGCGCGTGCTTTCATTTCTGGTTACATCACCAATCTTCCAAGTCTCCCTTAGAGTTCAGGTCACACGTTGATCCATCCTGTTTAGTTCACTTGTGGGTTTTCTTGGCATCGTGCTAGACATGTGGTAAGGTGAGGAGGAGGAAAGGAAACTCACAAATAAGGAGAGTAAAACTGAGCCTTTCTAAGGTCACGTAAGTGATGGAAATAAGATTAATAAGATTCATATCAGGCCTGTCTGGCTCCAGAGTCCCTATTCTTTCTACTTCATCCATATGTCTTCTTTTTAAAAAGTCTTAATGAATAGTTCTTGGCTTAGTAGCTTTATTCTCTCACCTTATTATTTTTCTTAATGCTCTCCTTAAAAAGTTACAAACATTATATATCTCACCTTCACAATCTGGCCTGACTTTTTTTTTTTTTTTTTCCATTTTGTTTCTTGTGTAATTTGAGCATGAATTCACTGAAAACAAGTCATATCAAACTAGATTGATTTCTTTTTTGCATAGAGTTGGTAGACCAGAGCAGTTGGATAGGCACAGAATAGCCTGTTTCTAACAAAGTTTGTCATAATTTTTTACAGTATGATTTTAGAGGAGAAGGTAAAATATTGGCTAATTAAAATTTTTATCAACTAGATACCAAGTTCATTGAACAGCCACATTCAAAGAAAAAGAAGGAGGGGAGATCTGGCTTTGTCAGAGATTTCAAGGGCTGTTCTTTAGATCAAGAATCAGCAAAGTTACAGCTTGTGGACTAGATCTAGCCTGCCACCTGTTTGTTTTTAAGTTTTGTTTTCAGTGTACAACTCAGTGGTTATTAGTATATTCCCAAAGTTATACAGCCATCACTATTATCTAATTCCAAAACAGTTTCATCACCCCAAAAAGAAACCCTGTACTCATTAGCTGTCGCTCCCCATTCCCACCTCCTCCCTGCCCTTTGTTGTTGTTAGGTGCTGTCGAATTGGTTCCGACTCATAGCGACCGTGTGTACAACAGAACGAAACACTGCCAGGTCCTGCACCATCCTCATGATTCTTGTTATACTTGAACCCATTCTTGTAGCCACTGTGTCAATCCATCTTGCCAAGGGCCTTCCTTTTCTTCATTGACTCTCCATTTTACCAAGCATGGTGTCCTTCTCCAGGGATTGATCCCTCCTGATAACATGTCCAAAGTATGTGAGATGAAGTCTTGCCATCTTCACTTCTAAGGAGCATTCTAGCTGCACTTCCTCCAGGACAGATTTGTTGGTTCTTCTGGCAATCCATGGTGTATTCAGTATTCTTTGCCAACACCAAAATTCAAAGGCATCAATTCTTCTTCAGTCTTCCTTATTCATTGTCTAGCTTTCACATGCGTATGAGGAGATTGAAAAACCATGGCTTGGATCAGGTGCACCTTAGTCTCCAAAGTGACATCTTTGCTTTTTAACACTTTAAAGAGGTCTTTTGCAGCAGATTTGCCCAATGCAATGCGTTTTTTTATTTCTTGACTACTGCTTCCATGGCTGTTGATTGTGGATCCAAGTAAAATGAAATCCTTGGCAACTTCAGTCTTTTCTCCATTTATCATGATGTTGCTCATTGGTCCAGTTGTGAGGATTTTTGTTTTCTTTATGTTGAAGTGTAATCCATCTACTTTTTGTCTCTCTGGATTGCCTCTTCTAGATGTTTCACATAAATGTAATCATAGAGTATGATTTTTATGTCTGGCTTTTTTCACGTAATGTGATGTTTTCAAGTTTGACCCATGTTGTAAGCATCAATCAGTACTCCATTACTTTTTGCAGCTGAATAATATTCCATCATATGAATATACCACAGTTTTATCCATTCAACGGTTGATGGACTTCTACTTTTTGGCTATTATGAATAATGCTTCTGTGAACATTCATATACATGTTTTTGTGTAGATGTATGTTTCCACTACTTTTCGATATATATCTGGGAATGGAATTGCTGGTCATATGGTAACTAGGGTGTCCTGCCAGCACAATGGTCAAGCAATCAGCTGCTAACCAAAAATAAGGTGGACAATTTGAACCCACCCAGTGACTCCACAGGAGAAAGACAACCTGGCTGTCTTCTCCCATAAAGATTACAGCCTAGGAGGGGGATGGGAGGATAGAGAGGGTTGGAAGCTGGCAAAATTGTCACGAAAGGAGAGACTGGAAGGGTTGACTTATTAGGGGGAGAGCAAGTGGGAGTATGGAGTAAGGTGTATATAAACTTATATGTGACAGACCGACTTGATTTATAAACATTCACTTGAAGCTCAATAAAAATTAAAAAAAAAAAAGATTACGGCCTAGAAAACTCTAGTTCTCCTCTGTCACATGGAGTTGCTTTGAGTTGAAATCTACAGCATGTAACAACAACATGGTAACGTGTTTAATTTTTTGAAAAACTGCCAGACTGTTTTCCGAAGCAGCTGTACATTTTACATTCCCACAAGAATTGTAGGAGGGCCCCCAGACACCCTTTTAACACAGAACTGAAGCTACTCTCAAAGTTCACCCTTCAGCTGAAGATTAGACAGGTCTATAAAACAAAAAATAACACACGTGAGGCACATGCTTCTTTGTTCACTCTTGTATACGAGACCAAAAGGGTAACACCTGCCCAAAAGCAATGACAAGAAGGCAGGAAGGGACAGGAGAAATGGATGGGTGGAAATGGAGAATTGGAGTGTGGAAGAGAAGAGTGTTGACACATCGTGGGGATTGCAATCAATGTCACAAAACAATTTGTGTATGAACTGTTGAATGAGAAACTAATTTGCTCTGTAAACTTTCACCTAAAGCACAATAAAAAAATGAAAAAAAAAAAAAAGAATTTCATAAAAAGACCAGACTTAATGGTCTGACTGAGACTAGAAGGACCACGGTGGTCATGGCCCCCAGACCTTCTGTTGGCCCAGGACAGGATCCATTCCCGAAGCCAACTCTTCAGACATGGATTGGACCGGACAGTGGGTTGGAGAGGGATGCTGGTGTGGAGTGAACCTCTTGAATCAGGTGGACACTTGAGACTATGTTGTCATCTCCTGCCTGGAGGGGGGATGAGAGGGTGGAGGGGGTTAGAAGCCGGTGAAATGGCCACGAAAAGAGAGAATGGAGGGAGAGAGCGGGCTGTCTCATTAGGGGGAGAGTAATTGGGAGTATGTAGCAAGGTGTATATAAGTTTTTGTGTGAGAGACTGACTTGATTTGTAAACTTTCACTTAAAGCACAATAAAAATTATTTAAAAAAAAAAATTTTTATGGGGGTTCCGATGTCTCATCATACTCATCAACACTTGTTGTCTGTCTTCTTGATTATAGCCATCCTAGTGGGTGTGAAGTGATTTTCATTTGCATTTTCCTAATGACTAATGATGTTGAGCATCTTTTAATGTGCTTATTGGCCATTTGTATATCTTCTTTGGAGAGTGTCTATTCAAATCCTTTACCTATTTTTTAATGGTATTTTTTTTTTATTGTTGAGTTGTAAGAGTTCTTTATAATATATGTGTATGTATATGTATCTATATATATATGTGTCTGATTTGAAAATATCTTCTCCCATTCTGTGTGTTGTCTTTTTACTTTCTTGATAGCACCTTTAATACACAGAAGTTTTAGTTTTGGCAAAGTGTAATTTATCTATTTTTTTCTTTTGTTGTTTGTGCTTTTGGTGCCATATATAAGAAACCGTTGCCTCATCCAAGGTCATAAAGATATATCTGTGTTTTCATCTAATAGTTTTAGCTCATATATTTAGGCTTTTTATCCATTTTGAGTTAGTTTTTGTGTATGGTGTGAGGGAGGCGTCCAACTTGTCTTTTGCATGTGAATATCCAGTTGTCCTAGCAAACGTTTGTTAAAAAGACTATTCTTTCTCTATTGAATTGCCTTGGCACTCTTGTCAAATTGCTTAACCATAAACATAAGGATTTATTTATGGACTGTCAGTTCTATTCTGTTGATCTAAATGTCTGTCCTTACGCCAGGACCACACTGTCTTGATTCCTGTAGTTTTATAGTAAGTTTTAAAATCAGGAAATGTGAGTCCTCCAATTTTGTTCCCCCTTTTCAAGATTCTTTTGGCTATTCTGGACCCCTAAAATTTTAGATTCAGCTTCTCAATTTCTGCAGAAAAGTCAGCTGGGATTTTGATAGGGATTGCACTGAATCTATTGCCAACTGTTTGTTTTGTGTGGTAAATCTATATGTAACAAAACTTTTGCCATTTTAACATTTTTAAAATAATTTTATTTCTTGTTGTTGTTGTTGAGAATATACACAGCAGAACATACACCAATTCAACAATTTCTACCTGTGCAATTCAAGGACATTGATTACATTCTTTGAGTTTTGCAACCATTCTCAACCTCCTTTTCTGTGTTATCCCTCTCCCATTAACATAAGCTCACTGCCCCTTGAGTTTCCTATCTAATCTTTCAAGTTGCTGTTGTCAGTTCAATCCCATATAGACAGATCTTAAAAGAGCACAATGCTCAAGGCAAATATTCTTTACTAGTTAAACTAAACTATTGTTTGGTTTATTGTTTCAGGGGGTATTTTAGGTTTAAGGTTTAAAGGTTATTTTAGGGAAATAGTTTCAGGGGTTTGTCCAGCCTCCATGGCTCCAGAAAGCCTGGAGTCCATGAGAATTTGAAATTCTGTTCTGCATTTTCCTCCTTTTGATCAGGATTCTTCTATAGAATCTTTGATCAAAATATTCAGTAATGGTAGCCGGGTACCATCCAGTTCTTCTGGTCTAATAGCAAAGAAGGCAGTTGTTAATGGAGGCAATTAGGCACACACTCCATTTCCTCCTCCTATTCCTGACTCTCATTCTGCTGTTGCTCTAGGCAAATAGAAGCCAATTGTCCTGCCTTGGATGGCTGCTTGCAAGCTTTTAAGACCCCAGGCACTACACAACAAACTAGAAGGTAGAACAGAAGCACTAAGCATGTTATTAGGCCAATTAACTGGAATGTCCCATGAAGCCAAGACCCTAAGCCTCCAAATCAAAGAACCAAATCCCATGAGGTGTTTGGTTGTACATAAGCAGCCTCAGCAGCGACCGTTTTTGTTTTTTGTTTTTTTGCCATTGTTGTACGTGTATCTATCACACAACTTTTGTCAATTTAACTTCTTGCAGATGTACAGCTTATTGACAGTGATTACATTAATCAGCTGTGCAACCCTACCCTTAATCAGTGCAATTTTTTCATCACCATAAACCGAAACTCAGTATTCCATAAGCAATAACTCCCCCCTTTCCCCCTCCTTTTCACACCTGGTAACCACTAAGAAACTTTGGTTTCTATGCATTTGTCTGCTTTTTGTCTTTTTATGTAAGTGAGCTCATACAATGTTTGTTCTTTTGTGATTGACTTATTTCATTCAGCATAATTTCTTCAAGCTCCATCCATATTGCGGTATGTATCAAGACTTCATTTCTCTTACTGGTTGAGTAGTATTCCGTCATATGTGCTTACCACATTTTGTTTATCCATTCATCCATTGATAGGTATTTAGGGTGTTTCCACCTTTTGGCTATTGTGAATAGTGCTGCAGTGAGCACTGGTGTACAAGTATCTGCTTGAGTCTCTGCTTTCAAGTCTTTTGGGTATATACCTAGAAGTGGAATTGCTGGGTCATATGGTAGTTCTAGTTTTAGTTTTTTGAGGAACTTCTACGCGTTTTCCACAATGGCTATACCATTTTGCATTCCCACCAGCAATGGATAAAGGCTCTAATTTCTCCACATCCTTGCCAACATTTGTTGTTTTCTGTTTTCCTTTGTTTTGTTTTTTTAATCTTAGCCATCCTAAAACCAAACCCATTGCTGTAGAGTTGATTCCAACTCATAGCGACCCCATAGGACAGAATAGAACTGCCCCATAGGGTTTCCAAGGCTGTAATCTTTACGAAAGCCAACTGCCACGTCTTTCTCCCACAGAGCAGCTCGTGGGTTCAAACCACTGACCTTTTGGTTAGCAGCTGAGTGCTAACCACTGCACCACCAGGGCTCCTTAGCCATTTTTGTGGGAGTTAAATGGTATCTCATTATGGTTTTGATTTGCATCTCTCTGATGGCTCATGACATTGAGCATGTTTTTATGTGTTTTTTGACCACTCAAATGTCTTCTTGTGAAATGTCTATTCCAGTCTTCTTCCCATTTTATGATTGGGTTGTTTGTCTTCTGTTGTTAAGCTGTTGAAGTTTTATATATATTTTAGTCATTTTAACAATTTTTTACATATACAGTTAAGTGACATTAATTGTGTTCATCGGCCATCATCATTATTCATTTCTAAATCTTTTCATCACCCTTAACAGAAGCTCAGTGTCCACTAGGCAATCTTTCTACTAGTTTTTGTTTTGTTTTTTCTTTTTATTGTGGTGAAAATATATACACCAAAATATTAGCCAATTAAGTAATTTCTACATGTAAAATTTGATGACATTGACTATATTCTTCGTATTGTGCAACCATTATCACTACCCTTTTCTGAGTTATTCCACCACCATTAACGTGCACTCAGTGCTCCCTAAGCAAAAACTCCCCTTTCCCTCTCCCTCCCACCCCTGGTAACCACTAATAATCATTGTTTTCTATGTATTTGTTTATCTCATATATGCTTTTTTACAAATAATGTTTTATTGGAACACAGTCATATTTATTTGTTCATGTGTATTGTCTATGGCTACTTTCATGCTTCAACAGCAGAATTGAGTAGTTGACAGATACCATATGGCTTGCAAAGCCTAAAATATTTACTATCTGTCCCTTTACATAAAAAATTTGCCAACCTCTGCTTTAGATGATGGTGTGAATTCATGCCCTGAGTTCACAAATATTAAGTGCCCACTATATTCCAGGAATATTCTAGACACTGGGGGATGACTGTAACAGTGAACCGTACCAACACAGTTCCTGGCCTCTGCTTACCTCCCTGATCTCCTCTTGCCCTACTGCATCCCCTTCATCACTATGCTTTAGCCACGTTGGCTGTCATTCTGTTTCTTCAGCATACCAAGCCTGTTCCCATCTTTGAACTTGTTCTTCCCTATGCCTGGAATACTTTTCCCTCGGATCTTTGTATAACTTGTTCCTTCTCCACACTCAGATTTCACCTGAAATGTCACTTCCTCAGAGAAACATTTTCTGAACACTGTACCTAAAGTGAAGCCCTGGTAGCACAATGGTTAAGAGCTCGGCTGCTAAACAAAAGGTCAGCAGTTCAAATCTATCCGCCACTCCTTGGAAACCCTGTAGGGCAGTTCTACTCTGTCCTATAGGGTCACTATAAGTCGGAACTGACTCGACAGCAATGGGTTCAGTTTTTTTTTATACCTAAAGTATATCTCCCCACCTCAGGTGTTTCTTTATCCCACCACCGTGTTTTATTTTTTTCATAGCGTTTATCACTATCTGAACCCATCTTACTGATGCATATGTTTATTTCCCCACCACCACCATTAGAGTTCTCTGACTGTATGTTCTATGACCACAACAGCCTTCGCATAGAAGAGTGCCTAGCAAATAGAGGTGGTCAAGAAATTGTTAAAAGATTAAACAAATAAAGAGAGCTTGCAGGGATAGACAGCAAACATAGGCTTAGTATAAGGAAAAGCTTCCTAATATGAATAATAGATGTTGACTTGTCCCACCAGACTTATTAGTGATTAGATTTTTGGCTAAAACATATAGAAGTCAGTGTATATTTAATATAGCTTTTCTCATGACTTCTAGGAGAATTTTTCTTTCCCCAACAGTCATAATTCACATCAGGCTGTGCCAGAAGTCTTGAGTTATAATGGGGCAATGGAAGGAGCATATTTGGATTTGATTTCTAATTCTGCTACTCAGCTATCAAAGTGACTGTTTCAAGTGCTTTACAAATATTGACTCATTTCCCACAACAACCTTATAAGGTCATGTATAATTATTATCTCTTTTTTACAGATGTAGAACCTGAGGCACAGAAAGATTAAAGAATTTGCTCAAGGAAACATAGCTTGTACATGTGAAACAAAATTTGTTGTACTTTATGAGCAATTTAATGGATTTTCAAGGGCAATTACGTGAAGAGCTTAGAACAGGGCCTGGCACATAGTGAGCTAAGTTTTAGCTATTAGTACTATTACTGCCCCATATAGTAATTCTTAGGCACACTGAAGTTTGAAAAACCACTGAACTAGATTCAGAAAGGAACAAAAGATAAAAATTTATGGAGATGTCTGGACATTAAAACCATTCTGTTTTTAAGATAATTATCAAATCATTAAGTGAGTGGAGAATGAGTGAAGACTTCTAAAGGGTTTTTGTTTGCCTGCATGACTTGTTCCATTCTGTTATAATATTATCCTTAATTAGCCTTCATACATATGTCTTAGCTATCTAGTGCTACTGGAACAGAAATACTACAAGTAGATGACTTTAACAAACAGAAATGTATTTTCTCATAGTTTAGGAGTCCGAATTCAGAGGGCTGGCTCTAGAGGAAGCTTTTCTCTCTCTGTCAGTTCTGAAGGAAGGTCCTTGTCTCTTCTGAGATTCTATACCTGGACATTCTTCATGTGGCTTGGCATCTCTCTTCCCCCATCTCAGCTTGCTAGCTTTCCTTTAATCTCTTTTATATCTCAAAAAAGATGAACTCCAGGTACACCCTATACTAATACTGTCTCATTAACATAACAAAGAACCCATTCCCAAATGGGATTATAATCACAACATAGAGGTTAGGATTTACCACAGATATTTTTGGGGACATAATTCAATCCATAGCAACATGCTAATTGATACGTGTATTGTGAAGCTTACATGAATAGATACATAAGCTTAGAACCTACTTTAGCATATAGGAGGTGCTTGGTTAACGCTTGTTAGGTTTTAATCCAGGTCTTGCTTGATCAGACTCACGTTCATGCTCTTGTTTAAGAAGTCGTAGAGCAGCACAAAGCCATCTGCTTCCTATCTTTCCTAGTTGGCATTTCTTGTTAATGCATCACTGAGCAGTTGTAACTCTCATGCTCTTTGGCATTGACCTTTGGCCTCATTATACAAAGGTTTAGGTCTGAAGTCAGCAGGTAAGTTGAACATATGTATGACGAACCTCACTGGATTGCAATTAAGAGAGGGTCCTTACGTGTACTTACGTAAACTGGCCCGTGGGCTTTGTCTCCAAGCCGGAGAGTACTTGTTCCTAAGGCAGATGTCCTCTCTTTTTCCGGGTTTGTTTGGTACCTCTGTCCTTTATTATGGTGGAACTTGGTCCCATGTTGCCATAAACATGGACCTGTCTGTGTTTATCCTACTGTTTATTCCCTTTCTTCTCAGTACCATTTACATATTGGGTGCTGAAAAAATTCTTAGTGAGTTGTCTGTTTGGACAGGACTTGGAGTAGCAATTCAATAGCTACAGAAATAACCTTTTTGGAAAAGTAGATAAATAGGAAGGAATACACTTTTTCAAGGGTTGTGCACTTTTTGAGTATCCTAGCCATCGTGGAAGGGTCTTTGATAGCAGGATCTGGAAAGCACACATAGGTTGGTGAGAGAAGACAACTGAGAACTAGTTCCAGGGATGGGAGCCAGCATTTACCAAGGCGTGCTAGTACCTTACCTGTTTTGCATTATTTGATCTTCACAGCAATCTTGTCAAATTGATATTATATTATCATATTGTTGTTACATATTATTATATATTGTATATAATATTACCATATTATGAATTTCTTTTCAGAAATAAAAAATCTGAGGCCCTGGAAATCATAAGTGACTGTCCATATAGCTAGAAAGAGTCCAAGACAGAGTTGAACCCAGATGGCTCCTTCACTTTACAGTTCTGCCTCCCACTAACCAGCCTCTCAGATCCTCAGTTTCTTCTTGTAAAAATAAATGTGGACAAAAGATCTCCAGTTCTCGTGGTTATACCAGGATACTCATTTATTTGCAGGCTTTCTAGCCTCTTTTTTTTTTTTTTTTTCGTTATGCAGTGGATTACAGCTTTTTCCCCTAGAAAGAATGACTTTACCTTTCCCCTGCTGTTACCGTGTTGTTAGGTGTTGTCAAGTCGGTTCTGACTCATAGCAACCCTATACATACAACAGAACAAAACACTGCCCGGTCCTACACCATTCACACAATCATCATTATGCTTGAGCCCATTGTTGCAGCCACTGTGTCAGTCCATCTTGTTGAGGGTCTTCCTCTTTTTTGCTGACCCTCTGCTTTACCAAGCATGATGTCCTTCTCCAGGTACTGATCCCTCCTGATAACATGTCCAAAGTATGTGAGACGAAGTCTCACTATCCTTGCTTCTAAGGAGCATTCTGACTGAACGTTTCCCCCATAGACTACTGTCTACTAAATTGTATTTATTAATAATGTGTCCCATTTTAAAATAATTTTTTTCACCACGACTGCTCTTCAGAGGTCCTGAGCAGCATGGGCTATACCTTGGGCTACAACCCAGAGTTGGTGTATTTCCAGTCAAATGCAAAACAAACCAAAAAAAGCAAACAAACAAAAGACCACGTGACATTGTGCCTAGCCTGGGCTGCCCAGTCACCTGTAAGTGTTCCTTTCCTGCTGGACTTTTTAAATACACTAACTCATTCAAATTGGAACTAACGTAAATGTACAACACGAAGGGAGGGGTAAATAAATATGGTTTAACCCTTGGAGGAATATTCTGTAGCCATTTGAAGTGATGCTTATAAGGAGGTCATAATAACACAGGGAGGGGAAACTAATGTTATAAGTTTGGAGAAGAGAGGTGAAAAGCAGGCCACAAAATCGCTGTCAACTTTGTGAGGACAGGAGATGAGCCTCCCTGAGCTCAGTACAGTGCTGGCACATAGCAGAAGTTTAACTTTTAAAAGAGACAGCATGGACTAAAAAAAGGCAGTGTGACATCATGGTTAAGAGCCAGGCCCTGGAGTCTGTCGAACATGGGTCCATATTCTAGCTCCATTGGTAACTCAGTATGGGACCTTAGGTGCATTAACCTTTTGCCCTCAGCTTCGTCATCTGAAAAATGGGAATAATAATGTTTCCACCTTAAGGTAGTTGTAAAGAATTGATTAAAGGCATATGTAAGGGGCACAGTATTGTTCCTGGCACATGGTAAGATAGTACTCAACATACATTAGCTACTACTGTTATTACTGAGCCCTGGTGGTACAGTAGTTAAGCGCTTGGCTGTTAACCAAAAGGTTGGCTGTTTGAACCCCCCAGCCACTCCACAGGAAAAAGATGTGGCAGTCTGCTTCTGTCTGCTCGCATAAAGATTACAGCCTTAAAGAACACCAAGGTCACATGACAACTAAGAACCCAAGAGACAGAAAGGGCCACATGAACCAGAGACCTACATTATCCGGAGACCAGAAGAACTAGTTGGTGCCCGGCCACAATCGATGTCTGCCCTGTTAGGGAGCACAACAGACAACTGCTGAGGGAGCAGGAGACCAATGGGATACAGACCCCAAATTCTCATAAAAAGACCATACCTAATGGTATGACTGCGACTAGAGGAATCCCAGAGACAATGCTCCCCAGAACTTCTGATGGCACAGGACAGGAACCATCCCCGAAGACAACTCATCAGGCATGAAAAGGACTGGTCAGGGAAGGGGAGAGAGATGCTGATGAAGAGTGAGCTAATTAAATCAGGTGGACACTGGAGAGTGTGTTGGCAACTCTTGACTGGAGGGGGGATGGGAAGATAGAGAGAGAGGGAAGATGGCAAAATTGGCACGAAACGAGAGACTGAAAGGGCTGACTCAATAGGGGGAGAGCAGGTGGGAAAAGGGAGTAAGATGTATGTAAACCTACATGTGACAGACTGATTGGAATGGTAAATGTTCACTTGAAGCTTAATAAAAATTAATTAAAAAAAAAAAAAGAAGCTCAGTCTTCATAAAAAAAAAAAAAAAAGATTACAGCCTTAGAAACCCTATGGGGCAGTTCTGCTCTGTCCTATTATTAAGATCTTTTTTCTTTCTTTTTTCTTTAAATTAATTTTTTAAAAACATTTTATTGTGCTTTAGGTGAAAGTGGAAACCCTGGTGGCGTAGTGGTTAAGTGCTACGGCTGCTAACCAAAGGAATGGCAGTTCGAATCCACCAGGTGCTCCTTGGAAACTCTATGGGGCAGTTCTACTCTGTCCTATAGGGTCACTATGGGTCGGAATCGACTCGACAGCACTGGGTTTGGTTTGGTTTGGGTTAGGTAAAAGTTTACATAGTAAATTAGTTTCCCATTCATTAGTTCATACACAAATTGTTCCGTGACATTGGTTGCAATCCCCACAATGTGTCAACTCTTCCCATTTCTACCCTGGGTTCTCCATTTCCATTCATCCAGTTTCCCTGCCCCTTCCTGCCTTCTCATCTTTGCTTTTGTGCAAATGTTGCCCTTTGAGTTCTCATACAGTTGATTGTTCTAGGGAGTACCTTCCTCATGGGTGTGTTGTTTATTTTATAGCCCTGTCTGTTATTTGGCTGAAAGGTGAATTCCAGAAATGGCTTCAGGTCCTCATTAGAAGGGTGTCTTAGGGCTATAGTCTTGGGTCTGTTAGACCAATAAGTCTGGTCTTTTTTATCAACTTGGATTTTGCTGTACATTTTTCTCCCATTCTAACTGGGACCTTCTATTATGTTCCTGTTCAGAGCATTAGGTAGTGGTAGCCAGGCACCATCTAGTTCTTCTGGTCTCAGTCTAGTGGAGGCTGTGGTTCATGTGGGCTATTAGTCCTTTGGACTAATTGCTTCCTTGAGTCTTTGGTTTTCTTCACGCTCTTTTGTTCCAGACAGGAGGAGACCAATAGTTGTATCTTAGATGGCCACTTGCAAGCTTTTAAGACCCCAGATGATACTCATCACAGTAGGATGTAGAACATTATCATTATGAACTATGTTATGCCAATTGACCTAGATATCCCCCGAGACTATGATCCTTATCCTTCAGTCCCCATATCTCAGTCCCTCGAGGTCTTTGGTGTCTAAGAAGTTTCCATAACTCTGCCCCCTATGTGCTCTATTATATATATGAATATACATGCGACAAATATAAATATGAATGTAAAAATATTCACAACCATACCTATATACAGGCACAAGTGTACTCCTGTATGACCTCCCACATCTATTTTTAGCATATATATCTACCTATGTCTACTTGTAAATTATTGTTTGTTATTACTGTTGTTGCAGTATTGTATATGCTATAGTATTTACCATAAAACCATAGTAGCTCTTTATTTTTGCATACCTATCAGTGTCTTCCTTTGCCTTAGTCACATTGTACTGAGTTCCCACATATTGCATATTGCCTTTCCCTTCACCAAAATTAACACGTGTCTGCTATCTAATTAGTGATTCTTGCTCCCTGTTCCTCCCATCCCTGGTAACTATCAAAGAATATTTCTTTCTATGTGTAAACCTTTTCTTGATTTTTTATATAGTGGTCTCATACAATATTTACCCTTTTGTGATTGACTTATTTCAGTCAGTGTAATGTCCCAGATTCATCCATGTTGTGGAAGTTTCACGGATTCATCAGTTATTCTTTATTGTTGCACAGTATTCCATTGTGTATATGTACCACAATTTGTTTATCCATTCACCCGTTATGGGCACTTAAGTTGTTGCATCTCTTTGCTATTGTGAATAATGCAGCAGCAAACATGGGTGTGCATATGTCTATTCATGTCACAGCTCTTATTTCTCTAGGATATATACTTAGGAGTGGAATTGCTGGGTCTTAATGGTTTTTCTATTTCTACGTTTTTAAGAAAGCACCATACCATTTTACATTTGTACCAGCAGCGTATAAGAGTTCCAGTGTCCCCACAGCCTCACCAGCATTTGTTGTTTTCTGGTTTTTTTTGATCATTGCCATTATGGCCAGGGTGAGATGGTATCTCATTGTAGTTTTGATTTGCATCTCTGTAATGGCTAATGGGAAACCCTGGTGGTGTAGTGGTTAAGTGCTATGGCTGCTAACCAAGAGGTTGGCAGTTCAAATCTGCCAGGCGCTCCTTGGAAACCCTATGGGGCAGTTCTACTCTGTCCTAAGGGGTCGCTATGAGTCGGAATCGACTCGATGGCAGTGGGTTTGGGTTTTTGGTTTGGAATGGCTAATGATCATAAGCTGCCTGAATGTCTTCTTTGGTGAAGTGCCCATTCATGTCCTCTGCCCATTTTTTAATTGCATTGTCTTTTTGTTGTTGGAGTGTACTATAAATTTAGAGATGAGACCCTTGTCGGATATTGCCAAAATTTTCATCCCAGTCTGCAGGTTCTCTTTTTACTCTTTTGGAGAAGCCTTTTAATGAGCATAAGTATTTAATTTTTAGGAGGTACCAGTTGTCTAGTTTATCTTCTGCTGTTTGTGTAATTTTAGTTAATGTTTGATAATCTATTAGTTAATGTTGATAAATTAGGGCCCCTAGCTTTGTCCCTATTTTTTCTTCCATGAACTTTATAGTTTTATTTTTTACATTTAGATCTTTGATCCATTTTGAGTTACTTTTTGTGTATGGTGTGAAGTATAGATCCTGTTTCATTTTTCTGCAAATGGATATCCAGTTTTGCCAGCACTATTTGTTTCAGAGACTTTCTCTTTCCCATGTAATGAATTTCAACCCTTTATCAAAGATCAGCTGTCCACAGGTGAATGGATTTACTTCAGGGTTCTCAATTCTGTTCCATTGGTCTGTATGTCTTTCGTTGTGCCGGTACTAGGCTGTCCTGACTACTGTAGTTGTATTGTAGGTTCTGAGTTTGGGAAGTGTGAGTCCCCCTACTTTGTTCTTCTTCTTCAATAATGCTGTATTTATCTGGGGCCTCTTTCCTTCCCATATAAAGTTGGAGATTAGTTTTTCCATTTCTTTAAAGAATGTTGTTGGAATTTGGATCAGGATTGCATTATATCTACAGATCACTTTGGGTAGTATTGACATTTTCACATTGCTAAGTCTTCCTGTCCATGAGCATGGTATGTTTTTCCATTTATGTAGATCTCTCTTGGTTTCTTGCAGTAGTGTTTTGTAGTTTTCTTTGTATAAGTCTTTTACGTCCCTGGTTAGATTTATTCCTAAGTATTTTGTCTTGATTGACACAGGAGCTGCTACGATGGGCTTAAGCACAACAATGATTGTGAGGATGGCGCAGGATGGGGCAGTGTTTTGTTCTGTTGTACATAGGGTCGCTCTGAGTCGGAACCAACTTGATGGCACCTAACAACAACAACATTTTGTCTTTTGGGGGGCTATTTTAAATGGCATTGTTTTCCTGATTTCATTTTTGGAGTTCTCTTTGTTAGTGTAGAGGAATCCAACTGATTTTTGTATGTTGTTTCTTTCTTTATTGAGGTACAATTTACATAAAATTTACACATCTCAAATATTGAGTTAGATGAGTTTTGACAATTGTGTAACTACCACCCAAAACAAGATATAAAATACTTCCATCACCCCCAGAAAGTTCCCATGGTGCCCCTTTCCAGCCAATCCTCCAATCCGGTAAATACCCCAGAGCAACCAATTTCCAGCTTCTATCTCCATAGATTAGTTTTGCCTGTTCTTGTAAGGAGCCCTGGTGGCACAGTGGTTAAGAGTTGGCCTGCTAACCAGAAGGTCGGCGGTTTGAATCTACCAGCTGCTCCTTGGAAACCCTGTGCGGTAGTGCTACTCTGTCCTCTAGGGTCGCTGTGATTTGAAATTGACTCAACAGCAACAGGTTTGATTTGGTAGTTGTGTAAATGGGATTATATAGTATATATTATTTTGTGTCTGGCTTCTTTCGCTGAGAGTAATATTTTTGAGTTTCATACATGTTGTTGCATGTGTCTGTAGTCCATTCCTTTTTATTGCTGAGTAGTATTCCATTGGCTGGATGCAGTATAGTTTTTTTATCCATTCTGCTGCTGATGACTATTCTATTTCCAGTTTGGGGCTTTTAAAATAAAGCGGCTATAAATATTTCTTATATGAATCTTATGAGTATTCTTATATGGACAAATGCGTTCATTTCTCTTGAGTAAATAAGTAGGAATGGAATTGCTGAGCCATAGGGTACATGTAGACTTATAAGAAACTGCCAAACAGTTCTCTAAGGTAGTTGTAGCAATGAGATCTCTTTTTAATATTGAAGGGGGTGGGGAGTAAGGGAGGCATGTGAGGTAGTCTAGCACAGCCAAAGAAATACTTTGGAGTCATATTGACCTGGCTTCCCATCTGAGCTCTGGTCTTTACAATTTGTGTGATCTTGGATAAGTTATTTAATTAATCTCTGAGCTTTGGCCCTATCTGTAAAAGGGAGCGATAATGAGATCATGTATATAAATATCTAGCATTCTACCTAGCAATGGCATACCAAGGTGAGGACGGTGTTGCAGGCTGTAAAGCACTGAAAAGCAGTAATTAAACCAACGGAAAGTCATGTACAGTTCTAAGCAATGTCAGTGATAAGATACCTCTCCCTGCTGTCTGCTCCTTCCATACACCATGCTGTCTAGTAAATTATAGGGACTTATAATAAACAGTAATTATAATCAATATTTAATAAAATGAAGTAGGAACCGAGGACTAGGTTCTAATTTGGAACTTCGGTGAGATTTGGAGCTTTTACTGCAGGTTCTTTCCCGTGCACTTCCTGTTTCCTCCAATTCCCTGGTTTACAAGGCTCACCCTAAGTGAAAACATTTCCAAGACTTCGGGGAGACACACAGGAGGTGTATTCCTCTCTAGGAGCCACCTCTCAATAGTCCCTTCTCTCAGTTCCATAGAAGTCTGAGCTTTTCTCCCCTTCCTTACTGCCCACTTTTTAACTCATATGTCATAAGCACATTTTCTTCCATTGTATTCTTCAGCATAATTATAGACTGTGTACCTCTGCTGTACCCAAGTCAGCCTTATTTATCAAAGCCAAAATAGTTGCTCTTAAACACTCTGTTCCTTGTAAAATAGGTTCCCAAGCACATGTTCTAACTTGCAAATCCCTTTATTAGTCTTTTCTGTCAATAGTTACTTTGTGTGTAATTTTGTAGAACCTAGTCTGACCTTTCTATACTTTCTCCAACTCACCTGCCTCTTAGCTACTTTTTAACATGTGAGAAAATGAATCGTAAGTATCGTATTTGTTCACTGTGGTCCCTGACTTCTTGATTTGAGGACAAATATGGTGGACAAATACAGTCATTCAAGAAGCATTAATGCAGTTCTCAGATAGTACTTAAGAGCCTGAGTTTCTGAGTTAAAATCCTGCGTCCTGTCACTATTAACTGTGCCAACCTCTCTAAACATTGTTTTTTTTTATCTCTGAAATGAGTGATACTTATCTCTTAAATGAGATAATGGATGTGGAGTGCTGTATTAGTTTCCATCACAAATTTAGTAGCTTAAAGCAACCCAAGTTGTTATCTTACAATTCTGTAGATCAGAAATCTGACGGGGGGGTTCACCAGGCCAAAGTCAAAGTTTTGGCAGGGCTGTGTGTCTTCTGGAGGCTGTAGGAGAGAATCCATTTCCTTGCCATTCTCAGCTTCTGGAGACTCCGCATATTCCTTAGCTCATGGCCCCCTTCCTCCATCTCCAAAGCCAGCAACAACAGTCAAGTCTCTTTCATGCTTTCATTCTCTGGTTCTCTGCGAAAGGTTCCCCAATTTTAAATACATGTGATTAGATTGAGCCCACATGGATAACCAGGGTAATCTCCCCATCTAAAGGTCCTTAACTTCAATCACATCTGCAAAGTCCCTTTTGCCACCTAAGGGTACATATTCACAGGTCCCAAGGATTAGGGCATGGACATCTTTGGGGGGGCATTATTCTGCCTACCACAAGTGCTTAGCCCTGTGTGTAGCTCTTCTTAAACCTTCTATAAGTGATAACCATTCAAGGCCCTCAGCGTTCCGGGAGATTCCAAGATGAAAATGCAACCCTTAGGCACAAGTAATTTATAGTCTGATGGGAAAATGAGAGAGCTGAGGACAGAAAAGATTCTGACGCAGGAAGAAAAGATTTTGACCTAGAGCCATTTGTGGGGTTTCAACCAAGTACCGTGGAAAAGTGAAAGACCTCAGGTTAGCAAGTAATCTGGCAAGTTTGAACAGAGTGAGTGTGTCAGTAATATATGGAAGTGGAGAACCGGAAAATAAATGAATTTTAATCCAGATGAGAATCTTTACAGGATAAAGGGTAAGAGGGAAGGACAAGACAGAGGGAACACCTTTTCTGACTAGACAGAGCAATTAGATTTGTTCACATCTCAATTCTTCCACTAGCCCCACTGGACTCATTTGTTCATTCAGGCAGCAGATACATACCAGGCACTGTACCTGGCCTTGGGGATGCAATAAACAAAATACATAAGCCTACTTTCTCAGGGCCTATTATTATGGAAGAAAGCAGCCAGGTCAATACAGCCATAATACAGTATGACAGTGGTAGCCCATAGGAAGCGTGCACCTCCCTCCCAAACACGCAGGACAGGGAAGGCATCCTGGAGGAAGTGTCTGTAAGCTGAGACCTGAAGAATGAGTTGGAGTTTATCAGTTAAGATGCTTTAGGCTGCCAGCAACAGCCCAACTCAAGTTCCTTAAGCAATAATGAACTGACTGACTCACTTAACTAGACATCCAGGAATGGGGCAGGCCTCAAGGTTAGTTACTCTGCTCACTCTGTGTCCATTTTTCCGTGACTCCTTCAGCTGGGCTGTCCTCTGTGTGTTAGTTTCACCCTCAGGGTGGCTCCTCTCATGGTGGCAAAACGTGTGCAGCAGTTCTAGGTGTCACATTTGCACACCCAGCATCCAGAGGAAGAAAAACATCTCTTCCATAGGTTCTCTGCTAAGAATAATGACACTCCTTTTCCAGAAGCTCTCAGCAACCATTCCCCTTGCATCTGATTGGGGTCACAGGCTCATTTTTGAACCTATCCCTGTGACCAAGGGAATGCCACATTCTATTTGGCCTAGGCCTGAACCTATCACTGTGGCAGGGACAGTGGGTTCTCCCTTCCTGAAACACATGGTCTGCTTTGGGGCAGGGAAATAATTAAATGAAAACCAAAATGCTGTTAGGAATGAGGGAGGATGAGAAGTGAGAAAGAACAGTATGTAGAAATGCCTAGGGACTTTTTCCTTCCTTCAACCAAGCAAGACTCCTTTCTGCCCCTTCATACCTTCTGCTTATTCTGTTTCTTTCTAACTCTAGCTTTGCCGTGAGCCTTCCTGATTTCTCTTTGTGCATGCTTTTGACTTCAGCATCTGCTGCTAAATCGTTTCTCAATTTAGATCCCCAAGATCAAGACTCTGGCCCAATTACCTTACTTACTGTACCAGGCTCTACCTACTTGAAGTAAGCCCCAGATGATGACTTTGCTTTGTGTACTACTGTACCCCAGCATCCCAATAGTGCCTGGCATGCAGTGGGTGCTCATTAGACGTATAAATAAATATAGGACAACCTTCCAGTGAATTGGTGGCCCTTGGGTCAGATGCTCCCCTGGGCAACTTATCTGTGGCTGAGGGGATGTGCCCTCTAGTGGTACCTTACTTTCATTACTTGCTATTGTCTGAGCTTCAGTTTACTTTTCTTCAAAATGGAGTCAAAGAAACCTGCCCTGTGTGGCTCAGAGGTGCTCAGTATCAAGTGAGATCATGAATATGAAAGTACTTTATATATTGGAAGATGCAAGGCACTTTAATTCAATTCTGGTCACTCATATGCACCTGGGAAAGACTGAAATAGAAAGGCTGGTTTAGCTATTCAGTCCCGCATCTCGATGTTGAGTTCTCCAGGGAAAGCTTTAACCACCTCTTTTCTTGTCCCTTCCATTTGCTCCTCCAGGGCCACTCAGGATGTGTGAACTGTCTGGAATGGAATGAGAAAGGAGAGTAAGTATGAGCTAGAACACCTCGAGAGTGCTGGAGAAGGGAGCGAGGAGGCTGGGAAAAGAGGATTTTCATTCCTCTTAGTACATCTGAAGAAAAGAATGGACCCAAATGAATAGAGACCCCTGCTCTCCTGTGCTCCTAAGATTAGCCCATAATTTCAACACATAGTTAAGCAATTAATCCCAGATGGATGGGAGGTTGGATGACTATCCATACCTTGCTTTTTTGACAAGCCATTGTGTTTAAGAAATATTGGGAAATTCCCAGGACAAAATAGAAAAGAATCAACTAATGTTTACAAGATAACCTTAAATTCTGTGACATCTGCTGCCCTTCGAGGTCTTTGTGGCCTGACTCTTTTATCAGTAACCAGTGGGGGAAGGGGCCGGGGAACTTGAGGAGAAGCCAGAACTCCTCATCTGCTTACAGCTTGTTGGCTTCTGGTTCTGACGACCAGCACACGATTGTGTGGGACCCGCTGCACCACAAGAAGCTGCTCTCCATGCACACGGGACACACTGCAAACATCTTCTCTGTCAAGGTGAGGAAGATGAGCCACAGAGCAAATGAAAGGGGTGACCGTGCTGTGAGCATGGTCGTGTTTGTGTATGTGTGTCCCATGTACCCCCTGGAGTCCCAGACACTCTTTGGATCTGAGCATTTGATGGTGATTCCTGAAACCCCATCTGTTTTCCGTGCTAGGTTTCCTCAAAGCCAAGAAGCCACCTCTAAATGAATTTATATTTATGTGGGTGGTGGTGGTAGGAGTTGTTATGGTTTTGAGCATGAATTTTGATAACAGCAGACTTGGATTTGACTCTGTTATGTGCCTCTTGGAAGCTGTGTGAACTGGGCAAATCACCTACCTCTCTGAGCCTGTTTTCTCATTTGTAAAAAGGAAGTAGCACTCTACAAGATTGATATTACAGTCCATTGAGATTAAAAAAGCACGTGGCACAGGTGCTTTTAACTATTTTACCTTTCTGTAGGAAACGGGTCTGCTGGTTTATTGGTGGAGGGAAGTTGAGCTGAGGAAAGGTGGGAAGGAGACTTAGCAAATATCTTCAGACCTTTGAAGCCCTATTAGATGGAAGTGATATGAGACTTGTCCATTATGGTTCCAGAGAACAGAACTAAGACTAGTAGCTCTAGGTCCACAGAAGCAAATGTAGGCCTGATGTAGGAAAGCATTGTGTAATGCTTAGAGTTATTCGAAAAAGGTGGAATCGGCCCTCTAGGTCCTAGCACTGAGGTGTTCCACCCACTGGGGAACTTCATCTACCAGGTGGAAGGTTGAAGGAAATGACCTTTAAGGATCTTTCAAGCTCTGAGATTTTGATAATGGATGTGTGTGTGAGAATGAGGCTGTCCTTTGGAAAAACTCATTAATCTAATAAATATTTTCCTAATTAGTATCAGGAGGAGCTACAAGATACCTGAACAAGAGGGTAGATTAGAGAGCTCAAAACCTACTCATTTCCCTAAACCCTGCCTCTTTCCCAAGCTCAGGTTCTCACCTCCTATTCCAGGGACCAGTCCTAGAAGAATTTCTGCAGTTGCAACTTGTCTTAAGACAAGGTGTCCCCTTTTAGGAACAGAACAATGCTGATTCACCTCTTTCATGGCCAACAGAGACTTCTTTCTGCCCCTAAAAGGTTTTAGGCCCAGTTTGAGACTGTAACAGTCAGATCTGGGGAAGGACCTAAGTCATCAGTTTGGCATAATACAGCACAAAACGTTGAGTTCAGAGAGCACCATTTAGCGATGGTCTAGATACTCCCTAATGGTAAGACTTTGGGCGAGGCAGTTATATTCACAGACTGTCGGCCTCCTCTACTGCAAAAAAATACGGAGAAATCTCTCTCCAGCCAGTAGAACAGCACTACAAATGTATTTAACCCACAGGCTCCCCCTGGTGGCAACTATGTGGCTCACCTGTTTATCTCTGCTGTGCCTGCAGTATATGCTGTTTCCAGATAGGACTATTGGTTATTCCTGAAAATGATTAAATTCTATCCAACCCTTTTCCTGATGAGCCATTAGACAAGCATATGTGGAAAGAGTAATTGTTGGTCTTGCACGAACATTTAAAGTCAAATGGGACGTCAGCTGCTTAAATGCAGAATAATGCCCTACCACCACCACTGAGCCTGGTGGACTGAGAGGAACTCTCCTTGCTCAAGGTCCGACATTTGGGCTGTTTCCAGTATTTACTAGTGTACAGTGCACTGCTCTGAGCATTCCTAACCAGTCCCTTTTTTCTTTTTGGATTTTATCCCTTGAGACACAAGTCTCAGCAGTGGGAGTTTTAAGTCAAAAGATAGAAATAGTTTTATCTTTGTTATGTACTGCCAGATTGTTTTCCAGAAACATATGAACCATTTTAAAACACTTATTCCCTTAAAACACTGAAAGTCCTTTTCCTTTTAAGATCAATTTATGACTTAATCCCCAGATGATTAAATAGTCATTGCGAGGCAGCATGGCATATGACAGTCCAAAAGACTTGGGTTTGAACACAGCCTTGATGAATCTTAATGCTGAATCTCAGTTTTTAATGAGGTTGTTTTAAGTATCAGGAGTCCCTGAGTGGTGCAAATGGTTAACATGCTCAGCTGCTGACCAAAAAGTTGGAGGTTTGAGTTCACCCAGAGGTGCCTTAGAAGAAAGTCCTGCAGATCTACCACCAACAAATTATCCATTGAAAACTCTACGGAGCACAGTTTTACTCTGACACACATGGGGTCGCCATGAGTTGGAGCTTAATTGACGGCAACTGGTAATTGGTATAACAATCAAGATGATGAAGTACCCAGCCCTGGTGTCTAGCCATGGTGAATGCTTACTAAATGGTGACAGCTATGATTACCCTTCATTCAGTTCTTACTTGAGGAAGAATCAGAGAAAAAGGGTTTCTCAGGTAGTCCAACTTGGCATAGGTCAAGACCATTCTGGCAAAGCTCTGATTTTGACCACTGGGCCTATAGGTTACTGTTCAGGGTCCAGAGAATTTTTAGCGAATTGTCTTACATGAGCCTATATTCTTATCTGACATGGAGAGGGAAAGGGGGTGCTGATATCCAGGCTAGTCTCCTGACTTGGCCAGCCCTACCCTTAAAAATAAAACCAAACTCATTGCTGTCTAGGCAGCTCCAAATCATAGTGACCCTATAGGACAAAGTAGAATTGCCTCATAGGGTTTCCAAGGAGTGGCTGGTGGATTTGAACTGCTGACCTTTTGGTTAGCAGCCGAGCTCTTAACCACTGCACCACCGGGGCTCTGCCCTACCTTTACTGCCCCCCAATCTCTTCTCTAATATCTCTGGAACAGTTCCTGCCTCACGCTGGGGACCGCATCTTGATCACGGGGGCAGCTGACTCCAAGGTGCATGTCCATGACCTGACAGTAAAGGAGACGATTCACATGTTTGGAGACCACACAAACCGGGTGAAACGCATTGCCACGGCCCCAATGTGGCCCAACACATTTTGGAGTGCCGCTGAGGATGGGCTTATCCGGTAAGAGCCAAGGCATCAAGTGGGCCCGGTGTTCCCTGCTGCCCCATCCCACCTGCCCATACTACTTCCTTCTATAGGTGTGGCTCCTTCCTGTCAGCAGAGTTCCAGTCTCATTTGTCTGCCTAGGCCAGTTGTCTGTATACAAGCTCAGCTGGGAATATACACTTACCCCACCCTCACCTTCCCCCTCTTACTCTCTTCTGCCCTACAGCCAGGCCCACTGGCCATCTCACCACCTCAAATGCCTCCTCTAGGCTTTCGCACTTGCTGTTCCTCTGCCTGTAATTTTCTGCCCCAAGCCCTTCCCATGTCTGACTCTTTTTCACCCTAAGGATATCAGTATGAGAGTCATCTCTTCAGAATCACCTTCTCTGATCACCCCATTTAAAGCAGACCCAACATTATTCTTTGTCTCAGCACACTAATCATATCCTCTGTAACTCTAACCACCATCCATAGTTATTTTATTTGCTTTTTTATCTGATTGCCCACTGGATAGTAAACTCCCTTAGAACATCTCCATGTCTGTCTAGTTCTTGCTTGTATCCTTAGAGCCCAGCACAGTGCCTGGCATATAGAGGCACTTAATACAGTTGGTCAGTGGGCATATACCTGGGAGAGGGAGAGCCAGCTGGAAATGGTAAGGTGGGCTGTCGTCTTTGCCTCTGTTTACCTTCAGATGTGACCTTAGAAGTTGTTCTTTATCTCCCCAAACTGCTATAATTGCCTCCCTTGTGTCCCACAGGACTTCGTACACTCTTCCCTATTATGAAATAGGGGAAGTATCTAAGTTATCTATAAAATACAACACAGTAGTGAGAAGCAGGGCACTGGAGTCAGACAAACCTGGGGTCAGGTCCTTGCTTTTGTCACTTAGTGTTTGACTGGGGAAAGTTTCTTAACCACAGAATCTCAGTTTTTTTACCTGTAAAATGGGAATAATCATAATATCTCCCTCGTTGGCTTGAGTGTTAAAATTGAGATAGTACATGTAAAACCTTAGTATAATACTTAGAAGACAGAAAGCACTTGGCCAGTGATAGGCCAGACCGTATGTTGTACTTGTTGACCTTGACTGACCACACTGTGCCGAGACCAGCTAGTAGAAGCTGAGCATCCAGGGAATTGGGTAGGATCCTAACCACTTAGGCACAGTCAGGGAAGGTACCCTAGTGGAATGTGACGGCCCTAAAGTGGGCCTTCCAGAATAGTCAGGATTTGGATGGCCAGGGAAAGCAGAGAAGACTCATTGGATTAAGCAGAGTTCGTAAAACCAAAATGAAACCAAACCCGTTGCCGTCAAGTCAATTCTGACTCGTAGTGACCCTATAGGACAGAGTAGAATTGCCTCATGGGGTTGCCAAGGAGTGGCTGGTGGATTCGAACTGCCAACGTTTTGGTTAGCAGCCGTAGCTCTTCACCACTGTGCCACCTGGGCTCCAGACTTCATGAAGGCAGGGATAAATGTGGCATACACAGGATAAGAAGCTGTGTAGTTGTAATTACCCAGGTTTGGAAACCTGGGGAATAAGGTTGGAGAGATGTGTGAAACCAGGCCTTGAAAACCAGACTGAGGAGTTTGGACCTCATGCTAAAAGTAGTGAGGGATCTCTACAATTTTTTGAGCAAAAGAGTAGTGTTTTAATATTTTAGGAAGAGCAATCTGGTGAGGATGACTGAGAAAGACAAGGTGAACAGTGAAGAGATTATTGCAGAGTAGGGGTACAGAGTTTTGGTTGAGGGTGATGAAATAATTTGGAAACGGATCATGGTGACGGTTGCACAACGTGGTGAAAGCAGTTAATGTCACTGAATTGTTAAAATGGTGGAAATGGCAAATGTTTTGTTATGTATATTTCACCGCAATAAAATTTTTTAAGAAGAGATTATCACAGAAGTCTAGGCAAGAGGTGGGTGAGTGCATGAGTGATGGCCTTCCCCCGTTTCTGAATGTACCTGTGTATTGGCAGCAAAAAAGTGGCAGGACTCACAGTTTGCCGCTTCTGCTGCTGGTCAGACTTTGTGGCGATACCTTTACCACCTGGATGGGCCTGTGTCTTGTCAGAGAGCAGGTATGGTTGGGCTTCCCTCGGTGCTGTGAGTTTCTAGGTGCTGTTGGGTGATCTCCACATTCTCTTTTCTGTCACCTCCATACTTCCTTTGTGTCGTAAACTAGATTAGGAAGCAGCAGAGCAGAGTGGCTAAAAATGCAGTCTCAGGAATCTATCCCAGCTCTGCCCTCACTAGCTATGTCTTCCTGGGCAGGTTATTTAACTTTTTTGACTCTTGATGTTCTGATGGCACCTAAGGATGGTGTGCCATTGAATTCGGTGATAATATGTGAAACAGGGACAGTAATGGACACAAAGCAAGTTTTCACCAAGTGAAATGGTAATCAATAGTAGTAGTAGTACCAGTAGCGATAATACTGACATCTGTTTAGTATCTACCATAAGGGATTATGTGAGGACAAAACAATGTATGAGAAGCCATATACAGTTCCTGCCCTGGTGGCACAGTGGTTAACGAGCTTGGTTGCTAACCAAAGTGTCAGCAGTTCGAATCCACCAGCTGTTCCTTCCAAACCCTGTGGAGCAATTCGACTCTGTCCTGTAGGGTTGCTATGAGTCAGAATTGACACAACGGCAACAGGTAAACAGTTCTGGCACATAATGCGCACTCAAGAAATAGGAGTGAATTTTACCTTCTTAGGGCTTACAAACAGGTCCAAAGCCCCTCCCTCCATTGCTTGACAAGGCCTTGGCTTCTCCCCTGTCTTCTACCCAAGGACCAATTTCCTTAACTCTGTCCTCTCTCACAGCCAGTATGACCTTCGGGAAAACAGCAAACACTCGGAGGTGCTTATTGACCTGACAGAATACTGTGGCCAGCTTGTGGAGGCCAAATGTCTCACCGTCAACCCCCAGGACAACAACTGCCTGGCAGTAGGGGCCAGTGGGCCCTTCGTGAGGCTGTACGACATTCGCATGATCCATAACCACAGGTATGAATAGCTCAGCCTCCCGTGTGGCAGCCTCCCGCGCGGCAGCCTCCCACCTTGAGACTGGGCTGGGGCCAGGCCAGGACAGTGACTCATGGAGGTGAGCCACTGAGGTCTGCCGCCCCTTTGCCTCACTGCCACGCCCTCTTCTTTTTTTTATTTTATTTATTTTTTATTTCGTGACTAGAAAAAAAATTTAATCTCTGATTTGGAAAGTATGAAAAATGTAATAAAGAAATTACGTGTAATTGTATCACCTAAAGAAATCACTGTGTATAAAATATCCAGCTAGTCCTTTTGCTGTGAGTGCTAAGAGTGTTTGTACAGAGTTACACATGTAGTTTTTTCACATATTTAATTCTATTCTTTTTTTTTTTTTTTAGCAAAAGTAGAACATACTCAGAATCCCCACAGAAGTCCCAGAACTGAGCAGCTCCTCCAGCCTGGGCTTTTAATGGACTCTTGGGACAGAAGCAGGAATGTCTGGCCTGCTTTCCTTTTGTTTGTGCGTTTTGAGGGACAGCAGCTGCTCTCATACACTATATGACTTGGAGGGGGCATTGAGCCTCAGCTTTCTCATCTGTAAAATGGGGATAATAGGGTGGTCCTGAGGACCAAGACAGGTTACAGGAGCTACTCTGTAAAGCACTGTGATGTATGTGTCCACAGCTGTCTAGTTAGTGGACCTTTGTTCACGTAAAGAAGGAAGGTACCTCCTTTATCTCCCAGGGGTACAAACTTAGGTTTTCCTCTGGGGAGTGTGGTCTTATTTAGCTAGGGGTCGTGCCAGGGTTTGTAACCTATATGGTTTACCTTTCTATCAGAAAGAGCATGAAGCAGAGCCCTTCAGCAGGTGTGCACACCTTCTGTGACCGGCAGAAGCCCCTTCCGGATGGTGCAGCCCAGTATTACGTAGCAGGTAGGGCTCACCCACTCTGGCCCCAAACTCTTGGCTACATCCTTGACTCATTCTGGGGCAGTTCAGGGAGGCAGCACAGCATGGTGGTCAAGAGCAAGGGTTAAACAATCAGACAGACCTGAGTTTTAATCATGGCTCTGCCATTGACCAACTATGTGACCTTTGGCAAATTACTTAACTTTGCTAAGCCTTAGTTTCTTTTCTGTAAAATGGGGTTGTAATGACTAAATGAGATAAAACATGTAAAGCAATTGGCCCAGGGCATATATAAGGGCTCAGTATTTGTAGCTGCTATTGTGATCAAGATTATCGCTATCATCATCAATAAAGCTGACTTCATACAGCCCTCTGCCCCTTGGTGGGGACTGGGATTCTCACAGTAGGGTGGACGGGCTGCTTGCTCCTTGCAGGTCACCTGCCAGTGAAGCTGCCTGACTACAACAACCGTCTGAGAGTGCTGGTCGCCACCTACGTGACCTTCAGCCCCAATGGCACAGAGCTGCTGGTCAACATGGGAGGGGAGCAGGTAGGTATGGCTGCCAGGGGTGGCTCTGGCTCACCACCAACCTGTATCTAGCACCCAGGGCTATGCACCCCACCTCCACTGCCATGAGGTAGACAAGAAGCAACGGTTTGTACATTCACATTACTGTGAAATGTGGGAGTGACATTGCATTATTGGGATTCCCAGAGAGCTGCCCTGGCCTGGTCTTGTTTTTTTTAATGCTGGCTTACTGTTTATTAGCTCTGCACTATGACTTTGAGCAAGTCTCTTTATTTTTCTGAGCCTCAGTTTCCTTATCTCTAAAATGGTATTACCATCAGAGAAAAAATGTCTGTGACATACCCAGCATACAGTGCCTGGCATATGTTCGGTGCTTATTAAATGGTAGCACTTGATAGTGGTGGTTATGAATAAAGCGGAACAAAGCAGACTTTAATCTTGTTTTACACCCCTGACAGTGATAGATACGCAGGTACAGGTCTCCCAAGTTAGAAGGCGTAGGAGAGTTGATATAAAAGCGCCTGCATCTTCCTGTGGACAGGAGAGTCCCGACCATCTGAGTTTCAGCTCCTGTGTCTGGACATTGCCCAGGGCTGAGAGAGAACCTAGGAGGGAATCCCTGGGGCTCAAAGCCTGTAGCCAGGCTGTGGTTTAGGACCAGCTCTGGGAAGTGCTCTTGGATAATGGAGGTTGCTAAACCTTCTGCTGGTGTCCTTTCAGTCAGGATATTTAGTCGTTTACTTTACACACACTTACTGAGCACTTACTCTGGGACTGAACAAGGGGGACAAATGTGAACTATGGTCTACCCCAGGCTGCCAGGCAAGTGAAACAGTTGGTGACATTACAAAGGTGTAATATATGAAAGAAATGGGCTGGAGAATAGATAAGAGCCTGAGTTCAGAATAGAGTTCCAGCTTCACCGAGCCGAGCTATCCACTGGTCTGAAGGCAGCACAGGGATCAGAGGAGAGGCAGCCTAGCACAGTGGTCAGGAGCCAGGATCTGGTATCACACAGACCTGAGTTTGGGTCCTGGTTGTGCCACATGCTGCTTCTATGACTCTGGATAAATTACTTAAACTCTTTATCTATAAAAGTGGGTGAAGATAATGTGCCTTTCTATGGGGTGGTTTCTGGGATGAAATAAGTTGCATAAAGCACTTAACAGCTCTTGGGACAAAGTAAGTGTTCAATAAATGTTAATTCATGATAAATAATACATATTTACTGAGAGAAGTGATGAGGAGTGTTACCTTGGGCAAGTCACTCCCCCTCTGAGGCATCAGTTTTCCCATCTGTAAAATGAGGCATTTGGTTTTGTGACCTCTGAGGACCTTTCCAACTTAAACATGCGATTCTAGTTAATGACGGTATTTCAAGCAAGGATTTGGGCAGATCAGATACCCAGAAGCTGGAAAGGTTTTCCTGCCTGAGGTTTGCTCCCTGGAAACCCCTCCTGTCCTGCCTTGGTGGCCCAGAAGCCCCTGGTTCCATGCTCAATACTTGCTGTGTTCTAAGACTCTGGCTCTTAAGAGCCGCCAAAGCTGTGCTAGTGGTCCAACCACATTCTTATCTCACAGCCTCCGTCTTTTTTCCTGACCCCTCAACTCTAGGTCTATTTGTTTGACCTGACGTATAAGCAGCGGCCATACACCTTCCTCTTGCCTAGAAAATGCCACTCGTCAGGGGGTAAGTTTGGGGCTTAGGGTATCTTTGTTGATGTGAGGTTGGGGAGCCTGGATGTGTACCACCTCTGCTGAGAAGCCTGCCCCTTACCCTGAACTCTGACTGTGATCTTAAAAAAAAGGATAGATTCTCGGAAACAACGCTGTCTGTACAGTAAGAAGGAAGATAATAACAGGCCAGTGAGATCTGTCAAAGGGGTTTGCATCACAACCATTTTCATTTCCCTCTGAAAAGACAGGTTCTTTCCATGGCTTACTCTTGAGGGCCTGAAGCAGTTGCCCTTCCCCTTCTCTGCCCAGCTCAGTCTCCTCCCTGACTTCTTCCTAGGACCTATAGTTATTTTAGGCACCCCCTCACCCCCCCACCCCCAGCTAAGGATAATGACAAGTAGAAGCTGTGTCCCTTGCCAGCCAGCAGAGGGCGCACAGGCTTCTCTTTATGCCATCGCCTTATTGTCAGAACCTGCTTTCTGGGAATGGATCTTACCCATAGAGAATAGCCCTACAGTGGAACCAACACCCTGTGATGGAAGCAGGAGGGCTGCCGAGGGGGATGTGTGGACTCCTCATGAGCTGTTGCTGTTCCTTTCTCCTCACCCTCTGCCAGAAGTCCAGAATGGCAAAATGTCTACCAACGGTGTATCCAATGGTGTGTCCAATGGCCTGCACCTTCACAGCAATGGCTTCCGGCTTCCGGAAAATAGAGGACATATCAGGTGAGGCCAGCCTGACTTGTGCAGCCTCCTGGCTCCAATTACACCGTATGGATTGGAGAGAGGGGCATGTCCTGTAAGCCCCTGTCTAGGCACGCCTCCCAGGGGGTGGGGAGTGGAGAGGCTTCTAGAAAGTGACTAGTACTCCCAATGTGCTTCTGCCTGGCAGGACCCCAGTCGTTCTCAGACTGAAGCTCTGGTCCCTTGGCACCAGTAGCTAGGGTCAGGGCCCAGGGGCTAGCTGCCCCTGAGCTCTGAACACTCTCCAAAAGGGGTTTCACACAGATGCCCCCTCCCCATTGTATTATTTTCCATCCCATACACATATTCTTGCCAGGCCCTGTGCTGGGCTTTGGATATAGGAATGATTCAGAGTGCTCAAATTCTCTAGCACTTGAAAGAAACAGAGAATTCTCTAGAAAGACCCATAGGAGAAAGTTGGTGATCATAAGGTTCAGCTCAGCATGGAGGCAGGTGGCTGGGACAGGTGGTATCAGCTACTGTCATGCCCAGGAGTTTGATTAAGAATTGCCTTAAACTTGTCCAAGGCAGTTTTATTTCTGCCCCTCTGTTTTTTCTCCGGCCCCATTGGCCAGAGTACCTAGAATTATGTCTATTACTTATCACAGTAACCTAAGCCAGGGACAGCAGTGGTCCCCTCTTTTAGAGGGCAGTGTAGATCCCAAGAGCCAAGAAAACCTGGATGGCCCTCAGGCAGAGGCTCCAGACTTGCTCAGGCTACCCTAACCTTCCTTAGCTGCCCTAACTTGGCTCTGCTTCCTCCACAGCCCCCAGGTAGAGCTGCCTCCATATCTGGAGCGTGTGAAACAGCAAGCCAATGAGGCTTTTGCTTGCCAGCAGTGGACCCAGGCAATTCAGCTTTACAGCAAGGCTGTGCAGAAGGCCCCTCACAACGCCATGCTCTACGGGAACCGAGCTGCTGCCTACATGAAACGCAAGTGGTGAGTGGACTCTGCAGAGCAGGCCTAGGCCCAGGACGGGGTTGAAGCTACTGGACCAAAAGGCAGTGGGCTGATAGAGCTGAAGTTGCTGAGGCATCCAGGGAGGGTAGCAGTAACACTCTGCTGCCACTTAGGGTTTCTTGGGCCCGCCCAGGCCCCTCCTTCCTGCCTCCAGGCTGAAGCGGGTAGGTACCTAACCCATTAGTCAGAAAGTGTCAAGTACCGAGGAAGCTCACAGTTAAATGAAACAGAGACGTGTTCACAAGTAGCCCCAACATGGTCCTGAGGCCATTGGGAAGTAGGAGTTGAGTGAATGTTTGGTAATTCCAGCTGTAGTAGAATTGGGCCTTAAATTGGTCATTGAAGGAGTAGCGGAATTTCACGAGGTGGAAATGAGGAGTTTGAAATTCAGCTGGTATCTACCTGAAATGATCCTGCAGCTCCTTGTCCCTGGGGCTTGCTTTCTCATGCTCTTAGACACTTTGGACCAAGCACAAACAAGATCCTCGAGGTCTGAAGCTGGCTGTGGGTCATGCTGGGGTGTGGTGGCTGGTGGTAAAGGAATGGGTTCATATCCTGAAGAGACCCTCATCTTTGAAGGGTATCAGGGCCCCAGCCCTTCTGCCTGCAGCACCAGCAGGCAGGCAGGCAGGCAGGCAGACCCCCATCCCCCAGGCAGGGCCAGGACTAGAGATGGATAGAGCTGGGCCCACAGCCATTTCTGCTCCGTCTGGCATCCGTCCGCTCTGCCCAGACAGACAGGACAGCTGGTGTGCCATCGTCTGGCTGCAACCAGGCAGGCCAAAGAGGGAAGCTTTAAGAAACCCACTCAAGTCAGCAGGGATAGTGGGTGGGGGTTTGGGAAGATGCTACCCCTGCAGGCCTTAGCCCAGGCATCAGAAGCTTGCCAAGGGCTCAGGTGCAGCCAAACCCAGGAGATGACTGCTTTGGGGCCGTCTTAAGTGTTTCGCCTCTCTGTCCCAACAGTTGGCTAGAATGGTGTGATCCTCATCTAGGCTCTAGCCTGCAAGCTCAGCTTCACTCCTGCATCGTTGCTGAGAGAAGCTGACGATTTCCCAATTCATGTGTGCGTGTTCTCTGAACTCCTGCTATGTGCTAGGGACACAAAGTTCTGTCACTCTGGGTTTCTATGCTCCAGAGCACCCAGCCTGCAGACAGGGGATAAAGACACGGACAGAAATCAGGATAAAAGAGGCAGGAAGCAGTATATCTTGTGAGTGGTTCAGGTAGAGTGCTGTGGGCGTTAAGAAAAGTTGGGTCGCTTTAGCTGGGGATCAGCAAAGCATCAAGAAGATGTAGTGTCTGAATGGGCTTTAAGTGTGGGCAGGCTTAGACAAGGAGACGAGATGGGAGAGGACTGTGGGGGGAGGGACATTCCAGGGATATGAAACCGTATGAACAAAGGCATGGGGGTGGGGGACTGACTGAAGAGCTTGTTTGCAGAACAACAGATCCATTTGGCTGGAGCAGAGGGTTCAGGAAGGGACTGGCAGGAGATGAGTCTGTGAGGTAGCCCGGGGCCTGCCTGGGAAGGGCTTGGAATGCCGAGCGATGGCGTTTGGCCTCGATTCAGCGGATGACGGGCAGCTACCGAAGAGTTGAACAGGAGAGGGCTGGGATGAGGCCTGTCCTTTCAGGGAGATTGATCTGGCAGCGAGTCTAGGATGGGTGAGCCCTGGGGCCAGCCTGCTCTCTCACCATCCCCGCATGCCTGCCAGCGACCCCTAGAATGTCACATCCTGTCCCAGGCCAGCCTCCCCAGGGCTGCCATCTGTTCCTGGACGCAGCGGGAGCTGTCACCCCTGGCTCCTGGCTGGTCTCCGCTCGACTCCCTGTCCCCGGGAGCTGTGAGGGGCACCTTGCGAGCAGTAATTGGGTTTCCAAGCAGCGCCTGCTTCTTCGTCACAGCCACTCATTCTGACGCAGCCCACACCATTGAAGCCACTCTGCCCCACCTGCCCCCACACTGTCCAAGCTGTCTGTTCGTGGTATCAGCATGGCTGCTCCAAGGGCTGATGCTGTAGGAAAGGAAGGTCAGGAGGAACTTTGCCATGTCACTCCTGCTATGCAGGGGCCTTGTGACCTGTGCCCTTGGTGAAAGGACCATTGGCTCTAGGGAGTGCTCCTTGGCACAGTTAGGTCTTAGGCCCACCCCCAAACCATCAGGAATAAACAAACAAAAAAAATGAGTTTCCAAAGGGAAATCAGTTTCCAAAGTGGCTCCTGTAAGCTGCCTGGCTCTCCAGAAGAGAGGCAGGGGCCGGTCTAGGGGTGCTGGGGGAATGTGTATCCTATATTCTGGCACAGGGTGGGAGAAGAGGGGCTTCTTCTTTGACCTCCTCCCCACTCCCCCCACCCCCCACAAAAAAACAAACACTCCCCCTTCCCTTCATCCATGCTTCCAGAGGTTGAGAAGTAAGTAGAGCTCCTGGCCTTCACATCCCCTCTTGCCATCAGCTTCGAGAGAGCCGACTCTACCAGACGTCAGGCTCCAGCCCCGGGAGGTAGAGGCCACAGCTGCTGTGGATCAGTCAGCCAGGACAGACGGGGGTCTGGCTGAGGGCTTGCTGCCTGCTGGTCAGACCCTGAGTCCCCAGCCTGGCACTTCTGGTTTCCCCAGGCCACAGAACTGTCCATGAGGGCCCCCTGCCTTGGACATGGCTTTGAAGGCCAGCCGGGGGGATTTGATGAGGTGGATGGAGGAAGAGAGAAGGCGGGCTTGGGGAGCCTGAGGTGGGCAAGATGCCAGGCCTTCTGCTGCAGAGCTGCGTGTGCTTGGGGCGAGTGAGTGCACAGTTGCACTCTGTGCCCAGCAGAGGGCATTCCAACACCGGTTTTTGCCAGCCCCCAAACCCTAAAGTGGAAACCCTGGTGGTTAACTGCTATGACTGCTAACCAAAAGGTCAGCAGTTCAAATCCACCAGGCACTCCTTGGAAACTCTATGGGGCAGTTCTATGCTTTCTTATAGGGTCACTATGAGTCAGAATAGACTCAACAGCAACGGGTTTAAACCCTAAAGTGTCCTGGCTTGCCTCCTTAACACTCTGTAGTTCCTGGGGAAGGACTCCAGGGCTGAGCCAGGATTCTCTGCATCCCCAAGTTCCCTTACCCTGAGATCTGTCAGAGGTGGGCTGAGGTGACCACAGGCAAAAGAGGAGACTGAGTGGGGACCCCTTGCTTGCCATGTGGCTCCACACCAAACCACGCTCTCCTGCCTTCCTAGGGATGGTGACCACTACGACGCTCTGAGGGACTGCCTCAAGGCCATCTCCCTAAACCCGTGCCATCTGAAGGCACATTTCCGCCTGGCCCGCTGCCTCTTTGAGCTCAAGTATGTGGCTGAGGCCCTGGAGTGCCTGGACGACTTCAAAGGGAAGTTCCCGGAGCAGGCCCACAGCAGTGCTTGTGATGCACTGGGCCGCGACATCACGGCTGCCCTCTTCTCCAAAAATGATGGTGGTGAGTGGGCAATGAGGAGGGGTTGCTGCCACTCTATTTGAAGTGCTGCCGGACGTTCTGGAGAGAACATGGTTCTGGGAATGGAGAAACCTAGGTTCAGATGCTGACTCAGAAACCATGTGCTCTTGGGACAGTCACTTGGTCTCTTCAAGACTTACTTTCCTCATCTGAAAAGAGGAATGATAGCACCTCCCATTCAGAGTTCCTATTGAGGATTAGCAATAACATGTTTAAAGTACCTGCTATAGTGATAGGTACTCAGGATAGGAGGAAGCTGAGCCCAAACAGGCCACAGTGGGTGTCAGTTGAGCATTTGCACCTGCGCATCGACAGAACCTTGGCCCCTCACTTGGCCATCTGAGTAAGGGGCAGCAGCTGGTCACCAAGCTTGTTCTAGTTTGCATAAGTGGCACTGCACAGGGTGGTAGAAGTGCCTCAGTCATGGGGCACAGAGCCTCAGTTCTGCCATGTGGTAGCTGTGTGACCTCGAGAAAAGCACAGCCTCCCTGAACCCACTGCCTTACCTGCAGAAAGAGCATATGAAGCCCCTCTCACCCCAGCTCACCTCTGTAGTGTTGCAGAGAGCTGGGTAGTTGTAGTGTGGCTTATGGCAGACGTGATCCTCACCTCTCCCCTTTGCAATTTGCTAACCACATGATTGATTCGTTTGTTTAATGAATAGTTATCAAGTACTCACCATATGCCAGGCACTGTGCTGGGCCCTGGGAATACAGCTGTGAACAAGTCAGCCATGATTTCTGTGTTCATGGAATTTATAGCCTAGTGAAGGACCTGAGAGGTGGAGGAAAAACAGTGTGACGAGTGCTGTGGGGATTTAAGACAGTATAGGTATATGGGGGAAGGGTTGATGGCAGAGACATTTAAGTTGAGGTCTGAAGGATGAGGACGAAGAGCTAACTAGGTACAAAGTGTGGCTGTAGGAGGTAGAGTTCCCAGCAGTGGAACCAGAGGTTCCCAGCATGTGCAAAGGCCCTGAAGCAGGAAGTAGCAGGCACTTTTAAGGAGCTGAGAAAGGCGGTGTGGTTTTTACCCAAGTCACTTAACCGTCAGTACTTCAGTTGGGATCCATGACAACTTGTCTTCCAGAAAGTAAGGGCTTAGATCTTACTGCCATAAGAGTTATGATTCTTTTTAGAAAAAATCATTCATTCAAGGCTGTGTCTGCCAGTCCCTCACCCTTCCCTCCCTGCTCTGACCTCCACAGAAACAGCTTGAGCCTACACATCCCTGGAGCCCTGGGGCCTTTACCCAGGAACCTGAGCAAAGCCCGCCTGGCATTAGAGGGCTCCCCCGAACATCCTCAGGGGCCAGATCCAAAGATGCTTCTTCCCCACACCCTTTTCCTAGTTTTCCAGGGTAGGAGTAGAGTACGTGGGCAGGAAGAAGTTAGGGGGTGGGGTGGGCAAGGGACAGGACTTTCACTTTTCCTTGATCTCTGCCTCTAGAAGAGAAGAAGGGAGCTGGTGGTGGTGGCCCGGTCCGCCTCCGCAGCACAAGCCGCAAGGACTCCATCTCAGAGGATGAAATGGTGCTGCGGGAGCGAAGCTACGACTATCAGTTCCGCTACTGTGGCCACTGCAACACCACCACGGACATCAAGGAGGCCAATTTCTTTGGCAGGTATGAGGCCCTGGAAGGGAGGGAGGGGCACAGCCCAGTCGGCAGCAGGAGGTTGGAGGGTGTGGTGTGGGGGTATAGTGCTTTTAGAAAACTCTCAGATCCCAGCTGTGCCTCTGTGCCCCTAAGCAAATGGTTTCACCTCTGTCAGCCTCAGCTTCTTCACCTGTAAAATGCCATTAGCCATACCCATTTGTGGGGCTGTAATGAGGACTAATGAGATAATGAAAGTAAAGCATCCAGCACAGTGCTTGCTGCCTCCTCCGTCTGTCTCCCTTTGCCAGAGCTTGGTTTATCTGGATGCTTGGAACCTGCCTCTGCCAGGGGTATAAGTCACAAGCCCTCAGTGTCTCGGATACTGTCACCCTCCACTCTCCTTTGTAGACGTTTGGACTTTCTTTGGGTGAATGAGACACATGAACATGAATCAAGGGCCTCTTGAAATGTCACGGTGCATGTGGGACAGATGTACAGTAGGATTTGGAGGTCTGGATCCAGGAAGACTAGGCCTTCTCAGGGAATGCTTAGATGAGGTGTTCCCAGAGGCCTAAGAGATGGAAGACCTGCTCCTGGCACCCAGCAAGGTTATGGTGTACTTTGGCGGGGGAGAGTATCTTGGAGGGACCCAGGTGGCCCCTGACCCTGGGTTTAAGGGAATAGTGAATGGGGCTCTGCAGTGTGGAGAGGATTATCGTGTGCTTTGGAGTTCTCAGTCAAGTGAAGACCCCAGAGTATGGGGGCCTGAGTGGCTCCAGACTTCCCTGTTCCTCCCTGCCCTAAGCCGTGCAGCCTGTACTTGAGGCTGTAGGGCAGTATCCACCCCACCTGACCTCCTTGCCCTTTGCCCCCCTGCCAGCAACGCTCAGTACATCATCAGTGGCTCTGACGATGGCTCCTTCTTCATCTGGGAAAAAGAGACCACCAACCTGGTCCGCGTGCTTCAGGGAGATGAATCCATTGTCAACTGCCTGCAGCCACACCCCAGCTACTGCTTCCTGGCCACCAGCGGCATTGACCCTGTCGTGCGGCTCTGGAATCCCCGGCCAGAGGTAAGGGTGCAGGCGAGGTGGCTGAAGCCAGGCACAGAGGAGGGTAGAGACCCTGTGCAAGGCCTCTGCCTGGTCTTGTGAGAGCTGGGGAGGGAGATGAGTCAGGCAGAGGCTTGAAGTTGCTGGCATGAGTAGCTCTTACCCTAGAGCTCCAGGCTGTGTCATGGTGGGAGCTATCAGGTTCTGAAAGCTCCAAATGCACTAGAGCAAGAGTGGGCTCCTGCCCTCTGGGAGCATATCCTTGAGCTAGCTGTAAAGATGAGACTCACACTTGGGAAACCATAAGCAAGGACAAGGGATGCAGGAGGCCAGAGAAGGGAGCCAGACCAGCTCTACCACTGCCTCATGAAAAGGGTCCCTCAGAGGCTCTTGGGTACCCTTCCCCCGCATGCTGTGTGTGTGCCCCCAGAAGCTGTGCCTCAGTCATACGGGCGGTATGCAGGCTTTGGGGTCTGACAGACCCCCTCACTCACCCGGGTTTATCATCTGTACTCTGGAAGTAGAAATGACAGCACCACCTCAAAAGGTTGCTTTAAGGATTAAAGAAATGATGGCTATGGAGTGTCCGACCCAGAGGGACACTCAGAACAGTGTGATTCCTTCCACTGCCTCTGTCCTACCCCATCCCCCTTCTCAGCTGCCAAAACAGAAGTCAGATGGTGGGCATCTGATCCCAGAGGTAATTTGCCATGACTTTTAAAAAGAGAATTCTACACGACTCTCCATTGAAGGGAGAGGAAAAAATAAATAAAGAAAAGGTAGTTGGATTTGACAGTGCCAACAGAACCGAGTTGCCCCCCATCCCGTATATCCCAGTATGTGCGCCCCTCAACATATCCTGGTATGTGTGCCCTCGAGGTGTCCCGTTGTGTGTGCTCTCCCTCATATATATCCATGTGTGGTTCCCCCCATACTTATAACCCAGTGTGGTCCTTTGGTGTGTCCCCCTCATGGATATCCTGGTGTGGTGTGTCTCCCGATGTATATCCCAGTATGTGAGTTCCTCTCCCCCCATATACACCCCTGGTGTGCACATCCCCTCCATATTTATCACCTAGCCTGGGTTCCCCCTCCGCAGTATATCCCAGCGCGTGTGCCTCTCCATATGCCCTGGTGTCCCCCCACATGCCTTCTCTTCCCCTCACTCTCACAGAGTGAAGACCTTACAGGCCGAGTTGTGGAGGACATGGAGGGTGCTTCGCAGGCCAACCAGCGGCGCATGAATGCGGACCCCCTGGAGGTGATGCTGCTCAACATGGGCTACCGGATCACAGGCCTGAGCAGTGGGGGTGCTGGGGCCTCTGACGATGAGGACAGCTCCGAGGGCCAGGTGCAGTGCCGGCCCAGCTAGACCCTCCTAGCCCCGGTCCCCAGCCCCTGCTACTGGCTGGACCCTCTGCCCTGGGCAGGAGGTCAGGGTGTTCTGTTTTGGTTTGTCTCCCCACCACCTCCCCAGTTTTTTCATTTCCCTTGTTTTGTTTGTTAGTTTCGCATTGGGGATGGGGGTTACTACAACTTGCTGGCTTTCAGATTGGGCTGATTGCCCCTTGACTGTCGTCAGCCTGGAGTGGAAGACCAGGAGAGGAAGCCCCACCGTGTGGCCCCCACCTCCTGCTTCCATGTCCCTGGAGGGCTCTGACCTGTCTCAAAACCCCCTCTGCCTCAGGTGGGGAGGCAAGGGCTGACACTGTCTGCAAGGACTGCCCTGTCCTCCAGTTGGCAGCAGGAAGGGCTAGCCTTGACCTGTTGACGCTCTTCCTCCCCACCTGGCAGACAAGGCTTGCTCCCATGTGGTCTTCAGGGAAGGTTCTGAAAAGGGATAGGGTCCTACCCTCCCTCCAGAGCCACCAGTGTGGGGTGGAAGCAGAAGGGAGCATGGGAGCCCTGGCGTGGGCCAGGCCAGACCACCTGCCCTGGTCCCAGAAGAGCATCCTTGCCCTCCCCACCCCTGCACCCTAGCACTGGCCCTGGGCCCTGTGCCCTGCGCCCGCTCTCACTGGCCACCTCTGGGGGCTCAGCCTTTCCCAAGGGCCCTGGCAGAGGTGGGGCACTGCATCATACCCCACCCATCCATGCCAGCCCTTCCACACTACGGCCACTCTCTTCCTGGCCACTCTCCTCCTGGGGGCTCCTCGGCCTCACTGTGACCTTTCTGCCAGAGCTCCCAGCCAGGCCTACTCTTGCTGAGGCGGCGCTCCCTGCTAAGGGCCCTTTCCTGCTCTTTCTGCCCTCCCTCCCACCCCTTACGCTGAGCCGCCACAAAGACCAAAGAAGTGATGGCTTTTCTCTGTCCCCTGCTGCTCTGGGGGGAGGGGGGTGGGTCTCCTGAGCCACACAGATGGGAAAGTCCCCAGCTTGATCCCCTCCCTCCTCAGCAGCCCAAGCTTTACACTGGATGCAGTGGTCACTCCACCACTCACCAATCCTCCCCTTCTCTCGGCCCCCTTGGCTCTCAGCTCTGGAGCTGCTCCTGGTCGTAGTTGAATTCATTCTTCCTCCCCTCGCCCTCCCCTCAGTGCTTACTCGGTTCCAGCCCTCCAGCTGCAGCCTCTGGGGAGAAGCAGCCTCTCTTCTTCCCGCCCTCCCCACCACACCAGTCCCAGTCTCTGCCAGGTGCCTCCTCTCAGTCAGGCTTCAGAGCAGCCCTGGAGACAGGAGGACTATGTTAAAAGCTTTTTCACAGTTTTAAGAAGACTGGGGGTGGCGGGGGGAGTTTGAAGGTAGTGGTGGGGGGTCTGGCACCATCTCGTTATTGCTTTAATCCTAGCAACACAGGTGGCAGCTTCTCCTCCATTCTCCCCACCCAGTCTCTCTTCCCACCCCTCTCCCTTCTCGCTTGGTAATGAAGTATATTTATTGGTGAAGGAAACAGCTGCTGCTGCTGCCTCCTGCTGCTGGTTCGTGCTCCCCTGTCTCTTCTCCATGACCTTTCTCTAGCCAGGGAGGAGAGAGTGGGAGTAGTCGGGCTGGGTCCTGGGGCCCGGGGACCAGCCGCAGCCCCTCAGCTTTCCTGTGTGTGAGCCACCTGCCATTCCCTCCCCACCCCTCCCTCCCTCCCTCCCACCCTGCCTCCCTCCCGCCCTCCCGCCCTGCCTGGGCCCTGCAGTGTGGAGAGACACAGAAGCCTTACTGTCCTCTGGGGGCAGGAGCCGAGCCTTTTTGTTGCTCTGCTCCCAGGAGAGTGAGGGTGACGCAATTGATTAAAACCATTTTGTTCTAGGTGTGGCTGGTGGCATTTGTTGGGTTCAAATGGGTCTTGGGACGGGGGTACCTAGCCTTGAGCATGCTGCTGTGCTCCATTCAGCAGAGGCCCGCTGTACCCTCACCTCTATAGCTCTGTGACTTTGAGTCACCACACCCTTCTCCTCTTAGAGGATGAAGAAGGTCTGTCTTTAGCATCACTGTGAGCAGTGGCCACCCAGGGCCAGTGCAGAGCCCAACACTGGTGGCTGTGATTTGCAATAATCAGCTTCACTCTCTGGGCCTGTTTTCTCATCTGTAAAATAAGAGGGTTGGAGTTTCAGTGGTTTTTCAAAATTTTTTGACCAGAACCCAAGCAAGAAATATACATTTTACATTGTGAACCAAGATACTCATATGTATGTATATAATGAACCAAAATTTTACACAATAACACCCTTACTACGTGCTCTATTTATCAATTTGTTTTATTAGGGAAAAAAATACTGGTTGTGACCCACTAAATTGATTTCATAACCTGCAGTTTGATGCCTTGGATTAGATGATATCTTAAACCAGAGGTTCCCAAACTCTCAGCATCCTTAGTGTCTTAGTAATTTTTTCCTGGAGCCCCTAAGCTAAAAGAAATACCTAACGGTTCCACGTGTTAAATAGTTAAGTCCAAACCACTTAATAAGTATCTATGTCCTAACAAGTTAGTTGTTTGGAAAAATAATACACATAAATTGAAAGAAACAATATTTTAATTTCATCCTTAAATAACCACAAGTATTTACTAATGGGGTCTGTGTACCTGTTGAGCACCGCACAGTTTCTCAAACTTACAAATCAGATCGGACACTACCACCCTCATTCCCTGTGCCATGTTGACTTTCACTTGCTTGTCATCAAAACCAGCACCAAAAACCCAGTTTCTCAAAGATGAATATAATCTAAAGGAATGTAGCTCAACCTAATGATGAAACTGAACTACCTTGAGCTAGTACTTCTCTCCGTAGCCAGCAGATGTTAAGTATCTCTCAAATTTAAAATACCATGTTGTGCCCCTGGAGCGCTGGTGGTACAGGTGGTTAAGAACTCAGCTGCTCCTTGGAAACCCTGTGGGGCAGGTCTGCTCTGTCCTATAGGATCCAACTATGAGTCGGAGTCGACAGCAGTGGGTTTGGGTTTTGGTATTGTGCCTCCTGTGAATTTGCTGTGGTGCCCTATGGTGTCTTCATGCACAGTGTGGGAAATATGGTTCGGTCTTGTGGTTCAGTACAGTTTCATTAATGAAACTTTGTGATTCTTCTGTCTGTACCTTTGGAAAAAGCTAGGTGGTCATGCGGGACAGGAGACAGACAGGAAAGAGGCTCTGCCAGAATCACAATAGGTGGTGCTATGAAGCGGCTACTGTGTACAGTTCACCTGGGCTCCCAAACTGAAGGAACTTAAAAGCTTTGCAAAAAAAAAGCTTCTTCAAGAAATGTCCAGACCAGGTAAGGAAGGGACAATGTTCCAGGCCAAGGGAGTAGTGTGTGCAAAGTCCTGGATTCCTTCAGGGGCCCAGAGTGATTCCATTTGGCTGGATTGTAAAGGACGGGATGGCCTATGGATTTGGTCCTGCAGGCACAGAGGAGCCATTGTAAGACCACCAGAGGCTCCCTTTCATTTGGAGTTGGTGTTGCCTTTTTTTTTTTTTAATTAACAGACCTTAAACCAGTTTTAGGTTTACAGAAAATTAAGCAGATAGTACAGCATTCTCATATACTCTCTCTTTCCTCCTCACTGTTCCCCCTATTGTTAACATCTTGCATAAAACCCAAAAACCCATTGCCGTCTAGTCAATTCTAACTAATAATGACCCCATAGGACAAAGCAGAACTGCCCCACAGGGTTTCCAAGGCTGTAAATCTTTATGGAAGAAGACTGCCACGTCTTTCTCCCTGGTGGATTTGAACTGCAGACCTTTTGGTTGGCATCCAAACACTTTAACCACTGCACCACCAAGACTCCTTAGCATCCTGCATAATATGTTTGTTACAACTGATGAACCAATATTGATCTTATTAACATTATTAACTAAAGTCCACAGTTTACATTAGGGCTTATTCTCTGTATAGTATAGTTCTGTGGGTTTTGACAAGTGCATAATGTCATGTGTCCACCATTGCAGTGTCATACAGAATAGTTTCACTGACCTAAAAATGCCCTGTGCTCCACCTGCTCATCCCTGCATTAGCACCCCCCCCCCAAAAAGTGCTTAGGAATAAATCTAACAAAATATGTACAAGGTATATATGAGGAAAACAACTATGATGAAAAAGCAAAGCAAATCAAAATAAATGGAGAGTTATTTCATGTCCATGGATAGGCTCAATATTGTTAAGATGTCAGTTCTTTCCAGCTTGATCTCTAGATTCAGTGCAAATCCCAATCAAAATGCCAGCAAATTATTTTGTGGCTATCAAGAAAGGTATTCTAAAGTTTATATGCAAAGGCAAAAACCCAGAATAGCCAACACAGTACTGAAGAAAAACAGGTCAGAAACTGACACTGCCTGACTTCAAGACTTACTATAATGCTACAGTAATCAAGACAGTGTGGTATTGGTGAAAGAGACAAGTAAATCAGTGGAATGGAATAAAAAGTCCAGAAATAGACCCACACAAACACGGTCAACTGATCTTTGACAAAAGAGCAAGGGCAATTCAACGAAGAAAGGATAGTCTTCTCAACAGATCATGCCAGGACAACTGGACATCCACATGCAAAAGATGTATCTAGACACTGACTTCACCTTTCACAAAAATTAACTCAAAATGGATCATAGACCTAAATGTAAAATAGAAACTATAAAACTAGAAGATAATATAGGAGAAAATCTAGATGAACTTGGGTTTGGCAATGAGTTTTTAGATACAACACCAAAATCTCAATCCATGAAAGAAAAAATTGACAAGTTGAATGTCATTAAAAATTCTGCTCTGCAAAAGACACTGTTAAGAGAATGAAAATACAAGCCACAGACTAGGAAAAAATATTGGCAAAATACATATCTGATGAAGGATTTGTTTCTAAAATATACCAAGAAATAAAAATAAACCTCTTAAAATGCAACAATATGAAAACAAACAAATAGGAGCCACAACCTCCACTAGCCTGGGACCTATAGAAGTAGATGGTACCCAGCAACCACTACCAACCACTCTGACTGGGATCACCATAGAAGGTCCCGGTTAGATTGAGGAAAAAAATGTAGAATAAAACTCAAATTCATAAAAAAGACCAGACTTACTACTGATCCAATGGAGATGGGAGGAACCCCTGAGACTGTGGCCCTTAGACACCTTTCTAACTTGGAACTGAAGCCACTCCCAAAGATCACCTTTTACCCAAATAATAGACAAGTCTATAAAATCAAAACAACACCTATGAGGAAAGTGCTTTTTAGAACAATCATCTATATGAGACCAAAAGGGCAACATCTGCCCAAAAGCAAAGATGAGAAGGCAGGAAGGGGCAGGAAAACCAGATGAATGGTAATGGGGGGAGTGCTGACACATTGCAGGGGTTACAACCAATGTCATGGAACAATTTGTATATAAATTATTGAACGGGAATCTCATTTGCTCTGAAAACCTTCACCTAAAGCACAATAAAGTGTACCAAAAAGAAACCCCCAATTTAAAAATGGGCAAATGATCTGAACAGACACTTCATCAAAGAAGATATACACATAGCAAATATGTGTATTAGGGAACTGCAAATGAAAACAGATACCACCTACACACCTGTTAGAATGGCTAAAACTAAAAACTGACAAATACTATTGCCAGCAAGGATGTGCAGCAACAGGAACTCATTACCGCATTACTGGTGGGAATGGAAAATGGTATAGCCACTTTGGAAGACAATTTAGCAGTTTCTTACAAAGCTTAACAATGTCTTACCGTACAATCCATCAGTTGCGCTTCTAGGTATTTACCCAGAGTTGAAAAATTAGTCCACAAAGAAACCTACACGTTTATAGAATCTTTATTCATAAGTGACATAAACTACAAGTACCCAAGATGTCCTTCAAAAGCTGAATGGATAAACAAACTGGTACACCCATACAATGGAATATTATTTAGTGATAAAAAGAAGTGAGCTATCCAGTCACAAAAAAAAATGAAGGAATCATAAATGCATATTAGTGAAACAAGCCAGTCCGAAAAGCCTACATGCTCTGTGATTCCAACTATATGATATTCCAGAAAAGGCAAAGGTACACAGACAAAAAGATCAGTGGTGGTCCATTTTTAAAGCACTTTCACATTTGTGACTCATCCAATGTTCTCTCACCAGCCCCACTAATAAAGAGGGCGGGGCTCAGATAAGCCTGCACAATGAATGTGTAGCAGAACAGACATTAGGACTTGGGACCCCTGTGTTTGTGGTGGGCAGGTGTGGCCTCAGGAGCCCTGCTGCCTGTGTATGTATTTAGAAGCATGCTAAGATGTGTTTGCAGAGCTTAAAAGGCAATGAGAGCTCAGAACCATGTAGCTCAGAGGTTCTCAGCCCTGGTTGCACATAAGAATCACCTGAAATGCTTTAAAAACTACCAATAACCCCACCCCAGACATTCTGTTTAAATTGGCCTGGGATGGGGCCCAGGCAGCCATAATTTTAAAGCACCCCAGATTCATTCTCCTGTGCAGCCAGAACTGAAAACCACTGGTCTAGCCCTATCTCTACACTGTATAAACTGGGGCAGGCAAAAGGGATCGGCTTGCGTAAGGACCCCCTAGTGAGTTAGAGGAAAAGCCAGGACTGGATCCCTGATCTCAGATCCTAGCCCAATTCTTTAAAAATCATTTTCTTTTAATAAGTCATGATACTTTTTGAGTTCTTCGTATGTACCAAGTACCAGGCCAGGCCTGGGTTAATGAAAATGCAACAGACACAGTTTCTGCCCTCCTGGAGCCTCCAGATTGTCTGGAGAATGTGAAATAGCAAATATGAGGGTTGTGCATGGTTCCTGAATGTTGAATTTCATTTTTAAAACGTCTGAGTCCTTCCCGGTACATTCTGCCATCATTCACTGAGTGCCCTGCCGTGCGCCAGGTTCTATGCCGGGCCTAGGGATACAGCTCTGTCTTGCAGGGGAGGCAGGCTGGAGGAAGGCGTTCTGAGGGGCAGGATGGCAGGTATGAGCCACTCTTGTTCTGCATTCTGCACCCCGCCCGTTTCTTTTATATATATAAAATAGATCTTAGTCCCAAGGAGGCTACAGTTTGCACCTATTATATGGTGATTTACATACTCTCAGGCTGGCCTAGCGGGCAGTGGTAGTTCAGTGGTAGAATTCTCGCCTTCCACATGGGAGACCTGGGCTCGCTTCCTGGCCAATGCACCTCAAACACAGCCACCACCCACCCATAGTAGAGGCTTGTGTGTTGCTATGATGCTGAACAGGTTTCAGTGGAGCTTCTAGACTTCAGGTGGACTTGAAAGAAAGGCCTGCCAGTCTACTTCCAAAATACAAGGCAATGAAAACCTGTGGATCACAATGGTCCAACCCTGTTATGCATGGGGTTGCCATGAGTTGGGCTGACAGCAGCTAACAACAAGACTGGCCCTAAACAGGGCCCTCAGCAGAGACAGTCCAATGTCGGGATTCAGTACTCCAATATATCCTTAAACTTCAGGGAAGTCCCTGAATCTCTCTGGGCTCATTTTCCCCATCTGTAAAATGGGTGTCATGATACCCCGTAATGAGGCTCCAAGTCAGTGAGATCATGTCCACCAGTGCTTTCTGAGCGGTGATGGGGCCTGCAATAGTATGTGTGGTTTTAACTGCTATAATAGTGAACATTGAGCGTTTATTATGGACCAGGCTCTGTTCAAGTGTAGCCTATCAAATGAACCTCACGAAGACCCTGTAAGGTATGATTTATTTTCCATTTCTGAGATGAGGAAACTGATACCCTGACAAGTCAGTTACTTTCCCAAGGTGTGACAGAGCCAAGGTTCAAACCCTGAACTGGCTGGCGGACTCGTGAGTTCACATGTTTAACCATCATGCTTTACTGTCCACTCCTAAATAGGAGAATTAGGTTCTAGTCCTAGCTGTGCTTTCCATGACCCTGGGAAGTTTTCCCCTCTATAAAAGGGACTGGAGAGGGAAATAGCTTTGTGAATACTGTTGTCTAAAGAGTCAGAAGGTCAATTCTGGTCCCCCTCCCCACCACAGAAAGGTTTTGGAACCCCATCCTGGAAGAGGAGGCTTAGTGGAGAGAGGCCCAGTCTCCAGGAGCCAGAGAAGGTAATGATGGCAATACTGAGGGAGCTGAGCAGAAAGGCAGGACACTGCCCTCCCAAAGGTGACACACTTCAGCACACGCTGCAGTTCCACTAACCTGTGACTCTGATGTCCCTGGCTTGACCCTGTTTCTCTGGATTATTGATCGAGGTAATTCTTCCTTAGAGCCCTCAAGGAGACCATCTACGGTCAACAAATAGCTCCAGCAATGTTCCCTGGTGCCGTGCAAGCTACAAGGACCAATAGATCCAGTCAGTCCCCTTCTCAAGGAGTTCACAGTCTCCTGAGGAAGACAGACATGTAAACAGCTAATGCTAATGCAAGTACACATGAATATTCAATAGGTCAAAACACAGGCTTCGTGCTCTGAGAGCAAAGAGGAGCGAACGTTTGCTGGAAACCTTGAGAGGGGGGTGTAGGCAGATAGGGCAAGGGCATTCCCACTGAAGGAATGGTGTGAGCAAAGGCATGGAGGTGTGAAGTGCAGGGCCTGTCCTCTGAAGGTCAACAGCTCAGAGAGGCTACCTCCAAGCAAGTCCCCAGGGTACGAGGACAGATGAGGCTGGAAACAGTGTGAGAACAAACCATGAGGGGCCTTGAATGCTAAGATGAGGCATGGGATGGTTTGAAACAGGAGGCATGTGAGCCCTGAAGACTAGTACACAGGGCCCATTGAGGGGTACCTTGACTTCCACCAAGTGGGAATGTGCCCCAGGGTCACCCTTCAAACAAGAAGCATTTTACCCAGGAAACCTTCTCAGCTTGACAGTTCCAGGCCTGCCATCCTTCCTCCAACCCCATAAGTGGATCCAGATGGTCATTCCTATTCTAGGTTGGTGTCTGTGCTGGGGGCGGGGGGGGGGCGGTATCTCTGATCCCTATCAATCCTGCCCGAAGCCCTCCATAAAAGGAGCTTTTTTCCAGGACCCCGCTGTGAGCTTCTGAGGCTAGAAGAAAGTGTTAGTCTTCGATGGAGATTTCCAATCTGTTTATAGGTGATAAGGTAACACTAGCAGGGGAGACAAGGACACAGACCAGAAAGGCTGTTACATTGGGTGAAAGAACCAAGGTGATACGTGTGTGAGAGGGGCTCCTGTGAGGGGCTGTGGTAGGGGACAAGCCTGGGAAGGAGGCCCCAGAGGAGTCAGAGAAGGAGCTGGCTTGTGCTTCCAGGTAACTGGCCCTTCTCATGGCCCCACTTCTGCAGCTGCCCAGAACAAGGTTAGGATGATGCAGGCCATAGGGAGGGGAGCTGGGGCTCTCTAGTCAGACCTTGGGCCTGAGCACTGTGCCCAGCAACCTCCACAGGTCCTTTAAAAAGGCTTGGGGCACCTAAAGCTAACAAGTGACAAGCTAAGTTGCTTGTCTCTGACTGTAGCCAGCATGTGAAACAACCCGTTGCCGTCCAGTCGATTCTGACTCATAGCGACCCTACAGGACAGAGTAGAACTGCTCCATAGGGTTTCCAAGCAGGGCTGGTGGATTCAAACTGCCGACTTTCTGGTTAACAGCCACTCTCTTAACCACCGCACCACCAAGGCTCCATATGAAAGTCTATAAATATTTGCCATTCATTCAGTTTAACAAATATTAAGCAAATACCACTATATTAGGTATTGGGTTTACAGAAACGAACAAGACAAATATAGTCTCTACCCTCAAAGAGTTTCCAGTCTAGTGGGGGAGTCAAAGAAGACACAGCTACAAATGTGCTATGAAGGAAAAGAACAGGGTGCTCAAAGGGAGATTAACAGGGCCTCTCTAATTTATGTTGAGAGGCAGTGAAAGGCTCTCTGAGAAAGCGACATTTAAGCTGAGACTTGAAGGATGATGAGTCAGCCAGTTTAAGGAGGTGGGGAGAGACATTCTAGGCAGAGGAAATAGTGTGTGCCAAGTCCCTGGGGTATGAGAAAAAGCATGGCACGTAAGGGGAACTGAATAAAGGCCAGGGTGGCTGCAGTGTAGCAAACATATAAGAAAGGAGTAGGGTCCAGATGATGCAGGACCTTGTAGACCATGGAAAGATATCTGTTTTACTCTAAATGCAATGGGAAGTCATGGAAAATTATCAGATTAAATGTGGTATTTGTGTTAGTCCTACTGAATTTGTGGCAGGCCCTGAGAAAGAAACTTACTTTGACTGTTTATTCATCCATACCTATAACAATTGTTTAACGAGCACCCACTTGCCCTGTGCTAGAATTATGGGCTGACAATGATGGTAGAGGGATGTCTAAGGCACAGCCCTCCCCAGGAGCCTGTGGTCCAGAAAAGGAGATTAGATAAGTACAGTGATTGAATCTAGAAGTAACGAAACTTATTCATTCAACAAATATATACCATACATCAATCTAATCCAAGCCCCATGCTGGCTGCTGGCTGCCGCCCTTCAAGGATCACACACTCTACACATGAGTCACAGGGGAAGTACAAACATGCTTAATTTGAGTGAGTTAGAATCACTTTTAGCTGTGATATCTGGAAAGATTTTATAAAATATCCATTCATTTGTTTATTCAATAAATCAATAAACACATAGTGGGCATACGCTCTGCATCAGGAACTGTACTAGCTACTAAGGTCAAGGATCTCAGAGTTCCACAGCAGACACACACATACCAAAAAAGAAAAAATGCATTAAAATATTAGGTGCCAAAAATAGAGGACAGCTTTCCCCAAATCAGTGTTTTGGAAGGATAATTCATTCAATGGAAGACAGACCCTCCCATAAAAGACACAGCTCTCACTTTCTTGAGTGGACTTGTCTGTACCTTTCTCTGGCCGGATTTTTCCCTGCTGCCTTCCCTCCTGCCTCCACCATTGCCCCTCCCCACTCCAGCAGGTCCCCATTTTCTTTGTCTGTCTTGGCATCCTTTAAAAAGCCCAAAGACTCCAAGATTTAAGCCTGACTTCTCCATAAGCCTGTTGTGTGTGATCTCAGAAAATTACTTAACTTCGCTGAGCCTCCGTTTTCCCATTTGTACAATGAAGGGCTCGGATCACATCTAAGGCGTAACTCCAGCCAGGATGATATTCACACCTCCCTGCACACTGTGCTCTGGCGGGCCTTCCTGCCTTTGCACGGCTGCACCCAGCCCCCTCTTCTCCCCCCAACACCACCACCTGGCAAACATCAAGACTCAGCTCAAATATCTTATCTTCCGACAAGTCTCCCGATTCTACACACACACCCACACAATATTTTAGTCTGGCCTTCCTTTTTGCTACCACTACCTTGTGAGAGATTTCAGGATGAAAGGGGCAAGGGAGATAGGAAGACTTGGGTTTGAGCCATGGCCACTCATCTCTCCTATTGAGCCTCAGTTTTTCACTTGTAACTTGGAAAAACTATCTAATTCGCACGTCTAACCAGTTTATGGGGATTAAAGACAATGCCTGTCAAGTGCCTGGCGCCCAAGATACGCTCAATAAATAGCGGCTATACCACCACCACACCTCTTAGAACCCTTCAACGTACTGAATTACAAAGAGCTCTTTGTCGGTCTCCGGCGCTAGACTGCGAGCTGCCTGAGGGGAACCCTTCCGCAGCCTCGCTAAGAAGGGGCATTAAAGGTGGGTAGGGAGGGGGCAAGGCTGGCCGGGCCCAAGGCACGCGGCTCCAATTCCCGGGGGAAGGCTAAGCGAGGCGGACCCAACCTCGTGGAAGTGACGCCACAGAGCGAGCGGCGCCGGAGCAGGCAGGCCTGAGCGGGGCGCGCGCTGCCATGGCGGAAGCGGAAGGGAGTTCTCCGCTCCTGTTGCCGCCGCCGCCGCTCCCGCCCGGGATGGCGGAAGTGGAGGCGCCGACGGCGGCCGAGACGGACATGAAGCAAATCCGCGGCCCGGGTAGTGGCGCCATGGACGTGGAGCGGAGCCGCTTTCCCTACTGCGTGGTGTGGACTCCCATCCCGGTGCTCACGTGAGTCTCCTCCGACGTCAGCCTGGGGACGCGGAGGGCCCGGGGAAAGCCGGGGCCCTCACCGCGTCGTTGGGCGGCCCCGGGCCACGCTCCCGCGCCGACGCGCAGGGGGCCTTCTCCCCGGCCCGGCCCCGGCCCCGGCCCCGGCCCGGCCCAGCCTGCAGAACCCTTGCCACCTGCCCGGCGCCAGTTTCAGCTGACGGATGGGACACGCTCCTCCCCGTCATACACGACACCTGGTCTAGCGGGGGAGAAAGACAATTGTAGACCGGCGGGAACGGGGCTGGCAGGGAAGCTCAGGAGCTGTGAACACACAAAAGAGGAACCCTTTCCTCCGACTGAGGACATCTTCATTCATTCATCGGTTTATCCATTCATTGGGCAGGTGTTTACTGATCACTTACTATACGCAGGACATATGCTGAGTCTGGAAGTGAGAGCGGGAGTTTGGTTGGGACCACACGGCCTCCTGGGATGTCAACGTTAGAAGGGTCCCTAGAGATCTGATGAGGCTGGAAATCACACACCATCTCAGTCGCAAAGCGGGTTTAGGGTGTTTGCTTCCTAGGCCACCTGCCTTCCAGGTGTCTGCCCCCCCAGGCCAGAGTCCTTGCTATGGCAGGAGCCCGTGTCAGGAGAGAAAGCAGATAACTCAGGTACTGCTGCCACCTTTTAGCGAGGAGCTCCCAGGTTGGAGAGCTGGTTTGCCCTCCTGCTTCATCCTTGACAGCTGACAGCAATAACCACTTCTTACAGTGCTGGACGGTTTGCCAACCCCTTTCACACCCATTTTCTGTTAATTTCACAGCCTCTCTCTGATGAAGCTGAGCTTTCAGTACCATTAAGTGTTTTAACCAGGTTCACAAGGCTAATAAGCAAAAAAAAATAAGCAAAGGCACCTAAAATTCAGGCTTCTGACTCCATAACTTGCAGTCTTTTGACTACATCTCATTCCTCCTCGCATGATGGAATATACCCCTTCGATCGAAAACAGCCAAGAGTTGGTATGGAGAAGGGATCATTTTTGGCCCTATATGTTGCTCATCCTAAAATCATTTTAGTTTTTGTATTAAGTTAAAATACTTCTATTGTGTTTTCAAATGCTTATGCATTTTCTTGACAGCATCCAAGTCTGAGTCCTTCAAAAATAAAAATTTTACGAAAGAGAGTTCATTAATTCATTTAGTGTTCTTTTAACACATTTGCCAAGTGACTCCTATGTGTCTAGAGTAGTTACAAGTGATGAGAATATACAGTGGTGAATAAAACAAATATGGTCCTTACTCTTAAAAGTTTAAGTCATGGTGGAAGAAAGTAGACAGTAAACAAGTAAACTAGTAAGAGAACTTCTGATAGTGATTACTGCTATGAAGAAAATAAAATGTTAACGTGATAGAAACTGGTAGGGATGGTCAGGAATGTATCGGTTTTGCTAACGGTCTGTCCTGTTGGTGAAGATCTCTTTGGCCTTTCCCCATACTCAAAAAACAAGATCTGTGGAGTGGTCCTCTGCTGTTCATCTTGGAAGCACCAAGATGCCCAGTCAGCTGGGCCAGGAGCAGTTCACACCCCATTTCTGTGCAGGTGTTGCTGAGATGTTCCCATTCTCCAGACACATACAACACTTGGCTGCTTCAGAGTTTTGTTTTCTGTCTGTTGATATCCTGTCCTTTCACAGGGTCAAGGTTAAAAGTCTTTGCTGACCACCTTCACCTCCCTAGCAGGGTACTTTGTGCTTGCGCTGAGGCAACCCTCTTGACCTTGAGACCAGGACTGGCCCTGTGAATCCTCTTCGTACTGGAGCCAAGTCTGCGGCCCCCAGGCCTTGCCGACAGATCTGGGGTTCCTGTGTATTTTGCATATTGTACTCCATCTAAGATTTGTTTTTTTTTAAATGCTAAATAAGTTGACCTTTTAGTTCCTGGAATATATCATGCTTTTTTCCTAATCTCTACCCTTGCAGATACCGTTTCCTCGTCACTTCCTCAGGCAAGCCTTACCTGAACACCCCCACCCCCACCACAGATTAGTTTAAATGTCCTCCACCCCGTCTTATTTTTTTTTTCACTTGAGGTGTAACAGAAAGTGCACAAATCTTGTGTACAGCTCAGTGGGTTTTTCATAAGTGTGCACTCATGTCACCACTACCCCAAGGGCATCCTGTGTCCTTCCTAGTCAGGCCCACCACAAAGGTAACCCAGAGATGAGTTTTGCCTTCTCCTGAACTTCATATAAACAGAAACATTCCTTATATACCCCTGCATGAGGTTTCTTTCGCTCAGCCTTATGTCTTTGAGAGCTCGTGCTGTGTGCAGAAGTTTGTCCTTTTTCATTGTTGTGTAGTATTTCATTGATTGTACCACAATTTATTTGTTCATTTTATTGTTAGAAGGAGCCCTGGTGGCACAGTGGTTAAGCACTCAGCTGCTAATCAAAAGGTCAGCAGTCCAAACCCACCAACTGCTTCACGGGAGAAAGATGTGGCAGTCTGCTTCCATAAAAGATGACAGCCCCGGAAACCCTATGGGGCAGTTCTGCTCGGTCCTATAGGGTCACTATGAGTTGGAATCGACTCGATGGCACCAGGTTTGGTTTTTGGTTTGTTGCTGGACATTTGGATGGTTTCTAGTTATTTTTTTAATCAACTTTACTGAGATAATTTACATACGTACATTTTAAGTGTATAGTTCACTGAGTTTTGACAAATGTCGTTTCTTGCTAATTTGAATAAAGGTGCTATGAGCATTCTTGTGCATGGCTGTGGTGGACACGTGAACTCATTTCTGTCTGTTGTATACTCAGAAGTGGAATTGCTGAGGCAGAGAGTATATTGCCAAGTTGTTTTTCCGAAGTGGTAGAAACAGTTTATACTCCTATCAGCAGTGAGTGAATGAGAATTCTGGTTGCTTTGCATCTTCACCTCCACTTGGTGTTGTCAGTTCCTTTAAACCCAAAAACCAAACCCATTGCCGTCGAGTCAGTTCTGACTCATAGTGACCAAAGCACTTAACTGCTGCACCACGAGGGTTTCCTCAGTTCCTTTACCCATTGCCATCGAGTCGATTCCAACTCATAGCAACGCTATAGGACAGAGTAGAACTGCCCCGTAGAGTTTCCAAGGAGTGCCTGGTGGATATGAACTGCTCACCTCTTGGTTAGCAATCGTAGCGCTACGCCACCAAGATTTCCTCAGTTCCTTTAGGAACAGCCATTCTGGTGGAAGTTTAGTGGTATCTCATTGTGCTGTTAATTTGCAATTGACGCTCTTCTGTGCTTCCCCAGCTCCCCTGACCAACTGTAATCACAGCACTCACTACCCAGATTATATTCCTATAGCGTGTCCCCAGTGTCTGCCAGGCTGAAAGACCCCCTAAGCTCTGCTCCTCCCCTGCCCTTTCCTCTCACAGGTGGTTTTTCCCCATCATTGGCCACATGGGCATCTGCACATCCACAGGAGTCATCCGGGACTTCGCTGGCCCCTACTTTGTCTCGGTGAGTCCCCAGTCTGCCCCCAGTGGAGGATCTCAAGGCTTAAGTAGAAGACTGGCCCATCTTGCCTGCAGACAGGTTTCCTGTCTCCTCAGACCCAGGAGAATGCAGATAACACTCAGTCCCTCTCCCCTCACCAGTGTTTGACCCCTTTCCCCTTCTCTTGCCTCCAGGACAGGCCAGGAGGGCAGAGTGGCCAGGATTCTTAAGTAACTGACCCAGCCCTTTGTCCCCGCCCTTGGGGTACTGAGACATGGGTAGGGGTTAGAGGCAAGAGTGGAGAGTCAGACCATCCAGGAACTATATCTCTGGACCTTCAGAAGGTGGGAGTCACAGGTTGGGGGAAGGGAAGGCTGCTGGGGTTCCCTGGGTGTGACCATGGAGGGAGGGGGAGGGGCTTCTAAAATAAGCCAGCTTGCATTCCCAGGGATGTGACTGAGACGAGGTCAGTGGGCTTGCTGCAGGTGGGTGTGTTGCATCCTGAGCATTTCCAGGTTGCCACTTGATCTTCATCGGAGCCTGAAGCAGAGGGTGTGGTGGCACTGATCTGTTGATGTTAATCGTCGTCATGGTCATCTTAACACTACAAAGTCTGTCACTTTGCTACTTAAAAATGCTTTCATGCCCATTGCTTTTATGATAATGGAGATTACACTTCGTATAGCGCTCTGTTTTTCTGTCATCTTTGACCAGCTCTGTCACCAAGACCTTCCTGATTCTGTACTCAGAATCTGTCTCCGCATAGCTCCTGCCACCCCAGATCTTACCGTGGCAAGTCTAGGGCTTGGCCGAAATGCTCCCTCATAGGAAGTCTCTCTAGGCCCAGCACCCCCGGTTCCACTCTGAAGGCAGTCACATAGCTTCTGCACCCCAAACGTAGAGACAGGCTCCACTTGGCCACCATTGTTGGATTGGGAGGTCACAGGGCTGTCAGCATTTACACCACAAAGGGAACTGCCTCACTGTGATCAAAGACCAGAGAAGCTTGACCACAGAACTTTGAGACTGTAAGGCCCAGAGAATTACCTGGATCCCACGCAGAGGGTCAGTTGCAGCTGAACCCAGAGCCCAGGTCTTTGGTCTCCTGGTGCAGTGTCCTGTGTACTCTCACACAGCTGTATTCCCACAGGAAAGCTGCCACTGGCACTTCAGTACAGCGCCAACCCCAGGGCAGGGCCCACGCCTCTGGCCCACTTCTGAGTCATTTCACTTCAGCCACTGGCCCAGGGCTGTGTTACAAGCTGGATGCAGGTTCCCCACTGACCTTTGTTCTTGTCCCTCACAGGAAGACAACATGGCCTTTGGAAAACCTGCCAAGTAAGTGATGAACACGCATGTGACTGGCCCTGGGGCTAGGTTTCTCCTGCCTGGAGCAGTAGGCAGGACCTTCTGGGACCCAGGAGGAGTCAGCACTCTGAGGACCCGTGTGGAGGGGAGAAACAGCTAGGATCCACCAGAGCATAGCCACCCTGTACCGAGTGCCCACCACATGCCAGGCCATGGGCTAGCTCCTCCACCTACAGGCCGTCTAGGCCTTGCTCTGGCTCCTTTGGAACAGTGAGGAAAGGGGAGCGACATGGTCAAGACAGCATTTAGGAAGTGGTGGAGCTGGGACCCACACCCAGGTCTGTCTCACTCTAAAACCTAGACTCTTCCTCCTGGTACTCAGGGGGGAGAACAGACCATTTAGGGTATAAGGTTGTGTGGACCTCTCTGCTGGAAAGTTCTAGTTGGAGAGCACAAAAGCAGTTGAGGACCTGGGAGCTATTGCTGATTTGGTTTGGGATTTTTGGTCTTCATTTTTTCTGTCTTGGAGACCCACCTCAGCCACAGGCCTGGTGACAATGCCTCAGTCATCAGTATGCTCAGATCAGCATCAGGTGCTCTTTGCCTGTGGCAGCACTCAGGAGGGACAGACAGGGAAATGTCATCCCAGGACCCAAGGAGGAGTTGTGTCCACGTAGCAGAGGCAGCCTGGAGAAGGCACCCCTATTCCTGCTCTCCCTTCCTCAGGCAGAGCCTCTGGGCTGGGTGCTTGCTGCCAGGTTGCTTTTTGAGAACAGTTTTAAGGTCACTCATTTCCAGGTGGGAGCTTATGAGTGGCCCCAGTTCAAGCCACTGTCATGTCTCACTGGGTCAGTTACCCGGTCTCTAGACTTCTTTGCCAAGCCATTCCCCGCACAGCAGCCAGAGGGCGCTCTGACCCCAACACTCCCTGGCCTGAGCCCCTTTGGGGCACTCCGTTGCTGAGAAGAGCAGTTCTCAGGCAGCTAGAGGTTTATGAGCTTTAGCTCTACCATCTTGTCTTCCACTCACCCCAACAAGCTGTAGGGAGACCTTGGGGAGAAGGCTTGCTGACAATAAACTCCTTAGTGTGACATTCAAGTCCCCCTATGACACGGCCCCCACCTGCACCTCCAGCCTTACCTCCAACATTCCATCACCTTGTTTCTTCCTCTGAATCCCCCAGTAGTCCATAGTCACTACGTTCAGGTACACAGTGCACAGTTTTATGCCTCTCACTTTATTCAAGCTGTTTCCTCTGCCTACAATTGCCCTCCCCTTCTCTGGGCCTGACTAACTCCTCTTCCTTCAGACTAGACTCAGGTGTCACCTCCAGAAAGGCTTCTCACAACCCCCAACAGAGTTAGTGGGTCCATATCCTCTCCAGGGTCTGCTACGTGACTCTCTCCCTAATCTGCAGCCTCAGCATGGAGCTCGGGGCCTGGCAGGAGCAGGCGTCAGGGAACATTTGTGGAACTGAGTGGCCACAAGGGAGCAGAGGTAGTGCCCAGAACCCCTCTCTCCCCTCAGGTACTGGAAGTTGGACCCAGCTCAGGTATACGCTAGTGGGCCCAATGCGTGGGACACGGCCGTGCATGATGCCTCTGAGGAGTACAAGCACCGCATGGTAGGTGGGCCGGGACAGGCAGGCACTCCTGAGAACCAGAACCAGGGCGGGAGGTTTCCCTGCAGCCCAGCCTGACCCAACCCTTCCTGCACCTCCAGCACAATCTCTGCTGTGACAACTGCCACTCACACGTGGCATTGGCCCTGAACCTAATGCGCTACAACAACAGCACCAACTGGAACATGGTGACACTCTGCTTCTCCTGCCTGCTCTATGGGAAGTATGTCAGGTGAGCTGCCCTGCCCAGTCGTCCACTGCTGCCTTCCGCTGGAGCGCTCATCTGAGGGTCCAAGCAAGGCCATTTCTGGAGCCCTTCAGCCAGCAGGGAAGAAGCAGGTGCCAGTCAGAGACTTGAAGTTTCCAAGACAATAAGCCAGGTTCCTCAAAGAGTGGGAGGTGGCTGTGCTGAAAGCAAGGAGCACTGGACTTGGAGTCCGGCTTCACTGGGGTCCCAAATCCATCTCGGTCACTTTTTCACTGTGAGCTCTTGGGTAACTGGCATGGCCTCTCTTAAGTTGAAACTGTCCTCTATAACATGGGGCAATGATTCCAGCTCCTCAGGGAGGCTGTGAAGCTACAGAGCCCTGGGTTCAAGTAAAGTGAACAGCTGGGTCTTCACAGGATGGTGAGGTCATCTAACCACTGAGGTGATGGCCACACGGGATCCCTTCCCAAGCCTCCTTCATCAGAGGCAGGGCTCTGGGCAGGTAGACCCCAGTGGTGGCCCAGGAGGACCTTTGCAGCCATAGCCCTGTGAGGTCAAAGGCATTAGTCCCAATTCACAGGTAAAGAAGAGCTCAGAGAGGTTGAGTGACTAGCTTATGGCCCCACAGCATGACCACAGCAGAGCCCAGACTTGGGAGCCAGCTCATACCCAGGCCGGTCCAGCTGCCTTTCTCCAAGTTTTCATCTAGCCGCTGTCATCCTTAAAAGCTTCTGAAAAGGAGACTTTTCAGTCCTAGGGGGCTTTTAGAGGTCCCCTGGCCTAAGTGGCGTAGTGGTTAAGTGCTATGGCTGCTAACCAAAGGGTCAGCAGTTCAGATCCGTTAGGCACTGCTTGGAAACTCTGTGGGGCAGTTCTACTCTGTCCTATAGGGTCGCTATGAGTCGGAATCGACTCGATGGCACTGGGTTTGGTTTGGTTTTGTTGGCCTAAGTCCTCATTGTTTAGAAGGACAAGAGCATAACTAATCACACAGAGACTTAGGCAGAGCCCCTGGCTTCCAGCCCCATTGGCTCCAGCATTGGGCAGAGGGTACTCCTGGCTTCCACACCCAAACTGGGGTTCCTGGTCCTCTTGCTGGGGACCTCTCCCCAGAGGCAGGAGTGATTCTAGGTGGAGCCACTGAGGACCGGAAAGGTGAGCACATCCCCTATACCACCCAGAGAAGTGTCAGTAAATCTCCACTGGGAGCCTGGAATGGCCCTTCCCCAGGACCATGGTTGGTGATCCTCCATGGTAAGTGCCAGGCCCCGCCCAGTGTAGGGGTGTGGGAATGGTTCCAGGGGCTTCCCGCAACCCTGTCATGGGTCTCTGGATGGATGGCCTTGGGGCTGCACACCTGCTCACCTGGCCTTTCCCACCTATGCTCTCCTCCCTCCTCTGTCAGCTTTGGGGCCTTCGTGAAGACCTGGCTGCCCTTCATCCTCCTCCTGGGCATCATCCTAACCGTCAGCCTAGTCCTTAACCTACGGTGATGGCTGCCTAGTGGCCCCGGACCCACCAGGCTCCTGAGGAGGCAGCTGCCACCCCTTTTAGTTCCAGAATCTTTCTCCTCACCCTGAAAAGCAGGGATGGGCCTCCTGGTTTTGACTTGGGGTTCTAGGGGCTCTAGGCTAGGTGGGGTGGGATGGGGGCTGAGGAGGAGCATGGGATGGGGATGTTTGTTATGTCTCACTAGCCGCTCCTCTCCTCCCTGGGCTTGTGACCCCTGCCCTTAAGGTACCCTCCTTGTTCGTCTGTTGGGAAGGCCTTAGCTTCTTCTATAGAGCCCCTTCTGCCCCAGCTGGGCCGCTGCCTGCTGGGCTCCTCCCACCTCAGCCCCTCTGGCACATCAGATGTCATTCTTGGGCCCAGTGCCCGGTGTCGGGGAGGGGAGGGTATTTGGACCCACCAAACAAGGCAGCAGTGGGATCAGAACTAAGCAGTCTCCATAAGTTAAACGGCCCTGGCTGGGGCTTTCACCATTGACCTCTGAAATGGTCAAGGGGGACTGAATGCCACTTGCCGCCCAATGTTTGCCAGAAGCTGCACTAGGGGTAGTTTGTGCCTCTGTCCTGGCGTCTTCCAGCCCATGCAGCCCGCTCTTCCCACTCCTCCAGGGCCTCCCAGCTCCTTGGGCCCACCTCCCCCTGCAGTTTGGGGCCTGGGCTCCTCCAGGCAGGCAGAGAGGTGAGTGGAGCTGCCAAGTGCCAGAGTGACCCCTGTAGGCCAGAGTAATGTAAACTTGGCTCAGCCCCAGGTGTGGGCCTCACGGTGGTGATGACGCCCCTGTGTCCAAGGTGCAGGGAGGCTGTCAGAGCAGCCAGTGCCATCAGGGAGCTGGAGGGGGCTGTTCTGCCCACCTGACTACAGCTCTCCTTCAAGTTGTCAAAAAGGGGCCTGTGCTGCCCACCACACTCCCTGCTCCAGAGTCCTTTGTGGGGTTCCCTGGGTGGGGCAATAAAGAGTTTTGACTCCGGATGGTGCCCTGTCGTCTTCTCCCTTTGTGGCGCCCTACCTTCTTCTGTGTATATCTTCTTGGTGTTTGTAGGTACCTCTACCCCCTGGCAGGCAAGGGGGCTGGTTGCCAGGGTCATGGTTGAGTCTGCGCTCAGTGCCTGGAGCTCAGAGACATCAGTATCCCTCAGGTACATCCTGCCCCTGTGCCCAGGCTGTGGGAATCCCCCACCATTCTCGTTCCCCATCCACCATTGCACAGCTTTCTCCTGAGGCAAGTGAGTATTGAAGCCCTTCCCATGTTCCCTCTTAAGAAGAACATGGCAGTAGAATTGGGGGTTGGGCTGAGCAAGCCTGTGCTTTCACTGGGCAAACCAGAGAGCCCGCACATGGCCCTCATCCAGGAGCGCACAATCTGAGATAAGCAAAGCCCTTGGCCCCTAGTGGTTTTATCTGTCCCACATTGCCAGGTTCATCATGCTGAACCCCAGTGATTGTATCACTGCCCTGCTTCACACACCACCACATCACTGCAGCCCTCAAGTGTGGTCAGCCTGCACCTCCAGCCTCATTGCCCCGGGCACCTGTTCTCCAGCACCCATCTGCTTCTGTGGTCCTTGGCTTCCGCCTGTTGAAATCTTGACCTTCCAAAGGCCCAGCTTAAACGTCATCTTGAAGTCTTTCCCAGCCCTGTCCTAGTGCCATGTGTCACTTTAGTCTGTGACTTCCTGGAGGGCCCTTCGTGCTCATCCTGAGGATGTCCTCACCATCTTGAGGACAGACTAGTTGCTGGACCAAGTGCCATCAGCCCCTCCCAGACCCTGCACTGCTGCGGTTTCCAAGCTGGGGTTCTTCCCTGGACAAGGCTGAGGTGTCTCCTCCCCACTGCCAAAGGATCCCATTTTCAAAAATCTGTTTTGCATGTCAGGGTCCATCTGAGAAGTGGTTGGGGGAAAGAAAAGAGTTTCACTCCTGAGGGCAGCCCACAGCAGGGTGAGAGAGAACAGTTCTAAGGCCTGTCCCAGCCCAGCAGGAGTTAAAATTAACCTTGGGACGACAGGACATAAACAGGTGCCAGAAACCCACCAGCAGTTACTGAGTACTTACTATGTGCTGGGCCTTGTTTTAAAGTATCATTTATCCTCACCAGAGCCCTGTGAGGTAGGTGTTATCATTATCCTCAAAAGTAAAGAAATAAACAGGCAGAGTAATTCGCTCAAGGTTACAGTTAGGAATAGTGGAACCATGGTTCAGACGCAGCAGCGTGGCTCCAGAGCCCCACCCCCCGAGCTTCCATCCTTGCTGCAGCACAAGGAGTGAAGAGGGGGGTTGTTTCCCATAGAAGAGGGGTGCTGCTACCCAAGAGAAGGGAGAGAGGGCGCTGGAGACAATCAAGAACCACTCCTTACAACAGCCCTCTAAGATGGCAGCTATTGTCCCTGTTGATAGAAGAAGAGAGGCTCACAGTTTGTCACTGGTTCAAGGCCGCCTGAGGACCACACAGGGGAGCCAGCATTTTAACTCGCATCTGCTGACCTCCAGGGCCCTGGATCATTGGGGAGTTGCCTAGAGACGTGCAGAGGCAGAGAATCATGGGAGGAGGACTCTGAGCAGGTGCTGGAAGGGGGTGGAGGGGCATGGGGAGAAGGTTCCAGAAGCTGGAAGAAGGGAGGCACAAATGGACCAGGAGTGTGGAAGGGACCAGAAGTAGAGTCTGTAGCTGAGGCTTCAGGGATGTAGGAGGTGAAGGATGGGCAGAACCAGGTCATCCTGGTGGTCAGGCGGGGGGTGGACTGCCAGGGGAGGTGGTGAGACTTCTGCCAGAGATGATGTGTACGGGAGGCTGGATTGGTGTGGAGCAGATTTGGAAGTGAGCCAGAGTGTTACCCTGATTGTCTACTGGCATCTGCCAAAGCTGAAGAACGACAAACGTGTTTGACAAGGCCCTCTGGCAGCCCTCTGGAAAGGTTGAGTGGGGCTGCTACTAGGGATGAGGTGGCTGAGCAGGGACTGATAACCTGGGCAGTGGGAGACAGGAGACATGGGGCAGATGGGCAGCATTTGGTGACTGGCAGGAAAAAGCAGGAGGTCTGGGGGCAGGACAAAGGGGACTGTTCACAGAAGTGGGAACTCAGAAAATGAGAGGTTTCAGGTGAGGAAGGGCCAATGAGCTCAGGTGGAGAGGACAGCAGGATGGAAGATCAGAGTGGGGATAGTCACAGCTATTGAGAGAACAGAGAGCTGGGAAATTGAGAAACCTGAAGAACAGACCACAAAGTGTGATGCCTTCCAGGGGTGAGGGCTGCTAAGAGGTGAGAGGACCTAGAGAAAACAGCCAGGGAGGGACCAGCCCAGGAGGGGGGAAGGGGTGAGGATTTTGGAAGCCACTCTTCTATTCCAGGAGGCTCGTGGGGGAGGCGGTGGTGGGCCTCATTGCTCCCACAGTTGGCACTCAGTGTGTACTGCGTATGTAAATGCACACATATAGTTATTAAGAGCCTGAAGGGAACTCATTGAATTACAGTGAAAACCCTCTGAGGAGGGATTATTGCCCCCATTTAACCAATGAGGCAAAAAGAGGCTCAGGAAAAAAGATTGACTCGGAGAAAATAAATGGAGAAGGCTGGACCTTGGGCCAGGGCTGGGGGACAGACTCCTCAGATGTTCAGGTGGTGGCACCGTTGGCGAGGTGTAGGCTCCGGTGAGGGGGAAGGAGCCATGCAGTTTCCTTTAGAGCCCACCCCTTGCCCCACCCACTTTTTCCCAGGGGTCTGTGAGGTACCCTCTCATCTTTAATCCGAGTCCCAGATGTAGGGCCCTGGGCAGGACAGGCAGCGTAGAATGAAGTAGACTTGGGATCAGGATGGTTTGGCGTGACCTTTGTGCTCAAGACCAGGATGAAGACAGCCCCCCAGTTCATGGTACAGAAGCAAATGTATTCTAGAACCCATACCTGCTTTTTTCAGCGGGGGGTAGAATCTGGGAGCAGAATGGGGAGTTGAGGGGGACTTTCTGCAGACAGAGGAAGAGCGTGTAGGAGTTCCAGGCATGGCACCAGGAGAGTCCAGGCCTGCCCAAACCAGTGGGGTGCAGGGCGGCTGAACAGAGAGAGCTGCTCAGCTGTTACCAGTGCTTCCTGGGACAGGTGTGTGGACATGGAGGGGCCGTGGTTGTTGAAATGGCCGTGGGCACTGGACTGTGTTGGAGAGGGTTCACCTGGCACCTGCTGTATGCCAGCTTGTGCCAGCACTTTCGTTTCCCTGATAGGTTCTTCCGCACTCTGCTACCCTCAATTTGCATAGGAGGAAATTGCAGCGCAGAGAGGTTAAGAGACCTGCTCCAGGGCACATAGAAGATGAGCAGGGACTTTACTCAGGGTGGTCTGACTGCAAAATCTGAAATGCTGCCATTACCCTGGCTCTTAGAAAGTGTTTCTAACTTTGCTTTCGAAGCAAGTACCTATCAGCAACTCAGTGGGCAGGGGAGGGCTGCTACCTATTCTACAGATGGGGTAGTCAAGACTCTGAGGGATCGGAACTGCAAAGTGAGTCCACAGTGGAGCTAGGGCCAAACCCGAGGCCTCTGTTGCTCACTGAATCCTCTCTGAATTCTCTGAAAGCCTGGGGTGGTGCATGCCCCCATGGAGCCACGAGTCCAGGCCCGGTTTTGCATCGGGCCCTGCTGAGAAGGTGTTTCCTCCTCCTCTGTGGGGCAGCTGCTCCACTCTGCTGGGCGGCCTGTTGAGTCAGCCTTAGTCCCTCAAGGCTCTTCTCCCAGTCCCTGAAACTCGGCTGCCAGGGGAGCCGGGGTCACCCTACGAAGGTGTCCCTCCATATTGGACCCCTACAGGTAAAAGACCTCAGGGATGGGGTCCCCTGCCAGTGTCCCAAGGGGTGGGTACTGCTGCCTGGTGTCCTGAGCACCCTCTGGGACCTTAGGACTTTGGGGTGAGGGAGGCAGGAGTGTCTGGGACTGGCACAGCCAGATGGACAGACCCTTATATTGACCAATGGGTCTGTCCTGTAGGGTTGAACCAGAGGAGAGAGGATGGGACACTTGATTCTGTACCTGGAGGGAAAGGGAACTGTGGGGAAGGGGTGCTGCTGGGGCCTCTGACCTCAGATGCCCACAGCCCAGCCCAAGCAGACTCTGGCAGGACAAGAATACCCCCTCCCCCGTCAGCTCCACACTCATACACGCACACACCTGATAGCCCCAGTGGGCCCAGGAGCACCAGGGAACACAACACACAGCAAAGTCTCATACAGCACAGGAAGAAATACACAGAGTGCACATACCCACACGGTAGTGTCACCCAGAGCGCCACAGACACACCACACAGACAGTGTAATCACCCATGCAGCATTGCCCTGTGACATGACACATGGACACACGGACACACACCCAGTGATACAGTATTCACAGACACACAAAATATACAGAGCCCATAGTACACAGACATGCCTACAATACCCAGACTCACACAAAAGCACAACATGGCACAAATATGAACACGGACTCACACACCATGCCACAGAGGGAGCCCCAATGGGCATATTTGTAACACCAGCACTGTGCCTTGAACATAGTAGCTGTTCAGAAAATACTGGGCATGTTCAACACAGGCAGAGACACACAATATAGATGTGCCCCAATGAGGGTGGGGCGGCTGGGCCAAGGGCTTGGTGGGACACTGACTCAGACTGGGAGGGTACAGCGCTCAGGACGCGGTGGCAGCCGTCACAAGCCAGGACCTGCCTGCTGAGCCACTCCTCATCTCAGCCATGCCTGGTGTCCTGGCATAGGAGGGCATGAGAGGAATGGGGAGCAGTGGAGAGACTGCCCCATGGGCTCAGGCTACAGCTCTGCTCCGCTCATGGCCAAGCCATGGGCCCCTTGCCACGTCCACACGCCCCTCGGGGCTGGGCAGATGTTTTCCTTCCGGAGTCACCATGGCACCTGAGCAGCCAGAGCTGCTCTGCCAGCCCTGGGCCTCCACTGCTGGGACCCCAGCCAAGTCTTGGGCCGGGAGTGGGGGGACCCATTCAACCAGAGCAGAGGGGCCCAGGGGCTCCGGGCAGGGCAGGCAGTAGGGGAATCCCTGAGCTGGAAGCCTCAGTGGGAGTGGGAGTGGGTGTAGCGGTTACCTCGAGGGGCGGGGAGAGGGGGAGGAAGTTGGGGGTGTTTGCTGGGGAGGAGGTTGCCTCAGACAGGAAGGCCAGATGGGCCAGGGCAGGGTGGAGGTGAAGCGTGGAGGGACGGGACCCAGGCTGGAGGTTCCCTGTGCAGAGAGGTGAGCAAGTGTGTCTACATGGGTGTTGGTGTGTGTGCATTCCCCACGCGTGTACAAGATTCTCTGGGTGGATTTTGCATTTAATTAATCAAACTTTTACCAACCACCTGTTTTGTGCAAAGTACTGGCTTTGGGGGTGATACCCTGTCCCTACCTTCAAGGAGCTCACAACCCAAGGTGGGTGTGTGTGTGTGGCATGTGCATGTAATAGTCTGTGTGATTTGTGTACATCTGGGGGCACATATTTGTTCTGGGACTTATTCTTGTGTATGTGAACACATCTTGGGTTCTTGTCTCCCTCTGCATGCACGTGTCTGTGTGCAGGGCTAAGAACGTGTGTGCACATCTCCTGATTTGAGCATGTGCCTGTGTCTGCATAGCTCCCTCCATGAGGAATGGACCTGTGTGTGCATCCATTTCACGGTTGCTATTTGTGCCAACAAGTATCAGCCTGTGTGTGGCTGTGTGCTCCACCTCCGAGGCTCTCTGAGTGTCCCCACCTCAGGGTGTGTGGATGTGTGTCTCTGTGTGTTCATGAGCCAGCGGGTGCATGTGCCTTTCCCTTCCATCTGACCTCAGCCTTCCTGGGGTGGTGCCCTACCCACCACCTGGGCTCAGTATTGACCTGACTCCTGGTCTACCCCAGGGAGCCACGTGTGCCCAGCTGGGGCATGGCCCCCAGCTGATGCCCCAGAGGGGCCACCCATCTCAAGAGGGGCTCTGCTCTGGGCCCTGCCCTCCCTACCCATGGCGCATGGGTCAGAACCTGACATCGACGGGCTGCTGGACCTCAGCTTCCTGACAGACGAGGAGCAGGAGGCCATTGCTGAAGTCCTGAAGCGAGATGTCCACCTGCGCCAGCTGGAGGAGGGGCGGATCAGGTGAAAGAGGGGAGCCCAGCCAGAAGGGGCTTCAAGCACTGGGAGGCCTGGGTGGCCCTTCCTGCCCTCTACCAACATACTGCCTGTCAGACGGCAGAGGACTTCTCACCTTTGCCCTTTGATCCCCCTGCCTTTGGTCAGCTCAGAGCTCATGGTGTCCCCCCAGAGTGGCTACAGCAGCTCCCTCACCTGCCTGCCTCCAGGCTTGCACCTTCTGGCCCACTTGCACACTGCCCTTGACATCACCTGCTGAAACCTCGCCTTCTCCAGCGTCAAGGGCAAGCTTCTCAGCGTGTCCATGTTGCTTCCCTATTTGGTCCCTGCCAGCCTCCCCCACCTTGTCTTTCACCAGTAACCCTCTACTCCCAATACACATACATTTGTGTGTATATAAAGCACACATGATAGCTGCTCTGTGCTCCACAGTCCCTGAACTTTCCAGCTTTTGCTGTTCCTCCCAGAAGAACACAGTGGCAAAGGAGCATGGGAGTTACAAGTAGGGTTTAGGGATTTTATCTGACCTCCACAAGCACAATCTCTTCATCTGTAAAGTGTGGCTAAGGAGTCCTACCTCATAGAATTAAGAGGGATTATGCAAGTGTGGCCCACAGTACTCACTTAATGAACAATAATTACTATCCTTCTCTACTTGAAGAACTCCAATTTGTCCTCCAAGAAGCAATTAAAACATTGCCTCTTCTGGGAAGCCCTCCTGAATTCCCACAGGCAGAGCTGGCCCCTTTCACGTCCATATCACAGCACCTGCCACACAATAGTGTACTTGTCTATTCTGGACTCAGTCTTCCCACAAGCCTGAGCACCTCCAAAGCAGAGATCAAGTCTAATTGCTATCGTATGCCTGGTATAGGGACTGGTGCAGAGTGGGTGGCAGAAATGTTGGCAAGTGAATAATGACAACCATGCCCTACCTTCTTCCCTCATACTCCAGCAAGCTCCGGGCCTCAGTGGCAGACCCTGGGCAGCTGAAGGTCCTGACAGGTGACTGGTTCCAGGAAGCACGGTCCCAACGGCACCACCATGCCCACTTCGGCTCTGACCTTGTCCGAGCCTCTATCCGCTGGAAGAAGAGCTCTAGGGGTGAGAGGAGGCCCCCAGAGCAGGGTAAGGCACAGCAGGCCTCCTTTCATGCATGTGGACAGGGAGAGAGGGCCCCTAGGTTTTGGCTGTGGCTTCCCCCTGGTACTGTGTGTTTTTGAGGGGGCATTGTCCCTCCATGGGCTGCGGTAGGTAGGTGGGCACCTCCGAGGACCTCTCCCGAGAGTCACAGCCAAACTACCTGAGAACGGGGATTCACAGAACTTCTCACCTTGGTCCAGGTGACCAGGCTCTGGGCAGCGATGGAGAAAATGAGACTTCTGGGAAAGAGAAAGAGGAGCTGGAGCCCGGGTGAGGAGGCATTGTGGGGAGCGTGTGGAAGGTACCTACCAGTCACCTGGGTTCCTTTCCCTGACAACTATCTCCTCCCACTTCTAGGCTCCTCATAGATGAGGTCCCTCAACACAGCCTCAGCGAGGCTGAGGTGAGCAGTGAATGACTGAACGAGTTAATGAATGAATACAGTGCCGTTGGAGTGGAGCTGGGATGTGCTGGGGAAATAGCTCCAACCTAGGAATTTGGTTTTTTTTTTTTTTTTTTGGTAGGAATTGGGACACTTTGGACTCATCCCTTCAGGGTTCTGGGTCTCTGTATCCCCCTTTTGTGAAAAAGTGGTGTGGACCTGGCCTCTAAGGGAACCTAGGAATCTAGCTATTGGGGGTGAGATCAAGACAGAGCTGGGCATGGTCCAGGACTCAGATATTACTGCCCCCTCAATGGAACTTTGAAAGTCAGGCAAGGCAAGCCCTAAAATGTGAAGGGGTGTGAGTACAGGCTCAGCCGGTCCCACAGCTGGCTTCCAGCCATACCCAGAGGGCTGAGCTAAATCCAAAGATAGAACCTCTGACCCCTGACCTCATAGTGACCCTTGATTTCTTCCTCACCAGCCCCCAGTGGTAACCTCTACCCCTTGCTTCCTGCAGGGGCCTGATTTCCCCTCACCATCTGTGCCCCCAAAGGCTTCTGATTATGAGGAGGAGCTTAAGGCCCAGGAAGGTGAGTGGGAGGGCGTGGGAGGGGGGCATAAGGAGGTTGCCGGGGATCAGAGGCAGTTCTGTGTGATCTCAACCGCCTGTGTTCACCTTTCTCTCCCGTTGGGGAAGCCCCGTGTGGTCTCGATGGGCGACCTCAGGGCAGCACTGGGGCCTGAATCTGCAGGTTACTAGGGTTATAAACCAGTCTCTCCAAATGTGTTCAGGGGCGGGCAGGTCTGGTGCCAGCTCAGCAGCCTGTGCTCCGCCCCAGCCCCCTGCTCAGGGGGCGTGCAGGTCTCCTCGGAGGAGGCGGATTGGGACCTGCCTTCGCGGGGAGAGAAGGAGCCGCGGCCCCAGCCAGCCCAGGTAGGCGGGAGCGGCCCGCGGCTGCTCTCAAGACCCGGAGCGGATATCCGGCCCGGGAGTGTCCCTGCCCCGGGCCCTGAGCCGTCCGGCCCGAGCGCGGTACCAGGAGGGGCGGAAAGAGGGGGCGCCCTTGTCACCTTCCCTCCTCTCCAGGCAGAGGCGGCGTCCGAGACCCTGGAGAACGGGGAGGAGGCCCTGGGACCCGGGCCTTCACTCGACCGCATGCTCAGCAGCAGTTCGTCGGTGTCCAGCCTCAACTCCTCCACGGTGAGGGGGTGAGGCGGCAGTCCGGGAGGGAGGTGGGCGCCTTCTCCCCACATCCCGACAGGTAGCCCCTGCCTGACTCTTCCCTCGCCCCTCAGACCTGACGCTTCAGCCCCTACGCATGTCACCTCGCGGTGTCCTTCACCTCTTCATCTCGCTTTACCCCCGCCACCGCCCTGGTCTGAGTCCTCCGCGCCCCCCTCGGGCCCGACGTGAGCCCCGCCCTTCACCCTGACCCCCACCACCCTGTCTACAGCTGAGCGGCAGCCAGATGAGCCTGTCGGCGGAGGGAGAGGCGGGCGCTCTGCAGGTGCGTGGCTCTGTGCACTTCGCGCTGCGCTATGAGCCCGGCGCCTCGGAGCTGCGCGTGCACGTGATCCAGTGCCAGGGCCTGGCGCCCGCCCGGCGCCGCCGCTCGGACCCGTGAGTCCCGGCCCGGGGGAGGGGGCGAGGGAGCCGCGTTCACAGCTGACCCCGCCACTTAACCTTCCCTGGCCTCCGTTATCTCACCTTCAAAATGCCCCTCACGTTGTTGGGAGGCGTAGGGATTGAGAACTCAAGTGAAGCGCTTGTCGCTTCGTCTGGCACACAGGCAGCTGTGTTCTGGCGGTGGCTGGGGAGGCCCCTGGGGCAGGGGAGTAGAAGCTGGAAGGGCCCCTTCTAGTCTCCGAACCTAACGTCCGAACCTCATGTCTCCTGCCCCAGGTACGTCAAAAGCTATCTCCTCCCGGATAAGCAGAGCAAGCGCAAAACGACGGTGAAGAAACGGAATCTGAATCCCGTCTTCAACGAGACTCTCCGGGTGAGGCTGCGGCGACGGGCGGCCCTCCATTAACGAACAGGATAACTCTTCCTGCATGGGGCTGGGTGGCAGGGACGGCCACATAACGTCATTGTCCGTCGTTCCAATGCTCCATTCTGCAATGGCAAGGAGGCCCTCCCATTAGCGTGTTCCAGTATGTCAGTCTTCTGGTAGGCGAGGTGATAGTCCCGACCCCCTTTAACGCCCTTCGGGGCTCCCCAGGGCTCCATCCTGCAAGGAGCTTGGTAGGACAAGCCCCCGTCAACACTCCCGCAGCACGGAAGCCGGGGCAGTCACCAGTGCTCCATTAACGCGCACCTCCTGTTCCCAGTACTCCATCCCTCAAGCCGAGCTCCGGGGCCGCGTGCTGAGCCTGTCCGTGTGGCACCGAGAAAGCCTAGGTCGCAACATCTTTCTGGGAGAAGTCGAAGTGCCCCTGGACACGTGGGACTGGGACTCTGAGCCCACCTGGCTCCCCCTGCAGCCCCGGGTGAGGCAGCCCGGCTCGCGCGAGGGGACCTGCGGCACAAGTCTTACCCCACCGGCTTTCTCCTAGCCCCTCTTAAACTCTGCCTTCGACAGAGCTCCCCTCCCTGGCCTCACAACACTATGGCCCATCCGAAAGCCTGACCCCAGACGGCCCCTTCCTTGGGGGCGCTCAGGTCCTTCCCGAACCGCAGACTGGTCAAAAGGGCTCCTGGAGACCCCGCCCCCTGACGAACCCGCCTCCCGCAGGTTCCGCCCTCCCCCGACGAGCTTCCCAGCCGCGGGCTGCTGTCTCTGTCCCTCAAGTACGTCCCCGCGGGCTCCGAGGGTGAGTGACCGCCCCGCGAGACGCCTAGCTGGACGGACCCCGGGAGGCGGAGGGCTCCTATCACGTGGAGGAGGGCGGCCCGACAGTGAGGCGGGGCCTCAGCGGAGCATCTCCGCAGGCGCAGGACTGCCCCTGAGCGGGGAGCTGCACTTCTGGGTGAAGGATGCTCAGGACCTCGTGCCTCTTCGCTCAGGATCCCTGGATACTTATGTACAATGGTGAGGGGTACGGGGACCTCGCCGCTGCCTTTCCCTTCCTTCACCTGCAGTGGAGCTCCCAGCCTCCAACTAACCCCTTCTAATCATCCCATTCCCCAGTCTGGGCTTTAACCACCGAGCAGGGGTGAAGGGAACGGCTTGAGCAAGGGCCTGGAGTCAGGAAAGTTTAGGACACCTTTGAGGAGCTGTGTTCCTGTGTGCTTGGCAGCTGTAGGACTGGTCAGAGGGCTGAGATTGAGACTGGGGGAGGGTTGCAGGGGTACCTCCATGGAGAACCTGGAAAGCTAGGCTGTGGGGCTTGGTCCTGAACTTACAGTTCAGTGGTTTTCAGAATAAGCTCGCGAGAATTCTAAAGGTGACTCCAGGTGCTACCCTACTCTCAGAAAATGAAATTGAGGTAGGCCGATCAGGTTCCGGGTTCCCATCCCTGATTCAACCAGAAACATTCTGCTTATGAACAATATTTTATTTTACGGAAGGGAACCCAAGGCTTCAAACAACTTCTGGGGGGCAACAGGGAGCCAGTAAAGGTCACTGAGCCAGGGAGTGGCTGATTCACATTTCAGAAACACTACTCTGGTGTCCCATGAATAAGAGTTGAGACTAAAGGCAAGACACCCAAAAGGAGTCTGGTGCAAAGGTCCCCCGGTCAGTGACAATTCAAGGCCAGATCTCAGCAGGAGCCAGGCGACGTGAACATATGTGAGGGAGAATGGGTAGGACTCAGTAACTGGGTGGCTCGGGGGAGTGTGAGGGAGTGGCCACCTGATGCCACTTCTCTCCCCAACAGCTCAGTGCTGCCTGATGACAGCCGGGCCAGCCGCCAGCGGACAAGGGTAGTGCGCCGCAGCCTCAGCCCTGTGTTCAACCACACCATGGTTTACGATGGCTTCGGGCCTGCTGACCTGCGCCAGGCCTGTGCTGAGCTCTCCCTCTGGGACCATGGGGCCCTGGCCAGCCGCCAACTGGGGGGCACACGCCTCAGCCTAGGCACCGGTGAGTGGGGCAAGGCCCTGGGAGGAATCAGTGCTGGGAGGCAGGAGCTCAATGTGTGGCCTTGGACACTTTTCTGCCCTTTCCAGTTTGGTGTCCACTGGGAACTGGGAGTGACTGGGCACAGCACATAACCCGAGACCAAGCAGGTGTTTCTGTGGGACCTGGGGTATCTAATGTGATGTGCCTTCCACCCCGGCCCGCCCACATCCAGGCAGCAGCTACGGGCTCCAGGTGCCCTGGATGGATTCCACACCTGAGGAGAAACGGCTATGGCAGATGCTTCTGGAGCGGCCATGTGAGTGGGTGGATGGCCTTCTGCCCCTCAGGACGAACCTGGCTCCCAGGTCATAGCCGCACCACATGTCGCATCACACCTCTCTCTCTGGACCCCCATCTCAGGGCCTGCCCTTGGCTAAAGTCAATAAAGTCTATTCTCAGGGCAACAAGGAGCTGATGTCTGCTGGGGGAGAGGGTGACGGCAGGAGACAGGGAAGTGAAGGGGGCTTGGGACAGATGAAGGAACTTCAGGCTCAAACACAAACACCCCAGGGGGCTAGTCCCAGCGTGCCCATACACATACACCTCAGACATCAGCAAGACAAGCGTATAAAAACATTTTGTTTAATAGTCTTTGCCTGGCAGTGCTCAGTGTGCTCAGCGTGCCTCTGTGGTTGGTTGCCTCCATTGGAGCTGGGCCTGGGCCCCACCAGGCTTCCTCCACTTGCCCCTAGGTCCTGGAGTGGGTATGTCAGAAGCTGCTTGTGTTGTGTCCATTCTTCCATCCTTGCATCTGGCCTCCTGCCTCTGATGCCCTCATTCAGCCTCCTGGGTGCCTGGTAAGGCTCCTGCTCGCTGCTCCAAGATGGCTCTCCAGATTCGGCACACCATCCCTCCCCTGGGGGTAGCAGGCTCAATGTGGCTCGGCCAGAAGAAAGCCCTGGGCTCTCTCTGGTACCCACTGTCTGCCCGATGCCCCTTGTGCCCCAGGGGACCCTGTGGTTCCCAGGGAGGAACCTGGACAGACCTGAAGCTGGGGGTGAGGATCTGGCCAGCATGAGGCCATATGCCTGAGTCAGCCATGGAGGGCCCAGGACATACCTGATGTGGGTGTAACTGAGGTCATCTCGAGTGACACAGGTGAGCAGGGCATGGAGGCTGAAGCTGTGGTTCAGCAGCTGGTTGTGGACAAAGACCCGAAGAGACACAGAGAAATAAACCCAGAGAAAGATGTGCAGAGACCTAGGTACTAGCTCCCTTCTACCCTTGGGGCAGAGGGCAGTTCACACCCCTTTCTGGGCCTGTTTTCTCATCTGTACAATGAGAGGGTTATACGAAATGCTCATCCAGTATTGGCATTCCCTGCTTACAAGGGAGAAAATGAGAAGAAAGATGGACAGAGATAGGGGGCCTTGGTTGGTGGGGTTGTCAGAGATAGCCAGCACCCTCCTGCTCACCGTCTGGATGGTGACAGCATCCACACTCAGTTCCTGCAGCCACTGTACCAGGCCTTGGTCTGCTGGGAAAGCAGCTGTCAAGGGGAAGTCAGGTGGTGAGGCTATGGCTCACCTGCCAGAAGCTGCCTCACACCCACCATTCCTGTTCTCCAGCCAGGTCCTACTCACCTGGGGGCTCAGAGGCCAGGGCCTCCCCATCCACCCGCTGTAGAGCCCGTTGCATCAGGGCCTGGCACTCTCGTTCCTTCTCGGCCAGGACAGCTCGAAGCCTGGTGGAGGGCAGGAGGCGAGTAGAGTGCAGTGGGGGTGAAGCCAGCACAGAGGCTAAGGGCGATTCCGAGGCGCTTTACCTATTAGTCTCTGCTCGCAAGAGGCCCAGCTGCACCATCAGAGGCGGGGGTCCATACTCAGGCTCCTTCGGGAGCGGGTTACACTGAACGAGGGTCTCCTGTTGCTTCGTCTGGGACCCCTTGTCTTTAGTCGGCTCCTCTGACAGCTGGGAGTCTACCTCCTTCTCCACCTCTGCCAAACCGAGTGGGGTGAGCTCAGACAGGGCAAGAACACCCATTTTGGGTGGGATGAGGGACTGCTGGTGGAGGGCCGCTCTGCGTGGTGCGGGTCTGGGAGCAGGCCTTTGGCCACGCCCCCACCGGCTTCTGCTGGTTGGCGGCGCCCTTTCTGTGGCTGGCCCCCACCGGCCACGCCCTCTACCGGCCCCACTCCGTGTTTGCCACGCCCCCAAAGGTCACTCCCCCGCCGGCGGGCAGGTAGGCGCCAGTCCCCTTCCTACCCGGGCCTAGCACAGCCAAGGCTGCCCGGACAGCGCGGCTAAGCAGCGAGTCCAGCACGAACATCCAGTGTGGGCGGATCTGGCGCCTGCGGAGGACCTGCTTCACCTGGAGAGGAAAGAAGGGCGCAGCTGAGTGGGCTGGGCCTCAAAGAGGAGTGGGGCTTGAGTTGGAAAGGGCTAGGAGATGTCCTGTCTGAGAGGAATGGGGTGGGCGGACTCAGGGTTAAGGGAGCAGCTGGGGCGCTAGGAGTGAGTAGTAGATGTTCCTTTCCATCTTCACGGAGGAGACGTGGAGTCTTGGAACCTAAGTCCTTGCACATTCTTAGGCACAGGGAGCTCACTACCTCTTATTGAACTGCCCTATAACCGTGTGAAAAACTGTCAGCGAAAAAGGGGAAGCCCCTCAAGGAGATGGATTGACACAGAGGCTGCCACAATGGGCTCAAACATAGCAACTGTTTTGAGGATGGCCCGGGACTGGGCAATGTTTCATTCTGTTGTACATGGGGTCGCTATGAGTTGGAACCAATTCGATGGCACCTGACAACAACCTAACAAGCTGTGTGAAAGCTCTCCTCACCGCATCCGGGAAGGCAAAGAGTGGTCCTTGAAGAAGCCCAGGCCCAAGGCCCTGGGCCCGCAGCTGCCTTTGTAGGGCCCGCAGGTCCTGGGCCAGCTGCCGGCGGTTGGGAGTGTGGATATGTGCCCGGAGGCAGCGCAGTAGCTGTTCCACCTGATTCCTGCCAAGCTGAGGACCCTGAGAACGAAGAGAAGGGTCATCGGCGAGAGTCTCCACCCGTCCCCACCCGAGAGCCAAGAGACTCTTGAGGGGAAGGCGTCAGCGGGAGGCCTGCCCCCGCTCGACCACCAGGGGGCGCTGGGGCGGGCCGTCGCACCTGTTCCTGCTCCAGGCGCAGACTGTCCGCCAGCACAGACAGCTCCTGCTCCAGCACCCCCGCCAGCATGGCCCGGCGCTTGCTCTCTTGGTGCAGCAGACTCAGCCCCGAACTCTCCTCAGGGGAAGGGGGTTCCTCGGCCCCGGGCTTCTCGGGCACCCTGGGTGCATTGGAGAGTGACCGATAGAGAGCGGGGCAGCAACATCGTTCCACCACCTCCGCCACAGGGTTTGAATCCTGGCTCTTTTACTGTAACGCCTACCTCACAGGGATAAAAGAGCTAAACTAGGCACTGACGGGGCATAATAAATACAAGAGCATCTCAGGGAGGGTACAGGTGGGCACCAAATGCCACCCCCGCAAGTGGTCAAGGTGCCCAGATTCCCAAGAAGAGATTTTTCTGGAGGGGGAACAAGAACAAAACCAGGCTAAGGGAACCCACCAGGACCCTATGCTCTTACCGGAGCCTGCTGGTGCCCCCGTAACTGAGGCAGCGCTTCGGAGGGCTGGGCGGGTGCTGTGAGGGTGCCTGAGAGCACGGGAATGTCTGGGACTGGGTGGTTGAGTCAGCTGAGGGAGTGAGGCTGGCTGAAGGGACATCTGAGGGAGAACAAGGCTGTCAGCCTAAGCCACCCCTCATCCCTGTCACCTCCATAGCTCCCCTGCCCTCACTCCAGTGTGCTTGCTCCCTTGTATGCAGCACCTGAGGGCAGTGGAGCATGGCGAGGGGAGCTGGGGCTGCGGCTCTTCTTCCCAGGCTGCAGGAAAGGGTCTCCCAACAGAGCTTGGGCACTGGCTCGGAGGCGGGGGTCTGGCTCAAAAGTTTGGAGGAGGAAGGCTTGGGCCTCAGCAGACAGAGATTTGGGCATTGGCGGATGCACCTTGTACATGCCCACCTGGGGGAAATCAGAAAAGACAAACAAGATAAAGCTTAGAGAAGTTCAGGGCTCAGTCTCACCTCACCCCACCTTTGAGGGCTAGGTCTCACCTGAAACATGGCAGCCTGTGGGCTCCCTAGTTCATAGAAGGGCGGGCGACCTGTGGCCATCTCAATTACAGTGCAGCCCAATGACCAGATGTCAGCCGCCTTCCCATACCCTCGTGGGCCTTGGTCAATGATTTCTGGGGCCATATACTGCAGGGTTCCTAGGATAGGACCAGAAGCAACAATGGTCATCTAAGCTTTATCACTGAAGAGGTCTCCAGGGCACCCACTCTGAACTTCATCATCCAAAATAGATTCCGTCACCTACCCTGGCCACCAAACATCTATCCTGAGTGTCATCACCCACCCTAGGCTCCATCACCTGCCAAGGCTTCCATTACTCATCCTAGGTTCCATCTCATTCATAGTTTCTGTCACCCACAGTAGGGTCCCATCATATATCCTGAGCTCTATTTCTTTCACCGTACCTATTTAACCTGCTTGCTGAGCAAATAATACGAGAAGCTGGACTATATGAAGAAGAACGGGGCATCAGGATTGGAGGAAGACTCATTAACAACCTGCATTATGCAGACGACACAACCTTGCTTGCTGAATGTGAAGAGGACTTGAAGCACTAAGGAAGATCAAAGACCATAGCCTTCAGTACGGATTACACCTCAACATAAAGAAAACAAAAATCCTCACAACTGGACCAATGAGCAACATCATGATAAAAAGAGAAAAGATTGAAGTTGTTAAGGATTTCATTTTACTTGGATCCACAATCAACAGCCATGGAAGCAGCAGTCAAGAAATCAAAAGATGCATTGCATTGGGTAAATCTGCTGCAAAGGACCTCTTCAATGTGTTGAAGAGCAAAGATGTCACCCTGAAGACTAAGGTGCGTCTGACCCAAGTCATGGCATTTTCAATCGCATCATATGCATGTGAAAGCTGGACAATGAATAAGGAAGACGGAAGAAGAATTGCGGCCTTTGAATTGTGGTGTTGGTGAAGAATATCAAATATACCATGGACTGCCAAAAGAATGAACAAATCTGTCTTAGAAGAAGCACAGCCAGAATGCTCCTTAGAGGCAAGGATGGCAAGACTGCGTCTTACATACTTTGGACATGTCAGGAGGGATCAGTCCCTGGAGAAGGACATCATGCTTGACAGAGTACAGGGTCAGCAGAAAAGAGGAAGACCCTCAACAAGGTGAATTGACACAGTGGCTGCAACAATGAGCTCAAGCATAACAACAATTGTAAGGATGGCGCAGGACCGGACAGTGTTTTTTGTTCTGTTGTGCATAGGGTCGCTATGCGTCAGAACCGACTCGATGGCACCTGACAACAATAACAACAGCTATCACCTATATTGGCCTCCAACACTCACCTTGGCCTGAATCAGCACCCCTGGGCTCCATTTCAGGTGCTGAACTCAACTTTATCACCTATCCATGCTGCAAGCCTAGATTCTTTCACCCCACTCCTGGCTCAGTCACCTGCCCTGGGTTCGATCCCCCCATTAGGACTCTAACTCAATGCCCAGGAAAAACCTCATTCCTTGGAAGACCCAAAGAGTTCTTTTGCCCCAGTCAGCATTGCCACCACCACCCCCACACGTTGTTACCTGTAAAGGTCTCAGTGCAGGGTGTGATGCCTGCCAGCCGCTTGGAGGTGCCAAAGTCAGAAATCTTGAGCAGCCCACTGAAGGTGTTGATCAGCACATTGTCCCCCTGAGCAGAGACATCCTTTCAGCCAGCCCCACTCCCTCAGCTGACTTTACCACCCAGTCCCAGACATTCCCGTGCCCTCAGGCACCCTCTCAGCACCCACTCAGCCTCAGTGAACACTGGCTGCCTCAGTGAACACTGGGATGAGCCCCTGACACCAGAACTGGACCCCACCCTAGGATACTATCTCCTGGAGTTCCCAGCCTGGCCCTGCCTCTATCATCTTCCTTCCCTGCCATTCCACCTACATTCACCTCTGAGAGCTGGCCAATACCTGGCCTGGCTTCAGATATGAACGTCTCCTCTTCTTCTCTAAGTAACCTCCCGACAAATTCCCCACCTTTTGCAAAGGCTCTGCCCAGCCTCCATCTAGGGCTATGTCTCCTCCCACCCCTACCCCATCCCCCACCACCAGCAGGCCAGGAGGGGCCAGCCACAGGATTTACCTTGATATCCCGGTGCACGATGTGGTTGTCATGCAGATAGCTGAGTCCCTGAAGTATCTGGCGGGTATAGAAACTGATGGTGCTCTCATTGTCCTTCAGGGGTCCCCACACTGACCGCAGCAAGGAAGAGAGGCTGCCTGGGCAGATACAGTCCAAGTTCATCCTTGGTACCCACTTGCTCTAGCCCACAGCTCTCTGCTCATGACCAGGCACACCAACGCCCTGGCCCAGACTTAGTTACCCAACCCCACTCCAGTTAATTCTAGGCCGGGATTCTTTTCTCCCTAGGGTTTCCACCCTGCCTGGCTCCACCCCCAAGCCCCACACCCAGTTTTCCATTCCCAGCCCATACAGGACAGGTACCTCCAGGCACTTCCTCCATGAAGATCTTGAGGTAGCCACCCTGGCTGGCTGATCCCAGATAGCGCACGATGTTCTTGTGTCGCAGGCGTTTGTGCAAAGCGATCTCTTTATGCAGGGGCTGAGAGAACCTGGAGGAGGTAGGGGAGAGAAAATTGGGACAGGTTTGGGCAGCAATGCTAACTCTATTCCAGCACCACCCAGAGCCTGCCCCGCCCACAATGCCTTTTCTACCCATATCGCCCCGCCCACAGGCCGCTTCAAATGATTACCTGTCCACTCTGCCCGGACCCCAGGCATCCCTGTTGCCCCCGCCTGTAGCCCTGCCCACAGGACACTAAATTCGTGGTCCTGTCCACTTGACCCGACCACTTAGATCCTCGCCTGTCCACAGCGCCGCCCGCGGGCCCAGTGTGTCGCACCTGCTGTCCCGCTCTGGGATCTCTTTGATGGCGATGCGCACTTTCGTGTGTCGTTCGCGGCCTGCGTACACCACCCCATACGTGCCCTTGCCCAGAACCAGACGTTCGCCGGTCTCTGAGTACTCATAGTCAAACTGCGGGGAGCGGAGTGAGACGGGGTCAGCAGGGCCCTCCGCCCTTCCGCCTCCTTGAGCTCCCGTCTCACTTCCTTACCTCCAGCACCTCCCCCACGCCCTCCGCCCCTTCCGCGGGCGCCGTGGAATCCGGATTCGTCACCGAGGTCTGGATCAGGCCGCAGAACCTGTGGGTGGGGGACGTCAGGCCGGCGGGAAGGGCACCTGGGGCAGGAACCGTCCCCTGTCGTGCCAGGAGCACCTAGGGGACATCGCCCTTCCTTTCCCGCACTCCCGGAGCATCCCTGGCCCTCAGTGTACCCGCCCCAAGAGGCTGCGCGCACCACTGGCAGTGCCCTACGCTGGGGAAGCACAGCTGGACGTCCTGAGCCGGGGGAAGCACGTAGAGGAAGCAGCAGCGCTCGTCCCGCTTGGAGGTGCTGCGAAGGAACGAAGAACCGCAGTCAGCACCAGGCGGTCGGCAGCTCCGGCCCCGCCCCACCCAGACCGCCCACAGGCCCCACCTCTCACCTGACGCCGCAGACAGAGGCGACTGGGAAGGTCCAGCTGGAGGGCTTGTTCTGCGGGAAGCAAGGGAATCTGAGGAGGTGCTGGGGACTGGAAGAGCGACCTGGGGATGGGAGAAAGGCTCGACAGAAAGGTGCGTATCGGTGAGTGAGGGTACTCGGCAGTGACTTCACCTGGGTCTCCGGCTCCAACAGGCTGAGAGTCACAGCGCTCACTGGGTCCGCACCCTGAACCTCGAGCCTCGCAGGGAGCAGCACCTTGTTTAGCTCCAAGACCAGCACCTGCGGATGGCGAGGGAGAAGGATGAGAACGGGCCACCCCTCTCCCAGGTCCCCAACCCCAACGGACCTCACCAAGCACTGATCCTCTTGAGGAGAGGCAGGCTTGAATGGCTTGCAGGACTGTAGCAAGAAGTGGAGCCAGAAGTGGGCACGGCGCGGGGGCCCTCCGAGGGGCTCCGGGGTGGGTCTGAAGTGCTGGTAGAGCAGGAATGTTTCCATCACTGACACCAGATACCTGCAGGCACAGCCTTGTCCTCAGCTCAGCCCAAACAGCAGCTAGACTGCCAGGGAGAGGAGACTGGCTTGGATGTAGCCAGAATGTGGTAACTGGGTTCCCGGGGCGCTGGCCTTGAAGGGACCAGGTCATTAGCTCAGGTCTCAGGCTAGAGTGCTAGTGGACATGAGTGTAGGACATGTCAAGAGCCCAGGACAGGCCAAAACTTACCAGATGGGGGCATTGAGCTTGTATAGCTGCTCTGCAGCCAGCACCACCTGGGTGGCGTCATTGGCGAGGATCTGGGCTCCCAGGTAGAAGCCTACATCCCAGTAATACTGCATCTTCTCCACACAGCCTTTGCGGGCCAGCAGGCAACCCAGCTTCATGCCTGGGGGAGAGGGGCATGAGCCCCAGTGAGTATAGGTGCAGGTGTAGGCAAGGCCCAGGTGTGGGCCGCACCATTCATGTGGGCATGAACATAGAGATGGGTAAAAACTTAGGGGTGGGCAAGATCTCAGGAAGAAGTCTGAGTTCAGGCACAGTTGAGGGTTTGGGCATAACTACATATGGAATTCAGTCTGTAATGAATACAGGTGTGAACTTGGGGACAGGTATGGGCTTAAGGGCATGTGAGAATGCAGGACAGGTGTGAGGACCCAGATGTGGGTAGAGAAGGGGATGAGCTCAGTCCCAATCATGTTCTCCCTCCCTACCCTTTTCCCAAGCCTCTGAGCCCTGGCTGGTAGGGGTACAGGGCAGCCAGGATCAGGACCCACCTATGAGCCGGAGCTCCTCAGAGTCCTCGAAGCGCTGCCCAGCAGCAAGGAGGAGCACAGCTGCATTGATGCCTGAGTGGAGGCTGGGCTCCACCTCAAAGGCCTTTCGATACCTGGCAGGAGGAGAGGAGACAGGAAGGAACACAGGCTGGACTGATGCCCACAGGCCTATCCCTCCTCCCCCCAGCTTAGCCCATTGCCCACTCGATTGTGCCCCTTACCAGTGATAGGCCTGCTCCCGGTGCCCAGCATCCTGGAAGCCAGAGCTGAAGAACATGTCTTTGTAGACACGGCCACACATGCAGTACAGGTCAGGTGCCACAGAACCTTCAAACTGTACCAGTGGCAGCAGCACGGCCAGTGCCTTTTCACGGTCCCCAGGCCTGTTCCTCCTGGAGGCAGGGGAAGATGGGCTGGGGAGCCCCCTGATGCCCCTGTCCCACCCTGTCCAGGGACTACCAGACCCTGACACCAGGGATCCTGCCAGAGACTTTATAATAATGACCCCAGAATGGCAGTGACCCTGGTCAGCCCTGACCTCTCAAGAGGCAGTGACAGGAGATGGAAGTGATTCCTCACTGTAATTACTCTGAATGACAGTGATCTTGGACAACTGCGACCACCCCAGGAGCAATAATTCACCACCGCCACCCCCACCCCAACCCCTGCCCCCCATAGGGAATCAGTAACCCAGAACAACAGGGACTTTTTGATATCAGTGACCCAGGTCAGCAAATTCCCTGAAGAGCAGTGATCCCAGGCAGCAATGACCTAGCACAGCAGACAGGCCACAGAGACCCCCATGCGGCTATGACTGAGCCTCACTCTACCACTTACCGGTTGAGGGCAAATGTGTAGTGGAAGCAGACATTATGCTGCTCGGCCACATCACAGGTGGGCAAGGCCTGCAGCGTCTCCACCAGCTCAATGATAGCTGAGTAGTCCTGAAGGGGGGCAGCAAGCACAGGCATGATGGCCTCTGGGGACTCCATTGGCCCCCAGCTCAAAACCTTGATCTTGGGCCTCCTCCCCTCACTTTTCCACCAACCTCTTGCACAGCACAGGACAGCAGACACCACACATTGCATAAAGCACCCACCGTGTGCCCTAATCTCACACCTGCCCTGTGTGGCAGTGCCATGATCACCTCCTATTATAAATGAGGAAACTGAGGCTCAGAAAGGTTAGGTAATTTACTCAAAGCCACCACTGAGCAAATGGCACAGCCAGGAGCTGAACTAGGGTTTGTCTGACATCAAATGCCTGCATAGCAATGACTCTGGACAGCTGTGACCACTGAGCTGCTGCCTCTCTGTGCCCCACACACCTGCACGTCACGGTAGGAGAGCAGCAGGTTCATGACAATGTCGGGGCTCAGCAGCTCCACGCTGTCCAGTCCCCGCTGCAGGCGAGCCAGCTCCTGCCGGAGCTGCTGCCCACTGAACCGCTCCCGTGCCCGCCGGATGTCCTGCCGAATGGTCTCCCGGAAATAGCCACTGGTGCCCAGGGCAGGGGAGGGAGAAGAGAGAATGGTTTGGCCTGCCTTTCAGCCCCAGCCCACTGTTCTCTCACCAGCCCCCTCCTGGTGCCCCTGCACTGTAAGCCCCCCATTACCAAGAGTCTGTGGGTGTGGCTTCCAGCAGGCGGACCAGCCGGCCTACCAGCGGTGTAAGCAGGGCCTCAGTGCCCACCCCTGCCTGCACCAGCCCATCAGCCAGGCCCCTCAGGACACCTGCATCACCACACAGCACCCGACCGGTGGCCGTCACCACATAAGGAATCAGTGTGTAGCTGCCAACACAATCCTGGGGGGGGGGAGGGGATCAGTGGAGGTCAGAGGTTAGCACAGCGTTAGGGAGAAGCGGTGAGGGGTCAGAGGTCAGCATCAGTAGGAATTGGAATAGCTGGGAAGGGGTATACTTCATGAAGGGAGGTAACAAGGAATAGAGGATCACATTCGAAATCCAGGCCTTTAAGGAAGTCAGAGGTGACTAAGGAGGACACAAAGGATAGTGGAGGTCATAGGTCACTACGGAAGTCAAAGGGCACAATGGCGGGAGGGATGGGTTCTGCTCACCGAGTTCTTCTGGAAAACATCATCCTGTAGGAGGCAGAAAGTCAAATACTGGGGTTCTGGGTAGGCCCCACCCCAACCCTGTGACTACTGCCACTAGCCAGCCACCTGGCTACCTACCCGGAGGGCCTGCAGGTCAGGCAGGTCGGCCTGAGAGCAGAGGAGTACGTTGTTGGTCATGCTGAAGCTCTCTCGCACACCGAGGTGGTAGAAGAGGGAGGGCTGCACCAGAGAGCTGCTCACCTCCAGCACTACCACATCTGCAGGCACAGAGGTGGAGGCCCTGGAGCTTGGTGGGAAAGAGCCTACGATCCATGCTGGCTCAGCCTGCCTTTCAGTGTGACTCTAGCAAGGTGCAAAGACTCTCTGGGCCTCAGTTTCCCCCTCTTAGGGCCCCTCTGGCTCTTACACACAACTGATACCTGTGGTGTTGAAGGACAGGAGTTGGGTTCACCAGGCCACTGTCCACTTGAAGAGGACTGGGACCCAGGCGTGCCCCTTATCCCACTATTCAGAGCCTGTGGGCACCCACAGCTGGGCCGGTGATGCACCACCCCGGAACCTATCCCAGTTCATTGGAGAGGCAGGAGCTGTGCAACTACAGAAGTCCCGTCCCCTGGGCCCTCAACCCAGCCTCTTGAAAGGGGTGGGCACCAGCGGCGTGTAGACAACAGTGTGCCTGTGTGTGTATATAACTGTGTCCGTCCCTATCTCTGTGTGTGTCTATGACACCTGTGTGAGTGAACATATTTGCTATTCGTGAGTCTATCCATGACGGTGTGTGTGTGTCTTTGTGTCCTCGGAGTCGGGGCAGGATTCATTTTTGGGCAACGACTTCATTGACATCTGCAAACACAGTTCCCAGACGCTTGGATGAAAAAAATAAGCATCGGAGGGCGGGACTTCATGGTTAATGGGAGGGAGGGGTGACCGCGCGGGAATAGCCATCTGTCCGGCCCCGCCCACTCTCTTGGGGCTGCTGAGGCCTCATGACCTAAACTCCCTCGCCCACACCCGGGGGCTCATGACCTAAACTTTCCCACCCAGACTCTGGTATACTTGAAATCCTTCACTTCACTTTCTGCCTGTCTAGGAAGTCGTATGCTAGACCCATTGGTGTTGATTCTGACTCACAGTGACCCTATAGGGCGGAATAGAACTGCCCCATAGGGTTTCCAAAGCTGTAAATCTTCCCGGAAGCAGACTGCCACATCTTTCTCCCGCGGAGCGGTTGGTGGGTTGAACTGCCCACCTTTTGGTTCGCAGCGGAGCGCTTTAAGCACTGAGCCACCAGGGCTCCTCAGTCCTCTGCTAAAAAATTAAAACCCGTTGCTGTCGAGTCGATTCCGACTGGTAGCAACCCACTAAACTCCAGCCTTTAAGCAGCCCCCTTTCCCTAGTCCGGTATCCGCTTCCAGCATCCGCCCCGAGGGCTCCGCAAGAGATCCTCCAGAGACTGCTTTCTCCAGCCCCACCCCCGAGGGACCACAGTTCCGCCCCACTCCTGGTCCCGCCCAGCGCCCCTAAACTCCGACCCAATCCTAGCCCTACTCCCCAGGGACGGTGCCGACTCTTTTAAGCCCCAACCCTGAATCCCGGATCCGGACCTGGGTCCGCTTAATCCCACCCCGAGCCTGGCCGGGCTCCAGACCCCCTAAATTCCACTTTTATCACGACGCTGGCTCCAACTCCCCCAGCTTTAGCTGCCTTTAAGCCTTGTAAACTGGGCTCATTTCGGCCCCTCCCTGCAGCCGCCGAGCCCAGCCCCATTTGGCCACGCCCAAAGCCCCGAAGCCCCGCCCGGGGGCGGCCCCACTCCCGGCGCGCGCTCACCCGCGTTGTAGAAGGAGTCGAGGGCGGCCGTGTCGCCCAGCGCCAGCGTCCCGAAGGGCAGGCTGCGCAGCTGCGGCGACGGCCGTGGCCCCTGGAGCTGCGCGCAGGCGTCGCGCAGGCAGCGCAGGGGCAGCGGCTCGGCCTCGGCTCCAGCTCCGGTCTCGGCCGCGGGCCGCTGCTCCCGGGTCAGCACGTAGACCACGCTGAGCGGCCGGCTCCGTGCGCAGCCCCGGCCGGAGGACGCTGCGGGCGCCCGGCCCCGGCTCAGCGCCTCGGCCAGGGGGTCCTGCCAGCAGCTGCCGGCACGCTCCAGGGCCGCAGACCGCGAGCACGTCCCCGCCATGCGGGGGCGCTCAGGCTCGGGGCGCCAGGCTCTGGGAACCCGGGGCGGGACAGGAGCCGGGGACGGCGAATCCAGGGATCTCGGGATCGGAAATCCGGTCGGGATAAGGGAATTTCCCGAGGGACCTGGGAATCCGCAGTCCAGTCGAAGGTCTCGTTCGGAGAATCTGGACTCCGGGGTGGAATCTGGGCTCGGACTTGTAAGGTCCTGAGGGTCTGGAATCGAGAAGTGTGTCCCGGAAATCTGCGGTATCTGGTAATCTGTAGCTCAGGATCACGAGGGGGATCCCAGGAATCGGTCGGGCTGCGTCTGCACCCAGATGTTACTGGGGACCGCCCGCCGACGCTCTCCCCTGCCTTCACTTGTAGGTTCGGTCCAGCCCCTTCCCGGCCGGCAGGCCGGGAAAGCTCCACCCTCACCCCTCAGGCAGCTCCGCTCCCTAGCAGCCTGGGACTCGGCCTCTCCCTCCCCCTTCTCCCGCCAGAATCTCTCAGCCTGGCCGCTTCCGGAACAGCCTGTGCTGGTGTGCACGCCAACCACTGTGGACTGACCACAGCTGGCGCTCATAGGATGTGTGCCCAGGCCAGCGATAGGGAAGAGGTGTGAATTGCAGGCCCTGCGTGCAGGGATCTGTTGAAAGGTGTCTCCACGGAGACACCAGCGTGTGCAGAACCGGGAACAGTGGGTGTCCTCCAGGACCTTGAAACGGGGTTGGGGACGGGGGAGCCTGCTCCTTGGGCTGCCAGTAGACCCTCAACCCTGGTATGGGACTTGGCATCTGAGCTAGGGCCTTTGCCCTCTTGCCAGAGGGGACTCCTTTCCCTAGAAGCCAACCTACAGTGGAGCCCTCCTGACCTCTGACCTCCACCCAGAACCTGAAGATGGGACCTGAGAAAGCCTTCCCCACTGTAAAAATGACAGGTCAAGGGTGTCTGACTTCTAACTTCACAAGGGGCAAGGAGAATCAAGATCAACCGCCCAAGGCTGATTCCTATAAGGTGGTCAGACATACCTCGTCTGTCCAACCCTTTTACTAATTCTGACACCAGCTGTCCCTCCCGTGGCGCTCTCTACTTCTTTGCTGGGTTCGATAATTCATTGCAATGGCCACACAGAACTCACAGACAATACTCACGATTATGGAGTTTATTAGGGAAGTAGGGTAACAATTCAGGATCAGGAATGACTCAGGATACAGTTCTCTGATCAGGACAGCCTTTGCTCAGCTGTGCCCAAAGACAGGCCTCTCTCTGGTGATAGGCATCACCTCTGCCCTGCTCAGTCAAGTGTTACAAATCTCTTTAGCTCTGCCAATAAGTGCCCAAAGGCACCCCACTCTGCCAGTAAGCCTCCCCAGAGAGGCACTCAGCTCTCTCACGCCATGGGTCGGCACACCCACTGTAGCCGCCTTGCTGCGCAGGCTGGGAAGCCCACCGCACCTTCTCATGCTGATCTTCTGGTTCTGCTCCCTGTGCTGCCACTGCTTCTCACCGTGTCTAGTAATCTCACCATCTCTGTTGCAGCTCTCTCTCTCTCTGTCTCCTGGGTCTAGAAGGTTCTCAGTGCAGGGACCCCACACTCCACTCCTAGCTCTCCTTTCTGCTCTGGGATTGGCTCTCTTTTAAGCCTCCTGATATGATGAAACTGACCAATCCCCTTGTTAGGGTTCCATACACCTTATTTGCATGGTCCCACACCCAACAGGGGTTCCATACACCTTAAGGCATCATTAGCAAGCTGTCCAAGCAGTTTGTTTGCATAGTCCCACCCAATCATTTGGTGGGAGTTACAAGACCATGGCAAGAAAGGCCATATAAAAGCAATCTATTGCACCACACCCACTGCAAACATTTCTCTACCCACCTGAAGGAGAACCGAGAAACTCCAGCCCTTCCCAGCTTTCAATCTCCAAGAATCCCTAACCCTCCAGCATGAATTAGCAAGAGACTGAGGCAGCAACCTAGTGTAAATCTCAGTAGACCCTGAAGTCAGGAACTGGGGACTCGAAGAAGTTGAGTAATTTGTCCAAGATTGCTTAGCTACATGACAGAGCAAGATTCAAACCCAGGACTACCTGTAACTTCAGATATCTGACTCCTAACCATCTCTTTTTTTGCCACTTACTAGAATGTGGCTTTGAACAAACTAACCTCCTAAGTGCTAGCTCAGTGGCTACTGTTTTACTGTCCCATTGCCACCATGGAAGAAAAATGTACCTTCCTTGGTTTGACCCTAGGTTCAAACCAGCCCCTAATGGGAGAAATAGCAGAGGGTCACCACTGACTGCTCTGACAGGGATCACAATAGAGAGTCCCTAACAGAGCTGGAGAAAAATGTAGAACAAAATTCTAACTCACATAAAAAGACCAGAGTTACTGGTCTGACAGAGACTGGAGAAACCCCAAGAGTATGCCCCTTGGACACCCTGTTAACTCAGTACTGAAGTCACTCCTGAGGTTTACCTTTCAGCCAAAGATTAGACAGGCCCATAAAACAAAGTGAGACTAAATGGGCACACCAGCCCAGGGGCAAGGACGAAAGGGCAGGAGGGGACCGGGAAGCTGGTAATGGGGAAACGAAGGTCGAGAAGGTGAGAGTGTTGACACAGCGTGGGGTTGGCAACCAATGTCACAAAACAATATGTGTATTAATTGTTTAAAGAGAAACTAATTTTCTCTATAAACCTTCATCTAAAGCGCACACACACACAAAAGAAATAGCAGAGGATGAGAAATTAGATTACAACAGAGGCTGGGATGGAGAATGGACAACTTAGAAGGAACAGACACCTAGGCAACAAAGGGTGAGAAAGCTGTGCAATTTCTGCCACAAAACCATCCACTTGTAGGACCTAGAGGACCCAGGGAATTGTCGGTGGATGCTTGAATCTCCTCCTTGACCTCCACTGAGTGCCCCTCTGGCCTTGACTTGCACACTTTCAGAGATGGAAGCCTCACTCCCTTAAGAGGCAGTCCCTTCCACCTTCCTGACTGGTAGGAAGGCCTTCTTTGAATGGAGCTGAAACCTATATCCCAGCTCTGCCCTCTTAGATTTTTCCCAGTAACTAGAAGAGTCTTGCAAGCCAGGAAAGGGTTAAGACGACTTTATTTTAAATGTGGACAGGGGTCAGTGGCTGTTGGCAAGGGGGAGAAGTGGCTGAGGGTCCGGAAGCTGTACAGGACAGATAAGGGTGTGGGCTGCCAGGGTGCCCTAGCGAAGCATCATCCAAACCCTGTGATAGGGGTAGCCCACACCGCAGCCTGACTCCCAGTTGATGCCATACTTGTGGGCTGTGGCCTCAGATGCTGCGTAGCGCCCATTGAGATTGGATGTATAGCAGAATCCATATCACCAGGCACCATGAACGCCCATCACACAATTGCCCCTGTTTGTATCGTGGCCAGCATCACAGGTGGTGAAGGGCTTCCCACTGTGGAAACTCAGGGAGTCCCCTGGCAGGGAGAGGATGGGAGGTGTCTTGGTGCTTTGCATTGTGCCTGGCATCCTTGGAGATATTACTTCATTGGAGCCTCACGGCACCTATGAGTTGGAGGTTTTCAGGCGGTATGAGAAGACAGCAACTCCAAGGGGCCAGATCGTTTGCCCAAAGTCATCCAGCTAGTCACAGGGACACAGGGAACCGAACTCAGGGTTGTCTGGCTCCAAAACCACCAGCTTTTCCCTCTGCCTTGTCCCCACCCAGAATCCCCAGCTCTAGCTCTTATGTTCCCTCCCAGCTGTCATCAGCAACCTGAGCAACTCTGCCAGGGAGAGCTGGGAGGAGACTTTTAGGTGCCTGGGCAGGAAACTGGGGTGCCCCCAGGCACCTCCTCATAACCACTTCCCACTTTCAAATCTCTCCACAACAGTCACTGTTTCTCTGAAAAAGTCCTCCCTGGTTCCTCTTCTGAAGCAGAGAACGTGAGCACTCAACAGAACCTCAGATGGCATCTGCAGCCTCCCTCCCTCCTTGCCTCCCTGCCCATTTTACAGGGGAGGAAACCAGGACTCCGATAGGGAAGGGACTTGCCCAAGGTCACATAGTTGGTCAAGTGGCAGAGCTGGGTTCAAAATTAGGCCTCTTTTGCCACTAGCGTCCAAATTTTCCACTTCAGAACCATCCTGCCTCATGACTGCCATTCCTCAGAGGAGGAAATGGGCCCACAGAAGAGAATGGCCTGGTTTGGTCATCATGGAAGCAGCAGCAGCACTGGGGGAGGAGCCAACCCACCTCCTCCAGGGCCCCTCCTCAGGTCCACTCACCTGCTCTACCCCCTGAGAACTGACCCAGCACAAGCTGGTAGTGATCTGCCTCCCCAAGGAGGCAGAAGGTCCCACAGTGAGCAAAGGTACAGGTGCCATTAAAGTCCTCCAGCTCCACCCGAAGCTCCCAGGTACCTGAGGAGGTGGGGAGGGGAAAGGGTACAATAATTCTCAGTCCCCAGTTGGGGGTTCAGGATGGCAGAGGAATACTCCCTAGGCCCTTTGGACCCTGCTGGGAACTTACTCTGGAGAGTAAGCTGGTATAAATTCTCATTCCCCAGCCAGAATTCAGACTCTTGGCTCCCAAAACCTGCTTTGTAGGAGGCCCAAGAGCGAAAGAAATCCACAGAACCATGCCGGCACCTCTGGAATGCCTAGGGAGGTGGGGTGGGTGAGGATGGGTAGGCAGCACAGCAGCTATTACCCCAGGCTGCCTTGGGGGGAGGAGAAGCAGGGGTAGTGGTGATCGAGGGTGGCTGAGCTGTGAGCGCTGGTTGGCATTTCCTCCTCTGTTTGGATTGGGGACTTGTTAAAATGCGATTCCTTCATGTGAGCTCTGCCTATGAATATACTGATGAGCTATACAACCCCTTATTAACTTTTACGACGCTCAACTCCAGGCCAAACCAGGCCCTAGGGGAGACTGAAGCGATAGAAATACTGTTCCGACCCTCGGAAGATGGTCAGTCCAATTGGGAGTCAGAGTCATCACACGCACACACATACACACACACACACACAAACCTGTTGTTGTCAATTCCAGCTCATGGTGAACCTATGTTTTACAGAGCAGAACTGCTCCATAGGGTTTTCTAGGCTGTAATCTCTATGGAAGTCAATCACCAGGCCTTTCTACTGCGGCACCACTGGCTGGGTTTGAACCACTAACCTTGAGGTTAGTATTTGAGTTTGCACCACCCCGGAACCTAGATTCCGTATAAGCTTCTTTTGTTGACTATAAGAATCAAGATGTTAGAGCAGAGAGGTCTCTTTTCCTAATCCTTCTCCTAATCCCAGAGGATGCTTGGGCCTTACCCCAATGCCCCACCTCCCTTCCTCCTCCAAGGCAAGCAATCCCCAGGACTTGTAGAGTTTCCCTCCTAATTATCTTTCAGTTTAAGGGGACCCATTTCCAGTGCTGCCACTGTCCACTGCCATCTCCTGCCCAGACCCTGCAGTCCTCCTAACTGGGGTCTTTGCCTCCACTCTTACTCCCACGACAATGCATCTCTCACAGTAGAGCTTAGTCATTTTTCCAAAACACAAGTCTGACCTGGTCCCTCTCCTGCTTAAAACTCCTCTGTGGCTCCCCATTGCCCTCCAGGCTCCTCAGTCAGTCATTCAGTGCCCTCTGTGAACTGGCCTTCGCAGAGCTCCTTAGTCCACCCCTGAACAACACCGGCAGACCCCACCTTACTACCCATACCTGCTCTCAACTCACTCACACGGTCCCCCCAAACCCTCTTGTATCCTCCTGCCTCCTTTGTCTTTTCTTCTACCTACAATGCCCTTCTGTGCCTCAACTGTCTGGAGAACGTCTATACAGCGTTCAAGGCTCTTTCAAATGCCACCTCCTCTGTGAAGCCTTCCCGAACTTCTTCAGGTCCCCTGGGTGCTCAGTGAACATTTGTCAGTGAATGACTTTAAGGAAAAACCTGGCTCCAGTGGGTTCTGGCTCCCCCTAGGGCTGAGGTGAGAAACGCCCACTGTCCCTGGCCTGCTAGCTCCTTCTCCATCTCTACCCCCCACACTCACCAGCCAGCCACCCCCTGATGAGTCCATGTCACAAAAGACTGGGAGGACCCTGGCCTCAGGTAGGCACAGACGGTATCAGCCACTCAATGTGTTCCCCTGGCTCAGCAGCTCCGGGCAGCTCCCGGGGCCTGGGGAAGGAGAATGGGACTGAGGGGAGCTCCCAAAATTATTCCCTGGACCCCACCCCCTGGGCAATGGAACAGGCTGAGTGTGGGACCCCAGGAAACTGCTCAACCCCCTCAGGCCCCTGAGGAGGGTTCTGGGGAGGGTTGTGGGGAAAGGCCTGGCCACAGCTGGGCACCACTTAATTCCAAGTTCCTGGCTCCAGCAAAGGCTGCCTCACCCTCCTGGCACCGGAGCACATCTGCTGGATCTCCTGTCCCAGAAAGGGACTGAGTGTTGGCTCTGAGGTCAAAGCATTCCCAAGGGAATGCCCAGGGGCACAGTGGGGAGAGTGACAGGCCCTTTGTCCTAATCCTGTCCACCTACCCCCTGCCTCCCAGCAGTGGTCAGGTGGAGACACCCACTCCTCTCTAGTCCAGGGACAGAAGCAAAGAAAGAAGGGGAGATCACAGTCCCACACTCACCAGGGTCACCCTTGGGGCCCATCTTGCCTGGTGGTCCAGGTTGCCCTGAAATCCAAAAGGCAGAGATGCCCTGAGTCCTGCCCTGTGCCCAGGGCCAAAAAGGAGCAAGCGGTATGGAACCAGAGGGTTCAGATCCCAGCTTCACCCTGTACTGGCTCTGATTATGGGCAACAGCTTACTCTCTCTGAGCCTCAGCTTCCTCCTTGGTAAAGTGTGATGATATCCCCTACCTCAGAGTTGCTCTCAGGATGCAGGGTGCCCAGCCAGGAGCCTGGCATGGAGTAGGTTCCTTGCCCTCTTGCTGTAGCCTCTCAGCACAAACAGTAATTACTGCATCTCCAGCCCCCCCCACCCCAATTTACCCCAAGATTCCTGCTGGCTCCCCAGTATCTCTCACCTTGAGGATCTGGAACCCCCTTCTCCCCAGGACATCCTGGGGCTCCAGGACAACTGGGCAGGAGGACAATTTTGCTGGCTTCCAGTTCCCTGGGTTCTGCAGTGAGAAGCAGGGTCAGGTAGGCACAGGGTGGTCATGGGGAGTGGGCATTCCTCCCTGGCCTCTCTGCAGCTCTGTCTCATCTCCTGTGGATTCTAGCCGTCAGGACACATACCTCCAGAGCAGAAAAACATTTACATCATTTGCATCTATTTTCATACATTTACATGCAGAGCCCAAAGTATCAAATTCCCCCCTGCTCTTTGGGTCTGGTGAGCCTGGGTGGGGGAAGGACACCCAGGGAGGAAGTGAGGGGTGGGTTGGTGAGGAGTGCGTCCTAAGTGCTACCTGAGCAGCTGGGTGACTCTTGGATTCTCAAGCAGATGGGTCCCCCAAGGAGCAGGAGCATCAGGGAGAGTGGGGCCCACAGTCGGTCCATCTTGCTGTGGGACCAGAGGGAAGATGGCAGCTTATATGAGGGCCAGACTGGTGGCAGCATGTGAAGCCAGACTCCTCCCCACTGCCCTAGGTCCACTCCACCCAGGCTGGAGCCAGCAGGGTATAGGAGCATTTCCTTCCTCAGTCCCAGAGAGAATGGGCATTGTCCCTGCCCTGTTTACCCAGGACAGAGTCCAACTCCTGATCCTGGCCTCCGGGACTCCCCAACCCCTTCAGGATTCTGAATCCACATGGGTTTTTCCACATTTGAAACTTGGCTCATGGTATGCCTTCCATCTGGAAGTCTGTCCTCTTCATCTCTACCTGTGATGCTCCACCCGTTTATGAAGGCCCAACCCTAATGTCATCCTTTCTAGGAATCATTCCCTGATCCTTGTCAATGATATCAATAATGACCACAGCCACCATTTAATGGGCACCCAGTGCACCCCAGATGACATACTGAGTGCAGTTTATCATTACCTCTGGTCCTTATACAGCCTGCTTCAAAGTCATTATGATTGGATCTGGGTTATAGGCCTGGTACAAAGCAGGTTCTCAAATATTTGTTAAACAAATGAATAGAGAGGGGGAAATTGAGGTCCAGAGACAAGACACGACTTGTGTTGTCTGTGACAACTTTCATGCCCAGAGCCCCATGCTCCCCAGCACAGGAGAAGCACCCTTAGGGCAAGTGACTTCATGCCCGACCTTGAGTCCCTCGGGGATCCCTAATAAGACCTAAGAACAGCTGTTAATATAGGTCACCTGGGTGGGCAGCCCATGCAGAGGCAGCCAGGAGGCTGGGAGGCCAGTGAGGAGGAAGCAGTCAAGGTCTGGATGTAAGGGCTGAGGTCTGAACTGAAGGGGAGGGTGGGGACAGAGTGACAAGGGAGGTGACAGCAGAGGTGATAAGGGAAGGGAAGGAGGGCTCATTCTTTCATTCATCAAACCTATCCTGAGGGCCTCCTCTGTGCCAGGCCCAGTGCTGGGGGGAAGGGAAGGGACTAAGACGCACGGGGTATGAGAGGAGGTGGAGGTAGAGTCGCCTGGCGGGATGAATGTAGGAGGCGGATGCCCTGAAACCTGCAGTTCCAGTTCTAGGAATCTGTCTTCCCACAGGTATGCCCAGAACAGACCAGCCTGTTCATCATGGCAGTTCATAATCATCAGTGTGCCCAAACTAGCGTCACTAGGATCCAGGCAAATAAATTCTGACCTCTGGACAATCATAAGGCAAATCTGATCACTGATGAAGGGGTGAAGGTGCAGGGCCATGTGTAGAACATGATCCCATTTTGTATTTCAAAAGAGCTAAATGTGTGAGTGTCCCTGAGTCGATTTTGACTCACAATGACCTCATGTGACAAAGTAGAACTGCCTCATAGGGTTTTTTGGCTGTAATCTTTAGGGAAGTAGATCACCAGGTCTTCCTCCCGTGGAGACACTGGGTGGGTTTGAACTGCCAACCTTTTGGTTAGCAGCCAAGTGCTTAACAGTTTGTGCCACCGGGGCTCCTTAACTGTGTGTATGGTATTAAAAAAAAAACCCAAATCCACTGCCATCAAGTCGACTCCGACTCAGTGCGACCCTATAGGACAGAGAAGAACTGCCCCGTAGGGTTTCCAAGGAGCAACTGGTGGATTCAAACTGCCAACATTTTGGTTAGCAGCAAGCTCTTAACTGCTGCGCCACCGGGCTTCCTGGATGTTGTATACGTTGTAAATGCACAGAAGAAGGTCTGACACACACTGGTAAACCAGTCGCCGTCGATCCCAACTCGTGGCAATCCCACGTGTGTCGAGTAGAACTGCGCTGCACAGGGTTTTCAATGACTGATTTTTTGGAAGTAGCTAGCCAAGCCTTTCTTCTGAGGCACCTTTGGGTGGGCTTGAACCTCCAACCTTTCCGTTAGCAGCCGAGTGGGTTAACGATTTGCGCTACCCAGGGACTTCGACACATACTGTTAACTGTAGTTATTTCTAAGGAGTGGGACCAGGGGACGCCCAATTCTCATTCTTTATGTGAACTTCCGTATCGCTCTTTTTATAAACATTTTCTTTCCTTGTAGACATTTACTACTTTTGAAAATAACACATCCAATTAAGAAAACCCGAAAAACAAATGAAACCCGTTGCCGTGGAGTTGATTCTGACTCATAGCGGCCCTACAGAAAGGAGTAGAACTGCTCCATAGGGTTTCCAAGGAGGGCCTGGTAGATTCGAACTGCTGAACTTTTGGTTAGCAGCCATAGCTCTTAACCCCTATGCCACCAGGGTTTCCCCAGTAAAGAAGGGGGTAAGGAAAAGACATTTTGCTGGGGAGAAGCCAGAGGAGGCTGACCCAGGCAGGAGGAATTGCATGTGCAGAGGCGTGGAGAAGAGAGAGAGCAAGGCAGCCTGGGTAACAAGAAGTAGATCCAAGTAGCTGGAGGAGAGCTCCAAGGGGAGGCTGACATCTGAGAGGACGAGGAGGCTTTGGTGGAATCAGTGTGGGAGGAGAGGGAGGCGTGAGGAGCCAGACTGGCTGGGTTTGGCATTGTAGATAAGGGTGTGATGTGAAGGCTGGCAAACCCTCTGTGGGGCCAGGGAGTAGCGGATCTACCTGTTAACCGCAGAGTCCTTCAGAGCCCCTCCAGCTGCAGCTGAAGACCTCATGGGGAGGCTGGGGTAGGGGAAGCAGGAGGTGCAAAAGGCTTGACCAGAGGCTGCACAGTTGGAAGGGTGGACAGGGTACCATGGAATGAAGCAGATGGGGGCACATGTGCCCACTCTGAATCTTCCCTACATCCCACTAGATGGATACTGTTGTTATTCCCACTTTACAGATGAGGAAACTGAGGGCCAGATCTGTTAAATAACTTGCTTGAGTTCACACAGAGCAGTGGGCTTCACAGGCTGAACTCTCAACCATTATTCTCTATTGCCTTCCAACGTCCTAGAAGAAAGGTGTGAGACTCATAGCCACAGGATGGCTCCCAGCAAGCGCCCAATCCATGGGAGAGGTTGTTAGTCAGGGAAGAAGACATCTGAGCCCAGGGAGGGGCAGGGGAGTCTCTATCTCCACACTAGAGGCTCGAAACAACGTTAGGGGACTGAGAGAACCTGAAGATGCCTCTGGAGGGGAGTTCTGATGTTCCACTCACCTTGGAGTCAGAAAAACCTGGATTCATATCCCAGCCCTGCCCCTGTGCAGCTGTGTGATGCTGAGCAAGTGTACATACCTTTCTGAGTGTCTGTATCCTCATCTGTATAGGACTGGGGGGTGAACATGTATAACAGACAACAGATGAAAATATTTTAAAAGGAGACAGCCACAGTCCTAGGTGGAATTCCTGTTAAGGAGGGGACAGCTGCCAGGTCCCCACCCCACCCAATCCACATGCAGCCCAGGACACAGGATATGAAGCACAGTGCTGGGAAGAGTTCCTTTATTTGGGGGCAGTGCCCAAGCCAGGTCTGTGGGAAGAGGCGGGCACAGAAGCCAGGGGTAGGCTGGGGGCCACCACAGGGGCGATGGATGAGACAGGAGGTGGTGGGGACGCTCTCAGCTGCAGTAGCCAGCCCAGGACAGGAGGGGATGTCCAGCACCAGGCACTCAGCCTGCTCAGGGGTGCAGGGGCTAGGAATTGTTGGCCCAACTTTTTCCCACCCCCAGTGCTCACGAGGGGCCCAGAGGGCAGCCTCTGTGTCCTTTTTCCCCTCTGTTTGGAGGCCAGGGCCAAAGAGGGTCAGATTCTGTGGGGGCCAGACAGAGAGGGTGCTCAGGGAGGTGACCCTGCCTCAGCTGGACCGAGAACCCTACCCCAGGAGAGCAGGCAGCAGCTGGAAGATCAAACACTTTAATGGGGACTGTGGTGGCCCACCCATAGCACACACAGCACACAGGGGCTCAAATGCAGCTCTCCCTTCTCAGAGGGAAATCAAACCGCACACATGGCCCCAGCTCCGCCCACGGCCACAGGACTGCAGGGCGGAAGGCTCGCTTGGGGGGTCACCTACTGGTTCTCCTCCCTGCTGGCAGCATGAGGGGCAGAGACACAGCTGGGCTCAGGTGGGCTCCCAGAGACCTGGCCCAGGCTAAGCCCAGAGTCCTGGTCCCAGCTAACATCTGGCAGAGAGAGCCCCATAAGTGGAAGAAGGAGAAGGGGTGTGGCTCACAGAAGGGGCAGGAGTCATTGTCCTTGGAGCTACTGCTCTGGGAAGAGTTTCCTGGGTACTGAGGGGAATTAGGGGCAGACGGGGGTGGGGGGGGTGTGGAGTGAGCTGGGACTGCACTGGCTGGTCGGCTACTCACAGTGTCTGGTAGGTGCTGTCCTTGGTCTTGAGGAAGCGCAGCATAAAGAAAGCCACCGCCTGCAGACTCAGCACCAGCACGACACCCCCAAGGAAGCTGGCCCCATCAAAGCCAGGGATACGGGCTTCGGGGACTGGGGGGCTCCCTGAAGGGGCAGGACAAGGTGGAGGTCACAACAGGCCACCATGGAGCAGGATTCCAGCCCCACCCCCATAACCAGCACAGGTCACTTCAAGGCCTGAACTCACGATGGGGGCCTTGAATACCAGGCTCAGAAGGTCAGCCCAGATCCTAGGTGGGTAGCTGGGCAGTGCCTGGCAGGAGGGACGGTTCCCTGGCAAGGGAGGGTGGGGCCTTGGCTCCAGGCCTGGCTCTGCTTATGAGTTGCTCTGTGGCTTTATGCCTCCCATATCCTCTCTGGACCTTCTGTTCACGCAGGCCCAATGGGTGGGTTAGAGTCCCTTCCAGCCTGCCTGTCCCATACTGGCCCAACAGAGTGAGAATAGACCCAGCAGCCCTGAGTTCCTTTCAGCCTTGGGTCTTGGTGTTCAGAGCCCAGACACAGATGACATGGCCTCCTTTCAGAACTCCTAAGCCTGCAGACCCCAGAGTCACACAAGTCAGAGCCCTTAGAGAGGGAAGAAGCAGAGGAAGAAGCGAGTCCCTGAGTGGGCCAGGCTAACACCTGTGAGCAGGCAAATGGAGGCTAGATAGTGGATGTCAGAGGGTGAAACAAGGCTCTGAGGGCCAGCATGCCCAACATCACCCCACAGTCAGGACAGAGCTGGATTCATACTGGGGGCTCTGGCCTTTAGAGGGTAGAATCAGGGCCCACAATTGCCAGGCTGTGCCTGGGTGGCTCCCCGCTGTGCCACGTTACCCATCAACTCCTGCCAGGGATTCGATTTCAGGCCTTAGGCTCGGTGCCCAGGGCAGGAAAGGGCTGCTGGGTGGGAGATCATCCTGGGACAGTGGACACATGGGCCCAGCTGTGAGTTGAGCCTACCTTCCAGAGGGTGAGGGGGCGGGGGTGTGAAGGGGTCTGATAATATGAAGAGCAAAGGGTGGTCCCAGCTGCAGCTCAGGGAGCTCCACAGAAGGGCACTGGGGGATGAGGAGGAAAGATATAGAAGTGAGCTGCACAAGGCGGATCTGGGGCTCCAGCTGGAGGGAGCACAGCCATCAATAATTCAGCCTCCAGGATCGTGTTTCCAGCTTTAATTAACCAAGAGCCCTCTTCAACCACCGCTGCCAAGCCTGGTGACCTCCAGGCCCTGAGGGGCAGTGGGAATCAAGGGGCGGGGTTCTTGCTTCTCCTCTGCTGGGAACTTGCTTTGTGACCCTGTCTGGGCCCGGAGGTTGCACTAGGTGGTCACTGAGGACCACATCTTATTGGCAACCCAAACCACACACCCTCAGCACCAAGGACAGGTCCTGAGCTTCCAGAACTGGTGGTGGTGGTAGAAGGGAGGGGAACCATGGTTTCTTGATGGCCTTCTATGTGTCAGACACTGAACTAGGCACTACACAGCCACCACCTCAAAATTCTCACAGCAACTCTGTGAAACAGGTATCATCCAACCTGTTGTTTGCTTAGATCTGGAAACTGAGGCTCAGAGGGAGAAGTCACAGGCCTGAGGTGACAGACCATGACAGTGCCTGAGCACAGGCTTATCTTTCCCTGTACCTCTGGTCTTTCCACCAACTCATTCCCCCAGGTGTTACCTACCTGTTGTGATTGTCTTCGGTTTATAGGTGGGGTGGTGGTGGGCAGCTGAAGAGACAGAGAATCCATAATAAGCCAGCCCTCCCAGCTCCTGACTGCCAAAGAAACCCCAGCCCAGCCCAAAAGCCTGACTTCTGACTCAGGTTAGCGCCCCTTTCCCAGATTCAGGTAAATCCAACATACTTTCAAGCCTTAGTTGACGCAGTTCCTTTTACCAGACATGCCCTCTCTCCATCTTTACCTCTAAGGCTCATCTCTAATGCCACCTCCTCTAGGAAGCCCCCTAATTCCATTTGAACTTCCAAAGCCCTCATCATGGCTTAAATTAAAGGAAGAGCTACCCACATGAACACATTTGTCCTAGACACCCCAACTCTACCCACTTACAGATGAGGAAACACTGTAGAGAGGGGAAGGGGTTTCTCAGTCAATTAAAGGCAGAATTGAGACTGGCCCAGGTGTTTCAAGGACATGAGCCACTCTCCAAGAGAGGCTGGTTCTTTTCTGGAGGGCAGGCTCTGGATGGGGGACACTTCAGCCCCCTCCCTCCAACTTGGCTTAGGCCACTGGAAGCCCCCTTACCCGGACATGCCTCTGAGTGGTTGTAGACAGAGCAGCCTTCCTTGACTACCTCAGCTTGAGCCACACAGTGTCCTGGTGAGAGAAGGTACAGGAGAGAGGTTTGAGGAGGGGGCTAAGGCCCTGGGGCTCAGAGCTGGGGGTACTCAACATGGAGAGGGCCCACCCTACCCTGTACCTGGCTCCTCAGGCTGGCATTTCTCCCACAGGCAGCCTGACAGGTTGTGTGCTCTGTCCCGCTCCACACAACGCTCACAGAGCTCCAGCTCTCTGCAGCCCCCTTGGACAGCCGGCCAGGTGTTCAGGCGGAGCAGGGCACCCCGCCCAAAGCCTCGAGCTCCTTTACCTGGGGTGGCCGGGGGGGTGGGGTAGGGGTGGTGACAAGGGAACAAATCCTTGAATCGGAGAAGCAGGGGCCCCAGACTACTGCTGCTCTCATCCCTCTGCATACATCTGGGTTCCCACATACAATCACCGGGAGCCCCCAAGCCCCTGTACACACCTAGAGCTGCCACAAACACATGGTTATACACATCTAGAGGCTCTCCCACATCCACCCAGAGCCTGCTCCATTTGGACACCCCTAGGATTCCCGGACACATTTGCAGCCACCTCCCCAGATGCGCCTGGGGCCCCTTCCCTGCCATACATCTACCCGTTACCGTCGAGTCGATTCTGACTCATAGCGACACTAGAGGCCATACATCTGAAGCTTCCTAATCCTCCACACTCCAGAGGCTATAATGTAACACACGGGTCCAGCCCACACACAGCTAGAGGCCCCTTCTTCTGCCCACTCCTGGAGCCCTGACACGTCCCCTCCCCATCTCCCAAACCCAGGCTGCTCCTGGGTGGCGGCTGGATGAGGGGTTTGCTCCACCTCCCCCTGCCCAGACGCCTAACCAGACCAGGTCCCGCGTTACCAGCCACAATGAGCTGGGCGCACAGCAGGAGGCAGCAGCAGCTGCCACAGAGCACAGCCCGCAAGGCACGGGGTCCTGGTGCAGCCATGGGCGCGGGGTCGGGGGGGTGGGGGTCAGCTGAGAGCTGGCGCCGCGCGTCCCTTCGCAACTCCGCTCTGCTGAGAGCTCAAGAGTGAGACCCGGGCAACAAGGGCGGGATCAGGTGGGGGCGGAGTCGGTTAGGGGCGTGGTCGTGCCAGGGGCGTGGCCAGTGGGCGCAGCCAGGTCGGGCTGAGCTCGGTGGTCTAGATCAAGCCGGGTAAAGGCGGTACTAAATAGGGGCGTGGCTAGCGGGCGTGGCCAGATGGGATGGGTTCGGTGGTCTGGGGAGTGGCTTGGAAGAAGAGGGCGACTTGGACACTGGGTTACCTCAAAGGGCAGCTTCATGCCAACACTGCAAACTAACAATTGTTATTATTCTTGCCTTACGGGTGGGGAAACTGAGGTCACAGAGCAAGTCAGTGGCGAAAATTGGATTTGAAGTGAAGTCTGCCTCTAGGGCTCCGCGCAGGCGGCTTTCTCGGTTGAATCCTCCAGCCAGGCCTCATGACTGCTGACGCGGGCCTCAGTTAGCCTCTCTGGCTTGGCTGCTCAGGTCCAGCTCTGCCTTGCTTCACCCCTTGCGTCCCCTCCCTTCTGCCCCTCAGCTCTCCCTCTGTCCCCTGTCCACCCACCACACCCTCTGGTCAAGTCACAGGTCACACTATTGCTGGGTCAATTGGGCCTTCTTTCCAAGGGTCCCCAGGCCTGATGCCTCTTCTGGGCTGCTCTCACTTCTTATGTCCCTTAGAGTGCGCTGCCTCCTCCCTCTCCTCTTCTTTCTCCTCTTCTCTCCTCTTCCTCCTCCTCTGACATCTCTTCTTTCTGCTCCTCCTACCCTTCCTCCTCTTCCTCCTCCCCCCTCCTTTCCCTCCTCCTCACTCCTCCCTTTCCACCTCCCTCTTCCTACCACCCTCTACATCGCTGGTGGCCCAGAACAGTCCTGAGTCCTATTCTACACTGTCCTGGAGCTATATTGGCCATTTCTCTGTCATTAATTTCCACACGAAAGCCACATCTCTGTCTTCAGTCCAGCTAGCTCCCCGCCGCCACAACTGCAACTAATAATAAAAAATAATAGTTAACAATTATTGACCCCTTACTATGCAACAGGTACATTCTTTTACTTGCTGCATCTCATCTGATGTCCACAAGCACCCTCCAGGCATGAGTTTTGTTGTCCCCAACTTGCAGGGTTGAAAGCTAAAATCACCTGTCTAGGCACACAGTTACAATGTGGTGGGCCAGGATATGAGCTCAGCACTGACTGAGGCCAGAGGCCACTCTGCACTCTGCTAGGCCTCCTGTGGGTCTGTCTGCTTCCTGGGCACCTCCACCTGAGTGTCCCTCAGGCTTCTGAAACTGCCCGGCCCCTCTTTCCCACACAAGAGGCCCCATCAGCCCCCAATCATTCAGGTCAACCATGGCCTCATTCTCACTCTCTCTCTCTGTCTCAGTCCCCAGGTTAAAATCCTTCAGCTTCTGTTCTACATGTCACCTGAGTGTCCTGATCCTTTACCCTCCCTCTCCTGGCCTCTTTGCCTCCAAGTCCCAGCCTCCAGTCCCCTCACCATGCCCTCACAGTGCAGGACTCTCCTGAAAATAAGGATATGACCATGTCCCATCCAGTTAACAACTTTTCAGCAGTGGCTTGGCCTCTATAACCCTTTGATTTCTGGCTCTAGAAGTCTCTCTAGCCCGTCTCAGGCTCTCGCAAACATTTTCCTACCCTCTAAAAATATAGACTAGCCTCTACTCTGTCTCTCTCTTTCATACCTCTTTGCATTTATCCTATCTGTCTCTGCTGGGTTCCTCCTGCACCCCCTAGCTAATTCTTCAAGACACCACTAAAGGGCCACCTCCTGCAGGAAGCCTTCTGTGGCTGTCTCAGTGAGGCTGAGCTGCTGCAGCACTTGTCTGAGCATTTGTCCCAGCATGGTAGATCTGAATCCATCTGCTTCTCCACTTCCCAGCCTCAGCCTCATCATCTCTTACCTGGGCGACCGCAGTGCCCTCCTGCTGGGGCACCTGCTTCTGCCCCCCTATCTCTGTCCAGCCTGTTCTGCACTCAGCAGTCAGAGTGATCATTTGAAAAATTAAGTCAGATCACATAAAAAAAAAAATTCCAGTTGCTTTAGAGTCAATTCCAACTCATGGCGTGTCAGAGTAGAACTGTGCTCCATCGGGTTTTCAGTGGTTGATCGTTCAGAAGTAGATTGCCAGGCCTTTCTTCCAAGGTGCCTCAGGATGGATTTGAACCACCATTTGTACCACCCAGGCATTCCTCAGATCAAATCTGCAATGGCTCCCATCACTTATTTCCATGACCTACAAGCCCCTACATGATCTTCACCTTGCCCACCTCTCTGAGCACAGCTCCTACCTCTCCCCTGTGCTCATTAAATTGCAGACACACTAGCCACATCTCTATTCCTCAAAGACACCCCACTCATTCTCTCCTCAGGATCTTCTCACTTGCTGTGCTCCTCCTTGAAGCTCTTCTCTCCTCTCTTCAAGTGACTGGTTCCATGACCTCCCTACCTGTGATGGTTATAAGGTTGTGTGTCAACTTGGCTGGGGCATGATTCTCAGTAGTCTGGCAGTTGTGATGTAGTTTGGCAGCTGTGTAATGATGTAATCACCTCCATAATGAGAGCTGATATAATGTGATCACCTCCATGATGAGATCTGTTACGAGCAGCCAATCAGTTGAAAGAGAATTTCCGTGGTGGTGTGGCCAGCATCCAATATAGGTGGACTTTCTGGCAAAGCCTGCTGGCTTTTGCTCACTCTGGATCCTGCAGCTGTCTCCTGTTCATCCGACCTCTGGTTCTTGGGGCTTGAGCTAGCAGCTTACCTGCCAACCTTGGGATTTGTCAGCCTCCACAGCCTGTTAGCCAGAAGCCTGATGTCTGACCTGCCAATCTTGGGTTCACCAGCCCTTGCAGCTACATGAATCAGGAGAAGCCTCCAGCCTGATGCATGGACTTGGGACTTTCTAACCTCTACAACCAGGTGAGCCATTTCCTTGATATAAATTTCTCTCAGTACATATTTATATGCTTTACTTCTCTAGAGAACCCATCCTAAGACACTACCTAAAAGAGGTCTTTTTGTTATTCTACATCACAATACCTGCTTTCCTCTTCAGAGCAGGTATCAAATGTGTAATTAATTATTCATTTGTCTCTCATCTCTTGTCTGTCTCCCCCACTAGGCTGTCAGCTCCATGAAGGCAGGAGCTATGTTTATCTTCCTCACTAATTAACACTCTGTTCATGGTAAAGTATTATAATGACATGTGCAAAAAGCTGGAGATAGAAAACCAAAAGGGAAGAACACACTTGGCATTTCTCAAGCTGAAGGAACTGAACAAAACTTCAAGTCTCGAGTTGCAATACTGAAGGATTCTATGGGGGAAAATATTGAATGATGCAGGAAGCATCAAAAGAAAATGGAAGGAATACACAGAGTCGCTCTGCCATTATTCAACCATTTCAGGAGGTGGGATTGATCAGAAACTGATGGTACGGAAGGAAGAAGTCTAAGCTGCACTGAAGGCACTGGTGAAAAACAAGGCTCCAGGAATTGACGGACTATCAACTGAGATGTTTCCACAAATGGATGCAACACTGGAAGTGCTCGCTTGTCTATGCCAAGAAATTTGGAAGACAGCTACCTGGCCAACCGACAGGAAGAGATACATATTTATGCCTATTCCCAAGAAAGGTGATCCAACTGAATGTGAAAATTATCGAACAGTATCATTAATATCACACGAAAGTAAAATTTTACAGAAGATCATTCAAAAGCTGCTGCAGCAGTATATCGACAGGCAGCTGCCAGAAATTCAAGCCAGATTCAGAGGAGGACATGGAACCAGGGATATCATTGCTGATGTCAGATGGGCCCTGGCTGAAAGCAGAGAATACCAGGAAGATGTTTACCTGTGTTTTATTGACTATGCAAAGACATTCAACTATGTGGATCCTAACAAATTATGGATAACATTGGGAAGAATGGGGATTCCAGAACACTTAATTGTGCTCGTGGGGAACCTGTGCATAGATTGAGAGGCAGTTGTTCAAACAGAACAAGGGGATACCATATGGTTTAAAGTCAGGAAAGGTGTGCTTCAGGGTTGTATTCTTTCACCATATCTATTCAATCTCTATGCTGAGCAAATAATCCAAGAAGCTAGACTCTATGAAGAAGAATGGGGTATCAAGATTTGAGGAAGACTCATTAACAACCTGCGTTATGCAGATGACACAGCCTTGTTTGCTGAAGGTGCAGAGGACTCGAAGCACTTACTGATGAAGATCAAAGACCATAGTGTTCAGTATGGATTACACCTCAACATAAAGAAAACAAAAATCCTCACAACTGGACCAATAAGCAACATCATGATAAATGGAGAAAAGATTGAAGTTATGAAGGATTTCATTTTACTTGAATCCACAATCAACACTCATGGGAGTAGTAGTCAAGAAATCAAAAGAGGTATTGCATTGGGCAAATCTGCTGCAAAAGACCTCTTTAAAGTGTTGAAATGCAAAGATGTCACCTTGAAGACTAAGGTGCGCCTGACCCAAGCCATGGTGTTTTCAATTGCCTCAGATGCATGCAAAAACTGGAAGACGGATAAGGAAGAGTGAAGACTTGATGCCTTTGAATTGTGGCGTTGGTAAAGAATACTGACTATACCATGAACTGCCAAGAGAGCGAACAGATTTGTCTTGCAAAAAGTACAACCAGAATGCTCCTTAGAAGCAAGGATGGCAAGACTATGTCTCACATACTTTGGACATGTTATCAGAAGGGACCAGTCTCTGGAGAAGGACATCACGGTTGGTAAAATAGAGGGTCAGAGAAAAAGAGGAAGACCCTCAGGAGATGGATTGACACAATGGCTGCAACAACAGGCTCAAGTATAACAACAATTATGAGGATCATGCAGGACCAGGCAATGTTTTGTTCTGTTGTGCATAAGGTCGCTATGGGTTGGAACCCACTCGACAGCACCTAACACCACCACCACCACATGGTAAGGGCTAAAAAAAAAAATTAGCTGTTTATTAAGTAATCATACTGTCCTGTGTCGTGACTGTTGTGCACGTTTGTCCACTCCAGTGGCCTGTAAGACCCTCAGGGACTCCCTACTGAATAACATATGAAGTATCTATCTGTAGATTGTCTATCTCTCCCTATTAGGATGGAAACTCCATAAAGAAGGCAGGGTAGTTTGTTCATTGCTGTATCTATCCCCTGTGCCTAGAATCATGCCTGGCACATAGTAGGTGCTCAATGAATATTTATTAAATATTGAAAATGCAAGAATATGGCTAGATTGTCTCTGCCCCTGTTGTTGTTGTTAGGTACTGTCGAGTCGGTTCCAACTGATAGCGACCCTATGCACAACAGAATGAAACACTGACCAGTCCTGTGCCATCTTCACAATCGTTGTTATGCTTGAGCCCACTGTTGCAGCCACTGTGTCAATCCATCTCATTGGGGGTCTTCCTCTTTTTCACTGACCCTCTGCTTTGCCAACCATGATGTCCTTCTCCAGGAACTGGTCCCTCCTGCTAATATGTCCAAAGCATGTGAGACAAAGTCTTGCCATCCTTGCTTCTAGGGAGCATTCTGTTTGTACTTCTTCCAAGACAGATTTGTTCATTCTTTTGGCAGTTCATGGTATATTCAATATCCTTCACCAACATGATAATTCAAAGGTGTCAATTCTCCTTCAGTCTTCCTTAAACACTGTTCAGTTTTCTCATGCATGAGGCAATTGATAACACTATGGATTGGGTCAGGCACACCTTAGTCCTTACACTGACATCTTTACTTTTTAACACTTTAAAGAGGTCTTTTGCAGCAGATTTCCCAATGCAATGAATCTTCTGATTTGTTGACCACTGCTTCCATGGGCACCGACCATGGGTCCAAGTAAAAAGAAATCCCTGACAACTTCAGTCTTTTCTCCATTTATCATGATGTTGCTCGTTGTGAGGATTTTTGTTTTCTTTATGTTGACGTGTAATCCATACTGAGGGCTGTGGTCTTTGATCTTCATCAGTAAGTGCTTCGAGTCCTCTCCACCTTCAGCAAACAAGGCTGTGTCATCTGCATAACGCAGGTTGTATATGAGTCTTCCTCCAATCCTCACGCCACGTTCTTCTTCATATAGACCAGGTTTTCAGATTATCTGCTCAGCATAAAGATTGAACAAGCATGGCGAAAGAGTACAGCCCTGATGCACAACTTTCCCGACTTTAAACCACACAGTATTCGCTTGTTCTGTTTGAATGACTGCCTCTTGATCTGTGCACAGGTTCCTCATGTGCACAATTAAGTGTTCTGGAGTTGGAGGGCCAAAAGGAAAAAACACACTTGGCATTTCTCAAGCTGAAAGAACTGAAGAAAAAAATTCAAGCCTTGAGTTGCAGTATGGAAAGATTCTATGGGGAAGATATTAAATGACACATGAACCATGAGAAGAAGATGGAAGAAATATACACCAAAAGCAGTTGGTTGTCATTCAAACATTTCAGGCAGTGGCATATGATCAGGAACTGATGATGCTGAAGGAAGAGGTTCAAGGTGCACTGAAGGCATTGGTGAGGAACAAGGTTCCAGGAATTGACGGAATACCAACTGAGATGTTTCAACAAGCAGATGCAGTGCTGGGAGTGTTCACTCATCTATGCTGGGAAATTTGGAGGACAGCTACCTGGCCAACCAACTGGAAGAGGTCCATATTTGTGCCTATTCCAAGGAAAGGTGATCCAGCCAAATGTGGAGATTATCGAAAAATATCATTAATATCGCACGAAAGTAAAATTTTGCTGAAGATCATTCAAAAGCGGCTGCAGCAGTACATTAATAGGAAAATGCCAGAAATTCAAGCCAGATTAAAAAGAGGATGTGGAACAAGGGGTGTCATTGCTGATGTCAGATGGATACTGGTTGAAAGTGGAGAATACCAGAAAGATGTTTACCTGTGTTTTATTGACTATGTGAGGGCATTCCACTGTGTGGACCATAACAAATGATGGATGGCATTGTGAAGGACAGGAATTCTCTGTCCCTAGCCCCCACCCAAACCCAGGCCCAGAGGAACCCTTAATGAATATTGGTTGAATGAATGTGCTAAGAATGCATGCACTAACTCTTAGGGCTTGGACAAGGGGCTTAGGTGTGGAGATGATCTGTGTTACACACACACACACACACACACAGAAACACACACACACACCCTCCGTTTAGAGCTTGGGCCCAAGGTATTGCCCAGGCTAGTGAAGGGAGGAGGTAAGGAAAGAAGGTTCACCCGAAGTGTGTGCTCGCAGCCATCTGGTGGCCACTTCTGAAACTGCAGGTATTGTCAGCTGCTGTCAAACTTCACCCCCAGCCCCTTCAAGGAGATGGTGACATCTGGGCTAGGATGGAAGGTACACTGAATGTGGCTACGGGCAGACCTGGATCCAGCTGTTCCATTTATTGTGTGAGTTGCATCAAGACCCTTGGCGATGAAGTAGGGACACTGCCCTTACCTTTGCAGGGTTGTTGTAAGCACTGGACACTGGTCTGGCACCTGGTTGTTCTTATTAGGTACTGTTGAATTGATTCCAACTCATAGAGACCCCATGCACAACAGAACAAACCACTAACTGGTCCTGCGCCATCCTCACAATCGTTGTTATGCTTGAGCCCATCGTTGTGGCCACTGTGGCAATTCATCTCATGGAGGATCTTCCTCTTTTTCGCTGACCCTCTACTTTACCAAGCATGATGCCCTACCCCAGGGACTGGTCCCTCCTGACAACATGTCTAAAGTATGTGAGACAAAGTCTTGCCATCCTTGCTTCCAAGGAACATTCTGGATGTATTTCTTCCAAGACAAATTTGTCCGTTCTTTTGGCAGTCCATGGTATATTCAATACTCTTCACCCACACTATAATTCAAAGGTGTCAATTCTTCTTCAGTCTTCATTATTTACTGCCCAGTTTTCACACGTGTTTGAGGCGACTGAAAACACTATGGCTTGGGTCAGGCACACCTTAGTCGTCAAGGTGACATCTGTGCTTTTTAACACTTTAAAGAGGTCTCTTGCAGCAGGTTTGCCCGATGCAGTGTGTCTTTTGATTTTTTTGACTGTAGAGCCAAGTAACATGAAGTCCTTGACAACTTCAATATTTTCTCCGTTTATCATGATGCTGCTTATTGGTCCAGTTGTGAAGATTTTGGTTTTCTTTATGTTGAGGCACTTGGTAGGCGGCAAGAATTGGAGAGGGTGTCAACAGTGGGGGAGAAAGCAACACTGTAGGGGCAGAGGGTATGAGAAGGACCAGAAAGGAGGGACTTCCCGTTCCTCTAGAGAGCAGGCCTATGGGGGAGGAGAGAGCTGGGTGGCAGTGATGACCTCAGTCAACGGCCTTGGATCTGAATGGAGTGAAGGGGTTCTAGGCAGAGGAAACAGCCAGTGCAAAGGCCCAGGACCAGGAATACCCTCATCCACAGTCTGGGCCTTCAGTGGCAGAGTCCCCTGCACTGGATGCCTGAATCCCTAAGCCGGACACCTCCTGCTTGGACACCTGGGTACCTGCTCCAGGTGCATGTGAAGTATCCCCTTCCCTCCCTCGCCCCCAGCCACTCACCCTGTTCCTCTTACTCCTGGGGTTTGGGCCCCTCTGGTTTCTTAAGTCCTAACCCAATCCTTACTCCCCACCCTCATCCCACAGGCCTGGATGACTCCAAAGAGGATCAGAGCTGGAGACAGAGGGAGAAGGAGCAGCCAGCCCCTCTTCCCCCAGGCCTGCCCACATCTGTCACATATGGAGAAGTCTGCAGGGGTGTTGCCCTAGGATTAAGGACAGGCAGGGTTGAGGAAGAGGAAGTACTTTCTCTCCCCCTCCCAATCCTAAAATGGGAGGCTAAGAGGGGCCTGCCCTGAGGACTGAGCAGCCAAGTCTGCTGTTTCCAAGTTCTTCCCGGCTCCCCATCTCTCAGTGCTTCGGGGAAGTGCACCCCCCATCCCCCAATGGCTTTCCAGATCTTTGAATAAATAATTCAGGTTTTGAAATCTTGCCCATCCCACCCTTCCCGTGCTGTGAGGGCGCTATCGGGCTGACATGAGTGACGTCATCAGCTCCTTATCCTAACCCCAGAATCACGAGGACTTATAACTTGTATACTTGGTCACTGTCAGTCTGGACCCCTGACCTTGTCCTTCTTGCCCTGGGGCCCACTTACCACAGTCACCTGTTATCCCTGCTCCAGGATCCCACCACCCTCATCACTTAGCTTTGTCACCTCAGGACCTCAGCACTTCTGACAGGGTTGTGGTGATCTGGAGTCTCCTCACCTAAACAATCCATCGTCCCCTTCCACTGCCACCTTGGGATTCATGAACCCCACCACACTGACACCTCTATGGTTGCCCTGAGGGCCTCCCTTTTCACCGTCAGCGTCCCACCGCCGCCATCCCCGAAGATCCTGTCACCACGTTCATACTGTCACTGCCGCCCACCTCCCTGCTCCCTCGTGATCCTGTCACTGTCACCTCAGGGCCCCACCTTTTTGGCAGCCCCGTCATCCTCACCTCCCCATTCAGCCCTGTCACTCGGTCCCGGTCACCTGGTTCCATCGACCAGTCTCTGTTACCCAAGTGTCCCATCACCCCATAGCCTGCCTGGGTCCTCTCCCCGCTCCCCGTACACATCCCCCGCAGTCTCTCTGAGACTTCTCCAAGGCCCTCCCACCGTCGCCCCCGGACCCCCGGCCCACAGAGGGCGTCGAGTCAAGGACAGCGCGGGCCAACTTGGGAGGGGGCGGGGCCGCGGCCACGACGGCTTTTTATGAATGGGGGAGCGGGCGGTGCGAGGCCTTATTACTATGCAGCGCGACGCTCGTTGCGTCCCAGCGCGCCGCGCCCATTGGCCGGCCGGGCGGCTGGCGTCACCGAGCCGGTGTCGGGGGCGGGGCGGGGCGGGGTGACTCACGCGACTTCTCCCGCGGCCGCGGGGGCTTCTCGGGGTCCGCTCACACCCCGCGCAGTCCGCACCCAAGTGGAGCTTCCCGGCGGTCCCGAGCCGTGAGTAGCGGGCCCTGCCGCGGATGCGGGCGTCCGAGAGGGCACGCAGGATGCTGGGGCTCTGGGAGGCGGGGGGCTCCCAGGGCCAGGCCAGGGTCGGAGGTTGGAGCTGGCGACCAGGTTCTGGGTGAGCAGGAGGGAGCCCAAGTGTCCGGATGCTGAGAGATGTCAGTCGGGTGACCCGGCCGGGGGTGAGCATTCCTGCAGGGACCCGAGACCTTGGAAGGACGGATGGTCATCTGAGGTTGGGCCGGCAGGAGACGTCTGGAGCAGGGACCCAGACGTCTGAGAAGGAGGCGGTGTCTGATTTAGGGATCCAGGCACCCAGACAGGTGGCGGAGTCAGGCCCAAGATCCAGGTGTCGGGGCAGAAGGAGGGATCTGACCTGGGAAAGTGGCTTCCAGCAGGGGGTGTCTGTTCCGGGGGCCTAGTGGTTCAGGCAGGAAGAGGGTCTGACCGGGGACTGAAGTCCCGGCTGGAAGGGGGAGGGAGGCTGACTTCCCAGGTGTAGCTACTCCAGGAGTCTGGGGTTGGGGCTGGCTGGAGCTTCTCTCTCATTCCCTGGGGGCGGAGCCTGGAGCTGGCAGTACTGACAGTCGTGAGGGGTCTGGCGAGCCTCAGAAACGGAGCGTCATCCTCCCCGGTGGGGAGGGAGCAGAGCTGCCCTCACATTCAAGATGTGTTCCCCTCCCCCCCCCAATTTGTGGTCCTTTCCGGGACCTGTGGGCCCCTATCCGATCCAGGTGGCCTCATCTGGTTCTCTGTTCACACACGTGGGAGAGAGAGCTGGCAAAAGAGGCCTGCAGGACCCAGGAAGTAAGAAGGGAGGGTGAAGAGACCCAAGACAGGGACCCCCTCAGGAAACAAGACCCCTGCTTAGAGGCCTGGGGGCATTGGAGAAGACAAAGATGTCCTGGAGGAAGCCAAGGGCATGAATGGGATGAGAACCCTGCCATGCTGAGGAGAAACTCCCACCAGGTATCCTGAGGGGCACCACATTCCCTCCAGGCCCCTGCACCCAGCCCCCAACCCCACCTTCCTCTCACAGGGCCTTTCTCCTGCAGGTGCCATGATGTGGGGTGCAGGCAGCCCCCTGGCCTGGCTCTCAGCTGGCCCAGGCAATGTGAGTGTGAGCAGCGTGGGCTCAGCGGAGGGGCCCACAAACCCAGGCACACCTCTGCCATCACCCAAGGCCTGGGATGTGGTACTGTGCATCTCGGGAACCCTGGTGTCCTGCGAGAATGCGCTGGTGGTGGCCATCATTGTGGGCACTCCCGCTTTCCGTGCCCCGATGTTCCTGCTGGTGGGCAGCCTGGCTGTGGCAGACCTCTTGGCAGGCCTGGGCCTTGTCCTACACTTTGCAGCTGTCTTCTGCATCGGCTCGGTGGAGATGAGCCTGGTGCTGGTTGGCATGCTGGCAATGGCCTTCACTGCCAGCATTGGCAGCCTACTGGCCATCACTGTCGACCGCTACCTATCTCTTTACAATGCCCTCACCTACTACTCGGAGACGACGGTGACGCGGACCTATGTGATGTTGGCCCTAGTGTGGGGGGGCGCAGTGGGCCTGGGGCTACTACCCGTGCTGGCCTGGAACTGCCTGGGTGCCCCAGCCACGTGTGGCGTGGTACGTCCACTCTCCAAGAACCATCTGGTGGTCTTGGCTGTAGCCTTCTTCATGGTGTTTGGGGTCATGCTGCAGCTCTATGCCCAGATCTGCCGCATTGTCTGCCGCCACGCCCAGCAGATTGCCCTCCAGCGGCACCTGCTGCCTGCTTCCCACTATGTGGCCACTCGCAAGGGCATCGCCACACTGGCCGTGGTGCTTGGTGCCTTTGCTGCCTGCTGGCTGCCCTTCACTGTCTACTGCCTGCTGGGTGATGCCCACTCACCGCCCCTCTACACCTATCTCACCTTGCTCCCCGCCACCTACAACTCCATGATCAACCCCATCATCTACGCCTTCCGCAACCAGGACGTGCAGAAGGTGCTGTGGGCCATCTGCTGCTGCTGTTCCTCTTCCAAGATGCCCTTCCGATCTCGCTCCCCCAGTGATGTGTAGTTGCATCCTGGTGACCCTTCAGCCCTGATTGCTACAGGATTCCAGAATGTTAGGTCCTCCAGGGCTTTGTTCCAAACCCCCAACTCCACACCCCCAAGACCCAGCTGGTTCTGGAGTTCTAGGACATTGGGTGTTTCCAGATTCTGTTCGGATCCCTGTGGGGCCCAGCAGGTGCCATGGTTCTGGAACGTTCGGGTGGTCAGGGTTCCACTCAGAAGCCCCAAAGCTCAGCTGGCTTGGAGATCCAGAATTCTGGGTGTTTTACAGTGCCATTCCAAGTTCCTGATCCTCCCCCCCATCTTGACCTTGACCATGTCACTTTACTTTTGAGATTCTGAGCTTGAGAGTCAGAGAGGTTAGTCACTTTGTTGTCTAGATAAGAGAAAGATGTATATATATGTGCACAGAAAGTATTTATTTACGACTTATTTATTGATTTATTTATGGGTGGGAAGGGGAAAAAAGAGTCCACACTTTGAAAGCCAGGCTATACCAGGGTACCCCCAGTTCCCACACCCCCATTTTCTGACCTCAGTTCCTAAACGGGGGAAAGGGAGAAAGAGAAACCACGTATTTTGTTATTATTTTTGCTTATTTTTTACCGAAGAGATCATAGAAACCAGAGCCTTCTCCCCGGGCCCGCCCCCTCGGGTTTGCAGGGGAACACACCAGCCTCTGGTTTTTTATTTTTTTAAGAAACCATTACCTGAGCAACCGAGAATTCCTCTGCTCTGGGGCCGGCTGCCCTCTGGTGGCCATTTGAGGAAACTGCAGCCCGGCCAGGCAGCCAGGACTCTCAACTCCACTGCAGCCTGGCATAGCCATGGCCTGGGGGCCAGGCCTCACCCTGCGGTGCCCTAGAGGAGGCGGGTGCAAGCCAACACCGGGGCACGGCCCCCAGTGCATTCCCCATTCCTGTCCCAACCTAGCCCTCAATAAAAGATGATTTTGTGATAAATTTGTTTCCATATGTGTCTGTGGAGGGGTGGAATGCGGCCTGGTAGGGGAGAGGCTGGAAGGGAAGGGTTAGGCCAGAGCCGGGGCTGGAGGCCCGGGATGGAGTGTGGCTGGCGGGTGACCCCTCCAGGATGCCAATTCCTGACATGTTAGAGGCATGCACTCTGAGGGGCTCATACCTGAGCACGGCCTGACAAGTGTCCCACTACCCCTGGGAACAGAAATCAGGGTGCTGGACCCTTCCTGGGATGAGGGTGACCATCTCTCGCCCACAGTAGCCAGTTTGGAGCTGACAGAACAAGAAAGCAAAGCTTCTGACACTCCATCCTGCTGTGGAGGCTGCACCAAGCCTTGGAGTCCCACAGAGCATGGCCCTGGTTACCCTGGGAACTTGGCAGGACGCTGCATTTCTTTGAGACTCAGGTTCCTCATGTTAAACGGGAGTAATAGTTGTAGTTGTGGATCCAGATGTGATGACATATGTCAAAGTGCTTTCACATAGTATATGCCCATTTAAAGCATGCCAATATGTCAGTTCCCTTTAATAATAAAACAAACCACAGTTGCTGTCAATTCCAACTCATGACAACCCCATGTGTTTCAAAGTAGAGCTGCGCTCTGTAGGGTTTTCAGTGGCTATAAACTTTTGGAAGTAGATCACCAGGCCCTTCTTTCATGGTGCCACTGGATGGGTTCAAACCGCCAACCTTTAGGTTAGTAGTCTAGCACGAACCATTTGTGACACCCAGGGACCCTTTAATTATAATAAACAAAAAACAAGCTGGCAACCCCATGTGTATGAAATAGAACTGCACTCCATGGATTTTTAAGTCTGTGACCTTTTGGAAGCTGATCTCCAAGCCTCTCTTCTGAGGCACATCTGGGTGGGTTCAAATCATCAATCTTTCAGTTAGTAGCTTAATGCTTAACTGTACCCTCAGGGGCTTCTTAACAACAATGTCATTATTAGGTGCTGATGAGCCAGTTTCTGACTCATAGCGACCCCATGTGACAGAGTAGAACTGCTCTGCTGGTGTTCTTGGCTGTAATTTTTACAGAAGCAGACCTTTCTCCCATGGAGCTGCTGGGTGGGTTGGAACTGCTAACCTTTTGGTTAGCAGCTGACCACTTAAAAGTTGTGCCACCAGGGCATGCACTCTGAACATTTATAGAGAAGTCTTGCCTCCCTCCTCAGAATGGTGGCCTCTGATGGCACGGCTGTGTGTCCCCCCGCAACTGAGGGTCCCCGAGGAAAGGGACATGTTTCGTTCCTCAAACCGAAGGCCCCTGAAAGGAAATCTGTTTCTCTTTCCTCAGAACTAGTGGCTCCTGAATAGAAGATGACGTCTCCCCTCTCAGACTGGGAACTCATGAGAGCTGGGCTTTGTCTCCTCTCTCAGGCTGAGGGGCTCTGAGGGCAGGGTCGTTCATGTCTTTTGCCTCAGATTGAGGGTTCCCGAAGGCTAGACTGTGTCTCTCACTCAGCCTGAAGCCTCGTATGTCTCTTTCATCCTCAGACCTCTTTAGTGTTCAGTCCAGGGCTGCTCAGGACCCAGTGCCTGTGTGTGCACATGTCTGTGCATGTGAGTGTGCGTGCACGTGTGTGTGAGTGCACGTGTGTGTGTGAATGTGCATGGGGGGCAGGGGATGGCAGCCAAGCCTCCCAGCACCTCTACCTCAAGCAGTATTCCAACCCCCATGCCTGATTCCATCCAGCTGCAGAGGCCCAGGAGGGCAACCTGGGCAGTGGGGGCTCCCTGAGTGGAGGCCAAGAGCCCTGCCTTCCTGCTGGAGTTAGCCTAGAATGGGGGTGGGGCACATCTCTCCCCCTCCCTCTCCAGGTCCTGCGTGGGTGAGAGGGGGCAGCCCCGAATGCTGAGCCCCCACCTCCACCCCCGCCCCCTCTGGGGCCATGACTACCTCTCCCTGCAATAAGTGAGGAGACAGCAGCTATTAATATGAGTTCACGGGCTCACAGTTTCCACAGGCTGGAAAACAGGCTCCTGGGGCCGGGGGCTGTGGCAAAGCTCGTCTGTCAGATTCTCTCCTGGAGCCTGGAGACCACCAGCCTGCACCTCCCAGCTCCCTGCATGCTGAGACCTGTGTGCATGTGGGCATGTGCACACGGACACACACATGCATAGGAGGAGGTCCACACCTCTGACTGTTCAGACACACACACTCATCCAGGCATGCATGTATACCCCAATGTATCTACACACTGCACACACATTTGTGCACACAAGTATATCACTGCACATGTGTACACAGTGTCAACTTCATGTGCACTTTCCATTGCAGGAGCACACTTAAATGTATGTACATGCCCTTGCACACACATGTATACACAGAAACACAGACTAACCCTGTTATAGATTAAATTGTGTCCCCCCAGAATATGTGTTGTAAATCCTAACCTCTATGCCTGTGGTTATAATCCCACTGGGGAATGGGTTCCCTTTGTTATGTTAATGAGGCAAGATGAGTGTAGGGTGTAGGGTGAGTCAATCTCTTTTGAGATATAAAAGAGATTAAACAAGCTGAGATGGGGGAAGAGAGATGACAAGCCACATGAAGATCACCCAGGAGCAGAAGCTCAAAGAGACAAGGACCTTCATCCAGAGCCGACAGAGAGCGCCTTCCCTTAGAGTCGGCACCCTGAATTCAGACTTCCAACCTCCTAAACTGTGAGAAAATAAACTCCATTTGTTAAGGCTTCCCCTTTGTGGTATTTCTGTTATGGCGGCAACAGATAACTAAGGTCCCCTTGTATATGCATCTGTGCATACAGATACAGACATGCTTGCATATCCAGGCCCATCTGCACACCACTGCACACGCACAGATACATGACCACAGAACTTCACATAGGTACCTTTCACACAGTGTACAGCACTCACACATGCTCCCCACTGCAGTCAGTGCTCAGCAATCATGAATTCATAGGTAGACCCTTGGCTTCCAGCACTAACAGGCTGGCTCAGCCTCCTCTGCCTGTCCCCCGCCCCCTCCCTGCCTCGTGACAGGCAGCTCATGTTCCTGCCAACCCCAGCTTCTGCCTTTGGCTTCCCACCCCCCTGGGGGGTCCCTAGATCCCTGATTAACCCCCTCGCTAATTGGCCACCAGCCCCTTGACTTTGCTGCAGGCCTTCTCGGGAGCTGGGAGCGAAAGGCTGCAAATTGGCCAAGCAGGATGGGTCTGGGGAATAGTGTGTGCAGTGGGCGGTGGGGATGGGGGTGCTGTGAGCCCAGCCTGGGTAGCAGCGTGGCTGGAAGCAGGCAGGGCGCCCCTTATACCAGGGCTGGCGGAAGAACACTGGTGCCATATTCTCTTGGCAGGGCATTCCTGCAACTGTGTGTACACAGTCACATGAAGCCATCTCTGCACACCCATCTATATACACTCACCAGTCATGTGTGTGGACATGCTCCATCCCACCTCTGCACACAAATGCACGTGAACATCTGCACATTCCCAAGTACACTCATGAACATACCCATCATGCATGCAAAATCTTACACGTGTATAAATGCGCCTGCCAGATATGCAGACACCATTCATACACGTATTCAACGTGCAAACCCTCCTCATCTAAACACACAAATGCAGCCACATATATGCAGGTTTGCAAACGCACACACTTGTATACTATACATGCCTACACTTGCATACTATATACATGCCTACGAATATTCCTAAGTGTGCTTGTAGGCATGCATGGACAAGTCTACATGTGAGTGCATACATGTGGACTCAGACAGCCATACACACACCACTCATGTGTGTACACGCCCTGTTGAACAAGCTCCCAAGTACCCACAGGCTAGAGAGAACCCCCTTTAGCCTGCCTCTGGCTTTGCATAATGAAGCCTGAGGTCTGCTCAGTCTACTGGTGGTGGTGGGGGACCCATCCAAGTTCCAAGTTGCCCTTTTCCAGGCTCCATGCCAATGCCTACCCATGGGATCTCCTTTGGGTTCCCCCCAAGCCTTCAGGCAGCCATAGGAGCTCCTGGACAAAAGGGCAGAGCTTCTGACTTTAGCCCCTGCAGTTCCAGTCTCCTCAGCTCTGGACCAAAGCCCACAGGGTCCACAGTCTGGTAGGCAGCCTGGGGCATTGGCAAGAAAAGGTTTCTATCTCTATGCTTGCTGCCAATTTGCCGTGTGACTTTTGGAGAGTTGTTGTGCCTCTCTGTGCCTTATTTCCTCATCTGTAAAATAGGAATAAAGTTTTGTCTTGGAAGCCCTCCCAGGACTGTCCTGAGGAATCCATGGGGTCACGCTTATGGATGTGCTTTACTCAGGCACACACATCTGGAAAGAGGTGCTAGTTCCCGAGATGCGATATCAAGAGTGGAGGAGCTGCATACATCTTTGTAGTCACGTCTTTATCGTATAGATGAGAAAACTGAGGCCAGAGAGATAGTAGTAAGGTGGGAGCTAGGAGACCTACCCAGTGACTTCTCAGCCAGGAAGCCTGCTCCTCTTTAAGTGCGCGTGCAGAATGTGAGCATCTGTGTGCACACTGGTGGGTGTGTACCAGTTCCTTAGGTAAGGGCAAGGGTGGCTGCCTGCGGAGGTGAGATGGTGTCTGTGTAGGAGCCCTTGCCCCAAGTATCACCTGCCCCCTGTTATCATGGGACTGACAATTCCAACACGGATTCCTTTGGGTGTTTTTTTTTTTTTTTTTTACCTTCAAGCTTCCAAACTTTCTCTTAAAATAAACCAGTTGCTGTCGATCCCAGCTCATCGTGACCCATGTGTGTCAGAGCACAGCTGTGCTTCACAGGGTTTTCAATGGCTGTTTAATTTGCAAATAGATGGCCAGGCCTTTTTTTGAGGTGCATGTGGGTGGATTCAAGCCACCAACTTTTCACTTAGCAGCTGAGTGCTTAACCATTTTGGGGCCACCCAGGGACTTCAGAACCCCCTCTAGACACTCACATTTCCTGGGGCTGAGTGGCAGCATATGGGGAGTACAGGAGACTGCTCCCAGCCTCATGGTCTAGGAGGGAACTAGCTGACCCCAGAGCAGGCCTTACAGGGAAATAATGCCAGGGTGTTCTGGCCACTGGGTGGCCAGGAGGGGGCAGTGAGGAACTGATACTGAGGAAGCAGGGCAGAGGGAGGGGTGGCTTCTGAGGACTTTGTGTGAGATGTTTGCCTGTGACTGTGCGGGTTCCCCTAACAGTGTGCTGGCTGGTGTCCTTGTTTGCACAGGACGGAGGTCCGTGTAGTGTGTGCATCTGACCTCAGGTCTGGGTCATGTGTTCCCACTCACATGTGTAGGTCTTTTTTGCATGTATACATGTCTGTGCATGGCTGTGTACACATACATGTGTGCGTGCGTGTGCCGGTTACTGTGCTAAGTCCCAGCCCGAATCTAGGGAACCCATTTTGTTCCCATGCTGCTCACATGTGTGCAGGCACACGTCTAAAGGTCTAGGATACCTGGGTCCTCTGTTGAGCTGGTCTGATTCCAGAGCAAAAATAACCATCACCCATTACTGTACCCGTAAAACGGGGCACCAGGGGGTGGGGTAGACAAGAATCGCAAACCTTTAACATATCCCCTATGGCACTACAGACCAGGATTCTAGATGGAGATACTCAGCTGTTTAAATTGCACGGTGGAAATAGCACACTCCGGCTTGAGAAACCCGTTGGAATCATGGCTCTGCTCCTAGTCAGCTATGTGATCCTAGGAAACTCAAGTAACCTCTCTGAACCTGTTTTCCCGTTTGTCAAATAGGGAACTAGGATACGGTATATGCAGTCTTTGGCAGGTAGTGGGTGCTCAATAAACGCTCATTCTTCTTAGGTCAGCCCAAAGAGGTAAAGTGACTTGCACAGGGTCACAGCTCTCAAGTGGCAGAGCAGGAATTCAAGCTCAGGCCTTGTGCTTCCCAGAACCACATTCCTTCCCTCCAATTCCCCAGTAAGGGCGGCTCCCGACACCACCATTTTGTCTTCTTCCAGGGCGGGTGTCTGGCTCACTGTCAGTCACCGGCCTCGGGAAGCCAAGTGCTGACTAAACACAGGAGGGTGGAGCAGAGGGGCTCCGCTGGGGCAAGCCGGCTCCGCGCCCCCCTCCCCTCCCCTGCACCCCCACCTCCAGTGATGAGCTCAGAGCGGCTGGCGCAGCAGTTGCTGACAATTCAAAACTTCTGCCCCCTCTCCTGGGATGCCAGTGGGTGACTCTCTGAACAGCAGGCGTGACTGGCAGAGTCACCAACCCTGCTCCCGTCCTCTCCCGGGGGCCACCCCACGGCGTCTGCTGGGTCTGGAACTGGGTGTCTGCTCATAAATTACCCCCAGGGAGAGTTACCCGCAGCAGCTGTGCTTGGAACAACCGTTGCTTCCTGGGTAGGTCATTTTTTCGGGTCAGGGTATAAACCCAGCCTCCTCAGTCTTCCCCAGGCAGGAGAGGGGGCGTACAGCAGCCTAAATGCTTTATCGGATTCCACTGTAAGTCCTTCTATTTAAGGTAAGTTGCCTGGGTCTGAGAAGCAGACAAGATGCCGGCCAGATGTTGGGAGACAGCATCAGTATTCAGCCTATGCGCCTCTGCTGCCTGATGCAAGGACTTGCCAGCAGCTTGTCTCCCGCTCCCCCCCTCACCCCACCACACCCTGTCCTCAGCCAGCTGAGAACGCCTGGGGACCTGGGCCTCTGGGTCTCCCACCTCTTCCTAAACCCAAAGGGTTTCCACCTCCTGCACACGTTGCCCCATCCAGACCCACAGGCCTCTGCCCTCGGTCCCACCCACACAGGACCTTCAGGCCCTGACCACCACCTGTGGCCACCAATGTTGCCCCCTTTTCGCTTCTTCTTCCACTAAAAACAAGAGGTGGCTACACGACTAAAAATACTTTATCAAACTGTTTAAAATGTTGGCATTTAAGTATTCATGTGTACACATAAAATAGTTACACAGAACCTTAAGAACGCTAGGGTACAAATGCGGTATACACAAGCCTGGCAGGGAATCAGACCAGGCTCGGAGCCACAGGGCTTTTAAAAAAGTTGGGTGTGCTTCTAAGGGCCTGAGAACAAAGGGAGAAGAGGAAAGGCAGCAACCTCAGGGTCACTTTAGGGCCTTGGCTCACCCCCACTGTTCAGATCCCCAACTGAAACTCCTTTCCCATCCTCCGCGGAAAGCGAGCTGTTTTCGGCTTGTATCCCCACTACATACATGCCCACTCCCTAAAATATTGAGGTGGCAAACTCACCCAAGAACCCACTGGAATATGTCCTTATAAATATATTTATATCAGAGAAAAAAAGGCACTTTGGGAGCATTACAGCTCACTCTCCTACATGTACATCATTCTAGACAGAAAGCAAAAATTGGTTAGTTTCTCAAGTGAATGAACTGAATAAAGTTAATACAATAAAAAAATTGTTCCCTAGTCCTCGTGGAGGCACTGAAAGTGAATATGGCAAGAGGCACAGCTCCCAGGTCTGCAGGACCCCAGCAGAGCTCAAAGCCTGATGCCCCCCAGGAAACCTGACATCTCTCATGAGCAAAAGCCCCCCTGGCTTTGGGGTACCGTCCCTCTCCCCACCCGGAGGTCACGTGAGGGGGGCTGTGGTGGGAGACAGCCGGAGACCAGAGCTGGAACACAATGGGAATGCTAAGCGGGGTCACCGCAGCCACAGAGACCTCAATCTGTCCATGCTGGCGCTGCAGAGCCAAAGGGTCGGCGCCACGGGAAGAGATTTCACATTAGCCCTGACAACACCACCTCGGCTCAGCGGTGACATTGGCCAGGGTCGTTTCTGAGGGCACTCGAGCTTCCATCGGAGGTGAGCTGGAGCTTGGGCCAGCTGCTCTGAGCCTCCAAGGGATGGCTGAGCCTGCCCCCACCCCCGGCTGCTCCTTTGGAATGTACTCATCTCTCAACCAAGGCAAAGCCACAAGTCACTATCTGACACTGCCGGTTGAATGCTGGCCCCCTGGGCCACAGGAATGGGGGCAGGTGCCCTGGGCTGGGCAGACCAGGAAGGAAGGTGGCCCCTTGGCTTTAGCTCTTAAGGGTTCTTACAGGCCATTGTTTCCTACTCTTACCAACGTGGGCCCAGTTTAAATAATCACTAAACTTTGCATTCTACAATTACAGGATTCCAAAAACACAATTAGCTGCAGTGGGTCCTTTCTCATCTTAAAGGGTTTAAAGAATTTTTTTTTTTTTTTGGTGCACATATGCATAAATAGAGCCCAGAGGGCCTCTCGGCTGACTGGGTCCCCAGCCCCCGAGCTGAGGCGGCTTCGCAATGCCGCCTGCTACAAAGCGCCGAGCTTGGCTGCATAGATTTTAATGAGAGCATCAGGCAGAGCTGTGCTGTTGCTCTCCGGGACTTGCAGATCATTACTAAACCAGCTGTAGGATGAGAACACAGCACATCGAAACCCTAGGAGGTCACTGAGCTAATGATCTAATCCTACCTTCCGCAGGCAGTGCCCCTCCCCACCTCCTCCTGCCCCCAGCCCTTTCCACCGTGGACTCTGTCCATTCCAGAAGCCAGGCCAACACCGCCCCTTCAAGGTCAGAGCAGAAGGACAGAAAGTGGCGCTGGCTCCCCCCTTTCCGGAAAGGAGGAGATGGGGTAATTTAGTCAAAGCCATCAGGCCAAAACCCTGGCCTGGCCAGGCCCCAGGGCTCCTATTTGGGAGAACCACTGCCCTGCCTGTCTCTCTAGTCACTCTTGGGCTGCAGCCAGGGGCACCTTCAGCGGCCATTTTAGGGTTCTGGTGAGAGTACCTTCAGCTTCCAAAGTGCAGGGTGGGAAGCAAAGTGGGGGCACACAGAGCTGGTTTGCTCTGCAATGGAGCCTGGTGCCTGTGGTGTGCCAGAGACCCGATCTGAGGAGTGGAAGGGGGGCACACTCTGGAGAGCCACAGCAGGAGGGCAAGCTGGCACCTACAGGCTCAGTCCCCACACCCCAAGTTCAAGGAACAAAGGCAGAGGGGAAGCATTCAGCAGGGCACAGCAGCAGTACCCATGATTATACACACACTTCTCAAGCCGGAGGGTTTTGCGAGGGCTTTGGCAATTACTACAACCATTTGCTGTGCTGGGTCGAGACAGATCCTGTTTCTCTTTGTTTCAGGGCTCTGAAAGCCAGAGAAGCCAGTAGAAGCCGATTTCAGCTAAGAGGCTACACAATAGTTAGGACAGAAGAGAAGAAACCTCAATGTTGGCCAGAGCTGACCAGTTTTTTCCAAATAATAGCACCTGTGTATTAGCTCTGAGAAACAGGGGGAGGAGGGAGAAGGGACATCACCATGTGTGGTGAGGGGGGCAGCTGGAAACAAGGCCCAGAGTCCTTCTGCCTTTCAGCCCTCCTCATGGCTGCCAGGCCCCCCCAGGCAGGTACCTACAGCGGCTGCCACCTTGAGGGACTGAAGTTTCTACAGTTGGCGGAACCTATGCGTAAATTGGGGAAATAAAAGAGGGACGAGTTGCAGAGGAATTGAAAACAGCACCTGTCAAAGCTGCCTACCCTCTTCCTTCTCTCACTACCTCTGGTCCCCAGAAAGGCAGCTCCCAAGGCCATGTGGTTGGCTAGTGATGTGGGGGAGGGGAGCAGCAAAGAATTACAGGAGAGACCCTTAGGGTTTGAGCAGCAATGACAGGGCTGGCACAGGCCCTGAGCCCTCCTGCTGGGACCCCCACCTATGGCGAGGTCTGGAGTAACAACAAGCCAAGAAGGCTCTGCCCAGCCTCCAGCAGGTACCCAGTATTTGGTCCCAGAAAGCACAAGTAACTTGGAATGAGGAATTCTGGGCTCTAGCTCTGTCACCGTCCAACGGTGTGACCTTGAGCAAGTCACTTTCCGTCTCTAGGCCTCAGGGTCCTCAAGAGGGAGGGACCTGAGGACTTCCACCGTCCTTCCAGTCCTGCAGTTCCAAATCTCTCAGCTTTGCTCCTGACAGCCAGCAGAGGCCCAGATCCCTGTGTGTCAGGACTTGTTTGGTCATGGGTATTAAGAGGTTAGGACTGGGCTAAAGCTAACTCGGCTGTGGTACCCACAGGCACCTGGGGGCGAGGAAGGGGCACTTAAGGGATACCCGAACACCACATTCACCAAGAGGGAAGCTGGAAAGGAGGCACTGAACAATCTCAAGTCTTCAGAAAGGCATCATTTCTGGGCGAGGGGCGTGAGACATTCTTTAGGGACTTGAAACCTCCTGGAATAGAGGGCATCCCAGGCATAGAGATGGCTTAGTGAAAGGCAGCCACACCCAGAAGATCAGGGCAGAAGGGTGTGGCAGAAGGGCACGGCAGTCTGGCTGCTGGGGCATGCTGCCTGCTCTGCCCTCTCAGTGCACAGGAAGGGGCCAGCTGCGTCCATGCAGGCCACTCTCACTGCTTTAGGACAGAAGATGGCTGGCATTATTCAAAGCAGCTGAGGGCAAGGACTGGAAGAAGACCAGTTTGGAAATGGCTCCTATGAGAAGACACCATCTCCAATTTCAACCCAATCAAAGGGATCTGCTTTGGGATTTTTTCCCTCCCTTCAACATGCAACAGGCAGTTGAAGGGTGGAGGAAACATTTTAGCTACTCAATCTCAGGAGCCCTATGGGGCTTGACTGTGGGTGGAGGGGAAATACATGCTGATTTGGAAGAAGCCCTTGGATATATCTTTGGTTGCTTCAGGGAAGGCTTTGGCCCCTTGAAATTCTTTGTTTCTCCCTTTTTTCTTCCATGGTATTGTTGCAGTAGACATCAAAGAAGGCAGGTAGGAAGGAAAGAAAAAAAAGGTGGGCAGCAGGCAGGAAGAGTTAATCTGACCAGTCGTCCTCATCAAACTCAGAGGAGTCATCCTCTGAGTCGCTGTACTCAACAGCAATGCGACGTGACAAGATGGTAGCCACGTCGTTGCCCACAACATCCCGCTTCTCTTGCTCCTGCTGCTCCTCAACCCTGCGCAGCTGAAAGCCTGGTGGGAGACAGAGGGAAAAGGGTTTAGAAGGTGTGTTCTCAGCCTCAAAATCCCTCCAGAACTAAGTAAGTGGGAGTAGCAACTGATGGGAGAAGTACTGGCAAGAAGAGAGAAAAAGAAGCACCCTCTGGGAAACCAGAGGGAAAGGAGGAAGCAGGAAAGATGAGGTTGTATGAAACTGGTGCTGGAGGTATGCCTAAAAGGAAGTCTACCATTCTTCCAGGCTTATACCTTCAGGCTGGTGAGGAGGGTACCTTCTCCTGAGGTTTTGTGTAGGGAGTGGCCTCAACTAGCAGGCACTCAGCCTGCCCAATACCACTGATTATAAAGAAGGCCAGCTGTTCTGGACTGTCTCTTCTAGACCAGAAGTTCCCTGAAGATCACAGACAGAAACAACCACTATAACTTCTGGGACCAGACCTGGACCCTGGCAGACAGAGAATAAATGCTCCATGAGGGTGAGCTGAGGGAGGGAGGGCAGGAGTCAAAAGAGGAAAGGAGTAGGAGGAAATGGGGAGAAGGAAGAGTGAGAGAGGCAAGGAGGGGAGGAGGAAGGCTATAAAAGGTGGGAAGGTGGAGGACCGGAGGTGACTGAGGCCAGCTAAAGAAGGACCCTCTAGTACAGTGATTCATTATTTTTTTCTGGGACGTAGAACTCTTCTTGGGAATCCGATAAAAAATGGGGATCCTTCCCCAAGAAAAAAACTCACACACATATAGCATTAATCTTCAAGGAGTTCAAAGGTCTCAGGTTAAGAATTCTTACTTTAAACCAAGGTGGAAAGAAATCTAAATCTCTGTTATAGGGTAAAGCCTTTCTTCATGGTGATCTATCTGAGACCTGAGGTACAAATCTCTTCCCACCCACCTAAAGTTGTTCTCTGGGAAGAGCACAGAGCCCCTCACACACTCCCTAATCAGTCATCTCAGTTAGAAAGACAAGGCCCCATGGTCCTAGACCCAAAACAGGGATTTACCTTGACGGATGGCTGAAAGCAGGTCGCTGCGGGCATCGCTCACAGGAGGCAAGGAAGACTTGGGTTTGGGGGCATCAGAAAGTGGTGGTGGCATGGCAGGCTGGCCATCTGCACCACTGAAAGGGGGAGGAGGGGGTCCAGGAGGAGGGGGAGGTGGTGGAGGGGGAGGTGCTCCTCCTGCTGGCTGGGACAAGGGAGGGGGTGGTAAAGTTGGGTAGTCAACTGCTGGAGGTGGGGGAGGAGGTGGAGGGGCAGCAAAATCGGGGTGAGGTGGAAAAGATGGGGGTGAAGGTGGTGGTGGGGTCCCTGGAGTCCCAAATCCTACAGGTGGGGGTGGGGGTGGGGCACCAATCATTGGAGGCGGAGGTGGAGGGGCAGGTGGTGGGGCAAACCCAGGTTTGGGACCTGGTGGAGAGCCCATGGGAGGAGCTGGTGGTGGATGGCTCGGACTGACCACACTGGATCTTTTGGGTCCAGCCAAGCCAGGCCCTCTTTGGTTGTCTGCCGAGTAGCTAAAAGGAAAAAGAAAAACGATCCTCTGTCACTCTCATGATGCGAACATCCATCCACCTATAGTTAGGCCTATCCACAAGCCTAGGTTCATTTTGGTTGACTATACCATTTCACTTTGGCTCAAATAGAAAGGAAAACCTGGGAACAGTCACAACAGACCACAATGAACCGGCAGCCTTGTAAGGTAATGAGCTTCCCATCAGCAGAGGTGGATAAGCAGCAATTGAGAAAAACTGCCCGGAAGATGTGGACTTGGGATTCTTCTATCAGGTCAAAGCTAGCTGAGATCATCTCTTAGGTCCTTCTCTAACCTTCTGGCTATTCAAGGGAAAGCACTCTCCTCAACAGTCCACTGCACAGCTGTCAGTTTAATCCTGAAGCAAGCACTAAGAAAGCATGCTGGAATCAAAATTCAAACACCACCCACCCACTGGGCTCTGGTCTTCAATCCATTAACATTCACTAGATCTCGTGAGGTCAGAAAGCCCAAGCCAAGCTGACCAAACCTGAGTGGGATATAGATTTAGGTGGATGCAATCTGCAGTGTTTGGATGGGAAAAACCTGAGAAGGAGTCTCAGGCTGAGGATCTGCAGAGACGGGAAATGAAAGGGTCACCAGACTCCTGACCCGGTTTGAAAGAGGATTAAGACTACAACGTTCCTGGGATCAGATATGCCTGGCTGCAGCTGCAGGGGGTTTCTTTTTTTCTTTTTCTACCTTTGTGTACCTGCCCTGTACTAACAGCTACTCAGAAAAGTATCCATCTTGGAATTTTCACGGAACTTCAAGCCATAGCCAGGAATTGTAGGGGAAGAAGGGGAAATGGGGACGAGATGGATAACTGCTTTAGATCTCCATCTGAGGGGTTCTCAATACAGTCAACCTCTAATTAAACAGTGTCCAAAGAGAAAAGTCCACCTTTCAAAGCTCTCATTTGTCAGGCATCAGAAAGGAAAGAGTAACTGTGAGGAAAAACTGAGACCCAAATAATACTCAGATCTCTTTTCATCCACGACTGACTAACTCTTCCCCGTAAACCTCTGCCAGGGATACTGACAAATATAAAACATGGACAGAGTCTAAGTTTCATTCCCCTTTTCTCTTTCGTTCCTTCTGGGGAGAGTCTATCCGGCAGTGAAACTGGCCAGGAGGATTAAGAGAGAAAGGTGTGACTGTCTACTAGGTTCCTAGATAACTGGACAAGGTGTTTGCTAAATACTTTATGGAGAGCAGGTCTTACCGTTTCATTTCATGTTGTGTTAAAGCTAACTAAAAAACAAGAGATAAGTGGGTGACTTGTATCTGTTCAGGCATGGGCCAAATGGCTAGCAGTTACCAATACAGACTCTGGAGTAAGATGGACCTGCTTTGCAACCATGGCTCTAGCTCTTACTGGCTGTGTGAGCTTAGGTAAATTCTCTGACCTCTCTGTGCCTCTTGGTTTACTCATCTATAAAATGGGGATAATAACAGGAGGATTAAGTAACATATACAGTGTTTAGCATAATGCCTAGCATCTCCCAAGTACCTGATGGTAATTATTTGTATTATCGAGACAAACTTGGAGCCCTGATGGTGCAGTAGTTAAAAGCATGGCTGCTAACCAAAAGGATGGCAATTCAAATCCACCAGGCGCTCCTTGGAACCCTATGGGGCAGTTCTACTCTGTCCTATAGGGTCGCTATGAGTCAGAATAGACTCAGTGGCAATGGGTTTGTTTTTCTTGTTTGTTTGTTTAGACAAACTTACCTGAAGTTACTTTATTGGCCGTAGCCTAGATTTTCTCACTCCGTTCTTAAATGTTTAACCACTCAGAGTGGGTAGAAGAGGTACCACTATTTACCTGAACTCGGCTGGTGGGGGAGGCAAGTTGTCCTCAGAGAAGGAAGGAGAAGGTGGAGAAGTGGAATCTGACTGTGGTGGTGGTGGTGGATAGCTGCCTGCGTCCATGTTTTCAACAGAGCCAATGCTGCCATTCTGGTACACCAAGTTGGGTGGATACCTGATGATGAACCCAGTGTCATTTATAGAACCTGAGTGGTACTCTATTTTTTTTTTTTAAGATACCACACACACATACACACACACAAAAAAATTGCTACAAAAGCTATTAGGAAGAAATAAAATGCTGTGAGTATATTCCCCATGCCCACGGAAGCAGCAGTCACGAACTCAAACGACATACTACTGCTTTGGGTGAATCTGCTCTGAAAGGCCCCTTTAAAGTGTTAAAAAGCAAAGATGTTACCTTGAGGACTAAGGTGTGCCTGACCCAAGCTACGGTGTTTTCAATCAGCTCATATGCATGGGAAAGCTGGGCAATGAATAAGGAAGACTGAAGAACTGATGGATTTGAACTGTGGTGCTGGCAAAGAATATTGAATGTATTGTGGACTGCCAGAAGAATGAACAAATCTGTCTTGGAAGAAGTACAACCAGAATGCTCCTTAGAAGCGAGGATGGAGAGACTTCATCTCATGTATTTTGGACATGATAGCAGGAGGAACCAGTCCCTGGAGAAGGACATCATGCTTGGTAAAGTAGAGGGTCAGTGAAGAAGAAGGAGACCCTCAATGAGATGGACTGATGCAGCAGCTGCAACAACGGGCTCAAGCATAATGATTGTGAGGACGGCACATGACCATGCAGTGTTTGTTCTGTTGTACATAGGGTCGCTATGGGTTGGAACTCACTCAATGGCACCTAACAATAACACACGTGAACATATTCCCCATATATATTTTCTGTTATACCGAGATTTTAGTTCAGGATTAAATATTCTATTGTTAAACAGATGTTTCTACTGGACTGTTGTAGTAATGGAATTCAATCCAGATTATTAAAACCATGCTGTTCCTTTCCCAGTGTTGGCCTTATCAAACCCAGAAATCCTTTTAAATTCTCTCCCAAATGTTAGGTGCAGCCTATACCTAAATCCCAAAGTCTGTCTCATGGCAAATGGTGAAGCCAAGCTCCACAGGCTAGTGAGCTGCAAACACGTGACTGGCACAAGGCCTGATTTTGAGGTCGGCAAGTCTCCCGAGTGCTCAAAGGCCAAGGAGGTATTTGATTGCAAAACCAAGCTGAGGACAAATGCAGGTTGCTGTGTGGTAGTTAGACTCGGTCCCTCTGCCAGGTCTCACATCAAACAAAATGAGCTGCTGATTAAAGTAGGGTGGTTGGGCTTGCCTCATAGAAACCTGTCCCCGAGAGCACTGGGATTTAGGTGAATTTGCTCTGGGTGGACAACAAACTTCCAAACAAGCACAAACGCACCAAGCAACAAAACTCCAAACAAGCAAAAATATACCCAGCAACAGCTCGCAAAATCTGACCTGCTCTGTTCAACCTTACCCTTCTTTCTACCACTGCTGGATTGCTAAAGAACTTATCTAAAACACCCCAAGGAGAACAGAGTTGGAGGGAGCTAAGTGAATCAAATGATGCTCTGATGAGGAAAATCCCCAAGGCCTGGAGCCCTGCAGGCTAAGGACATTTCTTTATAGGTTCACCCAACAAGCATGTCCAGATGCAGCCCAACCCCAAACCTCTTGGACAACAGGAAAATGGGAAGGAGAGTCCTCAGCCTCCCCAACCTCATTCCACAAGAAAATAAACACACAATAGTTGACATCCTGGACATGTAAGCTTCTGGCCTTAGAGTCACTGAACCTATGACAAGTGCCTGTCTGAAGAGAATGTAACCAAGGAACAAAATGGCCCCTCGTACTGGGAGGTGAAACTAATGAAGGTACCTCAGGGCTGATCTCCCAGTAGAGAGAGAGGTTCATTTTCTCCTCTCACCATCTTCATCACTCTTTAAAACAAATTTCTTAATCCAGGAAAAACAAGTGTCAGAAGTGTTAAGAATTTTTAAAGTCAAGGTTTTCATGGCAGAGTTATCCCTAAAAGGAAGAACAACTCAACTCTTTCCTTTTATCATTCCCAGACACCCGGCATGGGCTGGCATGTGCTAATAACATGGTTCTCTAAAAGCCAAGATGCAATGCATTTAGTGGAAAAACAAGGGCAACTTTCATGCCAAGCAGTTGTGGTGACTTGGCTTTGAATGTCACACAGGTCAGGCACCAGGGTAAGCATCAAACTCAAGCTTTAAGACCATTTTTCCCTTAAAGCCTTTACTGTAATTTCGTATTGGGAAATGGGGTCAGACTGACATCTACTATTTCTCCACGGAGATATACAGCCTTAATACTGGCCGAGCAACCTTTCCCACACTCTTTTTGAGGTCTGCATTCAGTCCCTTGGCTAGCCTCTCTCTCGAGACTGACAAAGGCTGGCTGAAAAGCTGCTTTGGTGATGTGCACAAATTCCCTGCCTGGTCCTTCCCACTCCCCTGAAATGCCCAGCTCTGGGCACGGCCTTCAAATCAATGCTCTGGAGGCAAAGGGCTGGTGAGACCACTTTTCTCCCCTTTCCAGTCTTTCCTTTGAGGCCCTGAGACATACTAGTGTCTGGCAAAATAAGGGCACTAGAGGCCCTGGGCTTTCAAGACCATTCCAGTCACCTCATTGAAACTGCTGAGTTTCTTGATTTATTTAGCAAATTTTAATCACCAGATAGATGCACTTTAAAAGTAGCTGATTAATAGTAGCATTGATCTAATCCACACAGCCAGGCTGCAGGGGGTGTGAAAGGTGTCATGACAGAGTCATCAGACTGTTGTCTCCAAGCCCCCAGCCCCTTCAGAGAATGCTAGGAAGAGTACAAAAGCACCACTTACCCAGAAGGCCCCAGTTTTTCTTTGGACTCCACAAATTCTTGTCCCATCTTCATTTTCTCCCACTCTTCTTTACGTGTCTTGATTTTCCGTGGGTTCACATTCCCTCGATTTGGATTCTCTTTCTTCTCTTTCTAACATGGAAAGGAACAGAAAACCCTTTATAAAACATTTTCCAAAGGTCTTTATCAAAATTCTACCCATCTTCATGGACACAAACCCAAGAGATGATTTTGCCTAAACAATATACAGTAGCACTACAGAATTTACAGAATTACTGGCTTTGGAGTGACCGAGAATGTCATCTGATCCCAGCCCGGGGGAAACATTTGCTCAATCTCATGCTTCAACATCTCTAGCAATGGGAAACCCACTACCTTTTTGGGTAACATGTTCATGTTTCTTAGCAGCTCTAATTGTCAGGAATTCAGTAAACAGCTATTTGTTATGTGCTCTGCCACAAAGGTCAGTCAAGAGAGATGAGAAGTAATGACAACTGCAGATATCTGGGGCAGATATAAGGAAACAGTTAAAAAAAAAAAAAAAAAAAAAAAACCCCAATGACTTCTTCAGCCTGTGCTGCTGCACTAGCCCCTGGTGCTCTCTTGGGCCTCCCGGCAGTGACGTTAATGGGATTATGAGGTTGCCCTGGTAGGACACATACATACACATGCCACTGCAGGTCTAAGGGGAGAGAAGCCACTCCCAAAAATAGGGATATCCCTTCTACCCCACCCATCTAGTAATGAAGGTGTTAAACTGCTCACTGCAAATCAAGCACTGCAGAGCCTTGTGCTGATCTGAGAAATGAGCTGCAAAACTGGCAGGGAAGGCACTAGCCTAGCCTGAGTGTCCAGCAGGGTCATGTGCAAACTGCAGGAGAAATAAATGCTGAACAGAAAAGTCAATTTCTAAAACTCAGCCTGAATATACTCAATTGTTAATAGTGCTAGGGGGAACAAACACATTTTTGGTGTGATTTATACTTTCATCTTGGTTGTGCTTGCTGTGGACATAATTTTTTAGAGTTTCACCTGGCATTCAAACAAGCAGGCACTTGGAATGATTACTTCACATAAGACCGGCTTCCTTTTCATTCCCCCTCCACAAGCGTGCCTACTGATGTGTAGAACAGACGCCCCTTTCCCCTCACCCTATGCTTTCTCTTCTCTTTCATGATATCCTTGGTGTCCTGCAGCATCTTCTCCTTCCAAAGATCAAAGAAGTACGAAGGGTCTGTGTAGAATTTGAGTGCCTCCTTCCCATCGTCCCTGGGATAGAAATGAAGACAAGTAGCTGTCAGGAGACAGATGAGCTCCTAACCAAATCCAATATTCCAAACACCTACCAGTTAGCAGTTTTTACACTGAAGAGTTAAGAAGTCACTCGAATTGACTGCGTGTTTCCTCTCTCATACCAGTGTTCCAATGCCTCTGAATGGCATCTCTTCACTTGCCTGGCTTTTGAAGAACCTTAGCCTTTACTTTCAACTCCAGGCAGAGGAATTTGCATGGTCAGACCACAAAGGTGCTTTTGGAGGAGGGATCTTGATTATTTCTAATGATCTGCATGACCACCACCACCTCCCTGAGGATATCCTCACATTCTGGCACATCACAGGTGGTTTCTGCCACTGGTTCCCGCCACTGGTTCCCCTTCCCCTACCAATTCCCCACAGCTCTCTAGGCAGCATTCCAACTACCTGAAACCTGTGCACACGTGTTCGTATTTGTGCAAATATGTACACATGAATATACACAAATGTGTATGTCTGTACAGCTGTTATTCCTCAGCAAATACAGAGAGCCCAGCACTCTACCTTCTTGCTCCTTTCTAGAATAGCTCAGCATCTGCCCCACCAACCAACCACAAGGGGGCTCCAGTGAGAACAGATGGCCAGCTGCCTTATGACCACAAGATTTAATCACACCTCTAGCGGCTGTGACAGTAGTACAGAGTCAGCTTCTGAGGGTTAGAGCCAGGGTTATCTGTGCCAGACTCAATGATCCACACTGGAATCCTGCACTTTTGCATGGCTAAGCCACTCTCACTTTCCAGAAAGTGCGTGCTTAAGAGCAGACATTTATTTTAACTTATTCTGAACTAAAAAGAACTGGACAACAAAGAGCAACTCGAAAGATTAGGTAGGAAACTTAGGCGGCAATGACTTTATGTTAATATGGGAGGAACAACTCAGGAGGGTGAGAATAGGTGCATAATTCAGAGAATGTAATCAATGTCACTGAACTGTACATGTAGAAACTGTTGAATGGCTGCATGTTTTGTCGTGTACATTCTCAGGAAAAAAAAAAGAATCAAAAAGGTAACTCTATTCCCTGGCCTCCAATCCTATCGCAACATACAGAAAACACTTTCAAATCAAACACTAACGATTTTTTATATTAAATCGTGTTCTGAGTTAGCTATACCACTGCTTGTTTCTGTTAGGCCAAGTCCAGATAATTGAGAGAAGATACTAGTTCTGATATTATATGTTAAAAGAGAAAATATTATTAACTGAAAAATAAAATTTTCTTATTATCCTACCGCACAAGCCCTGTATCATACTTTTTTCAATATTATCAAGGGTGTGATCCCTTCCTTCCTCCAAGCCCCCCCGCCCAAACCCAACTAGACTAAATGATGAAGGCTAGAGAGTTAAATCTCTGTCCTGCTCTGCTGGCTATTCCCTTTGAAAGCGAAGGGATAAACATAATTTCACACAGCAATACAAGATAGATGCAATGCACCTTCCCTGTATCTGTGTGAGAGGCTACCATGCTCCTATTCCAGGCTTCCTAAATCAGACAGATGTCCTTGAATTTCACAGGTGTACACACACACACACACACACACACACACACACTCTCTCTCTCTCTCTACTTTGCAGTGTACCCATGCCTCACAGAAGACATCTGCCTCCAGCTATCTGTAATTACTTTTTACCTGTTCCAAAGATATTTATGGAAACAAGCAAGATAAATATTCCCTTTCTGCCCCTGCTCAGTGGTTTTTTGCAGTATGACAATACTATCAGACCACTAGAAGGGAGGGGCTTTAAGGTGTCTATAAGGCTACCTTCCTTTTCAAGTTCAGCCACAGCAGTGTAGGTTCAGAAGGGAATGTTGAAATGGTGTACAAAACAAAGTTAACGGTACTCATCTGGAAGAATGTCAATTACTCCTTAAACTTTGGAAGGACCCCTCAAGACCCAGAGCAACCCGTCCGTGAGGCTGGCCCTACCAACACACTCCAACATCTGGTAATCTAGTGGTTTACAAGTAAGTGGGAGCCTTGCTAGAAGGTTGCCCCTGGGATCCATGTTATAGGACCGCCTTGTAACAAAGTCCTTTTGGTTCTATAATAACTAATAACTAAATTCCTTGGATGGAGTCCAAGAAGGACCTGGCTTATACCAAATGAAAACTCTGCAGCATATAATGCTATAGCAAACTTTCCATATACATTCACTATGAATTTCAGAGACCAAGTAAGTGACAGTGTTTATATGGTAAACTTCAGCTTCTGCTGCCACAAGCAACTCTGGCGTAGTTAGTGAGCTGTTTGATACAATCCTCTGATGTAAACAACATCTTTAGGTAAAAAGACAATCTAGTGTTTTTTTACTTTAGGTGGAAAAAGGGAGGAACTAGCCAGCTGTTACCTGTAAGGGGAAAGATTGTTGAGAGGTGGAGGAGTGTCGCAGGTGTTGTATGTTTCCAAGACAGGCACTGGGAGAGAGTTTCTGTCAAAAAGCTTCTGGTCTTGAATGGTAGAGCTTCTGAAGGCCTTTCGGGTGTTGATTCCTTGTAGTGACACTGACAGAAGATGGAAGGCGTTAGAAAATGGACGACAGGCCATCTGAGCAAACACTGAGTCACACCAGTCAGAGAGGCCTCAGCTGCCGCATTTCTTGGCTGCGGCTGTCTGCAGCCAGGTTTTTTTTTTCCTCCCCCTGTGGGGAAGCCCCACAAGGCTGTCAGCAGCCCAGCCATTTCACGACTGAACAAAATGAGGCAACACAAAGGTTTACTATGTGGCCAGATCTAGCAGGCCTCTCCTTAGGAGGAATGAATCTTCCAAGTACTTTTATGGTAGCAAAATAGGATTGGGGAGGGGAAGTTTGAAAAAGAGGGAATTGGGGGAATGGGAGAAAGGGAGTGTGTGGGGGTGTGGTGGAGCTAAAAAGGTTTCTTCACACCACCCAGGCTTATGTCACCTCAAAGCAGAACTTCATAGGCCTCTGTGATTTCTCCCCTCACTTTTTTATAAATCAGGAAAAAAAAAATTCTAAGAAACTGCTCAGCAGAGCCTGCGAATGCTGAGCTCAGCTTCCTTACCTTCTTCTTCTTTGGGATCCAGCTGAGTGACTTTAACTTGTAGGCGGTCGACCCTCTCAGCAAGGGAGCTTACCCGAGAGGCAAAGGTATTTGCCTGAGTAAAGAGCTCTCCAAAAATGTCCTCTGCATATTTACCTGGAATGAGCAAAGAAATCAAGTCGCTCGTGCATAAAAGTGACATATATGGACAAAACAACTGGCAACTAAAGACTGTACTCCCCGCCCCCCATATACACCTTAAGATGGTTTCGGCTATAAGCAGATACCGCTTGGAGACAGACACCCTCCATAGCTTGGGCAATCTGCGTATGTTCTATAACCAATTGAACCTTCTTGGCAAACCCATGAAACAGTCATCAAACTCAAAGCAGGATGAATAAAATCTAAAGGTGTAATGCAAAAGATTAACCCTGGGAGAGTGGACAGTTTGTCTACACAGACACCTAGCCCTTAGCCCCTTGCTGCTCTGTAAAAGTACCTTGTAAAATCATTCTGGAAAACAGATTGGGCACTAAAAGAACCTTTTAGGCGTCTACAATTAACATGCAAAATAAGAAATTGCTTCCTCAATGGAGCCTCAAAAGTACATTGAAGGACGATGAGTTGCAGTATCTTTGGGGGGCCCTGAACTTACCGACAACCCACAGCAGAGACGTATAACTTCTTCTAAGGGTTGAAAAGGTTATTTTATGTTTTATAACCAGCTACTTCAAAGTCTTTGCTCTAGGTTACAATCCTTCAAATCTGCATCTCAGGGAACGAGTAAAAAGAGGAAACTTTTAAGCCCTCCCTGAAAAACAACATGCCAGTGGTCTCTTTTCACCATGTCTTTTTTTTTTTTTTTCCAAATAAAAGAAAGAGTTCCTTACTTTCAATCCTGGAATGCAGGGAGACTTTGCTGCCAAAGAAACATAACAGCAATTTGACACTACCTCCATATTGTCATTCCAAGCCACAAGGCACATTCTTACTAGGAATGAAAAATGGTACATATGAATAAACTTATCATCTGAGCTTCTTACTTGCAAGGTGAAGGCTGGTACGAGTGACCATGCTCAATGAAGAGATAACTTCTTTGAGAACTATTTAAAGTAGATCCTACTTCTTAGCTTCTAAACTACATTTATGCGTAGTCCATATTTGGGAGAAAAAAAATTAGTCTGAGAAGTCAAAACTGCACTTTCAGGGTGAACTGAAACTCACCTTCCCAGTACAACCTGGAGAGTAAGGATAAGATCAATGAAATGCAAATTCTGAATTGTTGATAAATTTAGTCAACAAGGAGTTTCTAATTAAGGAAGGAGAAAGTCCATGCATACAGAATGGTTTTATGACCTAAACAACTATGGGATGCCCCTGGGTCCAAAGGACTCAAATTGGCTATGGGGCTATACATCTACTCTGTAGGTGGGGAACCTGTCTGATCCCTGTCCATAAAATCCCTAAACCAAAAAAAACTCACTGCAATAGAGTTCTCATTCCTACTCATAGTGACCCTATAGGACAGAGTAGAACTGCCCCATAGAGTTTCTAAGGCTGTGAACCTTTATGGGAGCACACTGACACATCTGTCTCCCACAGAGCTGCTGGTGGGTTCAAACCACCCATCTTTCAGTTAGCAGCCCAGCGTTCAATCGCTGCGCCGCCAGGGCTCCTATAAAATTGCTAAGTTCCCATAAAAACCATATTGTATCAAGTTCAACCAGGTAATGGAAATTGTGATTAGAGGGTTAAAGCAGAGTAACTTGCAGCATTATATGTGGGAAATAAACCAGGCTCAAAAATACCTGTTAACCATTCACCTGTCCTGGAGGGAAAGAAAATCCCAAATCAACTTACTCTTAGGTTATCAAGAGAATACAAGGATTTCCTGCTCCTCATTGAAGTGGGTAGTACTCCCAGTGATAATGGGAGTAGTAGTTTAGTGTGGCACAGTGGTTTTTGACATTAAATCTTACAAAGAACCCCACTGTATAAAATTGGTCACGTTGAGAACTCGGTTTTAAGAGGGCATGAGGGACACTGGCACAGTAACGCACACACTCTTAGAACTATGATACATGGAAGGCACCAAAATCAAAAAACCTAACCTGTGCCATTGAGTTGATTCCAACTCATAGCGACCCTATAGGATGGAGTAGAACTGCCCCATAGGGTTTCCAAGGAGCAGCTGGTGGATTCGAACTGCTAATCTTTTGGTTAGCAGTTGAGCTCTCAACCACTGAACCACCAAAGCTTCATGGAAGGCAGAGTGAACTTCAAATCAGAAAACCTGAATTTAAGTCTCAGTTCTTCCAATTTATACCTGTGTACTCTCCAAGAAGTCACAACCCCTCAGTCTCAGTTTCCTCATCTATAAAACGGGGATAACTACGTCTATCTCATTAAATTATCAAAAGGATTAAATAAGCTAAAGATACAAGCTGTTAAAATGAGATTCTTCTTTGTATCATATGACTTGGGAGAGTGTACAATATCTAAATATCCTAAGTATTAAACCTAAAGGAAATTTAAAATATAATTCCAGTCAGTAATTTGATACTCTGTATTCTTCAAGTGTTAAAAATTACTCCAACCTTGGAAAACGGAAGTGTGATAATTAAATAGGAGAAAACCAAAGTGCCTTGTACAGAGGTAAATTTCATTTATTCAGATTGCCAAGATAGACTCAATATCTACCAGCAACTCATAACACACACCACAATTTGCAAAAGATTCGAGAAGCAGTCTTGATTTTTTTTCCTTACCAGTAAAACTCTTCAAATGATCATCTTATGTGGAAATAGAATAGATAAAACTGATTTTATAAAAAATGTGAAGTTGCTCTTGTTGAAGTCTGAGTGGAGCCCCCCAACCCGTGGCATGCCCCGTCCCTCTACTGTACTCATAGCATGATTTCCTAACGGTCCACATGGGGCTTACATTCTCGTAGGTGACCAAGTGACTTATCAAAAGTGCTGGCTGGCTGGCTGTACTTACATTTCCTAAAATATGGCAACTTAATATGTGAAATGCCAAACTCACTGCACCAAGGGAAAATGAGAACTCTGGGTGTGTTATTATGGAGTGATCCATGGCTGTGGAATTTTTAGTTTTTTGCTTTATCCATTCCATAATCAGACAGTCCTTACTATACCAAGCAGTTTTGGTTAGACTACAATGCACGGGAGGCCAAGGTCATGAGCTTGAAACACGCATGAGCCTATCCCCGCATCCGTCTCTGCTACGTGAAATCCTAGTCATCTTTCAAGGCCTAGGTTCAAATGTAACCCCTCCTGTGAAGCCTCTCTGACCCTCCCTATCCCCACAGAAAGTATTCCTTCCTCCCTTGCATTCCCTGCACCAAAAACGTGGAATGTAGAGAGAATATAGGCATGAATCATTCAACAAACATTTACTGAACTTCTACCGGGTGCTAGGTACTATACAAGATAGACATGAGGTTCAAGGATAAACAATGCACGATTTCTACCTTCAAAGAACTTTTGGTATAAAAGACGTAGATAATTTCTAATATAATGTGGTATACAATAATTTAGGCATATAATGTGAGCTCAGAGAAGCACTTAGCCCTATCTGGAGGAGGTGATCCCTAAGGTGGGCCTTGAAGGATCAGTTACAGATGGCCAGGCAAACAAGGATGGCAAGGGCTCTCCAAGCAGGAAACGGCACGAACATTGCATGGAGGTATAAGAGAGTGTGGCTCGTCTCAGGAGAACTACCAGGAGCTGATAATTCATTCTTCTTTTTCCTCTTTTCATTTAAAAGAATCTTCAAAAAATATATAAAATAAGGGAGAGCAACTAGGAACATATAGCAAGGTGTATATAAGTTTTTGTACGAAAGACTTACTTGGTTTGTAAACTTTGACTTAAAGCACAATAAAAAAAATATATATATATACATATATATATATAAAAATAGAAAAAGAGGTATTGCGGAACATGAGACTGGAAAAGAAGGCAGGTCCCGGAGTCTTGAATGCCAAGCCAAGGGACTCAGATTATTCCATAGTGAAGAACAGGGGAGATAAATAGTTAAAGATCTGCACTCTTACTTAAAAAACACTTTGTAAGTTATGAAAGTTAACAGATTTAAAAAATTTTGAACAATTCAGAATTATAAAAGTAAAAAGTGAGATTTGCATTTTAGGCAGAATCACTCTAGCAGGGGCATAGGGGATAGATAGATTCTAAGGGGGCTGGATCAGAAAAAGAGAAGCCAGGGGTAGGGCCATAGTTTAAGTGAGAGCCAACAAAGGTCTGAATCAGGGAAGTGGACAATGAATAAGGAAGACCTGAGAAGAATTGATGCCTTTGAATTATGGTGTTGGTGAAGAATACTGAATATACCATGGACTGCCAGAAAAACAAACCAATCTGTCTTGGAAAAAGTACAGCCAGAATGCTCATTAGAAACAAGGATGGTGAGACTTCCAGCACAACTGGACTAAACCAAAAGCTAAGAAGTTTCCCGAATACAACCAAACACTTTGAGGGACAGAGTAGCAGGGGAAGGGGTCTGGAGACCATGGTTTCAGGGGACTTCTGGGTCAATTGCCATAACAAAGTTTATTAAGAAAATGTTCTCCATCCCACTTACATGAGTGGCGTCTGGAATCTTAAAAGCTAGCAAGCACCATCTAAGTTGCATCAAGTAGTCCCAACCCACACCTGGAGCAAAGGAGAATGAAGAACACCAAAGACACAAGGAAAATATCAGCCCCAAAAGACAGAAAGGGCCACTAAACCAGAGAGTCCATCAGCCTGAGACCAGAAGAACTAGACGGTGCCTGGCTACCACCAATGACCGCCCCGACAGGGAACACAACAGACAGTCCTGATGGAGCAGGAGAAAAGTGGGGTGCAGAAGTCAAACTCCAGTAAAAAAGACCAGACTTAATAAAATGGTTTGACTGAGACTGGAGAGACGCTAGAAGATATGGCCCCCGGACTCTCTGTCAGTTCAGAACTGAAACCATTCCTGAAGCCAACTCTTCAGACAAAGATTAGACTGGACTATAAGATGTAAAATGATACTCGTGAAGAGAGTGCTTCTTAGCTCAGGTAGATATATGAGACTAAATGGGCAGCTCCTGTCTGGAGGCAAGATGAGAAGGCAAAAAGGGACAGGAGCTGTTGAATGGACACGGGAAATCTGGGGTGGAAAGGAGGGGTGTGCCGCCGCATTATAGGGAGAGCCACTAGGGTCACTTAACAATGTATGTATAAATTTTTTTATGAGAAACTAACTTGAATTGTAAACTTTCACTTAAAGCACAATAAAAAAAAAAAAAAAAAAGGATGGTGAGACCTTGTCTCACTTACTGTGGGCATATTATCAGGAAGGGCCAGTCCCTGAAGAAGGATATCACGCTTGGTAAAGTAAAGGGTCAGCGAAAGAGGGGAAGACGCTCAACAAGATGGGCCGACACAGTGACTATAACAGTGGGCTCCAGCATAGCAACAACTGGCGCAGGATGGGGCAGTGTTTCCTTTTGTTGTACACAGGACCGCTATGAGATGGAATCGACTCGACAGCACCTAACAACGAGGGAAGTGTTGGCAGAGACAGAGAGTAGGGGATGGGAGCCGAGAAATTCTTAAAAAGTCTGAGTTTTAAATACAGTATTGACTTTGCCTCTTACTGGTTATATCTCTCTAAGCAAGTTACCTGACTTTTCTGAGCCTCTATTTCTTCATCTGTAAAATGGGAATGCTACCACCTACCCTCATAAAGTTACTGAGCAGATTAAGTGAGATAATCTATGCTGAGATCCTATCAAAACCTGGCATAAAGTAGGCAACTAACAAATATAAGTTCCCTTCCCACCTTCCTCCTATCTCCTCTTAAGAATTATTTATTTCCATCTTCCCTGGTATATTATGAGCTCCTGGAAGACAGGAACCATTTCTTATTATCACTATATCTCCTTGGCCTCTGGCACACAAAATATGTTCCATATACGTTTAATGGATGACTAAAGGGTCAGTTAGCCCCACAATGTGAGGAAATCTTGTTTCCTTAGGCACAAGCCAACCCTGATCCCCAGATCGGCTTCCTCAAGATAGGAGTGGTCTGATCACAAGTGGGAGTGTGTGAACAATGGTATCTATCAACACTACCCTGGAAAAACACCTGAGAGAGAGCATACCTCCTGCTGAGTGAGAATAAGAAGCACTATTAGCTAGATGTCCTTTGTCCTTTGGAGAAGGAACCACTGTGTGATTGACTTCCACCCATTTGGCCTTCACGGAGTGACAGAAGCAGAAACGATGCTTTTACGCAGCAGTGAGGCTCTGTGCAGCCTTCATGTGCTTCCCTGTCAGCCGCACTGCTGCTGCACTGCTGTCAATGTTCCTTTGTGTAAGAGAGGCACTGGCAGGGTTTCATTTCTTTGTGACGCCCCATCCGGGCTTCTCTAAGCCCTGGATCATCTGAGATGGCCCCTGAGCTAGGTGAAAGCTTAGACATCTCAGACCCCATATATCATCTGGTCACAGAGCTCTGTCTCCTCAGGCTCCTATTTTAAAGACAGGGCCTATTACTATGGGGGGAATACAGGCTTTCCTGATATTTCACTGCCTTCACTAAGGGCAGTGAAGTGCTGGAGGAGTGAGCATCTGAAATGATTCACACCAAGATGCCTTTGCTAAAAAAGATCACTAAAATGCCATTTTGACGGAGGTTCTTCTGGGAGCTGGAGTGGCATTAGACAAATGCAGAGCCTGCCCAAGCATCTGCCCTTCCCATACCTTGGCTTCAAGCAAACAAAGTCAGCTTGATTCAGAATGAAACCCAAACCACATGCATGTACCCCACCCAAGGCGGTCTCATTCATTCTTGCCAATTAAAAACAAACACCAGAATTACAGTTGAGCTGGCTTTCCCTCAGCTCTAAAACAGACTGGGTTAACTCCCATCTTACTGGGTTAACCCCCATCTTCCTCTTAGAGAAGAATGACTCCGGTTACAATTCGTGTCACTGTATGTTCACGCAGCTTGCAAAACTCCCAATACCCCAGGGACTGCAGAAGTAATCTGTACCCTGAATTTGGACCTGGGCACTTGCAACACAATTAAATGTGTACCAGGTGGACAAGTCAGCCAGAATCTCTCTGAGTGCGTGTTTGCTTTACTCCTCTTTGGGAAGAAAAGCCGGCGGGGGGGAGGCGGGGGGGCGGGGGGTGTTGGGTAGATAAAGACTATTGGCACACCTGAGGCTTTAACAAAGTAAGGCCACATCGAGCAGCTCCTGCAATTAGAGGCACATTCCCCGACCCGGGCTACTGCTCTGTGAACCTCCCACTTTACACGGAGAATTCTGCTCTGTCATTCCATCTGCAGTTTCTGCTGCAGCCCTTCCTGCCACCCTTCCCACAGATTTCTTTTGAAGCAGGTGGAGGGGGAGGTGGAGGGAACCTAGAGGGTGGTGGTGGATGAAGAAAGGGTTGAGGGGAAGAATCTGTACCAAAAAGGAGCTCTCTTTGGGGAGAGGAGTGGGATATGTTTTCGCATTACCTAGGGTAGGCAGATGGGGGAGAAATAGGAACACGGGAGGAGAAGGCAACTAAATAAAGAGCACCAACGACCCCTGAGGGCAAAGCACAGGCTCTCTGCGGCACTCACTCAGGCTGCCCAGCTGTCGGATGACATTTGCCAGGGTGATGTTGGTCATGCATTCCAGCTCGCTTCTAACGCTAGGCAACGTCTGACGGCACAGGTGCCTTGGCTCGATGTTCCTCGTTACTAACGGCATGGTGGACCTGCTTCAGGCAATGTTCTGAATGATGAAAAACAACCTAAAAAAGAAATAACAGGAAAGTATTACTCAACCACAAATTCCAGGCACACTAGGGCTGTGTGAGCCTTTTTTTTTTTTTTGTCTCGCTCAGATCTAAAACAGCTTTAAAATCTTTTCTCCCCTTCTCTGTGGCCCAACTTTTTTTTCTTTTCTTTTAAGCCCTTTTTCTTAAAGCTTTGCTATTAGAAGGCTTGCTGGATAAGTCTAGAGCTGGTGACTGCTGGCTGAGGTACACAGGCAGCATAGAAACCTTAACATGACAACTGCTGCTCCAACCAACAAGTCTCCAGGGGCAAGAAGGCATGGGCAGAGAACAGCCCAACAGCAGGCACTGAATGGTACAGATCCTATCCTTGAGGTGTCCATAACCAGGACAAATCAGACTCTAGGCCACCAATTATAAGCATCAGAAAGAAGCTCTGTCATCGGATAATCTCCACAATGAAATCAGGCTGCCAATGGCGATTCCACCGATATACATCAGGACATAACCTCTCCAGTTCTTCCTTGACGGATGATTGTTAATGTACAACTAAATACTCGCTGCCAGTATCTATTAACACTACTAAAATTTAGTCTGTAAATTGACAGAATGAAAGAATATCAAGAAAAATTTTACATGGTCAATATGCCAAACGTGATGCTGAGCAAACTGTGCTGTAAGATTCCCTGGTTCTTTCTCTTCCACCCAACGGCTCGCTTTCTCCCTCCCATCCGGTTCAATACACCTGGGCCAAAAGGCTCTTAAGACAGCAGGAAGTGTCTGGAGCAGATCCGGAAACCTTCCAGTTACTGTTTCTTATCCTGTCGGCTGAGCCCCTTTCCCTAGGAAATCCCCCAGCACTTCAGGTTCATGCTGAGCTATTGTTTTAGATTCAGGTTACCAAATTCCTAGCTCGACAAGAATAGGAGATGGTTTTAGTCTCAGCAAAATGAATATAACCACAGCCAAGGCACATTGCACTGGTCTTGTTTCTGTCTCCTGTGAAACTAAAGAAATTTAAAATGGCCTAATGTTTTTTGTGCTGGGGAAAGTGGCAAATTTTCTTCAAATGAAAAGGTAAAGCATAAAGGTAACGTACCCAATACTGCAAGCTCCTCCAAAAAAGGCAGAACAGAGGTTTACTTACATCGAATCTTAAAACACCAGCTCATCACCAAAAAAGTTGATTGTGAATACAAAATGCTTAAAACAAGCTAAACATCACAGATTTTAAAAGCTGAACAACATATTGTCTGACTAAGAGGGGGGAAAAAACCTTCCAGGCTCAAAAGGGGAGCAGAACCCTTTGGAACAGACCGCTCCTTGTTATGGACATTCTGACCTGCTAAGAGTAAAAATAAAACAGGAAGCCAGCAGCTTGGGGAACAAGATTTCCTGTCACCAACAGCAACAGCCTAAGAACCAAGAGAATCAGCTGTTTGCTCATAACTTTGAACCTCCCTTTAATAGTCACTGTGTGGCAGCTGTGCCTATCTTTGGGGTGCAGAGGTGTTTCCTGAATATTTGTCTACTGTCTAAGGAAATAATTTCCATTCCGCTCCTCTGCTAAGTTCCCCTTTGACTCAACAGGTTTTCTAACCCAAATTCTGGACTTTCCCTTCCAGTTTAACTCTTTCCCTTTTTTTACATAACGTAAAGGCTATCACGCACTAAGACGTAATACATGGTGAAAAGGAAGTTTAGAACAGGAAAGGAAACTACAAAATAAAAGAACCTCACAGAGCTCCCTCCATACATCATCCTCTGGATGCCCTAGAGTTTCAAATACCAGGTTTTCTGGAAGAACCAGAAACTCAGGGGTGGAGTCAGCTTTGACCAAAAATAGCTGTGACAGGCTTCATTAGCAATCATTTGAGCAGTTGTTCTAGCTTCTCAGGGGAACTAAAGGAACCAGAGCACCTTGAAATTCTGGGTTGGATTTGACCACTGCCAGAGCACTACAGACTTTTCTCTGGACATCTAATGGAAACTGGATTCAAGATGGTTAGGTAAATGTCAAATCTGGGTGGGCGGGGAGTGGCAATTTCTAACATCTTGGTATGTTAGCATTCACACTTTCCCACGTGCCTTAGGTAAGCAGACACAAACGGAGTAAACTCTGTACCAAGTTTTCACAACGAAAATGGCTTCCTCTTGCCAAAAAAGCCAGCTCCTATAACCAGATGGAAAGGGCTCAAGAAATGACAATATGTCAATATTCATCAACTTCTAAAACAATTATAAAAGTAAATCTACTATAAAAATGTGATCTAATTTGTTTTAAAGGCACCAAAGAGAGAAGATTCCCTGTTATATGGAAATACCTGCATCACTGCTCATTTTTCTTTTTAGATGATCAAGGGTGCGTTGTATCCTGCATAAGTAGTCTGAATTACGCATGAACTGAAACACAACAGTAACTTGACCAAGAAAAAAAAAATCCTATATTCTACGATGTTCTAGACAGAAAAGATAAACTCAGAACTGGGCAACAAAGACTTTCAGGCTCTGGAATTTCTCACTTCAACTTCAAGTTAGAGAAAACACGTGGGCTTTGGAGTTGAGACACACTTGGGTTAGAACCCTGACTCACAACTAGCTGTGTGATCTTGGGCAAAGTCCCTAGAAATATTAAATAATATAACATGTATAAAATGCCCACGATAGGGCTTACAAAATAAAGGTAGTTATTTGCACTTCTATAGACTAGGCAAATCTTCCTGTAGAACCAGTTTTAATCGTTGATAAATATTTAAAACACTTTTAATCATGGACGTATTAGTAGAATACAATACTGACATAAAAAACTTAAAGATGAAACCCTAGGCTTCAGTGAAATTTGGTGGTTTCTGGAGGCTGCTCCCATCTATACTCCTGGACCTCCTGAAGGAGGTCTCTCTTTTCCATTCTTTCAAACCTGATTGCTCATCTGAACCAGAGAACAAATGATTAGAGTGATTATTTTCTCAATTCTCTTCAAGACTATACACAACTAGCACCATTCTAGATGCACAGGAGATAAGTTAATCCATTACAGACAATGGATGCCTAAGGGCATTAGGATGTTAATTCTCTCAAGGAACTGCAGTTGGGAGAGGCTCCTCTGTAATAGGTAGCACTTTAGTGGAAAATGTGTGCAGCACTGGGGCTGGGGAACAACTGAATGGAGCGAGGAAGTGACATGGGCCAATTTGCATTCTGGACAGGTCTTTCTAACAGAAGCACAGAAGTTATATTTGGGTAGAAGTTTGGTCCAATTGGGAAGTTCTTCACGGGCTGAGACAGTGGAAATGGAGAGGCCCATCAGAGCTAGCAAATGTGAACTGAGAAACCAGAGATATGGTTGCAGGCAAGTCCAGTCCTTCAGCCCCATCTGCTGCTGTTTCCTTATAGTTTTATACAATTATGCTTAAAAAATGATAAAATGTATGTTTCTTTATAAAAAGCAGCATGAAAAGAGCTAAATGCTAGTGCCAATGACAGAAATGAAAAGCAGAGTATACTAAGAAAATTGCAGTTCTTAGCAAGAAAAAGAAGTTCTGGATACATGAATGTGTGGAATGCCCTGTCTTTATAGAATCAATAAAGGTCTTTTTCAGTCATACTTTACTTTGGTTAGGGAAATTTTATGCTTTAGTGGTATTTGCTTATTTGGGGATTTGAGAAAGTCTACCTTGGGGGATGTTACATAGGAGAGGATTTAAATCAGAACCACTAAGAAGATAAAAGTTCAGGGAAGTAGATTTCAATTTAGTTAATTCATTTTAATTAGAACTGTCCTACATTAGAATAGGTTCTCTTTAGAGGTTATGAGTGCCCCAGCCCCATCCTCTGGATGACCAGCTATAGGGCATGTTGGGGGAGAAATTCGTAGATGATAAAAAGGTATAATTCTTACTCTGGGCATCAGTTTCCTCACTCTCCAAATCAAGAGACTAAACTTGAAGATCTTTAAGAAGCATCCCAGCTCTAAAATTCCTGGATTTGCTTATATATCTAAGCTACACCTCCTCACTTGGCTAACATCCATTTGCATTTGAATACAACAGGTCTAGTGACTGTAGCAAGGGGTGGATCATAACTATGAATCAAGCCCCTTCTCCAGGCCTACATTCACCTGATTCCCAGGAACTATGGAATTCAGAATAGCCCAAAGGATATTCCAGATAGGCCCAGGAGATTAAGTTATTTATACTCTGGGAGGTTCTCAGATTGAGCTGGGAGTTGGCTATCCAAAGAAGTCCAAAGGAAAAACTAGCTTTTGGGGCCTGCTTCAGACATTCAGGCCGTACCAAACAATAATGACCATCTTCACCCCTAGCTATTTTCAACACAAGGGGCTTAAGAATGAGCATGAGAACAAATATAGGTCTTAAGATATCACTTCCTAGCCATGGCTTGGCAGTATATTGACCAGTCTGGACTGTCAGTGCCATGATGGGATCCATGCTTTGAAATGGGACTGGATGAGGTGCTCTTTCAGGTCCCCTGAAACACTGAGATTCTGATTCTACAAGTCTTATATTTGAAGTTTATCATGGAATATTTACATCACACTGCAGAATCATTGGGTAAATGACTCTACCAAAGCTTGAAGTCTTTGGTCAGTGTTACGTCAAAAGGGGAAACCCTGGTGGCGTAGTGGTTAAGAGCTACGGCAGCTGGAATCCACCAGGCACTCCTTAGAAAGTCTGTAAGGCAGTTCTACTATGTCCTATAGGGTCACTATGAGTTGGAGTCGACTCAAAGGCAACGGGTTAAGTCAAAAGGGCACTTTGACATCCACTCCACTCTCGGAACTCTCATAACTCGATCCCAACAGCCTGGGGTGGGGGTGTGGCTGGGGGATTATAGGGTAGAAGAAGATAATAAGAAAAGACTGCTTGTGAGAGAGAGGGAAACAGCACTCAGCTATCTGTACCCCACACTCTGAATTCCTATTATCAGACAAAAGAAAGATGACTGTTCATTCTTGCAATGATGTTTATTATTAGTTGTTTAATAAATAAACAATGCTTCATTTAGAGCCAAAGTCACTGATACTTGCGAATTCTATGGTCACACCCAAAAAGCAAGTATATCTAAGCTACAGCAATAACCACAACAGAAATGGTTCTCAAGGCAGTTCCTCTTTGAAACATACTCCCCAAATGCTGATCAGCAGTAGCAGGGGATGAGAACATGTGGGGATGTTGTGTGTGCAGCAATTAGGACTTCTGCTTTCACTTCAGCATTTCCCACTCTTCTACTGTGAACAGCACTTTGGATGGGTGCATATGAAAACAGGTTTACTTGTAGACCAGTTTCCGATTTCAAGAGATAGGTTTCTTTGTGTTAAAGAATATGCATTCCTCCCACTTTCGTGAGTGGTTGTCTGGGGTCTTAAGAGCTTGCAAGCAGCCATCTAAGATGCATCAACCGGTCCCAATCCACCTGGAGTAAAGGAGAATGAAGAACACCAAAGACAAAAGGAAAATATTATCCCAAGAGACAAACCCCTACATGTCTGTCAGTTTGTCGTACTGTGGGGGCTTGCATGTTACTGTGATGCTAGAAGCTATGTCACTAGTATTCAGATACCAGCAGGGTCACCCATGGAGGACAGGTTTCAGCTGAGCTTCCAGGCTAAGACAGACTAGGAAGAAGGACCCAGCAGTCTACTTCTGAAAAGAATCAGCCAGTGAAAACCATATGAACAGCAGCGAAACATTGTCTGATATAGTGCCGGAAGATGAGCCCCCCAAGTTGGAAGGCACTCAAAAGACAACTGAGAGCTGCCTCCTCAAAATAGAGTCAACCTTAATGACGTGGATGGAGTAAAGCTTTCAGGACCTTCATTTGCTGATGTGGTATGACTTGAAATAAGAAAAACAGCTGCAAACAAGTATAGGGTCAGCGGAAAAGAGGAAGACCCTCAACGAGATGGACTGACACAGTGGCTGCCACAATGGGCTCAAGCATAACAATGATTGTAAGGATGGCGCAGGACTGGGCAGTGTTTTGTTCTGTGGTACACAGGGCGGCTATGAGTCTGAACCGACTCGACGGCACCTAATAACAACAACAAGAGACAAAAGGGCCACATAAACCAGACACTCCCATCAACCTGAGACCAGAAGAATTAGATGGTGCCTGGCTACCACCAATGACTGCCGTGACAGGGAACACAACAGAGTCCCTGACTGAGCAGGAGAAAAGTGTGGTGCAGAACTCAAATTCATGCAAGAAGACCAAACTTAACAGTTTGACTGAGACTAGAGGAACCCTCAAATATATGGTCCCTGTACTCTCTGTTAACCCAGAACTAAAGCCATTCCCAAAGCCAACTCTTTAGACAAAGATTAGGCTGGACTATAAAACATAAAATGATACTCATGAAGAGTGTGCTTCTTAGATCAAGTAGATACACAAGACTAAATGGGCAGCTCCTGTCTGGATGCAGGAGGAGAAGGCAGAAAAGGATAGGAACTGGTTGAATGGACATGGGGAAACCTGGGATGGAAAGCGGGGAGTGCTGTCATAGTACAGGGATTGCAACTAGGGTCACATAACAATATGTGCATAAATTTTTACATGAGAAACTAACTTGAGGTGTAAACTTTCAGCTAAAGCACAATAAAAAAAAAAAAGAATATGCATTCCACAGGCATTCAGGAATTTCAACTGAAAAGTCAAATAAGCATTTGACTTAAAAATATAAGACACACAGGCTCTCTTCATACTATAGTAATGTCTACTAAAATGTTAAAAGAAGTATGAATTTACTGTTGCATACAGCAGTCTTCACTACCATGTAGCAACCACCAGGAGGAATGGTTCATTACAGACTTAAGCACCCACCCACTTCCTGTTGAAATACAGGGTGGAGCTAAACCTACAAATATAACCAGACTCTCTTCAAACACCAGGAATTACTGACAAATCAGTTTAGGTTACTGGAGTAATGTCCAAAAGAGCTGGCAAGACAGAAGTGGAACTCCTGGGGTGGAAAGAGAAAATATCTGACTGGGAAAACCAAAAAAAGAGCTTACTCTTATCTAAAACCAGGAGAAATTTCCAATTCCACAAAGGAATGACGTCAGTTCTGGACCTACATTCCATAAATGTAAGGCTCCTTCCCATCTTGAATCGCCATGGGACAGTAGCCCAGGAAACAGGACTTCTAAACTCTAGTGTCTTACTCCTTAAGCATACTGTACATCTATCAAGGACCATTCACATCTGGTAATTCCATAACTTCCTATTGTCTTTTGGGGGCAATACCACCTTTTATTCTTACCTTTATCACTTGCAATCTCTAATCATAGCTTTGCTTTCAAAGCTAAAATTGGGGAATCACTTTTACCTTCAAAATTGGTTTCTTCTAGTATCAACTTTTCCATAGAAAACTGCCTTTTAACTGGCCAAAATCAGGCCCTCCTTTTAGTAGAATCGATCTGGTTGTCCAAAAGAAAATACATTTATACCGTGAGTCAGAAACCTGGATTCTAGGTTTTAATCTAATGATGACTGGCAATTGGGAAAAAATTTTCAATTCATTCCTTTAGTACACTAAAATATGCTTGAAAGATGCTATAGAAACTGAGATTTTGTTTGCAAAGCATTCTGAGCTCCTAAGAAAAGATTTATTCACATAAAATATTTCTTATATCTCTATCTTGGCCTAAGTTCCCTCTCACAGATTCACTTAAATTACACAAGACCTACAACGTTGCCACTAATGACTTTCAGTCACAGACAGACATCGATTTTAACTTTCCTAATCTAACACCAACTTCTAGCAACAACCAAACCAAAAGTATGGTTTGAAATACTTCAAACTATCCATCGAAATGAGCTTACTTTTACTAAGTGGATAAATATAAATTTAGGAGCATTATTTTACTCTAAATGGAGAAATCTCACCCCTAACATTTGTGGGTACTCAAGTTAAATACCAGATCTCTTTCAAAAAAAAAATTTTTCAAAGATGTCATTGTCATCAATTGAATGTTAAATTCACCCAGTTTAACATGAAAACAACCACCAAGCTGCTCTGAAAAACAAACACCCACACACAAAACAAAAAACAACAAACCAGCTCACAAAATTACTAGAAATATGTCAATAACTCACACATGCCCTAATAAAGTACTCTTCCACTGTCAAACACTTCCTCCTCCTATTTACAGCCAATGACAGAAGACAGTGATCTCCCGTTGGTAGTGACCAAAAATTTGAGAGATAAGAGGATAGATGTAAAATGCATCCCCCCTCTCCAAGTACCTGGGCCTGATTCTTGGTCCGTGGGAGGAAGTCCAAACAGAGCATGTGCCTTCTAGACTCCCAGACAAATGGAGAGCCAAAAGACCAATACCATGAGGGAATACACAGCTGGTCTTAATGGAAGGGTATCTAATCCTACTTTACTACCCTACTCACTGATGGAGGGGATAGGCCTTGGCTGTAACCTTTCTCTCCTGACTTGTACAAATACCAGTGAGTTACTGCATTAGAGTTAAGCTTCCTACAAACAAGGCACTAGAGCACCCACTGGTGGATTAGGTACAGTGGCAGGTTTGGAAAGCAGATAATTAGAGCCAAATCACCCATCAGGCACTGAATAAGTCTCATTTCATCCAGCCAGCTGTCTGACTATTCATTTTAATCTCTACGATGCCTTCACTTCATATTTCAAGCTTCTCTCTGCAGTGGTTGGGATGGAAAGGCCAAAAGGTTCTCTGGGATAGAAAAGTGAAAGAAGAAACCAAATTTACACAACTGAGAAAGACCAGGAAAAAGAAGGTTGCAGAGCAACAACAAAAAAGGAAATTCAGCAAAATGTTTTGCTGACAGTTCAGGGCAATATACAAACACACCATGTGGTCATGGAGCAGGCAGAAGCAGCAGTCCTGAGATGTGACTGTTAATACACGGACTTAAGTGAGGAGAGAAACCTAGCAATCACAGCTACAACTAAGCAACAGGGAGTGGATTTATGAAGCCAACTGCCATGCAATCCCACATCAACTATTCTATTCTGCCAGTTGTAACAAGAATTCATTCCTGAAAAAGTGTCACACACTCATCTGTCACTTACAGCCAAGCTGCCAGAAACTGACTACGAGTCAGCAGCAAAGGGCAGCTGTACATCTACTTCCTCTCACAAGGTCTATTCACCACTCAAGACACGGGATTTTAAGGAAAAGTTCTTGAGCAGAAGGGAAAATAAGTACCTATTCCCTTCTTTCTACCCTCAGTTTACTAGGCAGTCGTCAAAGCCTCCAAAATTGAATAGACTGTGGGGTAGAACAGCAAGAGTATGGGTTTAAAGAGACAGAGGTGTGAGTTTCAACACAGTACTGCCACTTTATGGCTTTGGAGACTCCGGCAAGCAGACTCACCTCCTCCTCTGCATCTTCCCCTGTCAAATTAGTATAATAATCCTAGTTCATAAGGTTGTGAAGAAAAATTAAATAATGCATTATCATATGCTTAGCACAGTGCCTGGCACAGAAGAAATTATTAAAATCGTAGTAGTAGTAGTTCCAGTGGTGGTGGTGGCAGCAGGAGTAACAGCCAGCATCTACCTTGCACTTAACTATGCGCCAGACACTATTACAAATGTTTTATACGTGGTTCTCTCTTTTTTAAACTGTGCTTTAAGTGAAAGTTTACAAATCAAGTCAGTCTGTCATATAAAAATTTGTATACACCTTGCTATGTATTCCTAGTTGCTCTCCCGCTAATGAGATAGCACACTCCTCCTCTCCACCCTGTATTCCCTGTGTCCATTCAGCCAGCCTCTGTCCCCCTCTGCCTTCTCATCTCCCCTCCAGACAGGAGCTGCCCACATAGTCTCTTGTGTCCTATATGTGGTTCTTTCTCTTAACCATTACATGATACTGTCTCCAAAAAAGTTTCAGGTTATATTAATGTTAGTTTTATTTAACTTTATTAACTAGTAATTATAATACGCTTATCAATCATTCCATGGATATTTATCAAGTAGACACTAGAAGACACAAGTATCAATTCCTCCCTTGATTCCAAGAGCTTAAAATTTAATTGAGGAGACAGATAAAACCATAGTTAGGCAACAATATAGCAAATAAATATAAGTTCAATATAAAATACAAGAGATGCCACAAGATAAAACATGATTAATTATCAAATGAACAGTGCAGTCAACGATAACAATAAAAAGAATGAAAAGGTCACTGAATTGAAGGGACTGAATAGGCTTCCTGGAAGAGAGATCTAAGCTGGGTGGAATTTGGACATAAAGAACAAAGAAGGGAAGGCTTTCTAAGTGGGGGTTAATATGTCTTGAATTGTACCACTAAGTATTTATGGAAAAGTCAGAATTCCAATGGGCCTCTACCATATTTCATCAAGTCTTAATATGCCACTGATTTTAAGATGTATCACGATTTAAAAGATGTTGTAACCATTGCACCACCAGGGCAATGAGAAAAAAGTACACCCAGGATCAGTGAAACAGGATACTCCTCTTTCTATAACATAAGGTGGTTGGACAAGATGATCTCTAAACATTCTCTTCAACCCTAAAATGTTACATAACTCAGGCTTACAAGAGAATATTCAAATTTTACCAAACCAACATTCTCGGAAGAACAAATATAATGAAAATAAAAGAGACTGGGACCACATTCCACTATTTGCAAGGCTAAAATATTTCCTCAACTAGTATGTTCATGTTTTCCTTTATATACTTGGAACGTATTTGTAACAGCTGCTTTAATATCCTTGTCTTCTAGTTCCATCGTCTCTGTCATCTGAGTCTGTTTCTAGTGACTGATTTTTCTCTTAGTTATGGGTCACATTTTCCTGCTTCTTGGCACATCTAGTAAATTTGACTGGATGCTGGACCATTATGAATTTTACATTGCTGAGTGTCTACTGTCTTCCTTTCAAGAGTACTGAGCTTTGTTTGGAGCCCTGGTGGTGCCATGGTTAAGAGCTACAGCTACTAACCAAAAGGTCGGTAGTTTGAATCCACCAGCTGTTTCTTGGAAACCCTATGGGCAGTTCTACTCTGTCCTACAGGGTCACTATGAGGCTGAATTGACCCGACAGCAATGGGTTTGGTTTGTTTTTTGGCTTTGGGCTTTGTTTTGGAAGGCAGTTAAGCTAGCTGTGGTTTAGTTTAGTGCTTCTGATGCTTGTTTTTAAGCTTTGTTAGGGCAGGTCTAGAGTAGCCTTTATTCAAGGGATATTTTAGCCCCAGTACTAAGGTGTGGCCCTTCTAAGATTTCTACTGAATGTCCACAGCGATCACCGTGGGCTCTCCACTCAAACACCTCTCTCCTCTACGAATTGGTTTAGCTCACAGTTTCCTGGTCACTCTTCCCTTAACCTCCTGTTGGGGTTTGACCCTAGGTATGTGTGGGTATGTTTAGCAAAGACTCAAGGGAACCCTGTGCAGATTTCTAGAGCAATTTTTTGTATAGCTCCCTGCTCTCCAGAACTTTGTCTCACCGTTTCCAGGTGCCTCACCTTCCTTTGAACTACAGTTTCTTTCTCTTCAACTCAGCAAAACCATACTGCTCTGCTTGGGATTCCCACCTTACTCCACTGTTCAGAATATGTATCCAGAATATGCATCTAGGCAGAAAGTCACCGTTTTACCTTCTTTTTTCCCTTCTCCCAGGAATCACAGTCCTGTGCTACCTGTTTAAGTCAGGACTGATTTCTGTCTTAGTCATCTAGTGCTGCTACAACAGAAATACAAGCGGATAGCTTTAACAAAGAGAAATTTCTCTTCTCACAGTTTAGGAGGCTGGAAGTCCGAAATTAGGGTGCCACCTCTAGGAGAAGGCTTTCTCTCTGTTGGTTCTGGGGGAAAGTCCTTGTCATCAATCTTCCCCAGTCGAGGGGCTTCTCAATGCAGGGAACTCCAGGTCCAAAGGCTGTGCTATTCTCCTGGCTCTTATTTCTTGGTGGTATGAGGCCCCCATGTCTCTGCTCACTTCTCTTTTTTATATCTCGAAAGAGACTGACTTAAGACAAAATCTAACCTTGTAGATTGTGTCCTGCCTCATTAACATAACAGCCTCTAGTCCTGTCTCATTAACATCATAGAAGAAACACATAGGAAAATTACATCAGATGACAAAATGGTAGACAAATCATACAATACTGGGAATCACTGCCTAGCCAAGTTGACACACATTTTTGGGGGACACAATTCACATCCATAACAATCTCTCTTCTAGTTCTGCAAGGCCCCCAATCATAAAGAGATATTGTAAAATTCTTAAAGTCTGATTAATTTTAATTTATGTTTAGTAAGTATATACCATGTGGTACTTTTAGAAGAGTAAGAGGAAAAAGGAGCCCTGGTGGCACAGTGCTTAAGAGCTTAGGCTGCTAACCAAAAGGTCAGCAGTTCGAATCCACCAGCAGCTCCCTGGAAACCTTAAGGGGCAGTTTTACTCTATCCTACAGGGTAGCTTTAAGTCAGAATCGACTCGACAGCAAAGAGTTTGGTTTTTTTGGAAGAGGAAAAGTAGATGTCCTGAAAGCAAACAAACAAGAAGGCACTGCAACTGCAAATAGGTAGGCTACCATCATTACGAGACTATAGTATACTTGAATAATGACGTTAATTTTTTTTTTAATGATCACAATTGAGAACAATGACAGAAAACTTCACTTCCACTTTTTTTAAGTTAACATTTCTTTGGGTGCTTACCACATTAAAAAATCTATATAGCTTGACTTGGTGAACTAGAGGCATGTTCAGTCAAGGGCAAGCAAGAGTTCTCTGAACCACTAGCTTTATGACATTAGGCTGGTTCATCTCTCTGAGCCTCATCTGTAAAACGGGGAAAAGAAAACCCACCTTGCAGGATGGTTCTAAGGATAAGATCAGATAACATATGTAAGCCTCCTGGAGGGATGCCTAGCACCCAGTAGGTACTCAGTAACTGAAAGCTGTCATTATTACTAATTCAAAGGAATGCTGAGTTTGTTTGGACTCACCTCCTAGAGCTAATGAAATAAGCTAAGGGAAGGTCAAACTAAACAACACTGAGCACTACACAAAGGGCTCTCCTAATTGGTCCTTCTTTCTTTGGTCTCAGTGGAGGCCAAAGGGTAGGTGGGCCTCTTACCTTCTGAGACAGGCTCTTCCAGAAGTATGGAGACAAATGCTTATAAACAAGTGTACAGAGGATGGCTGCTGCTTTCATTATGCCATTTTTTTAGAATTAAGACAGACGGTATCACTCTTCCAAATCATAGTCAGTCAAAAGTCAATTCCGTATTTTCTTTTTAGGTTCTTTGAAAGAAAAATAGTCTCAAAGCGACTATTATCTGGGTTGTGGCACTTCTTAAAAAAAAAAAAACACCTTTCATCTTTTCAAGGCCCAAGGCAAATGTCACCAAAAAGCCTCCCTTGACTCTTTAAAGTCATTTCTCCCTCCCCAAAAGTGCCAAAGAGGTATGCTGAACCTCTTTTATGGCAGTCATTGCATTCTATTTGTAGCATATATTTTTAGGGTGCACAACTCTGTGAGTATAGAAACCAAAAAAAAAAAAAAAAAACCTGACAGAAACATTAGTAGTAACAGCAGTTATCTGGAGCCAAGGGTGGGATTCTTAAAACTTCATCGTATCCTATAGTGTCTGCTCAATAAATATTTGAATTCCCAAAATGTGCCAGGTATTTATTCACATTTTCTTGAATGGCTCTGTTCCTCAAAATAATTCTGCAAGTAAGTAGTAGTCTGATTTCACAGATAAGAAAACTAAAACTCAGAGTGGTTCTGTAACTTTCTCTAGGTCATACAGATAATCAATCAGCTTTCAAACCCATCTCTGTCCAAAGTTCACGCTTTCATGACACCACAATGACTCTTCACAAAACACCCAAACCAAGAAGCTAGACAAATATGCCGTGTTTCTCATCTTCATACAAGTGTCGCCAAACCCCAGACTAATTTTTCCCCCTGCCCCCCCAAAAAAGACTGTGCATGCTAACACAAGAAAGCCCTCCTGACATATTTACCCTAGAACTGAAATGGTGTTAATCAGAATAACACACTGCTTTCTCCTCTCTGCACCCAATTTTAGCCAGCTGCTCAGGGGCTTCACATCTTTCACTTTAAACAACATAAACACCCACTCATTTAAAATGCCAGCCTCAGATATTATGTTCAGAAGCTATTGTTTTTCAAACAAACTCCTGTTTTCAAACAGCTAGGCATTGGGGGTTCTGTCACTTCTGATGGGCTACTTTTATCTACAGGGTCCCTGAGAATCACTTTAAGCTTCATTCTCTGCACATTGTTCAGCTCATCAAATCTTGTCAGCAGGGGCTTTTTTTCTTTTTTTTTTTAAGTAATCTTTCATTTTCTTTTACAATGAAGCAAAACACATTCCTATGGGTAATTTCTAAACTGTACATGTATATTTTAAAATAATATCCTCCTGAACTTTTTTCTAAAAAGCAGTTGTTTCCCCTATTTAGCCCAAGTCAAGATAATTATACCAGAAGTGAGTTTTCCCCCATCTTCTTCTGCATATGGGGAATACTGAAAAGATAAGTCTTTTTTAATTATTAAATGTAAATAGCTCATTAAATATAATCCAATTACTTTAATTGTAAAAAGTAATTACAATATGTACATGTATTCTTGCCTAGTAGATTTAATATCTTAATCTTTTCAGCATTAATATTTTAAATTAACCTTTGACATCAGAAAAACATAAGAAACTGATGTCTCTTTTTTTTAAAAAAAGTATATAAAGCTGTACACTATGGACCTTTGTTGTGATTTCACCCACAAACAATTTTAGTGGGAATAGCCCCATTCCCACAGAAAGGGGTAATTAAATACCACCTCCCTAACTGAACTGGTATTCCTTGTCTGCCATAAATCAAGTTAAAGGGTCTGTTTTAAATTCTAATGCTTTAGTAGGACAAAAAGCTAAGAGATGAATTCTGTGACATTCTCATCAGCATAAAAGCTTTACTTGGGAAGACAATTCCAGGACAAAATTTGTTAGATACATGCTTTGATGTTGTCGTTGTTGTGTGCCATTGAGTCGATTCCGACTCATAGCAACCTTACAGGACTGCCCCATAGGGTTTCCAAGAAGCAGCTAGTAGCCTAAATTTTCCATTATCTAATTTCTATTTGGTTACTACAAATCCTAGCTCCCTGGAACCACCTCCTAACATTCTTCTTGCTCTCTGGTTTCTAGCCCCTCAAGTTTGTTGCTGTAACATTTTCCCTCAGCAACCATCTGGTTTTTGGTTTTTACTCTTTCTTTGTGACCAAGGGTAAATAACTTGCATGGCTAAATCTCTATGAACTGCTTTGAAAACGGGCTCTGCCACGGTCTGTGCATTGAAGACCTTCTATTAAAATGGAGGAAAGAGGTGTACACAGATGAGGAACTAAGAAAATTGAGCTTTGTTTTCCCACAACCTACCAAATTCTATTAGTTATTTTAGGAAATGAATACATATTTAGAAAAAGTAAAATTATATTTTTAGACTTTTTCCAAACTTTAGAAATAGCAAGAATTATATGAATATATGTGTTGTACAGGTAACAACTGGGGCCATGTTTGTACAGCGCTTTCCCTCCAAAGTAGAAAAGTTCTAACTAACTCTCAGGGATTTTACTGAAATAGATTTTCCTTTTCAGACCTTGTATTAATGAGCCAAAGGTGCACAGCTCTGCCTCGCTGATACTATTTCCTAAAACAAATTAGTGAAACAGGTGAGGCTGGCTGTAACTTACTCCTTTGGTCATTCGGACTGTAGTCACGTTGGAGTGGTTCCTGACTATATGAGGCTGGTTTCTGCTGTCATCCAGCCTAACTATGAGAAGTTATTTTGTGGTCTAAGAAGACAGTGACATAGGTCACTGTGTGGTCCCTAATCCCAGATACTGTAATGGATTCTGAATAGTTACTAAAGGTTAGTAAAAGCAATAGAGTCTGATACCTGATGATGATCACAGTCCTCCCGAAGGACAGCGCCATTCAAAGAAAACAAGATGTAATTTCACACATAAGAAGTGCACCAGCAGCTAAAACTAAGTCCTTTTCAAAATTTAAATGATTCAAGTCTCATCTTGGTAACACCGGTATTTTTGTTCAAAATATATCTTATTAGGCCAGCCCTTGAAAGTTAAAAAGGTGTCTTTAAATGCCTGCTGACCTAAAATTGCTATGTTCTATGTTTTAAAGGGACTGATTTTCTGGAAAAGGGCAATAAGATGCCAAATTCTGTTCAATGGAGCTCAGAATACTCTTTGGCGTACCTATTCTGCACCTGTGGAAGCAAAAGAATAAGACTGGCTCATACACCCCAGCGGAAAGATGGTATTTATATGGGCCCTCCCTATGACCTCTTTGGCTGCAAATGTAAAAAAGTCCTTTTTTGAGGCTAAGAGGTGGACTCAGGACTTTCAACTACCCATTCAAGCAGAGTTAAGATTCCCCTCCTCCATAATTAAGTTCCCTTTCCCACTCTCCAAGCATGCATGAACTGCAGTGACAGTGACATGGGGTCTGACATTATTAGCCTTTGGAGGCCATTTAAATTCTCCTCCTTCTACATGGCCTTAAAAGCAATGCATCGTCCATTCCGCAAAGCCTGAGTGTGGGGTTTGACTAGGTAGTACTCAAAGCAGGGTCACCTAAAGCATAAAAAAGAAGGCTCAAAAAAAAAAAAAAAAAAAAAAAAAAGCTCCAAATTCAGATATCAGAAAAAGAACAAATCAAAGAGATAAAACTTAGTTACTCAAGAGACAATAGTAAGAGAAACACTAAACACCTAACACTGGATAAACGAAAACACTTCTATGGATAATCTCTGTTACCTAGAGAAGGAAAAAAGGTTACTCACGATACGGCCAGCCTCACCTCCCGTGACATCCTTTCACATACATACTACACCCCTCACTTCACCCCCTACCCCAGTCCTACTATTTTTCCATGGTTCTCCATTACACCTTGTGTTTTCTTGCCTCCATACCTCTGCTCAAGTCAGTCCCCCACCACATTGCCCATCAACTACAAAGGTCTTCCAAGATTGAGCTCAAGTGAAACATCTCTTGCTTGACTAGGCTCGCCTCAAAGGAGGTTGGTACCCTTTCTCCCCCATGCCTTCTCACACATACCATATTGGTTGTCTAAACCTTCGTAACACCTTATGCATGCCTGTACCATCATCATACATTAAAACGACTGATTTTCTTATTTGCTCTCCCACTAGATAGTTCCTTGAGGCTGGTGATAGCAGCCATCTTTGATCCTAGCGCTTACCACTGTGCTAGACACAGAGAGAATCCTCAATATTTACCAAATGAATGAAGCCACAGATGGTGGCTCTTGTGCTTTGGCCCTCATTATGGTGAAGATGGGAAGGGTGTCTGGGCCGCCAGTCTTACACCAATGCTTCCTCAGGGAAAAGTACCTACTATGAACAGCCTAAGTTCAACCCTGGCAATAGAACGCCTAACGGCTTATCAGTCACAAGACAGGACTCATGTATACTTCTCAAGCCCAGGGAACTGATTAGGGGTCCAATCCAGGAGACATCAAAGTAAGAAGCTAAAAATTAAGAACCAAGGCCCCCTTGCCCAACACAAGCTGTCTGCCATTGCCACCTTTTATTCAAGCATCTCAAAGCTCTTACTCCCTAATGTAAAGAGAGAAAAGTGATAGAGCTATCAGCCAAAGGAGATAATTTTCCAAAAAGGCTAAGGAAGGTCAGAATAGGGTTAAGTCATGAAAATTAGCACATGTCCAAAGCTTGAAAGAAATCCAGGCTGTCATTAAAAACTCTAAGCACTTGGCCTAAAATGCTAATAAGCCTCTGAACCTTTCCTTTTTCTTCTCAATCAGTTTCTTGCCTTCCTCCCCCTTCAATACTTTTTCTCACACCCCCCAGCCTTTCTTTTTCTCTGCCAGAGAAAAGAAATCCCTTTGGAAATTATGCCTACCCTTCTCTGACTCCAATAATGACAAGTGGAATGGTATATGGATACAACTGGTGAGAATCTGGCAAACAAATAACTTCAAATATATGTGGGACTTACATAAAGTGATATCCAGTTATCTGTTCATGCGTTCATTTAACAAACCATACGTACTGAGGATATAATTCAACACTGTCCCTACGGAGCTCAAAAGCCACTGAAGGAGACTAATAAATAAAGGGGACAATAATATTCTGTGATAAGTATGACCACAGATGTTCAGTCACAGGTATGTTATTGAGGCATCCAGCTCAGGCTGGAGCAAGGTGGTCAGTTAAGGAAAGGGTTCCTGGAAGAAGCGACACCTGAGCTGTGTCTTAAAGGACAAATAAGGTTATACAGTTAAGAGGAGAAGTTCCAGGTAGAGGGAGCAGTGTGTGCAGAGGCAAATAGTGTCCCAGGAACAGCAAATAGCTTGGTGTGGCAGGAGTGCAGGAAGTCATGAGTGATGAGGCTAATAAGGCACACAGAAGGTGAGACACAAAGAGCCATGTATGCTGGGCTATAGCACTTGGAGTGTGCTGAAAGCTGTAGGGAGCTATTTAAGATTGAGGCTGGAGAGTGACAAGTCCAGATTTGCATTTAGAAAGCTCTCTCTGGCAGCAGTGTGGAGAATGGACCACATGAAGAGGTGAAAGGCTGAGGCAGTAGTCCAAGTGGAGGTACTTCTAATTGATGGATAGAATCTACATAATGGGAGAATTGCAATATAAGATATAGAAAGTGCTTTAAACTGGGCTTGGGAAGAGGCTCTGTCACTGATCAGCTTTCGCCCTAGAACAATTAAATTACTTAATCTCTCTGAGCCTCAGTTTTTACATTCTGAAAAACATGTTTATGTATAAAAGCAGAATAGATCAGGTATTCCCAAATTTTCTTAATGCTTTAACATTATTTATATGCAAAAAAAACCCACTGCTGTCAGGTTGATTCCAACTCATAGTGATTCTACAGAATAGGATAGAACTGCCCCATAGAGTTTCCAAGGCTGTAAATCTTTACGGAAGCAGACTGCCACATCTTTCCCCTGTGGAGCGGCTTGAGGTTTGAACTACCAATCTTTTGGTTAGCAGTCAAGGTCTTAACCACTGTGCCATCACGGCTTCTAATATTTATAGATACAAAAAAAAGTTAATATATGTAAGGTTTTAAGAACCATAAGGGAGCCCTGGTAGCGCAGTGGTTAAGCTCTTGGCTGCGAACCAAAAAAGGTCGGTGGTTTGAACCCACCAGCTGTACCATGGGAGAAAAGATGTGGCAGTCTGCTTCTGTAAAGATTTGCAGCCTTGGAAACCATATGGGACAGTTCTACTCTGCCCTATAGGATTACTATGAGTTGGGATCGACTTGATGGCAATGGGTTTGGTTTTCAGGTATCAAGAATCATGACACAGCAAATTGCAGTGTACCTACCACCAAGTTTAAGAAGACTATTACCATTAGCTTTAAAGTTCCTCCCTAACCCTCCCTAAGACTCCCCAAACCCACATCCTTCCCTTCTCCCTGAGATAACCACTATTCCTGTTTCCTTATTTTTTCTTCATAATTTTATCACATTTGTATCTCTAAATATTATTTTAGTTTCATGTTTCTGAACTTAATGAATCTAATCACAATGCATATATCCTTCTGTGACTTCTTCATTTGACAATTACTGAGGTTCATCCATGTTGCTACAGATGCAATTTACTCAATTTTACTGTTACAGAGTATTCTGCTATATGAACATACCATGATTTATTTACCTAGAGTTGATGCACACTGGTATTTCTTCCAGTTTGAATTTTTTGTTTCCGCTACTGCCAACAGTGTTGCTATGCACATTTATGTGAATGTCTCCTGGTGCACATGGGCAAAAGTTCCTTAGAGTATATAAAAATGGCATGATGGCACACGCCTCATCTGACTTCAACGGAGGAGACAGAATCACCATCAACATCAGCCCAAAGCTGATTCCTATGAGGTGGAGGTCAGACATACCTCCTCTCTCCAAATTTTTTTTTACCAATTCTGACACCAGCTGTCCCTCCTACAGCACTCTCTACTTTTGTGCTAGATTCGATAATTCGCTGCAGTGGCTACACAGAACTCACAGACCATACTCACAGTTATGGGATTTATTAGAGAAGTAACAGGTTACAAGTTGTGATCAGGATCAGGGAGCATGTAAACAAAGTCTCCCTTCTTCAGTGCAGGTTAGCTCTCAGCTCCTCTCAACCATGCAGGGCTCCTCTTGGTCCCCTGAGGACAGGCCTCGGCTCTTGGCCTGGCCTCTGCCCTCCTCAGACAAGTACTACAAAAGCTCTTTTAGTTCTGTTGATAAGTGCCTAGAGGCACCCCACTCCGTCAGCAAGCCTCTTGCCCGAAGTCAATTGGCTCTCTCACTCCATAGGTCAGCACGTCACTATAGCCACCTCACTCCAGGGGCCAAAAAGCTACCACCATCTCGTGCCAGTTGCCTGCTGCTATGGTCGCTGCCACTTCTCACCATCTCCAGTGTTACAACTCTGTCTCCTGGGTCTAGGAGGTTCTCAGTATAGGGACCCTGGGTCCAAAGGACATGCTCAGCTCCTGGCTCTTCTTGGTGGTAGTGAGGTCCCCCCTCCTGCCTTTGGGATGGCTCATTTTAAACCTAGAGAGATGGCAAAACTGACCAATCCCCTCATGAGGGTTTATTTGCATGGTCCCGCCTCTGCAAGGGTTCCATACACCTTATTTGCATTGTTAGCAAGCTGTTCAATACCCTTGGTGGGCCACAAGCACCTTATTTGCATAATTCCCTCAATCATTTTGTGGGAGTCATTAAGACCATGAATGGCTAGAAGGGCCATATTAAGTAATTCACCGCATGGCAGGGTAGATATCTACGAATAGAACTGCTGGGTCATAGGGTACCCAAAAAAACAAAAAAAAACAACCAAACTTGTTGCCATCAAGTCGATTCTAACTCATAGCGACCTGAAAGGACAGAGCAGAACTGCCCCGCAGGGTTTCCAAGGAGTGCCTGGTGGATTTGAACTGGCAACCTTACAGTTAGCAGCTACAGCTCTTAACCACTATGCCTCCAGGGTTTCCTGTCATAGGGTATGCACATCATCAATCATGAGATAACGCCAAACTGTCTTGCAAAATGGTTGTACCCATTACACTCCTGGTTGCAGTGTTCCGGATGCTTCATTTCGTTGCCGACATTTTTTGTCAGACTTTACTTTTTGCCAATTTGAGGCACAGAAAATAATACATCACTGTAGTTTTAATTTGCATTTCCCTGATTACTAATGAGCATCCCCAACTCTCTTCGTAGGAAAGAGCTACTTTTTATTTTTCTAAAACATTGACATCAAGCCCCTCTCTGAAATCCCGGAATGGGCTGAAGGATGTGGCAGCAGCTGCCTCCCATTAATTAACCATATGAAGACAGGTCTCCTCCAGCAGTAAGGTAAAAACTGCGTGACCAAATTTCAGTCATATCAACACTTGACACAAAGATGACTTGGAAAGTTTTCATCTGAGGATTGGGGATGAGTTAGGGATGTTAGAATGTTTGAGACTGAGAAAGAATGATTAAAGCAAACACTATCTGACACCAGTGACTTCTTTAGTCCCCTCTCTATGCTCTACACTCCAGCCACTGTTCACCAAAAAGGACCTTCACACTCTTGCCTCTTTTCTCACTCAAGGTATTTCCCACTTCCTGAAACATCCACTTTTTCTTTTTTTCTGCTTCTTGAACTTTATTAATCCTTCCCTGCTCAGTTCAAATGTCATTGCCTCCACCCTGACTCTGCTCTCCAGAAAGAATTAATCAAGCCTCCTCTGATCCAACTGTTGTTCTTGTTGTTACCTGCCCCAGAGTCTGCCTCCAACTGACTCACGGTGACCCCACGTGCCAGTGAACAAGTCCCTGGCTGGTCCTGCATCATCCCCATAACTGGTTACAGACTGGACTATTGTGATGCACACGGTTTTCACTGGCAGATTTTCGGAAGTAGGTCATCAGACCTTTCTTTCTCATCTTAGTCTAGAAGCTCCACTGAAATATGTTCAGCATCCTAATAACCTGCAAACCTTCACTGACAGATGGGTGGTCACGTGGTGGCGGCTGCACATGAGGTGCATTAGATGGGAATTGAACCCTGGTCTCCCGCATGGGAGGCGAGAATTCTACCACTGAACCACCACTGCACCTCTGCTCCACCACCCAAAACCAAATGCACTGCCATCATGTTGATTCCAACTCATAACAACCCTACAGGACAGAAGAGAACTGTCTCATAGTTTCCAAGACTGCAAATCTTTTTGTTTTTTGGGGTAACGTTTTATTGTGATTTGGGTGAAACTCTATAGAGCAATTAGTTTCCCGTTCAACAATTTATATAAATTTTGTTTCACGACATTAGTTGCAATCCCCTCAATATGACATCACTCTACCCACTTCCTCCCTGAGTTCCCTATTTCCATTTGCCCATCTTTCCCACCCCTTCCTGCCTTTGAAACTTTGTTTTTGGGTAAATGCTGCCCTTTTGGTCTCATGTGATTGTTCTCAGCAGCATATTCCTCACAGATGTTATTATTCACTTTACAGCCCTGTCTATTGTTTGGCTGAAAGGCGACCTCTGGGAGTGGGTTCAGTTCCAGATTTGAGGGGTGTCAAGGGCCTTAGTCTCGGAGATTCCACTAGTCTCTATCAAGTTTGGTCTTTTTTATTAATTTGAATTTTGTTCTACATTTCTCTCCCACTCTGTCCAGGACCTTCTACTGCGATCCCACTCGGAGCAGTAAGTAGTGGTACTGTGGCACCATCTAGTTCTTCTGGTCTCAGGCTAGTGGAGGCTGTGGTTCATGTGGTCCATTAGTCCTCTGGACTAATTACTTCTTTGAAACTTTGATTTACTTCACTCTTCTTTGCTCCGGATGGGAAGAGACCAATAGTTATATCCTAGACGGCCGCTTGCAAGCTTTTAAGACCCCAGTTGCTACTCAACAAAGTAGGATGTAAAACATTGTATTTATGGATCATGTTATGCCAATTGACCTAGATGTCCCCCAAAACTATGGTTCTAAACCCTCAAGCCCAGTGACTCAGTCCCTCAAGGTGTGTGGTTCTGGATAAGAAGTTTTCATAACTGTGCCCCCTGCATGCTTTACCACATACATGGGTGTATTTGCCGTACATATAAATGTATATGTAGAAATAACCTTTGCCAAACCTATATATGTTCCTGGGTGTACTCCCATATGTCCTCCCACACCTGTTCACAGTTTACGTATCTACCTACGTAACAGGTTTGGTTTTTTTTCATCTCATACAATATTTGTTCTTTAGTGATTGACTTATTTTATTCACCAATGCCATAAACCTTTACAAAAGCAGACTGCCACACCTTTCTCCTGAGAAGCAGCTGATGGGTTTGAACCAGCAACCTTTAGGTTAGCAGCTGAGCGCTTTAATCACTGTGCCACCAGGGCTCCTTTCTGCTCCAATTAAAAAAAACCAAACCCATTGCCATCGAGTCAATTCTGACGCATAGTGACCCTACAGGACAGAGCAGAACTGCCCCACAGAGTTTCCAAGGAGTACCTGGTAGATTCAAACTGCCGACCTTTTGGTTAGCAGCTGTAGCTCTTAACCACTACACCACCAAGGTTTCCTCTGCTCCAAGAGAACCCTCTTAATTCTGTTTTATAGCATTCCTCCCACATTACAGTTGTAACAGAAATAGATTGTGAGCTCTTTGAGGAAAGATACTATCTTTTAAATTCTGAGGTCTGAGCAGCACTTCTGACATCCACTGACCCTTCAAAAGATACTGGATAAGTGGAGAGAAAGATGAACAGAGTTCACCGGGGGAAAAATCTCTAAACAATGGAAAGGTTCTTTCTGATACTTGCTGACCATGAAGAAAAAAATCAGAGAAAAATCAAAGAAGGACAAAAGGAGTAACAGCTAATGAAGAAAAAAACGTGACAATTAGGTCTCCTTGGTAGAGACCCATGTCAGGAAGGCAGGATGTGAAAATGTAAATCATATGGTCACCTTCTTAATGGGGGGGCAATGGCATAGAAAAGTGGAACTTATAACTGAATCTATAACCTTAGGCTGTATCTTGAAAGTTCAATGGAATTCATCTGGAAAATTATTTGGGCACGGTGTTTTCTTTGGGAGAATTTGTTTAACTATAGCTTCAATTTATCTGTTGTGTTGTGTGCAGTCCATTCTGACGGATGACAGCAACCCTATAGGACAGAGTAGAACTGTCCCAATAGGAATTCCTAGGCTGTAATCTTTATGGGAGCAGACTGCCAGGTCTTTTCTCCCTCAGAACTGCTGGTGGGGGGTTCGAACCACCGACCTTTTGGTTAGCAGTCAAGTGTTTAACCATTGCACCAGGTTTTCTTTTCTTTTTTTTTTATTGTGCTTTAAGTGAAAGTTTACAAGTCAAATCAGTCTCTCATACAAAAATTTGTATACACCTTGCTATACACTCCTAGTTGCTCTCCCACTAATGAGACAGCACACTCCTTCTCTCCACCCTCTATTTTCTTGTCCATTCAGCCAGCTTCTGATCCTCTCTGCCTTCTTATCTCCCCTCCAGACAGGAGCTGCCCACATAGTCTCATGTGTCTACTTGATCCAAGAAGCTCAGTCCTCACCACTAGCATTTTCTATCCTACAGTCCAGTCCAATCCCTGTCTGAAGAGTTGGCTTTGGGAATGGTTCCTGTCTTGGGCTAACAGAAGGTCTGTGGGCCATGGCTTCTGGGGTCCTTCTAGTCTCAGTCAGACCATTAAGTCTGGTCTTTTTAAGAGAATTTGAGGTCTGTATCCCACTGGTCTCTGGCTCCCTCAGGGGTTTTCTGTTGTGTTCCCTGTCAGGGCAGTCATCGGTTATAGCCGAGCAGCATCTAGTTCTTCTGGTCTCAAGGTTTTCTATGTCTTCTTAAGTCACATTGGTAAGTTATTTTTTGGCCTTTCATCTAAATTTTCAAATAAACTGACATAGTATTCATAGTATTTCCTAAACTGATTAACAAGAAGTATTGTTATTAAGGCAAAATGGCTAGATGAATAAAGCAATGGCAGAGATAAAGATCCAGAAATATTTGAATTCAACAATATTGCAAGATTTTCATGTGTATTTATATTCCTAGAATACAGGCTATTTTTGGATGGGGTAGTATTTATCTTAGTCCTTTGCACATAATGTGTTCTCAAAAGTATTTGTTCATTTCCTGAATCAAATAGAAAGTTGATAATGCAAGCCAATCATGTGTTTTATTATTTTCATAACTGATTTTGATTAATGCACAATTGACCTTAGTGGCATCCGCAGTTGTCTTTAAAATAAAGATTTTTTTTAATTAAGTAAAAATCGGCTATTTCAGAGGCCAGTCTCATTCACGAAATTAGATGTAGAAAAAAACCCTATACTTTTAAATATACCAATTCACAGAATTTAAGAAAAAATCAACAAGAATAAAAAACTGAACAGCTTTGAACTATAAAATATAATTAAAAAAATAAAAATGTAATTATTATTAAGGCTATTGTTACGATAAAAACACATTTCATGATTTAAGGGAAAAAAGCCATTTTAATGGTTTAAAAAAAAAAAATCAAAACTTATGCTAGTCATTGGTTTTAATTCACTCCTCCAAACCTGGGATCACATTTGCTAACTGGAAGTAAACTACCTAATTTAAATTTCAGCTTCCTTGCCCTGTCCCACCCCCTCCTGCCCCAGTGAATGTGTAATTGATTAAATATATACTGTATGAGGAAGCGAAGAGGCAATTTGATTAAAAAGAAATCCACAGCAAATTGTACTGGAATAATTTTTAAAGCTTGCTTAAAGATTGGGAGCGCTGGTGGCACAGTGGTTAAGAGCTCAGCTTCTAATCAAAAGGTCAGCGGTTCAAATCCATCAGCTGTGGAAGCCCTGTGAGACTGGTTCTACTTTGTCCTATACGGTCGCTGTGAGCTGGAATCAACTCAATGGCAACAGGTTTAGTTTTGGTTTTTTAGAGACTGATCAAAAAATACTAGTCTGCTACCAGTGAAGGTTGTGGTTTTTAATTGGACGCCACTCTAGGAGAGTGTTATTGCAAATAAGTACAGTTAGAAGAATGGCAATGGATACTACCTGTCCAACAGAACAATGAGACACCAAATAATACCTTTTGATTCTAGATCAGTATCATCATTTTTTAAACAAACATCGACACAATTCCAGTACCATACAATAAGGTTCTATCCCAAATATCTATGGGCAGCTGATGACAGTTCACAGTTCTCTGCCAATTTAGTAATTCAGATCCATCTACCAGCTCCTCTCCTTGCAGGAACCATGTTAATAAAGATGTTTTGGTATTTATGGTTTTAAATGCCGTATTTTTTAAAAAGCTGGACATGTTTTTCAGAAATTCCTGTTGGTATTTTTCAGATTTGGAGGAAATGGAGTTTGACAAAGATTATTTCCCCAGTGGTCTGGAAGGAAACAAAGGTATCACCAAAATCGAGAGACGAAAGTGCATCAGGTGCAGCCCCAAGTCTGCTGGCAGGAGGGAAAAGTTTCTGCATTATGTAAACAAGAACTCATTGTGAACAAAATTCAATTATAATGAAGCAATTATCACATCCTGTCACATCAGTTTTCCCATCTGTAAAATGGACATTAATAATAGTGTAAATCTCACAGGATTATGAGAGACATAAAGGAGTAAATATACATAAAAAATTTAGAACAGTAGCTGGCATTAGTGCAGGTATTAGCTTCTTTTAGAGAATGACACATTCCACATAAAGGAGAATTGTCAGATAATGAAAATAACTCTTTAGACACTGTATTTTTATGAAAATCTCTGTAAAATATATTGTGTATATTCATTACTTCTTAAACAGAACATACTAAATATAATTTAACCTTTCTTGGTAACTGAGGGTACTCAGATCAGTAGTGGTACTGTGCTATAAAAGCTGTGTTGCTGAGCTGTGATAGCCTAAGATGTGACAGCCATACGCCCCTGCAGTAAAATGGCCACAAAGTTCTTGAATCTCTTTCTTCTGTTATCACGCCTCTGATCCTGAGTGTGTATGAGTGCATCCAATCTATATTACTCTAATGCTTATCATATAAAGCTTCTAGTTTAAAAAGCACTTTTATCATTTCTCATTAATTCAATAAGTATATCATTTGATTAATTAGCTGATTTGAATCTCACAAGTCTGTGAGATTAAAAGAACATGTATTATTTCCAAGTTTTTTACTGTGGTCAAAATATGTATAACAAAACATCTGCCAATTCAACAGTTTTTACATGTACAGTTCAGTGACATCACTTAAGTTTATCCTATTGTGCAATCATCACCATTACTTGTTTCCAAATTATTCCATCACCAGTAACAAAAACTCACTGCCCCTAAGCAAAAGCTCCCTTCCTTCCTCCCTCCCCCCACCCCGGTGACCACTAATAAACTTCAGTCTCTATGCATCTGCCTATTTCATATAAGTGGCATTTGCCTATTTCATATAAGTGAGCTCTTAAAATATTTGTCCCTTTGTGATTCACTTATTTCACTTAGCATAATGTTTTCAAGGTTCATCCATGTTGTGGCATACATCAGGACTTCATTTCTCTTTATGGCTGCGTAATATTCCATTGTATGAGCATACCACATTTTGTTCATTCACTTATGGACAGACGTTTAGATTGCTTCCACCTTTTGGCTATTGTGAACAGTGCTGCAATGAACACTGGTATACAAATTTCTGCTTTCAATTCTTTTGAATGTATACCTAGGACTGAGATTTCTGGGTCATGTGGCCGTTCTATGTTTAACTTTTTGAGGAACCACAAAAGTTTTCCACAGTAGTTGCACTATTTTACATTCCCACCAGCAACAGATGAGAGTTCCAATCTGCAGCGCAACAAGTTTCTCTTTACATATGGCCTTTCTGGCCCTGGGTTTATAGTTCTGCCAAAATGATTTGCTAGGCCACAATCTTGCAAAGGGATTGGACAGTTTACTTTACAGATAAGGTACCTGTGGCCTATCAAGGGGATTGGTCAGTTTATGGTCTTGATGGGAGTAGTAGGTTTATAAAAGGACTAATTCCACAGAGGTTGAGGGGCACCTCATTACCACCAAGAAGAAGAACCTGAAGTAGAGTGAATCCTTTGGACTCGGGGTTCCTGCGGTGAGAACCTTCTAGGTCCAGGAGATAAGAAAGCCGTGATACTGGAAACAGCATGAGATAGTACAAGCTGCGAGAACCAAGAGACCAGTGTGAGACAGCTATAGTGGGCTTCCCAACCCACAGAGCAAGAGAGCTGAGCTCCTTCAGGCAGGGGTTTGCTGGTGCAGTGACGTACCTCCAGGCACTTGATGGCAGAGCCAAAAGAGCTGTAACACTTGCCCAAGTGAGGCCCCACGGCAGAGGCCAGGCCCAGGTGGGGGCTGACCTGCAGGCACAATCAAGAAGTGCAGCCTATCTGCAGGTATGCCAAGAAGGAGCTGAGAGCTGTCTTGGTTGGAAGCTGTCCTGACTGACAAACTGTATTGTGTCTCCTGAATTGTTCCTGTTACTTCCAAGTTGATCCTGATCCTGAGTTATATCCAGTTATTTCTAAGTTGATTCTGATTCCGAGTTATAACCTGTTACTTCCTCAACAAATCACTTAACTGTGTGTGAGGTGTTACAGGGAATTATCGAGCCCAAGGACAGGAGAAAGGGTCGTTGGTGTTACATAATGGAGTGGTACAGCTGCTTAGAGAAGTTGGACATTTGAGATTATCTTTAACCTCCACCTCATAGGAACCAGTTTTGTGCAGATTCTTATTAAAGAGATTATTTGTTTGCAATTTCTCCACATCCTCACCAACACCTGTTATTTTCTTTTTTATCATAGCCTTTCTAGTGGGAGTGAGGTACTATCTTATAGTGGTTTTAATTTGTATCTCCCTAATGACTAATGAGAGAGCTCTGGTGGCGCAGTGGTTAACAACCCCACTGATAACCAAGAGGTCAGCAGTTTGAATCCACCAGCTGCTCCTTGGAAACCCTGTGGGGCAGTTCTACACTGTCCTATAGGGTTGTTATGAGTTGGAATCAACTTGACAGCACTGGATTTGGTTTTTCGTTTAATGACTGATGACTTAAAGCACCTTTTCATGTGTTTTTTGGCTATTTGCATAACCTCTTTGGTAAAATCTATTCAAGTCCTTTGCCCATATTTGGACTGGGTTGTTTGTCTTATTAAATTGTGTAGAAGTTCTTATATAGTCTAGATATTAAACCCTTATCATATATGGTTCCCCGAAATTTTCTTCCAATATGTAGGATGTCTCTTCCCTTTGCTGGTATTCCCAATTTTAATTACCTCACTATAAACCAAAAAACCAAACCCAGTGCCATCAAGTCCATTCCAACTCATAGCAACCCTATAGGACAGAGTAGAACTGCCCCATAGAGTTTCCAAGGAGCGCCTGGTGGATCTGAACTGCTGACCCTTTGGTTAGCAGCTGTAGCACTTAACCACTGCGCCACCAGGGTTTCCTACCTCACTATAGATGAGGAAATTAAGGTCAGAGAAGTCAAGTGACTTACTCTGGACCACAGAGCCAGTAGGAGACATAGTCAGCCCTCACACATTTGAAACCTGAAATAAATTCAGACCTGAGCTAAAGTTTACCTCGGCACTCTAATAAACAAAAGTCTAGCTAAAGAAACACTGCAAATAAGATTGCAGAAAGAAATGTTTACTGAGCTGCTTTCGGGTATTTCAGGAGTCTAATTTACATACAATTAAAGTTAAATTGCACATCGTTCTCAGCTATTCATTAAACCAAGTACAAGGACCTCTACCTGGCAAAGTAACCTGGTAACAGTATTAGACTAGTTTCAGCTACTGTATGAACTCAGAAGTAACAGATGCTCCTACAGAAAAACAATATACAGCACTCTCATTAGGATTTCCCCCAATTAGCAAATATTAATGAGGTTTGAGTGCACCTCCAATGATCACCCTCAAAACCTATTTTCCTCTGATGGCTAGAGTAGGAGTTCAAATGTAGTTAAGCCACCTGCCCTAGAAACAGGTAGAGAACGGCGATAGCACAGATATAAGAGCCAGGCAGCCAGGGTTCTAGGCCAGATTCCGCTGCTAAATCTAGGTGACCTTAGCTAAATCATTCTACTACTCTGGGCTTTGGTTTCCTCACCTACAAAACGAAGAAGCCAAGAATGTGATCTCTTGAAAGGGTGGAGGGGGTTAGAAGCTGGCGAAAGGGACATGAAAAGAGAGAGTGGAGGGAGGGAGCGGGCTGTCTCATTAGGGGGAGAGCAATTGGGAGTACGTGTGTGGGTAGCAAGGTGTAGGTAAGTTTTTGTGTGAGAGACTGCCTTGATTTGTAAACTTTCACTTAAAGCACAAAATTAAAAAAATAATAAATATATTCAACACACACACAAAAAAGAACATGATCTCTAAATACAACATCCCACTAAAAGGACCCAGAGCTCCTTGCAGAAAGGGCAGGAAATGAACAAGATGAGTCTGGAACATCTCAGAAAGCAAAGAACATTATCAACGATTAATGCAGTTATTATGTCAAAAGGAATCAGGAGTCAACTTGAAGAGGCCCTCACCGATCCCAGGGAGAACAACTTGGAGAGGCCCTCACCGATCCCAGACAGAACAACTTGTAGAGGTCCTTGCCAATCCCAGATAGAACTTGTAGAGGCCCTCACCGATCCCAGATAGAACAACTTGAAGAGGCCCTCGCCGATCCCAGACAGAACAACTTGAAGAGGCCCTCGCCGATCCCAGACAAAACAACTTGAAGAGGCCCTCGCAGATCCCAGACAGAACAACTTGAAGAGGCCCTCACCGATCCCAGACAGAACAACTTGCAGAGGCCCTCGCAGATCCCAGACAGAACAACTTGAAGAGGCCCTCACCGATCCCAGACAGAACAACTCGAAGAGGCCCTCAGAGATCCCAGACAGAACAACTCGAAGAGGCCCTCACCGACCCCAGACAGAACTTGAAGAGGCCCTCACCGACCCCAGACAGGACAACTTGAAGAGGCCCTCGCCGATCCCAGACAGAACTTGAAGAGGCCCTCGCCAATCCCAGATAGAACAACTTGAACATCAGTAAGAATAACTGCAATGAACCAAAACACATCAAATATGCTAAAATCTATAAGTTCATAACGAGGCTTAAAAAAAAGAAAAGAAACAAAACTCATTGGTGCCCTTTAGAGTATGTGAGGGAACCAACCGATCATTTTGAAAAACAGTAAATGAAGGAATAAAGAAAAAGGGTCAAATATTTATTCTGCCTTTTCTGTATAAATCAAACTTCAGGGTAAGCAAGTAATGAAGAGGGAAAGACTGAAGCATTCAGCTAACAAACGAAGATAGAATGATAGAATTAGAATAATATCATTTTGCAAACATCTAATGAAATAATGGATCTAGGTCATGATTATCTATAACCACTTACAACACAAAAAGAGACACCATGGAAGTATGCAACACCACTTGTGGCGTATTGTTGCCAAAATAAGGAACCTGATTCAGGTCAAGCCTCCAGATCTGTACTGTCCAATAGGTAGCCACTAGATACATGTGGCTACCGAGAACTTGAAGTGTGGCTAGTCAAAACTGTTATATGCTGATAAGTGTAAAATACACACCAGATTTCAAAGACTTAGTATGAAAAAAAGAACATAAAATATTTCATTAATAATTTTTTATATTGATGACATGTTGAAATAATAATTCAGATCTACTGAGTTAAATAAAATATATTAAAATAAATTTCACCTGTTTCTTATCTTTTTAATGTGCCTGCTAAAAAATTTAAATTTCATTTGCTACTTGCATATTTTTATTAGACAACGCTGCTCTAGACCTAACGACTAGTTTATAGGATGCAAGGATAAAGGAATATAAATGAATCACAGGAATTCAATTAGCAAAATCTGGAATGAGAAAACTACAAAACAAGTTGGTTTCTTAAAAAACAGCAGCAACGAAAAATAAAAAAGAAAAAAAATTTAATGAAAAAGAGAGCACCTCTAGATTAAGAGACTTGTGTGCCATTGAGTTGATTCTGACTCCTAGTAACCCTATAGGACAGAGTAGAGCTGCCTCATCGGGCTTCCTAGGCTTAAATCTTTACACGAGCACAGAGCTCCAGGTCTTTTCTCCCACGTAGTGGTTGATTGGGTTTCAACTGCTAACATTTCACTTAGTAGCCATTGCGCCACCAGGGCTCTAAAAGAGACTTAGGAGCCAAAAAAACCAAATCTGGACCCCAATGTGAACTAACCAAATGTTTAGAGAGAAAGAAGGGCGAGATGAAGGGCAGGAAGGAGAGAAAAAGAAAAAGCAATTGTGGAAATTTGAACATTAACTCGGCGTTTGATGATGTACTATGGTTCAGTTTTGTTTTTAAAGGAGTATTTATCTTTTAGAGCTACATACTGAAATGATTTGCAGTTTAAATAATATGATGCCTGGGATTTGTTTCAAAGAATCCAATGGGGGTGAGGGAATGAGTGGTGAAACAAGATGAAACAAGACTGACTACGAGTTGATAATTGTTGAAGGAAGCTGAGTGATGGGCATCTATGGAGGGGTTCATTACATCATCCTCTCTACATCTATGTTTGAAATTTTCTATACTAATTTTTTTAATGAGAACAGCAGGCACATTTTTCTATAAGGACTCTTCCAGATCTTAAATCTACAAAAATCTATGAAAATAAATCATGGGGTTGGTTAATACCTGAAGAGGTCAATTTAGTTTTCTGCCTCTAGGACACACTGAAAGATTACCTCACCAACAAATATTTATTGAGTAAATACTAAGGGCAAAGGCCCTAGCATTGTAGATGATGCAGAGATACAAGAAACAGTTGGTGCTTAAGTCATACAGGAGAGATAAGTATATAAATATAAAACAAAGTAATAAGTAATGAATCTATGATTTAAGTATTGTAAGTAACGCACTTCTGGTTAAGAACTCACAGAAGGCATCATAGAGGAGTGTCCTATAACTGGGCATTAAAAATGGGCAGGATTTGGACACGCAGAGGCAAGGGGTATTATATCAGTGGCCAACGGTGTGAGCAGAGGCACAAAGGCAGAAAATAATGAGACATATCTGGGGAATAGAATATTATTGCAAAAGTAATGGGAAGCAAGGCTGGAAAGACAAGTTGGGGCCAGATCACAGAATCCTGAATATCACTTTAGTCAGTAAGCGATGGGGGTCACACAATTCATGTCATAGACTATAAAATATTTAGGAAGATGTTATACATCTCATCTAAGCTGAGTAGAATAGAATGGAGCTGGCAAGGGAGACTGAAGTAAGAACAATAGTCAAGGCAGAAGGTAATAAAGACCTGAAACTAGAGCAGTGGGAGAAAGACAGGGAGGGACCTGAGAAGGCCTTGGAAGGGAAAGAAATATGAAGGTCAGGGTAGAAAAAAAAAAATAGTAACTAAGGTTTTACATCTGGATGAACTGGGAGAATGGCGGAGTCAATGTTCAGCTTGTGGCAGGCCTATACCAAAAAACCCAAACCCACTGCCATCAAGAGGAGAACTTCCCCATAGGGTTTCCAAGGCTGTAATCTTTATGGAAACAAACTGTCACATCTTTCTCCTGCAGAACAGCTGGTGGGTTTGAACCACAGAACTTTTGGTTAGCAGCCAAGCGCATTAACCACTGCACCACCAGGGCTCCTTCTGGCAGATGTATACCAGTCCCGAAATGTGCTGAGTAAGTGACTGACTGAATGAATGAACAAACAGAAATATTTGAGTCAGGATGAAGAGTAGTAAGTTGGTGGGTGGGAATGGGGGGAAGAGCAGAAGGTACGCTTAATCTTCTCATTTTTATCCTAGTGTGCTAACTATTTTACTTAGAAATACACTCTCTAAAGCAAAGGTTCCATAACCAAGGTATGAAATCCACTCTTAAAGCCTACACATGTCTCCCAAGCAAGGAGGCAACAAGTTATAACAACCTGATCACTGGTTCCCAAAAGCTGATAGTCCATGAAAAGTGAGCGGTACAGACAGGATACCAAGGTGGAATGGTCCAAGTGAAATTCTGGGACTGGTGCTCAGTGGTGGAAATACAGGTTTGGGAGTTATTACTAGATTTGGGAGTTATTACATGAAGTTAAAGACATGAGAGTGGATGACTTCCCAATACAAAAGCATTTAAAAAGTGAAATGAAGTCAGAGCACAACTAAAGAGACTAACAAAGCGGAAGGTATCAGGAAGCAGAAGGAGAATGAGAACTTCTCTTAGCTGTGTCATAAAAGCTAAGAGAGAAGTTTCCAGAAGGAAGGCATGCTCAATCCTTGTCTTCTTTGATTCACATACCCAACCCATCCACAAGTCCTATTAGCTCTACCTCCAAAATATATCCTAAATACACCTACTTCTCTTCGCTGCTTTTGCCACCAAGCTAATTCAAGCCTCCATCATTACCTGGATTTCTACAATAGCCTTCCTGTTACCCACCTCAATCAATTCCTGCCCCCAGATAATCCAATCTCCTTGAAGCGACTGGATTAATCTTTTAAAAATTGAAATCTGATCATACACTTCCTTGTTAGAAATCCTTTAAGTAACTAGATATTTGAAGATATTGGGATTTGAAAATGCTCATACAGTTATGTTTCAATGGAGAATATTTGTCTTTTAAAAAGATATATGCTGAAATATTTACAGGATAAATGAAGTTTAGGATTTGTTTCAAAAATAACAAGGGTAAACACTTTTCAACTCATTTGATGAGGCCAGCATTATGCCCATACACAAAGAGTAAGTTGGGCTTCATCAAAACTAAAAACTTTTGTATATCAAAGGATATTACCAAGAAAGTGAAAAGACAGACTGTAGAATGGGAGAAAATATTTGGAAATTATATATCTGATAAAGGTTTGGAGCCCTGGTAGCACACTAGTTAAGAGCTCGGCTGCTAATCAAAATGTCAGCACTCATCCCACTTTGAAGAGTGGCGTCTAGGGTCTTAAAGGCTAGCAAGCGGCCATCTAAGATGCATCAATGAGTCTCAACCCACCTAGATCAAAGGAGAATGAAGAACACCAAGGACACAAGGTAATTACGAGCCCAAGAGACAGAAAGGGCCACATGAACCTGAGACTACATTAGCCTGAGACTGAAGAACTAGATGGTGCCCAGCTACAACTGATGACTGCCCTCACAGGAACACAACAGAACCCCTGAAGGCGCAGGGTAGCAGTGGGATGCAGACCCCAAATTCTCATAAGACCAGACTTAATGGTCTGATTGAGACTAGAAGGACCCCAGTGGTCATGGCCCCCAGACCTTCTGTTGGCCCAGGACAGGAACCACTCCAAAGCCAACTCTTCAGACATGGATTGGACTGGACAATGAGTTGGAGAGGGATGCTGGTGAGGAGTGAGCTTCTTGGATCAGGTGGACACTTGAGACTATGTGGGCATCTCCTGCCTAGAGGGGAAATGAAAGGGTAAAGGGCGTTAGAAGCTGGCGAAATGGACACGAAAAGAGAGTAGGGGAAGGGAGTGGGTTGTCTCATTAGAGGGAGGGTAATTGGGAGTATGTAGCAAGGTGTGTATGGGTTTTTGTGTGAGAGACTGACTTGATTTGTAAACTTTCACTTAAAGCACAATAAAAATTATTAAAAAAAAAAATGTCAGCAGTCTGAACCCACCAGTTGCTCCCTGGAAACCCTATGGAACAGTTCTACTCTGTCCTACAGAGTCACTATGAGTCCGAATCGACTCCATGGCAATGAGTTTGTTTTTTTTTTTGGTTGATAAAGGTTTAATATCCAGAATATATAAAGAACTCCTACAACTCAACAACAAAAAGTTAACCCAATTAAAAAATGGGTAAAGGACTTGAACAGAAATTTATCGAAAGAAGATTTATTAATGGTCAAATAAGTACATGAAAAGGTACCCTACATGATTTGTCATTAGAGAAATGCAAATCAAAACCACTATGAGATATTACATCACACCCGTTATGATGGCAATTATTGAAAAAGAAAATAAGTGTTGGGGAAAACGTGGAAAAACTGGAAGCCTCATACATTGCTAGTGGGAATGTAAAATGGTGTAGACACTGTGAAAAACAGTTTGGTGGTTTCTCAAAAAGTTAAACATAGAATTACCACTGTTGTTATTAGTTGTCATCAAGCCAGTTTCGACTCATGGCAACCTTTATGTACAGTATAACCACACGAAATGTTGCCTGGTCCTATGCCATCCTTACAATCACTGTTAAGTTCGAGCCTTTCCAACCTGAGCGGCTCATCTTCCAGCACTGTATCAGACAATGTTCTGTTGTTATCCGTAAGGTTTTCATTGCCGGATTTTCAGAAGTAGATTACCAGGCCTGTCTTCCTAGTTTATCAGTCTGGAGACTCTACTGAAACCTGTCGACCACGAGTGATGTAACTCTACTAAAACCAAAAACCAAACCAAACCCACGGCCACCGAGTCAATTCCGACTCACACTGACCCTACAGGACAGAGTAGAACCGCCTCACAGGGTTTCCAAGGAGCGCCTGGTGGATTTGAACTGCCGACCTTTTGGTTAGCAGCCATAGCACTTAACCACTATGTCATCAGGGTTTCTGTAACTCTACTAGTACTTGAAATACCAGCACTATGGCTTCCAGCATCATAGCAACACGTAAGCCATCACAGCACAACAGACTGACAAATTGGTAGAATTACCATATCATCCAGCAATTTCATACCCAAAAGAATTGAAAACACAGACTCAAACAGACACTTGTACACCAATATTCACAGCAGCATTATTCACAAAAGCTAAAACGTAAAAACAACCCAAGTGTCCATCAACAGATGAATGGATAAACAAAATGTGGTATATAAAAGGGAATGAAGTACTGATACGTAATATGGCATGGATGAACCTTGAAAACACTACGCTAAGTGAAAAAAGCCAAGACACAAAAGGCCACATATTGTATGCTTTCATTTGTAGGAAATGTCCAGGATAGGCATCCATAGAGATAGAAAGTAGATTAGTGTTTGCCTAGGGCTGGGGGGAGGGGGAGATGGGGAGTGACTGCTAACGGGTATGGAGTTTCCTTCTTGGGTGATGACAATGTTCTGCAATTAAATAGCAGTGATGGTTGCACAACCTCGTGAACATACTAAAAACCACTGAATCGTACCTCTAAAAAGGTGAACTTTATACATTTTTGTATGAGAGACACTTCATTTGTACTTTCACTTAAAGCACAATAAAAAAAATTTTTAAAAAAGGTGAACTGACCTTCTGATGGCACAGGACAGGAACCATCCCCGAAGACAACTCATCAGGCATGAAAAGGACTGGTCAGTGGGGCGGAGAGAGATGCTGATGAAGAGTGAGCTAATTAAATCAGGTGGACACTGGAGAGTGTGTTGGCAACTCTTGACTGGAGGGGGGATGGGAAGATAGAGAAAGAGGGAAGACGGCAAAATTGGCACGAAACGAGAGACTGAAAGGGCTGACTCAATACGGGGAGAGCAAGTGGGAGAAGGGAGTAAGATGTATGTAAACTTACATGTGACAGACTGATTGGAATGGTAAATGTTCACTTGAAGCTTAATAAAAATTAATTAAAAAAAAAAAAGGTGAACTTTATGGTATGAGATATCTCAATTTAAACATGAAAAAAAGGAGAAAGAAAAATAAAAGTATATGTCCATACAAAGATTTGTGAACAAATGTTCACAGTTGCTTTATTTGTAATAACCCAAAACCGGAAACAACCCAAATGTCCACCAATAGGTGAATAAACAAATTCTGGTATATTCATATAATGAGTTATTACTCAGCAATAAAAAGGAGCCCTGGTGGCACAATGGTTAAGAGCTATGGCTGCTAACCAAAAGGTCACCAGTTCAAATCCACCAGATGCTCCTTAGAAACCCTATGGGGCAGTTCTAATCTCTCTTAATAGGGTCAGTATGAGTTGGAATCAACTCGACAGCAATGGGCTTAATAAAAAGATAAAAAGGAACAAGCTACTGATACAGGCAACAACATAGATGAATCTGAAAATAATTGAGTGAAAGAAGCCAGACCCCCCAAAATAAAATAAAATAAAAGAGTATATACTGTATGATTATTACATACACTGGAGATGCTCATTATCTTAACTGTGATGGTGGGTTCACTGGTGTATATATGTCAAAACGTATCAAATTTTACACCGTTTAAGTGAGGTGAAAGATACATAAGAATTCATTATACCATTCTCTTTACTTCTATATACGCTTGAAATTTTCCATTAAAAAGTTTGTTTTTTAAAAAAAAAAACCTCTTCAAGGCTTCCCATTTTACTTAAAAATAAAACTCCTAACAGTCCTCCAAAGCTGTGAAATATCTGGCTCCTACCTATTTTTCCTTCCAATCACGTATCATGCCACCCTTGCTCACTAACCTACCGTCACACTGGGTTTTCATCAGGTCTTAGAATACATCAAGGATTTTCCTGCTCCAGGGCCTTTGCCCTAACTGTTCCTTCATCTCTTCATTTGGCTGGTTCATTTTCATTCTCCAGTTTCAGTCTGTCACTTTCTCACAGAAGTCTTTCGTGACCATCCTTTATACAAGTTCCTCCATTACTTTCTACTATGTTTGTTGTTAGCTGCCATCAAGTTGGCCCGACTCAGGGGGACCACACTGCTCCATGGGGTTTTCTTGGCTGTAATCTCCACAGAAGCAGATCACCAGGCCTTTCTTCTGCACAGCCACTGGGTGGGTTTGAGCCACCAACCTTTAGGTTAGCAGCCAATCACAAACCTCTTGCTCTGCCCAGGCTTTTTATGTTATTCTCTTCCTAAGATACCACAATCTTCAACACTTTATTTATGTTTGTTTACCCAAGCCTCCCTAAACTGCCTAAGTGCAGGGACTTTGCCCCTCATGGTTATGACTTGTATCCTCAGCACTTGGCACATATTGTTATTAATTGCAGTCGAGTGATTCCAACTCATGGCAACCCCATGTGTGCAGAGTAGAACTGCTCCATAGGGTTTTCCAGGCCATGACCTCTCAGAAGCAGATGGTCAGGTCTGTCTCTAGAAGTGCCTCTAGGTGAGTTCAAACCACTAACCTAGCTAGTAGTCAAGTGCTTAACCATTTGTGCCACTGAGTAGGCACGCAATAAATGTGTGGATTAAAAGCTAGCAAGTGGCCATTTAAGATATATCTATTGGTCCCAACCCACCTGGAGCAAAGGAAAATGAAGAACACCAAAGACACAAGGAAAATATGAGCCCAAGAGATAGTAAGGGCCATATAGACCAGAGACTGCATCGGCCTGAGACCAGAAGAACTAAATGGTGCCCAGTTACCGCCAATGATCGCCCTGACAGGGAACACAACAGAAACTCCCTGATGGAGCAGGAGAAAAGTGGGGTGCAAAACTCAAATTCCAGTAAAAACACCAGACTTAACGGTCTGACTGAAACTGGAGGGACCTGGGAAGACATGGGCCCTGAACTCTCTATTAGCCCAAAACTAAAACCATTCCCAAAGCCAACTCTTCAAAGATTAGACTGAACTACTATAAGACATAAAATGATACTCGTGAAGAATGTGCTTCTTAGCTCAAGTAGATACCTGAGACTAAAAGGGCAGCTTCTGTCTGGAGGCGAGATGAGAAGGCAGAAAGGGGCAGGAGCTAGTTGAACGGACACAGGAAATCTGGGGTGGAAAGCAACTAGGGTCACATAACAATGTGTGTATAAACTTTTATATGAGAAACTAACTTGAACTGTAAACTTTGACTTAAAGCACAATAAAAATAGAAAAAAATAAAATAAATAAATGTGTTGAATGTTAGACTAATTACCTAATCCTGGGCATTACCCTATCGTAGAATATTTAATATAACAAAGACTACAGAGAATCTGTTTGCAAGGTTTCAGGTAACACATATACACACCTGAAATGAGAAGATTCATGGTATGGAGAAAGAAAATTAAATGGACAGAATTTAACAAAAAAAAACAAAAACAAAAACACGCTTTCAAAGGGTACTGAAAACAGTAAATAAATATTATTTTAAAAGACTACTTTTTCCTGGACAGAATTCATTTAGAAACAGAAATAAGAAGATTCTGATAAACAGTCCCTTCTCTAGATAAAGATGTATAAACAAAGTGGTTCCCTAGGGTTCGATGCTAAACTAATCACAATTAACATTTTTAGACATTTTCCAGAAAAAAAGCTATCTAATGAAATCATCCTAGTTTACGGGTGACTCTACGGTGATAGAATAGAAGTACGATGGTATAAGGTTGTGTGTGTCCAGAAATGTGGAAAATAGCTTCTATGTTGACAGAAATAAGGTAATGCAGTCATGGAAAAATAGCCCAAACTATAACTATCAGCTGACAAGCCCTAAGCTACCTGTTAAAAGACAGGAAAGAGGTTTCAGAGTCCCTGGACTGTATCCTGAACACAGCTACAAAAAGGCAACAAAACCCTGGCTGTTATTATGAAAGCCCGGGAAACACAGAACACATTATCCTACCCTTGAACAAACCAAAGTGTATCCATACCTAGAATAGATTGTGCAGTTGTGGTCATCATACCACAGGAAAGGTAAAATAGAGAAGGCTCAGAAAGGTATTCAAAAAGACCAAAGGACAGAGAGAGTTCTGTATGAATACAGGTTAAAAAAAATAGAGAAATACAGATATACAAAAAGTGCTTTATTATGAAACAAATAAGATGCAAAATGGTAAACAGAGACTTCTGCATCAAAGCTTAGATGTTTCAAGGGAATCAGAAGTCTAAAGAATAAAATATAATTTTTTTTTTTTCCTTTTTAAAGCCCAAGTTTAAAAGTCAGAAAGCCAAAGGCTTTGAATTCTAGTCCCACTAATTTAGCTGTGTGACCTTGGCCAAGTTACTTGATTTCTTTAAGATTCACTTTTCTCATCTGTAAATGACAAATCTGCAGATTTGCTGTGAGGATGGAGACACGCACATTGTGTGGCACACAGTATATACTTATTATACAGGAGGTACTGCTTTTATTAGGACCAGTAACAAGTACTAATTTACTACCCAATCCGGTATTTAAAGAAAGAAAAACTCATTACTCAGGTGAGAAGTACAGAATGTTGTAAAAAAATAATTCAAAGATTGAAAAAAAAAAACAAAAACAAATTCAGAGGTGGCATTTTCATAAGAAACCCCTAAGGAAAATTAGGAATTTTGGGAAACGCAGCCCTAAATTTTGATGTTAACGTTTTCATGCCTTCACCCCTACAAGGTGTCCTTTGGAAAGCAATAAAAAAGTAGAATTCTGGGCTAGATAAGGGATGTGGCCAATCCCATATGACATTCCAGTTATGATAATGAGTTATAAACATTTACTGAACACTTGACTAAGTAATGATGTTATTTAATCCTTCCAATACACCTCTGAGATAGGCTATATTATTTTACAGTAAAATGAGATTGGTCTCCATTTTACAGGTAAGAAAACTGAGGCTAAGAGAGGTTATGTCACTTACCCACTCTGTAGAACAAATAAACAGAGCAGCCTAGATGTGAACCCAGGTGGACTGGCTCAAGAATCTACTCTTAGCCACTGTGCTATACTGCCTCCCGCTCTGCTGTATGAGAGAAGTTGGGTGCCGGCTATGCAAGAGTGAGGTGGGAGATTGAAGGTGTACAGTATACAATAAACATTAGAAAATGTTGCCTGATAGGGCCAACCCAGTCAAGGTCACTGCCAGCTAGATAATAAGATTTATGGCAGCCACAAGCATGAACACTGACATAATAAGAAGCGATTAGAGGGTGTGACAAATATAACATAGAAGGAAAGCCTAAAAATCTCTAAGCTATGACCCTAGTACTGTGGTAAAAAAAAAATGCAGAGAAAGACGAAAATATACCAAAATGCTAACTGGTGGGATTATAGGTGATTCTTATTCTCTGCTTCATATTTTCTAATTGGGCAATTTTTTTTTCACAAGAAGCATTCATTTTCATAATTGGAAAAAATAAATTTGAGGAAACTTGCACTATTTACTTTTGATTGTATAATTTGTTGCAATGACAGTATACTACTTTAATAATTTCAAAGAGATTTTTAAAATAAATATATCTAGGATATTAGAAAAGGGAAGTAAATTACATGTAAATACCAAAGCAACAACATGGATGTGATATAATAAGCAAGCTAGGAGTTGCAGTTTGCTGGAAAGAACTCTAGATATGCATCAAAACACTTGGCTCCATACTGATACGCTCATCAACATGGATGAATCTCAAAAACTTTGTCGAATAGAAGAAGCAAGACACAAAAGAGCACATACTATATGATCTGAGAACAGGCAAAATTAGTTTTTTTGGTTGTCTACGAAGGGTGGGGATTGAATGGAAGGAGGCGCTGCACAAGGAAACTCTGGAGGGTTATGGAAATGATAGGGATATAAGTTACACAAGTGTTTATATTTGTCAAAACTCATCTGATTATACACTTAAGATATATGCATTTCACTGTATGTAAATTTTAGCTTTAAAAGAGCTTATTAAAAAAAAAGGCTGGTTTCAAATCTCAAATCTTCCATTTATTAGTTGAGTGACTTTGAGGAAGTTACGTAATCTCTCCGAACATGTTTACTTCAGTGGTAGAATTCTCACCTTCCATGCAGGAGATCGGGGTTCTATTCTAGGCCAGTGTACCTCAAGCACGGCTTGAGGATGTCGGTGGAGGCTTGCATGTTGCTGTGATGCTGAACAGGTTTCAGCAGAGCTTCCAGGCTAAGAGAGACTAAAAAGAAAAGCCTGGCAGGCTACTTCTGAAAATCAGCCAATAAAAACCCTACACATCACAACAGTCCACTCCCAAACGGGATCAGCATGAGACATGGGCCGACCTGATGGCAATTAATGACAACAAGAAACAATATAATTTATCTCAAGTGCTGGGGACTGAATGTAATGATATATATAGAGAGAGACCAAAGTGAGAGCACTGTCCTTTGCAAAGTCACTCAGTGAATGCTGAAGGAAATTTATAAGTAAAAAGGGGAGCAAGGATGGTTCCCACGGGTGCCTTTGGTATCAGGAATACTATTCTTTAAAGACTATCAATATTGTACAGAGGCCCATCAGCAGATGTATGGATAAACAGAAAGTGGTACATACATACAATGGAATACTACTCAGCCAGTAGGAGAAATGAAGTCTTGATACATGCTACAGTATGGGTGAAGCTTGAAGACATTATGCTGAGCGAAAAAAGCCAATCACAAAAGGACAAGTACTGTATGACCTCGCTTATATAAAAAGACAAGAAAAGGCAAATGTACAGAGAACAACGATTATTAGTGGTTACCAGGGTTGGGAAGGAGGGGGGAAACAGGGTTAATGATGAGCTGACTTGATACATGCTACAATATGGGTGAAGCTTGAAGACATTATGCTGAGCAAAAAAAGCCAATCACAAAAGGACAAGTACTGTATGACCTCGCTTATATAAAAAGACGAGAAATGGCAAATGTACAGAGAACAACGATTATTAGTGGTTACCAGGGTTGGGAAGGAGGGGGGAAACAGGGTTAATGATGAGCTGAAAATCTCATTAAGGGTAGGGTTGCACAGCCGATTACTATAACTGCTGTTAATAAGTTGTACACCTGTAAAAAGTTGAATTGGCGACAGTTGTGTGATAGATACATTTACAACAACAACAAAAAGGAGTAGCTGCTGAGGGTGCTTATATACAACCTCATGGAATTTGGCTCCTTAGTTCAAAGGTTTAAGGTCATGGTTTCATGGGACATCCCAGTTAACTGGTTGATAACATGTTTAGTGCTTCTGTTCTACCTCCTAATTCGGTTTCTTCGTAGTGCCTGGGGTCTTAAAAGCTTGCAAGTGGCTGTCCAAGGTGCAACAATAGGTTTCTAGTCACCTGGAGCAACAGAAGAAGGACAGTCAGGAATAGGAGGAGGAAATGGAATGTGTGGCTAAGTACCTCCATGAACAATTGCCTCCTCTGCTGTCAGACCAGAACTGGACGCTGTCTAGCTACTGTTACCCAACATTTTGATCAAAGATTCCATAGAAAAATACTAATCAAAAGGGGGGAAATGTAGAACAGATTCTCAAATTCTCATGGACTCCATAATTTCTAGAGCTATGCAGGGTGGGTGAATCCCTGAAAATACTGCCTTGAGATAATCTTTAAACCTTAAACCAAAAAAAAAAAAAAAAAAAAGCCTGAAGTCAGCTTAAAACCAGACAACAGAGAAAAAAAGGTCTGCCTTGAGCATTACATTCTTAAGAACTATCTTACGGGATCAAATTGACAACAGCAATGTGAAAGATTAGATGGGAACCTTAGGGGGCAGTGAGTTTGTTAATGAGGGAGGGACAATTCAAAAAAGGAGGGTGAGAATGGTTGCATAACTTGAAGAATGTAACCAGTGTCCCTAAATTGTACATGGAGAAACTGCTGAATTGGTCTGTTTTGTTGCATATATTCTCAACAACAAAATAAATAAATAAAATTTAGAAAGAAAAAAAAATTCTACAGAGGGAAATTTATTTACAGTTCTTAATCATAAATACAAAGGGACATCAATGGGCATGATTCAATAATTTTAAGGCCTCCTTCTACACAGTTAAGCATTATTTCTCAAGACCTGCTTTGAGAGAAAGCTTTTGGACTGAGTACTTGCTGGATCTATCAGGAGGGAAAAAAGGTTTCAATTCCGATTACTTGAAAGGAGAAGAACTACTCTTGCTACTTTACTATGTCCATCACAAGGTTAAAACTTCATCATGAGCCGGTATCATATATGTGTGTGAAAGTATGCGTGTGTGTGTGTGTGTATATACATACACATACTCCCTCAAACTGGAACTAAGCTGAATATTTCATCCACTGCTCCTTCTCAAAACGGCTACTATCTCCTAAATATAAGAAACTTAATTTTGTTCAAATGGAATTAATCTTAAAACTAAAAAAGTATGTTGCAGACTTTTCTATATTTTACCAGAAAAGGAAAATAGAAGTTTGTAAGGTGATAGCACCACCATAGCTTAATAACCTCTCCCATCAGCCTCAGACTGTTTATTAGTCTGTAGAAATTATAATGAAAGCAATTTTTTCTGAGATACTTCTATACTGGAACATTATTTCCCCTGCAAGCATTCAACAATTCTTATTTCTATTCTTCTCTTTTTTAATTCAATTCTGTTTGATTTCTAAGTTAAGAAGTGTGTTTCATTTGCATAAACGGTAACTATTCTGAGATACCATTCATAACTATACATTTGAATTCTCTAGAGTACCATTCATAATTTCAAATGGAACACAGGAAAAAAAAAACCCATTCAACGTTATTTTAACAGTGACTAAGACATGAATGACTACAATGTTATTTTGTGGAGGATGGCCCAAAGGAGAGTAAAAAACCCATTGCTGTTCCGTCAATTCCAACATAGCAACCCTACAGAACAGAGAACAGCCCCATAGGGTTTCCAAGGAGAGGCTGGTGGATTCAAACTGACGAACTTTTGGTAGCAACCAAATGCTTAAACACTGCGCCACGAGGGCCCCAAAAGAGAGCAGAAGTCCCCAAATGTTACACTAACTCATCATTATTAATGCTCACAGGGACCCAAGGACCACCACCATGAACAATCAATCATACAAAAAAAAACATACTGAGCTTATAAAGCATGTCCATTAGCTAAACATGTTTTTTGGAGTATAAGGTATCAATGCAGGAACATCAAAAGAGAGATCATAGCCATGAAGCTCAAAAATTAGCAAGGAAGAATCCTGACAAGTTCTCTACAAAAGTAATGATGGCTATTTTTCAGGTGTTAAACTTCAGCTATGAGCTTTTCCCAGAAAAATTCTGTTATGCAAGGTAATAATATTCTAGTAGTTCTTTACTCCATCTAATCTTAATCAGTGGCAAAAATTTAATTTACAAAGATCTGCATAAATAATCCAGCTGCCTGTACTAATCTATTTAAACTAAATAAAAGAAAATTTGAACAGAATAAAAATAAACGGACTATTTTGAAGTTATTACCTCTTGATTTCCCTCTTGTTCCTTTCTTAGGCAGGAGACTACATAACCAGGAAGAAGGAATAAAAGTAGAGAGAGCATCTGAGGGTACCTATGCTCACTTCCCTCTATTAACCCCTGATACAGTGGTTCCCAACAAGGGGTGATTTTGCCTCCAGGGGATATTTGACAAAGTCTGGAGACTTTTTTTTTTTTTTTTGGTATTTTCTTTTTTTTTTGAATAATTTTTATTGTGCTTTAAGTGAAAGTTTACAAATCAAGTCAGTCTCACGCAAAAACCCACATACACCTTGCTATACACACTCCTAATTACTCTCCCCCTAAAAAAAAAAAAAGCGCGCTCTCTCCGTCCCCTCTTTTTTTGTGTCCATTTCGCCAGCTTCTAACCCCCTCCACCCTCTCATCTCCCCTCCAGGCAGGAGATGCCAACATAGTCTCAAGTGTCCACTTGATCCAAGAAGCTCACTCTTCACCAGCATCCCTCTCCAACCCATTGTCCAGTCCAATCCATGTCTGAAGAGTTGGCTTTGGGAATGGTTCCTGTCCTGGACCAACAGAAGGTCTGGGGGCCATGACCACTGGGGTCCTTCTAGTCTCAGTCAGACCATTAAGTCTGGTCTTATGAGAATTTGGGGTCTGCATCCCACTGCTACCCTCAGGGCAGTCATTGGTTGTAGCCAGGCATCATCTAGTTCTTCTGGTCTCAGGATGATGTAGTCACTGGTTCATGTGGCCCTTTCTGTCTCTTGGGCTCGTAATCACCTTCTGACCTTGGTGTTCTTCATCCTCCTTTGATCCACGTGGGTTGAGACCAGTTGATGCATCTTAGATGGCTGCTTGCTAGCGTTTAAGACCCCAGACGCCACTCTTCAAAGTGGGATGCAGAATGTTTTCTTAATAGATTTTATTATGCCAATTGACTTAGATGTCCCCTGAAACCATGGTCCCCAGACCCCTGCCCCTGCTACGCTGGCCTTCAAAGCATTCAGTTTATTGAGGAAACTTCTTTGCTTTCGGTTTAGTTCAATTGTCCTGACCGCCCCTGTATTGTGTGCTGTCTTTCCCTTCACCTAAAGTAGAGGGTTCTTATCTACTATCCAATTAGTGAATACCCCTCTCCCACCCACTCTCCCTTCCCCTTCTTGTAACCACAAAAGAATGTTTTCTTCTCAGTATAAACTATTTCTCAAGTTCTTGTAATAGTGGTCTTATACAATATTTGTCCTTTTGCAACTGACTAATTTCACTCAGCATAATGCCTTCCAGGTTCCTCCATGTTATGAAATGTTTCACAGATTCCCCACTGTTCTCTATCGATGCTTAATATTCCATTGTGTGAATATACCATAATTTATCCATTCATCCGTTGATGGGTACCTTGGTTGCTTCCATGTTTTTGCTATTGTAAACAGTGCTGCAATAAACATGGGTGTGCATGTATCTGTTCGTGTAAAGGCTCTTATTTTCTGGAGAAATTTTTGATTGTCACAAGGAAGGGGCAGGGGACACTATTGGTATCTAGTAGGTAAAAAAAAAAATTTTTTTTTTTTTTTTTTACCTAGAGACCAAAAATGCTGCTAAACCTCCTACAATGCACAGAACACTCCCAACAACACAGAATTATCTGAAGCAAAGTATCAGTAGTGCCAAGGTTGAAAAACCCTACCTGAAGGGCCAAGAAAGACCTATCTCTCAGAAGACACTCAACGAATGTTTGCTGGTCTGAACTGAAAAGGAAAGACCGTGAAATGGAAGAAAGAGAAGCCCAAAAGAATGAAGCAAAAAAATAGAGAGGCCATAATTTAAGCAGCATTAGCAGTTGTGTGTGCTGGGCACTGATCATTAAAAAATGAACAATACAGTACTGCCCTTAAGGAGCTCACAATCAGGTAGGGCAAAAGGGTTTTGTAGTTTGTCTCTAAATGCTTTAACAAAGAAGAAAATATACAAGAGTCACTCAATGTTTCCCAGGGAAGGCTTTGCGGAATAGATGATATCTTAGCCCAATTCTGAAGGATGAGTAGTAAGAAGCATCTTATTTCAGTCTATACTCCTTTCCCCAAAGAACCAGTCATTTCTTCAGTCAACAAAAAGTTACTGAGTGCCAATTATGTTCCATGCACTGTGTTGGAAAATCCCTAGGTTGTGCAAAGTTAAGCGTTTGACCACTAGCGGAAAGGTTGGCAGTTTGAATCTATCCGGAGTCACCTCAGAAGACAGACCTGGTGATCTGCTTCCAAAAGATCAGAGTCTTGAAAATCCTACAGTTCTACTCTATATACATGGGGTCGCCATGCGTCAGAAACGACTCCACGGCAACCAACCACAACATGTGTTGGAGATCCTGTGAAATTACAACTTTCTATTTCTTCCCTTGACATCACAATTACCTACCAGCCTACCCAAATCCCTAAGAATATTTGCATTTCTACCAATTGCCAATTTAGGAACTACCACCCCAATCAACCTTAGTCAGTTAAGGCCACAGACTTAGTCCAAACTCCAGCCTAAGTCACAAAGCAAGGGTCGTGATGCTGACAGCTCTAGCCAGCAATTAACCGACTATGGGTCCAGGTCTGCCAACCACTAAATGTGTATTACTATCTTAGAAAACTATTTTTTACTGGTCCCATCCCACTCGGGACAAAGGAAAATGAAGAAAGCCAAAGACAGAAGGAAAATACCAGCCCAAAGGACTAAAGGAGCAACTGAACCAGAGACTCCACCAGCCTGAGACCAGAAGAACTAGATGATGCCCGGCTACCACCAATCATTGCCCTGACAGGGAACACAACATAGAGTCCTGGACAGGGCAGGAGAAAAACATAGAACAGGGTTCAAATTCACATAAAAAGACCAGGCTTAATGGTCTGACAGAGACTGGAAGAATCCCAGAAACTATGGCCCCCAGATGCTCTGTTAACCCAGAACTGAAACCATTCTGGAAGCCTACACTTCAGACAAAGATTAGACAGGCCTATAAAACAAAAAATAATATACGTGAGAAACATGCTTCTTAGTTCAATCAAATATACGAGACCAAATGGGCAGCTCCTGTTCAAAAGCAGGATGAGAAGGCAGGAAGGGACAGGCATGGACAAATGGACACAGGGAACCCAGGGTGGAAAGGAGGAGCATGCTATCACATTGTGGGGATTGCAACCGATGTCACAAAAAAAAAAGGGGAAAGCTATCTTACTTTATGAAAAACCTGGGTCCTCTCCCACCCTACCCAACCCATGCCAGGACCAGTAACAAATTAATCAACAAATATTTATTGAGCATCTACAACATGCTTGTGCCAACAGTTCTCACACTGGCTATATACTGACATCAGAGCTCCTGGGCCAGAATTGCATATTATTTAAAAGATCCATAAGTAATTCTGATGCAAGTTTGATGTCCAGGACTTTAGGCACTTCAGAATAAAAAAGAAATATAAGACAGTTTCTGTCCTCAAGAATTTACCCACAGTCATAACAGGGTAACCTGGAATAAAATTCTAGTCTACTAATTTATAATCCTTTTATAACATTATCAGTATTTATGAAGTAGAAGAGGAGAAACCAGAGTAGTCCGGATGAAAAATATCCCTCTTCCCTAGTCCAATCATACACTGACCCCACTGATACACTGTTCTACGTCCCTTGTATCTTCCAGACAGTAAAGGTACCATTCTCAGGAATGATGGAGCCGCTCCAAATGGGAAGATGAATTGAAGCCTTCAAACCACGTGGCTACACGTTATCCCTCAAACCCATGCTGTCGTGGGGCGTCCTCTAAAGACAAGAAATAGTTCTTCATCCTTCAACAATACCAATCTACCGGGCCCTAATATATGGCATAAACAGCATAAAAACCATAATTAACAATACAAAACACCAGAAGACATGCTAGATAAATGGAATTTCCTAAAAATTAAACACTTATGCTCATCAAAAGACTTCACCAAAATAGTAAAAAGAGAACCTACAGACTGGGAAAAAAAATTTCGCTATGACATAGGTCTAATCTCTAAAATCTATAGGGAAATCTAACACCTCTACAATAAAAAGACAAATAATCCAATTAAAAAATGGGCAAAGGATATGAACAGACACTTCACCAAAGAAGACATTCAGGCAGCTAACAGACACATGAGGAAATACTATCACTAACCATTAGAGAAACGCAAATCAAAACTACAATGAGATACCATCTCATCCTGACGTTACTGGCACAGATCAAAAAAAACAGAAAATAACAAATGCTGGAGAGGTTGGGGGAAGGTTGGAACTCTTATGGACTGCTGGTGGGAATGCAAAATGGTACAACCATTTTGGAAAATGATATGGCGCTTCCTTAAAAAGCTAGAAATAGAAATACCATACAATCCAACAATTCCACACCTAGGACTATATCCTAGAGAAATAAGAGCCATCGCAGGAATAGACATATGCACACCCATGTTCACTGCAGCATTATTCACAATAGCAAAAAGGTGCAAACAACCTAGATGCCCATGAACAGATGAATGCATAAACAAACTAAGGTACACACACACCATGGAAAACTACACAACGATAAAGAACAATGATGAATTTGCAAAACATCTCACAACATGGATGAATCTAGAGGGTATTATGCTGAATGAAATAAGTCAATCACATAGGGACAAATCCTGTGTGGGGCAACTACTACAAAAATATATGAAAACGCTTCCACACAGAAAGAAACAATCTTTGATGGTTAGGAGGGAGGGGAGGGGTGGAGGGAAAACCCCTAATAGATAGTAGATAAACGGTAACTTTGGTGAAGGGTAAGACAGTACACAATACAGGGGAAGTCAGGACAACCTGACCAAGGCAAAGTCATAAAAGCTTCACAGACATATCCAAACACCCTGAGAGACCGAGCTACTGGGCTGAGGGATGGGGATCACAGTCTCAGGGGACATCTAGCTCAACTGGCACACACAGTCTATAAAGAAAATGTTCTACATCCGACTGTGGTGAGCAGCGACTGGTGCCTTAAAAGCCTGTGAGCAGCCACCTAAGATACATCTACTGGTCCTATCGCAGCTGGAGCAAAGGAGAATGAAGAAGACCAAAGACACAAGGGAAAGATGAGTCCAAAGGGCTAATGGACCACAACTATCACAACCTCTACCAGACTGAGCCCAGAACACTAGATAGTGCCTGGTTACCACCACCGACTGCTCTGGCAAGGATCGCAATAGAGGGTACCTGACAGAGGAGGAGAAAAATGTAGAACAAAATTCAAATTCACACACACACACAAAAGACCAGGCTTGCTGGTTTGACAGAGACTGGAGAAACCCCAAGAGTTTGGCCCCAGGACCTTTTTAATTCAGTACGAAGGCACTCCTGAGGTTCATCCTTCAAATGAAGATTAGACAGGTTTATAGTGCCAACAATAACACACGTGAGAGTCGAGCTTCATAGTTCAATTATGCATAGGAGACTAATGGGCACACCAGCCCAAAAGCAAAGACGAGAATGCAAGAAGGGACAGGAACGGGGAGGAATGGAAACAGAGAACCTGGGTGGAGAAGGCGAGGTGTTGACACATGGTGGGGTTGGCAACCAACGTCACAAAGCAGTATGTGTATTAACTGTTTAATGAGAAATTAATTTGCTCTGTAAACATTCACCTAAATCACAATTTAAAAAAAGAAAAACCTCACTCTGTAGTAGAGGAGCCCAAGAAAAGAGTGGCCTGAGCTTTTGTAAAACTGTTCCTAGAGGCCTGTTGCCATTTAAAATAAACCACAAAAATTTGTATGGCTAATAAACTCAGGTTTCTCATCTAGCATACACTTAAAAATACTCTAAATTAAATATATTTTGGTAAACTCCTTCCCAAGCTGAGCAAATTGTGGAGGCTTCTTCGTAGTTAAAAATAAACAACATTTTTACCCAAATCCGCATACTAAAGACCACCTTGAAAATTCACTTTGAAATTCTGCAAAAGCAAACCTACAGATCCTCACCTGATTAGTCTTTCTGTGAATTACATGGAAGAAGACAAAGTTCTCTTAATTGCTACACAAAAAAGAGTAGCACAAGATTCCATAAAGTACTATTTTAAAAAAAGAGGAGGCTGTCATTCTAACATCTAAAAGAGGAACCAGTGAGGGTATTAAAAGGTAAATTTTGGTAGTTAAGGGAAAATGTACATCTGGCATATTTTGATTAAAGCAAGACTGTTACATGACACAAACCAAAAAACCAAAACCAAACCCAGGGCCATCGAGTCGATTCCGACTCATAGCGACCCTATAGGACACAGCAGAACTGCCCCATAGAGCTTCCAAGGAGCGCCTGGCAGATTCGAACCGCTGATCCTTTGGTTAGCAGCTGTAGTGCTTAACCACTATGCCACCAGAGTTTCCATGATACAATCAAATGAAACAAAAATGTCTTCTATGTAATATCGTTTTTAAAACCCATGACTTTGAAATTAGATTGGTTATACAATATTGTTCCCTGTAATTATTCTTGTCATCATACAAGTTTTACCCACAGAGGTCCACAATCCCTTAACTTCAATTCCAAAATCCAAAAGGCTGTGAAAAACAAGTTTATTATTATTCATTTGGATACAAAACCTGACATGAACTGACATGAGGTTATTCATAGTATTTATTTATCCCAGTTGGTGTGAACATTCAGACATTTTGCTATAGAAATAGTTATGTGTTTGATTACGAGGTGCTGACCCCAACCTCTCTGGGAGTGTTACATAATATCCGGTACAGGTACCATATTTCTTTTCTAAAATCCAGAATCACATCTGGCCCCAAGAATTATTTTGCCCCCAAAGATTCTGAATACGGTACTGTGGACTGGTATACTAATTAATGCTATGTCTTCTCATACATAAAATATAATACTGAGAATGAATGTAGATCTTCACATGTGATAAATTCAATGTCTTAACAACTATCACGCACACATACAATCCTAGAAATTAAAGCATTAAAAGGACTTTTAACAAATGTCAAAAACCCAAACACATCAATTATGTTGTATTTCAAGTGATGGTGACATTTGCATCATCCAATATCTAGATCAATTCCTCTTAGATTGAAATCCACTTAAATCACAGTTAAAATATTGGCAAAGACTGAATTGGTAATTATGCTAAGAAAAATTATGTTGAGAAAAAGAACCATTCACTGATAAATAGCTTGCTCGGTAAAATGTTTTGGTTTTTTAAAAAAAAATATCTCAGGAGGTTTAAGATTTAAAATTATTTCATTCTAGAGTAGAAGTTCTGAAAGTTGATTACAATTGACTTTTTCTGTGAAAGGAGAGCCTCTGACAGGGACAGCTCTTAAAGGATATTTGAATGGGAAGAAGAGTTTCACAGTTCCTTCCTTCCTTCCTTCCTCCTTTAGTTGCTGCTTTTCTGGTTTTAGAATTTCAAACAAAGAAAATACATATTGGCTCCATTGCTAAGAAACGCCTTCTTTCTCAGCAACTTCCTCTTCCAATTTTCTTCCCTACCATTAACATAAGAGAACAATACCCAAGGTCAGTCCCACCATTTTGATTAATCAAAAGTGCCAAGGTTTGGAAAAAGTATGAGTTGTAATTTATAGTACCCAACTACCTCCTCCTCAGGTCCACAATCTTTGCTCATCTAGAAGTCAGATACAGAGAGCACAAAGAAATAGTACATTCAGGGACAAACTGTTGAACCTTTCACCCCTAGAATCCAAAGAAATCCTAAACTAAACTTTCTCCCAGCCCAAGAAAACGTGGCCTCCTTAGGGAGGAGAGCAAGTTTACTGGGCTGGCACCACCCCGAACCAAGGGTCAAGTTAATAGCTGGTTGAACTTTCTTCCATAGGCCACCTGGCCAGGATTCGAGCTGAGCGGTCTGAAGTTCTGACACACTTCAAAGTGACTTTTACAATTTAGAAATAGTCCTTTCCAACTCAGAGAGGGAACAAAGGGGACAGACTTATAATTAACCATGCAGGGATCTTGACCCAGCCTGTCTCCATGCAAGAAATTAAGTATCTGGGGCCAGCCCCCCTCTCCCACTGGTATCTTCTAAATAAGATATAATAAATAGGAGCCTTGCTGGCACAGTGGTTAAAGCACTCGGCTGCTAACCGAAAGGTCAGTGGTTCAAACTCACCAGCTGCTCTGCGGGAAAAAGATGTGGAGCTGGCAGTCTGCTTCTGTAAAGATTTGCAGCCTTGGAAACCTACTCTGTCCTATAAGGTCGCTATGAGTCGAAATCGACTGAACGGCAATGATTTGGTTTTGCTTTAGTTTATCTTTTAAATGGACAATGACTTCCTCTTGCCCAGTAATTATCAAAGGAAACACCTTAATATTGGTGAGTGCTGCACCTTACTGTGTGACCTTGGGCAAGTTACTTAACTCCTCTGAAACTTAGTTTTCTCATGTGTAAATTCTCAACGGTTTCTGTAAAAATTAAATTAGTACAAAGCAGGAGCACCATAAATGTTCTTCTCCCTCCTCCTAACCCTCCTGACTGCTGGGCCTAAGTTCCAGTCACAGCCCTGAGAGGCTCCAAGGATTCCTTCCTCTTCTCTGATTCTATGGGCAACTGTATAAAACTTCCTCATCTCCAAGGCTCTAGGATTCTCAGAGTACCAGGACAACCCGACCCCACCCATCATGGTCTAGGAAACACCCAGCACCTTTAGCCAACTCTTCTCCTCTTTACTCTTGCAGACCACTCTGAACACACACACACACACACACACACACAGAGCCCTCCGTGTTCGCCTTGCCAGTCCACAATTTAGCAGGCCAAGAGCTTAAAAAGCACCTCAACTCCTGAGCTGTCCAGAAAGTGGCAACAGTGGCTCAGCTGGGAAAGAACTTGCCCAAAATCTCAAACAGCTGGGATCCAACTCATGTGTATCTGTCCATAAAGCCTTCATTTTATAAATGGGAAAAGTGAGGCCCAGTGAAGGAAGTGACTTGCCCAAGGTCACATAGCGAGCTGGTGGCGGAACCAGGGCAAGCTGGGGCACTCTCGCAGCCTCACAGAACTATAGGCCCCTCCAAGTCTCCGGGTCACCCCTTGGGGTAGGAACGCCACCTCGCGCTGACGGCTCGCCAGGCCTCTGCCCGTCCGCGATAGGAGACGCTGCACCCACTCCCCGCGGACCCTGCGCGACTCGGGAGGGGCGGCCCGGCCCGGCCCGGCCCGGCCTAGCGCCTCACGGCGGGGCGGCGGGGCCCGCCCGAGGGGACTTGTTGCTCACCTGGCCTCGCGCGGGCGCCCTCAGCGACAGAAGGGCCGGCCGGCCGGCCACCTCGTCTCAGCAAGGGGTCTGCTCCCACGGGCCGCCTCGCGGCCTGCCACCCCAGCCGGACCCCCCTCAGCACACAACGCCCCCAGCCGCGCTCGGCCGGCCCGCATCCGCCATTACGCGATTCCCCACCCTGAGACGCAGCCACACCCCGCCGACAGTTCTGATTGGCTCTCTGCCCCACCCGCCCGGGGCTTCGGAGTATTCCATTGGCTCGAGCGGAATGCCAGTTAAATAACTACGCAAAAGACGTATTCAAGGATACTGTCCCGGGAGCTCCACCCGAGCGATTTCCGCAAACGGAGTAAACAGCAGGGGGCAAACCAAGTGAAGTGGGAGTGGAAATTAAGGTAAATCAACTCCTAAATTTAAGGTAGGAAAAGTCCAACTAAGAAAGTGTAAAAACTCATACAAGTGTATTAAAAGACAAATTATTCTTTTTAAAGTTCAAAGAATCAGTATTTTTGTTGGAAGGAAGGGGCCAGTCCCATAAACTTTCTGTGGACACCCCTCAAGTTGCAGATAGTTTTGTCCCACCCAGCTCGATCTCAGACCCGGCCGAAAGTAGGGTGGGGGATGAGAGAGAGAGTCATAAGGCTTCATCCTGGCCCTGAAGAATCCACCTGGGGCGAGATCCGGGGTCCTGGGACGGGGAGCAGGTTCTGATAATTGAGTGAAGTGAGCTGGACCCTAGTTCAGCCGCTACTTGACTCTGCGACCTCAGACAACAACCTGAATCTCTCTCTCAGTTATACCGCCTCACCCTGCTTCACGTCCTGGGTCGTTTGAGAATAGGTGCATGAGTGCATCTTGTTGATTACAAAAGACTGCGACTGGACAACTGCGCAACAAGTTCCCAAATTAGCAAAGCTAATCTCATTTTGATTTTCCAGAACAACCCCGTAAGGCAGAAGAGAAAACTGAGTCTCTGATGTTCGGTGACTTGCCCAGAGTTGCTCAGGGAATTTGAAACAGCTATGGAAACCCTGGTGCCGTAGTGGTTAAGAGCTACGGCTGCTAACCAAAGGGTCGGCAGTTTGAATCCACCAGGCGCTCCTTGGAAACTCTATGGGGCAGTTCTACTCTGTCCTGTAGGGTCGCTATGAGTTGGAATCGACTCAACGCCACTGGGTTTGGTTTTTTTTTTTTTTGGTCTGGGGCTCAAACCTGTGTCTTTTGGCTTCCATTTCTGTATTCCTCCCTTCCAGGCCAGGTGTCACTCGAGGAAGACTTCCCCTGCATCTCCTTAGCATTCTCGGAAAGGCCCTGAAGGTTCTAGGATAGCATCCCACATCTCTGGTCATTATAGATTTGGGTACAGGCCAACCCTCAGCTACTTGTCGATCACTAAGGTTCCTGGGAAAAAAAGTGACCCTTGGTGTGTGTCTGAGCTGTTTCTGGGGCCCTAGGAATCAGGAGGTAAGGGATAGCAGGTGGGTCAGCAGCCCAGGCAGAATCCCAATGAGGACACAGAAGCTCCAGGAGGGGCAGTGATGCCATTGTGGGCCTTCAGCAGGGCAGCCTCCATGCCAAGACTGAAATCCAGGTCTCACCCTTCTCAGAACAGGGCTCTTTTCACCACAAGATTGTTTTTCCCAGAAGGGCTGCCTTGGCTGTAAATCTTAGCCTTTTTCCTTCTCTGGAAAGAAAAGAGGCCAAAAAGGGAGTAGGAGGCGGAGCAGCCTAAAATTTTAGAAGGGCAGAGCCTTCCTACTGGGTGTGGTACCAACAAGGGCCTCAGTGCCAGCCGAGTCTCTAACCTCTTGGCTCAAATTGACAGCCAGCAACTATTTCAATCCTGACTGTGACCTTAGGGTGCTGGGAGGCAGCAGGTGCTATGCAGAAGGTAGTGGCTTGCTTTGGGGTCAGACTGATTTGTGATGGAATCCAAGCTCTGCCATTCTTTAGCTCTTTAACCCTCACTTAGGAGCCCTGGTGACATGGTGGTTAAGGGCTTGGCTCCTAACCGAAAGGTCGGAGGTTCGAACCCACCAGCCGCTTTGTGGAAGAAAAATATGGCAGTCTACTTTCATAAAGATTTCAGCCTTGGAAGCTCTATGGGGAAGTTCTACTCTGTCCTGTAGAGTCACTATGAATTAGAATCAACTTGACAGCAATGGGTTTGATTTTTTTTTTGGATCAGCCCTCACCTACCTCTTCGCTAAAATGGGACAATAGGGCAGTTCAGAGGATTAAATGAGTTAATTATGGAATTAATGAGCAATGTGTGTAACGTGCCCAGTAGCCATTCATTCGTTACATAGAATATGCCCTGGTTATCTAGTGCTGCTCTAACAGAAATACCACAAGTGAATGGCTTTAACAAAGAGAAATTTATTATCTCACAGTCTAGTAGGCGTCAGCTTCAGGGGAAGGCTTTCTCTCTCCGTCAGCTCTGGAGGAAGGTCCTTGTCATCAATCTTCCCGTTTGAGAAGTTTCTCACTCAGGAACCTCAGGTCCAAAGGATGCGCTAGTCTCCTGGCTCTTGTTTCTTGGTGGTTTGAGGTCCCCACGACTCTCTGCTTGTTTCTCACTTTTATATTGCAAGATTGGCTCAAGACACAGTCTAATCTTGTAGATCTCATCAATATAACTGCCACTAATCCATCTTGTTAACATCATAGTGATAGGATTTACAACACACAGGAAAATTACATCAGGTGACAAAATGGTGGACAATCACACAGTAGCGGGAATCATGGTCTAGCCAAATTGATACACATATTTTCGGGGGACACAACTCAGTCCATGACAGAATATTATTAAGCACCCACCACATGCAGGGCAGCCTGCCAATACTGCAGCTACAATGGTGAGTGAAACAGACTTAGACCCTCATGGAGCTTAGAGTCTGGTGAGGAAGAAAGCCATTGAACAAATGATTACACAAATCAAAACACAGGAATCAGAATATAGTTAGAAACTATGATAAGGAACAAGAAGGCAAAGTACAGTGTGTTTATGAGTGTGAATATCAGGGGATAGGGTGGAGTCAGAGGAGGTTTCTCTAAAGAGGTGATGTCTTGGGTGAGTTGGATGAATAGGGCTGAACCAGGCAGCAGGGAGTTGGGGAGAAGTGTTACGGGCCAACAGAAAAGGTATCTAGACCAATATGGTTGATGGCGCTGGGGAGGGAGGCAGAGCGCACAGGCCTTATGGGCTACCATGGGAGTATTGTGATTATTGCTGAAAGAATGAGGGTGTTACAGGGGTGGGAACCTGGCCTTGAAAGTGTGACTGTTCTCCAAGGGCATCTGTACCTATAGTCCCTGGGAGAATACAAGCTGTGAGGCAGGGTTTGAATCTTGGCTCTGCCACCTCTGAGTGTATGAAGCACCTCTCTTTGCCTCAGCTGTATTTCTGAGAAATGAGGATAATGATAGAGGGCCAAAATGTTGGGATGAAAATTCAATGCAAAATGTGTATAAGGTGTCCTGGCCCATGGAAGGCCCTCTGTAAATGGTGCTTGGTCTTCCCAGCACGGACAGAGGTGAGCCTGAGGCAGGATATCCAGCGGATGTGTTGGGAGAGAGCTGTTGCAGGCAGCTAGGCACTTGGTGAGTTGTCACATGATCCTAATTGTCATAGGAAACTTTGGAGCCAAGTAAGTCTTCTAGCTGTGTGACCTTGGGCAGGTGGCATAGTCTATCTGAGCCACAGTTGTCTTATCCATAAGATGGGGATTATAATTATTTCTATTTCCCAGAGATACGAAGATTAAATAAGATAACAAATGTGAAGCTTTTAGCATGGGCACATAGTAAGCATTTATTGAATGTTAACTCTAATAATATAGTAATTATTAATAATAGCAGTTACTACTTGCACTGGAAATTAAGACTCTGGAGCTTTGTTTGAAGGTTGTCTGACAACAGGAGTCTTGGTTTCTCCTTTTAGGCAATGAAGGTACACAAGTTATTTTCAGATGGGGTGATGTTTTGTATATAAATGGTAATATTAAGCACTCTCATTTATTGAGTATTTACTATGTGCCAGGCATATGCTAAGTGCTTTACATGCATTAACTCATTTACTTCTCACAACAATTCTATAAACTAGGTCCTGTTACTATCATCCCCATTTTACAAACAAGGTAAAGGAGGCACAGAGAAATTAAGTGACTCTCCTGAAGTGGCCCAGTCTGGAAGCAGAACAGCTGGGATTCAAACCTAATCGTGGAACTTGAGAAGGATTGCTCCTCCTGAGGGGCAAGCCCTCTCTCTTCTATCCAAGGAGTTAGAGGTGTCACCTGGAGTACTAAAATCACTCCCTACCAAGATCAAGTCCCCAGGTTCCAAAGATCAAGCCCTGTTTCTTTCCCACCAAGTCTAAAAAGTAACCCCTGCCTGTCCCCTGTCACCTGAGGCTGATGGGAGCAGGGGTCAGATCCTCTTCCTCTGAAAGAGAAAGCAAGAGGCCTTTATTTAGAGTCACCAGAACTGGGTCTGAATCCCAACTTCGCCCCTTAATGGCTCTGTAACCTTGGCCAAGTCACACAGCCTCTCTGAGCCTTGTCTATGAAATAGGGATGATAACAGCTCTGCCTACAGGGCTGCTGTAAGGAACAGAAGAAATAGGGCCTGCATAAAATATAAAGTACAGTCTGCACAAGAGTGCCTTTCAGTGTTGCTATGGGAATGGCACTCACTTCCGGGAAAGCAGCCTAAGGCAGTATAGCAAGCAAGATTGCCCATCTTTGGAAACAGACCTGAGTTCTAGTCCCAGCTCTGCCTTTTTGGCCCACTATGACCGTGGGCAAGTTATATAACCTGCTGAGTCTCAGTCTCCTCATCTATACAATGGAGTGAATAATACTGATCTTGTATAGCTGGAGAGAAAACACAATAAAAGGATACATGGAAGGCCATGAGCCAGTGCCTGGTACAGAGATGGCAGAGCAGTAGGCTAAGACATTCCAGGGGAAGAAACAAAACAGAGGGACCAGGAAGAATCACCCTGACACCCACCCTATCTGAGGGGGAGAGGGTGGAGAGCACATCTCCAGGCCCCACTACCCTCCCTCTGCCGTCCTCAGCTCTTGCTGGGGCCACTGCTTCTCCCTCTCTCTCTCTCTCTCCCTTTCCCTCTCTCTCTCCTCTCTCGTCAAACAAGTTCTTCTCCACTGAGCAATCCCAGGAGGCCCTGAACCTCAGTTCCAGCCAAGCTCACAGGCTTTCCCCGCCTCCACATCCTTAATCCACAGCCTTTGCATTTGCCATTCCTTCCACCTGGAATGCTCTCTCCTCCCAGAGTGGAGTGCCTTTGATGGGGAAGAGGGGGTTGCTGGAGGGGAAGGATCTGGAATGATGCTCCCCCACCTCCTCATTCCCCTTCCCTACAGCCCCACACTGCATGCCTGACCTCCCCCTTCCCAGCGTGGGGGCCAAGGCAGTGCAGGGAGGGGGAGGAGTGGGTGGAGGATTCAGTGAAGGGCCCTCTGTGGGGTTTTTCACCTGCTCAGAAGAGGCAGGCAGAAATGAAAGCTCTGGAAAAACGCCTGCCGCTCTGCTCCCGCGGCCCCAGCTTGGTGAAACCTCCCTGCCTTCCCATGGAGCCATCTTCTCTCCTCCCGCTTCTCCTGCAGACAGATGCCACAGTGAGGGAACATGGGTGGTGGGGCCAGAGAGGCCTGGGTTCAAATCCCACTCTTGACACTTACCCAGTGAGGGACCTTAGCAAACTGCTTTACCTGCTTAACCTCATTTATTTGTAAAAGGGGACAACAATCCCTGCCTTTCAGGCTGCTGTGAGGACTAAATGAGATGCCAGATGAAAGGGCCTGGCATGACTGAAGTGCTCAGCACTGGAGATAATAACAATGATAGCAAACAAGCACAGTGCCCATGTATGCCTGGCACAGTCTCAGCACTTTGCATGTATTAACCTATTTAATTCCTAGCGAGTTAGATACTATCCCCATTTCACAGATGAGGAAAACTGAGGCACAGAGAGATTATATTACTTGCCCAAGGTCACACAGTCAGTAAGAGGTAAAGCTTAATCTGTGCTCTTATATACCACACTGTGGAGCACTCAGTGACAGTTGCCATCAATAGTTATTATGATGTGGTTTTATCTGTCCTGTGACTCTGTGTCCTCACAAAGTACATGTTATTCTTTATCCTCCCACCTTCAAAATTCTGCCTGAATTTTACCTCCTCTGTGACATCTTCCAATCTGTTTATTTGACAACTGCATATTGTTGCCTGCTCTGGCCAGGTCTGTGCAGGGCACTGGGGACCCAGTGCCTGCCCGCCAGCAGCTCCCAATCTGATGAGAGAGAAGACACATAAAAATTACAATAAAAGAGGGAGGCACCATTGTAGCAGGCGCTGTGAGCGAGAAAAGCAGAGCTTAGTGGAAAAGCAGAGCTTAATTCAACTGGGGCACTGGGGCCTGTTCACAGCTGAGAGACCACTGGGGTAGGGTCTTGAAAGGTGAGTAGGAGTTCCTCAAACCCAGTTATGAAGTGGGACATAGAATATGTTGTGTAGGGCAGACTCTGCAAAGGGGACTAAATGAATAAAGGCCGAGAGCAAAATGTCTGAGGTCAGTTCTATTAGGCCCTATACTGGGCACATTGGGTATAGAAACGGATAAATATTAACTAGACCCTCAGGAAGTTTACCGACTTGGGGTGAGGGAGGGGAACCAACAACTAAAGCTAAAATGTAGATTTTAAAGAAAAAATCCAGAGGGGCTTTGAGAATACCAAGGAGAAATCAAAACCTGCCTGGAGGGGTCAGTGAAGGTTTCCTGGAGAAGCTGATGTCTACACTGAGAATTGAAAAGATCAGAACCAGATTATATCACCTACCGTCACCCCAGCCCATGTATAAATTCAACATAAAAATAATATTAACCCATAAAAAAAAGTATGGAACTCTGATAAACGTGAACACTACTTCAATGTTTTTTTTTCATGAACACTACTTCAATGTTTTTCTTAAATTATCAAATGTCAAATTATTTGCAAAAATATGTTTTTGTGCCTCTGCTTTGCTAGTGTCCTAAACACCTGCTTGCTTTGCTCATTGGGTGATGTGATAGGTCAGAGGGAGTCAGTCAGGTGAGAGGTGGGGAAGGGTGGGGCAGGCAGTAAACCACCAGATGCCTTTGAGCTGATTCCGACTCATGGGCGACCCCATGTGTGTCAGAGAAGAACTGTGCTCCATAGGGTTTTCAATGGCTGATTTTTTTCTGGAAGTAGATCACCAGGCCTTTCTTCCAAAGATGGACTCAAGCCACCAAGCTTTCAGTTAGCAGCAAGCGCGTTAATCATTTGCACCACTCAGGGAGAGGCGGTTTCATTTGCAAAGGCCCAGAAGAAAAAAGATGGTGCACTGAAGGAAAAGCAAATCTTTTAATGAAAGCTAGTGAGTAGGGGGGAGTCCTGGTGGCACAGTGGTGAAGAGCTACAACTGCTAACCAAAAGTTTGGGAGTTCAAATCTACCAGCTGCTCCTTGGAAACCATATGGGACAGTTCTACTCTGTCCTATAGGGTTGCTCTAAGTTGGAATTGACTCGATGGCAATGGGTTTGGTTTTTGGGGTTTAGTGAATACGGAGAGGTGGGAATGGAGGGGTTTGGACTAGATTATGAAAGTGATTGGGAGGCAAAGAAGGATTTTAACAGGGATATGTCATAATGAAATGTCCCTTTTGCAAGATCACTCTGAATATTTCTGAAGACCTATTTATAGCTTGAATTCATTCATTCATTCATTCATGCACATACACATGCATGCAAAAAAGCATTTTCCGTGTGCCTACTATATGCCAGGCACTGACCCAGGAGCTGAGTTTCTCAGTGCAATGGTGGGTGGCAGAGGGGAAGATGTGGAGTGCCACCCCTTCTTGGAGTGTGAAAATGTATGATATATACCAAGGCCTGTGCTGGGCAATGGGGTAGAGATGGGAGATGCCATTCAGGGAACTTGCAGGGAACTGGCTGTGGGGAGACCAATGATTCATAAGACCGAAGAATGAAGGAATGAAAGTAGGAATAGAAAGGATGGGTTAGAAGGGAAATATCCTGATCTTGTAACCTCCTTAGAAAGTGGCCAAGTGGGCAGAGGGGCAGAGTCTCCAGCCACCCCCTCAGCACTGTCGCCCCTCCCCATGCTGTCTCAGCCCTGCTGGGCCTTGCAGCCTGTCTTCTCCTGGCTCCAGAAGCCAGACCAAACCCTGAAGGAGAGCAGAGGCGGGTGAGGAGCGGGGTGGGTTAGGGGGCCAAGCCAGGCAGGCCTCTCACCCTAGCAAGGCCTTCCTTCCCAGCAGCTGGAGCCAAGCCGCCTGAGGAGCCAGAGGTTACAGGGAGGGATTAAGGAGTTGGTTGCTTTTTTACCCAAACTATGGCTACATTTTCTCTCTCTTTTTTTTTTTTTTAAGAAAAATATTCCTGTACAGGCACCCGGAGGCTTTTGCAGGAGGCGGCTGTTGGAGAACCAGGAAAACAAGCCAAGAAACGAGAGAGAGGAAAAAGACCACGCCTCGCCTGGCAGATTCCTAATGGCCCAGGAGACCTGAGGCTTTACAGTGGGAGGTGGGAGGCGGCTGGCCCTGGTGGGAGGGAAGGGCAGGCCGAAGGACAGCCACTTGCTGGCCGGTGACCTTGGGCGGGTTGCTGCCTGCTTCCCTCTGGTGAGAATGGGGAAGAGGGAGGCAGGGGCAGGGCTGGCCAGCTGAGGTCACAGGAAGGCCCCTTCCAGCCTGAAACATGATCTCGGGATGTGGGGCCTGCCAACCTGCAGTGACCCTGGGCCAGCAGAGATGAAAGGCTGCCTGTCCCCAGCTTCCGGACCCCCAAGGTCCCAGAGCCTCAAACTCAGAGGGCAGCAAAGCTGCTGCAGCTGGCTGGAGCCAGTTGCTACGCCCCCTACTCTACTTTAGGTTATCCCACCTCCCCTCCCATGTTTTGCAGAGGACACTCAGGCCCAGAGAGGGCTGGTACCTGCCTGAGGTCACACAGCAAATAGGAGGCTGAGCCGAGAGTCACCACAAAGTCTTTGGACACCAGGTCCAAGCCTCATTGCCTTTCCCAGAAATTTGGCTGCCTGGGGGCTTACCCTGGGGAGTCAGAAAGACTCAGGGCTGGGGAGGCCAGTTGGGAGTTATGTCTGTTTGAAGTCACAGCTTAATGTTGACGAAAACGTACTTTTTTTTAAAGACAGAAAGTTCTCGGCCCCTGCCATGAGCCTGGACTTGCTCTGCTGGCAGGGGAAAGAATGTAGCTCTGGCCGCCACAGCTGCTGGTGGCCAGCCGCAGCCTCAGCTCCCACATTGCTCCCGCCCCAGCAGGCAGAGGGACAAAGGCCTCTTCTCAACCTTGTCCCCTCCAGACCCTGGATCAGTGGGTAGAGCCTTGACCAGGAGGCTCCGTCATCGACCAGTGAAGTTGCTGTTTCTCTCTGGACCTTATTGTCCTTTCTGTAAAATGGGGGCAGAGTATCGCCTGACCTGCTTTTTCTTCTCAGTGCTGTTTTGAGGCCCCAAAGAGGTAAAGTTACAGAAACATTGACCTTTCAGCACCTCCTTCCACCTGAGGATTTGCCTACTCACATCCCCTCTGCCTCGAGTATCTTCCCTCCCTCCTGCTTTAGCTGGCCAGCCCCAGCTCGCTCAGCTCAGCTCAGTGGTACCACCCCTGGCTTTGCGAAGCTTTCCTTCACCCTCCAGACTGTACTGCTCCTTCAGGGTATTTATTGTTGTTGTAATTACATAATTAATTTTGTAACTGGATCTGTCTCCCCACTAAAATGTGAACTCTGTAGTAATAACGGCTAACCCCGAATGCTTACCTGGCTCCAGGGGCTTTACATGTATTAACCCATTTAATCCATGTGGTAGGTATTGTTATTATCCCCATTTTACAGATGAGAAAACTGAGACAATGAGAGCTTCAGTAACTCACTGGAAGTTAGCAAACCAGGAGGTTGAGCCAAGACTTACCACAAGTAGTTGCAGAACCAGGAGTCAAATCCAGACCCCAGCTCTCACCATTATTATCGCTAATGAGGCAGGCTTGGCTTGTTCCCTAATATAGCTCTGGCTCCCGGCACATCATCTGGCACACAATATATATCCATATATGGAGGGTAGGTGATGAATGTAGATGAATGTTTAAAGGAGAATAAAGACCCTTCTAGGAGTGAGTTTTGTAGGTGCCATGTGTGGGGCTGAGCCATGGAAAAGGGGTCCCCAGTGACCATTATTGGGCTTCCTTCAGGAGCACGTAGGCCAAAAGCCTCGGACGTCATCTTTGACTCCTCTCTCCACTTGATCTGCCAAAAATCAATCAGCCCCCAGGTTCTACTCAATATATCCCCAGTGCACCCCCTCCTCTCCATCCCTCTACCCCATCGTTCTCTTGGATTTTTATAGCAATTCCTGCAGGTTTCTCTGTCTTTGATTTCTCCTCCTTCAAGGTGGGCCTCTGAATACAGAAAGCTAATCATGGATGTCACCCCTTGTCACTCCTTCCTCACTAAGGAACCTGCCGTGGCACCCCATTGCTCTCTGGAGAAAGCCCTCACCAATGCTTCCTCCACGCAATTCCTGCCTACCCACCCCTCCAGCCTCACCTCCTGCCCCTCTCCTCCACATGCCCTTTGCCCAAGCCACTCTATGTAATAGAAGTTAGGAGCATAGAAGCTGATAGACCTAGGTTCAAGTACTGGCTCTGCCACTTACCTGTATGGGAGTTTGAAACAAATCAATTCCCTGTCTGGAAAATGGGCATAATTATAATACTTCATAGAGTCATTGTGAGGATTAAATCAATATATAAAGTACCTGACACTCTCAAAAGTCACTACAAGTCTTATACTTTATCATAAAGAGCATTCCTTACTATCAGTCTTATGGCCCAGCTCAAATGTCACCTCGTATAGGAAATTCTCCTTGCTGTGCACACTTCCTTCCCCAAGTGAAATCAGTCTCACTTGCTATACCCAATTGCACTTTGCACCTCTATAAAACACTTATAATATCGCTGATTGCGTATGGTCTCCTTCCCCCACTACCCTGAGAGTTCCCAAAGAGCAGGGACAACACCCTCAACTCTAGCACAGTGTGCGGCACACAGCAGGTGCTCAGTAAATGTTGGTTGGATTGGACAGTCACTACTTACAGTGCCTTTCCCTGAGTGCCCGGCAGGGAGGGGGCCTGACTGAGCAGTGAGTCAGCTGGGGTCTGCTGGGACCTGGTTGTCCACGTCCCACCGCAGATCTCGTACAGGTATATTGGTACATGTGTGGGAGTTGGTGGAGAAAACTGACCTCTGGGCTCTTTCTTCCCTGTGGGACTCCTGAGCTCTCCAGGGAAGGGAGAAAGGGAAGGGGAGGTGAGGAAGCCCAGGTGCTGAGAAGGGGTGAGGTGTGGCTTTAGCAGCAGTGGGGGGTGGTAGGGAGCTGGCAGACTCCAGCTCCTCTAAGACCAGGGCTGGGCCAGGCAGGACAGGGCCTCACAGCCCGAGTCCCCGCCTGCAATGCCCCACCTCACCCTGGCACCTGGATTAAGTGACTTTTCAAGTTGTAAAACTATGTCTTGATTTGCAGGGAAGCAGAATCTCAGCCTGGCCTTGTCTTGTTGCTGAGCAGGGAGGGTGGGGGGTGTTTCCTTTTATTCTCCTTTCTTTGTAGGCAACACCTTGCAATCCTGAGTACACCAAAGAAGGTAACACTGGATTTTGCAAACCCTGGTTGAGGTAACATTAGCCCCAACCTTTGCTTCAATCACTACTTCTGCCACTCCCCGTACTAAAACCCCTTCTCAGGCTGCCTGTACCCTCAGAATAAAGTCCTAACTCCTAACTCAACCCACAAAGCCCTAGATGGTCTGGCCCCTGCCTGCGGTTTTAGACTTGCTCTCACTTCACTCTCCTCTTGCCTTCATTCTTTCTGGCCTTTTCTCGTTCTTCAAAGATACCTTGTCCCTTTCCTCTGCTAGGTCTTCAGACATACTGTTTTCTCTGTCTTGAATGCTTTTCCCCATCCCCTGTTAATTTTGTTTTATGGCTAGTGCTTTTTATGTTCTAAGAAATCTTTGCCTATCCCAGTGTCACCAAGATACTCCCATATGTTTTCTTCTAGAAGCTTTATAGTATTAATTTTTGCATTTAGGTCCATGATTCATCTGGATATAATCTCTTGTGCTTGATGTGAGGAAGGGGTTGAGAATCATTCCCACTCTTAATTTCTGCTCATTCTCTACATTCAGCTTAAACCTTACCTCCTTTGAGAAGCCTTCCTTGACTACTCCCAAGTTAGATCAGATCCTCCCACTCCACAGCCCATAGCACCCTCTACTTTATTATAGCACTCGTTGCAATCATAATTATTTGTATAATTACTTGTTTAATGTCTCATCTCCCCACTATACTGTAGTTCCATGACCTCAATGCTTGTGACTATCTTTTTTTAAAAAAACTTTTTACTGAAATATACATACAAAAAGTACACATGCCAAAATGTACAGCTCAATGGATTTTCACAAAGTAAACACACCCATGTAACCAGTACCCAGATCAAGAAGCAGCATCTAGAAGTCTCTTACAGTTATGACTTTTTTTTTTAACCCTTATATTCCTGGCACCCAACACAGAGCCTGACATTAGTAGAGTCTCAAAATAGCTCTGTCGAATGAATGAATAAATTGGTGGTGCTTAATTGTTGATGTGTAAATTACAATCCTGTCTCAGCTCTAGTCCCAGTTGTGTGTGACCTTGAGAAGGTCCCTTCTGTTTTCTGGGTGTCAGTTTCTCTGTCTATGAAATGGAGGCAGATGGAGGAAGGTTGGACTAATAATCTCTTTGGGGCTTTTCCAGATATGCCATTTGGGGCATAATTAACCCCCGGGGTTCTAGCACTCCATTGTCGGGAACCACTTTGGTTTCCTGTGTGAAAATGAGGACCTGAGATTAGAAATTTATTCTACGTACAGTGTCAGAAGCCTGGACCAGACAGTCAGAAGACCTGGATTTGAGTCCTGGCCCACCTCTGGGTGACCTCAGGCAAGTCTCTTCCCCTCCCTGAGCCTCCTGAGTTTCTTCACCTATCAAATGAGCGGTAGGCTGACCTCAGAAACTTGAAGAACAGCCATGCTGGCTGTAGGCCCCTAAGCACCAAGGTTCACTTCCTGGAGTGGGGGCAGCTCTGGTTCTGGGCTTCTCCCTGCCAGGCACTGTGGGGGGAGAGGGAAGCATACTATGTGATAACCGCCCTGGGGAAGGGAACTCGCAGTCTGGCCAGGGGGACCCAATGTTCAGCCAGGAACCAAATGGAAAATGGGCTAATGGTCCAAGTGATTCGCTACGTGTGGGGCTGAAGGGAGGGGGCTGGAGATCTGGCCAAGTCGGGGTAGGAGACCCCGGGGGTGGAGGTGGAGGGCAGGCAGGGATGGCTTCCTGGGGGAGAAGCCTTTGGAAACTGGCAGAGCAGTCAAGGGGTGCTTCCCAGAGATGGGAGGAGGCAGGAAGGAGGAAATTGGGTCCAGGTGACCACAGAGCAGTAGCTTGGCCCGGGGAGTAGGAGAGGCGGGGCTGGTGGGAGCTTGGGCAGCTGCCTCACAGCTGGGCTTTGGAGGGGAGCGGGGTGCAGTCCTGCCTTAGCCCTGGGAAGGCGCCATCTTCTCAGGCCACAGTATAGGAAGGAGGACATTGTCGTGAGCTCAGGCCAGAGGGACCTCTCTCTGAGCAGTCCCCAGGGCCCTACCTGGCTGTCATGGGGCTGCAGGACAGAGAGCTAGGGGCAGGGTATGGCCCCAGTCCCGGTCCTTCCACTTGACACACCCAGACCCCTTTAGCATGGATCACATTTCTTCCTGTTTCTGGCCTTACAACTAGAGGGCACCCATAAAAACCCATTGCCGCCAAGTCAATTCCAACTCATAGCAACCCTATAGGACAGAGTGGAACTGCCCCATAGAGTTTCCAAGGAGGGCCTGGTGGATTCAAACTGCAGACCTTTTGGTTAGCAGCCTTAGCACTTAACCACTACACCAGCAGGGTTTCCAGAGTGCACCCAGAGCACCTTAACTGTATCCCATTCTTCAGGCAGATGACTGAGGCAGAGGGGCTAAGGAACTGAGTTATAACCATGTCAGGGAAAACAGGCAGCAGAGTTTAGCGTTCAACTCCCAGCTCTTCCACTTAGGAGCCATGTGACCTTAGGCAAGTCCCTTAACCTTTCTGTGCCTCAGCTTCCTTATCTATAAAGCGGGATAATAATATTATTTATATTCTAGAGTTGTTGTGAGGATTAAATGAGACAACAGACATAAAGTGCTGCCATCTCAAATGTCAGTAATATGAACAAGTTTTAGAGTTACTTCTCTAGTCTGATCCTCAGTTTCTTTATCTTTAAAATGGGATGAATAATTTCGACTTTCAGGGCATTTGGGAAGATTAGTAAGGGTAAGCTGGTCCCTAATAAGAGTAGACCAGAGGCCCTTCTCTTCCTACATCCTCCTCCCTCCCCCATCACTGCATGTTCAAGCTCTGTTCACCCACCCCCAGTAAACAGCTGCCCCTTGGCCACTCCTCAGGCCTAGGAATCTACTCCGGCAGTGTGGTTTGGACTAGAAAAGAGGCCCACCCAGGCCTTGGAAGCTGGCTTAGAAGATTCTAAGATCCTGAGTACTCAGAGGTGGTCTACAAGGGGTTGGTCTGGGCTCTAGGTAGGCAAGTCCCCTTGGCCTCTTTGAACCCTTACTACCTGGGGAAAGGCCCAGTGGAGGAGCGATAGAGTGAGCCTTCTAAAATACAGGCACCTAGAGTGGGGCCCTGGTTACCTGGGTTAAGGATGGTACTGAGTAAGAATAAGTGACAAAGCTTGGCATAGCACATAGTAGACACTGGAGAAATAGTAAGAATGGCTATCATTATTTTCACAACAACCCTGAAAGGCAGGAACTATTGAGCTTATTTTGAAGATCAAGAAACTGAGGCTCAACGAGCTGAAGTCACTTGCTCAGGTTCACAATGCTGTACCTCAGGGGAGAGCTGAGATTCAAAGCTGTCAGATCCACAAGAATTGCTCTTGCCAAGGGTGGGAATCTCAAGGTCACCAACAGATCCTTGTCAGATCTGGCCTGGAGCCAGGCACTAGACCAGGAATAGTGTCTGTCCCAGGACAGTGACCAGACCCACTCAAGATAGGGTTTAATTCACCCTCAGAAACCTGCCCTGAACCCATCTTTCAACCCTCTTATAGGGTTCCACCCAGTAAAAACCCAGTGCCGTCGAGTTTTTACTGGGTAGAACCTTACAGGGTTCTAGCTAAAGTTATTTATTCATTTCACACACATTTGCACACCCTTTTTGTTTTTTTTCATGTCGAGCCACAGACTGGGCCCAGGCGGCCCTGGATGAATCAGATTTGGACCTTGTCCTCCATGTGCTGTAGTCTGTTGAGGGACGCAGATAAACCCAAACCCATTCCCACTGAGTCTATTCCAACTCATAGTGACCCTATATGACAGAGTAGAAGTGCCCCATAGGGTTTCCAAGGCTGTAAATTTTTACAGAAGCTAACTGCCACGTCTTTCTCCCGTGGATGGGCTAGTGGGTTCAAACTACTAACCTTTTGGTTAACAGCCAAGTGCTTAACCATTGTACCACCAGGTCTCCTTGGGAGGCAGATACATGGCTAGAAAATCTTACTAGCGTAAGAATAGGGATTAAGCATGTGAACTATGGCAACAGACTGCCTGGGTTCAAATCTCAGGTCTGTCACATATTACCTTTGGTACCTGGGCCCGTCACTTAACCTTTCTGAGCCTGTTTCACATGAATAAAATGGAGATGATGATAAGATACTTCCTGATAAGATAGTCATGAGGATTAAATAAAATCACGAATATGAAATGCTACAGAGACAGGAGAAAGCTGAGAGTATGGCCCCCAGACACTCTTTTAACTCACTACTGAAGTCACTCCTGAAGTTACACACATAGGTTAACCATGTATACGAGACTAAATGGGCACACCAGCCGAAAAGCAAAGATGAGAAGGCAGGAAGGAACAGGAAAGCTGGATGAATGGAAATGGGGAACCCGAGGTCGAGAAGGGGAGAGTGTTGACACACCATGGGGTTGGCAACCAATATCACAAACCAATATGTGTATTAATTGTTTAATGAGAAACTAATTTGCTCTGTAAACTTTCACCTAAAGCACAATAAAAAAAAGAAATGCTTATATAAAGCCTAGTACATAGAAAAAAGCATTCAATGAGTATTAAAACCCAAAACCAAACTCGTTGCCGTCGAGTTGATTCCGACTCACAGCAACCCTACAGAACAGAGTGGAGCCCTGGTGATGCAGTGGTTAAGAACTACAGCTGCTAACCAAAAAAGTTGTCATTTTGAATCCACCAGCCACTCCTTGGAAACTCTATGCGGTAGTTCTACTCTGTCCTACAGGGTTGCTATGAGTGGGAATCAACTCTACCGTGACAGGGGTTTAGAACAGAGTACTTCTTCTGCCCAATAGGATTTCCAAGGAGCTGCTGGTGAATTCGAACTGCTGACCTTTTGGTTAGCAGTTGAGCTCTTAACCACTGCGCCACCAGGGCCCCCAATGAGTATTAGCTATCCATGATTTAAGTGTGGGGGACATTGGTTGTTCAGTGGTCAAATTTTTGCCTTCTATGTGAGAGACCTGAATTTGAATCCCAACCAAGTGGAGCTACTACATGTCTGTCAGTGATGGCTTTCATGTTGCTATGATGCTGAACCAGTTTCAGTAGATCTTCTAGGTGAAGATGGACTAGGAAGACAGGCCTGGTGATCTACTTCCAAAAATTAGCCAATGAAAACCCTATGGATTTCAACAATAACAACAAAAAATTATAAATAAATATAAAACCTTATGAATTTTCACAATGGTCTGATCCTCAGCCAATCATGGGGATGGCATATGACTGTTTTTTGTTCCCTTGTGCATGGGGTCATCACGAGTCGGGGGCCAACCTGACGGCAGCTAACAACAACAACAATTTAGGCATAATGGGAGCATAAAGGAGAAACTTATTCTTGCTAGGGAACAGGGATCAGGAGGGGCTTCTAGGAAGAGGTGGTGTCTGTACTGGGCTCTGAAGGATGAAGAACTCACCTGGAGATGTGGGGGAGGCCCCTTCAGGAGGAATGCACGATGTGAACTAAGGCCCAGAGATGTGGAAGGATATGCCCTATTTGGGTGCGGCTGAGCAGAGTTAGCTGGGAGGGGTGGTAGGAAATGAGACTTGAAGGGCCTGAGTGCCTTGCTGCTGAGTTTAGACTTTAAAGAACTAGGGAGACAGAGCAGGATTTTAAGAGCTGAGAAGGGACATGATTGTGCCTATTTTAGAAAGATGATTCTAACTGTAATGTGGAGAGTGAACCAGAAGGGGAGAGCTTGGATGTCGGGGAGCAAATCTGATCATGCTTCCTGTGGGCTAAAATCCTCCACTGGTTCCCTACCAGACTCTGGATCAGGCTGTGACCTCTCTTCCTTCCCACCTTTCCTCATGCTCTTGGAACTTTTTCCTCCTCCCTTTGCCTGGTTAATTCTTTGTCCTCCTTCAGATCTCATCTTAGCCAGAACTTCCTTCTGGAAGCCCTCCTAGACATCCCAGCTTAGATTAGGTTCTTCTGCCCCTTCTCTGTACTTGCGTACTCATCTGTTTCTGTAACAGAACTAGACTCTGCCGAGGAGACCCTCTGATTCCTGCTCATGGCTGTCTCCACATGGGCCAGCACAGTACTCTGCCTATACAGGGCCCTCAATCTGTGACTGGATGAAGGAATGAACTAGCGACAGAGTGCATAAAACGGTTAGGGGGCTGGTGCCATAGTCCCAGCAAAAATGATGGGAACTGGGTGATGCAAACAGTTGGCACTCGAGAGTCGTTATGAGTCAGAACTGACTCAACGGCAATGAGTTTTTTCAGCTTACCAAAAGACTGACAGTTCAAATTCACCCAGCGGCACCATGGCAGAAAGGCCTGGCAATCTACTTCCATAAAATTACAGCCATTAAAAACCCTGAAGAGCACAGTTCTACTCTGAAATACATGGGGTCTCTATGAATCAGAATTGACTTGATGGCAATGGGCTTGGTCTTTTGGCTGGGATGGCAGGGAAGAGATGGTAACTGTCTTAGTCATCTAGTGCTGCTGTAACAGAAATACCACAAGTGGATGGCTTTAACAAAGAGAAGTTTTTTTTCTCTCTCTCTGTAGGCTCTGGAGGAAGGTCCTTCTCGTCAGTCTTCCCCTGGACTAGAACCTTCTCCTCCTAGGAACCCTGGGTCCAAAGGATGTGCTGTACTCCCGGTGCTTCTTTCTTCATGGCATGAGGTCCCCCCTCTCTGCTTGCTTCCCTTTCCTTTTATCTCTTGTAAGGTAAAAGGAGGTGCAGGCCACACTCCAGGGAAACTCCCTTTACATTGGACCAGGGATGCAACCCCTAATCCTCCTTAACATAAAATTACAATCATAAAATGAAGGACAACCACACAATACTGGGAATCATGGCCTAACCAAGTTCACACATATTTTAGGGGGACACAATTCAATCTATGACAGTGATAGAATTGACAGGATACAGGAATGATGGGAGGTGAGCACAGATGACTCAGAGGTTTCTCACTGGGATAACCAAGTGATAGGAATCATGGGAAAGTGATGGTTGGGGTGGGAGGCAGGGTAGGGCAGAGGAAGGAGCAGGGCAGAGCCTTCCCATGGCAGGTGACTGGAGCCTGGCACAGGCCATTCCTTCTGCCTGGAATGTTCTTCCCTCCATCTGGCCACTGGTGGATCCTTATCAATGTTTGTGACTCTGTCAAAATGTTGCCTCCTCAGAGCAGCCAGCCTGACCACCTTAGAGAGGTTGCCACATCCCCCCCCATGCCAAAAATTATTTGCCTCCAGTACACTCTCTTCATTTTCTTCCCAGGCCTTATTATGATTTGTATATCCATTGATTTGTATTTTGTTTATAGTTTATCTTCCTTACTAGATTGGATGGTCCATGAAGGGAGGGATGGCACTTGTTTTATTAAACATATATATCTGGCAGGCTCCCTGGCACATAGTTGGCATCATATGAATGAATGAAGGCCTTGAATGCCATGATTAAGAAATTTGACTCCTATCCTCAAGGGTATGGGGAGCTATGGAAAAGTTCTTAAGGAAGGCAGTGTCAGGATTTAACCTGTGTTTTAGAAAACTCACCCCGTGTAGAAGATGGATTGAAGAGGGTAGGCAGGATTTTGTGGGGGCCGGCGGGGAGAGGGAATAGGGGACAGGATTGAGTAGCCACTAGGGGAGATAAAGACGCAGCACCTGGTCTGGGCCTGTGAGCCCCCCTGCCTGTGAGGGCCCTGAGCCCCCTTCCCATCTCTTCCCACCCCCAGCCAGGCCTGTTGTCTCTGATCCCAGCGGCGGGCTGTGGGAAGAGCAGGGCTGGCAAAGCTGACACTCACTAATCACGGCCCTCACCCCGGAGCTGCACTGACTGTCTGGTCTCCATGGAGACACGGCAACCTCCGGCCACTTGTTAATGGCAGCTCAACAAGGCTGCAGCAACAAGGGACGGGCCTGACCAGCATTCCCCAGCTCCGCACTGCCCCATCCCAGCCTGGGCCTCAGCAGCAAACCCAGGGGCACCCAAGTTGGGGGACAGGAGGGAGGCCAGTGGCTGGGAGTCTCCCCCACCCCTTCGTGCCCCGCCTCCTTTGGCACTGCCAAGCAGTGAGGGCAGAGGCTGCCTCTGCCTGGGTGACTCCTCCGCAGGGATGCTGGGAAGCTGAGCTCATGCAGGTCATCCAGGCAGGGCCAAAGGGCTGGAGGGGGATGCCGAGGAGAGTCGGGAGGGGACCTGCCCGCATCCCACACATGAGCAGAGTGGAGGGGGGCGCTTGCCTGCCCTGACAACCCTCTGCTCTGCTAGCCTGAGGCAGTGGCCCGATTGGGAACCATCTGTCCAGAACCTCTGCCCCCAGTTCACTGTCACTACGTCTGCCACCATTAGCAATTCACTCCTTCAGGAGGCAGCATGGCATAGCAAAAAACACTGGGTTTGCAGTCAGGAAGGCCTGGGTGCAAGACCTGGCTCTGTCTCTCTACCTCCGGGTGTTGATTTTCCCATCTGTAAAATGGGGTAACAATTGCACATAAAAACATGCACACACGTGCGCACACACACGCGTGAGCCTGTACAGTCCACCAGACGAATTCTGATTCATCCTAGAAGACTGATCTCAATGACTGTCATTCCTCCTCCAGGAAGCCTTTCTTCACCTCCCCCTCCACCCCACAGACAAGTTGGGTGCCTTTTCCACGATGGACTGACCCACAGCATTTACCACCATCCTGTAATTGTCATCCCATATTTGTCTCCCCACAGACTGAGCCCTATAGGGATAGAGTGGATTCCCCATGTGTAGCTCAGGGCCGGGCAGAGTGGGCATCAGAAGTTTGTCCAATAAATAAAGCAGGTGGGTAGGGGGAGCCTCTCTGCCTTTTGTTGTTTTTCCTTCTAGGGGTTGCTCAGCCCCTGGAGCCCTGGCTAAGGGCCTCTCTTCCTTCCTCTCCTTCATACTTTTGTTTATCCATTTGTTGTCCATCCATCCATCCATCCATCCTGCTAACACCCCCCAAGTCCCTTCCCTTTGCATGGCTTCAGAGAGGACGCAGGTGTAACCCCAGTCTACAGGTGAGGCAGGGGTCTGATTCCCTAGGCCCAGCGACCCGAGGCACACCCATGGCTGGCCAGGAACCTCGACACAGCTGCCTCCCCGCACTGTGTTTTTCCTTGCTCACTCCCTAGGCAACTGTCCAAGCTGAAAGGGCCCTGGAAATCATTTAGCTCTATCCACTGATTCTACAGCCAGATGAAGAAACTGAGGCCCAGAAAGGGCTGTGGCTTGCTCAGATCCCACAGCAGCTCCATTTTTGAGCTGACAATGTACCAATTATGTGGGCCTGCTTGGGAGGCGGCTTTTGGCTCTCTCTGCCCTGCTGACAGCTGTGTTCCCAGTGGCAGCTGGAATGCTGGTGGGAGGCCTGTCTGGCCTTTGCACCCTGACTCCCCAGGGCAGAACCAGGTGGCTGTGGTTGGGCTCAGGATGGGGGGGACTCTGAGGGGCAGTCGGTACCAGCAGGGGCATGGGATGACTGGAAGATGAAGGAGGCCACAGTGATTTTAGAGACTATATCAGAAGCCCTGAATTCCTGTCCCAGCTCTGCCACTCACTCTCTGAACCTGGGTTTTCTTATCTGTAAAATGGTGCTACCTTTGTTGAGTGAGGACCATTTCATCAATGGTGGTAGCTGTACAGATATGAGGAATTTTTATTGCTCAGCTGAAAGGCTGAGACTTGGAGAGGGGACAGGACCAGCCCAAGGCCACAGCCTGAATCCATATCTCTTTCCTGTGAGTTCCCTGCTCTGAGTTGGATACAAGGTTTTGGAGCTGGAGGAAGCATCCAGTCCAGACTGTTCACTTGCTGAAGGAGGAAACAGGACCAGAGATGGGGAGCTAGTTACCCAAGGTCACACAGTGAGTCTGGGGCCAACGTGGGCCCGGAGCCCAGACTGGACATGAGGTCTCCCTGCCCAGCTGCCTCTCTTGCTCATCCAGCCCCCTGGGTTTTGTCTCCCCCAGTGAGTGGGCGCAGAACGGGCCCAGCTTCCTTCCTGCCGCCCTGCCCGCCGTCTGCCACGTTGGCAGCCGCCCGCAGCCTTCTCGTTCCTGCTGCTGCTGCTGCTGCTCCTGATGCGGCATCAGCCGAGATCAACCCGCCAAGAGTTTGCCCAGAACAGCCAGGGCTGCCGGAGCTGGAGCCGGAGCCGGGGCTGGGCTGGCTGACTCCGCCAGACGGGGAAGGAATGAGCCAGCCGGCAGAGGGAGGGAACAAGGGCTGAGCCAACCTCCAACCTTCCCACCCTCACCTGCCAGGGACCAAGAGACCCGGGGTGTTTGTGTGTGAGATTCAGATAGCTGGGTCTGTCCATGGGAGCATGCACACATATGTGTGTGCCTGGAGGAGAGTGTTGGGGCAATTTGTGAGTCTGTGTTTGCCTCAATATGCACAGGTGATACTGTGTGTGACAGTTTGTGCTGTTTGGTGCACACACAGGGGCCATTGTGTGTTTGTGTAAACACAAGGGAAAGCTGTGCGTGTCCTGAGTTTGGAGCTCGTGTCACTGTACAGAAAGATGCTGGGTTTAGCAGTATGTGCACATAGAAGTAGACTGTCAGTGACATGGAATCTGTGTGTGCACAAAAGTGTCAGTATGTGTGCCTGGGTTTGTGAATGCCTGTGTGTGCTGGCGGACCCCCTGTGAACTTGGTATTGTGTACAAGAGGATAATGATATAACTGAGCTTGAGCCTGAGCTTGTCTGTGTGCGCACAAGGGACAGTGATTATGTGTGCATAAGGGAATGCTGTGATTTCGTGCCCAGGAAGATACTGTGTGACCGCCTGGGCTAGGCCAAATATCCACGGGGCAGGCACGTTGTGTCTCTGTACCCAGAGACTTTTGTAAGTGTGGTTATCTCTGGTGCTGCAGGGAACACCGTAGTGACTTTATTTGCTTGACCGCGTGTGCAAGGGGACAGAAGGGACATGCACTGTGTTCCTGTGTTTACATCTACATGGAGTGGGGTGGTGGTGGTGCTAGACAGGGGACATTGTGTGATGGGTCTGCACTTGTTCTGTTTGGCGTGGCCTTGCGTGTGACTGTGTTTGTGCGTGTCTGTGAACACCGTGTGCCGAAGACTGTTTGTGCTTCAGAGTCTGTGGTGAGCTGAGCATAGGAAGAGGGAGGGCGGACATGGCTGTGTTTGTACTTGTCTGTGAGCCCAGGGTCAGATGCACTCCATGTGCTACCTCCTGTGTGCACAGGTGGCCGCTGTGTCCAACCGTGTCTTTGTGTGTTTTGGGTCGTCTGAATGTGCACAGGAGGGGGACATGGAGGGGGGTTTGACTGCGTGCCTGTGCAGGCCCCTTTAACGTGGCAACTCTAAGAAATGTCGGCCTTCTTGGCAGCAAATCTGGGCTTGGTTCCATTGGGGGTGTCTGCAGAGAGGGGCTCTTAGAGGGGACGTGCTTGAGCGAGAGAGACAGGAAGGGAAGGGGGAGCCAGCCCTAGCTTGGGGTTTCCAGGAGGGAAAGCCAGACATTGGAACTTGTCAGTGCTAACTCCTTCCCCACCCCCACCTCCCCGACTGCTGCCTCCCCTCCTGGCGCCTGAAGGCTGCTGGCAGAAGGACAGACAGACAGACAGTGCACACATAGACTGGTTCATGGGCACAGTGCCCAAATGTGAGCCCCTAAATGCACAAGCAGGGAGGCTGAGGTCCAGAGAGGGCACAGTAGGTGCCTGAGGCTGGGGAAGCACATGTGTTTTTATGTGCTGGGGGGCAGGGGGTGCTGCTGGCTGCTGGTGCAACCCAGACTAGAGACCAGGCTGGGAGGTGGAGGAAGCTCAAGGGAGCAAGGCCTCTGGGGAGGGGCTTTGATTGCTTTAACCAGGCTCCCAAGACTCTCAGCCCCTATCCCTGTTGTTTGTACAACTGCTGAAATGTCCTTGAGAATCTCATTGCCTCAAAATCACCGACTGCACCTTCCTCTTTGTACAGAGACAAAAGAGGCTCAGAGATGGGTAGCAACTGACCTAGGGTCACAGGGCAGAACTAGGACTAGAATGCAGGGCTCCCTCCCAGCTGTCTGCTGTGCACACTGGCTCAAGGGCCAATCAGTTCTGCCTTCTCTTGGCCCATTTAGCTTTCTCCCTCCTGGGCCTTCAGAATATGAAAATTACCTCTTGCTTGTTCTTAATTTGGTCCCAAGTGGTATGTCTGTTTGCCTGTTAGTCTGTCTGCGAGTCACAAGGGCCTCAAATACCCTCTAGAGCAGCAGAACCTGGAAGAGAAGACGAGGAAGGGCTTGGTTCTGGGCCAAGGGCCACTGGGGAGGTGGGGGTGGGATGGGGAGATGGAGAAATAGACGGAAAGAAACTTAAGAAGAGAGGAAGGAGGGAAGGAGAGCAAAGGAAGGGATCAGGGCAGGTCTGGCCAGCACCTTCCTTCACCTCCACCTCCAGGCTGGGCACCTGGGGCAAACTCTGAACTCTGAGGGAGTCCTGCCCCCTCCCCAAGGGAAAGGGGTCCCAGGGCTTCTCTAGGACCTGGAATCAGCCCACAAACCCTGAAGCAGCATTCTGAGTGCCAGTGTGGTGTGCTATAACCACACTGACCTCATAGGAAAAGGAAGGAGGGGGCTTTGGGGTGAGCAGGGTGGGTGTAATCCGGGGTATGTGTTGCCTTAAGGTGTGTGGCCTTTTTGGAGCATGGGAGTTGGGTGTGTCTGTGAAGTTGTGAGTGTGCGAGGACTGTGCACGTACACCTGTGAACCTGTGAGAAACAGGCTAGGACTTCACTGGGGAGAGAGGACTCTGGGAATATGTGTACGTGTGTGTCTGTGGTCGGCAGAGAGAGATTTTACCCTGAAAGGATGGTGTGTCCATGTGTTTGTGTGTGTCAAAACGGGAAGAATTGTGTGAAACTGTACTTATGTGTTCTTGTGAAGGCTGTATTCTGGGTGGGTAAGTAGTTAAAATGTATACAGATATATAGTGCTATGTATGTGTGTGGCTGGATTTAGGCATGTGTATGTTCGAATTGCATGAGTATTTATGTGTGAGGTGTGTGTAATAGCATATGTGTGCAGCTGTGTGCGCATTATGTCTGTGATGGCTCTGAGGTCCATCTGTGGAGTTGCCTGTAAGAGTCTTGACTATGAATTGTGTGTACAGTTGTGTGTATTGTGGGGCAGAGAACATTAGGGAGCTGTTTTCACATGTCGTTGTGTATGTGGGTCCTGAGGCACCTATTTTGTTTATTGTCTAACTTGCCCCACCAGAATGTAAGCTCTTTGAGGGCTGGAATTTGTGTCTATTTTCCTCACGGTATCCCTGGCGCTAGAACGGTGCCCAAGAAATATGTTGTTTCTTGAATGAATGGTGAATGACTGTGTGCACAGTTAGCTATGTATGAATTGTGCGGTTGGCATATGTGTGTGCCTGGGTGTGTGAGTGGATGAATATTTTATGTGTCTAGGTGTGTGAGGTTTAAGGCATAAGTGGCATATGAACCAAGTGTGTGCACAGGTGCATGTGTGTGTTGAGGTGTGTGATTGTATACCTGAAGCTGGGCTACTTATGTGAGCATTGCAAGTGTTGGAGGACGTGGTCGTGTACGTGCACAGTTGTGTGTACATGTGCATGGGGGCGGGAAGGCGCTGTCTGCTTCTCCCAGCCTTCAGCACTCACTCAGCTTCACCCCAGGTCGCCTGCTGTGAAATGTCAGTGGCAGAGAAGCTAAAAATATCTGCTCTCCTCCTTCTGCTCACTGCTTGGGCTGATGGGACTGTGGGGCCCCAGGCGGCCCCTTGGGCCCTGGGGGGAGGAGGAACTGCTGGATGAGGCGGCCTGGTATGGGGAAGAAAAGAAGGCCCTCCTCAGGACACCCTCCCCCCTTTCCTCTTTGGCTCCAAAGCCAGGCCCCAGGCTCACCTCTTTCAGGAAGCCCTCAGGAACCCACCAGGAGCTGCCACATGTGTCTGTGGTATCCAGAGCCGCCTGGACTGTGTTCATGCAAGAGTTGCTGGAGGAGATATGGCCTCTATCAGTCTAGGGACTCATCTGGGCAGGGCTGTGCCTCCTCTGTCAGTCTAGGGACTCCAGAGGACAGAGTTGTCTTTTCCTTCAGACAGGGGGCCCCTGGGGATGGCTGTATCTTGGGTTGTATCTTCTCCCTCAGTCATGGCAGTGGTGGTGGAGGACCTCCCAGGACAGAGCTGGTGCTATTTCCTTCCTTGGGCTGAGGGTTAGGGGTGCAGTCCAGGCCATACATGGGTATGGCTTTATCTGGCCCTGGCCCAGAGGCCACTAGGGCCCTCTGACCTCAGGGCGGGTCTGCTGCTAATCAGAGCTTGTGGGCAGGGAGGAGTCTCAGCTCTGCCCACACCCTGGGCCAGTGTGTGTTTGTGCTGTGGGTACTTGTGTGGGTGTGGGTGGGGCATGTCAGGGCCCGTGGTCCTTCAGGGACCTTGCCTCATCACATGTTGGGCTCCTGGGTGTGTCTTTGCCTGTGCCAGTGACTGCCTGCCTTGTGCACTGTAGGCAATCAATAAAAGTTTGGTGAGTTGTGTTTCCTTGTGGTGATGTATATGCATGTGGGGGACTCTGTATGTGGGTCTGGGTCTCTGCCTTTCACAAAGCAGGCCTGAAAACACTAGCTGGAATGAACTGAGTTCATATGAGAGTTGCTGGTGTTAGCATGCAGGGTTTCTGTTTGTGTGTCAGTGTGTTTATGTGTTTGACCCTATTAGCTGGTCAGTGCCTGTTTATCCTCTGTTCGAAATGTCTGTGGGTGTATCTGTGTGTTGGTGTTTTGGTCACTTGATTACTGTCTTTCTGTGTATGCGTGTGTCTGATTGCCTGGATGTCATTATGTCTATGGGCATCTCTGTGCCTGTGTCCACATGTGTGTATGTATGTATGTGCCTGTCAGTTTGATTTTGTGAGTCTGTGTGTGTCCAATATGTCCCTGTGCATGTTAGTAGTCTCTGAGTGGGTTGGAATCTGTATACAAACTGGGCACTACTCTCTTTTTTCTTCTCTCACCCATGCCTTCTCTTAGCCTCTCACTATTTCTGCATTGAAGGCCTCAGGCTGTACGTGTGCAGGTGTGTGTATGTGTGTATGTCTACCCCTCCACCCACCCAAGGCCTCTAGCCCTGAGATCTGCCCTCCCACTCTCTCTCTATTGGACTTGAGGTGGATGCTTAGCAAAGAGGGCAGGCAGGCATAGAGCCCACGGCAGCCGGGGGGCCGGCGGCCAGGCTGCCACAAGGGCCCTGCCTCAGCTTTCCTCCAAGCAAGCGCTAAGCCAGAGCCTCGGTTACATGTAAACACCAGCTGTGTCAAGACGAAGCAGCTTCTTCTAGGTCAACAGACAGCTGTGGGGTTGCTAGGCAACCGCCTGGCTCCCCCCCATTAGCCCCCCCTCCCACAGCCTCTACCTGCAAACCCTCTGCTGGCTCCCCCCACCCCAGAGTACCACCACACCCCTCCATGCCAATTAACACAGCAGGGCAGAAGGGGCAGGGGGGTTAGGTGAGTGTGACCGGGGGACTCTAGGGCTGGGTTCAAGGTGTGGGGAGGTGTTAACTCTTCTACTGCCATTGCTCCCTTCCAGTCTTCGGTATACTTCTCCACAGCCCCCCCTCCCCACCAGTCCCACTAGGGCAGGACTGGAGTGATGAGAAGCAGGCGCTGTGGGAGGGGGAACGAGCTGTGGTGGTAGCTGCCCACCCCCCCCCCGCCCCACTCCCAGGTAGGTCAAGGCAGGACTGGAGAGATGCAGGAAGCAGAAGGAACCTTAGGGGTGCCAATTGTATTAAGGATTGGTCAAGTTCCCTCCTCCTCCCCAGCTAAGCCTGGAGAAGACTGAGGGCCCCCTAGCAATCAAAAGGTTAAGTTCCCCTTTATTTTCCCCCTCCCACGCCCTCCCAGGATAACCACCCCCATTTCCAAGGCAGCACCTGCGGTCCCAGCTGCTTTGCTGCTCTGTGTCCGTGCCCAGGCCGGGCAGCCCCCACAGCGCCTCAGGCCCTCACTCTGGTCCAGGCCCAGAGCCGCCTTTGACCTGGCCTGGGTCTTCTCTGGGGTGCGGGGAGACTAGGGTCCCGCAGCCCTGGGACTTCCAGACCGCCTCCCAGGCTCCAGGAAAGCGGCTCCCGCCCTCTGAGTGGGGCGCGCGGGGCGAGGCCGCGGGCCCGGCGACTTCGGAAGAACTGGAGGAAGGAGTGGGAGGAGGGTGACCGGCCGGCAGGGGGGCAACTGTGGGGGCAGCGCCCGTGGCCGCGCTATTAGTAAGCGGCCGCGCTCTGCGCGCCATGGCAACCGCTCCCCCCGCGCCGCGCCAGCCGGGCCGCCCCGGGCGCAGTGCGCTCCTCTCCTCCCACAGGTGGCGGCGTGCGCGGGCGGACACGCACGCACGGGCACGCACACACACTAGGGCTGCGGGAACGCCCGGGGGCGCGCCGTGGGCGCCAGGTGTGCTGGGTATCCCTGCCCTCCCTCTACCTATGGGCGTGTCCCCAGGTGCTCCTGATTGAGCCCGAGGGGTGTGTGTACTCGAGAATGTTCTGCTTGTGTCTGGGTGTGTCCTGGGCGTTTGTGTGTGCATTCCTCAGTGTGCCTGTTGTGCCTGTCTCTGTCCTTGAGGGTATGTTTGTGCTCGTTTGCCTTATTATCCCTAAATATGTGTCTCTGATTGTGACTGCGTTAGTGTAACTGAGTCTACCTCTTTGTGTGTGTGTGTGTGTGTGTGTGTTTCCAGTGTGACTGTGTCTGCTAGTGCCTGGAGGTGTGTGTGTGTGTCCTAAGTGCATGTGTTTATGGCCCTGGATTTTCCTCTGGATGAACTCCCTGGGTGTGTCTGTGACTGTGTGTGCTTGGATGAGTATTTGTGTGTGGATCTGAGCATATGTCTTGTGTGTGTGATCCCCTGGTGTCTGCAAGTGACCCTGTGTCTGGCAGGGCAACTCCATCTTTGTGTGATCCTGTCTGTATGTCCCTGTAAATGTCCTCAGGAGTCTGTCTCCCTATATATGTCACTGTGCCTTCCCGGGAGTGCCGTAAGTGTGTGTCCGGGACTGTGGCTGTGTGTCCAGGGGCTGCTGGCTCTATGCCCTCCCTGGCTTCACTCCCTGCTGCCTGAGCCAGCCAACACCTGCTCCCTGAGCACTGGCCCCCTCCCCCAACCTGGCAAGGACAGGGAAGGACACGGAGACAGACTCCGACAAGGAGTCAGAGACTGAGAGATAGGAGGAGGACACAGAGAGAGCAGAGGAGGCTGGAGAGGTGGACACCCAGAATCATGTGATCAGCCTCAGAGACCGAGACCCAGAAGTGAGAAACAAATGTCAAGATCCAGATACTTGAGAGAGAGACACCCAGAGGTGCAGAGACCTGGAGACTCGGAGACACACAGGGCCCAGAGCACCAAGTCCGGAAGTGCTGAGGCAGACCAGAGATCAAGGCAACCTAGCTTCCCTCCCTCCCTCCCTCCTTCTCACTCTAGAGTTTCTAGCCCCAAAAGTGCCTCCCTCACATACCCAAAGCAGAGTTAGCCTGACCCTGGGAGTCTGGGGCCCTGGGGCTAGAACCCAACCTCCACCTCACAACTGGCTTGTGTGTGTGTGCCGAGTGTGTGTGTGCTGTTCTGGGCTGGAGCCTACCTTGCACACAGCCCTCCCCTATTTTAAACCACCCTCCACACGCTGTTACCCACATTTTTTACAGGCTCAGATCATGTACACCTTTACACACATACCACACAGTTGACCACATTCATTCAAACCCAGAAACATGCCCTGGCTCTCCCTATCTCAAAACACATCTGCGCACAGGGCCAGAAGCTCTGCCACGCACACAGCTATACCAGCAAGTCTCTCATCTTCCTAAGCTCCTCACCTGGCCATTCACCCCTCAGCAACCCCCAGGACAGTTTCCAAACTCCTGCCCCTCACAGGGAAAGACACATGACCAAAGGTGTCAACTCCATCAGACTATACACTCAAAGGCAGTGACCCTGCCTGTCCTGTTTGCTGTTGTATCAAGTGCTTGGAACTTTATAGGTGCATAAGAAATACTTTTTAAATGAATGAATGAATTCACTCAAGGTCTATCTTACTCAAAATATCCATAGTAATTTACAGCCACCCTGAGTGAAAAACACTAATGGATATTACAGTGTACACACCAGAAGGCACCATGCATACACCCAGGACAACACATCTAAATGTAGGTGTGTGCAAATACCCAGCACAATAGCTAGGTTAGAGGTTCTCAGCTTTATAACACAGCACATTATAACTCCCTGGGGAGCATTAAAAAAAATCCCAATGTCCAGACCCCACCCTGAACCAACAAAATAGGAATCTCTCGGGAGAGGACTTGGGCATCAGCATTTTTGAACTATACACTCAAAGGTGTCTACACTCTCCAGGCGATTCCTGTCTACAGTAAGGTTGAGAATCACTGTCTAGAGGGATAGACTGTAAAATGTTGACGCAGGGGTTGTTACCAGGAACAGGGGTGGAGTGGCCTTTCGTTTGTAATAGTACAGTGAAGCACCAACTCTGGAACCAGGTTACTTGGGTCTGAACCCTGATGTCACCACTTACTACTGAGTCCAAACCAAAAAAACCAAACATGTTGCCGTTGAGTTGATTTTGACTCACAGAGACCTTATAGGACAGAGTAGAACTGCCCCACAGGGTTTCCAAGGAGTGCCTGGTGGATTCAAACTGCCAGCGTTTTGGTTAGCAGCCATACTGAGTAGTCTTTGCAAATCACCTCTCTTCATTTGAATTTCCTGTACGTAAAATGGGGATAATAATAGTTACAATAAAGCCTCACAGGGTTGGTGTGGAGACCAAATCAGTTAATAATATACATAAAGTGTTTAGAACAGTGCCTGGTACATAGTAAGTGCTATATAATTGCTATTGTTTCTGTCATATGAAATTTATTACAGAATGGATTAATTTTTGGATAAATTTTATAAGCAGAATTTTTTCCCTTTAAATTGTTATGAAAAAGCAAGAGCTTGGAGTCAGACCCTGGGCCAACTTAACATGTGATCTTGGACAAGTTATTTACTCCACGCCTCCAAATATGTCTTTTCATCTGTGTTGTTGTGTGCCTTCGAGTCGATTCCGACTCATGGCGACCTTATATGACAGAGTAAAACTGCCTCATAGGGTCTCCTAGGCTGTAATCTTTATGAGAGGAGATTGCTAAGTCTTTTCTTCTAAAGAGCGGCTGGTGGGTTCAAATTGCAGAGGGATACTTCAGTTAGCAGCCAAGCGCTTAACCATTGTGCTACCACCGGATGCCTTTCTTATCTGTAAATGAGATGAATATCTTTCTCCACCTCAAAGACTGTTTCAAGGAATAAACACCTCAGGGAGGTGTTTAACAAATGGTGGAAAAACCCCCAAATCCAGGAACCATGTTGCCATGATGCATTCTGGGACCAGGTGTGGTACTGTGGCTGTGCCCATCAGCTGAAAAAGAACAGACCAGGATGGGGTAACCCCACCCTGTCCTACTCACCTGGGTCCTTTTCCCCAGAGACCCCAGGGCCTAAGGACACAGAGCACCTTGCTTCTAAAACGATGGGCCCTGGGCCCTGGTAGGTCTCCCCTGAATCGGGTTTCCAAAAGACACCTCAGACCTCTACACTTTACTAAGCCACAGAACTGTGGACTGAGACCCTGCCCCTCCCTGAGCTCCCATTCTCTAGCTGCTACTTCCCTTCACCTCTCACAGAGCCTCTGTTCTCCTCACCAACCTCCCTCTCATCCCAGAAACCACAACTCCTTCTCTGGGTTCCTGTTCCTCTCCAGGAGCCCCAACTCTCCAAGTGAATCCACAAGCCCCCTTCAAGCTAATGAGTCTCCATGTCCCTTCACTGAGCTATAATCACCTCCCTAAACCCCCATTTCCTTCATGGGTCTCCCTTCTACACCCCTCCCCCTTTCCTGAGCCCCAGGGCCCATACCCTTCAATACTTTTCCTCTCCTTCTCAAGCCCCATTCTCATTGTTGAGCCCCAATCCCTTTTCACTGAATAATCCTCCAGCCCCCAGGCCCCTCGGCGCTCCTCCGGAGCCTCACCCTCTTACTGAGCCCAGCCCAGCCTGCCCCACCTGGACAGCCTCCCCACCAGCCACTGAACACATTCATTTTCTCCATGCAGGCGGCTCTGGGGCTGAACACAGGCTTCCCATTGGTTCCTCTGATGCCACCCCCTCTAACCGCCTCCACCCTGCTGGAGTGACCTTGCCAGAGCCTTCTCCCCTCCCCAAACACACACACAGTATCTCCTCCAAACAGACAACTGTGTGGCACCTACCTCCGGCCACCCTCTCACACCTCCAGTCCTTCGCCCACGCTCCTTCCTCCTCCAGGAGCTCCCTCATTTTTCTGCCAGGAACCCTAGCTAGCCTCCATTCTTTAAAGGCTTTCTCCTCTGAGAAGCTCACCTCCTCACCCTCATGGGGTCTTAACTGCTCCTCGCCCCCACTTCCAGCACCATACTGGATTGTCAGCTTGAGTGCAGCGTTGATGGTGTCTCCCTCACCGGCCAGGGAGGGTAGGGACAGTGTCGTCATCTCTGAGCATGGAGGGGGCTTATGCATGAGCCTTTACATTCAGCACAGAGGCTGCAGTTTTAGGGGACTGCTACCTGCTCTTGTCTGAGTCTTCCTGCCTCCTCTCTCGGATAGGGATGCCCTCAGACCAGGGGTTCCTCTGAGGCTCTTGAGGCCTGGGCCTTACTGGGTTGGGTTAGGAAGGGCAGGCCAGGTAGAGGCATCACTTGGTGTCCCCCTGAGCTTCAGCAGGGAGGGACACAGAAAAGCCACTTTCAGCAGAGCTTTAACATAAAATGGGTATATGGGAAAAACTGCTTCTTCAAGACCAGAAAGCCTGAGGGGGACACTTCTGGGTGGAGGGCAGCCAAGAGCTCAAGCCAAGAGCTCACCAAGGTAAGGGAATGGAAAATAGCACATCCTTCCAGGCCCACCAGAAATAGCCACAGGATTAGAATTGTCTTTTTTTCAAAGTTCACACAAGTTGGGAGGAAACACGGACCCAGCATGTGGGTTTCAGGGTGGAGAAAGGGGAAGGCAGAAAATGAAAAGTTGGGGTGACTTCTTGGGTCACACTCTGGGTTCTGCATAAGCAGACATGGGTGTTAGGGTAGAATGGGGGCTTGGAGGCAGAGGAGATCCAGGAGCTGAGGCAGAATGGAGACACACAAATAGGAGATACTTCAGTCCTAGTGGGAAAGGGGGGTTCCTCAAGGGTTCTTGGGCTTAGGATTAAACAAGTGTCTCACAGACAGGTATCCCTGAACCAGGGTAGAACTGTGGGGCCCAAAGGCTGGGGAGACATGGGACAAATGAAAGGATTAGAGGCAGAGACCTAGGGCCTGAGATGGAAAGGTAGTCTAGAACCAGGAGAGACCCAAGATCTGGCTTATAATGGCGGCTCATGGGGCAGAATAGGGGTCCTGGAGGCAAGCATCCCTGCACTTTGGAAAGAACGTATGGTCCAGGGGTAGAGGAGACCTGGGGACATAAAGAAGGGCTTATAGAAAGAGAGACCTAGGGTGAAATGGGGGGTGGGTAGGGGGCCCAGATGGCCCATATCTCAGGCAGAGGGCAAACTCAGAGGTAGGGGACCCGTGTAGACATTTCCACTTCTCCAGGGAACCAGTAGCTGGTGACAAATGTCAGCCGCGTCCCTTCCATTCCACCCACCCCCACTTGCCCCCTTTCACAAGACACAAGTTTTTGGTTTTTTTTTTTTTTTTTTTTGCTTTTTTTTCATTTCTTTTTAATACAAACTTGGATCTTTGGGTGTGTCCTGCCAACAGAAAACAACAACAACAACAGAAGAGAAAACCCAAAAGAGTGAAAAATAAGAAAGAAAAAAAAAAAAAGCTCCAGCAAGAGGTTCTTCTCCCTCCCCCCCCACCATGCGAAGTTGCACACCACGGGACCACAGCAGGTTTACAGAATGCAATATACAATCCACGATTTATAATAAAACAGTATATACAATAAATAGGATATTGTTCATTTTTGTCAAACGACCTGTAGATAAATTTCTCAGTGCATACTTGCAGGGGCTCTGGACACCTCGGGGCCCCGCTCGCAACCTCTTGCACACGCTCGCTCTCTCTCTCTCTTTTTTTTTTTTTGTCTTTTTCTAAAACTGTGTTTTGTTTTTAAGTTTTGTACATTTTTAAAAAGTATTTACAATTGCTGGTTTTGTGCAGAAAGGGCTCACCTTCGGCTTCTGCGTGGAGGAAATGGGCAGGGAGGGGTGTGGTGGGGGGAGATGGGGCACAGGGGGTGCAGGTGGGACAGGGTGGGAGGCAGAGGGGCAGGTGTTCCTGCCAGAGGACGATATGGACGCTGGGAGGGGTCTTGGTGTTGGTTTTCTGAAAGCTGCAAAGAAACACAAGAGAAGCGGCAGATGTTAGTGGAAGGTAGACACTGAGCTCTGAGAAAAGAGAGGATTGTGGGAGGAGCTGGTCCCATTGCTCCTTCTCCCAAAAAACTCCAAACTGGCCCCCATGTGACTTTGGGACTGCTTCCAGCCCTGTCTGAGCTCAGTTTCCCTATCTGTAAAACAGGTGTGTGTCCAAGCCCCTCATACCACTGAGAAGTGAAGGATGCACTAGGCGGGGAGTCGGGTTCCAGGCTGTGGAATTTGTTAAGAACTTGGGCTCTGGAGCCATACACAGTTGAGTTCAAATGCTGGCACCACCACTTACTAGCTCTATGTCCTTGGGCAAGTCATTGAACCCCTGTGAGCCTCAGCTTACTCACCTGTAAAATGAAGATAACCGAACTATCCCATAGGTTTGTTGGGAGAATTCGGTAGGTTAAGGACAGTAAACCCTGGCACATAATAAGGGCATAATAAATGATACTAATTACTATTTGTCATTATTGTTCCAGGGCCTGGGCCAGTCCCTAGCTCTCCAAGCCTCAGCTTCCTCATGTAACAATGAGCTTAGTGATTCCCCCAACCTAGGCTTTTCTGAGGGATGGCATAACGGGAAAGACAGCGCCTCAGCGCAGCACAGGTGTGAGCTGCTGCTTTAATTTCTTCTAAATTCCACCTTTTCCCAGCCCCCACCAGTGCCATTCTGTTCCTTGGAGAGGTGAGCTGATGAGGAAGTCTGTCTGAATGAAGGAATAAAGAAATTGCCCAACATAAAGCCATCTGTGTTTGGCTGAACCCTGCCTTCCTGAAACTCAGAAACTCCCAAGTCCCCAGTCCCTACAATCACCAGACACTTGAGGTCTGAAGTACCCCCTTTTCCTAGCTGCTCCTAATTGCGGGACCCTGGGGACCTGATTTCCCCATCCAGACCCTCAAACTTGGCTAGACCCTCTGAATTCACAACTCCGCTGGGGTGAGCAAGAAGGTGCCTGGAGGGACAAGGCTTGGCATGGTCATTCCCAAGACAGCCATTAGGCTGGCCTTTTCAGAGTTCTGTCCTCCTCTCAGAGCCCTGAGATTTACGCCTCCCACCCTTAGGGTGTGGCCATCCACCAGAATTAAGGGGCATGGGTCGGGGGGGGCGCTGCTAAAACTGCCCTCCAAGCCTCTTCAGCAAGCTCATCCATCCTCCCCCATACCTGCAGGGACCAGGCAGCAACAGAAAGCCTCTCCTCCCTTGTACTCTTTTCTTGGCTTCCCTTCCCAACAGGGCCACATTGAAATTCCGCTCAGCCTCGGCTGCTGTCTGCTGGGCAGTCAGTCCTGGGGACTTTTGTCCTGAGGCTGGACTTGCCAGGACTTTCCCAGGCCAGGGGAACCAGGTGGGCTCCTGCAGGCCCTGATCCTGGCACATCAGACCAGGCAGCAGACAGAGGCGTGAGAGGGAGGGCGAGAGCTGCATCTTTTGTTAAGCTGTCAGGTTTCCTGCACGTAAGGAGACGGAATATCACAGTAGTGGTAAGAGATGGGCCTGTTAGGGTGACAAATACATTACAACTGGGGTGACCAGCAGAAAAGCAGCTGTTGGGGCAGGGGGTACTTTGCCGGCGTGGGAGTCAGTTCCCCACACTTAAGAGTGGTATACAGGAACAGCTGCAGAGGTAAAAGGGGTATCCATTACGGGGGCAGGTCTTTTGTATCTGGGGTGACAGGTTCTGCTATAGGGTTAAGGGGCGTTCACCCGTAGGATGGCTTTACTGTGGTTGAAGAATAGCTGCCAAGCTAAGGAGGGAGCTCTGTTGGGGTGACAGGTATAGTGTATTGGGGTGACAATCGAGACAGAGATTTAGGAAGAGCTGCTTCAAATCACTGGGTAAGCCGACTGTGCCGAACCCCAGCCCCCCTGCTTCCCCAAGGGCCTCTGCACAAATCCCTGCTGCCCCCGCCCCCTCCAGCCCTTAGCCCCTGCCAGTGACCCTCTCCAAGCCAGGTCTCCATGGTGATCTCAGCCCAGCGGGTGGCTCCTGCCAGAACTGTTCCCGCGGTGCCCAGCGGCCAGGCAGCAGGGAGGCTTTCTCACCCTCTGCTAAGCCAGCCTGCCGTGGTCTCACCTTCCTCCTCCCACCACTCCCCCAGCTCCCATGACTTGGCCAGCCCCAGGCTCTGGCAGAATCTGGGGGCTGGGAACAAGGGAAGGGGATCCAAATCCAGGGGCTCTTTGGGTGCCAGGGAGGGGGAATGGTGCAGCTTTATAGAACCTTGACCTCACTAGGGTCAACTCTCTACAAAACAACCAATGCTCATGTGCCAGGCGGCCCAGTGCTGAGCACTGGGGACAAGTGGAGAACAAAATAGACCTCTTCCCTGCCTTCAGGGGCTCATAGACCAGAGGAGGCGGCAGACCCCAAACTAAGCTAATCACGATGCAGGGCAGTGGGGGCTGTGCCAAGGGAAGCCCTGGGGGCAGAGGGAGTACATAGGGAGCTCCTAACCAGCCTCGGCAAGGGGAGTAGCTCTTGAACTCAATGCTGAGCACAGTGCCCAGCACACAAGTAGGGGTCTAGAATGTGTGTTGATTGAATGACAGAGCAATGACTGATGCAAGTCTGATTAGCGTGTCACAGTCCAGCTCAGGTCTTGCATACCTCCAGGACGCCACCTTAGACCCCCTGTTGCCATAGCTACCGGTGCACTTGTCATTCCCTACCACCCTGCTCCTCCAGGGCAGAGATCTGTGTGTGGCACCTCCATATCCCCAATGCCAGCATAAACTGGTCCCCAGGACACCAGCCACTGTTTATAAGACGACCTTTTAAAAAAAACAAACTCACTGTCATCGAGTAAATTCTGACTCACGGCAACCCTACAGGATAGAGTAGAAGTGCCCCATAGGATTTCCAAGGCTGTAAATCTTTATGGAAGCAGACTGCCACATCTTTCTCCCGTGGAGCGGCTGGTGAGTTTGAACTGCCAACCTTTCAGTTAGCTGCCAAGCTCTTAACCACAGCATCACCAGAGCTCCCACACCACTGCAAAGCCACAAGTCACTGAGTTCTCATGCCCCGACAGCTTTACCATCTGAGGTGCCAGGGCATTAAGAGGTCTCTACCTGTCAGTGGGGGCTGGCACCAGGGGCACAGAGGGGTAGCTGAGTTGGGATTAAAAAAGAAGCATGCTCCCATGTATTCATTTAAGCAACCAGCAAACAAGTATTCACATTAACTGCCAGGCAATGAACTAAGGACTAGGAGATGCACTGAAGAGACAGTCTCTGCCCTTTAGGAGGAATGGTCTCAACATCAAACAAGGCAGTGGAGCAGAAGGCAAGGAGAATGCACTAGAATGAGAGACTGATGTGCTGTGTGACCTAGGGCAAGTCCCTTCCCTCTCTGGGCTTCAGTTTCTATGTCTGTAAAGAAAGGGGGTTGAACAGGTGATGGGAGAGACCTTCAGGCACTGAGATGGTGTCCCAAAGACGAAAGGGCTACAGGCAAACCACAGCTGCCCAAAGGCTGGTCTACCCCCTCCAACATTTTCAGGCAAAGCCAAGCTTGAGGGTCCCTTAAATGTAGAGAAGAAACTGCCTCCCTGGGGCTCAGACTACACCTGACAATGGAGACATCCCCAAGTAGGGTGGATCTGGAATTCTCTCAGGGATGAGGCTTCCAGTTGGGGATGGGGAGGCTGTAGGGTGTGGGATTTTCCCTCCACTCTGGGGAAGTTTTCAAAACCTGTGCCACCAGCAACCAAAGGTATACCTTAAACTCTGGCTCGGCTAGTCCTTCCCGCCTTAGGGATCTTCCCCCACCTGCCCGACTGCTGGGCATAAAAAAGGCCTAAAATACTTGCTAGTGGGGCCAAGTAGGGTTCACAGCCATGGTCATCTACTAACCTTGTGTGCCCTTGTGGACATCTCCCATCTCTCACCTGTCCTCGGAGGGGGCTACATGCTCCCCCACCACTCCCCACCGTCCTGGCTGGGAGATGCTGGGTAAAGACAGGCGTTGCTGATGGGTTGTGCTGGACATGCAACAAGTGGAGGCTGGGATAAGGGCAGGAACAGGGGAACTGGGCGGTCCCCAAGGGCCTTTCCTGGCTCTAACATTCCATGATTCACTGAGTGGGTGGCCGTGTGTCCTTGGCTAAGTCCCTTTCCTCTCTGTAAGCTGGGAGGGGCTGTTCTTGGAGAACTCCAAAAACCCAGTTAGCCCTGAGAATACGAATTTGTTTACTTACACACTGCTTCCCTGCCCCATTTTTAGGAGCGTATCCTGATGCTGGTTTGCACTTGACTACTAACTAAAAGGCTGGTGGTTTGAATGCACCCAGCAGCACCACAGAAGACCTGGTGATCTATTCTGTAAGATTATAGCCATTAAAAACCCTGTGGAGATCAGTTCTACTCTGAAACACATGAGGTCGCCATGAGTTGGAAATGACTCGAGGGCAACAGGTTTGGTTTGGCTTTGGGACTGAGAGAAATTATCCCATATTTACTCCCCAGTGCTCTATCTTTACCACCCCCCCCCCCCAATTCTCCCTACTCTACACACTCTTCCTTCTTCAACTGAAGAAAAAAACAAAATAACCCTGAAGTCTGAAATGTACATGGTATGGCATGTTGGGATACCAGTAGCAGGGAAATGGGATGTGGGACAGTGGGCAGAGCTGAGTAACCAGCCTAAAAAAGTTGATGGCGTGGTGAGGACATTCCCAGGAAGGGCTGTCATGGGTGCATAACAGGCAAGAGATTAATTAGGCCTGGGAAGGATCCTGGAATGCTTCTTGGAGGAGGTGATGTCTGAGTGAAAGACAAGAAATGACAGGTGGAAGATAGATGCAGGGCCGGAAAGGGCAACCCAGGCCAGGGAACAGCTAGAACAAAGGCACAGGACACATTCAGGAAAGAGCCCCTCGGAAAGCTTCCTCCTGATTCAACACATTCTCTGGCTGGTAAGGGAGGGTGTGAGGAGTGTGTGTGTGAAGGTCAGGGCCAAGAGGCTGGGTGCCATGATGGCAGCCTTGGCTACCTTGAATGCCATGTTAGGAAGCTGGCCTTTACTTTGTAGATAAGGAAGCTGGTGAAGGGAGGGATGCAATCGGAAGGTGTAAGACAATTGAGCCACAGGATGAGACGTGTTTCAATCGACTCATTCAGTAAATATTTCGGAGGTGCCAGACACTGTGCACCCAAAGATGCTGAAGAAAAAGCACTTTGGTGGCCACAGCAGGGAGAATAGACCCAAGGGAGCAGGTGTAGACGGTGGTTGCACTGACACAGTTTGCTGAGTCAGGGAAAACAGCCCCTGAAGCCTCAAGTCTGTTCATTTACTGCCTCTGGGAAGTTTCTGCTGCCTGTTCTACTCACATGGTTCAAGGGGATGATCCTTGATGTGTCTCGTGAGGATGTTTCAGCCCCTCACCTGGAGAGTGATGCCCACAGGGAGGTTTTTAACGAACACCTGTTTATAGGCTGCAAGCTCCACAAGGGCAGGGCTCTGCCTATCTTGTTCAGTGGCAGCCCCAGCACTGATACAACGCCTGGCTGACCAGCTGGCTGGTTCATCAACACTGAAGACAAATTTAACCTACTTTCCTCTGCCCTCTAGCACAGAGGGCACTATGGCATCAAAGGTTATGACAAAGACGGCAAATCTGCAGGGGAAAATCATGACTTATTACAAAGTCCCAAGGAGATATTTTTCAGCTGATCTGTACCAGGAAGGAGGGCTGGTGAGGATCACCAAGTAGACAGGGTTTCTAGCTGACCTAAGTCATTTATGAATCTGGGTGCTGTTGCCTATCAGGGTGGGGCCTATGACTCACCTTTTCCCTGGGCCCCCCAGGGACAACTCAGCCCAGTTGCTAAGACTAGGTGGTATTTCAAAGCTTCCCTCCAAAGGCTCCAACCACACACTAGAATACAAGATCCTTCCTAGCCAGGAAGCAGGGAGGACATGTGAAGGAGACCTGGCTACACAGTCCTAAGCAGAAGGAAAGAGTTGGAGGTGCGTGACTCAAACTGTGCGTAGAGGCCACAGAATTCAGTGTGTGGGGAGGTATTTACCCACCTGATTAAGTACATACTATGTACCAGGGGGAGTTCCTGGGTAGTACAAATGGTTAACTCACTCAGTGGCTAACCAAAAGTTGGAGGTTCAAGTCTACCCAGACGCAGCTCGGAAGAAAAGCCTGGCGATCTACTACTGAAAACCAGCCACTGAAAACCCTATGGGGCACAGTTCTACTCTGACATACCTGGTGTCACCATGAGTCAGAATTGGCTCAATGGCAACTGGTTTGTATGTGCCAGGAACTAGGTAAGCACTTCACGTATAATCTCATTTAATTCTCACAAGAGATGCAGAGAGGTGAAGTGACTAACCAGATCACGTAGCTGGTAAGGGATGGAACCAGTCTGTGCACAAAGGCCTGTCTCCATCCACAGGTAAACTGCTAGCGGCTACCCTCATTTCATGCCCTGTTCCCTTGGGTTCTTCCGAGTTCACACGGATGTGGGGAGATGGGAGAGGAGGAGCATGAGAGGGCATGTTCAGAGAGATTACACTTCCAGGAAATGAGGGCTCAGCACAAGAAGGCCTGGCCTGTAAATGGCTGTGGGGGAGGCAAGAGATAGGATCTAGGGGAGGACGACCTTGCAGAGAGCTGGGTAGAGATGCCCAGAAGAGGCAGGGCAGGAATGGCTGACCCCTGACGTGAGGGCCTCTTGCTCAGAGCCAGAGGCAAGATCGAGTGACTTCTTGAGGTTTCAAGATGTGGAGACAAAGCCCAGAGCAGCCGGGGCCTGGCCCAGGTCTGGGCATGCCCGCTGACCCCGGCTGGATGGTGGCCTTGGAAGCTGCTTCCTGCCCCTTTCAGGCCCCAGCTGGCGTAACCTTGGAGGACCTGTGACATTTCTCCCGGCCTTGAGTTCAGGCCAGAGAGGGAGTGGGGAGGGGAAAGGCCCTCAAAATTCCTCAACACCTTGAAGGACCCTTCCTAACCTCTCACCACTGTCCCCAGGGTCTGGTCAGGCTGATCTTCAGCCCATAAGGCTGCCCAATGAGGAGCCAGCCTGTCTGGCTCTGTTTTCCATCTAGGAGGCTGGGGAAGATGTCTGAACTGGCCCACGGCCCACCTCCCACCGCGTTCCCTCTCCTGACTCCTATCCTTCCCTGTCCCATCAGCCTTGGCTCTTAGGACCAGCCGGGTCCCAGATTCCCCACTCTGGCCCCTCCGAGTTTTCATCTACTCTTTCATACTGGGGTATAACCTGCCTGGAATGCCCTTCCCCCCAGTCTTTGTGTGTCCAAATCTTGCCTATTCTTCAAAGTTGAGCTCAAATGCGGCTTCTTCCACAGAAACTCAAAATCCATTTAAAATGTCAGACCCAGAAAGACTTTCAGGGATCCTTCAATCCAACCCCTCATTTTGCAGATGGAGAGTCAGGTGGTTGCAGGTGGAGAAAGCCAGCAGAATGGGAGAATACCCAGGGTATGGAGGGAGCAGTACAGGGTTCCAATCTTGGCTAAGTGTCAGCCAGCTCCACAGCAGCACCTGTTTCCTCAGCTCTGTGTTGGGTGGGGAGCACATCCACCCCCAAGACTGTGGTACAGTCAGTGAAGCAGTGCTACATAAAGGGCCTGGAACAAATGTGTGTCCCTTTTCTCACTAAGGTGGGAGGGAGATGGCTTCTGACCCCAACACCCACCTTCCTGGGCACAATCTTTGTTTCTCCCTGTTTCTGGGCACCTGTCACTTCCTACTAGGTATTTTCAAGTTGGAGGACCTGTGACATTTCTCCTGGCCTTGAGTCCAGGCTTCCTGGGGTGGATGCTGAACTCAGAACAGGGGCTGCGTCTGTTTCGTCACCCCGGTGCCTGGTACTGGGGCAGGCATGGAGGGGCTCATGAGGTGAGGCCGAGCTGAATTACTACTTCTCCAGTGCCCGGTGTCCACATTGCTCACCGTCTGTTGATGAATGGGCATGTTATTGCCCTCTGTTGACAGTGTGATGCCTTTAATTAACGCCTTTCTCTTTGCCACTCTCCTTCTCTACATCCCCAACTCTTCCTCACTCCTACAGATTTTAATCAATCCTTGGCGCAATCCCAGCTGTGTGTCATCTTAGAAAAAGATGGAGACAGCTCTACCACCACCTTGGTCCAAGCTACCATCGTTGCTTGCCTGGCTCTGCAGCTGGTCTCCCTACTTCAGTGCTTGTCCTGCTCCAATGTGACCCACAGCATTCCAGTTGAAAACCCTTCAATGGTTTCCTATTTGTCTTGGAATAAAGTCTGAACTCCTTCCAATGCCCTGCATGATCGAGCCCTGCTTACCTCGCCCCAGCACTCGGCATTACTGACTTCCCATCAGTTCTTCAAAGCTCATCTCCTTCCTGCCCCAGGACTTTACACACTGCTGTTCCCTCTGCCCACAACGCTCTTTCTACTCCCTGTCTAGCTGACACCCACTCATTCTTCAGGCCTGAGCTTCAAGGTCTGGTCAGCCTGTTGTAGGCTCTCATGGCCTCCTATCTTTTTCTCTCTTGCACAGTTCTCTCTATGGTTATCTTTACCAAATGCTTTGTGTCATTCTGTTTACTGTCTCTCCCTCTAGATTAAAAGCCCCCTGAGGGCCAAGGCCTTGTTTGTGGTGTTCCCTGCGGTGCCCCCAATGCCTGATGTGTAAAAGGTGCTAGACAGATGTCTCTGGAACAACCAAACGCGTTGGTTTGAGGATAGTGCCGTCAACTCACAGCCCTGAGAGGGGAGCAGGGCCAGAATGTGGGGCTGGATGGCGTCCCAGTTCCTCCTGCGTTCAGGCCTCATTGGGTGGTTCCATTATGTATTTCACTGAGCTGTGACCTGCCTGAACACCCAGCCCCCACACCCGTCCATTTTCCCATCCAGATCATGGGAGGAACAGTTTTTGGATTATTTCACATTTCTGGATTATCCATGAGACATCTCCCCTCTAGTGAGAAAGATCAAGAGTTTGACATTTTAAACCCTAAGCAGCTTCTCTCTGGCCTGCTTCAGATCTGTGGCTGTACAGTTTACAATGAGACACATGGGGAATGGAAGGCCATTTTAATCTTGGCCTGGCTTCATTAGCAGGGAAAATATACTGCGCCCCCCTCCCCCCTGCAAAAAAGTTTGATCCATTGTCTATGCCAAGCAGAGTTGCTGGGACCAAAGAGATGAACTAAGTCAATTTCCTTGAACAGATGAAGAAACTGAGGTCCAGTGAGGGGCAAAGGCTTGGCCAAGGGCATGTACTAAGTTGGTGGCCAACTGGGATATAGTCCTACTCCAGGCCTCCTGACTCCCAAGTGCTGTCCCTTGCCCCCTTCAGGCACCAGGGGAGCTGGGGCCAGGCAGAGAGGGGTAATAAGTTTCCATTGCTGATGACTCCAGGACCCTGAGTCACCCTGGCTTCAAATAGCCTCCCCAGAGCAGGGACGGGGCTTTCCAGGAGCCTTGCTACTGCCTTGGACTTCTCCAGGAAGAGAGGCTCTCAGGAGGCTGCAGTGGCAGCAGAGTGGAGGGTATGGGATTCAGACATGCCCCTAGCCCACCCTACTACCACCTACCACATCTGGGCCAATTTTGTGACAGGTCTGTTATCCAAAAGTGAGATCTGATGGGCCAGTTGTGACTGTATTTCTGGAGTAGGTTGTTCTTCAAGGAAACAAATTCCTCAGACCCTGTCCCCTTTTTACTGTTTTGGGGGCATTTCTGTCTCTTATTTTCCTTTCTGTAGATACCAAAGCTTGAGAATACTAAAACTGTGACCTCAGCTAATGAGGTCACAGGGCCTGACACAAACAGTATCTAAAACTGGACTCTCGGAAAGCACTAGGCCTTAGGAGAGTGACCGGCTTTTTCTAGGGCTGAAACAACCTGCCTGGGGATAGAGTACTGACTGCAGGCTTCCAGGGATGGCAGGATCCCAGCACCGCTTCTCCATTTTTGGATCCTTACCTGGCATGCCCCTGTATACCCTGAGCCTACCTCAGGTCAAAGACGTTGAATCATAGCCTCCAGGGGTGACCTGGAAGACTAGAAAAGGGTACTTTGAGCCATTCTGTAAAGCCCTTTGCATAGTGTGGCTAAGCCATATTGGCCACACCCTCGGCCTGACGCTCGCCACAAAAGGCACCATGAAATAAACGAAGCACCTGGGGAAATGAGGGTACCCGAAAGCGTCAGTAAAACACTAGGTCAAACCCTGATAAGGCCACTGGATAGGCCTTAGAGGGGTGATCACCTTGTTCAACCTGCTTCTCCCTTCTCTGGTCTCACACAGGGGGATGCAAATGTCCTCCCTTGCAAGAGGTCAAGTGGTGAGTGAGTGCTTCCTGGAGTTCAGGTGGCCGCTTCCCAGGACCTAGCATGGATGAGGAAACTAAATGCTTGTGACTCAAAGGAGGTGGCCCCATCCAGTCTGTAGTCCTCTGGCCATTTCAATAACAGGATCCCTTGAAATGCCCAAGCCCCCTGCTGGGTTTTCTACCCAGGTTCCCCATCTGCTCCAGACTCCTACCTGGATTTTTACTCCCTGTTATCAGGCCCCAGTCTTCTCTTCCCCCTCCCAATCTTATTTTTTAATGCTGCAATTTCTCCCACTCATCTCTATACCTCTTCCCCTTGCCCAAGCTCTAATGTCCTCACCCCTCAGCCCCCCAGGACCACCTCCCCCAAGCCTCTGCCCACTGCACCTGCATCCCCAGACTCACCCAGGAACAAAACCTCACGGTCCAGTCGGCACTTCAGTTGGCACTACAGGGAGGTGACGGTGAATGTGTCCTCGGGGTGAGGTTCTGCCATAGGCCCCAGGAAGCCGCTCTTGGGGCCCCCGCCCAGACCAGGATGCGCATGCGGCATAAAGCCTGGATACCTGTAGGCGGTGTCCTGCAGGGGCAGCAGCGAGTCCCTTGGCACAGGAGACAGGGTCAAGTCACTAAGGAGCGGGCAGCCATAGCCTGCAGCGGCTGCAGCAGGGCCACGGTGTGCGCCGGGTGGCCGGGCCATCTCCAGTGGCTCCTTGTCGGCCTTAGGCGTGGCCGGTGGGCTGGCCAGGTGTGGGGCACTGAGGCACACGGCCTCCGTCCTGCCCAGGAAGTCAGCCAGCAGCCCTGTGCCCACCTTGCCCTCATAGGGTGGGCTGCGGGCAGCTGAGCCCGGTGGGTACCAATAGGCTGTGCCCTTGCAGCTGGGGGAGTCGTAGTGGGGCTGGCCCAGTGGCAGGTCCCGGCAGCTTAGGTGGGCCTGGGCTGCGGCTGCATGGCCCAGGCTGGCCCCCTGGAGCCCATGCTTGAGGGGCTCGCAGGCGGCCAGCTTCGTGGGTGGCGGCCGCAGCTCCTCCTTGAAGCCAAGTGTGGGGGAGCAAGTGGGTGAGTATGCCTTTTGCAGGCCAGCATCAAACACTGTGGGCGGGTGGGCCAGTGGCGGGAAGTGCTTGCCGTCCAGCTCAGGCGCACCCAGGCTGGGCGAGTCGCAGTGGAAGCCTTGGCCAAAGGTGCCATCAGAAGGCGTGGATGGGTTCATGGAGTAGGGTCCCATGAAGTCACAGGGGTCTCGTTCACCCACACTGAAGGCCCTTGACTGTGAGGGCAGCGGTGACATGCTGCTGTCCCCACTGTAGTAGTCCAGGCCAAGGTCTGGGCTGTCCTGGAACAGCGGGTTGACAGGCTGTGGCTTGGGGATGAACTTGGCTTTGGCAGCTGCACCACCCCGCTCCTTCTTGGCTGAGCAGGCCCCGCCACCCCGTCCACCCCTTGGCTGCCGGGGTCCAGTGCTCCGTTTGGATGGGTAGCCTGAGGCAGCAGCCGAAGCAGAGGATGGGAAGCCCAGGTGTGAGGCCTCAAACAGGTCCACCTTCTTCCGCCGTCCTCGGCCTGGCTTGGAGCTGCTCTGGAAGAGGACGCTCTGGTTCCAGTTGTAGCCTGGGGCAGATGATGCCTCGTTCCAGTCCATCATCAGTTTCTCCAGGCTGGACAGGCTGGACTGGCCCTCACTGCTTGAGGCCTCACTGTTGGCACGCCGAAAGCCACTGCTGCCGACTGGCTGATTGAACTGGGTGCTGTCAGAGGACGACTCGGAGAAGGTCTCCGACACAGCTGTCTGCTGCTTTACCTTCTGTGGCGTGTAGTTGGAGATGTCCAGAATTACGTTGGGCTCGCTGACGTGGCAGTCGAAACCAGGATTGTAGAGCTGACTGAAGGCCTCCGAGGCCCAGTCCAGGCCTCCATAGCCCTGCCGGAAAGGCCACTGAGAAGCCCCCGCAAACTGCCGACAGTTCTCGGGCGAGGGCTGGAAGGAGGAGGAAGAGGAGGAGGCAGCGGAGGCGGCGGAGGTGGCAGAGGCTGTGGTGCCCTTAGGCACCATGTAGCCACCGGGTGAGACAGTGCTGGCCCGGCTGTCACAGCGCAAGGGAGTGGGAGCTGAACCGGAAAAGGGGGCTCCCTCAGAGCTGTTGAAGAAGGAAGCCTTGCTGGGTGGCAGGCAGGGGCCACCGGTGGGCGGTGGGGCATAGCCGGCACTGTGGGCGCTGCTGGGTGAGGCAGGAAGGCTGTTGCCACTACCATAGGCAAAGCTACAGTCCTTGCTATTGGCACAGTCCTGGCCCGTAAAGGGCTTAGCTGGGGCAAACACACTTTGACCAGCCCCGTAGCCACCATACTGGGGGGGGTATGTGTTGGTGGGCGGGTGGGTAGTAGGTGAGCGGGCCACAGCTGAAGGCGGGGGAGCCAGCTTCGGGAAGGTCTCGGCTGCCCGGCAGTCAGAAGCTGCTGGGGTTATCCCATAGCTTGATGCCCGCCCTGGCGGGAAGGTCTGGCGAGTGGGCAGGACAGGCTGGAAGGGCGGGTCCGCCCCAGCCCCACTGCTGCCTACTGCCACTGGGCTAGCCTTGGTTCCCCGGCTGGGGAAAGTGGCCAGGCCACGCTGGGCAGGCAAGGCGCTGGTGGGGGGACCTGCATAGGTGCCTGATGCCTTCCGGGACTCCGGGCGCGAGGCTGAGAGAGCGAAGTCCAAGAGGTCGGACGAGTCATCCGAGTCAAGCAGTGAGCGGAAGTAGCCGGTGAAGAGGTTTTGGCGCTCCTGGCTGAGTTCATTCTGGCCCGAGGGTGCACCTGTGCTGTAGTAGCTGCTCCGGCCTGATGCCCCACTCTCCAGCCCAGTGGAGGCAAAGGCTCGGGCCTCAGTCCCCTGGAACCCGCAGTTTCGGCCAGCCTGCCCACCTGGGTGCCCATGGTGAGGAGCCCAGCCACCACCCTTGTCCCCGGCCCACTCAGCGCCCACCTCCCCAAAGCCTGGGCCACTGGGCACCTGTTCTGGGAACAGAGTCCCGTTCTTCCGGGACCGTCTCTTGCGCTTGGGTTTCCCAGTTGTGGCATCCACCTCCCCTCGGCCCCGTTTGCGGGGGTGTCCTAACTCAGTGAGGCCGGGGCCCCCGACCCCAGCAGGTGCCACTGCCACCACTTTCTTTTTCTTGCCGATGCCCTCAAAGAAGTCACTGAAGGAGCATCGGGCTCCCTTGGCTGCATGGCCCCCACCTCGGCCACCAAAACCGCCGGCTTTGCCACCCCGCCGCCGGAAACCCTGCACACGATGCAGGAAGTGTGAGATGCTCTGGGTGTCTGGTGCCTGGTGCACTGACTCAGGCTCACTGGGCGTCCAGCAGCGAGGCGGTGAGCAGCGCCCAGCACACTGGCTCTGGCGGTTCAGGAAGGCCAGCTTCGCGAGGACATCAGAGTACTCGGCCTTGCTGTCGTTGGCATCTGCTGCATAGGACGGCTGGGGAGACGCCAGCTTCTGCTTCCGCCGCCGCCGTTTCTTCACCTCTGGCATGGCCATGGTGGCCGCTGTCACGGTGGCCGCCTCAGCTGCCACTACTACTGGCTCCTTGGGCTTGCCGGGACCCAGCAGCAGGTTCTTGGGTGGGCGGCCGCGCTTACGCTTGAGGATAATGGGCATCTCACCAGGTGGGAAGACTACCACCACATTCCGCCCATTGTTCTTCATCTTCAGCAGTGGGGTGGGCTCTGCAGACACACGCAGGCCCAGCTCCTTGCCTTCCACACTCAGACTGCTGCTCAAGGAGGACACCTTGTACGTGGTCTTGTTCCGCCGACCCAATGATACAGGGATTTTAGCCATCTTCACCACCATTCGCCGCACACCCCGGCACTTGTTTTTGCGAGGAGGGACCACCGGGGGATGGGAAGATTCCTGCTCCAGCTCTGGGACCAGGCCTGGCCCTGGCAGGGAAGGAGGTGGTGGTGGAGGGGGTTCGGCCAGGGCGGCTACCAGCCCTGTGGGCATAGGCAGGGGCAGCAGGCGGCCCTCAGGTCCAGCGTCTGCCTTGCGCCCCCGTCCGGCCTTCCGCCGGCGACACAGGATCTTTGGCCTATCAGTGCGCCGCAAGGCATACTTGGGGTGACCCTCAGGCCCAGGAGGGCCGTGGGGTGAGCACAAGTCCAGGCGCAAGGGCTCGGCCAGTGGGCAGGGTCCCAAGGTCTGCTGGGGCTCCAGACGGCGGCCTGAGACGTCAAGCAACTTGGGCAGGGGGTCAAGCGCCTGGGGATCGAGCAGTTGTGACTCTAGGGAGTCAGGCAGGCTATCCAGAGCCTGCAGAGCCAGGCCCGGCAGCCCCAGAGGATCAGCAAGAGGTTGCAGGGGTGGCAGCTCCAAAGCTTCCCCAAGCGGCTCTAGGGCCTGTGGGTCCAGGAAGTGGGGCTGGGGGTCCAGGAGCTGAGGCTCTGGCTCAGGTGATGGTGGCTCAAGGGCCTGGGCCTCTAGCAGCTGGGCCTCAGGGCAAGTAAGGGAGGCCAGCTCACTAAGGATGTCAGCATCAGCGAGCTCTGAGTAATCAGGCCCGTCTGGCTCAGGCTCTGGGGGCAGACCAGTGGCCACCGCTGTGGCTCCAGGGCTATGGCCTTGGCCAGGCTGGGGGCTGTCCCTAGGCTCTGGCTCAGGCTCATAGAGGGGGTGGCTGGGTCGCTCAGACTTGGGGTGGGGGGCGGCCCGCTCCTCGGGGCTGCGGATGCTGTTGGCCAGGCTGGGTGAGGAGAAGAAGCTGTACTGTAGGTCGCCGGGTGGCGGGGCGGGTGGGCGGCTGAGCCGGAGACCACCACAGTCCAAGTGCACGCCACTGTGCTGCAGGTCCTGGGAGAGCCGAGTCAGGTCCTTCATGATGTCAATCAGCTGTACCACTGGACGTAGGTTCACCCGCCCGTTGTCCCAACGGTGTCGGGAGTGGGAGCTGCTGCTGTCTCCGGCAGGTGTGGGGCAGCGGGCCTGTGAGATGGGACGGGCCGCACGCGGGGGCAGTGGGTCGTCCCCCTTGGGAAGGACTGGTGGGCGCCGGGTGCTGGGGTCCCGGCGTGGGGGTGGGCGTGGATTCTCGGAGAAGGTATGGGCGAAGGCCTTGTCAGGTGGGCTGGCAGGGGGCCGGGTGGGAAGCAAGGGCCGGGGGGTGGGGGGGCCGCCGGGGTAGTACTTGGGCTCCCGGAGGTAGTCAGGAGAGCTGCACACGGCACTGGAAGTCACCACCAGGCCCTGGGGCTTCACACGCATCCTGACCTTGTCCTCCGCGGGCCGCCGGGCGGGGCCGGGGCTGACATGAGGGTGCGAGAAGCCGGGACCAGGACCTGCTGGGCAGGATGGGCAGGAGGTCCCTCACTGAACACCCAAGTCCATCAGCTTCCCATATCCTCATTGAGCCCCTGTCCCCCCAACAAGGTTTTATTCCCTTTACCAAGCTCCAGTCCCCTCCTTAAGCCCAACCCCCTTGTTGAGCCCTTGCCTTTCCCAAACCACCACCTGCTCAATGAACCCCTCACCAGTCCCAGTTCCACTTATTCACAGTTCTCCCTCTTCTAGACCTCGAGCATCTCTGGGCTCAGGGAGAACAGGAACCCCGCGTTGAGAAGGAAACTCCTCAGCAGGGCAGGGTGACCGCTCCAGATCAAACTCTGAGAGGACTCTGCCTCTGCTAGAGGGCCAGGAAGCCCTATTAAGGGACATGGCCTCCCTCTTCCTTGTCTCCATCTCCAGGACTCCAGGAGCACCCAAGCTACTCACCCTCGGCTCTGCCGCCTGGGCTGTCACACTGGAGATCTCTGTGGGCAACAAGACAGGCAACAGAAGTCTAAATACCTCAAATGGTCTGGTGGCCATAGGGCTACCCCACCCACGTGCCCAGTTGCCCGGCCTCCTTCAGGTACCACCCCCAGCTTCCTCTGTGCTCCCCCTAGTATGCACACCTGGCTGACCTGGAAGAGAGGGGGCCCCCAGGCCTGGGGGCTCTGCCAGTCGTTGGCTGTCAGCTGGGGGTGCTGTGGAGCAGCTTTGGCCTGAGCCCAGGCCTCGGGGAGTGGACAGCACCTGGAAAGGACCATGACAGCTCAGGTTTAGTGTGTACCTACTGTGTGCCACACATTGGGGTGGAAGCTGTCCAGGCATCATTTAATTAATTCTTCATACCAATCCTGTGAGGTAGGGGCTATTAATAACCTCATTTTGCAGATGAGGAAATGGAGGCTCAGAGATGAAATAATATCATTTATTCACACACTCACTATTTATGGAGGGTCTACTTTGCAGAAGATCTAGGTAGACAGACTTTTATCAGATAATCATAAATGATTTAATTATTGATGGGATAAGAGCTGCAAAGAAAAAGTGAAGAGGGCCCGAGGTCAGCGATCTAATAATCACACCAGGGATCAACAATACAAGCTCATACTTTGGGGGCACTAGCATTTTATATAGATTATCTCATCTAATCCCACCTGTAAACCTGAGATCAATATGATTATCACCCCTATTTTTACAGATGAGGAAAACATCTACTGCAAGTTGGTAAGTACCAAGAGGGCAAGGATTTCTTTCTCATTCGCTGCTGTATCTCCAAACACCCAGAACAGTACACAGCTCACAGGGGTGCTTCAAAAATAGTTGATGGATGGATGGGTGGATGGATGGATGCAATGGATGGATGGATGGGATGGATGGATGGATGAGATGGATGGATGGATGGGATGGATGGATGGGATGGATGGATGGATGGACAGAAGACGGTCAGAGCAATTAGACTTGCCTCGTCCTGCGAAGACTTACTTCTTTCCAGACCCAAAAGTGTAACCCAAGAAGGATGCTGAGGGAGGGAGTGAGATAAGAATATGGAAAGGGATACTCTAACCCCTCTTCCACCTTCAACAGAAAGGCTCTAAGCCACCATCCCACCCTCAGCCTTGGTCTGGCCCTTCTCAGAGCCCTCTCTATTTTACCTTCATAGCACTTACCACCACTGTAATCAGTTACTCATGTGACTGGTTGTTTAGTGTGTCTCCCTCTGGGGTGTGGGCTCTTCAGTACCAGGGATCACGTCTGTCTTGCTTCCTGTTGTATCCCTTGGCCCCAGTACAGGGCCTGGACTATGGATGCTCCATAAATATCTACCAACTGACTCCCTGAGCTGATCAGGGCAGACCTGGGGTTTAGGCCCAGGCAAGTCTGACTCCCAAGGGAACCTGGGCACTCAGAGCCCTGGCTATTCCCAGGAGTTGGGATCTCGGGGAGTTGGGAGCTGAATGGGCCATGACCACCATGAAGGTATTAAAGGCTGACTCCAACCACTGCCTAGTGCTTGGCCGTGGCCAGACCCCTACGGCCTACCCCTCACAGACACACGTAGACTCTCTCCAGCTGCCATCCTGGCCAGTGTCATTACTCCACAGGAAAGCTTTGGGGCTGACTTGGGGACAGGATGGTGGAAGGGGACACTCCTCCGTTCCCCTTCGGTGGGCAGCAGTTTGCCAACTACAAAGCACCTCCACATATACGACCCACTGAATCTTCACAGCAACCCAGGAGGCATGGGTTATTATCCCCATGTTACAGAGAAAACCGGCTCAGAGCTGTTGTGTAACTTGCCTGAAGTCACATAGCTGCTAGGTAGCAGGATTCCTAATTCTGTCCTAAGTCCAAAGCCTCCTTCTACTCCCAGTTCCTGCAACTCTCCTTCAGTTACTCCTGAAAATGTTCCTTCTAGAGCTATGGTCTAATTTAAGGCTGGGAGGAACCTTAAAATCATCTAACCCACTGGCTTCCAAACTCTGGGCTGGGGTGGGGGGGTAGTTTGGGGGGAGCTGTGTAACATTCCAGATACCCAGGCCCTAGTCCAGGGGAGTGTGACTCATAGATCTGAATAGACATCTGGGGATCTGTATTTTTAGTTGGCTACCCCGGTGGGGACATTGTTCTAGTGCCATTTTGTGCCCCTCCCATTTTACAGATGAGGAAACTGAGACCAGAAGAAGGAAAGAGACTTTGACCAAGGCCACAGAATGGCATGGGAGGGGCTCTTCTGTTGCTCATCCAGGTGAAGCAGCTTTCTGTCCACTATCCCTTCCCTAGCTTCAGGGTCCAGGTTCGGCTCTTCCTCATCCCACCTACTCATTCATTCAGATTCTGCTCTCTCCCATGCCTGGCTGTGGACTGTGGACTGCCTCCCTCCCCTCAAGGGCCAGGCTCTCAGTGCTCTAAGAACTTCACTCCTGCTCTTGTAGGAAGGACCTCACAAAGAAGGGAAGGGGCTCAGACTGTGGAATCTCCCAGTCTGATTTCTAACAGTATGGGTGACCCATGGCTCTTGAGGCCCTCTTGGAGATGCCCACCAGAGGCTACCATCCCCCTTTATCGAGGGTGGGGCTCATCAAGCCTCCCCCTTCTGAGACATCGCACTTGGGGCCTGAGGGTGTGATCTTGGCAGAAAGGAAAAACTTCCTTTCCAGTGGGTGCTTCTGCTCCACCCACTCGTGAAGACCTTTGGGCATGTCCTCAGGCCAGATCTGGCTGTCTACTGCTCTCTATTTCAGCCTCCAGGATCTGAGGGAGAGCAGTTGGCTCCCCTCCTCACCACAACCCAGCAGCCATACTCTTGGCCCCCTCCCTGATCTGTGAACCAAGTCAAAAGGGCCCTTCTGTCCGTCTCTGTCTGCTTCTGGGTCAGTATGTCTGAACCTGCCCATGGGGACACCAGCTGGCTGGCAGGGGGCTGGGGGCCCCAACCTGCTGTGCACAGTGCCGGGAAGCGCCAGCCCACATCCTTGAGTCCCCAGCCCCACCCTCCCCACTGCGGCTGTGACCACCCCACCCCTTCCCCAGCTGCCTCCCCTCCCCCACCCACAGCCTCCCCAGGGGAGCCTGGCTGCCAGCCCCAGCTCTCACTTCCGGCCTCATGACCCTCTCTCCAGCCTGCACACTCCTCCCCCCACACCATTTCCCTCCCAGCCTGGAGTGAAGTCCCAGGGATGTCCTCAAATGGAAAACACTGCATCAAAGGGGCTCTTACTGCTGCTGTTAGACCTTCCCCATCACTTCCCCTCCTCAGATCTGTGCCCCTCTAGGACTTGCTCACCACCCTTCCCAGTCTCTTCTCCTGCAACCCTTCACCCACTCAACCTGATTCCAGCCTAGTGTCATAATTTTTAAAAATGGTGAAAATAATAATGGCAGCTGCCACTTATTTAGTATTTAAACAGAGACACAGAGAGGTTAAGTTATGAACTTAAGGACAAACAGCCATGACATGGAAGAGGTGGAGTCTGAATTTAGGTTTGTTGGGCTCCTTTAAACCAAACCGCCTTGTTGCCCAGAGTCAACCGTCTCCTCTGCAGCCTACTCCAACTGTCCTAGTCCTACTAGTTTTAATTTTTGACTTCTAATTTATCCCCCTCCCAGGTTCTAGCCAGCCCCTCCTACTGCGGCCATCAGATGCGCTACCCTCCCTTGCCACTAGGTGTCCCCTTGGAGCCATCGATGCCCCCAAGGGGAGCTAGCCCCGCCCCACCCCCTGGAGCTATCAGTGCCCCCCCCCCAGCACAGCACACCCCACCCTACCCTACCCCTGTCCACACAGAGCTCCTTTGTGCAGCCCTCGCCCACCCCCTTCCTCCCCAGAGCAGGGCACCTGGCAAGCAGGTCTGCCCCAGCCCCACCCCCTGCCAGCCCCCTGCCCTGGGTGCCAGGTGTGCGGGCGCCGCCAGCTCTGGCTGGACCCGAGGGTCACCCTGCCGGGCGGCCCTCCCTTCCTCCCTCCGAGGTCACCCAGGGACTGCTTCCCGTCCTGCTCCGCCCCCATCCCCTCCTGGCCTTGGCCCTTCCAGACTCTGGTCCTTGTCTTTCCTTCGGTCTCCCTAAGGATTCCCCTCCTCCAGCCCCACCAGGCCCTTCCCTCAGCCTCTCACCCCCGCCCACCTCCTTCCCCTGAGAGCTCCTTGTTCCGCACCCCCCTCCTCGCCCAGGTCTGAAGGACTCCTCCTCTTGGAAAGTTGCTGCTGGAAAGGAAGTGACTTCAGCGATTTGGCCACAAGGCTGGGCACTGCTGAGCCCAGCTCAGCTAAAGACTCACCCAGCCTACCCCCAAAGCACAAATGGAGCTGCGTGCACACACCGCCCCCAGTGTGCACCCAGGACCCTGAACACACACCCACTGGACACACAGATCCCTGTGTATACACATCGTACCATCCCAGTGTACCTACACACCACCCCAGTGTATTCAGATTCTTGTCTACACACATCTCTCAAGTGTATACGAGCTCCTTGCACACATACACCATCCAGTATGCAATACACAACATGCCAGTATTCACACACCTGTTCAGTATACACCTTGAATGTGCACACTCACCATTCCAATGTACCACATACGCAGCCCTCGAACGTCTCCCCAACACTGTCCCCCTATATGACTCCTGTGTACAGAGCCCTGTGCACCTAACCAAGCACCTGCTTGCACACAAGATGACCTGTACATTTACAGTCAGGTATACACATACATACACATCCTCATATCCTCCCACAGACATACGTCCCCACCCTTACAATCCCAGGAGGCCCCGCCCCCAGACCTCAGGCCCCAGGAATGCTCCTTTGGAAGTTGGGTGGGGTCCACCGGCAGGCTGGGCTCTGGGGAGCTTCCTGGAGCCCGCAGGCTTCATGTGTCAGTTCAGGGAGTTGCCTCTGCAGGGCAGGGCAGCCTTACCTGGCCTTTGCAGCTCCTGAGCCTGGGTGGGCTCACCACAGTGCCTGTTAGGAAGGCAGGTCCTGTCCCTGCCCCACCCTGTCCTGTGAGTGCAGCCTAGCGTACCTGTGCTGCCCAGGCCCTCCTGGCACCTCACCTTGGCCTCCTAGCTCCGTTTCCACAGACTCCAGGAGGGAGGGTCCTAGGGGAGCAGCAGTACACATCGGGCACTCTGGCTTCCACCTCAGCCCTGAGTTCTGGTACTGTCACAACCCCTTTCTCCTTCCAGCTCTCTCAGGCCATCAGGACACTGGGAAGAGTCCTCAGGCTAGGAGGCAGAACTCCGGGAGACTCACTGTATGTCCTTGGGCTTCACTTGCCCTTTCTGGATAGTGGGGAGTTTGAGTAGGTTGGGTTAACACCTTTTGATTCTATAAAGGGCCTCAGCCTAAGCTGGGAGGGGATCCCTGCCGGGACTGGGAAGCAGGTCCCCTGATGCCCACTTCCCTGGGGGTGGCCCTCCTGACACCGTTACCTGGGCAGGCTGTGCAGACAGGCCCAGCTCAACAGGAAGGGCCTGTCTCCTCCAGTGTCTCTGGGGTGGTTTCTGCTGCAGTCTGAGCGTTGCCCCGCACCCGGGGCCCTTTGCACATGCTCAGCTGGGGGCGCTGTGAGGTCCAGGCCGGTGGGTAGGCAGGCAGGCAAGCTCCCATCTATTGAAACAAACACAGCATTCCAGGCATAAGCACAGACACAGAATGAGCCAAGTGAAGGCACAGAGTGCAGAGGGACAGAGCACTAGGAGGCTGTCCTAGGTAGGGGTTCAATTCATCTCCAGTTTCATCCTATGGGGAGGTATGAGCCTGTGTCTTGGAACCTCAGGCTCAAGCAGTGTCTTTGGATGTAGGTAAAAGAATGCATGTATATGACATATTGTGGTAGAAGGAAGCTGGCCTCTGAAGTCTCACGGCCCTTGGCTCAACCCTCACTAGCTGCGTGGCCTTGGGCAAGTCAGTTGATCTCTCAGGTTCTCAGGTTTTTCATCTGGAAAGTGGGGAGAGTAAGATCTAGTGCATAGGAAGGAGCTGCTAGGGGAGGCTGTAAATGCTAAGAGCTTCTTTACAACGCAGGTGTGAGAACTGCTGTTCACAGAGGAGCAATGGTGAATGCAGATTCCATGAGGGGTGTGTATGCAGCTGGCCGCTGCCCTTCTCCATCAGCAACTGGTTATGTCTCTTGTTTTCTTTAATAGCCATGGCCCTCCTCACCATCCCCCTGCTTCCTGCCCATTTGTCTGTCTCCCTGAGGCCTGTACTGGAGCCCAGAGGGGGTCTGGGAACCAGGCCTCATGCACTGCTTCTAGGTTCTGGTTGCCTGGGAGTGTGTATGTGCGTGATGGAGAGCCTGCCTGTATAAGTGCATACCCGTGAATGTTGAGCTGTGCGTGTAAACGCACCTGTATGTGTGCTCCTGGGTCTGTTTAGCCTGTCTGTTATGCACCTCTGTGTGTATTTTTGATGTCTGTGTGGATACATGCATGTCTAAGGGTGTACATGTGTGGGAGATTGTACATTTGCTCAGTTGTGGTCTCTGTGGTTAGCCACGTATGTGTGTGCATGCCTAGGTTCAGTTACGTGTGTAGGTATGTAACCTGAGTCTCTTCAGCTTTGTGTGTGTGTCCAGCTGAGCCTGTGTTTGTACGCCTGTGGGGGCACACAGGTGTTAAGTGTGTGCCTATGTGTGCTCAGGTGTGGTCAGGGTATGAGTGTGCATGTGTGTGCATACCCTCTGCCTGGCTCTGTATCTCACTGTGTCAGGAGCCGCCCTGGCTCCTGCCTGGCTCAGAGCTCTCTGGATGTGTTTGGTGGGAGGTGGGAGCATGTGGTTGACCCTCTGCTGTCCCTGCAGGTTTCCAATCTCGGGGCCTGTGACTGCGGGCACTCGTGTCACTGTGGATCAGTGTTGTCTCCCTCCTTCCTCTGTCTTTCTCTGGGTTTTCAGGGTCATGGTGTGACTGGTCATGGTGTCCCTGTAGGTCTGTTTCACCAGGGGTCAGAATGTGCTTGCGTGTATCCATGCATGCGTGTGTTTCAGTGACCTTATCATTGTATGTAGGTGCATTGCCGTGTGTTTCTGTGTATGTCAGTGGGTCCCTCTGCTGTTATTGTGTGTCAGTGTCAACATGTGTGAGAGGGTCTGTGCCTTGGTGTTTGGGTGGTACATCTGTGTAACTGGTCAGTGCATGCATGTGTGTGTGTGTGTGTGTGTGTATGTGAGAGAGAGAGACCCTTTGTGAGACAGTGTGTCTGTGTCACTGTTTGTGTATGCCTGCTCCCCTCCTCCCTCCCTATCTCCTGCTCACGGCTCTCTCTCTCTCTCTCTTTCTCTCTCTCTGTAGGAGCCAGACAACTCCCCAAGCCTGGATTAGGGACAATTTATCCACAGGCAGAGAAGGAGAATTCCAACCTGCCAGAGCCTCCCTCCTCTGATCCGTCCCCCCTTTCCCGTGGTTGGGTGGGCACGGAAATGCAGCCCAGCAGCTCCCAAGCCCTTGGGGAGCCCCCACCCCTATAGCTCCCTAGAGGCCAAGGAGGGTGGAAAAGGTGGAAATCCTGGTGGCCCCTGAGCCCTCCAATAGGGGTGGACAGGCTGCCCCCCCATCTAGGCCCCCACAGCCCAGTTCATCTTGGCCCTGTTCTCTGACATGTGGTGGTGGGAGAGGTCTGCATGGGGTCTACCAGACCGTGGGGACTGGGGGGGCCTAAGGAGCAAAGCTGCCCCCAGCCCCTCCCAAACCTGACACTAAACGTCAGCTCCCCCCACCCCCTGAAAATGTAAATGGCTGAGGAACTTGCAACTGTGCCCACACAGGCTGGGGGGGAACTCGAGGAGGCGGGGGACAGTGGGGGGGGGTGCGGCGAGCGGGGAGCAGGGGCTGAGCTGGGACTAAGGCTCCCTTCACGGTGCTCCAGGCGCAATGCAGAATCACATGTTTCCCATTAGCTGCTCTGGCCTCCTTGTTCAGGGGGTGTTGGCTGGGGGAGATTTGTTCTGGTTGCAGACACCAGCCGAGACCACACAAGAGAGAGAGGAAAAGACAGAGAGGGAGAGAGAGCCTGAGGGAGAGAGGAAAGACAGAGAGCGAGAGCAAGAAGGATACACAGGGAGCCACAGAGACACACAGAGGGAAACAGAGACAGAGAGATGTGAGAGATAGAGACAGACAGTGACAGACAGAGACTGTGAGACTGGCACGCACAAACACACAGGCGGAGAAATAGAGCCTGGCGGTGGAGAGAGGTTAATGGAGTGGGGGACAGCAACAGGGACAGGGAGACATGGTCAGAGAGAGAGGATGAGATGGAGACTGAAAGTGGAGAGATGGGCGTCAGCTCGGCACGGGTGCTGGTCTGAGGCCAGGGAGGAAAACAGCACTGGGGTAGACAGCCTAACAGAGATGGAAAAAGAAGTGGGGAACCAAGGACTGACAGTTATAGAGTGAGAAGGGGAGATGGGCTAAAAAAGAGATAAGGAGGCTGAGACAGCATGGCGAGTGGCTGATGGGCCAGGGAACAGGGTTGAGGTGAGAGCCTGGTGTGGGCAGTAGACGGGCCAGAAGGGCAGGAAGGGTGTGGGCGGGTACACTGGGCATAGGTGGCAGAGATGGCCGGCCGTGTGTGGGCAGGGGGAGTGGATGTGGCTCCCAGGCTTGGCCGGGCGGAGGCGGTCAGGGCGCTCCGGAGCCTCCCGCCTTCTGACCCTCGAGCTTCAGAGAGATAACAGGCCTGAATAGTGCTGACTTGCGGTTCAGAAATCCAATATCCTCCCCAGCGCACTAATCGACTACCTGAGCTCCCGGCCCGCGCCGAGCTGCCCTGATTAATCCTGCGGCTCCACAGCCTTAATTAGTTTAACAGTTTCAGGGGCAGAAGAGGCAGAGGGTCCCCCAGGCCTGCAGGGATACTGCCCCCCATGCGAACCCTGCCTGATGCCACACCTCCCCAATCATACACCTGCTCCAGCCCCACAGGCCCCTTTTCACACTGTCTGAAAAACACTGGGTCCTTCCTACTGGGGAACAGTCCCAAGGGCTGGCATCTAGGTCAGGAGGTAGATGACAGGGGCAGAGATATCCCCAACTCACACTTGTCCCTGTGCTCAGGGCCTCTGGCCAGCAGCCCTTTGGGGCATTGTAGTCTTCATGGGAAGGCTTCCCCAACTGTTGACCCCATACTACTGGTCAACACATTGTCTCCTCAGGGTAAGAGAGAAGCTCCCATGTTATTGTCAACCTCCCAACAGCAAGAGATAATCACACAACATGTCATCCCTACAACAGCATGAGATGGGTACATGGTGGCGGTGGCATCCCTCATACACACACTCCCCCAACAATCAGAGAGACAGGCGTAAGGCATATAAGTCAGTGACAACCCTCTAATAGGATGAGCTAAGCATATAATCTGTCACTCTCCCCAAGGCATGAGATGGGCACCTCTTACGCCCCCAGACTGTATGAGACAGTAGGTACACAGGTTGTCACCCCTCACTATGGTATAACCAGCACACAAATGGGCACCTCCACACCCACTAACTGTACATGAGATACACAGTGAACCTGTCACATACACCTCACAAAAAGCCATACATGCAGACACAATATGAGACAAGTCTTATCCTTCAGGTGTGAATAAGGTACAGACCCTTCCAGCCCACTCCACAGTATGAGGCAAGGACGCAACCTTACCCCTTCCCCCTGAGCCCTCCCTCAAGACTGTAGGATGGGTACATGACATGTCACCTGCCTGACTGCTTGGGACAGGTGACAGCCCACTCCCTCCAACCCCTCCCCCATCACTATCGCCAGCCTGGGTGGTGCTGTCCTCTGCCTGCAGAGGCGTCACAGCTCACAGGGCATGAATGTCACCCCGGCACTGCCAGAGCCAGGCACAGCCGCATGTTGCCCCAGTGACAAACACCACTGGCCCCAGGAGGAGGTGGAGTTGCACAGGGCTCTGGGCGTGACCTTGGTCCCTGGACACCAGGAGGCGAGGCTCTGCAGCCTCCCTCCTGGGTAGCCCAGCGGCCCAGTGTGGGGCGAGAACTGCTGGGAAGGAAGCCACCTGGGCATACAGACAGCTTGGAAATGCCACCGCCCCCAGCCCCCACCCCCATTTCTTATTCAGTGTACCTTGCCTATGGAGGGAGTAGGCAGAATGAGTGCTGGGAGGGCTGTCCCTGAGGCCTGAGGAGCTATTGCTATAAGACTGCTTAGAGATCAATGGTGTGTGTAGGGGAAGATTTGGGGAGTTATAGTCGCCATGCCCTCAGGGCTCAGGACTGAGGAGGGGGTGGGAAAATGGCTTGAGGTCCCCATTGCTGCCAGGGAGTCCCCGTTCCTTACAAAGGTTTCCTCTCCAAACTTTAGGCCACAGAGCAGGGGACAAGAAGACCAAAGTTCAGGGGCATGACTCACTCAGGGAACAGGCCCAGCCTGCTGGCCAGAGGGTGGTGAGGGAGGCCAAGAGCCAAGAGGCCTGGGTTCAAGTCTGAGCTGCTCTCGGGCCAAGCTGGGTGACCTTGGAGCAGCAGCACAGCCTTTCTGGGTTTGGGGAAGGAGTGACCGACTGTGGCCGGGGAAGTGCCAGCATTGAAAAGAAGCTGAAGCTGGAGACCAGCAACCACACACTGGGGACCACAGGAACTAGAATATAATGGGTCCAACTCCTGGCTTCACTGCTTCCACACAAGGAACTTCACCTTTCTGTACCTTAGTTTCTTCATTGGCAAAGTGTGGACAATAACACCCGCCTCATGAGGCAATGTGGCATAAAGTGGGCAGGTGCTCAGAAAATGGGAGCTTTTTATTGAAGAGGGGGAAATAGGCCAAGAGAGGGCAAGAGATTTGCCCAACGTCACAGAGCAAATTAGTATCAGCTGAATTCAGCCTCTACCTCCCAGCTTTTTGCCTGGAGCTCGTTTCTGTAAGATTGCTTGGAGATCCCTGGTGTGTGTGTCTGTTGTCTAAGGGAATTTTAAGGGGTTCCTGGACACAGAGTTGCTCCACTGTCCAGTGAAGACCGGGGAGTCTTATATGAATCTGTTACACACATCCATATTTACCCTAAACCACACTTGGCCCCGCCTTCAAACCTTGGACCAGAGGGGGAGCTCTGAGGGAGGAAGGGGCCCACACCCCAGCCACCCATGACAAGCTCCAGCACTTGGTACTTGGAATGATGGAGGATGTGGGACATCAAAACTGTGCAGGGCCCTTTCCTACAAGAGCCCAGAGAGGGATAGCCCTAGCCTGAGGTCACACAGCATGACAGCAGTACAGTCTGGAACCCTGGCCAGGGACAACCTTAGAGCAGATTCCCTCCAGCCCCTGGGGGTGGCTGAAGCTGGGGGGCCCTGAGGGACTGAGCAAAACGTGGCGACAGATGGCCTGCCGAGGCAGCGGCGATCTGGGCGGCTGGCAGGCATGCTTGCTCCCGCGCAGGGAAGCGGCTAATTTTAGCTGAGGCCTCGATGCCAGCTTTGTTCCCCCCACCCCGTCCGCTGAGGGGGCCCAGCATGCCTTGCGTGCAACCCGCCTCCCCCAGGCACCCCTGCTCCCCCGCCTGGCCCCTTGGTGAGTAGTGCTCAGACCCCAGGGCCCTAGAACTGTCTGCCTGACCAGAACTCACCACACCCAGAGGCAAAGGCTAGGCCTTGGAGGCCTGGCTCCCACACCCCAGGGTCTGTTTCCCTGTGACTCCAAGTTCATTCCTTGAAGAGGGGCGGCAGGGAGGAGGGCCAGAGGCTGCTGTCCAGACTGGGAGGGAGGGCTGGACGGCAGGGGCTGCCAGTCTTGGGGGGAGGCGGGGCACTGTCCTCCACCCAACACTTAAGGAGACAGGACCCATTTCCACCCCTGCCCTAAGACAAACAAATTCTGTACTGGAGCCCCCCTAGTGTTAGTGAACAAAGTCACTCTCCCCTTCCTTGTTTCTCATAACTCTGACTTTGCTCCAGGATCTCAACATACCTTATAGAAGTCAGAGAGAGCAAGGGCAGGGCTCCTGGGGGATACTGAGGCATACTATGAGACAGTCATCATTGCAGCGGGGGGAGGACAAATCCCAGGAACTACTAATGAGACCTAGACATGCTCTTCTCAGTCCTTATAGGTAGAGGACTTCTTGGGCTGGCTCTGTCCCTACCTGGGCTGGTGGAAGGTAGGTTAGATGGATGAAGCCCATCCTTTGACCCCTTGGAAGGGAAGTGTAGCACTTTACCTGGTGTCCCGCTCTCTGTAGACTCTTTAACATTAGGCCCCCCCTCCCATCTTGGGCTAAGGACATGTACCCAGTGAGGCTGCCAGGGATCTGGCCCCTACTTGAAAGCAGGCTCCTTTGGAGTGACTCTGGAGGGCCCCCTCTCCTCCTCCCAACCAGGGGGCTGTGAGAAGAATGACCATGTAAGAAATAGAGGAATGAGACTTGAAAGGCTCATCCCTGAAAGAAATCTATATATGTAGGGGAAGGAGCCAGAGAGAAGAGGAGAAAATGAGAGAGAAACCAAGGCAGAGAATTAGATCCAGGAAGAGAGAGAGGAAGAAGGCGAGGCAAGAGAAACAGGGCAGAATGAGGGAGAGAGAGAGAAAAGGAGGGAGGGAGGGAGAGAGAGAGAGGAAGGAAAACAGAGACTCAGGAAGAGGGACAGAGAAGGAGGAAGAAAAAGACGCAAAGAGATAGGCAAGATAAAACAGAGACAAAGACAGAGACACAGAGACAGAACAAGATACACACAGAGGGGAAGAGATGGAGAAGGAGCCTGCCATAGACAGGGCAAGGCAGAGAATCAGTGACCCAGGGAGCTGGAGGCAGACGGAGGGAGTGACACACCCAGAGACCAACAGAGACAGTCACAGAGGGTGAGACACACTCAAAGATAATGGGGGCAGGAAGAAGGGGAAGACACTCAGTGATAGAGTGTGGGGGGAACAGCAGGAGTAGGCAGAGGCAAGGAGGGAGGGGGCGTGAGGAGGAGAGGGAGGGGAGATGTCATCACCAGAGCTGGGGGGGACAGAGGACAGAAATGGAATGTGGGTCTGGGCATGAGGCTCACAGATGCATCAGCTCCGGTTTCAGCCGGGGCAGTTGGCTGCTAGTGTGTGGGGGGAACAAGGAGCAGAGCTGGTGCGGGGGGGGCTTGTTGCCATGGCGGCGGGCACGGCAGGGGCACAGTCTGCTGGCACTTGGAGCTCTGGGCATGGTAGGGGGCTGACTGAGGAGGAAAAAAGGGAGGCAGCAATGAGGAGGCCTCGCCCCTGCCCTCACGACTCTGCCAGGAAGAAAGTTTCCAAGAGTGAATGGGAGATACAAGGGACAGAGGAGGCCTCTGGGCCCTGCTCCATCCCATGGAGGCTGCCTGTGGGCACCCCAGGTTTTCACCAGTGCCTCAGGTTGGCCCCTTAGGACACTCCGTCTCTGTCTTCTCCATTCTAGCTGAAGATCCTGCATGCTGCCGCTGCTGCCGCTGATTCTGCTTGCAGGGGAGCCAAAAGATTGTGAATTCAGGGTCTGTAATCCTAACGCAGAGCCCAGGCCTACAGGGCTCCAGTTGCCAAGGCGACGGTGGGTCAGAGGGCAGTGCGGGGCGCCCGCTCCTCCAAGTCAGAATCCCAATTGTTAAAGCCCAAGAATAAACAGCTGAAGCGGCCGTGGGGGGGCTGAGGTCTGCATCGGCTCAGTGTGGTGTTGTCAAGCGAGATGTCACTAATTGTCTGAAGGAACGGGCTGAGGCAGCTCTTAACTGCTTCTGTGCCAACGGAGACACCTTGGCTGCCTGGCCCATCCCCCGGGCCTCCGAGGGTTCCACAGGGCCCCAAGCTTGTTGGTGGGGGGAGTGCTGGCCCAGCATATCTGCCTCCGTTGCACTGAATCCCCACATACTTTGGCTCCCAGCACTCCTCTTGGCCCAACTTGGGACCTTCTATTCACAAGCTAAATCCTTATGTCCCCAGAACCAGTATCCCCAGTCATTGGGCCCATGATATTCCTTGTAGCCCAGACCTTTCTCTTTGGTCTGCAAAAGGCCTCCCAGCTCCCCCAACATCACCTTCTCCTCTTTCCCGAAGTCAGGGGTTCTAGTATAAGACATACGGATTTGGAGGGGGAGACAGATTTAGGGTTCTTCTGATCTTTGGGGAACAGAGACTTTCCCATGGCAGAAAGGAAGGCCTTTAGCATCTCTCTCTGCAGCTCCCTACTCCTGGTCACACATCAGAGTCAAAGAGGTAAAGGGAGCCAGGAGACCTGGTTTTGAGCTCTGACTGTTCAACATACTTGCTGGTGTGACTTTGGGCAAGGTACTTTCCCTCCATGGGTCTCTGTCTCATCTCTCATTCATCCTAAACGCTCAGTAGTGCCTATTCTGAGCCAGGCCCAGAAGAACTTCCAATTGAAGGGAGAAGAAAGGCTCACTAGTACATGGTAGAAAGCAATCAGAGATCCATTAGGTGAGATATTCTGAAAAAACACTGAGCTATGTCTGGTACACAGTAACTGCTCAGTGAATGGCAACTGGTGTTTGTGGTAGTAGTGGTATTGCCGCTGTTACAGGGAACCACTAAAAGAGTGCAGGTAATCAGGATGAGATTTAGAGGGTCGGTTCTAGGAAGACTTGCAGAATGTGGTGCCCGGTAAGATTTGGACAGGGGATAAAGAAGGTAGAGACATGTCTTGCGAGGTTCTTTAGGGGAGCTGGCTGTAAGGTCTCGGGCCCAGAGCAGGAAGAGCGAAGACTCCAATGGTCTCCCCGCCCCCTGGGCGGACCCAGCAGTCTCCTTCTCCACCTCCCGCGGACTCCACCCACCGCACGTTCCGGACACTAGGGAGCGGTGCCTGAAAGGCGGGCCGTTCGCAGGCAGGGCTCCCGGAGATTGGTAGTACCTGTGGTGATGTCACGAGGGGCGGGGGCTTCAGGCACGCCTGCTGCCCTAGACCCCTTTCCCAAGCCTGCAGTGCCGACGTGGGGGCAAAGGGGGACACCGAGGTCTCCTGGCTGCGCCCCTCAGGTGGGGGCCTCTGGAGGGAAGGGCCGGGGCTCTGTCTGTGGGCGGGGAGCTGGGCACGGAAACAGGGGATCCCCCAGAGAGGGCTCAGTCCAGCCCCAGGGCTGGACTGGTACAAAAGGCAACTTGTTCTTTCTCTGGATGCCTGCGCCTTCTCAAACATACCTACAGCCGCACTCCGGGGACAGCTACACCCACACACAGCCGCACAAAGCCCGCCGGGGTGGGGAGTGGGGACTGTCGCCTGCCCCAGAGGACGGCTGTAAGAAGAATCTTGCCCCATACTCAACACCATTCACCTCACCCCGTTCCACCCCCAGTCACCCGGATAGCCCACAGCCTCATGCGTGTAGCCCAGGGGACACTGACCTATTCACATTCCCGAAGTGACCCTCTCCCTCATACCATCTACAGCTTACTGATGTCCTGCTCCAAAGTCAGACTGCCAACTTCTATTCGAGCTCCACGCTGGTTGTGACTTGGGCCAGTTACTTGGCTCCATGCTTGGCACTGTAAGGCTCATGAAGGTTAACATTTTACTGAGTCTTTATTCTTCACCAATCCTCAAATTCTCAAAATTACCCTATATGGTGAATACCACAGTCCCATTTTGTAGATGAGGAAACAGAGGCTTAGGTTAAATCTCTTGCCTAAGGCAGAGGTAAAGATTTGAACCTGGGTCAAGCTCGACTCCAGAGAACGTGTTCTTCCAGGTATTATCATCTTTACCTCCCATTACACCATCTTACACCCTAATAGCCCACCACATTAACACAGCCACAGACAGCAGAGCCATCTCACAGTTTAAGTGTAATTTTCCACCCCAAACACATCTCACTGTCACAGTATAGTATCAGATGGTTTCCCTCACTAATCAGACAGAGCCACCCATTTACCACATGTTGGGGGAGAGTCTCTCCCACCTCTAAGCTCTCCCCACCCCCAATGTTAGCTGTCAGAGTCATTAAAAATGGGGCACAGAGTGAGAACAGGCTACCTCAAACCTTTCCAGCAGGCTCACCTCCACCTCCCTTGACCCCAGGATGACAAAGCACTGCCATAATGCTTGAAGCTCTCCCTGACCCCGTGGGTCTGGACCCTCCCCCAGCTCCCAACTCCTTCTGTGAACAAGTTGAAACAAACTCCTTCCGAGGGATGTCAAAGCACCTTTCCTGGGGGAGGCAGCTCTGTGATCCCCTGAGCCTGGCTGGAGAGAAGGATCGGGTTACTCTTTCCCCAGCTGTGCCTGGACTCCTTGGGGCTGACCTTTCACCTCATCCAGGCCAGGACCCAAAGGAGGCTGGAGTCCAGCCCTCACCTCCTGTTTAACCCTCTGCATTCCTCATCTTTCTATTCCTGGGCCCCTGCCAGGGCCTTGCAGGTCCCAGGAAGCCCAGCTGGGCATGCCAACCTTTCCCCACCCTCCAATCCTGGGGTCTGGTCCTGTTTCCCAGGGAACGTTACAGAATGCTCCTCCCTGCCCCCTGCCCAAGCTGCCCTGCCCTGCCAGGATCAGATACCTCCGCCCAAGCAGCTGAAAATGACCTGGGCTATTTTCGCTCTGGGATCACGTTGCAGACACCCCCTTGAGCTGGCAACTTCCCATGCCCCTCCAAACCATGATCCCCCGACCCCTTATCCCTCATCTAGAGTCACTGGCTAATAGGAGAGGAGGGCTTTTAGAGACCACTGGCCCAAGCCCCTCAAATGGGGACACTGAGGCCATGAGGAGTCAGGCACAGGGCCGGGCAGAGAACCAGGCTTATTGGGGCCCGCCCAGGTCTCTTTCTACCATCCAGCATAGCCTGCTCTGTACCTTAGATCTCAGAGCCTCTGACCCAACCAAAAACCCAGCCAACCTCCCCCAACCATCAGAAAGTCACACTAGAGGCTATCCAAAAGTCCCTGTACCTCCCTGCATGTCAGGAACTGTCTCTGCCACACTCTGTTTAGAATTGGGACCAGGTCTGTACCTGTGCCACAGAAATGTGGGCCACGAGAAAAGTTTTTAGGGGTACAATCAGGGAGATTGAAGCTCAGATGAGTGGAAGATACATTCAGGCTCAATACTTTCATATTCTCAGCAGCCCCTTGCCACAGTCTCTTGGTCCCCTACCCTCTCTTCCACTCCTACAAGCCCAGCCCGCTCCAGGCCCCTACCCCTCCACCCTAAGCCCCAGCCCTCCTGGGCAGGAATGTGACTGTTCAAGTCTGGGCTGACCACATGAGTGGCTATAAGGCGACAGACCCCCATCCTCCCATCCCCTCCAGCCTGGGGGAGCGCACATACCAAGGCAAGTGGGGGAGCTGCTTTAACCCTTTGCAGCCTGGCTTTCAGAGAGAAAAGAAGGGTACTCAAACTTTCTATGGTCCCTTCCATAAGAGGGCTTCCAGGTGAGGGCAGTGTGGGTAAAATCACCTTACTGAGGTTGGTAGGAGAATCTGCCTCGCTAGTCCCCTATTAAGAAAAATTATCCTTCACCCCCACAAATGTTTAGCCTAATTTCCTGTGACATTTGGAAAAACAGCCATGAGCTGCAGCTGGCGGGAGAGGAGAAAAGGAGGCACTATGACCCCAACCTCAGGAGCCTCTAGTCTGATGGGAGAAACACAACCCTGCCCTGGGGAGTCTGATGGGGGAGACCAGGCCCAGAGGCTGGGACAAAGAGCTGAGAGCAGAGAAGCATGGAGCTGCTGCACAAGTGGGAGGACACCAGGGCAGGAGCAGTGTGAGCCAGGTGGGGTCAGATCGGGCAGGCTTCCCAGAGGCCCCTAGGCCCACATTCCTCCCCCCAGGCTCTGGAATCTCGGGGGTCAGAGCTGAGGGACAGCCCCGCCCCCTGCTCCCCTCAGGCTCAGGAATTCCACCAGCCTGGGGCGGGGGGGTGCTGCTTAGGCCTCAGTCCAAGTAGGCTCCCACTGGACCGGGAACTGCAGCTCCTCCTCAGCCCCCCACCCCCACCCATGCGCCTGGGCTGGTCCCAGGCCCCCTCCCTGCTGGCACGGTGTGTGCCAGGCGCTGGTGGAAAACAAACCCGCCGGGGTGGGTTTGCAGGGAGCGGGGTAACCTTGACACAGTTGCGGCAGTCGCTAATGGCAGACACACACTCCGCCTGTTCTGGGGGGACTGTTGCCGTTGCTAGGAAACCAGCAGCCGCGTGAATGGAAATGGGTCAGTAAACCTGGGGAGAGATAGTGTGACACTCGAACCACTGCAGCTGCTCCAGCCCACACCGAAATCCCTCCTCTTCAATATTTATCACTCCCGCCTGGGCCCTCAGCTCCTGCCAGACCCTGCGCCAACCTGGCCTTCAGGCCCCCCCGCAAGGCCCAACAGGGGTGGTAAGGGAAAAAGAAGGTGGAGGGGTTTGCTTATTCACTCTGTGACGGGGGGCGGGGGGGGGGGGCCGGGCACCAGGCGGGATGGAACTGGTTCGGGAGGAGATCGAACAGGAAACAGAGTCTAATCCCGTGGTGGGGAAGGGGTTAAAAGGTCAATTCACGCCTGTTCCTGACTTAGGCACCGTGGTAAAATTACTGCTAGAGTGAGCGGGCTGCGGCTGCCTGCCAGCCTACCTGTGGAGGGACTGATTAAGATGATTAAGACAGGGGCCTTCCCTCTCTGTTTCCTGGGGCCTCCCTCTGTACAAGGGATGAAGGGGGAAGAAGCACCCAAAGTGTGGCCAGGAGTCCCTCACAGCCTGACAGCACCCTCCTGTACAGCCTGGCAATCACCCTAATACAGCCCAAGGCTTCCTAACACCCAGAACAGATGACCCCAGTGTAATCTACTAGCACCTCAAAGGGCCAGGTGCTGCGTTTTGCCTTACAACACCCTCCTGCACAGCCATACACACCCCAAGCAACCAGACTCTGTCAGAAAACCTTGAAAACACCCCTACACTGATAACCTCTCCAATAGTAGGTGACAACTACAATTCAAAACTGTGCCGTTCAGCTCAACACCCATACACAAGCCGACAAATCTAGGCACGGGCAAAACTGCACTGTCAGACTGTGCAGAATCTTCTGTCACTTCTCCATAAGGCTGGAGCCTTCCCAAACGGCCTGCCCTGACCCAAAGCCTGGTTCTTTGGTTCACTCTTTGTCATTTGGTCCCTCCCATTGCCAGCCTCCTTGTCTTGCACACACTCCAATGGATTGCCCCTGCGGTCACTCTTCTGGACACTCTAGCCCACAAGCTAGCTGCCTCATGTGCTGCACCCCCCACTCCCTGGAGGCTGACTGGTCACTGACACACACATTCCCTTCCCCTAGAAGCATGCATGGTCTTAGCCCTGCCTGACACAGCTCTTGTTCTTAGGCGCAGGCCTCTCTATAGACTATAGGGACCCTGGGAACCAGCAGTACCAGCTGCTTGGGTGATATGCCTCCTCCACCCACCAGTCTCTGCCAGCATCCCAGAGGGTGTGTTTTGGGAAGGGAGGTGCTCCAACCTTCTGGTGGGGGGTTGTTGTACCTCTCCAGGAATCTCCCAGTTGCCTCTGTTCTCTGTATGCTCCTATCTCCTAGGATACATCAGTCAACACAGGCTCTCAGAGCCTGTCAGAGCTAGAAGGCGCCTTAGGGAGCCACCAATCCAGCCTCCTCCGCTATGCAGGAGGAAACTGAGGCCCAGAGAGGGGAAGCACCTGCCCATAGTCACACAGCCCAACTGCTGGTTGCAGTCCCTTTCTCTTCTATAGCCCTTCACCAGGTGCCCTCCATATGTTGGAGAGAAACTCAAGGGGTGGGGGTAGTCAGCCCCAGGAAGGCTTCTCTGAGGCAGAAGGAGGTGGGACTGGGCTAGGTGGGAGGGGAAGGCTGTAGTCCTTGAGAGGAGATTATGAGAACTACCCAGCAGTGTGTTCAGAGACGTGAGCACGTGGGAACCCTGGGATCTGGGCCACATACATTTGGTCTAATCTGGACTTTGCCAAAACACTTTGGTGGACATTCGTCGCTGCCCCACTTCCTATCCTGGGAGCCCCAGGGCCAGAGAAGGCTGTCTCCCCCAAACCAAAGGAATAGGAAGGTTGCTCCATTTCCCTACACTTGTCCTTGAATATAAGTTCCCACTTTGTTCCAGGGCATCCTGACTTTTATTATTTAAATAGGTCTCTTCCAGGAAGTCTCAGGGATGCAGGAGTGGAAAGGTGTTCTGCAAGACAGTTTTTATTTCAACTCCATTTTGCTGACAAGCAAATTGAGGCTCAACAAAGGTGGGGTAATCTGCCTAAGCTCACACAGACAACAAATGGAACCCTGAGTTTCTTCCAATACACCAGCGTTTTTCTCACTGGATAAGGAAACAGGGAGAAGGTGGGTACAAGGTTGAGGAGATAACATAGTACCAGGCCCAGCATCCTGGGCTGAGGGGAAGCTACAGGCATTTGAATTTGAATCTGGGTTCCAATCCCACCTACTCTGGCAGTGGTGGAATAAGTGAAGGGTCAGCATGGGCTTGGGGAGATGAAACCAGAACTCGACCAGTGTTTCAGCCTCCCTGGGCCATACTCCAGGGAGCCAGGCCAGGGGCTGTCCCACCTTCCCCCAGCCCAGAGCTTTCTGCCCTCCACCACTTCCCCAGTGGAAGAGCAGAAGGTGCACTGTGAGGAGGCCCAGGCTCTTCATGGGCTTCAGTTTCCCATCTGTACTAAGAAGGGCTGACCTGGCAGGATGGGCTTCTATAAAGACCCTTCCAGCTTTAATATACAGTGACCAGTCTTAGTCCTCAGACCCCACCACAAATTTAGAGTCGTTGCCCCAGTTGGAGCTACCTGAGAGCAACAATAAATATATGTTTAATGAATAAATGAACGCTCAATAAAACCAATGTCTTTCCCTTCTTCCCAGCCCAACTGATAGGTACTACTTACCTTGGGAAGGCAAATGTCACAGAGCTGTTGGAGGGGAAGGGGATTCAAATACTTTGAATACTGCCTCTATTCCTCTGGATGGGGCTGTATATTACACAGACGCCCTTTATTTCCAGCCCTTGTTATATGCCAGACACTATGCTAATTGCTTTAAATGTGGTATGACTTTTAAACCCGGCAACAAGGCTATGGCTTACCTACTATTATCTAGTTTTTCAGATGAGGAAAGGTAAACTCAGGAGTAAATGGACTTGCTCAAGGTCACACAGCCAGTGAGTGGCAGAGAAGGGACTGGAACACCTGTCTATCCTCACTGCTTTTGTTTATGGTGCAGTGGTTAAGAGCTACACCATACAGCTGCTAACCAAAAGATCAGAAGTTGGAATCCACCAGCTGCTCCTTGGAAGCCCTATGGCGCAGTTCTACTCTGTCGTATAGGGTTGCAGGGAGTCGGAATCAACTCCATGGCTATGGATTTTTGGTGAGGGTGTACTGGGTTAGGGCAGGAAACAAGAGTTGAACAGGGGCCATTAGCAGGGAGAGAGGGGGCCCACCCCAGGTGGGGGAGGTGCCTGCTGAGTTGCCAAAGGGCTTATCAGTTTGCAGAGCCAAATGGTGCTGGGAAAAGGCAAAGTTGTGGGAAAGCATCCCTTCCCCTCCCCCCACAGACGGCAGGGTAGACCTCCTTCCCTCACCCAACCCAGAGTGCCAAGAGTGAGCCCTGAGGTCACTTACTTAACCCCCTGGATTTCAGGGCTTTGGTAAAAGGAAGCCCCTCGCTCCTGAGGGCCTTTTTCTGGACTGCTAGCCCTGAAAGGTACCAAAGGTGCAGAAGCACCCTCAAAGAAAGCTGGGGCTGCTCGCCTCCGAAGTTATCTAGGATTTATTCAGCATGTCCGCCCCCAACCCGCTCAGCAGTTGGGAGTGTTGCCTCACCTCTCTCCTAAAAGCCCTCAGACGTCCCCTGCTTGTGCAGGAGCCAGATTCCCCATTAGGGGACTACAACCCCTCCCAGCCTGGGCCTCTGGGAGGCTCTGGTCTGCAGGCCTAGCGGTTCCCAGACCCGAATGGTCCGCCTCCGTGTTTCCCGCCGCCGCCCCTTGGGCTACCTGGCAGGCCTGTGCTGCCCTCTGATCCTGCCACCCCCGCCCTCCCAGATGAGGCCGCGGAGCATCTGACTCTAGGAGGAGGTGACGGCGGAGAGGGAAACCAGGCCGCTGGGGGAGGGGCGCTGCCTGCACCTGGCCCCTCTCCCTAGCTCAGGCTGGGAGCGGCGGGACTGGACCCCCGCCAGACACGGAAAGAGGCGGAGAAGGGAGGTGTGCCTCTCTCCTCGCACTCAGTCTGGGGGGCCGGTATGGATGTCTCCCCCGCAAGGCCGGTCGCAGAAGCGCCCCCTAGAGTCGCGCCGCGAGGCACCCCTTTCCAAGCTGCGCCCGCTCCCCCGGCCTGCCGCGCTCTCCAGCTGCAGGAAATTCCAGAAGCTCTCCATCATCCCGGCGCAGCCCGTAGCCCGGGCTGCCAAGGCTCCCCGAAGGAGAGCCACATGCCGGCCGGCCGCGCAGCCCGCCCTCGCCCCCCCCCACCAACCCCGGCCGGGCAGCCACGTCGGGCCGGGCGCCCCTTCCCGCGCCCCGGGCCCAGCGGAATGCGTGGCAGCCCCGGCCGGGGGCTATTTTGAGCGGGAGGGGAGCGGCCCAGCCTCGGTGTTTTCGGCTTTTTCCTGGCCCCGGGCCCACCAGCCCGGGCCCTAGGCTGCCCGCGGAGTTGGGGGGGGGGGTGTCACGTGGCGAGGGGAGGGGAGGGGTGCCGCGATCTCGATCCTGCTCCGGCCCGGGCCGTGGTCCGAGAGGCGCCCGGCGGCGGTCAGGACCTGCGCTCTCCGCCCGCGGAGCGGCAGGATTATTAATAGCGCGCCAGTCGGGCACTGGCTCCTTGGCGCCCGCTACCTGCACGCCCCTCCTATGGTGAGCGCTGGCGGCCAGGGCACTCCCTCCCCAGAGGCGGATTCAGGCCTCACTGGATAGGGCCACTGTGCACCAGCAGCCAATCACCAGCCTTGATTTCCTCACCTGTAAATTGGTGATGAGATACCTGGCATGAGGTGGGGCACCATATAGAAGTTTTGTTGCTGTGTGCCTCTCCCTAGACTAGCCTCTTCCCTGTTCGGGCCTGTTTTTCTATTTATATAATAAGGGGGTCTTAGAGGGCCCTTTCCAGGGGGAAGAATCCCTTACATTTGAACAATGCATTTTCACTTATAGCCCATTTGCGCCTAGCGACTACCCAATGGTAATAGTCAACACTGAGCACTTGCCTTGCATGATTAACAAGTATTAACTCACTTGCTTATAAGGTCGCCATTAAAAAAAAAAAAAAAATCCAAAAAAACCAAACCCACTGACAGAGCAGAACTGCCCCACAGAGGAGCGCCTGGGGGATTCAAACCGCTGACCTTTTGGTTAGCAGCCCTAGCTCTTAGCCACTACGCCACCAGGGTTTTCTATAAAGTTCCCATTAAACCAAAAACCCACTGCCGTCGAGTCGATTTCAACTCATAGGACATAGTAGAACTGCCCCATAGGGTTTCCAAGGAGCGCCTGGCAGATTCGAACTGCCGACCGTTTGGTTAGCAGCCGTAGCCCTTAACCACTACGCCACCAGGGTTTCCAAAGTCCCCGAAAAAAGGGTAATATTATCCCCTTTTTGCTGCTGAGGAAACTGAGGGTTACTGGACTTGCCAAAGGTCATACAGTGACAGTGCCCAGTGTTAGCTAAACTCTGGCATGGGAGTCTGAGTTAACCACTAACCTATACTGCCCTGAGACAAACAGGATGAACATTGCCCCCTTCTTACAGAGAAGGAAACTGAGGTTCAAAGTGTGATTTGCCCAAACTTGCTTGGCCAGTTAGTGATAGAGCTTTTTAGCATCCAACACAGATCCTCCAACTCCTAGTCAGAATACCCCACTGCAGCACTCTGAACTTGGCAGCTCCTGCCCTGGGGTAGCAAGGAGGGCCCTCAGGATACAAAAATTAGGGCCCTAGAAATGAACACATAGGCGCTGCCCCATGAGCACCAACTGTGTCCAGAGCCCTGTGGACCACCCTTTCCTCCCAAGTGTCAGTCCTGGACTCCCAGACCCCCAGCGTTCACTGATCCACCAAATTCTAGACCCAGCCCAGGTTCAGAGCCACGGGGGTGGAGGCATCTGGGGGTCAGGAGAGATGGCATGCAGGGGGAACTGCCTGGGACAGAGCCTGGAGCTGCTTCCTGTCTCCCTCACAGCAAAGAAGCACAAAAGGCTGGCAGGCCCCCCACTCCGCCCCGGAAACCTGGAAGTTTATTTCTGTCTCTGGGCCCCCTGTTTCCACAGAGTCTGTCCAGGAAGGCTGGCAGCAGCTGGCTTGGAGGGGTGGAGCTACTGCTCTCTCAAAGGTCCAGCTGCCACCCTGCCCCCCGCCCCCCCGCAACCTGCCAGGCCAGACTCCAGAATCAAAGGTGACATTGGGAGGAGGAAGGGAGGAGATGGAGGCCAGTGCTCAGAGGTGCTGCAGGAATATCCTGGGACGCCCAGAACCCTGGCAGAGACTCTCCTGGGAGACCAGTCAGGATTCCAAAGGAGGGAACCCCCCCATTCCTCAACCCCAAACCCAGATGCTGTCCCAGGCCGAGCCAGTCTATCCCAGTTTGTCTGTTCAGACTGTAACCTCTGGTGCATTCAATCCTATCTAGTCCAGATCACTCCAGCTCATGATTCCTCTGGACCTTGGTCCCAAAGAAAAGCCTGATTTTAAACCTGTCCTGTCCAATACGGTAGCCACTAGCCACATGCGGCTACTGAGCACTGAGAATGTAGCTAGTTGGAACTGGAATATGCTGTAAATGTAAAATGGATACCAAATTTTCAAGTCTTAGTATGGAAGGGAAAGAAAAAAAAAAAAGTAAAATATCTCATTAAAAATTTTTACACTGATTTTATGTTGAAATACTATTTTGGATATATTGGGAGAAATAAAATATATTATTAAAAGTAATTTTATTTCTTTTTATTTTGTTTAAATTATACATGTGGCTCCCATTACATTTCTATTGGACAATGCTGTTCTAGATCATCTGGTGCTCTAGCTTAGGGCTCCAGCTTTGCCTGTTCTAGATGAATAATTTGTGTGGCTTTAGCTCACTCACTTCCCCATATCCAGACCACATGTGGGTCTAGATCTCATCTCCTGCCCCAGCTTCTGTGAATCGAGGCTCAGCCAGAGATTATGGCTTAGTCTTCTTTAAACCACTGTCTAGTACACTTCTTCTTCACCAATTCCCAATATCTAGATTCCAACAAGAGTACAGCTCTAGACCACATGCCATATTAATCTGCCACGGATCTAGGCTCTAGCCTGAGATCCCGATCTTGTTTGCTTAGAATGTTGTCTAGTAAGATTTAAGATACAGACACCCCTCAGGAGGAATACAGTTCTAGATCAGGGGTTGGCAAATTATGGCCTGTGAGTCAAATCTAGTCTACTGCCTGTTTTTGCAAATTACATTTGTTTGGAACACAGCCAAGCTCATTTGTTTATATATTGTCCATGGTTGCTTTTGTGTACAATGGCAGAACTGAGTGTTCATGACAGAGGTCGAATGACCCACAAAACCTAAAATATTTACTATCTGGCTCTTTATAGGAAAAGTTTCCCAACCCTGTTCTAGATGACCAACAAGGCCAACTCACCATAAATCTAGATTCTAGCCTGAGATCATGGCCTAGTCTAATCTAGATCACCTTCTACTATCGTTGTAGATAGTACACCTGACCAGGATCTAGACCTGAGCCTAACATGGGTCCCATGCTGTTCTGGTTGATGATTCTACTCTGATCTCCTTAGATAGGCCCCAGAACTCCTCTCTGGGATAGAAAGGGTATCTCTACTTCTGAACTCCCATAGAGAGATCAAGGCTCATTTGACCTTCTCAACAGCCTTGGGATGGGAGGAGGGAGGTGGATTCCAGAAACAGCATTGGAAGCTGAGTCAGGGGGTCAGGGATAAGCCCTTCCCTGAGAAGGGGGCAGGAAATAATCAGACCAAGAAGATAAGAGGAGCTCCATGTTCCACCCCTTCCCAGCAGACTCCGGGGCAGGTCGCTTAGCTGGTAGTCATGTGAGGACAAATACCGACCCTTCTGGAAGCCAGGCTGGGGCTCAAAACTGAATCTTCATTTCTAGCCAGCCCCTCACCTCCAACCACCTGGTGCCTATCACCTCAGGGCTAAGCTCGCACCACTGTCCTCCATTCCCACAGTTTAGCTCTGCTTTCTCCATGGCTGTCTTGGAAAACCCTTTCACATCTGCCCTCTCCCCTACCATTTCTCCTTCCTCTCTTCTAGGTGGTTAACATCTTGGGCTCTGGAGCTGACAAAGTGAGGTTTAAATTCCAGTTCTGACTTTGGACAAGTCAATTCACCTCTCTAAGCCTCCTCAGTTTCCTCATCTATAAAATGGTAACTTCTTCATAAGAAAGGAACCCTGGTGGTGCAGTGGATAAGTGCTTGGCTGCTAACCAAAAAGGTGGTGGTTAGAAACTACCAGCCACTCTGAGGCAGAAAGATATGGCAGCCTGCTTCCATAAAGATTACGAGTCTTGGAAACTCTATGGGGCAGTTCTACTCTGTCCTGTAGTGTCACTGTGAGTCAGAACCAACTCAATGGAAATGGGATGGGACTTCATAAGGTTGTTGTAATGACTGAATGAGATCGTGATGTATATCGCTTTGCCCAGCACCTGGCCCATAATAAGCATTTAATGCTAGCTGTTTTTATTGCTATTGATCATATAGCTTGGTTCTATGGATGGACTTTGGCAGGTTTGTAAACCACAAAGTTTTAATGAAAATTTGTTTTTGCCTTTTTCTGGAGAGAAGGCCCAAGTTCTCATCATCTTCTCAAAATGAATTCTTAGCCCAAACGGTACAAAATAAATTAATTAAATTAAAAATTGCTTTTATTTCAACCCAAATGAGGAAATAGAGGTACATATAAAGGAAGAGACTAGCCCAGGGTACCTTAGAAAATCTGAGGCAGACCCAAGGCTAGAGCCCAGAGTTCCATCTCCCAGAACCCACTTCTTCTACCAATCTAAGCTGTCCCTCTGACCTGGCCCCAACATTTCTCACCTGCTCAGCCATGACAGCGTCCTGGTGGACTCCCTACCTCCAGCTGCCTCATCGAACCTCCTTCACCTAGTGCCAGATTCATCTTCCTCAAATCCCATTCTCATGACACTGTGCCTCTGCTCCAAAACCTTTAATAGCTCCCTACTGCCGCCAACAACATCAAGGCCAAGGTCTTCAGCCTGACATTCAAGGACCTTCTCAATCAGTCCTGGCCCCTGTCAACCTCCTTGCTGTTCCTTCTCTTCTGGTCAGTGGGGTTGACTTCTCCATCTCCTTTCTTCCCCTCCCACAGTCTCAACACCACCCACATACTCACCCAGTTCCAGACAGATTTTGCCCCTTTGCTCAATCACACAGTGTCTTAGGCTCAACCTGCTGCCTCTGCTCTGCCCTCAGGGTTGCCCTTGGGTCCAGCTGCTCTCTGGACTCAGCCTGACCAGGACAGGCCAGGGGATGCTGACTACGATTCTGGTTCCAGGAACCAGGCCTCTGTCCCTACTCTCCAGTTCAGCTCCATCACTGGACACTAACCCACCATAACCACTGCTCACACCCTCCCCACCCTCCCACCCCCAACCCCTCCAAGCCACCCCCCCCCCGACTAACCAAACAGCTCTGCATTTTGTCCTCTAGAGTTTCAGGAACAGTGCTCCCCTCTGTCACAGGGAGTCACAGGGAGGCAGTGGGCATAATATTGTCCTCAGTCATGACTCCTGGGTCAGATTCTCCTCTTTAAGCCTCAGTATCCTCATCTATAATATGGGTACAGCAATACCTATACCTCACATGATTCTCATGAAAAATAAACACCTTGTAAACTGGAAAGGGATTTTTCTACTAAAACTTGCTAAACAAATAATACTAACAATAATCTCCATTTATACATTCATTTAAAATTGCAACAATCTTGCAACCTTGGCATTCCCTAGGCCCCTTCCCTGCTTCATTTTTCTCCTTGGCACTCATCATGTTCTAACAAACTGTACGCAGTGTCATGATAAACATAAAAAATATTGAAGTTCCCCAAATTCTCGTAAAAAGACCAGATTTAATGGTCTGACTGAGACTAGAAGGACCAGTGGTCATGGCCCTCAGACCTTCTGTTGGCCCAGGACAGGAACCATGCCCAAAGCCAACTCTTCAGACAGGGATTGGACTGGACAATGGGATGGAGAGGGATCCTGGTGAGGAGTGAGCTTCTTGGATGAGGTGGATACTTGAGACTATGTTGGCATCTCATGCCTGGAAGGGAGATCAGAGGGTAGAGGGGGTTAGAAGCTGGTGAAATGGACATGAAAAGACAGAGTGGAGGGAGGAAGCAGACTGTCTCATTGAGGGAAGAGCAATTGGGAGTATGTAGCAAGATGTATATAAGTTTTTGTGTGAGAGACTGACTTGATTTGTAAACTTCCACTTAAAGCACAATAAAAATTAAAAAAATATATATTGAAGTTGTCAGGGATTTCATTACACTTGATCCACAATCAACGCCCATGGAAGCAGCAGTCAAGAAATCAAACGATGTATTGCATTGGGCAAATCTGCTGGAAAAGGCCTCTTTAAAGTGTTAAAAAGCAAAGATGTCACTCTGAGGACTAAGGTGTGCCTGACCCAAACCATGGTATTTTTAATTGCCTCACATGCATGTGAAAGCTGGAGAGTGAATAAGGAAGACTGAAGAAGTATTGATGCATTTGAATTATGGTGTTGGTGAAGAATATTGAATATACCATGGAGTGCCAAAAGAATAAACAAATCTGTCTTGGAAGAAGTACAGCCAGAATGTCCTTAGAAGTGAGGATGGCGAGACTTTGTCTTATGTACTTTGGACATGCTTTTGGGAGGGACCAATCCCTGGAGAAGGACATTGTGTTTGGTGAAGCAGAGGGTCAGCAAAAGAAAGGAAGACCCTCAATGAGATGGATCAACACAACGGCTGCAACAATGGGCTCAAACATAGCATCGATTGTGAGGATGGCACACCATCAGACAGTATTTTGTTCTCTTGTACATAGGGTCACTATGAGTTGGAACCGACTCGACAGCACCTAACAACAAACAAACCATGTGTTTTACTTATTTTTCATGTTAACTGTCTGTTTCACCCTCTAAATATATGCTCCTTGAGGGCAGGGATTTTTATCTATTTTATTCACTACTGTGTTGTTGTAGTTGGGTGCCTTGGAGTCGATTCTGACTCATAGTGACTCCATGTGACACAGTAGAACTGCCCTCATAGGGTTTTCTTGGCAGTAATCTTTATGGAGGCAGATCACCAGGTCTTTTTTCTGCAGAGTCCCTGGGTGAGTTCGAACTGCCAACCTTTTGTGCCATTCCCTAGGAAACTGCCTAGTACCATGCACGCATTTAACATCAAATGAAGGAACCAAGTGCTTACTATGTGCTAGTCACTGTTCTTTCATTGCCACTCATTTTGAAAATGAGCTGTCAAGTGACTTGCCTGGACCACATTGTGGGAAGCAGCAGAACTAGGATTTGACTCCAGAGACTGCAGTCTTGATCACTATGCTACACTTCCTGTCCAGACTGGGCGGGGTGAGTATTTCTATTTCTATATTAACGAAGCCTCTTGGAGTTGTCACCTTCCCTATGCCCCTGATGCTACCAGCCCTCCCAGGATTCAATGCCCAAACTCTTCTGACCCTTCCCAGGCATTTCCTTTCTCTTCTTAAACCCTTCCAGTCATGCTGCTTGTTCCTACCCCCAGGGCCTTTGCTGAGACCATCTGCCCTACCTGGAAAGCCCTGGTTCCCCGCCTCTTTCAGCTCTGCCCATTTCTCAACACCCACCCCTTCTGGGAAGCCTCTCCTCCAGCCTTCACAGCTTGCTCCCTTCTCTGAGCACCTGTCTTGCTGTTTACTGCTAGGAAAACCCACTTGGGAGCAAATGCTGACTTGGTCCCTTCTCTAATTGTTTACTGAACTTGGCAGCCTTGCCTACCTCTCTCCCTTCCTTTCCATGCCTGTCCTTCTCCTGGCCAGGTCCCCCCTTCCCCCCGCCCCATCTCTTAATCAGGTTTACAGCTTTATGATTAAATGCATGGCTTTTGAGGCTCTCAAATTCCAACTCCATCCCCCACTAGCTGTGCTTCTTTAGACATGTCACTGCACCTCTCTGAACCCATTTCTTATCTGCAAAATGGGGGGATAATAAGGAACCTGTCTTGTGAACTAATGTGCCTGGCAATAGTAAGCACTTAATAAATATCAGCCATTATCAGTTCTACAGCATTTTATCATGACATTCATCCCCATTCTAAAGGCCTCAGCCTCTTCTTTTTCTTCTCCCCAGTCCCCCATCTCTCCAGAATATGATGACGATAATAAAATCACTAACATCTATTACTGTCTGATGTGCCTAGAAACATGCCTGGCATCTAGCAGGTGGTCAATAATATTTGATGAATGAATAAAATAATAAATTCAATCTTCACAACACCCTATGGGGGGGGGGACATTATTACTATACCCATTTTACAGACAAGGAATTCAAGGCCCAGAGTGATTAAACAACTTGCCATGATTGGGATGAAAACCCAAGCAGTCTGACTCCAAACCCAGGATTATCCTTGCCCTCCCCATCCTCACTACCGCCACTATTGAGCCCTTTGTCTTTTATGAAACTGCTCTGATGCCGAACTCAGGGGCAGGACCCTTGCTTTCTCCAGACTTTGGATCTTAGCATCTGGATAGATGCTTACTGAACCCCTGCTCCAGGGCTCAAACCCCTCAGATTTGATCTCATCTGAGCCTCACAGAGCCCTATGGAGTCAGTGCCGTTACTATTTCCCCTTGACAGATAAGGAAAGTAAGGCTCAGAGGGAAGTCAAGTAACTAGGGTCACACAGCTAATTTGTGGCAGAGCCAGGATTCAATGCCCAAACTCTTTGAGCTCCATGTTTTTCCTGATATTTTCTTCCCACTGTCTTACACAACTGTTGATAACTGTTCACACACATCTGCCTTGTTTTTGCAGTTAGACAGCAAGCTCTCTGATGGCACAACCTGAGGCCAACCCTTCATGTCCCCCCACCAGTGGCCAGCATGTAGTAGTGTGGGCTATGTTCCATGAAGGCTTCCTAACCACTGACAGGTCTCAACTGGTGGGCTATGTCTGCCCTATCAGACTTAGGGTTGGCGAGGGCAGGGCTGGGTCTTCCCCTCAACCTAGACTAGTGGCTCCCCAAGGATGCCATACTCATTGCCATCGAGTTGATTCCGACTCAAAGTGACCCTACAGGACACAGTAAAACTGCCCCATAGAGTCTGCAAGGCTTGTAATCTCGACAGAAGCAGAATGCTGGATCTTTCTCCTGCAGAGAGGCTGTTGGGTTCGAACTGCTGACCTTTTAGTTAGCAGCCTAGCACTTAACCACTGCACCACTAAGGGCTCCTTAAAGACGCCATATCTCCCAGGGGGTTATCTCCCACTTAGGGCATCAAGACAGCAGAATAGTGCTACATCACCAGCAACCTCAATGGCACAGAGGGTGATTTTGTGTTGAAAACATCGATTTGATAATTTTGATGAAAAGGGACTCTAAACATGAAGAAAGTTTAGGAGTGAGCGAATTTAATTCATTTGTATTTTTTTCCTTTTTATATGTGCCCGAGAATGTGATAAAACTCTATGTCAATTAATTATAAAAGAGCTTTTAAAATACCTTAAAATAAAAATTCCATGTGACTGAAAAAAATTTTTTTAAAGAGGCCAGGATAGTGTGGTAGTTCAGAACAAGGACTTGGGATCTCTGTGCTCCTAGTTCAAAGGCTGCCTGGACCAGTTACTGGCTGTGTGACCTTGAGGAAGTCACTTAACTTTTTGAAGCCTCTGATCTGCAAAATGGGGATGATAATAGATAAGGCTGTTATCTATTTGTAAAGCTCTTAGAAGAATGTCTACGTAAATGCTTGTTAAATAAGTAATATTAGGACTCCACCTAGCCACTGAAGGGAATGTCTTGGTAGGGTACAGAGCAAGTAACAAAGCAAGCCCCAGTCCCAAGCAGACAACTGAAGACACACAGAGAAATGGAAACAGGTGGCAGAGGCCTCACACCTCAGGAAGTGCCATGTGGCAGGGACCCAATCCTCCTCCCCTCCATATCCTCCAGAGCCAGAGGACACCATTTCCTGGCCCCATCAGTCTCTGGCCTAATCCCCCCATCCCAAACCCTAAGCCACTCCCCTCCCCTCCCCCCAACTGTTAATTCTTTCCATGCAACCAGACAGATTACAGCCAGAATCCAGGTCCTGCTTCTCTTAGTTGCTCTGTGATCTTGGCCAAGTTACTCAGCCTCTCTGAGCTTCGGCTTCTCATCTCTACAAGGGGATTAATTCCCCGCTGAAGGTCTGTCCTAGGGATTAAGTAAGAACTGAAATCATGCCCATGGATGTATGGGGCAGTTCTACTCTGTCCTATAGGTCACTATGAGTCGGAATTGACTTGACGGCAGTGGGTTGGTTGGGTTGGATGTATCCACAGGTACATGGACGTGTTAATGTCCCACAGGCCTGACCATATGATTGGCGGGCTGTTTAGGCGCTGGGGTGGAGGAGGAGGTTGCTGTTAAAAACTGATCCAAGTTTTCCCAACAGTCCCTAAACATCGTCCAAGCCAAGTTCCCTGTCCTTTAAACTACTACCCTATGAATTAAGATATTGTTTTTTGTGGGGGATAGGTAGAGGCAGGGGCCTCATGTCAGGCCTCTTATCCCCATAGTTATTGCATCTGAGGCCCTGAAGCAGACCTGGGGAGAAAGGGATGGATAGGAGGGACCACAAATGAGGAGGGAGGGTCAGGGGGAGTGGTGCAGACCCCTAAGTGGTAGAGGCAGAAGGGGAGAAAAACATGTCCCCAAGGCCCCCCTCTCCCCAACAGCTAACCCAGCAATCGCCTGTCCTGGCCTCCCACTCCTCGGAAAAGGTAGAGGAGCCTGCGGCAGCAAGTTATGATAGGCGATTACCCGTCGTTAATTAATTAAAATAAACAGCAAATTAAATACAGCAAAATTAAAATAGCTCAGGAAATTAATTCTCTACCAGCCCCACCTCACAGGTGAGATACTTAAAGGGCCCCTTGCGCCAGGATCCAGGGCAACTGGAGGGTCATGGGAACTCGCCTTACATCATAATTCCTGGCAACCCCAAATATCAATGCGGGCATTCACCTGGTCTTGCCACCTCACAATCAGCCTCCTGGCTCCTTACCTCCAGGGGACTCCAAGCCCTGGGTCACATTACTGAACCCCAGCCTTACTGCACAGTCAGTGGGTAGGAAGGGCCCTGACAACCTTGGGGCCAGAGTGTGGGTGCTGTGTCCTCTTGGGCACATGGCCCACATCTATCACCATATACGTCAGGGCAGGAGGGAAGAAGGACCTTGGCCCTCTCTCCTGGGTCCCCTCTGGGGCTTGGAGTCAGATCCTAGCAAGGACTCCTCCCGCTGTATGCTGAGCTCTTGGACCCTCATTTGGAGCACCCAAGATCCATCTCTGCGGAACCCTCACTTTGCTGCTTTCTTTTGCTTGGAATGTTCAGGAAGAATGCACTGCTGAAGCCGAGAGTCCCAGACCAGAAGATGCCTGACAAAGTTGGCCAGACCAACCCCTAGGGCACGATGCCAGAACTCCTTCCTATCCAAGACTAACCACCTCATCACACAGATGGGGAAACTGAGGCCAGGGAGGGCAAGGCATTTGTTTGTGGTCAGTGACCTAATGGCAGAGCCTGGAGCAGAATCTCTAACATACATGTTCCATGTCACCAAAAAACACTGGATTTCTAGAGTGCAGCTCAACTACAGGCTGACCTCCATTCAGCCTGGCAATCAAGGCCTTACCTCCATAATCTCATCCAACAACCCCCAAGTTTTCTGCCTTCACACAATTGTTCACACAGGTTCCTCTACTTGAAGCTCCTTCCCCAACCTCTGACTGCCCAAATTCTACCAGCCCCCTTAGGGTCTGAGCCATCCAGCCTCTCAGGTGCTTCCTCATCTTCCTCTAAGTTCCCAGCATGCTTCACCTCCACCCCTGCCCTTGGCCTCACTGCTCTCTTTGTGCGCTGTGGTCATCTGAAGCCACAGACCACCGCACCTCAGGGCCCTAGCACCTGGCACAGGACCCAGCACTCAGTAGATGCTCACTAAATCTCCTCCTCACCTCACTCCCTGTGTCCAACTGATAACGGACAATAATAGCTATAATTTATTGAGCATTTACTACAGGCCTGGCACCCGCAATGTCTCATCCTAGCTCAGGTTGTGTGACCTTCCTGAGCTGTAGAATTAGAACCCCACTGGTCCTTGGCCCTAAAAGAATCTCCTCTCCACCTGGTTTGCTTCTTCTACGTCAAACCACCATTATCTCCCACCTGTACTCCTCAAGCCTCTTGACTAGCCTCCCTGCTTCCAGTTTCGCCCCTTCCTGGTCTTGTCATTAAGACTTCCCATGGCTCCCTGTGGCCCACTAGACAAAAATCCAAACCCCTGAGCATGGCATCTGAACTCTGTGACATCTGGCTTCTTGTCCTCTCTGCAGCTTCTCCTTTGGACTCTGAACATCACCCTATTTTCCCAGCGTACCATACTTTGACTCACTTCCAGGCTTTGCAAATGTTCTCTCTGCTTGGAATGCTCTTCCCCCATTTTTCCTCTTGTGAACTCTTATACATTCCTCAAATCCAAGATCAAGGTTACCTTATAATCTAGTTGGAAGAGACAAGCAACAAACAAACAAACAGGCTGGTCACAAAACTGAGAGTTCTGTGAGGGAAGGGCCCATCCCTATCTTGGTCATCAGAGTATACCCAATGCTTAAGCCATAATCAATGCTCAATCAATATTCGTTAAATGAAATGAATGAACGCTCCCTACACAATTGCTGACTAAATGGAGAAATAACAAAAGAATACAAGGCCACAGTATTCTGGGGTCAGGGGTACAGGGGAAGGGACTGAGGCCAAGGAGGCTGTGGAAAGCAGAGGCAAATACTGTCAGAGGCTGCTCTGCAGCAGAGCTTACTCTTGGCAGAGTGTTTCTGAGAGACGAGGAAGGGAAGTGATGGTGGAAGGGAGGCTCTGAAAGTGTATGTGAGCATGTGCATGAGTGTGAGAAAGAGGTGAAGATGTATGTGAGGGACTGTATGTGTTTTGCATTTGTAAATTAGTCTGTGAGAGAGGTGAGGGTGTACGTGAAGGAGTGCCATGTGTGTGTTATATTTGCGTGTGGGTCTGTGAGAGAGGTGAGGGTGTACGTGAAGGAGTGCATGTGTGTGTTATATTTGCGTGTGGGTCTGTGAGAGAGGTGAGGGTGTACGTGAAGGAGTGCATGTGTGTGTTATATTTGCGTGTGGGTCTGTGAGAGAGGTGAGGGTGTACGTGAAGGAGTGCATGTGTGTGTTATATTTGCGTGTGGGTCTGTGAGAGAGGTGAGGGTGTACATGAAGAAGTGCATGTGTGTATGTTGTATCTGTGTAGGGGTCTGTGTGAGAGAAGGTGATATGTATGCCATGAAGGCTGTGGGTACACAGAAGTGTGAAGGTGAAGGAGTCTAAGTGAGGAAGGCTACGTGTGCACAAAATGCTTTAAGTGTGCCTGTGTGACATAGAGGTTGTACTTGTCTGCTGGAGAGCGGGGAGGAGTGATTGAGAAAGAAAGCCAGAGGAGGGGCACATGAGGGAGGGGTGTGAGGGAGAGGCTGTAAGTGTGTGGGTGTAGGGGAGTGTTGTGAGCATGTGCAGGGGGAGATGGTGTGCCTGTGAGTGTGTCCAATGAGGAAGGGAAGGTAGATGTCAGGGCTCTGCTAAGGGTGTGGCTGCTGTGGCCTCAGCCACAGGCTCAGTGCCAGAGGTGGGGGCTGGCTGTGGGCCCAGAGTGGGGGGCTCTGACAGAGCAGAAGATTTCTCAGAGTCCTCTCTAGAGCCACAGGCGCCAGATTACCATGTCCCTAGGCAGGGAGGTCGAGGAGGCCCAGATGTGTGTGTGCCTCTACATCTGTCCACAGCAAAACCTCGGGGCATTTATTTGTCTTTGTCTGTGTCCGGGTGTGCACGCCCATGCTTGTGTGAGCACTGCCGTCTGTGTGTCTGTGCCTGTCTTTCTCGCTGTGTATATCTGGGCCTTTGTTTCAGTGTGTGTGACTGTTGCTCTATGCCTGTTTGCAGGACCATGTCTGGTTTTGTGTGTCTAAGTGTATCTGTGTGTCCTTGGCTCTGCTCGCCTCAGTTGTGGGTGCAAGCATCTCCCTGGCCTGCGTGTTGTATTTGTGGGTCCATGTAGCCTCCATGTACAAGGGGGAATGCTGTGCTTTTGAAGCTCTAGGCCTAGATCTCAGTGTGTCTAAGTGTGAGTGCATGTTTGTGTTTCTGTATGAGAGACTATGCCGTGTTATAGTGTGGGAATGCTTACCTGTAACTGTGTGATGTGTTTGTGAGGCCAAGGATATGTGTGTGTCTCTGTGCCTCTGTGCGTGTGTGTGTTTGTCACAGACTGGTGAGCAAGTTAATCTCAGACTCTGTGACACGTGGAATAAAATCACGCTCCCATAATGGGATCATTCGTCTTCCTGTCCAAGGAGAGAACCAACTCTTCACCCTCTGCCCTGGGGGAGCCAGTGGGGCCAGGGCCAGGTACCAGCCCCCATCCAGGCCCCCTTCTGGCCCTAGCACCCCGCAGCCTCCCCCCCAGCCCCACGGGACCAGGCTCATCCTGCCTCCAGAGTACCCTGGTGCCCACTGCAGGCTGGGCTGCACTCCAAGACATGTGACCAGGCCTTAGAAGTCTGTCCTGGGGGATGGGGGGGCTGGCCCCACCTACTCTCTAGGAGGGCCCTGCCCTGAGATGGGAGGGGAGGGTGCAGGAAGGAATCTTTGGGCCCCTCCTCCTCCCGGAGGGGAGGGATGAGCTGCAGGCCTGGCCGGGATTTTCCATCTCTCAGCAACAAGATTCCTGGTGAGCAGGCTGCGGGGTTTGGCAGGGTGCCTGCTGGAGACCCGCCCTCACCCGCCAGGACGCCTGGGTCCCCAGGGCCAGGCAGCAACGGGTTCTCTGGGGAGCTGGGAGGGCCCCAGAACTCCAGCCTGCTGTTGCCCGGGGCCTGTGGGAAACCAGACCCTTTCATGCCCCTGCCCCCAGCCAAAGATGGCTCCCTAGCCCCCCAGGCAAACCCTCACCCTTCATCTGGCCTCCCTCAAGCCTCAGCCTAGCTTCAGAAAGCCTCCACAGGTCAGCCACCCAACACCACCCACTCCAGCCTGAACCTCAGCACACACCCAGCCTGGGTCCTAGACCTCACCTCTGGCCTTGAGGGCTTCCAAGGGCAGGGCTGGCTTCTCCCCTCAGAGCAGGACTTATGAGGACAAGACTCTGTGTCCTGCATCTGCTAAATCCCTTTTGGTGCAAAATCCCTCTTGGTCTTAGTTCTCCTTCCTGGCTGTGCTAAGAGGCACCAGGAGATTTCAAACCCAGAGTTGGGGAAACTGAGGCAGTGAAGCCCTCTGCCCCACCTACCACTATGAATCAGAGGCAAAATCTATAGTCTGGTTAAAAGGCTGTCTTAATCCTGCCCAACTGCAGTGGCTGCAAATCCTTCCTCCCTGTGCAGGGAGGGGGATACAATTTCAGGAGGGAGTGGGCATCAGCTGGAGGGAGAGGGGAATGAGCTGGTGAACCCCCTTAACCCCCAGCTCCTTGGATGAGCAGCTGGAGAACAGGTTTGGTAAGAGATTATTGTTGAGAAGCGAGATACTCCGAGATTTATGGCCCTAATTCTCCCTTAAATTCCCCTCCAAGCCCCCCAGTCCCAGCCTGGTCCCTCTAGGGCCATTCTGTGGCTCCAGGCCAATGTCAACTGTTGCCCATCCATCAACTGTTGCCAGGGAGTTTCCATCCCACCAGGTTCCAAAGGGAGAGGCTCAAATGATACTAGGGGTCTAGATTGATGGGGAGGGGGCATGCCCCTAAAGAGACAGCCAACAGCCCCCTGAACCTTCCCAGGACCTGGGGGCTCACAGACCCCAGGGAAGAAGCTAGGCTGATGGGTGGGGCCCAGGAGGAGGTAGCCTCTCAGCCCTGGCACCACACCAGCCCCACCCTTTCAATAGGCCAGGAGATCTGGGATCCCATAGGCTCTACAGCTCACAGGGTTTGTGACCTTGGGCAGTTGCTGCTCCTCCCTGGACCTCAGCCTCCCCAATGCACAATGCAACAAGTGGCTCAGATATCTCAGGTGTTCCCCCTTCAGTTCAGCCCTCTCAATGGTAAGCCCTGTCCTCTCTCCAGTCTAGGGGGATCACCCAGAATCTAGGCCAGATGGGATGAACCTGTGGCAGCCACAGGGAGGAGTCCCTGAAGCTTCCCAAGTCAGAGCCAAACAGCCAGATTCAAAGTGGTTACCCTCCACCACACAGGCATTTTATAGAAGAGTGAAACGGAGACCCAGAGAGAGGGTCTGGGGCTGTCCCAAGCCTGAGCTCTACTGGTGGACTGGACCCCTAGTGTTAACTGAGTCTCCCTGGAGACAGAAAGATCTGGATTAAAATCCCACCTGCTCCAGTAACTTGTTATGTGAATTCCCTCACCTTCTCTGGGCCTCAGTTTCCTCACCTGTAAAATGGGATCATCAGGGAACATAGCATAGTGGCTGAGACCTTCCGTCTGGAGGAGTACACACCTGAATTCAGTTTCTGCCTCCTCTTCCTCTTGGCTCTGCAATCTTGGGCACAAGTTACTGTAACCCTCAGAGCCTCAGACTCCTCATCTGCAAAATGGGGTAATAGTGCCTCCCTCCTAGGACTATTGAATTGAAATGAGAAAATGCATGGAAAGGGCTTGGCACAGTGCCTGACACATAGTAAGCACTTGAACAATGATAACTATCATGACTGTGGTTAGTATTAATATAAATCTAAGTAGCTGGGTGAAGGGGAGCAGGGATTCAGGCCAACCTCATCTTCAGCCAGTTCAGGACCTCCAGGGCCTCTACCCAGGAGGCCCAGCTGAATTCCTCACAGCCCCCCAGCTGGCTTCCCTATTCGTTAGAAGCATCTCATTAGTGAGCCTGGGCGCCTGCCCCTCCACCTGTAATAAGCCTCATTAGTATCTTAGCCCCAAGCTCTGAGCCCAGAGCCTATGCACATGCACACACATGAGGTGGGGGAGCTGCAACAGGCCACCAGCCAGGAGACAGCATCCCCGCCAACCACACCCCCTGCCTGTCATCCACAGGGCCCGTCACCACCCAGCTTGTCACCTGCCTGCCTCGCACCCGCGCCACCTGTCACCCACCCAGCTCATCACCCACCCAGCCCATCACCTGCACCACCTGTCACCCACCCAGCCTGTCACCAGAGCTGCCTGACAGGCATCTGGGTGGGGGACAGGAGATAGGGAAGAGAAGACCACAGGGGTGTGGAGCTGGGGGCCCCAGAGACCCTGTGGGACCCCCACTTCAGCTCGGCATCCTGCAGCATCGCCATGGCAACCTATCAGCGGCAACCACTTTCCCAAACATCTACCGCCCCCCCCCAAGGCCCTGCTCTTGCTGAGCTGAGGCTGAGAAGAGCCTGAGTGACAGCAGAATGGGGCAGAAAGGAGGGGTTCATCAGCTGGGTGGCCTTGGCCATCCTTCCGCCTCTCTGGACTTGGTTACCCCATCTGCAAAATGGAGGGGCTGGAATGGGTGAGGCGCCTGTAGAGCAGTCCATCCCTCTCCAGCCTGGATTGGCAGAGCCAACTGCCAGTTAATCTGTGAGAGTTGGGGGGTGGGACAAAAGGCCAGGGTTTTCTGGGTTCTTCCATACTCCTTTGCCCCTAGTCCAGCCCAGAGAGGCTAAGCCTCTGGCCCAAGATCACACAGCAGAAGGAGAGGAGTGGATTGGAAGGGAAAGGGGCTCTGCAGCAGGACTGCCAGCTGGAGACGCCATACTGGGTGACCCAAGGTGACCAGGGGCTGAATTGGCCCCCACTTCCGAGCTGCATTATTTATAAAACCCAGAGCTCGGGAGCTGAGCAACAGCTGCGGCACTGCCCCTCTGGGGGGCACATGCCACAATGGGATGGAGAAGACAAGGTACCTCCTCAGAGAAGGCCTCTGGGATCCCTGGCCTTCCTCCAGGCTGGCTGGGGCAGGGACTGAGGTGCGAAGGGGCAGCAGCTCTATCCCTCCCCTCTGCCCCCACCCCCTCTCTCCTCCAGGCAGGCAGCGATAGGATTACTTCTGCATGACTGCCTGCTCCACGGGGTTCCAGAGACCCTCCTGCCTGCAGCAATCTTTAAAATTCCTCCAGCCCAACCTCACTCCCTCTCTTCCCGCAGTGAAGGCTCCAGCGTCTACCGCAGTGTGTGCCCGCTGCCCACTGCTGCCGCCACCACCACCACCACCGCCAAGCGGGCTGGCGTTCAGGTCCCTTCTATCTGTGGACAAAGGTGGACCCATCCTTGGGGTGCAGCCCAGTGTCCCTCAGAACCCTCTGAGACAAGGCACTGACCCCTCTCCTCTGGTACCCTGGTGCTGGTTTAGCCCCACAGACCATGGTTGGGGCTGGGGTCAGGCATGGCAGCTGAGTCAAGGCAGATGGGCACCCACATGCAAATACACCCAGTGGGTCTTGGCATGCCTGCCTGTGTCCTCTGCTGTCAGAACCTGGCTGCCCCCACCTCTGTTCTGACCCCCTCTTCGCCCCATACCTCCAATCCCTGCTACCCGTAGGGTAAACAGGCAGCTGGGTCAAGACAGCGCCTGTGGCTCCCCAGGGCACAAAAGGCAGGCAGGAGATCGAGATCGATCCACTGAATTTTTTAAGGCCCTAATGGAACCAGCATCCCAGGACTTGCTGGACTGGGACACAGGCAGATGTCTTGGGGACACCCCCCCCCCAGCATTGCAATTGCTTCCCCTTTCAGGACTTGGGTCAGGGGAAACTCTCTGAGCCTTCCCCCAGCAAGAGAAGAGGCACAAGAGACCCCTGGGAAAGAGACGGCATTGGGGGGCTGTGAGTGATACCCAGAGGCTCCCCCAACCCCCCCAGCCCGAATGCAGGCAGAAGCAGCTCAGCCTCTAAATCACTCCCCTCACGCTGCCCTCTGAGGCGGATTCTGTGCGTCTGTAATTAGGGGGTGGAACAGATGGCGGAGATTCCGTTTAAAATCATGCATCTAGTAAAGTAACCTTCACTGTCGGAACTGACTCCCAGGGAGACCAAGCCCTGCAGCCGGATCTGGGGGTGGGAGGTGGGGGGACATCTCAAGCCAGAACCTTCCCCTTCCTGTTCCCTGAAGCCCCAGGCCCAAAGTCCCTCTCAGGTGAGCCAAAGAGGGGAGGAGGATTTGGCAGGCACCTGGGAAAGTGCAGGCGGGGGGTAACTCCCCCTAGTACTCCCGCCCTCCTACATGCCAGAGCCAGGGCAGGACTAGGTGCTCAGAGTTCTTGGCTGAGAGACCAGGGCGACCAGGTGCCAAGGGGGTCTGCCCCACCCCCAAAGAGGCCCAGAGCCCCCAGGCCCAGGCTGGGATACCAAGGAACCAGGGTCTTGGGTGGGGCAGCTTTGAACCAGATGTCCAGCTTCACTATCCAGGAATGAAAGGCCTGGGGCAGTGAGGGGGTGGAGGTGCCTCCCCAGGCAGGAGAGGCTGTGGGAAGTGGGGGAGGACTGGGCAGCAGGGAAAGAGAGAAAGCACACAAGAGCAAGTAAGTGTGTGTGAAAGGGAAGGGACAGGAACAAGGTGGGTGGGAAGCTGTGGAGAGTGCTGTGGAGAGAGGGTGTGCAGCAATGTGTGATTGGTGGGAGTGACGGCTGCAGAATTGAGGTGGGGTATGGGGGAGCTGGTGGGGTAGCTGTGGGTGCAAGAAAGAGCTGCTCATGAGCTCAGGGGTGAATGGGTCCAGAGCGGTGACAGTGCTGAGGCTGCGTTTGTGTATGACCCTGGTGCCTGCATATGGACAGGTGTAGGCACTGTCCTTGGGCCCTTAGACGGTGGAGGGAAGCACTGGGAACTGGAGCTGAGACTGTGTTTGGGGAGGTATTGGGGCTGTACAGAGAACTGCTTGTTTGAAGAGATGTTGGGATCTACGGGGGACCGTGTGTGTGTGTGTGTGTTCATGTGTGCGCACCCACGTACACACAAGAACTTGGGTAGAAGCTTGTTGGGACATTATCTATGTGGAGACATACAAGAACTGAAGCTATATCTATCTGTGAGGTGAATGTGGCTACACAGGGTGTTGAAGCAGTATGTATATGTGTGTGGGTAGGTTGTATGTTTGGAAAGGTGTAGGGGGCTATATCGGTGTGTTTGAGGAGGTGCTGGGGGAAATCTGGGGCCATTGGGAGAGTGTGTACATATGTGTCTGGAGAGATGTCGGGGCTCTGAGAGTCTGAATATGTGGGATGGTATTATGGCTGTAGCTGGGTCCTGGATGTATCTGGGGAAGTGCCGCTGACATTGTAGAAGGAGCTGATATGTTTGAGGATGTGGTAGGAGGGGTGTGTGTGTGTGTGTGTGTGTGTGTGTGTTGGGGTGTTCAAGATGTACTGGAGGTCATAACAATCTGAGAGTTTTGTGATGTGTCTGGAAAGGTACATGGCTGCACTGCGTGTTGGGCACGCACTGTGTATTTAGGGAGGAGCTGGGGGCTGTGCGTCCTGAAAGGTTACTAGAGCTGTAACCTGGTACCTGTATGGGTCTGGGGAGGCACTGGGGCTAAAAGGGGGCTGTAGGTTTGAGAGTGTAGAAGGAACTCTATGTATGTGTGTGCATTTGGGGAGGTGTTAGAAGCCTTAATACCTCTGTATTTGGGAAGAAAAGAATGGGCCTCTGACATAAGGGATGTTCTGGGGACTATAAACTATAGGTGTTGAAAGGTATTAGGACTATAATTGTGTTTTTGGTGTTTGGAGAAGTGTTGCAGATAGGTGTGTAGGTGTGTGATTGTTGTTTGGGAGTGTTGGGGCTGTGTGTGTATGTGGGGGAGTTGGATGTTGGAGAGGCGTTTGAATATGGAGCGGTTGTGTATTTGAGGAGGTACTAGGGGATGTGTGTGTGAGTAGGGTGGTTGTGTCTGTAGCAGTGTTGGAGCTGTGTGTTTTAAGTGAAGTAGTTGTGTGCTTAGGAAGGTATTGGAGCTGTGAGTGTGTATGTGGGTGACTGTATAGAAAGAGGGCTTGGAGCTGTGTGTATATGGAGTGATTGTATAGAAGGAGGGGTTGGAGCTTTGAGTGTATATGTTGGTAGCTGTATAGAAGGAAGTGTTGGAGCTTTGAGTGTATATGTTGGTAGCTGTATAGAAGGAAGTGTTGGAGCTGTGACTGTGCACGTGGAGTGATTGTATATAAGGAAGTGTTGGAGCTGTGAGTGTGTATGTGGAGTGATTGTATATAAGGAGGGGTTGGAGCTGTAGTTGGGTCCCAGGGCTCAGAAAGATGGTGGGGCTGCAGAGTAGGAATGGGTACCCCTCTGAGGAGATGAAGAGCAGAGCCCAAGCCTTTGTTCAGGGGCCCAACTGGGGGCTGTCCACTGGAGCTCCTCTGCTGGGGTACCGGCACCCCCCCAGGCCCTGCGTGGGGGCAGCGAGACAGCCGGTCCATCTGTCTCAGCCTGTACCCAGGCCTGAGGAGCAGAGCCGCCTCCTCGTTCCCTGGGGGATGGCAGCGGATCCCAGCCCACCCATCTGCCTTCAGATGGTCGAGGCAGGAGCCTCCGTGAAGCTGCCTGGAGGGCATCACTGTGCTTGAAGAGGCACAGTCTGGGGTGGGGGTACTGCGCAGTAAACAGTCCTCATGGAGGAGGCTCCTTTGCAAACCACTGACGCCAGAAGAGAGGAAGAGGGAGGACAGGGACTGGTAGGTCTGTCCTTGTGCTTCTGTGTGGGTCAGTGCCCAACGGTGAGCCCTGAAGCCCCTGTCCATGTGTTCCTGCTGACAGCCTGTTCCAGCTGCACCCTAGCCTTGGAGAACACACCTCCAGCTCAGACAACAAGCTCTCAGACACCCGAGCACAGACCCTCACACATGCAGCTGCACCCTCATATATGCACACCCTACACGCTCATACACAAACACCCCATATACCTCTACACATGCACACAACTACACCTCACATGTGCACACTCACATGGAACTCACCCCCATGCCCTTATACCTTCCCATTTGTACACCTCATTATGCATACCCCTATTATGTATCCCCACTCTACAAAACCCTTGCACAGTCACACACACCCACCTCACACACCTGTTACATACACAGGTATCCACACATACATACCTGACAACTACCTATCACACATATTGTTCATACACCCAAACACTCCACATACCTTGGCCTCCCTGTCAACCCCTACCCTGTCTCACATGCTCTTAGTCTCTGCTAGACACACACCTTGACTTGTCATCCCTTATACCTGCATATACGTGCACATGCTTGCACACATGCACCCCCTCACCAACTCTCAGATAGCTCTTTCATACCACCCAGCCCACCAGGCCAGGCCCTCCCTGCATTTTCTCAGGAGGGCTGCCACCAGCTGAGAGGCCTACTGCCTCCCACCCTGCTAGCTGGGTGGGTGGCTGTGGGAATGGAGGGGGGAGTGAACCAACCCCACCTGTACTCCAGACACCACTGCTCTCTAGAACTCTGCTCTTTACTCCGAGAGAACCCTCTCTCTGCACTGGTGTGACCGCCACTTTTTGTGTGAGGGGGCGAGCATGTGTGACATGTCCATGACAGGGCCTGCTGCGTGTCGCCACCTGTATGAGTAAGGAAGTGTAGGTGCATGTTCACCAGTTATGTTTGTGAGAATCAAGATGAGTGTGAGGGTGGAGGTTTGTACGTACAAAGCGTGTGGCAGGGGCACGTGTAGACAGGTGTAAGTATGGGGAGACATACACCCGGTGAGTGTGACGGGCTATGTTCTGAGAGGCAAGAGGTAAGCACATCTGCACGTAGGGGTCAGGGCCAGAGAGTCACTCTCAGCAACTCCCTCCCCCTACGAACAGGAGAGCAGGGAGGAGGGGTCTCTGAGATGCCTCTCTCTCACTCTGACCTCTTTAGCAGCTGGAAACTGAGCCAAGGGTGGAAGGAATGGAGACTTGGCTGGCCTGGGGGTTTGGGGAGGGAAGCGGGAGAAAACACCTTCCAGATTCTCATCAACTCCCTGTTTGTGGTTTATAGCCTCAAATCTCTCCTCTCTCTCTTTCTGTCTGGGTTTCCCCCTTTCTTTATCTCTCCCTGTCTCTCAACATCTCATATCTCTCCTTCTCCCATCTCAGTCACCCTGTTTCTCTCCTTGGATCTCCCTGTCTCCAAGTCTCTGCCTCTCTGTTTCACCCTCCCCAGGCCCTTCCATGTTTCTGACTCCTCTCTCTGCCAGCACTTGTCTGTCCGTCTCTCCTTGTCCTAATCCATCTGTCTGTCTTTGTCTGCCTGTGTGTGGGTGTCTCTGTCCATCTGTTCTACTACCCATCTGTCTGGCTGTCTGTGTGAGTCCTTCTAAGGGTACTCACTCGCTCCCCAAGGCCTCCTCCCCTAGGTCAGCAAAGGCCTCTCCTGGCTCAGGAGGTGGGGAGGGGGTACAGAGCTGCAGCTTCTGGAAGCTTCAGTAGCAGCTGGGCTGAACTGGGAGTTCGGGGCCAGCCAGCTGCAGAAGCGGCCCCTCCCTTGGGCTCCCAGGCCAAGGACCCCAGAGCAGAGAGAGGAGAAAAAGCAGGGCCTCACTGCAGCTGAGTTTATACATGTGTTTGTGAAGTGGGGAGGCAGTGGCCTCACTTCACCATCCCCCCAAAGCCAGACCCTGCAGGAGAGGAATCTTCAGTGCCCACCTTCCTCATCCCCTCGCCAATGTAAGAGATGCCAGGATTCAGGAAAGAGAGCAGGGGAGAACAGGCCTTGGGGGAAGCAGGGGCTGGGAGCCACAGCTTCCTGTCAGCTGGCCTGGGGGGCCTCCTTCCCCTCCTTTCCAGGCAGTCCCTGGGGATCCCTCCAGCTCTGGTCCCAGCTCCAGGCACAAGGGGCTGCACAAGCAATTCCTACCAGCTCCCGTAGGAACATAGAGGGAATCACACTAGTGTCCCCCCAACAGTGGAGGCTGATTCTGGATATATGAGGACCCTGGACCCTGTCTAGGCACTGACTATCCTGAGAGACCTAGGTAGACCACCTACCATCGCCAGACAAGCACCTCACACACATACAGTGGGTCCCAACCTTCATTGCCCCTACCCCGCGCCAGCCCCCACTGTCATAACCTGCAACTCAGAGGGCTCAACAGGGAGCCCACCCCTCAGAGACCCACACCCCACCTTGCATTGGTGGCAGGCTCCCACAGTACCCCCAGCACCAAGTCAGCAGCTTGAAACTGCATCCCTCACCACCCTCCCAGGCTTCTCTGCACTCGCACTCCCTCTCCAAAAATAGCTCACAGTCCAAATCCCATAATGAGTTGGGAAACTGAGGCCCAAGAAGAAGGGATGGGAGGCCATGGTCATCCCTCCTGAGAGCATAGGGAGGGATAAGAGAGGAATGGGGAAAGAAAGGGACACTACGGGGGCAGAATCTGGCTCCTTCCTGACCTGCTATGGGCAAAGTCTACATTGGCTACACCCTCCACTAACGCTGGGCCAGGGCCAGGGGCTGGCTGTCTCCCTTCGAGCTCTCCTTGCCCCTGGCTGGGCCCCCTCCCTCCCTTCTCCCCCTTCTGAGCAGTCCTCCCTGCCCTCTCCCTCCTGCCTCTGGCGCTCTCATCCTCAGCTCTTGGAAGCCTGACTCACTGTTTCCCCTCCTCTCTCCCCTCCCTCCCTCTCTCCAGCAGTGGCGCCTCCCCCTCCCCTGGGGGGGCTCTGGCCACAAGGGTGCCTGCCTGCGCCTCTCCCCAGGCTCCGGCCCCCCTCCGCACCCAGGAGGCCCCCTGCAGCTGTTCCAATTCTCTAACTAAAGCAAGGTGTCACACAAGGAGCCCAGGTCCCAGGCCTGGCCCTGCCAAGAATCTGTGACCCTGGGCAAGAGGCTCCCCTCTCTAGACTTGGTTTCCTCCTCTGTCAAACCAGGAGGGGGAAGCCCAACTGGATGACCTCCCCACCCCCAGTCTCTGTGGACCCTAACGTTCCTGCTTGTATAGCCCAGGTGCCTCCCAAAGCAGGGAACCAACGACCTGTGGGGCGCTGTACCTGCCTCAGGCTCCGCCCCCAGGCCCCAAGAAGAGCTCCAGCCACTTGGGGAAGGCGGAGATGTGACACCGCCCTCAGGGGCAGAAGCAAAGCCAAAAGTCAAATGACCCCTGGAATCCCCCAGTCTCTCCCTTCTCTCTCCTCCTATGGGAGTCTTCCCCTCTCTCTCTTCCCACCTGTCCTCCTCCCTCTTCCCAGAGACATCTGCTTGTCTCTCCTCCAAAAACAAGCCCAGCATTTGATCTTGGGTGAAAGGCCCTCAGTGCCCGCTCTTGTTTCTAGCTGCAGCGGTGCCTGGGTAGGAAGTGGTATATGCTGGGTCTTCTTGCTCCCCGGACCCCACCTCCAGGGACTGTGATCCTGGCTCTTCTCCTTGCCTGTTTGCTTTCTCACCTCTCAACACTGACCTCTGTCTCCATCCTTCCCTCTCTCAACTGCGCATGTGGCAGCCTGAGTCTCTCTTCTCCCCACCCCCTATCTTCCCCCTGCTCTCTCCCTGGGGGAGCCCATCTGCTGGCATTAGCAACAATGTTACCCTTGCTCCCTCCTACTGGTCCCCAGCTCCACCCCATCCTGGCTTCCTGCTCCCCCTCTGTGTCCCACGAGGCCCAGGGGACCCAGAGACAGAGCTGGGCTCCATCCCATAACAGTGAGTTTGCTTGACCTCACCCCGCCAGACCAGAAGGGCCTGGGCATCTGGTACAGCAGGCACAGTACCCCCTGGGTCTTGGGTGGCTGGCATGAGATACAGAGCTCTGTATTTCCACCAAAAAAAACAAAAGATGAAGTTGGGGGGGGGGGCGGAGGCGGGGAGGGGCGGGGTTCCAAAACAGAGGAGAGGTAGGGGGAGCTCAGGTTTGCCTGGAGGAAGCCCCTGTCCAATGGGGAACCGAGGCACAGAGGAGGAAGTGGTTCAAAGTCAGTGCTCCAGGCTGATTGAAGAACAAGCAATGTCTCTCTGGAGCCCTTGCCAGTCCAGAACAGACCCCCCCAAACGTCTTCTGCCAGGGACAGTCTGCCCCTCAAGCCTCCAGCACACCCACAACAATCAGGTAGAGACCCCATCCCTTAATCTCCTTTAGAATCCATGTCCAATCTCCCTTCAGTACACCCCCACTTAGCTCAGCAAGGGGTTCCAGAATCCTCCTTGCCAAGATCAAATCACACAGAGTGGGGGGAATAAAGCTCCCCAGCTCCCAAGCCCCTTCACCAAAGGCCCCATCAGAGGCTGGGGGGTCATGCAAAACAATCCTGAGATCCTCACACACCAAAACTGAAGAGCTAAGCTGTCCATCCAGAGCACCTGAGGGTGTTGGGGGCTCTCTGCCCCCACGACCTTACTCCAGACCCCCCAGCCCAGTAACCATAATAAACAGCAAGCTCTTTTTCTTTATGACACCAAATTTCTCCAAGCCCAACAGCTCCTTCCATCACTACCTCAGCAATAGATCACATTAAAAACTCACAGAGGGCAACTTAAACACATCACATTTGTTTCTCTCTATATTATTTCAAAAGTAACGGCATTAAAAATGGATTTTACTACAGAAAATAAATATCGGCACGTGGGCCGGGAGCCCAGGCTGGGGGGTGGGAGCCCACCAGAGGAATGTCCCTGAGGGTTTGGGCACAGCTTAAGCACTAACCAGGGAGGTGGCTGAGGGGACAGCTACACCCTGGGGCGTGGGGGGATGCCTGGGGAGGGGGGCAATACCTGTCCACCTGGGCGCCTGCCCCAGTGCCAGACCACAAGAGAGAAAGGAGTCACTGGTTTAGATTGGTGCCCACTGCTCCCCCAAAGTTCATGCCCTCGCTGGTCTTTGCAACCTCTGGAGGGTGGGAGCTCTGGGGCGAGAAGTTCACCAGTCCCTGGAGGTTACTCCAACTATTGACACAGCAGGAGAAAAAAAATGAATTCAACTTACTATCCAGTTTGATTTTCCATTACTATAAAAATAAATATACATCTGCTCAAAGGAAAGAGATGGCAAGCAGCATATACATGCCACCTGGGGAGTCCCTCCACAGCTTACCACCACAACCCAGCCGGGCACCCTCCAGCCAGGAGACGCTGATGGGGGGGGGCGGGGGCGGGCAGACTGGTGTTCTTTCCCTCATAGCCCCAGCTCACTCTGCCACAGACACTGGGCCACAGAGAACAGGAACAAGCCAACAATAGAAACACCCCAAATGCTCCTGGCAGGACTCTGCCCAGGCCTGGGCACATGCTCCTGCCCTGCCAGCAGCAGCAGCAGCAGCGGACAAAATGTGGCCACCCTGACCCGGAGGCAAAGCTTGTCCTCACACCCTGAGCTCTGCCCAGGGAGCTGGGGCCAAGTCCCGCCTGACACCAACTGGTCCGGCGGGAAACGCCTGCCCAGCCAGACGGGCACAGGCCCCCCAAAGGTCCCTCCTCATGCTTAGGGACCCAGACTGGTGCAGCATGGCCCTGCCTCCCAGAGTGACGCCTGGGCCCAAATTCAGCTGGCCCTGCCAGTCAGGCACTGGTGCAGAACCGAGGGCACCAGGCTTAGCCCCTCCCAGCCCAGCTCCAGGGCCCCCAAGCTGGGAAGGAGGGCAGACTCCCCACCCCTCCACATCTGGCCCTGGCCCCCAGGGTCTGCGGTAGAAAATTCCCGCCCCCGCTTCTCTCTCTCTCTCCTCCCTCTCCATGCCCGCTGCCCGCCTCAGGGACAGCCCCAGCTCCCGCCTCCGGCCAGCAAGGCCCACATCCTTCCTCCTTCAGCTGGCCCCTATGCCTGGCAGAAGGCTGAGGGGTCAGGCTGCTGGGAGCCCCCCCAGCTCCCGTCAGTCCTCATCCTCAGCCCTAAAACTCTGGGTTGCTGTCCCTTTTCCTGTCGAACAGGAAACAAGGTTATTTCCTAGACTCAGAGCCAGCCCCCTGCCCCTCTGGCTCTGCCGGGGGACCGGACCCAGCAGGGGAAGGCGGACCCAGGAGGGGAAGGCGTCCTCAGCCAGAAAGCCAGGGATTCGGCAATTCACCCCCAGCTCTGGACCCAAGGGGCTGACAGCTGTCGCTCAGCACCCTCACCCCCTGGGGAAGCAGGGGTCGATTCAATCAGAGCCCTAGAGGAAACGCATTGATAAGGCAATTATTTATTTATTTATGCAAAAGTGAGCCGACTTTGTTCGCCAGGTAACCGGGCACGCGGCCCAACCCCTCCGGCCCTGGCCGCCCCCAAATCCCTCCTCCGCCCCACACCCCCTACGGGTCATTAGGTCCCCGCCCCTCAACTCCCTGAGCACCAGCGGAACCTTGGGATTTGGGGGTTGGAGGGGAGGGGCTCCTCCCTCCGCAATCTCCCCTCTCCCCAGCGCCGATCCTAAAATCCAGCCTTGTTCTCCGCTCCCACGGTCCCCCCTTCATCCCCCCCCCACATTCCCAGCAAGCTGGAGAGCAAATTGCAGTTTTAAATCCAAAGGCGGAGGGAGGGGGAAGGAGGAGGGGGCGCGCGGCAGCGCTGGGCGCGCACCTCGCCCCCGAGCCTGGGGAGCCGCGGGGCGGCCAGGAAACCCGAGAACCCCCCCTCTCTGCCCCCCCTCCCCGACCGCCTCCCCCTCCCCCTCCCCGGCGCTGCCTGCCAGGCTTCGAGCCGAGCCCAGCCGAGCCGCGGGCCCCGGCGGAAACAAAGACCGATCGCACCGCGGGCACCGCAGCCACCGGGTCCGGTGGGCCGGACCGGGGGGCGCGGAGGGGGCGCGGGACCCCCCTGGTGCGCTGCACAAAAGAGCCCGGCCGCTCCGTCCGCAGCGGGGGCTAGTGGGGAGGAGTCACCACTCACCGGAGTGCTGGGCTGCCGGCTCCGTGGGTCCGAGCCAGGCGAGGGGCTTTGGGGGGCGTCTGTCTTCCAGCGGCGGCAGCGACGCGGGCGCTCGGCTGCTGGGGAGAGCAGTCGCGGAGGAGCCCTGAGCCGCCCGCCGTCGCTGACAGCATGGCTCGCGCTTGGGCTCACATTCTCCGCCGCTAACTCCGCTGGACACGGCCCCCGGCTCCCGCGGCGCCCCCCCACCTCGATCACTCCTTCGCTCTCTCTGCGCCCCCCGTCTCCCCCCACCGCGCACACACTCTCCCAGCCCTGGACACCCCCGCCCCCACCCCCCTAATTGCAAACCTGGGAGGGAACGCGCCCCGCGTAGTCCTCCTCCTGCTCCTCCTCCGCCCTCCTCCCTCCCGCTCTCCGGCTGTCTGTCTGTCTTTCCGACTGTCTCTATCTCGCGCTCTCTCTGCCTTTCTCTGCTCTCCAAGCTGGGTGGGAAAAGGAAATGAGGACAGAAAGCAGACGCTGGCTTTGGGTGGTGGTAGCTGGATTCCCTCTCCCTCCCTCCTCCTCCTCCCCTCCCTCCTCCTGCCTTCTGCTCTCTCGGCTGCGAGCGGGGCTGAGCGCAGCCTGGCGGGTGGCTCGCTCTGCCCGCCCGCCCGCCCGCCTGTCTGTCTGTCTGGTCTGCCTCGCTCGCTCGCTCGCTCCCTCCCTCCGTCTCTCGCCCTCGCCCTGCCTGCCTGCCTGCCTCTCTCCGTCTCCGTCGCCGCCGCCGCTGCCTCTGCGAGCTCGCCTTACCTTCGCGGCTCACCATCCGGAACCCCAGGGGGGAGCGCGCGCGCGGCTCGCCGGGACTTGTAGTCTCCGCCCCGCCGCTCAGCGCGCGAGGCGGGCGGGGCGGCGTGAGCAGCTCCGACGGCGCGGCCGGGCGCCGGCAGGGACCCAGCGCTCCCGGGGACCCTCTGGGGAGCCGCGCCCTAGTCTACACAGGGGCACCGATCCTCCCCACGGATTGGGAATGTTCCCCAGGTTCCAAGTCTCCTGCGGGGGCTCTGGCTCCAACGCAGGTTGCGGGCGGGAGCGAAGGGGCGGGGTCTGAGAATGGAATGGGAATCAAGTGCGGAATAGGGGAATTAGCCGAAAGGGCTGCGACTTTCTGCGGCGCCCCAATTAAGTCGGAGAGGAAGAGGAGAGAGCGGAGGGCACGCTCTCTGAATTTGGGGATGTTCACCCTTTCTGAAAAGGTTTCCTATTGAGTAAAACGTGAGGGTTTATGGCGGGAGGGCTTCTCGGGAAACCTCAAAGCCCGAGCCAGCGCTCCCTCCCCACTCAGTGACCTTCCTCTTGATCTCTGAGCTCAGGGGTTTAACCCCTCCAACGACTAGTTTTCCTAGAAGTCCAAGGGCGGCGAGGGCGCAAAAGCCCTGGCTAATTCACAGTAGCTCCCTTCCCGAATTCAACTGACCATTTACATTGTATCAGAAAGCGGGATTAGGATTCACAGTTCAGATTCCCCGCTGCGGCCGGGGGCTGGGCTCAGCACTTTCACCTACCTCCTCTTCAGGTCACATCTGTTATCCAGCCCCTGGCTCCGGGCACCCTGCCTGGCCTACCCTACAGCTGGAAATGTGCGCTGCGGAGAGCCTGGTTACCATGGGGAGGAGGCAGGACAGCCCGGGAAGGAGAACTTGCGGCGGCTGCCATTTACCCGGCACTGCAGCGCTTTTGAGTTCTGACAGCCCGGTGACAGGATACTGCTATTATCATTTCCATTTTAGAGATGAAGGCATATGAGGCCCAGGTCCCCCGTTTAGAAAGTGGCGGAGCTAGTGGTATTTGAACCCTGGTCTGGCTGATTCCAAAAGCCCACGTGCTTAAACCCTGGGCTACATACACAAGGTCGGGAGTTGTGACTCCCCAGGTCTCTGAGTCTGACCTTCTCTTCCTGCATCTGTGTGTCCTTCCTTGGCACTTCAATTCCGCAAATGTTAGCTGAGATATGCAGGCTCGCAGGGGACACAGAGATGAATAATGCATGGTTGCTGTCCTGTCCTCAGTGTCTACCAACACCAGCCCTGACTGGTCCTGCGGGGGGTCCCACCTCATCTCGTGTCTGACATTCCTCTTGCCCCATGTCTGCTGGCTTTGTCGTCTTGCCCCTTGTCTGAAGTTCCTCTGGCAGTGCCTTTGTTCTTGGTCCACCTGTTTCTGACTCCTTTGGCCCTGCAAGTTGAAGGCCAGCCTGTGACAATGGCATGTAGTGACATTTTGCCAACTGCAGCTCCCTGTCACCGCCTTCACCATACCTCCAATTCTCCTGAGCTCCTGAGTCTTACCTTCCTCTAGGACAATCTGGACTCCCAAACTGGATGAAAGAAGGAGTCTAGGGGGCACTCTCTATTGCCTTTCTGGGGAAGGGGCTGTAGCAATGGTAGGGAGCTAGGCTCTAACAGTACACCTATTGATTTGGCATGACATTGTGGGGCTAGCATGGCCAGCTGGAGAGGCCCCCATTTGCAGACAAGATGGGCTTTGGGTTCAAAGATGTATTCTTTGAACGGGAAGCATTATATGGTCAGATATTAATGAAAGCAGTAGTTAAAGCCATCAGAAGCCCTTTGCAGCTCCAAAGACTGAATCTGAAGTCATCATGAGTAGATGAGGCTCTGGCATCTCGCCCTAGCTAGTTCCACACGTGAGGTGAGAGACTTTAGCATTGGGGTGGGGGGGGGTGGGGGGGTGGGAGAGGTACAGGTTGCACCTTCTTTTGCCCTCCTCCTACACACACCCCTTTACCCATTAGGCTCTGCCCCAGGGCATTTGGGGAGGGAGTTGGGTGGCATAATCTAGGATGGCCATTGGGATTAGGGGAGCCCCAAGCAGGTTGGGGTACCCCAAGTAGGGGAGCTGGAAAGGCATGAGGAAGGGGAAGATTAAGTGAGGAGGTGAAGAGGGAGAGGTTAGTAGTAGGTTTCAGCTGGATGAGTGAGGGGAGAATAGAAGTAAAGTGAGGTTCTCCAAACATGCCCCTTTCTTCCTGGTTGCTTCAGCTGTTCACACCCAGGAGGTGGTGGGTGCTATTAGCTTCCAAGGTGTTGGACATCTCTGTAACCCAAGCACGACAGGGTTTCCCTGTCATTTGGTGGCTAATCTTGCTCTCAAAGCCTCTCAAAATTGTGTTGGGTCGGGGGTTCCCCAGACAAACGCAAACTGAGAATCTTCCTGTGGGCGGCTGCTGCCACCTAGTGGCTAACCTCCAAGTCTGCTTTCGCTACTGCAGGCTAAAAGCGGGCTACCCAGTCCTTTGCTATTAAACACCGGATTCTGTATCACCACTGGCTGGGCAGGGTGGCTGCAAAGCCCTGGAAGAAAACAGACTTGAAAGAGGAGACCTAGGTTCTAGAAGAGCCTGTATGATCCCTTTCTGGGCTCATCTCATTCCAACCACTTTTGTTTTAGTATCAGCCAAGGCGACCTGGCTAGTCCCTAGGAAATGTAGGTGAGTCTAGAGATAAAGGTGTGGGGCCTAAGGGTTTGGAGAGCAAGTAGAATAGGATCCAGACAGACAGTTTTGATCCTGCTCCGACTTGCTGTGTGTCCTTAACTTCTCTGAGTCTCAGTTTCCATTCACCATCTACAGACTGGGCTATTGGGGAGATGAAAGGGCTGTTGGGAAGATGAACTGTGCACATGGATATGAAAGCATTTTGAAAACTGGCAGAGGCAAGATGAGGGGTTACTGAGTCATGATAATAATATTGACCACAACCTGGAGCCAGGCCCCTGGGGCTCAGAGAAAGGGGAGAGCGAAGTGAACTTTGGGTGTAGATGGGCACTGCCCTGTCTGACTGAAGAAGTTTTGAGGCTGGCCTAACTAACTTTTAGGGATACCTCAGGGGAGGTGTGGATTGCTAAAGAGTGGTTCAGCCCAGTCCTCAGAAGGGGAGACTGAGGCTTAGTGAGGTTTATGGCCTGTCCTAAGTCACTGTGCTGCAGATCCAGGAACAAGAGGCCCATTGGCCTGGAGCCATTATGGCTCTGGCTTTCCCCTCCCCTGAATGGGAGCAGCTTGGAGCTGGAACCCAGAGACCTTGGAAGCAGGAAGCCCCCCTCATTGTAATACAGTGGAGCCTAAGGCCCCAGGCCCCCATTATCCCTCCTCCTGGGTTGGCCCCTCTCCCCTCCCCCCTGCAAGTCCTCCCACATTCCTCCAGGCAACAGGAAACCCCAGCTGCAGCCCAGACTTCAAACAGCTCCTCCCTCTGGGCAGGGGGTGTGGGAGGAGAGGCCAGAGGTCAGAGGGTAAAGGTCAGCTTTGTTCCTGCCGGAGGTGGTGAGGGACCCAGGGGAGACTGAGGGGGAGGGGAGAGCTCTTGACAGCCACACCACGTGCATGAATTCCTGTGTCCAGCAGGGTTTGCATGGCTCCTGCTTTCTAGATGCCTGTGTGGAGAATAAATTTCTGCGTCCTCAGTTTCTGCTCACGGACTTGAGTTATGTGTCTGAGTCGATGCCAGGGCATGTTTGTCTGTCAGTACTCAGCCTGGGATCCCCTGACACGTCATCGCATGTACTGATATATCTGGTTTCCAGGTCTGGTCAAAACTGTCCTTTTGTGAGTGTGGCCTGGTGTGAGTCTTTGTGTCCAAGAGAAGTGTCCCTCTTCACCTCTTCCTCTCACATCCTTTCTCCACGGTGGTCACCAGAGGGTTCCTTCTGAAAGTGAATTTGACCTTTTTCAAAACTCCTCTGCTCAAAGCCCTTCAGTGAGTGACTTCTCATGGTCCAATGGTTAGAGTCGCAGCGCCCCCCATGCTTGACAAATAAGGCCCACACTCACCTCGCCAACTTTACCTTTAAAAACCCAAACCCACTCATAGCAGCCACGTGGGGTTTCTGAGGCCGTAAATCTCCACGGAGGCAGACTGCCACATTTTTCTCCCACAGAGCTGCTGGTGGTTTTGAACTGTCGACCTTTCCGTTAGCAGTCAATCACTTTAACCTCTGTGCCACCAGAGCTCCTTAGCTACTACCACCCCCCATCAGATTTCACAGTCCAGGCACACCTAACTAATTTTAACTCCCTGCACAGACCTATTTCCTGTCTCTGAGCTTTGCTCGCTTAATGCTGCCATTCTAATCCCATATCCCACTTCTTTACCAGGAAAACTTACTCTTTTAAAAAAAAAAAAAAAAAAAAAACCTCAGGCAAGGCATCACGTGCTCTGAGAAGTCTTCCCGACTTCCACGTGCCCAACTGAGTTAGGACTCTCCCCTGTTCTCCCACACGCCCTGTAAGGTCATTTTCTGCTGGTGTCTGCCCCCTTGCTTCCTAATGCCGTTAGGCTATGCACTCTGAGGACAGGAATTGTGCTAGATCTCGCTTCCTGTAGTGGGAGAGTTCTGGTGGGACCTGGCTTTCCCATCCTTAGTTTCCTGCAGTTTTGGATGTAGTACCCAGTGTGGCCATTAGAGAGAGCATGGACATCACTGCAGGACGGTCCAGGCTAGGGGTGGGTAGGGTGAGGGAGCACTTGGATCCTGTACCTGGGAGGGAACAACTGGAGTGCATAGAGGGTCCACCCAGCTCAGCCATGGAGCAGTGGGATCCAGGATAGACTCTCCCCCAATGCGTCCCGCCCCCAGATATCTTCTGACTTTCTCCCACAACTTGGGAGCCATTCTCCTTGGTTCCCCCTCCATACCTCTTGCCTCCTGCCCCTTTTCTTCTTTCTGACTCTCCAACCTTCTTCTCCCAGGCTTCATCTGCACTTGCTTGAATGAGCTACACTCTCCCATATCTCTGGGCCTTTGCACATGCTGTTCCCTCAGGGGCAGATGTCCTTACCAGCTGGCTGCTTCATCAGAAAGACCCTTCTGTCACATCCTCTGAGATGCTTCCCTTGGCCCCTAGACTGACGTTGCCCCTAGGGGTTGTAATGGTTTGCTGTTCTGCCTCCTGGGCAGGACTGGCCTAAAGAAGACATCAATAATCGTGTATGGAATTAATCAATGATTTAGTTCTTTTACAGGTACAATCTTCAGCAGGCACCTGGCTACCCTAGGCCTGTATCTGCCCGTGCCCTCCCTGAGCCTGACTCAGTCAGTATTAAGCTTTGCCATGCTGCTCCATCAGACAGGGAATGTGATGGTGGGATGCTTGTGTTTTCGAAGTCAGACAGACCTGGGTTCAAACCCTGACTCTGTCATCCAGCTGTATGACCTTGGGCATGTGTTGTAGCCTCTCAGAGCCTTCCTTTCCTTTTCTGTAACACGGAATCATCAGTCTTCTGCACTGCCTCGTGGTGAGAATCACATTAGATGATGCATGTGAAACACCCAGTGTTAAACAATTAAACGGCCTCCTCCTCCACCATGAACTTGGAAATAAAATTGCCCTCTGAGTCTGAAGCCAGTAAAATACACGCATCACAGAGGAGAAGAGCCAGGTGGGGGAGTGAATGAGGCGAGAGACGGTTTTGTAAAGGAGCGACTGAAGAGTTTTGTGAACGGTGCAAACCGCAATCAAGGTGACCCGCCTGTAATCTCAGGGAGGCAGGGCGAGGATGTGATTGAAATTGAGAAAGCAGAGCCTAATCAATTGCATTGTGCTGTATCTGAAGGGACCAGAAGGATGCACAAAAAAAGAAGGTGCAAGGGAGAATTCATCCAGCTGCACCCAAGGGAGAGAAGGGGAACCAGTAGACCCAGGGAATCCAGGCCCCGGAGGCACTGACCTCTACTGAGGAGCAGCGAGAGGCAGGTGAACTCCGGATGGCTCACTGCCCTGCTGGGCGTTCATTTAAACCTAATGGGCGTGCTGGTATCTGTAGAGCAGGCAAGAATATTCTGGCCCCAGCAAAAGGGCACAGAGACTAAGAACACCGGTTTTGGAGTCAGACAGACCTGATTCAGGCTCTACCACTGAATTCTTGTAACCTTGGAAAAGCTAATTTACTTCTCCATGACTCAGTTTCCTTATCAGTAAAATGGGGATGCAATGGCCTCTCCTCATAGGGTTCTGTGAAGATTAAATGGCAACATGCATGCACTTTAGTGGGGTGCCTGGCACAGAGTAAACAACTGAGTGTTTTATTGCCATTTTACAGATGAGCAAATTGAGGCTTAAAGAGATTAATAACTTGCACGAAATCACACAGCTAGGGAGTGGTGGAAGCAGAATGTACACCAGGCAGTACTCTTGTGGTCTGATCCACTTACTGCATGGTAGGTGAATACACTGGCCTCTGGCTTACACATCAGGCGCTTATGAGTTTGGTCAACCAGAAACTGTGCACTTCTGGAATTTGAGTCTTGACCCCTGAGAGCCTGAGTCTGCAGACCCGAGGTTCCCACCTTCATGACAGGCTCTCTCAACAGCCACTTGGCTTCTCTCCATCTGGCCACGGGGAACTCTCAATCTGCATCAGCCACCTTGTCCCCCCTTTCCTTGAAGCCACTCCACTTGAGGGGATTTCCAGGGAACCTTTCGACAGGAGTATCCCCTCCTGTGCAGAGACGATCTCCTCCCAAAGCTTAGAGGCAAGGAAGCCTGATGAGAACATGGACCTTGGGGTGAGACCTGGATTCAAATTCCAGCTCTGCTACATACAACTGTGTGACCTTGGTACGTCATATCACCCCTGAGCTTCCATTTCCTCACTTGTAAATGGGAGCCCTGGTGGTGCATCGGTTAAAGCGCTTGGCTAGTAACCAAAGTGTTGGCGGCTCAGACCTACCAGCCACTTGGCAGGAGAAAGATGTGGCAGTCTGCTTCCGTAAGACTTACAGCCTTGGAAACCCTATGGGGCAGTTCAACTCTGTCCTGTAGGGTAGATATGAGTTGGAATTGATGGCAGTGGGTTTGGTTTTTTTTATTTATTTGTTTAAATGAGGACTAAGCTTTTTTTTTTTAATCGTAGAGCTGGGTTTAAGACTGGATTAAATGAAAAGATGGAGGTAAACACATCTGGCATTCAGCAGACATTTAAGAAATAAGTTGTTGTTATTACTATTGTTTCTCCCCAGCCTCACTGTGAACTCCTCCAGGGCAAGGACAGGTCTTGTTTATGTTTGTGTTCCCAGGGGTCCTGCCTAGTAAATGGCCCACCACACAGTCGATAACCCAAAAAAAACCATTGCCGTCGAGTCGATTATGACTCATAGCAACTGTATAGGACAGAGTAGAACCGCTCCATAGTGTTTCCAAGGAGTGCCTGGTGGATTCAAACCGACAACCTTTTGGTTAGCAGCTGTAGCTCTTAACCACTCTGCTACATGGCTTTCACAGAGTCCATACAAAACCAAAAAACCAAACCCACTGCAGTCAACTCTATTCTGACTCACAGAGTTGATACATAGTAATTATTTGCCAATTGCTGGATCCCAGCTCCCAGGCTCCATCACACATCTATTCTCTGAGAGAGCCAGGCAGTCAATACACATTCCTGAGAACCTATGGGCAAAGTGGGAACCCTTATTCCCAGTTCCTCTTGTTTCCCTGGGGAGGAACGTCAGCTACCAGAGTTCCTCACAGGGGGCACCATGGGACAGGACAATTCTTCATGGCACAGGCACATTACAGGTGTCTAGCATTCCTGGTCCCTGCCCATGAAAAGCCAGTAGTAGCCCCCCAGTGGTTGTGACAAACAAAACTGCCCCTAATCTTCTCCAAAAGTCCCCTCAGAGACACAGCTGCCCTAAGTGAGATCCACTGTGCTAGACTAAATCTCAGGCCTTCTCTTTCCCTCACTCTGCTCTCTTCTGGGGAATTGGCCAGCTGCAGAGGCTCCGCTGTGGTCTTCTCTCCTGCAGTTGTTGGGGGAGGCCTATGGTTGTCCTGTTGTGCCAGCGATGAGTGGAATATCTGCTTCAATCAGGTGAAGAATTAGCAAACCCTTTGCAAATCAAACATCACATCAGTAGTGAAAGAGATGTTTTAATCTCCAGTTGACTGTCTTCTGCATCCATCTATCCACTGGTTCTAAACTTACATGGGGATGAGTAGACAGACTTTTGGTCCCCTAAAACTCCATACCTTGGGTGCTCTGCACTTGGTAGGCATTAGGACACTGTCTCGCCTCCCCTTTCTGCACCCACTGGCCACCATCCTTCACTCACCTCCCACTGGCCACATCCCCAAAAAAGCAGGTTCAGAAGAATTTCATGGTTCAAGGATTCATATTGTCATTTTCCTTATTTACAAAAATCAATAAACACACACACGATCAGAAGAGGGTGAGCCCTCAACTTCTCCCTCAATCCTGGGCTTGCACCCCAGTCCTGGACCACAGCATCCACCCCGTGGAAAGACCCAGCAAAGATTTTCCCTGTCTTTGTAACTGACAAACACAAGAGAATTGAGAGTAGGAGGCAAAATCTGGGGGCCTGGGCCAGGATGGGATGACAGAAGGGTAGGAAAGAAGGAAGAGGTGATAAAGGATGAAAGGCATATTCATAGTTTTATAAATAACTAGACATGATCTGAGCATTTTGGGGACAGGCTAGAGGCCTGAAGGGGCCTAAGTGGGAAGGGTAAAAACTGTTTGGAGCCAAAGTGGGTGAGGGATGAGTTCTGAGCCTTGATTTGCCCCATCTGTAAAATGAGCAGGTTGCCCTAGATGGTGACAAAGTGTCCTATCTGCTTTGATGTGCTAGGACTTTGAAGGATTCTAAGCCTGGGGGCTTTGGGACCAGATTCCTAGGGATTGATAAGGGCTGGTGGGCACCCCGAGAGAGGTGGCCAGTGCCCAAGCAGGCTATGTCTGATCCCCAGGCTGGTACTGGGGTTCTGTGGAGGTGAAGTAGTCTTCCAGGAAGGACTGCAGGTACTCGAAGGTAGGCCTCTCCTCTGGGTCCAGACGCCAGGTCTGTTCCATGGCCTCGTACAGGGACCTGGGGCAGCCTGGGGGACAGGGCATGTGGTAGCCGTGTTCCACCTGTTCCAATACTTCCCGATTATTCATGCCTGCAGGGTGGTGTTCTGTTAGTCGGGGGCCTGGCCTCCCCAAAGGAACAGCCAGGAGGGAGTCCTTCCCCAAGTCCATCTCCTCACCCCTTACTGTACCCCACCCCCAGCAAACCTGGGTAGGGGACTCGGCCCTTGCTGATGAGTTCCGTGAGCAGGATCCCAAAGGACCACACATCTGACTTGATGGTGAATCTCCCATAGAGGGCAGCCTCTGGGGCGGTCCATTTGATGGGAAACTTGGCCCCTGGAGAGATTAGGGGAGCAGGGAAAGTTAGTGAGGAGGTCCCTGGGAACAGCTGGATTAAGAGAATGGAATCTTTAGGACTAGGGATCTTGGGGGGCTGTGAACAGGTCTCTGGGCATAGCAGAAAGGACCTGGTATCTGGCCAGCACCTACTATGTGCCTAGCGTAGTGCTGGGCACTTTACAAACACTGTAATAATTCTTTTAATAATTACAGCTAATACTTGGACAACCTTTATTATACACCAAGCACTGTTTTAAGTGTTTTACATGTATTAACTCATTTAACCCTCATAAAACCCTCGTAACGTAGATACTATTATTATCTCCATTTTAGGGATGAGAAAAAGGAGGCACTGAGTAGTTAAATAACTTGCCCAGATCACATAGCTAATAAGTTGCTGGGACTCGTACCCAGGCATTCTGGCTACAATCTGTGATCTTAACTATTAGATTCTACAGCCTCTTACTCAAGCATTACAGCAGTGTTTGGCACATAGTAGGTCGTTAGTATAAATATCTGTTGACTTACTGTTGTCTGAATATTCATCTTACAGATGAGAAAATGAGATAAGGCAGCTCTCACATATTAAGAGACTTGCCCAAGACCACATGGCTGGTAAGTGGATGAGTTGGGATTTGAACCCAGACTTGCCTCTTGTGCTACAACATCAGGATGGGGGGTGTCCGGGATGGTCTAAGGCAGGGGATGGTTCCTGAGTATGTGGGGCCTCATGGCAGCCCGTTGGTGCCCTGGGGAGCTCTCACAAGGTGGGGTGAGGCAGGGCACCTTGTCGTGAGTTGTACTCATCATCCGTGATGAGGCGGGCCAGTCCGAAGTCTGCGATCTTGCACACCAGCCGCTCCCCGACCAGGATGTTGGCTGCCCTCAGGTCACGGTGGATGTAGTTCATGCGCTCCATGTAGGCCATACCCTCTGCTATCTGGGAAGCCAAGGCACCGAGAGTTGGAAGCCCATGTGGGCTCACAGCATATGGCCTATGTGAACTAGAAGGGCCTTCGGGGACCATTTGAAAAACCCATTTTTCAGATGGAGAGACTGAGGCTCAGAGAGAGGCAGTGCCCTGCCTCAGGTCCCACTGATGGTTCAGTGGGCAGACCCACATTTCCAGGGGGAGGCTGGGTATTTGAGCACACAGGTTTTGTGGAAGGTTACTAGGAAGGGGGTTTGAGAGACAAGAGGAGTCCTGGTGGCACAGTGGTTAAGTACTTGGCTGCCAGCTGACAGTTTGAACCCATCAGCCGCTCTCCAGGAGAAAGATGTAGCACTCTTGCTTCCGCAAACATTACAGCCTTGGAAACCTTATGGGGCCGGTTCTACTCTGTCCTAAAGTGTTGCTGTGAGTCAGAATCCAATCGACTGCAACGGGCTTGGTTTTTGAGAGATAAAGGCTGCTATAAAAAAAAAAATTTTTTTTTCTTTTTTTTTTATCCCTATTTACCTGGGCTGCCATGTCCACCAGCTGGGGCAGCCTCAAATTCTGGCTTTTCTGATCCTTGAGAAATTCCAGCAAGGAACCTAGAAAATCAGCAGCAAGACCCAGCCCCAGCTCTAGGCCAGTCCCCTCTCGCTTGGCTCCTCCCCTTCCCAGACCACATCATCCAGTCTAGCCCTGCCCCTGCTCCCAGCCCTCTCACCTAAATTCTCTCCCCGCCCCCAGGCTCACACCGATAGGCTTCACACCTTCCCAAATCTCGCCCAGGCTCGGCTCCTAGATACCCTGACCTCGCCCTACATCTGTGTCTCCGGCCACGCCCCATTCAGACCCTGCCCCAGATCCCTCCAGATCTGGGATCCCGGCTTCTGCTGCCCAAGCCCCGCCCCCAGCCCCGGCCCCGCCCCGACAGGCCCCACCTTTCCCCACCCCCAGGCCGGCACTCACTCGGGTGCCACCGGAGGACTCTGCGCGCTGTCCCTCGTCCCCTCACGGATCGTGGCACCCCAGAAACACCCACCTTGGCTTTGACCCCAAGTCCCATCCCGCCCAGACATTCCCCCTGATCCCGCACCTCACCGTGGCACATGTACTCTGTCACGATGTAGATGGGCTCCTCGGACACCACCGCGTACAGCTGCACCAGCTTGTCGTGTCGCAGCATTTTCATGATCTGCGCCTCCTCCAGGAAGGCCTTCGGAGACATGGTGCCCGGCTTCAGCGTCTTCACTGCTACCTTCGTGCTGCCGTTCCACGTGCCTGCCAGGCAGCGGCGTCGAGTCAGGACCCGATGACCTCCAGCCCTGCTCCAGCCCCTCCCCCCGACCCCCGGGACCTCCGTACCCAGCCACACTTCCCCGAAGCAGCCGGTACCGAGCCGGCGCTCGAGTGCGATAGAGTCGCGGCTGATCTCCCAAGCGTCCTTGGCCAAACCCAACGTCTGCGGCTTCATGGTGGTGCAAACTTGCGTGAGCAGGTGGCACAGCCCATCGTTCTCCTCTGGGGGGCGGGAAGGATGAAGATCACAGGCGGGCTGGGACCTCCACACACTCCTCATCACACCCCAGCCTCCACGCCAGAGCCCACGATCATTATAAGTAACTGGGCCAAAGATGAGTTTGCAAGCCAGGGCAGAAGGCAGCCTGACCACCAGTCGGTGAACATGAGGGTCGGTGCCCAGGGAGGGGGCTGGCACCAAGAGACAGAGATGATCCCTGTAAGAATTAGGGGCCTTCCCACCTGGGCCTTGAAGGACAAGCTGGGATTCTGACAGGTGGAAATGAGGTTGGGGATTCCAGGCAAAGTTGTGGACATAAGGCCTTCACCCTTCAATGTATTTCATCCCTGACCTAACTAATCAAGGCAGAAACCTGGGCACTGACTCCTCCTTAATCCCATAACCAATCCTCTGGCAAGTCAGGCCTATTCTGCCTCCTATCCAGCTTTGGAATTGTCTGTTTCTCCTCACTCCCCTGCTCTGCTTTAGTCTGGCCACCCTCATCTCTCACCTGGACAGTAGCCACAGCTCCTAATTGGCCCTCAGCCTGCCTTGCCCCCTGGCACACCAGCTCCCACCAGCAGCCAGAGTTTCTCACCAACGTGCAGACCAGCCTCTATCACCACCTGTTCAGGGACCTGTGATGGTGACTTTCTGCCTGTCCTGGGGCCTTGGTGAGGCATTTGTAGCTGGCATGGTCTGGCCCAGGCTGGCTTGCAGCACTGCCCATCAGGTCTTCTTTGCTTGCCTCTGAGCAGTTCTTTCCACCTGGGCTCTGACGCCCCTATCTCTGCTTTAGCACAGCATTGTTACAGGCTTGAATAAATTACTCAGCCTCTCTGTACCTCGGATGAGGTTGTAATAAGGATGAAATGATCACATACGATGAGATTAGAACAGTGCCTGACACATAGAAAGGACTGAGTGTGGATTTTATTCTTGTCACGGTCGTTTATGTCTGTTGCCCTAACCAGACTGTGAGCTACTTGAATACAGGCGCCATTTCTAAGTTGTACCTGCAACACTAAAGCTCAGGAGTTTCAACAGATTCGGGCCTTGAGGTAGGAAACAGGTCAATTCCTCGCTCAGAGGTTAGAGGGCGCCACTTGGCCATGGACGCCTCAGTTTTCTTGAGAATCCCACAGAGCAGGATCCTGGGCTGGGAGCCAGGACACCTGAATTCTAGTCCTGGCCCGGCCACTGCTGCTTTGGGAGACTCTTTCCTTCTCTGGGCCTCGGTCTCGAACTCCCCATCTGGACAACGCATCAGCGTGTTGGTTCAGGGTACTTAAGTCCCCTCCAACCTGGGGGGGTCGCTCTTACCGACGTAATGTTGCACCAGCTCCTGCACTGTGTTGAACTGGGCCCGCGTGGTGATGTAGTAGCCTCCTGTGTCCAGCTTGCGGATCTTGTAATGTTTCACGTGATTGCCTTTGGTCTGGTCCCAGTCCCGGATGGACAAGGAGTAGGCACCTGTGGGGAAGAGGCAACTTCGGGCCTGCTTGCTCACCACCTTCCCATCCCAGGTTTGGGAGCCGGGAGAGGTTCCACAGGCTGGGGACTCTGTGATGGCCCCATCCCTTTAACTCAGCCCCAGTCTTGGCCCCACCGCCCAGTATAGACCTAGTCAGTTTTAGCCCTCATCAGGGGTGAATTAACTGGTAAACAAGGTACGCACGGGTTAATTGTGTTTATTTACTAATCTGTAGTGCAGAATTTCATATGAGTTTCATCACATCAGGTGAAACTGTGCACTACACATTAATAAATAGGCACAAGAAAGCCCGTGGGTACCTCGTTTGTTGGGTAATTCATCCCTGGCCCTGACCCAAGCCCCTCCAGACTGGCCTAGCTCCACCCCACTACGCTGGGGCTCCTAGTTACCCCTGCCCCCGCCGCTGTGGCACCTCCCCCACCTTTGGTGGTCTCGCTCTCACGAATGAGAAAGGCCCCCTGCGGGTTGCCAGGAGAGAGCAGCTGCCTCTCCGCATCCTTCCTCCCGATTTTTCCGAAGTACCACCTGTTGGGAAGGGCCGGCAAGAGTCAGGTACACCCCATTCAAACTCCAACTCAGCCTCTCTGAGCAAAGTCACTTCACAAGCCAAGCCTCAATTTCCTTACCTGTAAAATGGGGCTCATATGCCTGTCACAAAGGCTGGCCGTGAGGGTCACAGAGAAGGGGGATGTAAGATGCCTGGTGCACAGCAGGTGCCCATAAAGGTTAGGCTTCACCTCTCTACTCTCTGGGCGTCTCTTGTATTGAAATTGATAGAACCTCAGTCACTAATGACTTATCAGGGTGCCACAGGCCCTTAGTCCATCTTGCTTCAGCCCCTGTATGCATTCCTTTCACAGATGAGTGACTTGAGACTCAGAGAGGGGAAGTGATCTGCCCACAAGGCTGGCTGAGGAGCTCTACCTCTGCTGCCCACTTTAGTGGTTTTCCCACCAACCCAGGCAGTCGCTCAGATCCCTCTCCCCACTCCCACTGTCCTCTTTGACCTCTTGAGCAATACTCTGTCCTGCTCCTCCTTCTCTGTCTGCTGCTGCCTGGCTCTAACTGCTGCTCTTCTTCCACTCTCTTAATTTCGGATGTTGTCCTCAATCTCAGCTTTAGCCTCAGGCCTCAGCCACTCCTGCTGTCTTATAGGAATTCTTTCTAGGATTGTATTGTAGCTCTAAACTAACTGCTCAAGTATACTGGGGAAGTCGAAGTGACCATAGGCCACGTAGACAACTCAGATGTCATTTAACTGGCCCATGACCATTTTGGGCTCAATTAAAATAAGCATGGTTTCCAAATCAAGGGAGGGGGCCAGCAGTTTCGGTGAACTCTGGGTTGGTTGGTCCACACCTAGAGTACTAGATACAGTTTGGGGAGCAGAGGAGGCATTGGAAGTGAAGTGGCAAGGAGGGCAAGCATGATACAGAAGCAGGAACTGTCCAAGGGCTGTGTAGGCAAGACCAAGTTTTTTTCAAAGCCATCAGCCCTGCCTCCACCTACACCATGACATTAGCTACTTATTTAATAACTAATATAATTATACCAAAAAAACCCCAAACCCATTGCTGTCAAGTCAAGTCAATATCAACTCATAGGCAGAGAACTGCCCCACAGAATTTCCAAGGAGTACCTGGTAGACTCAAACTGCCAACATTTTGGTTAGCAGCCATAGCTCTTAACCACTACGCCACCAGGGTTTCCAGTATAATAATAGGAACACTTATTTTGTGTTGAGCTCCACTCTAATACATATATTTATGCATTTAATTCTCAAAATAACACTGTGAGGTAGGTATTATTATCGCCCTCCATAGAAAACAAAAATAACAGCAAAAAAACCCATTGCCATCGAGGAGCAGCTGTTGGGTTCAAACCACTGACCTTTCAGTTTGCAGCCAAGTGCTTTAACCACTGTACAACCAGGCTCCTTTCCTACATTAGACAGATGAGGAAATTGAGATACCTAGTGGTTAAGCAATGTGCCTAACACCACATCGCTCTTGAGCTGTGTTGCCAGAATAGGAACCCAAGCTGTCTGTTCTAGGGCCTGTGCTCTTAACCACAATACTGCACTGCGCCCTCTCAGAGCTTCGTGACCCTGACCCCAAGACGTCGACACAAACATGAACCCCCAGAAACCACCTGCCCTCCGTATTATCACTCCTCCTTTCTTCTCTGCCTCTTACTCCCCAGGCTAAGGCCTCACCCGACTCCAGCTCTAGGCCCTGCCCACTTCCCTCTGCTCAGGGACTTCCCACTCAGCAGCCCCCATCTGCAGCCTCTCTATCCCATCAACCTCTAAAGATGCCCAAATTTCTTCCTCTCCAAAGCAAACTGTTTTAAGCCCTATCTTGCCATCAACCGTCTGCTATATCTCACACCACTCTTCACTTGAAAGTGTTTCACACCTGGGTCTCTGCTTCCTCACCTCCCACTTCCTACCCCACTCTGTCTGGCCCCCACCCCCACTGTGTAGGGAGGCATCTCTTACCAAGGTCACCCCCATTGCCAAATCAGTAGCCAGCAGCCTCTGACACTCCCTCTCTTGTTTCTTGAAACTTCCCCTCTACTCTCTTGGCTGTTCTGACTCAACCTGGTCTGATTTTCCTCCTCTTTCTCCATGGCTTCTTCTCCTTCAAGGGCAGATTTCTCCCAAGCTGGGTCCTAGGTCCGATCTCTTTCTCACTCACCCTCCTCTTTCTTCACCCTCCTATGCAGTTTTAGTGCTGATCTCTGATGAGTCCCAAATTTCCACCCCAGCCCTCTGCAAGGGCCACAACAAAGATGTGAAGAGTCTTAGTGCTAGTTAGGAAAACGTGACCCTTCCTCTGGGCTGATTCAGGGACATGGCTTGGCAGGGGCTGGGCACTCCTTGCACAAAGCACAACCTAATCTAATTGCGGACAGCTTCCTCCATTTGGGTGCTCCTCCCAGTGAATCTCAGCCCATCGAAGCCCCCGCCCCCAGAACTCATTATTGCCCTCAAACCTGTACCTGCTCTTGTGTTCCCCACCTTAGCAAATGGCACCATCACCCACTCAGTCACTCAAGAAGACTTTGAATCACCTTGATTCCCCTCCCACCACTCCCCATAGTCTGATAGCAAATCAGTCACTAAATCCTGGTGCGCTCTGCAAAATGTCTCCAATCCTTTCTATTTCCCATATATGTGTGCATGCATATGTGAGAATAAGTAAAAAAGCTTTTATGAATCCCAATTTCCTCATCTGTAAAATGGGACAATAGTAATATCAATACTATTATTGTGAGAATTAAATGAATCAAAGTAGGTCAAGAACCTGTTATATACTTTTGTGGTTACAAAGGGGGAGGGAGGGAGGGAGAGGGCTTTTTATTGATCAATCTGTAGATAAGAACTGCTTTGGGTGAAGGGAAAGACAACACTCAATTCAAGGAAGGTCAGCCTAATTGGACTGGACTAAAAGCAAAGAGGTTTCCGGGATAAAATGAAAGCTTCAAAGGTCAGCGGAGCAGGGGCTGGGGTCTGGGGAACTTGGTTTGAGGGGACTTCTAAGTCAATGGGCAAAATAATACTATTATGAAAACATTCTGCATCCCACTTTGAATTGTGGCGCCTGGGGTCCTAAATGCCAACAAGCGGCCACCTAAGATACATCAATTGGTCTCAACCCACCTGGAGCAAAGGGAAAGGAAGAACACCAAGGTCACACGACAACTAAGAACCCAAGAGACAGAAAGAGCCACATGAACCAGAGACCTACATTATCCTGAGACCAGAAGAACTAGTTGGTGCCCGGCCACAATCGATGTCTGCCCTGTCAGGGAACACAACAGACAAATCCTGAGGGAGCAGGAGACCAATGGGATACAGACCCCAAATTCTCATGAAAAGAACATACCTAATGGTATGATTGAGACTAGAGGAATCCCAGAGACAATGCTCCCCAGAACGTCTGATGACACAGGACAGGAACCATCCCCGAAGACAAATCATCAGGCATGAAAAGGACTGGTCAGTGGGGGGGAGAGAGATGCCGATGAAGAGAGAGCTAATTAAATCAGGTGGACACTGGAGAGTGTGTTGGCAACTCTTGACTGGAGGGGGGATGGGAAGATAGAGAGAGAGGGAAGATGGCAAAATTGGCACGAAACGAGAGACTGTAAGGGCTGACTCAATAGGGGGAGAGCAAGTGGGAGAAGGGAGTAAGATGTATGTAAACCTACATGTGACAGATTGATTGGAATGGTAAATGTTCACTTGAAGCTTGATAAAAATTAATTAAAAAAAAAAAAAAAGAACCTGTTATAGTATCTCACATATATAAAAGTGCTCTGTCGATGGTACTTCCCTGCCTCCTTAATAGAATTAATTCTAAGTAATGCCCCTTGCATTTGGTTAGCCCTTTACATTTTTAAAGCTCAGACACCATTGTTATCATTGAGAGGAAATACGTATACGCCTAGCAAATGCATCCAGGCTATCTGGGTTCCAATACTAGCTCCACCTACTTACAAGCTGTGTGAACTCGGGAAGGCTATTTAATTTCTCTGTGCCTCAGTTTCCTCATTTGTAAAACATCATAATATTTACTGCAAGGTTAATCTATGGAAAGCACTTTCGATAGTGCGCAGAATACAGTACATGCTAGTATTATCTACTATTACTGTTATCATCACTGTCTTTTATTCTCACAATGTAGATACAGAGATTGAGGCTCAGAGGGAAACAATGACTTGCCCAAGAGGTGGCCTGGGAGTCTGGACTCCAGGGTCCTAGGCCAGCGTTGGCCTCCTTTCCACCTCCACTTACTCTTCAGCCTGGATGGAGTCCACAGGGGCCACGTAGTTGCTGGGAATGTAGCCAGTTTGTCCGGAGGTGAGGGACCGAACCTCCCACCAGTCACCTTCACTGCAGGGGGGGGGGGGAAGGAGGGGAGTGGGGAGGGGGAGGTGATCAGTGGCAGCTCCAGCCTCTGGGGCCCCCTGGGCCAGGCAAGGCCACACTGAGGATTTGGCAGAGACTGACCCTGCCAACCCTTCACCTTAGACCCCCCTCCCCAAGGGCTTTTTCCTGCTTTGCCCACAGCTATTGCAGCTGCCCAGGAAGATTTTTCCCTGTGAAGGGAGATGTTTGGGGACATCTGGGCCTCCAGGCTTCCTCCCTTGGCTCCTCAGTTGAGCTGGGGGTCAGGGATACAGTACACAGCTAAGTAGGTCACTTTCCCACTGAAAAGCTTCCAATGGCTTCACATTTCCTTCTGGATAAAATCCAGACACCTCAGCATAGCTGAAAAAGCCCTGCTGCCCCTGTTCCCACCCCCTCTCCAGCCTCTGCTCTCTCCATTCTGCACCTCATGCTTCCGCTCCACCTATATAGAGCCACTGTGGCTCCTGGGAGCCATCGGGCGTTCTCATTCTGTCTCACTTTCACTTTTCTCACCTTTTGCTTCCATGTCTATTCATCTTTCTGGTCTCAGCTGAAAAGTCACCGACTCAACTCCAAGAAACCTGCCCTAACCACCCCCACCCTGGGGACCATGTTTGGTGTCTGTGTCCACACTCCCTCATGCTTTCCTCATATGGTAACAATCACCTAGTTATTACCATCGTGTGGTGTGTTTGGCTCCCCCACTAGGCTGGGGGCGTCTGAGAACAGAGACCAGGTAGGATTCCTCTCCCAGTCCTGCTCCCAGCCCAGGCTGTGCACTCAGCTGGGTGGCCCGGTCACTTACCTATTGTTCAGGATGTGGAACTTCTCGCCCTTGGTGAAGGTGAGGTCATCCTCTGTCCGGGCCTTATAGTCATACAGGGCGATGAACAGGGTCACCCCAGTCCCTGCCAGAGTCAAGGCTACTCAGCAGGATAGGGCATAGGACTGGGGTCCCATGGGTTTTTTTTTTTTTTTTTTTTCCTCATCCAGGCACTGTGGGCCTCCACAGCCCCCCAACCCCCCCATATTGCTGCAGTGCTGTGGTTCTCAAAGGCCTTTGGAGTCCAGTGGATTTCTGATTTGGGGTTCATAGCTTGCCCAACCCTCAACCCATGGATTTAGGGCATACACGTTCAAGCCCACCCTGCCAACCCTGGGGAATCCCCAGGTTGTCTACTCTTCGTTTTCCCCACCAGGAAGCCTTTCCACCTAGGGAATGGCACCCAAGAGGGCAAGAGCGTTCTCTTTACCACTTGTATCTGCCATCTGGGTCCCCCTCTTAGACTGGAGGCCCCTGAGAAGAGAGTTATGTCTACCCCTGAAACTGGAGTTTCTGAAGACAGGGCTGGATGTAAATACTTCCTCAGACTGTGCTCCTGAAAGAGGGCTGTGTCTCCCATGTCATACTGGAGGCTCCTAAGAACAAGACCCCAGCCTTCCCTCCCCCAGTTTCTCCCAGGTTCCAGGCAGCCTGCCTCCATCACCACGCATCTCCCCCCTTACCTCAGCCTACTGGACTCACCTGAGATGCCCCTGATGGTGCTACCATCAAGGAAAGCAGGGCTGGTGGGTGAAGGGGAGAAGTTGTTGTAGTTGGGGATGTGGGCAAAGGAGGACACAGACCGGGCCTGAGTGGGGTCAGGGCAATAGCGGTCACCAGCCCCATAGCCCCTGAGGTTTCCTTCCAGGCCAATATCCTCCTTGGACTCCGGCTCCAGCTTCTTGCAGAACACACAGCCCATTCCAGGAGCCCTGCTACAGAATGGGGGTATACCTCACTGGGAGGCCCTGCCAGGTGTACCACCTTATGCACACGCACACTCGCACACACACAGAGGAGATCCCCATGGGGTCTACCTCCTGGCTGCATGGGTGTGTTTGGACCCTCAGGGTGACATGTGTGTCCTTAGCACTTCTCTTCCCATCCACTTGAGACTGCAGCTCTGTGGCTGATTTTCTACATTGGGATGATGCTGTTTATTTACATATTTTTGCCTCTGATTGATAGCTTTGATATGTTGTGTTTCTCTGACTCCTTCAGTGTGCTCGTGCATGTGTGTCTTCTGTGTGTCTCTAAGTATGTGTAGGGCACTGGGTTTTAAGTATGTGTAAATTTGCTTGTGGGAGTGTGGCTCTGTGTATGTGTAGCTGTGCAAATGCTGTGTCTGTGTGTGTATATATGAGTGTGTGTACATGTCTCTGCACACAGGCATGGCTCTGTGTGTGTATCTGTGAGTGTGCACATCTGTATGAGTGTGAGTATGTACGTGTCTCTGTGTGAGTGTGTATATGGGTGCCTGTCTCTGTGTGTGTATGTATCTCTGTGTGTGCAGGCCTGTGTGACTAGGTGACTATGTGTCTGTGTGTCTATAACTGTGTGCATAGCTTTGTGTGGGAGTGTAAATGCCTGTCTGTGTGTGTGCATGTTTCTGTGTGCAGGTCGGTGTGAGTATATGTGCAGGTCTCTGTGCATCTGAGTGTGTGTCTCTTTCTCTGTTTGTGTATGTGCATATCTATGTGAGTGTGTTTGAGAGCTGTGTGCCTGCACCTGGAGACTCCCTGCAGAGGGGGATCAAGGCCATTTCCCGTTGTGGGTCCAGCCTCTGGCCTCTCAAGCTGCCTCATTCTGGCTCCCCCCATCTGTTACCTAGCAACAGGCCTGTGTCAGAGGAGGGGGCTGTAAGGAACTGTGGAGACCAGGAAGGCCACCCCCACCCAATTTCCTGACCCTGAAGGCCCTCCACTCCCACTCCTTCCACTCACCCCTCAGGTCCCAACTGCTGGGTCAGTGGGGTTGTGGCATGGTCTTTGGGAGGGGCCAAGGACCTGAGGGGGAGACAGAAGGACATGGAAATTGAAGGCCCTGCCAATGTTCCTGCAAGCCAGCTGCCCAGCTCCAGCCGCCTCCGGAAGCCAGAGGGCCTGGGCTTGGCCCCAGCATGACTCCCGCCTTCATTTTCCTTCCCAGCAACCCTGGCACACTTACATATTCACCCTCGTGTAGGACACACCACCCACACCAACCCTCTCATACTCATATCCACCCGACACACCAACACAGTCACACACACACCACCACACAGTCACAACCAACATGGCATACACTTGCGCGAGTGTCTTGCCAACAACCACACATCAACACAAACTAACTCTCACACCAGCCCAGGCTCGGATGCATGGGAGCACACACACATATCCACATGCACACAGGCACCTCCTGAGCACACTCAGCTGCGCGTATTTTATATTTACCCATTGCTTTAATTGGATTTCTAACAAGCCATGCTCAGCTCACTCAGAGGCCCCCAGTCGCTGTCTCCTAAAACAAGCCCCTCCCTGGCCCCTACCTCTGTTCCCCCCCGAGGCTGTGTAAACCCCAGCAGTCCCAGGGTCACATTTGACCACAGGGCAAAGGTACATACATACCCTCACAGCTCTACTTGTATCCACACATCAAGGAAAGGTCTAGGCCAGGAGCTGGGGCCACCGGGGTCCCTGGGGGAGCCTCCCAAATGAGCCAAGTCTTTCCTGACAGCTTTTTCCTTCAAGTGACAGTGTGAAAGGGTCATTGAGCAAGTGTCCCCCACCCGCCATCAGAAACTGCCATTGCAACACTCAGAGAGGAACTGGCTGGGGGGAAGACATGGTTTGCTAAGATGTGAGAGGAATGGAGAGTTGTGGGGTAAGGCTGACCCAGTGAACCCTGATTTCTTCCCCTAGAGGAGCCTGAGGGCTGGGGACAAGGGTCTTTCCCTTGCCTTTCTGCTTCCCTTACAGAATCTTCCTCTTCTCTCTGGGTTCTGTCCTTTGTACACGGTATCACTCACCTCTTCCAGGAAGCCTTCCTGGATCCACCAGATCTAGCTACCTGGCCAATGGCTCTATCACATTAGTGCCCTAACCTCCACCCTAGCCCCACCAACCCCTCTCACACTTCAGTGTAACTGTTCTCCTGTGTGCATTGCCGGGGGGGCGGGGGTGTGGTGCTGGTGGTGGAAATATCACCCACGTGGTGAACTTCGAGGCGGGCTGTGGTGAGAGACTTGCCCTAAAATAGCCCCTGTTCACCAGGCCATTGCTGAGATCTTCACCCCAGGATCCTTCCCCTCAGGGTGAAACCACTCTGTCTGCTAGGCCCCAGGGTACTGGTAGTAAGGGCCAGGAAAGAGGATGAAAGTGGGGAAGGGGGCACCCAGGGCCCTGCTGAAGGAAATTCAGAGCCTGGTGAGAGGGGAGATGGGGATAAGAATATAAAGGTTACAGGGTGAGAATACAGGTCTCCAAATGGCATACACAGCTTACACCCAGATCCACACAATCCTCCCAACACATGCATAGACACACACACATTACCACAGCTACACACTGCACCTCACGTACAGAGACTCCGAGCTCTCCTGTACAGATTCACAGACATATACATCTTCAAGTATACCCATCCATATACATATGCCTCCACACACATGCTCCCAGTACATACACACTCACACCCATCTACACACAGATACATATACACACACATACAGCCTCTGTCCAAGAATGGCAAAACAGGATTTATAGCACTTGCTATGTGCCAGGCATTACATTAAGCATTTTGCATATAACACCCATTTTATTCTCACAGCAGCCCTGTGATGTATTATTATTATTATTTTTAATTCTGTTTTAGGTGAGAGTTTACACAGCAAATTAGTGTCTCGTTAAACAATTAATACACAATGTTTTGTGACAGTGGTTGCCAACCCTGTGACACATCAATACTCTCCACTTCTCGACCTTGGGTTCCCCATTTGCATTTGTGCAGCTTTTCTGTCCTCTCCTGTCTTCTGGTCCTTGCCCCTGGGCTGGTGTGCCCACTTAGTCTTATATACATTGTTGAACTATATGTGTTATTATTGTTTGTTTTATAGGCCTGTCGAATCTTTGGCTGAAGGGTGAACCTCAGGAGTGACCTCAGTACTGAGTTAAAACAGTGTCCGGGGGCCATACTCTCAGGGTTTCTCCAGTCTCTGTCAGACCAGTAAGTCTGGTCTTTTTTTTTTTTTTTTTGTATGTGAGTTTGAATTTTGTTCTGCATTATTCTCCTGCTCTGTCCTGGAGCCCCTGTTGTGATCCCTGTGAGAGCAGTTGGTGGTGGTAGCTGGGCACCATCTGATTGTGCTGGAGTCAGTCTGGTGGAGGTGGTGGTAGTTGTGGTTCATTAGCGTATTATTGTTGATGAGGAAACTGAGACACAGAAGTTCAGAAACTTGCCCAAGGTCACACAGATGATGTATCCTAGCATTTGGCTCCAGAGTCTGAGGTCTCAACCACTTTTCTTCACTGAGTGTCATAGACACGATAGTCACAGCCATTCCTGTAAGTATGCATAGATGCACAGAGCCCCCATAGGGATACACAGCCTCCCCCTTTCCACCATACACAGAGCTTCCCTCTGTAGGATACAAACTTATATAACCTCTACACACACAGATATAAGGTTGCCACTTGTAGCAATACTCAAGTACGCATTGCCACAATGCTTCTACACCAGTCCCAGAAAAAAAAAAAAAAAGGTCCCTGAATTCTGCATGCCTGGAGTTGGGGTGGGGGAGGGTGGAGTCAGAGGCTAACAGCCTCTGAAAAGGAGCAAAGAGCTCTGTGGGCCTAGGAAGGGCCCTAGCAGGGCGGACAGCCAGAGCCAATCAGGAGCCATGGTCAGTGGGCAGAGGTGGGCAGATCTCAGGGTGATAATACTCCTAGGCTTGTTGGAGATGAAGCCCCACCTGGGCCTGGCTCTCTGTGGACCATGCTGAGGGCGTTAACGGGGTGTGGGATGAAGAGTGTGAGGCACAGGGTCTGGGGTCTCCATGGCCCAGGGCAAGGAGAGCATGGCTCACACTGAATGTGCCATGCTCATGTGGCTCTGTGGGCGGGGGGGCGGGGGGGACAAAAAAAAAAAAGCAAAGAGAGAGGCTGATATTGAGAGATACAAAAACAAAGAGACTGAGAGAGCCAGAGAGACATAAGAACAGAGAGATGCAAAGACAGAGAGACAGAAAAAAGAAACAAAGAGAAACACAAAGTGGTGAGCTGGTAAACCAGCTCTCAAACAAAGAACAAACCATAAAGACCTGATGTGTAGCGTTTGCTGATTTCCGTGGTGTAAATATTCCCACCACAGCTGATTTCAAGCTACCGAAGTGACTTCACTGAATGCCGGGGTGGGGAGAAATGTGCAGAATCAGCTCCCTGGAGCCAGTGCTAGCTGGTTCCAGCACATCACTTCCAGAAACAGAGACTAAGAGAGACCGAAATGAGAGGTAGAAAGAAAAGGCAAAGAGATGGAGACAGAGACAGAGAGATGAATAAAAAACTCAGAGGCAGATAGAGAACTAAAGAGACAAAGACAGAAAAAAAGAGAGAAGAGGCAGGTTGGGTCCTCTCTGCTTTGGCATCTGTGTGAAAATAGTCCCCAGGATTCTTCGTCTTCCTCTTGCTTTGATCCCAACCACTTACCACCAGTTTGAGTGGCCATAACTATTAGTAAAAAATGCTCATTTATTAAACACCTCAGTCTCTGACATTGCCAAGCAAATTCCAGGGATGATTTCATTTAATAATACTCTGAGTTAGGTTTTATCATTACCTTATTTACAGATGAGGAAACTGAGGCACTGAGCTGTTAAGTAACTTGCCCAAGATTACACAGCAAGTAAGGGAAGTTAAAGTGCGATTCCAATCAATTTGCACTGTTTGGGGTTAAGTGTGGTTCTATTTTATGTTCTTAGTCAAAGCAACAATGTCTGTCCCTTAAGGAACACCTGCTACGTGCCAGGCCCTGTGCTGCCTGCTCTACAGACATGAATTTCTTAAATCTCCATGACAGCACACAGGAGGAGTGATCTGCCCAGGGTCTCACAGGCAGTATCGGATTTTCAAAACCCTGGAACCTGAATCCAGGTCTTTCTTTCCTCCAAGCTGAATTTGGCTGCCTGTTAACACCAGAAAGGAAGCAGCTCAGAGCAGCCGCAAGAGTTCTGGGTACTATAGGAACTTGGGTCTGGTTTATGAATATGTCTCTTGACTATCTGGTTGACAGGAGTTGGCTCCCAGAGCCCCATTAAAGTCAAAAGCAGGTTGTGGGTGTGCAGAGTTGAGGTCCAGCCCTGAACCACAGGATCTCCCCTTTGACATGCCCCCCACCCCCTCCTCCTGAGTGGCCCCCGGGCCCAGTTTTGTGACCTTACAGGAATGTCTTGTTTCTTTTGTGTGTGAGGCAGAAGTGACTTGCCCAAGGTTACACAGTCAGCTAGAGAACACGAAGCCAAGACTCAGGCCCAGAGTTCTGTTTCCAGTGCCATGGTAGTGTTCTCTAAGGCTTGCGCAAGAGGTCATGCTCTCTGACAGGTGAACGTCACACTTCCTCCCCAGCCCCTGGTCAACTGAACATACCACCTTGGCCATATGGCAGTTGGCCACCTGGTAGGGAGCCACCTTCCATCACTCAAGGGTGAGGCCCGCTTCTACTCTAGGACATGGAAGCCCCAGGCCCACCCATCCTTCCTTTCTTTCTTTTTAATTACTAGTAGTTTGAGGACTTTATTTTTATTGTATATGTGGGTAGGGACAGATGACAGAATGAATTAGTGCTAATGTTTTAAACAACATTATCATAAATATATGCAAAACCCTAGTCTATAAACATGAGTGGATAGGTTTCAAGATTTAGAAGGATATTGTGATCTCAAGTTTAATGATACTTTTCTCTTTGAGACAAAAACAATTCAAAATGTACATAGCCTAGTGATGTTAATTATCTGCGTGCTTTTGCCTCATCCCTTGATAGGTTTTGCTACTTTTCAACTCTTTTACTTTTACTTAGTCCTGACCAAAACCAAAAACCAAGCCTGTTGACATCAAGTCAATTTCATAGAGTTTCCAAGAAGTTCCTGGTGGATTCAAACTGCCAACCTTTTGGTTAGCAGCCGTAGCACTTAACCACTACACCACCAAAGGGCTTCCTTAATTATGGACATACTCAGGTAAAGTTGAATACAAAACTTACTGCATACCTGCAGAGACCAAGATTACATTTAACATATTGCTCCTTTTGAAAAGTGAAATGAAAAGACATAAATTCAGAAAAGAAACAAGATAGGGAAAATTTAGAGCTCTGGTGGCACAGCAGTTGAGAGCTACGGCTGCTAACCAAAAGGTCAGCAGTTTGAATCCACCAGCTGCTCTTTGGAAACTCTATAGGGCGGTTCTACTCTACAGAGTCACTATGAGTCAGAATTGACTGGACAGTTTTGTTATGGATTGAATTATATCCTTCCAAAAATATGTGTTGTAAATCTTAACCCTTAGACCTGTAGTTATAATCCCATTTGGGAATGGGTTTTCTTTGTTATGTTAATGTGGCAGTATTAGTGTCCAGTGTATCTTAAATCAATCGCTTTTGAGATATAAACCAAGCAGATTAGACACAGAGAAGCCAGCAGAGATGGGGTAAGATAGATGCCACACCACATGAAGATCACCAAGGAGCCAAAGAAGAGAGACAAGGACAAGCTGAAGAGACAAGGACCTTCCCCTAGAGCCAACAGAGGGAGAAATCTTTCCCCGGCTCCCTGGATTACAGACTTCTAGGCTCCTAAACAGTAAGAAAGTAAATTTCTGTTTGGTAAAACGATTTGTGGTAATTCTGTTATAGAGCAGCATTAGATAACTAAGACATGCCTTATCTTCCTGCCACTCATTCTTTCTTGAGGTCATACTTCCCAAAGCCATATCAGGATTTTGGTGTATCTCTGGGATCTGGAGACAGATTTGGGCTCAAATTCTACCCTGCCTGCCAACTAGCTTGAGACCTTGGACAAATAACTTCTCCTCTCTGAGATGCCGTCTCTTTGCTTATAAAATAGTAATACAAATCTCTTCCTCATGGGGTTGCTTCTGAGCATTTGATGAGGTCAAGCACCTCAAAGCACCAGAGACACATTAGATGCTCAATTAACTTTCACTTCCCCTCCTTTCCCTTGAGGAAGCCCCCTCTAAAGCAGGGAGTAGGTGGAGGCCCAGGGGCAGGGCTGGGCAGGGCTGAGAGAAGGAGAAGTTCCCTGGGTGAAGTGGGGAGGGCTGAGCTGGCCCTGATGCCTGGGGGATTTCACCAAAAGGGAACTGGGACTTGGGGCAGCCACAGGAAACCACTGGCCTGCAAGAGTTCCGGCTTCTCCTCAAGACCCTGGGCTGGTCAGGAGGCAGGCCAGGGCTGGAGGGGCAAGGGGGTGAACAAGTCTAAAGTCTGCAGGCCACCTCAGCCCCCTGCACCCCACCCCTTACCAAGACCTGGATCCCCTGATCGAAGATTCTCCCTACTTCACCCTCAGAGCTCTCACTGAACCCAAGTGCCCTACTGAGCCCCATCCCCCTCACTGAAGCCTCTCATTGGGCCTCCATCCCCCTCACTAAACACCAGCCTTTCTAGAAGCCTCACAACCTCCTGCCCTTGAATGCCTGGGGCCTAAGGAGAAATGCCCCACTCTGACTCTACTGCTCTGGTGGGGCTAGGGGCCAGGTGTGCACTGCAGGGTGTGGGGAGGGATGAGATGGCCTATCTGCCTTGCCAGATTTACCCTCCACTTGGTCCTGAAGGTACCAGCTGAGTTTTCTTCACTTTTTGTGGGTAAAAGTGGTTTCCCATCTGTTGCTGAACACTCACCAGCTTCTAAAACACAGTCTTCAGTCCCACCTTGCTTGGGACGCAGGGCTCACAGGAGATGGGAGTCAAGGATGTCCAGGGGGAGCTGGGGGATTGGAGTCTAGATTCTCTGGCAAGGCCAGACAGGAAGTGCTGCACTAATCCTGGGGAGCTACCCTGCCCTTTCCCACCTGAGGCCAGCCCAGTCTCTTCTTACACAAAGGGCCCTGGCTCCTTCTTCCCCTGCTCTGCTCCCCACTCCAGCCTCCCAGGGTCTGGCCACTTCCTGTCCCACGTTGGCCCCAGGTGGGTGCACAGAACACCTAAGCACCCACATATAAGTTTACATGCTCTTGCTCACTCCCTCAGAGCCCAGATCATACAAACACTCACACACTTTCGCTCGCAGCTTCACACCCACTGGGGAGCAGGAGTGAACCATAAAGTCCATTATTCCCACACCGTCTTCTACCTACTCTCCTTCCTCCACCCACTCCCCCTCCTCCATGTGCTCCCTACCCCACATTCTCTTCTCCAGAGGGCTAGGTGGGACTTGGGAGGAAGGAGGTGAGGACTCATACCTTAGCTCTAGCTACTTTGTCACATCAGGGACAAGATGCCCTGGAGTCCAGGTCCCTACTGCTGGCCCTGTCAGTCATTGCCTCCTGAACCTCTATCTCCCCACCTGTGAAATGGAAAGACAGCCCTGCCCCCCCACCCACCAGCACAGAGAGATGCCAACGGCCTCAGGATACCCAAGGGACTACGCGCCTGAGGGGGTGGCCAACTGGATATGGCGCCACGGGGATGGGGGACATGTCTCAAACCTGCTGACCTCCCCAGTGTGGGCCCTCCAAAGATCCACAGACATTTATTTATTAGACATCAGTGCTGGTCCCTGGAAGCCCTGTCAGTAGGACACACTCAGGCTTTCTGGTTCCTTTCCTTGCTTTTGAGAAGGCAAAGGAGAGGCTCGCTGGGTCAGATAACCCTTAATCCGTCAGCACAAACTATTTTCTGCACCTGATTTTCATGACTGGGGAGAGGGATGGGCAGGGCAAATTTCTCCATATTGTTCAGATGAGGAAAGTGAGGTCCAGAGAAGCCGCATAACTTGCTTAAAGTCACGTGGTTAAATGCACAGTCTGACTAAGAACCCAGGTCTCTGAGACTGCAGATCCTTGCCCCAGGATCCCCGAACACTGAGCCTCATCATCTCACCCCCCTGTCGGGAAGTCAGCGCCCCACTGAGGACCCAGAAGCCGGGAGGGGGACCGAAAAGGCTTCGCCAGCCAGGGGCCCAACGCTCGCCAAGGGCGGGGCTCGGCCTCACCGTCCGGCGTTGCCATGGAGACAACGCCTCCAGGCAATCGCGGTCAAAGGCAGGATTTCCGTCGGGGCGGCCAGCAATTCCCGGATCCCGAGGGGAAAGCGGACCGAGACTGCCACCGGGGGCGGGGGGGAGGAGGCACCCAGAGAGGCTGGTCCCTGCTGAGAGCGTGACTTCCCCAGGAAGCGGGGACTCGCGCCTCTAGCGCCTTCAGGAATCCCCTCGCGGTGCCGAGCCCGCCCACCAGTGCCCGGCGCAAGGGTCTCGGGGGCGCTCCTGGTCGCCTTCCCTCCCCTCCTGGCTGTAAGCTTCACCCCTGGCTTCTGCCGATTCGGAGTATGGGTATCTACTAGGCTCCCGTAGTGATTCTCCTTGAGCCCCTTCGGCAAATTCCCTCACTTGATTCACCCAGTCCCCCAACCTAGTTCCCCTCTCCAGAACCCTCAGATTCTCCCCAAATTCTCACTCTCAAGGTCCCCTCAGCTTCTCTCCCAGACCCTTTTGGGGGTCCCCTTAGTCCCTCTCCCTGACTCAGCTCCCTTCCTAAATTCTATCAATCTCACTCTGCAGGTTCCCTCTCTCTTGCCCACCAGATCTTTTTGGGGATCCCCTTCATTCGCTTTCCCGAAAGCCCTTCAGCTCCGTCCAAAATTTCATCAATCTCACTCTCTAGGTCTCCTCTTTTCGGGGTGGGGCCCCTTTGGCCCCCAGCTCCCTCAGCCCTCCTCCCACGTACTCCCAGGCCCCTGTCTCCAGCCCCTTGTCCCATCTGAAGCCCCCGCATACCTGGTCCAGGGGAAGCCGGTTCTGGCGACCCCCGGGCAAGCCACCTGGCGCTTCCAGCAGTGCCGAGTGCCGACGTGGGAGAGAACTGGGGTGCCGCCGTCTCTGACCGCCGCCCCCTCTGGGCAGAAGGAGGAAGCCGCTTGAGACTTCTCTTACTGCTGCGGTGGCCGGCGGCGGGGAGGCTGTGGAGGCTAGAACTCACAGTCACGCCCCCACCCCAGCCTGCTGCCCGCATCAGGGAGGGGCCCTCAAATCCCAGACCCGCCGGCCCCCACCGCCGGCCTCCTCCGGGTTACCAGGGTCGGCTCTCCCAGCCCTATCCCGGCACCCCAGTATCCCCAAAGCCCTGAACAGCCTTCCCAAAGGCCTCCTCCAAGGAGCAGGTTCCTCACCCCCAGAAACACCTGCTCTCCTAGAATCAATGGATTTGAGGTAAGGGCTTTTATCTATTCCTGAAGACCACTTCCCACTCTGCCCTTTTTACAGCTGGGAAAGCTGAGGCCCAGATGGCCTTAGCCAAGTTTTCACAGCCAGTTGACCTCAGGCTGTTGTCACCAGATCCACTTCAGATCCCATCTTGATGCCTTATCTTCCTCAGGAGGCGGTCTCTGGGGCAGGGATGTAGGCAGGCAGGAGAAGCCAGAGACCCTTCCCTTAGGAAACTGCTTTTGAGAGGAACCTGCCCTCAGGCCACACTGGAGGGAGAGAGAGCCCCTTTCTCCCAAGTCTTAAAAAAAAAAAAAAGGAAGATGATCCTTCTTTTCCAACTGATAGGGATCCCTGATTCCTTCTCAGTCTGGGGTTCAGTCTCACCTCCCACTACTGTTGCTTCTTCAGGCTTAATCCAAAGACCAGGAAAATCACTTCTTCCCTGGAGAGGAAGAGATGCATGAGGGAGGGCTGCATGGTGAAGTGTGTGTTGATATGTGGTGGGGAGGCAGGGAGGGTGGAGAGCACAGGGTAACTGTGTGTGTGTGTGTGTGATTGTAGGAAATTGTCTTAGTTATCTAGCACGGCTACAACAGATTTACCACAAGCAGATGGTTTTAACAAAGAGAAATTTATTCTCTCACCATCTAGGAGACTAGAAGTCTGAATTCAGGGTGCCAGCTCCAGAGGAAGGCTTCAGCTCTTGGGCAAAGGTTCTTGTCATCAATCTTTCCCTGGTGTAGGAGCTTTTCAGCGCAGGGATCCCGGGTCCAAGGGACACAAGCTCCTGGCTCCTCTTGCTTAGTAGCAACGAGGTCCTCATGTCTCTCTGCTCAGCTTCTTTTTTATATCTCAAAAGAGCTTGGTTTAAAACACAATCTAATCTTGTAGATTGAGTCCTGCCTCATTAACATAACTGCTGATAATCCCACCTCGCTAACATCATAGAAGTAGGATCTACAACACATAGGAAAATCACATCAGATGACAAAATGGTGGACAGCCACACAATACTGGGTATCATGGACTAGCCAAGTTGACACACATTTTTTGGGGGGAACACAATTCAGTCCATAACAGCAATGAACATGATGACTGCATTTTTGGAACCAACAACTGGGATGTGTTATGCACACCCAGGTGTTCCTATGCCTGAGCAGGGCCTCTATGTGTGGCAGGGAGGGGGATTCAGATGTGTACCAGTGTCTGTGGGATGGTAGAGAGCTGTGAGATGCAGGTAAGACTGCTTTTCACTTAGGAAAATGGAGGAGGAGCAGGGAGGAAGACACAGGGGAACCAGTGGAGGTACAGGGGCTTCAGAAGGGTGGTCTCACCGTGGCTGGGGCAGCATCATCTCCACCACCAAGTATCTCCTGCCTGGCCTTTGGTCCACACATTCAATTAACAAACTACCATTTCTCATTGCCTGTCACCTGCAACCTTAGGGAACACACAGATGAAAGAGACCTTTTGGGGAACCTGCAATGATTCTGCTCTGCAGTGTCATTATTCTCACATGTTCTTAGTGAAAGACTGTTTAGAGCAGAGCACAGATCAGACAGTTCTAATGGCTTGCTCGACAGGCCTTTATGACTTACAGAATAAACAGGACAGGGATGAGTAGAATGGCACACGTCATCATCAGCCTAGTTTCCCTGAAGTTAGGCTCCTGTCTACAGGATTAGATCACATTCAGCCGTGCCCCAGTTCACATCTCGGGAGGAGAATGCCTCAGTTCCTCTCTCCCAGGGTTAAATACTAATCGGCCAGCCATGTCTGTGTACCAGATAGCAGTTACAGAGAGCAGGTAGGGAGGGGGCAATTAAAGTGTGTGTGGTGGAGGGGAGGGTAATAAAAGTTAAAAGGTGATAATACAAGTGGAGGGCCGCCTGCAGGCAATGAACACCATTTTTTGCCCCGGTTGAGTCCTGGTGGCTCAGTGGTTAAGAGCTTGGCTGCTAACCAAATGGTCAGTAGTTCGAATCCACCAGCCGCTCCTTGGAAACCTCATGGGACAGTTCTACTCTGTCCTATAGGGTCTCAATGAGTCAGAAACGACCAGATAGATGGCAACACGTTGAGGCTATTCTAGATTTACTGGTGACAAAGAACATCCCTTTCTCCTTTGCCCCAGTAAGATAGAGCTCTGGGTTTCTCCAGAGGGCAATCATCTCCCCATAAAGCACACACTTTACTTCACGTCCATTAATAGCTATTATGTCCATTAGCAGCTAGAGAGATGGTGAAAGAGATATAGCATACCTGTGCAGCCAGTAAGCTCACTGTGTCATCCTTCTAGGCCCGGCTCACAGGCACTTCCTCAGGAGGCCCTCCCTGATTGCTGCCCCCATCCCCAGCAGAGCACTCAACACCTTCTGCCTGGTGCACTAGTAGTTCCTGGGGTATGGGTTTGGGGGGATGTGTTTTGCCCAAGGGTCGGGACTGGGTCTGGCTCTTGTCAGTGCCCCTGGTGCCCACACAGGGCTTGGTGCACAGCAGCAGGCCCTCTGAGCATAGGAATGTATGAATCATTTAAAGAACAAAGGAATTCACAGGTCAACAAGTGAATGCCTGATGAAAGAATAAGGAGTTGAAGGCATGAATTAAAGAATGAGCGAATAAATTTAAGAAGCAATGAATAGTCGAATGGAAGAACAAAATTGCTTCTGTTTTTGAATGTATAAATTAGACCACGTTAGTTGCTTGCTTAAAACTCTCAATGGCTGATTTCCTATTTGCTTGGAATAATAAAAATAAAGCATTAGAAAAAATAATAAAATCTGAACTCCTTGCCATGGCCTCCTAGACCCTACATACCTGGCTGCTACCCACCTCTCCATTCTCATATGGGACCATCTTCCTCTTCAGCCCCCTTGGAATCATTTTCAGTTCCTAGAGTACATTGAATTCTTGCCTTAGGGCCTTCTCACGTGCTGTTCCCTCATTTTCTTTGCTCTTCACAGTAGTGGCTCCTTTCTATCCTTCACCTGAAGTGCCACCTCCTCAGTGAAGCCTTCCCTGGCCACCCCATATAAGGAACCTGTTACTTAATGCTGCTGTAACAGAAATATCCGAAATGGGTGGGTTTAAGGAACATAAATTTATTTTCTCATAGTTTAGAAGGCTAGAAGTCTGAATTCAGGGCACCAGCTCTAAGGAAAGGCTCGTTCTCTGTGGGCTCTGGGGAAAGATCCTTGTCTCTTCCAGCATTCCTCTGTTTCTTGGTGAAGGTCACCTGGCATCTGTCCTCCCCCATTTGTGCTTCCTTGTCTCTGTCCTGCTCTATGCTGTTCCTTATAACTCAGAAGTGATCAGGTTTAAGACACATCCTACACTGATATGGCCTCATTAACATAACAAAGAAAACCCTATTCCCACAGGGGTTAGGACTCCAACACATATTTTGGGGGGACACAATTAAATTCATAAGAGAGCCCTCATTCCCCTATTCTTGGTCTCAGCACGTGGTTTGTCTCCTTCATGGCAGTCTGGAATCATGTATTTTTCAGTTTATTGTTTATTGTCTGATGCCCCTGGGGCTAAGCTGCCTCATCCAGTCTCTGGTCCTCCCTTTCCTGGGCCAGGGCTCTGACAGTGACAGGGCATTCTATGCCTCTCACTCATCCATTCAGAATAACCTAGTGATTAGGAGCATCGAGTCTGGACCCAGACTGCCTGGTTTGTAGGCCTCTTCCTAGCTTTATGGCCTTGGGCAAGTTATTTCACCTTTTTGTGCCTCAGTTTCCTCATATGTAAAATGGAGATAATAGCAGACCCTACCTCATAGGGGTCCTGGGAGAAACCAGTGAGCTGTTAGGCCAGTGCTTGGCACACATAAGTGGCATGTGAGTGTCTGCTTCCTGGCCAACTGCCTGGAAGAGATCCATATTTATGCCTATTCCCAAGAAAAGTGATCCAACTGAATGTGGAAATTATAGAACAGTATCATTAATATCACATGCAAGCAAAATTTTGCTGAAGATCATTCAAAAATGGCTGCAGCAGTATATCCACAGGGAACTGCCAGAAATTCAGGCTGGATTCAGAAGAGGACGTGGAGCCAGGGATATCATTGCTGATGTCAGATGGATCCTGGTTGAAAGCAGAGAATACCAGAAGGATGTTTACCTGTGTTTTATTGACCATGCAAAGGCATTCGACTGTGTGGATCATAACAAACTATGGATAACACTGCGAAGAATGGGAATTCCAGAACACTTAATTATGCTCATGAGGAATCTTTACATAGACCAAGAGGCAGTTGTTCGGACAGAACAAGGGGATACTGAGTGGTTTAAAGTCAGGAAGGATGTGCATCAGGGTTGTATTCTTTCACCATACCTATTTAATCTGTATGCTGAACAAATAATCCGAGAAGAATGGGGCATCAGAATTGGAGGAAGACTCATTAACAGCCTGCGTTATGCAGATGACACAACCTTGCTTGCTGAAAGTGAAGAGGACTTGAAGCACTTACTAATGAAGATCAAAGACCACAGCCTTCAGTATGGATTACACCTCAACATAAAGAAAACAAAAATCCTCACAGCTGGACCAATGAGCAACATCATGATAAACGGAGAAAAGATAGAAGTTGTCAAGGATTTCATTTTACTTGGATCCACAATCAACAGCCACGGAAACAGCAGTCAAGAAATCAAAAGATGCATTGCATTGGGTGAATCTGCTGCAAAGGACCTCTTCAAAGTGTTGAAGAGCAAAGATGTCACCCTGAAGACTAAGGTGCGCCTGACCCAAGCCATGGTACTTTCAATCACATCATATGCATGTGAAAGCTGGACAATGAATAAGGAAGCCTGAAGAAGAGTTGACGCCTTTGATTTGTGGTGTTGGTGAAGAATATTGAATATACCATGGACTGCCGAAAGAATGAACAAATCTGTCTTGGAAGAAGTGCGGCCAGAATGCTCCTTAGAGGCAAGGATGGCGAGACTGCGTCTTACACACTTCAGACATGTTGTCAGGAGGGATGAGTCCCTGGAGAAAGACATCATGCTTGGCAGAGTACAGGGTCAGCGGAAAAGAGGAAGACACTCAACGAGGTGGATTGACACAGTGGCTGCAACAATGAGCTCAAGCATAACAATGATTGTAAGGATGGCGCAGGACCGGGCTGTGTTTCGTTCTGTTGTGCATAGGGTTGGTATGAGTCGGAACCGACTCGACGGCACCGAACAACCTAACGACAACAAGCGTTTGTTACCATTTATCCATGAATTGAAGCAATCGAACCTCAAACCTTCACTGTCACCTATTCTGGGCCAGGCCTTATCTGGGGGTTCAGATATGAATCAGGTCCAGTTCTTGCCATCAGGAGCTTCCTGTGTGGCACAGGAGAATGACAGGGGGTGGGGAGGGGCAGTGCCATGTCTGAGGGGGAGCAAAGATGCCACAGAAAGGGCCTCTCAAACCTCCTGCTCCCTGTCCACAGTCTGCTAACCTTCCAGCCTCTGTGCTCACATGCTTCTTTAAAACAATTCTGAAAACTGATACCAAAACAAAAGCTCAAAGCTCAGCAAGTCTTTAGGAGCTCCCATCCATTTTCTCATCTAGCCACCTCTCTTCTGTTTTCAGCTGGGCCTTTCTGTCTTTAACCAGCTTAGACTCTGTTGTCAGTCCTTATAGTCTTCCTTTGCAAATACCCTGATCTCCCTCGCCTCTTCCTCCCCCAATGTACTCACCCGGGAAGCCCCAGGCCTGCAGGAATCTGCCCACCCACCTTCTCTGAGTGTGGAAGACAGTATTACGTGCCACACAGACAGGGTCCCAACTCCCAGCCTCAAAAGGACATTAACCAGACTCAGCAATCCTCTAGTGTGTTTCCTAGCGAGCTGGCCCTCCATCTCTCCCAGATGACCAGTTCATACCCTTTCTTCTGTCCTCCAACTTCCCACCACTTCTCTCCCCTACCCCACTTGGACTCAGAGTCCTCTCACCTTCTTGAGGGCTTCACACCTTCTGTAACCCCCTCTCCTGCACCATCCATCTCTCCCTCTGTCATGGATTGAATTATGTCCCCCCCAAAATATGTGTATCAATTTGTCTGGGCCATGATTTCCAGCATTATGTGGTTGTCCTCCATTTTGTGATTGTAATTTTATGTTAAGAGGATTAGGGTGGGATTGTAACAGCATACTTAACCCAGGTCAGATCCCTGATCCAATGTAAAGGGAATTTCCCTGGGGTGTGGCCTGTACCACCTTTTATCTCTCAAGAGATAAAAAGGAAAGGGAAGCAAGCAGAGTGTTGGGGACCTCATACCACCAAGAAAGCAGCACCAGGAGCAGAGCACGTCCTTTGGACCCAGGGTCCCTGCGCCTGAGAAGCTCCTTGATCATGGGAAGATTGAGGACAAGGACCTTCATCCAGAGCAGGCAGATAGAGAAAGCCTTCCCCTGGAGCCGACAGTCTTGAATTTGGCCTTTTAGCCTACTTTACTGTGAGGAAAGAAATTTCTCTTTGTTAAGGCCATCCACTTGTGGTATTTCTGTTACAGCAGCACTAGATGGCTAAGACACCCTCTTCACGGAATTATCCTCTCTGCATACAAACATGTTCTAGGATATCTCATTAAAAAACACAACAAAACACAAAAACCTTCCCTTAGCATTTATCTTGCCTTTTTTGGGAGAAACAGGAGTTCTTGTCTAGTTGATGAGGGGATGCTCTTCTTTGCAGAATGCCAGCGAGTAAGCATGGAAGAAACGCGAACATTAGAGAAACTTCATTTTCTAACAGCAATGAACAACTGATTTAGGCAAGAGTCATCAGGATGCGAAAACTAGGTGAAAGGTTTTAAAGAACAGAAGGTTCACACAAAGCTCAAGTGGCGCAGCACAGATGGCCTGGTACTCGCAAAGAGGAAAATGTACCTTTTTAATGGAGAGATCTGATGGACATCCCATAACCAGGGCACAGCTGACAGTCTTCCCCCCTCTTGGGATGATTATGAAGTATATACCGTCACTATGAAGAATTCTTGCCACATGTATTTAACCTAAGTCTAATCAAGTCTCTAGACCACAGGTTGGCAAACTAAGAGCCAAATCTGGTATGCCTCCTGTTTTATCTCAGCCTATGAGCTATGAGTGGTTTTGACATTTTTCAATAGTTAAAAAGATAAAAAGAAGACTATTTTGTGACATGTGAAAATTATGTTCAATTCAGATGTCAGTGTCCATGAATAAAGTTGTATTGGAACACAGCCACGCTCTGTTTTCATATTGTGTATGGCTGCTTTCCTGCTACAATGACAGAGCTGAGTAGTTACAACAGAGTCTGCATGGCCTGCAAAGCCAAAAAATATTTACTATCTGGCCTTTTACAGAAAAAGTTTGCCACCTTCTGCTCTAAACCTAACTTCCAGCTATGAGAGATACAGGAGATAGAAGAATAAGGTAAACAACACCAGACTCATCCACATGTGGGACATTCTACAGGACAACGGGCTACTCATTTAAAAAAATTATCGTCATAAAAAGAAAAAGCTGGGTGAAGGTGACAATTATTAGAAGAAACCAAAAAAGACATCACCACCAAATGCAGTGTGCAAACTTTGGTTAGATTTTGTGGGGGGAGAAAATCCCAGCTATCGTTGCTGTTGTTAGGTGCATCAAGTCAGTTCCAACTCATAGCTATCCTGTGTACAACAGAACGAAACATTGCCCGGTCCTGTGCCACCCTCGTGATCATTGTATGCTTGAGCCCATTGTTGTAGCCACTGTGTCAATCCATCTTGTTAAGGGTCTTCCTCTTTTTTGATGACCCTCTACCAAGTATGATGTCCTTCTCCAGAAAGTGGTCTCTCCTGATAAGATGTCCAAAGTGTGTGAGATGAAGTCTTGCCGTCCTTGCTTCTAAGGAGTATTCTGGCTGTACTTCCTCCAAGACAGATTTGTTCGTTCCTCTGGCGGTCCATAGTATATTCAATATTCTTTGCCAACACTACAATTCTTCAGTTTTCTTTATTCATCAGCTATCGTTATGTGAGTATTAAACCAGTTGCTGTCAAGTCAGTTCTGACTCATGGCAACCCCATGTGTCTCAGAGTAAAACTGTGCTCCATAGGTTTCCAATGGCTAATTTTTCAGAAGCAGATCTCCAGCCCTTTCTTCCAAGGCACCTCTGGGTGCACTTGAACCTCCAACCTTTTGGTTCGCAGCTGAGCACGTTAACTGTACCACCAAGGAACTCCATGTATGTATGAGTAGATGTGTGTATGAGCTCCTCTAGGGCAGGGTATCGTCAATTACCACAGTTTACCCAGCATCTTGCAAGTGCCTGGCACCTAGTAGGTGCCTGATAACTGCTGGCTGCAAACAGGATTGAAGGAAGGAATAAACTTTCCAGAGGAAGAAGCATCTGAGTGCATTCGGAAGCATGAATAGGATGTTGCCCACAGGCGAAGCCTCTGATGGAGCCCCCAATCAGTGCTGCTAGTGCCAAGGATGACACTCATTCTGGGAACCCAGACAGAACTCTGACCTGTGAGTAAAGGTCTGGGCAGGCAGAATTCAGCTTAGGAGTATGCCAAACTGTGAGTATCAGAAGGGCTCAGCAGCAGAATGGTTGATCTCAGGAGGTGCCAGGGTGAGCAAACAGAGGAGATATAAGGGCAGAGGACAGGCCCCCATGCTGGTTCACACCATAATTCCCAACACCAAGCCTTTGCCCAGAGATCTCCCTACCTGGTGATCTGTCTTACCTGTTTTTTGCCCAGACTCAGTCTTATAGGCCCATTTTACCCATTGCCATGGAGTTGATTCTGACTCATAGCGACCCTTTAGGACATTAGAACCGCCCCATAGGGTTTTCAAGGCTGTAATCTTTATAGAACCAGGCTGCCATATCGTTCCCCCGTGGAGCGGCTGGTGGATTCCAACTGCTGACCTTGTGGTTTGCCCCAAAGCACTTTAACCACTGAGCCACCAGGGACCCTTAGTCTCACAGGGCAGAAGTATTTTCTTCCTTCTCTGAACATTGAAGGAGCCCTGGTGGTGCAGTGGTTAAAGCATGGAGTGGTTATAGAATGCAGTATTGTAGTATGGCTAGAGCACTTCAGAGAAGACTGGAGTATTTCACAGTGGGGGATAAAGAATGTCACTGAGGGCTGGATTATTTCAGGAGGAGCTAGAGTACTGGTGGGGGGTGGTGGCGCTGGAATATTACAGAAGGTGGCTGGAATGTTACAGAGAGGGTTGGAGTCTTCCAGGGGAGACTGGTTTATTTCAGAGGGAACAGCAGTATTTCAGAAAGGCTGGAACTTTTTACAGGGTTGGCTAGCACATTTTGGAAGTGGGTGGGCATGGTGTAGATCCTGGAGCTTGCTCCAGGGAGTCCCCTGAGTCCTAAATCTGCGGCACAAGGATTTTGGGGGTCCCTGGAGCCCAGTTCCATGCTCTCTCCTTCCTCCAGAGAAGGCCGTCACTCTCCAGTTCAGCCACAAGCAGTCCTTCAGTGTGGGCTACAAGTTAATGCCAGTGACCATGGCCTTGAGGGTCAACATTCACTGCCTCCTCAATGTCAGTGGCATCAAGAAGCAGGCAGTCTAGGTGCAGAGCATCCTGCCTCAGCTCTGGGACTCCCAGGAGAGGGCCAGGTTAACTTGACCATCCCTCTGCCTCTGAGCAGAACTCCCCTCCCTTCCTCAGCAGCCTTCTCCAAGGAATGGAACTGGCAGTGGGTAGTATTCCTGGGCCCAGAGCCCTCTGCTTCCTGGGGTCTCTTCGCTGTCTACTTTCAGTTCCTTCTGTCTTGGTGGGGGGCTTGCTTATTTCCTGAGTCTTGGAGCACTGTTGGGGTGGGAGAGGCTTCTTTGCTTCGGTGACCCTTGGTACCTCCTGCAGTCTTTGAGATCTGAATGAGGCCCTAGGGGGCCAGGAGTGTTCTATGCTGGCGAGGGTGTCAGTGGGCAGAGAGTGGAACTGTGTGTAGCTCCGGGTGGCATTGGGCCTTCAGGGCCAATTCCCGTTCACTACGCTATGTATGGGCTTTAGCTACCTACTGGGCTCTCACTTCGATAATGCCAGCAGGGCTATGCCAACTTCCCAAGCTGATGTCCATCTGACACATTCCACCTTCCCCAGCATGAGTGGTCAGAGCCCCATCCCCACCAGAGCACCAATCTCTGGTCCCTGTGTCTACACAGCCCAGTTGTACGCCATGTGCAACAAGAGCTTCTCAGCACTGGGTTGAGTTTCTCAGGCAGGGTCAGGCCTGGGGCTGCTGTCTCCTCTTTTCAGTTGAGGTGGTTCTCCATCAGACTGGAGATTTTTGCTTTGCCTCCCAGCAGATTTAGGTTCCCTGGGAGAGGAGAGACCCTGAGAGTGTGGGTGAGAGGTGGGGGGTCCCAGCAGTTCCTCGAGTCTTCTCAGCCCAGGAGGAGGAAACAAAAATATTATCCCTCTGAGACAGCCAGCTCAGCCTGGCCTGGCAATTACCCAGGCCTGGGGTCCTGTCTTGGTTATCTAGTGCTGCTATAATAGAAATACCACAAGTGGATGGCTTCAACAAAGAGAAATTTATTCTTTCACAGTCTAGGAGGCTAAAAGTCCAAATTTAGGGAGTCAGCTCCAGGGAAGGCTTTCACTCTCTGTCGGCTCTGGTGGAAGATCCTTGTCATCAATCTTCTCCTGGTCTAGGAGCTTCTCAGGGCAGGGACCCCAGGTCCAAAGGACGCACTCTTTTGGCATTACTTTCTTGGTGGTATGAAGTCCCTCATGTCTCTCTGCTTGCTTCTCTCTTTTATATCTTAAAAAAGATTGGCTCAAGACACAATCCAAACTTGCAGATTGAGCCCTGCCTCGTTAATATAACTGCCGATAATCCCATCTCATCAACGTCATAACCCGATTCGGTCAAGTTGATTCTGACTAATAGCGACCCTATAGGACATAGTAGAACTGCCCCATATGGTTTCCAAGGAGTGCCTGGTGGGTTCAAACTGCCAGCCTTTTGGTTAGAAGCCACAGCTCTTAACCACTACACCACCAGGGTTTCCATAAACATCATAGAGATAGGATTTACAGCACAAAGGAAGATTATGTCAGATGATAAAATGGTGGACAATCATACAATACTGGGGGACATGGCCTAGCCAAATTGATACACATATTTTGGGGGGGCTCAATTCAACCCATGACATAGACCTTTACCTTACACACAGATCTTCATTATTTTTCCTAGCTGCATGGTATTCCATTGTATGAATGGACTGTGCTATATCTAACCTAGCCCCCAACTAATGGACTGTTGGGTGGGTTGTTTCCAGTCTTTTACTATTGCAAGCAGTGGTGCAGAGAATAACTCATTTCTCACTTGAGCAAGTATATCTGAAGGATAAATTCCCAGAAGGAGGATATCTGGGTGCATTTGTAATTTTGATCAATTTTGCCAAAATGCCCTTTTTGGGATCTATACCAATTTATATTCAGATCAGCATGTCTGAGAGGGCTGTTTCCTTACAGAATTGCCCACAGAGCATGTTATTAAACTTGTGGAATTTTTTGCCAAACTGATAATGATATCTCAATGTAGTCTTTTTGACTTGCATTTCTTTTGAGTTTGTGCTTCTTTTCATATGTTTAAAAGCCATTTGTATTTACTTTTCTAGGAACTGTCAGACCATATCCTGTGCCTATGCTGGTCCTTGTTATGGATTGAATTGTGTCCCCCCAAAATGTGTGTCTTCTTGGCTAGGCCATAATTCCCAATGTTGTGTGGTTGTCCTCCGTTTTGTGATCTGATGTATTTATTCCATGTGTTTTAAATCCTCTATGATGTTAATGAGGCAAGATAGAATCTATAGGATTAGGTTGTATTTTAAATCAATCTCTTTTGAGATATGAAAAAAGTCAAGCAGAGAGGCAAGGGACCTCATGCCACCAAGAATGAAGAACCAGGAGGGGAGCGAGTCCTTTGGACCCAGGGTCCCTGCACTGAGAAGCAACTAGACCAGAGGAAGATTGATGACAAGGACATTCCCCCAGAGTCAACAGACAGAAAGCCTTCCCCTGGAGCTGGAACCCTGAATTTGGACTTTTAGCCTCCTAGACTGTGGTATTTCTGTTGTAGCAGCACTAAATGACTAAGACTTCCTTTAATGAATTTTCCAAGAATTTTTTTATTAGAGAAAGCCCTTTGCCTGTGATCTGATTTGCAAATATGTCTCCCTTGTCTCCCTAATTTGTCATTAGTTGACTGTAACAATTTTTTTTTTTTTTTTATCGTTTTTGGATTTTTCAGTCATGGTTAGACTTTTTCACAGTATGAGGTAATAAATTCTGCCATGTTTTCCTCTATTGCTTTTATAGTTTCTTTGTTTCCTTTTTTTCTTCTTCTTCTACTTTTTTATATCTAAGTATTTGATCAATTTGGAGCTCATCCTGGTGCTAATTTTTGTTCCCTCTAGTTGGCTACCTAGCTGTCCCAAAGCCATTTATTAAAGTGTCCATCCTCTCCTACCTTGAGATGCCACCTTTATCAAATACACAATTCCTGTGTGCAGTTCTACTCTGACACACGAGGTCGCCATGAGTCAGAATCAACTCAGCGGCACCTGGTGGTGGTGGTGGCAGCATGTAACTGGGTCTCTCTGCGGACATCCTATTCTAGTCCCTGGATCCGTTGGTCTCGTCCTTCACCCACATCAAGTTGTCTCACTTACTGAGGTCTGAAATATCACCTAGCAGTAGTCGGAAGGAGCCCTGGTGGTGCTGTGGTGAAGAGACTGGCTGCTAACCAGAAGGTTGGCAGTTGGAAGCCACCAGCTGCTCCTTGGAAACCCTATGGGGGCAGTTCTACTCTGTCCTATGGGGTCGCTATGAGTCGGGATGGACTTGATGGCAACGGGTTAGGTTTTTGGGTTTTAGTAGTCATAGTATTGCCTTTTTCTTTTTTTTTACATGTACAATTCAGTGACATCGATTATAGTGTTCAAGTTAATTCCCTCCTGCCCTCTCCCCCCAAGTTTTTCTGGTGTTCTTTTCCCTCTTTCTCTTTTTCCTGTGATGGGAAACTGCAGGACGTCTGCTCATGGGACTTACATTCTTATAAGGGAGGAGACAATAAATAATTACAGGTCATTTGGTAGGTGCTAAGGAAAAAATTAAAGCTGGATAGAGGGGGAGAAGGGAACTAGGAAGTAGTATTCAGACGGGCAACCAGGGAAGGCCTTGGATGAGGTTGGAGACACCTGAGTGAACAAGGGAGGCTACGTAGACACCTGGGGGAAGACATTGCTGTCAGGACCAAGGGCAAGTGCAAAGGCCTGAGGCAGGAGCACATCTGCATGTTGAAAACAGCCAGAATGGAATGATCAGAGGGGAGAGTGGGAGGCGATGAGGTAGATCATGCAGGGCCTTGTAGGTCACAGCAAGGACGCTGGCTTTTCCTCTGAGACAGGGAACCACGGGAGAGGATGAGTAGAAGAGTGACATGTTCTGACCTCCGTTTTAACAGGATTGCCCAGACTGCATGTGGAAGGCTGACTGTTGGGGTGAGGGCAGCAACAGGGAGCACAATAGGATTTGGGTGTGTGAATGAATGGTAACTTGGTTTCCTTGTCCATCTCCCCACAGAACTGTGAGCTTCATCTGCAAGGACAGGCACTGAGCTTATGCAGCTCTATATGCCAAGGGCCAGGGACAGGGTGGGCATCAATAAACATTTGTGGAAGGAAATAGGGAAGACAGACTAGGCAGGAGTGGCCCCATGCCCTGGGAAATGGCTCCTCAAAGGCCACAGATAGTGGAGGGAGCAGACATGGCAAGAGAGCTGGTTCTCTAACAGGGACCCCCTCCAAGGAGAGAGGGGCTAAGGCTGGGGGAGCTGGACCTGCCCTACCCAGGAACTGTGACCCCATCAAGGACCAGGCTGTTTGTGGTTTGTGGTGGAGTTTTACCACCACAGAGACCCTGGAGGAGGCTTTGTCCTCAAGGGTGAGTTGGCCTGGCAGAGATAAGAGCAACTTTCCCCGAGTCCTGGCACACTGAGGCCCTGTGAAGGAATAATTGTCCATTTTACAGACAACTGGGCCCTCTGCAGTTTCAGGGAGTGACCAGGCACAGGAGGAAGGATGCCTCCCAGCATTCAGCTAGCCCTTCAACCCCGCCCAGGCACAGCTGCTGAGGTCCTACTGGGCACGACACCCACTTGTGGGAAACAGAAGCCATGAGACCCACAGGCCCTCCTGACACTGTGGGCAGAATGGGCCTGGGAGCAAGGGAGGTAGATAAGAGGTGTTAAGCTGAGGGACAGAGGAAAGAGGTCAGGCTTTGAAGTCAGGCCCGGCTTTGCCACTGCCTTGCTGTGTGACTCAGCAAGTAGCATCCATCTGGAACCTTGGTCTGTGCATCTGTAAAATGCAAACAGCGTCTGTCTCTTGCCTTACAGGACTGGCCTGGGGGCTGAATGAGGCAGCAGAGTTCAACACTTCCTGAAAGTGCTTCCTTCCTAGACTCCTCTCAGCCTGATTGGGGAGCTGGTATCCCTGTCCCAGCAGGAGTTCTCCTGGGCAAAGGAGAATATGGACTGTGAGGTTACCTCAAATTCCAGGCCTGTGAGGGGATCCAGGCCAGGAGGGATCTGACCATTGGGACCTACAGGGCCTACCAAGGCCAGGTGAGCCTGCATATACCCTCAGGGCAGGCAGGTGGGCCTGGCTGTGCATCAAGCAGCTGTACCTCAGGCAAGGCTTTTGCCTTCTTTGGGCCTCAGCCCCAGGAATCTCTGGGGCATTGGTTGAGGGCGGGCAGGAATCAAAGGCCTTCTAACAGGCAGATAGGGCAGGCTTCAGGAGTAATGAGCTCCCTGCCTTTGGCGGTAGGTAAGCAGAGACGAGCCAAGCACTGGGCAGAACTTCACTCACTCACTCACTCACTCGTTCATTAAACTCCTATTGAGAACCTGCTTTGTGTGGGGGACACAGTGACAAAAAAAGTCACCCTTGCCCTCCTGTAACTTACATTTTAATAGAGAAGAGAAACATGAATGGCAAGAAAGTAGGGGCTGGTCCATAGGGGCTGAAGCAAGAAGGGGAGTGGCTGAGGGGAGTGAGGTCAGGAGTTACTCACCGGTCACCATCTGGACAGGCGTCATTTTTTTTTTTTTTAATTTTTATTGTGCTTTAAGTGAAAATTTACAAGTCAAGTCAGTCTTTCATTAAAAAACTTATATACATCTTGCTATATGCTCCTTGTTGCTCTCCCCCTAATGGGACAGCACATTCCTTTTCTCAACCCTGTATTTCCGTGTCCATTCAGCCAACTTCTGTTCCTCTCTGCCTTCACATCTCCCCTCCAGATAGGAGCTGCCCACATAGGCTCATGTGTCTGCTTGATCCAAGAGGTGCACTCCTCACCAGTATCATTTTCAGTCTTATAGTCCAGTCCAATCCCTGTCTGAAGAGTTGGCTCCAGGAATGGCTCCTATCTTAGGCTAACTGAAGGTCTGGGGACCATGTCCTCCGGGATCCTTCTAGTCTCAGACCATGAAGTCTGGTCTTTTTATGAGAATTTGAGGTCTGCATCCCACTGTTCTCCTGCTCCTTCAGGGATTCTCTGCTGTGTTCCCTGTCATGGGAGTCATCAGTTGTAGCTGGGCACCATCTAGTTCTTCTGGTCTCAGGCTGATGTAGTCTCTGATTTATGTTGTTTTCTGCCTCTTGGGCTCATAATTACCTTGTGTGTTTGGTGTTCTTCATTCTCCTTTGGTCCATGTGTGTTCAGACCAATTGATGCATCTTAGATGTCTGCTTGCTAGTGTTTAAGACCCCAGACTGGACAGGTACCAATTTTAGGGGTTACAATGGTCAAGGGTGAGAAGGAGTTACCCAGGTGAAAAGTGAGGAGATGGGGCAGGGAAGATGTTGTTCTGGCAGAGGGAACCATGTGTGGTGTGCACAAACATCTGGATGATAGGAAAGAGCTGAAAGAAGTTAGTCTGGCTAGAGCCAGGGAGAGGCTTGGCTGAGACTAGAGACCCAAGCATGGCCTTATGGGTCTTGCTGAGTGGCCTAAGGGGCATAGGGAGCCACAGAAGCAGGAGAGTGATCCAACCAGGGTAGGAACATCACAGAAGGTTGTGCGGGATCTCTTTAAGATCCCTGCACACCCTAAGACCATGCACAATCTCTGAGGAGCCCAGGCCTCTTAGGCACCACCACCTCATTAGAGCCACCTCAGGGAGGATGAGGAAGCTCATTTGTCAGAGGAACCTCAGAGAAGTGATGATGCTAGAGGACCCAGGGCTGGGGGTGGCGAGCTTGTGGGGAAAGTAGATGAAGGTTCATGAAGGGAGAAGGCACTTGGCTGGACACCAGGAAGCCAGGGCAGGTCTCAGCTGTCATGAACTCAATGACACAAGAAGTCTTAGCTTGTAGGATCTCAGGCTCAAAGGACAATTCTCTCACCCAAGGAAGATGGAAGCTAGGCTCCCAGAGGTTAAGTGAATTGCTCAACGCCACAGAGGAAGTCAGGTGGCAGAAGTTAGGGCCAGGGAGAAAGCAACTATTTACGGAGCTCCAAATCTGCAAGCCCAGGACTGGACACTAATTATATCGCATCATTTAATGCAGGCACAGCTTCATTCTACAGGTGAGTAGCCTGAGACCTGGACGGCAAGACTCTTGTTCAGGGTCACACAGAGAGGGTTAGAAACCAGGTCTGCAACTCCGCATCCCGCGGCTCCTCTGGGACTGAGACTGGGGTTGGGGGAAAAGCGGAGAGTGTCCAGGAGTGTGTGGGAGGGTGGGGCTGTGTTTCTGGGACTTTCCTCGCTGAGGTCAGCGACCTCGAAATAGCCTTTGTGGGGTGATCTGCTGAGCGCCCCCGAGGCCGGGTCACACCCTTTCTGCCCCTCCCACCGCGGGCACAGGCAGCCGCAGAGCGTCCCCTCCGCTGGCCTAGAACTGCTTGTGCCACGTGAACCGCTCGGTGCCCACCCTCTGCCTCGCTGGCTGGTGAACTTGCTCTCGGATGATGCTGACAAGCTGAAGCTGGTGCTGCAGCTGCATGGCCCCGTGGCTGTCTACGCCGACGCCTCACGACGCTCCTTCGCCTTCCATTCCCAGGGCTTCTGCTCTGACAGCAGCTGCAGAGAGTCTGGCCAGGGCTGCCCCGCGCTCGCCAATCAGAAGGCGAGGCTGGCTCCGGGCACGCCTCCTTCCGTGACGTCACCCAACCGGCCCTGGAAGCCCCGCCCCGTGGCCTTGTTCGGGAAAGGCGGAGATGGGCGTTTCTCCAGGGCTGGAAAAAAGTCGTGTGTGAGCCGCGAGGTTGAGAAAACACTGCCTCGTCAGCGCTCGCGTTATAACATAAGCCCTGAAAAGTACAGGTAGGGAGAACAGATTCTTAATTTTAAAATGTGTTTATTAACGCAAACATTCCCTTATCCCTCCATCTGTCCATCTATGGGTCCTACACTCAAGATTTTGTGTGCAGGGCGCTGTGCTTTCTGGGTGCTGGCGATAAATAACGATGAAGCCGGTGCTTGACCTCAGGGAGCTCATAGTCTAGCGGAGAAGTCGGACGGTAAACATCACGCTTTCTTTAGAATCACTGTCATTCTAGGGAGGTAAAGTACTGCTGCTGAATAACGAGGTGTCTAAATTAAAAAAAAAATTATATATATATTTTAATTTGGATTGGGGGCTCAGGGCAGCCTCCTGAAGCAAGAAGGGTGTTCCAAGCAGAGGAGACAGCTTGTGCAAAGGCACTGAGGTTGGCAGGCACTTGGAGGGCTCTGAGAAGCAAAAGGAGGACATAGAGAAAAAGAGTTATGGAGGGGAAGCAAGGTGAGATAAGGCTCTGGAGGTTTGGGGGAGCAGATTATTCAGGACCTTGAAGGCCGTAGTAAGAAAGTAGGATTTTATTTTAAGTGCCTTGGGCAACCACTGGATGGGTGGGTGGGGGTTATCCTTTAAGCAGGGAAGTCACTTAATCTAATCTGTGTTTTAAGATCTTCTTGGCTTTGCATGGAAGACAGACAAGAGGATGCAGAGGGGCAAGAGAGGATACAGGGAGACCTGTTAGGGGGACTTATTAACTGCCCGCCAGGCTGGAGGTTGGTGGACTAGATGAAAGGGAGCCATGTGAGTGTAGAAATGTCAACAGACTCAAGAAATAATCAGAAGATAGAATCTTCAGGTTGATGGATTGAATGTAGGGGCAGAGGGACGTTAGGATGAAGTCATTCATCCATTTATTGAACAATTATTTATGGAGTCCCCTCTGGGTGCCAGGTTCCGTTCTCCAGAGGCAGACTGGGTTAAAATCCTAGCCCTGTCATTTACTAGCTGTTTGGACTTAGGAAAGTTTTTTAACCTCTCTGTGACTTGATTGAGAGTCCCTGGGTAGTGCAAACAGTTAAGCAGTCAAAAGGTTGGTGATTTGACCCACCCTGAGGGGCCTCAGAAGAAAGACCTGGCAATCTGCTTCCAAAAGGTCACAGCCTTGAAAAGTCTATAGAGAACAGTTCTATTTTTCAACACATGGGGTTGTCAGTCATGAGTTAGAATAAACTCGATGGCAACTGGCTTGGTTTATTGTTTTTGCCTTGATTTCTTCATCTGTAAGATCAGGATCTTTTTAACACCCAAGAGGATTGTTTTAAGTGTTAAATGGGATAATATCTGTAAGACAGTCAAGAGCAATTCCTGGTACATAGTAAACCCTACACAAATGATAGCTAGTATTGTTGTTGTTTTGGCCACTGGGGATACAGCTGTGAAAAAGACCAACGATTCTCATAAACTTATATTTGTGTGTGTGTGTGTAGGATGTAAACAAATGAGACAATAAAGAATTATCGGATAGTCTCAGGTGGTAGGCAGAAAGTTAGAACAGGGTGGTGCGCTAGAGCAGTAGTTCCCAAATTTGACTCTCGTTAAGATAACCTGGAGATTTAAAAAAAAACTCCACAGTCCAGGCTGCACCCCAGACCGATGAAATCACAATCTCTAAGGTGAGACCCAGCCATCAGTATTTTTTGAAGGTAGGTAATTCCGTAGTGCAGACAAGTTTGAGAACAACTGTGGTAGAGAGAAAAAGGAGGGTTCTTTCAAGGAGGTGGTCAGGGAGGGCTCCTCTGAGCAGGTGACATTTGAGCAGAGCCTGAAGAGTGAAGAAGGAGCCATCATTAGAAAGTCAAGAGGAAAATCCTTTGGGCAGGTGTCTGGCCTGGGTGCCTGCATAGCCTGGAGGTGCCCTTGCCCGAAGTGGGGAAAAGTGAGGCAGGGATGGGCTTGGGTTGGTGGTTCCAAGAGAATGGGTGAGTGAGTGATGATGACTGAGCGAAGACCTTCTTCCCATCCAGAGGTCAGCAGCTAGAGCAGCTGGACCGCATTGTGTTCCTGGTGGTGTATGCCTGCTGGAAGATTACCCTATTGGCTCATCAAGAACTCACTGTCGCTGCTGTGCGGCACCAGTGGCTACGTCCTCGTGTCTGCCAAAAACACTTGTGGCATCACCACGGCCACCAACTGCATTCCACTGCCACCTGTAGCTGGGCAGCCCTCAGCAGACATCCTGCCTTTCACCAAGACTTCCCATCCCCCCCCACCCACACCCGTCTCTTGAGAGAAGCAGGCAAGTACTATCCAGAGGCCCAGGCAGGGTCAGAGACCTAGTCGGAGTCACACAGAAAGCCTGAAGCATGATGGGCCCCAAACCAAGCCCCTGTCTCTGCCCAGGGCTGTTTTCAGGAGGCCTTCCTGTCCCTGACCCCTGACCCCTTGCTTCTGGCCCTGGTGGGTAGATCTGGTTCTCCAGTGGATGCAGGTATGGGTGGATGGGGGATGGGCACCACACTGGACAAGGAAATGTGTGTGAAGACAACAAAAGCAGTAGAAATGCACCAGTTTGGGTTTTATAATTACTCATCATGGCTAGGCTGGCATTCCCCTTGATACTGGCTTCAGGAAAAAGTCAATTCAGTAAATACATCCTGGGAGAATGATTGGGGACAAGGTCTCCTGTGAGGCCATTCCGCATACAGCTAAGTAAGCAGTGGGCCCTTGCCAACCACTGGCTGGGGACGGGTCACCTCTCTGGGGCTGGTGTTTGGAGGTAGGAACTTGGAGATGGACACTTGGGGCTAGAAATTTGAGGCCAAGTTCTTGGGCTAGGTTCTGGAGCTGGGTTATGTGGCTGAGTACTTGGACTGGGGTACTTGGGGCTGGGTGCTTGGGCCTGCTTCTTTGACTAACCAAGGCTCCATTTCTTTAGTGGCCTTATACAAATGAGCCCGCCTGCCCCTAACCTGACTCTCCTCTCTGTGGCTTCACAGTGCGTGGGAAAGGTGTGACCCTGCCAGTCTGAGCTGTTTCATGGAGATACCAGAGGAAGGGGAAAGAAAAGGCTCCCTTTGGTCTCTCCAGCAGGCCTTCCTGAGTGCTAACCCCCGCAAGCTAGGAAGCCCAAGCTCCCCAATCCTCTGCCCCTTCCCCCAAGCCATCTGCTTAAAGGAAGCGGCTTCTCAGTTCCTCACAGGAAGCCGCAAGCATCCTCTGCCTCACCTCCTACCAGCTGCTATTGACCCAGGCCCTCCATTGGCCCAGGTCCTCTTCCAGACTGGACCTAGGAATACTCTGTTCCCAGCTCCATCCTCTGCTGCTCAGCCAAGAAAAGGTGTATATGGAGTCCTTCTCATTTCCTTCAAACCTCTGTGGCTCAGGCTGTGGGTAAAACCTGATCACAGAGGCCCTCGAGTGCCATGCTCAGGAGCTTGGTGATCCCAGAGCTGTAGGACTGAGTATCTGGAAGGGAGAGGAGAGAACAGGCCTTGCATGGATCCCCAGGATGGACCCCTCCTGAGAGCTTCTGGAGTGTCTGCTGCAGAGCAGAGGTGGTGTCTGATTCATCTCAGTCTCTGGAGTCCATTCTGGGGCCTGCCCCAGGGAGCTGGCTGCTGGTAATTATGGAGGGGCTCCTGGGTTGAGAAGATTCCAGGATGAAGCTGTACTGCCACCTGGTGGCCGCATTTGTATATAGCATTAAGGGATGTGGGAGCCACTGCAGGGAAGGGATGTGAGTGGAGTTTCAAGGGTATGAGAGTGGAGAAGCCCTTAAAGAATAAGGAAAATCTCTAGATAAAGGGAAGACGCTTATTAAAGAGAAAGACACCCCTAAATTGAACATTTGGGAAATACATTCTGGGTCTGGTGAGAATCCAACTTCTCCCTGCCCCATTTTACAGATGAAGAAACTGAGGTCCAGAGATGATGACAGAGGATCTCAACATTTTACAGCGAGTCAGCCACAAAGATGGGATCTATTTCTGGACTTGTCCTAGGGTGTGGTCCCAGAATGCGGAGTCACCCGGCTAGTTTCTAGCCACCCTTATTTGTGACCAAACATGACATCTCCCAGTGTCGTTACCCACCTTAATCACCAAACTTGGCACCACAGGGTGGCTTTTGGCTGCTTCCAAAAATAAAATCTACCCTCAGAGGGCTGGGATCTGACACAGCTGAGGGGATTCAGAAGCCTGCACTCCAAGCTCAGCAGTCGTCTTAGAGCAGGAAGGGCCCAGAGGCTACGATGCCCTCTCCTCGTTTTACAAATGAGAAAACTGGACTCTGAGAGGGCGACCAGCTTTCCCCAGGTGACCCAACCCTGGACTCAGCCATGTGTCTCTGAAAGTCCATGGAGCACCTGTTGCATTAGTCAATTCTGTTCGGTGACCATCATCCTGCCTCATGCTTTGTGAATGGGATGATGTGGTCTGTGCATGCTGACAAGGGTGAGTGGGTGGATAGAAGGAGATGGAAGGTGAGGAGGTGTGACGGAGGGAGCAGGGAGATCATGGATGTTTGGGGGGTGTCTTAGTCATCTAGTGTGACTGTAACAGAATACAAGTGGATGGCTTTAATAAACAAAAGTTTATTCTCTCACAGTCTAGTAGGCTAGAAGTCCAAATTCAGGGCATTAGCTCTAGGGGAAGAGTTTCTCTGTTGGCTCTGGAGGAAGGTCTTTGTCATCAATCTTCTCCTGGACTAGGAGCTTCTCCATGAAGGAACCCCGGGTCCAAAGGACGTGGTCTGCTCCTGTCACTGCTTTCTTGATGGTGTGAGGTCCCCCTGTCTCTCTGGTTGCTTCTCTCTTTTATATCTCTTGTAAGATAAAAGGTGATACAGAGCACACCCAAGGAAACTCTCTTTACATTGGCTCAGGGATGTGACCTGAGTAAAGGTGTTATAATCCACCTTCATCCTCTTTAACATAACCCAATCTTGCCTCATTAACCACAGGCTGAGATTAGGATTTACAACACTTAGGAAAATTAGAGGACAATCACACAATACTGTGAATCATTGCCTAGCCAAATTGATACACATATTTTGGGGGGACACAATTCAATCTATGACAGGGGGCTCCTTGTTTGTGCACTGCGAGCTCCAAGTGGGTGGGAACTGGGTCTCTTCCACTGTATGGTGCCTGACACAGTGCCTGGCACAGACCAGCGCCCCGTAAACGGCTGCAGTAAAAAGGCAAAGAGTTCTCCCACACAGCTCCAAAGGGAGGCCGCACCTCTGTGGGAGGTCAGGTCTCCTCTCAAGGGGCTGGTCTTTTCCATTGTCATTCATCCTGAGAATTGCTGAGGCCTCAGATCTCAAACCCTGGGGACATAGTTGCCCACCTTTCTCTGGCCTTGATGTCCTTCAAGGGCATAAGATGCCAGGGTGTATGCTCCTGGGTTGTTAGTTGCTGTCAAGTCAATTCTGACTCATGGCAATCCCATATGTGCAGAGCAGAACTGCTCCATAGGGTTTTCAAGGCTGTGACATTTTGGAAACAGATCACTAGGCCTGTCTTCTGAGGAATCTCTGGGTGGGTTCAAACTATGAACCTTTTGGCTAATAGTTAAGAGCTTAACTGTTTGCATCACCCAGGGACTCCATGCTTCTGGGTGAGGGCCCTAATTTGGTGTGCACCCTTTGGAGATAGGCCAGGAAAAGCAGGGCCTTCGAGCCCCAGAGAACAAGCCCTGGCTCCAAAGTTGGATTATCTAATTCCTGCTTGTTATTTGGCTATTTACTCTTGATTTTATGCAGGTCCTTAATAGTTACAACTGACATTGCAAACCCTCATGGCATAATGGTTAAGAGCTATGGCTGCTAACCAAAACGTCGGCAGTTGGAATCCACTAGGCACTCCTTGGAAACTCTATGGGGCAGTTTTACTCTGCCGTATAGGTCACTATGAGTCAGAATCAATTCAACAGCAATGGGTTTGTTTTTTTTTGTTTTTTAACATTGAATTATTGAATGCTCACTATGTGCCAGTCAAGCAGCATGCTAAAACCCTTTTCATTCATTATCTAATATCATAACAACAACCCCTAGGCAGTAGGTACTATTATTATCTCAGTTTACAGAGGAGGAAACTGAGTCACAGAGAGATGAAGAAAAAGCTTCCCTAAGAGCACATAGCTAGGAGGTGACAGAGAAGGACATGAACCCAGGTCTGTGGGATTCCAGAGAATTCTTGACTGTGAGGCTCCACTGACTTATCTGAGAATCCCAGCCTTGTATGTGCTAAAGAACACTACGTAAAGGGTTAGAAGCCTGTGTCTGTTTGGGCCACAGTGTTAAAGGGGATGCATGGCCTCCTCTTCCCCATAGGCCTGCTCAATATGGACATCGGTATCATGGGGGTGGGGGCCAGGGAAAAGGTCTGGGAACAGGAGATCCAGCCCCCACTTTCCATGAGGATTGGGGAGGGACAGATGGATGGGAGTGGAGGAGACTGGCCTCAGGCTGAATTCTCACATATATTGAGCCCCTACTGTGTGCCAGGCATGTACCCAGAACTGGGAATGAGATTAATTCGACACAGTGCCCTCCCTGAAGGGGCTGGGAGACACATGCTTATGTCCCTGGATGTTAACCTTCCAGACAGAGGTGAAATTAACAGGTCTCAAGGGGGTGGGATGTTTGAGACCCACCTCCTTCCAAGGGCAGAAGCCCACTGTACTTGCCCCTCTGTGAATGGCCCTGGCCGAGGCAGGACTTTGCTTGGGCTTGAATGGTGAGTGAGCATCACATCACGTCAGGGGGTTCAGCACCAGCTTCTGCTCTTGGACACAAGCTGCGGAGTTAGGATTTGGGACACAGACAGTGCCCCCACCAACTCTGCTACAAACAGAACTTCTCTGGGGCCCCGGGGCAAGCCAGCTGTGGCAAACATTGGAACTGGGGCTCCAGTAAGCAGGCTAGGGCCCACCCCACCCACACATGCACAAACACTTAACTGCAAAAGAATTTCTGGATTATAAGAGGGGCTGGGTGGGGGAGGCCTGAGGGGCAGCTGCCTTGGAACTGCTCCTCACTGTTTTTCTCCATTGTGGGGAGGAGGGCTCCAAGCCTCTCGATGTTATAGCCCTTTTGTGAGCAGCTTTTGTGGTTCACACGCGGTCACTTGTCTGGGGTGCAGGTCTTCCCAGGAGGGCTGGGCTAGCATTGAGGAAGGTGTGCCCACTCACAGACAGTCCCACCTCTCTCCACCAGTGCTGGAACCGGCCCTCCCCTTCAGTGCCATTTGATTTCCAGGCCTTCCTCTTTGCCTTTCCCCTGGACAGGCCTCCCAAAGTTCAAATGTCCCTGACAGGGCCAGGGCTGTCCTTCCCTTCCCATCCAGAAGGCCTATGCACTTCATGTGCAAACCGTCACCCTGTCCCCAGAGCTCTGTTACATACCCCTTCCCCAGGGCAAGGGGGCTGGCCTTGTATTCTCTATCTGAGGGAGACCACTCTAGTTCCTCTTCAGGGAATGGAGATCTGGCCTCTGCATCTCTGCCTAATCAGAGCAGCAGCTGGAAGCTTTTCTCACTGAGAACAAACTGAGCTCTGGCTCCCCATGCACCCTGAATAGGGATGTCTGAGTTGGGTTTGGAAGGATAGAAGGGAGTTTTTTAGGTAGGTGAATTTCAGAAGGACGTTCCCGACAGAGAGAGCAGCATGAGAGACAGTATCAGCTGGTTGTGTTCCAGTAGCTGAGGATGGCTTTGGGGGAAAATGAGGGTGTGGGAGTGTGGATGAGGCCGGCAAGAGCCAGATCTTGTTGGATCTTCTCATAGCAAGGGGATTCACAGAAAGACAAAGTGTTTTCTAAGAGGAGTTTATTTTGTTTTCTCATCTAGGTCATTGAGGAGACTGACAAGAAAGCTCTGAACTCCAACTGGAAGAGGGAGGGCAAGGAGGAAGGAGGGAGTCCTGGGAGCTGCTGCTACTCCTCATCATCCCCTTCTTCCTTCCCACTGGCAAGGGTCTTATGGGCCACGTAGCCCAGACCGGCACCAACCTTGGCCATGACGGCACTGCCGCCACCGGTAGCCCCTGTGAAGCAAGCACAGAAGGGTCACTGGTTTCTGGGAATCCAAATGTCTGGAAATCACTGGTTGAGCCCAAAAAGGCCTTGAGGGGGAAGGCAACGGCTGCGAAGTGAATCTTATTTCCCGCTTACTTGCCTCTCAAATCAGAAATGTGTTTCAGAGAAGAAAAAGACACAACTAATGGCTCAGTCTGTGGAGCTGTACCTCATGTCTGCGAGGAACACACTGTGTTACTAGTAACGCTAATGACAGCCACCTTGTGGAGACCTCACTGTGTGGGTGCTGGGAGGTTCACAAACAAGAGGTCCTTCATCCTTGCTGCAGCCCTGGGACCTATGAGAGGACAACCATCTTATAGCCAACTGGAGAGTGTTCCTAGCCCTGTCCGCTCCCTTCACCCCGTCACTGCAGGGTGTGGTCTGGCCAGGGCCTTCCCCCTGCCCCCTCTGAGAAGGCTCCATGCTGCCCAACTGGTTCACTGGGCTTTTGCCATCCATAACTGAGAGAGAGATGTGAGAGTTCAGGGAGCCAGAGGGGGAGTTTGTCAGGGGTGGTTTTTCTCCAGGATTTTAGAGGCCTCAGAAAGAGAGGGAGAGGAGAGGAAATGAGAGATAAGGGAAGGAGGAAGGAAAGGGGAAGGGAGGAGGGAGGGAGGAAAAGAGAAAGGGGAGGGAGGCAAAGGGGGAGAAAGAGGGAAGGAGGAAGAAGGGGGGAGGGGGATGGGGAGGGAAGAATGGGGGAAGGGAAAGGGGAGGTAGGAGGAAAGGGAAGGGGTGGGAGGAGGAGAAGGAGGAAGGTCAGAGGGAGGGGGAGAGACAGAAGTTTTGTATCTTCCTTTTCCATGGTATTCAAGAAACTCAAGTTAAGACCAGGGGTGGTGTGAGCTTGATTTGAGTTGTTCGATCGTGTTTCTTTGCCACTATGACTCTCTGAAATCGAGCATGCTAAATGCTAAAGGGGGATGATTTTCCTGGTTTCCAGATGAGGGAACTGAGGTTTGTGGTGACTTGGCCAAAGCATCAGTGGGGCACCAGGCCTCAGAGGCTAAAAGTGAAGCTTCTGGAATCAGACTAAGTTTGAATTCTGGCCCTGGTACTAACTAGCTGTGAGAACCTGAGTAAATTACTTAAGCCCTCGGTGCCTCTGTTTTCCCACCTGTATGTTGGGGATAATAAGAGTGCCCACCTCACAGGGCTGAATTAGCCAGAGAAAAGGGCTCAGAATAGTACAGAGGACCAGGTGGCCCTGGTGCCGCCGTCTAAGGGCCTGTGCCCCCACTCACCGAGGCTCTGGAGAGTGGCCACCAGGCCTCCAGCAGGCACACCGCCACCGTTCAGCACCGCAGACCAGCTCATCATCCAGGCGGCCATGGAGTTGGCGGCGATGCCGGCACTGGTGAAGCCCAGCACCGGCAACCCCGCGGCCATGAGCCCTGGAGGGAGAGGAGGGGTGAGCGCCCCCGCAGCAGGGTCTCGCCCCACCTGCCCACTCGCGCCCCCAGACGCACCTCCTCCGACCACCATGTAGGGCAGGGCATCCCAGAACCCAGAGCCGCTGTCCTTTGACCTGTCATCGGAGCTCTTGCCTGTTGGGAGAGCGGACAAAGAGGAGTGAAGTGGGGAGGAGGCCACGCACTGTGTCCCGCGCTAAGATCACTCCCAGAGCTGGAAGCCGCCACCCTCCCGTAAAGGAGAGCGGCATAGAAGGGGAGGGACTTTACTCCAAGCACCGTGCCTGGTATGTAGCTGGCATTGACAACATTTCGGAGGAATGGAGAAATTGACAGAGTAGGAATTCGAACCTGTGACGCTGGCTATAGCAACATTGTGCTGTCCATTGTAACAGCTTCTCGCTTTCAGAGGCACACCAGAGATCCTGAAACTGTGCTCAAACCTCCCTCTCCTTCTTTATCCCACAGAGACTCCCTCCTCCTTCCTACCCACCCCACTGACACCGCCCCCCAGGGCAGAGTTCTTACCTGCCTCCACTCCTAGGCAGGTGAAGAGTAGCAGGTAGCACAGAACGAGCGATACCGCCTTCTGCCGCATGGTGGCGCCGCGCACTGGCTTTGTTGCAGGCCCTGGAGTGCGGGAGAAAGGGAGGGGAAGGACCACAGGCCGTCGGATGGAGCCCAGGACCCTCTCCGGACCTTGGGTTTTCGGATTCCTCACAGCAACAGTGGGAGTGAGGTTTCTGCCTCACGGGGTGGTTAAGAGAATTTAATGAATGAAAGTTCTGGTACGGTGCCTGCACATGGTGAGCCTTTATTATAATTATCAGTGTTCTAGGTTTTGTCATCACTTGGACAGGGTACTAGAGTAATCCTCTTCTCTGGGCCTGTTTATTTATCCTTCAAATGGCGGTATTAATTCAGCCTCCTTCAGAGCGTGGTTGTCATTTAGAAACTGTTCACCATATATTCTTAACACTTAGAAGAGGGCCCGGCACATTAAAAAAAAAAAAAAAAAAAACTTATAGTGACTGTATTGGGTAGTGTAGCACTGTCCCATAGAGTTTCCCAGGCTGTAATCTTTACAAAAGCAGACTGCACATCTTTCCTCTGGCACAGCTGCTGGTGGGTTGAAACGCCGACGTTAGCAGCAGAGTGCTTAACCACTGCGTCACCAGGGCCCCTTACCTGGCACATAGAATGTGCTAAAAAAAAAATGGTTGTTAAACTTATTTTTAGAATCCGTTAAGTACCTACAGGTACCAAGCACTGGCCTCACATCAACTTCATTTTTCAGATGAAGAAAGAATAACAGAGCAGTAAAGGAGATTGCCCAAGGTCACACAGCAATAATAATAGTAAAAATGGCCCTTCCATGTACTGAGCAATTACCAGTACTCAGCCCTTTATGGCACAAGGTCACTTATATCCATAACAACTCCATGAGGTAGGTACCATTGTTATCAATCCCTGTGATAGCTAAGGAAACTGAGCTCATAGAGGTTAATACCCCCAAGACTGCTCCACCCACACTTAACAGTCACTCCAGTTAGCTTCATCTGTCTTCAAAGATGACCTTCCTGTCACCTTATCTCCTACAATAACAGGGTTTCAGAAATTGTCCAGTCCTTTGGGAGATAAGGTGGTTTGATCTCCATTTTACAGATGAGGTAACTAAGGCCCAAAGAGGTGAAGTGACAGGGTTGAGACCACAGAGAGCTGACCTACCACCAGTAAAGTAGGTCTCATGCATTCTGAGACTGTCCTAAAAGCCCCAACCCATCTGCTCAGACCAGTCCCAGCCTAGTGCACTAAAAGGGACCCAGGGAGGTAGCCTGGCAGAGGGTAGCAGCTTGGCATCCCCACCCCATAGCTCCTGGGTTTACCTTGGAAAAGGGAAGAAAGAATCTTCCTGTCCAAGATCTGCTGATGGATGGAGCAGTGGCGAGGAAAAGGCTGTTGGGCTGAAGGCTGGCTTTTTATAATCGATTTGGCTACCCTCCACCCTGCCCCAGGCAGCCAATTGCTGTCAGAGTTTCCATTTCCTGCACTCCTCCTAGTTTCCTTTTCCTGGTCTTCTTCAGCTCTGTGCACCGGCAGCATCTGTGCGCTGCCTGCTGGAAGAAAGATGTAATTCAAGCTGGGAAGAAGGGGAGGGACTTTTCCAAAGCAGGCCACACTGTGGTGGAGTCCATGGCCCTAGTCAGCTTAGTGAAGCGCAACCATCAGTTCCTCCCAGGGCACAGAGGCTTTGCAGGATTCAGTTCAATTAATAATAATATCTGCTATTTATTGAGGACGTGCTGCATGCCAGGACTTGGGCAAAGTGCTCTATGTACATTGTCTGTCTCCAATCCCACAGCAGCCTTGTGAAGTACCATTTACTGTTTAGAATCCCCATTTTGCAGTTGAGGAGATTAAAGCTTTAGAAATGTAGTCATTCTATTCCATTGTTCCCCCCGGATGGCTGCTTCTGGGTATAGGCTTATAAAAAGACTAGTGAACCCCATGCTCACGAGGCCATTGTCACATATCCTTTGCTATAACATGGGTCCCCTTGCCCTAGATGGTACCCTAGATATGAGTCGGAATGGCCTTGAAGGCAATGTTTTTTTTTTTTTTTTTTTGGTCTTAGTGGATTGATCATTGTTTAAGCCTTTGGGTAGTGATGCTTGCAGAGGCACTATGGATAAGAAGTGCAACCTGTATTTGGAGTACACAGCAATTCCCGTAAATTGCCTTTTCAACTGGAAGGGGTCTGTTGTAATTAACCTGCCACCAGGGGGTTGACTGTTCTACCTGAGTAATATTGCTGTGTTGCTGCCTTCTGCTGGCAGATTGGCTATTTGTTGGTTGTTGCTAGGTCAGCCTTGTAGAGGGAGCCGAAGTTGTTGGACCCATTGATAGACTTCATTCTTGCTACCATGGCCACTCATTTACAGGTCAGTTGCAAAGCAATGTTTTGTTGTTGTGTGCCATCAAGTCAATTCCAACTTACAGTGACCCTGTAGGACAGAGTAGAACTTCTCTACAGAGTTTCCTAGGCTATAAATCTTTACGGGAGCAGGTCGCTAGGTTTATTCTGCAGAGCAGCTGGTGGGTTCAAACTGTCAAATTTTTGGTTGGCAGCAGAGCCCTTAACCATTTCGCCACTAGGGTTCCTTTGCAAAACAATTGTTCTTAGGTGCTGTGGAGTCGATTCCGACTCATAGCTACCCTGTGTACAACAGAGTGAAACACTGTCTGGTCTTGTGCGGTCCTTATGATCGTTGTTATGCAGCCACTGTGTCAATCCATCTCATTGAGGATCTTCCTCTTTTTTGGTGACCATCTACTTTGTGAAGCGTGATATCCTGCTCCAGGACTGATCCCTCCTGATAACACATCCAAAGTATGTGAGATGAAATCTCGCCAACCTCGCTTCTAATTAGCACTCTGGCTGCACCTCCTCCAAGACAGGTCTGTTTGCTCTTTTGGCAGTCCATGGTATATTCAACATTCTTGGCCAACACCATAATTCAAAGGCAGCAGTTTTTCTTTTGTCTTCCTCATTCATCGCCCAATGTTTGCACGCATATGAGGTGATTGAAAACACCATGGCTTGGGTCAGGTGCATGTATTTGTCCTTAAAATGACATCTTTGCTTTTTAACACTTCAAAGAGGTCTTTTGCAACAGATTTGCCCAGTGCAATATGTTGTATGATTGAACGTTGATTGTGGATCCAAGTAAAATGAAATCCTTGACAACTTCAATCTTTTCTCCGTTTATCATGATGTTGCTCTTTGGTCCAGTTGTGAGGATTTTTGTTTTCTTTATGTTGAGGTGTAATCCCTGCTGAAGGCTGTGGTCTTTGATCTTCATCAGTAAGTGCTGCAAGTGCTCTTCAGTTTCAGCGAATAAGGCTGGCTAAATATAGAGGCTGGCTGACATCCACAGGATGTGACATCCTGACCATCTGCCTGTAGAGCCTCCTTTACAGTGGATGGTCTCCAGTGAGCATTAATCAGCATGCTTTGTGCCCACTCCTATACTCATTGCCATTGAATCAATTCTAACTCACAGGCACCCTACAGGAAGAGTAGAACTGCCCCATAGGGTTTCTAAGGCTGTAGTCCTTATGGAAGCAGACTGTCATATTTTTTTCCCACGGGGTGACTGGTGGGCTTGAACCATTGACCTTTAGGTTAACAGCTGAGTGCTTAACTACTGTGCCGCCAGGGCTCTCTCCCACTCCTATAGGTCCACAGACATGCTTCTCCTTGACCAACTAGCCAAACCATTTGCCGCTTAATAAAAATGAGTGTATATCCATATCTCAGCCCATTGCTTCCTCCATGCAAATGGGATGACAAAGAATACTGCTCATAGTGCTGCCCCCTGGAAGGATCATCCTTGTCCTTCAGGGCTACCCCCAAATGGGCTGTAATAGAGTGGTCCATTTCTAGCTGGTACCAAAATATCATACTGAACTATCTGTAAATTGGATCTGACTCCTTTTCTCCTTCATCAGTTGTTTGCAGGGAACCCTTCATGAGGCCATGGGTATGAGACAAAGGAGAGGTGTCAGGTCAACAGGGTTAGATGCCGTGGTAGTCTGGCTGCCTGTTCATTTAATTGACTCATGTCTTCTGGACCCTTTTGAGTTCAGCCTTGAATGTACCATTTCTATCACAGATTGGATTGCTATTGTGCCTGTCTGCTAATACGCATCTTAAGATATACAGCTGCTTGGTGTCCAGTGGTCAGATACTTAATCACTACTGGTACCTATTGACACATCAGGACCTTTTCTTCAAATAGATCATGGTGAGCACGGCCTTACTCTAAAATCCTAGGGATCCTCACTGCCACTCTCTCATTTTGGCTTTCAGAGACTCAGTATAGCATCTTTACCTACTGCAGATACCTCCAACATTGAACCTGCTGGATCATTTAATCCAAAGTGGTAGTATAGCTTGTTTTGTGGCCTAAACCTCCTGTATAGCCCTCTCTTGTCCTGGACCTGACTCACAATTGGCAGCCATCCAGACCACCCAATAAAGGATTGGAGACATATTTCCAAATGTGTATATTCTGTCTCCAAAATCCAAAGAAGTCCACCAAGTACTATGTCTTTTTCTAAGTGATACAATATGTGAGGTGAGATGGCTTGTCCTGGCATGCCCCAAACCACTGAACTCCTAAAAATGTTACCAAGGTGACAGGACCCTGAATCCTCATGTAATTTGTCTTCCATTCTCTGGCAAACATGGTACTTATCTTCCTGTTGTTGTTTTATGCCTTTGAGCCAATTTCAACTCATACTGACCCTATATGACAGAGCAGAACTGCCCCATAGGGTTTCCTAGGCTGTCATCTTTATAGGAGCAGATTGCCCAGTCTCTTCTCCTGCGGAGCCTCTGGGTTGATTTCAACCACCAACCATTCGATTAGCAGCTGAGCACTTAACTATTGCTCCTTTATCACTTCCTGTTCATATCCAGTTAGTATGATGTCATCAGTATAGTGGATCAGCATAATGTTCAGTGGAATTTCAAGGCCATCAAGTCCCTTTAGACTACGTTACAACAGAGAGCTGGAATGTTAAATCCCTGCAGGAGAGAAAGTGAAGGTGCTAAAAGCAAACTGCCTTCGATCATCTGTTCTGATGGGTATTGCAAAGAGAGCATTTGCCAAATCAATAGCCATACGCCAAGTGCCGGTAAAGATACCACACCAGTAGAGTAGCTCTGGTCGGGGCTATCACATGGGTAAGTTTACAGTAGTTCATCCATCATCCACCATGATGCATCTGTTTTCCCAGAGGCCAGATAGGTGAATTGAATGGGCATATGATGAGGAACACAACTTGGACCAAAATATTAAATCAGAAATAAACTGCAGGTCAGTTTTAAGAATTTCCACTTGGCTCTTCCTGTCATAGTAGCCTTCACTCCACAGGTCATGGAACCAATGAGAGGATTCTGTCAGCTTCTATGGAACCTATTGGACTTGAACCAAACTCCATTTATCAGCAGGCCTCCTTTAGCCCCTCCTCTAACCAGAAAACTATGATGGTGTTTTTTGTCTTGTGAATTTCCATGTCGATTCAGACTCTATATCTTTAACAATCTTTGAAAATTCTGAGTATTTTCCTTTTTTGAGCATATAGTTACCCTTGCAAAATTAGTTTCCCTTGCAAATAGCAGCAGATCCCCTTGGGAAAGTATTGGAGAAATATTTACTATACATAATTGTAGGGTCATGGCAGAATCTTTGCTTATTAGGACATGGCCTCTCCTTAGTCAAGGAGGTCTGGTTCTGTGATCTAGCATCTGGATGAAGGACTGTGATTTTCCATTGTGGCAGCTAATGGCAGTCTTCTGCTTATCAGCTCTTGAATTTTTTTTTTAATAAAAATTGAGGCTCACTCCATCAGCTCTTCATCATCCTATACTTATGATCAATTAGCCATAGACCCCTCCAGTCAAGGCATCCTTTTTCCACTCAGGCCTTGCTGCACATGGCAGTAATTATATTCACTTGCCTTTGGATGCTACTTCTGCCATTCTGCAATCTCAACATTACTATTGATATTAGGACCTCAGTTCCATGGCAGCATCTCTTATGCTATTCCCAGCCTATGTAAGACAGACATCACTAGCTTCTTAAAGATACTGGTGTGCTCTTTATCAGCGAGTTTCCTCCAGGCCCCGCTAGAGATCATAGTCAGGTGCTGAGTTCTTAGGTCTTATATTTGTGCTTCAATGAGCTTTCTGGCCTCTTCTCAAATACTATACCATGAAGGTTCCAGCATCTTGACTTCTCTTATTATAGGCCATTATCCTGTCCAGACTTTAAGAAGCCATTCTTTCTTTTTTTTTTTAATACTTTTTATTGTGCTTTAAGTGAAAGTTTACAAATCAAGTCCGTCTCTCACATATAAACTTATATACACCTTACTACATTCTCCCAATTACTCTCCCCCTAATGAGACAGCTCGCCCCCTTCTTCCAGTTTCTCTTTTGTGCCCATTTTGCCAGCTTCTCCCCTCCAGACAGGAGATGCCAACATAGTCTCAAGTGTCCACCTGATGCAAGTAGCTCACTCCTCATCAGCATTTCTCTCCAACCCATCGTCCAGTCCAATCCATGTCTGAGGAGTTGGCTTCGGGAATGGTTCCTGTCCTGGGCCAAGAGAAGGTTTGGGGACCAAGACTTCTGAGGTCCTTCTAGTCTCAGTCGACCATTAAGTCTGGTCTTTTTATGAGAATTTGGGGTCTGCATCCCACTGTTCTCCTGCTTCCTCAGGGGTTCTCTGTTGTGTTCCTTGTCAGGGCAGTCATTGGTTGTGGCCGGGCACCATCTAGTTCTTCTGGTCTCAGGATGATGTAGTTTCTAGTTCATGTAGCCCTTTCGGTCTCTTGGGGTCGTAATTACCTTGTGTCCTTGGTGTTCTTCATTCTCCTTTGATCCATGTGGGTTGAGACAATTGATGCATCTTAGATGGCTGCTTGCTAGCATTTAAGACCCCAGACACCACTCTTCAAAGTGGGATGCAGAATGTTTTCTTAATAGATTTTATTTTGCCAATTGAAGGAAGCCGTTCTTGTAAACTATTAAGACCATGTTTCAACTATCTATTGCTGAATAACAAACTACCCAAAACTTAAAAGTTAAAACAAAAGCAATTTATTATTTCTCACAATCCTGTCTGAATTAGGCTCAGTTGGGCATCATCTACTTCATGTGGTGTTTGCAGGAACTGAAATGTCCAAGATATCTTTTTCAATTCCACAAATGGTACCTCAGTTGGGATGGATGGATGGAACACCTGGGGATTGGTCAGCGTCTGTCTTTCTCAGTGTAGTGTCCCCACATGACTAGCTTGCACTTTCTCACCATATGGTGATCTCACAGTGGAGTTGGATTTCTTACATCATGTTTGGCTTCCAAAAGGGAGGAAACGGAAGCTGCCAGTCCTCTTAAAGACTAAGTCCGGAAATGGAACAGTGGTGCTTCTACCACATTCTGTTGGTTAAGGCAAGTCACAGGCCAGTTTAGATTCCAGGAGAGGGGGAAAATAGGCTCCATCTCTTGATGTGAGCAGTGGCATGTACATAGAAGGAAGGAAAGAATTGGTGGTGACCATCTTTAGAAACTATCTACCAGAGGCCAGCTCCAGGTGTCCTTGCCTGAACATTAAATCCTGACATTAGACAGTACTTCATGTCAATGTATTCTCCACTAGCCAGTCTTATATTCTGCCCTGCCTGACCCTTTCCCCTTCTCACTGCCATGTCTAAAACCCCCAAGATCATTCCTACATGTATTATCCAGGTCTTGCAAATCCTTTGGAATTGCAGGGCTTAAACTTCCTCACTTATGATTTGCTAGGAAATTACCCTTGTTACCTACCTAAAGGCAATGAAGGATGAAGAAAGTAGGTCTTCAGGAGAACAAATGTTATGAGGCACCCATTTAACGAGAAACCATTGCATAGTCTCAATGAGACAGTAAGCTATTTTCCTCTGGCAAGAGGGAAGAGGCTGCATCTACCACCCAGGAGGGCTCAGAAGAATTTGCGAGGTAAAGATTCTTAGGTTTCTCCACCCCAATAGCTCTATCCAGGGTCTCAGGATCCTAGTCTTTTCTCATCGGGGTCTTGACTTCAACATAGGAGACCTACTGATGCTGTGCATTTAGAGTCCTTTGCGGTTCTGCCTCTTATAATTTGATACTAGATCTGATTTTCCACATAGTTTTTCTGCATCATAAGTGAAAGCTTTAATAATTGCAACACCAACTGCAGGCCAAGGCTATTACAGCTTCACTTATCACCAGCAATGAGGTCCCTATTGCCTTCATACGGGTGGGAAATCTAACCACAAAATCACACTTTGAAGATCTATCTGTTTTCTAGGACCTCTTTTGATACTAAATGTCAGCCTATGCTCCCTAGAAAACACAGCTTAGGTGAAAGGTTGAGTGCTAATATTTCCTTGGGGGTTGCAATTCTAAGGAAGTAAAAATGAGGGGAAAAGAGGAGTGAAGCAGAGAAGGGAAAAAAATACAAGGTGGTACATTACTGAGCTGAACATAGCCCCACAAGAATCAGAACCAGTTTCTCAGACACATGAGATCTCTTCAAAGAGATCATATGGAACCACTTGTCTTGGAATAGTCCATAGTGGGAAGGAAGGCTAAGGAATTTTTCTGTCAGCAACTTTTTATCATCCAATTTCATGGCTGCCTACAAGGTCTTAACAGTCTATACTTTAGGGTTGTATAAACTGGTTCCATTGGGCAGTTTCTGAGGAACCCACAGATTCCATAGATCCACTTGGGTCAGACATGAGTGCTCAAGCTGCTGTGGTTCCCACTTTAGCAGGTTTAATGGGGTCCATGCCAAAGTCTAGCACTTTCTTCCCAATGAGATTCATAAAGGCAGTAATGTTTGGAGGTGAAGCAATGATAGTAGCTGCTGCGGGCTTCCATCAGGAGACATCTAAACTGAGCCTGGTACAGTCAGAGTAAAGACTTTGGCATTTACTCTGAGCAATATGGAAAGCTATTGGAGGATTCTGAGCAGAGATGTGACATGTCTGACTTATGTTTTAGCAGGATCACTCTGGCTGTCTTTAGAGCGCTTTCTGGCAGAAGCATAGGGACTAGTTAGGAGTCAATTGCAATAACCCAGGTGTATCAGTGAGTGTTCTATCACAGAATCAGACCACTAGGAGAGATATAAAATAAGGGATTTATTATAGGGGTTTGACCTTATGCAATTATGGGTGCTGGTTAAACAGTTTATGTACAGCTTTTGCTTGTATGTTTGGTGCTGAAATGAAAGTCAGCAGGACAGGCAAGTGGAAAAAAAGATAACATGAAGTGGGAAAGGGGAAGTTCAAATTGGAACCCATAAGGACAAACTGAAGCCTGCATCAGTCTTTCACCACCTCCAAGCTTCCCACTTCAAAGACATGAATGACTTGCAGGAGAATCTGATTCCCTTAGTAAACATGCACCTAACTCAGGAGTTGGAAAAGCTGAAGGCAGAGATCCAGGGTGAGCTGGAGGAGCTGTGGGACCAACTGCTGCCTGACGTCAACAAGGGGAGCCAGCAGATCAACAAGGGGAGCCAGCAGATCAACAAAGACATGCATGAGCTGCAGCAGCACCTGGCTCCACGCTGCCCTTCCAAATGTAAGCAAGGCCACAGCTTCACTTCCACCTCCCAAATCCTATGCAAATCTTCTCCTGTGGCCAATCCTCATCCAGAGTCACTCAGGAAAGGGAATTCTGGGAAACACAGTTCCAGCTTATTTAAGTTGGTGAGATACAAAGCTACCACGCCAAGTGAGAAATTAAGACTGATGGCTTGGACCAGAGTATTGGCAATAGGGGTGTGAAAAGTGCTTGAATTCTGGAGGTATCTTAAATGTCCCTCACTGTGTGAATTTGTTTGGTTTCTGAGCTTGGATGGTGAATTTGGATGCAAGGGTAGTCATGTCCCTTGAGTTTGATTAGGGAGAAGCAAGCAGACCTACCACTCCCATTTGCAGTGCCTGGGGCAAAGATACAAATGGAGACTCATAAATACTTTAAAACTATAAATCAAGGCACCAAACTATTAAAAAAGATACATTCCCTCCTCAGACCTTAACTAATGTGCCTTTATAATGACAAGATAAAAACAAGCGTAGATCTATAGTTTTGTATGACAGAAAGTCTATCAAATGACCGAACTTAATTTGGATGAGGAATAAAGATAATATGTACACAATTAATAACTTATATATTTACTCCCTATGAGAAAAAAAAAAGATCAACCCCCTGACATTAGGAGGCCAATCTAGCACCCACAATGAGGTTAGGCTATTCTCCTGTTGAACATAATGAGCTCACAGAATACCAGTCTCAGACAAGGTTACTCTGAGACTGTGATAAAATGAGACAAAATAAGGCCACTTCATAATTTTGTATAAACACATACAACAACAAGGTCACTGTGTCATCCACAAAATGCCAAACACCCCCCTCTCTTGATTAAAATGAATGACTGCCGCTTCTTATCAATTATACTTTTACCCTTGTACTGGTTTCCCCTTCCTATAGATGAGATTTATCGAGATTCCCAATCATAGAATTGTCCTTGCTTTCTGACATCCAATATAGAACAATCCCGTGCTTCCTTAGACCTCCCCCCGAATCCCTCAAACCCAGCCCAAATCCTATAATAGATTCTAATGCTGTCTTACTGAGACACTCCATGATTTCTGATAGTGTGTATTCGCCCTCATTGCAACAAATAATAACTCCAACTTGCTTAACTACAGGTGTGTTCCTGGTGGTTTTTGGCCAAAGGGACTTGACATGTAGAATATATTTTTCTTGACTTCATTTCATCAAAATCTAAATAAAGTTTTATTGGAATACAACCACACTCATTTGATTATGTATTGTCTCTGGCTGCTTTCATGCTGCAGTGGTAGAGATGAGTAGTTGAGACAGAGACCATAGTGGCACATAAAGCCTAAAATATTCACTTACTCGCCCTCACAGAAAAAATTTTCCACACCCTGATCTAAATAATTACAACTAAAATGTAATTGTTTCAAAGTACACAAAAAAGGTAACTATATTTTAATCAAAAAACTAAAAATAAATATGAAAAAATTTAATCTTTCATATTTTTTTAAAAGTCACAAGATTTACTCCAAAATGTTCAAAAGCAAAAATGTAAAAAGCAAAAATGTAATTAATATGAATTTTAAAATCAAAATTATTTAGAACTGACATTTTGCTTTTGAAAATGTAATAAAATCTTATTCATTTTTAAAAATATAACTTTCCCTTAACCACAAAAAGACAATCCAATCAAAAAATAGGCAAATGACTTGAATAAACATTTCACCAAAGAGGACATTCAAGTGGCCACCAAGCACATGAAAAAATGGTCAACATCATTAGCCATCAGAGAGATGCAAATCAAAACCACAGTAAGATACCATTTCACTCTCACTAGGATGGCTAAGATAAAAGACAGAAAATAACAAGTGTTGGTGAGGTTGTGGGGAATTTGGAACCCTTATCCATCGGCTCATTTTACTTGAATCCACAGTCAACGCCATGGAAGCAGCAGTCAAGAAATCAAACAATGTATTACATTGGGCGGATCTGCTGCAAAAGACCTGTTTAAAGTGTTAAAAAGCAAAGACGTCACTTTGAGGGCTAAGGTGTGCCTGACCTAAGCCATGGTATTTTCAGTCACCTCATATGCGTGTGACAGTTGGACAATGATGCATGTGAAAGTTGGACAATGAATAAGAAAGACCAAATAAGAATAGATGCATTCGAATTACGGTGTTGGCAAAGAATATTGAGCATACCATGGACTGCCAGAAGAACCAACAAATCTGTCTCGGAAGAAGAATATCCAGAATGCTCTTTGGAAGTGAGGATGGAGAGACTTCGTCTCACATACTTTGAACCTGTTATCAGGAGGGATCAGCCCCTGGAGAGGGACATGATCCCTGCTAAAAAAGAGAGTCATTGAAAAAGGGGAAGACAATCAGATGGATTGACACAGTGGCTGCAATGATGGGCTGAAACATAGCAAGGATTGTGAGTATGGCCCAGGACCTGGCAGTTTTTCATTCTGTTGTACATAGTGTCGCTGTGAGTCGAAACTGACTTGATGGCAGCTAACAACAACAACAATTCATTGCTGGTAGGAATGCAAAATGATACAGCCATTGTGGAAAACAGTGGGGCAGTTCCTCAAAAACTAAAAATAGAACTACCATACAGCCCAGCAATTCCACTCCTAGGTATAAACCCAAAAGACTTGAAAGCAGAGACTCAGATAGGTGCTTGTACACCAGTGTTCATTGCAGCACTATTCGCAATAACCAAAAGGTAGAAACAACCTAGATGCCCAACAGTGGATGAATGGCTAAATAAAATGTGGTACATACATACAAGGGAATACTACACAGCCAGCAATAAAATATAAGACCTCACTTAAATAAAAAGACAAAGCGTAGTGGTTAAGAGCTCGACTGCGAACCAAAAGGTTGGCAGCTCAAATTCACCAGCTGTTCCTTGGAAACCCTATGGGGCAGTTCTACTCTGTCCTGTAGGGTCACTATGAGTTGAAATGGACTCAACAGCAACAGGTTTGGTCTTTGGGGTTTTTTTTTTTTTGGTATATAAAAAGGCAAGAACAGGTATAGGGACCAAAGTTTATTAGTGGTTACCAGGAGCAGAAAGGGGCGGGGGGCGGGGGGAAGAGGAGGTTTGACTTTCAGTTTGCTGTGATGGGAAAATTGCATTGATATAGGGAAGGATTGCACAGCTGATTAATGTAATTGCTGTCAATGGGTTCTACACCTATAAAAAGTTGAAATGGCACAAGTTGTGTGATAGACATATGTACAACAATAACACACAAAAAAAATTGTAGCAGCTGAAGTTGCTTACGTACAACCAAACACCTCATGGGATTTGATTTCTTGGTTTGGGTGTTTAGGATCATGATTTCATGGGACATCCCAGTTCATTGGTTTAATACTGTGTTTAGTGCCTCTGTCCTACCTCCTAGTTTGTTGTGTTGTGCCTGGGGTCTTAAAAGCTTGTGAGTACCCTTCCAAGGTACAACAATCGGTCTCTATTTGCCTGGAGCAACAAAAAAAAGGAGAGTTGGGAATGAGGGGAAGAAATGGAAAGTGTGACTAATTGCCTCCATGAATAACTGCTGCCTTTGCTATGAGACCAAAACTGGATGATGCCTTGCTAACATTACTGAACATTTTGATCAAAGATTCCATAGAAAAATCCTGATGAAAAAGGGGAAAATGCAAAACAGAATTTCAAATTCTCATGGACTCCAGACTCTCTGGAGTCATGGAGGCTGGATGAACCCCTGAAGCTATTGCTCTGAGATAATCTTTAAACCTTAAACCAAATGTCCCCTGAAGTCTCCTTAAAACCAAACAATAGTTTAGCTTAACTAGTAAAGAATGTCTACCTTGAGTACTGTGCTCTTTTAACACCTATCTATAAGGGATCAAATTGACAACAGCAACTCAAAAGATTAAATAGGAAACTTAGGGGGCAATGAGTTTATGTTAATGGGGAAGGAAAAGATGGGCGAGAATGGTTGTACAACTCAAAGAATGTAGTTAATGTTACTTAATTGTACATGTAAAAATTGTTGAATTGGCGTATGCTCTGCTGTCTACATTCTCAACAATAACAACAACAAAAAAATAAAACAAATTAGAAAAAAATATAACTTTCTGCCATTCCAGTGTTCGATATCCATTTAATTGCCAATATAAAGAATTGATGCACACGGTACATCCAGATTTACACATACACAGATGAGTAATAAAAAAAACGTTCAATTGTAAAACATTGCTCAGCTGCTATATGCAACTGTTGTGAATACCAAGGTGTCTTAGTTTCCTAGTGCTGGGGTAGCAGAAATACTGCAAATGGGTGGCTTTCAAGGATAGAAATTTGTTTTCTCACAGTTCTGGAAGCTAGAAGTCCAAATTCAGGGTGTTAGCTCTAGGGGCAGACACTCTTTCTCTGTCAGCTATAGGGGAAAATGTTTGTCTCTTACAGAGTTTCTGTAGCCCTGGTGTTCCTTGGCTGCTTCCTTGGTCCTTGATGATCTTCACGTGGCATCTGTCTTATGTGCTTGCTTCTCTGTCTAATTTTTTTTTTTTTTTTTAGTATCTCAGATGTGAGTAGGTTTAAGACACACTGTACATTAGTATGCCCTCATTAACATAATATTAGATTGCATAATGGGAGGAAATTACATTACATTCACAGGTATAAAAAAGAAACAAAATGAAACCCATTGCTCTGTTTGCATCTCATGTTTTTTTTTTTTTTTTTAATAAATAATGGAATAAGGGGGGAAAGAAAACAAAGTTCCAACTCATAGCGACCCTACATACAACAGAAGGAAACACTACTTGTTCCTACACCATCCTCATGATCGTTGTTATGCTTGAGCCCATTGTTGCAGCCACTGTGTCGATCCATTTCATTGAGGGTCTTCCTCTTTTTTGCTGATGCTTTATTTTACCAAGCATGATGACCTTCTCTGGGACTGGTCCTTCCTGATAACATGACCAAAGTACTTGAGATGAAATCTGGCCATTCTTGTTTCTAAGGAGCATTCTGATTGTACTTCTTCTAAGACACATTTGTTCTGTCTTTTGGCACTCCATGGTATATTCAACATTCTTCACCAACACCATAACTCAAAGGCGGCTTCTTTGGTCTTCTTTGTTCATTGTCCAGCTTTCACATGCATATGAAGTGATTGAAATCACCATGGCTTGGGTCAGGTGCACCTTAGTCCTTAAAATGACATCTTTACTTTTTAACACTTTAAAGAGGACCTTTGCAGCAGATTTGCCCGATGCAATAAGTCAGTTGATTTCTTTTTTTTTTTTTTTATAATTTTTATTGTGCTTTAAGTGAGAATTTACAAATCAAGTCAGTCTCTCACATAAAAACTTATATACACCTGGCTACATACTCCCAATTACTCTCCCCCTAATGAGACAGCTCGCTCCCTCCCTCCACTCTCTCTTTTCCTGTCCATTTCAACAGCTTCTAACCCCCTCCACCCTCTCATCTCTTCTCCAGGCAGGAGATGCCAACGTAGTCTCAAGTGTCCACCTGATCCAAGAGGCTCACTGCTCGCCAGCATCCGTCTCCAACCCTTTGTCCAGTCCAATCTATGTCTGAAGAGTTGGCTTTGGGAATGGTTCCTGTCCTGGGCCAACAGGAGGTCTGGGGCCATGACCACCGGGGTCCTTCCAGTCTCAGTCAGACCATTAAGTCTGGTCTTTTTATGAGAATTTGGGGTCTGCATGCCACTGTTCTCCTCCTTCCTCAGGGGTTCTCTGTTGTGTTCCCTGTCAGGGCAGTCATCAGTGGTAGCCGGGCACCATCTAGTTCTTCTGGTCTCAGGATGATGTAGTCTCTGGTTCATATAGCCCTTTCTGTCTCTTGCACTCGTGATTACATTGTGTCCTTGGTGTTCTTCATTCTCCTTTGATCCACGTGGGTTGAGACCAATTGATGCATCTTAGATGGCTGCTTGCTAGCATTTAAGACCCCAGACACCACTCTTCAAAGTGGGATGCAGAATGTTTTCTTAATAGATTTTATTATGCCAGTTGACTTAGATGTCCCCTGAAATCATGGTCCCCAAACCCCTGCCCCTGCTACACTGGCCTTCGAAGCATTCAGTTTATTGAGGAAACTTCTTTGCTTTTAGTTTAGTCCAGTTTTGCTGACCTCTTCTGTATTGCGTGTTGTCTTTCCCTTCACCTAAAGTAGTTCTTATCTACCAGCTAGTTAGTGAATACCCCTTTCCCACCCTTCCACCCGCCCCCCTCTCGTAACGACAAAAGAATGTTTTCTTCTCAGTTTAAACTATTTCTCAAGCTCTTGTAATAGTGGTCTTATACAATATTTGTCCTTTTGCAACTGACTAATTTCACTTAGCATAAAGCCTTCCAGGTTCCTGCATGTTATGAAATGTTTCACAGATTCCTCACTGTTCTTTATCGATGTGTAGTATTCCATTGTGTGAATATACCATAATTTATTTATCCATTCATCTGTTGATGGGCACCTTGGTTGCTTCCATCTTTTTGCTATTGTAAACAGTGCTGCAGTAAACATGGGTGTGTATATATCTGTTCGTGTAAAGGCTCTTATTTCTCTAGGATGTATTCCGAGGAGTGGGATTGCTGGATCGTATGGTAGTTCTATTTCTAGCTTTTTAAGGAAGCACCAAATTGATTTCCAAAGTGGTTGTACCATTTGACATTCCCACCAGCAGTGTAGAAGTGTTCCAATCTCTCCACAGCCTCTTCAACATTTATTATTTTGTGTTTTTTGGATTAATGCCAGCCTTGTTGGAGTAAAATGAAATCTCATTGTAGTTTTGATCTGCATTTCTGTAATGGCTAATGATCGTGAACATTCCCTCATGTATCTGTTAGCTACCTGAATGTCTTCTTTAGTGAAGTGTCTATTCATATCTTTTGCCCATTTTTTAATAGGGTTGTTTGTCTTCTTGTAGTTGAGTTTTTGCAGTATCATGTAGATTTTAGAGATCAGACTCTGATCGGAAATGTCATAGCTAAAAACTTTTTCCCAGTCTGTAGGTAGTCTTTCTACTCTTTTGGTGAAGTCTTTGGCTGAGCATAGGTGTTTGATTTTTAGGAGCTCCCAGTTATCTAGTTTTTCTTCTGCATTCTTAATAATGTTTTCTATACTGTCTATGCTATGTATTAGGGTTCCTAACGTTGTCCCTATTTTTTCTTCCATGATCTTTATCATTTTAGATTTTATATTTAGGCCTTTGATTCATTTCAAGCTCGTTTTTGTGCATGGAGTGAGGTATGGGCCTTGTTGAGTGTTTTTTTTGCAGGTGGATATCCAGTTATGCCAGCACCATTTGTTAAAAAGACTGTCTTTTCCCCATTTCACTGTTTTGGGGCCTTTGTCAAATATCAACTGGTCATATGTGGATGGATTTATGTCTGGATTCTCAATTCTGTTCCATTGGTCTATATATCTGTTGTTGTACCTGTGCCAGGCTGTTTTGACTACTGTGGCAGTATCCCAGTAAACTCATCGAGTATAATGGGTTCTAAAATCAGGTAAAGTAAGGCCTCCCACTTTGTTCTTCTTTTTCAGTAATGCCTTATTTATCTGGGGCCTCTTTCCCTTCCATATGAAGTTGGTGATTTGTTTCTCCATCTCATTAAAGAATGTCGTTGGGATTTGGATCAGAATTGCATCAAATGTATAGATCGCTTTTGGTAGAATAGATATTTTATAAAGTTAAGTCTTCCTATCCATGAGCAAGGTAAGTTTTTCCACTTATGTAAGTCTCTTTTGGTTTCTTGCAGAAGTGTACTGTAGTTATCTTTGTATAAGTCTTTTACACCTCTGGTAAGATTTATTCCTAAGTATTTTATCTTCTTGGGGGCTACTGTAAATGGCATTGATGTGGTGATTTCCTCTTTGATGTTCTTTTTGTTGGTGTAGAGGAATCCAACTGATTTTTGTATGTTTATCTTGTATCCTGATACTCTGCTGAACTCTTCTATCAGTTTCAGCAGTTTCCTGGAGGATTCCTTAGAGTTTTCTGTGTATAAGATCATGTCATCTGCAAATAGAGATACTTTGACTTCTTCCTTGCCAATCTGGATGCCTTTATTCCTTTATCTAGCCTAATTGCTCTGGCTAGGACTTCCAACACAATGTTGAATAAGAGCGGTGATAAAGGGCATCCTTGTCTGGTTCCTGATCTCAATGGGAATGCTTTCAGGCTCTCTCCATTTAGGGTGATGTTGGCTGTTGGCTTTGTATAAATGCCCTTTATTATGTTGAGGAATTTTCCTTCTATTCCTATTTTGCTGAGAGTTTTTATCATGAATGGGTGTTGAACTTCATCAAATGCCTTTTCCGCATCAATTGATAAAATCGTGATTCTTATCTTTTTTTTATTTATGTGGTGGATTACATTAATTGTTTTTCTAATGTTGAACCACCCCTGCATACCTGATATGAATCCCACTTGGTCATGGTGGATTATTTTTTTTATATATTGTTGAGTTCTATTGGCTAGAATTTTGTTGAAGATTTTTGCATCTATGTTCACGAGGGATATAGGTCTATAATTTTCTTTTTTTGTGGTGTCTTTACCTGGTTTTGGTATCAGGGATATAGTGGCTTCATAAAATGAGTTTGGTAGTATTCCGTCCTTTTCTGTGCTCTGAAATACCTTTAGTAGTAGTGGTGTTAACTCTCCTCGGAAAGTTTGGTAGAACTCTGCAGTGAAGCTGTCCGGACCAGGGCTTTTTTTTGTTGGGAGTTTTTTGATTACCTTTACAATCTCTTCTTTTGTTATGGGTCTATTTAGTTGTTCTACCTCTGTTTGTGTTAGTTTAGATAGGTAGTGTGTTTCTAGGAATTCATTCATTTCTTCTAGGTTTTCAAATTTGTTAGAGTACAATTTTTCATAGTAATCTGATATGATTCTTTTAGTTTCAGTTGGGTCTGTTGTAATATCACCCATCTCATTTCTTATTTGTGTTATTTGCTTCTTCTCCTGTTTTTCTTTTGTCAGTTTGGCCAGTGGTTTATCAATTTTGTTGATTTTTCAAAAAACTAGCTTTTGGTCTTGTTAATTCTTTCAATTGTTTTTCTGTTTTCAATTTCATTTAGTTCAGCCCTAATTTTTATTATTTGTTTTCTTCTGGTGCCTGTGGATTTCTTTTGTTGCTCTCTTTCTATTTGTTCAAGTCGTAGGGATAATTCTTTTATTTTGGCCCTTTCTTCTTTTTGGATGTGTGCATTAATTGATATAAATTGGCCTCTGAGCACCACTTTTGCTGTGTCCCAAATGTTCTGATAGGAAGTGTTTTCATTCTCATTGGATTCTATGAATTTCTTTATTCCATCCTTTATGTCTTCTGTAATCCAGTCCTTTCTGAGCAGAGTATTGTTCAGTTTCCAAGTGTTTGATTTCTTTTCCCTGCTTTTCCTGTTATTGATTTCCACTTTTATGGCCTTATGGTCAGAGAAGATGCTTTGTAATATTTCAATGTTTCAGACTCTGCTAAGGCTTGCTTTGTGACCTATTTATTTGGTCTATTCTGCAGACTGTCCCGTGTGCACTAGAAAGGAAAGTATACTTGGTTGCTGTTGGGTGGACTGTTCTGTATATGTCTGTGAGGTCAAGTTGGTTGATTGTGACATTTAGATCTTCTGTGTCTTTATTGAGCTTCTTTCTGGATGTCCTGTCCTTCGCCGAAAGTCGTGTGTTGAAGTCTGCTACTATTATTGTGGAGCTGTCTATCTCACTTTTCAATGCTGATAGAGTTTGTTTTATGTATCTTGCAGCCCTGTCATTGGGTGCATAAATATTTAATACGGTTATATCTTCTTGGTGTATTGTCCCTTTAGTCATTATATAGTGTCCTTCGTTATCCTTTATGATGGATTTAACTTTAAAGTCTATTCTGTCAGAAATTAATATTGCCACTCCTGCTCTTTTTTGATTGTTGTTTGCTTGATATATATTTTTCCATCCTTCGAGTTTTTGTTTGTTTGTGTCTCTAAGTCTAAGGTGTGTCTCTTGTAGGCAGCATATAGACAGACCTTGTTTTTTAATCCATTCTGCCACAATCTGTCTCTTTATTGGTGCATTTAGTCCATTTACATTCAGGGTAATTACGGATAGACATGAATTTAGTGCTATCATTTTGATGCCTTTTTTTGTGTGTTGTTGACAGTATCTTTCTCCCACTTAAGTTTATGTGCTGAGTAGATTATCTTTATATATTGTCCTTTTCTCATATTTGTTGTTGTTGATTTTGTTTCTGCTGAGTCTCTATTTTTTTCTTGTATTTTATTTTGATGAGTAGGAGAGTTTGTCTCCTTTGTGGTTACCTTATTATTTACCCCTGTTTTTCTAAATTTAAACCTAACATTTATTTCTTTGTATCGCTGTATCTTCCTCTCCATATGGAAGGTGTATGATTACATTTCTTAGTCCCTCTTTATTATTCTAATGTTGTCTTCTTTTATATAATAAAATCACTGTTACCTTGTTTTGAGCTTTTTTTTTTTTTTATAATCTTGCTTTGTTTTTTTTTTTTTTGGATTTCCCTGTCCGGGTTGACTTCTGGTTGCTCTGCCCAGTGTTCTAGTCTTGGTTTGATACCTGATATTATTGATTTTCTAACCAAAGAACTCCCTTTAGTATTTCTTGTAGTTTTAGTTTGGCTTTTACGAATTCCCTGAACTTGTGTTTATCTGGAAATGTCTTAGTTTCACCTTCATATTTAAGAGACAGTTTTGCTGGATATATGATTCTTGGCAGGCAATTTTTTTCCTTCAATTTTTAAAATATGTCGCCCCGGTGGTGGTCACCCCATTGCCTTCTTGCCTGCATGGTTTCTGCTGAGTAGTCCGAGCTTATTCTTATTGGCTCTCCTTTGTAGGTGACTTTTTGTTTATCCCTCACTGCTCTTACAATTCTCTCTTTGTCTTTGGTTTTGGCAAGTTTGATAATAATATGTCCTGGTGACTTTCTTTCAGACCTACCTTATGTGGAGTTTGATGAGCATCTTGGATAGATATCTTCTCATCTTTCACGATATCAGGGAAGTTTTCTGCCAAAAAATCTTCAACAATGCTCTCTGTATTTTCTGTTATCCCTCCCTGTTCTGGTACTCCAATCACTCGTAGGTTATTTCTCTTGATAGAGTCTCACATGATTCTTAAGGTTTCTTCATTTTTTAAAATTCTTTTATCTGATTTGTCTTCAAATACATTAGTGCCAAGTGATTTATCTTCAAGTTCCAAAATTCTAGCTTCTACTTGCTCAATTCTGCTCCTCTGACTTTCTATTGAGTTGTCTACTTCTGTAATTTTATCGTTAATCTTCCGAATTTCTGATTGCTTCCTGTCTATGGACTTTCCCAGCTTATTAAACTTTTCATTATGTTCCTGAATAATCTTTCTAATTTCTTTAATTGCTTTATCTGTGTGTTCCTTGGCTTGTTCTGGGTATTGTCTCATTTCCTTCCTGATGTCTTGAAGGGTTCTGTATATTAAACTTTTGTATTCTGCATCTGGTAATTCCAGGAATGCACTTTCATCTAGAAGATCCCTGGGTTCTTTGTTTTGAGAGCCTGTTGAGGTGATCATGGTCTGTTTCTTTATGTGACTTGATATTGACTGTTGTCTCTGAGCCATCTATAAGTTATTGTATTAGTTTATACTTGCTTACTGTGTTGTAGCTTCTTGCTTTGTTTTGTTTTGGTATACCCCTATGGGTTGCTTGAGTGAGCAAGCCTGATTATTTTCACCTTTGGAGCTCTGATGTCCTGTCCCCAGATGGCTAGAGCTGTTATCAGGTATATCAGCCTAGGAGTCCATTCAGTTTTCTTGTATGAATTCAGCTCAGGTGTCCAGGTAGCTGATCATCAAGTGTGTGGTACAGGCTCTGTCCTACAGTCTTAGAGGTGCAGGGGTGATTGGTGTATATATCGGTATCTGATTGCAGCAGGGGGTCACACTCTGAACAAGGCAGGGGGCTGAGAACCGATCCCTGAGTGTCTCTGAGGAAGGCACATCCTTGTTCCCTAGAGCGTGCAGGTGGTTGAGTTCTGCAGACGGACCATGGGCACCCAAAGTTTTTGGTTGTGAGGGCTGGGAGGTACCAGTTATCTTTGAACCCCTGTCGCGGGTGGCTGGGTGACCTGAGTGGAGCTATCAGTCCTTAGGTCTCTGATGTGGGTAGGTGGGGACTTTGTTTACTAGGCAAAGCAATGTCAAACATCAAACATCCACCTCTCCACCACACAGCTGAAATGGTTGGAGTCTGCCAACAAGGGCCTATTTTCCTGAAATGTAGGCCCACACAGGTCCATGCAGAAAGGAAAGGTGCTCAAAGTCCACGGACGGTTTATGCCTGGACAGGAGCTACTTCTGTCCTGAGCTTCCCAGGTTAGTGGAGCTAGCAAATTTTCTTTTCCCCCAAATGCAAATTTTTTCCTTCCCCAAGACCGGGAGGATGGCTCTAGGTGCTCAACAGGGCCTATCTCAGGCCCAGGGAATTCAGCCACTGAAGCCGGTTTGCGGGTGTGGGGGGGCGCATTAAAATATACGCAAGTACTTAGCTCTTGCAGAGAGCACAGTTCTCCTCAGGTTCCAGAGGTGTGAGTGGGCTGTGCGGCTGGCTGCTTCTCTCTGAGGAAATTGCAGCCGAATGCTAGTACCAGCCCGCCGCTGCCGCCACTCCGGGAATAGTGCCTGAGGGCTCCCCGCGATTCAGGTCCAGTAACTCCTCTCCACTTCTGAACAGTCTGTTCCTTCCCCTGCCCCTCATGTCGTTTCTAAGCTTCCCTTTGAAGCTCAGGGCTCCCAGCTTGTCACAAATATACTTGTTTCACTTGTTTTTTTGGGTCTTCGTTGTAAAGAGGGCTCGCCAGAAGCGACTATTTTGCCATCTTGGCTCCGCCCCATCATTTGATTTCTTGACTGCTGCTTCCATGGGCATTGATTGTGGATTCAAGAAAAATGAAATTCTTAACTTCAATCTTTTCCCTGTTTATCATGATGTTGCCTGTTGGTCCAGTTGTGAGGATTTTGGTTTTCTTTATGTTGAGGTGTAATCCATACTGAAGCCTGTGGTCTTTGATCATCATCTGTAAGTACTTCACTTTCAGAAAGCAAGGTTCTGTCCTTTGCATAATGCAGGTTGTTAATGATGCCCCATTCTTCTTCAAATAGTCCAGCTTCTCACATTATTTGCTCAGCATATAGATTGAATAAGTAAGCTGAAAGGATACAACCATGATGCACACCTTTCCTGACTTTAAAACATGCATCCCATGTTCTGTTCAAACAACTGCCTCTTGATCCATGTACAGGTTCCTCATGAGCATAATTAAGTGTTCTGGAATTCTCATTCTTCATAATATTATCCATAATTTGTTATGATCCATTCAGTCAAATGCCTTTACATAGTCAATAAAATACAGGTAAACATCCTTCTGGTATTCTCTGCTTTCACCCAGGATCCATCTGACGTCAGAAATGATGTCCCTCATTCTACGTCATCTTCTGAACCTGGCTTGAATTTCTGGCAGTTGCCTGTCGATGTACTTCTGCAACCACTTTTGAACGATCTTCAGCAAAATTTTACTTGTGGTGATGTTAATGATGTTGTTCAATAATTTCCACATTCGGTTAGATCATTTTTCTTTGGAATAGGCATAAATATGGATCTCTTCCTGTCAGATGGCCAGGTAGCTGTCCTTCAAATTTCTTGGTGTGACCAGCGTGCACTTCCAGCGCTGCATTCTTTTGTTATAACATCTCAGTTGGTATTATATCAAATCCTGGAGCCTTGTTTTTCACCAAAGTCTTCAATGCATCTTGGACTTCTTCCTTCAGTACGATCTGTTCTTGATCACATGCTACCTCCTGAAATGATTGAACATTGACCAATTCTTTTTGGTAAAGTGGCTCTGTGTATTCCTTCTGTCTTCTCTGGATGCTTCCTGCATGGTTCAGTATTTTACCATAGAATCCTTCATTGCTGCAACTTGAGGCTTGAATTTTTTCTTCAGTTCTTTCAGCTTGAGAAATGTCAAGTGTGTTCTTCCCTTTTAGTTTTCTAATCCCAGTTCTTTGCATATGTCATTATAATACTTTACTTTGTCTTCTCCAGCACTCTTTGAAATCTTCTGTTCAGCTCTTTTACTTAATCATTTCTTCCATTCGCTTTAGCTACTTGACGTTCAAAAGCAATTTTCAGCGTTTCTCCTGACATCCATTTTGATCTTTCCTTTCTTTCCTCTCATTTTAGTGACCTCTTGCTTTCTTCATGTATGATGTCCTTCCACTTGTCTGGTCTCTGGTCATTAGTGTTCAATGAAACCAATCTATTCTTGAGATGGTCTTTTAATTCAGGTGGGATATACTCAAGGTCTTACTTTGGCTTTCGTGAACTTGTTCTAGTTTTCTTCAGCTTAAACTTGAACTTGAGTATGATCAATTGATAGTCTGTTCCTCAGACAGCTCCTGGCCATATTCTAACTGATATACTAAGCTTTCCCATTGTCTCTTTCCACAGATGTAGTCAATTTGATCCCTGTGTATTCCATCCAGTGAGGTCCACATGTGTAGTCACTGTTTATGTTATTGAAAAAAGGTATTTGCAATGAAGAAGTTGTTGGTCTTGCAAAATTCTATCATGTGATCTCTGGTATTGTTTCTACCACTCGGGTCATATTTTCAAACTACTGATCATTCTTTTCTGTTTCCAACTTTTGCATTCCAATTGCCAGCAATTATCAGTGCATCCTGATTGCATGTTTGATCAATTTCAGACTGCAGAAGTTGGTAGACATTTTTGATTTCTTCATGTTTGACCTTAGTGGCCAGTGCATAAATTTGAATTATAGTTGTATTAACTGGTATTCCTTGTAAGTGTATGTATATTATCCTATCACTGACTATTTTGAATTTCAGGATAGATCTTGAAATGTTCTTTTTGACGAAGAATGAAGGCAAAGCCATTCTTCTTCAATTTGTCATTCCCGGCATGGTAGTTCATATGATTGTCGAATGCAAAATGGCCAATACCAGTCCATTTCAGCTCACTAAATAATGCCTAGGATATCGATGTTTATGGGTTCCATTTCATTTTGACAATTTCCAGCTTTCCTAGATTCACACTTCGTACATTCCATGTTCCTATTATTAATGGATGTTTGCAGCTGTTTGCTCTCATTTTGAGTTATGCCATATCAGCAAATGAAGGTCCTGAAAACTTGACTCCATCCATGTCATTAAGGTCAACTCAACTTTGAGGAGGCAGCTCTTCCCCAGTCATATTTTGAGTGTCTTCCAACCTGAGAGGCTCAACTTCTGGCACTATATGAGACAGTGTTCCACTGCTGTCCATAAGGTTTTGACTGGCTAACTTTTTTCAGAAGTAGACCACCAGGTCCTTCTTCCTAGTCTGTTTTATTCTGGAAGCTCAGCTGAAACCTGTCTGCCATGGGTAACCCTGCTGGTATTTAAATACCGGTGGCATAGCTTCTAGCATCACAGCAACATGCAAGCCTCCACAGTACCACAAACTGACAGATGCGTGGGGGGTTTGTATGTATGTATACGTATATATGTAAGTATATATATAGACACACATACACATATAATAAAACAAGGAAGAAATACTAAAAACAATTACAGTCCTCATTTCTACAACTAAATGTGGTTGTAGATGACATTTAGAACTACTTCTTCCACTACCCATTTCATATTCTCTTTGCCCTCAGCAAGCACCTCAACTGGTTCTTTGTCTGGTGACCCAAACCTTCATTGCTGAAGGGTCTGGGCTATTAATAGTCATGTTAGAATTGGGTTACTGTAGTTTTCCATTAACTTTAATCACAGGGCAGGGTAGTACTAGGAGACATCCTGTGAGATCTCCTGTATTTCAGACATAGTCTTCTTTACCTAAGTTATGTAATATCAGTTCGATTTCCCCTTGGTAATCAGGATCAATCACACCAGGCAATACAGTAATTCCCTTCTTTCCCTGTTGATCCAGAGGTATGAGGAGCCCAAAGTGGCTGGGTAGCACTCTTAACTTTCAGTTCAATGGACTCAGTGTTCTGTCTCCTGATGGGAGCATTCTTCCCTTTGGAATTAAGACCTCTAGATCTGCAGAGCATAGCGTCATGGGGACAAGAAGCAAAAATTTTGTGATTAGGTAACTAGGCGTAGTATGAGTGGTGCCACTCCCAGTCCCACCCCTTGATTCCAGGACCCATGAATGCTGGTTATTGGAGAAACAACCCTATATATTGGATACTGGTTTAGAGTGTATACAACCTCCTGGAGAACATTGCTCCAACCCTGCAAGGTATTGCCACCTAGCTGACACCGTAATTGTGTCTTTAGAAGGCCATTCCATTGTTCTATCAAGCCAGCTACTTCAGGATGATGGGAAATGCGGTAATATCAATGAATTCCATGAACATTGGCCCATTACCACATCTCATTTGCTGTGAAGTGAGTCCCTTGATTCAAAGTAATGCTGTGTGGGATACCATGACAGTGGATAAAGCATTCTGTAAGTCCACAGATGGTAGTTTTGGCAGAAGCATTGCGTGCAGGGAAGTGAAATTCATATCCAGAGTAAGTGCCTATCCGAATAAGAACAAAATGATGCCCTTTCCATGATGGAAGCAGTCCAATGTAATCAACCTGCCACCAGGTTGTTGGCTGATTGCCCAGGAAATGGTGCCATATCGGGGACTCAGTGTTGGTCTCTGCTGCTGGCAGTTTGGGCACTCAGCAGTGGCTGCAGCCTAGTCGGCCTTGGTAAGTGGAAGTCTGTGTTTCTGAGACCCTGCATAGCCTCTATCCTTGTCACCATGCCTGCTTTGTTCATGAGCCCATTGGGCAATACTAGGAATGGCTGGGCAAAGAGGCTGACTGGATCCACAGAAAACATCATCCTATCCACTTGCTTGCTAAAATTTTCCTCTGCTGAGGTCACCTTTTGGTGAGTGTTCACATGAGACACAAATATCTTCATTTCTTTGGGCCAATTCTTAGAGGTCTATCTCCATACCTCTGCCCCATATCTCCTTGTATCCAATTTTCCAATCATGTTTCTTCCAAGTCCCTGACCACCCAGTCAAACCATTGGCCACAGCCCACGTATCAGTATACAATTACACATTTGGCCATTTCTCCTTCCAAGCAAAGTGAACAACCAGCTGCACCGCTCAAAGTCCTGCCAGTTGGAAGGATTTCCCTTCACCACTGTCCTTCAGGGACGTCCAGAAAGGGGCTGCAATGATGCTGCTGTCCACTTTCAAGTGGTGCCTACATATCATGCAGAACCGTCTGTAGACCAGACAAGAGTTTTCTCTTCTTTCAGTCAACTGATCATAAGGAATACCCTATAAGGCCATAGGTGCAGACTGGGAGAGAGGAGGTAATAGACAGGAGTAGAGACCATGGGAATTTGGGCCACTTCCTCATGTGACTTACTTGTGCCTTCAGGTCCTGCTGGAGGTTGATCTCGTATATATCACTTCCATTTAATCATGACATGCTGCTAAGCGCATTTGACTTTATGACTTTGTGGATCAGACAACACCAGTTCACGATGGGCATCTGAAACTACATGGTGACTTGGCGTCACATGGTTAAGTGTTCAGCCTCTACTAAGGCCCAATAACAAGTCAAAAGCTCTTTCTCAAAACGACAGTAGTTATCTGCAGAGGATAGGAGGGCTTTGCTCCAAAATCCTAAGGATCTGTGCTGCGATTCACCAATAGGAGCCTGCCAAAGATTCCAAACAGCATCTCTATCTGCCACTGACACTTCAAGCACCATTGGATCAGCCAGATCATACGGCCCAAGTAGCAGAGTGGCTTGCATGGCAGCCTGAACCTGTTACAGAACCTTCACTCGTTCTGGACCCCACTGAAAACTAGTAGCTTTTTGAGTCACTTGATTAATAACCAGGAGTAGCACACCCAATTGAAGAATATGCTGCCTCCAAAATACAAAGAGGCCCACCTGGTGTTGTGCCTCCTTTTTAGTTTTAGGCAGGGCAATGTCTTAGGCTTCATTCTCTAGAGAGAGAGAGAGAGAGAGATTTATATCAAGGAAATGGCTCGCACTGTTTTTAGAGGCTGGGTAACATCCCAAGTCTGTGGCGGCAGGAAAGAGGATCCTACTGATTCACATAAGTGCATGCTAGAGAGCAGGCTGTGATGATCAATGAATCTCAAGAATGACAGGCAAACTGCTAGCTCAAGTCCCAAGAACAAGCCCTGGTAAGGTCAGCAGGAAGGAAGTAGGAGGAGGAGTGGGGAGAGATGAAGGCTGAGTGGGCAGTGAGCTGCCACAGGCCCCACCCCTGCTGGTACCACTCAACAGATCCCATCATGGGGGTGATCACCTATCAGATTTCAACAGGGAAGTGATCACAATGTGAATCAATTGCCAAAACACTGAGAATCATGGCCCAACCAAGTAGGCACACAATCTTAACCATCATAGTCCACACCTTGTCGACTTGGCACTTGTACACATCTCTCCAAACCATACATAGTCTCTGAATAAAAACAATTACAAAGTCATACTTGTGCCTAACATGTTGCAATTAACATGCATACAAATGAAAATTCACTAAGACTATATTTTATAAGTGAACAAAACAAAAATATTCAATGCACATATACAAAGCAGAAATACTCATAACAGTTACAGTCCTCATATCTGCAACTCGTCACATGGCCGTAACTGATATTTAGAACTACCTTCTTCCACCACCCATTCCGTATTCCCTTTGGACTCAGCAAGGACCTCAACAGGTTGTGGTTCTTTGCCTGGTGGGGTGACCCAAACCTTCATTCCTGAAGGGTCTGGGCCATTAGCAGTCATGTCAGAATTGAGTTGCTGTAGTTTTCCATTGACTTTAATCACAGAGCATGATAGTACTATGAGACACCCTAAGGGATCTCCTGAACTGCATTATGTAACATCAATCCGATTTCTTCTTGGATATCAGGATCAATCACACCAGCCAGTATGGTAACTCCCTTCTTTGCCTGTTGATCTGAGGCATAAGGGGCCCAAAGTGGTCAGGTGGCATTCTTAGCTACCAGTTCAATGGAATCAGTGAAGTGCCTCCATGTGGGATCATTCCTCCCTTTGGAACTACGACATCTAGACACTGAGAATCGTGGCCCAGCCAAGTTGACACACGATCTTAATCATCACAGGCCATATGCAATAAGTTATCATTCACTTTAGAAGGACTATCTCAATATGCCCCATGCCTTTGGTCCCCAGAAATTTTATGGAGTTAGAGGACACCTGAATTTTTGTCGGGTTAATTTCCCACCCTCTAGTGCATAAAAGTCTTACCAATAAGTCTAGAGTAATAGATACTTCTTCCTTACTAGGTCAAATCAGCATAACATCATCAATATAATGGACCAGTGTGAAGCCTTGTGGAAGGGAAAGGTGATTGAAGTCCCTGTGGACTAAATTATGACATAGGGCTGGAGAGTTATTATACCTTTGAGGTAGGACAGTGTAGGTGTATTGTTGGCCTTGCCAGCTGAAGGCAAACTGCTTCTGGTGGTCCTTCAAAACAGGTGTGGAGAAAAAGGCTTAGCCAGATCAATAGCTGCATCCTAGGTACCAAGAAATGTATTTATTTGTTCAAACAATGAAACCACATCTGGAATAGCTTAGTTGCAATTGGAGTCACCGCCTGGTTAAGTTTCTGATAATTCACTGTCATTCTCCAGGATCCATCTGTTTTTTGTACAGGCCAAATAGGAGAATTGAACGGGGATGTAGTGGGAATCACCATCCCTGCATCCTTGAAGACCTTGATGCAATCCCTAAAGGAATGCAGTGTTGCTTTTGATTTACTATTTTCCTAGGTAGGGGCATTTCTAATGGCTTCCATTTGGCCTTTCCTACCGTAATAGCCCTTACTCTACATGTCAGGAATCCAACATGGGGGTTCTGTCAATTGCTGAGTGTGTTTATTCCAATTATGCATTCTGGAATTGGGGAAATCACTACAGGATGGGTTCGGGGACCCACTGGACCTACTGTGAAATTGGAATGAGTTAAGATCCCATTAATTACCTGACCTCCATATGCTGCCACTCTGACTGGTGGACCACAGAAATGTTTTGGGTCTCCTGGAATTAATGTCACTTCAAAACCACTGTAATCACCAAGAAGTCTGATTATTTCCTTTTCCCCAATGGACAGTCACACTGGTAAAAGACCATAGATCCCCTTGGGGAAGGCTGGGATTCCAGAGAGATTAACAGTATAAATTTTTGGCAGTGTAGTGGGGCCCTTTCTCAAGGGGACCCAGCCTCCCCTATATTCAAGGAGTGTGGATCTGTAAATTGCTTCAAGTCTGGGTATGGATTGATGGGCCATGACTCTCTATTATGGATTTGAATTACACTGCCATTCATTTGACCTAGAATTCTTTCACTTGTACAGATTACTAAATACTTAGTAGATTTCCCATCTACACCTTCTCCTCAATTATCCACTCTCGTTATTCTACATTTTGCATTTATGACAATAATAAAAAATCTACTGTCTATTTTGCAACTGAAAACGTACAGCTAGCAGTAACAAATGCTGAGGTATGAAGCAAGAATAATGCTGACTGTGATGGTTAAGGTTATGTGTCAACTCCACTGGGCCATGATTCTCAGTGGTTTAGAAGTTATGTAATGATGTAATTTGGCAGTTATGTAATGATGCAGTCATATTGCATTTTGTGATCTGATGTTGTCATTCTCCATTTTTGCATAATGTTGATTTCGCATGATGACCTGGTCTTCGGAACCTAACTATGTCAATAAGTGAGAAGAGGGTGTATTTCACTCTTAGGAACACCATGACTAAGCAGCCAATGCCATAAGTCCATATGGGTCAGACTACTCTGATTACTGCCTTGGCTCTGCTGTCCATTATGATAACTGCACCCACATTGTCTTCGGTGATGAAAAGCCTCCACTTGGCCTCTACCACCCCAGCGTCCAATCAGCCCCATTGTGGTTAAATCTAAAAAAACAAAAAACATTGCCATCAAGTTGCATCCAACTCATAGCAACCCTATAGAACAGAGTAGAACTGCTCTATAGGGTTTCCAAGGAGCAGCTGGTAGATTTAAACTGCCATCCTTTTGGTTAGCAGCTGAGCTCTTAACCACTACACCACCAGGGCCATTGTAATTAGGTGTCTTAATTCAGCTCCTACTGTCAAATCTAACTTATATAAAATAGCAGTCACAGGAGTCTTCAAGAATACCGGGGCTCCCTTCACAAATTTGTTCCTCACCATTGTGGGCACTCCATGTGTGGGTCTGTGGGCCTAACCTGATAAATCTACTCTAACATTCCAGTTTCCCTATGCCTTTGGATATCTTCTACAGTATACCAAGGCAGGTCTAGCACTTCAACTTGATTTAGTGTAGCCGGCTGTGTACCCATGCTTCAGTGAACCAACCAAATAAGCTATTAGATCCTTTTCTAACCTCTCCAGCTCAAACACTGAATGAAGAATCTGTGCTTAGTGGGCCCATATTAATAAACTCAGAAGGATTAAACTTTGTGTTCCTTACACCACTATCCCATACGCTTAATAGCCATTCCCACACATATTCCCCAGGTTTCTGTTTGTATATATTGGAAAAATCAAGCAGTTCTTTTGGAGTGTAACATACCTCTGGCTGTGTCACACTTTGTACTTCATTTCTTGGGGCATGCTAGGACTTCAGTCTATTTATAGGTCTAGCAGCAAAAAAAAAAAAAAAAAGTGGTGCAGGTGTGTCCTGGGGACATTCAGCAATGTCTCTTAAAACATCTGCCTAAGGTGATGCCTAGGCAGTGCCCCAGATGCTGAATGAGGTGTTATCTCAGACAAAGGCTCTTCAGACATAGATGGGTTAATCTCATCAGATGGAGGTCAAAGGGAAAATGTTTTTTTCAGGGGAGGGTGCCTTAGGAGAAAAAGATGGAGCAATCTTTTCAGATGAGAGTAAGAGGGGTATTTCTTTTGGCAGGAGTGATTCAATGGAATTTAGGGGCTCAGTGTCCCCAGCTTCCTGATTATCTGCCCATGTCTCCATCCCAAGTTTCAGGATCCCATTTCTTCCCAGTTAATGCCCTCACTCAAGGCTGAGAATTGGTGTTGTAATTCAGCCACTGTTACAATAAGATTTGGGATTTGGTTTTCAGCAATATTAGCTCTGTTACTACAAAAAATGTTGCTTTCTTTCACGGCACCAGTGGCAACTTTCAGGTCTTTTATGCTATTCTTTACCTGTGACTCTGTGACTTTCTTTCATCACTTTGTCTGGCAAAAGCAGGACCAACCAACCATTTCCTTATACTTCTCATTCTGACAAAATTGTAGAAAAGTATCAAAGATGCAATCACCCAGAGCCTTGCCTTTCACAAGGTCCATTGGTAGTCATATTTTGTGTATTTCTATTGCCACCTCACACCATGGATTAGCAGTGCCCTCTTTACTGCTGGAGACAGAGTCACCAGGACCTTTAAGGTTAGTCAGACTTGAGAACCAATTCAGAAAACTCATTCTTAAAATTGTGTTCCTCTAAAAGCACTCTCCATAGAGGTGCTGCTCTAACAGACACATAAAATGTGGAAGTGATTTTGGAATTGGGTAATGGGTGGACTGGAAGACTTTTAAGGTGCCTAATAGTAAAAGCCTAGATTCCTTGAAGAGACTGTTGATAGAATTATGGATGTCAAAAGCAATTCTGGTGGAGGCTCAGATGGAAGTGAGGAGAGTTATAGAGAAATTCTCTATTGTCTTAGAGAATACATATGGTGCCAGCAACAGAATGTTGCTCCACAAATGTGGGCATTAAATGTGCTTCTGGTAAGGCTTTAAAAGAAATGATAAACATATGACTGGACAATGGAGGGTAGGTAACTCTTTTTACGTAGTGGCAAAGAACTTGTCTGAATTAAGTTCAAATGTTTGGAGGAAGGTAGAACTTGTAAATGATGAACTTGGATATCTGGCTGATGAGATTTCTGAGCAAGATAAGGAGCCCTTGAAGGTCCATGATTCAAACCCACCAGCTGCTCTGCAGGAGAAAGATGTGGCACTCTGCTTCCCTAAAGATTACAACCTTGGAAACTTTATGGGGCAGTTCTACTCTGCTCTCTAGGGTCACTATGAGTCAGAATAGACTTGATCACATCATGGGGTTGCACGCAATGGTACAAAAAATATGTGTATTAATTGTTTAATGAGAAACTAATTTGCTCTGTAAACCTTCATCTAAAGCACACACACACACACAAAAAGATCTTACAGGGCTGCTAGATTTCTTCTTGCCACTTATAGTAAAATGCATAAGGAAAGAGATGAATTTAAAAATGAACTGTGCAACATGAAAAGAGAACTTAAAGATTTGGAAAATTCTGTTGTACAAACTAAGGACACTTGTCTTAGAATATTCAGCAAGGACAAGGCTACACAATTTCTTGTTAAAGAGATTAAGGCTGTTACAGATGGATCTAATCAGCTACCACAGCAGAAAATCCATCAGCTTAGACTGAAGAGGACAGAGAAAGAACAAAGGGAAAGAATGTTGTCTGCCTCTTGAAATTCTACAGGCAAGAACAGGCCAAAGGAGCTATATTTGTTGTCCTCCAAGAAAAGAAAAGGACCATCCCTGGAGCAGCTTGGAGATCAGCAGAGCTACTTGAAGGAGCACAGGAAACGGGCGGGCCCTTCTTAGTTTCAAAGGGTGGAGATGGTCTTCCGGATCTCAAAGGGTGGGGCCACAGCCTTCCAGGCTTCAAAGAGTCAGGTCTTCGCCAACTTGGTTCCAGAGTATGGGGCTGGCGTTAAGGTGTGCCAGGGGGATGGGCCTACTGCCCCATGCTGAGAGGGCAGGGCTTTCATGCCCAAAGAGCAGAAGAATGGGCTCTGCTGGGGTTGAGGGGCTGGGGTTGCCACTCAGATGGTCTAGGAGAATGGGGCTTACTAAACCTGAAGGAGCAGAGTTGCCATCCCAGAGGGCATGGAAGGCAGAGCTGAAGGCCAGGGCCAAGAAGCCATCACCCAGAATCTAGAGGGCATGGACAACACTAAAATTTTGGAGGACTGAGCTGTTTCCCAGACGGTCTCAGAGAAGAGAGGATTATTTTCAAGCCTTGCGAGCTAATGTAATTTGTTCTGCTGGATTTTGGACTTGCTTGATGCCTATTATCCATTTTTCCCTCCAATTTCTCCCATACGTAATGGAAATTCTGCCTTGTGCCTGTTCCACCATTGTACTTTGGAAACAGATAACTCGTTTCTAGATTTAACAGATTGACAGATGAAGAGGAATTTTGCCCCAGGATGGAATAGACCTAAAGTCTCACCTATATTTGATTTAAACGATTCAGATTATGAGATTCTGGACTTGGAGTTGATTTAAGACTTTCGGAATGATGTGATAGGGTTAATGTGTTTTGCATGTGGCAAGGATATGAATTTTGGGGAGCCAAGGGTGGAATGTTGTGGATTGTCTTATGTCCCCCCAAAATATGTGTTGTAAATTCTAACTTCTATGCCTGTGGATATAATCCTATTAGGGAATGGGTTGTCTTTGTTATGGTAATAGGGAGGATTAGTGTAGGGTATATCTTGAGTCAATCTCTTTTGGGATATAAAAGAGATCAAACAAGCAAGCAGAGATGGGTTAAGATGATGCCAAGACACACGGAGATCTCCAAGAAACTAGGAAGTAGAACCTGAAGAGACAGGGACCTTCCTCCAGAGCCAACAGAGACAAAGCCTTCCCCTAGAGCTGGCACCCTGAATTCGGACTTCTAGCCTCCTAAACTGTGAGAAAATAAATTCCTGTTTGTTAAAGCCACGCATTTGTGGCATTTCTGTTATAGCAGCACTAGATAATTAAGACAGTCACCAAAGATATCCATCCTGCCAAAGCTCAAGTCTCATTTACTCTACTTGATGTGTTAGCAGCCTTTGACACAGTTGATCACTTCTTTCTTGAAGCCCTTTCTTCCTTTGGCTTCTGAGACTCAACTGACTGTACATTTTCAGTCTCATTTGCTAGATTACCAACCCCTCCCTTGTTCGTCTCACCCTTGGCTCCCAACCTCCAAGGAGAAATTCTCTTTCTTCACTCATTCCCCACGTGACTTCATGGTTTTAAATTCCATCTACATATTCATAATTTCCAAATTATACCCCTAGCCCTAGCTGCCACTACGCACTAAAAACAGTTGCCATTGAGGTGATTCGGACTCATGACAACCCCATGTGTTTCAGAGTATAACTGAACTCCACAGAGTTTTCAGTGGCTGTGATCTTTCCGAAGCGGTTCACCAGGCCTTTTTTCCAAGATGCCTCTGAGCGAATTTGAACTGCCAACCTTGTAGTTAGTAGCCGAGAGCTTAACCATATGTACCACCCAGGGACTTGTATTTAACTGCCTACTCAACTCACAGTCACCTCAAAATTATCATGGCCATACAGAAGCCTTGCTTTTCCCTTACAGATCTACTCCTCCTCTACTCTTTCCATTTGTGTCATCACTGTTCACTCGATTGCTCAAGCTAAAAACCTCGGGCTCCTTTTTGATTGCTCTCTTTTGCTCATACCACCGTCCAATTCCTTAGCTGGTCATGTAAGATCTAGTCTCAAAACTTCTCCCAAATTTGATCACCTTTCACAATCTCTACCTCTACCAACCTAGTCCCAGTCACTATCACCTCTGGCCATCTAATGAAAGCATCTCCCTGCTTTCATTCTTATCTTACTATTTTCCGTACAGCAGCTAGAGTGATCTTTTAAAATGTGACTAAGATCCTAGCACTCTCCAGCTCAATACCCTCAAACGACTTCCCATCACCATCAGAACAAAATCCAAACTTCTTACCATGGCCCATAAAGTCCTAGAAGATTTGGCCGCCAGTTTCCTCTTTGACCTATCTCCTACCATTCTGCCCTTCATCCTGCAGTCCAGCCACACTGGTCTTGTTAGTCATGTCCAGCTCTTCCAGTCTCAGGCCCTCTGCATTTGCTGTTCCCTCCATTGGAATACTCTTCCCCAGATTTTCACATGGTTGACTCCTTCATTTCATTTAGATGCCTGTTCTTATGTCACCTCCTCTTCCCTGATTATTCCACTAAAAAAAAAAAACCTTTCCCATCATTCTGCATCCCTTTTCCCTGCTTTATTTTTTGTCTGAGCACTTAGCATCACTTGAAATTATGCATTTATTTGATGTATATCACCAGTCTTCTAGAATGGAAGCTCCATGAAGGCAGGGACTTGGTCATAGTCATGGCTGTATTTCCAGGGACTTGGATTGTCCCTGATATTTACTAGACATTCAGTGCATATTTATAGAATAAAGTAGAAATTAAATTCCTTTTTTTTTTTTTTACATCACAGGCATCTTTATTTTATACCTGTTATGCCATGAATTCATAGGGAATAGGTTCCAGCAGCTCAGGTTCCTTTCCATTGGTTCTCACAAAATGTGCTTCTCTGGATGGAGCAGGCTGGCACTTCAGTTAAACCCAGGTACTTTTCTTTTTGGCTTCTTTCTTTTTCTAATCATTTTCCTTCACATGATTCAGGACGCTATCTCGGCTCTTAGAGTGCTTAATGTGCTCAGTACGCATGTTAATTCTCTTAGTAAGAATCTTGCCCTTAAACTTGTTTGTTCACAATAATGCCATAATGCCAACAGCATGCTGGGTAACATTGTAGACTCTTCCAGTTTTGCCACAGTAACAGTTGTGGGGCATTCCTTTTTGAAAAGTGCCCATTCCCTTGATGTCTACAATATCACCCTTCTTGTAGATTCATATGTATGCGGCCAAAGGAACAACTCCATGTTTTCTAAAAGGCCTAGAGACCATATAGCAGGTGCCGCTTCTCTTTCCCTTTGTGTCCATCATTTTGGCGAATTACTGCAACACGGCGGTTCTGGCTGAAAAGCTCCTTTTTTTTTTTTAAGTTTTATTCCCCTACGCTTGTGGACCGAGGAATTCATTCCTGCAACACAAGCCAGTTATAATCTTTATCAACTTTCCCTCTTCCGTCTTGGACCTACGTATATCATCCTCCTCTAAGTGAAGATTTTCTGGAGATAATGAATAAGGAAGCAAGCAAATTACAAGCTGAAAGAGCTGGCCCAGTTGAAGCTGAGTGTTCCCTGTCTGGAATTCCATGATACCCTGTTTGCAGCATAACTTATCCATTATTCTGTCAATGAGTAATTTTTTTTTCCTCTTTTCTTTAGCTATTATGAACAATATCACTATAAATATTCTGTTCTTCTACTGCTCCCTTAGGGGTACACCCAAGTGCTGCTGCCAAAGATACACAGAGGAAGACTTGATCAGAGAAAAAGGGACAAGTTTTGACAAGGTAGACATTCAGCAAACAGAGATGTGTGCTCAAGGTCAGTTCAGGAAACATCAGCCACTGTCCTCATTTTAGTCTCCTAGTATCTGATGACACTGTTGACTAGTCTCTCCTGCTCAGAGCATTTTCTTCTCTTGGCTTCTGTGAAACCACTCTTCTCCCTGCCTTCTCTTGCTCATACTCCTTTGTAGGCACCTTCTTCTTGGCTGGATGTCTGACTGTTGGATGGAGTTTCTCTTGACTCAGGAAGGGGCATTTCTGTCTTCTCTCTCTAGGCTTCCAAGGTAATATCTATTATCCAGTCTCAGGCCATTAAGCACCACATGTATGCTGATAATCCCTCCTAAACTCTGTCTTCATCCTAGACCTCTAATCTAAACCAGTATATAGATATACAAAATAGAGCCCTCTGCCTGCATGCCTCCCACTGGATGTCCCACAGGCACGTAGAACTTAACAGGTCAAAAATAAAACTCTTGGTTTGCCTCTGAAACTTGTCCTTCTAGACTTGTCACTGGAAATGATAATTCCATCCAGAATAATTACGGCACATTGACCATAAATTCTTCCTTTCCCTCACCGCCTCCCAAATCCAATCCATCCCAAGTCCTGTTGACCAAAGTATGCCTGTCCACCTCTCTCCATTGCAACTTTTGAAGCTCAAGCTGCCATCACCTCTTGTGTTTACCACCAGTTGTGTGGAGTCAATTCCAACTCATGGCAATTTCATGTTTGTCAGAGTAGAACTGTGCTCCATAGGGTTTTCAGTGGTTGATTTTTCAGAATTAGATTGCCAGACCTTTCTTCCAAGGTGCTTCAAGGTAGACTTGAACCTCAAACCTTTCAGTTAGCAGGCAAGACTGTTGAATATTTGCATCATCCAGGGACTTCACCTCTTGCCTCAGATGACTGTAAAAGCCTCCTCATTGACCTCTCTGCTTTTACTCTGACCCTCGCAGTCTATTCTCCTAATAAGCCAAACCAAACCCAGTGCCATCGAGTCAATTCCGACTCATAGCGACCCTATAGAACAGAGTAGAACTACCCCATAGAGTTTCCAAAGAGAGCCTGGTGGATTTGAACTGCCGACCCTTTGGTTAGTAACCGTAGCACTTAACCACTACGCAACCAGGGTTTCCATTCTCTTAATAGAAACAAACAAAAAAAAAAATTAAAAAATATACATCCAATCAGGTCTCTTGCTTGCTTAAAAACTGCCAGTGGTTTCTTTCCCATTGTACACTATACACTGTACTTTGGAGAAAAAACAAAAAACAACGCACATCCAAATCAGGGTCTACAGGCTGTATTACTCTGGCCCCTGCCAGTCCCTGGCAACCTGTCCACTCGTCCCAAACCATACTGGCCTTCTCTCAGGTTTTTGAACATGCCAAACTCTATTCCATCTCAAGGTCTTCACCTTTCCTTCTGCCCAGAACATTCTTGGCTAATTCACATGTCTAAGTCTTTCTTGACCTTCAGGTCTTGACATCCCGAGGGTTTTTTTCTTGACCTTCTCTACCAAAGTAACTCACCCTACCGTCTTCCCTGTCCCAGCATTGTTGTCTACCCCTGCCGTGTATCTTTTAATTTATGGTCCTTATGTTTTGGCTGTCTTTTCATCTGTACTGTTGGCTTTACAAGGGCAGGGATCATGTCTGTTTTATATGCCAGTGTATTCCCAGTGACTACCAGAGTCTAGTACATAATACTCAATAAAAATTTGTTGAATTGAATGAATCAATTAGTTCTGCGCTGAGTGCAGGGGATACAGAGATGACCCAGATTTGGTCCTTCCCTTCCCTCATGCCATCATCTGATGGATTAAAAAAAGGTAAATATACCATTACAAAACTGGTAAGTACTACAGTGGAGATCAGAACTGGAGGCAGCAGGGAGACAGAGAGGCCTATGTGTGTGTGTGTGTGTGTGTGTGTGTGTGTAGAAGGGAGGTTGTGCTTACATGACCCAGGGCACCAGCTTGGTACCAGCATCACCCTAGAAGAAATTAACTAACAGGTTCCATGTACTGTTTTGTTCCATGTACTGAGGAAAGTGAGGTTCTGAGAAGTTCAGTGATAGGTGGTGTTGTTAGTTGTCCTAGAGTCAATTCCGACTCATGGTGAACCCATGTGTGTAGTATAGAACTGCTCCATAGGTGTTTCAAAGCTGTAACCTTTTGGGAAGAGATTGTCAGGCCTTTCTTCTGAGGTGCCTCTAGGTGGGTTCAAACTGCTAATTTTTTGACGAGTAGTCCAGCACTTAACTGTGCCACCAAGGGACTCCTCTGCAACATATTTAGTAGATGTGGAACAGTGATTTAAACCTTTGTTTTCTGACTCCAGTCTCAATCTGTGATGAATACACATCTTTGGGGGCACCCACAAGGAGGAAGCCGGATTTGAGTTTCAAAGACAGTAAATATTGTTGAGACAGGGACTAAGAAGCCATAAGTGATCCCTCAACTGTAAAAAGCTCACACTGAGCTAAAACTGCAATTAGTACTGTGACCCAGAATACTCCCCAGCATGTTTTTATTTCAAAATGGGCAACTGAGAGCTTAACATAACTAAGGCCATGATAAATCTATAAGTTGTTCTTCCTCTGCCTGCCTCCTTCACATACCTCTATTAATGACTTTGTTTTGACCAAATGTTGATGACTTTGTAGTTTTAAAACTGATGCAAATAACCTTTTGCTCTGTCTGGACTACCTGTGGCATACAACCCCCACAGAAAAATTGGAGCCCAGGTATCAGATACATATGTCTTTAGTCTAAAAAAGGAATGTCTGGCAGGGGACTACAAAGACACCTGTAACCCTTGTTTCTATATAAGCTCTAATGTAAAACTGCTCTTTGGGACTCCATAGAGACAGCCTGTGTTGCTGCCGGGTCCCCGGTGATGTATGCATCTCCTTAACAAACTTTCTCACTCTTTCCGACTTGGAGTATGTTTCATTGGCTCGACTGCTCCAGGGGATGGACCCTAATCGGGTAACAGTACCGTAGAGGCATTTGGCAGAGCCAAAAGTAATCTAAGCCCAAGAGCAGCTACAGGGCAGCAACTTGGAAAGGTCAGCATTGCAGGAAGTTTTGTCAAAGCCTCAAGAATAAAAAGTCTGTAATTCCCTGGGCCCACCCTTTAGGCGCCAAGCTGGGAGGCAAGGAGGCACAGAAGAGCCAAGAGAGTGCAGCTTGCTTTCCGGGGGGCCAGACCCTGCCGGGAAACTCCAGGTGGTTGTCCTGTGAGGGAAGCGGGGTGGGGGTGGGGTGGTAGGTGCAACCGGAGAAACCCGGTGGGGAGCGGGCCTCAGGGTAACTGCAAAGCACCCCAGGGGGACTTTTAGGGATGAAGGGCCTCGACTTAACATGGGGTCTCTCCTTCCTGGGAGACTGTCATCTCTCTAGTACCCCCTTTCCGCAGCATAAAGGTGCTTTCTCTGGGGCTCCCCCTATCTCTTCGGAGATCATCGGCCCTAGAGTTCCCCCTCTTTTAGGGGTCTCAGAGAGAGCGGACGCCTCTAGGTCTCCCCTCATGGTTTCCTCTTCTCCTTCGGATGGGGGGGCCGGGCCCCTCCTGACCCCGTGATGAAAGGGCTCCTCACGAGCCCTCTACCCTCTTCAAGCTCGATGTGGCGGCGGAGTTCCGGTTCAACATTGCACCGCCCTCGGTCAGATAGCGCCCCTCCCACTCCCAGAGGGCAGCTCCATGGAAACCTAAACATCACAACTCCACGGAGGTGTCGCGAGAGCTGCGGGTGCGCCCGCGGCCGGAGAGAGGCGGAGCGAGGGCGGGAACGCAGAGCCGAGTGGGCGGAGCCCCTGCGCTCCCGAGCTCCGGGTCTGGAGACCGCCGCTCCAGGCGGCGCCCCCGCGTGACTGCGCTTTACATAATCGCGGCCGCGCGCGTCACAAGTGGCGTCCTCCAATCCAGACCGAATCAGAGTCCTCAAAAGCTCCGTGTTCCGCCCTTTTTCCGCTTGATTGGCGTCGGAATGAACCAGTGAACCGGCTTCCGCCGGCACCGCGCCCACCCTGATCGGTCCGACCGTGCCTGCCCGCCTGTCGCAGCCCGCAGCCCGCAGCCCGCAGCCCGCAGCCCGTCGCCGCTGCCGCCGCCAGATTGTGCCTCAGACTGTCAGATCAAGCGGCGGGCCGCCGGCGGGGCGGTGAGCAGGACCCGGGCCGGACATGGCGGCGCTCTACGCCTGCACCAAGTGCCACCAGCGCTTCCCCTTCGAGGCGCTGTCTCAGGGGCAGCAGCTGTGCAAGGTGCGCGGGCTGGGGCGGCGGCCGGGAACGGGGGAAGCCGCAGGCGCAGCTCGGAGCTCTCGGTTCTGCGGGAACTCCCGGCGGTTCCCCCGGGCTGGGTGTGGCAGGCCTGCCTAGCTGAGGAGCCGCGCCCGTCGGCTAGGGGCACGTGGGGGAGCCCCGGGCCGGGTCCAGGCCCCCGCGGCCGGCGTGTCTTGGTGCTTAGCAACCGTGGGGGATTTTTCTCGGGCCCCGTGAGGTCGGTGTAGGGGACAGCGGGTCCCCTGTCTGTCGGTGACCAGCCGTGCCGGGGACCTTTTTGGGCTTCCCCTCCGCCGCAGTCTCCCTCGTTAAAGGCTGAAGGACCCTCCCCTTGCCCCTCCTGCGACTGAACTCCAGAGTTGGGTGCTGCCTCGGGGGACCGTCTCGAAGTCGGGAGCCTCACGGGCACCCTGCAGCCAGTGGTGGAGTAGGAGGTGGTGGCAGTGTTATCTTATTAGGGTCCGTGCCCTGGAGCAGTGGAGCCAATGAAATATACTCCCATGTCAGAAAAGAGTGAGAAAGTTTGTTAAGGAGATGTATGCATCACCGGGGACCCAGCAGCAGCACAGGCTGTCTCTATGGAGTCCCAGAGAGCAGCTTCACATTAGAGCTTGTATAGAGTCTTGAGAGGGTTAGAAATGTCTTTGTAGTCCGCAGATGGCCTGGCCGGAGGAGTTATTCATGACAAGATAGTGACAAAAGACTAGCAGACTAAACCCAGTCCAGACCCAGTGACGTCGAGTCGATTCCGACACAGACTAAAGAGCTACAAATCAGACACCTGGGCCGTGGTGGGGAGAAGGGGTTGTAAGTCACAGGTGGTCTGATGGAACAAAAAAACTTATTTGCATCAAATTAGAACAAAGAACGAGGTCATTAACATTAGGTCAAAACAGCCTATTAACAGAGATATGTGCAGGAGGAGGCAGGCAGAGGAAGGAGAAAAACTTACAGGTTCATCATGGCGCTAGTTATGTCCAGCTCTCAGTCATACATTTTGAAAAGAAGAAAACATGCTGAGGATTACCTTGGGGCCACAGCAAGGCTTGTATACAAAAGCCCCACAATTAAGCACATGAAGCAAAATCATGATTTTTTCATTATCAGGTTGATGGTCTTAAATCTCCCCATAACCAGCTGCTGATTGTTTTTTACCCCTGAAAGTCCAAGTTGTCTTTTTCCATTAAGTCGGTTTTCATTCCACTTTTCCTGTTTAAGTGAATAGAGGTGCTGCGAGGTGACAGTGAAAAGTCACCAAACCGGCTGGAGAGTGATGTTGAGGTACTCCTATTGAATCCCGAGTTTGTGTCTCACGTGGATAACTCATAATTTTCACTCTTGCTTCAGATAGCTGTGACCTTCCTTTTGCCATTATTTGCTTACTAGATGTGAGAGAACTCAAGTGCTTGAGTGCCTTGTTATGGCCTAAAAAAATATATATGTATATATATATATAATTTATGTGCATATTTAATTTTAAGGAAGTTTTATATATGTAAATAGTAATTATTTTAGCACTTTGATTTCACAGGTGAACGTGCTCAGAATCACAGTTGCCTAACCTGGGACTGGGCTCCAGGGCTTCAGATTCTCAGTCTGGGGCTTATTCAAGCATATATTTGCTTTACAGTTTATGACTAGTTCCACATAAATTCCTTTTTCTTTTTTTTATTATGCTTTTAGTGAAAGTTTACAGTTGAAGTTAGTTTCTCATACAAAAATTTATACACACATTGTTATGTGACCCTAATTGCTCTCCCTATAATGTGACAGCATACTCCTTTCCGCCCCTCATTTCCTGTGTCTATTCAACCAACTCCTGTCCATTTCTGCCTTCTCATCCCACCTCTGGACAAGAGCTGCCTGTTTAGTCTCATGTATCTACTTAAGCTAAGAAGCATACTCCTCATGAGTATTGTTTTATGTCTCGTAATCTTTATCTGAAGAGTTGGCTTTGGGAATGGCTTTAGTTTTGGGCTAACAGAGAGTCCTAGGGCCGTGACCTCTGGGGTCCCTCCAGTCTCAGTCAGACCATTGAGTCTGGTCTTTTTACTAGAATTTGAGTTCTGCCTCCTACTTTTCTCCTGCTTGGTTAGGGACTCTGTTGTGTTCCCTATTAGGGCGGTCATTGGTAGCCAGGCACCATCTAGTTCTTGCACACAAATTCTTTTTTAACACCCACATTAATGCTGCATGATGAGCAGGGCAGTGTCACTATTACAGAGGATAAAGATAAGGCCCAGAACATTTAAGTGCCTCACTCAAAACACAGTGGCTATGCTAGGACTAGACCCAGGTCTTTTGCCTCCTGAAGGCTGCTTCCATCTACCTTTTAAAATTGTATCCTCATTTCATTTCAGGAACGTCAGATTGCACACCCTGTCATGAAGTGCACCTTCTGCAGGAATGAGTATCAGCAGGAGAAGTACAGTTGTTGACCATGAAAGATGTTAATAGGCTTTTTCTACCTAAAATCTCTAATCAGTTGCATTTTAATATTGTTACGTGCCTCGCTCTCAGCCTGCTGTCATAATTCCCGTGTCTCACCTTGTTCCTGTCACACAGGGCTTTTTTCAGTCCTTCAGACATGACAGTCTTGTTCCTGCATTTGCACTGGCTTCCCATTGCTTGATAATACCTTTTTCCAGAATTTCACGACCGGCTCCTTACGTCAGGTCTCAGCTCAGATGCCACCTGCTCACACAGACCTTCTTTGACTAACCACCTCAGTGACACTATCACATCACCCTGCTTCATTTCCTTCACAGCATGTAACACTATGAGAAATTATTTTGTTTGTTTACATGTTCGTCCGCCTCACTAAAATGTGAGCTGTTTGTCCGTCTTGCTCTCTGCTATCTTTCCAGTGGTCTGGCACATAGTAGGTGCTCAGTAAATATTTGTTGAATAAAATAATGCAGTTCTGAAACTCTTTTGTCAGTGGCCAGAGATGCTTAGGCTCTTGAGAACTGACTCTTGCCAAATTCATTAATTTACAATGAGAGGATATAAATTTCAGTGACCAGAATACCCCTGCCTGCCAACCAGGACACCTCTTCCCTGAGTCAAGATACTGGAGAAGCTGAATTAGTAATCAAGAGATAGCAGACAATAGTAGCTGGAGCACACACAGACTTTGCAATCCCACACACCTGAATCCCTTCCCATTCCTGGGGCAAGCTCAGTGATCCTGGGCAAGTTACTTCATCTTGTTTTGTATGGCTTTCCTCTTTCCAATGGGAATAATAGTATCTGTTTCACAGGGACATGGGGGAGATTTAATTGAGGTAAGTATATAAAACACTTAATTTTGAGCCTGGCTCATATGCACATAAAGGATATCAATACACAAATCAAATGTATACCTGTATTACTGTTAATTGGAATGTTGTTGTCGTTAGGTGCTGTCAAGTCAGTGCTGACTCATAGGGACCCTGTGCACAACAGAACGAAACACTGCCTGGTCCTGTGCCACCCTCACAATTGTTGCTATGCTTGAGCCCATTGTTGGAGCCACTGTGTCAATCCATCTTATTGAGGGTCGTCTTCTTTTTCGCTAACCCTGTTCTTTACCAAGTGTGATGTCCTCCTCCTGAGACTGATCCCTCCTGACAACAGGTCCAAAGTATGTGAGATGCAGTCTCGCCATCCTTGCTTCCAAGGAGCATTCTGGTTATACTTCTTCCAAGACAGATTTATTTATCATTTTGGCAGTCCGTGGTATATTCAATATTCTTTGCCGGCATCACAAATCAAAGTCATCAATTCTTCTTCGGTCTTCCTTATTCATTGTCCAGTTTTCCCCATGCATATGAGGCGATTGAAAATACCATGGCTTAGGTGACAACTTTGCTTTTTAACACTTTAAAGAGATTTCTTGCTCAATGCAACACGTCTTTTGATTTCTTGACTGCTTCTTCTGTGGGTGTTGATTGTGGATCCAAGTAAAATGAAATCCTCGACAACCTCAATCTTTTCTCCGTTTATCATGATGTTGCTTATTGGTCCAGTTGTGAGGATTTTTGTTTTCTTTATGTTGAGGTGTGATCCATACTGAAGGCTGTGGCCTTTGATCTTCATCAGTTAGTGCTTCCAGTCCTCTTCACTTTCAGCAAGCAAGGTTGTGTCATCTGCATAACAGGTTGTTAATGAGTCTTCCTCCAATCCTGATGCCCGGTTCTTCTTCCTAATAGTCCAGCTTCTCATATTATTTGCTCAGCATACAGTAGTTAATTTTTATTGATGTGGTTACACTAGAATTCATTTTCTGTTTTCTTAGTTACAATTCTGTTTTAAGGGTTTGGCTATATTTGCATATCCTCAATCAAATGTTGATAAATTTTAGGAGAGGCTGGCTAAGCTTCGGGATTAATAATGGATGATCTGGACTCAGAATGCCTGGGTTGAAATCTTGGTTCTGTCACTTATTAGCTGTGTGACTTTGGGCAAGTTCATCTGTGAGTGCCTCAGTTTCCTCATCTGTAAATGGGGATGAGCAGAAGGTTCTGAAGGTAGAGTTACATGTGAAGCCCTTAGAATAGAATCTGATACATGAAAAGTACTCAATCAGTGCTAGCTAGGATTGTTTTCAATAGTTTTGTTCTCAGAGGGTAACCTTGTATTTTTAAAGTTTATGTCTTGACAGGTGAGGTGTGGAAGAGATCTAAAGTAAAGGGCACCGTGGTCCTGTGTGTGATTTTTATGTATAATGCTTTTTTTTAAATGGAATTACCTTGTTTTCAAACTCCTTCAGTGAAAGATTTTTCCTCGGCAAGGCCTTCTGTAGTGTTTTAAAATCAGGTCTTCGGGCTGTATTTCAGAACTGTGAAATGAACCAGATTGAAGCCTGGCCTCAAAGTACATATATATGTTCATTAACAATTAAATCCTGTTCTGAACCAGGCACTGTTAGGTATTACAAACGCACTAATGAACTAGACAGACAAGACTTTCCTCTGACAGAGGTTGTATTTGTGTAATTGGGAGCGAAATGGATAAGAACAAACAGGGAAATAAATAAATGAACACAGGTTTTCGATGTAAGTGGTAGGAAAAAAAAACACCCCATTGCCATCAAGTTGATTCTGACTCATAGCAACCCTATTATACAGGGTAGAACTGCCCCACAGGGTTTCCAAAGAGCGCCTGGTGGACTGGAACTGCTGTCCTTTTGGTTAGCAGCCATAGCTCTTAACCACTATGCCACCAGAGTTTCCATAGAGAAAAGAGATTATATAATAAAGAGTGACTGGGGAGAGGAGCTGGGTGGCCCAAGCAGTTTGCTATTGTTTGCTAACCTCGAGGTTGGTGGTTTGAACCCATCCAGAGCTCTGCTTCTGTAAAGATTGCAATCAAGAAAACCCTGCGGAGCAGTTCTACTCTTAACATGTGGGGTCCCCATGAGTCGGCAACTTGATGGTAGCTAACAACAACAACATGAGTAGATTTAAAGATCTTTAAAAGAGTAACTGGGGAGACTGGTTTAGACTGGGCAATCAGGAGGACCTCTGAGGCAATAACATTTGTGCTGAAACTAGAATGATGAGAAGGTAGTAGCTGTGGGAAGCTCTGGGGGGCAAAGATTCTAGGAAGAGGGGCCGGCTGTGAAAAGACTCTTGAGGTGGGAGTGAGCTTACCAGATGAAAAAAACAGAAGGAAGAGTGGACAAGGGGAAGAGAGGTTATAGAAGCAGGTAGGGGATACGTGTGTAAGTCAGCATACCAAAAACCAAACAAACCCATTGCCATCAAGCCAATTCTGACTCATAGCAACTTTACGGAACAGAGCAGAACTGCCTCATAGGGTTTCCAAGGGGCAGCTGGTGGATTTGAACTGCCAACCTTTTTTTTTTTTTTTTTAATTTTCAGCAATATCAACTTATTAAATTTAAAAGATGGACCTTTATTCTGATTAGAATGTCTCCTATTTTTTTTTCTTTTTTTATTATGCTTTAAGTGAACATTTACAACTCAAGGCAGTTTCTGATACAAAAGCTTATACACACATTGTTATGTGACCCCAGTTGCTTTCCCTACAATGTGACAGCAGATTCCGCCTCTCCACCCTGTATTTCCCATGTCTATTCAACCAGCTCCTGTCCCCCTCTGCATTCTCATCTCGCCTCCAGACAGGAGCTGCCCACATAGTCTCATGTGTCTACTTGAGCCAAGAAGCACACTCCTCGCGGGTATCATTTTGTGTCTTACAGTCCAGTCTAATCTTTGTCTGAAGAGCTGTAACTGTCAACCTTTTGGTCAGCAGCCAGGTGCTTAACCACTGTACCACCAGGGCTCCGAGTCAGTGTTGTTGTCATTGTTAGGTGCCCCATCTTGTTCCATGCTCACAGTTGTTGTTATGCTTGAATCCATTGCTGCAGCCACTGTACTGATCCATCTTGAGGGTCTTCCTCTTTTCTGCTGACCCTGTACTTTACCAAGCATGATGCCCTTCTCCAGGACTGATCCCTCCTGACAACGTGTCCAGAATATGTAAGACGTAGTCTTGCCATCCTTGCTTCTAAGGAGCGTTCTGTTTGTACTTCTTCCAAAACAGACTTGTTCATTCTTTTGGCAATATATGGTATCTTCAATATTCTTCACCAACACCACAACTCAAAGGCGTCAATTCTTCTGTTTTCCCTATTCATCGTCTAGCTTTCACATGCATATGATGTGATTGAAAATGCCATGGCGTGGGTCAGGGGCACCTTAGTCTTCAAGATGACATCTGTGTTTTTTAACAGTTTAAGAGGTCCTTTGCAGCAGGATTGCCGAAGTCATTGTAGACCATGGTAAAAAATTTGGATTTCACACTGGATAGTATGAGAAACCCTTAGGTTAGGTTTTAGGGGAGGTGGGACATCATCAGATTTACCTTTAGGAATTCCTCTTTGGTGATTGTGTGGCAGTGGGCCAAGAGTGGACTGGACAGATCATTTGGGAGGCTGTTGCAATAGTGAGTTATGAGGGTGGCTTCACTGGGTTGGAGGCAGTAGACTTGAAAAGAAGTGAACTGACTCAGACTTATGGACTTGCTGCTGGGATCGGGGGTGGGAGGCAAAGTGGCTTTTGCTGACAAGATAAAAACACTTAGCTAAATCATGACATTACCTACCCACATTCAAGATGGGGCATAAGATCTAATTTCAGGAATAAATGAAAACTATAACATTCTATAAAATACCAGCATACTCATTCCCCAACTGGAGTAATTCCAGCCAGGCCTGCTGCCTCACCTCCAGCTCTAGCTGTCCCTACAAATGGTTTTGCACAAAGGTATTCCGGCTTCAGAGAGTTGTGGAATCTGCACTCTGGTTTCCTAGCCTTGTATCCTGGTCCCTGGTGCAGAGCTGCCTCTGCCCAAAGAAGTAGACTTTTTCTGATTCAACAAAGGGCCATGGTAGACCACCACCAGGTCTGGGTCCCTGGTAGCTACTCACCCGTAGATAAGTCTTTCTTTGAGGGCATCTTTTCCACCTGAGAAAAAGTATCCAGCATACCCTTTGTGAACCATTTACAAGGTATTAACACTGAAGTATAGATTTTACATTTCCTCTTTGGTCTTCTCTTTTCCTTGCTGAGTTTTCCATAATGAGCACCATGGAGATGTTTGTATCTTTTGAAATTCTTGTGGGAATTTTACTCTGGTCTGTGTTTGCTAAGTCAGAGGAAAACAAAACAAAAAGATACATAAAATTAGCAGCTGATATATATATATATATTAATTTATTTTTTATTTGTTGTGCTTTAAGTCAAAATTTACAAATCAAGTCAGTCTCTCATATAAAACTTATATACACCTTGCTGTGTACTCCCAGCTTCTCTCACCCTAATGAGACAGCACATTCCTCCTCTCTACCCTGTATTCCCCGTGTCCGTTCAACCAGCTCCTCTCCCCCTCTGCCTTCTCATCTCCCCTCAGACAGGAGCTACCCACAAAGTCTCATGTGTCTACTTGAGCCAAGAAGCTCACTCATCACCAGTATCATTTTCTGTCTTATAGTCCATTCCAGTCCCTGTCTGAAGAGTTGGATTCGAGAATGGTTCCAGTTTTGGGCTAATGGAAGGTCCGCGACCATGACCTCCAGGGTCCCTCTAGTCTCAGTCAGACCATTAAGTCTGGTCTTCTTATGAGAACTTGAGGTCTGCATCCCACTGTTCTCTTGCTCAACCAGGGATTCTCTGTTGTGTTGCTTGTCAGGGAAGTCATCAGTCGTAGCCAGGCGCCATCTAATTTTTCTGGTCTTAGGCTAATATAGTCTCTGGTTTATGTGGCCTTTTCTGTCTCTTGAGCTCATATTTACCTTGTGTCTTTGGTGTTCTTCATTCTTCTTTGCTCCAGGTGGGTTGAGACCAATTGATGCATCTTAGATGGACACTTGCTAGCGTTTAAGACCCCAGCAGCCCGTTGCTAAAGTGGGACAGCAGCTGATATTTATTAAGCAACCTTTATGTTCCTGGCACCCTGCTGATTGCTTTACTGACATTATGTCACAAAATCCTTGCAACAGCCCTTGGAGGTAGGTACTACTATTATCCCTCATTTTACAGGTGAGGAAACTGAGCCTGAGGGAGTTCAAGTGACTTACCTAAGGTAGCAGAGCTTGTCAGTGGCAGAACTGGTACTCAGTCCAGGGGCTCTGGCTCCCAGCGCCCTCATGCTTAGCCATTGCACTACATTCCCTCCTCTATGTCTTTCTCTCCTGGTCTTCGGGTAGATGGGAACCTGCTGTGTTGGCTGTGCACACTTTCGTATAAATGAATTCTTCAGAAGACCAAAGAGCAGAGGAAGCACCTGAGCAGCTCTTTCCGTTCCGGCCACCAGGAGAAGGAGCAGTGCAGTTGACTGAGTGGTGACGGCCATTACAACAGGTAACCCCAAGATGCATGAGACAGGACTAGAGGTGTGACAGGTCGGATGTACTACTCTCACAATCAGGAGTGCAAAATGCCATTTTGTATACATTTTCCTATTCTTTTCTCTCTAGCTGCTAGTCTATAGGGGGAATTTGCCATATTTATGAGTTTATGTATCTTTTAAAGGGCCAGAGAGACTAGTGAATTTGTATTGTGTCTGAAAGGTTTATGGAACTAATTCCACTTTTTACATGTAGTGTTTTCCTTACCCCTGGAGTAAGTTGGAGCCCTGGTGGCACAGTGGTTAAGAACGACAGGTATGAACCAAAATGTCAGCAATTGGAATCCACCAGCCGCTCCTTGGAAACCCTATGGGGCAGTTCTACCCTATCCTGTAGGGTTGCTATGAGTCGGAATTGACTTGGTAGAAACGGATTTTTTTTTTTTTTGAGTGGGTTATCTCCCTAGAAGATTGGACATTTCCCTTTCTGAGGGACAAAAGCTTTTTTTTTGCTTATTTGGCCAGGAAGGTTGATAGATGTACTAGGCTTGTCCTTGTGGGATCCAGTCAAAAAGATGTCCTTTCGCTGTTTGTTTTAAGCTTCGTTACAGAGTGTCTGCAGTGTTGTTAAGAGTTCTAGCTCTGGATTGAACCCTGGCTCTGTCAAATTCTCTGTGTGTGATCTTAGACAAGTTTTCTTAACTGTAAAATGAGTGATATAACAGCATTACCTAATACAGTTGTTATGAAGATAAATTACATAGTACGTGCTTAGTGATTAGTTTGATACCTGGCATATAGGAAGCATTCTATACATTTTAATTTTTTTATCACCATTATGATTTCGTTTGTTCATTCCGGAAATGTTTTAAGTACCCCTGTCTAGGGACTTTGCTGGGAATGCATAGGTGAGTAAAACAGTAACGTTCTCTCCAGAAGCCTGCAGCCTAATGGGGAGGACAGACCTGGAATCACATCATTGCAGTGTAATGTCGTGAGCACCACAGTGGAAATATGTCAAGATACAGGCGTTAGAGGCAGTAGTAATTAACTGCCTTGGGAAGTCAGGCAGGGGAAGCTTGGAGAAGGGCTGATGTTGGAAGTGGATCTTAGGACGAGTCAGAATCATCAGATAAGGAATGGGGCAGAGGCATCATAGCCTGAAGGAAGAGCGGTTACCAAGGCACTGGGCTGGGGTGGGGGGTGGGCTCGAGCCCACACAGAACCCTGGAGAGCTGCAAGTCCTTGGGTGTTGCTGGAGCTTATGGTTGAGAGCTAGAGAATGGCAGGAAATGGGGTCCTGCAGACCAGGTAAGGAGTGTCAGTGGGAAGTCACTGGGGGGACCTGTGTAGGAGAAGGAGCAAATCTGCATTAAAAAAAAATTTACCCTGACTAGTGCGGAGGATGCACTGGAGGAAAAAGGGCCTGGGGGGTAATTAAGAAGCTTTTGTAAGAGTCTGGGTAAGAGATGTTGAAATGAGAACCTCAACTGAGGCAATGACAGTGAAGATGAAAATGAGAAAAGGCAGATTCAGGAAGATATTTTGGAGGGAGAGTTACGAGAAACTTAGATTATTTGGTGAACAGATAGATGGGCTAGAGCTGGGTGAGTCAAGGATAATTCCCAGGTTTCTTACTTGGGTCAATGGGTAGATCCTTAACTGAGAGAGAATATAGGAAGGGCAGATGAGAAGAAGTTCAATTTTGAAAAATTGAGTTGGCAGCACCAGGAAGAATTGTTTTGTAGGGATTTAGCCTAGAACTCAGAAGAGAGAGATGGGCAGGAGCAAGAGAATGGATGGGGTCATCAGAACATGGGCCATTGATAGCACATAAGAATCACGGGGAGTAGAGATTATTTAAAAATGCAGATTCCTGGAACCCCACCCCAGAGTTCAGTACACTCTAGGATAGAGTTCAGGAATGTGCATTGTTTTATAAGTATCACAGATGATTCTGACGCAGGTGATCTGGGAAACACCATTTCTAATTACTATGACAAACTAAAAAAAAACCAAACCCATTCCCTTTGAGTTGATTTCGACTCATAGTGACCCTATAGGACAGAGTAGAATGGCCCCATAGGGTCCACAGAGCACCTGGTAGATTTGAACTGCTGACCTTTTGGTTAGCAGCTGAACTCTTAACCACTATACCACCAGGAGTTGTTAAAAACATGGTCTTGAATGATATAACTTAGGCTGGGGGCTTAGAGCACAACTCTAGAAGCACTCAATATTTTAAGGGGTGGACGGAGACTAAGAAGCAGCAGTTACAAAAGTAGGATGACCAAGTGAGCAGAAAGTTTCAAGAAGGATGATGTGGTCAGTGACATCAGTATTAAAGAGAGGTCAAGTAAGAAAAGGTCTAGAGCATCCTTTGGATTTGGCAGCTGGACATCCATCAGAGTTGAAAGGGTTGCAGCTCATGGATAGGCTTTTAGCTTTTGTTTCAGGATCAGTTTTAGGGGATGAACTTATTGAGGATAAAACTCATTTTTAGTCTTGTGGGACTCAGATATCAATAGGTTCACAGAACAATGAAGAACTAGACTAGGACTTCAAATACGTCCACCTGAAATCTACATAATACCTTGTTTATTGCTTACAGAATTACAAGATTCATGTGAGACGATGAATGTCATAGTACTTTTTAAACTGTAAGATTATATTGCTTACTGGATTTTTATTGACTCTGTTCTCATAGTTATTAATGAAATATTAAGTATTAAAGTATTAAAAATAGTATTTAGTTAAGACAAAGAATTATTTTTTGTTCCTTGTCCTATGGAAACTAGCAACTCAGACATCCAGGACTTATAAAATCAACACCTTGTCGGATTTTAATAATCAAGAATAATTAGCTCCTCCATAGAAGAACTGCCCTCTTACATTGGTTCCATTTGACAGACTTCTATTGTGATCTTTTATTATTCCTTGATTTCTAACGTGTGCCTTTCTATTTTTGTCTTTCAAAGCCAGAAAACACTTTTTACATCTTCAATCCAAAATGAAATCCCAAAGAAAAAGTCCAAGTTTGAGTCAATCACAACCAAAGGAGACAGGTAAGCCAAGTTGGAATGTGTGTGCACATGCTTCTGCTTAAAATGTACACGCAGTTCCTGAGACAGGAGGACATTTTAAGGTGTGCCTTGGAACTAGTCTGTGGCTGTCTGCAAACCTCCTGTGGGTGCTACACCCGCCACTTGATAGCTATAACCAAGTATTCCTGATTTTTGTTTATACATCAAATCTCATCATTAAAAGACAATAACTTATAACCAGATTTGATAGCAATTGAATTCTGCAGTTGCCAAAATAGCTTCCCCACACTAGTTCTAAGACGTCAACAGCTGGACGCTTTTCACTGTGATCTGTTCTTCTAGCCTGCACCAGGCAGGGCAGGAGTCGGTCTCGGGAGGCAGAGCAGAGACAAGGTGGAGCGAAGGCAGTGTTGCCCTGTCTGTGAGGGATAATTGTCCTTCCTTAGCATTGAGAAAGACAGAGCAGTGTAGACGCCGGATCAGAAAACAATGAGATGCATTTAAATGTTTTTCTTGTAAGCCTGTCTAAATGCATGTTTTTATTCCTCGCTCTCCTCTCTCTTTCTCAGCAATGTTTCCTCTTATGAACTGCTTTGTCCTAATATCCAGGGTGCCCCGTCCAGGTTGGTGCAGTGGGCTGCTTCCCAACAGAGTCTTGGGACCAACCATTTTCCTGTTCCTCCAGGCCCGGGCATCCTGGAGTGAGACCACCTGACATTCTCTTCCCTAAAATCCTTGGAATCATCTCCATTTGGGAAACCCCTCTTTCGTGGTTTTCCCTCCCAGACAGTGGTGAATATGGGAGTAGACCCCATATGGACTTACCAGGGCTGAATTTTGTTTCTTTAGAGAAGTACAAAATGTCTGTGAAGTTCACCTCTTTTCCGTTAACTCGATTTCAGATCCCACAAGGTGTCTTCTTGATGACTAGTTGGTTGATTTTAAACTCTTTGAATTGAACCTTCTGGAAATGTGTGATTTAGATACTATGATTACATAGGGGAAGGAGCCATAAAGACCATGTTTCCGGTCAGCTGTACTATTTCTCTGGGCAGCTGGTCTGGCCATTCTGAAGGAAGTAGATGGGGCACAGGTTGACCCATCACCACTTCCAGGACGTGCTTCTGCCAGAACCGCTTCAGTGAGTGAGCCTTTCTGATGCCCTGCTTTATAAAGGCCTCAGCCAAGATCTGGGGCCTGAAAGAGTCATCATTTCTGTTTTGTGATTATTTATGACCCAAGCTATGTTTGAACCACCTGGAAAAACCTCATTCATACCACTTAGTTTAACCAACTAGTCCTTATGAAGGTTACCGTCTATTAGCTTATTTTATTTTTGAGATACTGCTGCTATTCTTGCTGTCCATTGCTATGGATATACCAAGCTAAAGCTCAAGCTTTCTGTTCAGACTATTTGGTTACATCCAGTCACCACCCATGAGAATTTTCCTCAAGTACTGATTCTTGGTGACTTAGGCTTTCTGTCTCTCTCAGCTCTGGGGAAATGTCCTTGTCATCATCTTCCCCTGGTCTAGGAGCTCTTCAGCACAGGGACCCCAGGTCCAAAGGAGATGTGCTCCTGGCTCTTCTTGCTTGGTGGTAATGAGGTCCCCATGTCTCTCTTCTCAGCTTCGTTTTTATATCTCAAAAGAGACTGATTTAAAACACAATCTAATCTTGTAGATTTGAGTCCTGCCTCATTAACATAACTGCCGATAATCGCACCTCACTGACATCATAGAGGTATGATTTATAGCACATAGGAAAATCACATCAGATGACAAAATGGTGGACGATCACACATTACTGGGTATCATGGCCTAGCCAAGTTGACACACATTTTTTGGGGGGACACAATTCGGTCCATAACAGCAATGAAAACGATGACTGCATTTTTGGAACCAACAACTGGGATGTGTTATGCAGACTCAGGTGTTCCTATGCCTGAGCAGGGCCTCTATGTGTGGCAGGGAGGGGGATTCAGATGTATACCAGTGTCTGTGGGGTGGTAGAGAGCCATGAGATGCAGGCAAGACTGCTTTTCACTTAGGAAAATGGAGGAGGAGCAGAGAGGAAGACAGGGGTACCAGTGGAGGTACAGGGGCTTCAGAAGGGTGGTCTCACCGTGGCTGGGGCAGCATCATCTCCACCACCAAGTATCTCCTGCCTGGCCTTTGGTCCACACATTCAATTAACAAACTAATATTTCTCATTGCCTGTCACCTGCAACCTTACGGAACACACAGGTAAAAGAGACCTTTTGGGGAACCTGCAGTGATTCTGCTCTGCAGTGTCATTATTCTCACATGTTCTTAGTGAAAGACTATTTAGAGCAGAGCACAGATCAGACAGTTCTAATGGCTTGCTCAACAGGCCTTTATGACTTACAGAATAAACAGGACAGGGATGAGTAGAATGGCACACGTCATCATCAGCCTAGTTTCCCTGAAGTTAGGCTCCTGTCTACAGGATTAGATCACATTCAGCCGTGCCCCAGTTCACATCTCGGGAGGAGAATGCCTCAGTTCCTCTCTCCCAGGGTTAAATACTAATCGGCCAGCCATGTCTGTGTACCAGATAGCAGTTACAGAGAGCAGGTAGGGAGGGGGCAATTAAAGTGTGTGTGGTGGAGGGGAGGGTAATAAAAGTTAAAAGGTGATAATACAAGTGGAGGGCCGCCTGCAGGCAATGGACATCATTTTTTGCCCCGGTTGAGTCCTGGTGGCTCAGTGGTTAAGAGCTTGGCTGCTAACCAAATGGTCAGTAGTTCGAATCCACCAGCCGCTCCTTGGAAACCTCATGGGGCAGTTCTACTCTGTCCTATAGGGTCTCAATGAGTCAGAAACGACCAGATAGATGGCAACACGTTGAGGCTATTCTAGATTTACTGGTGACAAAGAACATCCCCAGTAAGATAGAGCTCTGGGTTTCTCCAGAGGGCAATCATCTCCCCATAAAGCACACACTTTACTTCACGTCCATTAATAGCTATTATGTCCATTAGCAGCTAGAGAGATGGTGAAAGAGATATAGCATACCTGTGCAGCCAGTAAGCTCACTGTGTCATCCTTCTAGGCCCGGCTCCCAGGCACTTCCTCAGGAGGCCCTCCCTGATTGCTGCCCCCATCCCCAACAGAGCACTCAGTACCTTCTGCCTGGTGCTCTAGTAGTTCCTGGGGCATGGGTGTGGGGGGATGTGTTTTCCTCAAGGGCCAGGACTGGATCTGGCTCTTGGCAGTGCCCCTGGTGCCCAGACAGGGCTTGGCACACAACAGCAGGCTCTCTGGGCATAGGAAAGCACCAATCATTTAAAGAACAAAGGAATTCACAGGTCAACAAGTGAAAGCCGAATGAAAGAATAAATAATTGAAGGTATGAATTAAAGAATGAGCGAATAAATTTAAGAATCAATGAATAGCCAAATGGAAGAACAAAATTGCTTCTGCTTTTGAAAGTATAAATTAGATCACTTTAGTCCCTTGCTTAAAGCTCTCCAGTGGCTTATTTCCTATTTGCTTGGAATAATAAAAATAAAGCATTAGAAAAAATAATAAAATCTGAGCTCCTTGCTGTGGCTTCCTAGACCCTACATAACTGGCCGCTACCCACCTCTCCATTCTCATTTGGGACCATCTTCCTCTTCAGCCCCCTTGGAATCATTTTCAGTTCCTAGAGTACATTGAGTTTTTGCCTTCGGGCCTTCTCACGTGCTGTTCCCTCTTTTTCTTTGCTCTTCACAGTAGTGGCTCCTTTCTGTCCTTCACCTGAAGTGCCACCTCCTCAGTAAAGCCTTCTCTGGCTACCCCATCTAAAGAACCTGTTACCTAGTGCTGCTGTAACAGAAATACCACAAGTGGGTGGCTTTAAGGAACATAAATTTATTTTCTCATAGTTTAGAAGGTAGAAGTCTGAATTCAGGGCATCAGCTCCAAGGAAAGGCTCGTTCTCTGTGGGCTCTGGGGAAAGATCCTTGTCTCTTCCAGCATTCCTGTTTCTTGGTGAAGGTCACCTGGCATCTGTCCTCCCCCGTTTGTGCTTCCTTGTCTCTGTCCTGCTCTATGCTGTTCCTTATAACTCAGAAGTGATCAGGTTTAAGACACACGCTACACTGATATGGCCCCATTAACATAACAAAGAAAACCTTATTCCCATAGGGGTTAGGATTCTAACAGGTATGTTGGGGGGGACACAGTTAAATTCAAGAGAGCCCTCATTCCCTTATTCTTGGTCTCAGCACACAGTTTGTCTCCTTTGTGGCAGTCTGGAATTATCTGGAATTATGTATTTCTCAGTTCATTGTTTATTGTCTGATGCCCCTAGGGCTAAGCTGCCTCATCCAGTCTCTGCTTCTCCTTTTCCTGGGTCAGGGCTCTGACAGGGACGGGGCATTCTATGCCTCTCAGTCATCCATTCAGAATAACCTAGTGATTAGGAGCATCATGTCTGGACCCAGACTGCCTGGTTTGTAGGCCTCTTCCTAGCTTTATGGCCTTGGGCAAGTTATTTCACCTTTCTGTGCCTCAGTTTCCTCATATGTGAAATGGAGGTAATAGCAGACCTCACCTCACAGGGGTCCTGGGAAAAACCAGGGAGCTGTTAGGCTAGTGCTTGGCATATAATAAGTGGCATGTTAGTGTTTGCTACCATTTATCCATGAATTGAAGCAATCAAACCTCAAACCTTCACTGTGACCTGTTCTGGGCCAGGCCTTATAATGGGTACTGGGGGTTCAGATGTGAATCAGGTCCAGTTCTTGCCATCAGGAGCTTCCTATGTGGCACAGGAGACAGATGGGGGGGAGGGGGGAGCAGTGCCCTGTCTGAGGAGGAGCAAAGAGGCCACAGAAAGGGCCTCTCAACCCCACTACTCTCTAGCCATAGTCTTCTATCCATCCATCCTCTGTGCTCACATGCCTCTTTAAAGCAATTCTGAAAACTGATACCAAAACAAAAGCTCAAAGCCCTGCAAGTCATTAGGACCTCCCATCCATTTTCCCATCTAGCCACCACTCCTCTATTTTCACCTGGGCCTTTTTGTCTTTAGCTTAAATTCTGTTGTCCGTCCTTATAGTCTTCCTTTGGAAATACCCTGATCTCCCTGGCCTCTTCCTCCCCCAGTGTACTCGCCTGGGAAGCCTCAGGCCTGCAGGAATCTGCCCACCCACCTTCTCTGAGTGTAGAGGAGAAAATCACCTGCCACGAAGACAGGGTCCAAACTCCCAGCTTCAAAAAGACACTATCCAGACTCAGGAATCCTCTAGTTTGTTTCCTAGCAAGCTGGCCCTCCATCTCTCCCAGATGACCAGTTCATACCCTTTCTTCTGTCCTCCAACTTCCTACCACTTCTCTCCCCTACCCCACTTGGACTCAGAGTCCTCTCACCTTCTTGAGGGCTTTATACCTTCTGTAACCCCCTCTCCTGCACCATCCATCTCTCCCTCTGTCATGGATTGAATTATGTCCTCCCCCAAATATGTGTATCAATTTGTCTGGGCCATGATTTCCAGCATTATGTGGTTGTCCTCCATTTTGTGATTGTAATTTTATGTTAAGAGGATTAGGGTGGGATTGTAACAGCATGCTTACCCAGGTCAGATCCCTGATCCAGTGTAAAGGGAATTTCCCTGGGGTGTGGCCTGCACCACCTTTTATTTCTCAAGAGATAAAAAGGAAAGGGAAGCAAGCAGAGAGTTGGGGACCTCATACCACCAAGAAAACAGCACCAGGAGCAGAGTGCGTCCTTTGGACCCAGGGTCCCTGCGCCTGAGAAGCTCCTCGATCATGGGAAGATTGACGACAAGGACCTCCCTCCAGAGCCGACAGATAGAGAAAGCTTTCTCCTGGAGGCGACGCCTTGAATTTGGCCTTTTAGCCTACTTTACTGTGAGGAAAGAAATTTCTCTTTGTTAAGGCCATCCACTTGTGGTATTTCTGTTACAGCAGCACTAGATGGCTAAGACACCCTCTTCACGGAATTATCCTCTCTGCATACAAACATGTTCTAGAATCTCTCATTAAAAAACAAAACAAAACACAAAAACCTTCCCTTAGCATTTATCTTGCCTTTTTTGGGAGAAACAGGAGTTCTTGTCTAGTTGATGAGGGGATGCTCTTCTTTGCAGAATGCCAACGAGTAAGCATGGAAGAAATGCGAACATTAGAGAAACTTCATTTTCTAACAGCAATGAAACAATTGATTTAGGCAAGAGTCATCAGGATGCGAAAACTAGGTGAAAGGTTTTAAAGAACAGAAGGTTCACACAAAGCTCAAGTGGCGCAGCACAGATGGCCTGGTACTCGCAAAGAGGAAAATGTACCTTTTTAATGGAGAGATCTGATGGACATCCCATAACCAGGGCTCAGCTGACAGTCTTCCCCCTCTTGGGATGATTATGAAGTATATACCGTCACTATGAAGAATTCTTGCCACATGTATTTAACCTAAGTCTCATCAAGTCTCTAGACCACAGGTTGGCAAACTAAGAGCCAAATCTGGTATGCCTCCTGTTTTATCTCAGCCTATGAGCTATGAGTGGTTTTGACATTTTTCAGTAGTTAAAAAGATCGAAAGAAGAAGACTATTTTGTGACGTGAAAATTATGTTCAATTCAGATGTCGGTGTCCATGAATAAAGTTGTATTGGAACACAGCCACGCTCTGTTTTCATATTGTGTATGGCTGCTTTCCTGCTACAGTGACAGAGCTGAGTAATTACAACAGAGTCTGCATGGCCTGCAAAGCCAAAAAATATTTACTATCTGGCCTTTTACAGAAAAAGTTTGCCACCTTCTGCTCTAGACCTAACTTCCAGCTATGAGAGATACAGGAGATAGAAGAATAAGGTAAACAACACCATGAGGGAGACATCAGACTCAACCACAGGTGGGTCATTCGACAGGACAACTGGCTGTTTATTTAATAAAAGTATAAAAGAAAAAGCTGGGTGAGGGTGACTGTTCTTTATTAGAAGAGACCAAAAGAGACTTCACCACCAAACGCAATGTGCAAACTTTGGTTAGATTTTGGGGCGGGGGGGACCCCAGCTATCGTCGTTGTTAGGTGCTGTCAAGTCGGTTCCGACTCATAGCTCCCCTGTGTACAAGAGAACAAAACACTGGCCAGTCCTGTGCCATCCTTATGATAGTTATTAGGCTTGAGTTCATTGTTGTAGTCACTGTGTCAGTCCATCTTGTTAAGGGTCTTACTCTTTTTCACTGACCCTCTAGTTTACCAAGCCTGATGTCCTTCTCCAGGGACTGGCCCCTCCTGGTAACATGTCCAAAGTATGTAAGATGAAGTCTTGCCATCCTTTTAAGGAGCATTGTGGCTATACTTCTTGCAAGACAGATTTTTTTCCTTTCTCTGTCAGTCCATGGTATAGTCAATATTCCTTTCCAACAATGTAATTTAAAGGCATCAATTCTTTTTCAGTCTTTATTCATCAGCTGTCATTATGTGTGTATTAAACCAGTTGCTGTCTAGTTAGTTCTCACTCATGGTGACCCCGTGTGTGTCAAAGTAGAACTGTGCTCTATCAGTTTTCAATGGCTGATTTTTTGGAAGCAGATCTCCAGCCCTTTCTTCCAAGGCATCTCCGGGTGGACTTAACCTCCAACCTTTTGGTTGGCAGCTGAGAATGTTAACTGTTTGTACCACCAAGGAAGTCTGCGTGTGTATGAGTAGATGTGTGTATGAGCTCCACTAGGGGAGGGTGTTGTCAGTTACCACAGCGTCTTGCCAAGTGCCTGGCACCTAGTAGGTACCTGATAACTGCTGGCTGCAAACAGGATTGAAGGAAGGAATAAACTTTGCCTGGGAAGAGGGATTGCTTTCCAGAGGAAGGAGCATCTGAGTGCATTCGGAAGCACGAATAGGATGTTGCCCACAGGTGAAGCCTCTGATGGAGCCCCCAATCAGTGCCTCTAGTGCCAAGGATGACACTCATTCTGGGGAATCAAGACAGAGCTGTGATCTGAGTGAGCATCAGGCAGGCAGAATTTCAGTTCAGGAGTATGCCAAACTATAAGTGTCAGAAGGGCTCAGCAGCAGAATGGTTGGTCTCAGGAGGTACCAGGGTGAGCAGAGGAGTTGTCATGTAAGGTAGAGGACGGGCCCCCATGGTGGCTCACATCCTAATTCCCAACACCAAGCCTTTGCCCAAGGGTCTCCCCACCTGGCGATCCGTCTCCCCTCTTTTTTGCCCAGGCTCAGTCTTACAGGCCCGTTTTACCCATTGCCATGAAGTTGATTGCCATGCATAGCGATCCTTTAGGACAGAAGAACTACCCAATAGGGTTTTCAAGGCTGTAATCTTACAGAACTAGACTGCCATATCTTTCCCCCCATGGAGTGGCTGGCAGATTCATACTGTGGTGGCTTGCATGTTGCTGTGATGTTGGAAGCTGTGCCACCAATATTTCAGATACCAACAGGGTTACCCATGGTGGAGAAGTTTCAGTGGAGCTTCCAAACTAAGACAGACTAGGAAGAAAGGCCTGACAATCTACTTCCAAAAATTAGCAAGTGAAAACCTATGGACCACAACAGAACATTGTCCAATATAGTGCTGGAGATGAGCCATCTAGCTTGAAAGGCACTCAAAGTACACAGTGGCTGCAACAATGATCTTGAGCACACCAATTGTGAAGATGGCCCAGGACTGAACAGCGTTTCATTCTGTTGTTCATGGGTTTGCTATGAGTTGAAGTTGACACAATGGCCACTAACAGCAACAAGAAGAATGTCTTCATCTGGGTAATAAGTGAGCCAGGACTGGCTGTGTGACCTTGAGCAAGTGTCTATCCATCTCTGGGCCTTTGTTTCCTGATATGTACAAGGACAGGGTGGGACAAGATACCCGATGAGGCCTGTCCACTTCCAGATGTCTTGCTTGGAGTCTGAGTCTTTAGTCCTCTATAGGACTGGGGACTCCTAGAGGAGAAGGACGGTACTGGCTGAGGTCCCCTGCTAGGACTCCCAAGAACAGACCTGGCTCATCTCCCCATGGGAGAGAGGGGGAGGCTGTGGTGATGCTCTCACCTTCTTCCGTGTTCCCTGCTCCTTGCCAAAGACAGTGAGGTTCAAATTCAGGCTCCAGAGGTCACTAACTGTGTTATCTTAGATAAGTGACTTAACAATTCTGGACTTACTTAAGTTTCCACATCAATAAAGCCAGAGCAGTAACACCTGCCTCCCAGGATGGGGAGTAAAGGAAATTATGGCTTTGAAAGCACCTTGTACACAGTAGGTGCATAGTAGGCAGTCAGGAGCCAGGGAAGGAGGTCTGAACAGAAGTTTTTAAATCTCCCCTCCCTCCAAATTTTAGTCTCCTCACCCTTACAAGCTGATTGGGGCAAGGAGAAATAATAATCACCTTATACTTATGTCTAAAGCAGACCTGGCACATAGTAGGTGTTCACTATTTGTTGATTGAAAGATTCATTCTATAACCACTATCTCATTTGAGCCTTGAAAAAACTGATAGGAGGTAGAACAAGGGTTGTTATCTCTATTTCACAGGTGAGACCACTGCAGCTCAGAGAGGCAAAGTGACTTGCCCATGGTCACATAGCAGAACTAGGCTTGGCATCCAGTTCCTTCTGGTTGCAGAACCCCATCCATGCAGCCATCCTGTGGTCAGGGACTCACTGCTCTGTCTGCACTTACCCTCATGTAAGTGTACATGACCCATACACAGAGCCTGCCCCAAAGAACCAGCTCTGCTCCTCACTGACCAGAGGTCCCGCTGGGTCACCGTGCTCTTTGGCCACTGGCAGCCTGGCCTTGGCCTTGCTGCCCTTTAATCAGTAGACCCACAGAGCCATAGGGCAGGTGCTCAGAGCAGCACAGAGGGAAAGCTGGGCTGGGTGCCAAGGCTGAGCCTGTGGGGCTGCTTTGAGTATCTGATGCAGCCCAGGGGCCGTGTGACAAGTCAACCTGGAAGGTGAAGAGTATGCCATCCTCTGGGAACAGGGTGCCCCCAACCTTTGGCACTACTGTCATGTTTCTGGCTAGTGGGACTCTTATCCTGGAGAGAGGCTTCTGAGCAGGGAGGAGTTCTGCTTGTCTGGAGCACCGTGAGGAAGCCAGTGGGGTCATCTCACAGCCTTCTCTGTCCGGAGTGCTCACGCTGCCCTACGCTGACAGGCAGGAGCCACCTGAGCCCTGGGAGGACATAAGAACTGGCAGGAGTCGAATCAAGTAGTACTACCATGTGCTCTGGGCAGGACTTGAAGCCCATCTTTTCCTCAAGGCAGAACAGAGGCGTGGCAATATCAGAGGGGCTGGACAAAATTTTTTTTTTTTGGAGGGACTAGAGGATTTTCACTAGAGGTAAAGAACGACAATGGGGGTGAGATGTGGAGTATCAGAGTGGGGTGCAGAGTATTATGATGGGTGTTGGCATATTTCAGGGGGACTGGAGACTAAACTAAAAAAAAAAAAAAGAAAAATCCCAAACCCATTGCTATTGAGTTGATTCCAATTCCTAGAGACCCTATAGGACAGAGTAGAACTGCCTCATAGGGTTCCCAAGGAGTGGCTGGTGGATTTGAACTGCCAGCCTTTTGGTTAGCAGTCATAGCTCTTAACCACTGTGCTGCAAAATTGTTAAAGTTGAGGCTGGCGTTTAACAGTAGAATGGTGTGTTGTAGTACTGGTTGGGTACTTCAGAGAAGACTAGAGTGTTACACAGTGGGGGATAAAGAATGTCACTGAGGGCTGGATTATTTCAAAAGGAGCTAGAGTATTGGCAGGGGCCGGGGGGGTGGGATTGGCACTGGAATATTACAGAAGGTGGCTGGAATGTTAATAGAGAGGGTTGGAATCTTCCAGGGGAGGCTGGTTTATTTCAAAGGGAACAGAAATGTTTGGGAAAGGTTGGAGTTCTTTACAGAGTGAGCTGGCATATTTTGGAAGTGGGTGGGCATGGTGTAGGGCCTTGGAGGTTGCTCCAGGGAGTCCCCTGAGTCCTAAGTCTGTGGTCCAAGGATTCTGGGGATCTCTGGAGCCCAGTTCCATGCTTTCTCCTGCCCCCCAGAGTGGGCCATCATTCTCCAGTTCAGCCATAAACAGTCCCTCAGTGTGGGCTACAAGCCAATGCTGGTGACCATGGCCTTGGGGACCAACATTCACTGCCTCCTCAATGACAGTGGCACTAAGGAGCAGGCAGTCTGGGTGCAGAGCATCCTGCATCAGCTCTGAGATTCCCAGGTGAGGGGAGCATCCTGCCACAGTTCTGGGACTCCCAGGTGAGGGCCAGGTTAACTTGACCATCCTTCTGCCTCTGAGCAGAACTCCCCTTCCTTCCTCAGCAGCCTTCTCCAAGGAATGGAACTAGCAGTTGGAGTGGGGAGTATTCCTGGCACAGAGCCGTCTGCTTCCTGGGGTCTCCTTGCAGTCTACTTTTAGTCCCTTCTGTCTTGGTGGGGGGCTTGCTTATTTCCTGAGTCTTGGGGCCCTGTTGGGGTAGGGGAGCCTTCTTTGTTTCAGTGACCAGTGGCATCTCCTGCAGTCTTTGAGATCTGAGTGAGACCCTAGGGGGACAGGATGGATGTCAGTGGGCAGTGAGTGGAAGTATGTCCAACTCAGGGTGCCATAGACCCTCAGGCCAATTCCTGTTTACTATGCTATGCATGGCTTTAGCTACCCACTGGACTCTCGCTTTGATAATGCCAGCAGGACTATGCCAACTTCTCAAGCTGCTGTCCATCTGACACAGTCTGCTTTCCCCAGCAAGAGTGGTCCCACCAGCTCAGTGGATACAGGACAGAGCCCCATCCCTGCCAGAGCACCAATCTCTGATCCCTGTGTCTGCACAGCTCAGTTTTACCCCCTGTGCAACGAGAGCTTCTCAGCACTTGGTTGAGTATCTCAGGCAGGGTCAGGCCTGAGGCTGCTGTCCCCCCTCTCTGATTGGGGTGATTATCCATCAGACTGGGTGTTTTCATTTCGCCTCCCAGCAGACTGAGGTTCCCTGGGATAGGAGGGATGTGGGATTGTGGGTGAGAGGTGGGGGCTCTCAGCAGCCCTTCAGATCTTTTCACCTGGGAGAAGGAAACACAAATACTATCCCTCTGAGACGGCCAGCTCAGCCTGGCCTGGCAAGTGCCCTGACCTGGGGTCCTGTCTTGGGTATCTAGTGCTGCTATAACAGAAATATCACAAGTGGATGGCTTCAACAAAGAGAAATATATTCTCTCACAGTCTTATAGGCTGGAAGTCCAAATTCAGGGCATCAGCTCCAGGGAAAGCTTTCTCTTTCTGTTGGCTCTGGTAGAAGGTCCTTGTCATCAATCTTCTCCTGGTCTAGGAGCTTCTTAGTGCAGGGACCATAGGTCCAAAGGATACGCTGGTCTTCTGGCACTACTTTCTTGGTCGTATGAGGCCCCCCATGTCTCTCTGCTTGCTTCTCTCCTTTATATCTCAAGAGAGATTGGCTCAAGACACAATCCAATCTTGTAGACTGAGTCCTGCCTCATTACCATGACTGCCGCTAATCCCATCTCATTGACATCATAGAGGTAGGATTTACAACACACAGGAAGATCACATCAGATGACGAAATGGTAGTCACACAATATGGCTGCCAAATTGATACACGTTATTTTGGGGGGATACAACTCAATCCATGACAGGTCCCTACTGTGGAGGGAGAGGAGGAAGGGAGGAGAAACACCCTTTACCGAGTACCTGCTGTGTGCCAGGCCCTGGTCTAGGGATTCTACATGCATTATCTGCCTGTGGTAGAATCACCCTTCCTGCTATGCAGACAGGGGAAACTGGGGTTAAAGTGCTCCAGAGACTTTTCCGAAGTGAATGAGTAGAAGCTCATGAATGAGTGGAAAAGCTGGGATTTGGCCTCCAGTCTTTCTGAACCGGGCTCACGCTGCCTCCTTTCCCTGACACGAGCCTGTGATTGCGTGGCCTTGAACAAGTTGCCTAAACTCTTTAAAGCCTCTTATCTGTGAAGTGGTTATATTGATAAAGCCTATGTTACATGATGAACTAAGATGACACATGTTAAGTGCCTGTTACATAGTAAGTGTATAGAAGATGTTAGATAGTGTCATTGTTTATGTAAAGACTGGAAGACACTCACCCCTGCCCCCAGTTTAAGGGAAAATCTCCCAGTCTGAAGGAGAGACTAGATAAAGTGGCAGAAATCACCCCATCCCATAAATTCACTAGGGTCACGAGAATGGGGAGGGTGGTAAGGAATGGACCACAAGCTGGACCAGCCATCCTGTCCCTTCTGGCCTGGGGTGGGAGCAGAAATCCAGGAGTCCTCTTGTGCCTCTACCCCTAGATGTCCCCTGCACACAAGTCCTTAGCTCTGAGCTGCAGCCCCACATCCTGGTGAACCCTATGGCAGACTTCATGGGGCATGGCAAGGACTGAACTCTCAGCCTCTTCCAACACTACCTCATCCCTCGCCGGAGTAGCTGCAGCGGCAAGGAGGATCTGGAGCTCAGCAAGAACGTCCTCCACAGCCTCAGGTGGGCTGAGGCTGGTGCTGCTCCCACACAGGGACACAGCACCTCCAAGCTTGCTGTCTGTCCTCTTCCTGCATCTTCACAACCACCCTGCCACTGCCATCTGATGTCATGGTCCCCACAGTTTAGAAGAGGAAACTGAGGTTCAGAGATAGGGAAGGCCTTGCCCGCTAGTCGCACTTGGAGGACCCAGCCTATTAGAAGGTGGGGTTGGCTGGCTCAGCCCCAATCTTTTGCCTTATCTTATTTCCAGGCTTCAGTCCCCATCCCAACTCCCATCTTCTCCCTGGCAGGACCAGAGAGGGTATGTCTTCCCCAAGGTCACCCAGCAAAGCAACAGACAAGTGGGGGGCTCAGAGCTTCCAGCCTCATCATGTTGCCGAATACCCTGTTACTTGGAGTTTATTTTATAAATATCTGCATTTCCCACTGGACCCTTGAGGGCCTAGCCCAGAGCTAGCATCTCTCCATTTTGTTGATTAAATAAGACTAAAACATGTTTATTGAGTATTTACAATGAGTATTATTTACAAGTATTATTTACGCTTCAACATAAAACAATCCTCACAACTGGACCAATAAACAACATCACAATAAACAGAGAAAAGATTAAAGTTAATTAAGGGTTTCATTTTACTTGGATCCACAATCAACACCCATGGAAGCAGGAGTCAAGAAATCAAAAGAGGTATTGCATTGGGCAAATCTGCTGCAAAAGACCTCTTTAAAGTGTTGAAAAGTAAAGATGTCACCTTGAAGACTAAGGTGTACCTGACCCAAGCCATGAAGTTTTCAGTTGCTTCATATGTGTGTGAAAGCTGGACCATGTATAAGGAAGACCAAAGAAAAATTGACCTTTGACTCATGACATTGGCAAAGAATATTGAATATACCACGGACTGCCAAAAGAATGACCAAATCTACCATGGAAGAAGTACAACGAGAATGCTCCTCAGAAGCAAGGATGGCGAGACTGTGTCTCATATACTTTGGACATATTATGAAGAGAGATCACTCCCTGGAGAAGGATATCATGCTTGGTAAAGTAGAGGTTCAGTGAAAAAGAGGAAGACCCTCAATGAGATGGATTGACAGTGGCTGGAACAATGGTTTCAATGATTGTGAGGATGACGCAAGACCAGGCAGTGTTTCGTTCTGCTGTGCATAGGGTTGCTGTGAGTCGGAACTGACTCGAGGGCACCTAGCAACAACAACAACATTATTTACAAATATTTACATACATTTGAAGCCCTAGTGGCACAGTGGTTAAGCAGTCAGCTGCTAACCAAAAGGTTGGCAGTTCAAATCTATCAGCTGCTCCTTGGAAACCCTATGGGTTAGTTTAACTCTGTCCTATAGGGTCACTATGAGTCCGAATTGACTTGACAGCAGCGGGTCAGGTTATGTACAATAGCCCAGTTAGTTCTCACCATTATTAATCATGGGGTACTCTTACCCCCATTTTACAGGTGGAGAAATCGAGACGTAGGATAACACAGCTGGGCACATGGCACATAGTAGATGCTCCTGACTTTTACTCTGTTCTGGTTGAATGAAAGGATGGATCAGCTAAGGGGGAGGTGGGAGTGAGGTGGTCAAGGTCATAGATGCCAACCTTTCTCTCATTCATTTTCATTAACTCCCACAGTCATGTCCACCACACCTTTCACTTGATCTCCAAACATTTAATGGACCAGCCAATCCCAGGAAACTGGCAGCCCTGTGTAGCCAGCTGAGATCCTCCAAGACAGGTAAAGGCAGCCCTTTCCTGCCAAGCAGCTGGCCAGCATGTCTCTGCCTGAGAACCTGGACTGGAGACTCTACGGTGAGGGTCCACCCACAAGCCCCTGAAACCATCAATGGGTTTCAGGAAAGAGGTGGCCCAGCTGCTCCCTCAGAGATCCTAGGGAACTGAGAAGAGACTCATTCTTCATCATAGCAAGCATGATTTCATTTAGACTCCAGCAGGAACTTACTGCTAAGAGATGGGGAAGGAGCCTAAAATTCCTTACCAGAGTCAGGAAATGACACAGTGGTCCCCGCGGGGAGCTCCATGGACAGGGCCCTGGGAAAGGAGAAAGTCATGGTTCCCACCATGGTTCCCACAGTTCCTGCACAGAGGAACGATTGTCTAATGGAAGAAACATGAGAAGAGACATGTCATATTCTCAGGTAAATAGCTGAATGTAAAGGCCACTTGGAGAGGAGAGTAGAGCTGGGAGAGAACTAACCGGAGGGACCCTGAGAGAAGGAGCCCATATGGTCCCATGGGAGGTATTCCTAGAGGAGGAGGGTAGAGAGGAGTAAGAAGATGTCTCAGGGAAAGAAAGGGAAGTCACAGTTATTGAGCCTTCACTGTGTGCCATTAGCGTCTCATTTCGTTCATTCATTCAACATTTGTTGAAGCCCCTACTATGATCCAGGCTCTGTCCTAGGGTCTGAAGATACAGCTGTGAACAAGTTAGACACAGTCCCTACACTCTTGAGACTTAGAAGTGCGTTACGGATTGAGTTGTGTCCCCCCCAAATTCATGTCAACTTAGCTAGGGTATGATTCCCAGTACTGTGTGGCTGTCCTCCATTTTGTGATCTGATGCAATTATGTGTTATAAATCCTAGCCTCTATGCCTGTGGTGGAAACCCTGGTGGTGTAGTGGGTTAAGAGCTACGGCTGCTAACCAAAAGGTTGGCAGTTCAAATCCACCAGGCACTCCTTGGAAACTCTATGGGGCAGTTCTACTCTGCCCTATAGGGTCCCTGTGAGTTGGAATCCACTCGACAGCAATGGGTTTGGTTATGCCTGTGGTTATGGTCCCATCTGGGAGTGAGTTCTCCATTATGTAAATGAGGCATGATTAGGTTATATTAATGAGGATTGGGGTGGAATGTACCACCCTTGCTTGAGTCAGACCTTTTATAAAAGATAAAAGGAGAGAGAATTGAGCAGAGAGGAAGGGCCTCATTACAACCAAGAAAGAAGAGCTGGGAGCTGAGCACATCCTTTGGACCCAAAGGTCCTGCACTAAGAAGCTCCTAGACCGGGGTAAGATTGATGACAAGGACCTACCCCCAGTGCTGACAGGGAGAGAAAGCATTCCCCTGGAGCTGGCCCTGAATTTGGACTTCTAGCCTCCTAAACTTGAGAGAAAAAATTTGTGGTATTTCTGTTATAGCAGCCCTAGATAACTAAGAGAAAGTGGGTGGAGATAATCAACAGATCTATGTCAGGCATGATACATGCTTTAAAGAAAAGCAGAACAGGGAAGGGGATACAGAGCATTGGGAATCAGGGGTCCAGAGCTGCTTTTTTTCAGGTCACGGAAGGCCTCTCTTCAGAGATGACATTTGAGCAGAGACCTGAATGAAATGAGGGAACAGTCAGTGCAAAGGCCCTGAGACGGAAGTATGCCTGGCAGGCTCTAGAGACAGCAGGGAGGCTTGTGGGGCTGAAACAGAGTGTGTGAGGGGGAGGGGGGTGTTCATATGCTGGTAGGCCTTACCAGCCACAGTAAGGATATTCGATATTGTTATAAACGTGATAGAAATCACTGAGGGTTTTTGAACAGGAGAGCAATATGGTTTATGTTTTAAAATAATTTTAATTTTTGGATAAAACATTCATATGATTCAAAAAGAAAAACATAAAAAGCTGAAAAAATGCCAAGGACCTGCAAAGTCTTGCTCCCATCTCTGTCCCCATCTCCTTATTCCCTCTCCTCCACCAGTCACATTTATTAGTTTCTTGGTTGTCCTTCTAAGATGTCTTTATATAAATGTATACATATATTTATTCAGCACTTGTTGTGTGTCAAACCTTGTTCTAAAAGGTTAACTCATTTAATCCTTATGACCTAACCCTGTGAGGTAACTCTGATTTACCCTATTTTAAAGATAAGGAAACTAGGGCACACAGAGGTTCAATAACTTGCCTAAGATTGCACAGGCTCTTAGTAGTACAACCTGTTTTTAAACTTAAGCTAGGTGGTCTGGCTCCAGAATCTGTGCTTTTAATCGATGGTTATACTGCCACCCAGTAAGAATATGAATATATAATTTTCCTGCAAGAGATGGAATACCGTATGTGCAGCTCTGCACCTTGCTTTTTAAACTTAATATCCTTTTCAGACTGTCTTAGTTATCTAGTGCTGCTGTAACAAAAATACCACAGGTGTATGGCTTCAGCAAACAAAAGTTTATTCTCTCACAGTCTAGTAGGCTAGAAGTCTGCATTCAGGGTGCCGCTCCAGGGGAAGGCATTCTCTCTCTGTTGGCTCCGGGGGAAGGTCCTTGTCATCAATCTTCCCCTGGACTAGGAGCTTCTCCGCACAGGAGCCTTGGGTTGGAAGGACCCATTCTGCTCCTGGTTGCTGCTTTCTTGGTGGTATGAGGTCCCCATGTCTCTCTGCTCGCTTCTCTTTTTTATACCTCAAAGGAGATTGGCTTAAGACACATTGTAATCTTGTAGATCTCATCAACATAACTGCCATTAATCCATCTCATTAACATCATAATGATGGGATTTAGAACGGATAGGAAAATCACATCAGATGACAAAATGGTGGATGATGACACAATACTCGGAATCACAGCCTAGCCAAATCTGATACACATAGTTTTGGGGAACACAATTCAATCCATGATACAGACCTTTCCCTATTAGGACACACTGATCTTCATTACTTTTCCTAGCTGCATGGTATTCCATTATAGAAATGGACTGTGCTATATCTAACCTAGCCCCCAACTAATGCACTGTCAGGTTGTTTCCAGTCTTCTGCTATTGCAAACAGTGCTGCAGAGAATAACTCATTCCTCACTTGTACAAGTATACCTGAAGGATAAACTCCCAGAAGGAGAATATTTGGCTGCATTTGTCATTTTGATCAATTTTGCCAAAATGCCCTTTTTGGGATGTGTACCAATTAATATTCACACCAGCATGTCTGAGAGGGCTGTTTTCTTACAGAATTGCCCACAGAGTATGTTACTAAACTTTTGGATTTTTTTGCCAAACTGATAATGGTGTCCCAGTGTAGTTTTTTTTATTTACATTCCTTTTGAGTTTGTACTTCTTTTCATAAGTTTAAAAGCCATTTGTATTACTTTTCTAGGAACTGTCAGTTCATATTCTGTGCCTATGCTGGTCCGTGTTATGGATTGAATTGTGTCCCCCCAAAATGTGTGTCTTCTTGGCTAGGCCGTGATTTCCAGTATTGTGTGGTTGTCCCCCATTTTGTGATCTGATGTATTTATTCTATGCATTTTAAATTGTCTTTGATCTTAATGAGGCAGGATTAAAGACAGTTATGTTAATGAGGCAGGACACAATCTACAGGATTATTTTAAGTCACTCTCTTGAGGTATGATAGAAGCCAAGCAGAGAGGCAAGGGATCTCATGCCACGATGAATGAAGAACCAGGAGAGGAGCAAGTCTCTGGACCCCGGGTCACTGCGCTGAGAAGCTCCTGGACCAGGGAAAGATTGATGACAAGGACCCTCCACCAGAGCTGATAGAGAAAGCCTTCCCCTGGAGCTGGCAGCCTGAATTCAGACTTCTAGCCTCCTAGACTGTGAGAGAATAAATTTCTTTGTTAAAGCCAGGCACTCGTGGCATTTTTGTCATAGCAGCACTAGATAACTAAGACACTCCCTTTAATGAAGTTTCTAAGAATAACTTATTAGAGAAAACTCTTTGCCTGTGATCTGATTTGAAAATATTTCTCCCAAATTTGTCATTAGTTGACTGTATTAATCTTTTTTTTTTATGGTTTTTGGATTTTTGAGTCATGGTTAGACTTATTCCCAGTATGAGATTATAAATCCTCCCATATTTTCCTCTTGCGCTTTTATAGTTCCTTTCTTTTTACATCTAAGTCTTTGATCCATTTGGAGCTCATCCTGGTGCTAATTTTTTTTTCCTCTGGTTCACTACCTAGCTGTCCCAACACCATTTATTAGAGTCCATCTTCTCCTACTTTGAGATGCCACCTTTATCAAATACACAATTCCTGTCTGCAGTTCTACTCTGACACACGAGGTCGCCATGAGTCAGAATCAACTCAGCGGCACCTGGTGGTGGTGGTGGCAGCATGTAACTGGGTCTCTCTGCGGACGTCCTGTTCTAGTCCCTGGATCCATTGGTCTATCCCTTCACCCACATCAAGTTGTCTCACTTACTGGGGTCTGAAATATCATCTAGCAGTAGTCGGAAGGAGCCCTGGTGGTGCTGTGGTGAAGAGACTGGCTGCTAACCAAAAGGTTGGCCAGCCACTCCTTGGAAACCCTATGGGGACAGTTCTACTCTGTCCTATGGGGTCGCTATGAGTTGGGATCGACTTGATGGCAATGGGTTAGGTTTTTGGGTTTTAGTAGTCATAGCATTGCCTTTTTTTTTTTTTTTTTCACATGTACAATTCAGTGACATTGATTATAGTATTCAAGTTATTCCCTCCTTCCCTCTCCCCACAAGTTTTTCTGGTGTTCTTTTCCCTCTTTCTCTTTTTCCCGTGATGGGAAACCTCAGGATATCTGCTCGTGGGACTTACATTCTTATAAGGGAGGAGACAATAAATAATTACAGGTCATTTGGTAGGTGCTAAGGAAAAAATTAAAGCTGGATAGAGGGGAAGAAGGGAACTAGGAAGTAGTATTCAGACGGGCAGCCAGGGAAGGCCTTGGATGAGGTTGGAGACACCTGAGTGAACAAGGGAGGCTACGTAGACACCTGGGGGAAGACATTGCTGTCAGGACCAACGGCAAGGGCAAAGGCCTGAGGCAGGAGCACGTCTGCATGTTGAAAACAGCCAGAATGGAGTGATCAGAGGGGAGAGTGGGAGGCGATGAGGTAGATCATGCAGGGCCTTGTAGGTCACAGCAAGGACACTGGCTTTTCCTCTGAGACAGGGAACCAGGGGAGGGGATGAGTAGAAGAGTGACATGTTCTGACCTCCGTTTTAACAGGACTGCCCAGACTGCATGTGGAAGGCCGACTGTGGGGGTGAGGGCAGCAACAGGGAGCACAATAGGATTTGGGTGGGTGAATGAATGGTAACTTGGTTTACTTGTCCATCTCCCCACAGAACTGTGAGCTTCATCTGCAAGGACAGGCACTGAGCTTATGCAGCTCTATATGCCAAGGGCCAGGGAAAGGGTGGGCATCAATAAACATTTGTGGAAGGAAATAGGGAGGACAGACTAGGCAGGAGTGGCCCCATGCCCTGGGAAATGGCTCCTCAAAGGCCACAGACAGTAGAGGGAGCAGACATGGCAAGAGAGCTGGTTCTCTAACAGGGACCCCCTCCAAGGAGAGAGGGGCTGGGGGAGCTGGACCTGCCCTACCCAGGAGCTGTGACCCTATCAAGGACCAGGCTGTTCGTGGTTTGTGGTGGAGTTTTACCACCACAGAGACCCTGGAGGAGGCTCTGTCCTCAAGGGTGAGTTGGTCTGGAGGAGAGAAGAGCAACTTTCCCCGAGTCCTGGCACACTGAGGCCCTGCGAAGCAACAATTGTCCATTTTACAGACAACTGGGCCCTCTGCAGTTTCAGGGAGTGACCAGGCGCAAGAGGAAGGATGGCTCCCAGCATTCAGCTAGCCCTTTGACCGTGCCCAGGCATAGCTGCTGAGGCCTCACGGGGCACGACACCCACTTATGGGAAACAGAAGCCATGAGACCCACGGTACTCCTGACACTGCGGGCAGAATGGGCCTGGGAACGAGGCAGGTAGATAAGAGGTGCCAAGCTGAGGGACAGAGGAAAGAGGTGAGGCTTTGAAGTCAGGCCCAGCTTTGCCACTGCCTTGCTGTGTGACTCAGCAAGTAGCATCCATCCGGAACCTTGGTCTGTGCATCTGTAAAATGCAAACAGCGTCTGTCTCTTGCCTTACAGGGCTGGCATGGGGGCTGAATGACGCAGCAGGAGTTCAACACTTCCTGAAAGTGCTTCCTTCCTAGACTCCTCTCAGCCTGATTGGGGAGCTGGTATCCCTGTCCCAGCAGGAGTTCTCCTGGGCAAAGGAGAATATGGACTGTGAGGTTGCCTCAAATTCCAGGCCTGTGAGGGGATCCAGGCCAGGAGGGATCTGACTATTGGGACCTACAGGCCCTACCAAGTCTAGGTGAGCCTGCATATGCCCTCAGGGCAGGCAGGTGGGCCTGGCTGTGCATCAAGCAGCTGTACCTCAGGCAAGGCTTTTGCCTTCTTTGGGCCTCAGCCCCAGGAATCTCTGGGGCATTGGTTGGGGGCGGGTAGGAATTGAAGGCCTTCAAACAGGCAGACAGGGCAGGCTTCAGGAGTAATGAGCTGCCTTTGGCGGTAGGTAAGCAGAGACTAGCCAAGCACTGGGCAGAGCTTCACTCACTCCGTCACTTGTTCATTCGTTAAACTCCTATCGAAAACCTACTTTGTGTAGGGCACACAGTGACAAACAAGTCATCCTTGCCCTCCTGTAACTTACATTCTAATAGAGAAGAGAAACATGAATGGCAAGAAAGTAGGGGCTGGTCCACAGGGGCTTAAGCAAGAAGGGGAGTGGCTGAGGGGAGTGAGGTCAGGAGTTACTTACCAGCCCCATCTGGACAGGCACCAATTTTAGGGATTAGGATGGTCACGGGTGAGGAGTTAGCCAGATGAAAGGTGAGGAGGTGGAGCAGACCTTGTTCCAGCAGAGGGAACCATGTGTGGTGTACGCTAACATCTGAATGATTGGAAAGAGCTGAAAGAAGTTGGTCTGGCTAGAGCCAGGGAGGGCATAGGGAAGGGGGCTTGGCTGAGCCTAGAGACTGAGCATGGTCTCGTGGGTCTTGATAAGTGGCCTAAGTGGCATAGGGAGCCACAGAAGGGTTTTAAGCAGGAGAGTGATTCAACCTGGGTAGGAACATCACAGAAGGTTGTGTGAGCTCTCTTTAAGGTCCCTGCACACCCTAAGACGACGTACAATCCCTGAGGAGCCCAGGCCTTTTAGGCACCACCTCATTAGAGCCACCTCAGGGAGGATGAGGAAGCTCATTTGTCAGAGGAACCTCAGAGAAGTGATGATGTAGAGGACCCAGGGCTGGGGGTGGCAAGGTTGTGGGGAAAGTAGATGAGGGAAAAGGCACTTGGCTGGATACCAGGAAGCCAAGCTGGGTCTCAGCTGTCATGGACTCCATGACTCGAGAAGTCTTAGTTTGTAAGGACCTCAGGGCTGGAAGGACAATTCTCTAATTAGGGATGAAGGAATCTAGGCTCCCAAAGGTTAAATGAATTGCTCAGGCCACAGAGCAAGTCAGTTGGCAGTGTCAGGGCCAGGGAAAAAGTAATGACTATTTACCAAGCACCTAACATCTCCAAGCCCAGGACTGGGGACTAACTACATCACGTCATTTAATGCAGGGTACCATTTCATTCTACAGGTGAGTAGCCTGAGACCCGGAAGGCAAGACTCTTGTTCAGGGTCACACAGAGAGGGTTAGAAACCAGTTCTGCAGTTCCGCATCCCGCGGCTCCTCTGGGACTGAGACTGGGGTTGGGGGAAAAGCGGAGAGTGCCCAGGAGTGTGTGGGAGGGTGGGGCTGTGTTTCTGGGACTTTCCTCGCTGAGGTCAGCGACCTCGAAATAGCCTTTGTGGGGTGATCTGCTGAGCGCCCCCGAGGCCGGGTCACACCCTTTCTGCCCCTCCCACCGCGGGCACAGGCAGCCGCAGAGCGTCCCCTCCGCTGGCCTAGAACTGCTTGTGCCACGTGAACCGCTCGGTGCCCACCCTCTGCCTCGCTGGCTGGTGAACTTGCTCTCGGATGATGCCGACAAGCTGAAGCTGGTGCTGCAGCTGCATGGCCCCGTGGCTGTCTACGCCGACGCCTCACGACGCTCCTTCGCCTTCCATTCCCAGGGCTTCTGCTCTGACAGCAGCTGCAGAGAGTCTGGCCAGGGCTGCCCCGCGCTCGCCAATCAGAAGGCGAGGCTGGCTCCGGGCACGCCTCCTTCCGTGACGTCACCCAACCGGCCCTGGAAGCCCCGCCCCGTGGCCTTGTTCGGGAAAGGCGGAGAGGGGCGTTTCTCCAGGGCTGGAAAAAAGTCGTGTGTGAGCCGCGAGGTTGAGAAAACACTGCCTCGTCAGCGCTCGCGTTATAACATAAGCCCTGAAAAGTACAGGTAGGGAGAACAGATTCTTAATTTTAAAGTGTGTTTATTAATGCAGTGACTCACTCATTCATCCATCTGTCCATCTCTCCGTCTTACACTCAGGGTTATTGTGTGCCACGCGCTGTGCTTTCTGGGTGCTGGCAATAAATAACGATGAACCCGGTGCTTGTTCTTAAGAAGCTCGTAGTCTAGCGGAGAATTCTGACAGTAAATACCGTGCTTTCGTTACAATCAGGGTCAGTTGTAGGGAGGTAAAGTACTGCTGCTGAATAACGAGGCATCTATTTGATTGGGGGCTCAGGTCTCTGAAGAAGTTACACTTGAGCCACCTCCTGAAGCAGGAAGAGTGTTCCAAGCAGAGGAACAGCTTATACAAAGGCCCTGAGGTTGGCAGGTGCTTGGAGAGTTCTGAGAAGCAAAAGGAGGACATAGAGAAAAAGAGGGAGGGGAAGCAAGGTGAGATAAGGCTCTGGAGGTTTGAGGGAGCACATTATTTAGGACCTCGAAGGCCATAGTAAGAAAGTAGGATTTTATTCTAAGTGCTTGGGCAACCACTGGGTGGGGGTGGGGGGGCATCCTTTAAGTACGGAAGTTGCTTGACCTACTCTGTGTTGGAAACCCTGGTGGTGTAGTGGTTAAATGCAACAGCTGCTAACTAAAAAGTCAGCAGTTCGAATCCACCAGGCGCTCCTTGGAAACTCTATGGGGCAGTTCTACTCTGTTCTCTAGGGCCAGTATGAGCCTGAATCGACTCGACGGCAATGGGTTTGGGTTTTTTTTGGCTTTGCACGGAGGATAGACAAGAGGATGCAGAGGGGCAAGAGGGGATACAGGGAGACCTATTAGGAGGCCTTATTAACTGCCCTCCAGGCTGGAGGATGGTGGACTAGATGAAAGGGGGCCATGTGGGTATAGAGATGTGAACAGACTCAAGAAATAACTAGAAGATCAAATCTAGAGGTTGATGGATTGAATGTGGGGGCAGAGGGACATTAGGATGAAGTCATTCATTTATTTATTGAACAATTATTTATGGGATTCCCTCTGGGTCGCAGGCACTTTTCTCGAGAGGTAGACCGAGTTAAAATCCTAGCCCTGTCATTTACTAGCTGTTTGGTCTTAGAAAAGTTATTTAACCTTTCTGTGACTTGATTGAGAGTCCCTGAGTAGCGCAAATCGTTGGTGGTTTGAACCTACCCAGAGGGGCCTCAGAAGAGAGGCCTGGCAATCTGCCTCTGAAAGGTCACAGCCTTGAAAAGTCTATGGAGAGCAGTTCTATAACACATGGGGGTTATCAGTCATGAGTTAGAATCAACTCGATGGTAACTGGCTTGGTTCTTTTTAATTTTTTTAGTTCTCAGTGTATTCATCTGTAAAATCAGAACCCTAATAACACCCAAGAGAATTGTTTTAAGGGTTAAATGGGATAATATCTATAAGACACTCAAGAGCAATTCCTGGTACATAGTAAACCCTACACAAATGATAGCTAGTAGTGTTGTTGTTGTAGCCACTGGGGATACAGCTGTGAAAAAGACCAATGATTCTCATAAAACTTATATTTGTGTGTGTGTGTGTGTGTGTGTAGGATGTAAACAAATGAGAAAATAAAGAATTATCAGATAGTCTCAGATGGTAGGCAGGAAATTAGAACCGGGTGATGTGCTAGAGCAATAGATCTCAAACTTGTCTCTCATTGAGATAACCTAGAGATTGTTTTAAAAACTCCACAGTCCAGGCTGCACCCCAGACCGATGAAATCACAATCTCTAAGGTGAGACCCAGCCATCAGTATTTTTTGAAGGTAGGTAATTCCGTAGTGCAGACAAGTTTGAGAACAACTGTGGTAGAGAGAAAAAGGAGGGTTCTTTCAAGGAGGTGGTCAGGGAGGGCTCCTCTGAGCAGGTGACATTTGAGCAGAGCCTGAAGAGTGAAGAAGGAGCCATCATTAGAAAGTCAAGAGGAAAATCCTTTGGGCAGGTGTCTGGCCTGGGTGCCTGCATAGCCTGGAGGTGCTCTTGCCCGAAGTGGGGAAAAGTGAGGCAGGGATGGGCTTGGGTTGGTGGTTCCAAGAGAATGAGTGAGTGAGTGAGTGATGATGGCTGAGCGAAGACCCTCTTCCCATCCAGAGGTCAGCAGCTAGAGCAGCGGGACCGCATTGTGTTCCTGGTGGTGTATGCCTGCTGGAAGATTACCCTATTGACTCATCAAGAACTCACTGTCGCTGCTGTGCGGCACCAGTGGCTACATCCTCGTGTCTGCCAAAAACACCTGTGGCATCACCACGGCCACCTACCGCATTCTACTGCCACCTGTAGCTGGGCAGCCCTCAGCAGACATCCTGCCTTTCACCAAGACTTCCCATCCCCCCACCCACACCTACCTCTGGAGAGAAGCAGGCAAGTGCTATTCACTGGCCAAACACAGGTGAGTCAGAGTCACACAGCAAGACTGAATCATGGTGGGCCCCAAACCAAGCCCCTGTCTCTGCCCAGGGCTGTTTTCAGGAGGCCTTCCTGTCCCTGGCCCCTGACCCCTTGCTTCTGGCCCTGGTGGGTAGATCTGGTTCTCCAGTGGATGCAGGTATGGGTGGATGGGGGATGGGCACCACACTGGACAAGGAAATGTGTGTGAAGACAACAAAAGCAGTAGAAATGCACCAGTTTGGGTTTTGTGATTACTCATCATGGCTGGACTGGCATTTCCTTTGATAGTGGCTTCAGGGAAAAGTCAATTCAGTAAATACATCCTGGGAGAATGATTGGGGACAAGGTCTCCTGTGAGGCCATTCCACATACAGCTAAGTAAGCAGTGGGCCCTTGCCAACCACTGGCTGGGGACGGGTCACCTCTCTGGGGCTGGTGTTTGGAGGTAGGAACTTGGAGATGGACTCTCGGGGCTAGAAACTTGAGGCAAGTACTTGGGCTAGGTTCTGGAGCTGGGTTATGTGGCTGAGTACTTGGACTGGGTTACTTGGGGCTGGGTGCTTGGGCCTGCTTCTTTGACTAACCAAGGCTCCATTTCTTTAGTGGCCTTATACAGATGAGCCTGCCTGCCCCTAACCTGACTCTCCTCTCTATGGCTTCACAGTGCGTGGGAAAGATGTGACCCTGCCTGTCTGAGCTGTCTGTTTCATGGAGACACCAGAGGGAAGGGAAAGAGAAGGCTCCTTTTGGTCTCTCCATCAGGCCTTCCTGAGTGCTAACCCCCCCCAAGCTAGGAAGCCCGAGCTCCCCAATCCTCTGCCCCTTTCCCCAAGCCATCTGCTTAAAGGAAGTGGCTTCCCAGTTCCTCAGAGGAAGCCACAAGCATCCTCTGCCTCACCTCCTACCAGCTGCTATTGACCCAGGCCCTCTATTGGCCCAGGTCCTTTTCCAGACTGGACCTAGGAATACTCTGTTCCCAGCTCCATCCTCTGCTGCTCAGCCAAGAAAAGGTGTATATGGAGTCCTTCTCATTTCCTTTAAACCCCTGTGGCTCAGGCTGTGGGTAAGATCTGATCACAGAGGCCCTCGAGTGCCATGCTCAGGAGCTTGGTGATCCCAGAGCTGTAGTACTGAGTATCTGGAAGGGAGAGGAGAGAACAGACCTTGCATGGATCCCCAGGATGGACCCCTCCTGAGAGCTCCTGGAGTGTCTGCTGCAGAGCAGAGGTGGTGTCTGATTCATCTCAGCCTCTGGAGTCAATCCTGGGGCCTGCCCCAGGGAGCGGGCTGCTGGTAATTATGGAGGGGCTCTTGAATGGGAAGATTCCAGGATGAAGCTGTACTGCCACCAGGTGACCACACTTGTATGTAGCATTAAGGGATGTGGGAGCCACTGCAGGGAAGGGATGTGAGTGGAGTTTCAAGGGTATGAGTGGAGAAGCCCTTAAAGAATAAGGAAAATCTCTAGATAAATGGAAGATGCTTATTAAAGAGAAACAAAAAACCAAACCCAGTACTGTCAAGTCGATTCGGACTCATAGCAACTCTATAGGGCAGAGTAGAACTGCCTGATAGAGTTTCCAAGGAGTGCCTGGCGGATTTGAACTGCCACCTCTTGGTTAGCAGCTGTAGCACTTAAGCACTACACCACAGGGTTTCCCACTTAAAAAGAAAGGTACTCCTCAAATGAACATTTGGGAAATACATTCTGGGTCTGTGTGAGAATCCAACTTCTCCCCTGCCCCATTTTACAGATGAAGAAACTGAGGTCCAGAGATGATGACAGAGGATCTCAACATTTTACAGCGAGTCAGCCACAGAGATGGGATCTATTTCTGGACTTGTCCTAGGGTATAGTCCCAGAATGTGGAGCCACCAGCCTAGTTTCTAGCCACCCTTATTTGTGACCAAACATGGCATCTCCCAGTGTCGTTACCCACCTTAATCACCAAACTTGGCACCACAGTGTGGCTTTTGGCTGCTTCCAAAAATAAAATCCACCCTCAGAGGGCTGGGATCTGACACAGCTGAGGGGATTCAGAAGCCTGCACTCCAAGCTCAGCAGTCGTCTTAGAGCAGGAAGGGCCCAGAGGCTACGATGCCCTCTCCTCGTTTTACAAATGAGAAAACTGGACTCTGAGAGGGCGACCAGCTTTCCCCAGGTGACCCAACGTTGGACTCAGCTATGTGTCTCTGAAAGTCCATGGAGTACCTGTTGGCATTAGTTCTGTTCGGTGACCATCATCCTGCCTCATGCTTTGTGAATGGGATGATGTGGTCTGTGCAGGCTGACAAGGGTGGGTGGAAGGAGATGGAAGGTAAGGAGGTATGACAAGGAGGGAGCAGGGAGATCATGGATATTTGGGCAGTCTCCTGTGTTGTGCACTGAGAGTTCCAAGTGGGTGGGAACTGGATCTCTTCCACTGCACAGTGCCTGGCACAGACCAGTGCCCAGTAAATGGCTGCAGAAAGAAGACAAAGAGTTATCCTGCACAGGTCCAAAGGGAGGCCACACCTCTGTGGGAGGTCCCGTCTCCCCTCCAGGGACTGGTCCTTTCCGGTATCATTCATCCTGAGAATTGCGGAGGCCTCAGATCTCAAACCCTGGGGGCATAGCTGCCCACCTCTTGATGCCCCTCAAGGGAATCAGATGCCAGGGTGTATGCTCCTGTGTTGTTAGCTGCTGTCAAGTCAATTCTGACTCATGGCAATCCCATATGTGCAGAGCAGAACTGCTCCGTACGGTTTTCAAGGCTGTGACCTTTTGGAAGCAGATCACCAGGCCTGTCTTCTGAGGAAACTCTGGGTGGGTTCAAACCATGAACCTTTTGGCTAATAGTTGAGCGCATAACTGTTTGCACTACCCAGGGACTCCATACTTCTGGGTGGGGGCCCTAATTTGGTGTCCACCCTTTGGAGATAGGCCAGGAAGAACAGGGCCTTTGAGCCCCAGAGAGCAAGGCCTGGCTCCAAAGTTGAATTATCGAATTCTTGCATGTTATTTGGCTATTTTCTCTTTACTTTATGCAAGTCCTTAATAATAACAACTAACATTGAATTATTGAATGCTTACTATGTGCCAGGCAGGCAGCATGCTAAACCCTTTTCATTCATTATCTAATCTCATAACAACAACGCTAGGCAGTAGGTACTATTATTATCTCAGTTTACAGAGGAGGAAACCGAGTCACAGAGAGATGAAGAAAAAGCTTCCCTAAGGGCACATAGCTAGGAGGTGACAGAGAAGGACACGAACCCAGGTCTGTGGGATTCCAGAGAATTCTTGACTGTTATGCTCCACTGCCTTATCTGAGAATCCCAGCCTTGTCTGTGCTAAAGAACATTAAGAAAAGGGTTAGGAGCCTGTGTCTGCTTGGGCCACAGTGTTAAAGGGGATGCATGGCCTCCTCTTCCCCATAGGCCTGCTCAATACGGACATCGGTATCATGGGGGTGGGGGCCAAGGAAAGGGTCTGGGAACAGGAGATCCAGCCCCCACTTTCCATGAGGATTGGGGAGGGACAGATGGATGGGAGTGGAGGAGACTGGCCTCAGGCTGAATTCTCACATATATTGAGCCCCTACTGTGTGCCAGGCATGTACCCAGAACTGGGAATGAGATTAATTAGACACAGTGCCCCCCCTGAAGGAGCTGGGAGACACACACTTATGTCCCTGGATGTTAACCTTCCAGACAGAGGTGAAATTAACAGGTCTCAGTGGGGTGGGATGTTTGAGACCCACCTCCTTCTGAGGACAGAAGCCCACTATACCTGCCCCTCTGTGAATGGCCCTGGCCGAGGCAGGACTTTGCTTGGGCTTGAATGGTGAGTGAGCATCATGTCAGGGGGTTCAGCCCCAGCTTCTGCTCTTGGACACAAGCTGCGGAGATAGGGTTTGGGGTACAGACAGTGCCCCCACCAACTCTGCTACAAACAGAACTTCTCTGGGGCCCTGGGACAAGCCAGCTGTGGCAAACATTGGAACTGGGGCTCGAGCAACCAGAATGGGGCCCACCCCACCCACACATGCACAAACACTTAACTGCAAAAGAATTTCTGGATTATAAGAGGGGCTGGGTGGGGGAGGCCTGAGGGGCAGCTGCCTTGGAAGTGCTCCTCACTGTTTTTCTCCATTGTGGGGAGGAGGGCTCCAAGCCTCTTGATGTTATAGCCCTTTTGTGAGCAGCTTTTGTGGTTCACACGCGGTCACTTGTCTGGGGTGCAGGTCTTCCCAGGAGGGCTGGGCTAGCATTGAGGAAGGTGTGCCCACTCACAGACAGTCCCACCTCTCTCCACCAGTGCTGGAACCGGCCCTCCCCTTCAGTGCCATTTGATTTCCAGGCCTTCCTCTTTGCCTTTCCCCTGGACAGGCCTCCCAAAGTTCAAATGTCCCTGACAGGGCCAGGGCTGTCCTTCCCTTCCCATCCAGAAGGCCTATGCACTTCATGTGCAAACCGTCACCCTGTCCCCAGAGCTCTGTTACATACCCCTTCCCCAGGGCAAGGGGGCTGGCCTTGTATTCTCTATCTGAGGGAGACCACTCTAGTTCCTCTTCAGGGAATGGAGATCTGGCCTCTGCATCTCTGCCTAATCAGAGCAGCAGCTGGAAGCTTTTCTCACTGAGAACAAACTGAGCTCTGGCTCCCCATGCACCCTGAATAGGGATGTCTGAGTTGGGTTTGGAAGGATAGAAGGGAGTGTTTTAGGTAGGTGAGTTTCAGAAGGACATTCCCGACAGAGACAGCAGCATGTGCTAAGACTCAGAGACAATATCAGCTGGTTGTGTTCCAGTAGCTGAGGATGGCTTTAGGGGAAAATGAGGGTGTGGGGGTATGGATGAGGCCGGCAAGAGCCAGATCTTGTTGGATCTTCTCATAGCAAGGGGATTCACAGAAAGACAAAGTGTTTTCTAAGAGGAGTTTATTTTGTTTTCTCATCTAGGTCATTGAGGAGACTGACAAGAAAGCTCTGAACTCCAACTGGAAGAGGGAGGGCAAGGAGGAAGGAGGGAGTCCTGGGAGCTGCTGCTACTCCTCATCATCCCCTTCTTCCTTCCCACTGGCAAGGGTCTTATGGGCCACGTAGCCCAGACCGGCACCAACCTTGGCCATGACGGCACTGCCGCCACCGGTAGCCCCTGTGAAGCAAGCACAGAAGGGTCACTGGTTTCTGGGAATCCAAATGTCTGGAAATCACTGGTTGAGCCCAAAAAGGCCTTGAGGGGGAAGGCAACGGCTGCGAAGTGAATCTTATTTCCCGCTTACTTGCCTCTCAAATCAGAAATGTGTTTCAGAGAAGAAAAAGACACAACTAATGGCTCAGTCTGTGGAGCTGTACCTCATGTCTGCGAGGAACACACTGTGTTACTAGTAACGCTAATGACAGCCACCTTGTGGAGACCTCACTGTGTGGGTGCTGGGAGGTTCACAAACAAGAAGTCCTTCATCCTTGCTGCAGCCCTGGGACCTATGAGAGGACAACCATCTTATAGCCAACTGGAGAGTGTTCCTAGCCCTGTCTGCTCCCTTCACCCCGTCACTGCAGGGTGTGGTCTGGCCAGGGCCTTCCCCCTGCCCCCTCTGAGAAGGCTCCATGCTGCCCAACTGGTTCACTGGGCTTTTGCCATCCATAACTGAGAGAGAGATGGAGAGTTCAGGGAGCCAGAGGGGGAGTTTGTCAGGGGTGGTTTTTCTCCAGGATTTTAGAGGCCTCAGAAAGAGAGGGAGAGGAGAGGAAATGAGAGATAAGGGAAGGAGGAAGGAAAGGGGAAGGGAGGAGGGAGGGAGGAAAAGAGAAAGGGGAGGGAGGCAAAGGGGGAGAAAGAGGGAAGGAGGAAGAAGGGGGGAGGGGGATGGGGAGGGAAGAATGGGGGAAGGGAAAGGGGAGGTAGGAGGAAAGGGAAGGGGTGGGAGGAGGAGAAGGAGGAAGGTCAGAGGGAGGGGGAGAGACAGAAGTTTTGTATCTTCCTTTTCCATGGTATTCAAGAAACTCAAGTTAAGACCAGGGGTGGTGTGAGATTGATTTGGGTTGTTCGATCGTGTTTCTTTGCCACTATGACTCTCTGAAATCGAGCATGCTAAATGCTAAAGGGGGATGATTTTCCTGGTTTCCAGATGAGGGAACTGAGGTTTGTGGTGGCTTGGCCAAAGCATCAGTGGGGCACCAGGCCTCAGAGGCTAAAAGTGAAGCTTCTGGAATCAGACTAAGTTTGAATTCTGGCCCTGGTACTAACTAGCTGTGAGAACCTGAGTAAATTACTTAAGCCCTCGGTGCCTCTGTTTTCCCACCTGTATGTTGGGGATAATAAGAGTGCCCACCTCACAGGGCTGAATTAGCCAGAGAAAAGGGCTCAGAATAGTACAGAGGACCAGGTGGCCCTGGTGCCGCCGTCTAAGGGCCTGTGCCCCCACTCACCGAGGCTCTGGAGAGTGGCCACCAGGCCTCCAGCAGGCACACCGCCACCGTTCAGCACCGCAGACCAGCTCATCATCCAGGCGGCCATGGAGTTGGCGGCGATGCCGGCACTGGTGAAGCCCAGCACCGGCAACCCCGCGGCCATGAGCCCTGGAGAGAGAGGAGGGGTGAGCGCCCCCGCAGCAGGGTCTCGCCCCACCTGCCCACTCGCGCCCCCAGACGCACCTCCTCCGACCACCATGTAGGGCAGGGCATCCCAGAACCCAGAGCCGCTGTCCTTTGACCTGTCATCGGAGCTCTTGCCTGTTGGGAGAGCGGACAAAGAGGAGTGAAGTGGGGAGGAGGCCACGCACTGTGTCCCGCGCTAAGATCACTCCCAGAGCTGGAAGCCGCCACCCTCCCGTAAAGGAGAGCGGCATAGAAGGGGAGGGACTTTACTCCAAGCACCGTGCCTGGTATGTAGCTGGCATTGACAACATTTCGGAGGAATGGAGAAATTGACAGAGTAGGAATTCGAACCTGTGACGCTGGCTATAGCAACATTGTGCTGTCCATTGTAACAGCTTCTCGCTTTCAGAGGCACACCAGAGATCCTGAAACTGTGCTCAAACCTCCCTCTCCTTCTTTATCCCACAGAGACTCCCTCCTCCTTCCTACCCACCCCACTGACACCGCCCCCCAGGGCAGAGTTCTTACCTGCCTCCACTCCTAGGCAGGTGAAGAGTAGCAGGTAGCACAGAACGAGCGATACCGCCTTCTGCCGCATGGTGGCGCCGCGCACTGGCTTTGTTGCAGGCCCTGGAGTGCGGGAGAAAGGGAGGGGAAGGACCACAGGCCGTCGGATGGAGCCCAGGACCCTCTCCGGACCTTGGGTTTTCGGATTCCTCACAGCAACAATGGGAGTGAGGTTTCTGCCTCACGGGGTGGTTAAGAGAATTTAATGAATGAATGTTCTGGTATGGTGCCTGCACATGGTGAGCCTTCATTACAGTTACCACTGTTCTTGGTTTTGTCATTACTTGGACAGGGTACTATAGTAATTCCCTTCTCTTGGTCTGTTTATTCTTCAAATGGCGGTATTAATCGAGCCTCCTTCAGAGGGTGGTTGTTATTTAGAAACTCTTCACCGTATATCCCTAACACTTAGAACAGGGCGTGGCACTAAAAAAAAAAAAAAAACTCATTGCAGTCGAGTGAATTCAGACACATAGTGACCCTACAGGGCAGAGTAGAATTGTCCCACAGAGCTTCCAAGGCTGTAATCTTTACAACAGCCGAATGCCACATCTTTCCTCTCGCACAGCGGCTGGTGGGTTTTGAAAGGGCGACCTTTCGGTTAGCAGCAGAGTACTTAACCACTGCGTCACCAGGGCTCCTTACCGGGAACAGAGAATGTGTTAAAAAAAAAAAAAATGGTTGTTGATTAACTTATTTTTAGAATCCGTTAAGTACCTACAGGTACCAAGCACTGGCCTCACATCAACTTCATTTTTCAGATGAAGAAAGAATAACAGAGCAGTAAAGGAGATTGCCCAAGGTCACACAGCAATAATAATAATAAAAATGGCCCTCCCATGTACTGAGCAATTACCAGTACTCAGCCCTTTATGGCATAAGGTCACTTATACCCATAACAACTCCATGAGGTAGGTGCCATTGTTATCAATCCCTGTGATAGCTAAGGAAACTGAGCTCATAAAGGTTAAGTAATACCCCCAAGACTGCTCCGCCCACACTTTTAACAGTCACTCCAGTTAGCTTCATCTATCTTCAAAGATGACCTTCCTGTTACCTTGTCTACTACAATAACGGTTTCAGAAATTGTCCAGTCCTCTGGGAGGTAAGGTAGTTTGATCTCCATTTTACATGTCAGGTAACTAAGGCCCAAAGAGGTGAAGTGACAGGGTTGAGACCACAGAGAGCTGACCTAGCACCAATAAGCTAGGTCTCATGCATTCTGAGACTGCCCTAAAAGCCCCAACCCATCCCCTCAGACCAGTCCCAGCCTAGTGCACTAAAAGGGACCCAGGGAGGTAGCCTGGCAGAGGGTAGCAGCTTGGCATCCCCACCCCATAGCTCCTGGGTTTACCTTGGAAAAGGGAAGAAAGAATCTTCCTGTCCAGGATCTGCTGATGGATGGAGCAGTGGCGAGGAAAAGGCTGTCGGGCTGAAGGCTGGCTTTTTATAATCGATTTGGCTACCCTCCACCCTGCCCCAGGCAGCCAATCGCTGTCAGAGTTTCCATTTCCTGCACTCCTCCTAGTTTCCTTTTCCTGGTCTTCTTCAACTCTGTGCACCGGCAGCATCTGTGCGCTGCCTGCTGGAAGAAAGATGTAATTCAAGCTGGGAAGAAGGGGAGGGACTTTTCCAAAGCAGGCCACACTGTGGTGGAGTCAGTCCATGGCCCTAGTCAGCTTAGTGAAGCCCAACCATCAGTTCCTCCCAGGGCACAGAGGCTTTGCAGGATTCAGTTCAATTAATAATAATATCTGCTATTTATTGAGGACGTGCTGCATGCCAGGACTTGGGCAAAGTGCTCTATGTACATTGTCTGTCTCCAATCCCACAGCAGCCTTGTGAAGTACCATTTACTGTTTAGAATCCCCATTTTGCAGTTGAGGAGATTAAAGCTTTAGAAATGTAGTCATTCTATTCCATTGTTCCCCCCGGATGGCTGCTTTTGGTTATAGGCTTATGATAAGAGTAGTGAACCCCATGCTCATGAGGCCATTGTCACATATCCTTTGCTATAACATGGGTCTTCTGGCCCTAGGTATGTGTCAGAATCAGCTTGAAGGCAATGGTTTTTTTTTGGCCCTAGGTGGTAGATTGATCATTGTTTAAGCCTTTGGGTAGTGATGCTTGCAGAGGCACCATGGGTAAGAAGTGCAACCTGTATTTGGAGTACATAGCAATTCCAGTAAGGATGACTCATTGCCTTTTCAAGTGGAAGGGGTCTGTTGTAATTAACCTGCCACCAGGGGGTTGACTGTTCTACCTGAGTAATATTACTGTGTTGCTGCCTTCTGCTGGCAGATTGGCTATTTGTTGGTTGTTGCTAGGTCAGCCTTGTAGAGGGAGCCGAAGTTGTTGACCCATTCATAGACTTCATTCTTGCCACCATGGCCACTCATTTATGGGTCAATTGCAAAGCGATATTATTGTTTTTGTGTGCTATCAAGTCGATTCCAACTCACAGTAACCCTGTAGGACAGAGTAGAACTGCCCCATAGGGTTTCCTAGGCTGTAAATCTTAACAGGAGCAGATAACCAGGTTTTTTCTCTCGCAGAGTGGCTGGTTGAAACTGTTGAGTTTTTGGTTAGCAGCAGAGCCCTTAACCATTTCGCCACCAGGGCTCCTTAGCAAAGCAATTGTTGCTAGGTGCCTTGGAGTTGATTCTGACTCATAGCTATCTTATGTGCAACAGAACGAAATACTGCCTGGTCCTGTGCCATCCACATGATTGTTGCTATTCTTGAGCCCATTGTTGCAGCCACTATGTCAGCCCATCTGGTTGAGGGTCTTCCTCTTTTTCACTGACCCTCTACTTAGACAAGCATGACATCCTTCTCCAGGGACTGATCCCTCCTGATAACATGTCCAAAGTATGTGAGACAAAATCTCGCCATCCTCGCGTCTAATGAGCATTCTGGCTTTACTTCCTCCAAGTCAGATCTGTATGTTCTTCTGGCAATCCATGGTATATTCAACATTCTTGGCCAACACCATAGTTCAAAGGCAGCAATTCTTCTTTGGTCTTCCTTGTTCATTGCCCAGCTTTCACAGGCCTATGAGGCGACTGAGAACACCATGGCTTGGGTTACCAAAAACCAAACCAAACACAGTGCCGTCGAGTTGATTCCGACTCATGGCAACCCTATAGGGCAAAGTAGAACTGCCCTATAGAGTTTCCAAGGAGCGCCTGGTGGATTTGAACTGCCGACCCTTTGGTTAGTAGGCGTAGCACTTAACCACTATGCCACCAGTGAGTGTTTCCTGGCTTGGGTTAGGTGTACCTTAGTCCTTGAAGTGACATCTTTGCTTTTTAACACTTTGAAGCAGCAGATTTGCCCAGCGTAATGTATAATTTGATTTCTTGACTGCTGCTTCCATGGGCTTTGATTGTGGATCCAAGTAAAATATAATTCTTGACAACTTCAGTCTTTTCTCCATTTATCATGATGTTGCTTTTTGGTTCAGTTGTGAGGATTTTTGTTTTCTTTTTGCTGAGGTTTAATCCATACTGAAGGCTATAGCCTTTGATCTTTATCGGTAAGTTCTTCGAGTCCTCTTCACTTTCAGCAAGCAAGGTTGGCTAAATTTAGAGGCTGGCTGACATCCACAGGATGTGACATCCTGACCGTCCTCTTGTAGAGCCTGATTTACAGTGGATGGTCTCCAGTGAGCATTAATGTGAAACACAAAGATCAGCATGCTTTGTGCCCACTCCTACACCCATTGCCATTGAATCAATTGACTCATTGAGACCTTCTAGGAAGAGGAGAACTTCCCCATAGGATTTCCAAGGCTGTAGTCCTTATGAAAGCAGGCCGTCACATTTTTCTTGCACAGAGCGGCTGGTGGGTTTGAACCACTGACCTTTAGGTTAACAGCTGAGTGCTTAACTACTGTGCCACCAGGGCTCTCTCCAACTCACCCATATGTCTGTTCCCCAGACCTGCTTATCCTTGAGCTTCCAATTTTGTTCTTTCACCCTCTTGACCAACTAGCCAAACCATTTATTAAAAATCAGTGTATAGCCATACCCGAGTCCATTGCTTCCTCCATACAAATGGGATGACAATGTATACTGCTCACAGTTGTGCCTCCTGGGAGGATCATCCCTGTTCTTCAGGGCTACCTCCAACTGGGGCTGTAATAGAGTGGTCCATTTCTAGCTAGTACCAAAATATCATACTGAACTAGTATTCAACAATCTGTGAATTGGGTCTGACTCCTTTCCTCCTTTTACCAGTTGGTTGCAGGGATCCTTTCCTAAGGCCATAGGTGTGAGTCAAAGGAGAGGTGTCTGTATCAATCATCTAGTGCTGCTATAACAGAAATACCACAAGTAGATGGCTTTAACAAAGAGAAGTTTATTTCCTCACAGTAAAGTAAGCTAAAAGCCCAAATTCAGAGCATCGGCTCCAGGGGAAGGCTTTCTATCTCTGTTGGCTCTGGAGGACGGTCCTGGTCCTCAATCCTTCCTTGCTCGAGGAGCTTCTCAGGCACAGGAAGAACCCTGGGTTCAAAGGATGTGCTCTGCACCTGGTGCTGCTTTCTTGGTGGTATGAGGTCCCCAACTCTCTGCTTGCTTCTCTTTCTTATCTTAAGAGATAAAAGGTGGTGCAGGCCACACCCCAGGGAAATTCCCTTTACATTGGATCAGAGAGGCGACTGACCTGAGTAAGGGTGGAGTTTCAATCCCACCCTAATCCTTTTAAGGTTAAATTACAGTCACAAAATGGAGGACAACCACACAATACTAGGAATCGTGGCCTAACCAAGTTGATATACACATTTTTGGGGGGACATAAGTCAATCCATGATAGTGTCAGATCAACAGAGTCAGAGGCCATGGGAGCCTGGCTGCCTGTTCATTTAATTGACTCATGTCTTCTGGACCCTTTTGAGTCCAGCCCTGAATGTACCACTTCTATCATAGATTGGATTGCTACTGTGCCTGTCTGCTAATATCCAGCTTGGTGTCCAGTGGTGAGATGCTTAGTCACTACTGGTGCCCAGTGACATATCAGGACCTTTCCTTCAAATGAACCATGGTGAGCATGGCCTTATTCCAAAATCCTAGAGGTCCTCATTGCAACTCTCTTATTTCAGCTTTCAGAGACTCACTACAGCATCTTTACCCACCACAGATACGTCCAGTTACATTGTACCTGCTGGATCATTTAATCCAAAGTGGTAGTATAGCTTGTTTTGTGGTCTAAACCTCCTGTATAGCCCTCTCTTGCTCTAGACCCAACTCACAATTGGCAGCTGTCCAGACCCAGTAAAGGATTGGAGATATATTTCCAAATGTGTATATTCTGTCTCCAAAATCCAAAGAGGCCCACCGAGTACTGTTTCTCTTTCTAAGTCATACCATATAAGAGGTGAGATGGCTTGTCCTGGCATGCCCCAAACCACTGAACTCCTAAAAATGTTACCAAGGTGGCAGAACCCTGAACTCTCATGCAGTTTCCATCTATTCTCTGGTAAACATGGTGCTTATCATTTCCTGTTGTTGTTGTTTGTCTTTGAGTTGATTTCGACTCATAGTGATCCTATATGCCTCAGTAGAACGGCCCCATAGTGTTTCCTAGGCTGTAATCTTTTTTTGATCTCTTCCTCCAAATTCGATTTTTAAAAAAATTTTTTTCTTGTGCTTTAAATGAAGGTTTACAGAGCACACTAGTTTCTCATTAAACAATATGTATACTGTTTTGTGACGTTGGTTGTCAACCCCACAATATGTCAGCACTCTTCCCTTCTCGACCTTGGGTTCCCCATTACTAGCTTTCCTATCCCCTCCTGGCTTCTAGTCCTTGTGCCTGGGCAGGAGCGTCCATTTAGTCTCGTTTTGTTTTATGGGCCTGTCTAATCTTTGGCTGAAACGTGAACCTCACAAGTGACTTTATTACTGAGCCATAAGGATGTCCAGGGGGCCATAATCTCAGGGTTTCTCTACTCTCTGTCAGGCCAGTAAGCCTGTTCTTTTTTTGTGTGTGTGTGTGCATTAGTATTTTTTACTACATTTTTCTCCAGCTCTTTCTGGGATCCTCTGTTGCGATCCCTGTCAGAGCAGTCGGAGGTGGTACCTAGGCTCTAGATTGCCCAGCCTTTTCTCCTGCAGAGCCTCTGGGTTGATTTCAACCACCAGTTTTCTGGTTAGCAGCTGAGCACTTAACCATTGCGCCACCAGGACTCCTTTATTACTTCCTGTTTGTGTCCAATTAGTATGATGTCATCAATATAGTGGGTCAACATAATGTTCAGTGGAATTTCAAAGCCATCAAGTCCTTTTAGACTACATTACAACAGAGAGCTGGAATGTTTAACAAATCCACAAGGAGAGAAAGGGAAGGTGCTAAAAGCAAACTGCCTTTGATCATCTCTTCTGATGGGTATTGCAAAGAGAGCATTTGTCAAATCAATAGCCATACGCCAAGTGCCGGTAAAGATACCACACCAGTAGAGTAGCTCTGGTTGGGGCTATCACGTGGGTAAGTTTACAGTAGTTCATCCATCATCCACCATGATGCATCTGTTTTCCCAGAGGCCAGATAGGTGAATTGAATGGGCATATGATGAGGAACACAACTTGAACCAAAATATTAAATCAGAAATAAATTTTCCACTTGGCTCTTCCTGTCATAGTAGCCTTCACTCCACAGGTCATGGAACCAATGAGAGGATTCTGTCAGCTTCTATGGAACCTATTGGACTTGGACTAAACTCCATTAATCAGCAGGCCTCCTTTAGCCTCTCCTCTAACTAGAAAACTGTGATGGAGTTTTTTTGTCTCATAATTTCCATGTCATTTCAGACTCTATATCTTTAACAGTCTTTAAAAATTCTGAATATTTTCCTTTTTTTGAGTGTATAGTTACCCTCACAAATGGCAGTAGATCCCTTTGGGAAAGTATTGGAGGAATATTTACTATACATAATTGTGAAGTCATTGCAGAATCTTTGCTTAATGGGACATGGCCTCTCCTTGGTCAAGAAGTTCTGGTTCTGTGATCTAGAATCTGGATGAAGGACCGTGATTTTCCATTGTGGCAGCTGATAGCAGTTTTCTGTGTACCAGCTCTTGCCTTTTTTTTTCTTTTAATATAAAAATCCAGGATCACCCTGTCAGATATCCATGATCCCATCCTCATAATCGATGAGCCACAGACCCCTGCAGTCAAAGCATCCTCTTTGCAACTCAGGCCTTGCTGCCTATGGCAGTAATTATATTCACTTGCCTTTGAATATATCATCTGCATGACACAGGTTGTTAATGATTTCCCGTTCTTCATCATATAGTCCAGCTTCTCACATTATTTGCTCAGCGTACAGATTGAATAAGTATGGTGAAAGAATACAGCCCTGATGCACACCCTTCCTGACTTTAAAACATGCATCCCCTTGTTCTGTTAGAATAACTGCCTCTTGATTTATGTACAGGTTCCTCATGAGCACAATTGAGTATTCTGGAATTCCCATTCTTCATGATATCATCCATAATTTGTTATGATCCACACAGTCAAATATCTTTGCACAGTCAATAAAATAAAGGTAAACATCTTTTAGCCAGGGTCCATCTGTCATCAGCAACTACATCCCTTGTTCTATGTTCTCTCTTTTGAATCCTGCTTGAATTTCTGGCAGTTGCCTGTTGATGTACTACTGCAACCACTATTGAATGATCTTCAGCAAAATTTTACTTACATGTGATATTAATGATATTGTTTGGTAATTTCCTCATTTGGTTGGATCACCTTTCTTTGGAATAGGTGTAAATATGGATCTCTTCCAGTCAGTTGGCCAGGTAGCTGTCCTCTGGATTTCTTGGGATAGATGAGTGACCACGTCCAGTGGTGCATTCGTTTGTTGAAACAGCTCAATTGGTGTTCTGTGAATTCTGGAGCTTTTGTTTTCACCAGCGTCTTCGGTGCAGCTTGGACTTCTTCCTTCAGTACCATTGGTTCTTGATCATATGCTGCCTCCTGAAATGATTGAATGTTGGACCATTCTTTTTGGCATAGTGACTCTGTGTATTCCTTCCATCTTTGGATGCTTCCTGCGTTGTTCAGTATTTTGCCCATAGAATCCTTCATTATTGCAACTCGAGGCTTAGATTTTTTCTTCAGTTCTTTCAGCTTCAGAAAAGACTAGTGTGTTCTTCCCTTTTGATTTTCTAACCCCAGGTCTTTGCATATGTCATTATAATACTTTACTTTGTCTTCTCGAGTTGCCCTTTGAACTCTGTTCAGCTTTTTTTACCTGATCATTTCTTCTGTCCACTTCAGCTACTTGATGTTCAAAAGCAACTTTCAAAGTCTCTTCTGACATCTATTTTGGTCTTTCCTGTCTTTTTAATGACCTCTTGCTTTCTTCATGTATGATGTCCTTGATGTTATTCCACAACTTGTCTTGTCTCCCATCATTAGTGTTCAGTGGATCAAATCTATTCTTGAGATGGTCTCTAAATTCAGGCGGGATATACTCAGGGTCCTACTTTGGCTCTCGTGAACTTGTTCTAATTTTCTTCAGCATCAGCTTGAACTTGCATATGAGCAGTTGATGCTCTATTCCTCAGTCAGCCCATGGTCTTGTTCTGACTGATGATATCGAGCTATCCCATCATCTCTTTCCACAGATATAGTCACTTTGATTCTTGTGTATCCCATCCAGGGAGGTCCACATGCATAGTCACTGTTTATGTTGTTGAAAAAGGTATTTGCAATGAAGAAGTTGTTGGTCTTATAAAATTCTATCATTCGATCTCCAGCATTGTTTCTATCACCAAGGCCATATTTTCCAATTACCGATCCTTTTTCTTTGTTTCCAACTTTTGCATTCCAATCACCAGCAATTATCAATATATCCTGATTGCATGTTTGATCAATTTTCAGACTGCAGTAGTTGGTAAAAATCTTCAATTTCTTCATCTTTGACCTTAATGGTTGGTGTGTAAATTTGAATAATAGTCATTCTAACTGGTCTTCCTTGCGTATGGATATTATCCTATCACTGACAACACTGAACTTCAGGATAGATCCTGAATGTTCTTTTTGATGATGAATGCGATGCCATTCTTCTTCAATTTGTCGTTCCTGGAATAGTAGACCATATGATTATCTGATTCAAAATGGCCAATACCAGTCCATTTCAGCTCACTAACGCCTAAGATACCAATGTTTATATGTTCCATTTTATTTTTGACGATTTCCAATTTTCCTTGGTTCATACTTCGTACATTCCATAGATGTTTGCAGCTGTTTATTCTCATTTTGAGTCATGCCACATCAGCAAATGAAGGCCCCGAAAACTTGACTGCATCCGCATAATTGAGGTCAAATCTATTTTGAGGCGGCAGCTCTTCTGTGGTTGTATTTTGAGTGTCTTCCAACCTGAAGAGCTCATCTTTTGGCACTATATCGGACAGTGTTCTCCTGCTGCTCATAAGGTCTTCACTGGCTAACTTTTTTCAGAAATAGACCTCCAGGTCCTTCTTCCTAGTCTGTATTAGTCTGGAAGCTCAGCTGAAACCTGTCTGCCATGGGTGGTGCTGCTGGTGTTTGAATACTGGTGGCATAGCTTCCAGCATCACAGCAACACGCAAACGCCCACAGTACCACAAACTGACAAATGTGTTGGGGGTATGTCTGTATGTATATGTATACACGCACATACACGTATAATAAAACAAGGAAGAAGTACTAAAAACAATTGCTTCTGCAACTAAACGTGGTTGTAGCTGGTATTTAGAGCTACCTTCTTCCGCTACCCATTTCATATTCTCTTTGCCTTCAGCAAACACCTCAATGGGTTGTGGTTCTTTGCCTGGTTACTCAAACCTTCATTCCTGAAGGTTCTGGGCCATTAGTAGTCATGTTAGAATTGGGTTGCTATAGTTTTCCATTAACTTTAATTACAGGGCATGGTAGTACTAAGGGACGTCCTGTGAGATCTCCTGTATTTCAGACATACTCTTCTTTATCTCCACTATGTAATTATCAATTCAATTTCCCCTTGGTAATCAGGATCAGTCACATCAGCCAATACAGTAACTCCGTTCTTTCCTTGTTGATCCAGAGGCATGAGGAGCCTTCCAGTTCAAGGGAATCAGTATTCTGTCTCCTGATGGGAGCATTCCTCTCTTTGAAATTAAGACCTCTAGACTGCAGAGCATGGTCACGGGGACAGGAAGCAAAAATTTTGTGAGTGGCTAACTAGGGGTAATATGAGTGATGCCACTCCGAGTCCCACCCCTTGACTCCTGGACTCATGAATCCTGGTTATTGGAGAAACAACACCTTATATTGGATGCTGGTTTAGAGCATATACAACCTCCTAGAGAACAATGCCCCAACCATGCACGGTATGGCCACCTAACTGGCACCATAATTATGTCTTTAGAAAGCCATTCCATTGTCCTGTCAAGCCAGCTGCTTCAGGATGATGCGGAATGTGGTAATATCAGTGAATTCCATGAGTGTGGGCACATTGGCACACTTCATTTGCTATGAAGTGAGTTATTTGATTCAAGGTAATGCCATATGGGATACCATGACAGTGCATAAGGCATTCTGTAAGTCCACAGATGGTAGTTTTGGCAGAAGAATTGCATGCCGGAAAGGCAAATTCTGTATCCAGAGTAAGTGCCTATCACAGTAAGAACAAAATGATGCCCTTTCCACAATGGAAGCGGTCCAATGTAATCAATCTGCCACCAGGTTGCTAGCTGATTGCCCCTAGGAATGGTGCAGTATCAGGGACTCACTGTTGGTCTCTGCTGCGGCAGATCGGTCACTCGGCAGTGGCTACAGCCAAGTCAGCCTTGGTAAGTGGAAGTCCATGTTTCTGAACCATGCATAACCTCCATCCTTGCCATGGCTGCTTTATTCATGAGCCCACTGGGCAATGATAGGAGTGGCTGGGGAAAGAGACTGACTGGTATTCACAGAAGGCATCATCCTAACCACTTGATTGTTAAAATCCTCCTCTGTTGAGATGACCCTTTGGTGAGCATTCGCATGAGGCACAAACTTCTTTGGCACATTCCAAGATGTCTATCCACATACCTCTTCCCCATACCTCCTTGTCTGCAATTTTCTAATCATGTTCCTTCCAAATCCCCGATCATCCAGCCAAACCATAGTCATGGCTCGTGAATCAGTATACAATCGTGCATCTGGCCATTTCTACCCCTAGGCAAAGTGAACAACCAGGTGCACCGCTCAAAGTCCTGCTGGTTGGAAGGATTTCCCTTCACTACTGTCCCCTTAAGGGAGGTCCCAGAAAGGGGCTGCTATGCTGTCACTGTCCACTTTCAAGTGGTGCCAGCATATTGTGCAGAACCGTCTGTTAACCAGAGTTGAGTTTTCTCTTCCTCAATCAACTGATCATAAGGAACACCCTATGAGGCCATAGGTTCAGACTGGGAGAAAGAAGGTAATGTGACAGGAGTGGAGACCATGGACATTTGGATCACCTCCTCATGTGACTTACTTGTGCTTTCAGGTCCTGCTCAAGCCTGATCTTGTCTATACTACTTCCATTTAATCATGGTGTGCTGCTATGCACATCCAACATTACAACTCTGTGGATCAGAGAACATCAGTTCATGATGGGCAGCTCAGACCACAAGGTGACTTGTGTTCCATGGTTAAGCATTCAGTTTCCACCAAGGCCCAGTAACAAGCCAAAAGCTCTTTCTCAAAAGGAGAGTAGTTGTCTGCAGAGGATAGCAGTGTTTTGCCCTAAAATCCTAAGGATCTGTGCTGCGATTCACCAATGGGAGCCTGCCAAAGATTCCAAACAGCGTCCCTATCTGCCACTGACACTTCAAGCACCATTTGATCAGCTGGGTCATATGGCGCAAATGGCAGAACGGCTTGCACAGCAGCTTGAACCTGTCACAGAGCCTTCTCTTGTTCTGTGACCCACTCAAAACTAGTAACTTTTTGAGTCACTTGATTAATAAGCCAGAGTAAAAAAGTAGCACACCTAAATGAAGAATATGTTGCTCCAAAATCCAAAGAGGCTCACCCTGCATTGTGCCTCCTTTTTAGTTTTAGGAGGGGCCATATGCAACAACTTATCCTTCACTTTAGTAGGAATATCTCAACATGCCCTACACCTCTGGGCTCCCAGAAATTTTACTGAGTTGGAAGGCACCTGAATTTTTGCCAGGTTAATTTCCCACCCTCTAGCATGCAAATACCTTAAATAAGTCTAGAGTAATAGATACTTCTTCCTTACTAGTTCCAATCAGCATAATGTCATCAATGTAATAGACCAGTGTGAAGCCTTGTGAAGGGGAAAGGTGATCGAAGTCCCTGTGAGCTAAATTATGACATAGGGCTGGAAAGTTAATATACTTTTGAGGTAAGACAGTGAAGGTGTATTGTTGGCCTTGACAGCTGAAGGCAAACTGCTTCTGGTGGTCCTTCAAAACAGGTGTGAAGAAAAAGGCATTAGCCAGATCAATAGCTGCATCACAGGTACCAGGAAATACATTGATTTGCTCAAGCAATGAAATCATATCTGGAAAAGCTCAATTGCAGTTGGAGTCACCACCTAGCTAAGTTTTTGACAATTCGTTGTCATTCTCCAAGATCCATCTGTTTTTTGCACAGGCCAAATAGGCAAGTTGAATGGGGATGTAGTGGGAATCCATCCCTGCATCCTTCAAGTCCTTGATGGTGGCAGTAATCTCTGCAATCCCTCAAGGAATGCGGTATTTGTTTTGATTTACTATTTTCCTAGGTAGGGGCATTTCTAATGGCTTCCATTTGGCCTTTCCTACCGTAATAGCCCTTACTCTACATACATGTCAGGCATTCAGTGTGGTGGTTCTGTCAGTTGCTGAGTATGCATATTCTGATTATGCATTCTGGAATTGTGAAAATCACCACAGGTTGGGTTGGGGGATTCACAGGACCTACTGTGAGATGGACATGAGCTAAGACTTGATTAATTACCTGGCCTCCATACACCCCTACTCTGACTGATAGGCCACCCAGAAACATTTTGGGTCTCCTGGAATTAGTGTCATTTCAGAACCAGTGATTCTCATTGGTTTAGCAGTCATGTAATGATGTAATTTGGCAGTTATGTAACAATGCAGTCATCCTCCATTTTGTGATATGATGTGGTCATCCTCCATTTTTGCATAATGCTGATTTTGCATAACAACTTGGTCTTTGAAACCTAACCATGTCGATAAGGGAGGAGAGGGTGTATTTCACTTCTAGGGACACCATGACTAAGTAATCAATGCTATAAGTCCATATCGGTCAGACTATTTTGATTACTGCTTTGACTCGGCTACCTATTACAGTAACCACACCCACCTTGTCTTTGGCAATGAAGTGCCTCTACTTAGTCCCTACCACCTCAGAGTCCAATCAGCCCCAACGTAATTAAAAAAAAAAAAAAAAACAGTTGCCGTCCAGTCATTCTGACTCATAGCAACCCTATAGGACACAGTGGAACTGTCCCATAAGGTTTCCAAGGAGTGGCTGGTGGATTTGAACTGCCATCTTTATGGTTAGTATCTGAGCTCTTAACCACTATGCCACCAGTGCCATTTTAGTTAGGTGTCTTAATTCAGTTCCTACTGTCAAATCTGACTTACATAAACTAGCAATCACAGCAGACTTCAAGGATACTGGGGCTCACTTCACAAATTTGTTCCTCACCATTGCGGTGAAAGGTTTGTCCTCTGAGCACTCCATGTGTGGGTGTGTGGGTCTAACCTGATAAATCTACTGTAACATTCCAATTTCACTAAGCCTTTGGATATCTTCTTCTACAGTATACCAAGGCAAGTCTGGCACTTCAACTTGATTTAGCATAGGTCATTGCTTAATCTATGCTTCAGTGAAACAACCAAATAAACTATTAGATCCTTTTCTAACCTCTGGAGCTGAAACATTGAATTAAGAATCAGTGCTTAGTGGGCCCATATCAATAAACTCAGATGGATGCGACTTTATGTTCCTTGCACCACTATCCCATACTTTAATAGCCATTCATACATATATTCTCCAGGTTTCTGTTCATATATATTAGAAAAATCAAGCAGTTCTTTTAGAGTCTAGCGCACCCCCTCCTGTGTCACACTTTGTACTTTACTTCCCGGGACTCACTAGGACTTAAGCCTAGTTATAGGTCTAGAAGCAAAAATGGGTGGTGGGGGTGGGTCCTGGGTCCGGACATTCAGCAATGCCTCATAATACATCTGCCTCAGGTGATGCCCAGGCAATGCCCTGATTGCTGAACCAGGTGATATCTCAGACAAATGCTCTTCAGACACAGCTAAGTTAATCTCATCAGATGGAGGTCAAAAGGATAATGTTTTTTTGGGGGAGGGAGGCTTAGCAGACAAAGATGGAGTGATCTCTTCAGATCAGAGTAAGAGGCTGTTTCTGTTGGTGGGAGTGATTCAACGGAATTTATGCACTCATTGTCCCCAGCTTCCAGATTATATGTCCGAATATCTCCATCCCAAGTTTCAGGATGCCAGTTCTTTCCAACCACTGCCTTCACTTTAACTTTAGACATCACTAGAGATTGGAAATTCAATTCGTGTTGTAATTCAGCCACTCTTTTGATACGATTCTGGGTTTGGTTTTCAGCAATATCAGCTCTGTTACTACAAAAAAATGAGGCTTTCTTTCAAGGCACAAGTGAGAAATTTCAGGTCTTTTATGCAGTATTTGAGCTGTGACTCTGAAGCCCTGAGCTCATTGCTTTCTTTTGTCACTTTGCCTAGCGAAAGCAGGACCAATCAACCAGCTTCCTAATACTTCTCATTCTGACAAAATTGTAGAGAAGTATCAAATATATAATCACCCAGAGCCTTGTCTCTTGCAAATATCTGTTCCATTGGTGGTGATATTTTGTATATATCCATTGTCACCACACACCATGGATTAGCAATGCTCTCTTTACTGCTGGAGTCAGAGTCACCAGTGCCTTTAAAGCTAGTGAGACTTGAGAACCAATTCAGAAAACTCATTCTTAACAATTTTATTCCTCTAAAACCTGTCTTATTAAGGGTGCTGCTCTAACACATACCGAAAATTTTAAAGCAGTTTTGTAATTTGGTAATGGGTAGAGACTGGAAGAGTTTTAAGGTGCCTTATAGGGTTGTTATGAGTCAGAATCGACTTGACAGCAATGGGTTTGGTTTGTTTGTTTGTCTGGGGGGATAGTAAAAGGGAAACTCTGGTGGCATAGTGGTTAAGAGCTAATCAAAAAGTCGGCAGTTAGAATCCACCAGGTGCTCCTAGGAAACCCCATGGGCCAGTTCTAGTCTGTCCTATAGGGTCACTATGAGTCAGAATTGACTCGATAGCAGTGGTTTTTTTTAATAGTAAAAGTGGAGCGTGCCTTGAAGAGACTGTTGGTAGAATTAATGGACCTGAAAAGCAGTTCTGGCGAGGGCTCAGAAGGAAGTGAGGAGAGTTATAGACAAAGTGTTTATCGTCTTAAAAGAATACATATGGTGCCAGCAACAGAATGTTGCTACAAATGTGAACATTAAATGTGTTTCTGGTAAGGCTTTAAAAAAAAATGATAAACATATGATTGGACAACGGGGGAAGGGTGGTGCTTTTATGCAGTGGCAAAGAACTTTTTGGATTATGTTCAAATGTTTGGTGGAAGGTAGAACTTGTAAGTGATGAACTTGGATATCTAGCTGATGAGATTTCTAAGCGAGATCTTAAAGGGATAAGGAACCCTTTAAGGTCAGTAGTTGGAACACACCAGCTGCACTGTAGGAGAAAGATGTGGCAGTAGGCTTTCCTAAAGATTACAACCTTGGAAACACTATGGGGCAGTTCTACTCTGTCCTCTAGGGTCACCGTGAGTCAGAATAGACTTGATCACATTGTGGTGTTGGCAACCAATGTTACAAAACAATATGTGTATTAATTTTTTAATGAGAAACTAATTTGCTCTGTGAACTTTCATCTAAAGCACAAAAAACAAAGAAGTGAAAAAGATCTTAAAGGGGCCACATGGTTTCTCCTTCTCACTCATAGTAAAATGAGTGAGGAAAGAGATGGACGTAAAATGAACTGTGTTGCATGAAAACAGAACTTAAAGATTTGGAAAATTCTGTTGTACAAACTAAAGACACTTGTCTTAGAATATTCAACAAGGACATAGATACACAATCTTTTGTTATAGAGATTAAGCCTGTGACTGATGGATCTATGCAACTACCACAGCAAAGAACCCATAAGTTTAGACTGAAGCGGACAGAGAAAGAACAAAAGGAAAGAACGTTGCCTGCCTCTTGAAATTCTACAGGCAGGAAACAGGCCAAAAGAGCTATATTTGTTGTCCTCCAAGAAAACAAAAGGACCATCCCTGGAGCGGCTTGGAGATCAGTAGAACTATTGGAAGGAGAACAGGAAGCAGGGCCTTCTCGGTTTCCAAGAGTGGGGCCATGGTTTCCTGGATCTCAAAGGGTGGGGCCACAGCCTCCTAGGATTCAAAGAGTCAGGTCTTCGCCAACTCGGTTCCAGAGTATGGGGCTGCCGTTAAGGTGTGCCAGGGGGATGGGCCTACTGCCCCATGCTGAGAGGGCAGGGCTTTCATGCCCAAAGAGCAGAGGAGTGTGCTCTGCTGGGGTTGAGGGGCTGGGGTTGCCACTCAGATGGACTAGGAGAATGGGGCTTACTAAAGCCGAAGGGGCAGAGTTGCCATCCCAGAGGGCATGGAAGGCAGAGCTGAAGACCAGGGCCAAGGAGCCTTCTCCCAGAATCCAGCGTGTACGACCAACACCCAGAATCTGGAAGAAAGGGCCATTGCCCAGATGGTGTCAGAGAAGACAGGATTATTTTCAATGCTTGCAAGCTAATGTAATTTGTTCTGCTGGGTTTTGGACTTGCTTGGTGCCTGTTATCCCTTCTGTGCCTCCAGTTTATTCCATCTGTAATGGAAATGTCTACCTTATACCTGTTCCAGCATTGTACTTTGGAACCAGATTTTATTTGTATTTACTTGTATTTTAGTTTAACAGATCCACAGATGAAGAGGAATTTTGCCCCAGGATGGAATTCACCTAAGATGTCACCCATATTTGATTTAAATGATTCAGAGTATGAGATTTTAGACTTGGAGTTGATCGAAGACTTTTGCGATGATGTGATGGGGTTAATGAGTTTTGCATGTAGCAAGGATGTGAATTTTGTGGGTCAAAGGGTGGAATGTTATGGATTGTATTATGTCCCCCAAAAATATGTGTTGTAAATTCTAACCACTATGCCTGTGCATATAATCCCATTTGGGAATGGGTTGTCTTTTGTTATGTTAATGAGGTAGGATTAATGTAGGGTGCATCTTGAGTCAATCTCTTTTGGGATACAAAAGAGATTAAATTAGCAAGCAGAGATGAGATAAGATAGATGCCAAGACACACGGAGATCTCCAAGGAAACAGGAAGCAGAAGCTGAAGATACAGGGACCTTCCTCCAGAGCCGACAGAGAGAAAGCTTTCCCCTAGAGCTGGCACCCTGAATTCAGACGTCTAGCCTCCTAAATTGTGAGAAAATAAATTTTTGTTAAAGCCACACATTTGTGGTATTTCTGTTACAGCAGCACTAGATAACTAAGATATCCATCCTGCCAAAGCTCAAGTCTCATTCACTCTGCTTCATCTGTTAGCAGCCTTTGACACAGTTGATCACTTCTTTCTTGAAGCCCTTTCTTCCTTTGGCTTCTGAGACTCAACTGACTGTACATTCTCAGTCTCATTTGCTAGATTACCACCCCCTCCCTTGCTCTACCTCCACCTCACCCTTGGTTCCCAACCTCTAAGGAGCTCTTCTCTGTCTTCACTCATCCCCCAGGTGATCTCATCGCTTTAAATTCCATCTACATGTTCATGATTTCCAAACTATACCTCCAGCCCTGGCTGCTACTGTGCACTAAAACCAGTTGCCACTGAGTTGGTTCTGACTCATGGCAGCCCCATGTGTTTCAGAGTGTAACTGCACTCCATAGGGTTTTCAATAGCTGTGATCTTTCAGAAGTAGTTCACCAGGCCTTTTTTCCAAGATGCTTTTGAGCAAATTTGAACTGCCAACCTTGTAGTTACTAGCCGAGAGCTTAACCATATGTACCACCCAGGGACTTGTATATCTAACTGCCTACTGATCTCGCAGTCATCTCAAAATTATCATGGCCAAACAGAAGCCTTACTTTCCCCTTACAAACCTGCTCCTCCATGACTCTTCCCATCTCAGTCAGTGCCATCACTGTTCACTTAGTTGCTCAACCCAAAAACCTAGGGCTCCTCTTTGAGTGCTCTCTTTTGCTTAGACCAGCATCCAATCCCTTAGCTGACATGCAAATTCTAGTCTTAAAACTTCTGCCAAATCTGGTCACCTTTCACAGTCTTTATCTCTACTAACCTAGTCCCAGTCACTACCACTTCTGGCCATCTAATGAAAGCATCTCCCTGCTTTCATTCTTACCTCCGTATTTTCCATACAGCAGCTAGAGTGATCTTTTAAAATGTGACTAAGATCCTATCACTCTCCAGCTCAATACACTCAAATGATTTCCCATCACCCTTAGATCAAAATCCAAACTTCTTACCATGGCCCATAAAGTCCTAGAAGATTTGGCTGCCAGTTACCTATTTGACCTATCTCCTACCACTCTCCCCTTCACCCTGCAGTCCAGCCACACTGGTTTTGTTAGTCATGCCCAGCTCTTCCAGTTTCAAGCCCTCTGCACTTGCTTTTCCCTCCATTTGTAACACTTTTCCCCAGGTCTTCACATTGTTGACTCCTTCATTTCATTTAGATGTCTGCTCACGTCACCTCCTCTTCCCTGACTATTCCATCTTAAATAGAACCTTTCCCATCATTGTCCACCCTTTTCTCTGATTTTTTTTTTTTTTTGCCTAGCACATCACCTGAAATTATGCCTTTACTTGTTGTATATCACCAGTCTTCCCCAACCCTAAAATGGAAGCTCCAAGAAGGCATGGATTTGGTCATATTCATGGCTGTATTTCCAGGGCCTATCATTGTCCCTGATACTTACTCGACATTCAATGCATATTTATTGAGTAAATAAAGTAGAAATTAAATTCTCTCTCTCTTTTTTTAAGCTTTATTCCTTAACTTGTGGACTGAGGAATTCATACCTGTAACACAAGCCAGTTATTATCTTTATCAACTTGCCCTCTTCCATCATGGACATACGTATATCATCCTCCTTTACGTGAAGATTTTCTAGAGATAGTGAATAAGGAAGCAAGCAAATTACACTCTGAAAGAGCTGATCCAGTTGAAGCTAGGTGTCCCTGGTCTGGAATTCCGTGATACCCTGTGTACAGCATAATTGATCCATTGTCCTGTCAATGGACAGTTATTTTTTTCCCTCTTTTCTTTAGCTATTATGAACAATATCACTATAAATATCCTATTCTTCTACTACTCCCTTAGGGGTATACCTAACTGCTGCTGCCAAAGACACACGGAGTAAGACTAGATAAGAGAAAAAGGGACAAGTTTTGGCAGGGTAGACATTCAGCAAACACAGGTGTGTGCTCAAGGTCAGTTCAGGAAACGTCAGTTGCTGTCCTCATTTTAGTCCCCTAGTAGCTGATGACACCGTTGACTAGTGTCTCCTGCTTAGAGCATTTTCTTCTCTTGGCTTCTGTGAAGCCACTCTCCTCCCTGCCGTCTTTTTTTCTTTTTTTTAATTTTTAAAAAATTTTTTATTGTGCTTTAAGTGAAAGTTTACAAATCAAGTCAGCCTCTCATACAAAAATTTACATACACCTTGCTACATACTCCTAATTGTTCTCTCTCTGAGACAGCATACTTCCTGCCCCCATTCTCTCTTTTTGTGTCCATTCGGCCAGCCTCTGACCCCGTCTACCCTCTCATCTCCCCTCCAGAGGGGAAATGCCAACAGTCTCATATGTCTACTTGATCCAAGAAGCTCATTCTTCACCAGTATCATTTTCTATCCCAATGTCCAGTCCAACCCCTGTCTGAAGAGTTGGCTTTGGGAATGGTTCCTGTCTGGGGCTAACAGAAGGTCTGGGGACCATGACCACTGGGGTCCTTCTAGTCTCAGTCAGACCATTAAGTCTGGTCTTTTTACAAGAATTTGGGGTCTGCATCCCACTGCTCTCCTGCTCCCTCAGGGGTTCTCTGTTGTGTTCCCTGTCAGGGCAGTCATTTGTTGTACCCGGGCACCATCTAGTTCTTCTGGTCTCAGGATGATGTAGTCTCTGGTTCATATAGCCCTTTCTGTCTCTTGGGCTCATAATTACCTTGTGTCTTTGGTGTTCTTCATTCTCCTTTGCTCCAGGTGGGTTGAGACCAATTGATGCATCTTAGATGGCCACTTGCTAGCGTTTAGGACCCCAGAAGCCACTGTAGATGTAGAATGTTTTCTTAATAGATTTTATTATGCCAGTTAATTTAGATGTCCCCTGAAACCATGGTCCCCAAACCCCTGCCCCTGCTACACTGGCCTTTGAAGCGTTCAGTTTATCGAGGAAACTTCTTTGCTTTGGGTTTAGTCCAGTTGTGCTGACCTTTCCTGTATTATGTGTTGTCTTTCCCTTCACTTGAAATAGTTCTTATCTACTAATTATTGAATACTCCTCTCCATCCCCCTCTCCCCCCTCTTGTAACCATCAAAGAATATTTTCTTCTGTGTTTAAACTATTTTTCGATTTCTTATAATTGTGGTCTTATACAATATTTGTCCTTTTGCAACTGACTAATTTCACTCAGCATAATGCCTTCCAGGTTTCTCCATGTTATGAAATGTTTCACAGATTCATCACTGTTCTTTATCGATGTGTGGTATTCCGTTGTGTGCATATACCACAATTTATTTATCCATTCACCCATTGATGGGCACCTTGGTTGCTTCCACCTTTTTGCTGTTGTAAACAGTGCTGCAATGAACATGGGTGTGTATATATCTGTTTGTGTAAAGGCTCTTACTTCTCTAGGATATATTCCGAGGAGTAGGATTGCTGGATCGTATGGTAGTTCTATTTCTAGCTTTTTAAGGAAGAGCCAAATCAATTTCCAAAGTGGTTGTACCATTTTACATTCTCACCAGCAGTGTATAAATGTTCCAGTCTCTCCACAACCTCTCCAACATTTCTTATTTTGTGTTTTTTGGATTAATGCTGGCCTTGTCTCCCTGCCTTCTCTTGCTCAGACTCCTTTGTAGGCACTTCTTCTTGGCTGGATCTCTAATGTTGGATGGAGTTTCTCTTGACTCAGGAAGGGACATTTTTCTCTTTTCTGTCTAGGTTTCCAAGATAATATCTATTATCCAGTCTTAGGCCATTAAACATCACACGTATGCTGATACTCCCTCCAAAACTCTGTCTTCATCCCAGACCTCTCCACTAAGGAGGTATATAGAGATATACAAAATAGAACCCTCTGCCTACATGCCTCCCTCTGGATGTCCCACAGGCATGTAGAGCTTAACAGGTCAAAAACAAAACTCTTGGTTTACCTCTGAATCTTGTCCTAGTTTGGTCACCGGAAATGATCACCCCATCCAGAATAATTATGGCACGTTGACCATAAGTTCTTCCTTTCCCTCACCACCTCCCAAATCCAATCCATCCTTAAGTCTTGTTGAGTCTACTTCCAAAATATGTCTGTTCACATCTCTCTATTGCAACATTTAAAGTCCAAGCTGCCATCACGTTGCGTTTACCACCAGTTGTGTGGAGTCAATTCCAATTCCATGTGTTTCAGAGTAGAACTGTGGCCCACAGGGTTTTCAATGGTGGCTTTTCAGAATTAGATTGTCAAGCCTTTCTTCCAAGGTGCTTCAGGGTAGACTTGAACCTCAAAACTTTTAGTTAGCAGCCAAGCCTGTTAAACACTTGTACTATCCAGGGACTTCACCTCTTGCCTTAGATGACTGCAAAAGCCTCCTCACTGGTTTCTCTGCTTTCACTCTGACCCCTGCAGTCTATTCTCCTCATAGAAACCAGACAAATTAAAATATATATGTACATCCATTCAGGTTACTTGCTTGCTTAAAAACCAACAATGGTTTCTTTCCCATTGTACACTATACACTGTACTTAAAAAAAAAAAAAAGAAAGAAAAAACCCACATCCATATCAGGGTCTACAGGTTCTAGTCCTCTGGCCTCTGCCAGTCCCTGTTGACCTCTCCACTCATCCTGTGGCCAGTAAGCCCCAGCCGTGCTGGCTTCCTCTCAGGTTCCTGAACATGCCAAACTCTATTCCAACTCAAGGTCTTCACCTTTCCTTCTGCCTGGGACATTCTTGGTGAAGTTACATGTCTAAGTCCTTCTTGACCTTCAGGTCTTGGCATCTCCTTACAGTGGTTTATCCCTGATCTTCTCTACCTGCTTGACTTCCCCTACCCTCTCCCCTATCCCAGCATTGCTCTCTACCCCTGCAGTGTATCTTTTAATTTATGGTCCTTGTTTTTGGCAGTCTTTTCAAAAATACTTTTGGCTTTACAAGGGCAGGGATCATGTCTGTTTCACAGATCAGTGTATTCCCGGTGACTATTGGCACATAACAGAGCCTGGCACATAATACTCAATAAAAATTTGTTGAATGAATAAATCAATTAACCCTGCACTGAGTGAAGTGAATACAGAGATAACCCAGAGATGGTCCTTCCTGTCCCTAATGCCATCGTCCAATGGATTAAAAAAAGCAAAATATTAAAAAAAAGTGAAATATTAAAAAATGTAAATATATCATTGCAAAACTGGTAAGTACTACAGTGGAGATCAGAACTGGAGGCAGCAGGGAGACAGAGAGGCGTGTGTGTGTGTGTGTGTGTGTGTGTGTGTGTGTAGAAGGGAGGTTGTGCTTACATGACCCAGGGCACCAGCTTGGTACCAGCATCACCCTAGAAGAAATTAACTAACAGGTTCCATGTACTGTTTTTGATTCTCACAATGACCCAGTTGTACAACTGAGGAAAGTGAGGTTCTGAGAAGTTCAGTGATAGGCGGTGTTGTTAGTTGTCCTAGAGTCAATTCCGACTCATGGTGAACCCATGTGTGTAGAGTAAAACTGCCCCATAAGTGTTTCAAGGCTGTAACCGTCAGTCCTTTCTTCTGCGGTGCCTCTGGGTGGATTCAAACTGCTAATTTTTCAACTAGTAGTCCAGCACTTAACTGTGCCACAGAGGGACTCCTCTGTCACATATCTAGTAGACGTGGAACAGTGATTTAAACCTTTGTTTTCTGACTCCAGTCTCAATCTGTGATGAATACACATCTTTGGGGGCACGCACAAGGAGGAAGCCGGATTTGAGTTTCAAAGACAGTAAATATTGTTGAGACGGGGACCAAGAATCCGTAAGAGATCCCTCAACTGTAAAAAGCTCAAGTTGAGGTAAAACAGTAATTAGGACCGTAGAGGCATTTGGCAGAGCCAAAAGTAATCTAAGCCCAAGAGCAGCTACAGGCATGAACTTGGAAAGGTCAGCATTGCAGGAAGTTTTATCAAAGCCTCAAGAATAAAGTCTGTAATTCCCTGGGCCCACCCTTTAGGCGCCAAGCTGGGAGGCAAGGAGGCACAGAAGAGCCAAGAGAGTGCAGCTTGCTTTCCGGGGGGCCAGACCCTGCCGGGAAACTCCAGGTGGTTGTCCTGTGAGGGAACCGGGGTGGGGGTGGGGTGGTAGGTGCAACCGGAGAAACCCGGTGGGGAGCGGGCCTCAGGGTAACTGCAAAGCACCCCAGGGGGACTTTTAGGGATGAAGGGCCTCGACTTAACATGGGGTCTCTCCTTCCTGGGAGACTGTCATCTCTCTAGTACCCCCTTTCCGCAGCATAAAGGTGCTTTCTCTGGGGCTCCCCCTATCTCTTCGGAGATCATCGGCCCTAGAGTTCCCCCTCTTTTAGGGGTCTCAGAGAGAGGGGACGCCTCTAGGTCTCCCCTCATGGTTTCCTCTTCTCCTTCGGATGGGGGGGCCGGGCCCCTCCTGACCCCGTGATGAAAGCGCTCCTCACGAGCCCTCTACCCTCTTCAAGCTCGATGTGGCGGCGGAGTTCCGGTTCAACATTGCACCGCCCTCGGTCAGATAGCGCCCCTCCCACTCCCAGAGGGCAGCTCCATGGAAACCTAAACATCACAACTCCACGGAGGTGTCGCGAGAGCTGCGGGTGCGCCCGCGGCCGGAGAGAGGCGGAGCGAGGGCGGGAACGCAGAGCCGAGTGGGCGGAGCCCCTGCGCTCCCGAGCTCCGGGTCTGGAGACCGCCGCTCCAGGCGGCGCCCCCGCGTGACTGCGCTTTACATAATCGCGGCCGCGCGCGTCACAAGTGGCGTCCTCCAATCCAGACCGAATCAGAGTCCTCAAAAGCTCCGTGTTCCGCCCTTTTTCCGCTTGATTGGCGTCGGAATGAACCAGTGAACCGGCTTCCGCCGGCACCGCGCCCACCCTGATCGGTCCGACCGTGCCTGCCCGCCTGTCGCAGCCCGCAGCCCGCAGCCCGTCGCCGCTGCCGCCGCCAGATTGTGCCTCAGACTGTCAGATCAAGCGGCGGGCCGCCGGCGGGGCGGTGAGCAGGACCCGGGCCGGACATGGCGGCGCTCTACGCCTGCACCAAGTGCCACCAGCGCTTCCCCTTCGAGGCGCTGTCTCAGGGGCAGCAGCTGTGCAAGGTGCGCGGGCTGGGGCGGCGGCCGGGAACGGGGGAAGCCGCAGGCGCAGCTCGGAGCTCTCGGTTCTGCGGGAACGCCCGGCGGTTCCCCCGGGCTGGGTGTGGCAGGCCTGCCTAGCTGAGGAGCCGCGCCCGTCGGCTAGGGGCACGTGGGGGAGCCCCGGGCCGGGTCCAGGCCCCCGCGGCCGGCGTGTCTTGGTGCTTAGCAACCGTGGGGGATTTTTCTCGGGCCCCGTGAGGTCGGTGTAGGGGACAGCGGGTCCCCTGTCTGTCGGTGACCAGCCGTGCCGGGGACCTTTTTGGGCTTCCCCGCCGCCGCAGTCTCCCTCGTTAAAGACTGAAGGACCCTCCCCCTGCCCCTCCTGCGACTGAAGTCCAGAGTTGGGTGCTGCCTCGGGGGACCGTCTCGAACTCGGGAGCCTCACGGGCACTCTGCAGCCAGTGGTGGAGTAGGAGGTGGCAAGGCTTGTATAGGAAAGCTCCACAATTAGGCATATGAAGCAAAAAAGTGATTTTTTTTTATTATCCAGTTGGTGGCCTTAGGATCTCACTCTAACCAGCTGCCAATCATTTTTTTACCCCTGAAAGTCCAAGTTCTCTTTTTCCATTAAGTCGCTTCATTCCACTTTTCTAGTTTAAGTGAATAGAGGTGCGGTGAGGCGATAATTAAAAGTCACCAAGCCGGCTGGAGACTGATGTTGAGATATTCCTATTTAATCCTGAGTTTGTGTGTCTTACGTGGATAGCTCATTGTCACTCTTGCCTCAGAGAGCTGTGACCTTTCTTTGCCACTATTTGCTTGCTAGATACGAGAGAACTCAAGTGCTTGAGTGCCTGTTTTGGGCCTAAAATATTTATATGCACATATATTTATACATATGTACGTATTTAATTTAAGGAAGTTATGTATGTGTAAATAGTAATTATTTTAATTGAGCAGTTTTATTTCACACACGAACGTGCTCAGAATCACAGTGACCTAACCTGGGACTGGACTCCAGGGCTTCAGATCTCAGTCTGGGGCTTATTCAAGCGTACATTTGCTTTACAATTTCTGACTAGTTCCACATAAATTCTTTTTTAACGCCCGTATTAATGCTGCATGATGGGCAGGGCAGCGTCAGTATTACAGAGAATAAAAGTAAGGCCCAGAACACTTAAGTGCTTCGCTCAAAACACAATGGCTATGCTAGGACTAGAGCCAGGTCTTCTGCTTCCTCCTGAAGGCAGGCTGCTTCCATTTGTGACCGGCTTTAAAATTATTATTATTATTGTTATTTTTTTTAATTAAAAAAAAATTTTTTTTTTTTTAAATTATATTCTCATTTCATTTCAGGAATGTCGGATTGCGCACCCTGTTGTAAAGTGCACCTACTGCAGGACTGAGTATCAGCAGGAGAGGTACAGTTGTTGGCTATGAAAGATGTTAATAGGCTTTTTCCACCTAAAATCTATAATCAGTTGCATTTTAATATTGTCATTGTTAGGTGGTGCAGAGTCCATTCCAGCTCACAGCGACCTTATGTATTAAACAGAGCTAAATATTAGCTGGTCCTGTGCCATCCTCGCTATTCTTGCTATGTTTGAGCCCATTGTTGCAGCCACTTTGTCAATTTTAATATACAGACCTGTAATCAATTTTAATATACAGATCTGTAATCAATTGCATTTCACTGTACAGATCTATGATCAATTACATTGTAATATATAGTTCTTTAATCAATTCGAAAGAGCCCTGGCCGCACAGTGGTTAAGCACTCAGCTGCTAACCAAAGGCGGTGGTTTGAACCCACCAGCTCCTCCGTGGGAGAACAGCGTGGTAGTCGGCTTTCATAAAGATTTACCGCCTTGGAAACCCTGTGGAGCAGTTCTACTCTGTCCTATAGGGTTACTATGAGTTGGTATGGTGTTGATGGCAATGTTTTTTTGTTTGTTTGTTTTAATCAGTTGTGTTATAATACAGATTCTCTAATTTCTTATAACACATTGAAGGATGTACCCAGTGTTTTATAATACAGATTTTTTTTCTTAATTATTTTCCATCGATTGCTTGATTCTTTTTGTTACTTATTTTTCAGATCTTTGATCATTTTATATTATTGTTAGGATCTTCTTGACAGTAAGAAGTCAGTCCCACAACAGCAAAACATTAGTTTCATGTTCTGGTATGTTTTATACACAGAGCTTGAAGAATTTATAAGCCAAAAGAAGATACTTTTGGGAATGTGCCCATCTTGATAAGGGGTTTGTTAGCCCTAATCACATTTGAAATTCGCTTGCCTTCACACTTTTCCTTGAATGACTCTCATTTTAAAAAGCACTTAAATGTGAGTTAACACACGTCTTCGGGAACTTTTTAATGTTAAAGGGGTTTATTGGTGTATCAAGTTCAGTTTTTGTGGAACTACAATTGTAGGTGATCCTGCTTTGAGCAGGGTGGGGCCTATTCACTAGCTCACACATAGACCTAGAAGCCTCATTTTAATCAGCTTCATTTTCATTCTAGAAATGTTTTTTTAGTATCTTTGTAATGGACGACAACTACCACAGCTTCCAAGTCCAGCACAACTAGATGGTGCCCAGCTACCACCATGGCTGCTCTGGCAGGGCTCACAGTAGAAAGGGTCTCGGAGAGAGTGTGAAAAAAAAAAAACAAAAGTCAAATTCACACACACACACACACACACACACACACACAAAAGACCAGGCTTGCTGGTCTGTAAGAGAAACTGTAGAAATCCCAAGAGTATGGCCCCCAGACACCCTTTTTACTCAGTCCTGAAGTCACTCCTGAGGTTCACCCTTCAGCTAAAGATTAGACAGGTCTGTAGAGCCAACAGCTAACACACTTGAGAAATGTGCTTCATAGTTCAATCGTGTATACCAGACTAAATGGGCACACCAGCCAAAAGCAAAGACGAGACGGCAGGAAGGGGCAGGAAAACTGAATGAATGGAAACAGGGAGCCTGGGGTGGGAAAGGGGAGAGTGTTGATACATTGCAGGGTTGTCAACCAGTGCACGAGATACTTTTTGTATTGTTTCATGAGAAACTAATTTGCTCTGTACTTTGACCTAAAGAACAAGTAAAAAAAAAAATCTTTGGGTATTTTCAAACATAAAAAAAAGTTGAAAGAATTTGACAGTGAACATCTATATAGCCGCTATTTAGATTCTACAATTTACATTTTTCCATCCCTCCATCCATGCATCAATCCATCTTATTTTTTATTCATTTTAAAGTTGCGCACATTAGTACACTTCACTTCCAAACACTTCAACATGCATATCACTAACTAGAGGTCAGTATTTATTTACACTTCTTTACCATTTTTGAGGTGAAATTGCATATAGTGAAATGCTCAAGCCTTATGTACATCATTTGATGAGTTTTAACGAACAGCATATACCTCTGAGCCACTATGAGGAAATAGAACATTACCATCATCCCATCAAGTCCTCTCATGCCCATCCCAGTCAATCCCAGCTCCCCTCATTTCCCCCAGGCATCCACTGTTCTGAGTTTTGTTTCCAGCGTAGGTTAGTTTTGCCTGTTCTAGAACTTCATATAAACGAAATCATACTGAATATACTCCAGGAGCTTTATGTTTTAGCTTTTACATATGGGTCTGTGCTCTATCTTGAATTAATTTTTGTGAGTGGTGTGTGATATGAACTTCGAATCTTACCTCACACCATACACAAAAATTAGCTCAAGATGGATCATAGAAATACTTTCTCTTTGTGTGTTCTCTAAGATGTCAGGAGCGTTTGTATGTATAGGCGTATACCCCAGTTTTTCAGTAATAAATCTGTGTGAAAACCAAAACGCTGTTCAACTTCACAGAATCACTGATGCCAATTCTCTTTCTAGAGTGCAGGTTTTTTTTAAATGTACTTCATTTCTTGTACTGCCTTTTAAAAATGGCAGAAAATTGCCCTGAAAAATATTTTGTTTGAATATTTTGATTTAATTTAAATGTTTTCTACGTTGGGGTTTTTTTTTTTTTTTTGTCTTTTTAAACTTTGTGGTCAATTTCATAGAGATTGTGTGCGACAATAATCACAAAATAGAGAATAGACCAGATTTAAAAAAAAAAAAATTGTGTAATTTTATTTTTAGCCCTAGAGTGTTGTTTGAACTACTCTTGCACACTAAGCATATCATTCGTACCTCCCTGTGTGAAGGGTTAGACTTTATTTGGAAATATTTTTCTCCCCAAGGCAGATTTATTAGTTAAAACATTTAGGTAATATTATGACCTCCAGATCTTCTCAAAGCAAATAATGATTCTATTTTTGTCAATTAGCTGTTTGAGAGATGGGGAATATTGACAAAATATTTGGTCACAGCTTATATTTCTCCACGTCTGGGATGGTGGTGCAACCAGTTAACATGCTCCACTGCAGACCAAAAGGTTGGAGGTTTGAACCCACCCAGAAGAAAGGCTTTGTGATCTGCTTCTGAAAAATCAAGTGTCGAAAACTCTGTGGAACACAGTTCTACTGTGACACACATGGCATTGCCATGAGTTGGAATTGACTCGACGATGGCAGCTGGGTTACTTAAAGACCAGAGCTTAGACCGAATAAGGTCAACATGGATAGAATTTCTGAGTGTATATTCCAAACACACATACTTTTTTCCCCTTACGTCAGATTTTTCAGCTATTCATCCATATAGCTACTAGTCCATTTCAGTCTAACACACTATTGTTTTGAAGGTCCCCTCCGTATCTGATAATTTTACTTCGTGGTACTTGATGTCATTGCTGGTGGTATGTGCTGTCGAGCCGGTTCCGGCTCATTGCGACCTGATGAACAACTGAACGAAATACTACCTGGTCCTGTGCCATCATCCTCACAGTTGCTTGAGCCCATTGTTGCAACCAGTGTGTGATACTTGGAGATGCCATAATCAGAAATAACTTACTCCTCATTTCAACCAAAGCCCTATTTAAAAGCCCCATATTATCTGAGATAATAAAACTAATATCCACATATTCTGTGGAAATAAATAATAAGAGAGTTATTGGCCAGATATTCAAACTTCAATTGTCCCAGTCATATTTCACCTTAGCACATATTCCTTAGGCGGAAGGAGGAATCCGTTTTCAGATGTTCTAAATAAAACAACTTTTTTCTTACAAAAGCCTTGTGTCTCCTTCTTCCTTAACAGTAAAACCAATACAATATGCAAGAAATGTGCTCAGAATGTGCAGTTGTATGGAACGGTAAGTAGGGTTTCTCTGTACCTGACAGTGAGTACTTGGATCTCTTGGAAACGTACATTTCTGTGAGCTATTAATGTAATCACGGTATTTTTATTAGAGGAACAAGTTATTTGTAAATATTTTGTCAGAAAAATTTATCCAGTGTTTTAGTTTTTGCACTTAGCTAATACTGAATGTTAAGGAGTTGTGTGTTTATAGTCACTCTGCCAGAATTATTATTATAATTTTCCTTGAGAAGCTTTAGTGACCAGTATGGAAAGAGGTGGGGAACGATGACTCCTCCGACTTGGCCTCTTTGTTTGGTAACAGTCGACTATTCATTTTGATGAATGATTTTTTTTTCCTCTTAGTGTTAGAGTTCAGTATACTGTGTCCTTGTAGGCATTCTCTCAACATGTTTGTACACTGATAATGGCAAAGAGGCCTTTTCAGAAATTTGGAAGCACTTGCTGGTTTCTCCTAAGAGTTGGTTCTATTGAATTTCTCATAAAAACCCCAGCATACACACCAGTGGGTTTTTATTATTTGTTCATGTATTTATTTTAAAACCAGTAGTCCTGTGCAGAAAAGCACTTTATTTAGTGTTAGGAACTGAGCTTCGTTTGATCAGTGTAAAAGCAAATTTAAACTTCGGAATATATCTTTACCATTACTAATGGAGTATGTAATAATAATCATTGCTTTAAAAAATGCACTGGTATTTTATAATATACTTATTTGACCTCTTTTTTTTTCCCTCTCTCTAAGCCCAAACCTTGTCAGTATTGCAACATAATTGCAGCATTTATTGGCAATAAATGCCAGCGCTGTACAAATTCGGAGAAGAAGTATGGACCACCATATTCTTGTGAACAGTGCAAGCAACAGTGTGCGTTTGACAGGAAAGATGATAGAAAGAAGGTAAATCCCTGTGTTTTTCTTGATTTTTATGTCCTTTAGCAAAATTAAGGTAGAACAGTTGTGTTAAAAAGGCATAATTAAGAAAGATTTGTCAGTTCCTCTCCTAGCTCTGTTATTGATCTTGAAAAAGATAGTCAGCCTTTGGCTTCTTCATTTATCAAATGGTGCGGCGCTATAGTCTAACATTTCGTCGCCTAGTATTTTATGAGAACCTGAATGACAGTGGTCCATATCCCAAATAGACGTGGATTCGTATTGGCAAAATTCTGTGGAACTCTGTAAAGGAGAGATTACTATAATGATATTACCAGTTTTATTATTGGCTCTTTAAATATTTCTCTCCGTTGACATTAAAGACCATAAGAAGATGACACAGAGGGAAGCTTTATGTAGTGGTAGGGGTACCTTGTTGGAATCAGAACGGTTTAGAGTTTGGTCATATAAGTTTACTGCTTAAAACCCTCCAGTGGCTTCCAGTTGCCCTTAGAGTAAAAAGCAAACTCCCTTCATGGCCTGTAAGACCTGTGCCTGCCTTTCAGTCTCTCTTCTGTCTTGTGTCCTGTCTCTCACCTTGTTCCCGCCACACAGTCCTTCTTTCAGTCCTTCAGACATGCCAGTCTCATTCCTGCATTTGCTTAATAGACCTTTTTCCAGAGTTTCATGACTGGCACCTCATGTCAGGTCTCAGCTCAGATGCTGCTTGCTCAGAGACCTTCTTTGACTAACCCCCACAGTGACACGAAACATCACCCTGTTTCATTTTCTTCATAGCGTGTAACACTATGAGAAATTATCTTGTATACATGTTCATCCACCTCACTAGAATGTGAGCTCTTTGTGCATCTTGCTCTCTGCTGTCTTTCCAGTGGCCTGGCACATAGTAGGTGCTCAGTAAATATTTGTTGAATGAAGAACACAGTTCTGAAATTCTTTTGTCAGTGGCCAGGGGTGCTTAGGCTCTTGAGAACGGACACTTACTAAACAAATTCATTAATTTACAATGGGAGGATATAATTTTTCAGTGACCAGAATACCCCTGCCTGCCAACCAGGGCGCCTCTTCCCTGAATCAAGATACTGGAGAAGCTGAATTAGTAATCAGGAGGTAGCTTACAATAGTAGCTGGAGCACAGACTTTGCAATCCCACACATCTGGGTCCCTTCCCATTCCTGCGGCAAGGTGAATGATCTTAGGCAAGTTACTTAATCTTGTTTTGTATCGCTTTCCTCCTCTTTCCAATGGGAATAATAGTAGCTACTTCATGGGGACATGGGGAGCTTTGATGGAGGTAAGTATATAAAATACTTAATTTTGAGCCTGGCTCATATCCACCTAAGGGGTATCAATACACATATCAAACGTGTACTTGCATTATTGTTAATTGGAATACCGGTAGTTAATTTTTATTGATGTGGTTACATTAGAATTCATTTTCTGTTTTCTTAGTTACAATTCTGTTTTAAGGGTTTGGCTATATTTGCATACCCTCAACCAAATGTTGATAAATTTTAGGAGAGATGGCCTAAGATTAGAGATTACAAGTAGATGATCTGGACTTGGAATGCCTGGGTTGAAATCTTGGTTCTGTCACTTATTAGCCATGTGACTTTGGGCAAGTTAATCCATGAGTGCCTCAGTTTCCTCATCTGTAAGTAGGGATGAGCAGAAGGTTCTGAAGGTTGAGTTATGTGTGAAGCCCTTAGAATAGAATCTGAGACATGGGAAATAATCAGTGCTAGCTAGGATTGTTTGTTTTCAATAGTTTTATTCTCAGAGGGTAACCTTGTATTTTTAAAGTTTATGTCTCGACAGGCGAGGAAGAGATCTAAAATAAAATACTGTGGTCCTGTGTATGGTTTTAAAGTATAATGCTTTTTTTTTAGTGGAATTACCTAGTTTTCAAACTTCGTCAGTGAAAGCCCTTTTCTCGGCAAGGCCTTCTGTAGTGTTTTAAAATCAGGTCTTCAGGCCGTATTTCAGAACCATGAAATGAACCAGGTTGAAGTGTGGTCTCAAAGTACATTTATATGTTTATTAACAACTAATGCCTATTCTGAACCAGGCACTGTTTGATATTGTAAATGCGCTAATGAACTAGACAGACAAGACCTTCTTTGAGAGAACTTATATTTGTGTAATTGGGAGAGGAGATGGGTAAGAACAAACAAGGAAATAAATAAATGAACACAGATTTTCAATGTAAGCGCTATAGAGAAAAGAGAGTATATAATAAAGAGTGACTGGGGAGAGGAGCTGGGTGGCCCAAGCAGCTTGCTATTATCTCTAACCTAGAGGTTGGTGGTTTGAACCCATCCAGAGCTCTGCTTCTGTAAAGACTGCAGCCAAGAAAACTCTATGGAGCAGTTCTAAGCTGTAACATGCGGGGTCCCCATGAGTTGGCAACTTGATGGTAGCTAACAACAACAACATGAGTGGACTTAAAGATCTTTAAAAGAATGACTGGGGAGACCAGTTTGGATTGGGCAATCAGGAGGACCTCTGAGGCAATAACATTTGAGCTGAAACTAGAATGATGAGAAGGTAGCAGCTGTGTGAAGCTCTGGAGGACAAAGATTCCAGGAAGAGGGGCCAGCTGTGAAAAGACCCTGAGTTGGGAATGAGCTTGGCACATGAGAAGAACAGAAAGAAGGAAGAGTGAACAAGAGGAAGAGAAAGGAAATGAGGTTATAGGGGCAGGTAGGGGCTACATTTAAGTCAGTGCAGACCGTGGTAAAAAGTTTGGATTTTATATTACATACTGTGAAAAACCACTGGGTTTTAGGGGAAGAGGGACATCATCAGATTTATATTTAGGAAACCCTCATTGGTGGCTGTGTGGCAGTGGGCCAAGAGTGGACTGGAGAGATCATTTGGGAGGCTGTTGCAGTAGTGAGTTATGAGGGTGGCTTCACTGGCTTGGAGGCAATGGACTTGGAAAGAAGTAAATGGACTCAGACTGATGGACTTGCTGCTGTGTTGGAGGGTAGGAGGCAAAGAAGCTTTTGCTGACCAGATAAAAACACTTAGATAAATGATGATGCAGCCTACACACATTCAAGACAGGGCAAAGATCTAATTTTAGGAATAAACGAAAACTATAACGTTCCATAAAATACCAGCATACTCCTTCCCCAACTGGAGTAATTCCAGCCAGGCCTGCTGCCTCACCTCCAGCTCTAGCTGCCCTACACATGGTTTTGCCCAAAGGTATTCCGGCTTCAGAGGGTTGTGGAAGCCGAACTCTGCTTTCCTAGCCTTGCATACTGGTCCCTGGTGCAGAGCTGCTTCGGCCGAAAGAAGTTGACTTTTTCTGATTCGACAAAGGGCCGTGGTAGACCACAACCAGGTCTGGGCCCCTAGAAGCTACTCACCCATAGGTCTTTCTCTGAAGGCATCCTTTCCATCTGAGAAAAGGTATCCAGCATACCATTTGTGAACCATTTACAAGGTATTAACACTGAAGTATAGATTTTACATTTCCTCTTCGGTCTCCTCTTCTCCCTGCTAAGTTTTCCATAATGAGCACCATGGAGATGTTTGTGTCTTCTGAAATTCTTGTGGGAACTTTGCTTTGGTCTGTGTTTGCTAAATCAGAGGAAAACAAAAAGATATATAAAATCAGCAGCTGATATTTATTAAGTAACTTTCACGTACCTGGCATCCTGCTGATTGCTTTAATGACATGACATGTCATGAAATCCTTAACAACAGCTCTTGAGAGGTAGGTACTATTATTATCCCTCATTTTACAGATGAGGAAACAGCCTGAGAGAGCTCAAGTGACTTACCTAAGGTAGCAGAGCTTGTCAGTGGCAGAGCTGGTATCTCAGTCCAGGGGCTCTGGCTCCTAGCACCCTCGTCCTTAGCCACTGCACTACATTCCCTCCTGTCTATCTTTCTCTCCTGGTCTTCAGGTAGATGGGAAACTGCTGTGTTGGCTGTGCACACTTTCGTATAAACGAGTTCTTCAGAAGACCAAAGAACAGAGGAAGCACCTGAGCAGCTCTTCCCGTGCTGGCCACCAGGAGAAGGAGCAGTACAGTCGACTGAGTGGTGGCAGCCATTACAACAGGTAACCCCAAGATGGGTGAGACAAGGACTAGAGGTGCGACAGGTCAGATATACTACTCTCACAGTCAGTCCTGGAAAATGCCGTTTTGTATACATTTTCCTATTCTTTTCTGTCTAGTTGCTAGCCTATGGGGGAATTTGTCATGCATTTATAGTTTATGTACCTTTAAAGGGCCAGAGAGACTTGTGAATTTGTATTGTGTCTGAAAAGTTTATGGAACTTATTCCACTTCTTTATGAAGTGTTTTCCTTTGTATTCCATTGTATGAATATACTATACTTTATTTAACCATTCATCCGTTGATGGGCACCTTGGTTGCTTCTGTCTTTTTGCTGTTGTAAACAGTGCTGCAGTGAACATGGGTGTGCATATATCTGTTCGTGTAAAGGCTCTTATTTCTCTAGGATATATTCCAAGGAATGGGATTGGTGGACCATATGGTAGTTCTATTTCTACTTTTTTAAGGAAGCGCCGAATCGATTTCCAAAGTAGTTATACCATTTACATTCCCTCCAGCAGTGTGTAAGTGTTCCAGTCTCTCTACAACCTCTCCAGCATTTATTATTTTGTGTTTTTTGGATTAATGCCAGTCTTGTTGGAGCGAGATGAAATCTCATCGTAGTTTTGATTTGCATTTCTGTAATGGCTAATGATAGTGAGCGTTTCCTCATGTATCTGTTAGCTATCTGAATGTCTTCTTTAGTGAAGTGCACGTTCGTATCCTTTGCCCATTTTTTAATTGGGTTGTCTTTTTGTAGTTGAGTTTTTGCAGTATCATGTAGACTTTAGAAATCAGGTGCTGATCAGAAATGTCATAGCTAAAAATTTTTTCCCAGTCCATAGGTAATCTTTTTACTCTTCTGGTGAAGGCTTTGGATGAGCATAGGTGTTTGATTTTTAGGAGCTCCCAGTTATGTAGTTTCTCTTCTGCATAGTTAGTAGTGTTTTGTGTACTGTTTATGCCATGTATTGGGGCTTCTAGCATTGTCCCTATTTTTTCTTCCATGATCTTTATTGTTTTAGATTTTATATTTAGGTCTTTGATCCATTTTGAGTTAGTTTTTGTGCATGGAGTGAGGTATGGGTCTTGTTTCATTTTTTTGCAGATGGATATCCAGTTATGCCAGCACTATTTGTTAAAAAGACTGTCTTTTCCCCATTTCACTGTTTTGGGGCCTTTGTCAAATATCAACTGCTTATATGTGGATGGATTTATGTCTGGATTCTCAATTCTGTTCCATTGGTCCGTGTATCTGTTGTACCAGTACCAGGCTGTTTTGACCACTGTGGTGGTATAATAGGTTCTAAAATCAGGTAAAGTAAGGCCTCCCACCTTGTTCTTCTTTTTCAGTAATGCCTAATTTATCTGGGGCCTCTTTCGCTCCCATATGAAGTTGGTGATTTGTTTCTCCAACTCATTAAGGAACGTTGTTGGGATTTGGATCAGAATTGCATTAAATGTATAGATCGCTTTTGGTAGAATACACATTTTATAATGTTAAGTCTTCCTATCCACAAGCAAGGTAAGTTTTTCCACTTATGTAAGTCTCTTTTGGTTTCTTGCAGAAGTGTACTGTAGTTTTTTTTGTATAAGTCTTTTACATCTCTGGTAAGATTTATTCCTAAGTATTTTATCTTCTTGGGGGCTACTGTAAATGGCATTGATGTGATTTCCTCTTTGATGTTCTTTTTGTTGGTGTAGAGGAATCCAACTGATTTTTGTATGTTTATCTTGTATCCTGATACTCTGCTGAACTCTTCTATTAGTTTCAGTAGTTTTCTGGAGGATTCCTTAGGGTTTTCTGTGTATAAGATCATGTCATCTGCAAATAGAGATACTTTGACTTCTTCCTTGCCAATCTGGATGCCCTTTATTTCTTTATCTAGCCTAATTGCTCTGTCTTGGACTTCCAACACAATGTTGAATAAGAGCGGTGATAAAGGGCATCCTTGTCTGGTTCCTGATCTCAATGGGAATGCTTTCAGGCTCTCTCCATTTAGGGTGATGTTGGCTGTTGGCTTTGTATAAATGCCCTTTATTATGTTGAGGAATTTTCCTTCTATTCCTATTTTGCTGAGAGTTTTTATCATGAATGGGTGTTGAACTTTGTCAAATGCCTTTTCTGCGTCAATTGATAAAATCATGTGATTCTTGTCTTTTGTTTTATGTATGTGGTGGATTACATTAATTGACATTAATTGTTTTTCTAACGTTGAACCATCCCTGCATACCTGATATGAATCCCACTTGGTCATGGTGGATTATTTTTTTGATATGTTGTTGAATTCTATTGGTGAATTATTTTTTTGGCTAGATTTTTGTTGAGGATTTTTCATCTAGGTTCATGAGGGATATAGGTCTGTAATTTTCTTTTTTTGTGGTGTCTTTACCTGGTTTTGGTATCAGGGATGTGCTGGCTTCATAGAATGAGTTTGGCAGTATTCCATCCTTTTCTATGCTCTGAAATACCTTTAGTAGTAGTGGTGTTAATTCTTCTCTGCGAGTTTGGTAGAACTCCGGGCCAGGGTTTTTTTTTGTTGGGTGTGTTTTAATTACCTTCTCAATCTCTTCTTTTGTTATGGGTTTATTTAGTTGTTATACCTCTGTGTTAGTTTAGGTAGGTAGTGTGTTTCTAGAAATTCATCCATTTCTTCTAGGTTTTCAAATTGGGTACAGTACAGTTTTTCGTAGTACTCTGATATGATTCTTTTAATTTCAGTTAGGTTTATTGTGATATCTCCCATCTCATGTCTTTTTCGGGTTATTTGCAACCTCTCCTGTTTTTCTTTTGTCAGTTTGGCCAGTGGTTAATTTTTTCAAAGAACCACCTTTTGGTCTTGTTAACTCTTTCAGTTGTTTTCTGTTCTCTATTTCATTTAATTCTGCTCTAATTTTTATTATTTGCTTTCTTCTGGTGCCTGAGGGTTTCTTTTGTCACTCTCTATTTGTTCAATTTGTTGGGATAATTCTTTGATTTTGGCCCTTTCTTCTTTTTGTATTTGTGCAGTTATTGATATAAACTGACCTCCGAGCACTGCTTTCACTGTGTCCCAAAGGCTCTGATAGGAAGTGTTTTCATTCTCATTGGATTCTATGAATTTCTTTATTCCATCCTTCATGTCTTCTATAACCTAGTCATTTTTGAGCAGGATATTATTTAGTTTCCAAGTGTTTGATTTCTTTTCCCTGCTTTTTCTGTTGTTGATTTCTACTTTTATGGCCTTATGGTCAGAGAAGATGCTTTGTAATATTTCGATGTTTTGGATTCTGCTAGGGCTTGCTTTATGACCTAATATGTGGTCTATTCTGGAGAATGTTCCATGTGCACTGGAAAAGAAAGTGTACTTGGCTGCTGTTGGGTGGAGTGTCCTGTATATGTCTATGAGGTCAGGTTGGTTGATTGTGGCACTTAGATCTTCTGTGTCTTCATTGAGCTTCTTTCTGGATGTTCTATTCTTCAGTGAAAATGGTGTGTTGAAGTCTCCTACTGTAATTGTGGAGCTGTCTGTCTCACTTTTCAGTGCTGTTAGGGTTTGTTTTATGTATCTTGCAGCCCTGTCACTGGGTGCATAAATATTTAATATGGTTATATCCTCCTGGTATATTGCCTCTTTAATGATTATGTACTGTTCTTCCTTGTCCTTTCTGGTGGATTTAACTTTAAAGTCTATTTTGTCAGAAATTAATATTGCCACTCCTGCTTTTTTTGCTTGCTGATTGCTTGATATATATTTTTCCATCCTTTGAGTTTGAGTTTGTTTGTGTCTCTAAGTCTAAGGGGTGTCTCCTGTAGGCAGCATGTAGACGGTCCATGTTTTTTAATCCATTCTGCCCCTCTCTGTCTCTTTATTGGTGCATTTAGTGCATTTACAGTCAGTGTAATTATGGATAGGTACGAATTTAGTGCTGTCATTTTAATGTCTTTTTTTGTGTGTTGTTGACAGTTTCTTTTTCCCACTTATTTTTTTGTGCTGAGTAGTTCATCTTTATATGTTGTCTTTTGCTCTTATTCATTGTTGCTGATTTTGGTTTTTGCTGAGTCTTTATGTTTTTCTTGTATTTCATGTTGATGTGTAGGACTGTTTGTCTCCTTTGTGGTTACCTTAATATTTACCCCTATTTTTCTAAGTTTAAACCTAACTTTTATTTCTTTATATCACCTTGTCTTCCTCTCCATATGAAAGATCTATGACTACCTTTCTTAGTCCCTCTTTATTGTTTTAATGTTGTCTTCTTTTACATAATGACATCGCTGTTGCCCTGTTTTGAGCGTTTTTTTATCTTGATTTATTTTTGTGATTTCCCTATCAGAGTTGACATCTGATTGCTCTGTCCAGTGTTCTAGTCTTGGGTTGATATCTGATATTACTGATTTTCTAACCAGAGAACTCTCTTTAGCATTTCTTATAGTTTTGGTTTGGTTTTTAAAAATTCCTTAAACTTCTGTTTATCTGGTAATGTCCTAGTTTTGCCTTCATATTTGAGAGACAGTTTTGCTGGATATATGATTCTTGGCTGGCAATTTTTTTTCTTCAAGGCTTTATATAAGTCATCCCATTGCCTTCTTGCCTGCATAGTTTTTGCCAAGTAGTCCGAGCTTATTGACTCTCCTTTGTAGGTGACTTTTCGTTTATCCCTAGCTTCTCTTAAAATTCTCTCTTTATCTTTGGTTTGGCAAGTTTGATTATAATATGTCTTGGTGACTTTCTTTTCAGACCTACCTTATGTGGAGTTTGAGGAGCATCTCGGATAGATATCTTCACATCTTTCACGATATCAGGGAAGTTTTCTGCCAACAAATCTTCAGCAATTCTCTGTGTGTTTTCTGTTATCCCTCCCTGCTCTGGTACTCCAATCACTGGTAGGTTATTTCTCTTGATAGAGTCCCACATGATTCTTAGCGTTTCTTCATTTTTGAAAATTCTTTTATCTGATTTTTCTTCAGATATATTGGTGCTAAGTGCTTTATCTTCAGTCTCATCAATTCTGGCTTCTGCTTGCTCGATTCTGCTCCTCTGACTTTCTATTGAGCTGTCTAACTCTGTAATTTTATTGTTAATCTTCTGAATTTCTCATTGCTGTCTCTCTGTGGATTCTTGCAGCTTGTTAAATTTTTCATTATGTAATTAAATAACTTTTTTAATTTCTTCAACTGGTTCATCTGGTCCTTGGCTTGTTCTGCGTATGGCCTGATCTCCTTCCTGATATTGTTCCTGATGTCTTGAAGAGTTCTGTATATAATTTTGTATTCTGCATCTGCTATTTCTAGGAAGGCAGCTTCATCCAGAAGATCCCTTGATTCTTTGTTTTGGAAGCTTATTGAAATGATCATGGTCTGCTTCTTTATGTGGTTTGATATTGACTGTTGTTGCCGAGCCATCTATAAGTTACTGTATTAGTTTATGTTTGCTTACCGTATCCTACCTTCTTGCTTTATTTTGTTTTCATATGGCCAGATAGGTTGCTTGAGTGAGCTAGCTTGATTATTTTCACCTTTGAAGCTCTAACATCCTGTCACCCGATGGCTAGAGCTGTTACCAGGTATATGAGCCTAGGAGTCCATTCAGTTTTCTTGTATGGATTCAGCTCAGGTGTCCAGGTAGCTGGTCATCAAGTGTGTGGTCCAGGCTCTGTCCCACAGTCTTAGAGGGGCAGGAGTGATTGGTGTAGGTACCTCTATCTGGTTGCAGCAGGGGGTCACACTCTGAACAAGGCAGGGGGCTGACAACCATCCTCCAAGTATCTGTGAGGAAAGCGCATCCCTGTTCCCTAGAGCACACTGGTGGGTGGGTTCTGCAGATGGACCATGGGTACCCAGTGCTTTTGGTTGTAAGGACTGGGGGGTATCAGTTATCCTTGGATCCCTGTAGCGGGTGGTTAGGTGACCTGAGTGGAGCCGCCAGTCTTTAGGCCCCTGATGTGGGTAGGTGAGGACCTGCTTAATACACAAAGCAGTGTCAAACATCAAACACCCAACTCTCCACTGCACAGCTGAAACAGTTGCAGTCTGCTAACATGAACCTATTCTCCTGAAATAGGCCTGCACGGGTCCACGTAGCGGGGAAAGGTGTTCAAAGCTCACAGACTGTTCATGCCTGGACGGGAGACACTTCTGTCCTTAGCTCCCCAAGTCAGTGGAGCTGGCAGAGTATCTTTTTCCCCAGTTGTGAATTTATTCCTTCTCCGTGGCTGGGAGAATGACTCAGATCACTCAGCAGGACCTATCTCAGGCCCAGGGAAATCGACAGCCACTGAAGCCAGCTACGACACGGTAAAATATACGCAAGTACTTAGCTTTTGCCGAGAACGCCATTCTTCTCTGCTTCCGGAGGTGTGAGTAAGCTGTGTGTGGCTGGCTGTTTTTCCCTGAGGAAACTGTGGCTGAATGCTACTACCACCCCTTGCAGTCGCTCCCGGGAATGGTACCTGAGGTTTCCCACGATTCAGGCTCGGCAACTCCTCTCCTCTTCTGAAGTCTCTCCCTCCCCTTGCCACTCAGTCCATTTTCTAACTTTGCCTTTGATGTTCAGGGCTCCTAGATTTGTCATAAATATAATCATTTCACTTGTTTTTTCGGATCTCTGTTGTAAGAGGGTTCACTGGAAGCACCTGACTATTCTGCCACCTTGGCCCCGCCCCTGAAACCAACTCTTTAGACAAAGATTAGACTGAACTGTAAAATATAAAATTATACTTCTGAAGAATGTGCTTCTTAGTTCAAGTAGATTAAAACAAAAAACCAAACCCACTGCCAGTTCAAGTAGATACACAAGTCTAAATGGGCAGCTACTGACCAGAGGCGGGATGAGAAGGCAGAAAGGGACAAGAGCTGGTTGAGTGGACACGGGAAACCCGGGGTAAAAGGGGGAGTGTGCTGTCACATTAAAGGGATTGCAACTAGGGTCACGTAACAATATGTGTGTAAATTTTTGTATGAAAAACTAACTAGAGCTGGAAACTTTTACCTAAATCACAATTAAAAAAAAAAAAAAAAAGTCCAGGTAAGAGATGTTGAAATGAGAACATCAGCTGAGGCAATAACAGTGAGGATGAAAATGAGAAAAGGCAGATTCAGGAAGTTATTTTAGAGAGAGAATTACAAGAAACTTAAAATATTTGGTGAGCAGATAGATGGGCTAGAGCTGGGTGAGTCAAGGATAATTCTCAGGTTTCTTACTTGGGTCAATGGGTAGATTCTTAACTGAGGGAGAATATAGGAAGGGCAGATGAGAAGTTCAGTTTTGAAAAACTGAGCTTGCAGCACCTGGAAGGATTATTTTGTAGAGATTTAGCCTAGAACTCAGAAGAGGGTTGGGCAGGAGCAAGAAAATGGATGGGGTCATCAGAACATGGGCCACTGATAGCACATAAGAATCACTGGGAGTAGAGATTATTTAAAAGTGCAGATTCCTGGGACCCCACCCCAGAGTTTAGTACAATCTAGGATAGAGTTCAGGAATGTGCATTTTTTTATAAGCATCACAGATGATTCTGATGCAGGTGATCTGGAAAACAACATTTCCAACCACTATGATAGGGAGTTGTTAAAAGCATGGTCTTAGATGATATAACTTAGGCTGGAGGCTGAGAACACAACTCTAGAAGCACTCAATATTTTAAGAGGTGGACGGAGACTAAGCAGCAGCAGTTACAAAAGTAGGATGACCAAGTGAGCAGAAGATTTCAAGAAGGATGATGTGGTCAGTGGTATCAATATGAAAGAGAGGTCACATAAGATAAGGTGTAGAGCATCCTTTGGGTTTGGCATCTGGACATCCATCAGAATTGAAAGAGTTGCAGGTCACGGATAGGCTTTTAGCTTTTGTTTTGAGATCAGTTTTAGGGGATGCACGTGAGGATAAAACTCATTTTTAGTCTTGTGGGACTCAGATATCAATAGGTTCACAGAACAGTGAAGAACTAGACTAGGACTTCAAATACGTCCACCTGAAATCCAGTCCTAGCCCCATCACTGACCAGCTATGTGTCCTTGGGTAGGTCAGTTCACCTTGATGAGCCTCAGTTTCTGAAAAGTAGACATAATACCTTGGTGTTGCTTGCAGAATTACAAGATACATGTGGGACAATGAATGTCAAAAAAAAAAAAAAACCAAGTACTTTTTAAACTATGAGATTATATTTCTTACTAGATTTTTATTGACTCTGTTCTCATAGTTAGTAATAAAGCCAGGTAATATTTAGTTAAGACCAAGAATTTTTTTTTTCTTGTCCTGTGGAAACTAGCAACTCAGACATCCAGGGCCTATAAAATCAACACCTTGTTGGATTTTAATAATCAAAAATAATTGGCTCCTGCACAGAAGAACTGCTCTCTTACATTGGTCCCATCTGACAGACTTTCATTGTGATCTTTTATTATTTTTTGATTTCTAACGTGTGCCTTTCTATTTTTGTCTTTCAAAGCCAGAAAACACTTTCTACATCTTCAATCCAAAATGAAATCCCAAAGAAAAAGTCCAAGTTTGAGTCAATCACAACCAATGGAGACAGGTAAGCCAAGTTGGAATGTGTGTGCACATGCTTCTGCTTGAAATGTACACGCAGTTCCTGAGACAGGAGGACATTTTAAGGTGTGCCTTGGAACTAGTCAGTGGCTGTCTGCAAACCTCCTGTGGGTGCTACACCCGCCACTTGATAGCTATAAACAAGTATTCCTGAATTTTGTTTATACATCAAATTTCGTCATTAAAAGACAATAACTTATAACCAGATTTGATAGCAGTTGAATTCTGCAGTTCCCAAAATAGCTTCCCCACACTAGTTCTAAGACGTCAACAGCTGGACGCTTTTCACTGTGATCTGTTCTTCTAGCCTGCACCAGGCAGGGCAGGAGTCGGTCTCGGGAGGCAGAGCAGAGACAAGGTGGAGCGAAGGCAGTGTTGCCCTGTCTGTGAGGAATAATCGTGCTTCCTTAGCATTGAGAAAGACAGAGCAGTGTAGACGCCGGATCAGAAAACAATGAGATGCATTTAAATGTTTTCCTTGTAAGCCTGTCTAAATGCATATTTTTATTCCTCGCTCTCCTCTCTCTTTCTCAGCAATGTTTCCTCTTACGAACTGCTTTGTCCTAATATCCAGGGTGCCCCGTCCAGGTTGGTGCAGTGGGCTGCTTCCCAACAGAGTCTTGGGACCAACCATTTTCCTGTTCCTCCAGGCCCGGGCATCCTGGAGTGAGACCACCTGACATTCTCTTCCCTAAAATCCTTGGAATCATCTCCATTTGGGAAACCCCTCTTTCATGGTTTCCCTCCCAGACAGTGGTGAATATGGGAGTAGACCCCATATGGACTTAACCAGGGCTGAATTTTGTTTATTTAGAGAAGTACAAAATGTCTGTGAAGTTCACCTTTTTTCCATTAACTTGATTTCAGATCCCACAAGGTGTCTTCTTGATGACTAGTTGGTTGATTTTAAACTTTTTGAATTGAACCTTCTGGAAATGTGTGATTTAGATATTCAGATTACATAGAGGAAGGAGCTATAAAGACCATGTCTCTGATCAGCTGTACTGTTTCTCTGGGCAGCTGGTCTGGCCATTCTGAAGGAAGTAGATGGGGGACAGGTTGTCCCATGACCACTTCCAGGGTGTGCTTCTGCCAAAACCAGTTCAGTGAGTGAGCCTTTCTGATGCCCTGCTTTATGAAGGCCTCAGCTAAGATCTAGGGCCTGAAAGAGTCATCATTTCTGTTTTGTATTTATTTACGACCCAAGCTATTTGGACCACCTGGAAAAAGCTCATTCGTAGCACTTAGTTTAACCAACCAGTCCTTGTAAAGGTTACTGTCTATTAGCTTATTTTATTTTTGAGATACTGCTGCTATTCTTGCTGTCCATTGCTGTGGATATACCAAGCTAAAGCTCAAGCTTTCTGTTCAGACTATTTGGTTACATCCAGTCACCACCCATGAGAATTTTCCTCAAGTAGCTGATTCTTGGTTACTTAGGTATATGGTCTCCCATAATGTCCTCCGAAAAAGATGTGAAAAGATCATTTTCTTGAAATGTACATACTAATGTTTTAAAGTAACTTACACTTTTAATTTGAAAATTTGGAAAATGTTTTTTGCTGCCACAAAAATTATTTTCATACATATACAAGTTCCATTTGAATCTTCCTGCATTAGCAGTTTTAACAGTCCAGTCCATTTGTTTGCATTTCCATTCTGTTCGATGTTCACAGCATGAGGTCAATTATATTTTTTCTATCCTTTTTACTTTTTGTGTGTTTTCCTGCTTTTCATTCACTTTGAAAAAAGCATCCTGACAATCCTTTGTTTGACAGTCCTTTTTAATGTCTAGTAAATCAAAAAATTTTTATTGAATATTTATTTTGACTTCTGTACCAGTTGTTATCAGTCTTGTTTCCAAAATATCTTGTTGTAGCTGCCTCATAGTTTTTAGCCAATCACATTATTTACTTTCCAGGCCTCCCTTTGAAAATGTTGAGATACTTTTTAATTTATGCTCTTATTCTTTCATTTTTATTTCTTCATGTCTTCTGCAAGTTGTTCCCTAATATCTTTCCACAGACCTTTTTATACTACCACATTCTCCTCTCTCACTTATTTCTTAATATTGAGGCATATTTGATTATTTCTCCTCTTCCTCTTCTTTATCCATTAGCCTTCCCTGTCATACAGATAGAACACTTTGTCTTAACTTTCTCTAATGGTTTTGAATTTATAAGATGCCTTGCTTAGTCTTTTTACCTATTTTTTAGTATCCTGCAAAATCTACCTGGAAACCCTGGTGGTGCAGTGGTTAAGAGCTATGGCTGCTAACCGAAAGGTCAGCAGTTCGAATCCACCAGGTGCTCCTTGGAAACCCTGTGAGGTAGTTCTACTCTGTCCTATAGGATCGCTATGAGTCAGAATCAACTCGACGGCAACGGGTCTGGTTTTTTAGGAGCCCTGGTGGTGCAGTGGTTAAGAGATCAGCTGCCATCCAATAGGTGGGCAGTTGGAATCCACTAGCTGCTCCTTGGAAACCCTATAGGGCAGTTAGATCTGCTCTGTCCTGTAGGGTCGCTGTGATTCAGAATTGACCTGACGGCAGTGAGACAAAATCCACAGCCTTTCTGTCAGTGTTTTCTAGTTTGTTGTAACAAAAACTTTTCAATTTGAGAAGAATCTGGGTTCATTTCTAGCCTTCCCTGAGCACATACACTGGCTGTTTTTTTTTTAATTGTGTTTTAGGTAGAAGTTTACAGCTCAAATTAATTTCTCATGCAAAAATTTATAAACATATTGTTATGTGACACTAGGTTACAATCCCTGTAATGTGACAGCACACTCCCCCTTTCCACCCCGAATTTTCTGTGTCCATCCAACCAGCTCCTGTCCCTTTCTGCCTTCTCTCCTGCCTCCAGGTAGGAGCTGCCTGTTTAGACTCCTGTATTTACTTGAACTAAGAAGCATGTTCTTCACAGGTGTTATTTTATGGTTTTTTTTTTTTTTTTTCAGTCCGGCGTAGTCTGTCTGAAGAGTGGGTTTTAGGAATGGTTTTAGTTGTGGGTTAACAGAGCACCTGGGGGCCATGGCTTTGAGGGTTCCTCCAGTCACAGTCGTATTATTAAGTCTGATCTTTTTAGGTGAATTCAAGTTCTGCACTACTCTTCCCCTGCTCCGTCAGGAACTCCCTGTTGTGTTCCCTATCAGGGCGGTCATTGGTGGTAGCACTGGCTGCTTTTTAGTCATATTTGTCTGTTGTTCCATAAGGCAATACAAATACAATCTCAACAGTGGGTGGTGCCCACGCACACCTTGTGGTTCGTTGTTTCTAAAGGACATTCTTTTCTCTGTATTTTATTTTAATCTCCTTTGGATTATGCCTGAGAGATTAGACTTGCCGTGTGGCCGTTGAGGACAATCCCAGGACCAATGGGTAGGAACGACAGGGGTACAGGTTTTGATTCAACCTGAGGAAGATTGTTCTTATAATAAAAGCTTTTGGAAAAGACAGTAAACTTCCTGGAGAAGCGTTGAGTTCCCTGTCATTGGAAATGTTTGAAAAGAAACAGGATTTGATTTTCTGCCTTCCTAACATCTTCTTGTATTTTGATTCCCAGCAGCCCTTATTGAACCAGGAGTTAGAGAGTTAAAGAGGTCTGACCCTAACAAAGGATAAAAAAAACAAAAGCAAAAAACCAACCCAACCCCTTGCTGTCCAGTCGATTCTGACTCATTGTGACCCCTACAGGACAGAGTAGAACTGCCCCATAGGGTTCCCAAGGAGCGGTTGGTGGATTTGAACTGCTGACCTTTGGTTAGCAGCTGAGCTCTTAACCATTCCACCACCAGGGCTCCAGGACTAATTTAGTCCAACAATTTCTTGGTGTAGGGGCAGAGCCCTCTCTCAAGAAGCAGGGAAAGCAGGGCATTAGGAGCTTTGGGGACAACAAGAAGTTCCTCCCGTTACTCCATTAATCACAGTAGTTAAGGATTTAAATAGGCTCTTTTGGGTTGAGGGAAGACAGTCCCTTGGGGAGTATTGAAACATATAAGGCTGTAGATGTCGGGGCACTTCCAGATCCAGCTCAGTGGAGCCTATCATGGGCCCTTTCCATTGTTCTCTTTCTCCTGCATGTTTTCTTTGAATTATTTTGCATTTTCTTTTGTTTTCCGGTAATTCTGCATATTCATCAGTTATGAAAGTATTGATTTATCTCTTCACCTGACCTTCTTCTCATATGATCCATGCAGACTGAGGGGGAGTATTCTTGTCAATGAACTACTGCTTCCACTTCTAGCCATAGAACTGTTTGACTTGATAACTATGAGGAAGTATAGTCCAGTCGTTAGACTTGCTGTTTGAAGTTTCTATCTGTATAGAGAAATCCTAGTTATTAGATGTGGTTTAAGATGTAGGAAAGAACCAACAGCAAGGGGAAACTATGAGCCAGTGCTTTGTTGGTATTAGGAGCTGGAAGTCAGTATTTCAGTATCTGTTTAGAAAAAGCCATTAGGTTTGTGTTGTAAAGGTTGCCCTGAGAAAAGTAGAGAGCTTCCTTTGGGAAGTTTCAAGAGAAGGGCAGGGTTTGACCCTCCAGGCCAAGGTTGTTTTGGGTCTGAGATACCTCTGAGCAGATAGTGAAAGCTATAGATCCTTACCCCGGAAAACACCCATTGTACATATAATTTCAGGGATTCACAGATTTCCTGAAACTGGTCCCAGTTAAGAGACTCTACCAAAAGGATATATGCGGAGTTCACTAGTCAGTTTGACAAAATGGAGTGCTCACACTACTGGAAGGAAATCTGTTGAAAACCCAGGTGCTGATGTGACGCTGGAGTTTGCTACCTTCTTGTTCCTTTCCCAACTGTCACAGAATTCTTGATACTGAAAATGACAGCAGGCAAAATGTAGTGTAGGGTACGTTGGCCTCCTTCTTATGAAATTTAGTCTCTATCATTTTAAAAAAAGACTGCTCCTGGGATGGAATGCAGTAGCTCTTCAGCAGCGGCACCAGATCTCAGCGCTTGGAGCGTGGAGAAGACAGAGAGCCGAAAGATGAGCTCTGTGGGGAGTGGTAAAGAAAAATGCCTGAGCTTGCAGTTAATACTTCATCCAGAAGTCTAGGGAAATTATCTAATCACAAATTAAGATTGTCTCTTCTGTGAATCACTGGGGGTCTTCAATGAACCTGAAACAGAATATCCTCAGCTCTTGTGATGTGTCATTTATTTTAGTCCTGAATGTGAGAGAAGATGCTGCAGGAATGTTACTGGGTTGTGGTTTTGGTTAGGCAGAGTTATCTGATGACCACCGTACAAGTGCAGGTAACAAATACTGTTGAGTTTGGCATGTATGGGGCATTGTGCTTGATGCTGGGAATTCACATAATTGCTTCTGGCCTTGAGAAGCTCACAGTCAAGTGGCCAAGATGCATCCTCAGGTGAAAGTTTCTCCATCCAAGTTATGATTTTTTCCCCTCCATTTTTCCAACCAGCTTTTCCCCAGACCTGGCTCTGGACTCACCAGGCACTGACCACTTTGTTATCATCGCCCAACTAAAGGAAGAAGTGGCCACTCTGAAGAAAATGCTGCATCAAAAGGATCAAATGATTTTAGAGAAAGAGAAGAAGGTATGGTTTAGTTAATGCATGTCAGACTAGAATGATGCAAGGGTAAGATAGTGGTATGGGACACGATGCTAACTCTTTTTAACTGATATTTGTTAGGTATTTAACTATTGGTGCTTGGGGAAAGAAGTCCCATGGCAAGGTTGGAATATCCTGGGAGAGGCTACCTGCCAAGATGACTTATGGGATGGCATTACCTTGTCGAATCCACTTCAGTCAAATGGGTTCAGAAAGTGGATTTTTCTCAGCATTTAGAGGGAGCTTCTACTTCTCAGGGAGGATTCATGTTAACCAAGTTTACAGAGACAATTGTATAAAACCGCAATTCAGAGTGGGGAACATAACAGAATACTACTCATCTCATCATGGGCTGCCTTTTGGAAGCCAGGTTGTAACCAGAAGGTTGCTGAATGAGCGTGGAGTTCAGGATAAGAGAAAGTAGTTATGTAATTGGAATGTTTAATGCTCTTAGGCTGAGAATCTGATGCCTCCATCTCTGTAATTGGGATGGCCATGTCTGTGGGACAGTAATACTCAAAGTATGTGGACCAGGCCTCCGTCTTCCCTGGACAGTGCTCAGGTGGGCCCTGCTCCCTGACTTCTGTCACTTTGCCTCCATTGCCAACAACTCCCTTCCTGAATGACTAGCTCTTTAAACATGTTACTCTCTTCAGCGGAGTCTTATTCTAGTCTGAGAGACATTCTCTGTCTTCAAGGGAACTTTTTACATCTTTGTTCTGATTTATGTCTATTGTTTATCTTATTTTCATGGTCTTGGAGAGAGTATCTCATTTTTGCCTTAATATATTAATAACAATAACAATCATAGCTAACTTTCATTTGATACTCACTACTCACCTGGCTCCATTCTAAGTACTTCATATGTATTAACTCATTTATCCTCATAACAACCTCTTGAGGTAGGATTATTATTATCATCATGTCATAGTTGAAGAATTGCCCCAATATTCTTCTTGTTAGGGCTCCAGTCCCAAGTTCAGAATGCTGTGATTCATTCTGAATGGCTAACAAAACATATGTTAAAGACTTAACATGCATCCTTTCCATCTAATTTTCTACCTCATTTTACAGGTAAGAAAACAGATCCAAAAAGGTTAAATAATATGTTCAAATCACACAGCTACTAAGTGACAGAGCAAAGGAATGAACCCACATCTTTCTGACTCTACCATTTTTTCTAGTGTGCTCTGCTTCCTCCTGCCAGTAATGTGGAGAGTCATGGAAGAGACCCTTATTCTTTCTACATTACTACATGCCTGTCAGATGAAAGTGGACCCAAGTATATTCTCTTCATGGACTAGATTAGAATGGCACTTAAAAGGATTTTTGCAAAATAGAGATAAAACAAGCACTTGTTCCTACCGTTTTGCAAAGTTACAGTTTTAAAAGGAGCAAAAACAAATAGATTGTTTCTCATAGCTTCTAAGATCAAGGTCTTAGAACCTTGGCTTGGGACACAGGCTCTTCTGTGTCATGCCTGCCTGTCTCTAGCCTCATCTTCTGCCGCTCTACACACTCATCAGTCATTGGAACAATCTCTCAGTTTTCTCTACCTGTGCTGTTCTCTTTGCTTGGATGCTCTTCTTACCTCATGTGGCCAGTTGCTACTTGTACCTCAAAACTCAGCTCACACCACCTTTTAGGTTTAGATGTCCTTCTCTGTGCTCCGTTAATAGCATAGTCAACAGGAGGAGACCTGGGGTCTGAATCCCAGCTCTGCCACTTGCTAATGCTATGTATGATTTTGGCCATGTCACTTAGTGCTCTCTAAGCTTCGGTTTTCCCATTTATAAAATGGGAAGGATAGAATTACCCCATGGGGTTGTCATAGCAGTTGAATGAAATAATATCACCAAAACAGTTTGCTTGGAGTATGGTAAAGTTTCAGTAAATGACACCAGCTATGATTCTATGGCTTCTCTCAAAATATCAATCACATTGTGTTACAGTCATTGATTTATTTGGAGGTGAGTAGAGGATCATTGGCATGTAGTAAATATATGAGGAACTTTTATGCACTGCTGGTGGGAGTGTAAAATGGTACAATCACTATGGAAGATGATGTGGCACCTCCTTAAAAAGCTAGAAATAGAAATACCATATGATTGAGCAATCCCATTCGCAGGAATATATCCTAGAGAAATAAGAGCTGTTACACAAATAGATACATGCACCCCCATGTTCATTGCAGCATTATTCACAATAGCAAAAAGATGGAAACAACCTAAGTTCCCATCAACAGATGAATGGATAAACAAATTGTGGTACATATATACAATGGAATACTACACAGCAATAAAGAACAATGATGAATCTGTGAAACATCTCATAACATGGATGAATCTGGAGGGCATTACGCTGAGTGAAATAAATCAATCACAAAAGGACAAATATTGTATGAGACCGCTATTATAAAAGCCCAAGAAAAGTTTTACACACAGGAAAAAAAACAATCTTTGATGATTACAAGGGAGTAGAGGGTTTGGGAGAGGAAATCCCTAACTAGATAGTAGGCAAATGTTAACTTGATGAAGAGAAAGACAACATACCGTATAGGGGAAGTCAGTACAACTTAACCAAGGTAAAGTCATACAGGCTCCCTAGACACATCCAAACACCTTGAGGGACTGAGTTACTGGGGCTGAGGGTTGGGGACCTTGGTCTCAGGGGACATCTAGGTCGATTGGCATAACATAGTTCGTAAAGAAAATGTTGTACATCCTAGTTTAGTGAGTAGTGACTGGGGTCCTAAAAGCTTGTGAGAGGCCATCTAAATACATCTATTGGTCTCAGTACATTTGGAGCAAAGGAAAATGAAGAAAACCAAAGACACAAGGAAAATATTAGTATAAAGAACTAATGGACCACATGAATCACAGCCTCCACCAGCCTGAGTCCAGAAAAACTAGATGGTGCTTGGCTACCACCAACAATCACACTGACGGATCACCGTAGAGGGTCCCAAGCAGAGTGGGAGAAAAATGTAGAACAAAATTCAAACTTACCAAAAAGTCCAGACTTACTGGTCTGATGATGACTGGAGCAACTCCTGAGACTGTGGCCACCAGACACCTTGCTAGTTTAAAACGGAAGCTACTCCTGAAGTCTACCTTTCAGCCAATGCCAAACATTGGACAGTCCTATAAAACAAACAATAACACATGCTGAGGAATGTGCTTCTTAGTTCGGTCAAGTATATGGGACCAAAAGGGCAACACCTGCCCAAAAGCAAAGACGAGAAGGCAGGAAGGGACAGGAAAGCTGGACGAATGGACCATGAAGAACCCAGGGTGGAAACGGAAAGGTGAAGAGTACTGACACATTGCGGGGATTACAACTAATGTCATGAAACAATTTGTTTTAAAAATTTTTGAGTGGAAAACTAAGAAAAAAAGTATGTGTGTATATATATATGGAAACCCTGGTGGTATAGTGGTTAAGTGCTACGGCTTCTAACCAAAGGGTTGGCAGTTCGAATCCTCCAGGTGCTTCTTGGAAACTCTATGGGCAGTTCTACTCTGTCCTACCAGGTTGCTATGAGTCGGAATCGACTCGATGGTGCTGGGTATGGTTTTGGTGTACATATATATGAAATCTTTTAAAACTTGCTAGTGGTTGTTAACCATTAGAAATGCTACTTAAAGGTTTTGTGTAATTGTCAGGAAATTTTTAGGAAAAATAGGATATAGAACTCCTTGGCTTTGATTGAGTTGTGGATCTATAGGAGAGCCCAGGATTTCATTAATTCAGCAAGGGGGCATTTAGCTCTCTGATATCAAAACATTTTATTCATTGCACAGGAATTTCTTTTGGTCACTCTGCTTTTCTTCCTTCAGATTACAGAGTTGAAGGCTGATTTTCAGTACCAGGAATCTCAGATGAGAGCCAAAATGAACCAGATGGAGAAAACCCACAAAGAAGTTACTGAACAATTGCAGGTAACTGCTTATTTTATGTGGCAGTTCTCGTGTATTTAGCTGGTGGTATTTTAAATGAGCATCTCTTAGATGTTTTTTTTTTCTCTCAAAGTATTGAAAGACCACATCAATCTACCTTGTAGTATACTTTTATTGTTTCACTCTCGGATGTGTCATGATTTTTTTTTTCCTTCAAAAACAGTAGAATTATTAAATGTGTTCTTTGATTTTTGTGTAAACCAGGTGTGATTCCAGATGTCTAAATTATAAATTTTGTTCATCCAGCACACTGAGGCACTCCATGGCTTGCTTGTGTTGCATGAAGCATCCTTTTGTAATGGCGGGTCCCAAGAGATTGAAGTACACCGATTAACCTCCAGTAAACGGTCTTTTGTTTTTTTCTTTTCCTGAACCAAGCCAAGTGCCAGGTGTTTTTACCTCTAGAATTTTGGTCAGCTCTTAGTGATCCTCTTTCTTGTCTGCCTTAGCATCTGCACTTATTCTACATGAAAAATATGTCCTAAGCTGTTAAAACCTCCTTCTTGCACTGATACTGTAGGCCAAAAACCGAGAACTTCTGAAGCAGGCAGCTGCCTTGTCCAAGAGCAAGAAGTCGGAGAAGTCCGGAGCTATAACTTCTCCATGAAAGACCACCAGGAGGCTCTCCAGCAACAGCAGATGGAGTGCCGGTTTCGGGTTGGAGACCTGGCTGTGCTCTGGGAATTGCAAGCTTTCTTTAGAAATCTCTATTTTATTACGGTTATCTTCTTTGTGTGATTGCAGTGGACTGACTGAATGGAAACACCTGGTTCGTGTTGTGTTATGACCGCATGCTTGAGTGTTTGGGGTTTTAATCTCTCTTTCTCTCTCTCCCTCTCTTGGTACTACTCTTTGTTTTTTGTGGTGGTCACTGCTCAGTGTTACGTGCAGCATAATTTATCCCCCATCACTGTATCTTGCCATACCTGTGAGCAAACATTTTGGCATTAATTACATATCACTGCCACCCTCTGAACGGCTAAAACTGCCACCTTAAGACTTGGTAAAATGGGAGAGGCTTTCTCTCTCCAATAAACCTTTTGCTTCAGGGTCTACTCGGGTTTTTTTCCAGGTATATTATGTATGAACTTTGTACTATGTATAGCCAGAGTTTTATTTATTTTTTAAAAAAGAAACTTTTTCTCAATAAAGGAATAATGGTAGCCTAGCTAGTTCTTCTTGTAAAAGTGATGCCTCTTCAAAAAAACAGTCCTACTCTCCAGCTTTTAGTAAGAATCAGATCTTTCCTTTCTTGTTACCTTGGAGTCTGAAAAACTGATTGCTAAGGTGAAATAATTCAATGCGTAAGTATGGAGTTAAGTGCCTTTTGGAGGGTTTCTTGGAAGAGCATTTAAGGAGATACTTACGGGAGGTAGCAAAGATTTGAACGGTTTGTCTTTTTAAGTAAAGGCAGAAAGAAAGGTTGTCCAGGTTGTACTGGACACTTCCCCACCCCTTTCTTGTTTTATGTAATTGATTTTAAATTCTCACACTGCCACTTCCTTTTTTACAAAAAAATACCCTTTACTTATATTATATTGCTTATCTTACTGGGTGATTGTCAGCATTTTTTTATACGAGCAGATTGAAAATGGGGTATTATTTGAACTACAGAGCATTTCTGCAGTCAGGACAAGCTGCTCAATATGGACTCTGAGTCTGATTGAGAGAAATGATACCACTTTACTTTCTCCTCATGCCTCACCCGCCCCAGCCTTCACACTCCCTGCGTTTAATGGAAATGTATTGAAAACAGGCGCTTCTCAGGAACAGCTTGGCCTCAGCCAGAATTGTGTGTGCCCTGTCTTCCCTCCCTAGCCTCTGTCAATAGGCACGTGGATTTGCTTTTCTAGAAGAAGGGGATAGATTTACATTTCTAGCCATACACTCAGGTCCTCTGTTTGATGTTTGTAAAAAAATAAGCCCAGGTTAGGGATGTGTAGTATGCCATGAAACATAGCAAAACCAACTCCCTTGGAATCATTAACCGGGAGGGTACTAGAGCTAATCATGAAGGCAGATGAAGCTTGTACCTCAGCCTACCAAAATTGTAGCAGGAAGTTTAACTTGCTAGGCATTTCCTAGAAGCAAAATGCTCTATCGTTTGTGATAGCATTCTCACAAGTGGAACCATGCACATAATTGGACAGAGATCTGGAAATGGATGGCTTCCTTTTGAAAAGAGGAACAATGGACCATGTTGCTTATATATCACCCTAGTAGGGAATGTCATTTTCCCTTCCGAGCAAGGGAAACAGCAGTGCTAAATCATTTTGTAACTTTTTGAATGAGAAACTTTTAGGTAACGATCAACTGTCAGATAATATTTTTCAGATATATTTGCATTGAGTCTGGGGAAAAGATTGTGAAAAAAATGACAGGGGTTTTTTTTCTTTTGAAAGGCTGAGAAATTCTGTTAAATGAAATATGACAATGTAAACATATACTTCGTTTTATACTAAATCTTTTTTTAATGTCTTGGCATTTAATATAAAGCAAATCCACACATTTTCTAACTTTCCATAAGTTCCAAAAAGGGAAGGAAGAGACCTCAGTCTTGAAATTTTGGTTTCTAAAAATCATGGCACTGTTTTACTATGAAACTGAGTGGGTAATTTTGGTAACACTTTTTGTTTCTTTGTATGTTTGTAACAATGAACATTTTAAAACAGGAATGTTTTGGTTTGTACAGACTTTGACAAATGTGTGTTAATAAAAATTCATATTGACTCAAGTATGACTGTTGGATTTTATTTTTAATTATTTTTTACTAGTTCACCAATAGGCATATTCCATTATTCCCCTCAACCTGGAAAATAGTTGGTCTTGTTTGTAAAAAACCAAAACCAAACCCAGTGCCACTGAGTCCATTCTGACTCATAGCAACCCTCTAGGACAGAGTAGAACTGCCCCATAGGGTTTCCAAGGCTGTAAATCTTACTTTTTCCCGTGGAGTGACTGGTGGATTGGAACCACCAACCTTTCTGTTAGCAGCCAAGTGCTTAACCACTGCACCACCAGGGCTCCTGTCTTGTTTGTAGACTTAAAAAATTGAAAGCCTAACTAGGCTAATAGGGAGTTTCATATTCATAAGAGAATAAACTTTTTATCTCTTATTTATTCAACTTAAATTCTTATTTCGTGATAGGCACTGAGCTAGGCAATGGGGATATACCAAAACCAAGCCCCTTGCCATTGAGACAATTCCAATTCATGGCGACCCTATAGGACAGAGTAGAACTGCCCCATAGGGTTTCCAAGGAGCACCTGGTGGATTTGAACTGTCAGCCTTTTGGTTAGCAGCTGTAGCATGTAACCACTGCGCCACTAGGGTTTCCAGTGAACAAAACCCACAAAGTTACTGTCCTCGTGGAGCTTCCATTTAGTGGAAAATAGGGCAACTTCGATGTTTCTTGGTTTTATATTTACCATTATTATTCAGAAAATAATATACGTTAAATCTTTCTAAGGTATGAGTGAAGGCTCTTTGAAATGCCATCATCTCAAAAGGAGGAGTGGGATGTATTAGCATGAAACCCTTGGGATAGTAGGTTTTAACTTAGAAACCAGGTGCCTTTCAGACTGTCACATCCTGCAACATCCTATTCTAAAAACTCAAAGACTATTTTTCTGAATAAATTAGAGGTAGTTTTTTTTTCTGGACTATGTTTATAACTACCTTTATTGTGTGAATTAGTTTATCCATTTATTCAGCATTAAAAACCACTGTGTTGTGTTTTCGTTGTTAGGTACCATCAAGTCAGTTCCAACTCATAGCGACCCTTTGTACAACAGAATGAAACACTGCCCAGTCCTGTGCCATCCTCATAATCCTTGTTATGCTTGAGCCCGTTGTTACAGTCACTGTTTCAATCCATCTTGCTGAGGGTCTTCCTCTTTTTTGCTGACCCTCTACCAGCATGATGTCCTTCTCCAGGAACTGATCCCTCCTGATAATATGTCCAAAGTATGTGAGACATAGTCTCTCCATCCCTGCTTCTAAGGAGCATTCCGATTGTACTTCTTCTAAGACATACTTGTTCATTCTTTTGGCAGTCCACAGTGTATTCAATATTCTTCATCAACACCACAATTCAAAGGCATCAATTCCTCAGTTGTCCTTATTCATCATCCAGCTTTCGCATGCATATGAGGCAAATGAAAACCCCATGCTTGGGTCAGGTACACCTTAGTCTTCAAGGTGACATCTTTGCTTTTTTAACACTTTAAAGAGGTCTTTTGCAGCAGATTTGCCCAACACAAAGCGTTGTTGGATTTCTTGACTGCTGCTTCCATGGGTGTTGGTTGTGGATCCAAGTAAAATGAAATCCTCGATAATGTCAATCTTTTCTACATTTATTATGATGTTGCTTAATGGTCCAGTTCTGAGGATTTTTGTTTTCTTTATGTTGAGGCATAGTCCATACTGAAGGCTGTGGTCTTTGATCTTCATCACTAAGTGCTTCAAGTCCTCTTCACTTTCAGCAAGAAAGGTTGTGTCATCTGCATAAAGCAGGTTGTTAATGAGTCTTCCTCCAGTCTTGATGCCCCGTTCTTTATATAATCCAGCTTCTTGGGTGAAAGGATACAACCCTGAAACACACCTTTCCTGACTTTAAACCATGCAGTATTCTCTTGTTCTGTTTGAATGACTACCTCTTGATCTATGTACAGTTTCCTCATGAGCATAATTAAGTGTTCTGGAATTCCCACACTTTGCAATGTTATCTATAATTTGTTTTGATCTACACAGTTGAATGCCTTTGCTTAGTCAATAAAACACAGGTCAACATCTTTCTGGTATTCTCTGCTTTACCCAGATTCCATCTGACATTAGCAATGATACCCCTGGTTCCACACCCTCTTCTGAATCTGGCTTGAATTTCTGGCAGTTTCCTGTCGATACACTGCTGCAGCCACTTTTGAATCATCTTAAGCAAAATTTTACTTCCATGTGATATTAATGATATTGTTCGATAATTTCCGAATTCGCTTGAATCACCTTTCTTGGGAATAGGCATAAACATGGCTCCCTTCTAGTTGGTTAGCCGGGTTGCTGTCTTCCAAATTTATTGGCATAGATGAGTGAGCACTTGCAGTGCTGCATCTGTTTGTTGAAACATCTCAATTGGTATTCTGTCAATTCCTAGAGCCTTTTTTTTTTTTTTTTCCAATGCCTTCAGTGCAGCTCGGACTTCTTCCTTTGACACCATCGGTTCCTGGTCATACGCTACCTACTGAAATGTTTGAACGTTGACAAATTCTTTTTGGTACAGCGACTCTGTGTATTTCTTCCATTTTCTTTGGATGCTTCTTGCATTTAGTATTTTCCCCATAGAATCCTTCAATATTGCAACTCTAAGGTTGAATTTTTTCTTCAGTTCTTCCAGCTCGAGAAATGCCGAGCGTGTTCTTCCCTTTTGGTTTTCTATCTCCTGATCTTTGCACATGTCATTTAACACTTTACTTTGTCTTCTTGAGCCGTCCTTTGAAATCTTCTGTTCAGCTATTTTACTTCATTGTTTCTTCTTTTCACTTTAGCTACTCAGCGTAAAAGAACGAGTTTCAGGGTCTCTTCTCACATCCATTTTGGTCTCTTTTTTTTTTTTCCTGTTTTTGAATGACCTCTTGCTTTCTTCATGTATGACGTCCTTGATGTCATTCTGCAACTCATCTGGTCTTTGGTCATTAGTGTTCAACACGTCAAATCTATGTTTGAGATGGTCTCTAAATTCAGGTGGGATATATATAGTCAAGGTTGCACTTTGGCTCTTGTGGACTTGTTCTAATATTCTTCAATTTCAACTTGAACTTGCATATGAGCAATTGATGGTCTGTTCTGAAGTTGGCCACTGGCCTAATTTTGACTGATGATATTGAGTTTTTCCATAGTCTCTTTCCACAGATATATTCCATCTAGCGAGGTCCACGTGTATAGTTGCCCTTTACGTTGTTGAAAAAAGGTTTTCTCAATGAAGAAGTCATTGGTCTTGCAAAATTCTATCATGTGATCTCTGGATTGTTTTTATAACCAAGACCATATTTTCCAACTACTGATCCTTCTTCTTTGCTTCCAACTTTTACGTTCCAATCACCAGTAATTATCAGTGCATCCTGATAAGCTGTCAGTTTGTCATACTGTGGGGGCTTGCGTGTTGCTGTGATGCTGGAAGCTATGCCACCAGTATTCAAATGCCAGTTAGGTCACCCATGGCAGACAGGTTTCAGTTGAGCTTCCAGACTAAGACAGACTAAGAAGAAAAGGATTAGCCAGTGAAAACCTTATGAATAGAAGCAGAACGTTGTCTGATAAATAGTGCCAGAAGATGAGCCCTCAGGTTGGAAGGCACTCAAAATACAACTGGGGAAGAGCTGCCTACTCAGAGTTGACTTTAATGAAGGCAGATGGAATCAACCTTTCAGGACCTTCGCTTGCTGATGTGGCATGACTCAAAATGAGAAGAAACAGCGGCAAACACCCATTAATAATCAGAATGTGGAATGTATGAAGTATGAATCTAGGAAAATCAGAAATCATCAAAAACGGAATGCATAAACATTGCTATCCTAGGCATTAGTGACCTGAAATGGACTGGTATTGGCCATTTTGAATAGGACAATCATATGGTCTATTATGCCGGGAATGACAACTTGAAGAGGAATGGCATTGCATTCATCGTCAAAAAGAACATTTCAAGATCTACACTGTCAGTGATAGGATAAGGAAGATCAGTTAATATAACTGTTACTCAAACTTACGTACCAACCACTAAGGCCAGAGATGAAGAAATTGAAGATTTTTATCAATTTCTACAATCTGAAATTGATTAAACATGCAATCAGGATACACTGATAATTCCTGAAAAACCACCGTAAGGGAAGAATATAGAAGAAACAGATAAAAACATCATCTAGTTCTTCAGGAAGCTCTTCAACCACTCTAAATAACCATCAAGTTAGCAGACTATCCTTTGCAGTTTAAGACCGTATAATACAAGCAGTATAGCTATCTTGAACTGACAGCCAGCTCAGGGACCTTGGAGGAGGGGCTTTGCTCAGGAAGGCCAAAACTGTCAGGAGTTAACAGGGTGTTGTGGTTACTTCTGTGTAACAAATTATCCCAAATTTTAGTGGCTTAAAACAACCATTTTAATATGCCAGTGGTCTCTGTGGGTCAAGAATTTGCAGGGGACAGTGGGGATGATGTCTGGGTCCTCAACTGGGAAAATTGAAAAGCTGAGGGTGACTTAATGGAGCTGGAATCACCTCTTGAAGGCTCTGTTGACTTACATCTCTGGTGCCTGGGCTGGGATGACTCGAAGTCTAGCAATGGTGACTGGAGTGCCTATATGTGGCCTTTCCATATAGTTCTGCTTCCTCCAGCATGGTGGCCTTGAGGTGTTCAGACTTGTTACATGGTAGCTCAAGACTCCAAGCACACGTGTTCCAGTTAACAGAGCTGAGGCTGTATTACATCTTATGACCTGGCCTCAGAAGTCACATAACCTCACTTCCATGGTACTCTATTGGTCAAAACAGTGAGAAGCATCAAGGGCAGGGGACATAAATCCCTTCTCTTGATGGGAGGGTAACAAAGTAGAACATGTGGGATGGAAGCTATTGTGGTGGCCATCATTAGACAGTCTATTCTGCCACACATGGCACAGAGGCAAGACAGCAAGGCAGAAGCGGCAATATCTTTTATGAAAGCTTCAGAAGTCGGACTTGGTGATGTCTGCAATATCCTGTTGGTTACAGAGGTCAAATCACCTGCACTATTCAATGTGGGAGGAGATCACACAGGCACATTAATACCAGGAGGTGAGAATCAGTGGGGCCTCTTGGAGACTGGTTGCCACATTTACCTTTGTTGTTACTGTTGTTGTTAGGTGCTGTCGAGTCGGTTCTGACTCATAGCAACCCTATGCACAACAGAACGAAACACTGCCCGGTCCTGAGCCATCCTTACAATTGTTGTTATGCTTGAGCTCATTGTTGCAGCCACTGTGTCAATCCACCTCGCTGAGGGTCTTCCTCTTTTCCACTGACCCTGTACTCTGCCAAGCATGATGTCCTTCTCCAGGGATCGATCCCTCCTGACAGCGTGTCCAAAGTATGTAAGACGCAGTCTCGCCATCCTTGCCTCTAAGGAGCATTCTGGCCGCACCTCTTCCACGACAGATTTGTTCATTCTTTTGGCAGTCCATGGTATATTCGATATTCTTCGCCAACACCACAATTCAAAGGCGTCAACTCTTCTTCAGTCTTCCTTATTCATTGTCCAGCTTTCACACGCATATGATGTGATTGAAAATACCATGGCTTGGATCAGGTGCACCTTAGTCTTCAGGGTGACATCTTTGCTCTTCAACACTGTGAAGAGGTCCTTTGCAGCAGATTTACCCAATGCAATGCGTCTTTTGATTTCTTGACTGCTGCTTCCATGGCTGTTGATTGTGGATCCAAGTAAAACGAAATCCTTGACTGCTTCAGTCTTTTCTCCGTTTATCATGATGTTGCTCATTGGTCCAGTTGTGAGGATTTTTGTTTTCTTTATGTTGAGGTGTAATCCCTACTGAAGGCTGTGGTCTTTGATCTTCAATAATAAGTGCTTCAAGTCCTCTTCACTTTCAGCAAGCAAGGTTGTGTCATCTGCATAACACAGGTTGTTAATGAGTCTTCCTCCAATCCTGATGCCCCGTTCTTCATATGGTCCAGCTTCTCAGATTATTTGTTCAGCATACAGATTAAATAGGCATGGTGAAAGAATACAACCCTGATGCACACCTTTCCTGACTTTAAACCAATCAGTATCCCCTTGTTCTGTCCGAACAACTGCCTCTTGATCTATGTAAAGGTTCCTCATGAGCATAATTAAGTGTTCTGGAATTCCCATTCTTCGCAGTGTTATCCATAGTTTGTTATGATCCACACAGTCGAATGCCTTTGCATAGGACCTATGTTTTTAAGTAACTAACCACTGCGAACTTCTGGATTTTGAAGGCAGGAATAAAAAGTGTCATTTTGGGGGAAAGTACTTCATATTTCTTAGCTGTTACTTAAATCAATGACTTCTTTGCTTACCTGTGCTTGCCAGGTTGCCCTTGCAGCAGATTATCAACTCTACTTGAAAAGTAAGATGGTGTCATGTGGTGGTAGAGGTCTTTAGAACACTTCTTGGCACATAGTACAGTTTCCATTTTCTAAGCTATTGTCATCCATGACTTACACAGAATCAATCTTTTCTGGTTCCTGAGAGATAAGACAGAGTAGAACTTCCCCATAGAGTTTCCAAGGAGCACCTGGTGGATTCAAACTGCTGATCTTTTGGTTAGCAGCCATAGCTCTTAATCACTATACCACCAGGGTTTCTGAAAAGGTGATTGACATGGATTGAATTATGTCCCCCCAAAACTGTGTGTATCAACTTTGTTAGGCCATGATGCCCAGTATTCTGTGGACGTCCTTCATTTTGTGATGTAGTTTTATGTTAAAAGGATTAGGGTGGGATTGTAATACCACCCTTACCCAGGCCAGATCCATGATCCAGTGTAAACGGAGTTTTCCTGGGGTGTGGCCTGCGCCACCTTTTATCTCTCAAGAGATAAAAGGGAAGGGAAGCAGGCAGAGAGTTGGGGACCTCATACCACCAAGAAAGCAGTGCCAGGAGCAGAGCACTTCCTTTGGACCAGGGGTCTCTGCAACTGAGAAGCTCCTCGACCATGGGAAGATTGAGGACAAGGACTTTCCTCCAGAGCCAATAGAGAGAGAGCCTTCCCCTGGAGCTGACACTCTGAATTTGGACTTTTAGCCTTACTTTACTGTGGGGAAATAAATTGTTCTTTGTTAAAGCCATCCACTTGTGGTATTTCTGTTATAGCAGTTTATCACTGTACCACTGTCTAGGTAACTAAGACAGTGGTACAGTGATAAATTAGAATGAACAGGTACATTCACTTGGTTTTTGCTTCCAAAGTTACTTCTATCCCAAGATAACTTCTGGCCACCAGAACGTTTATGGAATCTACAACTTCTGCACCTTTTTTTTTTTCAACTCCAGATTACCTACCTCATGCACGCCACTTTACTGCACTGATAGCTAGAATGGCATTTTTTTTTTAGTTAGGTTTATTAAATATAATTTGCATACAGTAAAGTTATTCTTTTTAGTGTACAGATCGATGAGTTTTGGCAAATGTATGCAGTTGCCTAATCACCCACACAATCAAGATATGCAACATTACCATTACCCCAAGAAGTTCCCTTGTATCCTTTGTAGTTGATACCCTTACCCCAACTCCAGCTTCAGACAACCATTAATCTCATTTCTGTCTCTTCTTTGCCTATTCCAGAATGTCATATAAATGGAGTGGTACAATATGTAGCCTTCTGGGCCTGGCTACTTTCACTTAGCATAACACTTTTGAGATTCAGCCACGTGTTTGCATGTATCAGTGGTTCATCCCATGCTTCAGTACTTTGTTCCTTTTTATAGCTGAATAGTTTTCTATTGTATGGATGTACCATAATTTGTTTATCTTTTCAGTAGCTGATGGACATTTGAGTTGTTTCCAGTTTTGGGTTATTATAAACAAAGCAGCCTTAAATGTTTGCACACAGGTAGTTGTATGGACATGTGTAGTAAAACCTCTGAAAGCCAGAACCTGTGTAAAGCAGAAACCTGTTAGAGAGGGAAAACTAAAATATTTTCCACTAAAACAAGCGATAGAAAAGTGGTAAGACTGCACCCTGTCGAAGTCAGAAAACTTGTGAGATCTGGAAAAACAGGGCAGTCAGGTCGAGTTCCCTGCTCTCAGAGGTTTCACTGTATTTTTATTTCTCTTGGGTAAATACCTAGGAGTAGGATTGCTGAATTATTGGGTTGTAAAATAAGTTTATGTTTAACTTTATAAGAAACTGCCAGACTTCTGAAGTGGCAAGTACCATTTTGCATTCCCACCAGCAATGTATGATAGACCGCTAATTTTAGTGCAGTCTTTTTTGCAATCTAAGTGAATTCCTCCACTGACCCCCCTCCTCTACGATTCAGGAAGCTCATCATACTGGTGATAAGAATGCTTTATGTTTAAAATACGAAACTTATTTATTGAAGTGCACACAGAAAAGGGCACACTTCACAAGTGTCTGGCGATGGATTTTCACAAAGTAAACACATCCGTATAACCACCACCTAGATAAAGAAACCAGCATTCTAGAAGCCCACCTCATGTGTCCATTCCTAGTCATTCCTTCTTTTCTCAAAGGTACAATTCTGACTTTTAATAATATAGCTTAATTTTTCCCAGGTTTGAACTTAATAAAAATGGAATGACGTAGCATGTACTTATTTTGTGTCTGGCTTCTTTGGCTACACATTATGTTTGGGAGAGGCCATCCACATTATTCACATCGTGGTAGGTTATTTATTATTTATTTATTTTGCTCTGTAGTTCCACAATTTACCCATCCTGCTGTTGATGGAAATTTGGGTGGTTTCCACTTTGGAATTATTAAAAATAAGTGCTGCTATGACCTTATTCATAATAACCCCAAACTGGAAATAGCCCAAATATCCATCAATAAGAGAATGAATAATCAAATTGTTGTATATTTATGTAATGAAATACTACTCAGCAATAAAAAGGACCAAACCACAGATAGATGCAACATCATGGATAAATCTCAAAAACAGCTTGTTAAGTGAAACAAGCCAAACACTAAATAATACATACAGTACGATTCCATTTCTGTAATCCAAGAATACACAAAGTTAATTTGTAGTGATAAAAATCAGAAGATGATTTCTGAGCACGAGGGGAACCGTTTGGAAAGAAGCATGATTTGAGGGAATTTTCTGGGGTGATGACGGGAAAGTTCTATATCTTTGTTTGGGCAGCAGCTACCTGAGTGTATACAAGTATCAAAACTCATTGAATTGAACACTTATTATCTGTGCATTGTATTCTATGTCAGTCATAACTCAATAAAAATTAAAGACAGGAAAAACGTTCTCAGTCCTAGACATTTAGAAAAATTTTTTTCTTATTTTTATTGTGGTTTAAGTGAAAGTTCACTAATCAAGTCAGTCTGTCATACAAAAATGTATATACACCTTGCTATATATTCCTAGTTGCTCTCCCCCTAATGAGACAGCACACTCCTTCTCTCCACTCTCTATTTCGTGTCCATCTGGCCAGATTCTCACCCCCTCTGCCCTCCTGTCTCCATTCCAGACAGGAGATGCGAACATAGTCTCATGTGTCTACTTGATCCGAGAAGCTCACTTCTCACCAGTATCATTTTCTATCTGATAAAAAAAAAAAAATGATAGTCCAGTCCAATTCCTGTCTGAAGAGTTGGCTTTGGAAATGGTTCCTGTCTTGGGCTAATAGAAGGTCTGGGGACCATGACCTCTGGGGTCCTTCTAGTCTCAGTCAGACCATTAAGTCTGGTCTTTTTGCAAGAATTTTAGGTCTGCATCCCACTGCTCTCGTGCTCCTTCAGGGGTTCTTTGTTCTGTTCCCTGTCAGGGCAGTCATCAGCTGTAGCCCGGCATCATCTAGTTCTTCAGGTCTCAGGCATGTAGTCACTGGTTTATGTGGCCCTTTCTGTCTCTTGGGCTCATAAATACCTTGTGTCTGGTGTTCTTCATTCCTGTTTGCTCCAGGTGGATTGAGACCAATTGATATATCTTAGATGCCCGCTTGCTGGTGTTTAAGACCCCAGATGCCACTCTCCGAAGTGGGATGCAGAATGTCTTCTTAACAGATTTCATTATGCCCGTTGACCTAGGTGTCCCCGGAAACCATGGTCCCCAAACCCCCGCCCCTGCTACGCTGGCCTTCGAAGTGTTCAGTTTATTCAGGAAACTGCTTTTGGTTTAGTCCAGTTGCCTAAGACATTTTTTAAATGCTGCTATGAGCGTTCTTATACCTGGTTTTTGGAACACATATGTATGGATTTCTGTTGCATATATAATTAGAAGTAGACTTTCTGGGTCATAGGTTATGTACGAGTCCTGGCTCTGCCACTTAACAACTGTATGACCTTGGGCAAATACCCATAACCTCTAGAGAATACCAGTTTCCTTGTCTGTACCAAGGAGCTAATCTTGCCTTCCTGAGTGTCAACTTGAAAAACTGTTTTTGTTAATTAACACAAGGACAGAGTGCTGAGAAACCTTATTTTCTAAAATCAGATTTTCAGAAAATTTGCTGTTTGAAATTATATAAGAATGGAACATTCTACTCTTGCTTTGAGAACCTGGGTTACTTTGACAGGGAGAAGCAGTTTCAATTTCCAACCCAGGTGCAGAGCTTCAGATAAGGGATTTCCAGATACAACATTCCACATTTATCTTCACATTGTAGTTTCCAAGGAAACAGGATTCCCAAGCCTTTGAGTTAGTTCAGGCCTGATGTCAATCCTATTATACATAGCCTGGGTGTGCTTTGAGGCTATCAAAATACTGCTTCTTTTACGTTTTACCTACCCTCCATCTTTCCCTCAAAGCCTAGAATAACTAACTCTGTCTCTTCCTGTGCTTGATGAGATGTTCCAGGATCCACTTGTTTTACAGTCTCCCTGGCTGCAGCAAGTTAATAAGCTTAATTTTGTCAGACCACAGATGGTCTTTACCTTGGGGATTAGCAATAATGTATGTAAAATGTGTGCACATTGCTTGGCGCCTAATAGGTATTTAAGAAATGGTAGTTATTTTTATTATTTATGTATGAGTTCAATAAATATTTGGCATGTATAAGGCACAAATTTACTGCTATGAAAGATGAACAGATGGAAACTACTTTTATTTCAAATGGAGGAAAAAAACAACTGTAACTTCAATTCCTAGGCGATAAATACCTTTACTGAACTTTACTTTGTTGTTGTTAGGTGCCGTGGAGTCAATTCCGACTCACAGCGACACTATGTACAACAGAAGGAAGACTGCTTAACCCTGCGCCATCCTCATGGTCGTTACGTTTGAGCCCATTGTTGCAGCTACTGTGTCAATTCATCTTGTTGAGGGTCTTCTGCTTTTTCGACGACCCTCTACTTTACCCTTCTCCAGGGACTAATCCCTCCTGATAACACATCCAAAGTATGTAAGACAAAGTCTTGTCATCCTTGCTTCTAAGGAGCATTCTGGCTGTACTCCTTCCGAGACAGACTTGTTTGTTCTTTTGGCAGTCCGTGGTATATTCAACATCCTTTGCCAAACCACAATTCAAAGGCATGGATTCTTCTCTGGTCTCCCTTATTCATCGTCCAACTTTCGCATGCATATGAGGTGATTGAAAACACCATGCTTTGGGTCAGGAGCACCTTAGTCCTCAAAATGACATCTTTGCTTTTTTAACACTTGAAAGAGGTCTTTTGCAGCAGATTTATCCAGTGCAGTGATGTGTTGTTTGATTTCTTGAGTGCTGCTTCCAAGGCTGTTGATGGTGTATCCAAGTAAAATGAAATCCTTAGCAACGCCAATCTTTTCTCCATTTATCGTGATGCTGCTTATTGTTCAATTGTGAGGATTTTTGTTTTCTTTATATTGAGGTGTAAGTCATACTGAACACTGTAGTCTTTGATCTTCATCAGTAAGTACTTCAAGTCCTCTTCACTTTCAGCAAGCAAGGTTGTGTCATCTGCATAATGCAGGTTGTTAATGAGTCTCCAATCCTGATGCCCTGTTCCTCTTCATATAGTCCAGCTTCTTGGATTATTTGCTCAGCATACAGATTGAATAGGTATGGTGAAGGAATACAACCCTGATGCACACCTTTCCTGACTTTAAACCACACAGTATCCCCTTGTTCTGCTCCAAAGGCTGCCTCTTGGTCTATGTACAGGTTCCTCATGAGCACAGTTAAGTGTTCTGGAATTCCCATTCTTTGCAACGTTATACATAATTTGTTATGATTCACACAGTCAAATGCCTTTGCATAGTCAATAAAACACAGGTAAACATCTTTCCAGTATTCTCTGCTTTCAGCCATGATCCATCTGACATCAGCAATGATACCCCTGGTTCCACGTCCTCTTCTGAATCTGGCTTGAATTTCTGGCAGTTCCCTGTTGATGTACTGCTGCAGCTGCTTTTGAATGATCTTCAGCAAAATTTTACTTGCATGTGATATTAATGATATTGTTCCATAATTTCTGCATTGGGTTGGATCATCTTTCTTGGCAATAGGCGTAAATATGGATCTCTTCCAGTTGGATGGCCAGGTAGCTGTCTTCCAAATTTCTTGAGATAGACAAGTGAGCACTTCCAGTGCTGCATCCGTTTGTTGAAACATCTCTGTTGGTATTCTGTCAATTCCTGGAGCCTTGTTTTTCACCAAAGTCTTCAGTGCAGTTTGGACTTCTTCCTTCACTACCATCGGTTCTTGATCATATACCACCTCCTGAAATGATGAACGGCGACTAATTCTTTTTGGTACAGTGACTGTGTGTATTCCTTTCTTCTTCTTTTGATGGTTCCTGCATAGTTCAGTATTTTGCCCATAGAATCCTTCAATGCTGCAACTTGGGGCTTTAGTTTTTTCTTCGGTTCTTTCAGCTTGAGAAATGTCAAGCATGTTCTTCTCTTTTGGTCTTTGCACATGTCATTATAATACCTTACTTTGTCTTCTCGAGCTGCTCGTTAAAATCTCTTCAGTTCTTTGACTTCATCATTTCTTCCATTCACTTTAGCTACTCGATGTTCAAGAACAAGTTTCAGAGTCTTTTCTGATATCCATTTTGGTCTTTTCTTTCTTTCCTGTCTTTTCAGTGACCTCTTGCTTTCTTCATGCATGATGTCCCTGATGTCATGCCACAACTCGTCTGGTCTTTGGTCATTAGTGTTCAGTGCATCAAATCTATTCTTGAGATGCTCTCTAAATTCAGGTGGGATATACTCAAGGTGTATACGTTGACTCTCATGGACTTGTTCCAATTTTCTTCAGCTTCAGCTTAACTTGCATATGAACAATTGATGGTCTGTTCAGCAGTTGGCCCCTGGCCTTCTTCTGAGTGATGATATTGAGCTTTTCTGTCATCTCTTTCCACAGGTGTAGTTGATTTGATTCCTGTGTATTCCATCAGGCGGAGTCCACGTATATAGTCTCTGTTTATGTTGTTGAAAAAAGGTATTTGCAATGAAGAAGTCATTGGTCTTGCAAAATTCTATCATGTGATCTCTGGTATCATTTCTATTATTAAGATAGTACTTTTCAACTTTACTTTATACAGTGTCAAATGTAATGAAAATGTAAATGAAAACATCCTCAACAGTATTTTATGAGTAAAACGTACAATTTATATAATTTTCTGTAAGACTTGACATGAAACTATGGATTGTAAGAAATGACAGGGTTTTAATAAAACAAGAGCCCCAAATGTCATGTCCTTTTCTATGAAGAAAGAAATATTCTCATAAATGCACTAAAGAAAAAGAGAGAGAGTCTTGCTTATAATAGCTCTGAGCCTGAATGCAGGCTCATTTACCCATTTGGGGCCCCTTCCCACATATGTAAACACAGGGAAGCAGCTTCCTCTTTCTCTGCCGTTCCCCACAGACTGCACAGCAACCTAGGGCAGGGCTGCTGGAGAACACAGGAAAGCACACTACCAGCTCCCCTTCACTCCTCCAGTGTCTTGACTCCCTCCCAAATCAAAATCCTACCCATGCCTTTCCTTTCACTGACAAAATGCAATCTTACTGGAACATTGAGGTCTTATTCTCCAAATTACTTAAGGGAATGATTTTTACATTTTGGGACTATAGTTCTCCAAGAAATCCCCGTCTGGGATACAGATGAAGAGGCTATTTGGGAGGGGTTTACATGGAGAATGAATTTGAGAATAAGGGGATAAACTTTAGGGCAATAGGTGATGATGGAGTTAGCTTAGTGTACAGATTTTGCAGTCAAACTTCAGTAAAGAGAATCTCTATGATCTTAATTTTCTCATCTGTAAAAAGGAAAATAATAATGCTTAGTTTGCCTGGTTACTTCAAGATTTTAAAAAATTTGTCCATTATCTATTCTGAAGATTAAAAATATAGATAGAACATCGTGACTTGCCGTGAAAAAACTTATCAACAAGTGAATTGCAGTGAGGATTCGCACATAGTAGATGCTCAATAAATATTATTTTATTGTTTGGAATTACAAGAGGGGTGGAGGGAAAAATGAAAATCGTTTGTGAACCGTGAAAGTGCCCCGCAAATACTACCAAAGCCCTAGAGTTCAGAAGTGGAGCGAGCAATTTCAGGGGCTTGGTTTCGAGGTTATCGAATTTTCCCATATTTGGGCCTGAATTCTCAGAATAGAACATAAAAGGATGTCAGGGCTGAGATCATCTGGTACAATTTTATGCAAATCGAAAATTCTTGCCGCCTGTCACTGTGTCTTTGCAAGAAACAACACCGCCACCCAAGTAGCCGCGTCCCAATTATGTGACGTCACGAGCCCGCATCCCCAACTTTCCGCGCGTCTAGTCTAAACTCGCCCCAGGCTTCGGTTTCAGCGGCGCCCGCGCGCTGCGGGGCGGGGCGGGGCGGGGCAGGGCGGACGCGTGCGCGCTGCATGGGGGCGGAGCTAGTGCGCACGCAGCTTCAGCCCCTTCCACGCCCTTTCTGTGCCCGGTTTCCCCGTCAGGTTGCCGGTCCCGTCTGACAGCTGCTTCCGGTTGGAGCACCGCGCAGGGCGAGCCGGTCTCAGCTCCTTATCATGTCCTACGGCCCCTTACACATGTACCGGAACCCGGGGCCCTCAGGGCCCCCACTCCGGGACTTCAACAGCATCATCCAGACATGCAGCGGCAACATCCAGCGGATCAGCCAAGCCAGTGAGACAGGGGACTGGGCTGGGGGGCGGGGGCCGTCCCGGGACAGGCCTGGTGAGGCTGCCGGGACGCGGAACCCAACCGGCTCTGAGACCAAAGCCACACCTGAGGCTGTCTTGGACTCTCCACGCTGGGGCCGCCGGGCTGCCATCCCCTAATCTGTCAGGCCCGACTCCCCGAGGGTCCCGAGCCGCTGCTGAAGCTCGAGTTTCTTCTCAGGAGTTCTGTCGCCACGGTGCTGAGGCCTCAACAGCACAGCTAACAGCCCTAGGGTGGGGGTGTGTGTGTGTGTCCTGGAGAGCAGTGAATGCGTGGACTTGGCGCAGTGGTCAGCCGAGTTTTTCCTGTCACCCGCTTTCCCCCTACCCACCTCGCTTTCTTCTTGGGCCAGTTTGGATCGGAGGTTGTTTACTGATTTAGGCTTTAGGTTTACATTCTGCTCAGCCACTGGCTCCTAGGAAATCAGCAACTTTCAATTAAAGGAAGTGGAGAGTGTATGTTTTCGGGTGACTTATACATAATTCTTGTAAATGAGTTGAGGGATCAGATGCGATGATTAGTATTTGAGTGAGATGACTTCTGTTTTAATGAAGAGGATTCACCAAAAACGTTTCAATTTACATTATTATTATTTTTTCGTAACAAAGGATTTGGGTATATTTTTGGGTTTCAAGCATATGAGGCTTTTGTTCTTCTTAGTATTTAGCTACTCTTGAACAAATTTGATGCACAGAGAAGTCCAGGGACTTGGCGACAATCACATAGCAAGTAAGACTTGGTAGGTAGTGGTGAAATTCAGAATGTCATTGTTTGTCCTAAAACTCCCTCCTCACCATTAGGGTCTGAGTGAGGCTGTAGCTGAATGAGTCAAATACAACCTGTATCTTGGGCCTGAAAATCAGCTCAGAGCTTTGTAAACAGGAGGTGGGCAGCAGCAACTTTACTTGGAACAAATGGTGATCATTATCGTCGCTTATGATTGTGTTTTTTTGAGCTTGGCTGTACTCTGTTAATAGGTAGAACTAGTTGGTCTTGTACTACAATTTTGTTCTATATTTTGAAGAATAATCTATCACTTTGCTTTTCAATTTAAATGGTGATTGTGGAACTTGAGAGGCAGAAAGTTTCTGATGGGAAGGGATTGAGACTGGCTGATTTGGAAGTGGAAAGAAGAATATAATCCTGTTAAACCCAGAATTAAAAAAAAAAAAAGATTAATATGACCACTGGTTAGAAAGCTCCAATTTTCTCTTGTGAGGGAGCAGTAATGCAGGTTAGATCAGAAAATTCTGGTTCAAGGCAGAAAGCTGTTGTTGAGGCTAAATCGAATTTTAATGTCTGTGTATTTGTGAAATATTCATTCAACATATATTTGTTTGAGTATCAGGCTATATAGAAAATAGAGGAACCGAAACAAAATTCTTTCCCCAGGGAGCCTGTGCAGTTCATAAACAACTGTGAAAATGGCATGGGGGTGGTGTCTGACCTCCCCATCCAACTTCACAAGGCAGGGAGGAGATTCATTGTCAGCATCAACAGCTCACGGCTGATTCATGTAAGGTGGACGTCAGACATAACTCCTCTCCAACTTTTTACCAATTCTGACACCATCCCTCCCATGGCACTTTCTACTTCTCTGCTGAGTTTGATAATTCACTGCAATGGCCATACAGAACTCACAGTTACGGAGTTTATTAGGGAAGTAACAGGTTACAACTGAGGCTGAGGAACGCTCAGGATACAGCTGTTTGATCAGGACAGCCTCTTCTCGGTTGTGCAGCAGGCAGGCCTCTCTCTGGCCCATGGGCTCACCCCCCTGCCCAGGGGCCTCTTGGGCTGGCCAGACCTCTGCCCTGCTTGGGCAAGCGTTACAAAGCTCTTTAGCTCTCCTGGTAAGTGCCCGGAGGCAACCAACTCGACTAGTAAGCCTCGGCTGAAGGCGTTCAGCTCTGGCTCCGTGGGTCAGCGAACCTAGCTCTACTGACAAGTGTCCGGAGCCACTCCAACCCGCCAGCAAGCCTCTTACCTGAGGGTGCTCAGATTTCTCGCTCAGTGGGTCAACACACCCACAACATAGTCTCCTGCTGGCCTCCTGGTTCTGCTGCCTCTGCTGCCGCTGTTTCTATGCTGCCACCCTCTTCGGTGTTACAGCTCTGTCTCTTGGTCTCCTGGTTCTAGGAGGTTCCCAGTGCAGGGACCCAGCATCCAAAGGACACTCTCTGCTCCTGTCTCTTCTTGGTGGTAGTCAGATTCCCCCTCTGCTCTGGAATTGGCTCTCTTTTAAGCTTAGCAGGGTGGCAAAACTGACCAATCCCCTCATTAGTGTCCATACACCTTATTTGCATGGTCCTACCCAATCATTGGAGCCCTGGTGGTGCAGTGGTTAAGAGTTCGGCTGCTAACCAAAAGGTTAGCAGTTCAAATCCACCAGCTGTTCCTTGGAAACTCTATACTGGAGTTCTACTCTGTCCTAAAGAGTCACTATGAGTTAGAGTCAAGTCAACGGCAGTAGATTGGGGACCCAATCATTGTGTGGGAGTCACAAAGACTATGGCTAGAAGGGCCATATTAAGTACTTCACTGCACCACAACAACCAAAATGTAAGGTTGAAAGGAATCAGTGCTATAGAAGAGGTACAAATAACATTATGTGGGTATTCAGGAGAGGGAGACCATTTTCACTTGAGAGGAATCAGGGAAGGCATTTGAGCTTGGTTGGAAAGATGGTGGTAAGGGTTTGGATTTTTGAAGGTAAAGAGGAAAGAGTATTCCAGAAAGAGGGAATAAAATGAGGAACAGCATGGTAGTGGGAAGGCAGGGGGTGTATATAGAAAAGCAGAATAATTCAATATGGCTAGAGTGATGGACTCAGGAAAGCAGTGGAAAATAGGGTTGGAAAGATGAGTTGGGGCCCAAACATGAAAGGCTTTTAGTGTTTGGGTTTAAATCCAAGTTCAAATCCAAAGGGGCTTGGATTTAATTCCTTAAGAATGTATAATTGAATGAGATATGGAACTAACTCATAACTGGAATGAGAGATACGAGTTAGGGACTGTGAGAGTGAAAAGGAAGGGAAGGATAGGAGATATTTCCTTGGAGATAGAATTGATAAGGCTTAAATAGTCCCTGGGTGATGCAAGCAGTTAAGTGCTTAACGACTAGAAAGGTTGGTAATTGGAACCTATCCAAAGGTGGCTCAGAAGACAGGCCTGGTGATCTGCTTCCAAAAAGCCACTGCCCTAAAAACCCTATGGCGCAGTTCTGTGCTGCAGACGTGGGGTTGCCGTGAGTCGCTATGAGTCAGACTCGGCTCGACAGCAACTCACCACAGTTTTTGACTGGATAAAGCCTCGAGGGGGTCATTGGAATCAACCATGATAACACTGATAGCTAACAGTTATTGAGTTCATACTGTGTTCCAGGCTATAGGAAAGATATTTTCACTGTATTATCTGGCTTAATTTTCCAATATCGCTGTGAAATAGGTACCAATAGAATTTCCATTTTAAGGATTAGGATACAGTCCGACAGAAGTTCAATAATTGCTTAGTTCATAAATGGCAGTGCCTAAATTTGAAACCAGGTCTGTCCCTTATGACCAGCAATTAGCCTTTTTCAAATTTTTAAAATTACTATTAGAGTTCTGTAGTAGCTAACACTTAAGTATACAAGTGACTTGTTTTTCCACTCTCCAGAGGAGACTCTGAAGTGGTGGGGTTTCTGCTATTCCCTTCTTGTGGTATGTCTTGTCTCCCCGGTAGATTGTTAGCTCCTCTGAGGCAGGGAACATGACTTACTCATCTTTATATTCTCAGTACTCATCTCAGTCCCAGGCATATGGGAGACTCATTCATTCACCTATTTAACAGATATTCTTTGAGCACTGGCTATGTGCCAGGTGTTGTTCTAGGTACCAGGGTAAGAGGAATGAGAAAGATGGATAAAGCCCCTGCCCTGATAGAGGGTGTGTGTGTGTGTGTGTCTGTGTATGAAGCCCTGGTTGTGCGATGATTAAGTGATCAGCTGCTAACTGAAAGGATGGCAGTTTGAACCCACCCAGCGGCTCCTCAGGAGAATGATCTGGAGATCTGCTTCTGTAAAGATTACAGCCTAGAAAACCCTATAGAGTAGTTATACTCTGTTACACGGGGTCACTGTGAGTCTAAATAGACCCGACAGCACTGAACAACAATGACATACGTATATTCCCAAGTAATAAGTGCTACAAAGAAAAATAGTGTAAAGGGATGGAGAGTGAAGGGAGAGGAGGGTGGGTATGCTATTTTAGATAAGTTGGTCAAGGAGGATCTCTCTGAGGAGGTGACGTTTTCGTAGACACCTGAAGGAAGTGAGGGAAGGAGCTGTGTGAGAAGCTATTCTAGGCAGAGAGAACAGCAAGAGCAAAGACCTTGGTGTTTTCAGAGAATAGTGAGAAGGCCAGTGTGGCTCGACTGCAGTTAACGTAAGGGTGCACCCAAAAACGTGCTGCTGCTGAGTTGATTCCAACTCATAGCCGCCCTGTAGGACGGAGTACAGCTGCCCTATAGGGTTTCCAAGGAACGGCTGGTGAATTCGAACTGTCGACCTTCTGGTTAGTGTCTGAGCCCTTAACCACTGTGCCACAGGGTTCCAGAAAAAAAAGGGTGCATAGTAGGAAAAAAAGGTCAGAGAGGTAACTGGGCATCAGATCTTATATCTTGATGCTTAATAAATTATTATTGAATTGATTTGAATGAATGTGATTTTCCTGCTACCTTAGAACTCTTTCTGCCTCTTTCCCCTTATACCATGTGGTACCACATTGTATGCCATATAGTAGTATCTGGTACCTACCACATTGTATGACTCCAAACAGTACAAGATGAAATTCTTCCCTTGGAGTTGTTTGGTGAGGAAGTAGAAATTAGGAAATTGGAAGAACGACATTGCATCTACCCAGTTAAATGACTAGTGCCTATCCCTCAAACCTCTCTAAGACGTGGCTAACATACTCAAGTATACCCTCTGAATGTGAGCTCATGGGTATATCCCACACTATATAGGCCTGCAAGTACCCTTTGAAAGTTTGAGAGAATATCTATCTTTTTTTCTAAATTGTCCAGTCACTGGCACAGGTTTGGAATTGCTGAACCCATCAGCCTGAGATACAGCAGGTCACTGTGTGGGGGTTGTTATAGGTACAGCTAAGGTTGACTGCCTGGTACAAAAGGCTGGTATCGGAATGTGTGGGGCACAGAGGAAAAATACTTGGCTTTGTCTATTGTAGAAGGGAAGGTCTGGGGAGTATTGCAAGGTCAACTATAGGGAAAAGCACAACAGCCTCAAAGTTAACTATTTTAGGAGATTCAAAAACAACATTTCTGTTCCTTACATTGATAATTTATTGATATGTTTTTGTTTCCTAAAATAACAAAAAGTAATTGAACTTCTAAAACTGATTATCATGAAATCCTGCGGATTCTTCTTTCGAAGTTATTTTCACATTTGCCCCTTGCTTTTTATTTCATTGCCACCCTCTTAAATCTTTATAATCTCAATACCTGTATGCCAACAGCATACTCTAAGCTAGTGTCTCTCATTGTACTCTTTCCCCATTCTATTTTATCCTGATAATGTGGATGAGCATAGCAGTGATGTATGTCTAAAATCCCGTTTTCATTACGCCACTCGCCTCAAGAGCTGACGGTGACTTTCTGTTGTCTACTGCATCAAATTTTAACATTCCATTCTCTCTGAAATCTTAACCCACACTAGTCATACTTTGTACTCCTCCTCAGCCTTTGCTACAGGCAGGCTATTTTTCTTAATGTTCCTGGACGCTGTTTTTGCTCGAGTTCTTGCGCATCCTGTTCCTCCTATCATTACTATCTGTCCTCTCCCTGTCTTCCTAGCTCTCTAAATTATACAGATCCTTTGAGTTGTGCTTAAATCCTTCCCCTTGTAATGAAGCCTTCCTTTGCTTTTGAAACGTAAAGGAAAGTCACAGAAGAGCATGGGCCTTAGGGTTAGCAGATCTGGATTGAGCCTCTGCTGCTGCGTGTACTGTTAACCTTGGGCAGGTTATTTTCCTTTTTTCGTCTGCTCCCTTAGCTGTAAAATGAATAGAATTGTTAAAGAGGAATGTTTGAAGTTTTCTGATATAGTGCTGGTACACACAGTAGATATGCAACAAAAGTGATACTACCTGTTGAGCACTCCCCCGCCCCCCCCCACCACACACACGTTATAGTTTAGCAGTTAGGTGGGTAGGTACAGGAGTCAGACTCAATCTTAGATCTGCTTCTTACTAGCTATATAAACATATTACTTTACCTGTCTATTTCTGTTTCCTCATTTATAAAGTGGAGTTGATAATAATGTCTACTTCATCAGGGTGTGAGGATTAAATGAGGCAATTTATATAAAGTGCTTAAAATAGTGTGTGTTAGTCATCTAGTGCTGCTATAACAGAAATACCATAAATGGGTGGCTTTAACAAACAGAAATATATTTTCTCACAGTTCAGGAGGCTAGAAGTTTCAATTCAGGGTGTCGGCTCTAGGTGAAGGCTTTCTCTGTTGACTCTGGAGGAAGATTCTTATCTCTTTGAGCTTCTGCTTCTGGGCAATTTTGAGGTGGCTTGGCATCTCACTTGCCTATCTGTGCTTATTGCTTTCTTATTTACTCTCTTTTATATCTCAAAAGAGATTGACTCAAGACACCCCCTACATTAATCCTGCCTTATTAACATAACAAAGAATCCATTCCCAACTGGGATTTTAAGCACAGGCATAGAGGTTAGGATTTATAATACATAATTTTCGAGGACACAATTCAATCCATAACACTATGCCTGTTGCACACCTGTTGCTATTGAGCCGATTCTAACTCATATGGCATAAGTGCTATAGAAATGGTAGCTATTTTTTTTTCTTTGGATTTGTAAGCATTTTCCCCTCACAGTTTAGCACTTACTTATATTGTGTTTCTTCATATAATTCATGCTTTTTGACCTGTCATAACATCTAGAGAGATGACTATTAGTTTTGTGGGGCTAGAGACCATGCATTATATATTTCTCTTTAGCTACAGTGCCTGGCACAGCAGTGGATATTATTTAGTTGGCATTCAATTTGAAATGGAACTCATACAGATCAATATCCTAGGTATTAGTGAGCTGAAATGGATTGGTATTGGCCATTTTGAATTGGATAACGATAGGGTCGCTATGAGTCAGAGTCAACTCGACGGCACTGGTACTGGGTTCTGGGGTGGTCTACTATACTGGGAATGACAAATTGAAGAGGAATAGAGTCTCATTCATCATCAAAAAGAACACTTCAAGATCTATCCTGAAGTACAATGCTGTCAGTGATAGGATAATATCCATACACGTACAAGGAAGACCAGTTAATACGACTATTGTTCAAATTTACACACCAGCCACTAATGGCAAAGATAAAGAAATTGAAGACTTTTACCAGCTTCTGCAGTCTGAAATAATCAAACATGCAATCAAGATGCATTGGTAATTACTGGTGAATGAAATACAAAAGTTGGAAACAAAAGGATCAGAAAGTTGGAAAATATGGCCTTGGTGATAGAAATGATGCTGGAAATCGCATGATGCTGGAAGTTATAAGACCAATGACCTGTTCAGGGCAAATAACCTTTTTTCAACAACATAAACTGCTACTGTACATGTGGACCTCACTAGATGGAATACACAGGAATCAAATTGACTACATCTGTGGAAAGAGATGGTGGAAAAACTCAGAATCATCAGCCAGAACAAGGCCAGGGGGCGACTGCAGAACAGACCATCAATTGCTCATATGCAAGTTCAAGTTGAAGCTGAAGAAAATTAAAACAAGTCCAGGAGAGCCAAAGTAGGACCTTGAGTATATCCCACCTGAATTTAGAGAGCATCTCAAGAATAGATTTGACACATTGAGCCCTAGTGACCGAAGACCAGATGAGTTGTGGAATGACACCAAGGACATCATCAATGAAGAAAGCAAAAGGTCATTAAAAATACAGAAAAGAATAAAGTGGATGTCAGAAGAGACTCTCAAACTTACTCTTGAAAGTCGAGTACCTAAAATAAATGGAAGAAACAATGAAGTAAAAGAGTTGAACAGAAGATTTTAAAGGGCAGCTAAAGAAGACAAAGTAAAGTATTATAATGAAATATGCAAAGACCTGGAATTAGAAAACTGAAAGAGAAAAACATGCTTGGCATTTCAGAAGCTAAAACAACTGAAGAAAAAACTCAAGCCTCGAGTTGCAACATTGAAGGATTCTATGGGCAAAATATTGAATGACAAAGGAAGCATCAAAGGAAGATGGTAGGAATACCGAGTCACTGTACCAAACAGAATTGGTTCATGTGCAGCCATTTCAGGAGGTAGCATATGATCAGGAACCGATGATATTGAAGGAAGAAGTTCAAGCTGCACTGAAGATATTGGCGAGAAACAAGGCTCCAGGAATTGATGGGATACCAACTGAGATGTTTCAACAAACATGCAACGCTGGAAGCACTCACTTGTCTACGCAAAGCAATTTGGCAGACAGCTACCTGGCCAACTGACTAGAGGAGATCCATATTTGTGCAATTCCAAAGGAAGATGATTCAGCAGAATGCAGAAATTATCAAACAGTGTCATAAGTATCACAAGCAAGTAAAATTTTGCTGAAGATCATTCAAAACTGTTTCAGGAGTACATCAGCAGGGAACTGCCAGAAATTCAAGCTGGATTCAGAAGAAAACGAGGAATGAGGGATATTATTCCTGATGTCAGATGGATCTTGGCTGAAAGCAGAGAACATGAGAAAGGTATTTATGTGTGTTTTATCGACTATGCAAAGGCATTTGATTGTGTGTATCATACAAATTGTGAATAACATTATGAAGAATGGAATTCCAGAACACTGTATTGTACTTTTGCAGAAGCCATACATAGACAGTCAGTTGTTTGAACAGAACAAAGGGATACTGTGTGGTTTAAAATAAGGAAAGGTGTACATCAGGGTTGTATCCTTTCACCATACTTATTCAGTCTGTATGCTGAGCAAATAATGCGAGAAGCTGGAGTATACGAAGAAGAACATGGCATCAGGATTGGAGGAAGACTCATTAACAACCTGCATTATGCAGATGACACAACCTTGCTTGCTGAAAGTGAAGAGGACTTGAAGCAGTTTACCTATGAAGACCAAAGACTACCGCCTTCAGTATGAATTACACCCAAACATAAAGAAGATAAAAATCCTCACAACTGGACCAATAAGCAACATCATGATAAACGGAGAAACGATAGATGTTATCAAGGATTTCATTTTACTTGGATCCACGATCAATACCCATGGAAACAGCATCCAACAAATCACATGATGTATTGCATTGGGCAAATCTGCTGCAAAAGACCTCTTTAAAGTGTTAAAAACAAAGATGTCACCTTGAGGACTAAGGTGCTCCTGACCCAAGCCATGGTATTTTCAGTTGCCTTATTTTTTTTTTTTTTATATGCATGGGAAAGCTGGACAATGAATAAGGAAGACTGAAGAAGAATTGATGGCTTTGAATTATGATGTTGGTGAAGAATAGTGAATATACATGGACTGCCAGAATAATGAACAAATCTGTCTTGCAAGAACTACAGCCAGAATGCTCCTTAGAAACATGGATGGCAAGACTTTGTCTCACATACTTTGGACATATTATCAGGAGGGATCAGTCCCTGGAGAAGGACATCATGGCTGGTAAAGTAGAGGGTCAGTGAAAAAGAAGATCGACCCTCAATGAGATGGATTGACACAGTGGCTGCAACAATAGGGTGAAACATAACAATGACTGTGAGGATGGCACTAGACCAGGCATTGTTTTGTTCTGTTGTATGTAGGATCACTGTGAGTCGAAAGCTCAACTTGACAGCACCTAACAATAACAGCAATATGTACTTAATTGATTTTATCATAGCTAAGTACATTTTGTTTTACAGCCTTGAGTTTGGTAATAATGATAGCTACCCTTAGTTGGGAAACCCTGGTGGCGTAGTGGTTAAGTGCTACGGCTGCTAACCAAAGGGTCGCAGTTCTAATCTGCCAGGCGCTCCTTGGAAACTCTATGGGGCAGTTCTACTCTGTCCAATAGGGTCGCTATGAGTCGGAATTGACTCGATGGCACTGGGCTTGGGCTTGACACTTAATTGAGTCCTTTTATATGCCAGACACTGTGTTTTAATTTTGGTTTTATGTTATTTCATCCTCACAACAGCCAAATGAGTGTTACCTTGTTACCCCTATTTTTTAGGTAAGGAAACTTAGGCATAGAGGAGTGGAACCACTTGCTCCAGATCATGCAGCTAGGAAGTGGTGAAACCAGGAATCTGACATAGACAGTCTTAACTCAGAGTTTTTGTTCTTAACCACTATGTAATCACAAAAGATTATACCTTTGGAACTTAGTATTCATCTTCAGTTTAGAGCTTTACTTTTGAAATACAGTGGCTATTTTTAAAAAGTCGGGTAATTTTTATTGTAGCTATATAAAAACAGAATATAAACCTGTCAGAGTAAGACACTGAGATGACTCCATTGTCGTAATTACCATATAGGCCATCATTTTGTCGTTTGGTGTAAATAATGTATTCTAGTTGAATTTACCTTTGTTTTATATACTGGATTAGACCATTAGAGTCTCTCAAATGAAGAGAAATTTTTTCCCACCTGTGATCGTGGTTGCTTTCGATTTGATTAGACCTTGATTTGGATTAAGCTTTATTTGGAGATTAAGATCCTGCTTAAAGCTGATGCCAGCTAAAAGCACACAAAGAGTGTTCAATTTAGAGTAGTTCCTTGTATGGATGTTATTTGTAATGTACAGTAAATTGATTTGCTTTATAGCCTTTAAAGTTTTAGCCAGGCCATGCTTTTAAAAAAACGAGGGATGAGTGATAGGAGGAGTTGAATGACTAGTTACAAAAATAACAAAATTGCACACTAGGAACTGAAGGACTTTGGCTTAGTCATCTGGCTCTAAAATTATGTAGCATTTCATAGGAAATACCCAAGTATCTTTTTTCCAAATTGTTATAAGAAACAGTCTAAAGTAAAATTTTTTTTGCTAGAATGCTTGGAAAAAGTGTTTTCTCATTAGCCAAGTTGACCAGAAAACCCTTTTGATTCAGCCCATTTTGATTAAAATCTTTCTACAAAGTATCACTTTGCTTTTTGACATTTTGAGTACACGCAAGTGAAAATTTTTAAATAAATTCCTGACTTTGGTAGTTATGGAAGGCAGTATACAAAAGGTTTTACTTGTTTGGATTCCAGTAAAACAAGACATTACTGCCCTTATGATATGAGTTTTGGGATATCTGATACCTGAGCCTTGCTGGAAACTTTTAGGAAAATATCTTAATATTCAGAAATTTACCGGTAATGGAGGCTTGGATTAATTACAGTGCTTAGCTAGCAAATGACGCCCTAAAATGCCCTTCCTCTTACCACCCTCCCTGAAAAACAACAACAAATTCTGGTCATCTTAACAAAGGCAACCACAAAAGCCTAGGTGGGAAAAAAAAAAAAAAATTCTCAGCTGAGCCTATAGATATAGAGAGAGCAGCTGATGATTAATTGATATTTTTTCCATACTCTGTAAAATTCTGCTCAAATCCTACTGCCTTTAATAAGTCTTGATAGATGATAAACACCTTGACACTGTGACATACCTCTAGAATTTCTAAGGCGTGATCTACTTTATAAAAACAGCCAGTAAGATGAGATCTGTTTCCTTGACCTTTTTTTTTTCGTTGCTCATGTGTTTGACTTTTTTTTAAGTTATTTATTTATTTTATTATACTTTAGATGAAAGTTTACAGAGCATATTAGTTTCTCATTAAACAATTAATACACGTATCGTTTGTGACATTGGTTACATACTCCATGACCTGTCAATGCTTTCCCCTTCTTGACCTTGGGTGCCACCTTACCAGTTTTCCTGCCCTCTCCTACTTTCTCGTCCATTTCTTAAAAAATTTTTATTGTGCTTTAAGTGAAAGTTTACAAATCAAGTCAGTCACACAAAAACTTATATACACCTTGCTACATACTCCCAATTGCTCTCCCCGCAATGAGACAGCCTGCTTCCACCCTCCACTCTCTGTTTTCATTGTCCATTTCACCAGCTTCTAACCCCCTCTACCCTCTCATCTCCCCTCCAGGCAGGAGATGCCATCATAGTCTCAAGTGTCCACCTGATCCAAGAAGCTCACTCCTCGCCAGCATCCCTCTCCATCCCATTATCAAGTGCAATCCCTCTCTGAAAAGTTGGCTTTGGGAATGGTTCCTATCCTGGGCCAACAGAAGGTCTGGGGGCTGTGACCACTGGGGTCCTTCTAATCTCAGTCAGACCATTAAGTCTGGTCTTTTTATGAGAATTTGGGGTCTGCATCCCACTGCTGCCCTGCTCCCTCGGGGGTTCTCTGTTGTGCTCTCTGTCAGGGCAGCCATCGGTTGTAGCCGGGCACCATGTAGTTCTTTGGGTCTCAGGCTGTTGTAGTCTATGGTTTATGTGGCCCTTTCTCTTTGGCTTATAATTACCTTGTGTCCTTGGTGTTCTTCATTCTCCTTTGATCCAAGTGGGTTGAGACCAATCGATGCATCTGAGATGGCTGCTTGCTAGCATTTAAGACCCCAGACGCCACTCTCCAAAGTGGAATGCTGAATGTTTTCTTAATTGATTGTTTTATGCCAATTGACTTAGATGGCCCCTGAAACCATGGTCCCTAAACCCCTGCACCTGCTATGCTGGCCTTCGAAGCATTCAGTTTATTCAGGAAACTTCTTTGCTTTTGGTTTAGTCCAGTTGTGCTGACCTCGCCTGTATTGTGTGTTGTCTTTCCCTTCACCTAAAGTAGTTCTTATCTGCTATCTAATTAGTGGATACCCCTTTCCTTGACTTTTTTTTTTGGGCTTACATTTATGTGTCATATATTCAACCAGCTATTTTCTAGAGGCGTGTGTGTGCATGTGTGGTAATACAAATACAAAAATGAGTAGCATGTGGTCAAGCCAGCCCCATTTGTATCTTGCTTATGAAGGAAAAAAAAAAAAGGTCACAGGTAGAGCTTCTCTAAGCCAAACTTCTGGCTTGCTGAAACACTCCCTTGTTTACACAGCATCATTCTGGGACTAGAGCTATTTCATTATTACGGAGTTTTAGAACTGAGCAGTGGTAGGGGTACTTAAAAAGGTGGGGGTACTTAGAGATCATTTAGTCTTCACAGAGTTGTCAAGATTTAGTGAAAAAGAAAAACAACCCCACACGAGTAGTAAATACTCTGGCAAATAGAACTCAATAAATGTTAGTTAAAATGTCATATCTTATACAATTGATGAAAACAGACCTGGCGTAATGACTTGTCTAGTACCAAACATCTAGTTAGTGGTCAAGAGTGGCTTATATTTCAAGTCTCATTATTCCTAGATCATGTTCATTTATATCTTCTGCCTTAGAGAAAGTGCCATAATATAAAAGGTAGGCTAAATCAATTTATCAGCAATTATTTACATACCCACTGGGTGCCTGGCACTGTACTGGACTCTAGTGAGTACGAAGGAATATTCCTATAGGTGAGAGGGAGTTGGGGAAGGAACAGGTTGGAGCAAGGACATCAGCCTATCTAGAGCAGAGGGCTATTAAGTAAGGGAGGTATCAGATAAGTAGGGTGGAGCTAAGTGGAACACTGGGAAACCCAGGCCTGACCTGTGTCACTGCATTCTATTTCCTTTAATAATCAGCCTTTCGTGGTACAAGGAATGTAACTATTGGAATTCTCTGTGAGTCAGAATTGACTCAACAGCAACAGGTTTTCTTTTGGACAGGTTATTATGACTCTGCTTGAAACCCATCAGTGACTTCTTATTTCATTAAAATTTGAAGTCCTTATAGTAGTTTGGAGTTCTCATGGCACAGTGGTTAAGAGCTCAGCTGCTAACCAATAGGTCAGCAGTTCAAATCCACCAGGCGCTCCTTGGAAACCGTATGGTGCAGTTCTACTCTGTCCAATAGGGTCACTATGAGTTGGAATCGACTTGATGGCAACAGGTTGTTTTTTGGTTTATAATAGTTTACCAAAACCAAAACAAAACAAAATGATGCCGTTGCCGTTGCATTCCAGTCGAGCTATCTGGCTCCCTACTACCCCTTCCCTTACATCTCCACATGGCTGTTCCTCCATCACACCAAGCACTCTTGCCTTGGGCACCTTGTATTTGTTACTCCCTCTGCCTAGAATGCGTCTCCACCAGGTATCAATTCAGTCTTTCACTTCGTTTATACCTCTGCTCAGAGTCACCTTATCAGAGAGGTCTTCACTGACCACCTTGTCATTCTAGCCCTTACCTGACTATGTTTTTTCTTTATAGCACTTATCACCACTTCATATATGTTTATTATCTCTTTTCCTTAGAATGTAAACTTGAGAGCAGGTGTCATCTAAGGCTTAGAATAATGTAGAGTAAATGAATGAATGAATTCTGTAACTTCCATGAGCCCTGGTTTGCCCACATGCAATATAAGGATAATAATACTTAAACGGTTGTTAGGAAACGTTGGTGGTGTAGTGGTTAAGAGCCACGACTGCTAGCCAAAAGATTGACAGTCCAAATCCACCAGGCGCTCCTTGGAAACCATATAGGGCAGTTCTACTCCGTCCTATAGGGTCGCTGTACGTTGGAAATTGACTTGACAGCAACGGATTTTTAAAGGATTGTTGGTATCAAATTAGGTAATACTTTACAAGTACCTAGCCCAGTATCTGGCACATAGCAAGTGCTTAGTAAATGCTAGTGTCTGTCCTCTTTTATAAATTATTTGTATAGCTGGCCAGTTGATAACTTTATTGGTATCCTAATTCCCATTTGATTTAGGTAAGAAGGGAATTCCACTTGTTAGCAATGAAGAAAAACGGTTCTTTATATCTTACATAATGCTGCGTTAGCAGAACGCAGTAACTATAATGCTAACATTCGCCTGTGGAACCATTAATCTATAAGCAGCTCTCTCTCTCTCTCTTTTTTTTTAATTTTTATTGTGCTTTAAGGGAAAGTTTACAAATCAAGTCGGACTCTCATACAAAAATTTATAAACACCTTGCTATATACTGCTAATTGCTCCCCCTCAGTGAGACAGCACACTCCTTCCCTCCACTCTCTTTTCGTGTCCATTCGGCGGGCTTCTGACCCCCTCTACTCTCTCATCTCCCCTTCAGACAGGAGATGCCAACATAGTCTCATGTGTCTACTTGATCAAAGAAGCCCATTCTTTACCAGTATCATTGTCTATCCCACAGACCAGTCCAATCCCTATCTAAAGAGTTGGCTTTGGGAATGGTTCCTGTCTTGGGCTGACAGAAGGTCTGGGAACCATGACTTCCGGGGTCATTCTAGTCTCAGTCTGGTCTTTACAAGAATTTGGGGTCTGCATCCCACTGCTGTCCTGCTCCCTCAGGAGTTCTTTGTTGTGTTCCCTGTCAAGGCAGTCATCAAAGTAACTCTCTTTTAATGTTGTTAGGTGCTGTGGAGTTGGCCTCAACTCAGTGACCCTATTGTACAGCAGAATGAAACACTGCCTCGTCCTGCACCATCCTCACAATCGTTGTTATGGTTGAGCCCATTGTTGCAACCACTGTGTCAGTCCATCTACTTGAGGATCTTCCTCTTTTTTTTGCTGACCCTCTATTTTTCCCAGCATGTTGTCCTTCTCCAGGGACTGGTCCCTCCTGATAACTTGTCCAAAGTATGTGAGACATAATCTCGCCATCCTTGCTTCAGAGGAGCATTCTGGTTGTACTTCTTCCAAGACAGATTTATTTGTTCTTTGGGCAGTCCATGGTATATTCAATATTCTTTGCCTATACCACAATTCAAAGGTGCCAATTCTTATTCCTCTTCCCTATTCATTGTCTGACTTTCGCATGCATATGGGGTGATTGAAAACACCATGGCTTGGGTCAGGCACACCTTAGTCTTCAAGGTGACATCTTGCTTTTTTTTAACACTTTAAAGAGGCCTTTTGCAACAGATTTGCCCAATGCGAGGCATATTTTGATTTCTTGACTGCTGCTTCCATGGGTGTTGATTGTGCATCCAAGTAAAATGAAATTCTTGTCAACTTCAGTCTTTTCTCTGTGTTTCATGATGTAGCTTATTGATCCAGTTGTGAGGATTTTTGTTTTCTTTATGTTAAGGTGTAATCCATACTGAAGGCTGTGGTCTTTGATCTTCATTGGTAAGTGCTTCAAGCCCTCTTCACTTTCAGCAAGCAAAGTTGTACCACCTGCTTATTGCAGGTTGTTAGTGAATCTTCCTGCAATCCTGGTGCCTCGTTCTTCATATAGTCCAGCTTCTCAGATTTGCTAAGCGTACAGATTGAATGAGTATGTTGAAAGGATACAACCCTGATGCACACCTTTCTTGACTTAATAGAATAGATGTATTTTAGGGATGTTTGTCAAAAGATAAATTTTTAATCAAGTGAATCTTATATTTCCATTATGAAGTTGGAATTATGTTTTTGCTAGAAAAACATGGTCTCAGGATAAGATAAAGTCATAATTTGAAGTGCTACAAACCTATATATGCTTGACTGTAAGTTTTTGCTTTGTAACACTCAAGAGACAGTGATTTTGGCTAAGGGGAAATAACTTATATATACTGCCAAGGACTGAGTAGTTAATTTCTACTTAGCAGTAGAATCATAACGATCAGTTAATTAGAAGATTTTGTTTAATCATTGTTTCTTATCAGATTTAGGGGCTACTACTGGTATCTAATATATTTTAACTCACCTTTTTACTACTCTTGTTTTGGTGACCAAATTAAGAACAAGAGTATGGTTATGACCCCCAAGAATATCGTAAGGTAAATTTGGACAATTAGTTTTTTAAAAAATAATTTATTTTATATATATTTTTTGTTGTTGAAAATATACACAGCAGAACATACACCCATTCAACGGTTCCTACATGCACAACTTAGTGACATCGATTACATTCTTCAAGTTGTGCAATCATTTTCACTCTCCTTTTTTTTTTTTTCCTGGAACAATTAATTTTTTAATTTCAAAACTCTAACAAGTGAGGGATTTTTTTATCATTAGACATGCAAGCATTTATGTATATTGTCCCTATAATGTATATACATTGATGCGTTATACATTGGTTTCCTCATCTCTTTCCGACTAAGCCAGTCATTAAGCAGCCTGCTGCCACAGGTAAGACTTTTACATTAATCCAGAGAGACTAGGAAAGGCCCTCACAAAGGAGACTAGCTTTTGGCTGGAGAAGCCATATACCTACTGTACTGTATTATCCCTCTTGACATTCTAGAGGAACTTGGAAGATAAAGGTGTTTCCTCTGGTCAAAGTCCTCTCTCAACCTGTCTATACTCAAGCTATTCATAACCCAACCCAGTACCCAGTGCCCTCGAGGCTATTCCAACTCATAGTGACCCTATAGGACAGATAGGAGACAATTCATGCTCTTAAAAAGCACGCAAGCAAACAAGCAAAAAATCATGGAACTGAATTCCAGTCTTTAAAAATGAGTGATGAATGAATGAATGACTCCTCTTTCCATCCTTCTCAGAAACCAGAAAAAGAAAATAGAAAGCAGGACACAAAAGAATTTAGGGCCTTATTTCTGTTGCAGAAATCAGTGAGAGACAGGGATGTTCAGACCTCCAGGCAGGCTGGTTGGTGTCAGAACTCTTCCTCTTTACTGACAGATGATCAGTTCCTCTAGACCTCTGCTTGCCTGGTCCAGGAGTATGGTTTAGACATTCAGGATTCAAACCTGGAAACCCTGGGCTATTAGTATGACAATTTCTAGTCTCAGCAAAATATCTAGGAAAAGGTGGAAAGGGTGTTGGCTATACCAATACTGTATGTTTGGCCATATCACAAAGTAGATGGCATAGATGAAAGAACACAAGCATTGTAATCCGGTGTGCCTGAGATTGAATTTTGACCCTGCTACTTATTTTTTTTTTTTACTTATTAATTATGTATCCTTATATAAGATTTTTATCCTCTGCAAGTATATTTCCTCATCTGCAAAATGAAGATATATCTACTTCAGACTTTGCTGTGAAAATTAGTAAAATAACGTATACGAAGCCCCTAGTGTAGTGCCTGGCACATAGAGGTGCTCAATAAATGGTAACTTATTAATAACAAAAAATGCCTGCTATAGAAAAATTTTTGTGTATTAGTAGATTGAAATTTTGTATTGTTGCTAATCAATATTTAGTATCAAGGCCCTTTCAAAGGTGATGTAATTTTTAGCCAATTGCTGTGAGAGATCTGGGAAGATTACTAAATTCTTTGGAGGTAACTAAAAAACAATACAGAACACCAACCTCTATTTAGTGACATAGTTACTCTAAAGGAGAAAGGTGAACCTTGTAATTAGTTTTAGGAGAAATGTATTTGCTATGAGTCAGGACTGACTTGACGGCAATGGGTTTGGTTTGGGTTATTCAGGATGTGGAGATGTTCTGAGAAGGGTGCTTATGATGAATGTACTTTCCTTTAAAATAAATCTTTTTTTCTCCCTCTCCCCAGCTGCTCAGATAAAGAATTTGATGAGCCAGCTAGGAACTAAGCAGGACTCAAGCAAGCTGCAGGAAAATCTGTGAGTAGCTTTCCGACAAGGCTGGGCTTTGTATCCTTTGAGGACACACTTAACGCCCTTTCTGCATGGCAGCCCAGGATTCAGGTCTCGGTGAAGTCAGAATAAGAGGCACGGGGACGTGAGGTGACAGCTGGATCTAGAAGAGGAGCAACAAATGTATTAATGAATTGTGATGTCTGCTGACTCTCGAAGTCCTTGAACTCTGGTTCTTTCTTCTCTTGGGCAGTTTAGCAGAACGATTTAGGGAAGTTGAGAAAGGAACCCCTACTACTCTTAAACTATATTCTGCCTATGACTCTTCCTAAATGAGCCTTTTTGTTGGCATGGGACTTCTGATGAGCTGTAGAGCTGATCTAGACTAGCTGGAAATGTGTAATATTTGAAGAATTTGTTCAGAATGACCCAAGGGGAGCCTGAGAGAAAGAATAGTGGATTGGTGAAAGAGACTCCTGATTCTTTTTACAACATTCTTTTGACTCCATTTCTGCTTTTGGAAGTTCCATTTATTTCTCAAATATACTGAACAATTTTTCTTTGTTTTCTGTCTCAGACATTGTGAAATGAGAGAATATTATTACTTTGAGCTTTTTCCAGGGAAATGTGACATATGATAAACGGAGACTTTTAGTACTGTCTGGGATGCCCAGGCTCCTGGTTAACTCCCCATTGAAATGATGTCCCTTAGTTTTTTTAAAATCTTGGAAGCCCCTTTGCAGTAAAAGAAACATTAATAATTTGTGGTGTGGTTTCTCTATCTTCCCTTAAAACCTTCATTGAAATGGCTAGAGAAGAGAGGAAACCATATTTCTACTGCTTTCCAACCCCACTTAATACAGTACATATTCTTCCCTCTTTAATGTCTTTCCCTTCCTACTTACATATTTTTAAACAGCATACAGCTTCTTTGTTTTGGAGGGAAGAGCCGGTGAGTCAAGCATAAAGGGCCAGTAGGGAGCCAAGGATAAAGCTGAAAAAGAACTGCTTTAAGCAATAATATGGGAGTAGATGTTTGGATGTTGTTCCCTAGGGTGGAAAGGTATGCTTTCAATGCACATTTAATCCAGCCACCTGCGCCTAGATCCTCTCTCTAGTTTGTGGACTATGACAGACACTAGCCACGCAGAACTCCTGGGCCATTCAGTGTGGGAGTTTTGTGTTAAAACTATCAGGTTTAGGTATGAATGGCGATTACTCTTAGTTTCTATCAGAACTGCTGATACGCTTTACTTTTCTCCCCAAAGAGTTAAAATTCCTGACCTGGGCGTCCTTCAGCGAGTTTCATTGAGGCAGGTTCCTCCTACTCTGTAATTTTAAGATGGCTTGAAGTGGGTTTGACTGGGCAGTATTTCTGGAATTTTGTTGTGAACCTGGGCATCTAGGAGCCCATTTTCTTCAAATGCCCTTTCATTTCCTGCTTTGTGAGATACTCTGAGAACAAAATGATGCTGACTATAACAGCTCTCAAGAAGTGAGAATATCCTGAAACATGTCTTTTCTTTCTTAGGCAACAGTTACAACACTCTACAAACCAGCTTGCCAAGGAAACAAATGAATTGCTGAAGGAATTAGGGTCCTTGCCCCTTCCCTTATCTACTTCAGAACAGGTTGGTATTTTCTGTGTTTTTGTTTTGTTTTTTAGTAGGAAAGAACTTAGTTTCAATGGAAAGACAGTTTGTGGAACAGAAATAATTTGGCCTTTGGTAGTAGATAGACCTCTGAACTTCAATTTCCTTATCTGTAAAAAAGGGGGTTATGTGACTGTTGTGATAATAGAAAGAATGTATATACCATTTTTAGCAAAGTGCCTGGCATTTAGTAAATACACAACATATGGTGGCTGCTGCTGTTATTAATAATATCACATTATTAATAGATTAATAAATGGGCTTAACTGACGAAGAATCTGAGTGTTTGCATCTCTTTGAGGTTTGGCTAGTAGCTTTATGTTTGCAGGCTTGGTCTGAGTTGTAGGCTTGGCCCACTATCTATAAATTTCAGTCAAATGTCTGTATTTTAGATATTTTACAGTACCAGTCAAGTCCTTCAGGAGTCATTCATAGGTCTCAGACTGAAGAAATACTAAGGGGAAGAGATTTCTCTTTTCAAATCATTTTATTCAGTGGGCATCTAAATCCTTTAAAAACACAATTTCTACTGGAATTAATTGTTCCTTTAATATGCCATACCTTTTCTTCACATTATTCCTGAAGTCAGATATGCCCTCTCCATCATTGTGGCTTGACTTGTTTACCTATCATTTGCGGCCTACCTCGAATCCTCTCCCATCCAGGGAAAAAACCTCCCCATCTACCTTACATTTTACTTTGAACTTTTATACCGTTCACGGGGCATTGTAAGTTTTGCTGGTTTTTATTACTGGACTTTTTGTTAGGACAGTGTCCTGTTTCTCTGATGGTGCTGAAGATGAAGCCTACAATGTCCCTCTCCTGAGTTATTACTCAAATTGTTGGTTGTAACCTGTTGGAACATGAAATTATTCTAGTGTGTTGTGATCAACATTTAAAAAAATGAAATAGAGCAGAAATATCAGAGTATGTAGCTTGTGATAAAGGAAGAATATTGTTACATGAAACTTTTGTTTCCTAAATATGTGCACGTATGGTCCCAGGTAATGGTGTCTAATTCTTACTGTGGGTCTCTGCCAAAAAACTTGAATTCACTAATTTAACCATACCTGGCAAGCTGCTGAATGAAGTAGCAGTTTAGTCTTTGGAGTTTTGGTGCTCCCTTGCACGAAAGGGAGGAACAAAGAGCTGCTGCATTCTAGGAAAGATAACTAGAACTAATTAATGCTTTGTCATTCTGCTACAAAGTAGTTATGATAAAAAGTAATCTTAATGTAATCTCCTTTTGGTTATCCACATGTAGGCTCTTTGTTTTACTTGTTACTCATGGCCATATTTCAATTATGAACCAGTACCCCCTTGCTATCCCATATCATTAGACTGCTCCCGAATCGTCCTTTTCCTCTTCCAACTGCACTTAGGGAATACACACTTGTAGATAGTTTTAATAGTAATAAAAAAGGACTCTAGGGGCCCAATGAAGAGTATTGAAAGTACTTAAGAATTAAATAGTAGTCTAAACAAAATATAAATAGAAAGTTAAATCTGATACCCTCCTCCCCAAAATGCATCTACTGTATTCCAGAACCAAATAGAAGTTGCTTTTGGATTATGCTTGCTATTGTTCCCTTTCATTAACTTGGATCATTAAGAACACGAAATAACCCACAAACATAGCCTTTCCTTGATTCTCTTCCTCCTACTGTGAATACCCTTTTCTCTTTCAATTCTTTCCTCACCTGAATAATCTTAGCCTCATCACCCATCTTTTCCCTACTGTTCTGTACATCAAACCACACGTCCTACTTTCAGTATATTCCGTATTCAGTATATGCTTATGTATTATCATCAGTGCTCTTCTAGTAGCCAAATCCAGTGGACTTTTTTGAATTTTTATTTACTTTTCTTCTCTGTTTCATTTTATCCTCTTGCCCATCCTATCTCCATGGAAACTTTCTTCCTCTTTCCACGATTCCCTTTCATTCTGTCCCCTAACTTTGGCATTCTCATACTGGCTTATTTTTCTCTTACCTCAGGTTGAGTCTCAGCCTCCTTCCCTGGTGCCATATCCTCCTAGAAGTGGGCATGCCTCAAGGTTCTGCCGTTGGGCCTCTAATTTTCTCATTCTATAGTTTTCTCCTCAGAAGTTTTATATACTTTTATGACCTTCCCTGTCACTTTATGAACATGACTACCAGGTCTTTTTCCAAATCTAACCTCTAAGTCCCTAAGTATTTGGCCCATGTTGCCAGTTCCTGTTCTGACATTTCTTGAATATATTGCCTTCATCTAAAATTTAATGTGTTGTCTTAAGTTGGATTCTTCATGTTTCACCCATACCCTTTAACTAAGCTGATTGACAATATTTGTCATAAAAAAAAGTTTGTGTCTTTTGACCTAACATTCCCACTCATACAAATGTATCCTAAGGAGAAAAATTCTGAAGGCAAAAACAAAACAAGTATATGTACTCTAGAGTCTAATTTCCTGAGTTTAAATTCTACTTCTGCCACTTACTTTTTGATTGTGGGAAAATGACTTAACCTCCGTGTGCCTTGGTTTTCTAATCTGTAAAATAAGGTCTAACATAGTACTTGCTTTGTAGGTTGTTGTGTGGATTAAATGGGTTATTATATGAAATGAGTATAACAGTATTGGTACATGATAAGCACCATGTAAGTATTAGCTGTTACAGTGGGGCTCACTGTAGCTTTATTAGTTAAAAACTGGGATTATTTAAGTAAACTTTACTGGATTGACTTGATGGAATTTTATGTAATAGTTAAACATCATTAATTTTGAAGGTATGGTAACATGGAAAGTGTTTGTGATATAGTATTTTTTCATGGTGAAATTAGAAAACAATGTCTTTCCCCCCCTTTTTTATTGTCATAATATTGTTTATGCAACACATAAAAATCCGGGGAAGATAAAAAAGGCTCCTTACCTAATTTGCTTTTAGTATTATCATTATTCCCCTAGGCTTGAAAGTTGAGTCATTCTTGACTTTATCCCTGTTTCCCCAAAGCTAGTCACTAAATCATAATGTTGCTTAAACTGATTTCCTTGTGTTCCTGTTACCAATACCATGTCCTCCTAACTTTAAACCTAGACTACTACAGTAGTCTTTGTGACTTGTTTCTTTTTTCCATCGTATTTTGTACACTGTCACAGATTAATCTTTCTAAGTTGCCATTTTGTATCCCTCGTGTTCCCTACTCTTTGTTCTTCATAGGTTGAACCTCAAATTCATTAGCTTGACATTTAAAACCTGCTGTGGTTAGTCCAATGGGTTTTTTTTTTTTTTTTTTTTTACAGGTAGTTAGTCCCTTCCATGCCTTTCCAATTTTTATTTTATTTTTTATTGTGCCTTAGATGAAAGTTTACAGAGGAAATTAGTTTCCCATTTGATAGTTTGTACATAAAGTATTCCATAACATTGGTTTCATTTCCTACAAGGTATCAGCACTCTCCCCATTTCTGTCCTAGGTTCCCCGTTTCCTTTCATCCTGACTTTGTGTCCCTTCCTGCCTTCTCTTCTTTGCTTTTGGGCAAATGTTGCCCGTTTGATCTTGCAGAATTGATTGCTCTAAAAGGCACGTTCCTCTCATGGGTTATTGTTTATTTTATGGGCCTGTCTATGGTTTGGCTGAAAGGTGGTCTCCGGGAATGGCTTCAGTTCTAGTTCAGAAGGGTGTCTTAGGACAATAGTCTCGGTGGTTCCTCCAGTCTCTATCAGACCAGTAAGTCTGGTCTTTTTTGTGAATTTGATTTGCCTTTCCAATTTTATCTTTTATTCTCCAATATTACTCTTACTAATAAACCTTTGAATCTAACCGAATTGTCTCCTTAAAGATACTTTTCAGATTTCTACCACCATACCTTTGCTCACACTCTTCTTTTGCTTGAGTTTTCCTTACCCTTTCTTTCTGCTTATTTATGCCTTACTCTTCCTTCAATGTCTACCTCTTCTTGTGGCCTTTCTTGGCCACTTGAGTCCTTGCTGATTATTCCTACCTCTGAACTACTATAGTACTAACTGGATAAAGCAATTATTTGTAATGATTTTATTACTTGTATGTCTGTATCCTTTATGATGGTAAGCCGTTTTATGTCAGGGGTGAATTTTTACTTCTGTGTTCTCAGCACACAGCAAATATTCTCAATTTGTGTTTGTTGAGACTTAAAAGCAGCAAACTTAGTAAAGGTAGCCTGTATATATATAAAGTAACCTGTATGTATACAAACTGGTTTTCAGGTTCTCAAAGACTTTAAACCTCAGCCCTGGTGGTGCAGTGGTTAAAGTGCTTGCCTGCCAACCGAAAGGTTGGTGGTTCAAACCCACCAGCCATTCCAAGGGAGCAAGACCTCATGATCTGCTGCCGTGAAGATTACAGCCAGGAAAACCCTGTGGGGCAGTTCTGCTCTTCCCTGTAGGGTTACCGTGAGTCAGAACTGACTCCGCAGGAATGGGTTACACTGAAAAATTGAACGTGATTCTGTGGTTTTCAGGGAAGCTGTGCACTCAATATAGGTGCACAGTTTCAATATTTTAGCTAAAACCAATCTCTGTTTGGGTCCCACCTGAGTCCAAAAGTATTTATTTTGCTTTTAGAGTCTCCAAAAACTCAAAAACCAAACCCATTGCTGTTGAATTGATTCCGATTACAGTTCTCTCTTTGATTACCTTACAAGGTAAATGATACCAGTTTCCAGGTTTGTCATAATGAAAGAAGGAAAATGTTGGCTTACCCTACAGTATTAACCAGGCATTTGAGCTAGTGAAGACCAAAATTACCGATTTAAGGAAGAATATTTCATAATGATATTTCATAATGATTTTTCTAGTTGGAACCCTTAGGGGGCAGGATTTTGTATTTAATAGAATTAAAATGCAATGATTCTGGGTTAATATAAAATTTCAAGTCTCGTTTAATTTCCTTAGCGCCAACAGAAACTTCAGAAGGAACGCCTCATGAATGACTTCTCTGCAGCCTTAAACAATTTCCAGGCTGTGCAGAGAAGGGTATCTGAAAAAGAAAAGGAGAGTATTGCCAGAGCAAGAGCTGGATCGCGCCTTTCTGTAAGTTTATCCCCTTACCACCTCAAAAAAAGAGACCTTTGTAATTTCAGGATGTTCTTTCCCAAGATTTTTGTTTTGTTTTTCTCTTTGGCCAATAGCCTTTGTTTATTATCACCCCAAATAGTAAATATATACATCAGCTGCTATGAAAAAGACAGATGGATATAACCTGTGTAAAAATATACATGCATATGGTCAAAGACTGGAAAGAAATATGCACCAAGGTTAAAAACTATGATAAGTAGAATTATGTATAATTTTCTTTTTCATTGTTATATCGGTCCTACCTTAAAAACTTTTTAATCATCAAAGGACTTTTACCAAAAAAGTAAAAAGACAAGCTACCAAATGGAAGAATATCTTCGGAAATCATATATCTGACCAGAATCTAATAACCAATATACATATAAAACTTTGAAAATGTTACAAAAAAAAGTCATAACATGGGCAAAGGACTTGAATAGACATTTCACCAAAGAGGACATTCAGATGGCCACCAAACACATGAAAAAACACTCAGTGTCATTAGCCATCAGAGAGATGTAAATCAACCACAGCGAGATACCATTTCACTCCCACTAGGATGGGTAAGATAAAAAACAGAAAATAACATGTTGGTGAGGATGTGGAGAAATTGGAACCCTTATCCATTGATTCATTTTACTTGGATCCACAATCAACACCCATGGAAGCAGCAGTCAAGCAATCAAACAACATATTACATTGGGCAAATCTGCCACAAAAGACGTCTTTAAAGTGTTAAAAAGCAAAGATGTCACTTTGAGGGCTAAGGTGCACCTGACCCAAGCTATGGTATTTTCAGTCATCTTATATGGATGTGAAAGTTGGACACCAGAGGAGAATTGATGCATTCGAGTCAGACAGTCACATGGTCTACTATGCCAGGAATGACAACTTGAAGAGGAATGGCATTGCATTCATTATCAAAAAGAACATTTCAAGATCTATCCTGAAGTACAATGCTGTCAGTGATTGGATAATATCCATATGCCTGCAAGGAAGACCAGTTAATACGACTATCATTAAAATTTACACACCAACCACTAAGGCCAAAGATGAAGAAATTGAAGATTTTTACCAACTTCTGCAATCTGAAATTGATCAAACGTGCAGTCAGGATGCATTGATAATTACTGGTGATTGGAATGTGAAAGTTGGAAGTGAAGAAGAATTGGTAGTTGGAAAATACTGCCTTGGTGACAGAAAAAATGCTGGGATTGCATGATAGAATTTTGCAAGACAAACAACTTCTTCATTGCAAATACTTTTTTCACCATCATGAAGGGCGACTATACACATGGACCTTGCCAGATGGAATACACAGGAATCAAATTGACATCTGTGGAAAGAGACAATGGAAAAGTTCTTAAAAATTATTGAGGACCCAAATGAGCTTTTGTTTATATGGATTACATCTATCAATATTTACTATATTGGAAATTAAAACTGAGAATAATTTTAATGTTTATTTATTAATTCACTTAAAAATAGCAATAATAAACCCATGATATATTAACATAAATCTAAGTAACATTTTAAATAAAAAAAAACTTAAAAAAAATTTTATCGGGAAGAGTGGCATGGGTTTATATTTTTGCAAATCTCTTTAATGTCTGGCTTAACAGAAGGCAGCTAAATTTTCATATCTGTTTCTATATTCAGTCTATTGTGGTATGTTGTTTTGGTTGAAGTATTTGAAGAAAATCCAGCCTCACACAGATACACAGTTGGACAAGGAGAGTATTTTAGTAATCTTTTCAGATCATTGTCAATATTCTTCTTTGATACTATATCAAAACTTGATCAAAATTAGTTGCATTATGGAGTCTAAAACCGTACTAATGAATTTTTTATTGTCTTACATTAAAATCTATTGGTCTATTTTGTACTTTGATTGCATCTTTTATCCATGCATGAATTTGTAACATCATGTATATTATTTGGAAGGTATTGGTTCTCTGAAAAATATTTGATTTTCCAAATGTTGATATATTTCATTGTATAATATTAAAGAAAAATCACATTTGGTAGTATTACTATCACCTTTATCAGGAAAGTCTTTAAATATTGGGAAACTCAATTTCATGGTAATAGAGACAAGTTTTCCAAAATGCTAAATTTACTGGAAAACTATATTTTTATCATTGGCAATAAACACTATCAGTTGGTTTCCCTTAAGTGACAGACTTAATTGTTTACTTTTAAGAAATTATCTGCCAGACATCCACTTGGATAATCATAGATTGTTAGTCATTTGTGTAAAGTAAAAATGATGTTCCTTAAAAAAAAAGTGGCTAGTTTAGCTTGCAACTCAATTACACGAGTGCTTTTCCTTGAGACAACCATTGTACTTCTGTATACAGCAAGAGTGCTTTATGTATACTTCCCATTTCAGCATACAAAATATTAAAAAGACATGTATTGAGAAATTGATATTTAATTAATTAATAATTTATGAGGCTTCATCCAGGACAGACTGGCTTTTTTTTGTTTTTACTGTGAATGTGTAGCAATGAAGAATACAATGACAACTGCTACAGTTGCCTTGATTTGTGCTAATGCACTATTGCTTTTGCACCAGGAGTGCAAATATCAGTACAGGAGGAAAAAAAAAAAAACACAAATAGCATCTTATATATCATTTGGAACAACAGTCAAACAAATGAAAAGATGCTCAACTTCTCTGTAGTCATGGAATTGCAAACTAAGATCACAGTGAGGTACTATTTCACAAGATTGGCAAAAATTTAAAACTGTGAACACCGTAGGTGGTCGTTGTGGATATGATGCAACGGGAACACTTCCATCTGGTCAGTGGTAGTATAAACTGGCACAACCACTTTGGAATACACTTTGGTTGTATCTTTAGAAGACATATATACCTTATGACCAAGCAACTCTACCCTAATGAAACCTGCAAATATGTATACTAGGATATATGTACACAAATGTTCATGGCAGCAATATTCAGAGTAGTCAAAAATTGGAAACATAAATATGTCCATCAGCAGTAGAATGGTTAAAAACCCTGTGGGATAGTCATACGCTATAATATTATATAGCAAAGAAAACGAACAAACCACAGTGTTATATTCAGTGTCAAGAATGAATCTGGTGTAATTTGGAGTGATAAAAACAAAGCACAAAATAAATACAGACAGTGTGATTCCATTTATGTAAAGCTCAAAAACAGGCAAAACTATGTTGAATAAGAATGCATATCACTATTTTAAAAAAGCAAGGAAATGATTATCACAATGTCAGGATAATGGTTACTTTAAAAATGATTATCACAAAGTCAGGATAAGGGATACAGTTGTGACTGAAGAAGGACACGAGTGGGCTTCTGAGACACTCATAGTGTTCTCTTTCTTAATCTAGGGGAAACGTAAAAGTCAAAATTTAAATAAAAAACAGTGTTCTTTCTGGTGGGTAGAATTTTGAAATGTTTCATTTTCTTCATTTTACTTGCCCTTTAATTATTGCTATTATAAAAACGGTTTGTTTTTTTTTTCCTCAATGAGAAAAGATTGGTCTTTTAAAAGCCTTTTCTTTTTAAATTTTGCTTTTAAGTTACAAAAGTAATACATGCAGTAGACTAATTATTGAAGTGAGTTTGCCACTTTAGTACCTAATATTGCTATAAATGTCAATTTTTAAAAATCTTTGCATATTCTGAAAATGTGTTTCCTTGCAAGTTTTCACTTCTTTCCCTTAATCTCCCTTCCCCCAAATTTTTAAAGAGGTTAATTATTACTGTCAACTCTCTGTCCTACCCATGTTCTTGCCATCTTGTTCATATGGTTTCTGTTCTGGTTCCAAACCGGAATGCAGGTTTGTCTTCAACTTCTCCAGACCCATTTTCTACTAGAGACAGATTGCCAGAGCCCTGTGTCATTTTACGACCTGTCAGAGCCAAGGGATGTCATTTCTCTATACCCTATAGTAAAAAAAAAAAAAAATACCATAGCTAAGGGCAAATCCTTGTTTTTTACGTCTGTCTATGACATGTTTCTGGGTAACAGCAGCAATAACACCATCTGTTTTGTAGGCAGAGGAGAGGCAAAGAGAGGAACAGCTCGTCTCATTTGACAGGTAAAGGAATTACTCATATAACTTTGCTGGATAGTTGAGATGGGATTTTATGTCTTTATACTTGTTTTTAACTTTTAAAAATCAATGAGAAAAAGGGAGGACAAAATAAAGGGAGACTTGGGGCAGGGGATTTTATAATCCACAAAATAAAAGTAAAAACCGTGATCTTTTCCAAGATCTTTGCATTATGGAAGGAGTAATTTCAAGGTGAATAAAAAATTCTAAGAAGCCCCTAATGTTCATGTGTTGGGAAGAGAGCTTAGCTCACTAGGATTAAGTAAAAACCCACAAATCTACAGGTTAGGAGGTCTAACCTAATTTAGACTTAAGTTCTTCCAAGTCCTTGGGCCTCTGTTCACTCATCTCTAAAATGGGGACAACTCATCCTTCTAAGAGTATTAAGAGGAAAAGCAAACAGTTTGTATCTGAAAGGTGTCTTCTTTCTTAACTTCTCCAAGATGAATTAACTAATCCCATAGAAATCTATTCCTGGTTTTAGTTCGGACTGAAAAAGGTTTTATCATAGATATATCTCTATCCTCTGCTACAACAAACACTATGAGCACCTTAAAGGCCTGGGGTGCTCTGTCTTATTCAGTTTTATATCTCTGACACATGGAGGACATTCTTTAAATACTATAGAGATAAACATGATTTATACATACTGTTGGAAAAAATGCTTAATACTGGATTTACAAAGTGTTTTGTGTCTAGTGTAATATGTAATATGCTTTTCTTCTAAATATGGTACCTGAAAAGAAGAGTTATAACATTTCACTAGCTTTTTACTTTGTTTTTCTGTTAAGAGGCATTTAACTCAAAGCATAACTTCACAAGGAAACCCCGAAAACCAGGAGATGGGATCTGGACTAATTGGCAAAACACTGATAAAGGTCATTTAGCTTGGTTTCCTCTACCCATTTGGTACCCAGGATACCAACATGGCTTGTACTTTGAGAGTGCCCAAGAAGAGGATGGGCTGATAGACTTCACTGACTGCAAATACCTGGCTATTTTCCTTGTCTAGCAAGCCATACACAGAATGTGCCATAAATGGAAACAACATCCCTCATAATCCTGCTTCATCTCAGTTTTGTCCATGAAGCTGAGACTTTGTTCTCAGCTCCTTGCCTCTAGATATGAAGAATGTGACCCTCAAGGACTATGTATTGATGCCAGAGGGATTGGAGCCCTGATAACTGTCTTTGGCTGTCTTGGCTGGCAGTAGAGATATTGTAGACATATCTTGTGGACGTCTTGGAGAGGGAGTATCAGCTAGTGTGCTTGTCTCCCTGCAGCCATGAGGACTGGAACCAGATGCAAAGCCAGGAGGATGAGGTGGCCATCACTGAGCAGGATCTGGAACTTATTAAAGAGAGGGAAACAGCAATACGGCAGCTGGAGGTGAGAACCAGGTCATGTTTTTTGCTTGACTTAGTGTATCTGCAGGTACCTGGACTCTCTTTTGTCCACCTGGATTTTCTCTGAATGATTATGGAAAAGCATGAAATATGTTATTGTGTGATTTACTTATTATCTGTGTCAGTAATCATGATGAATTGGAATTACTCTTGTGATGGTATTGGCCATGGTGCTCAGAATACCCAGATCCTTTCCTCAATCACCGCATCTCATAGGGTCGTCGTTGGAAATATGCATACAGAATAGAGCAAAGCTAATACATAGTTTATTGATCCTTAGGACTTTGTTCCCAAACCTTAATACAATTTAGGTTAGGCAGGGTGCTACAGAGAGCTCCTTTGCTTGGTCTGGGTAGTCCAGAATAAAAGCAGGCCAAAAAGGTTTGCTTCATTTTTGTGCATCCCAAAAGTCAGTCCAAAGATGTCCATCTTATCACCTCCAGGTATCAGAAATAGGAACAGTGACCAGTAAAATATCCTTAAACCTGAATAGTTTTTTCCTCCTTGGAGTAGAAGACTGCTGTCCTGGCTAAGGGGGAGGGGGACAGAGGGAGAAGAGAGGGGAGTAGGGAGAAGAAGCACTGAGTTCTCCCCTGACCTTCATTTACAGCAGTGGTTCTGAACCCTGGTTGCATGTTAGAATCACCTGGAGAAATTTTTAAAAAAGGCCCAGCTCTCCCTCCCCACCACCATTACATTAAACTATATGAAATTCCTATTTTTTTTTTGTAAGTTAAAAATGATCAAATATTCACAATTTTAATATGATTCAACCTAGTAAATTAGAATTTCTGGGTGTGAGGTCCTGGGCTGAATAGTTTTTTTTTGTGTGTGTGTGCTTTAGATGAAGGTTTGCAGAGTAAATTAGTTTCTCATTAAACAATTAATACATATATTGTGTTGTGACATTGGTTGCCAACCCCACAACATGTTAACACCCTCCTGTTCTCAACCTTGGGTTCCCCATTACTAGCTTTCCTGTCCCCTCTTGCCTTCTTGTCCTTGTTTCTGAGCTGCTGTACCCATTAAGTCTTGTTTTGTTTTATGGGCCCATCTAACCTTTGGCTGAAGGGTGAACCTCAGGAATGACTTCAGTACTGAGTTAAAAGGGTATCCAGGGGCCATACTCTCAGGGTTAGGCTGGATAGTTTTTAAAAAGCTTCTCAGGTGATTATAATGTATAGCCAGGGTTGAGACTCACTGCCCTAGAGGCCATCAGTGTCTGTTTTTAGATGGTATGGTTCATCCTTAAGTTATAATTATTTTACTGCCTTCAAAGATGTCATAAACCAAACCAAACCCAGTGCCATCGAGTCGATTCCGACTCATAGGGACCCTTATAGGACAGAGTAGAACTGTCCCTTAGAGTTTCCAAGGAGTGCCTGGAGAATTCGAACTGCCAACTCTTGGTTAGCAGCCGTAGCACTTAACCGCTACACCACTAGGGTTTCCCAAAGATGTCATACCTTTCCTTTATTCTTTTTTTTATGTACTACTAGTCATCAACTTGGTTCTCTTACATTAAAAATACTGTTAAAGCAAGGAGCAGACTGAAAGAAAGGAACCCTTGTGGCACAATGGTTAAGTCGTCAGCTGCTAATCAAAAGGTCAGCAGTTGGAACCCACTAGCAGCTCCTCAGGGAAAAAAAACCCGGCAATCTACAGCCTAGGAAACACTATGGGGCAGTTCTACCGTGCCCTATAGGGTTGCTATGAGTTGGAATCAACTCAATGGCATACAACAAGAAGAGTGAGACATATGGAACTAAGGAAAGGATAAACCAAACCAAACCCACTGCTGTCGAGTCGATTCCGACACACAGTGACCCTAAAGGACAGAGTAGAACTGCCACATGGAGTTTCCAAGGAGCGCCTGGTGGATTTCAACTGCTGACCTCTTGGTTAGCAGCTGTAGCACTTAACCACTGCGCCACCAGAGCTTCCAGCAGAAGGGAAGGATAGATGTCAGAAATGGATCGCTTCGCATTCAGTAGAATTAAGTCCAAATTCCTTAGCCTAAGCTTGACTTTCATATCCAATTATTTCCTACCTTTAACATACAAACCCTATGTTATAGCCAAGCTGGGCTATATTTGCTCTTTAACTCAACTGCTTGTTTATATGGGCTCTCCTTTGCCTCAGGGGAAACCTGGTAGCGTAGTGCTTAAGAGCTATGGCTGCTAACCAAAAGTTTGGCAGTTTGAATCCACCAGGTGCTCCCTGAAAACTGTATAGGGCAGTTTTACTCTGTCCTATAGGGTTGCTATGAGTTAGAATGGACTTGTGAGCAACGAGTTTTTTTTTTTTTTTTTTTTTGGTTTTCCATCAAGACACAACTCAAGTCCTACCTCTTCTGCAAAATCTCCCTCCTTTGCACTCCTTTCTATACTGTTCATTAGTCATTTCCCATATAACAACTTGCCTTCCTCTCTGTCCTACGTGGACTGATTTTCTCTCTCTTTCCCCAGTTACGTGTTAAGCCCCTTTGAATCCCCAGCAACTAGCAGACTGCCCCAACTATAGTCGTCTCTTAGCAAGTGATGGAGATGCTGGCAAGAACTATTCTTGCTAAGCCATGATTGGGAAGGTATTGCTTTCATGGCATCATTTTTTATTATAGCATTCTGGAAGGCAGTGTATTGTAATGGAAAGAGCGCAGGCTTTACAGATATAATCCTGGCTGTAACACTGGATCATTTACAAGCTATGTGACTAGACAAGTTGTATAACCTCTCTGAGCCTCATTATCTTCAAGGATACCTACTTCATAGAGTTATTGAATGATTAATTTAAATATCAAGGAGGCATAACACAATGAAAACATCATGAACTTTTAATTCTCAGCTCTGCCACTTGCTAGCTATGAGACCTTGGGATGAGTTATTAAAAGTCTTTGAGCTTCAGTTTTGTCTTCTGTAGACTGGAGATGATAAATGTCGCATTGGGTTGTCATGAGAACCAATTGGATTAAATAATAGTTAATAAGAAACCAAACCAAACCCATTGCCATTGATTCAATTCCAACTCATAGTGACCCTATAGGACAGAGTGGAAGAACTGCCCCATAGAGTTTCCAAGATTGTAAATCTTTATAGAAGCAGACTGCTACATCCTTCCCCTGCAGAGCAGATGGTAGATTTGAACTGCTGACCTTTTGATTAAGCTGAGAGCCACCAGCGCCACCAGGGCTTCTTATAGTTAATAATAACCAAAACCAAACCCGATGCCATCGGTTTGATTCCGACTTATAGCGACCTAAAAGGACAGTAGTACAACTCCCCCATAGGGTTTCCAAGGAGCGCCTGGTGGATTTGAACTGCTGACCTTTTGGCTAGCAGACGTAGCTCTTAACCACTACGCCACCAGGGTTTCCATAGTTAATAGGAGCTAACATTTATTATTATGTGCTTATTGCAGAGTCCTAAGTGCTTTACATATATTAATTCATTTAGTACTTCTAACAACCCTATGAAATAGGTACTATCATTGCCCACATTTTACAGGTGAGGGCCCAGAGAAATCCTTAACTTGAGGTCACACAGTGTCTCAGTTATCTAGTGCTGCTAGAACAGAAATAGCATAAATAGATGGCTTTAACAAAAAGAAATTTATTCTCTCACAGTTTAGGAGGCTAGAAGTCCAAATTCAGGATGCCAGCTCTAGGTTTTGTGTCTGTGTCGACTCTGGTGTGGTCCTTGTGTCCTTCCAGCATCTGTGGGCCCCACGTTCCTTGGAGATCTCCATGTGTCTGGGCATCAATCTTCCCCTGGATGTAGGAGGTTCTCAGTACAAGGAACCTGGATCCAAAGGATGTGCTCCACTCCTGGCTGTTCTTTCTTGGTGGTGGTGAGGTCTCTCCCCTCTCCCCTCTCTGCTCACTTCTCTTTCTTTTTCTCGCTCATGAAATAAAAGGTGTGATTCAGGCAAGGGTGTGACTTGAGTAAGGGTGGTGTGACTCAAGATACATCCCTCCTTAATCCTGCCTCATTAACATGTAAAGGTTAGGATTTATACCACATCTCAAAATGGAGAATAATTACATCAGCTCCCAAAATGGAAGACAACCACACGATACTGAGAATCATGGCCTACAGAAGTCGACAAATATTTTTGGAGAACACAATTCAATCCATGACACATGGCAAGACTGTGGATCCTCTAGATGGCAATCACACTTCAGAGTCTATGCTTTTAATTATCTGCCTCGTATAGTGCTTGGCCCATACTAGGCATTTAGTAAACATTAACTATTACATTTATTTTCTGCTTATGGGCAAAGCATCATATATAGAGCTTTAAAAACACATGTGTTACGTTCATAGCCAAAACTATAGGTAAGTAGAAGAAATGGATCTTCTAACATGTTGCTTAATGTTGTTTAATTGTTTTTGTGTTTTTTAGGCTGACATTCTGGATGTTAATCAGATATTTAAAGATTTGGCCATGATGATCCATGACCAAGGTGATATGATTGGTATGTATTATCGATACCTTTAACCTCCAGGTGAGTTGATAGTACTGCATTTGTGTGAAGAGCAGTCAGTATGACATATCAGCTGTAAAGTTTAGGAATGCCATTTAAAAAAATTACTAAACTCATTTTATTAGCAATTTTCTTATGTTGTCAAACGTACAAGCTATGGTGAGACCTTCTTGAATACTCAGCCCCATTCATTTCCCATAGCCTCTGATAAATCTTTGACTGCTTAGGGAAATAGCTGTCATTTCCCAGCTTTCAGCTCCAGAAACTTGCACAATTTTGGAATTAGTAACTTTAAGGAAAAAAGCTTTGTATTTGGAAATAATTGCAAGTTTACAAAAAGTTGCAAAAATAAAAATAGTACAAGGAACTTATTTATACCCTTTGCCCAGATTCACCTTTTAATGACATTCTACCCCATTTGTTTTATTATTCACTCTCTCCCTGCCTCCCTCTGTTTCTGTCTCTTTCTACATATATACATAATTTTTTCTGAACCATTTGTAGGTGAGTTGCATACTTCATAGCTCTTTACCCTGAAATACTTCAACATTTATTATCAAAGAATAGAGCTATTTTTTATGGGATTAGTAACTTTTGATTTCCTGGCTGGATGGTTGGAATGGTAATGTTGAAATCAGGCCGCGTAACATCAGAAGTCTGCTAAATTGTTGGTTTTTAAACATGTGAGTGTGGTAAAATATCCACTTATTCTTCTTTTTGCAGACAGCATAGAAGCCAACGTGGAAAGCTCGGAGGTGCATGTCGAAAGGGCCACTGATCAGTTACAACGTGCTGCTTACTATCAGGTAAAAGCAGGTACCAATGAAAGGCTCTGTGTGCTGCAGACTTTATGGGCCATCACAGTACACTGACACATTGAGAACAGCTACAGCCTCTTGCTTAGGCTTAAGCTGGAGACAAGTAGTCAAAATTGCAGTCCCAGTTCCATTTTTAGTATTTTCCTTTGCAGATAGATCTACAAGGCATCAAACCTTGAATAAACTTTTACACAGAAGCCACCTAGCTACAAAGCTAACCCCATAAATTAGCATGACACCTAAATCTTCCATAAGACAAATTATATATCCTAAACAGCTGAAAACTCTTTCAGCTAATATACTAATAGGTACATTAAGGTAGGGCTTCATAGATAATTTATGTTGACTGTTGCCACAGAGGATGGATGTAGAGTCGTCCTGTTATTTATCTATGAATAACAAACCCTGTTGCTGTCGAGTCAGTTTCAACTCATGGCGACCCCATGTGTTATAGAGTAGAACTGCTCCATAGAGTTTTTTTGGCTCTAATCTTAATGGAAACAGATCTCCAGGCCTTTGTTCCAAGGTACTGCTGGGTATGAACTGCCGACCTATGGGTTAGTAGCTGAGGACAAACCATTTGTGCCACCTAGGGACCTTATCTATGAATAAATAGAGGTTAATCATTATGGAGCTGTTTCTGTAAAGTGAGATTCTACGTATTAGTTGAAACTCCAATCTTACGACTTTGACCTGGGTCTTTATCTCAAATTATTGTGAATGAGGCTCTTCTCCTTTCCCCTCAACTTGGTGTTGCATGGCTTTCTAGAAATAAATAGCACCTCATTCATTTCTCCTGTTCCCAGGATAGCTGTATTTTACCTGAAAATGTTCTTACAGAAATGTGTGTTTAAAAATAGTGTTTCCTTTAAAAACCATGTGATGATTTAGTGTCCAACAGTAAAGGAATAATTAAAGTATATACATCCACTCAATGTTATATTATGTGGGCATTAAAAGAGATGTTTATGAAGAGCTTATAAAATAGAGAAAATTGTATGCTAAAACAGTAAGTATGAAAAACCGGAAACCTACAGCATGATCCCGATTCTGTCACATAACAGTATGCATAGATAAAAGATCAGAAAGAAATAACAATCAGAATGTCAACAGTTTTATCTATGGGTGATTATTTTCTCTTCCTTCTACTTGTCTACAATCTTTACAAGGAACATAAAATATTATAGTAGGCAGAAAACTTTTATTTAAAAACACATGCACATATGTATAAATAACTTATTTTGTTGTATATAGTGCCTACCAGCATTGGTATAAACAGCTCCTTAGAAAAATTGTGTTTGGGGACCTGGAATTAAAACTTGCACTACTGGTAAATGCTGAGAGATTTTGAGAAGGTCTCTGCATATTCGTGCGTGGATAGACTTAATTTTAATCACAAGGAGGCAGAGTTATGAAGCACTTTTGGAGTCTTAGATATTTAAAAAAAAAATTGTTTCACGAATACCTTCTCTACATATTTCTTTCCTCAGAAAAAATCTCGCAAGAAGATCTGTATCCTGGTGCTTGTCCTGTCAGTGGTTATTTTAATCTTGGGATTAATTATCTGGCTAGTTTCTAAATGAAGTGATTGCCTCAGAACCTTCTTCGCTGAGCTGTTTTCAAGGGTGAGGGCTTGTTGGTATCTTGCCAGAACAAACTGATCACAAGAAAAGAGCGTACACCAGAACGTCCTGTAATAATTTAGTTAGAAACTACTAACTAGTCATAGGAATTAGTGACCAATGGAGATAGTATTTATCAATTTATGTATACATTTTATTGATTTTTCAAATTAGGAATTAACTTATGTGGATTTTTGCTTTCTCTCGTATTTTGATTGCCCTTCTTCCCAAGTGTATACTGAAGATTCCATTCTAGATGCTCTTCTTTTGACAGGTGACACTACAGTCTTGTAATATTGTCTTTTTATGTGTACACTTTACCTTGTTACTAGCAACTGAAATAGAATTACTTTCTGGCAGCCGGCATATTGGAGTCTGTCAGAAACTGTATAATATGCCAGCAATTTTTATTATTTAACATTTTAATTTGAATTTCTAAGAAGCCTATTCTCTGTCTGCTTTGAAAGATTTTGGCACTGCATTTAACTGGAAAGTAAAAAATTGCCCATGGGATCCAGATTAAATGAGAAGGCTCTGTCTGAGCTGGTCAGTTGTTGGGGTACATGTTATTAAGTTGGGTTTAAAATTTATTATCTGCTAGGATCATCTAGAGCAATTCATCCTTATGCACATTAAGCCATCTTGTCACTTTTTGAAGAGGTTAATTTAATTAACATTACTATACACTGTGGGGTCCCTCTCTTACCTGTCTGTATAGAAAGGGAAAATTAGACAAAGCATGCTTTTGGAAAGCAGATAGGAATTGTTTGGAATGATTTAATCTTTTCGTGATTGTTGTTCACTTGTGATTCTACATTCCTGGTGAATGATGAATATTGCTGTCAAAGGGCTGCTCCCTACCCCATAAGGGTTGCTGGGCATTTGATGGGAGGGAGAGTTTAAAAGCTAGACTGAGGTTGGTTTAAAATTTAGTCCCGTGAGCCTCGTGATAAAGCAAAGAAGTTCATTTTTGTAAATACTACTGGTTTGGAATAGTAATATTAGATTTATCCTAATTTATGAACAAGAGATTAATCTCTCCATGCATAGTTTTAGACACACACACAAAAACGTTTCAATGAAAGATTGCTGTCTTGTAATATAAACATCATCCACTTCCCTTTTCTCACAGGCCTAGAGCAGTTAAAGGGATCATAATTTCTTTAGGCTCTCATATAAATGTGAATCTGGCCAATGATTTCAGTTCACTCTTTAGTGAATTGAAGGATTTGGCTACCCTGGATATATTTATATTCCTTTCTTCCATTCTGCTTAATGTTACTCAATCTTCTTTTACTAAAACTAATGTGAACAGCATGGAAACAATGACCCACCTGCATAAGTTTCTTTGCACTGTTGCACCATTCCACCCAATTAATACAAATAAACATTTTTAAAGCTTTTGTAGTAAGTTTTTATGAGTTGACATCCTAATAAGGTAGGTATTAGGTTATGTGCTGTCAGAAAAATTGAGACCTGCAACCCTCCTTGGAGGCCAGGTGAGGGCTGGTTTGGGGGTGGGATAGGTGCTGCTGCAGTCCTTTCCTTGAAAAACAGGATGGAGTTGTTGGGGTGGCACGGTGGCCCAAGCAGCAGCTTCAGATCTATTTCCTTGGTTCTGTCATCACTGGCCCTTACAGCTGGACTTGGATACATCATTTGTAACTCTCCAGGGAAGAAAAAAGTCGTTATTGTGAAAAAACATTTGAATTTGGGTAAAATAAAGTTAACTATAGTTCTGTTCTATAATACTGTGTAATCCAGTGGTAGTTGTAATGGTGGTCATGGAGAGCAGAGATGAGTTTGACCTAGAATTTGTGGTAGTTTCCAAAGGGGTTCTGCTAGATGGTCTTAATAAAAATATTCACAGAATCCTCCTGATCTGTGTCTTGATCATCTTTGGGGCACCATGGTCTAGGACAGTGGTTCTTAACCTTGGCTTCACACTGGAAACTTAGAAAAAATACTGATATTTACGTCCTCCTGCCCACGCTTCTAACTTAGTCTGGAATATAGCCTGGACATAGGGATATTTAAAAGCTCCAGGTAATTTTTTATGTACAATCATGGTTGAAAACCATTGGTTTGGAATTCAAAAACTAGACTGGGGTGCAGAAGACCTGGAGAATCTTAGCTCTGCCATTACCTTGCTATGGGCCTTTGAACAGGTCACTTAACCCACAGGCCTCAAGTTTTCTCAATATCTTTTTTCCAGTTATAGAATTCTTCCATTATAAGGAGCACATGGTTTAGTCTGAACATACAAATTGTATGTTCACCTCTGTATTCCTTTCCTGTTTTCTTCCCCTTTTCTCCTTCCATTATTCTTCCTTTATGGAACATTCTAGGAGTACTGGGCAGATCTTGCGGTATGGCAGAGGTATAGGTATGGTATAGGATAAAGTAGAAATATCCTGCTGGCCACTTCATTTGGTAATGTTCCAGAACAAGAGCTTGCTAGACCCCAGACTGATGTTCCTAGGTGGTGAGGGAGGTTCCCTTGCAGCAATGCTCAGTCTAGCTCTGAAGCTAAACTTAAACTGCCTTGTACCATTGGACAAGAATGTCAGAATGAAATTACTATTCAGTCAGTGCAAAGTAAATCATCTGGAGGCTTCTTCAGTCTGTCTTACTGTCCAGAGGTTGTCCTCAGTCATGGGAATGAAACTTGCTTTCAGTCACTAAGTGCAGACCAGAACTGAACTTGAATTTCAGTCCGTCTTGTTCCCTAGAGCTAGGAATCAGGGACTTCCTGCCTGCTTTTCAAGCATGTTTAGTGTATCCCTAAAGTTTCAAAGGATTTTTCATTACTACTTTCTAGATCTACAAAATGCAACTACTTTAGAATCTCTATTTAATCAGGAAATAATTTGAAAGGTTTGGATTCTCAACCCCTGGTCCTACTTTTAGGCCAACTGAGTGGTTCATTTTAATATTTTACCAAAATGAAATTTGATTAATAATGTGTCCCTTTTTTTAAAAAAAAAAGACAGTAGAACTTTCAGTGCAGGACTGTGATTTAAGACCAAGTTTTTACCAGTCCGTAGAGAAATAAGAAAATTATGTAGTGGGTTTTTTGAAGTACCATCTGAGTGTGGCCTAATATTCTTCCAACTCTTTAAAAAGGACATTTTAAGATAATAAAAATGAAAAGATGCTAATGTTAGATGGCAGTCTTCATTTTTAAATCTCCTTAGGTGGCAAAATAAAAGTTGATTTTGCTATATTATTATTATTATTTTTTTAACTGATCTATGACATCTCTCAAATCTGTGAACCATGCATCTAGGCTAGCCCCATCATCTTACAACCAAGGAAGCTGAGGCCAGGAATGGCAGTCTAATACAGGAATTTAAAGGCTTGAGGAGGTGTTCTGCACATGGTCATCTGTGGGGTAGTATTTGAACCCTCCTGATCAATAAGTTACAAAACCGAATGCTTTATTATCTCACACCCATGAAGCCATCTAGGAGGGGTATTTTTCTTGTCCCCGTTTTATGGATCAGGAAACTGAGCCATAGTAGTAATTCACCTACCCGTAGTCACACAACTTATAAGTGATAGAGCCAGGATTTAATTTCAAGCACTCAGCCTTCAAAACCACACCTTTAGACAGTAATAATACACTGCCTCTGTGCCACAGTATCACTGATACAGGCCATTCTGCTCATCCCTCTTCCAGGAAGCCTTCCCTAAACACCTGGAGGAGTGGCAGTGTCTGCCCAACCTTTCATGAACTCCTTTTCTTCCATCAGTACCTTCTAAACTTCGCTTCATTCACCACCATGCTAAGTGAAGCCTCCTGCTTGCTTGTACCATCTATACACACATATACCACACACACACTATTTTTCCAGTGTCTCCATTTGAGCACTCATAAATCATATCAAAGATGCTTTAAAATTTTTTTCCTGACATTAATATACTCCTGATGTCTTTAGATTCTAATCTAAGGAAGTCTATCAAAGGCTAAGGAATTAATCTTTTTGTTGCAATACCAATATTCAAAGGCAGCTAGCTCATCAGTCTTTCCATATCAAAAATTTAAGGGCCTAGACTGCTGCCCTCCAGTTTGCTGACATCATTGGTGCCCAAACAAAGAGCATTTTGCTTTATAAGGGGTTAGGTAAGTATAAGGTACCACTGCATCAGGGGCCAGTGTGAATATCAGCTGTGCTGGAAACAGGGAACATGTCCGAGGAATAGAGAATTATAAGGGTAAGAATATGGATTTTTTGGAAGTATAGTCAGCACTGAAAAAAAAAAAAAAACCTGTTGCCATCGAGTCAATTTTTACTCATGGTGACCCCACCGTCCCGTGTTACAGAGTAACACCTAAGGCTATAATCTTTATGGAAGCAGATTGCCAGGCCTTTTTTTGGCAGTACTGGTGGGTAGGTTCGAGCCACCAACTTTTAGGTTAGTAGCTGAGTACAAACCATTTGTGCCACCCAGGGACCCATAGTCAGCACTAGCAGGGATTAAAACCACACACACCAGCTGAGAAACTAAAAGGCAAAATGGACAAGATTTTATCATTATTAATAGCCAGAAATGGCTTAACCACCACCTCTTGCCTGAAAAGAGCATGGAACTTCAAAGGGCCGTACAATCCCTGTAGATTGTACACTTAAAGCATTTTTGAGCATTATTTTCTTTCATATTTTGAGCATTATTTTCTTCTTAAAAATTATGTCCTTGTGCTCAAAGGAGGGAGCCATAGAATTCCTGTTTTCTCAAATCCAGTTTAGAATTTGTATTTTTCCCATCTTCCCATCCATCTAGTTTTACTTTAGAATTGCAAGGCTGGAAAGGAGGATGTGAACAGGTCATTTGGTAAGTGATCCGATATGTTAACATCTTTGCTGGATGAGTTTATTGTGCTTTTGGAGACCAGGGAAACAGCGATTCTCCAACCTGCCTAAGAGTTTATACTTTTTAAATCCAAATTAATGTTATGCTGCAGTTAAATCTTGAGGCCTAGAGATTTCACCAAGGGCAAAATCTTTTAAACAGGCTGATTTAAGATTTAGAGGAACAGCAGCAGGGAATGAAGAAAAATAACTCCATCATAGAAAGAGATTCCTTAACTGTCTGTGCAGTGACTCTTCCTGGGTGATCATTCATTTTACCATTGACTTCTTTAAAAAGAAAAAAATGCAGTTCAGATAATCCTACCAAGTTTTCTACAAAAGCAAAAAGGTGCTGGGCATAATATTTTACCAACATTTAGGTTATGAGAGATAGTAATGATTAAAGAATATGGCCTTTGGCATTGGACAGACTTAGGTCTGAGTCCCACTCACCACTTACTCTAGGATGAGGCTGGGCAACTCACTCTCTGAGCCTTTCTTCAGGAATCATAATACTTATCTCGAGTGTTATGAGTAAATTAAATGATCCTTATAAAATACATACTTGGCCAGATAAGTAAGCACTGAACAAAGCCATTTACAACCACGGGCCCTGCTGATGGTCTCTCTTAGCTGCTAGTGGTCTAGGGCAGGCCAGCAATCCCAATGCTTCCCCACACTTTTTTTTTTTTTTTTGCTCTGGACTCAATTCTGACTCATGACAACCCCGTATGTGTCAGAGCACAACTGTGCTCCATAGGGTTTTCAAAGGCTGATTTTTAGAAGTAGATTAAAAGATTGCCTTTCTTCCTAGGTGCCTCTGGGTGGACTCAATCTCCAACCTTTTGTTTAACAGCTGAAGCACACAATCATTTGCACCGCCCACAGTGCAATATGATCAAAAGCAAAAAACCCAAAGGGGCCAAAACCTTATTAACAACTTCAGCAATGCACAGTGAAGAGTTGGGCCAAGGACACCTGGCTCCCGATTAGAGCTGCTCCTGGCTCCGGCTTGTCCAGAGTTTTCATAAACCCCTAAGGCAGCTTCTTAGTCCAAGGCCCAGGCTTGAATTGGACAGGCGGAAGTGAGCAAGGTGCAGCTTTTCCTTAAACGGCACAAAGAGGAAAAACAGACTCTGTGAGCTCTGCCCTCTAGTTTCTCTCCAGATTGGAGGTGGTAGGCTAACGGTGCAGCCCGAGACTACAGAGTTCCTAAGATTTTGGAGTCCAGGACTGTGTCTGCAGAAGGACGTAGGGGAGACAGGATACCACTCCCTACGAGCCCTTTTTTCTCAGACACCTCTCGGCCAAGGAAAGCCCCCGCCTTCAGAGACTTCCAGAGTAGACACACCACCTAAAAAAACACCTTAAAATCGACTCCCAATCTCCACCACCACTGTGAGCGCTGCAGGAGTGCGTGCGCGCGCACGCGCACAGGCTGCTGGGATGTCGCCTCTCCCCTCCTAGTCTTCCAGTTTCCCGGCGTGCTTCGGGCCCGCCAAATGGGAGGGGGAGACGCAAGATGGCGGCAGCCGCGAACTCCGGCTCTAGCCTCCCGCTGTTCGACTGCCCGACCTGGTGAGTGTCGGGGCAGGCAGGGCTGAATTGGCCTGGACTAAGCTAGGTTGGGCTGGAAGGGCGGCTTATCTCTCGTGGCGAGCTGAATGGCTCAGAGGCCCTGGGACTGGTTGAAGGAACGCTATGTGCCACGCCGGGCCGGGCGGCGTGTGGAGGAACGGGGAGCTTGGAGCCCGGGCCCAGGAACTGAGGAGACCCAGGGTTGGGGGCCCTAGGGTGCTCGCTCAGGCAGCCACTTGGATGATCAACCGATGTCTGGGGCGCTTAGGGACCTCGACCCCGAACTTACCCCAACTCCTGACTGAGTGCCTGGTGCTCTTCTGGAGCACCGTACCTGCCCCTATGCTGTGCGTCCCGAGCGCGCACGAGCCAGCTTGCCGACCCCAGTCCAACACCAGAGCCCCGCATCACTCTCGTCGCTGCGTCCCCGTGCGGTACTTGCCTTTCTCCCGCAGAGTGGGAGCTCCCTGAGGACAGGGACAGTTTTGACCTACCCCCGTGTTCTTAGCGACCAGCTCGAAGCCGGGCTCAAGTGAGCATCAGTAATGGAATGAGCCTCTCCCACCCATCACAAGTTCTTGGGAATAATTTAGTCTTTGAGTTGGGATTCAAGATGAATAAATATGAATTGCCTTGTGAGGACACACGCCCGAGTTAGAGCTATTTCTGCTGTAGCTCTTAACACTGTGTGTTTGTGCGTGACGTCTCTGACTCCGTTATATTGAGATCCTCAAGGGCAAGGACTGTCTGATGCATCTTTGTATTCCCAGCACCTAGGCCTGGGCCAGGCACATAGTAGAATCTCACAAAGTATGCTTTGGATATAATATTCTTTTACCTAGGTTTTTTGTCCAGTGTCCTGTCCTTTCGGCAACTGCCACAGAGGGGTTGGGCAGGATTGTGAGATGACTGTGTTACATCTTCAATTAAATTGGGCAAGAATACATTTTCAGGTGTGAATGTAGGGACTCTGGCAAGGTTATTCATTCTTAAACGTCAGAGGAGCAAATTCAAGGAAGCAAATGAATGTGTGGCTATTTTCTGGGCCCCTTTGCACTTTGTAACATCCAGTTGCTTCAGTCTATATATTCTGTGTCCATTTTGGTCCCTCACTGCATTGATTTTGAACAGAAGAGCAAACTTGTAGGTAGAAGAGACTGTTTTAGATACATGTACCTCAGGCTCTGGTGTGTGCCAGGCATTGTATAGGTACCTTGATATGTGTGTGTGCCTCTTGAATGGTATGGCTGTAGGAGTACAGAGAAAAGTTCCCTTAATCATGGCATTGTAGAAGGACCTATTCAAGGGCAACAGATATCTCTTGTACTCATTTGATACCTGGTATCATGGGCATGAAGCTAGCGGGTTGCCCTAGCTCCCTAATTGTGCTTCAGTGATTCGTTCTCAGAGCTCAGGTCAGTATTCTCTGCTTATTCTGTGATGAGACTAATCATGATCAGCCCAAAACACCAATTGATTTCTTCCGCCTTTTTATGTTAAATCTTAGATTCAAACTCCAGATGATCAGACTAACAGGGCTATAGTACTTGCACTCTGCTGCTTTCTCTCTGAGGTAGATAAATCCAAAACCCATTGCCATTGAGTGGATTCTGATCCGTAGCAACCCTGTATGACAGAGTAGATCTGCCGCATAGGGTTTCCAAGGATGTAAATCTTCACAGAAGCAGACTGCCACATCTTTCTCCAAAGGAGCGGCTGGTGGGTTTGAACCGCCTGCCTTTTGGTTAGTAGCTGAGCACTTAACCACGGTGTCACCAGGGCTTCTCCCAAAGTAGATACCCAGTGTTAAAATATAGATTTCTTTGGTGTGATCTAAATACAGATCCGCTAAAATCTGTTTTAGAGCAATTGAATCACTGGGGAAGTAAGTGTCAAATGTAGAAAGGAGCTGTAATAACAGTGAAGGAGGTGACGTTTCTGTTTGAACATGAACTAATTATAGACTGGTAGGAGAGCTGTGAGGTTGAATGGGACGGTTGTGAATAGGATTTATGAACTCATCCTGAAAATGCTTTTTTCACTCTTATTTTTCAGGGCAGGTAAGCCTCCACCCGGTTTACATCTGGATGTAGTCAAAGGAGACAAACTAATTGAGGTATGGGAAATACATGTCTTCCCTTTTTTCCCACCATGCTAAAGATTTCTACCAGTGACTCATTTTCCACCCCCTCTCCTGTGCTTTGTTTTCCAGCAATGCTACTTTTGTTCATCTTGAGTTTTTTTTCTATTAAAAGCACATGGTGATATAACACATTCAACCTCATATCTCCCACAGTTTGTTATGACTTCTCTTACCTTCCAAACGGAGGGTTTTTATAGGTCATGGGCCTCAGTAAAACTGAAAGCCTTATAATTTGACATAGCCCCTCTCTCTGAGAGTACATGGGATCGTGTGGTGGATGCAAGGTAAATGCAATAACTGAAGAAAGTGAATGATAGAAATTAAGCTTAACTTTTAAGTTACTTTTATGAGGGTCAGGTCTTTCAAAGAAGTATAGTGAGTTAAGACATTTGCTCAAATAAGAGAAAGTAAATGGTGGTGAAATATAATTCATTCAAAACATTTATTGAGTGCTTGTGTTTCAAGCACTGTACTAGGCATAGGGACTACAACAGTAAACAAAGCAAATATGATTCTTGTCCTTAAAGAAATAGTCCAGTGGGAAAAGACACAATCATACACACAAAAAAATTACATAATTATAACTAAGTACTATAAAGGAAAAGTTTAGAGGAATTCGACTTAAGAAAACATGAGTTTTGATTAGTTATTAGGTTTCATAATTTTTTAAAATCCTTATGGTACTATTTATTTACCAAGAAATTAAAAATAAGCTCATGGAGCTCTGAGTCTCCTTGTCCTAGACCAATTTTATGATAGCTTGATCAGCTAGAATTTGGGTTCAAGGCACCATTATTGAGTGCAGTTTTTTTCTTTGGTGCATATAATAAAAACAGTGCATTCCATGGTTGCTAGCTTGAAAAGTTATCTGTGAGAACTCCTGAAGGATGTTCTGTAAATACATTGTCACTTTCAGGGTGTGGTGGAGGTACCCAGCATTTTTGCAAAGTATTAAGGCATGAGTTATAATAAATTCTGCCATTGTTGTCAACTCCTCATGCCCCTAGCCAGTCACTCAGAGCCCCTTTTTCCTGGGATCTTCTATCTTAAAGATCACAAAAACATCAGGACTATTCAAGGAAATCATTTAGCTAAAAAGTCTGTAAAACCATTTTTATTACAATTTTTCAGACCCGGAATATTTGTTGCTAAATAGCATGAAGTTTGAAGACATAGGAATCTGTTTTGGTTCTAGATTTTAGTAAATCTTTACAACAGGAAGGAACAGACAAGGAGGCCTGGCCTAAATGGTAACGTCACATTCCTCTGTGAAATAACTTTTTTTGAAGCACTGTACTTGTCAAAAACCCCTCTGATTACTGGTTCCCAATACCTAATAATGTTCTCTGCCTATTATGGATTGAGTTGTGTGTCCCCAAAATATGTGTTGTAAATCCTCACCTCTATGCATGTAGTTATAATCCCAGTTGGGAATGGGTTGTTTTTGTTATGCTAATGACGCAGGATTAGTGTAGGTGTGTGTTGAGTCAGTGTCTTTTGAGATATAAAAGAGATGAGGCAAGGAGATGGAGATAGGGAAAGATAGATGCTAAGCCACATGAAGATTCCCCAGGAGCAGAAGCTCAGAAGAGATAAGGACCTTCCTCTGGAGCCAGTAGAGAAAAAAAAGAAAAAGCCTTCCCCTAGAGCCAGCACCCTGAATTCAGACTTCTAGTCTCTGAACTGTGAGAAATAAGTTTTTCTTTGTTAAAGCCATCTACTTGTGTTATTCCAGTTATAGCAGCACTAGATAATGAAGACACTGTCTTTCAGTGCTCTTACGTGTGCTGAGGTGCCACACAAGTTGTCAAGTCAGAATCCTTAGACATCACTCTATTATTCTTGAGAGGAACAGACCTGAAATGAGCTTATGTGTAGAGTTTTAGGCAGCACTTGATACTAACCGAGCTATCTATGTCCTAGCCTATGTCGAAGGCTTGTGATATGCTGTGATAGCTGGGTTTAAGAAGTGCAATATTAAAACAAAAGCCATGAGTCTTTTAAGCCCAGTGTGTAAAGACACACTCTGAGTTATAACTCAAAGGCACAACTTTTTATAGTGGTACTGGCCATAGGTTTTGTGACCACAAAGATTATTGAAAAACTAATGAGTTATTTCATTCATGTGGACAGAAGAAGCCTGTTGTCTTAAGAATTAGCACATTTCCTTGATTCTAAGACATACTGTTTTTTTGCCTACATTTTAACATTTCCATAATTGGGATGCCTTTAATAGTGAATATGTACGTTTAATTTAGGGGCTTTTCCCTTCCTTTCCAAGCACCTAAATCTCTGATGTCTTTGGCACCTTAGAATCATGGAAATTTGGTCAGTATTACTATGTTGGAGCCCTACTGGTGCAGTGGTTAAGAGCTCGGCTGCTAATGAAAAGGTCAGCAGTTTGAACCTACCAGTCGTTCCTTAGAAACCCTACGGGGGCAGTTCTACTCTGTCCTATGGGTCCCTATGAGTCAGAATTGACTTGACAGCAATGGGTTTGGTTTTCGTTTTTATTACTGTACTAGATCCCAAGAGCTGGTAGTCTTATATGTTGTCTTCCTTGAGATCAAATAAGAGTACTGTGGTTAGCAAGTTTAAGTGTCTAAGGATATAATCTGTGTGCTTATAAATATGAATGAGAAATGCAATGAGATTCAGTCTGCATGAATATTACCTACTGAGAACAAAATGTTGAAATTTCAGGGCTCTCTCTTAGTTCTAAAGCTATCTCTTATTTTTAACCCAAGACTTAAAATTTGGGTCAAAGCAGACATGGAGGTAACCATCTGATTGAGCTGTTAAAGCCAGGTGCTCCACAGCAGCAAGGGCCTGGGATCAACACTACCCAGTGGCAGATGGGCACTGCTGGACAGGGTTTCCCAGAGGTGACCCACATATCCAGGCTAACTTCAACTAAATGAGCCTAAGGCTAAGCTCGAAAGAAACTGGATAAGTGATTGTTTAAGGAAAAATTAAGAGTGTGACCCACAGTGCTTGTTCACTCCTTAAAATGCCATATGGTGCACCTTTTAATGTAAGTAAAGAAAGTATATAATGTAGTGGTTAAAAGAGCTTAGATTCTAATGTCAGACCTGAATTTCTAACCCAGTCCCAAAATATTTAGTTGTGTGAACTTGAGTATGTTACTTAATTTCTTTGTCCTTCAATTTTGCCATCAATAAAAGTAGGAATAATAGTACCTACCCACTTCATAGGATGGTTGTGAGGATGAAAGCTCAAAGCACAGTGCGTGGCACATAAGTGTTCAGCAGTTAATTTATCAATGCCAAGACTCTGTTTATATGAGGTGTATTTCTGGTTTTATAAGGGGAATACTGAAGCATAGGGGAAATAGTAGCCCACTATGAGTTCAATGACTTAGCCGGGAATGATATGTAAACCTCTTGGTTCCTAGCCTGGTACCATACTAACTTGACTGCTCTTTTCTACTCAGCTTTGTGCTTCTTCTTTCAGGGATTTGAGGAGTGAAGTGTGAACTGTAGCTTCATGAGACTTTGTGTTTAAAGGAGAAAAACAGCATATCTGGATGAAGGTTATTCAAAGTGGTCAAATTGTAGACCGTTAGAATTGGAAGAGGTGTTAGTAATGATTCATTTAGAGTTAACCAATCTGTGGCAAAGGCTTTTCTGATCCAAGATTAAGAAAAAAATAAGAGCAATAATGAATTTTTCATTAAGATAAATTCATTTCAAAGAATGGTCCGTTATCCTTCCCCTTTCTACTTGTTTGCCATTAAAATGACCTTTCTTTTACAAAATTATGCTAATCAGTAACAGTTTTATAACAGTTTGTTGGTCTGTGAAATCCTTTTTTCTGTATTACATTGGGATGTTATATAGTTAAAATTTTTCCAGCATCACAGTAGTGGCTGAAAATATTTTTGGAGCTCTTGTTTTGGAATTGTTTCAGACCAAGGGCTCATTGTTTACAATATTTGCATTGTATTTCAACCACACCTGAGGTTAGATCCCAACCCTGCCACTGAACCAGCTGGGCCACCTTGGACAAGTGACTTCATTGCTGTTTTTTTATCGTTATCAGTAGAGATGATACATTTCTCACAGAGTTGTTTTGAGAAATAGATGGGACAATGTTTTCAATGCCTAGCAGTAGTAGTTCTTCAGTAAATGTTAGTCCTCACGCCCACCTCTCCCAAACACAGGAAATCTTTGCCCCATGAAGTGAGGATCTGGAAACAGCAGATGCTCATTTAGAGTTAACTCTGAGTAATACTTTTTTGAAGGAGCCCTGGTGGCACAGTGATTAAGCACTCGGATGCGAACCGAAAGGTTGGAGCCTACCAGCCACTGCACGGGAACCAGATGTAGCAATCTGCTTTTGTGAAAATTCAGTCGTGGAAACCCTGTGAGGCAGTTCTACTCTGCCCTATAGGGTCGCTGTGAGTCAGAATCTATGGCAAACAACAATACTTTTTTGTGTCCAAGGTGAAATGTGATGATGAAGTTGGGTTTAGGGGCTCATAGAATAATTAATGTTTAATGTAATTCCAGTTATTAAAGAGGGTTCCAAAAATACTTGGGGCTGTGGCAGCATGATTAGAATACAGAGAAGTATTTATACCACCAGGTGATAATCTTTATTTGAATGTATGTTTTCTAAAAACTACATTCTATATTACTTTATAGACTTTGTACTTCTTGCTTTCTGCTTAATCTAAAATTATGAGCCAAGGAGACCTTAAATTTCCAGTGGACAGAAGACATCCACTCTTGACAGAATTGTTGATCTCTTAGGGGGCAGCCCATGTTCATCTAATAGAATTAGAAAAAGTTGTTTTCATACCAACACTAGACATTTGAGCACTATATTTGGGGAGATTAATTGACATAAACCCTCCAAAAATGTTATCTTAGTAAATTATTCTTTACCCTGAATATCTTGAGGCCTTTATCTTGAAATAATTTTTTTTTATCCCCAGGAAGGTACTTAGATCCTCTGCTTGTTTGATTGGAAGAGCTTTTGGCAAAACCTGTTGAAAGAAAATTTAAGTAATATTTTATTTAATATTTATTTAGAAACTGATTATTGATGAGAAGAAGTATTACTTATTTGGGAGAAACCCTGATCTGTGTGACTTTACCATTGACCACCAGTCTTGCTCTCGGGTCCACGCTGCCTTGGTCTACCACAAGCATCTGAAGAGAGTGTTCCTAATAGATCTCAACAGTAGTAAGTAACTCACAGCCAATTTCACACATTCCCTCTTGGGCAATGTGAAAGTGCTCTTTGGGCTCTTCAGTTGGGAAAACGTGTTTGATCGCTTATTAAGGAAGAAGTTTACATTTGGTTAAATTAGCCTTTCTCCATTGCTGTAATTTCTCCTGTTTTCTTGAGATAATTGATGACCGAATGTAGAGAGAAGAGGACCATGAACTAAGGACTGTGGGTATCCAGGTGTTCATAAGGCCCATGATAAATCATGGTTCAGTTTAAGCAGAAGTCATGATTAGCTCCGTTAAAGCAGTAGAGCATCAGTTCAGGACATTAAAACAAAACTGTTTTGAGCAAAATTTTAATATTTGATTATAGGTTCTTTGTCCCAGTTACATTTGTTTTGACTGCTAATAATATCCATTTTAATTCCATGAGCACAGTCCAACTAATGATTGGAAAGGCAAATCCAGCATTTCCTGGATGATGATATAACACTAAACTGAGATTTTAAACCTCGCCGGTGGCAATCCACAGAAATGCAGTTGACAGTTGCATGGGGCCCTGAAGTTTGTTCCTTTTGCTTGTGTAACTTGTAAAGGATCCTGCTTCCTGGGCTGATGATGTTTGACCCTCCCCTCTCCCTCATCCCCCGCACACACACAGACACATACCCCTCTAATCTGTTCATATGATGGTATTGACCTGCCTTGTTTCAAAAGTGCTTACCTGCAAATTTATCCTTTCTCTCCATTCATAGCACACAGAATGCAGACATGGAAAAATATTCTGAATTTCCAGTAGAATTTTGGCTTGCTTTGGCATTGACATCTCACCTGTTTCAGCCAGGCTCCTTTCTTGTTCTGGGGAAAACTCAAGCATAATTGCCATCAGGCCAGCAATTCCTATGTTCCTTAGACTTGAGGCTGAAGAGGTCAGACCACAGTGATGCCTGTTTCCTGCTGTGGGGGGGGTGGGGGGGGGCATGGCTACTGCTCAGTTGGGACCATACCTGCTGGACCCAGAATGGAGCCGAGGCTGTCTGGCAGCAGAGAGCAAGCAGTAGTATATGTTATTTGAGGTAACAGTAGGTCTGCAGATGTGTAAGAAATCCACTGAAGAGATTCAAGACTCAATGAAGAAGTTTTTCACTGTAACACATGATAAGGGATACGAAGTGGGTTTGGTGCTATTTTCATTTTAAAAAGAAAGAAAAAAAAAAAGCAACACCGATGTGCTGGGAGGAGCTGAGCTGGTGTGGGAAAGTTGAAGGTGATGCTCTCCCTTGTGAAACTCAGGGCTTGTTTCTTTTCCCCTTACATTTCTGATTTGCTTATTCCTAGCACACGGCACTTTCTTGGGTCACATTCGATTGGAACCTCACAAGCCTCAGCAAATTCCCATCGATTCCACAGTGTCATTTGGTGCGTCCACAAGGGCATACACTCTACGTGAGAAGCCTCAGACCTTGCCATCGGCCGTGAAAGGAGATGAGAAGATGGGTGGAGAGGATGATGAACTCAAGGGCTTGCTGGGGCTTCCAGAGGAGGAGACCGAGCTTGATGTAATTCCATGTCCATGTCATTGTTTTGCTTTTGGGACACTAGTTTTTGCAGTATGGATCTGTTCTGTGTAGCTTGAAATGCCAGAGGCTTAGCAACAGGAGGTTTTCTTGAGCCTCGTAATGGGCCTTTGCCACTTTGGAACTGCATTATCTCAGTTTGGTTATGTATGACCAGGGCTAGCAAAGAAACTGGGTCTCCCTGCCAGTAGCCCCTCATAGTTGTCTTTGTGTACCTTTGCTGCCTATTAGAAGCTGACACTGGGAGTTCAATTTTTCTCTCCCTCTGACTGCTTAGAACTACACTGTCCAGTATGGTAGCCATTAGCCACATTTCTTGCCACTCAATGGTCACATGTAGCTAGCGGCTACTGTATTGGGCAATGCAGACAGAGAACATTTCCATCATCACGAAGCGTTCTATTGGACATTGCTGGCTTAGAGAGCTGATGCTTTCATTCATTTAGGTAGCTTTTTTTTTTTTTTTGGTACTGTCTAAACAGCCCAGGAATCTCCTGAATAGAACTAGACTACTTTTGGTCTTATGGGCCTGGCTGCCTTAAATGCTACGAATTTTACATGATATAGTTCTCAAGTTCTAGGGTTTTCTTCTTCTAGAGGCTGACCCCTGTAGTTTCTCACATGGCTGTAGTCCTTCACATGTCTGTCACTGCATTGGTGTGACTGGCCTATTCAGGTAAACCAAATGCAAGCATGTCCTTAACCACCCACATGTATTTACTATTCCTGTACATCAGGGCAGTTCCCCAACCCTTGGGAAGAAAAGCACAATTGAAATCTTATAATTTAGAAATCATTTTGTTCTAAAGAAGTGCCCTTGTAGCTAGAGACCTTGCAACAGTCACCTCTGCCCATTTCCCCTCCGGGCTGCTTCTCTGTCTTTCACTTAAATATGCTAGGTCCTTTCTGAGTCCTCATTCTCAAGAAACTTGGGATATCTGAAACTGCAATGCAGATTGGAACAAGTCCTGTGGATTGGGAAGAAGCAGGCAGCAGTGTTAAGGCCAAGTTAATTATTGAAATGGATCGATAGTTATGAATTAGAATTGGGGTCAGGCACAGGGATAAGGAGTGACAAAATTTAATGCCAAAAATTAAGTGGCAGTGTCCTTTAGAGTTTTCAAGGTGAGAGCTACTGGGAAAGAAGCTGCCAGTTGTCCTTTCTCATCTCTATTTTTTTAACTTAAAAACAATTCTTGGCATTCTTCCCATTCACATTCCCTTTAATTCTCAGCCTGAAGATGTGATAATCTTTCTTTTAAAAAAAAAAACCTTAAAGGGATTTGTGCAGATGGTCTTGTCTCAGCCCAGAGCTCTTCACCTCCTTCTGTCACTGCCTTACCAGTTGACAAGGATGTGCCACATTCTGTCAGGTGAGGCTTGTTAGTATTTGCAGTCTAAGGATGGTAATCTCTTCTAAATAGAGAGGAGAGTCTCTTCTGTCTTGGGAGGTCACAGTTAGCTCCAAATGCCCTTTATTTGGTATTTCCCCCAAATTCCCGTGTACTGACTCCTGTCTTCCCTCTGTGAACCCTGGCCTAGAACCTGACAGAGTTCAACACTGCCCACAACAAGCGGATTTCTACTCTCACCATTGAGGAAGGGAATCTGGATATTCAGAGGCCAAAGAGGAAAAGGAAGAACTCACGGGTGACTTTCAGTGAGGATGATGAGATCATCAACCCAGGTAAGGTGTCTTCTTCCTTGTTTTTCTGAGGAAAAAGCTGTGGGCTCAGAGAGTAGCATACCCAACCTGCGGGTCAGTTGTGATATTTCTCAACAAGGTTTAAAATAACAGGTACTCAGAGATATTTTTGTACAGTTCATAGGTAGAGTACTCTGAACATTCAAGCATTATGCAGTCATAGTGTGAAAGAAATGGCTCAAGGAAAGACCCTGTGTAATTCTCCTGCTGATCTAGTGGAAGTTCCAGTAAGGTATAGGCGTTTGCTGTTTTACCTCAAAACAACCTAGCCTACCTAACATTGTTGTCTTTATGGAGTTCTGAGTCTGATAACTCCACTGTTGGAGAACTTTCTGCTGGTACCATTAACTGCAGTGAAGACTTGCCTCTCTGTAAGGAAGTAACTTATTGGATAATTTGTATGGAAGTGTCAGTAAGATGAGAGCATCAGCATATAGAGAAGGCAACTAAGTTTATCAATTTGTTTCATCATTCAGCGTTCATTAATTGGACTCATATATATCTCAGGTACTGTGGTGGATGCGTGACATAGAACTGGAAGGCGTAGTTTATACAAAGATGATAGAATTGAAATTCAAAAAGACCTTGTTTGAAAATAGATCTCAATGGGTGGAAACAAGGAACCCAGACTGACACGTCCCACATTAAAATGCAGTGAGACTAACTTTCAAGTCTTGCATTTAGATTCAAAATATCAGTTATTTAAATGGAGAGGACCTGCTCCAGTGACAGTTTGTGAAAACGAAAAGACCTAGGGAATTTAGTTAATTGAAAACACATTATGAGTCAGCAGAGGGGTGTGGAAACTAATCAAGTACAATTAAAAACTGAAATAGAAGAATGGGAGGACAGTAACCCAACTGGTCTGTGTTCTGACCAGAACTCACCCAAGTGTGTTACATCGTCCTGAAGGATGAGGAGGCTCTCAAGCTGAAGGAGCACAGTTGTGGAAAATGGTCCCCTGGAGGCCTCGCATGTAAGGGAACCATCACAAGGAGAGGAAGTTGACAGAGGCATGGCCACTGTCGTTCATATATTTGCAGGGCTGACCTTGGGGCAAAACCAGAGCCAGTGGGCGCCAAGTATCTGGCTCAACATTAAAAAAAAAAAAATCCTGGCTTATGTTTAGAAGAGTAAGAGAATTCCTGTGGAGAGATTAGGGCATTTGTTTCAGTGACTACAGGTTCACTTTTGGATGGTGTACGAAGTGGCATGGGTTGTTGCTCCTCAGAGTAGTGAATGTACGAGGGAATGTTCAGGCAGGGCCGGATGACCAATCTGGGAAGCTTATTTCTGGACCTCACACCAGTACGTATTGAATATGAGTTTCCAGGGGTTCGCCTGAGCCCAGAAGAGCTAGATGGTACCCAGCTACCGCCACCGACTGCACTGACAGGGATCACAGTAGGGGGTCCCAGACAGAAAAATGTAGACCAAAGTCCAAATTCACAAAAAAGACCAGACTTTACTGGTCTGACAGAGATTGGAGGAACCTCTGAGACTATGGCCTCTGGATACCCTTCTAACTCAGAACTGAAGCCACCCCCGAAGTTCACCTTTCAGCCAAAGATTAGACAGCCCTACAAAACAATAACACAGATGAGTAATGTTCTTCTTAGTCAGTCAAGTATGTGAGACCAGATGGGCAACATCTGTCCAAAAGCAATGATGAGGAGTCAGGAAAGGACAGGAAAACTAGATGAATAAAAACGAGGAACCCAGGGTGGAAAGGGGGAGAGTGCTGACACATTGTAGGGATTGCAACCAGTGTCACGAAAATTTCTGTATAAATTTTTGAATGAGAAACTAATTTGCTCTGTAAACTTTCACCTAAAGCACAATTAAAAAAAAAGTTTCCACAGGTTGGACCTCCTAGAAATGTGTATTTTAAAACAAGCTCCAGTCTGTACGTAACGAACAGCAGCCATTTGGGGACCACTGGACTAAACAGTCTCTTAAGTCCCTTTCGTGGAATTAATCTCATCATGTCTATTTTTATGTGAGAAATACAGAAGATGAAATGAATGAAGAATTCATTCATTCACTGAACAAAGATTGGTTGCCAGGTATATTCTTTAAAGGTACCAAATTTGGGAATCTCTGGTGGTGTAGTGGTTAAGAGCTACGTCTGCTAACCAAAAGGCCTGTAGTTCAAATCCACCATTCGCTCCTTGGAAACTATGGGGCAGTTCTGCTCTGTCCTATAGGGTTGCTAAGAGTTGGAATTGACTTGATGGCAATGGGTTTTAATATGCGAAAGATTGGCAGTTCGAATCTACCAGCTGCTCCTTGGAAATGCTATGGGGCAGTTCTACTCTGTCTTACAAGTTGGCTATGAGTCAGAATCCACTACAAGGCAATGGCTTGGTTTGGGTTTAACATGTGAAAAGCCAGGGTTAAAACAAGTAAACCCCCAGCAGTAATTATTCATGTTAAATAGTGATTGTTTTCCAAAAGGATTCATAGGAGGTTTTCTTTAAATAGCAAGGGCCCCCAGTGCATTTAAAATAAAACTTACAGCATCTCTCAGGAAAACAATTCTTTTTCTACCACTATATTAAGATAAAAGGAGCTTGGAGTAGTTTTTTCTGATAGTGATAAGTCTGGTCCTGCCTGTTTCTACATACTTTCTCAACCCTCAGGGAGAAAACTCCTGTTCATTCTTAGTGATCCAGCCCGATCGTCTCCTCTGGGCTCCGGGAACACTGTTTGCATGTGTTCTAAAGAACCTCTATCATGTTGTAGCTTATCTGGCTCTACAACTGTGAGCTTCTCAAGGCAGGACAGTCGCTTGGCCTTTGTTTCCATGGCTGATGTCCAGTAAATGAGGAATGAGAGTGATGGCCAACAAGTTCCTTACTCTTACTGCTTTCTCCCTGCCAAGTGAGTGAAGCTAGGAGCTCCGAAGGGTGGAATATAACAAGGGTAGAAGCTGTGAAAAGGCAGCTGCTCTCCCACCCTGCCTGGACAGGGGGCTTCAGATCCTTTAGTAAAGTCTTGGTTGTATACAGTTCAGGTTATTCAGCTCAAAAGACCAGATTAATTTGGAAGCCTTGGTTTGAGTCCTAATTTTGTTACTTGCTAATGAGTGATCTTGGAAGGGTGTGTGATCTCTTGACATGTCATTATTTTATCACTGACATGGGATCGATAAGGTCTAGTACTTTCCAGCAGGGTTACAGGGCAAGTCACTTTACTTCTCCAAGCTCCAGTTTGTGTTTTCATCTATTAGATGTTTATTATGGTAGTACTTACCCATAGAGTTGATGTGAGGATTTAACACAGGGCCCAGCACACAGTAAACACTAAGTATTAGCTATAGTTTACTGTTTTAAAATTAAAGCAGTCGTGATTGCTTTGTTTGCAGTGAGCCCTATGGCCTTGTCCCCCCGGTAGAGTACCGACCTAACCCTGCCCACCCCTCTTTTTGCAGAGGATGTGGATCCCTCAGTTGGTCGCTTCCGGAACATGGTACAAACTGCTGTGGTCCCGGTCAAGGTAGGAAGCACGCTGTAACAGTATTTGAAATGCTGCACAATCGAGGTTTTAAAACCACTCTTGTATGTGTAGGTGGATGTTAAATGTGTGCTTAGTTTTAAAACATCCTGTGCGTCTCTCCTGTTTTTCATTCTGTGGAAATGCTTTGCCTCGCCTGTGTGTAGAGAATCCTGTAGTACCACAGAAAAGCTGCAAGTGACCAGCAGCTTGGTGCTACATGCAGTAAATTATGGTACAATGTGAGTCTATAAATTTGCCTTCCAGAAGGGTGCAGATAAAGGCCTACTTTCCTTTAGCTTTTCTCTTCTGACTCAAGGTAAGCTATTAGGTCAGAAAGAGGAATAATTGGAGTACTTTGTAGCACCTATGGCATTTGCCATGCCTGTATTGTGTAAACAGGAATGATGTAGCTAGGAAGGACAGCCTAGGGATGGATTAGGCTTAAAGATCAGGTATGATGAAGAACCAAGAGGGGGAAGTTACGGAGATGTGCTAACTGCGCAACATGAGAAGGAATCTGCCTGACGGCTAGAACTGCCTGAAAGGGATCAAACTGTCCCTTGAAGCAGTAAGATCTCTGTTAACAGAGGTATTGGTAAAAAGATTGCCAGAGGTCTGACACTGATTAGAGATGCTATAGAGAGCTTTATTTTTAGTAAATCTTTAGAATATCTGATCCAAAAGGGAGTATGGGGATTAGGGGGCATCTTTCATGAGTTTGGAAACCTTGGTGGTGTAGTGGTTAAGAGCTACAGCTGCTAACCAAAAGGTCAGCAGTTTGAATCCACTGGCGCTCCTTGGAAACCCTATGGGGCAGTTCTACTCTGTCTGATAGGGTCACTATGAGCCGGAATCAACTCGATGTTTTAGTCCAGTACCAAAAAGTGTGATTGTGTGACTCTAGTATTCATGTCATATTTCCCCTTGAGCTCTTTTCTCTTGCTCTTCTTTTTGTCTTTCTTCCTTTTCCTTTGGAATGGTCTGTTGTCATTGAAGTACAAAATCAGCAGTTATTTTTACTTTTAGTCAATTTTATTGTGGTATAATTTGCACAAAACAAAGTACACCCATTTTGAGTGTTCAGTTTGGGTTTTGGCAGGTGTATACATTTGTGTAACCATCACAATTAAGATACAGAAAGTTTCCATAACTCCCCAAAACTTCCTCATGTCCCTTTGCAGCCAGTCACCTCCTACACCCGGCCCCAGGCAACCACTAATCTGCTTTCTGTCACTATAGATTTGTTTTGCTGTCAGATTAAGGTTTAAAAATTGGGTACCCAACATGGAGATGCCAACTTTTTATTTCACTCCCCAAAAGAAAAATTTTTAAATACCCACTCCCCCCTCTAATAGGTGAAAATATCTATTGTCAGTGTCCATTTCCTCAAAGGGCATTTTAACATCAAAAAAGGAAAGAGGGGGTAGCGGATATGACCTTAGAAGAGTTATTTAAATGGGAAAAGTTTTACTTTAGAAAAACTTAACCATACTGTCCTCATTTTTCTCAGTTTGCCATAGGATGGTAAGAATGTTGTGAAACAGTGTTTGGGAACCGTCATGTTAGGTGATTACTACTGTCCCTTCAAACCCTGCAATTTCAGGACAGTGAAATAGATTGTCTGGTAAATGAGATTTAGAGATCTTTCCCAAAGGTCAGTTTTTCTAGGGCTGAAACAAAAAAGGCTAACTAACACCACTCTTGTACTTCACCTTTTGTCTCCTCTTTCCATCCTCTCCCCTCCTTGTTGTAAACCACAGAAGAAGCGGATGGAAGGCCCTGGCTCCCTGGGCTTAGAGGAATCAGGAAGCAGGCGCCTGCAGAACTTTGCGTTCAGCGGAGGACTCTACGGGGGCTTGCCCCCCACACACAGTGAAGCAGGCTCCCAGCCACATGGCATCCACGGGACAGCGCTCATTGGTGGCTTACCCATGCCATATCCAAACCTCGCCCCTGATGTGGACTTGACTCCTGTCGTGCCGTCAGCAGTGAACATGAACCCTGCACCGAACCCTGCAGTCTATAATCCTGAAGCTGTAAATGAACCCAAGAAGAAGAAATATGCAAAAGAGGCTTGGCCGGGCAAGAAGCCCACACCTTCCTTACTGATTTGATATTTTTGGTCATGGAGAAGGGTGGGGTTGGGTGGGAAGGGGGTGGAAGGGGAGACGAGGGAGCTAATGAACTAGGGAAAACAAACTTTCCATGTGTGCAGTATTGTCTTTCAGAATGTCTCCTGGGGTCCTAACCATGTAATATTAAAACTGGGGGTAGGGTTGAAATATCCCATAAAGACCTGTCTTCAGAACACTTTTCATGTAGAAAATGGTTCATATATATACTTTGAATAGACTGCCCTGGCTCTTTCCCAGACCTTCCATTACCTCCTTTTTCCTTTCTCCTTCTTTCTAGGATCATTTTTATTTAAAGTCACATATCCCTGGGGAGAGGCTCCAGGTCCTCAGGTTGAGTCCAGAGCTGTGGGGGTTACAGTAGCATCACCAGGCTTGTGGATCCAGCAGCCTCATTTATATTTACTGTTCTTGCAAATCTGAGGTAGCAAAAGGTTGCCATGGATCTCAGGTTGATCAGAAAGAGGATTTAGAATTCTTCAGTTAATTCAGAAATGCTTTCCTGAAGTCAGTGGTTTTGAGGTCCAGTAGTTCGGCCTTTCTCTTCTTTCCTTTCTATCGGATAAGAACATTTTGATTTCTCTTTGTCTGTAACCAGTGCCATAGACACAGGTTGATAGTTTTAAACTTGTAGTATTGTTTGAACTTTACCTGTTTTTCTTGTTAAACCTGAGCACTCCATTTGCCAAAGTTTCCCGTTTGATTTCAGAGTACTGTCCTCTACTCTCTAAGGCATTACTTTCCTTTCCAAGTGTGTTATGAAGGCAATTTTTTAAAGGATATGATCAGTTAGGGCAATGCAAATTAAAAAGGAAAAGATTTCACTTTGCAAGTAACTGATGTCTCTAGGAGGATGTTTTTAGGTTGTGGTTTGGAGGCTCTTTTCCCCCCTTGATGGAGAGCTCTCTTTATTCAGAGCTCCAGGACTAGACCTGGGTAACAAACGTAGGAGACAAAGGTAGGAAACGTTGGTAGGAGCTTTGTACAGAGATTTGTACATTTGTGTAATAGGCCTTTCCACGCTGTGTGTGTAGCTTTTTACCTGTAACCTTTATTACGTTGTAAATTAAATGTAACTTTTGTCATTTGTTGTGCATTCTGTGACTTAGCCGCCATGACCTGTTCCCACTGCAGTTAGGGAACGTCCGAGGCACAGCTGCTGGGCTTGGGAGGTGATGCCGTGTCCCCATTTTATTACCACAAATAAGGATGCCCCCTGATGAATGTGGAAATTCTAATTAGAGATTCCAGTCCCCAGACTGAAGCCTCACAACACAAAGTGGGTTAAGAAGTGCCTGCTGCCTTTCAGCAGGAAAGGGCACAGCAAACCTGACAAGGGGAGACTCTGAGCTTTGACGGTTTGTCCTGGGGTGGGAATAGTTTAAGCCAGGCCACCCACTCTTTGATTCTCTTATAGACAGCCAAATGCATTTGAGCCGTAACTCAGGTGGCACAGGAACAAAAAGAAACTAGAGGAAGTTTCTGGGAAGCTTCAGCAAGAACTGGTGTTAAGTGGATGTGTCCTGCATGCTGAAATCTCCTAAGCAGTAAGTGCACTTTGTGTGGGGTAACAGTGGCTTTCTGATGGAAATGTCACACGGGTTACAAGTCCCTTGGGTTGAGATTGTGGACTCGTGCAGGAGCAGCCATCTGAAGAATGGACAGCCATAAAATTATAGCTGTACAAGAAGTTGACTTCTGTGAGCTGCTGTAAAAGTGTCCTCATCTTAGAAAATGAGGGTAATACCTTCCTCTCATTGTTGTGAAAATTACTGTTAGTGGTCACTCTGAACACTACCTACCATTCTAAGCATTTACAGCATGTTATTTGGTTCTCATAGTCCTAAGAGCAATGTTATTTTTATCCCCATTTTACAAATGAGGAAACTGAGGCTCACAGTTGCACGAAATTCCCTGTGATCACACTGTAGGGAAGTCAGGATTGAAAGGTCTGATTCCAGAGCCTGAGCACAGGCTTACACAGCCTCTGTGACAGCTTAAGGGGAGGGATGTGCTTGGCCCCGTGGGTGGTAGAGTGCCCAGTAGGCTATAGCTGTAGCTATGTCTTCTCTCCTAGGTATTTATTGTGAAGGGTTTTTGTTTCCAAACTGGACAACTTGCCGGAAGGCATATTAAAGGGTTTAGATGTAGCTTAGAAAATAAATCTCTCCTTCCTGGTGAGAGGGTTTATGCCATGCATGATTTGGTTTCAGGATTTGAGTTGCAGAGTGAAACTTGCATTTGGCATCTCAAGACTCAACAAAGGTCTCCAAGCCTACAAGCATATTTCTTTCCTTTCAAGGGCCCTGTCACTTTCGCAGAAGCAGGACTGGCTACATTTGGTGGAAACCTAGATTAACTGGCACCATGTTTCTGATTTTACCCAGTCATGTTATAGTGCCCCTCAGAGGTGAGTACACCAGGAAGGGACTCACTTGCCTGTTACCTTTGGTCCAGCTCTGGATGGTAACCACAGATAAGCCCCCTCCTGCTCAGGACTAGGTTGGTGAATGGCCTCTATTGCTCATGTGAGCACGATGCAGCTCAGAGGCACAGTTGCCCCCAATCCTGGAACGCTGGCCCACTCTGCATGACGAGCAACTGTTGGTTTCCCAAGTCCCGTGCAGATTAATGATCCATCTGCTAAGGAGGAAAGGTACAGCCCACGTTCCCCTCTTCAGGGCGGGAGTGGGTGTGAACCCTCAGGAGATGGCACCTATTGGCAGAAATCAGCCCTTGACCCAGGTGACCCTGTCTGAGGATCAGCTGTTTGAGGACCACTTGGCTGAAATATGTTCGCTATTTTGTTCAAATCATAGGATTTTAGCCAGAAGGGACTTTAAAGATCCTGTCAAGTGCCCTCCCTCGTTTTGCTTGTGAGCAAATACGACAGAAGGGACTCGCTTCACTCTGCAAATGTGGATTGAACATCTACGAGTTGGCACAGAAGTGCACTATCTCTGCCTACCAGAGGCTCACCTGCTAGAGGGAACAGACACCTGTGAGGCTGAGAACTTTAATGGAGGGATGTAAAGTGCAAAGACAGCAGAGAGGAACAAGCCCCTGACTGAGACCTAAGCAGGATTTATTACATGGAAGAGTGTGGGCCAAGGATCCCCAAGTAGAGGGACCACCATGAAAGGCATGGATACGGGGTGGAGACATCAGGTTGGGATGGGAGGGTCAGAAAAGGAGAGGCAAGATCCCAAAGGGCCCTGTAGGCCATGCTAGGGAGTGTGAAAGTACCGGGAAGCCACTAAAGGACTATTTTCTTAAAAAAAAAAAAAAAATTATAAAAGACATGCTCATGTAAAATATTTGAAAAATACACACACCTTTCCCACCCAGAGATTTCCTGAGGGAGAGTCAGGCAGGGACAGTGACCGGGCAGACTCAGATTGTAGAAGATCATTTTGGCAGCAGACAAATAAGATAGTCCCTGACCTAAGTGAGTCCCCTCCAAGCAGGGGACATTTTTCATAGTTTAAGTCTGAATGTTAATATGGAAGAGAAAGTTCCCCATTAGTTGTCTGTGGGCGAGGAGGAAGAGTAAGAGGAGAGGGTCCTGGAAGGCTTCAAAGAAGGGTGACTTCTGATGTCTGTAAGTGGTAGAGGGGAGGGCACTCCACGTGGGGGAGCTACAGGACAAAGGTGGGGTGGGGTGGATTGAGGTGTCCATTGTGGCATGCGACAGAGCAATGGGTGACTGGGCCCTCTGGGAATACCACTACTCACCTACTGAGTTTGGATTTTATCTGTTGTGGGAGAAGAAGAAAGTCAGTGCCTATTAGGGAATTTGAATCTAAGGCTTCCACCTCAGGTGGAATGCAGTTCCAGAGGCAACCAGCAGACGGGGCCCTTCTCCCATCCTTGGGAGCCACTGTGGTAACCAGTGTGAACTCCAGGGCTGAGGAACAGGGGAAGGAAAAGGATCTGGCTTGGTGTGTTGGGCAGAGAGGAGGCTGATAGTGTCTTCATTTAACAGATGATGAACTTGAGGTTCAGAGAATTCATGGCCCAAGGTCTATAGCTGGCAAGCTGTGAAGCAGGGATTCAAACCTGGCCCTAGTGCTCTGGACTGTGAGTAGCACTGGGGAGCCCCCAACTCAGGCTGGTTCCCCTGCCTACTCTCACAAACTGTGGGAGCCTCTAAATTTTGGTCCCTTTGTGTTTTTCCTCCTTCTTAATTTCCTACCCCTTCTCTCTCCATCCCTGGTCCCCTTTGGGGTGTGTGGGGTTCCAGGTACTGAGTCTCCACACCTAGGCTGGGTTGGGACCTGAAGCTCTTTGCAGACGCCTTTGCACCCACGGCCCAGGAGTGAGATTACTCACAGGAAGGGCAGGTGAGGTATGGAAGGAGGCCATCTGAAGAGAACCTCCAATGCTCTCTTGACAGTCTCCTGTCTGCCTCGCCCCTCTTCCACCCCTCCCCATTGCTGAGTCTGTGGATGAACTGTCCCTCCTCCACTCTAGCCATGCCACCACGAAGATGTGAGATCCTCTTTCCTCACCTGCTCAGAGACATCACACCTGAAGTCATACCCTGTCCTGCCAAGACTATCAATACCTCCCTCTCTGTTGGATCATTCCCAGAAGCATTCAGGATTGCCGTTATTGCTCTCACATTGAAAGCAAAAGTAAAAACCTTACCCTTGATTGCACTTCCTCAGCTACCTCAGCTCCCCCCATCCTCCCACCCCCATTGCTCTGGTCGTGTTGGAGCAAAACCGCCTGGAAAGAATCATCTCAAGTTGCTATCTCTAGTTCCACGCCTCCATTAACTCTCAAATCTGCTCTGATTAGACTTTTCATCCCTAACACTCCATCAAAATTATGCCTGTTAATATGTCAGTTGGTCATGTTTGCTGCTTTGCTCAGAATCCTCCAAAGGCCCTCATTTTCATCAGAGTGAGGGTCAGTCTTTGTGTTGGTGTTTAAGTCTTACCCACTCTGCACTCCCTTCCATTATCTGTCTGCCCTCCATCACTTCTCCTCCCCCTTGTTCCGGCTACCCCAGGTCTTGGCTGGTCCTTTGGTTAACCCACCAGGAACGCTCCAGCCCTGTCTGTGCCTGGAACTCTCCCCACAGATGTTTGCATGTCTCCTTCCCCAACCTCTTTCAAGCTGAGAAAGAAAAAAAAAGGAATCCCTGATCTCCAGGAGCTGACCTGGCATTCATAGCTTGGCTTTGGTGTTCTGTGGTTGAACAAGCAATTTCACAGAACATCAACCTTAGACAAGGCTACTCTGTAACAGTGATGGATCAAGATGTAAACAAGATACTCTGTAATCATGCCTAAATAGACAAAACATGAACATTGTGCAGACCACAAAAGTGATCAACTATCTCTGTAGTGGGTTGAATTGTGGCTCCCAAACAATCTGTCAGCCCGGAACCTCAGAATGTGACTTTGTTTGGAATAAGGGTCTTGGCAGATGTAATTAAGGTAAGGATCTTGAGATAAGATTATCCTGGACTAGGGTGGGTCCTGTATCCAGTGATGAGTGTCCTTACAAGAGACAGAAATGGAGAAGGCATAGATACAGAGGGGAAGCCACATGAAGACAGAGACAAGAGATTGGAATGATGCATCTATAAGCCAAGGAACTCCAAAGATTGCTCAAAGTTACCAGAAGCCAGGAGAGAGGCATAGAATGAATTCTTCCTCAGAGTCTCCAGAAGGAACCAACCCTGCCGACACCTTGATGGTGAGACACTGGAACTGTGAGAATATCTGCTGTTGTAAGCCACCAAGTTTGTGGTGGTAGTTTGTTACAGCAGACGTAGAAACTAACACAACCTCCTCTCCTGGCTAATACTAGAGCCTGTTGCTTCTTATAACACAGCTTTAGCCTCTGCCTAGTCTGCCCTCATGTAGATGAAATTTATTAATATACCCCAGTCTCAGAATTACCTCTGTCCCCTGACAGCCTCCAATCCAGAGCAAAGCCCTGCTTCCTTAATCCCTCCCCAAAGCACCTAATCCAAGCCCAAATCCTATAATAAGTCCTTTCTAATACCCTCTTACTGAGGCCCTATGGTTTCCCCCATGGTATGTATCTCTGGCTGCAGTGAGTCATAAACCTAATTTGTTCAACTGTAGGTGTGTTCTTGGTGGTCTTTGGCTGGAAGGCACTGACAAAGTCTTCCCCCGAAGGCCACCATCTCAGGAGGCCAGCCCTGATGACCCTATTTAAATTTGCAGCCACACCTCCCCTTCTTCCTGATCACTCTTCCCTTTCCTCATTTCCCCAGAGCATTCATCATCTCTGTCACGTACTATAATTTGCTAATTGACTATGTTTTGTTTGTGATGTGTTTTCCTTCTCACTTCCCATTTGACTTAAGTTCCACTGGGGGCAGGAGTTTTTACCTGTTTTGTCTTTAAAATGGCTAGAACAGGGCCTAACACACTGAAAGCATTTGGTAAATGTTTGTTGAATGAATGAGTCGGTGCTGGGACAGGAACAAGCCAAGGATGCTCCTAGCCAGTCTGACCATCAGGAAGGTAAATAGAGATTATCCAGGCACAAGAGTGGGGAGGAGTATTCCAGGCATGTACAGAAGGCTTTGGGACGGTAAGAGGTGTTTCAGGATTAGGGGTGTGCAAATGCTTCGATGTGGCTGAAGAGAGGTTTCTGGAAAGGTAGGGCAAGAGATGAGGATGGAGAGTTGTCAGGGGCCAAACCATGAACAGCTCAGACTTCACCCTGAGGGCCATCGGGAGCCGTGAATGTGTTTAAGCAGTAGGCAACATGTCAGAGTTACATTTTAGGAGAAGCAGGGGGGCTGAGGGGCATGGTACTGTGGAGGAGGAGAGGCTATCCCCAGGGTGAGGTGATATGGCCTGGACCCAGTAGGGGGGGTGCAACTGGAGAGAAGGGATGAAGTCCAGGGAGAAGGAAGAAGAGTCAACAGGGAAGTGGCAGGGTGCCTCTTCCAACTCTGGCCTAGGCTTCTGGGTGTTCAGAGGTGTCATTCACTGGGGAGCACAGGAGGGGAAGAAGGTTTATGGGAAGGTGCTGAGTCTGTGGCACTTCTTGGGGAGATATCAAGGAGGTTGTTATATGAACACCTGGAATCAAGATTGGGCTGGGACTTCAGCAGGATGGACAGAGAGTGTTCCGTAGACTGGGGCTATGGGTGGGGGTGGTCTGTGACTTCCACCTGTGAAACCACAGAGGGCTCAGGGCAGGCAGGGTTCAGGGAAGGCCCAGGCAGCCTACACTCCCCACGCCGTCCTCCCCTGCTCTCTGGCTGTCTCTAGGTCTTACCTTGCCCCCTGGAGCCCTCACAGCAGAAGCCGCTCTGTAAACAGAGGTCTAGATCTAATAACTCACTGCTTTAGGGTTCTTTAGAACCTCCCAGTGGCGCAAATGGTCAAGCACCAGACTACTAGCCAAAAAGTTGGTGGTTCAAACCCACTCAGAGGCACCTGGTAAGATAGGCCCAGAAATCTGCTTTTGAAAGGTCATAGCCTTAAAAATCCTATGCAGCAGTTCTACCCTGCACGCAAAGCATTGCCATGAGTTGGAATCGACTTGACAACAACTAACAACAACAATAACCAGGCTTCTTTGCAAAGCAGAGGGAAGAACCCAGCCCGGACTGCTGCAATAGTAGCTGCTGTAGAACCCAGTCCCCACTGGGAGGTGGCAATGACAGACTGGCCCTGGGACTCAGGCCCCATCATTCTGGGAAATCTTGGGACCTGGGCTGCAGTGGATGCTCACTGGGGAAAGCCCAGGTGCAGTGCTGCGGTCAGTGTGCTCACAGCAGAGAAGACGCAAGCAGGGCACAGGCAGGCCTGCTTCCGCCTTACTCCAATGGCCCAGACTGAGCAGAGCTGAAGGCAGCCCTGCCCAGACTGCAGGGGTAGGCATCTTAACCCAAGCATGGTGGGCTTCATCCTTTACTTTCCATTCTGCCTCCTAAATTCTTCTCCCATCTGCCCCCACCCCAGTCCAGCCCTCCATCCCCTGAGCAGCTGTAACAGCCTCCTGCTGCCCCTTGCTGCCCAGCCAACCCATCTTCCACAAGTGCCAGGGTCTTGCTGAAATGCAACACAGACCTCAGTGTTCCTCATTAAGATCAATCAGGGGCTCATCCCCAAAATCTTTGGGACAAAGGTCAAACTCCTTAGGGGACCTTAAGACTCTGCATGACTGGCCTGCCTCTGTCTCCAAACTTTTTTCAGTTCCTCAGAGCATGCCCTTCTATTTCCCCTCTCTGTTTCCTACTCACCCAGCTCACCCACTTCTTCCTCTAGGTGGACTTCCCTGGTCTCTGGCTGCAGAAGGAAGGTCCTCTTGAGCAACCTCACACATTCAGTTCTGGAGGGCAGAGCCCGTGTGGTAGTGTTTACCACTGTTTCCAGGCAACCCACTGTGTGCCCCAAACAGGCTACCCAAAATGCAGAAGCCCTGAAATTGAGATGCATTTATGAAGCTCCTCCACCTTCCTTTCCTCCTGCCTCCTTAGACCCCACCCTGTCAGGTGGGCAGGTCTTATCATCCTCCCTCCCAGCTAGAAGGAGCAGCCTGAGGAGGGCAGATGTGTGCCCTTTCACCTGTGCCACCCAGCTGATCTCGGCCCTGAGCCCAGTGACCCAGTGGTGCTGGGAAGAGATATCACCAAACTGAAGTCTAGTTTAAAGGAAACTCCCAAGCCCTTAAGGGAAGTAAGAGCAATGAGAGGATGGAGCAGGGGGGTTCCCATAAGAAGGCTCCAGAGTGACTCCCGAGAAAGGGAACTTGCCTCTGGGGCCTTCCTTTCTGCTCAGAGTAGCACAGAGGTACGCTTAGCCCACAGAACAAGTCCTGGTTCTGTCTCTTCCAAGCTGTGGGATTTGGGGCACATTCTTAACCTTGCTAGGTGGCAGTTTTCTCATCTGTAAAATGGAAAGAATGAGATAACCTACATCTCAGAGTTTCTGTGAGCTTAAGGAAGGAATGCATGTAGAGCACTTAGTACAGTGCCTGCTCACAGTGAGCCGTTTTCTCGTTAGGCTAGCAAGGTGGACTCCCCTCCCCAGGGCCCCAGGCTTGTCCAAGTTTGTGTGATACCTGGGCCGGGGATGGACAAGGCAGACCCAGCAGAGGGGACTGAGGATATCAGGGCAGGAGGTGCTATCTATGGGTGGTGAGGAGGGCTGTGAAATCCTAACAGGCAGAGGAGGAGAGACCTTTGACCATCTAGTTCAGCCCCTTTCTTTCCAATTGGGGAGACTGAGGTTGAGAGGCTGCAGCAGCTGCTGCTGTTGCCAAGTGTTCTTGGAGCCAGGTTTGGCCCCACAGTTTTCCTGAACTTAGCACATTAAAGGTACATCTTGAAGCACCTCTGGAAGCCAGGCTGAGGGAATCACAGTGGAGAACATGCACTTTAGACTCAGACAATTATTTGGCTCAAGATCACAAGGAAGAGGTTGTGACAGAGACAGCCCAGAACTCCAGTCTCCCCAGGGCCCTCCCTACGTCCCCTCCCCGGGATCACCCTCACAGAGTCTAGAGAGGATGAGGAGGTTGCCAGAATGAGAGCAGACCCCACATTCCAGAATCTTCCCTTCATCCATTCAATAAACTCCAGGATCTGAGGGTGTAAGCAAAAGAGAGACGTGCCCAGCCCTCATGGAGCTTAGCTTGGTGGGAAGAGATCTTAAGAAGTGATATCACATTGGCAAAAGTTGTGTGATATATTTACAAAAAAGAAAAAAGAGAGTAGCTGCTGAGACTGCTTATATATAACCAAATACTTCATAGGTCCCAAAATAAAAAGTCAAAGAATCTTCCAGATATTTCCCTGGAATTACCAGAGGCAGAATACAAAAGATTAATATACAGAACTCTTCAAGAGATCAGGAAGGAGGTCACACAAAACAAAGAACAAGCCAAGGAACACACAGATGAAAGAGTGGAAGAAATTAAGAAGGTTATTTAAGAGCATAATGACAAATTTAAAAGGCTGCCAGAATTCATAGAGAGACAACAAACAGAAATTCAGAAGATTAACAATAAAATTTCAGAATTAGACAAAATAGAAAGTCAGAGGAGCAGAATTGAGGATCTGGAACTCAGAATTAGTGAGATTGAAAATAAAACACTTGGCACCAACATATTCGAAGAAAAATCAGGTAAAAGAATTAAAAAAAATGAAGAAACCCTAAGAATCGTGTGGGACTCTATCCAGAGAAATAACCTACCAGTGACTGGAGTACAAGAACAGGGAGGGAGAACAGAAAATACAGACAGAATTGTTGAAGATTTGTTGGCAGAAAACTTCCTTGATATCATTAAAGATGAGAAGACATCTATCCAAGATGCTTATCAAACCCCACACAAGGTAGATTCCAAAAGAAAGTCTCTAAGACATAATCAAACTTTCTAAAACCAAAGATAAAGAGAGAATTTTAAGAGAGGCTAGGGTTAAATGAAAAGCCACCTACAAAGGAGAGTCAATAAGAATAAGCTCGGACTACTCAGCAGAAACCATGCAGGCAAGAAGGCAATGGGATGACATGTATAAAGCCTTGAAGAAAAAAAATTGCCAGCCAAGAATCATATATCAGGCAAAACTGTCAAATATGAAGGTGAAATTAGGACATTTCCAGATAGACAGAAATTTAGGGAATTGGCAAAAACCAAACCAAAACTACAAGAAATACTAAAGGGAGTCCTCTGGTTAGAAAATCAGTAACATCAGATGTCAGCTGAAGACCAGAACACAGGACAGAGCAAAGAGATACCAACCCAGATAGGGAAATCACAAAAATAAAGATAAAAAATGCTCAAAACATGGAAACAGTGTTGTCATTATGTAAAAGATGACAACATTAAATCAATAAAGAGGGACTAAACAATGTAGTCATAGATCTTTCATATGGAGAGGAAGTCAAGGTGGTATAAAGAGATAAAAGCTTGGTTTAAACTTAGAAAAATAAGGGTAAGTTTTAAGGTAACCACAAAGGAGACTAACAATCCTACACATCAAAATGAAATACAAGAGAAACATAAAGACTCAGCAAAAACAAAATCAACAATAACGAAAGAGGAAACGACAATATATAAATAAAAAGTACTCAGCACAAAAAATTAAGTGGATAAAAGAAACTGTCAACAACACACAAAAAAGACATCAAAATGACAGCACTAAACTCATAACTACCCATAATTATGTTAAATGTAAATGGACTAAATGCATAGATAAACAGACAGTGGCAGAATGTATTTTCAAAAACATCCATCTATATGCCGCCTGCAAGAGGCACACCTTAGACTTAAAGACACAAACAAACTAAAACTCAAAGTATGGAAAGAAATATATCAAGCAAACAACAATCAAAAAAGAGGAGTGACGATCTTAATTTCTGACAAGATAGACTTTAAACTTAAATCCACCACAAAGGATAAGGAAGGACACTATAAAATGATTAAAGGGTCAATATGCCAGGAGGGTATAACCGTAATAAGTATTTATGCACCCAACGACAGGGCTTCAAGATACATAAACTGTAAGAGCGTTGAAAAGCGAGATAGGCAGCACCACAATAATAGTAGAAGACTTCAACACACCACTTTTGGTGAAGGACAGAACATCCAGAAAGAAGCTCAATAAAGACATGGAAGACCTGAATGCCACGATCAACCAACTTGCGCTCATAGATATATACAGAACACTCCACCCAACTGCAGCCAAGTATACTGTCATGGATTGAGTTGTGTCCCCCAGAAATATCCGTCAGCTTGGCTAGGTCGTGGTTCACTTGTATGATGGTATGATTGTCTACCATTTTATCATCTGATGTGATTTTCCGATGTGCTGTAAATTCCATCACTGTGATGTAATAAGCAGCAGTTATATTGATGAGGTCTACAAGATTAGGTAGTGTCTTAAGCCAATCTCTTTTGAGATATAAAAGAGAGAAGTGAGCAGAGAGACACAGGGACCTCATACCACCAAGAAAGCAGTGCCAGGAACAGAGTGCATCCTGTGGACCTGAAGTTCCTTTGTTGAGTTGGTCCCAGACCAAGGGAAGACTGATGATGAGGGCCGTCCTCCAGAGCTTACAGAGAAAGAAAACCTTCCCTTGGAGCTGATGCCCTGAATTTGGACTTGCAGCCTACTAGACTGTGAGAGAATAAAATTCTCTTTTTTAAAGCCATTCACTTGTGTTATTTCTGTTATAGCAGCACCAGATGACTAAGACATATACTTTCTTTTCCAACACACATGGAGCATTCTTCAGAACAGACCACGTATTAGGTCATAAAGCAAGCCTTAACAGAATCCAAAACATCAAAATATTACAAAGCACCTTCTTTAGCCATAAAGCCATAAAAGTAGAAATCGATAACAAAAAGAAGGGAAAAGAAATCAAACACATGGAAACTGAACAACACCTTGCTCAAAAACAACTGGATTATAGAAGAAATTAAAGATGGAATAAAATTCATAGAATCCAGTGAGAATGAAAACACTTCCTACCAGAACCTTTGGGACACAGTGAAAGCAGTGCTCAGAAGTAAATTTTTAGCAATAAAGGAACGCATCAAAAAAGAAGGGCCAAAATCAAAGAATTATCTCTACAATTTGAACAAAAAGAAAGGCAGCAACAAAGGAAACGTTCAGGCACCAGAAGAAAGCAAATAAAAATTAGAGCAGAATTAAATGAAATAGAGAACAGGAAAACAATTGGGTGAAAGGGTTAACAAGACCAAAAGCTTGTTCTTTGAAAAGATCAATAAAATAGATAAACCATTGGCCAAACTGACAAAAACAAAACAAAACAAAAAAACAGGAGAGGAAGCAAATAACCCAAACAGGAAATGAGATGGGTGATATCACAACAGACTCAACTGAAATTGAAAGAATCATATCAGATTACTATGAAAACTTGTACTCTAACAAATTTGAAAACCTAGAGGAAATGGACAAATTTCTAGAAACACACTACATACCTAAACTAACGCAAATAGAGGTAGAACAACTAAATAAACCTATAACAAAAGAAGAGATTGAAAAGGTAATTTAAAAACTCCCAACAAAAAAAGCCCTGACCCTGACAGCTTCACTGGAGAATCCAACCAAACTTTCAGACAAGAATTAAAACCACTGCTAGTAAAGGTGTTTCAGAGCATGGAAAAGGATGGAATACTCCCAAACTCATTCTATGAAGTCAGCATATCCCTGATACCAAAACCAGGTAAAGACACCACACAAAAAAAGAAAATTACAGACCTATATCCCTCATGAACGTAGATGCAAATATCCTCAACAAAATTCCAGCCAATAGAATTCAACAACATATCAAAAAAGTAATTCACCATGACCAAGTGGGATTCATATCAGGTATGCAGGGATGGTTCAACATTAGAAAAACAATCAATGTAATTCATCAAATAAAACAAAAGACAAGAACCACATGATCTTATCAATTGATGCAAATAAGGCATTTGATAAAGTTCAACACCCATTCATGATAAAAACTCTCGGCAAAATAGGAATAGAAGGGAAATTCCTCAACATAATAAAGGGCATTTATATGAAGCCAACAGACAACATCATCCTAAATGGAGAGAGTCTGAAGGCATTCCCCTTGAGATCGGGAACCAGACAAGGATGCCCTTTATCACCATTCTTATTCAACATTGTGCAGGAGGTCTTAGCCAGAGCAATTAGGCTAGAAAAAGAAATAATGGGATCCAGATTGGTAAGAAGTAAAAGTATCTCTATATGCACATGATATGACTTGATGGCACTGGGTTTTATGATCTTATACACAGAAGACCCTAAAGAAGACACAAGAAAACTACTGAAACTAATATGAGTTTAGCAGAGTATCAGGATACAAGATAAACATACAAAAATCAGTTGGATTCCTCTACACCAACGACGAGAACGTCAAAGAGGAAATCACCAAATCAATACCATTCACAGTAGCCCCAAAGAAAATAAAAAAAATACTTAGGAACATATCTAACCAGAGATGTAAAAGAACTATACAAAGAAAACTACAAGACACTACTGCAAGAAAACAATAGAGACCTACATAAGTGGAAAAACATACCTTGCTCATGGATAGGAAGACTCAGCATTGTGACAATGTCTATTCTACCCAAAGTGACCTATAACCAGAAGTGACCTATAGATACAATAAAATCCTGATCCAAATTCCAATTACATTTTTTAATGAGATGGAGAAACAAATCACCAACTTCATATGGAAGAGGAAGAGGCCCCAGGTAAGTAAAGCATTACTGAAAAAGAACAAAGTGGGAGGCTTCACATTACCTGATTTTAGAATCTATTATACTGCCACAGTGGTCAAAACAGCCTGGTACTGGTACAACAGATACATAGACCAATGGAACAGAATTGAGAATCCAGACATAAATCCATCCACATATGAGCAGCTGATATTTGACAAAGGCCCAAAGTCTGTTAAATGGGGGAAAAGACAGTCTCTGGCATAACTGAATATCTATCTGCAAAAAAATGGAACAAGACCCATACCTCACACCATGCACAAAAACAAACTCAAAATGGATCAAAGACCTAAATATAAAATCTAAAACAATTAAGATCATGGGAGAAAAAATAGAGACAACACTAAGAGCCCTAATACATGGCATAAACAGTATACAAAACATTACTAACAATGCGCAAACACTAGAAGAGAAACTAGATAACTGGGAGCTCCTAAAAATCAAACACTTAGGCTCATCCAAAGACCTCACCTAAAGAGTAAAAAGACTACCTACAGACTGGGAAAAAATTTTTGGCCATGACAAACTCAATTAGCATCTGATCTCTAAAATCTGCATAATACTGTGGAAGCTCAACAACAAAAAGACAAATAACCCAATTAAAAAATGGGCAAAGGATATGAAAAGACACTTCACCAAAGACGATATTCAGGTGGCTACCAGATACATGAGGAAATGCTCATGATCATTAGCTATTAGAGAAATGCAAATCAAAACTACAATGAGATTCCATCTCACACCAGCAAGGCGGGCATTAATCCAAAAAACACAAAATAGTAAATGCTAGAGAGGTTGTAGCACCTCTCTAGCATTTATTATGGGTTTTAGAGAGGTTGTGGAGAGCCTGGAACACTTACACACTGCTGGTGGGAATATAAAATGGTACAACCACTTTGGAAATCAATTTGGCGTTTCCTTCAAATGCTAAAAATAGAACTGCCATTTCACCCAGCGATCCCACTCCTTGGAATATATCCTAGAGAAATAAGAGCCTTCACACAAACAGATATATGCACACCCATGTTCATTGCAGCACTGTTTACAATAGCAAAAAGATGGATTCAACCGAGGTATTCTGTTATATTCACATAATGGAATAAAATGGAATACTACACAACAATTAAGAATGATGAATCTGTGAAACATCTCGTAACATGGAGCAATCTATAAGGCATTATGGTGAGTGAAATTAGTTGCAAAAGGACAAATACTGTAGGAGACCACTATTATAAGAACTGAAGAAAAACCTTAAACACAGAAGAAAATATTTGATGATTACGAGGGTAGGGAGGGAGAGGGGTATTCACTAATTAGATAGTAGACAAGAACAATTTTAGGTGAAGGGAAAGACAACACACAATACAGGAGAGGTCAGCACAACAGGACTAAACCAAAAGCTAAGAAGTTTCTTGAATACAACCAAATGCTTCGAAGGCCAGAGTAGCAGGGATGGAGGTCTGGCAACCATGGTTTCAGGGGAGATCTAGGTCAATTGGCATAACAAAATGTATTAAGAAAATGTTCTGCATCCCACTTTGGTGAGTGGTGTCTGGGATCTTAAACGCTAGCAAGCAGCCATCTAAGAGGCATCCCTTGTTGTCAACCCACCTGAAGCAAAGCAGAATGAAGAACAAAGTGGGAAAAGTAAATATGAGCCCAAGAGAAAGTGCCAGATAAAGCAGAGACTCCACCAGCCTGAGACTGGAAGAATGAGATGGTACCCGGCTACATCGATGACTGCCCTAACAGGGAACACAACAGAGAATCCCTAATAGAGCAGGAGAACAGTGGGATGCAGACCTCAAATTCTCGTAAAATGATTGGACTTAATGGTTTGACTGAGACTGGAGGGACTACAGAGATCATGGCCCCCAGACACTAAGTTAGTTGCAAAAGTCCAAGGCTGCAACCGTTCCTGAAGCCAACTCTTCAGACAGGGATTGGACTGGACTGAAAGACAGAAATTGATACTGGTGAGGAGTGAACTTCTTAAGTAGACACATGAGACTACGTGGGCAGCTCCTGCCTGTAGATGAGACAAGACGGCAGAGGGGTACAGGAGGTGGTTGAATGGACACGGGGAATACAGGGTAGAGATGAGGAGTGTACTGTCACATTAGGGGGAGAGCAGTTAGGGTTACATAGCAAAATGTGTATATAAGTTTTTGTATGAGAGACTTGAATTGTAAACTTTCACTTAAAATACAATAAAACAAAATAAAATGTAGTCATGGATCTTTCATATGGAAAGGAAGTCAAGGCGATATAAAGAGACAAAAGTTTGGTTTAAACTTAGAAAAATAGGAGTAAATATTAAAATAACCACAAAGGAGACAAAGAGTCCTACACATCAAAATGAAATACAAGAAAAACATAGACTCAGCAAAAAACAAAATCAACAACAATGAAAAAGAGGAAATACAATATATAAAGAAAAACTACTCAGCACAAAAAATTAAGTCGAAAAAAGAAACTGTCAACAACATACAAAAAAAGACATCAAAATTACTGTGCTAAACTCATATCTATCCGTAATTACGCCGAATGTAAATACCTCATAGGATTTGGTTTCTTGGTTTGGAGGTTTAGGGACATGGTTTCATGGACATCTCAGTTAATTGGCCTAATGACGAGTTTGTGTTTAGTGCTTCTGCTTTACCTCCTAGTTTGTTATGTAGTACCTGGGGTCTTAAAAGCTTGTAAACAGCCATCCAAGGCACAGCTATTGGTTTCCATTTGCCTGGAGAAACAGAGGAAGAAAGAGAGCTAGGAATGGGTGGAAGAAACGGAATGCATTGTTAATTGCCTCCATGAACAACTGCCTCCTTTGCCATGGGACCAGAACTGGATGGTGCCCAGCTATCATTACTGAACATTTTAATCAAAGATTCTATAGAAGAATCCTGATGAAAAGGGAGGAAATACAGAACAGAATTTCAAATTCTCATGGAATCCAGATTTTCTGGAGCCCTAGAGGCTGGAAGAGCCTATGAAACTATTGCGCTGAGATAATTTTTAAGCCTTGAACCGAAAATATGTCCCAAAATCTTCCTAAAAGCAAACGATAGTTTAGCTTAACTAGTAAAGAATGTTTGCCTTGAGCATTGTCCTCTTTTAAGATCTATCTATATGGGATCAAATTGACAGCAGCAATGAAGGGTTAGATAGAAACCTTAGGGGGCAGTGAGTTTATGTTAATGGGAGAGCAATAACTCAGAAAAGGAGGGGGAGATGGTTGAACAACTCAAAGAGTGTCATCAATGTCACTGAATTTTATGTAGAAACTTAAATTAGTGTATGTTTTTGCTGTGTACATTCTCAACAACAAAATAAAATAAATTATTTTAAAAATAAATAATAAGGAAGGAGAAAGGCCTTTGCAGGAGCTGAGAGGGGCAACGCACAGAGCAATGCAGTAGGCCTTGGGCCCGGGAGGAGGATTGGCTGGGCAGAGGGGGCATTTCTGTATGGCTCCAGTAGTACCAGCAAGGTGATTCACTGAGCAACTACTATGAGCAGGCCCTGTATAGCCATCACACACTTTATCCTCCTGACAAGCAGGCAGGGTAAACATTATCACCCTGCTTTACAGACGAAGAAACTGTGACTTGTAAAAGTGAACGGAAACAAGCTAAATATCCATCAACAGATAAATGGATAAACAAAACGTGGTATATACGCACAATGGAATATTACTCAGACATAAAGAGAAATGAAGTCCTGATTCATGCCACAACATGAATGCACTTTGAAAACATTATGCTGAGTGAAGTAAGTTAGTTGCAAAAGAACAAATACTGCATGATCTCATGTACGTGAGATACCAAAAACCAAACCCGTTTCCATTGAATTGATTCTGACTCATAGCAACCGTATAGGACAGAGTAGAACTGCCCCATAGGGTTTCCAAGGAGCAGCTGGTGGATTCAAATTGCTGACCTTTTGGTTAGCAGCCAAACCCTTGACCACAAAGCAAATATATAGAAACAAAGAGTATTAGTGGTTACCAGGGTGGGAGGGAGGGGGAACGAGGGAGCTTCTGCCTAGGCGGCATTGAATTTTTGTGAATGGTGGTGCAATAGTTAGGAAAAGGATGATGAGATCGGTTGCACAACATGAAGAATGCAATCAGTGGCTGAATTTTTACATGTAGAAATTGTTGAATTGCTGAACATTTCAGTGTGTGTATTTTCATCAAAATAAAAAAATAAAAATGTAGAAAGGACTTGCTTAAGGTCATTCAATGAGAAAATGAAGATACTAGGATTTTAACCCAGCTGCTGCTGGCCAGAGAAAATGGCAGTTCTTCATCTCTTTGCCTTGTGATTCAGCAGACCACGTTAAGCTGGAAAAATTTTTGCTCAGCCCAGCTTTGCTTAGAACTGCTGTAGAGGATGAAGAATAAGAAGAAGCACTTTGGAGACAGAGCTAGGATCAAGTCCAGGCTGTACCATTTCTTAGCTGTGTGACCTTAGACAAGTTCCTTGACCTCTTTGAGCCTCAGTCCCCTCATCTGTACAATTGTGACTGACAGGGAGGAGGCTAGTTAGTGAGGATGGTTGTGGTAACACAGCCCATGGGCAGCTGCCAAGTGCTTAGTATCTGTTATCATTACTGTTTACCGAGGGCCTCCTGTGCCTCTGGTGCTTCTCAGAGAAGATCTCCTTTATTTCTCCCAAAACTCTGCTTTCTAGTTTAGGAAAGTAAGACTGAATCTCTGCTGTCACACAACATATAAATGAAGGAACTGGAATTTGGACTCCATGGCCCAAGCCCTTTCCACTTCCCCAGTCAGGGAGCCTGGGGTCTCCCCCTGGTTCCTCAAGAGCTGAATGGGTTGCAGAGAGGGAAGCTGGTGTTCACACGGGTGTTACTGTAGAAAGGAAGGTCTAGAGGAGATGTGGAGAGGACGCCTGCCACAACCGAGAACAGGGATTCCTCCTTTCATTAGTTGGTATCTATCAGAGTTTTTGGCGTCCACAAGTGCCTGCCTCACTTTCATCTGTGGGCAACTGTGGGAAGCAGCTGGGCATTGAAGCAGGGTGACTGGTCAGGGGCAGGGGCTCAGCCTTTGCCTGGTGGGTTGGCATCGTACATACCTACACCTAGTATCACGTAACTTGGTGTTTTCAGGCAACATCTATGGGCCTTTCCTCTCTGCCCTGTGTTACTGCCCCCTTTAGAGGTGGGGAAGGGAATGTTCACAGCATCTGGGAACAACAATGGGCTTAAGGGCAATCTGGTAGTCTCTCATCAGTTTTCTAGATTGTTCTACAACATTGTTTGATTGTATACTAACAAAGATAATATAAACAGCTCCCTGCCAAAGATTCCTTGAGTCAGTTGTGGAGACCATTGAGAAGGATGCTCCCTCCCCTCATAAACCGTCACCAAGAAGATACCTGGTCACTTCTGGAAAAAGATGTCCAACATCTGAATATCCAAAAGGAAGAGAGCACGTCTGGTTGTAAAGCTTCAAAGGACTGACTCATGTTCCTATGTGGTGTCAAAGTATCTGGGGATTGTAAGCTTTAACCCCTCTTGGCTTCTTACCTTGTGAACCAGGGTTCAGACAAAGAGCTTTTTACAACTTCACACATGGGGAGGGGGTGAAGAGGGAGTGGTGAGGAGGGGCAGAGAGGGATGAGGAGGAGAGAGAAGAGGAGAGGATAGAAAAGGAGAGGAGAGGTATGAAGGAGGAGAGAGGAAGGGAGGATAGGAGGTGATAGGGACAGAGGAAAATAGAGGAGGAGAGGGAGGAAGGAGAGGAGAGGAGAAAGGGAGGGAAAGGAAGAGGAAGGGAGGGAAGAAGGCACCCTGGGGGTACTCTGACAAGCACTCACAGCCAAGCCCAAGGGCCAGGGGTAGGCATGGGGGATGCAGGCCCTCAGGTGTGGAGGATCCCGAGACATACTTTGCAGGGGCCAGAATTGGTGGGGGTGGCTGCTAAGGAGGGCCAGGCAGACACACTCAGGCGTGGGGACTGGTCAGGTCCTAGATGGGCAACTGCGGGAGGAGGAGAGCCAGGGCACAGAAAAGGAAATCATCAACCTGGGGAGGTGGGTTTTAGCCACACAGCTTCTAACTGGGACAAAGACGGAAGCCACAACCCCCTGCTCACTGCATTAGGTGTTTCTCTGTTTCTCTTCTGCAGGCTTAGAGCAAAGGGAAGGATGTGGGCCCAGTCTGGAAGCAGCAGTCAGGCTTTGTTCTCCAAACATGATTAAAAAAACCTCTGTGTAATTTCTGGGCTTTGGGGAAACAGCTGGGTCTGCTGTCTCCTTGCAGCAGAGGTTAAATTACTAAATTATTGAACTGTTCCTAAGCCTAAACTCAAGGTGCAGCACAGTTAATTCTTCAACAATGGCCTGGCTAGTATCAAGTTTCAGATTGAAAACAAGGTTCCTTTGGGAGCGTGGCTATTTCTGCTGTTGGGAAGCCCCAGTCATTCTTATTCCAGATCCTGCGTGTGAAGGTTGGGACCTTCTTTCTGCGCCTGGTGCTCTGATATTTCACGTGTCTGACAACCCAAGGTCTTTCATTTCTTGTGGAAACTTCCTTGTTTTGTTTTTGTTGTTATTTTTTGTTCTCTCTTTTAAAGCTCCCTTAAGTTGGATGTTTGATCTTTGGGCCAATTCTTGTCTCCTGGCCCTTTTGTTCTGTTTTCTGGGGGATTTTGTAGACTTTGTCTTCTAACCATTCCACCACTTTTTTATTTCTTTCATATTTTTAATTTCCAAGAACTTTTCAATGTCAACATAAAGAAAACGAAAATCCTCAAAACTGGACCAATAAGCAACATCATGATAAACAGAGAAAATAATGAAGTTGTCAAGGATTTCATTTTACTTGGATCCACAATCAATGCTCATGGAAGTAGCAGTCAAGAAATCAAAGGACTCATTGCATTGGGCAAATCTGCAGCAAAAGACTTCTTTCAAGTGTTAAAAAGCAAAGATATCACTTTGAGGAGTGCCTGACCCAAGCCATGGTATTTTTGATTGCCTCGTATGCATGGGAAAGCAGGACAAAGAATAAGGAAGACTGAAGAAGAATCGATACCTTCGAATTATGGCGTTGGTGAAGAATATTGACTGTACCATGGACTACCAGAAGAACAAACAAATCTGTCTTGGAAGAAGTACAGCCAGAATGTTCCTTAGAAGCATGGATAGTGAGACTTCATCTTGCTTACTTTGGACATGTTATCAGGAGGGACCACTCCCTGGAGAAGGACATCGTGCTTGGTAAAGTAAGGGTCAATGAAAAAGAAGAAGATCCTCAACGAGATGGATTGACACAGTGGCTGCAACAATGTGATCAAACATAGCAACGATTGTGAGAATGACGCAGGATCAGGCGTTGTTTCATTCTGTTGTACATAGGGTCGCTATGAGTCAGAACTGATTCAAGGCACCTAACAACAACAATATTTTTATTACATCCTGTTCTTATTTTATGGATATCATACATCATGTGGGTGAGAAGGAAGCTGCCAAAGATCTTCTGCTTTGACTGTACCCTTTCCCTCCGCCCCCCCCCAAAAAGCTTACAAGTGATAATACCATTTAGGAATAAAGAGATATCAATTGTAGCATAGTTGTCATGGCCTCAAATTATCAATTAAGATAACCAATTACTATCACAAGCTTATTTTTCAAGTTTAAAAAGTTACTTCACAGGGTTTTGCACAAGCTGAAGTCTTTCAGAGCAAACAGCTCTTCCCAGGACAGATTTATAACAATGGAGCAAACAAATTTTTGTGAATAGTCCCACATCAGACACGAAAACAAGGTTTATTATGGAAGTTCTTATTTTGACCTCTTTTGTGTCTGATTCTTAACTCGTTTTTTGTGATGGGCAACAATATTTCCCTTTCTGCAACTTCAGGGGAGAAAAGAACAGCTTGGTCTCATCTTTCTGAGGCTTTTTCTTGTAGCGGTTGTTAATTAGGAAGGTTTTCGTTCTTAGGACCAGGTGCTAGAATTTCATTAGTTAGCATTGTAAGAAAAGCAGTCCTGAGCAGGCCAAGTTGTAGAACTAGACAAAAGACAAAATTATTTAATAATCTCATTATTTAAATATAATGGAATTAGTCACTTTTTTTTAAAGTTTTATCGTGTTTTAGGTGAAAGTTCACAGTGCAAATTAGTTATTCATTCAAACATTTATAAACAAAATTTTTTGTGACATTGGTTGCAATCCCTGCAATGTGTCAATGCTCTCCCCCTTTCCCTTTCCACCCTGGGTTCTCTGTGTCCATAAATCCAGTTTTCCTGTCCCTTCGTGCCTTCTTGTCTTTGCATTTGGGCAGGTGTTGGCCCATTTGGTCTAGTGTACTTGACTGAACTAAGAAGTATGTTCCTCACCTGTGTTATTGTTTGTTGTACGTTGTTGTTAGGTGCTGTTGAGTTGGTTCCGACTCATAGAGATCCTGTGTACAACAGAAGGAAACATTGCCCAGTTCCTGCGCAATCCTCACAACCGTTGTTATGCTTGAGCCCATTGTTGCAGCCACTGTGTCAATCCATCTTGTTGAGGGTCTTCCTCTTTTTCACCAACACTCTAGTTTACCAAGTATGATGTCCTTCTCCAGGAACTGATCCCTCCTGATAACATGTCCAAAGTATGTGAGAGGTAGTCTCGCCATCCTTGCTTCCAAGGACCACTCTGGCTGTGCGTCTTCCAAGACAGATTTGTTCATTCTTCTGGCAGTCCGTGGTATATTCAATACTCTTCACCAACACCATAATTCAAAGATGTCAATTCTCCTTCAGTCTTCCTTATTCATTGACCAGTTTGGTAGGGCTGTCTAATCTTTGGCTGACGGGTGGAGTTCAGGAGTGGCATCAGCTTTGAGTTAGCAGGGTGTCCGTGGGCCATAGTCTCAGGAGTCCCTCCAGTCTCGGAGAATTAGTCACTTTTCGGCTTTTTTTCTATAAAATTGTGGTTTGAGGTCAGAAATATCTCCTCATTTCATAAATAATCGAGTTTCTGTTTCCTGTTTTCCTCATTGTGCTGGGGTGATTTTTGAGAACAGGGAAAAGAAACGCCCCAGCTCTCCCTTCTTGCAAAAGCAAATTTGGGGCTTTCTTCTAGACAATATTGTGCTTCCTCCCGCTATAGAACATTTGCATATGGCATTTCCTCTACCCGGACTGCACAGCAGCCCCTTGCCTGGCTAACCTTTTTCATCCTTAGAGTCCCAACTGAAGTATCACATCCTCAGGAAGACTTCCCTGACCTCCCAGACCAGGTGTGGGTCCATATGATACCCTCACACAGTACGATGAACCGCTTGTCCATAGTCCTCACAGTTATAATGTTATGTTTATTTGTGATATCTCTTCTTTTTTTATAATTTATTTTATTTTTCCTTGTTGTTATTTTTGAGACATACGCAGCAGAACATATACCAACAGTTTCTACATGTTCAATTCAGTGACACTGTTTACATTCTACGAGTGGTACAGCTGTCTCCCCCTCCTTTTCTGAGTTGTTCCTCTCCCATTAACGTAAACTCACTGCCCCCTAAGGTTTCTATTTAATCCTTCAAGTTGCTGTTGTCAATTTGATCCCATGTAGATAAATCTTAAAAGAGAACAATGCTCAAGGCAAACATTCTTTACTGGTTAAGCTAAACTATTGTTTGGTTTTAAGAAGATTTCGGGACATATGTTCGGTTTGAGGTTTAAAAATTATCTTAGGGCAATAGTTTCTAGTTTCAGGGGCTCATCCAGCCTCTAAAAAAAAAAAAAAAAATAGGGCTCCAGAAAATCTGGATTCCATGAGAATTTGAAATTCTGTTCAGCATTTTCCCCCTTTTCATCAGGATTCTTCTATAGAATCTTTGATTAAAATGTTCAATAATGGTAGCTGGGCACCATCCAGTTCTGGTCCCAAGGCAAAGGAGGCAGTTGTTCATGGAGGCAATTAACAATGCATTCCGTTTCTTCCACCCATTCCTAGCTCTCTTTCTTGCCCTGTTTCTCCAGACAAATAGAAACCAATAGCTGTGCCTTGGATGGCTGTTTACAAGCTTTTAAGACCCCAGGTACTACATAACAAACTAGGAGGTAAAGCAGAAGCACTAAACACAAACTCGTCATTAGGCCAATTAACTGAGATGTCCATGAAACCATGTCCCTAAACCTCCAAACCAAGAAACCAAATCCTATGAGGTATATGGTTGTACATAAGCAGTCTCAGCAGCTACTCTCTCCCTCTCACTTTTCTGGTAAATATATCACACAACTTTTGCCAGTGTGTCATCGCTTCTTAACATCTCTTCCCACCGAGCTAAGCTCCAAGAGGGCTGGGCACATCTCTCTTTTGCTTAGATCCTCAGAGCCTGGAGTTTATTGAATGGATGAAGGGAGGATTCTAGAATGTGGGGTCTACTTTCATTCTGGCAACCTCCTCATCCTCTCTAGACTCTGTGAGGATGATCCTGGGGAAGGGACGTAGGGAGGGTCCTGGGGAGTCTGGAGTTCTGGGCGGTCTCTGTCACAGCCTCTTCCTTGTGATCATGAGCCAAATAATTGTCTGGGTCTAAAATGCACGTTCTTCTCCACTGTAATTCCCTCAGCCTGGCTTCCAGAAGTGCTGCAAGACGTATCTTCAATGCAGTAAGTTCAGGAAAGCCGCAGTGCCAAACCTGGCTCCAAGAACACTTGGCAACAGCAGCAGCTGCTGCAACCTCTCAGCCTCAGTTTCCCCAGTTGCAAAGAAAGGGGGCTGAACTAGATGGTTAGAGGTCCCTCCCCCTCTGCGTGTTAGGATTTCACAGTCCTCCTCGCTCCAGGGCCCTGTCCCGCCATCCATGTATAGGACCTCCTGCCCTGATGTCCTCAGTCCGCCTGCTGGGTTTGCCCTGTCCATCCCTGGCCCAGATATCACACAAACTTGGACAAGCCTGGGGCCCTTGAAAGGGGAGTCCACCTCACTAGCTCAATAAGAAAATGGCTCGCTGGGAGCCGGCTCCGTGCTAAGTGCTCTACACGAATTCCTTCCTTAAGCTCACAGCAACCCTGAGATGTAGGTTATCTCATTCTTTCCATTTTACAGAGAAAACTGCCACCTAGCAAGATTAAGAATGTGCCCCAAATCCCACAGCTTGGAAGATATGGAGCCAGTGTTCAGCCCGTGGGCTGAGCTAACCTCTGTGCTACTCTGAGTCAGAAGGAAGGCCCCAGAAGTGAGTTCCCTTTCTCAGGCGTCACTCTGGAGCCTTCTCATGGGAACCCCCTGTACCATCCCTGATTTCTCTTACTTCCCCTAAGGGCTTGAGTTTCCCTTAAACTAGACTTCAGTTTGGTGATATCTCTTCCCAGCACCACTGGGTCACTGGGCTCAGGGCCAAGATCAGCTGGGTGGCACAGGTGAAAGGGCACAGCTCTGCCCTCAGGCTGCTCCTTCTAGCTGGGAGGGAGGATGATAAGACCTGCCTAAGAGCTACAGTGAGCTATGACTCGTAACCAAAGGGCTGGCAGTTCAAATCCACCAACTGCTCCTTGGAAACCTTATGGGGCAGTTCTACTCTGTCCTATAGGGTCACTATGAGTTGGAAATAATGGCACCTAACAACCTAATGGGGTGGGTCCAAGGGCCAGGAGGAAATGATGGTAGAGGAGCTTCGTAAATGCATCTCAATTCTGTAGGGTCACGGGTGTCTCAGCGGCCTTCAACTCGACTGAAATGTGCCCTCAGGAGCTGTAAAAACAAGCACACCCTTTGACCCAGAAATTCCACTGCAAGGTTCCATCCCAAGAAAGAACTTCCACCCATTCATACAGCACATTTATCACCAACAACACTTGTTTGCTGTGCTTCCACTGTGTGCTAGGCCCTGTCCAATATGCTGGGGTTCACTGTGAGCAAAGCAAGTGTTGTCTCTGCCCGCTGGGAGCCACCTGCCTGATCGCAGAGAAGACATTAAAGAAATAATCACATGAATAAATATAGAATTACAAATTATAATAGTGGGAACATGGTCTCAACACATCTGTCGTAGTAGGCTTTTGCCTACTAATTTTGGTGAACCCACTTCTGTATCCAAGAACAGTTGTATTTTCTAGAACCTGGGAAAACGCTCATGAAATAATGGTTAGTGAAAAAGGGACATGAAATTCCCTTTCAGGCGTTATCACCCACAAACTTCTCCATGAGGGTCAGGACTGGGCCTGGGTTCAGGTGGGTCATGGGGTGGTCAGTGGTAAGTGTTTATGCGAAAAAGAAAGGAATAAACAAAAGAAATAATAGACTATCCAGTGGGAAGGAGCATTCTTAGCACCCACTTCTTGGTTTCTAAGTACCTTTCTGCTCCTTGTAGAAATGGTGGATTCTAGCTGGGGCAGGGAAAATTCAAGATGAGCCTGGAGCATGTAGTAATGACAGAAAGTAAGGAAAGGCTCAAACAACAAACAATGAGGGTATTTCAAAGGGGTCCAGGAACTAACTTGAAGAAATTCCCAAAGCTGGAACAGTTTGAGCAATAAAATAAATAATGCAGTATTTGATTATAACCCAAAGTATAAAATAAATATACGTGAGTTCTTATTGATAAAAATAAATCATTGAATAAGTAAAGGAGAAGAGACAAATCTTTTTTTAAAAAATAGTTTTTATTGTGTTTTGAGTGAAAGTTTACAAATCAAGTCAGTCTGTCACATATAAACTTATATACACCTTTACTACATACTCCCACTTACTCTCCCCCTAATGAGTCAGCCCGCTCCCTCCTTCCAGTCTCTCCTTTCGTGACCATTTTGCCAGTTTCTAACCCTCTCTACCCTCCCATCTCCCCTCCAGACAGGAGATGCCAACACAGCCTCAAGTGTCCACCTGATACAAGTAGCTCACTCTTCATCAGCATCTCTCTCCAACCCATTGTCCAGTCCCTTCCGTGTCTGATGAGTTGAGACAAATCTTAAAGAATTCCAAATGATGTACGTAGATGCTCCGCCATCCAAGAAGTGGAGTTTAATTCCCTCTGAGGGAATTATTCTATCCAAAGGATAGCGTATGGTTCTTGTTAGGTGCCGTCGAATTGGTTCTGGCCCTAAGTACAACAGGACAGAACACTGCCTGGTCCTGCACCATCCTCACAATCGTTGTAATGCTTGAGCCCATTGTTGCAGCCACTGTGTCAATCCATCTTGTTGAGGGTCTTCCTCTTTTTCACTGACCCTCTACTTTACCAAGCATGATGTCCTTCTCCAGGGACTGATCCCTCCTGACAACATGTCCAAAGTATGTGAGAGGTAGTCTCGCCATCCTTCTTTCTAAGGAGTGTTCTGGTTGTACTTCTTCCAAGACAGATTTATTTGTTTCATTTGGCAGTCCATGGTATATTCAATATTCTTCATCAACACCACAATTCAAAGTTGTCAATTCTTCAGTCTTCCTTATTCATCGTCCAGCTTTCCCATTCATATGAGGTGATTGAAAACACCATGGCTTGGGTCAGGCACATTTTAGTCTTCAAGGTGACGTCTTTGCTTTTGAACACTTTAAAGAGGTCTTTTGCAGCAGATTTGCCCAATGCAATGTGTCTTTTGATTTCTTGACTGCCGCTTCCATGGGTATTGATTGTGGAACAAAATAAAATGAAATCCTTGACAACTTCAATCTTTCATCTGTTTATCATGATGTTGCTTATTGGTCCAGTTGTGAGATTTTTGTTTTCTTTATGCTGAGGTATAATCCATACTGAAGGCTATAGTCTTTGATCTTCATCAGTAAGTACTTCAAGTCCTCTTCACTTTCAGCAAGCAAGGTTGTGTCATCTGCATATCACAGGTTGTTAATGAGTCTTCCTCCAATCCTGATGCCCTGTTCTTCTTCATGTAGTCCAGCTTCTTGCATTATTTGCTCAGAATACAGATTAAATATGGTGAAAGGACGCAACCTTGACCCACACCTTTCCTGACTTTAAATCATGCAATAGCCCCTTGTTCTGTCTAAACGACTACCTCTTGATCTATATACAGGTTCCTCATGAGCACAATTAAGTGTTCTGGAATTCCCATCCTTCCAGTGTTATCCATAATTTATTATGATCCACACAGTTGAATGCCTTTGCATAGTTAATAGAACACAGGTAAACATCCTTCTGGTATTCTCTGCTTTCAGCCAGGATCCATCTGACATCAGCAAAGATACCCCTGGTTCCACGTCCTCTTCTGAACCTGGCTTAAAATTCTGGCAGTTCCCTGTCAATATACTTCTGCAGCTGCTTTTGAATGATCTTCAGCAAAATTTTACTTGCATGTGATATTAATGATATTGTTTGATAATTTCCATATTTGGTTGGATCACCTTTCTTTGGAACAGGCATAAATACAGATCTCTTCCAGTCAGTTGGCCAGGTAGCTGTCTTCCAAATTTCTTGGCATAGATGAGTGAATACTTCCAGTGCTGCATCCGTTTGTTGAAACATCTCAGTTGGTTTTTCTGTCAATTCCTGGAGTCTTGTTTTTTGCCAGTGCCTTCCTTTAGTACCATTGGTTCCTGATCACATGCTACCTCCTGATTCAAAATGGCCAATACCAGTCCATTTCAGTTCACTAATGCCTAAGATATTGATGTTTACATGTTCCATGTCATTTTTGACAATTTCCAATTTTCCTAGATTGATACTTTGTACGTTCCACGTTCCAATTATTAATGGATGTTTGCATCTGTTTCTTCTCATTTTGAGTCATGCCATATCAGCAAATGAAGGTTCCAAAGGCTTGACTCCACCCATGTCATTAAGATCAACTGTACTTTGACGAGGCAGCTCTTTCCCCACTGTCTTTCGAGTGTCCTCCAACCTGAAGGGCTTATCTTCCAGTGCTATATCAGACAATGTTCCACTGAAGAATAGTCACTTACCTGTGGAGAAACTTGGCAACCTGGTAAACACCACTTTAACCAAGTAATCAAGGGTAATATCACAAGTGATAAGTCATGTGGATAGGTACAGCCTCCTAATGATGTGACAAAAAGGGCACTTTACCTCTATGGTATTCTTCCCAAATTTTCATAACCCCAGTTTGTTGTTGCTAGTTGCTGTTGAGTCAATTCTGACTCATAAAGACCCCATATGTTTCAGAATAGAACGGCTCCATAGGGTTTTCAAGGCTGTGACCTTTCAGAAGCAGATTGTCAGGACTGTTTTCCGAGGCACCTCTTTTTATTGTTATTAGGTGCCGTTGAGTCAGATCCGACTCATAGCAATCCTGTGTACAACAGAATGCAACATTGCTCGATCCTGCACCATTCTCACAATTGTTGCAGCCGTTGTGCAATCTATCTTGTTGAGAGTCTTACTCTTTTTCACTGACCCTCTACTTTACCAAGCATGATGTCCTTTTCCAGGGATTGGTCTCTCCTGATGCCTTAGGCTGGGTTCTCTAGAGAAGCAAAACCAGTAAAGGGTATATATATATAGAGAGAGAGAGAGACAGAGAGAGATTTATAGCAAGGAAATGGCTCACATGGTTGTAGAGGCTGGACAGTCCCAAGTCCTTGAGTCAGGCTGGAGGCCTCTCCTGATTCACATAGCCACAGGTGCTGGTGAACCCAAGGCAGGCCAGACAGCAGGGCTTTGGCTCACAGGCCGGGAAGACCAACGAATTCCAAGGTCAGCAGACAAGACAGCAGGTAAGCTGCCACCTCAAGTCCCAAGAACTGAAGGTCAGATGAACAGGAACCAGCTGCAGGATTCAGAGTGAGCAAAAGCCCCCAAGCCTTGCCAGGTATACTTCAGAGATATTGTGGGTTCAGTTCCAGACCACTGCAATAAAGTGAATATTGCAACAGAGCAAGCCACATGATTTATTTTGGTTTACCAGTGCCTATAAAAGCTATGTTTATACTGTACTGTGTCTATTAAGTGTGTAATAGTATTATATCTAAAAAAAAGTACATATCTTAATTAAAAATACTTTGTTGCTAAAAAATGCTAACCATCATATGAGCCTTCAACAAGTCATAATCTTTTTGCTGGTAAAGGGTCTTGCCTCGATGTTGATGGCTGCTGACTGATCAGGGTGGTGGTTGCTAAAGGTTGGGGTGGCTGTGGCGATTTCTTAAAATAAGACAACAATGAAGTTTGCCACATGGATTGACTCTTCCTTTCACAAAAGATTTCTCTGTAGTATGAGATTCTGTTTGATAACATTTTACCCACAGTAGAACTTCTTTCAAAATTGGAGTCAGTCCTCTCAAACCCTGCTGCTGCTTTATCAACTAAATTTATGTAATATTCTAAATTCTTTGTTGTCATTTCAACAATGTTCACAGCATCATCACGAGGAGCAGCTTCCATCTCAAGAAGTACTTTCTTTTTCCAAAGAGTGCATATAAGAAGCAACTCCTCATCTGTTAAAGTTTTATGATGGAAAAAAAAAATTTTTTTTTTTTTTTATGATGAGATTGCAACAATTCAGTCACATTTTCAGGCTTCACTTTTAATTCTAGTTCTCTTGCTATTTCCACCACCTCTGCAGTTACTTCCTCCACTGAAGTCTTGAACCCCTCAAAGTTATCCATGAGGGTTGATTCCAACTTCTGAACTCCTGTTGTTAGGTGCCATTGAGTCAGTTCTGACTGTTAGCGACCCCATGCACAACAGAACAAAACACTGCCCAGTCCTACACCATCCTCACAATTGTTGTTATGCTCAAGCCCATTGTTGCAGCCACTGTGTCAATCCACCTTGTTGAGGGTCTTCCTCTTTTCCATTGACCCTGTATTTTATCAAGCATGATGTCCTTCTCCAGGGACTGATCCCTCCTGACGACATGTCCAAAGTATGTAAGATGCAGTCTTGCCATCCTTGCTTCTAAAGAGCATTCTGGTTGTACTTATTCCAAGATAGATTTGTTTCTTCTTTTGGTAGTCCATGGTATATTCAATTTTCTTTGCCAACACCACAATTCAAAGGTGTCAATTCTTCTTCGGTCTTTCTTATTCATATTCCAGCTTTTGCATGTATATGAGGTGATTGAAAACACCACGGCTTGGGTCAGGCACATCTTAGTCTTCAAGGTGACGTCTTTGCTTTTGAACACTTTAAAGAGGTCTTTTGCAGCAGATTTGCCCAATGCAATGTGTCTTTTGATTTCTTGACTGCTGCTTCCATGGGTGTTGATTGTGGAACGAAATAAAATGAAATCCTTGACAACTTCAGTCTTTCATCTGTTTATCAAGATGTTGCTAATTGGTCCAGTTGTGAGATTTTTGTTTTCTTTATGTTGAGGTGTAATCCGTACTGAAGGCTATAGTCTTTGATTTTCATCAGTAAGTACTTCAAGTCCTCTTCACTTTCAGCAAGCAAGGTTGTGTCATCTGCATATCACAGGTTGTTAATGAGTCTTCCTCCAATCCTGATGCCCTGTTCTTCTTCATGTAGTCCAGCTTCTTGAATTATTTGCTCAGCATACAGATTGAATAGGTATGGTGAAAAGATGCAACTCTGACACACACCTTTCCTGACTTTAAACCACTCAATATCCCCTTGCTCTGATATTTTGACCTCCTCTCATGAATTACAAATGTTCTTAATGGCATCTAGAATGGTGAATCCTTTCCAGAAGGTTTTCCATTCACTTTGCCCAGATCCATCAGAGTAATCACTATCTACAACAGCTATAGCCTTACAAAATATATTTCTTAAATAATAAGACTTGAAAGTCAAGATTACTCCTTGATCCATGGGCTGCAGATGGATGCTGTACCAGCAGACATGAAAACAACATTAAGCTCCTTGTACATCTCAATCAGAGCTCTTGGGTGACCAGGTACATTGTCAATGACCTGCAGTATTTTGAAAGGAAACTTTTTTTTTTTTTTAGCAGTAGGTCTCAACAGTGGGCTTAAAATATTCGGTAAACCATGTTGTAAACAGATGTGCTTCATCCAAACTTTGTTGTTTCATTTATACAGCACAGGCAGAATAGATTTAGCATAATTCTTAAGGCCCTAGGATTTTTGGAATGGTAAATGAGCATTGGCTTCAACTTAAAGTCACTGGCTGCATTAGCCCCTAACAAGACAGTCAGCCTGTTCTTCGAAACTTTGAAGCCAGGCATTGCCTTCTTTCTCTAGCTATGAATGTCCCAGATGGGATCTTCTTCCAGTATAAGGCTATTTCGTCTACACTGAAAATTTGTTGTTTACTGTAGCCATCCTCATCAGTTATCTCAGCTAGACCTTCTGGAGAACTTGCTGGAAGTTCTACATCAGCACTTGCTGCTTCATCTTGCACTTTTATGTTATGGAGACAGCTTCTTTCCTTAAACCTCATGAACCAACCTCTGCTAGCTTCGAAATTTTCTTCTGCAGCTTCCTCACCTCTCTTAGCCTTCAAAGAATTGAAGAGAGTTAGGACCTTCCTCTGGCTTAGGCTTTGGCTTAAAAGAATATTGTGGCTGGTTTGATCTTCTATCCAGGCCACTAAAACTTTCTCCATATCAGCAATATGGCTGTTTTGCTTTCTTATCATTTGTGTGTTCACTGGGGCAGCACTTTTAACTCCCCTCAAGAACTTTTTCTTTCTATTCATAACTTGGCTAACTGTTTGGCACAAGAGGCCTGGCTTTCAGCCTATCTCAGCTTTTGACATGCCTTCCTAAGTAAGCTTAATAGTTTCTAGCTTTTGATTTAAAGTGAGAGACTTGCAACTCTTCCTTTCACTTGAACCCTTAGAGGGCATGCTGTCGTGTCTCAGAGAATAGGCAGGCCCAAGGAGGGGGAAAGAGAGAACGGCCAGTCGGTGGAGCGGTCAGAACACACACAACATTTATTAAGTTCACCGTCTTATATGGACTCAGTTTGTGGTGCCCCAAAACACTTACAATAGTAACAGCAAAGATCGCTGATCACGGATCACCATAACAGATATAATAATAATGAAAAAGTTTGAAATATTGTGAGAATTACCAAAATATGACACAGAGACACTAAGTGAGCACATGCTGTTGGAAAAATGGCACTCATAGACTTGCTTGACACAGGGTTGCTATAAACCTTCAATTTTTAAAAACGCAGTATCTGTGAAGTCCAATAAATGCCTATAATTCAAATGCATCAATTCTTCTTCGATCTTCCTTATTCAGTGTCCAGTGTCCCATGCATATGTTAGATGCTGTTGAATCAGTTCCAATGTACAGTTCCTATGTACAACAGAACGAAACACCACCTGGTCCTGCGCCATCCTCATGATCGTTCTTATGCTTGAGCCCAATATTGCAGCCACTCATTGAGGGTCTTCCTCTTTTTCGCTGACCCTCTACTTTACCAAACATGATGTCCTTCTCCAGGGACTGATCCTTCCTGATAACATGTCCAAAGTATGTGAGAGGTAGTCTTACCATCCTTGCTTCTAAGGAGCAAGGTTGTACTTCTTCCAAGACAGATTCGTTCTTTCATTTGGCAGTCCATGGTATGTTCCATATTCTTCACCAACACCACAATTCAAAGGTGTCAATTCTTCTTTGGTCTTCCTTATTCATCCTTCAGCTTTCACATTCATATGAGGCGATTGAAAACACCATGACTTGGGTCAGGCACACCTTAGTCTTCAAGGTGACATCTTTGTTTCTCAACACTTTAAAGAGGTCTTTTGCAGCAGATTTGCCCAATGCAATGTGTGTTGATTTCTTGACTGCTGCTTCTGTGTGTGTTGATTGTGGATCCAAGTAAAATGAAAACTTGACAACATCAATCTTTTTTCCGTTTATCACAATGCTGCTTATGGTTCATTTGTGAGGATTTTTGTTTTCTTTATGTTGAAGTGTAATCCATACTGAAGGTTGTGGTCTTTGATCTTCATCAGTAAGTGCTTCAGGTTCTCTTCACTTTCAACAAGCAAGGTTATGGCATCTGCATATCACAGGTTATTAATGAATCTCAACGATGTCATTAGGGGGGTGTGAGGGGTGCGGGCCACACTGGGTGACATTGTTAGAGAAGGCAACACCAAAAAGACTGTCTAAAATTTTCATACAGTATTTCAATAGAAATTTATTATTTTTGTAAAAATATCCCTGTAGTTAGTTATAACAAAAAACATTTTTCCTGAGCCCAGCTTACATGTAGCAATATACGTACAAGACTAAAACTGTATGCTAATTTACTTTTTGCACCTTCTAATGTATTCCAGTCAGAGCTCAGTCAGAGCTGTCATTATTACCGAATTAAAATGACAGTTCGAATTGTGTGATTTCGTCTACGCGAACTAAGTGTGTTGTTTTCTTTGCTATCGGTGTTTTTAGTCACTGATTTTGTCAAATTTTCTGATGTTTTAGCTACTACATTATGGTAATTAGTATTTGTGAACCTATATCAATAACCTTTTTGAGCATGAAGTAGTAATTAAAGGAAAAGGAGAAAAATGAAAAAAGGCTTACCCTCAGTTACTATTAATATAACTTAATAATGTTGTAATCTAATGTGGAAAGATTTTACAAAACAATTTTGTTGTTAGTATTCATATAATCTACGCAATATTACATTTAAGCAATTTACAACTGTATTTATCCCTTATTATTCTACAATTAAAATTGATAATAAAACATATAACAATTGTTGATTATATAATTGTTTGATAACTAGACAAATAGTTTAAAACATGAAGTGGGGGAAATGTTACGTCCTTTTTTTTTTTTTATTGTGCTTTAATTGAAAGTTTACAATTCAAGTCAGTCTCCCATACAAAAACTTATATACACATTGTTATGTGACCCTAGTTGCTCTCCCCACAATGTGACAGCACACTTCTACCTCCACCCCATATTTCCCATGTCCATGCAACCTATTCCTGTCCCCCTCTGCCTTCTCATCTCGCCTCCAGACAGGAGCTGACCACATAGTCTCATGTGTCTATTTGAGCTAAAAGGCACACTCCTCACCAGTATAATTTTATGTCTTATAATCCAGTCTAATTTTTGTCTGAAAAGTTGACTTAGGGGATGTTGTTAGTTTTGGTCTGTCTTAGTCATCTAGTGCTGCTATAACAGAAATACCACAAGTGGATGGCTTTAACAAAGAGAAATTTATTCTCTCACAGTCTGGTAGATTACAAGTCCAAATTTAGGATGTCGGGTCCAGGGGACGGCTTTCTCTCTCTGTCAGCTATGGAGGAAGATCCTCGTCATCAGTCTTCCCTTGCTCTGGGAGCATCTCAGTGCAGGAACCTCAGGTCCAAAGATTCCTTGTCATCAGTCTCCCAGGTCGAGGTGTTTCTCAGGCACAGGGACCCCAGGTCCAAAGGACGCACTCTACTCCTGGTGCTGCTTTCTTGGTGGTATGAGGTCTCCAGCTCTCTGCTTGCTTCCCTTTTATCTCTTGAAAGATAAAAGGTGGTGCAGGCCACACCCCAGGGAAAATCGCTTTACATTGGATCAGGGATGTGGCCTGAGGAAGGGTGTTACATCCCACCCTAATCCTCTTTAACCATAGGCAGAGATTATGATTTATAATACAAAGGAAAATCACAAAAGGAGAACAACCACACATGGCCTAACCAAGTCGACACATATTTCTGGGGGACACAATTCGATCCATTACAGGCTAACAGAGAATCTGAGGGCCATGACCTCTGGGGTCCCTCCAGTCTCGGTCAGACTTTTAAGTCTGGTCTTTTTACTGGAATTTGAGGTCTGCATCAGGGATTCTCTGTTGTGTTGCCTGTCAGGGCAGTCATTAATGGTAGCCAGGCACCATCTAGTTCTTCCAGTCTCAGCTTGATGGAGTCTTTGGTTTGTGTGGCCCTTTCTTTCCCTTGGGCTTTTACTTTCCTTTTGTTTTTGGTGTTCTTCATTCTCCTTTGCTCCATGTGGGTTGAGACCAATTGATGCATCTTAGATGGCCGCTTGCTAGCTTTTAAGACCCCAGATGCTACTCACCAAAGTGGGATGCAGAACATTTTCTTTTTTTTTTTCAATTTTTATTGTGCTTTAAGTGAAAGTTTACAAATAAGTCGGACTCTCATACAAAAATTTATAAACACCTTGCTGTATACTCCTAATTGCTTTCCTGCTAATAAGACAGCACACTCCTTCCCTCCGCTCTCTCTTTTCAGAACATTTTCTTAATACACTTTATTATCCCAATTGACCTAGATGTCCCCTGAAACCATGGTCGCCAGAGCCCCTCCCCTGCTACTGCGTCCCTCGAAGTGTTTGGTTGTATTCAGGAAACTTCTTAGCTTTTTCATTAGTCCAGTTGTGCTGACTTCCCCTGTATTGTGTGTTGTCCTTCCCTTCACCTAAAATAATTCTTGTCTACTATCTAATTAGTGAAAACCCCTTTCCCTCCCCCCTCATAACCATCAAAGAATATTTTCTTCTCTGTTTAAACTATTTCTCCAGTTCTTATAATAGTGGTCTTACACAATATCTGTCCTTTTGCAACTAACTAATTTCACTCAGCATAATGTCTTCCAGGTTTCTCTGTGTTATGAAATGTTTCATGGATTCATCATAGTTCTTTATCGATGTGTAGAATTCTATTGTGTGAATATACCATAATTTATTTATCCATTCATCCATTGGTGAGCACCTTGGTTGCTCCCAACTTTTTGCTATTGTAAACAGTGCTGCAATGAACATGGGTGTGCATATATCTATTTGTGCGAAGGCTCTTATTTCTCTAGGATATATTCCAAGGAGTAGGATTGGTAGATCCCATGGTAGTTCTATTTCTAGCTTTTTAAGGAAGTGCCAAATCGATTTCCAAAGTGGTTGTACCATTTTATATTCTCACCCACAGAGTATAAGTGTTCCAGTCTCTCCTCAACCTCTCCAACATTTATTATTATGTGTTTTTTGGATTTATGCCAGCCTTGTTGGGGAAATGTTATGTTCCTTGATACATGTTTAGAAATATAACTTAAATCTTAAATTAATTTTTTTTAGTTTTTTAAAATTTTTCTTTAAAAACATCACTGTCTTGCAAATATGTATCTGCTTTTAATGAAATTTTCAGGGTTTATGTTTGAATTATGGTTTCAAAAAATAGTGACACATTAAAATTTACATTTGGTAGAACTAACATATCCAATAGTGTATATTTTCTTATTTTTTTCAAAAATTGCTAATTTATCTCTTTTTTTTTTGTTGTTGTGCAGGGATATTCTATCATGCCACATGGAGTGCATAAATCAAAGAGGCCAAGTGGATGCCAGCAAAAGAGTCAAGAATTAAATCACTCAAAACACTTGCTGAACCCATTCTTCAATATGTCAAAAGACCAGATGATGGACAGGGCTCATCAACAGACACTGTTTGTCAATCCCAAGCTGATGAAGCTGATTCTTCTGATGCTAGCATGCATTCTGCAGAAGACCAAGAGTGGAAACGGCAGAACGTGAAGCAGAGGAGAGTGCTGAAAGTATAAGAGTATCATTTACATGATACTGTAAATGACATGAGAGATGTTAATGGGAAAGATTTGCAAATTTTGTGTGACATTTCTTTCTGGGAGATAGCAGTTTCAGATCATCTTGTGGTTGAAATCATCGAAAGGGGAAGTGCTTCTTTCCAGAATAAAGTTAGGCCTTTCAGTGTTGTGGCAAGGCAAGATGCAAAGAGACATGTTTGCCAGCTTTCAAAAGAGTGGTTTTACAAGGTGGTACAAAATGGTGAGAAAATTCTGTGGTCATGGATGGTTTACTCACTAATCATCGAGAATTTATACTGCTTTTGCTGCTGACTGTTTGCCGTTAGTGCTACAGATACAACATCCAAATATGTGACAGGGTTTCAGAAGTAATGGAAACTGAGCATGAAAGAACAGAACCACAAGACATCCAAACAGCACCTGCATTGCCTTGAAAGGTGGAAAACATTGGCAGCAGCACTGAAGCTGCACAAAACCATTGACACCGAAACAGTTACTTTGGTGCAAATGGAGAAGAAAAAGTGGAGGGACATCTTGCACAGATTGCTTGGTATAACATTGATTCTTCCCAAGCAGAATCTGGCATTCCATAGCCACAAGGAAGATGAATCTCCATTAAATAAAGGGGAACTTTCTTGAGACGATTGAGATGCTTTCAAAATATGATCCAGTACTGAAAGAGCTCCTAAGGAGATTAAAGCAGAGCACATGTAAACTTTAGGTGTCAGTCTCTTATCTCCAATCAAAGACTCAAAATGAGTTTATAAGTGCCCTGGCAAATCATGTGAAGGAGAAGCTTGTCATGGACATAAAGTCTGTGAAGTACTTTGGAATCATGTTTTACAGCACACCTGACATACCACATACGGACCAGGTGTCCAAAGTGATCAGATACATAAAAATGAAAAATAAAAAAGTGGAAGTAAAAGAAATCTTTCTAGAATTTCTCCCTTTAAAGGGGAAAAAAAGCTGCTGATCCCAGTTCTGACATTCTTAAGAAAATAGAATTTGATGGACTGGACATAATGATGTGCCAAACTCAAGATTATGATAATGCTGCCAGTATGGCTGGAATCCATGGGATGTACGAGATATTCTTAAGGGAAAGAACAAGAAAGGTGTTTGTAATGGATGTGTGGGCCAATTGCTTAAACTGTGTGTCAGCACTCTTTTGCTGAAAATGTACCACGTATGACATTTTTTGGAACTCTTGAGACAACGTTTTCTTTCTTTGTTGCTTCCATCCATCGATGAGCTGTGTTAATTGACCATACTGGAGTGTCAGTGAAAAGGCCATCAACAACATGCTGGAGTGCTCCTCATGCTGCAGTTAGGCCAGTTAAAGAAAAGTTTGATAAGTTTGTGGTGGCGATTGAGGCCCTTTGTGATTCACGTGAAAATTTGGACACGAGAGGAGGAGCAACACAAGGTGTTTTGCCTGCTGTGATTTCACTTTTCTGGGCTACCTGTACTTCTGGTAGGATGTGCTTCAGGAAGTTAATTTTACGCAGCAGTACCTGGAGACTAAGGGCTTCATTCTCAATGAGATGGTGACAGAGCTAGAAGTGCTAAGACTTTTTCTGCTCAAGGAGCACAGTCACCTCGTGGAGCATGCCATTGAATAGGTGCTTTTAAAATCAGACGAATATGGAATTGCAGTAGAGAGAAGAGCCAGGTTCAAGAAGAGGCTGGCAGGGGACGGGGAGCAAGAAAGTGATGCTGGACCCATTTTGCAAGACGAAGATAAGAGGATGATGCTTGACTGCATTGATTGCTGTCATTCTGCACTCTAGATCAGATCAAGATCCATCAAGGAAGTAGCAGCCATGTTTGAGGGTGTTCCAGTGAGGAATCTCATATCTGCCACTGAAGAAGAGATAAAGGTATCCATTTCAAAACTGACCACTTTCTATGATAAGCTATCAGAGAGTAAGCTTTTAATAGAAATACCAGGCTGAGAAGGTACCTGAAAACAGCAGAGATTGGTCTGGAAGAAGCCAAAGATTGGGCAATGTAAGATGTTTTTACATGAATGGGACTTTGTAGACTCTCTCCCAACACTTTCACTAACCCAAACATGATTTCAGATGATCTGTGTGTCTCTGGTTTCATGTGAGAGGAGCTTTTCAAAGCGGAAGTTTACAAAGAACTATTTGTGATCTACTATGGGACAGCCAAGGCTTTCTAATCTTGTGATATTATCATTTGAAAGTGAGTTGGTGATAAACAAAGCTAAAAATGTACACACAGCAGAGGATAAACTAGGTAAATGGGATCTCCTAAAAATGAAACATATACTCAATGAAATTTATACTCAAAGAAAGACTTCTCCAAAAGCATCAAAAGGGAACCTACTGACTGGGAAAAAAAAATTGTCTACAACATATCTCTAAAATTTATAGAAAACTTCAACATCTCAACAATAAAAAGACAAACAATCCAATTAAAAAATGGCCAAAGGATATGAACAGACACTTCAACAAAGAAGACATTCAGGCAGCTAACAAACATATGAAGAAATGCTTGTGATCATTAGCTATTAACCAAAAAAAAAAAAAAAAAAAAAAAAACCCACTGCCATCGAGTTGATTCTGACTCATAGCAACCCTATTAGAGAGATGCAAATCAAAACTACAATGAGATACCATCTCACCCCAACAGTACTAGCAATAACAACAACAACAAAAAAAAAAACAGAACAAAATGTCAAAATAAATACACAACTAGAAATTGTAAAAAATAACAATTAAAAATCCAAAAGATAAAAACAAGATTTCAGAAATGGACAGTGTCATAGAACATCTGAGGAGGAGGTGTGAAACAATGGAAGATAGGATCAGCAAAATTGAAGACAAGTACTTGGGTACCACTTTGAGGAAAAATCAGAAAAAAGAACAAAGAAAAATTAAGAAACCTTGAGAACGATGTGAGATATAATCAAAAGCAAAAATCTGTGAGTGATCAGAGTTCCAGAACAGGGGATAAAACGGAAATGACAGAGAGGATCATTGAAGAATTGGTGACAGAAAAATTCCCTAATATCATGAAAGATGAAAAGCTAACCATCCAAGAAGCTCCACAAACCCTGTATAGGATAGACCCCAAAAGAAAATTGCCAAGGCATATCATAATCACACTTGCTAAAACCAAAGACAAAGAAAGAATCCTGACAGCAGCTCATGCAAAATGAAAAGTCACATATAGAGGGGAAACAATAAGACTCGGTTCTGATTACTCATCAGAAACCATGCAGGGAAGAAGGCATACATAAAACCTTGAAAGAAAAAAATTGCCACCCAAGAATAATATATCCTGCAAAACTCTCATTTAATATGATGGTGAAATCAGGACATTTCCAGATAAACAGAAATTAAGGGAATATATAAAAACCAAACCAAATTTACAAGAATTATTAAAGGGAGTTCTTTGGCCTGAGAACAAACAACATCAGACGATAGCCTGAGTCTAGGATGCAGGATTGCACCAGCCAGATACCAACCTAGGAAATGAACTGAGAAGGATTTTCAAAACCAAAAGATTTACAACAGAGAACCAGAGAGGTTAATCTGTAAATGACAAGAACATCAAAACAATAAAAGAGGGAATAAAGAGTATAAGTATAGAACTTTCTAATGGAGAAGGAGGCAAGCCCATACCAAGTAATAGTAGACTGGTTCAAACCTAAGAAGATAAGGGTAAATTTCAAGGTAACCACAAAGAAAATTAACAAACCTTCTCATCAAAATAAAGAAGAAAAACAAAGTCTCAGGAAAAACAAAATGTACAAAAACAAAAGAAAGAAAAAAAATCCACAAACAAAAGGAATTCAGCACAGGAGAGTAAGAGGAACAAAGAAAATGTCAGCACCACACACACACACACACACACACACACACAAAACCACTACAAAATGACAGCAATAAACTGAAACCAATCAATAATTACACTGAATGTAAATGGCCTAAATACACCCATAAAGAAACAGAGAGTGAGAGAATGGATAAAAAAACAGGATCCATCAATATGCTGTCTACAGGACACACACCTTAGAAACAAATGCCTAAATTTATTAAAAATCAAAGGATGGAAAAAAATATATCAAGCAAACAGCTACCAAAAAAGAGCAGGAGTGGCAATACTAATCTCAGATAAAATGGACTTTGAAACAAAATCCACCATAAAAGACAAAGAAGGGCACTACATAATGATTAAAGGGATGATCCATCATGAATACATAACCATAATAAATATATATGCACCCAATGGCAGGGCTCCAAAATACATAAAACAAACTCTAACAGCACTGAAAAGAAAAATTGACAGTTCCACAATAATACTAGGAGGCATCACCACATCACTCTTGGCAAAGGACAGAATATCTAGAAAGAAACTCAACAAAGATACAGAAGATATAAAGGATGCAATCAACCAACTTGAACTCATAGACATATATAGAACACTCCACCCAACAGCTGCAAAGTACACATTCTTTTCTAACACACATGGAACGTTCTCCAGAATAGACCACATCTTAGGTCACAGAGCAACCCTCAGCAAAATCCAAAACATTGAGATAATACCAAGTATCTTCTCTGACCACAACACCAACAAAGTAGAAATTAACAACAGGAAGATCAAGGAAAAAAAAATCAATTAAATGGAAACTGAACAACACCCTGATTAAAAAAACCCTGGGTAATAGAAGGAATCAAATATGGAATAAAAAAATTTCTAGAATCACACGAGAATGAAAACACATCATACCAAAACTGTTGGGACACAGCAAAAGCAGTGCTCAGAGGTCAATTTATAGCAATAGATGTACCATCAAAAAAGAAGAAAGGGACAAAATTAAAACATGAGCTGCACAGCCTGAACAAATAGAAAGAGAACAGCAAAAGGAGCCCACAGTCTCCAGAAGAAAGAAAATAATAAAGATCAGAGTAGAAATAAGTGAAATAGAGAATAGAAAATCAATAGAAAGAATCGAAAAAACCAAAAGTTGGTTCTTTGAAAGGATCAACAAAATCGACAAACCACTGGCCAAACTGACAAAAGAAAAACAGGAGAGGATGCAAATAACCCAAATAAGAAATGAAATGAGGGACATTACAACAGACTCAACTGAAATAAAAAGGATGATAACAAGAGTATTACGAAAAACTATACTACAACAAATTTGAAAACCTAGAGGAAATGGATAAATTTCTAGAAACACACTACCTATTCAGACTAACACAAAATGATGCTGAAAATCTGAACAGACTCATAACAAGAGACGAGACTGAAAAGGTAATAATAATAATAATAACTCCACAAAACAAAAGACCTGGCCCAGATGGCTTCACTGAAGAATTCTATCAAACATTCAGAGAAAAGCTACACTAGTACTGTTGAGAGTACACCAGTATTACTCAAACTATTTCAGAACATAGAAAAAGAAAGGATACTTCTGAATTCATTTTATGAAGTTGGCATAACCCTGATACCAAAACCAGTTAAAGACACCAAAAAAAAAATAAAATTATACACCAATATTTTATCTCTCATGAATATAGATGTAAAAATTCTCAGCAAAATTTTAGCCAATAGAATTCAGCATCATACCAAAAAAAATAATACGCTACTACCAAGCAGGATTCATAGCAGGTATACAAGGATGGTTCAGCATTAGAAAATCAACCAATGTAATTCACCACATAAATGAGAAAAGAAAAAAAATCACATGGTCATCTCAATCAATGCAAAAAAGACATTGGACAAAGTCCAACACCTGATCTTGATAAAAATTCTCAATAAAATAGGTATAGAAGGGACATTTCTCAACATAATAAAGGGCATCTATACAAAACCAACAGCCAACACAATTCTTAACAGAGAGAGGCTGAAAACATTCCCCTTGAAGACAGGAAAAAGACAAGGATGCCCTTTACCACAACTGCTATTTAACATTGTGTTGAAGTCCTAGCTAGAACAATAAGGCAAGAAAAAGAAATAAAGGGCATCCAAATTGGTAAGGAAGAAGTAAAACTGCCGCTATTTGTGAATGATGTGATACTATATGTAGAAAACCCAAAAGACTTCACAAGAAAACTACTGGAACTAATAGAAATATTCAGCAGAGTAGCAGGATACAAGACAAACATACAAAAATCAGTTGGATTCCTATACACCAATAAAGAGAACAAGGAAAAGGAAATCAGGAAAACAATACCACTTGTAATAGCTCCTTAAAAAAATAAAACACTTAGGAATAAATCTAACCAGGGATGTAAAAGACCTATACAAAGAAAACTACAAAACACTACTGCAAGAAACCAAAAGAGATCTACATAAGTGGAAAAACATACCACATTCATGCATAAGTAGACTAAACATTGTAAAAATGACAATTCTATCCAAAGCAATTTACAGATACAGTGCAATCCTGATCCAAATACCAACAACATTTTTGAAAGAGATGGAAAAGCTAACCATTAACTTTATAGGGAAAGGGAAGAGGCCCTGGATTTGTAAAGCACTATTGCAGAAGAAGAATAAAATAGGAGGACTTGCACTACCTGACCTCAGAACCTACTATACAGCTACCGTAGTCAAAACAGCCTGGTACTGGTACAATGACAGATACATTGAGCAATGAAACAGAATCGAGAACCCAGATGTAAATCCATCCACCTATGGTCACCTGATCTTTGACAAGGGCCCAAAGTCCATGAAATGGGGAAAAGACAGTCTTTTTAACAAATGGTGCTAGCAAAACTGGATGTCCATCTACAAAAAAATGAAACAGGAAACATACCTCATACCGTACACAAAAACGAATTCAAAATGGATCAAAGACTTAAATATAAAACCAAAAACTATAAAGATCATAGAAGAAAAAATAGGATCAACTCTAGAGGCCCTAACACATGGCATTAACAGGATACAAACCATAACTAACAACATGCAAACTCTAGAAGATAAGCTAGACAACTAGGATTGTCTAAAAATTAAACACTTATGCTCATCAAAAGAATAAAAACAGAACCTATAGACTGGGAAAAATTTTTTGGCTACCACAAATCCAACAAAGTTCTAATCTCTAAAATCTATAGGAAAATCCAACACCTCTACAACAAAAAGACAAATCATCGCATTAAAAAATGGGCAAAGGATATGAACAGACACTTCACCAAAGAAAACATTCAAGTGGCTAACAGACACATGAGGAAATGCTCGCGATCACTAGCCATTAGAGAAATGCAAATCAAAACCACAGTGAGATACCATCTCATCCCAGCATTACTGGCACGAATCAAAAAAACAGAAAATAACAAATGTTGGAGAGGCTGCAGGGAGATTGGAACTCTTACGCACTGCTGGTGAGAATGCAAAATGGTACAACTGTTTTGGAAAATGATATGGCGGTTCCTTAGAAAGCTGGAAATAGACATACCATATGATCCAGCAAACCCACTCCTAGGACTATATCCTAGAGAAATAAGAGCCATCACACAAATAGACATATTCACACCCATGTTCACTGCAGCATTGTTCACAATAGCAAAAAATGGAAACAGCCTATATGTCCATCAGCAGAAAAATGGATAAACTGTGGTACATACACACAATGGAGTACTATGTAATGATAAAGAACATTGATGAATCTGTGAAGCATCTCACGACATGGATGAAACTGGAGGGGATTATACTGAGTGAAATAAGTAAATCACAAAAGGACAAATACTGTATGAGGCCACTACTATAAAAACTCATGAAAAGATTTAAACACAAAGAAACAATCTTTGATGGTTACGAGAGAGAGGAGGGGTGGGGATAGAAAAACACTAAATAGACAAAAGATAGGTGGTAAATTTGGTGAAGAGTAAGACAGTACACAATACTGTGGAAGCCAACACAACTTTTACAAGGCAAGGTCATAGAAGCCCCATGTTGTTGTTGTTAGGTGCCGTCAAGTCGGTTCCGACTCATAGCAACCCTATGCACAACAGAACAAAACACTGCCCGGTCCTATGCCATCCTTAACAATCGTTGTTATGCTTGAGCTCATTGTTGCAGCCATGGTGTCAATCCACCTCGTTGAGGGTCTTCCTCTTTTCCGCTGACCCTGTACTCTGCCAAGCATGATGTCCTTTTCCAGGGACTCATCCCTCCTGACAACATGTCCAAAGTATGTAAGACGCAGTCTCGCCATCCTTGCCTCTAAGGAGCATTCTGGCCGCACTTCTTCCAAGACAGATTTGTTCATTCTTTTGGCAGTCCACGGTATATTCAATATTCTTCACCAACACCACAATTCAAAGGCATCAACTCTTCGGTCTTCTTATTTATTGTCCAGCTTTCACATGCATATTATGTGATTGAAAATGCCATGGCTTGGGTCAGGCGCAACTTAGTCTTCAGGGTGACATCTTTGCTCTTCAACACTTTGAAGAGGTCCTTTGCACAGATTTGCCCAATGCAATGCGTCTATTGATTTCTTGACTGCTGCTTCCATGGCTGTTGGTTGTGGAGCCAAGTAAAATGAAATCCTTGACAGCTTCAATAGACACATCCAAACTCCCTGAGGGACCGAATTACTGGGCTGAAGACTGTGGGGACCATTGTCTTGTTGGTGTAACATAGTTTATATATAAAAAAAAGTTCTGCATTCTACTTTGGTAAGTAATGTCTGAGGTCTTAAAAGCCTATGAGCAGCCGTCTAAGATACTCCACTGGTCTCACCCCTTCACAAGCAACAGAGAATGAAGAAAACTAAAGACACAAGGGAAAGATTATTCCAAAGGTCTAATGGACCAAACTATCACAGCCTCCACTGGACTGAGTCCAGTACAACTAGATGGTGCCCAGCTACCACCACTGACTACTCTGACAGGGATCACAATAGAGGGTCCCGGATGGGGCTGGAGAAAAATGTAGAACAAAATTCTAACTCACAAAAAAAAAAAAGACCAGACTTACTGGCCTGACAGAGACTGGAGAAATCCTGAGAGTATGGCCCCTGGACACCCTTTTAGCTCAGTAATGAAGTTATTCCTGAGGTTCACCTTTCAGACAAAGATTAGACAGGCTCATAAAACAAAATAAGACTAAAGGGGCACACCAGCTCAGGGGCAAGGACTAGAAGGCAGGAGGGGACAGGAAAGCTGGCAATAGGGAACCCAAGGTGGAGAAGTGAGAGTGTTGACATGTCGTGGGGTTGTTAACTAATATCATAAACAATATGTGTACTAACTGTTTAATGAGAAGCTAGTTTGTTCTGTAAACCTTCATCTAAAGTACAATAAAATAATAATAATAATAAAACGAAATAACAAATGTTGGCAAGGTTGTGGGGAGATTGGAACTTTTATATACTGATGATGGGAATGTAAAATGGTACAACCACTATGGAAAACGGTATGGCGCTTCCTCAAAAAGCTAGAGATAGAAATACCATATGATCTAGCAATCCCACTCCTAGGTATATATGCTAAAGAAATAAGAGCTGTGACATGAATAGACATATGCACATTCATGTTCCTTATAGCATTATTTACAATAGCAAAAAGATGGAAACAACCTAAATGCCCACCAGCAGCTGAATGGATTAACAAACTGTGGTACATACACACAATGGAATCCTATGCAAAAATAAAGAATAATGACAAATATGGGAAACATCTCATAACATGGATGAATTTGGAAGACATGCTGAGTGAAATAAGTCAATCACAGAAGACAAATATTGTATGAGACTACTGTTATGAAGTAAAAACTAAAGGTTTACCAGAATCAAACCAAACCTGTTGCTGTTGAGTTGATTCCAACTCATAGCAACCCAATAGGACAGAGTAGAACTGCCCCATAGAGTTTCCAAGGAGCACCTGGTGGATTCGAACTGCCCACCTTTTAGTTAGCAGCCGTAGCACTTAGCCACTAAGCCATCAGGGTTTCCAAAAGGTTTACACACAGGAAAAAAAAAAAAAAAAAGATAGAAAAAACATTCTTTGATGGTTACCAGGGATGGGAGGGGGAGGGAGGGGGAGTTACCAATTAGATAGAAGATACCTGTTAATACTGATGAAGGGAAAGACAATATATAATATGGGCGAAGTCAGCACAAAATGACCAAGGCAAGAGAGGACACTGAAAGGAATGCAAGAATAAAGGGCAAACACAGTAACTATCATAACTCAGATAATCCTGCAACAATAGTGTTAACAAACAATAATTCACAAATGGATAAACAGGTAGGTAAATATGCCAAGAGGTGTGGGAGGGTGTAAAGGAACACACCTACTGGCAGATGCAGTGTTGGTGGTGGATATTTCTACATACCTGACTATAGGTGCAGTTCATATAGACCACACAAGGTGTACAGTGAGAGAAACCTCTTAGACGTAACCAAACACTTTGAGGGATGACGTTCCTAGACTAAAAGACAAAGAAGCATAGACTACATCAATTGGCACAACATAGTTCATAAAGACAATGTTCTGCATCCTACTTTGGTGAGTAGCATCTGGGGTCTTAAAAGCTTGTGAGAGGCCGTCTAAGATACAACTATTGGTCTCTTCCAGTCTGGAGCAAAGGAGAGTGAAGAAAACCAAAGACTTAAGGAAGCAATTAGTCCAAAGGACTAATGGACTACATGAACCACAGCCTACACAACCCTGAGACCAGAAGAACTAGAGGGTGCCCAGCTATAGCTACCAACTGCTCTGACTGAGATCACAACAGAGGGTCCCAGATAGAGCAGGAAAAAAATGTAGAACAAAAATCAAATTCACAAAAAAGACCAGGTTTATTGATCTGACAGAGACTGGAGGAACCCCTGAGACTATGGCCCTAAGACATACTTCTGACTTGGAACTGAAGCCAGTCCCAGAGACCACCTCCCGGTCAAATGATAGACAAGCCCGTAAGATAAACAACACCCAAGGAGAACCTATTCCTTAGAACAATCAATTATATGAGACCAAAAGGGCATTATCTACCCAAAAGCAAAGATGAGAAGGCAGGAAGGGGTAGAAAATCCGGATGAAATGAAACGGAATCCAGGGAGGAAATGGGGAGAGTGCTGACACACTGTGGGAAATGAAACCAAAGTCATGAAACACTTTATGTGCAAACTATTGAATTGGAAATTAATTTGTCTTGTAAGCTTTCACCTAATGCACGATAAAAATCAATCAATAAGTGAGCTGGCAAAAGGCATTGATTTTGATGAAGTGATTCAGAAGTTCAAAGCTTTTAAGGCCAAGAGAGGCAAGTTCTGATTTAGTCGAGATGCTCATTAAGTGCTGAAATGCTTGTGTATTTGTTCCTGTTTTTTTTTATGGAATTATTTCATTTATAAATATATTTCCATATGCATTTGTCTACAACTTCTACATTATTTGGGCCTTTATTGATTATGCAAACCTAATCCATTAACGTATCTCATGTTACAGTCAAATTTAATGTTAAAATGAACATAATTTTGATGTAGTTCTTAAATGTTTTTTCTTTGAATTCTATCATTTTCTTACCCAATTTTTATTTTAACCACATGAAACTATGTAAATGTAAATAGCTCAAGGCTGTGCATACATTGTAATTGAAAAGTGTAATTTTAATTTCGCTAGTTGTTTATGTCACTACTATTGCTATTACATTCAGCGATATAAGCGAATTACAATCTATGAGTAACCTTAGTACAAAAAACCTTACTAAGGATTCTGTATGATCTAGTATGGGAGGAGGTCCATGGGGGGGGTGACACCATGAGTTACCGCACTAGGTGACACCACCCCTAGTGACTCCACGGATAAGCCTTCCTTCAGTCCTGATGCTGTGTTCTTATTCATATAGTCTAGCTTCTCAGACTACTTGCGCAGCATACAGATTGAATAAGTAACTGGTGAAAGGATGTAACCCTGACACACACCTTTTCTGATTTTAAACCATGCAGGATCCCCTTATTCTGTTTGAAGCACTGCCTCTTGGTCTATGTACAGGTTTCACATGAGCACAATTAAGCATTCTGGAATTCCCATTCTTTGCAATGTTATTCATAATTTGTTATGATTCACACAGTTGAATACCTTTGTATAGTCACTAAAACACAGGTAAACATCTTTCTGGTATTCTCTGCTTTCAGCCAGGATCCATCTGACATCAGCAATGATATTCTTTGTTCCAAGTTCTCTTCTGAATCTAGTTTGAATTTCTGGCAGTTCCCTGTCGATGTATAATTGGAGCCATTTTTTTAATTACCTTCAGCAAAATGTTGCTTGCATGCGATATTAATGGTATTGTTTGATAATGTCTGCATTCCATTGGATCACCTTCCTTTGAAATGGGCACAAATATGGATCTCTTTCCATTGGTTGGCCAAGTAGCTGTCTTCCAAATTTCTGGACGTAGGTGTTGCATCCATTTGTTGAAACATCTCATTTGGTATTCCATCAATTCCCAGAGTCTTGTTTTTTGCCAATGCCTCAGTCAGGTCTTTGAACTGGTTTGTTCTGGTTTGAACCCCTGCTGAGAATTCACCTTTTCGCCCCAGATATACTGAATCAGAATCACCTGGGCTGGACACCCTTTTAACTCAGTACTGAAGTCACTCCTGAGGTTAACCAAAGATTTGACAGGTCTGGTTAACCAAAGATTTGACAGGTCTGTAGGGCAAACAATAACACATGCGAAGAATGAGCTTCATAGTTCAATCATGTATACGAGGCTAAATGAGCACACCAGCCCAAAAGCAAAGACAAGAAGGCAGGAAGGGACAGGAAAACTGGACAAATGGAAACAGGGAACCCAGGGTGCAGAAGGGGAGAGCACTGACACATTGCAGAGTTGGACACCAATGTCACAAAACAATTTGTGTATCAATTGTTTAACGAGAAACTAATTTGCTGTGTAAACTTTCACCTAAAGCACAAATAAAAGAAAAAATCATCTGGGGATCTTGCTAAAATGTAGATTCTGATTCAGCATAATCTGGGGTGGAAATGCAAATTCTGCCTGGTTAGAAGCCCTGCCTTCACTACAGCTGGGACTTCTTCCTTCAGTATTTTTGGTGCCTCTGGGTGGGTTCAAACCATCAGCTTTTTGGCTAGTAGTCAAGCCTGTAACCATTTGTGCCACCCAGGGACTTTAACTCTGGTCTAGTCATGAAGAAAACATCAAACAAACCCCAATTGAGGGACATTCTTGAAAAATACCTCAAGACAGTGAAGGTCGTGAAAAGCAATGAAAGGCTGAGAAACTGTCACAGACCAGAGTTGACTAAGGAGACATGCTTGACTAAATGCAATGTGGCATCCTGGATTGTGTCCTGGAACAGAAAAAGGACACTAGTGGAAAAACAGATGTGACACAAATAAATTCTAGAGTTTAGATAGTAGTAACGTACCAGTGTTTTCTTCGTTTTGACAGATGTGCCAAAGTAATATTTGGGGCATAAGAAACTAGATGAGGGGTAGACAGGAAATCTCTGCTATATTTGTAACTTCTATGTAAATAAAAAAATTACTTAAAAAAAAAAACCTCAAGCAAAAATAAAGACTAGAAGAAACAGCAAAATGTTAGTAGTAACAATATTTGGATGGTAGGGAAAAGAATCTGTGTCCTCTTTTTATTTGTCAAGTGTTCATTAATTAGGATGTATTCCTTTTATTTTTAAACTTTTGTTATCTCTGATTAGAAAAGTCTTGTTGTATAACGACAAAAAAAAAAAACCTAAATAAAGCATTTTGCACAATGCTTGCATCACCTCATTTGATTCTCACAACTAGCAAAAGAAAGATTCTTTCCCCTATTTTACAGGCTCAGAAAATAAAAGTGACTTACCTCAAGTCATATAGCAAGCAAGAGGAGGAGCTGGGATTTGAACCTAGGTTGGTCTGGTTGGGAGTGGGGGCAGGGAAATAGGAAAGCCTATCCCATTCCTTTGTGGTCAGAACTGATTTGTCTGTCCCCCAAGCAGATTTCTGTTTAGCCCAAGGAAGAATTTTTAGCTAGATTTGTCCAAAGAGAGTATGAGTTTCCTGGAAAAGTAATGAGCTTCCCATCACTGGAGGTCTCCAAGTAGAAGACCTTGAAGTGTCCTGTAGGGCGATCTAGGAGAGGTGACGCTGTAGCTCCCTCCTCTGAAGAGAAGGGCAGAGCCGTGTCTCGCGTGCACCCTGTCAACCCCTGGAAGCTGGGTTGCGTCTCTCCTATCAGACCCAGAAACCCGCAAGGCCAGGGCAGGCATGTTTCCTCCATTTGACTGGGGGTAGGGGGGTGGGGGCCTTGGCGGCTGGAGCTCCTCCTTTACTTTTATCCTCCTCCTTCCCCACTGGGGTGGGGGCAGTGGTGGTTCAGTGACAGAATTGTGGCTTTCCGTGCTGGGGACTAGGGTTCCATTTCCCGCCAGTGCACTTCTTGCTCAACCGCCACTCATCTGTCGGTGGAGGCTTGCGTGTTGTTGTGATGCTGAACAGTCATCAGAGGAGCTTCCAGCCTAAGACGAATCCTGGTGGCGCAGGGGTTCAGTGCTCGGTTGCTAACCAAAAGATCCGCGGTCTGAACCCACTAGCCCCTCGGTGGGAGAAAGATGTGGCAGCCTGCTTCCGTAAAGATTACAGCCTTGAAAGCCCTATGGGACAATTCTACTCTGTCCTAGAGGGTCACTAGGAGTCGGAATCGACTGGACGGCTGTGGGTTGTTTTGGCTTCCAGACTCAGACAGACTAGGAAAAAATGCCTGGTAATCTACTTCAGAAAACCAGCCAAAATCAACTCTGTGGACGACAACGATCCAATTCCCACTGAGCATGGGGTCGCCAGGAGTCCAGCAGACTCCACAGAGGCTAACGACAGCAACACCCACGGGGTACACCACTGACCACTGGGGAGGTGGAGGTCAGCTTTCATTTACTCAGCACCTCCGGCCATCAGGACCTGATCTGACGCTCTCAACCGTACAACCAAAGTCAGAGGCAGGTATTGCAATCCCCATTTTAGGGATGAAGAAACTGAGACTGGGAAGTGGCTTGCCCAACTGCGCGGGCTGGCTCCCTGGCCCCTCGGCTGCTCCTCCCACCCCGCCCCGGCTGGGCGGGGCTGCGGCGGGGCTGCTCTCGGGGTGCTGGCTGGCGCCTCACTCCCCCGCCCGCTGGCCGCGCAACATGGAGCCGTTGCCGCTGAAGGACTTCGTGCGCGCCCTGGACCCCGCCTCCCTGCCGCGTGTGCTGCGCGTCTGCTCAGGGGTCTACTTCCAGGGTGAGTGGGTCCGGAGCCCCCTACCCGGCCCCGCCGCCGCCAGGCTTAACCCGGGAGTGCGGGGCAGAGGACTGCGAGGGCGTTAGAACCCGGGAAGCTGCGCCCCAGCTTCGCATCTCCGCCACCGCCCGAGCCGTGTGACCTGCAGCCACACGCAGCCTCTCCGGCCTCAGCTTCTGCTCTGTGAATTAGGGGGCGCTGACCTACCCGAAGGGAGGTGATAAGTCACTGCGCTCAGGCACCGAGGGGAGGTGGACCGGAGCGAAGCCGGGCTGGAACCGCAGCATTTAGGGCAACTTCGATTTAGCGCGCCCGTGACGCCCAACACTTGTCTCAAGTGCTGGGTCAGACAGCTTGTCTTTTGCCCTCCACTCCGTGTGCCCCCTGACGCCCTTCTCTCCCTCCCTCCATCCGATCTCTGGTCCTTTAGCTTCTGCTTGGCAGTGGGCAGCCTACCACTTGACCAGCTCTTCTTAGCTTAAAGTTCTCAGCTTAAACGGCTTTTCCTTCGGACGACTTCCCTAAGCCGACTCTCTGCTTCTTCGAGGCTCTGCACATCTGCTCCCTGGCCACAGCCCGCCTAGCAGGGGTTCAGTCACTAGCAACTGCCCGAAAGAGCAGGAGGGAGGGAGTGACAGGCGGTGGAAGGTAAAGGACGGCTGCTCAGCGGTGGCGGGGAGGGGGGCGCTCTTTGCGGGGGGATAGGAGGAACGAGCTGTGGGAGGTCGAGTGGGACCGTGGAAGGAGAGAGGGAACCGAAACGTGCTTTGCTGGGGTGCAGTCCCGTTTCTTAGAGAGCAAAGGAATGCTTGGATGCCCTGGCCCATCCTGTCCCCACCAGAGGAAAACTTCCTTGCCCACCGCACCCTCCTTTAAAGCGTTCTGAGGCGTCAAGTGCGGTCCTAGACCGAGGGGGCAGGTCGGGCCATCGCCACACAGTGGGTCGCGCCAGGTCCACTTGGGACTCTGGCAGATATGGGTTCAAATCTTGGTTGTACCTCTGGAGGTTCCGCGCAGACGCCTATGGTCTGTTCGCTCAGCCCCCCGCGCGAGGATCTAGTTCCCCACCCTCCCGATGCGATTGCCGCTGCACACGGGGGTGTCGCAATCACTGAGCTTCCCCATTCTGCCTGACCTGGGTTCATGGGGTGGTGGGAAGCGGCTGAAGTTAGGGCAATAAGAGAGAAAGAACCTGAAGGGGCGCGGGTTCGTCGATGGCCTGACAATGTTAGCCCGCAGATAGCGATACGGATGCGGGCAGGCCACTAGGCAGGACACCCAAAGACGGTACAGCTGCGTGGTTAAGAGCATTGGTTTTGGAAGCAAACAAACCTGGGTTTGCAGCCCATTTCTGCCTTCTATTAGCTGACAATATTGGTCAACTCAACCCCTCTGAAGCTGTTTGTTTAGGAAATAAAAACTGCCCCTCCAAGGGAAGCCGTGGGGCTTAAATGCGATGCTGCGTCTTCAACACTTCGCACAGGGCCCCCTGTATTGTAAGCGCTTAGCACCGAAGCTGCTGTTCTCACCAGCCTGGAGAATCCAGCCCTCTGCAACTGGGTGTTTTATGAATCTGTACTGGAGCCCCGGTGGCGCAGACGTTACCAGCTCGGCTGCTAACCAAAAGGTCGTCAGTTGGAATACACCAGCCGCTCCTTGGAAACTTTTGGGGCAGTTGTACCCTTTCCTATAGGGTTGCTATGAGTCGAAATCGACTTGATGGCAACAGGTTTGAGTTTTTTTTCTTGGGGAGAAGGGTGGAGTTTTCATCCGTTTCTCAGGGCAGACAATAAAGGCTCTGCTGGGGTTGCACTGAAGGTGCGCTAGGGTCGTGTGGCCTCCAAGGCCCCGCCCACCTGTAGTTTTCTGTCCCCGCCATTAGCTGGAGAGCTGGATACCAACCCTAGCTCTGTGATCTTGAGCCTGATTTCATAGCTGTACAATCAGGGAATTGCGATGCAGTGGATTATTTGCTCATTTTTTAGTTAACACCTATTTAGAGGCCAGGCCTTATCCTGGCAGCAGTGATGCTGAGATGGACCAGTCCTAGTGTTACCAACTGCCAATCTGACACAGAGGATCCTTGTCTTTTCCCAAGTAAGAATACAGTGAAAGACAAACTTTATCTTCAGCAAGCTTTATTTTGCTTGAGTCAAGCAAAAGGAGTCAGCAAGGATCTAAGCCTCTCCAAAAGACTGACTCGAAAAGGGAAGCAAGGCTAGGGTTTATATGGGATCGTTGGAGACAATAAACAAACAAACAAAAAAAAACCAACTGCTGTCCATTCCGACTCATAGCGACCCTATAGGACAGAGTAGAACTGCCCCATAGAGTTTCCAAGGAGTGCCTGGCGGATTTGAACTGCTGACCCTTTGTTTAGCAGCTGTAGCACTTAACCACTAGGCCACCAGGGTTTCCTTGGAGGCAATAGAGTAATGAGTATTTAATGGGGTTCTTTCAAGGGGCGGGTACTTCTCAGAATGGTGGTACATGTTAATTAGGTTGGGCGCTGCACCTGGAATCCAAGATGGAACCCGCTGATATTCAAGATGGACTCCTCTGGGCAGCCCTTGGCATCACTTATTATGGTATATAGCTCAAGCACACTGATCTTTGGCACTACATTACCATCTTTGGAGGGCTCAGGGAGGTTAAACAGGGGTCACACTTTGTTCTTCTGTGCATGCGGTAGCCTGTAAAGGGGGAAAAAAAACAGTGCCTAGAGTCGATTCCAACTCATAAAGAGACTAGAAAAAAATACTAAGAAGGAGATAGTAATTCATAGGTTGTTTCAACCTTATGTCATGTCCACAGAGTGTGGTTCTTGTTTACTTCTAGATGGTAATCCTTTTAACAGCTGTTTTGTTCTGCCAGCAGAGTTAACCCTATCTGTCTCACTAGTAGCCCTATAGAAGATATGAAAAAAGCCAGAGAAGTGCACCACCGAAGGGGTTGGCCAACCTGAGAGCCTGAGGACAGCTGAGCCAGTGAGCATTAGACCGGGAAGGGCAGGGAAAGACATTCCAGGCATAGGAACAATGTGTGCCAAGGTGGAGCAGAGCAGAGCTTTTTAAGGAATAGGGCACAGGCCACCCGCGCTTGGGCCTTGTTCAACAGGGAAGCTGAGTCTGTGTCTTTGCAGGCTCCATCTACGAGATTTCTGGGAATGAGTGCTGCCTCTCCACAGGGGACCTGATTAAGGTCACCCAGGTTTGCCTCCAGAAGGTTATCTGTGAGAACCTGAAGATGAATGAGATCATGGAACTCTCTCCCAACTTCCAGGGTAAGGTGGGCACCTCAGTCTCCCCAAGTGCCTGGCACCCTCCAGGTATGCCTGTGGACACACACTTGTGGGCTTGCCAACCCTGGCATGAACTCCCACCCCTCTGGGTTTGCACACAAGGCTCTCACACCCACCATTGCTCAGCCTCAAGGCCAGGAATGCCCTCCATGTGGGCTAACAATGCCAAGCCTGGTGTGGCTGCCCCTGTCTCCGTTTGGGCCTCTGACCACGTCTGCCTCTCGCTGGGGCTTTCTTTGTGTTTTTTTGTGTTCGTCTTTGTCCAGGTGTCTGTCTCTGTGCTCACTCACACATTCACTCACCAAACGTTTCCCAACACCCATGGCGTGCCAGGCCTTGAGTGGGGTGGGGGCACAAGATGGCCTGGGTGCAGCCCTCTCTGGCAGGGAGTTTCTAGGATGGCAGGGGACTGGACACAGGAACAGACAATGAGAGGACAGCAGTGAAGTAGGCACAAGCGTTAGTGAAAACTCTGTGTGGGAGTCACTCCGCCTCAGGCGCCTGTGAAGGCTTCCTGGGGGAGGTGACACCTGAGCTGGGTTTGAAGGGCAGAACAGGTAGAGGAAGGATCCCAGGTAGAGAGAGTGGCATGTGCACACCATGTTTGGTGCTCAGGAAACCCTAAGCAGGCATTCCCGGTAGATCGTGGGCCCAGACCCTGGAGCCAGCAGCCTGCTGCAAGTCCCAGCTTTGCCAGCTATTAGCTGTGGCCTTGGCAAGTTCATGTGATCTCTCTGTGCCTCAGCTTATTCTTCTGTGAAATGGGAATAATTATGCTTGACGTAAGGATTAAATGATATGCATGAAGTGCTTAGAACAGGGCCTGACACAGAGTAAGCTACTCTAAGGGCTTGTTCTTATCTTTATTGTGACTACTGGGCAGGGCATGTGAGGGCACGGATGGAAGGAGAGGGATGAGTGGCAGGGAGGTAAGCGGGGACCCAGATCACCAGGGGGTTGTGTGATGTGCTAACCTTTTTTGGTCTTTATTTCGAAGAGTCATTGAGGGTTTTAAACATGGAAATGACATGTTTTAGTTTGCATTTTGAGGGTTTTGATTTTATCTTGAAATAATTTCAAATTTACAGAAGGCTTGCTAGAACTCCTATATACCCTTCATCCAGATTCATGAAATGTTAAACATTTTACTACATTTGCTTTCTGTCCCTCCCTCTACACACACACACACAGAGTATATATTACTATATGTGTATAATATACATATTTTTCCTGAACCATTTGAGAATAAATTGTAGACATGATGCCCCTTCCCCCTGAATCCGCAGTCTATATTCAAATTCCACCAACTATCCTGATCATGTCCTTTAGAGCAGCTTTTCCCCTCGGTTCAGAATCCAGTCCCAGAGCATACATCGCCTTTAATGGTCCTGTCTCTCTCATCTCCCTCAGGCTGGAACAGTTCCTCAACCTTTCCTTGTCTTGACACGGACATGTTTGAAGAGTTCAGACCAGTACTTTTGTAGAATGTTCCTCAGTCCGAGTTTGATGTTTCCTTGATTAGGTTCAGGTTGTGCGTTTTGGGCAGTGAAATCCCAGACATGATGAATGTCTGGAAGTGGGATATTTTAGGACAGTCTGGTGGCACATGAAGAACGGATGTGGTGGGGGGAGAGCCGAGTCGGGGAGAGCAGTCAGGCAGCCAAAAGTGAGATAGGACTTAAGGGTAGAGGGTCAGAGCTCACTGTGGCCAATAGCTTCTGGATTTCAAGTTTAGGACAGACGGACAATGGCGCTGCCCAGGATGGAGATAATCACATCATGTGGGGAGAGTGGGATTAGTTTTGGATGTGTGGGATTGGAGTAGTGGTGAGGCATCTGGGGAAATGACAAGTTGGCAAAGTTAGAGACACATAGAGGCTCAGGAGGTAGGAAAATGCAGAGCCACTGGTATGTCTGCTGGGGACATGTCCCTGTTCTGTTCTCTGTATCTCTGGAGAGAGTCTCTGTGTCCGTGCCTGTCTGTCTCAGGAAAAGCTGCCCCATCCCTGCCTCTCACTGTCCATTCACACGCTGTCACTCACTGCCTCCTACCCCTCAGCCCTGCAGCCCGGATGTACAGATGCAGGCCTACTATTGGCATCTATCCTTGAGGGATTCTGGCTGAGTTACTGCAGGGCCAGACTTGAGCGTGGTACATGCGGCACTGGCCCCAGCAAAGGTCTGCCCACTGACACCCAGTTACTCTCCCGCCCTCTGCTGTGCCCCACAGGCCACTTCAGCCCCCTCACCTCCTCTCAGAGCTATGGAACCATAGAGGAACTGATCACTGCTGTAACTCAGAGCTCCAAGCCACTGCCCATTTTCTTCATGTCGACTTACAGCATCACCATAAAGAGCAGGGTGGTGCCCGAGGACCAGCCCCTCTTACTCGAGGCTGTGGAAATGCACCTAGGGACCTGCTGTGCCCGCTGTGTCCTGAGCACGGATACACAGCAGGTCGCTCTGCGCCTGCCTCTGTCCCAGAAGGGGCTCTTCTGGATATGGGAGCCTGGTATCCCCCGGACGCTGCTGCAGGCTGTGCAGGACCCAGCCCTGAGGGACCGCCCCGTCACCTGCCCCACCCTGCCCTGGAGCTCGCTATTCCTGAAGCCCCAGTATGAGATCCACGCCATCATGCAAAGTGAGTTGCCCAGGCAGTTGGGGGGTGGGCTGGGGGAACTGGGTGGGATGATGGGGGATGAGGAGGGACCTGGGGAGCTGCTGTGATGGAAGACCCTCCTCTCAAGTGGATAGTCTAGGGATTCCAGGCAGTTTACCCAACATACACAATATAACAGAATAAAGGTTCCCAAATAAATGGGAAATTAATTAGGTGTAAAAGGAGATAAGAAAATAAGGTAAGGTAAGGGTGAGGTCCGGTGTACTTTATAGAATGGGGCAAAAGTTGGGTTTCGAGCTTGCCAGCAGCTGGCCCAAAGATACAGAGTGTCATAAAGTGAAAACGTGACCAGTTGCTTGGGAGCAGCATAGTTTCATGACTGTGGGGGAGAGCAGGATCATTCCTGAAGGTCCTTGAAGATAGGACACTGTGTCCAAGGGAACCCCCCAGCTGGCTTCATAGGTTATTTCTCAGGACATTCCCCAGCACAGGCTGGAGGCAGCATGGCAGAGCAGGGTGGTGAAACAGAGGCAGGAGCTATCCAAATGTGGCCAGTCACAGGCCATGCCTGAGCAGAAAGAAGAATGGGTGCCCTGGGGACTGTTTCCCGAGAGTACAGAGTTGGAGATTCCACTCCCTGGCACTTACCTAGAGAGAGTCAGGATTGCTGGCCAACTACAGAGCAAGTGAGGATTCTTTGCCCTATTAAAAACATATATATTTTAAATCTTTTTTATTAAAAAAAAAAGTTAAAACATACGCAAAAGTTGGGAGGGAGTAGTATAATGACCCCATCATCTAACATCACAGTTACCAACTCATGGCCTGTCTCATCTCTGCCCATCCTCACTCTCCTTATCCTACCCCACCTGATTATTTCAAATCAAATCCAGACATCATATCATTTCTTTTGTAAATACTCCAATGTCTCTCTAAAAAAAAAACATTAAAAAACAGACCCATAATACAATTATCACACCAAAAAATTAACAATAACTCAATATCACCAAATATCCATTTGATGTTTGAATTTCCTCTGTAATTTTTTTTATTCAAATTGGTATTCACGTAACTCCACATGTTGCCATTAGCAGTTATGTCTCTTAAGTGTCTTTTAATCTATAGGTTTCCTTTCCTTTTCTATTTTTCTTGTAATTTTTGTTGAAGAAACTAGGCCTTTTGTTCTGTAGGGTTTTTTATATTTTTGATTTTGTTGACTGCATCCTTGTAGTAGGGTTTAACATGTTCCTCTGTCCCCTGTATTTTCTGTTGCATCGGGGGCCCCAGAACCCTCCCAGGCTTGATGATTTGCTAAGAGGACTCGAAGGACTTAGTATATAGTCATACTGACAGCTATGATTTCTTACAGTGAAAGGATACAAAGCAAAATCAGCAAAGGCAAAAGGTGCATGGGATGAAATCTGGAGAAACCAGGTACAAGCTTCCAAGAGTCCTCTCTCTCCCAATGGAGTCACACTGGACACACCTAATTCCTCCAGCATGAGCTGTAACAACACTTGTGGACTGTTGTTTACCAGTGAGGCTTATTAGGGACTCAGTGCCTATGGTTTTTATGGGGGGTGGTGATCATGTAGGCACTCTCTGCCTAGCATGTACCAGAATTCCAGATTCCCAGAAAGAAAAGCAGGTGTTCAGAATAAACCATGTCTTTTGTATGAATAATTTAGATACACCAAGCCATTTTATTAGAGAATGGTGGGAACCCTCCTGAATCTAGGTTCCCATATGCCAGCCAAGAGCCAATGTTGCAAGCAGACTTTTCTAAGGAGAGCAGCCTCAGACTTGCTATGTTAACTCTTTTCTGCAGACCTGTACATGAGTCCTTAGATCTAGAGACTGGATCAAGTGCAAGAGGCACACATTTCTCATTGCTGCTCTTTTTGTGGTGTGACTGGCTAATGATGACCATTACCTAGATCCAGTATTTTATTAGGAATTGCAAAATAGTGATATTTTAATCCTATCATTTCCGTCTTCACTTAATAGCTGGGAAATTTCTATAAAATGAAATTTCCACTCATCTAGTGTTTGGTTATTCTTAGATGGTGTTTGTCCAGGAAATGCAGGACAGATTCTTCTTTCCCTTTGTTACCAGCTTTTAAAATAATGAGTTAGCTCCCTGGCATCCTTCAAGGTGATTATATAGTTTATTTATTTTTTTAAAGTCACTATCAACTCATAGATTTAATGTTTTCAATGTGTTTCAATCCATGAAGTTATTATCGATGCTCAAATTATCTGATCTTTGGCTGGTGGGAGCCTTTTCAAGTTGGCTTCTTAATCCTTTTGACACACCTGCATGGTCTTGGATAGATTTTCTTGATTTCTGGCATAAGATTTTCCAGGCTCGTTTTGACCATTTCTTCCCCAGGAACTGAAGTTAGCTCTTTGCCAGGGAGCCGTAGACCCTTAGTGGGAAATGGTCATAAGAGACCACAGTCTGGGAGCCAGGTGTTTTAATGATGGGTTTAGGAGGCTTCCCTGGATAGTGAGACAGATCAGATAATCTGTAACTATAGCCTTAAAAAACCAAAAACAAAACAAAACAAAAAACACAGAACAGTATAATGGCCCCTCATGTGCCATCTCCCAGTTTCAATCATTACCAGCTCATATGGCACAGAGCAAAGCAAAAATCCCAACATGTGACCTGAGGGAAGTCACTACTTTTCTAAGACTCAGTGTCCCTATCTGTAAAATGGGGAGAGTATTCTCTATCCTGCTTTCCATGTGGTGTGGATCAAGTAACACAGTGATGGGGCAGTTTTCATTATAGTTTTCAAAGTTACCTCTTGGCTTTATACACCAGGATATTAATCAATGCCCAAGGGGGAAACAAGTTGCTCATGTCATTTGTTGTCAGGTGCCATCATGTCAATTCCAACTCATAGCGACTCTATGTACAACAGAACAAAACAGTGCCTAGTCCTGTACCATTCTTAAAACTGTTGCTATGTTTGGGCCCATTGTTGCAGCCACTGTGTCAATCCATCTCCCTGAGGTTCTTCCTCTTTTTCACTGACCCTCTACTTTACCAAGGATGATGTCCTTCTTCAGGGACTGGTCCCTCCTGATCACATGTTCAAAGTACATAAGATGAAGTTTTCACCATCCTTATGTCTAAGGAGCATTTTAGCTGTACTTCCTTCAAGACAGATTTGTTTGTTCTTCTAGCAGTCCATGGTATAGTCACTATCCTTCACCAATACCATAATTCAAGGGCATCAATTCTTCTTTGGTCTTTCTTTTTCATTGTCCACCTTTCGCATCCATGTGAGGCAATTGAAAATATCATGGCTTGTATCAGGTGTACCTTAGTCCTAAAAGTGATCTTTGCTTTTCAACACTTTAAAGAGGTCTTGAATAGTTATTTAAAAAAAAAAAAAAAAGAACCAAACCCATTGCCCTCGAGTAGCTTCAACTCACAGCGACCCTATAGGACAGAGTAGAACTGCCCCATAGGGTTTCCAAGGAGCTGCTGGTGGATTCAAACTGCCGACCTTTTGGTTTGCAGCTGTAGCTCTTAACCACTGCACCACCAGGGCTCCAAAAAAGTCATTTAGTCATGTTTTTCTTGTTTTGGTTTTTATCTCTCTTTAAATCTAGAAAGGATTAGAAAAGGCACCTTATAAAATCATATTCAAGGAACCCTCGTGGCACAATGGTTTGGCACTCAGCTGCTAACTGAAAGGTTGGCAGTTTGAACCCATCAGCTACTCCATGGGAGAAAAGACCTGGCAATCTGCTCTAATAATGATTATAGCGTAGGTACCATTACTGAACATTTTGATAAAATATTCCATAGAAGAATCCTGATGAAAAGAGGGAAAATGTAGAACAGAATTTCAAATTCTCGTGGACTCCAGACTTCCTGGTGCCATGTAAGTTGCATGAGCCCCTGGAACTATTCCCCCGAGATAATCTTTAAACCTTAAACTAAAAATATCCCCTGAAGTCTTCTTAAAACCAAGTGTTTGTTTAGCTTAATTAGTAAAAAATGTCTGCCTTGAGCATTATGCTGTTTCAAGAGCTATCAATATGGGATCAAGTTGACAACAACAATTTGAAAGATTGGATAGGAACTGTTTTAGTCATGTAGTGCTGCTATAACAGAAATACCATAGGCGGATGGCTTTAACAAAGAGAAATTTATTCTCTCATAGTTTAGGAAGCTAGAAGTGGAAATTCAGGGCATCAGTTCCAGGGGAAGGCTTTCTCTCTGAGTCCGCTCTGGCGGAAGGTCCTTGTCATCAATCTTCCCCTGGTCTAGAAGCTTCTCAGCACAGGGACACCAGGTCCAGAGGATGCGCTCTGTTCCCGGCGCTTCTTTCTTGGTGGTATGAGGTCCCTCTCCTGTGTGCTTGCTTCTCTCTATCTCAAAAGAGATTGACTCAAAATACAACCTAATTCTGTAAATTGAGTCCTGCCTCATTGACATAAGCGCCCTAATCCTGTTTCATTAACATCATAGGGGTGAGGTTTTACAAAGGATAATCACATCAGATCACAAAATGGTAGATAACCACTTAATACTGGGAATCGTGGCCTAGCCAAGTTGATACACATTTTGGGGGGACACAGTTCAATCCTTAACAGGAAACTTAGAGGGCAGTGCATTTATGTTAATGGGGGAGGAACAACTCAGAAAAAGAGGATGAGAATGGTTGCACAACCTGAAGGATGTAATCAATGTCACTAAATGGCACATGTAGAAACTGTTGAAATAGTGTATGTTTTGCTGTGTTTAGATGCTGTGTATTCTCAACAACAACAAAAATAAAAAAATTACAGCCTAAGAAATCATATGGGCATTTCTACTCTGTCACACTGAGTCTCTATGAGTCAGAATTGACTCGTTGGCACACAACAAAAATTATATTCAAAATTAAATTAAATTTAAAGGAAGATAAACTGATTGGATATTTGATAATATTAAGGAATTATCAAATTACTATTATTTAGATGTGATAATAACATTGTGGTTTTTCTTGTTTTTTAATCATCCCTTTTTTTTAGAGATATATACTGAAATGGTCACAGATGGTCTGAGATTATTTTGATTCACAATAATCCATTGGAGGGGGGAGTAGATGGGTGGGCATAGATGAAAGAAGATGGGGCATGAGTTAAATGCTGAAGCTGGGTGATTGGTACATGAGGGTTCACTATGCCATCCTCTCTGCTTTTATAAATATTTAGTTTTCAGATTGAGGAGTGGGTAAGGAACCTGGTACAGTAGGAAAATGCTGGTAGGAAAGAAAAGATGAAAACAGGAAAGAGGTCAGCAAAGCCCAGACCAGTGTCCTTTGCTGAGGTAAGAGGGAACCTCCTTTGGGCAGCATGTGGCGCACTCCTAAGCTGACCTCCTCTCTCCGCAGTGCGCAGAACCATCGTCAAGATCCCCTCCACGCTGGAGGTCGACGTGGAGGATGTCACTGCCTCCTCCCAACATATCCACTTCATCCAGCCGCTGCTGCTGAGCGAGGTCCTGGCCCGGCGAGGCCCCTTCCCCCTGCCCATGGAGATCCTGGAAGTTCCAGAGGGGCCCCGCATCTTCCTCAGCCCATGGGCGGGCTGCTTGCGGCAAGGCCAGAGACTCTGGATCTACGGCCAGGCCTCACCACCCTGGAGGGTCCTGGCCTCAAGCAAGGGCCGGAAGATGCCCAGACACTTCATAATCTCCGGGGCCTACCAGGGCAAGCTGCGACGGCGGCCAAGGGAGTTCTCCACGGCCTATGACCTCCTGAGTGCTCTCAAGCCAGGCCAGCCACTTCGGGTGGTGGCCACGAAGGACTATGAGGGCGATGAGGAGGAGAACCCTGAGCTCACCTCCCTGGCTGTGGGTGACCGGCTGGAGGTGTTTGGGTCTGGCCAGGCCTGTGGAGCCCAAGGCAAGGACATAGATGTCCTGGTGTGTCAACGGCTGAGTGACCGGGCTGAGGAAGAAGAGTCTGAAGAGGACCAAGAAAGGATTCTGCTGCCTGTCAACTTCCCTGGTAGCTTTGTGGAGGAAATGAATGATGGCCGGCGCTACAGCCTGGCAGATCTGACTGACCAGTTCTCATTGCCCTGTGAGGTCAAGGTGGTGGCTAAGGACACCAGCTACCCGGCTGACCCTCTGGCTTCCTTCCTGGGCCTGCGGCTGGAGGAGAAAATCACAGAACCTTTCTTGGTGGTCAGCCTGGACTCTGAGCCCAGGATGTGCTTTGAGATCCCTCCTCGATGGCTGGATCTGACTGTCGTGGAAGCTGAGGAGCAGCCAGGCCAGCCAGCTGAGCCTCCTCCCTTAGCCGCAGTGGAGGAGCTGACAGAAGCCTTCTACTATCAACTTCGGAAGTTATCAGCCTGTGAGAGCCAACCTCCCCCACCCAGGCCCCCCAAAAGGCAGAGCCCCAGTGGGCAGAAGAGACAGAACATCAAGAAGGGGGGCATCAAGGTACCAAAATAACTGAGGTGGGCAGGGAGGAGGCTCACCTGTCAGGGAGAGCTGGGATCATTGCGAGTCCTGCCATTTCTTGTTTGGCATCACATCTCTCTTAGAATTGTATAGGACTTGGGCTTGGCAGCTTTTAAAGCACACTTTGCACCTATTATTTGATCCTGAAGTTGGTATGATTATCCATATTCTTACATTTCAGAAAATGAGGGCTCAAAGACGCTCTGACTAGCACAAGGTCACACAGCTAGTAAGTGGCAGAGCTTGAACTCGACATAAGCATTCCGACTTCGAGTTTATTGTGCCTTTCCTGTCTTTGCTACCCTTGCTGTCACTCATTAGCTCAAGTTGCGTCACTTTTACTTGAAGCTGTTTCAGCAGCTTCCATTTCTCCCCCACAGTGGTCAGTGTGGCACTCCCAAATCCTTCCCCTGGTCATGGATGGACCTCGATCCTATCTTCTGAAACCTTCAGAAGTGACTCACCACTGCCAGGGGGGTGGGGCAACCCCCTTAACATGGCAGCCAGAGTTCTTTTTAGTCTGACCACACTTCTACCTTCCTGGGATCTTCTTCCACCACCCACTTTCCACTCCAGGCTCCAGCCAAATGACTCAGGCATCCTCAGTATGCCAGGATTCCTGCCTCAGCATTTTGCACACACCATCCCTTTTGCCTGGAATGTTCTTCCTCCTTTTAGGCTCATGCGCAAGGCTCTGCTCAGATTTTCTCCTAGGCACAGTGATAACTGCCACTTTTCTGTTTTCACATTGCATATTATACAAAGCTTGGGAAGCACACAGATGACAGGAAAAAGAAAAACTCAGACTAATTTAAGCTCCAGTTTACTCACTCTGTAGCCTATATGAGTCCTTCCTTCTCTGAGCATCCCTTTCGTACCAATAAACCTGGGATAAAACCACGTAGCTCTCACAGTGCTGTTTTATTAGCTGCTATCTATCGAAAAAAAAAAAATTTTTTTTTTTTTTTTATCTATCGAGTGCTTACTCTGGGCCAGTGTCTTTGTTATTTAGTGCTGCTATAACAGAAATACCACAAGTGGATGGCTTTAACAAATTTATTCTCTCACAGTCTAGGAAGCTAGAAGTCCAAATTCAGGGTGCCAGATCCAGGGGAAGGCTTTCTCTCTGTGTCCACTCTTGGGGAGGGTCCTTGTCATCAATCTTCCCTGGTCAGGGAGCTTTTCTGCATAGGAATCCCAGGTCCAAATGACATGCTCTGCTCCCGGTGCTGCTTTTCTTGGTGGTATGAGGTCCCCATGTCTCTCTTCTTGCTTCTCTCTTTCATATCTCAAAAGAGATTGAATTTAAGATGCAATCTAATCTTACAGATTGAGTCTTGCCTGATTAACATAACTGCCGCTAATCCCACTTCATTAACATCGTAGAGGTAGGATTTACAACACATAGGAAAATCACATCAGATGATGAAATGGTGGACAATCGCACAATACTGGGAATCATGGCCTAGCCAAGTTGACACACATTTTTTTTGGGGGGGGGCGGACACAGTTCAGCTCGTAATAGCCAGGCACCTCACAGAATTGTCCCACCTAGCTCTCACAACATCCCTGATAGTCACTGATACTATCTGTATTTACAGTCGAGAAAACATGGCACAGAGAGGTTTGCCTGAGGTCACACAGCTAGCAAGTGGCAGGGCCAGGCTTTGACATCAGGCCTGACTGCACAGCCCGAGCTCTTAGCTATTCTGCTCTGCTGAGAAGGGGAGATGATCTATAGGAAAAGCGCTTTGCAAACTGTAACAAGCATATGGTCTGGGGATCTTAGGAAACTTATATTTAGTACTGTGTGGATGTGGCACAGAGGTTAAGTGCTCAGCTGCTAACCAAAAAAGCCAGTGCTTCGAATCCACTGGCTGCTGTGCAGGAGAAAGATGTGGTAGTCTGTTTCCATAAAGATTAAAAAGCCTTGGAAATCCTATGGGGCAGTTCTATTCTGTCCTATAGTGTTGCTATGAGTTAGAATTGACTCCTAGCAGGGTTTTTTGTTTTTGCTTTTTTGATATGTAGAGGGATAGAAGTAGAAGTTAAAAAGATGAATACCCAGAGCAGCCTCAGCCTCAGAGGGGCTCCTATCTACAAGAGAGTGGCAGTCATTTTCTGACAGGACAAAGAACAGACTGGGACCTTTAAAACACAGGCCTTGTCATAGTGCTGGAAGGAATACAGTACAAAGAACTGAAAGACCCCAGTCCCAGTTTTGGCTTCTGATGGAAGTGACTTTGGGCCCAGTTCCTGCTTTTTGCCCTTCAGCCAGTAACTTTTCCCCTCTGGGAATCAGTACTCCCTGCTGTTCATTGAGAGAGTGGGTTATGGATTGAATTGTGTCCCCCAAAAATATGTGTTGTAAATCCTAACTCTACACCTGTGGTTATAATCCTGTTTGGGCAAGTGTTGTCTTTGTTACGTTAATGAGGCAGGATTTGTGTAGGGTGTATCTTGAATCAATCTTTCTTTTTAATTGTGCATTAAGTGGAAGTTTACAGAGCAAATTAGATTCCCATTCAATACTTCGTATGTGAAGTGTTTCATGGCCTTGGTTTCATTCCCCACAATGTGTCAGCACTCTCTCCGTTTCCGTCCTGAGTTCCCTGTTTCCTTTCAACTTGATTTTCTACCCTTCCTACCTTCTCATCCCTGCTTTTGGGCAAATATTGCCCCTTTTGATCTCATATAATTGATTTTCTAAGGAGCGTGGTCTTCTCCAGTGTCGTTTATTTTATGGGCTTGTCTATTGTTTGGCTGGAAGGTGGTTTCCAGTTATGGCTTCAGTTCCATGTCAGAAGGGTGTCTTAGGGCCATAGTCTCAGGGGTTCCTCCAAACTCTGTCAGACCAGTAAGCCTGGTTTCTTTTGTAAACTTGACTTTTTGTTCTGCATTTTTCTCGTGTTCTGTCTGGGACTGTCTGTTGTGATCCCAGTCAGAGTGGTCAGTAGTGGTAGCTGGGTACCATCTAGTTCTTCTGGTCTCGGGGTCATGTAGACTGTGGTTCATGTGGTCCATTAGTCCTTTGGACTAATTGCTCCCTTAAGTCGTTGGTTTTTTTTGTTCTCCTTTGTTATGGACTGGAAGAGACCAAGAGTTGGATCTTAGATGGCTGCTTGCAAGCTTTTAAGACTCCAGACACTACTCACCAAAGTAGGATGCAGAACATTGTCTTTATGAACTACGTTGTGCTAACTGACGTAGATGTCCCCTGAGTCTATGCTCCTTTGCCTTCAAGCCTAGGAGGCTTCTTCAGCTGTGCCCCTTGTGTGCTCTATTGTCTATGTTAATACATGAGGAACACGTACAGTCATGTATGTAGAAATATCCACGGCCAAGCTTCTATCTGCAGGTAGGTGTGCTCCCTTACACTCTCCCATACCTCTTAGCATATGTATCTAACTATGTATCCATTTGTAAGTTATTGTTAATACTATTGTTGCAGGATTGTCAATGCTTACTGTACTTACCCTAGTTGCCCTTTGTTCTTGTGTTCCTCTCAGTGTCCTCTCTTGCCTTGGTCGTGTTGTGCTGGCTTCTTCTATATTGTGTATTGCCTTTCCCTTCACCAATATTAATGCGTGTCTTTTACCTATTTGGTAATTTTCCCTCCCTGCCTCTCCCATCCCTGGTAACCATCAAAGAATGTTTTTTTTTCTTTTTTTCTGTGTGCAGTAAACCTTTTATTGTCGATTGAGTCAATCTCTTTTGAGATATAAAAGATATACAAAAGCAGGCAGAATAGAGATGGGGGAAGAGAGATGCCAAGTCACCTGAAGACTGCCCAGGCACAGAGGCTCAGAAGAGACAAGGACCTTCCTCCAGAGTCAACAGAGAAAGGAAAGCTTCCCCTAGAGCCAGCACCCTGAATTTGGACTTTTAGCCTCCTGAACCGTAAGAAAATAAATTGCTATTTGTGAGAGCCACCCACTTGTGGTATTTCTGTCACAGCAGCACTAGATGACTAAGACAGAGTGGTATGATTTGCCCTCTAAAGTCTGGTGGAAAGAATACCGCTTTAGAGGTTACTGACACGGTGCTGGGCCCAAACTATGGCCCAGCTATGGATCCCCTGTGTGAAGTCTGAAAAAGCACTCCCTGAGCCTGTTTCCTTACATGTAAACTGGGAATTGAAACAGCTACTCAGAGGATCACTTGAGGATTAACTGAGAGATATGCATATAGATCTGGCACGTGGTAATTCAATAAAAGCTCTCTTCCTGCTGGGACCCCTTTCCGCTCTGGCGCTCTGTCCTGAGACTCTGTAACTGGTTTCCTGGAGTGTCTCTATTTTGCTTTTTTCCCCTTCAGAATAGAGTTGAAGGACATTGACCAAACCCCACATGGAGAATTCCAGGACACACTGTCTCCAGCCCCTAGACCTGTCCTCGTCTCTCGCCCTCATCCTTTTCTTCCCTGCCAAAGAACATTTCATGTACTTGTAGCAAAAACACCCACAGTCCTCAGAAACCCTATCCTGAAAAGGTAGTAATAGAGAGGGGAGGCAGAGGAAGTGACAGTTTAAGTAAATTTTACATTCATGGACTCTGCTCCCCTGTTGCTTGGGCCCCCGCTAATTCCTGTTCTTTTCTCCCACTTAGTCTACTCCAGTCTTAGGACTGGAGCAACACCCTCTCCTGCCCAAACCCAAGATGAAGACCTCCAAGGACAGCTCAAATGTGTACAGCATGTTTCTGGCCCACAAGAACCTCACCCCCACTAAGCCGGTCACACGGGATTCAGGTGAGTCCCCAACAGCCCTGCTCACCCTTGTCCTTGCTCCTCCCCTCCAGCTCCTCTGCTGCTTCCTTACCTCTGGCAGTGCTGCCCATACTCACAGGTACACCCTCCTGTGGTCCCAGTTTGATGGATAGGCCTATATGGGGTGGGCTAAGGCTGAAGGGTCCGGACTGTTCCTCCCCCCAGGGGCTGCAGAGCCCTGGCGAGGAAGGCGAGTTCAGCTCTCAACATACTACTCTCCCGCAGCATACAGGACTACCCGGGGATGAAGTGTTCAGTATGGAACAGTGGTTTTTAAAGCAGGGATCTGGAACACCTGCAAAACAATTACCTGTTGTGCTCATCAAATCATATAGATTCCTGGACCTTACCCTAGACCTACTGAATCAGAAATCTCTGTGCGTGGAGTCATGAACTATCAATGTTTCATTCACAACGAAAAGGTTGCTGTGTTCAGAGAGAACAAATTGTGATTCCTGGGCTAGCAAGGACCTTAGATAGCATCTAGACCAACCCATTCTCTATACAGATAAGGAAACTGTGCCCTAAAGAGGTAAGGAGCTTACCCAAGGCCAGAGATTCTCCTTGACTTGAACTGTTTTGCAGATAAGGAAGACCATGAATATGAAGAAATACGTGAACGCTTGCAGAAAACCATCTAGGTGCTAAAGGAACCATGCTTCCTATCAGGTGCTTCTCAGGAAGTCACAGAGACACCAGCCAGCTCTTACAAGACCTTGGAAATCAGACTGCAGACAGAGAATGGCTTTCCAGGGGATGATTTGAACCAGGATGGGCACTGCACCAGCTTTCCTTGGGTCCTAGGCTCCTAGCACTGAGGGCTGGCTCATCTGGGCCCAGCACCTAACATGACCCCCTCAGCCTTGGAGCTTTCATATCCAACTGGGTTCTACTCAGTCTCGAAACTACCGGTTAGTGCAGAGGAATTAAAGTGGCAGTCCACCTTGTGCTGACTGCCACCCAGTAAAGTGGGCTTGGTCCTGATCACACTGTATCATGAGTGCCTTTTTCTGTATCTGCTACCTTCCTCCCCCACCAAGGCTCTGAGCCCCTGAGAGGACAGGACTATGTCTTCTTCATTTCTCTATTCCTAGCACCTAGCACATGAGTTGTTAGGTGCCGTCAAGTTGGTTCTGACTCATAGTGACCCCATGTACAACAGAACAAAATACTGCCTGGTCCTGCGCCATCTTCACAACCGCTGATGTTTGAGCCCACTGTTGCAGCCACTGTGTCAATTCATCTTGTTGAAGGTCTTCCTCTTTTTCACTGACCCTCTACTTTACCAAGCATGGTGTAATTCTCCAGGGACTTGTCCCTCCTGATCACATGTCCAAAGTACGTGAGACAAAGTTTCACCATTTTGGCTTCTAAGGAGCATTCTGGCTGTACTTTTTTAAAATTGTAATTTAGGTGAAAGTTTACAGAGCAAATTAGTTTCTCATTAAACAATTAATACACAAATTGTTTTGTGACATTGATTGCCAACCCCATGATGTGTCAAGTCTCCCCTTCTCCACCCCGGGTTCCCTGTTTCTGTTTGTCCTGTTTTCCTGTCTCTTCCTGCCTTCTCATCTTTGCTTTCGGGCTGGTGTGCCCATTTAGTTTGGTTGTACTTTTTTGTACAGGTTTGTTTGTTCTTCTGGCAGTCCATGGTATATTCAATTATTGCTCACAACACGATAATTCAAATGAATCAATTCTTCGTCAGTCTTCCTTATTCATTGACCAGCTTTCGCATACACCAAGTGATTGAAAATACCGTGGCTTATGTCAGGCGCACCTTAGTCCTCAAAGTGACATCTTTGCTTTTTAACACTTGAAAGAGGTCTTTTACAGCAGATTTGCCCAATGCAATACGTCCTTTGATTTTTTGACTGCTGCTTCCATAGTCATTGACTGTGGATCTAAGAAAAATGAAATCCTTGACTTCAATATGTTCTCCATTTATCATGGTGTTGTGTATTGGTCCAGTTCTGAGGATTTTTGTTTTCTTTAAGGTGTAATCCATACTGAAGGCTGTAGTCTTTGATTTTCATCAGTAAGTGCTTCACGTTCTCTTTGCTTTCAGCAAGCAAGGTTGTGTTATCCGCATATTGCAGGTTGTCAGTGAGCCTTCTACCAATCCTGATGCCATTCTTCTTCATATAGCCCAGCTTCTTGGAATATTTGCCCATCATACAGATTGAATAAGTATGGTGAAAGGATACAACCCTGACACATACCTTTCCTGATTTGAAACCACACAGTATCCCCTTGTTCTGTTCACATGACTGCCTCTTGGTCTACATACAGTTTCCTCATGAGCACGATTAAGTGTTCTAAAATTCCTATTCTTTGAAATGTTATCCATAATTTGTTATGACCCACACAGTTGAATGCCCTTGGATAGTCATTAAAATACACGTAAACCATCTTTCTGATATTCTCTGCTTTCAACCAAGATCCATGTGACATCAGCAATGATATCCCTGGTTCCACGTCCTGTTTCGAATCCGGCTTGAATTTCTGGCAGTTCCCTGTCGATGTACTGCTGCAGCTGGTTTTGAATTATCTCCAGCAAAATTTTACTTGTCCGTGATTTTAATGATATTGTTAGATAATTTTGCATTCTGTTGGATCACTTTTCTTTGAAATGGGCACAAATGTGGTTCTCTTCCAGTTGGTTGGCCAGGTAGCGGTTGTACAAATTTCTTGGCATAGACGAGTGAGTGCCTCCAGTGGTGCATCCGAGCACACTGAGAGGCATGTGGAAAATGGGTGTTGCATGAATGTTGAACCTGGCTTCAAGTGCAGAATCTTAAGACCTTGCCCCCAAAATCTGGTGAAGTCAGGGGGAGCCATTTTAAAAAGAAGAATCTTATGGAGACCTGAGGCTGCCAAAAGCTGGCAGGTTTGATAGGTGACTCTAACGTATTGTCCAAGTTGTTGGTGACTACCCAAGATTATTTCATTCTAAAACTATTGAATAAAAATGACATGTGACTTTCTATATGAATGATAACAGGTAGTGTTTATTGTTCTGCCTGTGTGCCAAACCCTTTACAAACTACGTAAAGCTCAACTCTCCTAAGTAGAAATGGCCTGATTTTAAAGATTAGGAAAAGGCTGCAGCAGTTAAGAGTGAGGACTCTGAAAGCATGACCCTGGGTGAGAATCCCAGCTTGCCACCCACCAACTTTGACAATGAGCAAATTATTTTAACCTGAGCCAGTTTCTTCACATGTGAAATGAGAATAGTTACCTACCTCAAAGAATTAAGGATCAAAAGAAATAATTTTTGTAAAGCATTTAACACAATGTCTAGTACTCAATAAACATATTAACTATCATTATATCATATTATTGTTGACCGAGATCATGTAGTTGTGCCTGTCTCCAAAACCTATGCTCTTTCCACACTTCCACACTAGCCATGGAATTCATTTCAGTGTTCAAAATATATTGTTTCTAAACCATGGAGGCAGAGTACAGACTGGCTGGACAGCCACATCGACCTGTATAGTGCAGAGAAGAGAACATATATAAGGCTCTGCCCATACAAGAACTAACTTGGCTTCCAAGGTTAGTCTAAGCCTGCTCAGTGAGGCAAGACCATGGGCCTCATTTCTTGGAGGTGGTGGGATGTTGGTTTCTAGGGCTAAGCCAGTTATGGAACTAAGTGCCATGGTCAGCAGAGAGGACAGGAAACAGACAAAAAATGATCTCAAGGATCCATCTGAGGAGCCAAAGGAGGGTTCTCCTGGATTCTAGGCATTGTACCTGGGCGTCCTTCCTTTGCCTGCTAACATCTCTGGGCTGTCCAGACCCAGTGTACTTCCCAGGCCTCCATACCCCAGCATGGAGCACATCAGGTGACCACTGAACAAGCTACTCCAGGCTGTTGGGCCAGTTCCCAGTATCTGACACCTCATTCTTATCTGCCCACCAGTTCCCATGTCCTCCTCCAAAGAGATCAATTCAAACTGCACAAGAGGAGTGTGAGGAAGAGAGTAGTACTCTGGGAATGAGCAACAGGCAAGAAAATGAGAGAGAAACAAAGTCCTCCCTGGCACAGTCAGGCCAATATGTGCAATGTCAAGTTTTCACTTCCACCTTTGCATTTATTCTTAGCACACAATTGAGCAAGAGGAGTAGCAAAGCTACAAAAAGGGGAGGGAGAGAGGGCTACCAGTTCCTACCAAAAGGTGCCTTCTGGGTGGCCAACTGCTGTAGTAAGGAGAAAGGAAGCAGCATCATAGTAGGGAAAGCTGGGCTTAAAAGGAAAACACTTTGAAAACCCTAACTGTGAATGTTTTCTTGTCAGAGCAACAGGGTTGGCAGGGAATGAACACTCCGTAGACAACTCCCTCAGGTTGCTTTTGTCTCCTTTATCTCTGGAATGAATCCCTGGGTTGTGAGAAAGGTGTTATAATTAAGTTAGAGATTTCCACTGAGCAGCAGTCTCCAAAGGGAGAAGCACACACCCTTGGGGTACACAAAATGATACACTGGAGAGAATTACTAGCACATCCCTTCGTATTTATTCTTAATATTCTTTTTTTATTTCTATTTTTGAGTGTTTTCTAAAAATGTACCTGATATACTCACATAGTAACAGAAGTAAATAATTACTAAATAAATGAATATAAACTGGGGATGCAGGCTCAAACTTTATCAGTAAGAGCGTCGCAATTTTCCCCAACTGCATTTTTTTAAATTGTACTTTAGATGAAAGCTTACAGAACAAACTAGTTTCTGATTAAACAATTAGTACACATACTGTTTTGTGACATTGGTTGCCAACCCCAGAACATGTCAACATTCTCCCCTTCTCAACCTATTACCAGCTTTCCTATTTCCCTATTACCAGCTTCCCTGTCCCCTCCTGTCTTCTACTTCTTGCCTCTCGGCTAGTGCACCCATTTAGTCTCATTTTGTTTTATGTGCCTGTCTAATCTTTAAAGGGTGAACCTCAGGACTGACTTCAGTACTGAGTTAAAAGGGTGTCTGTCTGGGGGCCATACTCCCACGGTTTCTCCAGTCTCTGTCAGCCCAGTAAGTCTGGACTTTTGTGTGTGTGTGAGAATTTTGTTGTATGTTTTTCTCCAGCTTGGGTCCAATTGCATTTTCAAAACCAAATCTTTTACTCCACATCCGATACTAATTCTTATTATCCTTTCTCTACCTAAACCCAATAAAGTACTTATTTCCCAAGAAGCCTGTCTTAGTTACCTAGTGCTGCTTTAACAGACATACCACAAGTGGATGACTTTAACAAACAAATTTATTATCTCACAGTTTAAAAAAACCCAGTGCTGTCTAGGAGGCTGGAAATCCTAATTCAGGGTGCCAGCTCTATGGGAAGGCTTTCTCTGTTGGCTCTGGAGAAAGGTCCTTGTCTCTTTAGCTTCTGCTTCCTTGGAGATCTCCATGTGCCCTGGCATCTATCTTACCCCATCTCTGCTTGCTAGCTTGTGTTTAATCTCTTTTAGTATCTCAAAAGAAACGGACTCAAGATACACCCTACACTAATTCCGCCTCATCAACGTAACAGAGATAGCTCATTCCCAAATGGGATTATAAACACAGGCATAGAAATTAGGTTTCACAACACATATATTTGGGGGATACAACTGAATACATAACAGAGCCTCACTTCTCACCTGTATACCTAGAGAAGGATCCTCCTCAGAGCAGGCCAGACCCATTGCTAGACTATGACACAGGTGGTTTCACGCTGTTGTTCTTGCTCTTCCTAGCGTACTGAAGAATTTGTATTTCCTCAAACGGGCGAGGTGATGGCAGTGGTCTGAACAGAAGTCTTTTATTTTGATAGAATTATATGACTCAAAAACTGCTTACTTACCAATAAAACAAATGTTTAAAAAACAATTTCTTTAAAATTATTGTACTTTAGATGGTTTACAGAACAAGCTTCTCAAACAATTAGTACTCATATTGTTTTGCGACATTGGTTACCAACCCCATGCCAACACTCTCCACTAATCGACCTTGGGTTCCCTATTACCAGTTTTCCTGTCTCCTACTGGCTTCTAGTCCTTGTCCCTGGCCTGGTGTGCCCCCTTAGTCTTGTTTTATGAGCCTAATCTTTGACTGAAGGGTGAACCTCAGAAGTGACTTCTTTACTGAGCTAAAAGAGTGTCTGGGTGGCCATACTCTCGGGGTTTCTCCAGTCTGTCAGGCCAGTAAGTCCGGTCTCGTGTGTGTGTGTGTGGGTGTGTGTGTGTGTGTGTGTCTGTGTGTGTAAGAATTTTGTTCTACATCTTTCTCTGGCTCCTTCTGGGACCTTCTATTGTGATCTCTGTCAGAGCAGTTGATGGTGGTAGCCAGACACCATCTAGTTGTGCTGGACTCAGTCTGGTGTAGGCCATGGTAGTTGTGGTCCATTCGTTCTTTGGGCTAATCTTTCCCTTTTATCTTTGGTCTTCTTCATTCTTCCTTGCTCCAGACAGGGTGAGACTAGTAGAGAATCTTAGATGGCCGCTCACAAGCTTTTAAGACCCCAGATGCTACTCAACAAAGTAGAATGCAGAACACTTTCTTTATAAACTATGTTATGCCAGTTGAGCTAGATGTTCCCCAAGACCACAGTTCCCAGAGCCCTTAGCCCAGTAATCTGGTCCCTTGGGGTTTGAGTGTGTCTATGGAGCTTCCATGACCTCGCCTTGTACAAGTTGTGCTGGCTTCCCCAGTATTGTATACTGTTTTACCCCTCAGCAGCAACAAATGTTTATTGAATACCTAGTGGGTCGGCTCACTGCCCAAGGAGAGGAAACTAGTTCTAACTGAATTTTTCAATGTACTGTTCCTGTCTCAACAACATACCAAGAGAATACCGCACACCTGGCATCCCAGGTGATCATACATAACCAAAATGCAAGTCCCTCCTGCCTGACAGTGTATAAGCTCTATAAGGGATGAAGTTTCATTCCACTGTGGAAAGGCTTGGCCAGTTCTCCTGCCAGGGCTCAAAAACTACATGACAACTATTTTTTTTTTTTTTAATCCTGTTTTTAGCCACTGTTCTTTAAGAAAATAATCAAGAATGGATATACCTGCAAATAAACATATTGGATGACTGAGTTTTAAGTATTTCATAGCTCCTCAGATGGAAACTACTTTGCATGTACAGAAAATAAGTCAGTTAGAAACCAGGGGTGGGGCCGTGAGGGTAGAGCCTTCTTCACAGCTGCTGGTCAGTCTCATTTAGAAAAACAGTTAAAGCAGATATAGAATTCTTATTTGCATGTTATTTTATTAGCTTTGTCTCAGAACTAGTTCTTTCATTCTAGACCTCACTTAACCTTCTGGAGTTGTCAAAAACATCTTTGAACCAGTTTCCTCTCCCAAAAGAAATAGCTGATCAAGCTGGCCAAAAAAAGCGCCACAGGCCTTTGGAAAGTCTCATCTTGAAGTCAAATGGTAGATATTCAACTCAGTTACATGATCACATACTGCTAAGGATTCAAGGTTGAGGTCCATTTTATAATCCACTTATTAACGGCAACACTAGATACTTTAGAGACTATTTAAATCAATCTTCACAACAAGCCTATGAAGAAATAACATTGTTCTCTCTTAATAAATGGGGAAATGGAGGTTCTCAGAGCTGATGTAGCTCGTTGAAGATCCTAACTCAAAACGGGGACAGCCGGATTCAAAGCCAAGTCTTAGTATGCTACGCTGCCTCAGATGATAATTACACCAGCTTAGAAAGAAAAAAAAAAATATTTCCACAAGTTACTGCAGTAAGAACTGTTTTATTAAACATATGGATACACTTATCTAGTACAAAGCACAGTAATATTTCTTCCTTCCCCTCTTCTGCCCTGCTGGGCCGTCACTCCAGGACCTCACATCCATACAACATGCTTTTGGCAGCAGTCAGGACAAGAGGCCAAAGGAAAGTGCAATTCTGAAAGTAACTCCACGTGACCAAAGTGAGAAACAAAGAACAGGCAGAGGTTAGTAGGTGTCTCGGCTAGCTCTCTGACACTGGGCTCTAGTCCTGTTCATTTTCTCTCAACAAGAAACATTTTAGGAAGAGGAGCTCCCAAGCGAGCATTTATTTAGTAATACTGCCCAATTCTTTTGGTAGTATCCCTCTCCCAATTCCATCTATCCTGATGTTGAACTAGCTTATCTGTTGCCTTTCCAAGATTCCACCTTGGTTTACATCCCTGTCAACTGCCCATCCTCCCCTGAGGTTCAAAAAACAAAAATAAAAATAAACAGCAAGTTTCAAAAGGATGTTAGCTGAGACTTTTTATAGATGAAACCTACTTCCTAGAAGTCAAATGACCAAAAACATATGCATAGCTGCAGATTGTGAAAATAGATTCAGCTAGGAAATATCTTAGGTCCCCAAGTAGGTCTAGTTATTCTGCGTCTGTGGACTTAAAATGATCATCATCCACAGTAGAATAGATGTGTCCCTCGTTGCTAAGAAAATCCACGGCTTGCCTAGAAAAGAAAAAAGAAAACAATACAGGCACATTTTCCGATCAATGAAGAAAGAAAACCATCTTCTGGAAAAAGCTAAATTTGTAAGCTTCACTCACCTCTCCACTTTCTAACTTGGCTAAGAATTCACAGCCATTTTGTTCATCAAAGGCCCTCACAGGAAGAAATGCCAGTAAAACAGCAAAACTGAGATTATCCATGGAGACATGGCTACTGAGACTGCCTTGGATTCCTTGCCCCAAATTGTGTACAGGCAAGAATACACTGAGACCCTCATTTCAATACCAGCCTAAGCCAAGTGAAACAAGGATCTAAAGCTGCGATCCAGCTTGCACACAAATATGCTATAATAAATAGTTATCTTTAGGGTGGCAGGGCCAATATGGCGGAATAGCCAGATGCTTCCAGCGATCTCTCTTACAACACAGGCCCAAAAAATCAAGTGAAACGATTATATTTGTGACAAGCTAGGAGCCCTGAACATCAAAGGCAAAGTCAGAAAATAGACTGTGTGGCAGGGGGTGAGAGAGGCGGTTCAGAAGCAGAGAGAAGCTGCTGGACCTGAATCGTTGGGATCCCTTAGGCACCATTCCTGGGGTGTGGCTGTGGCAGGCCGGTAAGTAGGGTTCGGCCGCAGTTTCCTCAGGGAGAAGCAGCCAGCTGCGCAGCCTACTCACACCTCCAGAACCAGAGAAGGATGGCACTCTTGGCAAAAGCTAAGCACTTGTGTATATTTTACCATGCCCCCCACACCCAAACCGAGTTCAGTGGCCGTTGACTTCCCTGGGCCTGGGATAGGCCCATATGAGCACCCTGAGTCATGCTCTCAGCCTTGGAGAAGAAATAAGTTCACATAAGGGGGAAAAGATAATTTGCAAGCTCCACTAACCGGGAGAGCTCAGGACAGAAGCAGCTCCTGTCCAGGCATAAACGGTCCATGGACTTTGAATACCTTTCCCCCCTGCATGGACCTGTGTGGGCCTATTTCAGGAAAATGGGCCCTTGGTGGCAGGCTGCAACTGTTTAAGCTGTGCAGTGGAGAAGTGAGTGCTTGATATTTGACACCGCTTTGCCTATTATACAGGGTCCTCACCTACCCACATCAGGGGCCTAAGGACCGGTAGCTTTACCCACATCACCCAGCCACCTGCAACAGGGGTCCAAGGATAACTGGTACCTCCCAGTCCTTACAACCAAAAACACTGGGTGCCCATGGTCTGTCTGCAGAACCCACCCACCTATACACTCTAGGGAACAGGGATGCTCTTTCCTCAGAGACATTCGGGTGACAGTTCTCAGCCCCCTACCTTGTTCAGAGCATGACCCCCTGCTGCAATCAGATATCAGTACCTACATCAAACACATCTGCCCCTCTAAGACTGTACAACAGAGATTGTATCACACACTTGATGATCAGCTACCTGGACACCTCAGCTGAATCCACACAAGAAAGGTGAATGGACTCATAAGCTCATATACCTGATAACAGCTCTAGCCATCTGGTGACAGGACATCAGAGCTCCAAAGGCGAAAATAATCAAGCTAGCTCACTCAAGCAACCCATTTGGGCAAGTCAAAACAAAACAAAGCAAGAAACTAGGATACAGTAAGCAAACATAAAATAGACTAATATAACAACTTATAGATGGATCGGAGACAACAGTCAATATCAAACCACATAAAGAAACAGACCATGACCACTTCAACAAGCTCTCAAAACACAGAATCAAAGGATCTTCTGGATGAAGGTGCCTTCTTGGAATTACTGGATGCAGAATTAAAAAGATTAACATACAGAACTCTTCAAGGCATAAGGAAGGAGATCAGACAATATGCAGAACAAGCCAAGGAACACACAGACAGACCAGTTTAAGAAATTAAAAAGGTTATTCAAGAACATAAGGAAGAATTTAATAAGCTCCAAGAATCCATAGGGAGCAATCAGAAATTCAGAAGATTACCAATAAAACTACAGAATTAGACAACTCAATAGAAAGTCAGAGGAGCAGAATTGAGCAAGTGGAAGGCAGAATTGGTGAGCTTGAAGATAAAGCACTTGGCACCAACATATCTGGAAAAAAATCAGATAAAAGAATTAAAAAAAAAATGAAGAAACCTTAAGAATCATATGGGATTCTATCAAGAGAAATAACCTATGGAGTGACTGGAATACCAGAGCAGGAAGGGATAACAAAATATAGAGAGAATAGTTGAAGATTTGTTGGCAGAAAACTTCCCCAATATCGTGAAAGATGAGAAGATATCTATCCAAGACGCTCATCGAACTCCACATAAGGTAGATTTTAAAAGAAAGTCACCAAGACATATAATCAAACTTGCTAAAACCAAAGGTAAAGAGAGAATTTTAAGAGCAGCTAGGGAAAAACGAAAAGTCACCTACAAAGGAGAGTCAATAAGAATAAGCTTGGACTACTCGGCAGAAACCATGCAGGCAAGAAGGCAGTGGGATGACATATACATAAGCACTAAAGGAAAAAAACTGCCAGCTAAGAATCATATATCCAGCAAAACTGTCTCTCAAATATGAAAGTGAAATTAGGATATTTCCAGATAAACAGAAGTTTAGGGAATTCATAAAAACCCAACCAAAACTACAAGAAGTACTAAAAGGAGTTCTTTGGTTAGAAAACCAATAATATCAGGTTATCAACCCAAGACTAGAATACTGGACAGAGCAATCAGACGTTAACCCAGACAGGAAAGCCACAAAAATAAATCAAGATTAAAAAACACTCAAAACAGGGAAGCAGCAATGTCATTACGTAAAAGAAACCATTAATAAAGAGAAACTAAGAAATGCAGTCATAGATCTTCCATATGGAGAGGAAGACAAGGCAATATAAAGAAATAAAAGTTAGGTTTAAACTTAGAAATATAGGGGTAAATATTAAGGTAACCATAAAGGAGACTGACTATCCTACTCATCAAAATTAAATACAAGAAAAAAATACAGACTCAGTAGAAACAAAATCAACAACAATAAATAAGAGGAAAAAACAATACAAAAAGATAAACTACTCAGCACAAAAAATTAAGTGGGAAAAAGAAGCTGTCAACAACACACACAAAAAGACATCAAAATGACAGCACTAATCTCATACCTATCCATAATTACGCTGAATGTAAATGGACCAAAAGCACCGATAAAGAGACAGAGTGGCAGAATGGATAAAAAACATGATCCGTCTATATGCTGCCTACAAGAGACACATCTTAGACTTAGAGACACGAACTAGAACTCAAAGGATGGAAAAAAATATATCAAGCAAACAACAAGCAAAAAAGACCAGAAGTGGCAATATTAATTTCTGACAAAACAGACAATAGACGCAGGAGACTATGTTGGCATCTCCTGTCTAAAGGGAAGATGAGAGGGTAGGGGGGTCAGAAGTTGGCCAAATGGACACGAAAAGAGTGGAGGGAAGGAGTGTGCTGTCTCATTAGGTGGAGAGCAATTACGAGTATACAGCAAGGTGTTTATAAATTTTTGTATGAGAGTCTGACTTGATTTGTACTTTCACTTACAGAACAATTAAAAAAAAAAAAGTTGTCTTTAAAAGTTTTCCTCCAGCCCACACCCCCTACATCAATGCTGTAGCTCCCCAGAAGACACTGCATGAAGGAAAGGAAAGGTCTTTCCAAGAACAGTATGACAGCTTCAAATGCTTCAAGGTCCTCAGTGTCAGTAACACAATACCAACAGTAACAATTTATAGAGTACCTACTATGTGCCAGTGATTCTATACTCCATCATCACAGCATCTGAGACAGGAATTATTTACTTTACAGGACGGGAAACAGAATTAGACCTGAGCATTTCTTTACCATCTAGGCCTAGAATAGCAACTGACTTAGCGTAACAAATAACCATCACAAGGACCAAAATACTCAGTCTGTTTGATTAGCTCATTACATTGGAAATCAGGAGGCTGCTTGCCTAAAACAGGATCAGAACAAGGGTGTTGGAAGGTCTGAGTGTCTAAAGACTTTAGGTCCAGATGGCCCGATGCAACCATCTCCACAGTGGGGACAGTAATGCCAGTGGGACTGTATCATTTTAAGTCCATGAGCTAAAGACCTGACTCCTCCAAACTAAGTCCCAAAATCATACTCCCAGTACGTAATAGGTATTCAAATATTTATGAGTGCTGGGATGGGGAGCACCATCTTTGGCACTCCTGTTTCTATTTGTCCATGGAAAACCCAATTCCGTTCTATTAATAAGGTTGCAGTTAACAGATAGTTTTGTTTTTTGTAACTCGTTTCTCATCAGCAGGAAACTGGTGAGGTGAAAAGAGTACAATTCTGAAGTCTTAGGAAACCCTGGTGGCGTAGCGGTTAAGCGCTACGGCTGATAACCAAAAGGTCAGCAGTTTGAATCTGCCAGGCGCTTCTTGGAAACTCTACAGGGCAGTTCTACTCTGTCCTATAGGGTCGCTATGAGTTGGAATTGACTCGACGACAGTGGGTTTAGCTTATAAAAATCAAATACTCACTTGATTGAGACTGCACTCATGTACTGGAGCTGAGTCTTGAGATCATCAAAGTTCAATCCTTCAGGTCTTGGGCAAGCTTTGATCAAATTTAGCACCTGAAGAGTCAAATAAGACAAAAATTCTAGCAACAAGGCATGAACCAGCTTCCCTTTACAAAAAAGGCTGCAGGAAAGAAACTGAGGTAGGTACTCAGACATCCTTAGAATCATTAAGGGAACACTGAAATTTAGGACTGTTTGTGTTTCACATTTCTGAAGCCATTTAGGTGGAATTTACCTGGTTTTGGGCCACGGTGAGGCCATTTACAGGAATGAAGCTATTTGCACCAAAGTTCCCTGCTTCACCCATTCCTGGATTGCTGATAGGTGCTCTCCCTACTGAAGGCTGTTAAAAAATAAGTTCACAGCATTAGAAAATTCACCAATTAAACAGTCTTTACTATTTCAAACAGCTTATTAATAAACAGTTAATAAAAAAACAATTTAAGCAACGTTTTCCCAGTAACAATTTCCTGCGTTAGAAGGGACATCTGTTATCTAACGAGCATTTCATAGGAAGGTAAAATAACTCTTATGAAGCACATAATACCAAGGACAGAGAAAAGTGCCTCTAGGCTTCTTGCTTTCTTTGTGATGTGGTAGAGAAACCAGAGGAAAAATGGAATGGAGATGAAAATTACCTGGAGATCTGCTACAATGATTTCCTTGGGGCTCAATCACTCACACATTTATTGAGTGCCAGCTAGGCACAAAGCATTACAGGAGAGAAGACAGCCTCCTATATAGTCTCTATCTAGTATAAAAGCAAATAGTCTAGAATCACAATTTTTATTTCTTTTCTCTTTAATCACTACTTAGTCTACTACTATTTAGATTCTCCTCAAATATACCTCTGAAACTGTTCTCAACAATGTTACCAAGGATTTTCAATCTACATCATATCCAACAGTTTCTGTCACTCCGCATACTAACTGGCCTCTCAGAAGCTGACACTGCTGACCACTCTTCTTCTTTTTTTAAATTCTTTTTTCTTTTTTGGTGGTAATGTACACAACCAGACATACATCCACTCGTAACTGCTACATGAACAATTCAATAACATTGGTTACATACCTCACGCTATGTCACCATGCATTCTATCTCTACCCATATTGTTTCATCACCATTAATTTTGGCTCTCTGACCCTTAAAGTTCTCATCTGTGCTTTAGATAAACTGTTGTCAGTTTACACTCATTAAAAAAAAAAAAACCAAATCCATCGCACTCTAGTTGATTCTGACTCATAGCGATGCTACAGGACAGAGTAGAACTGCCTCAGAGTTTCCAAGGAGTGGCTGGTGGATTCAAACTGCTGACCTTTTGGTTAGCTCTTAACCACACTTATACAGGTATTTCTTTATATTAGTGCTATGCTTGAAGCAAACATTCTTTATTAATTGGGCTAAACTGTTGTTTAGTTTAACAATGGATTGATGGGATAGTTTTGGTTCAAGGTTTAAAGATTATTTCTGGGCATTAGACTCAGGGCTCCCCCAGTCTCAATTAAGTCTGGTTCCCGTATGAGTTTCCTCCTTTTGATAAGAATCTACTGACTGGCTGTATATACTCTTCTAGCTCTCCACGTACCTCTCAAACTATACTCAGTCTCTCTCATCAGCCTCTTCTGTCCCCCCAAAGGCTGATAGTTCCCCTAAAATTTCATCCCAGACCTCCTTCTAGACCACAGATCTTTATTCTCATCTATCTACTAGATATCTTCACCTGGGTATCTCACAGACGCTTCAAAATAAGATGCATCGCTTTCCTTACCAAACCTGATTGCCTTGTTATATTCCATTTCAATTTGTAAACCTAAACCCGATTCTGCAGACCTCAGTCATCTGGGAGTCTCCACTTCCTCATCTTCTACCATCTGTCACCATAGCCTATTAATACAATCTTCAGTGTAGCCAGTTGATCCTTACCACCTTTGGTCTCCTACTGGTAACTCAGCCTCTAGTCTCTCCTACTCCACTCAACCCCCCACACTGCTACCAACTAATAACCCCCTCTGATCATGACACTCTGCTTAAAGCTTTCAGTGGCTCTCTCTACCGTGGTAAAAAAAAAAAAGAACTCCTAGACACAGTATTCAAGACCCATCATCACAACTAGATTTCCAAATCTATGTTTTATTCTTGACCACTCTTTTTTAACACACTTTACTTCTCAGTTGCACTGAACTTCTTGCCATCCTCAAACATGCCTCTGACCTGAACATGTTGTTGCCTGTATGGTAGGCTCCTCCCCTTCTCTCTCTGGCAACCACTCTTCTCATCCTTCAAAGCCCAACTTAATTGTCCCAGTGTTTGTAAAGCCTTCTGCAACATCTCCAAGTCAACTTAGTCATGGTCTTCCTTCTCAGCTCTCACAGCATTTGGCCCACATCCTATCATAGCACCCATCACGTTATTTGCCCTTCAAGTCCTTTTATCTTGGCACAGTGCCTGGTAGACAGTACATGCCGAGTCAGCGTTTACTCTATTGAACTGAGTAAGAACGACAGAGGATCAAATATGTCCAGTGCCCTGTGGTAGAACATGAGGACAAATGCCATCCAGTCAGGTATAATTCAGTTATTCATTCAACAAATGTTCATTAAATGCCTACTGCTTGAAAGAAGGAACAAAACAAAAATTATGGTTCTTTGTTTTCAGGATAGAAGCCTTCAGACTGCCTGCTGATGAAACAGGAGTCTTACTTTTAATGACCCAGTAATACTGAGCTGAATGCTGTTTTTCACAGAATATCTTTGCTGAAATGACCTTACTCCGTTTCAGGTTAGATAACCAAGCTGAGAGCTGAGTGAACAGTGGACATGTAAGGCCGGAACTCAGATCTGGGCTACAGATAGAACTTGGGGGAGTCATCAGTGTGTAGTGTTGCGTGCCCCAACTCATGTATCTTTTAAGACTTGGTTTAGGCATCACCTTCTCCAGGGGGCCTTTCTTGTGATAAGGCAAAGATAGAAAATACATACCTGTGCTTCCCAATAACACTGCTTAAGTGATCTGAACCCCCTTCACTTAATGAAAGTTCTTTAAGCAAAGAAAGGATTGCCTTGTTTACTCAATATAATTGTCTATGCTCAGTTTCTACTTTCTAGCCTCCCATTCTCACTTTAAAACCATTTTTTATCATGTAATATTTGATACATATATATGTTGTGAAATACAGTAATAAAAGAAATACCCTAAACTTTCCACATAATCCTATTCTCTTTAACCCACTTTTCCCGCCACCCTGGGGAAAGCTCTCTTTTGAAGATCAAGACCTCCACATTTCCAAACCCAACAACAGACTTCTCTGTATCTTACTTAACTTCTAGGCAGCACTCAACAATCAATCTCCACCCGCTCCTTCTTGAAATATTCTTTTCTTACTTTCTACTGAATCACATTTCCTGGTTTTCCTCCTGTCTACCTGGCAACTTCTTAGACTTTCACTGGATCCTATTCTGCTCCCGGATTTCTAAAGGTTAGTGTGTCCCAGAGCTCAGTCCTCTTACCTTTAATTCCCAGTTATCTCATCCAAGGCTTTAAATATCAGTCGGAATTGACTTGACAGCACACAACACCACACACTGATGCCTCCCCAAAGTTCTATCTCTAGCCCTGATCTGCGTTCCAGCCTTATATATCCACTGTCCACTTGTCTCAGCTTGGGTATCTAACTGACATACTATACTTCGTAAGTCTAATACAGAACTCTTGGTTTTACCCTCCAAACCTGCTCCTTCACCTAGCTGCTCAAGCCTCAAACCTAGAGGGTCATTCTTGAACAGTCCCTTTTCTTTTCTATTTTTTGTTGTTGTTCAGAATATACACGGAACATAACACCAATTCAACTACTTCCACCTGTACAATTCAGTGACACTGATTACATTCTTAAGCTACGCAACCACTCTCACTCTCCTTTTCCAAAGTGTTCTTCCCCCACAACCCTCCCTTTTCTTTATACCTTCTATTTATTCCACCAATAGGTCCTGCCAGCTCTACCTTTGAAACATATTGGAATTTAACCACTTCCTACCCCAGCTGCTGCTACTTTTCACCTAAATTACTTCAGATGTCCCATAGTCTGTTCTCTATAAAGCAGCCAGTGATCTTCTCAAAAGGTAAATCAGACCACATTACTCCCTGGTCAGAACCTTCCAGGGGCTTACTACCAATAAGAATGAAGTTCAAACTCAACCACGGCCTATAAAGCCCTACATGACCTGGTGCTGTTTCCTCACCACTTCTTCTACCATTTGATCACTCACTTCACTCCAGGCACCCTGGCCTTCTCGCTGGCCTCAGATGTATCACGCTTGCTCTAGCCCATGACTTCTGCACGTTCTTTTCCCTCTGCTTGGAATGCTCGTCACCCAAGTATCTGCACTATTTGTTCCCTCATCTTATTCATGTTCTTGTTCAGATGTCTCCTCCTCAGACAGCACTATCCTGACCCCTCTCTAAAATTGTACCTTCCCTCCTCTCCCTCACTCTCTTCCCCTGCTCTGCTTTATCTCAGAGCACCTATACCTACCTAAAAGTATTTATTTGTTTTCTTGATTATCACCCATTTCTCTTCGAGAATGTAAGTGTAAGGCAGAGACTTTATCTTGTTCACTGCTGTATTCCAAGGGCCTAGAATACTGATTGATATATATAGGCTCAGTAAATATTGTTCAAACGAAGGAATGAATAAGTTAATTTATCTCTGTACTTTCCAGTGCTTAACAAAGCACTTGGCATAGAGTAGGATGGTAGAACATTCTTAATGGCTCATCAATCTCCAGTCTCTCCTGCTGTACCCAATCCTTCAATCTGCCACCAGAACTATCTGAAGACTTTCTAACACTAGAATCAACAAACTCTTTGCGTGGTGCTAGATGAACCTGCTGGGCTGAATTCACAGACCAGAAAATAATGCTATGGAGTAATTTCAGTATGAACCAAGAAATACAATTTCAGAGATAAAATTATGGTGCACAACTTTTCATCAAGCAGCAAAACTTCCTAGTTGGGGTTTTTTCTGAATATGATCTGAAATCCCGTAGCTAAGAGCTCACACTATCATTATGTATCCATATCTGAAGGCTGTGTTAGGCCCTAGATGTCTCAGCCAGTGGGGTCATTTAAAGGAACAGCAATTCTGACAGAAACATGAGTGCTTCATCTGAAATGAAATAAAATAGCGAGCCCATGAAGAAAATGTTTTGACGACTGACTGATACCTTTTGACTCAATCTTCAAAGTGTCAAGGAAATCAAAGCTAGAGCACAAAAGCAGTCTATGTTCTTCTAGAGAAGAGAGAAAAGTCCTACCGTGAAGGCACTCACCTGGTTGTTAGACTTGCTGAGCATCATGTGTGCATTGACTACTTCCAGGATATGTGCGGTGAACTCATTCATATCCTCCAGGGGCATGATTTTAAAGGCTACCAGGCTTTTTTTGTTCTATTAAAATAAAAGAGAAAGACATGAATAAAAGACAAGCACATTCAAGTCAATTTCATGTCAAAAGATGTGGTTCTTTTCTGGTAATGATATTTTGCCAAGGTGGAAAAAAATGTGTGTTATATAGTAATTTTAACTCAGGGTCAATCCAAATACAGTTAATCATGGGGGATCAAACAAACAAAACCAGCTCAGAGATGTTCAACGACTTGTTCAGGGTTACACTACCAAGCAGTCTTGTCTCCTGACTTCAAATTCAGTGTTTTCCTTTCTACACCTAATGAACTCACAGCTGGAAACTGCAGGCGAAGATCCTGTTTTTTTCCTACCTATCTGTATTACATTAAGCTGAAAAACAGTTATTTTCTTCTTAAAAATGATGAAAAAACTTCAATATCCTCCCATTAAACATGGACAGACTAAGTCTTAAGTATCCTAAACTCAGACGTAAACCCAGGAAATGCTTGACCCAAAAATATTTTAACTGTCGCTTTATTCTGACTTTACCTGAAAAGATCTCAGGTGGCCAGCCACTTTCACATATGTTTCTGGAGGAACCACAGTGTTTTCACCACTTGGATCCTAACAGACAAAAATACAATCATATCACAAAGTTTTCAGCAACGTTGGTAAAAGCCTCTTTAAAATTTCTAAATTATGAACAGAATGTTATAAACTAGAAGAACTAATATGGCACCAACTACCTAGTCTGCTTTGCCTTTTTGGATTTTACTGTTTTGTAAAATCGGGAATTATAACAAAAATATTTCTAAAGGTAATTTTCAATTCCAAAATTCTACTTTATGCACATCATACAAAAAAAAAAAAAAACTCCTCCAGTGCTTTCAGGCACATAATCTTTCTTGTGGAAATATTTATTGGCACAATTCTACTTTTGGGAACTTAATGAAATTATTAAAAGAATGTGCATTAAGATTTAACTGTAGTATTTATCGTAGTTTACATCACTAAAAAACTTAAACTAACCTAAATATCTAACAATAGGCACACATTCATATAATGGGATATTACATAACTATTAAAAATGATATTGTAGAATCCTATTTATAGTCTAAGAAGACCAGCCATGAAGAAAGAAAGTTGACTGCAAAACTGTACATACAGTGTGATCCCATGTGGGGTAAAATACACACCAAAATGTTAACAGAGAAAATTACAAATGATTTTAATATTTCTGTAGAATATGCAGATATTATTTATAAGGAAAAATATTAGCTGATTTTTAAAGTTCTTTTCTATTATAAAATACACGATTAAAAAAAAAAACTGGAAAATGGTATAATAACTAGTCTCCATTCACCTGGAGCAACAAAGAAAGGCGAGTCAGGAGTAGGAGAAGGAAATGGAAAGTGTGGCTAATTGCTCTATGAACAACTGCCTCCTTTGCCACGAGACCAGAAGAACTGGATGGTGCCCAGCTATCATTACTGAACATTTTGAACAAGGATTCTACAGAAAAATTCTGATCAAAAGGGGAAAAATGCAGAACAGAACTGCAAATTTTCATGGAATCCAGACATTCTGGAGCCATGGAGGCCGGACGAACCCCTGAAACTATTGCTCTGAGATAATCTTTAAACCTTAAAGCAAAAAATCCCCTGAAGTCTTCTTTAAACATGATAAAAAAAAAGAGAAAAATTTTAAGTAAAGAATGTCTGCCTTGAGCACTGTGCTGTTTTAATGGGATCAAATTCACAACAGCAACTTGAAATATTAGACAGGAAACTTAGGGGGCAGTGAGTTTATGTCAATGAGAGTTGAACAGCTCAGAAAAGCAGAGTAGGAATGGTTGCACAACTTGAAGAACGTAATCAATGTCACTGAATTGTTAAACTGACATATGTTCTGCTGTATATATTTTCAACAATAACAAAAAACTAGAAAATAAAGTATACGTATTTAAAAATAAAAAATATTCCTATCACCTGGAGATAATCAACATATTTTTTTTGCATTTCACTATATCTATTATTTATACAGCTGGCTTTATACCACAGACAAAACTCTGTAATCCCACTCAGAACATCTTAAAACCACTTGGGAAAAGTAAAAGTGGATCTCTGTTTTCTTCCTTTTACCAAAATATATTTTAAATGGATCAAAGATTTAATTGTTTAAAAAAAAGAAACCATATATAATAGAAAATATGAACAATTAAAAAAATAATTTGAGATTACAGAAAACTTTTCAAAGTCAGAAGACAAAAACTAAAGAAACTTTGCATAATTATTATGAAAGGTTAATATTTTTCAAGCTCTTATAAACAAAAATAAATAGAGTCCGAGGGCCAGGTAAGGGAGGTAAAATCAAAGAACTTAAAAGAGAGAATTTACAAAAATCACAATGAACACTGTTGCTGTTGTCAGACGCCCTCAAGTCAGTTCTGACATAGAGAGACCCTCCAGGACAGAGTAGAACTGCCCCATAGAGTTTCTAAGGAGCATCTGGTGGATTTGAACTGCCAACCTTTTGGTTAGCAGCTGAGCTCTTAACCACTACACTACCGGGGCTCCCAATGAACATTAAACATACTTAAAAAAAAAGGAAAAAAATCAATGAACATTAAAAATACTAAAAAAAATTCAATCTCGCTAAAACCAAAGAAATACAAATAAAAAATGAGAAATTCTCATTGACAAGACTGGATTTTTTTCAAACTATCATATTTGCAAAAATTTAGAAGATTCACAGAATCCACTGTTAGGGTATGGGGAACTGAACACTCTCATGTATTGTTTAAATGCAAATTGATACTTTCATGAAAGACAGGAAAAAAAGTAAAAGTATAAATGTTAAAAAAGCAAAACTTAATGTTTCCCTCCAGAAAACCTACTTTTAGGAATTCAACTTAAGGAGAACCACCCAAACTCACGAAAAGACGCATACAAAAAGATACTCATCAGGGCAACATCTATAATAGCAAATAATTGGAAACAAACCAAGTGCTCCCTGATTGAGTCTACTCTTAAGGGATAATGTATCCCTACAATGGAATAGGCAGTCACTAAAAATGATGACACAAATCTGTATTTATTAAGAAATCAGTTTCACAACAGTTTTCAGTGAAAAGAGCAGGTTATAGGGCAGCTGCATATTGTATTATCCCTTTCACATGAAACTGTATACATACACCTGAATTTATAGATATGCAGGGAGAGATGTCTCAAAGGTATTTACCAAAATGGACTGTAACAGTAGTCATTTCTGCAAGGTGGAATTTCAGGGAATTTTTAAATTAACAAAATTATACAAGTAAGCATGGGGCATTTTATATGAGCATGTGGTATTAGGCAACTGTAGTATCTATCTCCCCACTTAATGGCAGGGACTATCTTTTTACTCTTTGTATTCCTGGAATCAAGCACTGTCTGGTTCAGAATAGGTATGCCAGTAGTATCTGCTGAATGAATTAACTTCTATTTTTCTGAGGGGAAGCAGCTACCAAGTTAATTCTCCACAGCTTTCTTGTGCTGAAGTAAAAATAACAAAGTTTTTCTTTATTAACCGAACTTTCTGTAATGAACATATTTTTAAAACAAGAATAAAAAAAAAAACAAGGTGCCTTCTGCCCAATTAAAAAAAAAAAGGCACAGTCTTTCAGTGTATTTTTTTCTACATGTATATACTCATATACATGCTGCTCTGAAAATATGGGATCATACCATGCATACTATCTCGTAGCATGCTTTTCCCCTCCAAGAATTTATGGTAAACACTGCTCTGTGACAATACATACATTTCCACATCATTTGATGTATTTTATAAAGATAACATGATTTACTTAATAATCCCCATTGCTAGCATTCTAAGATTGCTTCAGATTTTATTATTATAAACAATGCTACAAATCAACATTTTTATAGTTGACTTTTACACATTTTAGATTATTTCCTTAATGTAAACCCCTAGGAGTGGCAACATCTTTATGACTGACGATTTCGATACAGGCTGATTTCTGAGACAGGTTATACCAATGGGTAGGACGGTACCCACTTTCCTAGAAAATAACAACAAATCATTCAACAAATATTTATTAAGTGTCTACCAAATGCCAGGCACTATTCTAGCTGCTGCTCTCACCAGAGCTAGACATTGTCATTCTTTTTTCCTGTACCCATTTAGTAAGATAAAAACGGTGTCTTGATGTTTATTAAACCTGCTTCTGTTAACTAGTATGCTGATGAACATTCTTGTTGCTGCTATTTGCCCTTTGTCTCTTATGAATTATTTGTGCATCTTCTTTGCCCATTTTTCTAAGGTGCAGCTACATTTGTTTGTAAGAGCTTTTACTAATGAAAATTTAAAAATGTTTGTAATACGTTACACATATTTTTCCCATTCATCTAAACAATATTAACTCAGGTTAAAAGCACTGTTCCTGATGGTGGGGATACAGTGGTGAACAGGATGAAATGCCTGGTCTCATGTAGTTTACATTCTAGTGTCTCTTGTCACTTGCTTTTTAACTTTGTTTTTAGTATTTGGGAAGTTTAGAAGTTTAAAACTTTTATGTAATCCAATCTATTAACCTTTTATTTTAGGGTTCTCTTTAGGATGTCTTGCTTATGTATTATTCTTAAAACAAGAACAACTTAAAAAGTTAGACTATATAAAAGTTCAGCATCTTTGAAGTCCCAAAGTAACCCAGCCCTGATTCAAAAACAACCACTTACATCTGTGTCAACCCACTGGCGAACATCCATGGGTGCAGCTGTCATGTCATCTATTTTGTAAACAATGTTGGTTGGTGCCTTTTCTGCATGTCTAATTATCCCCACGATAGTGACCTAGGTCAGAAGAAAAAAGGTTGGTTTTCCTGGGAATCAAAGCAAAACTTGTATTTATTATTTATTTTTTATTGTACTTTAGATGAAGGTTTACAGAACAAACTGGTTTCTCATTGAAAAGTTAGTACATAATTAGATAGTAGAAAAGAACTATTTTAGGTGAAAGGAAAGACAACACACAATACAGGAAAGGTCAACACAACTGGACTAAACCAAAAGCAAAGATGTTTCCTGAATAAAACCGAATGATTCGAGGCCAGACTAGCAGGGATGGGGGTCTGGGGACCATGGTTTCAGGGGACATCTAGATCAACTGGCATAAGAAAACATTCTTCACCCCACTTTGGAGAGTGGCATCTGGGGTCTTAAACGCTAGCAAGTAGCCATCTAAGATGCATCAATTGGTCTCAACCTACCTGAAGCAAAGGAGAATGAAGAACATCAAAGACACAACGTAATTATGAGCCCAAGAGACAGAAAAGGCCATATAAATCAGAGACTACATCAGCCTGAGACTAGAACTAGGCGGTGCCCGGCTACAATCCGTGACTGCCCTGACAGGGAACACAGCAGAGAATCCCTGGTGGAGCAGGAGAACAGTGGGATGCAGATCTCAAATTCTTGTAAAAAGACCAGACTTAATGGTCTGACTGAGACTATAGGGACCCTAGAGGTCACAGTCCCCGGACTTTCTATTAGCCCAAAACTGGAACCATTCCTGAAGCCAACTTTTCAAACAGGGATTGGACTGGACGATAAGACAGAAAATAATATTTGTAAGGAGCGAGGTTCTTGGCTCAAGTGGAAACATGAGGCTATGTGGGCAGCTCCTGTCTGGAAGTGAGAAGGCAGAGGGGGACAAGAGCTGGCTGAATGGAGACGGGGAATAGAGGGTGGAGAGGAGGAGTGTGCTGTCTCATTAGGGGCAGAGCAGCTAGGAGCACACAGCTGGTGTATGTAAGTTTTTGTACGAGAGTCTGCCTTGATTTGTAAAGCACTTAAGGCACAATAAAAAATTAATTAAATTAAATAAAATAGAACACATTATTTTACAACATTGGTTAACAACCCCATGACGTCAACACTTTCCATTTTCAAACTTGGGTTCCCTATTACCTGCTCTCCTGTCTCCTCCTGCCTTCTAGTCCTTGCCCCAGAGCTGTGCCCCTTTAATCTTAGTTTGTTTTATGGGTCTGTCCCATCTTTGGCTGAAGGGTAAACCTTAGGAGTGACTTCATTCCTGAGTTGAAAGGGTGTCCGGGATCCATACTCTTGGGGTTTCTCCAGTCTCTGTCAGGCCAGCAAGTCAGGTCTATCTTTTTGAGTTAGTATTTTGTTCTACGTTTTTCTCCAGCTCTGTCTGGGACCCTCTACTGTGATCCCTATCAGAACAGTCAGTGGTGGTAGCCGGGAACCATCTAGTTGTTCTAGACTCAGTTGGGTGGCGGCCGTGGTAGATGTGGTCTGTTAGTCCTCTGGACTAATCTTTCCTTTGTATCTTTAGTTCTTCATTTTTCCTTGCTCCCGAAGGGGTGAGAGTTTTCTTCATTTTTCCTTGCTCCCGAAGGGTTGAGACCAGTGGAGTATCCTAGAGGGTCGCTCACAGGCTTTTAAGATCCCAGACGCTACTCACCAAAGTAGAACGTAGAACATTTTCTTTATAAACTGTGTTATGCCAGTTGAGCTAGATGTTCCGCAAGACCATGGTTCCCATAGCCCTTAGCCCAGAAATTTAGTCCCTCAGGGAGTTTGGATATGTCCATGGAGCTTCCATGACCTTGCCTTGCACAAGTTGTCAGACTTACATATTTTTTAAAACTTACATAAAAAATAAGTCTTACTACATTCTTCACATGATTAAATGACTCTTCCACAAATTCTTTTACATACCTGTGAAATCTCAACATTGCCAATTTTGAACACTTCATCAACCAGAGTGGCAGAAAGCAGCTGGGATATGGTACAGGGTACAATGTGCTGGGCTCGGGCTCTCTAAAAAGAAAAAGTATGCATAAATTCAATTAAGAAAAGAATAACTACCACTCATTTAACACCTGCTATTTTTATTTTTATGGTATTAAGGGAGCCTTGACGGCACAGTGGTTAAGAGCTAACCAAAACACTGGCAGTTTATATCCACCAGCCGCTCCTTAGAAACCCCATGGGGCAGTTCTACTTTGTCCTATAGGGTCCCTACGAGTCAGAACTGACTTGATGACAACAAGTTTTTTAGCTTTATGGTGTTAAGGAAGGAGCTCTGGTGGCACAGTGGTTAAAGCACTTGGCTACTGAGAAGTTGACAGCTGGAACCCGCCAGCCACTCCACGGGAGAAATATGTGGCAGTCTGCTTCCCTAAAGATTTACAGCCTTGGAAACTCTGTGGACAGTTCTAGTCTGTCCTTTAGGGTCGCTATGAGTCAGAATTGACTTGAAGGCAGTGGGTTTGGTTTTGGTGGGTTATAGTCGGAATTGACTCGATGGCACTAGGTGGGTTTAGTGTTAAGGAGCCCTGGTGGTACAATGGTTAAGCACTCAGCTAACCAAAAGGTCAGGGGTTTGAACCCACCAGCCGCTCTGCAGAAGATGGGGCAGTCTGGTTCCGTAAAGATTTACAGCTTTAGAAACCTTTTAAGGCAGTTCTACTCTGTCCTATACGGTCACCGTGAGTCAGAATCAAATCAATGGCAACAGGTACATGCCAAGCACTTTACATGTATATAACATCAAAGCTTCAAAACGAAGCTCATTAACCCTGCTCTACAGAGATGGAAACCAAGGTCATATAGCTAATATATACCAGAATAAGAATTCATATTAAGTTTGTCTGAATCTCAAGCTCCTCGTGAATGGGTAAGTTCATGTTGCACTGGGAATTCACCACAATGAGGCAGCCAGAGTGCGACAGCATATGAAAGCGTAATGTGCTGCCAGAGACAGCTCTAAGAGGAAACCCCAGCCTCAGGCTGGAGGCAGGCTAGAGTTGGTATTCAAGCCACCAACAAGATGAGATGTTATTGGGAAAAGGTCTGAAAATGCCCAGGAGAGGCAGCACTTTAGAGAGAATTGCTCCAGGCCTTGGATAAAATACAACAAAAAGTTAAAAAGTATAGCTTCCTTTAGGGAAGATGTTGTGACAGTCACCACACTGGACATCTTAAAGGGAAGAAACAGAATGAGGATGGCAAAAGCATGTTCAGTGAGGACACTCAAATCACACCCTACCACAGCCTGGCAATACTGTAAACTCTTATTTCTGCCTACCAAGGTAAACTGAATAATATAAAGATGGGGTAGAATTTGCCCTTGAGTAACTCCTAATTTAGGGAAGATACAAATGTAAACAACAAACCTGATCTTGATATACTACAGAATTACACATGCTATGCCATCTCAGAAAAACTCACTAATTCTGCCTAGGGAATTTCAAAAAGTCTCTCCAGCATTTGAGCTGGACTTTGATGCATGAGAATTTTGATAGTGGAAAAACAGTGGGTAAAGGACGGGCATTCTAGTCTAAGGGCTCACAGAGGGACTATGTATGAGGCAGAAAAGCCACGGAAGATTAAACATTAGAATCCTTCCTTTCCAAAATCAATAAAAAGTAACTTAATAACTGTAAGACAGAACATAATAGACTTCATGGATTTAGCAGTCCCAGCTTTGACTTAAAAGATTCATGCTGCTGGCAATGTTTCACTTTGCTGAAGCATAATTTTGAACGATGAGTACCCGGAATTGGTATGAAGTAAGCCTAGCTAACCGCTATGTCACGAAGAAGGAGACTAAGCTTGGGGGTTAAGGTTACAACCCGAATGCAGTCAACAACAACCACTCAAGAGTAGTGTGCTCTTGGACATGTTTCTTAACTCATATGCACATTAGTTTCCTCAGCTGTTCAACTGGGAATGATAAAGTCAGGAAAATTAAATGCAATAATACGGTAATATACTTAGAATATTGCCTGGAACATCATAAGCACTCAGCATTAGCAGTTTTATTAACTATTGCTCCTCACTGCTCATACCTGCAATAACCTTCAAAAGGATGTGAAGGAATCTAGTATGTTTTCCCATTTTACTTTATTGTATCCACAGGTGAAGTTATGATACATCAGTATTCACAAACGTAGAATCTACACAGGCCCCAGGATTTTTCTCTCACAAATAATGTACTATATTTTCTGTTTTCACCTATCACAGCTGAGATTCTCATCACGTCTTCAGTATTAAGAAAACTAAGAGCCAGTATGGTAACGGTGGCAAAAACATGGATTCAGAGCCAGATGGTCCTGCAGACCTTATAAAAATGGTGGTTTCATATCGTACTGTCAGAGTTGCCTGTGGTTCATTGTCAACTATGAAAAAATACTTGACAGCAACTGATATACATTATATATTTCAACAACTTGAAGAATAGATATTTTACAGAAGAGGTGGTAACGTGTCCAGGGCTTAGCAGCTAGGATTTGAACATAGGTCTGCAGGACTGTTTGGCTCTGAATCCACGTTTTTGCCATACTGGCTCTTAGTTTGGTTCAACCAAATGTAACAGGTTCATACTCAACAGGGGATATTTTAGACAGGCACATTTATCTAATTTACTGTAGAAAAAGCACTAGATTCAAAAACATGACCTCTGGGTTTGAGTCCCCAACTTGTGACTAAGCTATCTTAATACACAGTCTGAGCTAGGGATTCTGAGATAAATAAAAGGACGAGAACCAGTATCTATCCACTTGTTTTCTCCTTCACAACCCCAAGGAAGACAAAGCTAGAAGACTGGAATCTCCTCTGGTCTTCCTGGGAAAAAGAAAATTACAATTAGAGAAAAGGCTGCCCACCAGATTTTGTATTTGCACAGCATCATGTGTGCACTGTCCTGGTTTTAGCTATTTACTAGCTTTGTAACCTTGGGTAGTTCCTTCACCTCCCTGAGCCTCTGCTGTACGATGGAGTAAACAAAAAGGATTATATGAAATAGTACATATAAAAATATAAACAAAAAATACCGAAACCCGTTGCCATAGTTGATTTTGACTCATAGCGACCCTACAGGAAAGAGAACTACTCCATAGGGTTTCCAAAGAGCGGCTGGTGGATTCGAATTGCCCTTTGGCTAGCAGCCCTAGCTCTTAACCACTGCACCAACAGGGCTCCTATGTAATATAATATATCAAGTCCCAACCTTGTGAGGCATATATTATCAACCCCATTTAATAAGTCCAAAACTGACTCCCAAGTAAAGTGTCAGAGCAAGAAAACACAGGTCTATTTGACTTCAAAACCCATGTTCTTCCCCCCACCCCTATTCCGTGTTTCACCTCCTGGCTACGTGAATACATGAAGAGTGCAAAATATGCATTAAATACAAGTTCAGAGTTTTCCCACGGATTCATGGCTATTTCGATAAATTTCAAAATAAAGCCAAGGAAACAATGGATGCAAAATTAGGGAAGATTTCATTTTTAAAACTTACAGCACCTAACTACAGAAAACATGAGCAATAACCGGTAATTACCGAACCAGTTCATATTTAATACCCTTCATATGCCGCATAAATTTTCTCTCATAGACGAGTTACGAGCTTTAGAACAGGATAGAATAAAACGAAACACCCTTTGAACCTACTGATTTCTTTTCAGCTTGAGTAGGTGTGGGCGACCCAAAGCCCCCCGGGGACTGTGTGTAGCCGCCGGCGCCACCATAGGCGGAGCTGCCATAGTTTTCAAATCCACCTGTTTCAAACAACACTATCAGTATCTGCGCCGCTTTCCAGGCCTCTGAAAATTCCACAAGTCCTTACAAACCTCACCCCTCTCAAACACTCCCACCGTCTCCCGAATGTTCCTCAGCACCTTTCCCCGCCCCGCGAACTCCCCCGCCCGCCTCTCCGGTTCCTGCCCCTTCCCCCTCCCGATGTCTCTCCGTCCCCAGGCTCTCCGTCCCGCTAAATCCTCCTCGCGATTCTCAGTCTCCTCCGCCCCACCCATATTTACTATTCCACATTTTGGTAGTGACTCCGTCAGGATCCAATCTAGTGAGTCGGCGGGGCACCTCAGGGCCCTACTGCTGTCGCAGCGGCGTATCTACTTTTCGCTGGCGCCACAAACTCCTTCCCGCGAACGACGGAGCCAATCAGCGTCCAGGACGCTTCTACCTTCCGCCAATCAAAGCTCGCGAATCCTACGCTTCTTCCTGTCTTCTCTGGCCCTGTTTCTGAAAACTCGCTCTTTGCTCCCTGAGGGGCCGGAAGCTGCGAGACCGGCCTAGCAGACGGAAGCGGAAAGCCGGAAGATGGCCCAAGAAAACAACCAATCAAAATAATAGTTCTAAATTCTAGGCCGCATAACCCCACCCCTGCCAAATGAGTGACATTTACGTCACTTCCTTTGCTGGGCGCCTTCCTGTTCCCGCCAAACTGTCACCATTTTGACGCCCTAGCCTAAAGCGGTATGGTGAAATTCTTGCCTCTGCGCTCATAACCCGCGTATTTGCACACCCCAGGGACTCACAGTAGTAGCCTTGTAGCACCTCCTGGGATTGTTTGTTCTTCTCCAGAAGGAGCCAAGTTCTGTCCCTGTTTAGCGACTCTGTTTTTGTGATTCTTCCTAGCGAGGCCATAAGACACTTACATCCTCTTCCCCATGATGCCTTTTCCCCAACTCAGTGTAAATCCAGGCCCGACATCCATCTCAAAAGACAGCCATTTTATATTCCAGTATTCTTTAAATAGTATGATTGTGCCCCTCCTATAGAGAGTGGACAATGTCTGGTTTGCTCTAAGCACTACTAGATTATTAGATTTTTTTTTTTCCATTTATTTACTTGAAAATATTTGATGCCTCCTGTTCCAGGCTCTGTGCTGGACACTGGGATTTAACAGTAAATATACTAGACATGGTCCCTGGGCATTTATAAAATTGCAGGCACTGTCTTAAGCATTTTACGTTTATTAACTCAACCCTATAAGGTTTTTCTTTTTTTTATAAGGTAGGTAGTGTTATTGTCTCCTCATTTAGGAGATAAAATTGAAGCCGTTATTTCCTGTCCTTGAGCATAAAGAATTCAACCTAGCTGGAGCTGGACTCCTAGGGACACATCAACTGGGCCCTGAGGTATAAAAACAATAGCTAGGACAATCTTGGAAAACGTCTTTTAGGGAAACTCTCACATACACGCAGCACTAAAGACCCACACATGTTCCACTCTTATGTCTTTTTATTAGGGTTTAGTAAATAGTAGGAGTTGTTGGACCAATGAAGACTCTTCTGACTGTCATCACTGAAACCCCTACCAATGATTATTAAGAAAAACAATTTAAAACGTAGAATCATGATAATTTAGCAGTTTTTAGCCAGTATGTGAAAAGATGAAGCTTTCAGCGATTTTATCCATTCATAATGTTAATATATACTGATGATTCTGTAATATTCCTTGGACTTGGGCAGACATGGCTCTGGCAGCATGCATGCCCATTTTCCACTTTTGTGTCTTCAAAAATATGCTGAATAAAACCTTTCTTTTTGCTTTACTATCACTTTCTGGTAATTTTACCCTAGGACACCCCCATTTTACAGAAGAGAAAACTGAGTCTGCATCCAAAGCCAGCAAGTCTGATTCCATCAACCAGTGCAATTACTATACCTCCTAGAACATCTCAGAACTGGGTCACACGCTTAAATGACCACTGGGGACAGTCAGTAAAACCGTAAATGTAATGGACTGGATAACAGAGGAACTAAATTTTCACTTTTTTTCACCAGAGTAAGACGAATAACCACCTAAGCATAATGATAAATCGTTACTGATATATAAAGAGTATGAGCCCAGTGTTGCCAGCTTTTTAGTAGAAGCCAGATATCTGGATTTTTATGTGAAAATTTTTGAACCGTAAGCTTTTGCAAATTAATCATTTAAAAAAGACTGTTACCCAGGGCCCCTATCTCAGTTGAACCCAACCAGATCCGTGACGCCCAATAAGACTATTTGAAGCAGCCTGGAGTCACACAAGCAAATTAATTTTGCCGGCAGCTAGCAAAAGGAAACAGTATGGGCTAGAACCTTCGGAGAGACTGTCTCCCCGATTTGCCTAAGAGCCAACTATTTAAGGGTTTAGACAAGGAGGGGTATTGATGTTTATTCATGAGGTTTTCGGGGGAAAGGGCGGAGATTTCTGAGGAAGGGTTGGGTTAGGTAAATGCAGGTGCACATGTGGCACTTCTTCAAGATGGAAGTCCTTTGGTTCCCCTTGACATGACTCATTATGGGATGTGATACAGGCGCACTGGTTTTCTTTGTCACATCGCCCGCTTCTGCGGGCTCGGGAAGGCCAAACAGTGGTCACTCTTAACTTCTTTTGCATGTGCTCTGCACCTGTGGAGACCTGCAAGCTCTACGTCAACAATTTATTTGCAACATCCTAGAACATTTCAGTTCGTGTCACCCCGCAGCTGAAACATTCTGCCCCACAGGGCCTGTGCGTTCCGTTCTAATCTCCAGGCGGTGGGTTATGGTTGCACCAGTGCCAGTAGGTCAGGTTGTTTATTCTACTGTCTGTCCTGTTCGACCTTTTCCCAGTCTATGTGCTGGGGGCCCAACCAGTCTGCTTCAGCCTAATCCTGTCTCAAGACCGTGTGGGCCAAACAAAAGATACTTGGGAGCCAGATGTTGCTTGTGTGTCATCTCTTTCTTATATAAATTCTGTAAGCTTCCAAACCATGACTGAGAATTAAACAAGATATAGCCAAAGACAGAAGTCTGAGGCAGAAACGAGATGACATTATTATATTAATCCTAAAGTGATTAGAACATACATAGTATGACAAGTAAAAGCGTATTTATGGGAATATTAGGATAAAATGTTATAAATTAAGACTATTCTGGGAAATTTAAGATGTTAGGTTAATCTACCTCATTTCGGGTTCTACTAGTTATAAATTCAGCTGAGGAGAGTATACGCTTAAAAATAAAATCCAAAGTGAAGCCAGAATGTCTTAACTTAGAGCATAATAACCATCAAAATATGATTTCACATCTTTTCAAGACCTCCATGAGCAGGTAAGTTGAATAGAGGGTTCAGGTCTGAATCAGCATTAAAATAGCATTTCCCTTTTTTTGGTGTGTGTGTAGTAATTTCATCTCTCAAGGTTTGGTTTTAATTGGGAGCCTTCCTGTCACATAGAAGGGATTTCTTTAATTACCCTCTTCCAGGTAGGGGCATAGTTCATTATTCCCAGACTTGGGACTGCTAGGGAAATTGCAGCAAGAGTGAGTAGAAGAGAAATTATCTTTTAAAACAATCTGGTGTTTATTGAGTACATACCACGTGCCAGGTACATCCATTATATCTGTGCTAGGTGCTCAATATGCATTCTCTCTGAATGTTTTTGATCTACAGTTATAATCCCCGAGGTCATTTTGCCTCCGCTTTATGAATACAAATATTTTCATCAGAATTGTTCTGACATTGATGGATTTTTCATTGAGACTTAATTCTCTGTTCAGTTTTCTATACAGTTCAATTTAGTGATTTCTAATTTTTTTTCCACTTTTCTTTTTTTACAATTATTTGTATGTGGATCAATTCTTTCCTGGGCGAATTTTACAATGAGGGTTTAATTCATCGTTTAAATTTGATCCATGCCCAATTTTACACATCTGGTACTGTAGTTTTATGGGTGCGCATTATCTATCAAGTACAATTTGATTCAGGGTGACTTTTTGCAGTTTCCAACATTATACATAAGATGTGATTTTTTCCTTTCTTTTTTTGGGTGGGGGGGGCTAAGACAAATGTTACTGGGTGGAGTTTTTGTCATTTTCTGTTTTATATGGTCCTGATTATTTCTACCAGTAATGGTCATTATGAATTGGCTAATACTGATAGAATTCTCTATTACTGATGGAGAGGCTCTTATATGTACAGAAGAACATCCACAACTATTTGTTTAATGTTCAATTTATTAAATTCTTTTAGCCAATAAAACCTGAAACCAACCTTTTGAGTATGTGAACATTGTTTACAGACTCAACTAAATATCCTTAAAATTTTAAACTGCAGTTAAAGTTTTAGTATGACTGATTCTTATGAACATATCAAATATCTGTAAGAGCAGACAACACATACCAAAACAATCGTTTATTGTGAAGCTAATGAAGCTTACGTTTCAGAGTCCTTTGCTTGATGGCCCCTCCCAAGGCCCCTTCTTTTCTCTAGATAAAGGACCACACAAATTACATCAGCTTCAGGCCCCACAAAAATTGGATCCTCTTGTCCCATGCTTCCTAGAATCATTGCTTTACTTATTTTGTTTTCCTCCTACAGTTTATGTAATATTTTGATTCCTTCCTGGGCTGTCAGAAATCTGACCAAAACCAAAGGAAAAAGAAATGCCATCTTCACCCAGGTGAGGTTACTGTATCTGGGTCTTTAATCAATTGATTTTTGGTCATAACTCAAGACCTACTCCTATGTCTCAAAGGGTTTCTCACCCAGGCAACAAATTACCAGGCTGAGCTTCATTTTTGTTATGTCCGTACAGGTAAACAAACAGGTTTATATGAAATAGTATATATAAAAAATATAAACCAAAAAAAACCAAACCTGTTGTCGATTCTGAAGTCGTCAACTCATAGGTTCTTGCCAAGCAGACTAGCGAATTGAAGTCAGCCAGACACAGGGTTGGAAAAACAGAAAGGTTTATTCACAGTTTGCAACCTGGGAGGCAAGCAGGGTCTCCTGACCTAAGGCTGCCAGCTCCCTGAACCAGGGCAGATTTGCTCACTTTATAGGGAGTGACATACATATGTATGAACAGTGAGGGGAAGATCTTCAGTCTTGTGATGCCTGCTCAGTCCGCATAATTTTAGTGAATGAATTTCTGTGCACAGCTCTAAAAATATTGTGCACAGCCCTAAAAAAAATGTTAACAGCTCACTACTGCCACCCCAGGAAGGTCATATAGCAGGTAGATTTGCAGTCAGTGCCCTGTCCCCTCCGCCTGCTGCCAGGAGAGGAGAAGAAACACAGGGATTTGACCAATCATAGTGAAGTGCTTTAAATGTTGTAACAAAAGTGTAGCAAGAGTAGGCTTTACTGAAAAACAACTATTATGGGATGGTTAATAACCCTTTCAAGACTGCCTGCTTCAATTCCAACTAATAGCAACCCTATAGGATAAAGTAGAACTTCTCCACAGGGTTTCCAAGCAGCGGCTGCCGATTTGAACTGCCGGCCTTTTTGGTTAGCAGCCGAGCTCTTAACCACTGTGCCACCAGGGCTCAGGCTTTAGGTTTTTTTGCAACCTGGTGTCTCTCTTCTAAGTGATGTGTTTTCAGCATTATAGAGCCCATTGTTTTGCCTGATATATTAATGGGGCCTTTTGCAATTTTGAAAATTCATATATTTTTATTAATACAATATTTTACTATAGTCATAGGTCCACCTGGAGGCATTACTTCCAAAAAAGAGTCTGCAGAATTAACCCAGTTAACTTGGTAGTTCTTGAAACATTCTGTTGTTATTAGCCTTCTACTTGGTTATTGGGTGTGATCAGCCTACACCAGACTGAGCCTAGCACAGCTAGATGGTATCCGGCTACTACCACTGACTGCTCTGACAGGGATCACAATAGAGGATCCCCGTCAGAGCTGGAGAAAAATGTAGAACAAAATTCTAACTCACAAAAAAAGACCAGACTTACTGGCCTGGCAGAGACTGTAGAAACCCCAACAGTATGGCCCCTGGACACCCTTATTAGCTCAGTAATGATGTCACTCCTGAGGTTTACCCTTCAGCCAAAAACTAGAGAGGCCCATAAAACAAAATGAGACTAAAGGCACACAAGCCCAGGGGCAAGAACTACAAGGCAGGAGACAGGAAAGCTGGTAATAGAGAACCCAAGGTAGAGAAGGGGAAAGTATTGACATGCCTTGGGCTTGGTAACCAATGTAACAAAACAGTATGTGTACTAATTGTTTAATGAGAAGCTAATTTGTTCTGTAAACCTTCATCTAAAGTACAATAAAAATAAAATTTAAAAAATTTACCTTAAAATAATGATAATAATAAAATAAATAAATAATCAGCCAGCATCAGGAGACGCTGGCTCCTTCCATATTGGACAGATGGCCTTGCCAGGCTAATCCCCCTCCTGCTTCCAGTGGCAGCTCGTGACTATGCCTTGGCCAGCTTCTAAAAACAAAGCTTCCTCCTCTTGGAGCAAAGAGCATAGCACCTGGGTGTACCTCTGGGTCAAAGGGCGGGGCCAAAAGGTCTTGCTTTACTTAATCTTCACAACAATCAAATGAGACAGGCGCTGTTATCCCATTTTACAGTTGAAGAAACTTCCCAACCTTTCCACATCACAGGACATGTAGAAAGTAACATTTGTATGTGTCATGGATTGAATTGTGTCCCCTCAAAATATCTGTCAAATTGGCTAGGTCATGGTTCCCAGTATTGTATGCTTGTCTACCATTTTGTCACCTGATGTGATTTCCCTACTTGTGGTAAATCCTATCACTATGACGTAGTGAGATAGATTGTTGTTATTGTTAGGTGCCATCCAGTTGGTTCTGACCCATAGCGACCCTATGCACAACAGAACAAAATACTGCTTGGTCTTGCACCATCCTTACAATTGTTATGCTTGAGCCTATTGTTGCAGCCACTGTGTCAATCCGTCTCACTGAGGGTCTTTCTCTTTTCCACTGACCTTGTACTTTATCAAGCATGGTGTCCTTCTCCAGGGACTGATCCCTCCTGACACCATGTCCAAAGTATGTAAGACGCAGTCTCACCATCCTTGCTTCTAAGGAGCATTCTGGCTATACTTCTTCACAGATTTGTCTGTTCTTTTGGCAGTCCATGGTATAGTCAATAGTCTTTGTCAATGCCACAATTCAAAGACGTCAATTCTTCTTTGGTCTTCCTTATTCATTGTCCAGCTTTTACATGCAGTTGATGCGACTGAAAATACCATGGCTTGAGTCAGGTGCACCTAAGTCTTCAAGGTGACATCTTTGCTTTTGAACATTTTAAAGAGGCCTTTTGCAGCAGATTTGCCCAATGCAATGTGTCTTTTGATTTCTTTACTGCTGCTTCCCTGGGTGTTGATTGTGGATCCACATAAAATGAAATCCTTAACAACTTCAATCTTTTCTCTGTTTATCATGATGTTGCTTATTGGTCCAGTTGTGAGGATTTTTGTTTTCTTTATGATGAGGTGTTATTCATACTGAAAGCTGTGGTCTTTGATCTTCATTAGTAAGTGTTCAAGTCCTATGACATGGATTAGTGGCAGTTATATTGATGAGATCTATAAGACTAGATAGTGTCTTAACCCAATCTCTTTTGAGATATAAAAGAGAGAAGCCAGCAGAGACAGAGGGGCCTCATACCCCCAAGAAAGCAGTGCCAGGAGCAGAACGCATCTTTTGGACCTGAGGTTCCTGCGCTGAGATGCTCCCAGACCAAGGGAAGACTGATGACAAGGAGCTTCCTCCAGAGCTGACAGAGAGAGAAAGCCTTCCCCTGGAGCCGGCACTCTGCATTTGGACTTTTAGCCTGCTGGTCTATGAGAGAATAAACTTCTCTTTGCAAAAGCCATCCACTTGTGGTGTTTCTGTTATAGCAGCACTAGATGACTAAGACAGTATGGCATACTGAATTGAACAGATGAGGCTGGATGGGACCAGAGGCACTGGGTGACTAAATAGTTCAGTTTGCTCAGGACTTTCTTGGTTTCAGAACTGAAAGTTCTTTATCCTAGAAAATTCCCTTCCCCCAGGCCCAGGTAAACCTGGAAGATTGGTCACCCTACAGAGGCATCTGGTCAGGGGGCTCTGGCTTCCTCAAGCCCAGCTTCCCCAGCAGACCCAGGAATGAGTATCCTGTTACCCCTGTAACCCTTTAGTGGTACAGTGGTGTGGCTGGCCACTCAGGTGAGGCTGAGTAGTAGGTCCAAGATCACACAGCTAGCAAAGAGGGGCACCGTGTTGAATCCAGCCCATCTGACTCCTGAGTCCAACCTCTTACTCATGATACTTGGCCCTTCCCTGTGTCTCCTTTTCCCCATCCCCCATCCTTGTCTGAACTTCTTGACCCTTAAGCCCTTGGTATTTTGGTGCTGTTGTCCCATATAGCATACGGAGATGAACAAAAAAAGAAAACCAAACTCGTTGCTCTCCAGTGGATTCCGACTCACATCAACCTTGTCGGACAGGGTAGAACTGCCCCCATAGGCTTTCCAAAGAGCTGCTGGTGAATTTAAACTGCCGATCTTTTCATTAGCAGTCGAGCTCTTAACTATTGCACCACCAGAGCTCCACACAGAGAGGAGAGGAGCTTATACTCATTCTTCCAAAAATACTTGCATTTTTAAAGAATACCCCAGGAAAAGGAAGTGTGCCCAGGAGGAGACACCTACGAAGAGGTGATGGTGTCCAATCTGAATGTCATGCTAAGAAATTTAGACTTTTTCTCAGTCATGGGGGGGCCACTGAAGATTTTGGAGCCGGGGAGTTATAAATTCCAGGTTTAGAGATGATCCCTCCGGCAGACTGAGGGAGGATGGTGAGGCCAGGGACTGCCTGAGGCTGGAGGCAGGGAGATCTATTAGGAGACTGGCATAACAGACCAAGGCTGCCATGATGTTGGCCTGAACCAAGTAGAAGCAGTGGGAAAGAAAGGAACAGATAAAGCAGAAGTCATAGAAAAGAGAAAAATTTAACATGTCTTTCATTTATTAATTTTTAGTACATTCAGTCTTATTTTCTTTGTCATTCATTTATTCAAGAAATATTTAGTGTCAAGCTGTTGTTGTTAGGTGTTGTCAAATCAGTTCTAACTCATAGCACCCCTACGTACAACAGAGCAAAACACTGCCTGGTACTGTGACATCTTCACAATCATTGCTATGTTTCAGCCCGTTGTTGCAGCCACTGTGTCTATCTCATTGAGGATCTTCCTGTTTTTTACTGACCCTCTCCTTACCAAGCATGATGTCCTTCTCCTGGGACTGATCCCATCTGATAACATGTCCAATGTACATGAGATGAAGTCTTGTCATCCTTGCTTCTAAAGGAGTATTCTGGCTGTACTTCTTCTAAGACAATTTGTTCATTCTCTGGCAGTCAACAGTATATTCAGTATTCTTCGCTAAGACCATAATTCAAAGGCATTAACTCTTTTTTAGTATTCCTAATTCATTATCTAGCTTTCATATGCATATAAGGTGATTGCAATTACCATAGCTTGGGTCAGGCGCACTGCACCTTAGTCCTCAGCATGACAGCTCTGTTTTTTAATAGTTTAAAGAAGTCTTTTGCAACAGATTCGCCCAATGCAATGCGCTGTTTGATTTCTTGACCGCCGCTTCCATGCTCATTGATTGTGGACCCAAGTAGAACGAAATCTTTGACAATTTCAATATTGTTTACTGGTCCAGTTGTGAAGATTTTTGTCTTCTTTACGTTGAGGTGCAATCCATATTCTGTAAGTGCTTCAAGTCCTCTTTACTTTCAGCAAGTAAGGCTGTGTCATCCGCATATCGTAGGTTGTTAACAGGTCTTCCTCCAATTCTGATGCCACATTCTTCTCCAACTAGTCCAGTTTTTTGGATTATTTGCTCAGCATACAGATTGAATAAGTATGGTAAAAGGATACAACCCTGACACACACCTTTCCTGACTTTAAACCATGAAATATGCCCTTGTTCTGTTGAAACAACTACTTCTTGGTCTATGTACAGATTACGCATGAGCACAATAAAGTGTTCTGGAATTCCCATTCTTCGAAATGTTACCCGTAATTTGTTATGATATACAGTCGAATGCCTTTGCACAGTCAATAAGACACAGGTAAACATGTTTTTGGTATTCTCTGCTTTCAGCCAAGAATCATCTGACATCAGCAATGATATCTATGGTTCCACGTCCTCTTCAGAATCCAGCTTGAATTTCTGACAGTTTCCTGTCGATGTACTGCTGCAAATATTTTTGAATTATCTTCAGGAAAATTTTACTTGAGTGTGATATTAATGATGCTGTTCAATAAATTTCCACATTCTGTTAAATGGTGCAGAAAGCATCAAAAGAAGATGGAAGAAACACACAGAATCACTGTACCAAAAAGAATTGGTTGACGTTCAACCATTTCAGAAGGTAGCATATGATCAAGAACTGATGGTATTGAAAGAAGAAGTCCAAGCTGCACTGAAGGCATTGATGAAAAACAAGGCTCCAGGAACTGACAGAACACCAATTGAGATGTTTCAACAAACGGATACAATGCTGGAAGTGCTTATTTGTCTATGCCGAGAAATTTGGAAAACAGATGCCTGGCCAACTGACTGGAAGAGATCCATATTTGTTCCTATTCCAAAGAAATGTGATCCAACAGAATGCATAAATTATCAAACAATAGTGTTTATTAACGTTAGTAGATGAGTGCAAACTGTTTGTACCGCATAGACTAAAAGAAGATTAAACATACCTTATTTTTCCAGAAATACAGTGCCCACAAAAATAACATGCACACATATATAAGGCACGGAAATGACAAAATTATGTAAAAATTAGAGAGCTGGGAGCAAAGCACATCCTTTGGAACCAGGATCCCTGTGCTGAGAACCTCCTAGACCCAGGGGACAGAGAGAAAGTGCTGTAACACCAAAGATGGTGAGAAGCAGCAGCAGAGAAATGGCAGCATCAGAGGCAACAGAACCAGGAGGTAGAGTGGAGGGCTTCCTGGCCCATGGAGCAAGAAACCTGAGCACCTTTGTACAGGAGGCCTGCTGGTGGAATGGGGTGTCTCTGGGCACTTGGTGGAGCTAGGCTCACTGATCCATGAAACCAGACAGCTGAGTGCCTTCAGGTCAAGGTTTACTGGCAGAGCAGAGTGTCTCTGGGCACTTATTGGTGGAACTAAAGAGCTTTGTAACACTTGCCCAAGCATGGCAGAGGCCAACTGTAAAAATGGCATGGTGGCAGCATCTGATCTCCTCTAACTTCGTGCCCAGAGGCACCCCACTCCTCCGGTAAGCCTCAGCCCAAAGGTGCTTAGCTCTCTTTCTCTGTGGTTGGTGAGCATAGCTCCGCCAAGTGACCATAGGCACCCCACTCTGCTAGCAAGCTTCCTGCCAAGATGCTCAGCTTTCTTGCTCTGTGGGCCAGGAAGCCCACCATGCTGTCTCCCACCAGTCTCCTGGTTCTGCTGCCTCTGCTGCTGCTTCTCGCTGCCTCTTGCCATCTCCAGTGTTACAGCTCTCTCTCTCTGTCTCCTAGGTCTAAGTTCTGTCTTCATTATGACCCATGTGGTTGTTCAAAAGGAGCTGGCTTCTTCAACCCTTGTTTTGTAATAACCCATTCTGGTCTCTCTTTTAAAGAGGAAGACATGCAGGAAGCACCAAGAGGCTGGGGCGAGGCAGGAAGTTCAAGGGTAGGCTTTGTGTGGCCAAGACTGACCTCCAATCTTTGACTATTGCAGCAGCAAGGGTTTGGCTGACACAAAGCATTTTTTCTCAAACTTTCTGAGGACAATGAACCCTTTGGGTATAAAAATAAAGTCCCAACAACGTTAGGAACCCTAATACATGGCATAAACAGTATACAAAACATTACTAACAATGCAGAAGAAAAACTGGATAACTGGGAGCTCCTAAAAATCAAACACCTATGCTCATCCAAAGATTTCACCAAAAGAGTAAAAAGATTACCTACAGACTGGGAAAAAGTTTGTAGCTGTGACATTTCCGATCAGTGCCTGATCTCTAAAATCTACACAATACTGTAAAAACTCAACTACAAAAAGACAAATAACCCAATTAAAAAATGGGCAAAAGACATGAACAGGCACTTCATTAAAGAAGACATTCAGGTAGCTAACAGATACACGAGGAAATGCTCACGATCTTTAGCCATTAGAGAAATGCAATCAAAACTACAACGAGATTCCATCTCACTCCAACAAGGCTGGCATTAATCCAAAAAACACAAAATAATAAATGTTGGAGAGGTTGTGGAGAGTCTGGAACACTTATACACTGCTGGTGGGAACGTAAAATGGTACAACCCCTTTGGAAATTGATTTGGCACTTCCTTAAAAAGCTAGAAATAGAACTACCATACAATCCAGCAATCCTATTCCTTGGAATATATCCTAGAGAAATAAGAGCCTTTACATGAACAGATATATGCACACCCATGTTCATTGCAGCACTGTTTACAATAGCAAAAAGATGAAAGCAACCAAGGTGCCCATCAACAGATGAATGGATAAATAAATTATGGTACGGTCACACAATGGAATACTACGCATCGATAAAGAACAATGATGAAACCATGAATCATTTCATACATGGAGGAATCTGGAAGGCATTATGCTGAGTGAAATTAGTCAGTTACAAAAGGACAAATAGCGTGTAAGATCACTAGTACAAGAACCCGAGAAATAGTTTAAACAGAGAAGAAAATATTCTTCGATGGTTACGAGAGGGGGGAGGGTGGGAGGGAGCGAGAGGGGTATTCACTAATTAGATAGTACATAAGAACTATTTTAGGTGAAGGGAAAGACAACACATAATACAGGAGAGGCCAGCACAACTGGACTAAACCAAAAGCAAAGACGTTTTCTGAATAAACTGAGTGCTTCAAAGGCTGGTGGTGTAGCAAGGGCAGGGGTTTGGAGACCATGGTTTCAGGGGACATCTAAGTCAATTGGCATAATAAAATCTATTAAGAAAACATTCTACATCCCACTTTGGAGAGTGGCGTCTGGGGTCTTAAATGATAGCAAGTGGCCATCTAAGATGCATCAACTGGTCTCAACCTACCTGGAGCAAAGGAGAATCAAGAACACCAAAGACATAAGGTAATTATGAGCCCAAGAGACAGAAAGGGCCACATAAACCAGAGACTACATCAGCCTGAGACCAGAAGAACTAGATGGTGCCTGGCTACAACCGATGACTGCCCTGACAGGCAACACAACAGAGAACCCCTGAGGGAGCAGGAGAGCAGTGGGATGTAGACCCCAAATTCTTGTAAAAAGACCAGACTTAATGATCTGACTGAGCCTAGAAGGACCCCAGTGGTCATGGTCCCCAGACCTTCTGTTAGCCCAAGACAGGAACCATTCCCAAAGACAAGTCTTCAGACAGGGATTGGACTGGACAATGGGATAGAAAATGATACTGGTGAAGAATGAGCTTCTTGGACAAGTAGACACATGAGACTATGTTCGCATCTCCTATCTAGAGGGGAGATGAGAGGGCAGAGGGGGTCAGAAGCTGTCAGAATGGACTCGAAAAGAGAGAGTGGAGGGAAGGACTGTGCTGTTTCATTAGATGAAGAGCAATTAGGAGTATATACCTAATATATAGCAAGGTGTACATAAATCTTTGCATGAGAGAATGACTTGATTTGTGAACTTTCTCTTAAAACACAATAAAAACTAAAAAAGTCCCAAGACGTCAACTGAAGAGTAAAATAAAATTTAATGACCATAGCCACCCTTCTTTAGCCACCCATATAAACAACACTCAATAGCAAATATTGCATTTTTGCAAATAGTGTGTGCACACACGTATAAAGTGTGGAAGTTATTTAAAAATTTCTGGCATAGCACACCCATGCATATATCACACATGACTCACGACATTTCCAGAAGTGATTTTTGGCCTTATTCGCCCAAGTTCAGTAGCCTGAAAATGTTTCTTTTGATCATATTTATATAATAAAGGTATAAGCCATGATACCTTTATATACTAAAGGTATAAGTCAAGGAGTCATGGATCAATGTTGGTAGTACCCTGGTAATTGGAAAATAAACAATTGGAACTGTGTGTTTGTTTCTACTAATTGAAGTTGATAATTATATCCCTGACACAAAGACTATGGCTAAAAGGGCCATGTTAAGCAATTCATTGCACCACATTTTGTTTTGGAAATCCTGGACTAGGTATCAGGGCCCTGGTGTATAGCGGTTAAGAGCTCGGCTACTAACCAAAAGTTTGGCATTTGGAATCCACCATCCACTCCTTGGAAACCCTGTGGAGCAGTTCTACTCTGTCCTGCCGGGTCACTATGAGTTGGCAATGGGTTTGGTTTTTTCTTTGGGCTAGGTATCAGTATTACTTGATGTTGTCCTGGTGTCCTACTTGACCTTCCTGGACTAAGCCTTCTGAGGACTTGAACCTCAGGTCAACCACAGCTGCAGCCTGGCTTGCCAAAGGCTCTGAGACCAGGAAAGGGCAAAGGTCACCAGCACCTTTGGAGCAACCCCTCTGTCCACTGCCCCCAAAAGCTTTGCTATGAGGATGTTTATTTCATATGTACTGCAGAGGAGGTAGGAGTAAAAGATGCAGAATGCTTGCCTTGTATCAGCTTTTACACAAAATCCTTTTCTCTTAAGAGCAGTGGGAATTTCCTGAAGATTCCAGTTGCCAAGAAACAAATAAATTCTTTGGTCCATTTGGAGAAGAAGGCTGTTTTGTACAAAGTCCTCATCATTTGTATTTCTCAGCCTCACTTACCTCTTCCAGAGTGCTTGGGTGGCACAAACGGTTAGGCTCTTGGCTGCTAATTGAAAGGTTGGTGGGTGGTTCAAGCTGACCCAGGGGCACCTCGGAAGAAAGGCCTGGTGATCTACTTCTGGAAAACCAAACAGTGAAAACCCTGTGGAAAACAGTTCTGTTCTGACACATGTGCGGTAACCATGAGTCAGAATCGACTGGATGACAACTGTTTTTTTTTTTTTTCCTCTTTTTCCAAGCGCAGTACAGACATGTCCAGCTGGTCAGACTGGGCCCAGGAAGAAACCATCACCATTTAGGTAACGGGGTCCCAGTAGAGGATCCCCCAGCCGTGTCTGTCTGGGAGAAGTGTGCCTTTTTCTAATTCGCACAGAGCCTGGAGGGGTGCCTTTTACTACTTGTACAAAGGCATCTTATGGATTAGTTGTGGTGACAGTGGTGGGGACCCTCTGGGCATATTGACCAAAAAGCTGAGAAGGTTAAAAAATGTGCCTGCATGCAGCCAAAAGATGAGTGACGCTCTAGCACCCCCTAGGATGGATTTCTAAGGAGCTCCTTTGCCTGGGTCAGAACTTTCTCTGGTGCTTCAGTGTCAGAGCTAGATGTTGCCAACTCCCTGCTCAGTCCTCAGGGAGCCAGCTGCCCTAGACTCCTCGCCTGCCCTCCTTCCCCCCCATCCCCTGGGTTATCTTCCAAGCACACCTCGCTGTGCCCTAGATACCTTCTAGCGATTATGAATCAGGTTACAGGCTCAGGTGCAGAAAAAGTCAGGCTGCTTTATTTTGGTTAAATTGACAGCAGTTGGCTGAGTGAAATTAGTCGCAAAAGGACAAATACTGTATGAGACCACTATTATAAGAACTCAAGAAAAGTTTTAAACACAGATAAGAGCATTCTTTGATGGTTATGAGGGCGAAGAGGGAGGGGGAGAGGAATTCACTAACTAGATAGTAAATAAAGATCAACTTCTGTGAAGGGAAAGACAACACACAATACAGGGGAAGTCAGCACAGCTAGACCAAAACAAAAGCTAAGAAGTTTCCTGGACACACTCAAACACTTTGAGGGATGGCTGGGGCTGGGGCCTGGGGACCATAGTTTTGGGGGACATCTAGGTCAATTGGCATAACAAAGTTTGTCAAGAAAATGTTCTGCATCCCACTTTGGTGTGTGGTGTTTGGGGTCTTACAAGCTTGCGAGTGGCTGTCTAAGATGCATCAGTTGGTCCCATTCCACTGGGAGTAAAGGCAAATGAAGAAAACCAAAGACACAAGGAAAATATTAGCCCAAGAGACTAACACATAAACCAGAGACTCCAACAGCCTATGACCAGAAGAACTAGAATGCCGCCCAGCTACCACCAATGACTGCCCTGGCAGGGAACACAACTGACAGTCCCAGACGGAGCAGGAGAAAAATGTGGAACAGAACTCAAATTTACATAAAAAGACCAGACTTAATGGTCTGACGGAGACTGGAGGAACCCTGAAACTATAGACTCCAGAAGCTTTGTTAACCCAGAACTGAAACCATTCCTAAAGCCCACTCTTGAGGCAATGATTAGACAGGATTTTAAAACAAAAAATAAGTTAAAAAAAAAAAAATGACAGCAGTTGGCCTCTGAGCCCTCTTCACTCTGAGCTGGCGGGAAATTCAGTCTTGGCCGTTACCGTGATGTCCTCCTCCTCCTTGGGGTGACCCAGGGACCTAAACAGGGACGGGGCTTTAGTTGTTTTTGATTGCACACTGTGCTAGTACACTCACTGGTTAAGTCCATACGGTCCCTAGGGACCAGAGGTTCGGCTACAACGCGGATCCCAGGGGCTTTGGCAAGTTGGAAGCCTTGTTGATTTGTTTGTGTGATGTCTATCTCTTCTGCTAGAATGTAAGCTCCATGAGGGCAGAGGCTTTGATTTGTTCACCACTGTGTCCCCAGAGCTCAGAACCTAATAAAACCCATTGCCATAGAGTTGGTTCTGACTCAGCGATCTTATAGGGCAGAGTAGGCTATAAATCTTTATGGAGCAGACTGCCACATCTTGCTCCCCCAGGACAGCTGGTGGGTTTGAACCACTGACCTTTCGTTTAGCAGCTGCGTGCTTAACCGCTGCACCACCAAGGCTCCTTTCCAAACATAATAGTCGTCAAATATTTATTGAACCCAAGTAAATGTTCAAGAATTTTTTGTCTGAAGACTGGAAATCTTCTGGAGACAGCTTGGGAACTAGGATAGGCCCTCATTGCTTTTCACCAGAACCAACGTGATCTTTCTAAAACACAAATTGCTGTGTATGTCTTCCCTAGTTAAAACTCTTCCATGGTTCCCCACAGCTACAAACAACCAAGGATGGCCTGGCTGCTCCCTTGGCCTCAGGATCCCAAACCCCTAACATCACCTGACCCAACTCCCTGGGATGTCTCAGCATCTCCACCTTGGTAGGTGTTGTTCCTTCTGGCTGTGATACCTTCCTTCCCCATTTTCTCCTTCTCCTGGCTAACTCCTACCTGTGCATTAAGATTAAGCACATACATTATGTGCCTCCTGATTCAATGAAGCAGGGTGAACACAAGACTGCCTGAGAAGTCTTCTTGCCAAAAAAATCAAACCTGAGGAAGTCTTTAGATCTAACTACCAGTTTACAGGAAATGCGAGAGACAGAGGAACATGTTAAATGACACCAGCAGGAAGCAGTCAGTCAAATCTTCCAGACTGTAAAAAATTCTATAGGAAGAATGACAGGGGTCCTTTGACAAATAACAAGGAGAAAAAGGGGAGGAGGTGGAGAGTCTAGAGACTAAGAGACACATCAATCAAAGGCAATGTGTGGACATTGTTTGGATCCTGATTCGAATGAACCAGTTGTAAAAAAAAAAAATGACAAGGTAACTGAAGAAATGTTAACAGGCTGAATATCTATTTGGTGATACTAAAGAATTACTGCTGTCATTTTAGACCTGATAATGGTGTTATCATTACGTTAGGTAAAAAAGGAGTCCTAATCCTTTAGAGATACATTTATGGACAAAACCATATGGTCTCTGGAATTTCTTTTAAAATAATCCAATAGAGTTGGGGTGGGGTATAGAGGAAATAAGACTGGCCATAAATTCATAATTGCTGAAGCTGGAGGATGAGCACTTGGTAGTTTATTACAGTATTCTCTCTACTTCTGTATATGTTTGGCAATTTCAATAATAAAATGTTAAGAAAAGATTAAGACCCTGTCACCTCTTCCCAGAAGCCCGCTCGGTTTCTTTAGTCTGAGTTAGACCTCTCAATTTGAGTTAGATCCCTCTCTGGGCTTGTCAATTAAATTTAAAAACCAATGGTTCACCTCTATTTCTGCCCAAGTCTTGTCAGTGCAAGGGCTGCCCCAGGTCCCCACTATCTCTCTGGGACGTAGTTCCTGGCATAAGTGAATGAATGAATGAATATTACTCTGACCTCTTCATTTGTTTTTGAGCATCTTCATCTCCAGCTAGCAGTTTCTTTAATGGTAAAGGCCAGCTATTTTGTACGTGTTGGTTTGTTCCAGGGCTTTGAACCGGTTTGTTCCGGCTCATTCTGGTTCAAACCTCTGCTGAGAATATGCAGGATTCTCAGAATTGGTCCCTAACAGACAGCATTTGCATCCCCTGGGGACTTGTTAGAAATGCAAATTCTCAGCAGAAGTTTGAACTAGAAGGAACCTGTCAGAAGCCTTGATTTGTTCTGGTGCAGTGGGGCAATGTAAAAACTCTGAAAGTGTTCTATTGGCCTCTCAGTGACTAAGGTTGGATGAGTTCCCAGGACTGACATGATCTGAGGAACTGGCAATACAGGTGTTGTTTTCCACTTATGAGTCCAAAGGCTGCCTTCCATCCTCGCTGGCATTCTCTGGGGCAAACCCAGCTCACACCTTGCTGGGTGAGGGAGAAAAAGCCGGAGGCATCAGGTGCCCTGGATGACTTGGAACACAGATAAAAGGAAAGTTTTGCTCAGGCACGTGACTGTGAACTACAATTTAGGGAACTTGCAGCGTGAACAGTAGCTCCTGGAGACTGCTGTGGAGGTCACCCCACCCCGAGAATGAAGCTGCTCAGGTTGCTGATTTTCCTGGCCCACTGGGGAGTCCCCAGGGCTGAACAAGGTACGGCGCCACGGAGAAAGCCTGTCATGTCTTTGTTTTGTACTGTGGTCAGGATTGCTGGAAGCTGCTCACTGAAAGCTGAAAGTGCTGCTAAAAATAGCGAGGCTGGGAGCTAGGGCAGGGAATTAGGGTGGGGAGTCAGTGAGGGCTGGATGGTGCTGCTTGAGCCTGAAGATTCTAAGTGCTGTGACAGCTGGCCAGGGGAGGAACACTGACTTTGTTCCGCAGTTTGGGTACATAAGAGCCAGTTGCTAGAGGTAGAAGTTGGCAGAAAAAATTCATGAACTCACTCAACAAATATTGGTTGAGGGGCTTCTAGATACCGTGTATCAGGAGTACAGCGAGAAGAAAACAAAGTCCTGGTTCTCATGAAGCTTTCCTTCTATTGAGGAGAAACAAACAAGCAAAACACACACACACACACACATACACACACACACATGCCAACAAGTAAAATACATAGTATGCCAGGAGGGGATAAGTATTATGGAGAATAATAACTTGTGTGTGTTTAAAAGGATCCTTGGGCTGCTGTATTGAGACTGTAATGGAGTAAAGGTAGGGTGACCAATTCAACCCAGCCTGCCTGAGACTTTCCTGGTTTTAATGCCCTGGGCATTTCCTCGGTCCCAGGCAAACTGGTATGGTTGGTTACCCTAGTAAAGGGGAAGCAACAAAAATCCAGTGAGAGAAGCTGGAGGCTCAGACCAGGGTGGTAGAAGTGGGGGGGTGGTGGGAAATGACCTGATTCTGGACAAGATTGCTGACAAATGGTGGGTGTGAGAGAAAGAGGAAATAAGGGGGACTCTGAGGTTTTCAGTCCTAGCAACTGGCAGAATGGAGTTGTCCTTTGCTGCGTGGGGATGACTGAGATGCAGGAGGAGGAGATCAGCAGCGGTTTGGTTGGGACATGTCCAGTTTGAGATACTGATTAGATTTCCTTGTGCTTAGAGAGGAATTGTGGGAGGGCTGGACTGGTGGTTTTCCTTAGGATTCTAGACTGTCCTTTTCTGGATCCCTTTCAATGGGACTTCAGAGATGATCCAGCACCCTTTCTCTATAGCTGCAGAAACTGAGGCCCAGACAGGGGAAGGCACTGGCTCAAGGTTGTTCTCCTTTCTTGCCTCTGTGCCAAGGGTGGATTACCCAGTAAGCATGGTATACACTGGCTTGCACTAGCAAGGTACACAAGGCTCAACTGTAATTACTTGCTAATCTGTGGTGAGGGAAACCCTGGTGGCGTAGTGGTTAAGTGCTATGGCTGCTAACCAAAGGGTCAGCCATTCAAATCTTCCAGGCACTCCTTAGAAACTCTATGGGGCAGTTCTACTCTGTCCTATAGGGTCGCCATGAGTCGGTTTGGTTTTGTTTTGGTTAATCTGTGGTGAGTAATTTCACACGGGTTTCACCACATCGTTGATGTGGTGTGGAAGGATGAAATTGTGCACCGCAGATTGGCGGGAAAGCACAATTGGGCTCACGTGTACCTTGCTTGTTGGATAATCCATCACTGCCCCTGGCGCTCAGTCCTCCCAGGCTGGAGTCCAAAGTGGTCAGTCGACTTTCTCAGACACTACCCAAGAGCAGCTAAGAGCTTTGGCAAAGGGCTGTGCTGGAATGGCCAGGGATCTCAGGCCACAAGGAGCAGCACCAGTGCTTGGTGGGCAGGAGACCAGAATGAAATGCCTGGGAAGGACTCAGATCCAAAAGCTGAGAAGTAAAGGTGAAAGACACCTCTAGAACAAGCCCTGAGAGGAATGTCATTCCCTGTGAGGGCAATTAGCTTGGGAGAGGGCTGAGAGCGGCAGCCCTGCTTCAACCCTGGAGACAGATACCCCAGCTTTCTTCAGGGGTGTCAAGGGACTGCCAGTCTGACTGGAGACTTGGGAATAACTGAAAGAATCTTCCACTCTTCTCATGCTTTCACTTTCAATTATGTTTCCAGTGGGCGCTGCCCCCCACCCCAGAACCCAGAGTCTTAGTGGCTAAAATGCACAAAGATGTTCACTGCAGCATTATTTATAATAACGAAAAATTGCTAGCAACAATGATGAAGTAGTTGAAGAGAATATGGTATGACAACTTGGTGGAAAATTTCAAGATAATACAGCAAAATTGAAAACAATAAGTAACATTTATTAAATATTCATTATGTGCCAAGCACTGCTAAAATTTCTGCATACTTAATTTTTACATTATACTCTCACAACAGTCGTGTGAAGTAGGGATTATCATCCCCATTTTACAGACAAGGAAACTGAGCCTTAGAGAAGTTAAGTAACTACCCAAGGTTACACAGCTAGTAAGTGTCTGAGTCTGGATTTGAACCCACGTCATCAACTTCACTCAGTTTATAAAATAATGGAATGTTAAAAAAGCAAAAAAACAAAACCCTAAGAAGAGATAACATTTATTTATTGAACACTTATGATGGGCCAGGCTTGGTGCTAGGTGCTTGACATACGCTGTCCTTTCAGGAGTCATTTGAAAAATGAAAAAAAATCATTTGATTTTTATAGTCCCTGTGAGGCAGGTACTTTTCTTATTATACCCATTTTGCAGATGAAGAAAAAGAAGGTCAAAATCATCATTTGCCCAAGATTCCGCAGCTAGGAAATGGCAGAGCAAAGTTGTGCTTGGCTGCCCTATGCTCCATGTCCATTAACAGGTCCTCTGGGGACAGTTGGTTTTATAGAACCAGTGAAACCTGTGAGAGCCGGAACTCAATGGGAATGCCTTGTTTTCCCTGGAGTCACAAGCTTTCCACCTTTGACAGGGTGCAGTCTTACCACTTTTCTGTCTCTCCTTTTAGCGGAAAATATTTGAGTTTTCCTTCTCTGACAGGTTTCCACCTCACACAGGTTCAGGCTTTCACAGATTTTATAGTACTATTTTTTCTCTTTCATCTAAACTTTCTGGAATCTTTACATCCATAATTTAAAAGGAAAATCAAATTTACACAGAATTCCACAGCCCCTGTACGTTTTTTCAGAATCAGGGTCTCTTCTTGAAATGCATGAGAACTTTGAGACCCCCAACCAGGCAGCAAATTATCCCAGCTTTGCATAAAGCATCGGGTTTTCTGACTCCACCTTCCTTAGCTAAGAGCTTGGGTAGGGCCCCAGCTTGCCAGCTCCTCCACCCACACATACTAAGCAATGGTGCACTTATTCTACAGCTTCTTTCTGCAGAGAAACAGACAACGTCCTCCAGCATGGACTAGCACAATAAAGAAACGTTTCCCTAAAGGCCAGGCTAGGGCTGAAGGAACAGGACCTGCCAGGGAAGGGGAACGCCAGTCCCCATGCTGTATGGCCTGAGCCTAGGTTCCACATCTGTAAAATAGGAGTAATAACACCTGCCTTGTGGAGTTGTTTGGAGGAGGATTGTGAGGGGAATCCATGTACTTAACACAAAAACCAAAAAAACCAGACCCATTGATGTAGAGTGGATTCCGACTCGTGGGGACCCCATGTGTGTCAAAGTAGAACTATGCTCCAGAGGGTTTTAATGTTACCGAAGTAGATCACCAGGCCTTTCTTCTGTGGTGTCACTGGATGGATTCGAACCACTAACCTTTCAGTTAGTAGCTGACAGCAAACCATTTGTGCCACCTAAGGACCATATATATATTTCTAAGGACCATACGTGTTTAACACAACACCTATTGACCGTTTGCTATCAATTCTGACTACAGCGACCCTATAAGACAGGATAGAACTGCCCCATAGAGTTTACAAGCAGTGGCTGGTGGATTCGAACTGCCAGCCTTTGGTTGGCAGCCAAGCTCAGAATCACTGGGCCACCAGGGCTCCTGTGTAACGCAAGGGGTCAGAAAGTAAATGCTGGTTTTAACAAATGAACACTGCCTTTTGGGAGTCCTTAGTTTACAGAGGACGAATTGCAATTAAAATATGTCTGTGGTTAGCAAAGGATTGAAATAGGGACCAAAATCGCTTTGTTGTGTGGCTTATACACAATAACAGGTAGAACTCATGGAATCACAGGGAGTTAGAACTGGCAGTGCACTCAAAACATTTAGTCAAATCTCTCAGCTTACACTTGAGGAAATGAAATTGAGGCTTAAGAGAAGAGGGGGACAGTGTGGTCCAGGGAATGAGAGCTAAGTCTGGCTTTCTTGCCTCATGGCTGGTGCTCTGTATGGGACAACTCCTTTTGTCTGCACAGCCACCTCTCTGCTATGAACATTACTATCCTCATTTTACAGATGAGGAAACCAAGGCTCAGCAAGGGGCAGTCCCTGCCGCTGCCTGTGTGGAGGGGCCAGGATTCAAAACAAGATTTACCATTTACAAATTTCATGCATGTTCCTTCAAAACCAACCTGTTACCTCAATCCAGAAACCTAGGTCCTTCCTCTGGTTCTGCCTTTTAATATTTATGTGAACTTGTACCTCTATTTCACTATCTATAAAATAGGGATAAAGCAGAGAAGAGATTAAACGTGATAATTAAGTGAGATAATGCATGTACTTTGTAAAGAGCTGTAAAAATTTAAGGGCTTTTTTTTTTTTTTTAATTTTCAAGGTCACATTGCTAGCTGTTGTTGTTGTTAGGTGTCATTGAGTCGATTCTGACTCATAGCGACCCTATGCACAATAGAATGAAACACTGCCTGGTCCTGCGTCATCCTCACAATTGTTGCTATACTTGAGCCCATTGTTGCAGCCACTGTGTCAATCCATCTCATTGAGCATCTTCCTCTTTTTTGATGACCCTGTACTTTATCAAGAATGATGTCTTTCTCCAGGGACTGATCCCTCCTGAAAACATGTCCAAAGTATATGAGAGTATGTCTTGTCATCCTTGCTTCTAGGAAGCCTTCTGGTTGTACTTCTTCCAAGACAGATTTGTTTGTTCTTCTGGCAGTCCTTATTCAACATTCTTCGCTAACACCACAACTCAAAGGTGTCAATTCTTCTTCAGTCTTCCTTATTCATTGTCTAGCTTTCACACTGCATATGAGGCGATTGTAAAAACACCATGGCTTGGATCAGGTGCACCTTAGTCCTCAAGTTGACATCTTTGCTTTTCAACACTTTAAAGAGGTTTTTTGTGGCAGATTTGCCCAGTGCAATGCGTCTTTTGATTTCTTGACTGCTGCTTCCATGGGCGTTGATTGTGGATCCATGTAAAATGAAATCCTTGGCAACTTCAGTCTTTTCTCCATTTATCATGACGTTGCTTATTGGTTCAGTTGTGAGGATTTTTGTTTTCTTTATGTTGAGGTGTAATCCATACTGGAGGCTGTCGTCTTTGATCTTAATCAGTTAGTGCTTCAAGTCTTCTTCACTTTCAGTAAGCAAGGTTGTCTCATCTGCATAACTCAGGTTGTTGATGAGTCTTCCTCTATTCTTGATGCCTGGTTCTAGCATTGCTAGCTAGTGGCAGAACACTGATCATTTCCATTCTTACATGATATGAATCCCAGGTCTACCACTAATTAGTTCAGTTTCCTCATCTGTAAAATAAGTACAGTAGTAGAATGCATTTCATAATGTCATGAGGCTATATGGGGTAATGTCTGGCATTCTGTGGATGCCAAGCAAGTGGCAGATGACTTCCTCTTGTCTGCGACATAAGCAAATTCACCCTGTGGCCATTTTAAGAACTTCTTAGGCTCTGTTGTTAGGTGCCTCCAGTCAGTTTCCACTCATAGCGACACTATTAAGCATTCTGCTGCTAACCGAAACATCAGCAGTTCGAACCCCCCAGCTGCTCAGTGGGAGAAAGATGTGGCACTGTGCTTCCATAAAGATTACCTCAGAAACCTTATGGGGCAGTTCTACTCTGTTCTATAAAGTCATTATGAGTCGAAATCGACTTCACGGCAATGGGCCTGGTTTGGTTTTCTTGGAACACTTACTGCAGCAGATTGCCAGGTCTATCTCCTGAGGAACCGCTAGGTGGGTTCGAACCACCACCCTTTGGGTTAGCAGCTCAGTGCTTAATTGTTGGGCCACCAGGGTTCCCTTTCTTAGGCTCCTGGAATGACTCTTCCAAATCTTCTCCACCCCATCACGAACTATAGTAAACGAATCCCATATTATATATGATTTGAAATTTTTAATATTGCTTTTGAAATGAGTTATTGATTTTGATGGGATAGTTTTTTCCTGCACTTTTGAAGAGGATGCATTTTTTTCCCCTGGTCTCACATACTTCTGTGGGTATTGCAAAGCTGCCTCGCGTGTCATCCCCAGGTGACAAGATGACCCGGTGACCCTTCCTTTAGTGAAGGAGGAGGAGGGCGGGGAGACCATTTTGCCTGCCCGGGGATGGGGAGTAAGGCTGAGCTCTCAAAATTAAAACCAGAGGGTACGCTGTGCCCAGCGGCTCTCTGCTTAACGAAGCAAGTTCCTTCTTCGCTTGGTTCCACCTCAGAAGTCCCGGCCCTCCCTCTGGTGCCTGCCCGCATCTATCCTCCCGAGAGTAGCGGAGGGGAGCCTGGAGGGAGCTGAGAACCAGGGCCCACTCTGGTCCTCGTTCCTTTGATCCCGTGTCTCCCCCTCGCGGTGAAATGGGGCCTTGGCGGATCCACCAGAGACCGAATTGGGGGAGGAACGGCTGCTTCGCGTTTTCTGAGCGTTTATGCATTATTCCTAGCCCCTCTCAGTCTAGAAGCTCTGCGGAAGTAATCATGGGGATGGCGCAGGACCCGGAAGCAGTTCTTTCTATTGTGCATAGGGTTGCCAGGAGTCCGTGAACTCCTTAGCACCTCATTACAATAGTAAGGTCGCATTATCTCACATTATCTCATTTTAATCCGCACAATGACCCCGGAAGGTAGGGGACGCTGTTGACCCCATTTTACTGTCGAGGAAACTGAGGCAGAATAAGTTCCTTATGTTCACACAGCTAGTGGTCTGTGGAACTGGAATTCCAACCCAAGTCTGGGCCCACGTTGAACCTGATTTCAAATTTATTTTTTTCTTAATAATTAATGAATACTAACGACAGACAGGTGGAGCCTGAGTGGCACAGTGGTTAAGAGCTGGCCTGCTAACCAAAAGCTGGGCAGTTCGAATCCACCAGCCACTCCTTGGAAACCCTATGGGGTGGTTCGACTCTGTAGAACCCATCTGTAGGGTCACTGTGAGTCAGAATGGACTAGACAGCAACAAGATGGGTTTGGTTTTTTAATGACAGCTGAGATTGGTATACCTTTAAAAAAAGGAACAAAAACTCAATACATGAATACCTTCTTACTGTAAAAAATTCAAGCAATCCAAATAAATAAAACCTTGATTTTCAGAGTGTGGTCTGTAAACCAGCAACATGATCACCCCCTGAAAGGCTGTTGGAAATGCAGACTCTTAGGCTGCACCCCAGACCTAGGAAATCAGACTCTTCATTTTAACAAGATCCCCAGGTGAGGCGCCTGCACAGTCTAAAGTGTAAAGTGTTAAAGCGCCGCTTCTCCACACCCTCCCAGACTCACTCCTGGCCCCAGGAGGAATTGCTAGTAACAGTCTGGTGTCTAGATTCTTCTCCACAAGTCCTTTCTCATTCACTATCTTATTTGATGCTCACAGAGGAGGCAGTTCAGATGTCAAACACCCTCATATTCAGCAAGGCCAAGTGACTTGCCCGATGTCCTTTAGCAAACACGTGGAAGAGCAGAGATTAGAAACCAAATATCCCACCTCCCCATCCAGGTCCTTCTGCCCATTCCTTCTGCGTGACATACTAATTAGAGTTTAATTCCTTTGGTGCGAGACGTTGGGCCCTCACAGTCTGTGATCAATTGCATAGAAACCTGTTGCTCCCATTATTTTATGGGTAACATATACGTACTATTATATCCACTTTCTTAGGTTCCAAGTCAACAGGTATGACAACAGTGTGTCCCAGCTTTGGAGAAGAGAGGTCTGGGTTTGAGTCTCGGTTTCCTATAAAATGGGCATAAGAATCCCTACCTCACAGGATGGTTGAAAAAGGATGAAATGAGATAAGCTAGAGCCCTCACCTAGCTAACATTCTTTGGGTGATTAATATTCTAATCATCCTCCTTACAGCCTTGCTCATTCATTTGCCCATCTTCCACATCCCAGGCACTGTTCTAGGAGCTGAGGATACAAGGATAAATAAGACAGATTTTGTTCCCTCATGGAATGGACATTTTAGGCATGGAAAATGGATGATAAGCAAGCAAGGAAGCAAGATAATTTCATATATGTTAATAAGCAAGCAAGGAAATGAGATAACTTCATATATGCTGGTGGTGTAGTGGTTAGGAGCTACAGCTGCTAACCAAAAGGTTGGCAGTTCAAATCCACCAGGCACTCCTTGGAAACCCTATGGGGCAGTTCTACTCTGTCCTGTAAGGTCACTATGGGTCAGAATTGACTTGACAGCAATGAGTTTGTTTTTGTTTTTTTTTCAAATATATTTGTGATCACAATACATGTGAGTAGGTTACAGTCTCCCCATTATAGACAAAGACTCTCAGTTTGGGTAAAAAATAAAACTGCAGGCATATTCTATCTGCATATCTAAGAGACATATCTAAAATATAAAGATACTGGTTTTACCCCTTTAAAAGTCACATCTCCCTGGAAGAAGATCTAGAGACAGAGGCATGTTGACCTCTGAATCTCAGTTTCCTTATCTGTAAAATGGGGATACCAAAAAAAAAAAAAACAAAAAACCCCACTGCCGTCGAGATAGCGATCAATAAACACCTCTCAGGGTTGTGGTGGGGATGACTGTGCAATGCACATGGGAGAGAGAATGACTTGCGCCATTTGTCATTTGTATCTTAGTGTGAACAAGTTTCAGATCCTTTCCTGAAACCAGGCTTAGATCAGAAGTGGGCAAAAGCTTAAGAACACCTGTGGGCCTGTCCTGGAGTTCTGGTGGTGCAGTGGTTAAGAGCTGTGGCTGCTAACCAAAAGGTGTGCAGCTGGAATACACCCACAGCTCCTTGGAAAGTCTGTGGGGCAGCTCTACTCTGTCCTGTGGGTTGCTGTGAGTTGGGATGGACTCAACAGCAACGAGCTTATTCTAGAACCTGCTGAATATCCTGTGGCTTGGGTAGGGCCCCGGCTATCTAAGCCTTGAAGGCAACAGGGGAAGCCCAACTCCTTGGCCCAGGCTCAGCTTCCTGGGGGGTGAGGGTGGGGTTGATATTGGCTCCGACTGACACTGGAAAGGGGGAAGGAAGTGACGGCAGTGGTAAAGGGTGATGAAATCCCAGGGCCTGGCCCCACCCTGGTCTTAGCCAGAAACACTAGGTTTAGGGCAGAGGGCCAAAACCTATTCAACTGTCCTTCAATGAACAGTCACTGAAACTACTTGTGCCAAGTGCTGTGCCGGGTACGCATGACAAATCCACTCCATCTCTCCTGTTTCTCTGGATTCTTTCCTCTGTATTACACCAAGAGATTTTTGGCATCTCAGCTTCACTTAGTTAAGAGCGGAGTCCAGGTTTTGGTCCACCACTTTAGCAAACAGGACCACCCCAGATGCTTGAGCTGCCACTCTGAATCCAGGATCACTAGCAAGACACTCATATGAAAAATTTAGCCCATTCTGAAAGTATGGCTTTTCTTCTCTGGTCAGGCACTCTTAGATTCCATTTCTAGACATAGCCTCATTTTTTGTTGGTATTAATTAACAAGATCTTACAATTCATTTGGTATGTAGGCCTTTTCCTCCCAGATTAGGTTTTCGTATTTGTTTCCCTGGAACATGATAGGATCTGGCTTTAGTTATGAGCTCAGAGAGGTAAATTAACTTGCCCAAGGTCACACAGCTAGTTTGTGACTCTAGGGCCTGAGCTCTTGAATCCCACACTCTCTTTTATTTTTTTTTTTTACTGTGATTTAGGTGAAAGTTTGTAGAGCGAATTAGTTTCTCATTAAACAGTTAATACAACAATTGTTTTGTGACATTGGTTGACAACCCCGTAATGTGTCAACACTCTCCCCTTTTCCACCCCAGTTTCCCTGTTTCCAGCCGTACAGTTTTCCTGTCCATTCCTGCCTTCTTGTCTTTGTTTCGGGGCCAGTGTGCCCTTTAGTCCTGTGCATGATTGAACTAAGAAGCACATCCCTCATGTGTGTTATTGTTGGCCCTATAGACCTGTCTGATCTTTGGCTGAAGGGTGAATCTCAGGAGTGACTTTGGTAATGAGTTAAAAGGGAGTCTGGGGCCACACTCTTGGGGTTTCTCCAGTCTCTGTTAGACAAGCAAGCCTGTTTTTTTTTTTTGTTTGTTTTTTTGTATTTGTTCTACATTTTTCTCCCACTCAGTCACGGACCCTCTATTGTGATTCCTGCCAGAGCAGTCGATGGTGGTAGCTGGGCACCATCTAGTTGTTCTGGGCTCAGTCTGGTGGAGGTTGTGGTAGTTGTGGTCCATTAGTCCTTTGAACTAACCTGTCTCTTGTGTTTTTGCTCTTCTTCATTCTCCTTTGCTCCAGCCAGGATGGGACCAGTAGATATATCTTCTATGGCCACTCTCAGGCTTTTAAGACCCTAGTTGTTACCCATCACAGTTGGATGTAGAACATTCTCTTTATAGACTATATTATGCCAATTGAGCTAGTTGTCCCTCAAGACCATGGTCCCCAGCCCTCAGCCCAGTAGCCCCATCTGTCAGGGCATTCGGATGTGACTGTGAAGCTTCTATGACTTTGCACTTGCCAAGTTGTGCTGACTTTCCCAGTATTGTATACTGTCTTACCCCTTACCAAAGGGTATATTTAGGTCTAATTTGAATTAGTTTTTGTGTATAGTGTGAGGTATGGGTCCTGTTTCATTTTTTTTACAGATGGACATCCAGCTTTGCCAGCACCATTTGTTAAAAAGACTGACTTTTCCCCATTTAACGGACTTCGGGACTTGGTCAAAGATCAGGTGGCTGTAGGTGGATGGATTTACATCTGGGTTCTCTATTCTGTTCCATTGGTCAATGTGTCTATCATTGTACCACTATCAGGCTGTTTTGTCTGCCGTAGCTGTATAGTAGTTTCTGAAGTCAGGTAGTGCAAGGCCTCCTACTTTGTTATTTTTCTTCAATAATGCTTTACTTATCTGGGTCCTCTTTCCTTTCCATATAAAGTTAATGATTAATTTTTCCACCTCATTAAAGAATGTTGTTGATATTTGGATTGCATTGCACTATATCTGTAGATTGCTTTGGGTAGAACTGACATTTGTATAATGTTGAGTCTACCTATCTGTGAGCATGGCACATGTTTTCATTCATGTAGGTCTCTTTTGGTTTCTTGAAGTAGTGTTTTGTAGTTTTCTTTGTATAGGTCTTTTACATCCCTGGTTAGATTTATTCCTAAGTATATTATTTTTTTAGGGGCTATTATAAATGGTATTGCTTTCCTGATTTCCTTTTCATAGTTCTCTTTTTTGATATATAGGAATCCAACTGATTTTTGTATGTTTATCTTGTATTCTGCTATTCTGCTGAATCTTTCTATTAGTTCGAGTAGTTTTCTTGTGGAGTCTTTAGGGTTCTCTGTGTATTGTATCACATCATCTGTGAACAGGGGTGGCTTTAATTCTTCCTTACCAATTTGGATGCCCTTTATTTTTTTTTCTTGCCTATGGCTCTAGCTAGGACTTCCAGCACAATGTTAAATAGCAGTGGTGATAAAGGGCACCCTAATCTTGTTCCTGTTCTCAAGGGAGATGTTTTCAGCCACTCTCTGTTGAGAATGATGTTAGCTGTTGGTTTTGCATAGATACACCTTTTATTATGTTGCGGAATTTCCCTTCTATTCCTATCTTACTGAGAGTTTTTTTCAGGAATGGGCGTTGGACTTTGTGAATGCTTTTTTATGGCAATTGAGATGATCATGTGATTCTTTTATTTTATTTATGTGGTGGATTATGTTGATTGATTTTCTAATGTTGAACCATCCTTGCATGCCTGGTATGAATCCTACTTGGTTGTGGCATATTATTTTTTTTTATATGGTGCTGTACTGAGGGAGGGTGTCTCTTCCTCTGCAGGGAAGTTCTGGCACATCTCTGACCTGCACCTTGATCCGGACTACAAGGTATCCGAAAACCCTCTCCAGGTGTGCCCATCGGCCGGCTCTCAGGCTGTATTCAATGCAGGCCCCTGGGGCAACTACCTCTGCGACTCTCCCTGGGTCCTCATCAACTCCTCCATCCATGCCATGAAGCAGATCCTGCCAGAGCCGGACTTCATTCTCTGGACTGGGTGAGAGCAGTCACATCAACAGTTACCCTTTGCCAGGCACTTTCTGCATACCACATTCCAGCTATGCCCTTTACCATATTATCTCCTTTAATTGCCCAATCAGCCTTGTGTTCCAGATAAGGAACCTGAAACTCAAAGGAGTTAAGCCACTTGCCCAAGCCTGGGTCTGGGTAATTCCGGCCTGTGCTCACAAACTCCATGTCCCCTGGCCTCAGAACACAGCTCCCACTGAGGCTGGAGACTTGGTCGTGGAATGTCTGAGCATCTGGTGAACTAGATTTTAATTTCTTTACTACATTTTTTTTCTCTTTAATTTTTTTTTTTTTTTGATGGCATGTGTTTTCAGTATTGGAATGCATACTTACTAATTGAGTGTGTTTAGATTTTTGGTTGGTAATATGGATTTTAAGAAATATGATCTGGTAATACAAACCACCAGTGAAGTGGGCAGCACTATAGTGCCACCAATCAGTGGCATAACAATATATCAATGAGGGCTGTATAAATAATTTATTGTGGGAGCCTTTCCATTACGTTTCATGAGGAGCCTCTGGTTTTCCAAATACGACACAGAAAAACCAAAACAAACCCATCAAGGCTCCCTAACTATCACACAGGAAAGCCATAATTATGCTTGCAAGACTTTTCTCACAGAAATAAAGGCAAAAGTTTACAAAACGAACATATCCACAAAACAGTACCTAATAGAATGTTCAACCTTTACAACAATGAGGCTCCAACTCCAGCCTGCTGAGCTTCACACATTTCAAAAGGGACCCACCTTGACACTAAATGCATTAGAACCAGAATAGCACCTTACCTCGGAGGTCCAGAAGCATAAAATGTGGCTGGTATACCATTAACCTGGTGATAATGAAAGAGTTAAGCTGTGAGACAAACATAGGAGCCACTCTTGGGGTGTAGGGACTCCTAGCCCTTAGATCCCGAAGTAGGGATGGAAGAAGGTATGGGGGCTGAAAGTGGTCCATGGGTGAGACCAAATGTCCTGGTCAGCTTCTGGCCACAGTGGGCTGCCCAGTGCTCTGGGGAGTTGCTCTGGGTAGAACACTGCTGGGCACAGGGGTGGCATAGATGCTTAGCCACAGAGATGTAGTTTCTGCCCTTCATCCAAGGATGCTGCTATAAATCCTTTAACTTTCCTCACAGGCTGCCTCCTTTATCACTGGTGGTTTACTCATTCACTCCCTCCCTCACTTGTCTCAGTTCAGCTTTGGGGTAGACACTGGGAATACTGAGATAATGGAGACCCAAGCATGCCTTCTGGGAGCTCACAATCTTGTGGGCAACACTGACAAACCCACCAATCATTATGTCCCAGGGTGGAGAGAGGGTCACCAGCTGGGGAGGGAAAGATATGGGAGCCTTGTGGGGCCCTGACCCAATCTGGCTGGCAGGGTTGGGGAACGGGTGAGCAAGGCTGGAGAGAGCTCTGATTTTGTGCTCCTTCTGCCGGTCTCCTATAGGCCTGGATCAAACCCACCATGCCCCCAGCCGTTCCTGAGTGTGACATGCAGGTGACTAGGAATGACCTTCAGGGGAACGCTGTGGTCGGCAGATGGAGGAACGAGGCTGGAACTTAAGGAATGGACAGTGTCTCAGGAGGGGCCTGGACAGCTCTGGCTTCCCTGGGCTCTAGAATCAATCAGAGAGTGAGATTTAGGCCACGACCCTGAACACTGAGACTCACCTGCTCCTGTGAGGGCTCTTTCTAGAGGAGCCTCTGAATTCTTTGAGAAGGGGGGCTCAGAGGAATGTGTAAAATTAAGATGCGAACCCCCTGGGAAAGGTGGCTGCTTTGGGAAATTTATGATCCTTTAATAGATGCATGACTTTTCTGGAAACATCTGGAACCCCACAGAGGTATACAGCATTGAATCAGAGAACCTCTTAGGATTCTTTATAAATCTTCAATTTCTAAGAAATTTGACTTCTTTAAGGGAGCTGCAGTCTTTGGCTGACAACCTGTAGAAACTGGTCGTGTTTTCCATCAGATGAAATCAGATCCTCTGAACTAAAAAAAAGAATTTTTTTCTAATGTCTTTGGATTCTTGGCCTGTCCCCAAGGAGTTTTAAGAATAAATAGCTCCTCTTGTTGTCCTCATGAAGGCAGCAGAGATGCAATAAGATGTAGTGGGTATGAACATGGACTCTGGAGCCAGGCTGACAGGGTTCAAACCGTGGCTCCATCACATTCTAGCTGTTTACACTCAAGAATTCTTACTTCTCTGTGCCTTGGTTTCCTTCTCTGTAAAATGGAGATATCAGTAGAACTTATGTTGTAGGGTTATTATGAGGAACAAATAAGTGGATATGAATATAAAAACCAAAACCCACTGCCATCGAGTTGATTCCGACTCATAGAGGCCTTATATGACAGGGTAGAACTGCCCCAAAGTCTCCAAGGAGCGCCTGGCAGATTCGAACTGCTGATCTTTTGGTTAGCAGCCATAGCACTTAATCACTACGCCACCAGGTTTCTGGGTATGAACACAACACATAGCAAATGCCTGGCACAAAGTGAGCCAGGGTAAGCTGCTATTAGCAGTATTAATATTATTAAGCTAATTAACTTTCCCGGGAAACCCTGGTGGCGTAGTGGTTAAGTGCTATGGCTGCTAACCAGGTGGTCGGCAGTTCAAATCTGCCAGGCGCTCCTTGGAAACTCTATGGGGCAGTTCTACTCTGTCCTATAGGGTCGCTATGAGTCAGAATTGACTCAACAGCAGTGGGTGGGTTTGGGGCTAGTACCTGAGCAGGGCTGCCTTGTTCTGTATAGTCCAGCAGAGACCTCAGGATCTAGATTGGTGGGACTCCTACCCGTCCCCAAACAAACTTTCTACCATCCTCCTCCCCTCATGCCCCAACTTGGCTGAGCATTTCTAAGGTAGATGCAGGAACTTAGGTCAGTTGAACAGGGGACCAAATGGTCCTGGAGCAGGTCCTGGACCGAACCAAGAATACACTGGAACCCCATACTCTGAAGCCATCTCCAAACTCCTTAGAAGCCCTGGGAAAAAGGGCAGAGTTCAGAGTGGCTTCTCATCCCTGAGCTTCCTGGGGACTTGCAGATGGGACTGGAACTTCCGAGCATCTGTCTCTAAATAGTAATAATATTAATTACAACTTAGCAGCTACTACAACTATATTTTACATATAATTTCCCCATTATTGTTTTATTGTATTCCCCTTTATTATACTCAGAAAAAATTCTGTGAGTAGCTATCATTCTTATCCCTATTTTATAGATGAACTAATAGAGGCTCAGAGAGGTTAAATGATCAAACCAGGGACCAACAGCAGGTAAATGGAAGAGTTAGGATTTGAACTCTGTCCTGTCTGACTCCCAGCTTCAGCCTGGCCATTTCCCCTCAGTGGACATCTGAGGCCCTGTCCACAGGCTTTCTTCTCACTGCAGAGCCTTCTCTTCCGTTTCTTGTGCCCTTCCCCAAGTTGCCTTTACCAAACTGGACTGGTGGTATTTTGTAGGGATGATACGCCTCATGTGCCCAACGAGAAGCTAGGAGAGGAGGCTGTGCTGAAAATTGTGGAACGCCTGACCAACCTCATCAGAGAGGTCTTTCCAGGTAAGGCTCTGTCATTGGACTCCCCACAGCATTCCCTGACCCCAGGTGGGGCCTGGCACAGTGGGAGGCACCAACAGTAAGATCAAGAGTAACCAGCTTCATCTACTGACGCTACTGACATCCTGTTGTCGGCCATGTCCTGTGCCAGGCACTTCACAACCATCATTTCTGACCCTCCAACAGTCCTGCAAGGAACGTGTGATCTCATGGGATCTGGGCACACACAGAGTCATATCAATGGTGACATTTCACTGCCTTCCGCCCCTACCTGTTTAACCAGATTCACAGTCCCTTCTCAGAGTGTCTACAGTTATATCCAGGTGTCATCCCTGGGTCAGTCTCACATGGGCTTGTACACAGTCCTTGTATGAGTAGGTACGATTGTTATCCCTCCTCCTGGCTGTGGCCCTGGAGTTGGCATCCACTGCTCTCAAACCATCCCCTTGCCGTGGCCTCTGGGAGATGCTCATTTCCATCCAAGGTGCCGTTTATTGGTGCTTCCAAGAATTGCATGATCTGGCAGAGCAGATAGCTCCTGAGAGTGTGAGGCAGCAGCCCTATGGGACACAACAGGGAGAATGGGGCATGCATTCGCCACCTAATGGCACTTGAAAATGTTTTTAAAGAGGCTCTGCCAAACACAAGGTCCTGGGGTGAATGACGCTCATGGGCCGTGTTGTAGGGTAAAAAAAATCACAAAGTTTAGTAAACCAAAAAGAGAGTTTTATTCAGCATATATTCAAAAAGACAAAAGTTGAGAAGTGGACAAGCATGCTGCCAGGGCTAGTGTCTGCCTGAGTTCAAGGAAATATTACAGAATAAGCAAGAGTGGGAAAATGGACAAGCATGCTGCCACAGCCACGTCTGCCCTAGTCCAAAGAATATTACAGGGTCATCAGTATATATTAACATTACAAAATTGGCAAAACCGTTGAAAGCTTCACCTTTTCACAGATTGGCTAGAAACTGTTATCCTACATTTTGAATTGTCTTTCTTAACAATCATTGGTACTGGTTTCAGTAAGGACAGTCAGGAGGGTCTTCACTGGTCCAACAAATTTTCTATTCACTAAATGCTAATTAATAACCACTGCCGTCGAGTTGATTCTGACTCAAAGCGGCCCTATAGGACAGAGTAGAACTGCCCCGTAGAGTTTCCAAGGAGCGCCTGGCAGATTTGAACCGCCGACCTCTTGGTTAACAGCCGTAGCACTTAACCATTATGCCACCAGGGTTTCTGAATGCTAATAGAAAAGTGGAAAGTCTTTTGTGTTCTGTTGAAAAGTTCCCTAAAAGATAATTTCTAGGATTCTCCCATCTATTGTCTTTATCTCAGGGCCCAGTTGATGTGTCCTTGTGAGTCCTTGTGAGCCCTTGTGAGCCCAGCTTTAGCTGGCTCACATTCTCTATGCTCAAGGACAGGGAATAATGACTCCAATATTTTTTCCTAAATCAGCCGCCAGCTGAGGACCTCTGAATGCAGCCCATTTACAACACCCCTTCAGGTTCTGGTGCAGCTGCTCCTTCTGAAGGTCCTAGTCATGGGTGACCAGGACCCAGATATGGAATAATAATAATAGTTAATAACATCAGCAGCAACAACAACTATATGTACTGAGTATTAAGTGGCAGGTAAGGCTCTAAGAATTTTATATTCATTGTCATGATAATCCTAGAGAAAGATGCTATTACCATCCCAATATTAGTGCTGAGGAATGTGAGCCTTGGGGTCAAGTAAACACTCCAGGTCACGTGGCACGGTGGGGAGGGAAATCCTGGTTTAAGCGCTGAGGTTATCCACTACTCCCACTGCGTCTCACATCTACTCTGAAAACAACTTCCTCTTCTCCATCTCTCCTCAATGTATTCTTTGCCAACACCATAATTCAAAGGTGTCAATTCTTCTTCAGTCAAATAATGGATAAGAAAATGCTTCATTAACTATGATTTAGCATGTTGTTGTTAGGTACCATCGCATTGATTCTGACTCCTGGAGACCCCGTGTGACAGAGTAGAACTGCCCCATAGTGTTTTCTCCTGTGGAGCCACTGGGTGGGTTTGAACAACTAACCTTCCCGTTAGCAGCTGAATGCTTAACCATTGTGTTGCAGGCTAAGGCTTCTCAGCTCGGGACCAAGCCCTGCCTAGGTTCTTGCTTTCTATTGACCAAGAATGACCAGGAGAGGCTCAGAGGTTCCACACAAACAAAGGTGTATTAATGGCAGAAAGAAAGTGAAGGCTTGTGAGCGGGAAACAGAGAGGGACCAAGCAACACTAACCTCTGTTCCCCTGAACAAAGGTTTTTCTGGGGCTTATATGGGTTTGGAGAGGATAATAGGGTAATAAATATTTAGTAGGTTTCTTTCAAGGGGCGGGTACTTCTCAGAATGGCCATGCACACTAAATTAGGCTGCCCACATATCAGGAATCCAAGATGGGACCCGTAGCAAAGGCTCCTGGGACTGGGTGGCAGGACTTATCATGGGTGCTGCACCTGCACAGTCCCCCTGCGCCGCTGGTTCGATTCCTGTCACAGGTACTTGCATCAAGCGGTGGTCATCCATCAGTCACCTTCCGGATGTCTGTGTGTGCTCTGGGGACCAGATCTGGTCAGGTCCTTCTGAAAAACATCTTACAAGGGAGTACATTGTTTGTTCTTTCCTTATGGCACATTCCAGATGGGAGTTTTGTATTAGCCAAGCACATGGTATTGTAAGTAAGTTGCAAGTTGCAGGTGTTGTAGGGCTTCTTGCCTAGTCCCTGTTTCTTCCCTATCTCAACTGCACCACCAGGGCTCCTATGATTTAGCGTAGAAATGTAAATTATAAGATTGTATAGCTTTTGCCACACTCACACATTTATTGCATTTTCTAATATCCAAGATGCCATTGACTATAAGGTGCATCATTATTTTTGGTATCACTTAGAAAAAACTGGTGCCAATTAAAGAATGATCAGTGCTTTCTCATGGCCTCAGTGGTAAATGCGCTCCAGCTTTATAGATGTTAGCATGAGAACAAATTAGAAGAGATGAAATGAGGAATTATCTTATTTGAGAATTATAACAAAACAGGTCAAACAGAACATTTTCCATTTTATAGATAAATAAGCTGAAGCACAAAGAGGTCAGGCAACTTGTTGGAGAGGAGCAAGGGACTGAAACTTGAGATTTCAGATTTCAAGCCATGTGCTCTTCCTGCCAGGTCCCACCTCTGTTACCCATCAGAGTTGCTCCGAACACTGGTCCCTGACTCTTCAACAAGGCAGAGTGGTTGGGAATGCAGGCATACAAATCTGGGTCCCAATTATAGCTCTGCCATGTTCTAGCTGGGTAACTCAGTTTCTCCCTGTGTGAAAAAGAAAACCATGGTACTTGTCCATAGGGTTGTTATAAGAATTGAATAAAGTAATCCATTCACTCATTTAGTCAGTCCACAAATATTTATTGAGCATCTACTATGGATGAGACACTGTTCTAGGGGCAGGGGACATGGCAGTGAACTAGATACCAGGTCATATCCTCACGGAGCTTACACCTGTGTTAAAATAAAAATCATATTAAACCAATAATAGAAATTGACTGGTTTGTTTAACATATGATTTGCAAATTGGGGTAACATTTCACCTTGCTGTTGTTGTTAGGTGCCGTTGAGTGGGTACCGACTCATGGCGACCCTATGTACGACAGAACGAAACACTGCCTGATCCTGCGCCATCCTCACAGCCGTTGTTATGCTTAAGCCCATTGTTGCAGCTACTGTGTCAATCCACCTTGTTGAGGGTCTTCTTCTTTTTCCCTGATCCTCCACTTTACTAAGCATAATTTTCTTCTCCAGGGACTGATTCTTCCTGACAACATGTCCAAACTATGTAAGATGCAGTCTCGCCATCCTTGCTTCTCAGGAGCATTCTGGTTGTACTTCTTGCAAGACAGATTTGTTTGTTCTTTTGGCAGTCCATGGTATATTCAATATTCTTCACCAACACCACAATTCAAAAGAGTCAACTCTTCTTTGGTATTCCTTATTCATCGTTTCATCTAGGGAGTCATTTCATCTAAACAAAAAAACTTGTTGCCATTGAGTTGATTCCAACTCACAGTGACCTTATAGGACAGAGTTGAACTGCCCCATAGAATTTCCAAGGAGCGCCTGGTGGATTCGAACTGTTGACCTTTCGGTTAGCAGCTGTAGCACTTAACCACGATGCCACCAAAGTTTCCTCGTTTCACCAAGGAAGTCAAAAATGTCCTGAAGGTGAGAAACCCTCCAAAGATTCTTATACCCCACCCATCAACACTGTCATGGAAATAGGGCCAGAACCGTATTTACATAATAATAATTTACCCTAAAACACAGCTTCCAGTCAGACCCTGGAGTTCCTAGTTCTCCAAACTGACTGCACATAGATAATTCTTCACAAGAGCCTGATGTCTAGGGCAAAAGGGTCTCCACTAAACTGCTTATTAGGCTACTGTTTAACTTAAAGGTGACTTTAAGAAACCAGTTTCTTCAAGGTTCAAGGTTCAAAAGACACCTAAGAGCAAATGGCCTGGGTAGGTGTCTTAGTTATCTAGTGGTGCTGCTATAATAGAAATGCCACAAGTGGTTGGCTTTAACAAACAGAAGTTTATTCTCTCATAGTCCAGTAGGCTAGAAGTCTGAATTCAGGGCACCAGCTCCAGGGGAAGGCTTTTTCTCTCTGTCAGCTCTGGAGGAAGGTCCTTGTCATCAATCTTCCCCTGGACTAGGAGCTTCTCCATGCAGGGTCTCTGGGTCCAAAGGACACACTCTTCTCCTGGTACTACTTTCGTGATGGTATGAAGTCCCCCTTGTCTCTCTGCTCACTTCTCTATTTTTTTATCTCAAGATTGGCTCAAAACACAATCCAATCTTGTAGATTGAGCCCTACCTCATTAACATAGCTGCTGCTAGTCCCATCTCATCAACATCATAGCGATAGGATTTACAACACGCAGGAAAATCATATCAGATGACAAAACGGTGGACAATCACACAACACTGGGAATCACGGCCTAGCCAAACTGACACGCACATTTTTGGGGACACAGTTCAATCCATGACAGTGGGTCACTGGTCCGTGGAACACAAAAATCTGGGTTCCAGGAGAATTAAAATGATATCTCACTTGTAAGGCACTTCTAACAGTGCCTCACACATAGAAGCAGTAAAAAAATGGGAGCGATCCCTTCCTTTGTCATATGCTCTTGTGATTCCAGGGATTTGTGCTTTTTCTTAATGACTGCCAGCACTTACTGTAGAGTCACAGAGATGGCTTCCAGCTTTGCAGACAACTCCTCAGAAGGATTCTATAACCTCCTCTTTTGACAGAACATTCAGCATTTCCAGCTCTTGTAGGCTATACAAGGCAAAGGGGCTATTACAGAAATTTCTCAAAACAGGGAATTGGAGGCTCTAGCCTCCCTGGATTGGCTTAGGGTTAGTCCCTGAGATGGGCCAAGTTCATAAAAGGTAAGGCCCTGCTCTGACCTTAAGAGAAGTTTTTGTTCGTTGTCAAATACTTATAGAGCACCTACTATGTGCCAGAAACAGAGTGTAAAATAAAAGGAGGCATGAGGCTGCTCTCGAAAAGGAAGTCAGTCTGAAAGACTTGCCTCCCCGTCCAGGTCTCATTCATGAGCCACTTCCTCAGGAAGGCCTTTCCTGCCCTCTCCACCCCCCTGTTATACATTCCCACAGCAAGCAACCCTTCCCTTTTTGTGACAGCCCTCACACATCTAATTACTCATTGCCTGTCAACCCTACTGCACTGTCAGGGACTTGGACTGGGTGCCTGGTTCCCAGTTCTATGCCTTGGCACATAGTAGGTATTCAATAAATATTTGTTGAATGCATAAGTGAGTGAAACTCCTAAGACCTCCTACAGGTGAACCAGACCCCTTCTCTAAAAGTAACATGAATCTGGAATTGACAAGAACAAGGAACACTAAATTACCAAGCGGTTGATAATGGATCTGAAGATTTTTTAGGCCTTCTTTTAGTTTCCCTACCACTACACATCTGTCAGTTTGTTGTACTGTGGTGGCCTGCATGTTGCTATGATGCTGGAAGCTTTGCTACCAGTATTTCAATCATGGTGGACAGCTTTCAGTGGAACTTCCAGACTAAGACAGCTAGGAAGAAAGGTCCGGTGATCTACTTCTGCAAATTAGCCAATGAAAACCCTCTGGATCACAACAGAATATTGTCCGATACAGTGCTCGAAGATGAGTCCCCCAGGATGGAAGGGATTCAAAGTGCACAGTGGCTACAGCAATGGACTTGAGCATACCAATGATTGTGAAGATGGTACAAGACCAGGCAACGTTTCATTCTGCTGTACATGGGATTGCCATGAATTGGGGCCAATTCAACAGCAACTAATAGCAATAAAAATTTTCCCCTTCCAGTCATCTGAGGCCTCCTTTTTGACCAGGGAGCTTCCTGCCAGGAAGGGGGTTAGGGACAGGGACCAGGGAACTCACTGCTCTTCCTTCTGGAGTCTGAGCAAATTCAGCCAAAGAAAGCTGCTGTTGCGTTGACTTGATACCAACTCATAGTCAGCCTAGAGGACAGAGTAGAACTGCCCATAGGGTTTCCAAGGATCACCTAGTGGATCTGAACTGCCAATCTTTTGGTTAGTAGCCATAGCTCTTAACCGCTACACCACAAGGGTTTCCAAAGGTCAGCCAGATTCTATCACATATGGTTTTCTGCTTATCTCTGTATTTTTTTCATCTGATGGCTGGTGGCCAACCGAAAATTACTAAATTCACCAAACGCTTAAGCATATATTTTTATATTTCTCCTTTCTCTTCCAGATACTAAAGTCTATGCTGCTTTGGGAAATCATGACTTTCACCCCAAACACCAGCTTCCAGCAGGGAACAACAGTATCTACAATCAGATAGCAGAACTGTGGAGGCCCTGGCTCAGTAATGAATCCATCGCTCTCTTCAAAGAAGGTACTAACATGATTTGCTACTATAAGGGGCATTTATTATATGCCAGGCTCTGATCTAATTTTGTCTTGACAACAGCCCCATGAAATATATACTGATTTTATTCCCATTTTACAGATAAGGAGACTGAGGCTTGAAGCTAAAAGTCACTTGACAAAGGCCACACAGCTTAGAAGAGGCAGAACTGGGAGCAGAATTCTGGGCTGACTCCAAAGCCCATGCTCTTTTTTTTTTTTTTTTTAAATTGTGCATTAGTGAAAGTTTACAGAGCAAATTAGATTCCCATTTGATAGTTTGTACATAAAGTGTTCCATGACATTGTTTGCATTCCCTGCAATGTGTCTGCACTCCCCCCATGTCCACCCTGGGTTCCTTGTTTCCTTTCATCCTGATTTTCTACCTCTTCTTGCCTTCTCATCTTTGCTTTTGGGCAAATATTTCTGTTCTGATCTCATATAATTAATTGTTCTAAGGAGCACATTCCTCTTAGGGGTTACTGTTTATTTTATGGGCTTGTCTGTTGTTTGGTTGGAAGGTGGTCTCCTGGAATGGCTTCAGTTTCAGGTCAGAAATGTGTATTAGGGCCATAGTCTCTGGGGTTCCTCCAATTTCTGCCAGACCAGCCAGTCTGGTCTCTTTTGTGAACTTGAATTTTTTTTTTTCTTTTTATTGCACTTTAGGTGAAGGTTTACAGAGCAAACAAGTTTCTTATTAAACAATACACGTATTGTTTTGTGATATTGGTTGCCAAACCTACGACATGTCAACACTCTTCCTTCTCGACCTTGGGTTCCCCATTACCAGCTTCTCTGTCCCCTCCTGCCTCTAGTCCTTGCCCCTGGGCTGGTGTGCCCCTTTAGTCTCATTTTGTTTTATGGGTCTGCCTAATCTCTGGCTGAAGGGTGAACCTCCGGAATGACTTCATTACTGAGCTAAAAGCGTGTCTGGGGGCCGTACTCTCGGGGTGTATCCAGTCTCTGTCAGGCTAGTAAGTCTGGTCTTTTGGGTCTGAGTGTGTGTAAGTTAGAATTTTGTTTTACATTTTTCTCCAGCTCTGTCTGGGACGCCATTGTGATCCCTGTCAGAGCATTCAGTGGTGGCAGCTGGGCACCATCTAGTTGTCCTAGATTCAGTCTGGTTGAGGCTGTGGTAGTTGTGGCCCATTAGTTCTTTAGACTAATCTTTCCCTTGTGTCTTTGGTTTTCTTCTTTCTCCTTTGCTCCAGTCGGGGTGAGACCAGTGGAGTATCTTAGATGGTTGCTTTTTGTTCTGTATTTTTCTCCTGCTCTGTCCGGGACCGTCTGTTGTGATCCCAGACAAAGTGGTCAGTAGTGGTAGCTAGTACATACATACAATGGAATGTTACGCAGTGATGAAGAATAATGATGAATCCATGAAACATCTCACAGCATGCATGAATTTGGAGGATGTTATGCTGAGTGAAATAAGTCAATTACGAAAGCACAAATTTTTGTATGAGACCACTATTATAAAGTAACAACAAAAGATTTACACATAATAAAAAAAGAAAAATGACCAGTTCTTCTGGTCTCAGGGTTGTATAGGCTGTGGTTCATGTGGTCCACTAGTCCTTTGGACTAACTGCCCCCTTGAGTCTTTGTTTTTTTTCACTCTCCTTTGCTCTGGACTGGAAGAGACCAACAGTTATATCTTAGATGGCCTCTCACAAGCTTTTAAGACCCCAGACGCCACTTGTCGAAGTCAGATGCAGGACATTGTCTTTATGAACTATATTGTGCCAACTGACGTAGATGTTTCCCAAGTCTATGGTTCTTTGCCTTCAAGCCTAGGAACTTCATCCCGTGAAGTTTTGGTTCTGTCTAAAAGGTTTCCCTGCTGTGTCCCTTGCGTGCTCTATTGTCTATATTAAGATATGAGGAACACCTGCAGTCATGTATGTAGAAATATCCACCACCAAACTTGTATCTGCAGGTGGGTGTGCTCCTTTACACCCTACCACACCTCTTGGCATATCTATCTACCCATGTATCCATTCGTAAGTTATTGTTTGTTAATACTTATTGTTGCAGGATTGTCTATCCTATAGTAGCTCCTGTAGTTGCCCTTTATTCTTGCATTCCTCTCAGTGTCCTCTCATGCCTTGGTCACATGGTGCTGACTTCTCCCCATATTTTGTATTGCCTTTCCCTTCCATATAATAACACGTCATCTATCTATTTGGTAATTTTCCCTCCTTCCGCCTCCCATCCCGGGTAACCATTAAAGAATGTTTTTTATTTCATTTTTGTTTTTTTCTATATGTAAACCTTGTGTTGTTACTTTATAATGGTAGCCTCTTACAAAATTTGTCCTTTGCAAATCGACTTATTTCACTCAGGATAATGTCCTCCAAATTCATCCACGCTGTGAGATGTTTTGTGGATTCATCATTATTCTTTATCACTGCATAGTATTTCATTGTATTTTTTTTTATGTACTAGTTTTTTAATCTAGTCATCTGTTCATGGGCATTTAGGTTGTTTCCACCTTTTTGCTATTGCGAATAATGTTGCAATGAACACGGGTGTGCATATGTCTATTCACGTCATGGTTCTTATTTCTTCAGGGTATGTACCTAGCAGTGGGATTGCTGGATCATATGGTATTTCTATTTCTAGCCTTTGGAGGAAGTGCCATACCATTTTCCATAGTAGCTGTACCATTTTACATTCCCACTGGCAGTGTATAAGAGTTCCAGTCTCTCCACAACCTTGCCAATATTTGTTATTTTCTGTTTTTTTTTTAATTGCCAGTAATATTGGGACGAGGTGGTATCTCATCGTAGTTTTGATTTGTATCTCTCCAATTGCTAGTGATTGCAAGCATTTCTTCATATGTTTGTTAGCAGCCTGAATGTCTTCTTTGGTAAAGTGTCTGTTCATATCCTTTGCCCATTTTTTAATTGGGTTATTTTGTTGTTGTTGTCGAGGTGTTAAAGTTTTCCATAAATTTTAGAGATTAGACCCTTGTTGGATATGTGTAGCCAATTTCTTTTCCCCCCCAATCTGTGTGTTCTCTTTTGACTCTCTTGGACAAGTCTTTTTATTGAGCATAAGTATTTAATTTTTAGGAGGTCCCGTTTATCTAGTTCATTTTCTTCTGTGTGTGCATTTTTAGTTATGTTTGATATTCTATTTTTTGCCATATATTAGGGCTCCTACCGTTGTCCCTGGAGCCCTGGTGGGACAGTGGTTAAGGGCTCAGGCTGCTAACCAAAAGGTTGGCAGTTCGAATCCACCAGCCACTCCCTGGAAGCCCTGTGGGGCAGCTCTACTCTGTCCTATAGGGTTGCTATGGGATGGAATTGACTCGATGGCAACAGGTTTTTTGTTTTTTAACCTTTGTCCCTATTTTTTTCCTCCATTATCGTTATAGTTTTAGGTTTTATATTTAGGTCTTTGATTCATTTTGAGTTAGTTTTTGTGTATGGTGTGAGGTATGGATCCTGTTTCATTCTTCTACAGATTTGCCAGCACCATTTATTGAAGAGACTGTCTCTTCCCCATTTAATGGGCTTTGGTCCCTTATCAAAGACCAGCTGTCATAGGTGGATGGATTTACATCTGGGTTCTCAATTCTGTTCCATTGATCTATGTGTCTGTCATTATACCAGTACCAGGCTGTTTTGACTACCATGGCTGTATCAAGTAATGAGGCCTCCTACTTTGTTCTTCTTTAATAATGCTTTACTTATTCGGGGCCTCTTTCCTTTCCATATAAAGTTAGCGATAATTTTTTCCATCTCATTAAAGAATGCTGTTGGGATTTGGATTGAGATTGCATTTTATCTATATATCACTTTGGGTAATATTGACATTTTCACAATGTTAAGTATTCCTCTCCAAGAGCATAGTATGTTTTTCTATTTATGTAGGTCTGTTTTGGTTCAAAGCCCATGCTCTTAAACACATAGCACTAATGATGATTGCAACAACTAATATTTACTGAGCACTTACTGTTTGCTAGGCACTGCCCTCTGCACGTTATTAGACTCCTCACATCAACCCTAGGAAGCAGCAGTAACCATCAGTTCAGAGCTGGGTTTCTCAACCTTGGCATTGTTGACATTTTAGGTTTCATCATTCTTTGCTGTGGTGGCTGTCCTGTGCATTGTAGGATGTTTAGCACATCTCCCAGTTGTGACAATCAAAAATATCTCTAGACATTGCCAAATGTTCTCTGAGGGGAGCAAAATCACCTGGTTGAGAACCACTGGTCCAAAAATACAGCCAGTCAAAGGCGACCCTGACCCCACTCTCTTCCTTCATTCGATTTCCTGCTGCTGGGGCTCTCCATTGATCAATGCCAGCCAGAAGCCCATTGGCATGGGAGCCCACTGATTTCGTTCACACAGATCAGCCTCCTAGGGCAAAGAGCTGGATGAACAAGGTAGTTGACAGTGGATCTGGAGGGGCAAACACACCCATTATACAGATGAGGAAACTAGGACACAGAAAGGTTAAGTAACTTTCCCAAGTTGCACAGCTAATAAGTGATAGAGTCAGGACTTGAACCCAGAAAGCCTGGGTCCAAAGTCTTGGCTCTTACTCATTTGGCTACATTGATCCCACGATGTCCCTCTACGGGAAAGATGGTTGTTCTCCCCATCTCTCCTCCTGCCAGGGAAGGAGAAGGTGGGAGAGTGAGGTGGAGGGGGGAAGAGGCATGTCTGGCCTGAGGCAGGGGACTCCTTCAGACTTCTCCCTGGCTGTGACACCCTAGGTGCCTTCTATTCTGAGAAGCTGCCTGGTCCAAACATAGCTGGGCGAATTGTGGTCCTCAACACCAATTTGTACTATACCAACAACGAGCAGACAGTTGGCATGGCTGACCCTGGCCAGCAGTTCCAGTGGCTGGAAGATGTGCTGACCAATGCTTCCCGGGCCAGGGAAATGGTAAGGGCCCCTGTCTCCTCCTTCTCCCTTTTCGGGGTCACTTCTTGATCAAGTCTCCTGCCTCAGCACAAACTCATCCACCCACCCTGAGATGCCCACATCCTTCATCGGCCTGGCACCAGGAGGGTGCTTCTTCCATCCTCACAACAGCCCCATGAGGCTGGGATCCTGTGGTCCATTATAGATGAAGACCTTGGGGCTCACAGGAGCAGTGACAGTTCCGAGCTCACATGATAAGCGGTGAAGCCGAGACCAGAACCTTGGTCTCCAGACAAGAAGTCAGCATCCTTTCTACTGCTACCACACAGCATAGCTGCAGCCCACACTGTGTACTAGACCTTAAGGGATGCATAGTAGGTGGACAGCCCAGCTTGCCAGGTGTGTCCTGGAGGATAGGTCTTGTGTCTCATTTGCTAGAACCCCTGCACTGACCAGCATGTCACAGCAGGATCTCATGGCTGGTACTTTTGAGCACTCACCGCATCAGGCACATTGCTAGGTGCCTTGTATGGGATCATCTCATTTAACTCACAGAACTCCATGAGGCAGGTGCTATTATCGCCATCTTCCAGATGAGGGAAGTGAGGCTCAGAGAAGCAAAATGACTTGCCCAAGGTCACACAGCTGGTGTCCAAGCTGCAGTTTGACTCCAAAGCTCATGCTCTTAACCCCCACTGTTCTACCTCCTGCAATGGTAGCTAAGTGCCCAGGTACTGTTAGCTGAGTGACTTGAGGGATACAAGACAAGAATATATATTACCCATACCCATACTGCACAACCATGCAAGAATGGTTTAGTCACAGTATCTGAGCTCCAAGAGGAGAAGACTAGCTTCTGAAGGATCAGAGAGGCTTTATGGAGGAGATGCCTTTTGAGCTAGGCTTTAAAGTATGGGTTGTTGTTGTCGTGTGCTGTCAAGGCAATCCTGCTGATAGTGACCCTAAAGGATGGAGAACTGCCCCATAGGGTTTCCAAGGCTGTAATCTTTATGCAGGCAGACTACCCCATCTTTCTCCCATGGAGTGTTTGGTGGGCTTGAACTGCCAATCTTTTGGTTAGCAGCCAAGTGCTTAACCACTGTTCCACCAGGGCTCCTTGAAGTATGGGTAAGATTTACAAAAGTAAAAAGGAGAAGGGTACTCCAGGTGGCAGGTATAGTATGGGAAAAGGCACAGAGGTGGGCACACAGGTGGTACATTCATTGCTGGGCACAGAGAGAATGCCTGGATCAGCCGGGAAGAGGGAATGGGGAAGAACTTCAGAGATGTATTTGAGCTTGTCTGCCTGCCTTTGGGAGATGGGCAGATTTTGAGGAGGGAAATGAGGGGCTGGGTGGACAATTCTGAGCCCTTCTGGGCACCCTCTCTTCACAGGTGTACATTACTGGCCATGTGCCCCCAGGGTTCTTTGAGAAGACCCGGAACAAGTTATGGTTCCGGCAGGCCTTCAACGAGAGGTACCTAGAGGTGGTCCGGAAGCACCATCAGGTCATCGCGGGACAGTTCTTCGGGCACCAGCACACCGACAGCTTCCGGATGTTCTATGATGACACAGGTACTCAACCCGGAGGGCGGCTGCCAGCTCACTTCCCGCCTTCTCTCACCAGCCTCTCTCAGTTCTGCTGTCTCTCGCCTGAAAGGTGTCCCCATCAGTGTCATGTTCCTCACGCCTGGAGTCACGCCCTGGAAAACCACGTTACCTGGAGTGGTCAACGGGGCCAACAATCCAGGCATCCGGGTGATTGAATACGACCAAGCCACACTGAGCCTGAAGGTCAGGAGCCCTGGGTCTGCTGGGAAGACAGGGGTAGGGTGGACAGGGACCTAGACACATCATAACCTCCCCTAACTCTCCTTCCCACCCAATCCACCCACTATTGACCAATGAACCTTAGGAAGGTTAAGTTACTTCTGCCCTTCTAGAGCTCAGATTCAGAACCCTGAAGCCACCTCCAAATCCTGTCACTGAGTCAGGTCAATTCTTCTTTTCCCAAACTCCCTTTGCCCCTGGATCATTGCCACAGCCTCCTACCTGGTCTCCCTGCCTCCAGTGCTGCCCCACTGTAGCCCATCCGCTATGCACTACAGAAGGGATTCGTCTTTCTAAAGCACTGCTTTCATCCTGTTTCTCTCCTGCTCAGAAACTTTCAGTGGCTCCCCAGTGCCTGCAATATAAAGTTGGATCTCCTTGGCCTGGTACTCAAGGCCTCCTACACTCTGACCTCCAGCCCATGCCCACCTTTTCCCTACACTGACTCAAGCTGGGCTCAAGCCAAAGCAGGCCCCCAACTCATCAAGCGCTCCTTCACCTCCTAGGATGTGCTTGTGTTTGTGGAAATCACAAAGAAGCATTATTCTCTCATTTATTCAACAAACGTATTAAGCATCTGCCATGTGCTAGACCCTGCTCTAAGCTCAGGGGATACTCAAGTGAACAAAAACAGACCAAGTCACTGTTCTCCTGGAGCTGACATTCTTACAGGAAGCAACACACAAGAACTAAGTGAAATGAAGTATGCCACAGAGAGAAGTTCTAAGGAGGAAAACGAAGCAGGGTGGAGAGACAGGGTGGTGATGGGTAGGCTGTGTGTGTGCTATGTTACACAAGTCGGCAGGGTAAATGTCACAAATAGAGTGGCATTTCAGCAGAGTTCTGAGTGATGTGAGGGAGCAAGCCACGTAGGCACCTGGGGAAGGAGACTGACAGCAAGTCAAAGGCCTCTTGGTGGGAACGTGCTTCGCATGTTTAAAAGAAACCTGGGTACTTGGCACCATTTTGCAGGAGGCGCTTGCACCATTGCAGTGGGGCTAAGACACACTCTTTTTATGTTGCTTTTTATCCATTCGTTCTGCAAATATTTATATGCCAGGGGGCTTAGCATGATAGAAAATGCCCAGGCTGTGGGATAAACAAGAAGAGCAAGGAGGCCAGTGTGGTTGGAGTGGAAGGTGGAGGGGAGACTAGGTGGGAACGAGGTCAGATCACATAGGCCGTGATGAAGACTCTGGATTGGGAGGGTTTAGGGCAGAAGAATGAAATATTCTGAACTTAATTTCACAAAATCACCATGTCTGCTGTGTAGGGGCAAAGGCAGAGGCAGGGGAAACAGTTAGGGACTATATAACCAGCTGAGAGATGGGGGCTAGGCCCAGGGCTGTAGTGCGAGAGGTAAGAAGTGTCGGATTCTGGGTGTATTACGAAGGCAAAGCAGACAGGATTTGCTGGTGGATTGGATATGAGAGAAAGAGGAGTCATGAAGGACTCCAAAGTTTTCAGCCTGAGCAACTGAAGGATGAGGTTGCCCTTTGCTGAGATGGAGTGACTGTGGGAGGAGCCAGAATTTTCAGCTTTGGGCCTGTTAACTATGAGATGGCTAAATGGCATACAAGAAAATGCCAAGGGAGGCGGCAACTGGATGTCTGAGTTGGAGTTTCAGGAAGAGCAACATACAGAGATTTGATATGAGAGCTAAGAGCATCTAGAGGACATTTAAAGCCAGAGACTGGATGAGATAACCAAGGTCCTTGATTCTGAGGAGGAAATGTAGATAAAGAAGAGGTCTGAGGATTTTTAAGAGTATGGTCTGCCGCTCACACAGGCACTCATAGAATCTGAGCACAGTCTGAAGAATCCCCACCCAGCCTGTAACATGCCCTGCATCCTTCTCAGATAGACCTGGGTTTTAATCCTGGCTTAACCAGACATAGACTTTTTGATCTCTCTGTGCCCCAGTTGCTTCATCTGTGAAACAGGAATGACAATACTCTCACAGGGTTTTGAGAGGACTGAACGGCTAAGGTACTTGGATGCTAACAGAAGGACTGGCAGTTTGAGTCCACCCAGAACCGCCTCAAAGAAAGGGCTGGCGATCTACTTCGGAAAAATCAGCCATTAAAATCCCTATGGAGCACAGTTCTACTCTGAAACACAGAGTCTGAATCGACCTCAACTGTTTGTTTTTAAATGAAATAACATATGTAATGTGCCTGGCATGCAGTTGCTGTTCATATATAGCAGTTCCGTGTACTCTATCTCCAGTGACCTGAAGCAGGTATACATACAAATTTAACCCGAAAGTGTTGGACAGAGAAACTGTCTTAGTCATCTAGTGCTGCCAAAACAGAAATACCACAAGTGGATGGTTTTAACAAAGAGAAATTTATTCTCTCACAATCTAGCAGGTTACAAGTCCAAATTCAGGGCACTGGCTCCAGGGGAAGGCTTTTTCTCTCTGTCAGTTCTGGAAGAAGGTCCTTGTCCTCAATCTTCCCCTGAGGAGCTTCTCAAGCGCAGGGACGCGGTGTCCAAAAGTCACGCTCTGCTCCTGCTGCTGCTTTCTTGGTTGCATGAGGTCCCCAACTCTCTGCTTGCCTCCCTTTCCTTTTATCTCTTATAAAAGGTGGTACAGGCCATACCCCAGGGAAACTCCCTTTACATTGGATCAGGGATATGACCTAGGTAAGGGTGGTATTTCAAATCCCACCCTAATCCTTTTCAACATAAAATTATAATCACAAAATGGAGCACAACCACACAACACTGGCAATCATGGCCTAACCAAGTTGATATATACGTTTTTGGGGGGACATGATTCAATCCATAACAGAAACTCTTCCAGATTCTAGTCCTGAGGATGCACAGGAGTCCCAGGGGTCTGGAGTGTATCTCAGTTCCCACCAAGTTCTACTTGGCCTGTGGTTAATCCCACTGTTTATGTTGCTTTTTATCCATTCATTCTGCAAATATTTACTAAGCATCTTTTATGTGCCAGGAGCTTGGTGTGACAGAAAATGCACAGAGTGTGGGGTAAACGACCTGGGTTCCAATCCCGGTAGGATCCTGGCCAAGTGAACCAACCTCTTTAGGCCTCAGCTTCCTCATCTGCGAAATGGAGATAATAAGTGCAGTTATCTTATCAGATCCAATCTAAGAATGTCTGCCAAACATACTTAAAAAAAAGAAAAACCAAAAAACCGGTGCCTTCTAGTTGATTCCAACTCACAGAGACCTCAGAGTAGAACTGCTCCACAGGGTTTTCTTGGTTGTAATTTTTACTGAAGCAGACCACCAGGTCTTTCTTCCTTGGTGCTGTGGGTGGGTTCACACTGACAACCTTTAGAAGTCAAGGGCAAACAGTGTGCGCCACCCAGAGACCTTACCAATAAATGCTCAATAACTAATGGTGGTTATTTTGGCTGTAAAGAAGCTGGGGGCAAATGCAAGGTGTAGGATGGGAGTGGAACCTGGCAGCTGTTAAAGGCAGGCCTTGCACCGCCTCCCCATTCCAGGACACAGTTACCTACTTCATGAACCTGAGCCAGGCGAACGCGCAGGAAACACCAAGCTGGGAGCTCGAGTACAAGCTGACCGAGGCCTATGGGGTGCCGGATGCGGGCCCCGCGTCTATGCACGTGGCGCTAGGCCACATCGCCCGCGACCAGGGAGCACTGCAGCGTTACTACATCTACAACTCTGTTGGCTACGGCAGCCCGGACTGCGAGGAGGCCTGCCGCGTTGAGCACGTGTGCGCCGCGCGTGAGGTGGACTTCGACGCGTACACTGCTTGCCTGCGCAACTCTGGCGCCTCACCGGCGCCCAAGCTCGCGCTGCCGTTGGCGGCGCTGCTGGGCCTGTGCACCCTGCTCGTGCGGTGACCTTGGCGCCACACGCTGTCCCCTGGGCAGCTCACCTTCCTCCTTGTAAAACCTGGGGAACATCACCCTTTGGAGACCCGGACTTTTCAATCATTTCTCCTGCGCCCCTAGAGAATTAGTAGGGGGCAGCCGGATCCGGAAATGAAGCACCAGCCCCCCCCCCACGACGTTTCTTTCAAGTTTCATGTCTTATTAAAAAACAATGTGCATCGTGCATGTTATTCTGTGCGGTTTTTCCTTTAATATGTGAGTAGTTTTGAACTCACAGTGAACGTTTCTCCCTCTCTCTCCACAGTGATGGAAGTAAAATGAGTAGCCCAGGAAGATGCGCCCTGGTGATCCGGTGCCCTTTGTGTAACTCGCTGCCCGAACTCTGGGCACGCTTAATTTGCAACGTTCACCACTTAGGGATCAGAACGTGCCTTTTTGTTTTGCTTTTTGCAACCGAGCCGATGCGAGGGATCATGAGTAGAGCCCGGGCTCTAATCTCCTAGCCCTTCCCGCCATCTTGGGCCTCTGTCGTTAGGTGCCATCCAGTCGATTCTGACTCATAGCGATCCCGTGGGACAGAGCAGAACTGCTCCATAGGGTTTTCTAGGCTGTAATTTTTAGGGTACAGACCGCCAGGTCTTTCTCTCGTGGAGCCTCTGGGCGGGATGAATCGCTGGCTTTTCAGTTAGCAGCCAAGCGCTTAACCGTTGCGCCACCGGGGCTCCTTGTCTTGGCCCTCTAGGCGCCTCAAACATAAAATAAAATCGCTGGGAAGCCTGCTGAACTAAGCGCTGTGCGCCTCGGACGGTCGGTTTTCAGGCCTACCGGCCCTTGGGATGCACCCATTTGGGCGGGGGTGGGGGACGGGTGGCAGAGCCAGAGCCCCGAGCGGCATCCAGGGCCGCGGGAGACCAGGCCTGACGTGGGGCAGGCCCGCGCAGGGTCCAAGGGCCTCGCTCCTCCCCGGACGAGGCGGGGCGGGGAAGTCCCGCCCAGCAGGCCCCGGCCCAGGGCCGCCCCGAGGGCTGTGCCTGTCTCCTTCCTGAGTTGAAAATCCCGGACCCCAAGGGTAGGCCGGAGCCGCAGAGAAGGAGGGGTTGGGGGGAGAGGCAGGCGGGCCATGCCCTCGTCGCCCCACGCCGCCCTCCTTCGGGACCTGGTCCTGGGCGTACTGGGCACTGCCGTCTTCCTGCTCGACCTGGGCGCGGATCTGTGGGCCTTCGTCCAGTACGTGCTCAGCGGCTGCTACCTGTGGGCAGCGCTGGTGCTGGCGCTGCTGCTCCTCGCCTCGGTCGCGCTGCAGTTCTTCAGCTGGGTCTGGCTGCGCGCCGACCCCGCCGACCTGCACAAGTCGCAGCCCTCCGGCCGCTGTCTGGCGCTGCTACATCTCCTGCAGCTGGGCTACCTGTACAGGTGAGCGCTCCGCCCTCGGGAAACGGGAAGGATACCGAGCCTAGGGGGCGCCTCCTGAATTTGGGCTACTAGTGTTGGTGAGAGTCCTGACACGGGGGTTGGGGGTGGGGGGGAGGGAAGTGTGGAAAGTGAGGGGACGAGGGAATCGGGACTGGAGACAGGAAACAGCCCCACAGGTGAATGCCCCGCCCCTTAAGGGAAGAGAACTGCTGAAAGCCCTTAGAGCTCTTCTAGTCTACCCACCCTTGTACAGGCGAAGAAACTGAGGCCCAGGGAGGAAAGGGAGGAGCACGGGCTTTGGAGTCAGGTTTCTGGGATCTAATTTTGCCACCTGTGACCTCATTCCGGCGTCACTCTGAGCCTCAGTTTCCTCCTCTGTAAAAAAGAAGAGGTAGTCTAGAGATAGCTCTGCCAGGCCGGCCTACTGTGAGGTGTGAAAGAGTTGGAAAGTGCCTAGCACAGTGCTTGGCATGAAGTCAACTCCACTGTAATGGCAAAGACCTGCAGCCTCAGTTCAAAGCCTGGCTGTTCCTTCTAGCTGTGAGCACAGTGTTGGGCAAGTCGCTTGACCTCTTCAGGGTTTTTTACTCATTGTTCCAATGGGCATGGTAACAGTGCCTACCTCTGAGCTTTGTGAGCATTAAATAAAATGTATGAATTTCCCTGGCACAGAGTAAGCATCCAGTAAATGTCAGCTAGCATCAGATTACCTGGGCCACCCCGGGAGTTTCAGCTGTCCTGACCCCAGAGCAGTGCTGTGCCCTCACAGCTGCCTGGCTTGCACCCTTTCTTTCCCAGTTATATTCTCTTCCTTGAACTTTTGCTCCCCACCGCCCCCAGACTGAACACGAGGGCAGAGATGGTGTCTGACTCATCTGTGTCCCATGAGCCAGCTGGGACTGGGCTGGGTCTCAGAGCATGTGTGTGGATTGTGCTTCTTTTTAGAACCGGCAGGGCTCTATAGAGGTGGGAAACCGAAAGCAAGGTGTCAGAGTCATAGGATGAGGTCAGGACACGGTGTGGCCTGGGTGGGATGGTGTGGCTGGAGCCAGGATCCCCTTTTGAATCCATTTTTGCAGATTCTCTCCAGATCCTGCCTTGACAAAGCTGCAGTCTCCAGGAGTGGGTTAGAGGAACTTTGACTGCGTTTTGCCCTAGGGACCATAGAGGCCTCAATAAAACCCCAGATGGGTGGGAAGGGGCACAGTTATTATAGTCCTGGGCAGGCATGACAACATCGAACACCTTCCCTTCTTCTGTTTCTGCCAAGCACGAGTCAGACAGACTGCTGAGCTTCGCTGCCTATGCGCAGAAGCTCTCAGTGGCTCCCTGTTGCCCACAGGATAAAAGGCCTTGCTCCTTGGGCTCCTCTTCACAAAGTATGTTTTGTTCACCCCTTGCTTTCGAATCACCTGGGGATGCCTATTTAAAATGCAGATTTCTGGGCTCCTTCTGCAGACTGAATGAAAATCTATTCATTCTTTTCATGGTTTTGCATAAAGGGGATCTCTGCTTCCAGTCCAATCCTTGCCCCCCTCCATAGGTAGGGTGCTTTTTTAGAGTACTGTCTGACCTGGGTGTGCCTGTGCTAAGAAGTTCTCAATGGCTTCCTGTTGCCTGCAGGATTCCAAAAGATTCTTATGCCTGCTAAAATTTGAGAACTACCGTCTTATGAATTCAAACAGTCTTGGGTTCAAATCCTAATCGCGCTACTTATTAGCTTTTTGATCCTGTTTCCCCATCTATAAAATGGGGGTGTTGCAAGGAGTAAATTGGACAAGGTTTTGTCATGCGCTTGGGACAGTGCCTGGCCAGTAGGAGCAGCAGTAGTTGCATGTATCCCCATTTTACAGATAAGGAAACAAAACTCAATGAGGTTAACTTGCTTGCCCAAGGCCCACAAGGTGTAAGTGACAGAGCTGGGATCGGAGCCTGCCTGCATCCACCAGATGGTAGGGGAAAGAGGAACACCACCAGACACTAACCTGGCCCCTTGGGCATCTTATGTGCTGCCTAGGTGTGTGAAGGGGCTGCAGCAGGGGCTGTTGGCGTGGCGGCAGGAGGCACCCTCAGAGTTTGAACTGGCCTACGCCGACTTCTTCTCCCTGGACATCACCATGCTGCGGCTCTTTGAGACCTTCTTGGAGACAACGCCTCAGCTGACGCTGGTTCTGGCCATTGTACTGCAGAGCGGGCAGGCTGAGCACTACCAGTGTGAGTGATGCACCAGCAGCCAGCCCCTCTGTGGGTTGGGAAGGTTTCCCTCTAGTGTCACGAATATTTGCTCTTTTTTAAAAAGGTTGCTTGGAAAAGAGGAGAAATGCTTTAGTCAGGCAGCCATGGGTTCAAATCCAAAGTCACTCTCTAGCTGTATGACTTTGGGCAAATGACCCAGCCTTTCTGAGGGTCAGTTTGTTCTCATCTGTAAAATGGACACAGTCAGTGCTTCTACCTCATAGTGTTGATGAAAGGATTAAGAGATGATGCACATAAAGCAAAGTGCTTGGCGCATCATAAACCTGCATTGTAATTCTCACTGTTTTGAAGATAGCAGAGATAAAGCGTATGGGGTACCTGACACAGACTAGGCAACTTGTTAGTCATTAAGCTTTTATTGTGCACCTTCACATACTCAAGTTTTTATTCAGCACCTGTTCTGTGCCAGTCAGTGTACTGGGGCACAGTGGTGAATAAGACAGACACAGCCCCTGCCCTGCCAGGATGACAGAATATAAAATAATAATTACAGAAAAGTATGTCCAGTGATCTGAAGGGGAGAGGCAGGTGACAGAGGCTGGCAGGGCCTCAGAAACCGTGGGGAGAAATTTGTACAGTAAGGAGCTTTCAAATGAATTTTGCCTGTAAAAGGGAAGTGACTTGCCCAAGCAAGGTCACAGTGGCTAAGCTAGGACTCCAACTCATCTCTGATTCAGGGCCCTGGGCTCCCCCTTCACCACTGGACACTTCGAGGGTCCCTGCTGTAAATGCTGCGGCATTTACAGTCCCCCAAACCCATTCCCCCCGCCGTCACTCGCTGTGTGACCCAGGGAGCCTGGCCTTAGTTTCCACGACTGTACAAGATGAGGGTCGAACTCGATCTTCGAGGGCCCTTCCAGCTTCTGCTAGTCCAGATCTGTGATAATTTTAAATCTGATAACAGCAGTCTTCATGATTGAGTTTCCTGCTATTAGCCAGGCACTTTGCAAAGTCCTTTGCAGTCTAACACTGTTCGTGTTCCCAGCAGCCCTTAGGTCAGTGCTGTATTTATTTATCTCCATTTTACACCAAAGGTAAGAGGTGCAGAAAGGTGAAGTGACTGGCCCTGGGTCACACAGCACTCACTGGATATATAGTTTTTATCCATTTGAGGGAGGTGGATGTCTAGGACCATGGTCAAGTGGAGACATTCTACACTGTGTGTGTATGGTGGGGTTTGGGGGTGGAAGAAGACGTATTTTTAGTAGCTAGGTACTGTGGTCAGCCATGGGGATCCCAGGTGAGCAGGCCCTGTTTCCTACCCTGGAGAAGCTGAGGGATAAGGAAATAGTAGGTAATTACTGTGTGATAAGGCTCCAGGCTTTTTTTTTTTTTTTTTAAGGCTCCAGGCAGAAGTGGGTGGGGTATTACAGGGACGCAGACACAGCTGAAGTGGGTGAGTGGGGTCAGGATGGGTGACTTGGGTCAGGATGGGTGACTCTAGGGGATATTCAAACTGGAACTTGGAGAGCAAGTGGGAGTAGGCCAAGTGAGGTGGGGCATGTGCTCCTGCCCCACCTAACATGATGGCAAAGGCTTGTCAAGGTCTTAGAATTTGGCATAGTGGGCCCTGCTGAGAAGTAGAATGTGGAATAGTTAGAAAGGATGACGGCTGCAGATCTGGTTCTAGGCTGGGAGTGGGTTCCTGGAACATTATAGGTGCCCAGTAAATATCTGTGAAGGGGGCAGGGGAGGAAGCATTCTAGAAACATTCTAGAGCTGCTTCTATCCCTGGAGGTCCTGGTGCCCCTAGCCCAGAATAGGGAACCAGGAGTTGGGATAGGATCTTGGAAAATCAAGAAAAGGGGCCAGTCTGAATGTGGAGGGGAGGAGCGAGGGGATGTTCCCTGTTCACGGCAGGACATCCCTCCTGCCCTAAGTGTAGCCTTAGCCAGAGCTGGGAGGGTTGTCTCCCGGTGGGATTTCCTGCCTCCCTTTCTGAGACTGAGTGGGGGGAACTGGAAATGCTGATTCTTAGACCCAAGAGAGACTTGGTCTTGTCTGGGAAAGGAAGGGTTACAGGGCCCTAGAAGATGGTAACCTAACAATAACCACAGAAGATGCTCAGGGTGTGGCCAAGGCCTAGGGGCACCAGATGCAGGTAACTTTTTACAAGTCATGTGCCCTCTCATCTTTGAAAAATACACTATGATCGCACCTGAAAAGTAACGCATAGCAGTAAAGGGAAAACATCATATTTGACTTCCAAATCTTTTTTTTTTTTTTTACTGGTTTTGTGAACTTATTTAATGATCTCCAGCTGCAATTAAAAAAAAAAAAAATGCTTACCTCAGGTCTCTGGGTGGTACAGATAGTTTAGGCTTAGCTACTAACTGAAAGGTTTAAGAGGTATCGGCACCACAGAAGAAAGGGCTAGTGGTCTGCTTCTGTAAGATCATAGCCATTGCAAACACTGTGGAGCAGTTATACTCCGACACGCGTGGGGTCTCCATGAGTTGGAATCTACAGCAACGGGTTTGGCTTTTAGTTTTTAGTACCTACCTCAGGATTATAAACCACCCCCCGCCCCCCGCCAGTACCTGTGACCTCTTGGGAGTACCAGGCAGGCTGCCCCCAGGGCTCACCTGTTTCTTCTTACTCTTTGTAGGGGTTGGCATCTGCACATCCTTCCTGGGTATCTCGTGGGCGCTGCTTGACTACCACCGGGCCTTGCGCACCTGCCTGCCCTCTAAGCCGCTCCTGGGGCTCCGCTCCTCCGTGATCTACTTCTTGTGGAACCTGCTGCTGCTGTGGCCCCGAGTCCTAGTCGTGGCCCTGTTCTCAGCCCTCTTCCCCCACTATGTGGCCCTGCACTTCCTGGGCCTGTGGCTGGTTCTGCTGCTCTGGGTCTGGCTACAGGGCACAGACTTTATGCCAGGCCACTGCTCTGAGTGGCTATACCGCGCAACAGTGGCCACCATCCTCTATTTCTCCTGGTTCAACGTGGCTGAGGGCCGCACGCGAGGCCGGGCCACCATTCACCTGGTGTTCCTCCTGAGTGACAGTTGTCTCCTTGTGGCTACCTGGGTGACTCATAGGAGCTCGCTGCCCAGTGGGATCCTGATACAGATGTTGCTGTCTGCGGGTGCCTCCAGCTTCCTTTTGGGTCTGGTTCTGCGGCTTGTCTACTACCGCTGGCTGCATCCTAGCTGCCGTTGGGAACCTGACCAGGTGGATGGGTCCCGGGACCTCCTTTCCCTCGAGTGGTGTCTGCCACCTCAGAACAGGCGCATGACCCAGTTGGCTCGGAACTTTTTCCCGAAGGCTAAGGATGACACTGTTTCCTCAGGGAAGGGAGAGATGAATGGGGTCCTTTGAGCAATGTTTGACTCTGCTAGGGGACCGATAAACAGTGAACTAACTGGTAGAAAGCAGAAGATAAGCTGTTTATGGTGCTATGGGCCTTGATCCTCTCAACAAGAGCTTGATGCCTGATCTGTGCCAGCCACTGGAGACCGGAGTTGAGTAAGACATAGGCCGGCCTTCCAGGGGTTCACAATGTGAACAAGATGAGAAGGGCTGGATCCTGGAAGGTCAGTGGGCCCCAGTTATGTACAAGACACTTTGGGAGGAAAGAGGAGACTTCTTTTTTTCTCCCCCACCAAGCAGTATAACAGCTGGCCCCAAAGCTTCCTATCCTTGGTATTTATACCTCCCTTTTAGCCACCTCTAAAATAGTTGGTAGAGGAGCTGTTCTACCCTTTGGTTCCCCTCTCCTGGACTAGAAGACCCCAGGACCTCCAGGATATCCTTTCTAGAATTCTTCCTCCTCTGTCGCCACCCCATTCAGTCAGTTCATTTAACAGATGTTAATTGAGAGCCTCTTCTGTGCCAGGAATACCATCCTAGCTTTGGAACCTGGAACAAGGTCAGCTGCCACCCTAGCTTCATCCCCTACCCTCTCCATTCCTGGGTAGGAATATCAAATGCTAGAGGACTGAGCCAGGGATGCTAACTCTGGCTGGTCGCTGGTCCCTGTCAGCACCCAAGGGCCATAGTACAGATGATGCAGCCTCTGCTCCTGCTCGCAAGGGACCGCCTTTCAACCAAGTGCCTTATGAACCTATGGTCTGGGCCATGGTTCAGCCCCACAAGTGTTGTTTTATTCTTTAGCCAGCGCACCTCCTACCTCAGAGTCCACTTGTGAGGAAAAGAATGTGCATGTACGTCTCTGCAGGTGAGAGACATGTATGTATCATTTTTGTTTAGCAGTATTATTATATTATTATTAAAACCTTATGAAATCTTCCAACTAGCCTGTGTCATGAAACCAAATCTACTGCAGGGTTCAAAATCTCCTGGAAAGACGGGATCAGAGACAAGAGATTCTCTTCTCGAAATTGGTAAAGGCCCCTGGGACCAGAGAAGGGGCGGCTGGCTTAGATAGGACTTTCAAACTTTATTTCCAAGTTTCAGGAGCTGGTGAGCCTGTGTAGGGCTTCCAGCTGGACATCAGAAACGGGATGTGGGCTGACTCCAGTGCACGCCGTTAACCACCAGCTTTGTTGCTGGGCTCGGCAGGAATAGCCCAAACACCTCTAGTACCAGGAAGTGAATACGAGAGCCCATATGCAAAAGCACTTTTTGTTGGGAGCTCAGGGAGGGTTTTATGATGAGATAGCATCTTAGTCATCTAGTGCTGCTATAACAGAAATACCACAAGTGGATGGCTCTAACAAAGAGAAGTCTACTCTCTCACAGTTTAGTAGGCTACAAGTCCAAATTCAGGGCGTCAGCTCCAGGGGAAGGCTTTCTCTCTCTGTCGGCTCTGGAGGAAGGTCCTTGTCATATAGTCTGGGAGCATCTCAGTGCAGGAACCTCAGGTCCACAGGATGTGCTCTGCTCCTGGCACTGCTTTCTTGGTGGTATGAGGTCCCCATGTCTCTCTGCTCACTTCTGCCTTTTACATCTCAAAAGAGACTGGCTTAAGACACTAATCTTATAGATCTCATCAATATAACTGCCACTAATCCATCTCATTACATCGTGATAGGATTTACTACACATAGGGAAATCACATCAGATGACAAAATGGTAGACGATCATACAATACAGGGAATCATGACCTAGCCAAGTTGACATACTTTGGGGGATACAATTCAATCCATGACAGATGGCTTATGGGACATGGGTGTAGGTGATAGTGCTGGGGAGATGGAACCTTTTGATGTCTAGAAGGTCTGTGGTTTGGAGAAGCAAAGAACACGAAAAGGGCCCTGGAGATAGGAGAAAATGTTCCCATCACCATTTTGATGGGGCTGAATAGTCTCAGTTCTGTTATTCATTCTAGTGAAGACACAATAAACAGGAGAAGTAAAACATTTAGTATAACAGATACTGTGAAGTGCTGAAAGAAAAGGCAGGTAAGGGGATCAGGAGAGTGTAAGTATATGTGTTGTGGGTGCGAGTTAACATTTGACACAGAATGGCTAGGGAAGAGTAACTGATAAGCCCTGTAAGAGGTGAAGGAGAGAGAGCCCTGTAGATGCATTTCACCCCACAGACCAAGTGGGCAGTGACTGGGGGCTGTGATGAGGAGCAGAGTCTGGGGGGGGAAACCCTATAGGCACTGGTGGCTTGAGCCACTGTGTGTGTGGGCGGGGGGGGGTGGTGGTGGTGCCGCAGACTATCTCTTCCTCTCTCAGGGCAGTAACTCCACTGGATGAAAAAGGAAAGTGACAGCTATATTGGCCTGGAACCAAGAAGGACACAGTGATGAGGGTTGGGGCAGAGATGAGAGCTCTGGGAAGCCAATGCTGGTGGTTTGAACATCGTGGAATGTTAGAGGCTGAAAGGGTCTTCCAGATCATAGAGTCCAGTGATTTCCAGAATTGACTTTCAGGAACCAGTAAAATGGCCAACACGGTTGCCAATTTAAACAAAAAAGGGCAGTAAAACCCACCATCGTCTGTTACCTCTATCATCTTATAAACAAAAGGACATAATGCTCTCAGAATAAAGGACCGTTCTTTTAATTGAATACATTTAAACATATACATGCAATCAAACTGAAATCATTATCACTTTTCTCAGTTCATAGGGCATATTAAAGGGTGAGACCCCAGAGGGCAGGCAATCTAGCCTTAGATGCAGATCCTAAGGGTTTCACCAAAACAACCTACTTTTCCACATTTCTTCCCGGCATATATGCAAAAGACTAGGCTCAGGGGGATGCCACATATGTCCGAAGATCCAGAGCTTTAGGCAACGCCCCGTTTTTCCCCTGAGAAAATAAAAAAATAGTTTTTAATTAAAAAATTTTTTGCTAAACTCTCATTTACACTCTCTAGGTGAAATCGTCAAATGATGGTAATAGGTATGCAATTCAAACAATGCATATAAGCGTTCAGTCCAAAGAGTGTGGAACTTAGTAGTTTACGGAATCAAGAACTTTAAAAAGACATTATTTGAATCAGAAAACTCCCTTAAGATTGCAATCAAGAATTTCTTTTTAATGTCAAGAAACTTTGTTCTTGAAGGAAAAAAACCCTCCAGCACTGCTCATTTCTACCTGCCACCAAAAGGTTTTTGAGAAGTGTGCAGAGGTACTTACTGTAGGGAGAGATGGAGATGTGTAACCACTCTTCGGGCTTGAAAAGCAATTGATACTCCTAACATTTATACTTATGACTGAGTAAGGATATAGCAACTAACAGGTTTGCTTCAACTACTGTGTGGTTCAAAATGCCCACCTGGTGAAGAGATTTAATGACATGAATACAAGGCAACCCCCCGTTTTCTGGGAAAATTAATTTTAGGGGAAAAACATCTCACGGCCTGACATGTATGGTAGTTGGAAGCTAGAACTGAACTCTAATCCCCTTTATTGGAGTAAAAGGCAAAGGACTCTTGATAGACTAGACTCTTCCAGACCAGTGGGGAACTGTCAGACCCAAATCTGAAGAAATGAGAAAAAGTAGTCGATGTGACATGAGATCAGGCCAAATCAAAGGAGGTTTGATACCAGTTTGTCAGTTTTATTGCTTTCGTGTTTAAGCTCAGCACAGCATGGTATTGATTTTTCTCTTTAATAATTAAATTTCAGGACATGTGACGAAAGCAAATAAAATCTCTTGCCATTCCAGTCCTAAACTTCTAAAAGCAATGTATTTTAAAAACAAGAAATAAACTCCCCCTTGCAAATTAGTTAAAAATATCCCCTTTATTTTCCCATGTACATTTATTTATGCCAAATGGTTAGTTTTTTTACTTTGGTGAAATGCATGAATTTTTATGAAGCCCTACTTAGGACTCTACAAAGCTGGGCAACTGGGCTGATCCTATTCAGAAAAGACACAGGAGCAAACTGTATAGAAAATAAAAACTTTATTTTTCAAGTTTATAAGATAGTTCCCATTACATATAACATTATGGTCAAGGACTCTACAGCCACGAATGCCCGCAGTCACATAAATATATCCAATCCAATCAATGCCTTTTTCTGCTGAAAGAGGCACCTGAAGTCCCGAGGGAGAGTCGCGTTTTGAGCAGAAGTCGTCCTTAATGGGATGGCTCCCGTCAGTGCATCAGAACTGGCCAAGGAGCCTTGCTTGCTAGAACTATTTGACTCAGGAGAGGAAGGGACAGACAAGCCTTCTGATCAAGGCTGGGGCAGAACTAGATTTTCTCTCTTGTGCTTTAAGATAGTTCAGAATCTCAGAATTCGTATTTGGCTTCTACAGAGTAAATATCTGGCTTACAATTTTAGATGAAAGGAAACCAATTTAATGGTAAGTAACAGAAGCCTGCTTAAGAGGGGCCCTACCTGGCCCCTTCTGGAGGAGTGAGAGGACGTTCTGAGCTCACCCTCCTTGGCCTAGAGCATCGCTCTTCCAGGCAGAGGGAGAAAACATCTCACAGCCTGACATGTATAGTACTTGGAAGCTAGAACCGAGCTCTAATCCCCTTCGTTGGGGATTATACTCCTCTCCCCTGTGGTTCAGTGGCACTGACACCCATTCAAGGTAGTGAACATCTAGAAGTTCCATATGCTGCAGCTGGAGCTTGCCAATCAGATTCTACTTGGAACTTTAAAGCTGAGTTTGGGTAAACTGCGAATAAGCTGTGGCACAAGTGTCCTGGGACACTGGCTTTGCCCCCCAACTTGCAGAGCAGAAGACAGGAACACCCCAAACCAAACAAAAGCTCAAATAGGCATGTAAATCTGGAGCAGGCGCCTATTCTCCTGGACACCACCTGCTGCCCCAGGGGCACTGGACAGGGTGATGGTAAGGCACAGTCAGTTTTACATTCGAAAGTCAAACCATAATCCCAGGACACACCTGGCAACTCCAGATCCCCTACTAGAGCCAGCCCTCACCACAAAATGTGTAGACCCATCTTATAGAACCCATAGTGCTCAGCTGGGGGAAGGACTCACCATTTGGCTAATTTCATGGAGACTGTTTCTAATACAAAGAGCTCCCCCCTTGCTGAAAGGACCCACAGTATTCTTCGGCCCTCCGTTTCCAACAGCTCTTGTTTTCCTACCCACTTATTTTCCTTTCCAGATCTTTGTGCTGGGGAGGAAAGGGGGAGGCAGGGGGAGACAGGGCAAGAAGAGCACTGTGTTCCCTAGACAATTCATTTTGGCAAAAAGAAGCCAGGAAGCTCCTGTTTGCTATCTGCCCTCTAAACGAGCATGGCAGTAACCGAGAAAGAACAGAGACTGCTCTGCTCAGTGAGCCTCCTCAAATCTCTTGGCCAAAATTAAGTCCCTTTTGGAAAGAGCTAAGCTGGACAAGAAGGAAAGGGCATTGAAAAAGGAGTCCAAGTCACATCCTAGGAATAAAGGGCTTCTTCTATTTTTTTTTTTTCTGAAGGGCAGGGAGAGAGAAGCACGCTTGTGTGTGTACCTGGTGCATGACGGGCCTACTACTCCACAGCCTCACAGCCTAGAGCACAGCACAAACAGGCGGCATTTATCTAGGGCAAGAAATCAACAGCTATAGTGCCAGTAAAGGGATGGTTTGGGGTCTGGAGTAAAAATCCATCTTAGGGCTTTCTAAGATCAGTCACTGAGCAAGGAAGATAACATCTGAGCGACTACGCTGAATACAGCCAAGGGAAGGTCTGCCTCGGACCACATCTTGTTCCCCATGCTCACATGGAAACAAGGTTAAAGAGGCAGTGAAGTAATGGCGCACTGACTCCAGTGCCTCTCCCTAAAAGTGTGACTCATGAAGCATTTTCTCAGTCAATTCTGAGGAAATGTGTATACCAGTCTCTTTTTGCTGTTGTCTGAGTGACCTGGCATTGGAAGGAGTCCGGCCTCTTTGTGCTGTAACATCTCTGCAAGTGGATATGCAGAGTCTCTTGGGACAAGGAATTTAGCTGAGTTGGGCAAGGATGCCTCCCACTGAGGACACGGACTGCATCTCTCTGAGGTACTTATCTAGTCACTTCTCTCTGTACAGCTCAGGAGAGGCTGAACTTCCTCAGCTCTTAGGCAGTTTATCGTGCTTGAGCAGATAGCCAGGTTGGTCTTGGAGGGATGAAGCCTCCAAAACCACCGCTGGACTGGAGGCTGGGGTTAGTGCCTGGGCATCCACCATCCTTCCCAGGGGTCAGGCTGAAAGCTGCTCCTGCATCTGGCTGGCCCAGGATTAAGTTTTTGGGAATGAAGAAGGGGGTCCAACACTCTCATTTAAAATCAGGAAAGCCTTTCTGTCTTTCTGGTTTCCCATTTTAGAATGAGACTTGAGAGGTGGGAAGGGTGTTCCATGGGAAAACCGAGTTTTGATCACAACAATCTGCTCTTTAGTTTCAGGCAGAGATCTGGGTAAATATATATACACCTGGAATACCTTCATGGGGCTTAAGGGCTTCAAAAGAAGTCAAAATACATTGGTAGTTTTGGCCAAAATGTAGTTATGAGCCTGGTCTTAAACTTGACTTCTTGGGTCCAATGTCCAAGAACTGACCAGAGTGGCATGGAGGTGGATATGAGGTACAGAGAGCAAGAATGTGACAAGAGCCTAGCATCTGAAAACTAAGAAGGGAGAGAATGCTGTAGGGATGAGGATCTGTTGGGAAGGGGTGCTTCTCTGCAGGAGAAAAAAGATAGACTCCTCCTGTGTCAAAAGCCAAAGGGCATTTTCTTCATAAGTTGAAATACGTAAGGAGCCTTAGCCCCTTCTCTCCAGTTCGGAGCCTAAGCCTCCTAGACATAGTCTTTGAATAAAAGAGCCAAACCGAAGGCTTAGAATTTACTAAGAGAACTTTCTAGGGTTAAAGGGGAAGAGAGACTGGAAAAGGAACTAAGGTCCTGAGGATGGGAAATTCCAAAATCTGGAGTTAATCAGTGTCCAGTGCCCCATGAATCGGCAAACTAGGAGATGGAAGAATGGGAAGGGAACCATCCTAGAGAGCAGACCACTGGAGCAGCTAAAGAGGTGCTACTGTCACAGAGAGGTATTTTAGATATCTCAATTACTATTTTCCAAGGAGACTTTACACACCCCTTTCTGGCCAGAAAAAGAAAGGGGAGAAACACCTGCTTCAGAGACCAGGCCCTTACCTATAAAAATAACATATACATTCACTGGGAATAAGTTCTACAGCTAAGGAGGTTACAAAGATGGCAAGAGATATTATTATAAAACTCTGCTGCATTTATCCTATCACCACAAATTAAAAGCAATTCTCAATCTGGTCATGGACTAAGAGTGCAACTCTGCCCCAAGGATTTCCTTCTCCTTGTCTTCATTCTTTGAAACAAACCAAAACAAAAACCAGAAGAATTAAAAGCACTATAGCTGTGGCGAGTCTACTGTTCTCTTCATCCAACTGTCTCCTGTTTCTATCTGAGGATGAACACGGGGCTGCAGCCAATCTTAGCAAAAACAAGCACCATCCCTTGCAGCGGCCACTTCTGATTGTATTCTCGCCAGCATTCCATGGAGAGAAAAAGAGAGAGAGAGTGTTCCCAGTTGGCTCTGGTCTCTAGCTCCCTTCAGGGGTGAAAAGGAGCTGGTGAGGAGGGCTCCTTGTTCCAGTTCTTAGAGAAAATCAAGCTCCAGAGCCTGGTGGAGGGACACTAAGTCTCCATGGTTTGTGATCCTCCAGAAAGGCATGTTGTGCTGGAAGAGAAAGGGGACAGCTGGTTATCCCGATTTCCTTTGGGAACTTATATTTACCTGCACCCATCCTACACGGACCTCGCCCCAAGGTACTTGGTAACCCTTTCTACCCTGGCCCATCTCTCATAAGGCTGTCATAGGACCAAAGAAATTATATGTATAAGGGCTTTGTATACTATAGGTGCTGTAGGCTCATAAAAGTAAAAAAATTTTTTTAGGTTTCAGTGGTAACTGAGCTCTCTCTGAACTTTATGAGAAATAGCTGTTCTAGCTACTATACAAGATCTTCAGGATCAAATAACATGACCTGGATAAGAAATGTAATATATTACATTTTCTTACAGATACTCATTTCCTATCAATTTCAGGGCTATAAGGCATCTTGTCCATGACCAACACGTAAAACACACAGATCTGGGAAATAATATACTATATGGGCAGACTCATATACAGGACACTGTGTGCCATTCTGGAAGCCACATTTTCAATAAGGGCTTTGATAAATTCAAGTGTCGGAAACCATGTTCTATGAAACTGAAGGAGATTAGCTTTACTGACCATCTTGTTCAAATTGGCTCCAAGTTACCCAGAATGCTGAGGTCTTAGAACAAAGTTCTCTTGGCATGTAGCTCAGTGTTTTCTTCAAGCCAGCTGCTAACACATAATATTTAAATGGCTATTAATAAATACACAGAAGCAGCAGCAAACTTGTCACATCTTGCTCAGGAGTGCCAGCCTAGTACCAGTATGTGAAAGTTACAGAGATAAATCTTAATTCACCGTAAGGGGGAATGTCCTAAAAGCTGGATGACCCCACAGGTGAACGGGCTATCTGGGAAGCAGTGTCCTCATCAAGGACTAAAAAGGCTTCTGTCAGGGAGGCTGCAGAAAAGAACCCTCACATGGTGGAGGCAGAACTGGATAAAGCTCTAAGGCATTTCTCAATGGGTATTTATATGGTAGATGACTACAGGCACCGGCCTAGAGACACAAACTCTGCAAATGACATGAGTTGGTTCTTTCTCTCTCCTATTCTCTTCTTCTTCAGGCCTACACCCATTAGTGTCTTCCTCAAAGTGGGCAACAAGATATTTCTAAGAAGCACTTTAGAATCAAAGCTCCAGAGATAACATATATTAAAAACAAAAACCAAACTGAACCAAATCACAAAGGTCCTTGAATTGCTACATAAAGTGGCAAATGAAAATAAAAGGAGGTACTAATGCCAACTGATTACCAATCTCACAGCTTATTAATAGTTGCTAAAGGTTTCTAAGTTAACTGGATGAAGAAAATCAGGACAGCTGGACCTCGCTTATAACCTATTGCCTCCAAGTCTAAGGAATAGTTATAGGAAGAAAACACTGAGATAGGGAGGGAAAGAATTTCTGTAGGCCCATTTAACATGGGGAGAAATTTAAAAAGGATAAATTGTCCTAATAAAATGGCTGAGATGGCTCTAAATTCCTCATTCTAAATTCCATAGCCAAGACTCTTTCATCTACTGTTTCCTGTACCAATAAGGGTAGACCTAGAGTTGGGGGCTGCATAGTGATGGGGTTAACTGAAGTCAGAACACTCTTTCCAGGGCTGAGAGGCAGGAAGGACCTTCTCCACAGAAACAACTCCCAAATGACTGTGTTATTTCGAGAACCTGACATCTGCAGAAGTCAGAATGATTTACCCCTTTGCAAATACTCTTTGCATGAGGCTCTTGAAAAGGTATTGGTGTCGAAGATGAAGATGGAAGGTGGGACCCACATCAGGTTTAATGATGGGGGTCCCTGTGGCAGGACTCAAAGATTTTAAGATTTTTGAGTGGTAGGGCAAGGGGAAGACCTAACAACTTAGAGAGAAAACTCCACTGGTGGGAAAAATGACCTTCTTTCTCTTTCTCCTAGGGAAAAATGGAAGAGGAAGAAGAGAAAGGGAAAACACTGCCGAGTAGATTGCAGAGACTTCTGAGTTTTAATCTTTTGCTACTTGCCTAATGCACTCCTACACAAGCTATTTTCTTTACCACAGTTACCTGTTTGGCTGCAATTTCTTCATCTCGTCCATCTCCAATCACTACATATGTGACTTTCTTTCCAAATCTTGACACGATTCTCTCAAAGCAGCTCTCTTTACCTGATGAGAAAAAGACATTACCTATTAGGATATTCAATACCAAAGAAAAGGGCTGCTGCTGGGTTCACCTGCATGTGCTTAGACCAACTAAGTGGCAGCCTTTGTGGTTTGCTAGGTGGGAAGTGGGATAGGGAACTAGAGATCCAGTAGGCCCCCTGCATGAAGAATGTGAAAATTGTGCCATTAAAACTAAAACAGCAACTATAGCTACTACTACTGACTTTCTAGGCATTGCACTTTGTAAGGTCTTATTTTAACCTTCAGGCTAAAGGTGAAGTCACTAACATCTTTGTGTGAAGGAATTTTTATGAACGGGAGGCCAAGGGGCCTAGGCAGTGTGAGATGCTTGAATACCACCTACTACTCTCTTACACTTTATAGCTTACAAAGCAGTTTTTAAATGATTCCTTCGTTTAATTCTCAAAATAATCCAATGAGCTGGATACCATTCTCAGAAGTTTAGTGATTTGACCCAGATCACAAATACGCTGGTAGCTGAGCTAGAATTGGGAGCTGGGGCTCATGACTCCAAGTCTAGGCTGTGGCCATTGTGTCACCATGAAAGGATGATTTCTAAGGGGAAAATTTTTAGGGAAATGAAAGTATAAGGCCTGATTTCTTGTTACTAATGATAGGCAGTGGCCATTTCCTTCCAGTTCTTCATTTTCCAGAAACAGTCCTGGGGGTGGGGCTTGTGACCAATGTGGTAGCAACATTTGTCACATCTGGAATTTTCTCACAACTGTACTTTGTAACTGCAACTGGGATATGACATCACTGAAATTGACCTTGGGTGATTTATATCCACTGCAGACAGTTCTGAGAAACATGCCAGTGTATCAAAACTCAAATCCCATCTGGAACCCAGAGCTAAAACATTCACAGAAGATACTTCTGTGAGAAAGATATTTTATTTGCATAAATAAATAAAAGGGAAATTATTTCCTTTGCTCTTTCTTCACTATCTCCTTATTTCCCTGCCACCTTCTTCAGTTAACCAGGGTCCTAAGTCTGCTTCCTTCTTCATCCTGCTCCATTAACCTTCTCATTCTTTTCACCTTCTTCTTGCCAGACACCAGGGCTCCTGTGTGAATAAGAAAAAGGTGCCTCTTTCTCAAGATACTCGACTGCCATCTGCTGGAAAATTGTTATAATAAACATAAAAACACAAATTTAAGACGACTACAATGTAAGTGACAAGAACCTACACAACCATAGCCGAAAGCCCTGCTTGGTTCATCTGAGCAACTGCAAGCCTTTGACATCTAGTCCATGTGGCACTTCGAAATAGGTGGATCCGTCACCTCATCTAGACACGAGCCCTCTCTGGGCTTAAACCCCTAGATTATAACACAAGGCTTGGCTTAGGAGCACTCTGGTCCCTTTCGGTGCCAACACTTTATAATAGCATTATTATGCCTTACAGCCACAGCAGACAATAGATGTTTGCTAAGTAAATGCATATTATTCTCACAAATGATTCAGTGGACTGTAGTCCATGTCCTGAGCCCCGATTTAGTTCAAACATTAAAGAATTCAACTAATATCAAGCTCTTATTATTTTCAAGGTATTGAAGAGTTCTTTGTTTAATTCTGTCCTAACTACTACATCCTTATAACCTAACCCAACCTCTGCTAGACCCACAGTCTAATTTATGATCTGTCTATAGAAAAAACTTTTAACTCAGTCAGAGTTCAGGCTTTTCTCCTAAAACTGGACAAACGGAATGCTTCAATTTAGAGGATAAGAGCTGCATTCATTCTTCTGGCATGCAATTATCAAGGATGAAAATGCACTTGGCAACTTCTCCTCTAAAATGATTAAGAGACTAAGAGAGTTAATAGAGCAAAGTAAAGAAGTAGCTGTATGAAAACATGACTCTAGAACAGCTGGTAAACATACTTTCTCTATTTACACTTCTCAAAACAGGCCTGGAGATGAGCTTTCCTGCTCAGGAGAGTGAGGCCAATGAATAGTCAGCTTGCCCAATGTCAAGTAATTGAAGCTGATGAACTGCGAGACCAACCCAGCCTTTAGAGAATATTAGTTCCTGGGCTTCCTCTATCAAAAACACTTCTGACATTTTCAGAAGTGATTTTGGGAATTCTCTTTAATGTTCAAGATCAGAGTGGCCATTATGAGAGCCATAAGTTTAAAGTCATTTCAGAGGAGCTGAAAAACTGTTTCCTCTCCTTGCTCCCATTTTACAGTACTGGAAAAGGGAAGCCTCAAGCCTCCCACTGTGGTCACCACAGCACCAGGCACCATTGCAACTTCAGAAATAAGCTCTGGATGAACTGAGACTAAGGAAAATGGCCAAATAAGCACATTCACTGCCAGAGGGAATAAAATCACTTCCACTAGTTTGATAAGCCTGTTGGTCGCCAGGACTCAATACAACAAACATGACAGAAAATCTACCTTTCAGGTGTGGGAGGTTCGGTAACTGTGCTGGGTTCTTAGGTGAAGTGTATAAAGCACAGCAGCCGCAGCAGTAGCAACGTCTGAAGGGGGCTTTCAAATATGCCTTCCCCCTAAATCTCTTGTAAATAACGCAAGCATACAAAAAGGTATGGTGATAATAAAAACAAATGTCTATATACCCACCACCCACCCAGCTTTGTAAGATTTCAACCTTTATAGTTGCTTCAGATTAAAAAATAAAATATTACATGTACCCCTATCCAATGTCACCATTCTTCTCCCCTCCTTTCTCTCTACAAATACATATCCATTAACAATATATGGTATTGTTGTGAACATTAACCTTTATAGAAATGTTACGTACTGTACATATTCATCTGCAACTTGCTTTTTGTTCAACATTGTTTTGCATATTAATCCTTATGGATATACGCAGTAGTTTTAGTTCATTCACTTTTTCAGTATATTATTCCATTGTTCAAATATATGTATTTATCCATTTTCTGTTCATGGTCAGCTCCACGGATAGGTTGTTCCTAATTATTTGCTATTACTAACAAGTCTGAGTTGAAAAATACTTGCACGTCTCCTTGTGCACATGAGAATTACTCAAGGGCAGGAGTTGACAAATATTTTCTATAAAGGGCCAGACAGTAAATATTTCAGGTTTTGTGGGCCATATGGCCTCTGCTACAACTACTGAACTCTGTTGCTGTAGTGCAGAAGCAGCTATGTAAATGAATGGGCACGGCTGTACTCCAGTAAAACTCTGCAAAAACGGGGGGTAGCAAGATTTGACCTGTGAACCACAGTAACCAGACTTCTGCTCTAGGTTATATGTATCTAAAAGTGAAATTGCTTTATCATTAAAACAACAACAGTTGCCGTAGTCCGACTAATGGCAAGCCCATGTATGTCAGAGTAGAACTATGCTCTAAGGGTTTTCAGTGGCTGATTTTTTGGAAGTAGATCACGAGTCCTTTCTTCTGAGGTGCCTCTGGGTAGAACTGAACTGCTAACTCTTCAGTTACCAGCTAAGCATGTTAACTGTACAAAGGACTCCTTGCTTGCATATCTTGAACTTTAGTCCTCATTGACAAAGCCAAAAGGGTTGTATCCATTTTCAATCCTATCTTCAGAGTTCCCATTTCCTTTCTAAAGCTTTGCACTGCAGGACTTAAGTTTTGTCAATCTGATGTATGTGAAATGTATCACATTTAACTTGTATTTCCTTAATTACTGGTGAGGTTAAAGAACTTTTCATGTTTACTGGCAATTTGGGTTTCCTTCTCTGTGAATTTGCTGTTCAAGTTTTTTGCCTATTTTTCTTTTAGGCTGTTGCTTATTGATTTGCAGGAGTTCTTTAGAGATTCTACATACTAATTGTCAATGAAACGTGTTGGAAATATCTTCTCCTAGTCTGTGGCTTGTCTTTTCACTTTGTTTATGGTTTCTTAAAATTGTATGTAAAACTAAATGCATCATGGTATTAAAATGCCTTTTTTTTTTTTTTTCTTTTTAAATAATACCATTTGGGTCTTTGAAAAGAGATTCTTCCCTACCTTAAAGTGATATAGATATGCTTCTTTATATTCTTCTAAAAATTAAAGTTTTGCATTTCATATTGTTTTCAAATTACCTGGAATTTACTTTTGCTTGTAGTATAAAGAAGGAACACAATTTTGCTTTTTTTCCCATATGTATAACCCAATTGTTCTTACACCATTGATTAAATGTAAGCTCCATGAAGGCAGACGATTTTGTCACTGCTATATTTCTATATTTCTAGTGCCTTGGCAGTGCCTGGCACATGGCAGAGTTTCAATACATAGTTTCTGAATGAATGAATAAAATAAAAATGATGTTGTATGCATCTATAGTGACTGCCATGGAGGTTTGTACAGGATGTATTAGGTGGAAAAAAAAAATTAGAAGGCAATTTATATATACATAATGTCATCCAGAAAACCAAAAACCAAACCCACTGCCGTTGAGTTGATTCTGACTCATAATGACCCAATTGGACAGAGTAGAACTGCCCCACAGAGTTTCCAAAGAGGAGATTTGATGGATTTGAACTCCCAACCTTTTGATTAGTGGCCACGCTCTTAACCACTGCGCTACCAGGGCTCCAACAATGTGATCTCCCATTTCTGTTAAAAACCATACATGAGGAAAAAATATGCATGAACATACGCCAAAATGCTGAAGGGCTGTCAGTACAGTGGGCTTGAGTTGTTTTTTACTAGTTTGATTTAATTAATTTTTACTAAATGGTATACTTTAATTCATGAGAATTATAAATATGTAGATGACTGAGTTAAAAGAAAAAACAAGAATTATTCCCATCGCCCTCTGAACTAAGAAAACTGACTTTCATTTATCCGCTTTGTGACCGTGGGCATGTTAAACTCTGAGCGTTACAATTTCATCTTTTAAAAAAGTGACAATGTCATCCATCTCCAAGGTTGATGAAGATTGGAAATATTATACGCTCTGCACACAAAGGAGCCCTGGTGGTGCAGTGGTTAAGCACTCGGCTGCTAACTGGAAGGTCAGCAGTTCAAATCCACCAGCTGCTCCACAGGAGAAAAATGTGACAGTCTCCTTCTGTAAAGATCTACAGCCTTGGAAATCCTATGGGGCAGTTCTACTCTCTTCTAAAGGGTCGCAAGGAGTCGGAATCGACTCAATGGCAATGGGTTTGGTTTTTTTAGTTTTGGGCACAAAAACAATTCAATTAATGATAACTATAAAACAATTATATATGAAAGCAAACTCTGTTGTCCTGATGTGTGAATCTTACTTTGAAATCAGTTATTAAAAATCATTTTACTAAAATGAATGTTCTCAAAGATATATTACTGAATGAAAAAAGCAAAAGTATGGCAAGTGTCTATTTTTTAGTATGCCATCATTTGCATTAAACAGAATATATATATATTCACATACTTGCTTATAAATTGTGTGATATTTCTGAAAGAGTATAAAATAAACAGTAATAAAAATTTTTTCTAAGGAAGGGTAAAGTGACCCTTTTGCTACTATGTTCTTAATTTTTTTTTTTTTGATGTCATGTGTTTTCGGTATTGGAATGCATGCTTACTAATTCAGTGTGTTTAAATTTTTGGTTGGTAATATGGATTTTGAGAAATATGATCTGGCAATAAAACCCACCAAAGAGGCGAGTGGCACTCTGGCACCACCGATCTGTGGCATGGCATTATGCCACTGAGAACTAGGTAGATAACGCACCTTTCCATTAGGTTACATGGGGAACCTCTGGTTTTCCAAATATGACACAGAAAGCGAAAACAAACCCAATCAAGGCTCCCTGACTATCACACAGGAAAGCCATAATTATGCTTGCAGGCCTTAACTCACAGAAATAAAGGGAAAAAAAGTAAGTTTACAAAACCAACATATCCAGGAAGTATCACCTAAGAGAATGCTCAACCTACACAACACTGAGGCTCCAACTCTGGTCTGCTGAGCTTCCTGCATTTCAAGAGGACCCCACCTTGAAGTTAAATGCATTAGAACCTTTCCTCTGAGGCCCAGAGGCATAAAAAGTGGATAGCATACTGTTCATGCCAATAGTAATGAAAGGAGTAACTTCTTCAGGGTGAACAGGTGTCAAGGGTTGGAGGGAAAATTTGTGATTTTATAGCTTTTCAAGTTCTTTCTAAATTTTATTTCGTTGTTGTTGAGAATATATACAGCAAAACATACACCAATTCAACAGTTTCTATATGTGGAAGTCCTTTTTTTTAAATACTTGAGCAAAACATTTTTAAGGGGTTCGAGGAAGGGATGCATGGAGGAGGACGCCCCTAACTGCTTGGGGAAGTCAGGAAGACTCCCAGTGGACAGAACCTTCTGGGCTTCGACTTGTCTGAAAAGAACAGTCCAAGTATGCCTCCTCAGTCATTGCATTTAGTTTATTTGCACAACTTCTTGCAACTGGATGGATGATGCTCAAAATCAAAAATAAGGAGAAACTGAAAAGTGCTCAGTATGGCTTTGGACTTCAGACATAGTACCTGAAATGTCATAATGTGAAAGTTAACAGGAAGACCAGCATATCAATACTCTTCTGTTCTCACAAAGGGATATTATCGTGGATTTTACCAGCTGCTTTGCACTCTATTTACATATGTAGAATATACATGTTGAATATATCTATGTATATCTGTGGCTGTAACAATGGGCGCCAACATAACAATGATTATGAGGGTGGTGCAGGACTGGGCAATATTTCGTCCGGTTGTACATAGGGTCACTAAGAGTCGGAACCAACTCCACAGCACCAAACAACAACAACATCTCTATCAGTCCATCCATCCATCCATCCATCCATCTATACAGAGAGAGCCTTGGTGGTGCATTGGTTAAGAGCTTGGCTGCAACTGAAAAGATCAGCAGTTCGAATTCACTCCTTGGAAACCCTATGGAGTAGTTCTACTCTGTCATATAGGGTCCTATGAGTCAGAATCGACTCAATGGCAATGGGTTGGTTTTTCTGTTTTTTTTTGTATGTACGTACTGTACACACACACACACACACACACACACACACACACAGCCTTGTATGGAATATGCATATAGCCAAATTCAAATATGGGTTTGTGTTGAAATGGCATGAAATACATATAGTTTCTTACTCTCCAAAGAGCAAAACATAGCATCTGGTATCCCTGGCTATTCTAATTAAATCCAAACCAACATATCTGAAAATCTGAGTGCAGTCTATTTAATGCTAAAAAAACCCAAAACCAAATTCACTGCCATTGAGTTGATTCCAACTCACAGCAACCCGTTAGGATAGAGTAGAACTGCTCCACAGGGTTTCCAAGGAGTGGCTGGTGGATTTGAACTGTTGACCTTTTGGTTAGCAGCCAAGCTCTTAATCGCTGTGCCACCAGGGCTCCTATTTAATGCTAGAGGTATTAAAATTAATTCTACCACTTGGGAGCAAAAAAGTTATCTTGCAGACTACTTAGAAGTAGGCTCACCCACAGAAGTAAATTGGTATTAAGCTTTTTTTTAAGGTTGTTTGTATATATACTTGGCAATATATAAAAACAATCTTTAAAAAGTTCTAACCCTTAGACTTCCCTTCTAGAAATCTATCCCATGGGAATAATCTGAAATGTGGACCAAAATATATATAAAGAAAAGTTCATCTAGCATTATTTAAAATAAACAAACAAAAAAAGCAAGTAAATATGTCTCAATACAGGGATAGTTAAACTTTCGAATGGGCTTTAAAACCATATTTCTGTCCACTTGTAACTACATCATGTGAAAAGGGCTGGGCAAATAACTATAAAATTTGGAGTGCTTGTGTGAAATAATCTGACTTCGAACGGCACACTCAAAATACATTTGGGGGACCCACACTTTTAGAGATGGGCTGTTTTTCCTCAGAGCAGCTACAACTATGATTAGAAATTGAGTAGTTTCAACAGGGGCAACTCCAACTCATTTGGTGTATGCTTGGGAGAAAAGCAGCAAAGCTTCATTTAACAACAGTATAATGAACACGTTCTTTGTTTGCCCAGAGCATCCCTGGGTAATCATTTCTTTCCTATTCTCAGTCTATATGGTTGGTGCGGCTGACATCACCTCCTGGCTCCAGGAGTGTGGAGCCAAGTGAAATCAGGCCTGGTCAACAACAGTACTCCCTACCCTTGGTCACATTGATTGGCTCAAAGATGGACACAGCAACTTAAGACCTCTCTGGCACTTTTGCTGGAATTAGTAGAAGAGAGGCACTCTTGCTTCTGAGACAGTGGGCCATCTTTACCATCACGGAGAGAGAGCCTACCTGAGAAATGAAGCCACCAGAGGAATGCAGAACAAAAACATAAAAAAGAATCCTGATGACACTGGTTGAAGATATAGATGTATCCATGCCTGAAGTCAATGTCATGTTTGGATTTTTCAGTTATATAAACCAATAAATTCCCATTTTGGTTTAAACTGGTTTGAGTTTTTGCCACTTAAAATCGAAAGAATTATAGGTAAATATGCCAAAATATGGGTTTCTTAACGATTTGGAATTATGTGATTATTTTTCTGCTTCTCTTTTTTTAATTGTGGCAAAAATACATATAATACAACATTTGCCAATTGAACAATTTTTTCTGTTTCTTGCCATTTTCCTATAGTTTCTAAAAGAATTATTCTTTTTACAATGAGTATTACTTTCATAATCCCTTCTTTCCTATCAAGGCCATCACATTTATAATTCTTTCTTTCCTCCATCATCACTTTTTCCTCACTTTTTTTAGTGGATCATTTCCATCTGCATATTAACTAGATATAATTTGCCTTATGTTCAAAGATCCTCTTAAGCCTACACATCCTCCAGCTACTGCCTCAATTCTTTGTTCTTCTTTACAACAAACCTCTTCTAAAGAGTTGGCTACCCTTGCCCTCTCCAACTCCTCTCTTCCCATTCTCCCTTTTTCTCTCAACTTTATTTTGTTGTTGCTATTGAGAATATATACAGCAGAATACACCAATTCAACAGTTTCTACATGTACAATTAACATTCTTTGAGTTGTGCACCCATTCTCACCCACCTTTTCTGAGTTGTTCCACCCTCATTAACATAAACTCACTGCCCCCTAAGGTTCTTATCTATTCTTTTGAGTTTCTGTTGTCAATTTGATCCCATACGTATGGTTCTTAAAAGAGCTGTTATGGATTGAATTGTCTCCCCTGCAAAATGTGCGTCAGCTTGGCTAGGCCATGATTCCTGGTATTGTGTCACTGTTCACTTTGTGATCTGATTTAATTATCCTACATGTTGTAAATCCCAACATCTATGATGTTAATGAGGCAGGATTAGAGGCAGCTATGTTAATGAGGCAGGAGACAATCTACAGGATTAGGATGGATCTTGAGATATAAAAAAGTGAGCAGAGAGGAGAGGGACTTCATACCACCAAGAAAGAAGAGCTGAGAGCAGACCATGCCCTTTGGACCCAGAGTCCCTGTGCTGAGAAGCTCTTAGACTAGGGGAAGACTGATGACAAGGACCTTCCCCCAGAGCCAACAGAGAGAGAAAGCCTTCCCCTTGAGCTGGTACCCTGAATTCAGACTTACAGCCTCCTTAACTGTGAGAGAAGAAATTTGTTTGTTAAAGCCATGCACTGTGGTATTTCTGTTCCAGCTGCACTAGATAACTAAGACAGAGCTTAATGCTCAAGGCAGACCTTTTTTAATAGTTAAGCTAAACTACTGTTCAGTTTTAAGATGACTTTAAGATATTCTTGGTTTAAGGTTTAAAGATTACCTCAAGGCAACAGCTTCAAGGGTTCACCATTCCCTCTTAAACCCATCCCAATCAGGGTTTCATCCCCATCAGTCCTCTGAAACTACATGTCAAAGTTATTAATGACACGTAGCTAAAGACAAACATTAATTCTCAGTCTTCTTATTTGATCCACCACTAACATGTGATACAGTTGACCACTCTTCCTCCCTTTGGTTTCCAAGACACCATTCTCCCAGTTTTCCTCCTGGGTTATCAGCTGCTTCTTTTGATACTTGTGCTGGTTCTTCCTCATGATCCAAGTACCTAAACAGTAGAGGGCCCCTGCGCTTAGTTCTTAGACCTCTACTCTTCTCTCTCTACACTCATTCCTATGATTTCATCCAGGCTTAAATAACCACATATATGTGAAGAACTCCTAATTTTATATCTCCAGCCAATACCTCTCCCTTGATCTCCAGAATCAGATATCCAACTGCCTACCTGACATTTCCACTTGGATATCTCATAATTTATCTCAAAATCAGCATGCCCCAAACCAAACTCCTAATCTTTCTCCACAGTCTTGTCTATCTCAGTAAATAGCATCTTTATTCTTTTAGTCGCTTAGTCCAAAATCCCTGGAGTCATCCTTGACTTTTTCTTTTACACCCCACATCCAAATTATCAGCAAATCCTGTTAGCTCTCCTTTCATACTATATCCAGTAACTGACTACTTATCAACCTCCACTGTTACCACCTGCTCCAAGCCACCCATGATTTCACACTGGATTCTCGCAATAACGTCCTAACTTGTCTTTCAGCTATCCTCGTCAAGACTCTATGGAGCAACCAGACCAATCTGTTTAAAACAGGTCAAATATGTCACTCTTTGTTCAAAACAGTACCATTGTATTTTGTCAGAATAAGAGCCAAAGTCCTTAAAATAATCTATAAGGCCCTCCAGGATCTCCCTCACCCTTTTCTTTAACCTCTTTGGCCTTATTTCCCACTACTCTTCCTCAAACATACTTCTAACCTTTTGCACTTGCTGTTCCTTCTCCTTGGTATGCTCTTTCCCCAGATATTATGTTAATGGCTCACTCCCTCATCTCCTTTAGGTCTTTGCTCAAATAATACCTTTCATCAAGGTCTTCTCTAACTATTCTATTTAAAAGACGACCCTACCTTCTCTCCTTGCTTGATTTTTAGCCTTGGCACATATCACCATCTGACATATTTTATGTTTTAGTTATTTGCTTATTGACTATCTCCTCCCACTAGGGGCAGGGAGTTCATCTGTTTTGTTCACTGCTATATGCCCAGTACCTAGAACAATGTCTGGCACATAAAGGGTGCTCAATAAATACTTGTTGAATAAATGAATGAAAAAAGAAATAGAAAAAATTGTCAATAGGACTTGGCGGCTTATGACCTCCACAAATCCTGGGGTGTACAATAATTAGACATTTTTTTAAGCGGAGAAAACTGATCAACAGGCATGTAGTAGATTAAAAAATACATATCCACAGCCAGTCTTCACACTCCAGGACCCTCTCCTTTGGATAACAGGGGAGTAGGCTGAAGGGTCTGAGGGGCAGGGGGGTGTTCATCATGCTCCTTCTTTCCCGAGGACCATGCATGTCACGCAGGGATTGGAGTGAGACATTCTGCTGTCTCCAAGGCTGAACAATTGGTTAATGACTTCTACGTATCTAAATATAAACAAGAATATTTATACATAATGGGATTTATACATAAATACTCTTTGAAAACTCTAAGGTGCCAATTAATTAATTCAACAAATACTTAATGAATACCTATCATTCATATACTTGGTATTAAGTACATTTTTAGGGGTACAAAGTACCTGTATTACAGGGTCGTTTGATTTTTACAACCTCCTTGCTAGATTCTCATTTTACATGAGAAAGCTGAGGCCCAGCAGTCTAAGGTAAGTGCTAGTAAATAGGGGAGCCAGGACTTGAATCCTACTCCTTTGATTTTTTTTTAATTCAGTGCTTTTTCTATCATAATACAATGCAGTACTCTTTCTGTGAAAAGAGAAACTTGAAATGAGGCAAAAAATAGATTTCTAAATTATGTTCTTTCAAATATTATAAAAGAAAAGAGGGTAGGTTTTAAGTCCAGTGTACCTGAATTTGAGTCCTGTTTATGTCACTTACTAGCTGTGAAGCCGTGCACAAGCTACTTAACTGTTAAACCTCAGCTGCTTCATCAATAATATCAGAGGACCATTATGAGGGTTATAGGTATTTATGTAAAGTGTCTAACAGAGGATCTGGCAAATAATAAGTGCATCACATAACATGATCAATGTAACTGGTATCACTAAATTGGACACCTGAAAAATGCTGAATTGGCAAATGCTGTGTTATACATATATTTTTACAATAATTAAAAAAAAAAATAGAAAACAAACAATAACAAAATAAGTGCATAAGTAGCAAGTATTCTGGCCAGTGACAAGAAACAGGATAAAAACCATACCAATTTTGGTAGCACTATAGATGTTTTCAATAGGAAATATTTCTCCTAGTCCATATAGGAGAACCTTGGCAAGAGCTGGAACCAGTTGGGTGGTAGTGATCAGAACATTCACGCAATTCTTTCTGGAAGGGGGAAAAAAAAAAGGTGAAACCAAACCAACCTGGGAGTAAAGATTCAAAACAGTCAATTCTCTAGGATCTAACTATTAAAAATTGACCTCAAAAGGCCTACTGTGATATTTGCTCAGTGCCAATGCTTAGTTATTGTTCTAAATAACTCAAGTTTATTTATTTATTTTCCTTATTTAAGGGCAGACATTAGACTCTTTTGTGTCCATCATAGTGGGCATAGAGCAGCAACTTGGTTTTGGTCTTATTTTCCTCTGTGCATTCTAGCTCACTGAGCTTATTAGCAAATACCACTAACCCACATTATTGATGCCACATTTTAGAAAACAAACAACAAAGATCTTTCAGTTACTGTGTTATTTCATCTGAGTGCAAACTGGCCGGTAAATGAGAGATGATTTAAGTTCTCTCTGCTCCTTGTATTATGGCAACATAGATCCCAGAATACACATTTATTTCATATGTCCTTTAACTTTGCTGGGTATCTACCCACTGGTGTCAGTTTTACTGCTTGTTCTACTAGGTTGTGGACCTGAAATTCCTGCTTTGATGGAGGGGGCAATAAACGTATTGATGCAGCTATGACTATACTTATTTCACATTCTAAACACCAAGCTGAAATCTCCCTAATCTGCTTATTGCACCATTTTTCTTTTGAATCTGCCTTCCTAAGTGGGTTTGGTACATTTCTTGGAACTTCCTGTACTTGGGGTATTTGTGATACGTCTCCTACCTGTGTTCTTTGATATACCCAGGCCCATCTCCTGGGCTGGAGATTATGGGTTACTGAGTTTTAATTCTGTGAGCAAAAAGTAAGGGGAAAGGAAAAAGGTTTTATACATAAATATTGTAAAACTCTAATGTGTGCTATTAGCATAAAATGACCTTGCCTCTCACCTAACCTAAATAGTTACCTGCATCATCTAAACAACTCTCATCCCTAACCCATACCCCATTTTAGGGGATGGGCTATCCTGGGTCAGGGTAGGAAAGAGTGTGTCTTAGAGAGGATGAGACTGAAAACTATCATTTCCATACCTGGACTGGATGAGAAGTAAGGATTTTAATGCAGTTCCTAACCAGGAATCCGTTAAAACTTCAATTTCTGCTCTTAGTCTTTGCAGTGCTTCCTTTCTCTGGGGACTGAGAAGGCCTTTGGGAATAAAAGCAGACAAATTTATTATTTTGACAACATATCCTTGTTGACACTGAGGAAGCAATTTCTAAATTCAATTTAAAAATGGCATGAGTCACTGCAATATTCTACTGAACTAATATATTTCTCTTCCTGGAGAAACCTTAGAGTAGTGCTACTCAAAACGCCAGTCTGCACCTACGTAAGGAGTTTGCACCAGAATATAAATCAGTGCATGGCTTCCTTTATCAGCACGCTTTGCTGTGGGAGGTGGGACACAATGAAAAGAAATATCGCTGATGTAAACATGTTATTAATGACACAGCCGATTTACATTCTGGCGAAAGTTCCTTCTTTCATCACTGACCAGGTAACATATAATCTTCAGAGTGGCAGGCCACATTTTGAGTAGCACTGCTTTAGAACATGACAGCAAAGACTAGGGGTGGGGGGCGGCAAACAATGACTGCTATAGCTGGAAGAGTCCTCAACTAATCCAACTTCTTTCTAAAGAAACCAAAGCCTAGATGAAAGGGAATCTGCCTAAGATTATACAGAAAGTTAGTGGCTTTCGATATCAGGAAGTCTTTCCACTACCATATACTAACTCCCATGGTGACTGCACTTCCACCAATTTCAGAACATGTCTGCCTGAGATTCTCGGTTGAATGACTAATTCTCTGGGTGTCATTTACTTGTACTGTACTTTATAACGACTTAAACACTGCTTAAGACCAAACAATTAAATACAAACAAAGCAGAATTCAACTGATGGAAGCATGTTGCCAGATACCTGACTTATAATAATATTCAAAAAATAAATCTGGCTCTGAATTTTCTGTAGTGAAGGTAAAAAGAGAAACCCTATATTATATCATCAATACTCCACAAAAGTAGAAGACATTTCTGCGAGTAGAACTAGGAGTATAATTTGTTCTCAGATTGATGATTTTACAATGCAAGCCTAGAATTAGGCTTATTTAATATCTCTGATAAAACAAGATAGTACCTATACATCATACAGGTAGTACCTATATATCATATACTTAACTAATACATGATATGGTACTTTTGTAAATTCATATTTTACAAAACATACAGGTGGAAATTACTTTTACTCTGTTCCCGAAGTAGGCTTAGGGGATTTTCATCAAGGGTTACATCATTTTCTTCAGGAAATCAGGTCTAGGTATTAGGCAGGAAAAGGACCAGAGACCTAGGTTATACATGAAAACCAAGGGAAAAAAAAGGCTTATGTCTGCAAGAATGGAAAAGTACAGACCTGGTCTTGTCAAAATAAAAAGTACCAGCTCTGAATCAGGAGAAGAAATACGCAAAAAAAAAAAAAAGGGGGACTCGAAGTCTCAAAGCCTAGAAGTCCGTGATTTTTATCTGGTACTGGAGGGCTGAAATAGGAATGAACAAAACCAATCTTCAAAGCCCAGTTTCTATTTTCAGCACCACACTGTTTTCTGACAGCACAGTCGTGTTGTGGTCACACCTTGCTGTGACCGTGAGCTACCCTGCATGGGACATCAATTTTCTGAACTAAAAATGAGGGATTTAAATTAGGTCTTAAATGTCTCTAATTCTAATAATTTATGATTTAAGTAATTAATTCCAAATAGTTTAGGCACAGTGGCACCTAACATTTGAGTTATTTCTGGGTGGAAAGAATTTTCAACGTCTTTCAAATCACAGTACAGCCTATAATACTGAACCTGGTTTTCCACCAACGATAAATTTAGTTCCTAGAGCCACCTGACTTGTCCTAACACTTACATAAATCAGCCAAAAGTTGTGGTGCCCTATTAACTGGTATTGACAGAGTAACTCCAGAATAATGTCATCCAGCAGGATGTACAGAACACATTTCCTTTAAAAAAGCACTTGTTTAAAAAGAACAAGACAACTTTATTAAAGTCATGCCATTGAGTCGATCCAACTCATGGTGACCTCAGGTGTTCCAGAGTAGAACTGTGCTCCATAGGGTTTTCAGTGGCTGTGATCTTTCAGAAGTAGATCCCCAAGACTTTCTTCCTAGTTGCCTCAAACTGACAGCCTTTTGGTTGGCAGCCAAACACTTAACTGTGTGTGCCACCCAGGGACTCCTATTTTAAGGGAAGCCCATGAAAAATGAGAGGCTTCCTTTCCAGAATTTCGATTAAGCCTCATGTTTTTATACAAAGTCAAAATGTTAGTGTGGCAAAAACTCATAAGCAGTTGCCAGGGGAATTTAAGGAATCCCTGGAAAAGAACCCAGGAAATCAGAAAGAAACAGAATTAGACCGTATGCTACACTTACCACCCACGTTGCTTTTATGTTTATCATAGATTTCTCTCACTTTTCGGTAGCGGAAAGCCAGTTTCCTCATCCAGTCCACACCTCCCTGGACACCCACTGAGGAACCATGGCTGCCACTGCCTCCTGAGCCACTGAAACCATCTGTTGAGAAACTGTAGTTGCTGCAAAGAGAAAGGATGATAAAAATTAAAGCCCATACTGCATGGGATTTTTGGCTGAGTGCCACCAAGAGTCTCTGCTCTGTTCTGGCACGTGATAGCCAGGGCTAATGGCTTTGAGAATTTTCTCCCTTAATCTCTGTGTGTCAGAGTCCATCTTTCGCTAGCCCTCCATCTCCTTCTTATTACTTCTATTAGAGAAAGAACTGGGAGGGAGAGAAAGAGAAGTAAGAACAATTCAAGCACCATCATCCCTTAGACACTGGCTTGGGAAAGAGTGTCTTTTTTATTAATGGCAGTGAAAAAAACTGAATAAAAAATTTCATGTACATACACACATACCCAAAATGCTAATAACAGTAAGATTATGGGGGATTTTTTTTTTTTTTTCAGTTTATTAAGTTCATGGGTCACTGTGGTACTTTTTTCTCCTACCTCTGCTTCCCTTGGGTATGAACTGTACTTGGTGACGCTAAGAAATAGAATGCAGTGAAAATAATGATGTTAGACTTTAGAGACTAGGCATCTCTTGCTTTATCTCTTTCAGCACTTGCTGTGGAAGTCATATGGTGAGAACACTGAACCTGTCCCATGGAGCAGCCGACGTACAGAGAAACTGAGGCCTTCTGCCACCAGAGAGTGTAAGCAGGTCCTCCAGCTCCTTCAGGTGATTATATCCCAGACAATATCTTGATTGCAACCTCAGAGATCCTGACTCAGAACTACCTAGCTAAAGCTACTCTCAACTTCCTGACCCACACTAAGTGTGAGATAATAAATATTTGATGTTTTAAGTTACTAAGCTCTGGGGTAATCCGTTGTATAGTAATAGATAACTAATACATTCATATAAGGTAGGAGGAATTAATAGATCATAAGCAAAGATTTTAAAATGGCTGACAGAAAAGTCAAAATAGTGTTCAATGAGTAAAGTGTGAGATTCTATACTTAAGAAGATAAAAGCTGCCAAGAGATAAGACGCTTGTGGTTAACCACGAGTAGAGAGAAAAAAAAATTGGGGGTTGAGCTGATCATAAACTGCTTTAGACCAGGCTTTTACTAAAGTCTCTATAAAAACGGTGCCCTCTCTAGCTGTGTGATGCACAACATGCAGTGCTGTACGCTGCTGAAAGTGTAACCCTTCACTCTCCTTAGCACTAAATGATTACACCAGTTACTGTCCAGTCGATTCCAACTCATGGCAACCTCCTGCCGTCATGTCAGAGTAAAACTGCGCGCCATAGGGTTTTTAATGGCTGAGTTTTGGGCAGTAGATACGCACGCCTTTCTTCCAAAGCACCTCTGGGTAGACTCGAACCTCCATTCCTTCGGTTAGCAGCTGAGCGTATTAACTGTTTGCAACACCCAGGGACTCAGCTAAAATGATTAAAGCCTTACAAAGGTGGTATTTAGACTTCTGCTCTGCGTTTAAAAACTCATGGAGGGAGTACTTAAAGAAATGGCAGTGTCTCCAGAAGATGCACACGGGAAATTTAAAGCTAACAGAAAATTTTTAACATAGAGAAGAGGCTTTGTAATAAATCCAAAAAGCTTTAAATTATAAAGAAAGTTACAGATTTAAACTTTCGCCATTTCTATTCGATATCAAAGATGAAGAAAGGGTTTGAAACAGCAGCAGGAAAATTTCAGGGTAAACACAAGGAAAAACTTTTTACCTATGAAAAGGGATAAATGTTAGAACAAACTAACATGAAAAGACATGACAGTCTTCTTCCTAAAAATCTTTAAAAATAAAGGCTACATAAATTTTTAGATCATTTTTACCTAAGACTAGTGGGCTAGAAGACAGTAGCTAAGAGAAGAAGGAGACTGAGGAAGCATTTTGCCAATGAGGCCTCCCTGGCTTAGCTTTCGCTGTGATAATACGGTAAAATTTATGATTGTCTTTGATGGGGTTTACTCTGACACCTTCAAAGGCCCAGAGTTAGTTTCACTGGTGAAATTCCTATGCTTATGTGCATCCAAAACAGCCCAACTGGAAACACATTTTCTCCTGACTAAAAATCTAATCACCTGGCCAAAGAGCAACTAGTATATCCTTTACTTTGGGATGCGTCTTCCTTATCCTACCACTACTGCCCATCCTTCAAGGTCCTGCTCAAATGCTACTCTGCTGAGAAAGCCTCTCCACTATTGGCAGCTCCTGCTCACCACTCCCGTTAGAATTACTCTCTTCTCTGTGCTACCATCGCATTTTCTATTGTCACCTTCTCACAGTGTACATCACGGCTAACTGTATTTGTTTCTGCCTCCTCTGGCAGATTACGAGCTCTTTAAAGGCTGTATTCGTGTCTGTTTTTCCTCTGCACCTAGACATGTGTCTTGTGCAAACACGGGTACTGATGTTCAAGACATCATTGTTTTTATCACCTCAAGTCTTGGCCATTGTCATCGGAAGCCACATCTTCCACATGTACCTGGTCACACTCCTGTTAAAAGACAAAATAACACAGTTTTTCAGTCCAGAGAGTAGAGGTACCATTCACCATGACATATTGTAAAAAGACCACGTAAAATAACAGAATGACGAAATACCTTGTGGTCTCTCTTATATGTGGAGGATCACTCTCACCCCCCTTGCTGTTCGACTTCTTTTAAGGCCTGATTCAGGTCCTACACTCTTCATGAAATCTTCCTGAACCATCCCAACCTTCAATTATGCTCTTATCTCAATAGTTCATTTCACCAGCAGCTCACAGATATAAGCGTAAGCTCCCTTACATGGTTAGGTGTGTCTATGTCCTAGAGACTCTAAGTCCTTTTAAATTGTATGCCTCTTGGGGCAGTACCTGTATCTTACGTCTCCTTGGTACTCCTCTAGTCTAGTGAGACAGACTAGATCAGAAGACAGAGTCTGGTGCAGTGTGGTTTCAACACTGAGAATGACTATAACAGAAATTTATAAAGTCAAACTTAGGAGTTAGGAGAGATGATCTAAGTCAGTCTCCTCATGTTCTAAAAACAAGATGAAATGATTTACCAAATGTCATAAGTCAGTGAGTGGTAGAAAGCGACTAGAAGGAACCTAGGTCTTCTGATTCTAATCCAAGGCTCCTTCCACCAAGCCCACGCTACTAAGGTGAAACGCCACCCAGGGCCTAACTCTGACAATTCACTTTTCTGGCACTACTTAGGGCAGTGTTTTTCAAAGTGAGGTCCACCTGCATCAGAATCCTCTGGGGCAGTTTTTTAAAAAATGCATATTCTTGGGTTCACTCCAGGCCTACTTGAATCAGAATTTCTGGGAGTGAAGTCCTAGAATTTACATTAAAAAAAATCAAGCTCCCCAGGTGATTCTTATGCGCCCTAGAGTCGAGAACCACTGACCTGGGGGGCAGGAACACATTCAGGTCAAATTCTTCACAGAACTTTCAGTCCTGAGTGAGGACTAAGTCTAGAAAATCATTACAAATACAATTTGGCAATAATTATTGGCACATAGTAGGTTTTCAACAAATGTATGCTGAATAAAAACTATGATGTCCTAACTTATAAACACGTGAAGTCAAGGGAAGATTGAAGAATTGTGGTAGCTTAGATAAAAGTGCTGGAGTTTAGAGCTTTATTATTTCGATTTGTTAGAGGATTGTATGTTCTGTAGAACTAGATTATATTTAAAAAGAAACAGGATTACTTTCTTGTTTGTACAATGCTATTTTACTTTTAAATTTTCACTTTTTAAAAACTAGGTAATATATGTAGTACACGGTTCAAATTCAAAAGGACCCAAAGGGAGCCGTCTGCTCCCTCCCACCTCTGTGTCCCTGCCATTCAGATAAGATGTAACGACTGTTATTAGTTTCTTGTGAAAGGTGACTCCTTAACTGAGGGGCTGGGACTCACACTCTGGTCTTCTGACTCTCAGTCTTGTGTTCTTCCCACTACACCATGTTCACCTCTAAGGCGAACTCAAATATCAAAGCCAAAAATGGTCACCATGAAGCTCTTAGTGTTTCCTGATTTTCCTTGAATCTAAATATGAAATGATTCTGGGCATTAGGGTTAACCTATACATGGATAAAACGTTCTCTATTTATTGATCTGACAAATCAAGAGACTATCTCATAAGAAGGTAAAATTGAAGAAGGGTCAAAATATAACAAATTACAAACAATCAAACCCACTTTATATGTATATATACACACGCACATACTTACATATTATTTAATACAGATTAATAAACGGGCTTATATATCAGTGTTTTGCTAGGCTGACTGGCATTTCCCTAGGGCTAGATCATTTCCAAATAGGCTAACAAAAATTAAAATTTTGAGCAAATAAAATGGAGGGCTAGAACCAAGGCTATGTTATGCAACCAAAGCGCTAGTAATTCTGCAAGACTATCTTTTCCTAAGTGGCCAGCTGGCTTCCCCATACCTGCCCAGTCTAACCATGTATTTTCTAAATACAATAAGCATAGGCCCAAAAAATGGTTATTGAACAAAACATCTCATGGAAACACAGAAACAATTTTAAATGCTCACCTCCAAGTCATTGAAAAATAGATGTGTATCAGCCACTTCAAAAATCATTTCTTCCATTGTTAAACCTGAGCCAATCACTACTGTTGGGTCCTGGAAATCAGTAAGAGAAAATTTGTTTGACCTGGTACTCACAGCACTGGTTCTGATCTTCAAAGATTTTGCAATTCTCTTGGGTTAAGGCCAGAACAGTACATGCTTACAACAGACTCAAGCTATTACTGATGCAATTTCATTCATAGTCGTAAGAACCTGAGATTGTACAACAGAGAGGCTTATGGACAGCTAAAAACCCCAGGATGTTATTTCTAGAAACTTGTAGTGACTAGGTCAATAGTATGTAAGTAAAGGGGGCAAATGAGAGATGTTAAAAAATCAAGTCATTGTATTCATTTCCCTTTAGTGTCTTCCTCTCACTTAAAAAACAAAAACAAATCTATTTTTTGAAAATATGCTCTTCCAGCAGAAATTCTATTATTAGAATGCTCATTATCGCCCCTGTATACACACCCATGCATATTGAGAGTGTAACAACAAAAGTCACTTATCTGATAACCTCAACAACCAGAAAGTAAAGAAAGGCTGAAGAATCAAAATATTTGCAGAAAAACCATGGCACTCTGCTTTAAAATGAACCACCAGGACTTCACTTAGAAGCTGTATGCTCTTATTTTATAAACTTTCATAACCAGCTTAGTCAGATAGCTCATGTCAGTTTGCCAGCCTAGATACCAAAGGCCTGCAAAAAGTACTTTTAACAGAAAAGAGTACACATAACGACAATAAGAAATAATTGAGAGTAGTAAGAGGTTGATATTTTTCATAAATTTTACTCATAGAAACTGGAGAATAGGAGCCTGGAAGTAATTTAGTGTAGAAATACACAGCCTTAATCCTCTCAAAACAGCTCATCGCTCTATTAAAACTGATGTTTACCCTGAAGATTAAACAAGGTAAACTCTGTTTGGTATATTTAGTTTAAAAAAGAAGTACATAATATATTCTAGAAAGATATTTTATGCATATATTTTGTTTACGTATATCGCACATACTTAGCTAAATGAAACGCTTGGTTTGGGCAGTTAAGAGCGACTTCAGAGATAATAGATCAATATTTCTGGAATGTTGGACTCTATAACCTTCTGCTCTGCTCTGAGCCCCTTTCCTAAATTTAATCTTTACAAAATGCCACTCCTGAACCTGCTTCTGCTTTCAGGACTGGTCCTGGGTCTAGTTTCCAGCTTTACCACCAATGCTGCTTGGACACAGGGTCTGCCTGGTGCAAACCATCTGGTGAAATTTAACATGGGAAGTGAAAAGCCAACAGGAGTGAGGTGGAGGTAGCCGAGAAAATGATTTTGGTTGCCTACCCGCCTGTGTAGCCAGAAGAGGGGTAGTTACGACAAAGAAAGAAAGGCCCAAATTACCTTCCCATACTTCTGGGCATAGGATCCAGTAAGGAGGGAGTGGAAGATGATGATGGTTTCATCCAAGTCCCACAGAAAAACCCGCTGAGAGAGGAAAGTATAAAAGATAATGAGTGCTTAGTTTTCCCCAAGAAATATATCAGAACTTTACTTTTTCTTTTTTTGCACAGGAGAAGAGAGGCTCCGAACACAGCCTTGATGTACCTATTCTATGTCTTTGGAACACCTAACAACAGACTCATTTTTTAATATAGCTTTTCTCCTTAATAAATGACCATATTATAAAAAAACTAAAAACAGAAAACCAAAGGATAACATCAAAATTCCACCATTATTAACATTTTTTGTATCACTTTCTAGTCTTTTTAAATAATGAAACCAATTTTTCTGTCTATAAAAAATTCCTTTCGTGCTTACACCACAGAATATCAACTTGGTGGCAATGGGTTTGTTTCGTTTGTTTTTTTAAACCTCATTAATAAGTTACTGAATCTGGTTGCATGTCTCACAGAAACACGGCCTAAAGCAATATAATCTCACTTTACTTTTAAAGTGAGATTTTTAAATGGAGAAGAGGATGAAATCACTTGCAACACCCTCTGCTTTCTGAATATGATGGATGTTCTTTCTCTTCTTCTCTGGAACATAAAGAATAGTTTGTTTTTCCCCTTAAAAAGGTACCTGGCTACTACCTAAGTTCCACAAAGTTTTTTCAAGGCTTTTGCTGAAAAGCATCTGAAAGGGATATGGTGAGTTACAGACATGAGAAATGTGTTTTTAAATTTTTATTCTCACGTGGTCAGTTTAGTTTCTCTTGCTCAGGAATTAAAGGGCCCACAACACGGAAACACACTATCTCTGTTAGTTTCAGACTTTTTTGTACATTAATAAAAAAGCTTATGTTTGATAAACTTAAGAAATAAACAAACAGAAAAAAGAAGTAGGTAACTCAAGTGAGCTACTTCCCGTACTTCCAATTCACTGTCCTGGGAAGAGCTGGCATCAGCTTTCCTCTTGCCCCGGTTCTTGCCTGTCATGTTTTTCCTAGACTGATCGTCAGCATCTTTACTTGGTGTAGTTTGGGACAGAGATGGGCTTGTAGAAGGGTCTCCTATAAATGAAAAGTGAGACATACATTGCCAGTGGTCACAGGGTCCAAGAACCAGAGCAGAAGAGGGTCTGCAGGTTCTCTGCTCTAAAGAGGCACATTGCAGGGATAAAGGCTGGAAAAGTCAACTTTACTTAAGCAATCTGGGAATATGGAACCTAGGCATTGAGTATACAGCTACTAACCACCAACAGAGTGATGACTGGGCATTATACACCTGCCTCCTGGTGGAAAAACACAACATCTATGAAGTAGTTTTGAAAAAAAAAAATTGAACTTAAATCTCATTTAGCCCTAGGTCATGGTTTTCAGTTGACATTCTGGGTCAGATAACCTCTCCCGGGGAGATGTTCTGTGCACTGTGAGATGTGCAGCAGCATCTTTAGCCTCTGCCCACTAGATGCCAATAGTGCTCCCACACCCACTATGACAACCAAAAATGTCTCCAGACATCGCCAACTGTCCCAGGGGAATGAGGAGGCGATCATCCCCAGCTGAGAACCACTACTCTAGATCCATTTACCAATTTGCAATAAAATACTGAAGGCAACAGAACATGATGAGCTATTCTAATGATATAAGCTGTAAAATTCAGTCTAGGACATGGCACCACATAAACAATACAATTTTTTAACAAATAAATTACTAGGGGGAAAAAAGAGATAGGAGAATTTATACGTTAAAGAGATATAAAATACATATCCACCAATCACAATGCATGAACCTTATTTGGATCCTAATTTAAACAAACCGTAAAAAGAAAAACAAAACTCATTGATAACATTTATAAGTAAACTGGAAGTCCGAATACCTATTGACTATTTGATGATATTAAATTTTTGTTTAAAATTTTTTTAGATATGATAATGGCATTTTGGTTATATTAATAAGTACTTGTCTTTTAAGGATACAATACCTGGAATCTGCTTCAAAATAATACGGGAGGGAGGAACTGGATGAAGTCTAATTGAAACAAGATTGCCTATGAAGGTTAATTGTTGATGCCAGATGATGCATACATAACGGTTCATTATACTATTCTGACAACTTTTGTATGTTTGAAATTTTCTATTATTTAAAAGTTAAAATTGTTATAAAGAACAAAGACACTTAGAGAAATGACATCAAAACTAAAGCATCATCACATGTAATTATTTCCAAGTTATAGAATTTTGAGGCAGTGACCATCTGTATGTCCACTTACCTAGAAGATTGGTAAAGGCAAGATGCAAAGGAAACTGTGTCAGTTTATGTAGAGCACTGTTATTAAAAAATGCATCAATGATAATGATTAACACTCTTTTCCTCAAGCTACATGATATGATGATCAATCACCAAGTTTTCATTACAAATAAACATAGTGATAAATAAAAATATGTGTATATGTTCACTGAATGTGTATATAAAGCCTTTATTTCAGGGCTTTTAAACCTGGGAATCATATTCACTGCCACTAATTGTAGGTTAAATTTTATTTCTTTAGGGGAGAAGGACCATAGTGTTCCTCAGAATTTTAAAGGGATCCACGACCCAGAAAAAAGTTAAGAAGTACTGCTCTCAGGCCTCAGCAGATGTCTGAAATATGCACAGACTAAAACTGGAGTCCTCCAACTTGTATAAAACATGCCAAGATTCTGAAGGCTCCATGTGACAAGCATGTTAAAGCTACAGGTGGTGAAGCAGTGAAGATGGGGTGAGAGTCATAAGAACAGTCTTTTCATTCTTGGTACTTTATTATCCACAGCATCAGGTATTACATTCAGCCTATAATCTCCTGCCAGTGAGTCATCAGTCTGGTTCCAACATTTAAATATTCCCCACCTGAGGGCAAAAGCCAAGAGCACGGTAAATTGACTCTGTCCAGAATAAAATAATCTTCACCATCATCTAAAACTGCCTACTAGACTAAGTGCCCCTAAGCTAAAGTTTTCATAGCTGTGGTGCTTACCAGAGGAAAGTCTCTGTGATGCAGGTACCATGACAGCAGGCTTCTCTGTTTGGTACGTACTTGTGGCTAGCGTGGTACTCTCAGCATCACTGTTAGTCTGGCCTGTGACTCCAAAGCTGGAGCTGGGGTAGCATGCCTGGTACTGACTCTGACCAAGGATAGTATAAGTGGGATAGTCCTGTAGACCAAAAGGAATAAGGGAAGAAAACAATACTCTTAGAGTATAACATTAATTTCAAAACAAGAAGCTTTCGTGCCTCTCTTATGCATAGCTATTTTCCTGAAACATTCATTTAACTTCTCTTTTTTTTTATTTACCCAGCTAGCAGTCTTCCAACTAAATCAATAATCTCAAAATGCACTCTGTGAACTCTAAGAGTCAGGGGCTGACTCTGAGGTTAGGGGGAGGCTGAGAGGGAAGAGTCCCATGCTCTCCACATACAATGTCCCTTTTTCTAATACCCCAGCTCATTTTTAGGTCGATTTTACATACTGAATTTCTGTATAAATTTCTACACAGAATCTTTGAAAAGACTGGAGGAGAAGAACCAGAGTGTTCCCCAGAATTTTAAAGGGATCCATGACCCAGTTAAGAACTACTATTCTTAGGCCTTAGCAGAAGTCCGAAATATGCACACATGAAAACTGGAGTCCTCCAACTTGTATAAAATGTGCCAAGATTCTGAAGCTTTGAAAAGATTCTATTCTTTAAAGAAAAGTTTACAAACCACTGTACTAGATGGTAGTGTTTCTAAGGACAGATGAGCTTAAACAAAAAAAGCACGTATCCTACAGTAAAGTTTCTTAGTTTAAAAACTGGCTATCTTTCTTTTTTAACAATCAAGTTTTCTTTAACGATGAAAGCTTTTTTCTTTAAAACACTGGGAGGAAACTTTTGGTGTGTCACAGGCACACACATGTCAAAACTTATCAAACTGTACAACTTAAATATGTGCAGTTTATTGTATATCAATTATACCTTAAGAAAACTGTAAAAAAAAAAACTGGGTATGACACAGAGCTCAAGTACACACTTTTAAAAAATTCCATTGACATCGATGTTGGTGACAATCAGGAAGAAGCCAAATGATCAGACAATTATCTATAAATAGTTATTGAGCATCTATTGTAAGCCATACTTAATTTACAGTGTGTATACGTATTTATGCACGGCAGGAGAAGATAATATTAAAAGAATAAATCACACTAACTGAACTCAAGGAATTAAAAATCTAGCAGGAGAGAAGACAAAAAAATTCCAAAAACATGATAGTAAATTATATGTCAAATAAGTGAGATACAGGGGAAAAGGCCATACTGTGCAAAGGGGTGGCTTTCTGAGATAAATAGGCAGAAGAGGTAAGAAACATGCTAGGCCCTGAAAAAGCTTCATTAAAGGGCAATAAGTTTTATTAAGGGGCCCGGGATTTTGAGTCTAGTTGAAAAGAGGATCTCTGTGGGTTTGCATGACTGGCTAAGGAATACGAATCCGGTTCTTTACACTAGGCAATGATGCATAGCTTGTATGGGGACAAACAAATAAAAACATGAAAAGATTCTGAACAAGTGAGTGTCATTTGGAGAAAACTAATCAGACAGGTTTTAGAATGTGGAGAGGCACAATGAGAAACTGGAGATGAGACAATCATGGTAATTTAGGAGTGAAGGAGTAAAGCTTGGGAAATGATAGCAGAAACTGAAAAGGAAGGGCGTGGGGAAAAAATGGAAGACGACCGGTCAGGTTTTAAGCCTACGTTTATTAAGAAAATATAGTGTCACTGACTTTTGGTGGGCAAGAAGACAGAAACAGGGTGAAATGAAAGGCTAGTTTTAGATACGCTGGATTCAGGGAAACAGTAGAATGTTAATGAAAATATGTCCACTGATCCGTTGGTATCTTGTAGATTTTATAAGGTCAGGACTAGAAACTTCAGTTGGGAGGTAGTAGGTGGACACTGTGAGTGTGGATAAACATTCCTGAGGACAAAATAATCAAACATGTTGAAAAACTAATTAGAGGCCATCAGTGTTAGAAAACAGGATCAAAAAGAAGAGCTATGAAAGTTAGAGAATCCAGAAAAGTGCCAGGTACACAGCAGGTACTCAATAAATATTTGTGGACTAAAAGAATAAACAAACACAAGAACAGACAAACATAAAAAAAATTAGCCAGAATAGCAATGTTAACTGTGGCCAGAAAAAAAAAAGATCCATGTAGAGAGTGGCTGACAATATTAATTGCTGCAGAGAAAAAAGGAATAAATACAAAAAAATACTAAAACACTAAAGATGTTATTACCAGTGATCTTCAAAGCATAAAGAGTGAGAATGAAAACCAAGACCAGACCATGAAGAATTCACAAAGGAATAGGTGGTTTAAAAAAATAAACATGGAGGCAATATTCACTCATTTCACAAATATTTATTGAATGCCTTTAATTTTAATATAAGTGCCAGGCATCCTTCTAGGCTCTGGGGATATATAAGGGAACAAAACAGGAAAAAACCTCTACCCTCAAGGAACTTGCATTCTAGTGGGAGAGAGGTAGGAGATGGAGACAAACACAGTAGATAAAAAAAAAAAAGAAAAACCATAGCATAGAGAGGTCTGCCTGATAGCCTGAGAAGCCATCCAGGTTCCTAGCTCTAAGAGGGTCCAGGAAAAGGTCTCCTGGTTGTTTCTTAGAAGGGCAAATTGACTATAGAAAGGAGAGAGGAAGAACAAGCTAGATGATCCATATCAAACAGGACTAGCAAAAGTAGCACTGTACCTGGTTTGAGATGCTAGCAACTGCTGCTGCTGGAATATTGGCAATTGTAGATGAAGTGGATATCAGGCTGGCATTTGTGCTTGAAGCTACAGGATTGAGAATGTTAAAAGATATTAGTTGCCATGTTTAAAAAGGCTAGAAGACATTGAGAATATATCGTACCTTAAGACAATAGTTCTAAAATGAGATAAAGGACATTAGCAAAGAAAACATAAATACACATTTCGTTTTGCATGCCATTCTTGAATTCAGACTTGATTGGAAACAAAACACTTCAAATATTTCTGTTTAAACTGCATCTTCAACCGTATAAAGTCCAAAAGGGATACATACACAACACACGGGTTCATACTATGGCTACCAAAGAAATCAGAAGCTAAACCACATCGCTATAGTCCATTTTCTCTCTCAGTTGGAAAATGACTCACCTGCAATGGGACCTACTGACAAGCATCAGTGGAAACAACAAGACAAACCACTTGTAAATCCTATAGTGTAATATTGTTTATTGTCACTAGCCCTATATTAGGCCTTTCCTGATGCAACGTGATTAAGGAAATAGACCTGGTCCTCCAAATTCTAAAGTGTTCGGAACTGCTTCTTAGGCTTTACTCGAATTAATGGATTATTAATGTGGATCAGCAACCACGATGATCTGGTATTTAGAGATTTATCAATAAACTTGGAGAAAAACAAAAAGTACTAAATATTTTTCTGGACAGGTAAATGTACTTTTTAAGTACTTGGATGGCCTATCTTAAGACAAAATAGTAAAGTAGTAAACACAGTTTTCATAACCTTCCATCAGATTCCACTGGGATTTTAGGGAACAATGAAGGAAAAAAACAACACAAAACAATAAAGCCTCAGTGACTGATATTCACCAAAGTGACTTCCTTCATGCGGACAGTGTATCTGAGACCTGAAGTACTGTCTTGAACCGCTCTCTCTGACTTATCGTAAGCACACTTAGACAGGGTTCCTACAGCAGTCACATACACCTAGGGGTTTCCATCAGGATCCAGCTTAAGACTATTAACTACTCAGACACCAATGACGACCTATTCCATTAGCAACAAAGTCCTCTAGGGGAAAGCTAACAGGAAAATTTTCATGAAGAACAGGGAAGGCCCAGGGCACTTAGGCTAGAAATAAAAGGTATCCAAATTGCGATGAATGATGTAAAACTACCCCTTTTTGCAGATGACATGATCCTATACATACAAAATCCTAAAGAAACTACGAAAAAAATTCAGCAAAGTGGCAGAATACAAAGTCAACACACAAAAATCAGCTGGGTTTCTATATATCAGCAATGAGCGAAGTGAAAAGGAAATTAAGGAAACATTACCATTTACAATGGTATCTAAAAGGATAAAGTACCTAGGAATAAACTTAACCAGAAGGTAAAAGACTTACACACGGAAAACTATAAAACATTACTAAAAGAAATTTAAAAAGGCCTAAATAAATGGAAGGATATTCTGTGTTCATTGAATTGGAAGACTTAATATAGCTAAGATGTCAATATTACCTAAAGCAATCTATAAATTCAATGCAATCCCCAACAAAATTTCAACAGTCTTGAACAGACACGGGAAATCTGGGGTGGAAAGGAGGAGTGTACTGTCACATTACAGGGCGATCAACTAGGGTCATATAACAATGTGTGTATAAATCTTTGTATGAGAAACTAACCTAAAGCCCAATTAAAAAAAAAAAAACACCCAACACTCTTCAGAAATAGAAAAGCTAATCCTCAAATTTATAAATTCATACATTTATGGTCAACTGATTTTCCACAAGGAGGCTAAGGTTATTTAATAGGGAAGAATGGGTCTCTTCAATAAACAGTGCTGGGATAACTGGACTTCTACATGCAGAAGAATGGCTTGATTAGCTAGTTGTGGATACTGTCTGAGTTTTTGGACAAGTACCGTACTAAAATCTACAAATATCTCTCAGCAATAGCTTTTATTATAGAGGATTCAGGCCTCCTGACTTAAGAAGTTTATAGAGCTCAATAACATGTCTTTCTCCAACTCAAACAAATCATTTCTATCATATGTCATTTATTTATTCTATTATGTGCCCAGAATCTCTTCCAGCCACTATAGGACTAAGCAGTAGAAAAGACAAAGTCCACACATGCCCTTGTGAAATTAAAATTCTATTGAGGAAAGACAGACAATAATTAAATAATACTTGTTTAGGCTCTTGTGACCATCATTGAACTCAAGCTAAATTCATCTAAAAATGTACACAATCACTGTATGCCTTAGCCCACATATAGCTATAATTAAAAAGCTAGGCACCTGGCTACCACTAATGAACATTCTGATCAAGGGCTCAATAGAAGAATCCTCATCAAAAGGGGTAAAAATGTGGAACATAATCCAAAATATAACGGAATCCAAACTTACTGGAACCATTGAGATTGGTGGAATCCCCAAATTTAATGCCCTGAGAAAACCCTAAACCTTGAATGGAAACTATTCCCTGAATTAATATTTAAACTAAGCAAGAGTTCAGGTAAATTAGTAAATAATGTTTGCCCTGAGCTCTGTGTTCTATTAATTATCTATTCATATAAAAATTGACAAAAGTAACTCTAAAGCACAGATGAGAAGTTTAGGGGGTAGTAAATCTAAGTCAATGGTGGTGAAACAATGTGGGTAGAGACAGAACGGTGACACAACATGAAGAATGTAATCAATGTAGTTGAAACTGTACAGGTAGAAATTGTTGAATGGGTATATGTTCTGCTGGGTATATTTTCACACCCCCATCAAAAAAATCCAGGCACCTCATAAAAACGTGCTGATCATCCTGCATATTAATTACGCAACAAATAACTGCAAGTTAAAAAAATAAGAGTATTAAAACATGAAAAACAATGAAATATGCAAAAAAGAGCAAAATTTTGGAGTATCATATATAATTCAAGTTGTAGCTCCTATTGTAATATATCTAATAGCTGTCAGCTCTCCAAATGCCAATGGCATGGGCAACAGTTTTCGGATAGTTCCCACTCCTGTCTTGACAATGCTGTCAAATCCTGCCATCAAATCACTGAAAGATGAAGCTTCTGAGAACCATGACCCACTGGAAGTTCACCAAATATAGTCCTATACATACAGAAACAGTTTTGGTAAGAAGACCATAGTTACAGAATGGTGAGGGAGACACAGTTGAATTAAGGGTTAATGGCACATAAAAGTCTGTACAAGATTCAGTTTCTGCCTACCTCTCTCTTTTCATATCATGCCACTCTACCACCCTCGCTTTCTTTGAGTTACTCAAAAAATACAAAGTCTTTCTTACTTGAGAACCTTGGCAATGTTGTTCTGTCTGCCTGGACTGCTGTAGCTGCTCTCCTCCTTCACCTTCTCAGCATGGATGGATCCTTCTCAGCAGGTCCTATATCCTCAGAGAGGCCCTCTTTGATCCCTTCATTAAAAGTAAGTCTTTTCCTGTATTCTCAATCACAGAAATCTATTTGTTTCTTTCAGAGTATTTTTCAAAATTTATTTATTTATTTACTTGCTTGTTTTCTCTCTCTCCTACTAGGCTGTAACTACCATGAGAGCTGAATATTACTATATTGTCCATCATCTCCAGCATTTAGCACAGTGCCTAGAATATAGTAGGTAATGCTCAATAAATACGTGTGAGGTTCATGCACTATGTGAGAAGTGCAAAATCATTATCTTCTGCTAGATCAGGAATTAACTAAACGGTGGCCACTGGGTGGGTTCCGAAAACTTATTCTCAGTATGTGGCCAATGTAACAGAAAAACTCATTCAGTTACTGATCATTAGAGATTTAATAGAAACTGTGCATATTTTGGTTAAAACCAATTGCCTAAGTGGGCCATTCATTCATTAACTCATTTATTTATCAAATACTTATTGAATGCCTACTATGTACCAAGTACTGTTCTGTGTGGTTGGGTTACACAAATGCACAAAGACAGAAACATCCCCTCGAAAAGCTTAGCAAAATCAAAGTAGTAAATGAGGTTGTCTAAACCTCCTACTCAAGATGTCTCACTACTGGAGTGGAAATTTACAGATCGGCAAGGGTAGGAGGCTAGAATGCTCCATGTGGTGATGGATTACAGCTGGAGACATCAGTAAGAACTCATATTTAACTTAATACAGATACAGTTACATATAGAAATATCCACAGATATGTGTATATATGCAGGCTAATATACACACTTATATTTCTTTGCTCTGTCAGCTTAGAGGGCCTAAAAGAAATGACACCCCAGTTGCAACGAAACCAGATCTTGGTTTTCTAATACCGTTCTCCAATAAAATTCTCCATTGGAGAAATGGCTGTTTATAGGCTGAGACAGGAAATAGATAAGATGAGCCTGGAACATCTAGTAGTGCCAGATAGGAAGTGCTTAAAAACAAACAAAAAACCTCACACTGATAGGGAAGTATGTCAAAATGGACATAGGAACCAATTGAAAGATATCTCAATGGTCCAAGCTGGAACAATTTGAGCAACAAAATAAATACTTTGCATTATAACCTAAAGTATAAAATAAATGAGTCCATGCTGATATACATAAATGGATAAATAAATTAAGAAATGGGGGGAGAAGAGCTCTGCACAGAGCTCTTATGCAGAAGAATTCAAAATGAATTACATAGATACTCTACACTAAAAGGAAGCAGCCCTGGTGACTCAGTGGTTAAGCACTTAGCTGCCAACTGAAAAGTCAGTGGTTTGAACCCACCAGCCACTCCAAGAGAGTAAGATGTGGCAGTCTGCTTCTGTAAAAATTACAGCCTTGGAAACCCTACGGGGCAGTTCTACTATGTCCTATAGAGTTGCTATGAGTCAGAATTGACTCAATGACAATGGGTTTGGTTCTACCCTAAAGAACTGGGAGTATAATACTTAAGTGTGGGCTTTGCACAGTGACTTCCAACTAAAGAATATGCAAAGGGGGAAAAATAAGAGGACTAGTACGGTTAAGAAAATTGACAATTCCCACTTCAGCCAGGTGATCAAGGCCAACACCAAAGGTTAAAATTCATGTTGATAGTATCCCCTCGATATGATGTAATGAAAAAGATACCTTAACTCTGTGATTTTTTTCCCCAAAGTCCATAATCCCAGTCTAAATCATGAGAAAAACATCATATGAATCCCAATAGAGGGGCATCTTACAATATACCTGATCTGTATTCCTTAAAATTGTCTAAAAAACCTGTTGCTGTTGACTGCAACTCATAGCTGTAGCTCTTAACCACTACGCCACCAGGGTCTAGGTCACCAAAAACAAGGGAAATCTGAGGAACTACACAGTTAAGAGGAGCTTAAAGAGATAAGACCCATAACCAAACCAAACCCATTGCCCTTCAGTCAATTCCAACTCATAGCAACCATATAGGATAGAGTAGAACTGCCCTTAGGGTTTCCAAGAAGTGGCCGGTGGATTGAACCGCTGACCTTTTGGTTAGTAGCTGAACTCTTAACCACTGTGCCACCAGGGCAATGTGGTCTCCTGGATGGGATTCTGGAACAGAAAAAGGATATCAGGTAGAAACTAAGGAAATACGAATAAGCTATGGATTTTCTTAATAATGCTGTTGTTGTTAGCTGCCACTGAGTTGGCCCCCAACTCATGGTGACCTCATGACAGTGGGATCGGATTACTGTGAACCATAGGGTTTTCAATGGCTGATTTTTTGGAACTAGAATACCAGGCCTTCCTTCCTAATCTGTCTTTGTCTGGCAGCTCCACTGAAGTCTGTTCGCCATCTTAGCAACATGGAAGGCTCCACTGACAGATTACCGGTGGCTTCGATGGATGTGCACTGGCCAAGAATCAAATTTACATCTCCTGAATGAAAGGTGAGAACTCTACCACTGAACCACCACTGCCCCCTTTGTTAATAATAACGTACCACTATTGGCTCATTAATTGTACCATACTAATAAAAGATGTTAATAGGGGAAACTCACTGGCTATATGCTTAAATTTTCTGTACATCTAAACCTACTCTAAAAAGAAAAGTCTATTAATAAAAAAACAAAAATTTCCCGGTCAAAGACAATTATGTGTTACTAATATTATTCAAGGCCAAAGACTCATTAAAATTCAAGACTGAGTTAAATTTTGAAATTTCTGAAATTAATTTTGTCATTTGAATATTATTTAATCATTTGAATCAACTCAACTGAAAAAAATGACCAGATACAGGACCACACAGTCAGAGACTCTCTGGGAAAGGCTGATTTAAAGACGGATCTAAAAGTCAAAGGATTTTCGGTAGTTCTTTCTCATTATTGTGCCACTGATGTACAAGCTAAAGAAAAGGTTTTGATTTGCAGTACTTTGTTTGCTAAACTCAGAGTTGATCAAGCCAGAATTGGAATTTGATTTTTGAGAAAATTTTTCTAACTTCCCGGGCAAGGCAGGCTGTTTTCAACTGCGGAGTGCTTGGGGGTTGGTTGAGGTGACGCTGCTGTTTTGACTACTTAAAAATAAATAAATAAATAAATAAATACATACATACATACATACATACATTGCACCTTGTTTTTATTCTGTGGAATGATTAGAGTATTACACAAGGGGAAGGAAGAAATTAACGTATCTTATCTATGCTAAAGGAACGTAGAGGTAAGGTGAGTGATACTGATAGTGGGGAACCCAGGTAATTCCACCACTAATACTCATATTTCATTTTAATTAACTGTTTCAATTTGCTCTTCTACTAATCTTTTCTTCAGAATAAATGCAAAACTTGTTAACTTGATGGTTAAGTTTTGTCTTAATTTCTACCATCTGCCAAAGTGCTAAGGAACATTAAATGGGCCAATAGGTTAACCAGGAAAAGGGAGGAAAAGTGAATTTAGATATTTGTTACTATAGGTTCTTAAATACAAAAGAGTTGGTATTGATATCATGACTTTAATATTAAAAATCACAAATAAAGGAAAATCCAAAAAGTCTCATGATGAATATTTTAATGATAGAAAATGGGTAAACAGGAAATAAAGAAGCAAATAATGTTAAGTTTAGAGGAAAAAAGGAAAAGAAAACAAGCAGGAGGAATAATCTAGTTGGAGGCGACAGAGCGTTACGAAAGAGTATTGCGTTCATGCTCTGGAGCCAGACTGCCCCAGTTAACATTCTGACTTAATTATTTACTAACTCTGTAACCTTGGGCAAGTCATTTAACTTCTCTGTACCTCAGGTTGCCTACCTGTAAAATGAGGTTAATAATAGTACTTACCTCATAGGGTGGTAAATCTACCCATTGCTTAATAATAGTACTTACCTCATAGGGTGGTAAATCTACCCATTGCTTGGAACAATGTTAGGTTCATAGTAAGCACTTAATAATTGCCAGCAATTATCATTATTAACAAAATAACCCATTGAAAGGGAAAAAATGCACTAACAAATAACAAATTTTTAGGATAGTGGTTAATGAAACTTAAGGGATATTTTCAAGGGCCCTTTAAAGCAACAGGTCCTAAAAGACCCCAAGAGGTGGTTGCTCGCTTGCTTTGCAGGGAGGGAGAAGTAAGCATGGCTATCAGCCTCCTCAAATTCAATATACAACTACAGAAGAGTGGAGGTTTCTATACCTCTGTAGAGGGTTATTAAAATGAAATAAGTGAACCCCCTGCTCTTCACTCACTACTTGGCAGTGATTACTGGAGCTGTATCTATTTAGGAGGAACTTGGCTATAGGATCTGTCTGTAGTTGGACTCAAAAGGCCTATCAACCTAGAGAAACATTTATGAAAACAAAAGGAGGAATAGATGAGAAGATAAAGCAAGTCATGCTCTTGACTTTTTCCCCTCCTGATTTGTTTCCATTATAAGAAGAAAAAAGGGGGAGGGAGCAGAGAAAGAGGGGGAAATAAATAAGAAAAGAGAGACCTGATAAACAGCAGGAGATGAAGGTAGCTCAGAGCAAGGTCTTAGGAAAGCAGTGACCAGTTCTGCTGTCACCGGACCAAGAAGATGTGGTCCTCAACCATTTAACTGAAATCAGTTGAAAATGAAAAGCAAAATATTTTGTTTAAACTAATCTACCTCGATTTTCCCATCACAAAGTTCACATTTAAGACTATGCTCGGACAAGTTTTTGCTGTTCCATCTTCATCCCTCTAACACCCGTTTAATAAAGAATAAAATTTAAAAGCTGGGAGAAATCAGGAGAAAAGAAACAGATGAAAAGGTACTTGGACATTAACAATCTGAGCAATGACAAACTGCCTGCACTGGATTGGGGGGAGATTAATTCCATATTGCCTTTTGAATTTCTTTGACTTTTTTCTCTAATAATTCTTTTAGAGGAAGAACAGAAAGACAGAGATATTCAGAATTCAAGCTTTAATGTTATACTATTCATCACAAAACAGAAACAAGACAGCTTTTTTACCAAAAGAAAGTTCTCACCAAGAAAAAAAAAAAAAAGGAAGTACACGGGGTGAGTGTGTAATAAACCACAGCAGAAAGGCAGCACGCATCTCACAAAGCAGCATACTCTCACATACCACTCTGACAACTGGACTTCATGTAAGAGAAGTCGGGGAGTCTTCTGCTCATTAACAATGCCACTGAGAACAGACTAGTGCAAAATCTGAGAGGTTTTCTGGACATCAACATGCAAAAGGCAAGGCTTTAATTCTCACATTCGAAGCAGCTCACATTAAAGATATAAACCTCTTAGGAATCACACTCCTTGGCTCTGGGTTGCAGAACACAAAAGGCACGCACAAATGCAAATCTCACCCCCTTTTATTTTAGAAGAAAGAGCTCCTGTATTACCCAATTTGGAGATACAGGTAGATTAAAAAAAACAACAAAAAACAAAAAAACACACAACCATGCCTATTTACCTTGAATAGGATAAGAATAATGTGCTGGGCTTGGCTGGCTTGTGGTTAACCCTGTAGTGCAGGTAAGAACACTGTGTTGACTTGGAGGTGGAGTCTGAATTAAACCACTTTCAGGTTTCATACCTGGCCACAATGCACCTGAATCAGATAAATTGGACCAATTACAAACAATACATGGGGACTGAAAAGCATAGTTATGCTTGCAAATATTAGTCAGTAGGTTTAAAATCTAAACCTTAAAAATAAATTTGCTTGTAAAAGAAAATTATTGATTCTCCCACTTGTAATCTACCACAAGCAAATACACCTTCAAAGAATTGGGGGGTGGAGCCATAAAAACAAAAAATTTGCCAAAAACTCCAATAGTGATATTTATGGTATACAAGCTTACTTCAATGGCTGGGAGAAACTGACCAGGGTTCAGAGAACAAGCTACTAACATCCAACTGGAGTATATGTCATAAAGCGTGCCTGATGTTCATGTATAGTGCTAAATCACTTATGCAGCAATTGTCAGGGTGGGAGACATTCCACATAAATTTGGAATTCACTTACCCATTAAACAAGCACCAAATTTTTCTAAAATATATTAAATATTTCTCTACCTTCTTAAGCTGGCTTATCTTTGTTTCTTTCAATTAAGAAAGAAATACCTGCTTGTTTTTATAAATGAAAAACATTAAAGAAATATGTAACTTAGAAAAAATACAGCCATGTGTAAGCCCATCATCCAAACTTAACCACTATTAACAGCTTGGAGAAGAATCACTAGATTTCTTCTATGCCTTTACTAATAATTTTTTTTTTTTTTAATAAAAATGGGATCATGTTATATATACTACCCGTAACTTGCTTTTTCCACATAATACATCTTAAAGGTGTCTTTCCATATTAGAATATAAAGATTTGCTGTTCTTGTTAGGTCCCGTCGAGTTGGTTCCGACTCATAGTGACCCTATGCACAACAGAACAAAACACTGCCTGGTCCTGAGCCATCCTTACAATCATTGTTATGCTTGAGCTCATTGTTGCAGCCACTGTGTCAATCCACCTCGTTGAGGGTCTTCCTCTTTTCCGCTGACCCTGTACTCTGCCAAGCATGATGTCCTTCTCCAGGGACTCATTCCTCCTGACAACATGTCCAAAGTATGTAAGACACAGTCTCGCCATCCTTACCTCTAAGGAGCATTCTGGCTGCACTTCTTCCAAGACAGGTTTGTTCGTTCTTTTGGCAGTCCATGGTATATTCAATATACTTTGCCAACACCACAATTCAAAGGCGTCAACTCTTCTTCAGTCTTCCTTATTCACTGTCCAGCTCTTACATGCATATAATGTGATTGAAAATACCAAGGCTTGGGTCACGCATGCCTTAGTCTTCAGGGTGACATCTTTGCTCTTCAACACTTTAAAGAGGTCCTTTGCAGCAGATTTACCCAATGCAATGTGTCCTTTGATTTCTTGACTGCTGCTTCCATGGCTGTTGACTGTGGATCCAAGTAAAATGAAATCCTTTACAACTTCAATCTTTTCTCCGTTTATCATGAGGTTGCTCATTGGTCCAGTTGTGAGGATTTTTTTTTTTTTTATGTTGAGGTGCAGTCCACACTGAAGGCTGTGGTCTTTGACCTTCATTAGTAAGTGCTTCAAGGCGTCTTCACTTTCACCAAGCAAGGTTGTGTCATCTGCATAACATAGGTTGTTAACAAGTCTTCCTCCAATCCTGATGCCCCGTTCTTCTTCATATAGTCCAGTATCTTGTATTATTTGTTCAGCATACAGATTAAATAGGTATGGTGAAAGAATACAACCCTGCCGCACACCTTTCCTGACTTTAAACCAATCAGTATCCCCTTATTCTGTCCGAACAACTGCCTCTTGATCTATGTAAAGGTTCCTCATGAGCACAATTAAGTGTTCTGGAATTCCCATTCTTTGCAATAAAGACCTACTCTCCCCTTTAAACAGTTGCATAACATTCAATGATTAGTTAAATAAATTACGTTACATCCAATCTCTTATTGATAGGCATCATGGCTGTTCACTTTTATTTTACTTTATTTTTATCACAACGCTCCTAAGTAACAATCTTGCTCAAATACTTTTATATTCTTTCCTGCCTTCTTAAGCGGAGAGGAAATAGCGAACATAGGTTCAGGTTTTCAGAATTACTGTTTATAAAGATCAATACACAGTGCTGTGTTATAGATATTACTGAGATACTCCCAGAGGCTATTGTGATATGTGAAGATACCGAAATTAGCACAAAATAGAACTCAATTATACTTCTTAGATTTCTAAATTTTTATGTCACTTTGTCTTTTCCCTGTGATTTGCTACTTCTTGACAATCTCCTGTTTCTGGCTGTACCTCTCTTAATTTGCAGGAAACTAGGAAATCATAAGCAAAGCTTGCTAGAATCAAAAGTTAAAATGAGACTAAACTGCTTCTGTATGAGAGCCTAAGGATGTCCTTTATGAGTGAAATACTCATGAACTTTAGTTTATAGCTTCTGGGATAATTTTAGCTATGCAAAATCTATTAAAAAAAAAAAAAACTTGGTTTTTGCTTGGTTGCTCACTGGGCTCTGAATAGTTATGGTTGCTGGATCAATGTAGCTGAAGCTGAAATTTATGTCCGAGAAGGTTTATCAAACACAATTCAGGTAAGAAATCAATACCAAGGTTAGCCATGACTTCAAATTCAATATTAACTTATCTCATTTACCCCTAATCTGATGATGAATTTAGTCAATGAATAACATATAATGAGAAATGTTAATGCTTTGATGAGGGCTCCATCTTCACTGGGGCAGTGAGAAACCTTGGTGTAAATCATTGATAAGTGAATTTAAGCATAGTAAAAGGAGATGTGAAAATCTTAAGTGGTCAACAATGAGACATAACAACTGCTTTGCCCCAAACCATAAAGGCATTAAAAAAATGCTGTATTTTTTTTTCTTATCTATTAACCATATGGAGCCCTGGGTGGCCCAGTGGTTGAGTTCGGCTGCTAACCAAAACGTTGGCAGTTCGAATCCACCAGCCGCTCCTTGGAAACCCTATGAGGCAGTTCTACTCTGTCCTATAGGGTCATCACTATAAGTTGGAATCAACTCAACTGCAACGGATTTGATTTTTTTGGTTTATTAACCATATACAATAATTTATTTGTAGAAACTGAGGAATATTAACATCTGTACCATGAATTAAGGAGTCCTTGGGTGGTGCAAACAGTTCAGCACTCTGCTTCTAACTGAAAGGGTGGTGATTCGAATCCACCGAGAGGTACCTCAGAAGAAAAGATCAGAGTCACTGAAAACCCTATGAAGCACAGTTCTACTCTGGGACACATGAAGTCAGCTTGAGTTGGAGTCCAACAGGGCTGCCTCATTTTTCCAGGTCTTTCAAGTTTCCTGCCTTTGACAGGGTGCAGTCTTACCACTTCTCTATTGCTGTCTATTAGTAGAAGATATTTGAGTTTTCCTGCTCTGACAGGTTTCTGTTTTACACAGGTTTTGGCTTTTGCAGGTTTTACTGTATGATGTGAAACTTTAATATTAGTGCCATGATTCTTGGTGGTTGTTTATCACTTTTTTTTGGTAAAAAAAAAAAAAATCATCATTTAAATTTTTTAATAACTTTCAGATTTAGTGTAATCAATTTTTTTTCCAAGTAGGTTCTAAACCTAAGGCATTGAATTTGTGAACATGTTTATTATTACATTTGTATTAAAATGTTACCTTATTAATAAGAACAATATCTACTGAGAAGCTTTGCTAGTCTCATTATTTAATATATTTTTGAAAGGTTAAAAATGTAAACTGTCTCTATAAACTGGTCCCTCTCGTAAGGTCAAAAGTTAGGCCACAAATGCCTAAGACAAACAGCAGAACAGATCATTTTGAATGTCTTTGGGCAGAAACACAAAGTATATATTTAATATATAATTATTTTATGAAAAACAGAGGAATAAAAGACAATGTGGACATTGCTTTCAGCGTGACAGCAGCCCTACTCTTTTAAGCTTATAAATATCTTCCTCTAAAATCATCCTTCTCAGAGTTCCAGGTAACAGCTAGGATGACCAAATGTTTTGACTATGTAGCACTTACTCCCCACAGCAAATAAGGAAACCAAATCCTGGTTTCCTGACTCCTAGTTCATGGCTGTTTGCCTACAACTACAAAGCTTCTCAGGTATTTTTAAGCACCAAAAGCATGCTGTGGAGCAACAGCTGGTCTAACGAAAGGAAAGGAGGTCTGACCCTGAGCAGTAATGCTCCTGTGCCCCACAATGGGATTTTATCACAAACTCTCCAAGTTTCTCCAGCACGAATACTTCACTATGTTACTAACCAAACTAATCTGAGCAGTTCAGTTTAGAGTAATACATATCAGAGCAGCGGATCTGTAGAGAAGTTTGGTTAGGAATTGAAGTATATACTAATGTTAGAAAAAAGCCTATGAAAGAAAATCTTGGTTTGTTAATTTAAGATGATTGGGATTAATAATATATTACTAAGTAATTTAATTTGATTACTCTTCCTGATTATAAAAGAAATGGATGTATATTACAGAAAATAAGAAAATGTAGGAAGTCTGTTTTTACATACGTTAACCGAAACCTGTGCATACAGGAACTATGTCCTCGTTTTTCATGGTTACATGGTATATAAGATCAAATGTGCACTGCTAACATTCACATTTTTTCCTTCCAAATTACTCTGTATGACGCATTTTTTAAAACACTAAATTGGAATCAGACTATACTTTCGGTTTTATATACTGCTTTTTTCAATTAACAATATACTGAGTGTATTCTAAATAGTCTCAAGACCCTAAGTATTTTTTAAGAATATGATTTACAACAGCTACATAGCTTTTCATTCTATGGATACACTGCAATTTAACACATACCTTGGTATCCAATATTTAGGTTGTTACTAAATTTTTGCTATTATAAGCAAAGATGCAATGAATATTTTGGTTAAATTTTTGTAGGTATCTCTAATTAGTACCACATGATACATTCTTAGAAATGAAATTACTGAGGAAAACGGTATGAACATCTTTAAGGCTCCTGATACATATTGCCAAATCTTCATCACATTAAAGTTCTTTTAAAATAAGTTAGAAGAATGGCTACTAAGAGCATAATTTATAAGCCATTAAAAATAAATGAATGCTCTTTCCACACACATAATTCCTTCAGACACTGGCAGTTAAACCTCCATTCCCCTTCCTGCCACTCTGCCTTGTTTCTATAAAAGCTTTTGAAAAGAATATGACCACTATTCCTCTACTTCTGAAGATTTTTTTATAAGATAGTCTTCCTAGATTTATTCTAGCCTTCTCCCCACTCTTTAAGAGGATGAAGCTTTTTAATTTCAAACTCAACTCTGAGACCATATTTTTACAATGGATCTAAATTTATGAGCACCTCTGAAATTAAACAGATCTGGGTTCAATCTAATCCCAGACATTTACTAAGTGCATGACTCCGGGCTAGTTACTTAATTCATCTAAATCTCAGTTTCCTCATCTATAAAAAGGGATAATGCTGCTACTTACCTCATAAAACTGTTCTAAGAATTAAATGGCACAATAATGAAAAGTATGAAGTACTTATTCTTAGAGTCTACCTGGTATAGTCCAAAAATCAAACCTGTTGCCGTCCAGTGGACCAATACATAGCAACCCTACAGGACAGAACAGAATGGCCCCACAGGGTTTCTAAGGAGTGGCTGGTGGATTTGAACTGCTAGTGTTTTTGGTTAGCAGGCTAGTGCTAACCAAGGGACTCATTCGCATTTATTCACTCCAAACTGAATCTCTCTACAGTAAGCCTCACTTGTTAAAGTCAAATCAAGCTAATGGTTATCTCTCTTTGAATTGCTGAGAGAGGAATTTATGAAACACAAATCTCCCGTGCCCCACATATATTAAAAAAAAAAAAAAAGATTACTAAGGGAGCCTGCTGTTAGCAATAGCTCTTCATGATTTAAATAGTTTCCTTCAAATTTTTAAAAGAGATGCCTACTTTACAGAATTTCTTTCTTTCCTTTTATTTAATACAAGGGAAATGCAGTGGCCATAAAAGATACTATAATATATAGGCCCTGTATGTCTGTGGCACTACATTAGGTATCCTGTAAGTTCAGTTCGGAGGTAAAATAGGAAATTTATTTAATACTGAACAGAAGAATGATCAACTGTTCAATACCATTGTAAAAGGCATTGGGCTTGCTAATTGAATGTAAATCAAAACAGCGTAAAAAAAGTGAAGATAATTCTTCTTTTATAATTGCTAGCCTATTACCATAGGCAGTTGTTGGAAAATTAGCTTTAATATACACAAAAATAAACAAACACAAATATATTCACAAAGGAGTCCCCTTCCAAAAGGACTACTCAGTCTTGGCTGGTTAAATATATCACAAATACAAGATTTTAGTACATTGGCTGGTACTGACAGGCATGGAGCCATGCATACGTAAATGGGAGAAACAAAAGAATTTCTGTCTCCCTTCTCTCATGCAGTTATCAACTACCACTATCATTATATATAATGCCCAATTTTTGTTTCTAGCAATCACCAGGAGCCAAGGAATGCTAACAAGCCTAAAAGTAAGAAAGCTGTCACTACCATAAAAGACTACCCAAATGGACCAGAAGAAGTGGGAATGTGGAAACCAAAAGCAAGCAACAATTACACATCCAGAATCTGTGGTGATCTGTTTTGAAGATTTTTCTAATTCCTGGCTTGCTTCAGTAAAATCTACAGAGCTATGACTTTATTAACATATTGTATATTTTAAAATAGAATAAAAATACAACATTCTTTCAATTTGAAAAATAATACAGTATTCTCTCAATTTCTGACACCAATTCTAGGAAAGCAGGGCAAGGGCAATAAAGTGCCCTGTGTCTATCTATTTATACACTCGTAGAAAAATCAAACTGACTTCTGGTAAATCATTCTAACTTATAGTTCATGTTCAAGATACCTAAAATCAATAAACAAAACTCCCTATGTACATGATAAGATTATAGAAAACTAGGATTTCCCCCATTCTAAGATGCTTCAGCAGAGCAAACATTTGATCAGAATTTGGGAATATGAGGGATAGGGAGAAATTGCCAAAAAAATCAAAGAAAAGGGCAAACTATGAGGTATATTCTAGCTGGAGATTTAGTCTACCTGGTTTTATCAAGAAATTACCCACCTCCAAATGTATTATGCTTACCTAAACATGGTATCATATTACATATAAAGTCAAACCAATACTTATTCCTCAAAGAGTTTTCTAAATACTTAAGGTTTCCAGGTGCAGGGGTCGAGACCTAGTATCTTAGAAAGAGCTAAATTTTGGTGGATAAACAAATGTGCTTTGAAAAGCTGTGATTTCATATTACATTTATCGAACATACTGTTGGAAAGTTCCACACCCAACTTCTACCACACCTGTAACTGAGTACATGCTCTGCAAAGAATAACCCATTTCTCAGCTTCCCAAGGTCCGTCATGTTTGCTTGCTTTTGAGGGAAAGGTTTTGGGAAGTTCCTGGGGGATAAATCAACATTCCTAGAAACTGCTTAAAATAGGATGCCTTACCAAAAGGAGGTAGTCCGTATGTTTGGGTTGCCTGAGGGTAGACAGCATAGGGCTGAGACTGCTGTAGTGTCTGGTACTGAGTCTGGCCAGGATAAGCAGTTTCCGAAACAGGAACTGAGAGGATATGTGCATAAGGTCTAGAAAAGTTCAAGAAAACAAAAACCTTTATGTGTGATTTATTTTAGTAATGAGAAACAGGGAAAACAGCTAATATCACTAACAGGAAAGAATCAGCAACAGGGAGGCCGACCTACCCCATAAAATGGCACTTGCTATGGTCACAAAGTAGAACCCTTTGCTCTTTTTCAGGTTCTACTATCACCTACCTAAGGAATAATGTTATAGAAAGTAATAATTTCAAACATCTTCCCAAGGTCCAATTATTATCCTATACACATTTGTTTTTTTTTTTTTTTTAATATATATTTAGTATGCTATTGCATGCAACGCTCTATGTGAGATACAAGGATGGACTAAACTTGTTTATACCCTTATGTCTACATATAGAATAAAATCCTAAATAACAGTAAACTGGATAGAACAGGATTAACAACTGGCTCTTTCTCTACCTAGTCCCCAGGGCAAACTAAAATTCTGAAAGAGAAAGTGGAACTAGGAAAAGAAGACAAGGCTGGTGGAGAAAAGGCAAGTAACTCATCAGAAAACAGGGAATAGGGTTTGGCCCCAATTTCCACAGATCAAGCTTATAAAACAGGAGCCAGGTCACCAGGAAAGTCTGGGACGTCCCAGACAGGACTGAGAATCTTTGCGCTGATACTTAAGACAGAGCATACTGCTTCTAGTTGGTGCCAACCACATCAGGGATAGCGAGGGATGTAAATTCAGCAGTGACATCCCTGGGAATTTAGGCTAGCTAGCTGACCTGGTCATTTTAGCCACACAATAAGATGGTGCCACATTTTATATGCTGAATTTTTAGATTCCAGTTATTTTCATTAGTGGGTTATGTTGAAATTATAATGCAAGAAAGGCTGTGTTATATGTGCCATATGAGTCATAACAACAAAATACTGGGAAGGGGGGTTAGTGTCATAGAAGGGTAAAAAGGTTTTTTTTTTTCCAGATTTAGGGAAGAGAAGAACAAAGGAAGGCTATAAAGAAGTGGTATGTGTACTGAGCAGATAGGATGTGAAGAAATTAGATACAAAAGGTGTTCTAGGAAAACAGAAAAGCCCTGGCAAGAGGAAAAAATCCCGAGCAAAAGTATGCAAGAAAGAAAGCAAGGGCTTCAAAATAGACTATATTAAGAGAAGTTGCAAAAGAAAGCTAGAAAGATAGATAGCAAAGACCTTGAATGCCAGGCTACAAGAGTTCAGACAAATGTGAAACTGGGAGCCACTGAAATAGCTGAGCAAAGAGTGACAAGATCAGAGCTTTCCTTTAAGGACAATTAGTTTGACATTGCTTTGGAGAATGGATTAGGCAGGGAGAAACTGGAATTGAAGGTCCAATTAAAAATGATTAGAAGGTAATGGCTCCGATAAGTGGTAAGGAGGGTCTGAATTAAGACAGAAACCCATTCTCATTGAATTAAGACAGAAGGCACAGATAATAAGGTGTCCTGAATGTAGTGGTATGTAAATATTTTTTTAATGAATGAATGAATTTAGAATATGCAACATATTCTCTTCTCAGTAGATTCTAAGTAAATGAATTTGAAAATCTCTATTCTTCTTAGCCAGATCTGAGACCAGGAAATAGTTCAGGTTGCAGTTGTGACTCAAGTCACATGGGAACAATTTAAAATTTTAGTCAAGTCAAATGGATTTAAGCAGGGGCAGGTTACCCTGTAAGCAAGGTTAGCACAGGCTTACTTGGTAATCTGTAGTGACCAATTAGTAAGTAAGCACAAGTAAGCCCGTGCTTACCTTGCTTACTGGGTCATTCACCCATCAGCGACTGTAAATTTGAAGAGAGGCTTTGATTCTGTAGGATGTACTAAGGGCTTGGCCACATCTAGAAACATTCTTTGATGTGTGAAAAAATGTGAAATTATTCACTACAGATTATCTGGTACCATGCTTGTCTTGCCTATTGGATAATCCTACCCTGGTTTAAGTTCCATACATGTTAAAGATCGTAATACCCTGTTTCACGTAGTGTCATTTTAGCTCAAGGTGCTTTCACAGTTTATTATCTAATTCTTTCATAATGATTCCAGAGAGTAGATATAGTCATTTCACAGAAGAGGAAAACTATGAAAGTTATTGGCCCAAGGACACCATTAGTGTTAATACCAGATTAGAATTTTGAGTTGACTTTTTAATGTCTATTTTTTAATGGATACAAAATTCAGACGGTACAAATGGGTACAAAAAGGAAACAAATACCAGTTTCCTTTTCATTTCGGCCCTTTGGCATCCCTTACTCTTGTTAACAATTTCTTTATGTATGCTGCATATGTAAGCATGTAAATATATATCAGTTTAATAATCACATTTGCATGTATCTATTTTATGTATGTACAGCCCAGCTCTTTATAAATGTACAATTAGTAGCCTGGTGTTTACCCTGTTCTGCACTTACCCATCTTGGAGATGAATAACTTGGTTGACCTTACATGTTGATGTTACCCCAGGAAGACCCAAAATATTACCTCTTAAGAGACTCCAACCCACTAAACCTGTCCTACTTTAAGCCCATCCCTACTTTTGAAGACATCCCTCAAACAAGAAACCGAACACACATTAGCCTGAGAAGCCCCAGTGTGTTTTTATTGATCTGTTTGTCAAGGTGGAGGAAAGAACAATCAGAGGTCAAGCAGTGATGTTTTGATTACTAACATTATTTTGCATTTTCAGTGCCTACTCACTTAGAGTGAGCTCCTGGGTAATAGCGATCTATTCCAGGCAACCATCTGCTTTTTAAAGGGATGTTACATAGACTCTATATTTAGAAGGAATAAAAAGTTGGAGTAGGGACAGAGAGAACAAGGGAGGTGAAAAGAAATTAAATATCAAATTCAATTGTGCAAAGAGCCTAGAGAAAAAGCATATAGATTTTGGAAATAATTATTCAACTTACTTTGCAGAATACATTTGTGAGGTATAATCATTGGATGAGCGAGGGATGTAATCGGTGCATGTCATAACTGAAAGAAAGATAACATCACCAGGTAAAAAAGTTAGAACACATTTCAAAAATGAAATGGGAAAATTGCATATCTCTCTGTACAGTCTTTCAAACTAAATAACAAAATAAAGCTTGGACATGAGAATTTTAGAAAGCCTATGTATTAGAGACACCTCACTGTTCTAATAACCTGTTTACAGACTTTTGGAGACAGCAAAAGAAGGTAAAATGTGGGGGATATGGAAAAGAGCTGAAGATCGGTACCAACTCATCTCTACCATCATTCATCTCTGATCTCAAACCGCAAATGAACCAACCTCTTAAGCTATCAGCTGTGTTCACAGGCAAACTTAAAAAGCAAGACCATCTATTTAGGAAACCACATTATGCTTCGGCTTCTTCATTCTTTGGGTGCTTACAGTGTGGTAAGTAAAGACTATAAGAATGATGTGCAGGAAGACAGACTTGAGGACACTACTCCATCTTGTTAGAAAGCTGTAGCTACAGCTGCGTATAATCAGTAGCAGAACAGATGCAAGGACAATTTTATACCACTATTTTTTAAGCTTTGTAGTAAAGGCTCTGTTTAGGTTTGGCAAAGCAGAGAAGGATCTGGGGACCTGAGGTGATGCTCTGACAAACCATCAAGTAAACAGGCTTTCCCAGCCAGTCCTTTTGCACTGACTGCAACTAGAATAGCTGCTGCGAAGGTCTCACCCTCATGATTTCATCTGGGATAATAAATCCTGCAAATATTTGACTCATGTTTGACAGGCAGCAGAATCCTATTCATTAGGCCCTATCTCAGTCCATGCTGTAGACAGTTAGATCACAGTGAGCGTGCACCAGGCTCCTGAACTGTTCAAGAACTTCTTTCAACATCTATAAAGAAGCTCACTCTACTGTGAATAAGGACTAGGGGTAAACTTTATGTTTAGCTGGGTTCCCTGAAAGAGTGCCTGACCCAAAAAGGGCACCTTGGTCAAGAGCAGATAAGGGGTCAATTCATGCTCAACAGTTAGACAAATCGACACCTACACATTTATTATAGAAGATCTTGCCCAATACCATTGTTTCTATACTTTAAAAATAATTATTAGAAACTTGTAGATTATATTCATTATAGAACTGTGGGGCAGTTCTACTCTGTCCTCTAGGGTCACCTACTGAGTCAGATTTGACTTGATGGCATTATAGATGTCTACTATAACTGCCAAAAATGAAGGAGATATCAATTAGATCTAAAGTTCTTACCATCCTTCACAAAGTGTATGGTAAGTTCCTTTGAATTCTGCATATGGTTCCTTCTCTGTGGACAGGTACTTTCAAAAATCCAAAACCCTACTCCTCCACCAATTTCATTCTAGAAGAAACTGACATAACATTCTGGGTGATTTAGGCCAATTTTTACATCTCTAGAGAATGAATGAACCTTGATTTTTGTAGTAATTAGGAACTATGAGAGGACTATAAAGGGTCAAAGTATATTCTGCTATTATACAACAGGAGATGCAAGTAATATGCTGGCTTAGACTAAACATGCAACAGTGGAGATGAAGTGAAATGAAAGAACTTGAGATAAATTCTGAAGGTAAAACTGACAGGGCATTCTGATAGAGCTGAATGCAGGGAATGAGGAAAACAGGAATACAAAATGAATTCCAGGTTTTTGGCTTGAATTACTAGAGGGATAGTCATACCACTTTCTAAGATGGGGACGTTTGGAAGAACAGATTTGATGGGGTTTAAGAGAATCCTAAATGTTGGTGGTTCAAACCTACCCAGCAACTCCATGGGAGGAGAAGGATGTAGCAATCCACTCCCATAAAGATTACAGTCTAGAAAACCTGATGGGACAGTTCTAATCTGCAATATGGGGTTGTTTATTTTTTATGCGTCAGAATCAACTGGACTGCACCTAACAACTACAACAATAACAAGGGAATCAACAGCTTTTTTTTCAGACATTTTAAGTCTGACTTTGCTTTCAGCCATCCAAATGGTGATATCCAATGGACAGATGGATACATAAATCTGGAATGCAGGGAAAAAGTCAGACTGGAAATATAAATTTGGGATTCATTAACAATGTACATATTTAAAATAATATAATGGAGCTCTGGAGGTGTAGTGGTTAAGCACTTGGCTGCTAACTGAAAGGTCAGCAGTTCAAACCCACCAGCCACTGCATGGCAGAAAGATGTGGCAGTCTGCTTCTACAAAGATTTACAGCCTTAGAAACCCTGTGAGGCAGTTCTACTCTGCCTATAGGGTTGCTATTGAGTCAGATTTGAATTGGCGGCAATGGGAATGGGATTTAACGGATGACAGATGCAGAAAGAGAAAACATGATGGCCTAGAACCAAGCCCTGAAGTCTGCCAACACTCAGAGTTCAGTTAGAGATAAGAAAGGCACGTAAAGGAGAGGTGGGAAGAAAAGTGGTAAGAGGCAGAATATGAGAAGAAAGAAATGGCTACTAGAATTGGCAACATAAAAGTCACTGATCACCTTGACAAGCGCACTTTCATTGGAATGGTGGGTACAGAAGCTAAATTTGAGAGAGTTGTAGAGTGAGTGGGATCTGTGAGAAAGCACGTAAGGACGACTCTTTCCAGAGGTTCTGGTGTATCATGGAACAAACAGAAGGTCTATAACTAGTAGGGGATGAAAAGTCAAGGGCAGGTTTTTATTTTAACATGGTAGATACTAGTGCATGTCTCTTTATCGACAAAAAGGATTAAGAAGAGAAGGAGAAAAAAAAAAAAAAGAAGAGAAGGAGAAAGTAATGATGCAGGAGTGGTGGTAGGATAACTACAGTACAAAGGTCCTTGGAGGTCAGAGGGGATAAAACAAAAAAAAAAAAAACCAAACCCACTGCCATCAAGTCGATTACGACTCATGGTGACTCCACAGGACAGAGTAGAACTGCCCCATGGAGTTTCCAAAGAGCACCTGGAGGATTCGAACTGCCAACCTCTTGGTTAGCAGCCGTAGCACTTAACCACTATGCCACCAGAATGATGCAGGAGTGGTGGTAGGATAACTACAGTACAAAGGTCCTTGGAGGTGAGAGGGGATAGGATATGGAATAGAAAGAAAAGGGCTTGCCTTTGACAGGAGCAAGAACATTACTTCCATTCTTACAAGAAAGGAGCAATAAAACATGGGTACAAACACAGGTAGAAGATCTGGTGATGGTGAGATAAAAGGGAGTTTCCTATATGGCAACTTCTATTTGAGAAGGCATCATCAGCTGAAAGTGAGGAAAGATGAGAGAGTATGGGTGCGTCGAAAGAGGTGGTATGTAATATCAAAAGGCAAAACTCATTAGACAAATGTAGTAGGATTTTCAAGCATGGTGAATGCCCAGTTGAGGCTCTGTGATTATGACTAAGGTGAAACTAGTCAGCAAGGTATAAAATTTTACCTAATAATGTTTAGTTACTTGAATTCATTTATGGAAAAGGTAGAGAACTGGGTTAAAATACGACTGGGGTTTAGTGAGGAGAGTACCAGGGCAAAGTTATTGAGGGTATTTGTAAGGGAGTGATTACAATAAAGGACCATGCAATCTATGCTGAGTAAGAAGGGAAATGGAGACAAGAGGGATATGATGGGTACTGGATAGATCATCTACATGGATGTTGAAATAACCAAGAATATAAGTATGGATAGAGAAGAAAACAGAGAAGATCAAGTCTTTAAAGAGCAGAACGACTGGGAGTTCAGTCTGAAGTAAAAAGGAAAGGTAAGGGGAAGTAAAGATATAGACTTCAAAGGAACTAAAGTTTCTGAAGGAAAAAAAATAAGTTATTTAGAAGGAGTAAGAAGATTCAACTTATTTCATGGCCCTGAAGTTTGTGGATTATTGGATTTTAGGTTACAGGCTTTTTTCTTGGGGATGAGTGGGACATTCAAGAAATTGGAGGAGATACTTTCCACTGATTAGAGCAGTTTTCCACAGTATGGACCGAGTGCATCAGAATCACCGAGCTAACTTCTTAAAAACCCAGACTCCACATCCCACTTTGGTGAGTGATGTCTGGTGTCTTAAAAGCTAGCAAGCAGCCATCCAAGATGCATTAATTGGTCTCAATCCACCTGAAGCAAAGGATAATAAAGAACTTCAAAGACACAAGGAAAAACGAGCCCAAGAGACAGAAAGGTCCACATAAACCAGAGATTCCATCAGCCTGAGACCGGAAGAGCCAGATGGTGCCTGGCTACAACCAATGACGGCTCTGACAGGGACCACAACAGAGAATCTCTGATGGAGCAGGAGAAAAGTGGGATGCAGACCTCAAATTCTAGTAAAAAAGACCAGACTTAATGGTCTGACTGAGACTGGAGGGACCCCAGAGGTCATGGCCCCCAGACTCTCTGTTAGCCCAAAACTAAAACCATTCCCAAAGGCAATTCTTCAGACAAAGGATAGATTGGCCTATAAGACATACAATATACTGGTGAGGAGTGTGCTTCTTAGTGCAAGTAGACACATGAGACTTTGTAGATAGCTCCTGTCCAGAGGTGTGACAAGAAGGTAGAGGGGGACAGGAGTATTCTATATTACAAACAAGCACTCCAGATGATTCTCATGAATGCTAAAAGTTTGAGAACCACAGGAACAGAATAATTTCTGAGCAAATAATATACAGAAATCAAGTATATCTTTAAAAAAGACTCATACATGTTTTTTATAATTGGAAGTATAAATAAGGTTAAGAAGAACTGTCTTAAGAGAAAAACATTTTTTCCAAGAACAAGTGCTTTATCCCTCCTCCGCTTTTGTAAGTGTCCTACACAAATTTATTCTTTGAAAGTGTGGGGTAAAATATGGAAGGGCACAGCAATTTAATTTCAAGGAGGACTATTTGCCCCATGAAGACAATGTGGCAGAGTAGGCAGGTTTGTGAGACAAAGCCTGTGTCCCCAGAAGAAAAAACAGAACACTCTATAATTTTTTGTCTAATGAATGAATATAATAACTGTTCTCTAGGAGAGTGAGGGTTGGCAAGAGGGAGTGAGTGTGTATCTTATTAAGCTGGATCTACCTCAGGGCCTAATATTAATCTTGAGCTTGTGGGGAATTGATTTTTCTTTTTTGTCCTAGACTGACAGGTGGAATAATTTAGTAGTTAGAAAGGTGGGAAAATACCAAGTCCTTTTTGTAGCAGTAGTTGGGGGTTGGGTCACAAACTTTTCTGATTTTGAGTAAGGCACTATTACCTTTAGAACGTTCAACCTCAAAACAAAATCACCATATGTGATTCCTTGGGTAAGCAGATTCCAGGTGATTTTGTTCCTCAGCTTTATGTCAATAAAGCTAATAGGAGAGCACAAGGATGAACACACAGGGCAGGAAAGCCTTCTGGATATTCTGGGACAAACAAGGCAATCGGTGAAAACCAATTATAAAAGAATAGCATCAGCTGCTAATAGGAATGCCTCTTCTATCATGCACAGAATACAATACTTACTTTCCTCTGACATGGTAAGGTTTGAAGCGAGACTTGAAGTTTCCGGTTTCTGATCACTGACTTCTGGGTTGCTTACTTGACTGAGAGAACCAAAATGAATACATTAGCTCCTGACTGATGTGCTGGATTGCTGAAAGTGATGAATCAAACCCACTTTCTCCCAGGGTATATGTAAGAGGCAAGGTAAATCTTCTTCATGATATTTTCATTTTTGGTTTTTAGGAGCTATTTGAAGAGTCAGGCCCAGGGCTAGTATCCTTGGTATTCTGCTGCTCTTTTTCGTATCTCCAGACCCCTTGAGTTTTTATATCTCAGCAACTCCAGTTAAGCCACAGGCAAGTCAGATTTTCTTTAAGGACCATACGGTAAAAGAATAATTCTACAACACTAAAATGCTTCCCTGTCACTTTGTTTCCAAAGTATCACAGGCAAGCAGGCAGATGATTTCAGACAGGTGGCTCTCAATCAACTACTAATCAGCATCACTTGAGAAGTTTTTTTCAAATTACACATGGGTGCCTACAAGCAGGGGTTTGGAGCCCTTGAAATGGTTCATTCCATTGCATTTCTCCCCACTCTCAATAAACACTTCATTATATATTATACTCGAGACTAAGCAGCATTTTTTTTTTTTTTTTTTAACGTATAAGGAAAATTAGGAGAAACTGTGAAAGGTAAATGATGTAAGTTGGGAGGACAAATCATTATACTAACCACTTTGATGCTGGGAAGATTCTCAAATTATGGAATGGAGATTATTCTAACCTTCGTTCTTCACAATGTTCTCCCTTTTCTTTCTCCCATATTTTCCACTCTACAGTTATTCCCTCAACTACCTGTATAGCATAATGGTTAAGAGTGCAGATTCCAGAGCCAGGCTGCTATATAGTTCTTATTCCACTCTGCCAATAACTAGCTTTAAGACCTTGGGCAAGTCACTGAACCTCTCTGTACCCAAGATTCTTTATCTGTCAAGTGGGGATAATAATAGAACCTACCTCATAGGGTTGTTTTGAGGATTAATGAATTAATATATCAAAAGTACTAGAGACTAGAACTTAGTAAGTACAACATAAGGGTAGCTATTATTGTTATGTTGAAACTTCTTCCCAGCCCAGGCATTCACGTTCCCTGGAAAGAAACCTGCTTTGCTCTTCTACACCCTAGGGAGAGGTGGAGGACACTGCAGGAGCCGTTCTATGTATCTGGAAAGATAAGACTGACTAATCAAAGGTAAGAGTAGTTTCTACACAGCAAAATTTAAAAAGAAAATATTATTTATATAAAAATACAGAGTCAAAATTCTTAAAGCTCTCGTAACATTTCTGAAACTGACCTCCAGTATTCAAATAAATTTCCTTTTTCTGGTATATTTTGAATGTTCAAGCAATTTTTCCTCAGATGTAATTAACTGCTAAATCCCCAGATAAAATTTATGTTTATCTATTTACTCAAATGCCTGTATTTTTGGAATAGCACTTAATGTACTCACCAAGATGTGACTATGGGAACTGAAGGGCAAGGGTAAGAAATCATGCTGAGTAGTTACAGAATGTTTCCCGAACTGGCCTAGTCATTATAATTACCTTAATGCTTGTTAAAAATACAGACTTCTGGACCCCGTCTCATACCTACTCAAACAGAAATCCCAGAGAAAAGACATAAAACTGGACAAGAACTTCACACTTCTGACTACAATGACTAGCTTGTCTTCTACATGTACCTGGATAGCTCTGGGGTTCACTGTTTACCCACTGCTGAAAGGCTATTTCTAGATTCTGTATCTTAGAAGGTGGTGATATATGTGTGGTCCGAGATGCAGTGGGCCAGTTTCTAAAATTCTATGACCCTGGATTAGGTTACAGCAAAATTCCTAATATTCAACATATTCAAATGAGCATCTAGAGACTAAATAGAAACAACAGTGCCAAGAATACTGAATTAATGCTAGCACTTGGTTAACATTTAAAATTATTATCTCTAGAGAAATGATGTACTGTCCCAATACATGCAGTCCCCAATTTACGACGTATCTGAGTTACATTTATGACCGTCTGGTTTTTTTTGCACATCTTTATTGTCAGTAATATACAATGTTACAGCACTTAATTTGCTGATGTAATCATTCTCATGCCAACCCCCAAATACAAATAAAGATCAGGTTTATAAAGATACTTATAATAAAGGCAACAACAATGAAAACTTTAAAAAAAGGTGAGGTATTCAACATACGTCAGAACGAACTTATGACAGAGTCATCAGAACAGAACCCCATTGTCAGTCGGGGACTACCTGCATATAATTTTTAGAGCCATATAAACATAAATCCTACTGAACAATATGTGCACCATGAAAAAAGTTATTCTAAAATAAAATACCAAAAAGAAAAAGGAAATGCAAAAAACCACCCAAACTGTAAAAAGTGAGCATCACAAATACCTCATTCTCATTCAACACAAGTGTTGTCAATAATCAGCATGTACGTGTTTCAGAGAATTTTTATCTGAAACCAAGTAATTTCAAAATATAAAGGCTGATAGTAAGAACCAAAAGAAGGGCCATCATGCCCACATACTAATCGGCATGTGAAAAAAACTATAAGTAGATCATTAAAAAGAAATTTGACTTTACATACCTTAAAGTTTGCTCTCCTGATTCCTGCATCTTGACTTTTTTCACCTGAAAAAAATAAATATACAAAGAGTACCAATCCAAGGATCTATTTTTGAAATCATCTAGCTACTCAAATGGCAGGCCAATATTAATAAATTACAGGGTAACCAATTTTTGTTTTGCTTAGATTTATTTAATTAACCCTTGCTATGCTTTTGAGTTAGAAATAGACTTCTTTTTCACATGAAGCTCTTTTCCTCTTTTTAATGAAAAAAGTGTTTTTCAGGCCTAAGGTAAAATGTTTACCAGGATTTTTACTGTAGGTAGAATGTTTATGAGGATGAAGTATGTTAACTAAGAATGAGGTCATTAGACTTAATGTTGCAGACTAGAAATAAGAATCTGAACCGAAATTTGTTCTCTGGTATAACAAATTAAAGTCCAGCTCCGTAACATTTTTTCCAAAGAATTTTTATGTATACAACCACCAAACCAAAAAAGCCAAATTCGTTGCCCTCGAGTTGATTCCGACTCATAGTGGCCCTACAGGACAGAGTAGAACTGCCCCATAGAGGTTCCAAGGAACGCCTGGTAGAGTTGAACTGCTGACCTCTTGGTTAGCAGTCATAGCACTTTAACCACTATGCTACCTGGGTTTCCGTATATGACCACGACTTTTTTTTAATTCCCACACTAATGTCATTACAGAAATGCAAATCAGAGCCATAACGATATTCCATTTCACGCCCACTAGGTTGGCTATTATCAGAAAAATGGAGAACAGTTAAGTGTTGGTGTAGATGTGGAGAAACTGGAACCCTCATCCATTGCTGGTGGGAATGTAAAATGGTATAGCTATTATGGAAACATTTTGGCAGTTCCTCAAAAAGTTAAACATAGAATTTCCATATGACCCAGCAATTCCACTCCAACGTATACACCCAAAAGACTTGAAAACGGGGAAGCAAACAAATGCTCGTACGCCAATGTTCACTGCAGCACTATACACAATAACTGAAAGGTGGAACAATCCAAATGTCCATCAACAGATGAATGGATAAACAAAGTGTGGTATGCACATACAATGGAGTATTATTCAGCTATAAAGAGAAACAAAGCTCTGATACATGGTACAATATGGATAAACCTTGAAAAGAGTATGCTGAGTGAAATAAGTCAATCATAAAAGGACAAACAGTATATGATCCCACTTATATGAAATCTAGAATAGGCAAATATATAGAGATTAAAGTTTATTAATGGTTATGAGGAGCAGGAGGGAGGGGAAAGGGCAAGTCATTACTTATGGGGCACTGAGCTTTTGTTAAGGGTGATGGAAAAATCTGGCAACAGTGGTGATTGTTGCACAATATGGTGAATGTAATTATGTCACTGAGCTGTACACACAAAAATGGCTGAAATGACAAATGTTTGTTTTACGTATTTTACCACAATAAAAAAAAATTCAGGTATGTTCTGTCCTTTGCAGTGTGAAGATTATTCTCCCTGACAGAGAAGACAGAAAGAATTCAGGGGGTGAGTCAGTCATTTTCTTTGTCATTTGTTCCATCCTTTTCTTCTCATTTCCAAACCCAAAATATAGCTTTAAAAGCCCTTTTTGTTGTTTTTGAAAATGTTTTCCCAAGTTTTACTCCTTTTCTATGTTTTAGCCTAGAGCACAGTATGGTTAAAGGACGCACCACCTCTTTTGTCTACGCATAAGTATTACTAATTTTTCTTTTTAAAACTTAAACATGAAAGGCTACACGCTCATTATTTTTAAAAATCCAAACCATATAGATATGTATAAAATAAAAAATATATATAAAAGGCCCATTTGTCCCACCATCTCTGTGAATTATCAGTATTGAGTTTAGTACATATACTACCAAATTTTTTCCTACGCATTATATTCTTTTAAAACTTGAGTTCAGAGAGCAACCTTGATAGCCACAAAAGAGTTTTTTTTTTTTTAATGTTTCCAGGTTGCCAGGAAAAGTCTTGGTTTATGCCAAGGGTTAGCACCCCTTTTCACTCTCCAGAAGAGTTCCAACTTGGACAATAATATGAGGCGCTTCAGAGTGGTTGCGAAAGATGATGATGGGAAAAAAGGCTGTTAGACTTGGTGATTTAAAGGTAACTGTTGACCACAAAAGGAACCTGGAACCTGCTCTGATTGAAGAAGGGTAAGGATAGACAGCAAAAAAAGGGAATGAGAAAGGATTTGAGGCTAGGCTTTGTGTTGCAATGTAAACAATGACCTGAACATAATCTTTAAGTAGAGCAAGCAGGCAGCAGAGAAACAAAAGGGATAGTTCAAAAAGGAAGACTGAAAAAGAGACAATGGGATTAAAGTAATTTTAATAATAACACCCACCAGCAACATCTCTCCTTATATATAGGTAAATGGTAGGGTTAAAAATCTTGGTTTTATTTATCATCATCACCTAGGGATTGGACCATTCTTTCCACTTATATTTTACATCTCTACTACAGTTTGTGAAAAGTTGTTTTTTGCTTTTTTTTTGTCAAAGTCTGACATTTACTTTTCCCGTTCTATTTTTTAAGAGTTAAAAAGGAAATGATGCCCCATGACAATCACCATTTACAGTCAGCAGAAAATCTGTTTTTAAAGTGCTTCAATTTCTCACTTTTCCTCTGAAGTAACAGGTTTTACACATGATGTTACAAAAACTGAATAAAACAGCAAGGAAATGAAGCAGAGCAGAAAAGATGAGTTGCAAGCAGTTCAGCCTCACAATTCTCATTATCTTAAACAGTTAAGAAGTAACTAACAATACCCATATCAACAGTAAATCAACACATTGAAAATATGACTAAACCTGTTGTTTTACTACATTAAAAACTCAATGACAGAGTTTTCCTTGATACATTTAGTATCAACCTATTTGTATTCAGCTATTTGTTCCTGTAATTATACATCTTATAAACACTGCTGAGGATCATTTTTAACCCTACCATTTACCTGATTATGGTAAATGTTCCACCAGGGATAGGGACTGACGTTTCAAGTGTTTTGAAAGGTCTTTTTATCAGTTGCTTATGTCTTCCTAGTTTTGTACTTACCTCGTCTGAAAGGGCTACAAGAATAATGGCTAAGTGATCATCAGTATGCATATCTCAGTATAAAGAAAAGTATTAAAATATACTTAAGGACTTTATTATTTAAATGGAGGCTGGTATCCATTCTCTTGTGATGTAAAGAACATATGTAGAATAGGAAAAACATATCTGCTTTCAGAATTCATATTTTTCTAGGTTGAATTTTCATAAAGAAAGATAAATGTTTATCACTCTGTATTTTCTCTTAATATGAAATGCAAGAGTCCCACCGAGGATAGCAAACTGAATCAGTATTTATCTAACCTCAGAAAAAGAAATTCAAAACAAAAGAATAAGACCCTTTAAACATAAAAGCTAGCTTAGAGAACTAAAATATTGCTTTCCTTTTTTAAATCTTAAGAGTCAAAAAATAAGAAGCCATGGCAAGGCATTAAACCCATATCACTTGTGGACATTTAAAATAATTTATTATATTAAAAAAAAGATATTTAAAATAAATTAAGAATTCAATCTAGTCTCTAGACTCTGTCTGATTTTAAAAATTAGCTAGTGTTCACAATATACTTTCCTCAATTACTACTACCTTGTAAGAAATTAAGTCAATTAGGGAAATTTAGATAAAAATAAAACTAAAGTTTCTGGCAGAAATAACGATATATTGTCTAGCTGATACTGCTGAATAGATGTCCTCTTTTATGTTCTAAAAACTATAAGACTAGCCATTGATTTTTTTAAATGACATTTCCACATACAATACTTACTTTGTTATGCTGAATTTTCTAAACAGACTCCTTGATTTAGCATTAAGTTAATGAAGTATGAATTTAAGAACATACAACATTGTTTTCTTAGAAGGAAAGTGTAAGGAGTCTTTCCCTTATTTTTATTTCTAATTTGGAATCTATAAGTATAACTGAGTAGTATTTGAACTCTCAAGATCAGCTTTTCTATAGCCAACTTTAAATTGTTAAAGGAAATACTTACTGGTTGTTCTGGTAAATCTTGTTCTTCTTCCATGAGGACCAATATTTCTTTTTATGCTTATGTGAAAGGATTGCAAGTTTCTCAGCAGTCTTCACAGTCTGTTTAAAAAAGAGGGGTAGATTCAAAGCTTTATACACTTTTAAAGCGTTATCATTGAGGCCATCAGAGAATTATTTTTAAATATTTTGCTATCCCAAGGTTTTTACGTGAGTTCCAATCTCCAAATCTCAAACCTGCACGTGGCTTTTCAAAATGGATATGCTGCACCAAGTCAAGATTTTTATAATACCTTGCAAAAGCCAACACGTGGAACCACTTCTGCTGTACTTAAAACATGGTTACTATAGAACCTAATGCATTAAACATTTTACAATGACAGCCATGTGCAGATAACTAAAACAATTTTTTTTATTAAAATTACATTAAAAATGATAAAGACTGGCCTAACATGTCAGTAAGTTCTGATAAAATCTAACCTGCTTTAAAGTGGAACATTTACATAACTGTTAATCGACACAAAATCACTTTAAATAGGACAAACTGGAATATCAATTAAATACAACCAACTATCTGTCTACGTGTAATCAATTTAAAGGACAACTCTTATTTCTTCTGGACCTATTTTAACAATGAAAATAAATAAGTAAAGTGAACCTTCAATTTTAGAGTTAAAGAAATCCTGCCTTGATTTCCAAGAAAGAAAAATAGAGGATTCTAAGCCCCACGTTTACTGGTAAGACCATCTTGCTGTGTCCTGCTGGCAACATAGAGACAGACAGACACACAGGCACTAGGAAACTAAATACATTATGAAAACAAAATACTCTTTCTGTTCAACAAAAATGAGACAAGCATTTCTCCCAAACAGATGTGATTGCTAACACCTCACTTCTACCAACCACTGTAACCAACCTAACACATACAGCAAGAGCCAAAATGGAATCTTACTGCAGAAGTAATGAAAATAAATAAATTAGCACACAAAGGAAAACAAAAAACTTCAGCTGTGCCAATATACTCTACTACTGTATCTTGGTGCAATATAACAAGCACACTTTGTTTTAGAGCTACACTCCACAACGAGAAAACACGAGTAAGGGGTGCAAATCATCCCTGCCCTGATCTAGAAGATCAAGAGAAAAAAAAGTATAAAGGTCAGAAGTACTTGATGCTCACTTTTTTTTTTTTTTTTTTACTCACGTGTAGCTCACACAGACAGGCTCGAAAGCTAAGTTCTCATACTACATGACGCAGATAGCTGGCGCTGCAGAATTGCAGAGCACAGTAACTAAAGCTCACAGGAACTACCTTCCCTGCACTTGTTTTGTTCTACTCACAAGAACTTAATAAATATGACGTGAAACTGACTCACAATACTGAAAGATGAAACATTTTTATGTTTTACCAGCGTATACTTATCTTGGTTTTAAACTGAAATATCTTTTCTTTACTTTTTGGGATTTTTTTTACCGTCTAAATGTAGATAATGTGCATATACGGTTTCTTCCCATAAGAAAGAGCGAAACAGGGCCAAACCATTAGGGAAAAGCATAATGCCTTTAATACTTCATTTGTTGAACTTTTGTGTGACCACCTCTCACCTAAACAAAACGTGATAATATTCCATCCAAATTTTAACTGTGGGCCGTAAATGTAATAACTACAATCTTTACTACGTTCCCGAAAAGAGAGAATATTTCCCCCATATGAAGGCATAAAATCTATCTCTGGGCAAGAAAAAGGCAAGGAGATTGTAAAAATGAATGCTCAATAACATAAGTGCTTTAATTTTGTTTTTAAACACAAGAATTAATTTATTTTAAAAATCTGAACAACATTAGAGAACACAGATTTTTTAATGTTGATCAAAAGGAGTCGTATGTTTTAAAAGCTAAGAAACGTCACTGAATGGGGGGAGATAAGCCCTCAAGCTACACAAAACCAAATGTATTTAAATCTTGAATTTTGTTTTTAGAAATACGTTAATATTATACTGATTTTATAAGACAGGAATCTATTTTTCTTGAGATAAATTCTGTAAGTTGCAAGAAAATAACCTGCTTAAAAAAAAATTGGAACTCACTCCTCTCTACCTCTCACATTTCTTCTCCTTTGAAAATAAGCACTCTTTGTTGTTTCCATCTCAAAAATTATTTTCTCAGCTTTTCAATTTAGAGGAATACAAAGGGTACAGACAGTTTCTATATTAAAAAAAAAGGTGTTTAAAAATCAGGCTTGATATCTCAAAGTAATTGGTCAATGACAACCAATAATTTTGATTATTTTAAAACAAAAAAAGGCTATAATGAAAGAATATGATTTATTACAGGATCTTCTGGGATTCTACTGGCAAAGTGTGATATACAGGAAGTTTGCATACACCCTGGTACATTTGTGTGCAAAATGCATTAATAATGACAAATTATATAATTCTATTATAACATGCATCTAAAGATACTCACTTTCTGTCAATATAGTATTATTCTTCCTTTCAATAATTTGTAGTTGAAAAAAACTGAAACATAGGAACTAGATATAAGAGTACAAGTATTCATCACAAGTTCCTTGTATTTATCAATGTGGTAATACTTTTCATATTAAGATCTCATATTATTTTCTCTAAGTGGCACATGCTATCAATCAAAAGTCATATTTACTAGCTACCAGATGAAAGTCTTCAGTAACATAAAGACAGTGCTCCAGTATTTGATAATAAAAGAAGTACAGAATTACTATTTAAATTTTAATATTCTCATTTCCATGTATTAGTCCTAGAGTTTAATCTAAATGTGATTTTTTTTTTGCCATTAATGTAACCTGACATTATTCTACATTTAATGAGATTCATCTTTTAATATACCAAATAACACAACACCTATCACATAGAAGTGGAGAGTAGATACTTAATGTAATTAAAAACTTGGTCAAACAGCCAATGAAATTACAAAACACATTCTTAATCTTCTGTTTTAAGTCCCTTTTGGGCACTTGGATAGTAATGGCTTTTCATAATTTTCTAGTTTCAATTTTTACTTCTGGTTTCTAAATGCAGTTTTATCATCTTTTTGGGGGATAGAGCTTCTCATTATCTATATGTCTTCATGGACAGAAATCTGGGAAACTTTACAATTGGCAACAAAACAGTATTTCCTAAGACTTCTCATTTCCCTACCTGCCAAGTGCTGCTGACAATAAAAAAATAAGAGCTTGGGTTTGAATCAAAAATTTAAATACTATTCTGATTTCACATGCTCAAAATAATGCATAATCCTCTTGTAATATGGCAGCAATAGATTTTATCTTTAATCTTAAAAATTAGACAGAAAATCACTGGTAATAAATACTTTATTTCAAAATCCTGATTAGAATCCTACCTCAAAATTTCTGTTCTGTACCAAGTGTAATATACTACTTATTGTAAATGGCCAAAGTAAGCGCTTAGGTTACTTCAATGTGTTATTATAGCTCTTAGGTATAAACCAAAAAACCTGTTGCCGTCAAGCTGATTCCGACTCATAGTGACCCTATAACCAAAACCGAACCCGTTGCCATCGAGTCTATTTCGACCCATAGCGACCCTACAGGACAGAGTAGAACTGCCCCATACAGTTTCCAAGGAGCGCCTGGTGGATTTGAACTGCCAACCCTTTGCTTAGCAGCCGCAGCTCTTAGCCACTATGCTACCAGGGTTTCCAGCGACGCTATAGGAAGGCAGATATGAAAGAAAGAAGTATACACACATTTTAAAGCACAGAATAGAAGTCAAATTGTTCTCAATGAAAACAAAGTATGTATCATCCTTAATTAACTTCAAGAGAAGGGTCTAAGTGGAGCAAAGCAGTCTGATTATAGGTCCTGGAAGGGAAACTTGCATGCAGATAACTAAGTGTGCACAGAGATATTCAGGGCTTAACTGACTATCGATGATAACGTCCTACACAGAAGCCGAAAACAGGTAGTCCATAAATTTCATCACCAACCACACTGTATTTTAGAAGTCTATTTATTTACCACCCCTTCCAAAACCTTATATATATTTAGACATATTTTTTAAAGCACACTATAGAAAAGGCTACAGAAATTTCCACGGGGGAACTTAACAGCATCCTTATCAAAAAAATTTTTTAATCATAGCAATAAATTATAAACAAAAGTAGCCTGAAAAAGCATATCAAAAAACTGATGTATCATCACTTAAGATTTTTATTAAAGTGTGATCACTTTAGGACTTAAAAGTAGTAGATAATTAGTAAATATTTACCATGGCATCCTCAAATATAATTATGTGTATGCCTTGAAGAATGAAAACACAAAATACCCTCTTCCAATGGCATTAAGACCACTGCTTCAAGTATCGTTATTCAATAACAGCTGATCTATTCTAAAGGGAATCTACTAGCGAGTTCAGAAACAAATGTCCTAACGACCAAGGACCAACCATAAAGCCTATAGATATTTGCTTAAAATAAATTCTAATTTATAAACTAGGAGCCTTTATAAAGCAAAATCGGAAGCTGTCAAGGAAGATGGTTTCAAAATAAAAGAAACCATTTTTTGTGGTCTCTTGCTGTACAGTGCTTTTTAGTAATTATTAGTGGAGATAACACTAAATAGAAATTTGGGCTTCAAAATCTGTACAATATATACATTAGTTTTCAAATAAGAACAAACAAAAGCTTATTCTAATACCTATAAATTTCTTATTGAAAATTAGGCAAAAATAAAGGTGTATATAAATTTTTGTATGAGAGACTGACTTGATTTGTAAACTTTGACTTAAAGCACAATAAAAATTAAAAAAAGAAAATTAGGCAAAAATAATGAATATTTTGGAGGAGAGGAGAGTAACAGAGGCAATTACGGAAGACCTGCCCTGTACCAGTCCTTCACACCAATTATAGTAGGAAGGAAAGAGAACTAACATTTACTAAACATCTATTATACACTAAACATTTTTACATTATCTCACCTAATTTTATCTCTAAAACTACTACAGGAGAAACGTGGTACCATCCTTATATTACAGACAGGGCAACTGGATTCAGAGATTTAAACAATTTGCCCGAGAATAACAGCAACAATGTTAAAGGTTTAAGTGGAAATACACAAGTTAAAGAAACTAGAAATACCAAAAACAATCAGCAAATAAAAAAAGTGTCAAAATGAATGGAGAAAATAAATATTTAAAAATATTGTCAGAAAACTGAATATCAATGTGGAAAAAAATTATATACCATGATTAATTCTAAATAGATGAAGGGCTAAGCATTCAAAAAATTTTGGAGAAAACAGAGTAGTATATTTATCTCATCTACAGAAAAGAGATAAATTTATGAGTAAATAGAATAAAGCCTAAGCAACAAAGCCACATATCCAATTATGTAAAATATTTAATGCAATGAAAAACAAGAAATCTAACATTAAAAGGATGTTAACGAATGCAGACAACATCTGCAATAATTATGATAAAACCCCAAAAAACCAAACCCATTGCCACTGAGTTAATTCCAACTCACAGTGACCCTATAGAACAGAAACTGCCCCACAGGGTTTCCAAGGAGCGGCTGGTGAATTCCAACTGCCAACCTTTTCGTTAGCAGCCAAGTTCTTAACTACTGCACCACCAGTGCTCCATAATTATGATCCAAACCAAAAACCAAGCCCAGTGCTGTCGAGTCGATTCCAACTCATAGCGACCCTATAGGACAGAGTAGAACTGCCCCATAGAGTTTCCTAGGAGCGCCTGGCGGATTCGAACGGCAGACCGTTATGGTTAGCAGCTGTAGCACTTAACCACTACGCCACTAGGGTTTCCATAATTATGATAATCGTGATAGATAGAGCTTAATGGCTACAATACAAGGCCAACCAATTCAACCTGTAACAATCATCTACTATGTGCCAAGCAATGACTAACAAGTACCTGTCAAAGTAACCACAAAGATCGAATCAGCACTTGAGAAAAAAAGACTATCTCACTACTGGTTAAAGAAATATAAATTTTAATATTTTTAAGATATCATTTCATATCTGTTAAATTACCAAAAATAAATCTAAACAACAAAACCAAAAGTAATCTGGGCCATAAGAAGATAAGACATATTCAGGCACAGTTGTAAAATCATATGTATCTTCGGACTGTTCCCCAGATAGAGTATTAAAAAAAAAAAAAACCAAACCTGTTGCTGCCAAGTCGATTCCGATTCATAGTGACCCTGTAAGGAGTGGAACTGCCCCACAGGGTTTCCAAGGAAAGGCTGGAGGATTCAAACTGCCAACCTTCTGGTTAGCAGTCAAGTTCTTACCCACTGTACCACCAGAGCTCCACAGAGTATAAAAGAGGTCATAAAATTGGCCAAAAACCAAAAAAAACCAAATCCACTGCCGTGGAGTTGATTCCGACTCATAGCAACCCTATGGGACACAGTAAAACTGCCTGATAGAGTTTCCAAGGAGCACCTGGCGGATTCGAACTGCCAACCTCTTAGTTAGCAGCCATAGCACTTAACCACACCACCACCAGGGTTTCCAAAATTGGCCAAAGCCTAATGTTAATAATTTTTCTTGGGAATAAATGGAAGAATTAAATAGAGAGGAAAAGGCTAACTCCGTGTGTGTGTATGTATATATATATATACATATTTATACATAATGCAAGTACAAGTTTGTTATTCGCAGAAATGAAAAATTAGAAACAACCAGCCCAGTATGTGAAGAACGGTTTAACTATGCTATAGCCCATAACTGAATATTCCATATTAAAATGAAAACTGAAAGATGCTTATTTAAAAGATGAAAAAGCATGTAAGTTTTTGTATTAAGTATAGCTTATAAATATTTTAACATACTTTGATAAGAATCAAAAGCAGATACAATGCTGGATGTTTTAAGGTTCTATACTAAAATGTCAAACATTTTTAAAATGCCTCTTAAAATTCTTAAAATTCAAAAATGTACCTCAAGCCATTAAGCTAAAATTAGACACAAATTCTGCATTCTTTTCCCCCCCTTTTTCTTCAGTAAAGAAATTTCAACTTCAAGGAAAATACATTTAAACTGACGTGATCCTCTTTGACCTGCAAAATCTTATTAAGAAGACATGCCAACACTACGAGAACCCAGACTGAGAAATTCATTTGATTTTCTTGCTCCGTTACATCTTTCGTAAGAAGTCCAGTTAATTGGAATATGTACACTGCACATAAATCCGGGGTTGGCTTATGTTATGGTTCTGAGCAACGGCACTGAACTTTCTCCAGTAGTGAAAGAATTTGATATTAACAAAGACTTCACACTTAGTTTTACCTTTCTGAACAGAAATTATTCTCTCTGTGAATGCAAGAAACATGTAACATAAGATGCTACAAGGGATATAGAGGTGCAGAAATTGCCACGTGAAGCCTGTAAGTAGCAGAGCCAATGGTGAAACCCAAGAATCTGGACTCCCTAGTCTGAAGCTTTTTTTTTTTTCTTTTTCATGCAGAATTGAGCATACAACCTGACCCTTTAAAATTACAGTCCTTGCATCACCTTAGGCTACTTATTCTTTTTCCTTCATTAAATCTCTACCTATTCTACATTATATTACTTTGGCCTCACGGTATAACAACATGCTCTTAAATTTTAAGATGTTTTAAATTTATTAACTCAAAACTTCTTTCTCACTTTAAGACCTCCTTAAAAATTCTAATATTAGATTCTTTTTTAAGGTACTTATTACAACTCTGCATATTTCTAGCAAAAACGACAATTTGGTTTCTCTTTATAACCACAGACCCTTAATTTATGATGTACAGACTTTGATTTACTGTTAATGAAACAGGTCATTTTAATTACAACGTAAGTGAAAATAAGTTCTTTCACTATTTCTAGATAGTGATCAGCATCATCATTTTGGAAAAACAAATTATCTCCCAACCTACTGAAACCTTGAAGTTAGTGGAAGAGTCCCCTGCTTCATTATTAGTTAATAATTAAGAGTTCTTCAAAACTATTCTGGCTTTTACTTGTGGTCTTTAAATGTGGCAGTTAACAATTCTGTTATAACTATTAATTCTTCCTTTGTATCCTGACCCTAAGTTCCACCTTATTCCTCTTAGTATCTGACAGCACATGGTCGGCATTCAACAAATACTTGTTCAATCAAGCACAATTTCCAAACTCTTGATTCCTTTTAATACTTATTTACTTAAAACCAGTTCATTAAGGACCTTTAATATATTTAGAAGCACACACACATACACAAAAAAACAAACTTCACTTTTCCCATTTCTCACCACGGATACCTAAATCACTTTAATTCTTTTCAAGATTTTGTTGATAAGATTTTGTTAACTCGGGAAACACCATTTTGAAGTTTGTGTTAACCAAAAAGTTTCCTTCAAAGACAAGCAAGGAATAAAATACTTCAAATTCTATTATCACATACGTAACAAGTGATCACGTGTGCTATTAAAGGTAAGGAGCCGTTCCATTTCTCCCCCTTAATAGGCTAAAGTTTAAAGTTAAAAAAAAAAAAAGAGAAAGCCAACGGGAGGGAGGGGGGAGGAAGAGAAGGAGGAAAGGAAGAAGGGAGGGGAAAAGGGGAGGGAGGGAGAGATGAACCCTTCTCTCGCAAACACATATACACATGGCTATCATGAAACAGGAAACCCTGGTGGCATAGTGGTTAAGTGCTACAGCAGCTAACGAAAAGGTTGGCAGCTCAAATCCACCAGGGGCTCCTTGGAAACTCTATAGAGCAGTTCTACTCTGTCCTATAGGGTCACTATGAGTCGGAATGGACTCAATGGCGATGGGTTTATCAGGAAACAAGAATTCTGGCCAAAGATAGGTCCTCATTCCAGTCCCCAGAACCTGTGAATGTTACCTTATTTGGAAAAAGGGTCTTTACCGATGTAATTAAATTAAGGATTCTGAGAGAAAATTATCCTGGGTTATATGAACCAAACCAAACCAAATCCGTTGCCACTGAGTTGATTCCGACTCATAGCGACCCTATAGGACACAGTAGAACTATCCAATAGGGTTTCCAAGGAGCAGCTGGTGGATTTGAACTGCCAACCTTTTGTTTAACAGCCAAGCTCTTAACCACTGTGCCAGGATTATTTGAACGAGCCCTAAATGCCATCACAAGTGTCCTTATAAGAGAAAGGCAGAGGGAGATTTAACACACACAGAGGAGAAGGTGATGTGAAGGCGGGAGGCAGAGACTGGAGTAACAGAGCCAATGAATGCCAGCAACCACCAGAGGCTGGAAAAGGCAAGGAACAGATTCTCCCTGTGAGCCTTGGGAGGGAGCGCGGCCCTGCCAACACCTTGATTTCAGACTTTGGCCTACAGAACTGTGAGAAAATAAATTTTGGTTGTTTTAAACCACCAGGTTTGTGGTATTTTGTTATGGTAGCTCCAGGACACTAATACAAATACCATACACATTTTGTTTTTGCTATTACCTCTCTGGTTGGGTTTGTTGGCCATCTCCTGGCCACTGGATGAAATACACAAGCTGAAAACAAAGGTGAATAACGAAAACAAAAACCAAACCCGTTGAGTGGATTCCAACTCTTAGTGACCCTATAGAACAGAGTAGAACTGCTCCCTAGGGTTTCCAAGGAGCAGCTGGCAGATTCTAACTACCAAACTTTTGGTTAGCAGACAGCTAACCAGGTTATGCCACCAGGGCTCCAATGAAGAAAAAAGTACCTAAATAAGGTAGCAGAAGATGACTGTTAAGTATAGCTGAAAAACTGCTTCCAAACATTAAAAAGAATAGAGTGAACATAAAACATTCAAAAACTTTCCAGCTAACTGGAAAGTCTACCTCTCTAACAGAACTATTACATACTCTGAAGCTGGCAATCTCCTACTTTTACTCTGGGCCAAACTTTAAATTTATACTGGAAGAAATTCCCAGTAACACAGTAAGACTGGACGTACCAGGTACTTCATGAATCTTGAGAAGATGTACTGATCCTTCCAATGCCTAGAGAACAAACTGAAGTACTAGCACCTTTAAGACAGCATTTAAAATCAGCAATCACTCACTGTACCTTTACTGTTCAATGTGTTTTGCTTAGAAAAAAATTAACTGCTAGAGACGTGAAAATTATATGAAATTCAAATTTCAGTGTCCATAAATAAAGTTTTATTGGAACAGCAAAAAAAAAAAAAAAAAAACCCCGTGCCGTCGAGTCGATTCCGACTCATAGCAACCCTATAGGACAGAGTAGAACTGCCCCGTAGAGTTTCCAAGGAGCGCCTGGAGGATCTGAACTGCTGACCCTTGGGTTAGCAGCTGTAGCACTTAACCACTACACCACCAGGGTTTCAACCATGCTCATTTGTTGATGCATCATTTATGGCAGTTTTCACATTGCAACAGCAGAGGTCAGTAGTTTCAACAGAGATTGTATGGCCTGCAAAGACTAAAATATTTGCTAATACGAACCTTTACAGAAAAAGTTTGTCCACCTTATATTATGCTAAGTAAAAGAAGCCAGATTAAAAAGGTCACATACTTTATTATTTCATTTATATGATTTTCTAAAAAAGGCAAAACTGTACCAGCAAAAAACAGATCAGTTGTTACCAGGGCTGGAGTGAGGGAGAAGGAAGGACTACCAAGGGGAACAAGAGAATTCTGGGGGACGATGGAAGTGGCCCATATCTTGATTTTGGTGGTGGCTGCACAACTATACACATTTGTCAAAACTCACAGAACTACACCAAAAAAGTGAATTTTACTGTATGTAAATTATACTTCAACCAAACAATATAAACATAATTGAACATACATACCCACCTACAGAACAACCTAGGAGCCCAGGTGGTACAACGGTTAAATGCTTGGCTGCTAACCAAAAGGCTGGCAATTCAAACTCACCAACAGCTCCCTGGGAGAAAAGGCCTGGCAATCTGTTCCCAAAAAGTTTACAGCCTAGGAAACCCTATGGGGCAGTTCTACTCTGTCATATAGGGTTGCTCTAAGTTGGAACAACCTAGGTCCCTAGGTGGCACAACCTAAGGGTTGGCAGTTTGAATCCACCCAGCAGTACCATGGAAGAAAAGGCCTGGCAATCTGCTTCCGTTAAGATTACAGCCAAGAAAACCCTACAGAGCAGTTCTACTCTATAATACATGGAGCTGATGGCAACTAACAACAACAAAACAACCTACTAGACATCTTAGGAAGCTAGTCACTTACTTTAACTCAGTTGTCACTATTCTAAATTCCTGTAATTCTTATTATGGACTTTTCTTCTGAGTCTCTGACATAGCCTTTGTTGAATATCTTTAATCCTCGGAAAATTTACTCCTTTAGAAACAACTTTTTGAAGTCACAAAAATTACACAGAGCTCAGTCTAAAAATGATAGGTGATAGGTAGATATGGGTGATATTTTTGGTCAAAAATGAAATGATCATAAAGCAACAAGATCAATTTTCTCCTGTGATTTGTAAACCAGTTCAAACAATTAAAAAGATGTTTCAAAATTTTAAACAGTGACAGTGTCATCAAAATAAATACATAACCTATCAAAGCGCTTCCAGGGCAACCCTCCTTGGTCTGGGAAATATTACTTTGTTAGGCCTATGGCCATTAAAGCTTCTGTGACATGACTATTAGTTCTTGATTACCCAACCATGAGAAGAGTTATTAAACCATTCTAGTGTTACTTCAAGGTCCCTGAGTGGCACAATGGCTAAGTGCTCAACTACTAGCTGAAAGGTTGGCAGTTGGAATCCACCCATAGGTGCCTCGGAAGACAGGCCTAGCAATTTGCCTCCAAAAGGTCACAGTCTTCAAAATCCTATGGACCAATTCTACTCTGCACACATGGGGTCACTATGAGTTGGAATCAAGTCAACAACAACAACAATAGAAACTAACAACAAGTGTTACTTCATACTGTATTATAAAATTGTTATTCAACATATGACAGTACTTCCTTAATAAAACAACACTGTAGCTCATTATTTAATCTACTCCTTTCTCCTCCCTATCTCCAAGAGTAACCCTTTTTACTTATGTTTACAATTCTATGTCCTCTAGATTTTGGCAGTATATTCCCTTGCAACTAATTTATAAAATGGTTATAAAGTTCAAATTAGAAAATGTATGTTAAGGAAGTTAGTGATGTGTAAATACTTAAATTCTTTCAAAACAAGGTGGGTTAAAACCAAAAGAGGTAACAAATCATATATACATATATATCCCTGTCATCACTGAATCCTATGGCCTACTACAAAACGGTTCAAGTCTCCCCTATTTATAAAACAAAACAAAAAATTTTCCAATTCTACCTCAAATTACTCTTCTTTTTTGTTCCTTCATTTCCTTCTCAAGGCAGTCTGTGCTAGTTACTCCCTGACCTAACAGTACAACAGAAACATCAAGGGAAACTGTTACAAATACAGATTCCTGTGCCCCACTCCTGCAGTAAAATGGGGCCTAAAATCTGTATTTTTTAAAAAGTTCCCCACATAGCAAGTCCCAGCCAATCTCCACTGTTAAAATATTTACTGTCTCTTGCTTTCTTAAAAAGCTAGAGATAGAAATACCACATGATCCAACAATCCCACTCCTAGGAATGTATCTTAGAGAAATAACAGCCGTCACACAAATAAACGTATGCACACTCATGTTCTTTGCAGCACTGTTCACAACAGCAAGAAGACAGAAACAACCTAGGCGCCCATCAACAGATCAATGGATAAGCAAACTATGGTACATACACACAATGGGGAATACTATGCAACGATAAAGAACAACGATAAAGCTGAGAAAGATCTCACAACATGGATGAATCTGAAAAGTATTATGCTGAGTGAAATAAGTCAATCACGAAAGGACAAATACTCATAAGGTTTACATACAAAAAGAAATAATCTTTCATGGTTAGGAGGGAGGGGAGGGGTAAGAGGGATAAACAGTAAACAGATAATAGATAAATGGTAATTTTGGTGAAGGGTAAGACAGTACACAATACTGTGGAAGCCAGCACAACTTGTACAAGGCAAGGTCATGGATGCTCCATAAAACCAAAGCAAACCCACTGCCGTTGAGTCGATTCCAATTCATAGAGACCCTATAGGACAGAGTAGAACTGCCCGATAGAGTTTCCAAGGAGTGCCTGGTGGATTCAAAACGCCGACCTCTTGGTTAGCAGCTGTAGCACTTAATCACTGTGCCACCAGGGTTTCGGCACATCCAAATTCCCTGAGGGATCAAATTACTGGGCTGAGGGCTGTGGAGACGATGGTTTTGGGGAACATCTAGCTCAACAGGTATAACATAGTTTATAAGGAATACGTTCTACATTCTACTTTGGTGAGTGGCATCTGGGATCTTAAAAGCTTGTGAGTGGCCATCTATTTATACGGTATGCTAATAGATTTTTCTATATTGAACCACGCATGTATTTATTTCAGAGCTGAAACTCTTGGGCTACAGAATACTATTTTTAGTACTACTGAATTCTATTTTCTAATATTGACGTTCTTAGAAGAGAACGTCAATATTAGAATTTTCTCGGAAGAGAACTTCAATATTAGAAAAAAAAAATCCAAATCCGACAGAACCTAACAGCAACAATATTGAATTTAAATTTTTAATATTTATATTTGTAAGACTGGACCATAGTTTCCTATTTTGTGCTGTCTGTAAGGCTTTGCAGTCAACATTTCACAGGCTTCATGAAAACAATTGTAAAGCTTTCCATCTTTATCCATGCTCTGGAACAGACGGAATTATCTGTTCCCTGGTGTCCTGGAAACCCTGGTGGCGTAGTGGTTAAGTGCTATGGCTGCCAACCAAAGGGTCAGCAGTTCGAATCTGCCAGGCGCTTCTTGGAAACTCTATGGGGCAGTTCTACTCTGTCCTATAGGGTCGCTGTGAGTCAGAATCGACTTGACGGCACGGCACTGGGTTCGGTTTTGGTTTTGGTTTGGTGTCTTAGTTATATAATGCTGCTGTAACAGAAATACCACAAGTGGATGGCTTTAACAAATAGAAATGTATTGTCTCATGGTTTAGCAGCTAGAACTGTCTGAATTCAGGGTGTTGATATAGGGGAAGGCTTACTCTCTCTGTCAGCCCTGGAGGAAGGTCGTTGTCTCTTTAGCCTCTGTTTCTTGGTTTCTGGGAGATCTCTATGTGTCTTAGAATCTTTCTTCCCCCATCTCTGTTTCTTTAATCTACTCCTTTTAGATATTGTTAGAAATTGACAAGACACACCCTATTCTAATCCTGCTCCTATTAACAAAGACAACCCATTCCCAAATGGGTCTATAACCAAAGGCATAGAAGTAGGATTTACAAGAATTTGCGGGGGGGACACAATTCAATCCACAACATTTCACCCTTTGGCCCCCCAAAATTCACGTCCTTGCCACATGCAAAACATTCACCCCATCACGTCACCTCAAAAGTCTTAAATCAACCAAGTCCAAAATCTCATCTTCTGAATCATCTAAATCAACTATGGTTGAGACTTTAGGCATATTCCATCCTGGGGCAAAACTGTTCTTCAGCTGTAAACCTGTGACTCTAGACTACAAGTTATGTTTCCAAAGTACAATGGTGGAAAGGTAGACATTCCCATTATAAATTGGAGAAATTGGAGGGAAAGAAGAGGTAATAGGCACCAAGCAAGTCCAAAGATCAGCAGAATACATTACATTAGCTCTCAAGGTCTGAAAACAATCCTCTCTTCTCTGACACCATCTAGGTAATGGCCCCACCCTCCAGACTCTGGGTGTTGGCAATGCCCCCTGGATTCTGGGTGGAGGTCTCTCAGCCCTGGGCTTTAGCTTCACCGTCCAGGCACATTGAGATGGCAACTCTGCTCCCTCAGCTTTGGGGGGGGGGGGCATTCTCCTAGTTCCTTTGAGTGGTGACCCCACCCACTTGGCCCCAGCAGGCTCCATACTTCTGCCCTTTGGGCATGACAGTCCTGCCCCCTCAGCTTTAAGCAGTGGCCCCATTCCCGTGGCAGATCTTAACTGCAGTCCACACTCTAGAACCAAGTTGGTGAAGATCTGACTCTTTAAAACCTAGGAAGCTATGGCTCAACCCTTTGAAATCCAGGAGACTGTGGCCCCACCCTTTGAAACCAAGAAAGTCCTGCATCTCGTGCTCCTTAGAACAGTTCTGGTGATCTCTGAGCTGCTCCAGGGTTGAACCTTTTCTTTGCTTGGAGGACAAGAGATGTAGCTCCTTTGGCCTGTTCCCTGCCTTTAGAATTCCAAGAAGCAGACAGCTTTCTTTCCTTTTGTCCTGTCTCTGACCCCTGAAGTCTAAGGTGATGGGTTTTCTGCTGTGGTAGTTGATTAGATCCATCAATCACAGGCTTAATCTCTTTAACAAAAGATTGGGTAGCCACATCCTCGGTAAAAATTCTAGAGCATGTGTCATTAGCTTGTACAACAGAATTTTCCAAATCTTTAAGTTCTGTTTTCATTTTGCACAGTTCATTTTTAAGCCCTTCTCTTCTAGCATTTTACTATAATTGACAAGGAAAAACCACGTGGCCCCTTTAAGGTCTTGCTTAAAAATCTCATCAGCCAGATATCCAAGTTCACCACTTACTAGTTCTAACTTCCACCAAACATTTGAACATAATCCAAGGAAGTTCTTTGCCACTGCATAAAAAGCATTGCCTTCTTCCACTGTCTAATCACATGTTCATCATTTCCTTTTAACGCCTAACCAGAAGTATATTTAACATCCACATTTCTAGCAATACTCTGTTTCTGGTACCATATGTATTCTCTAAGATGATATACCTCTCCCCACTTCCTTCTGAACCCATGCCATAACTGCCTTTGATATCCATAATTCTACCATCTCTTTAAGGCAATCTAGGCTTTTACATTTGGCACCTTAAAACTCTTCCAGCCTCTATCCATCACCCAATCCCAAAACCACTTCCACATTGTCGGTATTTGTTAGAGCAGCACCCCCACTTCTCGTACCAAATTCTGTCTTAGTTATGTAATGCTGCCATAACAAAAATACCACAGGTGGATGGCTTTAACAAACAGAAATTTATTTTCTCACAGCTTAAGGGGCTAGAAGTCTGAATTCAGGCCGCCAGCCCTAGGGAAAGGCTTCCTCTGTCAGCTTTAGGGGAAGAACCTGTCTCTTTAGCCTCTGTTTCCTGCTTCTTTGGAGATCTCCTAGTGACTTGGCATCTACCCCCATCTATGCTTCCTTAATTTGTCCCTTTCATATCTTTTGACTGACTCAAGACACACCTTATACTTATTCTGCCTCATTAACATAACAAAGACAACCCACTTCCAAATGGGATTATAACCACAGGTTAAGATTTACAACATGACTTTGGGGGGACAGAATTCAATCCATAATATTTGGCTACTTGAAATAATATCTCTATGAAAACATCTGGGTATAAAGTTTTTTGTGGGGTGGCCCTTTGATAAATTTATTAATTTCCTTCACTGTTATTGGTCTATTGAATTTCTGTCTTCTGGGGCCAGATTTGCTAACATTTTTCTACAATATTACTTTCGTCCAGACTGTCAAGTTTATTTGCACAGGGTTTTACGTGTGTATGTGTGTGTGTGTAGTCATTTCATCCTTTTCTGTAGAATGTGGAATTCTACCGTATACTTTAACGAAGTCATCCAAATCAGTTTACTCTCAATGAGCTTCCTGTTGATCAATATTAGGAAGCAGAACATTTTGGTTCAATGGAGCTGAAAAAGTATACATTTATATCCTCTTTCTCCAGAGATTTACTCCATAAAAATACTACCTGTTGCCGATGAGTCAATTCTGACTCACAGTGACTTTACAGAAGAGAGTAGAACTGCCCAATATGGTTTCGACTGTAATCTTTATGGAAACAGACTGCCACATTTTTCTCCCATGGATTGGCAGAGGACTGATATCTATGTCATTTACTTTATTATTTCAAGAAATATTTAAGCACCATTATGTACTATTCACTGGAGATAGAGCATTATACAAAAAAAAAAAAAAGTCCCTGCTCTCACTGAGTTTATATTCCAGTTGAAGAGACAGGTAACAAGCAAATATCAATTATTCAAGGAGTGGTAAGAAAAAAAAAATAGGGCAGGAAAATAAAGAAAAATGGTGGGGGGAGGTGTAAAGGAAGACAATTTTAGGTATGGGAGACAAGAAACTCTTCTCTGAAGACACTGGTGACAGGTGACACTTGAGCAGAGACCTGGAAGAAGGCAAGGGAATACAGCACACTTTCTTAAATTCCATTTGTATTTTCTGAAAGAATGGGAGTGGTAAATTTTCTGGGTCTTTTACATTTCAAATGTCTTTATTTTGCCTTCATATCTGAGAGTAAAATTAGCTGGGCTTAAAAATAATTTTTCCTCAGAATGTTGAGAATATTTCATCTAGTACACAGTGTTGCCATTATAAAGTTGTATGCTAAGCTGATTCTCATTCCTTTGTAGGTAAACTGTCTGTTGTTTTCTTTCTGGAAGCTTTCAAGGTTTCACTTTTATTCTTGGAGTTCTACCACTTCACCAGAATTAAATCTGCTAGGCACTCATTGAGCACTACTAATTTTAAGACATTTTTTGTAGGCTCTGAAATAACAGATAAAAAAAAAAATTATATTTCCTCCTCTTCACTCTTTGTGTTCTTGCCTTCTGGAGCCTTATAAAACAGATGTCAAAGTTCCTTCCAAATCTCTTAGCTTTTCTCTCATACTCTATTTTCGTCCTTTTACACCGAATTTTCTTTTAGTACTGTGAATGCCATTCCACTGCCTTCTGGACCCCAAGGTTTCTCATGAGAAGTTGGCTGTTAATCTTACTGAGACTGTCTTCAAAGTGGTGAGTCCCTGCTCTCTTGATGCTTTCAAGATACTCTCTTTGTCTTTCAATAGTCTGATTATAACATGTCTAGGTGTGGATCTCTGCGTTTATTCTACTCGGAGTTTGTTGAGCTTCTCCGATGTGTAGCTTATTGGACTTATCTTGAAGTTGGCTAATTCTTTGCTCTCACTGATCAAATTCATGGTTCAGCCCATCTAGTGAATCTTTCAGTTCAGCTGTATTTTTCAACTCCAGAATTTCTGTTTGGTTCTCTTTTGTAATTTTTATCTCTTTATTAATATTTTCTATTTGGTGAGATACTGTTCTCATACTTTTCTTTAGTTCTTTAGATATGGTTTCCTTTCACTTTGAACACATTTTAAATAGCTGATTTAAAGTCTTTGTCTAGTGAGTCCATCTGAGCTTCTTCAGAGACAGCTTCTATTGACTGCTTTTTTCCCTGTGTATATACTATCATTTCTTGTTTGAGTGCTCATAATTTTTTGTTGAAAACTAGTTTAATATGGCTTTTTCTAGAAATCAGGTTCTTCCTTGCTCACAGTGTGCTGTTGTTACTGTTTATTGTTGTTTGTTTCTTTGTTGCTTAGTTACTTCCCTGAACCACTTCTGTAAAGTCTATATTTTGTGTGGCCACTTAAAGCCAGTGCTCAGCTTCAAACCAAACCAAACCCATTACTGTTGAGTCGATTGCTACTCACTGCGACCCTACAGGACAGAGTAGAACTGTCCCGTAGGGTTTCCAGGCAGCAGCTGATAGATTCTAACTCCCCACCTTTTGGTTAGCAGCCGAGCTTTTAACCAGCTTACTGGTCAGCTAGTGATTGGGCAGATTTACTTATATGCCTGAAATGAACAAATTTCCTAGTTTTTGATGCCAAGGGTTGTGTGCATGTTGGGATATACCTTCAATACTCAGCCAAGCAGTTTACAACCCTGCCTTGGCCTTCACTTTCTGCTTGCACAGAAGTAAGTATTTAGTACCTTCTTAGGTTTCTCCTTAGCTGTGCATAGCCCTGGGAGTGTGAGAGGACTTACAGATTCCCAGGGCTGTATCAGAGCTTTTCAAGTCCCGCTAAGGACAGCTCATTCCCCAGCATTTCCTTTTAAGCTTTTTGGTAGTCTTTAGGTGCTGTAGAGTTGGTGTTGACTGACAGCAAACCTATGTACAACAGAACAATACACTGCCCAGTCCTGTGCCATCCTCACAATCATTTCTATACTTCTGCCCACTGTTGCAGCCACTGTGTCAATCCATCTCGTTGAGGGTTTCCTCTCTTTTGCTTACCCTCTACTTCACCAAGCACGGTGTCTTCTCCAGGGACTAGTCACTCCTGATAAGATGTTCAAATTAAGTGAGATGAAATCTTGCCATCCTTCCTTCTAAGGAGCATTCTGACTGTACTTCCTCCAAGACAGATTTGTTCATTCCCCTGGCAGTCCGTGGTATATTCAATATTCTTCACCAACACCAAAATTCAAAGGTATCAATTCTTTTTTCTTTATTTAATGTGCAGCTTTCACATGTATATGAGGTAACTGAAAACACCATGGCTTGGGTCAGGTGCACCTTAGTTCTTAAAGTGACATCTTTGGTTTTTAACACTTTAAAGAGGGCTTTTGCAGATCTGTCCAATGCAATACATCATTTGATTTCTTGATGGCTGCTTCCATGGGTGCTGATTGTGGATACAAGTAAAATGAAATCCTTGACAACATCAATCTTTTCTCCATTTATCACGATGTTGTTTATTGATTCAGCTGTGAAGATTTTGCTGTATGTTGAGGTATAATCATACTGAAGGGTATAGTCTCTAATCTTCATCAGTGAGTGCTTCAAGCCCTCTTCACTTTTTGGTTAGCCTACTGTTTACCTCAACCATTCTTCACAGGTGAAATGTTCTATAATTGCCTCTATTGTTTTTGACAAACCCCTGGCAAGCTCTGTGTCAGGTCAAATACAGACAACCTTGTGAGTGAGGTCTTTCAGAGAATCACCAGACAGTCAAAAAATGACAATTCTCTAGGAATGGGGCTTTGAAGAAGAAACTCCAACCTTGTTCTGCCCTTTCCAGTGGCTGCTGGTTTTCACCATGATTGGGGGCTATTGGCTTTCAAGGCTACCATGGAGCTGTGGGGTGGATAGGAGAGAAGAGATGAGAATAGGGCAAGTTAAAACACCACAAAATTTACTGTTCTTACCAAGATTCAGTCATTTTTCTAGAGTAAATGCTCCTGGATTGCTTCAAGTCTTTGGTTAATTTCCAGAGTTCTGAAAGTTAATTCTGAAATTTTTGCCAATGTTCTCATTGCTTTTAGGAAGGACAGAATTTTAAGAGGTCCTTACTTTGCCATTTTTGCCGGCATCCTCTGTATTGAATTTTACCTCTTTCAGTTCAATCATAATATTTATTAATTTGCTATGCTGCTATTCAGTACATCTTTTGATTTTTAAAATTTTAATATTCATATTTCTTATTTCCTTTTTTATTTCACCTTAATTACCAATAATGCTTATCTTTAAAATCTTCAGTTTACACTATTCACTATTTTCTTTAGTTTTGGTTGCATCTGGTGCCTCTATTTTCACAGAATTGATTTTCCTTAAGTGACTGGTAAATCTTGGATATCAGTTCACAAAGTTTTTTCTCATGGTGGATGAGAATCTTTGTTCATCTGTTCATGTACGCAGGTTCTAGTTATATTTGTTTACCTCTAGTGACTGTGGAAGAGCGGTGATGTTAGGCAGTGTCTTCAGGTAACTTGCTTTCTGGATATGAATCTCTGTCTCTTCTAAACATCACATGAATTATCTGAGATATAGCTATTCTCTATGCCAGGACTCTCACTTTAGAGAGTAACTACCATAGCTTTAACTTGGGGGAAACACCGGAGTTAGCAGATGACTGCTTTTTTTTTTTTTTTTTTTAATTGTGCTTTAGGTAAAAGTTTAGAGTAAATTAGTTTCTCATTCAAAAATTTATACACAAATTGTTTTATGACATTGATCACAACCCCCGAAATGTGTCAGCACTCTCCTTTCTACCCCGGGTTTCCCGTTTCCATTCATTCATTTCCTGTCCCTTCCTGCCTTCTTGTCTTTGCTTTTGGACAGGTGTTGCCCATTTGGTCTGGTATACTCGATTGATCTAAAAAGCATATTCCTCATGTATGCTATTGTTTGCTTTATAGGCTTGTCAAACCTTTGGCTAAAAGGTGTACTTTGGGAGCAGCTTTTGTTCTGAGAAGGGTGTCCAGGGGCCACAGTTTCGGGGGTTCCTCCAGTCTCTGTCAGACCAGTAGGTCTGGTCTTTTATGTGAATTTGATTTTTGTTCTATCTTTTTTTCCTGCTCTATCCAGGACACTGTATTGTGATCCCTGTCAGAGCAGGTGGTGGTGGTAGCCGGGCACCATCCAGTTCTTCTGGGATCAGGCTGACGGAGACTGAGGTTCACGTGGTCCATTAGTCCTTTGGACTAGTATTTTGTTTGTGTCTTTGGTTTTCTTCATTCTCCTTTGCTCTGGACAGGATAGGACCAACAGATGTATTTTAGATGGCTTCCTCTGCTTTTGTTGTAGAGGTCTATGGTTGCTTCAGGCTGTTCTTGCTTCTTTCTCAAGCACAAAACTCATTAATTCATTTAAAAAATATTTACCGAGTGTCTACCATGTGTAGGTAATAGTCTAGATACTGAGGATTTAGTGATGAGCAACACAAATTTTTCAGCCTCAAGGAACTTATATTCTAATAGGGAGAAAAATAAGGCAATGCAATTTCGCTAAGCAATAAGTATTATGGAAAATAAAGCAAAATAAAGAATAGGAAGTGATTACAGCAGGGATATTTCAGAGAGGTTGATAATTTCTGAGGTGGTAACATTTCAGCAGAGATCTGAATAATAAAAATGAGAGAGCTGTAAGAAAATGTGAGGGAGAGCTTTCCAGGAGGGAACAACAAGTGTAAAGAAATCGAAAAGCACCATATCTTGGCATGTTTGAGAACAAGAAAGCCAGTACTCTTGAAGCAAAGTTAGCATGCGAATGAGTGGTAGGAAGTCAGGCCTGATCACACACAGTCTCATAACACATGATAAGGAGTCTGGGAAGGCAGTGGGTGCTTCAAGCAAGAGAATGACTTGATTTACATATGGCTCAGTGGTTAAGAGTTTGGCTGCTAACCAAAAAGTTAGCAGTTCAAATCTACCAGCTGCTCCTTGGAAACCCTATGGGGCAGTTTTACTCAACGGCAGTGGGTTTGGTTTCTTTATAGGGTCACTATCAGTGGGTTTGGTTTTTTTATAGGGTCATTATGAGTCAGAATCAACTCGATGGCAATGGGTTTTTTTTTTTGTTTGTTTGTTTCAAATGTTATGTGAAGAAAAGACTGTAAGGAAATACATGCCCTCCCCAGGCAGATTGTTCAGTGTGTTTGGAAAGCATTTCTCTGGGCTTTACCAGTGATGCTCAAAATCGGGAGCAAGGGCTAGGAAGCTGATGAACGCTCTGGACATCCTTCCAGCCTTCATAGGAGTCTGGTACTTTTCTGGAATGTCTACACATATGTTCCACTGTGATTTCTTCTGCTAGTCTCTCCATCAATGCAATCTCACTATTTTCTATCTTTCAGAAGTTCATCAAAGTCTCATCAACTAATGGTAACCCTTCTTGATTTATTACCTAGTGCTGCCATTAATAGAAATACTGTATGTGGGCCACTTGAAAGAACAGAAATTTATTTTCTCACAGTTCAAGAGGACAGAAGTCCAAATTCAGGGCGTGGCTCTAGCGAGGTCCTTCTTTGCGCCCATTTCAGTTTAACTGCCAGCAATCCTTAGAGTTCCTAGGCTTGTAGATTCATCTGCCTTGTGTGTCTTTCAACACATATTTTTGGGGGACACATTTCAATCCATCACAGTACTTTTCAAAAAAAACATTTAAATACGTTCTAACATGTCTATTTAAGAGTTCTTTCTACTCAGAGTCCTGCTGAAGCAGACACAAATATCCAACAGACCTATACTCAGCTGACCTCCCTAAAGGCTCTCTTTAAGTTAGTACTAAGAGAGCCTTTCAGCTCTCACAACTCAGACAACAGCGCAAATCACATTTCTGTAACCAAAAAAATTACAACCAACCACACCTTGTCGCTGGCCTTCCCTTGGATACACAAAAGCCATCACCAAATTGGTTAACTCCCTCCATAAATAAACAGCCCAGCCAACTGACTGTGGTAAAACTGGTGAATTCTTCTGGCTACTCTGAGAGGCATGACTGACTAACATATTACAAATATTTATAGTAAGTTACACTTAACAAAATACTATCCGAATTTTCTGAGAAAGTATTTTTTAAAATGTTATTCAGACTACCAAATTCTTAATAGGAAAAGTATTTTATCAGAAAAAGATACTCTACGAAGTACTGTTTGTATAATTTCTGATTTTACTTCTTGGAAAATCATCCTTTGAAGTTGTCTATAAATCAATCTGTAGTAAAAATTAATAATGTAACAGGGAGATGTGTTCCAAAGGAAAAATTCCAAAACCACAGTAAAAACTATTAAAAAAGGATGGGTTAATCTGATTTAGCTACGTCAAGGGGAGCTTAGTAACAGTCCAACAGTTCTTCGACTACATTCCTTCCAACCCTCCTTGGATTTTTCTTCAGTTTTCAGCAACCTGTAAGTCACAAAGCATAAGAATTTCTCTAATGTTTGAAGATTCAGACTCCAAAGAACTTACAGTCTCCAAAACTTTGTTTTCTTCCTCCTTTCATCTGTGGGGGTAACATTTCTAAGAGAACCAAAATTTTTTCTGTAACTGCTGTGGCCTGACACATGTCATGCTCCAACAAAAACAGTCTATAAGTGTGTGGCTTCCAGTTATATAGAAAAATTAGCACCCTGTTTCATCCACTTCCTAAAGTCAAAATTCTATATATTGAACAGCTTTCCAGTATTCAGATAAAATCTACAATACTAATGGGAAGTCAGTCTTTTGATACAAATATATGCCTTCAGCTGTTAAAAGGATTATAAGACCTAAATTCAATTCTTTTATTAATGTTTATTTCTCTGAATTTATTTCCTCCTTCAAAAATCAGATAAAAAAGAAAGCACTCATAATTTCACAGTTATCATTTCAGCACTGAGTGAAGAACCTAATGCAAGTTTTAACCCTCATTATTTTACTCTTTAAAACATAATTCATCTCTGTAAGAGGCAACTTTGACAAGCATAAGGTATTTTGGAAACATACGCTCTGGAACCAGACTGCTTAACTTCAAATCCAGCTCTGACACTGACCAGCTATGTGGGATCTTAGACAAGTTATTTAACTTTTCTGGATCTCAGAGTTACTTCATTTGTAAAACGGGAATAATGATGTTGTTGTTGGGTGCCATCAAGTCCGTTGGTTCTGACTCATACCAATCCTACTGGACAGAATACAATTGCCCCATAGGGTTTTCAAGGAGCAGCTGGTGGATTTCAACTGCTGACCTTTTGGTTAGCAGCCAAGCTCTTAACCACTATGCCACCAGAGCTCCGGAATAATAACAAACCCAAAAAAACCAAGCCCGTTGCCACTGAGTTGATTCCGACTCACAGCGACCCTACAGGGTTTCCAAGGAGCACCTGGTAGACTCAAACTGCCAATCTTTAGGTTAGCAGATACAGCTCTTAACCGCTACACCACCAGGGTTTCTGGAATGATAATACTACCCTTCTAATAGGTTTGTCATGAGGATAAGCTGACTTAATAATTACCAACTCTTAGAAGACTGCCCGGTGTCTGTTAAAGAAAAAATAAGTAAATAAATATCTTAGACATAAGATAAACTCAGGAAAGAGATCTGATCTTGGGTGAAAGTCAATTCACTAGTTTCCTCTTGGCTTCTTACAGGGCAAAACTATTAAGGTTAAGGTCCAAATAACAGGAGATTCCTACGAGGATCTCCATTAAAATAAATATTTTTATAACGATGATATTAAAAAGTTGGGTCTGTAACCCTGATATTCTTTGTTACTTGGCTTTGATTCCAAATACTGTACCTAAGAATTTTCCTACCAGTCCTAAAGGAAAGATGTTTTCAAGTTCTTGGGCAATCAAGTCCTGTTACTCAGCAAATATGCAGAACCCATCAAGTCACAAATGCACTCCGGAGATCCAGCTGTGAGTTGATACTATTAATAGCTAACATTTAGGGAATGCTTTCTATTGGTCAGGCACTGTTCTAAGCACTTTACATGCATATGTCAACTCACTTAAGCCTCTCAATAAAGGGACTATTTATTACTATCACCATTTAACAAAAACCACACCCATTACCTTCAAGTCGATTCCAACTCATAGTGACCCTATAAGAAAGAGTAGAACTGCCCCCATAGGGTATCCAAGGAGCGGCTGGTAGATTCGAACTGCTGACATTTTGGTTAGCTCTTAACTACTACGCCACCAGGGCTCCATCACCACTTTACAGATGTCAAAATTAAGGCACAGAGTAACTTGGCCCAGGTTATACACTTAGTAAGTTACCAAGCTAGGATTCAAACCCATGCAGCCTAGCTTCAAAGCCTCAGCTCTGAAGCCACTGCTATGTCCTTCATAAAGAAAACACCACATACAAAAACCCAAACCCACTGCCTTCGAGTTGATTCCGACTCCACATACAGTATTGATGATTTTAAAAAGCTGACCAAAGACGTAATCAATGTCACTAAATTGTACATGCAGAAACTGTTGAATTGGTATATGTTTTGCTGTGTATATTCTCAACAACAAAAAAAAAATTAATAAAATTTAGGCAAAAAAAAGCTGACCAAGCTAAAAACGGACAACATGCCATGCTGTAGTCACTAACAGCCAGAATTCACAAGCCGGGCAATGACAGACTAAGAAGGTGAATTTTCTCATTCTCATCCTTCTCTCGGGCCTCTCAAGTGAGTATGAGTTAAGACAAGTGAAGTATTTTAGATAGTGCCTGGCACATAGTAAGTGCTTAAGTGTTAAGGGGTGGTGGTAGTAAAAATAATAATAGTTAAGAATATGACTGCTGACTCTATCTCACTCTAATGACAGGCTAGGAGCAGCTAAGATCTCTTCCACTTTTTCCCCTCTGTGATTACATGAAATGAATCAGGACAATAAATGCAGTTCACTGTCATAAACCCAAATGATTCCTCCCTCAATCTTGTTACTTTCACCTGACCATATACATATGAGCAACCTGCTTTATTCCTCGCTTCTCTTTTCTTAGTTTACAAAGACTGGATTGGGGCCACAAGAAAGAAGAATAAAGCAGCTTTGTAACCTTTTGACTAGATGCCAAGAGCAGAAGCAAAGCTTGTGCAAGGCAACTGAGTCTACCTAAACTTTGACCGTTAGAAGGAAACTAGCAAAAGTTTCTAATGATAGAAGCTCTGAATGGGACCAAGCATTTTTCGACTTCATCACGGTTGTGACACCGGAAAGAACAAAGATGACAGTGACTGTAACCAGGGCAATAGGGCTCTCCTCTCCCAATTGTTCTCTACAATTACTTAGGTTAGAATCTTAACAGAATCAAGATACTGTTTTCAGAGAAAAATTTTCCATTATAAAAACTCAAACACTTTCCATTAAAAAAAGACAATACTGGAAAAAAAAAATCTAGCAGTCACTAGAATTTTTCAACCTGCAGATACACATCAACTTAGTGAATGGAAACTAGCATTTTGTTTTAAATGAAATACAATACAACAGAATAGAAAATAGTAGACTACCAATAAGTAAAGGTAAATACTGTTTCACAAAATGTCTGTTTCAATATTAATTAATATTTACATATATGTGTGTGAGTACTAGGTAACAATGCTAAATGCATAACCTATTGTGAACCATGGTCAAAAAAGCTTGAAAGCCACTTAAAAGAGAACCAGCTAGTCAAAATGGAGGAAAACAGCCACTTCAAACTATATGCAAAACAACCTTCTGTGTTTTGGTGGTTTCCTAAAATACAGCTTTTTAAAGGCAAGCTTCTGGAAGAGAACAAAAAAGGGAAAAAATAAAAACCAATCTTGAGAGTGAATCAATGGTTTAACATAGTTATTCCAAACAAAAAACAATTTCACAGAAGGTGAGGTTCTGAGAGTAAATAAATATATAACAACTGAAAGTATATAGACATGAGATAAAGATTTTTGGTTCCTCTAGCTATTAAACACCTCACCAACATGATAGGGTAGCTATGAGTCGGTACTGACTCGACAGCAACGGGTTTTGGTTTCGGTTAACATGAAAGATAGCCTATTCTCTATGCAAAAGCTTGGGTTCTCACTCCCAAGAACACTTATTCATCAGTGTTGTCTAAAATCACTGCTTTCTCATCTATAGAAATGTAAGAACCAGGGAAAAGGAAAAGGAGGTTTGAAAAATTCTGCTTTATTTTAGATTATCATCACAGAAGTTGTTGCCTAAATTTGACATATTTAAGAGAGAAAAACTCAGTAAAGTGATACACTGATTACTTCAGAATGTTTTTATAAGACATTTATGTACTTTTTTAAATCTAAAATGAGCCCTAATTTCTGAAGTATTCTAAGGAAAAAAATCATACACATTTTAAAATTATTCTATCAACAATGACAGATTATATTAAAACCATCAATCTAATAGGGAAAATTAACATCATTGTGCTCAGTTAAAATTTCCTCTTCTTCTGAAAAAAGGAGGAGGGAAAGCAACAGGCGAATCTGACCTAAATCTTTTTCAAGTACTATGGAAACTAAAGAATAAAGTTCAATTTCACCTAAGAGATAACAATTCTAATTTATTCCCACAGTGACAGTGCTGATAGCAACAAACCACCAAAACCACCAATTTGTCTAAATTCAGTAACTTCTGTTATTAAATTTCAGGTGAAAGGCTTTTAAAAGAAACTGATTATCAAACCTATACACAGGAGTTGCTTTTCAAACAAAAATTAAAGTTTTAAATTAAAGAGCACTCAAAGTAACAAGTAAATCATCGCAGCAAAGCTTACACTTTTCACCTCCATAACAATACTCTTCCCACCAAGGGGTGGGGGGACCAAGACAAAAGTTACTGCAAAAATAGTATATTTGATTAATTAATCTGAATTAAATAAGAGGAGTCAATATACTAAATTAAAATAAGCAGATTTCTGTCACTTTTTACCAGAAATAACGGCAGTATTTTTTTTTTTTTTTTCTGTTAGCCAGAGTCCACAATTCTCAATTGTTTTCAAAATATTCCGAAACATAATCTTATCATTATCTGCTGGGTAGTATTTTGTTCTGTTGTACACAGGGTCGCTAGGAGTCGGCATCAACTGGATGGCACCTAATGACAATAACATCGTTATCTAAGACTTGCATTAAGCTGTACCCCAACTTAACAAATAGAAAATCGTTTTCTTTTAGAGGTGCAACTAAACAATTTTTATTTAGGAAAAAAATGACATTAATATAATCAATAATATTCTAAAAGACTATTATTTGCATTTTTCATTAAAAAAGGAATGGGTTTGTGAAAGTTACCCTTCTCTTTTCTGAAATAAAAGGAAAAACATTAACTTAAATATACAGTAAAACCTGCAAAAGCCAGAACCTGTGTAAGGGAGAAATCTGTCAGTAGAGGGAAACTATTTTCCACTAATAGAGAGACAGGAAACCCTGGTGGCTTAGTGGTTAAGAGTTCAGCTGCTAACCAAAAGGCTGGCAGTTCAAATTCACCAGGTACTCCTTGGAAACCCTATGGGGCAGTTCTACTGTGTCCTATAGGGTTGCTATGAGTCGGAATCAACTCGACGGCAACGGTTTTTTTTAATTGACACAGAAAGTAGTAACACTGCACCCCGTCAAAGATGGAAAATTTCCAAGACAAGGAAGTCCCTTCAAGTTCTAGCTCTCATAGGTCTCACTGTACTACCCTAAACATGGTAGTCCTAAAGATACGAACATACTTAATTTTGTATAAATTTCTAAATTTGGAAATGAGACTAGAGGAAGTACCTTACTTGATACATCTTTCACAAACACAGAAATTCCAGTTTTAGTTTCTGTTTTATATTTCAAAGTTGTTAAATTCATATGTAGGACATCAAAATTTCAGAGTTTAAGATTACTGCATAAATTCATTTAATACCCTGCAGATCAAAGAAAGGCAAAGAATTAACTGCAAGGGGTAAGACATTTTAACAACACAGAATACATTTTAGTAAAATCTGTCTTTCTCCAAATAACCAAAAAAATCGACTTCCATAAAAATTTTCTTAAAAAGGGGGGGGGGGTGTGATCCTGTTCTGCTCTCTTAATATATGATTTTTGTCACCAGAGAAACATAGGTAGTAAAGGATTAGTAATTTGCCTTAAGCCAGCATTAATAAAAATGACCAGGGAAACCTCCCTCTAAGGTTCCCAACCAAATGGCAGTATCCTTTTGTGCTTTAGAGAAATTGGATGTTTAACCCGATCCTGTAAAGGAAGAAATCGCTAAACTAGTAGACCCTTGTACAAAAACATCATGAACTATGGAGCCAGCAAGACTTAAGTTCAGATTCAGCTCTCCTGCTAACTAGTTGTGGGGCTCTGGGCAAGTTATGGAACTTCTGGCCTTGATTTCCTCATCTGTAATACGGAGATAATAAAAGTGCTTACTTAACTCTTTAGTTAATATACAGAAACTACTTAGAATAGTTCTTGACACAAAGTATTATGCAAGAATTAACTTCTATTATTATAGATTTTTACATTCAGTTATAAAAAAGTTTCCCAAATGAAAAATTTTTAATTGCTTACTTTGGACACATCATCAGGAAAGACCAATTAATAGAAAAGGATATCATATTTGGTAAAGTGGAAGGTCCAAGGAGGGAAATCCTCCATGAGATGGATCAACATTGTGGCTACAACGATGGGCTCAAACATACCAACAACTGTGAGGATGGCACAGGACCAGATAATGTTTTGTTCTGTTATATATATAAGGTCGCCAAGAGTTAGAGCTGACTAGATGGCAACTAACAACAATAACAGAGAAGGAATATGATTTTATACTAATTAAGCTGTGATACAGATTAATGCAAGAACCTTAAACCCCAATAATAATGAGATATCACTGAGAGCTTTGAAAATAATAGAATAAAGCCTAGTTTTAAATTATATACCACTGACACTGGTAAAAAGTGACACTTTCTTTGGATAAAGCTTATTCAATACTTTTAAATCTTATAGTTTAATTCAGACATGTATAAGAAAGATCAAATTCAGAATTTAACTGTAAATGTCAGTCCTGTACAACGTCACCTAGTTCACATGAACAGCCTGAATTCTATTACTGTTTTGTACATAAAATCGAAAACCCTTTGCTGCCGTGTCAATTCTGACTCATAGCAACCCTACAGGGAAGAGGAGAACTGCCCCAAGGGGTTTACAAGGAGCGGCTGGTGGATTCGAACCACTGACCTTTTGGTTAGCAGCTGTAACTCTTAACCACTGTCACCATAGGATGTGCCCAAATGATATTTGCTGAAAGAAATGTATTACAAAGATTATTTCTATTTTCCAGGGAGAAAACAAATCTAAGTGGTGTAAGTATTCACCAAGCTAATTAAGTCAAAGTGCATTCAACACAATCTGTACTAAAGATCTTTAAGACATTAAGCACTGACTGCCTTGGGCTATCTGCTAGCTTATTTAAAATACGTCAGTTCTATTTAAACTATACATTTCCTTTTCAGATTTAAAATACTACTGCATATTTAAATGGGGGAAATGGTTGAGGACAAATTTTAAGAAGCCCGTATTTCAAAAAAGTTTTTAAATATACTAGAAAATAACAGAGAAAATACCCTAATTATTTCTTGTAATAATTAGTTAACCTAGGACTTAGGCTGATAGAACCAAATAAAGATATCAAGATGACGATGTCGCTGCTGTCCCACTGCTTGCTATGCTCTCTGACAATAAAGGACACCACTATCAATGGGCAGTTTACAGTTTCAGCCACATGTTCTGTACACAAACATACACTTATTTTTAAGTTAATCAGCAGGTAGAAAGTCCACCTATTTTCCACTTTACTATAAACACAACAATCTAACCCCTTGTTAGAAACAAATTAAATGAATGTGTGGGAAGAATAAACTATTCCTAATATTTTTAAATACATATTTCCATTTTTAACTACTCTTTCTCTATGTAAATCACATGAGCTAAAATATCCTGTTAATATATGCAGAGTAAAAAAATCTTTTAGACAAACAACTACCAAAAAAAAAAGTTCTATAAGGTTTTTATTTTTCAACAACAACAAAAAAAACTGAAAATTGCGAAGTGGTTTAGGTAGATTACTGAAACTATCACACTGCAAGATACAAATGGAAAGGGCAAGGTCGAGATACATCATTCTGTTTCTTCCATTTTCAAAGCTGCATCTTCCTTAAAACACATCCTAGGGTTCAAGGACAAACAATAAAACATGTAAAACAAAATACAGTAGCAACTAAAATGACGAAAAATGACAACCAAAAATAATCAAACCAAACCAAAAGAAAAAAACGTAGAAGAATTAAAAACCAATATGCAGAAATATACTTTAAACTGAGCCCTCAGAGTTACAAACTAAAGCTCTGCCAAACTAAAGCAGAAATTTCTACAGAAAACCAACAAAGCTAGACTCTTCTCCTGAGCTTTAAAAACAAACACTAAGCTATCTCTAGTAATCATATTTTTCTGTTTGGTAGCTAGGTGATAGCGGTACAGGGTCTTAGTAATTAGAAAGCCTTATCAGCCTTCTGGAAACCCTGGTGGCATAGTGGTTAAGAGCTACAGCTGCTAACCAAAAGGTCGGCAGTTCAAATTCACCAGGCACTCCTCGGAAACTCTGTGGGACAGTTCTACTCTGTCCTATAGGGTCACGATGAGTCGAAATTGACTCAATGGCAGTGGGTTTGGTTTTTTTGGTTTATCAGCCTTCTACACTAGGCCCAGCAGCATGACTACAACTTCTCCAATGAAAACACAGAATGCTCATTTCATTTAAGGGCTTCTATAGGGTCCCTGGAAACCCTGGTGGTGTAGTGGTTAAGTGCTACGGCTGCTAACCAAGAGGTCGGCAGTTGGAATCCACCAGGCGCTCCTTGGAAACTCTGTGGGGCAGTTCTACCCTGTTCTATATGGTCGCTGTGAGTCGGAATCGACTCGATGGCAGTGGGTTAGGTTTTTGGTTTTATGCCGGATCTGGAGCCCTGGTGACATACTGGTCAAGAGCTACTGCTGCTAACCAAAAGGTCAGCAGTTTGAATCCACCAGCTGCTCCTTGGAAATCCTACAGTGAAGTTCTACTCTGTCCTATAGGGTCACTATGAGTTGGAACTGACTCGACGGCAACAGGTTTCTATGCAGGATTTATATCGTAATAGGCCAAAATCATTTCAGAAGAAAAAAGACACTTCCACCCCACCTCCAACCTTTTTAACTTCTACTTCACAATAGTTTGTTTTTTTTTTTTTTCCCTCTAGTCCCTTGTTGAAGGCAAAAGGACTTCAGTCCTGGATTTAAAAATCTGTGTCACAGATGTCTTATCCCCAAACTCTCATTCATATGAGATTAAATGTATTGAAAGGAACCATTAACCACTATATCGTGCTCTCTAAATCACAGCTTTGATATAACCAAAACCCACTACTCTGAGTGTTACTTTTCAATGACCCTGAAAAAAACACTAATTCTTTAAGCCCTGATTTATCTGTAAAATGAAGAAGTAGGTTTGAACTCTATCGTTCAAATTGTAGAAATTGACCTAACAGTAGGCAAATTGTAGAAATCTATCCAAAAGTCCTTGGGGTGGCACAAATGGTTAAGCATTCAATTACTAGCTATGAGTCAGAATCAACTACACAGCAATGGGTTGATTTTTTTTTTTTTTACTAGCTTAAAAGTTGGTACTTGCAACCCACCCAGCAGCACCTTGGAAGACAGGCCTGGAAATCTGCTTCTGAAAGGTCACAGCCTTGAAAACTCCATGGAGCAGTTCCACTCTGCACACATGCGGTCTCCATGGGTAGGAATCGACTCTATGGCAACTAACAATAACAACATCTAGGTTTAGACTTAGACATGCCCAAGAAATAGACATCAGAAATAAAGTTGTAAGAAGGCTCTGCACCAACCCAAACATGGGTTTATCTACAGAGTTTCCATGGCATGAAGAAGAAAAAATTTTAAAAGTACACAAAACTAGAGGTAAAGAAGCAGCTGGAGTCAGCCCATACTCATTGGGATTACTTTTTAATAATGGGAAATGATGAAACCAGGTTGAACGGAAATTAGTTGTCAATGTAGGTCCTTGTGAGGAAGAACAGGTAGGGAACTTTCAAAGGGGTTTCCCTAAGTTGTTAGCTAAGTCCTCAAAACCAACCACAAGGGTCCTCCCCTGTGGCTTCTAGGACTAACATGGCCATGCTCCAAAGTCCTTTGCTAAAAATAGCTGAAGGGAACAGCCCAATTTTGGAATAAGCCAAGGTCTATCGCACTCTTTTATACGTATATATATCATAAAACGAGGGAGATTTTTCTATTAGTTCACTAGACAAAAGACAAGCAGATACTACAAGCTGTATCTGTTCTGTTCAAGTCTGAAGTACTAAGTTTTAGAGAAGAATTTATACGATTACAAAAAACATTTGTAATCAAATGCATACACCACAAACATCAAAAAAACAAAAATAAAAATTATCCAATCCTGTACTTCATAATAAGCATTGGGTTCACAAAATCTGCACACTAACAATTACTAAATCCAATCCTTTCGGTTTATAGACGACTTAACTCTTGACTAGAATTTAACATAACCTCCAGAGAGATTAATGAAAGAAGTCCTAAGTCTCAAAATGGGAAAAACATGGTTTTAAGGCTAAAGTGGCAACAGGAAAGGAAAAATAAGAGAAGAATATTCTAAGGAATACTGTCTTGTCTGGCTTATGAAGAAAAGGGTGGAGGGGCGGGGATAGAAAACCTGGTAATACAGTAAAAATGAAGAAACAATGTGTAAGAGGCAAGGATTGGGATGAAGAGCTGCATAAGGAGTTCAACTAAGGAAAATATTCTCTGAGACTACTAGTGAATTCTTCAGCAGAAAACGTTTCAGTAACAACACACTAACATTTCTCACAATAAACTTATAACCCTGAGGCTAATAATCTCCAAAGAGGCTCTGTCCTTTGTCATAGCAAACTGTCCTATAAGTAAAAATAAACGTTTAATGCAGAAAACAGGGTTGACTGTCCCAGAACATCCATATTTTTGCCTCAGCTGTGCACATCCATTCTCTTGGGAGAGAGAAGACAAAACTGACAGGACGTCCTCATGACCCGTCAATTAACAAGATCACACAAGCACAGCGGCTAGCAGTACCGTAGGCGTACCACCTGTTAAAATAGCCTGCTCTAAAAGAGAGCCCCAAAATTGTGCTCAAGCGAAGGACTGGAAACGCCTTTGTTGTTCCCTAACTACGGAAGCTACTAGAGTTCAGCCTAACCCAGCGCCGTGGAGCAAAACTTCCTCCAGGAGGGGGGAGTCTTCCCAGATTGGAGCTCTGGCAAAGTCCTTTAGCTAAGAAAAAGGTGGGAGAACCCCAAGCGAAGCACAAATGTCACATACTACTCTCAGAAGGGGAGAAGGGTCAAAGGTGAAGAAAGGTGAGGGACGAGAACCTAGGACCCCAGAGAGAGACAGGCTAAGTTCCCCAGTGGAAGAGGGTGAGCACAATGTGGAGGTGGGTCTTCCCCCTGGATGAAATAACACTGAGATCCCGGGATCAGGGTTTGCGCAAGAAAGGTGTTAAAGTGAGAGAGTACGGGGGAAAGCAGCGGCTGAAGGAAGTGCTGAGGAGAAAGGCAAGAATCGGCGCTGAAAGGGGGACGAGGCTGAGGAAAAGCAGCGAGAGGTGCGCGGAGGCGAGAAAGGATAAACTGAGGTGAAAGGGGCGAGGCCAGAATGAGAGAAAGGGCTGAGGTGAGTGAAGCACGGCAGGGACAAGGGACAGGCGAAGAGAACCCCCACCCAGACGAACCGGGGCAGAGTTCTGGACCCGTCCCCCTACATGCTGTACTCGACCGGCTGCTGCTCAGACCCTGTCGGCAGCGGAGACTCACCCAAAAGCTGCACAGGCACCACAGCAGGACATAGGTACCGGTCCAGATCAACAGCAGAACCAAGCGAGAGAAGGAAACGGCGGTGTTAGCGTGACCCGGATGCGCATCCCTAGGAACCGGAAGTAACCGGCCAGGGTCACCTCACAATCTAGACTTCATTCCCCTCAGCAGCCGCTGGGAGCTTGGGTTAGGCCTCACGGGGAGGGGAAACTTTTGGACCCCGCCCACTCCGCTGCGCGGGGAGCTCCGCCCCTGGTTACGCCTCTCTCGCAACCTCAGAGTCCGTCGTGGAGAAGGATGGGATGGCTCGCACTGTGCTGAGGACCTTGATGCGCAACTACCCCCTGTTAAAAAAAAAAACACACTTCGGTCCTTCTATTTCAAGAAACTTTTAAAATACGTGTAATCCATGCGTCTCCAAAGAGAACATGAAGAGAAATGCTCGATGCATTTGGTTGATTTAGAAAAACTGTGGAAGAATGAGTAGGAAGTTTTGGAAGGCATTTGAGAGGCTAGCCTCAGGTGATCTTTTTATCCCCCAAATTTATTTACTCCTGTATTATATTGAGGAGTCCTGGTGGTGCAGTGGTTAAACGTTTAGCTGCTAACCGAGGCAGTTTGAATCCACCAGGCGCTCCTTGGAAACGTTATGCGGCAATTCTACACTGTCTTACAGGGTTGCTATGAGTTGGAATCAACGGCAATGGGTATATTGAGCTTACGATTAACTTCTATTTCATGCACACTGTTTTATGTATTTGATCAGAAACAACATTTTTCAATGCTTCATTAACTTTAAATTACCAGTCAGGTAGGTATGGGTTTATGGAGTTTATTCAATTTGGAGCCCTGTTTAAGGAAAAAATATATATATATGGAATTGTAAGTACAATGTTAGGTATAAAAGTGAATCTTTAGCCTGAGAAAAGAAATGACAATTTTTTTTAAGTGCACAAATATCCTAAAATCCAAAAATAACGTAATATTTTTACTAACTGCTTTAAAAATATATATATTTTTACTAACTTCTTTATATACCACTAAAATACTTTTTCTCCTACATTTTTTTGGCTGTATATTCTTTGAGCACCTCTTCCTATGAAACAATTTGCTAAAACCCATAAACCAAACCTGTTGCCATTAAATCAATTCTGACTCATAGCAACCCTATAGAACAGAGTAGAACTGTCCCATAGGGTTTCCAAGGAGTGGCTGGTGGATTTGAACCGCCCACCTTTTGGTTACCAGCCAAACGCTTAACCACTGTGCTACCAGGGCCTCACAATTTACCGAGTAGTGTCATTTATGAAGATTCTTAACTCCTCTCTCTCACACTCCACGTCTAATTCATCACTAAGTTCTGTAGGATTTACTTTCAAAATCTGTCAAGAATCTGACCGTTTACTGCTTCTACTGGTACAAGCCACAGCAAATCTCTGACAGTTTGCCCTATTTGCACCGTTGCCCTCCCACAATCTATTAACACGGCAGCAGAGGGCCCCTATTAAAATCTTCATCAAATCATGTCCTTCCTTCAATGAATTCCCATCTCCGAGTAAAAACTAAAGTCCTTACATTAGCCTACGAGATCCTGAAGATTTGATCCCCTACCCCTATTATAGGAGGGCACTGGTGGTTCAGTGGTAGAATTATCTTCCACGAAAGAAATCTGGGTTAGATTCCCAGCAAACGCACCTGATGCGAACCCACCACCTGTCTGTCAGTGGAGGCTTTTGTGTTGCTATGATGCTGAACTCTGTCTTGGAAGGAGTACAACCAGAATGCTCCTTAGAAGCAAGGATGGTGAAACTATGTCTCACATACTGCGGAGATGTTATCAGGAGGGATCAGTCCCTGGAGGACATCATGCTTGGTAAAGTAGAGGGTGAGTGAAAAAGAGGAAAACCCTCAACAAAATGGATTGACACAGTGGCTGCAACAACGGGCCCAAGCATAACAACAATTGTGAGTATGGTACTGGACTGGGCAGTGTTTTGTTCTGTTGCACATAGGGTCACTATGAGTCAGAACTGACTTGACGGCAGCCAACAACAACAATGATGCTGAACAGGTTTCAGCAGAGCTTACAGACTAAGACAAACTGGGAAGAAAGGCCTGGTGATTTGCTTCTGAAAATCAGCCAGTGAAAGCTCTATGAATCACAACGGTCTGATCCTGTTGTGCATAGGATTGCCACGAATCCCGCTGACTTGAGAGCAGCTAACAGCAACAACAACCCACATTACAACTCTGACCTCATTTCCTACTCTCTCCATTATCACTCCAATGTAGACACACTAGCTTCTATGTGCTGTCTCAAGTCTGCAGGTAGACTCAGGGCCTTTGGGCTTGCTGATCCTTCTGCCTGCGTTGCTCTTCCCGCAGATAACTGCATCACTCACCCTGTCATCTCGTTTACATCTTTGCTCAAATATCACCTTTTCAGTGACACCTTCTCTAATGTTATATTTAACACTGGAATACCATCATCCCGCCTGCACTCCCTAGCCCAGTTCCCTACTTAATTTTTCTCTAATACCACTTTCATGGTATTGAATATAGCATGGACTGCCAGAAGAACTAACAAATCTGTCTTGAAAGAAGTACAGCCAGAATGCTCCCTAGAAGGGAGGATGACGAACTTTGTCTCACATACTTTGGACATGTTATCAGGAGGGACCAGTCCCTGGAGAAGGACATCATGCTTGGTAGAGTAGAGGAGCAGCGAAAAAGAGGAAGACCCTCAACGAGGTGGATTGACACAGTGGCTGCAACAATGAGCTCAAGCATAACAACAGCTGTGAAGATGGTGCAGGACCAGGCAGGGTTTCATTCTGTTGTACATAAGTTCTCTATGAGTCGAAACTGACTGGACGGCTCCTAACAACAACAGTGCTTATTCCCACCCAACATACAGCATAATTTTCTAGGTGACACAAAGAGTTAAGCACTCACTACTAGAGGCCTGGTGGCCATATAATTCTGAAAGGTCATAGCCTTGAAAACCCTATGGAACAGTCTACTCTGCACACGTGGGATTACTATGAGTGTCAGTCAACTTGACAACAACTAACAACAAATTTGGTTTAATGTCTCCCTCCCTGCACCAAAATGTAAAGGTCATGTATATTGTCTGTTTTGTTCACTGACATATTTCAGCACTGGAACAGAGCCTGGCACACTGTAGGCACCCAATGAATGTTCGTTGAATGAAAAAAATACATTTCTCTTTTTCTTTGCCCTCACAAATCTGAAGCCATGCAAATTGAGCCACCAGCTCCACCAGGGGGCACCCGTGAGTAACCAATGTGGTATCTCTGGAAAAGTTACTCCTAAAGCGTGTACACACAACTCCAAAACAGTGCTACCGGAAAGCACACAAATCTCTCCCTACAGCAGAGAATGCTGTATATTACTAGCAGTAAAACCCTCCAATGTCTTCACAGCCTCTTAAAAATAAAATCCAAGGTTTTTACTATGTTCTACAAGGTCCATAATTCACCAACACCATAATTCAAATGCATCAATTCTTCTCCCATCTTCCTTATTCATTGCCCAGCTTTCGCATGCTTATGAGGTGATTGAAAACACCATGGCTTATCTCTTCAGACAAAGATTAGACTGGACTATAAGACATAAAATGATACTTGTCAAGAATGTGCTTTTTAGTTCAAGTGGATAAAACATGAGACTAAATGGGCAGCTTCTGTCCAGAGGCAAGATGAGAAGGCAGAAAGGGACAGGAGCTGGCTGAATGCGCATGGGAAATCTGGGGTGGAAAGGAGGACTGTGTTGACATGTTATAGAAAAGCAACCAAGGTCACATAACAATATGTGTATAAATTTTGTATGAGAAACTAATTTGAGCTGTAAACTTCCACTTAAAGAAAAATTAAAAAAAAAAAAAAGGAAATACCATGGCTTGGGCCAGGCATACCTTAGTCCTAAAGGTGACATGAATTATGGTGTTAGTGAAGAATACCGAATGTTCCAAGGACAGCCAGAAGAACAAACAAATCTGTTTTGGAAGAAGTACAGCCAGAATGCTCCTTAGAAGCGAAGATAGTGAGACTTCTCGCTTACTTGGGACATGTTATCAGGAGGGATGAGTTCCTGGAGAAAGACATCATACTGGGTAAAGCAGAGGGTCAGCAAAAAAGGGGAAGACCCTCAATGAGACAGATCGACACAGTGGCTGCAACGATGGGCTCAAACATAACAACAGTTGTGAGGATGGCACAGGACCAGGCAGTGTTTCCTTACATTGTGCTTGGGGTCCCTGTGAGTCAGAACTGATTCAACAGCACCTAAGAACAACAACCACTACAAGGCCCTTCTTGGCTTGCCCTTCCTAGCTCTCAGACAGCATTCCCTGCCTAGCTCTCAGACAGCATTCCCTGCCTTGGTTCTCTTCACAAACTGATTGCAACCACGCTACCCTTTCTGTTTCTTCTACAAACCAAGCTTGTTCTTGCCTCAGGGCGTCAGCATACACTGTTCCCTCTGCCTCAAACATTCTTCCCCAGACCTTCCAATGAATGGTTCATTTTTCTGCAAGTCTCAAAGTAGCTGTCTAAAGTAGCTCCCCCACCCCCGCCCCATGCCTAATCTTTTCTTCATGGCCCCTATCACTGTCTGAAATTATTTTGTGTGCTTATTTATTGTCTGTCAGTAGAAAATAAGCTCCCACAGGGGTCTTTATCACTCTTGTTCACTACTGAATTCTCAGCACTAGAAGATTGATTGGCATTGTACATAGTAAACGGACAAATGCTTCCAGTTTGCTCTTATTCCTCCCAACACACTGGGAAGTATTATGATTATCTCCATTTTCAGCCTGAAAAACCTATTGCCGTTGAGTCGATTCCAACTCATAGTGGCCCTATAGGACAGAGTCAAAGTGCCCCATAGGGTTTCCAAGGAGCGGCTGGTGGAGTCGAACTGCCGATGTTTCTGTTAACAGCCAAATGCTTAACCACTGCGCCACCAAGGCTCCAAGAAATCTGGCAGGGAGAGGTTGAGTGACTTGCCCGAAGCCACACAACTGGCAAGTAGCAAAGCCAGGACTTGAATGCAGGTCTGTATGACTTCAGAGCCCATGATTTTAACTACTAGGCCATGTTCTGCTCAAACTACAGGAAGAAAAACAGGCAGCCAGGTATAAATTCATTTATTTACCAGTTTCTCTTCTCTGAGTTCATACATTTTTGCTTGCTGCCACGATCAGCAGAAGGTTGGAAGAATTTATTTGCTTTGGCTTTTTCCTGCTCTACTGTATTGCTCCTGGGGACAGATCTAAAGAAATATGGCAAAAATTTGGTTGTGATTTATTCAAGCTGGACTGTGAGTACTTATATGTTGCTATATTTTTTTTTTCCATAGTTTTGAAATGTTTCATGAAAAATTTAACACAAAAAGGCTATTAAAATAGCCAAAAAATATTACAGCCAAATCTTTCTAAACAAAAACTAGAAAGTAAATCCAAATGCGAGCCTAATTACATTAAAAGTATCTAAAAATAAGGCCTCTGAATTATATATTTCCATTAAAAGAGACAAAAGAAATGTATGGTCAGTGTTTAGTAATGGGTCTTTAATTTAAAGTCTCCTGATTAACGTATCTAAAGTACAATGGTCTCAGTTTTGTTTCTGTTGATGTTCTCTGTTGTTTTTAAGGCAGTTTCTCAATATGTGCATGACATTTGAGCTTCTAAAAGCAATCTATAGCAATCTAGTCTTTGCTGTAACAAGGATGAGGGTCACTTTTTGCCTGTTTAGCCCTGCATAGAAATTACTAGTCTTTTTCACAGTTTTATCCAAATTTTCACCAGCAAGAAGCCTTTGGAGTAGAATTAATTCACACTTTCAAAATATGCAATAACCATCGTTGTCTTTGGAGCAACGCATTTTCAGTTTCCTGAGTATATTATCTTCACTTTACATGCAAGTAACTTTTCTGTATGTTCACTAGTGTTGTTCATCATATTTCTTTCCCAACAATCAGTATCAGTTGGCAACATCCAAGATCTCTTGCTTTATGCTTCTTGAATAAAACTTGAGTGCTTTAGGGAAGACCTCACATAAAAGCATGCAGGATTAAAACTGTAGCCATGGAAATCTACATAAGATATAAATGGAACATTTTCTACAGCCTACCACAGTCATGTTCGTATTCACTAGGACCACACTTGGAGTGTGTTCTGGTTATCTATTACTGCATAACAAACGATCCCAAAACTCAGTGGCTTAAAACTCAATCATTGTATTATTCGGTATCTCACAATTGTTGAGTCAGGACTTCGGGCAGGGTAATTCATCTATGCCATATGGCATCAACCAGAGTCAGTTGGTAGTATTTTAGCTGGCCGCTGGGCTAGGCTGAAGGGTCCAAGGTGGCTTTACTCTTTTGCCTGTCACTTGATGGGAATGACTGGAAGGCTGGGCTCAGTTGGCCCCCTCTCCAGGTAGTCTCAGGGCCTCTCCATTTGCTGTCTCCATCAGAGTAGTTGGACTTCTTACATGGTAGCTCAGAGCTCCAGAGACAGGTTGTGGAAGCTGCCAATGTCTTAAATCCTGGCCCGAAAAGTGGTACAGTATCACTTCCATGGTAATCTATCAGTCAAAGCAGTCATAGAGGTCACCTACATTCAAGGGAGTGAGGTACACACCACCTTGCAATGGGAGAAATGTCAAAGAATTTGTGGCTTCTTTAGTCTACCACAGTGTTTTCTTTGCACTTCTGCCTTGGACTTTTTTAATCCCCAAAGCTATTGTCAGAGTAACTTAGACCTATTGCCACCATTGTCTAATGCTTACAAGGAACGCTCTTAAGGAAACATTCATTTTGGTAAGTATCTCTATGTATTCATTTAGCAACTACTTTGTAATATTTTAGGCTCTGAGGACACAAGAAGAAAACAAATCAGATAAAAAAAACCCTGCCCTCATGGAGCTTACATTCCAGTCAATCCATAGACAGAAATGTCATATGCTGAATTTGGTCAGCTGGGGCTCAAGATTCATTCCTACTTGATTCTAGTGCACATTCCTACACTGCAGAGTGAGAAGGTTAAAAATAGCATTTACCCATAAGGAGAAATGAAATTCTAATACATACTACAACATGGAAGAACCTTGAAAACATTATACTGAGTGGAGTAAGTCAATCACAAAAGGACAAATACTGGCTGATCTCACTCATATGAAATATTTATAATAGACAAATACATAGAGACCAAAATTTATTAGTGGTTACCAGAGGCAGAAGGAAAAGAGGAAGGGGGAGTCATCGTTTAGGAAGCACTGAGTTTCTGTTTACGGCAATGGAAAATTTTGGTAATGGTACACGACGTGATTAATGTAATTGATGTCACTAAATTGTACGTGTGAAAAACATTAAATTGGCAAATGTTGTGCTATATATATTTTTACAACAATTAAAAAAAAATTTCTCCAGCTCTCTTGCAGCTGTGATTCTAGATGAGAACTAAAAAAACCACTGCCATCGAGTCACTTGGCATTGTCAATTCAATGCACTTGGATAAGATTTGGAAGGTAGAAATGAGGAAGAGGCCATTTTCCTGCAGTTTGACTGTTTCTACTGGCCAATACAACCACCAAGATACAGGGTTTTTCTGCAACAGCATTTCAGTTTCTAGTCTCAAGTTTCATGTGTTTTGAAATGCAGTTGCAGTAACAGTGGCCGCAGAGACAGTAGTTACTCAATCCTAGCTTTCTGATCCTTGAATCTTAGTTGTAGAGGTGCATTCTTGAACTCAATAATTCCAGAGTTGGCCCCCTGATGCTTACTCCTCCAGCTTTTCCAATGATTCTGTAAGCACTTGATTTCCTGAAATCAATTGCTTTTTGCTTAAAACACCTAGAGTAATTTCTGTTTCCTGCACTGAAACATGACTGACAGGGTATGACATTAAAACTGAAATACTCAAGACTTATACAAAGAAAACTACAAAACACTACTGCAAGAAACCAAAAGAGACCTACATAAATGGAGAAACATACCATGCTCGTGAATAGGTAGAATCAACATTGTGAAAACGTCAGTTCTACCCAAAGCAACCGACAAATACGATGCATCCCCAATCCAAATACCAACAACATTCTTTACCAAGATGGAAAAACTAATCATTAACTATATATGGAAAGAAAAAGGGCCCAAATAAATAAAGTATTATTGAAGAAGAATAACAAAGTAGATCTCTCACTACCTGACCTCTGAACTTACTATACAGTTTTGGTAGTCAAAACAGCCAGGTACTGGTACAAGGACAGATACATTGACCAATGGAACAGAATCAAGAACCCAGATGTAAATCCATCTACCTATGGCCACCTGATATTTGACAAAGGCCCAAAGTCCATTAAATGTGGAAAAGACAGTCTTTTGACAAATGGTGCTTACAAAACTGGATGCCCATCCGTAAAAAAAATGAAACAGGACCCATACCTCACACCATACACAAAAACTAATTCAAAATGGACCAAAGACCTAAATATAAAATCAAAACCTATAAAGATAATGGAAGAAAAAATAAAGTCAACACTAAGGGCCCTAATACACAGCATAAATGGGATACAAACCGTAATTGAAATACACAAAGAGCAGAAGATAATCTAGATAAATGGAATCTTCTAAAAATTAAACACTTATGCCCATTGTCTTCCTTATCTAGTGCTGCTATAAGAGAAAATACCACAGGTGGATGGCTTTCACAAAGAGAAGTTTATTTGCTCACAGTAATGCAGGCTAGGAGTCCAAATTCGGGGTCAGCGCCAGGGGAAGGCTTCCCCTCTGTCAGGCTTCTCATCAATCTTCCCCAGAGTAGGAGCTTCTCTGAGCAGGGACCACGGGCTCAAAGTACACGCTCTATACCCAGCACTGACTTCATGGTGACTTGAGGTCCCCCTGTCTCTGTTTGCTTCTGTCTTTTGTATCTCAAGAGATTGCCTCAAGACACAATCCAATCTTGTAGATTGAATCCTGCCTCACTAACACAACTGCCTGTCATCCTCCCTCATTAATATCATAGAGGCAGGATTTACAACACATAGGAAAATTATACAATACCAGACTGAGTCCAGTACAACTAGATGATGCCTGGCTACCAACAGTGACTGCTCTGATAGGGATCACAATAGAAGGTCCCAGACAGAGCTGGAGAAAAATGTAGAACAAACTCTAACTCACAAAAAAGGACCAGACTTACTGGCCCGGCAGAGACTGGAGAAACCCCGAGAGTATGGCCTCTGGACACCCTTATTAGCTTAGTAATGAAGTCACTTCTAAGGTTCACCCTTTAGCCAAAGATTAGACAGGCCCATAAAACAAAACGAGACTAGAGGGACACACCAGCCCAGGGGCAAGGACTAGAAGGCAGGAGGGATGGAAAAGCTGGTAATAGAGAACCTGACGTCGAGAAGGAAGTGTGCTGACATGTCGTGGGGTAGTTAACCAATGTCATAAAACAATATGTGTACTAACTGTTTAATGGGAAGCTAGTTTGTTCTGTAAACATTCATCTAAAGTACAATAAAAAAAAAGATATGAAAAGCAAAATAAATAAAAAATGGACAAAGAAATCGAACCAACACTTCACTAAAGAAGACATTCAGGTGTCTAACAGACACAAAAGGAAATACTCCCATTCACTAGCCATTCAAAATGAAAAAAAAAAAAACCCATTGGCATTGAGTAGATTCCAACTCATAGTGACCCTGTAGGACAGAGTAGAACTGCCCCACAGAGTTTCTAAGGAGCGCCTGATGGATTCAAACTGCCGGCCTTTTGGTTAGCAGCTGTAGCTCTTAACAACTACTCCACCAGGGTTCCCCACTAGCCATTAGAGAAATACAAATCAAAACTACAGTGAGATGCCATCTCACCCAACATTACTGGCACAAATTAAAAAAAAAAAAAAAAAAAACAGAAAATAACAAATATTGGAGGGGTTGCAGGGAGATTGGAACTCTTATGCACTGCCAGTGGGGATGCAAAATGGTACAACCATTTTGGAAAACAAAATGGCCCTTTAAAAACCTAGAAATAGAATACAATAAGATCCAGCAATCCCACTCTTAGGGATATATCCTAGAGAAATAAGAGTTGTCAAAAGAATAGACATATGCACACCCATGTTCATCACATTATTATTCACAATAGCAAAAAGATGAAAAAAACTAAGTGCCCATCAACAGATGAATGGATAAAAAAACTATGATACATACACGTAATGGAATACTGTGCAATGATAAAGAACAATGATGAATCTTCGAAACGTCTCACAACATGGATGAATCTGGAGGGCATTATGCTGAGTAAAATAAGTCAATCACAGAAGGACAAATACTGTACGAGACCACTATTTTAAAAATACGTGAAAATGTTTCCACACAGAAAGAAATAACCTTTGATAGTCATGATGGAGGGGAGGGTGGGGAAGGAAAAACACTAACTAGATAGTAGATAGATAGGGGGTAACTCTGGTGAAAGGTAAGACAATACACAGCAGTGGGAAAGTCATCACAACCTGACCAGGGCAAAGTCACAGAAGCTTCACAGACACATCCAAACTCCCTGAGAGACTGAGCTACTGGGCTGAGGGCTAGGGACCATGGTCTTGAGGGACATCTAGCTTAATTGGCATAACATAGTCTGTAAAGAAAATGTTCTACATCTGACGGTGGTGAGTAGTGTGGGGGGTCTTAAAACCTGCGAACACCCGTCTGAGATACATCTACTGGTCCCATCCCGGCTGGAGCAAAGGAGAATGAAGAAAACCAAAGACACAGAGCAAAGATTAGTCCAAAGGACTAAAGGACCACAACAACGACAACCTTCACCAGACTGAGCCCAGAACAACTACATGGTGCTCAGTTACTACCACTGACAGCTCCGGCAGGGATCACTATAGAGGATCCCAGACAGAGCAGGAGAAAAATGTAGAACAAAATTCAAATTCACACGCACACACAGAAAGCAAGCTTGCTGGTCTGACAGAGACTGGAGGAACCCTGAGAGTATGGCCTCTGGACACCCTTTTAACTCAGTTCTAAAGTCACTCCTGAGGTTCACCTTTCAGTCAAAGATTAGACAGGTCAGTAGGGCCAACAATATCACATGTGAGGGACGTGCTTCATAGATCAATCATGTATATGAGACTAATGGGCACACCAGCCTGAAAGCAAAGACAAGGAGGCAGTAAGGGACAGAAAAACTGGACGGATGGAAACAGGGAACCCAGGGTGGAGAAGGGGAGAGTGCTGACGCATCACAGGGTTGGCAACCAATGTCATGAACAATTTGTTTAATGTTTACCTGTTTAATGAGAAATGAATTTGCTCTGTAAACTTTCACCTAAAAAACACACACAAAAAAGTTGAAATACTCGGTTCATATCGCCTTTGCCACCTAGGTAGACTCTTCCATAATTACCAAATGATAACATTAGAATCCCTCACGTGGAAATCTGAGCATCTGATATTCTTGCCTTTAACTCTTCCCAGACAGTGTGCAACAGCTTCACAGCTTTTTAGGTGCTGAATGGACACGACCAGCCCCTGACAGAGAGAAAACCAAGAGCAGAATACCAACTGTTGCAGCAGACAGCAAGTCCCAGGAACCACAGCAAGCTTGGAAAGCAGGAGCCCTAGTGTGGTAGCTGCTGTGATGGATCCCAGCACCCCACTTCAGCATTACATCCCCAAAGGGAGGACAGCCAGGTCCCAACTGCCCCCCACTGTCCTCCAATGTCCCTTTCAGCTATAAAGTGGGAATAGGAATACTTTTCCTTATTCAAGGAGCTTTGTAAACTATATGGTACTATACAAAAACAAACAACCATTGCCCTAGAGTCAATTCCAACTCATAGTGACCTTGTAGGACAGAAAAGAACAGCCTCATATGGTTTCCAAGTCTGTAATCTTTCTGGAAGCAGACTGACATATCTTTCTCCCTTGGAGCAGCTGGTGGGTTCAAACCACTGACCTATATATACAAACATAAGACACTACTTATTATCTAAAGGAGCCCTGGTGGTGCAGTGGTTAACCTTCAGCTTCTAACCCAAAGATCAGTGGTTAGAACCCACCAGCCATTCTACAGAAGGAAGGGGCAGTCTGTTTCTGTAAAGATTACAGTCTTGGAAACCCAAGGAGACAGTTATACCTGCCCTATAGGGTCACTATGAGTCAGAATCAATGACACACAACAACATGTTATACAGACCAGTGGTTCTCAAAATATAGTCCAGGGACCCCTGAATGAAGTTCTCCAAGATACTTTCAGGTAGTGAGTGAGATCAAAACTACTTTTTAAAGGATACTTACCCAACAGTTGGCAGTGAATCCATCCCAACTAATGGCGACCCCATGTGTGTCAGGGTAGAACTGTGCTCATAGGGTTTTCAATGACTGATTTTTCTGAAGTAGATCTACAGGCCTTTTTCCGAGGTGTCACAGTTAGCAGCCATGTCTGTTAAGTGTTTGTACCACCCAAGGATTACAATTGCCCACATGCAAGTTCAAGTTAAAGCTGAAGAAAATTAAAATGAATCCATGAGAGCCAAAATACGACCTTGAGTATATCCCACCTGAATTTAGAGACCATCTCAAGAATAGATTTGACCCATTGATCACTAATGACTGAAGACCAGGCCAGTTGTGGGGTGACATAAAGGACATAATGCGTGAAGAAAGCAAAAGATTATTAAAAAGACAGGAAAGAAAGTAAAGACCAAAACGGATGTCAAAAGAGACTCTGAAACTTGCTCTTGAATGTAGAGTAGCTAAAGCAAAAGGAAGAAATGATGAAGTAACAGAGCTGAACAGAAGATTTCAAAGGGTGGCTGGAGAAGACAAAGTAAAGTATTATAACGACATGTGCAAAGACCTGGAGTTAGAAAACCAAGAGGGAAGAATACGCTTGGCATTTCTCAAGCTGAAAAAAAAAGAAAAAATTCAAGCCTCTACTTGCAATATTGAAGGATTCTATGGGCAAAGAATTTGGAAGGAATACACAGTGTCGCAGTAGGAAAAAGAATTGGTCAACAGGAGAAAAATGTAGAACAAAATTCAAATTCACACACACGAAAAAGACCAGACTTTCTGGTTGGACCGAGACTGGAGAAATTCCTGAAACTAAGGCTACCAGATACCCTGCTAACTCAGAACTGAAGCAACTCCCAAAGTTCACCTTTCAATCAAAGATTACACAGACCTATAAAACAATAACCCACGTGAGGAGCATGCTTCTTAGTTCAATCAAGTATACGAGACCAAGTGGGCAACACCTGCCCAAAGGCAAAGACCAGAAAGCAGGAAGGGACAGGAAAACTGGACAAATAGACAAGGGGAACCCAGAGTGTAAAGGGTCACAAAACAATTTGTGTATAAATTTTTGAATGAGAAACTAATTTGTGCAGTAAACTTTCACCTAAAAGACACACACACACACGACTTACATGCTGAAATCAAAAAAAAAAAAGAATTGGTCGACCTTCAACCATTTCGGTAGGTAGTACATGATCAAGAACCAATGGTACTGAAGGAAGAAGTCAAAGCTGCACCGAAGGCATTGGTGAAAAACAAGGCTCCAGGAATTGATGGAATACCAGTTGAGGTGTTTCAACAAATGAATGCAATGCTGTAAGCACTCACTCGTCTATGCCAAGAAATTGGAAGACAGCTACCTGGCCAACCAACTGGAAAAGATCCATATATGTGCCCATTCTAAAGAAAGATGATCCAATGGAATGCAGAACTTATTGAACAATATCATTAATATCACGCAAAAGTAAAATTTTGCTGTAGATAGTTCAAAATCAGTTGCAGCAGTACATCAACAAGGAACTGCCAGAAATTTAAGCTGGATTCAGAAGAGAAGTAAGGGATATCGTTGCTGATGTCAGACGGATCTTAGCTGAAAATAGTGATACCAGAAGGGTGTTTACCTGTGTTTTACTGACTATGCAAAGGCATTTGTCTGTGTGGATCAAAACAAATCATGGATATAACTTTGTGAAGAATGGAAATTCCAGAACAATTAGTTGTGCCTATGAGGAACCTGTACATAGACAAAGAGGCAGTCGTTGGAACAGATCAAGGGGATACTACGTGGTTTAAAATCAGGAAAGGTGTGTGTCAGGATTGTATCTTTTCACCATACTTATTCAATCTGTATCCTGAGCAAATAATCAGAGAAGCTGGACTATATGCATCAGGATTGGAAGAAGACTCATTGATCACCAGCGATATGCAGATGACACAACCTTGCTTGCTGTAAGTGAAAAGGACTTGAAGCATATATTAAGTTCAAAGACTACAGCCCTCAGTATGGATTACACCTCAATATAAAGAAAACAAAAAGACTGGAGCACTTATATGCTGCTGGTGGGAATGTAAAATGGTACAACCACTTTGGAAATTGATTCGGCACTTCCTTAAAAGGCTAGAAATAGAACTACCATATGATCCAGCAATCCCACTCCTTGGAATATATCCTAGAGAAATAACAGCCCTCACACTGCTGTTCATCGCAGCAGTGTTCACAATAGCAAAAAGATGGAAAGAACCTAGGTGCCCATCAAGGGGTGAATGGGTAAACAAATTATGGTATATTCACACAATGGAATACTAAGAAATGATAAAGAACAATGATGAATCCATGAAACATTTCATAACATCGAGGAATCTGGAAGACATTATGCTGAGTGATATTAGTCAGTTGCAAAAGGACAAATATTATATGAGACCACTATTATAAGAACTCAAGAAACAGTTTAAACAGAGAAGAAAATATTCTTTGATTCTTATAAGAATGGGGAGGGAGGGAGGAAGGGAAAGGGGTATTCACTAATTAGATAGTAGACAAGAACTACTTTAGGTGGAGGGAAAGAAAGCACACAGTACAGGAGAGGTCAGCACAACTGGACTAAACAAAAAGCAAAGAAGTTTCCTGAATAAACTGAACAGTTCAAAGGCCAGCGTAGCAGGGGCAGGGGTTTGGGGACCACGGTTTCAGGGGACATCTAGGTCAATTGGCATAATACAACTTATTAAGAAAACACTTTGCATCCCACTTGAGAGAGTGGCGTTTGGGATCTTAAACGCTAGCAAATGGCCATCTAAGATGCATCAATTGGTCTCACCTACCTCGAGCAAAAGAGAATGAAGAACACCAAAGACACAAGGTAATTATGAGCACAAGAGACAGAAAAGGCCACATAAATCAGAGACTACATCAGCCTGAGACCAGAAGAACTAGATGGTACCCGGCTACAACTGATGACTGGCCTGACAGGGAACACAACAGAGAATCCCTGAAGGAGCAGGAGAACAGTGGGATGCAGACCTCAAATTCTCTTAAAAAGACCAGACTTAATGGTCTGATTGAGATTAGAAGGACCCCATAGGTCATGGTCCCCAGACCTTCTGTTAGCCCAAGGCTGGAACCATTCCCAAAGCCAGCTCTTCAGACAGGGATTGGACTGGACTATAAGAAAATGATACTGGTGAGGAGTGAGCTTCTTGGATCAAGTAGACACATGAGACTATGTGGGCAGATCCTGTCTGGAGGGGAGATGAGAGGGCAGAGGGGGACAGAAGCTGGCAAAATGGACAAGAAAATAGAGAGTGAAGGGAAAGAGTGTGCTGTCCCATTAGGGGGAGAGCAACTAGTAGTATATAGCAAGGTGTATATAAATTTTTGTATGAGAGACTGACTTGATTTGTAAAGTTTCACTTAAAGCACAATAAAATTTTTTAAAAAAGAAAAATCCTCACAACTGGATCAATAATCATCATGATAAATGGAAAAAAGATTGAAGTTGTCAAGGATTGCATTTTACTTGGATCTAAAACCAACGCCCGTGGAAGCAGCAGTCAAGAAACTAAAGGACGTAATGCACTGGGTAAATCTGCTGCAAAAGACTTCTTTAGTGTTAAAAAGCAAAATATCACTTTGACGACTAAAGTATGCTGACCCAAGCCGTGGTATTTTCAGTCTCCTCGTATGCATGCAAAAGCTGGGCAATGTATAAAGAAGATGGAAGAAGAATTGATGCATTTGAACTGTGGAGTTGGCAAAAAATATTGAATATACCACCAGCTGCCAGAAGAAAGAACAAATCTGTCTTGGAAGAAGTACAGCCGGAATGCTCCTTAGAAGCCAGGATGAGGGGACTTCATTTCACATGCTCTGGACATGTGATCAAGAGGAACCAATCCCTGGAGAAGGACATCATGCTTGGTAAAGTACAGGGTCAGTGAAAAAGAAGAAGACCCTGGACGAGATGGCTAGACATAGTGGCTACAACAATGGGCTCAAACATAGCAAAGATTGTGACGATGGCACAGGACCGGGCAGTGTTTTCTTCTGTTGTACATAGGGTTGCTATGAGTGGGAACTCAGTGCACCTAACAACAAACACCAAAAACTCGTTATTTGCCTTTTCACTCTCATTTTCTCTGGAGTATGTGGAGTTCTCCAGAGACTACGTAATGATGCTATTGCTCTGACAGCTAATGGAATTTGTGCTGGTGTATTCTTGCGTTTTACAAATTCCACAGTCTCAGTTTCTAAAAGAGCAAATATTAATAGCTATAACCCACATAAACAAAAGCTCTCTTGCAGCCTCAGTAATTTTTAAGAGTGTTCAGGGATCTTGAGACCAAAACATTTGAGAACTGCTGACCTAGGCCATTGTGTTTACCCACTCTCGTGCCACCCACAATCGTCCCCCCTTTGATCCATTTCTGGATGCCAGATTCCCAATTAGGGTCATAACCCTGCCATGTTCAATACTCTTCTACTAGGACGCCTTTCTATTTTGATTAACACACTTGAGATAGTATCTTCTCGCACAGATGGCCAGTAACAGCTGTCTTGGCACAGCCTTGGAATTTCGCTTCACTGTGAATTGCGCTCATGGACAAGGCTAGACCCACAGATCAGCCTTCACCTGTCTGGGTCTGGGACATCCCTTCTGGTTGGACTTATCTGGGCTACCTGTTTCGGCCCCCGCCCTCTTCCGATTTAGTGTTAGTTTGACCCATTTTGCCCCCAGATTCTCATTCTTGGTTCTCCTGCTGTGAGGGTCACTTGTCAGCTGCCAGGAACTGAATCGAGCCATCACCACCCCCATCCCTATTCAATTCCTGAGCTTGAAATGGGTCAAACTGAGCCTGCCTGGAGGTTTGCTGCCAACCAGATAATGGATTAATATTTACTTTTAGTTATGTATCTTTCACAAAGAATAGCATTATCTATGTATTTGTACTCTATAGTTAGATTTAAAATAAAAATATAAATGGTTAGCAAAGGATACTCCTTGCTGTAGGATTAGAAAAATCCAAAACCTGTTGCCATAGAATTGATTCCAGGGGATTATTAATTTCTGTGTTATAAGTATCTGTCCAGTTTGCTCCCCCACCACCGCCTTATAGTAAGAATGTATAGAGATTAAGAACAAAGGCTCTGGTGACAGATTGTGTTGGTCTGAATTCCAGATCTTCCACTGATTAGCTTCATGATTTGGGGAAGGTCAATTATCCTCTCGGTACCTCCATTTTCTCATCTGCAAAATGGAGATTTTTAAAAGCACTTGAGAGACACTGAGCTTCTACTAAGGGTGATGGAAAAATTAGGGCATGGTGACAGGTGATGGTTCAACAACGTGATGAACATAATTAATGCCACTGAGCTGTACATGTGAAGATTGTAGACACAGCAAATGTTTTGTTACCTATATATTTACCACATATATAAAAAGCACTTATAGGGTTGTTTAAGAACTGCATGAGTTAATCTATGCAAAGTGCATAGAACTATGCTGGATACATACAAATGCAAAACCCAACCAGAAGACTCACTGTTCTCAAGTAGATTCCAACTCATAGCAACCCTATAACACAGAGCAGAACTGCCCCAGGTTTCCAAGGACCAGCTGGTGGATTTGAACCACTGTGCCTCTAGGGCTCTATACATATGTAAGTAATTAAAAATCAGAAGAGAAAGGAGATATAGAAGCTACACTATGAAACTTCCATGAATTTAGAGATGTAGAAAAAAATTATAAATCCCAAAGTCGTGATCTTTTTCAGGTAACTTGAGAAGATGAGAAGACATTAACCCAAGGGCTTTAGAGACTGCAAAGCATTGGATTATCCTTTGGTTAGGAGGAAAACTGGTGGCGTAGTGGTTAAGTGCTACAGCTGTTAACCAAAACGTTGGCAGTTTGGATCCACCAGGCGCTCCCTGGAAACTCTATGGGGCAGTTCTTCTCTATCCTATAGGGTCGCTATGAGTCAGAAATGAATCAACGGCAACCAGGTTTGCTTTTTGGTTTTGGTTAGAAAGATAAGGAAAAAGGTCTGAATTTTTACCTATAAATTACCATAAAATTTAAGGTAAATATAAATGAATTCTAAATCATGTCATCATAAAAATAGAGGGCCTGCGTAAGTCTTGTAACTAAAAATACAAAGGACTTTTCTATAATATTGAAATGTTTGTTTTAATAATTTCAGGGAGTATTTACTTGTAACTCTGAAACAACCTTATAGAAAATTATGTCTTTAAGAGAATATTTGTTGTAGAAAATGGTGGTTATTCATTTAAAGCTATAAACTATGTTTGTTATAGAAGATTAATTTTACTCTCCAACTTTGTGATAAAAAAATTGATCATGACCTCCCTGATCTAATTAACTTGACCAGTATAAAAGTCTGGACAGATTCTTTTAAATTGGAGAATATATCTACATATGTTCCCTTGTATTAAAAAAGTTATTTTATAAGAAAAGTAATATAAGACTCTAGCATTAATTTTAAAAACCAATGCAGAGGAAACAATGCGAATTTTTCTACAATACAACCAGCTGGGATTCTTCAAAATATCAATGCCATGAAAAACAAAAAAATGTAGGGAATTGTTCTTGGTTAAGAGGGAATAAAGAGACACCACAACCCTCTGTGGTAAATGAACTTTAATTGAATCCTGATTTAAAATAAAAATCTATAAAATACCTTCTTATAAAAAAATTTTTTTTAATTCTTGTGTCAATTGAAGAAATTTGAACATTTGAAGATATTGTGAAATACTTACTAATTTTCTTAGGCGTAGTAATGGTATTACAGTTATGTAGGAGAGTGTTGTTGTTTTCAGGAGATACAGGCTCACTTATTTAAGGTGTAAAAGGCCATGATGTCTTGGGTGAACCTTGAACACATGCTGAGTGAAATAAGTCAGACACAAAAGGACAGATACTATATGATCTCACTTATGTGGATATCTACAATAGACAAATGCATAGAGACAAGTAGCTTAGTGGCTACCAGGGACTGGGAGCAGGAGGAAGGGAGGAACGGGGGTTATTGTTTAATGGGTACTGAGTTTCTGTTTTCAGAGATGAAACATTTTGTAAATAGATAGTGGTGATGGCTGCACAACGTTGTGAATGTAATTAATGTCACAGAATTGTACACTCAAAAATGGTTAAAATGGAAAATTTTATGTTACATCGATTTTTACCATGATTTAAAAAAATTTTTTTTTAAATGCCATACTCTCTACAGTTTTCAAATAGTTCACCAAATAATTTACAGAGGTAAAGTCAAAACCAAAAAACCAAACCTGTTACTGTCAAGCCAATTCCAACTCATAGTGATCCTATAGGACAGAGTAGAAACTGCCCCTCAGAGTTTCCAAGGAGCGCCTGGTGGATTTGAACTGCCGACCTTTTGGTTACCAGCTGTAGTGCTTAACCATTACACCACCAGGGTTTGCAGAGACAAAGCAAATGTAGCAAATGTTAGTAATTGTTGGATTTAGATAGAGAGTATATAGGTGATTGTTTTATCAGTCTTGCAACTTTCCTGCATATTTGAGAATACTCATATTTAGAAACTAGGAAAAAATTCATAATCTTGATATTCCATGACAGAGAGTTTGTAAAGGACTTTTGCTGTTCATGACCAACCACTCGGCATACCGCCCTCTTCTGGTAACATCGCCTATATTTTCCTTCCAGGGGATTACCCTCCCCCAGTGAATGCACACTTATTATGAATGTCATTCGCCATGCCCTCTACCTCCTTGGACAAGGAGATAGGTACATAATCTGAGTCAGGGCAATCAAACGCGCAGTTGCAAGAATTTTATTAAATGGATTAACCCGAGCCCTCTCTGATGATGCCTGGAGAGACTGCTCATCACTTACAGTTACCTAGATCCCTGGAACTACCCTGGATGATTTTTTGAGGCTTGATGTTCAGTTCCCTCTTCCATGAGCTATTCCATATCTTTCCAGTAAAATCTTTTTGACCTTGTTGTTAAGTTTGGCCAGAATTGTTCACTGATGCTTTCAAACACTGACCCATAGCTCATTCAACATTTTGTCTATAAATGACATCGCTAAATGGTATAGAGAAAATTCCTAGCATGACAGCGAATTGCTTTTATATGACAGCTTAATTTCTTCCCAGCAAGAGATAAATCACAATTGTGAAACGTACTATGAAGCATAAAGCCAGTGAAAAGCATTCAGAGGATGAAGAAATGAAAGGTGAGAGAGGCATTAAATTTACTTCCTTACTGTAAAACAGTACACAATACTGGGGAAGCCAGCACAACTTCACCAAGGCAAGGTCACAGAAGCTTCATAGATGCATCCAGACTCCCTGAGGGACCAAATTACTGGGCTGAGGGCTGGGGACCAGCATCTCAGGGAACATCTAGCTCAACTGCTATAACATAGTTTATAAAGAAAACGTTCTACTTCCTACTTTGGTGAGCAGTTTCTGGGATTTTAAAAGCTTGTGAGTGATCATCTAAGATACTCCACTGATCCCACCCTGTCTGGAGCAAGGAAGAATGAAGAAAACCAAAGAAACAAGGAAGATTAGTCCAAAGGACTAATGGACCACAACTACCACAGTCTCCGCCTGCCTGAATCTAGCACAACTAGATTGTGTCCAGCTGCCACCACCGATTACTCTGACAGGGATCACAATACAGAGTCCCTGACAGAGCTGGAGAAAAATGTAGAACAAAATTCTAACTCACACACACAAAAAAAGACCAGACTTACTGGCCCAACAGAGACTGGAGAAACCCCAAGAGTATGGCCCCTGGACACCCTTTTCACTCAGTACTGATGTCACTCCTGAGGTTCACCCTTCAACCAAAGATTAGATAGGCCCATATAACAAAATGAGACTAAAGGGGCACACCAACCCAGGGGCAAGGACAAGAAGGCAGGAGGGGACAGGAAAGCAGGTAATGGGGAACCCAAGGTTGAGAAGGGGAGAGAGTATTGACACATTATGGAGTTGGCAACTAATGTCACAAAACAATATGTGTATTAATTGTTTAATCAGAAACTAATTTGCTCTGTAGACCTTCATCTAAAGCACAATTAAAAATAAAATAAAATATATGATACCTTAAAAAAATTAAGTATCAAGGGAACTCAGCGAAAAATAATAATTTACTCCCTCCCTGGAATACAGGTCCACTTTCCTATGAAGGAGTCCCTAGGTAGCACAAACCATTAAGTATTGGGCTCCTAGCTGAAAGGTTGGTAGTTTGAATCCAACCAGAGGTGCCTTGGAAGAAAGATCCGATGATCTGCTACTGAAAGGTCACAGGCATGAAAACCCTATAGGGCACGGTCCCACTCTGCAACACATGGAGTCGCCATGAGTCAGAATCCACTTGATGGCAGGTGGTTTCCTACCAAAGTAGGGGATAAAAAAGAAAACCAAACCCATTGCCACAAGTCAGTTCAGACTCATAGTGACCCTATAGGACAGAGTAGAACTGCCCAGTAGGGTTTCCCAGGAGTGGCTAAAGGATGAGAGAGAGAGAGAAAAAAAACCACAAAGTAGAAAAAGTTTCTCCAACTTAGCTGAGGATGCAATCTTGAAATAATAAGGCTGTCATTCACCCAGCACCCATTATCTCAGCCACTGTGTTAGTCTTTCATATGTATCACCTCACTGAATTCTCCCAAGAGTACAATTATTGCCTATTATTTGCCTATATATACTCTGATTTCCCCCACTTTACAGAAAACTGGGGCTCAAGGTTGTTAAACCGCAGAGGGGGTAGGAACAGGATTCCAGCGCCGGGGCAGTAGTGCCAGGAGCATCAGTGAGGCCAGGTTCCTGGTCCACCCTCACACCAGCATCCCCTGAATTCTAAGTCCCTCAAGGCCTCCTCAAGTTCCTGGGCAGATTCAGAAAGAGGCCTGTTGATATTGATGGACATTTCACCAACTCTGGACCCAAGAGTTTCATTTGCAGGTGCCCCCACAGCACCCATATGCTGAGTCCTGAGCATCCCCTGAGTCACCTTGGCTGTCTGAAAGAATTAGGATTGGGTGAGCCCTAGCCACTCCTATGCTCCACCCTCTCAAGTTATGGCATTTGCTAAATCTCCCACCCCTCTTCACTGCCTTACCTGCCCCCCCATGCCCACCATGTTAGCTTCATCCCCAGGAACTGTATTTCTCTTGCTCCCAATCACTTTGACATAGTAAAGCCTAATGGTTAATGCCATAGTCATACAGTGGATATTTTGTAGTCATTAAAACAGAAAATTCTGAACAATATTAAACAATAAAGAATCTTACAATACCGTATAATATATTTTTTAAGTAGATTAGAAAGCCCCTGAGGGAACAGGAGAGCAACGGGATGCAGACTCCAAATTCTCATAAAAAGACCAGGCTTAATGGTCTGACTGAGACTGGAAAGAACCCCGTGGTCATGGCCCCTAGACCTTCTGTTGGCCCAGGACAGGAACCATTCCCAAAGCCAACTCTTCAGACAGGGATTGGACTGGACAATGGGATAGAAAAAGATGCTGGTGAAGAATGAGCTTCTTGGATCAAGTAGACACTTGAGACTATGTTGGCATCTCATACCTGGAGGGGAGATGAGAGGCCAGAGGGGCTTAGAAGCTGGCGGAATGGACACAAAAAGAGTGGAGGGAAGAAGTGGGCTGTCTCATTAGGGGGAGAGCAATTAGGAGTATATAGCAAGGTGCATAATAATTTTTGTACGAGAGACTGACTTGATTTGTAAACTTTCACTTAAAGCACAATAAAAAAAAGTAGGTTAGAAAGTAATGTCGGTATTTCATATTTTTACAAAGTAAACATACACATAGGAAGAAGCCTGGAAGGATTTAATCGGTTATGAATGCTTTTGGCCATAAGGTTCAGATAAACTGATTTTAGGTGTCTTAAACAGGGGACTCCCTGAGTGGTGAAAATAGTTAACACATTCAGCTGCTAACTAAAAGGTTGAAGGTTCAATTCCACCCAGAAGTGCCTTGGAAGAAAGGCCCAGTGATCTAGAAAAAAAAAAAAATATATGATCTACGTCTGAAAAATCAGTCATTGAAAACCCTAAGGAGCACAGTTCTATTCTGACACACACAGGGTCACCATGAGAGTCAACTCGATGACACCTGGTTAACTGATTGTCTTGGTTATCTAGTGCTGCTATAACAGAAACATCACAAGTAGGTGGCTTTAACAAACAGAAATGTGTTTTCTCACAGTTTAGAAGGCTTAAAGTCCAAATTCAGGGCACCAGCTCTAGAGAAAGGCTATCTCTCTCTGTCAGCTTTGGGGGAAAAGCCTTGTTTCTTTTGAGAAACTGTTTTAATTCTCCTAGAATCCAGATTTCTGGGGTCCATGGAGTTGGGGTGACCAACCAGGCCATTTGTCCTTAGGTGTCCTTTTAAACCTCGAGCCTTTAAGAAAATGGTTTCTAAAAAGTCACCTTTGAGTCAAACAATGGTCTACATAAACTAGTAAGACCATTTTCCCTTGAGCATGGTGCTGTTTTGAAGAATTCAGTCAGTTTCTGCAAACAGAGTTTCCAAAGGTGAGACTGGGAGCCTCCAAAAGTCAGACGAATGCAATTCTTGAAATTCTTCCTGACGAAATTATTTATTAGTTCTGTCCTGGCCCTTTTTCCATGGAAATGCCAATAAGATGTGGTATAAGAATTTTGGAAGTTCTTCTCATCTTCGGAACATTTTTGACTCAATGTTACCCTGACTTGCAAATCCCATATTAAATAAACTTCAATCAATTTCTATTATTGGCTTACTACGATTTTTATTTGAACACATTTCAGCCTCTCTTCTTGGCTCCTTGGTGGTCTTCATGTGGAATGGCATCTACCTTCCCCCATCTCTGCTTGCTTGCTTAATCTGCTCTCTTATATCTCAAAAGAGGCTGATTTAAGGCACATCCTACACTAATATTGCCTCATTAACATAACAAAGAAAATCCATTCACAAAGGAGATCACAACCACTATTGTTGGTAGGCGCTGTGGAGTCAGTTCCGAATCAGAGTGACCCTACATACAACAGAACGAAACACTGACCGGTCCTGCATCATCCTCACAATCATTGCTATGCTTGAGCCCATTGTTGCAGCCACTGTGTCAGTCCATCTTGTTGAGGGTCTTCCTCTTTTTCGGTGACCCTCTACTTTACCAAGCATGATGTCCTTCTCCAGGGACTTGTCCCTCTTAACAACATGTCCAAAGTATGTGAGCCCTGGTGGCACAGTGGGTAAGAGCTAGACTCCTGACCAAAAAGTCAACCAGTTCAAACCTACCAGCCCCTCCTTGGAAACCCTATGGGACAGTTCTACTCTGTCCAATAGGGTTGCTATGAGTCAGAATCGACTAGACAGCAATGGGTTTAGTTCAATTCTTTTTAGTTCTTCCTTATTCATTGTCCAGCTTTCACATGCATATGAGGTGATTGAAAATATCATAGCTTGGGTCAAGTGCACCTTAGTCCTCAAAGTGACATCTTTGCTTTTTAACACTTTAAAGAGGTCTTTTGCAGGAGATTTGCCCAACTCAATACATCTTTTGATTTCTTGACTACTGCTTTCATGGGTGTTGATTGTGGATCCAAGTAAAATGAAGTCCTTGATTTACAACACATATTTTTGGGAGACACATTCCAATCCATAACACTGGTTAATGGTTAAAGCAAGGGCTTTGGAGCCAGACAGACCTAGACTGCAGTTTGTGCTTCACCACTGCCTACCTGTGTATAAGTTTCTTCATCTTCAGCTCCCCAGCCAAAAAGTAATTATAATAACCCTACCTTTCCAGAAGGGTTCTTATAAGGGTAAAACGTACTAACCTACAGAAAGCAGCAAGCACAATGCCTAGCATGCTGTAAGTGTTTAGTAAACAGTAGTTGTTATTCTCATTATTTATGTTGTTATCCCCACTCTATAGTCTACCCAGCCTAAATCTCAAACCCTGTTCTTCATGTTTGGGGCAGAGATTGCCTGACTTCTCTTGTCAATTATTTTCTCTCTGGAAGTGAATCCCAGCCCTGGGAGGACTCCCAACTCACTAGTGGGTCTTCTTTCAATGTGATCGATCTTCCAGAGCCAAGAATTTGGCCCACCAGACTTTTCCATTTATTAAACTTATTTTCAGGTGGGTTTTTAACTGCTGTGCCCACCAATTAATTTTCTATTAAAACTTGAGCATACGTGATATACCCCTGGGAGAACCAATAAAATATTGAGGGATAGATGGGCGGTGAGGTGGGGTTTGCTGGAGGCTGAGCTTTCAAGTTGCTGGGCCTGACCCAACATTCACTAGCTGTGAGACATGGGCACACTACTTCCCATCTCTGAACCTCAGTTTCCTCAGCTATAAAATGGGGAGTCTTGTTCCTAACTTGCAGGGATGTGGTGAGGCTTTCATGAGATAATGGCTGGAAAGCCCATGTCCCTGGCATAGAGTAGACACTGATTATGTCAGTTCTCTTCCTCTGGGAGCCCATCACTGTCTTGAAATGTTGCCACCAGCATCTTAAAAGGGAGGACCCCACCCTAAGGAAATAACAAATCTCCCCCTTCTACCTCCTCCCTAGTCACTCCCTGCTTTTCTCCTCTGAACCTTTGTTCTGAATTGTAGGTTGGGGGATGGGGAGACACAGGCAGAGAGGCTGTTCCCAGGGACTCAGCCCAGCCTAAAGTGGCCCTGCTCGGATGCCATTTGGTCAGGAGCCAGCCTCACTGTTTAGAAAAATACATCCATTCTGGGCACCACTGCCTTTAGGAAAGTTCTGAGAGGCTTAAAGATGATGAAAGAGTTAGAAAATAGTGCCTGTGAGGAAAGATTACAAGAACCCAAACTGCTTAGGTTAAGGAAGCGAAGATTAGAAGGGAAGAGAGGCTGCTGAAAACAGCTTTCAATGAGGCAGAGCCAAATAAGACTGGTAAACATATGTTGGAGATTGGGAGGGGTGAGAGGCAGGGCATTGAAAGGGTCTTGACAGGCTCACTGAGGCTGGGACAGGTCTGGACTTTATGGTCCCTGAATTAGAGGGCTCTCTTTAAAACTATGCAAAGTCATTTGACTGTGTGGATCATGACAAATTATGGATAACATTGCAAAGAATGGGAATTTCAGAATACTTAATTGTGCTCATGCAAATCCTGTGCATAGACCAGGAAGCAGTCATTGGAACAGAACAAGGGGATACTGTTTGGTTTAAAACCATAAAAAGGTGTGCATTAGAGTTGTATACTTTCACTATACTTATTGAATCTATATTCTGGGCAAATGATCAGAGAAGCTGGACTGTTTGAAGAAGCACATAGCATTAGGACTGGAGGAAGACTTATTAACAACCTGTGATATGCAGATGACACAACCTTGCTTGCTGAAAGTGAAGAAGGCTTCAAGCACTTACTGATGAAGATCAAAGATCACAGCCTTCAGTATGAATTACACATCAACATAAAGAAAACAAAAATCATCACAACTGAACCAATAAGCAACATTATGATAAACAGAGAAAATGTTGAAGTTGTCAAGGATTTCATTTTGCTTGGATCCACGGTCAACACCCATGGAAGCAGAGGTAAAGAATCAAAAGACACATTGCATTGGGCAGATCTACCGCAAAAGATCTCTTTAAAGTGTTAAAAGGCAAAGATGTCACTTTGAGGACTAAGGAATGCCTGACTCAATCCATGATGTTTTCAATCACCTCATACGCTTTCGAAAGAGGGACAATGAATAAAGAAGATGGAAGAAGAATTGATGCCTTTGAATTATGGTGTTGGAGAGGAGTTTTGAATATACCATGGACTGCCAGAAGAACAAACAAATATGTCTTGAAAGCACAGCTAGAATACTCCTTAGAAGCCAGGATAGTGAGACTACGTCTTGCTTACTTTGGACATGTTGTCACAAGAAACTGGTCCCTGGGGAAGGACACTGCCTTAGTTATCTAGTATTGCTGTAACAGAAATACAAGTGGATGGCTTTAACAAAGAGAAATTTATTTTCTCACAATCTTCTAGGCTACAAATCCAAATTTAGAGCATCAGCTCCAGGGGAAGTCTTTATCTGTGGGTCTGGAGGAAGGTCCTTGTCATCAATCTTCCCTTGGACTAGGAGCTTCTCTGCATAGAAACCCTAGGTCCAAAGGACACATTCTGCTCCTGGTGCTGCTTTCTTGGTGGTATGAGGTACCCTGTCTCTCTGCTTACATCTCCCTTTTATGTCTTAAAAGAGATTGGTTCAAAACACAATCCAATCTTATAGACTGAGTGCTGTCTCATTAACATAACTGCTGGAAATCCCACCTCATTAAAAGCATAAAGATAGGATTTACAACACATAGGAAAATCACATCAGATGATAAAATGGTGGACAATCATACAATACTGGGAATCATGGCCTAGCCAAATTGATACATATATTTTTTGGGGACACAGTTCAATCCATGACAGACATCATGCTTGGTAAAATAGAGGGTCAATGAAAAAGTGAAAGACCCTCAGGGAGATGGACTGACACAGTGGCTCCAACAATGGGCTCAATGGTAGTGATGATTGTGAGGATGGTGCAGGACCAGGCAGTGTTTCATTTCATTGTTCATGGAATTGCTATGAATCAGAACCAAGTCGATAGCACTTAAGAACAACAATAACAACTTTAAGAAAATGGTCTTTGGGTGGTACAAACCATTTGTGCTCAACTACTAACCTAAAGGTTGGCCATTCAAACCTACCCAGTGGTGCTGCTGAAGAAAGACTGGTAATCTGCTTCCATAAAGATTACAGCCAAGAAAACCCTATAGAGCAATTCTCATCTTAATACAATGGGGTCACCATGAGTTGAATGGGTTTAGGTTTTGTTTTTTGTTTTTTTCTTAAAAAAAAAAAGAATGTGTAAGGTGATAGAATGATTTGGGAAAAGGATAGCAAGAATGGTTGCACAACTTGAAGAAAGTAATCAGTGTTACTGCATTTTACATGTAGAAATTGTTGAGATGGCATGTGTCAAATTTTCATCACAATAAAGCTTTTTAAAAATACAAAATTATAAACACAAAACTGGTGGGCTCCTTCCTGGGCCTTGGAAGGGTTTCCTGCAGGCCCAGGGCTCTGAAACTTAAGCTCTGTTGGCTTCACAGTAAATCTGCCACCACTCAAGGGTGTGACTAGTAAGAAGATACCATAGGCTTAGGAATTGGTCCCAGAGCTTATTGTCCTGTAAACCCTGCCTGGAAATTCCCTATCTCCCTTCTTCCCCCAGCTAATGCCTTCTTAGCCTGCAAAATGTAATGCAAGCTTGCCCTGCACTCAAAAGTCTTGGCAGATGCATTCCTTCTCCACCTAACATGGATTGAATTGTGTCCCCCCAAAATATGTGTCAACTTGGTTAAGCTGTGATTCCCAGTATTGTGTGGTTGTCCTCCATTTTGTGATTGTAATTTTATGTTAAAGAGGATTAGGGCGGGATTGACACTTACCCAGGTCACATTCCTGATCCAATGTAAAGGGAGTTTCCCTAGGGAGTGGCATGGACCAACTTTTATCTCTCAAGAGATAAAAAGAAAAGGGAAGTGAGCAAAGAGGGGGGGACCTCATACCACCAAGAAAGCAGTACCAGGAGCACAGCTCATCCTGTGGACCCAGGGACCCTGCTCAGAGAAACTATTCTGGGGAAGATTGATGAGAAGGTCAACAGAGAGAGAAAGCCTTCCCCTGGAGCTGACGCCCTGAATTTGGACTTTTAGCCTACTTTACTGTGAGGAAATAAATTTCTCTTTGTTAAAGCCATTAACTTGTGGTATTTCTGTTACAGCAGCACTAGATGACTAAGGCAGAACTTGGTACCAAGAGTGGGGTGCTGCTCTAACAGATACCTAAAATGTGGAAGCAGTTTTGAAACTGTGAATGGATAGAGGAGCGGCAGTGACAGGGGACTAGCAGCAGCAGAGAACCTGTGGTGGTAGAGGAGGGGCAGTAGCAGAGAATCAGCAGCAGCAGAACCAGAAGACCTGTGCCAGAGAGTGCTGGAGCCGACCCACGGGGCAAGAGAGCTGAATGCCTATAAATTACCATAAAATTTAAGGTAAATATAAATGAACTCTAAATCATGTCATCATAAAAATAGAGGGCCTGCTTCCTGGCAGAGTGGGGTGCCTCCAGGCACTTTTCGGTGGAGCTACAGAGCTTTAGAAGACTTGCCATAGCAGGGCAGATGCCGTGTGAGCCCTGAGAGCCGAGAGGCCACAGGAAGCAGAAGCTAAAGAGACAAGGAACACAAGAAGGCAAGCTGCCTCAGTCTCAAAAGGTATGGCCATGACCTCTGGGGTTTCAAAGGGTGGAGCCATGGCCTCTGGCATTTCTAAGGGTCGAGTCCCTACTCAGATGGACTAGGAGAATGGTGGCTAAAGCTGAAGGAGCAGAGTTGCTGTCCCAGTGGGCCCAGAAGGCAGAGTTGAAACCCAGAGCCAAGGGGCCTCTACTCAGAATCTGGAGATTGTGGCCAATACCTAGAGTCTGAAGGGCAGGGCCATTGTGTAAATTGTCCCAGAGAATGGAAGATTATTTTCAAAGCCTTAAGGGCTAATGTGTTTTGCTGACTTGCTTTGTGCCTGTTATCCCTTCTTTTCCTCCAGTTTCTCCCATTTGTAATGGAAACGTCTAGCTTGTGCCTGTTCTGCCATTGTACTTTGGAAGCAGATAACTTGTATTCTAGATTTCACAGATGAAGAGGACTTTTTGGATTTTGAACTTGAAGTTAAGACGTTTGCTATGATATGATGGGATGAATATGTTTTGCATGTTGCAAGGATGTGATTTTGGGGGGCCAAAGGGTGGAATGTCATGGATTAAATTGTGTCCCCCCAAAATGTGTATCAACTTGGCTGGGCCATGATTCCCAGTATTGTGTGGTTGTCATCCATTTTGTAATTTTAAATTAAAGAGGATTAGGGTGGGATTGTAACACCCTTAGCCAGGTCACATCCCTGACCCAATGTAGAAAAGTTCACTGGGGTGTGGCCTGCATCACCTTTTATCTCCCAAGAGATGAAAAGGAAAGGGAAGCGAGCAGAGAGGGGGACCTCATACCACCAAGAAAGCAATTGTTTGGTACTTTAACTATGTGCACACTGCCACTGTATACTGTGGCATATTTCTACTACTCTACTTCTGTATCGATTGTCTAATGCTGTGTAAAAAGTTTCTCCAAAATGCAGTGACTTAAAACAACACACATTTGTTATCTCACTGTTTTTGTGGATCAAGTATCCAGGCATGGGATTTTGTTAGCTTAAGACTTGGTTGGGAAAGATCCATTCCCTAGCTCACATGATTTGTTGGCAGGATTCAGGTTCCTTGCAGGGTGTTGGGCTGAGGCCTCAGTTCCTCAAAAGCTGCTGGCTTAGAGGCCTCCCTTGGTTCCTTTCCATGGAGGCCTCTGCATAGAGCCAGCACAGCAGCTGGCTTCAACAGAGTGGCAAGAGCGAGTGCCAGCAAGAGCGAGTGCTAGCAAGATGGAAGTCACTGTCCCTTATAACCTAATCATGGAAGTGACATCCCATCACTTTTGTCATATCCCATTTGTTAGAAAAGAGTCACTAGGTCCAGCCCGTACTCAAGGGGAAAGGATTATACAAGGCCAGGAATACCAGGAGGCAGGGATCATTGGGAACCTTGTTGGAAGCTGCCGATCACAACTATCATTCTTTCTCCCTTTCTTGTACTTGTTAAATGAATGGATGATGACTAAATGAATGACTGGTTTCCCAGGGTAGCATAAATGGAACCAAAGGCAAGCATATCAATTTATTCAAGAGAGAGATTTATTACCTTTTGACCCAGCTATTTCATTTCTAGAAAATTAAGAAAATAAACACGAATGGAGTTATAAGGTGCTCAGTTTAATTACAAGGATGTTTATTATAGACTTGTTTATAATAGCATACTTCCATGTCAAAAACTAAAACAAAACAAAATGAAAAAATAATTAACCTGTAAACTCTGTCTCTGGGTGGTGCAAATGGTTTGCATTTAACTACTAACCTAAATGTTGGCGGTTCAAACCTACCCAGTGCACTGCAGAAGAAAGACCTGAAAATCTGCTTTCATAAAGATAAAAGCCAAGAAAATCCTATGGAACAATTCTACTCTCTAACACATGGGGTTGCCATGAGTTGGAATCAGCTTGACACCAATGGGTTTGGTTGTTGTTTTATTAAACCTTTATCATTGACTGTCCAATAACAAAGGATTGATTAAATGCATTATGATATAGTCATAAATGGGATATTTTGTAGTCATTAAAATGGAAAATTCTGAACAATATTAAATGACAGAGGAAGAATCTTGTCATACTATACAGTATTTTAAAGCAGGTTAGAAATCAAAGTCTGTATTTCGTATTTTTACAAAGTAAATATACACATAGAAAAAAGCCTGAAAGGATTTCATCAGTTATGAATGCTTTTGGCCACAAGGTTCAGATAAACTGATTTTAAGTGGCTTAAACAAACAAAGGAGTTCCTGGGTGATACAAACAGTTAATACATTCAGCTGTTAACTGAAAGGCTGGAGGTTTGCCATCACCTAGAGGTACCTCAGAAGAAAGACCTAGTGATCTTCCTCTAAAAATCAGCCATTGAAAACCCTATGGAGCATAGTTTTACTCTGACACACATGGGGTCACCATGAGCTGGCATCGATGCACTAGTGACTGGTACTAGTAAACAAACAGGTGTTTTTGTGTGTGTGTTTTTTCTTTAATACAAGACATCAAGATATGCAGCTGCTGGCTTTGGTTCTCTCTGGTTCAGTATCTTCACAATTTTTTTTGGCCTTTCCTTCATTCTTGGCACACTATGGTCATAAGATGGCTGCCCTAGCTCCAGGCATCTCACACAATTCAAAGCAGGAAGAATAGGTAAGGGGGAATTTCCAGCCATTACTGACTCTCTTTACCAGGAAAGTAAATACTTACTCAGAAGTCCCTTACCAAACTTCCTCTAATTCTTTCTTTGGCTAATTCTCATGAACACAGTCACATGGAAACTCCTAGCTACAAGGAAGGCCAAGGACACTAGAAACAAAACTTCCATGATTGGCTTAGAACAATCATGATTTATGCCCTGGGCCTGGGTGCACTGCCAGCCAGCCAAACTTCAAGATCTGTTAGCAAAGAAAAAAGGGGGGAAGGGACATTTGGCAGGTAACTAGCTGCTGCCCCTTTCAGACAGAACATGGTGCTCCTCATTTGGTCACAATCACCTACTCCTAGTTTTACACCCAATTCCTTTACTCAGTTAATCAACTGTCTTACCCCTGAAAGTATCTGAGGTTGCAGGCCATGGATATAAGGATCAGGATTAAGAAGTGTAAAAAGATTACCAGTTGTCCATCAGTATTTCCTTCTTTCTTCTAAGTCTCCCACCCCAATATATACCAGATTATATGGCTGCCAGCTCAAGACTGTATTTCCCAGCCTCCCTTGCTGCTAGCTAGGTGTGACCGTGTAACTAAGTTCTCACAATTGGAAAATGAATAGAATTGATATGAGCACCACTTTTCCTACATGATTTCTTAAAAGGAAATTGCTAGCCACAGTTGCATCACTAGGTGTCTTAGGCTGGTTTCTCTAGAGAAGTAAAACCAGTAAAGAATATAAATATGTATATACCCATTGCCGTCGAGTGGATTCCGACTCATAGTGACCCTATAGGACAGAGTAGAACTGCCCCATAGAGTTTCCAAGGAGCACCTGCGGATTTGAACTGCCGATCTTTAGGTTAACAGCCAGAGCACTTAACCACTATACCACCAGAGTTTCCAAATGTATATATAGAGAGATTTATATCAAGGAAATGGCTCACATGGTTGTAGAGGCTGGAACATCCCAAGTCTGTGAGTCTGGAGAGAGGCTTTTCCTGATTCACATAGCTGTAGAGGCTGGCGAATCCAGGATTGGCAGGTCAGAGAGCAGGGCTCTTGCTCACAGGTTGCAAAGATTGATGAATCCCAAGATCAGCAGGCAAGGCTTCAGGTAAGCTGCGAGCTCAAGTCCCAAGAACTGGAGGTCAGATGAACAGGAGCCACTTGCAGGATCCAGAGTGAGCAAAAGCCCATGAGCCTTGCCAGAATGTCTACTTATATTCGATGCAGGCCACATGTCCAAGGAAACTCCCTTTCAACTGATTGGCTACTCACAGCAATCCCATTGTGGAGGTGATCACATTGTATCAAATCTTATCATGGAAGTGATCACAAAATCATACGACTGCCAAACTATACCATAACTGCCAAACCACTGAGAATCATGACCTAGGCAAGTTGACACACATCCTGAACCATCACACTAGGGTTGGTGTCACCCAGTGCAGTAACTCATGGTGTTACTCCCTCCCCTCATATGGACCTCCTCCTATACCAGACCATACAAAATTCTTAGTAATGTTTTTTGTACCAATGTTACTCTTAAATTGTAATTCCCGTATATCACCCTTTCTTTTCCTTTAATTACTACATTCTCAAAAAAAAATTATTGATATAGGCTCACAAATACTAATTACCACAATATTGTAGCTAAAACACCAAGAAATCTGACAAAATCAGTGACTAAAAACCCCGGCTGCAATGAAAACAACAGCGTGTACTTGTAGCCCACGCGGACAAAACCATGTGACTCGAACCATCATTGTAATTGGGTAATAGTGGCAGCTCTGACGGCGTTGTTGTTGCTGTTAGGTGCCGTCGAGAGGGTTCAAAAATAAATTAGCAAAGAGTTTTAGCCTGTAGATATATTGATACATGTAAGCTGGGCATAAGAAAAATATTTTTGTTGTTATAACTAACTACAATGATATTTTTATTAAAAAAATAATAAATTTCTACTGAAATACTGTACAACAATTTTATAGAAAGTCATTTTGGTGTCACTTCTCTGACAGTGTCTTTCAGTGCGGTCTGCACCCCTTGCTTCCTTCTAGTGACTTTACTGGTTAGCCATCTACTTCCTCTTTTTCACCTTTCCCATGGGTTGGGATGTAGACGTGGTGGTGGAGAGCTTACTTCAACAGTGTTCTAGGAGATGACAAAGCAATAAGTTAGAAGGAAACTGTGTCCTTCAATGGCTACTTGGAGCAGAGCCACTTACCTACCCCTGTACTTACTCTGAACCACCCATCTACTTCTGAATTGCTAAACAAGATATAAACAAATGTGTATCCTGTATTTCTGAGTCACCTTATTAAAGCAGCTTATTCTGTTCCCTAACTAATATAGAAACTAACTGGTTGTCGTGAATAGTTAAAAAGGCGATTTAGAGCTAAGATGAGAAAAAAAGAGGAGTCAAATGAATGTTTTTATAAAGAGGCCTTGGAAGACACAAAGGCCCTCATTACTGAAGGAGACAACTGAACTATTAACAGGCGAGACTTTAATGGAGCTTAAACAGACGTCCTGCTGGGCTGGGCCTCAGTCTGGAATGGAGTTCATATAGTTGAGGCTGAAGCTAAATACAAAGACCAGGGTGAAGTTGATCCAGTGCGGCCTATTCATGGCTTGAAGGCCCAAGGTTCAAGAAGGTTCTGTGCAGCTATGAATGAGAAGAGATGAACATCAGTCAGGGTCTTTAGGTCGCAAGCAACAGAAAGCAACTCTGATTCTCTCAAACAAAACAAAACAAAACAAAACCAAAAAGGAATTTAATTAAAATGGCACTGGAGAGATCAAAGAATCTAAGGAAGACTTCAAAAGGACAAGATCCAGGGAAGCTCTGAGAAACCAACTAGCAGGAACTTCTAGTTTCCCTAGGACACTGATTCTCCAAATTTAGCTTGCATTAGAATTACTTGGAGGGCTTGTTAAAACACATATTGTTTGTGTGACCCAAAGAGTTCCCGATTCACTAAGTCTGGGGCCAGGGAATTTGTATTTCTAGAAAGTTCCCAGGTGATACTGATGCTGTGGTCCAGCATCACTACTCTAAGGTAAACACATCAAATCACTTCTCTCCAACCACTTTCCATCCCCATGTGTTCACACTAGAAGTTTCAAAGTCCTGGGACAGAAAGTCTAGTTCACCCAGACTGAGTCATTCCTGTGGTCAGAGGGGTGGAGTTCTGTGCTTGGCAGCCTTGTGAGTATCACACGGAAGGGGAAGTTTCTCAAAGGAAGGAATTTTGTTAGACATGTGAACATAGATAATGTCCTCAAAGTGGTAGCTGGCCAAGCTGAATGCACAACTGTTTTAGATTCCAGGACCTCTTTCCATTCCATATAAAGTTGAGGACTGGTTTTTCTATTTCTGTAAACAAGGCTGTGGGAATTTTGATTGGGATTGTGTTGAATCTATAGATGGCTTTGAGTAGTACTGACATATTAACAATATTAAGTCTTCTAATCCATGAAAAATATTAAGTTTTCTAATTTAACTTTTCTTTAATCTCTTTCAGCAGTATTTTATAGTTTTCATTGTGTAAGTTCTTCACATTCCCGTTGTTGAGTCGATTCCTACTCAATAGCAACCTTATGTACAACAGAACGAAACACTGCTCAGTCCTGCACCATCCTCACAATCGTTGCTATGTTTGAGCCCGTTGTTGCAGTCACTTTAAAGTCTATCTCATGGAGGGTCTTCTTTTTTGCTGACCCTCTATTTTACCAGTCATGATTTCCTTCTCCAGGGACAGATCCCTCCTGATAACATGTCCAAAGTATGTGAGACAAAGTTTGGACATCCTAGCCTCTGATGAGCATTCTGGTTGCACTTCTTCCAAGACAGATTTGTTCACTCTTCTGGCAGTACGTGGTATATTTGGTATTATTCACCAACACCATGGTTCAAAGGCATCAATTCTTTGATCTTCCTTATTCATTGCCCAGCTTTCACATGCATATGTGGGGGCTGAAAACACCTTGGCTTGGGTCAGGTGCACCTTAGTTCTTAAAGTGACACCTCCCTGCTTTTTAACACTTTAAAGAGATCTTTTGCAGCAGATTTGCCCAATGCAATATGTCATTTGTTTTTTGGGGGTTTAATATGTCGTTTGATTTCTTGACTGCTGCTTCCTTTGGCGGTGATAGTGGATCCAAGTAAAACGAAATCCTTGACAACTTCAATATTTTCTCCATTTATCCTGATGTTGCTTACTGGTCCAGTTGTGAGGATTTTTATTTCCTTTATGTTGAAGTGCAATTCATACTGAAGGCTATGGTCTTTGATCTTCATCACTAAGTGCTTTAAGTCCTCTTCACTTCCAGCAAGCAAGGTTGTGACATCTGCATATCGCAGGTTGTTAGTGAGTCTTCCACCAATCCTGATGCTGCGTTCTTCTTCATATAGTCCAGCTTCTTGAATTATTTGCTCAGCATACAGATTGAATAAGTATGGTGAAAGGATACAACCCTGACACCCACATTTCATGACTTCAAACTATGCAATATCCTCTCATTCTGTTCCAACAACTGCTTCTTGGTCTGTGTACAGGTTCTTCATGAGCACGATCAAGTGTTCTGAAATCCTCATTCTTGCAATGTTATCCATAATTTATTATGATCCATGCAGTTAAATGCCTTTGCATAGTCAATAAAACACAGGTAAACATCTTTCTGGTATTCTCTATTTTCAGCCAAGATCCATCTGACATGAGCAATGATATCCCTTGTTCCATGTACTCTTCTGAATCCAGCATGAATTTCTGGCAGTTCCCTGTCAAATGTACTGGTGTAACCTCTTCTGAATGACCTTCAGCAAAATTTTACTCATGTGTGATATTAATGATATTGTTTGATAATTTCCACATTCTGTTGTATCTCCTTTCTTTGGAATGGGTACAAATATGGATCTCTTCCAGTCAACAGGCCAGGTAGCTGTCTTCCAATTTTCTTGGCATAGACGAGTGAGTGCTTCCAGAGCTGCATCTGTTTGTTGAAACATCTCAATTTGTATTCCGTCAATTGCTGGAGCCTCATTTTTCACCAGTGGCTTCAGTGTTGCTTGGACTTCTTCCTTCAGCACCATCAGTTCTTGATGATATGCTACCTCCTGAAATGTTTGAACGTCAACCAATTCTTTTTGGTACAGTGACTCTGTGTATTCCTTCCATCTTCTTTTGATGCTTCCTGGGTCATTTAATATCTTCCCTGACTGTTTTTAGCTGTGGTTAAGTCGGTTCTGACTCATAGTGACCCTATGTACAATAGAAAGAAACACTGCTCAGCCCTGCGTCATCCTCACAATTGTTGTCACACTTGAGCTCATTGTTGCAGCCACTGTGTCAATCCATCTTCCTCTACTTCGTTGGCCCTCTACTTTACCAGCATGATGTCCTTCTCCAGGGACTGATCCCTCCTGATAACACGTCCCAAGTATGTGAGATGTAGTCTTGCTATCCTTGCTTCTAAGGAGCATCCCGGTTGTACCTCTTCCGAGACAGTTTTGTACATTCTTTTAGCAATCCATGGTATATTTATTAAATATTCTTTGCCAATACCGCAATTCAAAGGCATAAATTCTTCTTCAATCTTCCTTACTCATCGTCCAGCTTCCGTATACATATGAGGCAATTGAAAACACCATGGCGTGGTTCAGGTGCACCTTAGTCTTCAAGGTGATATCTTTGCTTTCCAACACGTTAAAGAGGTCTTTTGCAGCACATTTGCCCAATGCAATGTCTTTTGATTTCTTGACTACTGTTTCCATGGGTGCTGATTGTGGATCCAAGTAAAATGAAATCCTTGACAACTTTAGTCTTTTCTTTATTGTGATGTTGCTTATTGGTCCAGTTGTGAGGATCTTTGTTCTATGTTGAGGTGTAATCCATACTGAAGGCTTTAATCCATACTGTAGGGGAAGTCTTTGATTTTACCCGTAGAATCCTTCAATATTGCAACTCAAGGCTTGAATTTTTTCTTCAGTTCTTTCAGCTTGAGAAATGCTAAGCCTGTTCTTCTCTTTTGGTTTTCTAATTCCAGGTCTTTGCACATTTCATTTTAATACTTTACTTTGTCTTCTTGACCACCTTTTGAAATCTTCTGTTCAGCTCTTTAACTTCATCGTTCCTTCCTTTCACTTTAGCTACTGGACGTTCAAGAGCAAGTTTCAGAGTCTCTTTTGACATTCATTTTGGTCTTTTCTTTTTTTCTTGTCTTTTTAATGACCTCTTGGCTTTCTTCATGTATGATGTCCTTGCACAGCTCATCTGGTCTTCGGTCATTAGTATTCATTGAGTCAAAGCTATTCTTGAGGTGGTCTCTAAATTTGAGTGAGGTATACCCAAGTTTGTACTTTGGCTCTTGTGGAGTTGTCTAATTTTCTTCAACTTCAACTTAAACTTGCATATGAGCTATTGATGGTCTGTTTCACAGTGGACCAGTGGCCTTGTGCTAACTGATGATATTGAACTTTTCCATCATCTCTTTCCACAGACAGATTTACAAAGACTATGGATAAAATGGCCACATTAAGTAATTTAGTGTACCACAGATGGAAAGAGTGTTTCATGCAAATGGTCATCCCTAGATGTGCTTTCATTCCATTTGTCATGTTTATTTGAATGGGCTGTTGTTTCTCTGTTCTTTGTGTGGCTTGTGATTTTTTTGTTGGGGCATTAAAATTTTTGAGGGTGTTAACTTTCTCAGTTTTCCCCAGTATTTGGTGTTTTTTGCTCGCACTACTGTCTGCAAGTAAATCTTACATGGGCAGAGCCTTTGGTCTTTCTTATTGTTTTCTTTCCCTCTTCGTGACAGGTTCTTCTCCTTCCCTGGTTTAATTGGGATATGAAAGTTCCAGATCTTGTTTTTCAACTTGCAATCTCTCCCAAACACAGCAGAGAACACACTGTGGTCAGTCTGTCCACCAGGAGGCATAATCCACTGTCTCTGGCTATTGCTTTCTTCCCTAGAAGTTCACTTTTAATGAGTGTTAATTGGTCAACTTCGGTCTGTAGTTTAGCTCAGGGTCAGGTATGGAGAAGAAAGTGTTTTGCATTAGCAAGTAAGAGAAGTTTTGGGGTAGACTGCCAGTAGCTAGAGTGGAGCTAGAGAGAGGTTGGAGGACATGGTAGCAAGCTGATTCCTAAGAAAGAACATGGCCAGAAATAAATTCCCCTTGGCAATAATGGCCCATGAAATTTTAACTCAGTGAAATCTTATATATAACTTTAAGTTGGTGTCTATACTATGCTGAACTTCCTCCTCTGCTTTCTCAAAACATCAATAGAAACTTCTAAGTGTTAGGGATACTTGGAAGGAATGAAGAAATCAGGAATGCACCCAGAAAGGGCTGAGGGGATCTGAAGGAAAAAATAGCATCAGAGGAGCCAGAGTAAAGATCAGAAAAAAAGCTAGTCCTTCAGTTGGGCAATATCACCCACTCCCCCCCAGCCCCTCCCCAAAATCACAGGGATTGGAGGCAGAGGGCTGGAGTCCAAGTTAAGGATGGCTTTGGCTGCATGTAGTGGAAAATCATTCAAAAATTACTTAACCAAAAAGGAAATTTCATTATTTCACCTAACAAGAAGTCCTAAACTAGATGATCTCCAGAAGCAGTTAATTTAGCAGCTTAATGGTGTTACACCAACACACAAGCCTCCACGGACAGGCAGGTGGTGGCTGTGCATGAGGGGCATTGGCCAGGAATCAAACCCAGGTCTCCCACATGGAAAGCAAGATTTCTACCACTAGCAGAGCTTCCAAAATAAGACAAACTAGTAAGAAAGTCCTGGGGATCTAATTTTGAAAATCGCCCTATGCATCACAATGGTCCAACCTGCAACTAGTCACAGGGATGGTACAGGACTGAGTAGCATTTTGTTCTGTTGTGCATGGAGTCATCATGAGTTGGAGTGCAACACAATGGCAGCTATGAAAACAAAAATGGTGTCATCAGGAGTTTGGACCTTGCTGCTTCTTGCGTTCTATGCCTCTTGCTGCCTTGCTATTTTCAGCATATTGGCTTGTCTTCAAGCTGCCATAGCTCCAGCCATCCTATTTGGACATTAAAATGAAGCCACATATTGGTCAGAACTCTTTTGGTTGTAAATGTCAGAAATCCAACCCATACTACCACCTTAAGGAAAATAAGAGTCCAAGGGAACTTTAGGCAAGTCTTCAGAGCATCAGAACTTTTTTTTCCAAGGTTCAGGTTTATTTGATTCTACTTGGCTTGACTCTTGCATAGGCAACAGGATGATTTCTGGCAATGCCAAGCCCTCACTGCCTTGTATCTCATGATTAGAGGAAGATACCTTCTTTCTTCTAATGTCCACATTACAAATTCCACGAAGGGACTCTGATTAACTGACATGTCCATCCTTGAGCCAATCGCTGGAGCCAAAGGAATGTAGAACTTGGATTGTCTAGGCTTGAGACTTCTGCCCAACCCTGGTACTTGGGGAAGGTGAGGGTCAGGACCACCTAAACCACAGAAACTGAACTGTATTTGAGGGAGGAGGAATGATTTCTGGTATGAAGAAGGCTGAGCAAGGAAAATGTGTCTGCTGCACCCCAGAAGGCTGGAGGGCTTGAGGACACCAGGGTTCCAGTGTAAATTGAAACTTAATGGGCACCTTCCAAGAAACCAGAAGGACCTACTATATGCTTTTCCAAAGTCCCAGAGCTAGGAAGTGGCAGAGCCTGTATTTAAATCTGTGCCTTTTTAGTTCCAAAGTCCATGCACTTAACACTAAGGGGACTGATCAAACAGAAAGAGATCAGGGAGGTAGGGCCAAGATGGCAGAGTAGTCAGATGCTTCCTGTGGTCCCTCTAAGAATAAAAACCTGAAAAAACAAGTGCATCAATTATATGTGACAATCTAGGAGCCCTGAATATCAAAGGCAAAGTTGAAGAATTTGACTGAGCTGCAGGGGAAGGGAGGGACAGTTCAGAAGCAATTTGGAGTTGCCAGACCAGACCCAGAGGGTACTGGCACCCCACAGGCAGGATCTGCTGGCGCAAGTTTGTGAAGCAAGCAGTGGCGTTTGGGATGCACATTTTCCTCATTGGGAGGACTAAGCGTTGGAGAGTCCACTCACGCCTCCAGAATCAGTGAAAAGTGGCCCTCAGTCAGCAGAAGATAAGTACATGCACCTAATCTACCATGTGGAACAAAAACACCCCTTTAAGAAAAACATCTTTCCCGTTTACCTGCCTCCTTCCCACTCTGCACTAGATCCAAGACAGCTTTAGAGACTGTCGCTTCCCCTGGGCTGGAAATAGGAGCTGCCACATGGCCTGAGCCACTCTCCAGGCCTGAGAGGGGGAACTAATTAACAGGGAAAAATAATCTGCCAGCTCACCTAAGCCAGGAATCCTGGCCTTCTTTGCTTGGGCAAAGACATAAGGGGTCCATGGACTTTGAACACCTTTCACCCCTGCAGAGATCTGTGTGGGCACATTTCAACAGCTGTGGCAAGCTTGTGACATTTGACATTGTTCTGCCTGTTAAGTAGGGTACTCACCTACCCACATCAGGGGCCTGAGGACTGGTGGCTCCACCTATGCCACCTAGCCACCTACAACAGGGGTCTAAGAATAAGCAGTGCCTCCCAATCCTTACAGCCAATAGCATTCGGTGCCCATACTCTGGCTGCAAAATCCACCCACCTACACACTCTAGGAAACAGGGACATGCTTTCCTCAAAGACACTCATGGGTGGCCGTCAGCCCCCTGCCTCAATCAGCACATGACCCCCTATTGCAGCCAGACACCTGTGCCTACACCAATCACCCCTGCCTATCTAGTACTGTGTGTGAGAGCCTACACCACACACTTGGTGATCGTCTACTGGACACCTGAGCTGAATCCATACAAGAAAAGTAAATGGAGTCCTGGGCTCATATACCTAGTAACAGTTCTAACCATCTGGTTGACAGAGCTTTAAAGGTGCTAATAATCAAACTACCTTACAGAAGGAGCCTATTTGGGCATATCAAAACAAAGCAAAACAAGAAGCTAGGACACAGTAAGCAAACATAAAATAAATAAATACAATAACTTATCAATGGCTCAGAGACAAGTCAATATCAAATCACATAAAAAGGCAGACCATGATGGCTTCAGCAAGCTCCCAAAACAAAAATTCAAGAAATCTTCCAGATGAGGATAACTTCCTGGAATTACTGGAGGTAGAATACAAAAGATTAATATACAGAACTCTTTAAGAGATCAGGAAGGAAATCAGGCAAAACACAGAACAAGCCAAGGAGTACACAAACAGAGCAATAGAGGAGCTTAAGAAGATTAGAGAAGAGCATAACGACAAATTTAACAGGCTGAAGACAACAAACAGAAATCCAGAAGATTAGCTATAAAGTTTCAGAATTAGGCAACTCAATAGAAAGTCAAAGGAGCAGAATTGAGGCACTAGAAGTCAAAATTATTGAGACTGAAGATAAAGCACTTGACACCAACATATTTCAGGAAAAATCAGATAAAATAATTTTTGAAAATGAAAATCCCTAAGAGTTATGTGAGAGTCTATCTAGAGAAGTAATCTACAAGTGACTGGAGTACCAGAAGAGGGGGAGGGGAAGAGGGGATAAAAGAAAATACAGAGAGAAGTGTTGAAGATTTGTTGGTGGAAAACTTCCCTGATATCGTGAAAGATGTGAAGCTCTCTATCCAAGATGCTTATCAAACCCTGTACAAGGTAGACCCCAAAAGAAAGTCACCAAGACATGTCATAAACAAACTTGCCAAAACCAAAGATAAAGAGAATTTTAAGAGCAGCTAGGGATAAATGGAAAGTCATCTACAAGGGAGAGTCAATAAGACTAAGCTTGGACTACTCAGCAGAAACAATGCAGGCAAGAAGGCAATGGGGTGACATATATAAAGCACTGAAGGAAAAAAAATGCCAGCCAAGAAGTATATATCCGGCAAAACTGTCTCTCAAGTATGATGGCAAAATTAGGACATTTCCAGATAAACAGAAGTTTAGGGAATTTGAAAAAAATCAAACCAAAATTACAAGAAATACTAAAGGGAGTCCTCTGGTTTGAAAATCAGTAATATCAGATAACAACCCAAGACTAGAACACAAGACAGAGCAACCAGATACCAACCCAGAAAAGGAAATCACACACACAAAAAATCAAAGCTAGAACACCCAAAATAGGGAAACAGAGACATTATTATGTAAGAAATGACAGCATTAAGACAAAAAAGAGGGACTAAATAATGTAGTCATAGATCTTTCATACAGAGAGGAAGTCAAGGTGATATAAAGAAATAAAAGATTGGCTTGAACTTAGAAAAATAGGAGTAAATATTAAGGTAATGACAAAGGAAAGTAACAACCCTACACATCAAAATAAAAAAACAAGAAAAACATAAAGACTCAGCAAATACAAAATCAACAACAACGAAAAAGATGAAAAGAAAATATATAAAGAAAAACAACTCAACACAGAAATTAAGTGTAACAAAGGAACTGTCAACAACACACAAAAAAAGACATCAAAATGACAGCACCAAACTCATACCTATCAGTAATTACACTGAATATAAATGGACTAAATGTACCAATAAAGAGACAGAGAGTGGCAGAATGGATTAAAAAACACAATCTGTCTATATTCTGCCTATAACAGACACATCTTAGACTTAAAGACACAAACAAATGAAAACTCAAAGGATGGAAAAAAATATGTCCAGCAAACAACAGTCAAAAAATAGCAGGAGTGGCAATATTAATTTCTGACAAAACAGACTTTAAAGTAAAATCCACCACAAAGGATAAGGAAGGACACTATATAATTATTAAAAGGTCAATACACCAGGAGGACATAACCACATTAAATATTTATGTACCCAACAACACTTAATTGTGCTCACGAGGAACCTTTACATAGATCAAGAGGCAGTTGTTCGGACAGAACAAGGGGACACTTGTGGAAAGGTGTGCGTCAGGGTTGTATTCTTTCACCGTACCTATTTAATCTGTATGCTGAACAAATAATACAAGAAGCTGGACTATATGAAGAAGAATGGGGCATCAGGATTGGAAGAAGACTCATTAACAACCTGCGTTATGCAGATGACACAACCTTGCTTGCTGAAAATGAAGAGGACTTGAAGCAGTTACTAATGAAGATCAAAGACCACAGCCTTCAGTATGGATTACACCTCAACATAAAGAAAACAAAAATCCTCACAACTGGACCAATAAACAACATCATGATAAATGGAGAAAAGGTTGAAGTTGTCAAGGATTTCATTTTACTTAAATCCACAATCAAGAGCCATGGAAGCAGCAGTCAAGAAATCAAAAGATGCATTGCATTGAGCAAATCTGCTGCAAAGGACCTCTTCAAGGTGTTGAAGAGCAAAGATGTCACCCTGAAGACTAAGGTACGCCTGACTCAAGCCTTGGTATTTTCAATCACATCATATGCATGTGAAAGCTGGACAATGAATAAGGAAGACCGAAGAAGAGTTGATGCCTTTGAATTGTGGTGTTGGCAAAGAATATTGAATATACCATGGACTGCCAAAAGAACGAACAAATCTGTCTTAGAAGTGCGGCCAGAATGCTCTTCAGAGGCAAGGATGGCGAGACTGAGTCTTTGAGACTTTGGACATGTTGCCAGGAGGAATCAGTCCCTGGAGAAGGAGCTCATGCTTGGCAGAGTACAGGGTCAGTGGAAAAGAGGAAGACCCTCAATGAGGTGGATTGACACAGTGGCTGCAACAATGAGCTCAAGCATAACAATGATTGTAAGGATGGCTCAGGACCGGGCAGTGTTTCGTTCTGTTGTGCATAGGGTTGCTATGAGTCGGAACCAACTCAACTCTACCTAACAACAACAACCCAACGACAGGGCTCCAAAATACATAAAACAAACTCTAAGAGCATTGAAAAGAGAGACAGCTCCACAATAATTGCAGGAGACTTCAGCACACCACTTCTGGTGAAGGACAGAACGTACAGAAAGAAGCTCAGTAAAAACAAGAAGAATCTAAATGCCACGATCAACCAACTTGGCCTCATAGACATATGCAGAACATGCCACCCAACAGCAGCCAAGTATACTTTCTTTTCCAACACAGATGAAATATTCTTCAGAATAGACAACATAATAAGCCATAAAGCAAGGCTTAACAGAATCCAAAACATCAAAATATTACAAAGCATCTTTTCTGACCACGAAGCCATGAAAGTAGAAATCAATAACAGAAAAAGCAAGGAAAAAAAAAAATCAAGCACATGGAGACTGAACACCTTGCTCAAAAACTACTGGGTTATAGAAGAAATTAAGGGCAAAATAAAGAAATTCACAGAATCAAACGAGAATGAAAACAATCCTACCAGAGCCTTTGAAACACAGCAGAAGCAGTGCCCAGAGGTTAATATGCAGCAATAAATGCACACATCTAAAAAGAACAAAGGGCCAAAATCAAAGAATTAACCTACAACTCGAACAAATAGAAAGAGAACAGCAAAAGAAATCCTTGGGCAACAGAAAAAAGCAAATAATAAAAATTAGAGCAGCATTAAAGGAAACAGAGAATGGAAAAACAATTGAAAGAATTAACAAGACCAAAAGCTGGTTCTTTGAAAAGATCAACAAAATCAATAAACCACTGGCCAAACTAACAAAAGAAAAACAAGAAAGGAAGCAAATAACCCCAGTAAGTAATGAGATGGGTGATATCATAACAGACCCACTGAAATTCAAAGAGTCAGAATACTCTGAAAAATTGTACTCTAACAAGTCTGAAAACCTAGAGGAAATGGACAAACTTATGGAAACACACTATCTACACAAAGTAACACAGAGGTAAAACAACTAAATAAATCTATAACAAAAGAAGAAATTGAAAAGGTAATTTAAAAACTCCCAAGAAAAAAAAGCCCTGGCCCTGATGGCTTCACTGGAGAATTCTACCAAACTTTTAGAGAAGAGTTAACACCACTAATACTAAAGGTATTTCAGAGCATAGAAAAGGATGGAATACTCCCAAACTCATTCTATGATGCCAGAATAACCCTGATATCAAAACAAGGTAAAGACACCACAAAAAAATAAAATTACAGACCAATGTCCCTCATGAACTTGGATGCAAAAATCCTCAACAAAATCTAGCCAATAGAATTCAACAACATATCAAAAAAATAATTCACCATGACCAAGTGGGATTCATACCAGGTATGCAGGGATGTTTCGACATTAGAAAAACAGTCAATGTAATCCATCACATAAATAAAACAAAAGACAAGAACCTCATGATCTTATCAATTGATACAGAAAAAGCATTTGACAAAGTCCAACACCCATTCATGATAAAAACTCTCAGCAAAATAGGAATAGAAGGGAAATTCCTCAACATAATATACGGCATTTATACAAAGCCAACAGCCGACATCATCCTAAATGCAGAGAGTCTGAAAGCATCCCCCCTGAGAACGGGAACCAGACAAGGATGCCCTTTATCACCACTCTTATTCAACATTGTGCTGGAGGTCCTAGCCAGAGCAATTAGGATAGAAAAAGAAATAAAGGACATCCAAATTGGTAAGAAAGATGTAAAAGTATCTCTATTTGCAGATGATATGATCTTATGCACAGAAAACCCTAAAGAATCCGCAAGAAAAATACTGGAACTAATAGAAGAGTTCAGCAAAGTATCAGGATACAAGATAAACACAAAAATCAGGTGGATTCCTCTAAACCAACAAAAAGAACATAGAAGAGGAAATCACCAAATCAATACCATTTACAATAGCCCCCAAGAAGATAAAATACTTAGGAATAAATCTAACCAGAGATGTAAAAGACCTATATAAAGAAAACTACAAGACACTACAGCAAGAAAACAAAAGAGACCTACATAAGTGGAAATACATACCTTACTCATGGATAGGGAGACTCAACATTGTGAAAATGTCTATTCTACCCAACGTGATCTATAGATACAATGCAATCCCAGTTCAAATTCCAATGACATTTTTTAATGAGATGGAGAAACAAATCATTAACTTCATATGGAAAGGGAAGAAGCCCCAGATAAGTAAAGCATTACTGAAGAAAAAGAACAAAGTGAGAGACCTCACACTACCTGATTCATACCTCCAGGTAGTCAAAACAGCCTGGTACTGTACAACAACAGATACATAGACCAATGGAACAGAATTGAGAATCCATAAGTAAATTCATCCACCTATGAGCAGCTTATATTTGACAAAGCCCCAAAGTCCATTAATTGGGGAAAAGACAGTCTCTTTAACAAATGGTGCTGGCATTACTGGATATCCATCTGCAAAAAAAAAAAAAAAATGAAACAAGACCCATACCTCACACTATGCACAAAAACAAACTCAAAATGAATCAAAGACCTAAATATAAAATCTAAAATAATAAAGAAAGAAAACATAGGGACAACTCTAGGAGCCCTAACACACGGCATAAACAATACAAAACATTACTAACAATGCACAGACACCGGAAGAAAAACTAGATAACTGGGAGTGCCTAAAAATCAAACACTAATGCTCATTCAAAGACTTCACTAAAAGAGTAAAAAGACAACCTACAGACTACGAAAAAAATTTTGGCTACAACAAGTCTGATCAGCATCTAATCTCTAAAATCTACAAGATACTGCAAAACCTCAAAAACAAAAAGACAAATAACCCAATTAAAAAACGGGCAAGGGATATGAACAGGTACTTCACCAAAGAAGGCATTCAGGTGGCTATTAGAGAAATGCAAATCAAAACTACCATGAGATACCATCTCACCCCAACAAGGCTAGCATTAACCCAAAAAGCACAAAATAATAAATGTTCAAGAGGTTGTGGAGAGACTGGGAACGCTTATACATTGCTGATGGGAATGTAAAATGGTACAACCACTTCGGAAATTGATTTGGCACTTGGATCCAGCAATCCCATTCCCTGGAATATGTCCTAGAGAAATAAGAGCCCTCACACTGCTGTTCACTACAGCAGTGTTCACAATAGCAAAAAGATGGAAAGAACCTAGGTGCCCATCAAGGGATGAATGGGTAAACAAATTATGGTATATTCACACAACGGAATACCATGAAACGATAAAGAACAATGATGAATCCTCAAAACATCTCATAACATGGATGAGTCTGGAAAGCATTATGCTGAGTGAAATTAGTCAATCGCAAAAGGACAGATATTCTATGAGACCACTACTATAAGAACTCAAGAAATGGTTTAAACACAGAAGAAAACATTCTTTGATGGTTACGAGGGTGAGGAGGGAGGAAGAGGCATATTCACTAACTAGATAGAAGACAAGAATTATTTTAGGTGAAGAGAAGGACAACAAAGAATACAGGGGAAGTCTGCACAACTGGACTAAACCAAAAGCAAAGAAGTTTCCTGAATACAGCCAAACACTACGAGGGACAGAGTAGCAGGGTGGGGGTCTGGGAACCATGGTTTCAGGGGACTTCTAGGTCAATTGGCATAACAAACTTTATTAAGAAAATGTTCTGCATCCCACTTTAGTGAGTAGCATCTGGGGTCTTAAAAGCTAGCAAGCGGCCATCTAAGATGCATCAATTGGTCCCAACCCACCTGGAGCAAACGAGAATGAAGAACACCAAAGACAAGGAAAATATGAGCCCAAGAGACAGAAAAGGCCACATAAACTAGAGACTCCATCAGCCTGAGACTGGAAGAACAAGATGGTGCCCGGCTACCGCCAGTGACCGCTGACAGAGAACAAAACGGAGAGTCCCTGATGGAGCAGGAGAAAAGTGGGGTGCAGAACTCAAATTCTAGTAAAAAGACCACATTTGATGGTCTGACTGAGACTGGAGGAGCCCCAGAGTACATGGCCCCAGACTGTCTGTTAGCCCAGAACTAAAACTGTTCCTGAAGCCAACTCTTCAGACAAAGATTAGGCTGGACGATAAGTCATAAAATGATACTAGTGAAGAGTGTGCTTCTTGGTTCAAGTAGATAAAATGAGACCAAATGGGCAGCTCCTGTCCAGAGGCGGGATGAGAAGGCAAAAGGGGACAGTAGTTGATTGAACGGACAAGGAAAATACAGGGTGGAGAGGAGTGTGCTGTCACATTATAGGGAGGGCAATCAGGGTCACACAACAATGTGTGTGTAAGTTTTTGTATGAGAAACTGACTTGAATTGTAAATTTTCACTTAAAGTACAAAAAAAAAAAAAAAAGAGAGATCAAGACAGAGAGGAGCTGTATGATTATGATAGAGGTGCCCAGCCTGGGAATGTGAATCAGGAAAGGCTTTCTGGAGGAAGGGATATTTGAACTGAAACTTGAAGGACTGTAGAGGCTTATCAAAGGGATAAAGGAGAGAATCAAGAAAATATGGTGGCTGGGTAGGCAAGGGAGGTCAAGAAGGCCAGAGTTTCGGCTTTGGAAAGCTACTGATCCAAGGGATTGGGGGCTTCTTTGCCCTGCTTGCCCCTGCCTCCTCCTGACTCTGCCCTGTGCTATTGCATCACTACAAGTTGTTATTTCTCTGACACAGTTATTCTCACGGGGTTTTCCAGAAGCATCATCATGGTGGTTTGGAGAGTGACCTGGGTTTTGCCACCTACTCTCCGCGTGGCTATTGGCTAATCACTTCCCCGCTTTGGGATGGAACTTTCTTATTTGCAAAATTGTAGTAGGATAGGGGAGTGGGGAAGTTTAGCCCAAGGGTTTTAGAGCTGTTGCAATCAAGGCTTTTCCATTTTCTAGCTGGGTAACCTTGGGTACGCTTTTTACTTTATCTCTTTGAACCTCATTTTCCTCAGTGTAAGAGGGGAATTATACTCTTTATCTTGCAAGGTTATTTAGGTGGTTCAGGGAAAAGTGCAGTCTCTGAGTTCAGAGTGCTTGGTTAGAATTCTGGCTGTATCGTGGACAATCTCTCTGTGCATATATTTCCTCATTTGTTAAATGAGGATAATACTTCATAGGGCTGTTGGAAAGATTAAAAGTTGATACCTATAAGTAATGAAGTCACTCCTGAGGTTTACCCTTCAGCCAAGGATTAGACAGGCCCATAAAACAAAATGAAACTAATTGGGCACACCGGCCCAAGGGCAAGGACGAGAAGGCAGGAGGGGACAGGAAAGCTGGTAATGGGGAAGCCAAGGTTGAGAAGGGGAGAGTGTTGACATGTTGTGAGTTGGCAACCAATGTCACAAAACAATATGTGTATTGTTTAATGAGAAATTAGTTTGCTCTGTAAACCTTCATCTAAAATACAATAATAAATAAATTAAAAAGACTTGATACCTATAAAATTCGTAGAACAATGTCTGGCACATGGTTCGATAGTTCAGTAAATAGTAGCTAGTTTAATACATGTTTCATATCTTGGACTCCAGCTCTTTGGGACCTTCTTGACAAGGTATCACTGCCCACCCAAATCCAGTACTGGATTCCTTTTTGTGCGGGACTGAGGATTTCCCACACCTGAGCTCTGCCCTCAAGGCAGTAAGCAATTTTTGGGTGGTCTCCAGCCCACGCTCCTCTTTTCTGAAAATGCCTTTCCCACAAGAGTGGGTTGCAGTACCCGTAGCCATAACTGACTGGACAGGGGTGGATCTGACCCAAGATGGACCAGTCAACTTCTCTCTCCTAGAAATTCAGAACTAGGACTCTAGGATGTATTAGCAGGTGGTGCTTAAGCTGGAAGGTGACAAAGCTGCAGGGTGGGACAGCCATTTTGTGCCACATGAATGGAGATACTTAGAAGCGAGAGAGAACCATGAAACAGACTTACAGAGAATGACAAGAGACGCTGTAGACTTAGGAAGAAGGAGAAGGTTCTGCCTTGGATCCTAGTGAGTTTCCATTCAGTCATTCAACAAATTTATTGAGTACCAACTATGTGCCACATACCAGCGTGAACAAGAAGGACACATTCCTGCTATTGTGAAACTTACAGTCTAGTTGGTATGACAGGAAATAGGGTAATAAATAAATGATATCATTTCAGAGAATGATAACTGCATAAAGAGAAAAAAAAAAAACAAAAAATAGAGTGAGGATATAGAGAGATGGGAATGGACAAAGGGGCAGTCATTAATAGCATGGGTGCTCAGAGATGGACTTTCTGAGGAGGAGGTAAGTAAGAACTGGGGGATGAGAGTACCAGGAACAGGAAGAACAAGTGTCAAATCCCTAGGTGGGAATGAGATTGTATAATCAAGGAACAGCAAGAAAGTCCTGTGACTGGATTCAGTGAGCCAGGGGACAGTGGTAGGAGATAATGTCAAAGAGGTAGGAAAAGGCTGGATTACCATGGGGCTTGGGAAGGAATCTGGATATCATTTCCGGTATAAGGAACCACTGGAAGGCTTTGAGCAGGAAAACAACACACTCCTATTACTCTGGCTGCTGTGTGGAGAATGGATTGTGGAGAGAAAAGGGGAGAAGCAGGAAGAATGTTGTAATAGTCCAGGCGAGAGATAATGATGATATCTAGGACTAAGGAAGAGGCAGGAATGGTTAGAAGAACTGAGAGCCTGGACCTATTTTGAAGGTTCCAGTTCCTGATTTCAGTTCCTCATGAGACCTGTAAACTTTCTGCCCCTGAGTTCATCCATTCCCCTTGCGAAAAACAGAACGAAACAACCCACTACCGTCCAGTGTTTTCAGACTCACGGCGACCCCCCATGTGTCAGAAAAGTAGAGCTGTGCTCCACAGTGTTCTCAATGGCTATAGTTTATGAAAGTAGAGATGACCAGGCCTTTTTTTCTGTGGCACCAGCACTGCCAGGTGGATTAAAATCACCAACCTTTCAGTTAGTAGCCAAAGCACAAACCGTTTGTGGCCACGCAGTGACCTTCATTGCCCTGTATTCTTCCCTAAATTCCCTTCTTGCTTAGTCTAGCGTGCGAGGAGGATTCTGTTATTTGCAACTGAACCTTCTCTTAGACTTCTTGGCGTCTCAGCCTTGGTTTCATTTTCACTGAGTTAAGGAAAACGTTCTCTCCTGTGATTAATGCACATAGGAATTAACAACATCCTGAGGGAAGATCTTCTTCTGGAAAACTTTCAAGGGAAGCAGTCAAAGAAGAGTTATTTTATAATGTGAAAAAAGTGCTTAAGGAATATATGCCACCTCAGGTTAGGCCTACAACATCAGATAAGGGGTACAAATAATAGTAACTACAGTTGCTAAAATGTATAGCTTACCATGCATCAGGCCCTGTCCTAAAGGCTTTGCGTATATTAACTCATTTAAGCCTCACAGCAACCCTATGAGGTAGATACTATCATTGTTCCTATTTTTGTTGTTAGTTGTTCTTTTTTTGCCATCAAGTCAATTCAAACTCATAGTGATCCCATGTTCCTATTTTACAGATGAGAAAACTGAGGCACAGAGCAGTTTGGTAAAGCATCCAAGGCAGGGACAGTTTTCCCAATAACCAAGGTAGACATGTGTTTAGGGTATCAACAAAACAGGAGCACTAGTTGTCCAAAGGAAAGACCCATAGATGGCAAACAGACAGGACACAAGGAAAAGCGAGCACTACAGTGGAAGGGAACTGGCAGGGCACTGCATGAAACTGATACCAGCTCCACTGAGTAAGAATGTGCCGTCCGGAAATAAAGTTCACATAGTGTCACAAGGCCACCCAGGTGCAAGGTTGTTTATGAGGCCCCTACCACTTCAACATCTTCATTGACATCTGTCTCCTATGGCTCCCTCCCATGTAATTGAAACTTGTTATTTTGGTGGGCCTCTTTGGAGTATACTATTTCTTTCTAATAAACAAGAGGTGGGGGTGGGCTGTCAAGTCTAACTCTTGCTACATTCACCCAATATGCAACTGGATCCAACATGAGCCTATTATTGGGCAAGGATGGTTTATATTAATAGGTAACAGGTCTCTGATTCATTTTCAGAGAACTGTCTTGTTCATCCACGACTGCTGATCCAGCACCTCCAGCCAGGAGGACCAGCAGTGTGCTCTTTGCCATGATACAAGCACAAGGACACGCTCTTGCGTACATCCTAGCAAACAACCAAGGGGAACTCCAGTCCCAGATGGCATGCAAAAGCAAGGGAACTCGAATAAGTTGACCATTGCAATTGCTTCAACCAAGTTACTTTTTAACTGACAGCATTCACATACAGAGTTACGTCCTGCATTTTGTAAACAATAATATTTATAACTTTAACTTCAAAATATGTTTGATGTACACACGAATGCATCAAAGCAAATTTGGTGAGAGTCAATTTTTCATTGTGGGAGATCCACAGAATTTTACATTGACTGTTAAAACAACTAAATTCACTGACTCATTTTCTTTGTTGTAAATATGTGGAAATTATTTTTGTAGAAAATGTGGTATATAGTAAAAATCCTAGTGCCCCACATCCACTAAAAATTTTATAACCCAGTTCAACTCATTCCGCTAAAATGGCATACCCCACTTTCATGTTCAGTTGCTAATATTATAAAAAAAAATTATAGTCGCATTTAAAAAGAAGTTACGTCATGAATGGCTAAGACACGCGTGTGCACACATACATACATATGTAAATATATATATGTATATATATATATATAATCATATATCCCTTTTGAATATGTGAGTACGCAGAGGAGGGGGCATCACAGATTATCAGTGTTTAGGGCCCTCACATGCCTTAATCCAGCCCTGGTCCAAAGTCACAGAACTAGTAGGTAGATCTGTGATTCAACCCAGGCACTCAGCTCCATGCTGTTAGCTAGTGTTTCTCAATGAGGGGCACAGATGTCATCTTGGGTGGGATAATTCTTTGCTGTTCAGGTCAGTCCCTTGCTCAGTGTGGTTTGTGTAGCATCCCTATGTTTTATTCTCTCCACAATCTGAGGAAAGGAATTTTTAATTCTTGTGAGATCCAGATTTCTGGATTCCATGGAGGTTGAAAATGATCCATCCTAACTAGTGCCCTGGGATAATCTTTGAACTTTAAACTCCAGCCAAAGCTGGTCTCTTAAAAGTCAATATTAAGTCAAACAGTAGTCTAGCTTAGTTAGTAAAGAACGTCTTGCCTTGGGCATTGTGCTCTCATACAATTATCTATGTGCAGTCAGTTTCAACAAACAGCAATTCCAAAGGTCAGAATAGAAGCTGTATTTTAAGGTAAATTGGTAATTATCTTAATTATTCTTCAAGAAAATGCTGTATGAAATCTTGCATGACCACAAGTCTTTTATCAATTCTATTCTGGCCTGTTTCCATGACAATGTAGAATTACTAGCAATAAGCTGGAGTATAAGGATCTGTAAAAGGTTTTTCTTCGTGGGAACATTTTTTGACCCACAGTCAGAAGCTTATTAAATAAACTTCAATTAATTTCTATTATTGTCTTAATATTACTTTTCTTTTAACAAACCCTAAGAGTTCAGCATTGCTATTCTCATCTTCATTTTATACAAGAGGAAACCAAGACCCTAGGAGGTTAAATAGCTTGTCCTGAGCTGTGGGGACCATGGTCTCAGGGAACATCTAGCTCAATCATCACAGCATAGTTTATAAAGAAAATGCTCTATACTCTACTTTGGTGAGTAGCATTTGGGGTCTTCAAAGCTCTTTAGTGGCCATCTAAGACACTCCACTGGTCTCAATCCATCTGGAGCAAAGGAGAATGAAGAAAACCAAAGACATAAGGGAAAGATTAGTCCAAAGGACTAATGGGCCACAACTACCACAGCCTACACCAGACTGAGTCCAGCACGACTAGGTGTTGCCCGGCTACCACCACTGACTTCTCTGACAGGGATCACAATAGAGCGTCCCAGACAGGGCTGGAGAAAAATGTAGAACAAAATTCTAATTCACAAAAAAGACCAGACTTACTGGTGTGACAGAGACTGGAGAAACCCCGAGAGTATGGTCCATGGACACCATTTTAACACAGTACTGAGGTCATTCCTGAGGTTCACCTTTCAGCCAAAGATTAGACAGGCCCATAATACAAAATGAGACTAAAAGGGTACACCAACCAGCCCAGGGGTAAAGACTAGAAGGCAGGAGGGGACAGGAAAACTGGTAATGGGTCACCCAAGCTTGAGAAGGGAGAGTGTTGACATGTTGTGGGGTTGTTAACCATTGTCATAAAACAATATGTGTACTAACTGTTTAATGAGAAACTAGTTTGTTCTGTAAACCTTCATCTAAAGTACAATAATAAAAATAAATAAATAGCTTGCCCTGAGTCACTCAGCTCATAAGAACCAGAGTCAATATTTGAACCCAAGTAGTCTGGCTCCAGGTCCTGTGCTTTTAACCATTCTGCTATCCTACCTCCCTAAGGTTTAAGAGAATACATGAAGGACTGGGGTGCCCTGGCCAGAAAGCACCTTTATGTAGAGTCCAGCAGGCCTCTCAGAGTGGGCTGAGCAGCTCAAGGGAGCCACTCCAGCTAGAAAGGCAGAGATTGGAAAGAACCCATGACTCTTGGGTTTAGAACAAGTCTAACCTGTAAAGGATACAGCCCAGGAACTGGGGAGAATCGAGATGGGAGTACACAGCAGAACAAAGCCAAAGGAATGCCCAGAACGATGTACTGTTGGGTGGGCGCCTTTCTTCCCTCACTTGTTTTTTCTCCATCTCCTCCTCCTGCAGCTCTTTCTTCCCTTAAAGATAAAGCTGCCTGGAACATCCTGGGTACTCCTTTGTAACCCTGCACCTTCATACTCCCGAACATGTTCGCACATAGCTAATGGCAGGTCTAACTGACGCCATTTTGGGGCAAAGCCTTTGGTAACCAGTTGCTGTCAAGTCGATTCCAACTCACACTGATCTTTTGAAAGCAGATTGCCAGGCCTTTCTTTTGGGGCGCCTCTGGGTAGTTTTGAACCACAACCTTTCAGTTAGCAGCCGAACGCTTAACTGTTTGCACCACCCAGGGACTCCTTGGTAGCTGGTTGTTGTTTTTGTTGTTAGTTGCTCTCATGGTTTGAACTGTGTTCCCTAAAAATATGGGTCAACTAACTTGGTTAGGCCATGATTCCCAGTATTGAGTGATTGTCCTCCATTTTGTGATTATGTTAAGGAGGATTAGGGTGGGGCTGTAACACCCTTAATAAGGTCACATTCCTGATCCAATGTAAAAGGAGTTTCTCTGGGGTGTGGCCTGCACCACCTTTTATCTTATAAGAGATAAAAGAAAGGGGAAGCAAGCAGAGAGTGGGAGCCTCTTACTACCAAGAAAGAAGCACCGGGAGCAAAGCACGTCCTTTGGATCCAGGGTTCCTGTGCAGAGAACCCCCTAGTCCAGGGAATGATTGACGAAAGGACCTTCCTCCAGAGCCGACAGAGACAGGAAGCCTTCCCCTGGAGCTGACACCCTGAATTTGGACTTCCAGCCTACTAGACTGTGAGAAAATAAATTTCTCTTTGTTAAAGCCACCCACTCATGGTATTTCTGTTAAAGCAGCACTAAATGACTAAGACAGTTGCCATCATGTAAATTCTGACTCAAGGTAACCCCACGTGCACAGCGTAGAACTGCTCCATAGTGTTTTCAGGGCTGTGACCTCTTGGAAGCAGATCATTAGGCCTGTCTTCTGGGGCTCTCCTGGGTGGATTTGAACCACCAACTTTTTGATTAGTAGGCCAGCACTTAATCATTTGCACCACCCAGAGACTCCAAGAGTCAAATCCTCTGACATTATAATCCCACAAAAAAAATTCAACAAAAGCTGAAGGTCAGAGGCCTGGAGATACAGGTGGTTGCCCTCCTTGACCTTATGCCTTTAAGCCAACCACACATTACAGGCTGAACAGTGTAAAGAGCAAAATTGTGAAAACAGTGAAATGGGCCACTGCTCAGGACACCACCTCACTTCGAGTTCAACTTTTTCATCTTCAAGTACACTTCAGTCCCGGGGCTCAGGTCCTGACCCTTAACTCTGTCTCCCATTTTTGCCCTATTTCAGGCCTTTCAACTTGTGAGGAATTTTGACTCAGACTCTCTGCTCTGGTTCCTCTCAATCTTGTCCACTTCAGGAGGAACACCCCATCCAAGTGCAGGCCACTAGGACCTATGTCATGGTCATCAGTCGCTTGTTTGCAAGTAAGAGAAACCTACTCAGACTGGTAAAAAGAATTTATTATAAAGAAGACATGGGTGTCTCACGAAATCCAAGGCAGCAATTGCAGCCATATAAGAGGATATTAAAATGGGGCCCTTCCCTGCCTGTTTCTATAGAGATAACAGAACATAGAAATCGTATACAAAATTAAATGTGAGGCAGCCTTCTATCTAGAAGTTAAAAAAGGGAAAGTGTGCTAGAGCAGGGAGATTAAAAAAAAAAAAAAAAAGAGGGGTCAAAATGTGGAGAAGGGAGAGGATTTGATGAAGAGATATCTTTGGAGGGAGCTGTTGTCTGCACCGTTATTCCCACCACCTTACCACCGCAGGATGGAGTAGGTGAGTGGTCAAAAAGTATGTTGTGAAGAACACCAAGGCCACACGACAACTAAGAGCCCAAGAGACAGAAAGGGCCACATGAACCAGAGACCTACATCATCCTGAGACCAGAAGAACCAGTTGGTGCCCGGCCACAATTGATGACTGCCCTGACAGGGAGCACACCAGAGGACCCCTGAGGGAACAGGAGATCAGTGGGATACAGACCCCAAATTCTCATAAAAAGACCAAACCTAATGGTCTGACTGAGACTGGAGGAATCCCAGCGGCCATGCTCCCCAAACCTTCTGTTGGCCCAGGACAGGAACCATTCCCGAAGACAACTCATCAGAAATGAAAGGGACTGGTCAGCGGGTGGGAGAGAGATGCTGATGAAGAGCGAGCTAATTATATCAGGTGGACACTTGAGATTGTGTTGGCAACTCTTGTCTGGAGGGGGGATGGGAGGATAGAGAGAGAGGGAAGCCGGCAAAATTGTCAAGAAAGGAGAGACTAAAAGGGCTGACTCAAGAGGGGGAGAGCAAGTGGGAGTAGGGAGTGAGATGTATGTAAACTTATATGTGACAGACTGATTGGATTTGCAAACGTTCACTTGAAGCTTAATAAAAGTTATTAAAAAAAAAAATCAGCAACTGAAAAAAAAAATCAGGAAAAAAAAAAAAGTATGTTGTAATTGTTAGGTGCCATCAAGTCAGTTCCAACGCATAACGGCCCTATGTACAACAGAACAAAACGCTGCGTGGTCTTCCACCATCCTCACAATTGTTGCTATGTTTGAGCCTATTGTTGCAGCCACTGAGTCAATCTATTTTGTTGAGGGTCTTCCTCTACTTTACCAAGCATGTTGTCCTTCCCCAGAGACTGATCCCGCCTGTTAACATATCCAAAGTATTAGAGAGGAAGTCTCACCATCCTCACTTAAAAGGAGCATTCTGGATGTTATTCCTTCCAAGACAGACTTGTTCTTCTGGCAGTCCATGCTATATTCAGTATTCTTCAGCAACATATTAATTTAAAGGCATCAATTCTTCTTGGGTTTTCCATGTTCACAGTCCAGCTTTTGCGTGCTTATGAGGCGATTGAAAATACCATGACTTGGGTAAGGCAAACCTTAGTCCTCAAAGTCGTATCTTTGCTTTTTAACACTTTAAAGAGGCCTTTTGCAGCAAATTTGTCCAATGCAATACATCGTTTGATTTCTTGACTGCTGCTTCCATGGGCATTGACTGTGGATCCAAGTAAAATGAAATCCTTGGCAACTTCAATTTTTTTCCCCATTTATCATGATTTTGCTTATTGGTCCACTTGTGAGGATTTTTGTTTTCTTTATATTGATGTGTAATCCGTACTGAATGCTGTAGTCTTTTATCTTCATCACTAAGTGCTTCAAGTCCTCTTCGCTTTCAGCAAGCAAGGTTGTGACATCTGCGTATCGCAGGTTGTTAACAAGTCTTCCTCCAATCCTGATGCTGTGTTCTTTTTCACATAGTTCAGCTTCTCAAATTATTTGCTCAGCATATACATTGACTAAGTATGGTGAAAGGACACAACATTGATGCACACCTTTCCTGATTTTAAGCCCCACAGTATCCCCCTGTTCTGTTTGAATGACTGCCTCTTGATCTATGTACAGGTTCCTCATGAAAACAATTAAGTATTCTGGAATTCCCACTCTTTGCAAAGTTATATCCATAATTTGTTATGATCCACATATTTGAATGCCTTTGTATAGTCAATAAAACACAGGTAACCACCTTTCTGGTATCCTCTACTTTCAGCCAGGATCCATCTGACATCAGCAATGATATCACCCATTCCATGTCCTTTTCTGAATCCAGCTTGAATTTCTGGCAGTTCCTTGTCAATGTACTGCTGTAACTATTTTTTAATTATCTTCAGCAAAATTTTACTTGTGTGTGATATCAATGATATTGTTCAATAATTTCCGCGTTCTGTTGAATCACCTTTCTTTAGAATGGACACAAATATGGATCTCTCCCAGTCAGTTGGCAGGTAGCTGTCTTCCAAATTTCTCGGCATAGACAAGTAAGCACTTCCAGCAACGCATCCATTTGTTGAAATACCTCAATTCGTATTCTGCCAGTTCCTGGAGCCTTATTTTAAGCCAATGTCTTCAGTGCAGCTTGGAGTTTACCATTGGTTCTTGATCATATGCTATCCCCTGAAATGGTTGAATGTTGACCAATTCTTTTTGGTACAGCGACTCTGTGTGTTCCTCCTGTCTTCTTTTGATGTTCTCTGTATTGTTCAATATTTTGCCCATAGAATTCTTCGCTATTGAAACTCAAGGCCTGTTCTTTTTTCTTTAGTTCTTTCAGCTTGAGAAATGCTGAATGCGTTTGTCCGTTTTGGTTTTCTAACTCCAGGTCTTTGCACATTTCATAATACTTAGTCTTCTCCAGCTGGCCTGTGAAACCTGTTCAGCTCTTTTACTTCACTCATTTCTTCCATTTACTTTAGCTACTCCACATTCAAGAGCAAGTTTCAGAGTCTCTTCTCACATTTATTTTGGTCTTTTCTTTCTTCCCTGTCTTTTTAATGACCTTTTGCTTTCTTCATGTATGATGTCCTTATACAACTTGTCTAGTCCTGGGGCCATTAATGTTCAATGCATCAAATCTATTTTTGAAGTAGTCTCTAAATTCAGGTGGGATATACTCAAGGTTATGTTTTGGCTCTTGTGGACTTGTTTTAATTTTCTTCAGTTTCAACTTGAATATGAACAGTTGATGGCCTGTTTTGTAGTCGGCCTCTGGCCTTGTTCTGACTAATGACATTGAGCTTCTCTATTGTCTCTTTCCACAGATATAGTTGATTTGATTCCTGTGTATTCCATTTGGCGAAGTCCACGTGCATAGTCACCCTTTATGTAGTTGAAAAAACACATTTATAATGCATAAGTTGTTGGTATTGCAAAATTCTATCATTCAATCTCCGACATAGCTTCTGTCACCAAGGCCATATTTTCTAACTACTGATTCTTCTGTGTTTCCAAGTTTCACATTTCAATCACCAGTTATTACCAGTGCACCTTGATTGCATGTTTGATCAATTTCAGACTGCAGAAGCTGGTAAAAATCTTCAATTTCTTCATCTTTGGCAGTAGTGGTTGGTGTGTAAATTTGAATAATGGTTGTATTAAATGATCCTCCTTGTAGGTGTATGGATATTATCCTGTCACTGACACTTATGTACTTCAGGATAGATCTTGAAATATTCTTTTTGACAACGAATGCAACATCATTCCTCCTCAATTTGTCATTCCCAGTATAATAGACCACATGATTGATTCAAAGTGACCAATACCAGTCCGTTTCAGCTCACTAATGCCTAGGATATTGATGTTTATGCGCTCCATTTCATTTTTGACAGCTTTGAATTTTCCTGGATTCATAATTTGCACATTCCATGTTCTGATTACTAATGGACGTTTGCAGTTGTTTCTTCTCATTTTGAGTTGTGTCACATCAGCAAATGAAGGTCAAGAAAGCTTTATTCCTTTCATGTCTTTAAGGTCGGCTCTACTTTGAGGAGGCAACTCTTCCCCAGTTGTATTTTGAGTACCTTCCAACTTGAGGGTCTCATCTTCCAGCACTATATCAGACAACGTTCCGCTGCTATCCATAATGTTTTCACTGGCCAGATTTTTCAGAAGTAGACTGCCAGACTCTTCCTGTTAGTCCGTATTACTCTGGAAGTTCCACTGAAACCCATCCACCACGGGTAAAACTGCTGGTATTTGAAATACCAGTGGCATAGCTTCCAACATCACAGCAACACACGAGCCACCACAGTACAACAAAGTGACAGGCAAGTGGTGGGTAGAGAGGCATGGCATACATTATTTCAACCCAGGGAGACAGTTCTTCATGATAGGACATCTCTCCACACTGTGGCCTGGGGGTTGACTTCTGTCTAAGAAATTCTGAAGAAGAGAGATGGCTAACCAACTGCTTTAACATTTATCAAGAACTTTCCATGTGTCAGACATTGTTTTACACATATTAACACATTTAATCCTCACAGCAACCCTATGTGGTGAGTAAACACCAACGTACGATGAACACTTTGCCACATCAGTAAATATTCTTTTGCCACACTGATTTAATGGCTGACCACTCTTCCTTTGCATGGCCACAAAGCCGTGCTGTTAAGCACATTGGCTCTGGAGTCGGCCTGCCTGTTTTGAAATCCCATCTCTACCAATTATACATTTTACAGGACCATTTTTGTAAAGGAAATGAATATATGCAGCCCAAGGGTTGTCAGTCTGGATGTTCACTAGATGTCCAGCCTACTGGGGTCACCTTTCACTCCATTAATATTTCTTGATTACCTAGCATCTGCCAGAAACTGGGGATACAAAAATGAACAAGACAGATATATTCTACACTATTGTAGAGTTTATATTCTAGTAAGGGAAGCAGACAATAACAAGTAAAAATGCAAAATAATGCAAGTGATAATATTTAATGAAGGAAAAAAGCAAAGGGCTGCTGAAAAGGAGAAAACAGCAATTATTGGGAAGTTAAATAAATTTGTCTTGAACTCCCGTCCCCAAGAGAATGAGGAACTCAAAATACCTCCCAATATCTCTAAGAATGTTGGGTAGGGGGTGGAGGGCTGTGAATCTACGTCTTCTAGTCTCCTCTAGCTCCAATTCCCTTTCCTTGAATTCCTAACTCTTTGTCATCCACTAAATTCTTGGGATGAACAAGCAGAACGTTGAAAATCATGATGTACATAGTTCCACCACCAGCCATTTTTTCCTGCCAGATACCCCTCTTCCATTCCTTCCCGCGAGAGTGGACCTCCTAGGGTTGATGGCAGACTGAATCCTCCCTGAGCATACCGTGCCCCCTGTCTGGAATTGCTGTAAGTGTAGGACACAGAGTAGGATGGGGATTTAGAATCCTGGCTCTGCCACTTAATCGCCACGTAACCCAAGACAAGTGACTTACCCGCCTTCCATCCTCTAGTTTCTCTATCTGTAAAATGGAGTTATTAATATTCGTAACCTCATAGATAGATTAATAGATGCAAAGTGGTTAGATTAGTGCCTGGCACATTATGAAATGTTAGCAGTCATTATGATCAACCACTTCCCCATGGCAGACATTATGATAGGTGTCTTATGCACTCTAATTCATTTAATCGTCACAAGACCATGCAAGCTAAGTGGTAGATGGAGACACTGAGGCTCAGAGAGGTCAAATCACTTTTTTGCTCAAGGTTTCATAACCAGGGAGTAACTGAGCTGGGATTTATTAAACCCAGAAGTATGAGGCTTCTGATCCCCTGTTCTTTCCTCCACCTTATGCTGCCTAATCACTGCAATGAGTGCCACGCTTTCTTCCCCCAGCTTCTCTTGGCCTTGACTTCATTCCTCCTCCTCCTCAGACATGTTTTGCCAACCAAGTTCTTGCAGGTATTTGCAGGCCTGTGATCTCCTCCCTTTCAAAAATAGGGCCCTTTGGAGATTACTTCATTCCAGCTCTCCCTCCCCCATCTTACAGATGAAAAAACTGAGTCTCACCGCCTTTAATAGTTTTCTAGAGGAGTTTAAGTTTTTCCTCCGAACTAGAAAGTTGTCATAATAAAATGCAAGTTCAAATGGACAAAAAATTAATCTAAAGTTTCATAGAAAGTTTATCTCAAGCTATTAAATTGTCATCACTTTGGGGCACTTCCACATTCCAGATCTACAAGTGTCAAGGTCAAGGGAACTAAACAAGATACACAGAAATGGATGTCGCAGAAAAAAGAAGTGGCAGCAGTTGACAGGAAGAACAACATCCTCAATTTTCAAGATATTTATGAAATGTGTGTATGTTTTTTTCTAAGTTCCCTCTTCAAAGAAATGATCCCTCCTCAGCTCCAATAAACTTTTACTTAATGGCACATGCTGATCACCTTTGCGGTTAAAGGGATAAAATCTATGAGGCAACTTTTAGATAAAAATAACTGTAATAGCCAGACCACAAGAGAAAGAAGGAAACCAAAGACTCAGAGAAGAAACTAGTCTACAGGACAAGTAGCCTACATAAACCATGTCTCGTCTACCCCGAAACCAGAAGAACTAAATGGTGCCTAGTTACCACCACTGACCATTCTAAACAAGGCCACAATAGATGAAAGATGGACTCTGATAGAAAGGGAGAAAAATGTAGAACAGAACTGGAAATTCCTTAAAAAAAAAAAAAACAGACCTACTGGACCGGTTGAGACCGGAGGACTCCCGAAGACTATTGCCCTAGGATACTCTTTAAACCTTAAACGGAAATTAACCCCTTAGATCAGCTTGTAACTAAATTACAAATTGGCTCAAAAAGTAATGAATATCACTCATAAGCACTGTGCTCCTTTAAAAAATAACCTATTTGAGACCAAATGGCCAACAATTACTTTAAAATAAAGATGAGAATGTAAAGGGCCAGGGAAACCAGATTAATGAAAATGGAACAACCAGAACCAAAATAATGAGAACATTCACACATTGTGAAGAATACAACCGATGTCATTGAACAACTTGTGTAGAAATTGTTGAATAGGATTCTAAACTGCTGTGTAAACCTTCACCAAAAACACAATAAAATATTATTTACAAAGAAAAAAAAACTGTAATTGTCAGTGCTGGCAGAGATATGACAAAACCAGTATTTACAAGATTTAATGGTGGCGAAGTAACTGGCACAAGCCTTTTAAAAGCAATTTGGCAATATATATCTCAGAAGGTAGTAATTCCTGTTCTGGAACTTTATCCTAATTAAATCACATTGAAGGGGGAAATTAAAGTAACAACAACTTGGAAAAGACCTGTATATCAAAAGTGACTGTTTTGAATATTTACTCTGCGGTGTGTCCCAAGTTATGCACTTGAGACAGATGATCTTATTTAACCCTCAGAATAATCCAGAAGGTATATGCAATTTTACTCCTATATACCAAATGGGGAAACTTAGGCAACAGAACCTAAAGTTATTTGTCCATAGCTCTGCAGTGTTAAAGCTGGCATTCGAACCCAAGCAGCTTGCCCCCAGGGGTCACACACTCTACCACTGTGCCATGCTGCCTTTGCCAGGTGTCTGTTTCAGAGATTGGCTGTTCCCAGTGCAGTTTCCTGTTGTTAGGCTCCACTCATAGCACCATACTGATATCTTAACCTGAAAATAGGGTTAAGATAAGCTGTGGGGCAAGGGTTGATTTAAATCATTGAGGAGTAATGAAGATAAGAATTACTTTTGCTTCTACAGTGGTGTATGGAGAAGGGGCAGCGGATTATCATTTCTCAAGGCTCTATGGTGTGCTATATAGATAGGTCATCTCATTAAACCCTCCCAACTTCAAGATCCAGTTTTCAATTGCCATTGAGTCAATTCCATGTCAGAATAGAACTGTGCCCCATAAGGTTTTCAATGACTGATTTTTCAGAAGTACTAGATCATCAGACCTTTCTTTGGAGGCATCTCTGGGTGGACTCGAACCTTCAACTTTTCACTTAGCAGCACATCACATTAACTATTCACTCCACATAAGGACTCCTAACTTCAAGGTAGGGGATTATTAGCTTCTTTGACAGATGTGGAAACTGAGGCTCAGAGAGGGGCAGTGTACAGCTCAAGGTTGCACAACAAATACATGATAAAGATCCCAGTGCATCTGATTCTAGCCCATTCTTTTTCCCATGCTGCCCCCTTGACAAAGACTTAAAATATAATAAATGAAGTCGAGTCGAGCATGGGGAATGTTTGGCTGAGTGGGCCTAGGAGACACTGACCCAGCTCCAGAGGTTGATCCAGGATGGGATATCAGGCAGTTCCAGGTTTGGGGTCTGTGGAGGGATGGGGAACTTGGTGTGGCGTTGGCAGATTCTGACAGGCAATCCTGCAGCCAAGAGGCAGGTAATATGCAAAACTGGAGATATATTCAGGTATGACCGGAGAATTAGGCAGGGAAACTGAGGCAGAATCCCAGTTAAGGTCAATATGGCAGAAGCAGAAAAATGCTGCACCATGAATTTATGGGTGCCCAAAATACCTACCAACACTTCACGATCTTTTCTGTGTCCACAATAATCTTTCCCACAGGAGAGAAGGGGCTAGGTCAGGGAAGATTACAACATCTGATTCATCTCTGAGGATCACCCTCCGGCCTGAGACTAGCTCAGAGGCAAATGGATACAGGAGACAAAACCAGTTCTAGACCCACCCACCCTGCTTAACAACACCTCCTGGCCTTGCTGGGCTTGGTGTAGAGGCACGAGGGGGATTGAGGGGAGAGACCTCAGTGGCAGTGGGAGAAGCTGGGAAGAAAATCCTTCCATCAGGACATGTTTTCCACCCAGGCATGTTACCACATGAAAGGAGAGGCTCTGTCCACATCTCCAAGCCTCTTGCCCCCACCCTCTTAAGCCAGCTGCACACCTTCCCCCTTCCTGTGTAGTTCCTAAGAGAATAGGAAAGGGACTGCGCCAGCAAGGAACAAGTGAGGAAAACCAGGTTCCGGTCTCTGCCCCACTCTCAAGGTCAGAGTCCTAGTCACTTCCCAACAACGAGAAACTCTAGAGTGCACTAGGGATGAAGTCACGGCCCCAGACTGTTACAGGCCGGCTCAGTGCAGCCATAGAGACAGGAAACAAATGAAAGCGAAAGAAGCTTTATTTGGTTGGCCAAGTAAAGGAGCATATGAGGATTTGCGCGGCCAAGTTGGCTCCCTGAACAATGGCCGAAACAGTATTTATTAGGCAAAGGGTCCTGCGGAAAGGAGCAAGATCATTGATTAGTCTGTTCCTGGAGCAGTTCCATTGTTTGTGCTTGCTTAGTCCAAAAGCGAGGAGCTCTCAAGCTGGATCTTAGGCTTGGACCCCTCACTTTTGAAAGACTTCCCCTAATCTTGGGCCATTGAAATTTGGTTCTGTCCAGCAGGAGAAAAGTTCTGGGACCACCCAGAGGACAGGGTTGATGGTTCCGCACATGTAAGGTGGGCCAGATTTGGTCTTAACTTGTTCTGTGGTCTACAGACCCCAGTGTCTTGTTTTTCTTATCTGGGAAAACCAGTTAGAAGGGGAGGTGGCTCATGCTACTCCACTTACAAGTTGGAGGTTGGTAATGTTGCACAGAGGCTGGGGTTTCACCTGAGTCCTTCCTGGGGGAGGGCACCTCAGGATCAAAGGGCTGCTCTCCAGAGTGTAGAATGAGGTAGCAAGGTGTGTGATTCTAAGAACCCTGTCAGAACAGATTGAATTCACTGTAGAAACAGTCCAAACCAAGGTGCAGGCAAGACCATCCATACCAGAAACCCAGTCTCCCATGCTCTGTCCCTGCCTGGTCAAGTAGGTGGAAATGTTGGAGCCTGGGCGAGATAGAGTAAGAAGGATAGGGAGCATGCCAATATTGAGCACCTAGAGTGTGACAAGAGTTTTACTTATCTCTTTTCATCTTCACTGCCTATCTGAGAAATCGAGAACACTAACTTTCACCTTTCACAGGTGAAAAAAGGTATCAGTTCTGTCTTTGGGTTGGAACCCATGGAAGCCAGCAGTTCCAAAGCAGGGGAGGGGCACTAGTTTTAAGGATTAAAGGGTGTGCACTGGAATCCACGGATAGAGATAATAACAGGTAATCCTTACCTAGTACTCTCCATGCGTTAGGTATTGTACATGCTTCTATTTAATCCTTATGGCAACCCTGTGAAGTAGGTATTAATATTATTCTCATTTTACAGATGAGAACCTGGCCACAGAGAAGTTAAACGACTTGCCCAGGGTCACACAGCTAGTAAATGGCAAGGCCAGAATCTGAACCAAGGTCATCTGGAACCAGAGACCACTCTCTTAACCATTACACCAGTGGTTACCTAGCTGTCTACCGAGGTGGTTAGGCCTAAGGAATAAGCTGCAACAAAGGCTTCATTTTTCTGTCCTGCTGCAGTCCATCTCTCTCATCCTGGAAAATGTCCATAGCCAACTCCTGAGTTTCTGTTCCCTCCATTCAAGACACCACCACATGGAAACTAGAATTTCAAATTCCAAGGCAAGGGACTCTGATTGGTCCATTTTAGATTATATCTTTACCCCTGATCCAATCATCCAAGGTGTTTGTTGTTGTTGTTGTTGTTGTTAGGTCCCGTTAATTTTGACTCACAGCAACCCTATGTACAGCAGAAAGAAACAATGCCCGGTCTTGCGCCATCCTCTGGTTTAGAGAATAATATTGGAATCGTTATTCCCTGTTCTTGGGCAAAGAGAATGTGACTCAGCTGGAGCTGGGCTCACAAGGACTCACAAGGACACATCAACTGGGCCCTGAGGTATAAAGACAATAAAAAACCAAAACCCCCTGCCGTCCAGTCGATTCCCACTCAGCGATCCTAGCTAGGATAATCTTGGATAATATCTTTTAGGGAATCTTTCACATAAGCCAATCAACCAAAACACAAAGGAATTTCCACTCTTATCTTTTTCTATTAGCATTTTGTGAATAGAAAATTTGTTGGACCAATGATGGAAGACCTGTAGCAATGATTGTTAAGAAAGACAATTCAGAAGGTAACATCACAGTTTCTAGCCAATCTGTGAAAAGGTGAAACTTCCAATGGTTTTGCCCATTTTGTAACATTAATATAGACTGGTCATTCTGTAATAGTTCCTTCGACTCCGACAGACATGGCTGTGGCAGCTTGCTTGTCCATTTTCCCACCTTTGCCTATCAAATAATTTCTCACTTTTGTCTATTCTGTAATATTTCCTTGAATTTGGGCAGACATTAGCTCTGGCAGCATGCTTGTCTGCTTCCCATTTTTGCCTTTTTGAATATAAGCCAAATAAAACTTTGTTTTTGCTTTACTAAACTTTGTGATGTTTTTTCCCTACAACACCTCACAATTGTTGTTATGCTCGAGCCCATCATTGCAGCCACTATGTCAATCCATCTTATTGTGGTCTTCTTCTTTTTTGATGATGCTCCACTTTAGCAAGCATGATGTCCTTCTCCAGGGACTGGTGGCCCCTTCTGAAAACAAGTACGTGAGCTGAAGTCTCACCATCCTCCCTTCTAAGGGCATTTTGGCTGTACTTCTTCCAAGACAGATTTGTTCGTTCATCTGGCATTCCTTGGAATACTCAATATTCTTCGCCAACACCATAGTTCAAAGGCATCAATTCTTCTTTGGTTTTCCTCAGTCATTGTCCAACTTTCATGTGCATATGAAAAAAAAAATTTTTTTTTTTTAAAAATACCAATGCTTAGATGACATCTTTGCCTTTTAACACTTACAGAAGTCTTTTTTTGATCTTTGTCAGTAAGTGCTTCAAGTACTCTTCACTTTCAGCAAACAATGTTGTGCCATCTGTGTGCAAACAAGGTTGGGTCATCTGTGTATCGCAAGTGGTTAATGAGTCTTCCTTCAACCCTGTTGCCACGTTCTTCTTCTTATACCCCAGCTTCTCAAATTATTTGCTCAGCACAAGGATTGAATAACTATGGTGAAAGATACAACCCTGACGAATACCTTTCCTGACTTTAAACAACGCAGTGTCCCCTTGTGCCGTTTGAACGACTTCCTCTTGGTCTATGTACAGGTTCTTCATGAATACAGTTAAGTGTTCTGGAATTCCCATTCTTCACAATGTTACCCATAATTTGCTATGATCCACGCAGTTAAATGCCTTTGCATAGTCAATAAAACACAGGTAAATATCTTTCTGGTATTCTCTGCTTTTAGCCAAGATCCATCTGACATCAGCAATGACAGCCCTCATTCCACATCCTCTTCTGAATCCGGCTGGAACTTCTGGCAGTTCCCTGTAGATGTACTGCTGCAACCGCTTTTGAATGATCTTTGGCAAAATTTTACTTGTGTGTGATATTAATGATATTGATCGATAGTTTCCACATTGTTAGATCGCCTTTCTTTGGATTGGGCACAAATATGGATCTCTTCCAGTCAGTTGGCCAGGAAGCTGTCTTCTAAATATCTTGACATAGACGAGTGAGCACCTCCAGTGCTGCATCCATTTGTTGAAACATCTAAATTGGTATTTCATCAATTCCTGGAGCCTTGTTTCTCAACAATGTTTTCAGTGCAGCTTGTACTTCTTCCTTCAATACCATCGGTTCTTGATTATATGCTACCTCCTGAAATGGTTGAATGTGAACCAGTTCTTTTTGGTACAGTGACTCTGTGTGTTCCTTCCTTCTTCTTTTGATGTTTCTTGGGTTGTTCAATATTTTCCTTCCAATATTTTAGAATCCTTCAGTATTTCAACTCGAGACTTGAATTTTTTCTTCAGTTCTCTCAGCTCGAGAAATGTTGAACACGTTTTTCCCTTTTGGTTTTCTAACTCCAGGTCTTTGCACATGTCATTTTAATACTTTACATTGTCTTCTTGAGCCACCCTTTGAAATCTTCTGTTTAGCTCTTTTACTTCATCATTCCTTCCTTTTGCTTTACTACTTGATGTTCAAGAGCAAGTTTCAGAATCTCTTCAGACATCCATTTTGGTCTTTTCTTTCTTTCCTGTCTTTTTAATGAACTTTTGCTTTCTTCCTGTATGATATCCTTGATGTCATTCCACAACTGGCCTGGTCTTTGATCATTAGTGTTTAATGCATGAAATCTATTCTTGAGATGGTCCCTAAATTCAGGTGGGATGTACTCAGGGTCATATTTTGTTTCTCGTGGAAAAGGTTTACACACAGAAAGAAACATTCTTTGAACATTACCAGGAATGGGAGGGAGAGAGAGGGGAAAATCGATAAACAAATAGTAGGCACGTACTAACTTGGGTGAAGGGAAAGACAATATACAATATGGGGGAAGTCAGCACGACATGAGCAAGGCAAAGGAAGACACTGAGAGGTACACAAGAGTAAAAGGCAACAGTGGTAAATACTATTAAAAATACAATCCTGCAATACCAGTAATAATAAACAACAAATTATGAGTAGATACGTAGATAGCTATGTAAGCTGAACAAGTGTGGAATGGTGTACGGGAGTAACCACCCATGAATATATATATAGGTTTGGTAGGGGATATTTCTGCATATGCATTTGTATGTGCTGCAAATATATCCATGTATGTAGTAGAGTACACAGGAGGGGTAAGTTATGAAAACTTCTTAGCCATAACTACACACCTTAAAGGAAAGAGTCAGTGGGTTTGAGGGTTTAGGACCATAGTCTCGGGATGTTTAGGTCAACTGACATAACGGAGTCCGTAAAGACAGTGTTCTACATCTTACTTTGGTGAGGAGCAAATGGGGTTTTAAAAGCTTTCGAGCAGCCATCTAAAATACAACTATTGGTCTCTTCTCATCCAGAGCAAAGAAGAGTAAAGAAAATCAAAGTCTTAAGGAAACAATTAATCCAAAGAACTAATGGGCCACACGAACCACCACACCCTCCACTAGCCTGAGACCAGAAGAACTAGATGTTGCTCAGCTACAAATACCCTCTGCTTTGATCTGGATCACTTGAGAAGATACTGGATGTAATGGGAGAAAAATGAGAACAAATTCAAATTCACAAAAAAAAGGCTAAACTTGGGGGCACAGCCAAGATGGCAGAATAGACAGATGCTTCCGGTGAGCCCTCTTTACAACAAAGTCCCGAAAAACAAGTGAAACGAGTATATTTGTGACAAGGTGGTAGCCCTGAGCTTCAAAGGCAAGCTTAGAAAATGAACTGAGGGGCAACAGGACGAAGAGACTGTTCAGAAGCGGAGAGGAGTTACTGGACCTGAATCGCTGGGAGCCCTCAGGCACCATTCTCGGAGCGGCGGCGGTAGGCTGTTCCTAGCCTTCAGCCACAGTTTCCTAAGGGAGAAGCACCTGCCACACAGCCTACTCACACCTCCGGAACCTGAGCAGAATGGTGCTCTAGGCAAAAGCTAAATACTTGCATATATATTAATGCACCCCACCACCCCCCCGCAAACCAGCTCCAGCGGCTGAATTCCCTGGGCCTGAGATAGGCCCTGTTGAGCACCTAGAGCCACCCTCCTGGCCTGGGGGAAGGAAAAAATTTGCATTTGGGGGAAAAGACAATTTGCTAGCACCACTAACTGGGGGAGCTCAGGACAGAAGTGGCTCTTGTCCAGGCATAGACTGTCTGTGGATTTTGAGCACCTTTCCCTTCTGCATGGACTTGTGTGGCCTGTTTTGGGAGAATAGGCCCTTGTTGGAAGACTCCAACCATTTCAGCTGTGAGGCGGAGAGGTGAGTGTTTGATGTTTGACATTGCTTTGCCTGTTAAACAAGATCCTCCACTACCCACAACAGGGACCTAAGGACTGGTAGCTCCACCCAGGCCACCCAGCCACCCGCGACAGGATCCAAAGATAACTGATACCTCCCAGTCCTTACAACCAAAAACTTTGGGTGCCCATGGTCCATCTGCAGAAGCCACCCGCCAGCACGCTCTAGGGAACAGGGACACGCTTTCCTCAGAGACACTTGGGGGTTGGTTCTCAGCCCCCTGCCTTGTTCAGAGTGTGACCCTCTGCTGCAATCAGATAGAGGTACCTACACCAATCACCCCTGCCCCTCTAAGACTGTAGGACAGAGCCTGCACCACACACTTGATGATCAGCTACTGGGAAACCTGAGCTGAATTCTTACAAGAAAACTGAATGGACTCCTAACTGATATACCTGATAACAGCTCTAGCCATCTGGGGACAGGACATCAGAGCTCCAAAGGTGAAAATAATCAAGTTAGCTCACTCAAGCAACCCATAGGGGCATACCAAAACAAAACAAAGCAAGAAGCTATGACACAGTAAGCAAGCATAAACTAATACAATAACTTACTGATGGCTTGGAGACAATAGTCATTATCAAGCCACATAAAAAAACAGACCATGATCACCTCAACAGTCTCTCAAAACAAAGAATTCAGGGATCTTCTAGATGACAGTGCATTCCTGGAATTACCAGAGCCAGAATACAAAAGTTTAATATACAAAACCCTTCAAGACATCAGGAAGGAAACGAGGCAATATGCAGAACAAGCCAAGGAACACACAGATAAAGCAATTGAAGAAATTAGAAAGATTATTCAGGAACATAATGAAAAGTTTAATAAGCTGGAAAAATCCATAGACAGACAGCAATCAGAAATTCAGAAGATTAATGATAAAATTACAGAAGTAGACAACTCAATAGAAAGTCAGAGGAGCAGAACTGAGCAAGTAGAAGCTAGAATTTCTGAACTTGAAGATAAATCACTTGGCACTAATATATTTGAAGAAAAATCAGATAAAAGAATTTTAAAAAATGAAGAAATCTTAAGAATCATGTGGGACTCTATCAAGAGAAATAACCTACGAGTGATTGGAGTACCAGAACAGGAAGGGATAACAGAAAATACAGAGAGCATTGTTGAAGGTTTCTTGGCAGAAAACTTCCCTGATATCATGAAAGATGAGAAGATATCTATCCAAGATGCTCATCAAACTCCACATAAGGTAGATCTTAAGAGAAAATCACCAAGACATATTATAATCAAACTTGCCAAAACCAAAGATAAAGAGAGAATTATAAGAGCAGCGAGGATAAATGAAAGGTCACCTACAAAGGAGAGCCAATGAGAATAAGCTCGGACTACTCGGCAGAAACCATGCAGGCAAGAAGGCAATGGGATGATATATTTTAAAAAATTGAAGGAAAAAAATTGCCTGGCAAGAATCACATATCCAGCAAAACTGTCTCTTAAAGATGAAGGTGAAATTAAGACATTTCCAGATAAACACAAGTTTAGGGAATCCATAAAAACCAAACCAAAACTACAAGAAATACTAAAGGGAGTTCTTTGGTTAGAAAATCAATAATATCAGGTAACAAACCAAGACTAGAACGCTGGGCAGAGCAACCAGAAGTCAACCCAGACAGGGAAATTCAAAAAAACAAAGCAAGATTATATATATATATATAAAAAAAAAACTCAAACAGGGTAAAAGCGATGTTATTATACAAAAGAAGACTACATTCGAATAAAAAAGAGGGACTAAGAAATGTAATCATACACCTTCCAAATGGAGAGGAAGATACAGAGATACAAAGAAATAAAAGTTAGGTTTAAATTTAGAAAATTAGGGGTAAATAATAAGGTAACCACAAAGGAGACAAACTATCCTACTCACCAAAATAAAACACAAGAAAAAAATAGAGACTCAGTGGAAACAAAATCAACAGTGACAAATATGAGGAAAGGACAATATATAAAGATAATCTACTCAGTAAAAACAAACAAACAAACAAACAAAAGATAATCTACTCAGTACATAAAATTAAGTGGGAAAAAGAAACTGTGAACAACACACAAAAAAAGACATCAAAATGATAGCACTAAATTCATACCTATCCATAATTACCCTGAATGTAAATGGACTCAAATGCACCAAAGAAGAGACAGAAAGTGGCAGAATGGATTAAAAAACAAGATCCATCTATGTGCTTCTACAAGAGACACACCTTAGACTTAGAGACACAAACAAACTAAAACTCAAAGGATGGAAAAAACACATCAAGCAAACAACAATCAAAAAAGAGCAGGAGTGGCAATATTAATTTCTGACAAAATAGACTTTAAAGTTAAATCCATCGGAAAGGATAAGGAAGGACACTATATAATGATTAAAGGGACAATATACCAAGAAGATATAACGATACTAAATATTTATGCACCCAACAACAGGGCTGCAAGATACATAAAACAAACTCTATCAGCATTGAAAAGTGAGATAGACAGCTCCACAATAATAGTAGAAGACTTCAACACACCACTTTCGGTGAAGGACAGGACATCCAGAAAGAAGCTCAATAAAGACACAGAAGGTCTAAATGGCACAATCAACCAACTTGACCTCGTGGACATATACAGAACACTCCACCCAACAGCAACCAAGTACACTTTCTTTTCTAGTACACATGGAACATTCTCTAGACCATGTATTAGGTCATAAAGCAAGCTTAGTAGAATCCAAAATATTGGAATATTACAAAGCATCTTCTCTGACCATAAGGCCATAAAAGTAGAAATTAAGAACAGGAAAAGCAGGGCAAAGAAATCGAACAGTTGGAAACTGAACAATACCCTGCTCAAAAAAGATGAGATTATAGAAGACATTAAGGATGGAATAAAGAAATTCATAGAATCCAAATAAAATGAAAACACCTCCTGTCAGAAACTGTGGGACACAGCAAAAGTGGTGCTCAGAGGCCAGTTCATATCAATAAATGCACACATCCAAAAAGAAGAAAGGGCCCAAATCAAAGAATTATCCCTACGACTTGAACAAATAGAAAGAGCAACAAAAGAAACTCACAGGCACCAGAAGAAAACAAATAATAAAAATTAGAGCTGAACTACATGAAATTGAAAACAGAAAAACAATTGAAAGAATTAACAAGACCAAAAGCTGTTTTTTTTTTTAATAACTTTTATTAAGCTTCAAGTGAACGTTTACAAATCCAATCAATCTGTCACATATAAGTTTACATACATCTCACTCCCTACTCCCACTTGCTCTCCCCCTCTTGAGTCAGCCCTTTCAGTCTCTCCTTTCGTGACAATTTTGCCGGCTTCTCTCTCTCTCTATCCTCCCATCCCCCCTCCAGACAAGAGTTGCCAACACAATCTCCAGTGTCCACCTGATATAATTAGTTCACTCTTCATCAGCGTCTCTCTCCCACCCGCTGACCAGTCCCTTTCATGCCTGATGAGTTGTCTTCGGGGATGGTTCCTGTCCTGTGCCAACAGAAGGTCTGGGGACCATGGCCGCAGGGATTCCTCTAGTCTCAGTCAGACCATTAAGTTTGGTCTTTTTATGAGAATTTGGGGTCTGTATCCCACCGATCTCCTGCTCCCTCAGGGGTCCTCTGTTGTGCTCCCTGTCAGGGCAGTCATCGATTGTGGCCGGGCACCAACTAGTTCTTCTGGTCTCAGGATGATGTAGGTCTCAGGTTCATGTGGCCCTTTCTGTCTCTTGGGCTCTTAGTTGTCGTGTGGCCTTGGTGTTCTTCATTTTCCTTTGCTCCAGGTGGGTTGAGACCAATTGCTGCATCTTAGATGGCCGCTTGTTAGCATTTAAGACCCCAGATGCCACATTTCAAAGTGGGATGCAGAATGATTTCATAATAGAATTATTTTGCCAATTGACTTAGAAGTCCCCGCAAACCATGTTCCCCAGACCCCCGCAGTTGCTCCGCTGACCTTTGAAGCATTCATTTTATCCCGGAAACTTCTTTGCTTTTGGTCCAGTCCAATTGAGCTGACCTTCCATGTATTGAGTGTTGTCTTTCCCTTCACCTAAAGCAGTTCTTATCTACTGATTAATCAATAAAAAACCCTCTCCCACCCTCCCTCCCTCCCCCCCTCGTAACCACAAAAGTATGTGTTCTTCTCAGGTTTACTATTTCTCAAGATCTTATAATAGTGGTCTTATACAATATTTGTCCTTTTGCCTCTGACTCATTTCGCTCAGCATAATGCCTTCCAGGTTCCTCCATGTTATGAAATGTTTCAGAGATTCGTCACTGTTCTTTATCGATGCGTAGTATTCCATTGTGTGAATATGCCACAATTTATTTACCCATTCATCCGTTGATGGACACCTTGGTTGCTTCCAACTTTTTGCTATTGTAAACAGAGCTGCAATAAACATGGGTGTGCATATATCTGTTTGTATGAAGGCTCTTGTATCTCTAGGGTATATTCCTAGGAGTGGGATTTCTGGGTTGTATGGTAGTTCTATTTCTAACTGTTTAAGATAACGCCAGATAGATTTCCAAAGTGGTTGTACCATTTTACATTCCCACCAGCAGTGTATCAGAGTTCCAATCTCTCCGCAGCCTCTCCAACATCTATTATTTTGTGTTTTTTGGATTAATGCCAGCCTTGCTGGTGTGAGATGGAATCTCATCGTAGTTTTAATTTGCATTTCTCTAATGGCTAATGATCGAGAGCATTTTCTCATGTATCTGTTGGCTGCCTGAATATCTTCTTTAGTGAAGTGTGTGTTCATATCCTTTGCCCACTTCTTGATTGGGTTGTTTGTCTTTTTGTGGTTGAGTTTTGACAGAATCATGTAGATTTTAGAGATCAGGTACTGGTCGGAGATGTCATAGCTGAAAATTCTTTCCCAGTCTGTAGGTGGTCTTTGGTTTTTTGAAAAAATCAACAAAATTGATAAACCGCTGGCGAAACCGACAAAAGAAAAACAGGAGAGGAAGCAAATAACCCAAATAAGAAATGGTATGGGCGATATTACAACAGACCCAACTGAAATAAAAGAATCAGATTACTATGCAAAATTGTACTCTAACAAATTTGAAAACCTGGAGGAAGTGGATGAATTCCTAGAAACACACTACCTACCTAAACTAACACAAAGGGGTAGAACAACTAAAGAGACCCATAACAAAAGAAGAGATTGAAAAGGTAATCAAAAAACTCCCAACAAAAAAAAGCCTTGGTCTGGAGGGCTTCACTGCAGAGTTCTACCAAACTTTCAGAGAAAAGTTAACACCACTACTACTAAAGGTATTTCAGAGCATAGAAAAGGATGGAATACTATCAAACTCATTCTCTAAAGCCACCATATCCGTGATACCAATACCAGGTAAAGACACCACAACAAAAGAAAATTATAGACCTATATCCCTCATGAACATAAATGCAAAAATCCTCAAAAAAATTCTAGCCAATAGAATTCAACAACATATCAAAAAAATAATTCACCATGACCAAGTGGGATTCATACCAGGCATGCAGGGATGGTTCAACATTAGAAAAACAATTAATGTATCCACCACATAAATAAAACAAAAGACAAGAATTACACGATTTTATCAATTGATACAGAAAAGGCATTTGACAAAGTTCAACACCCATTCATGATAAAAACTCTCAGCAAGATAGGAATAGAAGGAAAATTCCTCAACATAATAAAGGGCATTTATACAAAGCCAACAGCCAACATCACCCTAAACGGAGAGAGTCTGAAAGCATTCACACTGAGATCGGGAACCAGACAAGGATGCCCTTTATCGCTGCTCTTGTTCAACATTGTGCTGGAGGTCCTAGCCAGAGCAATTAGGCTAGATCAAGAAATAAAGGCCATCCAGATTGGCAAGGAAAAAGTAAAAGTATCTGTATTTGCAGAAGACATGATCTCATACACAGAAAACCCTAAGGAATCCTCCAGAAAACTACTGAAACTAATAGAAGAGTTCAGCAGAGTGTCAGGATACAAGACAAACATACAAAAATCAGTTGGATTCCTCTACACCAACAAATAGAATATCGAAGAGGAAATCACCAAATCAATGCCATTTATAGTAATCCCCAAGAAGATAAAATACTTAGGAATAAATCTTACCAGAGATGTAAAAGACTTATACAAAGAAAACTACAGTACACTTCTGCAAGAAACCAAAAGAGACTTACATAAGTGGAAAAACTTACCTTGCTCATGGATAGGAAGACTTAACATTATAAAAATGTCTATTCTACCAAAAGCGATCTATACATTTAATGCAATTCCGATCCAAATCCCAACGACATTCTTTAATGAGTTGGAGAAACAAATCACCAACTTCATATGGAAGGGAAAGAGGCCCCAGATAAATAAGGCATTACTGAAAAAGAAGAACAAAGTGGGAGGCCTTACTTTACCTGATTTTAGAACCTATTATACCGCCACAGTAGTCAAAACAGCCTGGTACTGGTACAACAACAGGCACATAGACCCATGGAACAGAATTGAGAATCCAGACATAAATCCATCCACATATGAGCAGTTGATATTTGACAAAGGCCCCAAAACAGTTAAATGGGGAAAAGACAGTCCTTTTAACAAATGGTTCTGGCATAACTGGATATCCGTCTGCAAAAAAATGAAACAAGACCCATACCTCTCTCCATGCACAAAAAAGAGCTCAAAATGGATCAAAGACCTAAACATAAAATCTAAAATGATAAAGATTATGGAAGAAAAAATAGGGACAACGTTAGGAGAGCCCTGATACCTGGCCTAAACAGTTTACAAAACATTATCAAGAATGCAGAAGAAAAACTAGATAACTGGGAGCTCCTAAAAATCAAACACCTATGCTCATCCAAAGACTTCACAAAGTAAAAAGACTACCTACAGACTGGGAAAAAGTTTTTAGCTATGACATTTCCGATCAGCGCCTGATCTCTAAAATCTACATGATACTGCAAAAACTCAACTACAAAAAGACAAATAACTGTATTAAAAAATGGGCAAAAGATATGAATAGACACTTCACTAAAGACATTCCGGTAGCTAACAGATACATGAGAAAATGTTCACGATCATTAGCCATTAGAGAAATGCAGATCAAAACTACAATGAGATTTCATCTCACTCCAACAAGGTTGGCATTAATCCAAAAAACACAAAATAATAAATGTTGGAGAGATTGGAACACTTCTACACTGCTAGTGGGAATGTCAAATGGTACAACCACTTTGGAAATCGATTTGGCGCTCCCTTAAAAAGCTAGAAATAGAACTACCATACGATCCAGCAATCCCACTCCTTGGAACATATCCTACAGAAATAAGAGCCTTTACCTGAACAGATATGTGCACACCCATGTTTATTGCAGCACTGTTTACAATAGCAAAAAGATGGAAGCAACCAAGGTTCCCATTAATGGATGAATGGATAAATAAATTACGGTATATTCACACAAAGGAACACTACGCATCGATAAAGAACAGTGAGGAATCTGGGAAACATTTCATAACATGGAGGAACCTGGAAGGAATTATGCTGAGTGAAACTAGTCAGCTGCAAAAGGACAAATGTTGTATGAGATCATTATTATAAGAACTTGAGAAATAGTTTAAACTGAGAAGAAAACATTCTTTCGCGGTTACAAGAGGAGGGAGGGAGGAAAGGTGGGAGAGGGGTAGATAAGAACTACTTTAGGTGAAGGGATAGACAACACACAATGCAGGAGAGGTTAGCACAACTGGACTAAACCAAAAGCAAAGAAATTTCCTGAATAAACTGAATGCTTCAAAGGCCAGTGTAGCAGGGGCAGAGGCTTGGGGACCATGGTTTCAGGGGACGTCTAAGTCAATTGACATAATAAAATCTATTAAGAAAACATTCTGCATCCCACTTTGAAGAGTGGCATCTGGGGTCTTAAACTCTAGCACGCAGCCGTCTAAGATGCACCAATGAGTCTCAACCCATCTGGATCAAAGGAGAATGAAGAACACCAAGGACACAAGGTGATTAGGAGCCCAAGAGACAGAAAGGGCCACATGAACCAGTGACTACACCATCCTGAGACCAGAAGAACTAGATGGTGCCCGGCTACAACCGATGACTGCCCTGACAGGGAACACAACAGAGAACCCCTGAGGGAGCAGGAGAGCAGTGGGATGCAGGCCCCAAAATCTCATAAAAAGACTAGACTTAATGGTCTGACTGAGACTGGAAGGACCCCGGTGGTCGTGGCTCCAGACCTTCTGTTGGCCCAGGACAGGAATCATTCCCAAAGCCAACTCTTCAGACATGGATGGGACTGGACAATGGGTTGGAGAGGGATGCTGGTGAGGAGTGAGCTTCTTGGATCAGGTGGACACTTGAGACTATGTTGGTGTCTCCTGCCTGGAGGGGAGATGAGAGGGTAGAGGGGGTTAGAAGCTGATGAAATGGACATGAAAAGAGAGAGTGGAGGGAGGGAGCAAGCTGTCTCATTAGGGGGAGAGTAATCGGGAGTATGTAGCAAGGTATATATAAGTTTTTATGTGAGAGACTGATTTGATCTGTAAACTTTCACTTAAAGCACAATAAAAATTATTTAAAAAAAAAAAGGCTAGATTTACTGGTCTGATAGGGACTGGTGGAACCCCTGAGACTATGGCCGTTAGACACTCTTCAAACCTGGAACTGAACCCACTCCCAGAGATCACCTTTCAGCCAACAAATAGACAGGCCTATGAAGTAAATCACCTCATATGCATGTGAAACCTAGACGATGAATAAGGAAGACCCAAGAAGAATTGGTGCCTTTGAATTATACTGTTGGTGAAGAATATTGAATATACCATGGACTACCAGAAGAACAAACAAATCTGTCTTGGAAGAAGTACAGCTAGAATACTCCTTGGAAGTGAAAATGGTGAGACTTTGTCTCAGGTACTTTGGACGTGTTATCAGAAGGGACCAGTCCCTGGAGAAAGATATCATAGCTTGGTAAAGTGGAGGGTAATCGAAAAAGAGGAAGACCCTTAACAAGATGGATTGACACAGTGGCTGCAAGGATGGGCTCAAGCATAACAATGGTGAGGATGGCACAGGACCGGGCAATGTTTTGTTCTGTTGTACATAGGATTGCTATGAGTCAGAACCGAGTCGACAACAACAACATAAAGTGAATGATAACATCCATGAGGAACTTGCTCCTCAGAACAATCAACTAGAGGAGATCAAAATGACAGAATTTGCCCAAAAACAGAGTTCAGAAGGCAGAAAGAGGCAGGAAAGATGGGGGAATGGAAACAGGGAACTCAGAGAGGAAGTGGATAGCGTGTTGTCACATTGAGGGGATTGTAACTAATGTCACAAAAAAAAGCGTGTAAATTGTTGATTGGGAAACTAATTTGCTCTGTAAACTTTCACTCAAACCACAATAAAATGTTAAAAAAAGGATTCTGTCAAAGAATCCTGACCAAAACAAGGAAAATTTAGAACAGAATTTCGAATTTTCATGGACTCCAGACTTCCTTAAGCTATGAAGACTGAATGAACCCCTCAAACTATTGCCTTGAGATAATCTTTAAACCTTAAATCAAAAATATCCCCTGAAGTCTTCTTAAAACCAAACAATAGTTCAGCATAGCTATTAAAAAAAAAGTCTGCCTTGAGCATTATGCTGTTTTAAGAACTATCTATACGGGATCAAATTGACAGCAGCAACAGGAAAGATAAGTTAGGAACGTTAGGGGGCAGTGAATTTGTGTTAACGGGGAAGGGACAATTCAGAAAAGGAGGATGAGAATAGTTGCACAACTCAAAGAATGTAAGCAATGTCACTAAATGGTATATGAGGATGGCACAGGACAGGACAATGTTTTGCTCTGTTGTACATGGGTTCTCTACGAGTTGGAACTGACTAGATACCACCTCACAACATCAAATGATACATGTAGAAATTGTTGAATTGGCGTGTGTTTTGCTGTGTATACTCTCATCGATGACAGCAAAATATATAAAATTACATGTAAAAAAAGAAAGAAGAAACTAAAAAAGTGGGTCGCTCAGGACAGGGATCGCTGAGAAGGGGTTATTTAAGCAAAGCCTTGAAGGAATTGAGGAAATGAGCCACGTGAGTATCTGAGGAAACAGCAACTCAGGCAGAGGGAAGAGCAGTTCCACCCACAGCTGCCTGAGAGGAGTAAGTGATGTAAAGTTTCCCTCACTGTCCCTGGGACACAGTAAGCAGTCAGCCAAGGCTGAGCAGACATTCCAGGTGACCGCGAAGAGCACCTTCTAACTCTAAGGACAATGCACTTCTGAGGTTTCTGGAAACACTGTTAACAGGCACCATCCACCCACAGGAATGCCCTCCCCAGCTGACCACAGAAGCCTAAGCTGGAAAAGTCGCTGCTGTTGGACTTCAGCCTGCGCAGAGAGCTCAAGGGCCCTAGAAGAGGAAGCTAGAAACAGAGTGAGGCAGAAGCCCTGCCAGCTGCACACACCAGAGATAAGACAGTGCCTATGGGGGAGTGGATAAGGGTACAGTCACATGAAGGAGGAAGGAAGGGAACGAACCCATGTTACTAAGGCAGATTCAGGTTTGGATATTGTCCTGCCATTTACTAGCTCTTTACCACCTTTAAAAATGACCGAATCCTCTGAGCCTCAATTTTCCCATCTGTAAGATGGGCATTAAAATATTCATCCTGTAAGATAGTTGTGAGGACTTAAGAAGATTTGTTAAAGTGGCAAGCAAATAGTGGGCTCAACACAAAGCAGGTCCCCTTCCCTCTGTACCAAGTACCGGGGAGGCAGTCACCAGGTCTTATTCAGTCAGCTCATGTCCTTATTAATTTTATTCATTTCTGTGGGGATAATATCACTTACCTTTCAGGGAGGGTATGAGGTTTCAGTGAGAACAGATAAAAGCTATGCTTGCACAGTTATTGGGCCAGAAAAGGTACTCCTAGGTGTTTGTTGGGTACCTAGATGGATGGGTGGATGGAAGGGCTCATGGATGGATGGACAGACAGGTATGTGGGTGGATGGGTGGATGGTTGGGTAGATGGCTTGTTGGAAGAATATCAAGAGAAACATAATTTGTTCTACAGAAATACCAAGTCTGCAAGAAAAAAAACACTGCTTTACAGGGTTTTATTATATCTGTCTGTGGCCTTAGGTCTCAAGCACAGATATAACACAGATGTGTAAAAACAGGCATAACCATACTACCATTGTTATGTCTATGACTCATCTCAGTGTGGCAAAGGGCATGGTCTTGCGTGAGTCAACATTTTTGAAATAAGATCACTGGCAGTTCCCTGATGTCAGAGGCTGAGCTCTGAGGGAAATACAAGGTGTGGCTTCCCTGAAGTGCAATCCCAGAATGGCTTGGAAGCCTGAGCAGTGATGTTTCATTGAAAGACTCAGTTTTTCCCTTAATTCCTGCCACCATTTCAAGAAGGGAGAGGCATGGGGAGCAGACAGCCCTACTTTCACAGCAGTTGCACCACTGATAACTGACTTGCTACATAACTTCTGTGATCACTTAGCCCCTTTGCGCTCCATGTTCCCTTTGTAAGAAAAAGGGGCCCTCCCAGCTCCAAATTGTTCTGATCCTCTGAAACCCCCCTATATCTTCCTTTAAAATATGGACAAAGAGCTTTAGAAGAACATTGTTAAATGTCTTCCCCATCTGTCCCTAAAGATTCTCCTTAAGCTCTCTCAAAATAATTACATTATATGTCAAGATGCCCGTTTATGCTACACCCTGGGAAAATAGTAAGCTTTGGAGGGAGGCAGATCTCAATTTCAGGCTCTCTGTGAGAAATTGTGGATACATAGATAATTAAGACTCAGTTCCTACCCCCAGGATAGGGAATAGAGACAATGAAATGAATGAGCCTCAGTTACCACAGTAATTAAGGTATAAAGAAAAAAAAAATCAATCTTCCCAGCTCTAAACTGCTTCTAGGAGGGAGCCAATAACCCTGCCTGAAGGAATCCAGGAAGGCTGCCTGTAGGAGCTATTCTAGGCTAGATCAGAAGGAAGACTTGGCATCTGAGAAGGCTACAACAAAGCAGAGGTTACAGAGGGAGTTATAAAAAAAAAGTTGTCACTGAGTTGATTCCAACTCATGGCAACTCCATGTGTTTCAGAGCGGAACTGTGCTTTACAGAGTTTTTATGGCTGTGACCTTTCAGAAATAGATTGCCAGGCCTTTCTTCTGATGCACCTCTGGGTGGATTTGGACCACAACCTTTCAGTTAGAGCCCAGAGCTTTAACATTTGTGCCACCCAGGATATTCAGGACGGTGAGGAGTTCAGCAGAGCTGTAGAGTGGACTACAGCCTAAAATATTCCCCCTACCATCCTGAGCCCTGGATGGGGAGTGAGACCCTGACCTGTATGTTGGGGGCAACATTCTGGGACAGACAAGGGGACAATCAAAAGTCACCATCTTGGAACTGTCAGAGTTACTCCTTATTGAGCACTTACTGAATGTAGACGCTACGCAGTTTATACACAACCCAGCAGTGTTTCCTAAAGTGTGCTACACAAGTCCCTGGGGGCACCTGAGGTGATTTTCGATGAGAGATGGAGAAACATTTTTATTTTAACAGTTATGCGCTTCTGTTTCCATTTACCTTCTATTCGTGGCAGATGGCATTGGTTTTCATTCACAATTATGTTATAAAGTTTCCTTTCTAAATAAATTTAAGTTTAAAAACACGACTCAATTTAAATTAAAATATTTATTAAGTAAACAAACAGGTGGTACGTGGATATGGCAGAGTTTACAAGGGGGTACACAACTGGTTGAAATTCAGGAAACAATGTGTTTTAGCATATAAACATTTGCCTTATTCAGAGGTCTTTTGGTTGCAAGTAGTAGATATCCACCCAAATCAGCTTAGGCAAACTAAGAGAATGTATCCTGACCAGGGAATTTCAGAGCATCCAAAGGAGGGCAAGCAGATGAGCCTCAGGAAGGGTTGGGCCTGAGGAGGAGGGCCAACAGGCCCTGGTAGCACAATCCCTTCTCTAGCCTAGGCCCCTGTGGTCTCTCTTCCCTCTGTACCATGCATCTTCATCTTCTCTCTGAGCGGAGCCATTTTTTTCCCACTACATTCATGCAGGCAGCCACTCCCACCCTGTCACAGACACAGACAAACATACACATAGACACTCACAGCTCCAGAGTTTATGTGTTCAGGTAAGCGACCTGCACAGCCTAAAACAGCAGCCCTGAATCTTGCTGCCTATTCCTGAGAGAGAACCTGATTGGCCCAGCTCAGGCCAGATGCCCACCTCTTACCCACTGAGTCCCTAATGGAGAATCGAGGGGTTGGCTGCAAGAGGGAGTGAAATTCTCCAAAGAGGGAGCATCTGGGATGAGCAGTCACCCTGACCAATGCCTCAGCATTTGCTGTCGTAACAACCCTATGAGGTAGCTTTTACTTCATAGGCAATACACCCTAAGAGGTAGGAAATTCAGCTCACAGTCCCTCAGCAGAAAATGATAAAGCCAAGGCTTGAACCTGGGGCTGTGTGACACCAAAGCTTGACTATAAGGCACTGTCTACTTGGTCTCCATCAGCTAAACCCACCCCACAACTACCATTCCAGACCCCAGCAGAATATTGGCCACCCGGAGGCATTAATCAAAAACAGCAATCCAGTGTTTGCCCATTAGACAGGAGACAAGGGTCCCAAATACATGGGGACACTGGCTGGAAGCAAAGAAGATTTCTCAGAAGGGCCACGAGGCTCCAGAAGCCAGGGAAGGCTCCTCCAAGCCCTGGGGTCTGAGGTTGCCAGGCTCACACTGCAGGTACATGGCTCAGGGCACAAGAGGCTCATTTGCATGTGTTTACTGAAAATCATAAACAGGCATCTAGAAATCCTCAAGAGAAGCTGACACCTCCCTTCTGCATCCCAAAATCAAAGCGCCTGACTACTTCCTGGGGACTGTAACTGCTCCTCTCACCTCCTGGAAACTAGGTGTTATGGATTGAATCATATCCCCCAAAAATATGTGTTGTAAATTCTATGCCTGTTACAATCCCATTTGGGAATGGGTTATCTTTGTTATGTTAATGAGGCAGACTTAGTGTAGGGTGTATCTTAAATCCATCTCTTTTGAGATATAAAAGAGATTAAATAAGCAAGTGAGAGAAACAGAGATGGGGGAAGAGATGCCCAGCCACATGATGATTGCCCAGGAGCAGAGGCTCAGAAGAGAAAAGGACCTTCCTCCAGAGCCAATAGAGAAAGCTCTTCCCTAGAGCCAGCACCCTGAATTCTGACTTCCAGCCTCCTAAACTGAGAAAATAAATTTGTTTGTTAGAGCCATCCACTTGTGGTATTTCTGTTATACCAGCACTAGGTAACTAAGACACTAGGTTAGGAGGGGCCTCCCAGACAGAGAGGAAAGGAGACCTGACCAGTTCCTTCTACTCTGCAGGCTTCACTATATGCAAGCACTTCCCAGCCTAAGTCTATGCTTCAGTGGAAGACTCTGGGCCTTGTGGCGCTCTGGCCTGGATGTCCTCAATTTTGCTCTGCCATTATCTCTGCCTTGGTGAGATTGCTTCCATACCTAACAGGCTACCACTGCCCAAATAGGAAATGCACAAACAACAGCCCAGAGCACAGCAGATTGCTCTTCTTCCCCCAGGCCAGTCCTTGATAGCCATGGAGAAAAGGGCTTTGGGGCTGTCCCCAGTAATCAGGGACTAATTTAATTTTTGAGGGAACTGACGGGCCTCTGGTTGAGTGGCGCGACTACTTCAATGCCAGTGTCTATGGTGGCCCGGGAGCATTTCTGGCTGCTGCGCATGCTGTACAACTTCTCAGTGAGGTGTTTTCGGAACTTTTTGGTGAGGAAGCAGTAGATGACCGGGTCTAAAACACAATTGGTACTAAGCAGGCAGAGGGTGACCTGATGTGCATCGTTAATCGCCTGGTGGGAAGTGTTGTTCTGGAATTGAAGTTCAGCCAAGGTCCAGGGTAGCTGCACCATGTGGTGAGGCACAAAGCAGATGATGAACACAGCCAAGACCGTGCAGACCATCCACAGTGCCCGGCGCTTGACTTCAGCATTGCGCTGGACCTGCACCGGCTGCGTCAGCAGCGTGCGGATGATGACCAGGTTGCAAACGAGGATGATGAAGAAGACAAGGAAGAAGCTACACACAATGAAGATGTGGATGCTGAGGACTGGCACACTGCCCTTCTCATAATGCTCAAAGCAGCGGGTGATGTTGCTTAAGCCAGTTTTGTCAGACACTGTGTTGGTGGAGTCCATGAAAAGGAAGTAGGATGCAGCGGCCACAATGGTCACCCAGATAACCAGGGATAAAGTGATGCCACGCTTGCGGGTGGTGGCCTGAGCAGTTTTGATGGGTCGCGTCACTGCCTGGAAGCGGTTGTAAGTGATGACACCCAGGAAGGCCACGGAGCAGTAGGTATTGATGAAGAAGAGGCAGCCAGCCAAGTTGCACAGGAATTTGGGAAGAATCCAGTTGCCCTGGTTGTAGTAGTAGACGATCCACAAGGGCAGGGTGACCAAGAAGAGCAGGTCAGCCATGGTGAGGTTCACCATGAAGATCTTTATCTCATTGAGTTTCTTGGAAGGGTACAAGCTGGCAAAGACCCACAGCACGTAGCCATTGGCGATGACACCCAGCACAAAGATGATGCTGTAAAAAATTGGGAAGAGGATGTATCGGAACTCAGAGTCCAGGTGGGAGGATTCATTTGACTCCATTACTCTGAGCTAGAAGTGGTAGCTGATCAAAGTTTCCTGTCCGTGCCTGGAAGATCAAAGAGGAATTCCAGTTAACAAAGGGCTAAGAAGGGACTACAGTCATTTGTCCCTTCTAAGACTTCCATTTTACACATTTTTAAAACTCTAAAATCAAGATATGCCTTAAAATTGATAGCATCTTCCAGTTAATTGGTAGCATTTTTTCCTTTCTACACAAAATAATGGTGTATTTTTACAATCTGAGGTTATATCTCAGCATCTGAAATTCAATGAATCAATGGTAGTTCAGTTCTTTTCTCTTACTCCATTTTAAAATACAACATTTTATCCTTTGGCTTATTTTGGCTTAAAGTTTTAGATAATTTATTTGTAGTGGTCAAATACATAAAATTTTATATTATAAAATATTTAGTTTTTTTGATAAAGTTTGAGTTTTTCTCTATTGATTGAACTTGGAGGAAATTTTTGATGATAAAATGTTCTATATTAAAAATAACTTATATGTTCATAAGAAACACAGAAAACACAAAGAAGTACAATAGGAGGGCCACCCATAGAAAGGAATACTAGTCAGTCATTAGAAAGAGTGCATTAGATCTGATTGTTCTGCCATGGAAAGCTATCCCTGGATAATATTGTTGAGTAAAAACAAAACAAAATAAAATTGGAGAAAATATTTGGTATTACTCCGTTATGTATGCGTATATGAATATCAAAAAATCTAGAAGGATACATCTGGAAGAGTGGACCTTAGTTAAGTACCCTCTGGGAAGGTGAGGTAGCCTTGGTGAAAAGTTGATTTACTTTATACTTTTGTTTGAGCTTTTTAGGTGCATTTGTTACTTTAATAATTAAAAAAAAATTAAATACAATTAAAAAATAAAAGTATCCAATGAGAAAACCCAGTAGACAATACTTTAACTAAGTGATCAAGATTAACATCACCTTTACAAAGCCCCATCAACCTTATGTATCCCTGAAATGATGTAATGAGAAGGACACAACATCACTTCTGTGATATTCTTGCAAAAAATACATAACCTCCACTTAATCATGAGAAAACATCAGACAAAACCAAATTGTGAGACATTGTATACAATAACTGACCAGTGCTAATAAAAAGCATCAAGGTCGTCAAAGACAAGGAAAGACTGAGGAAGTATCATAGATAAGAGGAAACTAAAGAGATACATGACAACTAAGTGCAATGTGGGACTCTGGATTGGATCCTAGAAGAGAAAAAGAACATTAGGGGGAAAACAGATGAAATTCAAATAAGGGTTATAATTCAATTAATAATATTGTATCAATGTTAATTTCCTGGTTTTGATCATTGTAGTATGGTTCTATAAGTGTTAACATCGGGGAAAGTTGGGTGAAGGGCATACATGAAATCTTCGTACTGTTTTTGCAACATTTCTGAAGGCCTAAATCTATGTCCCCTCACATGTCTGTCAGTTTGTCATACTGTGGGGGCTTGTGTGTTGCTGTTATGCCAGAAGGTGTGCCACCGGTATTCAGATACCAGCAGAGTCACCCATGGAGGACAGGTTTCAGCTGAGCTTCCAGACTAAGACGGACTAGAAAGAAGGACTCGGCAGTCTACTTCTGAAAAGCATTAGCCAGTGAAAACCTTATGAATAGCAGCAGAACATTGTCTGATATAGTGCTGGAAGATGAGCCCCCCAGGTTGGAAGGCACTCAAAAGATGACTGGGGAAGAGCTGCCTCCTCAAAGTAGAGTCGGCCTTAATGACGCAGTTGGAGTAAAGCTTTCGGGACCTTCATTTGCTGATGTGGCATGACTCAAAATGAGAAGAAACAGCTGCAAACATCCATTAATAATCGGAACCTGGAATGTATGAAGTATGAATCTAGGAAAATTGGAAATCATCAAAAATGAAATGGAACACATAAACATCGATATCCTAGGCATTAGTGAGCTGAAATGGACTGGTATTGGCCATTTTGAATCAGACAATCATATAGTCTACTATGCTGGGAATGACAATTGGAAGAGGAACGGTGTTGCGTTCATGGTCAAAAAGAAGGTTTCTATTAAAAAAATAAAAATAACAGAAAAAAAAAAAAAGAAGGTTTCAAGATCTATCCTGAAGTACAACGCTGTCAGTGATAGGATAATATCCATACACCTACAAGGAAGACCAGTTAATATGACTATTATTCAAATTTGCGCACCAACCACTAAGGCCAAAGATGAATACAAGATTTTTATCAGCTGCTGCAGTCTGAAATTGATCGAACATGCAATCAAGATGCATTGATAATTACTGGCGATTGAAATGTGAAAGTTGGAAACAAAGAAGGATCAGTAGTTGGAAAATATGGCCTTGGTGATAGAAACAATGCCAGAGACCAAATGATAGAATTTTGCAAGACAAACGACTTCTTCATTGTAAATAACAGCAACTATACACATGGACCTCGCTAGGTGCAACACACAGAAATCAAATTGACTACATCTGTGGAAAGAGACAATGGAAAAGCTCAATATCATCAGTCAGAACAAGGCCAGGGGCCGACTGTGGAACAGACCATCAATTGCTTATATGCAAGTTCAAGCTGAAATGGAAGAAGATCAGAGCAAGTCCACGAGAGCCAAAATATGACCTTGAGTATATCCCACCTGAATTTAGAGACCATCTCAAGAATAGATTTGACGCATTTAACGCTAGTGACCGAAGACCAGACGAGTTGTGGAATGACATCAAAGACATCATCCATGAAGAAAGCAAAAGGTCACTGAAAAGACAGGAAAAAAAGAAAAGACCAAGATGGATGTCAGAGGAGACTCTGAAACTTGCTCTTGAGCGTCAAGCAGCTAAAGCAAAAGGAAGAATTGATAAAGTAAAAGAACTGAACAGAAGATTTCAAAGGGCCTCTCGAGAAGACAAAGTGAAGTATTATAATGACATGTGCAAAGAGCTGGAGATGGAAAACCAAAAGGGAAGAACACGCTCAGCGTTTCTCAAGCTGAAAGAACTGAAGAAAAAATTCAATCCTTGAATTGCAATAGTAAAGGATTCCATGGGGAAAATATTAAACGATGCAGGAAGCATCAAAAGAAGTTGGAAGGAATACACAGAGTCATTCCAAAAAGAATTAGTCGATATTCAACCATTTCAAGAGGTGGCACCTGATCAGGAACCGATGGTACTGAAGGAATAAGTCCAAGCCGCTCTGAAGGCATTGGCGAAAAACAAGGCTCCAGGAATTGATGGAATATCAATCGAGATGTTTGAACAAACAGATGCAGTGCTGGAGGTGCTCACTCATCTATGCCAAAAAATATGGAAGACAGCTTCCTGGCCAACTGACTGGAAGAGATCCATATTTATGCCTATTCCCAAGAAAGGTGATCCAACTGAATGTGGAAATTATAGAAAAATGTCATTAATATCACATGCAAGCAAAATTCTGCTAAAGATCATTCAAAAACGGCTACAGCAGTATATTGACAGGGAACTGCCAGAAATGCAGGCCGGTTTCAGAAGAGGATGTGGAACCAGGGATATCATTGCTGATGTGAGATGGATCCTGGCTGAAAGCAGAGAATACCAGAAGGATGTTTACCTGTGTTTTATTGACTATGAAAAAGGCATTCGACTGTGTGGATCATAACAAACTATGGATAACACCGCGAAGAATGGGAATTCCCGAACACTTAATTGTGCTCATGAGGAACCTTTACATAGATCAAGAGGCCATTGTTCGGACAGAACAAGGGGATACCGATTGGTTTAAAGTCAGGAAAGGTGTGCGTCAGGGTTGTATTCTTTCACCATGCCTATTCAATCTGTATGCTGAACAAATACAATGAGAAGCTGGACTATATGAAGAAGAATGGGGCATCGGGATTGGAGGAAGACTCATTAACAACCTCCGTTATGCAGATGACACAACCTTGCTTGCTGAAAGTGAAGAGGACCTGAAGCACTTACTAATGAAGATCAAAGACCACAGCTTTCAGTATGGATTACACCTCAACATAAAGAAAACAAAAATCCTCACAACTGGACCAATAAGCAACATCATGATAAAAAGAGAAAAGATTGAAGTTGTCAGGGATTTCATTTTACTTGAATCCACAATCAACAGCCATGGAAGCAGCAGTCAAGAAATCAAAAGACGCATTGCATTGGGTAAATCTGCTGCAAAGGACCTCTTCAAAGTGTTGAAGAGCAAAGACGTCACCCTGAAGACTAAGGTGCGCCTGACCCAAGCCATGGTATTTTCAATCACATCATATGCATGTGAAAGCTGGACAATGAATAAGGAAGACCGAAGAAGAGTTGACGCTTTTGAATTGTGGTGTTGGCGAAGAATATTGAATATACCATGGACTGCCAAAAGAATGAACAAATCTGTCTTAGAAGTGTGGCCAGAATGCTCCTTAGAGGCAAGGATGGCGAGACTGCGACTTACATACTTTGGACATGTTGTCAGGAGGAATCAGTCCCTGGAGAAGGACATCATGCTTGGCAGAGTACAGGGTCAGCAGAAAAGAGGAAGACCCTCAACGAGGTGGATTGACACAGTGGCTGCAACAATGAGCTCAAGCATGACGATTTTAAGGGTGGCACAGGACCGGGAAGTGTCTCATTCTGTTGTGCATGGGGTTGCTATCAGTCGGAACAGGCTCGATGGCATCTAACAACAGCAACAACAAAACTATGTCAAAATAAAATAATTCTTAAAGTATATTAAAAATTAAAGCTAGCCATAATTTCACTATCCAGAGTCTAGTCCATTTTCAACAGTTCCTCCCCAGTCTCCAGTGTCCATCTGAAGAGTTGCTCCTTCCCCTCCACTCCTGTTCCTCCTGCTAAGGTTACCATCGCAGGAGCCTGGAAACCCTGGTGATATTTACGTTACTGGGAGCATGACTCAGGGAAGCAGCTACTGGGAGAAGAGCAAGAGACTCAGCTGGGGATAGGAGGGGCCTGAGGATCATCATATATCATCAAGCAATGAAAAGATCGCAGAATTGGAAGTGGGAATCAAGGAAGAAAATTAAAGCTTAGGAGCATCTCTTTTGGACCCAGGCACCCTGCCAGGTGCCTCCACATGCACTACCTTATTTGAGTCTCCCAAAAACCCTTTGGGATAGGAGTGTAATGCCGGTTTTACGGAATAGGAAGCTGAAGTAGAGGGTGGTGGTGTGACTCGTCCAAGGTCTCACAGCTGTTAAGGGTCGGAGCCAGGATTTCAAATGTAGCTGTATGGTCATTCGATTATTCACACATTCATCCAGCACATATTTACTGAGCACCAATTGTATGTCAGGCACACTCTAAGCTCGGGAGACACAAGGTGAAAACTGCAGATGAGGCCCTGCCCTCAGGGAATTTACAGCCTCACAGTAGAGACAGACAAAAGCAATTTATGGAGAATAAGAAGGGAATCTGCATAGAAACCAGGTGACTTTTCACATGAGGTTTCAAGGAAGAGCAGGAGAAAGAACATTCCAGGCAGAGGAACTTGCATGGGTCCTGGGCCAAGGCTAGACAGAGTTTGATAGGCTCCAGGAACTGAAAGGCCTTGATAGTGTTGCCCTATACCCAACTGCCACTCCACCCTTTTTTTGTGGCTTCTCCCACTGGGCTCCAGCAGCAAAGAATTTCCTGGGTAAGTCTTAAAACTTGCCCAGACCTTTCCTACCTCAGGGCCTCCACACATACCCACCCCACTGCCTTGATGCTCTTCCCTACCCACATTCCGCCTTCACCTGCCCAACTCCAACTCATGCTTCAGACTTCAGCTGAATTTCACTTCTTCAAGGAGGTCTTCGCTGACCTCTGGGCAAGTCAGGTCCTCATATCACAGTCAGGTCCCCATTTCAAAGCTCCCTGTGGTGCAGTTGTAATCATATTCCTATTTGTGTGATTGTTTAACTCTCCCACTCAACTGTGAGTACCCAGAGAGTAAGGCCCCTGTCTGCCTGTTCCACACTGCATTCCCAGCACCATGAACCAATCAATGAAGTAATGGATGATGAGCCTTGTTAATTACGCCCATCCCTTAGGGAGCCCCAGAGCTTACAGGTGGGTTTAAAGAAACAACTGATTCAAATTGGAATATTTTTGATTGAGAAAATTTGTGTTTTGCTCTATTTAGTGTGGTGGTGGTTATCTATGTTAAACTAAATAAATTTAGGTTTCATTATTCCCAATAAATCACTGTGATTCCTTTCAAAACAAAAAACTCATCCTTGAGTCATATTGTGAGTTGTAAAGTTGATTTGAAGGTGCATTTTATGCTGCTTCTCCAGCATCACAACTAGCTTCTTCTCTTTTGAGAACTTTTCCACTCCTAGCGGTAGCCCTGCCCTCTGATCTCAAGTGCTTGGACGGTAGCTGTGGTCCACGGAACCCTGGAGAGGGGGGTCCATGAGGTCAAAACTATTTTTGTAATAATACCAAGACATTATTTGCCTTTTTCACTGTGTTGACATTTGCACTGATGGTTCAAAATCAATGATGGGCAAAACTGCTGGTGCCTTAGCACAAATCAAGGCAGTGACACCAAACTGCACTAGGAGTTATTGTAGTCTCCATGGCCACGCACACACCGTGTAAAAGATAAACGCAATTTCAATTTTTAAATGCTTTTCAAATTAAAATAAAGGATTAAAAATTATTAATTTTATTAATTAAATCATGACCTTTTAGCACCTACCTTTTTTTTTTTTTTTTTAATATTCTCTGTGTCAAAGTGGGAAGGACACAGAAAATACTCCCAGTACAAACTGAAGTACAATGGATGTCTTCAGGCCAAGCACTTATGTGATTGGTTGAGTTGTGAGCTGAACAAACCACTTCTCCCTTGGATCACCTTTTTTACTTGAATGACTGACACATTCTGGTTTCTGAGACTTGAGTATCTGGCTGACATTTTCTTAAATATGAATGAAGTGAGCTTGTCACTTTAAGGAAAACAACTGATGGTATTTGTTGCCAGTGATAAATGAGAACTTCTGGAAAATGCGTATCTGCCAGTGTGAGCTTGACAGCTTTTTCCAGTACTTAAAGAATTTTCTGATACATTGGTAGTTAAAAATGAGTTATTAACATGATATTAACATCTTAATGAATGGGATTTTTTTTATATTACATAATGAAAGGTTGAGTTTGGAAGACCTGTGTAATCACTAAACCAATATTTTCCAAATGAGCAATGCATGACGTTTCAAAATTATGCATGGGTAAAAGATCCATTCAAAGGGCAAGATGCTGTTGTCGTTAGTTCTGTGCAGTCAGCTATGACTCATAAAGACCTATATATAACAGAACGAAATGTTCCTCATAATCATTGCTATGTTTGAGTCCACTGTTTGGGCTATTGTGTCATCTTAGCCATCTCGTGCTGCTACAACACAAATACCACAAGTAGATGGCTTTAACAAAGAGAAATTTATTTTCTCGCAGTCTAGTAGGCTAGAAGTCCAAATTCAGGGCGTCAACTCTAGGGGAAGGCTTTCTTTCTCTGACAGCTCTGGAGGAAGGTCCTTCTCATCAATCTTCCCCTGGACTAGGAGCTTCTCCACGCAGGAACCCCAGGTCCAACATACACGCTCTGCTTCCAGCACTACTTTATTACTGTTATGAAGTCCCCCTTTCTGCTCGCTTCTCTTTCCTTTTATCTCTTGTGTGATAAAAGATGGTACAGGCTACACCCCAGGGAAACTCCATTTACATCAGATCAGGGGTGTGACCTGAGCAAGGGTGTTACACCCCACCCTAATCCTCTTTAACCACAGGCGGAGATTATGACTTATAACCCATAGGAAAATCACAAAATGGTGGACAACCATACATGGCCTAACCAAGTTGACACATATTTTGGGGGGACACAATTCAATCCATGACAAGTGTCAAAATGCTCCACTAAGGGTTTCCCTCTTTTTCTCAGACCCTCTACTTTATCAGCCATGATAAGGACAAGATAGATAAATGGATTTTAATTTAACAGGTTATGAAAAGTTCATTGATATGATTTTGGGTTCCACGTTGCAACTAATCTTTAAGGAACTACCATTTATGGACAGTGGCATCACTAGGGTTGGTGTTACCCAGTAAGTAGCTCATGGTGTCACCCCCCCACCATGGACCTCCTCCATTACTAGACCATACAGAATCCTTTGTAATTTTTTTGTACTAATGTTACTTGTAAATTGTAATTCCTGTATATCATTCCTTCTTTTCCTTTAATTAATACTTCATTCTCAAAGAAGTTGTTGATATAGGTTCACAAAAACTAATTATCGCAATATTGTAGCTAAAACACCGCAATCAGCAGCTATAAAACACCAGCAACGACAAAAACAACAGTGCATGCTTGTAGCATGTGCAGGGGAAACCACATGACACAAAACATCACTGTAATTGAGTAATAATGACAGCTCTGACCAGACCACATTAAAAAAAAAAAAGACCACATTAGAAGGTTCAAAAAGTAAATTAGCATAGAGTTTTAGCCTTGTAGGTATCTTGATACATATAAGTTGGTCTTATGAAAAATATTTTTGTTGTTATAAATAACTACAGGGATATTTTTATAGATAGTCATTTTGATGTCACCCCTCTGACAATGTCACCCAGTATGGGTCTACCCCCCACACCCACCTAGTGACACCATTGTATGTGGAGCTTTGATGTAGTATCAAAGAAGAGTAGTACCAATGATCTAAAAAGGCCATTAAAATACCCCTCCTTTTTCCAAGTACATATTTGTATAAGGCCAGATTTTCTTCATACACTTCAACTAAAACAACAAATCATGACAGATTAAATACAGAAGCAAATACAAGAATCCAGCTGTGTTCCATTAAGCCATTAAAGAGATTTGCAAAAATGTAAATGGAAGCCACTCTTTTCCCTCAATTGTTTATGTTTTAGAGAATCTATTTTATTTATTTTTTCTAAATACACTAATTCATCAGCTTCTACTTGTATAATTCAGTGATATTAATTACATTCTTCGAATTGTGCAACCATTCTCACCTTCCTTTTCTGAGTTGTTTCTCCCTCATTAACATGAACTCACTGCCTCTTAAAATCCTATCTAATCTTTCAAGCTGCTGTTGTCAATCTGATCTTACAAAGAGAGCTCCTAAAAGAGCATAATGCTCAAGGCAGATCCTTTTTTCCTAAACTATTGTTCCATTTTCCTAAACTATTGTTCCCTGGTGACTTTGGGGAATATTTTTGGTTTAAGGTTTAAAGATTATCTCAGTGCAATAGTTTCAGGGGCTCCATAGCTCTAGAAAGTCTCCAGTCCATTTGAATTTGAAATTTTGTTCTGAACTTTCCCTCTTTTGATCTGGATTCATCGATGGAATCTTTGCTCAAAATGTTCAGTGATGATAGCCAGGTAGCATCCAGTTCTTCTGGCCTCATGGCAAAGGAGAAGTTGGTCATGGAGGCAATTAACCACACATTCCATATCCTCCTCCTATTCCTGACTCCTCTTCTTCCTCTGTTGCTCCAGGTGAATTGAGACAAATTGTTGTGCCTTGAATGGCAGGTTGCAAGCTGTTAAGACCCCAGGTGCTATGCAATGAACTAGGAGGTAGAACAGAAACACTAAACATGTTACTAGGCCAATTAACTGGGATGTCCCGTGAAACCGTGACTCTAACCCTCCAAACCAAGGAACCAAAATCCATGAGGTATTAGCTTGTAAAATTGAGTTACTTTTCATTAAAAATATTTCACTTGTGTTAGCATGGAATGAGTTTATGATTTTCTTTTATTTAAAAACTAAATTTTTTTAGAATGTCTCAATTTAAATTTTTAATATGGTAAATATTGAAAGATAGGACCCTTATAAACAAAGGCTTTTTGGGGCCTTCAATAATTTTTAAGGATATAAAGAGGTCATAAGACCAGAAAATTTGAAAACTGCTGCTCAAAGACCCCCTTTCTTTTGAGCTCAAGGTGCCCATACGTCTGGGACTGGCCTTATTTCTCAATTCTGCTGGACCCTCATGCTTCGGGCGACCCTGCTTCCGGGGCAAGGGAGCACACTTGACCTAGCCCTACTGGAGAGAGATGGGGAGGCAGCCCACAGCTGAGTAGGGCGTGGTGCCCACTCTGGGTCTTTGGGGAAGACACACCATTATCCACCCCCCACTCAGGAAGTTCCTTCCTCTTTTTGGGTTTAGGCCCCAGTTCAGTGGGGTGGTGGCAACTATCCTCCAGAAACTCTTTCTCTAGCCAGGAGACCCAACCTAGACATCCTGGGTCCTGCCCTACCCCCTCATGCCATGCCCAGACCTGTTGAGAAGGTCTTCCTTAGAGGCAGGACTAGGGTGAGGCAAGTGCAGCACTCACCTTGGTACAAAATTTAAGGAAGCACCAAAAAACCCAGTAATCAAGATAAATAATATTTTAATGCAAGATTTTTTTTTTTTTAAATCACAATCAATATTAAGATACAGTACTATGGTAATTACCTGTTACCATCAAGTCAATTCTGACTCATAATAACCTTAAGGGACAGAGTAGAACCTGCCCCATAGTGTTTCCAAGGAGTGGCTGGTGGATTCGAACTGCTGACCTTTGGGTTAGCAGCTGTAGCTCTTAACCACTGTGCCACCAGGGCTTCATGGTAATTACACTATTCCTAATTCTTCATTTTGCCTCAGGCTCCAATATGGCTTGGCACAGCACTGTTACGATCCCATCTTCATGTAAAATTTTGATATTTTGTTCATTATGGATTTTTTTTTTTTTGCATTAATTTTGATTAAAAAAAATGAAAACCTTGTCACTATGTGAACGGGGTATGCACACAGTTTGGCTGAAACCACGCTTGTGGTCAACTATTCACGCATTCATTGGACATGCACTCACTGCTCCAGGCCCTGGGCAGATTACCGAGGACTCAGAAAATAGACCCTGACCCTGCCCTTGAGTGGCCCACAAACCATTTTCAAGAGTGTGATCCAGAAATAGACAAGTGAAATGTGCTACAATGGGTCATGGGAATTCACAGGTACCTCTAGCCCAGACTTGAGGGTGTGAAAAAGACTTCCCACCTCAGTTGAAGAAAGAGTAGGAGTTAGCCTGTGAAGCAAGGAGGAAGAAATTCCAGGCAGAGGGGACAGCAAGTGCAAAGGCCTGGAAGAATAGGAAAGGATGTGTCTTGTTCTCAGGGAACTGGAGAACTTCAGTTTGGCGAAAACTTAAAGTATGAGGAGGTTAAGAAGAGACAGAGCTAGAAAAAAATAAGCATCAGTCAACTCATGAAGGGCCTTGAATGTCAAGCTAAGGAGTTTGTACTTCGTTCTGCAGAAAATGGGGGGTCATTGAAGGATGCTGAGTATGGAAGGGACAAGGCTGGGTCTGGGGTTGGGGAAGGGTGCTCTGACCACTATGTGCAGAATGACAAGGAGACAATTCCAATCATCTGGAGGACCAAAGGAGGCTTGGACCATGGCAAAGCAGATGGAGGGAAATGAATGGAGGTGAGGGTTATTTGGGAGGTCAAATGGACAGGACTTGGTGATGGATTGGATGTGTGTTGGAAGGGAGGAGTCAAGGATGACTCCTAGACTTCTGGGCCAGATGACTAAGACTGTGGCAATGTGTATCTTCATGGAGATGACACTGAGGAGGAACAGTGAGGGGGTGGATGGTGACCTCATTTGGGGACATATTACACTGGGATGTCTGTGAGACACCCTGGAGGACACATAGTTAGACCCTGAAAAGCCCGATATTAAAGGAGAAGCCAGAGGGAGAGGGGGGGAAATATGAAGGAGGCACGGAAGCTTACGTTCCCACACTCAATCCTACCCCTTCCCTTCCTTCCACAGGAGTTTAACCCAAGAATTTACCCTAATATCTGTGCTGATAGCTATCTCCATCTCAGAGTCTGCTTCCCAGGGACCCAACCTGTGACAATGCATACTCAGGTCTATCTAACCCGAGAGCCTTTCCAGTCCACACAGGTGGCCCAGGAGAGGTAGGCTTCTTCCTTCCAGATTCAGGACCAGAATCATTGTGGCGAGTCCTGGGTGGAACCCTGCCTCTGGTGCCTCCAGTGCCACTTCCTTGACTCTTCCTATACCTGCTCCCTCCATCCAGCCCCAGGTTCTTGGACTCTATGTGACCCCTACTACCTTCACCTTAGTCCCAACCTTAGTGCCCAGCTGCATCTTTGCATCAAGTGAATTCTTGAAATCACCCAAAATATAACCAGTCAAGTCTCCTCTGGGTCTAGGGGCTCACACTTCCATGCCTTTACTCACAGTGTTTCCTCTGCCTAGAACATTCTTCCATCCTTCCCTTTGCCTGGCTAACTACTGTTTATCCTTTAAGACTGCTTAGGCCTCACCTGTTTCAGGTATTTTGTCCTAAATCTCCCTGCCCTTTCCCCACAGGCCTTGTTATGTGCTCATCCTCTGAGCTCCCATAAATCAGTTGCTGAGTCTGCTCTAACTTATGGCAACCCCACGTGTGTCAGAGTAGAGCTGTGCTCTCTAAGATTTTTGTAGACCATGGCTTTTTATCCCACTGAAATTGCTTGCTATGTGTCTTCCTGCTGCATAAGACTGTAGCTCTTGGAGGGCAGAGACCATGTCCATTCATTCCCCCACTGGTTACTGACATACTACTGGGTGCTCAGCACTGTGTTGGGCACCGCAGAAATGAAACAGACAAGGTTTCTGTTCTCGAGATGCTGACACTCTAGTTGGAAGAAACAGACAAAAACAAGTAAAGAGATAAATCAACAAGATCATTTCAAACTGTGATGAATTCCATAAATTAAATAAAAAATGGTATCATGATAAAGATTGAGTAGGTGGCTGCTTTAAACAGAGTAACCAGGGAAGGCTTCTTGGAGGAGGCGACATATAAACAAAACCAGAGACAGAATAACCATGAAGTCAATGAAGTTTAAGCTTCAAGTCTCCTTCCTGTATATAATTGTGTGTTTATAACTTGGTATCTTTTCCTCAAAGAGGGACCTCCACCCCCTCCCCATATTGTAAAAGCTTGAGGGATCTGCAAAACCTGGACCTTCCCCTAGCTAAAATCTAAAGGATGAAAAGGAACAAGTCGTAAGAAGATCTGGAAGAATAGTATTCCATGCAGAGGGCCCCAAATGGCCTGAGGTAGGAATAAGTTTACCATGTTCAAGGAAGTGAAAGGTCAGTGTGACTGGAGGGGAACAAGAAATGGGAAGGGTAAGATGAGGTCAGAGGGCAGCAGGCCCCAGGTCCCCCTTAGGTCACAGTAAAGAGTTTGGATTTGACTCCAGGAACAATGGGGAGCCGCTGGAGAGTGTCAAGCAAACGAGTAACAAGATCTGAGTATGCTGACTGCTGGGCAGGGAATAGATGGTAGATGGTAGGAGGCAGGAGTGGAAGAAGAGAGATCATTTAGAGGGCAAGAGAGGGTGGTGGCATGGACCAGAGAGTAGCATTCCCAATTCCTCTCTCCATCCCCAGCTTGGCCAGGAGCAGGAGCTTGGGAGACTTTTGTCAAGTGACCAAATATCTGGCATCCGACATAACTGAACCCTGTGTCAGAGCTGCAAGAAGGTGGTAGGGGCCTAATCTATCCAAGGACGTAAGAGTACAGTGGCTCCCCAGAGCAGCTGCTACACGAGGCAGGGTGAGTCCTCCACCATCTCACTCCTCAAATTGTGGTCCTTGGACCAGCAGCATCACCATCACCTGAGGGCTTGTTAGAAATGCAGACTCTCAGGCCTTACCCCAGACCTATTATATCAGAATCTGTATTTAACGATGAGGCAGAGCCCCCACAACGCTGTATTCTTTACCTGCTTCCTCCCCTACAGTGTTGTATTGCAAAACCGTTTCCTTTGCTAGGTTGCCCCCTACTCAGCTTTGCATTTGAATCCTGCTTTTGCTTGGCGGTTATATATTGCGCTTGCGTAGTACGATTAAGAATGTTGGTGAAGTAACTTGTACGAAATCCCTACTTGTAAACCTCTTTAAAAGTAACCTGCCTGCCCGCCCTTGGTGAGCAGTCTTGGCAGCAATACCTCCGACTGCTCTGCTTCCTTGTACAATGAAATAAAGGTGCCTTTGTTGTTCTCCCACCTCGGTCTCTCGTTTATTGGCCAATACGAGTCATGCCAAGTAAAAAAAAAAAAGGACCTGGGATTACCACCCAGTAACATTTCTGACAAGCCACCCAGGAGCCATCTGCTTGGTTCCTGAGGCGGATCAGAAAACAGAACAGCCCTGATGTCTGGCGTCACCTGGAGATTCTCTCCTAGAGACCTTGGAGCAGCTCTGAAAGCCGATCTACCCTCCCACCCCCGACCCAAATGATGGTTCTGTGAGAGACATGAAACGCGCCTGGGTTGTTTGGTAAGTGCCTAGGTAAGGCCTCAGAAGAGTCCCAAGAAGTGGGAGGAATTGACCGTTGAAGGCATTAGAAATCCAAGGTTATTTGATAAGTAACGGGGTAATTCCTAGGTAAGGCCTTAGAAGAGTGCCAAGAAGTGGGAGGAATTGACTGCTGAGGGCATAAAAGTCTCAGGTACCTGTTTAGTTGGTGCACTGGATTAGGTTGTGTGAGTGTGTGTATCTAGAGAATGGAGAATGTTCAAGGAATCTCGAAGTGCGGCTGGCTAAAATGCATCCTTAAGAACTGGGAACAGGGACTCAGAAAGACATGGCTCTGGCAGCATGCTTGCCTGCTTCCCACGTTTGCCCTTTTGAATATATGCCGCAAAAGCCTTTCTTTTTGCTGTATTAAACTTTGTGGTGTTTTCACCCTATAAGAGTTAGTTGCTGCAGGAATTCCAAAACCACGAATCCCGTAGACCTCGAGGAGACCTAGACTGTGGAGCAGAAGTGGCAAAAAGACAAGTCCTATCTCCTGGACCCAAGCATTCATGCTCCATGTCCCTTCGACATCCACGGGGTGAGTGCTCTCAGAAAACATGCCTTTGCTTATTCTTTTTCTCCTGTTTTCTTAAGTTTTGTTCGGCATATTTGTTTGGAAAACCAGTTGTTTAAGAAATCTTTCTTAGATTTTTGTTTGATCGTTTGTTTTAAGAGTGATATTTAGCAACCCTTAGTGAACTGGATTCGGGCATTTGAAACAATAAAGAGGTAATTATATTTTCAAAGAGCTCTGAGCCACTATAAGCCACAAAAATTCAGGCACGAGTCGACCAGTAAAAGCCATTAGCACTCATCATGAGCATTGAAGACGCCTGTGACAGGATAAGGTGGTTGAGAGACAGGCTAGAGCACTAGGCTGCCTCTCACCCACCAGAAAACACTCACACAATGAAGGTACACATTGGTCTAAGTGAAACGCTGCCCAAACCCCACGGTGTTCCTCATTAGGTTTCTTTTTGTGGCTCAGACAAAATCTGGAAAATAGCACTCTGTTTTGCTGCATTTGCACGGAGAAGTAGTAGTCCCCTACCTATTCTATGATATAGTTTCTCAATAAAGAATCACAATGCTAAAATTAAAGTCACCAGTAGAGAGTGATTTAGAAAATAATATTGGAGTCTTTATTCCCTGTCCTTGAGCACAGATAATGTGACCCGGCTGGAGCTGGGCTCTAAGGGCTCACAAGGACTCACAAGGACACGTCAACTGGGCCCTGAGATATAAAGACAATAGATAGCATAATCTTGGAAAATATCTTTTAGGGAACCTCTCACATAAGCCAATCATAAAACAGAACACAAAAGACTTTCCACTCTTTTCTATTAGCACTTAGTGAGTAGAAGAGTTGTTGGACCAATGAAGACTCTCCTGACTGTCACTATTGAAACCTGTACCAATGATCATTAAGAAAGACAATTCGAAATGTAGGATCACAGTTTCTAGCAAATCTGCGAAAAGGTGAAGCTTTCAATGGCGTGGCCATTTTGTAATATTAATATATACTGATGACTCTGTAACCTTCCTTGGACTTGAGTAGACATGGCTGTGGCAGTGTGCTTGTCCGTTTTCCCATTCTTGTCTATTCTGTAATATTTCCTTGGATTCGGGCAGACAAGGCTGTGGCAGCGTGCTCATCTGTTTTCCCCCTTCTGTCTATTCTGTAATTTCCTTAGACTCAGGCAGGCATGGCTCTAGCAGTATCCTTGTCTGCTTCCCACTTTTGCCTTTTTGAATATGTGCCAAATAAATTTTTTTTTTTTTTTTTTTGCTTTACTAAACTCTGTGATTTTTTTCCCTACAATACTTTTCTTTTCAACTGGAGGAACTAGTATATTTAAGGTCTGAAATAAGAGACTAGGTCTCTAGCCATCAGAATGAATTAAGTTTTAAAAGAAGGAAACCAAAAGCTTGAAACTTAGAGCTTAACATTTTTGATAAATGAGCCTGGATTTTCCCCTCTGCTACCAAGACACTGGTTTGGGGTTCATATTTAAAAACACTATAAACTGAGTATACTAGAAGTAATTTGGAATTTCAGTTACTGCTTTGAGAAAATGAGTTTTCATTTATGCTGTCTTTTCCTCTTTGGGGAATTTTGCTGGATGCTCAGGTTTTGTCAAAAGGTCTAATATTCCTCCTTCTGAGGCTCTGGCAAGTTAATAAGTTTTATCTGTTGTTGTAAGGTGCCGTCGAGTTGGTTCCAACTCATAGAGACCCCATGCACAACAGAATGAAACACTGCCTGATCCTGCGCCATCCTCAAAATCGTTGTTATGCTTGAGCTCATTGTTGCAGCCACTGTGTCAATCCACCTCGTTGAGGGTCTTCCTCTTTTCTGCTGACCCTGTACTCTGCCAAGCATGATGTCCTTCTCCAGGGACCCATTCCTCCTGACAACATACCCTAAGTATGTAAGACGCAGTCTCGCCATCCTTGCCTCTAAGGAGCATTCTGGCCACACTTCTACCAAGACAGATTTGGTTGTTCTTTTGGCAGTCCATGGTATATTTAATATTCTTCGCCAACACCACAATTCAAAGGCGTCAACTCTTCTTCGGTCTTCCTTATTCATTGTCCAGCTTTCACATGCATATGATGTGATTGAAAATGCCATGGCTTGGGTCAGGCGCGCCTTAGTCTTCAGGGAGACATCTTTGCTCTTCAACACTTTGAAGAGGTCTTTTGCAGCAGATTTACCCAATGCAATGTGTCTTTTGATTTCTTGAATGCTGCTTCCATGGCTGTTGATTGTGGATCCAGGTAAAATGAAATCCTTGACAACTTCAATCTTTTCTCCACTTATCATGATGTTGCTTATTGGTCCAGTTGTGAGGATTTTTGTTTTCTTTATGTTGAGGTGTAATCCATACTGAAGGCTGTGGTCTTTGATCTTCATTAGTAAGTGCTTCAGGTCCTCTTCACTTTCAGCAAGCAAGGTTGTGTCATCTGCATAACGCAGGTTGTTAATGAGTCTTCCTCCAATCCCGATGCCCCATTCTTCTTCATATAGTCCAGCTTCTCATTGTATTTGTTCAGCATACAGATTGAATAGGCATGGTGAAAGAATACAACCCTGACGCACACCTTTCCTGACTTTAAACCAATCGGTATCCCCTTGTTCTGTCCGAACAATGGCCTCTTGATCTATGTAAAGGTTCCTCATGAGCACAATTAAGTGTTCGGGAATTCCCATTCTTCGCGGTGTTATCCATAGTTTGTTATGATCCACACAGTCGAATGCCTTTTTCATAGTCAATAAAACACAGGTAAACATCCTTCTGGTATTCTCTGCTTTCAGCCAGGATCCATCTCACATCAGCAATGATATCCCTGGTTCCACATCCTCTTCTGAATCCAGCCTGAATTTCTGGCAGTTCCTTGTTGATATACTGCTGCAGCCGTTTTTGAATGATCTTCAGCAAAATTTTGCTTGCGTGTGATATTAATGACATTTTTCTATCATTTCCACATTCAGTTGGACCACCTTTCTTGGGAATAGGCATGAATATGGATCTCTTCCAGTCAGTTGGCCAGGAAGCTGTCTTCCAAATTTCTTGGCATAGATGAGTGAGCACCTCCAGCGCTGCATCTGTTTGTTGAAACATCTCAACTAATATTCCATCAATTCCTGGAGCCTTGTTTTTCGCCAATGCCTTCAGAGCAGCTTGGACTTCTTCCTTCAGTACCATCGGTTCCTGATCATATGCCACCTCTTGAAATGGTTTAATATCGACTAATTCTTTTTGGTATAATGACTCTGTGTATTCCTTCCATCCTCTTTTGATGCTTCCTGCTTGGTTTAATATTTTCCCCATGGAATCCTTCACTATTGCAACTTGAGGCTTGAATTTTTTCCTCAGTTCTTTCAGCTTGAGAAACGCTGAGCGTGTTCTTCCCTTTTGGTTTTCCATCTCCAGCTCTTTGCACATGTCATTATAATACTTTGTCTTCTCGAGAGGCCCTTTGAAATCTTCTGTTCAGTTCTTTTACTTTATCAATTCTTCCTTTTGCTTTAGCTGCTCGACACTCAAGAGCAAGTTGCAGAGTCTCCTCTGACATCCATCTTGGTCTTTTCTTTCTTTCCTGTCTTTTCAGTGACCTTTTGCTTTCTTCATGGATGATGTCTTTGATGTCATTCCACAACTCGTCTGGTCTTCGGTCACTAGTGTTCAGTGCGTCAAATCTATTCTTGAGATGGTCTCTAAATTCAGGTGGGATATACTCAAGGTCATATTTTGGCTCTCGTGGACTTGCTCTGATTTTCTTCCGTTTCAGCTTGAACTTGCATATAAGCAATTGATGGTCTGTTCCACAGCTGGCCTCTGGCCTTGTTCTGACTGATGATATTGAGCTTTTCCATCGTCTCTTTCCACAGATGTAGTCAATTTGATTTCTGTGTGTTCCATCTGGCGAGGTCCATGTGTATAGTCGCTATTTATGTTGATGAAAGAAGGTATTTGCAATGAAGAAGTCGTTGGTCTTGCAAAATTCTATCATTCGATCTCTGGCATTGTTTCTATCACCAAGGCCATATTTTCCAACTACTGATCCTTCTTTGTTTCCAACTTTCACATTTCAATCGCCAGTAATTATCAATGCATCTTGATTGCATGTCCAATCAATTTCAGACTGCAGCAGCTGATAAAAATCTTCTATTTCTTCATCTTTGGCCCTAGTGGTTGGTGCGCAAATTTGAATAATAGTCATATTAACTGGTCTTCCTTGTAGGTGTATGGATATTATCCTATCACTGACAGCATTGTACTTCATGATAGATCTTGAAACGTTCTTTTTGATGATGAATGCAACACCATTCCTCTTTGAGTTGTCATTCCCAGCATAGTAGACTATATGATTGTCTGATTCAAAATGGCCAATACCAGTCCATTTCAGCTCACTAATGCCTAGGATATCGATGTTTATGTGTTCCATTTCATTTTTGATGATTTCCAATTTTCCTAGATTCATACTTTGTACATTCCAGGTTCCGATTATTAATGGATGTTTGCAGCTGTTTCTTCTCATTTTGAGTCGTGCTACATCAGCAAATGAAGGTCCCGAAAGCTTTACTCCAACCACGTCATTAAGGCCGACTCTACTTTGAGGAGGCAGCTCTTCCCCAGTCATCTTTTGAGTGCCTTCCAACCTGGGGGGCTCATTTTCCAGCACTATATCAGACAATGTTCCACTGCTATTCATAAGGTTTTCACTGGCTAATGCTTTTCAGAAGTAGACTGCCAGGTCCTTCTTCCTAGTCTGTCTTAGTCTAGAAGCTCAGCTGAAACCTGTCCTCCATGGGTGACCCTGCTGGTATCTGAATACCGGTGGCACACCTTCTGGCATCACAGCAACACACAAGCCCCCACAGTACGACAAACTGACAGACTCGTGGGGGAAGTTTTATCTATAGCCTGTTTTTTCCATTGAATTCAGTCAATCTTACCAAAAATTACTATATACATACCCTTGTTTTGTGTGGTATTGTTCGGTGAGTTTATGTGGTCTTTCTGTCTCCTTTTGTCCTGAGAGCTTGCTTCTGGCCTAGAGCATTGTGTCTAAGTTTCTGACTTGTATCATATTGGAGGCTATGACTGGGAATTGCTGTTTTTTTCGTAAGGCTGTCTTAGAACCTCAATTCTTTCCTTATCCAAGAAAAACTGTGTCTTGTGTCTGTCTTATGATTTAGATTTTTAGTAGCTATAAAAACAAAGCCTTTCTAAGTAACTTAAGCTAGACATTATACAAAATGTGTTCTCTTTAAAGAAAAAAGATAATTTTGTCTTAAAACTAACAGTTCCAGAGTATTAAAAAGGAAAAAAAAAAAACTGCTGAAGGGTTTTGATATTTACTTTTATCTAAAAGGTTATGACAAAGAGAAAGCAAAACTGCTTTCCAAGAGGATAATAGAAGGGAAAGAAATTAGTTCTCTTTTGCTTTTCAAAATGCCTAGATCAATTTAGACATATGTAAATGAATTAGGATGACCTCCCCCACCAGCCTCCAGTCTCCCTAGCCAAGAATTGATGGGTTCATTTACAAAATTGCTAAAGAGCTTTGGTATTTCCTGGGTAGATAGCCTTTCGAAATGCCTCAATCAATTTAAATATATGTGAATGAATCAGAATTGCTTCATTTTTTCTTCTACCATGAGTCAAAAAAATAGAGAGGGTAGAACGACATCAGGGTTCCCCAGACCACAGTCTCCAAGGTCAAATAGAAATCACAGTAAGATGTGTCTGAAATGACACTTAGGTTATATCCATATCAATGAATTGGCCAGCTGAGCAGAGATTTTGCCATTTCCAAAGCCAGGTGATAAAATCTTTAAAGGCTAAAATTAGATTGGGAAAATATGAGAAATAGTAAAAGTTGAATGAAAACTTCGAACATTTAAACAGACTTTCTTTCAACAACAGTTTTATGTTTTATGGTTTACAGGCTTAAAATAATTTCTAAAACCTTGTAGGTAACTTACTGATGTTAAATTGAGTTAATAGATATTTGTCATCATTTAAGCTTATATATTTTTGCTTTTTATGCCACAAGGGAAAGGATATATATGTGTGAACATTTGGGTCTGCTAATGCGTGTGTTCATTTTTGCCATTTAAAGGGATGCACTATAAGAGGTATACAACAAAGACCATGTTTAAGACGTTTATTAAAAAAAATTTTATTTGGTATAGTCAAAAGTTTTACCTGTCTGACTAAAGGTTAATGGTTTAATTTACGAGATTTTTAGGTGCTTTAACGTTAAGTAAAATATAAAACAAAGAATTGGGTTTCTTGCTGTTAAAATAACAAAATTTTCTCTAATTTCTGAGTTAAAGAGTTAATCTATTCTTTGTAAAATCCGCCTCGAAGGCAGAGGTTTGGCCTCTCCAAGCTGCATGGCTTAAAAAAAAAAAAAAAAAGAGCCAAGGTTTTCACTTTAAAATCTTTGGTTAAATAACCTCAGTATTGTTTCATGGTGACCCCTAATAAAGTCCTGACAACTCTGAAACTTCATGAAAAACCACAAAAAAAAATTTTATAAAGGAATAAAAAGTTTTATTTAATAAATCACATGGAAGGTATTGTCAAAATCAAGAAAAATGCCTGATTCTCTTTAAGATTTATATGTATTTCCTCTTGTGGTTTTGCCTAATATCAGACAGCAAATGCATAATATTATGTCATAATCCTATTTTTATTTCTTCATTGCTAACTTGGTTGCAACTTTATCAAAGCCAGTGGTTTGATTGAGAATTCATATCATTTATTATGAAGTTTTCTTTTATTACTATTTAGGTAGTTAAAGATTTGATAATCTTGGTATATTGTTGGTATATCCTGGCAATATATCTCAAGATTATTATGTATTATATCTCAACCTGTTTAAAAATACAGTTAATGGATATATTTAGAGATATTTTTATCTCGTTTTTTTTTTTTTAAACTGATTTTATTTGGCCTTTACTTTATGTTTGTAATTAATTTCTATCAGGTTTTTCAGTATAAGAGTATTATTTTTATAAGTTAATCATGGCCATATTAAGTTTTGTCATCCGTAAATAAGTTTTTACTTTGCTGATTTGCTGAGAACATTTGACCAAAATATCTCAACAAAAAGATGGACTATATTGGACTTTCGAAAAGAACTGTGACTGGACTAAGTAAAATTTCCAGAACTTCAGTACAAAAGCTGACTGTGGCCGATCCAGAATCATGTGGAACAAAATTAACTACATAAGACTGAGTAAACCAAAGAAAATTATGGGTTTTATGTGGGAACATTGCTGATGTTTTAAGGCCCTACTTTCTAGATACAACAAACCATTTTCCTTTCTCCTAAATTATTTAACTAATGGGTTTAGATATTATAACTCTTGAATTAGAAGTTCTTCTCTCATAAAAAAGGTTTTTGTGACACTACTGCTTCTGAGAAAGTGATCCATGACCGTTAATTGGTAGACCAAGGAGGGACAGCTTACCTTCGAGAAGAACACTTAGTATGTTTGAAACAGATTAACTGAAGACCTCCGACAGGAGAGGTCCATCCTATATCATTTTGTTAATCATGTATCCTCTAATGAAAATCTGGTTGTCCCATGTGAATTTTTCTATACCTTCTGTTTCCTCTAGGCAAACTTTGTGTGTGGCGGATCCAACTATACTGGTTTTAAATGATCCCTTTCCAAAGGACAGTGTGTTGATGTGGGCAATCTCTTGTTTAGTTAGGCTCCATGGTGAATGCAGTGGGTTCGGTGGATAGTGAATGCATGGGCAACGTACCTTGAGAATTTTAAGATTATCTTTAGATATTCACAGTAATGATACTAGTAAATATTGAAAAGGTAATGTTAAATTGTTACATACTATGAAACAAGAGTCAAAAAGAAACCCATTGATCCAATACTCAGGGTATAGTTGGTAGCTTTAATTCCTAGGTATGGTATAGTTGAACCGGAAAAATCTTTAAGAAATTTATCAATCATGGGACAAATAACAGACAAAATTGCTAACGAGATGAAGACACAACAATAATCTCTGACCTCATCAGCCAAGGTGACTTGAGATAACAAAACAACCTTAAGGTTTTTTTATCACCCCAAAAAAGTATAGTCTGTGCTGTAGCAAACATGTCTTGTTGAGTTTGGATAAACAACACAGGAGAAGTAAAACAGGCTATACACATAATTAGACAACAAGCTACTTGGTTACACACTCTAACAGACTTAAAAACACCAGATTTATTTGGTTGGTAACCATCAGGAAGAAGTACATGGGCCACATCACTACTGCAAGGGATGGTAATATTCTTAGTCTTCATCCTGATAGTATCAGGCATAATAAAATTTATCTTCTATTGTCTTACACACCTAAAAGGGCAAAAGAAGGCCTCAGGCTAAAATGTTGATATACTTTGAGTCTGCTCACTCCGGCAATGCGATCGAGATAATCACTCTTACTTAATATCCCGGTGAAGAACCAAATGGTATCTGGTGGAAAACCAGCACTGTGAGTTTAAAGAGTCTGCAATGGCTGCCATTTAGGAGCTTGACTAAGTCCAGGTATTGATCATCGATGTCTTATCTCCAATCTCTGATCAACTGGAGGAAATGATTTAGAAAATAATATTGGAACCATTATTCCCCGTCCTTGAGCAGAGAATATGAACCAACTGGAGCTGGCTCGAAAAGACTCATAAAGGTATATTGACTGGGCCCTAAGGAATAAAGATAATAGCTAAAACAATCTGGAAAAAAGAATCTTTTAGGGAGACATTCACTTAAACAGGGCATAAAAGCCACTCTTTTTCTTTTAATATTTAGTAAATAGACCAACGAGAGGTCAGTAGCCACAATGAAAGGCCTAGGTCCAATATTTGCCCCTCCCCTCCCCAAAAATATGCCAAACAATTCTGAGCTGGCTATATATAGTTCAAAATGGACACTGGTCTTAAATGACCAATGTCCAAAAAGAAATGGGAGGAGTGAGAGAGAAACCACACAGTGTTGTGTTCTTTACCTGCTTCCTCCCCTACAGTGTTGTATTGCAAAATCACTTTCTTTGCTGGGCTCCACCCCCTCAGCTTTGCTTTTGAATCCTGCTTTTCTTTGGGGATCTTAGGTAAACCCCATTGCACCTGCCTGCATAGTATGATTAAGAATGTCGCTGATGTAACTGGTATGAACTCCCTACTTGTAAACCCCTTTAAAAGTAACCTGCCTGACTGCCCTTGGAGAACAGTCTTGGCAGCAGCGGATCCATTTCCTTGCACAAGGAAATAAAGGTGCCTTTCTTGTTCTCCCACCTTGATCTCTCATTTATTGGCCAATACTGGTCATGCCGAGCAAGAACCTGGGGTTCCCACCGGTAACAAGGGGCTCACACCCATAGACTGGTTGTTCTGCCTGCCCCAGACAAGGCCTCAGACTAATGCCATCAAAGCTTTCAACAGCTCAGGAAGGAAAGAAGCACTTGGAGGGAGAGGGAGGAGGCTCATACCACTCAGTTTAACATGGAAGCACAGTTCCCTGGTGGATTAAGGCTGGGCACTGGGCCCAAACCCTGCACTAAGCTGACAGGACCCAGAAATATTCACGGAGACAAGAAGAATTTTGCCATCTAGATCTATTCCCTTTGCCCTGCACAGCCTGGCCTATAGTAAGAGCTTAGTGTAAGCTGGTTATTGTTAGTCTTATTTCTCTACCCGAGATGGAGTTTCATAGCATTGCATTATAATAGCTGTTGATTTCTCTTTGCTTCTGGACTGGGAATTCCCTGGAAACAAGGCTTCTGACATGTCACCAGTGCCCATCACAGGGCCTCCTACACAGTAAACATTCAAGAAATATTTACTAAATAGATAAACCAACCCTCCCCACCCCCCACCCCACCACCACCACCACCACAAACACAGCTAAACTGTTCCTTACCCTTTACTTCCACACCCTTGTATGCCAGCCTCAGCCACTTCCCGCCCTTAGGCTTGCTGGGGCCACTAAAACCCCATAGTTTAATCATTTCCCATCTGTGAGTCTCAGTTTTCTCATCTATAAAATGCGAACAATATCAACATGGACCTCACAGGATTGCCCTGAGGCTGAAGGCAAATAAACCTCTAAAGTGCTTGCCATATACCAAAACTCATTGCCATAAGTGGATTCTGACTCATAGCGACCCTATAGGACAGAGTAGAACTGCCCATACTTTCCAAGAAGCGGCTGGTGGATTTGAACTGCCGACCTTTTGGTTAGCAGTTATAGCTCTTAATCACTGCACCACCAGGGCTCTGCTTTGCATATACCAAACCAAACCGGTTGCCATCAAGTTGATTCCAACTCACAGTGACCCTATAGGACAGAGTAGACCTGCCCCCATAGAGTTTCCAAGGAGTGCCTGGTGGATTCGAACTGCCTACCTTTTGTTTAGCAGCTATAGCTCTTAACCACTATGCCACCAGGATTTCCTTACATATAAACCCAAACCCATTGCCGTCGAGTCAATTCTGACTCATAGCGACCCTTTAGGACAAAGTAGAATTGCCCCATATGGTCTCCAAGGAGCACCTGGTGAATTCAAACTGCTGACCTTTTTGGTTAGCAACCTTAGCGCTTAACCACTATCACCCAGGGCTTCCTCCTTGTATATGGTAGGTGCTTAATAAATGAGTTACCTCTTGTTCTGATCTCACCTGTGGCTTGACATTTGTGCCCTGCCGTAGCCTTGCTGCCATACCCTCTACAGACTCCCTTCATGGAGTGGTACCATTACCATTTCTCCAAGAAGCAGAGTGATTCGAGAGGTGAATTGAGAGCAAATATGCTGACATCCGGGGAATGAACTGGGCTTCCCACGGTTTCTAGTACAAGACATCTAATACCCGTGCCTGTCACATTTATTGATTGAATAAATAGCAGTCTTTGCTTGGGTAGAGGTAAGAGATAGAGTCTAGGACTCCAGAAATGGAGGTGGCCTGGCACAGTCAGGATTACCCAATTTTTCTTCTCACTGGGGGCCCCAACCTGACCCCAGCTATATATACTGCATTAAGAAGACTCAGCCCCTGCTCAACTGGCCTAGGAAGTCCCTGTGGGATTGGGGGATACAGAACCTGGTTTGGATCTCTCCTCTTTCCTCCCTGAAGGTATCTGTCTGAGTCTCCCTCCCTGCCTGCCCGCCCCCACCCCTTCCTGGAAGTCAGCCATGGCAAGGAAGAGGGAGCAGGGAGGTGCTCCCTCCTGTGGGCCTCCTAAACACTGGCCACATGCCTGTGTTATACCAGGAATCACACTGACTTTTAAGTCTTTTTCCCAGCCTGAAAGCTCCTGGCCTAGGGGAACAACGTAGGTAACGGCCCTGGAGTCACAGACCTGGGTCTGCACCTGTCCTCTTTCTTACCTGTGTGATCTTTGACTCTTCCAACCTCTTTTTCTTCATCTGCAAGATGGTGATCATAAAACCTTTCTCCCAGGGTAGTTATGAGAGCAGATTGAAGCAATTTATGCACATGGTTATTGCTTAATAATTGTGAGTTCCCGTCCCCCTTCCTCCTCCCCTCTCCTGTGCCCAGAAAATGTTTTATTGAATGAACAAATAAGTAAACAAATCAGTCATACAGGAACCCAGTCACATCTCCCCTTCTGGAAAAAGCATCCAGAGGTGGCTGGAGAGAAAGCCGAGGAATTAGGTTCAGGAGACCTAGACCCTGGCCTCAGCCGTGTCACCCACCCACCCATCCGCAGTCCTGAGTGAGTCTTTTCCCAAATGGGAGCCTTGGGATTTGTACCAGCAAAATAGGATGCCCCACCCGCCTGAAAGCATTGAGTGTTGTGAGAAGGAAATGAGATTCCTGGGGCTGACAAAGGCTTTGGTAAACAGTAAAGCACTTGGTAAACTGAAAAGCCCTGTATCAACTGTAAAGGGTCCTGCACAAAGTTTTTTGCTTTTTTTTTTTTAATTGTGGTAAAAAAAAAAAAAAACAAAATTTGCCATTTTAACCATTTTTAAGTGTACAATGCAATGATGTTAATTAATATTCACTGTGTTGTGCTACCAGCACTACTATCATTTCCAAAGGTTTTACATCACCTCAAACAGAACTCAGTACCCTTCAGCAATAACTCCCATTCCCTCCTTCTCCCCCCAGCCCCTGGTGACCACTTCATACACTTTTGTCTCTATGCATTTGCCGGTTTCAGGTATTTCATATAACTGGGATCATACACCATCTGCACCCCCAGCTAGGTGAGCTCAACTCCAAACCCAGACCCTGAGCAGCACCCTCCTGCTGAAGAGGGTGGGAAAGGGCTGCTGAGTGGTAGTCCTCTTCCCCACCACAGACATTCACACACACACACACACACACACACACACACACTGGAGCCTGAGCACACACATTTATGCACAGGCTTCTTTTTGATTCCTCTTGGCTGAAGGCACCAGGGAAGAAAGGAACAGAGGAGCCACCAGCATATCAGCCTCTCAGCTGGTTTTGTTAGTGACACTGCTGCTGGGAACTGTTGGGCTGTACCAGGGCCCACCTGCAAGTGGCACATACTCCTGGCCTGCCCTCCAGACACTTGTGGGTATAGCAAAAGGCAATTCCCCAATCCACACACACAGACACACACATGCAAGATATATGCACACACAAAAAAAGGTTCCTCTCCCCTCCCACCATGCTGCCAAGGAACCCCATGGTGGCTGGTCAGAGAGGTGGCAGGGCTCGGGGCTCAGCATTTTCCCTCCTGGGAACTGGCTCCCCCAGTCCAACACCCTCTCACAGGCCCAGTCACAGAGCACTCTCAGGCTATAGTTCGGCTGTCATTCCCTCCTGGGCCTGGGCCTCCACCCAGTGGGGGGCTCTAGGTAAGACAGAGGACCAAAATAGGGAAACAGAGGCTGCCATTGGAAAAAAGGTGAACCCCCATGTCCCCATCAGGGCCTTGTTCACAGGCCCTTCAAGTCTCCCCAGAAAAAGGACAAACAGGCTGTGTCCCAGTCTTTCACAACAACCGCCTCTCCCCTTCCCATTTTCACTCCAATACAGATCAGGAGAGAAAGCTCAGTCCTGGGTGTGCATTTTGTCATTAATGCCATAGACTATGAACATCATATCTAAACCCTGAGTTGGACGGATGCGGAAACTGAGGCCTGAGGTGACAACAGTATCACGGGCAGAGCTGAGACCAGAAGAGGGACCTCTGGCTCACTATCCATTCCTTTCTGACTACAACAAATGACTTTATCATTCATTAAGTCAATGCGTATTTACTAAGCATCTACTATGTGTCAAACTCTGTGCTAAAGGTAAGGATAGAACACCGAACAAAGCAAATTCCTCATCCTAAAGGTGTTTACAGTAACAATTACAGTGTCAGGAATTCTAGTAATGCATTGGCTCATATCATGCAGCATGTTACAACTGACAAAGCACTTTCACACTTGGCCTCAAACTTCATCCTCCCCACAAACCCACAAGGTCAGTATTATAAACACCAATCTTCAAAGGAGGAAACTGGGGGTCTCGGATTGCCCAAAGTCTCAGCTTGCCAGCAAACACTGAAATCAAAACCCTGGGTGCCCACCTCGGGCCCAGGACCATTTCTGCAGCCCCGGAGCTGACTTCTTTCCCAGGCTGGGCTGTTAGTACCTAAAGGGAAGGACTAGGCTTTTCCTTTTGCTTCTCTAGCACCTCCCCCACCTCCAAACACACACATTCATGCCAAGCACCTGGCGCACAGCTGTGTATTCAGTCAGAGCTACATCAGAGCAGCCCAAATGCTTACAGAATGCCCTCCCTCCCCTACTGATGCCGTCATTCCACACAGGCGAGCAAGTGCCTGGGCAGGAACCCTGCTCACCAAAGCTAGCGAGGGACAGGGAGGTAACAGCCTGGGCCCTGTCCCTATCGCCTAGGACCTGATGGGGCAATGGTTGTGGGCCTGGCCTTTTGTACCAATATCCTCATTATCTTCATCATCTCCCAGGAAAACCTAGCATTTAGTGAGCTCCCAAGTACCCAGACCTCTGCTAGACCCTCTATCCTCCTGACAATCCTGCCAGGGAGACATCATTCTCATTAGACAACTGAGGAAACCGAGGCTCAGAGAGGGGTGAAACTTGGCCAGGGTCACACATCCAATAAAGTAGATGGCATTCAGCTCCCTGAGAGCTAGGAAGCCACCTCTCATCACCACAGCACCTCCAGTGAGGTCACCTCAGCACTGTCTTGGCTGACCTCAGACAACCAGAAAGGGGAGCTAAGTCCCCTGGAAAGTTTGGCCAGAAGAAATTCTTTTTAAACATGAGGCTCTGGGCCTGAAGAAGGTACCAGAATAGTCCCTTAAAAACAGAAGCTCCCATTTGATTAAGTGCAGCCTCCCCCCTTTACCCAGCCAGGGCTGGGGCCCCCTTACCTGTACCCAGGGCAGCGGCCACAGTTGACTGCAGGGTCTGAGTGTCTCCGTCTGGGCCCCGGCCCCAGCCTCACCCTCTGTGCTGACTGGAAATTGCAGAAGTGAGAAAACAGAGCACACCCCTGCCAAGTCACCCCCGGGAGGAAATGCCGTGACCCTAGGGCCCCCAACGGATGTCACAGAAACATCCAAGCTGGGCCACCCGGGCCCTGGGTACTGCTTAGAAGCTTCTAACAGAGCAGGGGCAGTGCGCTGTGGGCAACAACCACAGTGCTAGGGAGCTGGGTCAGAGAGAGAAAGCGTGAGAGTGCACTCCAGAGAGAGAGAGAAATTGAGCATGAGAGTGAAGAAGAGGAGGGAGGAGAAATGAGTGATCCAGAAAATAGAATGAGGAGGGAGGAGGGAGAGGAGTTAGGGGAAAATGAGAGAGGGCGGAGGAAGAGATGGAGGGAGAAACGAACACAGAGAAAGACAGACAAATGTAAACATGGAGCGAGAGCATGACAGGAATGAAGATGCTACAAGGACAAAGGTCAAGAGAGTTAAAAGAGAAAAAGATGAAACGGAAAAAGATGGGACCCAGACAGTGAGTCTGTGCCTCTGTGTGTGTGTCTGTGCCTCTGTGTGTGTGTCTGTGCCTCTGTGTGTGTGTCTGTGCCTCTGTGTGTGGGGGGGGGGCGGTCAGAGAGAAAATAAAAGACAGGGAAAAGGTGAAAAGAGAGAGCGAGCTAGAATATAAAAAGGATTAGAAGGGAGGGGTGCAGGGTCGCTACTGTGACCAGCGAGAGGCATGAATGGTGTGGGCATCCCTGGTGACCAGGAAGCACAGAGGCCAAAGAACCCATGGGGACAGAGTTTCTGCAGAAGTGGAGGAGGGAAACTTCATAAGACACTGAGCCAGAGTTTGGCAGCATGTGGATTAGTGGGCATGAGGATGAACAGGTGTGGGCAATTGAGGGTGAACACAGGTAAGCATGTATGTATGAGCTTGGTGGGGGCTTCATGTGTATGTAAGTGAGGGATGGCACAGAGCTCCCTGCCTCAGCCTCCAGTCCATTTGTTCACTCATTCTTTCAGCCTGCATTTACTGAGCACCCCCAGCGCCTCCAGGTACCAGGAACTGTCTGAGGAAGCAAGACCCTCCCTCATATATTAGCCAATTTAACCCTCTCCAACACAGAGAAGGAAACTAAGGTTCAAACAGAGTGCCAGAGAAAGTCAGATGCTACACAGCCATGAGTGATGGGTCCATCCTCAGCTCCACCTGAGGGTTTGGGCTAGCCTCCTCCTGCTGAAGGGACCCCATGGCTGCTCCTTATCAAAGCCAAAAATAGCTTTCAAAGGATAAACCACCTTTAACATAGGCCTCGGCCCTTAAGACCTACAGCCAAAATCTTCCCCTCCCCCCTGAACCCACCCACCACATAGAGGCAGACACACTCAAACCACGTACACATAACCCTTGCACACTCACAGGTACTCCATAGAAACTATCACATTAAGACATCCACTCACAATTATGTTCTTCACTCGCACGTCAGCTCAGCCACTCAGGTGCCCACACATACTCCCCTTCTTACGCATACTGCCCAGACTCACTTACTCCCTCATGCTCATTTAACCAACACAAGCACTCTCCTCAAATCTCATGACGTGGCCCAAGCCTCCTGTTAGGAACTTTGAAACAGACCCAGTGTGATCATCCTTCCTTATCTCCCTTAGAGGCCCTTGGAGCCTTGAGTGCCCTGAAGCGCAAGAGAAAACATCTGTTCATTGCTTTTAACCCTCAAGTAAACTGTCCCCCTGAAAGCCAAATCCCCAGCTCTGCTCCCCAACCCAGGCCCGTTTTCCCCAAACCTGCTTTACCTCCTCAGCTCTCCTCTAGCTACAAGACTCCAGGAGGACATCAAGCCTGGGAGGGGCTCCTGGGGTCCACCAGCCTTCCTATGGCCACTCCCAGGACACCCACCTAAAGGTCCAGGATTCCTGGGTACAGGGCTGTTTTTCCATAGTCCCTTACATGCGTACTTGTAGCAACTGCACAGCAATACCTCTTTTAAGATTATCAATAAGCAGGGTAGGATGCCAGATACTACTACCAACATTTTACAAATGGGGAAATTGAGGTTTCCCCAACTCCTTCTTTCTCTCATACTTCACATCCATTCTGTTAGCAAATTCTGTCAGTTCTACTTTAAAATATATCCAAACCTGAAGAATACGTTCAGGTAGCTAACAGATACATAAAGAAATGTTCACGATCATTAGCAACTAGAGAAATGCAGATCAAAACTACAATGAGATTTCATCTCACTCCAACAAGGCTGGCATTAATCCAAAAAACACAAAATAATAAATGTCGGAGAGGCTGTGGAGAGATTGGAACACTTCTACACTGCTGGTGGGAATGTCAAATGGTACAACCACTTTGGAAATCAATTTCGTGCTTCCTTAAAAAGCTAGAAATAGAACTACCATACGACCCAGCAATCCCACTCCTCAGAATATATCCTAGAGAAATAACAGCCTTTACATGAACAGATATATGCACACCCATGTTTATTGCAGCACTGTTTACAATAGCAAAAAGATGAAAGCAACCAAGGTGCCCATCAACAGATGAATGGATAAATAAATTATGGCATATTCACACAATGGAATACTATGCATCAATAAAAAACAATGATGAATCTGTGAAACATTTCATAAGATGGAGGAATCTGGAAGGCATTATGCTGAGTGAAATTAGTTGCAAAAGGACAAATATTGTATAAGACCAGTATTAGAACTTGAGAAATAGTTTAAACTGAGACGAAAACATTCTTTTGTGGTTACGAGAGGTGGGAGGGAGGAAGGGTGGGAGAGGGATATTCACTAATTAGATAGTAGATAAGAACTACTTTAGGTGACGGAAAGACAACACACAATACAGGCGAGGTCAACACAATACAGGCGAGGTCAGCACAACTGGACTAAACCAAAAGCAAAGAAGTTTCCTGAATAAACTGAATGCTTCGAAGGCCAGTATAGCAGGGGCAGGGGCTTGGGGGCCATGGTTTCAGGGGACATCTAAGTCAATTGGCATAATAAAATCTATTAAGAAAACATTCTGCATCCCACTTTGAAGAGTGGTGTCTGGGGTTTTAAAAGCTAGCAAGCAGCCATCTAAGATGCATCAATTGGTCTCAACCCACCTGGACCAAAGGAGAATGAAGAACACCAAGGACACAAGGTAATTACGACCCCAAGAGACAGAAAGGTCCACAGGAACCAGAGACTACATCATCCTGAGATCAGAAGAACTAGATGGTGCCCGGCTACAACCGATGACTGCCCTGACAGGGAACACAACAGAGAACCCCTGGGGAAGCAGGAGAGCAGTGGGATGCAGACCCCAAATTCTTGTAAAAAGACCAGACTTAATGGTCTGACTGAGACTAGAAGGACCCCGGTGGTCACGGCCCCCAGAGCTTCTGTTGGCCCAGGACAGGAACCATTCCCAAAGCCAACTCTTCAGACATGGATTGGACTGGACAATGGGTTGGAGAGGGATGCTGGTGAGGTGTGAGCTTCTTGGATCAGGTGGACGCTTGAGACTATGTCGGCATCTCCTGCCTGGAGGGTAGATGAGAGGGTAGAGGGGGTTAGAAGCTGGGGAGATGGACACGAAAAGAGAGAGTGGAGGAAGAGAGCGGGCTGCCTCATTAAAAAAAGGGGGAGAGTAATTGGGAGTATGTAGCAGGGTATATATAAGTTTTTGTGTGAGAGACTGACCTGATTTGTAAACTTTCACTTAAAGCATAATAAAAATTATTAAAAAGAAAAAAAGAAAACGAAACAAAATTATAAGAAGGGGAATGTAATTCCGGAGATCACCCTGAACAAGTTTCACCTGGTCACAATATTGGAAATACTTTTGATTTTCAGTTTTTAGGCCTAAACCATCATGGATGACTTAATTATACCTATAGAACAAACAGCAAATGTTTCAGTCTTGAAATGTGAAGGTATATATGATGGAAGGTTGAAGGGAGTCAAAAGTTCATAGTTGATGGAACAAGAAATAAAATAATGATTAGTTTATTGTTCCTGGTTTCAAAGGTATATAGAGGAACTATTAAAAGTGTTGTAAGTGCATCGAGAAGATAGGAGTAAGCAGAGATGGAGGGCAGGATATCATTGAAAATTTGTTAGGTAAAGAAAGGAGGTGGTACAAATGATTTATGTGCTCAGCTGCTAACCAAAAGGTTGGAGGTTCAAGTTTACCCAGGGGTGCCTTGGAAGAAAGTCCTGGCCATCTACTTCTTTAAAATCAGCTATTGAAAACCCTATGGAGCACAGTTCTACTCTGATACACACGGAGTTTCCTTGAGTCAAAGTCAATGTGACAGCAGTTGGTTCATTAAGTAAAGAAATAACCATAAACAACGGAACAGCTAAAAGAGTTAGAAGAGATGATCTCTGGGGAACTGAACTGGGAATGAGAAGTTATGGGGCAGGAAATTATTGCTTGTAACTATACATATATGTTTCTTTTATGAAAATCATATGAAAAAGACCGGAAGGCTGTATACCAAGATACTTGTCCTGTCTGGAAAGGATAAGGAGAGGAAATGAGACTTTAATATTTTGTTCCATATTTTTAGGTATTGAGTCATTTTTAGTGAGAATGTGTCCATGTATTACTTACCCAGTTTTTCAAAAAGGTTTCATGACAATTTTAGACATTAAGAAGTTACTGTTAAAAAAAAAAAGTTCTCTTGGGACAGCTCATTCAACTGGCATCACAAAGTTTGTGTTCAACATCCTAGTGAGTAAGTATTATCAGAAGTCTTAAAAGCTTACAAGCAGCCATCTAAGATACAACTGTTGGTCTCTACTTGTTGGGAGCAAAAGAGAAAGAAGGAAACCAAAGTCTCAGAGAAGAAACTAGTCCATAGGGCTGATAGCCTACATGAGCCATGGCCTCATCTACCCTGAGGCCAGAAGAACCAGATGGTCAAATGGACACAGGGAACCTGGGATGGAAAGGGACAGTGTGCTGTCACATTGTGGGGACTGCAACTAATATCACAAAACTATATGTGTATAAATTTTTGTATGAGAAATTAACTTCAGCTGTAAACTTTCACCTAAAGCACAATAAAAATTTTTTTTTAAATATATATATCCAAACCTGAACCTAATCAAGCCTTTAGACCTAACTTTCAGTTTGTAGGAAATACAGGGGACAGAGAAAAAAACTAAAGGACCCCACAAGGAAGCAATCAGCCAAATTCAAATTGTGGAACATTCTACAGAAGAACTGACCCAGTTCCTTCAATAAGTCAATGGTATGAACAAAAGGGGGAGGAGGGTGTCCCATATGAAAAGAGAGTTAAGAGACATAAAAATCAAATGCAACATGTAGATCTTGTTTGGAACCTGGATCAATCAAATCAACTGTAAAAAGACATACATATCAGTTCCACCAGCACCACCAATTGCTATCAAGTCACCTCTGACTCACGGCAACCCCACGTGTGTCAGAGCAGAACTGTACTCCTTAGGGTTTTCAACAGCTGGTTTTTTGGAAGTAGATCACCAAGCCTTTCTTCTGAGGCACCTCTGGACAGACTTGAACCTCCCAACTTTCAGTTAGCTGCTGAGCACATTACTGTTTGCACCACCCATGGACTCCATGTGTCAGTTAGGGTCCTGGAAAAAGATGGCACACTCAAGTTGGGTAACCTGAGGATGGAGGCAGGGTTAGGGTACTCTGAGGCTGCCAAGAGTAGGGAATCCTCACTGTCTGAAGGGTACAGGAGAGGGAGCAGTTACTGGAATCTAAGAAGGGACCTATATGAAGAGGGCTGCCTGAAAGGAGCCATGACCTTGGGTAGAAAATTACAGCTGATCCTCGGTGACCTGGCAGGGAGGAAGCCAGGGATTAAATATCCTGACCTCTATCTCCTTCTGGTCTCTGATGTCTTATTGTGTCTCCTATTGGCTGAACCCAACCATAAGCAAAAAAAAAACAAAAAAAAAAAACATTGTTGTGGAGTCGATTCCAACTCATAGCGACCCTACAGGACAGAGTAGAACTGCCCCACAGGATTTCTAAGGAACAGCTGGTAGATTTGAACCGCCAACCCTTTGATTAGCTCTTAACCAGGGCTCCACCATAAAAAAAGGAGACCCTAATGCAGTCCGTACAGGTCAGCCTCTAGGGGCACAGAGGCGGGTGGAGAAGGGTGAAAAGTAGAGAAGACATCCAGAATAGACATATTTGAGAAAATCAGAGAAGTTTGAATACAGACTGAATTTTAGATGATTCTCAGGAATCATTATTAATTTTATTAGGTGGTAACGGTCTTGTGGTTATATAAGAAAATACCCATATGTTATGGATTGAATTGTGTCCCCCAAAAATTTGTGTCAACTTGGCTAGCCCATGATTCCCAGTATAGTGTGGTTGTCCACCATTTTGCCATCTGATGTGATTATCCTATGTGTTGTAAATCTTAACTTCTATGATGTTAATGAGGCAGAATTAGAGGCAGTTATGTTAACGAGGCCAGATTAGGTTATGTTAAAGCGGACTAGGGGGATGTGCAACACCCTTACTCAGGTCACATCCCTGACCCAATGTAAGGGGAGTTTCCCTGGGGTCTGGCCTGCACCACCTTTTATCTTACAAGAGATAAAAGGAGAGGGAAGCAAGCAGAGAGATGGGGACCTCATGCCACAAAGAAAGAAGTGCTGGGAACAGAGCACATCTTTTGGACCCAAGATCCCTGTGCTGAGAAGCTCCTAGATGAGGGGGGAAGATTGGTCACAATGACATTACCCTAGAGCTGACAGAGAGAGAAAGGCTTCTTGGGAGCTGGCACCCTCAATTCGGACTTCTAGTCCCCTAGGCTGTGAGAGAGTAAATCTCACTTTCTTGAAGCCATCCACTTGTGGTATTTCTGTTATAGCAGCACTAGATAACTAAGATCATATATATGGTAATATTTAGAGATGACATCACATAATGTCAGGGATCTGCTTTAAAACATTAAAGCAAAATATGAAGGAAGGAAAGAAGGAGTAAGAAAGGGAGAAATAAAAAAAAAGCGAACAAACAAACCTTTTGGATCCTGATTTGAACAAATTGAAAAAAACAGAAATGTTTAAGACAATTAGAAATTTGAACACTTAATGGATATTCAATTATATTAAGGAATTGTAATCAATGCACATGGAAACAACAGTCAAGAAATCAAATGACATATTGCATTGGACAAATCTGCTGCAAAAGACCTCCTTAAAGTGTTAAAAAGCAAAAATGTCACTTTGAGGACTAAGGCACACCTGACACAAGCCATGGTATTTTCAATCGCTTCATATGCATGTGAAAGCTGGACAATGAATATGGAAACCCAAAGAAGAGTTGATGCCTTTGAATTATGGTGTTTGCAAAGAATACTGAATATACCATGGACTGCCAGAAGAACAAACAAGTCTGCCTTGAAAGAAGTACAGTCAGAATGCTCCTTAGAAGGGAGGATGACGAGACTTCATCTTATGTATTTTGGACATTTTATCAGGAGGGTCTAGTCACTGGAGAAGGACATCATGCTTGGTAAAGTAGAGGGTCAGTAAAAAAGAGGAAGACCCTTGACAAGACAGATTGACACAGTGGTTGCAACAATGGGCTCAAACATAGCAACGATTCTAAGGATGGCACAGGACAGGGTAGTGTTTCGTTCTGTTGTATGCAGTGTCACTATGAGACAGAGCCAACTCGAGGGCACCTAACAACAACAAGAAATTGTTAAATGTGTTAAAGGTTTTACTCTTATGTTAAAAGAATCCTTATCTTTTAGAGATACATACAAAATATTTACAGATGAAATTATATTTGGGATTTATTTCAAAATAATATGGAACAATCACTTTAACAAATGGTGCTGGCAAAACTGGATATCCATTTGCAAAAAAATTCAACAGGATCTGTACCTCACAGCATAGACAAAAACTAACTCATAATGAATCAAAGACCAAAGTTTAAAACTAAAACCACAAAGTTCCTAGGAGACCTAATTTTGGCATAAATAGTCTATCCAACACAACTAAAAATGCATGAACAACAGAAGATAAATTAGATAACTGGGACATCCTGAAAATTAAATACTTCTGCTCATCAAAAGATTTTGCCAAAAGAGTAGAAAGAGAACCTACAGACTGGGAAATGATCCTTGGCAACAACATATCTGACAAGGGTTTAATCTCTAAAATATATATAAATCTTCAACAACTCAACAACAAACAGACAATCCAATAAAAAAATGGGTAAAGGATATGAACAGACACTTCACCAAAGAGGACATTCAGGTGGCCAAGAAACACACGAAAAGATGCTTATGATCATTAGCCATTAAAGAGATGCAAATCAAAATTACAATGTGATACCATCTCACCCCTGCAAAAATGACACTGATCAAAAAACCAGAAAATAACAAATGCCAGCAAGGTTTTGGGGAGATTGGAATTCTTATACAATGTTGGCGGGATTGTAAAATGTACAACCACTATAGAAAATGGTATGGCACTTTCTCAAAAAGCTAGAAGTAGAAATACCTTATGATCCAGCAGTCAGTCCCACTCCTACGTATATATCCAAGAGATATAAGTGCAGTGACACAAATAGATATATGCACACCTATTTTTTATGTTCATTGCAGCATTATTCACAATAGCAAAAAGAAACAGCTCAAGTGCTCATCAATGGAAGACTGGATAAACAAATTGTGGTACATACCTAGAATGGAATACCTAACTATAAAGAATAATGAGGAATCTGCAAAACATAACATGGATGAATCTAGAGGACATTATTCTGAGTGAAATAAGTCGATCACAAAAGGACAAATATTGTATGATCTCACTATTCTAAAAAGTCAAGAATAGGTATACACACAGAAAGCAAAGTTCTTTGATGGTTACCAGGCATGGAAGGGAGAGGGAGAGGGAATCACTTTCTAGATGGTAGACATTTGTTATTTTTGATGATGGGAAAGGCAATACCAAATATGGATGAAGTCTGCACAACTTGACCAAGGCAAATGAAGACACTAAGAAGTAAGCAAGAAAAAAGACAATTCTGGTAAATGTTGTAACATATACAGTTTTGCTACAACAGTAATAACAACCAAAAAATATGTGTATGGTTACATAGGTAGATGTGTATGCGTATATGTGTATAGGAAGGCATATACAAGTAGATATATATGTGCATGTATATGTGTATTTGTAGACATAGGTATATACATGTTTGTGTGTGCTGCATACATATTCATTTATGTAATAAAGCACATGGGGGCACAATTATGGAGATTTCCTGGATGTATCCAAACACGTGGCAGGATTGGTTTACTGGGTTAAAAGGCTTGAGGACCATAGTCTTGTGGGGCAACTGTCAGTTGGTATAACCCTTAAATTCATAGAGATAACCCTTTCAAGACCCATGGGACAGACAGTATCCCATGAAGTTTTTGTGCCACTGAAGTTCTTTGGAAAGTGGGTAGCTCAATTTTAATGCATTTAGCCTCAAGGAGGGAGTGTTTTGAAATTTGTGAATCTTAAAAATCCTGAGGTGGGGTGGGGGCTCATTTTCGTGTAGATTAAGTATTGTTTTAGGTGATGCCTCCTGGCTATGTGGATTTTCTAAACTTTTGACAGGCTTACCCTTATTTCTGTGAGATAAGCCTCCTCACTATGTTTCCCAGTTGCTATGTTCTCATGAGAATGTACTTACTGTGAGAATAAGCTATTGCCAGTCTTCATTCATAGTGGCCATTTTCTCCTTTATGCCATTCATTTTTTCCAGGTGTTACTGGCTCCCTTCTTTTTTAGCTTCTGAACAGCCAATAGCATCTTTCCAAAAAGGAATAACACATTGCAGGGTACTTCCCAAGAGATTGGAGTGCCTATAAGTTATTCTTACCCTGCATTCAATCTTAGGGCCCAATCATTGCTTCCACGTGTAGCAGGTGGAATGCACCACTGTGCAGTTCTGCAGTATTCCAGGGCAGCTGTTTCTGCTTCTTAGCTGTTAGAACTGCTTTTGTTATAATGAAGAATATATTAAAAAAAAAAAAAAAAACGTTGCCGATAGAGTCGATTCCGACTCATAGAGACCCTATAGGATAGAGTAGAACTGCCCCACAGGGTTTCCAAGGAGCAGCTTGTGGATTTGAACTGCCAACCTTTTGATTAGCTGCTGAGCTCTTAACCACTGCGCCACCAGGGCTCTGAAGAATACATAGTGGTGGTATTTTCCTGAAATTCAAATTCCTTTAGTTTTATTTCTTTCACAGTAATGAACAATGCATTGTGGTGGTAATTTTCCCGAGGTAAAAAAAAATCCCTTGGTTTTATTTATTTGAGCTGTAAGTATTGCTTTTGCAGTAAGGAAGAATGCGTTGTACCATGTTTTGAAGTTTCATGAAAAATAATTAAAAGGCTAAGAAGAAAGAAACTAGAATAAAAATGTATTGCTGTCATTACCAGATGCTTTCATGTTTTACCTTGTGTTTTGCAAATTTCCAAAAAATAAAACTAAAAAGAAATGATTTTATCATTTGATGCATATCAGCAGGATCTACGTCATCCATGGTCCGCTAGGACACGTTATCCCAGATAATGGGCATCAAAATCCATAACTCATAACAAAAATTCTGATTTGGTCCTTTAATGAGGATGCCTTCATTAGTGCAAACACATAGTATCTACAAAAAAGTCAAAGGAAAAAAATAATGGAGTCTTTAAAAGATTAGTGTTCTTCATTCTAGTTTGGTGAGTAGCATCTGAGGTCTTAAAAGCTGTGAGCAGCCATCTAAGATACAACTATTGGTCTATACTTGTCTGGTTCAAAAGAGAATGAAGGAAACCAAATATTCAGAGAAGAAACTAGTCCACCAAACTAACATTGCACATGAACCATGGCGTCTTCTAGCCTGACACCAGAAGAACTAGATGGTTCCTGCTACCACTACCAACTGTTCTGACCAGGGACACAATAGAAGGTCCGAGATAGAATGGGAGAAAAATGTAGAACAAAATTTAAATTCCTAATAAGTGCTACCCACACGCGTCTGTCAGTTTGTCATACTGTGGGGGCTTGTGTGTGGCTGTGATGCTGGGAGCTATGCCACCAGTATTCAAATACCAGCGGGGTTACCCATGGTGGACAGCTTTCAGCTGAGCTTCCAGACTAAGACAGACTGAGCAGAAGAACCTGGCAGTCTACTCTGGAAAAGAATTAGCCAGTGAATTTGCATTGGGCAAATCTGCTGCAAAGGACCTCTTAAAAGTGTTGAAAAGCAAAGATGTCACCTTGAAAACTAAGGTTCACCTGACCCAAAAAAAAAAAAAAAACCCATGGTATTTTCAGTCGCATCGTAGGCATGTGAAAGCTGAACAAAGAATAAGGAAGACCAAAGAAGAATTGACACCTTTGAATTGTGGTGTTGGTGAAGAATATTGAATATACCATGGACTGCCAAAAGAACGAATAAATCTGCTGTGGAGGAAGTACAACCAGAATGCTCCTTAGAAGCAAGGATGGCGAGACTGCATCTTACATACTTTGGACATGCTGTCAGGAGGGATCAGTCCCTGGAGAAGGACATCATGCTTGGTAAAGTACAGGGTCAGTGAAAAAGAGGAAGACCCTCAACGAGGTGGATTGACACAGTGGCTGCAACAATACGCTCAAGCATGACAACTACTATAAGTATGGCGCAGGACCGGGCAGTGTTTCATTCTGTGGTACATGGGGTCGCTATGAGTCAGAACCAACTTGATGGCACCTAACAACAACAATAACAACCAGCCTCTGTCCTCATCTCCTTTTTGTCTGTTCTCAATACAGCAGTGCAGTTGAGCTAATTAAACATCAGTGAGATCACATCTCTCCTCTTCAAAAGCCTCTAGTGACTTCTTTCTTGCTTACAGCAAAAGCCAAAGTCCTGTAAAATGCCTGCAAGTCCTGAAAGACCTGACTGGGATGACTTTTTGGATCACATTTCTTCCTTCTCTCCCCCTCGCTCACCCCAACCTAGTCACACTGGCCCTTTTGCTCTTTCTTCACACACCTAGCATGCTCCTCTTCAACCTTTTGCACCTGCTGTTTTCTCTGCCTGGAACACTCTTCCCCCAGATATCCACAGAGTTCCTCCCCTCACCATATGCAAGTCTTTGCTCAAATGCCACTGTTATGGATTTAATTGTGTCCCCTCAAAATAGGTGTTGTAAATCCTAACCTCTGTAACTGGATGTAATCCTATTTGGGAATACTGTTTTCTTGGCTATGTTAACGAGGCCATATCAGTGCATGGTGTATCTTAAACCCACGACTCCTGAGATATAAAAGAAGCAGATTAGGCACAGAAGCAAGGAAGCACGAATGGGGAAAGATTGATGCCACACGGATATCACCTAGGAACTGAGGAAGAGAAGCTGAAAGACACAAGGATTTTCCTCCGGAGCAGACAAAGCGAAACTTTCCCTAGAGCCAGAGCCCTGAATTCGGACTTCTAGCCTCCTTAAACTGTGAGAAAATATACTTCTATTCTTTAAAGCCAACCATTTGTGGTATTTCTGTTATAGCAGCACTAGATAAACTAAGATAGCCACTTTCTTGATGAAACCTTTCCTGATCACTCTGATAAATTGCAACCATTCCTCAACATTCCCTAGGCCCCTACCCTATTTTATTTTTCTCCATAGCACTAATCACAGATGACGTACCATCTATTTCACTTATTTATATTGCTCATTGTCTGTCTCCCTAACTAAATGTAAGCTCCTTGGGAGCAGGGATTTTTTTTGTTTATTGCTGTACCCCAACCTCTGGAACACTGCCTGGCACATTGCAGGTGCTCAATCAAGTTTATTGAACGAATGAATAAGGGTTAGAGAGAGGAAGTGATTCTCCCAAGGTGACATAGCTGGTAGGTGGCAGAGCTGAAATTAGGACCAGATGCCCTGAATCCTAGTTTAGTCTTACACTCCTGTTATAAAGGCTTCGTTAGCTTCTTTCTGCCTTCCCAATTGCTCTTTCACCCAGAGTGATGTAGACACTTCGTCTCTGTGATTGGCCCTTTTCTCATCTATAAATGGAAGGTAATCTGGGAGGAACAGTAACCTAGGGAAAAGAACATGGGCTTTGGAATCCAAGAGATTTGAGTTCAAATCTCAGCTGTCACCAACTCTCTGTATGAACTTGGAAAAGTCAGTTTAACTCTTTGAGCCTCAGATTCTTAATCTGCAAAATGGGAATAATCATATGTACCTCACACATTTCTTGTGAAGAATATGAGACCAAAAAAAGGTTATAAAGATTGGAAAGGAAACACAAAAGGTCATTTTCACAGATAATGCAGTTATTTACATAGAAAAACCAAAACAAGTCCATGGACAAATTATTAGAACCAATAAAAGATTTCATCAAGATTTTTAGACACAAAATCTATATATAAAAATCAGTCATGCTCCTATTTAAAAAAAAGCAATCAACAGAAAATATCATTTTTAAGAAGACACAATTACAGTAGCAAGAAAAATATCTAGGGAAAGTTTTCTTGTACAGGACTATCAATATTGTAAAAATATAAATTCTTCCCAATTTAATCTATAAATTCAGTGCCAGTCCAGTCAAAATCCCAATAGAGGTTTTCAAGGAACTTATAAGCTGGCTCTAAATTTTCACCAAATGAAAAAACATACAGCCAAGATTAGTAAAGAAATTTTTGAAGAACAAGGACATATGGACAAGAAGGATACATGGTAGAACGTTCCCTATACCAAGTCTTATTATAAAGTTACCATATTAAGACAAACAAACAAAAAAAACCAAGCCAGTTGACGTCAATTCTGACTCATCACAACCCTACAAGTTGTAGAGTAGAACTGCACTCCATAGGGTTTGTAAGGCTATGACCTTTCAGAAGGAGATTGCCAGGCCTTTCTTCCAAGGTACTTCTAGGTGGGTTCAAACAGCCAACCTTTCAATTACTAGTCAAGCATTTAACTGTTTGCACCACCTAAGGACTTCAGCATTAAAACAGGGTGGCATTAACAAAGGGATACACAAGTAGTCCAGAATAACAAAATAAAAGACCACAGAAAGGAAGAGCATATGAAGATACAAATGAGAGAGACAGCATTACAGATCAATAAGAGAGAAATAAATATTGGCTTTATTATTATTGGCTATCGTTAGGAAAAAAAAATAATAAAATTAGATCCTTAAATTATACCGTACCCAGAATTAAATTACAGATAGAATAAAGTCCTGACTGTGAAAAGCAAAATATAAAAAATTGTGGAAGAAAATGCAGGAGAATATCTTTATGAATTCAGAGTAGGGAAAGATTTCTTAAGACATAGAAATTACAAGCACTAAAGAAAAGATGGATAAATTTGATCACATAAAACCGTGTGCATCAGAAAAATCCTCAACAAAATTCTAGCCAATAGAATTCAACAACATATCAAAAAAATAATCCACCATGACCAAGTGGGATTTATACCAGGTATGCAAGGCTGGTTTAATATTAGAAAAACCATTAATGTAACCCACCATATAAATAAAACAAAAGACAAAAACCACATGATCTTATCAATTGATGCAGAAAAGGCATTTGACAAAGTCCAACACCCATTTATGATAAAAACTCTCACCAAAATAGGAATTGAAGGAAAATTCCTCAACATAATAAAGGGCATCTATGCAAAGCCAACAGCCAACATCACCCTAAATGGAGAGAGCCTGAAAGCATTTCCCTTGAGAACAGGAACCAGACAAGGATGCCCTTTATCACCGCTCTTATTCAACATTGTGCTAGATGTCCTAGCCAGAGCAATTAGGCTAGACAAAGAAATAAAGGGCATCCGGATTGGCAAGGAGGAAGTAAAATTATCTCTATTTGCAGATGACATGATCTTATACACAGAAAACCCTAAGGAATCCTCCAGAAAACTACTGAAACTAAGAGTTTGGCAGAGTCTCAGGTTATAAGATAAACATACAAAAATCACTTGGATTCCTCTACATCAACAAAAAGAACATCGAAGAGGAAATCACCAAATCAATACCATTCACAGTAGCCCCCAAGAAGATAAAATACTTAGGAATAAATCTTACCAAAGATGTAAAAGACCTATATAAAGAAAACTACAAAGTACTACTGCAAGAAACTAAAAAGGACCTACTTAAGTGGAAAAACATACCTTGCTCATGGATAGGAAGACTTAAAGTAGTAAAAATGTCTATTCTACCAAAAGCCATCTATACATACAATGCACTTCTGATCCAAATTCCAATGACATTTTTTAATGTGATGGAGAAACAAGTCACCAACTTCATATGGAAGGGAAAGAAGCCTCAGATAAGTAAAGCATTACTGAAAAAGAAGAAGAAAGTGGGAGGCCTCACTCTACCTGATTTTAGAACATATTATACAGCCACAGTAGTTAAAACAGCCTGGTACTGGTACAACAACAGGCACATAGACTAGTGGAACAGAATTGAGAACCCAGACATAAATCCATCCACATATGAGCAGCCGATATTTGACAAAGGCCCAGTGTCAATTAATTGGGGAAAAGATAGTCTTTTTAACAAATGGTGCTGGCATAACTGGATATCCATTTGCAAAAAAATGAAACAGGACCCGTACCTCACGCCATGCACAAAAACTAACTCCAAGTGGATCAAAGACCTAAACATAAAGACTAAAACGATAAAGATCATGGAAGAAAAAATAGGGACAACGTTAGGAGCCCTAATACACGGCTTAAACAGAATACAAAACGTTACAAAAAATGACGAAGAGAAACCAGGTAACTGGGAGCTCCTAAAAATCAAACACCTATGCTCATCTAAAGACTTCACCAAAAGAGTAAAAAGACCACCTACAGACTGGGAAAGAATTTTCAGCTATGACATCTCCAACCAGCACCTGCTCTCTAAAATCTATATGATTCTGTTAAAACTTAACCACAAAAAGACAAATAACCCAATCAAGAAGTGGGCAAAAGATATGAACACGCACTTCACTAAAGAAGATATTCAGGCAGCTAACAGATACATGAGAAAATGCTCTCAATCATTAGCCATTAGAGAAATGCAAATTAAAACTACGATGAAATTCCATCTCACTCCAACAAGGCTGGCATTAATCCAAAAAACACAAAATAATAAATGTTGGAGAGGCTGCGGAGAGATTGGAACTCTCATACACTGCTGGTGGGAATGTAAAATGGTACAACCACTTTGGAAATCTATCTGGCGTTATCTTAAACAGTTAGAAATAGAACTACCACACAACCCAGAAATCCCACTCCTCGGAATATACCCTAAAGAAATAAGAGCCTTCACACAAACAGATATATGCACACCCATGTTTATTGCAGCTCTGTTTACAATAGCAAAAAGCTGGAAGCAACCAGGTGTCCATCAACGGATAAATGGTTAAATAAATTGTGGTATATTCACACAATGGAATATTACACATCAATAAAGAACAGTGATGAATCTGTGAAACATTTCATAACATGGAGGAACCTGGAAGGCATTATGCTGAGTGAAATTAGTCAGAGGCAAAAGGACAAATATTGTATAAGACCACTATTATAAGATCTTAAGAAATAGTGTAAACTGAGAAGAACACATTCTTTTGTGGTTACGAGGGGGGGAGGGAGGGAGGGTGGGAGAGGGTTATTTACTGATTAGTTAGTAGATAAGAATTACTTTAGGTGAAGGGAAGGACAATACTCAATACACGGAAGCTCAGCTCAACTGGACTGGACCAAAAGGAAAGAAGTTTCCGGGATAAACTGAATGCTTCAAAGGTCAGCGGAGCAAGGGCGGGGGTCTGGGGACTATGGCTTAAGGGGACTTCTAAGTCAATTGGCAAAATAATACTATTACGAAAGCATTCTGCATCCCACTTTGAAATGTGGCATCTGGGGTCTTAAATGCCAACAAGCGGCCATCTAAGATGCATCGATTGGTCTCAACCCACCTGGATCAAAGGAGAATGAAGAACACCAAGGTCACACGATAACTATGAGCCCAAGAGACAGAAAGGGCCACATGAACCAGAGACTTACATCATCCTGAGACCAGAAGAACTAGATGGTGCCTGGCCACAACCGATGACTGCCCTGACAGGGAACACAACAGAGAACCCCTGAGGGAGCAGGAGATCAGTGGGATGCAGACCCCAAATTCTCATAAAAAGACCAGACTTAATGGTCTGAGACTAGAGGAATCCCGGCAGTCATGGTCCCCAAACCTTCTGTTGTCCCAGGACAGGAACCATTCCCGAAGACAACTCATCAGACATGGAAGGGACTGGACAATGGGTAGGAGAGAGATGCTGATGAAGAGTGAGCTACTTGTATCAGGTGGACACATGAGACTGTGTTGGCGTCTCCTGTCTGGAGGGGAGATGGGAGGGTAGAGAGGGTTAGAAACTGGCAAAATTTTCACGAAAGGAGAGACTGGAAGTGCTGACTCATTAGGGGGAGAGTAAGTGGGAGTATGGAGTAAGGTGTATGTAAGCTTATATGTGACAGACTGACTTGATTTGTAAATGTTCACTTAAAGCTCAATAAAAATTATTAAAAAAAAAAAACTGTGTGCATCAGAAGATACTATAAAAATAGTGAAGAGATAAGCCACAGACCAGAAGAAGATATCTGCAAGATATTTTCTAGCCTGATCTATTTGAGTTCTTTTCCTAGAAGCTTCTCAGTTCCTGCCCCTGCCCTTTCAGTAAGTATTCATAAGAGCTGGAGGGCTTATGAAAACAAAGAATTTTCAGGCATAATACAGTTCAAACTTCTACAATTCAATAACTTAAAGACAAACCTGATAGAAAAAAGGCCCAAGGCTGAGAATAGGCAATTCTCAGAAGAAAAAGCCTGAATGGCCAAGGAACATAAATTATGGTTGACTTTTCCAGAACTCAGCAGTTCAAAGTAAAACACCAGCACCCACCAGATCAGGAAAAAAAAAAAAAAAATTAAAGTCTGACAATTCCAAGTATTACGGAGGATGTGGAACAAGGGAAACTCCCATTAGACCACTAATGACAGTATAAATTTGCACCATCATTTTGGACATGAATTTCATAACAAAGTTGAAAGTGTGCACATCCTTCCTAGGCATTCACCCAAAATCTCAAACATGTATACAAGGAAACACACAAGTGTGGTATGTTTCTACAATGTAATCCTGTACAGGCTGTTAAAATAAATGACACGGATAAGAAGTATAATGCTAAACTAAAAAGGCAAGTTACAGAAGGAAAAAATACTTATGGAAAGCTCTAAGATAATATTGTTGACAGATAATATATATGCATCAAAATATAGACAATTTCAGGGTATGATTACCTCTGGGGAGAAAGAAGATAGCACATTAGTGAGGGTATCCGGGCAGCTTCTATTATACCTGCAACATAACCTTGGCAGTAGGTACATAGGTATTTATGTTATTCTACATATGTTTTTATAAGAGAGAGATACACAAGCCTGAGATTAGCCAAGATAATTTGGAGACTGAAAAGTGAGGGGACTTCTCCTCTCACATACGGGCGCAATATTATAAAGGGCACAATGGTTAAGTGCTTGGTCGATAACTGAAAGATCAGAGGTTCAAACCCACCAGCAGCTCCACAGGAGAATAGACTTGGCAATCTGCTCCTGTAAAGATTAAAAAAGACAAAAACCTCGCCTAGAAAACCCTATGGGAACAGTTCCACTCAGTGTTAGTTAATTGTATAGGCATAAAAATAGATCACTGAAAGAGGGGAACTCTTATAAAGTTACAGACCCCTGAGAGCCCAAAATTAACCTGGGCCCCTCTGAAACCCTTCTTCTGGGGTGGCCAGCCCAGATGCTTGGCAGTCCTGAATCTTCTCTTCCTCCTCACTACAACTAACTTCTCTCTCCTGAGCAGTGCAGGCTCTCTCTCTCATTCTCCTCATTCTCCCTCTCTCTCATCCCTCTTTCTCACTCTTTGAATAGAACAAAAGGCAACAAACCCTGGTGGGAAGAGCTCAGACTTTGGAATCAGACAGACCTGGGTTTTTTTTAAACAATTTGTATTGCGCTTTAAGTGAAAGTTTACAAATCAAGTCAGTCTCTCACACAAAAATTTATATACAACTTGCTACGTACTCCCAATTACTCTCCCCCTAATGAGACAGCCTGCTCCCTCGCTCCACTCTCTCTTTTTGTATCCATTTCGCCAGCTTCTAACCCCCTCCACCCTCTCATCTCCCCTCCAGGCAGGAGATACCAACATAGTCTCAAGCGTCCACCTGATCCAAGAAGTTCACTCCTCACCAACATCCCTCTCCAACCCATCGTCCAGTCCAATCCATGTCTGAAGAGTTGGCTTTGGGAATGGTTCCTGTCCTGGGCCAACAGAAGCTCTGGGGGCCGTGACCACCGGGGTCCTTCTAGTCTCAGTCAGACCATTAAGTCTGGTCTTTTTATAAGAATTTGGGGCCTGCATCCCACTGCTCTCCTGCTTCCCCAGGGGTTCTCTTTTGTGTTCCCTGTCAGGGCAGTCATCGGTTGTAACTGGGCACTATCTAGTTCTTCTGATCTCAGGATGATGTAGTCTCTGGTTCATGTGGCCCTTTCTGTCTCTTGGGGTCATAATTACCTTGTGTCCTTGGTGTTCTTCATTCTCCTTTGATCCAGGTGGGTTGAGACTCATTGGTGCATCTTAGATGGCCACTTGCTAGTGTTTAAGACCCCAGATATCACTCTTCAAAGTGGGATGCAGAATGTTTTCTTAATAGATCTTATTATGCCCATTGACTTAGATGTCCCCTGAAACCATGGTCCCCAAACCCCTGTCCCTGCTACATTGGCCTTTGAAGCATTCAGTTTATTCAGGAAACTTCTTTGCTTTTGGTTTAGTCCAGTTGTGCTGACCTCCCCTGTATTGTGTGTTCAGACCTGGATTTTATTCCTAACTCTGCCATTTAACAGCAGTGTCACTTTAGACAAGCCACTCAGCCTCTCCCGGCCTCAGATTCTTCATCTGTACAGTGGCGATACCACCACCAGCCTCCCCACGGAATGACATATGGCAGCTAGTCCACATTCCTCTCTCCTCTCCCCCTTTCTACCCCTCATCCTTTCCGTCCTCTGGTCAGGGCTGTATCCCACCTGCTCTCCCTCTCCAGCCTGGGCACATGGTGTAACAGCAAAGTGAAAATTGCTCCCCTCTCCTGACTTGTAAGAGGATTCATACACCATGCGCAGGATCCCAAAAGGAAGCCTCGGGGGTGTGACCAAGGCTTCCAGGGAAGAGCAAAAATACAGAAGACTCAGACCCAAGAGACCTGGGTTCAGGGGGCTCCCCAAGGATTAGGGCCAGAGTGGATTTAAATTAGGAGCCCTAGAGCTTCATGGCTTTGTGCTTGGGCAGGACGAGAGCAGGGGGAGGGCATGGTAAGGCCCCCAGAGTCTGGCACTGCTCTTGGAACCCTTAGGACTAGAATTCCCTGTAAACAAGGAACTCACAGGGCATGAGTCTAACTCAGTAGTTAAAAGAGAGGTCTCTAAGAGATAACTCGGATTTCCTCCAGAGAGGAGAGGTGGGTGGCAGGAAAACAAAAATAGGAGGGAGTCTTTCCACTGTGTACTCTTTTATATCTACTGAATTTTGAACTGTATTGTTACCTATTTAAAAAATAAATAAATAAAAGGTAAACTCTGCCAGCCTCATCTAAGTTTTCTTTGTTTTGAAATGTTTTTTGTGGTTTGGGTGAAAGTGTACAGAGAAAATTAGTTTCCCATTCAACAATTTATACACATTTTGTTCTGCGACATTACTTGCAATTCCTTCAATGTGACAGCACTCTACCCACTTCCTCCCTGGGTTCCCTATTTCCGTTTGCCCTTCTTTCCTGCCCCTTCTTGCCTTCTGAACTCCATTTTTGAGCAAATGCTGCCCTTTTGGTCTTGTATGGTTGATTGTTCCGAGAAGCATGTCCCTCAAGGGTGTTATTGTTCATTTTATAGGCCTGTCTATTCTTTGGGTGAAAGGTGATCCCTGGGAGTGGGTTCAGTTCCAGGTGTGAAGGGTGTCTAAGGGCCATAGTCTCAGGTGTTCCACCAGTCTCTATCAGACAAGTCTAGCCTTTTTTATGACTTTGAATTTTGTTCTACATTTTTCTCCCACTTTGTCCAGGAGCTTCTACTGTGATCCCAAACAGTAGTGTGATACCAATAATATAATCAGTATTGGTAGCTGGGCACCATCTAGTTTCTTCTGGTCTCAGGCTAGTGGAGGCTTTGGCTTGTGTGGTCCATTAGTCCTTTGGACGAATTGTTTCCTTGAGTCTTTGATTTTCTTCATTTTTCTTTGCTCTGGATAGGAAGAGACCAATAGTTGTATCTTAGATGGTCACTCGAAAGCTTTTAAGACCTCCAGTTGCTTCTCACCAAAGTAGGACGTAGAACATGGTCTTTATGGACTACGTTATGCTAATTGACCCAGATGTCCCCTGAAACTATAGTCCTAAATCCTCAAGCCCAGTGACTTAGTCCCCCAGGGTGTTTGGTTATGACTAAGAAGTTTGCGTAACTTTGACCCCTGTGTGCTCTATGATATACATGGATATATTTGCAGAACATACAAATGCATATGTAGAAATATCCTCTGCCAAACCTATGTACGTTCGTGGGTGTACTCCCATACGTCATCCCACACCTCTTCAGTTTACATATCTACCTATGTATCCATTCATAAGTCATTGTTATTAGTGTTATTGCAGGATTGTATATGAAATAGTATTTATCGTTGTTGCCTTCTACTCTTGCATACCTCCTAGTGTCTTCCTTTGCCTTAGTCATGTTGTACTGACAGCCCCCTTATTGTGTATTGCCCTTCCCTTCACCCAAGTTAACATATGTCTACTGCCTAGTTGGTGATTTTCCCTTCCTCCCTCTCTCATCCCTGGTTAACTGTCAAAGAACGTTTCTTTTTGTGTGCAAACCTTTTGTTGACTTTATGAGTGGTCTTATACAATATTTGTCCTATTGTGATTGGCTTATTTCACTCAGCATAATGTTCTCCAGTTTCGTCCATGTTGTGAGATGTTTCATGGATTCACTGTTTTTCTTTAACATTGCATAGTATTCCACTCTGTGCATGTACCATAGTTTGTTTATCCATTCATCTGCAGATGGGCATTTAGGTTGTTTCCATTTTTTTACTATTGTGAATAATGCTGTGATGAACGTGGGTGTGCATGTATCTATTTATGTCAAGGCCCTTATTTCTCTAGGATATATACCTAGTACTGGGAAGGCTGAAACATACAGTAGCTGTATTTCTAACTTTTTAACAAAGTGTCATACAATTTTCCACAGTGGTTGTACCATTTTACAATCGCACCGGCAGTGTATGAGGGTTCCAATCTCCCCACACTCTTGCCAGCATTTGTTCTTTTCTGTTTTTTTGATCATTGCCGTTATTGCCAGGGTGAGATATCTCATTGCTGTTTTGATTTGCATCTCTCTAGGCTAATGATCATGAGCATCTCTGCATGTATTTGTTGGCTGCTTGAATGTCTTCTTTGGTGAAGTATCTGTTCATGTCCTTTGTCCACTTTTCACTTGGATTGTTTGTTTTTTTGTTGTTGAGGTGTTGAAGTTTTCTATAAATTTTAGAGATTAGTCCCTTTTCAGATATGTCGTTGACAAAAAATTTTTCCCAGTCTAAGGTTCTCTTTTTACTCTTTTAAAGAAGTCTTTTGATGCACATGAATATTTAATTTTTAGGAGGTCCCAGTTGTCTAATTTATCTTCTGCTGTTTGTGCATTGTTAGTTATGTTTGATAGCAGAATCATCTAAGTTTAAATCCCATCGCTTCCTCTTAGCTGTGGCCCATTGAGCAAGTTACTTAACCTCTCTGATCCTATTTCCAGGCTGTAAAATGTGGATCATATACCCCTACCTCATAAGGGCATTACATAAATAAATAATTCTTATAAAAGCATTTAGCATGGTGCCTGGCTCACAGTGAGGGCAGTGGTGGCTCAATGGTAGGATTCTTATCTTCCAAGCAGGAGGCCAGCCACCATCAGTCTCGGTGAAGGCCTGTGTATTGCTATGATGCTGAACAGGTTTCAGCAGAAATTTCAGACTGAGATGGACTACAAAGAAAGGCCTGGCAATCTACTTCTAAAAATCTGCCAGGGAAAACCCTGAGTTTTTTGTTTGTTTTTTAATATTTTGTTGTGTTTTTGGTGAAAGTTTATACAGCAAATTAGGTTCCTATTTAACAGTTTTTATACATATTGTTCAGTGACATTGGTTACATTTTTCACAATGTGTCAGCATTCTCATTATTACCATTCCGGTTGTTCAATTTCAACTAATCTAGCTTCCCTGTGCCCCCTTACCTTCTTATTATGGATTGAGCTGTGTTCCCCTAAAATATGTGTCAACTTGGTTAGGCTATGATTTCCAGCATGTGGTTGTCCTCTATTTTGTGATTTCCTATGTGTTATAAATCATAATCTCTGCTTGTGGTTAAAGAGGATTAGGGTGGGATGTAACACCCTTGCTCAGGTCACATCCCCAATCCAATGTAAAGGGAGTTTCTCTGGGGTGTGGCCTGCACCACCTTTTATCTTACAAGAAATAAAAGGAAAGGGAAGCAAGCAGAGAGTTGGGGACCTCATACCACCAAGAAAGCTGTGCCAGGAGCAGAGCATGTCCTTTGGACCCAGGGCTCCTGTGCAGAGAAGCTCCTAGTCCAGGGGAAGATTGATGTCAAGGGCTTTCCTCCAAAGCCGACAGAGAGAGAAAGCTTTCTTCTGTAGCCAGCACCCTGAATTTGGACTTTGAGCCTACTGGACCATGAGAAAATAAATCTCTCTTTGTTAAAGCCATCACTTGTGGTATTTCTCCTATAGCAGCACTAGATGACTAAGACACTACTCATCTTTGCTTTAGGGTAAATATTGACCATTTAGTCTCATACCCATACCCATTGCCGTCAAGTCAATTCCAACTCATACCAACCCTGTATGACAGAGTAGACTAACACACAGAGTTTCCAAGGAGTGTCTGGTGGATTTGAACTACTATCCTTTTGGTTAGCAGCTGTAGCACTTAACCACGCCGCCACCACGGTCTTCTTTGGTCTCATACAGATGATTATTTAAAGGAGCACAGTATTCATGGGTAATAGTTTATTTTATGAGCCAATCTGTTATGTGGCTGAAAGGCAACCCAGCGAGTGGCTTCAGTTCCAAGTTTAAAGGGTATCTCAGGGCAATTGTCTTGGGCATTCTTCTAGTCTCTACCAGTCCAGTAAGTTTGGCCTTTTGTAGGAATTTGAGCTTTGTTCTGTATTTTTCTCCCATTCTATCCGGAACCATCTGTTGGGTCCCTGGTCAGAACGGTTGGTAGTAGAAGCCAGGCACCATGTAGTTCTTCTAGTCTCATGATAAATGAGGCCGTGGTTCACGTAGGCTATTAGTCCTATAGAATAGTTTCTTCTTTGAGTCTTGGGTTTCCTTTTTTTTCTTTTGCTTTATAAGACTACAGACCAATAGTTGTATCTTATATGGTCACTTGCAAGCTTAAAAAGATCCCTGACACTACTAACCAAACTAGGAGGTAGAAAATTATCTTTATGACCTATGTTATGCCAACTGACCAAATTGTCCCATAAGACTACGGTCTTAAGGACGGCTGAATTCTTGATTACCTTCATTCATACCTAATTTCATCTACCAAGAGTACCTACAGTGTGGATTGAGGAGCACCGATCTAGAGCAACTGCGAGCTTTGGGAAGGTGCTGGGCACCAATACAGCTGATACCACTCCTCCTACCCTTCATCTTCACACTCACTGAGTTCCTTCCTACTTCTGAGCCTTTGCCCTTGCATTCCCTCTGTCTGGAACATTCTTTCTCCTATCCTTACAGCTCTGGATACCTCTGGCCATTCAAGTTTCAGAGCAAAGGCCAATCTTCTCAGAAAGGCCCTCCTGACTATCCTGTCTAAAGTCGCCCATCTCTACTTTCCAAGTCACTCTCCGTACTCAGCTGCTAGCTGAAAGTTTGGGGGTTCGAGTCCACCCAGAGGCACACTGGAAGGAAAACCTGGTGATCTACATCTGTAAGATCAGCCATCAGGAACCTTATGCCGCACAGTTCTACTGTGACACACATTTCCACTTTTGAAATTAAGCTCCATGTGAACCTAGATCCTGAACCCTATTCATTTTGAGCAAAGATTTTACAGAAGAATTCTGATCAAAAGGAGGAAAATGTAAAACAGGATTTCAAATTCTCATGGAATCCAGACTTCCTGGAGCCAAGTTCTGGATGAACCCCCAAAACTACTGCCCTGAGGTCATCTTTAAATCTTAAACCAAAAATATCCCCTGAAGTCTTAAAACAAAACAATAGTTTAGCTTAATTTTTTTTTTTTTTTTTTTTAGTGTCTTAGTTATCTAGTGCGGCTATAACAGAAATACCACAAGTATATGGCTTCAACAAACAAAATTTATTCTCTCACAGTCTAGTAGGCCAGAAGTCCAAATTCAGGGCATCAGCTCCAGGGGAAGGCCTTCTCTCTCTGTTGGCTCTGGAGGATGGTCCTCGTTATCAATCATCTCTTGGTCTAGGAGCTTCTCCACACAGGAACCCTGGGTCAAAGGACATGCTCTGCTCCCAGCACTGCTTTCTTGGTGGTATGAGTTCCCCTGTCTCTCTACTTGCTTTTTTTATATCTCAAAAGAGATTGACTTAAAACACAATCTAATCTTGTAGATTGAGTACTGCCTCATTAACACAAACTGCCACTAATCCTATCTCATTAACATCATAGAGATAGGATTTACAACACATAGGAAAATCACATCAGATGACAAAATGGTGGACAATCACACAATACTGGGAATCATGGCCCAGCCAAATTGATACACATATTTTGGGGGGACACAATTTAATCCATGACACCTAGTAAAGAATGTCTGCCTTAAACGTTGTGCTCTTTTAAGAATTATCTATATGGAATCAAATTGACAACAGCAACTTAAAAGATTAGATAGGAAACTTAGGAAGCAGAAAGTTTATGTCAATGAGGCAAGAAAAATTCAGAAAGGGAGGGTGAAAATAGTTAACACAACTTGAAAAATGTAAGCAACATCACTGAATTATACATATAGAAATTGTTGAATCAATCTATGCTCTGCTGTGTATATTCTCAACAACAGTAAAACTAAAATAAAAAAAGAAAGAAATCCCTGTGGACCACAATAGTCCAATCAATAACCAATCTTGGGGATGGCGCAGAACTGGGCAGCATTTTATAGTGCTTGGGGTCTCCATGAGTCAGGGGCCAAAACAATAGCAGCTAATGACAACTGGCTCACAGCAAGCATTCACTAAATGCTTGCTAGCCTTTTATTTTTAACTTGTGCTGAATCCCAGGTCCATGGAAAGCAGCCCTCAGACAGCTAAGGGAGCCAGCCTCTCCTGGGGTGCTCCATAATGCATCTGGGACCCCTGGCTCTTCTCCTGCCTCTCTTGCTCAACTCTGCTACCTTGGCTGCTCCCTCAATGCACTAGCACTTCCTGAGAGGGGAGGTGAGAAGTGAAGATGTCACAGTGAGGTGTCACAGGCTGGATCCCAATCCCTGGCCCTGGCTGAGCAGTAGCACCTGAGGATCTTGGGGACCTGTCTGGCAGTGAAGGGGCCTTCTGTGACACATGTACATGGTTGCATTGATCTGTGAACGTGTGTGTGAATATGATTGTGTGTGTGGGGGGGGTGGGTGTGTGTCTATGTGGAGTAAGCATGTTTACAGGAGTGAGGGGTGTTCCATGTCTGGGTTCCTTGTGTCCTGCAAGGGTTCATGTGCTGTGTCTGTAAGGATGTGTTTCATGCTTTGAGTAACGACAGGCATCACGTGAAGGGACACTGGGTCAGTTGGTGATAGTTTGTGCATTGCGTGCAGTGAGGGGCCCTGGGTCATATCTGTTGTGTGCTCTGTGCATGTGAGGGGCTGTGAACTGTGTTTGTGGGTGATGTGGGTGTGTTTGTGTGATGTGTTTGAGGGAATGCTGTGTCTGTTGGTGTGTGTGTTAAATATCAGGAACGAACAGAGGTGTGCTGTCTATGGGTGATTAAGGTGGGTTGTGTGTCCATACACAGTTGTGGGTGCCGAAGAGAGGGAACCAAGATGTAACCAGCTCAGCCTGACATTCTGTAGACCCCTCCAGAGTCTGACCAACTTAAAGGATTCTGCAGGACAGCTAGACAAAGCAGCCAAATCTGACCCTCTCACCCAGGCCACCAACCTCTTACCTGAGAAACGGTGGGACAGTGGTCTAGGAGGTGACAGAGGTGGTGAGGGGGAGGCAGCGGCCACTGAGAGCATGTTTCCTGGATCCGCTGAGACCATGTTTCCTGGATGGCTCCTTGGGAACTCAGGAAGCAGGGCAGGGAATGGGGAGGAGGCAGAAAGCAGGCCCAGACCTAGGTGTGTGACTCACTCTAGGCTCTAGGCTCTACACAGCAGAGAAAGGATGAAACATTAGGGGAAGTCTGCCTGCTGGTTCTGCTGGGTGGGCAGGGCACCTGAGTCCAGGAAGCCAGCTCCTTAGATGGGGCCCCAGCCCAGGCTCCCCCATTCTGAGGTCATCGGAATACCCACATCCAGCCTGGGGTGTCTCCACATCAGCTCAGCCAACACCACCAGAGGAAGGAGGAACTGAGCCCTCTGAGAGGAAGATGGGCCCTGACCTAGGAATGATTGGCCCTGTTTTTTTGAATGGCAGCCCCACTGACCCAGATATGGGATGAGGATATTGTTACCTCTGACAGGAACCCCAAGTTCTTGCCCACCCCCGCATTGGAGGACTGGCTGTCCCTGCGCGTGCGCGCACCCACACACACACACTCTCTCTCTCTCTCTCTCTCTCTCTCCACCTTGAATCCTGGATCAGAATCTTCAGGGTGACCACAGAATGACTTTTTAACACATTTCCTAGGTGTCCTCAATCCTCTCCTCTTTCATCAAGAAAAAACAACCCAGAGCAGGAAACGCCCCACTAGGAGATGGGGGAGCACCCACTCAGCTGTGTGGGGGTGCCTGGCTTCCCGTATTTCCTTAGCCCTCAAGGTAACACATTTAAGAAATAAGGAAGCTGAGGCTCAGAATTTTCAAGACTTGCACATGGTCTCTCAATTCGCTGTGCAGCCAGGATCCAAATTCTAGTCTGTCTAATGCCAAACACAGTCTCGTTGCCTCCATTTGCAAGGTTTGTTCTTTTCTCAATAAGGAGACTCTCACTAGAATTCATGCAACAGCGAAACCAGGTTTTCACTCCATTTTACCAAAGAGGAGGAACTAAGGTCCAGAGAGGAGAAATGACGTAACAGCTTACAAAGCTAGTGAGTGGCAGAACACATACTCAGAAAGGTGACTCCATGCCCAGTCAGTGCTCATTCTACAATCCCCAGGGTTAGACAAACATACAACACCCTTGCAAAGCTCTGCCCCTTCTACCCTGGCACTGTGCCAATTGTCAGAAGCACTGACAACCTCCAGCAAGGGGGCAGATGAGCTAGGGTGAGGTTGGTGGCTGGAGAGCTGTTTTGGGGAGGGGAAAGGAAGTGGAGTGGCCGCTAATCCTGCTGCTCCGAAGTTCCGCCCTCAGCACAGGCCCAGACCGATCTGCAGCCTCCCACACACTTCCTCCTCCTGCCTCAACTAGGGCCCCTGGAAAACAAGAGAAGCCAGAAGGTCTGGCCTGGCTGTGGCTGCCCAAGAAGGCACTGAGAGGCCATGGGGGAGGTGGTACCCAGCATGACCGTAATACCGAAGGTAAGGGCTGGCGCTTCTGGTTACAATTTTTACTTTACATGTGAGGAAGCCAAGGCTCAGAGCTGAAGGCTCTTGTCCAAACGCCAGGACTCTGCCCATAGTAGTCCCACTGGCAGCAGCTGAGGTGTAGGAGTGGTCAATATCTGCTCCATTATTTTCAACAAACCACGGAAGAGGAGTGAAGTGGCTCACCCAGCCTTTGATCCTCTCCAGGCCCTCTGCCCTTCCTGCCCCGGAAAGCGCCTCATAACTCACTTATGGACAGAAGGGGCTGCAGAAGCTGCCACAGCCTCTGCCCCACCTAGAGGCCAATCTTGACTAACGCTGCCTCAACATAATACCCAAACCACACCCCTCCCTAGCCAGGTCATTACTGCAAAGATTGCTCCTGATCTTCTAGGTGGGTCTGTGGCTAAAATGTGGCAGAAGGGAAATGAGGATACTTTGGCCTCGCTGGGAAAATGGGACAGCTGAAATTCATCCTTTATGTGACTTTATGATCTCCCTGGTCTCACCTCACTCCACTTCTATGCTGTAGCCTTAACACCTTTCAATTCCATGAATGGGCCATGCTCTCGCCTCTGGGCCTTTGCACATGCTGTTCCCTCTGAATGAAACATCTTCCCCTCAAGAGCCACCCACTCATCTGTGCCAGACACTGTTAGTTGTACCAGCAGTCATTCTCCCTTTCTTCCTTGCCAAGAAAACCTTATTTTGTTGGAAACAGCAGGTGCTCATCCCCAAGGGATGAATAATGTTTGGTCTGTGGCCTGCCCATTCTCCTTTGCTACTTTTCCAGTACCCCTTACAGTTAGAGGTGACTATGGGACCCATTTTTCTAGCCAATGGTATCTTCTGGGAAAGAGTCTGTTTCCTAGATGACTTTTTCCTGCTTGGGCGTTGGTATGAGGTATGGTACTGCCACAACTCTCTTGCAACTATGAGGTGATAAGCCATCCTGAGAGGGATGAGAAGCATAGGAAGGCTGGTTCCTTGGTGGTATTGCTGAGCCCATGGACAATATATAAAGCTACCTGCCTCTAGACTTCTTGTCATGTGAACAAAATATTCCACTTGTTTATGCCAGTTATTCCTTGCAGCTGAAAGCATTACTAACTAATGCTTCATCCTCCAGGTTCCAACTTTAAAAAGGTCACTTCCTCCAGGAAACATTCCCTGGCTGCTAAGAATAGGATTAAGGGCCCCCTCCTTGGGGTGGTGGACACACTGTGCCTTTCATGACCACTGCACCTGTTCACTCATTCATGTGCCTCAGCAGGCTGTGAGGAAGGCATCAGGGGCCACATGGCCTTCACCACTTTATTCCCAGACCAGCGTATTTGTTGAATGAATAAGGAAGCCAGTAGCTGATTGCTGGCACAACGTCCTTGAGGGCAAAGATTGGGCCTGGCCCTCACTACTTGCAAAGACAGCTGAGCTAAATGACCACCACATAACCTCTAAGGGGTTGGTGTGTACACACACATATTAGAGGGGAATGGGTGTCACTTTGACAGTTAGAATTATGGTAGATGCTGTTCGCTGCTCGGGACAGTCCACAATACTTCATGGCATGTACCATCTCTGCAAAGTGACTGAAAGTTTCCCTCCTTCTACCTCTGTCCAGTTTTAACCAGAGCCACACCCACCTATCTCTATGTGCTAATTCGTCTGTGGCTTAGATGTGCTCATTTGCACTTGGGAAGATATATGCTGAATAGGGGAAGGAGGGCATATAGGAGTACACCCACATATAGGTCAGGCCGTGGATATTTTTACATAGATATTTGTATGTATAGCATGTATATTCATATATATAATAGAGCACAAAAGGGGCATAGTCATAGAAGCTTCCTAGACACATCCAAACACCTTAAGGGACCAAGTTACTGGGGCTGAAGGCTGAGGACCATGATCTTGGGGGACACCTAGGTCAACTGACATAACAGTTCATAAATAAAATGTTCTACATCCAACTTTGGTGAGTAGCGTCTGGGGTCTTTAAAGTTTGCAAGCGGCCATCTAAGATACATCTATTGGTCCCATCCTGTTCAGAGCAAAGGAGAATGAAGAAAACCAAAGACACAGGGAAAATATTAGTCCAAAGGACTATTGGATCACAAGTACCACAGCCTTCACCAGCCTGAGCCCAAAAGAACTAGGTGGTACCTCGCTGCCACCACCAACCGCTCTGACAGAGATCACAATAGAGGGTCTCAGACAGAAAGGAAAAATATAGAACAAAATTCAAATTCACAAAAAAAGACCAGACTTACTGGTCTGACAGAGGATGGTGGAACCCCCGAGACTAGGGTCCCCAGACGCCCTAACTCAAAACTGAAGCTACTCCCGAAGTTCACCTTTTAGCCAAAGATTAGATTGGCCTATAAAACAAACAATAACATATATGAGGAACATGCTTCTTAGATCAATCAAGTTTATGGAAACAAATGGGCAACACCTGCCCAAAAGCAAAGACGAGAAGAAAAGACAGGAAAACTGGACAAACGGAAACAGGTAACCTGGAGTGGAAAAGGGGAGAGTGCTGACACATTGCAGGGATTGCAACCAATGTCATGAAACAAACTGTGTATGTTTTTGAATGAGAAACTAATTTACTCTCTAAACTTTCACCTAAAGCACAATTTTAAAAAAAAAGGCTATAAGACAACCAAATTTTTGTCCCCTCCCATAGAGAAGCAAATCAAAGTTGAAGTATTTCTTGGTACTACAAGATAGACACTGCAAAAACCAAATGTCTGCTTTCAAGTCACCTGGTTCCTCGTATCTTCATATTTTTGTTGTCATCTATTTCTCACCTTATGCTCCTCTCAAGGGTTTATCTTGTCCCTCAAACAAAGCAGGCCATTTGAGCATATACTGTGAGCTGGGCACTTTACATACATTATTTCATTTAATCCTCACAATGATCACTAACCTCACTTGACACAGAAATAATAGTATATTAGCAACAGCCACTGGGCACTATACCTTATACGCACCATCGCTAATCCTCCCTAAAGGATGTCATCCGAATTTACATTCCAGTTTTGCAGATGAAAAAACTAAGGCTTAGCTAATATGTGGTAGGGAGGCAGGTCTGCCCAAACCCCAAAGCATTCTGGGGTTGGGCCAAGTGAGACAAGAGACCCACCCTTGGAATAAAGCCTGAGGAAGAGTACATCAATGGTTTGGGTGTAAAAATTTATTACACATACAGAATTTTACTACTAACGAATACAGACAGGCTAGGACATGACAGTACTGGAGAGAGTCAGCTAGCTCTTTGGAAAGTGAGTAGGTTTGGGTGGCTTGGAGCCTCATGCCAAGTTGACTGGGCAGTCAGATGAGAAGGGCACATGCCAAACACTATGGGGCAGCAGGGCACTGAGTGACTGCTCTGCCTGCCCGCACTGCCTTCCCTGTCCAATTTGGGGCTTCAAAGGATGCCACACCCAGAAACAAGCTACTGAAGGAAAAGAGCTTCCTAAAATGGTCTAGGCTTGTCTCGGAAGTCACCGCAACACCATTTTAGGCAACATGTTTAATTGGATGATTTCCATAAACTATACACGGAGTTTCTAACCATCACAATTCAGTGAAGTACAAAACATTAAGTTACAGCCTGTGGGAACAGAAGGAGCACCAATGGTGGCACCTTCCAATCCTGGTTGCTCTGGGGGTAGGGAGTGGGGAAGGTCTTTTTTTAAAACCGAGCTCCTCATTTCAATGTACAAAAGAATTACTCTGATTGATATTAAATTGTACTGAAACAAAATGGACTAAAAAGCAAATACTACTCTATGTTCAGGTACGGGTGGAAGGAAAGAATGAGTCCTTCAAAGCAGGAGAGGAGGCAGTTGGAGGAAGGTTCTGTGGCTGTGACCTCAGGTGGTCACTCACGCTGCTCCATTTTTACTTTTGGTGGTCTCAGGAAGGTTCGATTTTTCTTCTCTTTCTTCCCCTTTGTATTTGCTTGGAAATTTCGCCAACTATCCACACGACCATCTCGACTTTCCTAAGCACAAAGGGAATTTGAAGTGAGGAAGCTAGTTAATAAGAGGAAGGGCCTGCTCTGCCATCCCACCTACCCTCCTGCAGACCAGCACCGTCCTCTGGAACGGTCCAAGAGCAGAACCAACCAAAAACCAAACTGTTGCCGTCAAGTCCATTTTGACCGATAGCAACACTGTAGGACACAGAACTGCCCCACAGGGTTTCCAAGGAGCAGTTGGTGGGCTCCAACTAACAACCTTTTAATTAGCAGCTGAACTGTTAACCAGTGTGCCACCAGAGCTCCAAGAGAAGAACACAGCAGAACTTTCTCCCACTTCTACAGACCCAGGGAAGTGTCACATCACCCCTAGAAGGCAGGATGAGCTCCAGGTTGGAAGAAGAGGGGGGTAAATAAGTAACATTCACCGTAACAATCAGATCACCATTCTGGGGAGACCTCTGGACTAGATGTTTAGCATGCTATTTCTAATCCTCACAAAGACCTGACTAAGGTGTATCCTGCCACCCACATTTCACAAATGATGACACTGAGGCTCAGAGAGGTTAAATTGTCTTCTCAAGGCCATACCACTAAGCACCAGTACAGGCACTTTCCACTACACTTTCCTCCCATCCCGTAAAACCTGGATGGATGCCTAGCCAGCTGTGCTAGGAGTTTCACTACCATCTTCTTCCTCATCAAGGGGTCTGCTCATTGTCTCTTTTTACATATGAAGTGGGATAGAAACAAAGTCATCAACTCTGGTTAGTCAACCACTACCCTGAGTCCTAAAATCTACAGAAGATAAATGCTGCTAGAAGTCAGGGTATCAGCAGAGCACCTGAAGGAATAACCAGGGTCTTAAAGAGGAGTCAAGTTCAAAAGCTGTAAGTCTTTCTGTGAGGTGAACACTGGGATCACAAGAACCTCAGTTTCTACTACCTGGCCTCTAAGGAGGGCCCTACTCTACATTTACTCCTAATGTACAGACCATTTTCCTTGGGCCCAGGTGGCAGCTCTGCCTACCACAATCTCTAAAAAACCATTCAAAGATCCTCAGTGCCCTTGCCCAAGGCCACAGAGCTTGAGGGTAGCTGATCCAGGACCCAGACTCATTCTCCAAATTTTCCACTCTTCCCCACATATCTCATTTCCCTGTCTGTGGAGATGCCTCCAAGGACTAAGTTTTTCTGCTGGGATGTTTTTTTTAATTCTGGAATAAGAACCCCTGGCCACCTTGAAAACTTACCTCAAAGTTTTTCTGCCATTCCCTTTCTCGCTTGGCTTTTTCTTGAGCTTCAATCTCTTCTTCCCTTTGCCGCTTCCTAGGAGGAAAACCAGACCATAATCTATTTACGATATTTATAGGCTGTGTTAGCCATACAAGTTAAGGATCTTCCTACAGAAGCAAGCAAATAAAGTAATAGACTCCTTATAGGATGCTATACACATGGCTGTCTGGAAAGAGCTCAAAGCACTTTCATGAGTATCTTGTTCTAAAACATGCAGATGAAACTGTGGACAGGGGTCTGAGGCCGGATATAAATATGTTATACAGATAGATAGATATAGTAATCAAAGCCCAGCCAACAATACCTGAGCTTTTGGGCTCAGTGAGTGACAAAGCTATGTCAAAAACCCCAGGCCACCTTACTTCAGTTATCAAGCAGAATGACCATTACAATGACAGAGGTTCTTACTCAAGAAGTTCTCTGGCCAAAACCCTTTCCAAGACAAGGACATTTCACACAATAACCTCAACTAGCAAAATTTAGTTACTACCAAACACCAATTAACAATACAAAATACATAAGCCAAATTAACAAGATTTCTGATGAGAAAGGGTATCACACTTTAGAATAACCAACATTTTTTAAGTAACTATAGTGTATAATATTACCTACTCACTATAGCAGCCATTAGTCACACAAAAGATTCTGGCCTCAATACCAATGGCCTTAATAACTCTGCCTATTTTATTCTAGGAAATCAAGAGGAAAACATACAGCATTCTTAATTATAAACTTCCTAAGGAAAGGTCTAGTCAATATTTCCCAAAAGTTAAAGCAATAATTTCTTACCTTGGTAATTCAAAAGCCTGACTGTTTCAGGTAACAATTTTAGATGGTTTTCTTGATTGATGCACTACACCTCTTTCATTAGGAAAATCCCCTGGAGACCAATCTAGGTGTTTAGATAAGGTTTACATGAATATACTGATACGTACCTTTCATGCATCTCTTTGGCTTCTCTTTCTTTCCTTTTAATTTCCAGCTCAGCGAAGAGTTTCATGGTCTGTTTGTATACTGCCTGTTTGAACTACAAGAAAATGAAGAACAAAAGAAAAGTAAAAATTTTACCAGCAACTTGAATCAAGTACTTTTAAATACAGCCAGAGTCAAAAGCAGATTAGAACCCAGCAAAGAACAAAGATTCTTCAGAAAGACCCACTTTATGAGTTGACTTTCTCTTGGGAGATAAATAACACATCCATCTATGAGATCTTTCTACTTTTACCATGCAGATAATACACAGAATTTTGTTCTGACAAAAAGCATCCAATAAGAAAGAAGTTCTATATCCTTATTACCACCTGAGTTTTAGAAGGTCCTTTCCTCAAAAGAGCTTTTAAAAAATAAATTTCATTGGTTCTTTTTACTCAGCTAGGTACTAGAGATACAAAGTTGCTATCAAACAGTCCAGTCTTGGGAGTCTACTAACTGTGTGGACCTACCACTTGCTCCCCTCCCGCCATTATCAGTTCTCCCTTATTTTAAGGCACATGGACACCCACCATAAAGCCTATTTTTCTCACGTTTTCTTGTAGTTAGGTGTGGCCATGTAACTTAAGTTTTAGCCAATGGAACGTAAGGAAAAATGATGTATACAACTTTCTGGAATGTTCTCAGAGGGAGCTGGTTTATCCCTTCTACCCTCCTTCCTCTGATCTGCAGTTTGGCACATGGTGAGGTGATAAGATATCCTGGACTACAAGGATGGAGGCAACATCCTCTTGGCAGAGCCACAGAAAAGAGGAGACTGAGTCTTTGGATGAGACATGGTACGGCACCACCATATCAGCCCAGGGCCACCTTCTCAAAGACTGTTATACGGGACAGAAAACAAATGTCTGATTCAAACCACCACCATTTTGGATCTCAGTTTTATGAAGCTGAACTTATACTCTAACTGATAGAAACAGATAGTAAAACATTAGGTTGAAAAGAGAAAGGCAAAGAGCCTTTTAAAAATTATGTAATAGTCTTAGAAAGGTAGGAACAGAGGTAATTATTAAGAATTTATTTGGATTACAGAAAAAGTAAAGAAGTAAACATAAGTGACCCAACCCCAACACACAAAGTTAATAAAACCACAGCCCCCTCCCCCATCAGTTTTAACCACTTACTAAGAAGAGATCTTAAGAACGGAGCTTATGTTCTTACCCCAGCTTTAAAACTTTTCCCCCTCAAATATAAAGTACAAACAAATGCAGAAAATAATCCACCATGCAGATATAACTGGGCCTGTCTCCTAAAATCAGGGACACTGGAGTAAAGAGTGATGTATGGAGAAAAGGGAAATAAAGGAGTCTCAAAGGTTCTGTCACTGGCAATACTCAATATGGGTGAAGTCTGCACAACGTTACCAAGGCAAATGAAGACACTAAGAAGTACACAAGAATAAGGGAGAGTTTTGGTAAATGCTGTAACATATACAATTTTGCAACAACAGTAATAACAACCAAAAAATATGAGTGTGGTTACACAGGCAGGTATGTATACACGGATGCACGTATATATACATATGTATATACGTGGACAGGAAGGCATATCTGAGTACATGCACGCGCATGTATAGGTCTATCTGTAGGCATGTGTATATGTATATGCATGTTTGAGTGTACTGCATATATATTCATATATAGGATAAAGCACATAGGGAGCACAGTTATGGAGTCTTCCTAGACATATCAAAACACTTCACGGGACTGGTTTACCGGATTAAAAGGCTGAGGACCATAGTCTCATGGGACGATTCAGCCAACTGGCATAACATAGTTCATAAAGACAATGTTCTACAACCTAGTCTGGTGAGTAGCATTTGGGGTCTTAAAAGCTTCCAAGCAGCCATCTAAGATGTAACTGTTGGTCACTACTCAGCTGAAGCAAAAGAGAAAGGACACCAAAGACTCAAAGAAGATGGCTACCACCAATGACTGCCCTGACAGGGAACACAATGGAGAGCCCCTGATGGAGCAGGAAAAAAGTGGGTTGCAGAACTCAAATTCTGGTAAAAAGACCAGACTCAATGGTCTGACTGAGACTGCAGGGACCCCAGAGAACATGGCCCCCAGACTCTCTGTTAGCTCATAACTAAAACCATTCCCTAAGCCAACTCTTCAAAGATTAGACTGGACTATAAGACATAAAATGATACTGGTAAAGAGTGTGCCTCTTAGCTCAAGTAGACACATAAGACTATGTGGGCAGCTCCTGTCGGGAGGCAAGATGAGAGGCAGAAGGGTACAGGAGCTGGATGAACAGACACAGGAAATATAGGGTGGAGAGGAGGAATGTGCTGTCACATTGTGGGGAGAGCAACTAAGGGCACATACAATGTATGTATAAGTTTTTGTATGAGAAACTGACTTGAACTGTAAACTTTCAATTAAAGCACAATTAAAAAAAAAAGAAAAAAGACATAAAGAAGAAACTAGTCCACAGGACTAACAGCCCACCTGAACCATGGCCTCTTCTAGCCTGAGACCAGAAGAACTAGATAGTGCCCAGCTACCACTACTAACCATTCTGACCAGGGGCACAATAGAAGGTCCCAGATAGAATGGGAGAAAAATATAGAACAAAATTCAAATTCCTAAAAAGGCCAGACTTACTGGACCAACAGAGGCTAGAGCAACCCCCAAGACTATTGCTCTAAGATACCCTCTGAACTTGGAACTGAAGACACTCCCAGAGGTCACCTTTCAGCCAAATAACAGACTGGCTTATAAACCAAACAATATCACCCATGAGTAACATGCTCCCTTAAACAATCAATTATATAAGACTAAACGGTCAACATTTACCCAAAAGCAGAGATGAGAAGGCAAGGATGGAAAGGGAAGCTAGATCAATGGAAACAAAACAAACAGAATGGAAATAATGAGAATGCTAACACATTGTGAAAATTGTAACCAATGTCACAAAACAATACCTATAAAAATTGTTAAATAGGAACCTAATTTGCTGTGTAAACTTTCACTAAAACACAAACACACACATACACACACAAAACGTTTCTGTCACTTCTCTTCAATGCAGTTCCCTTTCAGGCACTGCTCAGTGAAAGCAATGCTGACAAACCCCAGTCCCTAATAAGGACAAACACCAAAGGGGTGAAGGTATCTGTAAAGAATATTTGACTATCTCTACAAGCTTCAGGCTCTCCTGAATGGATGGTTACAAGAGATCTTTAATTTTTATGCTTTTTCAAAATTTTTTATCATTAACATGTGTTCCTGTATAATCAGGAAAAAAAAAAAAAAAAGAGCCAAAAAAAGTAGGATAATTATCAACTTGGGAGAACCAAGGAGTATTTGTGAGAGTCTTCAGAAAAGACTAAAGAGGGCAATTAAATGGAAGGGAAATAGGACTGAGGAAATACTAAAACATTACAACAGAGTAAATCTCAAAAGAAGTGGCTAGGGAGGAAGACCCAAGCATTTTCAAACAGTGTGACCACATAAAAGATGGGACCACTCAGTGTTCACAAAATCACTGAACCAAGAAGTTGCAAGAAGGAAGTTTCCCTAGAAGACAGCCTGTCCTGTATAAATCCTAAAAAACAGGATAAGTACCTGGGATAAGTTACATATGATCTAGACTGTGACATGGTTAAGATGACTTTAAATTTTTCAGGTGAGGCAATTAAATATTTATATTTAAGTAGAGGAAACCTGGTGGTGTAGTGGTTAAGTACTATGGCTGCTAACTAAGAGCTCGGCAGTTCGAATCCACCAGGTGCTCCTTGGAAACTCTATGGGGCAGTTCTACTCTGTCCTATAGGGTCGCTAGGAGTCAGAATCAACTCAATGGCAGTGGGTTTGGTTTTTGGTATTTAAGTAGAATCTCACTTAACCAATCTCCATAAATAACTCACTAGATTAACCAATCCTCTCCCCTTCTCTGGAAAACATTAACTGGAGCACAAAGAATGTTGTGGCTAATTGACAGCTGTCTGTTTACCAAGAGTCAGTTGTGGTTGTTCCCAAAGCTGTTTATGCCATTTCTAATTATTATTGTAGTTTGTAATTTAAATATCACAGAAACTAATAAATGTGGTTACAAAAACTTGTTTATTTGAAAACTAAGTTGAATGCTTTTGCAAGATTCAAGAAACATGAGCCCCTAAAAATTGTTGGATTAGGTACAAGCGAAATACCTGGAAAAGACTGGAAAAAGAAACATAACTATCTATAATTTTGTCCTTAGTCTGCTTTACAAGCACCTAAATTTTCAATATACTTGAAAAGAAATTAAAAATAGAAATTATAGATAACGCTTTGTATGTGTGATTTACAGAATAAAATCAACAGGGAACTCCCATCAGTAGACCTGCACTCAAAGAAAAGGCCACAGCCTACAGCAAAAAAAGGATAAATAATTATACATTAAAAAATGTTTTATATTAAAATAAAATGTTGGGGGCACATACCTATCATGCCTTAGGCGTCTCTCTGTTTAACCCACCCATCAGGAAACTCAATCACACCAGATCAGGGGGCTTTTCTCATATTGAACTCACCAGCTCAGGGTCATCCTCCTCCACATTTGTAGATTTCCCTTCCTTCTTTAATTGCTTTTTTCGCTCTTTCACCTAAAAAAAAAATTTTTTCATCAAAACATCAGCACTCACACTTTGAGAATATACATCCAGCTCTACACATACAATATATACACTTCTCTGAAGACATATTAGACATTTAACAAAAAGTTGACATTAAAAAAAAAACATGAGCCCCTCATCTCCCACCCTAAAAACACCAATGTAATCAAGAAAAACTAGGAACCATGGGTCCTTTCTCTAACCTCATCTAAAAGCCAATCTACCAAGAAGGTGAAAGGAGATCAGCTAGGGTTTATCCCCAACTCCTCAGATCCTATGCCAGATCCAAAGAGCCTTTGGTACACTGAATGCATTAACCATTTACCTTCTGCAACTTGGGGTTATGAGTTTATAGCAAAGTCAATATATTCTGTCAAGTTTTAGAAGAAGCTACAGAAAATCTGTGGCATTAAGTTTAAGTTGTATTTTTTTGTTTGCTTTTAGCATTTCTACAACTGTATTCTTGACAATTTTAACTGTGAAACCCCCTTAAACTAATAATTTTCGTATCACATTACTAATGTTTCTACCACTTTGGCCACCACTGAGATTGAAAAAAAAAAAGATTAAATATACCTATTCACACAAGAATGACACTACTCCATTAAAGAGCCATTCATTCTATCACACCAGCAAAAAGCCAACAGGTGCCTTCCAACCTCAGAAAGGCCCTACTGCCACCTTGTGGTCAGGATGTCTAAAGATGGCTCTGTTACAGGCAAAATACAAAAGGGTATTTGTATCACAATGATCTGAAGAGAAACTGTCAGGACTTTTCTGATTTCTATGGGAAATGAACCTACAGGTGCCATCATTTCCAACGCACAACCAGCAAGACATTATTGTGGCCCTTGTCTCCTCTTTTTTACCCATTTTCCTCATCTAAACTAGACTCATCATTATTGGTTATAAAACTGTTTCAGATTCTAAAGCTCTTCAAAGGTCACATCCATACTCACTTCCAACAGGTTTATTTATAGCATTGACTCTGAAATAGCTCTTACGAATGGCCTCAAGATTCTCGCCCCAATAAGTTAAAAATTAAAGGCCTTTCTTACCTCCAGCAAGCCACCTTAACATTTCCCATCACACAGGAGACTTAGGTAATGCCTCCAAGAGCAAAAAGTAGTATCAGGTAACTGAATTTCTTTTGCAATTTCTAATGTCCTTCCCAGCCCTGATAATTAACATTTTTTTAAATATTACTCATATCCCCTTGCCAGCCTTCCTCAAGCCCATATTCCAACCTCTTCATGGCGACAAGGATAAAAATCAAGGGTCAAATGGCACAGTGCTGCTCCACTCTTCCACTCTCAGAATAGGGTAACACGGCAACATGTAACAAGAGGGCAAGAAAAGCCCTCTCTCCAAATCACAGGGCCCGGAGGGAAAGAAGTGGGAGCAATGTCCTACCCGTTCCTCTCCCTGAGCTCTCAGAGTGAATTATGCTGTAGGCATACACTAATCTTGACCACCATAGCAAAGTGGTGGAGACCACGTAAGTGGCCACCAGTTAAGCCAGTAGGCACTGCTATGCTAACATTTACCCTCCTACAAGTTGCCCAAAAATTGCTGGTACGTCCTGTAAACACAGCAGCACTATAAATACTTACAGTGTGTTCCACGTATTCTTTTCCTGCCTGAATTACATCCAGGGCCCTCTTCTTTTGTTCCTGATCCAGTAGCAACTTGTAAGCTTTGTCCACAGCTAATGCAAAACATTGAAATTAACTGTTTCTGCAAATACCCTCTGAAAGTCTAAACTATACTCAAAAAAACCCAAAACCAAACCCACTGCTGTTGAGTCGATTCCGACTCACAGCAACCCTAAAGGACAGAGTAGAACTGAACTATACTCAGATAGTGCAAATGGGCTTGAGCCGTCTAAAAGCATTCCCTACTTGGTTATTTACTGTTGTTTAACGAATTTAAAAACATACGACTATAGCAATGAATTCCTTAAGAGCCTTGGAGAAAATTAAATCTACACACAAGACTAAACATACCACCCCTGGATTTAACTCAGTGATAAAATATTTCCAGTATGTTTTATGTTAAAAAGAAAAAAACGATCCAATGCAATAACAGTCTTTGTTGACATACAGAAGTTTTACAGAGCAAAGTTAACATCTACTTCTTAAACAACAACATTCTGCTTTGGAATGACAACTGTTCTACTGAAAACCACAGCTTCTTTATGTCCAGAAGTCAAAACTAGAACATTCCTTTCTTGATCCAGCCAAGGGACAGTCAGCCTCTAGCATGAAGAACACATTACTCAGAAGCAGGTAAATGTACAAATACCTTCAAAAGCCTTTTGTGCTCTGTCAGCATCATCTTGATTTTTATCAGGATGCACCAATATCGATAACTACAATAAGAAAGAAGTTAGGTTTGTCAGTAAGAGGAACATTTAGTAACACTTGACTTACATTGTGTCTATTTACGACCAAGTACTCTGGGCAAAAAAGACTGTCTTAACTAGAAGAATTTTTTTTAAAAATTAGTAAATCTTATGCACAAAAATACTGGATTTTAACAAAATTCAAGCTCCAAAAGGTAAATGTAAAATTGGACAACATTGAGGGTTTCAATCACAAAGCTAAGAACAAACAGAAGCCTAACATTAAGAAGATGTTCTGACAATTTGGCAGAGGAAGGGTTGAGAAGCACTGCTTTCCTACTGGTCTTTATTCTAAGCACTAAAGGGTATAAAGCAGGTGTGAGACATCATTTCTTTCCTAGAAGAACTTCTAAAATAAAGCAGTGGTTCTGGCTGTTCTCCAACCCCGTAAAGCTTTTCAAAAACACAGAGGTCACGCAATGATAAAGAGGAATGATGAATCCACAGAACATCTAACAACGTGGACGAACCTGAAGGATATTATGTTGAGTGAAATAAGTCAATCACAAAAGGACAAATATTGTAGAAGACCACTATTATAAAAAGTCAAGAAAAGGTTGAGACCCAGAAAGAAACAATCTTTGATGATTATCAGGGAGGGGAAGGCTGGGAAGGGAAAATCACTGACTAGATGGTAAACAAGTGTTAACTCTGGTGAAGATAAAGGCAATACACCATATGGGGGAAGTCAGCATAACTTGACCAAGAAAGACACTTAGAGGAAGAGGAGGAGGAAAAAAAAAAAAAAAAAAGCAATCACAGTAAATACTATATAACACAACAACAGTAAAAAAAAAAAAACAATAACTTAGAATCAGATACATAGGCAGATACATATGCTGAACAGGGGACGCAGGGCATATGGGGTATACCCATATACATACACGGGTTAGACTGTGGATGTTTTCACATACATATTTGTATGTACAGCATGTATATTCATATATATGTAAGAACACACAGGGGGCGCAGTCATAGAAACTTCCTAGACACATCCAAACGCCTTGAGGGACTGAGTTACTGAGGCTGAGGACTGGGAACCATGGTCTCAGGGGGTATCTAGGTCAGTTGGCATAACACGGTTCAAAAACAAAATTTTCTACATCCTACTTTGATGAGTAGTGCCTGGTGTCCTAAAGCTTGCAAGTGGCCATCTAAGATACATCTATTGGTCTCATTCCATTCGGAGCAAAGGAGAATGAAGAAAACCAAAGACACAGGAAAATATTAGTCTGAAGGACTAACAGGTCACAAGAACCATCACCTCCACCAGTCTGAGCCAGAAGATTTAGATTGTGCCCGGCTACCACCACCAATCGCTATGACTGGGATCACAATAGAGGGTCCTGGACAGAGCAGGAGAAAAATGTAGAACAAAATTCATTTCACAAAAAAGACCAGACTTACTGGTCTGACAGAGACTAGAAGAACCCCTGAGACCAGGGCCCCCAGACACTGTTTTAACTCAGAACTGAAGCCACTCCCCAAGTACACCTTTCAGCCAAGGATTAACCAGTTGCCTTTGAGTTGATTCTTACTCATAGCAACCCAAAGATTAGGCAGGCCTATAAAACAAACAGTTAACACATGTGAGGAACGTGCTTCGTAGATCAATCAAGTGTATGAGACCAAATGGGCAACACCTGTCCAAAAGCAAAGGTGAAAAGGGACAGGAAAACTGGAAACAGAGAACCCAGGGTGGAAAAGGGGAGAGTGCTGACACATTGTGGGGATTGCATCCAACATCAAGAAACAATTTGTGTACATATTTCTGAATGAGAACCTCATCTGCTCTGTAAATTTTCACCTAAAGCACAATAAAAAACACAGGTCCACTTTCCACCCTTTGACCAACTGAATCAGCCTCTGGCATCTGTACTTTTTAAAACTCTACTAGACTGGGTATCGGATGATAGTAAGAGATTACTGTTAATTTTTGTTAGGTGATAGAAATCAGTATGCAAGAAAACATCTTTTGAGGGGATACATGCTGAAGCATTGTTGGTGTTATGGGCCACTGAGTCTATTCCAACTCACAGTGACCCTACAGGACAGAACAGAACTGCCACATAGGGTTTCCTAGGCTGTAATTTTTATTTTTTATTGTTGCTTTAAGTGCAAGTTTACAATTCAAGTCAGTTTCTCATACAAAAACTTAAACACATATTCTTATGTGACCCTACTTGCTCCACCTATAATGTGACAGCACACTCAACCTCTCTACTCTGTATTTCCCATGTCCATTCAACCAGCTCCTGTCCCCCTCTGCCTTCTCATCTCGCCTCTGGACAGCAGCCGCCCGCTGAGTCTCATGTGTCTACTTGAGCTAAGAAGCACACTCCTCACAAGTATCATTTTATGTCTTATAATCCAGTCTAATCTTGGTCTGAAGAGTTGGCTTCAAGGATGGTTTTAGTTCTAGGCTAACAGGGAGTCCAGGGACCATTCCTCTGCAGTCCCTCCAGTCTCAGTCAGACCATTAAGTCTGGTTTGTTTACTAGAATTTGAGTTCTGCACCCCACTTTTCTCCTGTTCCATTAGGGACTCTCTACTGCGTTCCCTGTCAGGGTGGTCATTGGTGGTAGCTGGACACCATCTAGTTCTTTTGGTCTCAGGCTAATAGAGTCTCTGGTTTATGTGGCCCTTTATGTCTGTTGGACTCATATTTTCTTTGTGTCTTTGGTGTTCTTCACTCTTCTTTGCTCCAGGTGGGTTGGGACCAATTGATGCATCTTAGATGGCTGCTTGCTAGCTTTTAAAACCCCAGACACCACTCACCAAAAGTGGGATGCAGAACATTTTTTCAACACGCTTTCTTATGCTAACTGACATAGATGTCCCCTGAAACCATGGCCCTGACTCCCACCCCTGCTACTCTGTCCCTCAAAGTGTCTGGTTGTATTCAGGAAGCTTCTTAGCTTTTGGTTTAGTCCAGTTGTGCTGACTTTCCCTGTATTCTGTGCTGTCTTTCTCTTCACCTAAAATTATTCTTGTCTACTATCTAGCTAGTGAATACCTCTCTCCCTTCCTCCCCACCCTCGTAACCATCAAAGAATGTTTTCTTCTGTGTTTAAACCTTTTCTTGAGTTCTTGTAACAGTGGTCTCATACAATATTTTACCTTTTGCAACTGACTAATTTCATTCAGCATAATGCCTTCCAGATTCATCCATGTTACGTTTCACGGATTCATCATTGTTCTTTATTGTTGCGTAGTATTCCACTGTGTGAATATACCATAATTTATCCTTTCACCCGTCAATGGGCACCTAGGTTGTTTCCAACTTTATGCTATTGTGAACACTGCTGCAATGAACATGGCTGTGCATTTATCTATTCATGTGTGGGCTCTTATTTCTCTAGGATATATTCCAATGAGTGCGACTGCTGAATCCTATGGTACTTCTATTTCTAGCTTTTTAAGGAAGCGCCAAATTGATTTCCAAAGTAGTTGTACCATTTTACATTCCCACCAGCAGTGTATAAGTGTTCCCATTCTCTCCACAACCTCTCCAACATTTACTATTTTGTGTTTTTTGGATTAATGGTGGCCTTGTTGAGGTGAGATGGTATCTCATTTTAGTTTTGATTTGTTATTCTCTAAGGGCTAATGATCATGAGCATTTCCTCACGTATCTTTTAGCAGCCTGAATGTCTTCTTTGGTGAAGTGCCTGTTCATATCCTTTACCCATTTTTTTAATTGGGTTGTCTTTTTGTTGTTGGAGTTTTGCAGTATCTTGTAGATTTAGAGATTAGATGTTGATCGGATCTGTCATAGTCAAAATTTTTTTTCCCATCTACAGGTTGTCTTTTTATTCTTTTGGTGAAGTCTTTTTTTTTAATTGTACTTTAGATGAAGGTTTACAGGGCAAACTAGCTTCTTATTAAACAATTAATACACATATCGTTTTGTGACACTGGTTGCCAACCCCATAACATGTCAACACTCTTCCCTTCTGGACCTTGGGTTCCCCATTACCTGCTTTCCTGTCCCCTTCTGCCTTCTTGTCCTTGTCCCTGAGCTGGTGTGCCCAATTAATCTTTTTTTAAAATATATGTATATTTTTAATTTTTATTACACTTTAAGCGAAAGTGTACAAATCAAGTCAGACGCTCACACAAAAATTTATAAACACCTTGCTATATATTCCTAATTGCTCTCCCCCTAATGAGACAGCATACTCCTTCCCTCCACTATCTTCGTGTCCATCCGGCCAGCTTCTGACCCTCTCTACCCTCTCACCTCCCCTTCAGACAGGAGATGCCAACATAGTCTCATGCGTCTACTTGATCCAAGAGGCTCATTCTGGTGAAGTCTTTTGATGAGTCTAAGTGTTTAATTTTTAGGAGCTCCCAGTTATCTAGTTTCTCTTCTGGTGTTTGTGCATTGTTAGCAATGTTTTGTATAGTGTTTATGCCATGTATTAGGGCTCCTGGAGTTGTCCCTATTTTTTCTTCCATGATCTTTATCATTTTATATATTTAGGTCTTTGATCCATTTTGAGTTAGTTTTTGTGCATGGTGTGATGTATGGGTCTTGTTTCATTTTTTTTTTCAGATGGATATCCTGTTACGCCAGCACCATTTATTAAGGAGACTGTCTTTTCTCCAATTAATGGACTTTGGGCCTTTGTCAAATATCAGCTGCTCATAAGTCGATGAATTTAAGTCTGGATTCTCAATTCTGTTCCACTGGTCTGTGTATCTGTTGTTGTACAGTACCAGACTGTCTTGACTACTGTGGCGGTATGATAGGTTCTAAAATCAGGTAGTATGAGGCCTCTCACTTTGTTCTTCCTCTTCAGTAATGCTTTACTTATTCGGGGCCTCTTCCCTTTCTATGTGAAGTTGGTGATTTGTTTCTCCATCTTATTAAAAAATGCCATTGGAATTTGGATTGGGATGGCATTGTATCTATAGATCACTTTGGGTAGAATTGACATTTTCACAATGCTGAGTCTTCCTAATCATGAGTAAGGTGTGTTTTTCCACTTATGTAGGTTTCTTTTGGTTTCTTGCAACAGTGTCTTGTAGTTTTCTTTGTACAGGTCCTTTACATCTCTGGTTAGATTTATTCCTAAGTATTTTATTTTCTTGGGGGTTACTGTAAATGGTACTGATTTGGTGATTTCCTCTTGGATGTTCTCTCTGTTGGTTTAGAGAAATCCAACTGATTTTTTTTATGTTTATCTTGTATCGTGATACTCTGCTGAACTTCTACTATTTCCAGTAGTTTTCTTGTGGATTCTTTAGGGTTTTCTATAAATATAGAGATACTTTTACCTTCTTCCTTACCAATCTGGACCCCTTTGTTTCTTTTTCTAGCCTAATTGCTCTGGCTAGGACCTCTAGCACAATGTTGAATAAGGTGGTGATAAAGGGCATCCCCTTTCTGATTCCCATTCTCAAGAGGAACGCCTTCAGACTCTCTCCATTTAGGATGATGTTGGCTGTTGGCTTTGTATAAATACCCTTTATTATGTTGAGGAATTTCCCCTCTATTTCTATTTTGCTGAGTTTTCATCATGAATGGGTGTTGGACTTTGTCAAATGCTTTTTCTGCATGAATTGATAACATAGTGTGGTTCCTGCCTTTTATTTGTGATGGATTACATTGATTGTTGTCCTAATGTTGAACCATCCCTACATACCTGGTATGAATCCCTCTTGGTCGTGAATTATTTTTTGATATGTTGTTGAATTCTATTGGCTAGAATTTCTTGAGAATTTTTGTGTCTAACTTCATGAGAGATATCTGCCTGCAATTTTCTTTTTTTGTGGTATCTTTACCTGGTTTTGGTATCAGGGTTATGCTGGCTTCATAGAATGAGTTTGGGAGTATTCCATCCTTTTTCTATGCTCTGAAATACCTTTAGTAGCAGTGGTGTTAACTCTTCTTTGAAAGTTTGGTAGAATTCTCCAGTGAAGCTGTCAGGGCCAGGGCTTTTTTTTTTGTTAGAAGTTTTAAAATTACCCTTCAATCTCTTCTTTTGTTATAGGTTTATTTAGTTGTTCTACCTCTGTTTGTGTTAGTTTAGGTATGTAGTGTGTTTCTAAAAGCTTGTCTGTTTCCTTTAGGTTTTAAAATTTGTTAAGAGTAGAACTTTTAACAGTGTTCTGCTATGATTCTTTTAATTTCATTTGGGTCTGTTGTAATATCACCCATCTCATTTCTTATTCAGCTGATTTGCTTCTTCTCTTGTTTTTGTCTGTTTGGCCAATGGTTTACTGATTTTGTTCTTCTTTTTTAAGTAGCAGCTTTTGGTCTTGTTAACTCTTTCAATTGTTTTTCTATTCTCTATTTCATTTAATTCTGCTCTAATTTTTATTTTTTGCTTTCTTCTAGTGCCCAAGGCTTTCTTTTGCTGTTCTCTATTTGAGTTGTAAGCTTAATTCTTTGATTTTGGCCCTTCCTTCTTTTTCGATGTGTGCATTTACTGTTATACATTGACCTCTGAGCATTGCTTTTGCTATGTCCCAAAAGTTCTGGTAGGATGTGTTTTCATTTTCATTCGATTCTCTGAATTTCTTCATTCCTTCTTTAACTACTTCTATAACCCAGTATTTTTTGAGCAAGACCTAGGCTGTAATCTTTACAGGATCAGATCACCAGGTCTCTCTCCCACTGAGCTGCTGGGAGGTTCAAACCATCAACCTTTTGGTTAGGAGCTGAGTGCTTAACCACTGCACCACCAGGGCCCCTTCATGCTAAAGCACTTAGGGGCAAAGTATCACAGAGACCATAATTTATAATAATGTAGCCAATAATATATAGTTAATGAAGCAAACCGTTGCATACAGGTAGTGGATAATACAAGTGTTTATTTTTCTATCCTTTCTTTTTTTAAATATAACTAAAATTTTTCATAATAAAAAAGTTAAAAAAAAAAAACCGTTTCACAGGTGATTCTTTCTTCCCCACAGTCAGGGTTAGGAACCACTGATTTACTGTCGTTGGTAGACAGAAAGCAACAAATTGGAACAGAGGGAACAGTGTTAGCATATGACAGCTCAGGTGGGAACCTAATGATAGGGTCAGCATTACTGGAGCCAGAATCCTGGGTTCCAATTCCAACTTCAACTACTTACTAACTGCAAGACCTTGAGCAACTCACTTATCCTATCTCTGCCTCAGTTTTCTTCTCTATAAATGGGACAATAATACATCTCCTTGGGGTGCTATAAGGATTAAATGAGATAATGCAAGGGAAGAACTTAGCCCAGTGTCTGACAATGACAAATAGATAGCATAAATTGAGGATATACTATGTGCCAAGATCTAAGTGCTTTATGCATAGGACCTCATGTAATCCTTTTAACAACCCCATGGAGTAAGCACCGTTATTATGTGTATTTTACAGATGAGGAAACAAGCACAAAAAAGTTGAAGGTAACTTACCCAAGCTCACACTGCTTATAAGTGGTGTAGCCAAGGTTTAGTTCCAAGGCCCACACTCTTAACTATTAGGCTATATTAACGACTCAATAAGAACCCTTACTGAGTTCTTCATGTAGCTACATAAAAAGCTGTTTTGACTACAGACTTGAATCTTGTCTATTAAACTGGGAAAGACTGCTAATGCATTATATAAGGAAAGTTGAAATTCTTAAAAAATGAAAAAAGCTGCACATAAGTGCAGAGCAGAACTCAGGGAGGAAAAAGGCTATAAAGTTATATAATGGGAAATAACTGAGTAGGCAAAGATAAAAAACATGTTAGCTTAATAGTAGGTCAGAAGATGAAAATGAGTCAGCAATGTGGGGGCAATTACTGTATTGAAAAAGCAAGTATAACACTGGATATTAACAAGTATGTCATTCAGGAGCTGAGAATTATATTCAGCACTGGTCAGGCCCTATTAAAATACGAAGTACAAAAGAGATACACAGAAATTGGGGAGGGTGAAAAAAATGCAATTTGCAAAAACAGACTACAGGGAGTTTGACTATTCAACTCACAGAAGAAAAGGCTAGTGGTTAGTTAGGTATCAAAACTGGAAGGATTTTTAAAACTTGTGATTCAAGTCATTAAACATTAGAATACATAAGAATCAAAGTTTGTGGATCTCCTTTCCTGGAAAACTTTCAAAAAGACACTCTGTATTAAACCAGATATCTCATGGATAATCATTTAAGTTAGCAAAAGATAAAATTATTGAGGGATGGGGTGATAAAGGTAAAAAACTGTCATGAATCCTTTGACATGTTCTCTCCTGGAAGCCAGGGGATTTGATAAGTATGACTCCTGCAAGCTCTACTATTCTACCCTGTACTTTTCCCTCTTACTTGAGGGGCTGGAGAGATTCTATGCGGATATAAAATTCATTCTGTTCACAAGTAAGCTACGGTCATTAAGTTATTTAAGATCTTAAATCACTGTGAGTTTTTATTAAAGAACAGTTATCTAAGCTTTAAGTTACCAAAAAAAAAAAAAAAAGTTAAATTTTGGCCCAAAAGTATCAAGTCCTAGAAGAATCATGTGCTTAATATATTTCAAAAAACTCAACTCTATTACAGAGAATTAATACTATACCTGCCGAAACCTCTTTTTTATCTCTTCATCTGTCACTTCAGGATCTATCTGAAGAACCTGAAAGAATCAAAATCAAAACTGTAAAAGATATAAAAAGAGCTTATAAATTTAAGAGGTGTCCAATAATTCATACATATTATAATCAGCATCTAGAACAGTACCCAGTGTTCTAGAACACTGACTGGCAAGCAGTTCTAAAAATTACTCAAAAAAAAAAATGAATAAGCAATCCATAACTGGTGAACTGGAAATATTAGCTATATTATTTTAGGGTTTCCAATTAATATAATGCTTATTTTCACTCCAAAAGAAAAATAATCATTTTCTTACACCTTCCAAACCATTTCTCCTTCATTAATTAAGCGAAGTTTCCCCCACTTACCTTTGCAAATATGAAGAAAGCACAGCAACTTAACAGAGGAAAAAAAAATTAGGCTGGCTACCTGATTTTCATCTCAATCCAGAAACGCCCACTAAACTTCACCTCACATCTATAATTTACTTGGTCTAATAGTACTCAACCCAAAGTGAACACCATAATCACCTGGGGAAACCTGAGAACAATTCCTCACTCTAAGAAAGCCTGATTCCAACTCCGTAAAGCTAGGACAGATCACATGGCAGGAACATTTGTATTTTTTTTTTTTTTTTTTTGAGCAATTCTGTTTTAAACAAATAAATTTAATGATTCTCCTTCAACAATGGATATCTTGGTATTGACATTCCTCAGCACAGATTCTATCCCCATCACCACAAATACATTCATTCACTAAACAATTATATAGTAGCTACTACCTGCTGAACACACTGTTACATACTAGAAATGCAAAGTTAAATAAGGGAAACCTATTATTAAAAATTAACGCATGATAAGTGCTTTTTTAGGAAGAGAATTATAAGAAATAACAATTAAGCAGATGATACCATATGCAGTCAAATGATTCAACATACATATCTATTATTTATTTGGTATTCAAGACAGAGTAAAGCACTGAAAGGGTAAAGGGTGAAGGATTTATTGGAATTACAGAAGAGCAGGCCCCACTTCAGTCCCACACAAACAGAATCAACATTCTGAGTTGTATGCACATTAGAGTTTGAGAAGCACTAGTAAGGAATGATGACAGAGATTAAAAATAAGTGCATTCTAAAGGTAGTAGAACTGAGGATCAGTTATTACGGGGAGTAAAGAGAAAAAAAATTAAAGATAAGTCTGGCAATAAAAAGTACATACCAGAAAAATAAAAAATTGATAAGCTTTACCTCCAAGCTTAATCAGATGCTTATAGGGTCCTGGAAAAACCTGGTAAGAAGTACTGTCAAGATTTATAGCAAGATTTCAAAATACTCAAACAGCCCACCTAGAGCAGTAATTGGTAGGCAGTGAAGGAGAACCACTGCTGCATTCCACAGACTTTTAGAGATTATGATGGGAGCAGAATGGGTATTCTCAAATGCTAGACATACAATCAGGAGTGAGGGAGGAGGAGGAACAATCACTTTAAAACAAAGAATTTTCAAGAGTCAGTGTACCTCTTCATACCTCCTCCCAAGGGAGAAAAGAATTGAGAAACAGTCACTCAAGAGCAAGAGGGAAACCATGTAAGATTTACAGATGAGAAACTCTAAGAGGGCAGTAAGTTTATGTTAATGGGGGAAGAACAAATCAGAAAAAGAAGGTGAATGGCTGTACCACTGGAAAAATGTGATCAGTCACTGAATTGCACAGGAAGGAAATGGTTGAATTGGTGTATGTTTTGCTGTTGTATATTCTCAATAATAACAACAAAATTAAAAAAAAAAAAAGATTTACAGGTGAGAGGAGGTAAATATATACATATACAAATATTCATAGAGCAACTGGTTCTGGGGAAAAGGAATCTATTGAACCAAACCAAAGTCCAACAAACTCCAAAACCAAAAAACCCATTGCCATCCAGTCAATTCCAACTCATATCGACCCAACAGGACACTGCAGAACTGCCCCACAAGACTTTCAAGGAGCAGCCATAGCTCTTAACCACTGTGCCTCCAGGGCTCCAACAGACTCCAAAGGTGTCCAACAACAACAACATTCTTCTCTGAAAGAAACCAAGCTCCTTGGTGAAATAGCTGATGACAGCCTGAGTCAGGAAACTGCCTATTATTCAAAGAATGATGAAGACATGTCAGAAAGACACAGGAACTAGCCTGAACGGTTATCTACTGGCCAAATGTGAGACAATGTCTGCATCAAAATAACTAATAATGAAATATAACCTACTGAATAAAATGTTTCCTTTACATGCCATTGAGTCTGCTACAATTCACAGTGACTCAACGAAGAACAGAACAAACCACTTGCCCGGTCATGTGCCATCCTCAAAATCATTGCTATGTATAAGATCACTGTTGCAGCCACTGTGAAATCCATCTCCTTGAGGGTCTTCCTCTGTGTCCCTGACCCACTGCTTTACCAAGCATTATGTCCTCTGCAGGTACTGCTCCCTCCTGATAACATGCCCAAAGTATTTGAGAGGAAGTTTCACCATTCTCCCTTCTAAGTAGCATTCTGGTTGTACTTCTTCCAAGGTAGATTTGTTCGTTCTTCTGGGAGTCCATGTTATGTTCAATATTCTTTGCCAAAACCATAATTCAAAGGCATCAATTCTTCTTCGGTCTTCCTTATTCATTGTCCAGCTTTCACATGCATATGAGGCGATGGAAAAGACCATGACTTGGATCAGGCACATCTTAGCCCTTAAGTGACATCTTTGCTTTTTAACACTTTAAACAGGTCTTTTGCAATAGATTTGCCCAATGCACTATATCCTTTGATTTCCTGACTACTGCTTCCATGGGTGTTGATTGTGGATCTAAGTAAAATTAAATCCTTAACAACTTCAATCTTTTATCCCTTTATCATGATGTTGTTTGTCCAGTTGTGAGGATTTTTCTTTATCTTATGTTCAGGTGTAGTCTCTGATCTTCATCAGTAAGTGCTTCAAGTTCTCCTCACTTTCAGCAAGTAAAGTTGTGTCATCTGCATACTGCAGGTGGTTAATGAATCTTCCTCCAATCCTGATGCTGCACTCTTCTTCATATAGTCTGGCTTCTTGGATTATTTCCTCAGCACAAAGACTGAATAAGTATAGTGAAAGGATACAACCCCAACACACACATTTCCTGATTTTAAACCACACAGTATCCCCTTGTTCTGTTCAAATGACTGCCTCTTGGTCTATGTACAAGTTCCTCATGAGTTCGATTAAGTGTTTTGAAATTCCCATTCTTCAAACTGTTATCCATAATTTATTATGATCCACACAGTGTAATGCCTTTGCATAGTGAATAAAACACAGGTGAACATCTTTCTGGTATTCTCTGCTTTCAGACAAGACCCATCTGATGTCAGCAATGATATCCCTCATTCCATGTCCTCTTCTGAATCTGGCTTAAATTTCAGGCAGTTACCAGAAGATGCACTGCTGCAACCACTTTTGAATTATCTTCAGCAAAATTTTACCTGTGTGTGATACTAATGTTTGTTGTTGCATAATTTCCACATTGTTATATCAGCTTTCGTTGCAATGGGTACAAATATGGATCTCCTCCTGTTGGTTGGCAAGGTAGCTGTCTTCCAAATTTCTTGGCACAGACAAGTGAGCACTTCCAGCACTGCATCCAGTTGCTGAAACATCTCAACTGGTACTCCATCAATTCCTGGAACCTTGTTTTTCACCAACATCTTCAGTGCAGCTTGGGCTTCTTGCTTCAGTACCACCGGTTCTTGATCATATGCTAACCCCTGAAATTGTCAACCTTTTCTTTTCTGTACAGTGACTCTGTATTTCTTCCATCTTCTTTTGATGCTTCCTGGGTCACTCAGTATTTTGCCCACAAAATCCTTCAAAATTGCAACTCGAGGCTTGAATTTTTTTCTTCAGTTCTTTCAGTTTGAGAAACGCCGAGCATGTTCTTCCCTTTTCATTTTCTAACTCTAAGTCTTTCACATTTCATTATAATACCTTACTTTGTCTTCTTAAGCCACCCTTTGAAATCGTCTGCTCAGCTTTTATTTCATCATTTCTTCCATTTGCTTTACCTGCTCTATGTTCAAGAGCAAGTAACAGAGTCTCTTCTGACATTCATTTTGGTCTTTTCTTTCTTTCCTGTCTTTTTAATGACCTTTTGCTTTCTTCAAGGAGCCCTCTGGTGCAGTGGATAAAGCCCTTGGCTGCTAACCGCAAGATCAGCTGTTTGAATCCACCAGTGGCTCCACGGGAGAAAGATGTAGCAGGCTTCTTCCATAAAGATTTACAGCCTTAGAAACTCCATGGGGCAGTTCTACTGTATCCTATATGGCTGCTATGAGTCGGAATTAACTCAACGGGGCAATGGGCTTGGGGGGTGGGCTTGCTTCCTTCATGCATGATGTCCTTGATGCCATCTCACAACTTGTCTGGTCTTTGGTTATTAGTGTTCAATGTGTCAAATGTATTCTTGAGACTGTCTCTAAATTCAGGCGAGATATACTCAAGGTTCTATTTTTGCTCTCATGGATTTGTTTTTTTTTTTCAGCTTCAACTTGAACTTGCATATGAGCAACTGATGGTCTGTTTCACAGACAGCCCCTGGCCTTGTTCCGACTGATGACGGTGAGCTTCTCCATCATCTCTTTCCGCAGATGTCGTCAATTTGATTTCTGAGTATTCCATCCGGCAAGGTCCACGTGTATAATCACCAATTATGTTGATGAAAAAGGTATCTGCAATGAGTAAGTCGTTGGACTTCCAAAATTCTACCATGCAATCTCCAACATCGTTTCTATCACCAAGGCTCTATCTTCCAACTACCGATACTTCGTTTCCAACTTTTACATTCCAATCTTTAATAATTATCAATGCATCTTCGCTGCATGTTTGATCAATTTCAGACTGCACAAGTTGGTAAAAATCTTCAATTTCTTCATCTTTGTCCTTAGTGGTTGGTGCATAAATTTGAATAATAATTGTATTAACTGGTCTTCTTATTGTTGCTGTTGTTGTTGTAGGGTACTGTCGAGTCAGCTCTGACTTATAGTGACACTATGTACAACAGAACATAACGCTGCCTGGTCCTGTCCCATCCTCATGATGGTTGTTATGCTTGAGCCCACTATCGCAGGCACTTGTGTCAATGTATCTTGAGGATCTTCCTTTTTCATGACCCTCTACACTACCAAGCACGTTGTCCTTCTCCAGGGACTGATCCCTCCTGATAACATGTCCAAAGTATGTGAGACAAAGACTCCCCATTCTCACTTCTAAGGAGTACTCTGGCTGCACTTCTTTCAAGACACATCTGTTCATTCTTTCGGCAGTCCATGGTATATTCAATATTGTTTGCCAACACCATAACTCAAAGGCGTCAACTGTTCTTCAGTCTTTCCTATTAAACGTCCAGCTTTTGCATCCATATGAGGTGACTGGAAACACCAAAGCTTGGGTCAAGGGTACCTTTGTCTTTAAAGTGACACCTTTGCTTTTTAACACTTTAAAGGTGTCTTTTACAACGGATTGGCCCAATCTACTGTTGTTTGATTTCCCAATTGCTGCTTCCATGGGCATCCATTGTTGATCCAAAACCATGAAATCCTTGACAACTTCAATCATTTCTCCATTTATAATGGTGCTTTTTAGTCCAGTAGTGAATATTTTTGTTTTCTTTATGTTGAGGTGTAATTTCTACCGAATGTGGTCTTCAAGTCCTCTTTACTTTCAGCAAGCGAGGTTGTATCATCTCCATATCGCGGGTTAATGAGTCTTTCTCCAATCCTTTCTCCAATCTCCAATCCAACCCTAATGCCATATTCTTCTTCATGTAGTCCAGGTTCTCAGATTATTTGCTCAAGATACAGATTGAATAGGTGTGGTGAAAGGATACAACCCTGACGCACACCTTTCCTGACTTTAAACCATGCAATATCCCCTTGTTCTGTTCAAATGACTGCCTCCTGGTCTAAGTACAGGTTCCTCATGAGCACAATTAAATGTTCTGGAATTCCTACTCTTCACAATGTTATCCATAATTTGGTATGACCCATGAAGTCAAAGCCTTTGCACAGTCAGTAAAACACAGGTCAACATCCTCCTGTTATTCTCCGCCTTCAGTCAAGATCCATCTGACATCAGCAATGTCCTCTTCTGAACCTGGCTTGAATTTCTGGCAGTTCTCTGTCGATGTACTGCTGCAACTGTTTTTGAATAAATTTCAGCAAAATTTTACTTGTATGTGTGATATTAATGATATTGTTGATAATTTCCACATTCAGTTGGATCACCTTTCTTTGGAAAAGGCAAAAATATGGATCTCTTCCAGTCAGTTGGCCAGGTAGCTAATTCCAAACTTCTTGGCATAGACGAATGAGTATTTCCAGCACTGCATTCATTTGTCAAAACATCTTAATTGTATTTCATCAATTCCTGGAGCCTTGTTTTTCACCAGCGTCTCAGTGCAGCTTAGACTTCTTCCTTCAGTACCACTGATTCTTGATCATATGTTACTTCCTGAAATGACTGAACACTGACCAATTCTTTTTGGTACAGTGACTCTGTATTCCCTCCATCTTCTTTCAATGTTTCCTGCATTATTTTGCCTACAGAATCCTTCAAAATTGCAACTCAGGCCTTGAATTTTTTCTTCAGTACTTTCAGCTTGAGAAATACTGAGCATATTCTTCCCTTCTGGTGTTCTAACTCCAGCTCTTCACACGTCATTGTAATACTTTACTCTGTCTTCTTGAACTGCCCTTTGAAATCTGCTGTTCAGCTCCTTTACTTCATGATTTCTCCCGTTTCACTTCAGCTACCGGACACTGAAGAGCAAGTTTCAGATTCTCTTTTGACATCAATTTTGGTGTTATCTTGCTTTCTTCATGTACATTGTCCTTGATATTACTCCACAACTCGTCTGGTCTTCAGGGATTAGTGTTCAATGCATCAAATCTATTCTTGTGATGGTCTTTAAATTCAGATGGGATATACTTACGGTCGTACTTTGGCTCCCATGGACTTGTTCTAATTTTCTCCAGCTTCAGCTTGAACTTGCATACGAGCAAAGTTGGTGTGTCCCACAGTCTGCCCCGGCCTTGTTCTGACTGATGATATTGAGCTTTTCCATTGTCTGTTTCCACAGACATAGTCTATTTGATTCCTACGTATTCCATCCAGCAAAGACCACATGTAGAGTCACTGTTTATGTTGTTGAAAAGAAGCATTTGCAATGAAGAAGTCATTCACCTTGAAAATTCAATCACGCAATCTCTGGCATCGTTTCTATGACCAAGGCCGTATTTTCCAACTACTGTTCCTTCTTGTTTCCAACTTTTGCATTACAATTACTAATAATTACCAATGCATCCTGATTGCACGTTCAATTTCAGACTGCAGAAGCTGGTAAAAATCTCCAATTTCTTCATTTTTGGCCTTAGTGGTCAGTGTATAAATTTGAATAATGTTCATATTAACTGGTCTTCTTTGTAGGCACATGGATATAACCCTATCACGGACAGTGTTGTGCTTCAGGATAGATCTTGAAATGTTCTTTTTGATGATGAATGCAATACCATTCCTCTTCAATTTGTCATTCCTGGCATAGTAGACCCCACACACCTGTCAGTTTGTCATACTGTAGGGGTTTACATGTTGCTGTGATGCTTAAAGCTATGTCACCGGTATTCAAATACCAGCAGGGTCACCCACGGTGTAGAGTTTTCAGCGGAGCTTCCACGCTAAGACAGACTAGGAAGAATGACCCAGGGGTCTACTTCTTAAAAGAACTAGCCAGTGAAAACCTTATGAATAGCAGCAAAACATTGTCTGATATAGTACCAGAAGATGAGCCCCTCAGGCTGGAAGGCACTCAAGTACGACTGAGGAAAAGATGCCTCCTGAAAGTAGAGTCGACCTTAATAATGTAGACGGAGTCAAGTTTTCAAGACCTTCATTTGCTGATGGGGCACAACTCAAAAAGAGAAGAAACAGCTGCAAATACCCATTAATAATTGGAACATGGGATGTACGAAGTATGAATCTAGGAAAATTGGAAATCATCAAAAATGAAATGGAACACAAAGATTGACATCCTAGGCATTAGTGAGCTGAAATGGACTGGTACTGACCATTTTGAATTATATGGTCTTCCTTGTAGGAATATGGATATTATCCTATCACTGACAGCATTGTACTTCAGGATAAATCTTGAAATGTTCTTTTTGACGATAACTGCAACACCGTTTCTCTTCAATTTGTCATTCCTGGCATGGCAGACCATTTGACTATCTGATTCACAATGGCCAATACCAGTCCATTTCAGCTCAGTAATGCCTAGGATGTCGATCTTTATGTGTTCCATTTCCTTTTTGATGACCTTCAATATTCCTAGACTCATACTTCGTACTTCCCATGTTCTGATTACTAATGGGTGTTTGCGGCTGTTTCTTCTCATTTTGAGTTGTGCCCCACTGGCGAATAAAGGTTCTGAAAGTTTTAGTTCATCCACATCATTAGGGTCGGCTCTACGTTGAGGAGGCATCTCTTCCCCAGTCGTATTTTGAGCGCCTTTCAACTTGAGGGGCTCATCTTCCGGCACGACATCAGACAATGTTCTGCTGCTATTCATAAGGTTTTCACTGGCCAATTTTTTTCAGAAGTATATTGTCAGGTCCTTCTTCCTAGTCTGTCTTAGTGTGGAAGTTCTGCTGAAACCTGTCTACCATGGGTGATCCCGCTGGCATTTGAAATACTCGTGGCATAGCTTCCAGCAACACAGCAATGTGCAAGCCACCACAGTACAAAAAAGTGACAGGTGAGTGGTGGATTAAATAAAACAGGAAATCACATATTAATACCGACAAATAATTGAGGAATTTGAAAGTCTAATTAGGAACTTATGAATTATAAAAGGGGAGAGGTAGCTTTATAGAGAAATCTAGCAGACATCTCTATGTGATCAACATCATCAGTAATAATATAAATCAAAATCATGTACTACCTTATACACTGCAAAAAGAAGAATGCAGCATCACTTCTGTGATCTTCCTGCCAACAATGCATAAACTGAATCTAATATCAGGAAGCATTCAGACAAAGCCAGAATGTTGAGACATGTACTGAAAATAACTAATTTGTAATCTTCAGAGTGTTAAGGTCATGAAAGTCAAGAAAAGATCAAGAAACTGTTCCAAACTGAAGGAGACTAAAGACACGTAACTAAATGCAACAGGAGATTCTGGACTGGATGCTTTTGGTAGAAAGACATCATGGTGACAATCAGCAAACTTTGAATGGGTTCTCTGAATTACACAGTAACAATGTATCAAGGTTTGGTTCCTGGTTTTGATGGTTATATTGTGGTTCTGTAGGTGAATGTTGTTTGTAGTAAAAACATACTGAAGTATTTCAGGGTGATGGGTCATCATGTTCACAACTTACTCCCAAAGAGTTCAGGAGAAAAGAAGTCTTCATATTGCACTTGCAACTTTTCTATAAATCTAAGTTGTTTCAAAATGAAAAAATTATTGAAAAATTAGCCTTCAAAAAACAGAAACAAAAGTAAAAGCTTTTACAAGTGGTTTAAACCAAACACCCTAAATTTATCAGGGGCTAGCCACATCTTCAAGGAGCCCTGGTGGGGCAGTGGTTAAGTGCTTGGCTGCTAACTGAAAGGTTAGCAGTTCAAACCCACCAGCAGCTCTGAGGGAGAAGGATGTGGCTGACCTCTTCCGTAAAGATTACCGCCTTAGAAACACTATGGCGCAGTTCTACTCTGTCCTATATCAACTCGGTGGCAACAGGTTTGGTTTTGGTTTAGCTAACTTTTCACATGAAAATAAATCCATGTATATTTGGGTTGCTAAAAGACAGAGAACACATGACAGAGCAAAAGCTATCTCATCTTTTTAGCATACTGTCTCTCTCAAGTTCTGCTCACAATAAAACCACCCACATTCAAAGCCAACCTCCATACTCTATAGATTCCATCGCTTTACTCTACCACTTTCCTCAGTTTCAACTATGATACAAATTAGATGTCTGATGTAAGTCTGCCTGCAGACATTCAGAGCTCCCCATTACAGAGGCCACAGCAACATCAGTCGACTAACCTCAAATGGGTTCAAATTGAAGTAGGAGGAGCCAGGACGGGTCAATCTCTCAATCTGATTTTTGGATGTTAGAACCGAATCTCTCTTCTCTATTTGTTTCACCTAAAATAAAGGGAATAAAAATTTCATTAGTAAAATCTGAATTATCTATTTTAACACATTATTCATTCACATGTTCAGCAAACGTTTATTTCTGTGTTTACAATGTGCAAGATATTTTGCTAACCACTTTGGAGAATAATTACGACAGCTACTATTTATTAAATTTCAGTGATGTAAAAACTGTACATGTACCTATTCTTCTCAATAATCCTCTAAGGTAGCTGTTACTATTATTCCCATTTTGCAGATAAGAAAACAGGGTTAAAGAGGTTGAGCGACTTGCTCCCAATTACCCAACTTGTGAGCCAGAATTTTAACCTAAGCAGTCTGATTCCCGAGCAGGCATCAAAAGGATTCAAATATAAATAACTCACAGCCCTCCAGTTTCCAATCTAATGATGGAAGATGTACTTGTATGTGGTTATACTTAATTTACAACATTTTGTTTTAAGGAAAATATAATTACACTAAACTATGTTCTAAAGAGCAACATATAAAAAATGCCATGGGAGGGAGCAATGAACTCTGCCTACCTAATAACTTTACGAGAATTGGAAAAATCCCTGACCTGAAGACAATGCTAAGGAGAACAAACACCAGGTAGTTCCAAGAAAACATCCTTGGTGCCACTGTCAGAGTTGAATGCTACTTGAAACGAATCTCTGGTATACATACCATCTTTATTCCTATGGCCAAAACGAGGTTGGAAAGAAATTTAGTAACATAAAAAGTAAGCCATTCCTTCTCAGCATCTTCATTCTTTCTAAAATAGCAGAACCACTCCCCCTGGGTTTATTTTTCCTCATAGCACTTATCACTACCTTACACTATATTGTATATCTGGACAGAGAGCTCCAAGGGAATTTGGAAGCAACTATGACATAAAAGGACAGAGAGCTCCAAGGGAATTTGGAAGCAACTATGACATAAAAAAGAGAGAAAAAGGTGCCTCAGCCAAGCATTACTATTGCTTTACTATTTATCCTCCTCTACAGAATACAAGCTCTGTGAAGCCAAGCATTTTTCTCTGTTGTTTACTACCATATCCCCGGCACCCAAACAGGACCTAGTATATGCCAGGTATGCAATAAACATTGGTTGAATGATAATCAAAGTGTCCTCCCTTAGGTACTTTCTTCCATCCAATTTACAAAAAAAACCCCAAAACCAAACGCAGTGCCAGATTCGATTCCAACTCATAGTGGCCCTACAGGACAGAGGAGAACTGCCCCATAGGAACCAAAGCTATAATCTTTACAGAAGCAGACTGCTACATCTTTATCCCAAGGAGCAGCTGATGGGTTCAAACTGGAGACATTTCAGTTAGCGGCAGAGCATTTAACTGATGCATCATCAGGGTTCCCTTCACACAAACCAGGGTTGCAATTTTTTATTTTATTTTATTTGGCTTAACTAAGATGGTAAGTGAAACAAGTGCCCTATAATTGCCGAGTAGTCACTGTAGTCGTCGTCTAGTCACTGTCGTTCTTGTCGTTAAGCGTTAAGCGCTGTGAGTAGGTTTGACCTCATGGTGACCCACACACAACAAAAGGAAAACACTGCCTAGACCTGTGCCATCCTCGCAATGGTTGCTATGTTTGAGCCCATTGTTACAACCATGTGCCAATCCATCTCGATGAGGGTCTTCCTCTTTTTCCCTGATCCTCTGCTTTCTTAAGCATGATGTCCTTCGACTGGTCCCTCCTGATAATATGTCCAAAATACATGAGACAAAGTCTCATCATCCTCCCTTCTAGGACCATTCTGGCTGTACTTCTTGCACGACAGATTTGTTCACTCTTCTGGCAATCCGTGACATTCTCTGCCAACATCGTAATTCAAAGGCATCGACTCTTCTTTGGTCTTTCTTATTCACTGGGCAGCTTTCACATGCATATAAGGCAACTGAAAATACCACGGCTTAGGTCAGGAGCACCTTAGTCCTCAAAGTTACAGCTTTGCTTTTTTAACATTTAAAGAAGTCTTTTGGGTCACTTGAGACTAATAAACTTTGATACCAAAGCATTAACACTTTCAGGTGAATTAAATATTTTAAAAAAGACTGTAGAGAATGTGTTACTTCTCATTTTAAAATCTAGTAAACCTTTGAAGAACCCACTAAAAGCTAGAAATAAAGATGAATGTGACGTGGTTGTAACTTTCAGTAGCTCACAGCTGATGGCAAGCAACTCCATTACTAAAATTCATTCCAACTTAAAACAGGTCTCATCTTCAGGCCTGTTTCAACTCTGAGAAAGGTGTTTACACTTCATATTTTATGAAGCTTTTTTTTTTTATCATTAACTCCATCAATCATCGCAAAAGCTCCTGTTTTAATATGAATTCTCTCGTTTTACAGATGTGGGAACTGGGGACCTGAAAATTAATGCCTTGAAAGAACTAAATCTTAGTCAAGTTAACTGCCTAGGGTCTTCTGACTCCAAATGGCATGGTTTTCTTTTATTCATTCATTCACTCAACAAATACTTACTGTGCATCTACTATGTACTAGGAGCCGGGGATGCGATAATAAACGTGACTAAGACCAAACTTACTCCTGTCTTCACATGATACCAAGCTGTTATCTGTTTTAAGACCCCAAACTAAAAACTTCGCCACCCTAAACCTCAGGTTCGTCATCTGAAAAAGGGAGATAAAGCCTACCTGGCACGATGCACAGTGCCCGGCATTCGTGAACGGTAGGAATAACCACTAATACAATTCATGCCAGAAGACTGAGAGAAAAAATCACTTGTGTTTAGAATAAAAATGGGGCCAAGACAGCTAAGTCACCCCCAGGAAGGCCCAGGCTCTGCCGCCCCCGACTTCGCGTACTTGGGGTGCTCGGAGCGCGCCCAGGTGCTTCGCCGGCCCCTCCTCACGTCAGCCCCCGGCCCCTCTTCCGTTGCTCCGGGATCCCCTAGCAGCGAAGAGGGGAAAAATACACCTCGGTCGCCTGCCGCCGCGAAGGCCGGGCAGGAGGAGCCGCCCAACGGTCCAGGCCAGGCGGCCCACTGCTTTCGCCCGCGGCGAGAGTAAGCCCGGGCGAAGTCGACGCGATGCCACTATTCCTCTGCCCGGAACTCACCTCACTATAGAAGGTCATAAACGCTTCCTCCGTGCCGCCTCCGCCGCCCGAAGTCCCGCTCTCGCCTGAAGCCGCCATTTTCCCTGCCCAGCCGCTGCCTCACGTGGTTCCCACAGGTCTGACCCTCTAGCTCCGCCCCGCTCTGAAGCGACCCTTAAAGGGCTCGCACCCCAGCCGAGCGCCGCTAACCTCGTTTTGGGGTTTTTTTGTTTGTTCGTTTGTTTTTGTTTTTGAGGTGAAATTAAAAAAATAAAATAACCATTTTAAATTAAAGAATTCGGTGGACTTTAGTACATGCAACCCTCACTCCCAAAGGAGACAGTGTAACCGTTTCTCTGCCTTCTCTCCAGCCCCTGGCCACTGCCAATATGTTTTCTGTCTCTATGGATTTGCCTATTCTGGTTATTTGTTTTTTGTTTTGTCTTTTATTTACTTTCTCTCTTCACATTTTTTTTTTATAACTTATTGTGATAAAATTTGCCATTTTAACTACTTTTAAGTGTACAGTTCCGAATTCAGTGGCATTAGTGACATTCACAATATTGTGTAATCGTCACCACTCTCTACTTTCAAAACTTTTTTCTTTTCAGTTTTTTTGACATTGATTACATTAATCATAGCATTGGTGGCTCAGTGGTACAATTCTCACCTTCCGTAAAGGTGTTGTTCCTGGCCAACGCACCTCATGTGTGTGCAGCCACCACCTGTCCCTTCCTGGAGCCTTGTGTGTTGCTATGATGACGAACAAGTTTCGGCGGAGCTTCCAGACTAAGAGGGACTAGGAGGAAAGGCCTGGTGATCTACTCCTGAAAATCAGTCGATGAAAACCCTATGGATCACAATGGTCTAATCTGCAACCAATCAAGGGAATGGTGCAGGACAAGGCAGCATTTCCTTCTACTGTGCACAGCATCCCCATGAGTGGGGAGGGAACCACTAGAAAGCAACTAACAGCAGCAAGAACACATTCAACATGATGTGCAGCTATCACCATAACACTGCCAAATTTTCCATCGCTATTAACAGCCACCCAATGCTTCCTAAATAATGATTCTTCATTCACCCACCTCCCGCTCCTGGTAACCACCAATGAACTTTAGCCTCTATACATTTGCCTTTCCTTTTCTGGATATTTCATTTAAATGGATCATGTATTATGTGACCTTTTGTGTCTGGCTGCTTTCACTTAGCATAGTGTTTTCGAGATTCATCCAAGTTATAGAATGTATTAGTACTTCGTTACTTTTTATTGATGAGTAATATTCCATTATGTGCATATACCCCAATTTGTTTATCCATTCATCCATTCACGGACATATGGGTTGTTTCTAACTTTTGGCTCTTGTGAAATAGTGCTGCGATGAACATGCACGTACATGTGTTTGTTTGAGTCCCTGTTTTCAATTCTTTTGATAATTCCACCTAGGAATGGAATCGCTGAGTCATGTGGTACGTCTATGTTTAACTTTTTGAGGAACACCAAAACTGTTTTCCACAGTGCCCAAATCATTTTACATTTCTACCAACAATGAATGAGTGTTCTGATTTATTCATACCCTCAACAACACATGTTATTTTTCATTGTTGTTGTTATTTAATGTCCTAGAGCCTAGGTGGACTTGTATAGCTCAGCAAGATCCTCCACTGGACACCCAGCCTAGGACATGATCAAGAAACAACAGTATCATGGGAGGGGGAGGAAGGGAAAATTACCAGTTAGATAGAAGACACACGTTAATACTGGTGAAGGGAAAGGCAATACATAATATGGGGGGGGGGGGATGTCAGCACAGCATGACAAAGGCAAGAGAGGACACTGAGAGGAATGCAAGAATAAAGGGCAACTACGGTAACTACTATTGTTGTTATTGTTGGTAGGTGCCGTCGAGTTGGTTCCGACTCATAGCGACCCCACGCACACCAGAACGAAACACTGTCCGGTCCTGCACCATCCTTACAATCGTTGTTATGCCTGAGCTCATTGTTGCAGCCACTGTGTCAATCCACCTCGTTGAGGGTCTTCCTCTTTTCCGCTGACCCTGTACTCTGCCAAGCACGATGTCCTTCTCCAGGGTCTGATCCCTCCTGACAACATGTCCAAAGTATGTAAGATGCAGTCTCGCCATCCTTGCCTCTAAGGAGCATTCTGGCTGGACTTCTTCTAAGACAGATTTGTTCGTTCCTTTGGCAGTCCATGGTATATTCAATATTCTTCGCCAACACCACAATTCAAAGGCGTCAATTCTTCTTCGGTCTCCCTTATTCATTGTCCAGCTTTCACATACATATGAAGCGATTGAAAATACCATGACTTGGGTCAGGTGCACCTTAGTCTTCAAGGTGACATCTTTGCTCTTCAATACTTTAAAGAGGTCCTTTGCAGAAGTTTTACCCAATGCAATGTGTCTTTTGATTTCCTGACTGGTGCTTCCATGGCTGTTGATTGTGGATCCAAGGAAAATGAAATCCTTCACAACTTCAATCTTTTCTCCATTTATCATGATGTTGCTCATTGGTCCAGTTGTGCGGATTTTTGTTTTCTTTATGTTGAGGTGTAATCCATACTGAAGGCTGTGGTCTTTGATCTTCATTAGTAAGTGCTTCAAGTCCTCTTCACTTTCAGCAAGCAAGGTTGTGTCATCTGCATAACGCAGGTTGAGTAACTACTATAGCTTAGACAATCTTGCAACAATAGTACTCCCACTGCTGTCGAGTTGATTCCAAATCACAGCAATGCCATAGGGTTTCCAAGGCTGTAAATCTCTACAGAAGCAGAATGCTACATCTTTCTCCCACAGAGCCACTGGTGGTTTTGAACCACCAACCTTTCAGTTGGCAGTCGATTGCTTTAACCAGTGTGCCACCAAGGCTTCTTAACAATGGTATTAACAAGCAATAATTTATGAATGGATAAATAGGTAGATAGATATGCCAAGAGATGTGGGAGGACAAAAGGGAGCACACCCACTGACAGATATAGGTTTGGTGGTGGATATTTCCACATACGTGACAGTAAGTGTGGCTCATATAGAGCACACAACGGGTATTATATTCAGGGAAACCTCTTAGACATAACCAAACACCTCGCAGGATAAAGTTCCTAGGCTAGAAGACATAGGACCATAGACTCAGGGGACATCTACATTATTCGGCACAGTATAGTTCATAAAGACAATGTTCTGCATCCTACTTGGTGAGTAACGTCTGGGGTCTTAAAAGCTTGCTAGCAGCCATCTAAGATATAGCTATTGGTCTTCTCCCATTTGGAGCAACGGAGAGTGAAGAAATCCAAGCACCCAAGGGAGCAATAAGTCCAAAGGACTATTGGATGACATGAGCCACAGCCCCAAGACCAGAGGAATTAGATAGTGCCCAGCTACAACTACCAACTGCTCTCACTGGGATTACAACCAAGTGTGAGAAAATCGTAGAATAAAAAATCAAATTCACAAAAAGAACCAGGCTTGCTGATCTGATGGACACTGGAGGAATCCCTGAGACTATGTTCCTAAGACACCCTTCCGACCAGGAACTGAAGCCATTCCCAGAGACCACCTCCCAGACAAGCAATAGACAAGCGCATAAAATAAACAATAACATCCCTGAGAGAATGTACTCCCTAAAACAAGCAATTATACAAGATCAAAAGGGCAGTATCTGCCCAAAAGCAAAGATGGGAAGGCAGGAAAAACCAAAACCAAAACCAAACCCACTGCCGTCGAGTCAATTCGGACTCATAGCGACCCTATAGGACAGAGTAGAACTGCCCCATAGAGTTTCCAAGGAGCACCTGGTGGATTCAAACTGCCAACCTTTTGATTAGTAGCTGTAGCACTTAACCACTATGCCACCAGAGTTTCTGAGAAGGCAGGAAGGGGTAGAAAATCAGGATGAAAGGAAATGTGGAATCCAGGGTGGAAATGGGGAGAGTGCTGACACATTGTGGGGAGTGAAACCAAGATCATTAAACACTATGTACAAACTATCGAATGGGAAATCAATTTGTTCTGGAAACTTTCACCTAATGCACAATTTTTAAAAAAAGCAAGGAGAAAGAGAGAAAGAAACAGCAGTATCTAAGAACTAGAAACAGATTCTGAAAATGGAATGGTACTTAAGGATTATCTAGAAACACACCAAACTATTATCACTAGGTAGTGGGCTTACAAGTGGTTACTGTATTACTTCCATTCTTCTGCTTTTATGTTCCTCCATGTTTTCTTAAAGGAGTATTTGAAAATATGCTTCACAGGCATTTCCTCCCATTTAAGTCATACAAACCAGCATTGGTATTTTTCCATGATGATCAATAAAACCAGTTCTGCTATTATTTCACAGAAAGCAAAGACAGTATTTTTATAATCATGACCAAACCCTTTCACCTAAAGGAGAAGAAACTGGGTCCAGAGAGAAAAAATGACTTGGGAAAGGGCTATAAACTTCATGAAAGTAGAGACTACAATTACCTTGTTCACATTTGTTGGTTGGATGAAGGAGGGTCAAGGCGAAACCTTCCTTAGACTCCTATGTACGCTCTTTCCACTTAATGGCACCACATTGTCAAAAGCCCGGTTATCAAGTCCATTCAACAACATATTAATACATTCCACAAATACTAACTCGGTGCCTACTTGAACTAGGCCCTGATAAGTACAGAACGCAAAAAGTGTAAAGAGAGAGATTAACAGTGAGAAAAAAACAGAGATATGATAGAATTACTAGGAATGGTGGTGCAGTGGTTAAGCGCTTAGCTGCTAACCTAAACGTAGTTGTAGCTGGGCACTAGCTGCTCTGCGCAGAAAGATGTGGCAGTCTGCTTCCTGAAAGATTACAGCCTTAGTAACCCCGTGGGGCAATTCTACTCTTCCTATAGACTCGCTATGAGTCGGAATCCACCCAATGGCAAAGGGTTTGGGTTTTTTTTTTTTGGTTACTAGGGATGGGAGCTCCTTCAGGTAAGGTGGACAGGCAAAGCTTTTCTGAGGTGACGTTTAAGCAACAAAATAGCATCAACACTTCTTATGAGATGAACGTGATGTGTGTGTGTCTGTGTGCGCGCGCGCCCGCGCGTGCATGCGTGTGCCCTTTCCAGCCCTAATCATCTAGATCTGGTCATCCTAGGCATCAGCATCCTGGACGTAGCTCTCCAAACCCTATGGATGCTAGTAGGCCAGGAAAGAGAAGGCTTACCCATCTTATTGATGTTAGTAGGCCAGGCAGGTGTCTTTTAAGTTTTTAATAATGATAACTTTAGGAATGGAATCGTGAAGTTCTGATTAATCCAAGAGCCAAAATTGGCTTCTGACCCTCTCCCCGCTTTCCATCCTCCCCCATGTTTATTATTCCGGCCTTCGATCCGCAGAGCCCTTAGTAAGGGTTGGCTAAGAATAGGCCCGCCTCTCGTTCGAGATTCGCTGCTAATTCCAGAAACCCCGCCTCCTCCCTCTCACGATTCGCTATCCTTATGCTTATCCCGCCTCTCCACCGAAAACATTGGCTGCTCGGCCATCTGCGGCGTTAGCGTCTGCAGAGCCGCCGCAGTGCCAGGGTCGAGCGAGGGGCAGCACTAGCAGCGATGGCAACCACTGCGTTGGCGGCGCGGGTGCGGCTCTGCGCGTTGGGAGTGAGGACCGTGCAAGCCCAAGGCTTTAGCTCGGACCAGGTGCGCCGACGGCAGTGTCCGCTGCCCCAGCCCTGAGCGCGGCCCCCGTCTCCCTCTCGGCATCTTCACCATTGCCTCTGTCTCTCCACACAGCCGCACGATCTCGACAGGGGCGCAGGCGCGATCCGGGAGGCCGGTGGGGCCTTTGCAAAGAGAGAGGCGGCTGAAGAGGAGCGATATTTCCGGTGAGGCCCACGGGGTTCCAAGTCCAGCCCTAGACCTCCCAGGGCCTTTCAATTCGTCTTAAACTTTCAGCTGCCTCACCCACCCCTCCCTGGTGCCCTGGGGCGTCCCAGTCCCCAACGGAACTACCGGTCCCCTGAACCCATTACACCCCAGCACCTGAGGTCTCGATCGTTGCCACCTATAGGGCGCCCCCAGCCCCTACTGTACAGTCGCAGGGCCCCCAACCCAAGTCATTTCCACCGGCAGGCCTCCAGAACTCCACCCACGGCAGAACTCCCCCTGTATCCTTTGCCATCTCCAGCCGTGGAGTTCTCACTGAGTTTTATGAAGCGCCCTCCAGATTTATTCGCAGTGTCCAGTTCTGACCGTCCAATACTTGCTGACCCTTTAAGCCTGATTCCCATGTCCCTTGCCCACCTATCACTCTCTCCACTTTCTCCGCACACGCTTTAGCTTTGCAAGCCCCGTGTGGATTCCGGCTCCTTAGACTCTCTCAACCCTCTCTAGACCCCCACGCCTCTCCAACTCGACCAGACACTGTGGGTCATAGGGGCTGCGGGCACCTGCACATAGTTGGACTCCACCCTCTTCTGGAGCTCTTTGTGTAGCCCTGCCCAAACTACACTCTAGGCTGTAGATTTCCCTCTTCCGTTTAGGAGTAGGAAGTGGGCTGGGTCTATCCCTCTCCCAACCCCATGTTATCTTTAACTGACATCCATGCTGGGGAGGAGCACGGAACTAATCATGCTGCTACCTGTCCTTTGGCCTGTCCGCTTCTGCCCTCTCTTGCTCAGTGTTAAGAATTATCACCATGGCGCCTGCCATACCAGCAGGCTAACATACTGCCCTTGTTATTATTAGATGCCCTTGAGTCGACCCCTGGTGTCTTTATAACAGAAGGAAACATTTCCGGACCTGCGCGGTCTCCATGATCTTTTATATGTTTGAGCCCATTGTTGCATACTGCCCTTAGAGATCGTTTACTTGGGCCTCTATATTAATTTTTACACTTAAGGAAAACTAAAGCCTGAAAGTGACCCAACCAACATTGAGACCTAGATTGGACTGTCCAGGACTGCCCATGTAAGAGACCCCTAGGCTTCTTTTTTCTTTCTTTTTGGCCTTTACAATGTGCCATGCATTTCTCAAGACAAAGAGAGCCCTAAATGAAATTGGTATACATGGATAGTTGTCCTTTAACCATATTCCTTTGCCTGCCCACTCCTCCCCTCCCCTCCTTCTCCTTTTTTTTCCAGAAAGGGACTGTTTCACTGATAAGGTATTGGGGACTTACATTACATCTCTCTGGAGTTTTCTACTCTAAAGAAGAATTTGAAAGAAATAGCTTTCTAATGGTGGGATTTCAGGCATTAGCACCAAGAAAGTGGAATCATTTTGGTCATTCCCTTAAGACGGAGTATTCTTCCGCTAGTGGGGAGGGGGAAGAGGAGGATGACCAGACAGATTCCCAGGGACTCATTTTTTTTGCCATAGTTATTTTGGGTTATGCTCAGAGATCTCTTGGGGATAAAGGATTGGGATTAAACCCAGAGGCGCTGTGTTTTATAGAGCACAGGCTAAAGAACAACTGGCAGCCTTGAAGAAATACCATGAAGAAGAGATTACTCATACTAAGAAGGAGATAGAGCGTCTGCAGAACGAAATTGAGCGGCACAAGCAGAAGATAAAGAAACTAAAACATGATGATTAAGTGCACACTGTTTCCCAGAGAACGGCTACATAATCATCATCCACGTCTAGTGGACACAGTTCTGCTTTAATATTGGTCTGTGTGCTGCCAACAAATTATAATAAATTGTCATCAGTGAACTGTGTTTGATGCCTCTGACTATCTGGAGAACTGTAGGAGGACAGTCACTGCTGGGCTGCTAAAATGAGTGGACAGGGTCCCTGCAGCAGGGAGCTCACAGACAATTAAAGGACTGGTAAACAACTGTCAGTACGTATATGGGGGAGGGGGGGCGGTGGTGACACAACCTTGCCCCTGCCCAATCCATCCCGAGGTGTTTAAAGAAAGCTTGAAGGATAAACCCGAATACAAGGCATAGAGGTCAGGAACTGCCTGGAGGATAGAGAGAGACGATTGCTTAAAAAGATGCAATTCAAGGCACCATTTTTACAATTATAAAATTATTTAGAGAACTCTTCATATGATCTTATGAATTATTAGGTGACCATGTTATTATAATTTTGCAGGTTGAAAGAACTGAAATTAGAAATAATGTATTGCCTACGGTCACTCAGTATGTTGAAGCTGAGCCTTGTATCCAAGTTTTCTGACTCCTAATCCAAGTCTGTTAATAACAGGGAATACAAATTATTTTTTATGTACGTCTAGGCTGTTTTTTTTTTTTTTTTTTTTCCAGGAGCAGATTGCCAGGTCTTTTCTCCCACGGAACTACTGGTGGGTTCAGACCGCCAACCTTTGGGTTAGCAGCCTAGTACTTAACCATTGCACCACCAGGGCTCCTAGCTATTTGTTTCAAGACCCTGTATCACAAAGTTCTTTAGGTCTATTGAGTGATAAAAGCTTGGAGAAAACATCCACCCTGCCCATATACTCAAGACAATAAATGGCTGTTTACAAAACACAAGTGTTCCCCTGAAACAAGACACTTTGAATTACAGTGCTGCTGATGGAAGGTTTATATAGCTCCTGAGGTGTTTTTTGAGGTGTATGTGCTAGGATTCAAGTGACCAGGGACAGAATGACCTCAAAGATGAAGGCCAAGAAATGATCCTTTTTTTTTTTTTTTTTAACAACAGTACAAAATTTTTAAAGTTTAAAAATTAGTTTAGGGATAAGTTGTAGCATATCTTCCATTTTGCATTTTTGTAACCCGCCTCCCCTCCAAAAAAAAGACATACAAAATCCCCTAAGTTTAGTGGAGCGTAACAGATGTCACTGAATTGTATATGTAAAAATGGTTGAAAAGACAAATGTTTTATAGATTTCATCATAATGTTTTTTTAATTCCTTAAGTTTGTAGATAATAGTGTTTTTGTGACTTCTTATAATCGACACTTGTCTTATTAGGAGTGATGTTCCTGAGGTAATTCCGCAATAGGGATGTAAAATCTAGTCTTCTACTTTATTTTAAATAAAAATCAGTCTAATGATGATTGAATAAAGCAAGCAAAAAGTTGAAACTATAGTTAAAGTGAAGAGGAAGAATTATAAGCTTGAGTTCTTAAAAGGATTAAATGCATAATTTTTGGACCAGCCTAATTAAACAGTGAAACCCTGGTGGTGTAGTAGTTAGGTGCCACGGCTGCTAACCGGCAGTTCGAATCCACCAGCCCCTCCTTGGAAGCCCTATGGGGCAGTTCTACTCTGTCCTCCTCTAGGTCACTATGAGTCGAAATTGACTGTATGGCAACAGGTTTGGTTTAATTTAAGAATAACTGAGTTTGTGAAAATGGTAGTTCATGGTCTTTTGCTACAACATACCTGTGATTACATTTTCTATCATGCTGCAATAAAAGCAAGATATTGAGTAATATCAAAGTACATGTTAAAATCCTAACATCATTTATGTCATGCGAACCAGTGACCATCAGACCAATAGCCCAAGTCATAAGATTCACCTAGCACCCAGAAGCACCCCAGGTGGTCCTTAGAAATAGGCGAATTTGGAAAATACTACAGCAGTGATTGTCAAAGTCTACAAGCCAGCAGCATCAGCATCACCTGAGAACTTTAACAATGATTAAAAAAAAAAAAATAGTTGCCATAGAGTCAGTTCCAACTCATGGCAACCCCATGTGTGTCAGAGTAGAACTGTGCTCCACAGGGTTTTCAGTGGCTGATTGTTTGGACATAGATCACCAGGCCATTCTTCCAGGGCCTCTCTGGGTGGCTTCGAACCTTCCACCTTTTGGTTAGCAGCTGAGTTTATTAATGGTTGCATTACCCAGGGACTCCAGGAACTTGATAGAAATACAGATTTTCAGGGCCCAGGGCAGACCAGCTGAAACCAGGGTTGGGACCCAGCCATCTGTTTTAACAAGCCCTCCAGGTGAAACTACAGGTAGCTTCTCATAGAATTTGTTGGCATTCTTGGGCATACGAAAAGACAAAATCAGTTCCCATCAAGTCGATTCTGACTCATGGAGACCCGAAGTGAGCAGAGTAGAATTGCACTCCATACAGTTTTCAAGGCTGTGACCTTTTGGAAGCAAATCACCAGGCCTTTCTTCCACGGCACCTCTGAGTGGGTTTAAAGTGTTAACCTTTCAGTTAGAAGTCCAGCACCTAACCATTCACACCACCCAGGGGCTACTTTCTTGGGCATAGAATATTTTTATAAAGGCAGATTATTGAGTATAATCAGAATAACTTTATACATGTTTAATATAGTTCTTAATATGAATCCTATTTTAGGATTTAAAATAAAAATATGTTAAGAAATTGTTGATGTACAAAACACATATTAACATTTTAGAGCATAATACTCCACAGAATACAGTTTAGGACATGCTACACGGGTTTATTGTATTACTTAAAATCCTTTCTGTTTACAAGTAATAGAAACCAGCAATGGCTGGTTTAAGAGGGGGGAGAAAAAGAGTAATTTATTGAAAGAATAAATTTATTGTCTCACAGAAACTCAAGACTTGAACAAACAAAACTCAGGAAAGACTCTGTGAACTGCAGGAGCAGATCTATCAAAGCTGCTTCCTAACCATCTATCTCAGAATCATCAAAACCAAGAAAAACCCAAACCCATTGCCATCGAGTGGATTCCGACTCAAAGCGACCCTATAGGACAGAGTAGACCTGCCCCATGGAGTTTCCAAGGAGCGACTGGTATATTCGAACTGCCAACATTTTGGTTAGCAGCCGTAGTAGCTCTTAACCGCCATGCCACCAGGGTTTCTGAGAATCGTCAGGGTGCTTTATTTATTTAGATTTTTATGGAGTTTTATACAATAAAATTATTTAACAATTTCACAACCATCTACATTTATGGAGCACTTTTTTGTTGTTGTTCATATAATTTCATCATATTTCTGAATCAGGTCCACACCATTAGTTTAATTTTATAGCCAAGTAACTGAAGCCGGGAATTGATAAGTAACTTTCCCAGGGTCATGCAACCAGGTTTGTGCTGAGCAAGGACTTTACTTCGGGACTCCTGCCCCCACATCTTGAGTTGCAGTTCCAGGATAGTGGTTGAGTTGGCCCTTAGTTCCCTCCTCAATGTGGGATAGGTAGGGGGACATGCCTGGACATCTGAGGATGTGTGCTAAAGGAGAAGTCTCCTGGCAGTAAATCTAGAAGTGCCAGTGGTTGGCATTGGTGTTAGCATTTCATCTGTGACATGAATCCCTGTCAGCATGTCAGTGCATGCCTATGTGATGAAAACACACTACTGTAATAGAACCTACTTTAAGATTTCACAACAGTAGGTCTATGGCTGCAGTTGTTAATCCAGGCTGCACATTGAAATACCTGGGGAGCTTTAAAAACAAACCAATACTGCAAGACCAATTAAATCCAAAGCTCTGAGATTGGGGCCTGGACATGAGTATTTTAAAAAAGCTCCCCCAGTTTTTCCAAAATACAGAAAAGAGTTGAGAACCACTGGCATAAAAGATCCTCCCAGGTCTGCTGCATATGGTTGGGCATGTTGTTCGCTGCAGAAGACACCTGACTGAAGGGACCAGTAAGGACTGAAATTCAGACCATACTCTGTTCACCAACACGTGTGCCCTAGTTTGAAAGTAACTTCTGTCCTCAACAAGAGTCACCTTTTGTATAATTCCCACAAAAGGGTCAGTAGACCACTCCCCTATTCTTGGATATGCAGTGCTGCATGTCCTATGTATTCCATTTTCAGCTGGTTTTTTGTGCATTCATTAAAAAGTATACTTTATATCTATCATATGTTGGGCACTTGGTATACACTGGGGATACAACTATAAAACAATCAAAGCTCTTATGGAGCCCATAGTCTATTGGGGAAAAGAAGTGATTAAATAGGGAGTTAAATAATAATGGGGGTAGGAGTAGAATTCTGGAGAAGGATATGGGACAGGCACTCCACTCAGACCTGGGGTTCAGAGGGACCTCGTGGTGGATAATGGCGGCCAGGTAAAAGGAAAGGGGTGGTATTTAAAGCTGAGTGACAATATTTGAAGAAACCTGAAATTAAGAGATGTGAGTTATCAGGGAATCTACCATAGTTCAGTCTGTCCTTCTGGAACATGGAGGGAATGATAGGTGTGTGGCGGGAGGGTTGTTGATACTGTGCAAGTTCTACCAATTTCCAAGGGCTAGGTTAGTCACCTGCAAGCTTAATCACTGTGCCTCACTCCTCAGTCATTCCTTCTTTCCATCCTCTCTTCTTCCTTCCCTGCCCTCTTCTTTTCAGGACAGTCCTTTATTAGAGGAGAAGATACCTAAACAACTTAGGCTTTTAGCTACCCCAACCTGCCCCATCTCCTTCTGTCCTACGTATCCTCTAATCTACTTTCCTTCTGTCATGGATTGAATTGTGTCCCCCCAAAACGTGTCAAATTGGCTAGGTCATGATTCCCAGTATTGTGTGTTTATCTACCATTTTGTTTGTTATCTGAAGTGATTTTCCTATGTGTTGTAAATCCTACCCTTATGATGTTAATGAGGCAGGATTAGAGGCAGTTATGTTAATGAGGCAGGACTCAATCTACAAGATTAGGTTGTATCTAAAATCAATCTCTTTTGAGATATAAAAAAGAAAAGTAAGCAGAGAGACAGGGGACCTCATACCGCCACAAAGCAAGAGCCGGGAGAATAGCACATACTTTGGACCCAGGGTCCCTGTGCTAAAAAGCTCCTTGACCAGGGAAAGATTGATGATAAGGACCTTCCTCCAGAGTCAACAGAGAAAGAAAGCCTTCCCCTGGAGCTAATGCCCCAGATTTGGACTTGTAGCCTACTAGACTGTGAGAGAATAAATTTCTCTTTGTTAAAGCCATCCACTGTGGTATTTTTGTTATAACACCACTAGATGACTAAGACACTGTCTCTATCAATTATTTCCCTACTCTGGGCATTACATATGAATGGAATCGTGTAATATGTGGTCTTCTGTAACTGGCTTCTTACCCTTACCGTAATGTTTTTAAGATTCATCCATGTCGTAGCATCTATCAGTACTTCATTCCTTTTTTTAGTCAAGTAATATTCCTTTGCATGGATATACCACATTTTTTTTTTTTTATCAATATATTATTTACTTGAAAATTGGCTTGTTTCCATCTTTTGGCTATTATATAGAGTGCTGCCATGAATACTTAATGTTCACATATATTTTTGAGTGCCTATTGTTACGGATTAAATGTGTTTCCCCTGAAATATGTGTTGTAAATCCTAACCTCTATGCTTGTGATTATAATTTCACTTGGGAAAAGGTTGTCTTTGTTATGCTAATAAGACAGGATTAGTGTAGTGTGTATCTTGAGTCAATCACTTTTGAGATATAAAAGAAATTAAGCAAGCAGGCAGAAATGGTGTTAAGTTAGATGCCAAAACACATGGAGATCTTCAAGGAACCAGAAAACAGAAGCTGAAGAGACAAGGATCTTATTCCAAATTCAGCAGACAGAGAAAGGCTTCCCATAGAGCCAGTGCTCTGAATTTGAACTTCTAGCTTCCTAAACTGTGAGAAAATAAATCTCTGTTTGTTAAAGCCATCCACCTGTAGTATTTCTGTTACAGCAGCACTAGATAACTAAGACAGAATTTGGTACTGAGAAGTTGGAGTGCTGCTCTAACAAATACCTGCAATGTGAACGTGGTTTTGGAATCGGGTAATGGGTATAGGCTGGAAGAGTTTAAAGGTGTCTACTAGTAAAAGCTTAGATTGCCTTGAAGAGACTGTTGGTAGAATCATGGACATCAAAGGCAATTCTGACAAGGGCTCAGAAGGAAGCAAGGAGAGCTATAGAGAAAGTCTCTATTGTCAAAGAGAATACATATGGTGCCAGTAACAGAATGTTGCTAGAAATGTAAACATTAAATGTGCTTCTGGTGTGGCTTTAAAAGGAAATGATGATCATATGACTGACAATGGAGGAGGGGTGATGCTCTTTATGCCGTGGCAAAGAACGTTTCTGAATTGTGTTCAAATGTGTGGTAGAAGTTAAAACTTGTAAATGATGAACCTGGACATGTGGCTGTTGAAATTTCTAAGCAAGATCTTAAAGGGGCTACATAGTTTCTCCTTGCTGCTTATAGTGAAATGCAAGAGGAAAGAGATGAACTTAAAAACGAACTGTGCAAAATGAAAACAGAACTTAAAGATTTGAAAAATTCTGTTGTACAAACTAAGGACATGTGTCCTAGAATGTTCACCAAGGACATGGCTGCACAGTCTTTTGTTAAAGAAATTAAGCCTGTGACTGATGGATCTAACCAACTACCAGCAGAAAACCCATCAGCTTAGACTGAAGTGGACAGAGAAAGGATGAAAGAAAAGAATGCTGTCTGCCTCTTGGAATTCTACAGGCAGGAAACAGGCCAAAGGAGTTACATCTGTTGTCCTCCAAGAAAAGAAAAGGACCATCCCTGGAGCACCTCAGAGATCAGCAAAACTGTTGGAAGGAGCTCGAGAAGCAGGGTCTTCTTGATTTCAAAGGGTAGGGCCATGATATCCTGGCTCTCAAAGGGTGGGGCCGCAGCCTCCTACGTTTCAAAGAGTCAGATCTTCATCAGCTCAGTTCTGGAGTGTGGGGCTGACATTAAGGTGTGCCAAGGGGATGGGGCCACCACCCAAAGCTAAGGGAGCAGAGATGCCATGCCCAAAGGTTGAAAGAACAGGGCCTGCCAGTGTTGAGGGGGTGGGGATGCCACTCAGATGGACTGCGAGAACAAGGCCACCCAAAACTGAGGGAGCAGAGTTGCCATCCAGAGGGCCTGGAAGGCAGAGCTGAAGCCCAGAGCCAAGCATCCTCCACCCAGAACCCAGAGGGTATGGCCAACACCCATATTCTGGAAGGCAGGGCCATTGCTCAGATGGTTCCAAAGGACAGAGGTTTATTCTCAATCCTTGAGAGCCAATGTAAATTATTCTGCTGGGTTCTGGGCTTGCTGGGTGCCATTATCCCTTCTTTCCCCCCAATTTCCCCTGTTTATAATGGAAATGTCTAATTTGTGCCTGTTCCACCATTGTACTTTGGAAACAGGTAACTTTTGGTCTAGATTTTGCAAGTTCACAGATGAAGAGAAATTTTGCCACAGGATGGACTATGCCTAAAGCCTCACCCATATTTGATTTAGATGATTCAAAAGATGAGATTTGGTACCTGGAATTTATTTCAGGCTTTTGGAATGCTGTGATGGGGTGAATGTATTTTACATGTAGCACGGCAATGAATTTTGGGGGCCAAAAGGTGAAATGTTATGGATTGAATTGTGTCCCCCCAAAATATGCATTGTAAATTCTAACCTCTATGCCTCTGGTTATAATCTCATTTGAGAATGGGTTGTCTTTTTTATGTTAATTAGGCAGGATTAGTATAGCATGTATCTTGAGCCAATCTCTTCTGAGATATAAAAGAGATAAAACAAGGGAAAGAAACGGAGATGGGGTAAGATAGATGTCTTAGTCATCTAGTGCTGCTATAACAGAAATAACACAAGTGGATGGCTTTAACAAAGAGAAATTTATTCTCTCACAGCCTAGGAGGCTAGAAGTTCAAACTCAGGGTGCCAGCTCCAGGAGAAAGCCTTCTCTCTGTGTCAGCTCTCTGGGAAGGTCCTTGTCATCAATCTTCCCCAGTTGAGGAGCTTCTCAGCACAGGGATCCTGGGTCCAAAGGATATGCTATTCTCCTGGCTCTTGTTTCTTGGTGGTATGAGGTTCCCCTGTCTCTCTGTTCACTTCTCTCTTTTGTATCTCAAAAGAAATTGATTCGAGATTCAACCTAATCTTGTAGATTGAGCCCTGCCTCATTAATGTAACTGCCTCTAATTCTGCCTCGATAACATCATAGAGGTAGAATTTACAACACATAGGAAAATCACATCAGATGACAAAATGGTGGGTAATCACACAATACTGGGAACCGTAGCCAAGATAGAAGTTGACACACATTTCGGGGGGACACAATTCAATCCGTAATAATACATACCGAGACACATGGAGATCTCCAAGAAGCCAGGAAGCAGAAACTGGAGAGACAAGGACCTTCCTCCAGAGCCGACAGAGACAGAAAGCCTTCCCCTAGAGCCAGCACTCTGAATTCAGACTTCAGCTTCCTAAACTGTGAGAAAATACGTAAATTTCTGTTATTTCTTTTATGGCAGCACTGGATAATTAAGACAAGCGTAATCAGTTCTTTTGTGTATATACCCACTAGGAGTAGAATTGATAGGTCATATGGCAATTCTTTGGTATTCAGGAATTGACAGAAAACCAATACTGGGGAAATACTCATCGTCCTATACACTTGATTGTTGTTAAAGTCCTCCTCTGCTGAGGTCACCCTTTGGTGAGCATTCACACGAGTCACAAATATTTTCACTTCTTTGGCCCATTCAGAGAGATCTATCCACATACCTCTTCCCCATACTTCCTTGTCACCCATTTTCCAATCATGTTCCTTCAAAATCCCTGACCATCCAGCCAAACCATTGTCCACAGCCCAGCAGTCAGTATACAGCTGCACATCTGGCCATTTCTCCTTCCAAGCAAAGTGAACAACCGGAACACTGCTTGAAGTTCTGCCCATTGAGAGGATTTCCCTTCACCACCATCCTTCAGGGAGATCCCAGGAAGGGGTTGCAGTGTTGCTGCTGTCCACTTTCCAGTGGTGCCTACATATCATGCAGAACCATGTGTAAACTAGGCATGAGTTTTCTCTTCCTCAGTCAACTGATCATAAGGAACTCCTCATGAAGCCGTAGATGCAGACTAGGTGGGGGAAGTTACTGTGACAAGAGTGGAGACCATGAACATTTGAGCCACTTCCTCATGCAACTTACTTGTGCCTAAAAGTCCTGCTCAAGACTGATCTTATATATACCACTTCCATTTAATGATGGAGAACTGTTGTGCACGTCTGACTTTATGACTCTGTGGGTCAGACAACACCCAGTTTATGATAGGCAGCTCAGGCTGCACGGTGACTTAGTGGCCCATGGTTAGATGTTCAGTCTCTACTAAGGCCAAGTAACAAGCCAAAAGCTGCTTCTCAAAAGGAAAGTGGTTATCTTCAGAGGATGGCAGGGCTTTGCTTCAAAATCCTAAGGGTCTGCCCTACAATTCACCGATAGCGGCTTGCCAAAGTCTCCAAACAGCATCTCCCTCTGCTACTGACACTTCAAGTATCATTGAATCAGCCAGATCATATAACCCAAGTGGCAGAGCAGGTTGCATGGCAACCTGAACCTGTTGCACAGCCTTCTCTTCTTCTGGGTCCCACTCAAGGCTAGCAGTATTTTGAGTCACTCGATAAATAGGCTGGAGTAGCACACCGAAATGAGGGATATATTGCCTCCAAAATCCAAAGAGGCTCACCAGGCATTGTGCCTCCTGTTTAGTTGTGGGAGGGGTCAGATGCAATAACTTATCCTTCACTTTAGAAAGACTATCTTGACATACTCCACACCGCTGGACCCCTAGAAATTTCACTGAAGTGGAAACCACCTGAATTTTTGTTGGGTTAGTTTCCCACCCTCTAGCATGCAAATGTGTTATTAATAAAATTTTTACTTAATAAGTCTAGAGTCATTGATATTTCTTCCTTACTAGGTCCAATCTGCATAATGTCATCAATGTAATGGACCAGTGTGACATCTTGTGGAAGGGAAAGGTGATCGAGATCCCTGCAGACTAAATTATGACATAGGCCTGGAAAGTTGATAAACCTCTGAGGTAGGACAGTGAAGGTGATCGTTGGCCTTGGCAGCTGAAGTCAAACTGATTCTGGTGATTCTTCTAAACCGGAATCAAGAAAAAGGCACATGCCAGACCAGTAACTCCATACCAGGTACCAGGAGATGAATTAACTTGCTCAAGCAATGAAGCCACATCTGGAACATCAGTTGAAATTGGAGTCACCACCTGGTTAAGTTTATGATAATCCACTGTCATTCTCCAAGGTCCATCTGTTTTTTGCACAGGCCAGACAGGTAAGTTGAATGAGAATATAGTAGGAATCACCACCCCTGCATCCTTCAAATCTTTGATGGTGTCAGTAATGTCTGCAATTTCTACAAGAGTATGGTATTGCTTTTGGTTTACTATTTTCATAGGCAGAGGCAATTCTAATGGCTTCCATGTGGCCTTTTCTACCATAATAGCCCTTATTTCATAAGTCAGGGATCAAATGTGAGGGATCTGCCAGTTACTCAGTGTGCCTATTCCAGTTATGCATTCTGAAACTGGGAAAATCACTACATGATGGGTTCAGGGACCCACTGGAAGCACCGTGAGACAGACATGAGCCAAGACTCCATTAATAACCTGACCTGCATATGCTCCCACACTTTGAATGGTGGGCCACAGTGATGTTTTGGGTCTCCTGGAATTATTGTCAGTTCAGAGCCAGTGTCCAGTAATCCCAGAAAAGTCTGATTATTTCCTTTTCCCCAATAAATAGCCACTCTTGTAAAAGGCTGTAGTCCCAAATTGAATAGTGTACCACAAAAATGTATGTTAACTTGCTAGGCTTTGATTCCCAGTATTGTGTGATTGTCTACCAGTTTGCTGTCCAATCTCGTTTTCCTATATGTTGTAGATCCTACCTCTATGATGTTAATAAAGTAGGATTAGAGGCAGTTATTTTAATGAGACAGTGCTCAATCTACAAGATTAGGTTGTGTTTTAAGTCAACCTCTTTTGAAATATAAAAGAGAGAAGTGAGCAAAAGAGACAGGGGGACCTCCAACTACCAAGAAAGCAGAGCTTGTAGAGGAGTATGTCCTTTGGACCCAGGGTCCCTGAACTGAGAAGCTCCTAGACAAAGGAAGGTTTGATGATAAGGACTTTCCCCCAGAGCCAACAGAGAGAGAAAGTCTTCCTCCGGAGCTGGTGCCCTGAATTCGAACTTTTAGCTTCCTAAACTGTGAGAGAATAAATTCTCTTTGTTAAAGCCACCTACTTGTGCTATTCCTGTTATAGCAGTGTTAGGTAACTAAGACAATCCCTTCGGGGAAAGCTGGGATATCATTGCTGATGTCAGGTGGATCTTGGCTGAAAGCAGAGACTATCGGAGGGATGTTTACCTGTGTTTTATTGAGTACACAAAGGCATTCAACTGTGTGGCTCATCACAAATTACAGATAACATTGCAAAGAATGGGAATTCTAGAACACTTAATTGTGTTCATGCAGAACCTGTACATAGACCAAGAGGCAGTCATTGGAACAGTACAAGGAGATACAAAGTGATTTAAAATCAGAAAAGTATGTATCCGTGTTATATTCTTACATCATACTTATTCAATCAGTATGCTGAGCAAATAATCCAAGAAGCTGGATTATGTGAAGAAGAACACAGTGTCAGGATTGGAGGAAGACTCATGAACGCTCTGTGATATGCAGATGACACAACCTTGCTTGCTGAAAGTGAAGAGGACTAGAAGCATTTTCTAATAAAGATCAATGACCACAACCTTCAGTATGGATTGCACCTCAATATAAAGAAAACAAAAATTCTCACAAGTGGACCAACAAGCAACATCACAACAAACGGAGAAAATATTGAAGTTGTCAAGGATTTCATTTTACTTGGATCCACAGCCAACACCGATGGAAGTAGCAGTCAAGAAATCAAATGACATATTGCATTGGACAAATCTGCTGCAAAAGACCTCTTTAAAGTGTTAAAAAGCAACGATATTAACTTAAGGACTAACGTGTGCCTGACCCAAACCATAGTATTTTCAATTGCCTCATATGTATGTGAAAGCTGGACAATGAATAAGGAAGACAAAGAAGAATTGATGCCTTTGAATTATGGTGTTGGCCAAGAAGATTGAATATACCATGGACTGCCGGAAGAATGACCAAATCTGTTTTGGAAGAAGTACAGCCCAAATGCTCCTTAGAAGCAAGGCTGGCGAAACTTCATGTCACATAGTTTGGACATGTTATTAGGAGGGACCAGTCCCCAGAGAAGGACATTACGCTTGGTAAAGTAGACCGTCAGGGAAAAGGAGAAAGACACTCAAGGAGATGGATTTACACGGTGGCTGCAACAATGGGCTCAAACATAGCAATGATTGTGATGATGACACAGAACTGGGCAGTGTTTCATTCTGTTGTATATAGTGCCACTATGAGTCAGAACCAACTCGATGTCACTTAACAACAACATGGTAGTTTTTTGTTTAACTTACTGATGAACCACCAAAATGTTTTCTACAGTGGGTGAGCCATTTTATATTCCTTCCAGCAATGGATGAGGGTTGCAGTTTCTCCACACCCACACCAACACTTGTTATGATTTTGTTTTAATTATAGCCATCCTAATGGGTGTGAGGAGCTCTGGTGGTGCAATGGTTAAGAGCTCAGACTGCCAATCAAAAGGTCAGCAGTTCGAATCCACCAGCTGCTTCTTGGAAACTTTATGGGGCAGTTCTACTCTGTCCTGTAGGGTCACTGTGAGTTGGAATTGACTCAACAGCAATGGATAATGGGTGAGAAGTGGTATCTTATTGTGGTTTTGATTTGCATTTCCATGTTGACTAATGATGTTGAACATCTTTTCATGAGCTAATTTACTATTTACATATCTTCCTTTCAGAAATGTCTATTCATATCCTTTGCCCATTTTTCGTTTTTTAAAAAGATTATTTGTCTTTTTATTATTGAATTTTGAGAGTTCTTTATATTTTCTGGATACTAAACTCTTACCAGATATACGAATTGCAAGTATTTTCTCCCATTATGTGTGCTGTCTTTTCACTTTTTTGATAAATGTCCTTTGATGCCCCCCACTTTTTTAATGAATGCACCTCATTTTTTCTATTCTTTTGTTTTTTGGCAAATCCGAGGTCATGAAGATTTACCCCTGTGTTTTCTTCTAAGAGTAATTTTTCTTCTTTTTTTCTTCTTGTACTTTAGATGAAGGTTTACAGAACAAACTGACTTCTCATTAAACAGTTAGTACACATATCGTTTTATGACGTTGGTTAACAACCCCAGGACATGTTAACACTCGTCCTTCTCAACCTTCAGTTCCCTATAGCCAGCTTTCCTGTCCCCTCCTGCCTTTTAGTCCTTGCCCCAGGGCTGGTATGCTCCTTTAGCCTCATTTTGTTTTACGGGCTTGTCTAATCCTTGGCTGAAGGGTGAGCCTCAGGAGTAATCTCAGTAGCTGAAAGGGTGTCCAGGGGCCATACTCTCGGGGTTTCTCCAAGCTCTATAAGACCTGCAAGTCTGGTCTTTCCTTTTGAGTTAGAATTTTGTTCTACATTTTTCTCCAGCTCTGTCTGAGACTAAGAGTAATTTTAATTCTTACATTTTAACATCAGAAATAAATAACAAAAAATGGTCTTTGATCCATTTTTAGTTAATATTTGTATAAGGTTTGAAATGAGGGTCCAACTTCATCCTTTTCCATATAGACATCCAGTTGTCCCAGTACCATTTGTTAAAAAGACGATTCTTTCCCCACTGAGTGGTCTTGGCACATTTGTTAAAAATCAGCTGACTGTAGACAAAAGGTTCTATTTCTGGACCCTCAACTCTATTCCACTGAACTATATGCACATCCTTGTGTCAGCACCACTCTAACTTGATTACCTTTGCTTTGTAGTAATTTTTGAAATTGGCAAGTGTGAATCCTCCAACTTTGTTCTCCTTTTTCAAGACCGTTTGGGTATTCTAAGTGCCTTGCTATTCAATATGAATTTTAGAATTAGCTTATAAATTTCCACAAAGCCAGTTGAGATTCTGATAGAAACTGTGTTCAATCTGTAGATCAGTTTGATATTATCATCTTAACAATATTAAGTCTTCCAATCCCTGAACATGGGATGCCTCTCCATTTATCTGTTGTTGTTAATTGCTGTTGACTCAGTTCTGACTCATGACAACTCCATGCACAGCAAACTATTGGTATGTTTGAATACATTGTTGCAGCCATCGTGTATTTCGAGTGACTTCCAACCTAATGCTCATCTTCCGGCAGTATATTAGCCAATATTCAGTTGTGATCCAGAGTTTTTGCTGGCTAATTTTCAGACACGGATCACCAGACCTTTCTTCCTAGACTCTTAACCTGTAAGCTCCACTGAAACCTGTCTACCATGGGTGATGCTGCTGGTATTTGAAATGCTGGTGGCATAGCTTCCAGCACCCTAGCAAAATGCAAGGCACCACAGTATGACAAACTGACAAACAGGTGGTGATCCACTTAGATCTTCTTTCTTTCAACAATAATTTGTCATTTTCAGAGTATAACTTTTGCACTTTTTTTTATTGTGTTAGGTGCAAGTTTATGGTGCAAATTAGTTTCTCATTCAAAAATCTATATATGTATTGTTTTGTGACATTGGTTGCAATCCCTGCAATGGGTCAGCATACTCCCCCTTTCCACCCTGGGTTCTACCTGTCCACTTGCCCAGTTTTCCTGTCCCTTCCTGCCTTCTTGTCTTTGCTTTTGGAAAGGCTTTGCCCATTTGGCTCGTATACTTGATTGAACTAATAAGCACATTCCTCGCTTGTGATATTGTTTTGTAGGCCTGTCTAATCTTTGGCTGAAAGGTGGAATTTGGGAGTGGCTTCAGTTCCAAGTTAGCAAGGTGTCTGGGGATAATAGTCTTAGGGGTTCCTCCAGTCTCTGTCAGGACAGTAAGTCTGTTCTTTTTCTGTGAAATTGAATTTTGTTCTACATTTTCACCTGCCCTGTCCAGGATGCTCTATTGTGATCCCTGTCAGAGCAGAAGGTGGTAGCAGCCAGGCACCATCTAGTTCCTCAGGGCTGAGGCTGGTGGAGGCTGTGGTTCATGTGGCCCATTAGTCTTTTGGAGTAATCTTCTCCTTTGGTTTTCTACATCCTCCTTTGCTGTGGATGGGATAGGACCAATAGATGTATATTAGATGGTCGCTCACAGGCTTTTAAGACCCCAGACGCTACTCACCAAAGTCAGATGTAGAACATCCTCTCTATGAACTATGTTATGCCAATTGATCTAAATGTCCCCCAAGACCATGGTCCCCAGCCCTCAGCCACAGTAACTTGTTCCCTTAAGATATTTGGATGTCTCCAGAAGCTTCTATGACATTGCCTTGGTCAAGTTGTGCCGATTCCCGTGTATTATATGTTGTCATTTCCTTCACCAAGTTAATGCTTACCTACTGTCTAGTTAGTGACTTCCCCCTACCACCCCTCACCTCCTCGTAACTGTCAAAGATTGTCTTTTTCTATGGGTGAACTTTTTCTTGGGTTTTTATAATAGTGGTCTCATACAATATTTGTCCGTTTGTGATTGACTTATTTCACTTAGCATAATGCCCTTCAGATCCATCTATGTTGTGAGATGTTTCACAGATTCTTCCTTGTTCTTTATTGTTTCATAGTATTCCATTGTGTGCGTGTACCATAATTTGTTCGTCCATTCATCTGTTGGTGGGCACTTAGGTTGTTTCCATCTTTTCGCTGTTGTGAACAATGCTGCAATGAATGTAGGTGTGCGTATGTCTATTCATGTGATGGCTCTTATTTCCGTATTGTATATTCTTAGTGGGATTGCTTGATCATATGGTATTTCTATTTCTAGCTTTTGAAGGAGGCTCCATATCGTTTTTCATAGTGGTTGTACCATTTTACATTCTCACCAGCAGCGCACAAGAGTTCCAATCTCCCCACGACTTCTCCAACATTTATTATTTTCTGGTTTTTTGATTAGTGCCAGTAATGTTGGGGTGAGATGGTATGTCATTTTAGTTTTGATTTGCATTTCTCTAATGGCTTGGTGATCTGGAGTGTTTCCTTCTGTGTTTGCTAGCTGGCTGAATGTCTTCTTTGGTGAAATGTCTGTTCATATCCTTTGCCCATTTTTTAATTGGGTTATTTGTTGAAGTGTTGAACTATTCTATATATTTTGGAGATTAGACCTCTGTTGGACATGTTGCAGCCAAAATTTTTCCCCAGTCTTTGGATGAAGTCTTTTGATGAGCAGAAGTGTTTAAATTTCAGGAGCTCCAAGTTATCTAGTTTATCTTCTGGTGTTTGTGCATTGTTACTTATAGTTTGTATTCCATTTATGCCGTGTACTCGGGCCCCAGCATTGTCCCTAATTTTTCTTCCATTATCTTTATCTTTTTAGGTTTTATATTTACATCTTTGATCATTTTGAGTTAGTTTTTGTGTACGGTGTGTAATATGGTCCAGTTTCATCTTTTTGCAGGTGGACATCCAGTTTTGCCAGCACCATTGGTTAAAAAGACTGTCTTTTCCCCATTTATTGGACTTTGGTCCTTTTTCAAAGATGAGCTGACCACAGGTGGATAGATTTACATCTGGGTTCTCGATTCAGTTCTATCGGTTTATGTGTCTGTCATTGTACCAGTACCAAGCTGTTTTGACTACCATAGCTGTAGAGTAAGTTCTGCAATCAGGAAATGTGAGGCCCCCTACTTCGTTCTTTTTTTTAATAATGCTTTGCTTATCCAGGGCCTCTTTCCTTTCCATATAAAGTTGGTAATTAGTTTTTCCATATCATTAAATAATACTGTTGGTATCTGGATCGAAATTGTATTATGTCTGTAGATCGCTTTGGGTAGAATTGACATTTTCACAAAGTTGAATCTTCCTATCCATAAGCACGGTATGTTTTTCCACTTATATAGGTCTCTTTTGGTTTCTTGCAGTAGTATTTTGTAGTTTTCTTTGTATAGGTCTTTTATGTCCTTGGTTAGATTTATTCCTAAGTATTTTATCTCTTTAGGGAGTATTATAAATGGTATTGTTTTCCTGCTTTCTTTTTTGAAGTTCTCTTTGTTGGTGTATAGGAATCCAACTTATTTTTGTGTTCTTGCATCCTGCTACTCTATGAATCTTTCTATTAGTTCCAGTAGTTGTGAGATCTTTAGGGCTCTCTACATATAGTATTATATCATCTGTGAATACGTATAGTTTTACTTCTTTTCCAATTTGGATGCCCCTTATTTCTTTTTCTTGCCTTATTGCTCTAGCTAGATCTTCCAGCACAATGTTAGATAGAAGTGGTGAAAAAAGGCATCCTTGTCTTATTCCTATTCTCAGGGGAAATACTTTCAGCCTCTTTCGGGTGAGAATGATGTCGGCTATTGGTTTTGTATAAATCTCCTTTATCATGTTGAGGAATTTCCATTCTATTCCTATTTTACTGGGAGTTTTTATCAGAAATTGGTGTTGGACTTTATCAAATGCCTTTTCTGCATCAATTGAGATGATCATCTGATTCTTTTCTTTTGTTTTGTTTATGTGGTGGATTACGTTGATTGATTTTCTAAAGTTGAACCATCCTGGTGTACCTAATATGAATCCCACTTGGCTGTGGTGTATTTTTTTTTTTTTTATGTCATGCTGAATTCTATTGGCTAGAATTTTGTTGAGAATTTTTGTATCTATATTCATGAGAGATATTGGTCTGTAATTTCCTTTTTTTGTGATGTCTTTACCTGGCTTTGGTTCGTCTGGCTTCATAGAATGAATTTGCTGGTATTCCTTCCTTTTCTATGCTGTGAAACAGAGCAGTACTGGTGTGAGCTCTTCTCTGAATGTTTAATGGAATTCTTCAGTGAAGCCATCTGGGCCAGGGCTTCTTATTGTTGGGAGTTTTTTTTTTTTTTTTTTTTCTTATTACCTCTTCAATCTCTTCTCTTGTTATGGTTCTGTTCATATTTTCTATCTGTTTGTGTTAGTTTAGATAGGTAATTTGTTTCTAGAAATTTGTCCATTTCTTCTAGGTTCTCAAATTTGTTGTAATACAATTTTTTTCTCTCTTGTACACCTACTGTTTTGTGATACTGCTTACCAACCCTATGACACATCAACACTCTGCCTTCCTGAACTTGGGTTCCCTATTACCAGCTTCCTGTCTCCTCCTGCTTTCTAGTCCTTGCCCCTGGGCTGGTGTGCTCCCTTAGACTTGTTTTGTTTTATGGGCCTGTCTAATCTTTGGCTGAAGGATGAACCTCAGGAATAACTTCACAAGTGAGCTAAAAGGGTGTTATTCAGTTTCCATGTATTTGATTTTTTTTTCTTTTTTTCCCTTGCTCTTCCTGTTATTGATTTCTACTTTCACGGCCTTGCGATCAGGGAGATTGCTTTGTATTACTTCAACATTTTGGATTTTATTGAGGGTTGCTTTGTGGCCTAAAATGTAGCCTATTCTGGAGAATATTCCATGTATATTGGAAAAGAATGTATACTTTGCTGCTGCTGTTGGGTGGAGTAGTCTATATATGTCTATGAGATCAAGTTTGTTGATTTTGGTCTTTAGATCTTTTGTATCTTTGTTAAGTTTCTTTCTAGATATTCTGTGCTTTACCAAGAGTGGTGTGTTGAAGTCACCTCCTATTTATTGTAGAACTGTCTATTTCTCTTTTCAGTGCTGTTAGTGTTTATGTATTTTGGAGCCCTGTCATTTGCTGTGTAGATGTTTATTAAGGTTATGTCTTCTGGGTGGATTGTCCCTTTAATCATTATATAATGTCCTTCCTTGTCTTTTATGGTTGATTTTGCCTTAAAGCCTATTTTCTCTGATATTAGTATTGCCATTCCTGCTCTTTTTTGGTTATTGTTTGCTTGACATATTTTTTCCATCTTTTGATTTTTAATATATTTATATCATTGTGTCTAAGGTATGTCTCTTGTAGACGGCATACTGATAGATCATTTTTTTTTTAATCCATTCTGCCACTCTGTGAACTTATAGGTGCATTTAAGCCATTTACGTTCAGTGTGATTATCGATAGGTATGAGTCATTTTTTTTTTTATGAGTCTATTGCTATCATAGTGTAGTGCTTTTTTTTTGTGATGCTGATATTTTCTTTGTTCCTCTTACTTTCCTGGACTGAGCTCCTTTTGTTTGTGGATTTTCTTTCCTTTTGTTATTATAGACTTTGTGTTTATTGTGTCTTTATATTTTTCTTCTTCTTTATTTTGATGAGTAGGTTTGTTAACTTTCTTTGTGGTTACCTTGAAATTTACCCTTCCTAAGTTATTACTTGATATCACCCTGACTGCCTCTCCATTTAAAAGCTGTATAGCTACACTGTTTATTCCTCCCTTTTATTGTTTTAATGTTGTCATCATTTACAGATTGATGTCTCTGTTTCCCTGTTCTAAGTCTTTTAAAAAATTTTTTTTTATTTTTTATAGCTTTGTTTTATTATTAAGAATTCTTTATGTGATGCTGTCCTGTGTCCTAGACTCAGGTTGTTGTTTGATGTTGTTAGTTCTCTAGCTGAAGGACTCCCTTTAATATGTCTTATAAGTTTGGTTTGGTTTTTACAAATTCCCTTACTTTCTGTTTATCTGGAAATGTCCTAATTTCACCATAATATTTGAGAGAGAGTTTTGCTGGATATGTTATTCTTGGTTGGCAGTTTTTGTTTTTTTTTTTCTTTCAGGTTTTTAAAAAATATGTCATCTCATTGCCTTCTTGCCTGTATAAAAAAAAAACTTTAGTTTCTGCCAAATAATCAGACTTTAGTGTTATTGTTTCCATTTTGTAAGTGACTTTTCATTTTTCTAGAGCTACTTTCAGGATCCTTCCTTTGTTTTTGGTTTTGTCAAGTGTGATTATCATATGTCTTGGTGGCTTTCTTTTGGGGTCTATCCTATAAAGTGTTCATTGAGTTTCTTGGATAATCAGCTTTTCATCTTTCGTGATACTTGGGAAATTTTCTGCTAGCAAATCTTCAACACTCTTCTCTGTGTTTTCCATTTTCTCCCCCTTTCTGAAACTCTGATCGTGGGCAAATTTTTGCTCTTGATTGTGTAACACATAATTCTTAGGTTTTCTTCATTCTTTTCTCTGATTTTTCTTCAAACAAAGTAGCAACCATGGATTTGTCTTCAATCTTGCTGATTCTGTCTTCATTGTTTCAAATTTGCTCCTAAAACCTTCTGTTGAGTTGTCTATTTCTGAACTTTTGTTGTCTTTTAGATTTCTGGTTGCTGTTTTTGTACAATTTCTAATTGTTTATTCATTTTGACATTTTGTTCTTGTACTAGTATTTTCCTAAATTCTTCTATTGCTTTGTCTGTGTTTTCCTTGATTTTGGCTATTTTCGTTGGTTTTGCTGTGTTTTCTATGATTTTGTCTATTTTTTGCCTTCATTTTATCTGTGTTTTCCTTGATCTCTTTCCTAATCCCTTAGAGAGCCCTAAATATTAGTCTTTTGAATTCCACATCAAGTAGTTTCGCTGCCTTTTTCCCTACTGGGAGGTTACCTGACTTTTTATTTTGGTCACTTGCTGGAGCCATCTTGTCCTGCTTTTTTGTATGTTTTGATATTATCTGCTGTCTCCAAGACATTAGAGTATTATTTTCTTTATTGGCTGTATGTTCATTTGTTTCATCCTGCTTTTTTATTTCGTTTTGATATGTCAGGGTGGGTGGACCAGGTGTGTTTTGCTGCTTGCTTCCCTGTGGGCGTGATAGCTCTCACCACTTTGTCTGGATGGGCAGGGCATTAGCTGGCAGGGCAAGTCTGTTTTGCTGTACACTGATTTGGTGAGGTGGCTGAAGGCAGGCTGAGGGAGCAGGGATGTCTGCCTCCTGATGCTTGTCCAGTGGTATGGGAGCATTCACAGCCTCTCGCCAGATGGCCAGGGTGTTGGATGAGGAGCTAAATGTTCCTACCATTCAGCAGCTGAACAGGGGGAGATGGTATACAGGGCTAGATAGGAGTGAGAAAGAAAAAAGAGGGAGGAGTGGCACCACAGTAATCAACCGGTGGGGGCAGGGTGGGCCCAGGGCACAATGGGAAGGGAGGGCATATGGCTTATGGGGATATGTGGGAAAGAGGAAGAAAAGAAAGAAAAAAATAGAGAAAAAAAGGCAGTGCCACGGGAGCCAGTGAGTAGGAATGGGGCAGACCTGGGATGGTAATGGATCGATGGTTCCCTATTTACATTACGGTGGTGGGGGCTGGTGGGAAGTCGGGGTATTGTATGGGGTTAGGTGGGAGGCAGAAATAAAAGGAAGAAAAAGAAAAAAAAAAAGCCACACAGAAGGAGGGGGCAGGGCGAGCTTTTCGGGGGGGCTCATATTTTGGACCCTGACAGTGGAGGCTACTGGGATTGGGGGGTTCTTGCTTCTATTCACCAGAAGAGTAAGAGGTGGGAAAGCGTGTCTCTGGTTACCATGTGCTCTGTCTCCTGTTGGGAACTCTGTGAATTTGCTTCCTGTACTCCCTGTCTGGAAACCCTGGTGGCGTAGTGGTTAAGTGCTGTGGCTGCTAACCAAGAGGTTGGCAGTTCAAATCTGCCAGGCTCTCCTTGGAAACTCTATAGGGCAGTTCTACTCTGTCCTATAGGGTCGCCGTGAGTCAGAACCGACTCCATGGCAGTGGGTTTGGTTTTTGGTTTTGGTTTACTCCCGGTCTGGGGTCATTGCTGGCTGTGCTTCAAGATGGTAACACTGTACTGTGTTAGTTGGCAGGGGACCTTACTGCATATCTCTCCTCATTCACCATTTTTTATCAATACCTTCTTCTACTCAGTGTTTGCTCTAGTTCTTTATCCCCTCATATGATGCTTAGGGTTTCAAGACTGACGTTTGTATGTGTTTTCCTCATTTTTTCGGGCCTTCGCTACACAGGGACAGCATGGTGCATCTATCTAGGGCACCATATTGGCTCTGCCCCCTGCACTTTTTAAATTAAATTTATTCCTAAGTATTTCTTTTATGCTAGTATAAATGGAATTGTTATTGTTCTTTAAATTTCATTTTCAATTAGTTATTGCAAGTATATAGAAATACAGTTGTTTTTGTATGCTGATCTTGTATCCTGCAACCTTGCTGAATTCATTTAGTAATCCTAATAGGTTGTGTGTGTGTGTGTTGATTTCTTAGGATTTTCTATATACAAAGTTATGCCATTTGTGAATAAAGATAGTTTTACTTCTCTCTTTTCAATACAGATGACTTTTATTTCTTTTCCTTGCCTGATTGCCCTGGATACAACCTATAATACAATGTTGAATAGAAATAGTGAGAGTGGACATCCTTGTCTTCTTCCTGATCTTAGAAGAAGGCATCCAGTCTTTCACCTTTAAGTTTGGTATTAGTTGTTTTTTTGTTGATGTCCTTTATCAGGTTAAGGAAATTTCCTTCTATTCCTAGTTTGTTCAGTGTTTTTACTTGAGAGAGAAAAAATTGAGATTATGAAATTTACTGAATTTTTAAAAATACTTTTTCTGTGTCTATCGAGATAATGGGGCCCTGGTGGCATAGTGGTTAAGAGCTCAGCTGCTAATGAAAAACTCTGCAGTTTGAATTGACCAGCCACTCCTTGGAAACTCTACGGGACAGCTCTACTCTGTCCTATAGGTCACTATGAGTTGGAATTGACTCAACAGCAATCGGTTGTTGTTGTTTTTTTTTTAGTTGAGATAATGATATGTTTTTGTTTTATATTCTATTGATGTGATGTATTACATTAACTGATTTGCTAATGTTAAACTAACTGGCATTCCTGGGATAAATCTCACTTGGTTGTGGTGTATAATTCTTTTCCATGTTGCTTGATCTAATTTGCTAGTATGTTGTTGAATATTTTTTCATTCATATTCATAAGACATATCTGTCTGTAGTTTCCTTGTGATTTCTTTGTCTCATTTTGGTATCAGGATAATGCTGGCCTCATAAAATGAGTTATAAAGTATTTCCTTCTCTTCTAGTTCTTGAGAGAGTTTGTGAAGAATTGGTATTAATTATTCTTTAAATATTTGGTAAAATTCAGCAGTGGACTTGGGTTTTTCTTAGTGGGTAATTTTTTTTAATTATTACTAGTTCAATTTATTCACTTATTATAAGTCTATTCATATAGTTTATTTCTTCTTGATTCAGTTTTGGTAGTGTGTATCTTTCTAGGAATTTGTCCATTTGATCTAAGTTATCTAATTTATTGGAATATGATTGTTCATAGTATTCCTTTATAATACTTTTTATTTCTGTAAGGCTGGTTGTAATATTCCCTCTTTCATTTCTGATTCTAGTAATTTGAGTCTTCTCTCTTTTTTTTTTCTTGTAAATCTAGCTAAAGATTCGTCAGCTTTGTTAGTCTTTTCAAAGGCTAGGCTTTTGGTTTCATTGATTTTCTCCATTGCTTTTCTTTTTTTTTTTTTAATAATTTTTATTGTGCTTTAAGTGAAAGTTTACAAATCAAGTCAGTCTCTCACATATTAACTTACGTACACCTCACTACATACTCCCATTTACTCTCCCCCTAATGAGTCAGCCCGCTCCCTTCTTCCAGTCTTTCCTTTCGTGACCGTTTTGCCAGTTTCTAACCCTCTCTACCCTCCCATCTCCCCTCTAGACAGGAGATGCCAACACAGTCTCAAGTGTCCACCTGATACAAGTAGCTCACGCCTCATCAGCATCTCTCTCCAACCCATTGTCCAGTCCAATCCATGTCTGATGAGTTGTCTTCGGGAATGGTTCCTGTCCTGGGACAACAGAAGGTTTGGGGACCATGACTGCCGGGATTCTTCTAGTCTCAATCAGACCATTAAGTCTGGTCTTTTTATGAGAATTTGGGGTCTGCATCCCACTGATCTCCTGCTCCCTCAGGGGTTCTCTGTTGTGCTCCCTGTCAGGGCAGTCATCGGTTGTGGCCAGGCACCATCTAGTTCTTCTCGTCTCAGGATGATGTTAAGTCCCTAGTTCATGTGGCCCTTTCTGTCTCTTGGGCTCATAATTATCTTGTGACCTTGGTGTTGTTCATTCTCCTTTGATCCAGGTGGATTGAGACCAATTGATGCATCTTAGATGGCTGCTTGTTAGCGTGTAAGACCCCAGACACCACACTTCAAAGTGGGATGCAGAAAGTTTTCTTAATAGAATTTATTTTGCCAATTGGCTTAGATGTCCCCTGAAGCCATAGTCCCCAAACCCCACCCTTGCTCCGCTGACGTTTGAAGCATTCAGTTCATCCCCGAAACTTCTTTGCTTTTGGTCCAGTCCAGTTGAGCTGACCTTCCCTGTATTGAGAGTTGTCCTTCCCTTCACCTAAAGTAGTTCTTATCTACTATCTAATCAGTAAAATAACCCTCTCCCACCCTCCCTCGCTCCCCTCTCTGGTAACCATCAAAGAATGTGTTCTTCTCAGTTTAAACTCTTTCTGAAGATCTTATAACAGTGGTCTTATACGATATTTGTCCTTTTGCATGTGACTAATTTCACTCAGCATAATGCCTTCCAGGTTCCTCCATGTTATGAAATATTTCACAGATTCATCGCTGTTCTTTATCGATGCGTAGTATTCCATTGTGTGAATATACCATAATTTATTTATCCATTCATCCATTGATGGACATCCTGGTTGCTTCCAGCTTTTTGCTATTGTAATCAGTGCTGCAATAAACATGGGTGTGCATATATCTGTTCATGTAAAGGCTCTTATTTCTCTAGGATTTATTCCGAGGAGTGGGATTTCTCGGTTGTATGGTAGTTCTTTTTTTTTTTTTTAATAATTTTTATTGAGCTTTAAGTGAACGTTTACACATCAAGTCAGTCTGTCACATATAAGCTTATATACACCTTACTCCATACTCCCACTTACTCTCCCCCTGATGAGTCGGCCCTTCCAGTCTCTCCTTTCGTGACAATTTTGCCAGTTTCTAACCCTCTCTACCCTCCCATCTCCCCTCCAGACAGGCGATGCCAACACAGTCTTAAGTGTCCACCTGATACACGTAGCTCACTCTTCATCAGCATCTCTCTCCAACCCATTGTCCAGTCCCTTCCACGTTTGATGAGTTGTCTTCGGGAATGGTTCCTGTCCTGGGACAACAGAAGGTTTGGGGACCATGACTGCCGGGATTCCTCTAGTCTCAGTCAGACCATTAAGTCTGGTCTTTTTATGAGAATTTGGGGTCTGCATCCCACTGATCTCCTGCTCCCTCAGGGGTTCTCTGTTGTGCTCCCTGTCAGGGCAGTCATCGGTTGTGGCCGGGCACCATCTAGTTCTTCTGGTCGCAGGATGATGTAAGTCCCTAGTTCATGTGGCCCTTTCTGTCTCTTGGGCTCATAGCTGTTGTGTGACCTTGGTGTTGTTCATTCTCCTTTGATCCAGGTGGGTTGAGACCAATTGATGCATCTTAGATGGCCGCTTGTTAGCATTTAAGACCCCAGATGCCACATTTCAAAGTGGGATGCAGAATGTATTCATAATAGTATTATTTTGCCAATTGACTTAAAAGTCTCCTTAAGCCATAGTCCCCAAACCCCCGCCCTTGCTCCGCGGACCTTTGAAGCATTCAGTTTATCCTGGAAACTTCTCTGCTTTTGGTCCAGTCCAGTTGAGCTGACCTTCCGTGTATTGAGTATTGTCCTTCCCTTCACCTAAAGTGGTTCTTATCTGCTAACTAATCAGTAAGTAACCCTGTCCCACCCTCCCTCCCTCCCCGCCTTATAACCACAAAAGTATGTGTTCTTCTCAGTTTATACTATTTCTCAAGATCTTATAATAGTGGTCTTATACGATATTTGTCCTTTTGCCTCTGACTAATTTCACTCAGCATAATGCCTTCCAGGTTCCTCCATGTTATGAAATGTTTCAGAGATTCGTCACTGTTCTTTATCAATGTGTAGTATTCCATTGTGTGAATATACCACAATTTATTTAACCATTCATCCGTTGATGGACACCTTGGTTGCTTCCAGCTTTTTGCTATTGTAAACAGAGCTGCAATAAACATGGGTGTGCATATATCTGTTCCTGTGAAGGCTCTTATTTCTCTATGGCATATTCCGAGGAGTGGGATTTCTGGGTTGTATGGTAGTTCTATTTCTAGCTTTTTAAGAAAACAGCAGATAGATTTCCAAAGTGGTTGTACCATTTTACATTCCCACCAGCAGTGTATAAGAGTTCCAATCTCTCCGCAGCCTCTCCAACGTTTATTATTTTGTGTTTTTTGGATTAATGCCAGCTTTGTTGGAGTGAGATGGAATCTCATCGTAGTTTTAATTTGTATTTCTCTAATGGCTAATGATCGAGAGCATTTTCTCATGTATCTCTTAGCAGCCTGAATATCTTCTTTGGTGAAGTGCGTGTTCATATCCTTTGCCCAATCGTTGTTTGTCTTTTTGTGGTTGAGTTTTAACAGAATCATATAGATTTTAGAGATCAGGTGCTGGTCAGAGATGTCATAGCTGAAAATTTTTTCCCAATCTGTAGGTGGTCTTTTTACTCTTGGTGCAGTCTTCAGATGAGCATAGGTGTTTGATTTTTAGGAGCTCCCAGTTATCTGGTTTCTCTTCGTCATTTTTAACAATGTTTTGTATTCTGTTTATGCCTTGTATTAGGGCTCCTTATGTTGTCCCTATTTTTCCTTCCATGATCTTTATCGTTTTAGTCTTTATGTTTAGGTCTTTGATCCACTTGGAGTTAGTTTTTGTGCATGGTGTGAGGTATGGGTCCTGTTTCATTTTTTTGCAAATGGATATTCAGTTATGCCAGCACCATTTGTTAAAAAGACTATCTTTTCCTGAATTAACTGACACTGGGCCTTTGTCAAATATTAGCTGCTCATATGTGGATGGATTTATATCTGGGTTCTCAATTCTGTTCCATTGGTCTATGTGCCTGTTGTTGTACCAGTACCAGGTCGTCTTTGACTACTGTGGCTGTATAATATGTTCTAAAATCAGGTAGAGTGAGGCCTCCCACTTTCTTCTTCTTTTTCAGTAATGCTTTACTTATCCGGGGCTTCTTTTCCTTCCATATGAAGTTCGCGATTTGTTTCTCCATCACATTAAAAAATGTCATTGGAATTTGGATCAGAAGTGCATATAGATGGCTTTTGGTAGAATAGACATTTTTACTACTCCATTGCTTTTCTATTCCGTATTTCATTTATTTCCAGTCTTATCTTTATTTTTCTCTTACTTCTGCTTGCCTTAGGTTTATTTTACTCTTCTTTTTCCAGTATCTTAGGGTAAAAAGTTATGTTGATCTGAAATCTATTTTCTTAACATATGCGTTTACAGCTATAAATTTCCTGCTAAGCCCTGCTTTAGCTATATCACATAAGTTTTGGTATGTTGTGCCTTCATTTTCATTCATCTTGAAGTATTTTCTGATTTTCCTTTTGATTTCTTCTTTGTTCCATTATTATTTATGGGCATGTTGTTATTTTCCACGTATTTGTGATTTTCCAAATATTTTTTCTGTTATTTATTTCTAATACCATTCCATTGTTGTCAAAGAACATACTTTGTATTGTTTGTACTATTTTAAATTTATTGAGGTTTGCGTTATGGCCTAGTGTATGGTCTATCCTGTAGAATATTCCATGTTCACTTGAGAAAAATGTATATCCTACCATTTTTGGTTGGAGTGTTGTATAGATGTCTTTTAGGTGTAGTTGGTTTATAGTGTCATTCTGACTGTTTTTGACAGCTTAGTGGTTGCTTGAGTGGATGGAATGATTTGTGGAGCTCCTTATGCCACCATTTTCAATCACTGGGCTGCTTTTTAAAAATGCAAATTTCTAGCCCTTACCGCAGATCTCATGAATCCGAATATTGGGGAAAGGTCCAGGATTCTGCATTTTGGCAAGCTCCCAAATATTTCTTATACTCCAGAGCTACCATTAATGTGATTCAGCTCTAACAAGGGTCTGCTTTGTAAATTTCCAATTCCTGAGAAAAACTCAAGTCTAACTTTGGTCAGAGAATCACACTTATCCTAAAGGCTAGGTGATTACGGTTATTGTGCAGTCCCAGCTGTGGAGGCAGCAGGGCCTGCTCCTGTATATATGGGGCAGTTTCCAGAAGAGGGAATATGAGCCAGGCAAATATTTCAAGAGTTGTCTACTGTGGTCATTAACTCGAAGACCCTGATGGAATCTATTCTGAATGTTTGTCATCATTTCTCATCACTATGCTCTCATGTTTAATAAAGAACTAAAAGTGACTTATCACCTCAGAACAGTGTTACTTGGCCTAGTGCATCTTCTTCCATTTTCCCAAATGGATTAAGACAGGAAGATCCTGGCACTGCCATAAATGGCTCTGATAATGTCGGTTGTGTTCTAGCTGGTGTCTCTATGTTTCTCATCCCAAGAAACCTAAAGCTAGTTAGCTCTTGTGAGAAAGATGTAATGCACTGAGAAATCACCTGGTCTGTGAAAGAGGTGGAATTCTTCTAGAAGTATATCATTCATTTATTAAAACAAATACTTATTGAATGCCTACTATGTGCCAGATGCTGTGCTAGGTGCCAGGAATAGAACAGAAAACCAAACAAAGTCCTGCCTTCATGGAGCATACAGTATGTGAGAGAGGCAAAAAACAAGTGTTTTGTGTAAGAGGAAAGAAAAACGAAGCAGAATAAAGGGACATATAGTGACTGAAGATGAACTATTTTATATAATATGATCTGGAAGGTTGTCACCTTATAGATTGAACTGATAAGGGCGAGACTTGAAGGATATAATAGCTTGAGGTAGTAAAATATAGTGCATTCCAAGTCGAGGTCTAATAACAAGGGCAAAGGCCCTGAGACGAGAGTGGCTTGACAGTGTTAAAGAACAGCAAACTGGCCAGTATAGCTGGAGCAAAGTGAGCAAGAGGGAGAGAAACAGGAAATAATGAGTGAGAGCCATATGTGAGTACACATTCCATGGCAAAATTTCCATTTCTGGACATTATATCACATTTGGTTTGATGCAAATTGGTTGACTTTGGCCTGGTCTTATCAAGAAAAATAACATTCTGAGTCAATGAATGAAGAACTAAATGAGGTAGTTAAAAAAGCCCAGATAGTGTGATGAGAAACCCTGGTTCTAATCCCAGTTGTTCCCTGCTTTATGCTTTGACCTTGTGCAAGGGTATGTGTAAGCAAGGGTGAGCAAGAGTGGAGGTAAGTGAAGGTGTTAAGAAGGAAGTAATGTTAAGAAATCTGAACTTGACCCTGTCCAGAGGTATGAAACTCAGGTTCCTATGGAGGCCAGGCAGATGATGCAAATGAGCCAAATGGCCCAAGTGTTACTGTTATGGGAGCTGAGAACTGGAGAATATAGGCTCAGCTACTCATTTTTTTTTACTCAGGTTGAGTAAATCTAATTTTTAAATTTTAGCAATTATTTATTTATTTTACACCCAGAGTTCTGAACTACATATATCAGCAGACCAAATATGATCCTTTGTATGTCCAACCACACCCTGGGCAATGGGGAGCCACAAGATTTTTATACCCAGTATTGACTTGGTCCTACTATTTTCAGTTGTCTTTGCTTATCTGAGCTATTTAAATTTGCTTCTGATTCTTCACCTGATTTGTCTTGGCAGCCAGATTTTTGGACATTATTCAGCTCTGTACCTGCCCCCAAAGCACAGTGCCAGGTCTAACCATCTTAACCATCAAAGAAAGAAACTTAAAAAATGGTAAACTGAAAAATAAACTTAAAAAAGCATTGAGAGTCTTAAATGTTTGTTCATAGCCTTCAACTCATGAGTTTTCTTCTAGGAATTTAACCTAAGGAACTAGTCAGGGATATATAATGCAATATTTTTATATGAGATTTTTATTTCATCTCGGTGTATAATAGTGAAAAAATTAGGAAGAAAACTCTAAATGTCCAGTAAGAGGGATTAATCACCAAATTATTGCATGCATAAACATTCTGCAACCATTGCAAATTATGTTTAAAAATAATATTTAATATTATGAAAACTATCATAAAATGTACTAAGTGGAATAAACAGGCTATATAGTTATTCATTGTGAGAAAAAATTAGCATCAATTAAAGATAGAATAAATATATATTAATATATGTAATATAATAAATGCATATTAATAACTAAATGCAAATAAATAAAAATCAACATGTAAGAGTAGTTTCCCCTGTATAGTGGAATTAGGATTTGAAGCTTTTTTTTTGTCTCTTTAGAAGCATCTTTTTTTTTAATTACAAACTTAACACGTGGGGTCGCTATGAGTCGGAATCGAGTCTGTGGCAACTGGGAGTAATAATAAAAAAACATCTGGGCATTAAAAAAAATCAAATTTAAAAAAGGGTGTAAAACAGCCTTAAAACTTTTCCATTCTTCCTCCACCCAGGAGGTAATCAGTGTTAACACTTTAACTGTGCATCTTTCCAGATTTTTGTTTCCTCTGTGTAATCACGTACACATCTATGAGATCGTTCTATATGTATCATTGTGCAACTTGTTTTTATGTTTTGTTTTAACCTAACCTTAAATCCTGCCCACCTTTCCACGTCAGATCATTTCAGGGTACGTAAAAGCTACCTCCTCCTGTTTGATGTTCCATTGTGTGAACAAATCCGTTTATTACTTGAACCAGTCCCCTATGATGCGTATTTTAGGCCCTTACAGTTTTATGCTTTTACAACAAAAGAGCAACCAACGAACAGGAGTAAATACCAGCTTAGGACAGAAAGCCTGAAAAACATCGAAAAACACAAAGGGGAGAAATAGCATTTCGGGTTCTTTTTTACCTTTATACTTTTCTGTATTTTCTAAACTTTCTGCAATAAATACAAATCACTTATAATTTTGAGGGGCAAACAAAACTAAAACCAAACGATCGTTGTAAAGAAAAAATTCAAAGCGGACACGGCAGTCCCGGCCCCCTCACGCGAAAGCAGGGCTAGGCGGAGAGAGGGGAGGGGCGCCGCAGTCTGCACCAATCAGAGCCCCGTTGATAGGTAGAGCCAGAAGAATTTGGAGACACTCCCCGCCCCGCAAACAGCGTCAATCAGCTTCCTCAACCAGCCTGGAAACCGACCCTGGCCTATCCTGCGCCCGCTGAAGGCTGCTATTGGCTGACAGAAAACCCCGCCCATCTTCCTGCTGATTGGCCTTCGTCGCTTATGTAAGAGGAGCCTGTTGCTGAGCGAAAAAGTGAAGGCTTTAGCTTTCGCTGAGCAAAGAAATAAGGGCTGCAAAGGTATTGGGCGCCCTTGCGTCAGAAAAGCAACAATACTAGCCACCGTTTACTAAGTTCCTGCTAAATGGTAGGCTTCGTGCCCCAAACTTAAATATGAATGGTAATGGCTACCTTTCTTTAGCACTGGCAGTCACTAGGCTAGACGTTTTAAAATAAGAACACTTAAACTCCGCATCAAGCCTTATTAAGGGATTTGTATTCATTAGCTCTCATCCTCATTATAACAGCCCTGTGAGGTAAACTTTATAGCCATTATACACAGGAGGAAACCGGTTCTGAGAAGTGGCTTAACTTGCCCAAGTTCACATAGAAAAGGTTAGAACTAGAACCTTCAACTCAGATAGCCTGACTCCACGCCCAGCTTTTTTTTTTTTTTGGAGCGAAACGAAGTCTGGAGGGTAGAGCGAGGTGGGACAAGATGGTGGCAAGGGCTAGGGGCATTGTTCCAGGGACAGGACTCAGATCAGCTCTCTGGGGACATATAGGTCCTCTAAGAATGGAAAGGAGGTGGGAAAGAGAGGGGAATACACTAGAGCAAAGACAAGTTGTTCTTTCTGGAAATGTGAGGCTCCTAGGACAGCCTATTATAGTGCAAGTAGCCCTGGACTAGAGGCCTGGACCCCAGGGTTCTAGTCTCTGCTCTGTGGCCATCTTGCTCGGTGACCCTGGGCAAATTCTTTTCTCTCTGTGCCTCAGGTTTCCAGTCTGTAAGACAAAGAAACAAATGGGAAGTGCATTCAGGCTATAAAGTCTCCTGGGAGTCTGGTCCCTCTGGGCAGCAGGGGAATGCTCTGCAACCACGCTGTCTTTATTTAGCTGTCACCTAGCCGTTTTCCAGGACTTCCCGGCGGTGACATGGAACCTCACAATCCTGTAAACTCAAAACTGGGGTGACCCTCAAGCCACCCCTTTTACAAGCCTGTTCGGGCTCAGCTGTAGCAGAGTCCGGCCTGCAGGGGGCGCCGAGGGCTCCCTCACCCGACAAAACAAGCTGGTCAGTTTTCATATTGTATTTATTAAGAAGGGAGAGTTTTTTCAAACTTGAAGTTTTTGTCCTTAGTATTCAGCCGAGGAAACAGAATTATATGCATTGCCCAACACCAGTACTCTCCACAGTGGCTCTTGAGGGTTAGAGCTAATTTCAATTCCTTTTGTTTTGCAAACAAGGAAACATCCTAAAAGCTGAAAAAATTCACCTTGGGTCACACAGCTAAAAACTAGCACCTGAGTTTCCTGATTCCTGGGCCATACTCCTTCTGTTCCACTTACCCAGGAGGTAGCTGGCTTCTTCTCCAAGGGTCTGTGGAGCCTGCCCCCTAATTCGCAGCTCCAGGAGACAATTCCAATTGTGATTCTGAAGCTTGACAGTTCTGGACCTGTCAGCTAGGTGAGTGAAGGACCTCCCTCAGCACGTAGCACCATGCCCGCTTAATGAGTAATTAAAAAGAATGAATCTGTGAATAAACCATGGAGGGTGGGTCTCCCTTGGCTTTATCAAACCAGATGGGATTTGGCTTCTTACCTGAAAGCTCCCCCAGGGCCAGAATTGTGTTCTGAGATGAGAGTGGAAATGGGGAGAAACAAGAACAATATGAAGAACCAAAAAAAATGACATCTGGGGTGATAAATCACTGCCCCAGGAATAGTCAAGATACAAGGTCATTATAGTAAAATGACCCCAGAATATGTGATTGGAAAATTAATCCAGGAAGAATGAAAATAGAACACATGAGGACTACCATTAGAGTCATAATCTGAGAGGGGTCCGAGACTGAGGAAATCTCAGAAATACTTCAAGCCAAATCTAGATGTCACTTCAGGCCTGGAATATGATTGAGGAATAAAAAAGCTTTGGCCAATCAGTGTCCTCAACACAGCTGGTGCAAGAGAGTATGGCAACAGGAGGGAGGAGATCTTTACAGAACTCAAAACTCAAGGTGAGGAGAGCGAAACACAAAGTGTGGAGGAGAGGGAATGTGTCCAGCCTGTGTCACCAGGCCACACCTCACGGGGCTGGATGCTTCACTACTGAATTTCCAGAGCCCAGCACAGTGCCTGGTATACACTAACCAGTTGCCATTGAGTCAGTTCCAACTCATGGCGACCTCATATGTCTCGGTGTAGAACTGTGCCCCACAGGGTGTTCGATGTGCTGATTTTTTGGATGTTGCCAGGCCTTTCTTCCAAGGCACCTCTGGGTAGACTCAAACTACTAACCTTTCAATTAGCAGCCAAGCATGTTAACTGCACCACTCACGGACTCCTGGTGTACATTAGATGGTCAATAAAACTTACTGAATTGAAAGAGGGAGGGAAGCAGCCAGGGCCCTAACCAGCAGGTTTGCCCTGAATAGAGCCAGTTCAATGATTCACCTTTTCCTTGGTTCCTTTTGCTCAGATTCCAGCTGTCCTAGTCACCTTCAGATGATAACTTGGCTTTTCATGGAGACTTTCTCACAAGAAGGGATGTGCCGGCCCACCAAGTATAAGCCACCTGACAGTAATGTTTTTTGCTCTCAATTAATATATTAGAATTCTGCTTTAAGCATCAGTTTCTTATACCAGCCTGCTCCTTACATGTTCACTTCCATCTTTCATTAGTGACACAGTGGTGTTTTTTGCTTTGGAGTCATTCCTGCCTGGGTTTGATTCCTTGCTCGGCCTATTATGAGCTATCTGACCTTGGTCAACACACTTCTTGAGTCTCAGTTTCCTTATGTGTCAAATAGGAGCATACTGCCAACCTCAGAAAGTTGTGGTAAGAGTTACATGAGACAACGGATGTATCCTGGACCAATGTCAGTGTCCCTGCCTCTTCCAATCTTTCCTTCCTTGGAGACTGGGTCACAAAAGAGCATCCACTTTAGAATATCAGTATCTCTGCTTTTCCTTTTCACAAAATTACTAACTTTGTAAGTGAAACCATGGGAATGATTTAGTCACATCCTTGAAGATTCTGAAGGGTTATTCTACAGAGGAAAGTAATTAAAACTCATTACTTCAAAATATTTACTGAGGATCCACTGCATGCTGTTAGGGAATACAGAGACAATTAGACAATTTCTGCCTTAAAGGAGCTCTGGCACAGCCTGGTGCAGTCAAAAGAAGATCTCTTGTGATGTTGGACAAGCAATTTTACCTGTTTGAGCTTGCTCCCTAACTTTGTAAAAGTAATTGATAACATATTCCATTGTTATCTGGAGGGAGAAGGTAAACATACAGACATGATAGCAAAGCTGTATCCAGTTTAGAAACCAGAAGTATAATAAGGTAGAAACAATGTGTTGTAGGAGTTGAGTAAGAGAGATTACTTTTAGCTGGGCCGAAAAAGCAACACCTGGAGGAGGAAGTGGTAGCTGGAAACCTTCATTCAGACCACGAAGAACTGAAGGCATTGAATTCTGGATTGGGTTTCAATGGGCAGAGATTTGCAGAGAGAACTACTGGAAGAAAAGCTTGAAGGTCAAACAAGGACATGGGTGTGGCAAGTAGAACTGGAAAGGTAAGTTGAGGCAGGTCTTGGTAGGCCTTGAATGTCAGTCTAGGGGTTTGACCTTTATTCTGTAGTTGATGAAATACCATTAAAGCTTTTTGATCTGAAGATTGACATTACAGAGTAAATTTTTTCAATGAACGTTCAATCTGACATAAGGTGGTTTAGAGGAGAATTCCATTCAAAGGAAAATTCAGTTACCAAGGGTGTATTATTGGCAGGACATTGTGCTAGGAGGAATAGGGCAGGAGACAAAGATGTCAAGGAACTCAAAAGGGTCAGATGAGACCTATACACAGAAAATTACCATACAGGGTAGAGTATGGTAAGTGTTATAATAGAGACCCAGCCCAAGTGCCTTGGGAACTCGACAGAAGGTGAAATTAATTTCCATCTCCCAAAAGGCTGGAGGCAGGAGACCAAGTCAGAGGCTCATCTTTGGAATCATAATCCTAGACTCTATCAGAGAAGACCCCTGCTCTGCCAGGATCCATGTCCAGGGTAGACAATGCCTTTAAAATTGAAACAAAAAGTGGAACTCAAGAAAATCTGTGAAGGCTCTGAGTGAAGAGGATGGGGGGGGAATTCAGCTTTGAGGTGTTGGTGGGGTGACTTCCTTGCCAAAAGCCAGGAAGTGGATGAGATCAGGGAGTGAGAGTGTGCCTGGAGAGAAGAATAAAAACAGAAACTTGGGGAACACCCACTTTCAGGGGGTGGGGGGAGAAAGAGGAGTCAGAGGAGAGGCCAGAGAGAGGGGAGAAGAGACCCAGCACAACACCTTGTCACAGTTTCAAGTAGGTGGCTGGCAAGAATGGAAAACAGGACCTGAGGTCCCAGGGAAGCAGAGGGAGGAAACTGCGGCAATAGGGATTGAGGTTAGACATAGGTTGCCAATGGCATTTCAATGAATGAAGGCTTTTTCCAGAGACTCCCCAAATAGGGTGGTTTCCCTATTCGTGGTACATTTGAAAGTTGAGTCCTCCCGGAGCCTAGGGGGAATAGGGCTCTGCCCTCTGACTTCCGAAGATCTGATGTTCAGCTCTACTATTGTAGTTGTTGTTAGGTGTTCTCAAGTAGTAGAAATACTCTACTATTAGCACCATTGAACAAAGTGGGCCAAAACCTCTCCTAACTCTAACCAGTCTCTCCAGGAGCGAGAAAGTTGAAGGATGCACTTGGGAGGGATTTCACACTTGGCTCTCAGGTCCAGCCTGGTGAAGTCCCGTTTCATCATACAGTCCTAATGACTCTCCGGGCCGTCACTCTCGTCTGGTATTGCCTGCGCTCTGACAAAACCCTGTTGCAAAAGTTTGCAGCATTCGTTTGGGCCAGACTACAGCTCCCAGAGTTCCCGGGCGCTTCCCGGTGCCGATTGGCTGAGTAGTCGGCCCTAGAGGGAGATGTCGCCCCGCCTACCCGGGAAACAGGCATCTGATTGGCTGTGGCGCGGGGCTTTTGTGTCCCCGCCCTCCCCCGGGGACCGCAGCGGGCTGAGTGTCAGAGCCGAGCGAGCGCTGGCAGTTCCGCGGCGGGGATGCTGAGGAGCGCAGAGTCCGCGAGCAGCCCTGGCCATTGCGGACTTCCGAGGCGCCCCGGGCCGTGAAAACCCCCGCGCTGCGACCAGTCGTCGGAGCCCGAAGCCATTTACCGTTCCAGAAACCGGGCTGGAGGAGAATCCAGTGCAGCAGCGGCCGTTCTCGGATTCTGGGCTTTCGGAGCGTTCTGGAGCCCCGAGAGGCACCTCAGGGTTCTAGAACCTCCCGTGCTGCCCGGGGTCCCGGCTTCCTACGTGCGTCCGACCAAACTCCCGCTCCGGTGCACCGGTCGTCTGCGAGCAGAGGCTCGATCTTGGCGCATACCATGATCGTTGCGGACTCCGAGCGCCGCGCGGAGCTCAAGGGCTACCTGCCGTTCACCCGGGGCGGCGGCGGCGCTGGAGCCGGAGAGGTAAGCAGAGGCCGAGCGACGCCACTCTTCTCTTGAAGCCCGAACCGCGTCCAAGCCTCGGGCTGTCCCGAGATAAGTCCGTGCGCCCCGCGAGCTCGGGGAAGCGGGGCGAAGCGCGTAACCCAGGAGCAGGGTTGCATCAACTGGCAGCCTTGGCCCTCGCCCCCCTCCCCCCGGGGCTGCGCAGCCCTCCCAGCTCCCTCGGACCCCTGGCCAATGAGAAGGGAGCCTTCCCGAGGTTCTCTAGTGTCTGGTCTCTTGTCGAGAGCGTCTTCAAGTCCAGGCAAATCCCGTCCCGAGCGGCCCGACCGCTCCTCCCCGCCCCCTTCCGTAGATTCCCTTCCTCTTGGCGGGGGCAGGCGGGCAGGGGACTCTTTCTAGGATACGTCCCCGCTCCGATCCCCCAGCGCCGGCAGTCGGGCACCTAGGGCTGGCCGGCGAAGGCCGACCTGGTCCCCCTCCCTGCACCCTCGCTCCTCCTGCACCCCCTGTTTTGGAGAGGGCTGCGGTCTGCTAGCGAGAGGGGGCGGGGCCGCGGGCGCTCCGGGGGCTTGGCTGGCTGCCCGGCCGGTGGTGGCCGCGGCCAGAGATGGCAGGAGAGGGGCTTGGGGTGGGGGGAACCCAGGCTGCGCTCCCAAAGCCTAGCGCAGATTAGGCAGTGCCCTTCTGAGTGGTCTGATGGCCCTGAAGTTTGTTTTGTACCCCGGAAAGGCATTGCGGTGAGGCCAGGAATAAGGTTGGGCCTAATCTGACTGACATTCACCTACAAGCGATAATGGACCTACTAGATGCCAGGCCTGCTTTTTCTCTGAATCCTCAGGACTAAACCAGCAAAATGCGAGCTATACTATAGCCCCCTTTTACAGATGAGAAAATTGAAGCCCAGGAGGGGCTTAGGGAGAGATTCCCTTCTCTAACCTCACCCAGGGAGCTCATTCTTTGGCCTGAGTGTCCCTAGGATTTCAGAGTGTGCTTGGCACTTCAGAGAGTTTTGCTTGTTTCTTTTCTTTCCAGGCAGCTTGAAGCAGGTGTATTCCTGGGGATGGGAGTCAGAATAGTGATAGTCCTGAGCTGTGTGACAGGGAAAATCTCTGCCCTTCTCTGAGCAACATGGTTTCTGGGGCTCCTAGCTTCAGTGGTAGAGGGATTGTGTCCTAGATTTCTGTTAGTTTGAGTTTAATCCCCCCTCCCCCACCGTGGTTTAAGGAGCCCTGCTGACACAGTGTTAAGAGCTCTGCTGCTAACCAAAAGGTTGAAAAGGTTGGTGGTTCAACCCACCAGCCACTCAGGGAGGAAGATGTGGCAGTCTGTTTCAGTAAAGACTTACAGCCTTGGGAACTCTATGAGACAGTTCTATTCTGTCCTATAGGGTCTCTATAAGGACAGAGGGAGGCGAGTCTCAGATCATCTCAATGGCAACAGGTTTGGTTTTTCTGTTTGGACCATAGTTAGGAGCTACATGGGGAGGAATGGCCCCCACTCTTGTTCCTTCTCAGCCATGTGACTTTGACCAAGTCATTTTACTCTCTGAGTCTGTTTCTTTCTTTGTGAAAAAAACAGAAATGTTATTACTGAGAGCACTTGGGCACTGGAGCCAGAGTTAGCTGGGTTCATGTGCCAGCCCTCCCACTCACTCACTGTGTGACCTTGGCCAAGTGATCACCTTCTCTGGTCCACACCTTCTTCACATGGGGATTTGATAGTATCCCTGAATGACAATCGGGAGAATTAACTGAGAATACAAGCAAAAGACCAAAGCACAATGCCTGGAACATAGTAACTGCATCTGACATGCTAACTGTTGTGAGAATGTGGCCATGACATACATTTCCCATTACTCAGTGTCTCACAGGGGGATGCCTGAGCTTACCCTCCTGTCTGAGATGAGAGTAGTGTGCATCCCTCTCTGGGACAGTGCCTGAGAAGTGGTCAGAGGAGAATGGAGTGGCTCAGGTGGCTGGGGCAGGCTGTGAGGGAGTGGCATTTAGATGTCAGCAGTGGGGAAAGCTGGTGGTGTCTGGTAGAAAAGAGGACCTTGTGAAGGAGCTGTGTGCTTAAGCAGGAACCCTCAGAAGACAGTGGGGTGCTCCTGATCTTACAGAGCATGGTACCCAAGGCCCCACTGAAGACCCAGATGTGCAGCCCCCTCAGCACTCTGGTGAGTTCACAACATGCCCTTTGAGGGGGTGAAGGCCTTGAGATAGATGTATCTCCAGTAAGTTCTGAGAGCTTCACTCTAGTGCTGGTAGTATGCTTTCAGAGTCTTATTGGGCTGTTAAATTACTTCTTCAAATATCACTTCCTTGGGGAGGCCTTTCCTCCCCCATCAGATAAGTCCCTTGTGCATACCGACTTCAGTCCCCCTGCCGCTGCCTAGGAGCTTTTGTCCCAATTGTAGTGAAACCGTTGTATAATTTAATTAGGTATTTCTTTTCTGTTTCTCTTGCTGGACTAGAAGCACCCAAAGGATACATCCTGCAGGTCTCATCCCCTGCCCTCCACTGTTCTTAGCACCTAATAAATGCTCATAACTATTTGCCTCATAATAGCTTAGCTGGCACTTACGAACTGTGCAGGCTTTGAAGTCAGATCTGAGCTTGTGCCTGTCTGGGACAGGACCTTTCTGAGCCTTGGTGACTGTGTCTAAAAAGGGATAACAAGACCCGTTTCCCAGGGTGGTTGTGTGAAGTCGGTGAGAGCAGATGCGTGAAGCACATAGCCTAGTGCCAGCTCTTGGCGGGCATACAAGAGTTTGGCGCCTCTCCCCCTCCCCCCATCAGAGATGGTCAGGGGCTGCTTGGGCTGTATCTTCTTCTCAGGTATAAACCCAGGCAGTTGTCAGTTCAGGTGACCAGAGAAGCCGATGAGCGTAGTGGGGCTCTTCCCCTCCCCAGCCAGCAGAGTGACTTTGCAGGTGCCTGTAACTGAGTCCTGGCAGAAGTCACAGACTGGGGCTACTCCAAGAGGCCGACGTAGCTGGTTGACAGAACCCTCGGAAGCCAGACTGAGCTGAATTCAAATCTCCAGGCCTTTGTTCACTCCAACGGGCTATAGTAGTGGAGTGGAAAGGACCTTGGAAGCTAGGCAGACCTGGATTCAAATCTCAAATTGACCACTTCTCACCAAAAAAAACAAACACGTTGCTGTCGAGTTGATCCTGGCTCATAGCAACCCTATGGGACAGAGTAGAACTGCCCCACAGGGTTTCCAAGGATGTAATCTTTATGGAAAGCAGACTGCCACATCTTTCGCCTGTGGCAGAGCGGCTGGTGGGTTCTAACCACCAACCTTTTGGTTAGCAGTCAAGCGCTTAACCACTGTGCCACCAGGGCTCATTGGCCACTTCTCAACTGATGCATAACCTTTGGAACCTTAAACTTTATTTGTGAGCAAAATAGAGATCTCTCCCCACCCCCACTCCTAAAAGCTGATGTAACAATTAAGTGAAACCTGTATAAAGTGCCCAAGCTAATGTAAAAGTTTAGTGTGAGCTTAAGTTAGGAGCCAGACACTGAAATGAGGTGATTATCCTCTTTTTACAACTTGCCTGAAGCCTTGTTTGTTGTTTGACCGCCTGTCTTGTGACCCTATGTGACCCACTCAGTTGGAACTATAGAAACAGCCACCGTTGGCCCTCTCTTGGCCCCACACTAGCTGTACTACCCGTGGGCATGGCACCTGCCCACACTGGGTTTCATTTTCTTCATCTGTAGAGATGGAGATCATCCCTTTATCTGATAATGCTGAACCTGCACCATCCAATATGGCGGCCCCTAGCCAATGTGGCTTCTTAGATTTAAGTAAATTAAAATTAAAAGCTCAGTTTTTTAGTCGCATCCTGGTGGTGTAGTGGTTAAGAGCCCAGCTGCTAACCAAAAGGTCAGCAGTTCCAATCCACCAGCCACTCCTTGGAAACCCTATGAGGCAGTTCTACTCTGTCTTACAGGTTTTGCTATGAGTCGGAACAGACTCGATGGCACCTAACGACAACAGTCACATTTCAAATGTTTAGCCACAGTGGCTCTAAGCTACTGTATTTACTGGGCAGTACAGATATAGAACATTCCATCATCACCGAAAGTTCTCTTGGACTGTATGTGTTACACTGGGGTAACAACAGGAAACTAGATGCAGTGTGTATCCTCAAGATGAGAAAGAACACAGTATGATAGGTGCTGTGACTGAGGGATCCCGGGATCAGTGGGCGGAGAGAAGGGGATTCTCATGGCTGAGGAACCCCAGATGCAAAAGCCTTGAGGCTATTGAGACCTTGAGAAATTTAGAGAATGAGAATCCCAATTCTGTCACCTCCTTCCCAGCTGAGGTGGTGGGAGTGATTTGATTTGATGTCTCTGTGCCTTATTCTTTATCTGTAAAATGGGGGCAATAGTAGCAGTTAATAGGAGTCCCTGGGTGCCACAAGTGGTTAAGCCCTCAGCTGCTAACCAAGAGGTTGGCACTTTGAACCCACCGAGAGGCACCTTGCAAGAAAGGCCTGGTGATCTGCTTCCAAAAGATTACAGCCATGAAAATCCTATGGAGTACAGTTCTGCTCTGACACACATGGGGCCCGTGAGTTAGAATCAACAGTAACTGGTTAGTTAGTTTTGTAGTAGCTCCTTCCTTGGAAGTGTAGGCGGTGCATATGAACTCAGTGCTTAGCCAGTGGTAGCCAGTGTTGTCATTTACTGTCATTATTGACTCCCTACCCCAGGAATAGGAGTCCTTGGGTGGTATAAAAGGTTCAGTGCTTGACTACTAGCAGAAAGGCTGGCAGTTCAAACCCAGCCACAGGCACCTCGGAAGACATGCCTGACAATCTTCTTCTGAAAGGTCACAACCTTGAAAACCCTATGAAGCAGTCTACTCTGCACACATAGGGTCACCATTAGTCAGAATCGACTTGACGGCAACTAACAGCAACTCCAGAAACGAGAGAAGAGCTGGTTTGGAGGTGTCATTTTTTGGCAGTGGGACCCTGCCCATCTGCTTCACCTGGAGTTCTGGGTGTCAAGGTTAGAGAACCATCTAGATTTTCCAGCCATAGATTAGAATCTACTTGGTTTTGTCTTCAGGGCCTTGCACTGTCCCTTCTCTCTGGAATGCTCACCCCCTCCCCCAGATCTTTACAAGCCCTGCTGTCTTCTCATCATTTAGGTATCAGCTCAAAGATTACCTCTGAAGCTGTCTAAACCAAAACCAAACCTATTGCTGTCCAGTCAATTCTGATTCATAGAGACCCTCTAGACAGAGTAGAACTGCCCCATAGGGTTTCCAAGGAGTGGCTGGTGGATTCGAACTGCTGACCTTTTTTAGTTAGCACCCAAGCTCTTAACCACTGCGCATCCAGGGCTCCTGTCTACTCGAACTAAAATACTGCACGCAGCCCTACTCCATCATAACACTACCTCATTGTTGTATTTCATTTGCTTTCTAGAACTTATGATTTGAAATCCTATTCATCTATTGTTTGTCTTACTGCATTATATCGTAAGTTCTACAAGGGCTGAGACTTTTGTCTGGCAAATAGTCATCAAAAACATTTGTTGGGTGAACAGGTTAATTCTGGTTCTACCGGGAAAGCACTTAGCACAATGCTTTATACTTGTTAAAGTGATCAGTAAATAGTACAAAACAAGGGTCCTCTACCCTGACTGGATATTATGCTGGGGCCCCACTCCAGACCAATTAGTAGAATTACTGGAGGTGGGACCTGGGGGTATTTTTTTTTTAAAGCTTCTCCAAGGGATTCCGATATAGGTCTGGATTGAGAGGCCCTTGTTTGGAATTAACAATGAGGTTAATGATAGCTGACTTTTATTAAGTACTTAATGTGATATAGGTACTGTGCTAAGCATTATCGCATTAACTCTCATGACTACTCAGTGAGAATAGGTACTGTTATCCCCATTATTTGTTGAGGAAACTGAGGTTCACATAGCTAGCAGATAGCAGGTGGTAGAGTTGTAATTTGAGCCCAGGCAGTTTGTGTCCAGAGCCTCTATCTTTTAACTGCACTCTACTATGATAATAGTATTAATAATAACTGTTATTGTTATTAGGGCTGAAAATATTGGGGGATCCGGACCCTTCACTTACAGACCCACACATAGCAGCTCCTCCCTTCGCAGCCCCAGGGAAGATTTTGCAGTGAGAAGGGATCCCAAGGCTGCTCGCAGCACCTCTGGTGGGCCCTTCCTGCCTGCCTTCCAGTCCTGCCCCACCCTGTTGTTTCTATCTGTCCTCAGCTCCCCTGAGGGGGAGGCCCAGTGTGTGGAGTCAGCAATCCTTATCTCGCAGACTGTGCTGTTGGGCTTTTTCCCTTAGACGAGGGAGGAGGGGAGCTGAAAGGGGAGTGCTTGGGGATTGTGGCGATTACTACGCCAGACTTGGAACGGCTTGGCCTGGTAGGTCCCAAAAGTGTGGGCTGAAAGGGGCCTGAGTAGTCCAGCCCAGCCACCTTCTCTGTCTAGGATTGAGACTCAGAGAATCTTAGATTACTTTTCCAAGTCTGGATTTTAGTTGGGAAGGGGGACTTTCCCTGTCCAGTGAGGGGCATGACTCTGGTTTTGGTTAACTGTTTCCAAGGCCAGTGCTGAGATGACCCTTCTTCTCCCCTCCCTGTCCCAATTAACAAAACAAATGAATTAAAAAAAAAAAAAAAAAAAAACTCCTCCTAAATCCCATTCTTTTTTGTGTTTAAATCCCATTCTAGGACTGTTGTTGTTAGGTGCCATCGAGTCGGTTCTGACTCAGGAAACACTGCCTGGTCCTGAGCCATCCTTACAATCGTTGTTATGATTGAGCTCATTGTTGCAGCCATTGTGTCAACCCACCTCATCGAGGGTCTTCCTATTTTCCGCTGACCCTGTACTCTGCCTAGCATTCCAGGACTAGGAAAGAAGATTCCCTAAGTACATGACCCTGATGGTTTCTGAAGAGGCTCAAATACATGCAGATAGGAGCAGCTCCTCCCACATGTCATAATAGCTGCTTCCATCAGCCTTGCACACACACCCTGCTCCCATTCCCTCCACACTCTCTGCTTTCTCCATTCGCAGGCTGGTGTGAATGACCTGACTCCACCCCGCTCTCAGCAAAATGTGGTCTGGTAGTAAGGAGACTTGAAACAGATAATTGCAGGATAGTGTTTTTAGGAATGAAAACTGAAAATTGTGGGGTCACAAACGAGGGGCCTTCTGAGGGCCAGGGAGAAGGTTCCCAGACCCTGATATACTGTAACAATTAGCTCTGCAAAAGGAATGACCAGTGGGAGGGGAGTGGGCCTGGGCCACTGGTTTATCTGAGGGGTTATGGGAAGTTGAGACAGGGTTTGAAGCCAGTTGATAAGATCTGTACTTCAGAAAGTTGACTCTGACTGCTGGATAGAGGATGGATAGGAGAGGGCAGGCTGTGGAGGCAGGAAGGCCTTTTGTGGAGCTGGGGGTGGTGGTTCAGACACGGCATGGTGGTAGTCTGTGAGGTGGCAGTGGTGATTTTTCCTGGCTAGGAGTGGTCAAACCATGCCTTATGTGGGTTCTTCAGGGCTGCCAAAAAGGTGGCCCCTGGAGATGTGCGACATGGCGACTTCCCAGATCCCTCTCACCCAGCAATGCTGGGGCTCCTGGGTTGCTGCTCAGTTCCTGATGAAATCAGCCCTCTTGCTATGCTTGAGAATGGACGCGATGGCAATGGGACTGCTCTACCCGCCAGTGTGTTTATCTCCCAACTGAGTCCTTCATGCTGGGTGTACCAGAAAGGTGGTTTAAAGCTCACTGTGGTCTCTTGTGTGAGAAGGAAGCTGGAGAGATAACTGTCCACTTAGCCTTCCCCTCTACACCAACTAACCATGATGTATCTTCTGCCAGGAACAGAGGGAGAGACCGTCTTGGAGAGGCCATCGAGGGCCCAGCGCCTTCATCCCAATGGAGGAGGTAAGCTTGGAAGGGGTTAGGAATCTTTTGTCCTTGGAAAGAAAGGATGGAATATTGAGTAGGCAGGAGTCTTCACATCCCTTGAAATAGCAGCTTTGAAACTACCCCTTCAGATTCCTGACTTGTTTAATCCACAAAACAGCTCTGTAAAATAGGTACTATCAAACCCATTTTACTGGGAAGAAACAGGCTTGAAGAGGTAACGTAGTAATAATACAGCTAGGTAAGAGCCAATTTTTAGATTCCCAGATTAGTGCTCCTTTTTCCTTAAGAAGATAGAACTATCTGTGTTTTATCTTCTTATTCTTTTTCACAGTGCATATATTAAAACTTTTTTTTTCTGTGTTAAAAGTAATATATGTTCATTGTAAAAAAAAAAAATAATAATAATCCAGTATTTCAGAAAAAGCTTTGGTCTCCTGTAATCCCAGCCCCCACAGAGATAATCACAACCATTTGCTGCTGTTTTTGGACTTTTTTTTTCATGCAGACACTTATTTTCAGTACAAAACGAAGGCCATAGTTTACAACTTGGGTTTTTTTGTTTGTTTTCACTTAACAATGCAACTGAGATATCTTTCATCTACTGAGTCAGTTCCTTCTTTCATTTATTCAGTAGATACCAATGGAATGACTAATCTGTGCTAGGCACTGTTCTAGGTGCTGAGAATACAGCAGTGAACAAAACAGCCAAAAATCTTTGGCATCACGGAGCTTACATTCTAACGTGTACATGTGTGTATGTGTGCATCCTTGTATGTGTACGGGGGTGGGGGGAGTGTATTAGTACCTTCAAAATACGTGTATGAAAAAAATAAGTTTCCTCATTTTCCTTTGGCTTTTTATCAGCGAAGATGAATGTTTTGTTTCCTTGTCCTTTTGTTCTCCTAAATGTATAGGCCAAGTGGTGAATGAGCTGGTTAAAGATGTTTAAATGCCCAAATCTCCGTCCCCCTTGTAAATATAAGATGAAGAAGAACCACCCACAGATCTCTTACGTCTGTAGCCAGAATTTTTTAAGCTCAAAGTATTGTTCATATATGTGTGTGTATATATATATATATATTTACCGTTTATAAATAACCAGTCCCCTTTTATAATAAAGAAAAGAAATAGGTTTGGGGGTTAATCTGACATTTGCCAGATCTGTGAGCAAGGACTAAACCTCTCTGGGCCTTGATGTCCTCATCTGTCAACTGGGGAAAATAATAGCATTCACTTTACTGGATTATTGGGATGATTCATTGAGGTAATGCAGGAAAGCTCCAGGCTGCTCAGCGTGAACTCCTTTGCACAGCCCCACCTCCCGCGTGGTTGTATGAATTTGCATTGTTAGAACAAAAGTTTCATGAGGGGAGAAAAAACTGCACTTTAATCTTTGTGCCTATTTCCCTATCTAAAAATGATAAGATGCCTAATACATATTTGTTTAATCACTTAATGAAATAATATCTTTTCCTCCCCTAAAAAACCAAACGCTTTGCCGTCGAGTTCATTCCGACTCATAGCGACCCCGTAGGACAGAGTAGAACTGCCTCATAGGGTTTCCAAGGAGCAGCTGGTGGATTCGAACTGCTGACCTTTTGGTTAGTAGACAAGCTCTTAACCTCTACACCACCATGGCTTCTTCTTCCCCTAGTCTCCCCTTTTTTGGGACGTGATGGTTGTTTTCGTTTTCTTGCTGTTATAAACCCACCACAATGAATATCTTCGTCTCTGGTGGGGAGGGCAGGAGGTTAACCTGTGTTCTCCTTATCTTTTCCTGGTAGATTCTTCAGGAGGGGTCTGAGAGCCTGGAGCAGCACCTGGGGCTGGAGGTGCTGATGTCTTCAGGGCGGGTGGACAACCTGGCAGTGGTGATGGGTCTGCACCCTGATTACCTTAGCAGCTTCTGGCGCCTGCACTACCTGCTGCTGCACACGGATGGGCCCCTGGCCAGCTCCTGGCGCCACTACATTGCCATCATGGTGAGCCTGTCAGGCCTGACTCTTGTTGGGGTGGGCCACACGGAGGCTTCTGCCCTGGGATCTCTCTGCTGGGGGCTTCCCAAGCTGTTTCCATAGACGCGAGAGAGAGAGAGAGAGAGAGAGAGAGAGAGAGAGGAAGCGTAGAGCAGAGGAAAGCCTGGTTCTGTGTGACCATCCATAGAATTTTAGATTTTGGAGTTATCTTTAGTGTCTTGCAACAGTTTGTCCTGTGATGTCTCCTCCATGGGGCATCCACCCTGACCAGGGCACAGAAGGAGGGAGGGTAACCCAGGCTCTGGCCTTCACCCCACAGGCTGCTGCCCGCCACCAGTGCTCCTACCTGGTGGGCTCCCACATGGCTGAGTTTCTGCAGACTGGTGGTGACCCCGAGTGGCTGCTGGGTCTCCACCGTGCACCCAAAAAGCTACGCAAACTCAGCGAGATCAACAAGTTGCTGGCGCATCGGCCATGGCTCATCACCAAGGATCATATCCAGGTGCAGTGGGCAGAGAGGCGGGTCCTCAAGGGACCCCAGGGGCCAGGCTGGGGGCAGCCGAGGGACAGGCACTGAGTGGGTCTGGCCTTCCTTCTCCTCCAGGCCCTGCTGAAGACGGGTGAGCACAGCTGGTCCCTGGCGGAGCTCATTCAAGCCCTGGTCCTGCTCACTCACTGCCACTCCCTGGCCTCCTTTGTATTTGGCTGTGGCATCCTTCCCGATGGGGACCCAGAGGGCAGCCCTGCCCCCCAGGCACCTTCGCCCCCCAGTGAGCAGAGCAGCCCCCCGAGCAGGGACCCACTCAACAACTCTGGGGTAAGTCACCATCAGCTGGGACTTGGGGAGGAAGCCAACATGGCCTCTGGTCCTTTGGTGAAGCTCCTGCTTCCTTGTCTCTTCACACTGAGAGGCCTTAGGAAAGTTATTTGACTTTGAAGCTCAATTTCCTCATCTCTGAAATGGGAATAAAGAGGATTGTAAGGATTAATCACAGTGGGTTGTGAGGATTAAGTGAAATAGCTATATGACTGGCCTCTCAGCATGTAGCCCTGTAGACTCAAAGTCTACTGGTTTTTAGCATTTCAAAAAGATAAAGTGAGGTGACCTCTTACTCCATGAGGTAGTCTTGTTAGTTTTAATATAAAAATACAGTTACTTCAAAAATGTCTTCCCTGTGAGGGAAGCTGATGCTCAGAGAAGACGTGTTTATCCTGTAACTTCTTAAACTTCACTTTTGGAAGCCCGGTCGTGTGAGCCGCACAGCATGTGCCTGGCACAGAGGGTGCGCTGGGCCTTTACAGCCCTCCGGGAAGCCTGCACGTAGGAAGGGTGTGTGGAGTGTTCTGGGGCTGAGGGAGGAAGGAGGAATAGATGGTCACCATTGGGCCCCCTCCACCAGGGCTTTGAGGCCGCACGTGACGTGGAGGCTCTGATGGAACGCATGAGGCAGCTTCAGGAGAGCCTGCTGCGGGACGAGGGGGCGTCCCAGGAGGAGATGGAGAGCCGCTTTGAGCTGGAGAAGTCAGAGAGTCTGCTGGTGACCCCCTCAGGTACAGGATCACAGGCATCCAGGTTCTCGGGGTTCCCCCCTGCTTAAACCACCTCGGGTGAGGACCAGTCACCTCTGTACCCTATACCTCCTCTGCTCTGGAGGCAGCCAGGCCTTGACCATCCTTTCGCTAGGTGTCTGAGCATGGGCTTTGGGATGAGACTGGGGTTTGAATTCTGACCTCTTCCCCTTACTGGCTACTGACAAGTCACAGTCTCAAGGCCTCAGTCTCCTCACATGTCAAGGATTGGTGTGTAGAATAAATGGGGCAGCAGGGTCAAAGCTCTTAGTATAGAGCCTGGCCAAGGATAAGCAGCTCCATAAAAAACTGCCACTATTATTATTGCTTGGAGCCCTGATGGTGCAGTGGTTAGAGTTTAGCTGCTAACCAAAAGGTTGGCAGTTTGAACCCACCAGCCGCTGCATGGAAACCCTATGGGGCAGTTCTGTTCTGTGCTATAGGGTAGCTATGAGTTGGAATCAGCTATTGTGATTACTGGGGGCCTTATCTCCCTTCCTCCCCCAGGCCTGACCCCAACTGTAGCCTGGCCCCACTCACTGTAGTAAGGGACTTTCTCTGGCCCTCTACTCTGTGCCTTCCCCTGCCCCTATTGATCATTATTTAGGAGTTGAGGCCTGCCTGTGTGTGTGCTCCATGCATCAGCCTCATGGTGGCTCTTTCTGACATGGTTTTCAGCTGACATCCTGGAGCTCTCACCACGCCCAGACATGCTGTGCTTTGTGGAAGACCCCACTTTTGGATATGAAGACTTCACCCGGCGAGGGGCTGAGGCACCCCCCACCTTCCGTGCCCAGGTAGGCCTCTCCCTATGAGTCTTGGCCATTACCCCAGATTAACGAATAGGTAGGGGATAGATGGTTTAAGTAATTATGGAGTTGGGCACCTCTCTTCCTACCTGGAATCCCTCAAAATTCCATGAGGGGAGTGGGGGACCCTCTGAATCCTGAAGGAACTCATCTATGCCCCAAACTCAGGGGGTCCTGATCTTAGGGAAGAGGTCATCACCAAGATGCATCCTCCTCAGCTTCTTAGGCCCAGAGCAAGAGGTATGTTATATTTGTGGGGTGGGAAGAGAACATTGTAGAGAGCAAAGGTATGCTCCAGAGGTCCAGAGGATGGGGCCTGGATGGCCAGCCTTGGGCTGCAAAGTCCCTGCTGACTGACCTCTTCCTGTGTTTCTCAGGATTACACCTGGGAAGACCATGGCTACTCGCTGATCCAGCGGCTCTACCCCGAGGGTGGACAGCTGCTGGATGAGAAGTTCCAGGCAGCCTACAGTCTCACCTACAACACCATGGCCATGCACAGCGGTGTGGACACCTCCATGCTCCGCAGGGCCATCTGGAACTACATCCACTGCGTCTTTGGCATCAGGTGGGCACCTGATGTGCCTGATGGGCACCTAGTGTGACCTCACTGAGGGTGTGTGTATGGTGTAAATCCTGCATTGGAACTCCCAGTTCTGTTTCATTTTCCTTCTTTTTTCCTCCTTTCTTTCTGCCTATACTGCTTTTCAAAACAAATGTATTTCTTTGCTGATTATAAAAGATAATAGAAGTGCTCATTATTTGAACCTTCTAAAATGAAACTCTTTAAGCTCTTCTCCTAGAGATAACTATGGCTGTATTTGAAGTTTTATTTCCATTCCAAGGAGCAGTCCTTCCCTCGTAATAAATAAGGACAACATAAATGCCTATAAATGGGGGCCTTTCAATATTGCCACACATGTTCATTCAGTGAAATATTACGCAGCTGTTAAAAATGACAGTAGAAGATTGCATATATTGATGCGGGAGAATGTTCAAAATGAATTGAGAGAAAAGAAAGCTGGTTGTCAAGCAGAATCTTCTTTTTGCTCATTTTTTACTTGAAATGTATACATGTGTGAAAAATACATGGAAGGTTGAACTCTAAAATGTCATTTAATAGTGATTGTCTCTGTATAGTACAGTGTGATGAATTACATTTTCATCTTGTTGTTTAAGTATTTCCTGATTTTTTAAGTAGAGTTTCTTTTTTTTTTAATTAATGAGATTATATTCCACATATTCTGCAACCTACCTTTTCACCTGTTGATCATTGTGAATCACCTTCCTTTCAATATTTCTAGGTCTTTTATACTTTTTAACAGCTCCTGGTATTCTGTTAGGGACGTATCACAGTTACTCAAACGTTCTCCTGTTGGGCACTTAGGGCATTTGCAGTTTTTCACTATTTCAGTCACCATGGGCACTGACTAGCCTTACAGGTGAGAAACTACTTGTCAAGGATGTCACAAATGGATTATTTTTTTACTTAAAAAAAATCTCATTTCCTACTCTGGATTATGGAAAATTCAAAGATTAAGGAGAAAAGCAATTTCCCAAAATTCTACCACTCTATTACAACCACACCCACATCCTGGGATGTTTTTCTCCATTACCTTTTTTCTTTTCTATGCAATTGCTTTCATATAGTTGAAATTATAGTGGTTATTTTATTTTAAATTATCATAGTATGTTTGATGTAAAGATAAACAGCCTGATTTTAGAAAATTCAGGAACCATAAAAACAACACCCATCCATGATCTCAGCAGCTCTTATTGTTGTCAGGTATTTCCTTTCTGTGCTTTTTTGTGTGCAAATAGCCAAAGCGTATATAAGTTCACAAAAACAAGATCTGTTACCATTTTTTTCCTGCTCATTTTACTTATTTTGCTCATTTAATAAAGCGTAAGCATGTTCCAGTGAACACATATTTTTTTTTTCTTTTCTCATTTAACAGTTTATTCCAAGCGTCTAAAAATTACTCCCGATTTTAAAAAATGTACAGGTTCCTTGTAGAAAACATGTGTTTCTGTGTATTCCTGGCTATAAAATCCTATTTCACAGAGTGAGCTGACCTGTACTTCACTGGCTATCCTCTTATTGGTTGTTGGCAAGTTTAGAACCTAGGAAGGGCCAAGAATAGGCGTCTTAATAGGTTGCACAGGCTAGTCTGCTCAGCTCTCAGGTCCAGGCTTCACTCTTCACATGGTCCTTTGTCTTCTGAATCTGTCTCCCAATTTTCAGCCAGCCTTTCCCATCCACGCTGATCTGTGATGCCTTTGGCTGCCCTGGCTCACTGGTCTAGGGAGTGGACAACGTGCCTTCTAGACTTGTCACCAACTTTGACTTTGAACAAATGAATTGTCTTCTGCAGGCCTAAGTTTGCCCATCTGTAAAATGAATACCAGCTCCTTTTGACCCCTTCCCTCTTCCATCTCCAGAGTGGATATTTGCACTGACCTCCTGCCCCACTTTCCGTGGCTGTTACTGTAAAGTAGTAAATACGGCCTTGGCACTGGGCAGAGCTGGATTTGAATTCTGGTTCTAGCTGCATGACCTAGGACAAGTGACTTCACTTCTCTGAATCTCAGTTCCCTCATCTAGTAAGTGGGGATGATGAAACTCATTGTATACAGTAGTTTTGAAGATTCCACGAAGTACTTGGCACATAGTTGGTGCTCAATGTAGCATGCTCATTCTCCGTGCATCCCTATGAGTCTGGTGGCCACTGCTACATGGCATCAGCTTTTTCTCAGGGGAACTGGCTTCTCGTTGCTTCCTGACTTCTGCCTGTTCTCTCTGTCCCTTCCTCTGTAGGGCAAGGGTTGGGGAGGGGAGCTACCTCTAGGAGTAGAGGGTAAGTGACATTGTTGGGGCCTCTCCATCCAGATATGACGACTATGACTATGGGGAGGTGAACCAGCTCCTGGAGCGGAACCTCAAGGTCTATATCAAGACAGTAGCCTGCTACCCAGAGAAGACCACTCGGAGGATGTACAAGCTTTTCTGGAGGCATTTCCGCCACTCAGAGAAGGTACAGCCCATCAGGGAGGGGTGGGCCCCCCTTCCAGGGAGGTGCTGAGGCTAGAGGAACAGAATGGAGTACACAAGTCCAGCCAGTGGAGGGGACAAGGGATCAGGACCCAATAAGGAAACCCCAGACTGAGGCTGTTCTGCCAGGTGGAACACCTGGGCCTATTGTCCTGGGTTTAAGTCCTACTCCACTATATGATTTCAGACCTCATTTACTCATCTGAAAAATAGAAATATGTGTGCCTACTTCACAGCATCCTCAGTGGCAGCCAGGTGGACCTGAGTTAAATGGTAGCACTATCACTCAGTTGCTGTGTGACCCTGGGCAAGACATTTTGCCTCTCTGAGCTTTTTATCTTTACAGTGGGAATAGAAACTGCTTGCATTTCAAGGCTACTGGGAAGAGGAAATGTATTTGAACCCCTGATCCCTAGTAGGTGATCAGTTAGTAGTGGTTCTTGTTATTAGCTTGGGAAGATAAAGATACTAGTCATGACAGGGATGAATGTGCTTCAAATTCTTCAGCAGTCATCACACCAAATTGCTGAGAGCCTTAGGAAAGGGCAGGGCATCTCTGTAGGGATGGTGACAAGGCGAGGGGTCAGGGATAGTGACAGTCTGGGAGGAATGGGGAGGGCAGGGGTTAACGCAGTTGCTAACAATCCATTATCTGTACCCCAGGTCCACGTGAACTTGCTGCTCCTGGAGGCCCGAATGCAAGCTGCCCTGCTCTACGCCCTTCGCGCCATCACCCGCTACATGACCTGACTCCTGCACAGGATCTGGGCCAGGAGCAGCTGACCCTGCAAGGACTTCTCTGTCTGGAGACAGACCCAGACCCTTTTCCTGTCCCACGCCCACCCACCCCACTCTGGGGGTGGGCTTGTGTGTGACCTGCAGCCCCAAGCTACACCCTCCTTTTTCTCACTGGAATGGACAGGATCATTGCACTGACTCTGGGATCCCAGCACTGCCCCTGGGAGCTGGACGAGGACTAGGAGACCCCGGGGGCTATGCCCTTTTTCCTGCCCCTGCCCCCAGAGGCAGAGGGCACAGGAAGGAAAATGGGCCCAGCATGGTCATGTCTACCAGCAGGCTGGGCCTCAGGCACCACGAGTGCTGTGACCTCCCTGGACTGGGAAGTCCCTGGCTGGCCCTGAGAGAGGGGCATACATCTCCAGGGATTGACACTCCAGGCAGCTCTGCCCTCCCTACCCCGCATCCCCAGATTTCATTACCTCCTACCTGCAATTCACCCATCAATGTGAAAGTCAGGGTCCCAGCTGGTCTGTGTGCCTACTCCCCATCATCGTGCTCTGTTGGGCAGTCAGAAGGCCCCTTGTTCCCCAGTTGCCCCAATCCTAGTGTAGTTCTTTTGACCTTCTCCCTCTCCACCCTTTTTTTCCCCTGTCTGATGGTGTGGGACCCCAGGAGAGAGACCAAGCACATCAAAAAAATACATGTTTAGAGACTTTGGGCCTCTGTTGGTCACATTGCCTTCTGAAGAAGAGGGAGTATTAGGTTATAAATTCTCTGCTTTTTGGTTCTTTTTGGTTGTGGGTCAAACCTCCTCGGGGCTCCTTCCCTGGAGCCACAGTCAGGGGAGGGGGAAAAATCTGGTTCTCCCCAGAGTTGCGCCTGCCCTGCAGAGACTGGCACCCCACTCTCCTATCTCCAGTGGGTCTACCACAGATGTTTGCCAAAAAGTCGAACGTTTATTGGTGGCTCAGATGGCACTGTGGCCCAGTGGGAGAGGCAGGAGTCACCAGTGTTCTTGTTTGGGCCTTGCCACCGGCCAGGGTGACTGTGGCTATGTTGTCAAAGGCCTCTGTTTCCGCAGTCGTAGACTAAGAGGTGGTCTCGATTTCTGAGTCATCTGACTCTTCACCCTGGAATTCCCAGGCCAATTTACCAGCACCAAACTGATTTCCATGCAGAATCTTGAAGGCCTCTGGGGACCCCTTTCCTGCTGCCAGTCTGTCCTTGCTGCCTTCTGAAGATCCCTGTCCCCATCCGTTTCTGTCCCCTCTCCTCAGTTTTAGGCAAGTTGCTTGGAGGCAGAAGCAGCCAAGGACTGATCCCAGGCACTTTCTATAGCAAATAAGCTGTGAATTCTGACTTATCTTGCCCTACTTCCAGCAGTATATGCCTCCCCTCTGACTAGTTTGGAGGTGACTGAAGAAAGACAAGGGCCAAGATGCTGCTGCTTCTGACCCTCCTCTCTGGAGCGGAGTGGGAGAGGAGCTGGGTCAGTGTGCCACACTTCATACCCGTGCAGGCACGGAAAGCTACTGGCACCCCCTTCAGGCCTCAGACCCCTCTCTGCAAAGAGACTGGGCAGGAGGGAAAGGGCCCCAGCATTAGGATTTGGGTTCTGGAGGAGACATGATAACTCTGTGACTGTCCCCTGGATGGGTGGGAAGGGTATCCAGTGTTCAAGTGCAGAAATCTTTGGCTTTGCTACCAGTTCCGTATGACGACAAATAAAGGTTCACCGAGGTTTGGTTTTGTACTTCTTGTTAATGGTCTCTTTCTACTTCCTGGGGGCCGTGGTTCACTTCCTAGCACAAACAGGGAGCTGCAATCGCATCATGAACTTGACCTGCTACCCTTGCTCTGCCAGGCCCTTGTACCCAGTGACTACAGGTTTGGGAATGGTTGGCATTGAAAGTACTTCTGTCCCTTGGGTATCCATCTGTAGCTGGCTCGGTGTTATGGAATAATAATGACCGTGTTATTTTTCTGACAAAACCTGGCCCTGTGCTGGCTACTTGGAGGTCATTTCTCTCAACCTGCAGCACTCCTGCAAAAGAACTGAGACTCAAAGGTGAAATGACATTGCCAGGGCCACAGCTAGTCAGTGGTGGAGCCAGGATCCCAACCTGGGTCTGCTTGACCCTGAGGCCTTGGCATTTTACCTTGGTGCTTTTACCACTACTGGGCTCACCTGGAGCGAGGAAGGCTGTTTGAGAATCTCTGGGGAGACCTCTAGTGTCCTCTGCCCCACCACACTGTGCCTACCTGCTTCTGATCCTTCCCTCTCCAGCACCAAGGAGACAGAACCAGGCATCGGGTTAGATGTGACCCCCAAGTTGTACCAGTGCCACTTAGTAGCTGTGTGACTTTGGTCAAGTTTCTTAACTTCTCTGAACACCAGGAACTAGTGAGCTTACCAGGAAAACCACATCATGACTTAAGAGCTAAGCCTTCTTCCACTTCCTCTAAATACCCTGCTATTATACAATGACAGCTGGATTTCCTACAGGAAGCTCTCCCTGATTGACTCCTCATCCCTTTTCCCTTTGAGGTACTTCATTTTTGCCGTATTCCTTTACACTTACTCTTCCTTCTAGAATCATTTGAGAGGGTGTGAAAGTGAATCAGGCTTGGAGTTCAAAAATCAGATTCTAGTCCTGATTTTGCCACTTATTAGTCAAGGGGCCCCAGAGGATTGATTAATCTCATTGTGCCAAACATTTCCTCAGCCATAAAGATGGTGGTAAAATGTTTACCTTGCCTATTGTACCTAAAGATAATGGATGTGTAAGCTATAAGGTGCTGAAGGGGTGCAAGGAATGTGGAAGCTTGATACTTCTGCTTCTCCCAGAGCCGTGTCTTCATTTCTTTCCCAGACAGCATTTACTGAATGTGATTGTGCCAGACGTTTTCAAAATTAATCTCTTACTCTTTACAACAACGCTGGGAGAAAGGGGTGGTGTTCCCATTTTGCAGATATGGAAATGGACCCTCAAGTGAAAGTCTAGGGAATGCCAACGTAACAGACAGAGGTTCAAATTCTAGCATGAACATTTAATGTCTGTTTATGCAAATTACTTTAATCCTCCCTTACATTCTCTATCTTTGGGAAGGAATGAATACCTAGGTCTTGGAGGTTGTGAGGATTAAATAATGCATGAAAACCACCTAGCACTGTTCAGGTAACCTGGCACCTAGCATTAGTGAGCCGTTCAGTATGCCCAGGGTCGAGCTGCTGAACTAGGATTTGAATCCTTGTCAGTCTGATTCCAGAGCTCTTTGTTTTGCATTGTTTTTGTCCCCAAATTCCCTAGGCCTTTGATCTGCATATTTTTTTATCTTGTTCATTTCCATGGGCATGTGGAATTGAAAATGCTAGGCTCCAGATTCTGTCTAATCTGTCTTATCCTTCTGCAGCCTGCAACCCAGGACCTGGGCACACCTAAAATGCAAAGTTTGGAGTTTAGGGGAAGTTGCTGATGGCTAGATTCTTTGTCTCGTTTTTGAAGCCGAGCTTGGTTTGAGAGTGGATAGAAAAAGGAGCTGGATGGGCCTCCAGCAAGTTTGAAAGGTTCACCTGAGTCCTGGACAGGTGGAATGGAGCAGTGCTTCACAAACTTTTATGTGCCTTAGAAGGTGGTTGAAGGTGGAGATTGGAAATTTGCATTTTTAACAGGCTCCCTGGTGTTCTGATGCCATGGTTATTTCTTTCACTCAGCAGATGTTGAGCACCTAATATGTACCATGCCCTGATATAGCACTGAACAGGACAGGCATGTTCCTGCCCTCTTAGGATTCACCATTTAGTGGAAAACATAGACATGGGATCGTTACACAACTAATTATTTAAATTACAATTGTGATCAGCACCTCAAAGGAGAAATACGAAGTGCTGTAAGAGCATTTATTAGTTTCTCAAACCTAGCAGCAGAGACCTTTCCTCCAAGGAAGTATGTTGGACTTCTACAGAAGCTGAAACACATCCAAGAAGAAAATTTCCTACCCACTGAAGCACCTTCTGGGAACCTGAGAGCTCCGTGGAACAGAATTAGAAAACTACTAATCTCCAGTTCTCTGTAGTGGATGCTGTGGTGGGCTACATAGATGGAGGCACTCATTCCTTCCCCCGACCCCGAGCTCCACTGTTGGCTGCTGAAAGATTTCAGCTGAGCCCCTCTCTGGTTGAAAGGAGCTACCTAGCTCAAGGTTTTGCCCCCTACAGGCAGTCTACCTCCAATAGTTGGTTGATTGGAGATGGGTATACAGAGACCTGGCTCCTTTGCCTCCATTTGAAACAACTCCAAAGGATTATCCCAGTTCCAGAGCTCCATGTAGGATTAAGTGAGGCCTCTGTTACAGCTTCATTACAGCCCAACTTCTCCTTTTGTCCAGTCTTGCTTCTCATTCTTCTATGACCTTGATCCCCAATAAACCTCCTGTATGTAAATTTCTATCTCAGAGTCTGATTACCAGTATACTTGACCTAAGATACCCTCTTATGACAGATGGTGAAACTGAAGACCAGAGAGGGGAAATGACTTGCTCGAGGTTTCACAAGCCTGTACCTTCGTAGTTTGTCACCCCCTGTCCCAGAGTCCTATAACTTCTCTCTCCACTTTCTCTTCCTGAGGTTGGAGGTAACAGCTGCAATGCTGAGAGAGGCAGAATACAGTCTCACTCCCATCTCCACCCATATGGCTGGAGGCCTCGGGCAAGTCACTTCCCTCTCTGGGGAGAAGGTCAAGTACACAGTCTGTGTGCCCCATTTTCTTTCAGATCCGCCTGGGCGTGGTGCCCCCGGTCCTGCAAGAAACTGTCTCAACTGGTTATGGCATCGGAAGCCCTTTGCCTCATGTCTGAATCAGCTCTGACCCTGCGATGGGTTCCCATCGATTCTGTCTCATTTCTGAGTATCCAAACTCACATTTCCAGAAGGAATGCCTTTTCCTTGTTCCCATGTCCCGGGCCCTTCCTAATGCTGACTGTTTGGCAGTAAATGAGACAGACACAGCCCTGGCCCTCAAGGGCCTTATAGTCCAGTGGGAAAGACAAACATCGCACAAATAATTGTGATAAATCCTGGAGAGAAAAGCACATGTTGCTACTGAGGGATACAGCACTCTGGACCTGAAGGGTAAGAAGGGATTGGCCAAGGATAGGAGGTGAAAGGAGAGTGTGGAGCAAAGGTTTCTGGCCGAGGAAGCAGCATGGGAGAAGATTTGAAGCAGGAATGAGAAGGCTGCGTGGTAAGGAGAGTGGGAGAAGGGTGAGACTGGAGAAGGGAGCCCAGGGCGGATCCAGCAGGGCCTTGCAGGGCACATTAAGAATTTTGGACTTTGTTCTATGGACAAAATAAAGTTTTCAAAGCAAATTTTGTTGTTTATTACAAAATAGATAATATTTATTAGAAGAGGGAGTGGAGAAGGCAGTAAGACTTATTTAGGATTCCCAATGTGGTGCAGTGACATTTTAGCTCTTCAACACTTCAAAGAGGTCCTTTGCAGAGGATTTACCCAATGCAATGCATCTTTCGATTTCTTGACTGCTGCTTCCATGGCTCTTGAGTATGGATCCAAGTAAAATGAAATCCTTGACAACTTCAATCTTTTCTCCGTTTATCATGATGTTGCTCACTGGTCCAGTTGTGAGGATTTTTGTTTTCTTTATGTTGAGGTGTAATCCATACTGAAGGCTGCGGTCTTTGATCTTCATTAGCAAGTGCTTCAAGTCCTCTTCACTTTCAGCAAGCAAGGTTGTGTCATTTGCATAATGCGGGTTGTTAATGAATCTTTCTCCAATCCTGATGCTACTTTCTTCTTCATATAGTCCAGCTTCTCGGATTATTTGCTCAATATACAGATTGAATAGGTATGGTGAAAGGATACAACCCTGACGCACACCTTTCCTGACTTTAAACCACATGGTATTCCCTTGTTCTGTCCGAACAGCCGCCTCTTGATCTATGTAAATGTTCCTCATGAGCACAATTAAGTGTTCTGGAATTCCCATTCTTCGCAGTATTATCCATAGTTTGTTATGATCCACACAGTCGAATGCCTTTGCATAGGCAATAAAACACAGGTAAACATCCTTCTGGTATTCTCTGCTTTCAGCCAGGATCCATCTCACATCAGCAATAATATCCCTGGTTCCACATCCTCTTCTGAAACTGGCCTGAATTTCTGGCAGTTCTCTGTTAATACACTGCTGCAGCCATTTTTGAATGATCTTCAGCAGAATTTTGCTTGCGTGTGATATTAATGACATTGTTCTATAATTTCCACATTGGGTTGGATCACCTTTCTTGGGAATAGGCATAAATATGGATCTCTTCCAGTCAGTTGGCCAGGAAGCCGTCTTCCATATTTCTTGGCATAGATGAGTGAGCACATCCAGCACTGCATCTGTTTGTTGAAACATCTCAACTGATATTCCATCAATTCCTGGAGCCTTGTTTTTCACCAGTGCCTTCAGAGCAGCTTGGACTTCTTCCCTCAGTACCATCAGTTCCTGATCATACGCCACCTCTTGAAATGGTTGAACATCGACTAATTCTTTTTGGTATAATGACTCTGTGTATTTCTTCCATCTTCTTTGATGCTTCCTGCGTCGTTTAATATTTTTCCCATGGAATCCTTTACTATTGCAACTTGAGGCTTGAATTTTTTCCTCAGTTCTTTCAGCTTGAGAAACACTGAGCGTGTTCTTCCCTTTTGGTTTTCCATCTCCAGCTCTTTGCACATGTCATTATAATACTTTGTCTTCTCCAGCCACCCTTTGAAATCTTCTGTTCAGTTCTTTTACGTCATCATTTCTTCCTTTTGCTTTAGCTGCTCGATGTTCAAGAGCAAGTTTCAGAGTCTCCTCTGATATCCATCTTGGGCTTTACCTTCTTTCCTGTCTTTTCAATGACCTCTTGCTTTCTTCATGTATGATGTTCTTGATGTCATTCCACAACTCGTCTGGTCTTCGGTCACTAGTGTTCAATGCATCAAATCTATTCTTCAGATGTTCTCTAAATTCGGGTGGGATATACTCAAGGTCATATTTTGGCTCTCGTGGACTTCCTCTGATTTTCTTCAGTTTCAGCTTGAACTTGTATATGAGCAATTGATGGTTTGTTCCACAGTTTGTTCTGACTGATGATATTGAGCTTTTCCACTGTCTTTTTCCACAGATGTAGTCAATTTGATTTCTGTGTGTTCCATCTGGTGAGGTCCATGTGTATAGTGGCCGTTTATGCTGCTGAAAGAAGGTATTTGCAATGAAGAAGTCATTGGTCTTGGAAAATTCTATCATTCGATCTCTGGCATTGTTTCTATCACCAAGGCCATATTTTCCAACTAGTGATCCTTCTTCTTTGTTTCCAACTTTCCCATTCCAATCCCCAGTAATTATCAACGCATCTTGATTGCATGTTTGATCAATTTCAGACTGCAGAAGCTGATAAAAATATTGTATTTCTTCATCTTTGGCCCTAGTGGTTGGTGCATAAATTCGAATAATAGTCGTATTAACTGGTCTTCCTCGTAGGCGTATGAATATTATCCCATCACTGGCAGCATTGTACTTCAGGATAGATCTTGAAACGTCCTTTTTGACGATGAATGCAACACCATTCCTCTTCGAGTTGTCATTCCCAGCATAGTAGACTATATGATTGTCTGATTCAAAATGGCCATACCAGTCCATTTCAGTTCACTAATGCCTAGGATATCAATGTTTAAGCGTTCCATTTCATTTTTGATGATTTCCAATTTTCCTAGATTCATACTTCGTACATTCCATGTTCTGATTATTAATGGATGTTTGCAGCTCTTTCTTCTCATTTTGAGTTGGGCCACATCAGCAGCGAATGAAGGTCCTGAAAGCTTTACTCCATCCACGTCATTAAGGCCAACTCTACTTTGAGGAGGCAGCTCTTCCCCAGTTATCTTTTGAGTGCTTTCCAGCCTGGGGGGCTCATCTTCCAGCACTGTATCAGACAATGTTCCAGTGCTATTCATAAGGTTTTCACTGGCTAATGCTTTTCAGATGTAGACTGCTGGGTCCTTCTTCCTAGTCTGTCTTAGCCTGGAAGCTCAGCTGAAACCTGTCCTCCTTGGGTGACCCTGCTGGTATCTGAATACCAGTGGCGTAGCTTCCAGCATCATAGCAACATGCAAGCCCCCACAGTAAGACAAACTGACAGACACATGACCAAAGATGTCACCTTGAAGACTAAGGTGCACCTGACCCAAGCCATGGTATTTGCAATGGCATCATATGCATGTGAAAGCTGGACAATGAATAAGGAAGACCAAAGAAGAATTGACACCTTTGAATTGTGGTGTTGGCAAAGAATATTGAATATACCATGGACTGCCAAAAGAACGAACAAATCTGTCTTAGAAGAAGTACAACCAGAATGTTCCTTAGAAGCAAGGATGGCGAGACTGTGTCTTACATACTTTGGACATATTGTCAGGAGGGATCAGTCCCTGGAGAAGGACATCATGCTTGGCAGAGTACAGGGTCAGTGGAAAACAGAAAGATCCTCAGCAAGGTGGGTTAACACAGTAGCTGCAACAATGAGCTCAAGCGTAACAAGGATTGTAAAGATGGCTCAGGACTGGGCATGTTTCGTTCTCCGTGCGTAAGGTTGCTATGGGTTTGAACTGACTCGATGGCACCTAACAACAACAACAACATGCTGTGCAGTGGTTAAGCGCTCGGATACTAACCAGAAGGTCGGTAGTTCAAATCTACCAGTGGCTCCATGGGAAAAAGATGTGGCAATCTGCTCCTATAAAGATTACAGCCTTGGAAACACTATGAGGTACTTCTACTCTGTCCTATAGGATCACTATGAGTCAGAACTGACTTGATGGCAATGAATTTGGTTTTGGGTTTATGTAGGGGCACTGATGGTTCAGTGGTAGAATTCTTGCCTTCCAGGCCAGAGGCCCAGGTTTGATTCCTGGCCAATGCGCCTCATGTGCAACTACCATTCATCTGTTAGCTGAGGCTTGCTTGTTGCTAAATGCTGAACAGGTTTGAGCGGAGCTTCTAGGCTAAGATGAGCTAGGAAGAAAGGCCTGGTGACCTACTTCTGAAACTCAGCCAATGAAAACCCTCTGGATCACAATAGACCAATCCAAAACCTATCATGGGGTAGTAGTTCATTCCATTGTGCCTGGGGCCACTATGAGTTGAGGGGCAACTCGTCAGCAGCTTACAACAACTGTGCCAGGCACCCGCCTAAGTACTTCACAGGCACGATCTCATTTAATCTTTACAGCAGTTTTACAATGTAGAGGTAATTACTATGCCCATTTTGCAGATGAGTATAATTGAACTTAGGCTCAAGAGTCCCCTCATTCAAAGAAATTTCTTTTGTTTTCCCTCCTCACCCAGAGGATACATCTTCCTTCTTTGAACCCTACAAAATACTTCTGTTTTTCCAAGGCATTTTTTTCTGTCTAATATAATCATTTGTGTGGCCTGCTAACCACCCCATTAGATTACAAGCTTTATGAGGGCAGGACTTTTTGTCTGGCATATTCACTGCTTTATCTCCAGAGCCTAAAATAGGACCTGGCACATAGTAGGTGCTGAATAAATACGTGTGGAATACATGTTCGTATCTGCTAGGATGCCTGATCTCTTGCCGGGCCCTGGGGTAGTACTCAAGAATTAAGTCTCTCGACGTGTGGGCTCAACCTCCTGGCCTGTTGTCTGTTTCATAGCTAGCACTCAGACGCTCAGTATCGGCAAAAGAGCTTGGACTTTGGAACCAGACAGATGAGGCTCAAATCTGAGTACAAGTCCATCTGGAATGAGGCAGAATATAAATAAACAAACCTAAGTACCTGTACGACCTTTAGTAACTCTTTAAAATTTCTTCATCTCTAAAATGGGAACACGACCATCTACGTCAAAAAATTGTTTTCAAATAAGAAAACGTTTATAAAGCACCTGTTTAACTAATTTGGTAGATCTCTTCAGCAGAACACGACGTCATGTTCTTAGACTGATAGCCTCCGTTTCCTCATCTATGAAATGGGAGAGGTGAGGATGCAAAATAATGTAGAATTCCTGCAAACTTGAATGCTTTTTTCCCCAGCCTTGGGTGGCTATCATCTTCGAAACCTCCAGGTCTCACCTTAAATATCAACTCACCAGAGAGTTCTGACTTGCTCCCTGTTTCTCAACCTAACCCACTCCTTCCCATTTCTTTCCTCTTTAGTACTTTTCATAATCTTTTGGGTTTCTTGACTGTCTTCTTGTTCCCTGTTGTATCCCTAATGCTCACTACCGCACCAGAGTAAGTGCTCAATAAGTGTTCATTAATTGCACCAAATACTTATTAATAGCTTATTTATGAGCCAGGGACCGTTCCAGGCAATTCTAACCACAACCCTTGGACATAGGCAGGGCAGCAATTTTACCCATTTTATAGCTGTGGAAGCTGAAGTTTAGAAACATTAACATCACCCAGGGATTTCTCAAGTGAATTAGCAGCAGTTCTAGGTTCATTGGCCAGGGCTCCTTCCACCCACCTCCCCCAGCTTCCCCCACTGCCACCCAAGGGAAAGGGCACAGCAGGAACCAACAAGAAACCTGGATACTAGCCCAGGCTCTGCCCTAATTTGTGGCTGTAAGATTTGGACAAGGCACTACCCTCCCTGAGCCTTGGCTTCCCCATCTCTAAAATGGGTAGAATAATTCTTTTCCTAACTGATGGTTAAGGCGAGAATCAGCTGAGATAATGGGCTAAAAGCATTTAATAAACTGAAAGGCACTATACTTGTATATGCAGGATTTAAAAAATATTAATATGCAGGAAGAACATTGAGTTCAAAGATGAGATAACTCATGGTGGGCTGGAGAAGCCAGGGAAGTTTCCTGGAAGCGATGGCATTTCACCCAGGCCTTGAAGGATAAGTAAGATGTTTGGGAAAAAAAAAAGCTTAGGCCAAATTCACAGACCATCAAAAGCAGTGTCATAAGACCCTCTAGCCTCTATGAGTTTTATATTTTCCCCTGAGGTTGATATTCTCCTTGAATTTGCATTTTCCCTGCCCTGATTTATTTTTCCTTTCAAATCAGCTTTATTGAAGTATAAACCAAAAAACTTGTTGCCGTCAAGTTGATTCTGACTCATAGCAGCCCTATGGAATAGAGCAGAACTGCAGCATAGGGTGGATTCAAACTGCCGAACTTTCGGTTACCAGCTGAGCTCTTAACCACTGTGCCACCAGGGCTCTGTTGAAGTACCATTTGCATATAATAAAATGTATACATTTTTAGTGTACACAGTTGCAACCGAGTTTTTACAAAGGCATACATCTAGGCAACCACCATCTAAATCAAGTTCCTTTGTGCCCCTTCAACGAATCTCCCATCCCCCCTTCCTGGCCCCAGGCAACCACTTAACTGCTTTCTATCACTACAGATCAGTTTTGCCTGTTCTATAATTTCACATAAATGGAATTGCCCAATATGTAAGGGCAGTGGTGGTTCAGTGATAGAATTCTTACCTTTCATGCAAGAGAACCAGATTTGATTTCTGGCCAAGGCACCTCATGCATAGCCACCACCCATCTGTCAGTGGAGGCTTGAGTGTTACTATGATGCTAAACAGGTTTCTGCAGAGCTTCCAGACTAAGACAGACTAGGAAGAAAGGCCTAGCCAACCTACTTTTGAAAATCAACCAATGAAAATCCTATGGCTCACAAGGTCTGATCCTCAGTCAATCCTGAGGATGGTGCAGGGTCAGGCAGTGTTTTGCTCTGTCATACACGGGGTTACCAGGAGTCAGGGATGGCTCAACGGCAGCTAACAACAACATACAGTATGTACTTCTTGGTATGGCTTCTTCTGCTCTGCATAATGTTTTTGAAGACCATTCAGTAGTTCATTTCTTTTTATTGCTGAATGTTATTTCATTGTATGAACATATCACAAGTTTATCTGTTCCCCAGTAGGCAAGCAATTGACTTTTGCAGCTTTGGGCTATTGTAAGTTAAACTGCTGTGAATATTCGGTTACAGATCTTTTTGTGAACCTGTGTTCACATTTCTCTTGGTAAAAATTTAGGAGTGGAATTGCTGGGTTATATGGTAAATGTGTATTTAACATTACCCAAAACTGCCAAACTGTTTCCTAAAGCGAGTGTACCATTTTACATTTACACGACCATCAACAATTTATGAGCGTACTAATTTGTAAAAAGGTATTGGCAACTGTAAAATGGTGTAGCAGCAGCTTCTGACCTCCTCAAACTTCAAAAGCGGGAAGGAGAATCAAGATCAACAGCTTAAGGCTGATTGCTATTAGGCGGAGGTCAAACATACCTCCACCCTCCAATCTTTTTACCAATTGTGACACCAGCCATCCCCCCCTCCACATGGCACTCTTTACTTTTTTGCTGGATTCAATAATTCATTGCAATGGCCACATAAAACTCACAGATAATACTCACAGTTATGGGGTTTATTAGGGAAGTAACAGGTTACAATCTAGGGTCAGGAATGACTCAAAATACAGTTCTTTGGTCAGGATTGCTTCTCAGCCATCCCCATAGGCACGCTGTCCCTGGCTGTTGGCCTCCGAGCCATTGGCCCCTCAGGCCTCTTGGGCCTTTTGGGCTTGCCCGGTTTCTGCCCTGCTTGGGCAAGTGTTACAAAGGTCTTTAGCTCTGCCAACAAGTGCCCAGGGACATCACACTCCGCCAGTAAACCTCAACCCGAAGGCGCTCTGTTCTCTCACCCATAGTAACCACCTTGTTCCACGGGTCAGGAAGCCTATTGTGCCATCTCTCACCAGTCTTCTAGTTGTGCTGCTGCCATTTCTCTGCTGCTGCTTCTCCATGTCTTGTGCCGTCTCCCGTGTTACAGCTCTCTCTCTCTCTGTCTCCTGGGTCTAGGAGGTTCTCAGTGCAAGGACCCCAGGGCCAAAGGACACTATCCACTCCGGTCTCTTCTTTTTGGTGGTAGCGAGGTCTCCTTTTTCTGCCTCTGTGACGGCTCATTTTAAGTCTAGCGGGATGGCAAAATTAACCAATTCCTTTGTTAGGGTTCCATACACCTTATTTGCATGATACCACCCCAACAAGTGTGCTATGCACCTTATTTGCATTAATAGAAAGCCATCCAATCCCCTTGGTAGGCCATAAGCATTTCATTTGCATAGCTCTACCCAAACATTTGGTGAGAGTTACAAGACCACGGAGTGAAAGCCATATAAAAGCTATCCATCTCACTGCACAATTGCTCCACATTCTCTCCAACATTTGTTATAGTGAGTCTTTTCATTTTAGCCATGCTAATGGATTTATAATGGTACCTAATGTTTTTTGAGAGAGCCTTATTGAGGTATAATAGAATTCATACATTAAGTACACAGATTTTTTAGTTTGACAAATGTATATAGGCATGTAACCACTGCCAGAATCATGATATAAAACACTTCAAACTCCCCTTAAAATTTTCTTGTGTTCCTTTGCTGTCAATCCTCCCACCAATCCCTAGCCCCTAGCAACCACTGAGCTACTTTTTTCACTATAGTTTTGATCTTTCTACGATGTCACATAAATGAAATAATTCACTGCATGATCTATGGTAGCTGGCTTCTCCACTAGCATAACGTTTTTGAAATTCATCTATGTTGTTGCCTGATCAGGAGTTCGTTACTTTCTACTGCTCGGTAGAATTCTATTGTGTGGATATATTGTAATTTGTCTACCACTTGTCTGTCAGTTTTTTGTAGTGTGGTGCCTTATGTGTTGCTGTGATGCTGGAAGCTATGCCACTGGTATTTCAAATACCAGCAGGGTCATCCATGGTGGACAAATTTCAGCAGAGCTTCCACACTAAGACAGACTGGGAAGAAGGACCTGGTGATCTATTTCTGAAAATATTGGCCAGAGAAAACCTTATGAATAGCAGTGGTACATAGTGATAAAATGCCAAAGATAAGCCCCTGAGTTTAGAGTTTGGAAAACCAAAAAACCAAACCCAGTGCCGTCGAGTCAATTACAACTCATAGCGACCCTATAGGACAGAGTAGAACTGCCCCATAGGATTTCCAAGGAGCGCCTGGCGGCTGAGTTTGGAAGGCACTCAGAATATGACTGAAGAAGAGCTGCCTCCTCAAAATAGAGTTCACCTTTATGACATGGATGTAGTAAAGCTTTCAGGACCTTCGTTTGCCGATGTGGCACGACTTAAAATGAGAAGAAACAACTTCAAACATTCATTAGTAATCACAACGTGAAATGTATGAAGTATGAATCAAGGAACACTAGAAATTGTCAAAAATGAAATGGAACACATAAAGATCGATATCCTAGGCATTACTGAGCTGAAATGGAGTGACACTGGACATTTTGAATTCAACAATCGTATGGTCTAGTGTGCCAGGAAAGACATATTGAAGAGGAATGGCATTGAATTTATTGTCAAAAAGAACATTTCAAGATCTATCCTGAAGCACAACGGTATTGGTGATGGGATAAACATTGGATACCATTACAAATCCATGAGCATGGCTAAAATAAAAAGACTGACTATATCAAATGTTGGAAAGAATGTGCAGTATGATGGATGACTTTTATATGGCTTTCACCCCATGGTCAGCATAATATCCTTACCGCTACAGGTAAGACCAGTTAATACAACTATTATTTAAATTTGCGCATCAACCACTAAGGCCAAAGATGAAGAAATTGAAGATTTTTACCAACTTCTGCTGTCTGAAATTGATCAAACATGCAATCAAGATGCTTTGATAATTACTGGTGATTGGAACACGAAAGTTAGAAACAAAGAAGAGGGATTAATAGTTGGAAAATATGGTCTTGGTGATAGAAGTGGTACCAGAGAGCACATGATAGAATTTTGCAAGGCCAACGACTTACTCACTGCAAATACATTTTTTCAGCAACATAAATGGTGAGTATACATGTGGACCTCACCAGATGAAATACACAGAAATCAAATTGACTACATTTGTGGAACAGAAAGATGGAGAAGCTAAATACCATCACTCAGAACAAGGCCGGGGCCAATTGTGGAACAGGCCATCAAATGCTTATAAGCAAGTTCAAGTTGAAGCTCAAGAAAATGAAAACAAGTCCATGAGGGCAAAAATATGACCTTTAGTATACCCCACTGGAATTTAGAGATCAACTCAAGAATAGATTTGATGCATTGAACACTAATGACCAAAGACCAGACAATTTATAGGATGACACCAAGGACATCATACGTGAAGAAAGTAAAAGGTTATTAAAAAGACAGAAAAGTGTGGCGTCTAGGGTTTTAAATGCTAACAAGTGGCCATCTAAGATGCATCAATTGGTCCCAACCCACCTGGATCAAAGAAGAATGAAGAACACCAAGGTCACAAGATAATTATGAGCCCAAGAGACAGAAAGGGCCACATGAACTAGAGATTTAACATCATCCTAAGACGAGAAGAACTAGATGGTGCCCGGCCATAACCGATGACTGCCCTGACAGGGAACACAACAGAGAACCCCTGAGGGAGCAGGAGATCAGTGGGATGCAGACCCCAAATTCTCATAAAAAGACCAGGCTTAATGGTCTGACTGAGACCAGAAGAATCCCGGCGGTCATGGTCCCCAAACCTTCCGTTGGCCCAGGACAGGAACCATTCCCGAAGACAACTCATCAGACATGGATTGGACTGGACAATGGGTTGGAGAGAGAGGCTGATGAGGAGTGAGCTACTTGTATCTGGTAGACACTTGAGACTGTGCTGGCATCTCCTGTCTGCAGGGGAGATGGGAGGGTAGAGAGGGTTAGAAACTGGCAAAATGGTCACAAAAGGAGAGACTGGAAGGAGGGAGTGGGCTGACTTATTAGGGGGAGAGTAAATGGGAGTATGTAGTAAGGTGTATATAGGTTTATATGTGAGAGACTGACTTGATTTGAAAACTTTCACTTAAAGCACAATAAAAATTATTTAAAAGACAGAAAAGAAGAAAAAGACCAAAATGGATACCAGAAGAGACTCAGAAATTTGCTCTTAAACACAGAGCAGCTAAAACAAAAGGAAGAAATGATGAAGTAAAAGAGTGGAACAGATTTCAAAGAGTGGCTTGAGAAGACAAAGTAAAATACTATACTGAAATGTGCCGAGACCTTGAGTTACAAAACCAAAAGGGAAGAATACACTGGTATTTCTCAAGATGAATGAACGGAAGAAAAAATTCAAGCCTTGAGTTGCAATATTGAAGGATTCTATGGACAAAATATTGAATGACACACGAAGCATCAAAAGAAGATGAAAGGAATACATAGTCACTATACCAAAAAGAATTGGTATATGTTCAACATTTCAGTTGGTATCATATGGTCAAGAACCAAGCTACACTGAAGGCATTCCTGAAAAACAAGGCCCCAGGAATTCATGGAATACCAACTGACATGTTTCAACAAATGAATGCAACATTGGAAGCACTTACTCGTCTATGGGAAGAAATTTAGAAGACAGCTACCGGGCCAACTGAGTGGGAGAGATCCATATTCACGTCCATTCCAAAGAAAGGTGAACCAACAGAATGGGGAAATTATCGAACAATATCATTAATATCACATGCAAGTAAAATTATGCTGAAAATAATTCAAAATGGTTGCGGTAGCACATCGACAAGGAACTGCCTGAAATTGGAGCCGGATTCAGAAGAGGAAGTGGAACGATGTCAGATGGATCTTGGCTGAAAGCAGGGAATACCAAAAAGATGTTTACCTGTGTTTTATTGACAGTGCAAAGGCATTTGACTGTGAGGGTTGTAACAAATTATCGATAACATTGAGAAGAATGGGAATTCCAGAACACTTTACTGTGCTCATGAGGAATCTGTACATAGACCAACAGGCAGTTGTTTGAACAAAACAAGAGGATACTAACTCAGTGCCATCGAGTCGATTCTGACTCATAGTGACCCTATAGGACAGAGTAGAACTGCCTCCATAGAGTTTCCGAGGAGCGCCTGGTGGATTCGAGCCACCAACCCTTTGGTTAGCAGCCGTAGCGTGGAACCACTACTCCACCAGGGTTTCCAACAGGATACTGCATGGTCTAATATTAGGAAAGGTGTTGGTCAGGTTGTATCCTTTTACCATACTTATTCAATCTATATGCTGAGAAAATAATCTGAGAAGCTGGACTATATGGGGAGAAACGTGGCATCAGGATTGGAGGAAGGCTCATTCAGAACCTGCCATAGGCAGATGACATAAACTTGCTTGCTGAATGTGAAGAGGACCTGAAGAATTTACTGATGAAGATCAAAGACTACAGCCTTCAGTATGGATTACATCTCAACATAAAGAAAACAAAAATCTTCACAACTGGACTAATAAGCAACATCATGATAAATGTGGAAAATATTGAAATTCTCAAGGATTTCGTTTTACTTGGATCCACACTCATTACCCATGGAAGTAGCAGTCAAGAAATCAAATGATGTATTGGCAATCCGCTGCAAAAGATGTCTTTAAAGTGTTAAAAAGCAGTTACTTTAAGGACCAAAGTGTGCCTGACCCAAGCCATGGTATTTTCAGTCGATTCATATGCATATGAAAGCTGGACAATGAATAAGGTAGACTGAAGAAGAATTGATGCACTTCAATTATAGTGTTGCAGAAGAATATTGAATATATTGTGGACTTCCAGAAGAACGAACAAATCTGTACTGGAAGAAGTATAGCCAGAATGCTTCCTAGAAGTGAGTACAGTGAGACTTCGTCTCGCTTATTTTGGACATCATGCTTGGTAAAATGGGGGTCAAGGAAAGAAGACCTTCAACGAGATGAATTGACACAGTGGCTGCAACAATGGGAACAAACATAGCTATTATAAATAAAGCTGCTATTTGTGTGGACATCCATTTTTATTTTTCTTGGGTGAAAATACAAAGGAGTGAAATTTCTGAGACATATGGTAATGTTATATATAACTTTATAAGAAATTCACAAACCATTTTTCAAAGTGCCTATTTTGTTGTTGTTAGGTGCTGTCCAGTGGATTCCAACTCATAGGGACCCTGTGTACAACAGAATGAAACACTGCCCAGTCCTGTGCCATCCTCACAATCTTTGCTATGTTTGACCCCATTGTGGCAGTCACTGTGTCAATCCATATCCTTGAGGGTCTTCCTATTTTTCTTTGAGCCTCTACTTTACCAAGCATGATGTTCTTCTCCAGGGACCGATCCATCCTGATAACATGTCCAAAGTATGTGAGACATAGTCTCAATATCCTTGCTTCTAAGCAGCATTCTAGCTGTACTTCTTCCAAGACAGATTTTTTCGTTCTTTCCGTAGTCCATGGTATATTTGAGACAGAACCCCCACAGTGCTGTATTCTTTACCTGGCTTCCTCCCCTACAGCGTTGTATTGCAAAATCGTTTCCCTTGCTGAGCTCCACCACCAGCCCCACCCCCACCACTGCATTCAGCTTTGCATTTGAATCTTGCTTTTGTTTGGAGGTTATATGTAAACCCCATGGGGGCCTGCGTAGTATGATTAAGAATGTTGCTGAGGGAACTTGTACGAACTCCCTATTTGTAAGCCCTTTGAAAAGTAACCTGCCTGCTTGCCCTTGGTGAGCTGTCTTGGCAGCAATAGCTCTGACTGCTCCATTTCCTCGTACAACGAAATAAAGGTGCCTTTCTTGTTCTCCCACCTCTGTCTCTCGTTTATTGGCCAATACAGGTCATGCCGAGTGAGAACCTGGGGTTTCCACCTGGTGACGTATTCGATATTCTTTGCCAACAGCACAATTCAAAGGCATCAATTCTTCTTTGGTCTTCCTTATTCATCGTCTAGCTTTCGCATGCGTTTGAGGTGATTGAAAACACCATGGCTTGGGCCAGGCGCACCTTAGTCTTCAAGGTGACACCTTTGCTTTTTAACACTTTAAAGGCATCTCTTGCAGCAGGTTTGCCCAGTGCAACAGCTTTGTTGGATTTCTTGACTGCTGCTTCCATGGGTGTTGATTGTGAATCTAAGTAAAATGAAATCATTGACAACTTCAATCTTTTCTTCATTTATCATGATGTTGCTTATTGGTCCAATTGTGAGGATTTTTGTCTTCTTTATGTTGAGGTGTAATCCATACTGAAGGCTGTAGTCTTTCAACTTCGTCAGTCACTGCTTCAAGTTCACTTTCAGCAAGCAAGGTTGTGTCATCAGCATACTGCAAATCATTAATGAGTCTTCCTCCAATCCTGATGGCACGTTTCTCCTCTTATAGTCCAGCTTCTCAGATTATTTGCTCAGCAGACAGATTGAATAAGTATAGTGAAAGGATACAACCCTGAGGCACACCGTTCCTGGCTTTAAACCACGAAGTATCCTCTTGCTCTATTCGAACAAGTGCCTCTTGATCTACATACAGTTTCCTCATGAGCACAGTAAGGGGTTCTGGAATTCTTATTTTTTGCAATGTTATCCATAATTTGTTGTGATCCACAAAGCCAAAAGCATTTGCATAGCCAATAAAACACAGGGAAACATCTTTCTGGTATTCTCTGCTTTCAGCCAGGATCCATCTGACATCGGCAATAATACCCCTCATTCCACACCCTCTCCTGTATCCGTCTTGAGTTTCTGGCTGTTGATGTACTTCTATGACTGCTTTTGAATGATCTTCACAAAAATTCTACTTTTGCGTGATACAAGGATATTGTTTGATAATTTCCGCATTCGGTTGGATCACCTTTCTTTGGAATAAGCATAAATATACATCACTTCCAGTCGGTTGGCCAGGTAGCTGTCTTCCAAATTTTTTGGCATAGACAAGTGCACACTTTCAGAGCTATGTTTGTTTGTTGAAACATCTCAATTGTATTCCTTCAATTCCTGGAGCCTTGTTTTGGAGCCTTGTTTTTCACCAATGCCTTCAGTGCAGCTTGGACCTCTTTGTTTAGTACCATTGGTTCCTGATCATATGCTACCTCCTGGTATAGTGACTGTGTATTCCCTCCATCTTTTTGATGCTTCCCACGTTGTGTAATATTTCCCCTACAGAATCCTTCAATATAATCCTTCAATATTGCAACTCGAAGCTTGATTTTTTTTTCAGGTCTTTCAGCCTGAGAAATGCAGACATGTTCTTCCCTTTTGGTTTTCTAACCAAAGCCCTTTGCACATGTCATTATAATACTTTACTTTGTCTTCTCAAGCTGCCCTTTCAAATCTTCTGTTCAGCTCTTTTACTTCATCATTTCTTCATTTTACTTTCGCTACTCGATGTTCACATGCAAGTTTCAGAGTCTCTTCTGACATCTATTTTGCTCTTTTCTTTCTCTCCTGTCTTTTTGATGACCTCTTGTGTTTTCCTATATGATGTCCTTGATGTCATTCCACAACTCCTCTGGTCTTCAGTCATTAGTGTCCAACACATCAAATCTACTCTTGAGGTGGTCTCTAAATTCAGATGGGATATAAGCCAGGTTGTATTTTGTCTCTCATGGACTCGTTCTAATTTTCTTCAGTTGGCCTTGCTCTGACTGATGATATCGAGCATTTTCCATAGACATATCATGGGTGATTTGATTCCTTTGTAGTCTGTTTAGCAAGGTTCACATGTATAGCCGCTGTTTATGTTGTTGAAAAAAGGAATCTGCAATGAAGAAGTCGTTGGTCTTGCAAAATGCTATCATGCAATCTGTGGCATCATTTCTATCACCAGTGCCATGTTTTCCAAGTACCAATCCTTCTTCTTTGTTTCCAACTTTTGAATTCCAATCACCAGTAATTATCAGTGTATCCTGATTGCATGTTCATTGAATTTCAGATGGTAGAAGCTATTAAAAATCTTCAATTTCTTCAACTTTGGTCTTAGTGTTTGGTGCATAAATTTGAATAACAGTCGTATTAACCAGTTTTCCTTATAGGCGTATTGATATTATCCTATCACTGACAGCATTATGTACTTCAGAACAGACCTTGAAATGTTCTTTTTGACGATGAATGTAACGTCTTCCAGTTGTCATTTCTGGTATAGTAGACCATATGATTACCTGATTCAAAATGGCCAATATCAGTCCATTTCAGCTCACTAATACCTAGGATATTGATGTTTATGCATTCCATTTCATTTTTGATGATTTCCAATTTTCCTAGATTCATACTTTGTACATTCCACATTCCAATTATTAATGGCTGTTTGCAGCTGTTTCTTCTCACCTTGACTTGTGCCACATCAGCTAATGAAGGTCCTGAAAGCTTGACTCCATTTGTGTCATTAAGGTTGACTCTACTTTGAGGAGCCCTCTCTTCTTCAGTTATCTTTTGAGTGCCTTCCAACCTGAGGGGCTCATCTTCCAGGGCAATACCAGACAATGTTCTGCTGCTATTCATAATGTTTTCACAGGCTAGTTCTTTTCAGAAGTAGACCACCAGGTTCTTCCTTTTAGTCTGTCTTAGTGTGGAAGCTCAGCCTATTCACCATGGGCGACCCTGCTGGTATTTGAATACCAGTGGCATAGATTCCAGCACCACACCAACAATCAAGCCCCCACAGTGCGATAAAATGGCAGATGCATAAAGTGCCTATACCATTTTCCATTTGTATCTGCAGTATATGAGAATTTCTGTTGCTCTGCATCCTTGTCAACACTTGTTATTGTCAACCTTTTTAATTGTAGCCATTATTATGGGTGTTAGTGGTATCTCATGGTTTTAATTTGTATTTCTGCAATGTAAAAGCCATCTTTTCATGGCTTATTAGCCAACTGTATCTTCTTGGGTGAAGCGTATCTTGAAATCTTTTCCTCATTTTTCAAAAAATTGGGTTGTTTGTTTTCTTATTATAGAGTATTAAGAGTATGCATATATTCTGGATTTATCCTTTGTCAGACGTATGAATTGCAAATATTTTGTCCCAGACTATGACTTGCCTTTTCATTCTCTGAATAATGTTTCTGGTGAAGAACATTTTAAATCTGATAAAGTTCGATGTATCAATATTTCTTTTTTTATGGTTTGGGCCTTTTCTAGTCTATCTAAGGGATCTTTGTCTACCCAAGGCTCGCAAGGATTTTTTTTCCTGTCCCACCACCCCCTCCCCGTCCCCAATGTTTTAACATTTAGGTCTATGATCTATTTTATGTTAATTTTTGTGTCTGGTGTGAGTTAATAGTAGAGATTCTTTTTTTTCCCACTAAATAGCCAGTTGTTTCAGTACCATTTGTTGAAAAGACTATTCTTAACCCCACTTAATTACTTTGTTACCTTGCTGAAAATGAATTGACAGAACACACATAGGTCTTTTTCTGATTTCTCCAATCTGTTTCAATGATCTATACGTCTATGCTGGCCCTGATATTTAAATTTTTGATCCAGTCTTCACTAGTAAACTCCATAGCTTACAAGTAAACTCCGTTCCTTTGTGGAACCAGGCAGGGGGAAAAAAAAAAGCTTTTTTGTTCACTGTAGAAAATCAGAAAACACAGATAGCAGAAATAAGAAAATCAAAGTAACCAATAATCCCCCTACAGACAGTATTAGTGTTATTTTTTATAGACTTATTTTCCAGATCATCTTTCTATGCTTGGATACCCTATCAAAATGGTAAAATATTAAACATTCTGTTTTATGATCTGTTTTTCCCCCATACTACATTATGAACATCTTTCTAAGTTAATAAATATATTTTTTACAGTATTATTTCTAACAGTTGCATGATAAAGTGCAGAGTTTCTCATTCTAGGCAATGTCAACATTTTGGGTCAAATGATTCTTCACTGGGAGTAGGAGTGGCAGAGGGCTGTCCTGTGCATTTGGAAGGTGTTTGGAAACATCTCTGGCTTCTACTCACTAGATGCCAGTAGCACCATCTGTGACAACCAAAAATGTCTCCAGACATTGCCAAGAGTCCCCTTGATTGAGAACCATTGGTCTAGTGGTTAAAAACATACGCACTGGAGTCAGAGTTCAAATTCCAGCTCTACCGCTTATTGTATGACCTTAGGTGTGTCACTTCACCACTTTAGACTCAGTTTCCTCCTCTGTAAAAAGGGATATTAATAGTACCTATTTTTTTTTTTTTATCTCATAGACTTGTTATATCTGTTCAATTAAATCAACCGGGGATAATTTTGCCCACATGGGTCATTTAGCAAAGTCTGGAGACATTTTTGGTTGTCACAAGTAGGAGGACACTTCTGGCATCTAGCAAGTTGAAGCTAGGAATGCTGCTAAACATCCTACAGTGCATAGGACAGTCCCTTACCACAAAGAATTGTCCAGTCCAAAATCTCAATAGTGCAGAGATTGAAAAATCCTGAACTAAATAACGCTCAATACGACACCTGGCACATATCAACTCCTTGGTAAATGGAAAAGAAATAGACTTTTGAACAAAATGTTTCCAGAAGCAGGAATATGTAGGAGTTTGGTAGATCCAGGTCTCCATGATATTCCCCAAAGATCTAGCTATGAGGCTGTTATGAAGTGAGAGGGCTCACAGTGAGTGAGAAGTGGTTCTGTCACCACAAATTCCTCGGAAACCAAAGGTGAGCAATATGCTCAAGACAAGACCTGCAGCCTGGGACACCTCTGTGTGAGGGAGGATGGGAAGGCTCACAGGTTCCCCTCCCCCGCCTGGCAGCATCTCCCCCAGCTGGAGTTCCAACTGTTGTCTGTGTCAGTGCAAACACAGACCTTTGAGCTGTCCCAGATCCAAGATTTACAGCCTGTGGGCTCCTCCCAGTTTCCCCGAGTGCTTGGAAGACTCATTCCCGGTCAGCAAGAATTAAGTGGGGCCTCCAGAGGGTGTGTGCATCACCTTATCTGATGACACAGCCAGAGTGAACCCGAGAGGGGCAAACCACAGTTCAGGAAAAAGTGCAGCCAAAGCAGGATTTCTTTCAGCTCAACAGAGTCAAGCATTTAGCAACATTCATTGCATTGCATTCAGGAGGGACCGGTCCCTGGAGAAGGACATCACGCTTGGTAAAGGGTCAGCAAGAAAGAGGAAGACCCTCAACAAGATGGATTGACATAGTGGCTGCAACGATGGGCTCAAACATAGCAATGATTATGAGGATGGCTCAGAACAGGGCAGTGGTTCATTCTGTTGTGCATGGGGTTTCTATGAGTCAGAACTGACTCGACAACACCTAACAATAACAACAACATTGTATTCTTACTGTGTCCCAGGTACGGTCCCTCTCCTAAGGGGGAGGCTGTTTGGAATAGTGGTTAGGAGCCCAGTCTCTATCTAGAGAAGGTCATTTGAATCCCTTTACAAGGCATGTCATTGTCTGACACACATAGTATATGTTCAATAAATTATGTGTGTGCCCTTCAGTCCTCATCAAAAATCTATGATGTAAGGGCTACCCTCACCCTTATTTTACAAAAGAGTAAACCAAGGTTCAAAGAGATGAAAGACTTTGCACAATGTCATAGAGGATCACTAGGGAAACAGAAAGATGAATAAGATGCAACAAACTTCAGAGACTCATGCTTTTGGGTGTTGTGACTCATAGTGACCCCATGTGACAGAGTAGAACTGCCCTATAGGGTTTCCAAGGCTGTAATCTTTACAGAAGCAGACAAGGCTGTAACCTTTACATTACAGACCACCACCACTACAGTTCCTTCTGTAAAGATTACAGCCTCGGAAACCTTATGGTGCAGTTCTATTCTATCCTTTGGGGTCGCTATGAGTTGAAATCAACTCAAAGGCACACAACAGCAACAACAACAAATATTCAATTCAAACAATTGAAAAGGCATAAGAGCCAACAAATCAGGTTGGGTGCTGAGCTGTAAACAAACCCCACCATGGCCACACTGGTGGGGAACAGCTGAATCCCCACTGAATATCCTGGAAAGGGTGTGGGCATTTACCTCACAACCTTCTTTCCACCTATTTTATTCTGGAGATCCACGTAGCCTCCTTAATCTTCCATACAGTTCTGGTGGGCCCGACCACCCTTTATATCTCTAGATGTGAACACACAATCTAATCTGGTCTAGCCAATCAGAACACAACAGCAGTTGGTTCCATGATGGAGAAGTAACCCAAGCTGGTGAGACAGTGAGAATCCTCTCCAACTGTTTGTTGAACTCTTGAGGCAAAAGCAGCTCTATTTCACCAGGGAAGTTAACAGAGAGGAAAGCCAAATTCAGAGACAAAAAAAGAGAAAAACCATTTTTCTTCATGATGTTATTTTAGTCTCTAGATCCAACCATGCCTGCCTGAAGTCTTCCCCTAGATGCTTCAATTACATGAGCAATAAAGACAGATTGAGTTGGTCTTTTTTTGTCACTTGCAACCAGAAGAATACCAACTAATACATTTATGAAGAGCCTTGAATGTCATTTTAAGGAGTTCTACGTATGGTCTAGAGAGACAGGAAAGGGAGAAGAAAAACAGGTAGAAAGAAAAAGGAAGTGGGACAATTGCAGAAGAAAGCTCCCTAGGGGCAGAAAGAATTGAAAGGGAAAGTACAGGGAAGTAGAGGGAGCTCTTACTAGATGCCTCTTCTCAGGGGAAGAGGGCAGCTAATTTTTTGCCTCAAGGCAGAGACAGAGGATACAAGAAACTAGGCTCTGCCATCCATTTCTTTATTGAATATAATTCTGATTTTAAGTACGCCAAGACAAGTTTAAAAATGCCTCTGTTTATCACAGAACTTAAAATACAAATGTCATTCAGCATTTAAAGTCACGTTATAAATAAATATGTATGATCTTGGAAAGATATATCCAGTATATGGTTCAGTGTTAAATTAAGTTATAAAGCTGTATATATAGCATGAGCTTTTTTTTTTGTTTGAAAATGTATTTGTATGTTTGTAAGTAAAACGTCTGAAAGACATTGTAGCAGAATATTGTTACCTACCCCAAATCTCTTTCCCTTTTCTTCTTTGTTCATTGAACCCCAAGTTTGTTCAGGTATTCACCTTTCAGGGAAGGGGTCTATATCCAGAGCCTAGCTGGAACTTAACTACAAGTCAATTATGGTAATGCCAGTGACTGGTTTAGTGGGAGCCACGTGATTTTGTTCTAGCCAATAAAACCTGAAGGGGAGTCTGCTGGGGAGCTTCTAGGAAAAGCTTCTTTGCTGATTAAAAAAAAAAGACTTACAGAGGAGGATGTGAAGAAATTGGAACCCTCCTACATTGCTGGTAGGAATGTAAAATGGTGCAACCACATTGAAAACTGTCAGGCAGCTCCTCAAAAGGTTAAACACAGAGTTACCATATGACCCAGCAATTCCACTCCTAGGGAATGTACCCAAGAGAAATGAAAGCGTATGTCTACACAAAAACTAGTACACACACAGATGTTCATAGCAGCATTGTGTATAATAACCAAACAGTGGAAACAACCCAAATGTGCATCAAGTGATAATGGGTAAAGAAATTGTGGTATAGCTACATAATGGAATATTGTTCAGCAATATAAAACAAGGAAGTACTGATATATGTTACAACATGAAATGAGCCTCGAAAATATTACACTAAGTGAAAGAAGCCAGTCACAAAAGACCACATACTGGATGATTCCATTTATATGAAATGTCTAAAATAGGCAAATATATAGGGACAGAAAGTAGACTAGTGGTTGCTAGGGCTGGGGCGGCAGAAGAGATTGTTGGAGGAAAATGGGGAGTGACTACTAATGAGTGCTAAGTTTCTAACTGAGGTGATAAAAATGTTCGAAAACTCATTGTGATGATAGTTGTACAACTTTGTGAACATACTGTATTAAAATACTATATTTTAAAAGGGTGAACTGTATAATTGATGTATGTGAATTATATCACAATAAAGATGTTGAGAGAAAGAGGGCCACTCACAGTATTTCTGTTATTGCATGTATCAATATTTCATTCTCTTTATTGCTGAGTAGTATTCCATGATATGGGTTTCCCATGGTTTGTTTAACCATCCACCCACTGAAGAACATCTGGGTTGTTTCTAATTTTTGGCTTTTTTTTTTTTTTTTTTTATCACTAAAGCTGCTCTAAACATTCACATGTAAGTTTTTGTGTGAACATAAGTCTTCATTAGTCTGGGACAAATGCCCAGAAGTGCAGTTACTGGGCTGTATGGTAGTTGCATGCTTAGTTTTTAAAGAAATTTCCAGACGTTTTCCAGCATGTAGAGCCCAGAATTTTAGTCACAATGTTGTATTGCCTTTGAATGAACTTTAGTAATAAAATTTTTTAGAAACCCATGATACAAGTTATTTTTAATTAAAAAAAAAAAAAAAAAATCACAGGGCCGTTACAGCAAAAGAAAACTTAAAGCAAAAGGCTGCTGAGCTGCTGGTCCAGGGGAAGCAGAAGCACTGAGTCTTTTCTGGGGCTTGTGGTCCCTGGGGCTTCCCAGGTGTCAGGGTCAGTGTGAACATGCTCAGTGCTTACCAAGCCCTCAGGAGGCCCCTGCTCTAGCCTAGAGTGGGTAGAATTTGCCCTTTTCTGAATCAGGGCCCTTTTGGATGTGAGTAACAGAAGCCTGCCCAGCTTTAAGCTAAAATGTGAAATCTATTGTGAAGATCCAGGAAGTGCAGCTGAGCCATGCAAAGGACTGGAGCTAGCAAATGGAAAGTTTTGCAGCTACAATGAGCCATTCCAGGGGGCCAGTCCCCATGGCGCAAGTGTGGCTGCAGGCAAACAGGATTGTTAAGATCTTGGACTCAGGAGTCCAAGGACTTGGGTTGAAATCCTGGTTCTACCACTTACCACTTACAAGATGTGTGACCTTAGGCAAGTTACTTAAGCTCTCAGTACCTAAGTTTCCTTATCTCAAAACGGGGTAATAATAATATCTACATCATTGGGTTGATATGAGGATTGTTGTTGTTGTTTTTAGTTGCTGTCAAGCCAATTCCGACTCGTGGTGACACCATGTGTACAGAGAAGAACAGCTCCATTAGATTTTCAAGGCTATCACCTTTTGGAAGCAGATGAACAGGTCTGTCTTTCAAGGCACTCTGGGTGGGTTCAAACCACCAACTTTTCAGCTAGTAGTTGGGCGCTTAACTGTTTGCACCACCCAGAGACGCCTATATGGGGATTAGAGGAATTCATACATGTAAAATATTTTAAAATAGTGCTGGGCATGTAACAAGTGCTAACATTAGTTATTATAATATTATTCCAGAATTAAATGAGAAGACACGTAAACTCTACCACCAAAACCAAAACCAAACTCCTTGACGTCAACTCGATTCTGACTCATAGCAACGCTATAGGACAGAGTAAAACAGCCCCATCGCGTTTCCAAGCAGCAGCTGGTGGATTCAAACTGCTGACCTTTTGGTTAGCAGCTGAACACTTAACCACTATTAAGACAGGGAGCAAAGACCTGGAGATCAGAGGGTGCCTATTTGAGGAATAGCGAAGAAACTGTTGTGGTTAGAGGAGAAACAAGTAAGAGGGAAATAGACTATACTATCAGGGAGGTAATAGGGGGTTGAGTGTGGAACCTAGAGACTTAGTAAAACAAGGAACAGAGGGGCCCCCAAATCTGCAAACAAAATAACAAGAAATGGTCCAGGTCGCAGAAACAAAGCCATTCCCCAGAACAACCAGGCAGGGTATCTAAAAACAGCCCACAAACTTCTTTAAAGTTGCCTTTCAGAAGCAGTTAGAGAAGACCAGGCCCAGGGACATGCGCAGAACATCCACCAGTGCCCGCTGTGTGACCTTCCACCAGGGGCGGTGAGGGGCTACAGCCCCAGCCGGGGAATGGAACCCAGGGAGCAGGACAGTGCGCAGGTGAGACACCCCATAATAAGTCCTGCTAAGAATCCCAGAGGCCTCGAGGACAGGAGCCATCTTGGAAAGCTGCAATGTGCACACCTTAGTTAACATATCCCCACCTGTGTCTATGAATAAATGTGAATCTTTTCCCACCCAAGAACTTTTAAAAACTCGGGCCTGTCTTTTGCTCTGTGAGGTAAGGGTGTGCGTTGCTTTAGGCCCTCGTCTCCGCATGCAAGCCTCTTCAATAAACCTTTGCTCCTGTGGAAAACTACGTGCCTTACCTGCTCATTCCTGACCAGTGAGAGGCAAGAACCTTATTCCCGTAACACTATGCCACAAGGGCTCCAAACTGTACCACAATGCGTGGCAAATGTTCAGTAAATGTTAGCTCTTAGTATTATTTTTTTAACAGTTTTTTTGAGATATAATTCACATACAGCATAATTCACCCATTTAAAGTTGTGCAGCCATCACCAAAATCAATTTTAGAACACTTTCATTATCCCAAAAAGAAGCCTTGTACCCTTTAGTAGTCATCTCCAATCCCTGCATCCCCGCCCCTTGAGCTGTAAGCAGCCACCATTTACTTTCTGTTCTATAGATTCGTTTTTTTGGTGAACATTTCATGTAAATGGGATCATTCAAAATACATGGTCTTTTGTGACTGGCTTCTTTTGCTTAGCATATATTCAAGGTTCATTCATATTGTCGTGTGTATCAGTACTTCATTTCTTTTTATTGCTGAATAATATTCCATTTCTGTAATATTGCAATATGAATATACCACAAGAATTAATTTTTATAATTGACAATTCTGCCACATCTCTTGTATTAATTTCCTGTTGCTGCTGTTCCAAATACCACAAAATTAGTGGCTTAAGCCAACAACAAAAAAAATTCCTCATATCGTTCTGGAGGCCAGAAACCCAAAATAAGTTTTACAGGGCTAAAATTAAGGTGCCAGCAGGTCTGGTTCCTTCTCAAGGCTCCAGAGAAGAAGCCGTTCCTGGATTTTCCCAGTTTCTGGTAACTCCCAGCATTTCTTGGCTTGCGGCCCCATCATTCCAATTTCTGCTTTCATTGTCACGTTGCCTTCTCCTCTCCTGGTCCAACTTCCTGTGTTTCCCTTTTATAAGCACATTTAGGATTACATTTAAAGCCCATCTGGATAATCCAGGATGATCTCCCCATCGCAAGATCCTTAACTTAATCACATCTGCAAAGTCCCTTCTGCCATATGAGGTAACATTCACAGGTTCCAGGGTTGGGATCTGAATGTATTTGGGGGCCATTATTCAGCCTACCGCACCTCTTGATTAAAAACATCTCCTTCTCTACTAATATTAAGAAATGAATCGAGGCGTGATCAATAGAATAACACTGATACATTTCACCTGGGGCATGTGTCTATACTGGTAGCTTTTCATATTTTTTTTTACTTTATTGTGGTAAAATATACATAACCAAAAGTTTGCGAGTTTAACCATTTTTAATTGCACACTTCAGTAACATTAATTACATTTATTGTGTTGTGCTGCTACCACCACTATCCATTTTCAAAAGTTTTTCATCATCCCAGACAGAAACTCAGGACCCCTTTACCAATAACTCTCATTTCTACTTCCCTCCAGCCCTTGGTAACCACTATGAAACTTTTTTGTGTGTGTGGTAAAACACACACAACAAAACATTTGCCATTTCAACATTTTTCACATGTGCAATTGAGTGACGTTAGTTATGGCCATCACGTTGTGCAAACATGACCACTATTCCTTTCCAGATGTTTCAATCACCCTTAACAGACGCTCAGTGCCCCCTAGGCAATGACTTCCCCTTCTCCCCTCCCTCTTACCCTTGGCAACCAATTAGTAAATTTCCTTCCCTATACATTTGTCTATTCTAGACATTTCATATAAGTGGGATCATACACTGTCATTTTGTTACTGACTTCTTTCACTCAGCATAATGTTTTCAAGGTTCATCCATGTTGTAGCATTTATCAGGATTTCACTTCTCTTTATGGCTGAGTAATATTCCATTGTATGTACGTACCAGTTTATCCATTCATCTTTGATGGACATTTAGGTTGTTTCTACCTTTTGGCTACTGTGAATAGTGCTCCAGTGAGCAACGGTGTACAAGTATTTGTTTTGTGTTCCTGCTTTCAATTCTTTTGGGTATGTGCCTAGGAGTGGAGCTGCTGGCTCATATGGCAATTCTATGTTTAACTTTTTAAGGAACCACCAAACTGTTTTCCAGAGGGGTTGCACCATTTTGCAAGCCCACCAGCAATGGATGAGGGTTCCAATTTCTCTACATCTTGGCCAGCACTTGTTGTTTTCAGTTTTCCTGATGGTAGCCATCCTAGTGGGTGTGAGGTGATATCTCATTGTGGTTTTGATTTTCATTTCCCTGATGACTAATGATGTTGAGCATCTTTTCATGTGTTTGTTAGCCATTTGTATATCTTTCTTAGAGCAATGTCTATTCAAGTCCTTTGCCCATTTTTTAAATTGGTTGCTTTTTGTTGTTGAGTTGTAGGTGTTCTTTATATATTCTATTTATATATTAAACCCTTATCAGATACGTTGTTGTTGTGTGCCGTCAAGTCAATTATGACTCATAGCAACCCTATGGGACAGAGTAGAACTGCCTCATAGGGTTTTCTAGTCTGTAATCTTTACAGAAGCAAATCGCCACATCTTTTCTCCCACAGAGCAGCTGGTAGGTTCCAACCGCTGACCTTTCAGATAGCAACCAAGAGCTTAACCACTGCGTCACCAGGACTCCTATCAGATATATGGTTCCCAAAATATTTTCCCGCATTCCTTAAGTTGTATCTTGACTTTCTTGAGAAAGGTCTTCGATTAATAGAAACTTATCCTGGTGATGAAGTCCAGTTTATTTTTTCTTTTGTTTTTCCTGGCTTTAGTGTCACAGTGGTTTCTTTTTTTTTTTTTTTACACTTTCTAAGTGGGTAGGAAAGTGCCACTACAATGCAAACCCTTAGTTGGCAAGAGGGGAGATTTAGGTTTGGGGTGGAGGTTGAGGCAGATTTTGGCACAGGATCCAATTAACAATTTAAGGAGAATATTCTGTGTTCCAAGACATTTACAACTTTTATCTCTAAAAGGCAATTTTGCAAGGAGGCATTTTATAGAATAAGGATATTGAAATTTAGAGGGGGTGAGCGACATGCTCAAGGTCACAAAGACAGTAAGAGGCAGAGCCAAGATTTGAAGCCAAAAGCCCAGGCCCTGGCCACACATCAACCTGCCTCTTGAGAAACAGGAGCTTGCCAGCCCCTAACACATCCCCCTCTTCCTGACATTGACCTTGGATGGCTGTTGGACTAGAATAACAACCAGGAAATGCTGTACACAGCTTAGACACCCGTGTTCCACCATCCATGACGCCTCAGGGACCAGAGTTCAATCTGCGCCTGGCACTCCCATCAGGGCTTTGACAAGCACGGTGTTTGTTAGACATGATGTCCTTTCAGGGCCCAACCAAACAGCTCCAGCCTGCCTGCACTGACCAGAGGAACAGGACTCCAGCCTGAGTCACTGCCCAGGTTGTTTCACAACCTGTTTGTGAGTCAAAGCAGCAGAGGCAGGGAAGGTCACTGTGAGTGGCTACTGTCTTCTTGAGCTCCTGGTTAAAAGGTGGCTCCCAATGACAGGTGCAAGGAGAGCCCACCTAATTTTTTCCCAGAGGTTCTTTGACTACTTATAGGCTCTCTTCTTGACCTGAAGTACAATGCTGAGCCAAGGGAAGTTTTAATAAGCCTTAGGTCCTCATCTGTGAAATGGGAAATGTACACATATTTCAATTATTATACACAGTACAATACATGCACTATATAATTTAATCTTTAGAGCAACCAATGAGGTAGATGCTATTATTTCTATTTAATAAATGCAGATACTGAGGATCAGAGATGTTATGTCACTCACCAAAGTCGTACAGCAGTTTAGTGCAGGGTCAGGAATCGACCTTAAGCTGTATGACTTAAAAGCTTGGGTTCAGAAAGAAATGGCAAGAGAAAAAAAGTCTGTCTGTAATTCAAGGTTTACCATCCTATGCTGAGTCATTTAGGCAAGTCCCTTCTCCTCCCTGGGTCTTGCTTTCTCCATCAGTTCTGTGTGGTGGTGTTAGGGAACTGAACTGAGATTGATGGCTTCTGTCACTTAAAAGTCTGTGGCCCCGTGATTTCACTTCAGAAGGTCTTTCTCTAAGTCACACATTGGGCATAGTCTCTGTTCCCTACACAGATGCTAGCTCACTTTTGAGTTTCCTCTCAGGAAAGAGCAGACAACAGTGATGAATTGATGAATTATTCCGCCTTAACGATTTCCCAGCAAGTCTCAACTCTTGCTCACCATGTTTTCATGAATTCTACTTACGTTCTTAGTGCTGAAGTAACAGAACTATCACAAGTGGGTGGCTTTAATGAACAGAAATTTATTTTTTCATAGTTTAGGAGGCTAGAAGTCTGAATTCAGAGTGCTGGCTCTAGAGGAAGGCTCCGTCTGTCAGCTCTGGGGAAAATTCTTGTCTCGGTTTCTCTAGAGTTCTTCTCGGCACACCGTGGAGATCTCCAAGTGGCATCTATCCTTCCCCCATCTGTGCTTGCTTGCCTCTGTGTCTGTGCTGCTCCTTATATCTCAAAAGTGGTTGGGTTTAAGACACACCCTACACAGATGTAGCCTCATCAATATAACAAAGCAAACTCTTTTTTCCAAATGAGGTTACATCCTAAGTAAAGGGGTTAGGATTTACAACACGTATTTTTGGGGGACACAAATCAATCCATAACAACTTCCGTTGGGCATGTCTACATCCACAAAGTATGGATGATCATAGTACGTACAACCCAGTCACAGGACATACCACTGTGCTACATCTGCCATATACATTGCCTTCTTATCATCATACTGGCCAGAGAAGGGAAGTTACTGTCCTAGGCCACCCAGCTTGTAGGAGGTGGAGTTGGGGTCTCAGCCTAGGTGTATCCACCTCTTTGCCCTTTGCCACATGACCCCTCCCCTCACCTCCCACCCCTGACAGTTGGAAAGCATGGAAATGATGGATGGAAGGCACTTGGTGTGCTGTAGAGTGCTGTGCACAAATGAGCTGTCACAGAGTTATTACAGGTTCTCTTTTTTCCACTGTAGGATAAGCTGGCACCTGAGTGTTCAACTGCTTTTGTATTTCCAAATAACGCCCATGTGGAACTTTCTATGGGTTCTTGGTGTGTAATTGCTCACTGACTGAATAGTTAGTTCCATTCACTAAGGACAAACAGGTAGGATCAGTCATCAATCCTTTGGCCAAGCAGCAAGGGCAACAACGTTAGGAATTAGCTCAACTTGGCCATTATCGAGAACTCTGTGCCCATTTCCTTATACATTTTCTCAGCTCTTCTTTGCCACTATCATTTTTGCTGTTGCCATATTCTTACTCTTTCCCCAGGGAAATGAGAGGAGGAAACCCTAAGAACTAGCAGAAAAGCCAATTAAACACAATTCCTTGTCACTTCACCTATTCTGACCTCCATCCGTCCTTCTTTCCCACCTGTCAGGGTCTCACAGAGGTCACACACCTGTCCTACCATTTGTGACAACAGGGCTTCTTGTAGATTTCTATGGTTCTTTCTGGTTGTTTCCCTCTATTCAATTCACTTTCCTCTACTTCTAATGGGGTTAATCCTCTCACTCCTTTTTATTTTTAATTTACCAGTATTTATTGTGCATCAAACCTTGTATTTAGAGTTGCAGTGACTTTCCAATTTCTCAAACTGGAGAAAGTAATTTTTTTCTGTAATTTTCTCTAAAATACAAGAATTTTTCACTGTGAGCATGTAACACTTTTGTAACCAGAAAAAAAAATAACTATAAAGTTTTTTCATTATTTTCTCAGTTTTATTGAGGCATCATTTACATACAATAAAAATACACCCATTTTAAGTGTACAGTTTGATAAGTTCAGACAAAGGTACACACCTGAGAAACTACTGCCACTGTTGAGATGTAGAACACTTCCATTTTCCCAGAAAGTTGCTTCTGTCCCTTTGCAATCAATCCTTCCCACCCCAGGCAAGCACAGATCTGATTTTTCCTACTATGGATTAGTTTTGTCCTATAACTTCATATAAATGGAATCACAAATGATATACTCTCTTGTGTTTGGCTTCTTTTGCTTACAATGTTTTTAGATTCAGTTATCTTGTTGCATAAGATCCCTGATGGTGCAAATGGTTTGTACTCTTCTACTAACTGAAAGGTTTGAATCCACCCAGCTGCACTGCAGAAGAAAGGCCTGGTGATCTATTTCTTTAAGATTACAGCCATTGAAAACCCCATGGAAGGCAATTCTACTCTGAAACATGTGGGGTTGCCATGAGTCCGAATCGAATTAATGACAACAATTTTTTTGTAATTTGTTTATCTTGTTGCATATATCAGTAGCTTATTCTTTTTTTTTTTTTTTTTTTTATTGCTTATAGTATTCCATTGTAGGAATATATTACACCTGCTCATCCATTCACTTGTGGACAGACATTTGGTTTGTTTCAAGTTTTTTTCTTATTCTAATTAGCTGGCAGCCTGGAAACATTTGTAAAACAGAGACATGTAGAGGAAAAATAATCTTTGGTCCCATTAACCAAACACAATCACTGTTAGCATTAGAGTTTTTTTTTTTTCCTCCTCTGTGGAGACTATATAGTTAAAATCATATTGTGTATATGATTTTACAACTGGCTTTTTTAGTCAACATTATATCATAAATATTTTCCACATTCTTTCTTTTGTAACCATCATTTGTCAATGATACATCTTATTCTATAACTGTAATTAAGACGAGGGCTCTGTAAGTGCAGAGGTTTAGGTTGCCTTGGATACTCTTGCATTCCAAGATCCCAGAACGGTGCTTAGTCTACAGCAAACACACAATAAATGTTTACTGAATGATATGTCACAGTTCGTTTTGCTATGTCCATACAGTTGTTGTTGTTAGGTGCTATTGAGTCAATTCTGACTTGTAGCAATCCCACATGACAGAGTAGGACTTCCCCATAGGGTTTTCTTGGCTGTAGTCTTTACAGGAGCAGATGACCAGTTCCTTCTCCCGTGGAGTCGCTGGGAACTTTCCAAAAACCAACCTTTTGGTTAGCAGCCCGTTGCTTAACTGTTGCGGCACCAGGGCTCCTTATGTCCATACAGAGAATATAATTCTCCTTAAAGTTTTCTTGTCATTAGTTCTCTATTAAAGGTTTATTCCTTGCCGCCTCAGCCAAGCTGCTTGAAGACAATGTCGGAGAACACCTGCTACACAAGCACATTGTGTATATTATCTATAATCTTAACAGTAATCCCATCAAGAAGATAATATCCCTGTTTTGACAAATTAAGAAGCAGATGCAGAGAACTTAAGTGACTGGCTCAAGGCCAAAGAGCCAATACATCGCTGAGCCCAGATGTTAACTGATGTTTAATAGAGTCCAAATCCTACAGTGACAGTATCTGAAAAAGAGTAAAACTGTTACTGGCACCTACTATGTGTCAGGTGTATCAGTCAATCCTCATAACAACCTTAGACAGAAGTACTAATGTTATCCCCATTCGAGAAATGAGGACATGAGGTTCAGAGAGGTCAAGTAACTTGCCCAATGTTACACCACTAGACAGTGTTAGAATTCAACTCAAGCAGCCTGATTCCAGGGCTCAACGTAAACCCTGAGCGCTAGCGTAATAACTCATGCCCTTCTGCTTCCCCTCGCAGAGTCCTTGGGCTTCTTAATCTCCTCTGGGCTGTTCATACAGTCTTGCTCAGAAAATTTTTGCATTGATGATGCAGATGATGGCATATGACTCTCTCATCCAAGGAAGGGGTTAATGCCAATGAGACCTTAGGGGATGTAAAGAAACAAGCCCTTTTACCTCCAAAGACACCACATGGCAGACTTGCAATTCTTGCAGCTGTATGACTGGGAGACTACTACCTGCGTCCAAGGGCTGGTGTGAGGAGTCAAGAAGTGAGTCACAAAAATCACTTAGCCCAAAGCCTGGTACCTAGGAAACACTCACTGAAAAAAACACTGAAGGGGAGCTGTTAAAGGGCCTACCTCTAGGAAATTTGAGACCCAATGGGTTAATTATCCTCAGACAGAAAATTGCACTGATTTCCCCAGACAGATCTGGGAGGGGAGAAACCCAAACAGACAGTTACAGTTCAGCTAAAACAGAGCTAATCTTTAATCTTTTATGGGTATGTGTAATACATTAACTATTATAGCTATCCCCTTGAGGCACCTCAACACCTGGTCAACCAGAGGCTGCGGTTGAGTTGGTTGGGCTAAGTGGAAAGGAGCAAGTAAATAGGCCAATTACCCTTCTCTGGGAGACTTTCTTAGGTCCCCGCCTTGAGATTAAGAGGATTAGATGGCTGATGCTGCCTGTCACACAGGGGGCGGGGTGGGGGGGGGTGAACTCTTGAGTCAGCAGCCAATGAAGAGCATTAGGCGCAAATGACCTGAGAAGTTTTACCTGTCTCTCTGCAAACCAGACTCCTTGAGGGCAAGAATTAAATCATTCATTATTTGTCATTAGATGTTTGCTGTTGGTGGTTACTATTAATAATGATGTTGCAGTCATCATAATAGGGGGAAAAAAAACACAAGTGCAGAATTGCTAAGGTTGGCTGTCTCTATGAATCATGAAATCATAAGATTCAACTACTGTATTCTCTCAACTCTGAGATGTACTTTGTGTCCCTGTTTATCAGGCTTTGTCTTATAATAACATGTGTACATGTATCTGGAAGTGTTTCTCAATTGCCTGAGACTCTATAATTAACTAAGAACCGTGCACTGAGTTTTTGTTTATGGGGATGGAAAATTTGGCAATGGATATCAGTGATGCCTGCACAACATGATTGACGTAATTGGCTTTTACTGAATGGTACACGTGAAAAACGCTGAATTGGCAAATGTCGTGTTATCTGTATTTTTACAACAATAAAAAAATTAAATTAAAAAAATAAATTCTATAACTTAGAATGGCTAGTGTCTAAGAATTGAGAAAATATTATAGTTCGACCTCCCACTCCAGGCAACAATTCTTTCCACCATAGCTTCTCCTTTAATATTTCCACTGGAAGGGAGTTTACTTCTCATCCAGGCAGCCCATCTCATTACTAGACCATGCTAAAATCTGTCGCCCTGCAATTTCCATCCAGCAATTCTAGTTTTGTCTTCTGGTACTACACAAAATGAATGAGATTTTTTTTTTCTCAGGAGGCAGGGTGGCTTAGAACAATGAACAAAGGCTCTGGAGGCACACAGATCTGGGTTTTAATCCTGACTCTGACACTTATTAACAAGTTACTTCACTTCTCTGAGCCTGTTTCATCTGTTAAGGGGGTTAATGCACCCAATGTTGCAAGATTTAAATGAGATCAGTATGTATGAAGTATTTGGCACCTGATGCTCAGTGAGTACTTCTTCCTTCTTCCCTCCTCACTGACCTTGCTGTATTTTTATCTACTTGAAGGCAGATGTTATGTTCCACCTTTGCCAAGTCTTTTCCAAGTTAAACATCACCAGTTCCTCAACCATTCTCTTAATATCTCTGAATCATTGCATACCTACAACATACAGTATGTGCCAGGCACTGCTGAAGGCCTAAGACATTAAATAATGTGCCTAGTGCCACATAAGCAGTGGCCAGGATTAAAGCCCAGTCCTGTCTGGCTCTAAAGCCACACTTTCAAATTTAGATCCCACATCAGTGTTATTCATTAGAAATATGACAGCCACATTTGTAACTTTAAATGTTCTAATTGCTACATTGGCCTCCCTGGGTGGTGCAAATGTTTAACTTACTCAGCAGCTAACCAAAAGGTTGGAACTTATAGTCTACCCAGAGGCAACTCAGAAGAAAGGCCTGGCAAACTATCCAAAAAAGCAGGAATTGAAAACTGTATGGAGTCCAGTTCTATTCTGATATTCACGGGGTCACCATGAATTGGAGGCAACTCTATGGCAACTGGTTTTTCTGGTTTAACAGTCACATTAAAAAAAAAAAAAAGTAAAAAGAAACAGGTGAAATTAAATTTAATAATATATTCTGCCCAAAATAGTATTGTTTCAGCAAGTGAGCAATACAAAAAAATTATTTATGAGATATTTCCCATCCTTTTTTTTTGTATTAAGTATTCAAAATCCAATTTGTATTTTATACTTACAGCATATCTTTATTTTTTTCTTCTTTTTTTTATTGTACTTTAGATGAAGGTTTACAGAACTAGTTTCTCATTAAACAGTTAGTACACATATTGTTTTGTGACATTGGTTAACAACCCTACAACATGTCAACACTCTCCCTTCTCAACCCTGGGCTCCCTATACCAGCTTTCCTGCCCCCTCCTGCCTTCTAGTTCCTCCGAGGGCTGTTGTGCCCCTTTAGTCTCGTTTTGTTTTAGGAGCCTGTTCAATCTTTGGCTGAAGAGTAAACCTCAGGAGTGACTTCATTACTGAGCTAAAAGGATGTCCGTGTGCCATACTCTCAGGGTTTCTCCAGTCTCTGTCAGGCCAGCAAGTCTGGTCTTTCTGAGTTAGAATTTTGTTCTACATTTTTCTCCAGCTCTTTCCAGGACCCTCTATTGTGATCCTTGTCAGAGGAGTCAGCGGTGGTAGCCAGGCACCATCAAGTTGTACTGCACTCAGTCTCGTGGAAGCCATGATAGATGTGGTCCATTAGTCCTTTGGACTAATTTTTCCCTTGTATGTTCAGTTTTCTTCATTCTTTCTTGCTCATGAAGGGGTGAGACCAGTGGATTATCCTAGATGGTTGCTCACAGGATTTTAAGACCCCAGACAATACTCACCAAAGTAGAATGTAGAACTTTTTTTTTATGAACTATGTTATGCCAATTGAGCTAGATGTTCCCTGAGTCCAGGGTCCCCACAGTCCTCAGGCCAGCAATTTGGTCCCTCAGGGAGTCTGGATGAGTCTGTGGAGCTTCCAGGCCATTGCCTTGTATAAGTTTTGCTGACTTCCCCAGTATTGTGTACTGTCTTACCCTTCACGGAAGTTACCACTTACCTATTGTCTATTTAGTGTTTTTCCATCCTCACCTCTCCCCTCCCTCGTAACCATCAAAGATTGTTTCTTTCTGTAAGCCTTTTCATGAGTTTTTACAGTAATGGTCTCATACAATATTTGTCCTTTCGTGATTGGCTTATTTCACTCAGCATAATGTCCTCCAGATTCATCCACGTTATGAGATGCTTCACAGATTCATTGTTTTTTTTATCATTGCATAATACTCCATTGTGTGTACGTACCACAGTTTGTTTATCAATTCATTTGTTTATGGGCATCTAGGTTGTTTCCATTTTTTGCTACTGTGAACAGCACTGCAATGAACATGGGTGCGCATGTTTATTTGTGTGACGACTCTTATTTCTCTAGAATATATTCTGATGAGTGGGATTGCTGTATCATATGGTATTTCTATTCCTAGCTTTCTAAGGAAGGGCTATATCGTTTTCAAAAATGGTTGTATCATTTTGCATTCCCACCAGCAGTACGTAAGTGTTCTGATCTCCCTAGAGCTTCTCCAACATTTGTTATTTCCTGTTTTTTTTATATTGTGCCAGTAATGCCGAGGTGAGATGGTTATTTCCTTGTGGTTTTCATTTGCATTTCTCTAAAAAAAAAACATTTCCTTATGCATCTGTTGGCCACTTGAATGTCTTCTTTGGTGAAGTGTCTGTTCATTTCTTTTGCCCATTTTTAACTGGATTATTTGTCTTTCTGTTGTACAGGTGTTGGATTTTCTTGTAGATTTTAAAGATTAGACCTTTGTCTGACTTGTAATAGCCAAATTTTTTCCCCAGTCTTATGGTTCTCTTTTTACTCTTTTGATGAAGTCTTTTGGTGAGCGTAAGTGTTTAGTTTTTTAGAAGATCCCAGTTATCTAACTTATCTTCTGGAGTTTGTGTGTTGTTGGTTGCGGTTTGTATCTGTTAATGCCATGTATTAGGGCCCCTAGTATTGATCCTACTTTTTCTTCCATGAACTTCATAGTTTTTGGCTTTGTATTTAGGTCTTTGATCCATTTTGAGTTAGTTTTTGTATATGGTGTGAGGTATGGGTCCTGTTTCATTTTTTTGCAGATGGGCATCCAGTTTTGCCAGCACTTGTTAAAAAGACTGTCTTTTCACTACAATGAGATTCCCTCTCACCCCAACAAGGCTGGCATTAATCCAAAAAACACAAAGTAATAACTGTTGGAGAGGTTGTCGAGAGACTGGAACATTTATACACTGCTGTTGGGAATGTAAAATGGTACAGCCAACCACTTTGGAAATTGATTTGATACTTCCTTAAAAAGCTAGAAAAAGAACTGCCATACAATCCAGCAATTCCACTCCTTGGAACACATCCTAGAGAAATAAGAGCCTTCACACGAACTGATATATGCACACCCATGTTCATTGCAGTACTGTTTACAATAGCAAAAAGTCGGGAGCAACCAAGATGCCCATCAACAGATGAATGGATAAATAAATTATGGTATATTCACATAATAGAATACTACACGATTAAGAACAATGATGAATCCGTGAAACATCTCATAACATGGAGGAATCTGGAAGGCATTATGCTGAGTGAAATTAGTCAGTTGCAAAAGAACAAATACCTTATGAGACCACTATCATAAGAACTCAAGAAAAAGCTTAAACACAGAAGAAAATATTCTTTGATGGTTATGAGTGTGGGGAGAGAGAGACAGGGGTATTCACTAATTAGATAGTAGACAAGAAGTATTTTAGGTGAACAGAAAGACAACACACAATACAGGAAAGGTCAGCACAACTGGACTAAAAACCAAAAGCAAAGAAGCTTTCCGAATACAACTGAACACTTCGAAGGTCACAGTAGCAGGGATGGGGGTCTGGGGACGATGATTTCAGGGGACATCTAGGTCAATTGGCATAACGAAATTATTAGGAAACATTCTGTATTCCACTTTGGTGAGTGGTGTCTGGGGTCTTAAATGCTAGCAAGTGGCCATCTAAGATGCATCAATTGGTTTCAACCTACCTGGATCAAAGGAGAATGAAGAACACCAAAGACATAAGGTAAATATGAGCCCAAGAGACAAGAAAGGGCCACATAAACCAAAGACTGCATCAGACTGAGACCAGAAGAACTAGATGGTGCCCAGTTACAACCTGAAGACTGTCGTGGTGGGGAACACAACAGAGAATCCCTGATGGAGCAGGAGAGCAGTGGGGTGCAGATCACAAATTCTCATAAAAAGACCAGATTTAATGGTCTGACTGAGATTAGAGGGACCCTGGAGGTCATGGTCCCTGGACCCTTTGTAAGCCCAAGACTGGAACCATTCCTGAAGCCAACTCTTCAGACAGGAATTGGACTCAACTATAAGGCAGAAAATGATACTGGTGAGGAGTGAGCTTCTTGGCTCAAGTAGACACATGAGACTGTGTGAGCAACTCCTGTCTGGAGGCAAGATGAGAAGGCAGAGGGGACAGGAGCTAGTTGAATGGACATGGGGAATACAGGGTGGAGAGGAGAAGAGTGCTGTCTCATTAGGAAGAGAGCAGCTAGGAGTACATAGCAAGGTGTATATAAGTTTTTGTACGACAGGCTGACTTGATTTGTTAAACTTTCACTTAAAACACAATAAATAAACAAGAAAACCATCTTTTCCCCATTTGATAGGCTTTGGGCCCTTGTCGAAGATCAGGTGACCATAGGTGGATGGATTTACATCTGGGTTTCCAATTCTGTTCCATTGTTCAGTGTACCTGTCATTGTACAAGTACCAAGCTGTTCTGACTACCACAGCTGTATAGTAGGTTCTAAGGTCAGGTAGCGTGAGTACTCCTACTTTATTCTTCTTCAATAGTGCTTTACTTATCCAGGGTTTCTACCCTTTCCATATAAAGTTAATCATAAGTTTTTCCATCTCTTTAAAGAATGCTGTTGGTATTTGGATCAGGATTGCATTGTATTTATAAGTTGCTTTGAGAAGAACTGTCATTTTCACAATGTTGAGTCCACCTATCTAAGAGCATGGTATGTTTTTCCATTTATGTAGATCTCTCTTGGTTTCTTGCAGTAGTGTTTTGTAGTTTTCTTTGTATAGGTCCTTTACATCCCTGCTTAGATTCCCAAGTATTATTTTATTTTTGCAGGGGCTATTATACATGATATCATTTTTGTGATTTCCTTTTCATTGTTCTCTTTATTGGTGTATAGGAATCCAACTGATTTTTGTATGTTTATCTTGTACCCAGCTACTCTGCTGAATCTATTAGTTCCAGTAGTTTTCTCATGGAGTCTTTTGGTTTTTCTAAGTATAGTATCACATCATCCACAAATAGGGACAGTTTAACTTCTTCATTACCAATATGGATGTCCTTTCTTTTTCTTGCCTTATTGCTTTAATTAGAACTTCCAGAACAAAGTTGAATAGGAGTGGTGATAAAAAGACATCCTTGTCTTGTTCCTGTTCTCAAAGGCAATGTTTTCAGCCTCTCTCCATTAAGAATGATGTTGGTCATTGGTGTGGCATAGACGCCCTTTATTATGCTGAGAAATTTGCCTTCTATACCTATTTTATTGAGAGTTTTTATCAGGAATGGGTGTTGGACATTGTCGAATGCATTTTCTCTGTCAATTGAGATGATCATGTGATTCTTTCCTTTTATTTATGTGATGGATTATGTTGATTGATTTTCTAATGTTGAACGATCCTTGCATACCTGTATGAACCCTACTTGGTCATGGTGTATTATTTTTTTGATATGATGCTGAATTCTGTTGGCTAGAATTTTGTTGAGAATTTTTGCATCTTTTTTTTATATTCATGAGAGATATTGGTCCGTAATTTTTGTTTTTGTGGTGTCTTTGCTTGGTTTTGGTATCAGGGTTATGCTGGCTTCATAGAATGAATTCAGCAGTATTGCTTCCTTTTCTGTGTTCTGAAATAGTTTGAGTAGTACTGACGTAAGCTCTTCTTTGAATGTTTGGTAGAATTCTCCAGTGAAGCCATCTGGGCCCGGGCTTTTATTTTGTTGGGAGTTTTTTTTTTTTTTTAATTACCTTGTCTATTTTCTCTTGTTGTGGGTCTGTTCAGATTTTCAATATCATTTTGTGTTAGTTTGGGTAGATAGTTATTCTAAAAATTTGTCCATTTCCTCTAGCTTTTCAAATCTGTTGTAGTATAGTTTTTCATAATACTCTGTTATGATCCTTTTTATTTCAGTTGGGTCTGTTGTAATGTCTCCCATTTCACTTCTTATTTGGGTTATTTGCATGCTCTCATGTTTTTCTTTTGTCAATTTGGCCAATGGTTTGTTGATTTTGTTGATCTTTTCAAATAACCAACTTTTGGTTTTGTTGATTCTTTCTATTGTTTTTCTAGTCTCTTTATTTCTGCTCTGATCTTTATTATTTCCTTTCTTCGATGGCTGTGTGCTTCTTTTGCTGTTCTTCTTCTATATGTTCAAGTTGTGTAGCGACTTTTGATTTCATCCGTTTCTTTTTTTTTAATGTGTGCATCTATTGCTATAAATTGACCTATAAGCACTGCCTTTGCTATGTCCCAAAGGTTTTGGTATGAGGTGTTTCATTTGACTCTAGGAATTTTTTTATTCCATTTCTGATTTTTTCTATCATCCAGTGGTTTTTAAGCTGGGTTATTCAGTTTGCATTTAATTGATTTTTTCCCTTACCCTTCCTGTTGTTAATTTCCACTTTGATGGTGTTGTGGTCAGAGAAGATATTTTGTGTTATCTCAATGTTTTGGATTTTGTTGAACGTTGCCCTGTAGCCTAAGATGTGGTCAGTTCTGGAGAACATTCCATGTACATTGGAAAAGAATGCGTACTTTGCAGCTGTTGGGTGGAGTGTTCTATATGTGTCTATGAGTCAAGCTGGCTGATTGTGCCATTTAGCTCTTCTTTATCTTTGTTGAGTTTCTTTCTGGATGTTCTATCCTTTACAGACAGTGGTATGTTGAAGTCTCCTGCTATTATTGCAGAACCATAAATTTCTCTTTTCAGTGCTGTTAGAGTTTGCTTTATGTATTTTGGAATCCTGTCACTGGGTGCGTAGATGTTTATTATGGTTATGTCTTCATGGTGGATTGTCCCTTTAATCATTTTATAGTGCCCTTCTTTGTCTTTTATGGTAGCTTTTGTTTTAAAGTCTACTTTATCTGAGATTAGTATTGCCACTCTTGCTCTTTTTTGGTAATTATTTGCTTGATACATATTTTTTTCCATCCTTTGATTTTTAATAAATTTACATCTTTGTTTCTAAGGTGTGTCTCTTGTAGACAGCATATTGATGGATCCTGTTTTTTTATCCATTCTGTCACTCTGTGTCTCTTTATGGGTGCATTTAGGCCACTTATGTTCAGTGTAAGTATTGACAGGTGTGAGTTTATTGCTGTCATTTTGTACTGTTTTTTTTGTGGTGCTGACATTTCTTTGTTCCTTTTACTCTCCTGTGCTGAAATCCCTTCGGATTTCTTTTTCATTTCTTTTGTTTTTGTAGATTTTGTTTTTATTGAGACTTTATGTTTTTCTTCTTTATATTGATAAGTAGGTTCGTTAACTTTCTTTGTGGTTACCTTGAAATTTACCTTTATCTTCCTAGGTTTGAACCAGTCTATTATTATTTGGTATCGCCTTGCCATCCTCTCCAATAGAAAGTTCTATACCTACACCATTTATTTCCTCTTTTATTGTTCTGATGTTTACAGATTAACCTCTCTGGTTCCATATTGTAATTCTTTTGGTTTTGGATAGTCCTTGAGAGTCCATTTCCTAGGTTGGTATCTAGCTGATACAATCTTGTGTCCTAGATTCAGGCTGTGGTCTGAAGTTTTTTTGTTCTCAGACCAAAGGACTCCCTTTAATAATTCTTGTAAGTTTGGTTTGGTTTTTACATATTCCCCTAACTTCTGTTTATCTGGAAACGTTCTAATTTCACCATCTTATTTGAATGAGAGTTCTGCTGGATATATTATTCTCGGTTGGCATTTTTTTCCAAGGTTTTATATGTGTCATTCCACTGCCTTCTTGCCTGCATGGTTTCTGACAAATAATCAGAGTTTGTGACTTTTGTTTTTCTCAAGCTACTCTCAGGATTTTTTCTTTGTCTTTGGTTTCATTGAGTGTTATTATGATATACCTTGGTGATTTTCTCTTGGGGTCTATTCTACATGGGGTTCATTGAGCTTCTTGGATGGTCAGCTTTTCATCTTTCATGATATTAGGGAAGTTTTCTGTCAGCAATTCTTCAATTATCCTCTCTGTGTTTTTCATTGTCTCCCCCAGTTCTGGAACTCCAATCACTTGTAGGTTTTTGCTTTTGATGGTATCCCACAGAATTCTCAGGGTTTCTTAATTTTTCTCCATTCTTTTTTCTGATTTTTCCTCTAACAGAGTTGTATCCAAGTGTCTGTCTTCAATTTTGCTGATCTTGTCTTCCATCACTTCAAACCTGCTTCTCATCCCTTCTATGACACTGTCCATTTCTGAAATCTTGTTTATATTTTGGATTTCTAATTGTTTTTGTAGTATTTCTAGTTGTGAGTTTATTTTGGCATTTTGTTCCTGTATTTCTGAATTCTTCCATTTTTTTTGTATTTTCCATGAATTTGTCTGCCTTTTCCATGAATTTATGTATCTTTTTCTTTATTTTTGTTTGCTTTTTGCTTCAACTCTTGGATAGCTCTGAATTAGAGATCTGAACTCCCAATCAAATAGTTCTAGTGCCTCTTCTTCTACTAGAAAGTCATCTGGTGTTTTATTTTGGGTGCTTACTGGAACCACCCCTTCCTGCTTTTAAATATGTTTTGATATTACATGCTGTCTTCAGGATATTCAGTAGTTACTTTCTTTGTTTATTGGTTGTAGATCTGTTTGTTTCATCCTGCTTTTTTATTTTATTTGGTTATGTCTGAGCAGGCAGGCTGTGCATTCTTTGTTGTTTACTTCTCTGTGGTCATGATACTTTTAACCCCCTTGTTGAATGAGCAGGGCCAGTCACTCAGCTGTGGTACAGCTGAAGAGGAGGTGCTGGGATGGGTTATTTGCGGCACATACTAGGGCCAACAGGGCAGACTGGGAATCAGAACTGGGCAGTTTTTGGTAGGCCTTGTCTGTGCTGCTCAGCGGTGTGACGTTCAGTGCACAGTGCAGGTACGCAGGAAGGAGGGGAGTGGTTGTGATGTGTGGAGCTAATATGGGTAGGGGGACAAGGAGAGAAAGGAGAGAGAAACAGGCGCCAAAAACAAACAAACAAAAAGAGTGCTATAGGAGCTTGCTGTTGGAGTGGAGAGATGAAAAACTGAGAAGTGGAGGAAAAGAAAAAGGAAAATAAAAAAATAAAAAGAAAGGGAAAAGAAAAAATAACTAGATAAAAATTTGGAGGAAAGAATGAAAAAAAAAAAAAAAAAAAAACCCCAGGGATCCCACGGGTGTGGCTGCAAAAACCAGGGAAGTGGCTTGAGGCTGCAGGATATAGCCTGGCTAGAGGGGGTATAGATGTCACACAGCACCAGGTATTCAGGAGATAGGAGAAGAAGGTAAGTCTAGAGAGACAAGAACTGAGAAATGAAGAAAGGCAGAAAAGAAAAAAGAAATGCCCCCAGGGATCCCACCTATGTTGCTGTGCTAATTGGGGGAGTGGCTCCTAAGCTGTGCAGTGCAGCCCAGCTAGCAAGGGCTCCCAAGCCATGAAAATAAAAAGAAAACAAACAAAACAAAGCAGAAAAAAAAAGTCTTGGGGATCCCACCACACGGTATCACAGGCCAGGGTACTGCATCCCCTGTCAAGCGTTGCTTTGCAGACTTTCAAGAGGAAGAAAAGATGGCACATGGAGCCAGGTTTTGGATAGAAAGGAGACGGAGGTGGTGAGTGGCCCAGAAGAAACCAAAAGAAATGGAGAAAAGCAACATTAGCCACAGACAAATGGCACTCATTGTGGGTGGGGTGAATCCAGTGGCCCAGGGCAGAATCAGTTGCCTCTGGGCCAAGAGACTGAGGCCAGTGGGAAGCTGGTGGGGGGATGGGGGTTAAGGTTAGGAAAGCATATACCACTGGTTACCGGGCGCTCTGTCTCCTGCTGGGAACTTTGTCAAACTGTTTTCCCATACTCCCTGTCTGCCCATCTCCAATGTGGGTGGGGCGAATCCAAGTGGCAGGGATGCTGTACTTCCTCATTGGCTGAGCCACCGCTGCCAGCCAGGGAGCCCAGAGGCAGAGGAGCGGAGAGAGGATCGGGGTTGGAAAAGCCTGTGTTGCTGGTTACCAGGTTCTCTGTCTCCTGCTGGGAGCTCCATGAAGTTGCATTCCCATGCTCCCTGTCCGTCAATCTCCGACAGGAGTCCAAGATGGTGAATCTGTGCTACATTAGCTGATAGGGGACCTCCACACATATCTCTCCTTGCTCTCTGTTCTGTCAGTTTCTTATCCCATTTGGTGCTTGGCTGAGTTCTTTATCTCTTCATTTCACACTTTGGGTTCCAGGACTGACATTTGTCTCTGTTTTGCTTAGTTCTTCAGGTCTTTGCTGTGGAGGGATGGCACGGTGCTTCCGTCTGTGGTGCCATGTTGGCCAGAAATCTCTATAGCGTATCTTTAGGATATGCGATTTTAATTAGCCAGATTTCAAGTCATTAATAGCCACCTGTGGCTAATGGCTAATGTACCTAGAGGAAAGGTGGAATGTCCCATCTTGGAATTTAAGGACTTAGTTTCTCCCCCTGAATCCAATGCTGACTAACAAATAAATTATAAGAGACCAAAAAATCCTTTAATAATCCCTGTTAATCTCTGTCCTCTACCAACCATTCTTTCAACAAATACAGTGTTTATCAGGCATCATTCCAGGAGCTGGGCATACTGCAATGAATACAACACCAACCCTGTCTTCACAGAGCTTATGATTTTAATGGGAGAAGAAACACAATAAACAAAAAAATTGGTGACTTGGTAGTGTGATACCTGGTCAAATACGCTATGAAGAAAATACGGTAGGGTATAGGGGGCAAAGCAGATAGTGACTTGCAATTTTAAATAGATGGTCAGGAAGACCTCTGTAATATAGGGAGATTTGAGCAGAGACCAGAAGGAAGCAAGGGGTTGAACCCTGCAGTTTAGTAGAGAAGGAGAGTTCCAGACAGACTGTATGACATGCGAAGGACTTGAGATAGGAGTATCCTTGAAAGTTCAAGTAAGAGTAATGAGACCAGTGTAGCTAGAGCTGAGCAGACAGGGTGCAGGAACAAGCAGAGAGAAGACAAGAATGGGGCAGATCATGCAGGCATAATAAGGACTTTGGCTTTTACTCTGAGTGGAGGAATGACGTGAACTGATGAGGGTACTGGAGATAATTAGTTAAAAAGCAATGGTCATAACTATCTCACAGGACTATGCATATAGAAAGCAGTCAACAAATATCAGCTCATTCCTGAGGAAGCATTAGTTTTCAACACTAAAGAAAAAGGCTAAGAGACTAACATTGAATATAACAGAGGAGTAGATCTGTCTTGGAACCCTGGTGGTGTAGTGGTTAAGAGCTTGGCTGCTTACCAAAAGGTCAGCAGTTTGAATTCACCAGCCACTCTTTAAAAACCCTGTGGGACAGCTCTACTCTGTCCTATAGGATAGGTATGAATAGGAATCAACTCAACAGCAATGAGTTTGGTCTGGTTTTGGTTTAGATCTATCTTTGGAGTCCCTGGGTAGCACAAGTGGTCAGTTTCTAACCAAAAGGTTGGAAGTTCCAACCCAGCAGCTGTTCTGCAGGAGAAAAGACCTAGCAATCTGCTCCCTTAAAGATTACAAAAAAAAAAAAAAAAGATTACAACCTAGAAAACCTTATGGGGGCAATTTTACTTTGCCATACAGGGTTGCTATGAGTCAGAATCGACTCCATGGCACACAACAACTGGCCAAAAGATTGGCAGGTTGAACTCATCCAGAACCACCTCAGAAGACAGGCCTGGTGATCTACTTCTAAAAGATCACAGCCTTGAAAACCCTATGGAGCAATTCTAGTCTGCCCGTGTGGGATTGTCATGAATTGGAACCGACTAGATGGCAATCTCCACCCCCAACACCAACTATCTGAATTCCCATTATGCCATTCCAGAAAGCTGATGAAGGAAATGTGTATGTGTATACTGCAACCCATGTTGGTAGGCTGCTGTCCTGATGAAGACTGGCTAATAACCGGTCCTACTCCCTTAAGCCCAGTGTAGTGAGTCGCTGAGAAATGTTAATGGATAAAATTGTTAATGTATGTAAATCTTCCTTTGCTGCCACTAATTGGAATAACTGGGGAAATTCACTATGGAAAAGAGTCCATGACTTCAGAAGGCAGCATGATAAGGAGATAGGCCTGCTGTCACAGATAACTGAATTTCAATTTGAGTCCTGTCATTTACTGGTTGTGTAGCCTTGGACAAGCTACTTTACCTTTATAAACCACTTTTTCCTTATATGTAAAGTGAAGATGATAATATGGACGTTTTAGTAGTATTTAGCAGATTTATACATATATAGTGTAAAGTGGCCACAACTCATCTATCAGTTTATCATTCTGTGGTGAACTGCATGTTGCTGTGGTGCTAGAAGCTATGCCACTGGTATTTCAAGTATCAGCAGGGTCATCCACGGTAGACAGGTTTCAGCAGAGCTTCCAAACTAAGACAGACTAGGAAGAAGGATCTGGCAATCTACTAAAAAAATCAACCAGTGAAAACCTACGAATAGCAGCAAAACAATGACTGGTACAGAGCCAGAAGATGAGCTCCTGACATTGGAAGCCATTCAAAACATGACTGGAAAAAAGCTGTGTCCTCAAAGTAGTGTCGACCTTAACAACGTGGATAGAGTTAAGCTTTCGGGACCTTCACTTGCCAATGTGGCATGACTCAAAGTGAGAAGAAATAGCTGCAAACATCTATTAATAATAGGAATGTGGAATGTATGAAGTGCGGATCTAAGAAAATTAGAAGTTGTCAAAAATGAAATGTACCGGGGAGGCGGAGCCAAGATGGCGGACTAGGCAGACGCTACCTCGGATCCCTCTTACAACAAAGACACGGAAAAACAAGTGAATCGATCACATACATAACAATCTACGAACCCTGAACAACAAACACAGATTTAGAGATGGAGAACGAACCAATACAGGGAAGCAGCGATTGTTTTCAGAGCCTGGAGCCAACCTACCAGTCAGGTACGGCACAAGCCCAGAGAGCTGCTCCACCCCCCTGAACTAACCCCGGGAGGGGGACCAGCCGGTTCCGTGTGCGGCGTGGGACGCAGCCGGTAGGAGAAGTCCCCGGGAGGCAGTGACTGGTCTTGGTACGGGCAGAGCAGCGTCCCAGCCAGGGAACCATCCCGCCGGGATTTGGACTGGACGCAGGTACGGCATAAACACAGAGAGCTGCTCCATCCCCCTGAACTAACCCCGGGAGGGGGCCCAGTTGGGTCGCGCGGGCGGCATGGGACGCAGCCGGTAGGAGAAGTCCCCGGGAGGCAGCGACTGGTATTGGAGCGGGGAGCACAGCGTCCCAGCCGGGACACTTGGTCATGGCACAAGCACGGGGAGCTGCTCCACCCACCTGAACTAACCCCGGGAGGCGGCCCAACTGGTTCGCGAGGGCGGCAAGGCAACGCGGCTGGAGGGACGAGACGTCCCCGGGAGGCAGCGACTGATTTTGGAGTCGAGAGTGCACCGTCCCAGTAGGGGAGCTTTGACGCTGGGCGTGGGGCTGGAAGCGGAGGATCTGACCTTGACTCCAGCGGGCCAGACCCCCCGGGGGCAATCTCCACACAGCCAGCACACATAGGCGACGTGCCCCGCGGGAATCTCAGATATAATAGTCATTCCAAGCAAGACAAGCAACTCTGGCTATATTCTGAGGTGCTACACTCCTAGCTCTCTGATCCCTCCCCCACCCTTCCCAGGCGGCTCCATTAACATCTGAATAGCCTGAGCCAGAGGGAGAACTCTGATAGGGATCTGACTGCATTTTTTTTTTAGCGGATTTTCTGGAAAAACTAGTTTCCCAGTGATGGCTCGGAGACAACAATCCATATCAAACCACTTAAAGAAGCAGACCATGACAGCTTCTCCAAGCCCCCAAACAAAAGAATCAAAATCTTTCCCAAATGAAGATACAATCCTGGAATTATCAGATACAGAATATAAAAAACTAATTTACAGAATGCTTCAAGAGATCACAAATGAAATAAGGCAAACTGTAGAAAAAGCCAAGGAACACACTGATAAAACTGTTGAAGAACTCAAAAAGATTATTCAAGAACATAGTGGAAAAATTAATAAGTTGCAAGAATCCATAGAGAGACAGCATGTAGAAATCCAAAAGATTAACAATAAAATTACAGAATTAGACAACGCAATAGGAAGTCAGAGGAGCAGACTCGAGCAATTAGAATGCAGACTGGGACATCTGGAGGACCAGGGAATCAACACCAACATAGCTGAAAAAAAATCAGATAAAAGAATTTAAAAAAATGAAGAAACCCTAAGAATCATGTGGGACTCTATCAAGAAGGATAACCTGCGGGTGATTGGAGTCCCAGAACAAGGAGCGGGGACAGAAAACACAGAGAAAACAGTTGAAGAACTCCTGACAGAAAACTTCCCTGACATCATGAAAGACGAAAGGATATCTATCCAAGATGCTCATCGAACCCCATTTAAGATTGATCCAAAAAGAAAAACACCAAGACATATTATCATCAAACTCGCCAAAACCAAAGATAAACAGAAAATTTTAAAAGCAGCCAGGGAGAAAAGAAAGGTTTCCTTCAAGGGAGAATCAATAAGAATAAGTTCAGACTACTCAGCAGAAACCATGCAGGCAAGAAGGGAATGGGACGACATATACAGAACACTGAAGGAGAAAAACTGCCAGCCAAGGATCATATATCCAGCAAAACTCTCTCTGAAATATGAAGGCGAAATTAAGATATTTACAGGTAAACACAAGTTTAGAGAATTTGCAAAAACCAAACCAAAGCTACAAGAAATACTAAAGGATATTGTTTGGTCAGAGAACCAATAATATCAGATATCAGTACAACACAAGGTTACAAAACAGAACGTCCTGATATCAACTCAAATAGGGAAATCACAAAAACAAAAACAAATTAAGATTAATTAAAAAAAAAATACACATAACGGAATCATGGAAGTCAATAGGTAAAAGATCACAATAATCAAAAAGAGGGACTAAATACAGGAGGCATTGAACTGCCATATGGAGAGTGATACAAGGCGAAATAGAACAATACAAGTTAGGTTTTTACTTAGAAAAATAGGGGTAAATAATAAGGTAACCACAAAAAGGTATAACAACTCTATAACTCAAGATAATAGCCAAGAAAAACGTAACGACTCAACTAACATAAAGTCAAACACTATGAAAATGAGGATCTCACAATTTACTAAGAAAAACGCCTCAGCACAAAAAAGTATGTGGAAAAATGAAATTGTCAACAACACACATAAAAAGGCATCAAAATGACAGCACTAAAAACTTATTTATCTATAATTACGCTGAATGTAAATGGACTAAATGCACCAATAAAGAGACAGAGAGTCACAGACTGGATAAAGAAACACGATCCATCTATATGCTGCCTACAAGAGACGCACCTTCGACTTAGAGACACAAACAAACTAAAACTCAAAGGATGGAAAAAAATATATCAAGAAAACAATAAGCAAAAAAGAAGAGGAGTAGCAATATTAATTTCTGACAAAATAGACTTTAGACTTAAATCCACCACAAAGGATAAAGAAGGACACTATATAATGATAAAAGGGACAATTGATCAGGAAGACATAACCATATTAAATATTTATGCACCCAATGACAGGGCTGCAAGATACATAAATCAGATTTTAACAGAATTGAAAAGTGAGATAGATACCTCCACAATTATAGTAGGAGACTTCAACACACCACTTTCGGAGAAGGACAGGACATCCAGTAAGAAGCTCAATAAAGACACGGAAGATCTAATTACAACAATCAACCAACTTGACCTCATTGACTTATACAGAACTCTCCACCCAACTGCTGCAAAATATACTTTTTTTTCTAGCGCACATGGAACATTCTCTAGAATCGACCACATATTAGGTCATAAAACAAACCTTTGCAGAGTCCAAAACATCGAAATATTACAAAGCATCTTCTCAGACCACAAGGCAATAAAACTAGAGATCAATAACAGAAAAACTAGGGAAAAGAAATCAAATACTTGGAAAATGAACAATACCCTCCTGAAAAAAGACTGGGTTATAGAAGACATCAAGGAGGGAATAACGAAATTCATAGAAAGCAACGAGAATGAAAATACTTCCTATCAAAACCTCTGGGACACAGCAAAAGCAGTGCTCAGAGGCCAATTTATATCAATAAATGCACACATACAAAAAGAAGAAAGAGCCAAAATCAGAGAACTGTCCCTACAACTTGAACAAATAGAAAGTGAGCAACAAAAGAATCCATCAGGCACCAGAAGAAAACAAATAATAAAAATTAGAGCTGAACTAAATGAATTAGAGAACAGAAAAACAATTGAAAGAATTAACAAAGCCAAAAGCTGGTTCTTTGAAAAAATTAACAAAATTGATAAACCATTGGCTAGACTGACTAAAGAAATACAGGAAAGGAAACAAATAACCCGAATAAGAAACGAGAAGGACCATATCACAACAGAACCAAATGAAATTAAAAGAATCATTTCAGATTATTATGAAAAATTGTATTCTAACAAATTTGAAAACCTAGAAGAAATGGATGAATTCCTGGAAAAACACTACCTACCTAAACTAACACATTCAGAAGTAGAACAACTAAATAGACCCATAACAAGAAAAGAGATTGAAACGGTAATCAAAAAATTTCCAACAAAAAAAAGCCCTGGCCCGGACGGCTTCACTGCAGAGTTCTACCAAACTTTCAGAGAAGAGTTAACACCACTACTTCTGAAGGTATTCCAAAGCATAGAAAATGACGGAATACTACCCAACTCATTCTATGAAGCCACCATCTCCCTGATACCAAAACCAGGTAAAGATATTACAAAAAAAGAAAATTATAGACCTATATCCCTCATGAACATAGATGCAAAAATCCTCAAAAAAATTCTAGCCAATAGAATCCAACAACACATCAAAAAAATAATTCACCATGATCAAGTGGGATTTATACCAGGTATGCAAGGCTGGTTTAATATCAGAAAAACCATTAATGTAATCCATCACATAAATAAAACAAAAGACAAAAACCACATGATCTTATCAATTGATGCAGAAAAGGCATTTGACAAAGTTCAACACCCATTTATGATAAAAACTCTTACCAAAATAGGAATTGAAGGAAAATTCCTCAACATAATAAAGGGCATCTATGCAAAGCCAACAGCCAATATCACTCTAAATGGAGAGAACCTGAAAGCATTTCCCTTGAGAACGGGAACCACACAAGGATGCCCATTATCACCGCTCTTATTCAACATCGTGCTGGAAGTCTTAGCCAGGGCAATTAGGCTAGACAAAGAAATAAAAGGTATCTGGATTGGCAAGGAGGAAGTAAAGTTATCACTATTTGCAGATGATATGATTATATACACAGAAAACCCTAAGGAATCCTCCAGAAAACTACTGAAACTAATAGAAGAGTTTGGCAGAGTCTCAGGTTATAAAATAAACATAAAAAAATCACTTGGATTCCTCTACATCAACAAAAAGAACACCGAAGAGGAAATAACCAAATCAATACCATTCACAGTAGCCCCCAAGAAGATAAGATACTTAGGAATAAATCTTACCAAGGATGTAAAAGACCTATACAAAGAAAACTACAAAGCTCTACTACAAGAAATTCAAAAGGATATACTTAAGTGGAAAAACATACCTTGCTCATGGTTAGGAAGACTTAACATAGTAAAAATGTCTATTCTACCAAAAGCCATCTATACATTTAACGCACTTCCGATCCAAATTCCAATGTCATATTTTAAGGGGATAGAGAAACAAATCACCAATTTCATATGGAAGGGAAAGAAGCCCCGGATAAGCAAAGCACTACTGAAAAAGAAGAAGAAAGTGGGAGGCCTCACTCTACCTGATTTCAGAACCTATTATACAGCCACAGTAGTCAAAACAGCCTGGTACTGGTACAACAACAGGCACATAGACCAATGGAACAGAATTGAGAACCCAGACATAGATCCATCCACGTATGAGCAGCTGATATTTGACAAAGGACCAGTGTCAATTAATTGGGGAAAAGAAAGCCTTTTTAACAAATGGTGCTGGCATAACTGGATATTCATTTGCAAAAAAATGAAACAGGACCCATACCTCACACCATGCACAAAAACTAACTCCAAGTGGATCAAAGACCTAAACATAAAGACTAAAACGATAAAGATCATGGAAGAAAAAATTGGGACAACCCTAGGAGCCCTAATACAAGGCATAAACAGAATACAAAACATTACCAAAAATGATGAAGAGAAACCCGATAATTGGGAGCTCCTAAAAATCAAACACCTATGCTCATCTAAAGACTTCACCAAAAGAGTAAAAAGACCACCTACAGACTGGGAAAGAATTTTCAGCTATGACATCTCCGACCAGCGCCTGATCTCTAAAATCTACATGATTCTGTCAAAACTCAACCACAAAAAGACAAACAACCCAATCAAAAAGTGGGCAAAGGATATGAACACACATTTCACTAAAGACGATATTCAGGCAGCCAACAGATACATGAGAAAATGCTCACGATCATTAGCCATTAGAGAAATGCAAATTAAAACTACGATGAGATTCCATCTCACACCAGCAAGGCTGGCATTAATCCAAAAAACACAAAATAATAAATGTTGGAGAGGCTGCGGAGAGATTGGAACTCTTATACACTGCTGGTGGGAATGTAAAATGGTACAACCACTTTGGAAATCTATCTGGCGTTATCTTAAACAGTTAGAAATAGAACTACCATACAACCCAGAAATCCCACTCCTGGGAATATACCCTAGAGATACAAGAGCCTTCATACAAACAGATATATGCACACCCATGTTTATTGCAGCTCTGTTTACAATAGCAAAAAGTTGGAAGCAACCAAGGTGTCCATCAACGGATGAATGGGTAAATAAATTGTGGCATATTCACACAATGGAATACTACGCATCGATAAAGAACAGTGACGAATCTGTGAAACATTTCATAACATGGAGGAACCTGGAAGGCATTATGCTGAGCGAAATGAGTCAGAGGCAAAAGGACAAATATTGTATAAGACCACTATTATAAGATCTTGAGTAATAGTAAACCTGAGAAGAACACATACTTTTGTGGTTACGAGGCGGGGAGGGAGGGAGGGCGGGAGAGGGTTTTTTATTGATTAATCAGTAGATAAGAAATGCTTTAGGTGAAGGGAAAGACAACACTCAATACATGGAAGGTCAGCTCAATTGGACTGGACCAAAAGCAAAGAAGTTTCCGGGATAAAATGAAGGCTTCAAAGGTCAGCGGAGCAAGGGAGGGGGTCTGGGGAACATGGTTTGCGGGGACTTCTAAGTCAATTGGCAAAATAATTCTATTATGAAATCATTCTGCATCCCACTTAGAAATGTGGCGTCTGGGGTCTTAAATGCTAACAAGCGGCCATCTAAGATGCATCAATTGGTCTCAACCCACCTGGAGCAAAGGAAAATGAAGAACACCAAGGCCACACAACAACTAAGAGCCCAAGAGACAGAAAGGGCCACATGAACCTGAGACCTACATCATCCTGAGACCAGAAGAACTAGTTGGTGCCCGGCCACAATCGATGACTGCCCTGACAGGGAGCACAACAGAGGACCCCTGAGGGAGCAGGAGATCGGTGGGATACAGACCCCAAATTCTCATAAAAAGACCAAACTTAATGGTCTGACTGAGACTAGAGGAATCCCGGCGGCCATGGTCCCCAGACCTTCTGTTGGCACAGGACAGGAACCATCCCCGAAGACAACTCATCAGGCATGAAAGGGACTGGTCAGCGGGTGGGAGAGAGACGCTGATGAAGAGTGAACTAATTATATCAGGTGGACACTGGAGATTGTGTTGGCAACTCTTGTCTGGAGGGGGGATGGGAGGATAGAGAGAGAGAGAAGCCGGCAAAATTGTCACGAAAGGAGAGACTGAAAGGGCTGACTCAAGAGGGGGAGAGCAAGTGGGAGTAGGGAGTGAGATGTATGTAAACTTAGATGTGACAGACTGATTGGATTTGTAAACGTTCACTTGAAGCTTAATAAAAGTTAATTAAGAAAAAAATGAAATGTACCACATAAAGATTGATGTCCTAGGCATTAGTGAGCTGAAATGGACTGGTATTAGCCATTTTGAATCAGACAGTCACATGGTCTACTATGCCAGGAATGACAGATTGAAGAGGAATGGTGACACATTCATCATCAAAAGGAACATTTCAAGATATACCCTGAAGTACGATGCTGTCAATGACAGGATAATATCCATAAGCCGACAAGGAAGACCAGTTAATACAACTATTATTCAAATTTATGAACCAACCACTAATGCCAAATATGAAGAAACTGAAGATTTTTACCAACTTCTACAGTCTGAAATTGATCAAACATGCAATCAAGATGCATTGGTAATTACCGGTGATTGCAATGTGAAAGCTGGAAACAAAGAAGGATTGGTAGTTGGAAAATAGGATCCTGGTGATAGAAACAACATTAGAGATAGAATGAGACAATTTTGCAAGATCAACGACTTACACATTGCAAAAACCTTTTTTAACAATATAAATGGTGACTATACACGTGGACCTCACCAGATGGAATACACAGGAATCAAATTGACTATAACCATGCAAAGAACAATATCCTCAGTCAGAACAAGGCCAGGGGCTGATTGTGGAACAGACCATCAATTGCTCATATGCAAGTTCAAGTTGATGCTCAGGAAAATTAAAAGTCTACGACAGCCGAAGTACGACCTTGAGTATATCCCACATGAATTTCGAAACCATCTTAAGAATAGATTTGACTCATTAAACACTAATGACCCAAGACCAGACGAGCTGTGGAATGATATCAAGGACTTCATACATGAAGAAAGCAAGAGGTCATTTAAAAGACAGGAAAGAAAAAAAAAATGGATGCCATAAGAGACTCTGAAACTTGCTCTTGAACATAAAGTATCAAACGCAAAAGGAAGAAATAATGAAATAAAAGGGCTGAACAAAAGACTTCAAAGGGAAACTCAAGAAGACAAAGTAAAGTATTATAATGAAATGTGCAAAGACCTAGAGTTAGAAAAACAAAAGGAAAGAACACACTTGGCTTTTCTCAAACTGAAAGAACTGAAGAGAACAGCACTGAAGGATTCTACAGGGAAAATATTAAATGACACATAAGGCATCAAAAGAAGATGGAAGGAATACAGAGTTACTGTACCAAAAAGAATTGGTTGATATTCAACCATTTCAGGGTATGATCAAGAACCAGTGGTATGATATGATCAGTATATGATTGGTATATGATCAAGAACCAATGGAACTGAAGAAAAAAGTTCAAGCTGCTCTGAAGGCATTGGTAAAAATCAAGGCTCCAGGAATTGATGGAATCGAGGTCTCAACAAACAAATGCAGCGCTAGAAGCACTCGCTTATCTATGTCAAGAAATTTGGAAGACAGCTACCTGGCCAATCAACTGGAAGAGATCCATATTTATCCATTCCAAAAAAAGGAGATTAAGCAGAATGTGGAAATTACTGAATAATTTTATTCATGTCACACACAAGTAAAAATTTGCCGAAGGTCGTTCAAAATCAGTTGCAGAAGGACACTGACAGAAAACTGCCAGAAATTCAAGGCAGATTCAGAGGAGGACGTGGAATGAGGGATATCATTGCTGATGTCAGATGGTGTTATGGATTGAATTGTGTCCCCAAAAAAAGGTGTGTCAACTTGTCTAGGCCATGATTCCTGGTATTGTGTGATTGTCCACCATTTTGTCATCTGATGTGACCTTCCTACATGTTGTAAATCCTACCAGTATGATGTTAACGAGGCAGGATTAGAGGCAGTTATGTTAACGAGGCAGGACACAATCTACGAGATTAGATTGTGTAATCTCTTTTGAGATATAAAAGAGAGAAGCCAAGTTGAGAGAGGGGTACCTCATACCACCAAGAAACAAGAGCCAGAAGAATAGAGTGTCCTTTGGACCCAGGGTCCCTGCACTGAGAACTCCTCAGCTGGGAAGACTGATGACAAGGACTTTTCCCCAGAACAGACACAGACAAAACGCCTTCAACTGGAGCTGGAATGCTGAATTTGGACTTCTAGGCTCCTAGGCTGTGATAGAATAAATGTGTTTGTTAAAGCCATTCACTTGTGGTATTTCTGCTTTAGCATCACTAGATAACTAAGACAGATGATCTTGGCTGAAACCAGAGAATACTAGAAAGATGTTTACCTGTGTTTTATTAACTATGTAAATGCATTTGACTGTGTGCATCGTAACAAATTATGGATGACATTATGAAGAATGGGGATTCCAGAACACTTAATTGTGCTCATGGGGAACCTGTACATAGATCAAGAGGTAGTCATTTGAACAGAACAAGGGGATACTGCATGGTTTAAATTAGGAAAGGTGTGCATCAGTGTTGTATCCTTTCACCATATTCATTCAATCTGTGTGCTGAGCAAATCATCAGAGAAGCTGGGATATATGAAGAAAAGGGCATCAGGATTGTAGAAAGGCTCGTTAACAACCTGTGATATGCAGATGACACAACTTTGTTTACTGAAAGTGAAGAGGACTTGAAGTACTTATTGATGAAGAGCAAAGACTACAGCCTTCAGTATGGATTACCCCTTAACATAAACAAAAATCTTCACTACTGGACCAATAAGCAACATCATGATAAACGGAAAAAAGATTGAAGTTGTCAAGGATTTCATTTTACTTGGATCCACAATCAACACCCACGGAAGCAGCAGTCAAGACATCAAACGACATACCGCATTGGGCAAATCTGCTGCAAAAGATCTCTTTAAAGTGCTAAAAAGCAAAGATGTCACTTTAATGACTAAGGTACGCCTGACCTAAGCTATGGTGTTTTCAGTTGCCTCATATACATGCAAAAACTGAACAATAATAAAGATGACTGAAGAAGAATTGATACCTTTGAAGTATGGTGTTGGCGAAGAATATTGAATATACCATGGACTGACAGGAGAATGATCAAATCAGTCTTGAAGAAGTATAGCCAGAATGCTCCTTAAAAGCAAGGATGGCAAGACTTCATCTCACATACTTTGGACATGTTATCAGGAGAGACCAGTAAAGGGTCAGCGAAAAAGAAGACCCTCAACCAGCTGGATTTGCACAGTGGCTCCAACAACGGGCTCAAGCATAACAACAATTGTGAGGATGACGCAGGACCAGGCAGTGGTTGTACACAGGCTTGCTATGAGTTGAACCAACTCAATGGCACCTAAAAACCACCACCACCATTGGGCACTTATGATAAGCCCAGCACTGTGCTAAGTGCTTTATAAACATTGTCTCATTTTTTATTTTTGCAATCTCCCTCTTAGAAAGTACTATTATCTTTATTTTATTTAAAAAAAAAAAAAAAAAAGGAAGAGCTCAGAGAGGGGAAGTGCATTGCCCAAGGTTGCACAGCTGGGCTGACGGAGGCAGGATGGAGCCCCAATCTAATTTCCAGGTCTCAGATTCTTATCTGAGAAACCCAACCCTATAACTTGTAGGTCTTGTCCAGATTCTACCAATTGTTTACTCATTTCCTATCTTTTTTCCCCTCTTTTTGTATATTTAAGCAATTGTCTACTTTAAAATGTCAGCTAAAATGTGGGGTAAATACTATGGTGCCTCAAAAGACACATAATTCTCTGGACTCTTCATTTTGAAGTTAGCTTCTATAAAAAAGAGACGTTCAGAATTTTTACAACTTCTTTAATCATTATGGCACTGAGAGTTTTGGTGGAAGAGGCACATCCTAAGCCCTGGGGTATATGCAGATCTAATAACTGTCAGACTACTACGCAAGGCCCAGCTCTTGGCTGTCTTCTCCTACTCTATACACTCTTCCAGGGTGATCCCATTCATTCTCGTGCCTTTAGCTACTATCTATGAGGCTATGACCCTGAACTCTCTACCTCTGACCCAGTTCTCTCTCCTTAACTCTAACTGGGCATTGCCAGCTCGGTGTTCCATAGACACCGCATACTCAATGCGTCTACATGTGAACTTATCTTTCCTGCCTACCTACACTGCTCTGTTTCCTAATTCAGAACAAAGAACTATCATGGACACTCAAGGTAGAAATCCAGACTTCTGGGACTCCTTTCTCTCCTCTGTCTTTACCTCTGGCTAGTCATCATATCATTCTACCTGTCAACCTGTTTTGTATTTTTTTTAAATCTGTCTTTTCTCTTGCAGTTATCTCTCAGCTGGAGTCGTGTCAGAGCTCCTTACTGGTCTCCTTTCTCCAGGCTCTCCTTTCACAAGTTTTTCTCCATATTGCAGCCAGGGTAGTCTTTTTATACCTCATATCTGTTCTTTAGACTGGTATGCAAAGTCTTCCAGGATCTGAGTCTTATCCCTTCTCAGGACTCATTTCTTACCATTCCTAACCTCAGGTTCTATCTATATGACAATTCTACTTAACTCAATGTTCCTTTGTAACTAATGTTCCCATTGCCTGGAATTCCCTTTCATCCCTTCTTTATGTTGCTAACTCCTATAAATTCTTCTAGTTACTTTGAGCATTAATTGCCTCTTCCAGGAAGACTTCCCTGATGCCCCCAAGATAAACCAAGTGCCCTGCTTGCTTCCACAGGAGTTTTGGGGTGCAGAGGTTAAGCACTATGCTGCTAACTGAAAGGTCAATAGCTCAATCCCACCAGCTGATACATGGGAGATGTGGCAGTCTGCTCTCATAAAGATTACAGCCTTGGAAACTGTATGGGGCAGTTCTACTCTCCTACAGGGTCACTATGAGTCGCAATTGACTCAATGACAATGGCTTTTCTACTTGCTTCCAAAGCAACTGAACTTTTCATATCTCATTACCCTATTGCATGGAATCACACAGTACTGCCTCCTTAGTTCACCTAATTCCTAAAACTTGCCTACGAATTCTTTTGAGGGCAGAGGTGGAGTCAACAGGTATCGAGTATTTTAACACAGTAGCATTTTCAAAAAATGTCCAATGAAAAAATGAGTAAATGGGCAGGTACTGTATATAGGTTAGAACAGGAGAACTAGAGCTAGAAGTGGCAGTATAGTGTAGTAATTTAAAGGGTGGGGTCTAAAGTCAGCTGCTTAGGTTTGTATCTCAGCCTCTCCACCCACTTGTAAGTTACAGAACATCCAGTTGCTCGAGTTTCCCCACCTGTAAAATGACAGTAATAATAATAATAATAGAATTTGGTTCATAGGGTTGCTGTCAGGATCAAATTTTAAATTTTGATATTTTGTTCATTATGGGTTTTTCTAATTTTGTAAAATATTTCATTAAAATATCATTTATCTTCATTACTTTTGGGGGGGCACCTTCTTAAATGTTGTGCTCTAGGTGAGGGCCTCCTTGTCTCACCCAACTTCCAGGTCTGCCTGCACCTTAGTGCTTCAAACACAAGCGGTGTTCAATAAATATTTTTAACTTTTATTTGTTTCCCTATATTTTTAAACTTGGGTATACTATATACTCTGTAAAGTGAACTAATATTGAGTTTATTACTGAGCTCCCTAATTGTGCAGAACATTATGCTAAACAGTATAGGGCGCCTTCTCCTTTCACCCTCAGGTACACAACAGAGGCCTCTGTTTTATAACTTTCTCCCCTTCCACTCTCCTCTTTTCCCACTAAGAAGCGCTGTTAGGAGTTCAAAGTTTAGGCATAATCTTCAGTCCTACCAGTTCCAAGAGATTTCCTATAGGAAAACGTCTTCAGGTCGTCAAACTTTAAAAAAAAAAAAAAAAAAAAATTCCTGCAGGACGGACTACGACGTCAACGCTCCTGGTAGTCCCCAAGAAAACGCACCGAAGGAGGCCACCATCTTCCAAACAGTAGCACTGCATCCGCGCTGGCTCTTCTGCTTGCCGAGCCGCGAAGAGGACGATTTCGTGACTTCTCGGCACCCGTACGTGGCGGAGTGGTGGTGTCAAGGTTTACGCGACTCCCTCTGTACTGCCGGAAGTAGGGAGAGGGGGCGATAATATGGTTGCGCGCGCCAGTGGACGTTCCGGGTTTGGGTAACCTGAGGGCTGGAGTGTAATTGTCGCTAAAGTTTAAAGGCTCCGAGGTGCGCGGGTGGATATAATTCCTGGCTTTGCTAGAAGAAGCATAGTGCGCGCTGAGGTGCGTTTCTAGTGTAAGTGTGCACGTATCCTGGAAGCCGGTAAAGGAGCCTTGGTGGCGCCGTGGTTAAAGCTCTCTGCTGCTCCCGGAAAGGTCGGCAGTTGGAACACCCCAACCGCTCGGCGGGAGAAAGACGTGGCAGTCTGCAGCAGTGTGCTTCCGTAAAGATTTGCGGTCTTGGAAACCCCATGAAGCAGTTCTATTCTGTCATATAGAGTCGCTGTGAGTAGGAATACACTCCACGCAGTGGGTTTGGTTTTATTTTGTCATCTTCAAAGAATTTCACTCTTTTTTCCGTCCCGCTTTAAAAGATGATTTCAGTATTCAGAGAGGCAGAGCCTAGGTTGTAGCCTGGTCCGGGCTCCGCCACTGACTTGCTGCGTGTCTTTATAGACAGGGTCCCATAAATCGTCTTTCAGTTCTTCAGAATTTTATTGCATGCCCATCATGTCGTTTGCGCTACAAAGTCTTGGGAGTTAGATATTATGGTCCCATTTAATAAGGAAGACACTGAGTCCCAGAGTGAGGAGTTCCACGGTTTCCTCTAACTTCCAGCTAACTTTTTGGAGAGTTGAGAATTTGACACTAGAACATTATGCTGTAACTCCATGACCAGATCTTTTTTGTATATTTCTGTATCCGTGCTTGGCCATGTAACAGTTACTCAGAAAGTTTTGAATGAATCTTTTGATGTCCAGGCCAGTGACTCAAGCCAGTCTCTCCACTTCTCTGATGTTTAAACAAGTCTAACTCTTCTCCAGGTGTATCCTGTGCCTTACCTGATTGAGGGCTCTGAGTCCACTTCTGTGGTCTTCACCTTAATCAGACAGACACCATGGAGGCACCTCCAGTCACCATGATGCCTGTCACTGGGGGCACCATTAACATGATGGAGTACCTGCTTCAAGGTAAGTAAACCAGGGAACTTGGATTACCTGTCTTCCTCTTTTTTTCTTCAGCTTCCCTGGAGATGACGAACTTATACAAAGCTGACATACACAATTTCTGACACTCAGTAGACAACAACTATTTTTTGTCCCAATATTTTATTATGGAAAATTTAAAGCAGCATCTTAGTTACCTACTGCTGTCATCAGAAGTACCACAAGTGGTAGCTTTAAGGAACAGAAATTTATTTGCTCACAGTTCTGAAGCTAAAAGTCCAAATCAGGGTCTCAGCTGTATTGATTCCTTATTTCAACCTGCCTCTTAGTTCCTGGTGTCTGTCGGTGACCCTTGACATTCCTTTGCTTGTAGCTGGTCCTCAAATGTCATTTGTCTTCTCCCTCTGTGTATCTCTGTGTCCATTCTGATCTTTTTATAAGTTAGAAGTTATTAGGTGTAAGATCCACCCTACCCTGGTATGATTTCATTAACATAAAAAAGAAACCGCCTATTTCCAAATAGGTCATGATTATAGGGACAGGTGAACTTACCAGACTGTCTCCCGCCTCAGTGCCTGTTATGGATTGAAGTGTGTCCCCCAAAAATGTGTGTCAACTTGGCTAGGCTATGATTCCCAGTATTATGTGATTGTCCATCATTTTGTCATCTGATGTGATTTTCCTATGTGTTGTAAATCCTACCTCTCTGATGTTAATGAGGCAAGATTAGAGGCAGTTATGTTAATGAGACAGGACTCAATCTACAAAATTAGGTTGTATCTTAAGTCAGTCTCTTTTGAGATATAAAAGAGAGAAGCAAGCAGAGAGGTGTGAGGACCTCATACCACCAAGAAACAAGAGTCAGGAAAATAGCACATCCTTTGGACCTGGGGTCCCTGTGCTGAGAAGCTCCTTGACTGGAGAAGATTGATGACAAGGAGCTAGCACTCTGAATTCAGTCTTCTAGCCTCCTAGACTGTGAGAGCATAAATTTCTCATTGTTAAAGCCATCCACTTGTGGCATTTATGTTACAGCAGTGGTAGATAACTAAGACAGTGCCTTTACTTGATGACCCATCCACCCTAGATACTTTTTTCATATCTCTTCAAATGACCATCTAATTTTCATCCTTTGGGTCTCAGCTCAGTTGTCACCCCTTTATAGAGAGGTCTTCTCTGACCATTCCACCCCCTCAGAGAGACCTTCTCTCCTCCCCACTCCACCAGTTGCTCTCTCTGCCATCTCCCTTTTATTTCCTTATATTTGTTTGTTTCCTTACTTATTTATTTTTTATTTCCTGCACTAAACTAATCTCCATGAGGGGAAGGGCCTTCAACTGCCTAACACAGTACCTGGCATGGTATTAAATATCTATATGTTCAGTGAACCAACACTTATTAAATACTTGAAATGTTTGAGGAATGAACAAACGCATGTCTGATCCTGCCCTAAATACAGGATACCAGTCCCTGCTCCCAAGGATCTTCTATCCTGTGATTACTTAGACCTGGTCACGTTCTTTTCCTACAACACTGTTGTTTCCAAAAATTTAGTCATCTGAGTCCCACTATCAATTTTTGAGGTCCCTGGTGATACAAATAGTTTGTGGTTGACTTCTAACCTAAGAATTGGCAGTTGGAATCCACCCAGCAATTCTGTAGAAGAAAGGCCTAGTGATATACTTCTGTAAGATTACAGCCGTTGAAAACACTACTGAGCACAGTTCTTCTCTGAAATACATGGGGTCACCATGAGTTGGAATTGACTCTGGCAATGGGTTATCAATTTTTGCCATAATTATAATATGCTATTATTTACTTCAACAGAGTTACTTAACAAATATTTGAATGTATTTCTAGCATTGGGGTATCAGCAGTGGAAAGAGAAAGATGACTAAAAATGTGAGGTGTATGCTCTTTTATTTAGGCTGGTCAGAAAAGTCCTTTCAGTTAAAGTGGCATTTGAGCAGTTACCTGAAGAAAGTGATAAGGTGAGCCTTGCAGATATCTGAGGGAAGAACATTCTAAGCCTGGGGAATAAGGGAAGAGGCTCTGAAGAGGATATGTACTTGGTATCTTCAGGAAATAGCATGAAGGTCACTATGGCCAGAGAGAGTGAGCAAGGGGGAGAGTGGAATATGATGTTGGACAAGTAGCAGAGACCTGCGTAATATTATATAGGGCCTTAAGGAAACCCTGGGGGTGTAGTGGTTAAGTGCTATGGCTGCTAACCAAAGGGTCAGCAGTTCGAATCTGCCAGGCGCTCCTTGGAAACGCAATGGGGCAGTTCTACTCTGTCCTGTAGGGTCGCTATGAGTCAGAATTGACTCGACAGCACTGGGTTTGGTTTTTTTTTGTTTTTGTTTTATTGACTATGGTAAGGACTTTGGATTTTATTGTGAATGACATGGGAAACAGGGTTCTGAGCAGAACGTTATTATCTGTCTCATATTTTAAAAGGAGCAGTTGGCTGTTATGTGGAGAATAGAGGAAGAAAGCAAGTGTGGAAGCAGGCTATTGCAAAGACCAGGCAAGCAATAAAGGAGTTTTCATCTAGGTGGAAGTGATCAGAGTGAGAAGTGGTTGAATTCTGCATTTATTTCAAAAATACAGATTGGATTGGGATGTGGGAAAACAAAAAGAATTCAGAGATGATTCTTTGGGTTTTTTTGCCTCAGCAGCTGGTAGCAAGGAGTTGCCATTTACTGTGTTGGAGAAAATCACAGGAGGAATAAGTTTGTTAAGGAAGATACTAAGTTTGATACTGAACATGTTAATATGGTGATGTTATGTATCCGAGTGAAGAAATTGAGTAGACAGATGTGTGAGTCCATGGTTCATGAGATGTAAATGTGGGAGTTCTTAGGGCGTAGATGATATTTAAAGTCATGCGAATTAGGTCACCTAGGGAAGAAGAGCCTGCTGATGGAAAAGAGAATCAGAACTGAGCCCTAGGGTCCTCCACCATTTAGGGAAGATAAGGAAGAACCAGCAAAGAGGACTTAAGAGAAATGGTCACTAAGTTAGGTGACAGATCAAGAGAAAGTTGTGTTCCAGAGACAAAAGGAAGAACCGATTTCAAAGTTAGTATAATCAACTGTAACAACTGTATCCAGTGCTGCTAAGCAGACAAATAAAATGAGGACTAAGAATTACTTAATATATTTCCTTGAAGCAGTTTATTCTTTTACTTAATATATTATGTAAAAAGGAAACTATATTTCTTCTATAAACAGAACATCTTTATTTGTTGGAAATAGATGAAAATTATTAAAATGACAACAAGATTATATTATTACACTCTAGGTAGGTACTGTTATGTTAAAGGCTCTGAGCCCCAGGCTTGGCTGGAGATTCACAAGTGTTAGAGAGGGCCTAAAGACTTTCTAGTATCAAATAAGAAAATGTAAACAAATCAACAAAGGAGTAACTTTCTAATAATATTGTGCAATACTGCTTCCTAAAATCTCACATGTTGGGCCTTTACTTTACAAAATAGTGCACTAAACTGTTGTGGTCTCTCATTTAGGTCTTTTGAAACTTTTGCTAATTCCATGATCCAAAATGAAACCTGGAACTCAATAGCGCTTTTTCCCCTTCAGGAAGTGTTTTAGATCACAGCCTGGAAAGCCTCATCCACCGCCTTCGTGGTTTGTGTGACAACATGGAACCTGAGACCTTCCTTGACCATGAAATGGTATTCCTCCTTAAGGGCCAGCAGGCCAGCCCATTTGTTCTAAGAGCCCGGCGCTCTATGGATAGGGCAGGGGCGCCCTGGCACCTGCGCTACCTGGGACAGCCAGAAATGGGAGACAAGAACCGCCATGCTCTGGTACGAAGCTGCGTGGACATTGCCACGTCTGAGAACCTCACCGACTTCCTGATGGAAATGGGCTTCCGCATGGACCATGAGTTTGTCGCCAAGGGACACTTATTCCGTAAGGGCATCATGAAGATCATGGTGTACAAGATTTTTCGCATCCTGGTGCCAGGGAACACAGACAGCATTGAGGCCTTGTCACTCTCCTATCTTGTGGAACTAAGTGTTGTTGCACCAGCCGGGCAGGACATGGTCTCTGATGACATGAGGAACTTTGCCGAGCAGCTGAAACCTCTGGTTCACCTAGAGAAAATAGACCCCAAGAGGCTCATGTGACTAAGAGGGGCTGTCCGTTGTGACCTGTCCTCACCTGTCACAAAAAAGAAGGGATTATAAATATCCCACTTTCCCCCCACCAGCCAGGCAGGAAGGAGGACAGTGAGTACTTGATTCTTTGTCCTGTTTTCTTCACGTGGTGATGTTACTTTTGTGACAGCCTTTTTAAATGAAAGGCTCAGAATTATACAAGAGTCTAACTAATGCCTCCTGCATGAAGAGGGGAAACTGGAATAAATTAGCTGTTGGAGAGAAAAATCTCTTAAATCTTTTTGCCATTTGTGTAAGAAGTTTGTAATGTAGAGGCTGTGACCTTGTATTGTGTGGTAATAAAGGCTGTGAAGAGCAATGTCTGTGTAATTCTGTAATTCTTATTCTTTCCTCTTTTAAATTTTCATACAGATGATAGTTTTTTTACCTTTTGTAAAAGTGATATATGTTTGTTGTTGGAAATTTTTTAAATAGAGACAAACAAAAATAATTTAAAATAATGTTTAATCCTGTTATCCAAAGAGGGAGTCCCTGGGTGGTACAGGTGGTTAAGCGCCCAACTCCCAAATGAAAGGTTGGTGGTTTAGTCTACCTAGAGGCGCCTCAGAAGAAAGGCTTGGCAGTCTACTTCCAAAAAACCAGCCACTGACAACACTAGGAAGCACAGTTCTCCTCTGACTCACATGGGGTCTCTGAGTCGGAATCAGCTTAACAGTAACTTGTTTTTTTTAATCCAAAGAGTTGTACTATTTCTATTTCCATGTATATCCTTCTAGTCTTTTTTTTTTTTAATGTGTATATATGAGATACAGCAATGATTGTGAGAATGGCGCAGGACCAGGCACTGTTTCATTCAGTCATACACAGGGTCACTCTGAGTCAGGAACTGACTCAGGGGCCCTTAACAACAACAGACGAGATATATTAAGTTTATAAGAATATTTGGTATATACTGGTTTGTAGCCTCCTTTTTTCATTTGATGTATCATTAGCATCTTTTTAGGACATTAGTCTACAGTGTCCATTTGTTTAAAAAAAAAAAAAAAAAGCTCATTTATTGAGTTGTTACATGTCAGTGCTGTCCTAAATGCTTTAGGTACGCTAACTTACGCAATCCTCATGACGGTCCCGTTTTATAAACAGGGAAACCGAGGTGCAGAGATTAATGAACTTTCTCCAGACTATACTAAGAAGTAGAGCTGGAATTTAAACAATGTCATTTGTAATTGCTGTTTGTATTCCATCATATGGGTGTTCTATAAATTATTTAATTGGGTCCCCTACTATTGGATTTTTAGTTTGGTCCCAATTTTTTGCTTTTATAAACAATGCTGTAGTGCTTGTGCTTTTAATTAAATCTTTGTTGACATCTACGATTGTTTCTTTAGGATAAATTCCAGGGAACTATTGAGTTGAAGGGTATGTACTATTTTATGACTTCTGTCATGCGTTGCCGCCCAGAAATATCCCAGTGTTCACACCTACCGTGAGTGAGGTTTCTTGACACTGTTGCCAACATGGGTGTTGTAAAAACTTGTTTTTCCCATTCGATGACAGATGGTAATTAGTTTTAATTTTTTTTTTTAAATAGCCATCAGTGAGGTTCAAATTTATTATGTTTATTGAGCATTTTTCTCTTATATGAATTTCCTTTTCATTGATTGCTAGTCTTTTCCTTTTTAATTTGTGAAAGCTTTTATATAATATTTCCCATTTACAACTTTTAATTTAATGGAGTTTTTTTTAAGTGAAAGTTCTTCATGGGATAAATGTTGATCGTTGAAATATTTATAGTAGAATTTTTATTACAGTGAAGAGTGGTTTGCTAAAAATTGTAGGTTACTCAAATTTTTCATTTTCTTCTGGAACTTCCTCTTAGTTATCATCCTGGCTGAGCTACATTGGACAAATAATCTCTTTGCATCTCAGTTTGCCACTCAAAGATGAGATAAATACTTTGTTAGAATGCTTTGAGATACAAGTAACAGAACACTTACCCAAAATTACTTTAAACAATAAGGATGGCATTAACCAATCTAATGAATTAAGTCGCAAAATGAGAGCATTTCCTAAAAATTGGCTAGTTGGTTGTTTCACTGGCTCTGGGATCCTTTTCTTGGCTTTCCCCTGCATGTTTGCAAGATAGCTTTGTTTTTTTCCCTCAGGTTGCAGAAGTGAGAAAATCTTATTCCTCTCATAGCATATTACATGGTTCAGGCAAGGCCCCTTTTTTGTTTCATAGTCTTCCCTTTTATTCCTAAACTCTACTGTTCTTATTCCCTCTGTCTTGTAAGTACCCACTCTGATGTGTTCAATGTATGTTCGTGACGCCTGTCTTATAAAATACATAGTGTTACGTGACTGTTCAATTCAGGTAAATGAAACAGCACTATAAATTTTGTTCTTTTTTTTTGACCTTTTAAGTTAACATTGTTTTTGTTGCTACATGTAAACCTAACTTAGAACTTCCAACTTGCATATGCTTTTATATTAATGTAGTAATGTTGTTGTTATTAGGTGCTGCCAAGTTCTACTCTGGCCTATAGGGTCGCTATGAGTTAGAATTGACTCAGTGGCAGTGGGTTTTGGGGTTTAATGGATGTAAGTGGCAGTTTTTATTTGTATTTCTTTGGCTATAATTAAATTTGAGCCTTTTTTCTTATACTTTCTTATATTTGAAAGTGTATACACTTTTTAGTATATGAAACCAAGGTATTTGCAGTAAATTAGTTTTTCCGTTAGCATTTGAGGAAGTCATTTTCTAGCCACTGCTTTCGTATATTAAGTTCCTGTGTATATACTTTATTTCTGAGCTCTCCATTCTATTCCATTCATCTTTCTATTGTGTCGTGGCCAGCAACACAATGTTTTTATTACTGTGGATTTGTGGAAGAGCCAGATTTACCAGTAGGGCAGGTAACCCTACTTTTTTTCTTCCTCAAAATAGACTTAGCTTTCATAAGCCTTTATTCTTTCATGTTTATTTTAGAGTAAGTTTTACTTTCTCAAACATTACAATTGGAATTTTTGTTGGAATTTTATTGAATATGTATAGAATAATTTAGGGGAAAATTGGTGTCTTTGCCTGGAATTGAATTGTTTGCCAGAATTCAGTGTGACTGGCTCCCTTACCTCTTTCAGATCTCTGTTAAAATGTCAGAGAAGCCTTCCCTGACCATAGTCAATTAAGTAGCGCACACGCATAGCATCACTCTCTATTCCTTTACCTTAATTTTTTCCATGGCATTTATTACTCTCTGAGTTTAGATTATTCATTTAAACAGCAGAACAGTGCCTGGACTATAGTAACCATTCAGTGAATAATTTGTTAAAACAAATGAATTAAATCTTTACAATGGTGAGGTTATCCCAACTATGCAATTTATTCAGATTTTCTTACGTCCCTGAATAGAGCTTAAATTTTTTTCTTGATAGCCTTCTTAGTCATTTTTTTTAGGTTAATATTACTATAGACCAGAAATCAGCAAGTTACACCTGCACCCATTGGTCTGCTGCCTGTTTTTTAAATGAAGTTTTATTGGAACACACCCGCATTCATTCATTTAAATATTATCTATGGCTGCTTTTGTGCTACAACAACAGGGTTAAGTAGTTGTGACAGAGACTGTTTGGTCTGCAAAGCTGAAAATGCTTAGTATTTTATGTTTACTATCTACCTACAGGAAACACTGGTGGTGTAGTGGTTAAGTGCTACAGCTGCTAACCAAAGGGTCGGCAGTTTGAATCTGCCAGGCGCTCCTTGGAAACTCTATGGGGCAGTTCAACTCTGTCCTCTAGGGTCGCTATGAGTTGGAATCGACTCGACGGCACTGGGTTTGGTTTTTGTTTTGGATCTACGTACAGAAAATAGTTTGCTTATCCTTGCTATAGACTATAGTGTAGTTACTATTATAGGTAGTATTAGATTTTTTATTAGATTTTTTAATTGGTTTTCCCTGCTATACAACACTATCGATTTTTGTAAGTTGATTTCTTCACTTGCAAACTTGCTTAACTCTTTTATAGTTCCAATAGTTTGTTGATTCTGTTGTAGTTTCTAAATAGCTGATCATAACATTGGCAAGCAATGACGATTGTATCTCTTTGCTTCCTAGTCTTACATGGCTCCGTCATCTTTTTCTTGTCTAAAAGCTTTGGCCAGACTCTCCAATACTACAGTAACTACTAGTAGTAATAATGAGCATCCACGTTTTAGTCCTGATCTTGATGTTATTGCATCAAATTTCTCTATTAAGTATGATGCTTACTGCAGTTTTCTTTTTTTGAACATTTTATTGTAGTGTAGGTGAAAGTTTACAGAGCAAATTCGTTTCCCATCCAACAATTTATACGTATTTTGTTTCAAGACATTAGTTGCAGTCCCCTCAATGTGACAGCCCTCTGCCTTTCTCCCTGGTTTCCTGTTTCCATTCACCCGTCTTTCCTCCCCTTCCGAACTTTGGTTTCGGGCAAATGCTGCCCTTTTGTTCTCCTATGGTTGATCGTTCTGAGGAACGCTTTCCTCTTGGGTATTAGTGTTCACTTTATAGGCCTGTGTGTTTGGTTAAAAGGTGATCTCCAGGAGTGGATTCAGTTCTGTGTTTGAAGGGTATCTAAGGGCCATAGTCTCAGGGGTTCTAGCAGTCTCTATCAGACCAAAGTCTGGTCTTTTTTATGAATTTGAATTTTGTTTTACATTTTTCTTCGACTCTGTCCAGGACCTTCTATTGTGAACGTGATCAAAGTGGTTGGTTGTGGTAGCCAGGCACTGTCTAGTTCTGGTCTCAGGCTAGTGGAGGCTGTGGTTCATGTGGTCCATTAATCCTTTGGACTTAATTGTTTCCTTGAGACTTTGATTTTCTTTACTCTTCTTTGCTCCAGATGGGAAGAGATGAATAGTTGTATCTCAGATGGCCACTCGCAAGCTTTTTTTTTTTTAATTGTACTTTAAGTGAAAGTTTACAAATCAAGTCAGTTTCTCACACAAAAACTTATACTCCCAATTGCTCTCCCCCAGTGAGACAGCCCGCTCTCTCCCTCTTCATGTCAGTTTCACCAGCTTCTAACTCCCTCTACCATCTCATCTCCCTTCCATGCAAGAGATGCCAACATAGTCTCAAGTGTCCACCTGATCCAAGAAGCTCACTTGTCACCAGCATCCCTCTCCAACCCATTGTCCAGTGCAATCCCTGTTTGAAGAGTTGGCTTTGGGAATAGTTCCTGTCCTGGGCCAACAGAAGGTCTGGGGGCCATGACCACTGGGGTCCTTCTAGTCTCAGTCAGACCACTAAGTCTAGTCTTTTTATAAGAATTTTGGGGTCTGCATCCCACTGCTCTCCTGCTTCCTCAGGGGTTCTCTGTTGTGTTCCCTGTCAGGGCAGTCATCGGTTGTAGCCAGGCACCATCTAGTTCTTCTGGTCTTAGGCTGATGTAGTCTCTGGTTTATGTGGCTCTTTCTGTCTTTTGGGCTCATAATTACCTTGTGTAGTTGGAGTTCTTCATTCTCCTTTGATCCAGGTGGGTTGAGACCAATTGATGCAGCTTAGATGGCCCACTTGCAGCTTCTAAGACCCCAGTTGCTACTCACCAAAGTAAAATGTAGAACATTGTCTTTATGGACGATGTTATGCCAGTCGACCCAGATATGCCTATGGTCCTAGGCCCTCAAGCCCAGTGACTCAGTCCCTCCATGTGTTTGATTATGGCTAAGGAGTTTTCATGAATTTGCCCCCTGTATGCTGTACTATATACATTAATATCTTGCAGCACATACAAATACATATATAGAAACATCCTCTCTCTGCCAAACCTATATATGCTCATGGGTATACTCCCATACACCATCCCATACCAGTTCAGCTTATGTATCTACCTATGTATCTACTCAAATTATTGTTTGTTATTACAGTTATCACAGGATTGTATAGGTAATGGCAATAAATACCATTGTTGCCTTTTACTCTTGCGTAGCTCCCAGTGCCTTCCTTTGCCTTAGTCCTGTTGTGCTGACATCGCATTTATTTTGTATTCCTTTCCCTTTACCCAAGTTAATATGCGTCTATAGCCTAGTGATTTTTTTCTCCCTTCCCTTCCTATCCCTGGAAACCATCAAAGAATGTTTCTTTCTGTGTGTAAATCTTTTCTTTACTTTTTATAATAGTGGTCTCACACAACGTTTGTCCCTCAGCATAATGTCCTCCAGGTTCATCCATGTTATGAGATGTTTCATGGATTGACTGTTACTCTTTAACATTGTGTATTATTCCACTGTGTGTATGTACCATGGTTATCCATTCATCCGTTGATGGGCACTTAGGTTGTTTCCATCTTTTTGCTATTGTGAATAATGCTGTGATAAGCATGGTGTGCATATGTGTCTATTCATGTCATGGCTATTATTTCTCTAGGATATATACCTAGTAGTGGGATTGCTGAATCATATGGTATCTCTATTTCTAACTTTTTAAGGAAGTGTTGTACAGCTTTCCACAGTGTTTGTACCATTTTATAATCCTATCAGCAGTGTATAAGGGTTCCAATCTCCCCACACCCTCACCAGCATTTGTTGTTTTCTGTTTTATTGATCATTGCCTTTATTGCCAGAGTGAGATGATATCTCATTGTTGCTTTGATTTGCATCTCTCTAATGGCTAACAGGAAACCCTGGTAGCATAGTGGTTAAGTGCTACAGCTGCTAACGAAAAGGTCGGCAGTTTGAATCCACCAGGCACACCCTGGAAACTCCATGGGACAGTTGTACTCTGTCCTATAGGGTCACTATGAGTCAGACTTGACTCGACGGCAATGGGTTTTTTTTTTGTTTTTTTTTTTAATGGCTAAGATGGCGAGCATCTCTTCATGTATTTGTTGGCCACTTGAATGTCTTTGGTGAAGTGTATGTCCGTATCCTTTGCCAATTTCTGAATTGGATTGCATGTCTTTTTGTTATTGAGCTATTGAAGTTTTCTTAAATTTTAGAGATTAGCCCCTTGTCAGATATGTCATTGCCAAATTTTTTTTCTCAGTCTGTAGGTTCTCTTTTTACTCTTTTGGAGAAGTCTTTTGATGCAAATAAATGGTTAATGTTTAGGAAGTCCCAGTCATCTAGTTTATCTTCTGTTGTTTGTGCATTTTCAGTTATGTTTGATAGTTTATGCCATAAATTAGGGCCTCTGGGTTTGTTCCTATTTTTATTTCTATGGTTTTTATAGTTTTGGGTTTTATATTTAGGTCTTCGATCCATCTTGAGTTTTATCTTAGTCATCTAGTGATGCTATAACAGAAATACCACAAGTGGATGGTTTTAACAAAGAGAAATTAATTTTTTCACAGTCTAGTAGGCTAGAAGTCCAAATTCAGGGCATCAGCTCCAGGGGGAGGCTTTCTCTGTCTGTCAGTTCTGGAGGAAGGTCCTTGTCATCAATCTTCCCCAGTCGAGGAGCTTCTCCACACAGGAACCCTGGGTCCAAAAGACGCGCTGTGCTCCTGACTCTGCTTTCTTGGTGGTATGAGGTTCCCCTGTCTCCCTGCTCGCATCTCTTTTTTATATCCCAAAAGAAATTGGCTCAAGGCACAATCCAATCTTGTAGATTGAGTCCTGTCTCATTAACATAACTGCCACATATCCCTCCTCAGTAACATCATAAAGGCAGGATTTACAACACATAGGAAGATCACATCAGATGACAAAACAGCAGACAATCACACAATACTGGGAATCATGGCCTTGTCAAATTGATACACACTATTTTGGGGGACACAATTCAGTCCATGACAAGTTAGTTTTTGTATATGGTGTGAGGTATGGACCCTGTTTCATTTTTCTGCAAATGGATATCCAGTTTTTCCGGCATCATTTGTTAGAGAGATTCTTTCTTCCCCATTTAATGGATTTCGGCCCTTTGTCACAGATCGGCTGTCCATAGGTGGATGCACTTACTTCTGGGTTTTAAGTTCTGTTCCATTGGTCTATGTGTCTGTTGTTGCACCAGTATCAGACTGTTTTGACTACTGTGGCTGTATAGTAGATTCTGAGATCAGGAAGCGTAAGGCCTCCTACTTCAGTAGTGCTTTGCTTATCCAGGGTCTCTTTTCTTTTTGTATAAAGTTGGTGATTTGTTTTTCCATTTCTTTAAAGAACGTTGATGGAATCTGGATCAAGATTATGTTATATCTACAGATCACTTTAGATGTTATTGACATTTTCACAATGTTACCGGGGTCTCAGTTTTTCGCTTGGTGCAGCTACTGAGACACAAAAATGGGTGAAAGGGCAAGAAGAAGCTTTATTTGGTTGACCAAGCAAAGGAGCACACCGGGACTTGTGTCACCAAGATGGATCCCTGAACAGTAGCTGATACAGCTTTTGTTAGGGGCAAAAACTGAGGAAGGATCCTGGCTGGAAGGAGCAAGATCACTGATTGGTCTGGCCTGACAAGGCATTCCAGGGCAGTTCCATTGTCTGCTTTTGCTCAGTCCAAAATGGCAGTCTCTCAAACTGAATCTTAGGCTCAGACCCTTAGCTTCTAAAAGTCTTCCCCCAGTCTTGGGCCACTACAAGTTTGGTTCCATCTGGCGGGAGAAAATTTCCAGGGTCATCCAGAGGACAGGGTTGATAATTCTGCACATGTCAGGCAGGCCAGATTTGGTCTTCACTGGTTCTGTGGTCTATGACCCCAGCCTATTGTTTTTCTTATCTTGTTCAGGAAGTTGGCCAATTACCTAAAAACATCTGGAGAAACCAGTTAGAAGGGGAGGTGACTCATGCTATTCTACATACAAGTTGGGGGTTGGTAAAGTTGCCCTGAGGCTGTCAGCCTCAACAATGTTAAGTCTTCCATCAATGAGCATGGTATGTTCTTCCATGTATGTAGGTCTCTAATTTAAGAATGTTCGATCTCTAGTTTTCTGTGTTTTTTTAATCATACATAAGAAATGTGTAATTTTTAAAATTGTTCTTTGTATATACTGAAATCATCCTGTGAGTTTTCCCTTTGGTCTATTTACGTGGTGAATTATATTCACAAATTTTCTGCTGTTGGACCATCCTAGTACTCCTGGGATAACCACTCTGCATCATGATGTGTTATCTTTTGAATACCCTGTTGGATTTGGGTATTACCTTAGATATCTGCTATAACGGAAATACCACAAGTGAATGGCTTTAACAAAGAGAAATTTATTCTCTCACAGTCTAGGAGGCTAGAAATCCAAACCAGGGTGTCAGCTCCAGGGGAAGGCTTTTTCTCCATGTTGGCTCTGGGGGAAGGTCCTTGTCATCAATCTTCCCCAGTCGAGGAGCTTTGCAGTGCAGGGACGCTGAGTCCAAAGTACACCATATTCTCCTGCCTTTGTTTCTTGGTGGTAGGAGGTCCCCCTATCTCTCTACTCACTTCTCTCTTTTATGTTGCAAAAGAGATTGGTTTAAGATACAACATAATCTTGTAGATTGAGTTCTGCCCCATTAACATAACTGTTGCTAATCCTACCTCATGAACATCATAGAGGTAGGATTTACAACACATAGGAAAATCACATCAGATGACAAAATGGTGGACAGTCACACAATACTGGGAATCATGGATTAGCCAAGTTGACACACATTTTTTTGAGACACAATTCAGTCCATGACAGGTACCTATTATTTTATTTAGAATTTTTGCATTGTGGACTTCCTTAATTGCTGTTCAGAGATCTATACAATCTACTCCCTACTTTTTCAGTGATCTCTGCTGGAACTACAAACTAAACACTTGCTGGATGCTGGGTTATACCAGTGGCTAACATATAGTCCCTGTCTTTAATGTTGTTGTATGCCATCAAGTCAATTCTGACTCATAGTGACCCTGTAGGACACAGTGGAACTGCCCCATAGGATTTCTCAACCAGAGGTCTATGGGGAGGGGGGATGGCGAGGCGTGTACCTGGTAGGGCACGTGCCCTGGGTGCCATGTGCGTGCCCTGGGCACAACTCGAGGTGGGGTGCTAATGAGCAATTTCTATTGGCCATCACAGTTTCCATCACCCAGCAATTTAACACTAATTGCCCTAGTTGCTATTTTTTGTAGATAGACCCCTGCTCCCAGGCTTTATGGATGCAGCTCACCTAGCCTTTTCTCCCACCGAGCCATTGGTGGCTTCAAACTGCAGACCTTTTGGTTAGTAGCTCCCGTCTTTAATAATTCCCACTGTAATGGCAGAAACAGACATTTTATACAGTTCATATAGTCATAAAAGCTATGCAAAGAGAGGGTTCATTCCTAAAACGAATACATCTTTATTACTGACCAAGTAAGGCCTCTTCCTTTTCCTTGGATACCCCTAAATGCTTTTGCTTATGTATTATGTTTCTTAATATCCTTTCACCTTTCCCTTTTCCACTCATCTCTGCCTGTGTGACTCTTATACAACCCAAAAGCAAAATCAAACAATGGAAAGCATGTAACGTAGTAGTTTTAAGAGCTCAGGCTTGAGAGACAAACATCGGTTCCAATTCTATCCATGACATTTACTAGCTATGTGACCTCGGACATATTGATTGCATCACCTCCCAGAGAGTCCATTTATTCATCTGTCAAATTAAGAAAATAGTATCTTCCTCACATAGAGAATACAAGCTAACCCGTATGAAGACTTACAACAGAGGGCCTGAGAAGTCGTAGGTGCTGTCCCTTTCTGTCCTGCTATCATTCCTGGACCATAAGAAAGTCACGTAAATCTCTTTCCTCTTACCCCTGCCTTCTAACAGCAGCTAGCAACATCACTTGTTTTACATTTTATAATGTTTCCTGTACAATAATTCTACGTGTATATAGCTTTGCTTCTAGCTCCACCATTTAGTAGCTGTCTGTGTCTCAAACTAGTTATTTAAGCCCTCAAAATGTCACTTTTCTCATCCGCAAAACAAACTTTAATTATACTACCTACTTCATAGGGTTGTCATATGAATTAAATGATCAATATGCATAAAGACCTAGCAGAGTGCTTGACATATAAGGGCTTAGTACACATTAGCTGTTGTAAATTTTAGTATTGTTAACAAAACTGTAAGCTAACTAAGGGGAGGACTATTCCCCTTAAAGGGAGAACCATTGTAGTATATAACATAATGGTTAAGAGCACAGGCTCTGGAGTCTTGAGCTCAAATTCAGACTCAAGCTGGGTAAAACTTGCTAGGCCTTAGTTTACTTACATTCAAAATGGGGATGATAATAGAATCTAGTTCCTAGAGATTATTGAGATAATCCACTCACTTAACATTTAGCACAGTAAACCAAACCAAAACCAAGCCCTTTGCCATGGAGTCAATTCAGACTCCTGGTGACCCTACGTGCTACAGAATAGAACTACTATCATAAGGTTTTCTTGGCTGCCCTGGTGGCACAGTGGTTAAGAGCTCGGTTGTTAACCAACAGGTTGGCAGTTCAAATCCACCAGCCACTCCTTGGAAACCCTGTGGGACAGTTCTGCTCTGTCCTATAGGGTCACTATGAGTTGGAATTGACTCAACAGCAATGGGTTTTTTTTTTTTTTTTTAATCTTTACAGAAGCAGATCACCAGGCCTTTCTTTTGATGTGCCACTGGGTGGGTTCAAACCCCCAACCTTTAGGTTAGTAGTCAAGCGCAAACCATTCGCACCATCCAGTAACCTTTTTAGCACAGTAAAACCAAAAAACCAAACCCATTGCTGTCGAGTTGATTCCAACTCAAAGCGACCATATAGGACAGAGTAGAAATGCCCCATAGAGTTTCCAAGGAGCACCTGGTGGATTCAAACCGCCAACCTTTAGGTTAGCAGCCATAGCTCTTAACCACTACACCACCAGGGTTTCCTTTTAGCACAGTACCTAACATAAACACTGACTTTTGATCAATTATGTGCCAGATAGTGTGCTAGTATCTTTATTTGGCGCTGTTCTAAATATTGTATTTCTGTGGGCCCCATAGCCTCTGCCTAGTTTAGCACTACTCATAATAATCTTTCAAACATTGATCAAATGCTGAGCTATAGACCAAAAGAATCTCATCTGGATAAGCTGGTTTGTCCCAGGTTAACACTCCTCATTTCTCTGTGATAAGTTGGTGTGGAAGCCACATGGCTCAGCAACTGTAAAAAAAGCAGCTTGTGGAAAGGGGAAGCTTTTATACCCTAAAAAAAATCATTCATCTTTTAGTGCTCTAATTTATTTCTCAGAGCTGGTAAAGGATTTGTTATGTAAAATGAATTTTTAAAAGTTGCTCCAGGCAAAAATGTTAAAATTCACTACATTCGGGGTCATGGAGAACATGGAAAACAGAACGTCTTTTTGGAGGAAATAAGAATTGATACAGCTGTTTTGGTGGGCATTTAGCCAAGGAAATAATTAAAGATATGCACAAAGGTTTAGTGTAAGACTGGTCACCTTAATGGTGTGTTCAGTAGCAAAAAAATGGAGATAATCTAAATGTCTAACAAAAGAGGATGGAATAACTAATTGATACTTTATTCAGATAGTGAGATATAGCGACTCAAAAAGATTTTGTAGAAATGAATTTATTGACATGGAAAAATATTCCAGATATATTGTTAACTTATTAGTTATTAACTGTGTGACTTTGGACAAATTACTTAACTTCTCTGACTCTGTTTCTTTATCATTAAATGAGAAGACTAATGTTGCCATCATTACAAGTTTATCATGAGGTTTGAATGAGTTATTATGTATATAAGTATTTTGAATTATGCCTAGTAACCACTATATAAGTATTAGCCATAATTATTACTGTAAAAAAAAAAAAAACCCATTGCTGTAGAGTCGATTCCGACTCATAGTGACCCTATAGGACAGAGTGGAACTGCCCCATGGGGTTTCCAAGGAGCAGCTGGTGGATTTGAACTGCTGACCCTTTGGTTAGCAGCCAAATTCTTAACCACTGTACCACCAGGGCTCCAATTATTACTATGGGGGGGGGGACTAAAAACATTTATGGCATATTATTTTTTATGAAACGTGTACATAAAGTGGTATGAAAATACATACTTCCAAATGTTAATAATTGTTGCTTGGTGTTAGAAATATGCTATAGTTTTTATTCTTTTTGCATCTCATTTTTTATATAATGACTGTGTATTTCTTGTGTAATTAAAAAAGTAATTAAAAACAAAAAGAAAAACAAATTAAGAGCATTGTTTTAGTAGAGAGGTAAGGATATCTGAAATTAGCCACACTGTCAATGCCCTGCCTATGCCAGTCTTCTCCATCCTCTTTGAAACTTGATCTCCCCTCTTCTCAAAAGAGAGAGGATAACACACCCTAGGATGCTCTAAGGCGTGACAGGTTCTTAACAGTGATATTGCCAACACTGAACTCCAGAGGTGGACAGGATGTGAGTCACCACCCTAGCATTTTGTCAAATTGATTATAATTGTTTCTGTATTTTTCCTTGGAGGTGTAAATGTAGTCATAGACTAATTTTCTAAAAAAGCAAATACATCAGAACGTAGACATCTAAATAAGTGGTTCCTGTCAAAGTACTTATCCTGAGAAACCATACACTTATTTCAAGCGGCCATCCAAGATACAACAGTTGGTATTTGCCTGGAGCAGCAGAGAAAGAAGGAAACCAAGGAACTGGAGGAGAAACTGGACTGCAGGTCTAACTGCCTCCATGAACTGCTGCCTCCCTAGCCACGAGACCAAAAGAGCTGGATGGTGCCTGGCTACCATTACTGAATGTTTTGATCAAGAATCAGTAGATAAATCCTGATCAAAAGGGGTAAAAAAATACGGAACAGAATTTCAAATTCTGCCAGAATCTAGACTTACTGGATCTATTGAGACTAGAAGAACCCCTGAATCTATCGCTCTGAAAAAATCTTCAAACTATCAACTGAAATTATCCCTGAAGCCATCTTTAAACTAAGTAACTGTTCGGCTAAACTAGTAAAGAATGTTTGTTATGAGAATTACGCTCTTTTAAAGAATTATCTATATGAGATCAAATTGTCAACAGTATCTCTAAAGCATAGATAAGAAGTTAGGGGGTAGTGAGTCTAAGTCAATATGGTGAAACAATATGGGCAGAGATAGAGTGGTGACACAATATGAAGAATGTAACCAATGTTATTGAATTGAACATGTAAAAATTGATGAGTGTGTGTATGTTCTGTTATGTATATTTTCACCAAAATTAAAATTAAAAAAAAATTGTCATTGTTCAAATTTTTTTTCTTCACAGGGAGAGGATTAACTTCAAAATCTGTTTACATGAAATGGTTTTCTAACTCTTCATTTGTTAAATCATGAAAACCAAAAAGACCCAAACTCATTACCATTGAGTTGATTCCAGCACACAGTGGCCCCAGAGTACAGAGCAGAACTGCTCCATAGGGTTTCCAAGGCTGTAAATCTTTACAGAAGCAGTCTGTCACATCTTTCTCCCGCGGAGTGGCTGGTAGGGTCAAACCGCCAACCTTTCGGTTAGCAGCAGGGCTCTGTTATATGGATTAAATAGTTGCTATAAACTAGAGAGTCCAGGTCGATAAGCTTTAATGAGAATTCTAAACTCTTTCTCAATAAATTCTTTAGAAAGAAAAAAAAAAAAGGAAGTTATAAAGGAAGTTCAGACACTAAGCTGCCACTGAAGGGGCAGAGGAAGCAGTTGCAAAGTTCCAACAAGTTCAGACAGAATAAGTTGCCACTGAAGGGACAGAGGAAGCAGAAGTTTAAAAAAAAAAAAAAAGGAAAGAAACTTCAGTGCACTTAAAAAATGGAAGTGTACACACAGACGCTAGTTTGAGAAATTCAGGCTTTAGCTCTCAATACCCACTTCCTTAAATATCAGATTCTAGCTCTGAATATACAACTGGCTGAAATATTAAATTCTAGCTCTGTTCACACAGACTCTAGCTCTGAATATTTCTAGCCTCTGATCACTTGGACCCACAAAAAAAAGGTCAGTTGGAAATGTAGATAGCAAACCTAAAGCAAAGGAAATAGATGCCATTAATAAACTTCGAAGGACCTCAATGCAAAGAAAGCAGAGTCCTGATTTAGAGAGCTTACCTCAAGATGATCACCAAGAACCCAGGGAGACAGACGGGGCTCAAAGCACCCAAGCAGGTTCCAGTGCTCCAAGTCCATGGTCTTCTGGGGTCGTTGGAGGTAAGACACCTTTGATCCCACAGTAGCTGCCAACAAAATGTCAACGAGCAGAAAAATTCACACTCTGTTTGAAATTAAAGCAAAGAGGTTTATTAAGGGAGAAAACAATTCGCAAATTGGGAAACACAGCGTTGAGAGGCTCTCAACAGAAGTGCTTATTAAATCATGATACCTAGTGATATTTTGTTGTCTTTGTTAGTTGCTGCTGAGTCAATTCCAACTCATGGCAACCCCATGTGTGCAGAGTAGAACTGCTCTATAGGGTTATTACAGCTGTGACCTTTTGGGAGCAAATCACCAGGCCCGTCTTCTGAGGTGCCTGTGAGTGGGTTCAAACCGCCAACCTTTCAGCTAGTAGTAGAGCCCTTAACTGTTTGCACCACTCAGGGACTCCAGTGTTATTTTATGTACAGTGAAATGGGTATTTTCATGTTTCTAATTGGCATTGCAAATGAGTGAAAACCTACTAGAAAGCAATTTGGAACTAAATATCAAGAACCATCAAATTCTCTCATCCTTTAACCTAACAGTCCCGCTTCTGGTAATCCAGATTGAGGAAATAAGCTAAAGTATGGAAAAATCTATATTTCATAATAATAAATTTGAAACATCTTAAATGTTTAGCAAAGGAGAAAAAGTTAAGGAAATTCTAACACATCCATATGATGGAATATTACGCAGCCATTAAAAGCAATTTTTATGAAGACTATGGCAACATGAAAATGTGCTTATGATATAATGTTAAATTGGGTTAGCATGCTACAAATTATATGTACACTAAGATTACTACTGTTTTTTAAAATGTACATTAGGAAAAGATGAGCCAAAAGACTTCACCAAAGAGCAAAAAGAGAACCTACAGATTGGGAGAAAAATTTTGGCTATTACAAATCAGACAAAGGTCTAATCTCTAAAATCTACAAGAAAAGCCAATACCTCTACAGCAAAAAGACGGATAATTCAATTAAAAACCAACCAAACTCATTGCCATTGATGATTCTGACTCATAGGGACCCTATTGGACAGAGTAGAACCATAGGGTTTCCAAGGAGTGGCTAGTGGATTCAGATTCAACCTCTCAAAACTCTACCTCTGTGCTATACTGCTATTAAGTTCACTTGGAGGGGGCTTATGTTGAGGAGGAGGACCAGAAAAGCATGCAAAAGGAAGAATATCCTGATGTCTGTCACTGATATTAGTCCCTCCGCCCAGCCTGGGGAACTGTCTGTATGAGTTCTGTAGGGAAAAGGGGCTGCAAGTTGAAGCTGTTTTCATGTTTCATTCCAACCTCTCAAGCAGAGCTACTCTGGGGCCCAGGTGACAAGACATGACGAGGCAGGAGGGAAGGGTCTCTTCCACCCTTGTTTGAAGTATACAGCTTCACACTGTCACAATGTAGATTTTGAGGAATTGCTCGTCACCTTGAAGCAGCCACAAGCTGGCAACAACACATCAGTGTTGGTAAGTCCCAATCCAGGCCAGAAGCCCCAAGGGGCTTCTTGTACAGTGAGACTGATTAGCAGCACCAAGGTGGGAGCAGATGAATTCAGTGGCCATTCTTCGTCTATACCTAGACTTTTATGAGACACCTCCAAGGACTCTATCATCTAATCAGGTAAGACTTGGCAGGGAGTAAATTGTTCCCTATAAATTTATTCCCTATGCATTGCATTAGGCAAATCTGCTGCAAAGGACCTCTTTAAAGTGTTGAAAAGCAAAGATGTCACCTTGAAGACTAAGGTGCGCCTGACCCAAGCCATGGTATTTTCAGTCACCTCATATGCATGTGAAAGCTGGACAATGAATAAGAAAGACCAAAAAAGAATTAATGCCTTTGAATTGTGGTGTTGGTAAAGAATATTGAATATACCATGGACTGCCAAAAGAACAAACAAATCTGTCCTGGAAGAAGTACAACCAGAATCCTCCTGAGAAGCAAGGATGGCAAGACTGCATCTTACATACTTTGGACATGTTGTCAGGAGGGATCAGACCCTGGAGAAGGACATCATGCTTGGTAAAGTACAGGGTCAGCAGAAAAGAGGAAGATCCTCGATGAGATGGACTGACACAGTGGCTGCAACAATGGGCTTGAGCATAACAATGATTGTAACGCTGGCGCAGGACTGGGCAGTGTTTCATTCCATGGTACGTAGGGCCTCTGTGAGTCGGAACCAACTCAATGACACCTAACAACAACAACAGTTTTTTCCCTGAGGCCTGGGGAAGTTCAGATGACAATAACAGTCATACTTTGTACAGATAAAGGGTTTGGGCAGCATTTGCAGACCCTTTATGGACATGGATCTCCTGAAATGCACATACTGAAGGGACCTTAATATATGCGCTTAAAGAAATGGGCAAAAAATAATAATCCAAGAAAGAGAATGTAGGAGGAAAATTTTTCTAAATAGCATTTGCCAAACCCAGATGACCAGCAGCATCTTCCCAGCCAACCCAATTAGAATCTTTGGAGTGTGGGCCCAGGAATACTGTACTTTTCCCTTATTAATCTCTCCAGGTGAATGTGAAAATCCTGTAACCACTGTTCCAGGCAACTCCATTCACCAAAACTGCAAATCATTTTCAGGCACTCAGAAATTAATTCTTATGGTTGAAAGCAAGACTGGACTATCTTTACTGCTTTGTAGGAGGGGGCAATCTAATTAGAGAAGGGAGGCCAGATCCCATGAGGACTTTAGCATTTAAAGTGGGTCCTGAAAGGTGAGTGCAATTCCAAAGTAAAGAAAGAGAAGAACAAAGACAGCTAGTCCCCCAACTTTAATTTGTACAAGTAAACTAAGATTTGATGCAACGATTCCTCTTCTAGGAATTCATTCTAGGAAAATCACTGAGGCTGGTTGCCCTGTGTTGTATTATTCATAATTAAAAAAGAAGGGAAAGAAAAAAAAAACTCCGGAAAGAATTAACATATCCTACAATAACAATAGGGAACAACTATAAGGTGAAATTCATGCCACTATTTAAAGTGTTATAGAAAAATTTAATGCATACAAAGATGTTCATGATATGTAAAGTAAGAAAAACAGGATATAAAACAATATGTCTGGTGTGAACCCATTTTTAAGATGTATGTACACGTGTATACTGCAAAAAGACATCAAAATGGTTAATGGATTGTGGGTGGAATTATGCTTAATTTTTTAAAATTTTAGTTTCTGTATTTATGAATTTTTTACACTGTTTTTATTTTTTAACAATGTTTTATGAAAAATTTTAAACACATCCAAAAGTAGAAAAAAAGAGTATAATAAGCACTTATGTACCCATCGGGAGCCCTGGTGGTGCACTGATTAAGACCTCACCTGTTAACCAAAAAAGGTCAGTGTTTCAAATCCACCAGCCACTCCTTGAAAACCCTATGGGGCAATTGTACTTTGTCCTGTAGGGTCATTATGAGTTAAAATCGGCTCCACAACATTTTTTTTTGGTATGTACCTGTAATGGAAACCGTGGTTTAGGAAACCCTGGTGGCGTAGTGGTTAAGTGTTACGGCTGCTAACCAAAGGGTCAGCAGTTGGAATCCGCCAGGTGCTCCTTGGAAACTCTATGGGGCAGTTCTACTCTGTCCTATAGGGTCGCTGTGAGTCAGAATTGACTCGAAAGCACTGGGGTTTTTTTTGTTTTGTTTTGTTTCATTTTTACCTGTAATGGATTGTAATGGATTGAATTGTGTCCCCTCAAAATATGTGTCAGCTTGGTTAGGCCATGTATGGTTGTCCTCCATTTTGTGATTTTCCTGTGTGTTATAAATCATAATCTCTGCCTGTGGTTAAAAAGGATTTCAGTGGGACTGTAACACCAACCACCCTTACTCATGTGACCTCCCTGATCCAATGTAAAGGGAGTTTCCCTGGGATGTGGCCTACACCACCTTTTATCTCTCATGAGATAAGAGGAAAAGGAAGCAAGCAGAGAGTTGGGGATCTCATACCTCCAAGAAAGCAGCACCAGGAGCAGAACGTGTCCTTTGGACCTGAGGTTCCTGGGATGAGATGCTCCCAGACCCAGAGGAGATGGATGACAAGGATGTTCCCCCAGAGCCAACAGAGAGAGAAAGCCTTCCTCTGGAGCTGATGTCCTGAATTTGGACTTCTAGCCTACTAGACTGTAAGAAAATAAATTTCTCTTTGTTAAAGCCAACCACTTGTGGTATTTCTGTTATAGCAGCACTAGATGCCTAAGACAGTATTCATCACCCAGATTTAACAATTTCCAATACTTTTCCAATCTTGTTTCATCTCCCTGCCTCCCCCCACTTTTTTTTCTGGAGTATTTTAAGGCAAATTTCAAATATCATGTCATTCCATGCTTAAACACTTTAGTATACATCTCTAACTAATAAATATTTAAACAAAAAATATGCAATAAGACTCTTAATATCATCTGATACCGGATTATTATTCACATTTCCGTAATTGTCTAAAACTATCTTTTTATAGTTGGTTTGTTATAGTCAGGATCCAAAAAGGTCAAAATATTACATTTGGTTGTTACGCCTTTTAGCTTCCTTTTATTCTATAACATCCCCACCCCTTTCTTTTTCATGCCAGTGATATCAAATAACACAGGAATCCAGATAATCTGGTTCACAAAACACAGCTCAGTCATATCCGATTAGCGATCCCCTCTAGTAAGGTCTCCCTGTCCAGCTCACATCATACATTCACGTAAAACCAACCGAACTCATTGCTGTTGATGATTCTGACTCATAGGGACCCTATAGGACAGAGAAGAACCATAGGGTTTCCAAGGAGTGGCTAGTGGATTTGAACTTCTGACCTTTTGGTTAACAGCTGAGCTCTTAATCACTGCCACACCAAGTTTCCTGTGTAAGTGTAAATTACTATAAATACTTGTGCAGTTGATAATACCTCATACCTCTCAAATAAAGTAGACAGAAGAATTCACCAGCTTACCACAGTCATTTGCCTGAGCTGTTTATTCACGCAGGGAGTTAACCAGCATGGCTCTTATCTGCCCATATAAACCAAAAACCAAACCCATTGCCACCGAGTCGATTCCAACTCGTAGCAACTTATAGAACAGAGTAGAACTGCCTTATAGGGTTTCCAAAGAGCACCCAGTAGATTTGAACTGCCAACCTTTTGGTTAGCAGCCATAGCTCTTATCCACTATGCCACAAGAGTTTCCTCTGTCCATATAGTAGGATGATATTTAACCCCTACCAATAAGCAACATCATGATAAACAAAGAAAAGATTGAAGTTGTCCAGGATTTCGTTTTACTTGGATCCACAATCAACACCCATGAAACAGCAGTCAAGTCTTTTGAGACACACTGCATTGGGCAAATCTGCTGCAAAAGACCTCTTAAAAGTGTTGAAAAGCAAAGATGTCACGTTGAAGACTAATGTGCACCTGACCCAAGCCATGGTGTTTTCAGTTGCCTTATATGCATGTGAAAGCTGGGTGATAAATAAGGAAGACCAAAGAAGAATTGATGCCTTTGAATTGTAGTGTTAATGAAAAATATTGAATATACCACTGACTGTCAAAAGAACGAAAAAATCTGTCTTGGAAGAAGTACAACCAGAATGTTCCTTAGAAGCAAGGATGGCGAGACTACATCTTACATATTTTGGACATGTTATCAGGAGGGCTAAGACCTTGGAGAAGGACATTGTGCTTGGTAAAGTAGAGGGTCAGCAAAAAAGAGGAAGACCCTCAAATAGATGGATTGATACAGGGGCTGCAACAATGGGCTAAAGCATAGCAACAATTGTGAGGATGGCACAACACCAGGCAGTGTTTCCTTCTGTTGTACATAGCGTAGCTGTGAGTTGGAACTGACTTGACGGCACCTAAGAACAACAAATACAAGGACCTTCAGACTCAGAAGAGCAAGCTCAAGAGAGGAAGACCCAGAAAGACAACAATCGCCCCTGTACAGCTATTTAAACTAGACTTAGGATGCTTCATTGCCTTCCGAGGACTCTGAGAATCGATGCCAGGAAGCCTGTCTCCTTTTGGAGACCCTAGCCTACTCTACTGGTTCCTCAGGATGATCCTGGGGGCAGGAGGACACTGGTGTAGCCAGGGGATAGCAATGGTGCCATTAGCACCAAAGCTATGGTATTGCTATCCCTTTCTCACTTGTCCTATTGCCCAGTTCTGGGAGAGCAGGAATTTCATCACCACCTGGTCAAGGCAAGCTAAAGGCTGGTAAGAATCAGGGTCAGGCTCACCTAGGCAATCTGTCCTTAGATTTAAAGAGAGGATATAATAGTAGCTGGGTTCTTGGTGATGACAGCCTTCAGTATGTCTCTCAAATCTGGATAGGTGGCCCTGCATGTCTGGTGTACAGCCTGGAGTATTCCCTCTCCATTTCTTTGGGAATTCCCTTTGTTTTTTTTCCCTGTATTATGAATCACATAATTTTCTTCATCTTTATCTCTCTAGTTTTGGTGGAGTACATCTACCAGTAGCTTCTTATGAAATGATGCTTTAGAGGTAAAAATTTTAAGACCTTGTATATCTGATCATGTCTTTACCCATGCATTTGAATGATAGTATTTACAGTTTAACAGAGTATAACATCTGCCTGATATCTGATAATGTTTACCTTTCTGTTCATGGATAAAGGTGGAGGACTAAAAGCTGATTGGAAACTGTGCATGAAGGTTGGCGCCATTGACCATGAGCTTCACCAGAGGGAAATTTGGCAGAACCATATGTTGAGAGACCTCAATGTCGGTATCTTTAGATCTTTCCTATTAGGCTAGTTATTTTCCCCCTAAAAAGAGACATCTGCCTAGAGGGTAAAGTTTAGCTTTCAGCATTCTGGGAACAGAGTGTGGGAAAAGTCTGATTTTTTTTTTTTTTTTTTTAATATGGTGCCCTTAACTGTGCCTGATGACCCTTTTTCTAGAGATTGTCTTACTTTCTCCAGGGAATTAACCTCTATACTGCTGCTGAGGTGGAAGAGGGGTAATCACCTATAGGTGCAGTAAGGGAAGGGAATTAGGCCTTTAATTAGTCCTCCTTATTTCAGCTTCTCTTCATCCCCACTTCCAGGGATATCAGTGGTACATTAATTCCCAGAACATAACAAACTGATTCTCCATTTTCTGGCCTCGGATTCAGTATACTTGGGTCTCCCAGGCCTATTGTTGTTGTTGTTAACTGCCGTTGAGTTGGCCCCCAACTTATGGCGACCCCATGTGTTAGAGCTCCATAGAATTTTCTTGGCTGTAATCTTGATGGGAACAGATCAGTAGGCCTTGTTTTTGCCACCCAAGAACCTTGCCTATTACCACTCATGTATCTGCCTTCCTACCTGCAAAATGTTGTATTTACTGTTCCCTGCCCCCTTTCCTTATGCTTTAAAATAATCCTTTACTGCAGTTTTAGTGGGATTTGAGGAAAGGAGCAGCAAAATTAGATGCATCAAAAATTATAGCCCCCATCTTTATCCAGAATTCTTTAGTTGTTTTTAATGGGATCATACTACATTCAACTACTTACAGACAGGCAAGTTATTTGGATTTCTCTGTGCCTTAATTTCCTTATCAGCAAAATGGGGGGAATAATGTACTGGTACCTACTTTATACTACTGTGGGGATTAAGCGAAATACCATATTTAATTTTTTATATTGTAATTTAGATGAAGGTTTACAGAACAAACTAGTTTCTCATCAAACAGTTAGTACACACATTGTTCTATGACATTGGTTAACAACCCCACGACATGTCAACACTCTCCCTTCTCAACCCTGGGTCTCCTATTACCAGCTTTCCTGTTCCCTCCTGCCTCCCAGTCCCTGCCTGAGGGCTGGTGCGCCCCTTTAGTCTTGTTTTGTTCCATGGTCCTGTTCAATCTTTGGCTGAAGGGTGACCTTCAGGAGTGACCTCATTATTGAGTTGAAAGGGTGTCCTGGGGCCATACTCTCAGGGTTTCTCCAGCCTCTGTCAAACCAGCAAGTCTGGGCTTTCTTTTTGAGTTAGAATTTTGTTCTACATTTTTCTCCAGCTCTGTTCAGGACCTTCCCATATTAATTTTAAGAAACACATTTTTTCCACATTTCACATCTCTGAAATCAGAATGCTTTGCATAAGTCCAAGTATATTGTAAGCATTCAATAAACAGTATCTTAGATTCAGTGAAATATGATAATACACGTAATGCACTTTGAAGAGTGCCTGGAATTAGGCATGCAATAAATGTTAAAGACAGAATTATTATTATACGTACTAAACCATACTTCCACCACCTGTTGCTCTGTTTGTCCTACTGTGGTGGCTTGCATGTTGCTATGATACTGGAAGCTATACTACCAGTAATTTAACTACCAACAGGGTCACCCATGGTGGACAGGTTTCAGCAGAGCTTCCAGAGGAAGACAGACTAGGAAGAAAGAAACATCTGAAAATTAGCCAGTGAAAACTCTATGCATCACAACAGAATATTGTCCAACATAGTGCTAGAAGATGAGCCTCCTAGGTTGGAAGGTACTCAAAATACCCAGTGACCACAACAGTGGACTGGAGTATGCCAGCAATTGTGGGAATGGTGAAGGACTGACTGAGCTGAGCAACATTTGTTTCTGTTGTGCATGGGGGCACCACGAGCCACAGCAAACTCCATGATAACTAACAACAACAAACCATACTTAGCATTCTGAAACTTTCTTATTCCACTTGATAAAATCTTGTGACCACTCTTCTACATCAGTATAAGCAGATCTACCTCTCGTTAAAGTTATATGATATTCCATAGAATGGATGTAATCATACTTTTAAGATCATTCTTCTATTGATGAACATTTATTTTTAAAGTTTTTTTCTAAATATCAACATTGGACACCGTGGTACATACATCCTTAGGCACTTGTGCTAGTACCTCTGTGAGGTACAAGTGGACACGCTCTGTCACATTTGTATGGAAAATGGCTAGTAGGAATTTCCAGAGTGAAAGAGGCATGTAAGTGATTAATCAAGCAATATGCAATTATGCAAAGCACACTAGACTTGAAGACAGAAGACCTACATCCAACTCCTGGCTCTACCACTTATCTTGGGAGATATTGTTTGTTCTTTCACTCGTTTGTTCAAAAGCATTTATTGAATTCTGCTTCCTCTGTGCCAGGCCCAGTGTTAGGGACTAGGAATACAGAGATGAATGAGACACAGTCCTTGTCCTCAAGAAATGTACAGTAATTGGTGGGAATACAGACATGTAAACAGATTCCAGCTGCAAATTATGTGACCTTGGGAGGTTGCTTAACCTCGGAGTGTCTGTTTCTTCAGTGTTGCCATGAAGATTAAATTAAATAATGTATGGGAAGTACCAGTTCCTGGTACATAGTAAGCACTCAGTAAATGGAAGCTATCATTATTGTTTTAGTAGCAGTAATAGAATTTTTATTATAAAAAGTAACTTGCTGTAGTTGCTATGAGACAAGTTCTTTCTCCTTGAACTCTAGTTTCTACAGTATTAAATAATCGTGGAGACAATGATAAAGCATATGCAAAGTGACACTCAGTAAATACTAGTTTCTTTTCTTTCCATTTTCTGTTGAGACAAAGGGTAAACAAGGAGATGTAAATGCAAACATTGATATGTTTGAACACCACAGTGATCTTCCTGCCCCATGTGTCACAGAGCCAATTCTGGGTACTTCCTTAACCACACAGATTTCACCTCTGGCCATATCTGCACATCTGGAATGAGGCTGCATACCTCCCTGTCCACAGCCACAGGTAAACATGGGGACAGAATATTCATATGGCCCAGGCCCGATTGCTGCCTCCTACAGGGTTTTTTTTCCTAGGTTTACTAAGCATAGCCCAGCTTGCACTCCATCCTTAATGTGGTCACTTATTTGCTTGACACTTACTACTTTCACACGATAGTTTCTTTTCTTTCCCATATAGCTATAAAACAAGAGTTATAGGAAGTGTATCTTGGTGGAGTCAACCATACCAAAGATCATGAAGATGACACAGGATCAGGCAGGGTTTCATTCTGTTATACATAAGGCCACCACGAGTTGGAGCCGACTTGACAACAACAATTATCTGGCAACCAACAACAACATCTTGATACCAAAAGTTTTGAACTTTAGCAACTAATTAAATTTAAAGATTGTTAGAGAGAGGAATTTAAGCAGAATTAACCGATAGGAAAGAGCAGTATAAATATTTTGGGCGTGCTCTCTGTTTTAGGGATTAACTGGAGTCTAATTATTGGCTGCACTGTTTGTATTTTGCTTGTTTGTTTACTTTCCTGGGGGGATTTTACACCACCAATAGTTATTTTATTCCTTTCTGGATGTGCACGGGGCCCCACAGGTCATACATTCTCCTGGGTCTTTGACAAGCTGACTTTCCTTGCAGAGGTGATATAGTGCAATGGTCACGTAAGTTTTGGAGTCAGGCAGACCTGGGTTTGAATTCTAGCTTTTCTATTAACTAGGTTTGGGATCTCAAGCAAAAATCTCTGAGACTTAGTTTTTTTATCTATAAAATGGGCAAATGGTATCATTACTACTATGATATTAGTATTATAGAATGAATATGAGGGTTAAAGAAGATAATACATGTAACCATTTAACACAGTGCTCACAGTAAGCACTTTTAGCTTTCAGTTAGACTCATTATCTTTATTTTCATTAAGATACCTCATGCAGTGCTTGGCACATAGTTGACACTCAAAACCTGGTAGCTGTTATGATGAGTCACCTACAGTTTCCAACTTCCAGAGTTATGGCTTTACTGTGTATTTTTTAAATTTGTTAGCTCTGAACACAATCTTTGGCATATTACTTAGGACTTGTCATTTCTGTAACTCTGACAATGCCTGGCACTGTGCCTGGCACATAGCAGGTGCTCAGTACGTAGCTGCTGAATCACATTAAATTGAACTAAACATCCATGCAGACAAGAGCTGTGTCACTAAATAGCTGTCATTCCAAAACTGACAGCTAACCCTGACACAGACATGCTTGTACAGTTCGTAAGCCACGGTTCCAACTTCCTGCATTGCATACGTCCCAGTTAATATCCCATTCTACTCAAATGACCTTTAGAAGAAAAGGTCAAACTAAAAGAAATACCTAGCTTACTGGCTAAGAGAACAAGCTTTGGGTAAGGTAGATCCAGGCTTACATCCTGGCTCCAGCACTGTCTAGTTGTCAGTTACTTAATTTCTCTGAACCTCAGTTTTCTCATCTGTGAAAAGGGGATAGATAATAATAGTACCTCTCTCATCCATTTATTGAGAATTAAAAAAAAAAAAAGTTGCCATCAAGTTGATTCCAACTAACAGTGACCTTATAGGACAGGGTAGAACTGCCCCATAGGATTTCCAAGGCTACAATCTTTACAGAAACAGATTACCACATCTTTCTCCCACAGGACAGTTGGTGGAGTCTGGCTGGTGGGTTCAAACTGCTGACCTTTCAGTTAGCAGCCTAGCAGCCAAGCTTTTTAACCACTGCACCGTTAGGGCTTCTACTGTGAGAATAGTGCCTTCTGTATGTTGTTCTCTTTGCCTGGAACACTATTCTCCCGTGTGTCACCTGTTTAATTCCTACTGTTCCTTCAGCCTGACTGTCACTCATTTCAGAAAGCCATCCCTGTTGTCCATAGTAAGTTGGGCCCATTGTTATACTCTCCCTGTAGCAACTGCAAAGTATCCCTTGTAACCACCAAAAAAAAAAAAAAAACCCACCAATGTACCTGTAATTGCTTCTTTAACTACTCATTTCCTTTGTGGATTGTGAACTCCCAAAGGATAGGGATAGTACCTGTCTCATTCATTCCTGTGTCCCCGGTGCCTAAGAGACCCTTAGTACCTGATATTTTGGGTGTATTACATTTATTGACTGAGTGAAAAAAAAATGAGATAATAAAGTACAGAAACGCAAAGTCTAACATTTATCAAGCTCTCAATAAATGGGATAATATATTATTATTAGTGATACAGTATTGGCGCTGAGTTTTTTCACCTTGAGAAAAGTAATGTAGTGGGAGGAGCAACAAACTAGAGATAGGCATGATTGCTCTAGCTCTGTAACTCCTGTGTTACATGACCTTGACCAAATCTTTATTCTTATTTTTCCACTCTTAAAATGAACATAAAGTATCCAACTAACCTTGGTTCTTACAAACGTCGCCCTTTTCCAGATCACATCTGAACTGCTGTACTGTGTATAAGCAGTTTCTAGATGTAGATCCTGAATAGTTCTAGTATTCAATTGCTTTCTCAGCTGCCAATTTGTTGCCCCCTGTGCCTTCTCCAGTCTAACCCTATCTAGCCCCTTCAGTTTGTTATACCAATTAGCTACCTCCTAGCTTCCAGACTAGAACAATATTCATCCTGAGGATAAAGTTCAAAATCCTTAAACTGCAGACTGGACCCTTATCCTCTTCCCACTCTCCCCTAGCTCACTGGGCCTCAGCCACCTGGCTTTCCTGAGGTTCCCTGGAGATACACATTCCCCTGACTCAAGGCCTTTGAACATGCCTGTCCCTTTGCTTGGATCACTGTCCCCTCGTCTTGATCAGGTTAACTAATCCATACTCAACCTGTCTCACCTTTAACATCACTTTCTCAGGAAGCATTGCCTGGCTTCCTTAGAAGGAATTAAAGTCTCCCTGTTATATGCCATCTTCCTTGTAAATCTGGTGTGATACATTACCAGGTCTTCACATTTAAAGAGAAGTTTGGCTCTGGACTTAAAAGTGAAATTTCTGTTTTTAATACCGGCGAGTAATTAAAAAACATAAAACATTGTGGGCTTAGTTATCTAGTACTATTATAACAGAAATACCAAAAGTGGATGGTTTCAGCAAATGAAAATTTATTCTCTGACAGTCTCGGAAGCTAGAAGTCTGAATTCAGGGTGCCAGCTCTAGGGAATGGCTTTCTCTCTCTGGGAGAAGGTCTTGGCATCAATCTTCCCGGGATCTAGGAGTTTCTCAGCACAGGAACCCTGAGTCCAAAGGACATACTCTGCTCCCAGTCCTACTTTCTTAGTGGGAGGAGGTCTCTCTCCTCTCTGCTCAATTCTGTCTTTCATATCTCAGAAGAGATTGACTCAAGACACAACCTAATCCTATAGATTGTGTCCTGCCTCATTAACACAGCTGCCTCTAATACTGCCCCATTAATATCATAGAGGTTAGGATTCATAGCACATAGGAAAATCACATCAGATCACAAAATGGAGGACAACCGCACAATACTGGAAATCATGGCATAGCCAAGTTGACACACATTGTTGGTGGACACAATTCTATCCATAATATGGGCCAAACTAAAATGTTTGTAGGTCAGTTAATGACTTCCTGTGGCCTGCCTATTTGCAACCTGTGCTGTTCAACTTTTGGCTATACTTGGTAACTATTTCTGTGTTAACCATCACTCCATTTATGAACTGTCCACTCCATACCAGGCACTGTGCTTAGTGCTTTACTTAAATGAGCTCGTATAATCTCCAGAAGCACCTGTGAGGTCAAGTAAGGTTCAGAGACATTAAGACACTTTTGACCAAGGTCACAAGTAGTGGAGCCAGGTGCTAAAGTTGTTTCCGCTGCCCTACTCTGTGTCAAGGTACAGTTTGTCAGTTTAGAAGGGAAGAGACTTCTGAAGCTCTCACAGCTGCTAATTGTTGAGTGTTTACTACGTGCCAGGCATTGTGCTAATTACTTTACATGCGCTGATTTAACCTTCACAACACCTATAGGAAGGAGCTGCTGTTATCCTTATCTTGTAGATGAGGAAACAGAGATATCCAAGGTAAAGACAGATGTACCCAAGATAAAGACAGGATTCAAACCCAGACATTCTGATGACACAGTCCCCACTCTTAGGAACCCCTATCACCAATTTGAGTTTGTGACAGAGTAATGGGCTGAATGGGAAAAGAGAAAAATTTATAAATCACTCTTTCTCCAATCCAGGGCCCCACCAAAAAATAAAAATAAAACCGAACCTAATGCCATCAAGTCAATTCTGACTCATAGCAACCCTATAGGACAGAGTAGAACTGCCCCATAGGGTTTCCAAGGCTATAATCTTTACCAAAGCAGCCTACCACATCTTTCTCCTGCAGAGTGGCTGGTGGGTTTGAACCGCTGACCTTTCAGCTAGCAACTGACCTCTTTATCCATTGTCCCAGCAGGGCTCCTTAGAGCTCCACAGAGGACTCAAGAGAGGAATCCCCTGGGTATTTTCCATGAATCTGCTATTGAGAGGTTTGGCCTGCAGATGGCAGCAACATTAAAATTCTCCAAATTCTGCAACGTTCAAAGCAGTAGTGAGGGAGCTTTATACTTTCACATTCGCTGATTTGCATATCATTCTCTGATTGGCCCAATTATTTGCCAGTTAATTTGACTCCTTGGTTCTCAGCCCAGTGAGACCTGGCAGGATTGTGGAGTTGTCTAAAAATGTGTGGGAAGAAAGAGCCCTCAGGATTTGAAACGACGGTGAACTCAGGTGAAGTTATCCAGTCCCACAGACATCGCGGTGATGTTAAACTGTGTGTGGCGGAACCTTGTTTCAATGGTTCCCAAAACTTTTCCAGTTTCTTAGTTTTTTTAATCCCCCCTTTTTTTTTTTAAGGAACAGCAATATAAGCATTGGAAGCCCTGGTGGCGTAGTGGTTAAGTGCTATAGCTGCTAACGGAAAGGTCGGCAGTTCAAATCCACCTGGCGCTCCTTGGAAACTCTATAAGGCGGTTCTACTCTGTCCTGTGGGGTCGCTATGAGTCGGAATGGACTCAGTGGCAACAGTAGTATAAGCATTTAAGAAAATTCAAATAGCACAAAAGGGTACATAGTGAAAAGCCAATTTCCCTATCACGCTGACCCCAAGTCCCACAATTTTCCCATCCCAGAAGAAAGAAACTTTGTGTATCATTCTAGGGATAGACTACGTATGTTAAAACTAAAAAACCAAACCAACTGCTGTGAGTCAATTCCGACTCATAGCGACCCTACAGGACAGGGTAGAACTGCCCCATAAGGTTTCTAAGTCTGTAAATCTTTACAAAAGCAGGCAGCCACATCTTTCTTTCACGGAGCAGCTGGTAGGTTTGACCCACCCACCTTTTGGTTAACAGTAAAACGCTTTAGCCACTGCGTCACCAGGGCTTCTATATATATAAAAGCACATGCACATATCCTTAAAAAAAAAAAAAAAGTGATAACCTAAAACCATAGACTTCGAGGGGAAAATTTTTGTGAGCTTGGGTTAGGTAAAGAGTCTGTAAATATAACATGATCCATAAAAGATAAAAATTGATAAATTGGACTTAATCAAAAATTTTAAATTCTGCTCTGCAAAAGATACTGCTAAGAGAATGAAAAGACAAACCACAGACTGGGAGAAAATACTTGCAAATCACATATCTAATAAAGGACTTGAATCCAGAATATATAAAGAATTCTCACACCTCAATTATAAGAAAACGAACACGGCAGTAAAAGAATGGGCACAAGATTAGCACAGACACTTTACCAAAGAAAATATACAGATGGCAAAAAAGCACATGAAAAGAAGCTCAACATCATCAGTCATTGTTGTTAGGTGCCTTTGAGTTGGTTTCGACTCATAGCAACCTTAGGTACACTGCCTGCTCCTGCACCATCCTCACACTCATTGCTATGTTTGAGCCCATTGTTGCAGCCACTGTGTCCTTCCAATCTGAGGGGCGTATCTTCCCGCACTATATCAGACAATGTTCTGCTGCTATTCATAAGGTTTTCACTGGTCAACTTTTTCAGAAGTAGACTGCCAGGTCCTTCTTCTTAGTATGTCTTAGTCTGGAAGCTCCGCTGACACATGTCAACTATGGGTGACTCTGCTGCTATTTGAAATACCAGTGGCGTAGCTTCCAGCATCACAGCAACATGAAAGCCAACACAGTACGACAACTGACAGATGTGTGATGGCGTTAGTCATTAAAGAAATGGAAATTTCATTGAGATACCACTCACAGCCTATTGGAATGTCCAAAACAAACAAATAATAATAATCAACTGACTGACAATACCAAATGCCGGTGAGCATGCAGGGCAACTGGAACTCTCACGCATCGCTGGTAGAAATGCAGATGGTATATAGCCACTTTGGAAAACAGTTCAGGGGTTTCTTATAATGTTAGACATACATTTACCATCCTCTTACAACCCTGCAATACCACTCCTGTACAAAGATTTTACAAAAACCTGTACATATTAGCCCAAGAAAAATAAATATTTATGTCTATACAAAACCTATGCATAAATATTTATAGCGGCTTTATTCATAATTTAAAAAAAAACTGGAAACTACCTGTTATGGATTGAATTTTGTCCCCCCTAAATATGTGTTGTAAATCCTAACTTCGATGCCTGTGGACGGAGTCCTGGTGGTACAGTAGTTAAGAGCTTGCCTGTTAACCAAAAGATCAGCAGTTCAAATCCAAGAGCCACTCCTTGGAAATCCTATGGGGTGGTTCCACTCTGTCCTATAAAAAAAAAATAGGGTCACTGAATTGGAATTGACTCAACGACGGTTTTATTTTGGTGGTGCAGTTAGTTAGTGGTTAATAAGCATTTGGCTGCTAACCAAAAGGTCAGCATTAGAACCCACCAGCCGCTCTGCAGGTGAAGATTAACCAAAATACCATTTCAAGTCATAATGACCCTCTATACAGAGTAGAACTGCCCTATAGGGTTTCCAAGGCTATAACTCTTTGAAGAAATAGACTGCCACATCTTTTCTCCTGTGGACATCTTGTGGATTTGAACTGCTGACCTTTCATTTAGCAGCTAGCAGCCAATTGCTTAACCACTGTCCCACCAGGACTCTTCTGGTAAGGTCTACAGCCTTAGAAACCCTACTGGCTAGTTCTACTCTGTCCTGTGTGGTCGCTGTGAGTCAAAATTGACTCGATGGCAACAGGTTTTATACTTAATTTTTTAAGAAACTGTAGAACTATTTTCCAAAGTGGTTGTATTATTTTATAATCCCACCAGCAGAATGTGAGAATCTGGTTGCTCTACATCCTCACCAACACTTGGTATTGCCATCTTTTTAACTTTAGCCATTTCAGTAATTGTGTAGTGTTATCTCATTGTGGTTTTAATTTGCATTTCCCTAATGATTAATGATATTGAATATCTTTTCATGTGTTAATTTGCTATCGATATACCTTCTTTAGGAAAGTGTCTGTTACAAATCTTTTTTTTTTTTATCTGAGTTCTGTCTTCTTGATTTGAAAGGGTTCTTTGTATATTCTAAACATACAAAGATATACACATTCTTTGTTGGATATGTGTTTTCCAACTATTTTATCCCAGTCTGCTTGCCTTTTCATTTTCATAAGCATCCTGAAGAGCAAAAATTTTAATTTCAATGATGTCCAGTTGGTTGTTTTCTTTTATGGATTGTATTTTTTTTTATTCTTGAAGGTCAGAACGATTTTCTCCAGTGTTTTCCTCTAGAAGTTTTATAGCTTTATGTTTTACATTTAGGTCTAATTTGGGTCCTAACACAATCAGTTTGGCATTTTGGAAAGGTCCTCTTACTGCAATAAGGAACCCGTATGGAGGGAGGGCCGAGAAACTATTGACAGCTTGGAGATAGATGATGGTAGCCTCCACTAGGTGATGGTAGTGGACAAAGTTGGAAGGAAGAGATACTAGGAATTGTACAATGACTGGACTTAATAGACTGAGGAGGTGTCAAGAGTGATTCCTGGGTTTCTTACTTACTCAAAATTGAGGGTAACTTGCTTGTAAGTTTTTTACACTTCAAATTGGACCCCCAATAGTTTTTCATTTGGGGACATTAGGATGGAAATTTGGGCAGACAGGGGCCGGACACTGCTGTCTAAAACTTGCATCAGCTCCTTTCTTGTGCACTGCGTGGAGCACAGTAATGAACCCTGTCCTCTCCAGCCCCGAAGACCTTTGCCTTCCTTGGTAACAGCAAAGGTAACCGGGTGCTTTTACACTCAGGGCGCGCACAGCAGACGACGCATGCCCAGAGAGACGGCATACGGGCGGACCTCCCAGAGAGCAAAGGGCGTGAAGTTCCCGCCATTTTGTCCCGCTCGCAGCACAGGGGGCCTCTGCTAGAGACTACAAGCCCCGTGAGCCTCCGCGTCGGCACTTCCTCCCCATCACTGTCCAGCCGTCTGCCTTTTCCCCCCTCCAGGGGGCCGAAGGCTCTGGCTGCTGCCTGGCGGCTGGCAGCCTGGATAGGATTTCCGGGAGAAACTGCTGTGGAGACTAAGAAGGCGGCGGCGGTGGCGACCGGGGTAAGTGAGGGAGGGAGGGAGGGAGGGGGAGAAAGTGAGTGCGAAGGGCGCAGGGACGAGCTGCCGGCGTCTCTCTTGCTCCGGCCACGTTTTTGGCTCCGCGAGGGGGTCGCGGTCAGGGCGGGGGGTAACGGCCGAGACCGCGGTCGCGCTGGACCAGGGCGGGACGGGCCGGGCCTCCGCCTCCCTCCTGGGCCCTCCCACGACGGTCCCGCCGTGGTTTCTCCGCCTGCGGCGGCGCCCGACGCTAGCTGGTCCTCTCCGCCCCCCACGACTTGGCCGAGCTCTTTTGTCTGGGCTGCTTTTCGCCCCTTTGTGCCGGTGCGTGGAGTCGCCACCTCGGAGGAGCCCGCGGGGCCAGCCCCTGACGAGGACCGGTCTCTGGGGATCCGGTTACGGTAACCAGATCAGGTCAAAGTCCATTTTTCAAAACCGTCCTCGCTCAGACTTCTCTGTCCCGGTTGGGCAAAACGAAGTCTTCGGACGCAGGCACAGGCAGACGGAGTTTCTATAGAAAACCTCGATGTTATTATCTAACTCCTTAACGTCAGCCCCGGGCGACTTCAGCGCTCGAATCTGCAGCCGTTTTTCTTGGGAGAGGGATGGGTCTATGGAAAAGAAGCGAGAAATTAGGAAGGAATAAAATTTCCTACGATGTCTGTTTGAGTCACAGCTGTGATTAGGGGATCAGAGGACCAGTGCGGATGGGCAGGATAAGCGTTTAGACACCTCTGGTTTCTCAGAGGGGAGAAAGTGATTTATAGGGCAGCAAGCAGCCTTTCCATTCATTACGTGCAAAAAAAAAGAAAGACTACACTACTTTATCCGGTCACCCAGCTCCTCGGCTAACCCCCAAATTCTTTTCTTATCTCGTCTATTTAAAACAGAAAGTCCCAAGAACAAGTCCATTAATAGAAGGATCTGCTTTACAGAGAAACTAGAAACCTAGTGCTTCTAGAAAGCAACAAAAGACACTAGTTCACCAGGTCAAAGGAATGAAGCCTGGTTGGGGGAGAGGTGGTAGATCCTTACTGGGAAGCTGCACTGCCTGGTTTGATCTAATTTGGCTAGATAGTGGTAACTTTTTGTATGTACCGTTGGATGTACAGGCTCCATTGTTAGATTCAGCTTAAGATAAAGTTTTCTAAAGACCATTGCATACCTCTTTTGAAGAATAGACTAATTAGTATCTCAGGTCTCTGGAATGAGGACAGTCAGGACCCCTTTGCATGAAGTTATATATGTTAAATTCCCACCCTAGCCGAGTAGGCACATAAAGCCCTTGTACCTTATTGCTTTGTTTGATATCTCATAATGGAAATTAGAAATGATTTACTCTGAGGATCCCAGATGATGTTCGTAATAGTGTATAGCAGTGGAAGGTTCTAAATGCAATTCTTCTTCAATTAAAAAAAATTTTTTTATTTTGTTGTTGTTGAGAATATACACAGCGAAACATATGCCAGTTCAGCAGTTTTTACATGTACAACTCAGTGACATTGATAACGTTCTTGAGTTGTGCAACCATTCTCACCCTCCTTTTCTGAGTTGTTCCTCCCCCATTAACATAAATTCACTGCCCCCTAGGGTCATTCTTCAATTTTTAATTCAGCAGTGGGTGGGGGTCCTTTGTGTGTTTTGAAGAAGCATGCACATAATTGACCGAGAAGTTTTTAAAATAAGGAATAGCAGTTGCTAATCCTTGACTGTTACTTACTTGTTCAGATATGATAATGAAGCAGCTCACATATAATTTAATTCTCTTTACATTTCTGTCAGGTGGTTAGTCTCTCATTTTACAGTTGATAAAACCGAAGCTCTAAAATGTCAAGTGCTTTGCCTAATGTTGTACAGTTAACCCAGATTGTAAATATCAGAGAAAACCATACGCCAGGTCCAGTGCTCCTATCTTTCTTTACCTCACACTTGTTGCAACTACTTGTCATACCACCACCACCACCAGCTTTTTATTTGCTGAAATCTAAACATTGGAGAAAAATAATGGAAATATTTTCTACAGGAGATGTATAAGGGGCTGGAATTTCTGGAACCATAAACAACGAATCTTTCCCATAACTCATATTGAACATTGGTCTCATTGCCTTGTCTTGTGTGCTGTGATTACCTTGTGCCTTAGCAGAATGGCAGTTTTAAGGAGCCCTAGGGGTGGAAGGGAAACCCTGGTGTTACAGTGGTTAAGAGGTACAGCTGCTAACCAAAAGGTTGGCAGTTAAATCCAGCAGGTGCTCCTTGGAGACTTATGAAGCAGTTCTACTCTGTCCTCTAGGGCAGCTATGGGTCGGAATCGACTCGATGGCAACAGGTTTGGTTTTTTGGTTCAGGGGTGGAAGGGTAGTGAGTTATAGGCTGTGGCTTTCAATAATCTTAATAAAAAGGTTTATTTACTAAAAGGTTTTGACTAATCTTTACCAAAAGGTTTATTAAGAAATATGTCGGAGACCACAGATACGGCAACTTTGGCTGCTGAAACTAACGTTGAAGACTCAACTGAAATTCAGATATTTTTCTAGCCAGCATGTTTCTGCTTTTAATAAAAACTTTTAGACCAGTTTCAAACCTGCAGTTTAGTCCTGGATTTATGTCAGTACATGCCATGAACATGACATCAGGAATAGAAACCCACGTACTTGACTTCCCTTACTTAAATTCCTTTTAGGTAAAATGTATAACATGCCAGTAGAATTGAGTCAATATAATTAGTCTAGTCTTTCTAACTAGTAGAAGCCTGTTTTAAGTCTGTCTTTTGTAACGCTATCTCGATGGGAAAGAACCTTTTTCTCTTGTGCTTTTTGGCTTTTGGTCTACTTTATTTCCAATCCCATTTGTTCAGTCATTCACTGACTCAATCAGCAAATAGTTATTGAAAGCGTATTATGTCCCATGTACTGTTCTAGATCCTGGGGACAAAACAGTGGGAAAAAAAAAAAGTTTTCTCTCTTGGGGCTTACAGACAGATTGAGGTAGAGGAGGAGAGGTGAGTCAGACAGTAAATAGGTAACCAATAAATAAAATCTCCTGTTATTAACTGTGTGACTTTGAACAGCCCACTTAACCCTCTTCGAGCTTTAGTTTTCTCATCTTTAATGTGGGCATAATGATTCCTACCCTACCTAGCTTGTGGAAATGTTTTCAGGAGTAAGTAGGATAAGTATTTGGTTGCATTATATGCTTTCAATTCCTGTATACGTTACTGTTATACAGGAAACGATATTGTTATATAGGAAAAGGAGAGCTCTGGTGGCACAGTGGTTAAGAGCTCGGCTGCTAACCAAAAGATTGGCAGTTCGAATCCACCAGCTGCTTCTTGGAAACCCAAGCCTGTGAGGCAATTGTACTCTCTCCTGTAGGGTTGCCGTGAATGGGAATCAACTCGACGGCAGTGGGATTTGGTTTATAGGAAAAGAAACATTGGAAGTAGTTTATTTATAAGGAAAGAGAGAAGAGAATAGATGGATTCTCTGGCCTTAGAAAACCCTGTGTTCCATTGTAAAACTTTCTGTGACTTCTCCAGGCTGTTAGTCACATCTTCACATGGGCTACCATAACCCTTTACATAAATCTCTTTTACAATACTTATCAAGGACTATTATTATTTGTTTCTTAGTGTCACAGTTACTGTCTTCATGGCAGGGACTGTTTCCTAGTCTATATCCTTAGTAATTAGCGCACAGAGTTCCAGGTATTTCATTGAAATTTTATAAATGCTTTTGAATGAATGAATAACAAAAGTGAGCAGGGGCAGTTGTGGAGAATTCCAGAACACAAATGCCAAAGTGGTCCTTTTATTCAGCAGATATTTTTGTTATACCCATTGTGTGGGTTATGTTCTGGAGGTACAAAGACATAACTTCGGCCCTTGAAAAGCTTACAACACATAACAGTGTGGTAAGTATTGAACGGAGGTGTAGTATGACATAGTTGAGTGAGTGATTTTGTTCAGGAGGGCATTACGGAGGAAGTGATTTTGGAGCTTTGACTTGAGGGGTGAGTAGGAATCTGCCAAACCAATTACCGTGGAGCCAGTTCCGACTCATGGCAGCCCCGTGTGTGTTATGATGTAACGGTGCTCCATAGAGTTTTCAGTGGCTGATTGTTCAGAAGTAGATCGCTAGACCTTTGTGCCAAGGTACCTCTTGGTGGACACAAACCTCCAACTTTTCGGTTAGCATCCGAGTACATTAACCAGGGACTCCTTGACTCAGATAAAAACCAAACCAAACCCACTGCCGTTGAGTCAATTTTGACTCATAGTGACCCTACAGGACAGAGTAGAACTGTCCCACAGGGTTTCCAAGGAACGCCTGGCGGATTCGAACTGCTGACCTTTTGGTTAGCAGCCACAGCACTTAACCACTACACTACCAGGGTTTCCTGACTCAGATAAAAAAAAAAAAATAGCTTCCTAGAAAAGCAGTGGATTCTTACCCCAGAAAACTGTACATACACAAATAAGCAAAAATTTGCATGTAATTTTAGAAAGTCATGGACTACTTAGGGGTCCCAGGATCCCTGGGGTTGAATAGTTGAAGGGAAAAGTAAGTGGATTGGAGTGCTGAGAAGGATCCCAAGTGTTCTGCTAAGGAATTTAGTCGTTATGATGTAGGGAAGTGGTAAGCCATTGAAGGTTTTTAAGCAGGGAAGTAACAATCAGATCTGTTTACAAAGGTAACTGCTTGCTGTCTTTCGAAGCCCCAGTGGCTAAGTGGTTAAGAGCTCAACTGCTAACCAAAAGGTTGTCAGTTCAAACCCTCCAGCTGCTCCTTGGGAGAAAGATAATAACAGTCTGCTTCCATAAAGAATACAGCAATTCTGCTCTGTCCTGTAGGGTCACCATGATTTGGAATTGACTGGATGACAATGGGTTGGGTTTTCTTTTTTTTTTTTTCGTTTATCTTTAGAGTAAGAGGGTTAAGTGAAGGTATTTGGAGAGCAAGTACTAAAAGGAGGCAGGATTGAGGGCCTTTTGTTGTGTTTTGTTTTTAAAGGATGGGGAAGAAATTTTTTTAATCTTTTTTTGTTGTGCTTTAAGTGAAACTCTACAGTTCAAGTTAGCTTCTCGTACAAAAATTCATATACACATTGTTATGTGACCCTAGTTGCTCCGCCTGTAATGTGACAGCACACTCCTTCTTTCCACCCGGGATTTCCTGTGTCCATTCAACCAGCTCCTGTCCCTTTCTGCTTTCTCATCTCACCCCTGGACAGGAGCTGCACATGTAGTCTCATGTATCTACTTGAGCCTAAGAAGCACACTCCTCACGAGTATCACTTTATGTCTTATAGCCCAGGCTAATCTTTGTCTGAAGAGTTGGCTTCGGGAATGGTTTTAGTTTTGGGCTAACAGAGAGTCCAGGGGCCATGTCTTCTGGTCTCAGTCGGACCATTAAGTCTGGTCTTTTGACTAGAATTTGAGTTCTGCACCCCACTTTTCTCCTGCTCTGTCAGGAACTCCCTGTTATGTTCCTTGTCAGTACAGTCATTGGTGGTAGCCAGATACCGTCTAGCTTTTCTGGTCTCAGACTGATGGAGTCTGTGGTATATATGGCCCTTTCTGTCTCTTGGGCTCATATTTTTCTTGTGTCTTTGGTGTTCTGCATTCTCCTTTGCTCCAGGTGGGTTGGGACCAATTGATGCGTCTTAGATGGCCACTTGCTAGGTTTTAAGACCCCAGACACCTCTCACCAATGTGGAATGCAGAACATTTTCTTAATAAACCTTATTATGCCAATTGACCTAGATGTCCCCTGAAACCATGGTCACCAGACCCTCGCCCCTGCTGTGTCCCTTGAAGTGTTTGGTTGTATTTGGGAAACATCTTAGCTTTTGGTTTAGTCCAGTTGTACTATTTCCCCTGTATTGTGTGTCGTCTTTCCCTTCACCTAAGATAATTCTTGTCTACTGTCTAGTTAGTGGAAACCCTGGTAATGTAGTGGTTAAGACCTACAGCTGCTAACCAAAAGGTCAGCAGTTCGAATGCACCAGGTGCTCCTTGGAAACCCTATGGGGCAGTTCTGCTCTGTCCTGTAGGATCTCTGTGAGTCGGAATCGACTCCACGGCAATGAGTTTGGTGGTTTTTTTTTGTTGTTGTTGTTATCTAGTTAGTTTTTTAGTTAGTGAATACCCCTCTCTCTTCCTCCCCACCCTCGTAACCATCAAAGAATGTTTTCTTCTATGATTAAATGTTTTCTTGAGTTCTTATAATAGTGGTCTCATACAATATTTGTCCTTTTGCTACTGACTAATTTCACTCCGCATAATGCCTTCCAGATTCTTAAGGACTGGAAAGCTTTGACATGTTTGAAAGTAAAGGAAAAGGAGCCAGGAGAGAGGCAGATATTGAAGGCTTGTATAAGAAAACGTAGATAATGAAGAAGCATTGGGAGGAAATAGAATCAGAAGCTCATAGAGAGGTGAGTCTTGATAAGGAAACATGAAAAAAAGGAAAGATGGGCGAAGACATATTTGGAATTGATGGAGAGGGTGCTTATTCTGTACTCAGGCACTGATCTAAATATGAGTTTTTTAATTTTACAACATTTCTATAGAGTGGCTGTGTGTCCTCATTTGATAATTGAAGAAATTGTGGCTCAGAGGTTAACTAAATATCCCAAGGGTGCTCTATTTATAAGTAATGGAACTCAGATACATTTTTACTCCAAAGCCCAGGCTCATAATTTCTGCCTCATAGGGGCTGTTCATGCCTGATGAGCTCTTTTTTATCTTCCTGTCTGAGGGAAGGCAATCCTGGTTGCATAGGGGTTAAGCGCTATGACTGTTAATCAAAAGGTCAGCAGTTTCAATCCACCAGGTGTTCCTTGGAAACTATGGGGCAGTTCTACTCTGTCCTGTAGGGTTGCTATGAGTTGGAATCGATGGGATGGTAATGGGTTTATCTGAAGGAAGAGGCTGCATTATCTTCAGAATGATGAAAAGACAGGATGGGCTAGGAGACTTCAGAGGGTGTTAAAAGTTGGAATAGCAGTTGTGGAAAAGGTTAAGAGAGCTAACCAAAGATTATTTAAAAGCACTGCTGAGCAGCAACAAGGTTGCAGATAAGGTCAGACATAAATTATCCAGTAGTCTGTCCAGTCTGCCTCCTACATTCTCACCAAGCCAACATTTTTGAAGAATATTCCTGATGTGGGCTTTAGAAGGAGATGCACTATGTTGTAATGGAAGGTTCTGCTGCCTCTAATCTTTGAGCAAGACGCAAGTCTTGTGCTTCAGTTGTCTCATCTCTGAAAGGGACTGGATTAGTTGATCTCCCAGATTCTAGGATTTTATGACTTAAAACCTAAAACATTGCAAGGGTTTTTTTTTTTTTTTAGGAGAGGAAGTATGTTCAGTGGCTTATGTTTGAGTTTTAAGGAAGAGATGGTTGAAACTATACAGCTTTCAGATTCAAGCTTGACTTTTCAGTTTAACTTCTCTGGTATGATTAAAGTACAGATGTTTGTTTTGACAGTTTGAAAGTTCTGACCGTTAACTCCAAATACTGCATTTACTATACTACCTTTGGAGTCTGAAGACCTGGCTTCTAGTTCCAGCTCTTTGACTTCCTAGCTATGAATGTTGTTGTTGTTAGGAGCCGTCGAATCAGTTCCAACTCATAGTGACCCTGTGTACAACAGAACAAAACACTGCTGGGTCCTGCACCATCCTTATAATCATTGCTATGCTTTAGCTCATTGTTGCAGACACTGTGTCAATCCACCTCGTTGAGGGTCTTCATCTTTTCCGCTGACCCTGTGCTTTGCCAGGCATGATCTCCTTCTCCAGGGACTGATCCCTCTTGACAACATGTCCAAAGTATGTAAGACGCAATCTCACCATCCTTGCTTCCAAGGAGCATTCTGGCTGTACTTCTCCCAAGACAGATTTGTTCCTTATTTTGGCAGTCCATGGTATATTCAATATTCTTCGCCAACACCACAATTCAAAGGCGTCAGTTCTTCTTCAGTCTTCCTTATTCATTGTCCAGCTTTCACGTGCATATGATGCTATTGAAAATACCATGGCTTGGGTCAGGCGCACCTTAGTCTTCAAGGTGACATCTTTGCTTTTTAACACTTTAAAGAGGTCCTTTGCAGCAGATTTACCCAATGCAATGTGTCGTTTGATTTCTTGACTGCTGCTTCCATGGGAAGAAGGACCCGCAGTCTACTTCTGAAAAGCATTAGCCAGTGAAAACCTTATGAATAGCAGCGGAACATAGCTTTTAATATCCAAGAGCAAATCAGCTAACCTCTCTGAACTTTAGTTTCCTCTTTTATAGAATAGGATGGTAACCTTCTCCTCTGAGGTGTCAGAAGAGATAATGTATGTGGGAGATCTTTGTAATCGGAAGTATTTAATAGATAGAAGGAAAGACATTATTATATCTGGCAAAGGAAAAGGCAGTTGTAGTTTGCTCAGTGCTGTAGGAGTGAGTACTGGTTTAAAGTGCATTTGATGCCTGAGTATTGAGTGGTAAGAGGAACCTTTTAGGGTGTAAACCCTCAGTGGATTGAATTTAGAAATGTGTTTGTAGTTTGTGCTGTTCGTGGATATTTTTTCCAGTTACACATTAAAATCTAATTAAGCCTTGAATCAAATTTATGACAGTTTTTTTTTTTAACTCCATTCTCTCCATTTATTTTCTCAACCGTGAATTTGCTAGCTAAATTTCCAGGATTATTTTTTTAGGTAGAGGTGCATTATTTTATTTGAGGGTAGATAACAGTTTTGTGATGCCACTAACAGAATTTGGCTGCTAACCAAAAGGTCGGCAGTTTGAACCCACCAACTGCTCCTTGGAAGACCTGACGGGGCAGTTCTGCTCTGTTCTATAGGGTCGCTATGAGTTGAAATCGATTTGACTACAATGGGTTTGGTTTTTTGTTTTGTTTTTTTCCCTAACAGAATTTAAGTGTACTGCTTGCTTTTTTTCTCCATGGATCCTTGGCTCTGATAGAACTCAGCATATTTAATCTTATAGAAAACTCTGCTACCCCTCCTATATCCTGCATATGCCATATAGCTGATAGTGTATTTGATTTCCCCATTACCAACTGCTTACTTTCTTCATTACACTTTGGTTGGCACTGCAGTGTCAGAAATTGGTATAAAGGGTTAAAGATCGATCCATAGCTTATGTGATCCCAGAGCACTTTGTCCATATCTCTTTTCCCTCTGTAATTTTATTATTTACTTTTGTTCTCCCACTAAACAGTACCTGATTATGAAAATAAACTGAATAAAGGCTTTGTACAAGTTACATTTTTTTCTTTGGCGTTATCTTTTTTTTTTTTAAATTGTGCATTAGGTGAAAGTTAACAGAATAAATAAGCTCTCCATTTGATGGTTTGTACATACAGTGTTTCATGACCTTGGTTTCATTCCCTACAATGTGTCAGCACTCTCCCCATTTCTGGCCCTGGGTTCCCGTTTCCTTTCCTCCTGATTTTCTACCCCTTCCCGCCTTTTCCTCTTTGCTTTGGAGCAGATATTGCCCGTTTGATCTCGTGTAATTGATTGTTCTAAGGAGTACTTCATCTTAGATGTTATTGTCTATCTTGTGGGCTTGTCTGTTGTTTGGCTGGGAGGTGGTCTCCAGGAATGGCTTCAGTTCCAGCTCGAAAGGGCTACAGTCATGGGAATCCTCCAGCCTCTGTCAGACCAGTCAGTAACTCTGGTCTTTTTTATGAATTTATCTTTTGTTCTACAGTTTTCACCTGCTCTGTCCAGGACCGTCTGTTGTGATCTCAGTCAGAGCAGTTGGTAGCAGTAGCTGGGCACCATCTAGTTCTTCTGGTCTCAGGGTCATGTAGGCTGTTGTGGAATTATCTTTTAAAATGAAAGTATTGGATCAACAGGTGTGAACGTTTTATACAGTACTTGATTGATATTACCAAGTTGTCTGGCAGCATCATTATACTAATTTGCAGTACTACTGACAAGCTACAGTACCTCTTTATTCACAACCAACCTTACTAATATTGAATTTTAATATTTTAAAATAACTATATTTCCAGTTTACTAGCTATGAATGGCACATGATTATTGTGTTTTGACATACGTTTTAATTATTAAGAAAGTCAACCATTTTTCATGTGACTGTGTTAATTATGTTCTTGTCTCTTGCTCATTTATCTATTTAGGTCTTGATGGTCTTAGATACTTTTGCAAGCCTTTTATTATGTGTATTGGTTTATTTTGAAGTTTATTGAAAGGTCTCCCATAGTCTGTGGCATTTATTTTTATTTAGTTTTGCTTTGTATGGAAACCTAAACAATTTGTGCCATAGTTATTCACCATTTCTTTTGGAATTTTTTGTATTTCTTCCATCATTAGAAAATTATTTCTGCATAGTTGGAGTAAGCACTTTATTAAATTTTCTACTCATGTTTCCATTATTAGTCTTTTTTTTAACCTTTGGAAAAGTTAATTTTGATATATGGGTTAAAAATGTTATTTTAAGTTCATTTTTTTTTTTTTAATGCTGTTCAGTTATTTCCAATAGCAATTGTTTTACAAAGGCTTTAGAGCTTCGAAAAGCACTAAATTAAAGTGCTCTTATTAATCTTGGAGTACTACATATCCACCTAGGTTATTAGGGATTCCTGGATGGTACAAATGATTAATGTACTCAGCCACTAACCAAAAGATTGGAGGTTCAGGCCCACCCAGAGGTGCCTTGGAAGAAAGGCCTGTCAGTCTACATCTGAAAAAATCAGCCGTTGAAAACCCTATGGAGCATAACTACTCTGCACACTTGATGGCAGCTTTTTTTTTTTTTTAAGGTATTAGAACGTAAAATTTTCATTTTATGAAGGATCAGGGATATTAAATAAATCATAAAGTATTTGTCTTACACTGACGTTGACACTTGTCTTTTTAATGACCTTCTGCTTTCTTCATATATGATGTCCTTGGTGTCATCCCACAACTCATCTGGTCTTCAGTCATTAATGTTCAATGTGTTAATTTTTCTTGAGATGGTCTCTAAATTCAGATGGGATATACACAAGGTCGTACTTCAGCTCTTGTGGATGTGTCCTAATTTTCTTCAGCTTCAGCTTGAATTTGCATATGAGAAGTTGATGGTCTGTTCTGCAGTTAGCCCCTGGCCTTGACTGATGATATTGAGCTTCTCCATCATCATTTCCACAGATATAGTCTATTTGATTCCTGTGTACTCCATCTGGCGAGGTCCATGTGTATAACTGCCATTTATGTTCTTGAAAAAGGTATTTGCAATGAAGAAGTTGTTAGTCTTGCAAAAATTCTGTCATGTAATCTCCGGTGTCGTTTCTATCACCAAGGCCTTATTTTCCAACTACCAATCCTTCTTTCTATGTTTCTGACTTCTTGTATTCCACTCACCAGTAATTATCAGTGCAGCTCAATTGCATGTTCAATCAATTAAGACTGCAGAAGTTGACAAAAATCTTCAATATCTTCATCTTTAGCATTAGTGGTTGGTGTGTAAATTTGAATAATAGTCTATTGATTGGTCTTCCTTGTAGGTGTATGGATATTATCCTATCATTGACAGTGTTGTATTTCAGGATAGATCTTGAAATGTTCTTTTTGATGATGAATGTGACGTTGTTCCTCTTCAATTTGTCAATTCCTGGCGTAGTAGACCATATGATTGTCCAATTCAAAATAGCCAATACTAGTCCATTTCACCTCATTAATGCCTGGGATATGTGTCTTCAGCATTTCATTTTTGATTACTTGCAATTTTCCTTGATTCATATGTCGTACATTCCATGTTCCAATTATTAATAGATGTTTGCAGCTGTTTCTTCTCACTTTGAGTCGTGCCACATCAGCAAACGAAGGTCCTAAAAGCTTGACTGCATCCACGTCATTAAGGTTGACTACTTTGAGGAGGCAGCTCTTCCCGAGTCATATTTTGAGTGCTTTCCTACCTGAGGGACTCATCTTCTGGCACTATTTCAGACAGTGTTCTGCTGCTATTCGTAAGGTTTTCTTTGGCCATTTTTTCAGAAGTAGATCACCAGGTCCTTCTTCTGATGAAGAAAGCAAAAAGTCATTAAAAAGACAGAAAAAAAGAGACCAAAATGGATGTCAGAAGAGACTTTGAAACTTGCTTCTGAATGTCCAGTAGCTAAAGCAAATCGAACAAATGATGAAGTAAAAGAGCTGAACGGAATATTTCAAAGGGCAGCCTGAGAAGACAAAACAAAGTACTGTAATGAAATGTGCAAAGACCTAGAGTTAGAAAATCAAAAGGGAAGAACACGCTCAGCATTTCTCAAGCTGAATGAGCTGAAGAAAAAATTCAAGCCTTGAGTTGGAATACTAAAGGATTCTATGAGCAAAAATTGGAACGATGAAGGAAGCATCAAAAAAAAGATGGCAGGAATACACAGAGTCACTGTACTGAAAGAATTGGTTAACGTTCAACCATTTCAGGAGGCAGCATATGATCAAGAATCAATGGTACTGAAGAAGAATTCCAAGCTGCACTGAAGGCATTGGTGAAAAATAGGGCTCCAGGAATTGACGGAATACCAGTTGAGATGTTACAACAAATGGGTGCAGCTCTGGAAGCACTCATTTGTCTATGCCAAGAAATTTGGAAGACAGCTACCTGGCCAGTTGACTGGAAGATATCCATATCTGTGCCCATTCCAAAGAAGGGTGATCCAACACAATGCAGAAATTATTGAACACTATCACAAATAAAATTTTGGTGAAGATAATTCAAAAGTGGTTGCAGAAGTATATCAACAGGGAGCTGCCAGAAGTTCAAGCTGTACTTAGAAGAGGACATGGAACCAGGGATATCATTGCTGATGTCAGAGAATACTAGAAAGATGTTTACCTGTTTTTATTGACTGTGCAAAGGTTTTTGACTCTGTGGAGCGTAACAAATTACGGATAACATTGTGAAGAATGGAAATTTCAGAATACTTAATTGTGCTCATGTGGAACCTGTACATAGACCAAGAGGCAGTCTTTGGATAGAACGTGGGGTTACTGTGTGGTTTAAAGTGAAGAAAGGTGTGCATCAGGGTTGTATCCTTTCACTATACTTATTCAGTTTGTATGATAAGCAGATAATTCGAGAAGCTGGACTATGTGAAGAAGAATATGGCATCAGAATTGGAGGAAGACGCAGTAACAACCTGTGATATGCATATGACACAACTTTGCTTGCTGAAAGGGAAGATGACTTGAAGCGCTTATTAATGAAGATAAAATACTGCAGCCTTCAGTATGGATTACTCCTCAAAATAAAGAAAACAGAAATCCTCACAACTGGACCATGATGAACGGGGAAAGGATTGAGATTGTCAATGATTTCATTTTACTCGGATCCACAATCAACGCCCATGGAAACAGAAATGAAATTATGCATTGCATTGGGCACATCTGCTGCTAAAAACCTCTTTAAAGGGTTGAAAAGCAAGGTGTCACCTTGAAGACTAAGGTGCACCTGACCAAAGCCATGGTGTTTTCAGTCGCCTCATATTCATGCGAAAGCTGGACCAAGAATAAGGAAGACCAAAGAAGAATTGATGCATTTGAATTGTGGTGTTGGTGAAGAATATTGAATATACCATGGACTGCCAAAAGAACAAACCAATCTGTTTTGAAATAAGTACGACTAGAATTCTCCTTGGAAGTAAGGATGGCATGACTACGTCTCACATACTTTGGACACACTATTAAGATGGACAGTCTCTGGAGAAGGACATCATGCCTGGTAAAGTAGAGGGTCAGAGAAAAAGAGGAAGACCCTCCATGAGATGGATTGATACAGAGGCTGCAATAGTGAGCTCGAGCATAACAATGATTCTGAGGATGGCGCAGGACTGGGCAGTGTTTCGTTCTGTTGTACATAGGGTCACTATGAGTCAGAAGCGACTTGCCAGCACCTAACAGCATAGTAACAACATATTTTTTAGTTTTGGGAAGGAACTGTATTTGGAGATTTTATAAATAGTATTTTCATCATAGTTTTTTGTTGAAATTGTTTTAAAAAAAATAACTAAAGATTTGATATTACATTACTAAGAACTGTAGATTTTTAAAGTATGTTTGTCTTTGGGAATTTTCTCAAATGTAGAGTATATAATGCCAGAAAGAAACTGCATTGCATTTTTCTGAGTGTAGATTTTTGTCATGCTCAGTGGTAAGGATGAATTGCCTTCCTGAGATCGAAATACTAAGGTATTTTTTCTGAAAGTAGTTTCCTTTATAACTTGTTAGGGATATTTCCTGAGATAATTTGGATAAGCATGCAGTATTTTTTGCTTATCAGTGAACCTCACCTCTGTTTTAAGGAGTTGATTCATACCTCTTATTAATGGCAGCAGAAGGACCACATTTAACTAGGAGAGGAGGCTGCTGTTTTTTCCTGAAAGGGGAAATTAGTTGCATTTTAAGGTCTTTACCCTTAAGTAATATGTTAGATGTTGATTATGTGTGCTTAAAAGTAAACTCTTTTAAAGTGTGACCTTTTAAAGGGCATTTCTAAAACTCCTGAGTTTGTCCGTGAATATATACCATATCTTTATTGAGAACATGAATTTATTGCTCAAGTATTTTAAATCTGATTGTAAATCTCTATAATGTTTCATTTTCTTCATGATAAGGGAAAAATAAATGACATTTTATGAACTGATTCTATTTGTAGCTACTAAATTTCTGTGCTAAGTATTAAACATAAATGTAGAAATATAGTAAAGAAAATTAGGGAACTGATAAAAGGTTTCCAATTCCCAGCAAAAAGGGTAGATTAGTGACAAATAATAAAGATACATCTAGATTATCGTGTCTACTGCATCTGTCTGAACATTTGAAAATCGTTCTAGAAGAACAGATCATATGCTTTTGTTTCTTAATTTTTGTTTATTTTTCTGCAATGTACTTTTAAGTCCAGTCCAAGGAATACATGGAAATAACACTTGTCCCTTCTCTGACAATGTAAGTTGGTTTCGTTATCTCGATGATGTTTTTGTTGTTAGGTGCCATCAAGTTGATTTCGACTTATAATGACTCCATGTGACAGAGTAGAACTGCCCCATGGGGGATTTTTTTTTTTTTTTCCTTTTATTGTGCTTCAGGTGAAAGTTTACAGCTCAAGTTAATTTCTCATTCAAAAATTTATACACATCCTGTTTTGCGGCGTTGGTTACAATCCCTGCAATGTGACAGTACACTCCCCCTTTCCACCCTGGGTTCCCTGTGTCTGTTTGTCTGGTTCCTATCTCTTCCTGCCTTCTTGTCTTTTGGAAAGGAGTTGCCCATTTGTTCTCATATACTTGATTGAACTAAGAAGCACATTCCTCAGGTGTGTTATTTTTTGTTTCATAGGCCTGTCTAACCTTTGCCTGGAAAGTGGGCTTCGGGAATGGTTTCAGTTCTGGTTTAGCAGAGTGTCCGGGAGGGCCGTAGTTTTGGGGTTTCCCCATAGGGTTTTCTAGCATAAACTTTACAGGAGCAGATCACCAGTTCCGTCTCCTACTGGATGGATTTGAACTGCCAACCTTTTGGCAGCTGAGTGTTTAACTATTGCGCCACCCGGCATCCTTGATGATGTTTTTAGACACTGCATTTTTTTTTTTAACATTTTATTGTGTTTTAGATGAAAGTTTACACCCCACATTAGTTTCCCATTCAACAATTTATACAGTTTGTTCCATGACATTAGTTGCTATCCCTGCAATATGTCAGCACTCTCCATTTCTGCCCTATCTTCCCCATTTCTGTCCTGCGAATTTTCCTGCCCCTCCTTGCCTTCTCATCTTTGCTTTTGGGGAAATGTTGCCCATTTGGTCTTTATTAGTTAATTGTTCTAAGGAGCACATTCCTCACGGTGTTTATTTTATAGGCTGATCTATTATTTGCCTAAAAGGTGACCTCCAGGAGTGGCTTCAGTTCCAGGTTAAAAGGGTGTCTTAGGGTGATAGTCTCAGGACTTCTCCAGTGTCTATCAGTCCGGTAAATATGTTTTTTTTTTTTTAATGAATTTGAGTGTTGTTCTACATTTTTCTTCCATTCTAACTGGAACCTTCTATTGTGTCTCTGTTCAGAGTGGTCATTAGGGGTAGCCAGGCAGCATCTAGTTCTTCTGGTCTCAGGTTAGAGGAGGCTGTGGTTTGTGCTGGCCATTAGTTGTGGGAGTTAATTCCTTCCTTGAGCCTTTGGTTTCCTTCACTCTCCTTTACTCCAGACAGGAAGAGACCAGTAGCTGTGTCTTAGATGGCTGCTCGCAAGCTCTTAAGGCCTATTGCAGATACTGCTCACCAAACTAGGATGTAGAGCATTATGTTTATGAACTCTGTTATGCCAGTTGACCTAGATATCCCATGAGACTATGGTCCTTGGCCTTCGAGCCCAGTAACTCAGTCCCAGGAGGTGTTTGGATATGTCTAAGAAATTTCCGTAACTGTGCCTCCTATATGTTCTATTGTATATATGAATATATATGCCACATGTACAAATATGTATATATAGATACCCACAACTTTACCTATATCTGCACGCGCATATTCTCCCATATGCCCTCCCACAACTATTACTGTTACTGCAGAATTTTATGTTATAGCATTTACTGTAGTTGTCCTTTATTCTTGCCTACCTCAGTGTCTTCATTTACCTTGGTCATATGGTGCTGACTTTCCTCATGTTGTGTATTGTCTTTCCCTTTACCAGTATTAATACGAGTCTACTTATCTAGTAAGTGATTCCCACCCCCAATCCCTGGTGACCATCAAAGAATGTTGCTTTTTGTGTGTAAACCTATTTTCAACTATTCATAAAAGTGGTTTATACAAATGGTGCTGGCATAATTGGATATCAATTTGCAAAAAAATGAAGCAGGACCCATACCTCACACCATGCACAAAAACTAACTCCAAGTAGATCAAAGACCTAAACATAAAGACTAAAACAATAAAGATCATGGAAGAAAAAATAGGGACAACATTAGAAGCCCTAATACAAGGCATAAACAGAATACAAAACATTACTAAAAATGACAAAGAGAAACCAGATAACTGGGAGCTCCTAAAAATCAAACACCTATGCTCATCTAAAGACTTCACCAAAAGAGTAAAAAGACCACCTACAGATTGGGAAAGAATTTTCAGCTATGACATCTCCAGCCAGCGCCTGATCTCTAAAATCTATATGATTCTGTTAAAACTCAACCACAAAAAGACAAATAACCCAATTAAAAATTGGGCAAAGGATATGAACACGTGCTTCACTAAAGAAGATATTCAGGCAGCTAAGAGATACATGAGAAAATGCTCTCGATCATTAGCCGTTAGAGAAATGCAAATTAAAACTACGATGAGATTCCATCTCACTCCAACAAGGCTGACATTAATCCAAAAAACACAAAATAATAAACGTTGGAGAGGCTGCGGAGAGATTGGAACTCTTATACACTGCTGGTGGGAATGTAAAATGGTACGACCACTTTGGAAATCTATCTGGCGTTTTCTTAAAAAGTTAGAAATAGAACTACCATACAACCCAGAAATCCCACTCCTTGGAATATACCCTGGAGAAATAAGAGCCTTCACACGAACAGATATATGCACACCCATGTTTATTGCAGCACTGTTTACAATAGCAAAAAGCTGGAAGCAACCAAGGTGTCCATCAACGGATGAATGGTGAAATAAATTATGGTATATTCACACAATGGAATACTACACATCGATAAAGAACAGTGACGAATCTGTGAAACATTTCATAACATGGAGGAACCTGGAAGGCATTATGCTGAGTGAAATTAGTCAGATGCAAAAGGACAAATACTCTTTAAGACCACTATTATAAGATCTTGAGAAATAGTATAAACTGAGAAGAACACATTCTTTTGTGGTTACAAGAAGGCGGAGGGAGGGAGGGTGGGAGAGGGTTATTTACTGATTAGTTAGTAAATAAGAACTACTTTAGGTGAAGGGAAGGACAATACTCAATACACGGAAGGTCAGCTCAACTGGACCAAAAGGAAAGAAGTTTCCGGGATAAACTGAATGCTTCAAAGGTCAGCGGAGCAAGGGCAGGGGTTTGGGGACTATGGCTTAAGGGGACTTCTAAGTCAATTGGCAAAATAAATTCTATTAAGAAAACATTCTGCATCCCACTTTGAAGAGTGGTGTCTGGGGTTTTAAATGCTAGCAAGCGGCCATCTAAGATGCATCAATTGGTCTCAACCCACCTGGATCAAAGGAGAATGAAGAACACCAAGGTCACACGATAACTATGAGCCTGAGACAGAAAGAGCCACATGAACTAGAGACTTACATCATCCTGAGACCAGAAGAACTAGATGGTGCCCGGCCACAACCCAATGACTGCCCTGACAGGGAGCACAACAGAGAACCCCTGAGGGAGCAGGAGAACAGTGGGATGCAGACCCCAAATTCTCATAAAAGGACCAGACTTAATGGTCTGACTGAGACTATAAGAATCCTGGCGGTCATGGTCCCCAAACCTTCTGTTGTCCCAGGACAGGTACCATTCCCGAAGACAACTCATCAGACATGGAAGGGCCTGGACAATGGGTTGGAGAGAGATGCTGATGAGGCGTGAGCTACTTGTATCAGGTGGACACTTGAGACTGTATTGGCATCTCCTGTCTGGAGGGGAGATGGGAGGGTAGAGAGGGTTAGAAACTGGCAAAATGGTCACGAAAGGAGAGACTGGAAGGAGGAAGTGGGCTTACTCATTAGGGGGAGAGTAAATGGGAGTGTGCAGGAAGGTATATATAAGCTTATATGTGACAGACTGACTTGATTTGAAAACTTTCACTTAAAGCACAATAAAAATTATTTAAAAAAAAGAATTAAAGAGCAAAAAAAAAAGTGGCTTATACAATATTTGTGATTGACTTATTTCACTGGCATAATGTCCTCCATATTCATCCATGTTATAACGTGTTTTACAGACTCGTTATTCTTTATCGTCGCGTAGTATTCTATTGTATGTATGTACCACATTTTGTTTATCCATTTATCTGTTGATGGCTAAACATTGCGTATTTTGTTATTCAAGCTTAGAATCACAATAGAGCCAAAATCTGCTTTGAGTTTTGTTTTGGGCCTAAAATCAAGGAGTAGAGTGAGCTTTAGCATTACCTAGAAGTCCAGCCCTACATCTCATGTGGTTACCTTTTCCTTGCTACCTGTAGGTCTTGGATCTTTTTCCATTATTACCTATATATTTTATTATGCCTATTTATTTACACGGAAACCCTGGTGGCATAGTGGTTAAGTGCTACGGCTGCTAACCAAGAGGTCAGCAGTTCAAATCCACCAGGCGCTCCTTGGAAACTCTATGGGTAGTTCTACTCTGTCCTGTAGGGTCACTGTGAGTTGGAATCGACTCAACGGCGGTGGGTTTTGGTTTTATTTATTTACATGACCATCTCCTTTTCTAGTATATTCGCTTCTTAAGGTTAAAGACCATAACCTTACTTCTCTTTCTATCCCTAACATCATACCTGACATGGTAGTTGGATGTAATTGGCACTTAATAGCTACTTGCTGCTTGCTTAGATGCCCTTATGTGCCAGGCTGTAAAAATAGCACAGTGGTATCAGACCTCCTCACCTAACTTTAGGAGAGGGGAGGAGACTCAAGATCAACATCAGCCCCAGGCTGATTCTTGAGGTGGAGGTCAGGCATACCTCCAGTCTCCAACCTTTTTACCAATTCTGACACCAGCTATTCCTCCCATTGCACTCTCCACTTCTCTGCTGGGTTTGGTAATTCATTGCAGAGGCCACACAGAACTCACAGGCTGTACCTACGATTGTGGGATTTATTAGTGAAGTAACAAGTACAGCTTGGGATTAGGATCAACAGGCTGCAGCTCAGGATCAGATAGCATGTAGGCAAATTCTGGAAGGGTCCCCTGAAGTGGAGAACACATCCCTCCTTTCTTCAGTGCAGAATAGGTCTCTCAGTTCTCTTGGCCGTGCAAGCAAGCAGGTGTTTCTCTCTGCCATGCACGCCTCCCCCTCCCCAACTGTTCAGGCCTCCTCTTGGCCTCATAAGTACAGACCTCTTCTCAGCCCCCTCAGGATAGGCTTCTTTCAACCCTGACCTCTGCACTGTTTGGGCAAGTGTTTTGGTTCTTTAGCTTCTCTGATAAGTGCCCGGAGGCACCCCACTCCACTGGGAAGCCTCCTGCCCGAAGGCGCTCAGCTCTCTCACTTCGTGTGTCACGTGCCCACTGTAGCTGCTCACTCCGTGAGCCAGGAAGCCCACTGTGTTGTCTAGAGCCAGTCTCTTAGTTCTACTGCTACTGTTCCCCTACCACTGCATCTTGCCATCTCACGCCATCTCCGGTATTACAGCTCTCTCTGTCTCCTGGGTCTAGGAGGTTCTCAGTGCAGGACCCTGGGTCCAAAGGGTGAGCTCCTGGCTCTTCTTGATGGTAGTGAGATCCCCCTCCAGTCTCTTGGATTGGCTTCCTTTAAGCCTACTACTGGGATGACAAAACTGCCCAATCCCCTGCAGGGGTTCCATGCACCGTATTTACATTAACAAAACTATCCAGTCCCTTGGTGGGTCACAAACAACTTATTTGCATCATCCTACCCAGTCATTTTTTGTGGGAGTTACAAGATCATGGTTACACCCATGCATAACCCTAGAAGGGCCATATTAAAGCAATTCACTGGATTGCACAGGCATAACCCATTTTGTTTTACTGTTTTAACAAATATTTCATTGGATTCTCATAACTCTTTGAGAATCTGTGGGTATTATTAATCTCATTTGAAGCCTCAAAAAAAAGAGATTAAATTGTTATCTTTTGTGACCAAAATGACTAATGCAGTTTTGTGTGTGTGATTGATATTTAAAACGAACTTGTGGTTATTGGTCAGATGAAAGATACCTGAGTTCTCTTATCTATGTACTCAGTAGATTTTTGTTCTTTAGTTTTTGCCTAAGAAAATAGATTGACTTGTTGAGCTTTCTTGCGAGGCAGAAGGTTGCCATGAAGAATGTGAGTCTAGTGTTAGGAAAGTAGCATTGAAAGGGATAGAAAAGATGGAAAGATAATCTCATACTTGATAGTTTCTTTCTTGGTAACCTCGTTTATATCTGTATTTACTACTTGAGGCTATCATGGCTACTCAGAGTGAAAGGATGAAAACTATTCTAGGGTAGTTGAGACAAAAGAATCATTTTGCCTTTAATATGAAATAATGAATGTGAAGCTGTTTATTTTTTTAGTTCAGTTCTGGTCCTCAAGGGAGAAAGAGGTGAGTGTATATTTGTTTAACATTCATTCATTGATTCAGTAAACATTTATCAGATACCTAGTAAGCGAAGCAAAATGTTAAGACAATTGACCTACATCATTCTATCTTATATCCCAAACCCCCATGAAGCAGGTTGCAGTGTATCCAGAATAGGGGTAATGTGAGTGTTGTGGTCAAATTATTTAGTGTCTCTGAGTTTCTGGCTCCTCATCTTTAAATTGAAGATGAGAATAGTACCTATTTCATGGTTTTTTTTTTTTTTAATTATGGTGAAAATTATATAACAAATTATATAATTTGTTATAATTATATAACAAAACCTGCCAGCTTAAATAATTGCTACATGTACAATTCAGTGTACAACTGTTCTCGCTATCCTTTTCCAAATCATTCATGAGGTTATTTTAAAAGGATGAAATAAGTTACACTAAAAACAGTACCTATCAGGTTGTTGTGTGCCGTCAACTCTGACTCATAGTGACCCTATAAACCAAAACCAAACCCAGTGCCATCGAGTCAATTCCGACTCATAGTGACCCTACAGTAAGCACTAAAAAAAAAAAAGTTGCTGTGAAGTTGATTTCAACTCATGGCAACTCCATGTATTACAGAGTAAAACTGTGCTCTGCAGACTTAATTTTAAATCTCTTGTTGTCTCTCTCACCTGGAAAGTGTCATTAGAGCAGTGACTTTATCTTGTTTGTTCCCTGCATCAAGACGACTGAACCACCAGTGGTTGTGGCAGAATTCTACTAGTGGTAGAATTGTGATAGAATTCTCGCCTTCCATGTGAGAGACCCAGGTTCAATTCCTGGCCAGTACACCTCATGTGCAGTCACTACCCATCTGTCAGTGGACCCTTGTGTGTTGCTGTGATACTGAACAGGTTTCCACAGATCTTCCAGACTTCTAGGCTAAGATGGACTAGAAAGAAAGACCTGGTAATCGTCTTCTGAAAATCAGCTAGTGAAAACCTTATGGATCACAATGGTCTGATTCTCCTCCCATCATTGGAATGGCTCAGGACAGGGCAGCATTTCATCCCATTGTGCATGGGGTCACCATGAGTCGGGGGCTGACACAATGGCAGCTAACAATGGGAAGTTAGAGAAAGGTCCCTCTGAGGGAGTCACATTTGACTTCTCACCTGAAGTGAAGGAGCAAATCATGCAGTATTTGAGAAAAGAGCATTCCAGGCTGACTGAACAGCAACTGCAAAGCCCTGGTGTAGGAGTGTGCTTGTTGTATTACAGAAATAGCAATAGCATCAGTGTGTCTGGAATAGATTGAAGAAAAGGAAGAGTAGTAGGAAATGAGGTCAGTAGGGCAGACAGGTCATGTATGTTTTTATAGGCTGTGGTAAAAATTTGGATTTAATTTTGCATGTTAGTAGGGAGACATAATCTCCTTTATTTTTTAAAAGGATCACCTGGGCCACTCTGAGGTTATAATGGAATGTAAGAGCCTGAATGGAAGAAGAGAGACTTATTAGCCCTTTCATGACCCATGGAACATACAGTATCCCACCCAGTTTTTCCGGCACTCAGGTTTCTTGGGACTCTACTTTTCCAACTACAAATTTTTGCTCCCTTCCAGTGGGAACTTGTGTAGCGGTAAAAGGTGAGAGAAACGTTCATTGAAGCAAAATAGCCAGGTATCAGCAGTAAATGTGAAGTAGTGCATCCAAGAAGTGTAAGTGTGTAAAAATTTTGTCTCCTTTGCTTTTGTACAGCTGGATGACCCTTCTGAGCATATTTATGATTTCCTAGTGAGCCTTGGTAGCACAGTGACTAAGTGTTCAGCTGTTAACCAAAAGGTTGGCAGTGCAAATCTACCAGCTGCTCCTTGGAAACCATATGGGGCAGTTCTATAGGGCCCTATGAGTCAGAATTGACTCGACGGCAGCAGGTTGTGATAGTTAGGGAGCCCTGTTGAGCTTGGGTTTGTGTGTGTGTTGCAGTAAATCGTGCCGTCGGTGAGACCAACTGGCACCCACCAGTTCTGGTACCCAGGAACCCCCCGAGGTTTATGGGGCCCATGTATTCCCAAGTAATATTTCTCAAAATCCATATTCCACAAAAATCCATATTACCGACCAAAAATTTAAACATAGTCCATGACCCAACATGCTTCCATTAATGAAAACAGGTGATATAAAAAAAAAAAAAATCAAAGGAGAAAATAATAGAGTCTTGAAAGGGTTAGGAGTTAATTGTACCAGCCTAGGCAAGAAATGTTGATAGACTAGAGTGATGTGAAATAGTTGAATTATGGATGTATTTTGGAGACTGAGGCAATAGGATTTAGTAATGATTTAGATGTGGATGTGAGAAGAAAGAGTCCAGGATGACACCAAGGTTTTAGTCCTGGGCAACTGGAAAATTAAGTTACTCTTTTACTGAGATGATGATGATACAGAATAGCAGCTAACATATGTGCTAGCCATTTTGTAAGTGCTCTACATCTATTGCCCTACTCATTGAATAAAGAAGACTTGGGGAGGAACAGGTTGGGAGTAGGGAATCAAGAGTTTGTTTTTTTAAACATGGTATGTTTGAGATACTTATTAGATTTCCAAGTAGAGATATGGTATGCTGTGGATATACCAGTCTGAAGTTCAGGAAGGAGTTCAGTCTAGAAATATGAATTTGGGCATCATCAGTGTATGTATGGTATTTAAAGCTATGGAAGGAACTGTATGAGGTGACTCATCAAGGTTCGTAAGGAGGTTAATGCTTATGTAGGGGGCGTTTAGAAATTTGCTGTTGTTAGGTACCCTCAAGTTGGCTTAAGCTCATAGCGACCTTATGTACAACAGAACAAAACACTGCCGGGTACTGTGCCATCCTCACAATTGTTAATGTGTTTCTGCCCATTGTTGAAATTACTGTGTCAGTCCATCTTGTTAAGGATCTTCCTCTTTTTTGAATACCTTCAGTTTTACCAAGTGTGATGTCCTCCAGGGACTTGTTCCTCCTGATAACATGTCCAAAGTATGTGAGACGAAGTCTCACCATCTTCACTTCTAAGGAACATTCTGGCTGTACTTTTTCCAAGGCAGATTTGTTCGTTCTTCTGGCAGTCCACAGTATATTCAGTATTCTTTGCCAACACTGTAATTGAAATACATCAATTCTTCTTGGATCTTTTTCATTCATTGCCCAGCTTTCACATACATATGAGGTGATTGAAAATACCACAGCTTGAGTCAGGCCACCTTAGTCCTTAAAGTGGCATCTTTGCTTTTTAACACTTTGAAGAGGTCTTTGGCAGCAGATTTGCCTAATGCGATACATCGTTTGATTTCTTGTCTGCTTCTTGCATGGGTGTTGATTGTGAATACAAATAAAATAAAACCCTTGACAACTTCTGTCTTTTCTTGGTTTATCAGGATGTTGCTTACTGGTCCAGTTGTGAGCATTTTTGTTTTCTTTATGTTGAGGTGTGATTCATACTGAAGGCTGTAGTCTTTGATCTTCATCAGCAAGTGTTTCAAATTCTCTTCACTTTCAGCAAGCAAGGTTGTGTCATCGCATATCGTGAGACTTTCTCCTATCTTGATGCCGTGTTCTTCACATAGTCCGGCTTCTCAGATTATTTGCTCAGCATACAGATTGAGTAAGTATGGTGTAAGGGTACAATCCTGATAAACACCATTCCTGATCTTAAACCACACAGTATCCCGTCATTCTGTACAAATGATTGCCTCTTGGTCGATGTACATGTTCTGCATGAACACATTAAGTGTTCTGGAATTCCCATTCTTTGCATTGTTACCCATAATTTGTTGTGTTCCCACAGTCTAATGCCTTTGTTTAGTCAATAAAACATAGATAAACATCGTTTTGGTATTCTGTGCTTTCAGCCAAGATCCATCTGACATCAGCAATGATATCCTTGGTTCCACGTCCTCTTCTGAATCCTGCTTGAATTTCTGGCAGATACTGGTTGATGTACTGCTGCAACAGCTTCTAATTATCTTCAGCAAAATTTTACTTTTTATGCTTCCATGTCATTCAGTATTTTCCCTGTAAAATCCTTCAATATTGCAACTCAAGGCTTGAAATTTTTTAAGTTCTTTCAGCTTGAGAAATGTGGAGCATGTTCTTTCTTTCCAGTTTCTAACTCCAAGTCTTTGCACATTTCATTATAATACTTTGTCTTCTTTAGCCATCCTTTGAAATCTTCTTTTCAGGTCGTTTACTTCATCATTTCTTCCTTTCACTTTAGCTACTCTATGTTTAAGACCAAGTTTCAGAGTGTTTTCAGATGTCCCTTTTGGTCTTTTCTTTCATTCCTGTCTTTTTAGTGACCTTTTGCTGTCTTCACGTATGATGTCCTTGATGTCATTCCACAACTCATCTGATCTTCAGTCATTAATGTTGAATGAGTCAAATCTATTCTTGAAATTGTCTCTAAATTCACGTGGTAGGATATACTCAAGGTCGTATTTTCGCTCTCGTGGACTCGTTCTAATTTTCTTCAGCTTCAGCTTGAACTTACATATGAGCAATTGATGGTCTGTTCCACAGTTGGCCCATGGCCTTGTTCTGACTGATGATATTTAGCTTTTCCATCATCTCTTTCTACAGATGTGCTCGATTTGATTCCTGTGTATTCCATCTGACGAGGTCTTGTGCACAGTCGTTGTTGATGTTGTTTTAAAAAGATATTTGCAATGAAGAAGTCGTTGGTCTTGTAAAATTTTCTCATGTGATCTCCAGCATAGTTTCTATCACCGAGGCCGTATTTTCCAACTACCGATCCTTCTTCTATGTTTCCAGCTTTCACATTCCAGTTGCTAGTAATTATCAGTGCGTCTTGATTGCGTGTTCTATCAATTTTAGCTTGTAGAAGTTGGTAAAAACCTTCAATTTCTTCATTTTTGGCATTAGTGGTTAGTAGGTAAATTTGAATAATAGTTGTATTAACTGGTTTTTCTTATAGGCATATGGATATTATTCCTATCACTGGCAGCATTGTACTTCAGGATAGATCTTGAAATATTCTTTTTGATGATGAATGCGACACTGTTCCTCTTTAATTTGTCACTCCCAGGGTAATAGGCCATATGATTGTCTTATTCAGAATGGCCACTACCAGTCCTTTTCAGCTCACTGATGCCTAGGATACAATCTTTATGTGGTCCATTTCATTTTTGACAACTTATTTTCTTAGGTTTATATATCGTACATTCCATGTTCTGATTTTAATGGATATTTGCAGCTGTTTCTTCTCCTTTTGAGACGTGCCCCATGAGCAAATAAAGGTCCATAAAAGCTTGACTCCATCCATGTCATTAAGGTTGACGCTACTTTGAGGAGGCAGCTCTTCCCCAGTCGTATTTTGAGTGCCTTCCAACCTGAGGGACTCATCTTCCAGCACTATATCAGACAGTGTTCCGCTGCTATTCATAAGGTTTTCACTGGCCAGTTTTTTCAGAAGTAGACTGCCAGGTCCTTCTTCCTAGTCTGTCTTAGTGTGGAAGGTCCATTGAAACCTGTCCACCATGGGTGACCCTGCTGGTATTTGAAATACCAGTGACATAACTTCCAGCTTCACAGTAACCCGCAAGCCACCACAGTACGACAAACTGACAAACGTGTGGGGTGCGAACATTTGAGTGCCACCCACACATGAAACAAGTGCCGATCTCAGGTCTGTTAGCATGAAAGGTCAAATGAAGTATTGCTTGCAAAAATGAATACCCTTTGCTTAGATATCTAATGACTGTAACCCTTATTAGTCCTTGATCTTCTCTACTTCCTTTTTATACTTGTTTTTGGAAGGGTATTGTTTCACTAATTTGACTTCCCAGCTGGTTTATTTTCTTAGTGGTTGCCTTGGGGATTATAACAAATATCTTAAAACACTCTAGTTTGCATTGATACCAACTTAATTTTAATAGTGTGCCAAAACTACTCCAATAAAGTATTATTCCTTATTCCATATTTTCAAAAAAATTATATCTTTACACATTACAAGCCCACCAACTCAGTTTTATAATTATTGTTTTAGGCAGTTATCTTCTAAATCAGGTAGAAGAAAGCCAAAAATATGTTTACACTGTCTTATATTTACCTGTGTAGTTATCTTGACTGGTGCTCTTTGTTTCTTCATGTGGATTTGAGTTACTGTGTACTGTCCTTTCATAATAGCCTAAAGGTCTCCTTTTAGTGATTCTTGTATGGCAGGTTGGGTAGTGACAGATTCTCTGAGTTTATGTTCCTTTTTTAAAAATTCTGTTTTGTTGTTATTGAGAAAATGTACAGCAGAACATACACCAATTCAACAGTTTCTTTATGTACAATTTAGTGACATCGATTACATTCTTTGAGTTGTAGTCATACTTACCCTCATTTTTTGAGTTGCTCCTCATTAACATAAACTTTGTGCCCCCTAAGGTTCCTGTCTAATCTTTCAAGCTGCTGTTGGTCAATTTGATCCCATATAGATGGTTCTTAAAAGAACATAATGCTCGAGGCAGACATTTTTCACTAGTTAAGCCAAACTATTGTTTGGTTTTTAGAAGACTTCAGGGGATATTTTTGGTTTAAGTTTTAAAGATTATCTCCTTTGTTTTCGAAGGATACTTTTGCTGGATATAGACTTTCTGGTTGAACTTTTTCTTCCACAACTTTGAATATATCATTCTACTGCCTCTGGCCTCCATGGTTTCTGATAAGAAATTAGATTTTAATCTTATTCCTTATATGTGATGAGTCGCTTTTCTCTTGCTGCTTTGTCTTTTTACAGTTTGGCTGTCATATGTTTAGGTGCAGATCTCTTTGAGTTTATCCTGTGTTGTAGGGAAAAAAAAAATCACAAAATTGAGTAAAGTAAAAAGAAAGGTTTATTCAGCATATATTCAAAAAGGCAAAAGTAGGAAAACGGAAAAGCATGCTGTTAGAGCCATATCTGCCTGAGACCAATACTACAGAACAGACAAAAGAGGGAAAACAGACAAGTGTGCTGCCACAACCATGTCTGCCTGAGTCCAGGGAAATATTACAGAATGGCGAGAGTGGGAAAACGGACAGGCACGCTGCTAGAGCCATGTCTGAGTCCAAGGAAGGTTACAGAGTCACAGTAGTATTAAGACTACAAATGGGCAAAACCATTGAAACCTTTACCTTTTCACAGATTGGCTAGGAAATGTGATCCTACATTTTGGATTGTCTTTCTTAACAATCATTGGCACAGGTTTCAGTAGTAGTCAGGAGGATCTTCATTGGTCCAACAAATTTTCTGTTCACTAAATGCAAATAGAAAAAGAGCAGAAACTCTTTTGTGTTTTGTTTTATGATTGTCTTATGTTTCCTAAAAGATACTTTCCAAGATTATCCTAGCTATTGCCTTTATATCTCAGAGCCCAGTTGATGTGTCTTTGTGAGTTCCTGTGAGTCCAGCTCCAGCTGGGTCACATTCTCTATGCTCAAGGACAGGGAATAATGATTTCAATATTATTTCCTAAATCATCCCCTCATTTTGACTGGGCATTGGAGATAACACATTGACAATCAATACCTGGACTTGGTCAACCTCCTAGATGGCAGCCATTGCAGGCTCTTTAAGCTCACGGTGCTGGTTTTCCATCCAGTACCATCTGATTCTTCACCAGGATCTTAAGTAAGCATGACATTCTCATCAGTTGCATTGCTGGAGTGAACAGACTCAACGTACCTCAACATTTTAGCCTGAGGCCTTCTTTTGCCTTTTAGGTGTGTAAGACAGTAGAAGATAAATTTTAATATGCCTAATACTTTCAGGATGCAGACTTAAGAATACTACTATTCCTTGCAACAGTGATCTAGCCCATGTACTTATTTCTGATGGTAACCAACCAAATAAATCTGGTGTTTATACGGGCGTTACAGTGTGTAGTCAAGTAACTTTCTAATTCTACAGCACAGACTACCTTCTTGGACTAATAAAAATATCTAAGGCTATTCTGTTATGTAACCTTGGCTTAATGAGGTCAGAGATCACTGTTATATTTCTACCCCATTAGTAACTTTGTCTGCTATTTGTCCCATCAAAAAAAAAAAAAACCCAAACCTGTTGCCGTCAAGTCGATTCCAACTCATAGCGACCCTATAGAACAAAGTAGAATTGCTCCATAGAGTTGCCAAGGAGCTCCTGGCAGATTTGAACTGCTGACCTTTAGGTTAGTAGCTGTAGCACTTAACTGCTACGCCACCAGGGTTTCCATTTGTCCTGTAGTGACTGATAAATTTCTTAACGATTTCTTCAATTCAGCTATACCATAAGTAGGAATTAAAGCTACTAATCCCATGGGTTTTCTTCTGACTCTTGTTTTACAATGGGTAACAGTTTTAACATTACCTTTCCAATATTTACTAACATGATTAATATGGATATCTAAAGGTAATCCTTAAGTTCCCAAAGTGCATTATCCACACATTAATCAGAAATCTAAACAAGAGATTGCCCACATAAATTCACTATCAGTTGTAAAGGATCATCTATGCTAGCATAGTTGGATCCACCACATAAAAACATATATTCATAAGGAGCACACGAAGTTTGTCTAGAGGAAACGGAAAATACAGAAAAATTTACATGTGACAGCCATGTTTCCATTAGAGAATTAATGATTAGCAAGGTAATATAGGATTGACCTCTCCTGTAGGAAGTCTTCAGTTAATCTATTTAAAACGTATTAAGTGTTTTTCCCAAGGGCAAACTGCCCTTCCTGGGTTTACGTATTAATAGTCATAGGTCATTTTCTCAGAATCAGAAGTGGAACAAACCTAAGACAAAATGGAGTCTGAGCCATGAGGTTGATTTCCTCTGAGAACCAAGTTTCTTAAGTCAATTCGGACTCATAGTAACCCTGTAATGTCAAAGTAGAACCGCCTCATAGGGTTTCCAAGGCTGTAAATCCTTAAACAGAAGCAGACTGCCACATCTTTCTCCCACCAAGTCACTGGTGAGTTCAAACTGCTAACCTCAGTTAAAAGCTGAGCATTTTAACCGCTGTGCCACCAGGGCTCCTTGAAGTACCTATAATAGTGGATATAAAGTCTTTTGTCTGGTAAGTCAAATATCTAGTCTTCCTCAGATATAGTTTCCATTGATTGCTTTTTTTCCGTATGTGTGGACCATAATTTCCTACTCTATTTGCATGTCATAATTTTTTGTGGGAAACTGGGTATTTTAGTAATTTAATGTGGCGGATCTGGAAATCAGATTCCCCTCCATCCTGTGGATTTGTTGTTGTAGTTGTTGCTGTTTGCTTTGTGGCTTTCTTGGACTAATTCTGTTAAGCCTGTATTCTTTCTCATGTGTGACCACTGAAGTCTCTGCTTAGTTGCCCTGTTGTCGATGTTATTAGGTGCCGTTGAGTCACTTCTATTGCATAGTGACTGTACAACAGAAACAAAACACTGCCTGGTTCTGCGCCATCCTCACAATTATTGCTGTGTTTAAGCCATTGTTGGCAGCCACTGTGTCAATCCATCTTCTTTACTGAGTCTTCTCTTTTTCACTGACCCTCTGTTTTACCAAGCATGATATCCTTTTCCAGGTCTAGGTCCTTCCTGATAACATGCCCAAAATATGTGAGATGAAGCCTCGCCACTCTTGCTTCTAAGGAGCATTCTGGCTATACTTTTACCAAGACATATTTGTTTGTTCTTCTGGCAGTCTATGGTATAGTTAATATTTTTGCCAACACCATAATTCAGAGGTAGAAATTCTTCACTCTTCCTTATTCATTGTCCAGCCTTCGTATGCATGTGAGGTGATTGAAAATACCATGGCTTGGATCAGGCATACCTTAGTCCTCAAGGTGATATCTTCACTTTTTAATTCTTTAAAGAGGGCTTTTGCAGCAGATTTGCCCAATGCAGATACGCAGTTTGATTTCTTGACTGCTGCTTCCATGGGTGTTGTTCGTTGATCAAAGTAAAGTGAAATTCTTGTCAACTTCAGTATTTTTTCCATTTATCATGATGTTGGTTATTGTTCCAGTTGTGAGGATTTTTGTTTTCTTTATGTTGAGGGGTAATCCATATTGAAGGCTGTAGTCTTTCATCTTCATCAGTAAGTGCTTCAAGTCCTCTTCCCTTTCAGCAAGTAAGGTTGTATTATCTGCATATTGCAGGTTGCTGATGAGTCTTCCTGTGATCTCGATGCTCTGTGCTTCTTCATACAGTCCAGCTTCTTGGAGTTTTTGCTCAGCATATGGATTGAATAACTACGGTGAAATGATACAGCCTTGACACACACCTTTTCTGATTTTAAACCATGCAGTTTATCCTTGTTCGGTTCCAACGACTGCCTCTTGGTCTATGTACAGGTTCCCTCTGAGAACAATTAAGGGTTCTGGAATTCCCAGTCTTTGCAGTGTTATCCACAATTTGTTATGATCCACACAGTCGAATGCCTTTGCATAGTCAGTAAAATACAGGTAAACATCCTTCTGGTGTTCTCTACTTTCAGCCAAGATCCATCTGACACCTTTGTTCTGTGTTGTTTTTTGAATTTGGCTTGAATTTTTGGCAGTTCCTTGTCACTGTACTGCTGCAACCACTTGAATTATCTTCAGCAAAATTTTGTTTGCGTGTGATAATAATGATAGTGTTTGGTAAATGGCCTAGTTGTCCTAGTGGTTAGCTACTGATTAGATAAGGATTTCCTCAAGTTCCTTGAACCAGTATGCTTTCCAGATTTTGCCTAGGGGTGCTCTCTGGGTCTATTAGAATACACCTTAAATGTTACAGCAGATCATTTATAACTTTGCTTAGCTTTCCCTTCCTGATTGTGCAGAGTATCAAAGTTAGCCAGAGGTGAGAGCCTAGAACCTTCTCAGACCTTTCCTGGGCTTGTACACTGCCTATAAACACACACGTCTTTCTAGACTCCTGGGAATATCCCAGAGTTTTTCAAAGCACCCTATGAACATCTCATTTTCTAGTTTTTCCTTTTTTGTTTTATTGGTCAGTCTTGTTAACCCCTAGCCCCAACTGGTTTCACTGCCTGAGGCAGTTGTCATGTTAAACAATTGCCAAGGATTGTTTTAGAAGATCACCCTGAGGATAGGGTTGTTCACATAGAGCTAGCTGGGAGTCAGGTCAAATAAAGGTAAGCCCCGAGAATGGAGCTTCTCAGGGTGCTGCCAGACAGGTTAAATAGTGACAGTTCTCTGGGGATAGGAGTTTTAGAGAGCTCCAGACTTGTTCTGCCCCCACTAGTGCTAGGTTGCTGGTTTTCACAGCTGCTATAGTTGTGAGACTGTTGGTTTTCAAGGCATAGCTGGGAATAGGGAAAGGAGAATCAGGCAAGTCAAAATGCCACAAACCTTAGCATTCTTACTAAGATTTGGCTTTTTTTTTTTTTTTTTAATAAACGCACCTCAGATTGTTGCAAGCATTTGATTAATTTTCAGAGTTCTGAAAAAGTTGATTTCAACAATTTTTGCTGATTTTATTGCCTTTATGAAGAAGAAGGTTTTTGGAGATCCTTATTCTGCCATTCCAGAAGTGCTCCCCTCTCAGCTTAAGCTTTGTACCAATAAAAAAATATGCTATAGATACTTTTTTTTCTTATAACCTACATGGTGTCTTTCAAGGTGCTTGGTACATAGCTAATTTTAAATAAATGCTTATCTGATTTTTTCCCCTCGGCCAAAGAGTCGAACTGTGGATGAGTCTACACTTGGTTGATACTTCTCTGCTAGCTTTTTCCAACAAATTCACACCTATCTTGGACCCCTCATAGGCAACAAAAGCAGGTGCCAGTATTTCACAGAGGTGAGGGTGTATATGAATGTTTCCAATGATCATAACTGTGGTGTGAAGGGAAAGCTGATGTTCTCAATGTGTCTGTGGGTCACGTGACACATTTCTAGTATAGCTCTATCATGTAAACAGTATATTACATTATTATGAAAAATGGGCATAACTACCTGCCTTAACAGTAACGTTCACTACTCACTTGCTAAAGTTTATCTCTAAAATTTTTAGACTCATTATTTTCTATGTTGGTCATTTGCAGGATTAGGATTTTATCAGATGGTTGATTTTCCTTTTTAGAAAAGAACTGACTTTATTTTCAAATTGTAAATAGCACTAAAATATTTATTGAATGATATCAATTGCAGGCCACTTGGATATCCTCTGGCAATCAAGGTGAAAGCTCAATTTGCCATTTGTTAGTGTAAGAGAATTTGAAGATGACAAGTAATTGGCAGTTCATGGCACAATATATTTTTTCCTCTTTTATTTATTTATTGTGCTACTCTTACACTCGTGAGTAAACCTCCAGGGCCATTGACTAATACTTATTGATACGCAGTAAAATCTTTGTTGAATGAAGAGTTCAGGCAATATATTCAGATTAAAAAAGAGATTGTATTTGTCTCTTAAGTTTTTATTAAACTTGAGGTCTCTCTTCAAAATTAACATGTATAACAGATATTACAACAAGCTGGACCAAGTTCCTAGGATCACACGATGTTGTTGTTAGGTGCCCACAAGTCAGTTCTGACTCATAGCTGCCCTTTGTACAACAGAACAAAACACCGCCCTGTCCTTTGCCGTTCTCACAATCATTGCTATGTTTGAACCTATTGTTGGAGCCTTTGTGTCAGTCCATCTTGTTGAGGGTCGTCATCTTTTTTCGCTAATCCTGTACTTTACCATGCACGATGTTCTTCTCTAGGGACTGGTCCCTCCTAATAATGTTTCCAAAGTAAGTGAGACAAAGTCTTGGCAGTCATGGCTTCTAAGGAGCACTCTGGCTGTGATTCTTCCAATATAGACTTGTTTGTTTTTCCGGCAGTCCATGGCATATTCAGTGCTCTTCACCAACACCATAATGCAAAGGCATCAGTTCTTCTTGGATCTTCCTTATTCAGTGTCCAGCTTTTGCCTGCACATGAAGCTGTTGAAAATACCATGGCTTGGGTTAGGCACAGCTTAGTCCTCAAAGTGACATCTTTGCTTTTTAACACTTCAAGGAGGTCTTTTGCAGCACATTTGCCCAGTGCCATATGTCATTTGATTTCTTGACTGCTGCTTCCATGGGAGTTGATCATGGATCCTAGTAAAATGAAATCCTTGACAACTTCAGTTTTCTTTGTTTATCATGATGTTGCTTATTGGTCCAGTTGTGAGGATTTTTGTTTTCTTTATGTTGAAGCATAGTCCGTACTGAAGGCTGTAGTCTTTGAATTTCTTCGGTAAGTGCTTCAGGTCTTCACTTTTAGCTAGCAAGGTTGTGTCACCTGTATATCAAAGGTTGCTAATGAGTCCTTCTCCAATTCTGATGCCACATTTGTCTTCATATAGTGTAGTTTCTTGGATTATTTGCTCATCATACAGATCGAATAAGTATGGTGAAAGGACACAACTCTGGCACACACCTTTCCTGATCTTAAACCACACAGACTACCCTTGTTCTGTTTGAATGACTGCCTCTTGGTCTGTGTACAGGTTCTGGATGAGCACAGTTAAGTGTTCTGAAATTCACGTTCTTCACAGTTTTTTTCATAATTTGCTGTGATCCACACAGTCTAATGCTTTTGCATAGTCAGTAAAACACAGGTAAATATCTTTTTGGTATTCTCTGCTTTCAGCCAAGATCCATCTGACATCCGCAGTGATAACCCTCCTTCCATGTCCTTTTCTGGATCTGGCTTGAATTTCTGGCAGTTGCTGGTCAGTGTACTGCTGCAACCATTTTTGAATTATCTTCACTAAAATTTTACTTGAATTTGATATTAATGATATTGTTCAATAATTTCTGCATTCTGTTGATTCACCTTTCTTTGGATGGGTGCAAATATGGATCTCTTCCAGTTGGTTGGCAAAAGCGCTGCCTTGCAAATTTCATGGCATAGATGAGTGAGCACTTTCAGCATTGCATCCATTTGTTGAAACATCTCAGTTGACATTCTGTCAATTCTTGGAGCTTTGTTTTTCACCAGTGCCTTCACTGCATAAACTTCTTCCTTCAGTAACATCTGTTCGTGGTCATGTGATACCTCCTGAAATGGTTGAATGTTGACCAATTCTTTTTGGTACAGTGACTCTGCATTCTGTCCATCTTCTTTTGATGCTTCCCCCGTCATTTAATATTTTCCCCGTGGAATCCTTCAGCATTGCAACTCAAGGCTAGAAATTTTTACTTCAGTTCTTTCAGCTTCAGAAATGCTGAGTATATTCTTTCTTTTTGGTTTTCCAACTCCAGCTCTTTGTGTATGTCATTGTAATGCTTCCTTTGCTTTGTCTTCTCGAGCAGCCCTTCGAAGTCTTCTGTTCAGCTCTTTACTTTATCATTTCTTCCATTTGCTTTAGCTTCCTGACATTCAAGATCAAGTTTTAGAGTCTCTCCTGATATCCATTTTGGTCTTTTCATTCTTTCCTGTCTTTTTAATGACCTCTTGGTTTCTTTATGTATGATGTCATCCAAAACTCGTCTGGTCTTTGGTCATTAGTGTTTAATGTGTCAAATCTATTCTTGAGATGGTCTCTAAATCCAGGTGGGATATACTCAAGGTCATGCTTTGGCTCTTGTGGACCTGTCCTAATTTTCTTCAACTTCAGCTTGAACTTACATATGAGCAATTGATTGTTGCCTCCTCAAAGTAGAGTTGACCTTAATGATGTGAATGGAGTAAACCTTTCCGGTCCTTCCTTTGCTGATGTTGTATCATTCAAAATGTGAAGAAAAAACTGCAAATATCCATAATGATTGGAACCTAGAATGTATGAAGTATGAATCTAGGAAAATTGGAAGTTGTGAAAATGAAATGGAACACTTGAAGATAGATAATCCTTGGCGTTAGTGAGCTGAAATGGACTGGTATTGGCCATTTTGAATCCTGTGGTCTACTGTCGTAATCATATGGTCTACATATGGTCGTCTATTCCAGGAATGAGAAATTGAGGAGGAATGGTGTCACATTCACTGTCAATAAGAACAGTTCAAGATTTACCATGAAGTACAACATTGTCAGTGATAGAATAATATCCATGGGTCTACAAGGAAGACCAGTTAATATGACTGTTAACTCAAATTTACACACCAACCACTAATGCCAAGGATGGAAAAATAGAAGACTTTTACCTGCTTTTGCAGCCTGTAACTGGTCAAACATTGCAATCAGAATGCATTGGTAATTGCTGGTGATTGAAAAGCTAAAGTTGGAAATGAAGTGTCAGTAGTTGGAAAATACGGATTTGGTGATAGAAACGACACAAGAGATTGCATGATAGAATTTTGGAAGACCAGCAACTTTTCCATTGGAAACATCTTTTTTCAACAACATAAACGATGACTATAGAGATGGACCTCACCAGATGGAATACACAGGAGTCAAATATACTACATTTGTGGAAAGAGACAATGGAGAAGCTCAGTATAATCAGTCAGAGCAAGGCCGCATAGTGAGCTGTGGATCAAATCATCAGTTGTTCATACCCAAAGGATCACATAGCACTCATCTAATACTTTTGAAGGCTATCGAAGGTAAAATTGTGGTGCTGTTGGCTAAAACACGTAACATAGTGACAGGTATAATATGTAAATTAGAGATCTCTGAGGAGCCCTGGTGGTGTGGTGGTTAAGAGCTACAGCTGCTAACCAAAAGGTCATCAGTTGGAATCCACCAGCTGCTCTTTGGATGCTATAGGGCAGTTCTACTCTGTCCTGTAGGGTTGCTGTGAGTTGTAATCAACTCAAAGGCAGTGGGTTTTTTTTTTTTTTTAGTTTGAGAGTTGTTTGCAGCCTAAAAAAAGGCGATGTTGTATTGGAAATTTGTGGTCTGTTACTTTGGACTTTGTGTTAGAATTGATGAGAGTGGACTCACTTGGCTTTTTCCTGATCTTAGGGTGGAAATAGTCTTTCACTATTAAGTATGATGTTAGCTGTGGGTGTTTTGTAGATGCCCTTTATCGGGTTGAGGACGTTTCCTTCTTTTCCTAGTTTTTTGAGTGTTGTCTTTTTTTTTTTTACCTGAAGTGTGTTAGATTTGGCAAATGCCTTTTTTCCTGCATCTATTGAGATGATCATGCATGTTTTGTCCTTTATTCTCTGTGGTATATTACATTAATCTATATTCAGTTGTTAACCCAACTTTGCATTCCTGAGAAAAATCCCAGTTGGTCATGGTGTATAATCCTTTTTATATATTGCTGGATTTGATTTGCTAATTTTTATTTTCATACTTGAGTACTCTAAACTTACAATTTAACCGAACCTACATGAGAACAACTTCCTCTTTCGTTAGGCAAAGCCAGTTCCACCTGTTTTAAGATGTTCCTCATATCCTTTTTCATGTGTGTATATGAGATTTTTTTTTTTTTTGCATAAAAACTCACATTTTCGCATACACTCTCATAAATTCAAGATGAGAATCAGGGAACGTATTTGAGGAAACTGAAAATGATGTATTTTAAACTGAAAATTAACTTTAAAAGTTACATAATATTTTATTTCTTTTTATCTAATTCCTCCTTAACGTAACTCCCTCTTTCAGTGTTTACATTTAATAAGTGGTATATTACTATAATTTTCTGGTTTTAAACTGTAATCACTGTTACCGAATTGGGCTTATTTTTTTTAAAAAAAACCTAAAAGGCTATATAGATTTTCCTTTTAATTAAATCATTTACCTTTTTCTCTTTTTAGAGTTTATACTCCACCTTTCTAAACTGACTAATAGTGGCATGGAAGATCCATTTGGTGAGTATCACCTGTACTTTTCTTAGTAAATGGTTTTTGTGCTTTTACCTCACCTCTGTTAAAGCTTTGAGAGTAAATTTTTTCATCTTCAGTATGCCACTCCCTAGGATAACAGTTCTAAAATTTTTTTGTCTTAGGCTCCCTTTATACTCTTAAAAATTATTGAGGGACCCAAAGAACTTTAGTTTGTATGACTTGTATGTATTGACATTTATTGTATTATGAATTAAAATGGAGACATTTTAAATATTAATTCATTTTAAAATAATACTAATAAACCCATTATATATTTACATTAGTAACATTTTTTTAAATGAAAAAGAACTCCTGAAACACAACAAAAAGTAGCAAGAAAAGTGACATTGTTTTATGTCTTTGCAAATCTCTTTAGTGTCTGGTTTAATAGAAGAAGACAGATGTATTCGCATAGTGGCTTTTGCATTCAGTCTGTTGTGATATCAACCCCATGTAGCCTTTAGAAAATCAGCTGTATAGTTGCGAGATAATGAGAGTGAAAAAGCCAAATAAAGTCTCAGTATTTTTATAAAAAATAGTTCTAAGCTTGCAGACCCCTGAAAGGATGTCAGAGACCCTTAGGGGTCCCCATGCACTTCAAGAACTATTGCTCTAGAATGTTAATTCTGCAAATAGAACCAAGAACCATTAGACAAGTTAAAATGAGAAACTTCAAATTCCCTATATTGATCACTCTACAACTTGTGTGTACTTCTGTTTGGTTGGAAATTTACTTCTGCTAATATTTCAGAAACAGTTGTGCTGTGTAGTGGTTCATTAGTACTTGGCTAATGAAAGATACTATGAAAATAATAATAGCAGGAATATATAATATTTCTAATTGTTTTACTAGATATCATATTTCATCTAGCAGCATAGATTAAAAAAAAAAAAGCAGTTGCTATTAAGTCGATTTCAATTCAGGGCGACCCCATGAGTGTCAGAGTAAAACTGTGCTCCAAGGGTTTTCATGGCTGTAACCTTTTGGAAGTAGATTGCTAGGTCTTTCTTCTGAGGCACCTCTGGGTAGACCCGAACTGCCAACCTTTCAGTTAGTAGTGAGTGCAATTAACTCTCTGTACCACTCAGATACATAGGTAAGGGAATATAAATCTAGGTACAGAGAGGTTTATTATACACGCATGCCTCATTTATTGACATGATGGTTAGGTTCCAAAGACCAGGTTGTTATGTGAAAACTGGCGTTAAGGAGAAATGGAGGATAACCACATCAGATCACAAAATTGAGGATGATTACATCATTACATAACTGCCAGTCCACTGAGAATCATGGCCCAGTCAAGTTGACGTATAACCTTAACCATCACAGCCAGCGTTACTCTTGCCTCGCACATTGGCTTTCGTTACTGCCAGACGTACATCATTAGTGTGCAAAATATTTGGATAGTAGATTTTTTAGTATTGTCATGAATGCAAAATGTCAGATAACGAAATAGTCATTCAGTGAGAAGTGGGTGTATACTTTTTCGACTAAAAAGTCCATTACTGTGTATTGAACCCTATTGACTCTTGTTTCAAAGTGATACATTCTAGTGTATTAGATTTTTTAAAAAACTGTATTACAGACTAGCAAGACTAGTTAGGAAGTCTTTCCCTTTTAAAATAGTCTTCAATAAAAAATGGGAATCAGAGGGGATGTATTAACTTGTTCAGTGTCAGCATGCTGGAGGAAGTGTTTGGTTCAGGTATTTTCTGATTCTTTGCCACGTAGGAAAATGTCTGAATCCTTTTTATACCACTGTAACTTGGAGAAAAAATAATGAAAATGTTACCAAGTTTATGTTCTAGTGGTGCCCAGTTGCCATTGATGACTGAGGTTAGACTCTAGCTTATTGACATTAGTAATCAGATAGCTCTGATAAATAACTTCGGTCTTGCTTTGAGAAGACTTCTGTGAGAAACCTTACAAGATTAGAATTTCTGCTTCAATTTTAAATGGCTTCTTCAGAGCCTTGACTTTCTTCCTGAAAGAGTTTATAGGATTACATCTAGTTCATCAATGGGATTCTTAGTTTGAACACAAGAGGGCAGTCACAGCTTTATTCATAAATTTGTAGTTTCATTATCAAGGTAATTCTTGATGTGATTACTTATGAAGTATTTGGTAAATTGAGGTAAATTGGCAACAAGTCCTAAAGAATATGTCCATATCATAAACTATAGTAAAGCATGACAACTCGAAAGATTTTTACTGGAAATATATTTTTTTCTCTATACCTGACATGTCACCCTACTTAAGTACAACTTAAATTTGACTTATTATTAACTAGTTAAAACTGTAATTAAATTTAACTTAAAGTTAAAATTAAATATAACTTAAAAAATTTACTAGAGAATATCAAAGTGAGAGTTGCTTTGAAAGTTATACTTGGCCAGTAGTCAGTTGAAACAAATTGAAATGTGCTTTTGATTGCTCAGTAAAATAAGCAAAAATTTGTGTTCTGTGCCTGTTAGAAAAATTTTTTTCTCTTTCATTTTAAGTATTAGAATTTTTAGATTACTTAACATTTACTTTCATGATGTGGATCATAGAGATAAAATGAAAATGACTCGTCGTTATATATTTAACAATCAGCCTCCTTTTCTGTCTTCTATCTTCTTCTATGTTATCTTTACTGGTTTTTCTTATTACTTACAAAGTAGCATGTGTCTTAGTTATCTAGTGCTGCTATAGTAGAAGTACCACAAATAGACGGCTTTAACGAAGAGAAATTTGTTCTCTCACAGTCTAGGAGGCTGGAAGTCCGAATTCAGACTGCCAGCTCCAGGAGAAGGCTTTCTCTCTGTCAACTCTGGGGGAAGGTCCTTGTCGTCAATCTTCCCTTGGTCTAGGAGCTTCTCAGTGCAGAAAGCCCAGGTCCAAAGAACGCGCCCTGCTCCCAGCACTGCTTTGTTTGTGTTATGAGGTCCCCCTTCTCTCTGTTTCCTTCTGTCTTTAATCTCAAAAGAGATTGACTTAAGACACAACCTAAATTTGTAGATTGAGTCCTGCCTCATTAACATCATAGACGCAGGTTTTACAACACATAGGAAAATCATATCAGATGAGAAAATAGTGGACAGTCCCACAATACTAGAAATCATGGCCTAGTTATTTGACGGATATTTTGGGGGAACACAGTTCAATCCATGACAGCATGTAACAAGAATTTGGTTTTCTAGGTTATGCAAAATGAGTTGAAAGTAACTGAAGGATTTTTACCCATCAAATTTTAGTGGGGCAGACCAAAGGCCTTTAGGATCTTTCTTACATGGACAGATGGGCTGGAGCTACGAAAACAAGACCTAACAAAGTCAGCTGGGGTAGAGCCCTGGGAAAACAGATTTAGTTGTGGGACTGATCCTTTTGAAGAAAGCCTGATAGTACAAGGTGTAGGGACCTATGAGAATGATGAACAGGGAGCTTAGTTTGGGAAGATTTCTGTTTGCAAAGATCAAGCCAGAAGGATATATCAAGATATATCAAATATGTTATTATACAAAGAAGGAAATAGGAAGATATAGCAGTTAATTCTTTTAAAACAAATTGTTTTATTGTAAAACATAAACATAACTAGTGTATTTTTATGCAGATAATGTGTGCATTCTATGATTATTCATCCAGCCACTTCCTCCTCCTACAAGGTATTTTCTTAAGTGAACTGTACTAATTTTGTTTCACAGCAACATGTAAAAAAAAATTGGCATAACAGCGCTTGTTAAAATACCTCGCAAGGGGAGGGAGTGATTGACGTACAAATGTAGAAGGCGCATGCTATTTGCGTAAAAATATGGTAGTTGCCTTCACTCCAACTCATGGCAACCCCGTGTGTGTCAGAGTAAAACTGTGCTCCATAGAGGTTTCAGTGGCTGATTGTTCAGAAGTAGATTGCTAGTGCTTTCTTCTAAGGTGCCACTAAGTGGACCCAAACCATCAACCTTTTGTTATCAGTTGAGTGCCTTATTAACTATTTGCACCATCCAGCTACTCCAGAACATGCATAGAGAAGCATGCATAAAATATGTATGTACAAATCCCAAGGAGGCCATAAGAAAACTTCTAGAGCTAATAGAGGAATTTAGTAAAGTTGCAGGATACAAAGTCAACAAACAAAATTCACTTGGGTTTCTATACACCAGTATTAAGAAATCTGAAAGGAAAATAGGGAAGCAATTCTATTTACAATAGCATCTCAGAGAATAAAATAGCTAGGAATAAATCTAACCAGGGATGTAAAGGACTTAAACAATGAAAACTGAAAACACTGCTGAAAGAGGTTAAATAAGACTTAAGAAAATGGAAAGATGTTCCATATTCATGGATTAGAAAACTTAATACTGTTAAGATGTCAGTACTACTCAAAATGATCTATAGATTGAACGCAATCTGGATCAAAATTCCAACAGCTTTCTTTACAGAAGTAGAAAAACCAATTCTCAGCTTTATGCAGAATGGCAAGAGGCCCCGAATAGCTAAAACAGTATTGAAAGAAAAGAGCTTCTCAGTATTGAAAGTAGGAGGACTCAAACTTTCTGATTTTAAAAATTTTATACAACAACAGTAATCAAAACAACCTGGAATAGGTATAACAATAGACCAATGAAATAGAATTGAAAATTGTCTGGAAATAAACTCACACATCTGTGATCAACTGATTTTTTACAAGCGTGCTATGATCATTTGATGGGGAAAGAAGAGTCTTTTCAAAAAATGGTTCTGGGAAAATTGGATTTCCACATGCAGGAAAATAGGATCTGTGCCTCACACCATACACAAAAACAAATTCAAAATGGATTAAGGACCCAAACGTGCAAACTAAAACCATAAAGTTCTTAGAAGAACAAGTAGGGGCACACTGTCAGACCTAGCTTTCAACAATGAATTATCTAATATAATAAATGCACAAACAGCAAAAGACAAATAAATGAGACCTCATAAAAGTCAAAAACTTTTGTTCATTGAAAGACTTTACCAAAAAAAAGGAAATGACAAGTTACCCACTAGGAGAGTATCTTCGGAAACCGTATGTCCGACAAGAATCTAATAACCAAGATATATGTAAAACTCTGACAACTTAACAACAAGAAGACAAATAACCCAATCATAAAATGGAGAAAGGACGAATAGACATTTCACCAAAGAGAGTATTCAGATGGCCACCAAACATATGAAAGATGCTCCGTGTGATTAGCCATCAGAGAGATGCAAATCAAAACCGCAGTGAGACACATTTTCACCCCCATTAAGATGGCTAAGATTTAAAAAAAGATAACAGATGTTGTGGGAAAATTGAACCCTTATCCATTGCTGTTGGAAATGCAAAATGGTACAGCTGTTGCGGAAAACAGTGTGGTTGTTCCTCATAAAACTACCATAAGATCAAACCCATTGCCACTGAGTCGATCCCAACTCATAGCGACCCTATAGGATAGAGTAGAACTGCCCCATAGGGCTTCCAAGGAGTGCCTGGTGGATTCAGATTTGAAATGCAGACCTTTTGGTTAGCAGCTGAGCTCTTAACCGCTGTACCACAAGGGCTCCAGAGCTCTACCATATGACCCAGCAATTCCACTTCCAGGTATAGACCCAAAAGACTTGAAAACAAAGACTCAAAAAGAGACTTGTACACCAGTATTCATTGTAGCACTATTCACAATTAACGAAAATGTATGTCATAGTCATCTAATGCTGCTGTAACAGAAATACCACAAGTGGATGGCTTTAACAAAGAGAAGTTTACTTTCTCACAGTGCAGTAGGCTAGAAGTCCGAATTCAGGGCGCCACCTCCAGGGAAGGCTTTCTCTCTCTGTTGGCTCTGGAGGAAGGTCCTTGGACACATCAGCCTTCACCTGGCCTGGAAGCATCTTAATGTAGGAACGTCAGGTCCAAAGGATATGCACTGCTCCCAGGACTGCTTTCTTGGTACTATGAGATCCCCGTGTCTGCCTGCTCACTTCTCTTTCATATCTCAAAAGAGGTTGTCTTAAAATACTACCTAATCTTGTAGACCTCATCAGTATACCTGCTGCAAATCCATTTAATTACATCATAGTGATAGGATTTATAACATATGGGGAAATCACATCAGAAGATAAAATGGTAGACAATCATACAAGGGAATCATGACGTAGCCAAGTTGACAGATACTTTGGGGGGATACAATTCAATCCATGACAAAGTGGTTACAAGCTGTCTTAGTTATCTAGTGCTGCTGTAACAGAAAAATCACAAGTAGATGGCATTAACAAAGAGAAATTTATCTTCTCACAGTCCGCTAGGCTGGAAGTCCAAATTCAGGGTATCAGCTCCAGGGGAAGGCTTTCTTTCTCTGTTGGCCTTCTCTTTAATCTTCCCCTGAACTAGGAGCATCTCTGAGCAGGTACCCCAGGTCCAGAGGTTGTGCTGTGCACCAGGCACTGCTTTCTTGGTGGTATGAGGTTCCCCTGTCTCTTTTCGCTTCTCTCTTTTGTATCTCAAGAGATCGCCTCGAGACACAATCCAATCTTGTAGATTGAGTCCTGTCTCACTAACACAACTGCTGCCCATCGTCCTTCATTAACATCATAGAGGCAGGATTTACACAGTATAGGAAAATCACACGATACTGGGAATCATGGCCCAGCCCAACTGATACACACATTGATTTATTTTTATTTTTTTAAATTGAACTTTAGATGAAGGTTTACAGAACTAGTTTCTCATCAAACAGTTAGTACAGACATTGTTGTATGACATTGGTTAACAACCCATGACATGTCAGTACTCTCCCTTCTCAACCCTGGGTCTCCTATTACCAGCTTTCCTGTTCCCTCCTACCTTCCAGTCCCTGTACCAGGGCTGGTGCGCCCCTTTAGTCTTGTTTTGTTCCATGGGCCTGTTCAATCTTTGGCTGAAGGGTGAACCTCAGGAGTGGCTTCATTACTGAGGTGAAAGGGTGTCTGGGTGCCATACTCTCAGGGTTTCTTCAGTCTCTGTCAGGCCGGCAAGTCTGATACACACATTTTTGGGGGGACATAATTCAACCCATGACACGAGCTAAATGCCCATCAACAGATGAATGGATAAACAAAATGTAGCACATATATACAGTGGAATACTACTCAGCCAGTAAGAGAAGTGAGGTCTTTTTTTTTTTTCCACACATGCAGTACTTTTATTTTAAACATGCCAGGAAAGCTATTTCAGGGTCTTCTAATTTAAAGCAAGCAGCAGTATACAGATAACAAAAGAAGCAACATGTTGCAGCCCGGCACACAGCATCCAAAGCAAACAGGCATGAGACAATTTTATGTAGCATTAAAACCATATGAATAGTATATTGCCTGGCAGGGGGGATGGAGGAAAAAAATGGGAAAGAAAGACCAATGTTTCCCAGTGCTTCATATGTATAATGCTAAATTTCTCATTTGATAGTCCCATACAGGGCCTTCAAATGTAGTGCATGACAGTGAGGATGTTAAGAAGGGAAACAGCTGTTCTCACACTTAATAATAAGTTTGGTCAAAACACATTTTCATAGGCTTTCTTTCAGTGGTAAGCTGGTTTGGAGAAAGTGAAGCCTTGATACATGCTACAATATGGATGGAGCTTGAAGACATTATGCAGAGTGACATAAGCCAATCACAAAAGGACATATATTACGTGATAACACTTACATAAAAGACAAGAAAAGGCAAATGTATAGAGACCAAAGTTTATTAGTGATTACCAGGGGTGGGAGGGAGGGTGAAAAGGAGGGTTAATGGTGATGGAAAAATTGCATTGATTAAGGGAAGGGTTGCACAGCTGATTATTCCTTTTGCTGCCAATAAGTTGTATACCTGTAAAAAGTTGAATTGGCAAAAGTTGTGTGATAGATATATTTATGACGACGACAAAAAAAAAAAAAGAGTTGCTGTTGATGCTGCTTGTGTACAATCAAACACCTCATGGGATTTGGTTTCTTGGCTTGGAGGTTTAGGGTGGTAATTTCATTGAACATCGTAGTTAATTGGCCTAATAACATGTTTAGTGCTTCTGTTCAATATCCTAGTACTTGGGGTCTTAACAGCCTGCAAGAGGCTATTCAGTGTACAACAACTGATCTCTATTCACCTGGAGCAACAGAGGAAGGAAGGACAGTCAGGAATAGGAGGAGGATATATAATGTGTGGCTAATTACCTCCATAAATGACCGCCTTCTTTGCCATGAGATCAGAAGAACTGAGTGGTACCCATCTACCATTACTTAACATTTTGATCAGGTATTCCATAGAAGAATCCTGATCAAAAGGGGGAAAATGCAGAACAGAATTTCAGATATTCATGGACCTCTGACTTCCTGGAGCCATGGAGGGTAGATGAACCCCGAAACTATTGCCCTGAGATAATCTTTAAACTTTAAACCAAAAATGTCCCCTGAAGTCTTCTTAAAACTGAAATATAGTTTAGCTTAACTAGTAAAAAATGTCTCAGTTAAGCATTATGCTCTTTTAAGAACTATCTATATGGGATCAAATTGACAATAGCAACCCAAAAGATTAGATAGGAACCTTAGGGGGCAGTGAGTTTATGTTAATGAGTAAGGAACAACTCAGAAAAGGACGATGAGAATATGGTTGCACAATTCAAAGATTGTAATAAATATTACTAAATTGTACATGTAGAAACTGTTCAAAAAAAACAGAATATTGACAGATTGTCATAAATGTTAACTGTCACTGAACAATTTGTGTGAAAATTGTCAAATGAAACCTAACTTGGTGTGTAAACTTTCACCAAAAACTCAATAAAATATTATTAAAACAAAACACATGTATGTTCAGTATGTTGTTGCTGTTGTTAGTTCCCATAGAGTCAATTCTGATTCATGGTGACCTCATGTATGCAGAGCAAAACTGTTCCATAGAGATTTCAAGACATTGACCTTTTAGAAACAAATCACCAGGCCTTATTCCCAAGGGCTTCTGGGTGGGTTTGAACTGCCTCTATGTACAATTTAAAGATTGGTAATAAAAAGAACACCCTAAAAAAAAAAACTTCTTTGAACCATTGAACCAACCATCAGGTTAAGAAATAGACCTCAGAACGATCCTTTGTCTTCCCTGATTAATCACATCATCCTCTCTTTTGCCTTCTGCCCTCCTGACTTTGCTGTTAATCAATCCCTTACTTTTCTGTATAGATTTGCCACTTAAATATGTACCTTAAACTTGTATATTACTGAGTTTTGACTTCCAGTAATGGTGGAGTAGCTTGGTAAGTCTATAACTACCATAAATAATAATTATAAAAAAGGAAGAAAAACAAATATTTGAAGGCATTGACTAGAAAGTGACCAAAAGCAGACAGAAACTAAAATTAAAAGAATACCTTGAAAGAGGGAAAGTGAGATTTTTTTTAGTTTGAGACCTCCCATCTGACGACATTCTCCAGTTCACAGTGGCACTGGAAAGCCACTGCCTTATAAGCTTCAGGTGCCAGAAGACAGAGTTTGGGGTTGGCAGAGCAGCTGGAAAGTTAGGTGGGAAATCCCAGACTCATAGTGACCTTTATGTATACTGAAACGAAATGTCGCCTGGTCCTGCACCGTCCTCACAGTCATTGCTTATGCTTGAGTCCTGTGCTGTTGCAGCCACTGTGTCAGTCTGTCTTATTGAGGGTCTTCCTCTTTTTCACTAACCCTCTACTTTACCAAGCATGATGTCCTTCTCTAGGGATCTGTCCTGATAACATGTCCAAAGTAAGTGAGAAAAGTCTCACCATCCTTGCTTCTAAGGAGGATTCTGGCTCTACTTCTTCCAAGACAGATTTGTTCATTCTTCTGACAGTCCATGTTATATTCATTATTCTTCGCCAACCCTGTAATTCAAATGCGTCAGTTCTTCCTTATTTGTTGTCCAGTTTTCGTATGCATATGAAGTGATTGAAAGTACCACAGCTTGGGTCAGGTGTACCTTAGCCCTCAAAGTGACATCTTTGCCTTTTAACACTTTAACAAGGTCTTTTGCAGCAGATTTGCCCAGTGCAGTGTGTCATTTGATTTCTTGACTGCTGCTTCCGTGGGCATTGATTATAGATCCAAGTTGTCATGGATTGAATTGTGGCCCCCCCAAATACGTGTCAACTTGATTAGGCCATGATTCCCAGTATTGTGTGGTTGTCCTCCATTTCATGATTGTAATTTTATGTTAAAGAGAATTAGGATGGGATCTGTAATACCCCTACTAAGGTCACATCGCTGGTCCAGTGTAAAGGGAGTTTTCCTGGGATGTGGCCTGCACTACCTTTTTATCTTAAAAATGATGAAAGGAAAGTGAGCAGAGTGGGGGGAGCTCATACCACCAAGAAAGAAGCACCAGGAGTAGAGCAGTTCTTTGGACCCGGGGTTCTAGGATGGAGAACCTTCTAGTCCAGGGGAAGACTGGCAAGAATGATGTTCCTCCAGAGCCAACAGAGAGAAAGCCTTCCTCTGGAGCTGACGCCCTGAATTTGGACTTCTAGCATACTAGACTGTGAGAAACTGTATTTCTGTTTGCTAAAGCCATCCACTTATGGTATTTCTGTTATAGCAGCACTAGATGACCAAGATTCAAGTCAAATGCAATCCTTGACAACTTCAGTCTTTTCTCCATTTATCATGATGTTGCTTATTGGTCCATTTGTGAGGATTTTTGTTTTCTTTGTGTTGAGGTATAGTCTATACTGAAGGCTGTAGTCTTTGAACTTCATCAGTAAGTGATTCAAGTCCTCCTCACTTTCAGCAAACAAGGTTGTGTCATCTGCATATCACAGATTGTTAACAAGTCTTCCTCCAATTCTGACACTGTGTTCTTCTTCATATAGTCTAGCTTCTTGGATTATTTGCTCGGCATACAGATTGAATAGTGAAAGGATAAAACCCTGTTGCAAGAGAAAAAGCAGTTAATAGAAACCGACCCAGAAGTCAGAGAAGGACTTTAAAGCAATTATTTTAAATATATTCAAGGCCTTAGGAAAATATACAGTGAATGAACACATGGGAAATAACAGCTGAGGAAAAAGCTATTATAAAAAAGATCAAATGGAAATGCTAAAGCTGAAAAATGTAATAAATGAAATATTCACTGAGTGAGTGTGAAGAGCAATCAATTCAGTTCAATTTCCAACAATTGCTCTGACACCAGCGGTGCATGCAGCACTTCTTCCCCGGACCCTAACCCCCCATAGCCAGGTCACACCTCACAAGTTAAAGAGGCTCAGTCCTCATGATTAGCAAGTCTGCCCAAAACCTCAGACACCAGCTGTAAGTTTGGGAGTCCCCATACCACTCTTACTTCTGAACTGCTGATGGCAAATTTGGAGTTTCCTACTACCCTTTCAGGATGCCAGCTTTAAGCTCAGTGGTCCCCTCACTTCTGACCTACTGGCTTTCAATATTCTCTTGGGTTAGGTAATTTGCTTGAATGACTCACAGAACTCACAAAAAGTGCTATTTTTATAATTACAGTTTTATTATAGGAAAAAGGATACCAGTGAAGAGACACATGGAGCAAAGTCTGGAAGATTTCCAGCGCAGAGCTTTCATGTCCCAAAAGCAGATGTGGTACCTTTCCATGTGCATCAATGCCTATTATCAACCAAGAAGCCCATGGAGCTTCAATATCCAGAGCCTTTATTGGGGCCTCATTATATAGTAATGATTGAATCAGCCCCACTCCTCTGAAGTTGGGCCAACATCACAAGGTGGTCTTCCAGGCATGCCCAGTCCAACCTAAGTCACCTCATTAGCATAAGCCCTCAGGTGTGTTGGAGGCCTCATCAAAGAAGTTCCAAGGTTATAGAAGTTACCACTCAGTGACCAAGGTCAAACACAGAGTCTTTGGGTTAAGTTAATGTAAACCCTGTAATTTTTTTTTTTTAACAGCATATTGGAGATCATTAAAGAAAGTCTTTACTTTTAAAAAGTGTTCTTAAAACTGGATAATTTATATTTAACTGAGAGAAAAAAAGGTTGAGGAAAAATGAACAGATCCTCTGAGACATGCAGGACAATATTAATGTGGTCTAACATGTAATTGGAGTCTCGGAAAGAAAGGAGAGAATGGGGCAGAGAAAAATACATGAAGAAGTAATAGCTAAAATCATTCCAAATTTGGTAAAATATTTAATAAATTCACTGAAACCCAAGCAGAAGAAATACAAAGAAAACCACACTTAGGTACATTAGAGGCAAACTGCTGAAATCAAAATGAAAAAAGAGAAAATCTTCAAAGATGCCAGGAAAAAAGACATATTACATAAAGGGTATTATTGATAAAAATTATGTTTGGCTTATCAGAAACAGTGGAGGGCAGAAGGCCATGAAACATCTTTAAAATCCTGAAAGAAAATATTCAGTTCAGAATTCTATATCCAATGAAACCATCTTTAAAAGCCAAGGTGAAATTAAGATATTTGTAGACTTAAAAAAAATGAAGAGTAAAAGAAAATGCTAAAGGCAGTTTATCAGGCTCAAGAGAAATGACCATGGGTGATTTTCTATAGGAAGAAATGAATCACTTGTGAAATAAATGGTCAGTATGTGGGTAAACATAAAATACATGTTTTCTCTTCTTTAAAAGACATGACCTTAAAAATTACAATACTGTGTTGTTGGATTTTTACCATTTGTAAATGTCATTTATCTTACAACAATGGCACAAAATTGCAGTTGGAGTAAATGAAATTTTACTTGTTTTAAGGTTCCTGTATTTTATGGGAAGTAGGTGCAGTGGCTAAGTGTTCGGCTGCTAACCAAAAGTCAGCAGTTCGAATCCACCAGCCACTCCTCTGAAAATCTGTGGGGCAGTTCTATTCTCTTCTATAGGGTTGCTATGAGTCAGGTTTTTTTTTTTTTAAGCATATTATTAACTATGTTATGTTAGTGATGTATATTATAACCTCTGGGGCAAACCACTAAAATGTATATATATATATATACACACACATATGTATATATTTACACATATATATATTACAGAGAAGTATGGTCAAAATCAATAAAATAGAATACCGAAAAATATTCAGTTAACTGACAAGAAGGCAGGAAAGGAAGAACAAAGGAACAAAACCAGATGACTGAAGTAGAAAAATAACAAGCTAGCAGGCCTCACTCTAACTGTATGACTAATTATATTTAATGTAGATGGTCATTAGAGGCCACTCAATAGGCAGAGATTATCAGATAAGAAAAGATAACAAAGCAAGTCCCAACTATCAGAGGAGGTACATTTTAAACACAAAGACACATAAAAGTTTTAGGAAAGATATGCCATGTGAAATTAAGCATAAGAAAGCTGGAGTGGCTGTATTAACATTAGACAAAATAGACTAATAGACAAGGAGCAGGACTAGAGATAAAGAGGGATGTTTCATAATGATAAAACAGCCAATACATCGAGAAGATACATAAGTTGTAAATGGGTGCAATAAAGGAGCTTCAAGATATTTGAAGCAGTAACTGACAGAATAAAGGAATAAATAGGCAAATATACAGTTACTGGAGATTATAACTCCTTTCATTTACTGACAGAAGTACATAAAATATCAGTAAGAATATGGAACATCTGAACAGCACCAACAACCACCTTGACCTAATTGACATTCATGCGGCACTGTACTCAACAACAGTGGAATTCATATTGTTTTCTGAGTGCACAAGGAATGTTCACAGACATAGATCATATATGCTGGGCCATTTTAAAAATCATAATACGTTTCAAAAATTGAAGTCTTGGTAGAGTATTTCCTCTGACCGAATGGAATTCAGTTAGAAGTGAGTATTAATTAGGTATGTAGAAAGACCCCAGATATCTCTAAATTAAACAATATACGTCTGAATAAACCATAAATCAAAGAAGAAATGACAAGACAAATTCAAAAGTATTTTGACCTAAGTCATGTTGAAAACAGTATGACAAAATTTGTGGGATTTAGCTAAAGCAATACTTAGAGGGAAGGTTATAGCTTTAAATGCTTTTATAAGAAAGGAAGTAAAATGTAAAATCAATGATCTAAGTTTCGACCTTAAGAAAGTAGAAAAAACAGAGGCAACCTAAACCCAGAGTAACTACAAGAAATAAATTATAAAGAAAAAAGCAAAAAAACAGTGAAATAGATAACAATAGAGCAGGTTAACAAAGCCAAATGTTGGTTCTTTGAAAAAAATAATAAAATTAGGGGAAGGGGAGAGTTCTAGTAATACCAATCAAGGGAAAAAAAAAGATTAAACGTAAATTACCAATAATAGAAATGAAGAGACTATCACTGCAGATCCTACAGGCATCAAAAGGATAATAAAGGAATGTTAATAAACAACTTTATGCCAATAAATTCACCAAACTAGTTGAAATGGACCTATTCCTTGAAAAACATAATTTACCAAAATAATAAAAAGATAAAATTTGAAAATCTGAATAGTTTCATAGCTATCAAAGTAATTGAATTTGTTATCAAAAACTTCCCTCAAAATCAAACACTATGTCCAAATGGTTTTACTGAATTCTATCAAATATTTAAGGAGAAAATGATGCCAGTCTTACACAAACGCTTTCAGACAATTGCAGATGAAAGAATGCTTCACAATTTATTGTATTAAGCTAGTATACTGGCTTCCTTAATTCAGCATAATGACTTTTGGAACCACCCATGTTGTATCAATAATTTATTTTTACTGCTGAGTTTTTTTTTTAGTATTCCATTTCATGGAGAAATAAATAAAATTTGGTGTACCTATAAAATGGAATACTACTCAGCAATAAAAACAGGTCAGCAAAAAAGAGTATATACTGTATGATTCCATTTATATAAAATTCTAGAAAGTACAGATTAGTAACAGAAAGCAGGTCAGTGATTACCTGGGGACATGGGTGGAGAGGAAGGATGGAATACAAAGGGCCATGGGAAAGGTTTTGGGGGTGATGAAAATGTTTGTTGTCTTTTATTGTGGTAATACTTTCATATGTCAAACTTGGTCCAGTTGCACACTTTATATATGTGTTTTAGTGTATTTAATTATACCTCAAATAATCTGGGAAAAATGAGAGGAAAAAAACAATTATTGTAATCTACCAGATTGGCTTAATGGTAAAGAAAAATGATGTGTGACCATCTCAACAGATTCAGAAAAGCACCTATTTGAATTTGAAAAAATTCAACACATTCATGATTAACACTCTCAGTGAACTAGGAATAGAACTACCTCAATCTGGTATGGGAATTTATGAAAAACACAGAAAGCTATAATCATACCTAATGGTACAACATTGAGCTCTTTCCTCTTAAGATTAGAAATAAGGTAGTCTTTTTTTTCAGCACTGTTGGAGGTCCTTGCCAGTACTGTGATGTGAGAAAGAATTGAAAAACAGCCAGAGTGCAATGGAAGAAGTAAAACTTCTCCTATTCATACATGACATGATTGTTTATGTGGAAAGCTTAGTAAACCAACAACTACAAGAACAAAATACTATAACTAATAAATGAGTTTAGCACGGTCTCAGGCTATAAGATCATTCTATAAAAATCAATTTCATTTCTGTGTAGTTAAGAGCAGCCCACTGGAAAATGAAATTTAAGAAACAGTTCTATTTGCAGTAGGTAAAAAAAAAAAAAAAAATAGGAATAAATTTAACAAGAATACATATGACCTCTACACAGTAATGTAGTAAACATCTCTGAGGTAAATTAGAGAAGACCTAAGTGAATGGAAGATTTGATATTGTTAAGATATCAGTTCTCCCCAAATTGATCTATAGATTGAATGTAATCCCAGTTATAATCACCCTAGGCATGGAAATTGACAAGCTGATTCTAAAATTTAAAATGTCAAGGACCTTGCATAGCCAAAACAGTCTTGGAAAAAGAAGATCAAAGCAAGAGGATTTATATTACCTGACTTCAAGACTTGCTATAAAAGTACAGTGTCATATTGGTATAAGGGTAGATAAATAGATTAGTAGAACAGCATACAATGTCCAAAATCAGACCCAATAACTGATATAGTCAGTTGATTTTCACCAAAACAAGTCTTTGGAGAAAAAGTCATTTCAAAAAATGATGCTTGAACAACTGAATGTATGGGGCAAAAATGAACCTCATACCATGTACAGAATTCATACAAGATGATCAGAGGCCTAAAAGTAAATGCTAAATGTAGAAAACATTTAAAAGGAAACTTAAAATAGCTTCACAGCCTAGGGTAGGCAAAGGATTAGATAGGATTCAGCAATTGTATAAGAAAGTATTTGATTAGACTTTATCATGGATTAAATTGTGTCCCCCCAAATATGTGTTGTAAATCCTAACCCCTGTACTTATGGAAAGGTACCCCTAGTGGCACAGTGGTTAAAGTGCTTGGCTCCTAACTGAAAGGTTGGGCACTCCGCTGGACAAACATGTGGCAGTCTGCTTCCATATAGATTACAGCTTTGAAAACCCTATGGGGAAGTTCTGCTTTGTCCTGCAGCGTCTCTTTGAGTCGGAATGAACTCAGCAAAGTGTTTGATTTGTTTTTATGCTTGTGGATGTAATCCCATTTGGAAATGGGGCTTCTTTGTTACATTAATGAGGCCCTATCAGTGTAAGGTGTGTCTTAATTAAACTAACCACTTTTGAGATATTAAAAAACAGATTAGGCACACAAACAAGAAAGCACAGATGGTACAAGAGAGATGTCATGCTACATGAAGACTGCCGAAGAACAAGGCACAGAAGCTGAAAAGAAACAAGGACCTTCCCCCAGAGTCGACAGAGAGAGAGCCTTCTTCTAGAGCCAGTGCCCTGAATTCGGACTTCTAGCCTTCTAACTGGCAAACTAAATTTATGTTCATTAAAACCACCCACTAGTGGTATTTCTGTTAAAGCAGCACTAGAAAACTAAGACTTCATCAAAATAAAAAACTTACACGCTCATTAGAAGATACGATTTTAGAATAAGTAAACCACAGCCCGGAAGAAAATGTTTACAAAATATATATCTGACAAAGGATTTATATCGAGCATATTAAAAAACCTTTTCAACTCGGTAGTAAAAAGGCAAACAACCCAATAAAAATATGAGCAAATGTCTTGAATAGAGGTTTCACAAAGAAAGTTATATGAGCCAATAGGAAAATGCAAATTAAAATCAAAGTGAGATACCACTTACCCACCAATTGGAATGGCTACATATTAAGAAGATCAGTGGCACCAGTTGTTGACAAGAATGTGGAATAATCAGAACTCTTCTATAAATTTTTGGTGGGAATATGAAATGGTACGACCATTTTGGGAAAAGATCGTCAGTTTCTTATAATATTTTAAATATACATCTACTCTTTGATCCACCAGTTCCACTCATAGATATTTAACCCAAGATAAATGAACATATATATACACCAAAAAAAAAAAAATGTGGATAGCAGCTTTATTCGTAACAGCCAAAAACTGTTAAACAGCCCATCAACAAGAGAGTGGATAAATTCACACCCACAAAAAAAAGACCAGACTTGCTGGTCTGACAGAGACTGGGAAACCTCAAGAGTATGGCCACTGGACACCCTTTTAGCTCAGTACTGAAGTCACTCCCCTTCAGCCAAGGATTAGGCAGGTCTCTGGGGCCTATTCCCAAGAAACGCGATCCCACTGAATGCAGATATCATTGAACAATATCATTAATGTCACATGCAAGTAAAATTTTGCTGAAGATCATTCAAAAGCAGCTGCAGCAGTGTACTGATAGAGATCTGCCAGAAATTCAAGCCAGATTCAGAAGAGGACATGGAACCAAGGATATCACTGCTAATGTTCGATGGATCCTGGCTGAAAGCAGAGAATACCAGAAAGATATTTACCTGTGTTTTACTGACTATGCAAAGGCTTTTGACTGTGGATTATAACAAATCGTGGATAACATTGCGAAGAATGGGTATTCCAAAACATTTAATTGTGCTCATGAGGAACCTGTACATAGATCAAGAGGCAGTAGTTCGAATAGAACAAAGGGATACTGCATGGTTTAAAGTCAGGAAAGGTGCGCATGAGGGTTGTATCCTTTCACCATACCTAGTCAATCTGTATGCTGAACAAATAATCCGAGAAGCTGAATGATAAGAAGAAAAACGTGGCATCAGGGTTGGAGGAAGACTCGTTAACAACTCCTGATATGCAGGTGACACAGCCTTGTTTCCTGAAAGTGAAGAGGACTTGAAGCACTTACTGACGAAGATCAAAGACTATACAGTCTTCAGTATGAATTACACCTCAACATAAAGAAAACAAAAATTTTCACTACTGAACCAGTAAGCAACATCCTGATAAACAGAAAAGATTGACGTCAAGGATTTCATTTTACTTGGATCCACAATCAATGCCCATGAAAGCAGCAGTCAAATGAAACTACGCATTGTGTTGGGCAAATCTGCTGGAAAAGACCTCTTTTAAAGTGTTGAAAAGCAAAGATGTCACCTTGAAGAGTAAGGTGAGCTTGACCAAAGCCATAGTGTCTTCAGTTGCCTCATTTGCGTGTGGAAGCTGGACGATGAGTAAGATGAAAAAGGAAGAATTGATGCCTTTGAATTGTGGTGTTGGAGAAGAATATTGAATATACTATGAACTCCCAAAAGAAAAACAAATCTGTCTTGGAAGAAGTACGACCAGAATGCTCCTTAGAAGCAGTGATGGCAGGACTACATCTCACATACTTTGGACATGTTATCAGGGAGGGATCAGTCCCTGGAGAAGGACATCATGCTTTGTAAAGTAGAGGGTCAGCAAAAAAGAAGACGACCCTGAAGGAGATGGATTGATACAGTGGCTGCAACAATGGGCTTAAGCATAACAATGATTGTGAGGATGGTACAGGACCGGGCAGTGTTTCGTTCTGTTGTACATAAACGAGTCAGAACTGACTCGACAGCACCTAACAACAACAACAACATGGGGCAAATAATAACATACGTGAGGAACGTGCTTTATGGTCCAATCATGTATATGAAACTCAACAGGCACACCAGCCTAAAAGCGAAGAGGGCAGGGATGGATAGGAAAACTGGATGGTTGGAAACAGGGAACCCAGGGTGGCAAAGGGGAGAATGTTGACACATCATGGGGTTGGCAGCCAGTGTCAAAAAACAGTTTGTGCGTTTATCGTTTAATGAGAATCTAATTTGCTCTGTAAACTTTCACCTAATAAAGCACAACTGAAAAAAAAAAAGGGAGCATATATAAATTGTGGTATTCATTTAGTAGAGTGCAACCCAGAAGTAAAAAGAAACAGATACTGTTAAATTGCAACAATATAAATGAATCTTACAGGCATGCTAAGCAAAAGAAACTATGCATAAAACTACATATTATAAGATTTCGTTTGTGTCAAGCTGTATAAGAGGCAAAATTAATCCATTGAAAAATTCAAAATAGTTGTTGCTTTGGGGGCAGAAGCAATTGACTGAAATAGGAAGGAATTTCATGGCATGTGACTTGGGTGTATGTCTTTGTCAAAATTATGCCATTAATATTTCCACATATCAGTATTTGTAAATTTTTCTTCAAAAATATATGATAAAATAATCAACTGGGGGTTGAGAAAGGTATAGATGAAACAAGAGTAGCATAATGTCCATAGTTGTTGAAGCAGAGTGATTGGTAAATGAGGGTTCATTTACCATTTTGTTTTTACATTTTATGTTTGATGTTTTTCATAACAAAGAGTTTAAAAGAAAAAAATATGTAGATAGCATAGTTTTGAAAAATTGAGCAACACGTACAAACCTGGCAATGTAAGGAAAGGGGATGTTGTCACTGTTAGAGCAAGGTTCCCAGGAGTAGTTCAATTTTTACGAGGTCTCTAGGTCAGCAGTTTTCAAACTTTTTTGTCTTGAGACCCTTTACACTCTGAAAAATTGTTGAGGACCACAAATAACTTTTCTTTATGTTATGTGAAGAAAATCTGTCCTACACAGATAAGTAGTTGGTAAATGGTAGAGTATATTAATAGCCTTTTCAGATAATTGTGGACATTTTTCTTTGATACTACACCCATACTTAACAAGTGTGGTTCTTTAAGGTTGATTTCAGTATAAGATGAAAGCATGTCAAGGAATTTTTCAAACTTTGTTACATTAAGATAAATTAATCTATTGTGTTCTTTGAATCGTTTTTTATCCATGCATTGGTCATTTGGAAAACGTTCGTTCACTGAGTTGCATAGGTACACCAAAAGTTGATATATTTCATTAAACGATATCAAAAAATTACGTTGTTAATACCACCACTGGCCTCATCAGAAAAGTCTTCAAGGAATGGAACGTTGTCAGGCTCACTCTGACAGGTAGAAATTTTCCAAAATTCTGATTTTTGCTTGAAACCTTGACATTAGTGGTGACAAATACTGTCAGTCTTTTTTTTTTTTTTTGTAGTGACTGGCTCACTTAGTTCATTTTTGAGAAAATGTCTGTCAAATACCTAACCTTGAAATAATCATAGTTTGTCATTCTTTCAAGTAAAAGCAGTATTTCATGGGAAGAAAAAAAAAAACAGCTGTTTTCAGCCTGCAACTCAATCACACTAGTGCTTTTCCTGGAGACAGTTATTGTAGTTAAGTGTACAAATGTGTTTTATTCATAGTTCCCATTTGTTCTAGTCACCTAGTGCTGCTATAACAGAAATACCACAAGTGGATGGCTTTAACAAACAGAAATTTACTTTCTCACAGTCTAGTAGGCTAGAAGTCCAACTTCAGGTCATCACCTCCAGGGGAGGGCTTTCTATCTGTGTGCTCTGGAGGAAGGTCCTTCTCGTCAGTCTTCCCCTGGACTAGGAGCTTCTTCACAAAGGAACCCCGGGTCCAAAGGATAAGCTCTGCTCCTGTGCTTTTCTTGGTGATATGAGGTCTCCAACTCTCTGCTTGCTTCCCTTTCCTTTTATCTCTTGAGAGATAAAAGGTGGTGCAGGCCACACCCCACGGAAACTCCCTTTACATTGGATCAGGGATGTGACCTGGGTAAGGGTGTTAACATCCCACCCTAATCCTCTTTAGTATAATCTAATCTTGCCTCATTAACCACAGGCAGAGATTAAGATTTATAACACATAGGGAGATCACACCAGATGATAAAATGGTAGACAATCATACAATACTGGGAATCATGACCTAGCCAAGTTGACAGATATTTTGGGGGGACAGGTTTCAATCCATGACACCGTTTCATCACACAGAATAATAAAAAGACATACTGAAGTGTTCAGATTTATTGAGTAATTTTTACTGATTCATCAGGGCATTCTTAGATGAAATTACCTCTTTCTCTTTTTTTAAACTGCAATTGTGTTGTGGTGAAGAATATAATGTCTCTCAGTACAGTTTGGTGTCACTGTCTTGTTAAGGTTGTTAAGGTCCCAGCAGTTAGTTATGGTCACCATTGCTTTTGTACCATCAGTGCAAGTGTCAACCCAATGAAAAGACAATTAATTTTTAATATTATTATGTATATGGTTTTAACTCTTAGAACCCCTGGAAGGATCTAGAGGATCCCCAGGGATCAGTGGACCACACTGACTTCAGTTTCCTAGACTTCACAGAGGCTCTTGTATGGAAGTCCTGGAAATTGAATTGGGCAAGGCTCTGGTATAGACCAGAACTTGGACATTTGGCAGAAATATGGTCAGAGGGAATCAGCAGCTCTAAATTTTCTCCTTAGTTGACCATGACCTACATACAGTGTTCAGGAGTAGGTTAAAGAACACTTTTGTGGGGTGAAATGAGTATCTTGAGCTTTTTAAACAGCTGAGTATGTGAGAGAGTAAGAAATTCATCAGCGTTTAGTTAAGACAAACTGAGGGCCAGGCTGACTTGGACATTACGTTCTTAGCTTTAAAAAGAGAGAAAATGACAGCAGAGATCTTAGTAGTGACATCCTTCAGTATGTGTCTTGAATCACACTGCACCAATCCTGGGGACTCTGCATCTCTCCTGTGTTGGTTCTTCTGTTTCCTAAATCTCACATCTTCCTTTCTCTTGATTGCCAATAGCTTCTTCTACCCTACACCCCCAACAACCATTACCACCATTTATTTCCAGCTTTTTTTCGTCACCCCAAACAGAAACTCTGTACTCATTAAGCAATAACTCCCCTTTCTCTACTTGCCCCAACCACTGGTAACCTATAACCTATTTTCTGTCTCTATTAATTTGCCTATTCTAGATATTCCACATAAGTGGAATCATAATATTTGTCCTTTTGTGTTTGGCTTATTCACTTAGCATAACGTTCTCATAGTTCATCCATGTCATAACATGTATTAGAATTACCATTCCTTTTTTATGGCTGAATAATACTCCATTGTATGTATATACCACATTTTGTTTAACTGGTCATCTGTTTATGGACACTTGAATGGTTTAATGCTGCAGTGAACATTAGTGTATATGTATCTGTTTGAGTTCCTGCTTTTAATTGTTTTGGGTATTACCTAGGAGTGAAATTGCTAGATCATATGGTACTTCTATATTTAACTTTTAGGAGAACCACCAAAATGTTTTCCACAGTGGCGCACTATTTTACATTCCCACCAACAGTGCACCATGGTTCCAGTTTGTCCACATCCTTGCCAGCACTTATTTTCCAATTTTTTTTATCCTAGGTATCCTAGTAGGTGTTACCTCATTATGATTTTGATTTGTATTTCCCTAAAAAAAAAAAAAAAAAAAATTTTTTTTTTTAATGACTGGTGACATTGAGCATCTTTTCATGTCCTCGTTAGCCATTTGCATATCTTCTTTGTAGAATGTTCGAGTCCTTTGCCCGTTTTTTAATTGGGTCCTTTATCTTTTTTTGTTGAATCGTACTTCTTTATATATTCTCAATATTAAGTCCTTATCAGATATGTGATTTCCAAATATCTTTTCCCATTCTATATGTTGTCTTTTCATTTTCTTGATAATGTCTTGTGATGCACAAAGCCAATAGCTTTTCAGTGTTAAAACAAACAAACAGAAAAACCCATTTCCTTTGACTCAATTCCAACTCATAGCAACCCTATAGAACAGAGTAGAACTGCCCCATGGGGTTTCTATGGAGCAGCTGGTGAATTCGAACTGCTTACTTTTTGGTTGGCAGCCAAGCTCTTAACTGTTATGCCACCAGGGATCCTTTTCAGTGTTGGACCTCCTGAAATATTTCTCTGATTTTTACTAGAGACTTTTATTTTCCATCTCTTTTTCCTTTAGCTCTACCTCTTGGGAGATTTCTTCAACTTTATCTTCTATGTCTATTAAGCTTTTCTTTCCTACTATTATGTTTTTAATTTTCAGGAGGTCTTTTTTTTATTCTTTCAGTGTGTCTTTTTATAATGTTCTTTTATTGCTTTAACAAATTTTCTTTGCCCTGCATGGTCTCATTTTCCTTAAAGTTGCTTTTCTCTTTGTTTTTGTCTTTATTTTTTAAGTTAGGGCTTCCGTCTGATGTCTACTAATAATTAGCTGTATACTCATGATTAAGATGGAGGACTAAATAGTCCATTAGAAGCTTTGAATATGTGGGTGTGGCAGGTCATTCACTGAGGGTGAGTTTCTTGGCCCTATTTTTACGAAACACCCCACTGCTTTTAAGAATGGCTAATTCCTGCTTCCTTTCTTCCTTCTCAATTGCTTTTGGGTTAACAGCCCCGCCTCCCCACAGCATGCCAGAGGAAAGGGTACTGAAACTCTGACATACTATTTATTTTTAAAAAATGCTGAATTGTGACTTCTTAAAAATTTTTCGGGTGGGTGAGGGACTGTGTATTAATTGCGTTCCCAAAATGTTTGAAATCGGCTGCTGCTTCATTAGGTTTCCATATACCCTCCCTTCTGCAGAAGTAGACAGTTTGTTAAAAAATATTTTTTAGTGTGTGTTTGTCTTAGTCATCTGGTGCTGCTGTAACAGAAATACCACAAGTCGATGGCTTTAACAAAGAAGTTTATTCTCTCACAGTCCAGTAGGCACAAGTCGAAATTCAGGGTGTCAGCTCCAGGGAGAGGCTTTCCCTCTCTGTCGGCTCTGGAAGAAGGTCCTCGTCATCAATCTTTCCTTGGCCCGGGAGCACCTCAGCACAGGAACCTTGGGTCCAGAGGACATACTCTGCTCCTGGTGCTGCTTTCTTGGTGGTATGAGGTCCCCATGTCTGTCTACTTGCTTCTCTTTTATATTAAGACACTACTTAATCCTGTAGACCTCATCAACATAACTGCCGCTAATCCCTTTTATTACACCATAGCGTTAGGATTTACACATAGGGAAATCACATCAGATGATAAAATGGTAGACAATCATACAAGGGAATCATGACCTAGCCAAGTTTCCAGATATTTTGGCGGGGGGGGAACAGTTTAATCCATGACAGTGTTTAATAAAATAATTATTTAATGAAATGTTGATTATTATTGTCAATCTTAGGTTTAAAGCTAGTTGCAAAGGCTTGATTCATATATATGGTACTCTAGGAACATATTAAAAAGGTAATATTTCCTTTAGATTAGAACTTCTATCATGTAGGAAATAGAAGCAGCAGTTTTTTGAGCTTGAAAACAGACTGTATCCAAAATAAATAAAGCCAATAGTTTTCTTTCTTTCTGCTCTGTATCTGAATTTATAAGTAATTACCATGTTAAAAAGGGGTTTTATTTTCTGGCTGTTCAAGGACATTTGTTAAGGAGCCATGCTGCAGGCTAATTAATGCACTTTACTTCAAAGATCGTGTTGATACATACCATTTGAAGCTCAAAATATGCCAATATCTTAGTCCTTCCCTCCCTCCTCTTTAAGAATGAAAGACAAAATATGAACTTAATTAGTTTTGAGATTCTTCAGGTGTGGGAGGTAAATTCCTCTGGAATTAAATTATGCCAAAAATAATGTTAGTTTAATTTTTTTCCCATACTTTTTTGTAGAAATTTAGTATTACATTGTTATAAATATACCTAAAATATATCCTGTCATCTTATTTCTTGATAAGAGTATAAACTTAGGGAGGGCAAGGCCCTTTTTACTCTTATATCCCATTGACCAGCAATAAGAACTCAATACATATTTATTGAATGAATGAACTTTAAACCCTATTGTTTTCCTCTAGTGGTTTTAGTTTTTCTGACTAAGATAGAATTACAAATCCTAAGGGAAATAGAGTCCCAGAACACCAATTTCTATGAACTTGAAGAACACAGATAGCATGTAATTATTTCTTCTGTCAATAGGAAAAGATAAGCCATAATGTTAGTAATACAGGTTTGTAAAGATAGTAATGCTGACATTCTGAACTATTTCCCGTATCCTCTCACCACTTTTCATCATTCCTGACCACCACTTATTCCCTGGAAAGTCATAACAAGTGTGATAGGTTGACTAAATGTATAGACTGGCTTCCATATGAATTTACTTCTGCATACTGAGGCATTATCAGTGTGTCCTGGACACTGCATAGACAATAATTAAAAAAATAAAACTTGAAAGGAAGGAATAGAAGGAATGGATGGGTTTCCCTTATCATTTTGTATCTTTATGTATAATTTGCATTTTCTAAGTATATGTTAGTGAAGAATATTGACTATACCACGGACTATCAAAATAGTGAACAAATCTGTCTTGGAAGAAAGACAACCAGAATGCTCCTTAAAAGCAAGGATGGCGAGACTATGTCATACATACTTTGAACATGTTGTGAGGCGGGATCAGTCCCTGGAGAAGGACATCATACTTGGTAAAGTACAAGGTCAGCAGAAAAGAGGAAGACTTTCAATGAGATGGATTGACACAGTGGCTGCAACAGTGGGCTCAAGCATAACAAGGATTGTGAGGATAGCACAGGACCGGGCAGTGTTTCATTTTGTGGTACACAGGGTTGCTATAAGTCAGAACTGACTCGACGGCACCTAACAACAAGTATGTATAGTATTTTGTTTTTTTAAGTTTAAGCAGAGATTGTATCTGGGTTCTAGGGTTAAGGGCTTTTTGTTTCTTTATACTTCTCAGTGTTAAAAATAAAATACATAAAATAATTTTTTAAAGGAGGTAAAAGTATAAAAAGACATGGTAAAAGGGAGTTAAGAATTACAATGAATTGTCATTCTACATGTACAGTTCACCTGCTATGCCTAAGATAACTACTTTGTGTCTCCACTTACTAATGTGTCCTATAATGTACTTAGCATCGTGCCAGGCACATAGTAAATATATAATACCCTAGGCACTGTGGTTATAACACAAATGTGATAAGCCCCTGCTTTTATGGAGCTTTCACTCTGTGCTAATCGGTTACAAGCTTCTCCCTAGGATTCCTTCTTTTCTTTTCCTCCTGTAAGTCAGGCTTATTGAAGTATATTTACCCTTTTTAGGTATATCATTCTGGGTTTTTATAAACATAGAAGGTCGTATTAGCACCATAATCAAAATTAGAATATTTCCTTAACCACAAAAAGTTCCTTTTATAGTCAGCCTTTTCCCTCCATCAATATCTCCCTTTTAGAGCATGCTTACGTAGTCCTTTAATATGATAAAGAACAGCTCTGAGACCAGCAGACACCACCACATTTATCAGTGAAATACATAAGAAATGTCTACTACAACACAGAATAAGACTGGAAGGGCCACTGTTACCCTTGTTGAACACTATTTTGGGAGTTCTCAGCAGTACGGTAAGGTAAACACTAATTAGAGGTTGGTGGTGGTGGTGTTAGATGCTATCGAGTCAGTTCTAATTCATAGTGACCCTTTGTACAACAGAATGAAACACTGCCCAGTCTTTCACCACCCTCACAATCATTGCTATGTTTGAGCCCATTGTTGCAGCCACTGTGTCAGTCCATCTCACTGAGGGTCTTTCCCTTTTTTGCTGATCCTCTACCAAGCATGATATCCTTCTCCAGGGACTGGTCCCTCCTGATAACATGTCCAGAGTTCCTGAGATGAAGTCTCACCATCCTCGCTTCTAAGGAGCATGTAGACTGTACTTCTTTCATGACAGATTTGTTCATTCTCCTGGCAGTCCGTGGCATATTCAATATTCTTCATCAACACCATAATTCAGAGGCATCAGTTCTTTGGTTTTTCTTACTCATTGTCCATGCGGATGAAACAAATGGAAATACCATGACTTGAGTCAGGTGCACTGTCATGGATTGAATTGTGTCCCCCCCAAAATATTTGTCAACTTGGTTAGGCCATGATTCCCAATATTGTGTGGTTGTCTTCCATATTGTGATTGTAATTTTATGTTAAAGAAGATTAGGGTGGGATTGTAACACCCTTACCAAAGTCACATCCCTGATCCAATGTAAAGGGAGAGTCCCTGGGGTGTGGCCTGCATCACCTTTTATCTTACAAGAGATAAAAGGAAACGGAAGCAAGCAGAGAGTAGAGACCTCATACCACCAAGAAAGAAGCACCAGGAGCAGAGCACGTCCTTTGGATCCTGTGCAGAGAACCTCCTAGTCCAGGGGAAGATTGACGAGAAGGACCTTCCTCCAGAGCCAATAGAAAAAGCCTTCCCCTGGAGCTGATGCCCAGGATTTGGACTTCTAGTCTGTCTGCTAGGCTGTGAGAAAATAAATTTCTCTTTGTTAAAGCCATCCACTTGTGGTATTTCTGCTATAGCAGCACTAGATGATTAAGACACACACCTTAGTCTTCAAAGTGACATCTTTGCTTTTTAACACTTTAAATAGATCTTTTGCAGCAGACTTGCCCAATGCAATGCGTTTTTTGATTTAACTGCTGCTTCCTCAGGTATTGATTGTGGATACAAGTAAAATGAAATCCTTGACAACATCAGTACTTTCTCCATTTATCATGATACTGCTTATTGATCCAGTTGTGAGGATTTTTGTTTTCTTTATGTTGAGGTGTAATCCATACTGAAGGCTATAGTCTTTGATCTTCATCAGTAAGTACTTCAAGTCCCCTTCACTTTCAGCAAGCAAGGTTGTGTCATCTGCATAAAGCAGGTTGTTAATGAGTCTTACCCCAATCCTGATGCCCCCTTCTTCTTCATATAGTCCAGCTTCCCACATTATTTGCTCAGCATATAGATTGAATAGGTATGGTGAAAGGATACAGCGCTGAAACACACTTTTCCTGACTTTAAACCACACAGTATCCCCTTGTTCTGTTCCAAAGGCTGCCTCTTGATCTATGTACAGGTTCCTCATGAGCACAATTAAGTGTTCTGGAATTCCCAGTCTTTATAATGTTATCCATAATTTGTTATTATCCACACAGTCGAATGCCTTTGCATAGGCAATGAAACACAGGTAAACATCCTTCTGGTGTTCTCTGCTTTCAGCCAGGATCCATCTGACATCAGCAGTGATATCCCTGGTTCCACGTCCTCTTCTGAATTCAGCTTGAATTTCTGGCAGTTCCTTGTCGATGTACTGCTGCAGCCATTTTTGAATGATCTTCAGCAGAATTTTCCTTGCATGTGATATTAACGTTCAATAATTTCCACATTCTCTTGGATCACCTTTTCTCGGAATGGGCACAAATATGGATCTTTTTCAGTCAGTTTGCAAGGTAAAGCTGTCTTCCACATTTCTAGGCATAGATGAGTGAGAGCTTCCAGTGTTGCATCCATTTGTTGGAACATCTCAATTGGTATTCCACCAATTCTGGAGCCTTGTTTTTTGCTAGTATCTTGCCAATACTTTCAGTGCAGCTTGAACTTCTTCAGTAACGTCAGTTCTTGATCAGATGCTGCCTCCTGAAATGGTTGAACATCAACCCTGTCTGTTTGGTACAGTGACTCTGTGAATTCTTGCATATTCTTTTTGGTGCTTCCTGCATCATTAAATATTTTCCCCATAGAATCCTTCAGTATCGCAACTCAAGGCATGAATTTTTTTCTTTAGTTCTTTCAGCTTGAGAAATGCTAAGTGTGTCCTTTCTTTTTTGGTTTAACTACAGGTCTTTCACATTTCATTGTAGTACTTTGTCTTTTTGAGCTGCCCTTTGAAATCTTCTCTTCAGCTCTTTTACTTCATCATTTCTTTGTTACACTTTAGCTACTCTGTGTTCAAGAACTAGTTTCAGAGTCTCTTCAGGCATCCACTTTGATCTTTTCTTTCTTTCCTGCCTTTTTAATATGATCTCTTGCTTTCTTCATGTGTGTTGTCCTTGATGTCATTTCACAACTCATCTTGTCTTCAGTTATTAATGTTCAGTATGTCAAATCTTTTTTTTTTCCCCACCCTTTATTTGTTGTTGTTGGGAATATACACAGCAAAACATACACCAATTCAAAAGCTTCTACATGTACACTTCAGTGAGATTGATTACATTCTTCACGTTGTGCAACCAGTCTCACTCTTTCTGTGTTGCTCCTCCCTCATTAACATAAGCTCATTATCCCCTAAGGTTTTTATCTAATCCATTGAGTTGGTGTTGCCAATTTGATCCCTTAGAGATAGTTCTTAGAAGAGCACAATACTCAACACAGATTTTTTTTACTAGTTATTCTAAACTGTTGTTCAGTTTTAAGGTGACTTCAGGGGATATTTTTGATTTAAGGTGTAATGATGATCTCAGGGCAATAGTTTCAGGGGATTCCTTCCCTGAAACTATTTCCATGGCTCCAAAAAATCTACAGTCCATGAAAACTTGAAATTCTGTTCTGCATCTCCCCCTTTTGATCAGGATTCTTCTATGGAATCTTTGGTCAAAATGATCAGTACTGGTCACCAGGCACCATCCAGTTCTTCTGGTCTCCTTCCAAAAGAGGCAGTTATTCATGGAGGCAATTAGCCCACATTCCTTATCTTCCTTCTGTCTTTGACTGCCCTTCTCCTCTGTTGCTCCAGGAGAGACCAGTTGTTCTGCCTTGGATGGCTGCTCTTAATCTTTAAGACCCTAGGTACTACACAGCGAACTAGGAGGTAGAACAGATGCACTAAATGCATTATTAGGCCAGTTAACTGATCCTGAGCCTCCACACCAAGGAACCAAATCCCATGAGGTATTTGGTTGTACATAAACAGCCTTAGCAGCTGCTCTGTTTTGTTGTTGTAGATATATTTATCACACAACTTTTGCCAATTCAACTTTTTACAGGTGTACAACTTACTGACAGCAATTATAGTAATTGACTGTGCAGCTCTACCCTTAATCAGTGCAATTTTTCCATTACTGTTAATCCCCCTTGTACCCCTGGTAACCACTAATGAACTTTGGTGTCTGTACATTTGCCTTTTCTTGTCTTTTTCTATAAGTGGTATCATACAGTATTTGTCCTTTTGTGCTTGACTCTTTTTGCTCAGCATAATATCTTGAAGCTCCATCTATCCTGTAGCATGTATCCAGACTTTATTTCTCCTACTGGCTGAGTAGTATTCCATTGTACATATGTACCACATTTTGTTTATCCACTTATCTGTTGATGGGCATTTAGTTTCTTTCCACCTTTTGGCTCTTGTGGATAGTGCTGTAATGAACATTGGTGTGTAAGTCTCTCTTTGAGTCTCTGCTTTCAAGTCTTTTGAGTATATACCTCAGAGTGGAATTGCTGGGTCATATGATAGTTCTATTTTTACTTTGTTGAGGAACCGCCACACTGTTTTCCACAGTGGTGGTACCATTTTGCCTTCCTACCAGCGTTGGATAAGGGCTCCAGTTTGCCCAAATCCTAGCCAACATTTGTTATTTTCTGTTTTTTGTTTTTTTTTTTTTATCAGCCATCCTAGTAGGAGTGAAATGATATCTCATTGTGGTTTTGATTTGCATCTCTCTGATGGCTCATCAAATCTGTTCTTGAGATTGTCTCTAAATTCAGGTAGGGTGTGCTCAAAGTAGTACTTTGGCTCTTGTAAACTTGTTTCAGTTTTCTTCAGCTTCAACTTGAACTTGCATATGAGCAATTGATAGTCTCTTCTGCAGTCGGCTTCTAGCCTTGTTCTGACTGTTGATATTGAGATTCTCCATCGCCTCTTTCCACAGATGTAGTTGGATTTAATACCTGTATATTCCATCTGGTCAAGTCCATGTGTACCGCTGCCTTTTATGTTTTTGAAAAAAGGTGTTTAAAATGAATAGGTTGTTGGTCTTGCAAAATTCTGTCATGCAATCTCCAGCAGCATTTATATCACCAAGGTCGTATTTTCTAACTACTGATCCTTCTTTGTTTCCAGCTTTCACATTCCCATCACCAGTAATTATCAGTGCATCTTGATTGCATGTTTGATCAATTTCAGACTGCAGAAATTGGTAAAAATCTTCAATTTCTTCATCTTTGGCATTAGTGGTTGGTTCATAAATTTGTATAATAGTTGTATTAACGGATCTTCCTTGTAGGCATTTGGCTTCAAGTGTTCCATTTCATTTTGATAGCTTCCTATTTTCCTTGATTCATACTTCATATATTCCACATTCTGATTACTAATGGATATTTAGAGCTGTTTCTTCTTATTTTGAGTTGTGCCACGTCAGCAAATGAAAGTCCTGAAAGCGTTACTCCATCCACGTCGTTAAGATCAACTCTACTTTGTGCAGGCAGCACTTCCCCAGTCGTATTTTGAGTGCCTTCCAACCTGAGGGGCTCATCTTCCGACACTATATCAGACAGCGTTTTGCTCCTATTCATAAGGCCTTCGCTGGCCAGTTCTTTCAGAAGTAGATTGCTAGGTCCTTCTTTCTAGTCTCTTAATCTGGACGCTCTGCTGAAACCTCTCCACCATGGGTGACCCAGATGGTATTTGAAATACTGGTGGTATAGCTTCCAGCGTTACAGCAACACGCAAGCCAAACTGTATGACAGACTGATAAATAAGTGGAGGTGTGGTTCTAATAATGAACAAAACCCAGTTATATTTGTTGGCATTTGTTATTGTCTCTTCATAACAATGATCCAAGAGAATTAACTAGATTAGACTTCAGTAAAGTGGCTGGCTAAATATAAAATAAATGTTCAAGAATGAGTCATTGGAATGAAAAAATATATAGACATATACTAACATATTAAATTATATGTTGATAAACTAATGGGGTTAAAAGTCATTTACAATAGCATCCGAAATTATAAAATACCTAGGAAAGATCTTAACAAAAGAAGTACGTAACCTATATGATAAAACTGTAGAAATTTGCTGTTAGTGAATAAATCCATTATGTCAAGAAATAGGAAAAATCATTAGTGTACAGTAACATTCCCAAATTTACTATATAGATTTAATGCAATTTTAGTAATAATTGAAGTGAAGTTAGATTTGTTTTGATATTTGACAATGATTTTAAAATATATAACTTAGAAAAAAGTTAAAATTAAGTAATTAACAAACTACCCTTTTTTACTGATTTATGATGCCATTTTGATTACACTGTGTTGCATAGTCTCAGGTATATTTTTGTACTATATGTTCTGTCCCATTGAACCATCTGTCAGTTTTTGCCCTGGTACTATAATGCATTTATTATTACTGTCGTATTATCATATCTGAAATAATATCCCTTTGTTACTCTACTTTTTCAGCCTTCTCTTGGCTATTTATCTAAAAAATAATCTTAATAAAGAGCAGTGTCCAGAGCACAGTGTATATGCATGTTCCTATTTAAAAAGCATGTATTTTTATTTTTAAGAAACCTTAAAATTCTTTTTTTTAAAGATTTTTATTGTGCTTTAAGTGAAAGTATACAAATCAAGTCAGCCTCTCATACAAAACCTTATGTATACCTTGCTATATACTCCTAGTTGCTCTCCCCCTAATGAAACAACACACTCCTCTCTACCCTGTATTTCCGTGTCCATTCAGCCAGCTTCTGTCCCCCTAGGCCTTCACATCTCCCCTCCAGACAGGAGCTGCACACATAGTCTCATGTGTCTCCTTGATCCAAGAAGCCAACTCCTCACCAGTATCATTTTCTGTCTTATAGTCCAGTCCAATCCCTGTCTGAAGAGTTGGCTTTGGGAATGGTTCCTGTCTTAGGCTAACAGAAGGTCTGGGAACCATGACCTCCGGGGTCCCTCCAGTCTCAGTCAGACCATTAAGTCTGGTCTTTTTATGAGAATTTGAGGTCTGCATCCCACTGCTTTCCTGCTCCTTCAGGGATTCTCTGTCGTGCTCCCTGTCATCGCAGTCAGCAGTTGTAGCTGGGTTCCATCTAATTCTTCTGGTCTCAGGCCGATGTAGTCTCTGATTTATGTGGCCCATTCTGACATATTTACCTCTTGTCTTTGGTGTTCTTCATTCTCCTTTGATCCATGTGGGTTGAGACCAGTTGTTGCATCTTAGATGGCCGCTTGCTAGCATTTAAGACCCCAGACGCCACTCTCCAAAATGGGACGCAGGATATTTTCTTAATAGATTTTATTATGCCAGTTAACCTAGATGTCTCCTGAAACCATGGTCCCCAAACCCCTACCGCTGCTACGCTGGCCTTTGAAGTGCTTGGTTTATTCAGGAAACTTCTTTGTTTTGGTTTTAGTTCAGTGGTACTGACCTCTCCTGTATTGTATGTTGTCCTTTCCTTCACCTAAATTAGCTCTTGTCTACTATCTAATTAGTGAGTCCCCCTCTCCCTCCCTCCCTCACTCTCTCCCTCCTCTTGTAACCATCAAAGAGTATTTTCTTCTCTGTTTAAACTCTTTCTCGAGTTCTTATAATAATGGTCTCATACAATATTTGTCCTCTTGCAACTGACTAATTTCACTCAGCATAATGCCTTCAGATTCTTCCATGTTATGAAATGTTTCACAGATTCATCACTATTCTTTATCGATGCGTAGTATTCCATTGTGTGAATATACCATAATTTATCCATTCATCCATTGATGGGCACCTTTGTTGCTTCCATCTTTTTGCTGTTGTAAACAGAGCTGCAGTGAACATGGGTGTGCATTTATCTGTTCGTGTAAAGGCTCTTCTCTAGGATATATTCCAAGGAGTAGGATTGCTGGATTGTATGTTAGTTCCGTTTCTAGAAGCGCCAAATCGATTTCCAAAGTGGTTGTACCATTTTATATTCCCACCAGCAGTGTATAAGTGTTCCAGTCTCTCCACAACCTCTCTAACGTTTATTATTTTGTGTTTTTTGGATTAATGCCAGCCTTGTTGGAGTGAGGTGAAATCTCATTGTAGTTTTGATTTGCATTTCTCTAATGGCTAATGATCATGAGCATTTCCTCATGTATCTGTTAGCTGCCTGACTGTCTTCTTTAGTGAAGTGCCTGTTCATATCCTTTGCCCATTTTTTGATTGGCTTATTTGTCTTTTTGTTGTTGACTTTTTGCAGTAACATGTAGATTTTAGAGATCAGGTGCTGATCCGAAATGTCATAGCTAAAAACTTTTTCCCAATCTGTGGGTAATCTTTTTACTCTTTTGGTGAAGCCTTTGGATGAGCATAGGTGTTTGACTTTAAGGAGTGCCCAGTTATCTAATTTCTCTTTTGCTGTTTGTGCAGTTCTAGTAATGTTTTGTATACTTTTTATGCCATGTATTAGGGCTCCTAGCGTTTTTCCTATTTTTTCTTCCATGGTCTTTATCATTTTAGATTTTATATTTAGGTCTTTGATCCATTTTGAGTTAGTTTTTGTGCATGGAGTGAGGTATGGGTCTTGTTTCATTTTTTTGCAGATGGACATCCAGTTATGGCAGCACATTTGTTGAAGAGACTGTCTTTCCCCCCATTTAACTGACTTAGGGCCTTTGTCAAATATCAGCTGCTCATATGTGGATGGATTTATGTCTGGATTCTCAATTCTGTTCCATTGGTCTATGTATCTGTTGTTGTACCAGTACCAGGCGGTTTTGATTACTGTGGCGGTATAATAGGTTCTAAAATGAGGTAGAGTGAGGCCTCCCACTTTGTTCTTCTTTGTCAGTAATGCCTTACTTATCCAGGGCCTCTTTCCGTTCCATATGAAGTTGGTGGTTTGTTTCTCCATCTCATTAAAAAATGTCATTGGTATTTGGATCAGGATTGCATTGTATCTATAGATCGCTTTGGGCAGAATAGACATTTTTACAACATTGTCTTCCTATCCATTAACAAGGTGTGTTTTTCCACTTCTGTAGGTCTCTTTTGGTTTCTTTAGTACTGTCTTGTAGTATAGGTCTTTTACGTCTCTGGTTAGATTGATTCCTAAGTATTTTATCTTCTTAGGGGCTATTGTAAATGGTATTGATTTGGTGATTTCCTCTTCATCACTTTCTTTGTTGGTGTAGAGGAATCCAACTGATTTTTGTATGTTTATCTTGTATCCTGTTACTCTGCTGAGCTCTTTTATTAGTTTCAGTAATTTTCTTGAGGATTCTTTAGATTTTTCTGTGTATAAGATCATGTCATCTGCAAACGGAGATACTTTTACTTCTGCTTTGCCAATTTGGATACCGTTTATTTCTTTATCTAGCCTAATAGCTCTTGCTAGGTCCTCCAGCACAATGCTGATTAAGAGAGGTGATAAAGGGCATCCTTGTCTGGTTCATGTTTCAGCGGGAATGTTTTCAGCTTCTCTCAATTGAGGATGGTGTTGGCTTTTGGCTTTGTATAAATGCCCTTTATAATGTTCAGGGATTTTCCTTCTTTTCCTATTTTGCTGAGAGTTTTTATTGAAATTCTTGAAATTTCTATAATGTCTCAATATTAAATGAAAAATAGATTTCTTAAATTGAAAGATTTTTTTGCCCCAACTTTGTTCAAATTCAGGCTCAGTATGGCCAACGGGATTTAAAACTTGGTAATGAAATTAGTACAAACATTGCACATTAGACAGGAACCAGTTCAAACCAGCCTCAGTGGTCAGCTACTTGTGCCTGCACAGTGCTCTGTCATTTTAAAAATGACTTTCATGATCAGAGCTTTGACTTGAGTCAAAGGTAGAATAGCTTTTAAAAGATCGAAATTTGAAGCATCCGTGGAGACCAAAACACACATACCCATAATGGGGACTGCTATTAAAAAAATGTGATAGTAGTACTGTGGACCATCTTGGGTGATGGTGCAGAGGGCCTCTAATTCCTCACCGAAGATTTGCTGTTGTGGGATTTATTTTTTTATTTATTTTTCCTTATCAAACCAGTATTTTTCTGGAAGTAGCCAGAATGACATCATATCAGATTGCAATATGTAGCTATATTTAAAGCTTTCCTTTTTCTACTGCATAAGAAGGTTAAACATAGGCAAAAGGACAAATATTGTATAAGACCACTATTATAAGATCTTGAGAAATAGTATAAACTGAGAAGAACACATACTTTTGTGGTTACGAAGCGGGGAGGGAGGGAGGGTGGGAGAGGGTTATTTACTGATTAGTTAGTAGATAAGAACTACTTTAGGTGAAGGGAAGGACAATACTCAATACACGGAAGGTCAGCTCAACTGGAGTGGACCGAAAGCAAAGAAGTTTCCGGGATAAACTGAATGTTTCGAAGGTCAGCGGAGCAAGGGCGGGGGTTTGGGGACTATGGTTTAAGGGGACTTCTAAGTCAACTGGCAAAATAATTCCATTATGAAAACATTCTGCATCCCACTTTGAAATGTGGCGTCTGGGGTCTTAAATGCTAACAAGCGGCCATCTAAGATGCATCAATTGGTCTCAACCCACCTGGATCAAAGGAGAATGAAGAACACCAAGGTCACACGATAACTATGAGCCCAAGAGACAGAAAGGGCCACATGAACCAGAGACTTACATCATCCTGAGACCAGAAGAACTAGATGGTGCCCGGCCACAACCAATGACTGCCCTGACAGGGAACACAACAGAGAACCCCTGAGGGAGCAGACCCCAAATTCTCATAAAAAGACCAGACTTAATGGTCTGACTGAGACTAGAGGAATCCTGGTGGTCATGGTCCCTAAACCTTCTGTTGTCCCAGGACAGGAACCATTCCCGAAGACAACTCATCAGACATGGAAGGGACTGGACAATGGGTAGGAGAGAGATGCTGATGAAGAGTGAGCTACATGTATCAGGTGGACACTTGAGACTGTGTTGGCATCTCCTGTCTGGAGGGGAGATAGGAGGGTAGAGAGGGTTAGAAACGGGCAAAATTGTCACAAAAGGAGAGCCTGGAAGGGCTGGCTCATTAGGGGGAGAGTAAGTGGGAGTATGGAGTAAGGTGTATATAAGCTTATATGTGACAGACTGACTTGATTTGTAAACGTTCACTCAAAGCTCAATAGAAAGTATTTAAAAAAAAAAAAAAAGGTTAAACATTACATATGACCTGAGTATACATTTTTACATTTCATATTTAGGTTTCCTTTGATGATTCTGGAGCACTGGTGGCACAGTGGTTAAGGCATACAGCAAGCTGAGGCTGCTAACCGAAAGGCAGGCAGTTGGAATCTACCAGCTGCTCCTTGAAAACCCTATGGGGCAGTTCTACCCTGTCCCGTAGGGTTTCTATGAGGTGGAATCAACTTGATGACAATGGATTTGGTTTTTTGAGGTTTTTTTTTTTGGTGATTCTATGTCATTTGTTTTTCTTCTTGATCTTCGAGAAGAATGTAGATGCTGTAAAAACAGGTGGGTCTCACTGCTTTACTTTATCCTTTTTTCTGTCAGGGCCAGTCTTTTTCCTCTCAGTGTAGGGCTCAATAATCAATGAGCTTAAATAGCAAGGAGCCTTAACATTTATGCCCTAAATAATAAAAGGAAAAAGTGGCACCGAAGAAAGGACATTCTTGCTAGAATTAGTGGCTTGGCTTAGTACTAAAGGTGTGTACTTATTTAGTTTGGCATCTGAGCCAACAGTTTAATGTCGGTTACAATGAAGTCCAGTTAGTTGTCCTTGTATATACTTACACTCTAACCCCAACCAGAAGGTGAATGGTGTATGGATGGATGAATAGAAGGGTTTAATGACTGACTGATTTAAACAAAATTTGCTTGTATAGCATATATATTTCCTTTTTGTTTTCTGTGTTCTTGAACAGTTTAGTGATAATTTCATTGAGAATTTTTTGTTTTTGTTTTGTATCTAACAGAATTTGATGGACATGAGGAAATAGGAAAACCTAGAGCCTTCCTAACTACCTTGTAGACTATGGATAGCTAATATGTGGTCAGGTAATTTAGTTTGAGGAATAGTAGAAATGTCTCCTTGTCCCAAATAGTGAACTTTTCTTGATTATAGGTATATAACCTGGATTATAGACTTTATTTTTTAAGAAATCGTTTAAAAATTGATTTTGAGATAAGAAACATTCTAACACACGTATACGAGAACGTTAAATTTGAAAGCTGTGTTCCACCATCAAGGAGCCACGGTGGCATCATGGTTAAAGCGCTCGGCTGCTAACCAAAAGGTTGGCTGTTCAAACCCACCATCCATTTCATGAGAGAAAGATGTGGCAATCTGCTTTTGTAAAGTTTTGCAGCCTTGGAAACCCTATGGGGCAGTTCTACTCTGTCCTTATATAGGGTCACTGTGAGTCGACTCAACAGTAGTGGGTTTGGTTTTGGGTTTTGGTTCCACAATCAGATTCTGTTGGACCAGGAATTTGTACTTTTTTTGCCTCAGGTAAATAAATCTCAGAAGAATCATTTCAGCCCTTGTCTTTTTTTCTTTTTCCCTTTCTTTTTCATTCACTACAAATCAGTATAACAAACTAGTTTGTCAGCTTTTTGGGAGGGATTTTAGGGGTGGTGGTATCCTACAGACTCGTGGTGCCTAGTCCTAAAAGCAAGCTGAGTATTGGTACAGTGTATAAGAGTTGATTGGATCCTGTTTGGTTTAGGGCTTTTCACAAGAAATTAAATTATTTTTAAAGTGAAATAACAGTTATCAAATTTGCATCTTTACAGAAAATTTTGTTTGGTTGCAACATTTTACAGACGCACAGCACCATAATAAAGATGAGCTTTTCAGAAAGGTTTAACTAGGATTGATCTAATTGCTTTAGCATAGACCTATGAGCAAACAAAGGTACAAGTTGTGCTTATTTTCTCTCACCTCGCTGTATTGTTTCCCAAAGTGTTAATGTGTTTCACTCCCTTCTCTATTGCCTTTTTTTAAAAAAACAAGATTTAGAAGCAAAGATATGTGTAATCCAAAACATAATTTGTCTTTGACTGTAGAAATTATATACATAAGCTTTTTTTTTTTTTTTCCCTGTACCTCCTGTAGCCTCGTAGTTCCTGTGGATTGTGAAAGACTGAGAGTTTTGAGGGAAGGAAATGGCATGAAAGAGATAAGGATATTTCATTAGTAGAAAACAAAGAATAAAGTACATTTGAATTACTGGCTGGAGTAAGTTTGATAGACACGCCATTTATATAGTCATCCTTGCTTCTTTTGCAGGAACTCTTGACTCATAGTTTAAACAGGTGTTCGTTACTCAGAATTTTTATTCAGTAGAGGACGAAGCCTATATTTTCCCCCATATATATCTGAAAAGAATTCTGTTAAGTTGTTAGAAATTTCTGATTAACTTTTACAAATGTTATTAGCTATCATTAGACATTTGTTGTATTCTCGCTGGGTGTGTGGCTGAATGTTGGTAATATTGTATTTCTTTCTCACTCACTTCATGTGAATTTGAGGGCCAGATTAGTTGGGAAGAGTTATGAAAGAGAGAGAAGGAAGGGTAGGTGGCAGTGGCTAATAGGCACCTCTTTGAGTCACCAGCAATGAATGCTGCTTTACTGGGGAATATTCAGCATGTTTCAACACCCTGTGATGGCAGCTCCTTGATTTCTAACTGACTAGTTTTTTTTTTTTTTTTTTAGTTTCTATACGTCATTGGTTCTTCATGGTTCCTTAACAGAGGTCAACTGGAACTTAAATTTTTATGAATATCAAGTAGTTTTAGAAAACATTTTTTCTTTAAGATTAAAATCCCCTAATCACTTTCATTGTAACTACACAGAAACAGTAACTTTAGCTCATGAAAAAGTATTATTTGGAGTAGAAAAATGTTAAATGGATGGCCAATAAGACAGAGATTTAAAGTTTTCAACTAATAATAAATGGATATCACTCTCAATAGGCCTTTAGAATGAAATAAAACCTTTCTTGGTTCCCTAGTCTTTGAATTGTTAATATTCAAAGACTTTAACTGAGTGTTACTAGAAAAAGAAATAGTAATTCAGTTGCTAAAGAATGAGAATCAAATATTGTGAATATATAAATAGCACAATAGTTTGTTACTGAAAAAGGAAACATTTTAAAAACTGTCCAGGTTCCTTCAGAGTATGCTGCTGTTTGTAGTTGGTGTGATGGAAAATAGACACTAGATGGTGATGAAGTATGGAGTTAGTGCTTTGAGATACTGTACTATGTTTTGTGATTAATGGAAGACTTCGAGTATGTTTTAAGAATCTTTTAGGTTCAGAATACTCTATCAGCACTGTCCAGTAGAACGTTCTATGATGCTGGAAGTGTTTTATATCTGTACTACCTTATGTTATAGCCACAAGTGGCTGTTGAGCACCTGAAATGTGGCTTGTAAAACTGAGAAACTGAATTGCAAATTGTATGTAATTTTAAATAATCTCGTGTGTGTAGTGGCCACAGTATTAGAAAGCACACCTTTTGATATTTGAGAACTGAGCACCACAAATGATGACCTTTATTTCACTGACCAGGGATTAAAATACACTATAGTGTAATTAATATTTATTTTTAGCAAACTTGGAAACGTTGATTTTATTTTGCTGCTGTTAAAATTAAAGGGATTATAGTGTTAGGAAGATGACAGAGAAACTTAATTGAGGAATATGTTATTTTACATCATGTTTTTATTTATGTATCATCTTCTCAGGCCCTCTTTGCTCACTCGATTTATAATTTATTTAACACCCTCTCTCCCAGCCTGTCTACCTCCCTTTTCCTGCTTCACATTGTATTCACTGATATACCCCCAAAACCTAGAACAGTACGTGACACTTAGGGGCTCAGGAAATATTTGTGAGGTGAATAAATGAGGGTTATAGCTTCCCAATAATAATATTGCAATTTATTTCACATTATATGGCAAGCGTTGAGTTAGATTAATAATATAAACTGCATTATGGCCATGACCTTATAACATAATAAAACATTTCTTAATGTCTGTGGTCCCATAAGTTTTTTTTTTTTTTTTTTTATAAGGGAAAGCAGCTCTCCCTAATGGTTTTAAAGACCCCATACCCAGACTCTTGCAGCACCAATGGGCATGGTTCAGGTGGGGATGGCTCGGCTTTGGCTGGGCTGACGGCTGCTACAGGCTGAGCAGGACATGGCTGTGGGCACAGGCTCTTGGGCTTTGTCCAGCAGGCAGGCGGGGCGGTGGCTGCAGGACCGGGGCTGGCCTTGCTCCTCAGGTGAATGTAACGAACGCAATGGGCAGGCAGGCTGGGCTCACTCTGCTCCCCCCTTCTATTCGGTTCCTCTCGCTCCACTCCTGCCGCTGCCCTTTTAGGCGCTGCTGCTGCCTTCTCAGGCCTCTGCCAGTAGCTCCAGCAGCAGCAGCAGCGGTGGTGGCCCTGAGGTGGATGACTGAAACCGGGCTCCCATAAGGTTTTAATATAGTAAGCTTTACAGGGAGTTGTTGGTAACACAGTGACTGCCTGTGTATGATACAGTGTTCACACACCGGCCAAATCACATAACGTCCTACCTATTTCATAGAATGTATCCTGGACATTAAGTGACGCATGACTGTATTTGAAACAGAACATTGGATTGGTTAAATTGTTGCTTCAGAATTTCAGAACTAGAAGGGACCTTGGCAGTAATTTGACCCCGCTGCCTTAATATAGGTTTAAAGTGGTTTAAAGTTCCAGTGAAGTCATTTATATTCTCTCACCTCCCTTCTCCCTTCATTCCCACAACCCAGTATATATAACCTATAAATGTTTTTGCTGTTTTTTTTTTTTTTTTTCCAACATTCTCTCATCTCCATTCAGATAATTCCTTCATTCTTCTAGGCCTACCTTTCCCGATGACTCCACAGCACACTGGAGGAATTCCCCACATCCTTAACCCAACCACAGAAAAGCTCTTTCACCTTTCTTAACTGAAACTTCCCTGTTTTCTGTAATTTCTCATAACTCCCTCCTCAGTGCGAGAAGCACACCTGACCCCTCTGACATCCTTAATAGCTTATTATCCTCAAAATAAAAACTTGAGGAGAAAGCTTAGGTAGAAGCTTTGTGGTTGCAGTTTCTTAGGTTGAGGTCTTTCATTCTGTGGAGCAGAAGGTTTATGTTGGCATCATTTCTGTTTCTCTCTCTTATAAACATAGTTTAATGTATTGTAAACACATAAACATATATTACTTTGTGCCAGTCATTATTGAAAGTAGAAGAAATATATAGCCACTGTGACATAAAAGCACATCAGAACCTCCCTAGTTTTTTCTGAAGAAGTGTTGGGTTAAAATTTAAATGTTTATTTTTTCTTGCCGCTTATATAAAGAATGTAAATGAGGGGACAGGGAGCCAAAATGTATTAAGCACCTTTAATCATCAGACTCTTCAGAAATTTATCTAATTTAATTCCCCTAACAACTCTGTATGCAGTTGGGTGGCACAAATTATTAAGCACTTGACTGCTAGCCAAGAGGTTGGCTGTTCAAACCCACCCAGAGGCACCTGGGAAGATAGGCCTGGAGATCTATTTCCTAGTTCTACTCTGCACAGATGGGGTCACCTTGAGTCAGAATCAATTCAATGGCAACTAACAACAACAACTGTATAAGTAATTATCTCCATTTTACAGATGTGAAAACTGAGGCTCATATAAATTAGTGACTTGTCTAGAGTCACCTAATCCGTAAATGGGAAAGCCGAAATTTTTACATGTTAGATGTGACTCCAAAGCCCCTGCTTTTTTGCATTGGTAAACCATCCTGCCTTATGAAGGTGGGAGTAGGGCAGAGGGAACAACAGTTATTTGATATAGAATAAAAATAGAATAGAAGGCAGTTTTTTGTTGTTGTTGTTGTTGTTTGGTTTAATCCAATCAGCCAGCCACAGAAAGAAACCTGTATTATTTAGGGTAGGTGGGATGAATACCTAGTGACAACAGTGGGCCTGCCTGATATTTAACCTCTGTCTCTTTCAGCCTTGTTCTTAGGCAAGTTTACACGAAATACTTTCATCTAAGGATCTTGAGCTTAACAATAGTGACTATATGAGGGTTTATGTGAATATTCACTTGCCAAGTTTGTCTCCTTTGAAAGTTTTTATTACTTGCGAAGTGGTAAATTCTCAAAAACTACCATGAACATGCTTTTCTTTTTTTCCCCCCGCCAAAGTGAGAGTTTCACAGAAGCTCTCAGGATTCTTTGGAATCATAGTATGGCCCATGGTATTCACATTTCTTCCAGCCTATATGAGTAGCACTTCTTTATCTTAATTGCATTTTGAAACTAGGTTCCATGGGCAAAGCTTAAAATCGAAGAATACTGTTTATTCCTTTGTACTCAAGGTTAATAAATACTTGTTGCATGTTTCCTGTGCACTAAGCTGTTCTAAGCATTGAGGGTTTAAGGACAAATATATCGTGGCGCTGTGCACGAGAAGTTTCTAGCCTAATGGAAAGTCTGAAGAACATTCCAATTCAGAATGGTATGTTCAGCTGACCATAACCATGATCAGCTGTTTACCTCTCCAATCTTATCTTTTGGCTCTTTGCTCTAGCCATACTTAGATACTTGTACATTTTTTTCACCTCTGGACCATTAAATTTTCTTAAGTTTGGCACACTTATCATAATCCCTTCTATGGCAGACTCAGATTGTAGATGTCATTTACTTCAGGATGTTTTCTCTGATCTCTCAGAACAAAGTTAGACACTGCCCCCCATATGTGTTTGCATAGTACCTAACCCATTGCTGTCAAGTGGATTCCAACTCGTAGCAACCTTATAAGACAGAGTAGAACTGCCCGATAGAGTTCCGAAGGCTGTAATCTTTACAGAAGAAGACTGCAGAGCGACTGGTGGGTTCAAACCACCAACCTTTCAGTTAGCAGCCAACTGTGCCATCAGGGCTCCTTAGCCCCTAAGGTTCTCTCATTGTACTCTATTGTAGATCTTATTTACTTGAACTATAAGCACCTTAAGGTGTTTTTAGCACCAACACAGTGCTGGGCACATAATCCAACCAAAACCAAATCCACTGCCGTCAAGTCCTTTCCTACTCACAGCGACCCAATAGGACAGGGTAGAACTGCCCCATAGGGTTTCAAGGCTCTAAATCTTTGTAGAAGCAGACTGCCACATCTTTCTCCCGCAGGCACATAATCTGGATTCAGTAAATCTTTGCTGGAATTCTCATTGAAGGACTAAGGAAAGGCTTATATAGAAGAAGCAACATTTGAGCCAGTTCTGAAAGGATGAGTTGGAGTTCCCCAGTTGGATCTGGGAAAGAAATTCCAGGCCAAGGAAGCAATACATATGATGGATGAGATGATGAAGAGCTTACAAATGACTACCAAGGCTTTCTAATTTCCACATGGGCTTTGAGACAGATTATTAGTAGTAGGATTTTACCTCCCGCAACTATCCAGAGCCAGCCAGACTAGATTACAGTAGATGATGAAGGAAGTCGTTCCCGCGCCTGATTATATCCTGAATTTGAAAATTAGTCTTTTACTTGAATATGTGTTTGTGTGACCTGCTAATAAATTTTATGGGCCATTCTTTCGAGAGGAGTGACTTTTTTCTTAACCTCTTGAGACATTTTAGGCCGTAGGAAAGTAACTCACTGAATTAAGCTGAGGAAGATGTAGTTAACATAGCTAAGAGTTTAGTCTCCTAGGCAATCTAATTTGTATTGATACATCAGTAGAAAACTACATTTAAATAAAAGCACCATGTTTCAAGTGTTATAAACTGTTTCTGTTTATTAAAATATCATGTATATTCTCATGTTGGTGTATGTACAATGTGTTTGCTAACAAAATTTTTTGGAGTTGTAAATATCACTAACACTTTTGAATCTCTAGGGGAATGTTTTTACCAGCAGAGAAAATACAGTGTAAGACATGTGAGGTCAAGAAAATTTTTAATTATCTCCATTTTTTCTTTTTTCTTGTTTTGAGTGTCAAATCAGAAGGAAAAAAATGTCTCTAAGTAAAGAAAATAATCAACAAAAATGTTTGTGTAGAGTAAAAGTTAGTAACATAGGTTATACCTAAATGCTGGAATATATTCTGAACCCCATATCATCCCTCTCCAAGTCAAAGGACTTTTGAATATAAAAAAATTATTTTCTTAATCCAAAACTATAGAATTTCAGAATTTTTTTATAACTAAAGTTGAAACCAAAAAACCATCGACAATCAAGTTGATTCTGACTCGTGGAGATCCCCATGTATGTCACTATAGAAGCACTGTGCTCCACCGGGTTTCAGTGGGGGCTGATTTTTTGGAAGTAGATCATTCGGCCTTTCTTCCAAGGTGCCTCTGGATAGACTCAAACCTCCAGCCTTTCAGTTAGCAGATGAGTACTTAAACTGTTTATACCATCCAGAGACCCCAAAGTTGAAATCATGCCTCAAAAATAGTGATATAAGGAATTATGTACACTTAGAGATCATGGTTTTCAAGTGAAAACACAGATTCTCGCTACAAGTTAATTCATTACCGTACAATGTTTATGGTGAATTAGGGCATCGAAGCCCCAAATCCCAAAAAGAGCTCTAGCCCAGACATAGGCAGTAAAAACCTACTTTGATCTCAGTCTGTCTAAATCAAACTGTGGTTTACGTTCCTTTGCCTAGTAAATATTATTTTTGTAGGGCCTTTTTTTGCCCTTTCCTTAAATAAAATAGGAAGAGATTCACAAAATTTAACCCTGTTACATTTCCCATTCTTTAAGGCAATAAACTGTAGAGGAAACGTACTCTAAAAAGAGAGCATATTTTATTAGATGACAATTAACAAGAGATAGATGTCTACTTTTTATAAAGTGAAACTTCCCTTTGCATTTCTAAATCATACTGCAGGGAAACTAGAATGAACTCAAGGCTTTGTAAAATTTTAAGGCCATCAGTGAGTCAGTATCTTTCTTTCTGCTTGTCTGCCTGCCAGTTGGCACAAAGTAAATATTGATTGTCAGAACGAAAATAAAACATGCTGGTCAGAGAACATACGTTCTCTTGGCCCATGGGCAACATAAATTAAAGAAGACAAAAATTCTCACCTGGACCAATAAGCATCGTGATACACAGAGAAAAGATTGAGGTTGCCAAGGATTTCATTCTACTTGGATCCACAATCCCCATGCATGGAAGCAGCAGTCAGGAAATCAAAAGACGTATTGCATTGGGCAAATCTGCTGCAAGAGATCTCTTTAAAGTGTTAAAAAGCAAAGTGTTACCTTGAGGACCAAGGTGCGCCTGACCCAAACCATGGTGTTTTCAGTCACCTCATATGCATGGGAAAGCTGGACAATAAAGTAAGGAAGACTGAAGAAGAATTGACACCTTTGAATTTTGGTGTTGGCAAAGAATATTGAGTATATCATGGACTGCCAAAAGAATGAACAAATCTGTCTTGGAAGAAGTACAACCAGAATGCTCCATAGAAGCACGGATGGCGGGACTATGTCTCACTTACTTTGGACATGTTGTCAGGAAGGACCAGTCCCTGGAGAGGGACATCATGCTTGGTAAAGTAGAGGGTCAGTGAAAAAGAGGAATACCCTCAACTCTTGAGAAATTGACACAGTGGCTGCAACAATGAGCTCAAACCTAGCAACAACTGTGAAGGTGGCACAGGACCAGGCAGTGTTTTGTTTTGGAACCAGCTCGACTGCACCTAACAACATGATAATTATTGCTTGCATTCATTGAGAGCTTTTTATGTGCCAGGTACATTGCATAGCGTTTTACTTAAGTTCATGTCTTTAAATCCTTACAGTTACCCTGTACTGGTAAATATTGTTATGCCCATTTTATAAATTAAGAAACTGAGACTGAGAGATGAAGTATTTGCCTAGTGTTAACACCTAGTGTTGATAGAGCTGGAATTAAAATTTCAGTCTGACCCCAAAGTTCATGCTCTTAAGCAGTGTGCTGTATTTGTTTCTATGATGATAATGATGATAGCTACAATACCTACTGAGTGCTAGGCAATGAATTTGCCACCTTTTGTATAATAGCTTATGTATCCCCATCTTACGGTAGTGGAAAGTGATACAGTAGTGAAAATTAGCCACTTTTAGGCTAATAAATATAAGTGCCTGGGGTCCAAGATGTTGGACATCCCTAAGTTGAAGAATTCTTTCAATGTATTTTTCCTTTTACCTTCTTTCCTATTTTAATGGTCAACATCATAATGTATTTCTGATAACTGCCGGTATTAACAATTTGAATATTACCCGAGTTCACTTTTTTTTTTTTTAACTGATTACCTTATCATTGTCATTTTTCCGTTGTTACCTTTTCTGTATATATATCCAAAGCAGGTGGCAGATGATGGGATTAAAAAAAGAATGGCTAAGGGAAAGTCCAGACACTAGAAATCTATCTTTCTGGAATTTCAGTTTGGAGAACAAAGATTTAAAACTACACTTATTTTTTTTTTGTAGCTGTCTTTTCTTAAAGAAATGTTGGAGCTCTGGCACTTGAAAACTTGGTGAATGAAGTAAGACAGGATTTAACCTCACTGAGCCTTAGTTTTCTTATCTGAAAATTGAGTAAATAAATAAGACATCCCTCACAACACATTGCTAGTTGTTGGTGACAATTAGATGAAATAACCAATATCATACTGCTTAATACAGCGCTCAGAATTGTTCGTTCACCTTTTACCTTCAGGTGTTAGTGAAATAGAGACTTTTTTCCACTTTGATGACAGACTTAGGGCTTGTAATATTGTGATTCAGATTCAGGCAGAGCATAGCAGGTTTTCTTAGAACATTACCAATGGCTAGTCCATGTAATTGTACTGTGTTATTCTGCTCAGAAAAGTCATTTAGAAGAAATTCTGACTTCATACTTCTAGGATTGAAAACTATAATCCAGAGTATATGGCTAAACACTTTAAAAAGTTAATATGTAGCTTTTCTGCATTTTAAAAATTCAGTGTACACAGGTGTATCCGTATATAGAAATTCATCAAGCTGTATTCTTAAAGTATATGTACTTGACTGTATGTAAATTAGCTATATCTTGATTAAAAAAGAAAAATCATTTATAAGCTAGACCTTCAGTAGTTACATGTGATCAGCTGATATTTCAGTGTATTATGCCCGGCATATAGGACTGCTCCCACTTACAGTTGTGTTCCACTTGGGTTAAAATTTTGTATTCCCCAAGATCATATGGTAGTTATTACTGTTTAGCAGAAAGAGAAGTATAATAGCTTCCAAATTTTTGTTTCATGTGTACTGTTTAAACTTAGTAAGCACATTTTCAGAAATATTTCTTTTGTTCTTAGAAAAGATGTATTTAGTCCGAAAATATCATTCCTAATGTTATTAATTTCCTGTGCCTATGTCTCATTTTGCTTTCGGCTCGCCAGCCACAGGTAGGAAATAAAATTTTACAGAGAGCAAATAGGAAAATGCGTATCTTTGAATGGACTTTTCTCATAGTTCACTGTGCATAACCACCTACAGTTTGTATGTGTGTGATTAAGTTTATAAATTTGTCTTTGGTAGATTTGAATGGACTCTTCCTCTGCAGCTCTGAGTCTGGCTCACCAAGCTCAATGTCAGGGAAAGGGGTGTGGATTTTTTGGGCTGTGCCTCTCAGCTAGAATGTGGTTGGCAGTCTCCTCCCCTTCCTGCACTTCAGCTTTACACAGTATGCACTCTGGAATGACAGGCATTCCTGTGTGAAGAGAGCCGGCGTGAAGACATATTTGTAAGAACCACAGTGCACAGGCCAGGATACAGGGAAACAGACACTCCAGCAGGTTAGCTGACCTCGTGCCATTTCCTCATGTCCGGCAGCAACACCGAGAGGGGTTCATGTGTCCCCTCCTTATGTGGATTTATTTTTTAAGAGAAGTTTGCTTTTGTCCAGAACAGTTTGTTGTCGTGAGAGATACATCAGACAATATAATCATGGGGCAAGCTGACGTCTCCAGACCGGTAAATCCAGATGCAGTTGGTGAGTAATAGAAGGCAAAGAAACTGGGAAAGTCTTGACAGAGGCAGGGCAGATTTACAAGTGAAGCTGAGTATTACATCGGAATTTGAATGTAAAGATTGTGATGTTTACAACTTTGGGATGTTTGTAACTCTGTGAAGAATGAGTGAAAACTTTTACGTTGTTCTTCACTCGGTTATATTAATTTCGTACTCATGGTTTTGTTTTACTTGATCCTTCAGGAGTTTTTTAATATTAAATTGCTAGGAAACCATCTGTTAATTTCTTGCGCTTGCAGGATAAGTGCTGTAGGAACTCTTATATAGAATTCAGTGATATTTTATAAGTATTTTGCAGGACTTGGGCAATTGATAGATACGTGATGTAGAGCTAGAACTGTTGACTTTTATAAACAGAACCATTTTTAAGAATTAACCTCATCTTTTAGACTCAGTTAAACGTTTTACAAGTAAGTCTCAGGCTTTTTCCATTGTGTTGATGTTTCCGTTTCTCTTAAGGCAGCATTTTGGTATAAACATTTCTGAAGTCAGTGCTTTACATTTGAAGTGTTAATATCTCTCTCAGGGATGGCTAGAGACAAAGACGATAATTGTGAATATAGCTCAGAGTTTCAAAACGGAGAGACGTTTGTCATTGCAAGTTCATTTTCTCAACCTTGTGGGGTTTTATATAAGATAAATAACTTAAATTGGGAAAATAATTTTAACTGGATGTTTGTTAAAAGGTTGCTAAACATAAGCAAGGTAAGAGAAAGCCTGGGAATCATTTCTTGACATTATACTATTAAACAAAGATTTACACCTCTTTTTGATTTATGAAGCAGGAGAAAACATGTTCAGTCCTTGACTGCTTTTGGTTCAGAAATAAAAATATAGGTGGCTTTAAGAAAATTATAAAAATGTGGGAACACAGGTAATACTCCCAAATGTCTCATAATTCTATGCTACTTAGTTTCTAAAGGTAGTCTTCTCACTTGAGAACTTCCCTGAAGACATACCTATAGAAGTATTTTCATGTTTTACTTAAACTGAGGTACATGGATCACAGGAGAGAAAAAGTTTTTATGACTGAAGTTAGGACTTGACTCATTATACTTTGATCACCTGGGTCTTTATAATTTAGTAACCCAAACTTTAAAAAAAATGAAACATTAATAGGAAAAGGTATAGAGAAAAATATGAAGACCACTAGTGGGCCACTACCCAATTTAAGAAATGAAATGAAAAACATAGTGATAAAACTCAACCCCCCCACCCCGTGTTTTTACCCTTCACTCCCAGAGGTAATCACTTTCCTGAATTTGGTTAATAACGCACTTTTGGACTACTAAACTCATCTGTTCTTTGTTAACAACTATAAGGACCCAAGTCCTTTATTTATGCAAGTAATTTATTTATGACCCAGAAATGAAAATATTTTGCAAAGTAGTGAATTGTTAAGCAGGTACAGTTTAGTGGTAGGTGACAGTATTTATGAAGAGTGCCTATCTAACATCCGTATATTGTAACAAAAATTTCAGATATTTTAAAAAGTGAGATAATAAAGTATCAATTGTGCTGCCTACCAGTAGCCCTAATAAAAGAGCTATGAGGGAGAAATAGAAATCACTCAGGTACCTAAGGTTTTTATATTTTCTCTGGATTTAATGTTTGTGTTTTATTTCCTATTACTGAGATAGTTGATTGGTGGCTGTCAGGTATTTTAATGGACAGACTTGATTATTATATTATTTATAAATTCAGGATGCATTCTGTTTGAGCACAGCAGGACCAGATCATGAAGGCTTGATGCTGGACAACTTTGAGGACTATACCATTGCTTTAAACGCTTTTACCAAAACATAACAATTTCTTAATGAAATTTAAAAAGCATTTCTGTGGGCAGCGGTTTGAAAAGCCTTACCAGATTCTTTGGAAGAATAAATATACAAAGCGAATTAAAACCTAAATCATTTGTTTGCAGTTCTAGGCCTATAACAACAGTTTTGAACTTTAAAATTGATGGTACTAGTTTTGTCTAGTCAAGTGAGGCAAAACAAATAAATGAATATATTGAATTGGTTTCTTATTATTTGTAAGGCACTCTAAATGTTATAGAAAACCCTGTAAAGGTATAATTCATATCTGTATCCCCAAGAAGTTTACTTTCTAGTTGAGAATATGAATTAAAAATATAAAAAGAAAAAAAAAATTCACAATTTTGCTTAAGATGAGATATAGTCTTTATTTTTAAAACTAGTTGTCTCTCTTGGCTTGTAATGGAAGTCCAGTGCTATTTATTTTCTGAAAGAATCTGCTCTCAAATAAATAACCCTTGCATGAGGATTCATACGCAAATTTATCAGCTGTTATTTGAGCTTCCAACCATTGGTTTACCATACCTCTAACAACTGGCACACTAATCAAGTGTTTGAATGCAGAGTGGGAACTTTTGCTCTGGTGTCTATTCAAGGAAATAAGCAGTTATCCTCATCAGTCCATATAAAAAGTTATCCTTAAGTGAAATATGTCCATAGGAGAAGACTGTAGATTTACCCAGATAAAATTTTCATATAATACTTTGTAGCTCTTGATCAAAATAAAAACTGTTTCTATGTTCAGTACAGTCCTTTACTATGGATCATATTAAAACAACCCAACTAATTATAACATATCCTTAAATTAGGCGCAAGACCAAGGAATTTTAATAAGCTCTACTCAACCACAGGAGCCCTGGTGGCTCAGTGCTTAAGAGCCTGGCTGAGAACCAAAAGGTTAGCAGTTTGAATCCACCAGCTGCTCCTTGGAAACCCTATGGGGCGGTTCTTCTCTGTCCTATAGGATCGCTATGAGTCAGAATCAACTCTACGGCAACGGGTTTTTTAATGGGTTTTACCCATTAAACGGAAACCCTGGTGGCGTAGTGGTTAAGGGCTATGGCTGCTAACCAAAAGGTCGGCAGTTCAAATCCGCCAGGCGCTCCTTGGAAACTCTATGGGGCAGTTCTACTCTGTCCTATAGGGTCGCTATGAGTCGGAATCGACTCGATGGCAGTGGGTTTGTTTTTTTTTTTTTTTTTTTTGGTTTACCCATTAAACAGGTGAAACAGCAATGAGTTTTGGTTTTTTACCCAACTATAGAGCTTTGAACTCTCCTTTTTCCTGCCCTTCGATTCCCCTTCTCTGGAGCCCTGGTGGCATAGTGGCTAAGAGCGTTTTGCTAACCAAAAGGTCAGCAATTCGAATTCATCAGCCACTCCTCTGAAACCCTATGGAGCAGTTCTACTCTTTTCTGTAGGGGCGCTGTGAGTTCGCATCAACTCAACGGCAACAAGTTTGGAGTCCTGATGGCATAGTGGTTAAGCACTCACCTACTAACCAAAAGACTGGCAGTTCAAACCCACCAGCTGCTCTGTGGGAGAAAGATATGGAGGTCTGCTTCCAAAAAGATTACAGCCTTGGAAACCGTATGGGGCAGTTGTCCTCTGTCCTACAGGGTCACTGTGAGCTGGAATTGACTCAACAGCACACAACAACATTCCCCCTCTCTAACTTTTTTTTTCCTCTTCTCTTTTTTGTTGCTTCATTTATCTTTCTTTTACTAAAAAAAAAAAAATTTTTTTTTTTTTTTTTTAGTAGGTAGCCCGTATTTCCCACTTTTCTTTTACATAGGGACATTTTGCTTTAAAAGATACTATATTATGGTATTATTTCCTCTCTTCTATATTCCTTTCTATCATCATTTTGTTCTGAAATTTGTAGTTATGGATTCTCACCCTCATGATGTTAGCAGTAGTTTGGGAGAAAGTTATTTAGAAATATATCATAATTAGGACACCCTTTAAACTCCGTACTGAAGTCACTGTTGAGGTTCACCCTTCAGCCAAAGATTAGGCAGGCCCATAAAACAAAATGAGACCAAATGGGCACAGCAGCTCAGGGACAGGACAAGAAGGCAGGAGGGGACAGGAAAGCTGGTAATGGGGAACCCAAGGTCGAGAAGGGGAGAGTGTTGACATGTTGTGAAGTTGGCAGCCAATGTCACAAAACAGTATGTGTATTAATTGTTTAATGAGAAACTAATTTGCTCTGTAAACCTTCATCTAAAGTACAATTAAAAAAAAAAATGTAATTCAAAGGCAAAATCAGTATTCGTTGCTGGATGAATAAAATTTAATATAGCTAAATAAAAATATGCTAGTGAATAATAGACGGATTAGTTAAAAATAATAAGGCAGTTTATAGGACTTTGGGGGAAGACAGTAGTATTTGGTCATCAAAATTATCAGACATTTCTCATACATACCTGAGTCTAACAATAAATGCTTTTCTCTGAGAAAGAAAGAACAGGCATGCTTTTCCCCATGAAATTCAGGATTCAGGAGGATTTACCAATGCAGAGTCTATGATGGACCCCTGAAAGGATTTCCTGTTATCAAATGCTGAATAACAACCAAAAATTGTTGGCCACTTTTTCTGCTCCAGTGAATTTTTCCAAATAGCCTATTGTCAGAACCACATATCCCCTCTTCTACTTACAGGTAAATTTCAGAAAGTTCGTTTTCTTTTCCTGAGGGAATATCTTATATTCTGGCCCCTCACCGCATTAAAACAAAAAACAAAAAAAAACTTCAACTTGTAATTTTTATGAAAAAAAGTATTCACAGCAGGTTGCCAGGAATAAGGCAGCATCATCACTCCTTTTGATGCAGTTTTGGTCAGAAAACTATAATCTTCTAGAGTTGGATTCTCAGACTTAAGTGTACCTGCAAGTGGAAAGAGAGACCTGCCAGCTCCCTGTCTTCTCAAGTGCTTTCCCCAGTTGTAATTCCCGAGGGCTAGAGCTGTGCAATATATAGAAGGGAAGTTACTGGCCTTCTCTAGACAAAGCCTGCTTTTGCTTTGTTTTTTAGAAGCAGGTTTTGCTTTCTGTAGTTTTATTGTAGTTTTCTGAAACAGTTCTTTAAAAAAAAATCCTCTTTTAGAAGACAAGTATGAGTAAGTACAGTAGCATAAGAAAAAAAGTACCGTAAACTGGTGTTCTCCATTTAAAGTTCTAATACTGTTACAGTGCTGTTTAAAGTAAGGTCTGTTTCTAGCTAGGTGGGCATAAAATATAATTAAGCAGAGAGAACCATTATATTGTGAATGGTATTTTAGAAGTATAAGAAGTATTTGGTACTTTTGAGACTTTAGTGTGTCTCCTTTGGAGCAAAACTATAGATTTTTAAATTTTGGATAAATAATGACTATATAAAATTTTTATGGGTAAAATAGGAGAACTTTGTACACTTTAAACCTAAATATCTTTAAAAACATGATATGGTGTAAGACATAGAGGTAGAACTCAGACCCAATAATTTTGTCACTTGTTACCAAGCCTGGTAAAGGGGAAAGGGTATCGATGGATAGGTTGAAAATTAAGTGTTCTGTGGACTCAGGATGCCTGTACCTTACCTTGATTTCTAACGTGGATGATTAATAATTGGTTGTAAATCTGATTCTAGAATGAACACTATCTTTGACCTAGAGTGTATTGTTTAGTCCTGTTTTATCCATTACCCCCAGCAAGTTATGTAGGTGTGATGTACTTAGAGTGAACAGTTAATGAATATTTACAAAATTTTTTGAAGATGAAAAGTGTGAAGTATTTTTTTAATAACATGCATTTGTACATTTGTTTAAAAATCACCCATGAAATTCATGTGAAATGACTAATTTGAGCCAGAAATTTGATTTAAAAGTTGAGCAGGAAAAATCTAATGGTTGAAGAAAGATTTACTAGAATTCTGCCTGATAAATGATATAAAAGCCAGCCTATGAAATGTGAGGTGCTACAACTCAAAGGAGGGAATAAATAGTTTAAATGCCAGGGCATGGTTTCAAGGTACTGCTCGTCAGGAAACAACCAAACTATAATTTGGTTAGTTATCTTCCTTTCCTAGCCTCCACCCCCTCCAAAAAACATCAAGATTTCCAACCAGTGATATGCTTTCCTAGTGGCCTGCAGCTGCATGACCAAAGGAAAAAAGTGTTTTCTTTGGAACACGTAATTATAAAACTATAACCAGCATCCTGCACCATGTTTTCTGACAAAGAGAAACAAGGAAGGAGACTACCTTGTGCTAGCTTTCATAATAGAAAACAGAATGGGTTCGTGAGGCCATTTTAAATGCCATAGCTAGTTTAAGCAGAAACAATGGGATATCGAAATATGACTCCAAGCCTGTATTTCTTCTGTTAAATTGGAAATGGAAGGAGACTGGTCATAAAATCGGAGATTTTGAGAACAAATGGTTGATGTACAAATTTGCTGATAAACATCTTCAGGCTCACCTTTCTCAGTCCTTTATGAGTATGTATAGAACAAATTTGAGGCATAATTATTTCATTTTTTAAAAAAAGCATGGTTTCTAGATACTCAAGTATATTTTTTAATTGTATCATTTCTACCACTGTTTTCTGAGAGATATAATGAAATCTTCTTCCTGTCAGGCAAAAATTCGTAATAAGAAGCTTGAACTAGTGTGCCAGTTTTAATGGATCTTAAGAATGCTATGGAGTCCCTGGGCGGTACAAATGGTTAACACACACAGCTGCTACTCAAAAAGTTGGGGGTTCAAATCCACTCAGAGGCACCTTGGAAGAAAGGCATGATGCGCTACTTCCAAAAAATCAGCCATTGAAAGCCCTATAAAGAGCACAGTTCTACTCTGACACACATGGGTTCTCCATGGCTTAGTCAACTGGTTACTAGTTAAGAATGTTATGGATGGAGGACATCTATATCAATTGACACAACATAGTTCATAAAGATAATGTTCTGCACCCTACTTTGACGAGTAGCATTTGGGATCTTAAAATCTTGCAGGCGGCTCATCTATTGGTCTCTTCCTGTCCGGAGCAAAGGAGATTGAAGAAAACCAAAAACTCAAGGGAGCAATTAGTCCAAAGGACTGATGGATCACATGAACTACAGCTTACACAATCCCAGGACCAGAAGAACTAGGTGATGTCCGGCTACCACTACCGACTGCTCTGACTGGGATCGCAACAGAGGGTCCCGGACACAGTGAGAGAAAAATGTAGAACAAAAAATTGCATTCACAAAAAAGATCAGACTTACTGGTCTGACAGAGACTGGAGGAACCCCTGCAACTGTGGTCCTAAGACACCCTTCTGACCTGGAACTGAAGCCATTCCCAGAGACCACCTTTCAGCCAAACAATAAACAAGCCCATAATATAAACAACAGTAACACCAAAAGGAATAGGCTCCTTAGAACAATCAATTATACAAGATTAAAAGGGCAACATTCGCCCAAAAGCAAAGATGAGAGGGCAGGAAGGGATAGAAAATCCAGATGAAAGAAAGCATGGAACCCAGGGCAGAAATGGGGAGAGTGCTGACATGTTGTGGGGAATGCACCCAATGTCATGGAACACTTTATGTATAAACTATCAAATGGGAAACTGATTTGCTCTGTGAACTTTCACCTAAAGTACAATAAAATAAAGCATTACAGAGTCAAGTTTTTAAAAAAGAATGTTATGGACATTAGTGTTTTCAGTCAATTGTAGTCAATCACTGCTATCAAGGATTTGAGCATACTTTAAAACCCTTCATTCTACAGCTAAAAAGCTTGCATCTAGTGGATTTAAATCATTATTAAATTTGGTCTCTAATTCCTTTAGCTCAAGATTACACTCATGGCAAACTAGGAAAATATACTTAAAAGAACATTTAAAATCTGAATTATCGTGAATGTAGGATTAGAAAGTATAGTTCGGGTAATCCACTTTAACATTTGTCACTAGTCCAGAAACCAGAGTAATCCGATATCCTTGAATAGTTTAATTTGCTTAATACTTCAGGCTGTGATTTTCTTTTATTTCATTGTTGAGACTATACACAGCAGAACATTCACCAATTCAGCAGTTGCTGCATGTACAGTTCAGTGACATTGCTTACATTCTTCAAGTCGTAAAACCATTCTTGCCCTCCTTTTCCCAGTTGTTCCTCCGCCATTAACATAAACTCACCACCCCTCAAGTTTCCTATCTAACCTTTCGAGTTGCTGATGTCAATTTAATTCCATATAGATAGTTCATAAAAGAGCACAATGCTCAAGGCAGACATTCTTTACTAATTGAGCTAAACTGTTGTTGGTTTGAAGAAGACTTCAGGGGATAGTCTTAGTTTAAGATTTAAAGATTATCTCTGGGCGGTAACTTCAGGGGTTCATCCAGCCCCCGTGGCTCTAGAAAGTCTAGAGTCCATGAGAATTTGAAGTTGTTTTTTGTATTTTCCCCCCTTTGATCAAGATTCTTCTATAGAACCTTTGTTCAAAATGTTAATTAGTGGTAGCTGGGCACCCTGTAGAGCCCTGGTAGTGCAGTGGATAAGAGCTCAAGCTGCTGAGCAAAAGGTTGACAGTTCAGGTCCACCAGCTGCTACGTGGAAACCCCATGGTGCAGGCCAGTTGTATGCTATAGGGTTGCTATAAGTCGGGATCAACTCAGCAGCAACAGGGTACGGGCACCCCACTGAGTTGCTATGAGTCAAAACTGACTCAATGGCAGTGGGTTTGGTTTTTTGGGGGCACCATCTAGTTCTTCTGATCTCCTGGCAGAGGAGGCAGTTGTTCACGGAGGCAGCTAGCCACACATTCCATTTTCTTCTCCTCTTCCTCCTGATTTGCCTTCCTCTGTTGCTCCAGGTGAATACAGACCAGTTGTAGTTTGGAAGGCCACTTGCAGGCTTTTTATGATCCCGGGCACTACACAATGAACTAGAAGATAGAACAAAGAAACACTAAACATAATATTAAGCCAATTAACTGGGATATCCTGGGAAACCATGGCCCTAAACCTCCAAACCAAGAAACCAAATCCCATGAGGTGTTTGGTTGTACATAAACAGCCTCAGCAGCTGCTTTCTTTTTTTTTTTGATAAAAATATGTGTTATACATTTGTTAAGCTACAGTTTCATGTGGGAAATAATTTCTTTTTGTCACAGTGGTTAAGTGCTTAGCTGCTAACCAAAAGGTTGGCAGTTCGAACCCACCAGCTGCTCTATAGGAGAAAGCTGTGGCAGTCTGCTTCACTTCCGTAAAGATTTATAGCCTTGGAAACCCTATGGGGCAATTCTACTCTGTCCTGTGCGGTCACTATGAGTTGGAATCCACTCAGTGGGAGTGGGTTTTGGTTTTAGCGTTTAGGAAGAATTGTTTTTCTTTTGTGCATTTACGTATATACTGGACTTGATTTATTGACCATCGTGGTTTGAAAGCTGCCACTTGCCATTGTAAAAAGTAGTTAATTTGACTGTTTTCCAATTATAAAAGCTATGAAGTTTTGTTGTAAAAAGAAAAATGCAAAAAATGTAGAAAACTAGAAAGAAAAATAAATCTGCCATAATCCTACCACTACAAGATACTTAAATTTTGACTTACTGTCTTTCATTCTTCTTTTTGACATATTTTAGCATAGTTTAGAGAATGTGATATATATAGTTTTTGCTTTTTTAATAATTTTTATTGTGCTTTAAGTAAAAGTTTACAAATCAAGACAGTCTCTCACATATAAACTTACATACACCTTACTACATACTCCCACTTACTTTCCCCCTAGTGAGCCAGCCCGCTCCCTCCTTCCAGTCTCTCCTTTCGTGACCATTTTGCCAGTTTCTAAACCCCCTCTGCCCTCCCATCTCCCCACTAGACAGGAGCTTCCAACATAGTCTCAAGTGTCCACCTGATACAAGTAGCTCACTCTTCATCAGCATCTCTCTCCAACCCATTGTCCAGTCCCTTCCATGTCTGATGAGTTGCCTTCTGGAAAGGTTCCTGTCCTGGGCCAACAGAAGGTTTGGGGACCATGACCGCCAGAATTCTTATAGTCTCAGTCAAACCATTAAGTCTGGTCTTTTTATGAGAATTTGGGGTCTGCATCCCACTGTTCTCCTGCTCCCTCAGGGGTTCTCTGTTGTGTTCCCTGTCAGGGCAGTCATCAGTTGTGGCCAGGCACCATCTAGTTCTGGTCTCAGGATGATGAAAGTCTCTAGTTCATGTGGCTCTTTCCTTCTCTTGGGCTCATTATTACAGTGTGACCTTGGTGTTCTTCATTCTCCTTTGATCCAGATGGGTTGAGACCAATTGATGCATCTTAGATGGCCGCTTGTTAGCATTTAAGACCCCAGACGCCACACTTCAAAGTGGGATGCAGAATGTTTTCTTAATAGAATTTATTTTGGCAATTGACTTAGATGTGATATATATAGTTTTTATATAAATTTATGTTCTATTTTTTAACCTAGCATTATGGTATAACCATTTTGACACAAATACTCTAAAAACTTAGTTTTTTCCTTGAAACTTAGTTTTAATAGTTGTATAATATTGTATTATATAAAATTTTCATTTTATTTATTCATATCCCTAATTGACACTATCAAAAATAACATCTTTGGGCAGCTTCTAAAGCTGAGTTTTCTAAAATTTTGTGTAATTATCATGAGAACTTAGGTTTTTATTAAAGAAAAATAGTCTCATATAGTTTATATGAAGTTGGAATTTAAAAAAATTTTTTTAGTAAGTGCATGGGCCTGGCCACTATTCTAGTTATAAATAATACCTAGTTAGATAATAAAATAATTATATCCAAAAGGATTTGATAATGGGAGAGCAGTTCCTGTTTCATAGACTCCTCAAGATTGGATTTAGGCAGACGTTGAGTAGGTCTTCCTAATGAATTTTAATTAACACTAGTCCTCTACTTTCAGTTCCTACACATTCCCTTCTTAAAGATACATTGAGAATTAAGAAGGGAAAGTAAGAGAATACTCCCTTGATTTAGGATTTATTTCTTGTAGCAGACACCTGAACAAAGAGTGGGTAGGAAGAACTTGATCAGCATTATTTTAATCAGTTATGGGTGTTGCTCTTGAATGGCTAAAAGTTGAGTTCCCAGAGCACTCCCTGGCTAGTCTCCACCAAAGTGCCTGAGAGTATGACTTTGGAGTCCTGTCTGTCTCTCCCACATAACCTTATCAACAGCAAGAAGATTCTGTCTGAACTTGTACTGAGATCTAAAGAAGTATGGTGTATAGCAGCCTGTGAAGAAAGAATGCAAATACAAGCTATGATTTATGAATAAAAACGAAAAACCTGATATAAAAATAATATACAGTAATGATCTAAATCCCCCACGTCTGTCAGTTTGTTGTACTATGGAGGCTTGTGTGTTGCTGTGATGCTGGGAGCTATGCCACCGGTATTCAGGTACCAGCAGGGTCACCCATGGAGGACAGGTTTCAGCTGAGCTTCCAGACTAAGAGACTAGGAAGAAAGTCTCAGCAGTCTACTTTTGAAAAGCGTTAGCCAGTGAAAACCTTATGAATAGCAGTGGAACATTGTCTGATATACTGCTAGAAGATGAGCCCCCCAGGTTGGAAGGCACTCAAAAGATGACCGGGATAGAGCTGCCTCCTCAAAGTAGAGTCAACTTTAATGGCATGGATGCAGTAAAGGTTTCAGGACCTTCATTTGCTGCTGTGGCACGACTCAAAATGAGAAGAAACAGCTGAAAACATCCATTAGTAATTGGAACCTGGAATGTACGAAGTCTGAATCTAGGAAAATTGGAAATCGTCAAAAATGAAATGGAACGGATAAACATCCATATCCTAGGCATTAGTGAGCTGAAATGGACTGGTTTTGGCCATTTTGAATTGGACAATCATAAATAGTCTGCTATGCTGGGAATGACAACTTGAAGAGGAATGGTGTTACATTCATCGTCAAAAAGAACGTTTCAAGATCTATCCTGAAGTACAATGCTGTCAGTGATAGGGTAATATCCATACGCCTACAAGGAAGACCAGTTAATACAACTAATATTCAAATTTACTCACCAACCACTAGGGCCAAAGATGAAGAAATAGAAGTTTTTTTCAGCAGTCTGAAATCAATCAAACGTGCAATCCAGATGCATTGATAATTACTGGTGATTGGAATGCGAAAATTGGAAATGAAGAAGGATTAGTAGTTGGAAAATATGGCCTTGGTGATAGAAACAATGCCGGAGATCGAATGATAGAATTTTCCAAGACCAACGACTTCTTCACTGCAAATACCTTCTTTCATCAACATAAACAGCGACTATACACATGGATGTCTCCAGATGGAACGCACAGAAATCAAATTGAGTACATCTGTGGAAAGAGACAATGGAAAAGCTCAATGTCATCAGTCAGAACAAGGCCAGGGACCAACTGTGGAACAGACCATCAATTGCTCATATGCAAGTTCAAGCTTCAACTGAAGAAAATCAGAGCAAGTCCACAAGAGCCAAAATATGACCTTGAGTACATCCCACCTGAATTTAGAGACCATCTCAAGAATAGATTTGATGCATTGAACACGAGTAACCGAAGACCAGACGAGTTGTGGAATGACATTAAGGACATCATACGTGAAGAAAGCAAGAGGTTATTGAAAAGACAGGAAAGAAAGAAGAGCCCAAGATGGATGTCAGAGGAGACTCTGAAACTTGCTTTCAAACGTCAAGCAGCTAAAGCAAAAGGAAGAAATCATGAAGTAAAAGAACTGAACAGAAGATTTCAAAGGGCGTCTCAAGAAGACACAGTAAAGCATTATAATGACATGTGCAAAGAGCCGGAGATGGAAAACCAAACAGGAAGAACATGCTCTGCGTTTCTCAAGCTGAAAGAACTGAAGGAAAAATTCAAGCTTTGAGTTGCAATAGTGAAGGATTCTGTGGGGAAAATATTAAATGACGCAGGAAGCATCGAAAGAAGATGGAAGGAATACACAGAGTCATTATACCAAAAAGAATTAGTCGATGTTCAACCATTTCAAGAGGTAGCATATGATCAGGAACCGATGGTACTGAAGGAAGAAGTCCAAGCTGCCCTGAGGGTATTGGTAAAAAACAAGGCTCCGGGAATTGATGGGATATCAATTGAGATGTTTCAACAAACAGATGCAGCACTGGAGGTGCTCACTCGTCTATGCCAAGAAATATGGAAGACAGCTTCCTGAGCAACTGACTGGAAGAGATCCATATTTATGCCTGTTCCCAAGAAAGGTGATCCAACCAAATGTGGAAATTATGGAACAATATTAATATCACACACAAGGAAAATTTTGCTGAAGATCGTTCAAAAATGGCTGCAGCAGTGTGTCCACAGGCAACTGCCAGAAATTCAGGCTGGTTTCAGAAGAGGACATGGAACCAGGGATATCATTGCTGATGTCAGATGGATCCTGGCTGAAAGCAGAGAATACCAGAAGAATGTTTACCTGTGTTCTATTGACTATGCAAAGGCATTCGACTGTGTGGATCATAACAAATTATGGATAACATTGCAAAGAATGGGAATTCCAGAACACTTAATTGTACTCATGATGAACCTTTACATAGATCAAGAGGCAGTTGTTTGGACAGAACAAGGGGATACTGATTGGTTTAAAGTCAGGAAAGTTGTGCATCAGGATTGTATTCTTTAACCATACCTATTCAGTCTGTATGATGGCCAAATAATATGAGAAACTGGTCTATATGAAGAATAACAGGGCATCAGGATTGGAGGAAGACTCATTAACAACCTGCGTTATGCAGATGACACAGCCTTGCTTGCCGAAAGTGAAAGGGGCTTGAAGCACTTACTGATGAAGATCAAAGACTATAGCCTTCAGTATGGATTGCACCTCAACATAAAGAAAACAGAAATCCTCACAACTGGACCAATGAGCAACATCATGGTAAACGGAGAAAAGATTGAAGTTGTCAAGGATTTCATTTTACTTGGATCCACAATCAACAGCATTGGAAGCATCAGTCCAGAAATCAAAAGTCGCGTTGCATTGGGTAAATCTGCTGCGAAGGACCCCTTTAAAGTGTTGAAGAGCAAAGACGTCACCTTGAAGACCAAGGTGTGCCTGACCCAAGCTATGGCATTTTCAATCGCATCATATGCATGGGAAAGCTGGTCAGTGAATAAAGACCGAAGAAGAATTGCTGCCTTTGAATTGTGGTGTTGGCAAAGAATATTGAATATACCAGGAACTGCCAAAAGAACGAACAAATCTGTCTTAGAAGAAGTACAACCAGAATTCTCCTTAGAAGCAAGGATGATGAGACTGCATCTTACATACTTTGGACATGTTGTCAGGAGGGATCAGTCCCTGGAGAACAACATTATGCTTGGGAAAGTATAGGGTCAGCGGAAAAGAGGCAGACCCTCAACAAGGTGGACTGACACAGTGGCTGCAACAATGGGCTCAAGCGTAACAACGATTATAAGGATGACGTAGGACTAGGCAGCGTTTCATCCTGTTGTGCACAGGGTTGCTCTGAGTCAGAACCAACTGCACGGCACCTAACAACATTGTAAATGGTACTGTATTTTAAAATTTCCATTTCCTATTGTTCACTGCTAGTATTCAACAAGCTAGTATTCAGCTGTGACCTGTGAAACAATACTGCAAGATGGGCAACTAGCTTTGCAGTAAATACTAGTTACTAGACCCTGGGAAACAGACCCTAGAGGAAGGGAAGGAGTACCAGCAAATTGTTAATGAGTCTACCTGCAATCCTGACGCCTCGTTCTTCTTCATGTAGTCCAGCTTCTGAGATTATTTGCTCAGCATACAGATTGAGTAGGTGTGGTGAAAGGATACAACCCTGACACACACCTTTCCTGACTTTAACCGTGCAGTTATCCCCTTGTTCTCTTTGAACGACTGCCTCCTGATGCATGTACAGATTTCTCATGAGCACAATTACGTGTTCCAGAATTCCCATTCTCCGCAGTGTTATCCATAATTTGTTATGATCCACACAGTTGAATTCCTTAGAATAGTCAGTAGAACACAGGTTAAACATCTTTCTGGTATTTTCTGAATCGAGCTTAAATTCCTGGCAGTTGCCTATAGATATACTGCTGTAGCCGCTTTTGAATGATCTTCAGCAAAATTTTGCTTGCATATGATATTAATATCGTTCAATAATTTCTGCCTTTGGTTGGATCACCTTTCTTGGAAATAGGCATAAATACTGATCTCTTCCAGTCGGTTGGCCAGGTAGCTGTCTTCCAGATTTCTTGGTATAGACGAGTGAGCGCTTCCAGTGCTGCACCTATTTGCTGGAACATCTCAATTGCTATTCTGTTAATTCCCGGGTCCTTGTTTTTCACCAGTGCCTTCAGTGCATCTTGGACTTCTTCCTTCATTAGTATTGGTTTCTGATCGTCTGTTACCTCCTGAAATGGCTGAACATCGACCAGTTCTTTTTGGTATAGCGATTCTGTGTATTCCTTCCATCTTCTTTTGATGCTTACTGCGTTAATATTTTCCTCATAGAATTCTTCAGTATTGCAACTCAAAGCTCAAATTTTTTCTTAAATTCTTTCAGCTTGAAATGCTGAGCGTGTTCTTCCCTTTTGGCTTTCTATTTCCAGGTGTTTGCACATGTCCTCATAATACTTTGTCTTGTTGAGCCCCCCTTCGAAATCTTCTGTTCAGCTCTTTTACTTCATCATTTTGAGAATTTAAATGAGCTAAAATTCCAGAGGGGAAAGAGACTTTCTTGGGGCTGAGAAGAGTAAAAACTACCAGGCTCTCAGATACCTGGGTGAGGAGGATCCAGAGGAGCACTGAGTCTTACTGTTACTGTAGTTCACTCCTGACCCAGCTCAATTCCTGGTTAGATTGAAGTAATTATCGTCTCACTCTTTCTGCTTAACAAAGAAAAGAGAGAACACTTGGTATAGGAAGATATTTGGAACCTCTATGGTTCTTTTTTAAACAATGTCTGATACCCTAGTAAGATAAATATACTTGCAAAGAAACAGGAAAATATGACCAGTAATCAAGAAGGAAAAAAAAGTTAAAAGCAGACCCAAAGGTGATTTTTAAAAAAAAAAAAATGGTATTATCAAAGACCTTAAAATAATTATGATTAATATTAATATATTTTGAAGAAAATAGAGGAAAAGATGGACAAATATGAAAGAAAAATGGGAATTTTTAACAGAATTGGTGTCTGCAAAGACTCATGGACATTCCGGAACTGAGAAATGTATTATCTGGACATTAAGAACTCATTGGGTAGGTTTAACAGAAGACTGGACAGAGCAGAAAATAGAATTAGTGAACTCTACAGGCGAATAGGAAGTATGCAAACTGAAACACATAAAGAAAAGCAGTACTGAAATTAAAACAAAACAAAAACACCTCCCAACCTGGAATACTATACTCAGTGAAGATACCCTTCAAAAATTAAGATGAAATAAGCTGTCCTGGATGGAAGCACAAAATTACAGGAAGAAATTAAGAGTGTCTGAAAGGGCAAATATGTAGGAAATGTAAAAGAATATGTTATGTTAAAATAATAAGAATAATAATGTTTTCTGCATTTAATGTTACATGTGTACAGAAGTAAAATATACAACTACAATAGCACAAAAGGCAGGTAGGAGGTAGCTTAAATGGTTACAAGTTTCTTGCCTTGTTGGGAAGCAGTAAAATTACTAATTTAAGGTAAATTGTGGTCAAGTATGCGCAAAACAAATGAGACAAATTGAAAACATAGCAAGATGGTAGACTTAAACCCAATTATATCTGTAAAAATATGAAATGTATATGGATTAAACACTCCAATTAAAGGTCAATGATTGTCTATTGAATTGTACATGTAGAAATTGTTGCGATGGCATATGTTTTGTTATGTATATTTTCACCACAATAAAAATTTTTTTTAAGTCAGTGATTGTCAAACTGAATAGAAAAATAACATCAGGGCAAAAGTGTTGCTAGAATGACAGGAAATTTTATAATGTTTAAAAGGGTCAATTCAACTGAAAGATATAATAACCTTAAATTAACTTCAAAGTATTTAAAGCAAAAATTAAGAGAGCTTAAAGAAGAGACACAAACCCACTCCACTTTGATCCTTGGAGGAAACATACCTCTCAGTAATTGATAGAAAAAAAAAAAAAAGCCTACAACAAATGACAAAGAATATTAGTGATTTGTACCACATGAATAATCAACTTGACCTGCTTAGCATGTATAAAACACTACACCCAGCAACTGCAAAATGCACTTTCTCTTCAAGTGCGCATAGAACATGTTGTTATTTTGTTAGTTGCCAACGAGCCGATTCTGACTCTTGGCAACCCCATGTGTGGGGAGAGTAGAACTGCTCCATAGGGTTTTCAAGGTTATGACCTTTTGAAGCAGATGGCAGGCCTTTGGCTCGTAGTTGAGAGCTTAACTGCGCCATCCAGGGACTCTGCACATGGAAGATAAAATACTATAAATCTGGAAACAAAAACAGAAACTATGTTGTTGTTTATTTTTTATTTGAACTGTATCTGAGACTAGGAAACACAGGGAAGACCCTCACAGTTCCTTCCTGGGAATACCTTGCTGAATAGAAAACACTAGAATGATACCATAATTTTCTAGTTTATTCTTGTTCAACACAGAAGTAGTTTACAGCCAGAAATGGTCTGCCTCTGTCTCTTTTAACATGCATGAAATTTCCAGATGATAATCTGTGACTGGGTATAACAAACTTGGCTGATCATAAGAATTACTGGGAAATTTTAGATTCTTAGACCTCACCCCTTGGAGAGTCTTTATTTTGAAAAGGCAGCTGGCCTGATTCTGAGTGTTATACAGATTTGGAAGTTACTGAAATAAGGTTCTGTTGCCTAAGAGATGCATATATGCATGCATGGGCATATGTTATGGAGGGAAGTGGAGAAGAGAATATGAATGAATGAATTTGGGGTGATAACCGGGGCAGGGCTGGGTGGAGCTGAATCACACTACATGAGGCAAGAGGCGTATCCATTTCTAAAAGTTTTGTAAACATGAAAATGAAGAACATTTCCATGGAGCAACAAAGAAAAAAACTTCTTTTTGTTTCTTATATTCAGCGACTAGAGTTTTCTACATAAAGAGGAGGGCTGTTCTAAGCAATAGATGTGGCTGTGGACACATTAATTAATATCATGAGCTGTTGACATTTTCTGTGTATGCTACACTTTTAAAACATCTGTTTTGAGTTCATATGCTGGCAGGTGTAAATATGTTTGAAAGAATATGATATTGTTGTTTTGAATCTGAAAGAGAAAGGTGACACATACATAAGAAATACTATTCAAGTTTATAATGAAGATTTAAAAGGGGGCAAACTACTAGATGGTGCCCGGCCACAACCACTGACTGCCCTGACAGGGAGCACAACAGAGCACCTCTGAGGCAGCAGGAGAGCAGTGGGATGCAGACCCCAAATTCTCATAAAAAGACCAGACTTAATGGTCTGACTGAGACTAGAAGGATCCCGGCGGTCATGGTCCCCAAACCTTCTGTTGGCCCAGGACAGGAACCATTCCCGAAGACAACTCATCAGACATGGATTGGACTGGACAATGGGTTGGAGAGAGATGCTGATGAGGAGTGAGCTACTTGTACCAGGTGGACAGTTGAAACTATGTTGGAAGCTCCTGTCTAGCGGGGAGATGGGAGGATAGAAGAGGGTTAGAAACTGGCTAAACGGTCACGAAAGGAGAGACTAGAAGGAGGGAGCGGGCTGGCTCATTAGGGGGCGAGTAAGTGGGAGTATATAGTAAGGTGTATATAAGTTTATATGTGAGAGACTGACTTGAATTGTAAACTTTCACTTAAAGCACAATAAAAATTATTAAAAAAAAAAAAAGGGGGGGTGAACTAATTCCAACTCTAGAATTGATCAGATATCCCAGAAGATACGTGAAGATGGACTGGATCGAATATATTTCATTTGAGGACTTTAAAGACAGGAACTTACATGTGAATATGTTACCTTCTCAATTTTTAAAGCTTATTGGTCATTTTTCTTTGCAAAAGTATCACACAGCACTAGTAATGTTGTCTTTCATATTGTTAGTCTATATTTTTTTAATTTGGATATTCCATAATACTTTTAACCAAACAGGCATTTTTCTGTGTTTCTTTTGGAACTGAGTGAAATTCACCCAGTGGTAAGTTAGCTGAGATTTAAAGTTTCAGTCCTTCCTTGCCTCTACAAGTATGACTGCTATTTGAGAATGAACAGCTTGTGTTATACAGCTCAATTTCTGAGATTGCCTATGTCTTGGATTAACATATGTTAAATATTATAGTATGAATGTTCAGAAATGTCATCAGTTCTTAATGACATTTCATAATCAGGAGAATACTGTCTTATAGCACCAACTCTTAAAGCAATGCTGTGTTCACCCTAGTACTGTTCTTAGGACCGGTCCCAGGGTACCATTGAGGGAAATTGTTATGACAGCCGTTCTTCTGATGTCTCTGGCAAGTAAACATTTTTAATATGGTCCAATGTTATAATCAGATTCTAGAGCATTTCATTTAAAGAAACAAAATAGTTGAGACCCAGGAAGGGAATGCCTTCAAGGAAGTGATACAATTAGGATGAAAAGGATCACCTCAGTGTGGTGTACTTTAGTAATCAGGATACTATTTTGACTAAGTCTTCTGGGCACAGCAAACGAATACATCAGCAGTCATTGCTGCAGTCACCCTGATAATTACAATTGTGTAGATCTATAATCAGACTTGCCTAGACTCCTATCTAAAAAAAAGATTGAATTTGGTAACTTTCTCAAAAATATCAGTGCTTGTCAATTGTGTATTTTCTCTTAGGAAAAATACCTACAGTATTAAAGAAAAGAGAGATGTTTAGTGCATGTATTGTGCCCCTTTTACTTGTCCAAAAAAGTGCTGTTTGCTTTAGATGTGAAAATTTTTACAGTAAATATGTTAACTTACCACATACTGTAACATAGTATGTGTTTCTTGATATATTTCTATAAAATAGAGGTGTCACTTTAATTCCTGGACTGTCATTCCACATGACTCTTTTTTTCTTCCCCTCTAGACTTCTTCAGAAAACCCTGGGACAGTAGGTGGAGTGCAAAATTGTATTGTGTTGCCTTCCTGCTTTTTTTGTTGCCTTCCTGACTTTTTTTTTTTTTTTAATTCTTGGCCCAGCCTTGGCTGCTGCTTTCTCCATCATTAAAGCTAACTAATTAGTCCTGCATGTGTGGTCATAATGAGGGGCTGGTGGCCTTTCATTCCAATCCTGCAAATTTATCGTGTCAGCTGTGTTTTTTTTTTGGTCACACCTATAAAATCAGGATTATCTCTGATGCAATACTGAGATTGGCAAACTTTGGAATCTCACCTCTACAGTCATGCACGCCACATAAGGTCCATTCAGGTGACATCCCAACACATATACATCTGAGGTCCCTTAAAGGTTCTTTCTTAAGGGAAAAAGCTCTGCTTTTGCTTGTTATTACCCCAATGCTTTTAAAGACCCCAAACCCCCAGAGTGAATGAGCAGTGGATCTCCAGGGCGCATCCCAACCCCCCTCCTCCTCCTCCTCTCTTTCCTCCTCCTGGCTTAATTCACCCCCCAGTAGCTGTGCAGCCTTTCACTCCTGATGCAGGGCAGCAACTGCCAGGGCTCCTCCACTCCTGCCTCAGGCGCTGGTGGGGACGCAGTGGTGACTGCACATAATTAGGGAGCCGGCAGCACCAAAGGGCTTCGGCATCCAGGACCACCCCAGCCAGCCGTGCTCCCAGCACCTGCATACCCATCCCCCCACCTCCTTCACCCACTGCCCCCCCAAGCCCCCAGCCACTTCTCCATATGCCCACTGCAAAGTCCCCACCTGGCTGCTAGCGCAGCCCCTTCAAGGCCCACCCACACTAACTGATACAATGGATACAGCTTTTGGGCTTTGTCCAGAGGGTCCCATAAGATTTCATATAATAGGCTTTACCGGGATTTAACTATGGGTTATACAGGGACTGCCTGTATATATATGGTGTTGCAGCAAAGTCCAAATTGCGTAATGTCTTATTTCACGGAACATAATTGTGGATGTAAAGCAACATATACCTGTACTCTGTAAAAATACGCCTGCATTTTAAAACGTTCCTACTCAAGCATATTTCCGTGCTCCAAAACTACCTGTGGTCCTTTCCGTGAAGGAATAAAATAACCTAATAAACAGATACAAGTAAGGTGTTAACACTTAATGTACCTGTCCCTGAACTATTTATATCCTGAAAGAAGAAGGTAGGGAGAGGACACTGCTTAACAGCAACTAATGACTGACTCAGGAATAGCAGAATTCCCTGCTTCAATGACACAGGAGGTAGGAAGACAGGGCCTTCCCCCATACCAAGAGAGTAAGAATGGTGACAATGATAGGCTGCACTGAGGTGAGATCTCATGCATGTTAAGAAGATACCTATTTTTGTGGGGGCAGGGTTGCCTTTAAAAGATTTTGAGAGGGTACTAGTCATCTCACTGAATTTTTATTCCAAAATTTTATCAGTTTGGTTTGGTTCCTTTTCCTCCTTAGTATCTGTTAGGGATATTGATGTGTGATGTCAAGGAGTCTGACTGTCTGCATGGTTTTTATCATTGCCCTGATCCTTTCCAACCACCACAGGAAGAAAGGGGAAGAGACATTTTAGAGATGTGGCTGAAATAATCAGTTGGCTCTTCTTTTCCCTCTCTCCTTCTCACCATGCAACAGAAGAAGCAGGCCAGCCCACTGTAGACTCAAGCATGATCATGGACAGTGTGGAAGTAGGAGACATAACGCCTCCCACCAAAAGGAAGAGCAAGTTCTCAGGCTTTGGCAAAATCTTCAAACCCTGGAAGTGGCGGAAAAAAAAAAGCAGTGATAAATTTAAAGAGACATCAGAAGGTAAAATATTAAGATTTAAATATGTTCTAAAGTTAAAGAGTTCGCTGTTTAAGCATCTAACTTTTTCATTCTCCTCCCAAGCTTCTGTAACCTCCTAGTTGAAGAGGGAATTATTCTTTTAGAACTGACCAATCAAGTGGTCACTCACTAAGCATTGTGTAGTGTAGCCTCATTCTCAGGTTGGTGTTTTGGTGGGATTAAAGTTTATCTGTGGAGTGGTGAATGGAGTTACTGATGAAACTGTAACAAATTGAAGATTCACTTTTTTCTACTCTGCCTACTTCCCACCCACATATAGTCCATTCATAAATACCTTACTATTGAAATTTAAATTAAAAAAGTTTACAGTTATAAAAGTATAGCCCCAGTAGTACAGAATATTATGCCCCAGTAGGACAGAATATGAAAGAAATTATGTTTTTAAATTTGAATCACTTTATTCTTTTACCTGTGGAGTTAGAATGTTAACAGTAAAGTTGACCTTAATTGCCACATATCTGAGTGCTGTTTTCCAATTTAATGTTAGTTTTAGAGCGAAAGATATCTATGCGAAAACCGAGAGAAGAGCTGATTAAGAGAGGGGTTCTGGTGGAAGACCCTGAGCAGGGTGAGTTTGCAAATGAATAGCACATGCCTGTCTCTGATCAATTCTGATTAGGTATCCACATCTTCCTTCTTTCTCTCTCTCTTTTTTCACTTTTTTTAAACTGGTGTTCATTTTTTTTTTTTTTTTCCACCCTTGTCTCCAAGTGTCCACCTTCTGGCTCTGGTCTTCTACTGTGAAACTGAGTGCGTGGTGAAGGATCCAGAGCAAACACCCCTGTCCGTATACATCCTTAGCTTCCTGCGGGCTGTAGCACTATGTGTCGTTTCCTTTTTTTTTTTTTTAAACCAATTTTGTATCCATATTGCTGCCGTAATCTTTTGTCTGTCATAAAGATCATGTTTTGCTATTTCAGCCCTCATTGCTGGCTTAATATCGTCAGGACTTTCTCCACTGTGTGATTTTCATGAAGCAGCTTATCATAAAAGTTAAAACATCAGTTACATTTCATTTCTCTCCTTTATCTTTTGAAAGATGGGTGAAAGGAACCAAACAAATGGAATATGATACTTTTTGGTTTTTGAGCCATGTGAATGCATTGCCTGTTCACAAAACTAAATAGTATACTGAAGATTTGATATCTCAACTGTATTAAAACTAAGCAGAGAAAAAAGCTTGAAAGAAAGATACTAAAATGTTATTAGCATTGGTTACCTTGGGAGGTTGGGGTGGGAATGTGGCGGGGGCGGGGTTTCTGTTTTTCTGAACTTTCTACATGATTAAGAATGAGCGTGTTTAACTTTTGTTTTTGTATAACTTTTTAATGAGCAAAATATACATTATACTTGAGGTAAAAAAAAAAAACTTCATAAATGCCAGGAGGTAAAAAATATCCTTTTTCAGGATACAAAGTGATGAAAAGTTTTACTTATTCCAATATTTCTCCACCAAGGCAAATTCTTTTAATGTAGGTTGTAATTGTTTCTTTAATCTCATCAACTATTCATGACTACTTTTTACAGTAGGATATAAAATCTAGGTATTTAGGTGGTTAACCACAATTACAGTGCCCCCATTGCAGCACTTTTGGCTTTTGCTTTTTTTTTTTAATTGTGGTGAAATATATGAAACGAAACATTTCAACCATTAGTCTTGCTTTTTGGATGTAGCCATTCCTCTTCCACGCCCTCTCCTGTCTCTCACCTCTCTTCCTCATTATCACCAACCCTGCACATCACTACTTTCTTGTTTTTTGCCTTTGAGTCTCTTTTGCCCTGCTCTTGATCCAAGTCGTTTTTAGTCTGCAAGGCTCAGAGGCTCAACTGATAAATAATGAACTACAGCCATTGGACGGGATGCCATCCCGCAACCAAAGAATCGACCTAAACTTTATTCTACATAAAGGGGTGGGCTTTGGGGGCCTGGTTGATATATCTCCAGTTTAGGCCAGAAGCAGTGTTTGGTTCCTCTTCATACTCAAAAATGGCATTTGGCTTTATTATGGTTCTAACTTGACTGTATTATAAAATATTTAATGGATGTTCTGAGGTGTTTGGGGGCATTCACAGATGGTGAAGCCTGGTACTACTTCTGCTGCACTGTTAGCATTGCAGAAACCGTTTGCATTAGAAGTGATTATTTAAAGTAGACATTCGTGATCAGTTAACTTAAGATATAACCAATCACTTTTGCATGTATTTTAGTAGTGTGTACTGGGTAGAAACTAATTAATAATGTGTCTTAAACTATCACTATTTTGTTGTCAAAAGTAGCAGTCTTTGTTGGCTTTGAGACCATTAATTTCTTTCTAGTCTAGAAAGGCCTATTTTTTTTAAAGCTGGGCCATATTAACATAAGCAGTAACTTACTACTTTTGTATAATTGTCATCTTGCCCCTCCCCTTTTTTAAAATAAGAAAGTAGTTGTCAGAATACTTACACTTCTAAAGCTAATTTTCACTGGTACTTATTTGCCTCAGACTCTACTACTTGTAGCCCAAGGTCCACCTTTCACTGAGACTGCATAAAGAATGATACTGTCTAATTTCCTAGTAAGGAGCCCTGGTGGCACAAACAATTAAGCACTTCACTGCTAACAGAAAAGTCAGTGGTTCAAACCCACCAGCAGCTCCACGGGAGAAAAGACCTGCCTGTCTGCTCCTGTGAAAGATTATATCCTGGGAAACCCAATGGGGCAGTTCTACTTTGTTCTGTAGGATCACTATGAGTCAGAATTGACTCAGCAGCACACAACAATAATCTCCTAGTAGGAAGAAGAAAAGCATTTGGGTAAAGAGATTTATGGTGGATTGGAATAAGAGGGGCTAGTCTGTGAAGACTGAAGGGACACCAAAATGATATTACCCAAAGTGTCTCACTATGGAAAGCAAAGAATGACACCATTTGGAAAGCAAGCCAGTTCTAGTTCATATGACACTGGGAAGTGAGACAGAGTTTTTTGTCTCTAGCCTCAATTTTTCAGTCCTATCCTCCAAGAGAGTCTAGGAAACCTCAAGAGTAACTGGAAAAGTTCATCTAGTTACTCCATGAAGGAATCTCACCTACAGTTCTCTCGGTCATAGGTGATCAGTACAGGTCAGCCCAAAGCCTCCAGCCCGGTGATTATCCATGTAGCTTAGTGTGTAGGGATTCATGTGTATGTCATCTTTACCTCCAATCTATCTATCAGCCCTGCCCCTTCCTCTCCACCCTTTCTGCTCTTGGTCAGCCTGTGCTGTTTCTCACCTAGATTCTAAAAGTAGCTCATTATTGGTTTTCCTACTCCAATCTTTGCCCCCGTATAATCCATCCTTCTCCGTCCTCTCAGAGTTACCCTTACTAAAAGACAAATCAGATGATGTTTCTCTCCTGCTTCTCAATCTTTGATGGCTTACTGTTACCGACAGTCAAGGCTCCTTAACATGGTATTTGGTATCCTTTATAGCCTGGGCTTTTGCCTGCCTTTCCAAACTCATCCATACCATTTCTTACGTGTACCCTATTCTCCTCCCAGAATAAACTAATTACCAGTCCCCAAATATGTCAAATAATTTCACGCTTCCTTTTTCCTAGACTGTCAGTCCTCTTCTTGTCATCAATGTGATGGACTCGTACTCATCATTCAAGACCCAGTTCACGTACCATTTCTTACGAAGCTTTTCTTACCCCACTCTTATCCCCAGGAAAATTGCTTCTTCATCCCTACCACAGCACTCCACACATTATAGCTCTTTTTTATAGACATTTAGCGTAATTACTTGTGTTTTATAAGTCTATCTTATTCATCTAGGTTTCTTAACATCTGACATATAATAGACAATCAGATGTTTATTGGAAATAGGAATTACTAGATTATAAGAATCCAGATAATCTAGATGTAGATAATAAGCTAACATCAGGAAGGAGGTGAAGGGAATGAAAGAAGTTAGAAATCACCAGCTTTTCTCCCTGTATAATCGTACCAGTTCGTTCCATTTATTCTTTTCTTTTGGGCCTTGCAGGTGGTGAGGATCCAGGGAAGTTGAGCCATGCCATGTTAAAGAATGGCCACACCACCCCTATTGGGGGTGCCAGATCTGCTAGTCCAGTCCAAGAGGAGGAAGAGCCAGGAAAAATAGCAAGTCTCTGGAAACCCGCTCCAGAAGAGGACTCAAAGAAACGACTGGGTAAAAAGCTCTGGATTTTGAGTTTAAGAGCTATGGAACAATCACTGTCATTTACCTGAAGAATTTGTAAGAGAGTGGGGAGAATTGAAATTAGAGGGAATTCTGTTCTCTACTAGCAGTTCCTCAACTAGTTGCAACGTCTAGTGGAATTTTACACTTCTCATTCTCTCATTCCCAACATACCTGAATTTGTGATTCTCAAGGAAGGAAGAGGATGTCAAGTATCAAACACCAGTATGACTTTTCAAGCTACACATACCTCTTCCTCTATTTAAGGGATTCTGATGTACCTCCTCAGTAGACTCTTACATGAAGAATCCCTGCCACAGTTATCCTCTTACTGATGGGAAAAGCGTCAGATTCCAAAACTATGTTGAGAGTGGAAAACGTCAGGAACTGTTGCCTGTAAGCTAATATATAAATTGAGTAACTGGTGAAGTTGAAGATAAATCTGTAGATGAGCTAGCTTCTTCAATCTCTTTGATTTTCCTCTCTTCCCTTTTTTAAATCACATCTGTTATTATACAGGCTCAACTGGAAGCCAGCCTAATTCTGAAGCAGACCCTGTTCCTGAGAATGCACCCAAGCAACTTTTACTTCCCCCCAAGCAACCGTTGTCCTCTTCTTACGAGGCCAATGAAGGAAAAACAAAGGATGCCACTTCCTCCAGCAGCACGACAAGGTCCATCTCCTCCACCTCTGCCTCCACCACCACAGTGCCTGCTGCCACCACTGCTGCCACAAACCTAGCAAAGACTGTTAATTCCTCTGTCACCCCCTTGCCAGCACCCAGGACTCTGCCTGCCGCTCCTGCCAGCACTAACACTACTGCTACCCTGAGCCTGACCCATACGGTCCCTGCCAAGCAGCCCCCTGTCCCTCCCCCTAAACCAGCTCAAAGAAATAGCAACCCTGGCATTGGTGAGTCTTCAGGCTTCTGTTATGTTGTGTTTTGGATGGTTAGTTTACTGGATAGCTACTACAATATTGATTTGGTCTGTAAGAGAGTTCTCCATATCATATCCCTTTGAATGCCCTCAGTATGGGGAAAGGTTTTGAAAACGAGGCAGATGGCTATGAATGGAAACAGGCTGTGATCAGATGTCACTAAAATTAGGCACAAGTTTTGGGGGGTTAATATCTGTTTTCCTGTAACAGTGTTTCTGAAACACTATATATAGTTGGAGGACTGGATATATGGAAACTACAACATGTTTGTCCTGCATGGAATTATCTGTGCCACTTGCTAAAAAAATTAGAAAAGGGGCAAGACAAACTCTTCAAATGACAAGTTTTTTTTTAACCCACTTTAAACCACCAATGCCTTCCTTCAGCATAAATGAGTTGAGCAGATCGAAAGAAAAGATGATTATATGGATACCAGTTTAACTTTTTGATTCAGTATCTGGCATAGTATCTTAATGGTGAACTGCAGATGATATGATTTAAATTGCCCTGATAAAATTATGCTTTACCTTGGGAGAGGTGAGGATACTACTCTCAATAAAATAAGTGGTGGAAGAGAGAAAGCAACGAAGGTAACCAGTAAATTTTTATGGCTTAGTAAATTTTTGTATTTACCTGTAAGTCCTGCTTAGGTCTATATTCTTTATATGTATGCATACCTTCTGAGATGTATTTTCAAGGAAAGGAGGGAGGGCAGACTAATGAGTGCTTCAGAGCTAATGAAAGTGGCCAATATATAGTGTAGTTTTTCAGGAAAGATGATACTAGTACTGCTTAAAGTTCTTACTAATAATCGAATAGAGGAATTTAAAAAAAAGGCTTGTTAAATGGCCAGTACGACCTAGTTGGGTGGGGTGACTAGAACCTTGAAAAACAGGCTTAGAATTCATTGTGAGTATGACAGGTTGGAGTAGCTCAATAAAAACAGGAAGAAGATGATTATTATTATTATTATTATCATCATCATCACTATCTTGGATGGATGGTGCCATGTTGACTTATCTGTGAGGAATTTGAGGAGCTTTCACATGCTTATTTTCAAAACCTCCTTGTAAAGTAGGAAACTGATTTTACCTGTTATATAGATAGGGCAGTAAGAACATGTGACTTACTCAGAGTTGTAGTTTGTGAGAAATAGAAAGCAAACACAGACTTTTCAACCCTCTGTTGTTGAGTTCATACCTCTGTTTTCTAAGTTGGTATTCTCAAACTGTTGTCTAAAAGGGTGTTCTCATCAAAATGACCTGGAGGGCTTGTTAATGCTGGGCCCCATTCCTGCAGTTTCCGATTCTATAAATTGGATCCAAAACCAAACCCGTTGCTGTTGAGTGGATTCCAACTCGTAGTGACCCTCTAGGACAGAGTAGAACTGTCACACGGGGTTTCCAAGCATGTAATCTTTACAGAAGCAGGCTGCCACATCTCTCTCCTGTGGAGTGGCTCATGGGTTCAAGTTGCAGACCTTTTAGTTACAGCCAAGCACTTAACCACTGTGCTACCAGAGCTCCTTAAGTCTGGGATAGGGTCTGAGAATTTACATCTCTAGCAAGTTCCCAAATGATGCTGATACTACTAGTTTGGGGGAATACACATTGAGAATCACTTCTCTAGGCCAGTGGTTCCACCTTTTTCAAAGTAAGTTACATATGTAAAATGGTAATATTTGAACAATACCGTGGACTAAATTGCAGAGGCCGTTTTTGGCTGTTGTGAACAGCCCAAAGCAGCTAGTCCTGTGACTGAAGGTATCGAATCAGTCCATGACTGGTCTTCATCAGAAGGAAAAAAATAGGACAGTTCAGAGTTTTTATTCAAGTTAAATAGATTTGATCTGAAGAACTATCCTTCATTCTGAGAAATTATGATTTTCCTAATTCTTCAGTGTTAAAATGCTGTGTCTTTCATGAAAGGATGTTGAATATATGTGGTTTATTTTATATCAGATCTTACTTGAAAACATTAAAAATCGACAACCTGAGGTTGGTTGAGAATTTTTTTTTTAATTGTTTTGGCCCATCAAGTCCAAAAGCTGGGAAACTACACTTTAGACAGTGCTGCTGTCTCCTAGTAGGCATAACCCAGAGTATTAAGACTGAGAAAGGACCAACATAAATAGCTGAATAAGGGACAGGAACTTGAAACCCCACCCAGGAACATTCTAGCCTTTTTTTTTCCAGAAAGCTACAGCCAGATGCTATTGTCAGGGCATATGTACCAGAGTTCACTTCCTTGACAGCTTGAGATGTATGCCTCTTATCAAGTCAGAAGTTAAAATACTCCAACATGGTGTTGTCAGGGATGAGTTTTGTTATAGATAGAACAGCTAACTGCTATTTTTAGAGAGGCAGCAAAAGTGTAATCTACCCAAAAATACCTCTTTCATTGATCCTAAAATTCACATTAGAAATTTTTGTGTGTATTTTCAGTAGTCTTATATAAAGTCCTTTTTAAAATTTGCTTACAATGATTGACCTTAAAACATTATCAGATTAGCTAGCCTTTTACTTTGAATGCCCCCAAGGGAATGGAATTTAGACAAGTAAATTTTTATTTAATGGAAGCTTGAGGTGCTGTTATCTAGGAAAGACATAGGGGACCATTTGAGGACACTGGGCAGACCAAAATAAGGGATTTGGGTGTAGAGGGTTAGCAATTGATGATCGAGGGAACTACTATTAAATTATTTTGCAAGGTTGGCCCCTGCTTCATGTGATGGTCCACTTCTTATAGGCCTTTTAGAGTGCCCCAAAAGGACTTTCTAAATCAGCCCAAGTCAGTGTGGATTTGGGGGAAAATATACTGTCATAATAGCGAGCAAGAGCCCTCTAATCTAATGAATATTTGATTAGATGTGCCAGGCCTTTGCAGAGCTCTGTGGATATGCTGATGGAGACAAAGGTTGCCCTGCAATCAGCAAGCCCATAGTGTAGTGGGAAGTAGATATGGGAGTTGGGGTGCCAAGGGGCAACAAGAGATGTGGATATTAATAAAGACCAAAAACAGTGGGATCCAGAAGATGGAGCCATAGCCTAATATAGTCAGGAGACCTAGGCACTAGCCGAATTCATGCCAGTTTCAAGTATGATCATGGGCAAGTCATCAAACTTCTCTGACCTCAGTTTTTCCTTATGTAAAATAATAAAGATGTTATTAATCTCCCTTACCATCTCAGATGGTTGTAAGGAGAGTGTGAAGTCAAGGATAGAAAAGCACTTGGATTTCTTCAAAGGCCTTTGCCTTTGCTATCAAAGTCTATGATTTTATTATTGATAGTTTCATAATATAGAGCTGAGATATCTAGATACTATTATTTACCAGAATATGAAAACAATACCCAGTATTTGTTTTGCTGTTGCTGGCTGCATGTTTAAATTTTTTATGGAGTAATGTTATACAAAAGAACTTTTCATCCCCAGTTTTTATGTCTCTATTCGTGTTAGGAAACCCTGGTGGCATAGTGGTTAAGAGCTATAGCTGCTAACCAAAAGGTTGGCAGTTCAAATCCACCAGGCACGCCGTGGAAACTCTGTGGGGCAGTTCTACTCTGTCCCGTAGGGTCGCAATGAGTCGGAAACGACTCGATGGCAGTAGGTTTGGTTTTGGTTTGGGTTTATTCATAATAGCTTTATCTACACCAAGATCAGCTCATAAATAATCGTCATATCTATTGTCATAGCAAAGAAGTAAAAAAATTTCTCATTAGAGTGTTAAGGTGGTAATCTTTCTACACTCCTTATACATGTATTAGGTTTTCTATATAAATAAATTTTGTTTCAGGTTGAGGTACCTAGGCAATGGCAAAGCCATAAAATGATAAACTTTCCTGAAAGATTAAGACTGGGCTAAGCTCTAGATCGTAAAGCCATGTTAAATTGAGATGTTGCTCTCTCTTCCAGGTGAACTGTCCCAAGCAATAAACAGTGGTACATTATCGAAGCGATCCCCACCATTACCACCTAAGAGAGGCATTCCGTCAACCCTGGTACCCACCTCAGAGTCTGCTGCTGCTGCCATCACAAAGGCACCAAGTGATCAAAGGGAGAAGAGTACGTGCTCAGTGGGCTCCATACCACTGCTGATGATCTCACCTCCTCCGTCCCCCCCACTACCTACTCATGTACCTCCAGATCCCCCACGGTCCGCTCCAATTTCCTCTAAGACTTTTCAAGTTGTGCCAGAAATTGAGTTTGCACATTCCATAGAACTACCCCAGGAGGTTCCCCAGCAGGAAGATCAGAAAAAGGAAGCACCCAAGAGGATGTTGGAGCATAGCTTTGGGGAGCCTCATGTACCCTCTAGGCTGCCCCCTCTCCCACTGCATATTCGAATCCAGCAGGCCCTGACCAGCCCACTCACCATGACGCCTCCCTTGGAAGGCTCTCACAGAGCTCATTCATTGCTCTTCGAGAACAGCGACAACTTTTCTGAGGACAACAGCACCCTGGGTCGAACCAGGTCACTTCCCATCACTATTGAAATGCTGAAAGTGTGAGTGCCTTAAAACTTGCTTTTGCTTCCCCTTCTTTAGGTAGCCTGACTTGGAAAATTGTACTTAGAAAAGGTGAATAAATTTAAAGTAAAAAGAATACTCTAGGAAAAGTGCTAGAATTTGGGCTTTTTGATTTCTGTAATATTTTTTCCATAGCATTGTTTCTATAGATCCATGCTGACATAAAAATTACAAACTTACATACATGAAAAATAAAGCCACTAGTTTTATATGATACAAGGGAAGCAGTGTAATATGGTACTTAAGAACATTGGCCTTGGAGTAAAATAGGCCTAGGTTCAAATCCAAGCTTTACCATTTATTTAGTAGTCTAAATTACTTCACCTTTCTGATCTTTAGTTGTCTCACCTGTAAATGGAAAAAAATACTTAACCTCATAGGTTTGTTGGGAGAATGAAATTAGTCCAGTTAAGGAAAGGACCTAGTGCCTGCCACACAAACTTGGTAGAGAAAAACATAGGGGAGTCTAGAGGAAAACAAGGGACTTCTGAAAGATAGTTCGGTATCCCAGGCCCTTGGGCTGGAATTGATCTTGTTCTCTCCTTGATCTGTTCCTAAACACTGAATCTGTTCACACCAGCACTGGTACTTATACCTACTTTATCTGTCCTTCTAAGATTCAGACAAATTATGACTAAAAGTTGACACTTTTTGATAGGTAGAAGATTATCTTACTAACTAAAAAGTTGTCATAAAAAGAACTGTCGCAGCATTTTATATGTTATTTGTTTTGCCATAATCTTAGTACTTGCTGGTAATATTTATTTCACATCCTGGAAAAAGACAGTTTTGGAGTTTGAAGTAGACTCTAAATTGTAGTCTTACACACTAGAGTGTAGAGAGGGACATTAGCTTTCATCTTTACTCCCATGGATTAGATTATGTTGTCCCAATCCATTGTTAAACCAAAGGGAAATGGATGAAACAGATTTCCTGAGCTAGGTACAGTATTAGATGCTATGCAGTCTTCGCATTTAAGTGACCAAAGCAAACATGCATTTCACATGGAGGTCATCAAGGGACAGCTCTTTATATTAATAGTAAAAAATTTCTTAGCAAGATTGTTAAAATTAAGGGAGGGAATTACAAAATTATTTTATTCATGAACTTTTTCATAATTGTTCAGTCATCATTTGCCTTGGAAATCAATTATCCCCTTTGTTTCTGAAAAGAAAATATAATTCTGTTAATTTGTTAGTCCAGACGATGAAGAAGAGGAGGAGCAGACCCACTCATCTGCATTCAATGAAGACTTGGCACCTACCTCAGTCATCCCTCAACTACCACAGCGTCTGCAGGAGGAAGAGGAAGAGAAGGAGAGTGACTCTGATTCAGAGGGTCCCATTCGGTACCGAGATGAAGAAGATGAAGATGAAGATGAAAGCCAAAACAGTAAGAAAGGGAGGGAAAAGAGAAAGTTCTTTCACAGGTGAAACTACTTGCTGGTCTGACCAACTGTAAGATGATTAGAAACAGGCACCCTCTCGCATGGAGTCATCTGGCTGGTCTTGGAAGCCACTGTGAAGGGCTCCTTCTCTTTGCTGTCACCCCATTGTTATAACTAGCCAGGGAGGGAGCCAGGTCGATTGTTTTAGATTAAAAAGCTATTCACCTTGATGGTATTAAAGAATATGAAGTAGAGGAAAGCTGGCACATGGGCTATGTTGAAAAAACAAAACCGATGCTTTCATTCAGTCTAGTGAACTTGTGTTCATGGGGCAAAGGGAAAAACCATGCTCTTGCACACAAAATGTTGTGAATACCAGATTCCTGATTCCTAAGTGGGAAAGCAGCTTTAAAAACAGATACATTATGAGGTGTGTTAGTGCAAAAAAACATTATGTTATAATTCAGAGGGCTGTCTCATGCTTAGATGATTTCTCCTCTAGCAGCTCTAAGTAAAAAAAAATAGAGGACAGGCAAGAAGAGAGAAGATACTGTTTGCCCATCTGAGTATCTGGCTAAAAAGATTTTTAAAGTATCTTCAGCCTTCCTCTCACCTCTATGTTTGACTGGATCCATCGAGGCCAAGTACAGAGTGGGGAGTCAATGTTTGTTCAGGCCCTTGCCTGGCTCCAGGTGAGGTTGAACCTTTGACTTTAAGCTTCAAGCTACTACATTCTTTTCTTCTCCTTGTCAAAGGTGCTCTGGCCAACAAAGTGAAGAGGAAAGACACATTGGCAATGAAGTTGAATCACAGACCCAGTGAACCAGAATTGAACCTGAATTCGTGGCCCCGAAAAAGCAAAGAGGAGTGGAATGAAATACGGCACCAAATTGGGAACACATTGATCCGGTAGGCTTTTGTTTAGAGGAGATTGATTTGATTATGCCAGTATGTGTATTAGAGACTTAATTTGTGGGGAACATTCATTGGTCTTTTTTTTTTTTTTTTTAAAGTTTTAGAAGTAGTATAATTTTTTTCAGTACACATTGGACACAGATATCCTCTAAGAACTTGGAAATTAAAGAACTAGATGGCTCTTAAGCTTTAACCCATGAGATAGGCATATGGTTTCACAAAAGTATCTAGAAAAGTCAGGGTGGCGCCCAGGACAGCAAGACTTTTCTGTCACTTTTTTATCCAGCTCCTCAACCATCAATCAGGTGCCAACCCAGTAAAAGATCACATCCATATTTTTTATATGTATCTCACACATCCCATGTAACTATCTCCTTTCAAAGTATCAGTATATTTTTCAAATCACCTGGAACCAAAAGCAAAAGGAAGACTGAATGCAAGCCAACTTCCCAGAGAGTCCAGGTGTATAGGCACGTGTTTGCCCTTCTCAGTTTCTCTCGATACAGAGAAAACAGAGGTGGACCCCTTAGCATATGCCTTACAAAATAATTAAATGAGGGTGTTCGTTAATTCAAATGTATTTCCTCTCCTATCCCAGACACCTGGCTTTGCTTATATGCTGTGCCTAGGGACAAATTTGGTCCGTTTCCTTCCAAAAGAGACTTTTTGGATCCTGAGACCATTCTGTGCAACTTTATTATTATTATATAATTCACTTATATAAAACGTCCAGAACAGGCAAATTCATAGAGACTGAAAGTAGGTTAGTGATTGCCATGAACTGGGGAGATGTCTTTTTGGGGTGAAGAAAATGTTCTGGAATTAGATAGTGGTGATAGTTGCAAAACCTTGTGATATATTTTAAAAGGGTGAATCTTAGGGTGCATAAATTTTGTTTCAATTATAAAAAAAACGTCAATATTGACATGTCTTGGAATAGAGAAGGGGTGTATGTGATGGTCATACCTGATGGCCACCGTTCCTTTCCATGAAGCAGAAAACCTCAAAAGAGTATTCTGGCTGGTGTTAGGTAAAGTAAGATTTAACCTAGTATCCTATAGGTTTAGAGGAAACATAACTTTCTGTGTAACATTTTTACTTAAACATAATGGTCAGCATCTATGACCTCTGTGGTTTGTCCATTGTTGAAATTAAAAAGAGAAATTAGAGGGAAGGGAAGTAGAAGCCTCCCCTTGCTCTGATAGTGTCTGTAACTCACAGGACACTGATACGGAAATCATTTTGGTTGTTGTGCATCTTGGTGTGATACCAAAAGGTCATTTGAGGGAAGGCTGGGGGTCTGGCCATTTATACTTAAGGTCCAGGTATTTTAGTGTATGTTTGTTTGTTTGTTTTTAATAATTTTTATTGTGCTTTAAGCGAAAGTTTACAAATCAAGTCAGTCTCGCACACAAAAACCCATATACACCTTGCTACACACTCCCAATTACTCTCCCCCTTAATGAGACAGCCCACTCTCTCCCTCCACTCTCTCTTTTGGAGTCCATTTTGCCAGCTTTGAACCCCCTCCACCCTCTCATTTCCCCTCCAGGCAGGAGATGGCAACATAGTCTCAAGTGTCCACCTGATTCAAGAAGCTCACTCCTCACCAATTAGTATAAGTTTTTTTTTTTTTACTTATTTAACATTTTATTTTGGAAAAAAAAAAATTTCAAACTTATAGAAAGCTTGCTAAAGCAGAATTCAGGTTGGATTTGGCCCTGGGGAGAGCTATACTCAATGATATTTTATATTCTTTTTGAGTGTTTTACATGTTATGTGTATTAATAGTATGGTTTAGGTTGTTTTTTTTAGTCATAGTTTCCTTGTTACCATGTATTCTTTGTAGTCATGTACTTATAATGTATATAACAATCTATTGAGTCGATACAGTATAATTAATCATATCCCTATTATTACACATTGAAATTGCTTTTAATTTGCTACTTAAATACATTTTAAGTCAGTGGCTCTCAAACTTTAGCATTCACCAGAACCACCCGATGGGCTTGTTAAAACAGAGATTGCTGGGCTGCACACCCAGATATTTTGATTCATTAGATCTAGGCTAGGGCCTGATAATGAATGTTTCATGCTAATACTGCTGGTCCTGGGACCATACTTAGAGAACCACTGTAGTAAATAAACACCTTTTGGATTATAGAGCTGAGTTCTATAATCCCTGTTCCTCCCTTTTTAAAAAAATTTTAAAAAGAACAAAAATCATTACATTCATGGTCACAGATGTAGCCCTTTCTGGTAAAGTTATCTCTTCTCTGCTACTTCTGCCTTACTAGTGATGGGACTGTCACCTTCTCATATAAAGGACAACATTATTGTTAGTTTATTCCCAGAATTAGATTGGAGTTATCCTCAGGGAAAGTAGTTTTTTTCTGGAATGGCATTACTTGGAGAGTTCAGAAGCAGTATTACAGCGGGGCCTTGCCCAACCTTGTGAGCCCCAGGAAGAATAATAACTACTCTGGCCACTGCCAGATCCCGTGTCCTCTCAAGTGGCATAGGAGTGGCTTTAGTCCTGTAGGCCCTCCCTTAATTTTGCAAATGGTAACCAGCAGTCCGGAGAAACAGATTGAGCTGGTACTCCTTCCCTTCCTCTAGGGTCTGTTTCCCAGGGTCTAGGAACTAGTGTTTACTGCAAAGCTAATTGTCCATCTTGCAGTGTTGTTTCACAGGTCACAGTTGAATACTAGCAGTGAACAATATGAAAAAAGCAGTAGGACATGGAAATTTTAAAACACGGTACCATTTACAATGTTGTTGTTAGGTGCTATCCAGTTGATTCCAACTCAGAGGAACCCCGTGCACAACAGGATGAAACGCTGCGTAGTCCTGCGTCATCCTTATAATCATTGTTACGCTTGAGCCCATTGTTGCAGCCACTGTGTCAGTCCACCTTGTTGAGGGTCTTCCTCTTTTCTGCTGACCCTGTACTTTCCAAGCATGATGTCCTTCTCTAGGAACTGATTGCTCCTGACAGTGTGTCCAAAGTATGTAAGAGAGTCTCACTATCCTTGCTTCTAAGGAGCATTCTGGTTGTACTTCTTCCAAGACAGATGTGTTCGTTCTTTTGGCAGTCCATGGTATATTCAATATTCTTCGCCAACACCACAGTTCAAAGGCGTCGATTCTTCGGTCATCCTTATTCATTGACCAGCTTTCCCATGCATATGACGCAATTGAAAATGCCATAGCTTGGGTGAGGGGCACCTCAGTCTTCAAGGTATCATCTTTGCTTTTTAACACTTTAAAGACGTCCGTCCTTTGCAGCAGATTTGCCCAGTGCAATGCGTGTTTTGATTTCTTGGCTGCTGTTTCCGTGGCTGTTGATTGTGGATCCAATCCAAAATGAAATCCTTGACAACTTCAATCTTCCATTTATCATGATGTTGCTTATTGGTCCAGTTGTGAGGATTTTTTGTTTTTCTTTATATTGAGGTGCAATCCATACTAAAGGCTGTGGTCTTTGATCTTCATTAGTAAGTGCTTCATAGTCCTCTTCACTTTTAGCAAGCAAGGTTGTGTCATCTGCATAACGCAGGTTGTTGATGAGTCTTCCTCCAATCCTGATGCCCCGTTCTTCTTCATATAATCCAGCTCCTCGGATTATTTGCTCAGCATACAGCTTGAACAGGTATAGTAAAAGGATTCAACCCTGACCACACACTTTTCCTGACTTGAAACCACTCAGTATCCCCTTGTTCTGTCTGAACAACTGCCTCTTGATCTGTGTACAGGTTCCTCATGAGCACAATTATGCGTTCTGGAATTCTGATTCTTCGCAATATTATCCATAATTTGTTATGATCCGTACAGTCGAATGCCTTTGCATAGTAAAACACAGGTAAACATCCTTCTGGTATTCTCTGCTTTCAGCCAGGATCCATCTGACATCAGCAATGATATCCCTGGTTCCACGTCCTCTTCTGAAACCAGCCTGAATTTCTGGCACTTCCCTGTCGATATACTGCTGCAGCCATTTTTAAATGATCTTCAGCAAAATTTTGTTTGCATGTGATAATGATACTGTTTTGTAATTCCACATTCCGGATGGTTCACTTCTCTTGGGAATAGGCATAAATATGGATCTCTTCAGTCAGTTGGTCAGGAAGCTGTCTTCCATATTTCTTGGCATAGGTGAGTGAGCACTTCCAGCACTGCATCCGTTTATTGAAACATCTCAATTGATATTCCATCAATTCCTGGAGCCTTGTTTTTCGCCAGTGCCTTCATTGCAGCTTGAACGTCTTCCATCAGTATCATCGGTTCCTGATCATATGCTGCCTCTTGAAATGGTTGAACATCAACTAATTCTTTTTCGTATAATGACTCTGTGTATTCCTTCCATCTTCTTTTGATGCTTCCTGCTTCATTTAATATTTTCCCTATAGAATCCTTCACTATTGCAACTCAAGGTTTGAATTTTTTCTTCAGTTCTTTCAGCTTGAGAAACGCCGAGTGTGTTCTTCCCTTTTTGGTTTTCTATCTCTGGCTCTTTGCACGTCATTATAATACTTTACTTTGTCTTTTCCAGCCACCCTTTGAAATCTTCTGTTCATTTGTTTTACTTCATCATTTCTTGCTTTTGTTTTAGCAGCTCTGTGTTTGAGAACAATATTCAGAGTCTCTTCTGACATCCATCTTGGTCTTTTCTTTCTTTCGTGTCTTTTCAGTGACCTCTTAGCTTTCTTCATGTATGATGTCCTTGATGTCATTCCACAACTCGTCTGGTCTTCAGTCATTAATGTTCAGTGCATCAAATCTGCTCCTGAGATGGTCTCTAAATTCAGGTGGGATATACTCAAGGTTGTATTTTGGTGCTTGCGGAGTTGCTCTGATTTTCTTAAGTTTCGGCTTGAACTTGCATATGAGCAATTGATGGCCTGTTCCACAGTCGGCCCCTGGCCTTATTCTGACTGATGATATTGAGCTTTTCCATCGTCTCTTTCCACAGATATAGTCAATTTGATTCCTGTGTGTTCCATCTGGTGAGGTCCATATGTATAGTCGCCATTTGTGTTGGTGAAGAAAGGTATTTGCAGTTAAGAAGTTATTGGTCTTGCAAAATTCTATCATTTGATCTCTAGCATTGTTTCTATCACCAAGACCATATTTTCCAGCTACCAATCCTTCTTCTTTGTTTCTAACTTTCACATTCCAATCACTTGTAATTATCAATGCATCCTTATTGCATGTTTGATCAATTTCAAACTGCAGAAGCTGATAAAAATCTTCAATTTCTTCATCTTTGGCCTTAGTGGTTGGTGCGTAAATTTGAATAATAGTCGTATTAACTGGTCTTTCTTGTAGGCGTGTGGATATTATCCTACTCTGACAGCGTTGTACTTCAGGATGAATCTTTTATTTTTAGGATAGATCTTGAAATGTTATTTTTGACGATGAAAATGCAACACCATTCCTCTTCAAGTTGTCATTCCCAGCATAGTAGACTATTATTGTCCAATTCAAAATGGCCTATACCAGTCCATTTCAGCTCACTAATGCCTGTGATATTGGTGTTTATGCATTCCACTTCATTTCTGATGATTCCCAATTTTCCTAGATTTATACTTCGCACACTCCAGGTTCCGATTATTAATGGATGTTTGCAGCTGTTTCTTCTCATTTTGAGTCGTGCCACAGCAGCAAGTGAAGGTCCCAAAAGCTTTACCGCTCCATGTCATTGAGGTCGACTCTACTTTGAGGAGGAAGCTCTTCCCCAGTCATCTTTTGAGGGCCTTCCAACCTTGGGGGCTCATCTTCTGGCACTATATCAGACAGTGTTCTGCTGCTATTCATAAGGTTTTCACTGGCTGATTCTTTTCAGAAGTAAACTGCTGGGTCCTTCTTCCTAGTCTGTCTTAGTCTGGAAGCTCAGCTGAAACCTGTCCTCCACGTGTGACCCTGCTGGTATCTGAATACCGGTGGCATAGCTTCCAGCATCACAGCAACACGCAAGTCCCCACAGTACGACAAACTGACAGACATGTGAGGGCCATTTACAATAACATCAAAAAAATTAAGTACTTGAGAATAAATCTGACAAAAGATTATATAAGATATATACACTGAAAACTATAAAATATTGCTGAATAAAGTAAAAAGAAGACCTAAACAAATGGAGAGAAATACCTGTTCATGAGTCAGAAGACTCACTGTTAAGATACCAATAGATTCAACGCTATTCCAATCAAAATTCCGCCAGTAGGCCTTTTTCTTTCTTTTTAAATAAACTGATTCTAAAATTCTAATGGAAATACAAAGAATGTAGAATAGCCAAAACAACCATTAAAAAAAAAAGGAGCAAAGTGCTCACTTCGGCAGCACATATACTAAAATTGGAACGATACACAGAAGATTAGCATGGCCCCTGTGCAAGGATGACATGCAAATTCGTGAAGCGTTCCATATTTTTCTTTCACTTAAAGCACAATAAAAATTATTTTAAAAAAAGCAAAGTTGGAGGACTAACAAACCTTACTTCAAGATTTAGTATAAAGCTGTAGTACTGTATTGGCATGAAGATAGTCAAATATATCAGTGAAACAGAATAGAGAACCCCAAAATTTGTCATTGTTGGGTACCATCAAGTTGATTCCTACTCATAGCAACTCTGCGTAACAGAGTAGAACTGCCCCCATAGGGTTTCCTTGACCCTGTAATCTTTTATGGGAGCAGCTAGATGGGTTCAAACCCCCAACCTTTCACTTAGCAGCCAAGAGCTTAACTGTTACACCACCAGGGGTTCTTACCCTTACATGTACAACTTATTTTTCAACAGTACAAAGGCAATTTAATGGGCACTAGACATACATAGATAAAATTAATGAACTTCCATCCATACTTTGCAAAATTCATGCATATGCAAGTTGAACTCAAAATGGATCCTAGACTTAAATATGAAAGCTAAAACTATAAACTTCTAGAGGAAAACAGAAAATGTTTGTGACTTGAATTTGACAAATTTCTTAGATATGTTCTCAAAAGCATGATACATAAAAGAAAACCTTGATAAATTAGACTGTATCAAAATTAAAAACTTCTTTTCTTCGAAAGATACTATTACATAAAATATCTCAGTCCTCATCCTAACTTCCTGAATCAGAATTTCTGTTAAAGTGCCTTGGGAAAATGTATTTAGGATCCACCAGTTCAGTCTAAACCCCTCTTTTTACAGATTAGCATACTCATAGAGTTTAACAGAGGTTTTCTGGGACTAGTTGTGTCAAGAGCCAGAATTAGAATCCTGACTTTCTTTCTGTTTGTCTATACAGTTCTTTTTTTATCTTGTGATACTTGTGTTAGCATTTTCAATGTGAACATTGTTTCATAAAAAATGAATCAAATAAACAAATGAAATGTCAAACAAGTTTGCAAGTTTATTGATTTCTTACTAATGCAGGAGAGAACATAAACTAAGGCCAAAAAAATCTTTATAAATAAGATTGGGAGGTTTAACACAGACAATAACTCATATTTATCTCCTTTTCAGTCGACTGAGTCAAAGACCAACACTAGAAGAACTAGAACAACGAAACATACTGCAGCGTAAGTCTACCTACGGAAATAAAGTTGTGTAGATTTTCTTTGCATGTTTCTGGCTTTAATGTGTTTCACAAAGAAGAGAAGCATTTACTTTGAGGGCCAAGCAGAGAAGGGCTATTGGTATATTTTTCCTTGAAGAAACATGATTCCCCTGAGCTTCTTTTAGAAGACACCACTGTGGTATTGTTTAGTATATTGGGATACCCCTTAGAAGATATTCTTTTCAAGTCTTCACAGAATCCTTGATTTGACAGCTTGCAAAAGGTGTGTCCCAACTTTGCTCTGTCTTCAGGGAGCTAAGATAGCAGTTTTTCTCCTGGAGGGGGCCTTCATGTTCCTAGTGGGATCTGAGGACTGAGGTCCAAAGCAAATCCCAAGTGTAGCAGTCTTCTGGTGCCTTTTATTCCTTAAGTCATTTCTTGTCTCTTGATTTTTTTTTTTAATTGTGATTAACCTGACTGTTTACAGAGCAAATTAGTTTCTCCTTAAGCAGTTAATACACAAATTGTTTTGTGTCATTGGTTGCCAACCCTGTGATATGTCAACACTCTACTCTGTTTCACCCCAGGCTCCCTGTTTCCATTGCTCCAGTTTTCCTGTTCCTTCTTGCCTTCTGATCTTTGCTTTAGGGCTTGTGTACCCATTAATCTTGTATACACGATTGAACTATGAAGCATGTCTCTCACGTGTGTTATTGTTGGTCCTATAGACCTGTCTAATCTTTGGCTGAAGGGTGAACCCCAGGAGTGACTTCAGTACTGAGTTAAGAGGGTATCCGGGGGCCATACTCTCAGAGCTTCTCCAGTCTCTGTCAGAACACCAGTAAGCCTAGTCTTTTGTGAATTTGAATTTTGTTCTACATTTTTCTCCCACTCTGTCTGGGACCCTCTATTGTTATCCCTGCCAGGGTGGTCAGTGGCAGTAACTGGGCACCATCTAGTTGTTCTGGATTTCGCTTGGTATCTCTAAAGTCACAATTTACTTTCTGTATACATAATTAACTTTTTGATATGGTGTTTTAACATAGTACAGACTTGTTTTATTTTTCCAGATTATAGAATAAAAATTGGCCTTAAAAACCTCTGCACTGAAGAGGTGTATTCTTCTCAAAGGTTACTTGTACACAGGCTCAGTCTCTGACCATTTCCATCCCCTGTTCTCTCAACACTGTTTGGATATACACAACTTAGTCACTTAATAAATTTTTAAGTGAGGGCCCTTTATAGACCTATCAGATGAAACTTAGTGTGATCCCCATTCTCCATTCTAAGTGGTTACTCTTGAGCAGGAGTCTGTAAACTTTTTCTTAAAGAGCAGACAGTAAACATTTTCAGCTTCACAGGCCAAGAAATAAAATTGAGGCTGTTACGGATGTACTTATAAAGCCATTTAAGAGGTAGCCATTTAAAACTGTGAAGAGCATTCTTAGCTTGTAGGCAGTTGAAACACAGGCAGCTGACCAGATTTGGCACTATAGTTTGCTGGCCCCTGCTCTTGAGTATTTGTCTTCACTAGTTGGCAAGAAAATTATCTTCATTAGCTATCCCCAAAGTTAGTATTGTATTCTGATTTGGAGCCTGTAAGAAATATCTGAAGTGTAGTTACTAAAAAGTTTGATATGCAGAGTTTCATTCTGAAGTAATAATTTTTGTTTCTGACTCTAAACTGTAGCTAAAAATGAAGCTGACCGTCAGGCAGAAAAACGGGAGATTAAACGTCGTCTCACTAGAAAGGTACTGCAGCCTGTGTGTTTGGTTTCAGTCTCTCTGTTGACTGTCTTGTATTTGGATGAACTATTTGATTGGAAAAAAAATTAGTTTGACTTCAATTGCCATAGATTGCTATGAAAATTTAAACAGGATACAAATATAGAAATCAACACAACATTATCAAGAGCAACTTTTTTTTTTTTTTTTTTTTTGTATTGTTTAAAGAAAGCCTGGCACGAGAAGGTGCTCAATACGTATTTGACTAGATACATTTTTACTTTCCTTTGGTAGACCTGGGACTTTGATGTGGCTCTAATAATAGCCTGTTGATGTATAGACAGTAACAAGAGGAGTGTGTAGCATTCAGTTTTGCAAAGCAGACTGGTTGTTTTCTAATCAGGAAGAACTCGATTGAACTGACCTTTAGTAATACCTGAGAAGTATCAAAAAATCAACCATGATTTCTCCATGGTCCAAATAAATTTGTAAAGAATCTTTTTTGTCAGCTTTTAAGCCCTGGGGTTAAATCCTTACTCCTTTCCCTTCCTTCATATTAGGTTGTAATTGCCATCTATAGATTCTCAGATTTTGGTCTGAGTTCTCTAGGTATTTCTTAGAACTAGTAAGAATCCCCAGGAGCGCAAGGGACCTAAACATTGTCTTCTTGACTTCTCTCACTTCTCCCCTTCCCTAAGATAGCATAAGTGTCCTTGATGAATTGAGGATAGTTAGATCCTCTGGATGGACTTAATGCCTTCAGACCAAGCAGATTAACCCAATTGTGAAACCTTAAATTGCAATTTTTATAGAATATGCTACCTTGGACATATTTCATGTTGAAAGGAAATTTACCCTTAATATTATCCACTAGTAGATGTTGCTTTCATTTGAAATGCATTCATTTTCTGATGCATTTGTGTATGTATTTATAGCTCTACCCACTCCCATAAAGAATAAAAGCCTTGCTACCCAAAATGTGGTTCACAGACAGAATCTCAGGCCTTACCCCAGACCCACTTACCAAAATCTACATTTTAACAGCATTAATAGTACACATTAAATTTTGAGAAGCATTGGATTAGAGCGGTGCTTCTCAATCTTAGCTGTGTACTGAGGAGCTTTTTTAAAACTCTTATGTCCAGAATTATTAAATCAGAATCTCTGGGGGTGGGACCCAGGCATCAATGTTACTTAAAGCTCTGAAGGTAATCAATGTGCAGTGAAGGTGGGAGCACTGGGTTAGAGGTAATTGAATGTATGACTACTACCTAATTCCTGGCACAGCAGACTAAGAAGCTCCATTTCTTTCAGCTCAGTCAAAGACCAACTGTGGCTGAATTACTGGCCAGGAAGATCCTGAGGTTTAATGAATATGTCGAGGTAACAGATGCTCAAGATTATGACCGGCGAGCCGACAAACCTTGGACCAAACTGACCCCTGCTGATAAGGTAACCAGAAAGCTTGTCAAAATTTTTATTTATTTGAAGGATGCAAGACACTAACTAGAAGGAGGAACCATAAACAAAGCTTCTAGTTTTGATACAATGTTAAGTTTCAAATCAGGATACAAAATGTAATTGAAAGAAAAAAAAACCCTACTGCATCACAGAGGACAAAAAATAAAAACTAGAAGGAAATAAAACACACTCTTAACAGTGGTTATGTTTGGTTGGGGGTAGATTGGGTGATATATTTTAGTAATTACACACATTTTACTTTTATAGTGGGAAAAACATTTTACATGCTGCAGAAACTATAAAAGCTATAATCTCTCTTCAGATTTCTTTTCCGCTTTTCCAGGATTTTGATTTAACTGGTGATTTTAGAGTTGTTACATCATGAATGGTATTGGGAAAGGTGATGTGAGTCGGGTTCAGGCCTCACTTCACCGTGTTGACCTGGTTTCTTTCCTCCTTCTGGGTTGCCTGCTGGGGTTGCAGTGGCTCAGAAAGTAAAGCCAATAGAGAAGAGATAGCAAACCACACTCCTGAGTACAGCAAATAGAAGATAGTGCAACATTTTTGTTTCTTCTCTACAGGCTGCCATAAGAAAAGAACTAAATGAATTTAAAAGCTCAGAAATGGAGGTTCATAAAGAGAGCAAACATTTTACACGGTAAGTCTCAAAGACCCAAATAATGTGAGCTAAGCGGAGCCCTAAAAACATACAGACATACAAATCTGAGTTGTTCAGTTATGAAGGGCTCTAATCACATGATTATAAGGACACTCAGTGGTGACTGCAAAAAGATGACCTTAAGAGAAGGGATGAGAACTAAGAGTTATTAAATGCCTGTTCTGAGTTTGACATTTAATGTATATTATCTTATTTTTGCAATACACCTGAAACTCATGTTAATATTCCCATTTTATAGCTGAGAAAATGGAGACTCAGGAGGGTTAAGTAAGTTGCTTAACTTGCTAGTTGGTTGTAGAACCAGGAGTTGGAGAAGGGAATTGAATGGCTCTCTTCCTTGCACTTTACTGTCCCAGGTTATATATATGGAGATTGTGCTGTGTTGACAAGATCTTGCCATCTCTGTTTTCAGTTCTATCTAATACAGTTGATCTTACCAGTTTAGTATACAGTCAATCCCTGGATTAGAAGTCTAGCTTTAAGTCAAATTTGTATGTAAATTCTAACAGTTAAGCATGGTTTGTACCTAATGTCAGTTAGTCAAATGTTTGTCTTAATATATAGTATATAGTGAACCTTTCTATGCATAAAAAACATTAAAGAAACACTTCCAGATACTAAAACATCTTTAACATAATAATGTTTTGAGGCACTCACAAAGTAACACCTGTTTGTTTTTAGGAACTATTGTATGTATCTTGAATTTTTAATATAATAGGCTTTACGGGGGTTCGTTCGTAACTGTGGGTTGTATCTAAGTCGGACATTAGTAACCTATGGACTGCTTGTATAAACTTTTTAATTAGCTGTCTTTTTGCCAAGAAATGTTTTAATTCAGAAATAATTGTTGTGATTAAGGACCCACCCAGTATGTAAAAAATTAGCTAGTCACACTAAGGCAATTAGTGGAAGTACCTTTATGTGACTGTCAGAGCATTTATGAAAAGAAGCTAAATGAAAGACGATACAATGACAAATACGGAGTTTGCTATGAAAAGAACAAGAAGCAAAGTTGGAAAATAAAAATTTTTCAAGTTTTTTCCGTTAATATACAGGCAAATTGTTATTTTGATCATAGAATTATTTTGTACTGAGCTCTGACAGGAAAGAAGGCAAATTCTTTGAACAGCAAAAACACCATTCAAGACACTGAAGTACAAACATGAATGACAAACGATACTTGTCTGCAAGAAGTTCTTAATCTAATCTGGAAAAAAGACCTAAGTACGATCAATATGATAAATGCTCAGAATCGGTCTGTCAGGATTCATATCCCAAAGCCACATTTGCTAGCTATGTCAGTATTAGCTATTTTTGATGTTACAGTAGTCATAAAGTACTGTAGTCTCCACAAATGAAGGAATAAGAATAGGTTTTGCTAAGGAAAGAGTCATAGAAAAGGTGACAGGCTGGATCTTAAAGCATATAAGAGAATTTACCTGGACGAGAAGGAAGGAAAGAACATTGTAAGCAGAAGGACCAGCACAAGTGAGGCTATGGGTGATGGAAAATGCTCAGTGTTTATGGGTAATAGGAAATGTGGCTGGAGCAGAGGATGTTATGAGGAAACGAGACCAGAAAAGTGGATTGGGGTCACACTTTGAAAAGCTTTGACTGTTATGCTAGGATGCTGGAACCACTGGAAGTTTATAAGCAGAGAATTCTGTTTCCTAATGAACTCTCATGGCAGTGTGGAAGGCGATTTGGAAGGATGAGGAAACCAGCAGCCAGGAAACCTGTTAGGAAGTGATTGAAATAGTCATAGTAAGTGACAGTGGTAGCTCAAATCAGGGTAGTGACAGAATACAAAGGAGATATATTCGAAAGACATTTCAAGCAGAGAATTAACAACATTTCGTAATTATTTTAAAAATACCAAAACCAAACCCACTGCTGTCAAGTCAATTCCAACTCATAGCAGAATACCAATTGCCATCAAGTCAGTTTTGACTCATGGCCACCCCATGTGTGTCAAGAGTAGAACTGCACATACAGTTTTCAATGGCTGCAACCTTTCGGAAGTAGATAACCAGCTCTGCCTTCAGAGGCTCCTCTGGGTGGACTCAAACCACCAACCTTTAAGTTAGTAGCCAAGCACTTACCCGTCTGTGCCACCCAGGGCCTCCTCTGTTGGGTTAGAGGAGTGAAATACAGAAAGCAGTCAAGATGACTCGTAGATTACTAACTTGTGATTTTTGAGGTCTGTGGAGGAAGTAAATGGTTCAGGCCTACAGTTTAGGATGTTTATTCAGTTATTTATTGAGCACCCACTATGTGACAGGCACAGTGCTGGGTGCTTGGGGTACAGCAGGGGTCAAGATAAAATCCCCGTCCCCAAAGAGCTTTTATTCTAAAAGAGGAAAGCAGACAATAAACAAAGTGAAAAAGAAATTATGTATGTTGAGTTTGAAGAGCTTGTGACACTCTGAGGTGGAGATGCCTAGAACATAGTTGGATATTCAGCCTAGAGTTAGGAGAAAACAAGGCCTAAAAATACCGATTTATGAGAGAAGACAGTGGATCTCTAGGGGAAGAAGTATGTTTTATTTAAAGTCTGGGCAGAGGGAAAAGAACCAGGAAAGCATATGGAAGAAAAACAATTGAAGAGGAAGAAAGAAAAGTAAGAGGAAAATAGTGTCATGGAAGCCAAGAGTTTCAAGAAGGCATGAAAGGGGATTAGGAGCATCAGATGTTACAGAAAATTCAGGTAGAATTAAGATATAACATTTCATTGTTACTGATTTAATAGCAAACCAAACTACATCATCTGGTAACTTGTCTTTCTTTGATCATCTGTTTTAGCTACCATCGTCCATGATGCTGACATTTGACTGAAGAACTATACAACAGCCCCCAAAACAGGCTGCTTTGCTGCTTCATCCTCCAGAGTTTAACATAGACAGGAAACTTCAGTGCTTCCCAGCCCAGCCAAAATTGGGCTCTCTGGGATGTAGTTCTGGGGTGAACAGCACTTCTATGAATGTAGCATTTCACTGGAATGGATTCTCATGTGCTCCCCCTGGGGCACAACTGAACACTTTGTCAGTGCTTTTGAATCTTCTAATATTGCAGCATACTTGAGGGGTTCCCTCACCAGCCACCAAAGTTCTAGGCCACTTGTAGGTTCCATGTTTTGTTGGCTGTACCACACTTTGCCCCAAGATGACTGCCTGTGCCAAGGCACACTTTGCACCATTGGCCTTACCTGTCCTGCCCTGTGAGACCCACTTGTGTAGGCGCTAAGTTCCAGCCATCAGTTTCAGTTGGCAATGGGGAAAACCTTTTTTGTAGGCCCCCAATCTTCTGGCAAAGGAGCCCCCACCTCCAGCGGAAGCCTGTCAGTTGAAAAGCATTGCACTATACCTGTTATAGGGAGCCCTGGTGTCACAATGGTTAAGCACTGGGCTGCTGAGAAGTCAGCAGTTTGAACCCACCAGCGGGAGAAAAATGTGGCAGTCTACTTCTGTAAAGATTTATAGCTTTGGAAATCGTATAGGGCAGTCATTATGAGTCAGAATTTGACTCAACAGCAGTGAGTGGTGGACACCTCTTATAACAAGCAATATATTCCTCTTTAGGTACTCAAGCCTGAGAGGAAGCTCAGGACTGAACATGTACCCCCTTTTTGGCATAAGTCACCCTAATTTTTTACAAAAATTTATCGTGAAGTAGTAATGGAAACTTACGTACTTTTTGTCTGTCAGAGAATCTGAGCTGCAACCAGACTCTTAAGTCTGTAAAATAAGAAAGTATATATATTTTCTGTATACAAAAACAAAACTAAAAAAGCCTTCATAATAATGCCAACTTGGCAGAAAACTGACTTGTGGCTTAAATTTTGTAGGCTGTTGTATCCTTTTCCATGAAGTAGAGTTGTAGCAACTCTGGGAGCACTTGTGTATTGTCGGCCCCCACACCTCCAGAATCTCAAAAAGGACCTAAAAGGTGTAGGGTGCTGAACAGGAAAAGGTCTTTAAAGAAGCAACAAGAGGGGCCCAATCATGACCCACTGCCCCTCACTTTTTCTCCTCAGTGCTGTTTGCCCTCTCCTGCTGCGCTCTCCCTCTTAACTCCAAACACTGATCCTTCTGCTGACCTCTGGCAGATTCCACCTCACTTGTCTCGTCCTTCCTCTTCCAAGCTGTAGCCATGTAGTTGGTGCCTGGACATTGGCTCAGCCCCTACCCCTTTTTGTATTTGTAATATACGTTAATACTATTTTCTAAAACACATTCGCTTTGTTTGATTTTTATTGAAAACCATACAGCCTCACTATTTCCCTCTAATTCCTAGCCACGCTAAGTGGAGGAAAAAAATAGTTTCTATTTAATTGATGAACGTGGCTTTTTCCTTCACTTTAATGTTCAGGAAGTTGTGACTTTCATAGATTTCTTCTGTGGTCCTTGCCTTTTGTTCTGTTTGAAATCCTTCACTGGATTTCTCTTTTGATAAAATTTGCTGAAGAATCAAAATATCAGATCAAAACAAAAAAGCTGAAGTGACCTTAAAAGGCAACATCTCTTCTTTGTATAGTAAAAAAGGGATATTTGGATTTCTCGGTTTTGTCAAATGTTGTATGACTGTGGAGATAGACTGAGTCCACATTTCCTTGGAGCTGACTAATATTTGTGATAACAGAAGGAAGACAAGTGAAGATTCTACTGAAGTCTGTTGTTGGTCTGTATGTGAGGTGGCCACACGTTAACTGCTAACTTGCCTTCTTCTGACCATTCTTTCTTGTTGGTTTGGAAACTGGCTTATGCCAGAATCTTTGTGGCTTGAGATGACATTTTGAAAGCCTTCTTTTAGAAACTCTCTTTTCCTGAATGTGCCAAGCTTGAAGCAGAATTTGCCTGCCTTCTATGTGCCACCAAGGGGTCCAGTTCATCTTTCATCTCATTCATGTTCTTTTGAAGCAAGATACTTTGGGGGGGGTCAAGTCTTTCTAGGTGTTTTGGTTTTGTTTTTTTAAATACAATCTGTTTTGTTTTCTCTTTCCCTGTAATTACCAATTCACAATCCTAATGTAAAGAAAAAATAAAAGCCTGGTGTATTGTACTTCAAGATACTTCCCTGATGTACAGAATCTCCTTGTAAAATAAATAATTGCATTGTATATCAGTCTTCATATCAATATTAATTATTATTTTAGAATTAAAAAAATACATACTATTCTCGTGTGAGGTATTCATTTTTGTTATGTCCTACTCTATTCCAAAAAAGGATACCTAAAATAATTGCACGAGGCACTAAATGAGAAGTCAGTGAGGGAAAAGTAATAATAGTAAGGACATTAAATGTAGCCAGAGGTAAGAGTCAGTCATGTTTGTGTCTGTGCACATGTATTAAAAAGAAAATAGGCTGAAGGGAGGAGAGGCAACTGAATGCCAAACTATGTACCTGGTGCTACACTGGGGCTTTATTTAGCCTACACCCAGCCTGTGAAAGACCTGAGAAGTGACCTGAAGTCACTTCCCCAAGGTCAAAGCAAATCATATAACCACTCTTTGCATGTATTCAAGGGCAGTTACTACCCAGTGTATTATCTCTACAAGGATTTACTGACTAGGGATCACATATAAGTGGACCTTAGGCTGATACCACAAAAGGACAGCTGGTACTTTATGCACTTCTCTCTGGCAAGCAGCCCAGTTTCAATCCAGGTCACGTCAGCAATGACTCACTTTCTATTTGTCACTTCAGAGAGTGGCTTGTTTAGCACATCGTCTTTTACCAAGGGTTAAAAGAAACCATGAGTCAGAACTGCTCACGTCCTCAGGTTCTACCTACTTCCAGGTTTTCCTTCTAGTAGCCCTCCAAATAGGCCTCAAATTGTTATTGTGTTCTGTTGTGTTTGTTTTTAATAATATTGTGTTTTGGTGAGTTTACACAGCAAATTAGGTTCCCATTTAACAACTTCTATACAAATATTCAGGGATACCGATTACATTTTTCATAACGTGTTAACATTCTTATTAACTCCATTCTGGTTGTCACATGCGTTTTTTTTTTTGTTTTTCCTAAATTTTATTTTGTTGTTGAGAATATACACAGCAAAACATACACCAATTCAGCAGTTTCTACATGTACAATTTAGTGACATTGGTTACATTCTTCGAGGTTGTACAACCATTCTCATCCTGCCTTTCTGAGTTGCTCTTCTGCCTTCATTAACATAAACTCACAGCCCTCTAAGGTTCCTATCTAATCTTTTGAGTTACTGTTGTCAATTTTTAACTGAATTGTCATAAAGAATACAATGACTATTAGTACAGTTTAGGAGCCCAGCCTTGATTCATTGTAAGGCACTCAGCGTTGCTTTTATACCACTGCCGCAAGCGTCAACACAGTGAAAAAGGCAAAAACAACAATGTTTACATGTTATTATGAAAATAGTTTTGATCTCATGGACTCCCGAGAGTCTCAGAAGCAATGGGGTTTGCCAACCACACATGGAGAACTGCTGCTCTGAGCATGCTTCTCATCTTAAAAAAAAAAAATTTTTTTTTTCATCTTAACATCTAGATAATTCCAATGCCTCAGAATCGCTGTGAGAGTGAACAAGGTATGTAAAGAACCGCAAAGTCTTATAGGTCTTGTTTTTAGGTGCACCAGTCGTTTTCGACTCAAAGCAACCCCAGTGATAGAGCAGAACTGCCCCACAGAGTTTTCTAAGCTGTAATCTACGGTAGCACATCGCCAGGTTTTCTCCTGCAGAGCCACTGGGTGGATTCCAAACGCCAACCTTCAGGTTAGCAGCTGAGCTCTTCACCGTTGCGCCACCTGGGCTCCTTAATACATAGAAGGAACTCCATAACTGTCAGTTTCTACTCAGTACAGCCCAGCTGTGATGATGGCTCTATGTCAATATACCTAACATTTATTCGCCGAACACAATAAGGAAACTTGATCATATTTCATACATACGTATCTTAAGGATTCTTGACTTACCTACTTCTTTACTTCAGGTTTTTTTTTTTTTTTATCTTAGCCAATTCGTCTAGAAGCATTTCCGTCTTATTTACCTAGCATTTATCAGATGCTTACGTGTGACATGGCAGATTCAATCCCTTTTGAGACCGTTTGCGTTTCTCAAAATGTCTTTTTCTATTTTGCATACTTACTATCTCAAAGGTTTTTTGGCCAGTTTATCTATCGACGTAACCGCCAGATTGAGGAACTGACCGTAGAGAAGTACAGCTACACGGTACAGTGTCCAGCGACACACCCACAAACTTCAATTTCTGTAATTAACACTCTAACACACCTCAGGGTGCAAACGCACCAAGGTCGCGAGAAACCGCTGAGCAAGGTAGGGGTGGGGCTTAACATTCGTGGATTCCCAGCACCCTCAGCGAGCTTCTGATTCCCTTAACTGCGCATGTCGCGGCGCAGGCGCAATGGACGCTCGTTGACTTCCGCGCGCTGGTGATGGTATAAATAAGGGTTTTCTGGCCCCACTCGTTCTCTTGCGTGAAGGCGAGCTCTGGGTCGCTTCGGTCTTGGTGAGTGTTTTTGCTTCGTGGCCTCTCATCTCTACCTCTAGCATTCTGCTCGGCTACCAGCCTTTCCTGTGAGCACAGCCTTCAGCGGCGACTGTGCTGACTGCGCTCCTAAGTGCGACCGGACTGAGAGTAACTTCGGCCGCGTGCGGCCGCCGAAGGCCCGCGGAGCCCCAGGGCCTGGGCTTTCAGCAGGGGCTGCGGGCAGCGCCACCCCGAGGCTTGTGAGGCTGCCGCACCGCTCGTCAGAACGCTGAGTGGCGCAGCTCCCCTATTCATTGCCTATTTGCGCCTTTAATTTTTCGGCTTCCTCAGAGGCACTTTGTGCGCGATGAAGTTGCGTGTAAGACGCCTTGTTCCTGATCTTCTCAGTTGAAGAGTTACTGAGCTTTTGAGACACTCCTAGGTGCTGTTACTAAATTTACCACGTGATTTGTTGTGATTTGGGACAACTAACGACTGTAGGTCTTCCACTGAGATGTAGCATTTACGAGACGTCTTGCTGCTCACGAGCTGTTAGCATACCGTTCCGTCGTTTGCCGATGGGCTGTTGAGGTTTCTCAATGTGCTTGCTGGGGTTGCAAGTTAAGAGGTTCGGGCCTACGCTGGGGAAATCGGTATCAACTAGGTAAGATGGTTGTTTAATACAGTCGTCTGTAAATTGAACCAGTGATAGTGACCATTCCAACGTGGATATTCCCGGGAGGTCACTCTCCCCGGGCTCTGTCCTGGTGGCGCAGGGGAGCATAGGGCTTTGCCCCGTGATGTACAATCCCTTTCCACGACGTTGGAGATAAAGCCGGGCCTTGAGTCTGCGCCTGCATATTCCTACAGCTTCTCAGAGTCCTGCGGACAATGACTGAGGAGACAAACCATGCAGGAAACAGCCCCTAATCTTGTAAGAGGTCTCTGGATTCTTTAGTAATTTCTAACCAGGAAGCAGAAATTTGTACTCAATAGAGAGGAATGATACGGTTGCTAGACTACATTGCTGCCCTCACGATAGGGGTAGGCTGTATTTGGGCTTCAGATCAGAACTGTTGGAGGACGACTAACCACTTTACTCTTTACATTGTTTTAACTTCAGGGAAATCTCTGCAGGGCTGTTAACATGAGCCCTAAAACGCTTTGCACTAGTTTATTGGTACATGTGGATTATAAAATAATTTTAATAATTCCAAAGCCAGTTCTCTGTCGCATACCAGTAACTGTTTCTCAGTTTGTTACGTCCAAATATCGACTAGGTCTTGTATTTTATGACATTTCTTTAAGCATGTTGACAGTTTCTTCCATGTGCCCTCACGTTCTGTGGAGAGTGCTTTTATCATTCTGCTCCGTGAAACGGTGCTAAGTTTTTCCCATCTTCATTTCTTCGCCTGACAGGGGTATTGATACTTTATAGATGAAGAAATTTGAGACTGAGATGGGATGATTTTGCCAAATTCTTAGTGGCAAACCTTGCACACATGTGATATACAACATGCATGTGTGCTTTTGTGTATCCATAGCTTTTCAGTTCTGTGAACAGTGATTAAGTAGGAAAGCCACATTAGAAACAGTGGCAGTGATTGGATGTGGTTTTGAACCCTTAAAACCATTACTAACCCTAATGGTCTTATTTTTGCAGGGTTTTCTCAAATCTACTTCCATACTCTGAGGTGAGTAAATTATGGGAGTCAGTGGAAATGTTTTGAGGAATGCTGTTTTCTAGCAATATTGCCTTTGTAAATGACTAATTACAATGACTAGTCAAGAGGCATTCCAACGTGGATATTCCCGGGAGGTCACTCTCCCCGGGCTCTGTCCTGGTGGCGCAGGGGAGCATAGGGCTCTGCCCCTTGATGTACAATCCCTTTCCACGACGTTGGAGATAAAGCCGGGCCTTGAGTCTGCGCCTGCATATTCCTACAGCTTCTCAGAGTCGTGCAGACAATGACTGAGGAGACAAACCATGCAGGAAACATGTCTAATATACTAAAATTAAAAACTGAAGACCTAATGAGAGTCTAAACCAGTTTTTTTGTTTTTCCTTTCATTTAGGAGAGAAGAGGAGGAGCCTCACTTTTGGGCAGAAGTTGAAAGTTAATGTTTTTCTAAGAGCCTGAAAGACATGAAGTTTTTCATTGGCTCACTTAGGTTGAGTCAGTGTTTGGTTTTAAATGCTGACATTTAATTAAAGGTCAGTGTGCTGGTTCCATCAGACAGTCCATGGATCATCTGGGAATTGGTTAGAAGTGTAAATTCTCAGGTAACCCCCCTGAACCACTGCGTTTATAAAATAAAGATGCCGTTTGCATTTACATATTGTGCGTTCTTTTTGTGTATGTATCATGAGTAATAAATACATTAGCAGAAACAAATGTTCTGCTTATGAATGCTGTGAGAACACTAACTCCAGTTAATGCTTTTTAAGCCCCCGAGCACTTGACTCCAGACATTGGCTGCTTTGCTTCCCCCAAAAGATTTCCAACTTACAGGGATGCTGTAGGAGAGTAGAACTGCCCTGTAGGGCTTCCCTAGTGGATTTGGACTGCTGAGCTTTTGGTTAGCAGCCCACATTCTATAACCACTGTACCACCAGGGCTCTCATCAGATGTCCTGATATAATATAGGCTTGATAAAAACCAGTGAAACTGGGTAAATCCCAATTTTCATTGTAGTTTGCCTATGGGCACCTTGAGTGGAAGTTTGGGTTGAGCATGGAAGAGGAATCTATTGGCAAATTAAGCTTAAATTCCATTTGTACAGCTGCTGTGCCCTGTGCTGGATAAACCTTACTGCCTGTGTCCCAGCAATGTGCTTGAGCCTAAATACTAAATAGACCTGTCACCTTAATTTTGTACCCAAGTGACTAGAAGGTTGTGTCACAATGGAAACTTGGCAAGCTCCGGTCACTGGTTGCCAGCACTATGGAGAAATGAGACTCAAGGATGGGGGCTAGCAGGGATCCATCTAGAAGGTACGAGTCTACTTCATGGGAGGGGCTAAGTGAGTTTCACAATGGAGGAGTGGGTTAGAATAGTCATTCCATTCAAAAACCTGGTTGCAGTTTTGAGGTGGTAACAAATTGATCTTCCCTGTGAACTGTCCCAGTGGCAACAACTTTAAAAATAGGTCACATTGGGAGCTAATTGTGCGTGACATGTGTTTACCTGTGCATGTTACCCTGTGCTAGGCATATTGGTCCCATCTTGAAATGGCAGAACCTAGGAACAATACTTGTTGCCATCAAGTAGATTCTAACTCCGACCCCATAGGACAGTAGAACTGACCCCATAGAGTTTAGAAGGAGTGCCGGGTGGATTTGGATTGCCGACCTTTTGGTTAGCCAAAGTCACCGGCTACCACATATTTCCAGAGTGGCTGGTGGGTTCAAATTGAGCAGTGAGTTCTTAAAACACTGCCACTGGGGCTCCTCCCATGCGTGCACACACCCTCATGGAGAGGTGCTCAGTAAAAAGCTTTTTTCCCACAACCAATGGATTTAGGGGAAATTTTCAATTTATATTCTAAGAGTGGGGCTGGGCAGAAAATACATGCATTATTCCTGATGTCCAGGTGTAGCTGAAGCCTAAAAATGTTCTACCTATGAATGGTAAGAGAAAACTACCTCCAGCAGTTAATTCCTGGTTGTTTCTAAACTTGGAGTTGGACTCCCTGGATTTGAATCCTGACTGTGCCCATGTGACTTTGGGCAAGTCACTTAACCTCTCTGCCTCAATTTCCTCACCTGTAGAATGGAGGTGGTAAAAGTTATGAGGATTACATTAAAAAAAAAAAACTTGGAAAATAGTATAATCCACAGCACATAAGTACAATGGTTTGGTTAAAATTATTCTGTCCCTTTTTCAAGCAGGAAACTTGGTGGTGCAGTGGTTAAGAGCTATGGCTGCTAACCAGACAGCTGGCAGCTTGAATCCTTGGAAACCCTATGGGGCAGATTTACTCTGTCCTGTTAGGTGCAATCAAATCAGTTCTGACTCAGACTCCACAACAGAAATACTGCCCAGTTCTGTGCCATCCTCACAATTGTTGCTATGCTTCAGCCCATTATTGCAGCCCCTGTGTCAATCCATCTCACTGAGGGTCTTCCTGTTTTTCACTGACACTCTACCAAGCATGATGCCCTTCTGGAGGGACTGATCCCTCCTGATAATGTGTCCAAAGTATGTGAGACGTCTTGCCATCCTTGCTTCTAAGGAGCGTTCTGGCTGTACTTCTTCCAAGATAGATTTGTTAGTTCTTCTGGCAGTCCATGGTATATTCAGTATTTTTCACCAACGCCACAATTCAAAGGCGTCAATTCTTTCGTCTTATTCATTGTCCAGCTTTTGCATGCATATGAGGCGATTGAAAACACCATGGATTGGGTCAGGTGCACCTTAGTCCGCAAAGTTACATCTTTTCCTTTCAACACTTCGAAGAGGTCTTTTGCAGCAGATTTTCCCAATGCTATGTGTCCTTCGATTTCTTGACTGCGGCTTTCGTGGGTGTTGATTGTGGATCCAAGTAAAACGAAATCCTTGACAACTTCAATCTTTTTGCTGTTTATCATGATGTTGTTTATTGGTCCAGTTGTGAGGATTTTTGTTTTCTTTATATTGAGGTATAATCCATACTGAAGGCTGTGGTCTTTGATCTTCAACAGTAAGTCGTTAAGTCCTCTTAATTTTCAGCAAGAAAGGTTGTGACATCTCAATGTCACAGGTTAATGAATCTTCCCCCTATTCTGATGCCCCGTTCTTCTTCATATAGCTCAGCTTCTCAGATTATTTGCTCAGCATACAGATTGAATAAAAAAAAAAGAATAGGTATGGTGAGAGGATATAACCCTGATGCACACCTTTCCTGACTTTAAACCATGCAGTATCCCCTTGTTCTATTTGAACAACTGCCTCTTGATCCATGTACAGATTTCTCATGAGCACAATTAAGTGTTCCAGAATTCCCATTCTGTGCAACATTATAATTTGTTATGATCCACACAGTCAATGCCTTAGCATAGTCAATAAAACACAGGTAAATATCTTTCTGGTATTCTCTGCTTTCAGTCAGGATCCATCTGACATCAACTGATATCCCTGGTTCCACATCCTCTTCTAAATTAGGCTTGAACTTCTGGCAGTTTCCTATACTCTGTCCTATACAGTCCCTATGAGTTAGAATGGACTTGACAGCAATGGGTTTGGTTTTGGTTTTTCTCAAGCAAAGAACAAGGGCTATAGTATTGAATGAATGAGATTGCCACCATTCATGAATCTACTAACTACTAAACCACCCTACCTTTCCAGGAGACAAAAAAGAGGAGGCTCAAGGATTAGTAGTAAGTTGCCCAAGATCAAACAGGTAGTAAGTAGAACCAGGATTTGAACCTGTCTGTCTAACTCCAAAGCCACATCATGAGATGCTATTAGCTTTGAATTAATGACAGTTATCATTTATTGAGAATTTCCTATGTGCTAGTCACTGTGCAGATACGTGTACATTATCTAATTCTCCATGCACCTCTGTATGGTAGGTACTGTTTTTGTGCCCATTTTACAGATGAGAAACAAGGTGGAGGATTTGAGAAAGATACCCAAGTTACACAGCTAGTAAGAGGCAGAGCATGGATTTGAGCCAAGGCAATTGGCTACAGAATCTACACTTATCCTACATCATACCACACCTCAAAAAGTATTGACCTTATTTCCTTCTGGTTTAAGCCACAGAATTTTTTATATTGGACTAATTTGGTAAACACTAAGTTCCAATTGCAATGAATTATACACCTATGTGCCCAGCTTTAATTGACACTGGAAAATGACACTGAAGTGGAGATAAGTGGTTTCCTTGGAGAGAGGTGGCCCTTCCCTGGACACACTTCTTTCATCCCTTTCTGTCTTTGCATATCTTTCCCCCCATCTATATGATGGTCACCCATATTTGATGAAGATTTACCATGTGCCGGGCACTCTCTAATACTCACAATAGCCCTATGTCATGCAGGGACTTGTATTAAACCCCTCTTTTTTTTTTTTTTTTTTTTTAGATAAGGAACACCAAAAAAGCTTATTTGTCCAAGGTCATACAGAATGGGATTTGAAGTTCTGATAGTCTCTAGAGTCATCAACCTGACTTCCCATTCTCTAAGCATCTAGAATGGCCTTCCTGGTTCTCACAGGGAGGGCTGGCACTTTCATATTCCTTCATTACCATTAACACTTGTGATTATTTTCCAATTAATGTTCGTTTAACCTACTAGGAGACCTGGCAGTGCAGTGGTTAAGAGCTTGGCTGCTAACCAAAAGGTCAGCGGTTTGAACCTACCATCCACTTCACAGGAGAAAGATGTGGCAGTCTGCTTCCGTAGAGATTTACAGCTTTGGAAACTCTGTGTGGCAGTTCTACCCTGTCCTATAGGGTCGCTGTGAGTTGGAATTGACTTAATGGCAATGGGTTTGGTGGGAACCTATTAGTGGGAGAATCCTGAAGAGAAGGGACCACTGTACCTGGCACATAACAAACACTGGTTGATGTTGAGTTTTTTTTGTTTTCCTATTTATATATATATATATTTATATTTTGTTGATTTCTACTTTGATCTTTATTATTTCCTTCTGTTTACTTTGAGTTTGATTTTTTGTGTTGTTGATTTGTTTTAGTTTCTTATGGTAGAAGTGGAGGTCGTTGATTTGAGACCTTTTTTAACAGGCATTTTAGTGCTATAAATTTCCCCCAATACTGCTTTAAAAGCATCCCCAAAACACTGGTATGTTGTGTATTAATTTTAATTCAATTCAAAATACTTTTAAATTCCTTTTTGGTTTCTTCTGTATGAGTCATTTAGAAGTGTGTTATTTAGTTTTCAAATATTTGTGGATTTCCAAAGATCTTTCTGTTACTGGTTTCTAATTTAATTCCGACGTGGTCTAAGTAAAGGTTTTGTATGAATTGAATCCTTTTAAATTTATTGAGACTTGTTTTACGACCCAGAATGTGGTCTATCTTGGCAAGTGTTTTATGTGCACTTGAATGTCTATTCTGCTCTTGCTTGGTGGAGTGTTCTATAAATGATAATCAGTTCAAATTGATTGAATGTGTCGTTCAAATCTATATCCTTGCTGATTTTCTGCCTACTGTTCCATCAATTATTGAGAGAGGGATATTGAAATCCCTGGCTGTAGTTGTAAATTTGTCTGTTTCTCTTTGCACTTCTGTTTTGCTTCAGGTATTTTGAAGCTCTCTTATTAGTTGCATGTATGTTTAGAATTGGTCACTGTGATTAATTGACTCCTTTATCATTATTAAATGACGTTATGTATTTCTGGCAATATTATTTTCTCTGAAAGCTCCTTTGTCAGCTATTAATATAGCCATTCCAGCTTTCTTTTGACCAGAGTTAGCACTGGGTATCTTTTTCTATCCTGTTACTTTTAACCTATTTGTGTATTTATATTAAAAATATATTTCTTATAGGCAGCATATAGTTTTTCCTTTGGTTAGCAACCGTAGCACTTAACTGCTACGCTACCAGGGTTTCCATTATTGTATAAAGACCTTACAATTGAGTACTTCCATTTCTCCCCTCAAAGTCTTTGAGTTATTGTCATACATTTTACCTTTATATATGTTATAACACTCATAATACATTGTTATTATTTTTGTTTAAACAGGCAATTATCTTTTTATTTTTATTTTTTAACATTAATTACAGTCACCATGTTGTGCCAGGCAATTATCTTTTAACAATTTTTAAATTTTAAGAAAAAACCTTATATATAAAATTTTTTTTTTTATATAGTTACATTTCCACTGCTCTTCATTCTTTTGTGTAGATCCAGATTTTCATCTGGTATCACTTCCCTTTTGCCCAAAGGGCTGTCTTTAACATTTCTTCCTTTAACATTGCCAGTGATGAATTCTTTTAGCTTTTGTATGTCTAAAAATACCATTATTTCACCTTCATTTTTTAAAGATATTTTTGCTTGGGTATACTTTTGCTGGAACACTTTAAAGACATTGCTCCACTGCCTTCTTGCTTGCATTGTTTGTAAAAAAGAAATCCATCATTCTTGTCTTTGTGCCTCGGTATGTCTTTTTTCTCTACTTTTTAATTTTTAATGATTGAGACAAAAAATATCTAAAACTGCAGCTTCTAGAAGAACCACTTATTTTTGCCCATCTTGTACCTCTCCTCAAACTAGACCTTGGCCTCCAGCCAGGCCTTGCATTTAAGATCAGGGTCTCTGAAGACATCCTTATTGACAACAGTTTTGTCCAAGGGGATCGCCAGAGTACTTTGTGCACATGAGGTGATTGTAGTTATAAACTTTCACAAAAGACCTCTTGGCAGTTTTCTTCTTGCCCGTGGCAGCTGCCGCTTTACAGGAATAGTGATCCATTCCAGCCACCAGAGCATGGCTGTAGGAGTGGTCTGAGGTGCCATCATCAATGTTCTTCACAATGACAACTTTGCATCCAGAGTAGAGTCCAGCCAGGACTGGCACCACCTTCCCAGGTTTTATGAACTTCCCCATTTCAATGGTAACCACTCTGACTACTTTTAAGATTTTCTATTTATCACTAAGTTTGAACAATTTGATTATGTCTTAAAAAACTATTTTTTTTTTTGAACAATTTGATTATGTCTTGGTATAGTTTTCTTCTTGTTTCTTGTGCTTGAGGTTTGTTGAGTTTCTTGGATCTGTGGGTTTATAATTTTCATCAAGTTTGAACGTTTTTCAGCCATTATTTCTTCAAATATATTTTCTGTCCACACCCTTCTTCTCTTTCAAGGACTCCAGTTACCTGTGTATTAGGCCCCTTTAACTTGTTCTATAGCTCACTAATTCTCTTTTCATTTTTTTTAAATTCGGTTTTCTTCTCTTTCATTTTGCTATCTCTTCAAATTCACTACCAGCTGTTAATCCCATTTAGTGTAGTTGTAATGTGAAACATTGTAGTTTTCATGTCAAGAAGTTCACTTTGGATCTCTTTTATGTTTTCCATGTATCTACTTAACTTTTTGAACATATGGAATACAGTTATAGTAATTGTCTTAATGTCCTTCACTTGTAGTTCTGTCATCTGTGGCAGTTCTAGGTCGGGTTTGACTGACTGTTATTATGGAACATTTTGGTTAAATAAAACAATGACTGTGTGAAAAAACTGAAATTGATATTTGTGTTCGGGTAAGGGAAAAAAAAAAAAAAATCAATGGTGCCAAAGGAGGCTTCACAGAGGTACAGGCTGATCTGGGTCTTAAAATATGTCAAGAATTCATTTAGGCAAGAAAGAAGCCACCTGGTAGGGAGAACAGCCCAGGTAAAGGTGAGAAGGCAGGAATGAGTGTGGGGTACCTTCAGCATACAGTGCAGAGGCTGAGAAAAAAATGGGAAATCAACAACTTGAGTTATTTGGAGCCTGGTGCTCCAAGCGCAGCCCTAAAGAAGTGCTTTAAAGATTTCTAAGCACGGTAAAAAACTCGTTGCCATTGCGTCGATTCCGACTCATAGTAACCCTATAGGACAGAGTAGAACTGCCCCACAGGGTTTCCAAGGAGCGACTGGTGAATTCAAACTGCTGATGTTTTGCCTAGCAGCCGAGCTCTTAACCACTGCACCATCAGGGCTCCATCTAAGCAGGGTAATCTCACAGAAACCCACAGTTTAGGGAAACTAACCTTAGAGATCTAGATAAAATGAAATAAAGGGGAAGAGATGAGAGGCAGGAGACAGAGGTCTGGAGGCTGGTATTTTAGTGCAGACAGGCAGAAATAGAAACATGAAGAGGTTAGGAAATGGAGGAATTAGAAAAGCAGTTCCTGTTTTGAACCTGTACTCTTCACAGAACCTTAACCTTGGCAGGAAGGAGGAAGTTGGGGGGAGGGAAGCTACACCCATGGAAAAGTAAGGAATTTTGCAACCCGAGTTTAAGGTGTTGGGTATTCTGGGTAGAGATGTAGGGCCGCAAACTGGAATGGAGGTCAGAAGCAGACCAGATGGACTGTCCTTATTTCAAAGGCGATAGCTTGGCCCTAAACAGGAGTTCTGGTTCTCTTCCCACCACTTGTATGATGACCTGAGAGCTTACTTAACCTTGTTGAACCCCAGTTTTCTCATTTGCCAGCTGTCATGAGGTTTTTGCGAGAAACAAATGAGCCAATGGACTTGGAAATATTTCCATGGTTAGCAAAGTAAAGGGTTTTATAAAATAGATGATAATGAAAATCATTTTTATTATTAAGCATGTGAATGAGTGAGATCTTAGAGGACGACTGCAGAGAAAGAAGATCAGAGATCCCAAGGTTAAAACTTGGAGGAATTTCACAGTATCTCGTCCAAAAGAAAAGTCTGTGATGGAGGCAGAGGTAAACTTGGAGAGGTAAGAAACTCTCAGTATAGGGGAGTGCTTTGGGATGGGCTCTGCATAGCATTAGAAACTCAGGTGGTCAGTAAACACTTATGGGAGGTTTTGGGAAGCTTTCAGAGTCAGAGTGAACATGTGATGGAGGAAATATCGTCCTGCAGAGGTCACTACCCTGACCTGAGAAACCCCCAGATCAATCAGATGGCTGAGAGGTCACCTCAGGGACCACGGGAAATCCTCAACTGTTTTCTGTCCATCTTGAAGAGTGTGTTAACAAGAGGGGGTAGTCTGATCCCAATTTCCATCTCTAGCTCCCAGCCCCAATTCACACTTTTTCTTATCCCATCACCGTCAATTTTCCAGCACCCCAACCATCGGTGTCTCCCTCCACCCAGTCCATTCTCCAGATAGATCCTTCTAAAACAAAAATCTGACACATCACTCCCCTGTTCATATCCCTTCCATAGCTCCCCACTGCCTCAGGTTGTACTCCTTAGACACACAAGACCCTGTTTCTATAATCTGACTCTACCTCTCTGGTGTCTCTCCTACCACTTCCACGGTACCCCTGCTCCAGCCAGACCTACTTAGCAGTTTCAAACAACCACCACCCTGGGCTCTCATCACTCCCTGTCACTGCAAGTGTTGTTTCTTCCTCTAGGATGCCTTCCTAGACGTTACTTGGAAAGCCGTTCCTAAGCCCCAGGCTGAGCCACATGCCCCATGCCATATCCATGTCAAGTCTTTCTCTGACAGACATCCTAGTGAAGGCAGAGGAAATCAGTGTCTGTTTTCTCTGTACAGTCCCTCCCGCACCATATTTTCCCAAACAAATCCTAATTTCAAGTCATCTTTCCGGTTGTCAGTCCATTTGTCCTCATCTGGGGTTAGGAAAATACGGTTTCCAAAATACACAACCCCTGTAGCCTGGGCAGAGGAGAGAGAGCCTAGGCAAGGGGCTCCCTAGCCAGGGAGCGCTCCACTTGCACTTCCCGAGGCGGCCTCCAGGGGCCGCCGGTCTCTTTGTTTTCCTTTCTCGCCCGGGGTCGGGGTCGGGGCCGGAGGCCTGCAGAGCGCATGCTCTGGGGCAGTTCGCGGCCGGGCCTGAGAGCGCTGGAGTTGCGTGTGGCCGATCTGTGCCCAGGTAGGTCGCGCCGGAGACGCGCGGAGGGTCGGGCGGAGGGCTGCAACAGCAGGAACACGGGCTGGTCCGGCGGCGGGCGGGGGCCGTTGCCCGCGCGCTCCCGGGTCGCGTGCAGCCGGCCCCACGTGAAGCCGGGCGGCAGGACGGCGAGGGTCCGGGTGCGCACAGTTCCGGCCCCGCGGGAACCCGGTGGAGCCAGTCGGACCCATCTCGTCGCAGCTAGGGACGCGCGACCCCTCTGCGCCCGCGGCTCTCACGACCGCCCCGCGGCGTCCGCGCGGGCGGGAGATTCAAACGGCCCGAGCGCGGCGGCCGGCCAGCGGGACGGCGGGGCGGCTTGCACGCGGCTGCGGCGCGCCAGCCTCGCCCGCCTGCGTGGCCTGTCCCGCCCGGGGTGCGCAGACCCGGGCGTCTCCTGGGTTGGGGCCGGCCACCCTGGCGAGGGCTGTTTCCGGGGCGGAAAAAGTGATTTCTTCCTGCATTGGAGAAAGCGGTGTGCAGAGCAGGGAAGGAATCCTGCCGGGAGAGGGGCTGCTTTAGAAACTCGAGGGCAGGCTGGTGAGGGTCTGCTGCTGGGAACCAAAACCTCCGCGCCTACAGGCACCGAGACCAAGACTTTTGACCCGTCGGAGAGGTGTGCTGTGATCTCCGCCTTAGCTTGCTCTGTCAACAGAGTACTTGCTGGCTGTTCACTGTGTGCAGGGCTGGGGAGCAATGGTGAGAGGGCCCCGTGTGGCCTGTACGTAGCTTCTGGTTTCTTTGGGGAGGCCTCATGTGGGTTCCCTGGAGCCCTGGTAGCACAGTGGTTAAGAGCTACGGCTGCTAACCAAAAGGTCTATGTTTTGAATCACCAGTCGCTCCTTGGAAACCCCATGGGGCAGTTCTACTCTATCTTATAGAATCGCTGTGAGTCGGAATCGACTCGACTGGCAGTGCATTTGGTTTGGGTTTTGGTCATGTAGGTTTCCAGTTTCGATCCAGTGTGATTACCGAGGTATCCCTTTGGAATTTTGGGCACTGCTGCTGGCAGGTCATTCATTCATCAGATATTAATTGTGTTTCTCCAACCAAGTGTGAGTTGTGCCCTAGTAGAAGGTGAGTGCATGGAGCATTAAGGGAACCCTGAGGGGGACACCCAACTCTGCCTAGGAGGCCAGGGATAACTTTCTAGGTGAGGTAACTCTTGAACACAGTTTTGAAGGAACAGTAAGAGTTAGCGAGGTACGTGTAGTGTGGGTGAGGGGTTAGGGTGATCAGGTAGGGGCACAGCACATGCAAAGACATGGAGGTATAGGTGTTACATCATCAGGACACCACAGGTGTTTCAGTCAGACTGGAGTACAGGGTGTGAGGAGAGGAGTAACAAGATGATATATAATTGGTTTGGAGGAGGCAGGGACCAGGCCATGACTGGTCTGGTGTGAAACCTGAGTGGGGTAGAGGAGGCAGAAAGGTTTCCTCCAAGAAAGCCTGTGAATGGAGTCTGGGAAGATGAACTAGGAGTTCACCGGGCTCACCAGGCTTCTGTTGCAAAGACATCCCAAGAACAGGAATCGGTTTTGTTCAGCTTTCGGGTGCCCTTGGGCTACCCACCCAATTCTTGTGAGCCTTAGACCTGGTGGCCCAGTGGTTAAAGAGCTCAGGCACTAACTGAAAAGTTGGCACTTCAAACCCACCAGCCACTCCATGGGAGAAGGATGTGTCAGTCTGCTTCCATAAAGATTACAGTCTTCGAAACCCTATTGGTCAGTTCTTCTGTGTCCTATATGGTCTCTATGAGTTGGAATCAACTCAGTGGTAATAGTTTTAGTTTGACTTTAGTTTCCTTATCTGTAAAATGACCATAAGAGGCATGTGGTGAGAATTACTGATATCCTATAATTTCCATAAGGCAGTGGTCCAAAGCATCTGGTGAAAAGTGTGGCCCCTTTCCTCAGAAAAATGAACACATATAGGCCCAGGCACAAGTCTGCAAACAAAAGGGACCCCAGGTAAAAAGCTCCTCCTGCAAAGTATACCAGCTGTGTGCCTGGCACATAGCCGGAGCTCAGCAAATGTTGACAGATGGACCCCTCTCCTCCCTTCCCTCCTGGGGACCTTTCACACAAAGAGATTGTTTAGTCTCTGAGGCTGGCAAGCAGGTGTCTGCCTCCTGGCATGAAGGAGAAGGGGGACAGCTGCAGTAGTCAGAGAACCTGTTGCTGTTGAGTTGATTCCAACTCATAGCGACCGTATAGGACAGAGTAGAGCTGCCCCATAGGGCTTCCAGGGAGTGGCTGGTGGATTCAAACTGCTGACTTTTTGGTTAGCAGCCGTAGCTCTTAACCACTGTGTCACCAGGGCTCCCTGTAGTCAGAGAGGACTCTCTCTCCCTTTGAAGAAATGATGTTGTAGTGAGGTGAGGTCACAAAGTCACAGGAGGAACATGATGCCCTGCTGGACGACTGTCTAGTCTGGTCTGCCTCTCTTCTTGTTCATTCAACAAATAAGGAAACTGAGGCTCAGGGAGGAGAAAATGTGTGTGGAGAGGTAGGGGGGCATCCTGGCTTTGGTTGGGAGTGGTTAGGAGACTTGGGGTTTCATTTCACCACTGTGTGTCCTGGGGCCATCACTGCCCCTACCTGAGCCTCAACTTCCTTATCTGTGTGTGTGTGTGTGATCATACCCACCTCAGAGAGCAGATGTGGGCATCCTAGGAGAGGCTGATACCCGCAGGTGCCTATTAGTGGAAATTGATTCTGTATCAGACGTTTAATTATTTGTGGCTACTATGTCTCGCTCTTCTCCCAGATTTTAAGCTCCTTGAAGATGGAAGCCGTGTTTGTCCTAGGATGGGAGTTGGGGAGGAACAGAAAACTACTCCTTATGCCCAGCCCAGACACTCACTGTCTCCTTAAAAACATACCCAGAACAATTAAAGAGGTAGTATGTAAAGAGGATTAATTTGTGCAGATAGAGGACTCAGGAAATGGGTGCATCAGAGCTGTATCCTTTCACCATATTTACTCAATCTGTATGCTGAACAAATCTGAGAAGCTGGACTATATGAGGAACAGTGTGGCCTCAGGATTGGAGGAGACTCATTAACAACCTGTGATATGGAGATGACATGCTTGCTGAAAGGGAAGAGAACTTGGAGCACTTACTGATGAAGATCAAAGACTACATCCTTCAGTATGGGTTATACCTTAACATAAAGAAAACAAAAATCCTCACAACTGGACCAATAAGCAACATTAGGATAAATGGAGAGAAGATTGAAGTTGTTAAGGATTTCATTTTACCTGGGTCCACAATCAATACCCATGGAAGTACAGTCAAGAAATCAACAGACATATTGCATTGGGCAAATCTGCTGCAAAAGACCCCTTTAAAGTGTTAAAAAGCAAAGATGTTACTTTGAGCACTAAGGTGTGCCTGACCCAATCCATGGTATTTTTTGTCATTTCATATGTGTGCAAAAGCTGGACAATAAATAAGGAAAATCAAAGAAGAATTGATGCATTTGGATTATGGTGTTGGTGAAGAATATTGAATATACCATTGGCTGCCAGAAGAATGAACAAATCTGTCTTGGAAAAAGTCAGCCAGAATGCTCCTTAGAAGTGAGGATGACAAGACTTCATCGTATGTACTTTGGACATGTTATCAGAAAGGCCCAGTCCCTGGAGGACATCATGCTTGGTATAGTAGAGGGTCAGCGAAATGAGATGGATTGACACTGTGGCTGCAGCAATGGTGTCATGGATTGAATTGTGTCTCCCAAAAATATCTGTCAGCTTGGCTTGGTCATGATTCCCAGTGTTGTATTATTATCATTTTGTCATCTGATGTGATTTCCCTATGTGTTAACAGTCAGTCCTATCACTAGGACGTAATGAGATGGATTCGTGGCAGTTATATTGATGAACTCTACAAGATTAGTGTCTTAAGCCAATCTCTTTTGAGATGTAAAAGAGAGAAGCAAGCAGAGAGACATGCAGACCTCATACCACTAAAAAAGCAGTGCCGTAAGCAGAGCATATCCTTTGGACCTGAGGTTCCTGCTCTCAGACAAGGGAAGACTGATGACAAGGACCTTCCTCCAAAGCCGACGCAGAAAGAAAGCCTTCTCCTGGAGTCAGTACCCTGAATTCAGGCTTGTAGCCTACTGGACTGTGAGAGAATAAACTTCTCTTTGTTAAAGCCATCCATTTGTGGTATTTCTGTTATAGCAGCACTAGATGACTAAGACAGATGGGCTCAAACATAGCAACAATTGAGAGGATGGTGCAGGACCAGGCAGTGTTTCGTTCTTTTGTACATAGAGTCGCTATGAGTTGGAACTGACTCGGTGGCACCTAATAATAACACCACCACCATGTCATCACCTGCCCTGCTTCAGTGATTGCTCACAACAGCCCTGTGTGGTGCTCATTTTAGAGATGAAGAAACTGAGGCTCAAAGAGAACTCAAGTCTGTCAAACTCCAGAGCCAGTGTTCTCTCCGCTGCATCAGGGAGTTATACCCATTGTCCTTCCCCTACATTTTCCCCAGATACATCACCCCACCTGGCCCACCCTCTCAGGCCCTGGAAGCCTCAGCATTTCCTCTCTGGTCTCACCATCCTCTTTCAGCAGCCAGCTTCTCCTTTCTGCCCCTTGTTGTGTTTGGCCAAGCTCAGCTCATAGGGGAATCCTGTGTAGGCCTGCCCAGGCTACAGCCCCCTGCCTGGGTCATGGCCTTAGAACCTGTTCGTTCTTTTTAATCAGTCAGATATACCTGGGTTTCTTTCCTGGTTTTCATTTACTGGCTATGGGAACTTAGACAAGTAAACTCACTTCTCTGAGCCTCAATTCCCTCAACTGTGAATTGAGAGTAATAGGAGGCAGTGGAATTTCAATGACAGAATTCTCATCTTCCATACGGGAGACCCGGGTTCAATTCCTGGTCAATGCTTCTCAAGCACAGCCACCACCCATCTGTCAGTGGAAGCTTGCATGTGTTTTGATGCTAAACAGGTTTCAGCAGAGCTTCCAGACTAAGATGGACTAGGAAGAAAGGCCTGGCAACCTACTTGAGCCAGCGAAAGTCCTATGATCACAACAGTCTGATTCCCTTGTGCATGGGGCCTCCATGAGTTGGAGACTGACTTGACAACAGTTAATAACAATGGCGCCTTCTTCAGCTTGTTTTGAGAAGTTAAAAGTTTTTGCTTATGGAGGATACAATAAGTGGCCAGGGCCCCAGCAAAGCTCATATTTTAGGGAATAGATTGGTATGTTCAATAGACATGTAAATTAATTATGATCTAAAAGCATGGAAAAGTATAACAGTAGGTTGGGTGAAAAAACAGGAAACAGAATTTTGTGAGTAAATTGGTGCTAATGATGGGCTGACCTATTGGCAAGGCCTGATGTGGAGACAGAAAATTAAGAACTTTATGAAGTGGTTATTATGATGGAATATTAACAAAAAGTTCATTATCATGGCTTGAAACCAACCCAGTCAACACCTTCTTGGCCACTTGTGTTTTGGCCGCCATTCTGCGGCATCTCACTGCAGCAGGCTGCAGACATTGATCCTGCTTTACAGATGAAGAAACTGAGACTCAGACTTAGAAAGGTGAAGGGTCTTGCCCAAGATTGGAAGAAGCCAAGAGCTGAACCAAGTTAATGGGACTCCAGAGACCCTGAATTGTAAGAGATTCTGTTGTAACCTTCTGCCCCACCTCTTCACGTTCTACCAGTCTTTCAGCCTGCTGGGGAACTGTCTCTCATACCCATACCCTTGACCCCCCAAAAAAGAAACAACAACAGCTTGTTTCTTGTCTCCCTTCCAGGTACAGCTAACTGCTGTGTATCATTCTGATGAACTGATGGGAGATTTGCCCTGGGCAGGGCAGAGCCCTTGACACAATGAACTGGCTGTCAGCCTGGCCAGGGGTGCAGGTTGCCTACCTGAACAAGGGGATACCTCTTATATCGCCCGCTCCTAACCCATCTGTCTTGGTCATCTAGTGCTGCTGTAACAGAAATATCACAGGTGGATGGCTTTGACAAGGAGAAGTTTATTCTCTCACAGTCTAGTAGGCTACGAGTCCAAATTGAGGGTGCCAGCTCCAGGGGAAGGCTTTCTCTCTCTCTCGGCTCTGGAGGAAGGTCCTTGTCATCAGGCTTCCCTTGCTCTGGGAGCATGTCAGTGCAGGAACTTCAGGTCCAAAAGACTCACTCTGCTCCTGGCACTGTTTTCTTGGTGGTATGAGGTCCCCTTGCCTCTCTGCTTGCTTCTCTCTTTTATATCTCAAAAAGATTGGCTTAAGACACTATCTAATCTTACAGATCTCATCGATATAACTGCCAGTAATCCATCTTATTATATTATAGTGGTAGGATTTACAACACATAGGGAAATCACATCAGATGATAAAGTAGTAGACAATCATATAATACCAGGAATCATGATCTAGCCAGGTTGACAGATATTTTGGGGGGACACAATTCAATCCATGACACCATCCAACTCTGCCTACTTAACATCCTCTCTTGGATGGCTTGCAATGAGCACTTCAGACTTAACAAGAGCACCTGGCAGACGGAGCTCCAGCTATTCCTCTCAAACCTGTTTGTCCCACCGTGTTCTTCTCACTGAATGGCTGTCTACCATCCACCTATTTAAGCAAAAGCCTGGAAGGCTCATTAGCATGAAACAGTGATTCTTGATTCCTCCCTCTTCCTCACTCCCAACATCTAATCAATCAGTAATTTGAGATCTGTTTTGTCTGTTTCTCTCTGTTGCCTTAGACCAAATCAAGTCACTATCATTTCTCACTTGGACGTCTACAGTCGCTTCGTAAAAGATGTCTGCCCACTTCCACTGTTAGGGACTCTTGTAATGCATTTCATTTTCTTCACAATAGCCAGAACAATTTTTTTTTTTTTGCCACCATTATTGCTCTCCTTTTCCAAAAATATTCCGCCATTAACATAAATTCAGTGCCCCTCAAACAAAAATTTCCCTTATCCCTTTCCCTCCCGCCCCTCGTCACCACTAATAATCTTTGGTTTCCATATATTTGCTTATTTCACATAAGTGAGATCATACAGTATTTGTCCTTTTGCAACTGACTTGTTTCACTCAGCATGTTTTCAAGGCTTATCCATGTTGTAGCCAGGCCCTCCAGACAGTTCGAAGCCATTCAGTCTTGGCCTAGGGAAAGAAGGGCAGCATAGGCGTTCACTTAGCAACCAAGTCTCTTCTGCCTGGCTTTTGACCAGAGTAAACCCCAAAAAAACAAACCCAGTGCCGACGAGTCGATTCTAACTCATAGCGACCCTATAGGACAGAGTAGAACTGCCCGATAGAGTTTCCAAGGAGCACCTGGCAGATTCGAACTGCCAACCTCTTGTTTAGCAGCCATAGCACTTAACCACTACGCCACCAGGGTTTCCTTGACCAGAGTAGAGAGTAGGAAATGGGCAGTCGTGCCCTGCTCAAAGATGGGGGCCAACCATGCCTCTGAATGTACGTTGCTCTCCACAGTCCTGCCAGTAATCCAGTCTCTCACATCAGCCTCCTAAAAGTTTCCTGATGCAAGAAGTTGGATTATTGCCCTCCTGAAGGTTTCCTGATGAAGGAGATTGGATTACTGGCTCCAGAAAGTTCCTTGTTGCAGGAGATTGGATTATTGGTAGGACTGTGGAGAGCAACACGTGTTGAAAGTAGTGCGCTTGGCCATCATCTTTGAGTGGGGTACCACTGCCTGTTTCCTACTTGGGTCAGAAGCCACTGCGCAAGAGATTTAGTTGCTATGCAGTGTGTAGGCTGCCCTCGTTTTAATTGGCCATGACTGGGCCGCTTCAAACCTAGGGAAGCTTCAAAGCCCTGGTTGTGGCATGCATTATGCCATTATGTCATTCCTCTTTGTGGCTGTATAATATTCCATTGTATGTATGTATATGGCACATTTTGTTGATCCATTCACCTGTTGATGGACATTTCAGTTGTTCCACATTTTGGCTATTGTGAAAAGTGTTGCAGTGAACATCGGTGTACAGGTTGCTGTTTGTGTTCCTGCTTTTGTGTCTGCTGGGTATATACTTAGGATTGGGATTCCTGGGTCACATGGTATTTCTACATTCAACTTTTTGTGTGTGTGTGTGTGCTTTAAGTGAAAGTTTACAAATCAAGTCGGACTCTCATATTTTATAAACACCTTGTTATATACTCCTAATTGCTCTCCCCATAATGAAACAGCACACTCCTTCCTCCCACTCTCTCTTCTCGTGTCCATTCAGCCAGCTTCTGACCCGCTCTACCCTCTCATCTCCCCTTCAGACAGGAGCTGCCAACATAGTCTCATGTGTCTACTTGATCCAAGAAGCTCATTCTTCACCAGTATCATTTTCTATCCCATAGTTCAGTCCAATCCCTGTCTGAAGAGTTGGCTTTGGGAATGGTTCCTGTCTTGGGCTAACAGAAGGTCTGGGGACCATGACCTCTGAGGTCATTCTAGTCTCAGACCATTATGTCTGGTCTTTTCACAGAATCTGGGCTCCGCATCCCACTGCTCTCCTGCTCCCTCAGGGATTCTCTGTTGTGTTCCCTGTCAGGGCAGTCATTGGTTATAGCTGGGCACCATCTAGTTCTTCTGGTCTCAGGCTATCTACATTCAGCGTTTTGAGGAACTGGTGCCAAACTGTTTTCCACAGTGGCTATACCATTTTACATTCCCACCAAGAGTGGATGAGGGCCCCAATTTCTCCACAACCTTGCCAACACCTGTTGTTTTCCATTTTTTTGTTCATTGCCATTCTAATGGAGGTGAGGTGATATCTCGTTGTAGTTTGATTTGCATTTCCCAAATGGCTAATGATGCTGAACATCTTTTCATGCTGGCTATTAGAATGTCGTTTTTGGTGAAGCATCTGTTTAAGTCCTTTGCCCATTTTTTTATTGGGATTTTTTTGTCTTTTTGTTAAGTTGTAGAAGTTTTATATGTATTTTGGATATTAGGACTGTATCTGATATATATGGTTCCTGAAAATTTTCTCACAATCTGTAGGTTACGTTTTCACTTTGTTGACAGAAAAAAAGCCAAACTCATTGCCTTCCAATTGATCCCAACTGATAGCAACCCTGTAGGACAGAGTAGAACTGCCCCATAGGGTTTCCAAGGAGTGGCTGGTGGATTAGAACTGTTGATCTTTTGGTTAGCAGCTGAGCTCTTAACCACTGCGCCACCAGGGCAGCCAAGAAAACCCTATGAAGCAGTTCTCCGTAATATGTGGAGTTACCGGGAGTTGGAATCAACTCTGTGGCAAAGGATTTGGTTTTGGTTTGTTTTACTAAATATTAAGTGAGTGGACTATCTCATTTTGACAGAACAGTCTTTTAAAAATTCCAATCCGATGAAGATATTCTCCTGCTTAAAACTTTCCAATGGCAGCCCTCCAAGGCTTTGCGTGATCTGGCCCCTGCCTACCTTTTGCTGCTTAGCTGATCATTCTCCAGCTCCAGCCTCACTGGCCTCCTCAGGTTCCTAAACACACTGCACCATTTACTGGGACACTTTCTCTCTTCTGCAGCTGACTTCCTCTTATATTTCTGGTCTTAGCTTAAATGTCACCTGCATGACCACTCTCCTCCTCCCCTTGCTTATCCTTCACATAACACTGCCTGTGATTTTTTTTTTCCTGGTTTTTCCCAGTAGAGTGTAAGCTCCATGAGAGTAGGGAAAGGGTTAGTCTCCTTGTTCCTTGCTATACCGGGTTAGTCTCCTTGTTCCTTGCTATACCAAATGGCTCAGAGCCAAGCTGTGGGTAATAGACACTCAATAAGTATTTGTGGAATGAATGAATAAATGCTGCCATTTATTGAGTACTTACTGTGTGCTTGGCACTGCAATGCCCTTTACAAACAATATTTCATTCGGTCTTGATGACAGTCCTGAAAAATGGCCATTGCAGCACTTTTTACATTGAAGAAACAGAGAGGTGAAGGCTGCTGACCAACCATGGTCACAAGAGCACGGGCGATCAGGTGGCAGCTCCCTCTAATCCCAAAGAATGTGCATTTTTAGCGTGGGAAATGGAGTCTTAAAGAGGCTTCGGAGAGAGGGAGGGAGGGAGTCCCGCCCCTGGGAGAATGAAAGTTGGGTGCAGCTCAGAACAGACACCTCATCAGAGTTACTATTGGGCCAGTCACAACCTGTACAAGCTCAGCCTGCAGAGGTTCTGCCTACCCAGGTTCAGGAGGATTTCAGGCCTTTGGCACATCCTCATCTTTGATACTTTGTCCTCCTCCCCCAGGATAGTAAACAGAAAAGGAACAGTACCCAGAAAAGAGAGGGCTGTTGGGCTTGTGTTCACACATCATGGATTGGGAAGCTGGAAAGGCTGAGGCCCCAGGACCTGTCAGAAGGAAGGAACCTGAAAGGGGTGGGGTGGCCAGTTGGGTCCACAGCTGAGCTTGAGAAGGGCTCTTGGGGTTCTTGATCCATTTGTAGTTTTGAGCGGAGTCTCTGTCATTCTTTGGCCTCGGTTGCCTCATCTCTAAAATGGGAAGAGATGGGTTAGATTAGATCAGTAGTTCCCAAATAAGCTGTGCCTGAGAATTACCTGGGGTAGGGCCTAGACATTATAATAACCTAGTAAGATTGATTTATTGACTATTGACTATGTAAGTTCTTTTACAGTATTAGCTGATTTAATCTTCACATTCTCACAACACCCTACACATTTAATCTTATACTTCACAAAGGTGTAGACACTACGGTATAACCTGCAAAAGCTGGAACCCATATAAGGTGGAAACCTGTCAGAGGCGGAAGGCTCAAATATTTCCCACTAAAACAAGCGATAGAAACGTGGTATGACTGCACCCCGTCAAAGGTTGGAAAACTTGCAAGACCTGGAAAAACAAGGCAGTCCCGTCAAGTTCCGGCTCTCACAGGTTTCACTGTATTATTATCTCCTTTTTACTGATGAAAAGACTGAATCACAAAGAAGTTAAATAACTCTGCCAAAGGTAAAACAGCTGGAAAGTAGCTGCACTTTGTTGTTGGCGACCTTATGTATAATAGAATGAAACATTGCCTGATCCTGTGCCATCTTCATGAACATTGGTATGTTTGAGCCCATTGTTGCGGCTGTTAATGTCCTTCCGACCTGAGGGGCTCATTTTCCAGAATTATATCGGAGAGGGAAACCCTGGTGGCCTAGTGGTTAAGAGCTATGGCTGCTAACCAAAAAGGTCGGCAGTTTGAATCCACCAGGCACTCCTTGGAAACCATATGGGGGAGTTCTACTCTGTCCTATAGGGTCGCTATGAGTCAGAATTGATTCGACGGCAATGGGTTTGGGTTTTTTTTTTTTTTTTTTTTTTATCGGACAGTATTCTGTTGTGATCCATAGGATTTTCACTGGCTAATTTTTTAATTTTCAGAAGTAGATTGCCAGGCCTTTATTTGTGGTCTGTCCGAGTCTGGAAGCTCCACTGAAACCTGTCCACCGTGGGTGACCCTGCTGGTATTTGAAATTGCGGTGGCATAGCTTCCAGCATCATAGCAACACGCAAGCCACCACAGTATGACAAACTGACAGACTTTAGTAACCACCTAATGCTATAGCACCCCCACCCCCAAGGATCCATTCCACAGTGTTCACAGTCCAGGGTTTGGAAACCCCAGGATTAGACAACTATAATGTCTTTTATGGCCTTAAAGACCAGAGCTTAACAAAGATTTATTTCCAGAGTTGTGGTGGGGTGTGGGAGGGAGGCTTTAGATACAGTTTGGACTGGATTGGAATCTGGGCAGCTGGGGAGATTGTCCCTGTTCCCAGAAGCCTGGGGAAGACATGGAGGAGGCAGCAGCAGCCAATTAAAGGGAGGGTGGGGCTTAGGGTTGAGGTTTTCAGCTGCCCTGGATCTTCCTAGGTTCAATCCTTCTTGTGTGGTGCCTGTAGGTGATTTCTTCTCCCTCTTTTGTAACACCTATGTGTAAGTGTAGCTGCATATGTCGTTTTTAACCTCTTGTTGGACTGTTCAGGAAAGCCAAAGCCAGGCTTCTCCCAGGAGTGACACTTATGGATCAAATGGCGGGAATGGTCTGGTTTGATTTTATTTAATGAAAATAACTTTTTTTTTTTTTTTTTTGGTCTGATTATAACAGTACTCGTTATTACTGGTTATTTTGGGGTTGGGAAACATTATAAGGGCACTTCATTTCATGTCAGTCTTCAATATTTACATTTTTTACAATAAAGTAAGAAAAATAATATTTCTTATTAAACATCTTAGATAATATAGAAAAGTACAAAGAAAAAATGAAAGTTGTCCATAATCTAATTTGCCAGAGATTACCGTTTATTAATATTTAATGTTTTTCCTTCCATTTTTCTTGTATATTTTACATATGTGTGTGTTTTTTTCTTTTTTTTTTTCCAAAAATGGGGTGACAGACTGTTTTACAATCTGCGTGTTTTACTTGGCAGTTGTGAAGATCTAGTGAAGACCTTCCTATTCAATAAATACGTCTCTAAAAGCATCATTTTAATGGCCTCATGGTATTCTATCATGAATATACCATATATTACCTAGCCAACCCCTACTTTTGAGCACAAGTTGCTTCATTTTTGTTGTTTTGTTTTGTTTCTAATGTTGTGAAGTATGCAGTGGAGAATATTTGTTGAAGCTAAGTCTTTCAGTGATACATTGTTCTGTTCTTGGGATAAATTCCAAGAAGTGGAATTGTTAGGTAGTTCTTCTCACCTTTTTGGGGGCATCTGATACATATTGCCTTTTCTGACATGAAGTATTTGCCTCGATTTTTCAGGAGAGGAACATGCCACCTAAGCGCATAGCTAAGAGAAGATCACCCCCGGAAGATGCTACCCCCAAAAGCAAGAAAGTGAAGGGTAAGATGACCTTGGCCTAAGACTGGGGCAGCTGTCCAGGAATCTGGGTGCAGGTAGCCTCCTGGAGAAGGATCTGGGACTGGGATCCTTCCTAATACTTGAAGTCGAGGGCCCTGCACGCCCAGGGACCTCACTCAACTGGGGGGTCCCCTATAGGTCATTGAATCCTACCCTCCGGGAATCATAAGGAGTAAAGCCTTGCCCGAAAGCACCTAGGAAGTACTGGAAAAACTAGATTCCAGGGCTTTGGCACAGGCAGTAGGGCATAATGGTTAGGACCACTGACTTCGAGACCTTGGGTTCAACTTGTGGCTCTGCCACTTTCTGGCTTTGTGACTTTGGGCAAGTCACTTAACCACGCGGAGCATGATCACCCCGTTCATAAGATGAAGGGAAAACAGCACCAACCTCACAGGGCAGTTGTGAGGATTACATGAGATAATGATCTAGTAGCATCTGGGAGGTGGCTGTGGTTTCCTTTCTCCTGGGACTCTGGAGGAGGGTGGGGAGGAAAGAAATCCGCCCCCAATCTGGGGAAGGGGGGAGTGTGGACCCGCTGCATGCTCAGACAGTGTCTGTCTTTTGCAGACCCTCGTAACCAGGCAGCGAGGGCCGCCGCCTCCCGCCGTGTTCCCGGCGCCGGCTCCTGCCCAGGTGCCTACCGGCCAAGCCCTCCTGACCAGAAAACCCGACCAGGTGGCTCCCTGCCCAGCGTAGCCTCTGCGCAGCCGTGGCCACACCCCCGGGGCGGAGGGCTGGACGCCAATGGCTGTCCGGGGCCTTGGGTGGGCGGCTTCCATTGGCTAGCAGAGGGCCCAGTGCCACCCATGACTGGCCCGTATCTCTGGGCAAACGCCTTTGTCGTCACTTACTCCGCCCCCTTCTCCAGCTTCCTGTCTGCTCCCGGGGTAGGGACGGAAGGGGTTAGTCAGTTTTGTGAATATGCCCAGGAGTTGAAAATCACAGCCTGGCGGGTGGGAGGGCTGGAAGGGAGGCCGGGAACTGTGCTCTGACCCACGTAATCTCCCCTGGTTTCGATGCAAGCTCTACTACTTATTAGCTGTATGGTCCTGGGAAGGTCACTTAACCCCTCTAAGGCTCTGTCCCCTTTACTATTAAACAGGATCCTAAATATGGAAGGTCTGCAGCATAATATGGAGGACTGGCACAGTGGTTAAGAGATCAGCTGCTAACCAAAAGGTGGGCAGTTCGAATCCACCAGCCGCTCCTTGGAAACCCTATGGGACAGTTCTACTCTGTCCTATAGGGTAACTATGAGTCGGAATCGACTTCACGGCAACGGGGTTTTTAATGGGCAGCATAATTTGGAGTACTCCAAAGCAATTTAACGTTAGTAGAGTAAAGTAGCCTGCAAAGGGTAGACATTATTATCTGAGCCCTGACTGTTGGCACCATGGCACCTGACCAAAAACATAGCTAATCGGGAAGACTGTCTTGTGCCTTCCCTGTTCTCTTCCTTTCCCCACCAAGATTCATTTCACAATATTGTGTCTCCTTGTTTCCATCTCCTCCCTATCATGTTAATAATGTGCTCAGTTATTAATCTGCAAAAAAAACGTTATGAGATAGGTCATCTTTCCTCATAATACTTATGAAACAGGATCAGAAAGGTCGTTGTAGGGGCTTGAACCCAAGTCTCTGTGATCCCAAAGCCAATAAAGCGACTTCTTGCTCCTGTCATCCCTCACACTCAGGGCTCTTTTTTACCCCTCAGTCTCTCATAGATCCCACAACACAGAACCAGGCATGGTGCTGACACTGGGCCAGGGTGATGTGGGCCAGCTGGGGCTGGGTGAGAATGTGATGGAGCGGAAGAAGCCAGCCCTGGTGCCCATTCCAGAGGATGTTGTTCAGGCCGAGGCTGGGGGCATGCACACAGTGTGTCTGAGCAAGACTGGCCAGGTAGGTTTTGGGGTGGTGGGGCAGGGGTGGACAGGGCTTGAGGTGGGGATGCTTGGTGCAGAACCTTTGAGCCATACACATTTCTCTGGAGTTGGAGCTGGCTAAACAAGCAGGGAATGGCCTAAGCAAGAAGGGACTGAGAGTCTAGACCTTATACTAATGGGAGTATCCTGGGCACAGATCTACTCCTTCGGCTGCAATGATGAAGGTGCCCTGGGAAGAGACACATCATTGGAGGGCTCAGAGATGGTCCCTGGGAAAGTAGACCTGCAAGAGAAGGTGGTACAGGTGTCAGCAGGAGACAGTCACACAGCGGCTCTCACCGAGGATGGCCGTGTCTTCCTCTGGGGCTCCTTCCGGGTAAGACTGGCCTAGAAGACTGCATGGAGCCTGTTTGCAGAGTTAACCAGTGGGACCCCAAAGATAATCCACCTCCCCGCCCCCATGGTACTTACTGATGGGGAAATCAAGGCCCATATCTCTGGCTTTTTTCACCTAGGTCTGTCTGTGCCATCTGGCTGCTTCCTTAACTCTGATGTTATGAAGTGGACATGTTAGGAAAGGGTTGGGTCAAGGATGCCTCTGGGCTGAGGCTGATCCAGGAAGCCACCTCCCATCACCCATCTCTCTGCCTCCCCCTCCCCTTTCCAGCCCTCTTCCCCAAAAAAGAGGTTTGGGTAGCTGGGGGGACTGTTACATCTCAGAGTTTCCAAAACAGAGGAGTGTATATAAAAAGCAGGTTCAGCATTAAAGATGCTTTGGTAGTTTGGCATTTAATTTATTTCAAAATGTCAAAAATAAAGGAATCTAATGAGGTTTTTCTATTTTACAAAAAGGGGGCTATTTTAAAAATTTTTTTGTGGAGAATTTCAAACACTTGTAAAAATAATCAGAATAATATATTGAACCCTTATCTATTCCCTGCACAGCCTCAACAGTTATCAACTCATGGTCAAACTTGTTTCATCTCTATTCCCTTCTACTCCCTGACTCCTGTTATTTTAATGCAACTCCCAGACCACATATGATTTTATTCATAAGTATTTCTGTATGTGGCCTGGCTCCTGCTCAGCTCCCCATCCCCATCCCACCACTGCTCTTACCAGGCAGCTCTGTGGCTGCCTACATTTCTGGATTGGGCTGGCGAGGGTCAGGCAGGATTGGCTGGTAAGTGCCCTGTGCCTCCCTCCAGGACAATAATGGAGTGATTGGGCTCTTGGAGCCCATGAAGAAGAGCATGGTGCCTGTGCAAGTACAGCTGGATGTGCCCGTGGTGAAGGTGGCCTCAGGTGAGTTGGGGTACTTGGCCCTGGCAGGAGTTGAGGAACTCTCTTTTGGGGCTGGCCCAGCCATGGGCATGACAAGCCTTGCATCCCCTGCTTTCCTGTCCCTCTCAGGGAACGACCATTTGGTGATGCTGACGGCTGAAGGTGACCTCTACAGTTTGGGATGTGGAGAGCAGGGCCAGCTGGGCCGTGTGCCTGAATTATTTTCTAACCGTGGTGGCCGACAGGGTCTTGGTAGGTGATTTTGGCAATTCTGGCAGGACAGCTTGGCATGCCATCCTCCCCCCCGCCAGACAGGACAGGAGAGAGATCCCCTGTGCCTGCTCAGGCCATGACATCAGCAGGTTAAGAGCCCAGACTTTGGAACCAACCTACTCTGGGTTTGAATACTGATTCTTCTACCCACTGGTTGTGGAACCTTGGGCGTAGTCCCCTAATCTCTAAAATGTGGACCATGTTCGTACCTACTTCATCAGGTTATTGTGAAGTTAGATGAGTTGATATAGAAGAGTGCCTGGCACGTGGTAAGTGCCATGTAAATGTTAGCTCTGTGGCTGTGGGAAGGAGCCCTGGTGGAGCAAGGTTAAGCACTCGGCTGCTAACCAGAGGGTTGGCAGTTCAAACCCACCAGTGACTCCACAAGAGAAAGCCCTGGCAGTGTGCTCCCATAAAAAATTACGGCCTAGAATACCCTATGGGGCAGTTGAGCTGTGTCACATAGGGTCACTGTCAGTTGAAATGGACTCGACAGCAGCTAATAACAACAATGGCTGTGGGAGTCCGAGCAAGGTGCTTGTACTCTGTTGGCCTCAGTTTACTCTTGTGTGAAAAGGGATGAATCTCTGGTTGATTTTCCTCCCAGGGCTTTAGTAATAGAGAGGAAATAGGCTCAGGGAAGCAGAGGGAAAAAAGGCCATGTGGGTCTGTCCGCCACTAACCCTGGCTTCCCTTCTGTCTTCAGAACGACTCCTTGTTCCCAAGTGTGTGATGCTGAAATCCAGGGGAAGCCGGGGCTACGTGAGGTTCCAGGATGTCTTCTGTGGTGCCTATTTCACCTTTGCTATCTCCTGTGAGGGCCATGTATATGGCTTTGGTCTCTCCAACTACCATCAGCTTGGTGAGTGTGGAGTCCAACATCGGGCATCACCCAGAGCGACCTGGGTTCCAGTCCTAGCTCTCAGCTCCTTTGCGTGTACACTTGGTGGAATTACCTCACTCCTCAGAGCCGCGGTTTTATTATCTGTAAAATAAGAATATTCATATTTGGTTGGGGGATGGCCTTACTTGGAGGAGGGGATAAGAACGGCAGCTCCTTGAACATCTTCATCACTGATGGCTCTGTCTTGGGCTTCTCTACCCCCCACCAGGAACCCCAGGCACAGAATCTTGCTTTGTACCCCAGAATCTGACATCTTTCAAGAACTCCACTAAGTCTTGGGTGGGCTTCTCTGGTGGCCAGCACCATACGGTCTGCATGGATTCAGAAGGTGGGACCTCCAAGTCTTCCTTGGGTTGAAGGTGGAGTATTCCCTGGGCCTAGGCCTGCTTAGACTCCAGAGACAATGTCTGTAGAACCTGGCCCTGCTCACTGGGTTGGGCCAGACATGGGTCCATGAGGCCACTCCCTTCCCCCTGGGGTTCTTCCAAGTGCGAGCTCACTGGAGGTTCTCCCAGGCCTACTCCAAAACTGGGAAGAGACTGAAGACCTCCTTCAAACCACCCTGGAAGTGGGGGCCAAGCTTCCACCATCATGGGAACTCATCTGGCCACACCACCTAGTTTGCCTGGAGCATGCCTTCTGCTCCTACTCATCTCTTTCCCTCCTCCCACAGGAAAAGCGTACAGCCTTGGCCGGGCTGAGTATGGGCGGCTGGGCCTTGGGGAGGGTGCTGAGGAGAAGAGCACACCCACCCTCATCCCCAGGCTGCCTGCCGTCTCCTCAGTGGCTTGCGGGGCCTCTGTGGGGTATGCTGTGACCAAGGATGGTGAGTGGGGCTGCCCACAATTGGTCTGGATGGGGCCTGAGGGTTGTGATTCTTAACCAGACCATGAGATGGATGTCCACCATGAGATGGAGAGCAATGTTTGGGATGTGTCTTAGTTATCTGTTGTGTATTAGTTATCTATTGCTACTATAACAGAAATACCACAAGTGGAGGGCTTTAACAAACAGAAACTTATTCTCTCACAGTCTACTAGGGTATAAGTCCAGGTTCAGGGTACCAGCTCCAGGGGAAGGCGCTCTCTCTCACTCACTCTCTGTCGGCTCTGGGGGAAAGTCCTTGTCATCAGTCTTCCCCTGGGTCTAGGAGCTTCTCAGTGCAGGGACCCCCAGTCCAAAGGATGTACTCCACTCCTAGCCCCTCTTTCTCAGTAGTAATGAGGTCCTTCTCCTCTGTACCTCAAAAGAGATTGACTCAAGATACAACCTAGTCCTGTAGATACAGTCCTGCCTCATCAACATCATAGAGGTTAGGATTTACCCTAGTAGGGTAGTCACGTCAGGTCACAAAAATGGTGAACAGCCACACAATACTGGGAACCATGACCTAGCCAAGTTGACACACATTTTTGGGGAACACAATTTAATCAATAACAGGTTGGCAGTTTTTCTCCCGATTCTCAGAAGCTTTTGCTCTGATGAACATAAAACATATTATTTCAGGAAAGGTGATCTGTAGAGGAAACAAAGAGCAACAGGAGAGATATCACTGAGGCCCAGAGTGGCAGTGAGACTTGAACCCAGGTCTCTAGATTCCTAATCCAGACCTCACTTTATACTGTCCACTATGGCGACCCCCTATATTTAGCACCGAGGATTTGCCAGGTCCCTTAGAATCTAATTAGGACAAAGGAGGCTCAGTAGTCGGGCCTGGCCAGCACAGCAGGGAGGGTGTGACCAAGTGGCCACTGAAACCTGAGTAAGTGTGTAAGTGGGACAGCTGTGGGGGCTGTTAGAAGTCCGGGGGGTGTTTGATCTGGGATTATCTGGAAAGGCTTCCTGAGAAAGTGGGGTTTATGCTGCATTTTGAAGGTTCAGTGCTGTCTGAGAAGCAGAGGAGGGCATCCCAGACAGAGGACCATCCAGAGTCATCTCAAAGGTAGCTGGTCCTGGGGAATAGGGGCCGGTGTAGGAGCTTGACAAGTGACCAGTATGCAGAGTCTTTCATGTCATGCATAGGAGCAGGGAGAGGCCTTTGGCAGTGTTTAAGGACTGCAGTCTCTGGCTCATACAGCTCTTTTTTTTTATCTATCGTGTCCTTGGCTTCTCCCAGCTCTCCTGAACCCCTGGGGGCTGGTATAAGCTAAGGCCAGAATTCACCCCCACATCCCAGACTTCTCACAGTACAGAAGGCTGGGGCTGGGGATTGTGGAGATAGCTGTCCCCATTTCTCTCCCTTGCAGGTCGCGCTTTCGCCTGGGGCATGGGCACCAACTATCAGCTGGGCACAGGGCAGGACGAGGACGTCTGGAGCCCTGTGGAGATGACAGGCAAACAGTTGGAGAACCGCGTGGTCTTGTCTGTGTCCAGCGGGGGCCAGCACACAGTCTTATTAGTCAAGGACAAGGAACGGAGTTGATGAAGCCCCTGAGGGCCTGGCTCCCAGCCCCTCAGGCTCCCTCACAGATCAGGGAAGCAGTGACAACTACAGATTCCAACAGCCCTCCCCTCAACCCTGAGCACTCTGTCATCTCCTGCCTTTTTTCTCATCAGCGGAACAGAATCTCTTTATTCTTTTTTTCTTCCTTTTGGGGGTCATCCTGGGACCTGCAGGATGAAGGGACGGATGGAAGAGGGGAGGAGGCTTGTGTCAGAAGGAACACTGCTCACCCCAGAGCTGTGTGGTTAGACCTTTTCCACCACATCCCTACCTCTCAGGACCCTGGCTGGTCTTGGCCTTACCCACCAAAAAACCAAAACTTGCTCCCCTAGGGGTTTGGTGCCCACACTGAACAGTTTGGGCTCTATCAAGCCCCACCCCAGTCATGTGCCACTCTTCTTGCCCCTAACATTGCACAGGCAGACACACAGTACAGTCGCCAGACCCAGCTATCATGGCCCCATGCTTTGGAGAAACTGGAGAAGGGACTGGGCTAACCAGCCACGGGCTGCACTTATCCAAACGTTTGGCTCCGAACAGGTGTCCACAGGGCAAAAAGGACAGTGATCTTCCACTTGACTGAGAAAAAAGCCGACCAGTCATTCTCCCAGAAGCACAAAGCATTCTCCTGCCCCTTGGCACTGCCTGCTTATCCGATGTATCCGACCTGCCTCACATACATCCAAAGGCCCGGAACGCAGAAGGGAAACTAGGCGGGGCAGGGCATGGGGGGAGAAGGGATGGGGGTTTTTATTAGTGAACTTGCAGCAATATTGAGGAAGGGTAGTGGGAGGAAGGGGAAGAGGATTGGGGGGCAGGGGCTGGTCCCAAGAAAGGGAAGTGGCAGCTTGTACAGTGGCTGAGAACATAGAAAATAATTTTGATTTTTTTTTTTAATGTAAAATATTTTGGAAGGGAGAGTGAAATCTTTTAACGTTTTAAATAAATTTAGAGTTTTCTAAAAACAGGCCCCTTGTGTTCTACACACTCCCTGCTTTTTTAAGGGAACACCTGTTATGTGCTGGGTGCTGTTGGGAAGGGTAGAATAAACACCTGTCTGTGAACCTGGTGCCAAGGCGAGGACTTGAGACAAAAGACGCCTGAGGTGCTGGCAGTCAGCTGCTGATGTGGTCATTCCAAAGACTCCGAATCCATACAGCCGAAGTTGGTTGAGTTTTGTTTAATATTTATGTTTTGGGAATCACTGGATTTTTTTTTTTTAATTATGCTGCATAATGTTCAACAGAAATAGCAAGGATCTTTTAGCATCCTAATTCCATATTGAAATTTTTCAAGTACAGTCCATCTCTAGAAATGCTTTTTTTTTTTTCTAAGCTTGCTCTTGTATCATTTTCAACAGCTAGTGCAATTTTTAAAACATTATTGCACAATAACTGAGAACAAGCTATGTAATTTCATGTAGACTGTTTTTACAAACTTTTGAGCAACCAAATCATAGAGCTGACCTGTCCAATGTGGTAGCCACTAGCTACGTGTGACTGTTTAAATCCATTACAATTTAAAAAAATGTAAAGTTCACCTCTTCAGTTGTGGTACCTACGTATCAAGTACTCAGTAGCCACATGTGACTAGTGACTGTGCCATTGGACCATGTAAATACAGAAGATGTCTATCACTGCAGAAAGTTACAATGGGCAGTGCTGATGTAGAGGGTCTGTATCTGTGTAGTAGGCGATTTATTAAAGTAGCAGGAGGATTCTTGGATGTTGGTGGCTCTTGGAAAAGTGAATGTGATGTAAAATAATCTAAAATGTATTCTGTGGTTTGTTTTTCTTGACATCTTAGTCTTAATTCAGGCCCTATACTGATTAGAAATGGACTTCTTAAAAGGGGAAATCTTACTTTTTTTTTTTAATAATTTTTATTGTGCTTTGAGTGAAAGTTTACAAATCAAGTCAGTCTCTCACATATAAACTTATATACACCTTACTACGTACTCCCGTTTACTCTCCCCCTAATGAGTCAGCCCGCTCCCTCCTTCCATTCTCTCCTTTTGTGACCATTATGCCAGTTTCTAACCCCCCCTACCTTCCCATCTCCCCTCCAGACAGGACATGCCAACATAGTCACATGGTGCAAGTAGCTCACTCATCAGCATCTCTCTCCAACCCATTGTCCGGTCCAATCCATGTCTGAAGAGTTGTCTTCGGGATTGGTTCCTGTCCTGGGCCAACAGAAGGTCTGGGGGCCATGACCACCGGGGTCCTTCCAGTCTCAGACCGTTAAGTCTGGTCTTATGAGAATTTGGGGGTCTGCATCCCACTGCTCTCCTGCTCCCTCAGGGGTTCTCTGTTGTGTTCCCTGTCAGGGCAGTCATTGGTTGTAGCCAGGCACCATCTAGTTCTTCTGGTCTCAGGATGATGTAGTCTCTAGTTATGTAGCCCTTTCTGTCTCTTGGGCTCATAATTACCTTGTGAGCTTGGTGTTCTTCATTCTCCTTTGATCGGAAATCACACTTTTGCTCTTACTATCTTAATATTTTCTTTATAAAGAGGCACTTGTGTGTCCATTTCCCACCTCCCTCATCCAAAAAAAGAAACTCCATTTGGATTACATTTGTTGGAGCTTTCCCTTTTGACAGTATAGCAGGTTGAAAGTACCCTCATGTCCTTAAAATAACAGCTCCTGTGTCTTGGGCATTTAAAATGGACCAGGCATTGTGCTGAGCACTTTATATGCATTAGTGCATTTAATCCTTACATCAACCCTGCAAAGTAGGGATTACCACTTCTGTACAAATGGGGAAACAATCCCTAACAGTCAAGTGGCTTGCTTGAGGTCAAGAAGCTACTAAGTCCACAGGCTAGACTGGAATCTAAATTTTAGGCCTCCTCTTGAACCCAAAACGTCAATTCCTTTTCTTTGTATTGCACGTAAGAGTTTTATAAAGCTCTCTGTAAGTGCTTTCCATATATTAGAACAGTGCGAGACACGTAATAGATGCTGTGTAAGTGTGCTATGGTAATTGTACATTTTTTAAAATTTCCTGTAGTTCCCTTATTTTTCATGTGCTTTATATATATATATGTGTGTGTGTGTGTGTGTGTGTGTGTATCATTAATTCAGTGCCAGTGTCTATAAGTGTCAAGTATGTTGTGTATTCGAACACATCAAATAATCTCTCAATTTCATCTTTCTCCATCCTCCAGTCTGGATTGATTACCCCCCAAAAAATTTGTAATCATAGTGTCTCATATGGCTCAGTTATACTTTTTACAAAGTCATAATAATGTAAATGTTTAATAGTGTTTTAACAAAAATTATGGAAAGATGGAAAAGTGTATATGTATGGAAGGGGCAATTGCTAAAATATCTGAAACTACAAATGAAGAAAAAGTAGTGTATGTTATTTAGCAATAGATTCTGGCAGGGGCAGGGGGAAGGTTTGAAAATAGTTCCTTCAAGGGAGTAGGAATTGGGGGCAGGGATGGGTGGATGGGGTCAGGGACTGCTGCTTATTTATATCATTCATTTAACAAATATTTTTTCAGTGCCCACCATATCCCAGACATTGTTGTAGGTGCTTGACTAGAAAACAAAATGGACAAAGATCCCTGCCCCATGAAGCTTATTCTAAATTAAAAATGAATATATATAAAAATTTTCCAAATGTAAAATAATTTTAAAAAATAGGAAAGAGCATAGCACAGTGGCTGGCAATAAATAAATAGTGACAATTTGAAGGCTTCCAACTGCTGTGTTGGAGAATTTACTGGGTGCCAGGCACTGGGCCAAGTGCTTTCCCAAGTTCTTATATTCTTTTCCTCACAATAATTTTAAGAGGTAAGCACTGCTATTATCCACATTAGGCTCAGAGAAGTTAACTTGCCAAATTGGCTAGCAGTGGGGCTGGGACTGACGCTCCGTTTGTTTGACTATGCCCAAAGTACCTTTCACATCCCACTCTACTACTACAGTGAAAGTGGGATAAAGCTGGAAATTTGGCAACTCGTGGTTGGGCCTCTGTTTTCAGGCTGATGGGTTTGTGGATTCACCCTAAGTTTAGGATTTACAGGCAGGTAAGGAAGCGCCTTAGTGGCCCTTCACGCACTTGGAGCAAGCTTCACTGTCAGATGACCTGTCAGCAATAGAAGCTTCTCACTGTGAGAAATGAGCACTAAAATGAGACTGAGGCCTAGGGAGTCTCAAAACTAAGGTGTCGGAATTAGCTAGTCGTCCTAGCCATGTTTACTAAGGGTCTGCTGTGTGAAGGTCTGTTCTTGGACAGGTTAGAGCTCCTGGCAGGTTGGTCTAGGGTGGTGGGAGTAGGGCTGGAAAGAGGTTGAAGGATTTAATGGATATTAGGAGCCCTGGTGATGCAGTGGTTAAGAACTCAGCTGCTAACCAAAAGGTAGGCAGTTCGAATGCACCAGCTGCTCTTTGGAAACCCTGTGGGGCAGTTCTGCTCTGTCCTGTAGGGTCACTATGAGTCGGAATTTGACTCGAATGCAACGGGTTTTTGATTTTTGTTTTAGGAGGTATAGTGACAGGACTTGGGGACTGCTGGGTCGTTGAGATAACAAGGTTGTCCCAACCTCGCTTCAACAAATCTCCAGTCTTGCAGAGTGGGAAAATCAGGGTTTGTTGGCGGGGGGGGGGGCGGGGGGGATAGCTAGGGCGGAGCAATGGCTTGTCCAAGGTCCCACAGGTTAGATCCCGAAAGGTGGGAGTGGAGGCTTTCGCTTTTATTTATTTTTAAATGTGCTTATGTTCGCAATTTCTTAAAACAGGCACATATTTTCGTAATTTTGTATATATATTTGTGTGTGTTTTAAATACACTGTGTATAGAAAGGCAGAAAGAGACCGAGTAAAACCTGAGAAGTTTGGCCACACGGCCCGCGCAAGACGCTCCCTGTTCCGTTCCGTCCCTGGGACCCCCAGTCCGAGTTCCGCTCCCGGCTTTCCGGACGCTCCAAGCCCTGCAGGGACACAGGAAAAAGCCGGAGCGGACCACACAGCCCCGCCCCCGGCCGCTGGCTTCGGAGCGTGCGCAGAAGGCGTAGCAGGCGCATGCTCCGTGGCGGTTCCGGAGCGCGGACTGGCGCCGGCGCTGGCTTTTACGGCCCGCAAAGTCCCGGCCCCGGTGCGGGCATGGCGGCCAGCCTGTGGATGGGGGATGTAAGTGAGGGCGGCCTCCCCGGGTTCGAGGAGCAAGAATCTCAGGGTTGTGAGAGACAAAGGTTCTGAGGGGGAGGAGTCTTCAGATCCAACAACGGTGGAAGCGAATGGAGGGGAGGGGGTTCCTTCTGGTGACAGAGAAGCGGGTCCTAGCATTTAAGGAAAGGAGCTGAGTTTGCGGGGAGGCGTCCTGGGGCCCCACCTGCGTGCATGAGAGGGAAAGAGAGGTTTTTGGGGGTATAGAATGGGAGGAATCTTAAGAATCGAGGAGCGCCGTGGTCCTAGGACTGGAGGGATGGTGTTCCCTAGGTCCGAGGGCGAGGCGTCCTAAATGGGAGCGAGTTTGAAGGAAAGGAGTTGTAGACGCGCAACGTAGGGTTCAGCCACTCTGCAGATGGACGCACCTCCACCCTCCAGCAGCGTGTAGCCAACTCTGGGTTGAGGGGTAGGGGAGTCGCGAATGGGGAGCCTGGATGTTGGCCTGAACCGCTCTGCTCTTGTTTTCCCGCAGCTGGAGCCCTACATGGATGAGAACTTCATCTCCAGAGCCTTTGCCACCATGGGGGAGACTGTCGTGAGCGTCAAAATTATCCGAAACCGCCTCACTGGGTATGTTCTCTCCTTCCACCTTCTCGGTCCCCCTTAATGGATTGTGCTACAAGTATCACTCAGGAGAATGTAAACATCGTAGTGGCATGGCTTCTCACCACACCTAATAACAATTATTATAATTTTATAAAAAACTAACATTTTGAAGGCCTATTGAGAGGAAGTATAGCCTGTTGCTTAAGGACAAGACTAGAACCAAGCCGAATTTGAAAGTTATTTCTGCTGTGTGACCTTGGGCAAGTTACTTAACCTCTCTGTCTCATTTACCTTGACTGTAAAAACGGAATGTTATTGTAACCTCAGGGGTTTCTGGGTGGCATGGTTAAGCTACTAGCTGAAATGTTGACAATTTACATGCACCCAGAGGTACCTTGGAAGAAAGCAGTGGGTGTCACTAGAGGGGTGCAGAAGGTGCAGACAGTACTGGGCGATACTATCGGGGGGTGACACCAAAATGATTGTAAAATTGTTGTGTAGTGTTTCGGCAGAAACTTATTATTTTTATAAATATATCCCCTGTAGTTATTTATAACAACATGAATATTTTTTGTAAGCCCAGCTTACATGTATCAATATACCTACAAGCCCAAAACTCTATGCTAATATTTTTTCAACCTTCCAATGCACTCTTGTCAGAGCTGTCGTTATTACGCAGTTACAATGACACTTGAATCAGTGGTTTCATCTGCACGCACTGCAAGCATGAGCTGTTGTTTTCATTGCTGCTGGTGTTTTTATAGTAGCTAATTTCTTCAAATTTTCTGGTGTTTTAGATACAATATTGTGATACTAAGCTTGGGGGGTAACACCGTTGCACTACCACACTGAGTGACACCAACCCTAGTGATCCCACTGGAAGAAAGGCCTGGCACTGTGCTTCTGAAAGATCATAGCCACTGAAAGCCATGTGGAGTGCAGTTCTACTCTAAAACACATGGGGTTACCATGAGTCAGAATCAACTCCAGGGCAACTGTTTTTTTTAATCTCATAGAGTTATGGTGAGGATTAAATAAATTAATTCACACTCAGCTTTTAGAACTGTGCCTAGCATATTGTGATCTGCTAGGTAATAAACACTTTACATTCATTATTTTTTTAAGTCATCACAAAAACCTCTGTGCTAAATATTATTATTAGTTTAATAGTACTGTTTTTAGAGGTTAACAATGTTTTAAAGTTACATAGCTATTAAGTGACAAGTTAGAGCTCAAACCCAAGCCTGTCCTCAAAGTTCCTAAGTGCCCTTAACTATTATGCCATTCATTAAAAAAAAAAAAAAATAGAGACTATTACTTGCTAAGGAGTCCTGGTGGTGCAGTGGTTAAGCACTCAGTTGCTAACCAAAAGGTTAGCAGTTTGAACCCACCTGTAGCTCTGGGTTTGCAGGAGAAAAGACCTGTCGACTATCTGTTCCTATAAAGATTACTGCCAAGAAAACCCTTTGAGGCAGTTCTACTCTATCCTGTAGGTCCCTGTGAGTTGGAATCGACTCGACAGCACACGACAACTACCCGCTACTGTTTGACATTCCTCTGATTCATGACTGACACAAGGCAGACATAGTCCCTGCTCTCATGGAGCTTACTTACTACATTCTGATGGGAGAGTCAGACAAGACATAAGTAAACAAAACATAATGTAGAATATCTTTAGATGGTGGTGTTCTTTTGCCTCCCAGATTCTTCTTTCTCTTTGGAATCTTATTTTCCCTTAGGGTTCTGGTTAGAAATAAGAGGATTCTTTACCAATTTGACTTAAATATTTATTATCTACCCCTGTGCCAGGCACTCTTCTAAACGCTGCTTGTTAAAACATGAGATGGTTTAAAAATAGAGATGAGAGATGTGATGTGTGGCCAACTTCATGACTCTTTGGTGAACAGGCACTTTGTGCATCAAAACCCCATTACCTAGGGATGAATTTTCTGGCTGGTAGATCAGGCAGGCCTAAATGTTTGTCCTCCTGCTTTTATAGACAGAAAACCCCACATAATCAGCTACTGGCATGAAACTTCATTCTTTAACACTTTCTACTTTTAAAAACACTGGCATAGGTCCTCACGTTTTAATCTTTTTTTTTCTAGTTGTGCTTTAGGTGAAAGTTTACAGCTCAGGTTAGTTTCTCATACAAAAATTTATACACACATTGTTACATGACCCTAGTTGCTATCTCTATAATGTGACAGCACGATCCATCTTTCCACCCCAGATTTCCCATGTGCGTTCAACCAGCTCCTATCCCTCTCTGCCTTCTCATTGCACCTCCAGACAGGAGCTGCCCATTTAGCCTCATGTATCTACCTGAACTAAGAAGCACAGTCCTCACAAGTATCATTTTATGTCTTATAGTCCAGGCTAATCTTTGTCTTAAGAGTGGCCTTCGGGAATGGTTTCAGCTCTGGGTTAACAGAGAGTATGGGGGCCGTGTCTTCTGGGGTTCCTCCAGTCTTAGACCATTAAGTCTGATCTTTTTACATGCATTTGAGTTCTGCACCCCACTTTTCTCCTGCTCCATCAGGGACTCTCTGTTGTGTTCCTTGTCAGGGTGGTCGTTGGTGGTAGCCAAGTACCATCTGGTTTTTCTGGTCTTGGGCTGATGGAGTCTCCAGTTTGTGACTCTTTTTGTTTCTGGGGTTAATATTTTCTTTGTGTCTTTGCTCCAGGTGGGTTGGGAACAATTGATGCATCTTAGATGGCTGCTTGCTAGCTTTTAAGACCCCCAGATGCCACTCACCAAAGTGGAATGCAGAACATTTTCTTAATAAACTTTGTTATGTTAGATGTCCCCCGAAACCATGGTTTCCAGACCCCCACCCCTGCTGCTCTGTCCCTTGAAGTGTTTGGTGTGTTCAGGAAACTTCTTAGCTTTTGGTTTAGTCCAGCTGTGCTGACTTCCCTTATATTGTGTGTTGTCCTTTCCTTCACCTACGATAATTCACGTCTATCTAGTTAGCAAATTCACCTCTCCCTCACCCCCCCACCCTTGTAACTATCAAATAATGTTTTCTCCTGTGTTTAAACCTTTTCTTGAGTTCTTATAATAGTGGTCTTATACCATATTTGTCCTTTTGCAACTGACCAATTTCACTCAGCATAACGTCTTCCAGATTCATCTGTGTTATGAGATGTTTCGCCGATTCATCATTTTTCTTTATTGTGTAGTATTCCATTGTGTGAATATACCATAATTTGTATATCTATTTGTCTGGTGATGAACACCTAGGTTGTTGCCATCTTTTTGCTACTGTGAACAGTGCTGCAGTGAACATGTATGTGCATATATCTATTCATCTGATGGCTCTTATTTCTCGAGGATATATTCCAAGGAGTAGGATTGCTGGATTGTATGATACTTCTATTTCTGGCTTTTTAAGGGAGTGCCGAATTGATTTCCAAAGTGATTGTACCATTTTGCATTCTTACCAGTAGTGTATAAGTGTTCCAGACTCTCCACAACCTCTCCTACATTTATTATTTTGTGTTTTTTGGATTAATGCTAGCCTTGTTGGGGTGAGGTGGTATCTCATTTTAGTTTTGATTTGCATTTCTCTAATGGCTAATGATTGTGAGCATTTCCTCGTGTATCTGGTTGCCACCTGAATGTCTGCTTTGGTTAAGTGCATGTTCATATCCTTTGCCCATTTTAATTGGGTTGTCTTTTTGTTGTTGAGGTTTTGCGGTATCTTGTAGATTTTATTAGACACTGATCGGATTTGTCATAGCCAAAATTATTTTCCCAGTCTTTAATTGTCTTTTTACTCTTTTGATAAAGTTTTTTGATGAGCATAAGTGTTCGATTTTTAGGAGCTCCCAGTTGTCTAGTTTCTCTTCTGGTGTTTGTGCATTGTTAGTGATGTTTTGTATTCTGTTTATGCCACATATTAGGGCTTCTAGCATTGTCCCTATTTTTTCTTCCATGATCCTTATCATTTTAGATTTTATATTTAGGTCTTTGATCCATTTTGAGTTTGTTTTTGTGCATGGTGTGAGGTATGGGTCTTGTTTCATTTTTTTGCAGCACCATTTCTTAAAGAGACTGTCTTGCCCGCATTTAACTGACTTTGGGCCTTTGTCAGGTATCAGCTGCACATAGGTGAATGAATTGAAGCCTGGATTCTCAATTCTGCTCCATTGGTCTATGTATGTGTTGTTGTACCAGGCTGTTTTGATTACTGTGGCAGATAATGAGTTCTAAAATCAGGTAGTATGAGGCCTCCCACTTTATTCTTCTTGAGTAATGCATTAATTATTTGGGGCCCCTTCCCTTACCATATGAAGCTGGTGATTTGTTTCTGCATCTCATTAAAAAATGCCATTGGAATTTGGATTAGGATCTCTAGGCCTCTTTTGGTTTCTGGAAGTAGTATCTTGTAGTTTTCTTTGTATAGTTAGGTCTTTTACATCTCTGGTTAGATTTATTCCTAGGTATTTTATCTTCTTGGGGACTATTGTATATGGTATTGATTTGGTGATTTCCTCTTTGAAGTTCTCTTTGTTGGTGTAGGGAAATCCAACTGATTTTTGTATGTTTATCTTGTATCCTGAAGTTTTGCTGAAATCTTCTATTAGTTCCACTAGTTTTCTTCTGGATTCTTTGGGGCTTTCTGTGTATAAGATCATATTATCTGCAAATAGAAATACTTTTACTTCTTCCTTACCAATTTGGGTGCCCTTTATTTCTTTTTCTAGCCTAATTGCCCTGGCTAGGACCTCCAGCACAATGTTGAATAAGAGTGGTGATAAAGGGCATCCTGGTCTGGTTCCCGTTCTCAAGGGGAATGCTTTCAGACTCTCTCCATTTAGGAAGATGTTGGCTGTTGACTTTGTATAAATGTTCTTTATTGTGTTGAGGAATTTCCCTTCTGTTCCTATTTTGCTGAGAGTTTTTATCATGAATGCTTGTTGAACTTTGTCAAATGCCTTTTCTGCATCAATTGATAAGATCATATGGTTCTTGTCTTTTGTTTTAGTTATGTGATGGATTACATTGTTTTTCTAATGTTGAACCATCCTTGCATACCTGGTATGAATCCCATCTGGTTATGATGAATTATCTTTTTGATATGTTGTCGAATTCTATTGGCTAGAATTTTGTTGAGGATTTTTGCATCTATGTTCGTGAGGGATATCGGTCTGTGATTTTCTTTTTTTGTGGTGTCTTTTTTTTTTTTTTTTTACCTGGTTTTGGAATCAAGGCTTCATAGAATGAGTTTGGGAGTATTCCATCTTTTCCTATGCTCTCAAATACCTTTAGTAGCAATGGCGTTAACCCTTCTCTGAAAGTTTGGTACATTCTCCAGTGAACCGATCAGGGCCTGGGCTTTATTGTGTTGGGAGTTTTTTAATTACCTTTTCAATCTCTTCTTTTGTTATAGGTTTATTTAGTTTTTCTACCTCTGTTTGTGTTAGTTTAGGTATGTAGTGTGTTTCCAGAAATTTGTGTATTTCTTCTAGATTTTCAAATTTGTTAGAGTACAATTTTTAATAGTATTCTGTTATAATCCTTTCGATTTCAATTGGGTCTTTTGTGATATTGCCCTTCTTATTTCTTATTCAGATTATTTGCTTCCTCTCCTGTTTTTCTTTTGTCAGTTTGGCCAATGGTTTATCGATTTTGTTGATCTTTTCAAAGAAGCAGCTTTTGGTCTTGTTAACTCTTTCAATTGTTTTTCTATTCTCTATTTCATTTAATTCTGCTCTCTTATTATTTCCTTTCTTCTAGTGCCTGAGGACTTCTTTTGCTGCTCTTTTTGCATTTGTTTGAGTTGTAGGGTTAATGTTTTGATTTTGGCCGTTTCATCTTTTTGGATGTGTGCAGTTATTGCTATAAATTGACCTCTGTGCACTGCTTTTGCTGTGTCCCAAAGGTTCTGGTACAGTGTGTTTTCATTCTCATTGGAGCCTATGAATTTCTTCATTCCATCCTTAATTTCTTCTACAACCCAGGAGTTTTTGACCAAGGTGTTGTTCAATTTCCATGTATTTGAATTTTTTCCTTGCTTTTTCTGTTACTGATTTCTACTTTTATGGTTTTATGGTCAGAAAAGAGGCTTTGTAATATTTTGGTTTTGAATTCTCTTAAGGCTTGCTTTGTGATCTAATATGTGGTCTATTCTGGAGAACGTTCCATGTATGTTGGAAAAGAAAGCATACTTGGCTGCTGTTGGGTGGAAGTGTTCTGTATATGTCCGTGAGATCAAGTTGGTTGTGGCATTTAGATCTTCCGCATCTTTATCGAGCTTCTTCCTGGATGTTCTGTCTTTCACTGAAGATGGTGTGTTGAAGTCTCCTACTGTTATTGTGGAGCTGTCTGTTTCTCTTTTCAAGGCTATTAGAGTTTGTTTTATGTATTTTGGAGCCTGTCATTGGGTGTATAAATATTTATTATGGTTATGTCCTCCTGGTATATCAACCCTTTAATCATTATATAGCGTCCATCCTTATCCTTTGTGGTAAGTTTTGCTTTAAAGTCTATTTTTTCAGAGATTAATATTGCCACTTCTTCTCTTTTTTGGTTTTTGTTTCCTTGATATATATTTTTCCCATCCTTTCAGTTTTAGTTTGTTTGTGTCTTTGAGTCTAAGGTGTGTCTCTTGCAGGTAGCATATAGATGGATCGTGTTTTTTTTTTTTTTTTTAAATCCACTCTGCCACTCTGTCTCTTTATTGGTGCATTTAGTCCATTTATATTCAGTGTAATTATTGATAGGTGGTATGACTTTAGTGCTGTCATTTTGATGTGTTTTTTTTTTTTGGTGTGTGTGTGTTGTTGACAGTTTCCTGTTCCACTTAATTTTCTGTGCTGAGTTTTTCTTTATGTATTTTCTCTTCATCTTTTTCACTGTTGTCGATTTTGTATTTCCTGAGTCTTTATGTTTTTCTTGTTTTTTATTTTGGTGTGTAGGATTGTTAGTTTCTTTTGTGGTTATCTTAATATTTACCTCTATTTTTCTAAGTTTAAACCAGTCTCTTACTGCTTGTTATCACCTTGACTTCCTCTCTTTATGCAAGTTCTATGACTACATTATTTATTCCCTTTTTGTGTTTTGTTTTAATGTTGTCATCTTTTTCATATTGACGTCTGTTTCCCTATTTTTAGTGTTTTAGCTTTGATTTATTTTTATGATTTCCCTATCTGGTTGTTCTGTCCTGTGTTCTAGTCTTGGGTTGTTATCTGATATTGGTTTTCTAACTGGAGGACCCCCTTTAGTATTTCTTTTAATTTTGGTTTGGTTTTTACAAATTTCCTAAACTCTGTTTATCTGGAAATGCCCTCATTTAGCCATCATATTTGAGAGACAGTTTTGCTGGATATATAATTCTTGGCTGGCAATTTTTTTTCCTTCAATGCTTTATATATGTCATCTCATTCCCTTCTTGCCTGCATGGTTTCTGCTAAGTAGTCAGAACTTAGTCTTACTGACTCTCTTCTGTAGATGACTTTTTGTTTATCCCTTGCAGCTCTTAAAATTCTCGTTATCTTTGGTTTTGACAAGTTTGATTATAATGTCCTGGTGACTTTCTTTGGGACCTGTCTTGTGTGGGGTTCTATGAGCTTCTTGGATAGCTATCTTCTCATCTTTCACGATATCAGGGAAATTTTCTGCCAACAAATACTCAACTATTCTCTCTGTGTTTTCTGTTATTCACCCCTGTTCTGGTACTCAAATCACTCGTAGGTTATTCCTCTGGATAGCGTCCCACATAATTAGAGTTTCTTCATTTTTTTTAGTTCTTTTACCTGATTTTTCCTCAGTTAAGTTGGTGTCAAGTGCTTTATCCTCATCCTCACTAATTCTGACTTCCGTTGCCTCAATTCTGCTCCTGTGACTTTTATTGTGTTTTCTAATTCTGAAATTTTAGTGTTAATCTTTTGGATTTCTGATTGCTGTCTCTCTGTGGATTCTTACAGCCTGTTACATTTGTCATTATGCTTTTGTATAACCTTCAGTTCCTTAGTTGCTTTGTCTGTGTGTTCCTTGGCTTTGTCTGCATTTTGCCTTGTCTCCTTCCTGATCTCTTGAGGACCTCTGTATATTAATCTTCTGAATTCTACTTCTAATAATTCCAAGGATTCTCTTCCTCTGCGAGGTTTCTTAGTTCTTTGTTTTGGTTGTTTGCTGAAGCCATCATGGTCTGCCTCTTTATGTGATTTGATATTGACTGTTGTCTCTGAGCCATCAATAAGTTATTATATTTATTTATAATATATATATGTTCTATATTATGTTCTATGTTATAGCTTCTTGTTTTATTTTGTTGTGGTATGCCCAAATAGGCTGGTCCTGTGATCTACTTTGATTTTTGGTGTCTTTGAAGCTCTCTCATCATGTCACCAGTCCTGGGTATTTATCCAAGAGAAATGAAAACATAGTGTCCGCAAAAAAGACTTGAAAGTTCATAGCAGCTTAATTCCCAATAGCCAAAAGCTGGAAATAGCCCAGGTATCCATGAATAGGTGAATGGATAAACAAATAATAGTATATTCATGCAATGGAATACTACTCAGCTATAAAAAGGAACAGACTATTGATTCAGCAACAACATGAATGAATCTCAGAAACATTAGACTGAGTGAAAAAAGCCTTACTGTATGATTCCATTTATTTGAAACTCTAGATAAAACTAACCTGTGGTGAAAATAACTCAGAACAGTAGTTGTCTTTACAAGAATGTGGGCAGGAATTTATTGGGACGGAGCATGAGGATACTTTCTAGGGCAACGGTGATGTTCTGTAGGTTGATAAGGGTTTAGGCTGCACGGGTCTGTTGGAACTCTGCATGGTACACATAAGATTTGTCCATTTTAATGTATTTAAATTTTACCTCAAAAGGTAAAACTTTTTCTTAATTGTAAACAGATATCGAATGTATGCCAAAGTAATTCAGGGAAGTGTACTGATATCTACAACTTACTTTAGTTTGAAAAAAGAAAAGAAAAAGATGCTAGATGGATAGTTATGTCATAAATATAATAGAATATTTATTACAGGCAGTGAGTATATGAATATTTACTGTAGAGTTCTTTCACATGTTCTTTAAGTTTGAAATTTTTCATGATAAAGTGTTGGCAGGTTGGAAGAATGTAATCAGACTGTCCTGGATTCAGATCCAACCTTTGACATATACCAGCTATGTGATTCGAGACATATTGTATAATGCTGCTGAGCCTCAACCTGCTCATATATAAAGTTGAAGTAATGGTTGTATTTGCCTCATAGTTATTGTGAGGACGTTGCATGTGAAGTGGCTAGCTTAGTGCGTGGCCCATAGTGAATGCTTGAAAATAATCAGCTCTTATGGCAGTGGACTTAACATCTGTGGGCTTTAAGTGTCTAGCACAGATGGCCCATCATCCTTTGTTGCATCAACAATCCCTTATGGAGTTCATAGACTCTGTTTTGTGATCCCTGGGCTCAGGCACTCCTGCTTCCCATCCACTTTGTGGCTGTGTGTCCATCAGGCTACTCGAACTGAGGATCTAAAGTAGTAATTCCAAATACTACCTTATCAGTGGTCTTAAGGGTAAATTGACTGCTTTCAATATACATCTGTCAGTAGGAAGGGATGCCATAGGGTATAGCCACATCCTCCTACTTAGATTTCTTAGTGATGCTTTCAAAAATAGAATGCTGGACTATTCACAACAGCCAAAAGGTAGAAACAACCTAAACGTTCATCAGCGGATGAATAGATAAACAAAACGTGGTACATACATACAATGGAATACTATTCAACCAGTAGTAGAAATGAAGTCTTGGTACGTGCTACAATATGGATGGAGCTTGAAGACATTATGCTGAGTGAAATAAATCAATCACAGAAGGGCAAATTGTATGACCTCACTTATATAAAAAGACCTTTTTTTTTTTAACATAAAAATATCCATGGTTCATTGGTGGTTACCAGTGGTGGGAGGGATGGGAAAAAGGGAGATTTATTGCTTATGGAGTACTGAGTTTTGGTTTATGGTGATGGAAAAATTGCACTGATTAAGGGTAGAGTTGCACAGCTGATTATTTTAATTGTTCTCAATGAGTTGTATACCTATAAAAAGTTAAATTGGCAAAAGTTGTGTGATAGACCAAAAATAAACAATCTTTGATGGTTACAAGGGAGGGGAGGGTTGAGGGGGTAAACGCTAAATAGACAATAGGTAAGTGGTAACTTTGGTGAAGGGCAAGACAGTACAGTACACAATACTGGGGAAAGCAGCACAGGTTGTCCGAGGCAAGGTCATGGAAGCTCCACAGATACATCCAAACTCCCTGAGGGACCAAATTATTGGGCTCAGGGCTGTGGGGACCATGGTCTTGGGGAATATGTAGCTCAATTGGCATAATATAGCTTATAAAGAAAATGTTCTACATTCTACTTTGGTGAGTAGCATCTGGGGTCTTAAAAGCTTATAAGTGGCTGTCTAAGATACGCCTCTGGTCTTATCGTACCTGGAGCAAGGGCGGATGAAGAAAACCAAAGACACAAGGGAAGGATTAGTCCAAAGGACTAATGGATCACAACCACCACAGCCTCCACCAGACTGAGTCCAGCAAAACTAGATGGTGCCTGGCTACCACCACTGACGGCTCTGACATGAATCACAATAGAGGGTCCCAGATATAGCTGGAGAAAAATGTAGGACAAAATTCTAACTCACAAAAAAAAAAAAAAGACTTACTGGTCTGACAGAGACTGGAAAAACCCTGAGAGTATGGCCCCCAGACACCCTTATAGTTCAGAAATGAAGTCACTCCTGCGGTTCACCCTTCAGCCAAAGATTAGACAGGCCCATAAAACAAAATGAGAGTAAATGAATGGGCACACCAGCCCAGGGGCATGGATGAGAAGGCAGGAGGGGACAAGAAAGCTGGCAGTGGGGAACCCAAGGTCAAGAAGGGAAAAGTGTTGACATGTCATGGGGTTGGCAGCCAGTGTCACAAAACAATATGTGTATTGTTTAATGAGAAACTAGTTTGCTCTGTAAACCTTCATCTGAAGTACAATTTAAAAAATTAGAAAAAAAAAGTTATGTGATAGACATATTTACAATACTAACCACAAAAAGAAAAAAAAGAGTTGCTGCTGTGAGGCTGCTATGTACAACCAAACATCTCTTGGTATTTAGTTCCTTGGCTTGGAGGTTTAGGGTCATGGTTTCATGGAACATACCTTAATTGGTCTAATAACGTGTTTAGTGCTTCTGTTCTACCTCCTAGTTTGTTGTATAGTTCCTGGGGTCTTAAAAGCTTGCAAGTGGTCATCCAAGGCACAATTGGTCTCTATTCGCCTGGAGCAACAGAGAAAGGAGAGTCAGGAATAGGAGGAAATGGCATGTGTGGCCAATTATCCTCCATGAACAGCTGCCTCCTTTGCCATGAGACCAGAAAAACTGAATGGTGCCCAGCTACCATTACTGAACATTTCAATCAGAGATTCTGCAGAAGAATCCTGACCAAAATGGGGAAAATGCAGAAAAGAATTTCAGATTCTCATGGAATCCACATTTTCTGCAGCCATGGAGGTTAGGTGAATCCCTGAAACTATTGTCGAGATAATCTTTAAACCTTAAACCAAAAATATCCCTGGAAGTGTTCTTAAAACCAAACAATAGTTTTGCTCAACTAGTAAAGAATGTCTTCCTTGAGCATTATGCTCTTTTAAGAACTGTATATATGGGATCAAATTGATGACAGCAACTTGAAAGATTGGATAAGAAACTTAGGGGGCACTGAATTTATGTTAATAGGGGAGGAACAACTTAGAAAAGGAGGGTGAGAATGGTTGCACAACTGGAAAAATGTACAAATAGAAACTGCTGATTTGATGTTATGTTCTGCTGTGTATAACTCAGCAACAGCAACAACAACAAATAAATAAAATTAAAAAATAAAATGCTGAGAATGTTACAGACACCCCCCAATTAGGTAAGGTCCACGAGTATACTTTGTCTGCCTCATGAAATTATGATTTTCTTGAGGAGAATAACCATATTCTTTAACTGTGAGTCATAGCCTGGCACATGGTAAAAAAAATTTAAAAAAAACCAAACCTGTTGCTGTCAAGTCAATTCCAACTAATAGTGACCCTGTGGGACAGAGTAGAACTGCCCCATAGGGTTTCCAAGGAGTGCCTGGTGGATTTAAAATGCCAGCCTTTTGGGTAGCAGCTGTAGCTCTTAACCACAGTGCCACCAGGGCTCCATGGCACATGGTAGATGCTCAAAAAATTTTTTTTAATCATGAAAATTTTCAAACAAAACTAGAAAGAGTAGTGCAATGAACAGTTATATGGCCACCATCTAATTTTAATAATTTTTAGATTACACCATTTTTTTTTCTTTTCTATCTATGTATGCATATTTATATATATACATTTCTTTTGGCTGAACCATATCAAAGTAAAACTGCAGGCATTATGATACTTCATTGCTAAATATTTCAGTGCATACCACCAAAAGACTGGACATGCTTTTGTATAACCATAATGCCTATATCGCACTGAATGAAATTAACAATTCCTTAATACAATGTAATAGCCAATGTACATTTAAATTTTTATAATTGTCCTCAGAATACCTTATAGTTTTTTTTTTTTAAGTGTCCAATCAGGGCTCCTGTATTGCATTTAGTTCTTTTAAGTGTTTTTTAATGTAGAAAAGCCCACCCCTTCCTTTTCTCATAGCATTGACTTTTTGAAAAGGGAAGGAGGCTAGTTATCCTATATAAGGTCCTATATTCTGAATTTGTTTCCTCATGGTGATGTTTAACTTGTTCTTCCATCCCCAGTATTTACTACAAGCTGGAAGTTAGGTCTAAAGGCTTGACTGGATAGCATTAAACATTTTTGGCAAGAGTACTTCATAGGTGATGCAGTACATAAATAAATGTTTGCTGAATGAGTCTGGGGCTGGCCCAGATTGGCAGTCCTTATACTCAGGTTTGTAAGTTAGTCCTGACCTGGAATTTGGAAGGGAACAAAAATAGTATGGGCTCTTACTAGAATACCGTTTCTCCCTCCCCTCAGGCCAAGACTCAGTCTGTCATCAGGTATCTTTAACCATTCTTTTTTTTTGTTTGCTTTCTTTCTAGGATTCCAGCTGGCTACTGCTTTGTAGAATTTGCAGATTTGGCTACAGCTGAGAAGTGTTTGCATAAAATTAATGGGAAACCCCTTCCAGGAGCCACACCTGTAAGGACATTTAGATAATGATGATGTTGCCATTTTTATTGTCTTTAGTAACTGCCATCTGTTGAATACCTGCTGTATACTTATATCATTTGATGTGATCTTACAACAACCCTGTACAGTAGGCATTGTTATCTTTATTTGACAGACCAGGAAACTGAAGCTCAGGGAAGTGAAATAACTTGCCCAAGGCCACACAGGTAGTAAGTGGCAGAGCCAGAATTCAAACTGAAGATTGTTTGCCTCCAAAGTCCATGCCCTTTCCACTCTGCATCACTGCCTCCCTTAATGGAAGACTTGAAAACCTAGATCTCTTGCCTGTTTGAGAAACTAGAACAGGCTGGCAGCAGTGAGGACACGTTTCAAGAGAGTTACATTCTGCTCTTCCCACAGTTACTTAGCTTACCGCTGCACCAGGCTGGCACACCGGGCTCATAGAATCATGGAGCTGGCAGTGCCCTTAGCGGTCATCCGTGCAACCCCCTCATTTTAAACAGGAGAAAAAGCTGAGGCTTAGAGAGGGGGAGATGTTTTGGCCAAGGTAATTTATTTCAGTTTTTTTCAAATATTGTTTGACTCTTGAAACACTTTTCTCTGTTTTAGTTTGTTTGTTTTTAAATTTCCAGGCAAAACGTTTTAAACTGAACTATGCCACTTATGGGAAACAACCAGATAATAGGTAAGTGCAAAGTAGCCTCAGGGAAGCTTCAGGCCTCAGGAGATGAGTAGGCAGAAGACAAGATGTATCACTGTGCCTGTCTCTGCCAGAGAGGAGGATGGGATGCTCAGTTTGGCTCTATCTTGTGTCCCTCCTTGGAGCCCTGGTGGTGCAGTTGTTAAGCATTTGGCTGCTAACCAAAAGGTCAGCAGTTCGAATCTACCAGCTGCTCCTTGGAAACCCTATAGGGCAGTTCTACTGTGTCCTGTAGGGTCGCTATGAGTCGGAATTGACTTGATGGCAGCGTGTTTTGCCTCCCTCCTAAAGGCATACACTCTCCCACATCCAATGGATAGACTTTCCTGGCCCACTTCCACGTCAAGGCCCTGTCTTCTCTTTTTTGGTCCTGCCCCAACCTTCTACCCTGTCACTTCCTGCAGTACAGAGGTTTTCTCCAGTAGCATTGACTTGCTGTAACGATAAAAATTGATTCAGCATTGCAGGGAGCTGTTTGGCACTATGTGTCAAAAGCTTTAAAAAGGTTTGCGCTCATTGACCCTCTAATTCTGCTTCTCAGAATTGATTCCTGAATGTGTACAAAGATTAACCGCAAAGAAGTGTTCAATAGAATATAACTTTATAATGGTCAAAATTGAGGGAAGCTAAAATAATTTTATAATAGGGGAATAGTTAAATAAATTACAGTATGCCCATGAGATGGAATGGTATACTTCCATTAACGGGCTCTGCTGTAGCAGAATACTGACATGTCAGGATATTGGTAGTATGTTAAAAGTGAAAAAAGACTGAAAACAAAAATGCAAGGAATCATATCCAGTTTTTTAAATTCAAAAGAAGAACCATAGATTAAAGACAACAGCTTCCATCAAGTGTTCACAGTTATTACCTTTAAGTGATAGGGTTTTTGGTAACTATTTTTCTTTGTGCTTTTTGGTATTCTGGTTTTATTTAAAGTATATGTATCATACTTGAAATAAGAAAATAATAAAAGTTAGATTTTTTTGGAAAAAAATTGATCTCTTAGAACAGAGATTGGCAAACTATAGCCTGATTTGTATCATCCACAAGCTACAAGTGGTTTTTACTTTTTAAAAGGTTTAAAAACAAACACACAAAGAATATGCAGCAGAGACCATATGTACCTCACAAAGTCTGGTCCTATACAGAAATATTTACTACCTGGTCCTGTGCAGAGAAAGTTTCCTGACCCCTGCTCTAGAAATTTGGGATTTCATTTTAGCTAGGCTTTAGGTCTTTAGGAGATAGGGCGCAGTTCTCATTTTCTCTGTCTTTCAATATTTGAATTAAAAATTCATGATGAATACAGATTGTCTAGTTTTTCTCAGAGGCATACCTCTGACCCCATTCTCTCATCTGTGATACCAGAATCTATCACCCATCTGCACTCACTTGAAGCTAAACAGACTTTTAGCAGTGGGTGAAGGATTTGGGGCAGGGACTACTTCCATAATTCTTCTGCCAGGACTGCCATAATAATACAAATTAGAACCTGGTTAAGGACCCAGCACATGTGTTGTTCTCTAAGAGGGCTCAGGAGAGGTTTACCTAAAATGGACTGAAAGAGCTCTTTACAGCAGAGGTTTGGGTCTTTGTCTCTGAATAGTATTGTTCTTTCCTCTCAGCCCTGAATACTCCCTCTTTGTGGGGGACCTGACCCCAGATGTGGATGATGGCATGCTGTATGAATTCTTCGTCAAAGTCTACCCCTCCTGTCGGGGAGGCAAGGTGGTTTTGGACCAGACAGGCGTGTCTAAGTAAGGCCTTACCTGTTATTGTTGCCTAGCTTGTTAGTCTCAGCATCCTTCTCTCATTGATGGAGGTGTTGTGGAGGGGCCACGGTGGTTAAGAGCACAGGCTCAGGATCCAGACTGTTTGGTTTGAATCCCAGCTCCAATACTGGCTAGAGGGTAAGACAGTAGACAAGTTGAGAAGTTACTTAACCTCTGTGACCCTATTTCCTTACCTATAGAACAGGACTATAAAAATGTTGTGGTTGCAGACCTCATCTAACTTCATGGGTGGGGAGGAGAATCAAGATCAACATCAGCTCAAAGCTGATTCTTATGAGGTTGAGGTCAGACATACTTCCACTCTCCAACCTATTTACCAATTCTTACCACAGCCATCCCTCCCACAGCACTCTCTACTTCTCTGCTGGGTTTGATAATTCATTGTAGTAGCCACACAACTCACACACCATACTCACAATTGTGGGGTTTGTTAGAGAAGTAACAGGTTACAGTTCAGAATCAGGACCAACTTGGAAGCAACAGGAACAACTCAGGATACAGTTCTTCAGTCAGAACAGCTTCTTCTCGGCCATGCTTGCAAGCAGGTCTCTCTCAGCCCTCTCTCTTTGCCTGGCGTTTGCCCTGCTCAGGCAAGTATGATAAAGCCCTTTAGCTCCTCCCATAAGTGCCTGGAGGCACCTAACTCTACTAGGAAGCCTCCTGCCAGAAGGCACTCAGCTGTCTCCCAAGAAGCCCACCATGCCATCTCAGATCAGTCTCCTGGTTCTGCTCCTGACCTTTCTCTGCCGCTGGACTCTGACGTGCTTGTCACCACTTCTCGCTGTCTTGCACCATCTTTGGTGTTACAGCTCTCTCTGTCTTCTGGGTCTAAGAGGTTCTCAGCGCAGGGACCCCAGGTCCAGAGGATGTGCTCTGCTCCCGGCTCTTCTTCTTGATGGTAGTGAGGCTCTCCCTACCCCACAACATCTGGGATTGGCTCTCTTTAAGCCTAGTGGGATGGCAAAACTGACCAGTCTCCTACAAGTGTTCCACTCACCTTATTTACATTAGCAAAACTGCCCGATTCCTTTGGTGGACCACAAGAACCCCATTTGCATAGTACCATCCAGTCATTTTGTGGGAGTTACAAGACCATGACCAGAAGTGCCACATTAATGCAATTCACTGCATCACAAAGGCCTATTAATGGTATTTGATCGTAGGGTTAATGTAAGGATTAAATGATGTAACATAAGTAAAAAAGCACATAAAAAATGCTTTGTAGGTACTCGCTATTTTAATTGTCATTATTGAGCCTTTTAGAGTAGTTAGAAGTTTTCTACTTCAGAAGTAGAAAAACCTCAAGAAAGTCATTCTTGATCAGATAGTAATTATATTATAAGTTCAGACTTTGACAGTCTGGCAGACCTGGATTTGAATCCTGCTTCAACCATTGACTTTGGGCGCATTATTGAACCTCTCTGAACTTTGGTTCCCTGTTTAGTAAAAAGCAGATACCACCTTCATTGAATGGTTAGACAGTTCAATGAGACCACCCTGGTAAAATGCTCAGCATGGTGCCAGGGATATAAGTGCCCATTAAATGTTGGCTATCATTCATTTGGAAACCCTGGTGGTTAAGAGCTACAGCTGCTAACCAAAAGATCGGCAGTTCAGATCCACCAGGCAGTCTTTGGAAACCGTATGGGGCAGTTCTACTCTGTCTGTGGGGTCGCTATGAGTCAGAATTGACTCGACGGCAGCGGGTTTGTTTTTTGGTTTATTATTATTCATTTATCCCCCAACTAGAAAATGAGTTCAGGAGAGAAGAGCCTTGTCTGTCTTGTGACTGCTGGATCCCAGTGCCTAGTATAGTACCTGGCATTCAGGGCAGGCTCTGTAAATATTTGCTGAATGAACTTCTATAACTGTTACTGTTATTACTTTATAAAGATAGTAATAATAGTTATTCTTTAAGTAGGTTGGAGAGGAAGCTATTTGGGAAGAGATAAGAGCCCATCAGTGAAGCTGTTGAAGAGAATGGTGAACCTAAGTGGGAATACCTGTAGATCTCATGGTCTCAAATGCTTAAATCCCATCGCTGCTCAGTGGCTCACCCCCACTGAAGGGGCTTATCTCTTCCCAAGTAGTTTGATGTTCTCTCTCTCTTCCTTCTCAGTACCTTCTCCTCTCAGCATTCCTGCCCTTAATGCAATATAATGTGATGTAAATGGTGTTTTGTTTTGTTTCCTGCAGGGGCTATGGCTTTGTGAAATTCACAGATGAACTGGAACAGAAGCGAGCCCTGACAGAGTGCCAAGGAGCAGTGGGTCTGGGATCTAAACCAGTGCGGCTGAGCGTGGCAATCCCCAAAGCGTGAGTCCTGGGCCAGCAGGGAAAGCAGAAGGCCTCTGGACTGGCCCCACCCAGATATTCCTCATCTGTTTGCTCATCATTAGGGCATCCACTTAGAGAAGACTGGGTAGGAGCTGCTGGGAGATTCAGTTCAAGTCACAAATGCCGAATGCCTGTTGTTTGCCAGGTTTTGTGCCTGGGTTGGAGATGAACTAATAATCATGACCCCGTCCCTCTGGAAGCTTATAGCTAGAGAGAGAGCTGTGATTGGCAGAAGTGGCTGCACTCAGACATTGCTGTAACACTGAAAAGTAATTACTCTCTTGGGAAAGCAGTTCAGCAATACATGCCAAATGTTCCTCCTCCTTGCCTGGTAGTGTCACTGTTGAGAACTCATCCATAAAATGAATAAGAATTGAACAGAAGGAAAGAATTATATCCAATCTCAGCATTTTTTTATACCAGTGAAACCTACAAACCTTTTGAATGTCTTGCTGTGGAGATGGAATGTAAGTCATTATTACCTCTGTTGTGCTAGTCAGACAGCCCTTCTTCCCTTATGACTCCAAGCAGGTTTCTCACTCAGATTTCTCTGTATAGTAGTGGTTCTGCAAGAGTACTTCTCAAGTGGGGGCAGTTTTGCCCCCCAGAGGACATTTGGCAATGTCTGGAGACATTTTTGCTGTCACGACTGTCATCTAGTGAGTAGAGGCCAGGGATGCAGCTAAACTCTTACAAGGCATAGAACAGGCCCCACAACAAAGAATTATCTGACCTTCCCAAAATATCAGCAGCGCTAGGACTGAGAAACTCTGTGCCTAAGTACAAGAATAGCTGAACGGTGGCAGGGTGTCCAAATGGCTGTGTTTTTTAAAGCAGCAAAAGATCTGGGGGGTCTTTGTGGTTTAACTGTATTTAATACATAGATTAGGCTGAGTAATTTTCCCCCAAGACATTGTTTGTTGTAAACTCTATTGTATAAAAACTTTAAACCAAATATGCAAAAGAAAGAAATTTCCTCATCATTTCATCACCCTAACGCATGATTTCTGGTTTATAATTTCTGATTGTAATATCTGGATTCCCTTCCAGGCTTCCCTGTAGGCGTCCATGATTTTTATGTATCTATTACATACGGATCAGTTCACATGTAGAGGATTTCTTTACTCATTTTTAATTAACAAAGCCGTGCTCATTCTTTTCTACTCCCTCCAGTTAACTCAGGGTGAGCACTTTCCCACAGTTGCACAGTCATCGTCATTATAATTTTTAACAGCTGCAGAATTATTCTTTTGAGTGTGTGTGCTGCCTCTCCATTCCTCCAGAGTTGCCCGTTTTAGTTGTCCCTGATTTGTTACTGGTCATTCAGAAAGCAAGCCTCTACAACAATGCAGGCCCTGACCATCTGTGGAGATGCAGCTGTGAACAGAGAAACAGGTCCCCCTGCAAGGAGCTTTAATTCTCTCATACTTCTTTCTTCATTGAATGTTGTCAGTATTTGGTGGCTGCCTACGAGGAGGTATCCTTAAGCACTAGGAAATGAGGGAGATGAGAGTTCCCTTTGAAAGTTAGACTGTAAGAGCTGCATATGTAACAGAACAGAAATGTGCAGAGTTGCCTGAAGGAAACAAAACCAGACCCAGACCAGTGAGAGACGGTACCTTCACTTGGCTGAACATGACAGTAAGGAGGGGACTGGGCACCCTTGGAACCATGGAACGGGAATTATGGAGGCAAATCTTAGCAGTGCCCAACCCAGTGCTGGGAAGGAGAAAGGGCATCAGAGCCAGTGGGCCTCCTGTTAGGAGGTGAATGCATCTGGCTGGCTGAGGCTATCGAACGTTGTCCATCTAATACTCTGGCCGAGGCCTGCTCACAGGCAAATATTTAACTTGCAAGGAACTTCACCTAGGGAGAGCTCCTTCAGACTTTGAGCATTGGTAGTTCCTGTGACAAGGATTTCTGTGGTACGTCAATTCCCACTTATGATTTGGTTTTCTATCTGACTTGACTATAGAGATTGAATGTACCAATCATGAGAACACTTCCACACCATGTTAGAGTTGTGACCCTCCTTTTAAATGAATAAGCTGGCATCATGGTAGTGTCAGCCTCTGTCTCCTGTGAATGTTTGCTGTGTACCTGCAAGAGACTCTCTGGTCCTTCTGAGAGTACAACACCTCAGGAAACACATTGCGGTGGTCTGAGCTTGGGTTATGTTCTTTTGATTCCTCTCAGCTAGGCTTTCTTGTCATACCCCAGGCCTGTTTTATAAGCCTATTCATATATGGCTTTTATGCTTTTGAAAGCAATGGATTCTTCGCGGACTTGACATTCTGCCTTCAGTTAGCAGCAGATGGAGTAGCCATGCATTCAGGAGAAGAAACCTTCCCACTGACCCTGGGCCTCAGTCCTGATTGGTGAATGCGGGTGTAAGAGACTGACAAGATGTGTCTTGAGTCTGTCGTGACGGGTGCTGTACATAATGGTGTGGTGTTATGATCATGAGGCTTGGAGTGCTGTCTGGCTCTAGTCCTAGCTCTGTGACTTGGTAGCTATGTGGTCTTGGGCAATTCACTTAACCTTTTAGAGGCTCAGTTTTCTCGTCTGTGTAAAGGGAATAATAAGCTCTATACTAGGGTTGTGCTGTCCTTAGAATAGGAGACCATGAATGAAAATGATTGGCACAAATCCTAAGTTAACTACTCACTAAATGGTGGCTATGACTACAGTGATGACAGTAAGGCTACCAGGTCTGTCTTGCAGGGTGTTTAGATACGTGTAGTTTGAAATAATCTTAAATCCAGATAATCAAGATTGTGTTTACCTGAGTTTTTGGGTCTGGAGAAAAATAGTCGCCAGAATCCCTTCAAAAGAGGGAAAATTAGTCCTGACAAGGTTTGATAAGAGATAAAAGCCTAAAATTAGAAGTGCCTATCTTAAAAGCATAGAGCCAGGCTACCTGGATTTGAATCTCTTATTAGCTGTGTGACTTTGGACAAATTACTTAACCTCTCTGTAAGTAGGAATAGTGGTGTACTTATCACAGAGAGTTGTTTGAGTTAATCTGCGTAAAGCAGTGTCCTGGCTGTGCAGTAACTGCTGTGTAAATGCTTGCTTCTCTAATTTTTTTTTCTTTATTTAAGGAGCCGTGTGAAACCAGTGGAATATAGCCAAATGTACAGTTACAGCTACAACCAGTATTACCAGCAGTACCAGAACTACTATGCTCAGTGGGGCTATGACCAGAACACGGGCAGCTACAGCTACAGTTACCCCCAATATGGCTACACACAGAGCACCATGCAGGTACCGTGATTTGGAAGTCTGGCCCTCTTGGGTTATGCCATCCTCTGGAGACATGAGTCATTCTCCATAGTGGCCTTGGTAAGGAGGGAGGCTTGGGCTTCAGAAAACCAAGTTCCTCTTGTTAAAAATAAGCCATCTTTTTCATGGATCAGGATTCTACCATGCACCTCACCCACCTTTCTGGTCTCTTGGCAGACATATGAAGAAGTTGGAGATGATGCATTGGAAGGTAAGAAAGGAGCCCATGCATTCATTCCCCTGTAAGCCATTAGCCAGTGACTGTTTTATGGCTGGCACTGTGCTAGATGCTGAAGGAATACATGGTGAATTCTCCCCTGCCCTGGAGGAACTTACATTCTAGTGAGGGAGCCGGAAGCATAAATAATTACAGTAAGAGGTGACGTTTGTGGCCACAGAGGTCTAAGTGCAGATTGCAGGGAGGGGAGCAACTCACACTGAGATGGGGAGGCAGGGCTATCACTCCCTAGACCTGGGACTTTCTGCCCTAGGGTGACAGTTTATAAAATTCATTTATGTATTTCATATTTAAATTTTTTTTTCAGTGTTGCAGTTTATTTTAAATGACATGTTTTTGTTTTTCAAATATTAGTTACGATGGAAAATTTGGAACATACAGTAGCATATAATAAAGAAGCTGATAATCACTCCTAATCTTACCGCCCACTAATAACTATCATTATTTTTTTAATTAAAAGCATTTATTATAATTTGTATTGAATTTAACAGAAGAAAAAAAAAGGAAAGTGAAACTGAAGGAACTGCTAACCTGCCGACAAATGTTTTTTCACAAGAGGTATTAATAGTTTCCAAAAGATTCTCGAAGATTTTAAAAAAATACAGAAAACAATTTTTCTTAATGTTCAACATCAGATTTTTAGGAGGTAAAATTTAAAAGCTATCTTATAAAATCACTATTGATTTCTAAGTAACTAAAACAAAACTTTTTTTTTAAGGTAGAAAAAGACTCAAAGTTTGAAACCTAAGTCTATTTTAAGGATTACCCTTCATGATAAAGTAATAGATTGTTAAAAAAAAAAATTATTTAAAGGGAACAGATCACCTTTAGTTAAAGCTTGTCTGAGTCATAGCATTATAAAGCACCTTCACATCTGATTCTAACAGTGACCTCTGGGGTGGGCTGAGCAGAACACAGAGTTCTAACTGACAGAGGGGAAACTAGGGGCCCAGAAAGCCAGAGTGGTCTGCTCAGGGTCATACAGTGAGTCCCTAACTTTCTGTACTCAGTCTCTGGCTCTTGCCCCCAGGAAACGTAATTAAGCTAATTATAATATCTGTGTATAACTCCTTATAATTTTCCAATCTCTTCCTTATCCATTAGTAATATAATAATAGCATATTTTGAGTGATAACCATGTGCCAACACTATAATGGGTAGGTACTGTTATAATCCCCATTCTTCAGAAAAGAAAACTGAGGCTTAGAAAATTATTAATAACAGCTAACAGTTATTAGCTGCATTATAAGGCCTCCCATTTGAACCTAATAACCACCCAATGAGGAGCTCAGGTGGTAGAGTAGTTAAGTGCTGGGCTGCTAACCAAAAGGTTGCCTAGTCAAATCCACCAGCTGCTCTTTGGAAACCATACGGGGCAGTTCTGCTCTGTTCTAAAGGGTCACTGTGGGGTCACTGTGAGTCAGAATGGACTCAACGGCAGTGAGTGAGGTGGGCACAGCAGAGATTTTGTTACCCTTCATCTGTTTTCTTGGCTTCAGTAGTTTCTCTTCCAGGCCGTCACTTCAGAGTAAAGAAGGGTATGTGTATCCATAGACTTCAGCACACAGATGCCTGCCCTTGATCAGGCTATTTTCTGATCTGTTCCGTAAACTATTTTCCACTCTGAGTGGAGTAACCAGGGTAGTCCTGCTCTGCTTTCTTAGAATTTCTGTGTGGGAACACCTGTAAATCCCCAGAGTTTACACTCATAATTGAGATTAAAATGACAAGAGAAATAAAGATTCTTCTGGTTGCAAAAGCAGGTGCAGTACGTGGTATGTGAGCAGATTTAGCACTGACTGGTGGAAAGGGACAAAGACTCTTAAAAATAGGTGAGAAAGCTGGAAATAATTTATAAAAGATATGCAAATGGCCTATAAACTGTAAGGGAAAAAGTATAAATATACTATTAGTATTAATAAATACAAAAAATAATAACCAAATATGAATTAAAGTATACTATGCTTCTATGAAATTTAGTTCTTAACAGTGTTCATACCCTTCGAATCAATAATTTAATCATTTTACTTGAAAGATTTTATCCCAAAATGATAATTGTCAGTACAGATAAATATCCAATAGTAGAGGATTCATTAAACAAATAATGGTAGCCTTAAAAAAAGTCACTTTTTTTCTAAGGATATTGATCTAGGAAAATGTTCTCAATGAAAACAGACAAAATATGATATATGTAAGATCTCAGTTAAGAGGTTGTTTTTGTTTTGTTCTTAGATATAATTCAGATAACATAAAATTATGTATACCCTTTTAAAGTATACACTTCAGTAGTTCTAATGTAATTACAAGGGGCAGTGGTGGTTCAGTGGCAGAATTCTTGCTTTCCATGCAGGAGACCCAGGTTCAGTTCCCACCAGTGCGCCTCAAGCACAGCCATCACCTGTCTTGTCAGTGGAGGCCGGCCTGTTGCTACATGCTGAACAGGTTTGAGCAGAGTTTCCAGACTAAGACAGATGAGGGAGAAAGGCCTGGTGATCGATCTACTTCTGAAAACATCCAGTGAAAACCCTGGATCACAATGGTCCCTTGTGCATGGGGTCACCTTTAGTCAGCAGCCGACTCGGTGGTAGCTAACAAGTATAAGGTCCTACAAGTATTATTACCGCTGTCTAATTCCAGAACCTTCTTATTACCCCGGAAAGAAACCCCTTAACCATTGGCAGTCACTGCCCACAACCCCCTTCCCCAGCCCCTGGCAACCACTAATCTACTTTCTGTCTTTATGGATTTGCCGGTTCTGGACATTTTATATAGCGTCATGTAATACATGCTCTTTTGTGACTGACTTCTTTCACTGATCATTATGTTTTCAAGGTTCATCCATGTTATATAGCATGTGTCAGTACTTGACTCCTTTTTATGGTTGAATAGTATTCCATTGTATGGGTATCTATTCCTTTTGCTTATCCATTCATCAGTTGGACATTTGAGTGGTTTCCAGTTTTTGGCTATTATGAATAGTGCTACTGTGAACATTCACGTATAAGTTTTTGTGTGAACATGTTTTTATTTCTCTTGGGTGGAATTGTTGCATCTTATATGAGTAATTGCCAAACAATTTTCTAAAGAGGCAGCAGCATTTTACATTCCCACCAGTAATGTCTAGAAGTTTTCCGATTTCTCCACATCCTCACCAACACTTAAATCTTTTTCCTTATAACTTGCTAGGGGTTTGAAGTAGTTTCATTGTGGTTTTGATTTGCATTTCACTGATGGCTAATGACGTTGAGCATCTTTTCATGTGCTTATTAGCCATTTGTATATCTTTGGAGAGATGTTGATTCAAATCCTTATTTTTTAATTGGATTATTTGTCTTATTACTGAGTTATAAGAGTTCTTTATATATTCTGGATACTAGTTCCTTATCAGATACATGATTTGCAAATATTTTCTCCCATTCCATGTGTTGTCATTTCATTTTCTTGATAGTGTGCAAGAAGTTTTTAGTTTTAATGAAGTCCTGTTTACCTTATCTATTTTTTCTTTTAAAGTTTGTGCTTCTGGTGTCATATCTTAGAAACCGTTGCCTGTTTATGCCTGTCTTCTCATGTTTTATAGTTTTACCTCCTATATTTTGGTCTTTGACCCATTTTGAGTTCTGTTGTATATGATGTGAGGTAAGGATCCAACTTCATTCTTTCACGTGGCTATCCCGTTGTCCTACACCATTTATTGAAAAGATTGTTTTTTCTTCATTGAATTGTCTTGGCATCCTTGTCAAAAATCAATTTACTTACGTCAAAATCTTCAAAATATATTGCTTTTTGACTCAGCAATTATTTATCCAGGAATTTATTGAGTGACTAAATCAGAGAGTATATAGGAACAAAAAATAAATTTACTCTAAATGTAAGGATTTATTTCTGGTTCTCAGTCCTGTTCATCTATATATTGATCCTTAGGCTAGTGCCATAGTCTTTTTTACTGTAGCTTTGTAGTAGGTTTTGAAATGGGGAAGTGGGACTCTTCCAAGTTTATGCTTTTTCAAGATTGTTTTGGCAGTTCTGGATGCCTTGCATTTCCATATAAATTTTAGGATCAGCTTGTCAATTTCTGCCCCCCCAAAAAACTCCAGCTGGAATTTTGATATTGATTTGACTCTGTAGATAAGTTTGAGAGTATTTTCATCTTAATAATATTAAATCTTCTGATCCATGAATATGGAATGTTTTTCCATTTATTCATGTCTTTAATTTCTCTAGTTTTAAAATGTGTTTTAGTGCATGGGTGTGTTCATGTGTATTCATGTTAAACCAACACAAGATTGAAAAAGTACAAAAATCCTAATGATTAAGGATTTTTTTAAATTGCAAAATACAGAAAAGTACCATAAAACAAACGTACAGTTCAATATGTCATTATAAAGCAGTTGCCCAACAAAACCTTCATTCAGGTCGGTAAGTAGGACATTACCAGACCCCGGAAACCATCATCCCCTCCACCAGTAACAACCCCCGACCCAAGGAAAACCCTGGCGTTGATTTTTATAATAATCATGTTCTTCCTTGTCTTTATAGTTGTAAAACCATCAACAGTATGGTTTTGTTTTGCCTGTTTTTCAACTTCACATACTGGAACCACACTGTGTGTACTTTATTCTTCCATTCAGCGCTCACTCAGCATCGTGTTTGTGAGGGTCATCCAAGTTGCATGCACCTGCTGTTCATTTTCAGTGCATTTCATTTAACTGCATTTAAGAATATGCCATATTTTAAGTTATGATTTTTTAAATACTATTCTGTTTTCTGTATTTGTTGTGATTTCTGAAGAAGTAGTACTACTTTGAAAATTTAAAAAAGAAATGATTAGCTCAATACAGGGCTCAAACATAGTTCTTTTTCTTAGTGTTAGTTCTTGGAATGGTGCTTTGACTTAGTAGTTGTGACTGCATTTTCCAAACTCAAACTAGAAATAAGGACCACACCAGAAAATCCCATGCATATGGTGGTTAAAGACATATGTGAAGCTTTTAAGAAAGGTAGCTTGACAGCCATTCTCTATGTCGGAATCGACTCCACAGCAATGGTTTGTTTATTGTTATCCTTTTCACAGGAACCCTGCAGTGGTATTGGCCCTGTGATAAATGAGGGAACTTGACAGAGGATAGGGAACTTGACTGAGGGACACACATAAGTCCTAGGAGCTGGGAGTTGATCCCAAGTAGCTCTCCATGCATCTTCCCCTGGTCCTCCCTGCCGCATCCTGTGGGGGTCTCCTGAACCTGTCCCTGCTTCTCTTTCAGACCCCATGCCGCAGCTGGATGTGACTGAGGCCAACAAGGAGTTCATGGAACAGAGCGAGGAGCTGTACGATGCACTAATGGACTGTCACTGGCAGCCCCTGGATACCGTGTCTTCAGAGATCCCTGCCATGATGTAGCCAGGACAAACCAGAAATGGACTATGTAAAGGAGATGAGACTTCTTTTTTAAAAAAGAAAACTAAGAACTTTTACCTTTTTGGAAATATTTTTTAAATTTTAATAATAAACTGTTTCCTGAGAATGAATATTCCTGCAATGCTGCTGACTTCCCATCTAATTTGTTTGAAAGCCAAGGGAGCAACTGTTGAAGATTGTCCTTTTGCATCCTGAGTGTCCTTTAACTCGTTTCTTTGAACAAGAATCATTTACACAGTAGGGTTGTCCATGCCCTCGGCCATAAGGAGTCTGGAATTAACGGAGAGTGGATCAGATGATTTAAATGTTTTGCTAAACAATGGTTTACAGAGGCCCATCTCACCCTCAGGGTGAGACACTTAATCATTAATGTATTATGGGGTTAAATTGTGGAGTCCCAGGGTTAACCAAAAGGTGATGGTGGTTTGAACCCACCCAGAGGTGCTGCAGAAGGCTTGGTGACCTTCCAAAAGGTTATTGTACAGGCGTAGAACTGCCCCATAGTGTTTCCAAGACTGTACTCTTTAGGGGAGCAGATTCCCCACGGAGCTGCTGGTGACTTTCAACAGCTTTCATTTAGCTGCCCACCACCACCAGGGATCCTTCCCGGGTTACAGCCTTGAAAACCCTGTGGAGGGTCCACTCTGCACACATGTGGGTTGTCGTGAATGAATAGCAACTGTTTTGGTTTTTCTTTTAAGGGGGAGGTGGGGTAGGGAAGGCAAGGATTTAGAATGAATAGGGCTTGGCACAGTGCCAGGCTGGGCACTTACTGCTGTTACCACCACTCATTTCCAGCAAACTTGTTCCAATAACGAATTGTCATCCTGAGCTGTCAAGACATTTCAGCCAAGAACTAGATTTTCAGAGTACCATGCATGAGGCCAACCAAGTGCTTCATCCCTAACCCCACTCTGTGACAGTGCTTGGCCTTCATTAAATTGTAGATCTTACATGCAGAGAAGATTACTAAGGTCCATTTATCACAGCCCACTTCTGTGATTTCCTAAAAACCACTCCCCAATTTTATCTCCAGTATGCAGGACACCTCCTAAATGGTCTGTCTAGGCTAAAAATCTCCATCTGATCTCTAGAGAAATTTGCAGTGGGGAGGTGCTGCAACTGATGGTGAGATATGGCGATTAACTATCTAGGCCACCTTAGATAGTGTAGAGTTGATTCATAGTGGCCCTTTGTGAGAGTAAAATGCCCCATATGGTTTTCTTGGCTGTAATCCTGATGGAATCAGGCAGCCGGGTCTTTGTCCAGTAGAGCTGCTAGGTGGTTAGAAATGCCAACATTTTCGTTAGCAGCCAATTGCTTAATCACCGTGCCACTAAGAGCTCCTCTAGATCATGAAAACCCTTAAAATCTTGAGTATTAAGAAAGGAGACTCTGGTATAAATGTAGTTATTGGAGGTGATCAAATTGTCACATCTGAGATGGCAGTCTGTTTCATGGATTGAGATTATTCAGTTATGGTCTATGGAATATTTAGATTGGGAATAACCAACTTGAGAAACCAAGAAAGATGATTAACACATTTCCATACAGTTTTTTATTTGTCACCTCTGCCAGGTATCCAGGATAGAGCACTAAATAAAAACCAAAAGACTGTCTGCTTGCAGAGCTATTTCCATATAAACTTGGTGTCTGTTCTTCCCATAGCACTTCAATCCTGAAAAGGAAGTGTAAGCCAGTGTGTTAGTACTGGTCTGATTAAAGCTCACTCGGGCAGTTTTCTAAGAGCTGGTCTCAGTCCCATATCCGCATTTATCATCCACAGATGTCCACTCAGATTAGGTTTCATCCTGGACCAGTCGGCCTTAAAAAAAAAAACAGCTAAACTGAAACTACTTGTTTCTATCCATCCACCTGCCACCCTTGGAGGGGTGGGGAGGAGAATGCCATGGTTTGCAGTCACCCCAAACAATCCAGCATGAGCCAGAGCGACTATAAAACATTCACAGCAATCACACATCCCTCCTCTTTCCTCAAGGTCCAGAGCTCTCCCCTCTGTAGACTTAAGGCTGTGTGGCTTTAAGACATGCAAATCCAACAGACTAAGCCACAATGAAAATAGTTAGTTGGCCTCTGTGAGTAGCTAACCAAATACATAAGGTCAGATGTAGTTCTGTTCCAGTGACTCCAAACTAAGTCAGTTCTGATGTTTAAGTCAAACGCTTTATCTTATTATTGCCATAGTATGCTATAGGTCCCCGTTTTGAACGGTAAATGTTAACACTGAACATCTGAGAATAATATCAGCAAATTAATTACACACTGCAACACTGTATGTAATACATATCACTAATGGAAAATGTACAAAAAAAGGGTTTTAAGTGCAGTTTACCATAACTAGAAGGCATCATAAACTGGGGACTACCTGTAATCTATGAAAAAGGGAGACTTGTAGCCTTGTCATTCCATCTGCTGTACTGCCTGAGGACAGGGTTCACATGAGGAGGCACTACCTGAAAGCTCCAAGGAAGTTGTGATAACAAGTTCAACTTACCCAACTCTGTAGATCTTTAATTACAGATGGACACAACTTTACCAGTAATGAAGATCTAAAAAAAAAAAAAAAAAAATTTTAATCAAGAAACAAGAAAACTTATACACTAGATCCCTCCCCCAAATACAGTTAATAGTCCAGCCGCTGCTACACCAGCTGCTCAGAGTGTCACTCACTTACTCATCCCTTTAAGCTATGATTATCCCAAGGGATAAGGAAACAAATTCAGTGAACTGAATCTTGTTTGAAACTAGCCCACGTGCTACATGCACTCAGGCCAGTTTCAATGTTACTTTTCCTCCTTTTACGACCACCCAGACCAGTGTTCAGATCCGATGGGAAAGGGAACTGGAGGGTCGAGCCATTCTGCGTTCTGACCATCTAACTCTACCTTATTCTAAAGCACAACTCCAGCAACAAGTTGGTATCTTCAGACTTGTTAACACAGCCAGGAAACACAGGGACATTCTGTAGAAAAAAATTATGAAAGCTCTAAACCAAAGTCAACCTAGTATACGCCCATCTACGTCGAAGTTGATGGTTTAACACCTGGACTCAGGTGGAAGGTTCTGGTCCAGATCCTGAGACTGTTTATAGGAAAGGCGAGTGGCAGCTGCAGGTATTATGCTGACCTAAACTGTCAAAGTCTCTCCAGGTTGCTCTTGCATGCAGTTGGAGATCCAGTGGCTACAACCAGCCACAGACCTTGGGAACATGCTGTTCCAACCCATCAGGTGATTCCCAAACTCGTATCCACAAGAAACCTACCAGGTCATGTGGCTCCTGGTTCCATAAACAGTGCTCATACACCAGTAAGATCATCAATTTCAGTCATCCTGGAATCTTCATTTGGCATGGCTAGGATGAGAACAATTATCCAGAATGACCTTTGTGTTCCCTTTATTTGGTCCTCAGTAACACAAAGGTTGGAGCCAAGTGATAGTACTTTTAAGTACCCATGATTATACATTTCAGCTATCAACCCACAAATTTTCCATAACTTGACCTTTACTACTTCTGTGTGCTTCATCTTTTTAGTCCAGATGCCTTCAGCTTCAGGCCAGTAACCCAAAGCACTGCTGAGATCCCATATGCCACTGAATCTCCCCCAACACAGATGTTCGGCCTGCTGCCCCTTGACATTGGCTCTTAGTCTTGGCAAGGTACCGCTTACAAAGTCCACTCAGCTAGCTTTATATGCAAGCCCCCATCAACATTTCTGCTGGCTTCGGAAACACGCCAATTTTAATAAAGATCCCTGACCATATTTGAGAAACAGGCACAATGGCAGAACTGTCTTTTCCTGAAATGTTGCAGATCGGTTACTACAAACTGAACGGCGACCGTCAAGGAAAACTGTCACTCTGGGCTCCTTTTTGACCACAGCAGCTATGTGGAAGCAGCTGCAGCTTCGATAAGGGCCACGGGGGCATCTAGGTCACAGGACAGGCCCACACCCAAACTGCTGTTCCGCCATCTTACATCCACCTCAGTTGTGTACTGCCTACTGAAACTGATCTAGAACGTTCCGGCTAAAAAGAAAAAAAAAAAAAAAAACCAATAGCCTTGTAGCCCTAATTGCCACTGTTTCCATTTATGAAGATTTTATTACTATGTACCAACCAGGGGCTGTGCAAGTGTTTTTGCACGCTTTGTTTCATACACTCTTTACTAGACCATTTCATCACCACCGTTTTTACGATTAAGATTAGACCAATTGACTTGCCGAAGGTTATCTAGCAAGGTTCAAAGTAGCAGAGCTGGAATTCGAAAACGTCCTTCTGTCCTCCAAAGCAGCCTCGTTAACGTGTGTCGTGCAGTCAGAAAACTCACCCAAAGTCACTTGCCCAAAGTCACCCAGTAACTCCAGTCCAGGTCTGACTGACGACCACCACGCAGCCCCTTCACCCTGTTCTGGGCACCCGGCCGCTTCCCAGCGTTACTCACCGGTCAGATGGGAGCGCAGGGCTGTGCCGGCCGAGGCGGGAGAAAGGCGCGGCCCCGTGGCCTCGAGCCCCCGAATCTGCGCGTGCGGCCCAAGTCCCCCCAAGCCCGCAGGCCCGGCTCCTGTGTCGCGCTCACCATCCCGCACACTCGAGAGGCAGGCTTGCCGCGTAACAGGGTGGTGGCGGCGTGGCACAGGCGGTGACAGCGGGAGAAGGGCGCGGATACGCGGTGTGACAACACGAGACGAAGCACGCCGGGCGCGGCGGCAGGCAGAAAGGACGGGACACCCCCGGAACACAGCTTATATAGGGCCCGCCCTCGCGGCAGCGCCTGACAATTGGACCGGTGCGTCGCGCGGGAGCCGCTGGGAGTTGTAGTTCATTCGCCTTCCCAGCGCGGGGCCGTAGGTCACCGTCCCGCCCTACGCTGGGGGGCGGGGGAAATAACGTCGGAGGTTTCTCAGTGGACTGAGGAGACCCTTCCAACTTTGTTCAGCACTTAGTGAGCACTAGCGTCCTGTGCAAGGGTCAAGACTCACCAGTGAATCAGACCCGCCCTGCCCTGTGGAGGCTAGTCTGTCGGAAGAGTTTCCAAATCGATGGATTTTAACCCTCTGAGCTGGGTAAGGGCTCGAACAAGACCGCCAGAGGGAGCGCAGGAGAGCGACTACCTCGGTCTCTGAGAGGATGTCTGTGAAGTGTCCTTGGAGATGGGGTTTTAGGAGGGCTTCTTAGGAGGCGACGATATAGTTGTTGTTAGGTGCCGAAGAGTCGGTTCCGAGTCATGGCGACCGTATGTACAATAGAACAAAACGCTGCCCGGTCCTGCGCCCATCCTCACGACCATTGTTATGTTTGAGCCCATTGTTGCAGCCACTGTGTCCATCCATTTCATCGAGCCTTCCTCTTTTTCACTGACTCTCAACTTTACAAAGCATGATATCCTTCTCCTGGGACTGGTCCCCCCTGATAGTATGTCCAAAGTAGGCCATCTTCATTTCCAGGGAGCACTCTGGCTATATTTCTTCCAAGACAAACTTATTCATTCTTCTGGCAGTCCATGATTTTCTTCAATATTTTTCACCAACACCGTAATTCAAAGGTATCAATTCTTCTTCCGTCTACCTTATTTATCATCCAGCTTTCACATGCCTATGAGGCGATTGAAAATGCCAGGGCTTGGGTCAGGTGCACTTTAGTCTTCAAGGTGATATCTTTGTTTTTTAACACTTTAAAGAGTTATTTTGCAGCAGATTTGCCCAATGCAATGCGTCTTTTGATTTCCTGACTGCTGCTTCCATGGCTGTTGACTGTTGTCAGAATATACTCCGACAGCAATGGGTTTAGTTTTGAAATTTTTACGGGAGCAGATTACCAGGTATTTCTCCCTTGGAGCCACTCGGTGTGTTTGAATCATCAACTTTCTAATTAGAAACTGAGTGCTTTACAGTTTTGCCACCCGTGCTCCTTAGGAAAGGCACAGACAGGGAAAAGCAAGCACAAACTGGGCGGGGGGCGGGGGGGGGGGAGGAGAGAAGGGCAGAGATAGATGACACGTGAAGGTTGTAAACCAGGGCTATAGAAGTTCAGACAAAGATCTTCCCACGGAGATGAGGGGGAGACTTTGCCTATAGCAGGTGCCTTGAATTCAGACTTCTAGCCTCCCAAACTGCAAGAAAAAAGAAATTTCTGTACTTTAAGGCTACCCACTTGCAGTATTTCTGTTACCACAGAAATAGGAATAGGAATAGCAATAGGAAACTATGACAATGTTACTCACTTTCTCAAAAATCTCCAAGGACTCCCCTACACACTTAGAATAAAAGCTGAAGTCCCCATGACAGCAGAGGCTGTTGCCCGATTAGGGTCTGTGCCCTGGAGCAGTCAAGCCAATGAAATGTATTCCAAGTCAGATAGAGAAAGTTTATTTAGGAGGTGTCCACCAATGGATAATCTGACAGCAATGCAGGCTGTCTCTATGGAGTCCCGAAAGACAGTTTTACATGAGAGCTTATATATGATTTTTACAAGGGTTAGAAATGTCTTTGTAGCTTGCAGATAGCATGACTGGATGAGTTATTCATTACAAGATAACGACAAGAGACTCTTTATTAAACTAAAGATATACATGCCGGACATCTCCTTATCAAGCTAAAGATATCTGGAGTAGAGCCAGACATCTGGGCTCTACTCTCCATGTAGGGGGTCGTAAGTCACAGATGGCCAGACAGAACAAAACAAAGTCATCAACAAAGGTATGCAGAAAGGAGAAAGCAGACAGAAAAAAACTTACAGGTTCATCACGGTGTTAGTTTTGTCAAGCTCTCTACTGCCCATTTAAAAAAGGAGAAAACATGCCGGGGAATATTAGGGTCACATATTCCCTCATTTTGAAGCTTGGGTGGCCATACACACCTATCCCAAGTTTCAACCTAGGCCCTTAGATCAGAAAGTTTCTAGGGAAAGGATTAGGCCTTTTGCCTACGACAGATTTGAGCCATCCATTGGACAGTCTGACTCAGGACAGAGAATGCCCACCCATATATAGGCATAAATTGAAGACAGCTACAGATTAACAGGTCTATAGTGATCAATCTAATTCCACTAATGAATAAATAAGGTTTTTAATCGGGTAAGATCTGGCAGCCAAGAGGTCAGCCAAGAAAAATGAAATCCTTCATGAATCTTTACTTTTTATAGCTCATCTTTTACATATTTCACCTTCTTTTCAGTGAGCTCAGAGTTCTCCATAAGGTTAAAACAGCACATTCCTTTGAACTTGACCCTGTGATTGTGTCACAGAAGCAAGGAGCCTGTAGTGACCCTATTTTCTAAAACAGCTTCCCTGACCTGTCCTTGTTCCTGGCTAATAGCTGCTATGGCCTCTGACGTGGCATTCAGTGACTTTGTAGTGAGGCAAGCTAGGTGTTCTATTTCGTGATAAGCCCCAACTACTAAACCTAGGACACCAACCAAGATTGTAGCAAGGGAGATATATTCAGCTGTGCTTAACAAGTGTAGGTCATCATTACAGATTGCATCTAGGACAAGTTCTCTAGCAATATAGAGCCAAAAATTTTCATCTTTTACCAAGGAGTTGGGGGAGTGTTTATCTCAGGGACAAGAATTCCCTGGGCCGAAGTCTCTCTGGCACCTAATAGTAATCCCATCCAAGCTAGCATTAAAAGTATTTTTACTTTTTAGCCCTAAAAAGTCTTAACTTCAGGCCTTCGATGGGTTGGGCTTTCAACTCCTTCTTGTCACTGTAGGCCAGGCAGGGCTTGACGCGGGAATGATGGATCCATGGTTTGACTCCTGCAAGCTTCACAGCTGTGTGAGTGCTGAGTAGTACGGTGAAGGGTCCAGTCCACTGAGTGTGTGATGGAGGTCCTTCCAATTTCAAAGGAGCACATTGTTGCCAGGCTGGAAATAGTGTGCGGTATTTTTTTTTTTTTTATCTCAGTAGGGAACGTCTGCTGGATCCATACCGCCCGATGCAACTGGGAAAGAATTTTGGCTAAAGAAAGCAAATATTACATCATTACATTAGGGGGCTGGGTGGAGGACTGCAGGGAGAGTTGGTTGAGATAATATGGTCTCCCATAAAGTATTTCAAAAGGACTGATTTTAAGTTTTTCCTGGGGTGCAATATGGACTCGGAGGAAGGCCAGTGGCAGGACATTTGTCCAGGGCAGCCTGGTCTCTTGGCCCAGTTTACTAAGATGGCATTTTATGGTCTGATTCATTCTTTCAACCTTTCCACTAGATTGAGGTCTCCATGCTGTGTGGAGTTTCCACTTTATTCCTAAAGCAGCCGAAACCTGTTGTACCACTGCAGATATAAAATGGGTGCCATTGTCACTACTGAGACCTCTTGGAAGCCCAAACTGGGGGCTGATTTCTTTCAGAAGGGCCTTGGTTACCTCTCTACCCATCCTGAAAAAGAATCTACACACACCAGTAAATGTTTCATCCGATGTTTAGTTTTGAACACTTCACAAAAGTCAATTTACCATATTTCAGCTGGAAAGGGTCCTATTCCTTGAGGGCCAGAAATCTTGAGCCCATGTCTTTGCATTATTGACAGCGCAAAGTAAGCAAGTGTCAGCCACATGGTGAATAGCTGTAATGAGCTTTTCTCCCAAGACATGTTTTGTTACCCAGTCAAACATGGTTTCTTTCCCGAAATGTGAAGCCTGATGTAAATGAAAAATCAAATTAAAAACCGGATTGGCAGGAATGAAAATCTTACCATCAGGTGTGTGTTTCCAGCCCTGACTCTCTTGGGTGGCACCCCAGTCCTGGGCTCTCTGTAAATCTTCTTGGGTATGTTGGGGAGGTGCTTCTGGCATGGAGATGGTTGGGAGGAGAGCACAAATGTGGGCGAACTCCAGCAGCTACTCCTTTGGCTTTTCATCTGTGTTATTTCCTCCTCTTATTGCATGGGTCCCTGTTTGGTGAGCTCGGCAGTGCACTACTGCCACCTGCTGGGATTTTAGGACAGTATTCAAAAGTTGCAACAGTTCAGTTTCATACTTTTCATAATTTTGCCTCTTCTGTCTAAGAGACTGCTTTCTTTCCACAAGGCTCCATGCACATGCAGCACTTTAAAAACATAACTGGAATTTGTGTAAATTGTAACTCTCTTACCTTCTGCCAATTCTAAGGCTGTTATCATGGCCATGAGTTCAACCTTCTGTGCCGAGGTGCCCACTGGTAAGGGCTTGGTCTCAATAACAGTTGATAGACAATCACACACCCTGCACACTGGATTCCCTTTTGCACGAAACTGCTACCATTGGTGAACCAGTTATTGTCTGGCTCGAGCAGGGGCTTATCTTGCAAATCAGGTCGACTTGAATAAAAAGCATCAAGGACTTCTATACAATTATGAATACTTTCAGGGGCCAAGGGGCAACAGGAAGGCTGGGTTTAGCCGTGAATTAACCTCTAAAGTCAAATCTGATTCTCCCAAAAGCTGGGTTTGATATAGTACTGGAGCCACAAATGTCTTTTTTTGTTCCAATACGACAGTCACTGCGTGAGGGACAAATATGATACTATCATGTCCCAAAGTAAATTTCTTAGCCTCTTTAATAATAATGCTAGCTGCAGCAACCACATGGAGGCAGGCCAGCCAGTCTTTTGAGACAATGTCCAGATTTTTAGAGAAATAGGCAGTAGGGCATCTCCATAGTTCCAACAACTGGGTTAGTACACCAGTGGCTACTCCTTTCATCTATATATAATTCAAAGGACTTTTAATAATTTGGCTTGGGGCTTTCATCAACTGGGATTTTAAATCACAAAAGGCTCCTTGACACTCAGGAGTCCATTCGAAGGGATCTCTCTCCACCCCCTGAGTAGCCTGATAGAGAGGTTGCACCAGGACCCCAAAGTTGGGAATCCAGATGTGACAGAAACCCACTGTCTTAGTCACCTAGTGCTGCTATAACAGAAATACCACAAGTGGATGGCTTTAACAAAGAGAAATTTATTTCTTCACAGTCCAGTAGGCTAGAAGTCCGAATTCAGGCGTCAGCTCCAGGGGAAGGTTTTTTCTCTCTGTCGGCTCTGGAGGAAGGTCCTCGTGATGCATCATCAGTCTTCTCTTGTTCTGGGAGCATCTCAGCTCAGGAACCTCAGCCCCAAAGGGTGTGCTCTGGTCCCTGCACTGCTTTCTTCGTGGTATGAGGTTCCCAACTTTCTGCTTGCTTCCCTTTCCTTTTATCTCTTGAGAGATAAAAGATGGTACAGGCCACATCCTAGGGAAACTCCCTTTACATTGGATCAGGGAGGTGACCTGAATATGGGTGGTGTTACAATCCCACCCCAGTCCTCTTAACATAAAGCTACAATCACAAAATGGAGGACAACCACAGAATACTGGAAATCATGGCCTAACCAAGTTGATGCATATTTTTTGATGGGACATAATTCAATCCATGACACCCACCATTCCTAGGAATCCTGAGTTGTTTACGTGTCTTAGGAGGGGCTAGGCGGCAAATGGTTTCTATTCTTTCAGGTAGTAAGCACCTTTGCCCTTGGGAGATGAAGAAATTTAGGTAGTTTACCTCTGTGAGGTTAGCTTGTAACTTTCTTAAAGACACTTGGTATCCAGCATTGGCCAAAAAAATTTAAGACAGTCACAGTATTTGTAATGGAATCTTCTTCAGACTCACTTCCTATCAGGAGGTCGTCCACATATTGCAGGACCACTCCTCGGTTGAGGGGAGGTAACCACTCTAGATCTTGGGCCGGCACTGTTCCAAAAATAGTGGGGGAGCTCTTAAACCCTTGGGGTAGCACAGTCCAACACAGCTGTTTCTTTCTTTTGTCCCCTTCGCATTTGAAAGCAAAGATTAGCTGGTTCTCAGTGGCCAGCAAGATACAAAAGAAAGTGTCTTTTAAATCCAAAACAGTAAAATGAGTAGAAGAAGATGGGAGGGCTGATAGTAGGGTATATGAGTTCAGGACTACTGGGTCTTCACAACTTTGTTAACAGCCTGCAAATCTTGAACAAAGCGACACTCACCATTTGACACCTTCTTTACCGGCAGAACAGGAGTGTTGAAAGTGGTTTGGCACTCTCACAACAGTCCACGCTCTAGGTGTCGAGTGATCAGTTCCTGCAGTACCAGATAAGCCTCAACTCTCAGCAGATTTTGTTTAATCTGAGGAGGCATGACGTTGGGTAACAGTTCCATGGTCACAGGGAAGACAGTCCGAGCTTGTCCTGGCCGGCCACTGGCCCAAACCCATGGGGCCAATGGCATCAACCACTCTTTGAACCGTGGTTGGGATGGACACCAGGGATAGCACCGGTTGGGCAAGGGCTAAGAGAGCTGTTTGCACTTTCCAGGTGTTTGCTGGAGGTAGTGTCAGAGACAAGCCTTTTTCATCAAAAGAGATTTCAGCATGCACTTTACTTAGGAAATCCCACCCTAAAAAGGGGACTGGGCATTCAAGTATATATAGAAACTGGTGGGATAACTTAGGTTCTCCTATTTCACAGTCACCTCTTTTCCAATCACCTTGACAACTGTTGGTGGAAGCACTCCCTTTAGGCTTCCGGGTGAGTACTGAGAAGGCTGCTCCAGTATCAACCAAAAAGTCTACTGACTGTCCTCCTACCATAACTTTTACCAGGGAATCGGTAGGAGGTAAATCAAAAGTTGTCTCCCCCAGTCTCCATCATTCAGAGTCCTGCTCCTGCTCTTTCATAATTTCTTGAAAAAGCTTCTCCCCTGTTTCAATCTTGCCTTTTGGGGCACTTATTTTTCCAGTATCCCTCCTCTTTTCAAAATGCACATTGGTTTTTCTTTAGTCGGAGCTTGTCCTTACCTTGGTCTCATTGTCTTCCTCCAGACGATCCTAGAGCATCGGCCAGCAGATTGGCCTGTTTCTTCATGTACTGGCCTTTTTCTTTCTTTTTCTTGGTCTCTTTTACCTGATCTCTGTTGGTAAAGACCTTAAATGCTTTCAGTCATGGCATATGGGTCTGACTGATACTGCAGAAGGTTTCGCTTCCAATTGTACAAATCAGATGCTAGGAATGGATTATGGACCCACATCATCGGAGGTGGCCCTTCTGCAGTGGGGACTGGCACCTTCCAGAGTGGGTAAAGCCTTCCCTGGGGAACTGGGCTGAATTGTATGCCACTCCTATTATGGAATGGGGACACCATATCTGTTCCACCTCCTCTGCCCCCCCTTTAATGCCTTCCTGTCCTCATCTTCTGACACCACCAGGGAGGGGTCACAAATGGGTGCTGAGGGGGCTTTTCAAGGTGGGGGAATAAGAAGAACATCCTCCGGTTCTTCATCTCTGACCCCATCATCATCATTCACCTGCATTAGAAGGACTAAAACACAGGCTTTATCCTTTTTTTTTTTATATGCCATAAAGTGATAAAAGATTCTACGTACAGCTTTTCATCCCACTTGTTAGTTCGAGTACAAAACATCAGGATTCAGAATAGTGCCAAAACCTCTAGAACCATTCATAGGCCACACTTGGTTACACAAAAGAAAACCTTTTTTTTAAAGTTTTTATTGTGCTTTAAGTGAAAGTTTACAAATCGTCAGTCTCTCATATAGAAGTTTATATACCTTGCTATATACTCCTAGTTGCTCTCCCCCTAGTAAGACAGCACACTCCTTTCTGCTCTCTATTTTCATGTCCATTTGGCCAGCTTCTGCCCCCTCTGCCTTCTCATCTCCCATCCAGATAGCAGCTGCCCACATAGTCTCATGTGTCTAGTTGATCCAAGAAGCTCACTCCTCACCAGTATCACTTTCTATCACATAGTCCAGTCCAATCCCTGTCTGAAGAGTTGGCTTTGGGAATGGTTCCTGTCTTGGACTAACAGGAGGTCTGGGGACCATGACCTCCAGGGTCCTTCTAGTCTCAATCAGACCATTAAGTCCGGTCTTTTTAAGAGAATTTGAGCTGTGCATCTCACTGCTCTCCTGCTCCCTCAGGGGTTCTCCATTGTGATTACGCAAAATTTTAAGACATCTCTTAGTTAGGAGATCCCCTCTGAAATAAGTCCAGTTCCTAGTGGACTCTCGGCCAGAACCTTACTTTGCTGGGTGCCCACTTGCAATGGGGAACCTCACCGGTCTCTTGTCCAATCTCACAGGACCTAGTCACCTGTTCTTGGAAGGAGTCTATGAGAACCAATGCCCTTGTGGCCTTTACAAGGGATTTACCACCTGATGCTCAGTTACCTACCATGGCCAACAGAAACTTTCTCCCTCTGTCTGGAGCTCGCTGCTGTGGAGTCCTCTCCCATTGCCAGACCTCTGGGCCACCACAGGTTGAGAGCCCTCCACAACTCAAGGAGGGTGCACCTTCTCTCTTCCCAAGTCCTCCCCAGGGGATCGGTCCTTAGGGAGATGGAATCAGGGCCTGAGTAATTCAAGCCCCATGTTGGGTGCCAAAATTTGGTGCCTGATTAGGGTCTGTGCCCTGGAGCAGTGGAGCCAATGAAACATACTCCGGGGCAGTGGAGCCAATGAAATGTACTTCAAGTCAGATAGAGAGAGAAAGTTTATTTAGGATGTGTCCACCAACGGAGAATCTGACAGCAACTCAGGCTGTCTCTATGGAGTCCTGAAAGGCAGTTTTACATTAGAGCTTATATATGATTTTTACAGAGTTTAGAAATGTCTCCATAGCCTGCATATGGCATGGCCAGATGAATTATTCATTACAAGATAATTACAAGAGACTCTTTATCAGACTAAAGAGATACATGCCGGACATCTGGGCTCTACTCTCTATATGGGGGATCATAAGTCACAGGTGGCCAGACAGAACAAAACAAAGTCATTAACAAAGGTATCTGGAAAGGAGAAGGCAGGCAGAAAAAAACTTATAGGTTCATCATGGCGTTAGTTTTGTCAAGCTCTCAACCACCCATTTTAAAAAGGAGAAAACATGCTGGGGAATATTAGGGTCACAGAGGCCACACATGATCTGGCTCCTGCTCCCCTCTGCCTTCATCACCCACACATGCTCCCTCAGTTGGCTCCGTCTTCCTGGCCTCCTTGCTGTTCTTACAGCACCCCTTGCCTGCTTCCGACTCAGGGCCTTTGCTGTTCCTTCTGCCTGGAACTCTTCTCCCCTGGACACCACAGACAACCTCATCACTTCCTCCCTCACTTCTCCCTGGGGTCTGTCCAAATGTCACCTCCTCAGACCCACCCTATTTTCATATAACACCCCACCATCCTTCAAGTCCTGCTTGATTCGTGCTTATAACACTTATTGCTCCCTGACATCGCACTATTTATTTATTTTCCATCTTCTGCATTAGGATGTGAGCTCTGCAAAAGCAGGAGTTTTGTGGGTTTTTGCACTGCTATATAAACCAAAGCCAGTTGCAGCCAAGTGTGCTCTGACCTATGGTGACCCCATGTGTGTCAGAGTAGAACAGTGCTCCAAAGGGTTTTCAATGTCTGATTTTTCAGAAGTAGATTGCCAGGCCTTTCTTTCAAGGTGCATCTGGGTGGACTCAAACCTCCCACCTTTCACTTAGAAGCTTAGGACACTAACTGTTTGTACCACCCAAGGACTCCTTATAAATGAAGGCCAACACTTACTGAAATAATTAATGCATGAATGAATGAGTGAATGAACACTTAGCCAAAGTCACATAGCTAGTGTCAGAGCTGGAACTAAAACCCACATCCGTCTACTATAAATGTGCATAAATTTAACTGCTGTGTCCCACAGTTCTTCCAGAACTACCCTGACGTGGGTGCCATGATTTGCCTCATTTGGTAGAAGAGGAAGCAGGGTTTGGGGAGGGGCTTGCCTCTGGGTCACACAACGAGTCTGGGCAGAGGTCAGCTGACATTTGGACTTGAGTGCCAGGTGCAGTTTGAGACAGACATGTGACCCCAGCCCACTGTGGAAGCATCAGGGACAGGGAGGAAGTCCAGGGAGGCTGATGCTGACAGTGCACTGCCTACGCACTGACCAGAAAGGCTTCTTTGAGGGCTAGGTTCAAACCACATTTCCAGCTCTTTCCTGCCTCTTGCCTTGCTCAACTGCCCTTGCCTACAGCACCCTTCTCCCCTGACTTCCCCAGGTCCCACTTACCCTTGGAGACCCAGCTTCAGCATCACCTCTTTCAAGAGGTCTTTTCTGATCCTTTGGCTCCCTGAGACCAGCTCTATTGTAGTATCTGACTGACTGAATGAATGACTGACTGAATGAATGGATAGCACTTAACCACTTTAATTCACTCATTCAACCATAAGTATTTACTGAATTCCTACTTTGTGCTGAGCACTGCGTTAGGTGGAATACAACCATTGGGCCCTGGCCTCAATGGGCTTGCAACCTAGAAGGGAGACAGACATCACAGAGGGGCAAAATGGCATGTGACCTCACAGGGCAATCAGTGAGGGCCTCAGAGGATGGGGGATCTAAACTGAGGCCTGAAGTAGGGGTTTGTTAGCCTGTGACGAGTGGAGGAGGAGTGTTCCTGGCCGAGGGCTGAGGAGACAGAGGTGTTCACCACTGCTGGCACTCAGTGCACCAGCGGTAGGTGAGAGAAGGGGCTGGGGGCATCCCTAGGCCCAGCTGGGGAGTGAAGCAACAAATACTTTTCTAGCAGAACAGAAAGAGAAGGGGAGAACATTCTGGTGGAGGAAGTGCCGAGCTCTGGCCTGGAGGAGCCATGCAGGTAGGAGTGGGGCAGGATCTCTTGGTCTGGACAGAGCTGGCAGGTGGAAATCCCTCCCCCAACACATGTGCCCTTTCCAAGGTTCTTCAAAGTTTCTGCATTCGCAGCCTCCTCTCCTACTCCTGGAAGTAGGGTGGTCAGTAGAGACTGGAGCTCCTCCCCTTTGAGCTCCACAGTGACCTGACAGAACAGTTTCTCATTGATTCATTTAGAATTACCCAGAAGAAAACCTGGGCCCTCCCAGATCCCCAACCTGTGCTGCTAAAGCAGAAATAGTAAACAAGGCTTTGGCCCTGGCTCTATCACTTCCTTGCTGAGTGACCTTGGGCTAGTTATTTAACTACTTTAAGTCTCAATTTCCTCAGCTGTAAAAAAAAAAATGGGCAGAATAACAACACCTGCTTAGGAAGTTGTGTGAGGAGAAAATGTGATATTATGGTTTGCAACAAATTGTTAAAATCCACCTGGAGTGGGACAGTGGGAGTGATCAGGCCATCAATGGGAGCAAACCAAGAGACTAAAGCTATTTCAGACCAGTCAGAACTCCAGTCTCGAAGCCCTGGGCTTCCAAAGGGCCAGCCTGGAAAGCTGGGTGGATAGTGAAAGCAGATATACCTGCCTTACCCTCACCCCTGTCAAAAAAAAAAAAAACCTCAGGCTTTGGTAGGGAGTAGCTTTATTCAAAAAGAAAAGAGGGAAAAGGAAAGGGACTTTATAATAGTGGGGGGAGGAATACTACAATAGGGAGAACACTGCAACCTTAAAACCTGCAAGTATCTCAAAGAATTAGGGAAAATGGATTTTCTTTTCTGGACAGGGAGTAAACAAGGCTAGAAAAAAAACCCAGTGTTGGGAAGTGGGGTGAAAGGGTGACATCATGGGATAGTAATTTAGAATGTTTTATGGTGAGGTCAGCCTATTCTCTGGGAGGGGGGCCTTAGAGAGGGGTAGTATGTTGATGCCCAAGTTGAAGGTGGGCCAAAGTTCAGGGACTTGGAGCAAGCAGAGAAACTTAAGTTTGGTTAACAAGCACTTTGTTTCTGATTGGTCAGTGGGGATGAGCAATTCAGCTACTCCTTTATGAGGTAAGGAATGAGAATTGGGAGGCCTTGCCATAGGTGAACAAGGGGGCTTCCGTAAGTCACACGAGAAGGGTGGCTTTTTGCAGTAAGGAGTTTTCCTGAACACGAAGTGTGAGGTGATTTCTGTAACCATTGCTCTTTTCCAGTATCACAGGATTCAGGTAGAATTCGACATTAACACCCCTAACCCAAACCAGAGCTGACTACCATGTCCTGGTTCTCTTGGGACCTCCCTTGCAGTCCCCTTTTGTGGCATCCGGGGGTAATGAAGGATATTAGTCTGCGCTCTGCTGTGTGACCTGGGACAAGCCACCCATCTGAACCTGTCTCCTTAACTCTCAAATGGGTACACTGTGGACCTCCCAAAGGGTTGCTGCAGGGTTGCTGCCCACAAAGCGTAAGGTACGGGTCACTGGCCTCATAAGTGTGTTGTAGAGGAAAAAACATCTCAAAGTTTAGTAAAGCAAAAAAGAAAGTGTTATTCAGCATATACTCAAAAAGACAAAAGTTGAGAAGCGGACAAGCATGCTGTTAGAGCCATGTCTGTCCGAAGTCCAAGGAAATTACAGAATAGACTGAAGTGGGAAAATGGACAAGCAGGCTGCTAGAGCCATGTCTGCCCGAGTCCAAGGAAGGTTACAGAGTCATCAGCATATAGTAACATTACAAACAGGCAAAACCATTGAAAGCTTCATCTTTTAACAGATTGGCTAGAAACTGTCATCCTACATTTTGAATTGTCTTTCTTAATCACTGGTACAGGTTTCAGTAAGGACAGTCAGGTGGGTCTTCACTGGTCCAACAAATTTCTATTTACTAAATGTTAATACAAGAAGATAAGAGTGGCAAGTCTTTTGTGTTCTGTTTGACTTTATGTGAAAAGTTCCCTAAAAGATATTTTCTAAGGTTATCATATGTATTGTTCTTATACCTCAGGGGCCAGTTGATGTGTCTTTGTGAGTCCTTGTGAGCCCAACTCCAGCTGGGTCACATTCTCTATGCTCAAGGACAGGGAATAATGACTCCAATATTATTTCCTAAAGCAAGTGTTACCTGCCAAACCCACGTGTCAACCATGCTCCCTCTGGAATTGCAGTTGTCTGTGTCTGTCCTGCCCAGCTACCAGACTATGTCCAAGTCCTTTGTCCAAGTCCTTCTCTGAGACCCTAATGCCCAGCACAAGCTGGCAGAAATAAGAGGTGGAGACTGTTGAACATTGAACCAGAGGCCTTGAGCTGGGGCCAAGGAGGTTCCAGGAAAGGGCAACCTGGGTGGTGTTGGGGAAATATAATTAAAAACAAAACCTACTCCCAACCCAGAAAATCTCTCCACAAAAACAGAAGAGAAAGAGAACAGTTTTATTATTGAATAAGCATTAAACCAGAATGTGAAGCAGCACAATCAGCTAAAGAGATCGCAAAGACAGAAAGAAATCTCACCCTTGACATTGCTAAGTGGATAGGACCCACTACATTCGTGTTTCCAAGATAAAATTGCTAATTTTCTAGCAACTTTATGGCTGGAGGTAGGTTTGCAATTTGAAGCCGGTTGCCGTCTAGTCCGACTCATAGCGACCCTGTAGCACAGAGTAGAACTGCCCCATGGGGTTTCCAAGGCTGTAATCTGTACAGAAGCAGACTGCCACATCTTCCTCCCATGGATCGGTTGGTGGGTTTGAACCTCTGGCCTCTGGTTAGCAGCCTAAGGCTTAACCACTGCGCCTACTAGAGATGAAATTATGCTAATTTTCCTCCAGGAAACTGGGAGGTAGGGACGTGGTCTTCCTTGATGATTACATTTCAAAAGACTGTGCCCAGGTTCTGGATGAAATATCCTAGATTTACATACTTTTCAAGGAGCTAGAGAAAGAATTTACGTTTTCTGAGTGAATTCTGAAGGAAAAGGGGGTAGGGCGAATCTCTTCCTTTATTTTCAACACGAAGAATTAAAACCTCTTATTTTTAATTTGGAGCCCTGGTAGCTTGGTGGTTAAGAGCTATGGCTGTTAACCAAAAGGTCTGCGGTTCGAATACACCAGCTGCTTCTTGGACACCCTACGGGACTGTTCTACTCTGTTCTATAGGGTGGCTATGAGTCAAACTCGACTCGATGGCTACGGGTTTGGTTATTTTTAATTTGCCAGTGGGGAGGGAGCAACTGCAAACCACCCACTTTCCATTTGGCGTCCCCAGGCCCAACAGCAGGGATCAAACTGGGTAACCAACTTGGTGCTGGGGAGAGAAGCCACCCCAGTGAATGAATAAATGAACGAACGAATGAGTGAGTAAATGCTCTAGCAGTTAGTCTCTTAAGAGAGTGCATGCTTGGTTAGCCCTTCTCCCTACTTCTCCCCACATTACATTACCTAGTTTAATCCCTTCAGCCAGTGGGGTTCGGGTTACTTTCATCTCCATTTTACAGGGTAGGAAACGGAGGCGCAGAGTGGGGATGTGACTTGCCCAGGGGCTTCCACCTGGTCCCGCTCCTCGAGGTCGGGTCCTCCCCCTCCATGCTGGGCATGTCCCTGACTTCGGAGTCGGAGTCCCGGATGGGGTCTGGCAGCTCGCGGTCGGCCGGTGGCTGGGCGGTGTCGACCCTGCGCTGGACCCGCGTCCTGGAGGAAGGCCCTCCGGACAGGGCGGAGCCGGGCAAACAGTCGCGCGCCGGATGGGAACAGACGAGAGGGCCATGGAGGCCGGGGGCTGCCGGTACCAGTTTCGGATCGCGCTGCTGGGGGACGCAGCCGTGGGCAAGACGTCGCTGCTGCGGCGCTACGTGGCGGGCACGCCGGGGGCCCGCGAGCCCGAGCCGGAGTCCGAGGCGGCGCCCACGGTGGGCGTCGAGTTCTACAGCCGCGCGCTGCAGCTTCAGGCCGGGCCGCGCATCAAGCTGCAGCTCTGGGACACCGCGGGCCACGAGCGCTACAGGTGCGGGCTGAGGGGGCAGGGAAACGGGCCAGGCGGAGAGGGTACATCACTTGAGCGGGGGGAGGACCAGTGCCTGTCCGGAGGCCCCTCAGAGGTGCCAGCCCCAGTGCTACCCAAGTGTTCAGGGGGTCCCTGCCCTGGGTCTGAGTCCGCTGGTCCAAACCCTCCCTCACTCCAGTCGTTCATCCCACAAAGCTCTGGGTCATGCCCACTGCAGAGGAACATTCAGCCCTGGGGGAGCTGGACTCAGACGTTGAAGTGCAGAGATTTGAATGACCTGGATACTGACAGCCTACAGGAGTACAGAGAGGGATGTGTCAGGAGATGTCAAAGCAAGAGGTATTTGAGTTGGGGCTTGAAGGTTGAGTAGGAGAATGGGGAAACAAGGATCCAAAATCTGAATGGTGAGAAGAATATGTGAACCAAGCTTGCTCCTTATCTGGGGAGCACCCAGTCTCCTGGGAGAGACACAGAAACAGAACAGAGATCACAGGGCTGTGTGAAATGAGCTATAATGGGGCCAGGGGTGGGGGGCAATGAGAAGATTCAGTGGATCTCAGGTGAGGAGGTCCTGACTCTGGAGATGTCCCAACTCACCTCCCTCTCCCTACCAGGTGCATCACCAGGTCCTTTTACCGGAATGTGGTGGGTGTCCTGCTGGTCTTTGACATGACAAACAGGAAGTCTTTTGAACACATCCAAGACTGGCACCAGGAGGTCATGGCCACCCAGGGCCCTGACAAGGCAGTCTTCCTGCTGGTTGGCCACAAGAGTGACCTGCAGAGCAGCCGTTGTGTCTCCGCCCAAGAGGCAGAGGAACTGGCCACCTCCCTGGGTATGGCCTTTGTGGAGACCTCAGCCAGAAACAACAGCAATGTGGACCTGGCCTTCAACACCCTCACCGATGCCATCCAGCAGGCCCTGCAGCAGGGGGTCATCAAGCTGGAGGAAGACTGGGGGGGTGTCCGCTTCATCCACAACACCCAGAGCCCTAGACCCCCCAGGAGGAAGCAAAACCCAGGCCCATGCCAGTGTTGACTTGGGGAGGGAAAGGGTTAAAACAGTGCCAACTCAGACTCCTGGTAGGATGGGGAGTGTTTGGCCCTCTCTGGGCGGGGGGGGGGGGGGGGTGGTGGTGGTGGTGGTAAATGGCAGTGTGTCCTAAGGGTTAACAAACAGCACACTGACACTGTCAGGCCTCCTGGATTTGCAGTCTCAGAGCTCAGCCCTTTCTAAGGAAAGGTCTAAAGACCAGGGCTGCAAGTTCCTGTCCTCAGCCTCAGTTTTCTCATCTGTGAAATGGGGCATGAAAGACCCACCTCACAGGGTGGCTGTAGGCATGAATAGTACATGGGGTATGCTCAGCCAGAGCCTGCCACACTGTGAGAGCTGAATGACAAGAGCTGTTATCATCACTCCTTTCTCTCTTGGCTGGGATGTGGCCATTTCGGCAGCATTCCTGGAGTTGGACGCTGCGTCAGTCAGCGTCTGGATGCTGCACAGGCGATGACTGTTGTGGGGAATTCCGGCGCAAGCCTGGGTCAGAGCCTTCTTAGGTCCTCATACAAGGATGAGCCTGAGCATGGGATTAAGGTGTAGCCTCAAACCCAGGTATTATGGATTGAATTGTGTCCCCCAAAAGGCTATGTTGAAGTCCTAACCCCTGGTACCTGTAAAGGTGACCTTGTTTGGAGATGTTAACGTGAGGTCACACTAGAGTAGGGTGAGACCAAGTCGAATCAGAGTGATGACCTAATAAAAGAGGAGAAGAGACACACAGAGGAAGGACAGCCATGTGACGATGCATCTACCAGCCAAGGTGCGCCTGCAGCTCCCAGAAACTGGGGAGACTAGAAAGGATCTTCCCCTAGGAACTTTGGAGGGAACATGACCCAGCCAACACATTGATTTGGACTTCTATCCCCCAAATTGTAAGATAATAAATTTCTGTTCTTTAAAGCCACCCAGTTTGTGATGTTTTGTTTACAGCAGCTCTAGGAAACTAAGACACCAGGGTTGCTGCTCCATGTCCTCACCCCAGACCCAGGGACCGCGTCTGGGTCTGGGAGGCGGAGTGAACATAAATGAACAGCTCCTAGATACTGTGATGAGTCACCAAGATCCTCCTTCAGGGCCAAAGGACCCATACCCCCAGCTGCCCTCCAGCTGCCAGATGATAGACCTCAGCTTGCACTAGTCTGGGAGCTGCTCTTGGCTGAGGGAAGCCCTCTTACCCATGGCCATACCCCTGCTGAGGGGCAGCCCACATCAAATATTAATCTCTTGGAGCGGGGCGTGGTTTAAAGTCCTGCCCCTCTTGCCCCAACTTTGGACAGCTCTGAAGGTCAAACCCCACTTCATCACAATGGGGTCAGCTGAGGCCATTGTGACAACATCACAGCCCAAATTTTCCGTCTGCCCTAACCTGGTTCCTTCCCGTCCTCCCCCAACCAGGTATCCATCTCATGAATACTGCTTAATCAATGTTCTGCACACGTATTGCCATCTCAGAACCTACTTCCTGGGGAACCTAACCTGCAACAGGAACTGTGCTAGGCAGAGAACATCCTGGGACCATTTGGGGAAGGCTCGATGCAGGAGGTGGTGCTTACGTTGGACAGAATCTCAGCAGGTGCAGAGGATAGGTGCCTTGGGGGTGCTGTGCCAGTGAGCATAGACAGGGCATGGACCGTTGTCACAGCAGAAAAGGCACAACCACATAATTCATTTTGTTACCTTAAGCCAGTTACTCCATCTCCTTGAGCCTTAGTTTCCTTCTCAGTAAAATGTAGCTAACTGTACTTCATTTTTACTTTCATTTTAAAATGAGGGAATAAAGTACATTGGGGGAACAGTTACGGAGGCTTCCTAGAAATAGCCAAACAACTTGTGGGATTAGTTTACTGGGTTAAAAGGCTTAGAACCATAGTCTCTGGGGACAATTGGCATAATGTTAATTGGCATAACAGTTCATAAGGATAATGTTCTACATTCTAGTTTGGTGGGTAGCATCTGGGGTCTTAAAAGCTTTCAAGCAGCCGTCTAAGATACAACTGTCGGTCTCCATTCATGTGGAGCAAAAGAGAACGAAGGAAATCAAAAGCTCAAAGAAGAAACTAGTCCACAGGACTAATAGCCCACAGGAACCATGGCCTGGTCTAACCTGAGACGAGAAGAATTAGATGGTGCCCGGCTACTGCTTCTGACCATTCTGACCAGGGATACAATAGAAGGTCCTGGATAGAATGTGTGAAAAATGTAGAACAAAATTCGAATTCCTAAAAATGTCAGATCTACCGGACCAACAGAGACTAGGGGAACACCTGAAACTCTCGCCCTAAGATAACCTTTGAACTTGGAACTGAAGCTATTTCTGGAGGTCACCTTTCATCCAAGTAACAGACTGACTTATAAAATAAACAGTGTCACCCAGGAGTAATGTGCTCCTTTAAACAATCAACTGTGTGAAACCAAATGGTATTTATCCAAAAGCAAAGATGAGAAGGCAAGGAGGGGGAGAGAAGCTACATCAATGGAAACAGAACAAACAGAATGGCAACAGGAATGCTGACACAATGTGAAAATTTACTAGCTAAGTGACCTTGCGTAAATTACTTAAACTCTCTGGGCCTTAGTTTCCCATCTGTAAAATGAGGATAGTAATAGTTTGTCCCACAGGGTTGTTGTGAGGATTAAATACTGTGTTATGCAAACACTGCCACACTGTAGCTCTTTCTATTGCCAGTGGCTTATTATTAACCCCTCAGCAACCCTGTGAGCCTGGGCTGATCAGTCCAGGGAGGGAAACCAATTGGCTGAACGATGAGCCCTTGGCTCCCTGCTCCAACATGCTTGCCCACTGCCTCGAGCCAGACCCAGAGGTCCTCCTGCTTCAGGGATCTGATTCTACCCTCACAAAGCCCTCACCTCAAGGGGACTGTAAGTGGCTTTGGTGGGTCTGCCTCTGAAGGAGGAAGAAGCAGCCCCGCCTGGCCCTGCCCCTTCTCATCTTTGCCCTCTCCCACTAGAGGAAAGGGGCAGACAATATGGGTGGAGAGGGGAGAGGCGAAGGGGGCAGAGCACTGGAGAGCTGGAGCCTCACCTCCCGCCACAGCTCAGAACCAGACCACTTTCCTGGGAGCAGGCCCCACACCCTGTTTGCCACCACTATCACAGTACGGGCCTCTTGGTCTCTAGTACAAATGGCGCCACTGTTCTCTGCCCCCCATCTCCCTTGTGATTCAGCGGGCATGTCGCCCCAGTACTAATTTGAAGTACTAATTTGACTTGGCTGCTTAGCTCATCTGATCCTTCCCTGGCTCTCATTACCTACAGGATAAAAATCCAAATTCTTTAGGACCAGTCCAGGCCCTTCCTGATCCGGTTGGTGTCTACTGCATCATCTGCCACTTGCTTTGCCCAGCCAGATTCTTGACCACTTGCTGCCCCAAGCTTTGCGTTTGCTGCTCCCTTTGCCCAGGGCCCAACCCTCTCCTTCCTCCTTATGTTATCTGATCTGCCTGCAACACTCAGGTTAAACATCACCACATTTTGCCAGTTGCCAAAGATAGGGCAGGCTTTGCAGTCAAACCTGGATTTGAAACCCAGCTTCACATGTACTAGTTGTGGGACATGGGCACCTAAGTCTCAATGGACCCATCTGTAAAATGGGATGATAATACCTAATGTATAGGATTTTTCAAAGGATTAAATGAGAAATCAAAGGCACTGCTTGTCATGCAGTAGGCATTCAGGAAATGGAAGTTCCCTTCTCCTTACTCTGAGGGTTTTGGTATTCATCAGTACAAGGGAACAGAGACTACCAAAGGAAACACTTTGGGGAAATAACAAGGATTCTAGTCTCTAACAAAGTTCTTAAAGGTCGTGACCCCTTCTGGCAATGTGGACTTGGCTCTGCTTTCTTACTAAGGGTAAAGTTCTGGAATCTTCCCTTTGAGTCTAGCGCTAGGCTGCTTACGTGTGCAGAAGCTCTTTCTCTGAGATGGGACCCTGGCCAAACCCTCCAGCTTGCTTGCAGGACTGCAGTCAGGCTTCCTCCCTCCAGGCCTTTGTATGAGCTGCTTCCCTGGCCTGAAACATCCTGTCCTCCCACCTTTTCTTTGTTTTGTTTGAAAATCTTGCAACCCAGGACTGAAGGTCTGCAGCCCCTGCCTACTCTGGGAGTCACTGAAACCTAATGCCTGCAGGAGGACCCATCATGTCCACCAGGTGCAGGCTAGAACCAAAGACAACTGAGCTGGAGCCCAGCCTCGATCCTCTACACTCTCTGAGCCTGTCTCTTCATGGCAAAATGAGAACTAGTCCTACACCACAGGGTTGTTAGAGGATTAGATATGATGGCTTGTTTTTTTTTTTTTCTTCTTTTTTATTTTATTTTATTATTATTTTTTTATAACTTTTATTAAACTTCAAGTGAACGTTTACAAATCCAATCAGTCTGTCACATATAAGTTTACATACATCTCGCTCCCTACTCCCACTTACTCTCCCCCTCTTGAGTCAGCCCTTTCAGTCTCTCCTTTCTTGACAATTTTGCCTGCTTCCCTCTCTCTCTATCCTCCCATCCCCCCTCCAGACAAGAGTTGCCAACACAATCTCAAGTGTCCACCTGATATAATTAGTTCACTCTTCATCAGCGTCTCTCTCCCACCCGCTGACCAGTCCCTTTCATGTCTGATGAGTTGTCTTCGGGGATGGTTCCTGTCCTGTGTCAACAGAAGGTCTAGGGAGCATGGCCGCCGGGATTCCTCTAGTCTCAGTCAGACCATTAAGTTTGGTCTTTTTATGAGAATTTGGGGTCTGCATCCCACTGATCTCCTGCTCCCTCAGGGGTCCTCTGGTGTGCTCCCTGTCAGGGCAGTCATCGATTGTGGCCGGGCACCACCTAGTTCTTCTGGTCTCAGGATGATGTAGGTCTCTGGTTCATGTGGCCCTTTCTGTCTCTTGGGCTCTTAGTTGTCGTGTGGCCTTGGTGTTCTTCATTTTCCTTTGCTCCAGGTGGGTTGAGACCAATTGATGCATCTTAGATGGCCGCTTGTTAGCATTTAAGACCCCAGACACCACATTTCAAAGTGGGATGCAGAATGATTTCATAATAGAATTATTTTGCCAATTGACTTAGAAGTCCCCTCAAACCATGTTCCCCAGACCCCCGCGCTTGCTCCGCTGACCTTTGAAGCATTCATTTTATCCCGGAAACTTCTTTGCTTTTGGTCCAGTCCAATTGAGCTGACCTTCCATGTATTGAGTGTTGTCTTTCCCTTCACCTAAAGCAGTTCTTATCTACTGATTAATCAATAAAAAACCCTCTCCCACCCTCCCTCCCTCCCCCCCTCGTAACCACAAAAGTATGTGTTCTTCTCAGGTTTACTATTTCTCAAGATCTTATAATAGTGGTCTTATACAATATTTGTCCTTTTGCCTCTGACTCATTTCGCTCAGCATAATGCCTTCCAGGTTCCTCCATGTTATGAAATGTTTCAGAGATTCATCACTGTTCTTTATCGATGCGTAGTATTCCATTGTGTGAATATACCACAATTTATTTACCCATTCATCCGTTGATGGACACCTTGGTTGCTTCCAACTTTTTGCTATTGTAAACAGAGCTGCAATAAACATGGGTGTGCATATATCTGTTTGTATGAAGGCTCTTGTATCTCTAGGGTATATTCCTAGGAGTGGGATTTCTGGGTTGTATGGTAGTTCTATTTCTAACTGTTTAAGATAACGCCAGATAGATTTCCAAAGTGGTTGTACCATTTTACATTCCCACCAGCAGTGTATGAGAGTTCCAATCTCTCCGCAGCCTCTCCAACATTTATTATTTTGTGTTTTTTGGATTAATGCCAGTCTAGTTGGTGTGAGATGGAATCTCATTGTAGTTTTAATTTGCATTTCTCTAATGGCTAATGATCGAGAGCATTTTCTCATGTATCTGTTGGCTGCCTGAATATCTTCTTTAGTGAAATGTGTGTTCATATCCTTTGCCCACTTCTTGATTGGGTTGTTTGCCTTTTTGTGGTTGAGTTTTGACAGAATCATGTAGCTTTTAGAGATCAGGCGCTGGTCGGAGATGTCATAGCTGAAAATTCTTTCCCAATCTGTAGGTGGTCTTTTTACTCTTTTGGTGAAGTCTTTAGATGAGCATAGGTGTTTGATTTTTAGGAGCTCCCAGTTATCCGGTTTCTCTTCATCATTTTTGGTAATGTTTTGTATTCTGTTTATACCTTGTATTAGGGCTCCTAGGGTTGTCCCAATTTTTTCTTCCATGATCTTTATCGTTTTAGTCTTTATGTTTAGGTCTTTGATCCACTTGGAGTTAGTTTTTGTGCATGGTGTGAGGTATGGGTCCTGTTTCATTTTTTTGCAAATGGATATCCAGTTATGCCAGCACCATTTGTTAAAAAGGCTATCTTTTCCCCAGTTAATTGACACTGGTCCTTTGTCAAATATCAGCTGCTCATACGTGGATGTATCTATGTCTGGGTTCTCAATTCTGTTCCATTGGTCTATGTGTCTGTTGTTGTACCAATACCAGGCTGTTTTGACTACTGTGGCTGTATAATAGGTTCTGAAGTTAGGTAAGGTGAGGCCTCCCACTTTCTTCTTCTTTTTCAGTAGTGCTTTGCTTATCCGGGGCTTCTTTCCCTTCCATATGAAATTGGTGATTTGTTTCTCTATCCCCTTAAAATATGACATTGGAATTTGGATCGGAAGTGCGTTAAATGTATAGGTGGCTTTTGGTAGAATAGACATTTTTACTATGTTAACTCTTCCTATCCATGAGCAAGGTATGTTTTTCCACTTAAGTATGTCCTTTTGGATTTCTTGTAGTAGAGCTTTGTAGTTTTCTTTGTATAGGTCTTTTACATCTTTGGTAAGATTTATTCCTAAGTATCTTATCTTCTTGGGGGCTACTGTGAATGGTATTGATTTGGTTATTTCCTCTTCGGTGTTCTTTTTGTTGATGTAGAGGAATCCAAGTGATTTTTGTATGTTTATTTTATAACCTGAGACTCTGCCAAACTCTTCTATTAGTTTCAGTAGTTTTCTGGAGGATTCCTTAGGGTTTTCTGTGTATATAATCATGTCATCTGCAAATAGTGATAACTTTACTTCTTCCTTGCCAATCCGGATACCTTTTATTTCTTTGTCTAGCCTAATTGCCCTGGCTAAGACTTCCAACACGATGTTGAATAAGAGCGGTGATAAAGGGCATCCTTGTCTGGTTCCCGTTCTCAAGGGAAATGCTTTCAGGTTCTCTCCATTTAGAGTGATATTGGCTGTTGGCTTTGCATAGATGCCCTTTATTATGTTGAGGAATTTTCCTTCAATTCCTATTTTGGTAAGAGTTTTTATCATGAATGGGTGTTGGACTTTGTCAAATGCTGATGGCTTGTTTTAATTCCTTCTGTTCACAGCCTTCTTTGTCTTTGCGTGTGCTGCTCTCTTGACTGGAATGTCCTTGCTCCATCCCCGTTGAGACTCTGCTTATGCTTTCAGGCTCAGCTCAAATGGCACCTTACTTAATGTATCAGTTCCTTCTCTGAGCCTTCGGGGCACTTGATGACACTCTTCTTTGGAGATTTCAGGCACTGTTGTCTAATAGTTTATTGCTCCACTAGACTGTAGATCTTCAAGGCCAGGGCTGTGTTTGATTTCTCTTGGGGAGGCTGCCTTGGGTAGGGGAACATTGGGCTTGGGGTTGAGACTCGGTTCTCGGTCTGGCTTAGCCATTTCCTAGCTGTGTGACCTTGCACCAGTCATTTCCCCCATTTGAGCTTCAGTTCCCTCACCTATATTAAGGATTGTTGTGTGGAAAGCTTGCTTTTTAAAAACTATTATGGAATTTTTCAAACATATCCGAGAATAAAGAAAATAGTATATAAAATGGCATAAAGAAATCCTTGTACCCATAACTCAGCTCCAACAAGTATCAGAATGTATGGCTAAGCCTTGTTGCACTGATCACCCTCGCTTGGTGAATATTTATTCTTGGGAGCTCAGCCTTGCATACAGCAGGTAGTCTGTTTGTTGCTCACAGGTGTGGGAGGACCTTCCCAGGATTCCTGGCTGAGCCATCTCCTCCCAGCTGTGCTAGAAGTCCCAGTGTTGGGAAAGGAAGCTTTGCATTGCTCAACCCTTGCTCCCTGCAGCTCTAGGCCCAGGGCTGGGACTCAGGCTTGGAGGGAGGAAGAGATATCCTAGCACATGGAGACTATGACCTGCTGTCCAGTCTTTCAGGCCACCACCTGGGGACTGCTCCGGATGGAAATAGGAGACAGGACTACTGTTCTGGGAAACCCTGCTTCTGTCTTGGTGGGACCCAGCTCTGCAGGGTGGTTTCAAATGGCACTCTATAACATTGTCTCTTTGCACAGCTATGGTGATGGCTTTTCTAAGCCCAGGTCTGGGTGTGTCCCGGGGCACCTAGACCCAGAAGCCCCTGTCTTTGAGTTCTAGTTCCACTTCTCTCTATGCAAGTCTGAACCAGCCTCAGGGCTGTGTGGCTTGTGCCTTAGCTTTGGCCTCTCTTCTCCTTTGTGCTTCACCCAGACACTGGGGGGTGGAAGCTGGGGTCCAAGTGAAGCTTCAGTTCTAGGACACAGCTAGTCAGGCAAGGTTCCAGTGAGTATGACAGCTGCAGGCCCTTACCCCCTCACCTTCACCACCCCACCCGTGAGGGCCAGGGGACAGCCCATCCACGAGGCCTGCTGCCCAGGTAAAATCACAGAATTTCAGCCAGAGAAGGGGCTTTGGAAGCCATTAAGAAGGAAGGACTCTTGATCAATAGCACAAGTCTGAGTCCTGGCCTGCCCAGTGACCCTGGTGAGGTCACATGAGCAATCTTGACCTCAGTGTCCTCACCTGTAAAGTAAGAGGGCATCCTGGATGATCACCAGTCATCTGTCAGTTTGTTGTACTGTGGTGGCTTGCATGTTCCTGTGATGCTAGAAGCTATGCCACCGATATTTTAAACATCAGCAGGGTCACCCATGGTAGGCAGGTCTCAGCAGAGCTTCCAGACTAAGACAGACTGGGAATAAAGACCTGGCAATCTACTTCTGATAAAATTCACCAGTGAAAACCTTAGGGATAGCAATCGATTGTCTGATATAGTGCCAGAAGATGAGGCCCTCAGGCTGGAAGCCACTCAAAACAGACTGAGGAAGGGCTGCCTTCTCAAAGTAGAGTTGCCCTTAATGATATTGATGGGGTAAAGCTTTCGGGACCTTCATTTGCTGATGTGGCACAACTCAAAATGAGAAGAAACAACTGCAAATGTCCATTAATAATTGGAATGTGGAATGTACAAAGTCTGAATCAAGGAAAATTGGAAGCCATCAAAAATGAAATGGAAGGCTTAAAGATCGATATCCTAGGCATTAGTGAGCTGAAATGGACTGGTATTGGCCACTTTGAATCGGACAATCATATGGTCTTCTATGCTGGGAATGACAAATTGAAGTGGGCTGGCATCACACTCATCATTAAAAAGAACATTTCAAGATCAATTCTGAAATACAATGCTGTCAGTGATAGGGTAATAGCCATACACCTACAAGGAAGACCAGTTAATTATTCAAATTTATGCACCAACCATTAATGCTCAAGACGAAGAAATTCAAGTTTTTATCAACTTCTGCAGTCTGAAAATGATTGAACATGCAATCAGGACACATTGATAATTACTGGAGATTGGAATGCAAAAGGTGGAAACAAAGAAGGATCAGTAGTTGAAAAATATGGCTTTGATGATAAAAACAACATGGGAGATCACATGATAGAATTTTGCAAGACCAATGACTTATTCACTGGAAATACCTTTTTTCAACAACATAAACAGTGACTATACACGCAGACCTCACCAGATGGAAGACACAGGAATCAAACTGACTACATCTGTGGAAAGAGATGACGGAGAAGCTCAATATCATCAGTCAGAAGAAGGCCAGAGGCCAACTGTGGAACGGACCATCAATTGCTTTATGTACAAGTTCAAATTGAAGCTGAAAAAAATGAAAACATGTCCAAGAGAGCCAAAGCGCGACCTTGAGTACATCCCACTCAAATTTAGAGACCATCTCAAGAACAGGTTTGACACACTGAACACTAATGACTGAAGACCAGATGAGTTGGGGGCTGACATCAATGACATTATACATGAAGGAAGCAAAAGATAATTAAAAAGACAGAAAAAAAAAAAAAAAGACCAAAATGGATGTCAGAAGAGAGTCTGAAACTTGCTCTTGAACATTGAGTAGCTAAAGCAAAAGAAAGAAATGATGAAGTGGAGGAGCTGAGCAGAAGATTTCAAAGGGCGGCTAAAAAAGGCAAAGTATTATAATGAAATGTGCAAAGACCTGCAGTTAGAAAACCAGAAGGGAAGAACATGTTCGGAATTTCTCAAGCTGAAAGAACTAAAGAAAAAATTCAGACCTTAAGTTGCAGTATTGAAGGGTTCTATGGGCAAAAATGTGAACTATGTGGGTAGCATCAAAAGAAGACAGAAGGAATACAGAGTCACTGTACCAAAAAGAATTGGTTGATGTTCAACTATTTCAGGAGGTAGTATACGTTCAAGAACTGATGGTACTGAAGGAAGAAGTCCAAGCTGCACTGAAGGCATTAGTGAAAAACAAGGGTCCAGGAATTGACAGAATACCAATTCAGATGTTTCAACAAACAGAGGCAATGCTGGAAGCGCTCATTCACCTATGCCCACCAATATGGAAGACAGCTACTTGGCAAACAGACTAGAAGACATCATAAACATGCCTATTCCAAATAAAGGTGATCCAAGAGAACGCAAAAATTATCGAACGATATCATTAGTACCACATGGAAGTATAATTTTGCTGAAGATAATTCAAAAACAGTTGCAGCAGTACATCAACAAGGAACTGCCAGAAATTCAAGCCGGATTCAGAAGAGGACTTGGAATGAGGGATATTGCTGCTGATGTCAGATGGATCTTGGCTGAAAGCAGAAAACACAAGAAAGATGTTTACCTGTGTTTTATTGACTATGTGAAGGTATTCAACTCTGTGGATCATAACAAATTATGGATAACATTGTGAAGAATGGGAATTCCAGAACACTTAATTGTGCTCATACAGAACCTGTATAAAAACCAAGAGGCAGTCATTCTAATGGAACAAGGGCATAACGTGTGGTTTAAAATCAGGAAAGGTGTGGATCAGGGTTGTATCCTTTCACCATACTTATTCAATCTGTGTGTTAGGCAAATAATCCAAGAAGATGTACTATACGAAGAACACAGCAACAGGATTGGTGGAAGACTCATTAACAACCTGCAACATGCAGATGATACAACCTCGCTTGCTGAAAGTGAAGAGGACTTGAAGCACTTACTGATGAAGATCAAAGACTATACAGCCTTCAGTATGGATTACACCTTAACATAAAGAGAACAAAAATCCTCACAGATCAATCAATAAATGATAAATGGAGAAAATATTGACATTGTCAAGGATTTCATTTCACTTGAAGCCACAATCAATGCTCACAGAAGCATCAGTCAAGAAATCAAACACAGTGCACTGAGCAAATTTGCTGCAGAAGACCTCTTGAAAGTATTAAAAAGCAAAGATATCACTTTGAGGACTAAGGTTCGCCTCACCCAAGCCACCATGCTTTTAATCATCTCATATGCATGTGAAAGCTGGAGGCTGAACAAGGAAGATGGAAGAAGAATTGATGCCTTTGTATTATGATGTTGGCAAAGAACATTGAATATTCCATGGACTGCCAGAAGAATGAACAAATCTGTACAGTCAGAATGCTCCTTAGAAGCTAGGATGGTGAGACTTCGTCTTACATACTTTGGACATGTTATCAGTAGGGACCAGTTCCTGGAGAACTACACCATGCTTGGCAGAGGGTCAGTAAAAAGGAGGAAGACCCTCAACGAGATGGACTGACACAGTCGTTGCAACAATGGGCTCAAACATAGCAAGGATTGTGAGGATGGTGCAGGACGAGGCAGTGTTTTGTTTTGTTGTACACAGGTCTCCATGATTTACAAACCAACTCAATGGCACTTAACAATGACATCTTGTATGACCTCTAAGGGTCTTTTCTTTCCTAACTCTGGGAAATTATAAAATCTTAGGCCAGTTCTGCCCCCCTCCTACAAGCCTCATCCCATGCAGCCACAGACCTGTTTCAGAATAGCTTCCTGATCCCAGATGGCTCCTTCTGTTTCCTCAGAACTCACCCCTAGTTCTGCAACCAGCCCCTGCCCCTGCTTTTTGGTTAATTCTTTCTCGAGAAAACCGCTCAAGCCTTATTCCTCTACCTTTAGTCCAAACAACTGCAACAGCTTCCTGGCTAGTCCCCTCCTGCCTGCTTCCAAATCCATTCCCCACACTGGCAGCCAGAGGGAGCCTTCTAAAGGCAAACAATCCCATCGATCACTGGCTCTCCATTGCCTGTGCAGTGGTTTTCAAACTTTTTGTTTATATGCTTGTTTCTAGCAACAGAATCCTCTGGTTAGATGGATTCTTTCTCAGAGCCCTAAAATGTCCAAGTTAAAGATTTTGATCAGGATGAAGAGGGAGGGAAGCCTAAGCCAGCCCCTTGGGCCTCGCATAATACACCACCCTCCCCCCGCCCCCCAAGTACTCACATGGCAGCCTCCAAGGCATGGGAAATGGACTGAAAGCTCCATGTACCCTCATAGAGAGCCAGGATGAAGCCCCCACTGCTTAGTCTGAGGCCTGCCCACCCCCGGCTCACCTTCTGCTCATTTCCGGCCACTTTCTCCTAATCTTGCACTTTGTGTTTTAGCCACATCGATCCGCTGACTTCTTTACTCCTCTGGGCCTTTGCCAATGCTGTTCTCTTTCCTTAGCCACTCTTCTTATCTCTGTCTCCACAGGACTTAGGGACAGAGTTTAGGTCACAGTTAAGAGTGTAGGCTTGGATGAACTTGGTTGAAATCCCAGAACCATTATTACTAGCTATGTGACCTTGAGTAAATTACTGAAACTCTCTAAGCCTTAGTTTCCTCATCTGGGGTTACATAAAGTATCACAAATAAAGTGCCTGCCACAGAGTAGGCCTATTCTTTCTTCCTCAGGCCAGTTGAGAAAACACAATGAGCTCACCCATGTAAGGTGCTCAGCACAGCCCTAGGAAGGAAGCATCTATGACAACCTTTGCTACACTGGAGCCTGCGAATCTATTGCCCGGGGTATGCCAGGAGCTCCTCACCATTTGTCAAGTCCTGTTGTGTGCTGAGAAGCCCTGGTGGCATAGTGGTTAAAAGCTAGGGCTGCTAACCAACAGCGCAGCAGTTCAAATCCACCAGGCACTCCTTGGAAACCCTATGGGGCAGTTCTGCCCTGACCTACAGGGTCACCATGAGTTGAAATTGACTTGATGGCAGCACATTTTTTTGGTTTTATTGTGTGCTCAGCGCTGTGCTAGGCTCTTGAGACTAAAGTTAAGTGGGTGTGGTTACTTAGCGGGGTGGAGGGCCATGTGCATGACTCACTGAGTCAGAGGATCCCTTCCTGCTTGGTGACATCCCCTTTCCTTTACTCTCATATCCAGTCACCCAGTTCTGCTGAGTACACCACTTAAACTTCTTTCAAATTTACCCCTTCTCTGTAATCCCACTGGTGACCCAGCAAGTTGCTGTTGAGTCAATTCTGACTCACAGTAACCCTATAGGATACAGAAGACTGCCCCATAGGGTTTCCAAGGGTGTACTCTTTACAGAAGCAGTCTTGTCATATCTTTCTCCTGCGGAGTGGCTGGTGGATTCGAACTGCCAACCTTTCAGTCAGCAGCCAAGTGCTCAACCACTGTGCCACCAGGGCTCCTTCCTCCACTTCCACTACCACCATCTTAATTTAGTAGGTCAATTCAGCAGCAGCCTTCTAATTACTGTTCCCACAACTGCCTTCTCTCCTCCCACTCCAGTCTGTGCTCCACGCTGCCTAGCCAGAATGATCTTTTCAAAACTGCAAATCTGACCATGTCATGCTGCAAAAAAAAAAATCCTTCAATGGCTCCTGTTATTTTCAGATAAAGACCACTCTTTGCTAGGACATAGGAGGCCCTGCACAACCTGGCCCAACTTACCTCAGTACTGTCTCAGGGGTTGTACACATGAAATTCCTTCTCCTAAAAGAGATCCTCACTCCTCTTCACCTGAACCCCTCTAATCGCAGCTTAAACAGAACTTCTCATTCCCACCTAGGTCAGCCCCTACCTGTGCTGTGAACCTCTCCTTTGTAGCCTTGTCACAGTGCAGTTTTACATTGATCATATCACAGCACTGTGCCCATGTCTGTTTGCATTCATCACTGCACCTACTGCCCAGCACAGTCACAGACAATGCTTAATGAACAAGCTCCTCAGTATGCAGACAGGACAGCGAGACTCAAATGAAGCCATTTACCTGATCACAAATTGAGGCCTTTGACTCTCTACCCCAGCTCTTTCCATTCCCCACCCCATTCCACTCTTGCCTTCTGTTGTCAAGAGAGGACTCAAAACTAATTCTGGATTCCTTCTTGGCTGCCTAGCGAGGTCAGTGACCCACTCCTACTAGCAGAGCTCAGCTGGAGGCCTCTTGCTGTTTGACATCACCAACAGAACATCCTTTAAGAGCATCGCCTAGTGGCATCAGGAGGTTCTGGGAAAAGTGAAACCCTTCTATGTCCTCTTCCTTGCTGCAGTCCCCAGGAGTGATCTGGTGGCTGAACATCAGGTGATGCAAAGGAGGGGAGAAGCTGGCAACCTCCCTGGGGCTTGCTGTGTTGAGGCCTTGGCCAGAGCAACGGTAACATCAGCGCTGCCTCTGAGCTGCTTACCCAAGAGTTCTATGAGGCTGTGAAGAGAGGGGTCATGGGGCCAAAGTCAAAGGGGGAGGGAGTGAAAGGCTCCTGTCTCAGACCAAGTCTCAGGAGGTAGAGGACCAAGGCAGGGCAAGGTGGACGTGCCTGAGCTGGTGACCCCTGGGCCGATAAGCCACCCTCCCTGAGGTCCATGGAACCCTCACGATGCACAAGGTCTAAGCTGGGCACAGGACAAGATGACATTGAAGGACATGGCTTTGAGGTCTGGAAGGGGCTCGGTTTCCTCTGCTGGGTGGTGAAACGACAGGGATCGGGGATACCAACAATTAAGACAAGACAGGCACCTGGAGAGACAGGCCTCGCCCCAAGGCTATGCCATTCTTTTACAGGGCCAAGAATGAACGCAACTTTCTTCAGGAGTTCCAGACAGAGCAGGTCAAAAAGGCTCTTAGCCACGTAACCCTGCTAGAACAGGATGCCTCTTCAGTCTGGGGCTCATGAGAGCTGGTCACCACTGCCTGATTCTTACAGCACGGAAACAGACTCAAACTCCTGTGGCTGGTATGGCTTCTCTTGGAGTAAAAGAATGGAAAACCCCTGAGTTTTCTGCAGCCACCTGCTGACTAGGCAGTTACAACCAGCCTTGCTGCCCTCCTAACTCTCTGGCATTCCAAAGGCTGTAAGCCACGCGTCCTGTGTCTTTCAATTAATAACGTCTTTATTCTGTAAAAGCAAATTAAAGTCATATTCATATAAACACTGACATTACAAAGTACAGGAAAGGCGAGGGGAGAAGGAAACAAAAACCTCTACACATCCTGCTAATACTGTCTCACCAAACAAGACCACGATGCTCTGTCCCATATCCAATCACTTATATAATAAACCACAAATAAAATCTTCTCTGGAAGATACACTGCTCCTCTTTGAGACGGCAGGGAAGAGGGGCTGGAAGGTGGGATAGGAGGCTTTATTCTTTTGGCAGATCCTCTCAGTCATTATAGATATTGCTGCACTGTTAATAAAAAATATATGCTTCTCTGTAAAGCACTAAAAAAAAAAAATTCCATGGATGAGATGGCTGAGGCCTCAGCTCAAGTATCTCCAAAGGCATTGTTGTCCATTCCCTGACCTTTCCGTGTGTTATTTCTTGGTTGTTTTCCGGATCAATGCCATTCTCTGAAAGGAGAGAGAAATACGGCAGTTACCCAGGTTAGAGTCCGGAGCCTGAAGTCCGGACACTGACGCGTGGGCGCAGGCAGCACAGTCTACACTGCAGGCTGTAGCCCTCGGGGACGCCACAGTCATAGGCAGCTCAGCAGGCTCCTTTGGGACCTGAGAGCCATCTGCAGGGCTCCAAAGATGTTTGATGGGCCAGTGGCCTCATTCCATTGACCAAGACACCCAAACTGCTCTAGGCTAGCAGGATGGCAAAAAGTTAAAGGCAGGAGACGGTAACAGCCTTGACTTTTAGGGATGTAGGGGAGAGGCCATCAAACACCCGTCTCTTCTTTCTCTGATGATGGAGCAAACAGGGAAGGGGGCTCTACTTGAAAACTGCTGCCACACACAAAAGGAGCTGACATTTCACACTTGACCTACAGTGAAGGGAAACTGAAGGCTACACCTTCTACCCAACCCAACAGATAAACAGATCACTGGTTTCAAATTTACTGTTACCAGTCACTGGCCAAATCACTAACTTGCTTTGCTCACTCTTTTTGACCAAGAGACTGCCTCAACATTACATTTTTGACTAAATAAATACATAAGGCTAAAAGTGGATAATTTGGGAGCAGAGCCAAAATGGCAGTCTGGAGGGACTGACTCCCTTCTGAAGAGCACCACAGTCCTTGGATTTAGGCTACTGGCAGTTCCTGGCAGGGCTTCTGCTGTGGGCTCTGTAAACCTATCCACTCCAGAGATACCAAAACCAAACTGTGCTGTCGGGTAGATTCTGACTCATAGTGACCCTGTAGGACAGAGTAGAACTGCCCCACAGGGTTTCCAGGGCTGTAATCTTTATGGTAGCAGATGGCCGCATCTTTTTTCTCATGGAGTGGCTGGTGGATTCAAACCCCTGACCTTACGGTTAGCTGTCAAGTGCTTAACCACTGAGCTACCAGGTCTCCTCCAGAGATACTTGGCTATGGAAAAAGCTCACTTTTCAAATCCAAATGGCCTGTAAAATTAAGACAGAAAACAGCCTTGTCAGTGGGAGGTCAACACTGCTGCCGGGCTGACCAATGACAGGGATGACTTGTTCGACAGCAAAAGCGGCATGAGGTTCTTAGGCCAGCCTCTGGGACCCTTGTTAAGAGGCGCTGAGACACTCAACTGTACACTTAAACATGGTTTAAATAGCAAATGTTACATGTATTTTACTACAATAAAAAGAAAGAAAGAGGGCAGAAAACAGAGGTTAAGCTGGGATAGGGACCAGAATGCCTGGCAGGGCAGCCTGGGTGCTACCTACCTGCACAAGAATAGTTTGTATTTGCTTTCCTTAACCTGCCCTCTACTCATAGGGCCATATATGGTGTTCAAATCAGCAATTATGAAGGAAGATTTCAGTAAGGAGGTGTGGAGGGGGTAAGCTCTAGTCACGTTAGAACCTAGAATTAATAGCTTTAAGCGATACTCATCAGAGTTGAGAGAAAAAAAAGACTCATGTGGCAACAGTACCAAGGAAACAGCTGATGATTTCCCATGGACTGCTGCTGCCTCTTGCTCTCTCTGACCTTTAGTCCATAGAGTGCGGTTCGGTGGGTGGGGGAAGGGACAACGGTGGTAGCTAAATGCCCCTAGAAGGTAGCTGTGTGTACCTGCCCCCTTCTGAGACACTGATCAGGGGCTCCCGCTTGGCTGCCCCCTGGGGCTTTGACAGCCTCTCACCTGTTTGTGAGCTTCTGTGGTACAAGCTTTTTTGTAGGGTCGGATTTCTTCAGAGCCAAACCCTGGGATCCACATGTTCCACTGGCGCTCTGCAAGGAAGGGGCCAACACAGAGAAAAGGGGACCAGGAGGCAGTGTCAGTGCAACGTGACCAGCAGGCAAGGGGCAAGGAGACTAGGCTGAGCAATCAATGTCCTGACACTAACCCTACAGAAGGATCCTATGAGGAAATTGTACAGAGTTCCTCCTGTGCTTTAAAGGATGCAACTAGTCTGAGCTTCTTGCAAAGAAAAAAGTGATAAATTAATCAAAGCTGTGAGTGCTGAACCCTGAGGTTTTCACGTGGCTCGTCTATCCCACAGAAAATGAAAGCCGTTTGTTCCTTGAACTGTCCCACTCCTGTGCTCAAAATAACCCCTCAAACCAAAGGAAGACAAGGAACAGAAAGGCATTTCCGGCATTCCGGAGCTAAGAGCTGAGTTCCAGTTCTGCTGCTTCACTGAGGTGCTCTGTGACCTTGGGTCTCGAGTTCTTCACCTTTCACTTCGTAATAACAGTACCTACCTCATAGAATGGTTGAGAGAGTTCTGTGACATAATGTAGGCAAAGTGTTTAGCCCAGGGCCTGGGATAAGGATACAGCTATAGGTACGTTCACATCACAGCTCTATGCCCTTGTACCATTGAACAGAATCATCCCTGTAAGGCTGTCACTAGAAGTTTCCAGAGGGCAGGGACTTTATTTCACTTTGTCAGTGACTGGCATAGTTATATAGTTACACGGCCCTCTAAACTCACAAATAAATAAAGGTGTACTGCACTTCACGCAAACCCAATATAAAAAATTATACTTACACAAGGTATTTAGGGAATAGGTCACTATTTTATCACAGTCCCCCAGAGCACTGAAAATAGGGTATGTTTCGCCAAACTTATTTTATCCCAGGCAGGCTGTTAAATCAAATGGAATATTTGTGGTTTCATAGTTATGCGCTGGATCTAATGCCAAGCAAATATTGTGTGAATGAATGATTTATGTGTAGCTCTAGAATAATGTGAAACACAGCTCTTCTCCAATAGTTCTTTGAAAACCGAAATGTTTTAGTTTGAATTGGTTCACTTTGTGCTTTTGGGAGAAAAATGTCTGAACCCTTCTGCTACAATATTTGTTGTCAGTACTTGAAGGTAACACTAAGCTTATTCTCTGGGAATTAAACTTCGCAATCAACTCAACGTGGACCACAGTATTGATATACAAAGTTACTTTAAAGAAAGAGGGCTCCCAGGCACGAATGCATACATGTATGTACGTATGTGTATGTAATCATGTGTATCTATATATGTGATGTATTTATATCAAGAAAACAGCAGCTACAATCATTTAGTGAATAAAATGTGCAAAGCATTCTATGTATATTATCTCATTTAATTTTAACATTTTTAAAGAAAGACTGTCAGTCAGAAGGGGAGACTATTCAGCCATGTAAATATAGAAAATGGGTCAGGAGCAAACACTGGAGTACCCATCCCAGTCCTGTTCCGGAGAGAGGCGTCAAGAGTTTATAGCCCATTGGCAAATTCACCCTTGCCCAGTGGTGTGGTCTGATGCCATCTAACACCAAAAACCTGTTGCTGTTGAGTCCCCTCCGACTCATGGTAACCCCATGTGTGCAGAGTAAGGCTGCACTCCATAGTTTTCAAGGCTGTGACCTTTCAGAAACAGATCACACGGCCTTTCTTCTGAGGTGCCTCTGGGTGGGTTCGAAGCACCAACCTTTTGGTTAATAGTTGAGCACCTAACTGACTGTACTACCAAGAGACTCCTTCATCTAACACCAAGTTCCTTAATTCCCTGTGTTGTGATCCCATGCTCTTTCCAAGCAATCTTCTGATTATGATTTAGCTTCCATTAGGCCTGCTACAGAAACTTCTGGTCATGCAGGCTTCTGAGTAGTCTAATCTCTGTGATAATTATTTCTTACCCTTAATAAATAAACTGGCATTCTGGTTTTATTTTCAATAATTAAAGTATAAAATAGGAAAGCTAAACTCTCAAGTAATATAATCTGTTGTGGCGACTTTAAAACATGTCTACAAATTGTTTAAAACTCCTCCCATTGATGGGGGGGGTGTCTATGTTTCTACCCTTTGAACCTGGACAGGTCTTTGTGACTACTTCAAAGAAAAGAATTTGGCAGAAGTGACACTGTGTGACTTCAGAGGCTGGGTTAGGAAAGGGCACACAGCTTCTGCAAGCCGCTCACTGGACTCTCATGTCGAAAATCCAGCTACTCTGGGGCTGCCATATGAGACTAGAAAGAGAGGGATGCCTGCGGAGTCCCCCTGCCCCAGCGCAGGCATCAGGCATGGAAGTGATAAAACCTTCCTTTAAGATGATCTCAGCCCCAGCCACCACCTGACTTTAACCACATGAGAGACCCCTAGCAAGATCTGCCTAGCTAAGCTCAGCCAACCCCCAGATTCATGAACAAAGTAAATGACTGTCATCATTTTAAACCACTGTTTTAGAGTAGTCTGTTACACAGTAACAGACAACCAGAAAATGTGTCCTCTGCTATTAGCACCAGGGACATTAGCGAGAGGTCTGTTATGGACTCCACCTGGACTACCAGCGCCTCCTCAAGCTGAGGGAAGCCTTTCAGGAATCAGTCATGGGCTCATCTGCCCTGAACCCCTTAATATTTCCTGCCTTATTCACTTGGCCTGTCTGTGCAGTTACATTCTCTTTCTTTTGATCACTTTATAACCAATGCAGAGGGGGGCTCATTCACTTCCATGTGATTATAGTTATCAATGTTAGACAAGTATGTCCCAGAAAACCTCAGGCTCAAATTGAGGGTCTGTTAAGTGAAAAAAGCAGAATACAAAACTGTATGTACACTAGGATTATAATTTTTAGAAAAAAAAATGCATAAATAGGCTAAAAACTGGAAGGGAACAATGAGGGACAGCTTTATTTGAATGGTGGAGACATAATCATAGCTACATGACTGAGCTCTTCCTGTGTGCCAGGGCCTGTGCCAGTCACTTCAGAAACATCACCTGTAATTCTTACAATTCCCTGTCAGGAGGATATTATGATCCCTACTTTACAAATGAGGAAACAGGCTCTACGAGAAATTAAGTAGGAAGGATAAGGTGAGACAGCTAGAAAATGGCAGAATCTAGTTTCAAGCCCAATGCCTGGCCTCCATCTCCCCGCCACAGACGGATCTCTCCTCTCTCTAATGCTGCCATTGAATGAATACACAGGTCTAGAGCCGAAGTCTCCTCCCAGCATGAGGGTTCCCCTGACGACACTGTCTCTGGCAGTCCTGAAGGGGCTGCAATGTGGGTACCTCGGGAAGAAATGAGACCACATACCTAGATGCAGCTGGACATCCTTCACCTCCAGGGTGCTGGACTTGCGATGCCGGGCAAGCTGACAGGCTGCTGTCACCACACTCTCGATAAAATCGTCAGCAATCTGTAGCAGCATCTGGGGAGGGCAAAAGTGGGGAGGAAGGGCAGGGAGTAACCATGGCATTGGCAGGGTAGGCTCCTGTTGCTGAGATAACTGTTACCTGTCTGAATTACACATTTAGTCAGGTCTGGAATCTATTAGGCAGCTAAGAACCAACACTTGGGCTAAGGTGGGAAGGAGAAATGAGGAAGATGACAGAAACACATCAACTGTTTAATCCGGTCCACTTTCTGTGGATGTACTTTCTGTACGTTAAACCCTCTAGTGATCAACTAGCCCAATCCCTGCATCCACATTTTCTTCTGAATCAGGTGGGAAAACAAAAGTGAATCATGGTAATTCCTCACAGTCTCTCTCTCTCTCTCTTTTAATTCCTTCCAATTTCTTAAAGCACTTCCATCTCCATAAACTCATTCAGTCCTTACAGTGATCCTGTGAAGAACACGGGACATACATTTCATCCTCATTCTTCAGAGGAGGATGCCAAGACTCAGGGAAACTAACCTGCTCACAGCCATGTAAACCGTAAGCAGCGGAACCAGGATCCAAACTCAAAAAAACCCAAATCCTGGTTTTTTAACTTCACTATCAATTATTCCCAGACTGTGTGAAGACCAGCATCAGAACTCTGAAACTAAAAATCTATAGGAAACAACTGAAATTCTGATCAGTCAACACATTCCTCATACCTTTCTCTGTTGCCCCAAACAAACAAAAATTACAACCATGAGTACAGACTTCCCTGCTTTGCTGGACCATTGCTTAATGATATCTTCCCTATGGAGTCCCTGGGTGGTACAAACGGTCAAGGTGCTTGGCTGCTAATCCAAAGGCTGGAGGTTCACGTCCACCCAGAGGTGCCTCAGAAAAAAGGCCTGGTGATCTGCTTCCAAAAAAATCAGCCACTGAAAACCCTATGGAGCACAGTTCTACTCTGATACACATGGGGTCGCTATGAGTTGGAACTGACTCAATGGCAACTTGACTGGTTATCTTTCATATGGAATCAAATGGATACTATCTAAAGGAAAGATTTCTGATTAAACATGGCAGATCAATTTCAAAAATGACCTCATCTACCTCCTTAAACTCATTAAAATAATAGTAAAGGAAAAAAGAAAGAGATATAAATCCATAAAGACAGTAAGAACAGGAGAGGAAACCTTAATGGACAAGAGATCTCAACAAACTTTTAAAGTAAATTTTTGCTACAAAGATAACAGACAGATGAAGAGTGGAAACTGACTTAGCAGACAGAAGAAGGTACAACACAAGTGCCTGTAGAGGGGACACCAATGAGAACTGAACTGACATGCCCTTCAAAGTCCCTAAGAGATGCAGGATCCGGAAGTGCCATTTATCACAGAAAAATGGGCTAAAGCACAGAACTAAAAACAGGAGAATTATTACACATCTATATACAGAGTTGTTCCCCCACCCCTGCACTCCAAAAGCAGCTAGGTGACTTTGCCACACACACACTTGACCTAGAACCCAGCAGGTTTCTTCCTTAGAGAAAGTGAATGGGAGTGGCTCTGAATCAGAATACACCAGACACTGCAGAGGTAGGGAGAGATGCAGGGCCCTTTCTCCTGCCTTGCTTCCAGAATGTTAGAAGCGAGGGATAAACCCTCCAGATAGACGACTGGAGGATTTTTCTCTGGAGCTACTGAATGGCTCTAGAGAAAAAAATGTATAGATACTGACACTTAGGGAATCCCCCAATAAGAAGGTTGGTTTGTGGACAAATGATTCTGAAGTGAAGCCAGTGATGTGCTAGAACCAGCTGAGACCGGCTCACGAAGGCCAAATAAGTGCACCTCTTCCCAGTGGATGACATCAGCTGCAGCTTAAAGTGGGCCAGGACAGGAAAATCAGGAAGTGCCACAAGTTCGGCCTTTTCCTCAGAGACTGTTAGACATCTACTAGTAACCAACAGTCAGTATGTCCAGCTTCAAATTAGCTTTCTAGTGGCTCATTCTTTACGAATGGATAGCCAGGATCACCAGGCATCTGAAGAAAGTCTCCAACACTAAAAAGGAAAATAAATAAACCAAAAAATGAAACAAAGACAATGCAGGGAAAAGAAGAAAATGTCGAATTTTTTTTATATAAAATTAATATGCACAGAGAGATATAAGTTACTACGACCATAAAAAAAGAACAGAATGGCTTGGGAAAAAAAAGGACCAATCAGTCAACAAGAAAAAAAAATTAAATTTTCTATAATCAAAATTTTAAAAAGTTAAAAGGTTTAGAAGATAAACTAAGGGAAATCTCCCCAAGAAGTGGAACTTACAATTAAAGAGATGAAAAATAGGAGAGAAAAGATTAAAAAAATAAAAACCTGAGAGGATTAATCCAGAAGACCCAACTGTCATTCCAAAAGGCGCCCTGGTGGCACAGTGGTTAAACGCTCAGTTGCTAACTGACAGGTTGGTTGTTCGAACCCACTAGCCGCTCCATGGGAGAAAGATATGTCAGTCTGCTTCTGTAAAGATTACAGCCTTGGAAACCTATGGGCCAGTCCTACTCTGTCCTACAGGGTCGCTATAAGTCAGAAGCAACTCAACAGCAGTGGATGGGTCATGCCGGAAAGAAGGCAAAAGCCAAGGAGAAGAAATTATCGAAAAAGTAGTAGAAGAAATAGGGACACTCATACTTAGCTGGTCGAAATATAATATGATGCAGTATTCTGGACAACAGTCTGGTAGTTCTCAAAAGGTTAAACACGGTTATCATACGACCCAGAAATTTCGCTCCTAGGTATATACCCGAGAGAAATGAAAGCATATGTCCACACAAAAACTTCAACACCAATGTTCATAGTGTCATTATTCGTAACAGCCAAAAAGTGGAAACAACAACAGTCAATGGATGACTGGATAAACAAAAATGTGGTATATTCCTACAATGCAATATATTATTCAGCCATAAAAGGAATATATATGTTACAACGTGAATGAACTTTGAGTACATTATGCTAAGTTACATTCTGCTGTAGATACAGCTAAAACTTTTGAAAGTGATTGCCTATGAGTAGCACGCTGTCTTTTTTGAGAGGCAAAAGTAGTAGCAGCTACTAGGTATAAAGGCCAGATGATTTGTGTAAATTATCCCATGGGATCCTCACAAGAACTCTATAGTAAATATTATCATACTACCAAAACAGGGAGAAGCTGAGGCTCAGAAAGCTTAGGTGACTTGTCTACAGCCCCGAAGCTGGTAAATGGCAGAGCCATATTCAAATTCAGATTCCTCTGCCCATAAAGTCTGTGTTTTTCACGCTGTGCTACAGCAGCTCTCAGGGACACAGTGTATCCAGCCCCACCTTACCTCCTCCACATCTTCATCCAACTGCTCATTAGGATCCACTTCTCTCACTAAGTCTTGCAATTTCTTCTTCGTCAATACCTAAAGTTAACCAGGAGAAGATATTTCAGCCAAGTATTAAGGAAACAAAACAACACATTACCCTGTAAGGAAGAAAGACTGTCAAATTGTTGAGTTTAGTTTCTACTTTCCAAAGAGTTCAAAGTCTGGTCTACCTGGTGGTATTTGCTGTAAGACTACATTCTAAGGAAAGAGGAAGCAGCCTGGGGAACTGCAGTTTGGAACGGAGGCAAGCATCTAGCTGTCGGGGAATTTATTTCAGCCTCATCTCTTTTTCTCACTGTACCTCGCCTTCTCCCTTTATTAAACAATTTGCAATTCTCTGCCCACCACAAATTGTACCGTGCCTCTGCTGTCTTTGGACATGCTCTTCCTCCCTTCCTCCTACCTGCTCAGCTCATGGCAGCTCCTTCTGATGCTTTTCCTAGCCCACTCAGGTAACAGCAACCATTCTGGCCTCTATTGTATGCTGTGTGCCCTGCTATCGCTGTGTATTTATAAGTTTGCCTGTCTCTAACTTAAGAGGCTATAAGCTCCCAGAGGGCAAGAAATATGTGCTCGTCTCTGTATCACTAAATATTTGTGTAAGTATGGATAACTACGATCCTTCTCTCATTAAAAACCAAAACCCACTGCCGTCGAGTTGATTCCAACTCATAGCGACCCTGCAGGACAGAGCAGAACTGCCCCATTGAGTTTCCAAGGAGCACCTGGGGGATTTGAACTGCCGACCCTTTGGTTAGCAGCCACAGCACTTAACCACTATGCCACCAGGATCCATTAAGGGAATGTTGTATAGCATATATGTGCCATTAAAAAATGATCAAAAGACATATAGTAAATGCTAACCATGGAAGACATATAGTAAATGCTAACCATGGTTAGTTTGGGGGTGGTGGCGGAATTATGCACTATTTAGTCTTTCTATATTTCTAAAGTGTCTGCGATAAACATGAGGAACTTTAGAAATAATAAAAAAAGAAAAATTTTAAAGTGAATATTTGGTGATATTTCCCATCTATTCACTCTTCTTCAGTCTATCATTATCATCTAATTCAAGCCTTTACCACATGCCTGGATTTACCGCTAAAGTCTTAGAATTGGTCTTCCTCCCAGTCTACCTCCTTTCCTACAGGTCTTACCCCTTACTGCCAAGTTAATCCTCCTAAAACATATCTGTTTATTACATAACTCTTATTCTCCTATTAGATATCTGCAAAGACTAAAAGTTCCTATGTAAACTTACTAGTAGAGGCCCACTACGTCTTCACATAATCCTGCCTATATAGTTTTATCTCCTGCTCTTCTCCAGTAGACTCTACATTTAACAAACATTGGTCTCCTGGATATCTGCTTAACCCCCTCCCCTTCACCTTTGCTAGTCCCTCCCGCATTCCACTGGAATGTCAGCTCCACAACCAAGTCACGGGATTATACTTATTTCTGTGTCTCTGGAGGGCAGAATCAGGATCAGGGGTCAGAGTTTAGAAGTACTACAGAAAATTAATAATGGCAGCAGTTGTACGAATTAGAAGAAGTACTCTTATTACAGGAATAATGAATCCATTTATTATTTTATTTAACAGTTATATAACTAATTACAGACAAGGTGGCGTGTGTGTTTACTGATGTGTGTATATATACATACACACAAGTACATTCAGAATAAAAATTGGTACTTTTTTTTTAAAAAATGAATAAACTTTATGAACATGAATGATAATCTGATAAAGAACTTTGCAAGTCCAGGGAGAGAAAAGATCTTCTTTTTCAGCTGAGAAGAAGAGGTAGCATCTGAGATGGACAACTCTCAAAGCATTGGTTCAAATAACACATAAGAGGTGCCTACAGAGAGCAAAAAATAAGAGGATGATACCTGATTGTTTTCAGGGCTGAGTCGACCTCCTGTACCAGGAGTGCCTGGTATCTTTACCACTGTAGTGCTATTAGCCATGGAGCCTTGTGGAGGGGTGCTGGCTGGTTCCGGTTTTATGGATGAAAAATTGGAGAGGTTGATTAGGGCTGAGGGGCCAAACTGGTTCATAATCTGTCGAGCTTTGGACTTCAGCTCATAGAGCTTATCAAGATCCTGCTTCTTTTTGGAGCTGTGAGGACCAAGGCCAATCAACTGTAGATAGAAAACACCAGAATTAGCTCCAGAAGCACCTGTAATAAAGGATGAGTTTTGAAAGTAAAATTATATGTGGTCTTTGATATATCTGATGACCATTTGATACCCGCACATTAAAAACAGACGGAATGAAGAATGTTCATTGGTCTCACCTGACAGCTAGAAACCATCTCTTCTCCAAAAGTACATTAAATAATCCACAAATTGAAATCAGAACAAAAGCAAATGACATCAGGACTCTTGTGTACAAAAATAAACTAAAATGAGCAAAACATGTTTGAGCACTTTATAAAAACAGAATACTTGGTTAAGTACTACATGCATACTTTTTGAGCACCAAATGTTAAATTCAAATAAATCATGGCACAATCACATACTTAAAACTCAGTCACAAAGCTTCAGAAAACAGATTAGTTTATTTTGGCATTTCAAAACATCCTTAAGTCTATGTCAGGCTATGCCCAATAAGCACAATTTCAGCAGTTGTTAAAAGTAAGCTCTTCTTTACCATCAGAAGCAGTTTTTATCTGAATGTTAGCAATCTTTCAGTACGTGCAGAGCCCCCAGCCTGGAGCCGCTGGGACTTCTAAATCTTAGAGTATGAGGTTGTTTCCTGGACATCGGCTTTGGTGTCATCAGGATCAGAAGCACATTCACCAAGTTCTGCCCATAACAGCCTCGAGGAGCTTACTTACAGCTATCTGAGTGTCTAGATCTTTAATTACATCAGCAACGGCTGTGAGCCCGGAGAAATGAGAGGCAGCCATTTTCAAAAGCTACCTGTAAATGAACAACCGGCATCAAGCACCACCCCTGCTACAGAACCATTTCAGTTGTATGGCCTGGCACATCTTCACCAACCAGGACGCAGGCAAACTAGATACAGAGAATTGTATCTCCTTGTCCCAGTTGGGTGCCAAGAAAACCATCTCCATCTCTTTCATACACAACTTTTAAAATTAGTTAATGATAGCTGTAGTGCATATACACTATCTTTCTATAATTTTGAGTGTTTTATTGTTAGAAATAAACTAGCAGCATATGAAACTGTTTATTGAGCAAAATTGTGGAATGTGAACCTGCAGGAATCATGTCAATGGCTTTCAGAACTTGGTAAAGCTTAGCAAACTGAATGTGTGTGTTTCTGTTCTATTCTTGCCTCCACTGCAAAGTTCCTCCCCAACATATTGTCTAGTATTCTAATCTAAGCAATCATCCTCTCTTGGCTTATTTTCAATAAAAACAACTAACCATGCACTAGTTAAATGACCAAGAGAAACGGGGCTGACTGTTTGGCTAAGAGCCAGCCGAGGGGGACAGCACAGTATCGGGATCACTTATTTATTTTTAAAACCACATGTAGCCCATACCTTCCCCCCTACCCACAAGTGCTACCAATGGGACAGGAAGAAATTGTTAGGAAAGGTTAACATGGTAATAATTACTGTAATGATATAAAAGTAAACTCTTTTTCCCAAGCAAGTTCTATGAAAAAGGCTTATTAAAGATTATCAAACTGTATCCTAGTGTACAGCACTAATTGTCACTCTAGCCTCACACTGAAAAATACTATACTTCTCAAATAACACCCTCGCATTTTTTTATCCTCTAAGGGACTTGGCAAATAGTACTGTGTATTCCTCAAAATAAGTGGAGACTTTTTTTTTTTTGTAAAAAAGTGGAGATTTCTGTATAATGGGAATTTCTGTAATAAGATTTGAAGGAAAAAAAAATAGCCTATATAAAAAAAAATTTTTTTTTTGATATAAAAAGTGCCAAATATGGGTAATCACATATCACATTAGGAATTAACCTTAAGGAATAGCTCCAATGGTAGTTGCTATAATGAAATAAATAGAATCTCTATGGTATAAGAAAAATCAAAGTTTCTCCCTAAGAAAATAGACTGCAATTTACTTCAATCATTGATCTTGTTGAAAAGCAAGCAACACTTCTATATTTTCAGTAATTCTAAGCCACTTCTTCCTGTTAAAACAAAACAAAGCAGATGATGATCAGATACCCATGATCTGATTGACATGAACCTAAGTTTCCCTGACTGTTCCTTTGTACAGCTGGATTGAAAACCCCTGGAACATATTTGGGTGGTGATTATATGGGTTTATATAATCGTCGGGTGCCCCTAGGTGTGGCAATCACTTAAGTGCTCGACTACTAACTGAAAGGTCGGTGGTCTGAACCCACTCAGAGGCGCCTCGGAAGACAGCCTGGCGATCTGCTCCTGAAAGGTCACAGCCTTGAGAGCCCTATGGAGCAGTTCTACTCTGCACACGTGGGTTCACCATGAGTGGGAATCAACTCGATGGCAACTAACAACAACATACAACTTCCAGACTCAACACACTGAACATTTAAAATTCATGCATTAAAAAAAATTGTATTGTGGTAAAATACATACAACAAAAAATTTTGTCGTTTTAACCATTTTTAAGTGTACAATTCAATGACATCAATTATATTCACCATGCTGAGTTACCAGCACCATCCACTTCCAAGTCTTCTACCACCTCGAACGGAAACTCAGTGCTGCTTCAGCAATTACTGCCATTTTCTTCTCCTCCCAGTCCTGTAACCGCTAAAGAAATTTTGTGTCTAACTTATTTCACTCAGCATAATGCTTTCCAGGCTCATTCACGTCATCTCATGTATCAGAACTTCATTTCTCTTTATGGCTTAACAACATTCCAAAAGACTAGTATCTAGAACACAGAAAGAACACTCACAGCTTAATAGTAAAAAACAAACAAACAAACAAAAAAGGCCAAAAAACAATCCAAGTATAAAATGGAAAGAAGACATGACCAAGTATTTTGCCAAAGAGGATACACAGATGGCAAATAAGCACATGAAAAGATGTTCATTATCATTAGCCATTAAGAAAATGCAAATTAAAACTTCAAGGAGATAGAACTGCACACCTATTAGAATGGCTAAAATAAAAAACAGTGACAACACCAAATGCTGGCAAGGACACTGGATCATTGATACCTTGCTAGTTCAAAGCAGCTTCATCTGTAACAGCTAAAGACTAAAATCAGCCCAGAGGTCCCTCAGCAGGTGAATGGTTAAATTGTGATACACCCATACCATGGAATAGGGATACTACTTAGCAGTGCTGATACATATGCATACTACTTCGCAATCCTGATACATGCAACAACTTGGACAAACCTGCAGGAAATTATGCTGAGTGAAAAAAGCAAATTAAAAAAGAACACATACTGTATAGTTTCATTGACACATTTTTGAAAGACAGAATTTTAGAAATGCAGATTAATGAGTGCTTGTCAGGGGTTGGGTTGTGTGGGTGAGAGGGAAGTGAGTATGGTTATAAAAGGGCAACACAAGGAATCCTTGTGGTGATGGAATTGTTCAGTATCTTCACTGAGGTGACAGATAATTGAACCTACACAAGTGATAAAACTGTACAGAAATTAATACATACACACACACAAACGAATACAAGTAACACTGGGGAAATCTGAATAAACTGGTGGAGTATATCAATGTCAATATCCTGGTTGTCATAGCATACTATTCCAAAAACCAAACCCACTGCCATTGAATCGATTCTGGCTCACTGTGACCCTATAGGACAGAGTAGAACTGCCCCACAGGGTTTCCAAGGAGCGGCTGGTAGATTCCAACTGGCAACCTTTTGGTTAGCAGCCTGAGCTCTTAACCACTGTGCCACCAGGGCTCCACTAGTGTGCTACAGTTTTGCAAGATGCTACCATTGGCGAAAACTGGGCAAAGTGAACAAAGCAATCTTTCTGTGATATTTCTTATAACTGCATGTGAATTAACAATTAATCTCAAATTTTAAAAATCAGGAAAAAATATTGTCAAGGCCTTTTGAAAGATGATGCAAAACTCTGGAGTCATAAAAGAAAAGACTGATACATAAAAATATCCAATTACATAAAAATTAAAAAAATGTCTGCATGGTAAAAAACAAAGTCAAAGGACAAAAGACAACCTATGAAAATACATGCAACACATATCAAAGAGAAAGGATTGATTTATACATTAAAAAAATCTACAATCAATAAGTACCTAACCACTGAAAAGAAAAATTACAGAAAACATGACGGTACAAGAAAAAGAAATTCAAATGGCTCTGAAGATAACAAAATAATCCTTATGCTTATTCATAATAAAAATGCAAGTTAAAACTACAAGCTACTATTTCTTCCTCATTTGGCAATAACCCAGAAGTTTTATATATACTGTTTGAATATTTATGGAGAAGAGGTCGTTTCATACATTGTTGGAGTGGGGAGAATATAAACTAGTCAGAGGTCTCTATAAATGGCTACTTGGCAGTATCTACCAAAATTAGAAAAGTATATACTGTTTTGATCCTATAATTCCACTTTCGGTACTTTATATTATAGTCAAACTTATATGTAAATAGAATACTACACATAGAAGGAATCTCAATCTAAATGTTCATCAAAAGTGATACAGTTAAATAAATTAGGGTACAACTATATAATGAAATCCATTAGAAAAGAATGAGACCCTTGAAAACGTTTTGCTAAGTAGAAGCCAGTCACAAAATACGGAATGTCCAGAACAGGCAAATCTACAGGGACAGAAAGTAGATTAGTGGTTGCTTAGGGCTGGGGAGAGAGGGGAGTGGAGATTAACTGATAAGGGGTATGGGGTTTCTTTTGTGGGGGATGAAAAATTCTAAAATTAGATTATGACGATGGTTGTACAACCCTATGAATGTACTAAAAAACATGGAATTTTGCACTTTAAATAGGTGAACCATATGATATGTGAACTATATCTCAAGCTGTTTAAAAAAATGAGGAAGCTCAATATAGCTCCAAGTTATATTATTCAGTTATAAAACTGTTAAGAGTAGTAAGAATAGCTTGCTATCATTTATTAAAACATATACCCACACTTGTAAATGCACAAATTATTCCTGGGAAGAGCCATAAAAAACTGACAATAGTGGTTGCCTTGAGGGGGAGGGAAAACAGTGGTATTTTGGTAGCCTATGGGACCAAAATGGGAGAAGACTTAGTACTTTAACCATACACCCAAATTCAGTAGGGATTACACCTCAACATAAAGAAAACAAAAATCCTCACAACTGGACCAATAAGCAACATCAAGACAAAGAGAGAAACGGTTGAAGTGTTCAAAGATTTCATTTTACTTGGATCCACAATCAACACCCATGGTGGCAGCAGTCAAGAAATCAAAGACACACTGCATTGGGCAAATCTGTACCTCATTAGTCATTAGGGAAATGCAAATTAAAACCATAATGAGATATCTACTATACACCTATTGGAATGGCTGGAAACCCTAGTGGCGTAGTGGTTAAGTGCTATGGCTGCTAACCAAAAGGTCTGCAGTTCAAATCCACCAGGTGCTCCTTGGGGCAGTTCTACTCTGTCCTATAGGGTCGCTATGAGTCGGAATCAACTTGAAGGCAATGGGTTTGGTTTTTTTTGTTTTATTAGAATGGCTAAAATTAAAAAAATAAAAACTAACAATACCAAGTGCTGAAGAGGATGCAAAGCAACTGAAACTCACACACTGCTGCTGTTGGTGCTGCGTGCCATCCAATTGATTGTAACTTATAGCAACCCTATAGAGCTGTCCCATAGGGTTTTCTAAGCTGTAATCTTCACAGCAGCAGATAGCTAAGGCTTTCTCCAGTGAACCTGCTGGGTGGGTCTGAACCCAGCTCTTAACCATAGCACCACCAGGCTCAATCATACATAGCTAAAATTAAATTGGTATAGATGCTTTGGAAAAGTCTGACAGTTTCTTATATAAACATACACTTATCATATGACTCAGCAATCCTACTCCTAAATACTACCCTATAGAAATTGAAACTTGAGTATAAGTTCATTCACACAAAAACCTGTATATGAATATTTACAGCAAAATTATTCATAATTGTCAAGAACTGGAAACAATTCAAATGTCCTTCAACTGGTGAATGGATAAACAATGGTATGCCGATAAAACAGTATACTACTCAGAAGTAAAAAGACTGGTAATACATGGAACAACATGGATGAATCTCAAATGTATTATGCTAAGTGCCAGAATCAAGAGTCAAATGGCTGCTTACAGTATGATACCATTTATGTGACATGCTGGAAAAAGCAAAGCTACAGGGATGCAGAATGGCTCAGTGGTTTGCCGGGGGTAGAGGCAGGAGAGGACTTGACTATGAAGGAGCGCGCACACACTCTCTCTTTCTCTCTCAGGTGCTGTAGAGTCAGTTCCAACTCATGGTGACCCTGTGTGTGTTAGAACTGAGCTCCACAGGTTCCCAGTGGCTGATTTTCCATAAGTAGATCACCAGGCCTTTCTTCTGAGACGCCTCTGGGTGGACTCAAACCTCCAATCTTTCAGTTACCCGCCAAGCACGTTAGTTAACCTTTTGCACTACCCAGAGCAGCGTAAGGGAAACGTTTTGGCAGGGAAGGGTACCACTGTATTGTGTTCTGATTGTTGTGGTGGTTACGTGACAGTATGCATCTGTTACAACACAGAGACTTGTACCCCAAAAGAGTGAGCTTTATTGGATGTAAATTAAAAAATAACTTAAAAAAAAGGAAAACAAAATGTAACCATCAGATCAGAATGGTCAATGACTCCATATCCAAATTACCTGGGTTTTTTTTTTTTTCCTTCTCTTTCAATTTTTTTTTTTTTTAAATTGTACTTTAGATGAAGGGAAACCCTGGTGGCGTAGTGGTTAAGTGCTACGGCTGCTAACCCAAAGGTGGGCAGTTCGAATCTGCCAGGCCCTCCTTGGAAACTCTATGGGGCAGGTCTACTCTGTCCTACAGGGTTGCTATGAGTCGGAATCAACTTGACGGCAGTGGGTTTGGTTTGGGTTTAGATGAAGGTTTACAGTACTAGTTTCTCATTAAACAGTATACACATTGTTTTATGACATTGGTTAATAACCCCACGACATGTCAACACTCTCCCTCCTCACCAAATTACCTGTTTACTGGCAACTTTCATCATGTTTGATTGTGGACCAAGCACAGTGGAATGAACTGATTGTAAATAACTTGGATCCATTATGTAATATATCATGGCTACCTTTGGGCTACTCAATTTCTAACTCTCACTTCCTCAGAATGCCAAGAGATAGGGATGTACCACCGTGTAAAAACACGTATTATCTGTGAGACAGTTTGAAAAAACAATGATAGTATTTAACCCTTGTTAGCACCTACTATGTGGAAATCATGTGCTAGACGATTCACAAATAAGTCTGGAAAGTCCATGTCCCAATGGTTTACAGCTGAAAATATTTAACAATTTTATCAAAACAAGACTGTGTGGTTAGAGTTCTATTCAGTTATCCAGTCTATCTCCACCCTGATCACATTTAAACTGTGGCAGATAGGCTGCATATGACAACTCCTAATTGCTTTTAACAACTTTGTATCTCAAACAGAAATACAGTCACAAACCCTATTAATGAATCTGATTTTTCAGAGGGTAGGGAACTGGAAGGACCTGGCAATAGTTGTAAGACCCTGGCCTTCTCTGGGCATCAGTTCCATTAACTGTTCAAAAAAAAAGTAAAAAGGATAGGGAAATAGAAGACCAGTTGTCTTTAAAATTCTTTTATCTCTGAAATGTCCAGGAATTTATTATTTAAACAAAATACTGAGTCAAGGGGTCTACTGGCCTGATAAACACTCTATTGCTGTGGCATATGACTTAATAACTGGGTTTTCTACCTAGCTGTTTCTTTCCTCTCTGACTTCTAGGTGTATCTAAATGAACTCAAATTTCGTAGCCTAAATAAACCAAAAAGAGCCAATTCATTGCAGTCTGTGAGACTTGAAAACAGAAATGCAGGCTTTTTTCCAATTTGAAGCTAATGCTAAGGTTGATCAGTTTGTCCCCATTGAGGTGATTTTTGACTTAACAGAAAGGTAACATATATAGCACACTGGTCAAGGGCATGGGCTTGTGGTGTCTGGGTTCAAGTACAGACTCTGCCACTTTTAACTGTATGTCCTTCAGCAAGTTACCTAATCTTTTTATGCCTCAGTTTCCTCATCTGAAAAATGGGGTTAACAATAAAGTGTACCCTCTGGGGCTGTTGTGACAATTCACTGAGTTTAAGTACCTAAAGTACTTAGAGGACTGTGTGTGGCACATGATAAACACTAATAAACATGTATGTTAATACATATATGCTCTTCTCTATTCTAAATTTTTTTCACCCATTCTGGTATTAACTCTGCACACACGCCCATACGCTGGTGGCACCCTATAACCACTGTAACAGTGACACAGATTAAGAAGAGAAGAGTGGATTGGAAAAAAAAAAATGGGAGTAACAAGTGGTCAGCAGGAGGACGATGAGAGGCACTGTGGCACAAGGAAGATCCCAGATAGGAGGCTGGGTACCATCCTAGTTCACCATCTGAACTTCCTTCAGCCAGTGTTTCTACATCTGTAATTAGGAGCTAGATGAGGCAAATTCTTCCAGCTCTAATAGCTTAAGATTTTAAATACGCCCATACATACTAATTTCAAAGTTTGTCCTTCGCCTCCAACACACCTGCTTCAGAGTGCAGAATATAACCATTGCTGAATGTATTGCCTCCAAAACATTTTGGGGCATTCTATAAAGACTTCAGGTCAAAAGTAATATTTCTCATGTTCATATCTGCTCTAAATCTAGCACAATGGTTTTCTGATCTGGTACTTTGAAATTCTATTATAACTCATTCAATGCTAGCACCACAAATAAGTGAAACAGAGAACATTTCGCAAACAAAGATAAATATTAACTTAGAAATAAACTATCATTAAACCATCAAGTATTTTGGAACGGTATCAGGCTCTACCTCATAATTTTCCGTAAATAAGTTTTGATCACTTGCACATAGTATTGGCACTTGCACAGAGTATAGGCTAACTCATTGTGAAAAAACTAAGTTAGCTCAATTCCCCCAATCATCCAGTTCATGTTACAACTGTAAAGTTAACCCAGTTTAAGTCCTTGTTCTTCAAGTTGGTCTTTCTTGGCCTCCTAAATTTAAAATTAAATATATCTTACTGCATCACACGGAAAAGCTGTACACAGGCCCTGCTTTTGTATCTTGAATATCTATGCCTCTGTGAAAACAGAGGAATTTAGTTCTCGCCAAATACTATACGTACCCTAATAAACTGCAGGACTCGACATTAAGAGGAGTCTTAAAGGGGAAGGGAGGGACGTCTTCCAAAGATGTGCTTTGTATAACTATCACTTCTATTTTGCAGATGGGCAAACTGAGATGTGCAGAGGAACCCACTCAGAAAAGCAAAGGCAAACATAAGTGGATTTGACTGGGGTTTAGCCACTGAGTACCACGTGGTTTCAGGCAAGTAATTTAACCTCTCTGAGCCTCTCTGAACCTATTTCCTTATACGTAAAATGGTATTAACAATATCTAACTTGTGGGGCTGTGATAAATGATTCTTTTTTACTTGAAAGTGCTCATGATCACGTAAGTTTGAGTAGGTTTTAATAAAAGACATTACTGGAAAAGGGAAGTAACTGAGATAGTATGTATTACTGGAGAAGGGTAGTCACTGTTCCATGTCTCTCTGCTATCCTTATCTAAAAGCAGCCATCTCTAGTAAGTGCTTATGTTAAAAGTATAGGATGAGAACTTGACTGTTTCGGCTGTAACAATTTTTGTGTATGGTGTGAGATATGGGTCCTACTTCATTTTTCTGCATGCGGAAATCCAATTTCGCCAGCACCATTTGTTGAGGAGACTGTTCCTTCCTATCGAATGGACTTAGCATCCTTGTCGAAGATCAGTTGACCAGAGATGTTATGAATTTATCTCTGGGCTCTCAATTCTATTCCATTGGTCTATATGTCAATCATTAAACCAGTACCAGGTGTTTTGATTACTGTAGCTATTTAGTATGTTTTGAAATCGGGTAGTGTAAGGCCTCCTACTTTGTTCTTTTTCAAAATAGCTTTGGCTGCGCCAGGCCTCTTTCCTTCCTACATAAAGTGAAGAAATTTTTCCATTTCTGTAAAGAATGCTGTAATTCTGATTGGGACTGCATTGAATCTGTAGATCACTTTGGGTAGTATTGACATTTTCACAATATTAAGTCTTCCTATCCACGAGCATGAAATATCTTTCCATTTATTTAGGTCTATTTTAGTCTCCTGCAGCAGTGTTTTATAGTTTTCATTGTGTAAATCCTTTACATCCCTGGTTAAATTTATTCCTAGGTATTTTGTTTTTTTAGGTACTATTGTAAAGTTCTTGGAAGAAAACATAGGGGTAAAACTATAAGACCTAGTTTTTTTAGTGACAGATTATCAAACACAACAACAAATGCACGAGCAGCAGAAGACAAAATAGATCACTGGGACCTCATGAAAATTAAACACTTGTATTCATCAAAAGGCTTTATCAAGAGAGTAAAGAGACCACCCATAGGCTGGGAAAAAAATCTTTGAGAAGCACATATCTGATAAAGGTCTAATATCTAAAATATATATAAAATTGCTACAACTTAACAACAAAAAGACAAATAACTCAATCAAAAATGGACGTGAACAGACACTTCTTCGAAGAGGAAATTCAGGTGGCCAACAAACACATGAAAAAATGCTCATCACCATAAGCCATTAAAACCAAAAAACCAAACACGTTGTAGTCAAGTTGATTCTGACCCACAGCAACCCTACGGGACAGAGCAGAACCGCCTCACAGGGTTTCCAAGGCTGAAGTCTTTACGGAGGCAGACTGCCACATCTTTCTCCCATGGAGTGGCTGGCAGTTTTGAACTACTCACCTACTGAACTACTGCAGTCGATTGCTTTAGCCACTGCGGCCACCAGGGCTCCTCCTTAGCCATTCCCACCAAAAAACTCACTGCCATGAAGTCAGTTTTGACAGGATAGAACTGCCACATAGGGTTTTCAAGCAGTGCCTGGTGGATTCAAACCGCCGACCTTTTGGTTAGCAACCACAGCTCTTAGCCACTATGCCACCATGGTTCCCTTAGCCATTGGAGAGATGTAAATCAAAACTACAACGGGATACCATCTTAATCTTACTAGAATGGCAAGGATCAAACAAACAGAAAATAACAGACGTAGGGAGGTTGGAACTCTTACCTACTGCTGGTGGGGACATAAAACGGTATAACTATTGTGGAAAACAGTATGGCGATTCCTCAAAAAATTAGAAATAGAGCTACCATATGATCCAGTGGAACCCTGGCAGTGCAGTGGTTAAGAGATCAGCTGATAACCAAAAGGAAGGCAGTTCGAATCCACCAGGCGCTCCTTGGAAACCCTATGGGGCAGTTCTACTCTGTCCTATAGGGTCGTTGTGAGTCAGAATCAATGCGATGGCAAGAGGTTTGGTTTTGGTTTTGGTTTTTTAATATGATCCAGCAATCCCACTCCTAGGAATACACTCTAGGAGCCTAAAAGTAGGGACATGAACAGACATGGATGCCGATGTTCACTGCAGCACTATTCACAATAGCAAAAATGTAAAACAACCCAAGTGCCCTTCAGCAAATGAATGATAAACAAAATGTGATACATGCACACTTTGGAATACTACCTAGCCTTAAAGAAAAATGACGTCCTGATACATACTACAGCATGGATGAACCTCAAAGGCATTATGCTGAGTGAAATAAATCAATCGCGAAGGACAAATATTGTATGATCTCACTTACATGAAATGACAATAGGTAAATATATAAAAACCAATGGTTACTAGGGGTTACCGGGGCAGAAAGGGAGAGGGACATGGAGAATCATTCTTTGGGAAGTCCTGCATTTTTGTCTATGGTGATAGAAAAATTGTCATTGACTTAAGGTAATGGATACATAACTTGATTATTGTAACTGGTATCACTAAGTTGTACGCCAAGGGGGAAAAATGGTGAAATGGCAAACAGGATGTTATAAAAAATTTTGCAATAAAAACAGCAGCCCTCTCCCCCCAAAAAGGCTGCTGCTATTGATACTGAAAAAAAAAAAAAAAACCAAACCCAGTGCTGTTGGGTCGATTCTGACCCTATAGGACGGAGTAGAACTGCCCCATAGAGTTTCCAAGGGGTGCCTGGCGGATTCGAACTGCCGACACTTTGGTTAGCGGCTGTAGCACTTAACCACTACATACCCAGACCCAGTGCCATTGAGTCGATTTTGACTCATAGCGACCCTATAGGACAGAGTAGAACTGCTCCCATAGAGTTTCCAAGGAGTAACCACTACATAAAAAAAAAAAAAAATTATAGGTACAGATAAACACCTCTTGGGATTAGTTTTCTCAATTCAAAGATTCAGTCACGGATTCATGGGCCTGTCCAGTCAATTGGCCTAATACTGTCTTTAGAGTTTCTGCTCACCTCCTAGTTCAGTGAGTAGTGTTTCGGGTCTTAAAAGCTCACTAGCAGCCACCCAAGATACAGTTAGTATCTATTAGTCTGGAGGATGAAGGAGACCGAGGAATCAGAGAAGGAAATAGACTGTAGGTCTAATTGCCTCCATGAACTACTACCTCCTTTCCTATGAGACCATAAGAAATGGATGGCACCCGGCTACCATTACTGAACATCTTGATCAAAAGGAGGAAAATGTGGAACAGAACTTCAAATTCTTATTGGAAACTGGACTTACTAGATACGCTGAGACTGGAGGAAGCCCTGAATCTATTGCCTGGAAACAACTTTTAAGCCCTAAACTGAAACTATCTCAGGAAGTTGTGTTTAAACTATTTAACTAATTTAATAAAGAATGTCTGCCCTCAAGAAGCCAGAGTGTTGACATGTTGTGGGGTTAGTAACCAATGTCATAAAATATGTGTAGTAACTATTTAATGAGAAGCTAGTTTGTTCTATAAAGCGTCATCTAAAGTATAATGAAAAAAAAAAGAATGTTCACCTTGAACACTGAGCAGTTTTAAAGTATTATCTATATGATACCAAATGGACAACAATAACTAAAATACAGATGAGAACTTTAAGGGGCAGTGAGTCTAAGTTAACAGTAGTGAAACAACATGGACAGAGATAGGGAGAATGGTGACACAATGTGAAGTATGTAACCAGCGTCGATGAACTGTACACATAAAAACTGTTGAATGGGTATCCATTTTCTTGTGTATACTTTCATCCAAAACTTTTAAAACGTATAGGACACAATTTATCTATTTGCCATTTTCTAAATGGCTTACAGATTTAAAAAAAATTTTTTTTGGCTTCATTTAAAGGTTTCCTTACTGGTGTGTGACATCCACTGTATCAACAGTAACAAGTCTTGAAATAAAGTATATGCTGGAATCTGTAAATATTCCCTCCTGAGTTTGAAGTTAGAGCAAAGATTCCAGAAGCATTCATTCAAGGAACATTAACCAAGCATTTTCTATTTGCTAGGCACAGAGGAGTACTAGCATTGGAACAAAATTATGATCTAATTAATCACTGCCTCACTAGGATCCTAAGCCCTCTCTGGGCTAAGCCTCCTTAAATGTAAAACAGGAATTTAAATAAAGATAATCTTTTTGAGCCCTTTCATCGCTGACATTCTTTTATTTGAGATGTAGGGATCTGTGCTCAATCACGGTTGAGTGGAATGGTACTTAAAGCGCTTATTAAGTATATAACTGAATTCAAACTGCTTCCAACTTCACATCCGAGTTTCGCAAGAAGGAAGCAGAAAACGAAGATGCTTGCATGTGGGCTTTCTAGGTTAAGTATGACACAAGGAAAAGTCTGCCCAAAGCCAAGGAGGCAGCGCGAAGGCGTCGTCTTCCCCTGAATACTTCCTTTACCCCTCCGGGTTCAGAGAATATGAGAAAAAGTAGGTCCCTATACCTTTTCCAAACCCTACCTTTCCCTCGGATGCTGATCTTCACTTTTAGGAGCTCGGGTCCGCACAGCCTAGTTCCCTCAGAAACTCGGAGTCTCAAAGCTCCGAGCCTATCTTCACTGCCCGTTCCTGTTTCCTCCCAAACTCATGCCTTCGTTGCCTGCTTTTGCCCCTCAGGAACCTCAGTCTTCGCTGTCCTGTTTCTGAGTCCTCAGGAGCCTGGGTCTTCACCGTCCCGCTTCTGCTCCTGAAGAGTCCAAGTCCTCACTGCCCTGTCTTTACCACTCAAGAGCCCGTGTCTTCACGCCCCGTTCTGTTCAGACCCTCTCTTCTTAGGAGCGTGGGTCCTTACATCCTATCCCTCTCAGACTGCTTCCCTCAGGTGCCGGGGAACTCACATCGATCCCCGTTCCCTAAGTCCTGTGCGGGTTCCCACAGCCGCGTCTTCTCCGAGCCCCGATCCCCTCAGTCCCGTCCAAAGAGCCTCACAGCCCCATCTCCTCCACAACCTGGTTGTTCAGACGCTGACCCACTGTGGGCCCAGCTCCTAACTCCCTCCTCCCGCTCTTCTTCCTCAACTGCCAGGGCCCAAGACTCACAGGCAGCAGCGTCTATCTCCCCATGATATGCAGAGACTGCCCCACTGAAGCGTTCGTCTCAGCAGCCGGTCCGACTGCGCGGCCCTCCCCGAGTACTTCCGGCACCGCTCCCCGCCTCCAACCCGGAAACGCGCAGCTCTTCCGGCCCGCGGGCGCGCGCCTGGCTTGCGCAGGCGCAGACGTTTCTCCAACACGTGCTCGCTGTCCAGGGTTCTCCCTGTGCTTTGACTGTTGCGCTTTCTTTCTCGCACTTTTAGTTGACTGCAAGCGTGCGCCGACTGAACGCTTTCCACCCACGCGGCTACGGAGCTTGCCTTCACTGTCTCAGACACTGCCCGTAGTATGTATCTCCAATATGACCGGTAATTGGAGTCCTAGGGTGACTTAGAGGTAGCCATATTTGGTTGGCGCCTTTGTCGTGGTATCACGACGGGGATGTCACCTGGGACAGCAGCAGCACAGGAGCCTGGGGACAGGGTTGTGCCTCTAAATTGGCAATTAGTAATAATAACGATTGAGCGCGGGGAACTGTGCCAGTCCCTCGGAAACATCACTTAATAATTTGAAGAAAACCTGTGAGAGGTTAAGTATGGTTCAACAAATAAGGGCAGTCTCTACTTGAACTCAAAACTCTTTCCCAGAATCTGAGCCTGCACTGTAGGTCATCTGGAAGCTCTGATGCTTTCAGTTAACTTCATCTGTCAAATGCTTAAGGAGAACTGCTGTATTCCTGACCCCATGCTAAATGCTAGGAGCTCACAGTAAAATGGAGAAAAACCAACAAAACACAAAGGAAAGTAACAGTAACTGCCAGCAGGAATCAGGAAGAGGTGCCAGTACCTGGACTGGTGCAGCAGCCTTCCACCGCCCATATGCCAGCCTTTATGTCTTACCACAGTATTCCCAATCCACCTTCTACACAGCCACCAAATCCGAATTCTCAGATACAAAGCCTCTTCACCATTAGGCTCCAAGCCGTCTTTCTAGTCATATCTCCCTGCCAGCGCTCTCCTCGTTCTCCTTGGGGTGTGTTTACCACTTTGTTCTCGTTGCCTTCTGTGTTAGGCTGGGTTCTCTAGAGAAGCAAAACCAGTAAAGCATATAAATACATAGGGAGAGATTTATACCAAGGAAATGGCTCCCGTGGTTGTAGAGGCTGGAACATCCCAAGTCCGTGGGTCAGCATAGAGGCTTCTCCTGATGCATGTAGCCACAGGGGCTGGCGAACCCAAGATCGGTAGGTTGAGGAGCAGGGTTCTTGTTCCAAGGCTGTGAAAATTGATGAATCCCAAAGATGGGCAGACAAGACCACAGGTAAGCTGCTAGCTCAAGTCCTAAGAACTGGAGGTCAGATGAACAGGAGCCAGCTGCAGGATCCAGAATGAGCAAAAGCCCACAAGCCTTGCCAGAATATCTGCTTATATTCATGCAAGCCACATGCCGTAGGAAACCCCCTTTCAACTGACTGGCTACTCACAGCAGATCCCATCATGGAAGTGATCACATAATATCAGATCTCATCATGGAAGCGATCACAACATTATACGACTGTCAAACTACTGAGAATCATGGCCCAGCCAAGGTGATACACAACCTTAACCGTCAGACATTCCTCATCATCTTATTAAGACCCGGTTTAAATGTACATTCGTTTAGTCAACAAATGTTTATTGAGGAAGTGCTCATTGTGTGCCAATCCCTGTGTTAGGTGCTACATACACACTGATGAATAAAACAGTATTTTTCCTTAGGGAGTTTACAATCTAGAGTGGGAAATAGACCATAAAAAAGTGCACGTTAAGTGTTGTTGTTAGATGCCATCCAGTTTGTTCTGACCCGTAGTGACCCTATATACAACAGAAAGAAAAACACTGCTCAGTCCTGCACCATCCTCACAATCGTTGCTATGTTGAGCTCATTATTGCAGCCACTGTGTCAACCCATCTTGTTGCGGGTGTTACTCTTTTTCGCTAACCTTCCACTTTACCAAGCATGATGTCCTTCTCCAGGGACTGCTCCCTGCTGATAACATGTCCAGAGCAAGTGAGATGAAGTCTCACCATCCTTGCTTCTAAGCAGCGTTCTGGCTAAACTTCTTCCGAGGAAGATTTGTTTATTCTGCTGACAGTCCATGATGTATTCAGTATTTTTTGCCAACAGCATAGTTCAAATGCATCAACTCTCAGTCTTCCTTATTCATTGTCCAGCTTTCACATGCACGTGAATCAATTGAAAATACCATGCTTGGGTCAGGCGCACCTTAGACCTCAAGGTGACATCATTGCTTTTTAACATTTTTAAGAGGTATTTTGCAGCAGATCTGCCCAACGCAATATGTCCTTTGATTTACTGACTGCTGCTTCCGTGGACATTGCTTTATGGGTCCAAGAAAAATGAAATCCTTGACAAGTTCAATATTTTCTCCATTTATCATGATGTTTATGGGTCCAGTTGTGAGGAGCTGTGCTTTCTTTATGTTGAGGTGTAATCCATACCATGGCTGTGGTCTTTGACCTTCATCAGTAAGTGCTTCAAGTCTTCTTCACTTTCAGCAAGCAAGGTGGAGAAATCTGTATATCGCAGGTTGTTAATGAGTCCTCCTCCAATACTGATGCTGCATTCTTCTTCATAGAGTCCGTCTTCTGAGATTATTTTCTCAGCATATGGATTGAATAAGTATGGTGAAAAGATGCAACCCTGAAGCCCACATTTCCTGACTTTAAACCACGCAGTAACCCCTTGTTCTGTTCTAACAACTGCCTCTTGATCTATGTACAGTTTCTTCATGAGCACAATTAAGTGTTCTGGGATTCCCATTCTTCACAATGTTATCAGTAATTTTTTATGATCCACACAGTTTAGTGCCTTTGCATAGTCAATAAAACATAGGTAAACAACTTTCTGGTATTCTCTGCTTTCATAAAGATCATCTGACATCAGCAATGATATCCTTTGTTCCATATCCTCTTCTGAATCGGGCTTGAATTTCTGACATTTCTGTTGATGTACTGCTGCAACCGTGTTTGATATCTTCGGTGTAATTTTACTTGCACATGGTGTTAATGATATTGTTCAATAATTTCTGCATTCTATTGGATCACCTGTCTTTGGAGCGGGTGCTAATATGGTCAGTTGGCTAAGTAGCTGTCTTCCAAAGCAAGCGAGCACTTCCAGCATTTCATCTGTTTGTTGAAACATCTCAATTAATATTCCTTCAATTCCCAGGGCCTTGTTTTTTGCCAGTGCCTTTAGTGCAGCTTGGACTTCTTCCTTCAGTACCATCAGTTCTTGATCATATGCTACTCTCTTAAAATAGTTGAACATAGGCCAGTTCTTTTTGGTACAGTGACTCTGTATTCCTTACATATTCTTTTGATGCTTACTGTGTTGTTTAATTTTTTGCCCATGTTGTTGTTTTTGTTAGGTGCCTTCGAGTCAGTTTCAACTCATAGTGACCCTATGTACAACAGACACTGCCTGGTCTTGTACCATCCTTACAATCATTATTATGCCTGATCCCATTGTGGCAGCCACTGTGTCAGTCCATATAGTTCAGGGTCTTCCTCTTCTTCGCTGACCCTCCATTTTACCAAGCATGATGTCCTACTTCAGGGACTGATTCCTCCTGATAACATGTCCAAAGTATGTGAGACGTAGTCTCACCATCCTTGCTTCTAAGGAGCATTCTGGCAGTATTCCTTCCAGGACAGATTTGTTTGTTCTTTTGGCAATCCATGATATATTCGATATTCTTCGCCAACCCCATAATTCAAAGGCGTCAATTCTTCTTCAGTCTTCCTTATTCATTGTCCAGCTTTCACATACATATGAAGTGATTGAAAACACCATGGCTTGGATCAGGCACACCTTAGTCCTTACAGTGACATCTTTGTTTTTGAACACTTTAAAGAGGTCTTTTGCAGCAGATTTGCCCAATGCAATGCATCATTTGGTTTTTGACTGCTGCTTCCATGGGTGTTGATTTGTGGATCCAAGCAAAATGAAATCCTTGACAATTTCAGTCTTTCTCTGTTCATCACGACGTTGCTTATTGGCCAAGTTGCGAGGATTTTTGTTTCCTTTATGTTGAGGTATAATCCATACTGAAGACTGTGGTATTTGATCTTTATCAGTAAGTGCTTCAAGTCCTGTTCGCTTTCAGCAAGCAAGGTTGTGTCATCTGCATATTGCAGATTGTTTATGAGTCTTCCTCCAATCCTGATGCTGAGTTCTTTGTAAGTACAGCTTCTTGGATTATTTACCCAGCATACAGATTGAATAAGTATGGTGAAACGATACAACCCTGATGCACACCTTTCTTGACTTTAAACCGCACAGTATGCCCTTGTTCCATTCAAACGACTGCCTCTTGGTCTATATGCAGGTTCTGCATGAGCAGAATTAAGAGTGCTGGAATTCCTACTCTTCACAATGTTACCCATAATTTTTTATGATCCACACAGTTGAATGCCTTTGCATAGTCAATAAAACACAAGTAAACATCTTCCTGGTGTTCTCAGATTTCAGGCAGGATACATCTGACATCAGCAAAAATATCCCTGGTTCCAAGTCCTCTTCTGAATCTGGCCTGAATTTCTGGCAGTTCCTTGTGGATGTACTGCTACAACCGCTTTTGAATTATCTTCAGCAAAATTTTACTTGCGTGTGATAGGAATGATATTGTGTGTGATATTAGTGATTTTTGCCCAAAGGATCCTTCAGTATTGCAACTCGAGGCTTGAATTTTTTCTTCAGTTCTTTCAGCTTGAGAAATGCTGAGCGTGTTCTTCCCTTTTGGTTTTCTATCTCCAGATCTTTGCACATTTCATTATAATACTTTATCTTCTTGAGCCTCCCTTTGAAATCTTCTGTTCAACTCTTTCACTCTATCATTTCTTCTGAGTCTCTTCTGATACCTATTTTGGTTTTTCTTTCTTTCCTTTAATAACCTGTTGCATTCTTCATGTATGATGTCCTTCCACAACTTGTCTTGTCTTTGGTCATTAGTGTTCAGTCTGTCAAATCTGTTCTTGAGATGGTTTCCAAATTCAGATGGGATATACTCAGGGTCATATTTCAACTCTTGTGGACATGTTTTAAGGGATATACTCAGGGTCATACTTGGACTCTTGTGGATATGTTTTAATTTTCCTCAGCTTCAACTTTAACTTGCGTATGAGCAATTGATGGTCTTTTTCACAGTTGGCCCTGGCCTTGTTCTGACAGATCATATCGAGTTTCTCCATGGTCTCTTTCCAGAGATGTAGTCGATTTAATTCCTGTATTCCTTCAAGCAAGGTCCATGTGTATAAGTCACCGTTTATGTTGTTGAAAAAAGGTATTTGCAGTGAATAAGCCATTGGTCTTACAAATTCTATCATGTGATCTCCGGCCTTGTTTTTATCACCAAGGCCGTATTTTCCAACTACTGATCCTTTTTTTTTTTTTTTCAGCTTTTGCATTCCAGTCACCGGTAATTACCAATGCATCTTGATTGCATGTTTGATCACAAAAAGGTAAGAGAATACCAGGGAAGATTTATTTAGCTGGGTGATGGAGGGGCCCTGGTTAGGAAAGAGCTTATTCAAGGATCAAGATGGCCAAGGTGGCTGGAACTTAATTAGTGATGAGGGAAGTGGCCGACATTGATGCAGGAGCTTGTAGGCTATGGTGGGGACCTGAGATTTTATTCAGTGTATAATGGGGAGGCATTGGAGGTTTAATCAGAGGAGTGAAAAGATTTTGTGTGTAAGAGATGACTCTGGTGAATTATGGAAGGAGCCACATCTGGGCTTCCCACCAGTTTATACAACACATCTGCTTCCTATTACAGTTTAAGAGCTGTTTATGTGACTCCCTTCTCTTGTAGCTTCTACTTTGCAGAGGGCACGGACCTCCATATATTATTATGCTAAGAAAGTAAAATGCCTAACAATACATATTTTTTGTTAAAAAAAATGTATGGTTAATGTATATGTACATAGAAAACATTCTGGCAAGGCAAACACTAAAGTGTTTGTGGTCAATAATAGCATTTTTACTTTTTACACAATTTCTGAACTGTTTCAATTTCTTCACAATTAGCACATGTTGTTTTTATATTGGAGCCCTGGTGGCACGGTGGTTAAGCATTAAGGCTGCAAACCAAAAGGTCAGCAGTTCAAATCCACCAACTGCTCCTTGGAAACTTTATGGAGGGCAGTTCTACTCTGTTCTGTAGGGTCGCTATGAGTCAGATCGATGGCAACAGGTTTTACGGTTTTTATATTAAAAATGAAGTATATGTTAATGATTCCATTTATGTGTCATTCTGGAAAAGACAAAACTGGAGGTCTAGGGACAGAGAAGAGATCACTGGTTGCCAGGGATTAGGGATAGAGGGAGGGGTGATTAGAAAGGGGCACAAGAGAACTTTTTGGGGTGACAGAAATGTTTGGTACGTTAAGTGTGGTGGTAGGTACGTGAGGAGCCCTGGTGGTGCAAACGAGTAACTGAAAGGCTGGTGGTTCAAAACCACCAGTGGCTTCCAGGGAGAGAGACCAGGCAAGGTGCTTCTGTGATTACATCCAAGAAAACCCTATGGGGCAGTTCCGCTCTGTTATATCAGGTCTCTATGAGTCGGAATCGGCTTGATGGCACATAACAGCAACAGTGGGTACATGACTATGCATTTGTTAAACCTTATTAACTACGGTAGAAAAGGTGAGTTTAATGTATGTAAATTATACCTCAGTCAGCCTGACTTTAAAAAATGAAGTATATGGAGAAAATATGCAAGGGAAGAACTACATTTTTAAAATGTTTTAATTACACAAATAATAAAATTATACAATAATAAAATAATCCATTCTTTTTAAAAATTAGAAGATTCACAGGTAAATCTAAAGTTCCGTGTGATCACCACCCCCAGTCCTGATCCCCTCCCTCCTTCCCAGATGTAATTACTGATGTGAGTCCTTCCAAACTTAAAAATATGTATTTATATATAATACGGCCTTAGAAAATACATTCCACTGAGTTGTGTGTGTGTTCTTTATCGAATCGATGATATCACGCCATACCCCATTCTACGCTCTTTTCCCATTACATAGCTTTGATGTGTTGATAAAAATTAATTCGATTATTCGAAATGCAATATTGCTTCCCCGCCCCTCCCCCCATTCATGGTATCATGTTGTACCTTTTCTACAACTCTCACCACACATTTTTTGTATATAGCATGCCACGGTGGCTTATATACACAATTTTGTTTATCCGTTATTGTGGAGGTGGCATTAAGTTGACACTCTTTCAATGATGCAGTGCCCCACCCTGTGCACACGTGCCAGGACCGCTCTAGGGTGGCTGGCATCTGTGCATTTTCAATTTTAATAGACTCGGATTCGTCTCTTCCCCAGTTGGGTATCCACAGCACCCAGCACAACGCGGGACGCCCACGATGAAGGGAGTGCGCGCTCTCAGAGAGCGACGCACCGAGCAAAGGACGCCCTGGGCGGCCGCGGAGAAACTGGCCTTTTTGTGACCGGGCAGCTTGCGGTACCGTGAAGCGGATGACAGAAGAGAGACTTCCCCAACTGCAGCCTACCAGCGCATCACTGCTACCTCGCGATTCAGCGCTTCCTGGTTGCTCCCTCTGGGCCCGCCCCATCTTCCCAGCAAGCAGTGCGCTAATTTACATATCACCTCATGTCCGTGCCTTCTAAATAAAAATCGAATGGATAAATCCTAGATTTTCCTGATGAAACTTCTCATCGGTGTAAAATTGTTTGTAATCTCTAACGTTAGGAACACAGAATAGGAGGTGGCATAGAATTTTTCACCCTAAACAAAAGATGCATTTTCCAGCACTGCTACCCTGTATTTGACAGTACAGAATTAAAAAAGGGCTTCTGTCGTGAAGTGGCACACGTAGGGCAACTCTATTGCTCTATGTGCGGAATCGACATCAAGAGATTTCGGAAGCGTAATTTTTGTTCTCTGGGCAGCTGGTGATCGTTGGTCCCGGCGCCCTAGTTTCATGTTCAAAAAATAAGTAGTTAGTGATGCTGAGTAGTTTGTGTTTTGTTTAGGTTATCTGAAACGTTGTTTTGTGTGGTACTAATGGTTTTTTTCTGTGATTAGCTTGTTTGGGCGGCTCACCTGTTCTGCACTTGGATCTAGGTGTGGTTTTTTTTTTTTTAGTTAATTGGTTGGGAAACTGTCTTCCGTGTTTTTTGATCTGGAGAAGTAAGAACCTCCAGTGCTTATCAGTTTATTGAAAACAGTTGAATTAATATTCTATCAATTTCTGGAGCCTTGTTTTTCACCAATGCGTTCAGAGCAGCTTGGACTTTTTTTGTTTCAGTACTATCAGTTCCTGATCATATGCTATACCTCTTGAAATGGTTGAAAATCTACTAATTCTTTTTGGTATAATGACTGTGTGTTCCTTCTATCTTCTTTTTCCTGCGTCGTTTAATATTTTCCCCATAGAATCCTTCAGTATTGCAACTCGAGGCTTGAATTTTTCCTTCAGTTCTTTCAGCTTGAGAAACGCAGAGGCAGAGCATGTTCTTCCCCTTTGGTTTTCTATCTCCAGCTCTTCGCACATGTCATTATAATACTTTGTCTTCTCGAGAGGCCCTTTGAAATCTTCTGTTCAGTTCTTTTACTTCATCAATTCTTCCTTTTGCTTTAGTTGCTTGACGTTCGTAAGCAAGTTTCAGAGTCTCCTCTGACATCCATCTTGGTCTTTTCTTTCCTGTCTTTTCAGTGATCTCTTGCTTTCTTCCTGTATGATGTCCTTAATGTCATTCCACAACTCGTCTGGTCTGCAGTCACTAGTGTTCAATGCGTCAAATCTATTCTTCAGATGGTCTCTAAATTCAGGTGGGATATACTCAAGGTCATATTTTGGCTCTCATGGACTTGCTCTGATTTTCTTCAGTTTCAGCTTGAACTTGCATATGAGCAATTGATGGTCTCTTCCACAGTCGGCCCTTGGTCTTGTTCTGACTGATGATATTGAGCTTTTCCATTGTCTCTTTCCACAGATGTAGTTAATTTGATTTCTGTGTGTTCCATCTGGTGAGATCCATGTGTATAGTCACTGTTTATGTTGGTGAAAGAAGGTATTTGCAATGAAGAAGTCCTTGGTCTTGCAAAATTCTATTATTCCATCTCTGGCTTTGTTTCTATCACCAAGGCCATATTTTCCAACAACTGGTCCTTCTTTGTTTCCAGCGGCTGCAGCAGTATATCGACAGGGAACTGCCAGAAATTCAGGCCAGTTTCAGAAAAGGACGTGGAACCAGGGATATCGTTGCTGATGTCAGATGGATCCTGGCTGAAAGCAGAGAATACCAGAAGGATATTTATCTGTGTTTTATTGACTATGCTAAGGCATTCAGCTATGTGGATCATAACAAATTATGAATAACATCGTGAAGAATGGGAATTCCAGAACACTTAATTGTGCTCATGAGGAACCTTTACATAGATCAAGAGGCAGTTGTTCGGACAGAACAAGGGGATACTGACTGGTTTAAAGTCAGGAAAGGTGTGCGTCAGGGTTGTATTCTTTCACCATACCTATTCAGTCTGTATGCTGAGCAAATAATACAAGAAACTGGAGTATATGAACAAGAACAGGGCATCAGGATTGATGGAAGACTCATTAACAACCTGCGTTATACAGATGACGCAACCTTGCTTGCTGAAAGTGAAGAGGACTTGAAGCACTTACTAATGAAGACCAAAGACCACAGCCTTCACTATGGTTTGAATCTCAACATAAAGAAAACAAAAATCCTCACAACTGGACCAATGAGAAACATCATGATAAATGGGGAAAAGATTGAAGTCAAAGATTTCATTTTACTTGGATCCACAATCAACAGCCATGGAAGCAGCAGTCAAGAAATCAAGAGACGCATTGCATTGGGTAAATCTGCTGTGAAGAACCTCTTTAAAGTGTTGAAGAGCAAAGATGTCACCTTGAAGACTAAGGCATGCCTGACCCAAGCCATAGTATTTTCAATCGCATCATATGCATGTGAAAGCTGGACAGTGAATAAGGAAGACCAAAGAAGAACCGATGCCTTTGAATTGTGGTGTTGGTAAAGAATATCGAATATACCATGGACTGCCAAAAGAACGAACAAATCTGTCTTAGAAGAAGTACAACCAGAATGCTCCTTAGAAGCAAGGGTGGCGAGACTGCGTCTTACATACTTTGGGCATGTTGTCAGGAGGGATCAGTCCCTGGAGAAGGACATCATGCTTCGCACAGTACAGGGTCAGCGGAAAGAGGAAGACCCTCAACGAGGTGGGTTGACACAGTGGCTGCAACAATGAGCTCAAGCATAACAACGATTCTAAGGACGGTGCAGGACCGGGCAGTGTTTTGTTCTGTCGTGCATAGTCATTATGAGTCAGAACTATCTCGATGGCACCTAACAACAACAACAACAGTTTTCGTTTAGCACCGTGAAGGTTCAGGGACTGAAGTAGTCTTTTGAAATTCTAAGCAGAAAGCTGGTATCTTCATTTAGTAAGAAACAGGGGTTTAAGCAAATTTGCATTTTACTCATGGGTGTGTTGGTTTGTGCACAGGCTGTAACTCCCCAGTTTCCAGGCGCCTCCTGCAAGGGGCTATGGAATCATATAAAACATTGATCTTGTGGAATTCTTTTATCAGGCATACATGTCCCTTCCTACCCCTAGTGGCACAGTGATTAATTAATATCTCGGCTGCTGACATTTGGCTGCTAACCAAAAGGTTGGCAGTTCGAATCCACCAGCTGCTGCTTGGAAACCCTATGGAGCATTTCTACTCTGTCCTGTAGGGTCGGTATGAGCCGTAACCCACTGGACCACAAAAGGTTTAAAACTGAATTCTAGGGTTTTGTCCTTTAAAAACATACAGAGGAAGGCCTATAGGATTAACCTCTGAATATGGTGATTGGGTCAGTTCTGGGTCGTGAAAGGGAAAGAGGTGGTTTCAAGGTGTCTGGATCTGTGAGAACGTCCACTTGGGAGAGTTAGGATTGACGTTTTTGGACTTTGGGCACTTCAGTGCTCAAGAAAACTACACGTTAACTTGGAGATACAGGGCGAGGGCTGGAGCGCTTTTTCTTGTTGGGAACATTTGGATTTCTTTTTCAGATGTTGACCCAGATCCACCAATTTCGTTTTCTGCTCCTCACCTTATCGTAGACGTCTGTAAGGCTCCATATATTTAAAGACTCTCTCCACAGCCTGCCATTCTCTAAAAGTGACCCGATCTCAGCATACCTCTTTTAAGCATTGCTGAGCTTGTCAAAAACTTGACATTTTTCCTGAATCACTTCAGCCAGTGTCTGCAAGCTGCTTTTCATGTCTTATGTTAATTCTACTTCCAGCGGACTGCACCAGTCTGAACAAAATTAAGAGACCCATCAAAAAACCAATGAGATAAAAAGACCAGACTTAATGGTCTGACTGAGACTAGAGGAATCCTGGCGGTCATGGTCCCCAAACCTTCTGTTGTCCCAGGACAGGAACCATTCCCGAAGACAACTCATCAGACATGGAAGGGACTGGACAATGGGTAGGAGAGAGATGATGATGAAGAGTGAGCTACTCGTATCAGGTGGACACTTGAGACTGTGTTGGCGTCTCCTGTCTGGAGGGGGGATGGGAGGGTAGAGAGGGTTAGAAACTGGCAAAACTGTCACAAAAGGAGAGACTGGAAGGGCTGACTCATTAGGGGGAGAGTAAGTGGGAGTATGGAGTAAGGTGTATATAAGCTTATATGTGACAGATTAACTTGATTTGTAAACGTTCACTTAAAGCTCAATAAAAAAAATAAAAAAACCAATGAGAGATGGACACACTGCTGTCACCCACCAGAGGCTGTGAGACATGAGGTGTAGACTCCTCATCCAGCAGCAGAACCATCATCCTCTCACAGCTTCCCAAGGAGCAGCCAAAGCCAAGTTCCACAGAGGAACATAGCCCCTTAGTGGCACTGCAGCCACCACGGGGCTCTGCCTAGTAACCTTGGACCCACCAGCCACTACAAACCACAAAGATCCCCCGAGCATTCCACTGGGAACCCATCAGCAACTGGCACCTAGACAGGTTATCGGTAAGGTGGTCTAGGGGTGGACTTGGACAATTGAGTGTACTCATCCATTAGCAGGAAACCCTGGTGGCATAGTGGTTAAGTGCTACAGCTGCTAGCCAGAGGGTCGGCAGTTCGAATCTGCCAGGTGCTCCTTGGAAACTCTATGGGGCAGTTCTACTCTGTCCTGTAGGGTTGCTAGGAGTCGGGATCGACTCGACGGCACTGGGTTTGGTTTTTTGGTTTTTATCCATTAGCAAGTGGACTTTCTAATGATCATTCTTTCCCTCTTTCTATTTCTTTTTTACTTGATGTAAAATTGAAACACTGATCTTAAGGACTTAATGAATTTTTGAAACTTTACACACCCCTATGGTATCCAACAACCCTGTCAAGATATGAATCATGTCCATTAACCCAGAACTCAACTCCTTTTCAATCAATATCCACCAATATACAGCCTCTGTTCTGATGTCTATTATCATACATCAGTTTTGCCATGTCTTGAAATTCATAAAAATGAAATAAATCAGAATGTACTCTTGGTGTCTGCCTCTCTTTCTCAAAAGGATGTTTTGTGATTCATCCATGTTGTAGGATCAGTGGTTTACCCTTTCCTGGGCTGAGTAATTTGACATTGTGAGGAGCCCTGGTGGCGCGATGATTAAGTGCTCGGCTGCAAACCATGGCTGTTCAAACCCGCCACCCACTTGGCCGGAGAAAGATGTGACAGTCTGCTTCTGTAAACATTACAGCCTTGGAAACTCAACGGGGCAGTTTTACCTTGTCCTGTAGAGTCGATGGCAACGGATTGGTTGGTTAATTTGACATTGTATGAATATAACCTGAAGTGTTTGCATGTTCTCCTCCTGATGCACATTTGGGTTGCTTCAAGTTGGGGGTGTTATGAATAAAGGTATTATAAATAATAAAAAAAAGAGAGACAATAAAACACAGCAGCTAAGTAGTACTCATACTGTTGCTAGCAACAGCATTTCTGGAGAGTGATTCAGCAATATCCACAAAAATCTAAAGCTTTCGAAACATTAATGTCCTAGGAATCTATCCACATGTATAAAATCATGTTTAAGAGAAGATTTAGCTATAAGTGTTCCATTTTAATAATATATACTGGGCTCTGATACAGTAGCAAACAGAATAGATGAATGCAGTCCTTGTCTTCACAAGGCTGGCAGTTTAGTGAGTCCTTGAGTGGTACAAATGGTTTGTGCTCGACTACTAACCTAAAGGCTGACAGTATGAACCCACACTACAGTGCTGTCGAAGAAAGGCCTGGCGATCCGATTCTGTAAAGATGACAGCCAAGAAAATCCTATGGAGCAGTTCTACTCTGTAACACATGGGTTCGCCACGAATGGGAATTGGCTCCACAGCAATGAGGAGAGAAAGGCACAAACAATAGAGAGGCTGCATTTTCTTTTTGGGGGGCTGAGGGGAGGGGAGGGGGAGTTCTGAGAAAATGTTTGTGACAAGGACTAAAGATGTAACCTAAAGGTTGAATAGAGGGGACAACCAGGCAAAGTGTATAGGGGGGAAATGGGGGAATGGGCATGTCTTAGTCATCTAGTGCTGCTATAACAGAAATACCAGAAGTGGATAGCTTTAACAAAGAGAAATTTATTTCTTCACAGTAAAGTATGCTAAACATCCAAATTCAGGGCATCAGCTCCAGAGGAAGGCTTTCTCTCTCTGTTGGCTTTCTCATCAATCTTCCCTGGACTAGGAACTTCACGCTCGAACCTGGGGTCCAAAGGACGCGCTCTGCTCCCAGCACTGCTTTCTTCGTAGTGTGAGGTCCTGTCTCTCTGCTCACTTCTTTCTTTCATATCTCAAGAGATTGCCTCAAGACACAATTTGATCTTGTAGGTTGAGTCCTGTCTCACTAACACAACTGCTGCCCATCCTCCCTCACTAACATCATAGAGGCAGGATTTACAACATACAGGAAAGTCACAGATACTGGGAATCATGGCCCAGCCAAATTGATACACACGTTTTTGGGGGGAAGTAATTCAATCCATGACAGGTCAGTTTAAGCAGAGGCCAAGTCTTGAGGCTGGAAAAAATGTGTTACAATCCAGAGCCTGAAGGACCAAAATGGCCAGAGTGAAACCAGCCAGTTGCCAAGACACAAGGGAAGCAGGAAGAGGCTGCTAAGGCCAGGTCTCAAAGGCCTTGGATGTTCACCGTAGTGTTTTTTAATAAAGTATAAGAAGTTGAATCTACAGCAGGTATAGGCAAACTTTTTCTAAAGGGCCACATAGTACATGTTTTAGGTTTTGCTGGCCATATGATCTTCGCTAGCCACTCCACAGGGTTTTCATTTACTGATTTTTGGAAATAGGCCTTTCTTCCTGGTCGGTCTTAGTCTGGAAGCTCTGCTGAAATCTGTTTAGCTTCATAGCAACACGGAGGCCTCCAGTGACAGAGGGGTGGTGGCTGCATTGGCCGATAATCTAACCTGGATCTCTGTCTTGGTCGTCTAGTGCCGCTATAACAGGATCACCTCAAGTGAATGGCTTTAACAAACAGAAGTTTATTATCTCACAGTTTAGGAGGCCAGAAGTCTAAATTCAGGATGCTGGCTTTCTGTCTCTGTCCACTCTGGAGGAAGATCCTTGTCTCTTCAGCTTCTGCATTTTGGTTCCTTGGAGATCTCCACGTGTCTTGGAATCTGTCTTACCCCACCTCTGCTCTGCTCACTAGTTTAATTTCTTTTATATTTCAAAATTGACTGAAAACACACTCTACACTAATCCTGTCTCAATAACATAACAAAAACAACCCATTTCCAAGTGGGATTGTAACCACAGGCATAGAGGTTAGGATTTACAACACATATTTTGAGGGGGACACAATTCAATTCATAGCATTCCACCCTTAAAAAAATAAACGAAACCCATTGCTGTCAAGTCGATTCCAACTCACCGTGACCCTATATTCCACGCTTAGGCCCTCCAAAATTCATGCCCTTGCCATATGGAAAATACATTCATCCCATCACATCACCCCAAAACTCTTTAAGCAACTCCATGTCCATAATATCATGTGCTGAATCATTTAAATCAAATATGGGTGAGACTTCAGGCATATTCCATCCTGGGACAAAATTCCTCTTCATCTGTGAATCTGTGAAATCTAGACTACAAGTTATCTGTTTCCAAAATACAATGATAGAAAAAGCACAAAGTAGACATTTCCATTACAAATAGGAGAAATTGGAGGGAAAGAAGGGATAATGGGCACCAAGCAAGTCCAAAACCCAGCAGAATACATTACATTAGCTCTGAAGGCTTGAAAATAATCTTCTGTTCTCCAGACTGTGGATGTTGGCTATGCTGTCTGGATTCTCGGTGGAGGCCCCTCAGCCCTGGACTTCAGCTCCACCTTCCAGGACCACTGTGTTGTTAACTCTACCCCCTCAGCTTTGAATGGCTCCATTCTCCTAATCCATATGAGTGGTAACCCCACTCCCTTGGCTCCAGCAGACTCCACTCTTCTACCCCTTGGGCATTGTGGCCCTACCCCCTCAGCTTTGGGCAGCAGCCCCATCCCCCTGGCACATCTTCACAGGAGCCCCACACTCCAGAGCCAAGTTGGCAAAGATCCAACTCTTTGAAACCTAGGAGGCTGTGTCCCCACCCTTTGAGATGCAGGAGACCATGGCCCCACCCTTTGAAACTGAGAAGGCTCTGCTTTCTGCGCTCCTTCCAACAGTCCTGCTGATCTCTGAGCTGCTCCTGGCATGGCCCTTTTCTTTTATTGGAGGACAAGGGATGTAGCTCCTTTGGTCTGTTACTTGCTGTCTTAGTCATCTAGTTCTTCTGTAACAGAAATACCACAAGTGGATGGCTTTAACAAAGAGAAATTTATTTCTTCACAGTAAAGTAGGCTAAAAGTCTAAATTCAGGGTGTCAGTTCCAGGGGATGGCTTTCTCTCTCTCTTGGCTCTGGAGGAAGATTCCTTGAACTCAGACCTCCCCTGGTCGAGCCGCTTCTCAGCTGCAGGGATGCCAGGTCCAAAAGACGCGCTCTGCTCCTGGTGCTGCTTTCTTGGTGGTATGAGGGCCCCAACTCTCTGCTTGCCTCCTTTTTCTTTTATCTCTTGAGAGATAAAAGGTTGTGCAGGGTGCACCATGGGAAACTCTCTTTACATTGGATCAGGGAGGTGACCTGAGTAAGGGTGGTGTTACAATCCCGTCCTAATCCTCTTTAGCATGAAATTACAATTACAAAATGGAGGACAACCACAGAATACTGGGAATCATGGCCTAACCAAGTTGATGCACGCATTTTTTGGGAGGCATAATTCAATCCATGACACCTGCCTACAGAATTCCAAGAGGCAGGCATCATTCTTTCCTTTCTTTCTTTCTCCCCTTCAGTCTAAACTGATGGTTTTTCTGCTGTGGTAGTTGATCAGATCCATTAATCACAGGCTTAATCTCTTTAACAAAAGATTGTGTAGCCACATCCTTGGTAAACATTCTGGAAGCATATGTCCTTAATTTGTACAACAGAATTTTCTAAATCTTTAAGCTTTGTTTTCATTTTGCAAGTTCATTTTTAAGTTCATCTCTTTCCTCTTCCATTTTACTAAAAGTGGCAAGGAGAAACCATGCAGCCCCTTTAAGATCTTGCTTAGAAATCTCCTCAGCCAGATATCAAGTTCATTGCTTATAACTTCCACCAAACATTTGAACATAATTCAAACAAGTTCTTTGCCACTGCATAAAAAGCATCACCCTACTTCCATTGTCCAATTTCATGTTCATCATATTCTTTTAAAGCTTCACCAGAAGCAGATTTAATATCCACATTTGTAGCAACATTCTGTTGCTGGTGCCATATGTATTCTCAAAGATGGTAGAGACTTTCTCTATAGTTCTCCTCACTTCCTTCTGAGCCCTCACCAGAATTGCCTTTGACGTCCATGATTCTACCAAGTGTCTTCAAGGCAATCTAGGCTTTTATATTAGGCACCTTAAAACTCTTCCAGCCCCTACCCATTACCCAGTACCAAAACTGCTTTCACATTTTAGGTATCTGTTAGAACAGCATCCCGCTCTTCCAGTATCAAATTCTGTCTTAGTTATCCAGTGATGCTATAACAGAAATACCACAAGTGCATAGCTTTAACAAATTTATCCTCACAGTTCAGGAGGCTAGAAGTCCGAATTCAGGGTGCCAGCTCTAGGGGAAGCCTTTCTTTCTCTGTCAGCTCTGGAGGACAGTCCTGTCTCTTTATCTTCTGCTACCTGGCTCCTTGGAGATCTCCATGCGTCTTGGCATCTATCTTAACCCATCTCTCCTCTGCTTGCTTGTTCGATCTTTTTTATGTCTCGAAAGAGATTGACTCAAAATACAACCTGCACTAATCCTGTCTCACTAACATAACAAAGACGACCCGTTCCCAAATAAGATTATAACTATAGGCATAGTAGTTAGGATTTACAACACGCATTTTTGAGGGACAGTCTCTCACATGGAAGGTAAGAATTATACTACTAAATACCAATATCCTCCCAAAGCTGCAAGAGAGACACAACCCAGATGAACTGGCATGGCTGTGTTTCAATAAAACTTTATTTGCGAATACTGAAATTTGAGTGTTATGTAATTTTGATGTAGTGAAATAGTATTCTTTTTCGGATTTTTTTTCTCCAATCATTTAAAAATGTGAAAGCCATTTTTAGCTTATTGTTTTTAGGTGTCATTGACTCATAATGGGCCCTATGTACAACAGAACAAAACACTGCCCAGTCCTGTGCCATCCTCACAATCATTGCTATGTTTGAGTCCATTGTTGCAGCCGTTGTGTCGACCCATCTCATTGAGGGTCTTCCTCTTTTTCGCTAACCCTCTACTTTACGAAGCATTATGTCCTTCTCCAGTGACTGGTCCTCCCTGATAACATGCCTAAAGTATGTGAGATGAAGGCTCTTTCTGGCTGTACCTCTTCCAAGACATTTTTAGCTTACAAACTTACAAAAACAGGCAGCCACCAGCAAACTATAGTTTGGAGACCCCTGACCTACACATTCTACAGCAATATATCATTATAAAAAGCCATAGAGTTAGCTCAGACTAACAGCGACCACCATGTATAACAGAACACACCGAAAGCAACTACCAGATATCCACACGGTGGATTACTATGCACCCACTGAAATGTTGAAAGAAAGGCATTTGTTCTCTCCATGATAATGGTCCCCAAGTGCCAGACCCTATAATAAGCACTTTGGATATATTAGCACCTTTAATCATCACAGGAACCAATGCTGTAGGTGGTGTTATGATGCTCACTTTATGGATGACAAAACTAAGGTTGGGGGAGGCTCACATCACACAGCTAGAAAATAGCAGTGTCTGTCACTGCTCAGAGGATGCCCAAAGGGAAATATCAGCTACAGTGGAATCAATTAGAGAGGGACGATTTATTGGGAAAGTGAAGGGGGACCATTATCATGGACAGAACAAATGCCTTTATTTCAACATTTCAGTGGGTGCATAGTAATCCACCGTGTGGATATCCGGTAGTTGCTTTCAGTGTGTTCATAAGCCAAAAAAACCAAACCCATTGCTGTCGAGTTGATTCCAAGTCATAGGTATCCTATGGGATCCCTGGTGGTGCAGTGGTTGAGTGTTAGGCTGCTAACCAAAGGGTCGGCACTTTGAATCTACCAGTTGCTCCTTAGAAATCCTACGGGGCAGTTCTACTCTGTTCGTTGTCTAGGGTCACTATGAGTTGGAATCGACTCGATGGCAAACTGGTTAGTTTTCTTTTTTTGGTTTTAATCTTTACGGAAACGGACTGCCACATCTTTCTCCTGCAGAGGGGCCGGTGGGTTCAAACCACCCACCTTTCTGTTAGCAGCTGAGCACTTAACCACTGTGCCACCAGGGCTTCTCTTTGGGTTAGCAGTCGAGGGCAATTTGCACCATCCAGGGACCTGGAATACAAATGATGGTAAGTAAAATCAAGCACTCACAAAAAAAGTCAGATGTAACGTGATTAACCCCACATTCCTTAGATCTCAACTCAAATGTCACTTCCTTAGGGAAGTCCTTACTGAATCCCCCCACCCACTACTAGGTCAGCTCCCACCACTCTGTTGCACTCTTTCATAGTACCAGCTACTTCTACTTTTAAGAACTTTATCAAAATAGTTATTAAAACATTAGCTGTAAAATTAGTTGTTTAATGTTCCTATTCCCCAGCCAGAATACCAGCCATTTTAGGGCCGGAGATTTATTCATGTCTTGTATACTATTTGTTTCCCTGGTCTAGCTTAGTACCTGATACATAGTAGGCATTTGAAAAATATTTGTAGAGCATTTCATGGCTTATAAAGTACTTGTACATACACAATTACATTGTTGTTGCTGTCGTTAGGTCCCCTTGAGTTGGCTCTGGCTCATAGAGAGCCCATGTACGACAGAATGAAACACTGCCCCGTCAGGCTTCATGCCCACAATGGTTGCTATGCTTGAGCCCATTGTTGGCAGCCACTGTGTCAATCCATCTAATTGAAGGTCTTCCTCTCCTTCACTGACTCTACTTTACCAAGCACGATGTCCTTCTCCAAGGACTGATCTCTCCTGACAACATATCCAAAGTATATAAGGTGTAGTCTTGACATCCTTGCTTCTAAGGAGCATCCTGGTTGTACCTCTTCCAAGACAGACTTGTTTATTCTTTTGGCAGCCCATGGTATATTCAATATTCTTCGCCAACACCACAATTCAAAGCTGTCAATTCTTCTTAGGTCTTCCTTATTCATTGTCCAGCTTTCATATGCAAATGATGCAATTGAAAATACCATGGCTTGGGTCAGGCGCATCTTAGTCTTCAAGGTGACGTCTTTGCTTTTCAACACTTTAAAGAAGTCCTTTGCAGCAGATTTGCCCAATGCAATGCGTAATTTCCTTTCTTGACTGCTGTTTCCATGGGAGTTGATTGTGGATCCAAGTAAAATGAAATCCTTGACAACTTCGATCTTTTCTCCATTTATCATGATGCTGCTTGTCAGTCCAATTGTGAGGATTTCTGTTTTCTTCATGTTGAGGTGCAATCCATACTGAAGGCTGTGGTCTTTGATCTTCATCAGTGAGTGCTTCAAGTTCTCTTCACTTTCAGCAAGCAAGGAAGATCACTCAAAAGCGGCTGCAGCAGTATATCGACAGAGATCTGACAGAAATTTAGGCCAGATTCAGAAGAGGATGTGGAACCAGAGATATCATTGCTCATGTCAGATAGAGCTTGGCTAAAAGCGGAGAATCCCAGAAAGATGTTTACCTATGTTTTATTGATTATGCAAAAGCATTTGACTGTGTGGATCATAACAAATTATGGATAACATTGCAAAGAGTGGGAATTCCAGAACACTTAATTGTGCTCATGAGAAACCTGTATATAGATCAAGAGGCAGTTGTGAGGACAGAACAAGGGGATACTGTGTGGTTTAGAGTCAGGAAATGTGTGCATCAGAGTTGTATCCTTTCACCATACCTATTCAATCTATATGCTGAGAAAATAATCAAATTTAGAAGCTGGACTATATGCAAAAGAACGGGGCATCAGGATTGGTGGGAGACACAATGACATTGGCCGCTATTTATTGAGCAAGTGTAGGTCCTGGGATATAGAGGTGAACAAGGCAGCCTTCTCCTGTTCATTCTAGAAAACCGACTGTACTCTCCGAAGTAGGACAGAAGAATCCTCCCATTTTACAGATTTTCTGAGCTTACACTGATAGTAAGGAAGTAGCAGAGCCTTCTGAAACTAACATGGAACTTCGACTAAGGTCATAGACTTCCCAACACGATCAGTTAACTGCAGATGGGTGTGGGAGATGGATTTTTAGAGGTTGTGAGGGTTTGGAACTTTGAAGAGTGGAGGGCAAGAGGTGTCAGTTTGGCAGAGGGGAGGAAGAAGGTCTTCCCTCCTTCCTGGGGCAGATGCAAACATGGCTTCTCTGTCGGAACCAGATTCCAGAGCTGGCCTACCAGTCCTTTTCCAGGACGTTAGGATCAGTGACCATAGATAAGAAACAGTGATGTAGAGCAAGGTTTTGGGAGCCTGGGTGGCACAGTGGTTCAGATGTCGGTTGCTAACCACAAGGTCGGCAGTTAAAATCCACCCAGCGCTCCTTGGAAACCCCTATGGGACAGTTCTACTCTGTCCTATAAGGTTGCTGTGAGTCAGAATCGACTCAACAGCAACAGAGATTATATCCTCGAAGGAACCTAGTGGCACAATGGTTAAGGGCTTGGCTGCTAACTGAAATGTTGGCAGTTCGAACCCACCGAGCTGCTCTGTGAGAGAAAGATGGAGCAATCTGCTCCCATGAAGATTACAGTCTAGAAAACCCTATGGAGCAGTTCTACTCTGTCACAGGTGGTTGCTAGGAGTCAAAAATCAACTCGATGGCACCTAACAACAACAGCTTATGCTCTCCCACCATCCACCTGTCAGTTTGTCCTACTGTGGTAGATTGCGTGTTGCTGTGATACTGGAAGCTACTCCACTGGTATTTCAAATACTAGCAGGGTCACCCATGGTGGACAGGTTTCAGCAGAGCTTTCAGACTAAGACAGACTAGGAAGAAAGGCCTGGTGTTCTACTTCGGAAAATTAGCCAATGAAAACCCTATGGATCATAACATAACATTGTCTGACTTGCTTGCTTTGGCCATGTCATCCAAACCAAAACCGAACTCACTCCCGTCAAGTCAATTCTGACTCATGGTGACCCTATAGGACAGAGTAGAACTGCTCCATAGAGTTTACAAGGAGCTCCTGGTGAATTCAAACTGCCGACCTCTTGGTTAGCAGCTGTAGCACTTAACCACTATGCCACCAGGGTTTCCGGCCACGTCATCAGGAGGGATCAACTGCTGGAGAAAAACATCTCATTTGGTTGGTGTAGAGGGCCAATGAAGCCAAAGGAGACCCTTGGTGAGATGGATTGACACGATAGCCCCAACAATGGACTGGAGCATGCTTGCAATCGTGAGAATGACGCTGGACAAGGCAACACTTCATTCTGTTGTGCATAAGGTTGCCTGAGTTGGAGTCAACTAAACAGCTGCTATCTATTTATCTCTCTTTTTTTTTTTTATTATGTCCTCAGTACTGGGTTGGAGAATGGTCACGGGCTCAGGGAGCTTACACTGTAGTGGGCAAGACAGTGTAGATGCCAAATGCACAGAACAGTGGTCAGAGCAAGCGCTCCTAAATGTAACTACTAATGGTCTCCATCACAGATGAGGCCCAGAGAGGGCCTAACCAAGGTCTATAACCAATACAGGCACTGTTGAACCCCGAATTCTGTAAGGTGGGCAGGTAGTTGAAGTATAAATAGTAATAACAGCTGACATTTCTTGAGTGCTTACTACCTTCCAGACATTATTCTAAGTCCCATTGTGCATGTGAATCACTCTATTTAATCTTCACAGACCCCCTCTGAGCGAGGTACCATTACCATCTCCCTTTTACAGAGGAGGCAACTGAGGTTCAGACAGAAGACTCTTTCAAGGTCACAGAGCTAGCAGGACTTGAATCTAGTCTTCTCCGTCTCCCACACCAGAAAGCCAGCCTTTCAGTTTGGCCCTGGTGGTGGACAGTGGGTAGTGGCGGCACCGGAGTGGGGGAGGAAGTGATTCACCTGACTGTATCTAGGCTCATTCCAGACTTTCTGTTTTTGTTCACCGCCTGGCAGAGTTTCCTCCTTCTCTCTCTCTCTCTGCCTCCTTTTCTGATTCACTCTCCATCTGTTGGTAGCTTCTGGCTTCTGGGAATGTGGATGTGGGGAGATGGGGTAAGCTGTGGGGGGTGGGGAAGCAGACACAAAAGTGCAGGCAGTCCTTAAGAAACAAATCTTTTCTAAGCTCCCTCTATGTGCCAGGCAATGTTCCAGGGGCTGGGAGTTCTGCAGTGAATAAAGCAGACCCTGTCCCTGCTCTCACACAGGGTCCATTGCTGATATATATGTGTGGAGGGGAGGGGGCGGTGGTGGATACAGACAAGGGAGGAGATAGATATGTCCTATAGCGGTAAGGGCTATAAAGGAGATGTGAGAGAGACTGGGAAGTGGGCACAACTTGAGATGGTGTGAACAGGGCAGCCTGAGGAGATGAGACCTGGAGGATGGGAAGGAGCCAGCCCGCTGATGACCTGGAGGGAGAGTGTTCTGGGCACGGGGAAGCAGCACAGGCAGAGGCCTTGTGTTAGAGGAACTACAAGAAGGCTGTGTGTACATATATGAAAGGCAAGTGTATAAAGATCAAGGTTTATTAGTGGTTACCAGGGGTGGGTGGGAGGGAAGGGGAAATTAAAGCTTAGGGGACACTGAGCTTCTGTTAAGGGGGAGAGACAAATACGATAACTGTTAATGGTGATAGCTGAACAGTATGATGAACGTGATTAATATCACTGAGCTGTACATGTGAAGATTGTAGAGATGGCAAATGTTAAGTTACCTGTATATTTGTTGCTAGGTGCCGTTGAGTAGATTTTGACTTACAGTGACCCGTGTGACAGGGTAGAATTGACCCATAGAGTTTTCTAGGCTGTAATCTTTATGAGAGCAGATCACCAGGTCTTTGTCCTGTGGAACTGCTGGGTGAGTTCAAACTGCCAACCTTTTGATTAGTAGCCAAGCACTTAACCATTGAGTCACCAGGGCTCCTTCCTATATATTTACCACAATTAATAAAAAAAGAAGAAGGCCAGTGTGGCTGGAGCAGAGTGAAAGAAGGAAAGGAGCAAAGAGAAGAGCCCAATGTCAGGTCATATAGGGTCTTGTAGGCCACAATGAGGAGTCGGGATTTTGCTCTAGAGGAAAAGTGGGGGGCATTGGAGGAGCCAAGCATGGAGACTGGAAGCCCATGACTGGAAGTGGGGAGGCCAATTAGGGTGCTCTATCTGTAACAGGTTTTTTTTTTTTTTTTTTTTATCTGTAACAGAGGCAGGGATGATGGTAGCCTGGACCAGGTGGGGTTCAGAACACAGGTGGTATTCAAGGGCTTCTGGAAGGTGACTCTGCCTGAAGGAGGTGCCATTCCCTGACTGAGGTGGGGATGCTGAGGGAGAAGCAGCTTTGGGCCATGGTCAGAGGGGAGGGAGGTGGGGATAGAAATGATGAATTCAGTTGTAGACATGTTGAGTTTGCAGACTTAGTGGCTGGTTAGGGAGCTAGAGATACTGCTCCAGGCTAGAGGGAGACACTTGGGAGAAGAGACCAGAGAGTCCCACCTGGGGACACAGGCCACATTTCCTGGCTGATGGGTAATGTAGAACCCAGAAGATGCTTGAGGCTTGTTTTTAAATTGGTTATCAACATTTACAAATCCAGAGAAACCAGTACCTCTTCCAAATTAGATGCTCTGGCCACACTGGACCCACATTCTGGAAAGGCCACAGCAAGCTAGTGGGGAAGCTGCTGCCCCTCCAGGTGATGCATAAACTCCCCCACCCATCTGACCCCAGCAAAGTCCACTCAAGGCCTGATCCTGGAAGGCACTGGAGTTTACCACCTGTGGTGTGGGTGGGAGGTAGCCCTATGGAAAGGGATGAGATGGCCAAGAAGCTGGCCTGGACAGACCCATTGGAGTTGCAGCTCTGCTGCTTCCCAACCTTGTAACCCAGGTGTGCCCCTTAACTTCACTGAGCCTGTCTGGCCTCTCTTAGGAAATGAAAGATAGACTTACAGGAATTTCACCTATGGGAAAATTCCTAGCGTAGTGCCAGACACAGAGAAGGCGCTTAACGGATGTTAGTTTTCTTTCCTTTCAACCCCCTGAGTAGCTAAAGTCTCAGGAAATTGAAATGGTCAGGCCATAGCATAGACTGAGGTTAAGAGCCTAGATTCTATCTCTACCACTTACAAACCGTGCAACCTCAGTTTTGCTACCTGTAAGATGGAGACACTACTACCTCATCTTATAGATAGCAATACCTACCTTGTGGAGATTACCCAGTGCCGTCGAGTCAATTCCGACTCATAGCGACACCATAGGATAAGTTAATACGTATAAGTGGTTTAAAACAGGGCCTGTCACTTGGTAAGGGTTCACCTGACCCATTGCCATTAAGCCAGTTCCAACTCATGGTGACCCTATGTGTGTCAGGGTAGAACTGTATTCCATGGGGTTTTTGATGGTTAATTTTTCAAAATTAGATTGCCAGGCCTTTATTCTGAGGTGCCTCTGGGTAGACTTGAGCCTCCAACCTTTCGATTAGCAGCCTAGCATGTTAACCAGGGACTCCCAGTAAGGGTTAGCCGTTATTGTTTTTACTTGGCGTAGGATGAACATACTCCAGAGCTAGCAGAGTTGTGGTTCTCCACCCTGGCAGGCCGTAGAATCATCTAGGACATTTTAAAAAATACTCATGCCCGGGCCCTACCCTCAGAGATTCCAACTGAATTAATCTGGGGTAGGGCCCTGGTATAGGTATTTTATAGAAGTGATCCCCAAGTGATTCTACATGCCGCCAGAGACAAGAGCTCTATCTGCAGTGTGTGTGCGAGGGGGGAATAATTAGGAGTGAGCTCTGGAGTACAACTGCCCATGCCCAGCTCCAACCAGTCGCTAACTAATTATGTGAACTTGAGAAAACTGTTTAACCTCTCAGGTTAAATGAGTTAGTAACAAGAGCTGTGAGGTTGGATAGATCTATGGTGCTTAGGGCAGGGGCTGGCAGCTAGCAAGCTCTCCTCAGGCCTGGGCATCACCATCCCTCAGCTTCCTCGCTGTTTCCAAACTGACTGCAGCCACTTGTGGACCTGTGTACAGCTCATACCCACATCTCTCCAAGGGGGCCTGGGTGTTTCGAACATCCCACGCTGAGGTCCCTCCTAACCCTGTCTGCTGCCCCCAAAGTTATTTTTGGTCCTTCTGCTGTTCAGTTTTTTTTATTCACTCAAATGAATAGAATTATTTCCCAAACAAAATTGCTCAGAAATCAGGGAGACCCCAAGAATGCTGGAGGGAAGGGAAAACCAATATGCTCACTCAATTATTGCTCATGTTTAAAAAAAAAGAATCCTGGATGGTGTAAACAGTTAATACACTTGGCTGCTAACTGAAAGGTCAGAGGTTCCACTCTACCCAGAGGTGCCTTGGAAGAAAGGCCTCGTACTGTACTTTCAATCAGCTATTAAAAACCCTATGGAGGATAGTTCTACTGTGACTCACATGGGGTTGCCATGAGCCAGAGTTGACTCAATGACAACTGGTTGAAATGATAAAGCAAAATTAAAAAAAAAAAAAAGAATTAGAAGAAGAAAAATTGTTTTCAGTGCTTAGGAAACAGTGTTTAGTGGGGGGAAAAAAGTATAACACAAAACCGTACATTCAAGATGTCTTAGTCATTAGTGCTGCCATAAAAGAAATACCACGAATGGACGGCTTTAAAAAGAGAAACTTATTTTCTCACAGTCTAGTAGGTTACAAGTCCAAATTCAGGGCACTGGCTCCAGGGAAAGGCTTTCTGTCTTTGTTCACTCTATAGGAAGCTCCTTGTCCTTAGTCTTCCCACGGTCTAGGAGCTCCTCAGGCACAGGGACCCTGTGTCCAAAGGACACGCTCTGCTCCTGGTGCTGCTTTCTTGGTGGAATGTGGCCCCCAACTCTCTGGTTGCCTCCCTTTCCTTTTATCTCTCAAGAGATAAAAGGTGGTGCAGGCCACACCTCATGGAAACTCCCTTTACTTTGGATCAGGGCGTTGAACCGAGTAAGGGTGGTGTTACAATCCCACCCTAATCCTTTCAACATAAAATTACAATCACAAAATGGAGGACAACCAACAATACTGGGAATCATGCCCTAACCAAGTTGACACATATTTTTAGGGGGACATAATTGAATCCATGACACAAGATAATAAGGTAATGGAAAAAAATGCATAGAAAAAAGATTAGAAGGAAATATGCCAGATATTAATAGAGGTTTTTTCCTTTCTCTGCTTCTCCATCCTTTTATGCACTTTCAATTTTCTATAGTGAACATGTAATTACAGGAAAAACCATTAAGTGAAAAAAGTAAAAAGCCTTCAGTTGAATTCCTTTCCTCTTAAAACAATCATCTTATTGCCTTATGTCTTATTTCCTCCTTTGTATCAAAAATTTTTAGAGTTGTTGCTCCCTGTTTCTACCACTTCTACTCTCACTCACTACTTGACCCAAGGACAATCTGGGCTCCTCCCCAAGTGTGGAGGTAACCCCACCCTGGAAGTGTCAGCAATGACCTCTTAGTTGCCAAGTCCAGTGGCTTCTTTTTCCTTGCCAGAGCTCTCTGCAGTACCTGATGTTGTTGTTGGCGTCTCCTCTTCCTGTAAGCTCCCTACCTGTTCTCTGGGCTTCCTCTCTCCTCCATCCAGAGGCCTGGCCTTTCTGGTTGGTTTCTATGGGTCCCTCAAGTCTCGGTGTTCCCCAGGTTCGGGCCTCTGGTCCCTCCCTTTCTACATTCTTTTCCTGGGTGACCCTGTCCACTCTTGGCTTCAGTGGTCCAATCTACTCTAACAGGTCCCGAGTTCCAGCCCTGGCCTCTTGCCTTAGACAAGTCAGTCCAGCTTCATCTGAACACCTTCCATCTGGATGTCCTTCAAGTACTCCAGACTCTATATGTTCAAACTGAGTCATTTCTACTTTTCCTCAATCCCCAACCAACTCTTCCTTCACTTGGGGTCATCCTTGTCCCTTTTTCTCCCTTAACCCCATGTTCAGCTGATCACTGATGCCTGTTGGTTACAATTTGGGACTATGGCTAGAATCCAAGCTCACCGCTCATGTGCTCTGGCTCTGCCCACCCTCTCTCTTTCAGGGGGGATCACAGCAGTTTTTCCCACCTGGTTTCTTTGTCTTGGTCTTTCTCCTCTCCAGTCCATATCTTCTTATATTTTTTCTGATCATTCAATCATTCATTCAACTATCAAACTTTTGCTGTGCACCAAACTCTGCTCCAAATACTGTGTGGGGTAGGTGACAAAGACTGACATAAAATAAGGAAGTAAATAAATAATCTAGGGTATTTAAAATTGCATAAATTGCTATGAAGGTAAATAGGGGGATGTGAGAAAAAGTAACTGGGGCATGAGGAAGGGATTCTCTCGGATGTGGTCTTTGCCCTGAAATAGTCCACCTAATGAACATGACAGGTTTCCTGATGGAATCAGGGGCAGCAATGATACAGAAGAATGTAGCTGGGGACCTTACTTTAGGTTGGGAGCCAGGGAAGACAGTGAGGAATAAATGATGAGAATGAGCTCTGAAGACCTGGGGAAGGAGCATTCCAGGCAGAGGAGAGAGCTGGTGATGAGGCTCTGAGGGAGGTTGCAGGCACCCAAAGTCACCCAGGGTGTCTGAAGCACAGTGAGTGAGGGGCAGAGAAAAGGGTGGCAGGAAGGAGATCATGCACGGTGGCCCTGGGGAGGAATCCGAGTTTTATTCTAAGTGCAATGGGAGGCCAATTTTTGACAGGGAAGTGACATGATTTGGCTTTTTTAAATCATTACTTGTCTAGGGTGGATATCATTTGGGGGTGGGGTGGATAGGGATGCTGAGGGCATTCAGAAGGAGCAGCTGGGAAATTACTGAAGTGGTCCAGGGCTGAGTGTTAGCATCGGAGTTGGAGGCGACTTCAATATCCCCCTTACCTCCCTACCCGCTGTATCATTGCTCCCCACTCCTTACTGCAACCATCTGTTTCCAACCTCCCTCTTCAGTCCCATCTCCCGTTATTTCCTATGCCATTGTCTTTAAGAGATTGGCAGTTGAAAGCCACCAATGGCTCTGCAGGTGAAAGGTACAGCAGTTGGCTTCCGTAAAGATTTATAGCCTTAGAAACAACTATGGGGTTGCTACGAGTGGATGTTTTTGTATATGTTGTGCCTTTTGAAATGCCCTTCCCCACTTGTCCCCTCCATGAACTCCTATTCATCCTTTACAACTGGACTCAAATGCTATGAAGCCTTTCAGTAATCCTCAGGGAGAGAGCATGACACTTTTTCAGTGTTTTGCTCATATAACTAGGATAACACTTACTGTACTGTACTGTCTTTTATCTGTTTACCATTCTGCCCCCCAAGAAAGTGAACCAAGAGCTTCTGGAAGGAAGGAATAGAGTTTTAGTAAATGTTCTATGAGTGTACAATGCATAATCAAAACATACAGATGATTCCATTAAGGAATAGCTCATATAGGTCAAGATTCCAGTCATGATCAGCCCTCTTTACTCAGAATCATTTGCTAGTATGTAAATTTTTTTTTTTTTAATCATAAGTACAGACACTAACATTTGATCCTCCTGTACGGTCACTATGAGTCAGAATCAACTTGACTGCAAGGAGTTTGGTTTTTGGTTTTTTTAAGAGCCCTGATGCCAAACTGACTTGTCATACTGTGGTGGTGTGCCTGTTGCTGTGATACTGGAAGCTTTACCACTGGTATTTCAAATACCAGCAGGGCCACCCTTGGTAGACAGGTTTCAGTGGAGCTTCCAGACTAAGACAAACAAGGAAGAAGGATCTGGCAGTCTACTTCGGAAAAAATTGGACAGTGAGAATCTTATGAATAGCAGTGGACCACTGTCTGGTACGGTGCCGGAAGATGAGTCCCTCAGGTTGGAAGTCACTCAAAATACGACTGAGGACGAGCTGCCTCCTCAAAGTAGAGCTGACCTTAATGACATAGATGGAGTCAAGCTTTTGGGACCTTCGTTTGCTGATGAGACATGACTCCAAATGAGAAGAAACAGCTGCAAACATTCATTAATAATTGGAATGTGGAATGTACAAAGTTTGAATCTAGGAAAATTGAAAATAGTCAAAAATGAAATGGAACCCATAAAGACAGATATTTTAGGCACTAGTGAGCTGAAAAGGACTGGTATTGGCCATTCTGAATCAAACAATTACATGGCCTACTGTGTTGGGAATGACAAATTGAAGAGGAATGGCATCCCAGTCATTGTCAAAAAGAACATTTCAAGATCTATCCTGAAGTACAACACTGTCAGTGATAGGATAATATACATGTGCCTATAAGGAAGACCAGTTAATACGACTGTTATTCAAATTTACCCACCAACCACTAACGCCAAAGATGAGGAAATTGAAGATTTTTTTACCAACTTCTGCAGTGTGAAATTGATGAAATACGCAATCAACATGGATTGATAATTACTGGTGATTGGAATGCAAAAGTTAGAAATGAAGAAGAAGGAACGGTAGTTGGAAAATATGGCTTTGGTGATAGAAACGATGCTGGAGATCGCAGGATAGAATTCCGCAAGACCAACGACTTCTTCATTCAAACACCTTTTTTCAACAACATAAACGGCAACTATACATTTGGACCTTACCAGGTAGAAAACACAGGAATCAGATTGACCACATCTGTGGAGACAATGGAGCTCAATATCATCAGTTAGAACAAGGCCAGGGGCTGACTGTAGAACAGACCATCAGTTGCTCATATGCAAGTTCAGGTTGAAGCTGAATAAAATTAAAACATGTCCACGAGCACCAAAATATGACCTTGAGTCTATCCCACCTGAATTTGGAAACCATTTTAAGGATAGATTTGACACATTGAACATTAATGACTGAAGACCAGATGAGTTGTGGAATGACATCAAGGACATCATGCATGAAGAATGCAAAAGGTCATTAAAAAGACAGGAAAGAAAGAAAAGACAAAAATGGATGTCAAAAAAGAGTCTGAAACTTGTTCTTGAATGTACCGTAACTAAATTGAAAGGAAGAAATGATAAAGTAAAAGAGTTGAACAGAAGATTTCAAAGGGTGGCTCGAGAAGACAAAGCAAAGTATTATAACGAAATGTGCAAAGACCAGGAGTTAGAAAACCAAAAAAGAACATGCTCAGCATTTCTCAAGCTGAAAGAACTGAAGAGAAAATTCAAGCCACGAATTGCAATTTTGAAGGAGTCTATGGACACAAGAATGACACAAGGAGCATCAAAAATAAATGGAAGGAATACACAGAGTCACTGTACCAAAAAGAATTGGTCAATGTTCAAACATTTCAGGAGGTAGTATATAATCAAGAACCGATGGTACTGAAGGACTAAGTCCAAGCTCTGCTGAAAGCATTGGAAAAAGCCAAGTCTCCAGGAACTGACAGAATACCAACTGAGATGTTTCAACAAACGGATGCATTGCTGGAGGTGCTCACTCATCTGTGCCAAGACATTTGGAAGACAGCTACCTGGCCGACCGACTGAAAGAGATCAATATTTGTGCCCATTCCAAAGAAAGATGATCCAAAAGAATGCAGAAATTATCAAACAATACCATTAATATCACACGCCAAGTAAAATTTTGCTGAAGATCATTCAAAAGTGATTGCGGCACCACATTGACAGGGAACTGCCAAAAATTCAGGCTGGATTCAGAAAAGGACATAGAATGAGGGATATCATTGCTGATATCAGATGGATCTTGGCTGAAAGCAGGGACTACCAGAAAGATTTTTTTTCTCCCCATTTTTTTTTTTTAATTGTGCTTTTGGTGAAAGTTTACAGCTCATGCTAATTTCTCATACAAAAATGTGTACACATATTGTTATGTGACATTAGTTGCAATCCCTACAATGTGACAGCACACTTCCCCTTTCTACCCTAGGCTTCTTGTGTCCATTCAACCAGTTCCTGTCCCTTTCTGCCTTCTTATTCTGCCTCGGGACAGGAGCTGCCCATTTGGCCTTGTGTACCTGATTGAACTAAGAAGCACCCTCCTCAGGAGTATTAGTTTTTGTTTTATAGTCCAGTCTAATCTTTGTATGAAGAGTGGGCTTTAGGAATGGTTTTTGTTCTGAGTTAACAGAGCACCCGGGTGCCATGGCTTCGGGGGTTCCTCTAGTCTCTGTCAGACCATTATGTTTGGTCTTTTTACAGGAATTTAAGTTCTGGTCTGCACTTTTCTCCTGCTCCATCTGGGACTCTCTGTTGTGTTCCCTGTCAGGGTGGTCATTGGTGGTAGCTAGGCACCATCTGGAAACCCTGGTGGTTTAGTGGTTAAGTGCTACAGTGGCTAACCAAGAGTTTGGCAGTTCGAATCAGCCAGGTGCTCCTTGGAAACTCTGCGGGGCAGTTCTACTCCCTCCTATAGGGTCACTATGAGTCTCAATTGACTCGATGGCAGTGGGTTTGGTTTTTTTTTTTTTTTTTTTGGTTAGGCACCATCTAGTTCTTCTGGTCCCAGACTGATGGAATCTCTGGTTTATGTGGACCTTTTTTCTCTTGGGCTAATATTTCCCTTGTGCCTTTGGTGTTCTTCATTCTTTTTTGCTCCAAGTGGGTTGGGACCAATTGATGCATCTTAGATGGCCACTCACAAGCTTTTAAGACCCAAACGCCACTCACCAAAGTGGGATGCAGAACATTTCCTTAATAAACTTTGTGATGCTAGTTGACCTAGATGTCCCCCGAACCAGAAAGATGTTTATCTGTGTTTTATTGACTATGCAAAGGCATTTGACTGTGTGGATCATAACAAATTATGGATAACATTGTGAAGAATGGAAATTCTGGAACACTTAATTGTGATCATGAGGAACCTGTACATAGACCAAGAGGCAGTCATTTGAACACAGCAAGTGGATACTGCATGGTTTAAAATCAGGAAAGGTGTGTGTAAGGGTTGCATTCTCTCGCAATACTTATTCAGTCTGTACGCTGAGCAAATAACCCAAGAAGAAGAACATGGCATCAGGATTGATGGAAGTCTCATTAACAACCTGCCTTATTCGGATGACACAACCTTGGCTGCTGAAAGTGAAGAGGACTTGAGCCACTTACTGATGAAAGTCAAAGAAAGCCACTTACTGATGAAAGTCAAAGACCACAGCCTTCAGTATGGATTGTACCTCAACATAAAGAAAACAAAAATCCCTATAATTGGACCAGTAAGCAACATCATGATAAATGGAGAAAAGATTGAAATTGTCAAGGATTTCATTTTACTTGAATCCACAATCAATGCCCAAGGAAGCAACAGTCAGGAAATCAAGCAACATGTTGTATTGGGCAAATCTGCTGCAAAAGACCTTTTTAAAGGGTTAAAAAGCAAAGATGTCACTTTGAAAACTAAGGTGCACCTGACCCAAGCCATGATATTTTCAATTGCCTCATATACATGTGAAAGCTGGACAATGAATAAGGAAGACTGAAGAAGAATTGATACCTTGGAATTATGGTGTTGGCAAAGAGTATTGAATATAATATGGACTTCTAGAAGAAAGAGCAAGTCTGTCTTGGAAGAAATACAGCCAGGGTGCTTCTTGGAAGCAAGGATGGTGACAGTCTGTCTCACACACTTTGGACATGCTATCAGGAGGGACCAGTCCCTGGAGAACATCACACTTGGTAAAATAGAGGGTCAGCAAAAAAAAGAGGAAGGCCCTCGATAAGATGGATTGACACAGTGGCTGCAACAGTGGGCTCAAACATAACAATGATTGTGTGGATGGCAGAGGACTGGGCAGTGTTTTGTCCTGTTGTACATAGGGTCACTATGAGTTGGAACCGACTCAAGGGCGCCTAACAACAACAACAGCCCTGAGAGGAGGGTGGAGTAGGATAATTATTCCTATTTTACAGATGTGGAAATCAAGACTTAACCCTTTCTGGACCCATAGGATATGCTGTATCCCAACCACTTTTTTTTTTAATTTACATAATATAATCAACTTTGTGAAAAAAAAAAAAGTATGTATACACACATTGTGAAAAATAAAAAGTACTACAAAGAAATAGACCAAAGTGTTAGCAGTTTTCTTAGAGGACTGTTATGGATTGAGCTGTGTCCCCTCAGAATGTGAGTTGGCTGGCTGGGTCATGATTCTCAGCGGTTTGTCAGTCGTAAGATACTGTGTTCACTTCCATGATGAGATTTGATATTACGTGATCACCTCCATGATGGGATCTGCTGTGAGTAACCAATCGGTTGAAAGGGAGTTTCCTTGGGTGTGTGGGCTGCATTGGATATAAGTAGACATTCTTGCAAGGCTCCCGGACTTTTGCTCACTCTGGATCCTGCAGCTGGCTCCTGTTCATCTGACCTCCAGTGCTTGTAACTTGAGCTAGCAGCTTACCTGTGGTCTTGCCTGCCAATATTGGGATTAGTTGATCTTTGCAGCCTGTGAGGAAACCCTGGTGGTGTGGTGGTTAAGTGCTATGGCTGCTAACCAAAGGGTCGGCAGTTCAAATCTGCGAGGCGCTCCTTGGAGACTCTATGGGGCAGTTCTACTCTGTCCTATAGGGTCACTATGAGTCGGAATCGACTCGACAGCACTGGATTTGGTTTGGTTTGGTTTGCAGCCTGTGAGCAAGAGCCCTGCCCTCTGAACTGCCGATCTGGGGTTCACTAGCCCCTGTGGCTACTTGAATCAGAAGACACCATTATCCTGACCAACTGACTTAAGATGTTCCAGCCTCTGCAATAATGTGAACCATTTCCTTGATATAAATCTCTATACATATTTATACACTTTACTGGTTTTGCTTCTCTAGAGAAAACAGCCTAGGACAAGGAGAGACTATGGGTGATAACTATATTCTTCATATGTTTCTATATTAAAAAATTTTTTTTCCAACCACTTTTTATGCCTCTGGAGTTCTTTGGGAAGGAGGGGGGGCGGGGAACAAAAACCAAACCCATTGCCATCTAGTCAATTCCTACGCATAGGAACCCTACAGGACAAAGTAGAACTGCCCCGTAGAGTTTCCAAGGAGTGCCTAGGTGAATTCAAACTGCTGACCTTTTCGATTAGCAGCTGCAGCACTTGATCACTATGATACCAGGGTTTCTTTGAGAAGGAGGTAGCCCAGTTTTAATGTGTTTAGCGTCAAGGTGGAAGCCTTTTGAAACATGTGAAACTCAAGAACCCAGAGTTAGAGCCTCATTTTTGTGTAGTTTGAGCATTGTCTTAGGTGATACCTCGTGGATGTGTGAGTTTTCTAAACTTTTGACTGTTTTGCCTTTATTTCTGCAAGATAAGCCTTCCTCGCTGTTTCCCAGTTACTATGTTCTCTTTAGAATGTACTTATACCAAGAATAAGCTGTTCTTAGTCTTCATTCAGTCATAGCGGCCATTTTCTCCTTGATGCCATTCATTGTTTACAGGTGTTACTGGCTCCCTGCTTTTCTAACTTCTGATCAGTAAATAACACCTTCGCAATAAGGAATGATGCATTGCAGTGGTACTTTCCAAGAAACTCGAACTCCCCTAAGTTGTTCTTACCACACAATCTTAGGGCCCAATCATTGCTTCCACATGTGGCAGGTAGACTGCACCACTGCGAACAGTGCTGCAGTATTCCAGGGCAGCTCTCTTTGCTTCTTAGCTATTAGTACTGCTTTTATTATAATGAAGAATACATAGTAGTGGTAATTTTCCAGAGATTTGAATTCCTTTAGTTTTATTTATTTGGCCTGTAAGTTCTGCTTTTGCAGTAATGAAGAATGCATTGTAGTGGTAATTTTCCTGAGATAAAGAATCCCTTGGCTTTATTTATTTTGGCAGCAAGTACTGCTTTTGCAGTAGGGATGAATGCATTGTACCATGTTTTGAGAAGTTTCATGAAAAATAATAAAACGGCTAGAATAAAATGTATGTGCAGATATTGCGGAAACCTTGGTGGTGTGGTGGTGAAGTGCTACAGCTGCTAATCAAAAGGTCAGCAGTTCAAATCCACCAGCAGTTATTGTCAGGTGCCTTTATCTTTTGCAAATTTCCGAGGGGGGAAAAAAGCTATTTTATCATGACTCATGCCGGCATGATTTACTACATCCAGCGTCCACTGGGACATATGTGATCGCAGATAATGGGTATCAAAATCCACACAACAAAACTGTGAATTGGTCCTTTAATCAGCATGCCTTCCGTTAGTGAAAACCCATAGCATCAACAAAAAAATTAAAGGAGACAATAACTGCACCTTTTAAGGGAGGCTGCAACTTGGCCAAGGTCTCTGAGCTGCTAAAGCCAAACCTAGAATCCAGGTTGTCTGACCCCTAAATTCAATTCTATTGATTCCAGGGCTGTCTCACCTCCTTTGAATTAAAAAGCTGTAGAACTTCTGTCACCTCTTCATGTCTCCTCAAACTGAGGAGATAGAGTAGCAGAGATGTGATTCATAGGAGGAGGCAAGTTGGGGAAGCAACCCTACCCTCCCTCCCAAAAAACAAACAAACCTGTACACCACCACCTCATTTGTTCTTAATAACAACAGTAGTCATCTTAGTGGTTATAACCTGGGACTCTGAAGAAAGAAGGGCCTGAATTTAAATCCTGGCTAGGGTCACTATGAGTTGGAATCCACTAGGCAAGCCTTTTTTTAAATCACTTACAGGTTATATGACAGAGAGGGATTAGTTAACCTCCCTTGGCCTCCTGTTTTTTATCTGTAAATTGGAAGTGATAAAGAACCTACGGGAGCCCCTGGGTAGTGAAAATGGTTAAGCACTCAACTACTAGCTGAAACCTGGGTGGTTCAAACCCACCCAGAAGTGCTCAGAAGGCAGGACTGGAGATCTAAAAGGCCACAGTCTTGAAAACCCTCTCTGTACACATAGGGTTATCATGAGTCGGAATCTACTGGATAGCAAACCAACAACAACAAAGAACCTACTGCTAAGGTTATACGACACAACATTTTCCCTAGGGCCTGGCCCCAGAAAGGTCTTAATACTTTTTAATTACTATACTGGCGTCAGGATCATTTCTAAGTACTTTTCACTTAGCGCCTCACCTAGCGCTCACACTAACCTTATGCTTTATGCAAAATGGAAACTCTGGTGGCATAGTGGTTAAGAGCTACAGCTGCTAACCAAAAGTGGGCAGTTTGAATCCACCAGGTGCTCCGTGGAAACCGTATGGGGCAGTTCTACTCTGTCCTATAGGGTCGCTATGAGTCGTAATCGACTCGACGACGGCAAAGGGTTTGGGTAGTTTTTAATGCAAAATAGAGGTTTAGGTTTAGCGCTGTTAAAATAACTCCCCCAAAGTCAAAAAGCTTCTAACTGCGAGGTCTTGAATCCAGAACCTCAATCAGAAAAGGCGGACTTGGTAGACAAGCATGGGTCAGAGAATGTAAGTTTTCTGGAAGACTCATGATCAGTTACTATGCTCAAGCAGGTCTTTTGATTCCAAATTGACAGTTGGGTGGTAATTTCTCAAGGTCCGATGAGCTTTAAGCATCACAGAACAAGATCTGGGGAGGGAAAAGGGGCAGAGTCCTCCAGAGGAGTCGAGAGATCTGGCTTTGCCTGTGATTGTGGACGAGCCGGTTCTTTTATTTAGGCTTCAGTTTCCTCATCTATGAAGTTGGGGAAGACGGGTTTTTTGGGTTTTATAGTCCTCTCTAGCACTCACTTTCAAAGGCAGAAGACCCCTGCTCAGGTAAGAACCAAATCCCTCGGGATAAGAGTTTATCCTCCGCAGGGCCGGCAATAGGGACGCGTCCCCTTTAAGGCGCCAGCTCGCCGGCGGCGGCGGCCGGAAGTGTTGAAGCCCGGCCTGGCGGCGGCGGTGGCGGTAGCGGTCGTGGCGGCTTCTGCGCATGCTCCGTCGCCCGCCCGCCCTGGCCGCTCGCCGCCCGCCCGCCCGACGGAGACGGTGAGGAGGGGGAGGGGTGGGCGCGCGGGCGCGGGCGCGGGGTGGGGTGGGGGCGGGGGGGCGGGCGCGGGGGCCGTGCGGCGGCCGGCGAGGGCGGGCGGGCGCGCAGGGGGCGGGGGGCTGCTGCCTCCGCGGGCGCCTCCCCACGCCCTGTGCGTGCCGCCGCCGCCGCCGGGGAGCGAGCGGACGTCGCGGCGCCGCGGGGGGGTGGGGGGACGCTGCCGCTGGGTCCGCCTGAGCTGCCGGGCCGCCCCCAGCGCGGCCGGCCGCGCCGACCGGGCTCGGCTCCCGGCCCCGGGGCTTCGGGGCCCCAGCCGAGGGCGGCGGGGGCCGGTGAGCCCGCACTGGGGGGCCCCGGCGTCCCCGGAGCTAGGGGCCCGGAAGTCCTTGGCCGAGGGGCCAGAGCGACTCCGGACTGAGAAGCCCGAGCGCCCAGGACCCCGGCGAGGGGTCGGGGGAGCCTGGGGTACCCCCGCAGGCGGGGCCCGGGGAGCACTGGGCCCTTCGATAAAGAGCAGAGGAGAGGCCTGGGTCCTGCTCAGGGGGGAGGGGAGCCGAAAGCAGAGGGAAGCTCGGATACCCGCCCGGGAGGAGACCCTCGGAACCTTGGCGGGCGAGCAAGAGCGGAGAGTGGGTTCCGCTGAGGGAAGGAGGGTCCGAGCTTCATTCTAGGGGCGCGTTAGAGGCCTTGGCCACCCAGTCGAGGGGAAAAGAGGCATGTGCTTTTCCGAAGGTGTGTGAAAAGACCTGGGTAGTGGGAGCAGGGGGACAAGGAAGAGGACCTCCAAGGGAAAGTGAGCAGGCCTGTCTTCCCAGAAATGAGAGGTGGGTTGGGAGGATACCTTAGGGCCTCCTAAAGTAAGATGAAAAGGGTCCAAACCTGTGTGAGAGAATGAAGAGAGAGTCGAGTACCTCCTTATGTAGGTAGAGAACAGGGAAAAGATCGTGGAGAGGAAAAAGCTTAGGGTACTCCTGCTTTCTGAAGTGACAGGGAATTGGCCAGTGCGCCTAACTGAGGAGTAGGAGAGATGAGGGCAGAATCTTACCCGAGGGTCTTGGAGAGTGATCCACCATAGTAAGGCATCTCCATCCTTGAGGAGGGATCAGGGAAAGGCCTTGCTACCCAGGGAGCAGAACTGAATTCTGTCAAGATAGAAGAAATGTCAAAACCGCATACTAGCAGACATGAAAGGGGTCTTGTTTGGTGTTTATTCGGAGGGCCAAGAAGTGCTGTGTTCCTTTTTAGTGGAGAATCAGGGAAAGGGACTATTGGATGACTCTGGTCTCACAGAGAAATCATTTTCTCCCCCCTCAACTCCTGTTAATGGTCACCAAAGTTCATCTGGGAGACTTTTTAATGATATGGCTGAACTGACTCCCCTAAATTTGTCAGTCTTACATCTATTATGTGTATTTCATGTTTACTAGCTGAAATGATGACTTTTTCATTGATATTTACCTCAGAAAACATATTGAATAACTTGTACTCAACTTCACTGGGTTAGTTTAGACCTGATTTTGGTCTTGTCCTAAGCAGGAGTCTTCAGATTTTAGCGGGATGACCCTTCAAAGAACGCTTTTATCTCACTATTTCCGAAATACCCACCGTATTAGTCTCCAGTCTGGTTTATCCAAAACCTCGTTTGCTCTGGATAATTCTTTCACAGTGGTTCTCTGTAGCCTACTTGTTAACATCATTACATCTTTTAGCACTCTGGAGCACCTACTAAATGGATGAGGAAAAAAAATAAGTTTTGGCTTCAAGTAATAATACAGTTTTAACTTGGAAATTCCTTAAGAATAGATCACAGAATCTACAGGGGTTACAATAGAGTGTGGAAGAAATACATTTTGGGGTTAGAAAAATTCCATATTTGACATTTGTATTACTCACTTTCAACTACTAACTCTGCTATCCTTGTAATCAGGTGACACTCATGCTTCCTCACACACAGCATCTTGCCATGTTTTAGATACTGGTTTTTAGGATACACACAAAAATGAATTTAATCCAGAGTAGGTCAGACGTCATTTGTTTAGGTTTCCAATAGTTTATCTGAGCAGTCATGTGCTCCCTTTGAAGGTGTCTTTTTTGTCTTTGAAAATAACTGCAAAGTAATTCCTACTTTTCAGGGAAGTTTGACATACTTCCTTCTAGTGTGTTCCCCTAGAATTACAGAGTTTCTGTGATTGCACAGTAAATGCTGTAAGGCCCCTTCCATGAAATACCCAAAGGATCAACTCACTCATCTTGCCTCAGAAGTTTTTGCTGCTATAAACAAGAGCTACTCTACATTCAGCTCAAAAAGATGACCTTGCATTTAGCCAATATCGTATGTAGAGCTGGTTTCGGGGTACTTGCTAGGTACCTGGTATTTAGGGTAATAGTTATTTATTCCAAATGGCTTCTCTAAAGAATGTAGTAAGAGTTGCCATGTTGAATCAGACCTGTGTCTCTGACTGACAGTAAGAAACATTGTGGATGATTGTAATTATCTTTTCTGATGAACTCTCAGAAGTTTAGAGAAGCAGCCAAAACATTCCTCTTAGGTTCTAAGGTGTGGGAGGGGTGAGGAGTACAATATGAATTCCTACTGAGGAAGGTATTAACCACTTATTCAGAATGTGTAGAGGGGCCTCAATTTTGGGATGGAGGGTTGAAATCCTTCTGATTCTGCTGCTATAACCCATTAATTTACCTGAGATAGTTTTGTTTTAAATTTAAACTTCCTTTTTGGGATAAAAACATCTATAAATTTGCTGTATGCTAAAGTATTACATCTTTTAAATTAATTAAAATATGAAATAATAACAGAATAGTGCCTGATGCATAATAAATGTCCAATAAACGTTATCTGCTATTATTTTAATTTACCCTACATTTCAGTGGTCCAAACTTTAAAAATACTTATTGGTTCATTTATTCTAGGATTTGATAACATTTGTGTGTTTCATTGTACACCTTTTGGTCTTTTCTAGACAAGAGTCTCAGTGGTTTTGGTTCTACAGGACCAGTGCATTATTTTATTTTTTTTCCTCCATAGTTTTACTTCTTTAATTTTGAGAAATTCAGATTACCTACTGTAATATTTTACAGTTACTTTTTCCTCTAGTATATGACAGAGACCTGCGTCTCTTTCCCTTCTGTGGTTTCTTAAGAGCAGGTATTGTCCCAGTTCAGTAAATATTTGTTGAACTAGCCATATGATGGATCACCTAGCTGCCTAGGAGAATTAACACTGTAAAAAAAAAAATATATATATATATATATATTTTTTAACTCTAGGAAACATTTTACACTCCCTAAAGTTAGAAACAGAAAATTCTAGAAATCTTTTCGGGTTAGTCAAGTCATTCATTGAACAGATATTTAGCATACCTGTGTGCCAGGTAAAGGTTTAGGTAGGCAGTTCTGTAGGTGGAAGTCTGATATTCAAAAACCATTACACTCCTGTGTGCTGGGCACTGTGCTAGACATGGGAGAATTGTAGAATAAGAGAAGCAATCCTTATTCTCCCAGGGTGTACAATCTGGGCAGAGAAACTGACAGAGTAGGATGATGGCTGTGACAGGGGTGCTGCAGGTGCTGAGGGAGTAAGAACACAGGCTTGAATCTAGGAAAGAAAGTTACAGAAGGCCTCCCTGAAGAAGTGAGATTTTAAGTAAGTCGCAAAAGGTTAGCAGGGACTACCCAAAGAGGAAGGGGAGGAGAATTCCAGGTAGAGGAAACAAGTGTGAATACTCACATGAGGAAATGTGGTATATTTGAGAAACTGGAAAAAATTCAATGATAGGAGTCCTAAATGTGAGGGGAGGAACTGTGAGAAATGAGGTTATCAAAGTGGGCAGGTTTGGAGGGTGTTACGTAAGCCACGTGAAGGCGTTTGCACGTTATTCTAACAGCAGCGAAAATCCACTGAAGAATTTTTAAGTGGATAAACGGCCTGTGACTTTTATTAAGGTCACTTTGGCTGCTCTGTGGGGAATGAATTGGGAGAGACCAGAGATCAGGATACCGATGAGGAGCAGCTAGAAAAATCCAGGCAAGAGAATGTGATGGCCCAGGATATGATGGTGGTAGCCAAGATGAAGAATGGGGCATGGTTCAAAGAGAAAAATAGGTATTAGGATGGATAGGATTGGTGGTTGATTGGATTTACAAAGAGAAGGCAGAGTCAAAAATAACTCCTTAGTTTCTGACTTGAGAAAATTGATGGGGAGTGGAGTTATTTACTCAGACAGGAAACATAGGAGCAGGTTTGGGAGGGCATATGAGTTCAGTTCAAGGTGCCTACAAGACATCTTCGAAGCAGGTGGACATAGGACGTAGGGGGGTTAGCGTTCAGGAAAGAGTATGAATGTGAGAGTCATAAAGGGCAGAAGGAGAGGTCAGGTATGAGGAATTTTGACTTGGTTAGCTGCAAACCAAAATCAATTGACCCAACACGTATCAGTGCCTATGATGAAGAGGGCTGTGGGAGACATGCAGATTTTTAGATCAGATGCAGTACTTGTCCTCACAGAGAGTATAGTGATGGAGACCTAAGTCTATTCAATTACCTGCAATACAGAGCACAGTGTGATTAATACTAGAAGAGAGCTGTAAACCAGGTGCTGGGGGAATGCAGAAAAGAGTGGCTTGATAGTGAATTCATGGAGGAGTAGCCTTTGAACTGGACCGTGAAGGGAGAAGGAGATGAGGGTGAAAGGTGTTTGGGGTTTATTATTATTCCTAAAAACAAAGGCACAGAAACCTGAAAGTACATTATACAGTGGGTGGTTGGTATGGCTGGAGCTTAAGATTCTTGGGGTATTATAGCTGCAGAGGAGAAGACTGGAAAGGCATTTTGGGTTCAAATGAGGGAGACCTTGAGTGCCACAGTTAAGTATATATCATAGGCAAAAAAGTGCTATGGCAGAGCTGAGACTTGGATTAGGTCTTTTGACTACATATTTAGACTTTCATCCATTACGTGCCTACTCTGTTCAGGTAGCCTTACACAAATTCACATACTCCCGTATTTAAGTAGATACAGTGCTCTGACCGATATTCTCTTTTCAACCATGAAGACAGCTATAGAATATCCAGGGGCCCTCTGAGTTTTCATTAAGATTGGGACAACGCTTTGAGTTACTTTAGAGTCAAGGAGCACATGATGCTGGACACTGGTTTCTCCAACAGCCCTGCAAGGGGATTTAAGGCGAGATCATCTCTCCATTCGGTCTGAGGCAGAGGTATTAAAAAGCTCCTAGAGGTCATACCATCGGCTTCAGCATTTACTAAACAACCACACAACGTAATCCATCTTCCCTTTCTCATTCAGTTTAGTTCAGTTAGTCAGCAGGTACTTACTAAGTATTCACAAAGCACAGAGCACTTGGTGAGGCATAATGGCTGGTTCCAAAGAAAATAGATACGATTCTTACTTTCTAGGAGTTTATTGTTTGGGATGGAATTAATAGTGTGCTGATAAAGGAGCTTTCCAGAAAAACAAACAAACAAACAAACCCTGATTTGTAGGGCTTGTCAATTTCTGTGATGTAAATACCTGCAACGTGGCTGATTTCAAACAACCAACTTGATGTCACTGAACATGAGCTTGGGAACAGATACACACAGGCGGTTCTCACTAACGGGTAGAGCTGGCTCCAGTACATCGCTAGATAGATCAGGCATGCTAAGAAAACCTACAATAGCTAGTGAGTACTGAGGCATTGCTGGGAAGACCAGAGGCTATGTCACCCCCTTCTCATAGTTGCCATCCTTTTCAGAGGTCCGTAATCTCCAGGGTGCCCTTGAAATTGGTCGTCATTGTTTTGGTATTCCCTTCCTATGATTTCTGTCTTTTCAATCCAGAAAAAAATGACTCACGCTCTTGTTCCTGATGGCAGCTCATCTACCTGACTTCATGTGAAAGATGGCTAATGCGGAAGTGAGTGTCCCAGTGGGGGATGTAGTTGTGGTACCCACTGAAGGCAATGAAGGAGAGAACCCTGAAAACACTAAGACCCAGGTGATCTTGCAGTTACAACCTGTGCAGCAAGGGTAAGCAACTAAAGATTTGAATATTCAGAAAATTTTGAGAGGTTTAAAAGGAGGGGGAAATTATGATTATATGTTGCATAGTACAATGGAGCATTCAATATTAACCTCTTAGAATGACCAAGCTTTCATCCTTTTAATGTTATATATGGTATATTCATCATTTTAATAATTATTACAACAGTTAGCTGTTTCCTTGTCTCTCTCCTTCTCCTGGAGGGTAAGTTATATGGCTCCCTCGTCTTATTTATCCACGCTACTTAGCACAGGATCTTGGTACCTGTTTACCGAAAGACAGTGTCATTAGAGTTGGAAGAGATCAGGCAAGGCAACTACAAAAGTATTCCTGCCAGAAAGCTCTTTGGACCCATATGGATGGGCACATTATCAAGCTTGGTCTATCAAAAAATATGTATCAACCACCTGTCTCTAACAACAGCAACTATAATATGTCACAAAGGTATTGAAAGAAATACAGCACATAGTTCCTACCATCCTGGAGCATGCATTCTAGTTGTGAAAAGCAAAAAAAAAAAAAAGTAAATGAAAAGATCACTGGCATGGCAAAATCTGAGAAGCACTGAGTGGCATGGTTAGGAAGTGCTTTGGAGTTCAGAGGATGACTGAATTTGAAAGAAGAGATGAGATTTGAAAAAATGGATCTTGAAGGATAAATAAGAGTTAGATAAGAAAGGAGGGAGTTATTCTGCGTTGGGGATGAAGATTTCCTCATAATACTAGAAATGTTCCTGGGCAAATCCATAATCCAGCCCCAAACTAGTAAATAGGGTACCTTGTCTTAAACACTTCTGGAGAAAGGGATTCAGAACCTCTCTTGGTAATTTAAAAAACTTTTTAGTATAGAAAATTTCATATATATACAAAAATAATATGATGAACCCTCATGTAAGTATCTATCATCCAGCTTCAACATTTGGCAGCACATGACCAGTCTTATTTCATCTCTACATTCACCTGCTCCTGAATTTTTTTGAAAGCAATCTGTCATTAGTATGTATCTCAAAAAGATAAGATTTCTTAAAAATATAACCATAGTTTGTGGGCATTTCTGAACATTGTTAAGCATGAAAGAAGTATTCTAAGCTCTATAAGGGAAAGTTGATATAAATTCTTCCTGATATATAGCTGTTTTTTTTTTTTTAAAAAAAAATAGCTGGTAGAGTGATTTAAATATTCATTGGCATCAACAGATTATGCATGCCCATCCAGATTGACTTGTTTGAAAACTTCACTCCTTATGCACACAGAAAGGGGTAGGTTCTTGAGTTCTCTGTAGCTTTGTTTTCTCATGGAGTCACCATTTCTTCTCTTTCCTAACGTGCTCCAATTGTCACTTGTTCTACCCCTAGTAGAGACAGAAATTTCTTCTCTACTATTTATAGATGTAGTTATTTTGAAGATTTAGTTGCATTTATTTTTCTTTGGTCTGCCTTTTTTATTTTTCTAATCATAGTGGTTTTTTCGGAACCATCTGGCTGCTTAGTTAGATATGGGCATCTTTGTACAACATATATTGGCTCAAGCCGTTTTTCACGTACTGAATTTAGTATGTGAGCTGATGAAGAAATTTTGAGATACGGCACTTTGAGATGCCTGCCAATCAATGCTCAATCAATTTTTACAGTATTATTTTTATTTTATTGCACTTAAGCCTTATTTTATAAAAATGAATGGGAAACAAAACATTGAAACCAGTGATAAGTACAGGTCTCATGAGTTTAATATACTTTAGACAGAGATGAAAATCACTGAGTGTCAGTTTTCAGCCTCTGTCACACTTAGCCTGATTGGCTGTGAGTTCAGGTATGCAGCAAAGAAACAAGGAACGTACATGAAATGCTTTGGCATATATTGGTAAAGATTATATCCAAAATGCAAGAAATAATTAGGGATTTTATATAAATGTTTTTAGATTTCAGTGAGCAGAACTCCGTTCGTATGTCTTTGTAGCTTTTACATGTATAACATTTTATACTTGATTTCAAGTATTCATTAAGTACAAGTTTTCAGGAGTACATTATGAAGCAAAAGTAGACTGTCTAGTAACAGTCTCCTGGCATGACTATATACAACCTGACACATTGTATAAGGTGATACTTTCATATTAAAACAAGATTGGCTTTAAAAGATGTCCACCTGTAACTTTTTTTTTTTTCTTTTTTAACATAAATACTAAGGTACAAGGCTACAGTTAATGTATATATAATTTATAAGGCTATAAATTCTGGGAGTTTTTCAAGATAGAAGACTTGTTTAGTATATGCTTTCTTAAAAAAGAAAGGAATGGCTATTAGCTTTTTCAAATAAAATCTTTTATAACATACTCAAAAAATTTCTAGGAGAAGTGGAGGTGCTAGGATTCCATCACCATTCTTAGTTTTCAGTTCACTTTGGATTCATATTAGAATTTTTAGCATAATGAGATCAGGGTCTGGTGACTTTAGTACTATGTAAGGTTACTCAGTGTGCTGACTGACTGTGTTCTGTAGAGGAAATTCAGCCCAAATGTAATCGATTGAGCTGAGGAGTTGTGAAGTTGAGGAGTAGTGGCCCTGCTTTCCATTTCATGTTCATACCCTCCCTAATAGAAACTTCTTAAGTCTTAGGAAGATGTATAGATCAGTAGAGTACCTGTTAGTTTATGTAATAATAATTCTGTTTTTGAGAATCCTTAGTTTTTAATCCAGTATTCAGTTAAGTAGAATATCTTTCTGTAACATTCTGGATAAAAAGAACTTAACTATATGTGGATTATCAGTTTTCAGAGAATTAGAATACAATAAAATAGACCTTTTTTTTAACTTTAAAGTTCTAGTAAACATAAATTTTACCTTCGATGATTCACTAGGCATGTTAATATCTTACAATGCCTCGTTAATGTTATGTAAAATGATTTTTGACCTTAGCTGTAGTAGGTATAGAGAATTAGGCAAAATCTACCATTACTCTGAATTGCTTTAGAAAATATTTCCCTGATAAGATCTTGTTTACTCAAAAATACAGACTATGCCCCGTACTTCCTGCTCTGAAGTACAATTTACTGGCTGTTGAAGTTATGTATAAATAAGAATTTATTCTTTTAAGGGATTTTTCACATATTCATCACTTAGAATCAGTTTACTAATCTTACTTGAAGCGATAGTTTCTCATGTTCACCACAATCCTTATTTATTGAACAGCTGTTTATTGGGTGCTTCGCCATGCTCTAGGTAGTGTGCTATGTGCTGGGCAGGCAAAATTGAATAGATGAGTAAGACATAATCTCTGCTCTCAGGGACCTTTTAAACTATGACCAAGGGGAGACAGGTAAACAAGTATATACTATTAAGAGTTATAGATGTGTGACAAAGTACTTTTGGATCACAAAGGAGGAAGTGAGTGATTATACTGGAGGCATTGGGATGGAAGAGGTAGGAAAAGCATCATAGAGGCTGCTTATTGAAAAAAGAATAGATGGGGCAAAGGGAGAAGTAAGAGCAAAAGCAGAAGGTATAAAAAAGATGGCATTTTGAGGAGCCACAAATAAAACTGGGGCTTGGATTGTAAAGTAGGGTTTGGAGAGAATTGAAACTAGGGGCCAGATCTTAGAGGGGCTTAAATATCATCTTAAGGATTTGAGGCCTTATTTTAACAGATAGGAGAGGGTTCCTGAAGGACTTCAAGGAGGGAGTTATGTGATCACGCTGGTGGGAATATAGTAGATCAGGTAAGTGTAAGGAAACTAGTCCAGATGATGAGGCCTGAATTAAGGCAGTAGCAGTGGGGGAGAGGAGATTGGTGTTAAAGAGACGCATCTGGTAGTTATTTGGCAATTGACTGTGTGGGAGTTGACGAGGAGGAAAAGGGAGCAATCTAGTGTAATTCCCAGGTTCTGGCTTAGACTTCAGTATGCTGGGTGATGCCATTAACAAGGATGGGAACTATAGGAAGAAGAGTAGTAGTTTGGGGAGTAGGAGAGGGAAGATAACATGGTTTAGACATAATGAGCTCAGCAAAGTCCTATGGGACATCCAAATGGATTTATTCATTTAGCAGTTAACTATGTTACGGTGTGGAATTTAGAAGGGGGTGGGGGGAGCCTGAGACAGAGGTATCACCGTGGAGGTAGGTGGTCACTGATGCAAAGGTTTACTGAAATATTATTCAGGCAGTGCTTTCAACTAGCAAGGTGTAATAATTACACATTAGGTTTATTATAGAAATGAAACAAAGGACTTTGTTGTATCATATTAGGTTATCTGAGCACATTTCTTAGACAGTAGAGACATTTTAGAGTGACTTGGGTTATATATAACCTTTCCCTAAGTGATGCCTCTAGTTACTGCTAGTTATTGTGAGCACGGTCTCTTACTTTTTTTGTTTTTTCCTCATTAGGCTCTGCTCATGTCAATAGTTTGGTTATGGTGCCTTAAAAAATGCCAAAGGGCCCAGATTCCAACAAGGGACATCAATTTCTGTGGTTAACATATTACTTTTCATGGTTCTTCTGTTTTGAACTGTCCAGTGATATTACTTTTTGGTCTTATCAGGATAATTGTATAATGTGACTTAATCTTGTACTAAACTGTATGTCATGAGATTTAAAATTATGAAGAGAAAAGTTTGGTGTAGTATAGTAGCAAGTAGTGGTGTAAATGCAGTAACAAGAGCAGAGTTACTTGCCTTTGAGGTGAGGAAAATTGTTGATTCGTTTCCATGATAGTAGCTGCTAAGCAGTCCTGGGCAGCTTGGGTTTTAAATGTAAGAGTGAACTAGTCAAAGCACTAAGATTTTTGTAGAGTTGTAAAGTATATTTTATTCCTTATGGGATAGATTAAAACAAATTTCTTAACCCCATGTTGTGAATATTAATTTTTTCATGATTTATGTAGTTTGTTTATCGATGGACACTTTTACAACAGGATTTATGAAGCTGGGTCGGAGAACAATACAGCAGTTGTGGCAGTAGAAACTCACACAATACACAAAATTGAGGAAGGGATTGGTAAGTCATTTTGTTATTCTGGTTCCTTTGATCTTAGCTTACTTGGTTGAGATTTCTTGCCTTTTGTGCCTTGATTTTCTCCTGCTCACTGTGCCCTGCCAATAATGCAGCTATCAGTTTGATGGTGGCACATCTAGAGATATCACTGGCTAGGTGTTAAGGCTGTCAGCTGGTAATGATTGTTTAGCATCAATTTGCCAGGGTTGCTGAAAAGATCTTTAATTTGTAAAAATCCCACAAAGAAACTGGAGCCTCAAGGTTGATCCCTGTCATTGGGGAAGTTGCTGATGAGACTACTCATAAGATGTTGACTGGAAGGTGGTCAGTGGAAAGAAAATAGACTTTGAAGTTAGAGGGACCTGAGTTTGAAAATCACTTCCTCACTACTTAGCTGTGTGTCCCTGAGAAAGTCACTTCACCTTTCTCAGTTCCACATACATGATGTAAAATGGAGGAAACACTCACTGCTTCATATGATTGTTCTAAGAACTAAATAAAATGATGCATGTAAAGTACATAGCACATAGTGGGAACTTGGTAAGAGATAGCTATTAGGCTAAACTTCTTCCAAAGAATTCCTAAACAATACCAGCAAGTATGAACTGTTAGCCCCTCAGAGGAACCAAGAAACTAGGTTTTGAATTGAAGCTTTGGTGAAGAGCTGTTCAATAAATAACTGATATTTTTCCATTTTCAGATGCAAGCACTATAGAAGCAAATGAGGATATGGAAATTGCTTACCCCATAACTTGTGGGGAGAGCAAAGCCATCCTCCTCTGGAAGAAGTTTGTATGTCCAGGAATAAATGTGAAGTGTGTCAAGGTAATTATCTTCTTTCCTTGCTGGGGCCTATTATGGGACTCCTTGTTTTCAAAGGGTGTGGTTTTGATACCTCCTCCCTCTCGTCCACCATATCAGTGTTTTTTATTTTTGTGGCTTTAGTCCCATTGTGTCACAGTAGGGAGAATAAGGACATTGGAGTGAAATTGACCTGGGCTGAAGTCCCACTATGATACAAATTCTATGAGAACAGGGAACTTGTCTGTCTTGTTCACAAATGTTATCACCAGCACCAAGAATGGTGTTTGGCATGTCGTAGGTGACCAATAGATACTTGTTTGTTTAATAAAATAAATATTTGTTGAATGAATGAATGGAGTCCTGTCTCTATTACTGACTAGCTGGTGGGTGACCTTGAACAAGTTATCTAATATTTCACAGCCACATAGATTCAAGTGGTAATATATATATAATATACACACTGTAAGATTGCTAGAAGATTAAGTGAAATAATATATGTAAAATGCTGTTGTGTAGGATTTTATCGTAGAAAATTAATAAAGAGACACTCAGGTTTGACATGCATAAACTCATTTAGTTTATTGCAAGGTAGTCATGGTAAAATCTCACAATGTTTATTTAGAACTGGAGAATCAGAATTAACAATTAAAGTTAGAATATTAGTTCAGTGGTTGGAGTCCAGATCTTTAGACTTCAGGCTTTTACCTTTAACAAGAACTTTTAGAAGGAAGGCTTAGCCACAGCTTGAACTCAGTGGAGACCCCTTGTCCAAGGTTGGTGCTGACAACAGAATCTCAGTTCCATCTCTTCCTTCTCTCAGTGAGTGAGCCGAAATTTAGGGTTTATATGCGAATTTGTCATCTTGGTTCCTTCCACATGACAAGGGTGAGTGTGACATCAAAGGCTAGTATGTTATGTCTTTTCTGCAGGGTTGGAGAGTAGCATAATGGCATATCTTTTCTTCAAGGTTAGAGATTACAGAGGTTGTTCAGATCTGTGCTATGTTTCCTTGTGTCACAGCATGCTGGGCAAAGTGAACTTAAAGGTTGTTTACATTCTTTACATACATCACATGCTTCTGTGTTTCTATGTCTGTTGTTAGGCGCCATCGAGTTGGTTCTGACTCATAGCAACCCTATGTACAACAGAACAAAACACACCCCGGTCTTGCGCCATCCTCACAATCGTTGTTGTGTTTGAGCCCATTGTTGCAGCCACCGTGTCAATCCATTTCTATGTCTAAGTTCAGAAATTTTCTAAATAATTTTCTTAAGACTTACAAGTTTCTAATGACTTATAGTTAATGTTAGAGAGCCTCTCAAAGGTAGACGTATTTCTGTTCCTAAATTCATATTATGAGTGATTATACATACATATTTTAGAAGCATAATAGTGACTTGTATCTTGTGAGATTTGAGAGCATTGTAGAAACATACAGAGCAAATGCCTTGCCCTGGTATGCATTGTGGTAGAATTAATAAACATAAAATAATCTTTATGAGAGCAAATGTGTAAGTGACTGTTCGGTCTGTGTCCATTGGTAGCCACAGCTGTGTCCACAGAAATTAGTCACCTTCAGTGGCATCATCCTAGAATCATTAGAGATTACAGAGTTTTGAGGGCCTGCAGTGCTTTTGATCGTGCCGTATTTGTATTTTCTGCCACATCCTGAATCTTGACATTAGGACTTGATAGATCACTTTGTTTTATTTGAATAGCCTTTGCAACACTAGACCTAACCACCTGATTCAAGCCCTAAGTGGATTTTAGGAGCTAATCAAGATACTAATCTCAGATCCTCCTGATGTCCTCTGTAGCTTTGTACCAGAAAAGAACACTGTGCTCATCCTCCCTGGTACAATAGGGCAAAACCAAACCAAACCCATTACCGTCAAGTTGATTCCAACTCATAGCAACCCTATAGTCAGAGAAGAGCTGCCCCATAGCGCTTCCAAGGAACGGCTGGTGGATTTGAACTGCCGACCTTTTGGCTAGTTGCCAAATACTTAACTACTTGTGCCACCACGGCTCCACTGTAGTGCAGGAGGCTGGGTAATACAAGCCTATAGCTTAGGAGGAGCCCTGGTGGCATAGTGGGTAAGAGCTTAGCTGCTAACCAAAAGGTCAGCAGTTCGAATCCACCAGCTGCTCCTTTGAAGCCCTATGGAGCAGTCCTACTCTGTCCTATAGGGTTACTATGAGTTGGAATTGGCTCTTTGGCAGTGGGTTTGATTTTTGGTTTTATAGCTTAGAATATTGCTTGGATATCTTTGTACATAACAAGTAGAGTTATCTCTTTCTTTTCCTTCTTGGCCTGGCTAAGTTGACATTGGATTGTTTTGGACTTTTGTTTTGACTTTAGTTCAATGATCAGTTGATCAGTCCCAAGCATTTTGTTCATCTGGCTGGCAAGTCCACCCTGAAGGACTGGAAGAGAGCCATTCGTCTGGGTGGAATCATGCTCAGGTAAGCTCTAATGGCAAGCACACGCCTTCCAACACACTTTGGCACACTTAATCATGGAAACCTTGGTGGCGTAGTGGTTAAGTGCTACGGTTGCTAACCAAGGGGTCGGGAGTTAGAATCCGCCAGGCACTCCTTGGAAGCTCTGTGGGGTAGTTCTACTCTGTCCTATAGGGTTGCTATGAATCGGAAACGACTTGACGGCACTGGGTTTGGGTTTTAATCATGGGAGAATCTATTCTTTTCTCTTCAGTTTGAAAATTTTTTTCTGTCTGAAGGATTGGCTTGAGCAATCCATGCGTTATCTGACCTTCATCAACTCATTCTTAAAATACCTGGAAGGGAAGGAAGACCAAATTAAATTAACTCTTCCTAGCATCTAGGGCAGGGTTTTCTGACGTCAGGATGTTGGGTAGAATCATCTCTGGGCAGAGAAGCTCAGGAGCAGCTGACAGTCCTGCGTGAGATCACCAAGCAGAGGCACAGCTAAGCCTGGTGCTATGGAAGTGTGACAACCGTGGAGAAGTGTAGGCTGACTAACAAATCTTGATCACCTGGTAAAGTAGAAGGGTGCTGTCGATGCATAACGAATGCAATCCTTGCCATCGTTGTACCAGAGAAGCAAACTTCAGAATGTGTACTCTTTCCCACCCTTTTTTATTTTATTATTTTTCATTGTGGTAAATAAAAAAAAAAAAAAAAAGCATAAAATTTGCCATTTTAACCATTTTTTAAAAATTGTGATGAAAATATACACACCAAAACATTCATCAGCACAGCTTCCATGTTCACAATTCAGTGACATTGATTACGTTTTTTTCATGTTGTGCCACCTACTTTAACCATTTTTAAATGTACAATTTGGTGACGTTAATTACATTCACAATGTTTTGCAACCATCACCACCATTTATTTCCAAAATTTTTTCATCACCCCAAACAAAAACTCTGTACTTATTAAATAATAACCCCTCATTTTCCCCTCCTCCCAACCTGTAGTAATACCTAATCTACTTTATATCTTGATGAATTTGCCTAATCTTGATAGTTCATATAAGTGGAACCACATAACATTTTTCCTTTTGTATCTGGCTCATTCACTTTATTGTGCTTTAGGTGAAAGTGCTTTTTATTCTTTCTGAGGAATCTGTCCTAAGAAATTATCTATAGTGCTTGTAGAGATTCAAGGATAAAGATGTTCATTACAGCATTATTTATGATGATGAACACGGCAGTCTGAAAAATGCACAGTCAAGGGACATCTAAAGTAAATTATGACTCATTTAAATATCTGTGAGTATATACTGTGGAATTTTATGCAGTCATTAAAATATTTCTGAAGAGTTTTTACATGGAAAAATGCTTATGATGTAATGAAAAGAAAGAAAACAAAATATAAAATCACTTAAACAATGTGATTTTAGCTGTGTTAAAAACACCACGCGTCAATAAAATTAAATGGAATAAAATATGCCAAAACAATGACAGTATCTCTTTGTTTTAGATTTTTTTTCTAAAGGACAGTTGTTTTCTTTATAGTTTTCTGTGTTTTCCACTGAAAATGTTAATTTTTCCTTCACATTTTTTTTAGTCAGAGACCCATAAACAGAATTAAAAAAGATTTTTTTTTCAGATAATTTGTGTACAAAATCAGTAGTTGCGTAAAATTGGGGAAGAATACCTTTAACTTTCATTTTTATTGTTCTTGGTCTGTTTTATTTGCTTAGAAAGGAAAGTACTGCCAAGTTTCCCTAAATCTAAAAGGAAGAAGAATGCCTAAGAATTCTTCAGTAAAACCCAAGTGACGTTTAACATACAGTTTAGTATAATTAAAATACCCCGTGTTTTTGCTCATGGCTTATATTAACAATGTCTTGTGGATCCAGGGAGAAGGGCATTTTCTAGTGAGCGTTTAGTAAAATCAACTTTGCTCTCTATTTATTAAAAAAAAACCTGAAACTCATTGCTGTTGAGTTGATTCCAACTCATAGCGACCCTATAGGATAGAGTAGAACCGTCCCATAGGATTTCCAAGGAGCACCTGGTGGATTTGAACTGCCGACCTTTTGGTTAGCAGTCAAATTCTTAACCACTACACCACTAGGGTTTCCTCTATTTATAGGAGAGTTGTGATATATATCTATATATATATTTATACACATATATGTATATATAATTTTTTTTTTTTTCAGTGAAAAGAAATCTGCTGAAGCTTTCTATCCCTGAAAGTGGCAACAAATCCTACTGGTCTAGGAGTACTAATACATCAGAATCTCATCACAAAATTCTAATTCCCCTGTGTCATTTCTCAGCTGTGCTATGATATGAGCTAGTCTTTTAGGCTTTTAACCAAACCCTTTTCAGTTTGGTTTCAGTGAGGTTCTCTGGGGAAACTTAGGTATTGTTAGGAGTAGAACCTAAACTTTAGTGGTAATAGGAAATAGAGGAGAGTAGGAGGAGTACTGGTAAACGTAGGTAGGACCAATGAAAATGTTATAGCCCCAGTTAGAATTTTTGTAATCTAATGACTTTTAATACTATTGGGTCTCACTGATCTACAAAGTAGACTTAGCAACTTTGTCTCTATTTATCCCTGAGGGCCGGTTTCCTCTAGATGAAATGCCAGCTCAACTGGTACTTCTTGTCTCCCTTTGCACAGGAAAATGATGGACTCTGGACAGATCGATTTTTACCAGCATGACAAGGTTTGCTCCAATACCTGCAGAAGCACCAAATTTGATCTTCTCATCAGCAGTGCAAGAGCTCCCGTGCCAGGACAGCAGACAAGTGTGGTGCAGACACCCACCTCCGCCGATGGTAGGGGGTAGGAAACCACCTGAAAACCCACTGTATTTTTCTGCAGCAGTATACCCCTTATGCCTCCCATTGTTCCTTAATTTCAGTTCTCGGGAGTGTTGATGTGCCTTGTCAGGTATGGTAAACTTGGGTGGGATTTCATGCTTTGGAAACAGACCTTTTATTTTCTTCCACATGAGTCCCGTTGGCCAGACCTCCTTCTTTGCTTCTTTCTTACAATGTGTGGTAAGCACTAGACAGATAGCTCAGTAGTTATAATGCTTATTCAAGTGTTTCACTTTGGTGCCACTTGTCTTGTCTGGGTTGAGCTTACACTGTTTTGAAAACTGTTTGCTCAACTAGTGGTCAAGTCAGGAAAGTAACTTAGAATGATGAATGGTTTTCAGCCATTGAACCAAGATATATCCATGTCTCACTGGCTGGACTAGACTCAGAAGACCCTGCTGTAAGGATCAAACATATAGCTGAGGCTTCCTCACAGATGGATGGCAGGATGGACAGACACTTAACTTCAGTATTGTTGAGCTTGGAACTAGGGCTCCGAATGTCCAGAAAACACGTAGCCATGGGAGGTGATTATTAAAGATTTAGTTAATCCAGCTGGAGACTTTGCACAGGTGGATAGTATGTGTCTCAACTACTACCAGAAGATTTATAACCGTGCCTGACAGAGTCACAAGAATGCTAAAGGATATAAAAGGTTAGGGAAGTACTGTGCTAAAAATGACCTCTCAATGTTTCTTCTGGCAAGCCCTAATGTCCTGTGAGTAACCACTGGGTGAATAGAAGCCAAATTTTTTGGAAGTAAGTCATTTCGGGAAAGTATAAAATACCTAGCAGTTTGAATTTTTGATCACTTGATTCTTTCTCTTGAAAAGTGAAAAATGCTGTGAAATTATTTTCTTTCTTTTTATTTGGCCAAAACTCCTTTGCTTGATTATTGATATTGCTGGTACTCATTCGTTTGAATACTGACATCTTCTGCATGTAGTGTCCGCACTTTCCTATATTTCTGTTTGCATCAGTTTGATTTTTCTCAATTCTTTTTGATAGGAAAGGTTTTTTCCTGTGTGAATCTGCTGAATTTTTTGGTCTCATTTCTCTTATATAGGCTGATAAATAAGCTGTAACAACTTCAGATATCCTAGATGCTTAGTATCAAACGGGCTTATAATAGGGCTCTTGGCCAGCCACGATGCATTTCTCTTAAATTATTCTGGGTCCTTTTCACCCTCGATAAGTCTGGGGCAGGCATCCTGCCAATCATGCTCACCTGCATTCTCTTTCAAAAACATACCTGCTTAGCAAGCAAATTGCCCTTTGTGATTTTTTTCAAAACCTATCTTTCATTTTCTATTCAGAGCAAGAAGAAAATGTTTTCTTTTGCAAGGCAGGTTCTCTTTAGAAAAGCCAATCATCTTGGCTTATCTAGGATTCTAGTTTTTAAAGTTTGGATCTGTAGGCAAAAGGCCAGAATGTTAAAATAACAGCAGGGGCTCAGTGGCTTTGAGCATGAGGTAGAGAATAACTATGATTTTTTCATAAAATTCACTGGCCTCCAATGGACTGCTTCTAGGTAGCATCACACAGATTGCCATCTCAGAGGAGAGCATGGAAGAGGCAGGGCTGGAATGGAACTCAGCCCTCACTGCTGCCGTTACCATGGCCACAGAGGAGGGCGTGAAGAAAGACTCAGAGGAAATTTCAGGTACCTTCCTGTGGGGCTCAGATATGTTCATCCTCAGTATCTCCTGTGGGGTTTTGTGACCCTTACCCCTTTTCATTATGCTTCTGGGCACAGAAGCCCTCCTAATTATTTTTGTTGGCTTTCTTCATATATAATAATACTCAGTATAGCCGCAAACATCTTTATTTTAATCCATGCAACAACCCTGCAAAGTCACATTTTACATATGAAGAAATTGGAATTCAGAAAGTTTTCATCTTACCAGTTTTCTCAGAAGTGGCCCAACAAGAAATACTTTTGAATTGAAATAATTTTGAATTTAACATTGTAGAGAGTATGCCTGAGTATATAGCATCCCTTGTTTATTCTCTCTCTTTCACCTTTGTGCCAGAGGACACTTTGATGTTCTGGAAAGGAATAGCTGATGTAGGGCTGATGGAAGAGGTTGTCTGTAATATACAGAAGGAAATAGAGGAGCTACTCAGGGGAGTTCAGCAGCGGCTCATTCAGGCTCCATTCCAGGTCACAGGTAAGTGAACTAATCCTAACAATATGTTCATTTATTGAACACTCACAACTGTAGGCTGGTCCTGTTAGCCTCATGACAACCCTGAGCTATAGGCATTATGACCCCCCATTTTACAGATAAGGAAATTAAGGCTCATAAAAGTTAAGGCACATACTCGTTACCTATTGCCTTCGAGTCAATTCTGACTCATAGTGACCCTATAGGACAGAGTAGAACTGCCACATAGTGTTTCAAAGAGCAGCTGGTAGGTTGGAATTGCCAGCCTTTTTTGGTTAGCAGCCGAGCTCTTTACTTACCCCTGTGCTACCAGGGCTCCAAGGCTCATATACCCACCCACTGCCATCGAGTTGATTCGGACTCATAGCGACCCTATAGGACAGAGTAGAACTGCCCCCCTAGAGTTTCCAAAGAGCGCTTGGAGGATTTGAACTGCCGACCTCTTGGTTAGCAGCCATAGCACTCAACCACTACGTAACCAGGGTTTCCAAGGCTCATATACATACTGAAAATTGGAGAAATCTAACTGGTTTTAGAGTGTTCTCATATCCTATCAGTTAAAGGCTTCTAGAACTGTTGTGTGTACTTGTAGCTGTTTTTGAATATTCACAGGATGCTTACTGCTGTGAAGGATATAAAAGGATGTTCTAATCATCTGATATAAACGGGGTCATGATGAGACCTCATAAGCTCGTATATTCAGTGAGTTCTTACTTAGATTTGTTAGTTGTTTTTTGTTACTTCTTTTTAACCATATGCTATATACACTTAAACAGCTTTATAACCCATATGAACATACACTTTAACAACTTTGGAGCAATTTTTTTATTGTTAACTTAGAAGAATGCATGCTTGGAGTGAAAAAAAGGCAAATAATATAGAAAGCACTCTATTTTAGATAAGGTGGTCAAAGAAGGCCTCTCTAAGGAGGTCACATGTGAATTGATGAACTAGCCAGGTAGCAATCTGGGAGAAGGAACATTCAAGGCAGAGGGAACAAAGATCCTGAAGTGAGAATAAGCCTGGTAGGTTCAAAGAATTACAAGAGCTCTGGTGTAGCTGCAGTGGAGTAAGCTATGGGGAGAGTGATAGTGATGAGCATGGAGAGGAAGAGGGGACAGTTCAGTGAGCCTTGGCCATAACTTTGGATTTTTTTCTAAGGTGATCGTAAGCCATCATGGTGATTTTGAACAAGGAGAGTGAGGTGATTGGATTTATATTTTTAATAATCACTCTGGTTTCTGTGTGGAAAGAAGACTATGTGGGCAAGAGTAGAGACAGAAAGACCACTTGCCAGATTCTTGAAAGAATTAATCCAGGCAAGAGATGGTGGTGGCATTGATTAGCGTGGTAGGGATAGACCTAGGAAGAAGTGCTCAGATTGGGGATGTATTCTGAATGTGGAACTGATAAGTCTTGCTGATGGATTGGATGTGGGGTGAAAGGGAAAGGAAGAAATCCTAGATGACGTACACATTTTTACCTGAGCAGTGAGTGGTGATGCCATTTATTGAGGAACAAATTTAGAGGGGAAATCAGAGTTGGTCTTTTACTTGTTACATTGAGATGCCTCTGAGGCTTTCAAATGGAGATTTTGCTCAGATTGAAGGATATATGAATCTGGAATGCAGGAAAGAGGTCAGGGCTGAAGATATACATATGGGATGTGTCAGCATGTACGTGGTATTTAAAACCATGGAACTGGAGGAGATGACTGTGGAAAACAGTATGGGTTGAAAAGTGTCCCACTTAAGAAAGTAATGACAGCAAATATTGATGACTCTTTCTAGAAGTTTTACATAACGGGAACAGAGAATAATACTGCATACCAGTCCCTATGTTTTGTACTTCAAATATGTTATTTGTAATTTGCATATCTATCTTGCAGGTAAGTATTATTGATCTCATTTATTTCAGATGGGAAAACTGAGGAGTGAAATGATTTGCCCAAGGTCACACAGAGAGGAAGTATCAAAACTGAGATTCAGACTTAGCTCTATCTAATACAGTGACCATGTTTTCCAAACCAAAAGTCAAAACCTATAACCAGGTGTATGATTTTTTAATTTATTTATGTGGAAAGACTTACCAAGATATAATTAAATAAAATTAGTTAGACGTGTGATAAATCTTTATTAAAATTTTTTTTTAAAAATACATGAAATTAGAGTCCCATCGTTTCTGCGTTGTTTCATATTTATAAGCAGCACAACAGGAAGTTGGTGGAACATTTTTCTGTTTTAACTCAACAGGTGTGTCTTTTGTTTTAAATAGATGCTGCTGTTCTCAATAATGTAGCACATACATTTGGCCTAATGGACACAGTCAAGAAGGTTTTGGACAACAGGAAGAACCAAGTAGAGCAGGGAGAAGAGCAATTTCTCTATACTCTGACAGGTGTGTGTGTGACTGATCACCCTTCTTAGGTGTATTATACTGATTTCCTTGAGTCTTGACATTTTCCTTGTGACTTGTCTTGGGACTGGCTTTTTTTTTTAATTCACTTAGTGTCAGATTTTGTTCTTCCTTTATCACAGCCTCAGGTGAGGTGGCGTGGTGGGAAGCAAAGGAGACACAAAGGTAAAAACAGAGAAGCCAGCATTGCAGTCCTCCTTTTGTGTCTTTTTGAGAATTAAGATGTCTACTGAAATGATAATTAATCCAGTTATGTTGGTGCCAGAAGATACAAATTGAAATTAGCCTTTGTCTTTTTTACGTTTTTTGATACTGCCCCTTTTGGTGAATGTAAATTTAGCACCTTCTCCATTATTCGTGGTAATCAGAAATTATGAGAACATGAGTAATTTAACTCTGTATCAAGTACTTACTTTGTGTCAGTCTCCAAAATTTTAGAAATTCAAAATTGAGTAAGACAGTCTCAGTCAAGGAGGAAGCAGACCTAGAAAGAAATAAGTTTTGTGACAGATGAATGTCACAGCTAGGGTGGAAGAACAAAAGGAGTAGTTGCTTATGCCTATACTTATACCAGTAATTAAGAGAAGTATTTGGAAGAGGTAAGGCAGGTGCAAAACACAAAACAAGTCAGAGGTATGGATTTTTAGCCTTTGAATAATTTAGAATATATTAGTTATGGAGCCAAAAAGAAAGACTCATTTAGTAAAAGAGAAACAATTTAGGTTGTTTTAAATTTATTTTTATACCCAGTTTATATTTTAAATTCAGTTACTGAGTGCTTTCAGAGATACCCTATGTCATTGACCCTCCTGAGAATGCCAAGATGGCTAGTATCCTTATTTTACAGATGATCCAGTAGCAGCCCAGAGAGGATACATGACGTGCCTGAGGCCACATCACTACTTGGCAGCAAAGCCAAGAGTAGGACTCTATCTTCTTATTCCTGATACAGAGTTCTGTCTCATCTCTAAATTTTAAGCCATCAGAAAAAAAAATTTTTTTTAAAGAAATGTAGACTTTAAATTCCTTTTCCGTATTATTTTTTAGATAGCTTTAATTGTAATATATATAAAATTTTGTTTTCTGCTTTTTTCACTACAGCATTGGTGTACACAGTACCTTACCTAGACATCCCTCTAGGGATGATATTTAAAATTGCTAAATTTTCTTTAGCAGCTTATATAATGTTGGAGTGAACTTGTATAATTTTTTTTTTCTTTCTGTGCCCTTTTAAACTACTTCCCAGGACTAAGTTTAAGATTAAATAGCATTGATAATTTTTTAATGGATTTTTGTGACCTATTGTTAAATTCTCAAGATTACAGCAATTTGTGATACCAGTTTGAGCACACCAACATTGGTCATTGTTATTTATAATATCCCCTGATTTAAAATTAAAAAAAAAAAAAAAAATTATAGGTTTAATTGGTACCTTGTTTAAGTTCCCATTTCTTTGATTACTACTGAAGATAGAAAATATCCAGTATTTTATAACTTTAAAAGGTAGTATTTTATAAATTTGAAAGCGTTACTGACCCGTCTACATCTTTTATTCCAAACAAGGAAGTGACTTTTGCTCTGCTTTATAGGTGTAACCAGTTATTTATTGGATGCTTATTAGGTACTAAGCAATAGTACTAAGCAATAGGGAGGTTCAGGTGTAGATGTGGTATCACCAGTGGTCGGCAAGGTTGGATTAAACACTTGGGAAAAAGAGAGTGATAGGCTTATTATAGTGGAAAAACCACCCAGCTGGCCACCAGAAGACTTTTGTCCTGGCCCCACTAAAATGAATGAGAACTCTAAGACCTCCTTCAGTTCTGTAATTCTTAGGGATTTCCTCTGTCACTTTCTGTAGACATTTTTGGGCCAGTGAGAGACAGGCCATTTGGGTCACCAGCAAAGTTTTCCAGCTAGCATGGCAAGATGATCCTGCCTTGAAGGGCAGTTTGGGAATCACTATTTTTCTAAGTGGCCATTGTAGCTCCTTTGTAGGTCTGAGGCAGTTCCAAAGGGATTGTGCAGATATTCCTAATTTTCATCTTCTCAAAACCAACTGGATGTTTCTTAGGTTTCTATTTTGGCCACAGGTGACAAAATGCTAGAGTAGCCTCTGGGGTTGAGGTATACTAGGATCATAGACTGAAAAAGATTCTGAACTGTTCCCCTGCCTATAGTCTCACAGTGAAATGTAATTATTGGAAGGACATCATCCAGTCTAGTTTTCATTTTGAAACCAATGAGTGACTTAACAGAGGTGACATAGTGGCAAAACCAGGACAAGAACCCAGGTGTCCTGGGTTCTACTGTTCTCCAACTTGTACTTCCCTTCATATGGTCTGTCTTTTCTTCCATAGACTTGGAACGCCAGTTGGAAGAGCAGAAGAAGCAAGCTCAGGATCACAGGCTGAAATCCCAGACGGTTCAAAATGTGGTGCTGATGCCTGTGAGCACTCCTAAACCTCCAAAAAGGCCCCGGCTCCAGCGGCCAGCCTCCACCACCGTTCTGAGCCCTTCTCCTCCTGTCCAGCAGCCTCAGTTCACAGTCATCTCACCCATCACCATCACCCCAGTGGGTCAGTCATTTTCCATGGGTAATATTCCAGTGGCCACCCTCAGCCAGGGCTCCAGCCCTTTGACTGTCCACACACTGCCTTCTGGCCCTCAGCTCTTCCGCTATGCCACAGTGGTCTCCTCTACCAAGAGCAACTCACCAGACACAATGACCATCCACCCGTCGTCTAGCTTAGCACTGCTAAGCTCCACCGCCATGCAGGATGGGGGTACCCTGGGCAACATGACCACCATGGTGAGCCCTGTGGAGTTGGTGGCCATGGAGTCTGGCCTGACCTCAGCAATCCAGGCTGTTGAAAGCACCTCAGAGGATGGGCAGACCATCATTGAGATTGACCCAGCCCCAGACCCAGAGGCTGAGGATACTGAGGGCAAAGCAGTCATCTTGGAGACAGAGCTGAGGACTGAGGAGAAAGTTGTGGCTGAGATGGAAGAACACCAGCATCAAGTCCACAATGTGGAAATTGTGGTCTTGGAGGATTAACTGGGGATATCGGGGCCAGGAGATATGTTTTGGTTTGGAATTTTAATTATTTGTTTATTTTTATCATTGTCCCACTCATTTCCACATAGGATCCTTTTTTTTTTTTTTTTAAAAAAAAAAAAGACAAAATCTTGTTGTTATAACTGAAAATGTTGGGTCCTTCCCACCCCCTCATTGAAAAATGGACAAAACAAACTGCCCTTTCAGAAGTTGAGAGTAGGTCACTCAATGTACTAATCTTCTTAGATAAAGGAAGCTATTTCCTTTAGAGGAGGCATCAAGACAACCAGAAACCCTGTCCAGAAAGCCCTTTCCAGGCTAGTCTGTCTGTGTACGCATGTGGTTTTATTTTTGTTAAGAGGCATTGACCAAACTCTGGAACACAGATCTGACATTGGAAGGCAACTCACTCACATGTGGATGCATAAGGGTACTTTATTTTGTATCCTGGGAAGTGGAAAACTGAAACAAAAGGAAGTTGAACTCTGCTTGGAGGGAAAGGTGGCACACCAGCAGCGGCTTGAAAAGGGAAGTGCTTTGGCAAGGATGGGGCAAGGAAATTATATTACTTCCAGAAGTGTAACAGATGCCTCTTAAGATCTCTGAGGGCTACCACCATGAGTGCCAGTTTTGAGGTAAAGCAGGTGATGGGTAGAAGGGTACATCTCCATGGAGCCATGGCAGCAGTGGCCTGTGGCTTTGCAGAAATAGAAATCCAGGGGTGCCACAGCTATGCTTCGGGGTTCACCTTGTCCACCCCTCCCCCACCACCTTGTCAAAGCACTTACCCTCCAAAGTTGGAATCAGTCCATTCGTCTGCAAACTGCGAGATGTGGTGTGAACTGCTCTTGTTCTTGGACTGTGGCTGTCGTGGGGGTGGGGTTTCAAGGCCACCATTTTTTATTGCATGACTCCAGGAGCAAGGGAGTGCCTCACCCGGGCCAGCTGCGTTTTTGGTGGGGCCCTCTTTGGGCTTTGGAACCAAAAGCAGCCACTCATTTGGTGCTTCCTCTTGTTCTGTCCTCCATCCCTCAGCTCTTATCAGCATCTGTCTACTGGATACCACGCTCTTCAGCTTTTTGGCTGGTTTTGGGAGAACAGTGACAGGTGCCTGCCTGCCTTCATCTCCTTTTAATTCATTTATCATTTATCCCACAAATGTTTCTGTGAGATACTGAGCTCATCACAAATCTTAGGCTTGGCAGGGAAGACTCAAGACTCCCAGCCTTTCCTGAGGCACCGAGTAGATGTCTCCTCCTGAGTGAGCTGGACTCCCTGGGAAAGAAGAACTGTCTGCAACGTTATATTATAGGAAATTTACCAGGAATGTCAATAATAATGTCCTGGGGAGGGGGGAGGGCTATTCTGTTTTTTTTTTTTTTTTTTTTAAGTTGTTTGTATATTTAGAGCTGGGCCATTTCCATGCTGTGATTCCCTCCCTCTCTGACCCTCTTCAGTGTTTGGGGTAAGAGTGGACCCTGGTTTTTATTTCTTTGATTGCATTGTTTACTGCACTAGGGAAAATATAGGGAAACTACAGACAATTAAAGGAAAAATAGGTCAAAAGAGAAAGCACATACCTTAGGAGTGGGAGGTTTTTTTTTTTTTAATTATTATTAAAAGCAAAACTTTGACCTGTAGTTTCTTTGTTTTTGAAGAAGGCACCTACCTGAAGCCATGTTTCTTCCAATTGATGTTGGAAGCCCTGTCAAGCAATGAAAATTGTGTTCTGCCATCCCTCAGATGGCTGTATGTAGCCAGAGAAGCCCTCTAACTTGAGAGGGTCAATCTTAAAAGCCTTAAGGGTGGGGTTTCTGAACCCCATACAGTTGTGGTTTTCAGCTTTAAAATTGTCTGGGGTTTTATTTTTCTTTTCAAAATATTTGATAGGCTTAGCAATCGGCTTAGAACAAACCTTTGGCCCTTTACATGTCTTTAGTGATGGAAGTTTTATTTCCTGCTTCTTTAGGTTTTCTGTTGGTACATAAAAACAAAAATTCTAGGACTGAAACTACCACTTGAACCCAGAAAGGCACCTCTCATTCCACTGCGGTTTTTAGGGATGCTTTTCTCTTTCCCAGAGGTGAGAGGACCAATTTGGGACAGGAGAGGAGCCCTAGAGAAAACCTACACACTAGCTCAGGTTCCTTTCTTTCCTCTGTCACAGCTCTTGTGAGAGGTTTAAGGTAGCATGAGCATCGGGCTTCCAAAGGCAAGAGATCTCCCCCTCCTAAAGACAGCCTGTTCACTTTCACTACCTGAATATTCCTGCTGGTGAAAATACATGAGCTTTGTTGTTTTACTGGTCTTCCAATAGCCTGTCATTATTAATAGATGCTATGTTACCCATGGTTGAGTGTGGGTTCCCGCACAGCCCTGGTCTAGATGATCTCAGATGGGGTAAGACATATGCAAGCCATTGATGTGTGCACAAGCGGTTGCAATGAATCACTCAAGCTGACTGGCAGTAGCCATTTACCTTTCTATTCACTCGTTAAATAAACATTTATAAATACCATCTATGTGCCAGGCTTTGTGCTAGGCACTGGCAAGGAATTCATACTCCAGAGGTTTTCATCCTGGGGTTAAGAACTATATTTCAATATAATCGGTTTCCTCTGTAATCCTGTGTATTTTATTTTAAGCACTGAAAACGATTATTCTGAGAATTGGTCTGTAGGTTTCGGCCAATTGCCAAAGGCATCAAAAGGTTAAGAACCCCTTCTCCAGTTAATGAGAGACCAACACATCATAACGGGGTAAGCACAGTGATAGAGCTATTGGCTGAGAGCTGAGAGAACAGACAGTTCAATCACCTAACCAGGCTTGGGGTGGGGTGAGAATAAAACAAACCCTGTTGCCGTCAAGTCATTCCAACTCATAGCAACCCTACAGATAGGGTAGAACTGCCCCCTAGAGTTTCCAAGGAGCACCTGGTGGATTTGAACTGCCAACCTTTTGGTTGGCAGCCATAGCTCTTAACCACTATGCTACCAGGGTTTCCTGGGGTGGGGTGGGGTCAGGTAAGAGAATATATGAGTACTTCCTGGAGAAGGCACATACCTAAACAGATTTAATGGAGACAATTTTCGGCTACTTTAGCCCCACATCATCATTTTCAAGTAGTTGGGCTTATTTATAAGAGAAAGAAAGATCCTTAGTCTCTTGTTACATCTGCCTACAGAGCCAGGCAGAGTTAGCACTGGTAGTCTCCTGAGCACACCCCACTGGGGAAAGCTGGGTCATGTGATGGCTTCTCCGAGTTTCCACCAGTGGGACCCAGTGTTGAATCCAGTGCAGGACTTGAGTCTAGCTGGTAGAGGGGAAATGGCATGTGATTTCCATAAAGGCTTTGGAGTCTGCTGTATATCTGTGTCATCTTGGCCATGTCCCTGTTTGGTTCTGCCTTGTTCTCCTCAGTTTCAAGACCCCTCTACCTCACACACACCCAGTCCTTCTGAAATAGAAAACGGACAGTAGATTTGAATATTGAAGATTCAGAACAACTTCATGTGAAGATTTCTTTCATAACTTCACGCTAGAGAGGGAGGACCAATATTAAATACTTTGAATGTTAATATTCAGTTCAGATGGTTCTCTTACCCTTTAGTGGTGGCATTTTATCCCATTTCATGAAAGGCACTAAGGGTAAGTCTGTATGGTGAGAGAGTATTGGTATTGTTAACATTTGATTATGAAGATAGCAAAAATCAAGAAAGAAATGTGGACTTAACCAGCTCATTATGAATTATCGCTGGCCCAGTTTTAGGACTATTAAGGAGGCAGAAAGGACAAAGAAAAGGCTGAACTCTGAAAGAAGGCATGAAACTGATTTACCTTGAGCAATACTTTCCTGGTACAGGAGCCCTGGTGGCACAATGGTTAAGGGCTCGGCTGGTAACCAGAAGGTTGGCAGTTTGAATCCAATAGTTGCTTCTTGGAAACCCTATGAGGATAGTTCTACTCTGTCCTATAGGGTAGCTATGCATTGGAATCGACTCAACAACAACAGGTTTGGCTTTTCCTAGCATAATTGATCACTTTCCTGGGAGTGGGGTAGATCCCTCAACGCTTAGGATAAATTTCTCCCTGCAAAATTGTCATGTAGTCTGTAGTATATTGCAGTAACAACCAAGGTTGTTCACTAGACAAGGGATCCCAAAGGATTAGTTCTGCTGGATTTGGACTCTGCCTCTGGAAATTCTGTTCTTGGTTACCTTCCCAATCCTGAAACACCTTTCTTATCCCTGAGCTATGTCATTTGACCTCCTTTAGAAGGTACTGTTGTTGCGTGCCATCGAGTCAATTTCAACTCATGGCGACCCTATAGGACAGAGCAGAACTGCCCTGTAGGATTTCCAAGGCTGTAATGTTTATAGGGTCACTATGAGTCGGGATGGACTGGATGGCAATGGGTATGGCTTTTGGGTTTAATCTTTACAGAAGCAGATTACCTGGTCTTTTCTCCTGCAGAGTGGCTAGTGAGATTGAACCATCCCCCTCTTAGTTAGCAGCTAAGCACTTAACCATTATGCCACCAGGGCTGCTTCTAGAAGATATTAAACCCGTTGCTGTTAAGTGCTTCCGACTCATAGCAACCCTACAGGACAGAGTAGAACTGCCCCATAGGGTTTCTAAGGCCGTACATTTTTATGGAATCAGACTGCCACATCTTTCTACCGTGGAGCAGGTGGCCCAGCACTTAACCGCTGCAACCCCAGGGCTCCTTTAGGAAAAAAAAAAAAAAAAAAAGCCCCATTGCCATTGAGTAGATTCCAACTCATAGCAACCTACAGAACAGAGTAGAACTGCCCCAATAGGTTTCCAAGGAGCACCTAGTGGATTCAAACTGCCAACCTTTTGGTTAGCAGCCGAGTTCTTAATCACTGCACCACCAGGGCTCCTAGAAGGTAGTACTTTGTAATTTCTTTGTTCACTCCCCCACTTTGTCATCCATTTCTAGCCCAAATCAAATACAGTCTGTTCCCAAATTCTGCCATGTCAGTAACAACTTTTGAGACAATCACTTTTCCACTCAAGGTACCTCTGGAACCTCAGCTTCAGCATACATCCATAGAGTGCAGGCTTCACTCTTAACACAGGCTTGCCAACTTCACCAATACCTGGGGTGTGCTTGTGCAATGACTGTAGGTAAGTCCCCCGAAACACAGAGATTCTAAAACGTATCTTTTACACCTGATTGATTCTCTACCCAAGGTCCGTAGCCCAGGCTAAGACACCTCATTTCCTAGATAAATTATTTCAGACCATTATGATTCCTACATCCCCACAACTACTTGAAATTTCTGTTATATCTTGTCTCTAAACACTCTTGATGCTCTCTCAACCTGAAGTAGACCACACCCTACTTTGAAATTGCTTTCTAGGTTCTCCTCATGCATCTATATTCTCCAGCTCTACCTCTACAGAGAGACATGACTTGAAATATGGTATCCATGGATTTATTTTTCTAGTTTGGGAATAAGAATGAGCAATAGGTTTGGACTACATATAAGGGTAAATGGGAGACTGGGTAAGGACCTAGAGGGAAAGAAATTCCTCGTTGGGCTTGTAGGAACTGCTCTAATGAAAGCATCCATAGAGGGGTGTATTAGTTTCCTAGGGCTGCCGTAACAAAATACCACAAATTGGGTGGCTTATAAGAACAGAAATTTATTTTCACAGTTCTGGAGGCTAGCAGTTCGAATTCAGCCTGTCCAAAGGACCATGTTCTCTCAGAAGGCTCTAGGGGACAATCCTGTATTGTCAATCACAGCTTCTGGTAGCCCCAGGCGTTCTTTGGCATTAAACCATAGCATACCTTCCTAGCGACATGGGTTTCTTCCTTCTGTCTCTATATCTCTTCTCTTTTACCTGAATATCACTCAGACTGAATTGGGACCCAACTTACCCTGGCAGCATAGTGGTTAAGAGCTATGTTTGCTAACCAAAAGGTCAGCGGTTGAATCCACTATCCGCTTCTTGGAAATCCTCTGTCCTGTATCAAACAACGTTCAGCTGCTATTCATAAGGTTTTCACTGGCCAGTTCTCTTAAGAAGTAGACCACCGGGTCCTTTTTCCTAGTCTTAGTCTGGAAGCTCAGCTGAAACCCGTCCTCCATGGGTGACCCTGCTGGTATTTGAGTAACAGTGGCATAGCTTACAACATCACAGCAACACACAAGCTCCCACAGTATGACAAACTGACAAATGCATGGGGGAAAGCCCTCAGGTTGGAAGGTACTCAAAAGACGACTGGGGAAGAGCTGCCTCCTCAAAGTAGAGTTGACCTTAATGATGTAGATGGAGTCAAGCCTTTGGGACCTTTATTTGCTGATGTGACATGACTCAAAATTTGAAGAAACAGCTGCAAACATCCATTAATAACTGGAATGTGGAATGTACAAAGTATGAATCTAGGAAAACTGGAAGTTATCAAAAATGAAACGGAATACATAAACATCGATATCCTAGGCATTAATGAGCTGAAATGGACTGGTATTGGCCATCTTGAATTGGGCAATCATACAGTCTACTATGCCAGGAGTGACAAACTGAAGAGGAATAATGTTGCATTCATCGTCAAAAAGAAAATTTCAAGATCTATCCTGAAGTACAACACTGTCAGTGATATAATAATATCCAGACACCTATAAGGAAGACCAGATAATACTATCATTCAAATTTACATACCAACCACTAAAGCCAAAGATGAAGAAATGGAAGATTTTTACCAACTTCTGCAGTCTGAAATTGACTGAATGTGCAATCACGATGCATTGATAATTACTGGTGATTGGAATGAGAAAGTTGGAAACAAAGAAGAAGGATTAAAAAAAAAATAATAAAAAAATATGGCCTTGGTGATAGAAATGATGCTGGAAATCACATGATAGAACTCTGTAAGACCAATGACTTCTTCACTGTAAATACCTTTTTTCACCAACATGAACAACAACTATACATGTGGATCTCACCAGATGGAACTCACAGGAATCAAATTGATTACATCTGTGGAAAGAGACAATGGAAAAGCTCAATATCATCAGTCAGAACAAGGCCAGGGACTGACTGCAGAAAAGACCATCAATTGCTCACATGCAAGTTCAAGTTGAAACTGAAGAAAATTAGAACAAGTCGACAAGAGCCAAAGTACAACCTTCAGTATATCCCACCTGAATTTAGTGACCATCTCAAGAATAGATTTGATGCATTGAACACTAAGGATCGAAGACCAGACGAGTTGTAGAATGACATTAAGGACATCATACATGAAGAAAGCAAGAGGTCATTAAAAAGACGGGAAAGAAGGATCAAAATGGATATCAGAAGAGACTCTGAAACTTGCTCTTGAACATTGAGTAGCTAAAGTGAAAGGAAGAAATGATGAAATAAAAGAGCCGAGTGGAAGATTTTAAAGGGCAGCTAGAGAAGCAAAACAAAGTATTGTAATAACATGCAAAGGCCTGGAAATAGAAAACCAAAAGGGAAGAACATGCTCTGCATTTCTCAAGCTGAAAGAACTGAAGAAAAAATTCAAGTCTTGAGTTGCAATACTGAAGGACTCTACAGGGAAAGTATTGAAGGACACAGGAAGCATCAAAAGAAGATGGAAGGACCAGCTGGCCATCTAAGATGCATCAATTGGTCTCAACTCACCTGGAGCAAAGGAGAATGAAGACCACCAAAGACACAAAGTAATTATGAGCCCAAGAGACAGAAAGGGCCACATAAACCAGAGACTACATCAGCCTGAGACCAGAAGAACTAGATGGTGCCCAGCTACAACCGATGACTGCCCTGACAGGGAACACAACAGAGAACCCCTGAGGGAGCGGGAGAGCAGTGGGATGCAGACCTCAAATTCTCATAAAAAGACCAGACTTAATGGTCTGACTGAGACTAGAAGGACCCCGGAGGTCATGGTCCCCAGATCTTCTGTTAGCCCAAGACAGGGAACCATTCCCAAAGCCAGCTCTTCAGACAAGGATTGGACTGGACTATGGGATAGGAAATGATATTGGTGAGGAGTAAGCTTCTTGGATCAAATAGACACGTGAGACTATGTGGGCAGCTCCTGTCTGGAGGGGAGATGAGAGGGCGGAGGGGGTCAGACAGTGGCTGAATGGACACAAAAATAGAGAGTGGAGAGGAGTGTGCTGTCTCATTAGGTGGAGAGCAACTAGGAGTATATAGCAAAGTGTATATAAATTTTTGTATGAGAGACTGACTTGATTTGTAAACTTTCACTTAAAGAACAATAAAAATTTAAAAAAAGAAGATGGAAGGAATACACAGAGTCACTATACCAAAAAGAATTGGTCGATGTTCACACATTTCAGTAGGTAGCATATGATCAGGAATCCATGGTACTGAAGGAAAAAGTCCAAGCTGCACTGAAGGCAGTGGTGAAAAACAAGGCTCCAGGAAGTGACCGACTACCAACTGAGATGTTTCAACAAATGAATGCAGCCCTGGAAGTGCTCACTTGTCTATGCCAGGAAATTTGGAAGACAGCTATCTGGTCAACTGTCTTAGTTATTCTAGTGCTGCTATAACAGAAATATCACACGTGGTTGTCTTTAACAAAGAGAAATTTATTTATTCACAGTAAAGTAGGCCAAAAGTCCAAATTCAGGGTGTCGTCTCCAGGGAAAGTCTTTCTGTGTGGGCTCTGGAGGAAGGTCCTTGTCATCAATCTTCCCCTGGACTAGGAGCTTCTCAGTGCTGGGACCCTGAGTCCAAAGGATGCACTCTACTCCTGGTGCTGCTTTGTCGATGGTATGAGGTCTCGCCTCTCTGCTCAGGTCCCTTTCCATTTATTTCTTGTAAGATAAAAGGTGGTGCAGGCAGGCCACACTCCAGGGAAACTCATTTTACCTTGGATCAGGAATGTGACCTGAGCAAGGGTGTTACATCCCACCCTAATCCTCTTTCATATAATCTAATCCTGCCTCCTTAACTATGGACAGAGATTAGGTTTTACAACACATGTTATTAGGCGCAGTTGAGCCCATTCCTACTCCTAGCGACCCCAAGACCCTATGTACAACTATGTACAAGAGAACAAAACACTGCCAGGTCCTGTGCCATCTTCACAATTGTTGTTACACTTGAGCACATTGTTGCAGGCACTGTGTCAATCCATCTCGTTGAGGGTCTTCCTCTTTTACCCTGACCCTCTCTCTGCTTTACCAAGTGTGATGTCCTTCTCTAGGGACTGATCCCTCTGATAACATGTCCAAAGTATGTGAGACGCAGTCTTGCTATCCTTACTTCCAAGAAGCATTTGGCTGTACTTCTTCCAAGACAAATTTATTTGTTCTTTTGGCAGTCCATGGCATATTCAACATTCTTCACCAACACCTGATTTCTATTCATAAAGTTTTCACTGACTAAATTTCACTGCCAGAAATTCAAGCTGGATGCAGAGGAGGACATGGAGCCAGGGATATCATTGCTGATGTCAGAGGGATCCTGGCTGAAAGCAGAGAATACCAGAAAGATGTTTACCTGTGTTTTATTCACTATGCAAAGGCATTTGACTGTGCGGATCATAACAAATTACAGATAACATTGCGAAGAATGGGAATTCCAGAACACTTAATTGTGCTCATGAGGAACCTGTACATACATCAGGAGGCAGTCGTTTGAACAGAACAAGGGGATACTACCTGATTTAAAGTCTGGAAGGGCGTGCGTGAGGGTTGTATCCTTTCACCATAGTTATTCAGTCTATATGCTGAGCAAATAATCCAAGAAGCTGGACTATATGAAGAACGCAGCATCAGGATTGGAGGAAGACTCATTAACAGCCTGCGATATGCAGATGACACAACCTTGCTTGCTGAAAATGAAGAGGACTTGAAGCACTCACTGATGAAGACCAAAGGCCACAGCCTTCAGTATGGATTACACTTCAACAAAAAGAAAACAAAAATCCTCACAAGCGGACTAACAAACAACATTATGATAAATGGAACAAAGATTGAATTTGTCAAGGATTTCATTTTACTTGGATCCACAATCAACACCCATGGAAGCAGAAGTCAGGAAATCGAAAGTCAAATTGCATTGAGCCAACCTGCTGCAAAAGACCTCTTTAAAGTGTTGAAAAGCAAAGATGTCAACTTGAAGACAAAGGTGCGCCTAACCCAAGCCATGGTGTTTTTGATTGCCTCATATGCATGGGAAAGCTGGACGAAGAATAAGGAAGACTGAAGAAGAATCGATGCCTTTGAACTATGGTGTTAGAGAAGAATATCGAATATACCATGGACTGCCAAAAGAACAAACCAATCTGTCTTAGAAGAAGTACAACCAGAATGCCCTTTGGAAGGAAGAATGGCGAGACTATGTCTCACATACTTTGGACACGTTATCAGGAGGGATCAGTCCCGGGAGAAGGACATCATGCTTGGTAAAGTAGAGGGTCAGTGAAAAAGAGGAAGACTATCGATGAGATGGATTGACACCATGGCTACAATAATGTGCTCAAGCATAACAGTTGTGAGGATGGTGCAGGACTCAGCAGTGTTTTGTTCTGTTGTACATAGGTTCCCTATGAGTTGGAACCTACTCAACGGCACCTAACAACAACACTCTGTCCTATAGGGTCACTATGAGTCAGAATGGACTTGACTGGAAATGAGTTTTTTGTTTGCTTATTCCAGTATGACCTCATGTTAACTGATAACATCTTCAAAGATCTATTTTCAAACAAGGTCACCTTCATAGGTAACAGGGTGTCTTAGGTTGGGTTCTCTAGAGAAGCAAAACCAGTAAGTGTATACATATATTTATAGAGAGATTTATATCAAGGAAACAGCTCACGGGATTATAGAGGCTGTAACTCCCAAGTCTGTGTATTAGGATAGAGGGTTCTCTCAATTCATGTAGCAGCAGGGGCTGGCAAACCAAAGATTGCAAACATTGGTAGGTTGGAAAGTAGGGTTCCCGCTCTCCGGGTGTGAAGATCTACGAATTCGAAAAAATGCAGATAAGCTGGTATCTCAAGTCCCAAAAGCCAGAGGTCAGATGAACAGGAGGCAGCGCAGGATCCAGAGTGAGCAAAAAAGAAAGTCTGCTTATATTTGGATGCAGGCCACACTCCAAGGAAACTCCCTTTCAACTGACTGGCTACCCATACGAGATTCAATCATTGGTGTGATCACATATAAACACTGAGAATCATGGCCCAGGCCAAGTTGGCACAATTTTAACCATCACGCAGTGGTTAGGTAGGACTTCAACATATCTTTTTTGGGGAACACAATCAATTCATAATGGGGTTTACCTGTGTTTCAAGTGTAATTTTTTTTTCTAACTTTCTTTGCTGTTTTCTTAAAGAAGTCTATACACTGTAGATCAAACTGACAGCCCACAGCCCTGATTCGCCCTGAAGACTTGCTTTGTTTGCTTCACGGTTTTGTTTTAGCTTTTTATTGAAATATAACATGTGTACAGGAAAGTATACACATAATTGTACAATCTGATATATATAACAAACTGAACATACCCATGGGAATCATGTAGTAGTACCCTTTCTGCTTTTTTTTATTTGACATTATATTTGTGAGATTCATCTACAATGTTGTGTGAACTCGTAGTTGGTTCCTCTCATTGCTGTAGAGAAGTTGTCACTGTTTTGCAAATGATCCATTCTACAGTTGATGAACATTTGGATAGTTTCCGGGTTAGGGCTATTACAAATAGCGCCACTATCAATGTTCTGAATTACGTCTGTGGGTGAACATATGTGTGCATTTATGCCTATACGGTTTTAAACATTAGGATAGTTCATATGAAAAAGTCCAGATACAGTTCTTGAAAAAAATGAAAAACAGATCTGACTAGGTCCACATCTCCTCACTTGACTGGAACTGAGGCATGACTTAGATGGGGCATGGTTCTTCCAGTTCATCACAGATTCTGCCATTCCTTCCCACAAACCCAGGCCTACTTATTTTGGTATCTTCTTTTTTTTTTTTAATTCAATAACCTCTTAGGACATTCTTCAGGCATCTCTTCCATCAGGTAACTGCAAGGTTATTTCCTCACTTCCTTCAAGTCTCTGTTCATATGTCACCTTATCAGAGAGGACTTCACTCACCATTCTATATAAAACAGCAACTTCCCCCTGCACTATACTTCCTATTTACCATCTGTCTTGGTTATCTAGAGCTGCTATAAAAGAAATACCACAAGTGGATGGCTTTTACAAAGAGAAATTTATTTCCTCACAGTCCAGTAGGCTAGAAGTCCGAATTCAGGTGTCAGCTCCAGGGAGAGGTTTTCTCTCTCTGTCGGCTCTGGAGGAAGGTCCTTGTTATCAGTCTTCTCTTAGTCTGGGAGCATCTCAGTGCAGGAACCTCAGGTCCAAAGGAGGCGCTCTGCTCCCAACACTACTTTCTTGGTGGTATGAGGTCCCCATGTCTCTCTCCTTGCTTCTCTCTTTTATATCTCAAAAGAGATTGGCTTAAGAGACTACCCAATCTTATAAACCTCATCAATATACTGCTGCTAATCCATCTTATTACATCATAGTGATAGGATTTACAGCATACAGGAAAATCACATAAAATGGTGGGCAATGACATAATACTGAGAATCATGGCCCAGCTAAGTTGACAGATATTTTTGGGGGACACAGTTCAATCCATGACACCATTTGACATACATTTATTTTCTCCCCCCACTAGAATGGAAGCTCCATAAGAGCAGGGACTTTCTTGTCTCTTGTTGTTGTTGTTAGGTGCAGTTGAGTCGGTTCTGACTCATAGTGACTGTATGTGCAACAGAACAAAACACTGCCTGGTCCTGCACTATCCTTACATCGTTACTCTTGAGTACATTCTTGCAGCCACTGTGTCAATCCATCTCATTGAGGGTCTTCCTCTTTTTCCCTGGACCTCCATTTTACCAAGCATGACATCCTTCTCCAGGGACTGATCCCTCCTGGTAACATGTCCAAAGTACGTGAGACGTAGTCTCACCATCCTTGCTTTCAAAAAGCATTCTGGTTGTACTTCTTCCAAGACAGATTGGTTCGTTCTTTTGGCAGCCCATGGTATATTCAATATTCTTCGTCAACACAATTCAAAGGCATTAATTCTTCGGTCTTCCTTATTCCTTATTCATCGTCCAGTTTTCCCATGCATATGAGGCAATTGAAAACACTATGGCTTGGGTCAGGCACACCTTAGTCTTCAGGGTGACATCTTTGCTTGTCACCACTTTAAAGAGGTCTTTTGCAGCAGTTTTCCCCCTTGCAGTGTCTTTTGGTTTCTTGACTGTTGCTTCCACGGGTGTTGATTGTGGATCCAAGTAAAATGAAATCCTTGACAACTTCAATCTTTTCTCTATCATGATGTTGCTTATTGGATTTTTGTTTTCTTTCTGTTGAAGTGTAATCCATACTGAAGGCTGTGGTCTTTGACCTTCATCAGTGTCATGGATTGAATTATGTCCCCCCAAAAATGTGTGTATCAACGTGGCTAGGCCATGATTCCCAGTATTGCCTGGTTGTCCTCCATTTTGTGATTGTAATTTTATGTTAAGAGGATTAGGGTGGGATTGTTACATCACCCTTACCTGGGTCACCTCCCTGATCCAATATAAAGGGAGTTTCCCTGGGGTGTGGCCTGCTCCATCTTTTATCTCTTAATACACAAAAGCAAAGAGAAGCAAGTAGAGAGTTGGGGACGTCATACCACCAAGAAAGCAGCACCAGGAGCAGAGCGTGTCCTTTGGATCCGGGGTCCCTGCGCCTGAGAAGCTCCTCGACCACAGGAAGATTGAGGACAAGGATCTTCTTCCAGAGCCAACAGAGAAAGAAAGGCTTCCCCTATAGCTGATGCCTTGAATTTGGACTTGTAACCTACTAGACTGTGAGAGAATAAATTTCTCTTGTTAAAGCCACCCACTTGTGGTATTTCTGATATGGCAGCACTAGATGACTAAGACAATCAGTAAGTGCTTCAGTTCCTCTTAACTTTTAGCAAGCAAGGTTGTATCATCTGTATATTGCAGGTTGTAAGTGGATCTTCCTCCAATACTGATGCCTCATTCTTTTTCATATAGTTCAGCTTCTCGGATTACGTGCTCAGCAAACAGGTTGAATAGATACAGTGAAAGGATACAACCCTGTTACATACCTTTCCTGACTTTAAACCAGGAAGTATCCCCTTGTTCCCTTGAAATGACTGCCTCTTGATCAATGTACAGGTTCCTCATGAGCACAATTAACTGTTCTGGAATTCCCATTCTTCCCAATGTTATCCATATTTTGTTATGATCCACACAGTCAAATGCCTTTGCATAGTGAATAAAACACAGGTAATCTCTTTTTAAACATCTTTCTGGTATTCTCTGCTTTCAGGCAGGATCCATCTGACATCAGCAATGATATCCTTCATTCCTGTCTCTTAGTCACTTCTGTTTTCACAGTCCCTGGAAGAGTGCCTGGCATATAATAGGCATTTGATAGATATTTGATGCATGAACATACTACTACTAAAGCAAAACCAAAACCAAAAAACAAACCTACTGCCGTTGAGTTGATTACAATTCATAGTGACCCTACAGGCAGAGTAGAATTGCCCCATAGGGTTTCCAAGGCTGTAATCTTTACCGAAGCAGACTGCCATATCTTTCTACCGCAGAGAGGCTGGTGAGTTCTAACCACTGACCTTTTGGTTAGCAGTTGAGTGCTTTAACCACTTTCTGTATATTAGGTTTACTTAAAGTTGGGCCCACCTGTGGACATAATTTTCAGCTGTAAGACCAGGCCTAAACTGGAATGCAACTTGACTGGGATTTTAGAGATCTAGGACCATGGTGAAGTTCCTGGCTGGCGCAAACAGTTCAGTGATTGGCTACTAGCAGAAAGGCTGGTGGTTGGAATCCACCCAGAGGTGCCTTGGAAGAAAGGCCTGGTGATCTACATCCAGAAGGTGAAAAACCAAACCAAACTCATTGCTGTTGAGTCATACCAACTCATAGTGACCCTGTGTGACAGAGTAGAATTGTCTCATAGGGTTTCCAAGGAGTGGCTGGTGGATTCAAACTGCTGATCTTTTGGTTAGCAGTCGAGGTCTTAACCACTGCACCATCAGGGCTCCTCCAGAAGGTCACAGTCACTGGAAATCCTATGCATAGTTCTATTCTGTAACACATGGGGTCACCGTGAGTCGGAACTGAGTCGATGGCAACTATTTTTTTACTGGTTAGGGCCATGGTTGTTGTTGTTAGGTGCCATTAAGTCGATTTCAACTCATAGTGACCCCATGTGACAGAGTAGAACTGCCGTAGGGTTTTCTAGGTTGTAATATTTACGGGAACAGATCACCAAATCTTTTTTTCCATGGAGCTGCTGGGTGGGTTCAAACCCCCCACGGCAGCTGTCTTAGTTACCTAGTGCAGAAATACCACAAGTAGATGGCTTTAACAAACAGAATCTTATTCTCTCAGTTTAGGAGGCCAGAAGTCCGAATTCAGGGCGTCAGCTTCAGGGGAAGGCTTTGTCTCTGTGTTGGCACTGGGGGAAGGTCCTTGTCATCGATCTTCCCCTGGTCTAGTAGCTTCTCAGTGCAGGGGCCCCAGGTCCAAAGGATGCGCTCTGCTTCTGGTTCTTCTTGCTTGGCGGTAATGAGGTCCCTGTTCTCTCTGCTCACTTCTCTCTTTTATACCTCAAAAGAGATTGAATCATGATACAATCTAATTCTGCAGATTGTGTCCTGCCTCATTAACATAACTGCGTCTAATCCTGCCTCATTAATGTCATAGAGATTAGGATTTACAACACACAGAATAATTACATCAGATCACAAAATGGAAGACAACCACACAATACTGGGAATCATGGTCGGTCCAAGTTGACACATATTTTTGGGGGTCTCAATTCAATTCACAACAGCAGATGATCAGATTTTGCTGCCGCAAGCTTTTTCACCACCTTTCAGAGTACTGGTGAGAGAGTATTGGGGAGAGGAAAAGTCCACTTACTTGATGAAGGATTTTAGAACCCAGAGCATCTGTCTGACACAGAAGCGCTAATTTATCACTTGGTGAATAGCCTGTTTGAAATGATACTGATATCAGGGTCCCTGGTTAGGACTCCTTTATCTCTTTGCCAAGCTCCTAAAATGCACAATCCTCAACCCGCTAGGGAACTACCTACTTCATAGGACATTAGGAGTATTGTAAAGTCTCTGCCAGCTGAGTAAAAAGCAAATATTCCTCTGCTTGAGGAATCAAAATGGGAATATGGAAACACCATGCCTCAGAAATGTTGATGTTCCCATTGACCAAGCCATCTCCTTAACCTTTCTAAGCAAATTGCCCTTCACATTTTTTTTTTAAACAAAGAATACCTTCTGAATTACTTCACAGAGGTAGAGATCCATAGACCTTTATCTGAAACCCTTTGTGCCAGATGTTTTTCTAAGCAAATTGGACAGACTCTATTCTTGCCTTTGTAGAGTTTAAATTCTCTGTAACCACCCAAGAATGGAAAAGGGTAGGATTTATCTGTAAAACATTGTTGCAAATAGTTCAGACACACATTCATTGGTTTAACTCTTCTCTTGGCACACATAATACTGAGGACTGGTAGTATTCTGGTGCTGTCCCTTGATACTCTCTCCAGAAATCCTGTTTGCACTCCATTTTTCTCACTGGTCTATTGTCTTAGATTGCAACTGTAAGCTGCTCCCTAACACAGATGTTCCCCAGTGGTACTTGGATTTTTAGATTCCATGTATCAATAAACAAACTAAAAAAAAAAAATTTGGGGCGCCCAACATGAGATTCCTAACATTATATTTTGCCAAATAAGGATATTTTTAAGAATTGCCAACTATTATTGTCAGCATTTTAACATCAAAAAGGTGGCAGAGAAATAATCTTAGAATAAAGAGCAGTCTTTTATATACAATAAGTTTAGCTTTATGAAAAACTCACTACATTGTTATGAACTCCCCCACTTTCTGGAGAACTGGTGAAAATTTTTGCTGTTACCTCCAGACTCTGAGTTGAACTTCTAATGCTCTTTTAGTGCCGGCTCTTTCTTGGTTCTTGTTCTTTTCTGCCCTTGCTGTCTCTAATAACATTTCTTGGCTACGCACGGCTGTGAACTCCTTGTGTTTAAAGGCCACCTGGCCCAGCTGTATGTCATTTCTTCCTTCACCCTAGTTCTCACGTTGCTCTTTTCATACCTCCATTCAGGGATTCATAAGCCTGCACATTAAACAGTCAATTGTCGATTTACCCTGGGAGTTCTGCAGTGCCTTTTCTTTACATTCAATTAAGCTAGTTAAGTCTGCACATGTAACTTTCAACCCAGATATTGGCCCCACTAGTTTTTCAATAAAATGGGGATTGACACTACTCAGGAGAATCTTGCCAATGAATAACAGATTAATTTAACAAACACTCACTTATGACCTACTATGTAGCAGGTATTAGATTATAAAGATTAATAATTAAACATGTTCTTTGCTCTATAAGCAGTCATAGATTTATTGGAGAGGCAATATGTAAGTTAGGGGTTCTCTTAAACTGGAGTCCATGGGATGGATGGGCTTGAGCAAGGGGGTGGTCAATGAGATTGCAGGCAAAAATTTGGGTGCGTGTGCATTTTTCTGGAGAAAAGATTCATTGCTCTCATTAAATTTTCAACAAGTCCAGGAGTTCCAAAACAAAAGAAACATTGATGTAAATGGTTTTAATATACTAGAATAGGTTACCCTAAGGAAATATGACCAATAATATGGCTGAACAAAGAGTACTTTCTTTCTGCTTGGGGGAAGAAATAAGCCTGTATTGATCAGGATCTTGAAAGACATATAGGAATGGGCTGGGGAGATGGGGAGGGCATTCCAGGTAGAAAGAACTGCATGTGCAGAAATATGGGCTCTGGAAAAAAAATGTGTATTTGGGAAAGAGTTCAGTGTGGCTAGAGCATGGAGGACTCCATGGCACTGGGGTTTTTTTTTAGAGCATGGAGGAGTTCCTGGGAGGTGCAAATGGTTAATGTTTTAGGCTCCTAAACAAAAGCTGGAGGTTCGAGTCCACCTAGAGGTGCCGCGGAAGAAGTACCTGACAATCTACTTCCAAAAAATGAACCACTGAAAACCTAATAGAGCTTAATCCTGCTTTGACGCTCAGGGAGTCATCATGAGTTAGGATCACCTCAACGGCAACTGGTGGTAACTGGTAGAACATGGAGCTCACGAGGATCCACTGGAGTCGAGGCTTCAGAAATATACAGGGCCAGCGAGTGGCAAGCTTTGTACCCTATGTGGGCCACAGAAATCTTAAAAAAAAAAAAAAGGTACTTACACTTTATATGAAGTATAAGTGAAGTATATAAACATTTCTCACAGAAGGTGTTTTCTATTCCTGTCATATTAAGGGGGTGACTTGGGTGCTGGGAAGCTTGGTGGTGTAGTGGTTAAAAGCTCGGCTGCTAATCAAAAGATCAGCAGTTCGAATCCACCAATTGCTTCTTGGAAACCCTATGGGGCAGTTCTACTCTGTCCTATAGGATCACAATTAGTCAAAATCAACTCGATGGCAATAGGTTTAGTTTTGGTTTTGGGGTGATGAGGTCTACTCTTCTTGATAAAGGGCTCAGAAGGTTGAAAAAGTTTGAGACCCAGAGCTCTAGGACCCAGCCCAGCCCATGGCAAAATTCTGAAGAGTATGCAAAAATTTGCCTTTCCCACTTCTCTCTCTTTTATTCCTTCTCCTTTCATATATCCAGAAGGATCTCTTTGGTTTCCACCTTCCAAAGGAGTAAAATGATGGAACTAGAAGGCACCTCAGAGGTCATTTTGGTCCAACTTCTTTATTATTTTCAGTCTTGGAGGTAAACCCAGAGCAAGGAACTGATTTGCTCTCCTGGTTTCTCTGTGGACCATGTGTGATTGTATATATCTCCTGATGAGGCTTTTCCTCCTCCTCTACCAAACTTTACTGTTGAAGTACCTGAGGATATGGTCCTGGGCCTTTTTTTCTTCCTGCCCTCTTCTGAAGAAATCTCGTGGACTCCTTTGGTTTTAAATAATATCTTTGTGTCAGAGATTCCCAGATTTGTATCCTATGTAGGCCAGCCCCATTTTTCTAAGCCCCAACCCTTTAATTGCCTACAGAAGGTTTTCATCTGATGTTTTGTGTTTACCTGAAACCCAGCATGTCCAAAGGTAAATTTATCTTTCTCCATCCCCAGAAATCTTCTCTAGTATTCTCCATCCCAGAAAAATGGCACCTTGTCAGCCCACTTGTTCCAATCAAATCAAATAGCATCCTTGATACCTCCTTCTCCTTTAGCAGCAACACCCCTACCTCCAATCAATCGCTAAAACCTCTTTTTTAACCTCTTGAAACTTCTCAATTTCATCCACTTCTCAATATTGTTATCCAAAGCAGGTACTACTTGGTGTGGCTTCTTGTCAATAAAGAAACACCAAGGTGAGGGGGGAGGAAGAGCATTTACCAGCAAGCACACAGGCAAGGATCAAGGAGTGTACACCTCAAATCAAGCTCCCCAAAGGGAGGCAGAAACTTTTATACTCCGTCTCACAAGGAAGCGCATACAAACATTATGGACTACACAGATTATCATTGTCCATAGGCGCAGTAAGTCAAATTGCATTTTTTTTCTTTGGCATGTAGGCTAGTAAACTGGGTTTGATTGGCTTGAGCTACATGCAATGCTTTGAGGACGATGGACAGGAGGGGGAAGGTTCTGCTTGGTCTGAGCAGCTGGCTAACTGAGCCACACCCAGCATTATCACTTCAGGTTTTGTTTGATAATGGCTAAGCAACTACTTCTCACATAATTTTGACAGGAAGGATCAGTCCCTGGAGAAGGACATCATGCTTGGTAAAGTGTGGGGTCCTCAAAAAACAGGAAGACCCTCAGTGAGATGGACTGACACAATGACTACAACCATGTGCTCAAGCGTAACAAAAATTGTGAGGGTGGTACAATACTGGGCAGCGTTTTGTTCTGTTGTACATAGGGTCACTATGACTTGGAACTGCACCTAAGAGCAACAAGCGGCTCCTGGCTGCATTGGCTATCACTATCTGCACTGCTATTAGACCATGCCACCATTATCTTTTTTTTTTTTTTTGGTAGTGAAAATATACATAAAAAAAGTCACCAATTCAACAATTTCTACAAGCATAATTCAGTGACATTGATAACATTCCTCATGTCATTCAACTATTATCACTATCCTTTTTCAAAGTATTCCACCGCCATTAACTCGACGCTCCCTAAGCAAAAGCTCCCGCTTCCCCCTCCCACCCATCCGTAGTAACCACTAATCGTCTTTGGCTTCTATATATTTGCTTATTTCATGTAAGTGAGATCACATAGTATTTGTCCTTTTGTGACTGACTTATTTTGTTCAGCATAATGTTTGCAAGGCTTATCCATGTTGTGGCACATAACAGGACTCATTTCTCTTCATGGCTGAGTAGTAATCCATTGTATGTATATGCCACATTTTGTTTATCTATTCATCTATTGATGAACATTTACGTTGTTTCCACCTTTTGATTATTGCAAAAAGTGCTGCAATGAACGTTGGTATACAGATTTCCGTTTGCATTCTGCCACCATTATCTTTTGCCTGGATTTCCTGTACTATGCTTCGAACTCCAAATCTACTGTCTTCCTAAACTCTTAAATCTATTTCTCACAATGCAACCAGAGAGAACTTAAAACAAACACGAGTATGCTACTCTCCTGCTTAATCCTTTATTAGTTGTTCGTAGGCTAAAGACTAAAGTCCGTACTTCTGTCCTTTCTGCCCAATTTTCCGGTCTAGTGCCACCCTCTCTCTCATTACGCACCAGTCATGCTGGCCTTCTTTCAGTTTCTCATTAGTGCCAGGCTCCTTCCTCGCTTAGGACCTTTGCACATATTGTTCCCTCCATTCCCTTCCCTTCTTGCCTGGCCAATTTCTGGTCATCCTTTAGGCCTTTGCTGAAACTCACTTTCTCAGAGAACACTTCCTCGGGCCCCTGGCTAGTCTAGGTCTGCCTGTACTTCCTCATTGCACTTTTCACAACTGTAATTAACTGTTTATTTCAGTGACTATTTGCTTACCCCGGAAACCCTGGTGGTGTAGTGGTTAAGTGCTACGGTTGCTAACCAGAGGGTCAGCAGTTCGAATCCACCACCAGGCGCTCCTTGGAAACTCTATGGGGCAGTTCTACTCAGTCCTATAGGGTCGCTATGAGTCGGAATCGACTCGACGGCACTGGATTTATTCACTTACTGTCAGTTTCCCTGACTAGTCTATAAATTTCAGGGGGAAGTGATCTGTTTTAAGACTCCCCAGCAACTAGCACATTATGTGGCCCTCCATAAATACTTGTTCATCCATCCAGTGGCACAGCTGAAACTAGAACCTAATCCATGTCCAGTACAGCATCTTTTCTCCAAACTATGAGGGTCTGTTTTTTTTTAAGGTGATACCCTACACTTAAGATGTCCCCTACCTCTTCCCAGTGAAAAATGTATCAGTCTCGTGTGTTCGATTTCTTGGTTTCTTCAGGGGCCTGTTAAAGCCAATCTGGAGAACCAACCCAGGTTTAGAGATCATCCTTCTCCTAATGGTATTTGCACTTAACTAGGAACTCCTGAGAGCTGCAGTTAATCCCAAAGGAACTAATCAAAATGTCAGGCACCAGGAAGATATTATTGAAGGAGGGAATTTTCACTACCATCCCTTAACGGAATTATAGGAAAGAAACTTACAATATACCAGCCATGCTTCAATGTCTTTTTTTTTTTTAGCATTATTTTCACAATAAGCCTGTTAAACTAAATCAAACGCATTCCCACTTATAGCAACCCTATAGGGTAGAACTGCCCCATAGGGTTTCCAAGGCTGTAATCTTTACGCAAGCAGACTGCCACATTTTTCTCCCCGGTGCAGCTGGCGGGTTCGAACTGCCAACCTTTCAGTTTTAGCTAGCAGCCAAACTCTTTAACCACTGTGCTACCATGCTCCTAGCTAGCCTGTCGTTAGGTGTCTTGGAGTCGGTTCTGAATCATAGTAACCCTGTGTACTACAGAACGAAGCAGTGCCCTGTTGTGCGCCATCCCCACAATCTTTGCTATGTTTAAGCCCACTGTTGTAGTCACTGTGTCAATCCACCTCTTGACGGTCTTCCTTTTTTTCAATGACCCTCTTAGGTAGATGGAGCCCTGGTGGTGCAGTGGTTAAGAGCTCAGCTGCTTAACTAAAGGTTGGCAGCTCAAATCTACCACCCGCTCCTTGAGAATTCTAGGGGCAGTTCTACCCTGTCCTGTAGGTTTGCTATGAGTTGGAATTATAGCAATGGATTTTTTGGGGGGGGGGGTGCGGGGGTTGGGTAGGTATTATTATCCTATTTATCAAATTAGTGAATCTCAGAGATTAGTAATTTACCTAATTTTGCAGATCTGGTGGGGAGCCAAGTATTTTGAATTTCCTTCCAAAATATGACTCCTGGCCTAATACTCTTCTTACAATATCTTGACGCCTCCCAGGGTAAGTGCGGGCAACTGCTTACACAGTTTACACATAGATTTGGGTTGTGAGATTAATGGGTTATCTTAAAAAAATAAAAAAAGGAAAAGTATTATTAGGTTTCTTTTATTCCTCAGGTGGGATCCATGCTCTGAGACTTGACATTTTATTGTCTCCACTAAGAGCCTGTCACACTGGGTGCCTAACCTTACTCATTCCAACCATAATTGTGATTCTGGGTAGAAAAAAAAAAAAAAAAAACGCTTTCAGCTCTTTCAAGCAAAATGTGATGTAAAATCCAAGATACTGTTATTATTTATTTTACTACTGAGTCCACCACAGCCTCCTGCATCCAGGGAGTGGATGAGTATCAGGTTGACACTTCCCAGTAAACCGAACACTTAATAGTGCATTACTTACCTGTTTACTGCTATTTGCTACAACAAAAGCTATTAGGAGATGGCTATTCTGGGATCAGATATCCCTGCAAGAGTTGGATTTGCCTCCAATTAAAAATGTTTGTGCCCGTCTTTTGGATCTCCTCTGGATTCTGGCTCCTGAATACAGGATCTCTTCCCTGGAGGTGGAGGGATACCATTATGTTCCTCTTAGGGTCAGTTGCACCTGGCTATTTAACGGTTTTGTGACCTTGGACACATTGTTTAACCTCTGCTTCCTTAGTCGTTAAAAAAAAAAAAAAGACATAGCTATTTTGAAGAGTGAAAACACCTAATAACAAAGCCTGGCACACAGCAGGTATTAAATACTTCTAATTCCCTTTCTTGAGATGCACAGATTTATAGGTTCTGTGGGCTCCTTAAAAGTACATGTAAAATTTTGTGTAGATGTGTGAAGCGTATTTTTCTTAAAGTCCACAGTTTAACAGATCATCACGCGGGCCAGCAACTTCCCTAAAAAGGAATTGTACATTCTCCTTCCTGCAGTGCCAAGCGTTGAATCTCTTGCAGGGGACCGGATTTTTTGTGTATATTTTTGCCACTCTGGGCATCCTTTGCTGCAGCCAGCTAACAGACTTCTGTTAGCAAAGGAGGGCGACGAGGCCCCTTGTGGGAGCTTCTCTCCCAAGGCAAGACCCCCAAGAAGTTTCCCTGAGGGCTCCATGACCCCTTTCCAGCTTTCCTCCCAGACGGGGCTGGGGTGTCATTTGCAGCTGGACGGTAGGTTTACTTTAAGGTTTGTCGGGCCCCGGGGGCCACTCCCTCACTTAGAAACCAGCTTTTGGTTGGCTTTCCCTCCAGCTGTTGATCAAAACCTCGTGGTGCGACCCTAGCCACCCCCGCCCTCCTAGGCCCTTACCCGGAGTCGGTGGGTGCGGGGAGGCAGGGAGCGCACAGGTCCCGCTCCTCCGGTCCACCAGAGGGCGCCACGGCCCAGATTCTTCCTTCCCGGGGTGCTTCGCGCCGAGCCCCTTCCGCGTGTGTGAGTGAATGCGAGAGTCAGCGTTCGCGCCGCGCGCTGTCCGCCTCCGCCGCTCGGCGCTCTTATTTCGGAGGCGAGGGGCGGGCACGAGCGTAGAAACATAGAGACGGGCGTTGAGCTCTGCGGCTAGAGCGTCTTCGAGTCGGAGCCGGAGCCCGAGCCGCGCGCTGTGTCTCCGCTGCGTCCGCCGAGGCCCCCGAGTGTAAGGGACAAAAGCCGCCGCCGCGCCGCCTGCTCCCATCGCCGGGGCTCATCTGCCGCCACCGCAGCCCTGAGGAAAGTCCACTGCCGTCGCTACCCGTGAGGATCCGAGAGCCATGTCGGCCAGCAGCCTTTTGGAGCAGGTACAGGCCCGGCCCGCATGCCTCGGCCATTGTGTGAGGCGGGAGGGAACCCGACTAGGCCCGGGCCCGCTGCCCCCGGCCGGGCCGAGACGAGGCGATGCCTCTCGCGGGCCGGGTGTCGGGTCTCTCAGGCCGGCCGCGCCCAGTGCCTCGCCCTCCGCCCGCTCTCCTCGGTTCCTCCCGGGCCTCGGAGCCCACCGGCCGCGCTGCGTCCCCTCGCCTCATCGGGCCTCGTTTTTCTTCCTTGTTTCCTTCCCCTTCCTTGAAGCTCTGGTCCCCTCTCGTTGTCGTTGCCTCGGCCCCCGCTTTTTCTCCCCGGCCCCGCCGGCCTAGCGCTTTTCCCTGCCTCCCATTTTCAACCACCCCCTCACCACCGTTCCTGACGCCTCTTCTCAGGCTCTCCCCTTTATTTTCTTATCGGGCCGTGCTTTAATATGTCTTTCCTTTTCCATGTCTTCCTCGGACAACCTGCTGCTCGGCGACGTTTTCTTCGTCCTCAGAGACCAAAAGGTCAAGGAAACAAAGGTGAGCCCAGCTCCACCGGTCGCCCTGGGCCGGGAGGGGGACGCCAAGTAGTAGGGGCGGGGTCTCCGAGAAGCGCCCCGGGGAAGAGGACCTTTCGTGAGCCGCCGAGTTCGCAGGTGTCTCACACTTAAGTATTTGACCCCATCGGTGTGGTGCTGCAGCTGGCGAACAGCATTTTAGTGAACCAGGAGTAATTCATTAAGGGTGGGAGTGGATTCGGTGTTGAAATGTCCCAGGTCCTTAGTTTCCTGTAGGTCTTTGTTTTTCATCCTCGTGGATCACACTCTGGAAGTACTCACATGTGATGGGGGAGGGGAAGCGGGAAGGAATTGAAATCTAGAGGAGCCAATAAAATAACCTTTTTTAGATCGGCTTGCTCCGGGTGGAGGGAGACATTTTCACTAATAACATTGCTCAGCATTCATTCTCGTCTGTATCCTTTTGAAATTCAAACTTACTTGCTTTGTTAACTGATAAGATTTTTCTCCCTTGTTAGGATATGTTTGATTAGTCTGGAAGGGCATCTGTAGGATTGAGACACTCCTAATTTGATTTTTTTTCCGTTTTAGTACAAAATGGATCTGTACATCAAAAGGATGGATTAAATGATGATGATTTTGAACCTTACTTGAGTCCGCAGGCAAGGCCCGTGAGTAGTTAACCATTTACATGTCTGATCAAAGGGTGTAGTATGCTAGTATTGTTTCTCTGCTCTATCTCAATAAATTTGATTTTCAGAGGGTGCCTTTTTTAATACCTGTTAATGTGTTATAAGGCAGTTATTACAGATATTATAGAGACTGTTAATATCCCATCTGTGTTGTCAGCAAACACATTGTACTCTGAGGTAATACTAATGAAATTTTGTAGTGTATTAACAGTGACACTTGTTTGAGTGATTGTACCCCCCGCCCCCACTGAGAATAGAGTAGTGCAAAACTTAAAAATGCTTTCCAGTGTTAAATATTCTGAATTTTCACTAGGAACTCTTTTACCCTTTGGAAAGTTGGATTCATGTGTGATGGGAAGCACTAATATAAAATCACCTGAACTTTAATCGGTGCTGCAAAACCAGTTATCTTCCTTTCTTTGGTCACTAGTTAGTGGGTTCTTCGATTACCAGAACTATTTTGGAGTCAGGGTACTCTGTTTTGAGTTAAACTGTATTTACACCTATAGAGACCGACTTTGTGTAACTCTGATTTTTACCTTAAGGGGTGGTTCTGTGAGCTGTAGAATTGAAATTAAACTGAAATTTAAAAAGTTAAAATACTCTTCAGCCCAAACCAAAGGTCAAGGGTGATTGAGGTTTTTGCAGTGTAATCTGTCTTCTAATGTGAAGACTAGTTGCATGTAAGTTCATACATGAATATGGCCCGTGCATGTAGATACTTGTTTTGATTCAGCAGTTCTTTTATGTTATCATTTTGGGTCTGAAAAACAGCCACAAAAAGCTGTAGCTAATAAATATAATCCCATAGATTAATAGACCAAAAGCACAATAGAAGATGTCACTTGAAATGTCTGGAAATATCAAGAAGCTTATGGGACATATGCTGTATGAATAACTTGACATATTAGTGCATGCCCATATTTGAACCGCATTTTTACGTAAAACTTTTAGATCCCTTATTTAAAATTCTCTGTATTTAAAGTATGGAAACCACCTAAGCAAGTGATTGAAAGAAAGTTTTTGCAGAAGGCAACCAGTTAATCAGGAAAAGGGGGAAGAAAATAGAGGAATGAACTATTAATGGGTTCCTGCTATTGAATCAATTTTCTTACATAATCATTATAACAGTGTTAGTGGATGCATTTAGAAACAATTCGAGGTAGTTTCTTGTAAAATATTGTTTAGTTAAAATTTTTTTTAGCGCAGGGCGTGTGGGAGCCAGCCAGCTTAGGTGTAGGAATTCAGCCCTATCTTGGCATAACCTGTGATGTTAAGTGCATTTGGTTTTTCTCTCTCTATTAAGCCAAAGCTTGAGTGTCTGTTTTAGAAAGAAGTTTGAGAAAATACCAAAGTCTTGGTTGAGTAGAGGAAGAAGGGTAACCTGATAATCTTTGTCCTTTGTAGTTGTAGCACAGAGTAGATGTAATTTACCTACTTTTGAATACTTTTTTTTGTTGTCTCATGTTGGAATAATTCTTCAAGCTTAATCCATTGATTTAAATTTTTAATATCATCTTCAAGAAACAGATTGGAGAGGATGTATGAAAACACTTAACGCTTTTTTAAAGAAAAAAATTAAATCGACAGAGAAAAGCCATTGTCATTTTATCAAACCGTATTAATCGAAAAATTTAGTTTTGTGTTTTAGTAGCTAGGAAGAAGTACTGTTGGCTTTGGTAATACAAATTTAGGGCTTAAGGTAGTCATAGTCATCCAAATCTCTTAGGACTTAACTTCCTATTGTTTAGTTTATGGATTCTTAGCTTACCAGAACCATTTTGGAGTTAAGAGTACTCTGTTTTGAATTGACCTGTGTCTACACCTATGGAGACCAACTTTGTATAACCGTGATTTCTCACTTAAGGGGTTATTGTGTGAGCAATAGAGTTTACAAAACGTTAAAATACTGTTCAGCTCAAGAGTGACTGGGGTTTTTGAATGTAATCTGTCTTGTGAAGACATTATTAATCTGTAATTACTAATCTGTGATGTGAAGACATAAGTTCATATTTCTGGTTATTATTTAGGATGGTTTTTTTTCTAAAAGATAAACACTTGTAAGTGTTTTAAGAGTTGTACTCATTTCTAATGAAAAAGTTGTGCGTTTCAGCATACAGTTATTTTATAGGTGAAGCAGACTAGGTAGCAACTTTTTTTTTTTTTTGTAGTTTTAAATCCTCTAGAAACCACTGTGTATTTTCTCTTTATTTTTAGTTAGTGTCATTTATTGATTCTCCCAGATGGTTTGCCAAGAGGCAAATACTCTAAACTGGATGTAGTCAGCCTTACTTTTTGGTTTATGGTTGAGAAATGGCTGCATAGATGTTTGAGCTAGATCATGAAACTTCAGTTCTTTTTTTTAATTTTTCTTGTTTGATCTATCATAGTGCATTTTAGCAGGAAACTCTTGAAACTCCTCCATTCTGCCAAAATTCTCCTTAAATCCAAAGAGAAAAATTTTAATTGAAAACATGTGAACACTTCTGTAGAGCAAGACTTACACTGTTGGTGAAATGCCATTTTTTCCTTTTCTGAATTATAACACTAACTTTAAGGCACATGTATCGATATATAAGGGCCCCTGGTGGCGCAGTGGTTACGAGCTCCGCTGCTAACTGAAAGGTTCATGGCTCAAACCTAGCAGCTGCTCCACAGAAGAAAGATATGGTAGTCTGGTTCCATAAAGATTTACAGCCTTGGAAACCTATGGGGCAGTGCTATTCTGTACTGTAGGGTCGGAATTGACTCGATGACAATGGGTTTGATATATCAGTATATATTAGTTTAAGCATTTAAACCGTTTCTTACAATATAGAAATACCAGTGACTTTATGGGAACGGACCATCTGAAATGTGCTCCCCCTTTTTCATAGTAATGGCTGAAACAAGTGGGGGAGGGAATGTCTTAATTGTTACTTTACTTATTTTTGTTTAATTTTAATTTGCCTTTTTTTTCCTCCACAGAATAATGCATATACTGCCATGTCAGACTCCTACTTACCCAGTTACTACAGCCCCTCTATTGGCTTCTCCTATTCTTTAGGGGAAGCTGCTTGGTCTACTGGGGGTGACACAGCCATGCCCTATCTAACTTCTTATGGACAACTGAGCAACGGAGAGCCCCACTTCCTACCAGATGCAATGTTTGGGCAACCAGGAGCCCTAGGTAGCACTCCATTTCTTGGTCAGCATGGTTTTAATTTCTTTCCCAGTGGGATTGACTTCTCAGCATGGGGAAATAACAGTTCTCAGGGACAGTCTACTCAGAGCTCTGGATATAGTAGCAATTATGCTTATGCACCTAGCTCCTTAGGTGGAGCCATGATTGATGGACAGTCAGCTTTTGCCAATGAGACCCTGAATAAGGCTCCTGGCATGAATACTATAGACCAAGGGATGGCAGCGTTGAAGTTGGGTAGCACAGAAGTTGCAAGCAATGTTCCAAAAGTTGTAGGTTCTGCTGTTGGTAGCGGGTCCATTACTAGTAACATCGTGGCTTCCAATAGTTTGCCTCCAGCTACCATTGCTCCTCCAAAACCAGCATCTTGGGCTGATATTGCTAGCAAGCCTGCAAAACAGCAACCTAAGTTGAAGACCAAGAATGGCATTGCAGGGTCAAGTCTTCCACCACCTCCAATAAAGCATAACATGGATATTGGAACTTGGGATAACAAGGGTCCTGTGGCAAAAGCCCCCTCACAGGCTTTGGTTCAGAATATAGGTCAGCAGTCAACCCAGGGGTCTCCTCAACCTCTAGGTCAGCAGGCTAACAATAGCCCACCAGTGGCTCAGGCATCAGTAGGGCAACAGACACAGCCATTGCCCCCACCTCCACCACAGCCTGCCCAGCTCTCAGTTCAGCAACAGGCAGCTCAGCCAGCCCGCTGGGTAGCACCTCGGAACCGTGGCAGTGGGTTTGGTCATAATGGGGTGGATGGTAACGGAGTAGGACAGTCTCAGGCTGGTTCTGGATCTGCTCCTTCAGAGCCCCATCCAGTGTTGGAGAAGCTGCGATCCATTAATAACTATAACCCCAAGGATTTTGACTGGAATCTGAAACATGGCCGGGTTTTCATCATTAAGAGCTACTCTGAGGACGATATCCACCGTTCCATTAAATATAATATTTGGTGCAGCACAGAGCATGGTAACAAGAGACTGGATGCTGCTTATCGCTCCATGAACGGGAAAGGTCCCGTTTACTTACTTTTCAGTGTCAACGGCAGTGGACACTTCTGTGGCGTTGCAGAAATGAAATCTGCTGTGGACTACAACACGTGTGCAGGTGTGTGGTCCCAGGACAAATGGAAGGGTCGTTTTGATGTCAGGTGGATTTTTGTGAAGGACGTTCCCAATAGCCAACTGCGACACATTCGTCTAGAGAACAACGAGAATAAACCAGTGACCAACTCCAGGGACACTCAAGAAGTGCCTCTGGAAAAGGCTAAGCAGGTGTTGAAAATCATAGCCAGCTATAAGCACACCACTTCCATTTTTGATGACTTCTCACACTATGAGAAACGCCAAGAGGAAGAAGAAAGTGTTAAAAAGGTAACCAGCTTACCATTCTTAAGATTTTTAGGGAAGGAGGAGGAATTACAACAGGAGAGGTATTACAGGAAACCATTAGTAAAAGCTCTGTAAATAACACAGCTATCACTTAACAGTTCAAGTGTGGAAGTATAATTGGTCTTACTGTTTCAACCCTAATGGGAAGGAATGTGGGAACAGTAGAGGGCAGAAATGTGGGCTTAAATTGAAGGAAAGCAAAAACAATGCAGAGAAACTGAAATTACATAATATAGGTGAAGATGTGAAGAATGAATCTGAAAGAAATGGATAGGGAATATTTGAAATGATAGAACCATGGAAATTAAAGTAGGAAGAGGCTGAGGCCGTAATACAGTAGAAAAAAAGTTCTCCGTTGGCATTAACCAACCTTTGGCCTAAGTAGGGTACTGTGGTTATTTTCAAGAGTTGATGTGTCACAAGCTTTTCTACCTGCCTGTGACAACTGGTAGTGTTAAGAGGCGTGCTCCTGTCTTTGGTGGTGTTTAGCTTGCTTGTTTTTTTCCCATGCCTTCCCATTATAAAAGTTTAATGTTTATACAATGTTTATTATATAAACCTTGGGAAACTCAGAAAATACTGTTCCCTTGCCCTTATTATTTTATTATATTCCTGAAAGGTCACTTTCTACAGATTTCCTCTGTAAGAAGTGGGAAGAATTTTTCCCTAAATTTTGGGTGGAGTGATGGAGAATGGGTTCAAACTAGAGTTGAACTTACTTGAAAGAGTTGGGTTAGTGCTTACTCCTTGGGTAGTCAATGAATGTAAGCCATAAGAGGACGATAAACTAGTTGGGACAGATCATATATTAGAACTGACACACTTAAATATAGGAAGTAGGTGAAAGATGGGCAGGAAAAACATTTTTGTACATTAATTGTTGAGAGAATTCTGAACTGTTTAGCCTCATTTGTAAAATATAAGAGAAAACCTAACAAGTTTATGTAAATATATTTTTATTATATATGTCATGCATTCATAGGGATCTTGGATATTTGGTCTAGGACCTGAGGTACTCATTGTTATAAGAACTGTTAGGTTATATTTTGTAAGCCATAATAGGAGGAGAGTTTTTTGGTAGATCATCTCTGTAACGTGTAACTGTGAGGTGCAGTCTTTGAACTAAAGCAGGATGGTTGCTATCTTACCTCCTAGTATGTACAGATGGGCAAGAAATTGACATGACATGAAAAACATTGGGGATAGAAAGCCAGATTATTGAAAAGTTGGCTGTTAGAGAAAAACTTTCTTCTTTTTTTGATAGTCCTTTAAACGCCCCTCTCCAAAGTTTAACAGTTTAAAATCTACCATAATCCTGTAGCAAAGGATAGTTGACTAATTTTTTTGAAGGATGCTAAAGGTGTCTTCTGAGGCATACCAAATGAGTCATAGCAGGGTTATTAACATGTGAGAGACATCTAGGTACTTGGAACATGAAATGTGCTTAATATCTATGCTTAATATGATTCTGCTTTCCTTCATTTTGCAAAGTCTTTCATATATCTATGTTTTGTGATTAAAAACAGTAAGGCAAAGACAGGAATTTTTTTTAGGAATGCATACCACGTAGGATAAACTTACATATGTTAGGACCAGTGGGGAAACTTATGTTAGAGCTGCTCACTTTTATATATAAACTTTTAATTGAGTGTGTATTTGGATTAAATTCATTAGAGTGGCTTCAGGGAATGATAATTGAGCTTCATAAATAGGTGTGAGATTCATATGTTGGCATTGACCAGCTCTTTTAATGTTTTCATAGAGTGAGTGTAATAAACCTAGGGTCTTTGTTAAGCTAGTGGTTCTTCTGCAAAACCATCCCATAAAGACGGAATTAATGAGTATCCTAATTGTTCTCAGGCTGGTGAACAAACCACTGGGGGAAAAAAAAAAGCTTTGATTATGCTTGTGTCAGATTACTTTTTGGTTTACTTTCTGTAAGAAGAGCTGGGATTTCAGGAAGGTCCCTATGATTGCTTCTAAGCCCAGTTACCATTTCAGGCAGTATTGCCTTACTTCTCTTATGCCCACTGTTATCCTCAAAGTCCTTACATAACTGTGGGAACTGTTCTTTTTCAGTATTTATTAGACCTTTTTTAGGACCCAGCAAGTTTAATGAGAATGAGATTGATAGCTTATTGAGGGGTTACACCCCAATACTGTGGAGTGTTTGTGTGCCTGCCTTTGTATTATTAACAAGATGGCAGAAAATCTTCATGCCAAATGGTGGTGGTAACTCAATAAATAAATGGGGAAATACTTGAAGAAACTTCATCCTGAGGATGATGTCACAGCTGTTCTAAAGTTCTAAGATTGGGCATGTATCTTGGCAGAACACACTGCAACAAAGCTACAGGCATTTTTGCCTATTACTGCCTTGTTCTGTCACATGGTCTAATTTATTATCATATAACCTTTAAGCATTAGATGTATCCAGCTTGAATCTTTCAGCAATTTTTAGCCACATCTTTGATAGTGTAGTTTGCCTTGTTGTATATTTCAGATGCTGTTTTGTAACCTGCTGTTTGTATTTATTTAGAATTTTTCCCCAGTTGTTATATATTCTTCTGTGATATAAATTCTTTGATGGCTTCATTATTCTGTCGTAAGCTTATAATTCACCAATTCCTAAGTGTTGAATAAGTGCCCTGGTGGTACGATGCTTAAGTGTTTGGCTGTTAACCGAAAGGCTGACAGTTGAAACCCACCAGCCACTCTGCGGGAGAAAAGACCTGGCGATCTGTTCCTCTAAAGATTTCAGCCTAGTGGGCGGTTCTGCTCTGTCCTAAAGGGTTGCTATGAGTCAGAATCAATTCAACGGCACCTAACAAAATTGTTGAATACTTCAGCTTCTTTACAATTTTTTTTCCAACTGGAATAACACTGCAGTGAATATGCTTTTATATAAATATTGATTCGCATCTGTTCTTTAGTGGTATTGCTGGCTCAAAGGGTGTGCTTTTTTTGAAGGTCTTTGCTGTGCTATCTGTTGCTGTGTGAGCCTTTTACTTCTCCCTGCCTTCACTTTTTTGTTGAGGGACTTACTATGCAGCTATTATTCAGAAGTAGGCAACAGCGAGTTAAGAACCTTTCCCTTTTGACTCAATTTAGGAATAGGCTGGCAAAGAGTTACTCCCTACATTAATGATAGGTCTTTTATAAACCTCATGAAATAAGTGTTTAATTTTTGTCTTCTGATTAACTACTAAAAAAATACGGGAAAGTGGCATAGTCGAGGGGACTAAGGAGTGATTCTCTTAAAACTTCCTAGCATAATATTAGACTCAATCAGGCCCTTGGGTAAAATGATTTTTCTGAAATAACTGGAAAACTAATGGAGAGTAGGGAGAGAAATGTTAGGAAGGTGTGGTTATGGTAACAACATTGTAAGATTTGTAGTTTTTAAAATACTGTTATTAAGTAGAAATGGCAGGATTTCCTAAATACCTCTAGGATTATTCCTGTTTTCAAGTAGAAGACCTAAAAAAATGGTGATTTGGAGTGTCTTTGAATATTACAACGTTTAGGAATTGAGGTGAAATTATTTATCTTTTCTTTGAATAACATCATTACTGTATGCTGGACACTACAGAGAAATCAGGAATGTGTCATCAGGGACCTTTACATTACATTAGTGACAGATAACATTACAAAATAGAAAGTGTTTTCTCAAGATGTACGCAGGGTGCCAATTTGTAAGCTTGCAGGAGATTACCTAATTCAGCCTGGAGTGTGGATAGCTAGGTCATAGAAGAATCTCCTGGAAGAAGTCATCTCTGAGCTGAGCCTTTAAGACTATATAGAAGATAGCCAGAGGTGCTTTGGGAAGAGTGAACATGGGTGCAGAAAGGCCCAAATCTGTGACACTGTATGGATGATAACTTGGAATAGGAAGTCCTATATACTTCAAACCCAAAAAAATCAAACCTGCTGCCATCGAGTTGATTCCAACTCATAAGGACCTTGTAGGACAGAGTAGAGCTCTCCTTAGGGTTTCCAAGGCTGTAATCTTTACAGAAGCAGACTGCCACACCTTTCTCACATGATACAGTTGAAGACCAAGTCTAATTCTGTTCTACATGGAAAGGGTTTCCTAAAAACGAAGCTTGGAGATTAGATTAGGAAAGGGGGGTGTTGAATGAAATGTTCATGAAAATTGATGTGGAAAGAATCTACTGAGAAAGGTACACAGTTGGTCAGAAAAAAAGTACTAAGAGTTTTCAAGGACAAGGAAAGGAATAAGGTGCAATTCGAGATGGTATGGAAGACCTCCTTGATGTAACTTTTGTGTTTGAAAGGCAATAGGAAGTGAAGGGCAGGATATTTAGCCTATAAGAATTTAAAGCGGAACTAGGATAGCTGTTTTATTCTTCTTGCCAAGAGCAGTACTAGACCAAATGGATAAGAGATTATAGGAGGGAAGATTTCTGTAAATAAAAGGGAGAACTTTCTAAGTATACTAACTAAAAATGGAGTTCTTAGTCACTGGAGAGTTTCAAGTAGAGGTTAAAAGAGCATTTATTAAGTACCTTGTAGAGGAGATTCACACCCGGGTAGTTTATTCTTATTCTAGACTAGACAAACCAAGGATAGAAGGTTAGCTGGCCCAAGGTAACATCTGAGGTTCATGGAGAGGTGTTGATGCTACTAAAATGTCTTTCTGGGCAGGTCATTGTTTTCTGTTCTGAAATTTCTGACCTAAATATTTATTATATATAAGAAATAAGAAAGGACTTGAGGTCGGAAGGACATGGATGACAGAAAAGATTGGTGGATTCTGAATGAGTCTTGGGGCAGGTTAGGTATATATGTAGTTATTGTTTTTAAATACGTATGCTGTGTAAGTATTAATAAGAAAATTGTTACTTACACTGCTGTTGTTGGCTGCTGACCAGTCAGCCGCTGACTCATGGTGACCCTGTGCACAATGGAACGAAATGCTGCCTGGTCCTGTGCCCAGGACTGGTTGTGGATTGTACTGTTGTAATCCATAGGTTTTTTTTTTTTTAATATAACTTTTTTTCTTGTTGAGAATATACAGAGCAGAACATACACCAACTCAGCAGTTTTTACATGTGTAATTCAGTAACATTGATTACATTCTTAGAGTTGTGCAACCATTCTCATCCATTTCTGAGTTCTTCTCCGTTAACATGAACTCACCGTCCCTTAAGGTTCCTGACTAATCTTTTGAGTTACTGTTGTCAGTTCTATTCCATATAGGTAGATCTTAAAAGAGCACGGTGCTCAAAGCAGACAATCTTTACCAATTAAGTTAAACTATTATTTGGTTTTAAGAAAACTTCAGGGGATATTTTTGATGTAAGGTTCAAAGATTATCTCAGGGCAATAGCTTCAGGGGCTCATCCAGCTTCCATGACTCCAGGAAAGTCAGGATTCCATGAGACTTTGAAATTCTCTTCTCCATTTTCCCCCTTTTGATCAGGATTCTTCTGTAGAATCTTCTGTAGATCCATAGGATTTTCACTGGCTGACTTTTCAGAAATAGATTGCCATGCCTTTCTTCCTACCCATCTTAGTCTGGAAACTGCTGAAACCTGTTCAGCATCAGAGCAATGTGCAAGCCTCCCCTGACAGATGGGTGGTTGCTGCGCATAGTGTTTAATTAAGAGTTTGGCGGTTCAAACCCACCGGGCACTCCTTGGAAACCCTATGGGGCAGTTCTCCTCTGTCCCGGGTTGCCATGAGTCGAGATCGACTCCATGGCAACAGGTTTCTTCAGAGTTAATGAGTGGGCATCCTGTTTTAATTGAGATAGCAAACCTGAACATTTTTCTTTTTTTTTTGGGTAAAATTCTAAGGCCACTTATGTCTACTTCTTGAAGATAAATTTACTTGACTTTATGCCAAAAGTGTTGAGGAAATTCTTGCATTACTTATCACCTTCATTGTTTTGTGGGTAGATAAAAATGCCTCTTTCTACAGCGTCCTTAAAGAAGGACTAGAGGAGAATAAATGACACTGAATTTCAATCTTTGTACTGTGTCACTTACACCCGTCTTTCAATAAATGTTCGTTAATTGCTGGGATGGAACAGATAAATGAGGCACCGTCCTTGCCATGGTGACAGTGTTGTTAGGAGGATAACAAAATCGGTAAAATATGAGATGAGAGCTGTAATAGAGGAATGAAGACTTTTTTTTTTTTTTTGGCATTTTAGAGAAGAGTAATAATCTGGTGAAATTAAGGAAGGCTTCGTGGAGGAGATAACATTTGAGCCTTGTCAAATAGAATCAGAAATAATAGAGTAATAAGCACTCAAATGATAACACAGTGCCTGGCAAACAGTGTACATAAAATTTTAGCTGTCTTATTTGATAGTGTCATTCTCATATTTCAGATGAGGAAGCAGGCTCATAAAGGTTATTTGTCCAGGGCCTTATAACTAACAAATGGTGGAGCTGGTATTTCAACATAACCCATCGCCGTCGAGTTGATTCTGACTTGTGGCCCTGTAGGACAGAGTAAACTACCCCATAGGGTTTTCAAGGCTGTAATCTTTACAGAAGCAGACTGCCCCATCTTTCTCCTGTGGAGCCACTGGTGAGTTCGAACTATCAACCTATTGGTTAGCAACTTTGTGCTTTACCACTTTGCCACCAGGGCTCCTTTTTACTGTGTATGAATCCTTAAAGAATATATAGTGCTGTTTGGTAAAACTCATGTGAGTCAGAATTGACTCGGTAGCAACTGGTTTGGCTCTTTTTTTTTTTTTTTTTGTGGTTCGGTGTAAGTTTTTCCCATGAGCTTTTGACGCTGGCTAGTTTTGAGCTGTTTAGCTCTCAAGAATTTTAGGAAACTGGTTGTTAAACATCATTATTAAACAAATTATATCAAATTAAAATTAAATACATTTTATTAAATATATTAGTATTTAAATTACATTATGATAAACCATAATTTGTAATATTACAGATTACAATTAAATCCCATAAACTTTAAATTAAATACCTTTGTATTAAAAGGACAGAGTCCTTGGGTGGCACGAATGGTTGATGGTTTGAACCCACCCAGAGGTGCCTCAGAAGAAAGGCCTGGCAGTCTGCTTCTGAAAGGTCACACCCGTAAACGCTATGGAGCACAGTTCTACTTTGTAACACATGAGGTCACCCTGAGTAAGAATTAACTCCGTGGCAACTTTTTTTTTGGTATTAAAAGGTAACAGATACCCAAACTCATCACTTGTGAGGTTATTTACGTTTGTTGCATCAGTATATAATATTGTGCTACTGCACATCTCTCATCAACCCCACATTTAGTGGTATCACGTTGGTAGTTCGAAACCAGCCATGTTATTTAGACTGTGGAAATTGGCAAATGATTTCTTTGGGCTTGATTTATTCATCGTCTAGACGTAAAGTGATGGAGGAAATATTAATGCAGATTAAACTTAAAAGGGTATCATGTTTATAGCTGCTATGTTTTGTGAATAACACAAAAATTTGAATACTTCTTAGTATTTGAAAATTACCTGATTTAGCAAAAAAGTTGCCCAGATCATTGATGAAGAAACGAAGCTCTGACATGTCTTTGTTTCCTATTCATCTTACTCTTTAACATCAATGAAAATATCAACATTCATGTTGGAACTTCATTCAGAGAGCTGTTCAGGCTCTAACCCCAAAGCCCATGGACCACTGTTTGGTATATGGAGTTTGCCATATAAGAAAGTGGGGAGGGAGTAAGGCGTTCTAGGAAGAGGAGACGTGTTCAAAAGCATTGTCTTCTGATACGGTTTATGATATGTTTTCAGAATGATGAGAAGTTTAATGTGTTATAGAATGGTAAGTGATAAACCTGGAGAGGTTGGTTAGGCCCAGTATATGAAGTGTTCTGGATTTTTATCCTATACTTTTGTGTTTAGTGGGCCGATGAGAGGAGTAGTTGATTAGGGAGCAACAGTACAGAGGATGGGAAGAATGAAGCACTTACTGAGCACCATACTAGGCACTTTCATAAAACAAAACTCATTGCCATCAACTCGATTCCTACTAACAGTGACCCCATGTGTTACAGAGTAGAACTGCTCCATAGGGTTTTCTTGGCTATAATCGTTACAGAAGGAGATCACCAGACCTTTCTTCTACTGCCTTGTTGGGTGGGTTTGAACTGCCAATGTTTAGTGTTTGAGCGCAAACTGTATCCTCCATCCAAGGACTTTAGGCACTTTCATAGTCTTAACTTTAATTGCCACAACAGCCCTATGAGGTAATTATCTCATTTTTATACATGGGGAAATAAATACTTATCTGTTGTATGAAGCAAGATAGGTAGATGGCTCAGAGATCAATTGAGAGGCCTAAATACTGTCTGGGAGAAAAAGGCCCCGAACCAAGACAGTGGGAATAGGAAAGTTGAATTTGGAGAATGTAGTAGACAATTTTATTGACAAAACAAAAACCCAAACCCAGTGCTGTCTAGTTGATTCGTAGGGATCCTGTAGGACAGAGTCACACTGCCCCATAGGGTTTCTAAGGTCGTAAATCTTTATGGAAGCAGACTGCCACATCTTTCTCCCATGGAGCGGTTGCTGAGTTCAAACCGCTGACCTTTTCATTAGCAGCCAAGCGCTTAACCATTTTGCCACCAGAGCTTCTTGATTTTCTGACTAGTTATAAATATTAGAGAGTATAAGAGGAGCAGCATGCAAGGGTTAAAATTTGAAGATGACTTTTAGAAATAGTGTTTAGAAGGACTTCATGAGACAGTAAGGATAGTTAACAGTTATTGAATGTTCTAAACAATGTCTAGCATATGGCTGTCAGTTCTGAATATACATTTTTACATACATGTGCATTTAATTCTCATATCCTTGTAAAGTAGGTGCAGTTTTCTCAGTTTTCCAGGTTAAGACACTGAGGCACGGAAAAGAGTAAATAACTTTGCAAAATCACACAGGCTAAGAAAGTAGAGCTGGTGTTTTAACCCTGTAGCGTGTTTGGCTCTTGGGGCATGAGAAGAGAGGACAAAAAAAGAACCCTCAGACACCAAAATTCAAAGAATGGGTTAATGAGGAAGAAGAGAGATTGAGAGGAAGTAGTCTGAGCTTCAGAAAGTGAACAAGGCAAGGGTTATTATATCTTGAAGAGAACTTCAAGAAATAGGAAATAGCTTATTTACAGGTTACAGAGAGGCACCAGATGACTGAAAATGCCAGTCGATTTCTGCTTAATAAAAGCAGTATGAGATTGCTTTGCTGTTAGAGGTTTAAAGATTTTGGTCTCTGTAGTTCAGCAGACTCTGCATTTGTCCTTACCCCAGACAGTCTCAGTATATTCCAAGCTGTCTGTTCTAAGCCTTAAAGAGAAGTATTTAGGGAAGTAAGATCATATAACACTGAAATACAGTTGGGTATTAAAAATAACATTATTTTGCTATAGCTAAAGATTGACCCAGAGGGGGACTGCTTTTTTTCCCAGACTTAAACATTTGTGGGACAAGGGCTAGTTAACAATGCTATAATCATTTAGTAGCTACCATGTGTAGTTCAAACCAAAAACTACTCAGAGCCATTCTCCTTGGCTACAGAAGTAAAAGATTAGTTCCATAACCGTTTTAACAGTGAAATTCTTCCCCCCCCCCCCCCCCAAACAAAACCTTATGCAGAACCTCTTGAACAGCTGACTTCACGATCAGCCTTTTTTCCCCTGGCAGATCCCTGAAGCATCTCCAGTGTGAAGCATAATTTGAAACCCACTGGTTGACATACGTTTCTAAGGTGCGGGTTATGGCGCATGAATGTTAGAGTTGGGGAATCTGTTTTGAAATTGGAGAAGTGTGAAGATTCTGCCTGTTCAGTATCTCTTGTGGGTGTGTTGGGTTATTTAATCCTGGGAGGAGGGGATGAGGAAGGAACAGCTCACAGGAGGAGGGGTAGCTATAGCCTTGGCTTTGCCTGCCCTAGTTAAGGGACAGTATAATAAAGCACTGTTTCCTGTAGCTGTTCTGGAATTTCATGTAGAAGAGAAAAAGCTCTCTTCCCCTGAATTTTAGGGTAAATTCAATTGATTGCTTTTTGCTTTTCTACATTTACCAATGAATCCCTACAAGCCTACAAATGAGCAAGAAGAAAGATTCTGAGTGTGGCAGCTCATATCACCCCTTCTGCCTTTCTCCTCTACAGAAAAACAGGTAACTTGGCTCATATGGCAGCATCATTTGCCACCTCCTTTGGACTAAATTCTAACAATTAGACCAATAAACAGTGTCCTAATGCTTTTCATCACTTGCTGAATAAACAAATAATTTCTTGTTGAATTGATTTAATTCCAGTTAGCCATAGAAGATATCAAGGAATTATGACATGATACCGTAAATGAGACAGTACAGACAGTGTATATATTAACTTATAGCACAAGGTCAAGTACAAAAGAAAAGTTAGTTAGGACTAGACCCAACAGAAAATTTTCGTGGAAGAGACTGGATTTGAGTTGGATCTGGGAAGATGGATTGGAAAAGATAATGAGTGGAAAGATGAAGAAAGGAAAATGGCTAAACCCTATGTTTGAGCTATTGGATATGGAGAGAAGAAGGAAGGGGCAGGCAGTTACTCTTCTTTTCAGTTCATTTGAACTCTTACTTGCTATTGTTTCTGGTGGTGCTTATGAGATGTTCAGTAGCCTGCCTGCTGAATGTGTCAAAGTTCAGACTTTAGCCACATCACTTGTGTAATACTGAAGCCATTTAGAAAATATAGACTTAAATATGCTCTTGACTTAATGTGAACTTTTTTGTTAGAGTGTGGTTGGCAGATAGAACTTTGAGTATGTGTGTGTAAAAAAAATTGCAACGTGCAAATTTTGTATGAATATTTTTATATTTTGCATTTTTGTTGTAAAATAGAACCAAATTATAAAAGTGTAGAAGGTGAAAGAGCACCCATAATCCCTCTACTCTGATATAACCATTCTTCATTTTGTCTTTTTTCCTTCCCATCTTCACCTACACAAGTGTGTAAGTGTGTATATACGCAGTTATAATTATGTTGTATATAGTATTTATTCTGCTTTTTTTACCTAACAGTATAGGTATTCCCCCCATTTTTTAACCATTTTTGGACATCCATATATCAGGTGGAGCTTGGGCAGCATAGTGTTTTAAGAGCTCGGGTGCTAACCAAAAGGTAGGCAGTTTGAATCTCCCAGCCACTCCTTGTAAACCATATGGGGCAGCTCTACTCTGTTGTGTAGGGTTGCTAGGAGTGGAATTGACTCAAGGCGCAATGGGTTTGGCTTGGTTTATATATCAGGTACTTTTTTTCATATCTCTGATTCTGGCAGTAGTACTGTAAGATAGTTAAAAAACGGTTTCCATTTAACAGACAAGGAATTGAAATTCAAAAAAGATAACTTTGCCAAGATCACCAGTTAGTAAGTAGCAGAGCTGGAATTTGAACACAGGTTTGTCTTGCTGCAAAGCCTCTGTTGTTCTATATGCTCCCTCTTCGCATTTATCTTTAAAAGCTAGAAGTTTTAATGGCCACTGGCTATCTTGAAGTTAAGATGTTAAAGAGCTGTTTATTTTTATATTTTATTGTGCTTTAGGTGAAAGTTTACATAGCAATTAGCTTCTCATTAAGCAGTTAACACACATTGTTTTGTGACATTGTTGCCAGCCCACGATGTGTCAACACTTTCCTCTTCTCTACCCTGGATTCCCTGTTTTCATTTGTCCAGTTTTCTGTTCCTTCCTGCCTTTTTTGTCTTTGGTTTTGGGCTGGTGTGCCCATTTAGTCTTGTATACATGATTGAACTGTGAAGCATGTTCCTTGTGTGTTGCTGTTTGCCCTGTAGACCTGTCTGGAAACCCTATTGGTGTTAGTGGTTAAGAGCTACGGGCTGCTGATCAAAAGGTCGGCAGTTCACTTCCACCAGGTGCTCCTTATAAACTCCATAGGGCAGTTTTACTCTGTCTTATAGAGTTGCTATGAGTCAGAAGATGGCAACAGGTTTGGTTTTTTTTAATAGATTTGTCTAATCTTTGGCTGAAGGGTGAACCTTGGGAGTGACTTCAGTACTGAGTTAAAAGGGTGTCTGGGGGTCATACCTTTGGGGTTTCTCCAGTGTCTCTCAATCCAGCAAGTCTGTCTTTTATGTGTGTGTGTGAATTTTGAATTTTGTTCTACATTTTTCTCCTTCTCTGTCTAGGACCCTGTATTGAGTCTTGTCAGAGCAGTTGGTGGTGGTAGCTGGCCACCATCTAGTTGTTACTGGGCTCAGTCTGGTGGAGGTTGTGGTAGTTGTGGTCCATTAGTCCTTTGGACTGATCTTTCTCTAGCGTCTTTGGTTTTCTTCATTCTCCTTTGCTCCAGCCGGGATGGGATCAGTAGGTGTATCTTAGATGGCTCTCGCAGACTTTTAAGACCCCAGGCACCACAGTCAGATACAGAACATATTCTTTATAAACTATGTTATGCCAGTTGAGCTAGATATCCCCTGAGACCATGGTCCCCAGCCCTCAGCTGAGTAACTCAGTCCCCCAGGGAGTTTGGATGTGTTCATGAAGCTGCTGCTGCTACTTTTTATTTAAAAAAAAAAAAAAAAAGATTATCAGGTTTTTGGTAGGTAAACCCAAAACCAAACCTGTTGCTGTTGAGTAGATTACAACTCAGTGACCCTATAGGACAGAGTAGAACTGCCCCGTAGAGCTTAGGAGAAACACCTGGTGGATTTGAACTGCCGACCTTTTGGTTCGCAGCTGTAGCACTTAACTGCTATGCACCTGTGGTTTCCTTTAGGTGGATAGGAGGGGGTTATTCTTTTAAGTGTATTATGTATATGATAGGGCTTTTATTTTTGAGATTTACATATATCTGTAAGGTTGATATTATTGACAGAACATGAGTCATGAATTTTATGGTCCTGTTAACGTAGTATATATGTAGTGGAAAGGTTAGGACTCAGAAACCAGAGCTGGTTTTATATCTGCCACTGTCAGTGATGTCATTGAGTCTTAGTATTTTTTTTAAAACAGGGAAGATACCTCATTGGTTTGTTAGGAGAATTAAATCTATATATAAATGAAGTGTTTGCACACTGCTCCTTTATGAATGGGTGTTGTGATCCATAATCTCAAGTGTATATATATACATACACACACACACCTTTTTGTTTACTTTGAGTTGGTCATCAAGTTTAATCAGTAACTTTTGACACGATACTTCCTCCTGCTACCAAGTTTCCATTTTGGGGGTCAGTCCTTGGAATGGACTGTACAGGCTCAAGAGTGAGAGGAGGAGGATAATTAAGAGGCTATGGCAAAGTTAAGGGAGATGGAGATGTTGAGGATGGTCTGACTCTGGAAATTTTTTGAAGGTAGAGCTGGAGGAGAATATCATTTATCAAACAGCTGGAAAACTTTCTAATGATTATTTTTTTCTGAATTTACCTCTTGGATGCAGAATATCCTTGTGTTGGGTGTGGGAGGCCTTGACAAGCTATTAAAAACCTTACTCGTTTAATTGTATTCTAATATTGAGTTATGATAATACCAGCCAAATTCAGTTTTGCTGAAGCTTTAGAGGAGAAACTGGTTTTGTTGTGAAATTAGTTTCAGTTCAAATGTAGTTCTTTCTTACTGGAGAGCCAGGGAATGGTTCTGAGATCGATTAGTCAGGTCAGGCAAACCATTTCGTTTGGTTTGAAACTGAGGGGAAAAATAACAAAAAAAACTCAAACTCGTTTTTGTGGAGTCGATTCTCACTACTAGCAACCCTGTAGGACAGAGTAGAATTGCCTCATAGGGTTTCCAAGGAGCAGCTGGTGGATTTGAACTGCCAACCTTTTGGTTAGCAGCCAAGGTCTTAACCATTGCCCTACCAGAGCTCTAGTTTGAAACTAGTGTTTTTAAATTTTACTTTTAGCCACACTGAAAAATCTTAATTTATCTATCTTGTTCTTTGTTCTCACTTGAGGAATTACTAGTCAGACTTACTCACAGTCTGAAATAGTGGGTTATCTGTGCTTTTTTACTTCTGATCCTTTTAGTGACATGTATCTAGGAGTTTAGCTTCTTTCTTATTAAAAGTCTTAGAAAAGATGGAAGGAAAGTTTATTAGCTTATGCATTTATTTCATCCTGGTGTTCTAGTCCAGTTCCTAGGAATTCAGTCCAACTGAATGCCCATTCCGCACTCAAAAAAACTCGAGGATGAGATGATAGATTTTTTTAAACAGCCCTGTTTTAAATTGGAGAGCTAATAAATATTTTGTTTCCTCTCCTGTGGAAGGCATAATATTTTTTTGGGTGTGTGTGTGTGTATATATATGTATACATATATATATCTGATGTATATATACACACCTATATAGATACATATATCTTAGTCTTTCTGCTGTTAGATTAATTTAACTCTCATTGATCGAATTGGAGACTGTAAATGTTTATAAACCATATAAAGCAATGGAAATGGCTTTAGTATAATCATAGTTTTTTGTGTTAACCTATGTAAGTATTCCATATTTTCAACCAGGGGTGTTAAACTTCTGTGTTTTTTGTTCATATCAAAGCTCATGAGGCATAGGAAAAATTAGTTCAGGGCTATATAAATTAATTTAGGGGGAGAATAGATAAATGTTTATCAGATTTTAAAGTTAGTAAGAAAATAAATTCCAACAAATAAGTGCCTCAGTTGTGTTTTATGGCCCGGTTAAAAGTAGAGGGAGAGAGAGGGATGGTAGGGGGAATGAGAAAGGAGAATGTTAAGCTAAATAGAGGAATATGTATTAGGTGAAGGGATTTCATATGTGCAGATTTTAAGTAACATTGCCACCTTGTGGATTTTAGAATATTTCCTCTAGAGACCAAGTCTTGTTTTTTATAATCATAGTTTTAAAGTGGGGAGGGGCTGGGGCAGGATTGATGGATAGAGGTTGTGGGTGCGTGTTACTTCCACTTATTTAAGCCACAGATCAGCTGTTGAGGGCTAGAAATGTCTTACCCTGGTTTATTCTTTTAGTTAATATCTTTAAGTTTATCTTTATTTCTTATGACTGTTTTTTTAGTCTCTTCATGGTTCTCTTTGAGATTGCCAACGGATATAAAGACTAGGTATCTAGGTGTGAATGTCCTAGTGAGAGTTTTGGGAGGGGGTGTGAATTCAGTTAAATTTTACTGTGCTGTTTTTCCTCTACTCTTTGTTAAAGGCATCACGATATCCTCAAGCTTCAGGAATGCCTCTTCCTTTTCTTACTGCATTCAGGTTTTTTTCTGGTTAACTGGGACTTCATAATTCATTTTGTGTTTGAGCTTGAGAATCTATGTTTACCTCTTTGTGATGCCAGAGCCTGCTTCTACCACAGATGTAACTGTGGCTTTTCTCAAGACTGCATATCGTTACTGTCTTGCGGGTGGCTCTAGGAGCACAAAATAAAAAGAGTGAGGCAGGCTCCATGTAACAGTATTATGGCGAAACCAGCTTAGCACACTACCTCCCTTCCTACGATGTATTAGCAGCATCTTCATTTATAAGGACTGGTGTGTCCAACAAGACACAAATGTATGTTGTGCTTATGGGGATTCTGGCTGGAACTTGGGCCCAGTGGAGTTTTAAGTTTGTTCTTCCTGCTTTTCTCCCTGTATTTTATATCCATCATCTTTCTCCTTTTTTCTCCTCTTGCTTTTTCTTTATTAAATATGACCAGGGTAAGATTGTTTGATTTAGAAATGTCAATAAATACAGCTGGTCTACAAGTGAAGCCCTTTGAGCATAAATTGACAGAGCACTTAGTGCAATTCTTCCCAGTGGTAATAGGAAATAATCAAAAAAGTGCAAGAAAAGTTGCTGTCAGAGGCTTTCATAGAAACCAACCTAAAAGGTTATAATGCTTTCTTACGTTATTTAAAATCATCATTTAAAACACCATTTAGAAATAGTGATCCCTGTGTTGGAACCTTCTCTGTCTCCTTTTTTCTTATTCTTAGAGACCTGTAAAAGCTGCTGGGTATAGTGTGTGTGTGTGTGTGCGCGCGTGTGTGTTTAATGAGAACTTTTCAGTGTTGTTAGTTGCCATCCATTTGTCTCAGACTTACGGTGAAATGGCAGCCTTGTGTATATCACAGAATGAAATGTTGCCCGGTCCTGTGCCATCTTGAGTCCTGGTCCATTGTTGCAGCTATTGTGTCAATCCAATTCGTGAGGGTTTCCCATATTTTCATTGGTCCCCTACTTTACCAAGCATCATGTAGTTTAGTGTGTAGGTCCAAGGAAGTAAACACATTTAAAAGCTTCATTAAAATTATTAAAAATAATTTTTTAAACTGTATCACGCATTTATGTTCTAAACAGTTTGAAAACAGAATTTCCTTTGTAATCCTGTTTTTTTTTTTTTTTTAATAATGTGTTTTAGGTTAAATTTTACTTGGCAAATTAGGTTCCTCTTTTTTTTTTTTTTTTAACTCTGGTGGTGTAGTGGTTAAGAATTGTGGCTGCTAACCAAAAGGTCGGCAGTGTGAACCCACCAGGCACTCCTTGGAAACTCTGTGGGGCAGCTCTCCTCTGTCCTGTAGTGTAGCTATGAGTTGAAATCAACCTGACAGCAACAGGTTTGGGGTTTTTCTTTTTCTTAAACAATTTTTATACAGATTTTTCTGTGCCATTGGTTACAGTTTTTATGATATGTCAGCATTCTCATTATTTCCATTCTCTTTGTTCTGTTTCCATTGATCTAGCTTCCCTTCCCCTCTTTGTCATCTCATCTTTGCTTTTGAGTAAATGTTGACCCTTTGGTCTTGTAAAGTTGATTGTTTAAGGGAGCACAACTGTTTTATTTTATAAGCCAATCTATTATTTGTCTGAAAGATAACCTACAGAAATAGCTGCAATTCCAAGCTGAAAGGGTATCTTAGAGCATTAGTCTCGGGGGTTCCTCTAGTCTCTGTTGGTCCAATAAACAAAAAAAACAAACCCGCTGCTTTCGAGTCGATTCTGACTCATAGTGATCCTAATAGGGCAGAGTAGAACTACCCCATAGAGTTTCCAAGGAGCGCCTGGCGGATTTGAACTGTTGACCTTTTGGTTAGCAGCTGTAGCACTTAACCACTACCCCACCAGGGTTCCGTTGGTCTAATAAGTCGGCCTTTTTTAGGAATTTGAGTTTTGTTCTATATTTTTCTCCCATTCTACCTGGGACCTTCTATTGTGTCCCTAGTCAGACTGGTCAGTAGTGGTAGAAGAGGCTGTGGGTTTGTGTAGGCTATTAGTCCCATGGACAAGTTTCTACTTTGAGCCATTGATTGTCTTCATTCTCTTTAGCTCCATATGAGTAGAGACCAATAGTTGTATCTTAGATGGCCACTCGCAAGCTTTTAAGACCCCAGATGCTAATCACCAAATTGGGATGTAGAACGTTATCTTCGTGAACTGTTTTATGCCAATTGACTAACTTGTCTTCTGAGACTATGGTCCCAAGCCTTTTACCCTAGTAAAGCAATCCTGCGAGTTGCTTGGATGTATCTAGGAAGCCTCCAGGAAACCCTGGTGGTGTAGTGGTTAAGTGTTCTGGCTGCTAACCAAAAGGCTGGCAGTTCAGATCTGCCAGGTGCTCCTTGGAAACTCTATGGGGCAGTTCTACTCTGTCCTTTAAGGTCACTATGAGTCGGACTCGACTCAATGGCAGCGGCTAGGAAGCCTCCATAACTGTGCCCCCTATGTGGCTCATTACATATGTGGGTATGTTTGCAGCACACACAAAGGTATATATACACCTGCTTACACATACACCTCTACATGCACGTGCATTTACTCGCACATGCCTTTCTATACACATTACGCATCCAGATCTTCCTACGTAACCACATATGTATTTTTTGATTGTTTTCACTGTTGGAAAACTGCATGGTAGCATTTACCAAAATTATTTCTTCTTCTCACTCACTTCTTAGTCTTTGTTTACTTGGTCAAGTTGTGCTGTCTTCACTCATCACCAAAAGTAACAAGTGTCTATTGTCTAAAAAGTGATTCTCCTCTCCCTCCCACTCCTAGTAACCATCAAAGAACTTTGCTCTCTGTGTGTTTAGCTATTCTCGACTTTTTATAATAGTGGAACCGTACAATATTTGTATTTTTGTGATTGAATTATTTCACTCAGCATAATGTCCCCCAGATTTATTCATGTTATGTTTTGGGGACTCCTCAGTTTTTTTATAGTTGCATAGTATTCTCTTGTATGTGTATTACCAGATTTATTTGTTCATCCGTTGATGGGTACTTAGGCTGTTTCCATCTTTCTACTATTATGAATAATGCTGCAGTGGACATAGGCATGCATTTACTTTTCCTTTTTTATTCTAGTAACAATGTATATAACATTTGCCAATTCAACAGTTTTTACATGTATAATTCGGTGACAGTGCGTACGTTCATCATATTGTGCAGCCATTACCAGTATCCTTTCCCACATTATTCTGCCATCAATTATGGAAAATCAGTGGCCCCCAAACATAACTTTTAATGCAGCCAATTTTTTTTTGCAGAAGGATTCATGAAAACTGTTGTAAGGTTTTTCTTTTTCCCTCATTTTACTATATTTTTATTTTGAAATAATTTCAAATTATTCTGTAATTATTCAAATTACAGAAATTTCAAAAATAGTACAGAGAACTTCCATATACTCTTCTCCCAGATTTACCATTATAACGCTTTTGCCACATTTGCTTTATCATTCTCCTTGGCTGTGTGTGTAATTTTTTTTTTCCTGAGCCATTTATGAGGAAGTTCCAGGCATTATGTCCCTCTCTTCTAAATATTTTGGTGTATAGTTCCTAAGAACAAGAACATACACTTACATAAGCACAGTACAATTATCAAAATCAGAACACTGACATAATACTATTATCTAATCTACAGATTTTATTCAGATTTTGCCAGTTCTCTTAACATTCTTGATAGCATTTTCCATTTCGCCAGCTTCTAACCCCCTCCACCCTCTCATCTCTCCTCCAGGCAGGAGATGGCAACATAGTCTCAAGTGTCCACCTGCTCCAAGAAGCTCACTCCTCACCAGCATCCCTCTCCAACCCATTCTCCAGTCCAATCCATGCCTGAAGAGTTGGCTTTGGGAATGTTTCCTGTCCTGGGCCAACAGAAGGTCTGGGGGCCATGACCACCGGGGTCCTTCTAGTCTCAGTCAGACCATTAAGTCTGGTCTTATGAAAATTTGGAATCTGCATCCCACCGCTCTCCTGCTCCCTCAGGGGTTCTCTGTTGTGTTCCCTCTCAGGGCAGTCATTGGTTGTAGCCAGGCACCATCTAGTTTTTCTGGTCTCAGGCTGATGTAGTCTCTGGTTCATGTGGCCCTTTCTGTCTCTTGGGCTGGTAATGGCGTGTGTCCTTGGTATTCTTCATTCTCTTTTGGTCCAGGTGGGTTGAGACCAGTTGATGCACCTTAGATGGCTGCTTGCTAGCGTTTAAGACCCCAGACGCCACTGTTCAAAGTGGGATGCAGAATGTTTTCTTAATCGATTTTATTATGCCAATTGACTTAGATGTCCCCTGAAACCACGGTCCCCAGACCCCTGCTCCTGCTACGATGGCCTTCGAAGCATTCAGTTTATTCAGGGAACTGCTTTGCTTTTGGTTTACTCCAATTGTGCCGACCTCCCCTGTATTGCGTGCTGCCTTTCCCTTCACCTAAAGTAGTTCTTATCTACTATCTAATTAGTGAATGCCCCTCTCCCACCCTCCCTCCCTCCCTCCTCTGGTAACCACAAAAGAATGTTTTCTTCTCAGTTTAAACTATTTCTCAAGTTCTTATAATAGTGGTCTTATTACAATATTTGTTCTTTTGCAACTGACTAATTTCACTCAGCATAATGCGTTCCAGGTTCCTCCATGTTATGAAATGTTTCACAGATTCCTCACTGTTCTTTATCGGTGCGTAGTATTCCATTGTGTGAATATACTATATTTATCCATTCATCCATTGATGGGCACCTTGGTTGATTCCATCTTTTTGCTGTTGTAAACAGTGCTGCAGTAAACATGGGTGTGCATATATCTGTTCGTGTAAAGGCTCTTATTTCTCTAGGATATATTCCAAGGAGTGGGATTGCTGGATCCTATGGTGGTTCTATTTCTAGCTTTTTAAGGAAGCGCCAAATAGATTTCCAAAGTGGTTTATGCTGTTTCTTTTTGTAGAATGTCACCAGTTTGGGTTTGTCTAAGGTTTCCTCATTATGTACATTCAAGTTATACTTCTCTAGCTGGGATACTACATAAGTGATGTTGTGTCCTTACTTGCATCACATTAGGAGGGACATACAAAATGTCCATTTATGCAATTATTGCTAATTTAACTTTGAGCCCTTGCTTGGGGTGTTATCCACCAGGTTCTCCACTGTAAAGTTAATGTTTTTTTCCCTTTTAATAAATAATTTGTGGGAAAGTATTATGAGACTATGTAAATATCCTGTTCCTCATCAGCTTTTCACTTTCTACTTTTAGCATCCATTGATAATTCTTACCTAATTTGGATATTACTATGAGAGTTGTTTGGAAACCCTGCTGGTGTAGTGGTTAAGTGCTACGGCTGCTAACCAAAAAGGTCAGCAGTTCGAATCTACCATGCGCTTCTTGGAAAGTCTATGGGGCAATTCTCCTCTGTCCTATATGGTTGCCATGAGTCGGAATCGACTCAATGGCAGTAGGTTTGTTTTTTTGGGTTTTTTGATAGTTTACTTATCAGTATAGTTATATAAAAGGAGCCCTGTTGGCACAGTGGTTAAGTGCTTAGCTTCTAACTGAAAGGTGGGTGGTTCGAATCCACCAGCTGCTTTTCAAGAGAAAAAACTTGGTCATCTGCTTCCTTAAAGATTACAACCTAGTAGGAAACCCTATGGTGCTGTTCTGTTCTGTCATATAGGGTTGCTATGAATTGGAATCGACTTGACGGAACCTAACAAAAAGATAGTTATATAATGCTCAAATTGTTGAAGATTTGGCCAGTAGGAGGCCCTTCAAGTAGGATTCTACTCGTTACTCCATTTCTAATCTCTATTGCTATTTTAAGTGAAGATAATATAAAAAAAATCTTGGTCAACCATTTAAAATCCTGTGAAACATTTAAAATATTTTAACTTGTGCCAAATTCACTTATTTTACTTTTTAAGATAGTGTAATATGAATGGATAAAGTGAATATGGGTGTTTTCTTTATTAAATGATTTGTAAATATATAAGCTTTGTGTACACTAGAACTACATATGGAATTAGAAGGGCAATTTAGTCAATTTGCTGAATTGTATCCATGTGCTTCTTGATGTTGCTCAGGGGATTAAGACAGCTAACGCCATTGCTTGTAACGTATTTGTATCATTTAAAATAAGTCTTCTGGCATACAGGTTTACATTAGGACACGGCTTATGCTTGTCCTCTTGGTATCACTGTATAGTTAAGATTCAGGAATCTTTATTTTTGTACTTAGTTTTAGGCAAAATTAAACACGGCACTTGGTAGGACTTAGCAGCATATAAAGAAGAATAAAGTTTGTGTTTAAAAAATGCGACAGTGCAGTAAGTGCCATTATAGAATGCTGTTTTTGAATTTGAGTATTTTAAATCCTGTTATTAAGCATGCTGGTATAAGTGTATTTCTTAGAGAAAAACATGGATTTGGCACAAGAGTGATTCAGAATCTAAGTTTTCTAACCTAGCAGAACAATTTGTACTTCTGGGGTTATATTGTATTAAAATAAGAGATGATAGACTTTCATTGGAAAATCATTCTTAGCCTGTTATCTAATGCTAAACTTGTAAGTGGTTGTGGGTGACATTAAAGACTTGTATTGCTTTCTAGAAGCTTTTGGTCTAGTTGGGTTCTCCACTGTAAAGTTAGGACTAATCTTACATGAAACAAGACAGAATGCGATTTAGTTTTCTGTTGTGGATGCAGATTTAGGAAAACGACATTGAAGGCAATAGTGGTTAAGGAAGTCTCAAAAGCATAGGAATAAGATTTAATCAAGGAACACACATACACACACTGAAGAGTCTAGATTTTCTGAAACCAAATATAGATGTTGGTCAGTAAATAGAAGTTGGATAAATGGAATTCATCCAGATTATGAAAGGCAAAACCAAGGTGATGAGTTTAAAATGGATATGAGAAATAAGGTGTTGAAAGCTTGACTAGTTTAAAAATGTTAATATAGACCATTATTTGATCAACTCCAAAGATTCTTCTTCATCCTTTGTTGTTGTTGTTGTTACTGAGCCCTGTCCTGACCAGCTCCCCCCTTTTATTTCTTTTTCATATATATTATTTATTTTGCTGCTGTTACTGAGAATACGTACAACAAATGTGCAGTTCAACAGTTTCTACATGTACCATTTAGTGACATTGGTTAGATTCTTTGAGTTGTGCAATCACTCCCACCCTCCTTTTCTGAGTTGTTACTTCCTATTAACATAAAGTCACTGCCCCCTAAGGTTCCTACTTTGATCCCATATAGTTCTTAAAAAAACAATGTTTGAGGCAGACATTTTTTTACTAGTTAAGCTAAATTACTGTTTGGTTTTAAGGAGACTTCAGGGGATATTTTTGGTTTAAGGTTTAAAGATAATCTCAGGGTAATAGTTTCAGGGGTTCATCCAAAGGTTTTTTAAACTGAAATTTTCCTATTATAAATGATACACAGTCATTATTGAAATTTTGGGAAAACACATAAGGGAAAAAAAAATTAGCACCACCCAGGAACATCAAAACTTTTGAGGTCTCTTATGTTGAACTACTTTTATTTTCCTTGTTTCTGACTTGAAATTGATTTCCAGAGATAGGAGTTAATGTATGGGTTGTTATTTTATTTAAAAATTTAAAGCGAATTCTAAAGTAATATCCCACATCTTGGTGTGTTGGTGAGTTTATCTCTAGAGCAGGAATAATACAGTTCTTATACGGTGATTATGAAGATCATTATTATAACATATAGTGCCCGAAACATGGAAGCGCTTAAGTGGTAGTTGCTAATTTTAGGGAATGGCTTTAGCAGTAACTTCAGAACCATAGTTACCATAGGATAGATGGGAGCAAGTGGCTCCTGTAATAGATCAGTGAATCATGTGTAAGTTGTAGGCCTGTCTGTTCCTAACTCCGTAATGCTTCTGCTTTTAAAAGCTGTGTAATTGAGTCATTTTTAAACATTGTAATATATGAGGCAGTGTGCGAAATGGAAGGCTGATAACTTTATGAAAGGCTAAAAGAATAATTCTTACAGGAAAATGCGTATTTAGATTTATTTCAGGAAAAACTAAGTATGCAATTTTCAAAATCCACTTCTAGCTAGTTTTTAACCCCCTTGTCTTCCCCAGGAGACAGGAGCTGAACTAAAGGTTTTCTTGTTGGGTTACTATGGATTAGAGGTTTTTTGTACATTAGCTCATTAATTTTCTCCCACAGCTCTTAAAGAAATTGAGGCCTAGGGATATGTCCAAGGCCTTAGGACTAGTATGGGATTTGAATTTAGGTCAGTCTGACTCTAGTACTCTAAGGGCTTTTTTTCTTAGGTACTATGTATGCTGCTTTCCTTCCTCAGGCCATTGATGTATTATTTCTATCAGGCCCATAGTCCTGCCGACTGGCAAGTATTAGCCTAAGCCAAGTATAATTGGAAAACAAATTTTGTATTAATTGGGATGCTTGAGTGTTAATGCTTTGGTTTAAAATATAACAGGTAAAAGCCAGCTTTTATGCACAAATAAGTTTTTACTGAGTTACTCTGTGAAGTTTTAATTTTTAAGCATGTGTGTTCCACTAAGTTTTAACTAACCATTTCAACTTTTTTCTTACCTCTGTAGGAACGTCAAGGTCGTGGGAAATAAAGGCAGTTCTGCACAGACTGCGGCAACGGTTGCATCTGCATATCCTAAAGAGGAAAAAATGACCTTCGAGAGAATTAGGACTTTTTTATTAATTTCATTGACTTCAGAGACGATTGCAGACTTACAGTTTAAGTATTGGAATTTCACAAAAGACATAGGACTTAACTGGAAAATGAAAAAAAAAAAGAAAAAGAAAAAACTAAACAAAAAATCCCTCTAGGGTAGATTAGGTGAAAACGTCCCCTTTATTTTGGCTTTGGTTGTGATTTCAGAGCATAATGCTTTGTTTTTTTGTCTTTTTACTATGTTTTTCGGATTTTAAAGTCCGTAAGTGCATACAGTTTTCTCTATTTTAAACCCTTTCCTCCCCCCGTTTTGACATTTGCACTTGGAGAACACTTGAGTTGCGAAGGTTTTGGGCATCCACCCCAGAAAGTGGTAATTTGGTTTTTCCCTTCCAAACTGGAAGAACATTTTTATGAAGAATTTTTGTCTAGGAAAATTTAACAGTGTTACCCAAGGTTGTGTCTTTAAGGGTGGTTCATTTTCTCTGACCCTTTGTTACTCAAAGTAAAGTACTAGGAGTCCTAAGAAATGTTCTGTTCTTGTACATTATACTGATTAAGTCAGGATTAATTTGATTTCAAAGCTAAGAACAGTGGTAAAAACTTGTTTACAGAAATGCATTTTGGAAGAGAAAATATTGTAAAACGTGTAGTGAATGTTTCTTCAGTTTCTTGTTCAGCCAATGAGGAAAGGGCATTGCCTTTCTTTTTACCATTAATCACTTCTCAATAAACGTGAGATCCTGTTGAGCATCACTTCTAGTACCATTCAGTGTTATTTGAGTCTGATATATTTTGCAAAAGATTTGGAGTATTACTGTGTAAGGAGTTTTAAGAGGTGAGGTGGCAACTATTTAGAAAGTTTATACTAAATGGAAATAGTTGAGGCTTTTTAAGCGAGGGCTGGATAACTCTGACTTCTGCAAAGCAAGGTGGGCCAAGGTTCATCCTGCTTTGTTTCTGGATTCTTCCCAGAAGAGGTAGAGCCATTCAACACATACTTGTGTTATTAGGGTGCCAGGCACTGTGCTAATTCCATAGAATCTGGCTGGATGGCTTATGTGTAAAATACTTTAGAACTCTGTATCAAGGATGTAGTGAGATACAAACAAGATTGTTTAATCCTAAGCATGGCTTACTAGATAAGGATACAAGTTGGACCCAGATCCCCAAGAACAAGAAAATCCAATGGGCTTGGATCTTTGTGAACCTTATAGCAGTACTTGGTTTGCCTTGGTTCATTTCCTAAAGTTTGGGGGCTTCTTTGCCTTAAAGATTTTTAGCTCTTAAGATGTCCCAATTAGAGTTAGGAAAGCGTATAAAAACTTCTGTAAGAAAGGGTTCTGAAAATGGGTTTTGATACTGTTGGACAGTTTTTTTTTTGTTTGTTTTGTTTTTGCCTACAATTGACTTAACCATCCTATTCTACACAGTCGAGACTGCTAAACTCAAGGGTGCCTGTAAATGCTGATATGTAATTAGCATTAGAGTTGACACCTCAGTTAAGAACTTTTCTCTGCCTACCAGAAGCATTTTAACCAGAAGCATAGTGCAATATTCCTAAATTTTCCTATTTGCTAAGTTTTTTGAAATCTGTTCCCCCCAAATTGGGAAATTCTTTGTGTTTTCATCAGTTCGACGATGTCCAGTTTCCCAATTGGAAATGTTGCATTCAGTGTTTTCATTTTAGTTCAAACTTCTATAACTTCTGGAAGACTCCCTTTGGCTTAATTGTTCAGTACTTCACCTTTAAAAGGGAAAGTATCCAGAGATAGCAAGTTCAAAAATAATTTTACATAGATTTTCCTGCCTCGTATTCAAGTTAGATAATGAGATTCAAGATACTTTTTGGCAGTCTGAAATATTAGCATCTTTGTAGTTTAAGCCAGTGCTTTTTTTTTTTTCATACGACATACAGAAGATACTGGTATGGCTTTGGGGATAAACTGAAAGGAATTCGAAGCCCTTGATAAGGCTGCTTACCTAGCCCTGAGTGTTGAGGTATTCAGGATCTTGGGGTATAATTAAGATTTTTTTTTTTTTTAATGTATTCTGTAGTACAAAAAATTAGGCTGTTTTCACTCTGAGTTTGGTCCAAAAGTTGGTTTAGTGAAAACCCCAAAATACAACTTAAACCAGGCCTCTGATTTGCTAGGTAACTTTGCCAGGGGAAATTGTTGACTTATTTGCCCTCAAAGCTTTTTGTTATTTGTAAACGTGATGACTTTGGATAGCTATGTTTGTTCATTTTTCTCCTTTGTTGAAGACAAGGGGAAAAAATCTCACCACATAACCATCAATGTTGTAATCACAAATTTTGAACCTTTACTGTGAACAAAATGTGTCTCACATTCACTTAGTTTTATTTAATTACATTTGATTATCTCCCTCAATATATTTTCATTAAAAAAAAAAAAACTGAAATGTTTCACAGAAAAGTTGCAAGAATAGTAAGAGATCTCATACCCTTCACCCAGCTTCTAATGTTAACATTTAATATAACCATTGTAAATTATGAAAACCAGCAAATTAACACTGATATGGTAGTATTAACTAATCTACAGACCTTGTTTAAATTGTGCCACTTGTCCCGATAATGTCTTTTTTTCTGATTCAGCATCCAGTCCACCTCACTTCATTTAGTGTCCTTAGTCTCCTCCAATCTGTGACAGTTCTTCAGTCTTCATCTTTCATAACCTTGGCACTGTTGAAGAGCACTGGCCAGTTATTTCGTAGAATGCCCTTTGAGTTGGATTTGTCTGATGTTTTTTTCAGTATTAGATTGAGGTTACTTTTGGCAGTAATACCACAAAAGTGACGTACCCTTCTCCGAGCATCATATCGGGTACATGATGTAGGTATATCTTACCGATGATGTTAACTTTGATCCCTTGGTTAAGTAACACACTTTGGGCCACTAATTTTGGCATCTATGGATAGTTCTTGCCTGCAACGAGGAGTACTGTGGCGGTTGCCAAATGCTAACTTTATATTGTTCCTTCTACATTTACTAATTAAAATTCTGTGAGGAGGAGCTGTCCCTCCTCCCCATTTATTCGATAGTATCAGTATGGACTCGTGGATATTTTATCCAATGCTATAATTTGTTTTGTTCACCACTTGTCCCAGCTTTGGCCATTGGGAGTTCCTTAAAAGCGTCTTCTGGGTTTTTGACATGCCCCAAACATTTTTGGAGTCCTTCCTTGTTCTCTGGCACTACAAGATGTTCCAAGCTAGTATTTTTTTTCCCTGCCTCAGCCCCATTTTTCCAAGGAAGATTTATTGGAGAATACTTAGAAACCATCTCTTGATTTTTTTAAAAAACAATTCTTAAAATTGAAACAGGTTGTTAAATTGGGATTTTTATTAACAGGTCTAGGTGCAAAATTAAAAAAAATCAAAATGTTCAACCATTTCATTTCTTCCTCCCCTTTCATGGTGCTATAGATTAATGAATCGAGTTACAATAACTTCATCTAGAGTGAGGCTAGGTCCCTTTGTTCGTCTGCATCCTTCCATTCCTTACTTAGTCTTGTAAAACGTGCGTGCTGTCCGGTCGATTCCTACTTAGACCCCGTAGGACAGAAATGAACTACCCCCATAGGATCTAACCTATAATCTTTACAGAAGCAGACTGCTACATCTTTCTCCCTCAGTGTGGTCTGTTAGCAGCTGAGCACTTGACCCTCGTGCCACCAGGGTTCCTGCCTTATAGAAATCCAAAATGTTGGAAGTCCTAGTTTCCAGCTCATACAAAATTTTAGGGGTTCAGTGGTTTTTTCCTACCTATGAGAAAATAAATGAACATGTACTACAACTTTCCATTTTTCATTATGGAAAAAATAGAACTTGGATATTGCCAACTTTTATCTTTATTTGAAAAATTGTGATTTATGTTATGAATATAGGACCCTTCATTCTGAAAATGGGAGCGGGAGTAAAAGTATTCCTTGGATTCAGATCTGATAGTTTACAATCAGGCTTTTTCTGGATTGGGAAAGCCATGTCGCTTTCTCATGACTGTCACGGCTAGTGCAGTCTGGGCAGTTGAATGGAAACTCCTTACCCCCTGAGAAGTCCTTCTTTGTAACTATAATATTTATTAGTCCCTCAGTGGCGCAAATGGTTAAGCACTCGTCCACTAGTTTGAACCCACCCGGAGGCGCTTTGGGAGACTGACCTGGCGATCTGTTCCCGAAAGGTCACAGTCTTGAAAACCTATGGAGCAGTTTTACCCTGCACATGGGTTGGCCATGAGTCCCTATCGATTCCAGGGCAACTAACTTAACAGCTGCTGGGTTTGCACGTGGAGAGCTGACACAGCTGTGGAAAAACCCACCCACAGTGAGGTTAATTGGAGAAAGCCCCACACCTGACTTGTGCTAGCACACGAACCACAAACCTCCAGCTCTCCGGCTCCAGGTTTCCGCCTGCGGGGGTGTCGGGCTGTGGGACGGCCCTCCCCACCCCAGCAATTTCCGCCTCGCTGCGCCCCGCTGCTGGGCTGGGCGACGGGACGGCGCGTGCGCCGAGCCTGCAGACACGTGGTCTGCTGCGGCGCTCCTGGCTCCTCCGGGGCAGTTCTTTGTTCCTTCTACCACCTGATTGTCTCCGTGCTCCCCTGACCCCGCCAGCTGTAGCCCACAGCATCCTGGAGGCCGCGCTGCATACCCTCTCCTTAGTTTAGGTTTTTCCCCTGCCCTGACTGAGCTGTTTTAAGGCGAAACGACCCTAAAGTGGTGTCCGCCATTGCTCTTGCGCCTGCGCGGAGTTGCTTTTCTTCGCCAGCCCCTTACCCCCTTAGCTGCTCAGCTGAACTGAGTTGCCTGAGGGGCGGGGAATGGGAACTCCCGCATCCTACTGGCCGTGCAAGGATGACAGTATCATGTATGGCTTACTGCTTCTACCTCTAAAAAAAATGCTCAGACATGTGGGTGGCTAAAGACTGGAAAACTATTACTCTGGCCTCACCTGCTGTCCGTAGGGACTACTCACGTACTTGAGAAAAGTCTCTTTTAAAGGACAGCTCCCTAAGGAAACTCCCAGTTTTGCCGCTCTGTCCAGTTTTGTGTGTAAGTGTACTCATCTTTTTTTTTTCTGTCTATTCATTCAGTCTGTATTTTGTGAGCCTCTGTTGGTGCTATTACTGTGCACTAGAGGAAAGAGAAACTTATACGGCCCTCTCAGAATTCCGTTTAGGAATTACACTGTAATTTAGTCTGGGGTTGTGGGAGATATGCACAGGCTGCTGTAAGAACAGATGAAGAGCCTCTATCCAGCTGATTGCTCTTTTTCTGTGTTGGATTTTCCTCCATAGTTTTGTCCTTAATCTCAGTGGAAACCACGTGAGCACCTTGGCTCTTCATCCTCGTTCACAGCTTCAGCTCTCACTCATAGGCCTCTGCTCTGTCATTAAGGAGCTGTGGCGTTGGGCAAGTCAGTGCTTTGCTCTGTGCACACGTTTCCTCGTTGCAACGAGGAAATGACCTCTGAAGCCACTGGATCCTATGGTTTTTGCAGGGATTTAAATTCTTTTTAACTAGTAGTGCTTTTGTAACAATAAAAATGTCCAGACAGTTACATGTGTAGAGTAAAAAGTGTCTATGTACACTTGGTATAAGAGTTTGCTATACTTCTAAATCTTTTCAAAAGGTTTTCCTTTATGATATATTGGTATATATAGCATGTGTGTGTTCCTAAATATGTACATATAGATACAATTTTAAGTTATTTTACAAATTAGGAGTAACAGCAAACCATCCGCGAGTGTTTTTCACCCTTAGTCATGATTCCAGGAGTTTTTTATTCTGGTCTGTTAAAGAAAGGCCCAGGGCTTCCCTGACACCTAATATAGATGGCCTCCTGGGAGCTTTGGGTGAGCCGCTCCCCAAGGGCCGGGTCTCAGTCATCAAAAGCAACTTGGCAAAGGCCAGTCCTTCTGATCTTGTTCTTCTTAATCATTGGAACGTAGGCTTTTCCAGATTTCTGCTTCCCCAAATCTCTTCTTTTAAAATAGTTAGGCACTCCATTTTTAGATGAGTGTCATCCCACAGCAAGGCATATTAGAGCAGGAGTATTGGGCATGTGGTTGGAGAGCAAGCCCATGGCCAGTATTGGATAGGGAGGATAGAGCCGGGAAGGGCTGCTTCATGCCAGGCCCAGTTCTAAGGCTTAGGGATGCTGGATAGGGAGGATAGAGTCGGGGAGGGCTGCTCCATGCCAGGCCCAGTTCTAAGGCCTAGGGATGCTGGATAGGGAGGATAGAGCTGGGGAGGGCTGCTCCATGCCAGGCCCAGTTCTAAGGCCTAGGGATGCAGCACAGAACTAAAAGCCTCTGCTTTCAATGGGGCTTTAACTCTGGTGGAGCAACAAATATGTCAGATGGTGATGAGTGCTATAGAGAAAAGTAATACAAGATAAGAAGAATCTGAGAGCTGGAAGGGGGAGGCGTGCTAACAGAAGCCCAGAGAAATGAGAGAGGAACACAAATTGGATAGGACTTTAAGAATAGAGCACCAGTTTGTTTTTAAAAGTATTTTTTGTTGTTGTAAAGATACATATAACCCAACATTTGCCAAGTCAAGACTTTTCACATGTATAATCTAGTGACAGTAATTACATTAATCACGTTGGTGGGCGCCCACATTTGAGAAAAGTGTATCACCTTTTCATTTTCCCTCACCATGCCTTGCAGCGTTCAGCCTCTCCTCAGTCAACTTAAATTCTGTGGTTCATCATAATACCCCTCCCCTCCATGTATTCACCATCAACTCCCTTGCCTCTTGCTTCATCAAATTTAATTGACAAACTGCAATCCTAGTTAAATCCAATGCTCCACCTACCTGCAGCTTAAAAAAAAAAAAAAGTAGCTTAGAGTGGGGAAAAACATTCAACCAGCATCTCATTGTAAATTTATGATCAGTCTCAAGAGGGAAATCATCAACCTCTCCCCGCACGAGTCACACTCCTACCCTCTAAGATCACCCCCTTTCATACCTTCTCCTCAAACCTCAGCATCTCTCGTCCCATTTGTACTCTAAGCTAATGACCTCATTTGCTACTTGACTGAGAAAAATCAAAAGGAAACTTCCAACCCCGCTGCATTTCCTCACCTACTCACCGAAGCTGCCTTCCCACCTGTTGTTACAGATCATTGTTTCTCAAAGTACAGACTCTGGGTCAGCAGCATCACCACCTGGGAACTTGCCAGAAATGCAAATTATCGGTGCCCACTGACCCCCGCCCAACCTACTGAATCAGAAATTCTGGAGGTTGGGGCCCACCAATCATGTTTTAGCAAGTTCTCGCAGTGATTCTGTTGCATCCCAGAGTTTGAGAACCAGTGCCCTTGGACTCTCCGTGTTTCTGTGTAGAACAGATCCCCTCCACTTGTGCACCTGATCTCATCAACCCAAGAACGTGACTCCATCAAATCTTCCTCTTTCCCACATCACATGTACCATATCCTTCCTTGTTCTCTGTTATGTTTCCTCAATTGGATCTTTCCAACAGCAGCATACAAACATGCTGTTGTTTCTCCCATTTCTTCTGCCATTTCTCTAGTCTCCTATGCAGCAAACCCTGAAGAAGAAGCGGTACTCATTGGCTCCATTCCTCCCCTTCCATTCTCTCTAATCCACTCCAATCAGGCTTTTATCCTCTTCATTTCAGTAAAACTGTTCTTGTCAAGTTCACCTGTGGCTGCCAGGTTGTTCATTCAGCCCCATATTTTTCCACCTAAAAGCAGTTGATATTATCCTCCTTTATATAGTTTCTTCACTTGGATTCCAGCACAGCACCCCTCTTGATTTTCACCCTACTTCGCTGGGGTTGTTCTTACTTAGTCTCCTTGGCTGGTTTCTCCTCTTCTCTTCATCCTCTTGATATCAGAGCAACTGAGGGCTCAGTCAGTAAGTCTATGCTTATTAGATTTCATCCAGTCCCGTGGGTTTAAACACCATCTATGTGCTGTGGACCAGTCCAGACCTGCCTCTTAATCTCTGGTATATTGAACTGCCTGCTGTTCTCATCACTGGATGTCTCACTAGCATTTTAAATCCAACACTTCCAAACACAAACCCATACCCTCCCTTTCCTTCCTCATCTTCCCTACCTTGTTTGACAATTTTATCTTTCTAGTTTCTCAGACCAAATCCTGTTTCACTCCCTTTATCGCATTCTTCCCCAATGCCATCGAGTCGATTCCAACTCACAGTGACCCTATAGGACAGAGCAGAACTGCCCCATAGAGTTTCTAAGGTGAATTTGAAGTGCCAGCCTTTCGGTTAGCAGCCCTAGCTCTTAACCACTATGCCACCAGGGTTTCCTTATCACATTCTACACCATATAAATCAGCAAATCTTATTAGTTGGCCACTTCTTACCACATCCACTGCTCCCACCCTGCTCTAAGTCACCATCCTCTCTCACCTAGATGTTTACAACAGTCTCTTAGCTGATCTCTGCTTCCATCATTGCTCTCTACAGTCTATCCTCTCCCCCCAAACAGAGGATCCTGTGAAAACGTACATCAAATCATGTCAGTTCTCAATGGCTCTCATCTCACTCAAGGTAAAATCCAAAGCCTTCAATGGCCCACCAAGCCTTACTCTTTCTGGCCCCCTCATTCCCACTGTCATCTCACTTCCTACTGTTTTCCCTCTTCTCTGCTCCACTTACCTTGGCCTCCCTGCCACTCTTCAGATATGCCCCGCTCCTACCAGAGGCTCTTCACCTCAGCTGCAGCTTCCGTCTGGAATATTTTTCTTCCGCTCACAGCTCACATATCTGCAAGGCTCTTTCAGCTCTGTTGCAGAGGCTCCCTTGTGAGGGAGGTCTCCTCTGACTATTTACAATCACTCTCCCATCTCTCATGGTCCCTGTCCCCCTTTCTCCAAGTTTACAGCAGCTCGTGGTGGACCTGAGAGTTCTCACCACTCAACCCCACCCTACCCCAGATCTTTCTCTTTCTACTCTAGAATAAGGAGTCAAGAAGGCTAACAAAAAACTGTCAGATCAGTTTAAAAAATGGAATGTATCCATAATTACTGGTTAGTAGGATTTAAAAGATACAGTTTTTATTCTCCCATACGAACTCTTTCTACTTCACTAGAATAAAAGAACTCTGAACTGGGGCTCAAAAACCTTGGATCCTAGGCCTGGACCTACCAATAACCAGCTCGGTGACCTGTGGCAGGCGAGTTATTAGGTTTGATCTCCTTGGGAAGTGAGAGAACTGGGCTAAATGATCTGTGAGATTATCCTACATCCAGCCTATCAGCAAGTCCTCTCGGCTCTGTTTCTAGAATAAACTCCAGTACTGCCACCATCTAGCTCGTGTCCTCATTATCTCTTACCTGGGCTGTTGGGTCAGCCTCCTTACTGATCTCCCTCCTTCCACTTTTTTTTTTTTTTTTGAGTATTTTACTGTGCTTTAGATGAAGGTTTACTTAGCAATTTGATTTCCCATTCAATGATTCATACATACATTGTTTCATGGTCTTGGTTGTAGTCCCCACAATGTGTCAGCACTCTCCCCATTTCCTCCCTGGGTTCCCGGTTTCCACTCATCTGGTTTCCCTGTCCCTCCCTGTCTTCTCATCTTTAATTTTGGGCAGATGTTGCCCTTTTGGTCTCGTCTAGTCGATTGTTCTAAGGAGCACATTCTTCACAGATACTAATGTTTATTTTATAGCCCGTCTATTGTTGGGCTGAAAGGTGGCCTCCAGGAGTGCCTATAGTTTCAAGTTAGAAGGTTGTCTTAGGGCAATAGGCTCTTTCAGACCAGTAAGTCTGGTCTTTTTTTTTAACTTAAATTTTGTTCTGCATTTTTTATTCATTCTACCTGGGACCATCTATCGTGATCCTGGTCAGAGTGATCAGTAGTAGTATAGAGGAGGCTGTGTTTCATGTGGGCTGTTAATCCCTTGGATTAATTGCTTCTTTGGGTCTTTGGCTTTCTTTGTTCCTGGTGGGAAGAGACCAATAGTTGATTCTTAGATGGCTGCTTGCAAGCTTCTGAGTCCCCAGACGCTAATCACCAGGCTAGGATGTAGAACGTTACCTTTATGAACTGTGTTTTGCCAATTGACCTAGATGTCCCCTGAGGCTATGGTCCTTAGCCTTTGTGTCCAGTAGTTCAGTCCAGATGTCTAAGTAATTTCTATAACTGTGCCACCTATACGCACTCTTATATATATGAGTGTACACACAGAATTTACAAATATGTATGTCTGTCTTCCCACTCTTGTCCTTTAATGCACTTTCCACATAGCTAAGTGAATTTTTTTTTGACAAATACAAATCAGAGCATGCTGCTTTCCTGCTTGAGCCCTCCAGTAGCTTTCCACTGCACTTAGAATCACACCTGTGCTCCTTACCCTGACCGACGTGGCCCTTCGCCGCCTTATATGATTCCGTGGGCCCCAGCTCCAGCCACAGTGGTTTCCAGCTCTTCCAATCTGCCAAGCTCCTTTCTGCCTTGGCAAACCTTCTTCCTCTGCTTGGTCACTCTTCCTCCTCATTCACCCCTGGTGGATTCCTTCTGATCTTTTAGGATTCACCTTGAATGTCATTTCCGGAGAGTGAGCTTCCTTTCCTGACCAGCTTATCTAAAACCAGATCTCCGCTGTTATTTTCAAATTCAGCTCCCTACATATTTGTTGGCATCATAGCATTTATCGCAATGTAACATTATTTTAATTCATGTAATACCCGAACAGTGAAGTGCCATACAGTTGTAAAAAAGATGAAATCTATGTATTGACACGGAATGATCTGAGATATATTGTTAAGTGAAAAAAAACAAAAACAAAATAAGGTGCAGTACAGTGTATGAATCCCGCCACTTGTGTAATAAGCGGGGGGGGGGGGATATATTTGCTTGTATGTGCATACATTATCTCTGGATGGATACAGAAGAAACTGATAACATTGTTTGCCTCTGTGGAGGGAACTAGGTAGCCAGGGGGACGAGTGTGCACCCTTTTGTATTTTGAATCATATTAATGTACCACCTATTAAGAATAAATCAATATTTAAAAGTTGTTGACTTGCTTTGTTTCCTGTCTTCCTAAAGAGAACATAAACTTCATGAGAGCATGCACCATGTCCCCTCTTGTTCACTGTATTGTCACCAGCATTTCACACAATGCCTGGCAACTAATAGGTAAATATTTATTTACAGAATGAATGAATGAACAAAGGCTCCTTCCAGCTCTAACATTGTGGTTCTAATCTTAAGGCTCCAAGGATGCAAGATGTGGATTCCAGGGCCCAGCCACTCAGAGGCACAAAGAGAGACACTGAGTTCCTTTGTAGTGTGGTGTATTGGCTTTCTTTGTTATCGTCACCTGTTGCCCATTGCCATTGAATTGATACTGACTCATAGAGACCCTATAGTACAGAGTAGAACTGCCTGATAGGGTTTCCTAGGCTGTAATCTTAAGGAGAACACATGGCCAGGTCTTTTCTTCCATGGAGCTGCTGGTGGGTTTGAACCTCTGACCTTTTGGTTCACAGCCAAGCTCTTAACCACCGTGCCACCAGGGGTCCTTCTTGTTATCATTAAGCTTTTTTGAAAAGGCAATGGGATTGTATGGAGGGTGGGGCGGGGAGCAGGACTAGCCACCGATGTGCGTCTCAGCGAAGAGCTCAGGTAGCCAAGAGGGCCCTGTCCTATTCAGACCATGTCCCCCCATCATGGCTTCTGGGGACAGCAGCTTCAGGGACAGGCAAAGCAGTCCCCTTTCCTGTGTCCTAAAACATAACAGCTCCTATCACACTCCAGTTCCCAGTCTGCCTTCTGCACTAGATTCTCAACTTCCTGAGGTCTGGTACTAGATTAGCTTGTATACTCAGAGCCTAGCATAAAAAACAAACAAACAAAAGCCACAAACGCGTTACAGTGGAGTCCGACTCATAGTGACCCTATAGGACAGAGCAGAACTGCCCCATAGAGTTTGGTGGATTTGAACTGCCAACCTTTTGGTTAGCAACCGTAGCACTTAACCACTATGTCACCAGGGTTTCCCAGAGCCTGGCAGAGAACATAACAAATGAATCAATGAATAGAACAATAAAAGATCTTGAGGGGACTCCAGAACAAGCAGAGAAGGGCTATAATCAGGAGCTGCCATACCCATAATAGCCAGGAGGTGGCAGTAGAGGAACATCTCCTTAGCTGCCAGCTCTCCCTGAGCCTTCCAGTTTGGGGCACAGAGTTCTATTTTGACCAAGCAGGGAGTGGAGTTTAGCTAATTTTTGACAAACTACTAAGCACTGTATGTACTAGGTAATAGGAATAGTAAGAAGAGGCACAGCTGGGCCAGGGAGACAGAAATCAACACTGTATAGGAAGACAAATACTATTCTGCCCTTTGGAGTACTGAGAAGGGAATGATTGTGTGTGTTTGAGGAATTTCGGGAGGTGACATTTGAACTGGGCCTTGAAAACGAGGGGGATTTTTTCCAATCGGAGACCATTCTATAGGTAGAAGGGATAGCTTCATGGGAGAGTGGGGAAATGGTGAATTGCCAAGGATGGTTGGATTATTCTGCGTTTGGTGGGAAATAAAAGGATAAAAAATTCAGCTCTTTGGGAGTGTGTATTTTTAATGAAAGAACAAAAGACTTATGAATTAACTAATGCAATGCATGCATTAGGGCCTCAATGGACTAAGATTTCTGTGTCAGACATCTCATAGGGGCTCAAAAACTTGTTGAATGAATGAATTCTGGAGTTCTGGGTGGTTTCTTGGCTGAGTAGTATGTCCTTGCTAATACTTTAAGAGTGCATTTCCCAGTATTCGTTTCACCTCTGTGAGAAACTTTTCATAGACAGCTTTTCTCTCCTCAAAGACAAGAAATCCTAGCCTCAAAGGGGAAAGGATCACAATGGCCTATAAGGTTTCTGTCACCCAGGGCCTCATTAGAAGATTCTCAAGTCCTATCCCTGGAATATAGTCTCCTTCCTCAGGGCTCAGGCAATAATAATTACTGCTTATATTTCTATAAAGGAGCCCCGATGGTGTAGTGGTTAAGTGCTCGGCTGCTAACTGGAAGGTCCGTAGTTCGAATCCATCAGCTGCTCCTTGGGAGAAAGATGTGGCAGTCAGTTTCCATAAAGATTACAGCCTTGGAAACCCTACAGGACAGTTCTACTCTGTCCTATAGGGTTGTATGAGTTGGCATTGGTTGGCAATGGTTTTTTTTATGGGTTATATTTTTATAGTAACTAATATCATCACGCCCATGTTGATAAATCATCTGGACATGTTTCAACCCTTTTTTTTTTTTTTTAACTTAATACAGAGGGCTACTTCTTCCTGGAAACTTTCTCTTTCCAACTTGAGTTACTGTGTGCTCTTTGTTGGCTGCCTGTCTCTCATTTCATTTGACTCCTCCTCTTCCTGTCCCAAGCTGCTTAAGGTTGGGGCTCTGGGCCTGAGTCCTAGGCCCTTGCCTCCTCTTATTGTCTTCTTTTCCTGGTGATCTTATTCTTCCCCATTGTTTCTATTACAGTCTAGCTGTCAACAGTCCTCAGAGCTCTCTCAGGAGCCCTCTCTTCTGAGCTCCAGCTCACATATCCAGTAGTCTACTTGACTTTTTTGTGCCTCCAGGGCTCCCCACTAATTATTTCTTTATTTCTGTTGTTGTTGAGAAAATACACAGCAAAAGCATACACCAGTTCAAGTTGGTACACGTACAATTCAATGACACTGATTACATTCTTTCAGTTGTGCAACTGTTTTCACGCTCCTTTACTGAATTGTTCCTCCTCTATTAACATAAACTCATTGCCCCCTAAGGTTCCTTTCTAATTTTTTGAGTTGCTTTTGTCAATTTGATCCCATATAGACAGATCATAAAAGGGCACAATGCTCAAGGCAGACATTTGTTATTAAGCTAAACTACCGTTTGGTTTAAAGAAGGGAATATCAGATCAGTCTACCTGATTTTTTCACTTGAGTGTTTCTTAGGCACCTTACTCTCAACATGTCCAAAGAGTTCTCATCTTCCCCACAGACTCTGTTCCCCTCCAGGGTCTCTATCCTGGTGAATGGCTCCATTGTCCAATCAGTTGCTGAAGCTAGAAGCCTGTGTGAGTCATGCTTGACTCAAGTCCTAATCATGCCACCCCTCCAATGTCGCCTGAATCTTCCCATTGCTCTCCATCCCACCACTACCACTCTTCTGTCTATTCTCCCCTCAGCAGACTTTCTAAAAAAATAGAAATAGGATCATGAAACTTTCCAAAATTTTTCAAATACCCTTCCACTTTCCTTATATCCAAACATTTACCATGACCTTTAAGACTCTACCTGATCTGGCCAATGCCCACCAGCTCAGGCTCCATCCTCATGCTCTTCTTTTCCCCACTATACTTAAGCTATTTTGAATTTCATTTAAGCGTTATTCATTTGCTCGGGCAACCAGGTATTTATTTAGAGTGCTTCATCTGTGTGTCCCACCACTCATCAGTCAGTTTGTCATACTGTGGTGGCTTGCATGTTGCTATGATGCTAGAAGCTATGCCACTGGTATTTCAAATACCAGCAGGGTCACCAACGGTGGACAGGTTTCAGAGGAGCTTCCAGACTAAGACAGACTAGGAAGAAAGACCTGGCAATCTACTTCTGAAAAAATCAGTCAGCGAAAACCTTAGTAATAGCAGTAGAACACTGTCTGATATAGTAGTGCCAGAAGATGAGGACCTCAGGTTGGAGGGCATTCAAAATGACTGGAGAAGAGCTGCCTCCTCAAAGTAGAGTCAGCCTTAATGATGTGGATGAAATAAAGCATTCAGGACCTTCATTTGCTGATGTGGCACAACTCAAAATGAGAAGAAACAGCTGCAAACTTCCATTATTAATCGGAACATGGAATGTATGAAGTATGAATCTAGGAAAACTGGAAGTTAGCAAAGATGAAATGGAATGCTTGAAGATTGATATCCTAGGCATTAGTGAGCTGAAATGGACTGGTATTGGCCATTCTGGATCAGACAATCACATGTATATTATGCCAGGAACAGTGTGGCATTCATTGTCAAAAAGAACATTTCAATATCTATCCTGAAGTACAACGCTGTCAGTGATAGGAAACTATACATCTACAAGGAAGACTCCTCACTTATCAGCATGGTTATGTGAAAATCGGCATTATGCAAAAATGGAGGATGACCACATAAGATCACAGAATGGAAGATGACTACGTCATTACATAATGGCCAAATTACAACATTACATAACTGCCAAACCACTGAGAATCATGGTCCAGCCAAGTTGACACAAAACCTTAACCATCACAGCAAGTGTTACTGTCACCTCACACCTTGGTGTTCATTACTGCTGGATGTGCGTCGTTAACACACAAAATAGTAGATTTTTTACTATTGTTGTAAATGCAAAATGTTGTATAATGAGATAGTCAATAAGTGAGGAATAGGCATATTATTCAAATTTTTACACCAACCACTAATGCCAAAGATGAAGAAATTGAAGATTTTTTACCAACTTCTGCATTCTGAAATTGATCAAACATGCAATCAAGATGCATTGATAATTACTGGTGGTTGGAATGTGAAAGTTGGAAACGAAGAAGAAGGATCAGTATTTGAAAAATATGGCCTTGGACACCAGAGATTGAATGACAGAATTTTGCAAGACCAATGACATATTCACTGGAAATACCTTTTTTCAACAACATAAATGGTGACTATTATACATGTGGACCTTGCCAGATGGAATAGACAGGAATCAAATTGACTATATATGTGGAGAGAGATGATGCAAAACTCAATATCATCAGTCAGAATGAGGCCAGGGGCTGACTGTGAAACAGACCAGCAATTGCTCTGTACTGAAGAAAAGTAAAACAACTCTGCGAGAGCCAAAGTATAATCTTGAGTATATCCCACCTGAATTTAGAGACCATCTCAAGGATAGATTGACGCATTGAACACTAATTACTGAAGACCAGACGAGTCGTGGGAAGACATCAAGGACAGCATACATGAAGGGTGCAAAAGGTCATTAAAAAGACAGGAAAGAAAGAAAAGACCAAAATCAATGTCAGAAGAGACCCTGAAACTTGCTCTTGAACACTGAGTAGCTAAAAAGAAAGGAAGAAATGATGAAGTAAAAGAGTTGAACAGAAGATTTCAAAGGGCTGCTCGAGAAGACAAAGTAACATGTTATAATGGAATGTGCAAGGACCTGAAATTGGAAAACCAAAAGGGAAGAACACACTCAGCATTTTTCAGATTGAAAGAACTGAAGAAAAAATTCAAGCCTTGAGTTGCAACATTGAAGGGTTCTCTGGACAAAATATTGAATAATGCAGGAAGCATCAAAAGAAGATGGAAGGAATACACAAAGTCACTATACCAAAAAGAATTGGTTGACATTCAACCATTTCAGGAGGTAGCATATGGTCAAGAACCAGTGGTATTGAAGGAAGAGGTCCAAGCTCTACTGAAGGCATTAGCAAAAACCAAGGCTTCAGGGATCGACACAACACCAATTGAGATGTTTCAACAAATGAATGCAATGCTGGAAGTGATCGCTCATCTATGTCAAAAAATTTGAAAGACAGCTACCTGGCCAACTGACTGGACGAGATCCATATTTTTGCCCATTCCAAAGAAAGGTGATCTAACAGAATTCAGAAATTATCAAACAGTATCATTAATATCACATGCAAGTAAAATTTTGCTGAAGATCATCCAAAAACAGTTGCAGCAGTACATAGACAGGGTACTACGAGAAGTTCAAGCCGGTTTCAGAAAAAGACATGGAATAAAGGATATTACTCATGTCAAATGGATCTTGGCTGAAAGCAGAGAATACTAGAAAGATGTTTACCTATGTTTTATTGACTATCCTAAGGCTTTTGGCTGTGTGGATCATAACAAATTATGGATAATATTGAGAAGAATGGGAATTCTAGAACACCTCATTGTGCTCAGGAGGAACCTGTACATAGATCAAGAGGCCGTTCGAACAGAACAAGGGGATACTGCGTGGTTTGAAGTCAGGAAAGGTGTGCATCAGGGTTGTATCCTTTCACCACACTTATTCAATCTGTGTGGTGAGCAAATCATCTGAGAAGCTGGACTGTACGAAGAAGAACGCATCATCAGTATTGGAGGAAGACACACTCACAACCTGGCGATATGCAGATGACTCAACCTTGCTTGCTGAAGGTGAAGAGGACTTGAAGCACTTCTGATGAATATCAGAGACTACAGCCTTCAGTATGGATTGCACCTCAACATAAAACAAAAATCCTCACAACTGGACCAATAAGCAACATCATGATAAATGGAGAAAATATTGAAGTTGACAAGGATTTGATTTTATTTGGGTCCACAACCAATGTCTATGGAGTCAGCAGTTAAAAAATCAAGTGTCGCATTGCTTTGGGTGGGTAAATCTGCCACAAAGGATCTCTTAAAAGTGTTAAAAAGCAAAGATATCACCTTGAGGATTAAGGTGTGCCTGACCCAAGCCATGGTATTTTCAATTACCACATAATCTTGCAAAAGCTGGACAATAAATAAAGACGACCAAAGAAGAATTGATGCCTTTGAATTGTGGTGTTGGCCAAGAATATGGATTATACCATGGTCTTCCAGAAGAATGAAAAATCTGTCTTGGAAGAAGTACAGCCAAAATGCTCCATAGAAGGGAGGATAGTGAGACTTTCTTACGTATTTTGGACATGTTAGCAGGAGGGATCAGTTCCTGGAGAAGGACATCATACTTGGTAAAGTAGAGGGTCAACAAAAAAAGAAGACCTTCAACAAGATGGATTGACAAGTGGCCACAACAGTCAAACATAGCAATGACTGTGACGATGGTGCAGGATCAGGTAGTATTTTGTTCTGTTGTACATGGGGTCGCTATGAGGCAGAAGTGAACTGACGGGACCTAACAGCAACACAACATTTGTGCCAGGTATGGTATTAGGTGCTTGGGTGTTGTCTTAGTTCCTTAGTGTTGCTGTAACAGAAATACCACAAGTGAGTGGTTTTAGTAAACAGAAATTTATTTTCTTACAATTTAGGAGGCTAGAAGTCCAAATTCAGGGCACTGGCTCTAGGGGAACGCTTTCTCTTTCTGCTGGCTCTGGGGAAAGGTCCTTGTCTCTTTTAAGCTTCTGTTCCTTGATTCATTGGTGATCCTCACGTGGCATGGCACCTATGTTCCTCCATCTGTGCTTGCTTCTCTGTGCCTAATCTGCTCTTTTATATCTCAAAAGTGATTGGTTTAAGACATACCCTACACTGGTATGGCCTCATTAACATAACAAAGAGAACCCTCTTCCCAAATGGGATTATATCCACATGTACAGGGGTTAGGATTCCAACAGATATTTTGGGGGGACACAATTCAATCCATAACAGGTGTGACCAAGGCAAATATCTCTGCCCTCATGAAGCCTCCAGTATTTTCCTGCTTCAGGGCCTTCTCCCATGATGTTCCCTCTGCCTGAACCCTCTCCTAAACAACCCCCACTCTAACTCCCTCAACTACTAACTCTTACTTATCATTCAGGTTAAAGTGAAATGTTATTTCCTCCCTAAAGCCTTCCCAGATCCCTCAGCTCAGGCATTCCTGTTCTAGGCTCCCCTGTTACTCCTGTTTTCCCTGCTGAACCAGAAGCTCCAGGAGAGGAAAACCCAGGTCTGCTATGCTCACCAGTGCCTGGCACTGTAGCTGGCTCCTGTTTGTTGAATGAAAGGACACATCCTTTTCATCGGAGTCTGCTTTTTTAGAAATTTGAGGATGATGTCTTAATGCTGTTGCAGACATGGCCACCCTAATCATATAGCCTTGCACGCCCCAGTCTACCACACTCCAGTGCTGGACTTTGAAGGAAACCACTGACCCCCCAGCACATCCCTGATGCAAGAAAGCAAACAAATACCCAGCCCACACAGAGATCTGCTGCTAAAGCCCTTTGCATGCAGTCAGCTCGTCCTGCAGAAAGGCAGCCCATGGGTATCTCATAAAGAACACAGATTCTAGCTCCTGATCCTGGCCACTTGGTGGCTATGTGAACAGGTCGTTCAACATTTCTGAGCCTCAGCCTTCCTCTCTGTGAAGATGGACATAGTAATAAGTGCGTGGCCGGGCTGGCAGGAGGAGTCCATGAACTGTCACAGGGGACACACAGGCCATTAATGTTAGCTTCTTTCCTAACCATAAGGTGGTTCTGGGCAGTGGTTAGCAGTTTGGGTTCTGGGGCAAACAGACCAGGTCTGAGTCCCAGCTTGTCACTTCTTATCTTAGTAAGCTGACCTTGGAAGAAGTAATGTAACATCTTCAAGTCTCAGCTTCCTCACATGGAATATAGGGATAAAGTCATCTCTGTGTTTTAGGGCTGTTGTAAGCACTGTGTGAAGCTAATGTGTATAAAGGGCTCAGCCCAGAGCCTGTGACCTAGTAAGTGCTCAATAGATGTGCTCAGCATCATGACAGGGACTGCAAAGGGACAGAGAAACTGGATTAGTGCCTCTAGTCCTTATTGGTGAATTCATTTGGGAACTATTGTGCATGTCATTCATGGAGGGCCATTTTAGGGGGTGCTGTCTGACGTGTCATTCCACAAAGACCAGATGAGTTGTGGAATGACATCAAGGACATCATACATGAAGAAAGCAAGAGGGCATTGAAAATATAGGAAAGAAAGAAAAGACCAAGATGGATGTCAGAGGAGACTCTGAAACTTGTTCACGAACGTCAAGCAGCTAAAGCAAAAGGAAGAAATGATGAAGCAAAAGAACTGAACAGGAGATTTCAAAGGGCGGCTCGAGAAGACAAAGTAAAGTATTATAATGACATATGCAAAGAGCTGGAGATAGAAAACCCAAAGGGAAGAACACGCTCAACATTTCTCAAGCTGAAAGAACTGAAGAATAAATTCAAGCCTTGAGTTGCAACAGTGAAGGATTCTTTGGGGAAAATATTAAACAACACAGGAAGCACCAAAAGAAGATGGAAGGGATACACAGAGTCATTACACCAAAAAGAATTAGTCGATGTTCAACCATTTCAAGAGGCGGCATATGATCAGGAACCAATGGTACTGAGGGAAGAGGCCCACCCTGCTCTGAAGGCACTGGCAAAAAACAAGGCTCCAGGAATTGACGGAATATCAGTTGAGATGTTTCAACAAACAGACGCAGTGGTGGAGGTGCTCACTTATCTATGCCAGGAAATATGGAAGACAGCTTCCTGGAAAACTGACTGGAAGAGATCCATATTTATGCCTATTCCCAAGAAAGGTGATCCAACTGAATGTGGAAAGTATAGAACAATATCATTAATATCACATGCAAGCAAAATTTTGCTGAAGATCATTCAAAAACGGCTGCAGCAGTATATCAACAGGGAACTGCCAGAAATTCAGGCTGGTTTCAGAAGAGGATGTGGAACCAGGGATATCATTGCTGATGTCAGATGGATCCTGGCTGAAAGCAGAGAATACCAGAAGGATGTTTACCTGTGTTTTATTGACTATGCAAAGGCATTCGGCTGTGTGGATCATAACAAATTACGGATAACATTGCGAAGAATGGGAATTCCAGAACACTTAGTTGTGCTCATGAGGAACCTGTACATAGATCAAGAGGCAGTTGTTCAGACAGAACAAGGGGATACCGTGTGGTTTAAAGTCAGGAAAGGTGTATGTCGGGGTTGTATCCTTTCACCATACCTATTCAGTCTGTATGCTGAGCAAATAATCTGAGAAACTGGACTATACAAAGAAGAACAGGGCATCAAGATTGGAGGAAGACTCATTAACAACCTGTGTTATGCAGATGACACAACCTTGCTTGCTGAAAGTGAAGAGAACTTGAAGCACTTACTAATGAAGATCAAAGACCACAGCCTTCAGTATGGATTGCACCTCATCATAAAGAAAACAAAAATCCTCACAACTGGATGAATGAGCAACATCATGATAAATGGAGGAAAGACTGAAGTTGTCGAGGATTTCATTTTACTTGGATCCACAATCAACAGCCATGGAAGCAGCAGTCAAGAAATCAAATGATGCATTGCATTGGGTGAATCTGCTGCAAAGGACCTCTTTAAAGTGTTGAAAAGCAAAGCATGTCACCTTGAAGACTAAGATGAGCCTGACCCAAGCGATGATATTTTCGGTTGCATCATATGCATGTGAAAGCTGGACAGTGAATAAGGAAGACCGAAGAAGAATTGATGCCTTTGAATTGTGTTGGTAAAGAATATTGAATATACCAGGGACTGCCAAAAGAACAAACAAATCTGCCAGGAGACTTAAGAACTTGTTGAATGAAAGAAGCCAGAAGCAAGAGTACATACTTTTTCTAGTTGCCATGGAGTCGATTCTGAGTCAGGTCGACTCTACATGTGTCAGAGTAGAACTGTGCTCCACAGGGTTTCCAATGGTGCCTCGGAGTGGACTTAACCCCCCAAACTTTCATTTAGCAACTGAGCTACACAATTTCATTTTTATCACGTTTTAGAACCAGCAAAACACCTATGGCGATAGAGGTCAGAAGAGGGGTTCCCACTGGGGTATTGACTAGGAAGAGGAGTGAAGGAACTTTCTGGGCTGTTAGAAATGCTCTCTCTCTTGATCTGGGTAGTGGACCCCTGGGCGTATACATACGTAAAAATTCATCAGACCGTACACTTAAGATTTGTGCACTTTACTGCATGTGAATTATATTTGAAAAAAAATAATGCCAGGGGAGTTTAGAGAAGGGAGCAAGGCCATGTGGCCATGCAAGGGAACTGCAGGGGAGGAAACGGCCACTTTCTTTCCCTTGGTGGCTCAGTAACAGCATCTAAACAAAGCACTTAAACTTCCCTTAATGGAGTCAGGAATAGGCAGTAAGTGGTTCTGAAGATTATTTGCTATCTGTTTAGGCTATAAAGACAAAATGTTTGGGATTATATAATTGCAAAAGTCATAGTTAATAATCAAGTGTAACATGAGTATTCTATTTTTGGGCCTCATTACCAGTTCTTCTGGCCCTTCATTCCCTTTGGCTAATGTGATTTTGAGTTGTTTTGCTGGGGCTCTTCTGTCGGAGGTGGCTGGATGGTAGGAGGCAACTGCTGAGGAGAATACAGAGAGGGGTGATTCATGGATTGAATTGTGTCCCCCCAAAATATATGTCAATTTGACTAGGCTATGATTCCCAGTATTGTGTGGTTCTCCTCCATTTTGTGATCTGATTATCCGCCATTTTGTGATGTGTTGTTACTCCTAGCCTCTATGCCTGTGGTTATGGTCCCATTTGGGAGTGAGCTGTCCTTTATGTCAATGAGGTTTAGAGTGGGAAGCAACATCCTTATTCATGCCATAGCCCTGATCCGACATAAGGGGAATTTCCCTGGGATGCGGCCTGCATTGCCTTTTAGCTTACAAGAGATTAAAGGAGAGAGAAGTGAGCAGAGAGGGACCTGACTACCACTAAGAAAGACGAGGCAGGAGCAGAACGTGTCCTTTGGACCTGGGTCCCTGCACCGAGAGCCTCCTAGGTCCAGGGGAAGATTGATGCCAAGACGCATGTAGATTTCCGAGCAATGCTGGGTCCACATGTTGAAAGGACCTTCCCCCAGAGCCAACGAACAGAACAGAGAAAGCCTTCCCCTAGAGCTGGTGCCCTGAATTCAGACTTCTAGCCTCCTAAACTGTGAGAGAGTAAATTTCTGTTTGTTAAAGCCATCCACTTGTGGTATTTCTGTTATAGATAACTAAGACAGATGATAAATTACATTTCTCCTGGGCTTTGATGTTCACAAAACACCTGTGGATACAGCATCTCACTTGATGGCAATCTAGGAGGGTCTCAGTCACGGTTATTGATTGCAAGCAACAGAAACCAATTCTGGATAGCTTTAACAGAGAAGGATGTATTGGGAGATTATCAAAGAGCTCACATAATTGGAAGGAAAACTAGAGAACAAGGGGCAGAAAGCAGGCAGGAATCAAAGAAGGCTTATTTAAGCTGGCATAAAATTTTATTGAGGGTGTCTTTGTTTTAGTAGCTTACCTATTACAGTTACATTTGGGAATGATCAAGACAGATATCAAGGAAGAGGTAGCATTTGGAATTGACATGGATATGGAGAGTAATTTGAGCAGCAGAGAAGAGAGACTCTGAGGGGATCACTGCAGGAGCAAAGGCAGGAAGGGGGAAATTATGGCAAGGGTATGGTTGGGGTACACATTTGTGCAAGGGAGCAGTGAGAGATACACCTGGGAAGGTAGACTGAAGTTTACTGTTTTTGTCAGGGTTCTCGAGAGAAACAGAACCTGTGAGATATATGTATGTATGTTATATGTACATGTGTATATATATGTATGTATGTATCTATCTATATACATACACACACAGGAACCTTGGTGGTGCAGTGGTTAAGCACTGGGTTGCTAACCAGAAAGTCAGTGGTTTGAACCCACCAGCAGCTCCATCGGAGAAAGATGTGGAAGTCTGCTCCCGTTAAGATTTACAGCCTATGGGGCAGTTCTCTATCCCATAGTGTCACTGTGAGTTGGAATCGACTTGATGGCAACAGGTTTGGTTATATACGCACCGCATAATGTCCATTTGGGCAACGTCCAACCATATATACATCTGTGGTTCCGTATAGGTTTGCTAAGTATATATGGTATATATGGCTGGAAACCCTGGTGGCGTGGTGGTTAGGTGCTACGGCTGCTAACCAAGAGGTCAGCAGTTCGAATCCACCAGGTGCTCCTTGGAAACTCTGTGGGGCAGTTCTACTCTGTCCTACAGGGTTGCTATGAGTCCGAATCGACTTGACGGCAGTGGGTTTGGTTTTTTTGTTTTGTATGGCTAGGGTATATATGCTTGTCTGGACCCAGGAAGAAAAGGGTGGAGGGAGGAGAAAGGGAAGCGGGAGGGGTAGGGAGTCCTGTGCAGATGTGGGGACAAGTCATTGGAGGTCAATGAGCCTCGACAAGTCGGGCTGAGTGGTTGGGCTGGGTGGCTGAGCGGGTGCCATGCTTGGCAGAACTCCACGCCTGCTCATGGTGCGCAGTGAGCAGCTGGTCTTCCAAATCAGGTTAGTGCAGCTGGGCTCTGGCCAGATGCAGGGCTCGGGAAGGCGGGTGTGTTGAGGAAGGGACCAAATGGTAGGGCCTGCAGGGGGGCTTAGGAAAGGGCATGGAATAGGGGAATCGGGGTCAGAGAAGAGCGATGGCAGAGGTGCCCTGGAGAAGCCACTGAGCTGGGGGGCCTGGAGAGGGGAACAGAGGCTGAGGAAGTGTATATACTTTGCTAAGTTATATGGTGTTCACAAATGTAAATCACACAATGTCCTATTTCATAGAACGTACTGTGGACGTTAAGCGAAGCATGACTATATTGTGTGTGTGAGTGTATATATATATAGACACAGAGAGAGCGGGAGAGAGAGAGAGAGGGATTAATTTACTCAAGGTTGGGGGATGGGAAGTCCGAAATCTGTAGGTCAGGCAGCAGACCAGAGACTTTGGCAGGTTCACGTTCTAAGATTCTTAGGTCAGGCGATGGGAGGAGTTTGAGTTTTGCCAAAATATCTATAGTCTGGAGGCAGTCCACACCCTAAAGAAACTACCCTTTCAATGGACTGATTTTATTACATTTGATTACATTATGGACGGTGATTATATTACGTTGCTTTAGATTACATTATGGTACAGTAGTCAGTCTGATGTTTGGCCAAACCACTGGGAGCCATAGCCTAGCCAAGCTGACACAAAAAATTAACCATCATAATTGTAAAAAGCCTTGCATGCCTGGGTGATGAGTTTGTGTTTAAACCAGTGGCCAGCTGGGGAGCCATTGCAGGTTTTTGAGCTTTGGGATGGCATTTTCTATTTGCACATTAGGAAGAATAACCTGGTAGCCACAAAAGGATTGTGTGAAGCAGAAGGGTCTGGACTCAGGCCAGCAGACATAGTGAGCAACAATGTCAGCTGTTCCAGAAAGAACAAGGGGAATGAAGACCAAGATAGGGCATTGGCGCCTGGGTCATCAGTAACCACAGAGCAAGCAGTTTCAGCAGTGTGCTGGGGCCGAGGCCAATTTGCAATGTGTTAGAGGCTGACAGGTGATGAGGAAATGGAGTTCCTCAGACAGAACAAAGGCCTCAAGTCCAAGCTTTCCAAGAGTTGCCTCAGCTTGTCACTGGCCCTTAGCTCCTTCTGGGCTCCCCAGCTGCCCCCTGCTTCAGAGCTGGAACCCTCTCCTTCTTCTGTCCCTTGAGCCTGACACAGAATCTTAGCTTTTGAGGAGACCTTAGATGGGAATGCAGAGGCTTGGGGAAGGGAAGCCTAGCAAGGACACACAGCCAGGAAGAGGCAGTGTCAATAGCAAGCCTCAATCTCCTCTGCCCTGTGGTAGCTCTTCCCCTCTCCACACCTAGTGTAGATGTGTCTCTGCTGAGAAGCCTCCCCTGACTGAGCCCCTTCAATGGTTTTTTTGACAACCTCATGTGCGTATGCATTCAGTTCCTATTGCATATTCAACAGGTGATTGAAATTCCTCATCTGGGTGTCTTCCAATGAAACCCTACAGAGGACCCTGCAGAGAACTTAATCCAGGGCTCTGCCTATGGGAGCTCCTGGACCCTGGCATTGAGGATATATCATGTAGGTGGAGCCCTGGCTTCTAGACCTGACTCTGCCTCTCAACTTGGGAACAGCACTGAGCATAGGCCCTGGGGTCCTTAGCAAGATACCACTAAAACAAGAAAGGATGCAGGAAAAGCTTTGAGACAGGCTTTTTGTTACTTAAAGTTCCTTCTTGAGATCCTCCCATCTCTCGAGGAGAATCCCAACACTGTTCCCAGGCTATACAGGCCTGGGTTGAAGGTGTGTCTCTCCAGAGCAAGATTATGGGCCAGGACATAAAAAACCATTCACTGTGGCATCAATTCCAACTCATGGGGACCCCATGGGTGTCAGAGTAGAACTGTGCTCCATAGGGTTTTTTTTTTTTTATTAAGCTTCAAGTGAACATTTACCATTCCAATCAGTCTGTCACATGTAGGTTTACATACATCTTACTCCCTTCTCCCACTTGCTCTCCCCCTATTGAGTCAGCCCTTGCAGTCTCTCGTTTCGTGCCAATTTTGCCATCTTCCCTCTCTCTCTATCTTCCCATCCCCCCTCCAGTCAAGAGTTGCCAACACACTCTCCAGTGTCCACCTGATTTAATTAGCTCACTCTTCATCAGCATCTCTCTCCCCGCCACTGACCAGTCCTTTTCATGCCTGATGATTTGTCTTCGGGGATGGTTCCTGTCCTGTGCCATCAGAAGTTCTGGGGAGCATTGTCTCTGGGATTCCTCTAGTCGCAATCATACCATTAGGTGTGGTCTTTTAATGAGAATTTGGGGTCTGTATCCCATTGGTCTCCTGCTCCCTCAGGAGTTGTCTGTTGTGCTCCCTGACAGGACAGACATCGATTGTGGCCGGGCACCAACTAGTTCTTCTGGTCTCAGGATAATGTAGGTCTCTGGTTCATGTGGCCCTTTCTGTCTCTTGGGTTCTTAGTTGTCGTGTGACCTTGGTGTTCTTCCTTTGCCTTTGCTCCAGGTGGGTTGAGACCAATTAATGTATTTTAGATGGCCACTTGTTGGCATTTAGGACCCCAGGCGCCACAATTCAAAGTGGGATGCAGAGTGTTTTCATAATAGAATTGTTTTGCCCATTGACTTAGAAGTCCCCTCAAACCAAGTTCCCCAGACCCCAGCCCCTGCTTCGCTGACCTTTGAAGCTTTCATTTTATCCCGGAAACCTCTTTACTTTTAATCCAGTCCAATTAGGCTGACCTTCCTTGTTTTGACTGTTGTCTTTCCCTTCACCTAAAGCAGTTCTTATCTACAGATTGATCAATAAAATGCCCTCTCCCTCCCTCCCTCCCTCCCCCCTTTGTAACCACATAAGTATGTGTTCTTCTCCGTTTTTTCTATTTCTCAAGATCTTATAATAGTGGTCTTATACAATATTTGTCCTTTTGCAACTGATTCATTTCACTCAGCATAATGCCTTCCAGATTCCTCCATGTTATGAAATGTTTCAGAGATTCGTCACTGTTCTTTATCGATGCATAGTATTCCATTGTGTGAATATACCACAATTTATTTACCCATTCGTCCGTTGATGGACATCTTGGTTGCTTCCAGCTTTTTGCTATTGTAAACAGAGCTGCAATAAACATGGGTGTGCATATATCTGTTTGTGTGAAGGCTCTTGTATCTTTAGGGTATATTCCGAGGAGTGGGATTTCTGGGTTGTATGGTAGTTCTATTTCTAACTGTTTAAGATAACGCCAGATGGATTTCCAAAGTGGTTGTACCATTTTACAATCCCACCAGCAGTGTATGAGAGTTCCAATCTCTCTGCAGCCTCTCCAACATTTATTATTTTGTGTTTTTTGAATTAACGCCAGTCTAGTTGGTGTCAGATGGAATCTCATCGTAGTTTTAATTTGCATTTCTCTAATGGCTAATGATCGAGAGCATTTTCTCATGTATCTGTTGGCTGCCTGAATATCTTCCTTAGTGAAATGTGTGTTCATATCCTTTGCCCACTTCTTGATTGGGTTGTTTGTCTTTTTGTGGTTGAGTTTTGACAGAGTCATGTAGATTTTAGAGATCAGGCGCTGGTCTGAGATGTCATAGCTGAATATTCTTTCCCAGTCTGTAGGTGGTCTTTTTACTCTTTTGGTGAAGTCTTTAGATGAGCATAGGTGTTTGATTTTTAGGAGCTTCCAGTTATCTGGTTTCTCTTCATCATTTTTGGTAATGTTTTGTATTCTGTTTATGCCCTGTATTAGGGCTCCTAGGGTAGATCCTATTTTTTCTTCCATGATTTTTATCGTTTTAGTCTTTATGTTTAGGTCTTTGATCCACTTGGAGTTAGTTTTTGTGCATGGTGTGAGGTATGGGTCCTGTTTCATTCTTTTGCAAATGGATATCCAGTTATGCCAGCACCATTTGTTAAAAAGACTATTATTTCCCCAATTGACTGACACTGGTCCTTTGTCAAATATCAGCTGCTCATACGTGGATGGATTTATATCTGGATTCTCAATTCTGTTCCATTGGTCTATGTGCCTGTTGTTGTACCAGTACCAGGCTGTTTTGACTACTGTGGCTGTATAATAGGTTCTGAAATCAGGTAGAGTGAGGCCTCCCACTTTCTTCTTCTTTTTCAGTAATGTTTTGCTTATCCGGGGGTTCTTTCCTTTCCATGTGAAATTAGTGATTTGTTTCTCTATCCCTTTAAAGTATGACATTGGTATTTGGATTGGAAGTGCGTTATATGTATAAATGGCTTTTGGTAGAATAGACATTTTTACTATGTTAAGTCTTCCTATCCATGAGCAGGGTATGTTTTTCCACTTAAGTATGTCCTTTTGAATTTCTTGTAGCAGAGTTTTATAGTTTTCTTTGTATAGGTCTTTTACATCCTTGGTAAGATTTATTCCTAAGTATCTTATCTTCTTGGGGGCTACTGTGAATGGCATTGATTTGGTTATTTCCTCTTTGGTGTTCTTTTTGTTGATGTAGAGGAATCCAAGTGATTTTTGTATGTTTATTTTATATCCTGAGACTCTTCCAAACTCTTCTATTAGTTTCAGTAGTTTTCTGGAGGATTCGTTAGGGTTTTCCATGTATACGATCATGTCATCTGCAAATAGTGATAGCTTTACTTCCTCCTTACCAATCTGGATACCCTTTATTTCTTTGTCTAGCCTAATTGCCCTGGCTAGGACTTCAAGTACGATGTTGAATAAGAGCGGTGATAAAGGGCATCCTTGTCTGGTTCCCGTTCTCAAGGGAAATGCTTTCAGGTTCTCTCCATTTAGAGTGATATTGGCCGTTGGCTTTGCATATATGCCGTTTATTTTGTTGAGGAATTTTCCTTCAATTCCTATTTTGGTTAGAGTTTTTATCATAAATGGGTGTTGAACTTTGTCAAATGCCTTTTCTGCATCTATTGATAAGATCATGTGGTTTTTATCTTTTGTTTTATTTATGTGATGGATTACATTAATGGTTTTTCTGATATTAAACCAGCCTTGCATACCTGGTATAAATCCCACTTGATCAGGGTGTATTATTTTTTTGATGTGTTGTTGGATTCTATTGGCTAGAATTTTGTTGAGGATTTTTGCACCTATGTTCATGAGGGATATAGGTCTAAAATTTTCTTTTTTTGTAATGTCTTTACCTGGTTTTGGTATCAGGGAGATGGTAGCTTCATAGAATGAGTTGGGTAGTATTCTGTCTTTTTCTATACTTTGAAATACCTTCAATAGTAATGGTGTTAAGTCTTCTCTGAAGATTTGGTAGAACTCTGCAGTGAAGCCATCTGGGCCAGGTCTTTTTTTTGTTGGAAGTTTTTTGATTACCGTTTCAATCTCTTTTTTTGTTATGGGTCTATTTAGTTGTTCTACTTCTGAATGTGTTAGTTTAGGTAGGTAGTATTGTTCCAAGAATTTATCCATTTCTTCTAGGTTTTCAAATTTGTTAGAGTACAATTTTATGTAGTAATCTGATATGATTCTTTTAATTTCATTTGGTTCTGTTGTGATGTGGTCCTTCTCGTTTCTTATTCGGGTTATTTGTTTCCTTTCCTGTTTTTCTTTAGTTAGTCTAGTCAATGGTTTATCAATTTTGTTAATTTTTTCAAAGAACCAGCTTTTGGCTTTGTTAATTCTTTCAATTGTTTTTCTGTTCTCTAATTCATTTAGTTCAGCTCTAATTTTTATTATTTGTTTTCTTCTGGTGGCTGATGGGTTCTTTTGTTGCTTACTTTCTATTTGTTCAAGTTGTCGGGACAGTTCTCTGATTTTGGCTCTTTCTTCTTTTTGTATGTGTGCATTTATCGATATAAATTGGCCTCTGAGCACTGCTTTTGCTGTGTCCCAGAGGTTTTGATAGGAAGTATTTTCATTCTCGTTGCTTTCTAAGAATTTCCTTATTCCCTCCTTGATGTCTTCTATAACCCAGTCTTTTTTCAGGAGGGTATTGTTCATTTTCCAAGTATTTGATTTCTTTTCCCTAGTTTTTCTGTTATTGATTTCTAGCTTCATTGCCTTGTGGTCTGAGAAGATGCTTTGTAATATTTCGATGTTTTGGATTCTGCAAAGATTTGTTTTATGACCTAATATGTGGTCTATTCTAGAGAATGTTCCATGTGCACTAGAAAAAAAAGTATATTTTGCAGCAGTTGGGTGGAGAGTTCTGTATAAGTCAATGAGGTCAAGTTGGTTGATTGTTGTAAGTAGGTCTTCCGTGTCTCTATTGAGCTTCTTACTGGATGTCCTGTCCTTCTCCGAAAGTGGTGTGTTGAAGTCTCCTACTATATATGTGGAGGTGTCTATCTCACTTTTCAATTCTGTTAAAATTTGATTTATGTATCTTGCAGCCCTGTCATTAGGTGCGTAAATATTTAATATGGTTATGTCTTCCTGATCAATTGTCCCTTTTATCATTATATAGTGTCCTTCTTTATCCTTTGTGGCGGATTTAAGTCTAAAGTCTATTCTGTCAGAAATTAATATTGCTACTCCTCTTCTTTTTTGCTTATTGTTTGCTTGATATATTTTTTTCCATCCTTTGAGTTTTAGTTTGTTTGTGTCTCTAAGTCTACGGTGTGTCTCTTGTAGGCAGCATATAGATGGATCGTGTTTTTTTATCCAGTCCGTGACTCTCTGTCTCTTTATTGGTGCATTTAGTCCATTTACATTCAGCGTAATTATAGATAAGTAAGTTTTTAGTGCTGTCATTTTGATGCCTTTTCATGTGTGTTGTTGGCCATTTCATTTTTCCACATGCTTTTTTGTGCTGAGACGTTTTTCTTAGTAGCTTGTGAGATCCTCATTTTCATAATGTTTAACTTTGTGTTTATTGAGTCGTTACGTTTTTCTTGGCTTTTTTCTTGAGTTATGGGATTGATATTCCTTTTTGTGGTTACCTTTTTATTTACCCCTATTTTTCTAAGTAAAAACCTAACTTGTATCCTTCTATATCGCCTTGTATCACTCTCCATCTGGCAGTTCAATGCCTCCTATATTTAGTCCCTCTTTTTGATTATTGTGATCGTTTATCTATTGATTTCCATGATTTCCTGTTGTGTGTATTATTTTGTTTATTTATTTATTTTTTAGAATTAGTCTTAATTTGTTTGTTTTTGTGCTTTCCCTATTTGAGTTGCGTTGATATCAGGACATTCTGTTTTGTGACCTTGTATTGTGCTGGTACCTGATATTATTGGTCATCCGGCCAAACAATCTCCTTTAGCATTTCTTGCAGTCTTGGTTTAGTTTTTGCAAATTCTCTAAACTTGTGTTTATCCGTAAATATCTTAATTTCTCCTTCATATTTCAGAGAGAGTTTTGCTGGATATATGATCCTTGGTTGGCAGTTTTTCTCGTTCAGTGCTCTGTATACGTCGTCCCATTCCCTTCTTGCCTGCATGGTTTCTGCTGAGTAGTCTGAACTTATTCTTATTGATTCTCCCTTGAAGGAAACCTTTCTTTTCTCCCTGGCTGCTTTTAAAATTTTCTGTTTGTCTTTGGTTTTGGCAAGTTTGATGATAATATGTCTTGGTGTTTTTCTTTTTGGATCAATCTTAAATGGGGTTCGATGAGCATCTTGGATAGCTATCCTTTCGTCTTTCGTGATGTCAGGGAAGTTTTGTGTCAGGATTTCTTCAACTATTTTCTCTGTGTTTTCTGTCCGCCCTCCCTGTTCTGGGACTCCAATCACTCGCAAGTTATCCTTCTTGATAGAGTCCCACATGATTCTTAGGGTTTCTTCATTTTTTTTAATTCTTTTATCTGATTTTTTTCCAGCTATGTTGGTGTTGTTTCCCTGGTCCTCCAGAAGTCCCAGTCTACATTCTAATTGCTCGAGTCTGCTCCTCTGACTTTCTATTGCGTTGTCAAATTCTGTAATTTTATTGTTAATCTTTTGGATTTCTACATGCTGTCTCTCTATGGATTCTTGCAACTTGTTAATTTTTCCACTATGTTCTTGAATAATCTTTTCGAGTTCTTCAACAGTTTCATCAGTGTGTTCCTTGGCTTTTTCTGCATTTATCCTAATTTCATTTGTGATATCTTTAAGCATTCTGTAAATTCGTTTTTTATATTCTGTATCTGATAATTCCAGGATTGTATCTTCATTTGGGAAAGATTTTGATTCTTTTGTTTGGGGGGTTGGAGAAGCTGTCATGGTCTGTTTCTTTATGTGGTTTGATATGGACTGCTGTCTCCGAGCCATCACTGGGAAACTAGATTTTCCAAGTTGTACGCTGGCTCCTGGTTCTGAAAACGGTCGCTGTCTGCCTGTATTTGTTCGTTTTCCGTCTCTAAGTCTGTGCTTGTTGTTCAGAGTTCGTAGATTGTTATGTATGTGATCGATTCCCTTGTTTTTCCGAGTCTTTGTTGCAAGAGGGATCCGCGGTAGCGTCCACCTAGTCCGCCATCTTGGCCCCGCTTCGACACATTCTCCATAGGGTTTTTAATGACTGATTTTTTGGTTGTAGGTCACCAGGCCTTTCTTTTGGGGTGCCTCTGGGTGGACTTTAGGTTAGCAGCTGAGCAAATTAACTGTTTGCACCATCCAGGAATATTTTTAATGTTGATTCTTCAGCTTGTGGTTCCAAGACCATGGGAATAGAGTAAAGTCAAACTCAAAACCCAAGCTTGATTACAAATTCCTAGGGAAATCCTCCCTTCCCCTCCCTACTCCAGCTCAAGCTGAGGTTTGCAAGTTTCCTTTTTCCTCATCTTTCTTACTGAGAGTGTAGTCCTTTACAGGTACTTGGATTTATATGAGGGTCTCAGTTTTATCTTTTTATCGCTAGAATCTGGACCTCAACTACCCCCTTGCCATCTCCTAACTGACCTACCACCCTGGGATTTTCCCTTGCTGTTTGGCACTCCTGTGCTGGATGAATCCTAGTAAAGTGTGGCTCTGATCATCCTCAAGAACATTCAGTGGCTCCCCATTGACTCAAAATTTAGTACATAGTTAATAAAGTAGCATTACAGGCCTCTACAAGAGGGCCCCCAACCAACTTTGCAGTCTCATCACCGATCACTCCCAGCAAGGGAGTCACCAGGCAGGCAGAAGCGGTAACTTGGGGTACACCAGAGAGAAGTGCCTGCCACCTCCAGGGCACTTGGGACCACCTGCCAAACAAAACAAACAAACAAAAAATCCCCTCTCTTTCCTCCCCCATTCATATTCTCCTCAGACTTAATTTATTCGTTTTATTCATAATGCAACAGGGAAGGGGAAAAAATGTGCTTTTAAAAAGCTGCCTGACAGCATTTTCTCATCTCGGCCAGAACTCATCTTGGCGGAAGACTGCCTCTTTGCAGGGGCAAAACACCTACTTGGCCTTCTAGTTACGCAAAGCAAGTCTCAGGATGAATGTGGAGGGAGAAGTCGAGACCAAAAGAGATGAACTACTTTGCACAATGAGGTAATGGGTGCCTTTTGGGGTAGAGAGGTTATTAGGTTGTTAATTGTCTTTTTTGTTGTTGTCATTTATTTGTGGTTTTGGCTATTGTATGAGTTTCCAGTATAATATACATTACCAGTTATGGTTGCATTGATTCTGGCGACCTGAGGTGTTTCAGAGTAGAACTGCACTCCATAGGGTTTTCAATGGCTGTGACCTTTCAGAAGTAGATTTTCTGAAAAGAAGTCCTTCCTTCCAAGTCGCCTCTGGATGGGTTTGAACTGCCAACCTTTTGGTTAGTAGCAGAGTGCTTAATCATTTGCTCCACCCAGGGACTCCTATTAGCTTCCTACGGCTGCCATAACAGAGTACTACAAATTGAGTGGCTTTAAAACAACAGAAATTTATTGTCTTACAGTCTTGGAGGCAACAAGTCTGAATTTAAAGTGTTGGCAGGGCCGTGTGCTCTCTGAAGGCTCTAGGGGAAGACTCTTTCTTGTCTCCCTTAGCTTCTGGTGGCCCAGGCATTGGTGTTTAGATGCATCTTCACGTGGCCCCCTTTCCTCTGTCTCGCTGTGTCTCTTCTCTTTTATGGGACGCCACTCAGATTCGATTAGGACCCACCTTCCTCCTGTATAACTTCATGTTAATTTAACTGAAAAAGTCTTCAAAGACCCTATTTCCAAACAAGGTTAGAGCCATAGGTACTGGGGTTAGGACTTCAACATATATTTTTGGGACACAATTTAATCCATAACCTGTTTTCTTTCTCTGGAGGACTCAGGAAATGGGTGGGGGGTACATGTGGACACAGAGAAGAAAGGGCAGTTGACAGAAGACCTTAATCTGAGTAGGGAAGGTCCCAGAGCTGAGAGGGACCAGTAAGGGTACAACTGAGGGGTCTTAAGATGGCCATGTTTGAGTTTTCTTGTATGGCATCAATTTTAAGTTTTTGTTTACTGAGTTACAACTTCTTGCTGTTTTAACTCAAGTTGTCAGCAAGGCTTGTTAGCTGCTGCAACCTGGGGTTAACCTGGAACAAGTGCACCTTGAGGAAGGAGGGAAAAACAACGACCACATCTCTGGGTGAAGACAAGAGCTACCACATCTCTGGGTGAAGGCGACTGGGAGCATTACAGCAGCCTGAAAAAGTGATTGCAGGACAAGAATGATTCGGAAGACACTGGAGCGGCCGTTCTGATTACGTGGAGACAAGACATATGATTATAGTTTAGCAGTTAAACTGTGGGTTTGGGAGTCAGACATCTTGTTTTGATTCCTGGCCCTACCTTATAAGCTGTGTGACCTTGGGCAAATTAATTCACCTCCCTGAGCCTCAATTTCACTCTCTGTGAAATGAACATAACAGTCCCTATTTATGTACATCACTTAATATAGTGCATGCCACACGGAATTCTGTCCAATCATATGAAACTGCCATTTTGTAGGTCAAAAATGGTTGAAAATAGGCAAATTCATATGGTTCAACCTAAGAAGGACATTATTATTATTAAGTACCTCCCTCTTCAGAAATATTGGCCAGAAGACTGGATTCCCTGCAGTCACTCAGAGTGGGCGATTGAACTGTTTAATTCAGATATGAAAGGAAAGGGAAGCCAGAAAGACTAGAAAACAGGGGATTCTCAGGTTACAGTTGTTATCCTCTGATCATAATTCCTCTCATTTGGACCACTTACTAAATATATTCTCACATTTAACTCTTTGTGTACCTGTGACAAATATATATATGTATAACGAAACATTTGCCATTTCAACGTGTTTTCCACGTACGATTCCATGACATTAAGTACGTTCACCATGTTGTACAACCATCACCACTGCCTGTTTCCAAATTTCCCCATCACCCTTCACAGAAACTCAATGCCCCCTAAACAAAGATGCCCCCTTTCCTGCTCCATCCTCCCCCTGGTAACCACTGATGAACTTTGGTCTCTATATATTTGCCTATTCTAGATAGTTCATATAAGGGATCATACAATATTTGTCCTTTTGTGACTGGCTTCATTTTACTCAGCATAATGTTTTCAAGGTTTATCCATTTTGTAGCATGTATCAGGAGGTTTAACTCTTTAAGCTGCCCTAGTGAAAACACTAGACTGACGCTCCACTAGAAATTATAACAGAGAATTTTACTGAAGGAAAAAAACAAATAAGATCATTTCACGAAATAGAGAATCATACAGGCACTGAAACAAGAGGCAGTGTGCGTTCTGGCTCTGGCAGAGAGCAGTGAGGCATTTACTAGGCAGGGCAAACAAAGCAAATCAGTTTCCCATCAAGGCGGTGTAGGGGAAGGAAGGAAAAATAAATAAGGGGCTGTCAAAATATGAACTCTTCTAACAATGATTTCTAGCCTAACATCAATCTCTTATTTCCCAATACAAATGGCCTAAAGCAGTTTTTCCAAAGCAAGCTGTGTAAACATCCCTGATGTGGGGGTTTAGGGACTGATTGTAGGTCCACCAGTTCAACCCTAGTTGGAGTCCTGGAAATGTAAAAGTTGACAATTTATTTAGGAAGAAGATTCAATCAGCTCTCACTTGAAACCTTTTGAAATGTAAACATTGTCTATCTGGCTAGGAGGAAGTGAGTTAGGGCCTGGGCATTCACAGATGAATTGCCTGAGAGCAGCTAAGACAGCAAGATTATTTACACGAGCTAAGGCCCCCTGGGTCTCTACGCTCTTTGTGTCACAAGCAATTACAACTTTCACAGGAAGCAAGCTTGTCTTTTGTAGAAGGTAGAGGCAGGCTTCAAAACTAGTTCCAGCTTAACTTAAAATAGAATTTCAATTTAGGTCTGGGATTAATGATTTCAATCATGCCAAGCAGCCCCAGGTTTAAGGTTTGCTTATGCAAGGTCTTTCTTACCTTTATTTCCCTTTCAAGCCCTCCCCAAATGCCCTTTGTAACCAGATTTTCCCTGGACCATAATTTGAGGATGAAATTGGGCCTATGGAAGTAAGTGAGGACTTCTACTTCCTGGCCTGTGGGGATGGTCATCAAGGGTCAGGCTGAGGTCTCCAGGAGAGAGGTGGGAGGTTGGTCAGACTTCCTTCTGAGGCCTCTGGGCTTCTCTGACAACAGAGCCTGCAGCCAGCAAAGACTGGGAAGCTTCAGGAGGGCGCTGGAGGTGCAGAGAGAGGAGGTCTTCTCCAGAACCCAGCCTGGGGCTGGAGCTGGGGGGGAAACAGTGGAAGTGGACACCTGCTGTATTTACTTTGCCTTGAAGGTGAGTGGGAGGCAGTGCTGGACCTGGCAGGCGAATGGCCAGGAATTAGCTCTCTGGAGAGAAGGGCAGGACAATCTGCCTCTCACTCTCACTGTGGAAGGAGAGAAGGGAGAGATGGGCAATTTTCGATTCTCCTTGGGAGCTGTCTTTTCATTTTCACAGAAGCTTGAAGAGCTAGATGAGTCATGTTTCTGAATGCATGGGAGGAAGGAAGCCTGGCCTCTACTCTGACACACATGGGGTTGCAGAGAATCGAAATCGACTCCTCAGCAACTGGTTTTTAAGTGGCACGGTTACCTCTGGCTCCTACTTCTTAACTCCACTGAATTGTTAGTTTCTGCTCTGCATCTTTTTGACTGCTTTGATGTTATTCTGGAGGTAACATATCCTGGTGTTAACAGAGACCTAGTCCTTCGTTTCCAGAAAAATCCCCATTCACAAAAATTCATCCCATGTTCTGCAAACTTTCCTGAGGTATAGAGGGAAGGGCAGGGCTTAAATCTCAGGAATGTAAACAATTCAAAATTGAATACTGACTTCACTGTTAAGAAAGGTCCTTTGGACCTTCCGTCACAGTGCTAAGCACCCCCTTTCTTCTCTTATTGGTTGTCCTCACCCCGGTTTCTAATGTGATCCCTCTTATTGCTTGTCTTCTCAGAGCTAATACCCTTGGGTTCAGACTTTCCACACTTTCCAGTGGTTTATCAAAGTATTATCTTCAAGAGAGACAATTCCCTCCCTAAGGAGTCTGCTGCCATCTGTTAAGACAACAATTTCTTCCATCCTGCCAGATACATCCATCTTTAAAAAAAAAAAAATGGGCTCACTCAACGCATTCTCTATGACAACAGAGCTGATCATTTCTTCCTCCATTTTACAGAAGAGGAAATTGAAACTAAAGTCTTGGCACTTGCCTAAAAACTCCTCTGCCCAGCTCTTCACCTGGCTAGGCCATCAGGTCAGTCAGAGTGATCTTTTCTGGTTACCCCATGTATTCTCAACCACTTTGCTCATCTGTGCCCTTCAGTACCTTTGCAAAAACCTCTCAGTAATTTTTTTAATGTTGTATTTCTTATTTACCATTTCCTCCCCCACTAGAATGTAAACAAGGTGAGGTCATAGGCCAGATCCTTATTCACTGCTATGGCTCCAGAATTAAGCACATAGCAGGCACATGGTTAACATCTGTGAATGAGTGGCTGAGTGAATGAATTTAAGGGTGGTGAGAGCCAGGCCTTCTGAACTCCTTTCTCTTCTTTCTGCCTCACCATAAGGCTTCTCTGAATGGTAAACAGAGCCAGCCTTGCTCAGTTTCCAGAACTGTAAGAGCACAGAGTGTTCTTATGCAAGCACTTTACATTCCACTAAGGTCTACCCTCATGCCTGGCTTTATTACAAAGTACTTCTTTTGATATGAGGCATTGGTGGTTCAGTGGTAGAATTCTCACCTTCGTGCCAGAGGCCCGGGTTCAATTCCTGACCAATGCACCTCACGCACAGTCACCACCTGTCTGTCAGTGGAAGCCTGTAGGTTGCAATGTTGCTGGACAGGTTTCAGCAGAGCTTCCAGGCTAACGTGGACTAGGAAGAAAGGCCTGGTGAAAAATCAGCCAATGAAAACCCTATGATCACAACAGTCCAATCTGCAACCAGTCATGGGGATGGTATAGGACTGGGCAGCATTTTTGTTCTGTTGTACATGGAGCTACCATGAGTTGGCGGCTGACTCTACAACAACAACAGGTCTTTTGATAGAAGTTTTTACTTCCTTGACAAAATGTGCAGGTTAGGGCATCATTATAGTACTCTCCCCAGGAGTGTGGAGGCTGAGGCCCTCCAGGAACCTGATGGAAGAGATCTGTATCAGTGGAATGCAGGAGAGGGCTTCTGATTCTGATTGGAGGTCACAATGGTGACTCTCATGGTCCTTCACAGCACTTGAAGGCAGGGCTACTTAGTGGTCAGAACCAACCTTCAGGCTTCTCCCAAGCCCTTTCTTACTGAACTTCACCCCAAGGGGCAGTCTCGCAGGAGGGCGGGGAGCCGATGCTTTGGCGGGAGACCACCTAGATTGTGAGTTCACTTACTTACTTCTAGAGAGCCTGGAATTTGAGCTTCAGATCTCTCCTCAGAGAAATAGAGATGTCACAGCACTTCATAGAGTTGATATGAGCATGAAGTGAAATTATGCTTAGCATATGATTTCTGGCACATGGGGAGGGCCCACAGCACAGCACCCCTGAGAGGAGGAAGGAGGACTCCAGTCAGAGAAGTGGCTGCCTGTACACCTGGAGTTTCAGCTGACGAGGAGGGGATTTAAGTTCAGGAAAGGATGAGGTCTGAGCTTCCTGGGGCAGAGGTGAGTTGATTTCGCCTTCTGCACCAACCCCACTCCATCAGGGTTTCTAACACAATTCAGGGCTCAGAGAGAAGCAAAATTGTTGATCTAACTGAAGTGGGAAATTAAGGTTTAAGCTCCCAACTCTTCCACTACCTGTGAAACCCAAAGCAACCAAGAATTTTCTTTCACTCTTCCTGCAGGTACCAGGAAGCTAAGAGCCATACACTCAGGTGTAGAGGTCTGGTCCTAACTCACAGGAATGACTTCTAACACCAACTACCTGAAGTAGGCCAAACATCACAGGCTGAGGGCACACTCCTCCACAACACTACCCTCACTTCAGATACCAGTTGCAAACTCAGGGGATCCCCAGGGCCACCCTCACTTCTGATCTGCTGGCTACAAACAGGGGGGTTCTCACTACCTGCTCAGGTCCAGTTCAGTAGAATGAGTCACAGAACTCGAGAAAGTGCTGTGCTTACAACGACGTTTTATTGTAGCACGAGAATACAAATCAGAACCAACCTAAGGGAGAAATGCACAGGCTGAGGTCTGGGAGGGTCCCAAACACAAAGATTTTGTTGTCGTCTTCCCATGGAGTCAGAACATGTCACCTTCTCTGCACATCAATGTGTGATGATATTAATATTGCCAACCAGGGAAACTTACCCAATTTCAAGGTCCAGAGTTTTTATCAGGATTTCATTATGTCGGCACAGTTGATTGAATCATTGGCTACTTGATTGATTTCTATCTCCAGCCCCCTCCTCTTCCAGGAGCTCAAAAGATGTCATGTGTCTTGAAGTTCTAATCCTCTAATTACATGGTTGGTCTTTGGGGGGGCTAGCTCCCATCCTCACTCATTTCATTAGCATAAACCGTGGAAACATCCGCTAGGAATCACCTTGTTAGCATAAACCATCAAGGTCCACCATGAATAACAAAGGCACTCCTAACACTTGGGAAATTTCAAGGATTTGGAGGTTATCTCCCAGGAATAGGACAAAGGCCAGTCAACCTGTTTATTAACTAGTTGCCTTGAATCATGGTGACCACATGTATGTCAGATTAGAACTTTGCTCCATAGGGTTTTCAATGGCTGGTTTTTTGGAAGTAGATTACCAGGCCTTTATTCTGAGTCACCTCTGGGTAGACTTGAACCTCCAACCTTTCTGTTAGCAGCCAAGAGTGTTAACAATGCACCACCCAGGGACTCCAAATTCATTATGTCACATCCATTAACCCACTTATCCAAATCATTGTCCACTTCTCCCCTTTGTGCTCTCCCTTCCAGTCAAACTAAACTAGCTCCAGCTCACCACACAGACCCTGAAATTAATTCCCTCTTCTATGTTTTGCTGGTGCTGTTCCCATACCTGGAATGCACCTTTCCACCCTCTACATTTCATCCATTTATTAGTTTATTCAACAAATATTTCTTAAGCACCTACAAGGGGCCAGGTACTATCTTTGCTCTGGGGACATAGTGATTAACAAGAGAGGGGAAGGTCCCAGACCTTTTGCAGTTCACATTCTAGTACTGGGAAAGCAGATAAACTCAAGCCAGTAAATGAACAAGATAATTTCAGGTGTGGATAAGTGCTGGGAAGAAAACCAGGAAGTAATAACAGGTTGATGTGAAAGATAGTGTGCTAGGGTGGAGGAGGGATGTAACTGAGATTGGGAGCTCAGGGCTGGTGCTTGAGAAGAGACCTGGATGGAGCCAGACAGGCAAGCAGTATGAGAAGAACATTCTAGGTAGAGGAAACTCCAGCGAGTGCCAAGGCCTAGGGCAGCAACAAGCTTAATTTGTTAGAAGAACAGAAAAACAAAAACAAAAAACTTGCGTTACATACTTTTTGTTGGGCGCATGCTAGACTCTGGAGATACAAAGATAAATAGGATATGGCCTTTTTCTCTAAAGAGTTCATTGTTTAAGGGGAGGCAGAAATTATGGTGAGCACCCTTTCAGGGATCTTCCTGGATGTTGAACCAATGATCTCATCCCTTACTTTCTCTAGGAACTCTTCCACCACCCATGGCTGTTGGCCCCTTGCAGCCACCTTTGTCTAGGAGTACCCTGTGTGGCCATGAGTGGTTGGACCAGTGGGATCAACTGATCTAAGCAGGACCATTCAGGCTTTTCCCTCTCCTAGGATGACTCTCCAAGCACTACCCTTGCTTGTGGCTGGGACTAGAACTTTTATTCACTCAATGAACATGGTTTGAGCACCTACTGTTAGGGTCTCCAATTGTCCCAATTTTCCCAGGATTGACAAGTTTCCATGCTCAAACTAGGAGAATCCTGTGAAAACCAGGACGACTTGTCACCCTATCTGTTGTGTACCAGGCTGAACGTTAAACCTGAGAATTTAGGAGCTGCATGGCGATTCAGTCCCATCACTGTGACTGGAGCAGCAGAGGAGGCTAGTCTGCAGAGAGAGAAGAACAGAGCAGAGATGAGAAGCAGAGAGTGAGTCCCCTGGATTCTATCTTTGGTCCCAGGGCCTTCCTGAGCCAGTCCACATCCTTGACCATGGATTCTCAGACATCCTGTTACCTTACAATAAATCTCCTTTGTCTGTTTATATTAGCTGCAGTGGGTTTCTGTTACTTGCAACCCCAGAGTCCTATTAGATTGAGACACAGTACGTAAATAACTATAAGCCAAGTTGCGTGTGCCCTCACAGAGGTGTTCACAGTCCGGAGTGCAGCCGTGGTCCAGTGCGGGAGTGGCCTTCCCACTTGGCTAAGTCCCCAGGAAAGTTTTCCCCAACTCTTTGACTCAGTTTATGGCCCCTGTCTCTTAATTCCCAACAACTTTGACCCTATCTCAGAACACTACTACTTCTTCATCTTTGTACTTTTCCACACACGTCTAACATGTGTTTGTGTATTGAAAATGTGCAGTTTAATTATTATACATATATAAGAGGCTCTACACACACAACACAACAGGTTAGTGGTGGTTCAGTGGTAGAATTCTCACCTCCATGAAGGAGACCCAGCCACCACATCTGATTCGTAGCCAACACTGTTTGTAAGCGCAGGCTTGTCTGTTGCTATAATACTGAACAGGTCTCAGTGTGGGTTTCTGACTAAGATGGATGGAAAGAAAGACCTGGTGATCTACTTCCCAATATCAGCTAACAAAACCCGTATGGATCACAATGGTCAAATTCTCAGCTGATCACGGGGATGGCGCAGGACCAGGCAGTGTTTTGTTCTGTTGTGCATGAGGTTGCCATGAATCGGGTATCGCCATGAGTTGGCGGCCAACCCGATGGCTGCTAACAACAACCACATACCCAAGTGAGTGTGAATATTTCTATTGGGTAATAATCTCTTACACTCATGTGGTGCTGCAATATAGAAAGCATTTTCAAGTTCACTATCTAATGGGCATCCAACTCTTCAGAATTTGGATATTAATAATAATAACAGCAAGGTGCTGTTTATTTTGTGCACATACTATGCGCTAGGTAAGAAAAAAACAAAAATGCTAACAAACTCTGAGGCTCAAAGAGAATTAAGGATTTGCATAAAATCCACACATTTGTCAGTCACAAGCTGATCAAAGAATTTTATTTTCAGGCTGCAAGCCCCATGTACTCTGTGCCCCAGCTGTGTCTGGGGGCAGAGTGAAGGCTGCTCACCCACTCCCTGGCCCCCAGTGGTCTGACTCATGCCTTCTGGATCATCCCTGGCTCTGCGCTGACCCCCTGAGGAGAACAGACCTCAGGTCACTCAGCTCATCAGTGTGGTAAAGTCAGGGAATTTGGCTCCCCAGAGCCACTGTGGTTGCCATGGCACCTTCCCCTGGCTCCTCTCAGTGTAAGCCTGGGGGCGAGCTCTTTTGAAGTGAACAGGGGGAAACAGAAAAATTCTTCCACTGATGCAGGCACCTCGCAAACAGCCAGCTTCTTCTCAAAATTCCTCCCAGTGCCCATCAGGTGAGGCTTACAGCCATCGAGAGGAATCCCTCCATTTCACAGGTGAGGAAACTGAAGACTGAGTGCAAGAGGTTGTGCCTTGGCCAGGATGTTCTCTGGAGTCAAAGAAAACCTGAGCTCCAAGCCAATCCCTGAATGTAAGCTCCTGAACTGCACTGAGCTTTGGATTCCTCATCTGTAAAATGGGGACCATAACACTCCTTCTCTGAAAGAGTTATGCTGAGGATTAAATGAAACCATGTACATAAAGTGCTTTGCAAAGTGCCCAACCCTTAAGGAGATGCAGTTGCCCAAGGTCACCCTACCTAATTGTTACAGGATTCAAGGGACATGAATGATACCATCAGTATGTCTTGAAAGAGCCTATTTGACACAAAGCTTGCTAAGGACAAAACAGCAACTCCTTGTTAAACTTTCAGAACGATAACCACAAGACGCCAACTGTCAAATATTAACCCTCTCACCTGAACCTTGAGCCCAAAGGTCAGAAAAGGGCTCATTAACATAGTAAAAATCACTCCCCTAGGTGGAGAGTTTACAGGATAATGAGACCCTCTAACTTTATAATGAGATTAAGACTGTATTGTGGTTGCTTAGTACGTTGTTGTTGTTGTTGTTAGGTGCCATCGAGTGTGTTCCTACTTATAGCAACCCTATGCACAACAGAACGAAACACTGCCCGGTCCTGCGCCGTCCTCGTAATCGTTGTTGAGCCCGTTGTTGCAGCTACTGTGTCTGTTCATCTCATTGAGAATCTTCCTCTTTTTCACGGACTCTCGACTTTACCAAGCATGATGTTCTTCTCCATGGACTGATCCGTCACGATAACATGTCCAAAGTATGTGAGATGTAGTTTCTCCATTCTTGCTTCTAAGGAGCATTCTGGTTGTACTTCTTCCAAGGTGGACCTCTTTGTTCTTTTGGCTTGTCACGTTTTTAGGTGCCATTGAGTTGGTTCTGACTCATAGAGAACCTATGTACCATTGAATGAAACAATGTCAAGTCCTGCATCATCCCCACAATCCTTGTTATGCTTGAGCCCACTGTTGCAGCTACTATGTCAGTCCATCTCATTGAGGGTCTTCCTCTTTTCCGCTGACCCTGAACTTTACCTGACGAGACATCCAAAGTATGTAAGACACAGTCTTGCCATCCTTGCTTCTAAGGAGCATTCTGGTTGTATTTCTTCCAAAACAGATTTGTTTGCTCTTTTGGCAGTCCGTGGTACATTCAAGATTCTTTGCCAACACCACAATTCAAAGGCATCAATTCTTCTTCAGTCTTCCTTATTCATTGTCCAGCTTTCACATGCATATGATGCAATTGAAAATACCATGGCTTGGGTCAGGTGCACCTTAGTCTTCAAGGTGACATCTTTGCTTTTCAACACTTTAAAGAGGTCCTTTGCAGCAGATTTGCCCAATGCAATGCATCTTTGGATTTCTTGACTGCTTCTTCCATGGGTGTTGATAGTGGGTAGATCAAGTAAAATGAAATCCTTGACAACTTCAACCTCTTCTCCGTTTATCATGATGTTGCTCATTGGTCCAGTTGTGAGGTTTTTGTTTCTTTATGTTGAGGTGTAATCCATACTGAAGGCTGTGGTCTTTGATCTTCATCAGTAAGTGCTTCAAGTCCTCTTCACTTTCAGCAAGCAACGTTGTGTCATCTGCATAACACAGGTTGTTCACGAGTCTTCCTCCAATCCTGGTGCTGCCTACTTCTTCATATAGTCCAGAGTCTTGTATTATTTGCTCAGCATACAGATTGAATAGGTATGGCGAAAGGATACAACCCTGACATACACCTTTCCTGACTTTAAACCACGCAGTAGCCCCTTGTTCCATTTGAACTGCTGCCTCTTGATCTATGTACAAGTGCCACATGAGCACAGTTAAGTGTTCTGGAATTCCCGTTCTTAGTATGTTAGAAAATGTAAAAACCTGTAGTTGTATGATTTGTTAAGAACTTCCTCCTTCCTCAGAGTATAAAAGATCTGACCTGTGTAATCCAGGACAGGCAGAATCTGAGGATTGCATTCCTCTCTGCCTTAGCTCCTGCACAAACTCAGAATAAATTCTCTCTTTGTTCCTTACCCTGGTGTTGTCTTTATTGGTGAAAGTCACACCAGGCCCAGACCCAGAACTTGAGCTGCATAACATGGTTTCTGGTCAGGACTTTGCTGCTAACTTGATGCATGACAGGGGTGAGTCCCTTCCCCACTCTGGACCTCAGCATCTTTTTCTGTAAACGGAAGGAGGGTTGGACTAGATGATGCCTAAGATAGTTTTCCAGTTGTACAATTCTATGCTTCTGGTGGCAGATTCTAATTCCAGGGCACCTAAATCTGTGTTTGTTTCACCATGTCACGCTGCCTCACTACCAGAACAGCCCTGGGGCCCAGCCAGCAGCCCAAGCCTGAGGGCCCTTTGCAGGGAGCAAGAGATGACTTCGAAGGTGGGAACTTTCCACTAGAGCCTGGGCTTATGGCACTCAGTCTGATTTCTCAGAGTCCTACCAGGCCTTGTGGGGAGATGTTGGGGAGGGTGGAGGTAGAGAGAAGGGGATAAGGAAGATACCTTGGAAGAGGGCGACTCAGGATTGCCAGTGGGGAGTACCCATCTGACAAGGTCAACTGAAAGTGATTTTAAACACCCTCAGTGTAGGACTGTGGAGGAGTGGGATGGGCACTTTGATGCTCCAGACAGTAATTGCTGAGGTTAAAGGGAGAGAAGAGACAGGAATGGGGACCAGAGTTGGAGTGGGAAGGGAAGCTGAAAGGGATAAACAGAGAAAGGAGGGAAGAACTGATTTTTGCCTAAGGAAAATGACAGCTTGATTAAAAACAAAAAAAACAGGAGACAGAGTTTTTAAAAGCACGTTCCCTTCTACCATCATGCTGTTTGCTCACTGTACCTGGAACACAGGCATCTGAGATATTCCACTGGCCCCACCCCCTCTGGAGCAAGGGAGAATGAAGAAAACCAAAGACACAAGGTAAAGATTAGTCCAAAGGACTAACAGGCCACAACTACCACAGCCTCCACCAGACTGAGTCCAGCACAACTAGATGGTGCTTGGCTACCACCACCAATTGCCCTGACGGGGGTCACAATAGAGGGTTCTGGACAGAGCTGGAGGAAAATGTAGAACAAAATCCTAACTCACTAAAAAAGACCAGACTTGCTGGCCTGACAGAGACTGGAGAAACCCTGAGAGTATGGCTCCTGGACACCCTTTAAATTCAGTACTGAAGTCACTCCTGAGGTTCACCCTTCAGCCAAAGATTAGACAGGGCCATAAAAAAAATGAGACTAAATGGGCACACCAGTGCAGGGGCAAGGACGAGAAGGCTGGAGGGGACCGGAAAGCAGGTAATTGGGTACCCAAGGTCAAGAAGGGAGAGTGTTGACATGTCATGGGGATGACAATAAATGTCATAAAACAATATATGTATTGTTTAATGAGAAACTAATTTGCTCTGTAAACCTTCATCTAAAGTACAATAAAAAAAAAAAAAAAAAAGAGGAGCCTTGGAGTCAATGGTTAAGCACTTGACTGCTAACCAAAAAGGTCAGTGGTTGGAACCTATCAGTGGTTTCAAGTGAGAAAAGATCTGGCAATCTGCTCCTGGAAAGATTATACCTTAAAATGTTAATGGCAGGGTAATTACTCAGAAAAGGAGGGTAAGAGTAGTTGCACAACTCGAAGAATGTAATCAATATCACTGAATCGTACATGTAGAAAGGGTTGAATTGGTGTATGTTTTGCTTTGTATATTCTTAACAACAAAATTAAAAAAAAAAAAGATTAAAGCCTCAGAAACCCTATGGGGCAGTTCTACTCTGTCATATAGGTCACTATGGGTTGGAATCAACTCGATGGCACACAACAACAGCTGTCTTAGTCATCTAGTGCTGCTATAACAGAAATACCACAAGTGGGTGGCTTTAACAAAGAGAAGCTTATTTTCTCACAGTCTAGTAGGCTACAAGTCCAAATTCAGGGCACCAGCTCCAGAGAAAGACTTTCTCTCTCTGTCGGCTCTGGAGGAAGGCCCTTGTCATTGGTCTTCCCATGGTTGGGGAGCTTCTCAGGCACAAGGACCCCAGGTCCAAAGGACACACTCTGCTCCCTGTACGGCTTTCTTGGTGGTATAAGGTCCCCATTCTCTGCTTGCTTCCCTTTCCTTTTATCTCTTGAGAGATAAAAGGTGTTGCAGGCCACACCCCAGGGAAACTCTCTTTACATTGGGTCAGGGAGGTGATCGGAGCAAGAGCGTTACATCCCACCTAAACCGTTTAACCACAAGCAAATATTATGATTTATAACCCATAGGAAAATCACAAAATGGAGGACAACCACACATGGCCTAACCAAGTTAATACACACATTTTTGTGTGGGGACATAGTTCAATCCATGACAACAGCTAAGACAAAAAAGGACCCATGGTGGTACAACGATTAAATGCTCAGCTGCTAACCCAAAGTTTGATGGTTTGAACCCACCCAGAGGCTCTGCAGGAGAAAGATCTAGCGATCTGATCCTGTAAAGAATAAGTCTAGAAAATTGTATGGGGCAGTTCTACTGTGTCATGTAGGGCTGGTATGAGTCGAAAATAGACTGAACGGGGACCCAACAATAACAGCTAATCAGACAGATAGGGTTAACTGTGCTGGTGGAACAAAAGAGCTGTTAAAAGATTACCATCTAGAAGTTGGGTAAACAAGAACCACACCGTATGGACGTGAGATAAGGTTGAAACAACCTGTGTATTACTAATTACTATCTCCTTCTTAGTGTTTTTCTAGTCCCTTCCCCCTTTACAGGCTCCCGCATGCGCAGAGGAACAAAGTGTGACCACTGTTTAACCTTCCTTAGCCCTCCAAAGATGGCGATGTAGTGCCAAAGATCAGTGCGCTTGCGCTATATCCCATAATAAGTGATGCCAAGGGCTGCCGAGAGGACTCCATCTTGAATATCAGCAGGTTCCATCTTGGATTCCATATGCACACACAATCTAATTAACATGCACCGTTCTGAGAAGCACCAGTCACTTAAATGAAGCCCACTAAATATTCATTACTGTATTGTCTCCACCAAATGCATATAAGCCCTAGCCTTGCTTCCCTTTTCAAGTCGGCTTTTTGGAGAGGCTTAGTCCCCCACTGACCCCTTTTGCTTGACTTGAGCAAAATAAAGCTTGCTGAAGGTAAAGTTTGTCTTTCGCGTGTATTTTTACTTGGGAAAAGACAAGGACTCTTTGTGTCAGATTGGTGGTTGATAACACTAAGACAACAGTTTATTGAACGTTTCCTATGTGTCAGGCACCGCACCTACCTCTTGCCATACTTCATTTATCTTCTTCATAATCCTGTAAAGCAGGTATTATTACCATCTTTGCCTCTTAACCAATGAGGAAATTGAGGCTTGGAGAAGTTGAGAAGCTTATCCAAATTCACATATGGCCAATCCAAGTGTTCAAACCCAGAGTCCATACTCTTAATCACAGAATTCCATCTCTCAGTCTCAAAACAAAGATGTATTCATGCCAATAAACCATGTTCACATATTCCTGTGTCACTCTTTTTGGAATGCTACCCACACACAGGTGCATCCTCTAGGAATGCTTTTAGCTGCAAGTAACAAAAACATGACTAGAAGTAGCTTTGAGTCGGAATCGACTCAACGGCAAAGCATTTGGTTTGGGTTTAGAAGTAGCTTATACAAGAGGTCTTGAAGCAAGCAGCCCAGGCTGAGGTACTTAGAGCGCAACAGTATTGCCAGAGACCAAGGCTTGTTCTGTCTTTCCACTCTGCCAACCTCATCACATTGACTTTTCATCCTCTGTTTCTTACTTAATGCTTCGTGATCCTAAGATGGCTGCTACAGCTCTAGGCATCATCCCAGCATCCCAAGGGACAGAGATAAAAGGTTTTCTCCTGATCGGGTTTTGTCTTTTTTTTTTAAACCTTTTATTGTGGTGAAATATATATACAGAAACATTTGATATTTCAACCATTTTTATGTGTGCTATTGAATGACATTACGTTCACCATGTTATACAACTGTCACTACTGTCCATTTCCAATTTTTTTCATCATCCTTAACAGAAACTCAGAGCGTCTTAAGCAATACATCCCTAATTCCCCCTCTCACCCATACCTGGTAACCACTAACAAATTTTGGTCTCTATGTAGTTTCCTATTCTGGATATTTCATATAAGTGGGATCATACTGTATTTGCCCTTTTGTATGTGATTCATTTCATTCAACATAATGTTTTCAAGGTCCATCCATGTCATAGCATGTATCAGAACTTCATTTCTCTTTATGGCTAAATAATAGTACATTGTATGTATATACCACATTTTATTTATCCATTCATCCATTGATGGACACTTGTTTCTACCTTTTGCCTATTGTGAATTATGCTGCAATAAACATTGGTGTATAAATATCTATTCGAGTTCCTGGTTTCAGTTCTTTTGGGTGTATACCTGGGAGTGGAATTACTGGGTCATGTAGTAGTTCTATTTTTAACTTTTTGAGAAACTGCCGTACTGTTTCCTACAGTGGCTACATCATTTCACAGTCCCCCAAACAATGGATGAGGGTTCCAATCTCTCTACACCTTTGTCAACACTTGTTATTTTCCATTTTTCTGATAATAGCCATCCTAGTTGGGGTAAGGTGGTACCTCACTGTGATTTTGATTTGCTTTTCCTTAGTGACTAATGGGAGCCTTGGTGGTGCAGTGGTTAAGAGCTTGGTTTCTAACCAAAAGATTGGCAGTTTGAATCTACCAGCTGCTCCTTGGAAACCCTATGGGGGCAGTTCTACTCTGTCCTATAGGGTCACTAAGAGCTGGAATTGACTCGGTGGCAATGGTTTTTTTTTTTTTTAATGACTAATGATATTGATTTTTTTCATGCGTTTATTGACCATTTGTAAATCTTCATTGATGACTGTCTATTCAAGTTCTTTGTCCATTTTATTGAGGTTTTTTTTAATGATGAATTGTAGAAGTTCTTTATATATTTTAGATAGTAAACCCTTATCAGAAATATGGTTTCCAAAAAGTTCTTTGGTGCACAAAGTTTTTAATTTTAATGAAGTCCAAATTACCTCTTTTATCTTTTGCTGCTCAAGCTTTTGGTGTCATATCCAAGAATCCATTGTTGAAAACTAATCGCTAAGGCATTACTCCTGTGTTTTGTTCTAAGAGTTTTATGGTTTTAGTTTTTACATTTAAGTTTTTGATTGATTTTGAGTTAATTTTCATATATGGTGTGAGGTATGAGTCCAATTTCATTCTCTTGCTTGCGGATATCTAGTTGTCCCCAGCAACATTTATCAAAGAGATTATTCTTTCCCCATTGGATGGACTTAGCAGCACCCTTGTCAAAAATCAACTGGCTGTAGATGTATGGGTTTATTTCTAGACTCTCAATTCTATTCCCTTGGTCTGTGTGTCTATTATTATACTAGTACCAGACTGCTTTGATTACTGTAGTATAGTATGTTTTGAAATTAGGATGTATGAGTTCTCCACTTTGTTCTTCTTTTTCAAGATTGCTTTGGCTATTTGTGGCCCCTTGCAACTTTATATAAATTTGAGTATTGGCTTTTCTGTTTCTGCAAAGAAGGCTGTTGGAATTTTGATAGGGAATTCGTTGAATCTATAGATTACTTTGGTGTGATGAATCACTCTTAGTCTTGTAACTCCCACACAAGTAATTGAGCTGGACTGTGTGATAGGGTAATTGTGGCCCACCAAAATGATTGGTTAGTTTTGCTATCCCACTGGGTTTGATATGAGCCATCTCAGAGGGAGGAAAAGAGATGATCCCACCACCATCAAGGAAGAACAGGCAGGAGCCAACACATCCTCTGGACCTAGGATTCCTGTGCTGAGAAGCTCATGGAAGTAGGACACCAAGAGAGAGAGTGAGCTGTAACCCTGAAGATGGTGAGAAGTGGTGGCAGAAGAGACCTGGCATCAGGAGACAGGGAATTGGGCTTCCTGGCCCACGGAGAGAGAAAGCTGAGTGCCCTTGGGCAGAAGCCTAGGGCCAGGGAGAGGCGTGTCTGTGAGCACAGCTGGGAAGAGGCTGTCCTGATGGAAGAATATTATCCTGAGTATTCTTGAGTCTGAATTGTAACCTGTTACTTCCCTAATAAACCCCATAATCATGAGTATTGTCTGTGAGCTCTGTGTGCCCATTGCAATGACTTATCGAACCCAACAGAGAAGCAGAGAGTTCTGTGGGAGGGGCAGTTGGTAAAAATGGCCGACAGAGAAGGCTTGTCTGACCTCCGTCTCATAAGAATTAGCCTTGGGGTATTGTCCTTGATTCTCCTTCCCCCTTGTGAAGTTAGAGGTCAGACACTGCCCCATATCGTTTTTACAGATAGTATTGACAACTTAACAATATTAAGTCTTCCAATTCATGAACATGGTATGTCTTTCAATTTACTTAGGTCTTCTTTAATTTCTTCCAGTATGTCTTTTAGTTTTCAGAATACACATTTTTCACTTCCCTGGTTTTTATTCCTGAATATTTTATTTTATTTTTTTTTTTAATTGTGCTTTAGGTGAAAGTTTACAGAGCAAATTAGTTTCTCATTTAAACAATTAATACACAAATTGTTTTGTGACATTGATTGCTGTGTTAGTCATCTATTGCTGCTATAACAGAAATACCACAAGTGAATGGCTTTAACAAAGAGCAACTTATTTCCTTACAGTAAAGTAGGCTAAAAGTCCAAATTCAGGGTGTCAGTTCTAGGGGAAGGCTTTTTCTCTCTGTCAGCTCTGGGGGAAGATCCTTGTCCACAATCTTCCTCTGGTGGGGAAGCTTCTCCATGCAGGGATCCTGGGTCCAAAGAATGTGTTCTGCTCACGGCACTGGTTTTTTGGTGGTATGAGATCCCCCCTCTCTGCTTACTTCCCTTTCCTTTTTATCTCTTGGGAGATAAAAGTTGAAGCAGGCCACACCCCAGGGAAACTTTCTTTACTTTGGATTGAGGATGTGCCCTGGGTAAGGGTGTTACAATCCCACCCTAGTACTCTTTAATATAAAATTAAAATGGCAAAATCGAGGACAAACACACAATACTGGGAATCATAGCCCTAACCAAGTTGACACATATTTTTTGGGGGACACAATTCAATCCATGGCAATTGCCAACCCCATGATGTATCAACACTCTCCCCTTCTCCACCCCAGGTTCCCTGTTGCCATTCGTTCAGTTTTCCTGTCCCGTCTTGCCTTCGCTTTTGGGCTGGTGTGCCCGTTTAGTTTCGTATACAAGATTGTACTATGAAGCATATTCCTCACGTGTGTTACTGTTTGCCCTATAGATCTGTCTAATCTTTGGCTGAGGGGTGAACCTCGGGAGTGACTTCAGTACTGAGTTAAGAGAGTGTCCGGGGGCCATACTCTTGGGATTTCTCCAGCCTCTGTCAGACCAGCAAGTGTGGTCCTTTTTTGTGTGTGAATTTGAATTTTTTTCTACTTTTTTCTTCTGCTCTGCCCGGGACCCTCTATTGTGATCCCTGTCATGTCAGTCGGTGGTGGTAGCTGGACACCATCTAGTTGTTCTGGGTTCAGCCTGGAAGAGGTTGTGGTTGTTGTGGTCCATTAGACCTTTGGACTAACCTTTCCCTTGTGTCTTTGGTTCTCTTCATTCTCCTTTGCTCCAAACTCGATGAGACCAGTAGATGTATCTTAGATGGCTGCCTGCAGACTTTTAAGACCTGAGATCCTATTCACTACAGTGAAATGTAGAGCATTTTCTTTATGGACTATGTTGTGTGAATTGAGCTAGATGTCCCCTGAGACCATGGTCTCCAGCCCTCAGCACAGTAACTTGGTCCCTCAAGAAGTTTGGATGTGCCTGTGAAGCTTCTATGACTTTGCCTTGGTCAAGTTGTGAATATTTTATTCTTTTAGATGCTATTGTAAATGGAATTATTTTCTTAGTTTCCTTTTCTCATTGCTAGTGTATAGAAACCCAACTGATTTTTGTGTGTTGACGTTGTACCTTGCAGCTTTGCTGAATTCATTTATTGGCTCCTGCTTAACAAACTACCTCAAAACCATGGGTTTTAAACAACAACCATTTAGTATTGCTGTCGAGTCTGTGGGTAGCTGGGGAGTTCTGCAGATCTGTTTCAGGCCTGGGTGATCTTTGCTGGTTTTACTCATATGCCTGTGGTCGGCTCTTGAGTCAACTGCGGATTGCCTGGTCTAAGACGGACTTACTTACTCACATGTTTGGTGGTTACTCACAGGGCCGTTAGGTGGGCTAGTGTGGTCTCTCATCCAGAAGGCTAGTCCAAGCTTGTTCCCATGGCAGTGGTCCCAAGACATTGGGTGGAAGAATGCAAGGCTTCTTGGGGATCAGGCTCTGAACTGGCATACTGTCATTTCCATTGCATTCTATCAGGCAAAGCAAATCACAAGGCTGGCCTAGGTTTAAGGGGTGGGGAAATAGACCCCACCACTTGATGGGAGATGCAGCTGCAAAGTTATATTGCAAAGGATGTGGATATGGAGAAGAATAAGGAATTGTGACCATTTTTGCACTCTACCACAGATTACCATGATTTATTTAGACCAATTCATTCCCTGAGGCAAGGAAGGGATGCCTATCCCTCAAATCAAGAGGACACATCTACTGCCTGATAAGAGCACAGTTGTAGGGAGTAAGGGGAGGATATGGCTACTGAGCAGGTGGCTGAAACTGTCTGGACAGGGGGTCGATTATAGACACAGAGGTGAAGGGAGATCTTGCAGCTTCAATTTCTCCAAGTCACCATCCTGCCTCTGAAAACGATGATTTTCATCTGTCTTTTGTGATGTTCTGTCTGGGCCTTTTAATCAAAAAAGGTTGGCAGTTTGGATCCACCAGTTGCTCCTTGGAAACCCTATGGGGTAGTTCTACTCTGTCCCATAGGGTCACTATTAGTTTAAATTGACTCGATGGCAAGGGTTTTATTTATTTATTTATTTTTGATTTAGAATGGGCCTTAGGATGGCTCTTCTAACAAGTATATGTATTTCCTTCAAAACACTCAGATGCAAAAAACAAAATATTATTTTTTTCTAAATCAAATGAACTCTACCTATGCCCTACCCACCAGGGTTATGGGAAAATCCAATCTCGGTCATTGGAGAGAAGGAATCATCCAATCCTTTTCTTCCCTTGACGTTTACATGATCCAGGAAACATGAAGCAAAGATTCTTGGCATTTGGTCCACCAAAGTCACCTCTGAGGTACTTTTGCTCAAGCTCCAGGAGTCCATTCAACAGAGGGAGCTTCTGCTTCTGTTCCTTTTACTCTGAACTTGTAGCCAGAATTCTCCCATACTCACCACCTATCGAAGTCTTTACTCAAGGGACCCATCCTCTGCCCCCCCCCGCCCTCTCCCTGTCAAGGAGTCCAACTCTCTCTCCTGCCTTGGGCCAGCCTCCTTCTTCAACTCCATTCCCACCTCCTCCTACAGACGGAGGCCTCCCTTGCAACACCTGGGTGAGATAGTCTTCCAGGACAGGGCGTGTCCCAAGAGAATAGACAATGTGGAATTTAAACTGATCTGGGGGAGCCGGGAAGGAAGTGATGTCTCAGCTGAGATCTGATGGAAGTATTGGAATGGGTTGGATGACAAATGGTTGGGGGAGGGTGCAACAGAGTATTCCAGGCAGAGAAATTCATCACAGCAATAGCTGACCCATACTGAGAAGTTCGTATATGCCAAGTTTATACGGTTGCTATGAGATGGAACCACCACGTGTCTGTCAGTTTGTCGTGCTGTGTGGCTTGCATGTTGCTGTGATACTGCAAGCCTTGCCACTGGTATTTCAAATACCATCAGGGTCACCCATGGTGGATAGATTTCAGCTGAGCTTCCAGACTAAGACAGACTAGGAAGAAGGATATAGCGGTCTACCTCTGAAAAAACTGACCTGTGAAACCTTAGGAATAGTAGCAAAACATTGTCTGATAATAGTGTCAGAAGATAAGCACCTCAGGTTGGAAGGCACTCAAAATATGACTACTCAAAGTAGAGCCGACCTTAATGAAGTGGATGGACTGAAGCTTTTGGGACCTTCATTTGCTGATGTGGCAAGACTCAAAATGAGAAGAAACAGCTGCAAAAATCCATTAATAATTGGAATGTGAAATGTACAAAGTATGAATCTAAGAAAATTGGAAGTTGTCAAAAATGAAATGGAACACATATCCTAGGCATTAATGAGCTGAAATGGACTGGTATTGGCCATTTTGAATCAGACAATCATATGGTCTACTATGCTGGGAATGATGAATTGAAGAGGAACGGCATCACATTCATGGTTAAAAAGAACATTTCAAGATCAATCCTGAAGTGCAATGCCGCCAGTGACAGGATAATATCCACACGCCTACAAGGAAGACCAGCTAATACGGCTATTATTCAAATTTACCCATCAACTACTATGGCCAAAAGATGAGGAAATTAAGATTTTTACCAACTTCTGCAGTGTGAAATTGATCAAATATGCAATCAAGATACACTGATAATTACTGGTGATTGGAATGAGAAAATGGAAAAAAAAGAAGGGTTGGCAGTTGGAAAATATATCCTTGATGATAGAAATGACACTGGAGATTGCATGATAGAATTTTGGAAGACCAACGACTTCTTCATTGCAAGTACTTTTTTTCAACAATGTAAGTGGTGACTATACACATGGACCTCACCTGATGGAATGAATACACAAGAATCAAATCGACTATATCTGTGGAAAGAGATGATGGAAAACCTCAATATCATCAGTCAGAACAAGGCCAGGGGCCGACTGTGGAATAGACCATCAATTTCTCACATGCAAGTTCAAGTTGAAATTGAAGAAAATTAAAACAAGTCCAGGAGAGTCAAAGTACCACCTTCAGTATATCCCACCTGAATTTAAAGACCATTTCAAGCATAGATCAGATACATTGAACACTAATGACCGAAGACCAGATGAGCGGTGGAATGACTTCAAGCATATCATACATGAAGAAAGCAAGAGGTCATTAAAAAGACAGGAGAGAAAGGAAAGACCAAAGTGGAAGTCAGAAGAGACTCTGAAACTTGCTCCTGAATGTAGAGTAGCTAAAGCGAAAAGAAGAAATAATGAAGTAAAACAGCTGAACAGAAGATTTCAAAGGGCAGCACGAGAAGACAAGTAAAGTATTATAATGAAATGTACAAAGACCTGGAGTTAGAAAACCAAAAGGGAAGAACACGCTCTGCATCTCTCAAGCTGAAAGAACTGAAGAAAAAAACCAAGCCTGGAGTTGCAATATTGAAGGATTCTATGGGGAAAATATTGAATGACACATGAAGCATCAAAAAAAGATGGAAGGAATACATAGAGCCACTGTACCAAAAATAATTGGTCGACGTTTAACCATTTCAGGAGGCAGCATACGACCAAGAACCGATGGTACTGAAGGAAGACGTCCAAGCTGCATTGAAGGCATTGGCAAAAAACAAGGCTCCAGGAATCAACGGAATGCCGATTAAGATGATTCAACAAATGGATGCAGGGCTGGAAGTGCTCACTTGATCTATGCCAAGAAATTGGAAGACGGCTACCTGTCCAACTGACTGGAAGAGATCCATATTTGTGCCCATTCCAAAGAAAGGCTATCCAACAGAATGTGGATATCATTAATATCATTAACATCACACACAAGTAAAATTTTGCTGAAGATCATTCGAAAGAGGTTACAACAGCACATCGACGGAGAACTGCCAGAAATTCAAGCCAAACTCAGAAGCGGACGTGGAGCAAGGGATATCGTTGCTGATGTCAGATGGATCCTGGCTGAAAGCAGAGACTACTAGAAAGATGCTTACCTATGTTTTATTGACTATGTAAAGGCATTCGACTGTGTAGATCATAACAAACTATGAATAACATTGCGAAGAATGGGAATTCCAGAACACTTCACTATGCTCAGGAGGGACCTATGCTTAGACAAAGAGGCAGTCATTCGAATAGAACAAGGGGATACTGCATGGTTTAAAGTCAGGGAAAGTGTGTGTCAGGGTTGTATCCTTGCACCATGCTTATTCAATCTGTATGCTAAGCAAATAATCAGAGAAGCTGGATTATATGAAGAAGAATGGGGTATCAGGATTGAAGGAAGACTCATTAACAACCCACAATATGCAGATGACACAACCTTGCTTGCTGAAATTGAAGAGGACTGGAAGCACTTACTAACGAAGATCAAAGACCACAGCCTTCAGTATGGATTATACCTCAAGATAAAGAAAACAAAAATCCTCAGGACCGGACCAATAAAGGAAGAATAAACGGAGAAAAGATTGAAGTTGTCCAGAATTTCATTTACTTGGATCCACAATCAACATCCAGGAAAGCGGCAGTCAAGAAATCAAACAGTGCCTTAACCAAAAAAACCAAACCCGCTGCCGTCGAGTCGATTCCGACTCATAGCGACCCTATAGGACAGAGTAGAACTGCCCCACAGAGTTTCCAAGGAGTGCCTGGCGGATTAGAACTGCCAACCTTTTGGTTAGCAGCCATAGCTCTTAACCACTATGCCACCAGGGTTTCCAAACAGTGCATTACATTGGGCAAATCTACTGCAAAAGACCTCTTTAAAGTGTTAAAAAGCAAAGATGTCACTTTAAGGACTAAGGTACACCTGATCCAAGCCATGGTGTTTTTCAGTTGCCTCATATGCATGCAAAAGTTGGACAATGAATAAAGAAGACCAAAGAAGAATTAATGCCTTTGAATTATGGTGTTGTTGAAGAATATTGAATATACCATGGACTGCCAGAAGAAGGAACAAATTTGTTTTGGAAGAAGTACAGCCAGAACACTCCTTAGATGCTAGGATGGTGAGAGTTTGTCTCACATACTTTGGACGTGTTATCTGGAAGGATCAGTCCCTGGAGAAATATGTCATGTTTGGTAAAGAAGAGGGTCAGTGAAAAAGGGTAAGACCCTCAACAAGATGGACTGACACAGTGGCTGCAACAATGAGCTCAACCGTAACAATTGTGAGGATGGCGCAGGACCCAGCAGTGTTTCATTCTGTTGTACATCGAGTTGCTACGAGTTGGAATCAACTTGATGGCACCTAAGGAGAACAACATGAGTCGGAATGGACTCAGTGACAACGGCTTTATAAAGTAGGTACTTTTATTGTTTCCATTTTATGAAACTTGAAGTTAAGTAACTTGCTAAGTTTATACAACTAGTAATTGGCCGAGCTGGAATTTCAAATCCAGCCAGCCTGATTCCAAAGATACCCTCTTAACCACTTAGATGAGCCTGGAGGTGAGAGAAGCAGGTTATTTGGAGAACCACAAGCAGTTTATTTTGGCTGGAACATAGCATGTGCACGGGAAGGTGGTACTACAACAAGAGGCTATCAAGGTAGAGAGAGGTGAAAGCGTAGAGCATCCTATAGCCATGTTACTGCTTGACAGCAGCAAGCCTGGATACAGGGAGATCATTTCAAAGGCTATTGCCAGAGTGTCCACAAGAGAAATGATGGTGTATCAGACTAGGTCCCTGGGCGGTGCCAACGGTTTGCACTCAACTACTAACCTAAATGTTGGTGGTTTGAACCCACTCAGTAGCACCTTGGAAGAAGGCCCTGGTGATCTACTTCCATAAAGGTTACAGCCAATGTGGAGAGATTGGAACACTTCTACACTGCTGGTAGGAATGTAAAATGGTACAACAACTTTGGAAATCGATTTGGTGCTTCCTTAAAAAGCTAGAAATAGAACTACCATATGATCCAGCAATCCCACTCCTGGGAATATATCCTAGAGAAATAAGAGCCTTTACATGAACAGGTATATGCACACCCATGTTCATTGCAGCACTGTTTAGCAAAAAGATGGAAGCAACCAAGGTGCCCACAAATGGATGAATGGGTAAATAAATCATGGTATATTCACACAACGGAATACTATACATCAATAAGGAACAGTGATGAATCTGTGAAACATGTCATAACATGGAGGAATCTGGAAGGCATTATGCTGAGTGAAATTAGTTGCAAAAGGACAAATATTGTATAGGACCACTATTATAAGAACTCAAGAAATAGTTTAAACAGAGAAGAAAATATTCTTTGATGGTTATGAGGGGGGGAGGGAAGCAGGGTGGGAGAGGGGTATTCACTAATTAGATAGATAAGACCTACTTTAGGTGACAGGAAAGACAGCACACAATACAGGGGAGGTCAGCAAAACTGTACTAAACCAAAAGCAAAGACGTTTCCTGAATAAACTGAATGCTTCAAAGGCCAGTGTAGCAGGGGCAGAGGCTTGGGGACCATGGTTTCAGGAGCCATCTAAGTCAATTGTCATAATAAAATCTATTAAGAAAACATTCTGCATCCTCCTTTGAAGAGTGGCGTCTGGGTCTTAAATGCTAGCAAGCAGCCATTTAAGATGCATCAATGGGTCTCAACCCACCTGGACCAAAGGAGAATGAAGAACACCAAGGTAATTACGAGCCCAAGAGACAGAAAGCGCCACATAAACCAGAGACTACATCAGCCTGAGACCAGAAGAACTAGATGGTGCCCAGCTACAACCGATGACTGCCCTGACAGGGAACACAACAGAGAACCCCTGAGGGAGCAGGAGAGCAGTGGAATGCAGACCCCAAATTCTCATAAAAAGACCAGACTTAATGGTCTGACTGAGACTAGAAGGACCCCTGTGGCCATGGCCCCCCAGACCTTTTGTTGGCCCAGGACAGGAAACATTCCCAAAACCAACTCTTCAGACATGGATTGGACTGGACAATGGGATGGAGAGGGATGCTGGTGAGGAGTGAGCTTCTTGGATCAAGTGGACACTTGAGGCTATGTTGACATCTCTTGCCTGGAGGGGAGATGAGAGGGTAGAGGGGGTTAGAAGCTGGTGAAATGGACACAAAAAGAGAGTGGTGGGAGGGAGCGGACTGTCTCATTAAGGGGGAGAGCAATTGGGAGTGTATAGCAAGGTGTATATAAGTTTTTATGTGAGAGACTTGATTTGTAAACTTTCACTTAAAGTACAATAAAATTTTTTTAAAAATTGAAAAAAAAAAAAAGATTACAGACAGGAAAGCTCTATGGAGCAGTTCTACACTATAACACATGGGGTTGCCATGAGTCAGAATAGACTTGATGGCATTGTTTTTTGTTTTTTTACTCACACTAGGAAGATAAGAATAAAGAACAATGGTTGAATTCAAGAATTATATAGGAAGGAAGGACAAGACTTGGTGACTGCTTAGAGGTAGGGGAAGCAGAGGCAAGAGAGAAAGGAGTCAGGGATGACTCTCAGGTTTCTGGTTTGGGCAATTGGATGGATGAACCCTAGTTCTTTCACCAATTTGCTGACTGTCCTTGGGAATTTCACCTAGGCTCACTAGGTGTCCGTCTTCCGACTATAAAATGAAGATAATGAAGCCTGACCTCCCATGTATCAGGATGGTGTCAAGATAAGATGAAGTCATCAATCTGGAAGCGCTTCGGAAAGTCAAAAGTGCTTTGCAAATGCAAGTAGTTATTATTTTATGGTTACGGTTACCATCCTCTCCTCTCCTGGGGTTGGAAGATGGAGCCAGACTGACAGGCAGCCCAGGGGAGCTGCCCGATCACTTGGAAGCAGTTGCTGTATTTTCCATCAGGCAGTTCTGTCTCTTTGGCAGGTGGGAGCTGTGTTCCCACATACTAAATTGTTAATAACTTCCCCAGGGAGTTTCTTTCTGCTCTGACTCTGTCAGTGATTTCTGTTTCTCTCCTGCTGACGCCTTCTGATGCCCTGGATTGAGCCCAGGATTTCCCATTCGTTTTATTTTTTTTTCCCCTGAAGTCAGGGATGGAGACAAGCCCCAAGTAGGGTCCAAACCCTTTGCTCACCCGGGTGTGGAGGACTGTGTCTACTTTGTGCTCCACTAAGAGCAGGGAAGGACTCAAGAACTTCCTGTGCTCCATTCTAACTCAGAAAGACCAGACTTGCTGGCCTGACAGAGCCTGAGAAACCCTGGACACCCTTTCAGCTCAGTAATGAAGTCACTACTGAGGTTCACCCTTCAGCCAAAGATTAGACAGGCCCATAAAACAAAACAAGACTAAAGGGGCACACTAGAAGGCAGGGGGGAACAGGAAAGCTGGTAATAGGGAGCCCAAGCTTGAGAAGGGAGAGTGTCAACATGTCGAGGGGTTGTTAACCAATGTCATAAAACAATATGCGTACTAACTGTTTAATGAGAAACTAAAGTACAATAAAAAATAAAATAAAACAAGAATTTTCTGTACTCCAAGGGAACCATAACCTGTGATTAAAAAATCAAGTTGATTCAATTCCCGCTCTTCTGACACCAAACTATAGGGATCAATTCAATCCAATTCATTATTGATTCGGTTCCACTGTGTCCCACTGCTATTCTGACACCAGCTGCACAGGCAGCACTTCTTCCTGTAACCCAGAGCTAGGTCAGACCTCACGAGTTCAAGGGCTCAGTCCTCAAGACTGCCAAGACTCCAAGACCTCAGACACCACTCACAAGCTTGACAGTCCCTATGACACCCTCATGTCTGATCTGCTGACTACAAATTTGAGGATTCCCTGTAATCCCTCAGGATACCAGCTGCAAGCTCAGGGGGCCCTAACCCCTAATTTCTGACCTGCTAGCTCCCACTACTCTCTCAGGTAGATTTGCCAGAATGACTCCCAGAATTCACAGAAACTGCTGTAATTATAATTACAGTTTTATTACAGGAAAAAGGATACAAATGAAGAGACACACAGGGCAAGGCCTGGGAGGGTTCCCAACAATTAAGCTTCCTTGTCCTGAGAAAGAACCCACTGTCCCAAGTGCATTGATGTCTACCACCAACCAGGAAGCCCATAGAGCTTCCGTGTCCCGGGCCTTTACTGGGGCTTCATTGCACAGGCATGATTTTAATGGAATCAGCCCACGTCTCCCTACTCACAGTGACCCTATGTGATGGAGTAGAACTGCCCCATAGGATTTTCTTGGCTATAATCTCTATGGAAGCAGATGGCTAGATCTTTCTCCTGTGGAACCACTGAGTTCAAACTGCCAACCTTTCAGTTAGCAGCCGGGTGCTTAACTGTTGTGCCACCCGGGCTCCTTGCAAGGTTTTAGAGGTTATTTCTCAGGAGCCAAGAACAAAGACCAAATTCTTTGGGTAAAATTAATTTTAAACCCTTCAGCCCGCCACAGGGGGGAAGAGGCAAGAGCAATGAGTTCTTGGCTTCTGTTTTTGTTGGGTGACTTTCCGATCTTCACTCTGGGAGGCAGGATAATGCAGTAGTCAGGAGACTGGATTTTGGAGTCACACAGGCCTGGCTTGGCAGCCCAGCTCTGACTTGGGCAGGTAACCTAACCTCTCTAAAATGGAATAATGATAGTAGTAACTCATGCCTATAGGGCTGTTAGAAGATTAAACGAGATAATCCCCAAAGCACTTGGCCCAGTGGCCTGGCACACAGCAAGCTCTCCATAAAGGATGGCCAACAGGGTTATATATGAGTTTTGACCACAGAAATGAGAGTGCTTCTTAAAGATAGACTAGAATGCTCACATCCAATTAAGTGTTGATTTCTTCAGAGTACTCACTTTGGGAGGTGTCTTAGTTATCCAGTGCTGCTATAAGAGAAATATCACAAGTGGATGGCTCTAACCAACCGAAATTCATTTTCTTATAGTTTAGGAGGCTAGAAGTTTGAATTCAGGGTGCTGGCTCTAGGGGAAGGCTTTCTCTCTCTGTTGGCTCTAGAGGAAGGTCCTTGTCTTTTCAGCTTCTGCTTCCTGGTTCCTTGGAGATCTCCATGTGTCTTGGTATCTCTGCTCTTCTGGGTTCAATATCTTTTATATCTCAAAAGAGATTGATTTAAGATACATACTGTACTAATCCTTCCACATTAACATAACAAAGACAACCCATTCCCAAATAGGATTATAAGCACAGGCATAGAAGTTAGGATTTACAACACATATTTTGGGAGGACATAATTCATTCCATAGCAGGAGACCTTTGCGGAAACCCTTCTGGAGGCCTTCTGAGTTTCTAAGAGTTATTTGAATGTTCTCTGTGGTGGCAATTTACATGCACTTGGTATAAATGTCTTGTTAGCAATTATTTTGCTCATTGTTGTTGTTATTTTTAGCTGTTCTTGAGCTGGCCCTCGACTCATGACACAATAGAACAAAACACTCCCTAGTCCTGCTCCATCCCCATGATCAGTTGCAGATCGGCCTCTGTGATTCATAGGGTTTTTCCTGGCTGATTTTCAGAAGTAGATCGACAGGTCTTTCTTCCTAGTCTTTCTTAGTCTCGAAGCTCCACTGAAACCTGCTCAGTTTGACAGCAACACACAAGCCTCCACTGACAGGTGAGCGGTAGCTGCACAGAGGTTTATTGGCCACGGGGTCTCCCACGTGGGAGGAGAGAATTCCAACACTGAACCACCAATGCCTCATTCACTTGGTTATTTACATCCTGATTGTGAGTTCCTTTAAGAGACAAGTTGTCTTATTCATCCTCATGGCTTAATAACTCATGCTCAGGCAGCCCTTCTTAGCTGGCAAAGCATCTGTGTTTTCTGTATCCTCACCCCAGTCTGCACCTCCCTACAGATGAAAAAACTGAGGCTCATAAAGATGAAGGAAATTCTTTTTAGTTATGGCTTTCCACCACAGCACCTCTGTATCCATCAGGAACTCAAAAACCATCATGGAATGCAATATTTAAAAAAATTTCCTTCAGCCCAGTGTGGCTGGAGCATGGGTTTGGGGCAGTGTTAAGTGCTGGGGCTGCTAACACCGAAAGCTCAGTGGTTTGTACCCACCAGCCCACTCCTCTCCTCGGGAGAAAGATGTGGCAGTCAGCTTCCACAAAGATTACAGCCTTGGAAACCCTATGAGGGCACTTCTGCCCTGTCCTGTAGGGTCACTATGAGTCCGAATTGACTTGATGTGCTGGCACTGATTATGCGCGTCATCTTATTTAATCTCCCCAACAACCCTCTGAGGGAGGTGGTGGGATTATGTTCATTTCACAGATGAGGAAAATGAAGTTGAGAGAGGTTAAGTGACTTGCTCAAGGTCACTCTGCTCATTAGTGCAGGGGCAAGAGGCAGGATTCACATCCAGATCCTTCTCACTCTAAGCCGCAAGGGGGTGCGGAGGTGAGCCCAGGCTAGAGTGAAAGGCGCATCCAGGATAGCTCGGCAGCCCCAAGGAGAGGGCCCGAGACCTCCCAGGGCCAGCTCTGAGCAGTGGTGCAGCGCCCACCCCCGGTTGCGGGCGCAGGCTGGCTCCAGCCTCCGGGCCACGTGGTGCGCGCGGCGGGCGCGTCCGAGGAGCCCGCAGCGGCTCCTGGCTCAGAGCGATCAGGGCAAGCAGAGCCGGCGGGTGACGGGGAAAGGACCAGTGCAGGCGGCAAGGAGGCCGGCGAAGGCGCGGAGCAAGCGGAGCGGCGGGGGTGCTGCAGCCCGCGGCGTCGGGTCCAGGGCCTCGATCCTTGGCGCGTCCCTCGCTCCGAGTCCCTGCGCCCAGGGCGCACGGTGCGGAGGGACGCGGCGCTGGCCGCCGGGCTGCCATGGAGCCGACCCCCACTGCAGACTCCGAGCTGCAGCCCCCGCTCCTCGCCAACGCTTCGGACGCCTTTCCCAGCGCCTTCCCTAGTGCCGGCGCCAATGCGTCGGGGCCGCCGGGCGCACGAAGCGCCTCATCCCTTGCCCTGGCCATCGCCATCACCACACTCTACACGGCTGTGTGCGCTGTGGGGCTGCTGGGCAACGTGCTCGTCATGTTCGGCATCGTCCGGTGAGTCCGCTGCGGGCTGGCGACGCGGGACTGGGCACCTGGGTGAGGGTGGGGACGGTAGATTTGGGACCTTAATGCTGGACCCCGTACTCCCGGGGGCCTCAGCATTTCCTGCAGGTGGCGCCAGGGGCCCAGCGGGGAAGCCACTGTCCCTGCGAGGGTGACGCTGGAGTGTGTTTAAATAAGATTTGATCGTCTGTTGGCATCCTCTTGTTTCTACATCAGGGTATGTGGGACAGTTTGGGGGCAGTTTGTGTGTCTGTCACAGTTTTGAGTAGGTGATTTTGTGTTCCCGAGAGCACCGATGTCTAGACCTCTGAAACCTCTCAGAGATGGGTGGAGATGCTCTAAGGCACCCTGGGCCTCTGGGGAGACGAATGTGTGTGAGCACACAGCAGGTAGGGGGGACAGGAGAGTGTTTGTGGGAGCACTGAAAGAGTGACATTGGTGATCATCTGTTGGAGTCCCTATGGTGGTGTGTTTGTCACAAACTGTCAGGTTGTGATTCTCTGTGTATGAGAATGTGACAATGTGACTGTGTTGTTTCTTGTCAAACCCCTGAAGGCCCAGAGAGGAGGGAGGCACCCAGAGTGGCCTCAGCACCTATGTGTGTGCAACTGTATGTTTGCCAACGGAGAGCCCATGGGCTCTGGATCCTGGGGCTACAGCTGTGGAGCTTCCAGTCAACTCCCGCTCCTTTCCCCAGTGGCCATCTAGTCAGAAAGTCTAGTCATGATTCCAAGAGGCCTCAGATGGTCCTCACAAATGCTGCCTCTAATTTTCTCCTCCCCTCCTCAAATGGCCATTACTTCTTCCAAAGGCAGCCGTGGTTTGTTTGGGCTGGAGTGGAGTTTGTGCACTCAGGTTATCTTGTTGGTATCTATGTGCAATGCTGGGACCTTCTCTGAGATTCTAAAATGTCATCAGCTTGCCCCGGAAGTAGCCCTCCAGACTCAGCCCCACCAGCTGAAACACAGGCAAAAAGGCCTGAGAGTAAACTCATATCCTTAAAACAACAAAGATGGCCTGGTATTTACTGCTAACTGGAAATGGGTCATTGGTGATGGTTGACCAAGGGCATAGCCCTAAACCTCTCTGAGCCATAGAGCTCAGACAGCGCAGAGGGCAGATAGGGGTTTCAGAGGCTGAAGATATGAACTGTGGTCCCAGCCCAGTCACTGATGCTTGTTGTGGGGGGTGGGGGCACCATTCTCCTTGCCCCGCCTCCCATCTGCCTCAGCTTCTCTGTCTGAAGAATAGAGACCTGATCTCCTCTGTTAAGAAGTATGTATGGCAGAGAGAGGGAAGAAGGTAAAATTGGCACGAAACGAGAGACTGTAAGGGCTGACTCAATAGGGGGAGAGCAAGTGGGAGAAGGGAGTAAGATGTATGTAAACCTACATGTGACAGATTGATTGGAATGGTAAATGTTCACTTGAAGCTTAATAAAAATTTAAAAAAAAAAAAAAAGAAGTATGTATGGGGCCTCTGCAGGGCATAGCGTGGTGTGTTGCAGCATTGGATGAGGTGCGTGGGTGTCAAGGGGGCTTTGGCATCAACAGCAGCATCTTTGCTCCCCAGGAAGAGCGGAGGGCACAAGAACTTCCCATGCTTTCAGTGACTCATCACCAGCTACAGTGGGAAAATTCCGCCAAGCACAGGCAGGACTGACCTTTACTTTGTGTAGATCCCCAGATCTTAATCTTAATATTAATCCCAGGTCTGCCACAAGCGGCCTCTGTGACTTGGGCAAATCACTTAGCCTCTCTGAGCCTCAGTTTCCTCATCTATAGAATCTACAGTCATAATAGAACCTGCTTCAGCAGGGTTGTGGTGGGGTGTCCCTGAGAGAGCATTTGTAATGCAGCTGGCCTGGTGCCTGGCCCGGTAAATGGAAGCCGTCTGTGCGAGGAGGAGGAGAAATTTTCCAGATGACGCAGAAGGAAAAATGAGGCAGGTGCTTGTCCTAAGGTGGGCTTGAGAGTAGCTGGAGAGTTTCAGGCTCTTGGCACACTCTCCCTAGAGAAGCTCCAGGTGCTCAGGTCTGGTGAAAGCTGAACATCCGTTTGTTGAGTCCCATTTTCAGCCCCTCCCCCAGGGCCCTCTAGCTGGTGGGCTGATGAGCACAGCTCCCCTCACCACCACTGAGCAAAGGGAAGGCCTCCCACTTCTGAGAGGCCCCTTTGGGGAGGCTCCAGGCTCAGCCTGCTAGTGCGCTCCCAGCCAACCTTCCCCATTTTTGAACGCATCTTGTGAGCAGCTTAACTGGTCCCCATGTTGCTAAGACATTTCCCTGGCCGACCATCTATGTGACAACTGTTTCTCTGGGTCTGAATGATTGACTCCTCATTAGCAACCCTGTGGAACAGACTTTAGGGTCATCATTATCATCAGGCCCATTTAATAGATGAGGAACCTGTGGCACAGAGAGAGGCAAGGTGACTTTTTCTCCACAGGTCCCACAGCTAGCACTAGACTTGGAACTAGAGCTCTGGCCTTGTGAGTCCAAGTCTGGAAATTTTTCCATAGCTGCCTGATGTAGGGGGTAGTCAAAGCATATCACGGAAGGAGGAGGGCAGACTTCCGGGAGCCCATCCTCTTATCTTAGAATCCTCAGAGAATGTGGAGACATAGGATCCTACCTTTATTAACCCATGTATTTCAGGCTGCTGTCCTGGGGGAGGGGGAACGATGGGGCTGACACTTGTAGTCTTGGTGGCTGAGCACAGGGTAGCTGCGTAGAGCTTGGCTTCTGCTGCCGAAGCCCCAGGAGTTGTGAGGATAGGCCAGCCCAGGACAGAGAAAAGCCCCTGAAGGGCTCCGTGAACTCTCATCTGCCTGTGGTTCCCTGGCACCCAGCATGGAGTCTTACACAACTGATAAGTGAGTTGGTTGATCGGTAGGATGAATGAAGGACTGATCCTATCAGTTCTGAGCTTAGGCAGTTTTGGGGTCGGGGGAAGTTTGCAAGAGGAGATCCAGAGGACTCTGGGAGCAGGAAAGCAGGTGGACAGAGCCGGAGCTCTGGAGCCAGAGAGATCTGAGTTCAAATCCTGACTTCAGAGGCCTTCCTCGCCATATAGTTGGGCTAGTTGACTCTACCTCCCTGAAGCTCATTTCCTCATCTGTAAAGTGGGAATAACAATAATGCAACCAGTGTTGTGTGAGGATTAAATGAGATAATGTGTGATATCTGAGCCTTTTTGACCCCAAACCCTTTGAGAATTGGTGGTGGTGGGCGGGGGGGGGGGTGTGCAGAAGGAGTGGTCTCTTTGTGAAGGAATTAAAAAAAGTAATTCCAGAAAATTCTATGGACGTAGATGCTAGATGCGGAGAGCGACAGTGAAGGAAAAAAACGTATTGTCCCTGCCCTCATGGAGCTCAGGGTCTGGTGTGAGACACAGATATTGATCAACTAGTCATCCAGTAAACTCAAATTTGCAGCTAAGGACCATGAAAGAGAGTTTGTGGGGGCTTTGGGAGCCCACGATGGGGAGGGGGTCTTGCCTGGCACGGGAGATTGAGGGAAGGCCTCTGTGGGTTGCTGAGAGCTAGAGGGTGAGGAGGAGGTAATTAGGTAAAAAGCTGAGGGAAAAGCCTGGTGCTGGAGGAAGCATGCCACACGGGCAGCTCTCAGAATCCCAGGTCATGAGGTATTCTCCATTCCTCCTCCCCTGCACTCTGGCCCTCTCCCCTTCCCTGCATGTGCCTGAGAAGCCCACACATCTCTGAATGCCCAAGAGGGGCCTCTGGGAGCTGTGCTTCGAGCAAAGAGCCTTTGGTTGCTGAGAACGAGGCTTCTGTGAAGTGGGAGCAGAATTTTTCAGGTACCTGGTCCCCAGGGCAGAGCCTTAGTCGCTGCTCCTACAGCGTGAGTCCACCAGGCCAGCATGGTGACTCCATGCTGGCCTCGGGGGGTGCCCTGGGTCCTCAGAGCAGACACAGGACAGCTCCTTCTTCTGGGCGGAGTGGTGCCCTGAGCAGAGCTGGCAGCTCAGAGAGTTCTCATTGGCAGCCTCCTGGGCAGTGTGGGGTGTGACAGGCTTAACCCAGACCCAGTGCCCTCGAGTCGATCCAAAACAGTTGATAGCAGACCCTTAATCTCTGGCAGGTGACCCCATCTCCCCTGCACATGGCTGGAAACTTCCTGGTTTGCCTCCTCCCAGAATCTGGGCTAGAGAATGGTGTCGGTGCACTTCCACCTGGCCTCTTGTCTGTTCTCACAGGTGTTCCCTGTCCTCTGGCCTCTGACTCTCCCCGATTCTATTCCAGCAGCTTTGTACCCTGCTATGTCTCTATGAATCCCCCAACCCCCTTCTCTGCCTCTTTCCATCCCCAGCCTACTCGTGGCACTCTGTTTCTGGCGGCATATTTCTCTGCCCCTTGATCTCTCCCTCAGCCCATATCTCTTCTGGCTTTTCTTTGAATCAAGTGCTGGCTCCCTACTAAGATCTTTAACAAGTTGCATCAGCTCTGTGTCAGTTTTTTCATTGTAAAATGTAGATAATAGTACCTCATTGGTACCTTTGTTCTAAAGATGGAATAAGATAACATTGGTAAAGCATCCTGCTTTCCCTCCCATCCCAGGCACACAGGACCAGGAGGGGGGAATGTTGGGCCAGTCAGCATGGGCTGGGGTGAGATCATGACAGGTGAATGAGGGGCTCCGATTGTCCCCTCTGTCTTAGTCATCTATTGCTGCTATAAGAGAAATACCACAAATGGATGGCTTTAACAAAGAGGAGTTTGTTCTCTCACAGTCCAGTAGGCTAGAATTCCGAATTCAGGGTGCCAGCTCCAGGGGAAGGCTTTCTGCCTCTGTTGGCTCTGGAGGAAGGTCCTTGTCATCAGTCTTCCCTGGGTGTGGGAGCATCTCAGTGCAGGAACCTCAGGTCCAAAGGACATGCTCTGCTCCAGGCGCTGCTTTCTTGGTGGTATGAGGTCCCCCTGTCTCTCTGCTCGCTTCTCTCTTTTATATCTCAAAGAGATTGGCATAAGACACTAACTAATCTTATATATCTCATCAATATTACTGCCACTAACCCAACTCATTTCATTGTAGCGACACAGTTTACAGCACATAGGGAAATCACATAAAATGGTGGACAGTCACACAATACTGGGACTCATGGCCCAGCTAAGTTGACAGATATTTTTGGGGGACACAATTCAATCCATGACACCCTCCGTCTACTACTGAGGTGCCAGGGGCTGCTGGGAAAGGTACTCAAGTATCAACTTTGCAGAATTTGGAGCATTGAGTCCCTTTCTTGTTTTTGGAGGCACAGAATGAGTCCCTTGCTTTCTTGTCTCCCTCCCCTCTCTTGCCCTGGTTGGGATCCAAACCCAGGGTCTCTAAGCCAGGAGAGGTCCCAGTGAAGCCATGCAGTGCCATAGTGAAGGTCACAGCTGGGGCCTGGTCTCCATCCCAGCTGGACCACGTCCTAGTGGTATGGCTTTGGGCAAACCGCTTAACTTCTCTGAACCTCATTTCCTCATCTGTAAAATGCTACATGCTGAGAGCAACGGTGAAGGAAAAAAAAATGGTGAAGGGTGATCGTGACTGATTATTGGGAGGATTAAATGAAACAAGGTCATGCACGTAAAGGCGGTAGCACAGGCCCTCAGTACGTGCCTGGTGCTGCGACTAACCAGCACCCCTTCAACTGCTGCAGGTGGCTGAGCTGGTGGCTATTGGAGTGATTGTCTGTGTTTCCCACCTTGGGCCCTATCCCACTGCCGGCATCGGCTCATTCAACCAGCATTTGGTGATGCTAACCCTGTGAGGCCGCCCAGCCTCAGCTCCCGCTGCCCAGACCCTCAGCTGGAGCCTCTGCAGGGCCTCGGGTCCCCAGCACGGCCATGCCCCATAGCACCCCCTGGTTACTTGCAACTTCAAGGACAATTGCAGCCTCCCGGAGCTGTGGGAGTTCAGGGGAGGCACCTGACCCAGTGGCTAGCCGGTGGTCCCAGATGTTTTCCAGAGGAGGAGATGCCTGGGCAGAGTCCATAAAGGGAAACAGGAGTTGGCTGCATGGAGAGGTGGAGGCCGAGCATTCCAGGCTGAGGGAACAGCATGTACAAAGAAAGGCTCAGCAGAGGAGCCAGAGCAGCAGAGGGCAAGGAGGTTCACTGTGGCCCAGCTGAGAGTGCCTGGGGCCCCTATGAGAAGGTGTCCTCCTCACCATGGTCTCCTGGTGTGTGCTGAGCCTCAGCCAGGGCCTAAGGAGACAGTGATGAATCTTCTTAGTCCCCGCCTTCCAAGATTCCCAGTGAGCCGCAAATGTAAGAGGGAATCCATGGACTGGCCCCAGGAGATTGGACAGAGTGTTCTGTGGCGGGTGTGTGGAGAGGGAGGACTGAGAAGAGGCCTGGAGAGAGGCCCGAGGCTGCACTGAGGCTGGAGCTGAGGGTCTGGGCAGAGGGAGCTGAGGCTGGGCAGACCCTTGGTCCCTCGTGAGGCCAGCCATGCTGGGAAATGAGAGAATGTTAGGTCTCAGGCCATGGGGAAGAGGATTTTGGAGCAGCTGTGCAGAATGCTGTTCAGGAGGATGGATTTGGTGTGGGTATGTGTAGGGTGGATTGGATTGGGAGGGGCATAGTGTGGGAACACCAGACAGGCTGGCCCAGGACAGTGAAAGAGCTGTATGACCTTGAATGGATCACTGAAACCCTGGTGTCAGTTGTCCTCTTTCTAAAACTTCTTGTCAATTGTACAGAAAGGCAGGGGCAGGGAGAGTGAGCAGCAGCCCTCACCTTGCCACATAGCCTGCCACTTCCCAGGCATGGCTCATTCTGAGGGTGAGGGTGGCGAAGTGACTCATAGACACCTGACGGTGAGTCCAGAGGCATCAACAAGGACACTGAGGAGCTTCTCCCTGAGCCTGAGCCAGGTACCAGAGGCTTCTCTAAGCTGCACAACAGCCCTGCAACCAAGGCTTTATATTCTCATTTATATATGAGCACATGGTGGCTTAGAAGAGGGCAAGTCTGAGACCAGAAGAAGTAGATGGTGCCCAGCTACCACCAATTACTGCCCTGACAGGGAACAACAGAGAGTCCCTGACAGAGCAGGAGAAAAATGGGGCGTAGAACTCAAATTCTAGTAAAAAGACCAGACTTAATTGTTTGAGACTGGAGAGATCCTGGAAGACATGGCCCCCAGACTCTCTGTTAGCCCCAAACTAAAACCATTCCCGAAGTCAACTCTTCAGACAAAGGTTGGACTGGACTATAAGACATGAAATGACACTCGTGAATAGTGTGCTTCTTAGCTCAAGTAGATAAAAAATTTTTTTTTTTTTTTTTTTTACATGAGACTAAACGGGCAGCTCCTGTCCGGAGGCGAGATGAGAAGGCAGAAAAGGACAGGAGCTGGTTGAATGGACGTGGGAAATCTGAGGTGTAAAAGAGGAGTGTGCTGTCACATTACAGGGAGAGCAACTAGAGTCACATAACAATGTGTGTATAAATTTTTGTGTGAGAAACTAACTTGAACTGTAAACTTTCACTTAAAGCACAATAAAAAAAAAAAAAGAAGAGGGCAAGTTCCTCTCACAGCAAGAAAGGGGGAGAGTCGAGGTTCAAACCCAGGTCCTTTGACTCCAAAACCCCTTCACGTCCACCCTACCACTGCTGGGGATGAGACATGTTTGGAATGGAGGAGAGAGCTGGGGATGTCTAGTTAGAGAAGTGAGGAACAGGGCAGGGAAAGGGGGCAGATTGCTGTCTGCAAACCTCTGTAGGCCTCTGTGCGGGTAACTGGTTGAGAGCCTGAACATCAGAGCCTAGCTGACCAGGAAGCCAGTCCCAGCTGGGCCATTTACTAAGAGAGTGAGACTGGGCAATGTTTATGCAACCTCTAAGGGCCTTAGTTTTCTTATCCGTAAAACGGGAGTGGTGGTGGAACCTCCTAGGGTGATTATGAGGAGTTCATGAGGCAGGACATGTGAAGGGCTTCAGATGCAACCAGGCGTTTGGTAAATATTCAAGGAATGTTTTCTTTTATTATGACTGTTTAGAAGAAGAGCGAGATTGACTTCTCATTCATTTGATCAACATTTATTGAGCCCCAGAGGATAGAACTATAATTATTGGATGGATGCTACAGGGAACCTTTATCAGCTCAATATTAGAAATTTTCTTTTACAATAAAGGCAACACAGTGGTTATTTTAGAATACAGGGAGGTGTTTCAGAAGAGACAAACAAACATCACCCGTAATCCCACCACAAAGAGAAGAATGGTGTCATTTTGGTGTATTTCCTTCCGTCTCTTTTTCTGAATCTGTATGTATATTTGCTTGTTTTAATTAAATCCGGTCATATACAATATTTTCTAAGACGCGTTTTCACTTAACGATATAGCGTGTGTTCTCATATTATCAAACCTTCTTTGAGAACATAATTTTGATGGCTGCATTGCGTGTATGTGCCCTCTTTGGCGGGACTGGTGTTATTTCCAATAGTACGCCAATCTAAGTAATGCTGCTGTGAACATTCTTGAACGCATATACTTGAGCACATCTCTGATTATTTCTGTAAGGAATTTTACAACACTCGAAGCTCTCCAGGAAGACATGGGTTGCTTGTAACGTGGAGAGCTGCCCATCACTGAAGGTATGCAAACAGACGCTGGAAAACCACAGGTATGCACAGGAGTACTATCCCATTTCATCCTCACAAAATCTAGATGAGATGCATGCTGTCGCCCCATTTTACAGATGAGGAAACTTGAGGCTCAAAGAAGTGATATAACTTGCCCAGAGTCCTAGGGTCAGTTTTAGAGATTCAGGTGGAGAAAAGATAAGACAGACATAATGTCAGGCCCCTCCCACCATGACTGAGGAGTGATCCTTGGCTACTATGATCTCAGATTCCCCGTCTCCCTTCCCTGGCGGATGCCTGAACTTTGAAAGGAAGGGGACAGTGTGAGGGCAAGACATGATTTAATTAACCCCAGAGTCCTGGGACCTCAAAATCAAATTGGCTACCCGGAACATCATAACAAGCGCAGGAAGAGGGATAATCATGGATAGAGCAGAAAGCCTGGCTCAAATTGGTAACTTACTGTCGGGCCGGCTGCAGTGGCCCCATTACCAGCTGGGGGGTGTGGAGTGGGGTGGGGTGTCTGGCTGTGTTCTATTGATTTATAGCTCCCAGTGCAGCTACAGAAATCAACAGCTTTGTCTCCGGCTGGGGAGAGTGCACGCGGAAGGAACCTTGTCTTCTACAGCTTTCCGAGGCTTTTTTAGTAGGCAGAAAGAACTCAAACTTCAAGTCCTGGGAGATCAAGGAGGCCTGTTCAGTCAACACATGGGGAGAGGTGGAAACAGCCTCCCTCTCCTCCCCTGCAGAAGTAACCTTCCCAACAAGGCGTAGAATTTTGAATTATGGATGATGACTGTCTTTATTGAGCACTTATTTTGTACCAGGCACTCTGCTTAGAAGTGTGTATACACTATCCCATTTAATCCTCACAAAATCCATATGAGGTGCATGTTGTTGCCCCATTTTACAGATGAGGAAACTTGAGGCTCAAAGAAGTAGAGTAACTTGCCCCAAAGTCCTAGGGTCATGTTTGGAGCTCAGGTTGTTCTGACCCCAGAGCCCATACTCTTAAGCATTGCCCTATCCTCTGCTACCCTGTATGTCAACTTCAGCCCTTTTGATTTACAGATGAGGAACTTGAGGCCCGGAGAGGTTCTGTGTCTTTTGAGTTAGTGGCTGAGGTATGATTTGAACCCTGCTTTCTTAACCCCTTGCTCCTTCTCTCTCCTTCCATCCCTTTCCATGCTTGCAACTAAAGGAGAACCAAAATGCAGCTGGAAATAGTAGTACCTGGAATTATAAAAAGTGGTTTCTTGCATAGAGTGGCTTGGCCACAGGGCCACTGACTACACTTCACAAGCCTGAAGAACCCCAAACCCCCTGGGTGGGGCCAACAGCTGGAGAGGCAGCCACATCCTTCAGAGGTGGACAGACTGGGCTTCAAATCCAGACTCACTGCTTGCTGGCTGTCCGCCCTTGGGCCCACCTCTCTGAGCCTGTTTGCTCATCTGTGAAATGCGGATGATAGAAAATACATCACAGCGTTGTAGTAAGCATATATTCAGCAGATATTTACTGATCCCTGCCTAGATACCAGTTCTAGGTGCTGGGGGTGCTGGGGATACAGCAGTGACCAAGACACAGTCCCTGCCCTCATGGAGCTGATGTTCTGGTGGAGAATAAGCAAATAGATGTAAGGCTAGAGTCATACACAGTGGGAGTCCCAGGGTGATGCAAACAGTTAACACTCTCAGCTGCTAACTGAAAGGTTGGAAGTTCAACTCCACCAAGAGGTGTCTCAGAAGAAAGCCATGGCAATCTACTTCCAAAATACCTGCTACTGAAAACTTTATGGAGCACGGTTCTGTCTTGACACATGAGGTTGCCGTGAATTGGAATTGAGTGGATGGCAATGAAGTAAAATAAATTGGTAAGGGGATAGAGAGCAGCAGACCTGCAATTGTAGATAGGGGGGCCACGGGAGGAGAGACGTTTGAGCAGAGGCTGGTTGCTGGGAGGAAGAATGTTTTAGGCAGAGGAAACAGCAAGGACAAAGATTAAGGGAGATGGTACACATATGACCTTAGCACAGGGTCTGACCACAGTTGGAAGCTGAAGTGGGTGATAATGATGTCTTTTGGCTGGTTGCCCAGCACTCTGGAAGCAGGAACAGGGGTTAAGCCAAGGGAGAGAAGCTGCTTCTCCGGACCAGGCTGCTTCCAGATGCCCATGCAGGACAGATGGAGATAATCTGTTTTCCATGGTTACAAAAATTCATCCTTTTGGAGTGCTAGGAAATGCTCCACATCTAGTGATTTTCCATTCCTCCCTGGTGAGAGGGAATAGAGCCCAGCATGTGGCCAGAGGGCTGTTCTTCTGGGAGAAGCAGATAGCCACAAGACACTCTTTGCATCTACCCAGACCTCATCATCCCAGGTAAGAGAGCATCCCAGCAAAGCGTGGAGTATTGACCGAATGGAACTTAACACCACACATGTAAAAGCTGATGTTTCTTGAGCACAAAGTGCCCAGCTCTATGTCAAGTGCCTCCTGCCTATTGTCACATTTAATTCTCCCAACCCTATGAGGTTGGTGCCATGTTTGTTTCCATTCAACAGATGAGAAAACTGAGGCTCAGAAATTATAATTCACTTAGAATTGACTGGGTGGCAACTTTTTTTTTTTTAATAGGCAATGAAGTAAAATAAATTGGCAAGGTGATAGAGAGGAAGGCCTGCAGGGCCACACTGGGAAGTGGCAGATTCAGCCATTGAATTGAGGCCTCCTTGACACCATAGCCCACATGTGTCAAAATACATATGAAGAAGTGTCCATGAGTAAGGTTGTTGTTTTTAGGTGCCACCAAGTTGGTTCCTACTCATAGCAACCCTGTGTACAACAGAACAAAACACCACCTGGTCCTGTGTCATCCTCACAGTTGTTGCTATGTTTGAGCCTATCGTTGTAGCCACTGTGTCATTCCATCCCGTTGAGGGTCTTCCTCTTTTTCGCTGACCCTATACTTTACCAAGCATAATGTGCTTCTCCAGGAACTGGTCTCTCCTGATAACACACCCAAAGTATGTGAGACGAAGTCTCACTATCCTAGCTTCCAAGGAGCACTTCCAAGATAAACTTATTTGTTCTTCTGGCAGTCCATGGTATATTCAATATTCTTCACCAACACAATAATTTGAAGGTACCAATTCTTCTTCAGTCTTCCTCATTCATTGTTCAGCTTTCACATGCACATCAGGCGATTGAAAATATCACGGCTTGGGTAAGGTGCACCGTAGTCCTCGGAGTGACATCTTTGCTTTTCTATACTTTAAAGAGGTCTTTTGCAGCAGATTTGCCCAATGCAATATGTCTTTGATTTCTTGACTGCTGCTTCCATGGGTGTTGATTGTGGATCCAAGTAAATGAAAACCTTGACAATTTCAATCTTTTCTCTGTTTATCATGATGTTGCTTATAGCTCCAGTTGTGAGGATTTTCGTTTTCTTTATGTTGAGGTATAATCCATACTAAAGGCTGTAGTCTTTGATTTTCTTCAGTAAGTGCTTCAAGTCCTCTTTGCTTTCAGCAAGCAAGGTTGTGTCGTCTGCATAACGCAGGTTGTTAATGAGTCTTCCTCCAATCCTGATGCCACATTCTTCTTCGTATAGTCCAGCTTCTCGGATTATTTGCTCAGCATACAGATTGAATAGGTATGGTAAAAGGATGCAACTCTGATGCATACCTTTCCTGATTTTAAGCCACACAATATCCCCTTGTTCTGTTCAAACTACTGACTCTTGGTCTAGGTACGGGTTCCCCATGAGCACAATTAAGTTTTCTGGAATTCCCATTCTTCGCAATGTTATCCATAATTTGTTATGATCCACACAGCCAAATGCCTTTGCATAGTCAATAAAACACAGGTAATGAATGGATAAATAAATTATGGTATATTCACACAACAGAATACTACGCAATGATTGAGAACAACAATGAATCTGTGAAACATTTCATAATGTGGAGGAATCTGGAAGGCATTATGCTGAGTGAAATTAGTCAATTGCAAAAGGACAAATATTGTATGAGACCACTATTTTAAGAATTCTAGATAAAGTTTAAACACAGAAGAAAATATCCTTAGATGGTTAAGAGGGTCGGGAGGGAGGGAGAGGCAAGGGCAACACATAACACAGGGATAGTCAGTACAACTGGACTAGACCAAAAGCAAAGAAGTTTCATGAATACAACCAAGCATTTTGAAGGCCAGAGTAGCAGGGAAGAGGGTCTGGGGACCATGGTTGCAGGGGACATCTAGGTCAATTGGCATAACAAAATATACTAAGAAAATGTTCTGCATCCCACTTTGGTGAGAGGCATCTGGGCTCTTAAACACTAGCAAGTGGCCATCTAAGATGCATAAATTGGTCTTAACTTACACGGAGCAAAGGTGAATGAAGAACACCAAAGACATATGGTAAAGGTGAGTCCAAGAGACAGAAAAGGCTATGTAAATTAGAGATTCCATCAGCCTGAGGCCAGAAGAACCAGATGGTGCCTGGCTACCACTGATCACTGCCTGACAGGGAACACAACAGAGAATCCCTGATGGAGCAGAAGAACAGTGGGATGCAGATCTCAAATTCTCGTAAAAAGACCAGGCTTAGTGGTCTGACTGAGACTAGAGGGACCCTGGACGTCATGGTCCCTGGACCTCTTGATAGCCCAAGATTGAAACCATCCCTGAAGCCAACTCTACAGACAGGGATTGGCCTGGACTATAAGATAGACAACGATGCTGGTGAGGAGTGAGCTTCGTGGCTCAAGTAGACACTTAAGAATATGTGGGTAACTCCTGTCTGGTGGCAAGACAAGAAGGAAGAGGGAGACAGAAGCTGGTTGAATGGACACGGTGAATACAGGGTAGAGGGGAGGAATGTGCTGTCTCATTAAGAGGAGAGCAGCTAGGAATACACAGCAAGGTGTGTAGAACTTTTTGTATGAGAGATACTTGATTTGTAAACTTTCGCCTAAAGCACAATAAATAAAACACAGGTGAACATCTTTCTGGTATTCTCTGCTTTCGTCCAAGATCCATCTGACACCAGCAATGATATCCCTCATTCCACATTCTCTTCTGAATCCAGCTTGAATTTCTGGCAGTTCCCTGTTGATGTACTGCTGCAAGCCTTTTTAAGTTACGTTCAGTAAACTTTTACTTGCATGTGATATTAATGATATTGTTTGATAATTTCCAAATTCTGTTGGATCTCCTTTCATTGGAATGGGTACAAATATGGATCTCTTCCAGTTCGTTGGCCAGGTAGCTGTCTTCCAAATTTCTTGGATAGATGAGTGAGCACCTTCATCTCTGCATCTGTTTGTTGAAACATCTCAGTTGGTATTCTGTCAATTCCTGGAGCCTTATTTTCTGCCAAAGCCTTCAGTGCAGCTTGAAAATCTTCCTTCAATACCATTGATTGTTGATCATATGATACCTCCTGAAATGGTTGAACATCAACCAGTTCTTTTTGGTACCGTGACTCTGTGTATTCCTTCCATCTTCTTTTAATGAATAAGGAGAACCCATAACATCTTCTGATTCCTGCTGTTTTCATAAGGCCAGGGATTGGGAGGGGCTGTGGAACAGGGTGGACTTATTTGTAAAGTTATTAAAATAATAAAATATTAAAGAAACAAAACAAAAATGAAACTCTGTTGTGTGCGGGCACAGAAATATAATAAAAAGTAGCACACAGCATGACCAAAGGCCTGGAAGTGGGAAACCTGGGCTTTCCAGAACATCTGACTTTGGATTCTGATTCTGTTCACTTTACATTCCCAGACAAGCACAACTTCTCTTCTTTGGACCACTGTGGGGTGTACAGTTAACTTTACTCAAAGAGTTTGGTCTTTGTCCTTGATTCCTGGGAGATAACCCCTAAACCCTTACACTTGCCCCAAGTGATTGGAATCTGTGGTATGCTAACAAGACGACTCAGGTTTGTAACTCAGAAGATCCACAACAGGATATCAGCCTGGCGTCTGGGGAGGGAAGGGCAGCTGATAATTGAGTTCAACTACATGGGCAATGATTCAATCTATCATGCCTATGTAATGAAACCCCAGTAAAAACTCTGGATACAGAAGCTAAGATAAGCTTCCTGGTTGGCGAAAAACACTGATGCATGGAAGGGTGATGTGTCCTTTGGGATGTGGAAGCCCCACTTCGGAGAGTCTCCCAGATCTTGCCTTATGTGTCTCATCATTTGTATCATTTTTGCTATAATAAGACTGTAATCGTAAGTAAAATACAGTAAAACCGGCGAAAGCTGGAACCTTTGTAAGACGGTAACCTGTCAGAGAAGGAAAACTCACTGGGTGTTTATGAGGTAGAATCCTTAATAGACCGCAGTAGAAAAGCGATAAGGACCCTGTCCAACGTGGAAAAGTTGCGAGACCCAGAAAAACAAGGCAGTCCTGTTGAGTTCCTGTTCTCACAGGTTTTATGGTACTTCTCAGAGCTCTGTGAGTCATTCTAGAGAATTACTGAACACAAGGGGGATAGTGTGAACCCCCGAATTTGTAGGTGGCAGGTCAGAAGTGAGGGGGCCCCAAGCTTGCGGCTGGTATATGATGTCTTGGGCAAACGAGGCAGTCTGGAGGACTGTGCCCTTAAATCTGTGACCTGACCTAGCTCCGGGTGGCTCGGGGCAGAAGAAGAACTGTATCTGCAGTTGGTGTCAGAGAGGATATTTAGAGCTGGTGTTGGGGAAGGCACATACTGACAGTTCAGCCACTGTTTAGTTCTGTGAACTGAACCGGAAAATATTGATATCCACTTCCCAGGGCAAGTGTGATTCCAATGTAAGAATGTGTATAAAGTGCTCTGCACAGGGCCCGCATGACTCTTTGTCTTCAAAGAGTGTCCCTTGGGGGACAGGTTAGGCAAACTGTAACATCCACACAGTGGTCACTAAAAACGATAAACTTGTGGGCAATATTTTAACATGGAACTGTGGGATTGAACCATTAAACTGGTGAATGGTTTGGACATATCACCCAGGACACACCACCCAGGACACAAAGGAGTCCCTGGAAGGTGCAAAGAGTTAATGCACTGAGCTGCTAACTGAAAGGTTGGATGTTCAAGTCTACCCAGAGGTGCCTTGGAAGAAAGGCCTGGCAATCTACTTCCAAAAGATCAGCCATTGAAAGCCTCATGGAGTGTGATTCTACTCTGACACACATGAGGTTGCCGAGTCAGTGTTGACTTGATGACAACTGGTAGTGGTTGAGGACACAAAAAAATTAAAAACCCACAAATTACAACCATGGCAAAAATGGGTATGTGCTTTCACAAGGCTGGAAGACTATGTATAGGACACCTTACTTGCTAAATCTCATTTAATCTTCATAACACTCCTGTAAGGTAGGAGCAGTTTAACGTGCCCATTCTACTGATGTAGATGCTGAGGCTCAGAGACCTAAGGTTTTTGCCCAGGGACACCTGGCTAGTGTCTGATTGCAGAGCCTGCTCTCTCTCCATTGTATCACACTGCTTCTCATCACATTGACCTCTGCAACAATGAGGTTGTTGTCATCACCCTTTTCTGGGTGAGGAGACCTCGTGGTTCCTAGGGACAGCCTTAGCCTAGTGCTGAAGAACATGACTTTGGGGCCAGACAGACCGAGGCTTGAGCTCTAGTACTACAACCTATGCCCTGTGCAGTGCGACCTTGGGCCTCTGCCTCTCTGAGCCTCAGTCCTCTCATCTGCCAAATGTGGGTGATGGTGCATGCTGTAGTCAGTGTGAGTATTATATGTAATGATGTAAATCAAGTGCCAGACACCAGTCCTTGGCACCTAGAAAGTGGGGAGATGTGCATGAAACACTGTTTTATAGCTGTAGTATAATTGCTTGTTTCTATGTCTGCCTTCCCTTTTAGACTGCTTGCTCCTAGAGGGCAGGAACTGTGTCTCATTCATCTCATACCCTGTTTCCTAGCTCAGTCCCTGGCCCAAAGAAGGCACCGCTAAGTATTTCTTAAGTAGGTGTATCTAGTTGGCACTTTAAGGTTTTGGTTTGGGTGGTGCAGTTTGTGCTCAGCCACTAATAGAAAGGTTGGTTGGTTTGAGTCCACCCAGAGGCACCTCAGAAGACAGAACTGGTTCCACAGAGATTACAGCCAAGTAAACCCTATGGAGCAGTTCTACTCTGTAACAATTGGGGTTGCCATGAGTTGGAATCCATTTGATGATAACAGTTTAATTGGCACTTTGTCAATAAGATTCCCTCTGTGGAGTTGTTGGGATCTATAATAAAAATCCCCAACTACAAGACAAGAGGGAAGGAAAATGTGCAGGAACTTTGCCAAGCATTTTAACTGCTGTGCCACCAGGGCTCCTTATATCAGCCCAGAGGTCTCTGAAATAAGAGAGTAACCCCTTACCTTTCAGCTTAGTAAACCCTTCCCCCAGAAAGCCTTCTCTGATGCCCCCAGGCCAACAGGTACCCCTCCTCTGTATTTCCCCAGAATCTTCTGTGTGCCCATCAGACCAAGAACCACACACTGTTTCAAACAACTGCCTGCTCATCTCTCTCTTCCCAGACACGCTGATGTGGGGTGGAGGAACTACTCCTCCAACTCTGAGGAGCCCTCCGTAGGTGTTCGTAGGAAGAGCATGTTCTATATTCTGAGAGCTGACGTAAGGAGCTTTGGTGGTGCAGTGGTTAAAGAGGTCAGCTGCTAATTGGAAGGTTGGCTGTTCAAACCCACCAGCTGCTCCATGGGAGAAAAGACCTGGCCATCTATTTCTTGAAAGATTACAGCCTTGGAAACCCTATGGGACGGTTCTACTCTGTCCTATGGGGTTGCTATGAGTTGGAATTGACTCAACGGCAATGGGTTTTATGGGCTGGTATGCCATGCTTGAGGGGCTCTGCTTCCTTAGGTCCCCCTTTGTGTCCAGCTGCCTCATCCTCTGATCCAGCCTTCTTTAAGCCAGAAGCAGAGCCAGGGCAGTGGAAAAGGGCTTCTCTTCTCCTGCTTCCATGGATATGTTGTGGCTCTCAACTGAACCAAACAAGGCATCTGCCTGTTTATTCCTGAGCACAACTCAGCGGCCCCCTCACTCATGTTCAGCCGGAAGGGCCCTTTATCTCCGTGTTCTAGCCCTTCATCTTCTCCTGTGACATGCTCACTCGGCCTCGTTATAATTAATCACGCTCCCTCCTCAGGCTTTGCCAAAACCAAGACAGCTAATTAATTTCTGGCCACTTGCCATTCTCGCCACTCTTGTTAAATGGTGGGCAGGGACAAAGCTTGATGCCCTTGCTGCCCAGCCGGGCTTGTTTTACCAGTCAGGAGAGCAACCACCCTTTGTCAGCAAACAGAGGGAACCCCAGCTGGAACCCAGCTGGCTGGCAGTTGCTTTCTTTAAGCTGTTCCTCCGCAGTGGGCAAAACTAGAACTGCACCTCCATTTCCTCATTTGTAAAACAAAGGAGTTGAACTTGACATACTGGCAGAAGAACATGGAGTATAGGTTAGGAGTATCGGTTCTGGAGGCAAGCCCCGACACTCCTAGCTGTCGAACTTTCAGTGAGTTACTTCATCCTTCTGAGCCCCTCAACATTACTCACCTGTAAAATGGGGATAATTACACTTAACTCCTGTGGTGGTTGTGTGGATTAATGGGATAGTGAATGCATGTTGCTTAGCAGAGTGACTGGCTCATAGTAAGTGCTCAATAAATACTCTCACCAGTCACAGTTCCTTTCAGTGCTAACATTCTATATTCCTGATTGGAAAAAAAAAATGCTTCTGTTGGGACAGTTGGGGAGTGGAGCAGTTTTTTTTTTTTTTTTTTTTTAATTTATTTTATTTGTTGTTACTGAGAATATACACAGAAAAACATAACCAATTCAACAGTTTCCACACGTACAATTCAGGGACATTGATTGCATTCTTCAAGTTGTGCATCCATTCTCACTCTCCTTTTTCAAATTGTTCCTCCCCCATTAACAAGTAGAGCAGTTTTAACAGGCATTGCTTCCCTGTTTTAGCCCTTGGCTGACAAGATGGTTAACCCCTCCAAGGCTCACTTTCCAGAAAGTGAGGTTAATAATAACAATTTCATGAGGTTGTTGGAGTGATTAAATGAGATAATTTATGCCATGTGATGGTGGAATTCAATAGAATATTCCAGGTACATGTAAGCACTAAGCCAGTGGAGCTGCTGCAATGGGAGTGTGGTGATGAAGATGATAATGGGGATGGGGATGGTTCCATCCACAGACCTACCCTACACTGGCAGATCATTGGAGGTGTGGACCCAGAAGTAGGTATCTACTAAGAGCTAAAGGCTTTGTCAGGAATTCTGAAGACTTGTACAGGACCCTTTCCACTTTCCCCTTGGCCTCAGCCATCTTGAACTCTCATCTGAGACTTAGTTCCTGGGGGGGGCAACTTGGAGAAGTAGAAAGAACTTGGGCTCCCAGAAGTCAGGAGAACTGACTCTGTTGCGACTGTGTTAAACAGTCTTCCCCTCTCCAGGCCTCAGTTTCCCCATCCGTGAAGAGGGAAGTGAGGCTTGAACTCAATGTTACAGATCAAGGCCTTTTCCATTGCTGAAGCTCCAACACAGGGCTCTATGTTCCACCATGATCTCCTGGACAATGGCAAGTTAACAAGAACCAGCAAAAGAGTCAACAGGATGGGACTCCTTGGGCAACTTAGCAGTTGTCATTCTAGGCCCGTTTTCCTGGTCTGAATAAGAAGAAAAGCCACTATGATATGAGCATGCCAGCAGGTATATCACATGCATTGCCTCATTTGACACCCACCCTCACAGGTAGGTAGGATCCTTATACCCAGTTCACAGAAGAACAAACTTAGCTCAGAAAAGTTAGGACTTGCCCAAGGTCATATAACTAGTTAGAGACAGTCTTGGGACTTGAATTTAGGTATGTCTGCTGCCGAAGTCCATGCTTCTCCCTGAGGTGCACCTTCCTTTTTGATCCTTTTGGGGATTGGCTTGTCAGCAGCTTTCCACAGAGTCCCTTAAAATCCATCTTGAAGATGAGATGCCAAGTCAGATACAGTGAAGATCATTGTATTAGTTCCTGAGGGCTGCCATAATAAGTTGCCACCAACACGTTGGCTTAAAACAACAGAAATTTATTCTCTCACAGTTCTGGAGGCCAGAAATCTGAAATCAAGGTGTCAGCAAGGCCAAGTTCCCTCTAAAGGCTCTAGGGGAGAATCCTTGCTTGACTCTTCTAGCTTCCGGTGGCTCCAGGCATTGTTTGACTTGTGGCTGCATCGCTCCATTCTATACCTCTGTGGTCACACTTCTTCCTTCTCCATCTCCTGTGTGTCTCTTATAGGGACATTTGTCTTTAGATTTAGGGACCACCTGGATAATTCAGGATGAACTCACCTTGAGATCCTTAACTTACTTACATCTGCAAAGACACTTTTTCCAAATAAGGTCACATTCACATATTCAGGAGGTTAGGATGTGGACATATCTTTTGGGGGGCCACCATTCAACCCACTGCAATGCTGACTGTGTCTGCTGAGTCCCTAGCCCACGAAGTAGAGGCACAGGGAACAGGAAATTTCTAAGAGGTTTAGAAGTAGAAAAAAAAAAAAAAAGAAAACCAAACCCATTGCCGTGGAGTCAGTAGAACACCCCATAGAGTTTCCAAGGAGCACCTGGCGGATTTGTACTGCTGACCCTTAGGTTAGTAGCCGTAGCACTTAACCACTACGCTACCAGGGTTTCCATTAGAAATAGAAGGAGAAGACAAAATTTGTAAACTGGGGGTTCTAAGCTGCTAAGTTGCTGGTGATGCTACGAAATCCCACCTGGGGGCGGGGCGTGACAAGGGGGTGGATTGAGCTGATGTTCCACCAGCAGTGATGTCAGGGAAGTAAGAAATACTGAAAATCGTATGGGCAATTGTTATGGTATGAAGGTATCCCCCCAAAATATGTGTTGTAAATCCTAACCCCTGTAACTGTGGATGTAATCCCACTTGGGAATAGGGTTTTCTTTGTTATGTTAATGAGGACATATCAAGTGTAGGATGTGTCTTTAACCAATTGCTTTTGAGATACAAAAGGAACAAGTCAGGCACAGAAGCAAGCAAGCACAAAAGGGGGAAAGATGCCAGATGGAGGTCTCCAAGGAACGCTGAGAAGCTGAGACAAGGATTTTCTCCAGAGCGCACAGGGAGAGCCTTCTCCTGGAGCCCGTGTCCTGAATTCAGACTCCTAGCCTCCTCAACTGTGAGAAATGGTATTTCTGTTACAGCAGCACTAGGAAACTAAGACAGCAATATAGCCAGTCACAGGGCAGGGCCACATCTGGAACCCTGTCCACAGAGGCAAGCCCTGCTGGCTGGGGCATATGCCCTCATTAACGGATTTGAGGTTATTGATCCCACAGAGAATGGATTTGGTGTCACCTGCCTGGAGAGGTGGAGAAAGACAAGGGCCTGAGTACTCTCTGTGTGTCTGCAACATGATTTACCTGCATCATCTCAGGCCCTCCGTTAACCTAAGAGGGTGGTATCATCTTTATTCAGATAATCACATTCATGCATGCATGGGGCTAAACCAAGATGGGGGCTCCAATCTTAGCTTGTCCTCATGCATTCAACTAATACAACTGAGCACTCACTTGTATTGACTCAGTTAAGTTTCACCACAGCCTGATGAGGTGCGTACTGTTACTGTCCCCATTTTACAGAAGTCATTCTCCAATATGTAGAAGGAGAAGGGTTAGGTTTAGATTTTGTGGCTCTGGAAACAGAACTAGGAAAAATATTGGCAGGTGAGAGAGAGGCAGTCTTTAGCTCAAAGAATTACCCTGTGAGCTGTCCAAAAAACGGACTGGATTGTGCCCACAGGGGGTAAGTTCCCTGTCCCTAGATGTATTCAAGCAGAAGCTCAGTAGCCATTTGTCTGGCGTGCCTTAAAGGGAATGCCCTCACTGTGAAGGGCTAGAGACCTCTTAAGGCTCTGTCCAGCTCTAAATTCTAGGACTTTTTTCCAAGCAGACCATTAGATAGTCGCATGCACAAAGATGTTTATTACAGCATTGTTTATAATAGCAAAGAAGCAGAAACAACCTACATGTCTTTTAATAGGGGATTTATTGAGCAACTTTATTACGTAGCTTTGGTATCTATAGACTAGATCCAGCCCATGATCTGTTTTTGTATTACCCTCGAGCTAAAAATGGTTTTTCATTTTTAAAGGCTTGTAAAAAAGATCGAATAAGAATATGTGACAGAAACTCTATGTGGCCTGCAAAGCCTAAAATATTAAACTATTTACTATCTTTGACTATACCATGGACTACCAGAAGAACAAACAAATCTGTCTTAGAAGAAGTTTAGCTAAAACATTTCTTAGAAGCGAGGATGGTGAGACTTTGTCTCATGTACTTTGGACATGTTATCAGGAGGGATCAGTCCCTGGAGAAGGGCATCATGTTTGGTAAAGTAGAGGGTCAGCAAAAAAGAATAAGACCCTCAACGAGATGAATTGCCACAGTGGCTGCAACAATGGGCTCAAACATAGCAACAATTGTGAGGATGGCACAGGACTGGACAATATTTCATTGTATTGTACATAGGGTTGCTATGAATCGGAACCAACTCAATGGCACTGGATGGCTTTAACAAAGAGAAGTTTATTCTCTCAGTCTAGTAGGCTAGAAGTTCGAATTCAGGGTGCCAGGTCCAGGGGAAGACTACTGTCTGTCGGCTCTGGAGGAAGGTCCTTGTCGTCAATCTTCCCCTGGTTGAGGAGCTTCTCAGTGCACGAACCCTGGTCCAAAGGATGCACTATGCATCTGGTGGTTCTTTCTTGGTGATATGAGGTCCCCTGTCTCTCTGCTTGCTTCTCTCTTTTATAGCTCAAAAGAGATTGGCTCATGATACAATCTAATCTTGCAGATTGAGTCCTACTTCATTAACACAACTGCCGCTAATCCCACCTCATCAATATCATAGAGATAGAATTTACAACACACAGGAAAATCACATTAGATGACAGAATGGTGGACAATCACACAATACTGGGAATCAGGATACACATATTTTTGGGGGACACAATTCAATCCATAATAGGCATCTAACAATGACAAGAACAGCATTTACTGTCTGGCCCTTTACAGAAATGGTTTGCTGACCCCTGGGGTAGAATAGCAATCAGCCACTAAAAATGGTATTAACTTGTATCTATGGATATGGAAAGATGGTCACAGCATATTTTTGAGAGAAAGAAACAGGTTATATAACAGTATTCAAGCAAGGTTCGCTTACATAAACCAGGGTGTATGTGTTTGCATGGAGATGTCTGTGACGACGGTCTATAATTTTAACAGTGAGATTTTAAAATTTCTTTATTAAATGATTGTATATTACTTGAAACATTTTATAGTGATCATCTTTTACTTTTTGAGATCTCAAAAAGCATTTTGGAATAATGTTAATTCTAAATACTCTCAGCGATTGACACTGTTTGGGACTAAAAATCTGTTTTGATCTAGGCTGAAACCCACATTTAATTTGGTGCAAGGTCGATTAGGCTGAGTGAGTGTTGATGTTCTTGTCTCGTTGATGTCGTTGTTGTCATTGTTTTTGGTTTTAGGTCCCTTGTCCCTGCTCTGACCCTGTGGGCTGTGTGCATAAGTGGAAACCCCCCTCAGTTTGGTTAAAAGCAAATTAGCTACCTTGGATAGACGATCTGACTAAACATTTCTCCTCACCACTGACAGAGCTGAATCACCTCAGATTCAGGGCAAACAGGGTCAGGCCTATGTGTCCTTCAGGGGACCTGGATTGGTCTGGGCTAGAGGCAGGGTGAGGGGAGGGAGATAAGAAGGGAGATATGGAGGGAGCCAAGGAGAAGTGGCCTATTTTGAGCTCTTGGGTCTGTGACTGGTCACCTCTGAGGACCAGGACACCTTGACTCCTCCTTCACTTTGGGACTCACCCAGTGAATGCTTTATCTACTTCGTACCTGGCCTTGTGCTGAATACTGGGGTACAGCATGAGGGAGACATGGTTCCTTCCTTAAGGACACCCCAGTCTAGTGTGGAAGGCAGACATGTCACCATTCATTCATTCATTCATTCATTCAACAAATGTGCTTTGATTACTTGCTTTGCGTTAGGTTCTGCGGTAAGTTCTAGGCTCAAGGTGGTGACCAAGACAAATACAACCCCTGCACTCAGGGAGCTCATATTTTAATTATCAGAGCTAGTATGTGAAAGGCACAAAGAGTACTTAGAGTCCACAGGACAGATGCTAAAACCAAAGTCAAGAAGACCCTGGGACTCCTGAAAAGAGCACAGTAGCTGTAAGGTTACATGCCTAGCTTTGAATCTCAGCTCAGCCTCTTTCTGACTTGCAATCTTGGGCAAGTTTCTTTACTACTCACTATGAATTGGGAATGACTCATGGTGACCCTGTGTGTGCAGAGTAGAACTGCTCCATAGGGTGTTTAAGGCTGTGACCTTTCTGAAGCAGATCGCTAGGCCTGTCCTCTGAGGCAACTCTGGGTGGGTTCGAACCACCAATCTTTTGGTTACTAGTCAAGTGTTTAACTGTTTGCACCACCAAGGACTTCATAAATTGGGGATAATAAATACTATCTACCGCATAGGCATAAGGCGTCCCTGGGTGGCACAAACGGTTAACATGCTCAGTTGCTAACCAAAAGGTTGGAGGTTCGAGTCCACCCAGAGATATCTTGGGAGAAAGGCCTGGCAATCTACTTCTGGAAAATCAGCTACTGAAAACCTTACGGAGGGCAGTTCTACTCTGACACATAGGGTCGCCGTGAGTCAGAATTGGCTCCACAGTAACTGATTTAGTTTTGGTTTTTTATTCCCCATAGGGATGCTGTGGGGATTAAATGATATAAAATACCCAGCCTAGTGCCTAGCACACGTTAAGTATTCAACAAATGTTTATTTTCTAATAAAAAGAAACAAAACAAAAACACCTACCCCACTAGTGTAAGAAGTCTGAGAGAGACCTGTTGTTAGGTGCTGTTGATTTTTGACTCTTAACGACCCCATGTTACAGAGTAGGACTGCTCCATGGGGTTTTCTGGGCTGTAATCATTACAGGAGCAGATCACCAGGTCTTTTCTCCCACAGAGCCACTCAGTGGGTTCGGACCACCATCCTTTTGGTTAGCAGTGGAGTGCTTAACTGTTGCACCACGAGGGTTCTTGGGAAAGGCCTGGCATATAGTTACTGTTCATAAATACTGTCTGCCGCCCTCTTGTGACTGAAGGTGTACATTTTGTTCCGAATTGCACCCCCCCTCACGCCACTGGGCCCTGTCATTGTGCCAGTAACATTGTTCTGTTGCTTACAAGTCTGTCTCTCTCCGACTCCACCTGAGCTGTGAGCTGCTGATGGTCTCCACATCCCCAGATCATAGCAGGATGTAGGAATGTGTGAGAAACAGATGAACGTTATGGAGTCAGCCCACCTCTGGACCACTTTACCCCACCCAACCCTCCTCCAGACATGGCCAATGTTTGACAAGTAGGGCAGGTGGCAAGGAGGCTGGGGGACAGCAGACAACATCGCACAGACCCTAGTGGAAACCATATAGATCTAAGTTTGAATCCTGTAACTGTTACTGCCTAGCTGTGTGTCCTTGTAAACCATCTAGCTTTGCTTGTCTGTGGAATGAGGGTGGTATTAACACTCAGGATTGCAGTGAAGATGAAATGAAATGCATTTGCTGCTTTTGGCATGGTGCCTGGCACATGAAAAAAAGACACTCCGAATGTTGCTTGAAGAAAACAAACAACCCTCCCAAAGCTGTCTGACCAGTCCCATTGATGCCTTGTACAAAGGAGAGAACGTTTGACCTTCTGGGCACCATGCATTACATCAGCCAGTCTGACCAGCTGCTCTGCGTTTGCCTGTGGAGAGAATTCTCACTAGGAGCTTACTTGTCAGCCTGCGAGGGTATTCAGCACAACTCTCCAGAGGCCCAGGAACGTGTATAGATTTAATGTGGCCCCTGACTGTGCCAGCTGAAGTGGTAGGAGGAACTTCAATCACAGAGCATTTTCAATCTCCATTAAATTGAACGAAAATTAATAGGGGTGGTGATGATCCTCCCTGCTGTTGAGGCATGTTTGACAGAAGATAAAATGGGTTTAGGGCTCTGTCTTAGTAATCTAGTGCTGCTATAACAGAACTACCACAAGTGAATGGCTTTAACAAAGAGAAATTTCTTCTCTCACAGTCTAGGAGTCTAGAAGTCCGAATTCAGGGTGCCGGCTCCAGGGGAAGGCTTCTCTCTTTGTTGGCTCTGGGGGAAGGTCCTTGTCATCAATCTTCCCCTGATCTAGGACTTTTCAGCACAGGGATCCCGGGTCCAAAAGATGCACGCACCTGGCTCTTCTTGCTTGGTGGTAATGAGATCCCATGTCTCTCTGCTTGGCTTCTCTCTTTTATATCTCAAAAGAGATTGACTTAAGACACAACCTAATCTTGTAGATTGAGTCCTGCCTCATTAACATAACTGCCAATAATCCCACCTCATTAACATTACAGAGGTAGGATTTACAACACATAGGAAAATCACATCAGATGACAAAATGGTGGACAATCACACAATACTGGGAATCATGGACTAGCCAAGTTAACACACATTTTGGGGGGACACAATTCAATCCAGGCTCTGAAACAAACATGCTCGGCCACTTGATGCTTCATATAAAGGAAGTCTCACTGAGGACTGAGAAAGATGCTTTCATGTGTGTTGGCTCCTAAATAGCATGTCTGCACTGAAATTACCAGTGAGGAAACAAGTATAGAGACGTGAAGTGACTGTCCAAGATCACACAGCTAAGTATGTTGAGGAGCCAAGAGATGAATATCTCCAAAGGATCCTGTAATCGTTAAGGTTGTGTGTCGACTTGGCTGGGCCATGATTCTCAGTGGCTTGGCAGTGATGATGTAGTTTGGTAGTTGTATAATAATGTGATCACTTCCATGATGAGATTTGATATAATGTGATTACCTCCATGATGGAATCTGCTGTGAGTAGCCATTCAATTGAAAGGGAGTTTCCTTGGGGTTGTGTCCTACATCAATATAGGTGAACTTTCTGGCAAGGCTCGTGGGCTTTTGCTTGCTCTGGATGCTGCAGCTGGCTCCTATTCATCTGACCTCCAGTTCTTGGGACTTGAGATAGCAGCCTACCTGCCATCTTGCCTGCTGATCTTTGGATTCATTGCAGCATATGAGCAAAGGACCTGCTGTCTGACCTACTGATCTTGGGTTCACCAGCCCCTGCGGCTACGTGAATCAGGAGAAGCCTCCAGCCTGACCCACGGACTTGCGACATTCCAGCCTCTATAACTGCATGAGCCGTTTCCTTAATGTGAATCTCTCTGTATAGATATTTACATGCTTTACAGGTTTTGCTTCTATAGGGTACCCAGCCTAAGACAGATCCCCTCACCCTACTCCTGAGCTTGGTAAATAAATATAGTAACACTTGTTAATTATCCACCATTAAAAAAGAAAAAGAATTAGACACTAACCATGGGATTTCTGGGGGTAGGAAAGTAACTGATCTGTCTTCCTAGAAAGCTCATTCTCTGTCCCACTCTCACTCTGCCCCCCATCTAGCCTTCACACAGTAGTCAGAGTGACCTTTTAAGAAACACAAATAAATCAAACCATGTTATTCACTTGCTTAGAATCTTCAATGGCTTCCTGTTGTACTCAAAATAAAATCTAAATTTCTTGCTGTGGCCCAGTTGGGTTGGCTCCTGTTGACTTCTCTCATTGCATGACCCATTTCTCCTACCCGGCTCATTGCCTTTTAGTCACGCTGGCTTTCTGACCATTGCTGCAGCTCATCAAGCTCTTTCCTGCCACAGGACATTTGCACATGCTGTTCTTTCTGCCTGGAACAACCTTCCCCCTTCTCTTCACTTGGCTGACTCCGCATTCTTCCCAACGTGGCAGAAATGTCACCATCTCAGGGAAGCCATCATTGACTTCCCAATCTAAGCCAGGCTTCCTCCACAAACACTCCCTTACACCCACATATTGGGTAATCTCCATCACTACCCTGATCTTATCCTTCATGGCAGAAAGGTAACAAACCTCAGCTTATAATACATTTTCATTCCTTGACTTCTGCACAACTGTGAGAGGTGGAGAAGGAAAGAAGGTAACAAATACTAAGGGGCAGGATAGCTAAATGATTACCAAGTATTTGCATTAGACTGCCTGAGTTCAAATCCCAGCTCTGCCACTTAGTCATGTGCCCTTGGGCAAATCATTTCACCTCTTGTGCCTCAGTCCTGTTCCCTGATAGATACCACCACATATTCAGATGATGGAAAGCAGTTGGAAGAGGAATAACAAGCTGAACAGGGTTGAGGTGTGGCACTGAAAACAGGGCACAGGATTGCTTATCTATAGAGGGAGCAACGAGACTCTCAAGCCCCCCACCCTTGTACCCTGAACAACCACTTTACTACCCCTCCACCCTGTAAGAGGTCAAGGTTTGGCCCCTGGATAAGTTAACCTGGAGGAACTCTGGATTCAGGGCCAGCAGACACAGAAGGGGTCAGAAGTGAGACACCAAGTGGAAAATGGGGAGACCTCTGGACCCCTTCTCCAGCCCTGCTACCAGAATCCTGATGGCCAGAAGTGTGCTGCCAGGCAGGAGATGGGAGAGTTCTTTTCTGAAGGCCCCAGAGAAGAGACCTACAAAAATTGATATTTAGACATCGCCCCGTGTAAAAGCCAGATCATCAGTTGGTCCCCCTACAGTGAAGGCCACCAGCCAACAGGGCTGCACACTGATATGCACACACACACAGAGCTGCCAGTTGATTATTCAGTGCTTCACTAAAGGGTCAAGGATGTCTGGGTGGCGCAAATGGTTTGCACTCGATTATTGACCTAAAGGTTGGTGGTTTGAACCCACCCAGTGGCACTGCAGAAGAAAGTCCTGGCAATCTGCTTCCATTAAGATTGCAGCCAAAAAAACCCTATAAAGCGTTCTACTCTGTAAAACATGGGGTTGCCATGAGTCGGAATTGACTCGACTGGAACGGGTTTGGTTTTGATTTACTAAAGGATCAACCTTTAGTCAAGTATCACCAGATATTTGAAGGAAGTCTCAAAGATAAAAGAGGGAGACCAAAGCAAACAGATAAACAAACAAAAACATTTGAAATAAATAGACAATGCAGACAGCAGAAGAAAAAAATTAATATGATCTTTAGAGAGTTAAGAGAAGATACTGTAGCTATGAAATAAGATGCTATAAATGTTATATAAAAAAGGAATGATCATAGAAGAAAGAGCACTGGGAAAATAAAACACAAGAGCCAAAATTAAAAAGAAAAAAGTCAATAGCAGGGTTGAAAGATAATGAAAAGAAAATTTCCCCAAGGGTATAATAAAAAGACCAATAGATGGAGAGTAGAAAAGGTAAGAAAATTAGAGGATCAACCCTGGAGGCCCAATATCTATCTAATGGGTTTTCCAGAGATTCCAGAGAAAGCAGAGGGGAGAAAATTATCAAAGAACTAATGTGACCTGGGGGACATCTATGTCAATTGGCATAACATATTTCATAAAGACAATGTTCTACATCCTACTTTAGTGAGTAGTGTCTGGGGTCTTAAAAGCTTGTGAGCAGTCATCTAAGATACAGCTGTTGGTCTCATCCCATCCAGAGCAAAAGAGAGTGAAGAATACCAAAGACACAAGGGAGAAATTAGTCTAAAGGACTAATGGACCACATGAACCACACCCTACACAACCCCAAGCCAGGACTAGATGGTGCCTGGCTACCGCTACTGACTGCTCTGACCAAGATCACAATAGAAGATCCCAGGCAGAGCAGGAGAAAAATGTAGAACAAAACTCAAATCCATAAAAAAGACCAAACTTACTGGTCTGATAGAGACTGATGGAACCTTCAAGACTATGGCACTAAGACTCCCTTCTAACATAGAATTGAAGCCATTCCTGGAGACCACCTTTCAGCCAAATAATAGGCCCACAAAATAAACAATAACACCCGAGACAGACGATCTCCTTAGGACAGTTAATTATACGAGACCAAAAGGGCAACATCTGCCCAAAAGCAAATATGAGAATGCAGAAAAGGGTAGGAAAACTGGATGAAAGGTAATGGGGATCCCAGGGCACAAATGGGGAGAGTGCTGACACATTGAGGGGGCTGTGACCAATGTCTTGGAAAAGTCATTGAATGGGAATCTATTTTTCTCCGTAAACCTTCACATGAAACACAATAAAGTACTTATAAAAAATAATATTGTGAGGATATTTCATACTGAAGGACATGAATCTTCAGACTGAGACGGCCCAATACAAATGAAAAAGAGCCACCCTAAGGCATATCACAACAAAATTTCAGAATACCAGTGTTAAGGAGAAGATCCTAAAAGCATGCGGGGAAGGGGAGGAGGCAGATCACATACAAATCTTCGAGAATCAGAATGGTTTTAGACACCTCAGTGGCAAAACTGGAAGCTAGAAAGTGAGGGAGCCGTGCCTTCAAAATTCTGATAGAAAATGACTTCCATGTACAGCCAAGCTATAAATCAGAAATGAGAATAGGATAAAGACATTTTCAGACATGTCCCAGTCTAAAATTTTTTACCTCCTTTCTCTGGAGAATGTGCTCCACCGAAATGAGGGTGTAAATCCCAAGGGAACTGAGCAATCACAGTACTGGGGTGGTGTTGGAGGAGCAGATGAATGGCTCCTACGGGGTGTTCTCCATCCTGAAATACCCCTTGTCAAGTTAGATGAGAAATAGGTCTGCTGTGTAACAGCCCTTCAGAGTCATCCACAAGTACCCAAGGAGAAAGTATCCTTGTACATATAGCTACAATTAAGAAATCGGAATGACATTTTCTCATGGACCAAATTGTCTTGCCACTGGAGTGACTGAACTCCTGTTTTTTTTTTTTTTCCTAAGAGTGATATTCTTTTTGTCCTAGGCACCTACCTGTCATAAACAGAGAGAGAAAAAAAAAAGGGAGCCAGTGCATTGGATATTGAGTAAAACTATGTTGTTGTTGATAGCTGCCATCAAGTTAGCCCCTGACTCATGGTGATCCCATGCGCAGCAGAACAAAATGCTCTCTGGTCCTGCACCACCCCCATGATCGATAGCAGATCAGACCATTGTGATCTATAAGGTTTTCACTGGTGGATTTTCAGAAGTAGATCACCAGGCGTTTCTTCCTAGTCTATCTTAGTCTGTAAGCTCCACCAAAACCTGTTCAGCATCATGGCAACATGCTAACCTCCACTGACAGATTGGGATGGCTGCATATGAGGTGCATTGGTCAGAAATTGAACCTGGGTCTTCCACATGGAAGGTGAAAATTCTACCACTAAATCACTAATACCTCATGAGTTAAACTAGGAATGCCCGTATTTTGCTTTTCTTAGGTCTATATGTTGAAGTCTTGTTTATCTCTAATTCTTTGTTTTATTTGTAAGATTTACTTTTATGTGGCCTTATGCCTCTCACATGTTAAATTTTCTCAGTAAAATCCCAAAATCTTCACTGCAAAAGAGAAAGATGAATAAAAGCCTAATGAACTAATTAAAAAAAAAAAAAGGGTATAAACCAAGATAGAGGAAGACTTGCAAACCAGGAAACAGGTATTCTAACACAGGAGGACAGGGACAGGTATACAGCTGTTCTAGAAAGTAACCAGTGCCAAACTGAAAGGGGAAGAGGAAGGCTTCAGGAGGTAGATCACTGGGAAAACAAAATGAACTCATAGATTATCTGACTGCTTGGAAAAGGCATTTTACAGATCTGTTGGAGTGTTTGTGGTGATCTATCAACTGGCAATACATATAGAGAACTAAGCAAATGGGGGGAAAAGAGGCAATTATTAACTCCAGGAAAAACAAAAATCTGTACTAGAAAACTAATTATAGTGCAGCATTTGACTCAGCAGTGGACAATATCTACAAAGTCATAAGAATGTAAACTCTGAATATTAATTTAGCTAAAAATTGTGATAAAACTATGTTGGGAGGATGGGGAGAGGAATGGGACTTGGGTAATATAAAAGAGTTAATCCTTGTATGCCATAATAGAGAGTTGTGGTGGGACATTACTAGCGTTCAATATCTGGTTCCCCCTGCTTCTGGGCACATAGAAGACTTACTTCTCAGCTCAGTGCAGTTGGGTGGGGCCACATGACTAGTTCTGAAGCTTAAATGACCCTGCATCTGTCTCTTCTCCCTGTGTGGTGACCATGGAGGCCTTGGATTAAGATGGCCAAGTCACAAGGTTGAAACAACCTGGAATTGCCTCATGGAATATTGTTATCTTGGAGACTTTGAATGGACTCTATAAGAGTGAGAAATAAACCTGTATCGTGCAAGCTACTGAGATTTTGGAATTGTTTGTTACTGCTGCATAGCCTAGCTTAACCAAATATAGACTTCAACAGATACTATCTAAAACTGATAGGTAATGAAATAGCTATTTACGCATATTATTTAGAATGATAGAGATAATCACTAAAAGAATAGCTGAAAACATTACAAATGGTTGCCCTTGGGGAGCAGGTCAGGGCAATGAGGAAGGTGAAGCAGGAGGACAACTGTTTTCATTATTGTATTATATGACTATTTCTATTGCCATCTGACTCATAGCAACCCTATAGGACAGAGTAGAACTGCTCCATAGGGCTTCCAGGGAGCAGCTGGTGGATTTAAACTGCTGATCTTTTGGTTAGCAGCCGAGCTCTTAACGACTGCGCCACCAGGACTCCTGTATTACCTTGGCAGAAATAAAAATTTGTAGAAAGCTATATACATATGTATGGTTTGGAAGGATCCTCACCAAACCATTACAGGGGCTGTCTCTTGGGAGGGGGGCATGCCAGAGGAACTACATACAGGTGTGGCTAGACATGGGGAGGCACTGTGGGAAGGGAGGCTACCCAAGTGGGCAGGAGCCTTGAAGGCCAGCCTGAGGAGTTTGGTTTTTATTTGGGTGGGTGTCTTAATTCACTAGTGCTGCTGTAACAGAAATACCACAAGTGGTGGCTTTATAGAAAGAAATATTTCTCACAGTTCAGGAGGCTAGAAGTCTGAATTCAGGATGTGGCTTTTGGGAGGGAGTTCCTTCCTTGTCTCTTTCAGGTTCTATATTCCCCGCGTTCCTCGATTCCTTGGCTATTTTCATGTGACATCTATCTTCACCATTCGTGCTTGCTTCTCTCTGCATCTGGGCTGTTCTTTATTAACTCAAAAGTGATTAGGCTTAGGATACACCCTACACTGATATGGCCTCATTAACGTAACAACGAGAACCCTATTCCCACATGGGATTATATCCATAGGTATAGGGGTTAGGATTCCAACACGTATTTTGGGGGGACACAGTTCAAGCCATTAACAGTGGCAGTGGGGAGCCATAGAAGGGTTGTAAGCAGAAAAGTGTCCTGAGCAAATGTGCTTTTTACAGTGAACATCCTGACTCACATGGGTAATAAAGCACAGAGGAGGGAGGCTGTGGGTGGGGTGAGCAGCCAGAGGCTGCTGCAGTGATCCCTGAGAGCTGATGGGCCTGGACTCAGGCATCCAAACAACGTCTATTGACAGCCTGCTATTTGCTATGCACTATTGTTAGGCACTCTTGGTAGGCCAAAGGAGACCTGGTGGTACAATGGTTAAGCACTCGGCTGCTAACCACTAGGTAAGTGGTTTGAACCCTCCTGTGGCTCCACAGGAGAAAAGACTTGGCAACCTGCTCCCATAAAGATTACAGCCTAGAAAACTGTATGGGGCCCCATAGGGTCGCTATGGGTCAGAATCGATTCAATGGCACACAACAACATTGGTGGGTCTGATGATACAGTAGGGAACAAAATGGACTAAAACCCCTGCCTTCAGGGAGCTTACTTGGGCGAGGGGGACAAATGAACAGAAAAGAAGATGAACATGTCAGGTCGTTGGTTTGTGCTATAAAGAGAAATGGAAAGGGGGCACTTTAGATAGGGTGGCCATCTTGAATAGAGTCCTGAATTAAGTGAAATTTGGGAGACCAGGGTTCCAGGCAGAAGGAGCAGTAAGTGCAAAGGCTCTGAGGTGGGAGTGGGCTTGGCATGTCCAAGGAACAACAACGAGGCCAGTGTGGCAGGGGGCATGTTAGTCAGAGTGGAGGTACTGGGAGCTGAGGTTGGAGAGGTGGTCGGGGCCAGCTTATGGAACGCAGAGAGAACTTTGGGGAGCAACCAGGGTCTTGAGAGCAGGGAATGGCATGATTTGTCTTGGGTCTGGAGAGGGGAACTCTAAGGAGACCCACAGGACAGGTCTTGGTGGTTGGTTCACATAGGAGGTGAGGGAGAGAGAGGCCTGTGAGGAGAGGAGCCCCTGAGGCTCGGCCTGGCAGACAGCACTGTAACGCTCGTCTCTGCCTGGACCAGCTACCAGAGCTCCATCACCCACTTCCCACCATCCCAGCCCGCTCTGGGAATTGAAGGATCCTTCACAAATCAAAATAGCAGGCAAAGAACAGCCTCTAATTGTTCTGCGTAAGAGAAGAGAAATAAGACAAGTCAGCTGTGGGGTTGAGACCGCCTCCCACACAGCTGTGATCCTGTACCCCGCTGAAGACAGTCTTCCTGAGACTTGCAATTCTGCTGTCTCCGAGCAAAACTTTTTGCTTCTCTAGCTCCAGAGCAAATGACAGCTATTTTGGGACAGAATGGGACAGATGCTGGCCCTGGAGGATAATAAGTGAGTTGATTTTTTTTTTTTAAGACCAAAAAAAATCAGTCATTTCATGAAAGAACAGTCTTAGCTAATGTAGAGTTTGCTCAGTCATTTAAAACGTATTGAAGGCACTCACCCCAGGTGCCCAGGGCCAGGCATGGTATCAAGGGCTTTCCAAAGGAGTAGAATCATACGGTGTGGCACCAGCCTGTGTGGGAGAGTAGAAATAGAGTGCTGGTCTTGGTCTAAGTGCTTGCCTTGGTTCTGCCACTGTTGCTGTGGGAACTTGGGTGAGTCATGTTGCCTCTCTGGTCTACAGGTTCCTCATCTCTCCCCGATAAGGGCTTTAGGCTACCTCAGTGATTCTCAAACTTTAGAGTTCATTAGAATCACTTGGGGCGGAGGGTTTTGTTAAAAATGAAGATTGCCAAGGGCCCCAGTACCAGAGACTAAGATTTAGCAGGTCTGGGGGCCGGGGGGTGGGGCGGCGGGAATCTGCATTTCTCACAGGCGCGTCAAGTAATTCTGAAGGGAGTCCTTGGACCACACTTTAAATAAAGCACTTCACTCCATTTCTGAGGGCCCTTCCTGCTCTGAAATTTGATGAGTTGCTTGTGCACCCCTTCTGTGGGTTTCCCCAACCATTCTAGGGGTGTGAAAGTAGTCCGTACACCTAACTCAGTGACCTGTGTATTTCTGCAGTGATCACACTGCAGGGGACAGTCTGTTTTGGTGTGTGTAGTCTCCTGTAGGCTCCCGGTGTCCAGCCCTGGCTCTGGCACAGAAGGGGCCCTAAACAAGGTGCCAGCTGTAGTGCAAACATCTGTGTGGCAGCATAGAGCATGGAGCGGTGGTGGGGAGTGTCAGGTGCAGGGCCTTGGTTTGCAGGTATCTGGCAGCTTGAACACCTGGGCTCATGCCCCAGCTTGGATGTGTGACACTGTCAGCTGCTCCCTTCACCACATCACTGTGGGTGGAAGACACCCAGGAGTTCTAAGGCCACAGCCAGTTCTCTGGGCAGAGTCCCTTCCCAAGCTAGCCAGTCATATTCCCAGAAGGTCAGGCTAGTGGGCAGAGGTCAGGTCACTCCAGTCTAGCCCCAGCTTTAGTGTGTTTACCATATACACTGGGCTCAGGGCTAAGTGCTATATGATCTCATTGAATTGTCACAATCACTTGTGAGGTTGGTTGGTACAAGTATCACCCCTCTTTTTACATTTATGGAAACTGAGGCTTGGAGAGTTCAAGTTACTAGTCCAGGATCATTCAGCTAATAAGTAGTGTTATTGTTGTTAGCTGCCATCGAGTTGGCCTCCAACACATGGCAACCCCACACACAGCTAAGTGAAACACTGCCCAGTCCTGCGCCATCCCCATGAGTGGTTATGGATCAGACTGTTGTGGTCCATAGGGTTTTCATTGGCTGATTTTTATAAGTAACTCACCAGGCCTTCTTTCCTAGTCTGGAAGCTCCCCTGTAACCTGTTCAGCATCATAGCAACACACAAGCCTCCGCTGACAAGTGGGTGGTAGCTGTGCGCAAGGTACATTGACTGAGAATCTAACCCAAATCTCCTGCACTGAAGGTGAGAATTCTACCGCTGAACCACCGCTGCCCTTAATAAGTAGTAGAGGCAGAATTAGAACCCAGATCTGTTTTCCTCTGGAGCCCAGTTTTATTTTTAAGCTTAAAAAAAGATGTATCTTAGAAAGAAGATATTTCTTTCTAAGATATACCTTAGATACCTTCTGCCAAACTTACTTACAGAAGGAATCCTTTTGCATCTGTTGTAGTAGAAAGAACTGATGTTAAATCAGATAGATAGTTCAAGTCTCACTTCTATCCCTGACCTTTTGTGCGGCCCTGGGGAAGTCACTTCACCTCCCTGAGTTTAATGGGAAACTGAAATCTATGAAATGGGAACAATTATACCTGTACTTCCTTCCAAGGTACACTAAGATGAAGACAGCCACCAACATCTACATCTTCAACCTAGCCTTGGCGGATGCACTGGCCACCAGCACGCTGCCCTTCCAAAGTGCTAAGTACCTGATGGAGACGTGGCCCTTCGGGGAATTGCTCTGCAAGGTCGTGCTTTCCATTGACTACTACAACATGTTCACCAGCATCTTCACACTCACCATGATGAGTGTCGACCGCTACATCGCCGTCTGCCACCCTGTCAAGGCCTTGGACTTCCGCACACCTGCCAAGGCCAAGCTGATCAACATCTGCATCTGGGTCCTGGCCTCAGGCGTTGGCGTGCCCATCATGGTCATGGCTGTGACCCGCCCCCGGGGTGAGTGAGTGAACCATAGCATAGGCCACTGACCACAGGAGGCAGCACATGGGCCTCTGTGGGTTTGCAGGCCAATTAGCAGGGTGGGTATAGGTGACTACTGGTGGAGGTATGGATCACTGATCAATGAAAGTGTAGATGGCCGGCCAGTGAGGGTGTGGATGACTGGCTGAAGGAAGGGTGGGGCTGACCAGTATAGACTGTCACTCTGGCCAAAGGGAAGTATGGTTGGCTGGACAGGGGTATGTGAATGGCTGGCTAGTGGGAGTGTGGATGTTAGCCAGTGGGAATATGGATGGTTGGCCAATGGGGGAGATGATGGTTGACTATTGGGAGGATGAATGATTGGTCAGTGGTCAGATGGGTTGCTGGCCAAAGACGGTGTATGAATAATTGGCCAGTGGGATTATGGATCACTGGTCTGTGTGCACATATGCAGTTGGCCAGGAGTACGTGGACCACAGACCTGTAGGGAGATGGATGGATGGTCAATGGATGAGGGTGTCACGGACCAGTTAGCGAGCAGCAGCTTTGTGGTCCCAATCCAAACTCTTTCCACCCCAATTTGAAAACTATTGGGTCATATGGCCAAAGCAAGGCCTAGTCTTCTGCAGAGAGTGTATAGACAGATGCATCTCCTCAGAGTACAATGGTAATTATTTTAGTAACTACCTATATTAGTCAAGCAGATGCTATTACAGTCCCCAAAGCTCAGTGGCTTAACACAGTAGTTTATTTCTCACTTACATCTGTCCAATGAGAATAAGAGGAGGAGGAGGAGGAGCTCTATTCTACATAGTCATGCAGGGACCTAGGCTCTAACTGATGCTTTTGTAATCTTCCATTGGCTTCTCTGCATCTGGCCAGCAGATGAATATGGAGAGAGAGTAGGGAGGAAAGCAACTCAATCTTAAATGTTATGGCTCATCCCCTTCCTAGCGGTAGCTGATTGCATGGCCCTGACTGGATGTAAGGGAGCAGGAAAGTAGTCTAGCAGGTGCCAAAGACACTGGTGACTAATTAAACCCATCTGAGTCACACTGTATCATGGAATGTTGAAGAGTTGAAATGAGTTAATATGTGTGAAACACTTAGAGCAAGGCCTGGTTCCCTGTTAATAAATAGCAGCTGTTAGAATGATTAAGCCTGTGAGATAGGCAGAGCAGGGACTCCTACCTCCATTTGACTGTAAGGAAACTAAGAATTAGAGGTGTCAGGTGGTTTACTTAGGGTCACACAGCCAGGCTTCTGGTAGAACTTGGCCTAGGGCTCAAAGTTCCTGCCTCCAAATCTGTTGCTCCTTCTGGCCCCAGTGTGGATGAAGGTTTGCAGAGGATTGGTGCTAGAAAAGAAAGCAGCCTTGGTGAGAGACTTCTTGGCCACCCTTGACCCCCACAATGGCAGAGTCCCCGCTGCCCTCACACAGCTTCTGAGTCCTGACTCAGCAGCCAGGCCCCATTCCTCACTGCCAGCCTTCAGCTTACGGGTCATTAACTGCAACCCTGCTGGGGCTGGACCACATGGGCCTCCTCAGTCCACACACACACACACACACACACACACACACACACACACACTCCTCCAGTGTGTGCCATCAATACTTGTTGGTTCTGTTTGCCGACTTGCCATGTGACCTTGGGCAGGTGTTGTTCATCTCTGGGCCTGTTTTGCCCTCTGTACAATGAAGATCTTGGAGTAAATCATCCCTAGGGATCTTGCTAGCCTGATGTCCTGTAGACCCACTCTGTCTGGGGGCTGAGGGTGTGGATCCCCAACCATCTTCTCATAACTCTCAGACTCTAAGTCCACTGTTGGGCTCTTCAAATCCCAAGAGATCTTGAGAGTCCCTGGGCCAGCCTCAGCTATGCATCGGAATCCCACAATATCCCCTAAGGCGCTCATCCAGCCCAAGCCCACACTCCGGGAACCGGGGGAGCTCACTCCATTCCAAGTGCCCCTGCTATCTCTGGACAAGTCTGTCTGGCTATCAGAAAGCTCTTCCTGACATTAAGCTGAGGTCTGTTGCCCTGGAGCCTATCTCCCACCCTGGCCCTAGCCCTGACCTCTGGGTTCCCACGCGTGTCTGTCCCTCTGCCCTGTGAATACACCGAGTTTGAACCCCTCTGCACTAAATGCTGTACGTGCCTTGGCCCATTTAATCCTCACAACAGCCCTGTGACCAGTACGTACTCTTATTCCCACTTGAAGAGGTTGAGCAATTTACCCAAGGTCACACCACACAGCTGGTAGGGCCTGAATCCTGCTTTTAACCCATTCTCTTTAAGTCGACCTTAAGTTGATCTTAGCGGTTGGAATGGGTGGAGTGTTTTGAGTTATCACAATGACTAGCATTGTACTGGGCTAAATTATACTCTTACTGCTGTGCATAGACATAGAGGCTTATAAAGGGGCTGGGAGAGCACCTTAGAAAGGAGACCTCCCCGATGAGGGCTAATCTTGGTAGGTCTCTAAGGATAAGAAGGAGTCTACCAGGTGCAGAAGCAGAGAGAACATTCCAGGCAACAGAACAACAAAGCCCCGAGGAAGCCTTGACCTTGACCAAGCCAAGAAGGGTGGGTAAGCAGTAGGGCCCTTTAGGTGCACAGGCCCCTCACCCTCTGTCCGCCCGCCTGTTTGTCCCTGGCCCAGACGGAGCGGTGGTGTGCATCCTGCAGTTCCCCAGCCCGAGCTGGTATTGGGACACGGTGACCAAGATCTGCGTGTTCCTCTTCGCCTTCGTCGTGCCCATCCTCATCATCACCGTGTGCTACGGCCTCATGCTGCTGCGCCTGCGCAGCGTGCGCCTGCTGTCCGGCTCCAAGGAGAAAGACCGCAGCCTGCGGCGCATCACGCGCATGGTGCTGGTGGTGGTGGGCGCCTTCGTGGTGTGCTGGGCGCCCATCCACATCTTCGTCATCGTCTGGACGCTGGTGGATATCGACCGGCGCGACCCGCTTGTGGTGGCCGCGCTGCACCTGTGCATCGCGCTCGGCTACGCCAACAGCAGCCTCAACCCTGTGCTCTACGCCTTCCTCGACGAGAACTTCAAGCGCTGCTTCCGCCAGCTCTGCCGCTCGCCCTGCGGCCGCCCGGAACCCGGCAGCTTCAGCCGCGCCCGCGACGCCACGGCCCGCGAGCGGGTCTCCGCCTGCACCCCGTCCGACGGCCCCGGCGGTGGCGCCGCAGCCTGACCAGGCGGGGCCGGCCCCCGCGCGCCCCACGGGAGGGGCCCGGCGGCCATACCGAGGTCTCGCGGGGGCGGGGGCCGCGACCCGGAATGGGGCCGTGGGGGAACCGGAGGCTCGGCCGCCAGGCAGGGCCTCTGTATTGGAGAAGGGGGCCGGGCCGAGACGAGGCGGGGCCGCGAGACTGAGGCTCTGTGAGCGCAGGACGGCGGGGCGATGCCTCCGTGCTGTGTGGTCTACGGCTCTGGGATGGGGGAAGGGAGCTAGCCACTCCAGGGGAGTGGGGCCTGGGGTCTAGAATTGGGCTGCGAAATAGGGTCGCTACAGTGAGGCGGGGCCTCAACCTCGGGGCATTCGGTTAGGGTCCTAACCCTTAGCTCTAGCCAGGCGCGGAACTCATAGGAGTAGGGGCCGGGCCTGAGATCTGAAGAAGCCCAAGACCCGGGAGAGGGAAGTGGTGGGAACGGTTGGATTGAGCTTCAAGATTGGGCCTCTGTGCAGTAGGGAGGGATGAAATGAGGCCCGTGTGCAGCAGGGTGGGGTCTCAACTTTGAGGTAGAGTCCCAGCCCTGATTTCTAGCAGGGTATGTATGGGGCTCACTGTAGTTCTGGTTCATCTTGGTATCTTTATCTTTAAAAAGAGAGAGAAACTACGTATAACTCATCCGCTTGGCAGTCATTTCTTTGGAATGGGTGGGATCTCAGCATCAGGGTAGTGTCCCCAGTACTGCACCCCAACGGTGCTCGGGACAGGATAGTGAGGTGGGGCCACCGGTTCCAGGATAGGGTAGTGGGACAGAGCCTCAGTGGGCTAGGGTACTCAGCCTCGAGTTCTAACCGGGGATGGAGACTCCAGAACCAAGCACCTAGGAGGCCTCTGGGCTGAGGAATGGTGGTGGGCTGTGGTTCAAGAATGAGGCAGAGGAGCGAGGCTTCTGCTTTGGACTTGAGTTCTCAAGCCAGAGGGTGGATGCTTTTGGGGGGTTCCCATGGCCCTGGCTTCTTTGGCTCAGGCACTCAAGGGCAGGACCATGGATTTAGAGCCCCATGGATGGTAAGTGGCACCTGGGACTGGGTGAGGGTATCAGAAGCACCAGTGGGACTCTCCCTTCTCCCGGTCTTGGGCCCCTGATAGTACTTTGAAGAAATTCTCTCCCACTTCCCCCAGCACCTAGCCGTGCCCAGTGTGTCCAGTAGGAGCAGGAATCACCCACGTGAGAACCTGACTTTGAAGGAACTGGGAGGTACGAAGGCTTATATAGCTGTGACGCTGGCATCAATTTTGCTCCCCTCTCCCCTTCCTCCCTTCCCCCCCTTCCCTCAGGTTCTCTGGTTTCTCCAGGTTCCCTGCCTGCTCTGACTGCCACCTGCAAGATGCTGAGGGCAGGGTCCACCCAGAGCTGGGCATCAGAGTTTTTCTTCATTTATTTGGCTTTTATTCAGGCATTCCCAGATCTTTGCTTCCCCAAATATCAGGGTCTATCCTTGCTCCCTGTGCGTCCCCATGTCTCCTCCCCCCCACCACCACTTCAGTCACGTACCTCTGACTCCTTATTGAAGCAGCGTGCTGACATTCTTGTAAAAACAAATTTAATTTCCTTTCCTTTCTGGGACAGATGGAAAGAAATTGACGTCTTTGTCTCAAAAAAAAAAAAAAAAAAAAGTACCTCTTATCCCTTTGACAGCCATTTCCTTGGAACAAAAGCCTTTCCTGTCTGGGAGGCTGTCACTCCAGCAGGGGCTGAAGTAGTGTTTGGGGGTGGGGGCTTAGGGCTTAGGCACCCAGATGGGCTTTGGGCAGATTGGGGACAGGGATGCCCTCAGTGGGCAAAGCACAGCCCCCTTCTCAGGGTCAGGACTGGGAAGCAGTAGACCTAGGAGTGTTCTTCCTCCTGAAAATGGCTCCCTTGGGGCCCAGGCAGGTGGGGCAATGCCCAGCACTCAGATCAAGCCTACTAAGACACCTTGTTCTGGAGTCCCAGCCCACCAAGATCACCTGCACCACCCAAATGATGACCATAGAGACCTCTGTGTCTGAGGGGAGGGGTGGGGAACCAGCAAGGAAGGGGACACCCCTGGACAGTCCTTACCTGAGACCACTGCTGTTAATGCCTTGGGGAAATGGCAGAGAAAGGAGGCATTTAAGGAACTGGGAAAGCCTCCTGAAGGAGGTGACATTGGAGCTCAGGGCTGTTTATTCTCCTTGTGCAGACTGTGTCTCCTTTGACCTCCCCAGGACAGGTCTGTCTCCAGGCTGCATCGGGCCCATTCACTGCCATCTCCTGTGGCTATGACACAGCTGGCTGCCTTTTACCACTCCTGATAGATCAATTTGCTCTGGAGTCGACAGGGACTGTCGTGCATTTAAGGTAAAGCAAACTTGTATTGAAACTCCATGCCAGGCTGTGCACACTGGGCCCTGCCCTAAGGAAGTCCAGGCCCCTGCTGGGTGACAAAAGCATAAACAGATCATTGCATCTCTGTGTCATGAGTGCAGCAACAGAGCTCCAGGGAAGGTGTCACAAGGAAGTGCCTTTTCTAGCTTTTTACTGAAAAACATGCTTGTAGCAATCCTGAAATAGGTGGAAAAGGGTCAAGGGGCCTTAAAGGATGAATAGGAGTTGGCCACCAAGAAGAGGGAACGGTGTGTGCAAAACCCTGGAGATGTACAAGTGCTTGGCAAACCCCAGGAATGAGAAGTTGGATGCAGCTGGAGCATGGGGTTAACTGAGTAGTCCTGTGTACCAGGCTCTGTGCCAGGCTCTTAATATGCATTATTTCATCTGATTCTCACGACAAACCCCTTTTTAGACAAGAAAGTTGAGGCTCAGAGAGGTCAAGCTATTCACCCCTGGGCCAGAGAGCCCATTCATGGGAGTACTCAGGTCGGTGGAACTCCACCCAGTTTCCAGTTAATTCCAAGCATAATTGAAGTAGCTGAACTGTGGTGGTAATGGATTGAATTGTGCCCCCCAAAACGTGTGTCACCTTGGCTGGTCCATGATTCCTAGTATTGTGTGATGGTCCACCATTTTGTCATCTGATGAGATTTTCTTGTATTGTGAATCCTACCTCTATGATGTTAATGGGGGGGGGGGGTTAGCGGCAGTTACCTTAATGAGACAGGACTCAATCTACTGTCTTAAGTCAGTCTCTCTTGAGATATAAAACAGAGAAGTGAGCAGAGAGACAGGGGACTTCTTAACACCAAGAAAGCAGGACTGGGAGGAGAGTGTGTCATTTGGACTAGGGTTTCAGGTACGGTGAAGCTCCTCAACCAGGTGAAGATTGATGACAAGGACCTTCCCCCAGAGCCAACAAAGAGAAAAAGCCTTCCCTGGAGCTGGCACCCTGAATTCGGACTTCTAGCCTCCTAGACTGTGAGAGAATAAATTTCTCTTTGTTAAAGCCATCCACTTGTGGTATTTCTGTTATAGAGCACTAGATAACTAAGACGTGTGGGATGAGGTTTTTGAAAACTTAAAACCAAATGGAGAAATCTGCAGGAAAAGGGCAATTTTCCATGAACTTTTGTTCCTCCTTAAGCTCTCCAAATCTTCACATTTCCAAGTGTGCTGTGCAGGATGCATTTTAAAGCTCCAAGCTGACTGAGATTCTAGATCAGGACAGAGTTCTCAAAACTGTGGAGTCGATCTGCTTTCCCCCTGCTCCCCCCCCGCCCCGCCCATTTCCATTCCTCTCCAGGGTGTGGGAGGGAAGCGTTTGCCTCTGGTTTCAAAGTACCCTACAGCTTCATATCTCTACTTGATGTAATAAAAGTAGTGTTAAAGAGGGAATCAGACCTTGGCTTTCCCTCTCTGAGCCTCAGTTTCCTCATCTGTAGAGTGGACTTCCTTCATGAGGTTGTTGTGAGGATTTAATAAGATAATATATGGATAGGACCCAGCACTTAAGTAAGCTCTTAGCACATGGCAACTAGCTATTATTACTTGAAAGTGGAGCTGGGATGCAAGGTCAGAGCTAGAGACCTAGAGGGAAAGGTAGTGAGCTTTCAGGGGTAGCATTAGACAGAGAGAAGAGGCTGGGGATCCAGCCTGGGGATCCCCTGCTTCCTAGGCTCAGGAGGAGCCACTGTTGAGAGTGTGAAGCTGCTGGAAAAGCAGTAGGAGGATGGGACAAATGTGCTGCCATGGAAACTGGAGGAGGAGGGCGTTCCTAGAGGGAGGGAGTGATGGATAATGTCAAGTGTCATAAGACAGGTTGGGGGAAGGGGCAGGAGGGTGATGGGAACAAACCAGAGCCCTCAAGTTCAGTGTCCTACAAGTCCTAGGAAACCCTCAAACCAGGAATCAAATTTCAGCTCTGAAGCTAACTGGCTGCTTGACCTAGGCAAGGGATTTGCCCTATCTGAGCTTCTGTTTCCTTCTAGGTCTAAGGTGAAGAAATGGGTCAGTCTCTAATATGATACTCAGTCTCTAATAAGAGTCTGATCTTGCTGATTGTTGGCCAGCCGTTTGTTAGCAGTGTGACCTTAGGCAAAGTACTTCACTTCTGAGAGCTCCCTTTGGAGACTAGAGATACTGTGAGCAAGGTGCCTACAAAGTTCCTGGCACATAGTAGGTCCTCAATACAGAATTATTTTGTAATGATTGCAGATGCCAGAGGCAGCTGCTCTGAAGTGTGCTTGGCTTGGAATTTGAAAGGCTCCTCAAGGTGGAGAGGGGCCAACAGGGCTCTGAGAGGACACTTGGAGGAGCAACAGTCCAGGCTGGGCACCTGCCCCCGCCCCCAGTTGTCATTGACTTGACTGACTTATGACGACCCCATGTGTGTCAGAGTAGAACTGTTCTCCATAGGGTTTTCAGTGGCTGATTTTTCAGAAGTAGATTGCCAGGCCTTTCTTCCAAAGTGCCTCAAGGTGGACTCAGACCTCCAAACCTTTCGTTTAGCAGCTGTCTGTCTATGTTAATCATTTGCACCCATGCACCTCAAATTCCTTTCTTTAATTTCTAGGCACTGAGCACATGGTGCTGGGAGCTGGGTGGGGGAGTGAAGGGAAAGAATCAGGGCTTGGTTCCCCCAGTCTGAGCTTGCAAATGTTGGGAAATGGCTGTGTGGCTCTGGATACAGGCAGCTTGGGAATTCAAAACGGGGCTCAGAGAGGGGCTGGCGAAGGCCTTCCAGATGGACACGCTTATGTAGTAGAGCAAGTGCTGGGCTGGGAGGTTGCCCCGGTTCCAGTCCCACCACCCCCACTAGGGATGAGGCCCACCTGGTCACAGCCCTTTCCAGAGTGCAGAGCCTTTGCACTCACCCCCTGTCGGTGAGAGGCCATCGTAATAATAACAATAGGTAACATATGGCACGCCTCCCTGCCCTTCATTGTTCTAAGCACTTTCTATACAGTAACGTGTTTAATCTCACAGCGTGACTATGGGTAGACATTACTGCTACCCTCATTTTACAGACGAGGAAACTGAGACTCAGAGAGAGGAATGATTTACCACAGGCTACACAGCTTGCTGGTGGTAGGCCCAGCTAGGATCCCCTCTTAGGTCTGTCACGTCTACAGGATGAAACTCTGTGATAACACAGAGGGCAGTGAGGAGACACTTGCGTCCAGTCTCCATCATGGAAGGAGTGTTCCCCGTGCCAGGATCAGTGCCTCGTCACCTTGGCAGCAGAGGCACATGCCAGCCACCCAAAAAGCTGCTGTCACCTTGGCAGACCCATCTCCCCACCTGTTCCCTCCCTGCCTTGGAAGGCTTGCTTGTTTTGTCATTTTTCACTTTGCTGTGTGACCTTGGGCAAGTCATTTCACTCTCTGAGCCCATTTCCTCAATCATGGATGACAAAGCTTACCTGGTAAGAAGTCATGAAGACTTAGAGACCGTGAGTAAAGAACCTCTGTTTTCATCACGAAAGTGTTTCCAGCATCTGGCCCTGCTCCTGGCACACAGTAGTCACTCTACCAAGTGGATGAAGTGCCCGGTACTTAGTAAGTGCTCAGTAAACGGGGCGTTTTAATATTACCTAATGTTTCTAGTTGTACCTGCTGCAACCCACATCTCTTAATGCTATAGGTGGGTCAGGAGCAAAGGACTTTTAACTATCCCAGCCTTTTAACCAACCCTACCAGGAGCTGATGTGTTCTGAGGCCTCTGCCACTCTGGGAGAGAACTGAAATATTTCCTTCATGCTCCTTGATCCCAGAAACAGACATTTTACTGGTAAATTCCACTGGGCATTTGCCCAGAGGCGGGGAACAGGATGCCTGGGATCTGGTGTTTGTAATGGAAGCTGTCTTACTGTGGGGGTAAGGGAGGAGAGGCAGGTTAAATAGGAAGCTTGACTCAAACACTTGGTGGCTTGCCTACCCCAGGGCCAATCTTGGTACCACTGGCCCAATCTTCTGTTTTCCCAATAAAGTGAACACCGTTCTCAGTATCTGTTTCTGTGGTCTCTTTGCAACGGGGGCTCAGTCGGGGGGGCGGGGGGCGACACAGACCTGCCTGCTCACACTGAGGGGAATGTCTAGCCCGACTTTCAGGACCTGTCCTTCAGAACTCCAGCCTGATGGCAGAGATACACAGGGCAGCTACAGCCACTTCCTAAAGCGCTCCCCTCCCCTCTGCGTCACCCTCCAAATTGGCTCCTCCTTCTTTCCTTTGGAAACCCTGGTGGCATAGGTGCTACGGCTACTAACCAAGAGGTCAGCAGTTCCTATCCACCAGGTGCTCCTTGGAAACTCTATGGGGCAGTTCTGCTCTGTCCTGTAGGGTCACTATGAGTTGGAATTGTCTCAGTGACAATGGGTTTGGTTTTGGTTTTTTTTCCTGTGCTGGGTGCCCCCTCCATCCTAATCTAAGCCATGTCTCCTCCAAAGCCCTGCCCACCTCACATACCTCCAGCTAACTCCCCCTCCCCCTCCCCCTCCCCCTCCCCCTCCCCCACCCCTGCCCTGAAGTTACCAAGGTTACCCTGCGTTTGGCCAGAGAAGAAACAAAGCCCTGTGTGCATTCAAGGTAGACCTGGGGGTGGGAGTTAGAACCCAGTGCTCCAAGATACCTTCTTTGCCTCCTCGGGGTTCTCTTCCTCAAATAGTTGCTAGGCCTCATGACTTCTAAGTAATTTCCCTGGTCCAGTATCTGCCTCCCCACCACATGTGACTGGGTCCTTAAGAGGGAATATGAGCCTGGAGCCCCACCTCTCTTCCTGGGGCATTGACCTTTGAGGGACCCAGTCACAGGGAAGGCCTCAGCTAGGGGCTACCTACCTGGGACCTGCCTATGTCAAGATGATGAGCACCAAGGGGCGAGGGGAGGACAGACCAACCTAACACCCCTCAGCTTTGGACTATGTGGTCGGGGCATGATGGGTAGGGCTGCCCGGGGTGGGGACGGGGGTTGACTTACAGAGAGGGAGTCAGATCAAGGAGATTTCACAGCCCTGGCAGCTCTATCCAGAGCCAGCTCCCACTGAGACTGAGAAGAACAGCTCTGAAGGTGAGTGTGTGTGTGTGTGTGTGTGTGCTTGTGTGTGTTTGTACAGCATGTGCAAGACCATTGGGTGTTTATGTGAGTCCGTGTGCACAGAGGAGATTTTTTATTCACCTTTGGATATGCTCAGAGGGAAGGCATATCTGTATGAAGACTGTGGGCCTCATTTTCCTTCTTAGTGGAACAGTGATAATCATTCTAACATCTGATTTCCCAGGACCCTCCTAAGGACCCAGTGAGACAACAGCTGTGGTATGTTATTGTTGGGAAAGCACCCTCTCACCTTCAGTGGCTCCCAGTTGTCTGGCACATCCAGACAATTTCTCAGGCCCCTTCCAAAAGGAGGATTCTGAGACTCTAAGTCCAAAATCACCTAACTACAACCTTAAGCTCCCTCAGAGAGGGAAGGGGACCCACTACAGGAAGAAGACTTCTGAGGCCCAGCCTGAGAGCAGGCAGTTCTCTGAGGAATGGAGCAGACAGGGCAGATCCCTGTCATGTGCCAGCTTCATCAGCTCTGGGCAGCTCCCCTCCCTCTGCCTCCAGGAAGCCTTCTCTGACTGCTCCAGCCCCACCACCCTCGTCCTGCTTGGACTTCTCACAGCTGCTGTCAGTGGCCCCCCACCTTGAGCAAGGCTCCTGGGCCCTGACAGCATTGTCAGACAACTGTAGAAAGTAACATTTATGGGGTTTCTTGGTCCTGTATTAAAGTAATATGTGCTTATTATAGAAACTGATAAGCATGGAAAGAAGAGGGAAAACGATCACAGTCCCCTACACTGTTAACATTTGGGTGTACTTCCATACCTAGAGGAACTCCAGGGCATCCACCAGGGATTTCAGAGCCCTCTGAAATGGGGTACACACTGCATGTCACTGTGTGCCTTGTTTCAGAGAGGATCTTGAACCTTCATCGAGCACTCCAGGGGTCCAGGACACAAAAGGTTAAGGGGATGGGGGGAGGCACACACACCACCAGCCACATGTAAATAGACCCACACCAACCCCAAGGCTGACAGTGCCCACAAACATCCTCCACCCCACCCCACCCACACATACTCCCTGGGTATATTCTGCTCTCCCACACAGTCTCACATGGAGATGTCTGTAACACAACACACATACACAAACACACACATGCCTGCAGGTGAAAGCGCCTGTTTCACGTAGGCACCTGTATGCATGTTGTTCACACACACATGCACACATGTGTCTATATCACAGGTATGCAATGTACTTCTTTGTACACACACCTCCCACTGGGACATACACATTCATTCACCTGTATATAAACTTGTTAGGTGCCATGGAGTTGGTTCCGACTCATAGTGACCCCATGTACAACAGATTCAAACACTTTCCGGTCCTGTGCCATCTTCACAATTGTTATACTTGAGCCCATTGTTGCAGTCACTGTGTCAATCCATCTTGTTGAGGGCTGTCTTAGTCATCTAGTGCTGCTATAACAGAAATACCACAAGTGGATGGCTTTAACAAATTCATTCTCTCATTGTCTAGTAGGCTACAAGTCCAAATTCAGGGTGTCAGCTCTCTCTGAAGGCTCTGGAGGAAGGTCCTTGTCATCAGTCTTCCCTAGGTCTGGGAGCATCTCAGCACAGGAATCTCAGGTCCTTTGGGACACGCTCTGCTCCCGGTGCTGATTTCTCGGTGGTATGAGGTTCCCACGTCTCTCTGCTTGCTTCTCTCTTTTATATCTCAAAGAGATTGGCTTAAGACACTATCTAATCTTGTGTATCTCGTCAATATAACTGCCACTAATCCATCTCATTTCATCATAGTGATAGGTTTTACAACACATAAGGAAATCACATAAAATGGTGGACAGTCACAAAATACTGGTACTCGAGATCTCTTGCAGCAGATTTGCCCAATGCAATGCATCTTTTGATTTCTTGATTACTGCTTCTGTGGGCATTGATTGTGCATCCAAGTAAAATGAAACTCTTGACAACTTCAATCTTTTCCCCATTTATCGTAATCTTGCTGATTGGTCCACTTGTGAGGAATTTTATTTTCTTTATGTTGAGGTGTAACCCACACTGAAGGCTGTAGTCTTTGATCTTCATCAGTTAAGTGCTTCAAGTCCTCTTCACTTTCAGCAAGCAAGGTTGTGACATCTGCATATCACAGGTTGTTAATGAGTCTTCCACCAATCCTGATGCCTTGTTCTTCATATAGTCCAGCTTCTCAGATTATTTGCTCAGCATACACATTGAATAAGTGTGGTGAAAGGATACAACCCTGACACACAACTTTCCTGACTTTAAACCACACAGTATCCCCTTGTTCGGTTTGAAAAACTGCTTCGTGGTCTAAGTACAGGTTCCTCATGAGCACAATTAAGTGTTCTGGAATTCCCATTCTTTGCATGGTTATCCATAATTTGTTATGACCCACACAGTCAAATGCCTAGTCAATAAAACACAGGTAAACATCTTGCTGGTATCCTCTACCTTCAGCCATGATCCATCTGACATCAGCAATGATATCCCTTGTTCCACGTCCTCTTCTGAATCCAGCCTGAATTTCTGGCAGTTCCCTATTGATGTACCCCTACAACCACTTTTGAATGATTATCAGCAAAATTTTACTTGTGTATGATATTGTTTGATAATTTCTGCATCCTTTTGGATCACCTTTCTTTGGAATGGACACAAATATGAACCTCTTCCAGTTGTTTGGCCAAATTTCTTGGCATAGAGGAGTGAGCACTTCCAGCTCTGCATTTATTCGTTGAAACATCTTAGTTGGTATTCTGTCAGTTTCTGGAGCCTTGTTTTTCACCAATGCTTTCAGTGCAGCTTGGAACTCTTCCTTCAGTCTATCAGTTCTTGATGATATGCTACCTCCTGAAATGGTTGAACGTTGACCAATTCTTTTGGTACAGTGGCTCTGTGTATTCCTTCCATCTTCTTTTGATGCTTCCTGTGTCATTTAATATTTTCCCTGTAGAATCTTTGAGTATTGCAACTCGAGGCTTGAATTTTCTCTTCAGTTCTTTCAGCTTGAGAAATGCAGTGCGTGTTCTTCCCTTTTGGTTTTCTATCTCCAGGTCTTTGTGTATTTCATTATAATATTTTACTTTATCTTCTCGAGCTGTCCTTTCAAATATTCTGTTCAGCTCTTTTACTCCATCATTTCTTCTGAGTCTCTTCTGATATCCACTTTGGTTTTTCTTTCTTTCCTGTGTTTCTAATGACCTCTTGCTCTCTTCATATATGATGTCCACAATTTGTCTGGTCTTCAGTCATTAGTGTTCAATGTGTCAAATCTATTCTTTAGATGGTCTCTAAATTCAGGAGGGATATACTCAAGGTCGTACTTTGGCTCTTGTGGAGTTGTTCTAATTTTCTTCAACGTCCGCTTGAACTTAAACAACTTGGCCTCAGAGAAATTTAGTTAAGGCTGCCAGAGAACAGGCTCATTTCACGGATCCTGCTGCCCTCTACAGGCCACATCTGGCACTAGCACCTTTATTCTTTTTTGGAGACCCTGGGTGGTGCAAGGAAACCCTTGTGGCATAGTAGTTAAGAGCTGTGGCTGCTAACCAAAAGGTGGGCAGTCCAAATCCCCTAGGCCCTTCTTGGAAATCCTACGGGCCAGTTCTACTCTGTCCTATAGGGTCGCTGTGAGTCGGAATCGACTTGACGGCGGTGGGTGGGTGGTGCTGTTGATTGTGCTCAGCTGCTAACCCAAAGGTTGTTAACCCAAAAGTTGAAGTCCACCCAGAGGTGCCTCAAAAGAAAGGCCTGGTGACTTACTTCCAGAAACTCAGCCTTTGGTAACTCCACCGAGCACAGCTCTACCCTAACACACGTGGAGTCACCATGAGTCAGAACCGACTCAACAGCAACAGGTGTTTTTATCTTTTAAATCCTTTCTCCAGTTCTGTTCACTCCTCACCCATCTGCCCGACCCCCATACCTTCCATTCTTCATCTCTGGACGCTGTGGACTGGAGCTAGTTCTAAAAATGGGACACACATGAGGGAGGCATCTTTTGGGGAGAATTTGAGGTGGGTGAGGGCAGAGTGGAGTGAGGAGCTATTGTTTATTGACTGCTCATATGTGCCAGGCACTGTGCTGTCCTTTACAGCTATTATCTCGTTGATTTTCTCACTCCCATGTGCCTTACACAGTTCCTGACACATGGAAAGTCCTCATAACGATTCAGTTGCATGGCTGAAAAACTGTAAGATGAATATTTTTAACAAATGAGGAGATGAAGGCTTAGAGAGAAGTGACTTGCCCCAAGTCACACAATTAGCAGGGGATTCAGACTGAGCTTCCTCTGATGGTCAGGACGGTGCTCTGAAGAGAAAGAGAAGGGAGAAGTGCAAGAAGGAAGCCCAGCCCAGATCCCCACTCCTGGGGACCCAGGAGAAGAGCCCTGGGGTGAATGAGGCCCACCCGGAAGGATGATTTCCCCACCCTGGGCCCTGGGATACTCCCTCAAATTCATTCATTTAACTAATTTCTATTTTTTACAGTGTAGCAGGCTCTACCCTTGGATGGGGGATAAGCAGTGAACATGACAGACAAAAATCCCTGCCCTGGTTCCAGTGCAGAAGCTCCAGAAGGGCTCCTTGCTTCATGTCCCAGTCCCGTGGGTCCCTGGGAAACCTTTGAGCCTCTTTCTGCCATCCTGGCTTTGCTCAGTGGATGGAGGAGCCAGAGCAAAGGAGCAGGGAGATGTGGGCCAGGGCGGGGAAGAGATGGTTCAGCCCCAATGATCCAACATTCAGGTTGAGTAAAGAGAATCTCAAACCTGGAACCAAGCAGATTTGAGTTTGAATCCAGCCTCAGCCACTAACTTGTTCTGTGATCTTGGACAAGCCTCTTAGTCTCTCTGGTCCTCAGCTTCATTATCTGCTAAGGCAAAGGGCTTGAATTAGAACAGTGGTTCCAATCCATATTAGAAGGCCTGGGGGAGGCCAAGCAGGAGGTGGGACAAGGAGTGGCCAAGCAGATGGAACTGCCCATGCCATCACACACCCATTGCTTCACTCAGAGCATCCAGAGAAACACTGGGCTTCTATGGCTAAAAGAGTTTTGACAACCACTTGGCCTACCTTATATTTACAAAAATACTACATGTCTCTTATATTTGTGGACCCCAGGTGGTGCAGTGTTTAAGAGCTTGGTTGTTAACCAAAAGGTCAGCAGTTCCAATTCGCCAGCTGCTCCTTGGAAACCCTCCGGGCAGTTCTACTCTGTCCTATAGGGTCACTATGAGTTGGAATCGACTGGACAGCAATGGGTTTTCCTACATTTGTTTGCCAACGGATTCCCCCACCCCCACCCCAGGAGTTTTCATAAGTGCTGCTATGCTAATTGTTTTTACACGTTGATGTAAAAAATGGGCATAGGGCACTTATGAACTTAAGGGGGAGAGGGAGCAGTTGGCAGCAAACATAGGAGGTGCACTATTTGCATAAAATAGGCAGTTGATCTTTTCCTTAGCCCTAAGGTTTTAAGACTCAGTTCATGTCTCACCTACCCTCCAGATTGTGAGCTTGAGGAGGGCTGACCTGGGTCTGGGTCCTTTCTCAGTTCCCTTCGTAGTACCTAGCACAGGCCTGGCTGCAGGAGGAGGGGCTCAGGATGTGTCCATTAGGATTGACCACACATGGATGACATCAGACTCACAGCACTGCAGGGGCTCAGAGAACAACTCTGTACTGACCAAGGGCCTCTGGGTGCCAAACATGGTGCTGGCACTGCCTGGGGAGGTGAGGGCAGTCAGGGGAGGTTTCCTGGGGCTTATAGGATTGGACTCAAGCCTGGAAGGCAAAGGAAGATTGCACTGCATGGAACAGAGATTCCTGAGAGGTCCTGGCTGGAGCCAGCCAGCTCTCAGGATGTGGCTGGGCAGAAGAACTGAGTGTGGACTCACTTCCAGGTAGGACGCTCTAGGAGATCTGGGTGAAAGGCTTGCCTGAGTGGGTGGCTGAGAGGCATGGACCCAGGTCCCACTCTGCTTCAGAAATCCCAAATCTCCTGTTGTGGACCTCAAGCTTGACTCCTTTGGGCCCAAGGGAGGACTCACCATGAGGCTTGAGCTTCAGGGCCTCACACTTGCACAAGCCATAGGAGGGGCCTTGGCAATGTGTTCACGAGGTCATGTGTTTCTGTAAAATTTGCCGTTAAGACTGCTGTCTCCTTCTGCTCCAACTTCCCCTTCTTCCCACTTGTGTCCTCAGGCATTGAGTGGCTACAAGTATTCTGTATTCTTAATTTTGCATTTTTTTTTCTTAAAGAAGCCCCCAAATAAGCTCCAGCACCCCCCTCCCCCCGGCAAACCTGGATCTGCCCATTGGACCTTAGTTTCACCAACTGCAAAGAGAAAATAAAGACTGCTAAATTTCCACCAGAGTAAAGATTATCTCTTAATCCTCTCAAAGGCACTGGGAGAAGAGATGGGGAGCAAGGATAAGGGACTTGCCTGGGGTCTCACAGCAAATTGTGGTGAGCAGGGACTGCAACCTAGGGCTGTCTTACTTGAAAGCCCAACTTTTCACTGCACCTCCTCTCTCGGAGCTGACAAACATGGCCCCAAAGCTGACCCCGTTTCCTGGGCTGAGACCCTGGCGCAGCTCCCTTCTGGCAGCCTGCCTGCCTCTGTTCGGCGTCTCCGCCCCACCTGCTCTATGACCGCTAGGTGGCGGCAGACACCACCTTTCCTTCCCCCTGGGTCTCCAGCCCCAAGTGGCCAGAGTCTCAGCTGTGTCCAAACACCTTCAGTTCTTTCTTGTCCTCTCAGGAAACCTGGAGTGCTGCCTTCAAGTCCTGGCCAAGTTACTGGCTGTATGATTGTGAGCAGATGACTTTGTCTCTCAGCCTCACTTTCCTCATCGTAAAATGGATGAGGATAGGTTAGTGAGAAATAATAAGCCGGCAACCATTGCTGTTTTTAACAGGGGCTTCTAGTGATGCCTCTTCCCTGGGATCCTGGTAGGATCAGCCCCCTCTTCACATTGCTGCAAACCCAGAGGAACCCCAGGGCAGTGGGGCCTTTCAGGGCCCTTACATGTTCCTCTGGGATATCTGACTTGGGGCTCTCTTCCTCCTCCCCCCCTAACCCTCAGGTCTCCCTTGGAGGGGGCTCTGCAGCCTTTTGCCCACCTTGACATCTTCCTCATGATCTGCTCAGGCTTCAAATGAATTCTCCTGGGGAAGGGTCTGAGCATGCCTGTCGAAGAGAATCCTTATTGTCCCCAAACGTCTGTTTCTCCGTGTTTTAACCTGGCATTCAAGGTCTTCCACTGTCTGGTCTCATGCTTCAATCCAAATACAAACACCAGGCCATTTTCTGTTCTCAGAGAACACCTTTACTATCCTACCTCCAGACCTGTATGCAAGCTGTACCTTCTACCTGAATGTTTTCCTCTATCTTCCTTTAGTGAATTCATCCTTAAAAGCCCAGCTAGAAGGTCACCTCCTCCAGGCAGCTTTCCCTAACCCTCAGATGGAATTGCTTTCCCCATAAGAGGCCATGAACCACCACAGGAACATATATTATGCATGGAAAACAATTCATGGTTTATAAATGGCACCCCTTCTAGAATCCTGGGGTTAAGGAGCCCTGGTAGACCAATGGTTAAAGACTATGCTGCTAACTGAAAGGTTGATAAACCCACCCAGGGAGTCCATGGGAGAAAGACCTGGCAATCTGGCAAAGATTACAGCCAAGAAAACCCTATGGGGCGGTTATATTCTGTCACAGGGGATCGCTATGAGTTGGAATCAACTCAACAGCACCAAACAACAACAACATTCTGGGTTTGGGAAAGGCAGGCAAGGTGAGAATTATTATCTCATTTGACTGACAAGGGGACAGGCTAAGAGAGAGATGTGACTGGCCAGGTCACACAGTCTATAAATAATGGAGTCAGGATTAAAATCTGCCACTGATTCCAGCTACTTACTCCCCCTTCCCCACCCCATTGCCTCAGGCCTGAGCTTCCCCTTTATCTCTGCTATTCCATGTGGACCCATCTTGTGACTCTTTCCCACCTCAGACCGGACAACTGGACTAAGACTGAGTATTGGTCAGTTTTAATAAGGTGGTCAATAAAGTTTTGTTGAAAGAATGGATGCTCCCATATCTGCCCTGCCCCCTCTCATTCGCTGGCCTCCTTATCACCCAACTCAAGACTCATTCACAGCTGGTGTCAGTGGCCAGGCTCTGGCAGGATAAGGAGTCAGCTGGAGTTCCAGACAACTCAGAGGAGGAGGGGGAGACACAAACAAGCTTCTTTCCCTGCCTCCCAAGCTTATCAGCCCCCCACAGGCCCCAGGAGAACTGGGTGCTCAGCCCAGGGAGGAAAGCCAGCCCCTGCCTGTCACCTTCCTACCCTCTATCACTTCAGAGCTGTGTGACCCTAGGCTGCTACGTCATCAGCTCTCTAATCCTTAGACCCTCTTCAGAGCATTTTTGGCTGTAAGGATTTAACGAAATAAACAGTAAACCAAACCTGTTGCCATCGAGTCGATTCTGACTCCTAGCGACCCTATAGGACAGAGTAAAACTGCCCCATTGGGTTCCACGGAGTGCCTGGTGGATTTGAACTGCCGACCTTTTGGTTAGCAGCCAAACTTAACCGCTGTGCCACTAGGGCTCTGAGATAAACAGTAGTGGTCACTAAATGAGGGTTGCCTCCTCGGGAGGTCTTCCCTCACCCACCTCAGCACCTCAGGTAACAAGTTGCTCCCCACAGCCTGGAGAGGGAAGTGGAGACTAAGATTTCACAGGCAGAGGCAGTGAGGCAGAGGGCTGAAGTCCAGGCAGCTACCAAAAGAGCCGCGGTCCCATACAGGTGCATAAGTCACCCCAACAAGAAACCCACACAGGCTGCCTGAATGTAGTCATCCCTGGGGCAGGGTAGAGCTCCCTAAGTCCCCAGGGCCTGGGGCACGGGGACAACCTGTTTATATAACACAGAGAGACACAGAGTCACACCCTTTATACAAACTCACCAATATGGGCACACCCTCACACAGATGCACCCTCTAAATATACAGACACAGAAACATACACAAGATCACAAGCACAATCCTAGATGTACTCCCCACATACACCCACAAATTCAGAAACACAGAGCCCTCCCTGTCCACCCCGAACACACACACACACACACACACACACACACACACACACACACCACACACACACACAGACGTTTATCAAGCTGGGGCAGGCACAGGCACTGCTGAGTCACCCACAGGCAGCTCAACCCCACAGAGCCTGAACCACGTGTCTGCCCAATCAGGGAGGGGGCGGGACTGCGCCAGCTCATTAAAATAGCCTTGTCCCCCTCACTGCTGGGGTCCTCCTGTCCCCGCCCCTGTGATTGAGGAGGCGGGCCAGGGGTCCAGGTCTGAGGGGAAATGGCTGTCCGCAGAGACCAAATCAAGGAGTTCACAGGCTGCTCTCTCTGGGTATATGAATACATGTGGGAGCAATTAAAAAATAATATTAGATCCCTTATTGGGTATTTGCATAAATATTTTTACACACTTTCTTTTAGTTTACTCCAGCTCTGTGTAAAGTTGGTACTATTATTAAGGAGCCCCGGTGGCACAGTGGTTAACCACTTAACAGCTACCTGAAAGGTCAGCAGTTTGAACCCACCAGTAGGGAGAAAGATGTAGCAGTCTGCTTCCATAAAGATTACAGCCTTGGAAACCTTATGGGCCAGTTCTGCTCTGTCCTACAGAGTCGCTATGAGTCAGAAACAACTAAATGGTAATGGCTTTTATTATTAATCCCATTTTACTCCAGAGAAATGACTTGCTGAAGGGCATACAGCTGCTAAGTATAGAGCAATCTCAATTTCCCCCAAATGCCAAGCTCTTAACCGCTGGGGAATAGGTATGTGGGCAAGTGAAACATATGCCAGTATGCTTTCAAGCCTGGGTGTGTGTCAGACTTCCCCACGGGTTCATACAGGTAGGGACTGAATGGGTCTCAAGGGTCCAGATTTGTGGTCAAAGGATTCAAAACTTCTCAGGTGCACTGGAGCCCACCTCACCTCTATCAGGAAGCATCTCCCAGATCTAGGGGCTCAGTCAGACCCTTCTCTGCCAGACTATGACCTTGTTGAGGGCAAGGACCAAATGTTGAGGGCAGCGACCAAGACCCCGAAGCCTGAAAGAGAAGCTGGCTCAGAGGAGACTTCAGTGAATTTGGGGCAATAAATAAATTTATGACTAATACCCATAATACATGCTAACACTTATTGGATGCTTACCCTGAGAATGGCACTGTTCTCAGCATTTTACATGGATTATTTCATTTACTTCTTAACAACAACCTTTGAGGAAAATAGTTTTATTAATCCCATTTTATGGAGGAGGGAGCTGGCTTGGAGAAGGATTAGTAGCTTGCCAGAGTAACACAGCTTGTAAATGTGGTGTTGAGGAGCAGGACCCAGGCAGTTTGACTCTAAACTTCAAAAAAAAAAAAAAAAAAATCATTGCCAGAGAGTCAATTCTGACCCATGGTGACCCTATAGGACAGAGTAGAACTGCCTCATAGGATTTACAAGGCTGTAAGTCTTTAGGGATCTCTTGTGGAGAGGCTGGGGTGTTCAAACCAGTGACCTTCTGGTTAGCAGCCAGGCTAACCACTGTACCACCAGGGCTCCAGTATAGCCTGATTCCAGAGCCCATCTAATAGGAAGACCACTGAAATCATGGGAAGTCACTTGCCCTCGGGGGCCTCAGTTTCCCCCAGAAGTCCAAAGAAGGGATTAGCTCTACATGGCTCTCTGATCCTGTGATTCTAGGGTTCCTCTACATGGAAGAGGGATTAGGCTTGTTCTGTGAGCAGAAATCCTAGAGGGCAGAGAAAGTTTTTAAAGTCTCAGGACTGTTTAAAAATGAACGAGGCTACCTGGGAGGTGGTGAGTTTCTTGTCATTGGAGGTGTGTGAGCACATGTCTGAAATGAGGTGGCTAGGGGGAGACGTGAAGGAGCCCTGGTACACAGCGTTTAAGCGCTGGGCAGCAAGCGGTTCGAACCACCAGCTGCTCCCTGGGAGAAAGATGTGGCAGTCTGCTTTGTAAAGGTTACAACCTGGGAAACTATGTGGTGCAGTTCTACTCTGTCCTGTATGGTCACTATGTGTCGGAATTTATTCCAAGGCATGTGATGGGCGGAGTGACCATGTAAGCCCCTTCCACCGCTGATGGGTTAGACCATCAGGAGGGGGAAAGTCACTGAAAAGAATGCCAAAATGAGGATGAGAGGTACCAGAACTCACATTTACTAAGCACCTACTGTGTGCCAGACCTGTGCTTGCCACTTAACAAATAGAACCACACCAGTTGCCAACTAATCAATCAAGACTCATGGTGATCCCATGTGTCAGAGTCGGACTAACATATATTCCTAATTCTCAGTAAAACATCGCAAGATTTATAGGTGAGGAAACTCAGATTCAGAGAAGTGATTTGCTCAAGGTCACAGGACGAAGTGGTGGAACAGGTGACTTCCCGAAGTCCCCAAGACTAACCCTTTCCTACCTATTACCCTTAGGGGCGGCACCACATGGCAAATTGCATCATGTTTTCTCTATGTGACGTCAGAGGCAACACCGGCCGCTACAGGAGCTCCCTGCCGGACCCTCCCCTGGCCCCTCTGGTCTTCGTCGGGCTGCCTGGGGCTGGGCGACCGCGTCGGGCAGCACCTGCAGCCCCTACCCCTTCCTGGTTGCGACACTTGCACTCCTCGGCCCCGCCCGCCCCGCTGCCCCGCCGATTGGCAGTTTCCTCTACCAATCAGAAGGGCCTCTGGGTCTGGGGCGGGGCCTCGCGTCAGAGTTGCCCTGTCAGTGCAGGTGGAGGCCCCCGGCGGGGCAAAGGGGCAGGAACCTCTTAAAGGGCGAGAGTCGCGGAGAGGGAGAGCCGGGTCCGGTCTGGCCCGGCCAGGTCCCCGCCCCGTCCAACTCAGGTGAGTCTGGACTGCCCAGGGGGTCACCCCAGGTCCCCGGGAGGGACGGGGTGAGGAACAGATGGACCCACACGCAAGGGCCCGGGCCGTCCCGGGAGTGGTGAGACCGGCGTCTAAGGGTCGGGGCGGGGGGATTTCGGGGCTCGGGGAAGTAGCCCTAGGGGTCCTGGGTTCCAGGGTCCGAGGTGGAGGTCCAGAGGGGCCTGGGTGTCTCGAAGTTCTGGGTCCTGGGAGGGGCATGGACGTGAGGAGAGGGAGTCCAGGAGCTCGTGTCCGGAGCTGGACGCGTGTCGCTGGCGGTCCCAGCCTGTCCCACCGCCAGCCAGGCGCGGGGGTCCCGAGTTCGCTTCCCGCGGGCGGGTGCCTGCGGAGCTCTGCAGCCAGAGGCCCCCCCACACAACCCCGCCCTGCCGGGCCCTGCATGCTCCTGGCCGGCAGCCGCAACGCCGGCCGGAGCGGGTTGGCCGAGCACAGCGGGAGGGGGCGCCGGGGCGGGAACCCTGCACCCCTCTCCGGCCCTTACGTAACTGACTTTGAGTTTAGGGACGCAGGGACCAGCGAGCTGGGGCGCCGGCTCAGCCTTCCTGGGTGGCTCTCCAGTCGCCGCCCGGGTCCCCCGCCCCCACTCCCTTCCAGAGTTGGTCTAGGGGACTTCCCTCTGTCTCAGGTCTTCCCGTCTCCTATCCGGCTCAGGCTCCTGCTCGCTCTCATCTTTCCGTTCCCCGTGTCTCTCATCTCTGTGTCGCTCAGTCTCTCCCCATCTCAGTCCACTGCCTTTCCCCAAGTTTTCTTCCCTTCACACATTCCAGCAGCCTCCACATTTTGGGTAGGACCGGACCTCCCCTCTATCAAGCTGGAGGCAGGACCTGTCCTGATAGACCTCAGCCAGGCCTGCGCCAGAGGGGGAAGGGGAGGAGGGAGAACTATCTCTGTAGGATTGGGGGAGGTTATTTCGTTTCAGGGCCCACAGCCTGCTCTGGGAGGGAGTGGCTGAATATGACTTCTCAAGTCCCCAAGCCTCCTCCTTTGTAGAGGCTGGCTGGGATTGGGGCTTAGGGCAGCTGGGAGTCCCTGTGAGAGCTGCCTGGGGTCGGTCCCTGTCAGGTCATCAGCTACTGGAGGGGAAAGGGAGGATCCAGGGCCGGCGCGAGCGCTGGCACAGAGCCCCTTAGGATGGAACCCAGGCTCTTGGGTTCTCCAAGCCTTCACTCCATCCCAGTTACAGGCTCGGGGTGGGGGGTTTGGCAGGAGGCTAGGGGTGGAAGGAGACCAGCAGGTGGAGGCCAGAGGGACTTTTGCACTGGGAGGTGGGTAGAAGTAACAGTCAGGTCTAAAGGGTGAGCCCTTGCGTTTGCCTTTAAGGCTCTCCTGAGTGGCAGAGAGACAGACACCTTAGAAATAACTGCTGTACCCAGCTGCTGTTGGGTGCATGTAAACAAGGTGTTATAGCAGCCCTGAGGTGAGAATTATTAATTCTGACTAGGAATAGGGGAGGAGAGGTTTTACAGAGGGAGGTGGAGAGTTTGGGTTAGTTGCAGAGGAAGAAAGGGAGCCAGAAGCTTCAGGAAGCAGAGAGGGAAAAAGGGAAGGGGACATCCAGTGCCCTGCAGGTTTTGCATGCAGCAAAACTGGGTTTGAATCCTGGCCCTGCCACTTCCTTGCTGTGTGACCTTGCATGACTCACTTCACCTCTCTGAGCCCTATGTTCCTTCTTAGTCAATAATCCGGACCTTACAGGCATTATCAGAATCAAATGAGGCAATGAATGTGCAATGATCAGAATGGTAGCTGGTCTGAGAGCTGGTCACTGGGGTGTTTTAAGAAGAGAATGGAGTAGGGGAGCCCTGAAGTTTCTTTCCTCTATGTATACAGGAAAGTCAGGCAGAGCTTCCCAGGGCCCAGCAACATGGAGTGAGGGAAGAGTGCCTGGGTGTGTGGATGGCACTCAGTGAGGCAAGGAGGGCTGACACTAGGCTTTCTCCTGACTGGCCCATCCCTGTACCACCTCAGCTGGGCTGGCCTCCCTCCTGTAGCGCCCAGGTGCCAATAGAAGCTCCCAGGGCTCCCAGGCTGCCCCACCCCCAGACAGGGCTGGCACCCACTCTGCAGAGTAGACTCTGGCCAGAAGCCTGGCTGGCTGTCCTAGGCAGGAACATCCCAGTCTGGCTGGGAAGATGCTGACACTGTGCAGGCCCTGCCGAGGCCCAGAGCTCTGCTGGTTGGAGCCAGGACCAACTGATGGGTCCTGGGCCATAGGATGAGACAGAGGCTGAGGTGGGGGTGGGAGGGGAGATGTAAGGAGAGACCCTGGGAGAGAGAGCCTGGGCAGAGCTGTGGAACCAGAGAAGAACTTTGTTTAGTTGTCCCCTAAGTCTTTCCTGAGAATCTGAGTCTTTCCTGAGCACCTACTGTGCGCTATGTACAGGTTTGCTGGCCACAGAGCTGAATAGGATATGTGCAAAGGGCTTACCTTAGAGATCATGGTGGCCCATGATTTTTTTGCAGGGGTTGGAGATTATATGACACTTCCCTAGGGGTGGAGGAGATTCAGAATTCTGATGTTTATTAAAGAGTATAAGATTCTGCCCCCTTATAACCTGTGAGTCAGTCACTTTTTTCCATGGTCTCAGTTTCCCTTTCTGTGAATGGGGAGACGAGATGAGCCTAGAGTCTCTGAAGGTCTTCCAGCACGAATTACTGTAGCCTCCAATACCTGGTTTCGGATTTAGTCTACTCCATACCCTTACCCCATGTGAGGGAATAGGACATGGCAAGGTCAAGACTGAGTGTATTGAACCCACTCCCCCCAAGTCCTGTTCTTGGCTCTTGTTCTGTAATCCTGAGCACTTACTATGCACGGTGCTCTGTGCTAAGCCTTTAATATACAGCATTAACTCATTTAATACTTACAACCTCATGAGGAAAGAGGTATTACCCCTATTTCACAGGAGTTCAGGAAGGCAAATTGATTTGACCAAAGTCACACAGCTAGGAAGTGGCAGGACCGGAATTTGAACCTGGGTCTATCTGACTTCAAAGCTCAGACTTGACTAAAAGGTGTAGCCTCCACCTTGTGGGGGCCTGAGGTGCCCACAGGGCCCAGACCTTACCTACAGAACTTGCTTGACTCCTGCTGGAGCAAGTTCAGATCTCTGGGCTAATCAGGCTGGGGAGCTGGGGAGTGGGCTATGTCTTGTTCCCTGGGTGCCTCCTGGGGGATGTGGCCCTGGCTCTGACCAGGCCTGGCTAAACTTGTCTAGCATGGTGTGAAAGGGGCAGAGGGGGCAACCCAAAGGTCAGGGTCCTACCCAGGAGTTTTCCCAGAGGGCCAGCATTACTTGACTGCTGCCCAGGTGCATGAACTGGGCACTGAAAGGCAACCTTACGCATATGGACAAGTCTGGGCCTTAGTTTCTCCACCTGTAAAACATGGATTTAGAGTAGTTGAGTGCAGACATTCCTTGACCTGTGGGTTTGTGACTGAAGTCAATGCTGGGTTAAAGGTTTGAAGGCTATGGTGGCAGCAGCTGAGCCTGTGCAGGAAGACTTTGGGTTAGGAACAGCTTGGGTGCTTGGCTGGTTGTTTAACAAGACCTATTTCAGATGAAGGGATTGAGGTTGTTGTGAGGTGCCCTCAAGTCAGTTCCGACTCGTAGCGACCTTACGTAAAACAGAATGAAACACTGTCTGGCCCTGTGCCATCCTCACAATCGTTGCTATGTTTGAGCTCATTGATACAGCCACTGTGTCAGTCCATCTTGTTGAGGGTCTTCGTCTTTTTTGCTGACCCTCTACCAAGCATGATGTCATTCTCCAGGGACTGATTCCTCCTGACAACATGTCCAGAGCATGTAAGATGAAGTCTCACCATCCTCCCTTCTAAGGAGCATTCTGGCTGTACTTCTTCCAACACAGATTTATTCCTTCTTTCTGCAGTCCATGGTATTTTGAGGTTGAGAGAGGTTCAAAGGCTTGTCTGGGGCTGTGCAGTTAGTACCGCAGAGACTGGAGGGAAAAAACCAAGGGGGAAACCTGGGGAACAAAACCTAGGCAGATGTGAGTTAGAATCCTGGCTTGGCCACTTAACAAGGCTTGGAGATGTGAAGTGACTCACCCAAGACACAAAGAGGAATCCCTTCACCTCTCTGTCCTTATCTGTAAAATGGGGATAGTAATCATTTTACCTTTGTCTACTTCCTGGGTTATTGTGAAGGTCAAAGGAGACAAGGCATTTGGAGGATAAGGTGGGAATGTGGTTGCTGGTTAATTTTCAACCCAAAGCTGCAGTTCTGGATATGTGGTGGGGGGCACTTCTGACAGCCCTTCTGCTTGGATCCTTTACCCCGGGGCTTCGCTGGAGGGCAGCCTAAGAATACCACCACCATTTATTGAGCAGTGACCAGGCAGCCAGGCACTGTGCTCAAAGCCTTACCTCCCATTGCCTCATTTAAACCCTACAACAACTTATCAGGTTCCTCCAAAGCCCAGTCCTATAGCCTCCTGTAATAATAGTAGCTAATACTTATGGCTTACAACATGCCAAGCATTGTTCAATATGTTATTTATTTAATCCTCACAACAACCTGTGAGATGGGTGCTAATACTATCCCCAACTGCATCTCAGTTTCTCATCTGTAAAATGGGAGTATTAATGCCTACCTCACATGAGGCAGAGCGAAATTAAGAAATGGGCCCAATGTCACGAACTAAATCCTGGCTCTACTAGTCCAACATCACAAAGCTAATAGCGCCAGGATTTGAAACCTCTTAACTCCCTCCTTGAAGTGCTCATGATAGTTGTAATTCGGTCATTACTTATGTGATTGCAGGACCCATGTCTGTCTTGTTCATACTGCGTCCCCAACACCTGGCACACAGCAGGTGCACAGTTAATGTTTGTTGAACGATTGGCAACCCCACAGGGACTGTGCTACCTCCAGTGGACTGGGGCCCAGGGAGGCTGGATTTTTGCTGACTAGAGGGGTGTCTGTGCCAGCTGAGACTCAGAGGCAGAGGGAGGGCAGGATTTCCCCACTGGCCCAGGCCCAGGCTGAGGAGGAGGCTCCACAGAGCTTGTTGGTTGTGTGTCTCACTGCTGTTCTTTGCTTCCTTGTGCCACTGCGGCTACGGCTCCACGGTGTCTCCCTGACTGACTGCGTGACCCTGACGACTGCTTCTGGGTGAGTACTGGGTTTGGCTAAATGACTGCCACATGGGCTTGATTCTAATGCGTGTCTTGTGGAATGCGTGTTGTGTGGCACTGAGCCACTGGAAGGGGTAAGGGAGGCTCTAGGGGTGGGGGCAGGAGCCCTGCTGGTGCAACAGTTAAGCGGTTGGCTGCTAACCAAAAGGTTGGTGGTTTGAACCCACCCAGTGGTTCCATGGGAGAAAGACCTGGAGATCTGCTCCATGGCACCTAACAACAAGGTGTGGGGCGGAAGAGCTGAGGGAGGGCATGCTCTGTGGAGTTAGTATTCCAGCATAACCAGGGCTGAATTTTCTCCTGATGCTTAACACAGTGGGTAGTGATTTTTGGATCACGTGATACCATGTCTTTGGGGCCAGACTGGCCTGGAATAAAATTCTTACTCTTCAACGCACAGCTAGTAGCTCTTTGCATCTCAGTTTCTCATCTGTAAAATGAGAGTATTAATGCCTACCTCACACAGTATTTTTTTTTTCTTTTATTCATGTAAGCCTGCAAGGGCAAGGCTTTTTGTTATGCTGTTTATTGTTATATCCCCAGCACCTAGGATATAGTGGCACATAGTAGGTGCTCAATAAATATTTCCAAACGAATGATGAACGTATTTATTGAGCATCTACATGTGCCTGTCAACATGTGTTGTGTTGGATTAAATGGTTAATGCATATAAAGTGCTAGCATCATAGGGACTTGGTGAACATGAATGCTCTCTTTGCTCTTGTGAGTTCCTCAGGGGCCAGGCCTTTCTCAAAGTGAGCTCTGGGTTCTCTGAATTGAGTATGGACTCAGGTACTGAGTAGGGATCAATCGATGGAGAGAGGGGCCCAGACAACTGGACTCACGGCCTCTGCCTTGGCCTGGGGAGGGAATGGCTGAGCCTCTAGGTTTCATCAGAAGAGATGGGCAGCTGGGAGGGTCTGAGGGAGGAGGAGAGAGGAGAGACTGTACCACTTCCCCAGGACTGCCATTTCTTAGCTGTGTGACGTTGGGCAAGTTACTAAATTCTCTGAGCCTTTGAGATCTCATTTGCAACACGTAGGTTCACATACAGATTGTAACACTTCCTCAGCGTGGGTGTGGTGAGGAGTCAGTGACCAGCACACGGACTGGGTGGACAATTATTGCTTGCCTCCCAGCCCTGGGTTCATTCTGGGAGAGGACTGAGCAAAATGTCCCTCTTTATGGCTCCTTTCTCCCACTTTTAAATTTCTGCCTAGCTGGGATTCAAATCCAGGAGTCAGAAGCCCCAGACTCCACAGCAGGCTGGCCAGGGCCCTGGGATAGGGGCTGGGCTCTGCCCAGTGTGGCAGTAACTGAGTAGAGTTTCCAGCTCAGCCACTCTGGCTGTGTGACTTGTCTCGGCAACCTACCTTCTCTGTGCCTCAGTTGCTTTACCTGTAAAGTATGGTTGGTAAAGGACACTTCCCTTCAAGAGTTGTTTAATGAGAAAATGGGTGGATTAGGCATTATCTTAGCTATTAGTATTGGACTCTATTTGAGAAGGCTCCAGGGAGGGCCCTGATGAATTGCATCCAGCCCTGGCCTCAGGAGTCTGAACATCTCTAGTCCTCATATGCATTATTGCCATTTGTTGGATATTTCTTAAGTGCTGGGGTGCTTGTTACGTGCTCACTGTTTTAGACACATTATTTCAGGTTGTCCTCCATCAACCCTCTGAGGTAGAATTATCATCCCGCCTCATAGATAAGCGAACTGGGGTTGGGTAAGTCAACTGAGCTACCCAGAGTCATATAGTTATTTAGGAACAGACCTGAGGCTCAGACCCAGGTCTGTTGACCCCAAAGCCTAAATATTTAGTGTGAAACTCTCCTACTTTCCCTGCGAAGGCAGAGACTGTGTCTAAGTCCTCTCTGTCCATCTGCAGTGCCCAGCACAGGGCCAGTGGGAGCTACTGGAGTATTTATTGAATGAATAAATTCATATGTACACTCATGTGTGCAAGCACACACACACTGTACCCAGCTTAGGCCTGGTTTTGAATCCTGTATCCATTGCTTAAGTAGTTATGTGACGTTGGGCAAGCTATTTAAACTTTTGCTATCTCAGTTTTCTTATCTGTAAAATGGGAATAATAAAAGAACCACTTACCTCCTAGGATTCTTTTGAGGATTAAATAATGCATATGAGACACATGGTGAGCACTCAATAAAAGGTAGTAATTATTGTTATTATTATAATTATCAGTATTATTTTAGAATCACAAAGATGTCTGTCATGGGAGAGTGGAGACCAGGTCTGGGAGGGGCATGCTGGGGACAGATGGGCAGAACCTAGCCTGACAGGTTCTGAAAGGCACCTGCAAAGTGAAGGGAGGGAGAGGAGGCCTTGCAGAAGAATGTGCCTCCCTTTCCTAGTCACCTGCTTTTATCACTCTGGGTCAACTCCTGGGCTGGACATGGGGTACAGTGATGAATCTGTGTGGTCCTCATCCCAGGAACTCAGAGTCTAGCTGGTGAGAAGGACACAGAAACCACCAACTTCATCTTTGAGCGATATGTTAAAGTGTAAATAGGTTCTCAGGCAAAGATAAATTCTCAGGCAAGGACAAGGAGAAAGGACAAGGAAAACATGGAAGGGCTATATGTGCAAAGATAAATAGACTTGACCTGCACTTGGGGGTATGTGGCTGGAGAGAGAGGTTCAGGGGAGTTAGAGAGAGTTAACTCATAGGCAATGGGGAGCCATCTGATATTAAGCAAAGGAATGATGTGGTTGGGCTTGCATTTTGGGAGAATCACTTTGTATAGAGGATAAACTGGAGAGGAAAGGTAGAAACAACCATCCAGGTGAGAGATACTGGGCCTGGGGCCATGCCTGGGAGTGTGGAGCAGGAAGGATGTGAGTTTCTTTAGGAGACAGAGCTAGCAGGACATGATGATGGACTGCAGTGGGCAGGCAGGAGAGGAAAGAGGTGAGAATGGGATCTCAGGTCCTGGTGAGTGTGAGGCCTGGGGGATCTCTAGCCTGGGGTCATATCTGGGAGGAGGAGTTAGAGCTGGGTTGGAGTAAAAGCCGCTTGTCTGCTTCTTACCACCTCCTGCCCTGCTCTTCTGGATAGCAACTATGTCTGAGGCCTCCATTCCTAGGGCCAAGCCTCCGCTCCTACCATGGGGGTCCCTTGTGGTGACCCTGGCAGGTCTGGCAGGAATGAGAGCTCTTCAGGGTGGGGCCAGGCCAGGGCTGTGTGGCACAGGTAGCCCTAGGTTCTAGTCCTGCCAGTGCCACTGAACATCTGTGTGACCTCAGAAAGTCACTTCCTCTGTTTTGTCTTCTTTTTCCTTGTCTTTAAAGCCAGGCTAAGAAAACCTGCTTTGCCTGCCTTGCAGGGCTCTTAGGAAGATTCAATGATCAAGTACAATTAGAGTCAACAAACACTTATTGAGCACTGACAGGGTTCCTACCCTTGAGGAGCTCGCAGTATAGGGTGCCTGGTAGAGATGTAGACATTGTGAGGCTTCAACAAAAGAAGCAAGAACCATGTGCAGAGTGAGCCCGCGGGGACAGGTGGGCAACTGTTTCTAGGCATTAGGGGAAAAGACAGCTAAACTGGGATTTGAAGGATAACTAAGAGCTCTTTAGACAGGTAGCAGAAGGAACAACATTCTAGGCATAAGGGACAGCATATGTAAAGGCTTGAACTTACACAGCATGCTCAGGATATGTAAGTATGGAAGTTTGGTGAGGCTCAAGCATAAAAGGAGAGGCAGGCAATGATGGGAGATGAGGCTGAACAGGGAAGCAGGGCTCAGGTCATGCAGGGCTTTGGGGATGGTTACTGAGGAGATGATTGCTTGCTACCCTCTTCTTCATGTACCCTCATAGCTGCCTCTTCTCACTGAGACCTCCAGGCCCTTTCCACCCCTACTCACTTCCCCTTTCTCTTCACTTCTACCCCGTCTCACTTCCACCTCAGTCAAACCCAGCGGTTGCCTCTCTCAGGAGTCAGCAACCTGGGTTCTCTGTCAACCTTGGGACTTACAAGTCATGTGGCCTTGACTCAATTATTTCCCCTCTTTGTACCTCAGTTTCAACCTCAGTAAAATCGGTTCAACAGGCCTGCCTCACAGGGAAGGGTGGAGGCTTCAATGAGGCAATCCCCACAAATGACCTGGCCCAGTGTCTACATGTAATAACCCAGAAAAACCCAGTGCCGTCGAGTCGATTCCGACTCATAGCGACCCTATAGGACCGAGTAGAACTGCCCCATAGAGTTTCCAAGGAGCGCCTAGGTACGCATAAAAAGTAGCTCTAATTAAATCATCATTATTTTGACTCCGCAGACTCTTTGGCCCCACCTACTGCTTCCCTTGCCTCTCCTGGCAGCCTGCTCTGGCCAACAAAGGAAGGAAAAGATTAAGAAACAAGCCCAGATCTCCAGAGGGGTCCTGGTCCACTGCCAGCTGGCTCCTTTACTGCCCCTTGACCCCTTTGGCCTCAGCCCAAGGACATGCAGTCTTGAGGCCTAGGTCTCCCCACTCCCACCTGAAAGCCCCCTCCCTGGCTGGAGGCCAAAGGCAGCAGTAGCCCTGAAACTGGGACAAACATTAAAAAAATATGTAGCTGTTTTTAACCCTCCTGGAAGCCCTTTTTTTGGGTGGTTAGGAGAAGAGTAAGCGTGATATCCTGTGCCTCTGGGAGGCCCCATGGTCAGGGCAGAACTGGGTCCCTGAGTTTCTTGAGTCTTGTTGGCAGCCAAGTCCTTTTTTGTACAGATGTGGGAACCCCCGATCAGAGCAGGCGGGTGCTTGATGGTGCCAGGTCACTCAGCAGTAACCCAGGTCTCTGGACCTTCTTTGTAGAACTCCATGAAATGTGTGTGGTGCAGTGCCTTTGGCTGTCACTTTACCTCTCGGAGCCTCAGTTTCCTCTGCTGTAGAGTGGGGCTGATTTTACTGTGAGGATTGGTAATAATGTAGATAAAGCACCTAGGCCAGTGAGTCTTTAATGGTAGTCCTTGAGTACTCTTAATGCTATGGATAGTGCTGTCTCTAAGAAGCTTCTGTTCTACCTCTTCCCAGTCTAGGGGCTTGGAGTATTTAATACCATTTCTTATTCAACAAACAATCCCCAATAAACCAGTTTTAAAGCCGGAGGCTCAGCATCTTCTACCTGCCCTCCTCCAACTCTCCTTCTCCCAGCTGGGGGGGACATTCCAGCTGCCCCTTAGCCCAGATTTGGCCCCTGCCCTCTGCCCCTCTGCCTTCCTTGTATCAAGGCTGCAGGGTCTCTCTTCTAGGAGCCACACGAGGGCAGAGTTTCACTTCTCCAGCCTCCTCTGCTCTTGTGCCACCGCAAACACTTCAGAAACGCAGAGTACAAAGAGTCTGGGAGCACTTATCCCCCAGTGCTGCCTAGGGCTGAGGACGGAGGCAGACATGAGCTCCCTGGAGCTGCTCACAGGGAGCTAGGATGACATATGACATAGAACTTCTACAGAGGCCAGAATAGGTCTAAAAGAGAAAACCTGCTGCACAGTCCAAAAGGTGGTAGACTTAGAAGAGCTTCACCCTGAGCCTCCTTTCTCTGATTTATTAAAGGAAGGGGATGGATTGATGTCAGAAGTTTCTGCTAATATTATAGGATTAAAAGTAGGGATTTGAGAGCTGACAGACCTCCGTTTAAATCTTAGCTTTTTTTTTTTTTTTAATTGTGATAAGAATATACACACCAAAACATACACCAACACAACAACTTCCACGTTTACAACTCAATGACCCTGTAAATGCCAGCTTTACTATTTAACCAGCTGTGGGACTTCTAACAAGTTGCTTTACCTCAGGGAGCTTCAGTTTCCTTGTCTATAAAATGGGAAAAATAATAGCACCTTCTCAAAGGATTGTGTAAGGGGAAGTTAGATCATTTGTGCAAAGTCCTCTGTCCAGAGCTGGCACGTTGGAGTGATTACTGTTGTCCTCTGATTAGTAAAGACAGCAAGTCAGTAAAGGCCAGTCAGAAAGCGGTTCATTGCAAGGGCGGGCTTGAGAAACGTGCAGGGCTCCTTTGTTCATTCACTCAATAATTACTTAAGATTTGCATGGACAGAGTGGAGAGGTGAAGGGAGGCAGCAGAAGGCTGGAATCAGACAGACCTGCCCATTCTACCTTTGTGACCTTGGATCATTTACTTCTCTTCTCTGGGTCTCACTCTCCTCATCTGTGCAGTGGTGGGAGTAGTGAGCATAACTATTACCTCCCAGAGTTGTCCTAAAGCTTAAGAGAGTTAAAGTACATAGCAGGTGATCACTGCGTCGGATTCCTTTTCTCTCCCAGGTTTGTTAATGACTGGATGGATGATCTTGGGCACGTTCTGAACATGCCAGGCATGCTCCTGCCCCAGGGCCTTTGCATTTGCTGGGCCTTTGCATTTGCTGGCCCTTTGGCCTGGACTGCTCTTTCTCCAAATGCTTTCATGGCTCATTCTCTCATCTCCTTAAATGTTACTTCATCGTTACCCTATTTAAAATTGTAACATTCCCTCCCCCCACCTCAACCCCCATCCTCCCTTCCTGCATGTTTTGCTCCATAGCACATATCAATCTCTGACATGCTGTATTTTATTGATTATTTGTTGATTGTCTTCCTCATTGAAAAGTAAACTCAGTGGTGACAGTGATTTTTATCTGCCTTGTGTCTCGACTCGATGGCACTGGGTTGTGTCTTATACCTAGAACAATGTGTGGCACCGTAGCAGGTGTTCAGTAAATATTTGTAGAATGAACTAATAAATAAAAGAAGCCACTTCTCCTCTCTGGATCTATCACTATGCCGAGCACACAGTTGTTAGGTGCCGTTGAGTCGGTTCCAGCTCATAGCTACCCTGTGTACAACAGAATGAAACACTGACTGGTCCCGTGGCATCCTTGTGATCGTTGCTAGGTACACAGTAGGTTCCCAATAAATAATTGTCCAAATGAATGAGAAAGTCAGTGGTCATCATCCTCTCTGTCTGCCAGATAATACTTTGGCTGGGTCAACTCTGAGGCCCTTTTACATCTGACATTTTCTGCTACGGTATTGGTTTCAGTTGGAGTGACCAAATCTTTTGTTCCTGAGCCTGAGTGATACAGAATTTCTAGTTGGGGCTGTTTGGCTGTTGAGCCCACAATGGTTATTATGTCATTATTGGTAATTAGCATTTAGGCCTAGAAGATCCAGCTTTTTGTTTTTCAGCAGAAATTAGAGCAGAGAGCGTTGCCAGCCAGCGGGGCCTGGGCCTGGAGCAGATTCCTCTGTAACTGTCCCCACCCCAGCTCTGGCCCATGGCTTGCAGAAATCACGACAGAGGTACCTGAAGTTGGGGGCACCTAGGTTACCAGCTCAAGTGCTGCATCCCTCAGTGTCCCACACCCTTGGCTCTCCATGCATGGCCTGGTATAGAGGGGGTTCCCCATGCCACCTAGAAGAGCTAGGTATAGGGTTTCCAGTGTCCAGTGGGTAGAGGCATTTTCTGATGCTCAGGATTCATATATAGTGGGTAAAGGAAATAGCCCTGGGCTTAAGAGTCGGAAGCCTGGGTTCAAATCCCTGCTCAGCTGCTGATTTGCTAGGTGACCTTAGGCACATCACTACCTCTTGATGGGTCTCAGTTTTCTCATCTGTCAAACAGAGACCTCACTGGTGAGGAGAGGCAAGGTAGTGTAGTGGGCAAGGGTGGGCTTGAGTTCTGGAGTCAGGCATACCTGGCTTCCCAGCTACACCTTGTCCTAGCTATGTGACATTGAGCAAATTACTGAACCTCTCTGACTTCAGTTCCCAAAGCTGTAAAATGGGGTTAAAATATTACTCACTCCATAGGGTTATAAAGTACCTAGTGCTCTATATATGTCTTTGCTAGTATTGTTATAATGTCTTGAATGGAAATGTGGGCAATCTGTAAACTGTAGAGAGTACCAACTGTATAATAGAGCCAGGCAGATGTGGGTTTGAGTTCTGACTAGCTGGGTGTTCTCGGGCAATTTTTTTTCACTTCCCTGAGACTCTACTTCCTCATCTGTAAAATGGGAATTATAGTCATAGCTTCCTCAAGAGGCTGTTGTGAAGATTCATCAACTTATTACACATAAAGCACTTGGCACAGTGCTACAAGGCATGATTCCCATTTTACAGGTAAGAAAACCAAGGGAGGGGAAGTAGTTTGCCTGAAGTAACATAGCATCTCAGTGGGGAAGCTTTGATTTGAACTCACCTTCTTTTTTGTCACTTCTTACCATCTCTTGTATATGGGATGGTGATGACGATGATAGTTTTTATCATTGCCACTGGACTTATTCATGCCAGAACCCTCAGTTCCTGCACAAAGGAGGTGCTCAATAAATGTTTATTGGATAAAAAAAGGTAGGACCAGTGTATCCTCACTCCCAGGAAGGCTTTTGCCTTCAAGTTGAGGATTCTTTCTGCTTGATTGATAAAGCAGATTTAAAATAAAAATCATACTTGGTGCAGGTCTGGGACTTTGAAATTTGCAGAGCCCCTTTGCACCCTCCACATCGTTTGATCCTTGTCACCACCCTGTGAGACAGTCTGGGTGGGTGTTACCACTTGCATTTGACTGGTGAGGAAATGGGAGCCCAGAGAAGGTAAGTAACTTGCTCAGAGTCACACAGTGAGTTTATGGCAGAGCCAAGGCAGGAACTTACTTGTCATTTCTCTCTTTTTCCCCCACTAAAACTCTCCCAGTTACTAGAAGGCTTGGAAATTGTGGCTAGCTGAATGCCAAACAGGCAGCTCAGGAACTGTCCTGCCACAGCAGCTTTGGAGGGTCAAACCTGGCCATTTCTGGGTGCCCGCTCTCCCTTGCTCCCTTATGTGTCCCTCTCTGCCCTCTCCCTCTCCCAGGTGAAGGGGACCAGGCTGACTTTACCAGTTTTAAAACGGCTCAGCTAGCTGGTGGCACTGAGTCTCTCCGTATGTTTCTTGGGAAATCCCCTAGGCCTAGAGGGTCCCCCACCCAGGGGAGAGAGAATTAGTGGGCTAAGCTTGAGTGAGCTGGAGGCTTTACTGGATCAGAGTCATTAGGCTCATTCCAGCTGGTGAGAGAAGCAGGTTGGGAAGGGGCCATGGGAGGCTAGATCCTGGGGTCCTTCTTGAATGCCCCAAGGCTGTAAGCAGAAGCGGCAGCCTTTCCCTGGATCTTGGGACAGCCAGGTTTTGGTATTGCCCATTCATATAATTTCCAAACTGCTTTCCTGACAGAGATGTGAAGGCAGTGTGGAACAGAGGATAGTAGCCTCAGATAGACCTAGTTTAAACTGTGTGATGTTGGACAAATCATCTAACATTTCTAGCCTGTAGTTTATTTGACTGTAATTGAAGCTAATAATACTGTGCAGGGTTGTTACGAGGCAAAATACAATAATGCTTTAAGGCACTTAGTATATGCCTGACACATAACTGTTCCATAAATGTAGTTGCTATTATTTTTGTAGTAATAACAAGGTCGCTTCCAGCTCAGGCATTCCTAGGTTTTATAGCTGTAGAATTTAGCTTGGCCTTTAGGTTTGGAGAGCAAACGTAGCTGGACTTGGAAGAAGGCAGTGCGCAGAATCTTGTAGTAGGGATCGGGAGACCTGGGTTCAAGTTTGGACTCTGCCTTCATTGTGCTGTGTGACCTTGGGTGAGTCCCTTCCAGTGTCTGGACTCGTTTCCCAATCTGGAAAAAGCTAGCGGCTTGGGCTTGATGACTTCTAAGGGCGTATCCAGTTCTAACATTTTGTGAATCCAGAGGCCTAAAGAAATCATCCCATTTGGGTCTTCTTTTACAATTTCAACTTCCTTCCCTTCGCCCCTTGTTCCTTGCAGTGCCTCTGCAGGAAGGATACCACTTGCCAACTCCAATGTAATTGCATTAAATTATATATATATAAAATTTTTTTAGTCACATTTAGGTTTTGCTTTTAGTGTGCACAGAAAACTCTGTAAAACAGAGTTTGATCCAATTTTTGCAGGCAAAGTACATTCTACCAAGAGGTGGAAACATGCTGTGTTTTCAAATATAAGAGACAAATTATTGTACAAAAGTACTGCATCTGCTGATTTTTTTTTTTTGTCTTTATCTCAAAAATGACCACAACAGGCAGGCTTGTACTCTGTAATTAAAAAAAAAATGCTGCAGTAAATGCATCCTAAAAAAGATCATGAGTATGATTTAGACAAAAGGATGTTTGTCAAGTATCATTTATAAAAAAAGAAAAATGGGAAACAATCTAAATGTCCAGCAAGGCCAAGTTAATTATGGTTAGCCACTTGATAGTGCTGTTGAAATGTTGATGAAGATGTTTACAATATATTGTTAAGTGAAAAAAGTCAGTTCTAAAACAATGTGGTCTAAATTTAAAGAAAAATGATTTTATTGTGCTTTAGGTACAAGTTTACAGCCAGTTAATATCTCATTCAAAAGTTTATACACAGATTGTTTTGTAACATTGATTGCAATCCCCGCAATGTGATGGCACTCTTCCCCTTTCCAGCCCGGCTTCCCTGGGTCCATTCGTCCAGCTTTCCTGTCCCTTCCTGCCTTCTCTTCCTGCTTTTGGGCAGGAGTTGCCCATTTGGTCTCGTGTATTTGATTGAAACTAAGAAGCACGTTCCTCATGTGTGTTATTGTTTGTTTATAGACATGTCTAATCTTTGTCTGAAAAGTGGGCTTTGGGAGTGGCTTCTTTTCAGTTCTGAGTTAGCAGGGTGTCCGGGGGACATAGTCTTGGGGGTTCTTCCAGCCTCTGTCAGACCAGTAAGTCTGGTCTTTTTTGTGAACTTGAATTTTGCTCTACATTTTTATCCCACTCTGTCCTGGACTCTCTCTGGTGATCCCTGTCAGTGCGGTCAGTGGTGGCAGCTGAGCACCATCCAGTTCTTCGGAGCTCAGGCTGGCAGAGGCTGTGATTTATGTGGTAATTTTTTTTTTAGTCCTTTGGGCTAATATTTTTCTTGTGTCTTTGGTTTTCTTCATTCTCCTTTGCTCCGGATGGGATGGGATCAATAGATGTATCTTAGATGGCTGCTCCCAAGCTTTTAAGATCCCAAACACTACACATCACAGTAGGGTGTAGAACTTTTTCTTTATGAACTATGTAGTGCTGATTGACCTAGACATCCCTAAGACTATGGTCCCCGGCCCTCAGCCCCAGCAACTTGGTCCCTCTAGGTGTTTGCATGCATCTTGGAAGCTTCTATGACTTTGCGTTGGTCAGGTCGTGCTGAATCCACTATATTGTGTGTCGTCTTTCGCTTCCCCAAAGTTGATACTTGTCTACTATCTTGTTAGTGATTTCCCCTCCCCAGCCCTCCTCTCCCTCATAACCATCAAAGATTGTTATTTTTTCTGTGTGTAAACCTTTTCTTGAGTTTTTGTAAGAGTGGTCTCATACAATATTTGTCCTTTTGTGACTGATTTATTTCACTCAGCATAAAGCCCTCCAGATTCATCCATGTTATGAGATGTTTTGCAAATTCATGATTGTTCTGTATCGTAATATGATCTAAATTTTAACAAAGCATTCAGCTAAACCGTATGAGGTTCCTGATATTTGACCATTTTTTATTATAAAACAGCAATTTCATATGGCTTAATTTATGTAAACAAAAATATTTACATATCTAAAAAGTCCTAGAAGTCTCCCACCAAAATATTGATGGTACTTATTTCTGATTGGTGGGGTTATAGTGATTTAAAATTTTTTCTTTTTAACTATATTTCTATGAACAATTAAAGAACTACTGATAAAAATAATCCCCTAGAAAAGTATGCCACTGTATGTAATTTTCCCACTCATACTTTGTTTGATTTATCGATTGTGTTTAAAGGGTCTAAAATGACTGCAATTTTATGACCATGGGCAGGATGGAAAGCTGTATTCTTCATATATTTTTCGTACCAAGATTTTTATTTAATAGTGACTGTTCAGAACACTTTGCAGGTGGGTCCAGCTTTTCGAAGCCCTCTTCATCTCTTGCCATCCCCACAACAGTCATACGTTTTCCATGAGCCCTAGCACTGGGGCTCCAGGGCAGCTGTGTCCCTAATCCACCCACGTCCCAGATTTAGGAATGGTTCAGACTCCAGCTGTCCCTCCCCCCTCCCCACCAACTTTCTCCCAATCTCATCTCTTTCAGGTCATCTGAGTCCCTATCTCCTACCCGGGCCTCTCTGGCCTTCCCCACTGGTCACCACTTAATTTTGCCATCTAATTTCATCCTCATCTGTGCAGCTGGTGTTTGTTTTTGTGCAATGGGGAAGGATTAGGACTCTTTCATGCCGCCTTTTTCCTAGTGCCCTTGACCGCTCCAGGGGCTGACAAGCAGCTAGCAGGGCCTGTATTCCCTAGGAAGGAATAGGAGGGGTGGTGGGGGAGAGAGTGGTGGGCTCAGCTGGCAGGCTGGATAGAGAAGGTCCCTAGGGACTCCATCTCAGGGCTTGGAGCATAGCACAGCTGCCACCCAGATGTGATCATGGAGCAGGCAGGGTGGGGGCTGAGTTTCTGCCTAGGAAATTAGCCTGCTTGGGCCCTTTACCCTGGGTACCCAACAGCAGCCTCTGCAGGATGAGCTGGGACTGGATGCCTGGTTTGCATAAGCCCCCTCTGAGAGGACAGGTCAGGTAAGGATAGATTCTCTGCCTTCAGATTGGGCATTTCTCATCACCTCACTCCCCACTATGTGGTGGGTTCAGTTACACTCAGGGATTGAGCACTTGGCCTAACAGTTGAGGGTTATGTACCTAATTAATAACAAAAATCCGTCACTGTGTGGATAGCACCTTACAGTTTGCAAAGCTCTTACAACTCTGGGCTAAGAATTAAAAGCTACGACCGAAACTGAGGTTTTTCAAATTCTAAAGCCTGTACCAACTTTTCTCGGTGTGATGTTGCATGACACTCTAAATTTAAAGAGTGGTTTACACCAGCCTTGTGCCTATCTGTTATTGACTAGCCTGAGATCTTTGTTTTCAAGGTAATTATTATTAAATACTACACATTCCATGCATCCAACCAAGTCTTTTTAAATATGATGTGTGTCATTAACTAGCACTAATTAGCACCGAGATATTTTTATGAATCTGAATTTATTGGATAACATGGTGGTGGTGGTGGGTGTGGGACTCCTGGTGATTGATCTTCAGTATAACTCCTTTATTATACCAGGTTTCCCTGTCTGATAGGTGAAGGAAGCCTCTGAGGTACAGAGGTGACGGGGCTAGAGTGCCTTTAAGCAAAAGCACCGCTGCACCTGAAGACCTGGTCACTCAAGAACAAGTGCTTTACCTCTAATACACAAAAAGACCTTGGCCAAGTCACCTGAGTAAGCTGAGGCCAAGTCAACTGAGGCCATGCCTTAGTTTCCTTGTGTATAAAATAGGGATAATTCATTCACTTGTTCAACAAATATTTATTGAGTATGCATTGTTCCAGGAGATGAATAAGAGGGACAAAGTCCCTGCTTTCCTGGAGTTTACAGTTTAGTGGGTGGAGACAATGAATACATAAACAAGTAGTAGAAAATCAGATAGGGTACGTGCTATGAAGCAAAATCGAAGCAGAGCAAAGGTGTGTGAGTGGGGGCTGTTTTAGATAGGGTAGTCTGGTGGTCCTCAAGGGGGTTTTATGATGACTCAAATAGGTAATTCATGTAATGTGTTTGGCTCAGTGCTGACAGCAATCGAATGCTTAATGGTAGATATTTTTTCATATCAGCCAGTCTCAGACCTCTCAGATCATATTTTAGTCTCCAAATAATTGTAATAATTAACACTTAAATAGCATTTACTGTAAGCTAGGCACTATTCTAATGGGCCCTGGTGCAGCAGTGGTTAAAGTGCCCAGGTGCTAACTAAAATGTTGGTGGTTCGAACCACCAGCTGCTCTATGGGAGAAAGATGTGGCAGTCTGCTGTGGTAAAGATTACAGCCTTGGAAACTCTATGGAGCGGTTCTACTGTGTCCTACAGAGTCTTTATGACTCCGCTCGAGGCAGTGGGTTTTTTGGTTTAGGCACTATTCTAAACCCTTTACATATTTTAGCTCATTTAATTCTTATAATTACTCTATGAGGTAGGAGCCATTATTTATGTGGTCAGAAACTCAGGCACAGAGAAGTTAAGTACTTGGCCAAGGCCCTGGTGACACAGTGGTTAAGAGCTCGCTCCTAACCAAAATGTCAGTAGTTTGAATGCACCAGCCACTCCTTGAAAACTATGGGACAGTTCTACCCTGTCCTTTAGGGTCGCTATTAGTTGGAATCGACTTGATAGTAATAGGGTTTTTGGTTTTGGAGGCTGAGAACTGAATCCAGAGGGCATCAAGCTGGTTTGTTCCAGTTTGAACCCCTGCTGAGAATTTGCATTTCTACCCCAGTGTACTGAATCCGAATCTACATTTTAACAAGATCCCCAGGTGATTCTTATGTATAGTAAATTTTGAGAACCCCTGCTCTACTAGTAGTTCTTGGAATTGGTCCCTAACCAGCAGTATTGGTGTGCCTTGAAACTTGTTAGAAATGCAAGTTCTCAGCAGGGGTTCGAACTGGAACCCAGCAGCCTGTTTGGTGGAGCTGTACTGTGAAGGGGCTGTAATTAGATACCAGGAGACAGCCTAGCTAGCGTAATGGTTCATCTGCTGTCAGGTTGCCTAGTTTCTTGTCCTGGTAGGTCTAAGCCTCTCTGCTTCAGTTTCTTCATCTCTTAAATAGGAATACCAGAACCTATCTTACGTTATAGGTATCATGCTTGGAACAGAGCCTTTCTGCAGCTCTGCGGGGCCCCAGCCTGTTCAGAGCTAGCCTGACAGAGAGTGTGAGGGTCAAGTGGCCCCTGAAACTTCAGGAGAGAAATAAATACACACCAAGGAATTCTCAGAGAGCAACCCTAAGTTCAGCTGGAGACCAGACTTTGGAATCTAGGTCCAAGAATTTTGGTTTATGATTTCGAGGATGCCAGGGCATGGGTGGAATTAGGGGACCCTTAGGTGAAGAGGGTCCTGGTGGCATAGTGGTTCCGTGCTATGGCTGCTAACCAATAGGTCGGCAGTTCAAGTCCACCAGGTGCTCCTTGAAAACTCTATGGGGCAGTTCTACTCTATCCTATAGGGTTGCTATGAGTTGGAATTAACCGGACAGCAGTGAGTTTGGGTTTTTTTGGTTTAGGTGAGGAGGGAGCTCTGGTGGTGCAGTGGTTAAGAGCTCAGCTACTAACCAAAAGGTTGGCAGTTTGAATCCATCAACCGCACCTTGGAAGCCCTATGGGGGCAGTTCTACTCTGTCCTATAGGGTTGCAGTTGACTCATCGGCAACGGGTTTGGTTTTGTTTGGTAGGTGAAGAGAGAGGTGAAATCTTGGCGTGGCCACAACACTCAGTTTCTGTTTCAGGTCTTACACAGCAGCCAGGAGAGGTAGTCTCATCAAATGACATAATTGGAATGGCACCTAGAGATAGCCAAGCTAGTAGATGGGGAAACTGAGGCCCAGAGAAGCTGACCCAAGGTCACTAGATGCATAAAAGGACAGAGTCAGGATCTGAACCGAGCCTGGGGTAGCCCAGCAGCAGCCTCTGTGTGGGTTTCATTTTCCTGGAGGGTCTCCAAATCTCGGCTTCTCATCGTCCGGGCCACTACCGGCCTTACTCCGCACGTGGCTGCTGCAGGGTCTGGGACTACCCGGGCACTAGAGGGGTTTGACCTGCGCGTGCGCACACGCGGTCAGCCCCTTGATTTTTTTCCCCCTTTTTCCTTCCCCTCCCAGCTCTTTACTGGCGTAGGAGAGGGGGGAACTAAAGGAGCCAGAACTCGGCCTCAGCCAATGGGCTGACGGGCCGCGGCCCGGCCCCCTCCTTCCCTCCGGCGCCGTCCAATAGAAATTTACTACAATGTTGTGGCGAAGGGAGGGGGAGGGGCGCGCGCGGGCTGGCTGGCTGCTGGCCGCGCCAGCCGAGCCTCGCAGAGGGAAGGCGGGAGGGTGCGCGCCAGGGCCGCTTGCTCGCTCTCACTCTCCCTCCCTCCGCCGGTGGGTTAGTCAGTCAGTCAGTCAGCCAGCAGCCGGCGGGCCCGCGAGCCGCAGAGGGCCCGAGCCGCGGACATCGGCGCCTCCTTCTGCCATTGTTCGTCGGGCAGCTGCAGGGGCAGGCGCAGGAGCCCGGGCTCCGGAGCTACCGGTGAGGCAAGGCGACCGTGGCGCGCTAGCCAGGGGGCCAAGAAGCTGTCCCAGAGGACGGTCCTGGCGGCCGCGGCGGCGTCGCAGCCCCTTTGTCTCCAGCCCCCCGCGGGCCCCAGGCGGGGGGCGCGGGCTCTGCGGCCTCCGCGTGCTGGAGCGCTGAGGGGCTTGAGTGGGGACGCGGCCGGCCTGAGGAGAAAAGAGGCGGGCCGGGAGCTGCAGAGGAAAGGGGCAGGGGCGTCCCGGAGCGGGGTTAGGCTGGGGGAGCGTTTAAAAGTTAGGCTTGGGGTTGATTTTTTTTTAGACGAGGGAAATCAGCGTCCTCTGCTCTGTCAATCTTTGTGCACTGGGCAGGAGCCTTGGAAGGAAGCCAAACGAAGGGAAGTGCAGGTTTGACTTGGTGAAGGTGTTGGGTGCAGCCGCCGAGTGATTCTTTCGTGACGAGGAAGCTGGGGCGTCTGGAGGAGTCAGGCAGAATCTGAGGGGTGGAGGGAACCCCTGAAGGTCTTTTAGGCCTTCCCGCCATAGACACCTGCATCATTAAAAAAAAAAAAAAAAATCCCAAACCGGAGAGATCCAGTGCTGTCCCTTAGTCTTCAAGGTTCCGAGTGACCAAAGAGTTAAATCGGTTCTCTCAGCGTCGTGACCTCCTTTTTCAGTTGGCGCATCTGTCGGCTTGGAAGTGTTTCCTGTGCTCGCCGGGATGCTGTTACCTGTGGAGAGGCTGGACCTAGGCTCGCCTGGGAGACGCACCGCCTGGCTGTTAGTCCTGGGGAGGCCTGGCCAAAACAGGTCTATTCCTCCAAGGAACAGGCGTTCTCTTGAGAGAGAAAGTAATCTCACGTGAAACAAATTGCTGACGGATTGGTTTCTGGCCACATGATCGCGACTGTCATTCTGTTATGTCTCTAACTGTACCCTGCCACAAATGACTAGTCTGTGGAGACTTGTCGTTTTTTTGGAATGTGTTGCTGAAGAGGAGTTTTTTTTTTTTTTTTTAAGAGATGCCGAGCTTTTTTTAGTAGTTTGGGTGATTTTACAGCTGCTATTTTGTTCTTTCTGTTTTTAGGGAAAATTGCAAGAAGTGGTTGTGTCTTGTGCCTTGGATATTATTATACCCCAGTACCAAAAGTGGATTTATACTCTCAGAGGATATTTGTCAGTGCTGTGGCTCATTACTGTGTTCTGTCTTCTCAGTCCTGGCAAAAATTTTAGTTGGTTTGGCCCTTTAATTAGGAAGTCTTATATATATACAATATATGTAATTCCCCGCATCTCAATTTTGTTATTATAGCACTAATTCTCACTTTTTATGTAAGGTTACTTTTTTTATGAAGTCTTCATTTTCCTTCGCTTTAGAAATTGAAAACATAATAAATTCGTTGCCGGCTGTAAAAGTTCCGATTTATAAGATAGTTTTTTTGGGTTTATTAATATAATCCATGTACGTAGCAGAATATCACGCATACAGTAAGCACTCAAGAAATGTCAGATTTTAAAAAATGGATGTAATAACTGGACATCAGATTGCCTTGGAATCAAGGTGCTAATCCAAAGTATGTTCTACAAGAAGCTTACAATTCAGGTGAAGACAGGCATTATTCATATCCCTTGGGAAACTGAAGTATATCTTTGCCACTTTTCGAAGTGAATTCACTGGCAGACGCGAGTTCACTCTGCTAACCTGATTCTTCTTTCTTCTACTAAGAAAACTGTGTTTTTTCCTTGTATAATTGAATTCAGGCTTAGAAATAGTAAATATTTTCAATTCTTAGGACTCACCAAAATTCTCTCAACATTTATACCAGTGTTTTATATGAAATGTCTTATAGCTAAGCCCTTATATCATATGGCTTTGGTCTACGTTTCTGACTTTATTCCTTGTATTCTCCAGCCAAATAGAAGTCCTCAGTAGTAACCCAGTGCTTTCCCTTCTCTGTACCTTTGGCCATGTAATTCCATCTATGCTTGTCAGATGTATTCTTCTGGCTGATTTTAGTTCTCTTATCTTATATATAGATGCTTCAAAATCTTACATATGTTGGTAATTTGAGGGAAGCATCCTATGTGGAAGGAAGTTGATGGAATTTTTTGTTTTGTTTAAAATTTTTTTTTGAGCTTCATTAGTATGGCCAGCCAATTGAGCTTTATCTAGCTGGTGTTTGTTAAAAAGATTTAGGTCTTAAGTGTCCCATCAATATGTATATCCCTTAGGCATCAATGATGGCTGATGATAGATTAAGAAAACCTTTTAGGCTTCCATTCCACATGGAACTAAAAGCTCTATCAGTTGACAATTTTAATGCTTGGAACTGTGGCTGTCAGCAGATAGACCAAAACAAGAAATGAAAATCTTATCTTTCAGGTGGGCCTCTGCTTGCTTTTTCTATCTGTTCTCTTTCTCAGTGGTCTGAGGGTCCATATTTCCTTAAGGTTTTCTTAAACACCCAAACTGTATTTGTTGTGTTTGAGTGGTAAATATGGGGAACAAACTTAAGTTTTTAAGTAGGTATACCCTCAATATAATATCTGAAGTAACATGTACAATATTTTATATAATAATAACAAAATAATACACAAATCTTCCTTTTTAGCATATTTGAAAGTGCTTTCATCTTATCTCCTTTCTTTTCTCCTTAAGAAACACTTCCGGGTTATTATCTAAATTAACAAATGATTTTTCAGTAGTTCTGATCTCCTTTGCAAGAAGTGGTTGTGGCATTTGGTTGAGGTATGAGCTATATACTTTTTCCTGTTATTCTCTTTCATCAGGTTTGTGCCCTATCAGATAATTTTGCCTCCTGTCTGCCTTCTTGTGTGTAGCTTCAGTTTAACATTTTGAAAATCATAGAGTTAGTCTTCCATCTCATTCCTTGGTTTGTGGTCCTAATTTTAAACAAAGTTATATTACGGGAGACAGTGTGCTGAAGATGCTATTTGGCTTCCTTTCTCCTTTTCTAATGAAAGCTTCAGAGTTAAGCTTGTCAGGAGCCATTGCTTAAAGCCACAGGACTCTTGAATTCTCTGCAGATACTTTGATGTACTTACAAGAAGATTGTGATCTGAAGTATGCGGTAAGTAATTTGTGATATGAGTCAGTAAGGCTTGCTCATATTGTTTTTTGAATGTACAAATCCAATTTAATATGGATGATCTGATTTTACAACTTCAGAATATCAATGGCATCAGGGCCTGAATTGGTTCTGAAATCCGGAAGAGAGTACATTTAGACCACAGTCTGTTTTCTTGTTATCTAAGAAGCAGGCCAGCCAAGTGCTGCCAGTGTATTTTTCCAAGAGTTTCATCAAGCTTGTGATTGGTCAAATGCATATTCAGTTGCAGATTCAATGTATTTATAATAACTTCTAATTAGAGGAGAAGGAGCCCTGATGTTGCAGTGGTTAAGCCCTGGGCTGCAAAAGGTTGGCCATTCAAACTCACTAGCGCTCTGTGGGAGAAAACCCCTGGCAATCTGCTCCCATGAAGACTGCAGCCTAGGAAACCCTGTGGGGCAGTTCCTCCTTGGCAGTACCTCCCTGTCCTATCAGATTGCTAGGAGCCAGAATTGACTCCACAGCACACAACAACAACAGTTAGAAGAGCCAGAAGTAAATATACTTGTTAAATTTTGTTGTTTAAGTTTGTTGGTATGTCACTGGTGGCTTACTATGTGTCCTTTTTATGAGTTGCTTCATAAAATGCATTCAGTAAAATGCAGTGTAACAAATGCAGTTGCACATACACTGGGTTAGGTTAGTATTTTGATTGCTCTGCTGTTATTTAATGAATACACTAAAACCAAACCCAAACTCATCAATTCCAACTCATAGCAACCCTATAGAACAGAGTAGAACTGCCCCATAGGGTTTCCAAGGAGTGACTGGTGGATTCAAACTGCTAACATTTTGGTTAGCAGCTGAGCTCTTAACCACTGCACCGCCACAGTGAGAAGGAAAAAAGCAAAAAACTATAGCAGTGAGCAGTATTTAGAAGTTGGAGATGTTAGGAAGGAGAGTTTTGATATTTTATATATTGAGTGCAGATCTCATTGAGAACTACCTTCCCGACACTTTACTTCAAATGCTGGTTTTAGGAAAGTTCAATGAGATAATCTGATTATGTTGAAAGTCTACACTTACTTTTGCCATTTTTATTTAAATGATTTATTAAACCTTGAAGTGTTTGAGGATAATTTGGTTAGCTTTTTGAACTTTGGAGAAAAGTATCATATCATGATATAGCCAAATGCAATTCAAGGAATGGCTTGAAGAGATTTTAATATCCCTACTCCATAATCAACATCAGCTTCTCCCAAGGTCACCTTAAGTAAACATGCAATCTGAGTAAAGCCTGGGTGCTTGCTATGCAAATACACTTATCTCCCCTTCCAATCATGTTTACTATTGTAATCCTACAGTTGGTTCTGACTCATGGTGACCTCGTATAACACAAGGAAATGTTGGGAAGTTCTGCACCATCCTCACAATCATTGCTATGTTTGAGCCCATTGTTGCAGCCACTGTGTCAATCCGTGTCATTGAGGGTCTTCCTCTTTTTTGCTGACCTTCCACTTCCCCAAGATCATACTGCTACCCCTAAAAGTCTGTTCAAGAGTCCCTGGATGGTACAAACGGATAAGCGCTGGGCTGAAAAGTTGGCAGTTTGAACCCACCCAGAGGCCTCTCTGAAGACAGGCCTGGCAATCTGCTTCCGAAAGGTCATAGCCTTGAAAACCCTATGGAGCAGTTAAAATCTACACATGGAGTTGCTGTGAGCAGGAATTGACTCCACAGCAACTAGCAACAGCAAAAGTCCCTTCTATATAGAAATTACAGAGTTCCTCTGGCATCGTGTTTATTATGCATTGCATTTATGAAGGCCAGTTCTCATTTTGCAGTTATCTCTTGATTATCTCCAAGATAAATCCACATGGATTAACTGTGATTGTTTATTGAATCGACATTCTCCCCCTCTCATGGCTGAGGGCTCTTTGGGTCACTGCCATCTGATTAATCTAGCGCCTCTACTATTACTCTCAGCTTTCAGGGCCATCTCTATTTGTGAAGATTAAAATGGTTTCTGAGCTATGTGAAGTAGAGCTTGAGGAGGGTTAAGTCACCTTGGCAGAGTGGAGAGGAGGAAGCAAGATAGTCTGTCTGATGGGATGGATAGGAAGTAAGTCTGGAAGAAGTGGTAGATGCCCTATTAGTATTCATAGGGACAGGAATACCTCAATTTCTTTCTGGAAATAATAAAATATAAAGAATATCATATATATTTCTGTAGCTGTAAATGCAGCTTGTCTCCTTGTGCCTTTCAGCCTCCACAAAAATCGTCCTAATGCAAATCAGCTTTTGGCAGGCCCTCTGTTTGTCTGAGTTGTACCACCAAACACAATGTAGACAGAATTTCGTGCATCGTATTTTGAGAAAATCTGTATTACACCATAAAAAGTTAATGACATGCAAGTTTGCCTTGAGAAACTCTCAATGAGTTAGCTAATTAAAGCATAGGTGTATTTTAAATTGGTATAATTTAAGCCTGTGACCGACAAGTATAATAGAAATGTATACTTATGGTAGTTTATGAGTATATAGTATTCGCCAAGGTTCAGTTGTGATTGATATACAGCTCTTACTTAGTGCTTACATAAATCCTTAAGTAATCCTGTTAGAATAATTTTAACACAATGAGATTTTACCAGTGTATCTTTGAGTACATCATCTTATAAAGAAATGCCATTTTAATTTACATGCCAAGTATTCTTTTAATCTACTAATTTGAAGTTCTACATATATTCAAGTGAAGGGTGTTTTACTTTGATAATATACTTGGTACAGGTTGTTGAAATTCATCCTCCCTGCCCCCCACCCCAATTTCTGACCATATGGGCACAGGCAGAACTGTCAAGAGCTCCAAGGATTTAAGCTCTCAGATTTTACCTGCCAGCCAACCATTTCAGCATGCAATAGGGACACATGGAAGGCAGTTTAAAGTGAAGACTTTTTAATTTTTTTGCTACCACCCACTTGCTGCTTCTTACCCTTTTCTCTTTTCTTAATGATTCAGAGAATCGACACTGTTGCTAGCTTACTACCTGCAGAGTCCTGCTAATCTTGATGGTATTATGTAATTATAGAATCCCTTTGCATGGTGTCATATGATGTTGTATATATGTCCTCCCACACATGTGTCTTTAGAGTAGTTTCTTTCCATCTGGTGTTGGAAGTGAGCTCTTTGTGAGGTTATTTTTAAATCTTCAAGCTTTCTGGCATCCTCAACACTTGAAAAAACACAATTGCTTTTGAAGGAAAGAAAATCCACATAGTGTATTAGTAGCTTTTCCAGTGAGAATGTAAATAGTATTTTATTTTTACAATCGTATCCTGTGTTCCAAACAGGCAAACATGCATTTTCTGTTTAGATAGTCTTCAGATACTTTTGTTAGGTAGGAAATAATCAGTCAGTTGTTACCAAATAGATAAAGAAAAGGAGACATGCTTACGAGAAAGGAGGCCAAAAATAAGAAGCCTGTTAGAGGGAAAAGGAGGCCAAAAATAAGAAGCCTGTTAGAGGGAAAAGGTTTCAAAGGTATCTTATTCCCTGAAGGTTTATTGGTATCTGTTTCTGAACTCTTGCAGTATTTGTTATATACCATGTATTGTTTTATATTGCATATTACAGTGATATTCTCCAAAGAGATTCTAAACTTCTGGAGGGCAGGGGGTCAGTACCGTAGCTTTCATTGCCCTTCTCGTCCCTACTGCTTCTCCCCCCAAACACCAATATTGGTTATTACAGCGGCTAGATACATAATATAAGGGGCACTATTTTCTGTTGGTTTTAGCATCCATTGATCATTGGGACTACAAATGAAACTCTTGAAAATGAAATTAGAAGATTTAAATTAGGGCTCAAGGAATAACAGGAATATATATAATGGGTATCTTTCACTATAGTAATACATAGGCTTTCTCTAATTCTTGCTAAATCAGATGTTTTGCATTTTATCACTGATTTGTTCTTAAAAGGCATATCCATTAGACCTGTTGCTGTAGAGTCTGTTCCGACTCATTGTGATCCTATGGGACAGAGTAGAACTGCCCCACAGGATTCCCAAAGCTGTAATCTTTACAGAAGCAGACTACCACGTCTTTGTCCCGTGGAGCGGCTCGTGGGTTTGAACTGCTGACTTTTTGGTTAGTAGTGGAGTGCTTAACCACTAAGCCACCAGGGATCCTCTAAAATTAGGCCAAACCAAAAAAACAAAAAACAAAAACCAAAGCCGTTACCGTCAAGTCAATTCTGATCATAGTGACCCTATAGGACAGAGTAGAACTGCCCTCGTAGGGTTTCCAGGGAGTGGCTAGTGGATTCAAACAGCCAACCTTTTGGTTAGCAGCCGTAGCTCTTACTAAAATTAGGTGTACAGAGTTAAATTTTATTTGGTAGTGGAACATAATCACAATAAGAATTATATTTGCATTTGGTTTACTTTGCTAAGGTACTTTGGCTTTATTTTCTTTTATGGTGATGTATTTTTTTATTCTGATCGTTAAAAAAAAAAAGGTATGTGTAATTAGCCTTAACCTTTCATTTCTTAACAACAGTAGATTGATATTACCTCTAATTGTCTTGTGAATTTTTGTTAATTTCTCCAGTTTTAGTATTAAAAAACTGGTAATTTATTAGGCGCCATTCTATCATCTAAAGGCAAAGCCTATACAATTAAATAGAAAAGGTCCATATCATCTACTTAACAAAATTGGTTCAATAACTCTCTTTTTCTCCAGATGCTATTTTTGTTGACTTATCCTTACTAGCTATATCATCTCTGATATGATTATTAATGAACACTGGTTAATAAGAAATGTTTCATATTTCATACACCTTTGGTGTTTTGTAAGACTGAAAGGCTAACATTGGGGTGAATAATTGCATAATGATTGTAGAATCATATTTTAAATAAATATACTAAAGAAATATCAGATGGCCAAAGGGCAAGTTTTTTTTTTTTTTTTTTAATTTCCATCATTTCTACTGTGGTAGTCATCCTCTAAGATGGCCCCCAGTTATCCCTGCCTCCTGGTATTCATGCCCTTGTGTAATTCCCATCCCTTGATTGTGGGCTGGAGCTAGTGACTCAAATCTAATGAATAGAATAAAACAAAAGTGCTGGGGAGTTACTCCAAGATTAAGTTTCAAAAAGACTGTGGCTTCTTCTTGGTGGTCTCTGGCTCTCTTTTTCTCTCACTTGGATTACCAGCTGCCATGTTGTGAGGACGCTCAGGCAGCCTATGGAGAGGTCAGCAAGACAAGAAACATAGGTCTGTTAACAACCATGTAAGTAAGCTTGGAAGTGGATCCTCTAAGGCCTGACAAGTTACGTGAGTTAGCTTGGAAGCAGGTTCTTCAGGCACAGTTAAGCTTTGAGATACCTGTAACCCTGGTTGACAGCTTGGTTGCAACTTCATGAGAGACTCAGGGCCAAAGACATCAGCTAAGCCATGCCTGGATTCCTGATCCACAGAAACTGTGAGATAATAAATGTTTATTGTTTCAAGCCACTAAGTTTTGGGGGTAATTTGTTGTGAAGCAACAGATAACTAATACACCTACAATTTATTCATTCAATAAATATTTATTGATTGCCTACTGTTTACCAGGTACTGTTCTAGGTACTTTAGGATAGAGCAGTGAATAAAATAGGAGCCCTGGTGGTGCAGTGGTTAAGAGCTTGGCTGCTAACCAAAAGGTCAGCAGTTGTAATCCACCAACTGCTCCTTGGAAACCCTGTGGGGTAGTCCTATTCTGTCCTTATAGGGTCACTAGGAGTTGGAATTGACTCGATGGCAATGGGCTTGGTTTTTTTTTTTTGGTTATAGGTGCTTTAGGATAGAGCAGTGAATAAAGTAGAATAGAAAAAGTATTTGCTTTTGTGGAGCTTGCATTTTAGTGGGGGGCACAAATAAATGAATAGACAAATCAGAGATAAAATATAAGGCATTAGATTTTAGTGAGGATCGGGAAAAGCAGTATTAGAGGACAAAAAGTGAGCGGGTTGTGGGGATAGATATTTTAGGTGAAATGATCAGAAAGACCTCTCTGATAAGGTGACATTTGAGCAGGGACCTGAAAGGAGTGACAGAGTGAGCCATGAAGGCATCTGGGGGTAGAACATCCCCGGCAAAAGGAATGATGTGCACAAAGACTAAACATGTTTGGTATGTTTGAGAAAGATCAAGTAAACCAGCGTGACTGGATCAGAGTGATTTAAGGGTAAATGGTAGAGCTGGATTCAGAGAGGTTGTAGACAGGAGAAGGAACAGGTCGTATAGCACCTCGCTGGCCATGCTAAAAACTTTGCATTTTGTTCTGAGACAAGAATTCTTGGGAGGATTATGAGGAGAGGAATGCATGATCATTTATTTAATAAATATTAATCAAGCATCTATAATGAGCAGGGCTCTCTGGGTATTATGTGTGATCACAAACAATGTAGAAGGCATGACTTCTGCCCTCAGGAAGTTTAATGATCTGGTAGTGTTAATGAAGTGATCGGACATGTACATAAAAACTTAGAAATAGAGCCTCTGTGTCCTGGAAAAACATGAGTTATGGAAAAAGGCACAGAGAAAAACCTGAGTTAAAATTCTGGCTCTTCTACTCAGTTCAACACATTTCAGCCACTGTTTATTGGGGTGCCTATTATATGCCCGGTAAAATAATAATGCCGGTGTTTATTGATGATTTATTATGAGCCAGGCTCTGTACTTTGTGCTTTACAGGTATGACATAGGTGTTAAGAGTATGGGCTTTGAGGCTAAAATACCTGGTTTTAAATTCTAGTTGTGTCACTTATTAACACTGATGACCTTGGACAATTTATTCTGTACCTCACTTTCCTCATCCTTTAATATGGGGTTGATATAAATAACTCCCTTTTAAGGTTGTTATGGTGATTAAATGAGTTAATATATGTGAAGTATTTAGAATAGTGCCTAGTATCAGATAAATGTTACCCATTATTATTGTCCCTTTTGAGCCTCACCACAACCCTATGGAGTTAAGTGTTATTAGTCCTATTTTCTATTTTAGGTAACTGGGTTTAAAGGTTAAGTAATTTGTCCAAAGTCAAACACTAGCATGTGGAAATTGGCTTTAAAGCCAGTGTTCTTTACTGCTACACCTTCATTTATTTATGTCTACGAGCAAGCAGGGAAGGAAAGATATGAATCCATGCCTTCTCCTATTTAATGATTTCTCAATAATTGTGCTGCTGTGAAAGTACTTTTCTGTGCCTTAAAATGAGTATATACCCACATTTATGGAGTATTTATAGTATTAACAGACAAAAACAACCCTCATACTCTGCCTATCACATATAGGCACTCGGTCAGTGTTAGTTTTCTTTTCCCTTTGGTAAAATCTGACCTCGTGGAGAATGGGGGAGGATAATTTTTGGTTTAAGAAGGATAATTTTTTTTTCCATAATCCGTATTTTTTTCTACTTAAATTGGGTATCTATGTGTCTTTATGACTGCTGTATATAAATAAATGTAAAATAGCTGTATAGAAAACTTGATTTTGTCTAGCAGTGATCTTTGAATTTGTTTCAGATTTATACTGTAACATTTTTAAGCCTGTGTGTGAGTGTTCTAAAGACCCATTTCACAGCAACTCTGGCTTCATTTCCGGGTTGATAGGACACAGTTGATGTCCCCATTGTTGCTTTTATCTTTTGCAGCAGATGTGAAAGTAAACGTACAAGGTTGAAAAACAGGAAGGGGTTTGCAGATCGTAGGGAGGGTGTTTTTGAAGGAGAACTTGTATACAAGCCATTTGAAATCTGAGGTGCTTAAATCTTTGTGACTTTTAGTAGTTATACCAGGATATTATATCTTATTGTTGTAAAGTAAGTAAAAAAACAAATGATTTTGCAATTTAACAGATTCATTAATTTGCATATATTTTTGCTTATATACACTTTGGAAAAGTGAGATATTGCGCTCCCCTTTTTTCAAAACAGAGAACTGAAGTATAATTTTATAGTCATCCCAATCAGGGTTCTTTTTACCTGTGGAGTAATTTTTCAGTAGGAAAATGTGGAGTTTTTTTTAGTTGGATATCAGTTCTAATACCATTATACTTGAACTTTTTCAAAAGCCAAAACTTAAGGCAACATTTTTCTATTTGGATTTATACCCTTTGTTCCTAAGGAAGGGAATTAACTTTATTGAATGAGAACTGTGTATCAGGTACTCCAGTAAACCAGTGCTGTCGAGTCGATTCTGACTAGCCTGCCTAATTTATATATGCTAACTAATTTAAATATTTCTATCTTTGACTTCAACCCACTGCAAGTTTTTATTGCATTGGTGAAATCCAGTCCCTCCCTCCTCCCTCCCTCCTTTCTTCCTTCTTTCTTTCTTTCTTCTCCTCCTCTTATATAATTCTTTCCTATGTTTTTGCTGAATAGTTTTCTATTAATAGTATTTGGGAGAGACGGTGTAATATAGCAGCCAATAAGGATTGTGGAGTCAGACAGACCTGGGTTTGTAGTCAGGTTCTGCTTTTGATAGGGAAAACTGCTTTCTTTTTCTATAAATAAAAGTCAGTATCCCCCAGGGTTGGCTTTGGAGGGAACTTGTGCACATGTAGAGGAATAATTGGAGCTCACAGCAAGGAGTTTTTTTTCCCAAAGATTCACCTTCCTCTGAGGAATCCCTTGCTGACCTCAGGGAGTGTTGCTTTCCCTTTAATTTCCTGTCCCAGAGGTGAGTCTTAATACTCCTGTGGTGCACAGCTGAGACTAGGCTGGAACATTCATTCAGTATTTTACTAAAGGCTTAGAGATACAAAAGGGAAATAAGCACTAGTATTCTTCTTTATAATCTGGCACACAAAGTTTATTCCTCTTCCATTTGTGGTCTTCTGTTGGGATACCTCTCTTCTTGACCCATAACACATGCATCTTCTTACCTGGGAGTTCATTTAACATTATCCAAATTGCTCTAAACTCAGAAGGGAAGGTCTAGAGGAAAAGGAATTCTCTGTCTTGCTAGCCTATGGCTGTATCTGAGAGAGAGTCCACTTCTTGCACGTGATCAACACCAGGACTATACAACCCTTAGGGGAGACACAGCTACCCACAGAACAACTAATTACCATTCAAAGAAAAGGAACAAACAATGGAGGGATATTAGGGTAGAGGTAGAGGGGCTTTCCATTTACCTAAGATTTTTACTGTCAGATTGTAGCTCAGTAATTTGGCACAAAATAACTCTCCATAAATATTCTCTTCCTATTCTTTGAATCTTACCACCATTTGCTACCCAAGGAGCTACTGTTTAGTTGTAATTTTATTTTAGAGTTTTGCTTGAGGAGATCCTAGTACTTAATCAGATCCAAAGTTAGGCTGAGGACAGTGGCAATAAATATTGAAGTGATCAAGATGGAATACCTGGTGCTTTGAGCAAAATGTGTTTAAATGCTAAAGGGATGTCCTTTATCACAAAATGTTGATTATGGAAGGTGATGTAGAACTAGGCTATTGATACAAGTTTCAGACCTCGCTTTTAAGACAGGAAATGTGTCATAGGGTCAAAGACCTTTGGAGTCATAGACCTGACTTAGAATCCTGGTTCTGATACTAACTAGTTGTGTGCATTTAGTTAAGTTATTCATCCTCCCTGTCTCTCACTTTCTTTCTCTGTTAAACTTAGATAACATTTAACATAGCGTTAGACATTAACCTTTTAGAACTGTTGAAAAGATTGTTGTTTGTACCGTTGAGTTGGTTCTGACTCATAGTGACCCTATGTACAACAGAACGAAACACTGCCTGGTCTTGCGCCACCCTCACAATTGTTGCTATGCTTGAGTCCATTGTTGCAGCCACCGTGTCATTCCATCTCACTGAGGGTCTTCCTCTTTTTGGCTGACCCTCTACTTTACCAAGCATAATGTTTTTCTCCAGGGACTAGTCCCTCCTGATAGCATGTCCAAAGTACATGAGATGAAGTCATGCCATCCTCACTTCTAAGGAGCATTTAGTATATTTGAAAAGATTAGGTGTAATATATAATATGTTTAACATAGTGTCTAGCACAGTGGGTGTTTAATGAATGGGAACTATTATTATTTTTATATTAAATGACATTCCTTTAAAATCCACTTTTTACTTGACTTGTGTATGTTCGGCTTTGGCTTTTTTTTTCCCCCCAATTTTTTAAACTGCTTTATTGAGATATAATTAATGTACCATAGAATTCACCCATTTAAGAGGTACAGTTTAGTGGTTTTTAGTATATTTACAGGCTTGTGTGATCATCAGCTTAATCTAATTTTAGAACATTTTCATTCCCTCCAAAAGAAAACCTATACTCATTAGAAGTCACTCCCCGTTTCTCTCTCCTCTTATCCCCTGGCGACCATTAATCTACTTTCTGTCTCTATGGATTTGCCTATTTTAGATATTTCGCATAAATGGAACCATACAATATGTGGTGACTGGTTTTTTTCACTTAGCATAATGTTTTCAAAGTTCATTCATTTAGTAGCACATACCAGTACTTTATTACTTTTTATTGCCAAATAATATTCCATTGCATGGATATACCACATTTTATTTATCTGTTCATCAGTTGTTGGACATTTGAGTTGCTTCCATTTTTGATTATTATAAATAATACTGCTGTGAACATTCATGCACAAGCTTTTGTGTGAACATGTTTTTATTTCTCTTGGGTATATACGTAGGAGTGGAATTGTTGGGTCATATGGTAAAAATACTCAGGGGATGGATGGAATACCAATTGAGATGTTTCAACAAACAGATGCAACTCTGGAAGCACTCACTCATCTATGCCAAGAAATTTGGAAGAGCTCCCTGGCCAACTGACTGGAAGAGATCCATACACATGCCTATTCAAAAGAAAGGTGATCCAGGGAAGTGCAGGAATTATGGAGCAAAATCAATAGTATCACATGCAAGTAAAAAAAATTAGAAAATGGCTGCAGCAGTACATAGAGAACCGCCAGAAATTCAAGCTGGGTTCAGAAGAGGATGTAGAATGAGGGATATCATTGTTGATGTCAGATAGATCTTAGCCAAAAGAAGAGAGTACCAGAAAGATATCTACCTGTGTTTTGACTATGCAAAGGCATTTGACTGTGAGGATCATAACAAATTACGGATAACATTATGAAGAATGGGATTTCCAGAACACTTAATTGGGACCTGTATGTAGACCAAAAGGCAGTCATTTGAATAGAACAAGAGGATGCTGTGTGGTTTAAAATCAGAAAAGCTGTGTTAGAGTTGTATCCTTTCACTATACTTACTCAATCTGTGGAACCCCTGGTGGCATAGCGGTTAAGAGCTATGTCGCTAACCAAGAGGTCGGCAGTTGGAATCCACCAGGCACTCCTTGGAAACTCTATGGGGCAGTTCTACTGTGTTCTGTAGGGTTGCTGTGAGTTGGAATTGACTAAACAGCAATGGGTTTATTCAATCTGTATGGTGAGCAAATTAATCTAAGAAGCTGGACTGTGTGAAGAAGAATGTGGTATCCGGATTGGAGGAAGACTCATTAACAACCTATGATATGCGGATGATACAACCTTGCTTGATGAGAATGAAGAGGCACTTACTGATGAAGATTAAAGACCACAGCCTTCAGTATGGATTACACCTCAACATAAAACAAAAATCCTCACAACTGGACCAATAAGCAACATCATGATAAACAGGGAAAAGATTGAAGTTTTCAAGGATTTCGTTTTACTTGAATCCGTAATCAGTGCTCAGGGAAGCAGCAGTCAAGAAATCAAATGAGGTATTGCAAATCTCCTGCAAAGGACCTCTTTAAAATATTAAAAAGGAAAGATAATACTTTGAGGACTAAGGTGCACCTGACTCAAGCCGTGGTATTTTAAATCGCCTCATATGCATGTGAAAGCTGGACAATGAATAAGGAAGACCAAAGAAGAATTGATGCCTTTGAATTGTCCGTCCTGGAAGAAGTACAGCCAGAATGCTCCTTAAAAGTGAGGATGGCAAGACTTCATCTCACATACTTTGTACATGTTATCAGGAGGGATCAGTACCTAGAGAAAGACATCATGCTTGGTAAAGTGGAGGGTCAGCGAAAAAGAGGAAGACCCTCAAAGAGACTGATACAGTGGCTGTAATAATGGGCTCATTATTACGTTTCATTCTACTGTAAACAGGGTTACTATGAGTAGGAACTGACTCGACGGCGCCTAATAACAACAACAACATCAACAACAACAACATGGTAACTCTAGAATGTCCCCGGGTAGTACAAACAGTTCTTGTTTGACTACTTATCAGAAGGTTGGCAGCTTGAACCTCTCTAGCAATACTGCAGAAGAAAGGCCTGGAAATATACTTCCATAAAGCAGCTAAAAAAAACCCTATAGAGCATTTCTACTCTGTAGCACATGGGGTCAACATGAGTTGAAATTAACGCAAAGGCAACAGACTTATGCTAACTCTGTGTTAACATTTTCAGAAACTGTCCTTGGCTATTTTTGAACAAACTTTTTCCTGTCTTGGACTGCCTGTTCTGTTTTCTGTCAACCATCTTCACTGTTAGTTACCAACAGCTTGCTGAACCATTGTTGATTGTGTTCTCACTGTTTAACCTTATCCCATCCTGCTTAAGTAGGTAATGTCATTGCAAAGGAATCCCTGTTTTTCTATAACCTATTCTGCCTATCCATGAGATGTTCTTTTCCTTTTCTTCTCCCTTTTTGCCTATTATTTTTGTTTGGCTGTGTATGATTTGAAAACACAGAAGTTCTAAATAAAATCCTTCTGAAATTTGATCTAGGGATCATATTGTACCTTGTGATTGTTAATACCCAAAATCTGTGATAGGAGTAAAGATCTTTAAATATGTCTTTGATGTAGTATCACCAAAAATATGAGCCAAACTAAATTATTCCATCAGTATTGAAAATGCTTAATCCAGCCTCCCCACCGCATTGTTGTCGAGTCGATTCTGACTCATAGAGACTGTAGGACAGAGTAAACTGCCCCATAGGGTTTCCAAGGAGCAGCTGGTGGATTTGAACTGGCAGCCTTTTGTTTAGCAGCCTGAGCTTTTAACCACCACGCCACCAGGGTAGGGCTATATCCAGGCTTTGTGGAATGTAAAGTTTGTATAATTGGGGGCTTTTTTTAAAAGAAAAAGGATATAAAATTAGGGATGAAAACAAATATTTATTTGGAATGAGAAAATAAATAACAAATTTTTGAAAAAACTACAAATACCACACACATCACAAGTTCAGAAAAAATTGCATATTCTTGTTGGTTAACTACCTAACACACTGGTGTAATTCTTTTTTTTCCCCCGTGTTTTTTGGCTTCGTATTGCTCTAAAGTGTCTCGTATTGTGGTTTTGTAATACCATTTTCTTTTGAATTTTTTTTGTTGTTGAGAATATGCACAACATACATCAATTCAACAGTTTATACATGTACAACTTAGTGATATTGATTACATTCTTTGAGTTGTGCAACCATTCTCACCCTCCTTTTCTGAGTTGTTCCTCCCTTGTTAACATAAACTCAGTGCCCCCTAAGGTTCCTATTCAGTCTTTCAAGTTGCTGTTGTCAGTTTGATCCCATGTGGATAGTTCTTACAAGAGCATAATAATGCTCAAACCAAAAACCAAACCAAACCTGTTGCCAGCGAGTCAATTCCAACTCACAGCAACCCTATAGGACAGAGCAGAACTGCCCTGGATGGTTTCCGAGGAGCACTTGGTGGATTTGAACTGCTGACCTTTTGGTTAGCAGCCGTAGCTCTTAACCACTACGCCACCAGGGTTTCCATAATGCTCAAGGCAGACCTTTTTTACTAGTTAAGCTAAACTATTGCTTGGTTTTAAGATGACTTCAGCGGGATATCTTCGGTTTAAGGTTTAAAGATGATTTCAGGGCAGTAGTTTCAGGGGTTCATCTATCTCCCATGGCTCCAGAAAGCCTAGAGTCCATGACAATTTGAAATTTTGTTCTGTATTTTCCCCCTTTTGATCAGGATTCTTTTGTGGAAACATTGATCAAAATATTCAATAATGGTAGCTGGGCACCGTCCCAAACTTCTGGTGTCATGGCAAAGGAGGCAGTTGTTCATGGAGGACTAACCACACATTCCATATCCTCCTGCTATTTCTGCCTCTCCTTCTACCTCTGTTGCTGCAGGTGAATAGACACCAGTGGTTGTGCCTTGGATGGCTGCTTGCAAGCTTTTAAGACCCCGGGTACTGCACAATGAACTAGGAGGTAGAACAGAAGCACTAAACACGTTATTAGGCCAATTAACTGGATGTCCCATGAAACCATGACCCTGAACCTCCAAACCAAGGAACCAAATCCCACGAGGTGTTTGGTTGTACATAAGCAGCCTTGGCAGCAACTCTTTTTTTTTTTTTTGGTCATTGATGTAAATATATCTATCACAGAACTTTTGCCAATTCAACTTTTTACAGGTGTACAACTTATTGACAGCAGTTACAATAACCAGCTGTGCAATCCTACCCTTAATCAATGTAATTTTCCCATCACTATTAACCCTGTTTTCCCCATCTCTCCTGCCCCTCTTAACCACTAATAAATTTTATTCTCTATACAATTGCTTTTCTTGTCTTTTTATATAAGTGAGGTCATATAATGTTTGACCTTTTGTGTTTGGCTTATTTCACTCAGCATAGTGTCTTTAAGCTCCATCCATACTGTAGCATGTATCAAGACTTCATTGCTATGGCCACTGGGCACCCTGCTAACTTAGAACTGAAGCCACTCACAAAGTCCACCTTTCAGCCAAAGATTAGACAGATTTCTCATTGCTGGTGTATAGTTCTACTCTATTCTATGGGGTCACTATGAGTCGGAATCGACTCGACGGCAGGGGGTTGGTATATAGAAACCCAGCTGATTTTTCTTTGTTGACTTTGTACCCTACAACTTTGCTAAATTCCTCTGTTAACTGTAGAATTTTTCTTGTGGACTCTGGGATTTCTATATATATAGGATCATATCATCTGCAAATAGAGATAATTTTAGTTCTTTTTTTCCAATCTGGATACCTTTTATTTCCTTTTCTTGTCTTAGTGCTCTGACTAGGACTTCTAATCCAGTATTGAATAGAAATGGTGAGAGTGGACACCCTTGTGTAATACATTTTCTATACAGACAACGGAAAAATGATTCAGTTTCCTGTAGCACAGTGACTTTGGTACGGGCCAATGCAAATGAAGGCCCTAAAGTTTAAGCTTCTTTATTTTCACAATAAATCTCCCTCTGCATAGTAAATAATCTTAAGAGATGAATGAAGAGGTTGTAATATGTTTATTCTGTATCCTAATTGATTGCAATTGTTTATTATAAGTTGTTTCATATGAACCATTCTTTCTTCGATTTAATGTTCAATTATAAACTTATTTGTGTACATTTCTGTATCTTTTCTTCCAGGAAAGTGAAGTACTAATTAGTCATTCTTGACTGCCAAAAGCTTTAAAAAAACAAAACAAATAAAAAAAACTTGCAGAAAATATGCAATCATCTTTCTTTCCAAAATAGTTCTTGTTAGTACGGGGATGAAAAATAAGACAAGCCTGAGTTTGATATAACCATGTATTCTTCAGCCTGAGAGCTATCCCCCTGTTCAGTTTCAGACTAATATCCCCCTGTTCAGTTTCAGACTAAGTTGTCTGATTTTCAGGACTTCAGTGAATTTTCTCTTTCATGTCAACTTCAGTTCTATATTTTTTCTTCCGGTAATAGTGATTATCAAGTACAGTATTAAAAGGCCATGTGCTTTGCTAATCACTTAGAAGTAAACATGCTCCATGATAGTATGGCCTCAGCGTCTTATCATTAACATTATTGGTCATTTAACAGTTTTATTTTTTGGGTGGCTTTCTGGAGGACGTGTCCTATAGGTGGGATCAGAAATACGAGACGTTAGTGACAGTAGAAGAGCTAAAGCTTTTTTCCAGGTCATATACTCTTGTTTTATAAGCAAAAATCTAGATATTTTGTTAGATTTTTTAAATATCTCAGTTGAGAATTTAAATATTAAGTACAATCCGGTTAGATTTTGAGTTTATATTTTGTGTATTTAGTTTGTATACAGTTGTGTATTTACCTTTTTTTTAGATTGGAAGAGGTACTACATCTTCTAATACAATATTTTTTTAATTGAGGACCAGCCATGTTCTAATACAAATTTAATTATAAATTTGATAATTTACTTCTTAGTTATTTTAAATAATACATTATATTTTAAAATTCGATTTAGGATTTTAAAACAAAATGATTTCTAAATCATATTGAAAATTGTCTGGTATGTTTCCTAGCTGAACATTTGAAATTTTTTTTTAATGTGTTTTTTTGTCATTTAACATTGAACTTGAATCAATAAAAGGCAGCATCAGAAAAGTCTTTTGGAGATAGTAATAAAACATATTTGCTGTATTCATTATATATATATATATATTTTTTTTTTCTTTTTCAACTTTTAATTGAAACATGTTATACAGAAAAGTACAAAATCATAAGGGTGCTGCTTGATGAGTTTCCACAAGTGAATATACCCATTTAACTTGCAGTGAGGTAGAGAAACAGAGCATGATATATATCCTAGAAGCCCCCTGCCAGCCAACTTCCAATCACTACCCTCCTTCCTGCCTGAGGTAGCTACTGTACTGTCTTCTAACCCATACATTAGTTTTGCCTGGTTTTGAATTTTATATGAAAAGAATCATACAATACACACTCTCTTACTTTTGGCTCTTTCATTATTCAACATTATGTTTATGAGATTCATCCATATTGTTATATATAAAAAAAAAAAATCAAACCTGTTGCCATTGAGTTGATTCCAACTCATAGCGACCCTATAGCACAGAGTAGAACTGCCCTATAGAGTTTCCAAGGAGCACCTGGTGGACTCAAACTGCCAACCTTTTGGTTAGCAGCCGTAGCACTTAACCACTACGCTACCAGAGTTTCCATTGTTATGTATACATGGAGTTAATTCTCATTTTGTTAATAGGTCACAACTTACTTATCCATTCTATTGATAGGCATTGGGTAGTTTCCTTTTTGGTTCTTATTAAGGTAACTGATGTGATCATTCTCGTACGTGTCTTTAAACTTAAGCAATTGTTTTGGCTCAATATTAGATTCCTGAGATTGTATGTAGCTGTTCATTAATTTTCATTGCTGATACTATCCATTGCATGCATATTCCACAATATATTTATCCTTTTACTGTTGATAACTTCAGCTATCGGTATGAATATTCATATTTTCTCCTAGAGCCTATGTCTCTAAGAAATAACCTATCCCAATTGAAGTGGAATAGTACTCCCTAAAAGAATTCTAAAAAACTATGGGTTCACTCACCTATTTAAAAAAATTTAATTTAATTAAAAAAATGGGATATAATCCCTATACCATAAAGTTCACTCTTTTAAAGGGTACAATTCATTGTTTTTTTTTTGTATACTCACAAGGTTGTGCAATTGCCACCATTATCTAATTCCAGAACATTTTCATCACTCCCAAAAGAAACCCCATATCCATTAGCATTCACTTCCCATCACTCTCTCTTCCCAAACCCTGGCAAGCACTAATCTAATTTTCTGTCTCTATAGATTTGCCTATTCCAGACATTTCGTATGAGTGGAATCATACAATTTTTGGTCTTTTGTGTCTGGCTTCTTTCACTTAGCATAATGTTTTCAAGACTCATCCATGTTGTAGTATGTATTGGTACTTCATTCCATTTTATTACTGGATGATATGCCATTGAATGGATATGCCCCCTTTTGCTTATCCATTTACCAGCTGATAGACATTTGGGCGGTTTCCACTTTTTGACCATTATGAGCAATGCCACTATGAATGTTTGTATACAAGATCTTGTGTGAACATTTGTTTTCTTTTCTCTTGGGTATGTTCCTAGGAGTGGAATTGCTGAGTCATATGGTAATTTTGGAAACCCTGGTGGCATAGTGGTTAAGTGCTATGGCTGCTAACCAAAGTGTCAGCAGTTCAAATCCACCAGGCGCTCCTTGGAAACTCTATCGGGCAGTTCTACCCTGTCCTATAGGGTCGCTATGAGTCGGAATCGACTTGGCACTGGGGTTTTTTTTTTGTTTTTTTTTAATGGTAATTTAATGTTTAACTTTTAAAGACTGCCAAATTGTTCCACAGTGGCTGCACCATTTTACATTCCCATCAGCAATGTATGAGGGTTCCAATTTCTTCATATCTTCACCAACACTTATTATTGTACATTTTTTTATTGTAGCAACCCTAGAGCCTGTGAAGTAGTATCTAATTGTGGCTTTAACTTGTAACTCCCTAATGACTAATGAAGGTCCCTTGGTAGCGCAAATTGTTTGCACTAGACTGCTAACCTAAAGGTTGGAAGTTCAAACCCACCCAGAGTACTACGGAACAAGAAGCCTGGCAGTCTGCTTCCATTAAGATTACAGCTAAGAAAACCCAATGGAGCAGTTTTATTTCATAATTCATGGAGTTGCCATGAGTTGGAATTGGCTCGACAACAACTAATAATACCAACAATGACTAGTGATGTTCAGCATTTTTTTATGTACTTGTTGGCCATTTACATATATTCTTTGGAGAAATATCTATTCGGATTCTTTGCCCATTTTTAAATTGGGTCATTTGTTTTTTTATTGTTGAGCTGTGAGAGTTCTTTAAATATTCATAATACTAGGTCCTTATCAGATAGATGATTTGCAAATATTTTCTCCCATATCTGTGGGTTGCTTTTTCACTTTCTTGATAGTGTCCTTTGAAGCACAGAAGTTTTTAATTTTGATGAAGCCCTGTTTATTTTTTCTTTGGTTGCTTTTGCTTTAGGTGTCATTTCTAAAAATCTACTGTCTAATTTTTTATTGAAGAGAATTGAAGGTCATGGAGATTTACACCTATGTTTTCTTGTAAGAGCTTTATAATAAAGTTTTAGCTTTTACTAGGCCTTTGATCCATTTTGAGTTAATTTTTGTATAGTGTGAGGTAGGGGGCAAACTTTATTCTTGTGCATGCTGCTCACCCATTTTTCTTTTTAAAATTTATTGTGGTAAAATATAACAAAAAGTGCCATTTTTACCATTTTAAGGGTACAATTTCGTGACATATTTACATTTACCATGTTATGCTACCATCGCCACTGTCCATTTCCAAACGTTTTATATCACCCCAAACAGAAACTCAGTACCCCTTCAGCAGTAACTCCTATTCCCTCCTCCCCCCAGTCCCTGGTAACTACTAATATACTTTGTCTCTATGCATTTGATATATGTGAGATTATATAATATTTGTCCTGTGTGACTGACTTATTTTACTCAGCATAATGTTTTCAAGGTTCATCCATGTTGTAGCATGCATTAGAATTTCGTTTCTCTTTATGCTGAATAATATTCCATAGTTTATATGTACCACATTTTGTTTATCTATTCACCTATTGATGGACACTTGGGTGGTTTCCACCTTTTGGCAATTTGAATAATGCTGCAGTGAACATTAGTGTACACGTATCTGATTGAGTTTCTGCTTTCAAATCTCTTCATATACCTACGAGTGAAATTGTCGGTCATATAATTCTATGTTTAACTTTTTGAGGAACTGTCAAACTGTTTTCCAAAGTGGCTACCCCATTTTATGTCCCCACTAGCAACACACAAAGCTTCCAATTTCTTCACATCCTTGCCAACCCTTGTTAGTTTTCATCTTTCTGATAATAGTCCCCCTAGTGGATGTGAGATGGTTTTGATTTGCATTTTCCTAATGATTAATGATGTTGAACATCTTTTCATGTGCTTATTGGCCAGTTGTATATCTTCTTTGTAGATATGTCTCTTCAGGTTCTTTGCCCATTTTTAAAAGTAGGTTATTTACGTTTTTGTTGTTGATTTTAGGTGTTCTTTATATATTCTGGATATTAACCCTTATCAAATACGTGGTTCCTAAGTATTTTCTCTCACAATCTAGGTTGTCTCCTCACTTTCTTGATAAAGTCCTATTATGCACAAAAACTTTTTTTTTCACTCCTATATTTTCTTCTAAGAGTTTTATGATTGTAGTTCTTATGTTTAGATCATTGATCCATTTTGAGTTTTATTTTCGTATATGGTGTGAGGCATTCGTCCAACTTCCTTCTTCTGAGTGTGGAAATCTGGTGGTCCCAGCACCACTTATTGAAAAGACTGTTTTTCCCCGTTGAATGGACCTGGTACCCTTGTCAAAAATCAATTGGCTATAGATCCATGGGTTTATTTCTGAACTCTCAAGTCTATGTCATTCGTCTGTATATCTGCCCTTATACCAGTACCACACTGTTTTTTACTTTTTTTTTTCATATTGTTTTGATTACTGTAGTTTTATAGGATATTTTGAAATCAGGACGTGTGAGTCCTCCTACTTTGCTCTTCTTTTTCAAGATTATTTTGGTTATTTTGAACCTCTAGCCATTCCATATTAATCTGAGGATTGACTTTTCCATTTCTGCAAAAAAGGTGGCTGGAATTTTGATAAGGATTGCGTTGAATCTGTAGATTTCTTTGGGTGGTACTGACATCTTCACAAAATAGTAAATCTCCCAGTCAATGAACATCAGATGTCTTTCCATTTGTTTAGATCATCTTTAACTTCTTTCAACAATCTTTTATACTTTTAAGTGTATAACTTCTTCCTCTCCCTTCTTAAATTTATTCCTAGATATTTTACTCTTTTAGGTGCTGTTGTAAATGGTATTGTTTTCTTGATTTCCTTTTTTAGATTGTTCATTGATGATGTGTAGAAACATAACTGATTTTTGTGTGTTAATCTTGTACCCTGACACTCTGTTGAATTCATTTGTTAGCTCTAGTTGCTTTCATGTGTATTCTTTGGGATTTTCTATGTATAGGATCATGTCATCTGCAAATAGAGACAGTTTTACGTCTTGCTTTCTGATTTGGATGCATTTTCTTTTTCTTGCCTAATTGCTCTGGCTAGAATTTCCAGTACATTCTTGAATAGCAGTGGTGAAAATGGACATCTTTGTTTTGCTCCTGATCTTAGAGAGGAAGCTTTCAGTCTTTCATCATTGAGTATGACGTTAGCTCTGAGTTTTTCATAAATGCCCTCTATCATGCTGAGAAATTTCCCTTCCATTCCCAGTTTGTTGAGTGTTTTTATCATGAAAGGGTGTTGGATTTTGTCAAATGTCTTTTCTCCAACAATTGAGATGATCACATGGTTCTTTTCCTTTGTTCTGTTAGTGTGGTGTATTACATTGATTGATTTTCTTATGCCAAACCACCCTTAAATTCTTTTAATGTGCTTTTGGATATGGTTTGCTAATATTTTGTTGAGGATTTTTGCATCTATATTCATAATGGATGTTGGTCTGTGGTTTTCTTTCCTTGTGGTGTCTTTATCTGACTTTAGTATCAGGGTAATATTCACCTCATAGAATGAGTTAGAAACAACCGTTTGCTCTTCCCTTTTTGGAAGTATGAGCAGGACTGGTGCTAATTCTTCTTTAAATGTTTGGTAGAATTCACCAATGAAGCCTCCTGGTTCTGGACTTTCCTTCGTTGACAAGTTTTGATTACTGTTTAAATCTCTTCACTTGTTATAGGTCTGTTGAGATATTCTATTTCTTCTTGAGTCAGTCTAAGTAGTTTGTGTGTTTCTAGGAATTTGTCCATTTCATGTAGGTTTTCTAATTTTTGGTGCAAGTTGTTCTTAGTAATCTCTTATAATTCTTATTTCTATAGGGTCAGTAGTAATGTCTCCTCTTCCATTTTTGGTTTTAGTTATTTGCATCCTCTCTTTTTTCCTTTGTCTAGCTAAAGTTTTGTCGATTCTGTTGATATTTTGGTTTCATTGATTCTCTTTAATCTTTTTCTATTTTCTATTTCATTTATCTCTGCTCTAATGTTTATTATGGAAACCCTGGTGGTGTAGTGGTTTAGTGCTATGGCTGCTAACCAAAGGGCTGGCAGTTCGAATCCGCCAGGCGCTCCTTGGAAACTCTATGGGGCAGTTCTGCTCTGTTCTATAGGGTCGCTATGAGTCAGAATTGACTTGACGGCACTGGGTTTGGTTTTTTTTTTTTTTATCTTTATTATTTCCTTTCTTCTGGTAGATTTGGGCTTATTTTGCTTTTCTTTTTGTAGGTCCTCAAGGTGTAAAGTTAGGTTAGTGATTTGAGGTATTTCTTCTGTTGATGTGTACATTTACAGCTATAAAATTCCCTGTGAGTACTACCTTCATTGTGTCCTATAGGTTTTGGTATGTGTGCTTTCACTTTCATTTGTCTCTAACCCAAAACCAAACCCACTGCTGTCGAGTTGATTCTGACTCATAGCAACCATATAGGACAGAATAGATATGCCCCAAAGAGTTTCAAAGGCTATAAATCCTTACGGAAGCAGACTGCCATGTCCCTCTCCTGTGAAGTGGCTGTGAAGTGGCTAGTGAGTTCGAACTCCTGACCTTTTGGTTAGCAGCCAAGTGTTTAACCACTGTGCCACCAGGGCTCCTTCAATTTTCTTTAAGTATTTCTAATTTCTCTTGTGGTTTCTTCTTTGACTCATTGATTGTTTAATAGTGTGTTATTTAATTGACATCTCTTTATGAAATTCTCAAGTTTTTTTTTTGTTTGTTTGTTTTTACTTCTAGCTTCATTTCATTGTGATCAGAGAAGATACTTTGTGTGATTTCAATCTTTTTAAGTTGAAAAGTTTCCTAAATTGGAGACTTGTTTTGTTACCTCAGATATGGTCTGTCTTGGAGAGTGATCCATGTGCACTGGAGAAGAATGTGTATTCGGTGATTGTTGGGTGGAGCATTCTATAGATGTCTGTTAGATCAGATGGTGTATAATTTTATTCAGTTTCTCTATTTTCTTATTGCTTTTCTATTTATCCATTACTTAGAGTGGTGTATTGAAGTCTATTATTGTAGACCTATTTCTTCCTTCAATTCTATAAATGTTCTCTTTATATATTTGAGGGGTCTGTTGTTAGGTGCATATATATTGCTATATCTTTTTGATGAATTAATGTTTGTCATTATACAGACAGTCCCTGGGGTACAAACGCGACCCTTTCCTAACCATGTCTTTAAGAATTTGTAGGGATGGTGGCACCCTGCTCAAAGATGGCAGTGTACCACTCAAAGATGGTAGCCGACCACACTGCTTTGAATGTGTGTGGCTCTCCGCAGTCCTGCCAATAACCCATTTTCACACATCAGACTCCCGAAAGGGCTCACTACATCTCTTCTGAGTCTCCCATTCCAGGGCTTCGACCTGAAATCTTTCCTATTCTGGTTACTGTGATGAATCACCCAAATTGTAAAAATTCAGGCCTGTTCCTGGTTTGCTTTGTTGGCCATGACAGAACTGGTTGGAAGCTCTGTTTCAAAGTGAAGGCAGATTTACATAGCATTAAAAGGCAAGTATGAGTTGCCTGTAACTTGGATGTTCATAACCTGGGGACTACCTGTATTGTGTCCTTCGTCCCTGTGTATTTTGACTTGAAGTCTGTTTTGTTGGATATTAATATAGTCACCTTGCTCTCTTTTGGCAACTGTTTGCATGGAATATTTTTTCCATCCTTTCACCTTCGAGCTACTCTTCAGGTCTAAAGTGGGTCTTATAGACAGCATATAGTTGAATCATATTTTATTCCATTCTGCCAATTTCCGCCTTTTGATTGGAGAATTTAACCTATTTACATTTAAAGTAATTGCCTATATGGAAGGCCTTATGCAATTTTCCTATTTGTTTTCCGTGTATCTCACACATTTTTGTCTCTCATTTCCTCTACGCCTGCCTAGTTTTGTGTTTAATTGATATTTTCTAGTGAATCATTTCGATTCTTTTCTTGTTTCCTTTTATGTATATTTTTAAAGATATATTCTTTGTGGTTACCATGGAGATTACATTTAACTCCTAAATTTACAACAACCTAGTTTAAATTGATACCAACTTAACTTTAACAGCATAGAAAATCTCTGTTCCTATATTGCTCTTTCCTCTACCCTTATGTTGTTGTTATCACAGATTACATCTTTATACTTGTGCCCAATAACATAGATTTGTAATTATTTTCTACACATTTGTCTTTCAAATCATGTAAAACATAACAAGTAGAGTTACAGTACTAAAATACCATAAAGACTTTTATAATTTACCCATTAAATTACCTTTACTGCAGATTGATTTTTTTTCTTCATATGTCTTCAAGTCACTATCTAGCATCCTTTCTTTTCAATCTGAACTCTTTAGCATTTTTTTATAGGGCCAGTCTCATAGTAACAAATTTCTTTGGCTTTTGTTTATCTGAGAATATCTTAATTTTGCCCTTACTTTTGGAGAACAGTTTTGCTTTACATGGAATTCTTAGTTGACAGTTCTTTTCTTTCAGCACTTAAAATATGCCATCCCACTGCTTTCTGCCCTCCATGGTTTCTGAGGAAATATTGGTGCTTAATCTTACTGATGCTCTGTGTATGTGATGATTTGTTCTTTTCAAGATTCTTTCTTTAGTTTTTGAGAGTTTGACTATAATGTGTCTTGATATGGATCTTTTTGGGTTTATCCTACCTGGAATTTGTTGAGCTTCTTGTGAGATGTATAAATTCATGTCTTTGGTCATATTTGGGAAGTTTTTGACAATTACTTCTTCAGATATTCTTTCTGCCTCTTTCTCGCTTTTCTTTCCGGGACTCCCATAATGTGTATATTGGTCCTCTTTATGTTGTTCCTGGTGGTGTAGTGGTTAAGAGCTATGGCTGCTAACCAAAAGGTTGGCAGTTTGAATCCACCAGGTGCTCCTTGGAAACTCCCTATGGGGCAGTTCTACTCAGTCCTATAGTGTCGCTATGAGTTGGAATTGATTTGACGGCAATGGTTTTGTTTTTTTGGTTTTATGTTGTCCCATAATTCCCTTAGGTTCTGTTCATTTTATTCTTTTTTCTTTTTGCTCCTCAGACTCAATAATCTCAACTGTCCTGTCTTTAGGTTCACTGATTCTTTCTTCTGCCTGCTGAAATCTGCTGTTGAGCCCCCTCATTATATTTTGGTGGTGAATAAATGGCAACATTTGTCTTTGAGTCTGTCTTGTCCTGCTGAGCAGGCAGAAAGGAAGAAGAGGAAAACGAATTGAAACTGAGACTGAGAGAGGTGAAGTAACTTGTCTAAGGTCAAGTTCAGCTGACTTCAAAACTGGTCTATAGCATGGTGATTAGATTTGATACTCCCTCTATTATGGGTGAGGCAGTGGTAAATATTTCATCCTATTCAGGTTGTCACATGTTATAATTTATTGTAACCTATATTGAGTTCTTGCTATGATGTTCCTATGCAACATTTTTGTGCAAAATCATGCTAAAGTTAATTATGCCCTATATCAGTATTTCTTAAACTTTAACATCCATGTGAATCACCTGGGGATCTTGTTAAAATGCAGATTCTGACACAGTTGGTCTGGGCTGGAACCTGGGATTCTGCAGTCTAGCATGTCCTAGATGATGACTGTTCTGCTGGTCTGAGTAACAAATCCGTATCAAGTAGAGAACAGTTGTCTCTCTTTTAAAATAATGGAAAGGAAGAGTGAGAATCCAGTTTTAGATTAGAAAGATGAGACAACTTTGATATTTTCATAATTTTTGCTAAGGATGATAGTGAAAGTCTCTTGAAATCCTTGTTTTGATATTACTAGATATTGGTACCTTTTGTTATTATACATACTTGAGAAACCTGTTTGAAATATGGATGTATCCTACCACAGTTAAAGAGGAATCAAGAGTGGAGGAAATTCCTAGTATGTTCTAGATCTTGCTTTGAATACTTTTCATAATTGATTTTGAAATGTACTTTAAAGAGTCAGTCTTAACCTTAACTATGAAATGCTCTTAATGTATAGACAGACACTTACCTACATGAATTAATGTCTTTGGTTTGCTCACTTAAGAGTTCCTAACTGCATTCTCTCTACAGAGGGAATAGTTACCATTATTATGTAGCAATTTAGTTCTTAAAATTTTGTGTGTTGGAGGTAAGGGTAGGAGGAAGGGAAATATTTTGTGATTAGATTTTTACAATTATTTACATTTCAGATATAATTTATACATAGTGAAATGCACAGCTCTTAAAGGAAACAGTGAGTTTTGACAAGTGCATATACCTGTGTAACCTACATCCCTATCAAGATATAGAACATGGTACAGACCAATGGTTCTCAAGCTAGTTTGCGTCAGAACTAGATGTCTAGAAGACTTGCAAAGATAGTACAGTGTTCTCATGTACTCTTTACCCATCTTACCCTGATGTTAACATCTTTTATAACCACAGTACATTTATTATAACTTAGAATTAACATTGATACAATACTGTTAACTAAGCTACAGACTTTTATTTGAATTTCCTCAGTTTTTCCACTATTGTGTTTTCTTCTACTCTAGGAGTCAACCTAGGATACCACATTGTGTTTAGTAGTCATACTTCCTTGTTGTTAGCTGCCATCGAGTCAGCCTCTGACTCATGGTGCCCCATGCACAAGGGAACAAAATGCTGCCTGGTTCTGCGTATCTCCATGATCAGTTGCAGACTGGACCATGGTGATCTATAGGGTTTTCACTGGCCAATTTTTGAAAGTACATTGCTTTCCTTCCTTGGCCATCTTAGTCTGGAAGTTCTCCCGAAGCCAGTTCAGCATCATAGCAACACGCAAGCCTGCACTGACAGATGGTGGCGGCTGTGTATGAGGTGCATTGGCCAGGAACACAATCTCCCACATGGAAGGCGAGAATTCTGCCATCGAACCACCAATGTTTCATCATATTTCCTTAATCTCTTCCAATTTGTGACAGTTTCTCAGTCTGTCTTTGCCTTTCATGACCTTGACTCTTTTAAAGAGTACCAGTTAGTTTGTAGAATGTCCTTCAATTTGGGCTTGTCTGATTTAATTCATGATTAGACAGGTTATGGATTTTGCAGAAGAATACCACAGAGGGGATGTTTCCTTTTCATCACATCACGTCAGGGGGTGTATGATATCAATACAAATTGTTACTGGTTCATGTAGTTTCTGCCAATTTTCTCCATTTAAAGTTACTATTTTTACCTTTCCAATTCTTTTGCAAAGAATCAAATCACTAAGTCTAGCCCACATTTGAGAGAAAGGGAATCAGTCTCTACTTCCTGGAAGACAGAGTGTCAAAGAGTTTGTGGGCATATGTTAAATGCATCACAGTAATTAATATTTTGGGGAAGATACTTTGAGGCTATGCAGACTTACTGTTTCTTCTTAAAGTTTCATAGATGAATTTTAGCATTCATCAGTGGATCTCACCCGCAGTCATTATTACTGTGGTGTTCTAGTAGTGATTTTCGTATTTTTGGAGGGCTTTTTTAAATCAATTGCTAAGTGCTACCCCCAAAGTTTCTGATTCAGTGGGTCTGGGGTGGGGCCTGAGAATTTGCATTTCTAATAAGTTCCCAGTGGTGCTAATGATGCTGGTCTGGGGACTTTGAGAACCACTGATACAGAACGTTATAATCTCAGTTCCTTCATGTCCCTTCCCAGTTAATCCCTGCCCACCCACCCACTCCTAGAAGCAACCACTGTTCTGATTTTTATGTAATTACATTATAAATACACCAGATCTCTTTTTAGGAAAATTCAATTTATGAAAATCCAAATTTTGAAAAGATAAATTAAGGAAATTGATTCTTATAAAAAAAAATTCCTTTAATTATTTTCTGAAAACTTTTACACTTATCTGTGAGTTGGAATCGACTTGAAGGCAGTGGGTTTTTTTTTTTTGGCGACATGTCTTATACTGCCTTGTATCATTTTACCTGTATATGACATCTTCCCAAGTAGATTGTAAATTTAAGTGCTGGCACTTAGTCTTATACTTTGTCATATTCCTTATAGTTATGAGGAATATGAAATCTTAGATGTGGTTAATGCATGTGACTGACTGGTTTAAAAAGATCTTTTTATGTTTGTTTGCTCCCATTTATTACTAAACTTTGAAGTATACAGACTATGAGATTTCGATTTCGATTTCTCTTCTACATTTTAACCATCTAGAAAAACAGGTATGCTAAATGACACATCACTGGTTCTCATCAGAGGCAATGTTCTGTGCTAAATCTGTGACCAAGACAACTGGTTTTACTTTAGTGTAAAAAAGGGATCCTTGAAACTCTTTACCATTTTCTCTGTATTTTGTCTTTTTCTACCACTACCAGAAACTGTTGACTCGAAGATCTATTTTTTCCAACCCTGATGCCCATGTTCCAGTTCTGTCTTTCACTGCCTGTGACATAATTCCTCTTGCATATTTTATGTCATCTCCTCTGTCCACCATTCATCCATCCAGTATCTTACTCTTTGCCGGTCACTGTACTAGAAGTAGAGATTTCAGAGACGAATAAGGCACAATTCTTGCCCTTGAGGAAACCAAAAGTCAGAGTGGCAATAGCTCTGTAAAGAGGTATGCGTAAGATATTATGGGATTACAGAGGAGAAAAACCAAGAAAGGAAAGCAAATTCTACCAGGGGCCAGGGAGTGGCCAGGGATCATCCAAGGTCTTAGTAGATTCTTAAAGAACATGAGGGAATTAACCAGGCCAATTGCAAAGGGGCGTGTGTGGAGAGCTTTTCAGACAGAGGGAACTGCAAGTGCAAAGGCTTGAAAAGGGGAAACATAATGACATGTTAGGAGAACTTTGAGTAATTCCATGCTTAGAGTTACGTGGTGTGGAGAGAGATGAAGTAGTGAGATGTCAGAGCATGAAGAATCATAGATGCTATATTAAGGGGTTTAAACTTTATCTGCTCTGAAGTTTAAACTTTAGCTGCTTTGAAGGGATTGGCGAAAAACAAGGCTCCAGGAATTGATGGAGTATCAATTGAGATGCTCCAACAAATGGATGCAGCACTGGAGGTGCTCACTTGTCTATGTCAAGAAATACGGAAGACAGCTTCCTGGCCAACTGATTGGAAGAGATCCATATTTATGCCTATTCCCAAGGAAGATGATCCAACCGAATGTGGAAATTATAGAACAATATCATTAATATCACCAAAAAACCAAACCAAACCCAGTGCCATCGAGTCAATTCTGACTCATAGCAACCCTATAGGACAAAGTAGAACAGCCTCATAGAGTTTCCAAGGGGCGCCTGGCGGATTCAAACTGCTGACCCTTTGGTTCCCAGCCGTAGCACTTAGCCACTACGCCACCAGAGTTTCCCATTAATATCACACGCAAGCAAAATTTTGCTGAAGATCATTCAAGAACGGCTGCAGCAGTATACCGACAGGGAACTGCCACAAAATCAGGCCTGTTTCAGAAGAGGACGTGGAACCAGGGATATCATTGCTGATGTCAGATGGATCCTGGCTGAAAACAGAGAATACCAGAAGGATGTTTACCTGTGTTGTATTGACTATGCAAAGGTATTCGACTGTGTGGATCATAACAAATTATGGATAACATTGCGAAGAATGGGAATTCCAGAACACTTAATTGTGCTCATGAGGAACCTTTACACAGATCAAGAGGCAAGTTGTTCGAACAGAACAAGGGGATACTGATTGGTTTAAAGTCAGGAAGGGTGCGCATCAGGGTTGTATTCTTTCACCATACCTCTTCAATCTGTATGCTGAACAAATAATCCGAGAAGTTGGACTATATGAAGAAGAACGGGGCATCAGGATTGGAGGAAGACTCATTAACAGCCTGCGTTATGCAGATGATACAACTTTGCTTGCTGAAAGTGAAGAGGACTTGAAGCATTTTCTAATGAAGATCAAAGACCACAGCCTTCAGTATGGATTGCACCTCAACATAAAGAAAACAAAAATCCGCACAACTGGACCAATGAGCAACATCATGATAAATGGAGAAAAGATTGAAGTTGTGAAGGATTTCATTTTCCTTGGATCCACAATCAACAGCCATGGAAGCACCAGTCAGGAAATCAAAAGACACATTGCATTGGGTAAAACTTCTGCAAAGGACCTCTTTAAAGTATTGAAGAGCAAAGATGTCACCTTGAAGACTAAGGTGCACCTGACCCAAGTCATGGTATTTTCAATCGCTTCATATGTATGTGAAAGCTGGACAATGAATAAGGGAGACCGAAGAAGAATTGACGCCTTTGAATTGTGGTGTTGGCGAAGAATATTGAATATACCATGGACTGCCAAAGGAACGAACAAATCTGTCTTAGAAGAAGTCCAGCCAGAATGCTCCTTAGAGGCAAGGATGGCGAGACTGCATCTTACATACTTTGGACATGTTGTCAGGAGGGATCAGACCCTGGAGAAGGACATCGTGCTTGGCAGAGTACAGGGTCAGCGGAAAAGAGGAAGACCCTCAACGAGGTGGATTGACACAGTGGCTGCACCGATGAGCTCAAGGATAACAACTATTGTAAGGATGGCTCAGGACTGGGCAGTGTTTCGTTCTGTTGTGCATAGGGTCGCTATGAGTCAGAACCCACTCGACGGCACCTAACAACAATAACAACAAAACTGTATCTTAAAACATATAGTAAACCATAGAAAATTTTATATAGGGGAATGCTATGAACAATTTATATTATATTGAAAGATATTCTGGTTCTGTGGAGAATGGAGAGGACTGAAACTCTAAGTAGAAGACTAAATAAATAGAAGGCTACTGTGTTAAACCATAACAAAGATTACTCAGGCCTGAACCTAGGCAGTGGCAGTGGAAGGGATTACGCTAAGAGATGGTTAGGAGTTAGGTAAAATTTCACTTGAGGGATGTACTGATTATGTAACATGAGGCCATGGAGACACCCAGGCTTTTGTTTGAGAGACAGGGCTTATGCTTTGCTTGTTACCTAACCTTGACATTCTGAACTTCTCTATAATACCCAGTACCCTTGTACTTTCTTGTTTAATTTTTGCCTTCCCTGCTAGACTGTTAAGACTATGAGGCAAGAACTGCATGTCTTTTTATTCACTTTTAAGTGTTTAGTGGCCAATTTAGTGCCTGACACAATGAGTGAATGGATGTATGAATAAATGAAGGGTGCTACTGTTCACAAGTATAGATTAAATACAGGAGGAGGAACATGCCTAAGAAGGAGGACGTTTAATAGGCATTTCTAAGTACAGCCTCACTTTTCCAGTCTTATCTTTCCTGCTTCATTGCTTTTTTATAATGGCAAAAATATTTTTCCCTTCCCCAAACTTGAAACCTCACCTTAATGTTTCACTTCTTTGTATCCTTTGCCATCATATTCTCATTGTTATCATGTTCTGTCTTTCATTTAATGTCTTGGCTTTGTTCCTTTATCTGCATTCTCGCTGACAGACAACTAAGCCCAGGGCTAGGTTGTTGCATGAGCAACAAAACTTTTTAAAAATAATATTTTAATTTTAGAACACTTTTAAACTTACAGAATTATTGCAAGGATGGTACAGAGAGTTCCTGTATACTTCACACTCTTTACCCTATTTTTAGTTGTTGTTGTGTGCTGTTGAGTTGATTCTAACTCATAGTGACTCTATAGGACAAGTAGAACTGCCCCATAGGTTTTCCTAGGCTAAAATCTTTATGGGAGCAGATTGCCAGGTCTTTTCTTCTGTGGAACTGCTGATGGGTTCAAACCATTGACCTTTCAGTTAGCAACCAAGTGTTTAACAATCACGCCACTAGGGCTTCTTTCCCTATTATTAACATCTTATATTCTTTTTTTTTTTTTGATTGTGCTTTAGATGAAGATTTACAGAACAAACTAGCTTATCACTAAACAGTTAGTACACATATTGTTTTATGATATTGGTTACCAACCTCACATCGTGTCAACACTCTCCCCTTCTCGACCTTGGGTTCCCTATTGCCAGCTTTCCTGTCACCTCCTGCCTTCTAGTCCTTGCCCCTAGGCTGGTGTTCCCCTTTTAAGGCTCGTTTTGTTTGGACAGGCCCAATCTTTGGCTGAAGGGTGAACCTTGGGAGTGACTTCATCAGTGAGCTAAAAGCATATGCAGGGATCATAGTCTTAGTTTCTCCAGTCTCTGTCAGGCCAGTAAGTCTGGTTTTTTATTGTGAGTTAGAATTTTGAGTTACGTTTTCCTCCAATTCTGTCCAGGACCCTCTATTGTGATCCCTGTCAGAGCAGTCAGTGGTAGTAGCCAGGAACCATCTAGTTGTGCTGAACTCAGTCTGGTGGAGGCTGTGGTAGCTGTGGTCCGGTAGTCTTTTGGACTAATCTTTCCCTTGTGACTTTTATTTTCTTCCTTCTCCTTTGCTCCAGACAGAGTGAGACCAGTGGAGTACCTTAGGTGTCCTCTGACAAACTTTTAAGACCCAGATGCTACTTACCAAAGTAGGATGTAGAACATTTTCTTTATAAACTATGTTATGCCAATTGAGCTAGATGTTCCCCGAGACATGGTCTGCACAGCCCTCAGCCCAGTAATTCCATCCCTCAGGGAGTTTGGATGTGTCCACGGAGCTTCTATTACCCTGCCCTGACAAGTTGTGCTGGCGTCCCCAGTATTGTGTACTATCTTTCCCTTCACCAAAGTTACCACTTACCTCTTGTCTTTTTGGAAACCCTGGTGGCATGGTGGTTAAGTGCTACGGCTGCTAACCGAAGGTTGGCAGTTCGGATCCACCAGGCACTCCTTAGAAACTCTATGGGGCAGTTCTACTCTGTCCTATAGGGTTGCTATGAGTCGGAATCGACTCAGTGGCAATGGGTTTGGTTTTTTTTAGTTTTATTGTCTATTTAGTAACATCTTATATTCTTATGGTGCATTTGTTATAATTATTAAACTAATATGGATAAGTTATTATTAACTAAAGTCCGTACTTTATTCAGATTTCCTCAGTTTTTCCCTAATGCCCTTTTTCTGTTCAGGATTCCATCCAGGATACCACATTACATTTAGTAGTCATGTCTCCTTAGGTTCCTTTTGTTTGTGACAATTTCACAGACTTGCCTTGTTTTTGATGGCCTTGATAGTTTTGAGGATTATTAGTCAGGTATTTTGTAGGCTGTCCCTTGAATGGATTTATCTGATTTTTTTCCTCGTGATTAGGCTGGAGTGATGTGTTTTTGGGAATAAGACCACAGAGGTAAAGTACCATTCACCTTACATCCTATCAAGGGTACATAATTTCTGTATGACTTATCACTATTGATGTTAACCCTAATCATCTGGCTTGAGATAATTTTTTCAGGTTTCGCCACTGTAAAGTTCCTCTTTTTTTTTTTCTCCCTGTCCAGACTATACTCTTTGGAAAAAAGTCACTATGCGTAGCCTGCACTTAAGGAATAGGGAGTGACGCTCCAACTCCTTTCAGAGTGGAGTATCTGCATAATTTATTTGGAGTTCTACATGGGAAAATTGTCTGTTTTTCCCCAATTTATTTACTTATTCAGTCATTTATTTATATATTAGTATGGATTCACTTCTTTCTATCATTATGAACTTATTATACTGATATACTTTGGGTTATAATTCAATGCTACTTTATTTATTTTGTTGCCGATATTGTTATAATTTGGCCATTGGTAGCTCTTTCCATTGCCTCCTGTGTCCCTTTGACATACCCCCATCATTGCATGTGTGTGTGTGTTTTAATACCGTCTAGCACTACAAGATGCTCCAGGCTCACCTTGTATATTTCCTGCCCCAGTCCTAGAATCACCCATTTCTTCAAGAAGTAATTATATATATTATAGGTTCTTTTATTGGTAGGTAGTATTTTTTTTTTTTTTAGTATTAGAAACCAAGATCTGGGTGCTAGGTTTATTCTATTTAGTTGATCTTTTTGCCTATAGTCTTTTCCTTCTCCAGTTTTTCCTGGCAGATTCATCTTCCCCAAGTACAGCTTCCATGGAGTAGGTAAATTTTCTCCTTAAGAGTTGCTGTAGCTTATATTGAAGGCCAGTGTAGCAGGGGCAGGGGCTTGGGGACCATGGTTTCAGGGGACATCTAAGTCAATTGGCATAATAAAATCTATTAAGAAAACATTCTGCATCCCACTTTGAAGAGTGGTGTCTGGGGTCATAAATGCTAGCAAGCAGCCATTCAAGATGCATCAATTGGTCTCAACCCACTTGGATCAAAGGAGAATGAAGAACACCAAGGACACAAGGTAATTACGAGGCCAAGAGACAGAAAGGGCCACAGGAACCAGAGACTACATCATCCTGAGACCAGAAGAACTAGATGGTACCAGGCTATAACTGATGACTGCCCTGACAGGGAACACAACAGAGAACCCCTGAGGGAGCAGGAGAGCAGTGGGATGCAGACCCCAACTTCTCATAAAAGACCAGACTTAATGGTCTGACTGAGACTAGAAGGACCCCAGTGGTCATGGCCCCTAGACCTTCTTTTGGCCCAAGATAGGAACCATTCCCGAAGCCAACTGTTCAGACATGGATTGGACTGGACAATGGGTTGGAGAGGGATGCTGGTGAAGAGTGAGCTTCTTGGATCAGGTGGACACTTGAGACTATGTTGGCATCTCCTGCCTAGAGGGGAGATGAGAGAGGGTAGAGGGGGTTAGAAGCTGGGGAAATGGACATGAAAAGAGAGAGTGGAGGGAGACAGCTGGCTGTCTCATTAGGGAGAGAGTAATTGGGAGTATGTAGCAAGGTGTATATAAATTTTTGTGTGAGAGACTGACTTGATTTGTAAACTTTCGCTTAAAGCACAATAAAAATTATAAAAAAGCTGCTATAGCTTACAAACCATAACTAACAATACACAAACACCAGAAGGTAAGCTAGATAACTGGGATCTTCTAAAAACTAAACACTTACGTTCGTCAAAAGACTTGACCAAAAGAGTAAAAAGAGAACCTACAGACTGGGAAAAATTTTTTGGCTATGACATATCTGACAAAGGTCTAATCTCTAAAATCTATAGGAAAATCCAGTACCTCTACAACAAAAAGACAAATAATCCAATTAAAAAATGGGCAAAGAATATGAACAAACACTTCACCAAAGAAGACATTCAGGCAGCTAACAGACACGTGAGGAAATGCTCGCGATCACTAACCATTTGAGAAATGCAAAACTACAATGAGATATCATTTCATACTGACATTACTGGCACAAATAAAAAAAAACAGAAAATAACAAATGTTGGAGAGGTGGTGGGGAGATTGGTGGGAATGCAAAATGCTACAACCATTTTGGAAAACCACGTGGCCCTTCCTTAAAAAGCTAGAAATAGAAATACCATATGATCCAGCAATCCCACACCTAGGAATATATCCTGGAGAAATAAGAGGTGTCACATGAATAGATATACGCACTCTCATGTTCATTACAGGATTATTCACAATAGCAAAAAGATGGAAACAACTTAAGTGCCCATCAACAGATGAATGGATAAACAAACTGTGATACATACACACAATGGAATACTATGCAACGATAAAGAACAATGATGAATCTGTGAAACATCTCGCAACGTAGGTAAATCTGGAGGGCATCATACTGAAAAACATAAGTCAAACACAAAAGGATAAATACTCTATGAGACCACTATTATAAAAACTCAGGAAAGGGTTTACACACAGAAAGAAACAATCTTTTATGGTTATGAGGAAGGGGGAGGGATGGGGAGGGCAAAAACACTAACTAGACAATATATAAATGATAACTTTGGTGATGGTGAAGAGTAAGACAGTACACTTTACTGGAGTAGTCAGTACAGCTCGACCAAGGCAAAGTTGTAGAAGCTTCATAGACACATCCAAACTCCCTGAGGGACCGAGTTACTGGGCTGAGGGCTGGGGACCATGGTCGTGGGGGACATCTAACTCATTTGGCATAACGTAGTTTATAAAGAAAATGTTCTACATCCTACCTTGGTGAGTAGTGTCTGGGGCCTTAAAAGCTTGTAAGCAACCATCTAAGATACGTCTTACTGGTCCCACCCCATCTGGAGTAAGGCAGAATGAAGAAAACCAAAGACACAAGGGAAAATTAGCCCAAAGGACTAATGGACTACAACTAGCCTCCAGCAGAGTGAGTCCAGCACAACTAGATGGTCCCTGGCTACCACCACTGACTGCTCTGACAGGGATCACAATAGAGGGTCCCAAACGGAGCTGGAGAATAATGTAGAACAAAATTCAAACTCACAAAAGAAGACCAGGCTTGCTGGTCTGACGGAGATTGGAGAAACCCTGAGAGTATGGCCCCTGGACATTCTTTTAACTCAGTACTGAAGTCACTCCTGAGGCTCACCCTTCGGTCAAAGATTAGACAGGCCTATAAAACAAACAATAGCACACATAGTTCAACCATGTGTACGAGACTAAATGGGAACACCAGCCTAGGGACAAGGATGAGAAGGTAGGAGGGGACAGAAAAGCTGGACAAATGGAGATGAGGAACCCAAGGTCGAGAAGGGGAGAGTGTTGACATGTAAGCAACCAATGTCACAAAATAATATGTGTATTGTTTAATGAGAAATTAATTTGCTCTGTAAACTATCACCTAAACCACAATTAAAAATATATATATATGTATATATATATCAACCAAAAAAAAACAGAGTTGCTGTAGCTCACTACTCCGAATTAAATATCTTTTACCTAGCTTTCTTGGCCTTACCCAGTTTACTTCTCTTATTATTGAATGGTTTGTCTCTCTTTCATTTCCTTCTCATGCTGTTCCAAGTCTAATTCTCACTTCCTTTTTCTTTATCTGTGGGTCTTTAGGTTTTCAAATTGTTAAATTTGTATGTTTATCATATTTGGTCAAAATTAGAGGTGAAATCCAGAAGAGAATCCAGAAATCATTTGGCCCGATTCTCATTTTGAGATAAGGAAACTGTGGCCCTAAAATTTGGAGAGACTTGACCAACTCATGACATAGTCAGAGCTAGATCCTTTGTTATCTCTTACTTTGCACTTTTCACTATATGCAACAGCTTTTGTTCCCATGAAATTAAAATAATTGAGATATAATTTACATGCCATAAAATTTACCGTTTTAAAAAGTATACAATTCAGTGGTTTTTAGTATATTCACGAAATTGTACAGCTGTTGCTGCTATCTGATTTCAGAACTTCTTCATCACCCCAAAAAGAAACCACATACCCATTAGCAGGTATTCCCTTTTTTTCCCTCCACATAACTCCTAACAACCCCTAACCTGGTTTCTTTCTCTACGGATTTGCCTATTTTGGATATTTCATATAAATGGAATCATACACTGTGTGGCCTTTTGTGTCTGGCTTCTTTATTGCTTAGTATAATGTTTTTAAGGTTTGTCCCTGTGGTAGCACGTATCGGCACTTCATTTCTTTGTATTTCAGAATAATATTTTATTGTATGGTATGCCACATTTTGTTTATTCATTCATCTGTTGACAGACATTTGGTTGTTTCCACTTTTTGGCAGTTATGAATAATACTGCTATGAATATTCATTTACAAGTTTTTGTGTGAGCATATGTTTTCACTTCTCTTGGTATATACCTAGAGGTTGAATTTCTGGGTAACATATGAGAAGTCTGTGTTTAACTTTTTGAGGAACCATCAAACTTTTTTCCATAGTGGCTGCACCATTTTACATTCCTGCCACCAATGTATGAAACTTTGAATTTCTCTGCACTCTCACCAACACTTGTTATTTTCCCCTATTTTGGTTATAGCCATTTGAGTGGGTGTGATGTGGTATCTCATTATGGCTTGATTTGCATTTTCGTATTCACTAATGATGTTGAGAATCTTTTTGTGTGCTTATTGGTTCTTTGTATATCTGTCGAAGTGTCTTAAGTTTTTGCCATTTTTTAATTGCCGTTTTTGTCTTTTTGTGTTGAGTTGCAAGAGTTCTTTATATTTTGTGGATATTAGACCCTTATCAGATATATGCTTTGCAAATGTTTTCTCCTATTCTGTGGGTTGTCTTTTCACTTTCTTGATAGTGCTCTCAAATGTACAGAAGTTTTAATTTTGATGAAATTCAATTTATCTATTTTATTCTTCGGTTACTTGTGCTTTTGGTGTCATACCTAAGAAACTGTTGCCTAATCCAAGGTCATGAATATTTACACCTTGGTTTTCTTCTAAGAGTTTTATAGTTTTAGCTCTTACATATAGGTCTTTGATCCATTTCGAGTTGAATTTTCTATATGGTGTGAGGTAGAGTCCAAATTCATTCTTTTGCATGTAAATGTCCAGTTGTTCTAGCACAATTTGTTGAATAAAATGTCCTTTCTCTCACTGAATTGTCTTGGCACCCTTGTTGAAAATTAATTACATGTATGGGTTTATTTCTAGACTCTCAATTCCATCCCACTGATCTACATACATGTCAATCCTTATGCCAGTACCACTATAGCTTTGTAATAAGTTTTGAAATGAGTAAATGTGAGTCTTCAATTGTGTCCTTATTTTTCAAAAGTGTTTTGGCTATTCTGACTATCCCTTGCATTTCCATATGAATATTAGGATCAGCGTGTCCATTTTTGCAAAAACAGAAGTCAGAATTTTGGTAGGGATTGGATTGAATCTGTAGATCAGTTTGGGGAGTATTGCCATTTTAACAATGTAAGTCTTCCAATTCATGAACATGGGATGTCTTTGCATTTATTTAGAGCTTCTTTGATTTCTTTCAATGATGTATTGTAGTTTTCAGTACAATTCTTGAGCTTTTTTTGTTAAGGTTATTCCTAAGTATTTTATTCTTTTTGATGCTATTGTAAATGGAATTGTCTTCTCAATTCATTTTTGGATTGTTCGTAGCTAATGCATAGAAATGCAGTTGATTTTTGCATGTTAATCTTGTATCCTGCAACTTTACTGAACTTTCTTATTAACTTTAATAGTTTTTTTGCACATTTCTTAGGATTTTTTATATACAAGATTATGTCATTTGCAAATAGAAATAGTTTTACTTCTTCCTTTCTAATCTGGTTGCTTATTTCTTGCCTATTCACTGTGGCTAGAACCTACAGTACAATGTTGAATAGAAAAGTGGTAAGAGCAGACATCCTAATTTTGTTCATGATCTTAGGGGGAAAGTTGTCAGTCTTTCTCCATTAACTATGATGTGAGATGTGGCTATTTGTAGATACTCTTTTATCAGGTTGAGGAAGTTCCCTGTTATTACTAGTTTGATGAGTGGTTTTTATCATGAAAGGGTGTTGGGTTTTGTCAAATGCTTTTTCTGTATCTATTAAGATGGCCATTTGAATTTTATCCTTCAGTCTGTTGATATGCTATATTATATTGATTGATTTTTATGCATTGATTCAACCTTGTATTCCTGGGATAAATCCTGCTTGATCATGTTGTATAATCCTTTTTATATGCTACAAATTTGGTGTATTAGTATTTTACTGAGGATTTTTGAATCTATATTCATAAGGAATATTCCGCTTTTTTCTCATGATGTCTTTGGTTTTGGTATCAGAGTAATACTGGCCTCATAGGATGAGTTAGAAAGTACATCTTCCTCTTCTATTTTTTGGAAGAGTTTGTGAAATATTGTTGTTAATTCCTCTTCAAATGTTTGCTAAAATTCACCAGTGAAGCTGTCTGGTTCTGGGCTTTTTTTTGTGGGAAGTTTTTTTTCTATTACTAACTTAATTGCTTTACTTGTTATAGATGTATTCAGATTTTCTGTTTCTTCTTGAGTTAGTTTTGGTAATTTGTGTCTTTATAGGAATTTATCCATTTCATCTAGATTATTTCATTTGTTAGCATACAGGTGATATTCCCTTATAATCCTTTTTATTTCTGTAAGGTCTGTCTTAATGTCCCCTCTTTAATTCCTGATTTTTGTAATTTGAGTTTTCTGTCTTTCTTCCTTGGTCAGTCTAGCTAAAGATTTGTCAATTTTGTTGATCTTTTTAAAGAATCAACTTTTGGTTTTGTTAATTTTCTCTGTTTTAAAAAATCTGTATGCCATTTATTTTTACTCTGATCTTTATTATTATTTTTTACTCCTGATTGCTTTGTGTTTAATTTGCTCTTGTTTTCCTAGTTTCTTAAGATAGATGGTTAGGTTATTTATTTGAGGCCTTTTTTAATATAGACTTTTACAGCTAAAAAAATTTCCTCTGAGCACTACTTTTATCGCATCCCATAAGTATGTTGTGTTTTCATTTTCATTAATCTCAAAGTATTTTCTAATTTCCCTTGTGATTCCTCTTTGACCCATTGGTTATTTAGAAGTGTATTGTTTAATTTCTACATGTTTGTGAACCCCCAAATTTCTTTCTGTTATTGATTTCTGATTTCATTCATTGTGGTCACAGAAAATACTTTGTATGTATGATTTCAGTTCTTTTAACTTTATTAACACTTGTTTTATGACCTAATTTATGGTCTATTTCAGTGAATATTCCACGTGTACTTGAGAAGAATGTGTATCCGCTATTGTTGTTTTCTATAGATGTCTGTTAGGTATACTTGGTTTATAGTGTCATTCACGTCTTCTGTTTTCTTGCTGATCTGTCTAACTAAATGTTATGAGTTGTGTTCATTATTGAAAGTAGAGTATTGAAGTACACAACTAATATTGGTGAATTATCTATTTCTGCCTTCAATTCTGTTAGTTTTTCCTTCATGTATTTTAGAACTCTATTGTTCAGTGCATATATAATTGTTTTGTCTTCTTGATGAATTGAACTTTTATGTCAATTCAGTATAAAATAATCCTTCTTTATCTCTAGTAACAATTTTTATTTTGAAGTCTATTTTGTCTCATAGTAGGATAGCTGCTTCAGCTCTCTTTTAGTTAATGTTTGCATAACCTTATAGCTGTTGAGTCAATTCTGACTCATAGTGACCATATAGGACAGAGTAGAACTGCCCCATAGGGTTTCCAAGGAGCAACTGATGGATCCGAACTGTTGACCTTTTGGTTAGCAGCCTAGCTCTTAAGCACTTTGCCACCATAGTATATCTTTTTCCCATCCTTTTACTTCCACTCCATTTGTATCTTGAATTGAAAGCGAGTCTTCTTTAGACAATATATAGTTGAATCATTAAAAATTTTTTTCCACGTATCTCTGTTGTTTAATTGGAGAGATTAATGTAATTACTGATAAAGTAGGGTTTACATCTGCCCTTTTGCAATTTGTTTTCTGTGTCTTAAGTCTTCCCCCCTCCTCAATTTCCCCATTACTGCCTTTTGTGTGTAACTGCTTTTTAAGATCTTAATATTTTTCTTATATTTTTGAATCGGAAGGCCCCAGTATCAGTTATCTGTTGCTACAAGTTAATCACCTTAAAATTTAGTGGCTTAAAATAATAACTGTTATTGCTCATGATTCTGTGATTCAGGATTTTGGACAAGGCTCTGTGAAAATGGTTCATTTCTGTTCCATGTGGTAGGAACTAGGGCAGCTTATCTCTGTTCCATGTGCTTCTGCCCCTTATGTGCCAGTTGCTGTGGCTGGGCTGGAGCTGGAGGATCCAAGGTGGCCTTACTTATATGTCTGGCGCCTTAGTTGCTATGGTTTGATCACCTGGAGGAAGGCTGGGCCTCTCATCTTGTATCAGTTTGGCTCACTCATATGTCTGAGACCTTGGATTTTCTGCACGTGAACATTTTCTCTCCACATGAATAGCCTGGATTTCTTTACATTATGGCTGGGTTCTTGTTGAGTGAAACAGAAGCTACAGAAACTCCCGGAACATTACTTCAGCTGCCTTTTGTTAGTCAAAGCAAGTCACAAGGCTAGGCCAGATTCAAGGAGAGGAGAAATAAAATCCAGTACTTAACAGGAATTGTTGTTGGCTGTCTTTACAACCAAACTCCCATATCCCTTGCACAAATATTAAATTGTGTGGAAAGCTTAAATCTTGAATTTAAACTATTCTTTCCTGTTTTGACATTACTTTCAGAATAATTATTCGAAATGACTTGATGAAAAGTAGGTAACTAACATTAAAATATATCACCTGAAATCAGGTAGTAAAGTATTTTTTGGGAGATGGTTGAAATAACCCGTTGTGATGTTGTGTTTTGTTAGTTTAAAGATTTGTATTTTTTGGGAAGCCAAGTCAGTTGGGGAAACTGTTTTAGTCTGGTTGCAGTTATGTTTATTTTTTAGATGATTTATCCTAGTCTTAAGTAGAGAAACCAAAATATCCAGAGATTGATTGTATATTGTGTAACCAAAAGAGAATGTTTACAACTGTTTGACATGTGGTGGTGTGCCAGGAAATAGGTATTAGGATATTCAATGTGTTGCTTGATGATTGAATGAAAGCATTACATTTGCTTTTCTTGATTGGGGCTTTTCATTTATGAAGGTCTTAATGAATTACCCATTACCCTAAGATACAGGATATAAAAAGCACATAGAAAATCATTAGATGTCTTTGGCTTTCAAGACTCCTTTCATTGTATTTGACAGAATAGCAAATTATCATAACGTTTAGTGTGGAGTTAAGGAATGAGAAAAATGAAGTGTAGGTAGTTGTAGGCAGGTTTTATTAAATGAGCGTCCTTTAGAGGAAGAAATATTTTTAATTAGTCTCTAGTGAGTTATAAGAAATATTTGTCAAAAGTTACTTAAGCTGTGGTACTAATTGATGGCCAGTGTAGTTTTTCTGCAAAGAAAATCCGTAGAAATAAATGACTTGCAATGCTTTTTCTCCCTGACTTTAGAAGGAAACGTGGATTCTTAGAAAAATTGAGTAATAAAAAAAAGTATAAAAACAAAACTAAAAATTACCCATAGTCCTATTAATCAGTGATAGCACTATAAATATTTTGATTTTGTTTCTTTCTGACCCTTATTTTTTTCATTCGGTGAAGTAATATCGAGTTTTATAAATTTCATTTGCCACCCCCCCACCCCATCTCTCCTACTCTGATTTAACTGGGAAATCTTTGTTGTTTTAATTCTAGTAGGAATATCAACCCAGTTTACTGGAAGAAAAGAAAAAGTTCCTCCTCTACTTGCATACTAGAGGAGTAGATTCAACTGTGATCAATGGAACAAACAAATAAAAATCTGATATTTATTTGGTAAAACTTGATAATAACAGTTATTTTGAATATAAGGAAGAAAATCAAGATTTCAAAACTAATTTTAAAAGCCAGAATGTAATTATTTTTATGTTAGAGAACCCATAAATTTTGGGGTACTCTTTTACCATCTAAAATGATTCATAATAACAATGATATTAACTAAATTGGCTCTGATCGTGCTGTAATTGACCTTGTGTCCATGAAGTCCTTCTTGGTACTTGGTTAGTTATATGGTGAAAATCACATGCAGTCAATTCTTGGATAATGTGTGTTCCTGAAGAGAACTATACCCGCAACTTAACTCTTTAGGTTTTTTTTTTTTTGTCATATTCATAAAGAGGGCGTGCATGTCTCTTTAGGTATTTGTCTGTCATACAATAGGAGTTCAGTTCATGTTTGCGTATGATAATGAACAATTGATATTTGCAGTTTAGAGTTTTTAAACTAATGGCTTTTAAAAGGTTTTTAAAGGAGCTATATCACCGACCCCTCATATTGCAAATGACAATAGATCTACAAAGGTATCTTTTACACTGTAACACAGTATTATTCTAAGAGAAAAATGAGACTTTCATCACTCTGAAGGAAGAATGGTGTTGTGGACCAGTAGAAATTTACTAGGTATAAATTATTTAGTGCCCTGTTTTTCTTTTATTTTCTTTAAGTTAGAAAATGGGCAAAAGTTATTGAATTGATGTATGTTGTGAGGTTAATGCCATAATATTATATGTTAGTAGGTGGACATTTTCCATTCTAATTATTGTCTGTTTTGATGGGGTTCCTTAAATATAGACTTGGCAACAAAATTAGAAAATACATTACCTTTAAATGATACAAATCTTACTAAGCTAATTAAATTAGATAGACATCTAAAATTAGTCAAAATTTGCCAGAGACATTGTAGTAGTGCTGACGAATATAACTTTGCTTTGCAAGATGGCCTCAGGCTGCTGTTACACATTTTAATCTGATTGAATGTCTTATTGTGACAGGAGAATGTACACTGTAAGGTGTATGGAAAATTAATCTTTGAAGAAGATGAGTTTATGCCTTTCAAATAGATATCGTGAATGTTAGACTCAAAATGGTGCTGATAGATTTGTGTTTTTGATAACATGTAAAATTTAATTCCTTTATGAAATGTTTATTGCTTTTTCCAAATAGAAATAATAGACTTTTTTTGATTGAAATGAACTTTAAAGTTGATTTGCTTCAACTTCCCATGCAAAACAGGAATCTCTTCTGTACATCACCTATCCATATCCAGTTAGGTTGGAATTTGGCAAAACATGACATAAACGATTTAGAAAAACTAGGTGTGATGTGAACATTTTGGATACTTGATATTTTAGACCCAATTTTTTTTGGCCGTTTGATTTCCACTAGATGAAATTTTGAAGTTTGTGTTATGTGTAATTGCAACTTGAATAATACTTGATTAGACTTTTACTTGAAATAGACTCTACTTTCATGCCTTCACCCCCAATGCCCCAACATTCATTATGTAACTTTGACCGGTAAAACAAACTTACGAAGAAGATAGCTAGCTGGTTTAAATTTCAAAGGGCTGTCCTAGGATTCGCTGGCTTATTTTATACTGTTTGATGTATTAGAAATGTTTATAAGGGCAGACAGTGTGTTAACAAATACTTCAAGTGTTTTTAATGTGGAATGAAGCAAACTCACACAAAGAGAGAGGTGGAGACGCCTACATCATGGCTGAAAGGAAAGACCCTGCGTATACAGAGAATATGCAGAGTGTGGTGGAAGAACAAAAAGAAAGACAAGGGAGGGTGCATAATTTTTCAGGAATGGGAATGGAACAGCTGGGAGTATGCAAAAGGGAGGGGCAGATTAATGGATAAGTGTAACTTTACATTCTTTACTTATTTATGAATCTTAAGTGATCCTCTTAATCCCTGGAGGATGAATGGCTTTGTTTGTTTGATACCACTAGGAGAACTCTTCCAGTGTTTTGATATTGTTAAAAATATATTTATTTTTTTTTATACCACAGAATAGGTTGGACATCTTAATGTTTAATTTTAGTTTATTTCATATTCCTGTTAACTAGTTGTTTTAGTTATATTAGTCCACTGATTTGCTACAAATTGAGATTGTTTAATATTATAAATGTGGTGTTTTTTCATATTTAAACATTCCCCTTATGTGGAGATTCGTTATAAAACATACTTGTGGAAATTGTCACACCTTAGTCTTTATACTATTTATAATGTAGATATTATATTTAATATGTCTCAAATCATGCATGAATTTTGTGCAAGAGAAGTTTGATACATACTAAGAGAAAATAAAGCAAATGAACAGTTCTTAGAAAGCTGCAAAGGACAGCACTATATTTACTTCTGCTAAGTGGTGACAACGGGTTATTGAAACTCTGAAGCAGCAACTATTTGAGTGTAGCAAGGGTGGAATGTCTTTTTTTAGTGATTTAAATCAGCACTTAATATCCTTCCACAGTATTTTTATGTGCTTAATATGTAACATTTGATTAAAATGATGCTTGACACATGGGTTGAAAAAGAATATATGAAACTTAAATTGTAATTTAGGAAGTATAATAGTAAAAGAAATACCTATGAACCCACCATCCAGCTTAAGAACTAGACATGACCAACCAGTACTGGTACTATCCTATCTACCTGTGTTCCATCATCCATTCTTCTGCCTCCCCTTAGATAACTGCTGCCATTAATTTTATATTTTACATTCATTTAAAAAATATTTTCACCGTGTTATATATATGATATATATGCCACAGAAAAACCAAACCCATTTCCATCAAGTGGATTCCAACATATATATATTCTTTAAAAATATACCATTTAGTATAGTTTTTTGGAGCTTGTAAAAATGCTATATTGAAGAACTCTTCTTCTGCTATTTGTTTCTTTTACTCTACAGGTTTGTAAGAAATTCATTGATGTTACTGCATGTAACTGTAGCTGACTCACTTTTATTATTCCATTGGTTGACTATTCCACAGTTAATTTGTCCATTTTCTGATAATAGACATTACCTTACTCTAATGAACATTTTTGTACATGCCTCTTTGTGTGTGTGTGTGTGTTGGATGTGTGTGTGATGGATGTGTGTGCTGGATGTGTGTGTGATGGATGTGTGTGTGAGATGTGTGTGTGATGGATGTGTGTGTGATGGATGTGTGTGTGATGGATGTGTGTGTTGGATGTGTGTGTGATGGATGTGTATGTGTGTGTAGTGAAGTTAGCGACTCAGTCTCCTAACTTTATGCTCTGCCAACCTTAACTAATGGCTTCTATTCTGAAGGCCACAAGATGGCTGCCCATACGCCATCTGGCCGTCTGTGTTCTAGACAAGAAGGCAGTAGGGGGAAGGGCAGAAGGCCAAAGGGCAATGACTGCTATTTATATCCACCTGCCTTCCTCTTTTTGTAAGGAAAGCTGGGAAATACAGTCTTTTAGTTGGATACTTTCTGCCATTTATTATATGGGGGTTTTGTTAATAAGAAAAAGGGGAAGACATGCTTTGGTAGGCACCTAGCAGTTTTGGCACATGTATATCAAGGCCAGGTGAAGAAATACAAACCTCTTCAGTTTACCAGGATGTTATTATAGTTATTATTATTTTTTAAATTATTGCAACAAGGTGTTTGTAAAAACCTGCCTCACCTGTAATTAATGATCACATTGAACCTGATATCAGGTTTAATATTAGGTTGAATCATATGAAATTAAAATTTTATTATGGTTCAGCTTAATATATTTATTTTCACATTATCCCAGTGAGTTGGTACTTATAAGTGGGGGCAGAGATTGAGCAAAAATGATACCAAATAACTTAGTGATTTGATGTGTGTTGGAGAAAATGAAGCAGGAGGCTAAAAGGAGTACAAAAATGCAGCAGAGGCGAATCAGTTAGAAAAGACTCGAAAGAGAGGATAGCCACCGAGGGAATTTGGCCTAGGCAGGCAGAAGTTGCCTAGGAAAAAGAGGCTAGCTTATGAATATTTACTGAATATCAGGAGACCTGGAGACTACTATACTTAAGAAGCTAAGAAGCGGCTTGAAGATTGTCTCTTGAAGTCAACCTATGGGAGATCAGAGAGAGGTGACCTTGCCTCCCTACCTCCTGAGGAGAACTGAGAAAGAGGCATCTAGTTCATATGAGGGATATGAGCAAGGGTAAGTTTGAAGAAAAAGTTATAGCTGTATTATATTGGGCCAAGTTGAATTATCCAATGGGACTTTATACTTATAATTTACTACCTAATATTATGGTAAATAAATTTCCGTCCCTTCCTGGAGTGGAGGGACACTTTTTTTTCCTGGTTTTCAAGTGATACATGCTCATTGTAGTAAATCCGGAAAATGCAGAAAAGGAGAAGGGAGAACATCTCTTCACATTAGATAACAGCTATTATCTCTGGCATATTTCTTCAATAAAGTATTTTTAAATATACAATATCCACAATGTTGGTATTAGGTTATCAATTATGTGTATTATATACATTTTGAAAGATGAGTATTTCCAGACAAGGGCTGTTTTCTAGAAGTTTTTCTCCCTCTTTGGCCATTTCTTCTCTTTTGTACTTGCGTAAAATGGGATGAAGATAAAGATTAAACTTGTCTTTTCCTGGAAACAATGTGACAGATTTCATGTAAGACCTCAGCTGTGGTTTCTCCATCATCCCATTTAGGAAGAAGTTGATAGAGTGGCTTAAGGCAAGAATGAGCACATGTATATACACTGCAATAGTTTAATTGCACTTTGGACAGCTGAGGTCATCGAAATAATTATCTATATGGACCTAGACACTGGTATGGTAAAATATTTGTCATATAGTTGTTTTCTTAGGGAATTAAAAGGCCTTAGGGAAGTTGAGCAGCTCATATGGATGTACTTTAGCCATCTCTTTTCTTAAATTGCAAAGTACAATATTTAGATTTGTATTTTTAAGCTCTAGAAGTCCCAAGTAGACCTACTTTGAATCTTTTCCTGAATTCAGTATTTTAGGAAATATACAATAAAGTGTTGCTGTCATAGCTTTGCCAATGTCTTTTAACTTCATTTAGGTTTAAGACTTAAACATTTTTTTGAATAATTTAAAATGTATTTAAAGGAATCATTGACAATATATTATAATGAATTCCCATGTACCCATTACCCAGCTTCAACAATTATCAACTCATGGCCAGCCTTGTTTACCTCTACCTCGACCCACTTTTCTTCCTCCGTTATTTTGAAGCAAATCCCAAACATCGTATCATTTTATCTGTAAATAATTTGTATTTCTCTAAAGATAATACTCTTTATAAAATAACCATAATATCATTAAAAAAAACTTTTTTAATGATATTATGCTTATTTTATAAAGAGTATTATCTTTATTGCACCTAAAAGCTAACAATAATTATTTAATATTAAATATTCTGTCAGTGTTCAGATTTCCGATTTTCTCAAATATCATCTTTTTAAAAAAAATGTTTGAATTAGAATCCAAATAGGATCTACACATTGTAGATGATTGATATGTCTCTTAAATTTCTTTTAATCTACAAATTATTCTCTTTCTTGCAATGTGTTTTGTTGAAGAAACTCAGTTATTTATGCCGTAAGTTCTATTCAGTCAGGACTTTGCTAATTTCAGCTCCATAGTTGGGTTTATCAGTTTCTTTGTTTTTTGTATTTCCTATAAATTTTTAGTTGAAACTAGACACCTGTCTTAGGCTGAGTTCTCTAGAGAAGCAAAATCAGTAAAGTATATATATATAGAGAGAGAGAGAGAAAGGCCGAGAAAGAGAAAGTTATCTCGAGGAAATGGCTCACATGGTTGTAGAAGCTGGCAGGTCCCAAGTCTATGAGTCAGGCATCAGGCTGGAGGCTTCTCCTATCTCACATAGCTGCAGGGGGTAACAAACTCAAGAGCAGCAGGTAAGACCACAGGCTGCTGCCTCACAGGCTGCAAAGGCTGACGAATCCCAAGATTAGCGGGTAATATGGCAGGCCACTGGTTCAAGTATCAAGAACTGGAGGTCAGATGATGATGAGTCAGTTGCAGGATCCACAGCAAGCGAGTGAGCTTTGCCAGAACATCTATATATATATATATATATATATAGGACACAGGCCACACCCCTGAGGAAATTCCCTTTGTAACTAATTAGCTGATCACATCAAATCACATCATGGAGGATGACGACATCATTACACAATGGCCAAATTGTATCATTACATAATTGCCAGATTACACCATTATATAACTGCCAAACTACATCATTACATAACTGCCAAACCACTGAGAATCATGGCCCAGCAAGTTGACACACAGCCTTCACCGCCACCACATCATTTATTCGTAAAATTAAAATCAAGAAGGAAAACCATGTGGGTTTTTTGCCATCTCAAATGTTGCAATTAATCAGCTAACTTGAGAAATTCCTGCTGCTCAGAGACCAGATGTAGAGTATATAAAGTGGCATGCTAGCTTTGGAACACTTATCTATTATGGGCACATCAAAAAAGGTATCACCTTTATTTGTGTTAAAAAGGAAGTTTAGTCTAAGAACCTGATGACTTGAACTGTTTTTCAATGAAGGTCACATTAGTGCTAGTAATGATTAAGTAAGACAAAACTAAATTTATTTTTCAATTAGACAAAAAAAAAAAAAATGCCTTAAGTATGTTTGTATTAATTAAGTCACATTTTCATCTTATAGATTTAATGAAGAATGGGTGGACACCATGGTCTAAAGCAGAGGTTTTCAAACTTTAGTATGTATCAGAATCACCTGGAAAGCTTGTGAAAACAGATTGCTGAGCATCATCCCCAGAGTTTCTGATTCAGTATGTTAGAATTGGGCCTGGGAATTTACATTTCTCATAAGTTCTTGGGTGAAAATGATGCAACTGGTCAGGGAACTATACTTTAAGAACCATTGAGACTCAAGTTTAACTGATGGTTTATGTTAGAATCACCTTTGGAGCTTTTAAAAAACACTCAAAGATTTTGTTCACACTTCTTTGCTGAGGCTTGGTCATCTATATTTTAAACATGTTCCACAGTGATTCTGATGTGCACCCTGCTTTGCAGAACTGCTCTTGTTAATTGTTTACAGTTTATTCCTCCATATTTTTATTCCTGTTTTCTAAGACATGTTCATAAATTCTCCATTCTAAAATGTTATAGGCTTTTGGTATTGTTATAACTGAAGCACATGATTAGGGCGGATTCATTGTTTTACTTTGTAGAAAAATGCTAAACAACAAAAGTGCCATCTGTACCTGTTCTAGACAAATCAATATTAATGCTCTTGTTTACTGCAAAGTGTAACTGCTATTTTAAGATTATTAATTTTTTCCAAAAGGGGATTGAAAATAGTTTTGTGTGAGGTTGCTCTTCTTCAAAGCAGGGAACCCCTTTGTTTAGCATTAGATCCTGAACTTTCCATTAATCAATGTTTGTGTAAGCCAGTGATGAGTGATGACATTTTAGCCACATTTACAGCAGAATCTTACAGATTAGACTTGCCAATTAGTGTGGTAAATTTTTAGTTCTTGAGTAACATTTTCTAAGAAAAAGTTTTAACTTTATACGGTCTATTAATACTTCTGTGTTACGCTGAGGAAACCCTGGTGACATAGTGATTAAGTGCTACAGCTGCTAGCCAAAGGGTTGGCAGTTCAAATCCACCAGGTGCTCCTTGGAAACTCTATGGGGCAGTTTCTACCCTGTCCTATAGGGTCACTATGAGTCGGAATCGACTTGACGGCACAGGGTTTTTTATGCTACACTTCACAGGTCTTCCAGTTTTAAGGCTGAAAAATTTTTTACCAACTTGAAAAGCATGCAGAAGAGTGGTTTAGAGCCCCGTGTTTAAAACCATATTCAGTTTAGATCAAAAGCATATTTATTAAGTATGTGTTACTGGGAACAAAAAGATGAATTAGACACAGTACCAATTCAAGTTGCCCAGCCTTGTAAAGTTATTTTCAACTTTAATTATGTAGACCCCTTTGTAAGGTAGAACACTTTAGTGGATCATCATGTAATAGTAGTTGTAATTTTAATCTTGATTAACAAAATATATATTAACAAAATTATTATAAATCAGTACATTTTTAAAATGTATTTTATTAATCATAATTATATAAATATAATCATAACAGCATCAACATACATCTGAAAAATAGTAGTATATAAAAAAGAGAGCCGTTATTCAACCTACAGGTAGTATTGGTGCATATGACCTTTGAGCCACTTGTTATAAACTCCAAAGCTTCCAAGGGTCGATGGCCCTTATTTTCAATAAAGTAGGTTGGTTGTTATTGTCACTAGTAGTAACAATTGCTAAGGCAAGTATATAGGCCAGTTATAGTGGATATTTGTACAATGAAGGGTTTTTATTCATATTGTTATAGTGGGGAAGGGATAAATCTTTTCTCCCTACTTGAATTATACTTGTAAATCACATGTGTAACAAGTGAGTTGTTGGGTTTTTTCATTACAATCAGATGTTTTAACTAGTCTACTTTGCTCTTCTCCATTTGAATAGGCGTGGGTGGGAGCTTGACAGGGCTAATGACAAGCTGTGGGGACCACTGAGTGAGAGAGAGGTGATGCTGAGTGGGAGTCAGAGAGACTGGATGGTGAAGGGAATGTAGAACAGGATCCAGAGCCTGCATATATATGTTGTCTGTTTTAGCTGCCTTAAAACCAAAAACCAAACGTGTTGCTGCCAAGCTCATGCCAACTCATAGCGACCCTGTAGGACAGAGTAGAACTGCCCCATAGTGTTTCTTTCCAAGGAGTGGCTGGTGGATTCGAACCGTTAAACTTTTGGTTAGCAGCCAAGCTGTTAACCACTGGCCACTGTGCCACCAGGGCTCCCTTAGCTGCCTAAGAAGCACTAATTAATCTGTTTGACTGCAAACTATGACTACAGAAGAAATCACAGTGGGCTATTACATAACAAGCATCACAAACTTTGTAGTAATTTGGGAAAAATTTTTTTTGACGAATGTGGTTTATTTGCTAAGGTTACTTGAGGAACTGTATTCACAATTTTACTGTCTCAAATGAGTTGTTTCCCTTCTTGCAGTTAGATGTATGTGCAGTAAAAGAAAGGGATAAATCAATCTGCAGTGTTGTGAGTCAGTTGCAGCTGCCATGTACAGCACTCCCATTTAGCTATTAAAAGCCTTTGAGGGCTTGCATGCATACAATATTCTTAATTTGTTAGGAATACACATGGCTGTGTGTGTATACATGTCATTGTGTGTTAGACTGCTCTTTATTAGAAAAGTATAGATCCCTGTGGGGTACTAATTACAGCTTTGGCTAGCAAACTGCAGAAAGGCAAGTAACAAAGGCAAGGGAAAAATATAAAGAGAAGAGAAGGCGAGCCTGGGCTGTGCTGTTTTACACCTCTAGTATAAATGAGACATGGTGTGAGTAAACACAGCTGTATGGAAAAAATTAGTTTTAAAGAATTGAAAGTAAATAACTGCCAGCTTATTCAGCAGACTTACACTACAGGGCTCTAAGAACAAGAACTTTTTCCTGAAACTGTCACATGTTGAGCTGTTTGTCTCAGTTACTTGACAAGTTAATCTTCCTGTTGGGTTGTAATCACTATTACTAAAATTGCCTTTATGCAATTTTAAACAAATAAACTTTAGGAATTCTACTATTAGAGAAATATGTGTAAAGTTTTAATAATTACGTACCTACAAGATAATTCACAGAATGAATAATCTAAAAATAGTATTTTTTGAGCACATATTATGAAATTCCCCTTGTTAGGTACTGTGGGAGACAAAGACACTTAGGCTATTAAACCCTGCCTTCAACGTGCTTGAAGTCGAGTGATTTACAGGAAATAATAGAGAACAAAGAAGAATTTAATTAAATGCTGGATTATATAGTATAAACAAGCTCTCTAACTTCCAATGAGAAAAAGGGATCACTGAGGGCTAGTGTTTAGGGAAGGGTTCCTGGAAGAAATGCAACTTGAACTTGAACTTAAAATAGCAGAAAAGCCCTATAGGCAAGACAGGAAGAAAACATTGCTTAAGAAAGACTAGACTGTATGGAGTGTGAAGAATGGATAGAAGTATGGTTGAGTCTGGAGTAATTCAGCTCTGTTAAGACACTTGTGCATTAGAACTTGAGCTGGGGTGGGCAGTATAACCTGTAGGTACAGTTAACATCTGTCCAATCTGGTTTTGGCAGGACAGTGCTATCCTATGTAGTAAAAAGCCTTTTTCATGAGGAATACTATGCAGGGGAGGATTGAGAACATTAGAAATAGTTTTTAGACATCTTCATGGGAATGGCCGTTGATTTTTCTGAGATAATCCATCTCCCTTCCCCTGTATGTAGAGACTTTCCACACACACAAAAATGCTCAATCTACCTGACAAACACAGCAAGAACATTTTTATACCAGACCATTATTTTTAAGGCATTGGCCTTTAAAAACGGCCCATTTCATTGTGGAAGAAAAAAAACAATTTCAGTGAATGTTTATGGTTATGTGAACCTGTGCTTCCCTCCCAATTCTTCATACCTTCTTCATACTCCTGTAGTTTGATTCTCTTTAACTTTTACTTAGTTGAAGTTACTGTTAAAATTCTAGCTAATACCTTTCTGTACTGTTTGAATTTTTAAAATATTAAGCGTGTATTACTTTTATTTTACAAAAAAAAAGGAAGTTAACTGGTGGTGGGGTTACGGTATTGCTATTTTTCTTTTTTATATTAAAAATTAATGCTTTAAAAATTGTATGTCACTGTGCTGGTTAGTCTTATGTGGCTAGGGCTTAGTACCAAATTTAATCAAATCCTAATCTAGGTGTTACCTGTGAAGGTATTTTGTAGATGTGGTTAACATTTATAACCCCAAAACCAAACCCGTTGCCGTGGAGTTGATTCCGACTCTTAGCTACCCTGTAGAACAGACTAAAACTGCCTACCAGCCCTCAGAATCGTATCAGCCAATTCCTTAAATCTTTTAATATTTCTAAGTATCTATATCAATTTCAAATTGTCAAAAATGAAACGGAATGCATAAACATCAACATACTTTGGACATGTTATCAGGAGGGATGAGTCCCTGGAGAAGGACACCATGCTTGGTAAAGTAGAGGGCCAACAAAAAATAGGAAGACCCTCAACAAGATGGATTAACACAGTGGCTGCAACAATGGGCTCAAGCATAACGACTGTGAGAATGGCGCAGGATCAGGCAGGGTTTCGTTCTGTTGTACATAGGGTCACTATGAGTCGGAACTGACTTGACAGCAGCTAACAACAACAATGTAGAAGCAAATTTCACATTAATGAGGCAGAATAAATTTACCAGCTAATACAGTGTAATTGTAATTTATATAATTTGCAAATGTAATGTGTAAAGATGGATCTAATTTTTCTGTCAGAATGATAGCTGACATTTATATATATTTTCTCTTTAACTCCTAACAACATTGTCAACCTTGATTTCCTTTCTCTCATGACTTACATTCAATCACCAAAGCCTGGTCACCCTACCTATAAATAATAATGTTAGTTGCCATCAAGTCAACTCTGGCTCATGGCTACTGTATGTATAACAGAACAAAACGTTGCCCGCTCCTGTACCATCTACAAGCAGTATATCAGACTTTTATTTTGTTGTGATCTATAAGGTCTTCATTGACTAATTTTTTGGAAGTAGATCACCAGGCCTTTCTTCCTAGTCCATCTTAGTCTGGAAGCTCCACTGAAACCTGTCCACAATGAGTGACCCTGCTGTTATTTGAAATACCTGTGGCAGACAGGTGGTGAGTCAATAATAATGAAAACCAAACCCAGTGCCATCAAGTTGATTCCGAGTCATAGTGACCCTATCGGACGGAGTAGAACTGCCCCACAGAGTTTCCAAGGAGCGCCTGGCAGATTCGAACTGCCGACTCTTTGGTTAGCAGCCGTAGCATTTAACCACTATGCCACCAGGGTTTTCATCAATAATAATAGCTACCATTAAATGAATATTTACCAAGTACCAATTACTGTGTTAACTCATTTGCAGTTTATCATTTCATCCTTACAAAAACACTGTGAAGAAGGGATGATTTTACATATGGAAAAACTGAGGCTTAGAAAAGTTAAGGATGGGAATAACCTAAATATCCATCAACAGATTAATGGATAAACAATTTGTGATATATACATACAATGAAATATTACTCAACCACAAAGAGAAATTAAATCCTGATACATGCTACAACATGGATGAATCTTGAAAACACGCTGAGTGAAATAAGTCAGTCATAAAAGGACAGATATTATATGATCCCACTTATACTGAACATGTCTCTAAAAGGCCTTTTTTGTTGGCTGGTTTAAATGCCTTTTCTCTGTGTTCTGCTTAATTTTTGCATATATTACTACATAATTGCTTGCTCTTCCTGTTTTGTTTTTTTTTTTTTCTTTTTTCTTTCTAATAAACTGTGTACTCTTTGAAGGTAGGAGCCATATCTAATTTCTTTGTAACCTTGGCTCTTGGCATGGTACTTAGAATATTAGGACATGTTGAGTAAACGTTTATTGAAACAGTGCATGGGTTTGTTTGAATTAGTGAATGCGTTTGTTTATATTGCTTGCAATTATGGTAGAACTTCAATTTTATTTTTCAAGGAGGAAAAATAAAAATATTTGTTTAATTAAAAGCTTTTTTTGAAATTGTAATTCTCACTGGCCTCTTATGGTTTATTGTTTAAAAAATTTCTTAGAGCCTAAATAAACCAGGAAAGCCATTTACAATTATTTTTTAAGAACTTTTTTGAAAGTTATTTCCTAATAGAGTTTCATATAAGGTAATATTACTTGGAGAATAAGGTATTAGTCTGGTGACTGTATCAAAGAGAAAGAAGGTGAATGAATCAGATGTGGATATAGGATGAGGCAACAGGGTGTTTGGGTATCTAGTTTGATCGTGATCCTCTTGGCAGCATTGAAACACAGCCTCATTTCTTCAGAGCATGTATGAATGAAGAATGACCTAGAAGTTAGGTAGGAATTACTAAGCCTGTCTCTTTCTGGCCTCATACTCCTGGGAGCTGACCCAGAACTGTGTACCCTTAGGGAATCTGAGGTCACTGCCGTTTGCACTGATGCTCGCCACTCAGATCTCCTTTCAGTGTTTCCTTTGTTAGACACCATCTAGACTACACAAGAAAATAATTGGAATAAACCCGAGCATTTTCAAAGCCTTGTACTTCCACATGGGATGGCATATTAATTTCATTTTGCTGTTAGGCAACATAATAATTTAATTAATTATTATTTTGGAATTAAGTTATAAAAGAGTTCTGTGAGCTAGCACTTTTCTTTAAAGTAGTATTTACAAGTAAAAAAAAAAAGCTTTAGAATAGAAATACAAACTTTCCGATATTGATTATTGCCCATCATCAATTTACTCACTCAAACATATTTGATCTTTTTTGAAACAGAAAGCTAAGGGGAAAAATCTAACAGAGGAAAAATGTTTTGCATATGGTTAATCTTTTACTAATCTTAGAAAATGCACATGTTTTGAGATAACTTGACCTTTAGAGGCTTTTTAAAAAGTATTTGTTTTATTTTCAAATGGAAACATTTATACCTATTTTTGCTAGATATTGGAAACCCTGGTGGTGTAGTGGTTAAGTGCTACAGCTGCTAACCAAGAGGTCGGCAGTTTGAATCCGCCAGGCGCTCCTTGTAAACTCTATGGGGCAGTTCTACTCTGTCCTGTAGGGTCGCTATGAGTTGGAATCGACTCGACGGCACTGGGTTTTTTTTTTTGGTATTTTAGTAATTAACATTTCATGAGCTGCAACTTTTGGTTGAATGATGATGATGTAAATAAAAGCAACCATAGCAGCAGTTTTAAAAACCATCTGTAATGTATGGACAGTAGAAGAAAGTGGCATTGAGCAAGATGGGGTAAAGCTAGCATAGTGAGGGAGCCAGAATAGAAGATTAGGGAAGAAAAAAGCTCTATGTCTAAAGGAGAGCAAACCTGGGGTTGGAAGGTGACTGTGAAGAGGAGAGCAGGGGGGAATAACTCTGTCCTCTTGTGGGTTTGGCAAGCTGGAATTACTCATTTTCCTTATCATACTTTGCCTGTAGTTCTGTTGCGGAATATACACATTCTTTTTGAGGTTTTCTTGCCTACTTATTACATTATGATAAATTCCTTGAGTTTAGAGATTTTTTCTTGTCTTTGAATTCCACACAGTGTTTATGAAATTGAGTTGGATGCGAAACTTACTTAAATGTGTCTATAAATATCTTATTATTGACATGGAAAGAATTGTATTTAAAGGATACAGAGAAAAAAGGAATGGAAAGTTTTTTCCCCCTTTCCTAAATAAAAAAAAAATAAAATAAGTTTGGACTTAGAGTTGATAGATAATTCTACACCTTTAAAAATAAACTTCATAATTTCAGTTTCACCTATTTCCTATGAAAATGTACTTGTTATACATTTCTAGAACAAGGATTAAGTCATCCCTTCCTATTTATGGAAATGCATTTGAATGCAAATGTTGGTGTATGAAATTGTGTCTGGGCAATATAATAAGTTGAGGGGAGTTGATAAGTGGAGGATATAACCATGCCAAATGAAACCCCTTCATGGCTAAGGTAATTCAAGGAACTTGGAGTAAACTTTTCTAATTTACTCTTTAAAACTGTAAAGAAGTCATTTTTATAGTTCCTGTAATTCTAGGCTTTTGTCTTTGAGTCACAGGTCCCTATAAATTGCTTAAAAGTGAAAAGCAAATTCTAATAATTTTGAACATCTGTAATCAGAATGAGTCTTTGTATTGTCACCTTTTTTATGTTGCTAGGTTCCCATGTAGTTCTTATCAGGAAGGGAGAAGAGAGGATGTTGGAATGTCAGTTAGTTTGTGTGTATGTGGTTAGGTTAATGGAAAATGCATTCAGCTGGGAATTCCTAGGATTGAAACTAATTTATCTGATGCCGACTATCAAGAAGTTAGACTACAGTATTATAGATATCTTATTATATACACATACACTCACTCTCAATTTTCTCTTCAAATCTGGGCAATTATGTATTAAAAGCTTTCAGTTCAGCAGAATAAATATTGGAAAACAGTTGTTACATTTAGGGTACTTGACAACACAGATATGGCTATGATAATTGGTGCTTGACAACCCAACTATGGCTATAATAATGGAGAACTGAATTAGTAGTGGTACATTTAAGAGGATGAGACCCATGGCTGGAATTTCTCATTCCATTTGGGAAGACTGTAACTTCTTACTTAGAGGCATCTTTCAGAATCTTTAATAATAGCTTGAGATCATTGTAGCTAAGAAGAGGTCTCGTCTTCCTCAAATCCATCTTGTGCACTATTGCCCACAACTCCACTGGAATTCTAACTTGGTCCATAGGGATGAGGCTTTATTATGATGCAATGGAAGTTGTAATGACCTGAGAATCAGAATGCCTATGGTCCTACCACATTGGCTTAGTTATTAATTAATTAGCTGAATGACCTTAGGTAAATTACTGTGCTTTATCTTCTCTGAACCTTAATGACCTCATATAGACTAGATGATATTTAGTCTTTTTCAGTTCTATATATACGTGATTTTAATAGCAATACTAAACTAACTAGAATGAAGAGATAGCCATTTAACACTGACTTACCAATCAGAAAACAAAACTGTATTCATGTACTAGATTATAAGCCCTTTAAAGGCAGGAATTATGTCTTAATTCATTTTTATATCTCCTGAATTATCTAGAAAGTGCCTTTATTTATTCAACAAATACTTGAGTGTCAAGAATTGTGGTAAATACAAAGTGTAACAATTCACAAGACAGATACAGTTGCTGCTTTTGTAGAACATTTTAAGCAAATGATTACAGTTCATGTGATAAATATGAAAATACAAGATTTACAGGAGTACACAGGAGAGATACTTAACAAGGGCTTGGAAAGTCAGAAAGCTAGCTCTTGCTTTTCTATTTAGACAACTACGTAGTTAACTCCCTTCAGCTTTACTATCCTTCAAAACAACGTCCGCAGTTCTTTTGATGGATTAAGATCATGGTCTCTAGACTCTTTATCATTTTGGTCATTGGACATACTCTGTTTTGTTAATGCCCTGTTTAAAATGCAGTGCTCAGAATGAAACAATATTCTGTGGTTAACTGTAATGAGTACCATGTGTCAATTATTTCTCCTGATCTGGATGCCAGACTTCTATCAAGATTACCTTAACCTTTTTAGAATTTGTGTTACATTTTTGATTCGTGAAATATTTAAAAAATAATGTTACTGAGTTATGCCTTTTCTATAGTGTAACTGTGGAATTCTTTTAAAATATATTGTAAAATATTTAATAGGAAAAGGTAAATGTTATCTGCCTTACAAAATAGCCCATAACCTAGAACACTACTGATAGAGTTGAGGGTACCTGTGGTACCTCTCCCCAATTTTATTTCTCTCCCCCTCTTCAAGAAATAACCACTATTCCAAATTTTGTGATTATGCATTTCTTTATATTTTTGCTACATATGTATATCTAAGCAATATATAATACATCGTATGTTTTTAAATTTTATATAAGCAGTGTTACGTGAAATACATTCTGCAACCTGCTTTTTTCATTGAACATGATGAGATTCATTTATATTGTTATGTGTACTTCTAGTTCATTTTCACTACTGTAAGATTTCCTTTCTATGAATTTAGTATTATCTATTTACTGATTGATGGACATTTGTTTCTACTTTTTTCTTTGCTATTATTTTTCAAAAACTTGATGCAGAAACCTTAAATTTCTTTTATTTTTTCCCCTTTTTTAATATTTTATTGAGTTTCTCGTGAAAGTTTACAGAGCAAATTAGGTTCTCATTTAATAATTTCTATACATATTGTTCAGTGACCTTGGTTACATTTTCCGCATTTTGTCAACATTCTCCATATTTCCATTCTGGTTGTTCTGCTTCTATTAATCCAGCTTCCCTGACCCACCCCAACCTTCTCATCTATGCTTTAGGGTAAATGTTGACTGATTGGTCTCATATAGAAGATTATTTATTTATTTATAAAATGGAGCATAGGACTCATGGGTGATATTGTTTATTTTATAAATATAAATATTTTATAAATAAACAATACATTATTTAGCCAAAAGGTGACCTCCAAGAGTAGTTTCCGTTCAAAGTTTAAAGGGTATCTCAGCAACAGTCTCAGGGACTCTTCTAGTTTCTACTGGTCTGGTAAGTCTGGCTTTTTTTTTATTATTATTTTAAAAATTTTTCTATAAGAATTAGAGTTTTATTCTACAATTTTCTCCCATTCTATCTAGGACCATCTATTGTGCCCCTGGTTAGAACGTGTCTTAGGCTGGGTTCTCTAGAGAAGCAAAACCAGTAAAGTGTGTAAATGTACATATATAGAGAAATTTATATCAAGGAAATGGCTCACACAGTTGTAGAGGTTGGAATGTCCCAAGTCCCTGGGTCAGGATAGAGGCTTCTCCTTATTCATGTAGTAGCCACAGGAGCTGGCAAACCCGAGATTGGCAGGTCAGAGAGCAGGGCTCTTGCTCACAGGCTGTGAAGATCAGTGAATCCCAAGATCAGCAGGCAAGACCGCAGGTAATCTGATAGCTTAAATCCCAAGGACCAGAGGTCAGTTGAACAGGAGCCAGCTTCTGGATCCAGCACAAACAAAGAGCCCTCAAGCCTTGCCAGAATGTCCCCTTATATTTGATGCAGGCCACATGCTCAAGGAAACTCCCTTTCAACTGATTGGCTACTCACAGTAGATCCCATCATGGGGGTGATCACAAACCAGATTTCAACAGGAAAGTGATCACAACATTACGTGACTGCCAAAATGCTGAGAATGATGGCCCAGACAAGTTGACATACAATCTTAACCATCACAGAATGGTTGGTAGTAGTAGCTGGGCACCATCTAGTTCTTCTGGTCTCAGGATAGATGAGGATGTGGTCCGTGTGGGCTGTCAGTACTGTAAAGTAGTTTCTTCTTTGAGCCTTTGGTTTTCTTCTTTCTCTTTTGCTCCAGATTAGTAGAGACCAAGAGTTGTGTCTTAGATGGCCACTCACAGGCTTTTAAGACCCCAGATGCTACTTGCCATACTAGGATGTAGAACATAAATTTTGTAGACTATGTTGTGCCAATTGATTGAGTTGTCCCACGAGACTATGGTCCTAAGTCTTCAAACCCAGCAAACAATCCTGCAAGGTGCTTACATTTCTTTTAAATTCCACCTTGTTGGTTTTGGTCTATCTTTCCAGCTTGAGATCTTTTTGAAATATGATTTAACCATTAAAAAAAAAAATCATTGCCATCAAGTTGATCCTTATTCATAGTGACCTTGTAGGACAGAGTGGAACTGCCCCACAGCATTCCCAAGGCTGTAAATCATTATGGAAGCAGACTGCCACATCTTTCTCCCACGGAGCAGCTGGTGTGTTTGAACTGCTGACCTTTTGGTTAGCAACTGAACACTTAACCATTGCACCCCTAGGGCTCCCTGATGATTTAATCATACTAGGTGAAAATTTGGTAAGAACCATGGTATATTAGTGAATCTGAGATCAAACATGCAGGTTGCTTCTGACCTTTGAATTACAATTTTTCTGGAACTGGAGAACTAAATACATCTTAAGATATAAGGTTACTTATACTAGCTTGAACTACCTTTGGTTGTAAATCCCTCTTTATATTATAATCTGGTTTGAAAGAGCACAGGTAATTTTGTCTTTGACACATGTTAACACTATTCTATTTTCCTCCCAAGCTGTATTCTGAGTTTGACCTTCCTTTCTGTCTTCTTTGCCTTCTCTCTTTCTTTTTTGGCATTCTTAGCCTTTTTTTTTTTTTTTTAGCTCCATCTTTTACTGGACCTTAGCCTTCTGGTCATTTTTTTTGTAGGTATTTCTTTGCAAACAGAAAAAAAACAAATAGTTTTGCAATGATGTGTTTTAAAGCATCATTGTTGTACATATGTCCTCATAGTTTCCCTGCTGTTCATGACTGTGACTTTAATAATTTTCTCATGCTTTTCTAAAAATCCCTGATTGTATGTAGAAAATGTCACTACTGTACCCCCATGGTCTAGGAAAAGCCCAGTACTTATGTATCTGTGAAATATAGTGAATGAACTTTACATTCTAGAATTGCGTATCCTTATGAGTTCTATATTCTTATAGAATCCTTTACTATGCGTCCATGTCTGACTTTTCTTTAAATGTTTTGAAATTTATTTATAGTAAGCTTATTTATTTGACTATGCCCTACCTCTCTTCTCAGTATAAAAAGTTTGTGAAATTGTAATTTTCTGCCGAGGTTCTTGTTATATTCGTGTCACCCATCAGTTATTTATTGCTCAGAATTAAGTCTGCAATAGTAAAGCCCTTCCCTTTTTGAGAGAGGAAATTGTCATCAAGCTTAGTCAGTAATTTTATTGAATACTTTTAGCAAATAGTGGATTATTTTAAATACTCCGCCATTATTAAATTTTGTCTTTGTGCTGATGTTAAAACTATGTAAGAAAGTGTTATGTCTTCTATTTGACTGAGTAGTTTGTAGCATTTTTCACATCTAACAATGATGGGAGACAACCATTGCATTTGTTCCAGTCTCCAGAATATCTGCTAAAATAAACCATGATCTAATGCAAGTTTCTAATTCATACTTGTACTCTAATCAGATGACATTTGATATTCAGTTAATTTAATGTAGTTTCCTGGTTAAAGTGAAATTTACCAATGTAATAAATATTAGGGAGTTTCTTGAGTTTAGAAATTGTTCAATGAACATTGTTAGGTTGAATGGACTCTAGGATAATGGCTTGGTTATCTAGTGCTGCTATAACAGAAATACCACAGGTGAATGGATTTAGCAAACAGAAATTTATTCTGACAGTCTAGGAGGCTAGAAGTACAAAGTTAGGGTGCCAGCTCCAGGGGAAGGCTTTCTGTCTGTTGGCTCTGGGGGAAGGTCCTTGCTATCAGTCTTCCCCTGGTCTAGGAGCTTTTCAGCGTAAGAACCCTGGGTCTGAAGGATACCCGCTCCTGGGCCTTCTTGCTTGGTAGTAATGGGGTCCCCCTGTCTCTCGGCTGGCTTCTCTCTTTTATATCTCAAAAGAGATTGACTAAAGATACGGCTTAATCATGTAGAGTGAGTCCTGCCTCATTAACATCATAGAGGTTGGATTTACAACACATAGGAAAATCATATCAGATGACAAAATGGTGGACAGTCACACATACTAGGAATCATGGCCTAGCCTAGTTGACAGACATTTTGGGGGGGCACACAATTCAATCCATAACAGATAATAAAATAAAAATAAGAGTAAGAAAAATTCCATAGTTCTAGCTAAAATCCCTTCGTAGCTAAGAATTTTTCAGGTTTTGTTTGACCTTGAGATTTTTGATGCTTTAAGCATTTTCTCTGTGATTCTCCTCCCTTGCTGATACATTTTCAGGTTAAACTGATATTTTGTTTTATGCTTCCCAGGAGAGTTTATATGGATACAACACCTTATATAAATAACAACATTAAAGATTTTTGATCTCTGCTTGTAAAGAAAGAGAATGGTAGTTATATTGGTTTGATTTATTGGAAGGTCACTTATCTAACAGCCTCTGCTAGTCATAATGTAATAAAAAAAAAAAAGGATCCTCAAAGTAGGCTTATGTGGGTATTTGAAGAATGAAAATACATTTCATAAAATTCATCTGTTGAAGATTTCATAAAATCAGTGTTTTGAAGTTATCCCACTCACTCTTACTTTAGACACAATTTTAGCACACTTGGCTATTTGGTTTCCTAGTCAGTAGTAGATTAGCAAACAGCAGATTAGAAGAGGAGATGTTGGGGGCTACTTGTTGGCAGGCCACCTTGACATCAATAAGAAATGTTAAGTCTGCAAATGAGGAAATAGAAAGCTATTAAATGTAGATACAAAAATAAATAAATAAACACAGTGCTCAGGTATCCTTTTGGCAGAGCTAAGCATCCTTAGAGACCTCAGTAACCCTTGAGGGGATCAGTGCTGCATAGTAGTTGAGGTTCATAATGATGACTAAATCAATGAAGATTTAATTATGTTCTATAGATTTTCTTAAAAATGAAACAAGGAAGCATGCAATCAATTTTAGAAAAATTTTTACCCAGGATGGCAAAAATAACACATTTTGTTTGATACATAAAGGGAGTAAAGCTCAGTTCTATGGAAATGAATTTTTTTTGGTTTCGTATCTTCCTTGACGATGCCTAGTAAATATGAGGGTAATGTATTCTGGGAGGACCTAGGTGGTGTAGTTTTAGAATACCTCTAGTCGTCTTCTAAGTGCAAGCTTGAATTCTACAGAAAGGTAAAGAGCATTTTTTTTTTTTTTTGGGTCTTCTTAGAGATGAGTAAGAATTTGTTTATTTAAAAATATCTTTGAATAAGTTGGTTCGATGGTTTTAATTGGCATAGAAATGACTTAAATTAAAAACCAAGTTGTTGAAAGCAGCAAGTTCATGCTGAGTGACATTCTCGATTCACTCAGTATTGTTAAGTATTCTTCAAGTCTACATAAAAAGTAGCTTAAGGTCCAAGTAATTTCAGGAAGAATCACAAAGAAACTCTGCTGTATACTTTATCATTTTCATCTGAAAACCAAATAGGTAGTTATCCCGTTTTTCTAGACGTGCTAATTACTGTACTTAAATGGAGCTATAAAGGAAAGATACTGAATAGTTTACTAGTGCTACTATAACAGAAAATACCACAAATGAGCTTTAAAGAACAGAAATTTATTTTCTCACAGTTCTGGAGGCTGAAAGGGCAAATCAGGGTCTCAGCCTGTCCATTCCTTCTGTCGGCCTCATTCCTGCTTTTTGGTGTCTGCCGGCATTCCTCAGCATTCCTTTGCTTGTAGATGGGTCCTCACCTGGCATTTCTCTCCCCCTTGAAGGCAGTGGGTGTGTACGTGGGTGTTTGTGTGCGTGCCTCTGCATTTGTTCTCCTCTTTTTATAAGACACCATTCAGAAATGATTAGGTTTAGAACGTATGCTACTCTGGCATGGCCTCATTAACATAACAAAAGAACCCCCTCTTTCCAAACACGGTCATATTTACAGGTAAAGAGGTTAGGACTTCAGCATAACTTCTTTTAGGGCAGTGGCGGCAGGGGGGAGGAGTACAATTCAACCCATAGCAGATACTTTACTGTGGTTTGGAGGGGATTGATTTTATTGGGAAACAAACTGTGTTTTAGCAACTGGAACGCTTGAACATTTTTTTCTTTCTTTCTGAAAGAATGCCGCTAGATTCTGTTGTCTGATTAGAGAAGCAAAGGGGCCTTTTACTCTTTATTTTTCTGTTTTTTTTTTCTCCTTACTCTTCTAACCCAAATGGTATTTCCGACTTTATAATATAAAACCCACCCAAAATATAGTCTTTTTTTTTTTTTTTCCATAATCCAAATGCATCACTATCCCAATGACCTTTCTTCTTCTTTATCTTCTTTCCTATTTGTAGAATCTTAGCATTGGACCAGACCTTAGAGGTCAGTTAATGTAAGGACCCACTTAATGGAAGAATCATTTCTTTGGCATCCATGACAGATGGCCATTCAGTTGCTGAGTGAATATTTCCAGTGATGATAAGTGCACGTTCTTAAGGCAGCCCATTTCATTATTGGATATCTCTAATTATTAGAAAGTTCTTCCTTTTACTCTATTTAGATGACAGTGTGTCTGTAATTTTCCCAGACTAATCTGAGTTCTGCCCTTAGGAATAACATAGAATTCAGCAACTCTTGAAATTTATGAGGGCAACAGTCATATCTCTGATTTTGGTTCTCTTTTTCTAAGCTGTTGTTAGTTGCTGTCAAGTTAATTCAGACTTACAATGACCCCCAATATCTTTCAATTGTTTGTCTTATGATGTGGTTTCAAATCTCATCATTATTTTCTATCTCAGTTTTGGATAAATACTGGTCGCTTTAAAATAAACTGCCCAGAATTGAATGTAAGATTCAAGATGTGCAATAAATACTGAGGAGCCCTGGTGGCACAGTGATTAAGAGCTGGGCTGCAAACCCAAAGGTTGGCAATTCGAATCCACCAGCTGCAACTTGGAAACCCTATAGGACAGTTCTACTGCGTCCTGTAGGGTCAGTGAATTGGAATCAACTTGACGGCAATGGATTTGGTTTTGGGTTTATAAATACTGAGAACTGAGAGACTGTTACTTTCCATGATCTTCGGTATGGAGAGTAAAGTGTGAGAGGTCAGGTACTATGTTTGTCTTTCTCACTATTATAGCCCCACTACTTACCATAATGCCTAAATCATAGTAATATCTTAGAAAATATATGTTGAACAGTTATATGAATGAAATGCACCTAAAATTGTTAATTATTTTAGAATTTTATCTGTTGGGGCATGTTCAGTTAAGACCTTTCTTGTGAACTATTGTCAAATTGGATAACATCCATCCGGCATATGTATAATTGATATTGTTAAACCTAAGTATATAATTTTTCCTCATATTTATTAATTTGGGGGATAAATATTTATTGAGCATCTACAACGTGTCAGGTACTATGCTACCAGCCAACCAACCAACCAACCAGTTGCTATTGAGTTGATTCTACTCATAGTGACCCCATGTATCTCAAAGTAGAACTGAGCTCCAAAGGGTTTTCAGTGGCTGGTAAGGGTTTTCAGTGGCTGGTAAGGGTTTTCAGTGGCTGGTTTTTCAGAAGTAGGTCACCAGCCTTTCTTCCAAGGCACCTCTAGGTGGACTCAAACCTCCATCCTTTCAGTTAGTAGCCAAGTACATTAACTGTTTGCATTACCCAGGGACTCCCTGGGTTATATGCTAGGTAATTTTTTTTTTTTTAGGTATACTGTGGAAGGCAAAACAGCCCATCTGTCATGGGTATCACAGTGTAGTGATGGTGGTGGGTGGGGAGGACAGGCATTAAACAGGTAAACAACAAGTAGGTATGTCCGTATACACTGAGAGAAGTTCTATGAGGGAAATAAATAGGTTCTGGGATAGAGTACTGGGGAAGGGGCTTATTAGTGGGGAGATTTACATAAATATTAAAGTAGTCAAGGAAGGTCTTTCTGAGGAGGTATTATTCAAACTGAAGCTTGAAGGATAAAAAGAAACCACACTTGCAGGGGATAGGGTGCATTGCAGTTTAAGGAAATGGCAGGCACAAACGTTTTAAGTCGGGAAAGCACTTGGCTAGGATGACTAGACTATAGAGGCTAGGAGGAAAGTGGAACAAGGTGAAGTTGATGAAGTAGGCAAAAGCCAGATTATTCAAGGACCTGTAGTTCAGGTGAGAAGGCTTGCTGAAACGTGGTAGCAGTGGAGATGGTGAAAAGTGGACGGTGATTAAAAATATATTTTGGAAGTAGACTTTATAAGACTAACAGATGGATTTGATTGGAAAGCAAAATGGAGAAGACTGTGACAAGGATGATGGTTACGTTTCTGGTTTAGCTACTGGACTGGTGTGATAAGCTATTTATCAAAAAAAAATAAAATTTTATTTTTTTTTATTTATAGAAATGGGGAAAACAGAGAATTAAGAGTTTAATTTTAGACATGTCGTGTTGAGATACCAGTGAGATAGCCATCTTTTTTACCTACTCTTTTGTATTTCTATGTCTTTTCTTAGGCCATTTATCAGAGTGGGCCATGGAGTGGGCCTTTAGGCTTAGACTTGAAACTGCATAGGTTCATGAGAAACATATTAGAGAAACTAAGGATGGCAGTAGTTCTTGAGGCTTGGTTGCAAGGCTTTTCAAGTTTCTTTGCCCAGTGTTGGTTTCAGCTTCCTTAGGGATTCCCATTGTGAATATACACTGATAACCTGACTTTACCCAATCATTTGTTTAATCTTTGCCTCTAGTCTCTCCTCTTTATCCACTTAACTGTTTAAAAACTTTCAATGACTCTTCACTGCTTTCAGGATAAACTCTAAACTATTTAGCATGATATTCAAGGCTCTTCATGATCAGTGTTCTTTTTCTGTCTCTCCCTTGTCTCCCATTCCATCTTTACATATACTTTAAGGAAATAAAAATATGTATATGGGTGGTGTTATGGACTGAACTGTGTCCCCCAAAAGTATGTGTTGTAAACCATAACTTCTGTGAGTTGGAATCGACTTGATGGCAATGGGATGTTGTGATTATAATCCCATTTGGGAATGGGCTGTCTTTCTTATGTTAATGAGACAGGATTAGTATATGGTGTGTCTTGATTCAGCCTCTTTTGAGATGTAAAAGTGATTAAACAAGCAAGCCAGAGAGAAACAGAAAGAGGGAAAGAGAGATGCCAAGCCACATGAAGTTTGCCTAGGAGCAGAAGCTCAGAAGAGACAAGGACCTTCATCCAGAGCTTGACCAAGAGACAAAACCTTCCCCTAGAGCTGGCACCCTGAATTTGGACTTTTAGCCTCCTAAACTGTGAGAAAATTAATTGTTAAAGTCACCCACTTGTGGCATTTCTGTTATAGCAGCACTAGATAACTAAGAATTTGGTACCGGAGGAGTGGGGTACTGTTCTAACATATACGTAAAATGTGGAAACGGTTTTGGAATTGGGTAATCGACAGAGGTTGGAAGATTTTTAAAGTGCTTAATAGTAAAAAGCTATTGTTTTGAAGAGACTGTTGGTAGAATTATGGATGTCAAAGGCAGTTCTCGTGAGGGCTCAGATGGAAGTGAGGAGAGCTATAGAGAAAGTCTCTACCATCCTAGAGAATATATATGGCACCAGCAACAGAATGTTGCTAGAAATGTGGATATTATATGTGCTTCTGATGAGGCTTTAAAAGAAAATGATGAATACATGGTTGTACAATGGAGGAAGGGCAATGCTTTTTTATGCAATGGGGAAGAATTTTTCTGAATTATGTTCAAATGTTTGGTGGAAGGTAGAACTTGTAAGTGATGAACTTGGATATCTGGCTGGTGAGATTTCTAAGCAAGATCTTAAAGGGTCTGTGTGGTTTCTCCTTACCACATACAGTAAAATCCAAGAGGAAAGAGATGGACTTAAAAAATGAACTATGCAAAAGGAAAGCAAAACTTAAAGATTTGGAAAATTCTCTTGTTCATGTGTCCTAGAATTTTCACCAAGGATGTGGCTACACAATTTTTCATTAAAGAGATTAAGCCTGTGACTAATGAATCTAACCAACTAACACAGCAGAAAACCCATCAGCTTAGATTGAAAGACACAGAGAAAGAACAAAAGGGAAGAATGCTGCCTGTCTCTTGGAATTCTATAGGCAGGAAACAGACCAAAGGAGCTACATCTGTTGTCTTCCGAGAAAAGAAAAGGATCCTTGGAGCAGCTGAGAGATCAACAGAACTGCTGGAAGGACCACAGGAAGCAGGGCCTTCTTGGTTTCAAAGGGTGGGGCCACAGTGTCCTGGATCTCAAAGGGTGGGGCCACAGCCTCATAGGTTTCAAAAAGTTGGATCTCCATTAGCTTGGTTCTGGAGTGTGGGGCTGCCGTTAAGGTGTGCCAGGGGAATGGGCTCACTATCCAAAGCTGAGGGGGTGGGGCTGTGCTGCCCAAGGGGCAGAAGAATGAGGCCTGCCAGGGATGAGGGGGTGGGGTTGCTACTCAGATGTACTAGGAGAATGGGGCTGCCCAAAGCCAAGGTAACAGAGTTGCTGTCCCAGTGGGCCTAGAAGGCAGAGCTGAAACCCAGGGCTAAGGGGCCTCCACCCAGAATCCAGAGGGTGTGGCTAACACCCAGAGTCTGGAAGGCAGGACCATTGTCCAGATGGTCTCAGAGAACAGAGGATTATTTTCAAGCCTTGAGAGCTAATGTAATTTGTTCTGCTGGGTTTTGGACTTGCCTGGTGCCTGTTATCCCTTTCTTTCCCTCCATTTTCTCCCATTTGTGATGAAAATATCTACCTTGTGCCTGTTCTGCCATTGTACTTTGGAATCAGATAGCTCGTATTCTAGACTTCACAGGTTCACAGATGAAGAAGAATTTTGCCCCAGGATGGAATATGCCTGAAGTCTCATCCATGTTTGATTTAGATGATCCAGAAGAGATCTTGGACTTGGAGTTGATTTGGAGCTCTTGGGATAAATGTGATGGGGTGAATATGTTTTGCATGTAAGAAGGATATGAATTTTGGGGGACCAAAAATTCCCTAGAGCCAGCACCCTGAATTTGCACTTCTGGCCATCTAAACTGAGAAAGACCGAAGAAGAATTGATACCTTTGAATTGTGGTGTTGGTGAAGAATATTGAGCATACCACAGACTGCCAAAAGGATGAACAAATCTGTCTTGGAAGAAGTATAACCAGAATGCTTCTTAGAAGCAAGACTCCATTTCACATACTTTGGACATGTTATTAGGAGGGATCAGTCCCTGGAGAAGGACATCATGCTTGGTAAAATAGAGGATCAGTGAAAAAGAGGAAGACCATCAATGAGATGGATTGACACAGTGGCTGCAACAATGGGATCAAACATAACAATGTGAGGATGGCACAGGACTGAGCATTGTTTCGTTCTGTCGTGCATACAGTTGCTCTGAGTCGGAACAGACTCGATGGCACCAAACAACAACGAGCTGAGAAAATAAATTTCTGTTTGTTAAAGCCATCCACTTGTGGTATTTCTGTTATATAGCAGCACTAGATAACTAAGACACACGGGGAACTTAAAACCAGTGAGAAGAGAGGTGGTCCTGACCAGATCGAATAGCCTATCCATAAATTCTGAACAGATAGTAGTTTCTTCAGCAGAGAACAGTAGGGTAGAAGCATCTGAGGTAATTAAAATACAGAGATAGATACTAGCCTATTCATGATAGCATTACCACTCTGCTGTACATTAATAGTTTGATCAAACCATGGCTTAGCTCTGTGATCTGAGGCAAGTTTTTTAACCTCCCAAAGCCTATTTATCTGGAAAATGAGAATATCTACCTCATAGAATGGTTGTAAGATGTCTTAGTCGTCTAGTGCTGCTGTAACAGATACCGCAAGTGGATGGCTTTAACAAACAGAAATTTATTTTCTCACAGTCTAGTACGTTACAAGTCCAAATTCAGGGCGTCAGCTCCAGGGGAAGTCTTTCTCTGTCGGCTCTTGAGGAAGATCCTTGTCCCCAGTCTTCTCCTGGTTGAGAAGCTTCTCAGGTGCAGGGACCCCATGTCCAAAGGACGCACTCTGCTCCTGATGCCGCTTTCTTGGTAATATGAGGCCCCCAACTCTCTGCTTGCTTCTCTTTCCTTTTATCTCTTGCGAGATAAAACCGTAGTGCAGGCCACACCCCAGGGAAACTCCCTTTACCTTGGATCAGGGAGGTAGCTTGAGTAAGAGTGGTGTTACAATCCCACCCTAATCCTCTTAACATAAAATTAAGATCACAAAATGGACGACAACCACACATGGCCTAACCAAGTTGATACACACATTTTGGCAGGGAGGTGGGGGAACACAATTCAATCCATGGCATAACATGATAAAGCATGTAGAATAATGTGTGGCATTTTGTAGGTACTCAGTAGGGTCATTATGAGTAGGAATTGACTCCACAGCAATGAGTTTCAATAAACAGTAGCTGCTGTTATTATTATTTCACTTAGGATCTGATTTTAAATGATAATCTATGCTAACCTTATATCCTCCTACTTCCATATTGTAACCCTGTTCTCCAACCAGTTTGGACTACTTGCCAGTCCCTGAAGAACTAGAATATTCTTACGAATGCCAGTTCCCCTGCCTGGAGTTCCTTCTGTTTTCCCTTTGGCCTTCAAATCCCTTTCTATTAACATCTTATACTCATCTTTCAAAGCATAACTTAAAAACTACTTGTACACCAATGTTCATTGCATCACTTTTCACAATACCCAAAAGTGTAAGCATCATGAAAGTGTCCATCAACAGATGAGTGGTTAGACAAAATGTGGTGCTGACATGCAATGGAATATGTTCAGTCATAAAGAGAAAGGGAATTCTGATACATGCTACATCATGGATGAACCATGAAGGCATTATGCTGAGTGAAATAAGTCAAATACAAAAGGATTGACACAGTGCCTGCAACAATGGGCTCAAGCATAGCAACGATTGTGAGAATAGCCCAGGACTGGGACTGTTTCGTTCTGTTTTATGTAGGGTCACTATGGGTTGGAACCTAACAACAAGAACAACAAAAAGACGAATATTTTATAATCGCACTCATATGAAATATCTAGAATAGGCAAATTCATAGAGACAAAAGTTTATTAGTGGTTAACGGGGTAGGGGAAGGACGGAATGGGGAGTTATTGCTTATGGAGTACTAGGTTTCTCTTTGGAGTATTGAAAAACTTTTGGAAATAGTGATGACGATTGCACAACATAGTGAATGTAATTAACGTTACTGAATTTTACACTTAAAAATGGTTACCATGGTAATTTTTTTGTTACATATGTTTTGCCACACTAAAATTAAATAATTAACAGTAAGCTTAAAACACCTTTTTCGTGTCGGCTTTCCTGATCATTTTAGTTGAAGGTTCTCACTTTATAGTTATGTAATGCTTAGTACCACTTATGAGGTCTTGTCATGTCCTGCCTTGTGTTTTAGTTATTTGTGTCTATGTCTTATCTCCTGAAGAACTGTGTATTATATTCTTTTTTGGTCCTTTTCAGGAAGCTGAGCCAAAACCTTATGTATGGTTAGCACCCAGTAAACATTGATAAATATTCATTAAGCTAATTTGAAGAGCATGACCAATAATTAAACTTCATCCCCAAACAGAGATCATAAGGTTAATTTTCTTTGTGGTACCAAACAGTAGTAGTTTTACACAGTTTTCCACCTAAGAAATATTAATGAAGCACTCATTATACTAATGTTAGATACAAAAAAGATGGAAGATAACTGTCCAATAGTTATAGTCTGTTCACTATCAGGTTTTTTAAAGATCTGATTTGCCTGAAGTCAACCAAATGTACATTATTAAAACAAGTGCATCTTTGATACCAGATGAGGTACAGTTTCTAGGGCTTGAAGGGTTAAGATTGAGATGGAACAGGAACTCATCACTTTGACTTCAGCACTGTGCTGTTGTTGTTGTTTTTAAATCAAAAGACCTCTTTCTGACATTAGGTAAATAGACACTTCCTTTTGGATTTTGTATCCAGAATGAAAGTAGTATCATTTACATAGGAAAGTCCTGTTTGTAGAACGTTTATCCTGTTTTGCTGCTTGGCTTCTCTCTGTTTAACAAGCACACATATAGCACATGGATTGTTACCATCTGTTTTTTTTTTTTTTTTGTAACAACCAAGGGGTACTTATACTCATTCAATTGCTGTCTTAAAGATAAGATACTCTTTTGTGTAAAAGCAATTCTAGGAATATCCTTAGAAGATATTTTCTATTTTTAAAACTCTAAGGAAAAAAATTGTAAAATACAAAAATAATTACTCTGTTTTCTGAAAGATACAAGTAAAAGACTGTTGGGAATAGAGTTTCAGTGATTTTCATATCTGCTAGAACTTGCACAAGAGGTTTGTAATTTTTTGTAGATCTTTATGAGAAATCTTGGTGTAAAGTCTGTTGTGTAGAAAAATTTCAATATAGAAATGGCTTCCTTTCTTTTTCAATCAGATGAATGATGAAGCCATATCTAGAATCCATGGAAAATAGTACTAAATCCTTAGCATGTCCTTTGTTTATTTTTACAAAGGAAATATGAACTAAAATGATGCTGTCAAGTCATTATTCTTTTAGAATAACTGGTAGTTTGGAATTCAGATTTTTTTTTTCTGGGTCAAGTTTGATTACTTTTGGAATTAAAGAAAAATAATTCAGATATTACTCCTAATATAAAGAGAAATTGTAGACAATTTTATTTCCTTTATTCAAGTATAAGTATGCCTTACTCAGGGATAACCTTAAAAAATGTATATGAGTTGATAAATGGTTTGCGTAGTGTTTATGAAGGCTGGATTACAAATTTTATTGGCTTAGAAAAATTTTGATGACTTAGCAAAGAGGCTAGAAAATGTACTTCTCTAAACAAATATTTGTTAGCTTTCTTTCCTTTTCACTTCTTTGTTCCATTTATACATAATTTTTTAGATTTAGCTCATATTTCAAATAAGGTTCCTCTTGAGTTTTTCCTTCATTATACTGATTAAAGTTAAATCAAAAATGTAAACTCCATGACAACATAGACTTTGTTTTGTTTTATTTACTGAAGTATACCTAGTACTTAGCACAGAATCTGTACTGGGTAGTTAATTGGTATTTTTTGTTGAATGAGTGAACAAGTGAATATTATGCATTTGATGTAAATTTACTTGAATAAATTATTTAAAAAACACCTTTGCAGTTTATGTTTGGCAGATATATTCAGTTGAAGTTAATTCATTCAACAAACTTTTATCAACACCTATTATGTGCCAGGTACTATTCTAGGCATTGGGTATACAGTGATAAAAAAAAGACAGACAAGGTCTCTGTCCTCACAAAACTTATATTTTAGCTGGGCAGGGAGTTGGGGGTACAAGGGGAAGCAGGACAATAAATCAGTAAACAAATAAGATAATTGCAGATAATGATAAATGCAGTAGTGTTGTGAGGGTATCTGGGGGAATGAGAGCCAAGATAGGGTGTGGGTAGGCCTCTCTAAGGAGGTGGCATCCAAGCTGATGAGCAGGGAGCACTTTTAGGTATAGTAGTGAATCTAAGTGTAAGCACGTCAGTGGGCATCCTCATTGCCTGGTGTCTCACGAAGTCCCCTTGTGTGTTGGTTATGCGTTAGTAAACTAAGTGTGACAATGCTCTTTAACTAGCATTGTAACGTTGACTAATCATCCTGGGATTCTGAAATCCAAGAGACTAGAAACCAACAAGTTTGAAATATGTGAGTTTTTTTATCATAGCCCTTCCTTCTCTCTTGCAAGTAAATCAATGTTTGCCTTTTGAATTTTTCTTTTCTGGGATATATTTGTGATAGTTTTACTTCCCACTCTTAAAAATGCTGAGCTTTCAAAATCATATTTGTCAGAAGAAAAAAGGATCTTAAAGAAGTTAAAATTGGATACTCTGAAAGAGACTGTAGTTTGATATTATGAACACGAAAACCCAAATAAATTTTTTGTGATTGTTTTAACCATATATTTGCCTTTGTTGTTGTCAAGTCTGATAACAAATGATGAGAATTCTGTGTCTTCTGTTTCTAATAGAGAAGTCTATGCCTTCTAAGAAATATAAAGAAAGAGAACAAAGAGTCGGGGAACTATTTTTTTTTTTTTAATTTTTATCGAGCTTTAAACCAAGTCAGTCTCTCATACAAAAACTTATATACACCTTGCTATATACTCCTGATTGCTCTCCCCCTAATGAGACTGCACACTCCTCCCCCTCACTCTGTATTTTTGTATCCATTCGGCCAGCTTCTGGCCCCCTCTGCCTTCTCATCTCCCTTCCAGACAGGAGATGCAAAACATAGTCTCATGTGTCTACTTGATCCAAGAAGATTGTTCTATCCCATAGTCCTGTCCAATCCCTGTCTGAAGAGTTGGCTTTGGGAATGGTTCCTGTCTTGGGCTAACAGAAGGTCTGGGGACCATGACCTCTGGGACCCTTCTAGTCTCAGTCAGACCATTAAGTCTGGTCTTTTTATGAGAATTTGGGATTGGGGAACTATTTAATCTCATCATTTCTTGGGGTGCAGAGAACTTTCCAGAGAATAATTCCTTGCACCTTCAGACTGATACCCTCAAAGGACAGTATACAAATAAGATTTTTTTTTTTTAGGAAGGCTATAACTGTTTTCTATATACAATTCAGAGCACTGACTTTAAAATATGATACATTTCACTAAGGTGGCTTTAGTGGGTACTATTTTAAGGTAATCTCTCTACATGCATATCTTTAGTGATTCAAGGCATTAATAATTTATTCAGGATGTATAGGTAAGATATTTTTGTACTTTAATGGAAATTCTCATGTTTAATGGACTATGGCACTGCTTGCTGGTGATTAAACAAATACCTAAATATATTAATTTTGGCACACTTGATCTAATTTAGGGTTTGTCCTACAGTGATGTGTTTTGCTTATAAGAGCCCCCTTTCTATGTCTTCTTTTTAATAGCAACATCATGACAACAGAGAAGAGTTTAGTGGCTGAGGCTGAAAATTCACAGCACCAACAACAGAAGGAAGAAGGTGAGGGAGCCACAAACTCAGGCCAACAAGAAACTCAGCTGGAGGAGGCTTCTCAAACAGCAGCTGAGGGAGATAATCAGTGTGAGCAGAAGCTGAAAACATCTAATGGAGACACTCCAACACATGAAGACTTGACCAAGAACAACGATCGAACATCAGAAAGCAGGGGCTTCTCACGGCTGTTCTCCTCATTTCTCAAGAGGCCCAAATCTCAGGTCTCTGAGGAAGAAGGCAAGGAAATAGAGTCAGCTAAAGAGAAAAGTGAAGGAGGTCAGAAAGAGATAGAATTTGGGGCCAGTCTTGATGACGAGATCATCTTAAAGGCCCCAATTGCAGCTCCTGAACCTGAACTCAAAACAGACCCATCCTTGGATCTTCATTCATTAAGCAGTGCAGAAACCCAGGTAAGGATGTATGGATGGGTGAGAGGTGGATATGATGAAGGTAGATTATATGCGTTATTTTTCATTTAAGAATATTTGGTTTATTTCTTATTAGCCAGTTGACCTAGGCATTTAGAAAGTAACATGAAGCTTTGGTGTTTCTGCTCTAAAGAAATTAATTAGACTGTGGAATCTTGATTTTTAAAAAGATGCTTATACTCTATAAATTAAAGAAAAAAAGTGTTTAATGATTTTATTCAGACTCTATATCATTTTGTTTTAATAATGTAATAAGTCCAAACTTTTTAATGAGAGGAGGAAAAGAAGTGAGGTGGTGTACAGTTCATTTTGGTAGAATTATTAGAAGTGGGATAGTTTATTAGCAAACACAGTCCTTTTATGGAGATCTTCTTGAAGCCCATTTGATGGATTCGTGCCTTCCAGGGCTATGTCTGGCTTATTTTTATCTTCTCCAACTACATCATATTACCACAGAGTGTAAGATACAGATAAGGAAGTTTAGCTTTTTCTGTCACTTTTGTAATATATAGTAGTTTGGGGCCTTAATTGTGTCATAGTGTAGTTAAACTGAACATGGATTGTGAATTTGTTCATTTGCCCTAAAAACATGGGACCGTATTAATACTATAACACAAACTAGTTTGTAGGGATTCCATTTGTTTTCAGCCTTAATACCTACAAGTTAAGAACTATTTTCAAAGGCTTTCCTTTTCTAATAATGTGAACATTATCTTCATTGTTAAAAATATAAATTTTGTATTTTTCTGTTAGAGGTATAAAATTAGAATTTTCTGGAAATATTACATGTAATTTTAGAAATATTGCATATTAAAAGTATGCACTTGCTATTAGAAAAATTGTTCAAAACAAGATTTATGATACAGAATACAGGCTGTGGGACCACACTTTTCTGAATTCAAATCATGACAAAGTGACACCTTTTCTTTATCGTTTGCTCCCCTGTATAATATCTACCTCTTTTGGCTGTCCTGAAGGTGAAAGGAGATAAATGTGTAAAGCTCTTAAGACATCAACTGGCATATAGTAAGTGCTCAATCAGTGTTAACTGTTATCATTTACCCAGTCAGTAAACATGAACAGTTTCACAGTAAAGGCAAAGAAACCCTCCATATAGTAATACCATTAATTTAAATTAGTTTTAGGAATACCAAAAGAGTTAAATTATATTTTCTCTCAGGAAGCCTGGTACTTTCTAAAGGTGTTTACCTGTCCCACCCTCTTCCCGCCACCTCCCCCCACCTTATGTAGTGAAAAATCCATGTCTTGTTTTAGTTACCGTTTTAATAAAAAATCAAAATAATGTCTAAAGATAATAACATTTGTACTGACATTGAAGCAGATTATCTGTACAAACTTAACTTTGGAGTTAACTAAAATCTCATTCACTGAGACTTTCTTAATTCAGAATGAAGGTAAATTGTATGGAGGTGTTTGTCTATGTATGAAGAAAAAGAAACAAAATCAGTTGATGTTAATAAAATTTCAAGAAGGTGTTGTTTAAAGGAGTGAACTATTTCAAATCTTTTGGAAGCTAGTATTTATTTACAATCAAACAATTTATATGGTTATTATACATCAATATAAGTCCTGTCAGAATTTTGTGTATTAAAATTTATTTGCATAACCAATATTTCTATATGTGTAGTAAATTTTCATTTAAGTAGACCTTTCCTATCAAGGGAGCCCTGATGGCTCAGTGGTTAAACTCTTAATTACTAACCAAAAGATTGGTAGTTCGAATCCATCAGCTGCTCCTTGGAAACTGTATGGGGCAGTTTTACTCTGTCCTATGCGGTCGCTGTGAGTTGGAATTGAACTCGATGGCAATGGGTTTTTTAAATTATTTTTTCTAATTTTCCTGTCCAGATCTCCACAGAATTTCTTTTCCCAAAATTTTATTTGTTTATGTTGTTGTTGTTAAGAGTATACACAGCAAAACATACACCGTTTCTACATGTACAATTTAGTGACATTGATTACATTTGTCAAGTTGTGCAACCATTCTCAGCCACATTTTCTGAGTTGTCCCTCCCTCATTAACATAAACTCAGTGCCCCTTAAGGTTCCTATCTAATCTTTTAAGTTGCTGTTGTCAATTTGATCCCATATAGGTAGTCTTTAAAAAAAAAAAAAAATAGTGCTCAAGACAGATGTTTTTACTAGTTACGCTAAACTATTGTTCAGTTTTAAGATGATTTAGGGGATTTTTTTTTTTAAGGTTTAAAGATGATCTCATGGCAGTAGTTTCAGGGGATCATCCACCATGCATGGCTCCAGAAAGTCTGGAGTCCATGCGAATTTGAAATTCTGTTCTACATTTCCCCCTTTTTGATCAGGATTCCTCTATGGAATCTTTGATCAAAATACTCAGTAATGGTAGCTAGGCAGCATCCAGTTCTGATCTCATGGCAAAGGAGGCAGTTGTTCATGGAGGCGGTTAGCCACACATTCCTTATCCTCCTCCTGTTCCTGATTCTTCTTACTGTCTTGCTTCAGATGAACAGAGACCAATTGTTGTGCTTTGGATGCCTGCTTTCAAGCTTTTAAGACCACATGCACTATGCAACTAACTAGGAGGTAGAACAGAAGCACTAAACACATCATTAAGCCTGTTAACTGGGATGTCCCATGAAACCATGACCCTAATCTCCCAAACCAAGGAACCAAATCCCATGAGGTGTTTGGTTGTACGTAAGCAGCCTTAGCAGCTACTGTTTTTTTGTTTGTTTTTGTAAATGTATCTATCACAAACTTTTGCTGGCTCAACTTTTTACAGGTATACAACTTATTGACAGTGATTACAATAATCAGCTATATAGCCTCACCCTTAGTTGATGTGGATTTTCCCATCACTGTTAACTCTTCCTTTTCCCCCTCCTTCCTGCCCCTGGTAACCACTAATTAAGTGTGGTCTCTGTACATTTGCCTTTTCTTGTCTTTTTATATAAGTGAGATCATATGATATTTGTCCTTTTGTGATTGGCTTATTTCACTCAGTATGATGTCTTCTAGGTCCATCCATATTGTAGCATGTATCAAGACTTACATTTCTCCTACTGTATATATAGTGTCTTAGTTATCTAGTGCTGCTGTAACAGAAATACCACAGTGGATGGCTTTAACAAAGAGAATTATTTTCTCACCGTTTAAAAAAAAAAAAAGGCTAGAAATCCAAAATCAGGGTATCAGTTCCAGGGGAAGGCTTTCTTTCTCTGTGCATTCTGAGGGAAGGTCCTTGTCATCGATCTTCCCCTAGTCTAGGAGCTTCTCAGTGCAAGAACCCCAGGTACAAAGGGATTCTGCTCCTGATGCTGTTTCTTGGTGGTATGAAGTCCCTGTTTCCCTGCTTGCTTCTCTTTTTTATATCTCAAAAGAGATTGACTTAAGATACAACCTAATCTTGTAGATTGAGTCCTGCTTCATTAATATCCAAAAAAAAAAACCCCCAAACCCACCGCCATCAAGCTGATTCTGACTCATAGAGACCCTATAGGACAGAGTAGAATTGCCCCATACAGTTTCCAAGGACTGATTGGTGCATTCAAACTGTCAACTTTTTGGTTAGCAGCTGTTGCTGTTAACCGCAACGCCACCAGGGTTTCCATAACTGCCTCTAATCCTGCTTCATTAACTCCATAAAGACAGGATTTACAACACATAGGAAAATCACGTCAGATGACAAAATGGTGGACAGTCACACAATACTGGGAATCATGGCCTAGCCAAGTTGACACATATTTTGGGGGGACACAATTCAATCCATGACAAGTAGTATTCCATTTTATGTATGTACCACATTTTGTTTATCCATTCATCTGTTGGTGAACATTACATAGTTTTTATAAAAAATGCATCTACATTATAGGTCTGTACCAGCTTTCACCCAGGGTACATTAGATTATTTTTTAGAAGTCATATGTCAGTTTTTAATGTTTATTTATTCATTCAACCAATATTTATTGAATACCTACTATGTGTACCAAGCCCTAGGCTTGATATGCATTTGTAAACAAAAACTACAATATGATGAAGAGGTTTAAGATCATGGGTTCTAGAGCCAGACTGGTATGTAACTTATTGACTGTGGTGATCCTAGGCGAGTTACTTTAACTTCTCTGGTCGCAGTTTCACATCTCTCAAATGGGAATGATTATAGTACCCTCCTCGCAGAGTGTTATAAGGATTAAATAAGTTCATATAACTAATGCTTTTAGACTAGTAACTAGCCCATTGTAAATGCTATAGAAGTGTTTGGTTACTATTAGTAAACAAACATCTTCCCTACCCTTGTAGAAATTATAGTCTAATGGAGAAGACAAAAAGTTTGTAAATACAAAATAATATTTATTGTAGTAAATATTATGAAGGCCACAGACAGGGTGCTGACATGAAGAATAGTAGAGTGGAGATACGGTAGACAGGATAGCCAATGAAGGCCTCTCTGAAGAGTTACATTTAAGAGGGTCGTGCAGGATGAGAAGGAACCTTTAAGGCCACTTCCAGTATCTGATGCAGGACCAAATAATTAAACCCTTTTTCTTAAATATACCATTTTTTTTTCTTTTGAAAGAAAAGAATTAGTTTGTTAAGAATCTTTCAGAAGTTTCTGTGTGTTAGAAGTCACACTCAAATCAAAACCAAATCCATTGCTGATGAGCTGATTCTGACTCATAGAGACCCTATAGGACGGAGAAGAACTGCCCCATATGGTTTCCAAGGAGAGTCCAGTGGATTTGAACTGCCGTCCTTTTGATTAGCAGCTGAACTCTTAACCACTGCAATACCAGGGCTCCTGGAAGTCAGACAGTATACACCAAAATGTTGTCCCAATTCCCTGTATTACTTTGTGATGACTTACTGGTTACGCTAGGAGACCCAGATTTCAGTCTCTCTTTTTTTTTCTTTGAATCTTCTTGAGTATGGTTGATACCTGATAGGAAGGAGCTAACTGGCAGTTATAGCATTTAGCCTATTACATATGTCGCTTTATGCTCTAAAATTGGTCCCTAGCCACCCCTCTCAGCCATTTATAACATTTAGAGTATGTGACAAATCGCATCTCATTTTGCAGTTCATAAATCTGCCTTACTAAACTTGATTAGCATAGGGTAGAGATTTTAAAGTTTTGGTAAGATTTTAATAACATCATATAATGGTATAGTCAGGAAGAATATATAATGCTGACAGCAATAGACTGGTGTCCTCTGGTTTACCTGAAACCATTATTTATTGCTTTGAAAGATAGAATTCTTCTATCTGAGGGGTTTTAAGAATAGCAGTCTGTAGATTTTTTTTTTGGAGGGGTGGTGTGGGATGGGGGGGTCATATGATCCTTTATGGGAAAATAATTATTTAACCTTAATATCACTTTCTTATATTTGTTTTAACAGTTTTCTTCTCAGTTAGTTTTTTTATTGGTAGCATTATTATAGGCAAAAATTTATATAGCATGTTATGTGAAATGTCTTTATTATTGACTTGGCAATGTTGTGGTTATGTAGCCTGCGCAGGAAGAACGCAGAGAAGATCCAGATTTTGAAACTAAAGAAGGAGGAGGACTTGAAGAGTGCTGCAACATAGAAGTAAAAGAAGAAAGTCCTGAATCAAAAGCAGAAAGGGAATTAAAAGCTTCCCAGAAATCAATCAGAAGACAAAGAAACATGCACTGCAAGGTTTCTTTGTTGGATGACACAGTCTATGAATGTGTTGTGGAGGTGAGTGCATTTTAACTTCCAGTAGTCAGAATTCTTACAGATTGTTCCATGTAGGGGTGGGTAAGTGGTGCCATAGCCTGAGATAAGACCCCCTCTAATAACTGTATCTATGGACTGTATCTATGGACTGTAATGTTAATAGTGATTTTCTCTAAGTGGGTATGGGGGCATTATGAGTCTTATTTTCTTCTATTTTTTCTTTATCTGCCAAAATAGTGTGACATGAGCATGTATTACTTTTATAATAAAAGTAATTTTGTTAAAAAAAAAAGCATAGGTTTGTTATTTGCAGAGTAACTTTCCATGACTAGATTTCCCAGGATAGGCTCAGTTTCTGATAATTATTCCAGCTATCTCCATAATTAATTTACCCCCCAAAATTACTATACATAACATTTCTGGTCTTCCAAAGATAAACCTTAGTAAGCCTTAGTTTACTTAATATTTTTCTTTAGCACCATGAGATAGATGTAAAAATTTTAAATCAAGTGATGACATTTCTTAAAATTCTCTTATTACTTTCTGAAAAATGAGGAATTAAATTAGAATTGAATAAAATATCAGAGTTTTTTAGTTACCCTTTTTACTCCTTCAAGACAGTTCAAAATCCTTAAACATCTATTAATCTTTTTTTTAAACTAGAACATTAGTTATCACTTACGATATGCTTGATATATCAACAAACTTGTGATTGCTACTAAAATAGCTTTTATTGATAAAACATAATTCACTTGTATCTTATGTATTCAACAAAGTCTTTCGTGATTGAATTATTTATATACAAATGCAAATATATCCAAACACAAATAGTCTAAAAATCACATCATATTTATTCATAGATATTTGCTGTCATGTTTTGAAAAGGATATCAAGAAAACTGTACTACTGAGCTTTAAAAACAGACCTAGGGTTTGCTTTTTCTGCTTCTCAATACTAGCTAAATTGGAAAATGGGAAAAACTTTTCCACTCATTCTTCCCATGCAGGCCAAGATCCAGATATAAAACCCAAAACCAAACACACTGCCCTCAAGTCGATTCCTACTCACAGTGACCTTATATGACATAGTAGAACTGCCCCATTGGGTTTCCAAGGCTTGTAATCTTTACGAAACAGATGCCACGTCTTTCTTCCATGGAGCGGCTGGTGGATTTGAACCTCTGACCTTTCAGTTAGGAGCTGAGCACTTAACCACTGCACAAAAATCCCTTGGGGGCAGATGTGTTTCAGAATTCAGAATATCTTGGATTTTAAAAAGGCAATAATAAGTGTATATTCTGCATATTTCATAATATATGCAGAAGTGTCTATAACAGCATCCATGTGATCAAACAGATTATATCTGACAAAAAGTATATGAAGAGTCATTCTAAGAGGGATAAATGAAGATCATAAATGGCCTCACAACAGTTTAGGTTAGAATTTGCCTTCAAGTGAACTCATAGTGAAAACTTAAGACAGAAACAAATTTTTTTTTTTTAGAACTTCTGGTTTTGGAATTATAAAGAATTAGAGACCTATACATGAATAATTCCCAAATCAACTTCTATATTGAAGAAAATGATATAATGTGGATGGGTTAAGTCTGAAAATGAGCTAACATCTGTGGTAATTACTGTTGTTTTTAGGTTCCAATGAGTCTACTTCGACTCATGTCAATCCCATGTGACAAAGTTGAATTGCTTCATAGAGTTTTCTAGGCTATAATCTTTATGGGAGCAGATTGCTAGGTCTTTTCTCCCACTGAGCAACTGCGTGGGTTTGAACCACCAACCTTTCAGTTAGCAACTGAGCACTTAACTCTTGCACCATCAGGCTCCTTTATGTGAATTATTAATAGTCCTTAAAAATAATTGAGCTCATTGATGGAAAGACATGTCAGGTAAGTGTGCCAAAAAATGATTTCTAATTTTTTGAAGTATTTTCGTATGTATTTCTCAGAAGGTACTAGTGAGTTTGATTTTTTTCGGCAATTCCAATAGGTAGGTACAGCAGGTGAAAATGTTCTCATCATTTTACAGATGAGAAAGCTAACTTTCAGCAAAGTTCATTAAATCAACTCAGGTTGCTTAGCTAATAATTGCAGGAGCCAGGAGTTTTTGACCCTAAATCTCAGCCTCTAGGCTAGGGTATTTCCTCCCTAGATGGGAGTACAAACACCCAAATGTAGAGGTGGTTTGTTTTTCTAGGTAAAGAATTAAAAAGAAAATGATTCATAGCACAACTTAAAAAGCCATTTAAACTGGTACTGTCTGTAAGGTATCTAGAGTTTTACATTTTATAGCTTTTTTTTTTTTTTTTCAGATTGTCTCTTGGGACATTGGGTCTGTGCATGGCAGGGAATCTAGTGATCTCCACAGCCACCGTTAACTGTCAGAGTTGACAATTGATTCAACTAATTCAGGTGGTCATGGTGACTAACAGTAGCCCATAGCATGCTCCAGGAAATATTGTACGAAAAATAAAGAATATGATGTTTGGGACGGGGTGATGGATGGTGGATGGAGGGAATGGGGATTTGCTTTGAATTTTTAAGCACTTTTACCAAGTCACTGTAGGAGTGTCACATATGTATGCTGACAAACTGAGAAACAGACTTTCTGTAACTCATATTGTTCTAGTTAGATTGTATAGCCTTCTGAAAGTTTGTTAGTAAGCAAGCCTAAAGAGGAAATGGGAAGGCAACATTTTATTTATTTATTTTATTTTTATTTTTTTTTTTTATTTTTTTTTACAATAACTTTTATTAAGCTTCAAGTGAACGTTTACAAATCCAATCAGTCTGTCACATATAAGTTTACATACATCTCACTCCCTACTCCCACTTACTCTCCCCGTCTTGAGTCAGCCCTTTCAGTCTCTCCTTTCTTGACAATTTTGCCGGCTTCCCTCTCTCTCTATCCTCCCATCCCCCCTCCAGGCAAGAGTTGCCAACACAATCTCAAGTGTCCACCTGATATAATTAGCTCGCTCTTCATCAGCATCTCTCTCCCACCCGCTGACCAGTCCCTTTCATTTCTGATGAGTTGTCTTCGGGGATGGTTCCTGTCCTGTGTCAACAGAAGGTCTGGGGAGCATGGCCGCCGGGATTCCTCCGGTCTCAGTCAGACCATTAAGTTTGGTCTTCTTATGAGAATTTGGGGTCTGCATCCCACTGATCTCCTGCTCCCTCAGGGGTCCTCTGCTGAGCTCCCTGTCAGGGCAGTCATCGATTGTGGCCGGGCACCAACTAGTTCTTCTGGTCTCAGGATGATGTAGGTCTCTGGTTCATGTGGCCCTTTCTGTCTCTTGGGCTCTTAGTTGTCATGTGGGCTTGGTGTTCTTCATTTTCCTTTGCTCCAGGTGGGTTGAGACCAATTGCTGCATCTTAGATGGCCGCTTGTTAGCATTTAAGACCCCAGACGCCACATTTCAAAGTGGGATGCAGAATGATTTCATAATAGAATTATTTTGCCAATTGACTTAGAAGTCCCCGCAAACCATGTTCCCCAGACCCCCGCGCTTGCTCCGCTGACCTTTGAAGCATTCATTTTATCCCGGAAACTTCTTTGCTTTTGGTCCAGTCCAATTGAGCTGACCTTCCATGTATTGAGTGTTGTCTTTCCCTTCACCTAAAGCAGTTCTTATCTACTGATTAATCAATAAAAAACCCTCTCCCACCCTCCCTCCCTCCCCCCCTCGTAACCACAAAAGTGTGTGTTCTTCTCAGGTTTACTATTTCTCAAGATCTTATAATAGTGGTCTTATACAATATTTGTCCTTTTGCCTCTGACTGATTTCGCTCAGCATAATGCCTTCCAGGTTCCTCCATGTTATGAAATGTTTCAGAGATTCGTCACTGTTCTTTATCGATGCGTAGTATTCCATTGTGTGAATATACCACAATTTATTTACCCATTCATCCGTTGATGGACACCTTGGTTGCTTCCAACTTTTTGCTATTGTAAACAGAGCTGCAATAAACATGGGTGTGCATATATCTGTTTGTATGAAGGCTCTTGTATCTCTAGGGTGTATTCCTAGGAGTGGGATTTCTGGGTCGTATGGTAGTTCTATTTCTACCTGTTTAAGATAACGCCAGATAGATTTCCAAAGTGGTTGTACCATTTTACATTCCCACCAGCAGTGTATGAGAGTTCCAATCTCTCCGCAGCCTCTCCAACATTTATTATTTTGTGTTTTTTGGATTAATGCCAGCCTTGCTGGTGTGAGATGGAATCTCATCGTAGTTTTAATTTGCATTTCTCTAATGGCTAATGATCGAGAGCATTTTCTCATGTATCTGTTGGCTGCCTGAATATCTTCTTTAGAGAAATGTGTGTTCATATCCTTTGCCCACTTCTTGATTGGGTTGTTTGTCTTTTTGTGGTTGAGTTTTGACAGAATCATGTAGATTTTAGAGATCAGGCGCTGGTCGGAGATGTCATAGCTGAAAATTCTTTCCCAATCTGTAGGTGGTCTTTTTACTCTTTTGGAGAAGTCTTTAGATGAGCATAGGTGTTTGATTTTTAGGAGCTCCCAGTTATCGGGTTTCTCTTCATCATTTTTGGTAATGTTTTGTATTCTGTTTATACCTTGTATTAGGGCTCCTAGGGTTGTCCCAATTTTTTCTTCCATGATCTTTATCGTTTTAGTCTTTATGTTTAGGTCTTTGATCCACTTGGAGTTAGTTTTTGTGCATGGTGTGAGGTATGGGTCCTGTTTCATTTTTTTGCAAATGGATATCCAGTTATGCCAGCACCATTTGTTAAAAAGGCTATCTTTTCCCCAGTTAATTGACACTGGTCCTTTGTCAAATATCAGCTGCTCATACGTGGATGGATCTATGTCTGGGTTCTCAATTCTGTTCCATTGGTCTATGTGTCTGTTGTTGTACCAATACCAGGCTGTTTTGACTACTGTGGCTGTATAATAGGTTCTGAAGTCAGGTAAGGTGAGGCCTCCCACTTTCTTCTTCTTTTTCAGTAGTGCTTTGCTTATCCGGGGCTTCTTTCCGTTCCATATGAAATTGGTGATTTGTTTCTCTATCCCCTTAAAATATGACATTGGAATTTGGATCGGAAGTGCATTAAATGTATAGATGGCTTTTGGTAGAATAGACATTTTTACTATGTTAAGTCTTCCTATCCATGAGCAAGGTATGTTTTTCCACTTAAGTATATCCTTTTGAATTCCTTGTAGTAGAGCTTTGTAGTTTTCTTTGTATAGGTCTTTTACATCCTTGGTAAGATTTATTCCTAAGTATCTTATCTTCTTGGGGGCTATTGTGAATGGTATTGATTTGGTAATTTCCTCTTCGGTGTTCTTTTTGTTGATGTAGAGGAATCCAAGTGATTTTTGTATGTTTATTTTATAACCTGAGACTCTGCCAAACTCTTCTATTAGTTTCAGTAGTTTTCTGGAGGATTCCTTAGGGTTTTCTGTGTATATAATCATGTCATCTGCAAATAGTGATAACTTTACTTCTTCCTTGCCAATCCGGATACCTTTTATTTCTTTGTCTAGCCTGATTGCCCTGGCTAAGACTTCCAACACGAGCAACATTTTATTTTATTTGTTGATGAATGTGGGGATAAAAGGAAACCTCAACTAAAATATGTATATCTTTGCAGAAACATGCCAAGGGACAAGACTTACTTAAACGAGTATGTGAGCACCTCAATCTTTTGGAAGAAGACTACTTTGGTCTAGCTTTTTGGGATAATGCAACCTCGAAGGTAAGGAGACTGCTTGTAACATTAAGAAGCTGACTAAAAAAAGTTGGTTTAATTCTTTTGTTGTTTTAAGAATGTGTTTATTCCTGCCTCTCCAAGTCACAGTGTACTTGGTGTTGTTCCTGTCTATTGTTGTTTCTTAGGTTTTTTTGCTATTTTCCCTCAAGAATTAACATTTTAGAGAAAAGACCCTTGCTGGTGTATTCTATCATTGAGAGGAAGCATCTACTGTATATTTTTAAAAAGGCGGAGAAAGTAAAGCAGTATGATGTCCTGAGTAGTAAATAGATATCTGTAAATACATACAAGTAGTAAATAGATATTATGCAATGAATGTACCTAACATGTAGGAGGTCCATAATAAATATTGGTTGGATGGATGGTCTATAATTAATATTATAAGTATGCCATAATTATGATATTACATTATAATTATACAGTTATAATGTGATATATGATTATACTGTAATTTGAGAATAACATTACAAAAGAGAATAAAGTCTCAATATTACTGAAACAGTCATACAAGATTCTGACATTTTCTTCCAGTCTAAAGTTATTCACTTTTGAAGGAAGTGAAAGGGTGAGAGCATGAAGGTGGGAAGAAAGGTTGAAAAGTCAGGTATTTACCTCAGAATACTGAATTATTTCTTGGGCAATTAAATGAAAATTGCAAAAAGTTAAACACAAATTAAAGTGTGTTTAGAATCTAATGATGAAAACTTTTGTTCACTTTAACAAATATTGCAGCTGCTTTGCTAGGCGATACGGATACAGCTGTGAACAAAGTAGACATGGCCCCTACCCTCTGGAGCTTACAGTTTAGCATGAAGAAAACATTAATTACTGGTACAGTGAGCATTACACAAGAGGAAGGAAGTACAGTATGTCATGGAAGGGTATGGCCAGGGAGGTCTACTCTGGGAAGATGATGCCTAAGCTCAGACCTGAAGGATAAATGAACAAGTGAAGTGAAGAGAGAATGGCTTGTGTAAAGGCTGGGAGTTAAGAGAGTATCATTTAAGCACCTGAGAGCCACCTAGCCTGGCTGAAACATAGAGAGTAATAGATAAATCTGGAGAGGTACATGGGGGCCAGGTCATGGAGAGAAAGCCTTTTATATAATACATTTAAGCCGTTTTAGTTGGTTCTTTCCCCAAGATGATTTCAATTTATTAAGAAAAGTTGAGGGGCAATAGCCTTTAAGAACTGCAAACTCTGTAGATTGGGGTATTTAGGTTAGATCAAGCAAACTAGAAGACATGGAAAAACCTTTTGCCTAAACAAAATCTTTTGGTAGAATATACCTAGTAGCTACAGCAGTTTACAACAGTTTGCTTCTTCTATGGATGACTTTTGATGCAAAGAGAGGAACTATTGCTGTCAGGACTGAATTAATAATTTTAAGGATTTACTTGTTTTTTTTTTTAACTTGTTACTCTGTCTCCCTAAAGGCTCAAGCCAGCTTGTAGTAAAGCTTCTCTTTTCCATTAGCAAGGAAAACAAAACAATATCCACAAAATACAATGAAAAAACTTTCTGCAACTTTAAGCTAGAAAATTCTCCCATGAATCAAGGAAAATATTATGGAAAGTATTTTATGTTATACAAGCTCAGCAAGATGTTTTGATTCCCAGAAGTTGAATGTTGTTATATTATGGGGGGGAAAAAAAAAAGTTAATTTGAGAATAATTGAGAGCACTTGAATTTGACATGTAAATAAAATCAGTAAGTACCTATTTGTTTAATATAGCTGGAAATATTTTTTCTATGAGCCAGGTATGCTTAAATTTCTAGGATCCAGCTCAGCTAAAGACAGAGGAAATCCTATCTACTTGCAGTTGAGCTTCTAGGCCCCACACTGGGCAAAAGCTTCTCACCATTGTTCCTTAATAGTGGTTTTCACTGTCTTACTTATTTTTTAATGAGCAAATATTAAACTGCTTTATTTATATTCATTTATATATTTATGTATAAAGTGTTGTTAAGAGCTGAATAGCAAAGTACAAACCTGGCTGTGTAAGAAAAGAACATTATTACCCCACTGAGATAAGGTGTTTCAGGAAAGAAAACCTTATATATCTGAATCACAATCTGTCTTAAACTTCACTGACAGGCTGGAAGAGCTCCTTCTGGGAAGGTCAGTGGGCAAATGAATCCTGAAGACATCTAGCATCTGCTAGGTCTGTAGAATGAGCCAGGTTCTTACAGGATACCCAGGATACCCAGCAGTAACATGGTCAGTGGGAATGGGCTGCTCTGTGTTTTCTGTTTCTAAGGTCATCATGGCCAACCCCAAGCTCTCAGGAATAGGTCAAAGCAGAGTATTTCACTGGATTAAAACCAGAGTCCTTCACTGATCCAAGAAGCGGGACATGCAAGGGAAACAGGAGCTTCATTAGCACATGGCCCAGGTGAATCTTGTATAAAAATGAATTTGGAGAAAGCTTTAGTATTGCTAGCATTGTCAGTTTAAAAGGACAGTGTAGTAGCAAAAGGCATTTTTTTAATGACAGTCCTTCCTCAATATGTTAAATCATACTGCTGCAATCTGGATGCTTGCGCATCACTCTGCCTGGCTCAATGGCTCCGATACACAGCAGTCCCTGATATTTCCCACCACCCTCATTCTGAGGATTTGCTTTTCCCTTGACCTGTAATGTTTCTCCTGTTCTCTTTCTCCTAGCTTTTCCTCGTGTTTTGGTAGAGAGCTCTGAGTCAGAATTGACTCGACGGCAATAGGTTTGTTTTTTTTTTTTTGGTTCTTCTGAAAGATGATACATGAGATGTAATCTTTTTGAGACGTGTCTGGAAAATGTCACATTCGATTGTTAGTTTGGTTGGGTACAGAACTTTAGGTTTGAAATTATTTGCCTTCAGAATTTTGAAGGCATTGGTTCATTGTCTTCCAGCTTCGAGTGTTGCTGTTGAGAAATCCAAAGCCATTCTGATTTTTGATCCTTTGTATGACCTTTTCCCAACCCCTAGTCCATTGTAGAATCAAGCTGGTAGAATCTTTTTTTAAACACCTTTAGAGTTCTGAAATTTCACAGTGATATACTTTTGTGTCAGTTGACTTTCTATCACTTTTTCTGGGCTCATGTCTGTATTCCTTACCAGACTATGTATTTCTTCAAGAGTTCCTTGTCTAGCACATTGCCTAGCCTGAGTGTGGTAGGCACACAATAAGTGTTTGTTGAAAGAATGAGACATATTTTTCTGCTTTAGAGAATAGCTTTGCCAACTTTTTAGTTGTGATAAGTTACTTGTACCTCTGTTTCCTCATTAATAAAATGGGAGTGAAAATGAGGTGATCTGTATTAAAGCGTGTAGAAGGGTACCTGGCATGTACTAAACACTCAATAATAAAGTTAACTATTATCATTTTTATTGTGATAATATTATTATTTAAAAATGAAATGAGCAACTAACCAAGGCCTAGGCATAAAAAAAAAAAAAAATAGATGTGTGCATTATAATCTAGAGGTGCATCCTGGAGCATTCTTCAGGTTGGATAATCTAGCTGATCTTTTCTTACATAAAGAGTATACTGCAGAACGGTGTACAGCTATGTAAAATTGACTATTTTAATTTACCATTCCTTATATATCTACTGTCAATAAGCCAAATTTTCAGATAATACCTCTGTATAGTATGTAGATATTAATGAAATTATTCAAATCTGTAAAAGTTATTGTTACTTACCTAAGTTTTCTGTCATTCTGAAAATACAAAAGATACTAGAGTTATAAGGGCCCTTGAGGCTCATCCCCTTCATTTTATAGAGGAGAAAACCTGAAGCATATAAAGGCTGAGTGGCTTCTTCAGAGTTACACAGTTGATTAATTCCTGTAGCTCCTTGCCTGCTGCCCCTTCCTAAGTGATTTTCTTCTTAGGACCTGGTTCAGCTTTTTATTCCTCTTTCCTTGATTTTTACATTTGATTTTTTGGTCTTTTTTTTCCTACCTACCAAATTAATTCCTCATGGTGTGGAAAAAAAAATGTGAACCATAATACACTTAGAGATAAAATATTTTATCTTCTTACCATTCCCAGTTTCTAGTATCTTCTTTTGGTGTATGTAAAGATTTGTCCTTAATATGTGAAACTTTTCTCCTTAAGGTCTTCTGGATCTCTGTGTTTTGTTGATAGACAATTGGGTACCTTTCATGGGGTCACCATGAGTTGGAATCAACTTGACTGGCAACTGGTTTAGTAAGGAGGAAAGTTAATTGACTTTTCCTCACATGGAATAGCTTGCTTGCATTCTTTCCTTACTGTCTGCATGATAATAGGCCTATTGCCAGACTGAGTCTGGGGAGAGGAGAGGAAAAGTTGTCAGAAGCAGACTTCTATAGCCCTGTGAGAGATTTATTGGCACAATGAATCCAAGTCTCTCCTATTTTCTCCCTTTGATCTCTTTCAGTTTACTTCTCAGCAATTTATCCTCTTTCCATCCCTTAAATGTATATGTACCCCAAGAGTCTATCCTTAGTTTCTTTCTTTGCTCTCTGCTGTATGCTCCCTGGGTGATTTCATCTACTTCCATTGTTTTATCTACCACCTATATGGAGAAGGTGCCCAAATTTACTATCTCTGGTCTAGATCTCTTTTCTAGTACCGGATCTGCTTACCTATTGAAATATTTCACTTGGTCTATAGAATGGGAAAATTTTTTGGTTATCACATATCTGACAGAGGTCTAATCTCTAAAATCTGTAGGAAAATCCAACACCTCTACAATAAAAAGACAAATAATCCAGTTTCAAAATGGGTGAAGGATATGAACAGACACTTACCAAAGAAGACATTCAGGTGGCTTATAGAAACATGATGAAATGCTCATGATCACTAACCATTAAAGAAATGCAAATCAAAACTACAATGAGATAACATCTCACACTGACATTACTGGCATGATCAACAAAACAGAAGATAACAAATGTTGGAGAGGTTATAGGGAGATTGGGACTCTTATGCACTGCTGATGGGAATGCAAAGTGACATAACCATTTCGAAGACAATACAGTGCTTCCTTAAAAAGCTAGAAATATAAATACCATCCAACCCAGCTATCCCACTCTTAGAAGTACATCCTAGAGAAATAAGAGCTGTCACACAAATAGACATATGCGCACTCATGTTCATTGCAGCATTATTCACAATAGCAAAAAGATGGAAACAACCTAAGTGCCCATCAGCAGATGAATGGATAAACAAACTATGGTACATACACAAAATGGAATACTATGCAATGATGAAGAACAATAACGAATCTGTGAAACATCTCACAGCATGGATGAACTAGGAGGGCAGTATTCTGAGTGAAATGAGTCAATCACAAAAGGACAAATACTGTATGAGACTATTGTAAAAACTCATGAAAAAGTTTACACACAGAAAAAAAACAAATCTGTGGTGGTTATAAGGGAGGGCAAAAGTACTAACTAGACAATAGATAAGTGGTAACTTCAGTGAAGAGTAAGACAGTACACAATACTAGGGAAGCAAGCATAGCTTGACCAAGGCTAAGTCATAGAAGCTTCATAGACACATCCAAACTCCCTGAGGGACGGAGCTACTGGGCTAAGGCTGACATCTTAACTGGCATAACATAGCTTATAAAGCAAATGTTCTACACCCTACTTTGGTGAGTAGTGTCTGGGATCTAAAAGCTTGTGACCAGCCATGTAAAATATGTCTACTGGTCCCACCTGCCTGGAGCAAGGGAGAAGGAAGAAAACCAAAAGCACAAGGGAAAAATTAGTCCAAAGGACTAATGGACTGCAAGTACCACATACTCCACCAGACTGAGTCTAGCACAACTAGATGGTGCCTGGCTACCATCACCAAATGCTCTGACAGGGAGCACAATAGAGGGTCCCAGGCAGAGCTGGAAAAAAAATGTAGAACAAAATTCAAACTCACACACACATAAAAAAAGACCAGACTTACTGGTCTGACAGAGACTGGAGAAACCTCGAGAGTATGACCCCCAGACACCCTTTTAACTCAGTACTGAAGTCATTCCTGAGGTTTAGCCTTCAGCCAAAGATTAGGCAGGCCTATAAAACAAACACTAACACACATAGTTCAACCATGTATATGAGACCAAATGGGCACACCAGCCCAGGTGCAAGGTCAGGAAGGCAGGAGGGGACAGGAAAGCTGTATGAATGGAAATGAGGAACCCAAGGTCAAGAAGGGGAGAGTGTTGGCACATCACAGGGTTGGCAACCAATGTCACTAATAATATGTGTATTAATTGTTCAATGAGAACCTAATTTGCTCTGTAAGCTTTCACCTAAAGCACAATAAAAGTAATTAATTAATTAAGGAATTTCTACCATGGGTTATACATTTTATCCTAGGAAAATGAATATTTTAATTTAATTCTAAAAGAGTTTATGAGGTACAGGAAGAATACTCACTGCCAGAAGAATGTGACACGTCAGATCACCAGCTTGGACAGCAACAATATTATCAAATAAAAAGCATAATTAAAAAAAAAAAAGAAAGAAATATTCCACTTGAATTTCCAAAGACACTTAAATGTGTCATATACTCTATGAATATACCGCAGTGTATTCATTCTACTGTTGGTGGACATATGGGTTGTTTTTAGTTTTTTGCAATTTTTTTCTTCCTCATTGTCTTAGCTATCTCGTATTGCTATAACAGAAACACCACAGGTGGATGGCTTTAACAAATAGAAATTTACTCTCTCACAGTTTAGGAGGCTAGAGTCTGAATTTAGGTCATTAGGTCTAGGGGAAGGTTTTCTCTCTCTGTCAGCTATGGGGGAAGGTCCTTGTCTCATCTCAACATTTGTGGGCCCAGCATTCCTTGGAGAGCTCCATCAATCTTCCCCTGGATTTAGGAGGTTCTTAGCACAGGGACCCTGGGTCCAAAGGATGTGTTCCACTGCTGGCTCTTCTTTCTTGGTGGTAGTTAGGTCCGTCTCCTCAGCTCACTTCTTTCTCTTTTTATCTCTGTAAGATAAAAGGTGTGACTTGAGTAAAGCTGTGTCTTGAACCATACCCTTTTTTAGGGTGTGACTCAATATACAGCCCACTGTAATCATACCTCATCAGTATGTAGACGTTTAGGATTTACAACACATAAAATGAAGGATAATTATACAATACCATAAAATGGAGGACAATTACATCAAATCATAAAACGGAGGAAAATTACACAATACTAGAAACCAGGGCATAGCCAAGTTGACACATAATTTTGAGGGATGTCATTCAATCTATGACATTAATCACATCTGTTTTTTTTCCTACATTTCCCATTTTATTGAATAGTACCACATCCATCTATTGCCCAAGCCAGTAACTTGGGAATTATTCTTTACCATCATACTTTCCCTTCCTCATCATTACCCTACCCTTCTCAAACTACCTGTGTACTCAGTCCTGACAGTTTTAGGTCCTAAATATCTTCTCTGTGCCACAGACTTTATTTCATCAGGCCTTTTGATTATCAATATCAGTTACCATATGTTGAGTACTGGCTATGTGATTTTTACATTTATCAAATAATTTAATCCTCACCATAACTCTGTGAGGAAGGTAGTTTTATCTGTTTTCTATATGAGAAAGTTGAGGTTCAGAAAGATTGTGTTATACAAAGTGGAGAGGTTGAGATAGGATTGAAACTCAAGACTATTTGATTACAAACCCTTAGCCATTATACTCTTCTGGACTACAATTATTAGTCTCAAAAACAGCCTCTTATTTGGTTTCTGTCTACAGTTGTGCTTCCTCTAATTCATGCCACTCCTTTATTTTAAATTCTTCAATGGCTCCCCATTGCCTAGCACTTGAAAAAGTCCAAGTTTCTTAGCATGCAATACTGTGCCCTCCATGATCTGGACCTTACCTTCCTTTTTAGTTTTACATCTCTCCCCCTTACCTTGGTTCTTCAGCTATGCTAAACTAAATACAGCTCCTCAGATGCATTGTTTTCTATTATACTCTTGTGCCTTCCTATTTACTTCCTCTCTTTTGCCTGGCTAACTCCTGTTTGTCCTTTAAGACTATTTAGATCCCTTAAACATTCGATTAAGAAACATTTCCTAACTGCCTCTTATCCCCAATCCATTTTTTTTATTATTGTAAAAATACAGATAACATAATATTTGCCAGTTCAACATTTTTCATGTATATAACTTAGTAAGATCAATTACATCAATCATGTTGTGCAACCATCCCCAATCCATTTTGGAGCACCTCCTCTGTGCTTTTAGAGCACTCAGTGCTTAGCTCTGTCGTAGCACTTACATGCTGAGAACAAACAAATTGTTTACTGCCCACCTCTCCCATTAGGCTGAAAACTCCTTGAGAACAAACACTATTTTTTATCTTTTTTTTTTAACTGCAGTGCCTAACACATGGAGATATTCCTCAAATATTTGTTAGTTAAGTAAAATGCTATGAATTGAATGAATATTTAATTTAAATGTGAGCATAAGAGTATCTATTCTTTTTTTTTATTGTGCTTTAAGTGAAACATTATAAACCAAGTCAGTATCTCATACAAAAACTATACTTCTAGTTGCTCTCCCTCTAATGAGACAGTACACTCCTTCCCTCCACTCTCTCTTTTTGTGTCCATTTGGCCAGCTTCTGACCCCCTCTGCCCTGTAATCTCCCCTCCAGACAGGAGCTGCCCTCATAGTCTCACGTGTTTACTTGATTCAAGATGCTCACTCTTCACTAGTATCATTTTCTATCCCATATTCCAGTCCAATCCCTATCTGAAGAGTTGGCTTTGGGAATGATTCCTATCTTGGGCTAACAGAATGTCTGGGGACCATGACCACCGGGGTCCTTCTAGTCTCAGTCAGACCATTAAGTCTGGTCTTTTTATAAGAATTTGGGGTCTGCATCCCACTGCTCTCCTACTCCCTCAGGGGTTCTCTGTTGTGTTCCCTGTCAGGGCAGTCATCGGTTGTAGCTGGGCACCATCTACTTCTTCTGGTCTCAGGCTGATGTAGTCTCTGGTTTATGTGGCCCTTTCTGTCTCTTGGGCTCATAATTACCTTGTGTCTTTGGTGTACTTCATTCCCCTTTGCTCCAGGTGGGTTGAGACCCGTTGATGCATCTTAGATGGCTGTTTGCTAGCATTTAAGACCCCAGATGCCACTGTCCAAAGTGGGATACAGAATGTTTTCTTAATAGATTTTATTATGCCAATTGACTTAGATGTCCCCGGAAACCATGGTTCCCACACTACCACCCCTGCCACGCTGGCCTTCAAGGCATTCAGGTTATTTAGGACACTTCTTTGCTTTTGGTTTAGTCCAGTTGTGCTGACCTCTCCTGTATTGTGTGTTGTCTTTCCCTTCACCTAAAATAGTTCTTATCTACTATCTAATTAGTGAAAATCCCTCTCCTTCCCTCCCTCCCCTCTCTCGTAACCATCAAAGAATTATTTTCTTCTCTGTTTAAACTGTTTTTCGAGTTCTTATAATAGTGGTCTCATACAATATTTGTCCTTTTGCAACTGACTAATTTCACTCAGCATAGTGCCTTCCAAATTCCTCCATGTTATGAAATATTTCATAGATTCATCATTGTTCTTTTTTGATGCGTAGTTCTCCATTGTGTGAATATACCATAATTTACTTATCCATTCATCTATTGATAGGCACCTTGGTTGCTTCCATCTTTTTGCTGTTGTAAACAGTGCTGCAATGAACATGGTTGTGCATATATCTGTTCATGTAAAGCTCTTATTTCTCTAGGATATATTCCAAGGAGTGGGATTGCTGGATCATATAGTAGTTCTATTTCTAGCTTTTTAAGGAAGCGCCAAATCAGTTTCCAAAGTGAGAGTACCTATTTCTTGAATACATTGATTTTTGTTCTTTTTGAGATGCTTTGTTTTTGTTTTTGACTTAGAGGCCTAGATACTGAAGCAAAAATTTGTTCTATAAGGTGGGCCCCTTATGTAATTGACACAAATCTGAGTTTGTCCTCCCTGTGTCTAAATTGATGGGAATTCTAGCCCCAGAGTCAGGATGGTTGATGGACTCTCAGGAAAGTACTTGACAACTTTAGATTACCGTCTTAGTTTCCTAGGGCTGCCATAACAAACTACTACAAAGTAGATGGCTTTAAAAAACAGGAATTTATTGTCTCGCTGTTCTAGAGACTAGGAGTCTGAATTCAGGGCGTATGTAAGGCTATACTCTTTCTCTCTGTTGACTCTAGGGGAAGATCCTTCCTTGTCTTCTTTCAGCTTCTGATAGCCCTGAATGTTTCTTGATGTTCCTTGGCTTGTAGACAGATACTTACGTGGTGTCTTACCCCTGTATGTCCCTCTCGTCTACTTGTTTCTTCTCTTATAAAAAGGGCTTAGGACCCACCCTTCTCCAGTATTGCCTTGTTAACTGATAAAAAAGAAAAACCCTATTTTCCCAAACAAGGTCACATTCACAGGAATAGGGCTTAGGACTTTAACATATATTTGGGGGGGGGGGGGACACAATTCAATCCCTAACAGTTACCTTGAAATACTTTCTTAAAAATAATGGGGTTGCTTCACTGTGCTGGGGAGATATCTTTTCCAAAGTGGTAGAAAGTAGTCTTCATTAAGGATTCCGGATTACATGATATAAACCAATGTTCTTATAGGTTCCACAAAACTTACCAGTTGATGATTGTAAAGTCTTCCTTTGCCTTTGGACTTGTAAAAACTTAAAATTCTTTAGTCTAAATAAGTGACTGAGGAGAAAACATCCAGGTTCCTCCTTTTCTAACAGGACTTAAATAAGTGTGTGCTTAATTTTTACATTATAAAAATAAACAGTCGCCATCGAGTTGACTCCAACTCATGATGACCTGATGTGTGTCAGAATAAAACTGTTGCTCCATAGGATTTTCAACAGCTGGTTTTATGGAAATAGATTACCAGTTCTTTCTTCTGTGGCACCTCTGGGTGGACTTGGGCCTCTAGGCTTTTAGTTAGTAGCCAAATGCATTAACTGTACTACCCAGGGGTTCCTTTTAATCTATAGGGCAATTTTATCATTGTTATTTTGTTGTTAGGTGCCTTTGAGTCGGTTCTGACTCATAGTGACCCTATAGGACAGAGTAGAACTTGCCCCATAGGGTTTCCAAGGAGCGGCTGGTGGATATGAACTGCTGACCTTTTGGTTAGCAGCCGAGCTCTTAACCACTATGACACCAGGGCTCGGTATTTTATCATTACATTGTATTTACTAACATATATTTCTTTATCTTCTGTGCTAATTGCAGGAGGGGTGATACAATTATATAAAAGGAAACTGGTTCATATTCTATGGTTTGTTTTCTGTTGTGGTAACTGTTGAAGCAGTATATAATCGAACATAAGATTGTGGTGTTCAAGCCCATTCCTTGGGTCAGGCAAATGGGATGGTTACCTTGTGTCCTACCCTTGTCAGTGGAAGATGAGGAGGGGGCACCTTCCTCCTCTTTTCTAAATGCTGTTAAAATTCAGTATTGAACCTTTTGGTGTAGGAAAGAGGTAGAGATTGGGAGGAGACATGAGACGGACTCCTGAGGTACTTTTCCAAGGAGCGACTGGTGGATTTGAACTGCTGACTTTTTGGTTAGCAGCCGAGTTCTTAACCACTGCGCCACCAGGGCTCTGGTGATGTTATGTTGACTCTGATACATTACCGATCTATCTACTTATGTTCTGTGTACTTTTCTGAATATATCTTAGACTTCAATAAAAATGTCTTAAACATTTCACTTTAGAAATTTTTCTCTTTAAACATCTCTCAAGGGACCTATGAAAGATGTTAATGGTGGGGCTGTTTTCAAGTGCCGTTTTTTGGCAAGGTCTGCCATGGGTTGAGGAGTCCTGCCTTAATGGTTGCAGACTTTTAAGGGGTTGGAGAACAGTGAAAGGAGAGATTACTGTGGGCAAGAGTAGTCAGGGAAAATGTAATAGTCATTCATTCAGTAGACATTAACTGAGCAGAAACCATATACCAGATGCTGTACATAGAAAACCTAAAGGAGACCAGAGGTTCAAGGGGAAAGTAAACGATGGGTGATGTCAGTTAATTCTTAAGTATATGTCTTTGCTAGTCTTTGCAGGATAACAAAAATTTTAAGTGCTACTTGCTGTTTGCTAAGAGCTTTCCATGTATTAAGTAATCTTCACAATAACTCTATGATGTAGGTACTACTACTATTGCTAATATCCTATTTTATAGATGAGGAAAGTATTTTATAGATGAGGAAACTGGAGTATAGAGCGATGTATTTCTCCAAGTTACTCAGCTAGGATGTAGCGGAGCCTACCGTTCAAGGCCACAGTCTGATTCTGTTTGTCTACTCAATATCACTATACTATTTGAAATTATTGCAAAGAATATTGAGAGAAAGGTAGGTTGACATGGATGCGCCATTTGAAGATAGTCCATGATCCTGCTTCTGGTACTCTGTTGTTTACATGTTTTGAAGCTCTGTGTGAATGCCTTTTCTTCTTTTTACAGACATGGCTGGATGCTGCCAAAGAAATAAGAAAGCAAATTCGTGGTAAGTGGATATAGCTCTTTTTGTAGTTCTTTCTTTCTTTCAGTTGGTCAGAGGATTTCCTGCCATTTTCTGACAGTGAGTCACTTTAGAATATGACTATTGCATATGGCTTTGAAATTGAAATAAAACCTTCCCCTGAAAGGAGAATGCAGCAGAGGTAGGCACTATTGATATATAAGTAAGATCTTGGTGATTTTTTTTATAACCAGACAAAGATGGGGAATATAGGAACAATTGAGGGTAACAGAAGGTGAACAAGAACAAAGATGAGAAGAGTAAAAGGATATGGCAGTCCGTTCTAATAATGGTAGTAATCACGACTGTGGTAGTCTGCTATTAGGAGTTTAGTGCCCAATCCTGTTCTTTTTGCATTGTTCTGGACTTTCCCCATGTTTTCCTCTTCATAATTCTTTTTGTCGCTTTTCTGTGGTCTCCTTCCAAATTCAAGTATAGGGGACTGTGGAAGAAGAAAATAACGGAAGAATGAGAATTCCTTGCCAATAGTCCTTCTGACATTGTGGCTCAGCCCCTCCCTTCAAGCCCTCTAGCATGTATTAGTACTGTGTACTCTGTTCAGACCGCTGTCCAAGGATAAATAATTCTGGGTTCAAAAAAGTGTAGGTTAGAATTTTGCGGTCCAGGCCCAATGGACTAGCTAAGAGATAGACAATTTTTTTCTTGTTTAAAGATTACATGTCCTTTTTAGATTAGTTTTGAAGAAACTTAAGAAATGCAATAGTTATAATTCATCATGATTAGTAAATTTTAACTCTACCAACTGAAGTCAAATTTTTTTCATTTGTGACTTAGTAGAAAACACTTTTATTATGGTGAAATGTTTTCCTCTAGACCTTGCTTATAAATGCTTTAACTTTCTTAAAATAGAAGAACAAAACACCCCTTTGGACTGGCAACTCTTCATATTTTCCCCTATTTTTTTTTTTATAAAAGCTTGTTTTAAAACGCAAGTCAGAGCAAAAAAAATTCAGAATATCTGAAACACGGTAAGAAAAACATAGCTCCCAGCACCTTTCAATGAAAATACTTTTAATATTCAGTTTTACTCAGGAACATATGATTGTGCAAGAGGACTCTATTAGTGGGGAAAAATATCTAGTAGATTATCTTCCTGGCTATGAAAAAAATCTCTTCCTAAGAAAAAGAGCCAAAATCTTTGTCATTAAAAGAAAATTACAAAATAATAAAAACCCTTAATTCGACATGGAGGGGGGGACATGTTCCTAACATAAACTTTAATAGGAAATCAAAATGTAAACATTTCATTGGGCCAAAGAAAAGAATGACATCTGTTACAAAGGCTTTTTTTTTAATGGATTTCAACTCATAGCGACCTGCCGGGGGCCAGCCTCAGCAAAGAACAGGGTCACCAGAGGAAGGGTAGAGTTTGGCGAAAAAGAATGAGACGTAGTGTGTCTTATATTTTCATTCTGCAGAAAAAAAAAGCCTCTTCTTTATTTTTTACATGGTCTTTTATATCATAAGCTTATATAAGCATAACATCGCATGATCAACAAAGGGGCAGTACAAGATATAATCATCATAGATGACATCATTTTCCAGAGACATAATTTTCCAAGTGACACATAGTACAGTTCCGCATACGCACACAAATACAATGAGTTTTTGTTGATTTATTTTTACACAAAGTAACAATTGACTTCATACTGCTTTACACTTACGCTTAATCTTGCAATACCTTCCACAGTTTTTATAACAATTAATCTTTTTGCAAAACCATTGCCACATAGGCTTTGTCCATCTTGTCCAGGGTGGCCAAGTTCTTGAAGTCCAGCCACTTTGGGTTACATCATATTGTCCACGATTATGCCAAGGACAATTAGCCCAATCTCTACACCCCCAAGCCGGTTTTGGAGTAATAAAACTTCCTTCTACTCTATATGGTCTCCAATCAGCGTCATAATCCCAATTTCTTGCCAATAGAAATTCAAAATATTGTTTTTCCACTTTTATGGGATCATGTGTGGGTGGTGGTTTAATCACAAAAGGGCCTCGGTAAGTACCAGGATTCCACCATCCTGTTTTTGTTTTCCATAGTCGAGCTATTCGTTTTCCCCCTAAGACAACTTCATGTTGATCCCCAGGTAATACACGGGCTGTCCCTACCCGGGATTTCACCAGGGGATTATGAGTAGGACGCCCCCCTCCAAAGGTCCCTAAATCTATAATGGAATTTTATGCTTATACATTCTGCTATACACAGGCTGAAAATGAAACAGAAACATAACACAGATGACAGAGATATTCCTGACTTTTCAGGAATTCTTCGATGTTTATGCTGGGGGCAGTGGGTGCAGAGGGGCCGCCCTTGCAGCCTGGCTCCCAGCAGCGACCCTATAACAAAGAACCAAATCCAGTGCCGTCGAGTCAATTCCGACTCATAGTGACCCTACAGTACAGAGTAGAACTGCCCCATAGAGTTTCCAAGGAGCGCCTGGCGGATTTGAACTGCCGGCCCTTTGATTAGCAGCCGTAGCACTTAACCACTATGCCACCAGGGTTTCCAGTGACCCTGCAGGACAGAGTTAAATTGCCCCTTAGAATTTCCAAGGCTGTAAATCTTTACAGAAGCAGATGCCACATCTTTCTCCTAAGGAGTTACTGGTGGGTTCAAACCACCCACCTTTCAGTTAGCAGCCAAGCGCTTAACCATTGCACCACCAGGGCTCCTCTATGCATATATAATCATATCAGTAACATATACTTTTTTCCTATCCCCTACCTTCATGGTGCGGAGCCCTGGTTGCCCAGTGGATAAAGACTCGGCTGCTAACCAAAAGGTCGGGAGTTCAAATCCACCAGCCATTTCTTGGAAACCCTATGGGGAAATTCTACTCTGTCCTATAGGGTCACTATGAGTCAGAATTGACTAGACAGCAACAGGTTTTGGTTTACTCTCATGGTAGTTTTCTCCTTGTGGTGTTCTTCACCTTGATTATTTTTTCACTTAACACTATGGGTTGGAAATCATCCCATATAGAGCTACTTCTTTCTTTTTTATGATCACCTAGCTTTTCAGTATATAAACGCATTGCCCCGAGTCGATTCCTACTCATAGTAACCAGATGGCAATCAGTTTGCTTTTCAATGTATAGATGAACTATAATTTAACTTATCTCCTACTGAGGACATTTAAGTCATCTCCAGACTTTTGCTATTACAAACAGTGCCTTGTTACATATATCATTTGACCACTTTTGAGAGTATATGTTTAAATACATTTATAGAAATCAAATTGCTGGGTGAAAGGGTATATACATTTTCCCTTGTGATAGATATTGTCAAATTATTCTTCATAGAGGTTGTACCAGTTTAGATTCCCATCAGCAGTGGATGGAGGTACTTGTTTTCCCCACCAATCCTGGGTGTTATCAAGCTTTTTTTTAAATCAGTTATTTAACACAGAGCTTAAGGATAAAAGATCGTACTTTGTAAACTGTTGCTAATTTGATTCGTTAATGCTATTCTTCCTGCAATTAAAAATTGACCATTTATAAAATAGCTAAATTTATGTTTAAAATCCTTAAGCACTGAATTCACATATATTTAACATTCTTTTGGCTATCTTGTTTCCAATATTGATTTGCTGTAGCTAATGCATTTTCATAGGTAGGATAGAGACCAGCTTTGTATTTTTTACGTCTATGTGGGAAATTATGAATTAACAATGGCCGGATTGCTGTGATTTTATCATATCAGAAAGTGAAACAAGAGGTGGTGTTTTAATATTGGTTTATAGTACAAACTGAAATACTACCCCTGCTTTTTTTTTTGAGAAACAGTTATGGAATTGTTTTCCTGTTCTAAGTGCCATATAAAGTTTTCAGAAAAGTAAGCGTTAGAATTGGGTTGGTGGTAGATATTGGGATCTAGCTAGGCTTTGAGAAACTTTTGTTATATTGTCTCCAACTGGCCTTTTAGTTCAAATGTTTAAGGAAAATATTGGCTATTTCCAAAGGAACCCTGTATTAAATATTTTAGTATGCTTAAAACTACCCACTCATCAGAAAAATGGAACAGGATCCATATGTCACACCATGCAGAAAAACTAACTCAAAATAAATCAAAGACCTAAATGTTAAAGCTAAAACTATGAAGGTCCTAAAAGATAATATAGGGACAAAACTATGGGACCTAATTTTCTTTAGAAATAGATTACCAAACACAACTACGAATGCACAAACAACAGAAGACAAATTAGATAACTGGTACCTCCAAAAAGTTAAATACTTATGCACATCAAAAGACTATCAAAAGAGTAAAAAAAGATCCTACAGACTGTGAAAAAATCTTTGGGCACAACATATCTGATAGCGGTCTAATCTCTAAAATATATAGAAAACTTCAACATCTTAACAACAAGAAGATAAACAATCCAATTAAAAAATGGGCAAAGGACATACATGAACAGACTCTATATCAAACAGGACATTCAAGCAGCCAACAAACACATGAAAAAATGCTCCCAATCACTAGCTATTAACCTAACCCCCCAGTGCCATCGAGTCGATTCCGACAGAGAGGTGCAAATCAAAACTACAGTGAGATCCTGTCTTACCCCTGCAGAAATTGCACTGACCAAAAAAACAGAAAACAGCAGATGCTGGTGAGGTTGTGGGGAGATTGGAACACTTATCCCTGCTGGTGGAATTGCAAAATGGTACAACCACTGTGGAAAATGGTATGGCACTTCCTCCAAAAGCTAGAAATAGAGATACCTTATGATCCGTCAACACCATTCCTGCTTATATGCTGTGGAGATCTAGCAGCAGTGACACAAATAGACGTAAGAACACCTACGTTCACTGCAGCATTATTCACAATAGCAAAAAGTGGAAACAACGTAAGTGCCCATCAAAGGCTGAGTGCATAAACAAATTGTGGTACCTACATACAGTGGAATACTACACAGCTATAAAGAATAATGATGAGTTCTCAAAACATAACAGATGAATCCAGAGGACCTTATGCTGAGTGGAATAAGTCAATCACAAAAGAACAAATATTGTATGATCTCACTTTTATAATAAGGCAAGAATAGTTATACATACAGAAAGCAACAGTCTTTGGTGGTTACCAGGGATGAGAGAGAGAGGGAGGAGGAATCACTCCCTAGATAGTAGAGATACTTATTATTTTTGGTGATGGGTAAGGCAATACCAAAAGCAGGTGAAGTCTGCACAACTTGACCAAGGTAAATGATGACACTAAGAAGTACGTGAAGGTAAGAACCGTTTTTGGTAAATGCTATAACATATATAATTTTTCAACAACAGCAATAGTAACCAAAAAATACGCGTGGTTATATAAGTAGACATGTATGCAGTATGTGTATAGGAAGACATATGTGGGTATATGCATGTGCGTGTATAGGTATATCTGTAGGCATATATATGTCTGTGTTTGTGTGTGCTTCATATAAGCACTTAGAGGGCACAGTTACAGATACTTCTAGACATAACCAAACACCTAGCAGGGTTGATTTACTGGGTTTGAAGGCTTAGGACCATAGTCTCATGGGACAACTTAGTCAATTGGCATAACATAGCTTTATAAAGCTTATGTTCTAAATCCTAGTTTGGTGAGTAGCATCTGGGGTCTTAAAAGCTTGTGAGTGGCCATCTAAGATACAACTATCGGTCTCTACTTATCTGGCGCAAAATAGAAAGAAAGGAACCAAAGACTCAAGGAAGAAACTAGTCTACAGGACTGATAACCCACACAAACCATGTCCTCACCTATCCTGAGACCAGAAGAACTAGAAGGTGCCTGGCTACTACTACTGACCCTTAGATGGTCCCAGATAGAATGGGAGAAAAATCTAGAACAAAACTCAAATTCTTATAAAAGGCCAAACTTACTGGACTGGTAAGAGACTAGAGGAACCCACAAGACTGTCACCCTGCAATAGTCTTTAAACTTGGAACTGAAACCACTCCCAGAGGTCACCTTTCAATTGAATATCAAATTGGATCATAAAATAAACATTATCGCCAGTGCAAAACTACCCACTCATTGAGACATTCAAACTACCTCACTAATAATTTGTGTATTATCATTGTTAACTCTTAGCAATAAAACTGGTATTTGGGAAAAAAAATTTTAATTGATATTTGGAGATGAAAAACCCTGGACACAAGACAGAAAATGATGTTTGACACAAACTTTAATGCTCATAGATGTTTGTATGAGGATGGTAGAGTTAGTGGTGAAAAACATGGACTTCGGAGTACGAGAACCTTGGGTTCACTAGGTATATACTTTCCTCAGCCATATATAAAATGAGTTAATAGTAGTAGTACCTACCTCCTTGGATTGTTATGAAGATTAAGTGAATAAATGTATGTAAGAGGGCTAGCATAGTGCCTGGCATGCAGCAAATACTGAACAAAATGGTACCTCTTAATATCATAACCAGCCATACTAATTCTGGCTGATATCAGGTCTTACTGTTTGAGAAGCCAGCAATCATGATAGTTTATATGATGGAAAAACCCTGAGGGATAGCATTCACCTGGGAAAATTAAAATGTATTCTCTATTTAAACCTTTACTCATAATCTGATTTTCATTGTGGATCAAAAATATGACATGTTTGCATGAGTAATCGGGATCAGATTCCCGTAGTTTTCGTATCTGAAATATTTTTATTAGAGCTGTAGTTTCTAAGAGCCACCTATCTTACCTCCTTATTTCTAAAATAATCTCCAAATCTCACCCTTATTAATGGGAAAAATGGTTTTATTTATTTGAGGTAATATTGAGAGAGATCACAAATAAGTAATGTCAAAACCAAAAGAGAACATCCATGAATGACCTTTGAGGATCTAAAGTGTATATACATCACTGTTTGAAAATCACTGCTGCAAACATGTTACCTATGGGATGGTTTCCTTCACGTTATTTTGCCTATGTAATTTTAGTCCCATTGTAAACATAACTGTTAGGTCAGGTAAAAGAATGATGGAGATCCTCTAACTCTTAGGTGTTATCTAAGTAACTTTCTTTTTTTTTATTTTTTAATAAAAGTAATGTTTTACATCACCACGACTTGACCAGGGCAAAGTCGTAGTAGCTTCGCAGCCACATCCAAATGCCCTGAGGGACCAAGCTACTGGGCAGAGGGCTGGGGACCATGGTCTCAGGGGACATCTAGCTCAATTGGCATAACATAGTCTATAAATAAAATGTTCTACATCCAACTGTGGTGAGTAGCGTCGGGGTCTTAAAAGCCTGTGAGTGGCCATCTAAGATACATCTACTGGTCCCATCCCAGCTGGAGCAAAGGAGAATGAAGAAAACCAAAGACACAAAGGAAAGATTAGTCCAAAGAACTAATGGACCACAACTACCACAGGCTCCACCAGACTGAGCCCAGAACAACTAGATTGTGTCTGGTTACTACCACCTACTGCTCTGGCAGGGATCGCAATAGAGGGTCCTGGACAGAGTGGGAGAAAAATGTAGAACAAAATTCACATTCACACATACACAAAAAAAAGACCAGGCTTGCTGGTCTGACAGACTGGAGAAACCCCGAGAGTATGGCCCCTGGACACCCTTTTAACTCAGTACTGAAGTCACTTCTGAGGTTCACCCTTCAGCCAAAGATCAGAGAGGTGTATAGGGCCTGATGGCACAGCAGTTAAGAGCTTGCCTGCTAACCAAAAGGTTGGGAGTTCAAATCTACCAGCCACTCCTTAGAAACCCTATGGGGCAGTTCTACTCTGCCCTGTAGGGTTGCTATGAGTGCAAATCGACTCGATGGCAATGGATTTATTTTTTATTTTTATAGGGCCAACAATAATACACGTGAGGAATGTGCTTCATGATTCATTCATGTATATGAGACTAATGGGCACACCTGCCCAAAAGCAAAGATGAGAAGGCAGGAAGGGAGAGGAAAACTGGACAAATGGGAACAGGGAACCCAGAATGGAGAAGGGGAGAGTGTTGACACATCGCAGCATTGGCAATCAATGTCACAAACCAATTTTTGTATTAACTGTTTAATGAGAAACTAATTTGCTCTGTAAACTTTCACCAAAAACTGAAAAAAACAAAACAAAACAAAAAAACTCTTTGAGACATATGGGGAAAAAATGTTTTATTCCCAAAATATTAAAAGATTTCAGAAAAAATTTTCAAAAATTTTGATGTGCTTCTAACAAGCAGAAAGTTAGGCATAAACAATAAAATTCTTTTGTGTTTATTTGTACAGGTGTCCCTTGGAACTTCACATTTAACGTAAAGTTTTATCCACCTGACCCAACACAGTTAACAGAAGACATAACAAGGTAAATAATTAATTAGTAGTTGAACATGTAATTTTTATTATCATAAACTGGGAATTTTCCTATTCAGAATTGAAAAAAAAAAAAAATGACAAGCTATTAAATAGTTTAACCCAAGATAGAAAGCTTCTGGTCATTTTAAGGCAGGCTTGCAAGTAAGTGAGCTTAAAGGCCTGCAGTATCAGTGACTTGGAAACCCTGGTGGTGTAGTGGTTAAGTGCTATGGCTGCTAACCAAAGGGTCTGCAGTTCAAATCCGCCAGGTGTTCCTTGGAAACTCTATGGGGCAGTTCTACTCTGTCCTATAGGGTCGATATGAGTCGGAATTGACTCGAGGGCACTGAGTTTGGTTTTGGTTTGGTTATCAGTGACTTGTTGGAAGAAATTGGCCAGAAAATTAGCTCTGCTTATCTTGGGTTTTATGCCAAGCTGTGGGCAGGGCCACTATAAACCACACCACCCTTCAAAGGGCAAGACACAAATATAGTGGTAAAATAAATAGCTCCAGCTGTTTTTTTTTGTTTTTGTTTTTTTTAATACTCCTTTCCCTTAGGCTAGAAGCTTCAAATAGGGATCAAAATAACTAAAGTCTCTATTTTATTGTTCTTATTTCTTTCTACTTTCCCCTTTATATAATTAGGTACATGATCCTCATGAACTGAACCTTCCTCAGTAATCTTTTAGTTTGCTTAATGTATGTGATACATCTTGTACTCTTTAAAAAAAAAAAGGCTACTGGTTTTTTATTGGGCCTTTATTGGGATTCCTTAAAATCCTATAAAAATTCTATTAAAGTGTTAACAAGAAAAGAAAATGAAAAGGCAGTATATTAGAAAGCGTTCTACTGTACATATTTATATCCATAGCATCTTGCATGGAGCCTTATACATAGTAGGTGCTCCATAAATGTTAAATTGATCTGTTAGTTGTCGAGAAACTTGCTTTCTAATTCTGATTTTGCTGCCAACTATCTGATTTGGGGATTTTGGACAAGTTCACAATCTCTGGGCCTCAGTTTCCATATCTCTAAAATAAAGGAGTTTACTAAGTAAATTCTTAAAAAGAATGATTGTTAAATTCTGTGAAAGTCTGAACCATTTTTTAAAATTATTACTCATTGTCCAGTCACCCTTAATACATTCTTGAAGTTGAGATGCAATATTTCTGCCCGAAAAAATTATTTTGGTTGTTTCCTTTTCACAGGTTATATTTGTCTCTTAGTGTTACTACTTACTCTTCTTTCTTCACCCAGGTTTATTATGTATAAAACAAAAAAAAAATCCGTAAAGATTTTTATAAATAACCTATATTTTAGAGGAGTTTAAGGTTCTTATGACTTGTGTGGCATTGCTCTGACTTAAAAAAAAAAAATGTGTGTAGTAACTAGTTATAGATAGAAAAAACTTGTTAATGAATATTTTTCAACAACTTATGGTCAAAGCAGGATATCATTCTAACTAATAGAAGAATTGTCAGTTTAATCACACTTTCCAACTTGGCTGGTAAAGCAGTCTGAACTGGTCAACTCAGTTAGAACAAGTGCTAAGGGGGCAAGGGTCATAAGTGTGAACATTCTACTGACAGAGAAGTGTCTAGTACACAGTTGGGGCATTCGGTTGATGTTTGTTGAACAGAGCTGTTCTAACCCAGTCTGAATAGTTTAGCACATAGGTAAAATCAGGCTACAAAGTAGCTGATCATAGTCTGTAGAAGGCTGCATGCAGCTTAGCTCATCTTGGAGGAAAAATACCCCAAAGGTCCATATCCAGTGAATAAGAGTCAATAACATCAGCTCCGTGTAAGAAAGATGATATCCGCACAGTTGGCAAAGCAGTTGTGATAGATAAGAAAAAGCCCGGTTTGGGAGTCAAACAGCTTTTATTACTGTCTGCTGTTGAGCAAGCTAAGCCTCTGAGGCTGCCTCCTCATTTATTATCTGACAGTGATATCTACCTCGCAAGTTTTTTTGTGAAGATTAGATGAGATAATTTATGTATATATGGTACTTTATACACTAAGTATTAAAATACTAATTTCTTTACCTCCTTCAGACTTTTCTTAGTTTTTCCTCTTTTCTTTCTAAACTACTTTTTTGTTACAGAGTCCAACATGGTTATAGTTTTTTTTAACTTTTTATATGGAAAAATTTCCAACATACAGAAAGGAGGAAATACTAGTACAATAAACAACCACTACCTAGATATAATGATTATTAGTATTTTGTCATATTTACTTGGTATCATTTTTTAATCTCTTTCCTTTTTTTCCCCTCTACTTCCTTCTCTCCCTTCCCCCTTTTCTTCCTTTTTCTCTTATACATATTGTTATTGTTGTTGCTGACATGGCAACATTTTTTCTTTTTTGGCTGTAGATATTATTTGTGTCTTCAGCTTCGGCAGGACATTGTTGCGGGACGTCTGCCCTGTTCCTTTGCAACCTTAGCGTTGTTGGGTTCTTATACCATCCAGTCTGAGCTGGGAGACTACGACCGAGAACTCCATGGTGCGGATTATGTTAGCGATTTTAAACTGGCTCCAAATCAGACCAAGGAACTTGAAGAGAAGGTCATGGAACTGCATAAATCATACAGGTGAATATGGCTCCAGGGTTTGTTCTGTGCTTGTTTGGGCAATAAATTTAAACCCTTGACCTGTTACTGATTCAGTGTTTGCCATAGAGGGAGCATGATGCAATAAAGTGAACCTGAGTTCAATTTCCTCCACTGTTTGACTTTGGGCAAATTATTCAAACCCTCTGAACCTCAGTTTTTTCGTGTGAGTATTGGGAGTTACTTTGTAAGATGAAAACTAAGTGAGGTAATATATGTAAAGCACTTAGCACAGTGCCTGGCACATAGTTGGTACTCCATAAATGGTAGTTATTATTATTGTTGCCATATTTTCCCCCCAGATTTTAAACTTCTGATACTATATTAGAGTCCCTGAATAGTGCAAGCAGTTAATTCACTTGGATGTTAACTGAAAGTTTGGCGGTTTGCATCCACCCAGAGGTACTGCAGAAGAAAAGCCTGGCAATCTACTTCCAAAAAATCAGCCATTGAAAACCCTAAGGAGCACAGTTCTATTCAGATGCACATGGGGTCTCCATGAGTCAGAATCAACTCGATAGCAACTGGTTTTTGGGTGTATACTGTATTAGGTACCTTGAGATCATTGGAGCAGGGGTTCTTAATTTGGAATCCATTTACCCATGGATAGGTTTTAGACAGCCCATGAAATTCCTGAAGATATTTTTAAAAGTCTTTATGTAAATATGGGACAATGTGCGTTTCTCCTGGGAAATGTGCTTTCCTCAGATTCTAAAAGGGGCCTAGGGTTCAAAAAGAGGTTAGGAACCCATCACATCAGAGGAAAAGCATGTTAATATACTAACATGATAATCAATACTTTAAACTGTTTCAAAGGGAGAGATAGAGAGACATTTGTTCTCTTCACTTGTACTGTTAACTCTCCCCTGTTACCTGCTTCCCCACTGAACATTTTATTCAGGCTGACTCCACAGAGCAAACTAAAAATGTTCAGAAAGTTGGGGGATGGATGAGTGGCCAATCCAAATTATTCAGTTTATTAAATTTATTGACTATACTGCTGTGTTTACAGAAACAGTTGGTAAAGTTGGTAGGCATTGTAACAGTGATCAAGAGCAAGGGTTAATAGTCACACTGAGGTGGGTTGAAATGCTAGCTCCACTTGTGACTTTAGACAGTTCACTTAACCTCTCTGAGCCTTATGCTCCTTATGTGCAATAGAGATCATTACCTAAGAGAAATAGGGTGGTTGCTAGGATTAGAAAGATAATATGTGTAAAACACTTAATACATGTCCTGCACATAGTAAAGATTCAGTAATGTTGGCTAGTACTAAAGTGCCAGAATAATGTTTCTTCCTACCAAACATCCCAATTGTTAATTGAATGACATGCTACGATTAATAGCTAACTTTTAGAAGCTGCCTTAACTTATTAATGTGAATGTCTGATATTGGGCGTGAATTAGTACTCTGAGTTATGTTAGCATCATTAGGTTTCCAAGCTCCAAAGGGTCACAGTGCTCAAAGAGAAATACCAAGAGTGGTCTTGGTAGGCTTGCCATGAGAGTAACAAATGTTCTGTCTAGCTGTTGAGCTATCTTTTTTTCCTTGAGGTGGTTCCAATAGTAGGACTGCATGAATTGGGATACTTCAAATAAGACAACTTTAACTGCAATTAGGGTTACATAACAATATAAGTTTTTGTATGAGAAACTGACTTGAATTTTAAACTTTCACTTAAAGCACAATAAAAAAAAAAAGAGAGAGAGCTTTAACTCAGGGTGCCTTGATTCTGGATGCCCCATTGCCCCTGTAGGTTTAGGTACCTCACTCATGAGAACCAAAATCAGAGCTGCTTTAAAGCTTACAGCCTACATAACGTAGTCTTACAAGAATCATGCAACTAACATGGGATCAAATTATTTCCAAAGACAATTGTTGAGATTTGCTTTCCAAGTTGGTACAACATTCCATTGTACCGTTGTCTGGGGCTACTAAATACACCATTTTCAATTTGTTGATAATTGTAACTTAAGGATGTTGTATTGTTTTTGGAAACTGTAAAAAATACTTTTATTTATACTCTGATTATGGTTTTTTAAATTTATATACATACACACAGAAGAAAGTAGCAGAACGAAACAATCGATTGAAATACTTTGATTTGTTAGAATGGCAGAATTGTAGGGGAATGTTCTTTTTATTTCTAATAATTTTTATTAGTAGTATTATCATCTTTGGGCAATCAGTAAAGCAGTAAAAGAAAATATTTTACTGCTGCCATATAGCGGGACAACAGAAATAATTTTTAATTAAACAGTAGTGCCAGATTATGATCGATACCATAAATCTATCTCTAATAAAATTTTCTTTTTTAATTGTGCATTAGGTGAAAGTTTACAGAGCAAATTAGTTTCTCATTAAACAATTAATACAGATGTTGTTTTGTGACACTGGTTTCCAACCCCACGATGTGTCAACACTCTTCCCTTCTTGACCTTGGGTTCCCCATCCCCATTTGTCCAGCTTTCCTGTCCCCTCCTGCCTTCTTGACCTTGCCCCTGGGCCGATGTGCCCATTTGGTCTCATATACATGGTTGAACTACGTGTGTTATTGTTTATTTTACAGGCCTGTCTAATCTTTGGCTGAAGGGTAAACCTTAGGAGTAACTTCAGTACTGAGTTAAAAGGGTCACACACAAAAAATACAGACTTACTGGTCTGACAGAGACTGGAAAAACCCTGAGAGTATGCCCCCCGGACACCCTTTTAACTCTGATGAATTTTTTAATGGTTATTTGATCATAATAGAATCTCAGATTTGGGAGGACTTCATATAGCCTTAACTGTCTTCCAATGCTTGACTCTCCTTTGTAGCATTGCTGCATAATCATCATCATAATTATAAGCTAATTATTGTTTATTATTTTGTGTCAGATACCATGCTATGTGCTTTATGTACAGTATCACATTTCATCTTTATAACTATGTGTTGAGCTAGGCCAATGTTTCTCAAAGTGTGGTCCATAGACCCCTGGGAGCCGTCAAGTTTCTTTCAAGGGGCCTATGTACTTAAAATTATTTTAGTAATAAGATGTTAAATGGGTGGAACACAAATTAAGGCAGTGGCATCAAACAGTACTAGTAGCATTTTTTCCATCAACATACAGTTGCAGTTAAAAATAAAGTCCAGTTCACATAAGAATTTCTTTGATGAAACAGTGAAAATTATTAATTGTATTAAATTTTGAATACATTTCTATTTAATATTCTGTGTGATTAAATGGGAAGGACATATAAAACATTTTTGCTGAGTACTGAAGTAATAGTTGCCTTGAGGAAAAGCACTTGTGCACTTGAATGGGGGCTGAATTAGCCACTTTTTTTGATGGAACACCATTTTTACTTAAAAAAAAAAAAACAACTGACAAATCATTCAGACTTAGTTTTTGGTAGGCATTTTGTTGAAGATGAATGAAGTGACTACTTGAAGGAAACCACTGACAGTATCTGTTGTCAGTGATAAAATTCGGTCTTTTAAGATCATGTTAACTGCCACCATGATCTTGACAGCTTCCAAATACTTAAAGACTTGTCTAATAAGGTTGATGGTGATGTAAGTGTGTTTTTTTATATTGTATAATGAAATGTGTCAATATTTGGAACACCTGCATAGCTTAGTGAGCCAGTATATTTCCAGATATATGGAATACATGATGTAACAAAATAATACATGGCTAAAAGATCCATTTAAAATGTAAGATAGACATATGGATTTTAATGTAACAGAGAACAAAAAGTTCATTGATGGTTTTTAAGATTTCACATTGCAACTAACCTTTACAAAGCTGTCGTTGCTGAGTTTTGGTGTAATAGTAGAGTATTCTTAATTATCAATCTTTTCTTTTCTAGCTATTTAACTGTATGAGAATAAATTTTCTTAATATACTACACCCCAATCAGCATATCACAACAGACTGTAGGAACAGATATGAGAATCTAGCTGTCTTCTATTAAGCCAGACCATAAAGAGATATGCAGATATACAAAATGATGCCACTTTTCTCACTATATTTTTTGGGGAAAATATTGTTGTTGTTTTTTTAAATATGTTTTTCTTCACTAACTAGACAATAGATAAGTGGTAACTTTGATGAAGGGTAAGACAGTACACAATTCTGGGGAAGTCAGCACAATTTGACCAAGGCAAGGTCACGGAAGCTTCATAGACACATCCAGACTCTATGAGGGACCAAATTACTGGGCTGAGGGCTGGGGACCATGGTCTTGGGGAACATCTAGGTCAACTGACATAACATGGTTTGTAAAGAAAATGTTCTACATCCTACTTTGGTGAGCAGCATCTAAGGTCTTAAAAGCTGGTGAGAGGCCATCTAAGATAACTCCACTGGAGCAAGGGAGAATGAAGAAAACCAAAGATACAAGGGAAAAATGAGTCCAAAGGACTAATGGACTACACCTACCACAGCCTACACCAGACTTCAGTCTAGCATAACTAGATGGTGCCTGGCTATGAGCACCAACTGCTCTGATACAGATCACAGTAGAGGGTCCTGGACAGAGCTGAAGGAAAATGTAGAACAAAATTCTAACTCACACACAAAAAAGAACAGACTTACTGTTCTCACAGAGACTGGAGAAACCCTGAGAGTATGGCCCCTGGACACCCTTTTAACTCAGTACTGAAGTTACTCCTGAGGTTCACCCTTCAGCCAAAGATTAGACAGGCCCATAAAACAAAACAAGACTAAATGGGCACACCAGCTCAGGGACAGGGACAAGAAGGTGGGAGAGGACAGGAAAGCTGGTAACAGGGAGCCCAAGGTTGAGAGGGGGAGAATGTTGACCTATCATGGGGTTGGTAACCAATGTCACAGAACAATATGTGCATTAATTGTTTCATGGGAAAATAGTTTGCTCTGTAAACTCTCATCTAAAGTACAATAAAAAAATGTTTTTCTTGTTAAAATGTAATAGGTTTATTATTGTTACTTTTTAAAGACAATGAATATTTTAAAATTTCTCATTTGGTAAATATTGATAGATATAGCATACATAAAGAAAAACTCATTGGAGTTGACAATTATTGTTTAGAGAGTAAAGGGGTCTTGAGGCCAAAAATTTGAGAACCACTGAGAATAGGCAGTAGGGCATAATAGTCTAAAGCATGGGCTCTGGAGTCAGCTTTCTTTACTTTGAATTCAGATTCCATTCCTCATTAGCTCTGTGACTCTTAGGAGGTTACTTAAGTTTCTAAGCTTCAGTTTTCTCTTCTGAAAACCGAGGGTAATAATTTGAATTTTGTGATTTTTAAATCAGAAAATTCATGTAAATTGCTTAGCACAATGACTAGCATATAGTGAGAGTTCACACATTTGCTAGGGTAATAATTCTTATCCACATTTTACAAGTTATGAATGTGGGTCTGGGTTTGGAAAACCACCCTTTGGAACTTAACAGAATTTAAACCAAAACAAGTGAGGCAATCTGGAAGGGCAGATGGGTATGATCCAATTGATGTTTTGTTAGATATGTGGATAGAAATTGAGCAATAATGGATCTCCGTGACTAGAAAGTTTAGAGGTCTGGCATCCACATTTACTTGCTCCTTTTTGGAAAGATTGGCAGTCCTCACAAACAGAAACTCAAACAAATTTTAATTATGTCCAGTAACATAATAATGTAACTCATAGAAATTTCTGCCGAGGCAGAAGCATTTTATTATGCATTGAAAAGTACAAATACCACCTGGCTCCCCAGATAAACAGAAGATAGTCTATGTAAATGGAGACCTTAGTGGTGGCCCCTTGCCCAGACAATGACTTTTAGGCTATAAAACAAAAACCCAGTGCTGTTGATTCCAACTCATAGCAACCCTATAGGACAGAGTAGAACTGCCCCATGGAGTTTTTAAGCTATAATTAATACTTAAATCTATCATAGCAATCAAGCTTTAATATTAATTGCCCTCCATTTATGGGTACTAGGAAAGTATGTAAACTTGTCAGTTAGCCACCACTTAATTATTTGAAATCACAGCCCTTAATTAGGAGAGGTAACAAGCACTATTAAAAGGCTGTCCAGTAGTGTTGGAGCTCACTGAACAGCACTATCCTGACCCCACTTGCTCAGAAATAATTAAACATAGGGAAACTTTGTTGTAATTTCTCTTTTTAACCACTGCCAAAGCTCCCTGGTTAGACACTTTTGGAAGCTATTGAGCTTATAAGTAGTAAGTTATTAGATGTTATTGAATAATTCAACACAGTACCATTAATGGTTTAGAGGTATCTAATCTCTTCCTGTAGCCACAACAACAGACTCAAATATACCAGTGATAAGAAGATGGTGCAGGACTGGGCAGTGTTTCATTCTGTTATATACTAAGATGCCGTGAGTCAGAGCCAACTTAATGGCAACTAACAACACCACCCTTCCCAGAGCTGGTTTATTGTTACTTTCAAGGTTCCTAGAAATTTTAGGAAACACATTGATCTTTAAAATTTTAAGTTGAAAATAATTTACGTATCAAGTTTGTAAAAGCATATGTTGTGTTTACATGCATAGATGCCTGTTGGTGGTAGGATTATAGATTTTTTTTCTTCTATATTCTTAATGGAGCCCTGTTGGTACCAAATTTGATACAATGAATGTATATGATTTTATAATCAGGTAAAGCTTCCTGAAACAAGTCTGTTCTAAAGCCATTAGGTGGGCAGAGCACGGTATACATGCAGAGGGGCAATCTGTCTTGGGGTATTAGGGCCCAAGCAGGGTGAAGGAGTCCCTGGGTGGTTAAATGGTTAACCAGCTGCTAACCAAAAAGTTGGAAGTTTGAGTCCACCTGGAGGCACCTCCTTTGGAAGAAAGATCTGGTGATCTACTTGGAGCCCTGGTGGTGTAGTGGTTAAAAGCTCGGCTGCTAACCAAAAGGTCAGCAGGTCAGATTCACCAGATGCTCCTTGGAAACCCTGTGGGGCAGTTCTACTCTGTCCTGTAGGGTCACTATGAGTTGGAACAGAGTCGATAGCACTTAACAACAGCAACGCAACAAGCAGGGTGAGAAGAATGTCCATGGGGTGTAGGGCAGCCTGGTATGAGGAATTAGAGCCCAAACAGAATAAAGAGGAAGTTCATCTGTAGCGTACCTGGTAGCAGGTATCAAAGGCCGAGTAGAGTGAGAAGGTCATTTAACTGACATGGAGGTAGGACCTGTGTGGGGTATGGAGGGCATCTACATGGGATGGCACCTGATGTAGGATTTCAAATCCTGGGCAGGGTAAAGAAGACAGCTATGGAAGGGGTGGCCTAACATGGACAGCTAGAACCTGAGTGAGGTAAAGAGGGCATTTATGTGCTGGGCAGTAGCCCAGCATGGGGGATTCAGAGCCCAAGCAGGATGAGGAGGGCGTTCATGTAGAGGGGCAACCTGGCATCGGGGTCAGAGCAAAAGTGGGGTGAGAAGGGCATTCACATGGGAGAGGGGTCAGTTGCTGTAATGACAGATTGGTTATATACAGGCGGATTGATCAAATTAATCCATATATTGAGGATAATGGAAGCCAGGTTTCTCACTGGAGGTATAAATATGGAAAGGGAGAAACTAATATGAGCCCTGTGGTGTTTCGTTAACATTAGAGGTTTCAATGTGAATTCATGGTTTTCAGTAGATAGGTAGATTAGATAGATAGATAGACACATAACTAGGTAAATGTGTGTGTGTGTATCCTGACTATACATTGAGAGGACTTGGAAACAGTAACACTCAATGGCAATGAGCATGCCCATATCTTAGGTTCTCAATTTCATCCTCCACTAAAAGTAACCAGGGCTCCTTGAAGAAATGTCTGATTCCAGGACAGAAAATAGGAACATACAGATGATCCTGGAACATCTTATGCCAGGAAACAATGAAGTGCTCAAAGAATGATAGGAAATCATCAAAAGGACACAGAATCCAGCTTGGAGAACCTCCCACTGATGAAATCTGGGGCAATTTAAGCTTTAAAATAAGTAAGGAAAATAATTTATTACATCATATTGAATACAATGAGAATTCATAAGTCCATACTGATATAAATAAGTAAATTAATAAATTGAAAGTTTGATGAGGAATAAGATATTTAAAAGGTTTTGAAATACATTCCCACAGAATTCTTATTAATTATAAAGAGGTAAAGAGTAATTTCACAGAGGAGAAGTCTGGCAGACATCAGTGACCAAAGTGAACATGAATCAGTGATGAAACAAATTGAAGTCATGCACCATCTGATAGGATGTAGTGAGAATACAGTACCATTCTGTGATATTCCTGTCAAAGAACCATAACCTGAATCAATTCATGGGGAAACATCAGATAGGCCCAAATTCAGGGACATTCTATATAGAACAACTGGTCTGTAATTTTCAAAAGGTCAAAGTCACGAAAGTCAAAGATGAAGGACTTGTTCCAGATTGAAGGAGACTAAAGAGACATGAAATAAATGCAACTCATAGTGCTAAATTGCATCCTTCTGCTATAAAGAAATTTTTGGAACAATTGGCTAAACTTGAATGGAGTTTGAGGATTAGATGGCAGTAATACATCAATGGATCTTAGCTGAAAACAGAGAATACCAGAAAGATGTTTATCTGTGTTTTATTGGCTATGCAAAGGCATTCGACTATGTGGACCATAACAAATTAGGGATAACATTGCAAAGAATGGGAATTCCAGGACACTTAATTGTGCTCATGTACATAGACCTGTACATAGACCAAGAGGTCATTGTTCGAACAGAAAAAGGGATACTGCATGGTTTAAAGTTAGGAAACGTGTGTGTCAGTGTTGTATCTTTTCACCCTAATTACTCAGTCTGTATATTGAGCAAATAATCCGAGAAGCTGGGCTATGTGAAGAAGAATGCAGCATCAGGATTGGAGGAAGACTTATTAACAACCTGTGTTTTTGTGCAAGCAAGATGACACAACTTTTCCTGCTGAAAGTGAAGAGGACTTTAAGCACTTACTGATGAAGATCAAAGACCACAGCCTTCAGTATGGGTTACACCTCAACGTAAAGAAAACAAAAATCCTCACAACTGGAGCAATAAGCAACATCATGATAGATGGAGAAAATATTGAAGTTCTCAAGGATTTCATTTTACTTGGATCCACAATCAATGCCCATGGAAGCAGCAGTCAAGAAATCAAATGACGTATTGTTGTTGTTGTTAGCTGCCATTGAGTTGGTTCTGCCACTGAGTTGGTTCCAACTCATAACGACACTATGCACAACAGAACGAAACACTGCCCGGTCCTGCGCCATCCTCAAAATCATTGTTATGCTTGAGCTCATTGTTGCAGCCACTTTGTCAATCCACCTCGTTGAGAGTCTTCCTCTTTTCCACTGACCTGTACTCTGCCTAGCATGATGTCCTTCTCCAGGGACTCATCCCTCCTGACAACATGTCCAAAGTATGTAAGATGCAGTCTCGTCATCCTTGCTTCTAAGGAGCATTCTGGCTGTACTTCCTCCAAGACAGACTTGTTCGTTCTTTTGGCAGTCCATGGTATATTCAATATTCTTCGCCAACACCACAATTCAAAGGCGTCAACTCTTCTTTGGTCTTCCTTATTCATTGTCCAGCTTTCACACACATGTGATGCGATTGAAAATACCATGACTTGGGTCAGGCGCACCTTAGTCTTCAAGGTGACATCTTTGCTCTTCAACATTTTGAAGAGGTTCTTTTTTTTTTTTTCTTTGCAGCAGATTTACCCAATGCGATGCATCTTTTGATTTGACTGGTGCTTCCATGGCTGTTGGTTGTGGATCCAAGTAAAATGAAATCCTTGGCAACTTCCGTTTATCATGATGTTGCTCACTGGAGATTGGTCCAGTTGCGAGGAATTTTGTTTTCTTTATGTTGAGGTGCAATCCATACTGAAGGCTGTGGTCTTTGATCTTCATTAGTAAGTGCTTCAAGTCCTCTTCACTTTCAGCAAACAAGGTTGTGTCATCTGCATATCACAGGTTGTTAATGAGTCTTCCTCCAATCCTGATGCCCCGCTCTTCTTCATAAAGTCCAGCTTCTCGTATTATTTGTTCAGCATACAGATTAAATAGGTATGGTGAAAGAATACAACCCTGACACACACCTTTCCTGACTTTAAACCAATGAGTATCCCCTTGTTCTGTCCGAACAACTGCCTCTTGATCTACGTAAAGGTTCCTCTTGAGCACAATTAAGTGTTCTGGAATTCCCATTCTTTGCAATGTTACCTGTAGTTTGTTATGATCCACACAGTCAAATGCCTTTGCATAGTCAATAAAACACAGGTAAAAATCCCTCTGGTATTCTCTGCTTTTAGCCAGGATCCATCTGACATGAGCAATGATGTCCCTGGTTCCACGTCCTCTTCTGAAACTGGCCTGAATTTCTGGCAGTTCCCTGTCGATATACTGCTGCAGCCGTTTTTGAATGATCTTCAGCAAAATTTTGCTTGCATGTGATATTAATGATATTGTTCTATAATTTCCACGTTCAGTTGGATCACGTTTCTTGGGAATAGGCATAAATATGGATCTCTTCCAGTTAGCTGGCCAGGAAGCTGTCTTCCATATTTCTTGGCATAGACGAGTGAGCACCTCCTGCACTGCATCTGTTTGTTGAAACATCTCAATTTATATTCCATCAATTCCTGGAGCCTTGTTTTTCACCAATGCCTCCAGAGCAGCTTGGACTTCTTCCTTCATTACCATTGGTGTCTGATCATATGCCACCTCTTGAAATGGTTGAATATCGACTAATTCTTTTTGGTATAATGACTCTGTGTATTCCTTCCATCTCCTTTTGATGCTTCCTGCATCGTTTAATATTTTCCCCATGGAATCCTTCACTAATGCAACTCGAGGCTTGAATTTTTTCTTCAGTTCTTTCAGCTTGAGAAATGCCGAGCGTGTTCTTTCCTTTTGGTTTTCCATCTCCAGCTCTTTGTACATGTCATTATAATACTTTACTTTGTCTTCTTGAGAGGCCCTTTGAAATCTTCTGTTCAGTTCTTTTACTTCATCAATTCTTCCTTTTGCTTTAGCTGCTTGAAGCTCAAGAGCAAGTTTCAGAGTCTCCTCTGACATCCATCTGGGTCTTGTCTTTCTTGCCTGTCTTTTCAATGACCTCTTGCTTTCTTCGGTATGATGTCCTTGATGTCATTCCACAACTCGTCTGGTCTTTGGTCAGTAGTGTTCAGTGCGTCAAATCTATTCTTCAGATGGTCTCTAAATTCAGGTGGGATATACTCAAGGTCATATTTTGGCTCTCATGGACTTGCCCTGATTTTCTTCAGTTTCAGCTTGAACTTGCATATGAGCAATTGATGGTCTCTTCCACAGTTGGCCCCTGGCCTTGCTCTGACTGATGATATTGAGGTTTTCCATTGTCTCTTTCCACAGGTGTAGTCAGTTTGATTTCTGTGTGTTCCATCTGGCGAGGTCCATGTGTATAGTCGCCGTTTATGTTGGTGAAAGAAGGTATTTGCAATGAAGAAGTCGTTGGTCTTGAAAAATTCTATCATTCGAACCCCGGCATTCTTTTTATCACCAAGGCCATATTTTCCAACGACTGATCCTTCTTCTTTGTTTCCAACTTTTGCATTCCAATTGCCAGTAATTATCAATGCATCTTGATTGTGTGTTCAATCAATTTCAGACTGCAGCAGCCGATAAAAATCTTCTATTTCTTCATCTTTGGCCCTAGTGGTTGGTGTGTAAATTTGGATAATAACTGGCTTTCCTTGTAACCGTATGGATATTTTCCTATCACTGACAGTGTTGTACTTCAGGATAAATCTTGAAACATTCTTTTTGATGATGAATGCAACATGATTCCTCTTCGAGTTGTCATTCCCAGCATAGTAGCCTATAGGATTGTCCAATTCAAAATGGCCAATACCAGTCCATTTGAGCTCACTAATGCCTAGGATATCGATATTTATGCGTTCCATTTCATTTTTGATGATTTCCAATTTTCCTAGATTCATACTTTGTACGTTCCAGGTTCCGATTATTAGTGGATGTTTGCAGCTGTTTCTTCTCATTTTGAGTCGTGCCACACCAGCAAATGAAAGTCCCAAAAGCTTTACTCCACGTCATTAAGGTCAACTCTATTTTGAGGAGGCAGCTCTTCCCCAGTCATCTTTTGAGTGCCTTCCAACCTGGGGGGCTTATCTTCCAGCACTATATCAGACAATGTTCCACTGCTATTCATAAGGTTTTCACTGGCTAATGCTTTTCAGAAGTAGACTGCCGGGTCCTTCTTCCTAGTCTGTCTTAGTCTGGAAGCTCAGCTGAAACCTGTCCTCCACGGTTGACCCTGCTGGTATCTGAATACCGGTGGCATAGCTTCCAGCATCACAGTAACAGGCGAGCCCCCACAGTACGACAAACTGACAGACACATGGGGTAATGATGTATTGCATTTGGTAAATCTGCTGCAAAATACCTCTTTACAACTATGCATATGAAACTAAATGGGCACACCAGCCCAAAAACAAAGACAAGATATAAATAAGTAAATTAACAAATTGATATAAATAAGGGACAGGAAAATTGGATGAATGGAAACGGGGAGCCCAAGGTTAAGAAGGGGAGAGTGCTGACACATTGTGGAGTTGGCAACCAATGTCGTAAAACAATTTGTGTGTTAATTGTTTAGTGAGAAAATAATTCTCTGTGTAAACTTTCACCTAAAGCACAATAGAAAAAGAACATTGTATAAGGAAAGTAACCATGACAAAAAAAAAAAAGACCTCTTTAAATTGTCAAAAAGCAAAGATGTCACTTTGAGAGGGACAAGGTGTGCCTGACCCAAGCCATGGTATTTTCAATTGCCTTGTATGCGTGCAAAAGCTGGACAATGAATAAGGAAGACCAAAGAAGAATTGATGCCTTTGAATTGTGGTGTTGCCGAAGAATATTGCATATACCACGGAATTCCAAAAGAATGAACAAATCTGTCTTGGAAGAAATACAGCCAGGATCCTCCTTAGAAGTAAGGATGGCGAGACTTTTTTTCATGTACTTGGGACATGTTATTAGGACCAGTCCTGGGAGAAGGACATCATGCTTGGTAAAGTGGAGGGTAAGCGAAAAAGAGGAAGCCGCTCAATGAGGTGGATTTACACAGTGGCTGCAACAACCAGCTGAAACATAGCAATGATTGTGAGGATGGCACAGGACCAGGCAGTGTTCCATTCTGTTGTACATAGGGTTGCTATGAATGGGAACTGACTCAATGACACCTAGCAACAAAAACAGTGTATCAGTTACTCAGTTGAGGATGCCACAGGTCCGGGCAACATTTGGTTCTGTTATATATGGGGTCTCTATGAGTTGGAGCCAATGGCACCTAACAACAATGATGTATCAATATTAATTTCCTGGTTTTGATGGTTTCCTACATAACCTCAACACAGGGGTATTGACAGTCAAGTTATTCTCAAATGGTTCAGGAAAAATTCTTTGTATTGTACGTAACTTTTAAATTTAAGGGTATTTCAAAAAATTTTAAGTTACAGTGAAACCTGTGAGAGCCAAAACTTGATGGCACTGCCTTGTTTTCCGAGTCCCTCCAGTTTTCTGCCTTTGCCAGGGTGCAGACTTACACTCTATTAGTGGAAAATATTTGAGTTTTCCTTCTCTGACAGGTTTCCACCTCATAGGTTTCCGACTTTCACAGGTTTTACTGTATTAAACTTTAAAAATGCAAGAAGCATCAGCCAATCTTCAAAGATAAATATTACTTTCAGCTCACAAAGAAAGCCATAGCTTTAAAGATCTCTTCTTACCACCTGCCATTAATATAGTAATCGACTCGACGGCAATGGGTTATGGGTTAAAGCATGCTTATTTATAGAAGTATTTATATAGTATAGTTTAAAATTAAAATCTGTTTTTAAATTGATTGACCCACTAATGTCCCTTCTCTTTCTTTGATAATAATATAGGGTTGGAGAAAGGAGAAATTTTATCACGATTGCTTCATTTACTATTTCGAAAGTTGTTTTCCAACTCAAGTGATCCAAATTGTTTTCTCTTTGTTTTATGAGCTGTATTTAGAGGCCACTGGACTATCAGAAAACTAAGATTGCAATAAAAATAAACATTTGTAATTTACAAAGCAGTTTTACAACCATTATCTCATTTGATCCTAGTAGTCATATACATTCCTTCAGCAAAGACAAGGACAAAAAAAGATGTCTATCCTAGTCTCTGGAAGAAGTCCTGGTGGCAAAGCAGTTAAGAGCTCAGGCTGCTAACCAAAAAGGTCAGCAGTTCGAATCCACCAGCTGCTCCTTGGAAACTGTACAGGGCAGTTCTACTCTGTCCTATAGGGTCACTGTGAGTTGGAATCTAGTTAACAGCAAAGGGATTTTTTTTAGTCTCTGGAAGTATGTATTATTATGATTCTTACTTGATAGCTAAGAGACTGAAAATCACCACTTTTCAAGTACAGGAACCAGGATTCCAGCCTGAGTAATGTGATTTGAGTCCTGATTTAAACTAGCTGCCTCAAACTAGGAGTTGTAAACTGCTGGTGACCATGTGATCCCTCAGAGTCACAGTTTCTTCATCGCAAAATGAAAGAAGGTGTTGGACTCTATAATCTTCAATCTCTATTCCAGCTTCGAAATCCTAAAATTCATCCCATCAATAATACTAACAACCACAAAAAGCATAACTGGGAGTAACCTTAACTAGAATAGTGTATATGAAATAAACAAGAACAATAAAACTTTGCTGAGATGTTTTTAATGATTGAATTTACAGACTTCCATATAGGTTAATTTTCCCATTTCCTTTTTTTTTTTTCAATCTTCAATTTTAAGTCCATTAATGAATAAAATTAAGGTGTGACGCTTTAGAGATTGTGGAAGAAGTTTATTGAGAGAGGTTGAATCATTAACAAATCTTCAGCTTCTCTTGCAGGTTTTTTTTTTTTTGTCCCAAGAAACCTTTGTTCTTTTTAATGAGGGTAAAGACAGATGGGCTTGGAAGTGATTTTTCATTGTTAAATGAAGAGGCACTGCTGCTTCATATAGTTTGAGGCATCCTATGAGAAACAGACATTCACATGGTTTTTCTTTGGGGATGTGGCTGCGTTATCGTTACTGTGAAGTTCTATTTGTTGGTCTGAATTGTGCCGCACTAGGAGTGATATCTTCATCTTGAAAGCTCAGCATAACAGCTCATGAGCACTTTTCAAAAGAGGGGAAACTTGTAAAGAAGAAGGAAAGATCATCACAGTGAATGTTTAGACAGAGAGACTGATTGTTTTCAAACAAATCTTATTCATTACGAGCCTGGTAATAAAGACATCTTAGTAACAGAGAAAGCAGTCTCATTATACGCGTACTTCTATTAACCAAATTGTTTTGTTTAGATCAGTGAGCAGGACACCATCTGTTACCAGAAATTTTCTTTTCATCCAGCCTGCCCCCATTAAATGACCCTAGTTAAGTAACTTCAGCTTCCCCCTGTTTAATTTCCATAATAACTCAATTCAGGGTTATGGAGAGAAAAAGGCAGCTAAGAGGATATTGTAAATTACACCATGCTCTCAGAGGATTTAATTTGGTTACCCCCTTGGCAAGAAAAATTAGTAGGAGGAGTTTATGTATGTTGGAGAAGAAGGCTGAGAAGAGGGAGGGGCAGAACTGATGGTTGAAGAAGAAGGTAGCTTTAAGGAAATTGTTTAATAGGTCTTTGTAAAAATATGAGCTTTTTTTTCCAGATAGTTTTTTGGTGACTTTTTGTTTCCCCAAGATCTCATTTTCTAAGATATATTTCAGTTATTTAGATGCAGGTAATGAGTGATAAGACTATGAAATATATCTTATATATATATTGGTATGAGCATATCTAGGTGTTTTTATAAAGTACAATGAATATACAAATGTTATTACCATGAATGTTAACATGACACTGAGAGTTACTGTTTTTATTCCTCAAAGGTCCATGACTCCAGCTCAGGCTGACCTGGAATTTCTTGAGAATGCCAAAAAGTTGTCTATGTATGGAGTTGACCTTCATAAAGCAAAGGTAATGATAGCTTTGGCCTTTGTTAATATGTATGTATCAGACCTGTGTCCTATAATACTTCTTATTGACTTCACCTGGAGTATTTAAAAATGTTCAAAAGAGATGGTAGTTCTACATTTAGATTTTTTAAGTGTATCAATTGAATCTGGCCGCTTAGCAATTCCACCATCAGAGTGAAGTTTTATATCCAAGCCATTGTAAGAATCAAAAGATATAGCCCCTAGAGGAAAAGAAATTATATTTTCCTAAAGTGCTAGGATCTCTGAACACAGTTAACATTTGAAAATGTCAGGTGACAGCAAGGCGTGTCTCACAGCTATCATCACCTACGTCAAAATCACCTGAGGTGTTTATTAAATATACAGATTCTTGAGTTTCTCTCCAGATTTACCGTACTACTTTGGAGGAGAAGAGACTTCAGGGTGTCTAGATTTAATGACCCTTCCAGATGATTCTTATTCATGCTGAATTTGAGAACCACTGGCCTTAGTGTAGTAGTTCTCAATGTGTGGTTTCTGAACCAGCAGCATTTTAATCACCTAAGCAGTTTGAAGGAGCTCTGGTGACACAGTGGTTAAGTGCTCGGCCACTAACGGAAAAGTCGGTGGTACGAACCCACCAGCCGCCCCACTGGAAAAAGATGCAGCAGTCTGCCTCTGTAAAGATTTACAGCCCTGTAGGGCAGTTGTACTCCTAAATAGTCGAAATTGACTCAACGGCAGTGAGTTTGGTTTTTACGGTTAGGTGGTTCGAACCCACCCAGCGACTCTGCCTAGGAAAGACCTGGAGATCTGCTTTAGTAAACAGTACAGCCAGGCAAAATCCTATGAGACAGTTCTACTCTGTCACGTGGGGTCACTATGAGTCAGAAATCTATTTGATGGCACTCAACAACAACGATGCAACAATAAGAAACTTGTTAGAAATAAACATTTTCAGGCCCACCACCCCAGACTTACTGAATCAGAAATTGGGGTCGGGGCCCAACAACCTGTGTTTTAATAAACTCCCCAAATGGTTTTTATGCACACAGAATGAACCATAGTGACTCATTTGAGAACCAAAGGGTTAGGAAGTTGGGAATGAGCTTTAATCCTAGTTCTGCCTAATACAAACTAGCAGTATGAATATTTAAGGCAAGGTGTTTGACGTCTCTTATCTTCAGCTACTAAAATAGCTGGCGAGGTTGAGGGATTATGAGAAACAGGGTTCAAGGGATGATGTGAGACATATTCAGAGATACTTAACTAGGATGCATGATGAGAGGACTTAAAACCATGCACAATGAGAAACGATCAAAGGAGTAGGGATACTTAGTCCTGAGAGGAGAAAGTTTAGGGAAAACATAATAACTGTCTTCATGTATTTAAAGGATTGGTGTGTGCAATAGAGATATTGCTGTAGCTCTAATATATAATACTAGAGCCAGTAAAATGGGGAATACTACTGGGCACCTCAATTTGACATATTGTCCAGCTGGGCCACCTCAGTCGGTAGTGAGCTCCCTGTCTCTGGAGGTTTTCCAGGATAAGCTGAATAATCACTTGGTAGTAGCATTTGGAAAAGGAAATTCAGTCATATCTTGGGTGATTGGATTAAAATGACCTTTAAGGCTTATCCTGGCCCTGAATATGTGATGTCTAAAGTCTCTTCCTTATTTAAATTCTATTAATTCTAGTAAAATTTCATTGAATTTTCGTGTTTTTTCTTGAAACGTTGCTCCAGATTGTTTTGGGCTGGGTGCTGTAACTTCTATGAATCTGTAAAGTAGATGATGGGAAGATCAGTACATCAGACCAAGTGCATTTCCAGAATTGAAATTGTTAGGTTTTGCTACTCAGTTGCTGCCGGAGGCTGGTGTCGATTCCACAGTTATCAAGAATGGATGAAGGAATCAGGCAGCATGATCCTTTCCCAAATGTTGTAAAGCAAATTATTTCTCTAAAACATATCATTAAGAGAGATATAGTTGTACTCATGGGCTTTAAAAACTTAAGAGGGCATCCTTTGGGAAATCCTCACTTATGTACTCATCGAATTGTAACTGTATATCTGTATATCATTTCTATTTCACCACTGTGCTTGTACATAACACATGTAGGCACTAAGTTTCTCTATACCTGTTTTGGGGAAAGACTTATAAGGTCAAGAAGCATTTAACTCTGGGTTTTGATTCCTTAGCTAAATAAATGCTTAGTTGTACAGATTAACTCAGGTGAAATTTATTTTCCTTGAATTACAGACATAGATGTATTTTTTTAAGTTCCGTAATAAAAGAGGAATGTAAACATGGTTCTGTTTTACCTTATTGTTCCCTCTTGGCTTGGGGGATAATGTCAATAATTTAACATACCTAACCTCAATTATTTGAAGTCATCAAGGGTTTCATTTTACTTGGATCCACAATCAACACCCATGGAAGCAGCAGTCAAGAAATCAAAAGACTCATTGCATTGGGCAAGTCTGCTGCAAAAGACCTCTTTAAGATGTTCAAAAGCAAAGCTGTCACTTTGAGGGATAAGGTGTGCCTGACCCAAGCCATGGTATTTTCAGTCACCTCATAGGCATGCGAAAGCTGGACAATGAATAAGGAAGACTGAAGAAGAATTGACACCTTCCATTTATGGTGTTGGTGAAGAATATTGAATATACCATGGGCTACCAGAAGAACACACAAATCTGTCCTGGAAGAAGTACAGCCAGAATGCTCCTTAGAAGCGAGGATGACGAGACTTCGTCTCACATACTTTGGACATGTTATCAGGAGGGACCAGTCCCTGGAGAAGGACATCATGCTTGCTAAAGTGAAGGGTCAGTGAAAAGACCCTCAAAAAGATGGATAGACACAGTGGTTGCAATAGTGGGCTTAAGCATAACAACAATAGTAAGGATGGCGCAGGACCAGGCAGCGTTTTGTTCTGTTGTCCATAGGGTCACTATGAGTCAGAACTGACTTGACGGCACCTAACAACAACAACAACATCAATTATTATAAGAATCTGAGACTTTGTCATACTGAGTTTATGCAGGAATAGAGTCAATTCCTATACTTAAACCAGAGTTCAAGTTGACTCTGACTCATGATGACCCCATATGTGTTAGAGTAGAACTGTGCTCCATAGGGTTTTCAATGGCTGATTTATTGGAAGACCTTTTTTCTGAGGCACTTCTGGGTAGACCCAAACTGACAACCTTTCAGTTAGCCACCAAGAATGTTAACTGTTTCACCATCCAGGGATTCTAACTCCTATACTTACCTACCTTGATTTCTTACCAACAATGATTTCTGAAGAGAAGACGACTTTACCATTTAAAAAAAAAAAAAAAAAACAGAATTATTATTGTATGTGTATATTTGGTGGTATGCATAGCCCTAAGCCCTGGCCTGCAGGAACTCATGAGCTAAGACACATGTGGTCTGTTGCCTTAAACACATGTACATAGGATATGCAGCTACCACTGCAGAATGGCATGATTAGATGATAAATAAGTAGGCAGTGAAGTATATTTTATCCTACACTCAGTGACTATGCAGGAATTATTTGCTGATTATGATAGCGATAGGTTGCAGTAAATGTATTTTAAAATTGAAAGACCAAAGTAAGAATATAAATGCTTATCCTGGAATTTTATGTGCAGACAGACAAGGTAAAAATGAATTAGTGTCTCTTTTTTAATTATTAAGAAAAGCCTTTTTGGTGGATGCAGAAGCTTAGCTTTATGAGATCCCTTTTCTTCCAAGGAGACTTGAAGCTCAGTCTGTTCTCCAACTTTGCTATTCAGTTGTAGAGGGAGTGTTGTGAAGGTAGGTGAGGTGTAAGTCCATTGACATTTCACAGAGGCTTTAGGGTGGTGGGGGTGGCAATATTGCTCCTTATATCAGTTGATTCCTTCAGTGAGTAAGATGTGTGCATGTACATGATTCATGAACAAAAGAAAAGCAGATATTCCCTCAGAGTCACTAATAGTGAATGAAATAACTGACTTGTCTATCAGATGGAATACATAGGAATCAAATCGACTACATCTGTGGAAAGAGACAATGAAGAAGCTCAATATCTGTCATAATAAGGCCAGGGGGTGACTAAGGAACAGACCATCAATTGGTCATATGCAATTTCAAATTGAAGCTGAAGAAAATTAAAATAAGGCAACGAGAGCCAAAGTATGACCTTGAGTGTACCCCTCCTGAATTTAGAGACCATCTCAAAAATAGATTTGACACATTGAACACTAATATCCAAAGACCAGGCAAGTTGTGGGATGACATCAAGGATATCATACATGAAGAAAGCAAAAGATCATTAAAAAGACAGGAAAGAAAGAAAAGACCAAAATGGATATCAGAAGAAACTATCAAACTTGCTCTTGAATGTAGAGTAGCTAAAGCGAATGGAAGAAATAATGATGTAAAAGAGCTGAACAGAAGATTTCAAAGGGCAGCTGGAGAAGACAAAGTAAAGTATTATAGTGAAATGTGCAAATGAGGAGAACACACTTGGCATTTCTCAAGCTGAAAGAACTAAAAAAATTCAAGAGTCGAGTTGCAATATTGAAGGATTCGATGAGCAAAACATTGAATGACACAGGAAGCATCAAGACAAGATGGAAGGAATACACAGTCACTGTACCAAAAAGAATTGGTCAATGCTCAACCATTTTCAGGAGGTAGCATATGAACAAGAACTGAGGGTACTGAAGGAAGAAGTCCAGGCTGCACTGAAGGCATTGGTGAAAAACAAGACTGCAGGAATACCAATTGAGATGTTTCAACAAATGGATGCAACACTGGAAAATGCTCACTCATCTATGCCAAGAAATTTGGAAGACAGCTCCCTGGTCAACCAACTGGAAGATATCGGTATTTGTGCCCATTCCAAAGAAAAGTGATCCAACAGAATGCAGAATTATCAAACAATGTCGTTAATATCACATGCGAGTAAAATTTTGCTGAAGATAATTAAAGAACAGTTGTAGCAGAACATTGATAGGAACCTGCCAGAAATTCAAGCTGGATTCAGAAGAGAATGTAGAACAAGGAATATTATTGCTGATATCAGATGGATCCTGGCTGAAAGAGAATACCAGAAAGATGTTTACCTGTGTTTTATGACTATGCAAAGGCATTCTACTGTGAGAATCATTACAAATTATATATAACATTAAAAAGAATGAGAATTCCAGAACACTTAATTGGAACCTGTACATAGACCAAGAGGCAGTCATTCAAACAGAAAAGGGCATACCTTGTGGTTTTAAATCAGGAAAGGTGTGTGTCAGGATTATATCCTTTCACCCTACTTATTCAGTCTGTATGCTGAGCAAATAGTCTGAGAAGCTGGACTATATGAAGAATGTGGCATGAAGATTGAAAGAAGACTCATTAGCAACCTGTGATATGCAGATGATACAACCTTGCTTGCTGAAAGTGAAGAGGACTTGAAGCACTTAAGTGATGTAGATCAAAGACTATATAACCTTCAGTATGGATTACACCTCAACATAAAGAAAACAGAAATCCTCACAACTGGACCAACAAGCAACATCATGATAGATAAAGAAAAGATTGAAGTTGTCAAGGATTTCATTTTACTTGGATCCACAATCAACGCACACAGAGGCAGCAGTCAAGAAATCAAATGACGTATTGCATTGGGCTTATCTGCTGCAAAAGACCCCTTTTTAAAGTGTTAAAAAGTAAAGATATCACTTTGAGGGCTAAGGTGTACCTGACCCAGGCCATGGTGTTTTCAGTCGCCTCATATACATGAAACGCTGGACAATGAACAAGGAAAACTGAAGGAGAATTGCCTTTGAATTATGGTGTTGGCAAAGAATATTGAATATACCATGGACTGCCAGGAGAACGAATACGTCTGTCTTGGGAGAAGTACAGCCAGAATGCTCCTTAGAAGTGAGGATGGTGAGACTTCATCTCACATACTTTGGCCATGTTATCAGGAGGGACCAGTCCCTGGAGAAGGATATCATGCTTGGTAAAGTAGAGGAGGGTCAACGAAAAAGAGGAAGACCCTCAACAAGATGGAGAGACACAGTGGCTACAACAATGGGCTCAAACAGCAACGATTGTGAGGATGGTACAGGACCAGGCAGTGTTTCATTCTGTTGTACATAGGATTGCTATGAGTTGGAAACAACTTGACAGCACCTAACAACAGCAATGGTTGAAAATTTAAGTCTAATGTATGTTATTACTAAAATACCTTGAAATTCCTTGATTTATCCACCTACATGAGTAAAGATTGATTTAAATCAGAAACAAAGAATTTGTTGATATTGTCATAATAAATTATGAACAATAATTTGGACAGGTAACAAACAAACTCATTGTAAATATTTTCCAAGTGTGTTCTCCATAACAGTATCTCGGGTGATAACAGAGATGATCAAATTACAGTTTTCGCCCTCAGGGACTGGACTGTAATTTTTTCCTGATTATAAAGGATATGCATGCACACATGTATCTGGGTATTATTCATTCCTATTTTTTTTTATCTATATATGCCTAGAAAATGGGATAATCCTGGAAATCTTTCTGCTGTTATTAAACCAAAACCACACCTGTTGCCATCAAGTCGATTCCGACTCATAGGGACCCTATAGGACAGAGTAGAACGGCCCCATAGGGTTTCCAAGGAGCGCCTGGTGTATTTGAACTGCTGACCTTTTTAGTTGGCAGCGAGTGCTTAAGACTGTGGAAGAGGGGTAAAATTTTTCTTTATATTTTACATATTTTGTATTTTTTTGAGTTTTCTACATGAATTAGTATTTTTATTTTAAATGAAAAAATACATTTATATCATAATTTAAAAGTATAGAAAACTAAAATGCAAAATTTCTCATGATCATACCAGCTAAAGAATACTATTGTTAATATTTTGGTGTATTAATCTTACTTCTGTGTATTTTTTATATTAAGATCAAATTGTATGTGTAATTTTATCCTTTATTTCACTTACCATTACAGCATAATTATTTTTCCATGTTTCCAAAATTCTATGTAACTATATTAATGATCATATCGTATTTTGCTATATGAGTGCAGAATAATTTTTTTTTATTATTTAGATATTTAGATTATATCTAGTTTTCTACTCTTAACATAACACAGTATTTTCATGTATAAAGCTTTGTCTGTAATTTCAGTTATTTCCTTGGAATAGATTATACAAATAGAATTACTGAGTCAGATTAGGACATTTTTAAGAAGTTTGTGATAGGTAATAACATTGATTTTTTTAAAATATCGTGTAATAACAAAATTATTACATAGACTGAATATTCCTATGGATTGTGATTGTTTGGTTAAACCTTATTTTTTGATGTATGCCTTATAACTTTTTGGTTGTTGATATCTTCAGATTATCTAATAATAGACACCAATATGTTAAGCACTTTGCTGAAGATTGAAATGCTAATGTTTTTCTCTTTCAGGATTTAGAGGGAGTGGATATCATCCTGGGTGTTTGCTCTAGTGGCCTTCTGGTTTACAAAGATAAGCTGAGAATTAACCGATTTCCCTGGCCCAAAGTGCTGAAGGTTTCATACAAACGTAGCAGTTTTTTCATCAAGATTCGGCCTGGAGAGGTACAGAATCCTTGTTTCTTCCTCCTGAATCTAGCACAGACCAGGCCTAAAACATCTCTTCGTTTCCTGTTTTCCTTGTTATGTCACTTAAGAGATTTCTATAGCCAGCTATTTAAAGGCTGATAATTCTGTTTTCTAAATTAATCAGTCCTGGGATGCTTCTCCTCCTTACTGCTGGTCTTCTAGATATTTCTCTTCCTGTAAGTAAACATACTGTGGCCAAAAGTGAAACTGGGATTGATAAATTTGCTTCTTATTTACTCCAGGTAAAAACTTGGTAGAAAAATATTTTCAAATTGACTAGCATGAGATTTTAAAATTACTTGTAGGGTTAAATTACTCATGTTTTTATATCATTAACCCCTTACCTCGTATAATTACGATTTATTTGTACGCATAGTGCTTAATAGTTACTGGGAATGTGTTCTAGGGCCAAGTTCTCATTTTTACGAGTTGAATTTCAACTTTATGCCAGATAACTCAGTTATTAGTCTGTGGTCAAGTTTTAGGATGTACTGATGCTGGCCAAATTTAACTTGTATATTTTAAAAGGCTGTTATGAAAATGCTGTCATGGTATAGTGGAATCAAACTTTCTTTTAAAACTTCTAGGTCCTGCTCTGCTGCTTACTAGCAGAAGATTCTGGACAAATCTAAGGCTCAGCTTCTTTATCTTTCAAGTGGGATATTTCCTCCCTTACAGTTGATTTGAGGATGAAATGAGATGGCATCCATGAAAGCTATAAACAGGAAAGCCCCCATACGCATGTAGGGTGGCTTTTGTGTGTATGTGTCACCATCTGCTGGTGAAAAATGGCTCATGATTTGAGCATGGAAAATACTGGATGTGTACCCTTAAAATTTTGGGGTAATGATGATCATTGTAATGATATCATTATATCACTATAATTATTTAACTGTGCCTAGCACAGAGTGATCAGTGTCTTCTCTCAAGGAGTTTCAAATCCAAGAGTCATTCAGTTAACAAATATCGAGGACTTCCCTTGTGCCACTGGGCAGTATTCTAGGTGATAAGAATATAGCAGTTAAAGAGTCCCATCCTTCAACAATCTTACATTTTAATGTGGAAAGGCAGTAAATAAACATATACATACAAACATTAATAAATAAGAAAATGGGACAGTCCTTGATTTTTATAAATGTAAACTATACAACATATACTAAAAATTCAAAGTTTTTATTTAAGAAAGTAGTCAGGAACAACAGTAGGATTTTGAGAGGTGGTGACTACAGTTGTTTAGGAGATGATTTAGAGGTAGCATGGTGCAGTGGAAACAGTGAATTCCTGGTTCTGCCACTTAATAGCTGTGAGACTGAGCAGATAACTTCCCAGGCCTCAGGTTTTTCACCTGTAAAAATATAGATGATAGTGTTATCATAGTGTTATTAACAATAGTAGGCCCTCAATAAACGTCAGTCTCTGTCCTGTAAAGTATGTCTAAGGCAGAGATAAAGAGGCAAGAGACCACCAGGACAGTGATTTTAGGAGCCCCGGCCAGATGCAGTTTGGTTTAGTCAAATAGATATCTAGATAAAGTAGTGATCAATCAAAGGAAAAAAAGATAAAATATTTAATAATTAAAAAACTGTGTTTGAGGCAAAATCTTTAGTTCCTATTATTAACTCCTGCTGTATAGCAATATTGATTGCTTGGACAAATCATGTGCTGATGATTGAGTAGCCTGGCATCCCAAATGCGGACAGTGACTAAGGAAGAGCAATGTCTGGACAATCAAAAGGTGACTTTAATTATGACTCAGAAAAATGTCCAGTGTGTGTATGTGTGTGTGTTCTGAATAAAAATAAGATGTATTCCTTGGCTTTTTGCTCTGGAAAAAGCCACTCTTAATGAGTGAATTCCTTTTAATAAGTAGGAAAACATTTCAAATGATATTTTATAGATATTAAATGATACAGAAAGCACTGGCAACGTTCTCTTTATTCACAGTGGCCTCTTCTGTAGCACCATATTCCTCTGGTATTGTATCATGTAGTCAGTACTGTTCACATGAGGGGACTGGAATAATACTTCGTATTTCATGTTTGTGTTTTTATAGCAAGAACAGTACGAAAGTACCATTGGATTTAAACTTCCCAGTTACCGAGCAGCTAAGAAATTATGGAAAGTCTGTGTAGAGCATCACACATTTTTCAGGTATTATTCTCACTTAAGTATTTTTTCAAGGTTAAATTACTTATGCTTGTTTCTTTTTTAAGCCTCCTACTGAAATTCTCTTCTTCCTGTGGCTGGCACTCTTTTATTTAGCTCAGGTGAGATCATCTTAAGATAGAATGAATCCAGTTCTCCCCCTTTGAGTTGAAGTGCATGCCTAATCATTCCCAAGGCATTTTTCTGCATGCAGTAGAAAAAGGGAAGAAGTAAGGAATAGGACCGTGTGTTTACTAGGGCCTCCGAGATTGCCCTGACTAACTGGAGCTAAAATCAGTCTAATGGGGGAGGCACCCTGACTTACCTCCACATATACCTGTGGGCCCCTTATACTGGAAGGTTAAAGGTGTGAAGCTGGTTGTTATCTTGGCTCTAATCAACCCCAAAAAGAGAGCACAAAGAACCATCTTTGAAGTCTAGTTGTACCAGATTCTTAGAAGTCAGAGGAAAGTTTTATTTGCTCTGTTTTTCAGGAGGGCACATTATGAACCCATTGTGTCATTTAGCAAGCATTTTCTGTTCGCTTACTCTTTGTGCAGGCACTCATTATGTTAGGTGTTGGGAGTATACCACAAGATAGTCCTAGTCCCTGTCCTTATGGAACATGCAATCTAAAATTTAGACAAGTAATTACTTGTGTTGAAAGGAGGGCCATATAGTTATCATCAGCTTGCCTTTAAAACAGTTTTTTTTTATTATGAAAAATTGCAGACATATCAAAAGTAAAGAGAATAGAATAATGAACTCCTCTTGTACCTATCACCCATTTTCAGTAATTGTCACCCCAAGGCCAACCTTGTTTCATCTATATCCCCAGTCATTCCTGCCACCAAATTATTTTGAACAAAATCCCAGACCTGATATCGTTCTGTTCATAAATAAACTTGACTCTTAACGAGTGACTTTCAAAAGAGACAACCTTGATATCTTTTCCTTCCATTTGTATTTCTATATTGTACTTAGCGCTGTAACACTATGGACAGGTAGAAAAGTCAGGGAAAATATTTCAGTTGTACATTATACCTGATTAAAGAATCTCAATTATTATCATTAAAATGTTTCTTTATGCTTCCATCATTCTCTTCCTCAAAATCAAACAGGAAAAATTTCAAAAAAGAACAAGGAAGAGTGGGAAAAAGTTATTTTGAATGTTTACTATCTATGGTATAGATTTCTGTTGCAGCCAGTGTATTTACCTGTAAATAGTATATTTAAATTCATTGCACCAAAATAAGAGGATATATTAAAATGTGATGCTCCATTACATAAAAGAAAGTAAATATTTACTACATTAAAATTAATTCTCCTAAAGGGGAAAAAATACTCCCTTTTTATAATATTTGGTGTAGCAATTTATGTATTTATTCAACAAACATTTATTGGGTCTCAAATTCATGCCAGGCACTATGCCAGTAATGAAAACACAAAGATGAATAAGTCATGGTCTTTATTTTTTACCTTTAGAGAAGTCACAGCCTCACAAGGGAAACCGGCATATAAATAGATTGTTTCAGTTCAGTATAGTAAAAGCTATGACAAAAGAGTGCACAGGGTACATACAGCATAGAAAGAAGGCAGGGTTCCTAGCTGAGTTATGATAGCACACTAAATAACCTGTTAAATAGGCTACTAGGATTAACTGAGTGCATTTGACCAAATTATTATTCTAGTAGAGCTCTGGTCTTAGACTCTGTTACTGTCCAGCCTCTTAACAGCTCCATAACCTTAAACGAGTAACTTTTCTTTTCTGAAATTCAGTTTCTTGTAGCTATAAAATGAAGAGAATATTACAGGAATGTGGTAAACATATCACAAAATAAAAGCATTTTGAAAACCATAAGACCCTATCTGTAGAGATAGTTTTTATAGAGATATAAGATGATATTAATATAGACTCCCAAGTAAATTATATTGGTTGATTTAAAAAATGACATAGAACTAAAATAATGATTGCTTGATTGGAAATTTGTTTTAGTAACTATAAGAATACTATGAGAATTAACAAAACTTTTTTTTATTATTGATTTTATTTCTAATATCACATTATGGCCTCAGAATAATGAGAAAGCATATATAATATATGATTAAAAAATATATATATGATTATTACATTTTATTTCCAGACTGACATCTACAGACACCGTTCCCAAAACTAAATTTCTTGCACTGGGATCCAAATTTCGATACAGTGGCCGGACTCAGGCTCAGACCAGGCAAGCTAGTGCTCTGATTGACAGACCTGCCCCACACTTTGAGCGTACAGCTAGCAAACGGGCATCCCGGAGCCTTGATGGAGGTTTGTATTGAACATTAAAAATTTCTTGTCTCTTGGGATTGGACTGGACGATGGGATAGAAAAAGATGCTGGTGAAGAATGAGCTTCTTGGATCAAGTAGGTACTTGAGACTATGTTGGCATCTCCTATCTGGAGGGGAGATGAGAGGGCAGAGGGGGTCAGAAGCTGACAGAATGGACACGAAAAGAGAGAGTGGAGGGAAGAAGTGGGCTGTCTCATTAGGGGGAGAGCAATTAGGAGTATATAGCAAGGTGTGTATAAATTTTTGTGTGAGAGACTGACTTGATTTGTAAACTTTCGCTTAAACTACAATAAAAATTAAAAAAAAAAATTCTTATCTCTTGTGAGGGAAAGACAAAGAAGTACAGTTATCTATCAAGAACCAGATTAAAGAATCTGAGTGGTAAAACTCAACGGGATCCTACTAATTGTCTAATTCAGTGGAGTCATCTTAAGAAATGGAGAACTGAGGTTCAAAGAGAATGGTAACTAGATCAAGGCTCCACAGCTAGGTAGTGGCAGATCAAACACCTTTATTAATTAGAATTCAGAATGTCTACCACAGAGTCAAAACCTAACACAGCTTGCTGAGCTAAAACCCTCTTGAGCATTTTTAAATAGTTGCTTATCTAATTGTTGTTGTTAGGTGCCATGGTGTTAGTTCTGACTCATAGTGACCCCATGTGCAACAGAACGAAACACTGCCTGGTCCTGCATCATCCTTACATTCCTTGTTATCATTGAGTCCATTGTTCCAGCCACTGTGCCTATCCATCTCATTGAAATTCTTCCCTTTTTTTGCTGACCCTATACCAAGCATGATGTCCTTCTCCAGGGACTGGTCCCTCCAAAGTATGAGACGATATCTCGCCATCCTTGCCCCAAAGTAGCATTCTGGCTGTACTTTCCCCAGGATAGATGTGTTCGTTCTTCTGGTAGTCCACAGTACATTCAATATTCTTTGCCAACACCATAACTGAAAGGTTTCAATTCTTTGGTCTTCCTTATTCATTGTCCAGCTTTCACATGCATATGAGGTGATTGAAAACACCATGGCTTCTGTCAGGCACACCTTATTCCTCAAAGTGACGTCTTTGCTTTTTAGCATCTTAAGGAGGTCTTTTGCAGCATATTTGCCCAAAGCAATATGTCATTTAATTTCTTGACTGCTGCTTCTATGGCGTTGATTGTGGATCCAAGTAAAATGAAATCCTTGACAACTTCAATCTTTTCTCCACCTATCATGATGTTGCTTATTGGTCCAGTTGTGAGGATTTCTGTTTTCTTTATGTTGAGGTGTAATCCATATTGAAGGCTGTAGTCTTTGATCTTCATCAATAAGTGCTTCAAGTCCTCTTCATTTTCAGCAAGCAAGGTTGTATCATCTGCATATCACAGGTTGTTAATGAGTCTTCCTCCAATCCTGATGCCACATTCTTCTTCATACAATCCAGATTCTTGGATTATTTGCTCAGCATACAGATTGAATAAGTATGGTGAAAGAATACAACCCCAACACGTACCTTCTCTGATTTTAAACCATGCAGTATCTCCTTGTTCTGTTCAAATGACTGCCTCTTGGTCTATGAACAGGTTCCTCATGAGTACAATTAAGTGTTCTGGAATTCCCATTCTTCGCCATGTTTTGTTCTGATCCACACAATCCAGTGCCTTTGCATAGTCAATAAAACACAGGTAAACACCTTTCTGGTAGTCTCTGGTGTCAGCCAAGATCCATCTGACATCAACAGTGAGGTTCTTCATTCCACATCCTCTTTTGAATCTGGCTTGAATTTCTGGCAGTTCCCTGTTGATGTACTGCTGCAATCATTTTTTTGACTTATCTTTGGCAAAATTTTACTTGCATGTGATATTAATGATATTGTTTGATAATTTCCATGTTTGGTTAGATGATCACCTTTCTTTGGAATGAGCACAAATATGGATATCTTCCAGTAGGTTGGCCAGGTAGCTGTCTTCCAGATTTCTTGACGTAGACAAGTGAACGCTTCCAGCGTTGCATCATTTGTTGAAACATCTCAATTAGAATTCCATCAATTCCTGAAGCCTTTTTTTTCGCCACTGCCTTCAGTGTAGCTTAGACTTCTGCCTTCACTAGCATCGGTTCTTGATCATATGCTACCTCTAGAAATGGTAGAACATTGACCAATTCTTTGTGGGTCAGTGACTATGTATTCCTTCCATTTTCTTTTGATGCTTCAATTTTTTCCCCATAATAGAATCCTTCAAAATTGGAACTCGAGACTTGTGTTTCTTCTTATCTAATGGGAAAGAGGAAAAGGGCCTGCCTCAACTGCCATCAGTAAAAACCAGTTGCTGTAGAGTTGGTTCTGACTATGGTGCAGTTACTTTTGTGTGTGGCCTTTCTAGCTGTGGTCTTGTGACCATGGCTGTGCAAATAAGATAATTGTGGCCCACCAAGGGAATTGGTCAGTTTTGCCTTAAAAGAGAGCCAATTCCAAAGCAGAAAGGAGAGCCCACTGCCACCAAAAAAGGAGAACCCCACAGCAGAGATTTGCAGGATGGTGCAGTGGGCTTCCCGGTGCAGGAAGTGAGAAAGCTGAGTGTCTTTGGGCAGAGACTGATGGTCAGGGAGAAGTCTATGCCTGACCCACAAATTTGGGACTTGCCAGCCTCCACAACCGTGTGAGCCATTTCCTTTATATGGTTTGTGAGTTCCATGAGACGTTGCAGTGAATTAGGGAACTCGAAGACAGGAGGGAGAGTACTGAGGCAAGAGGGAGTAGTTGATTTTAGAGACAATGGAGTGATACAGCAGCTAGGAAAAGTTAGACATTTGGGACATCTTTAACCTCTGCCTTATAGGAACCAGCTTCTTACTGACCCTTATGAAAGAAATTAGTTGTTTACCGACTCATGGCGACCCAAGTGTGTCAGAGTAGAACTGTGCTACATAGGGTAAGTGGAAGATTGGAATTCGGGTTGGTTTTATTTCAAAACTCAAATATTTATTAATTTACTACTTTGTTCAACAGTTTTTTTATACTTCTTATGTGCCAAGGATCATGAAAATGGCACAGGACCGGGCAGCGTTTTGTTCTGTTGTACATAAGGTCACCATGAGTCAGAGCCTACTGTCAACAGCAACTAACAACAACATGTGCCAAGCATTGTTCTGATCAGTGGAGATGCAGCTGTGAACATACAAACGTAGTCTCTGCTGTCATGGGGCTTATATTCTATGGGTGGAAACAGATAGTGATAAACGCTGTGAAGAAAATAAAACAGGGTACCAGGACAGAGAGTGTTTGGGGAACTTTTTCATATTAGGTGATCCAGTCTAAATTTATAAGGTTCCTCTGAGGAACTTCATTTGAGCTGAGTCCTGAATTATGAGAAGGAACCAGCCATCCCAAAATCTGGCAGAAGAACATTCCAGGAGGGGGAGAAGCAAGTACAAAGACCTTGAGGTAGAAATGAACTTGGCATGTGCCTAGATCAGTGCCGTCCCTTTGAACTTTCTGTGCTGATGGAAATCTTCTATTCTGTGCTGTTCAGTTCAGTAGCCAGGAGTCAAATGTGGCCAGTGAAATGTGATTATGTAACTGAGAAACTTAATTTTAATAGCCATAAGCAGCTATAGCTCCCACATTGGACAGCACAGGTTGAGACATATTGGACAGCACAGTGAATGAATAGGAGAGGAGTACAGACTGAGAGGTCAGAGAAGTGGCAGGGACCAGATTATGTAGCACCTTGTAGGTTGAAGGAAGGAGTTTGGATTTTATTTTAATTGCAGTGAGAAGCAGTTGGACAGAGTGATAATGACAAGTTGGCAATGGAGACAGTAAAAAGTGGTCAGGAATACATTTTGGAGGTAGCACTGACAGAATTGCTGGTAAATCCAGTGTTGGAGATGGTAAGGAAAAGAAAATCAAGCTTTACTCCTAGGCTTCATCATTCAGTGGGATGGGAAAGTCTGAGAGAGGAGTAGGGTTAGGGATATGGAAAATCAGACTTTTGTTTTGGACATGCTATGTTTGATTTATGATTACTCAATTCTCATGTCTTTACCATATTTCTGTAACACCATCAGGCACCTCCTTCCTTATACAGTAAATCACCTATTTCTGGTTTACCTTAAATATTGGGAGCTATTATTTTTATCCTATTATTCAAGTGAGAATACCTGGTGAGTATTAATAAGTTTAAGTGATTTGTTCAGTATCTCACAGATAGTAAGTTGTAAAGCTGGGATAAAAACCTAGGTCCGTCTGATGGCATAACCCATGTTTTTGCCACTAAATGAAGTTTCGTAGGTAAATAAATACTATGCCCGATGTACCTATTCTTTATGATAGCACAAATGACCAAGGATTCAAATATTAATGGGCTTTGGTACCTTGAAGAAGTTAGAAAGCTTATAGAAATCGTGTCTTGACTGTCTTCATTTTTCTAGCAGTAAAAACCTCGTAGTTCAATTAAAGACTTTTTAAAAATCTTGATTTCTCTCAATTAACTAATACTGGATAGTTATGAATAAGTTCCTAGGGGGAAAAATCTCCAAAAATTTGCCCTCAAAGTGCTATAGTAATGCTTCAGATTCCAAAACAAAATCATGTAAGGCAATTCTAAAGGAAGAGCTGTTGTAGCTTTGGTGATTTTTATCACTGGTATCACAGAGTTTTTGGCGGTTGGAAAAAATATTTTGAAATTACTTATCCTAAAAAAAAAAAATAGAAGTGGAACCTGAAACCTAGATTGTCCAAAATTACATGATGTCTTAGTACAAACTTGGAACAGAATCCATATTTTTTGGTGTCCAGATCAATCTTTTTTTTCTCCCTTGATATATTCCATAATGCCTCCTTCTTTATATTTTGACAATGTTTTTTGATGTATGATCTTAACTGGTCTTAGCAATTACCACAGTACTTACTATATTATAATCACTCAATGAATAAATGTTGAAAACAAATTATTACTTTTTCCATTTAGAGGCATTGAATGTAAACTGAATTTTATGTTCTAGACTTTCTTTGTAATATTATAAATGCCTTAGAATTTCCTAGTATAACTTTGTCTCTTGGCTTGGGGGAAAAGTTCCCCACCCCCCAGATCTTCACTCAAACCCTGATGACTAATAAAGTTGAATATGTTTTCATAGTTTATAGGCCATGTGCGTATCATTTCTGAAGTGCCTGTTCAGATCTTTTGCTCATATTTATATTGGGTTGTCTGTCTTTCTTACTAGTTTGTAGAATCATATTCTGGATATGAATATTTTGTCAGATATATGTACTGCAAATGCATCCTCCCACTATGTGACTTGCTTTTTCACTCTTAATGGTGTCTTTTGATGAACAGAAGTTCTGTAGTTTAATGTAACTCAATTTATCAGTTTTTTTCTTCTCTATCATGAGCAGTTTTTGAGTCCCGTTTTAGAAATCTTTGCCTACTATGATTACTCATGAAGATATAGTCCAGTGTTTTCTTCTAAAACCTTTATTGTTTGCCTTTCATATTTAGATTTATAATGTATCTGAAATTTATTTTTACATGTGAAATGAGGTAGAGGTCAAAATTCATTTGTATTTCATTTGGATATTCAGTTGACTTAGCACTATTTATTGAAAATATTATTCTTTCCCCCACTGCATTCCAATGTCACCTTTGTTATAAATCAAGTGACCAGATATTTGGGAGTTTATTCCTGGTCTCTCTAATCTGTTTCATTGGGCTCATTGTCCTTGTGCCAATACCACACTATCTTAATTGCTCTACGTTTATGATAAGTCTTTATCTGATATTGTAAGTTCTCCAAGTCTCTTCTTCTTTAAGATTGTCCTGGCTATTCTTGGCCTTTGGCATTTCCTTATATATTTTAGAATCAGATTGTTAATTTTTACCCAAAAAAGACTTAGGATTTTGACTGGGATTGAGTTGACTCTATAGAGAAGTTTGAAAAAAAACTGATATCATTACGACATTGAATCTCCCAATCCTTGGACATAGTAAATCTCTCCTTTTATTTGTGTTTTCTTTAATTTCTCTCAATAAAGAGAAAATAGAAAACTTGCCCATCTTTTATTAGATTTACTGTTAGGTATTTGATGTCTTTTATTTATATTTACATTTATTTATATTTTAAATGGTACCTTTTATTTTGTTTTTTATTTGCTTCTTTTGTTATGTAGAAATACAATTGATTTTTCTGGTGCAACCTTGCATTTAGTGATCTTACTAAACTTCCTTGTTAATTTTAGTGGTTTACCTGTGGATTATTTTGGATATATAACCACATCAACCAAAAGTAATGATAGTTGTATTTATTTGTTCCCAACTCAAACTTTTAATTTCTTTTTGTTGCTGGCTAGCATATCCAATGTAATGTTGAATAGAAGCGGTGATAATTGGGACACTTGTCTTATTCCCAGTCTCAAGGAGAAAGCTTCAGTATGTTATCATTAAGTATGATGTTTGCTGTATATTTTGTGTAGCTATCCTTTCTCACTTTGAGCAGTATGTAATATCACTTGAAGGCTAATGTGTGCCTGACCCAAGCCATGGTATTTTCATTCACCTCCTGTGCATGTGAAAGCTGGACAATGAATAAGGAAGGCCAAGGAAGAACAGATGCCCTTGAATTATGGTGTTGGTGAAGAATATTGAATATACCACGGACTGCTAAACAGGTCTGTCTTGGAAGAAGTACAGCCAGAATGCTCCTTAGAAGCAAGGATGGTGAGACTTTATCTTACATACTTTGGACAAGCTATCATGAGAAACAAGTTCCTAGGGAAGGACACCATGCTTGGTAAAGTCAGGGGTCTGCGAAAGAGAAGAAGACCCTCAACAAGATGGATTGACACAGTGGCTGCAACAATGGGCTCAAACAGAGTAACGATTGTGAGAATGGCACAAGACTGGGCAGTGTTTCATTCTGCAGTACATGGGGTCACTATGAGTCGGAATCTATTCAACGTCACCTAACAACAATAACCCTTTATTAGATAAGGAACTTTTCTTTTATTCCTAGTTTGCTAAAAGTTTTTCTTATGAATGAATGTTGACTTTTATCAAATGCTTTTTACTTCATCCATTGATATGATAATTTTATTTTTCTCCTTTTTTTATATGATATGGTGTACTATAGTGATTTACTTCAATTATTAAACCAATTTTGCATTCTTGGAGTAAACCCAATTTGGTCATCATGTTTTTCTTTTTATATTATTTTAGGATTTTAGCAACTATTTTCATAAGAGAGATGGGCCTATAATTTTCCTTTCTTATAATGTTATGATCAGGTTTTGGTATCAAGTTTATACTTACTTCATAAAATAAGTTGAGAAGGAATCCCCCTTTTCTATTCTCTGGGAAAGTTTGTGTAAGATTGCTGTTTTGTTTTGTACTTTAGATGAAGGTTTACAGAACAAACTAGTTTCTCATCACACATTGTTCTATGACTTTTACCAAGCATGATACCCTTCTCCAGGGACTGATCCCTCCTGATAATATATCCAAAGTATGTGAGATGTAGTCTCGTCATCCTTACTTCTGGCTGCACTTCTTCCAGGACTCATTTGTTCATTCTCTTGGCAGTCCATGGTATATTCAATATTCTTTGCCAGCATCATAATTGAAAGGCATCAATTCTTCCTTGGTCTTCCTTATTGTCCAGCTTTCACGTGCATATGAGGTGATTGACTTGGATCAGACTCCTCTTAGTCTTAAAGTGTTAAAAATCTTTGCTTTTTAACCCTTTAAAGAGGTCATTTCAGCAGATTTGCCCAATGCAGTGCACTTTTTGATTTCTTGACTGCTGCTTCCATGGGTGTTGATTGTGGATCCAAGTAAAATGAAATCTTTGACAGCTATGGGAGATACCGAATTCTTAAAGTGTCCTCTGTGTGCGCAACCAAAACCTTGTTATAGCTAGCAAATGAATTAAAAAAACTGAAGAGCCCAAAACATCTTAAAAAGTAATCACTTCCCAGTGAATGTACTAAAAATTCTACACTTTATATAGGTCACTTGTATGTGAATTGTAACTCAGTGAAGCTGTTTAAAAAAGAACCAACATAGCCACTACCATGATTCTCTGTTGTGATCTGTAGTTTACATTCTCCTTATTGAGAAAAGGAAAGAAATATTGCCTCTCTCCTGGGCTTCTAGGTGATATCTTTCATTTGAATTGCATATCTGTAGGTGCATAATTAATTTTTGCCCAACAAACTCATGAAATAATACCCAGAATAAGAGAAATGCAGGAACTTAAATATATTAAAAGTTATTAATATTTGGAGTTTATAAAGCATTTTTATTTCAATTGAACATGTCTTTCCCAAGATATCATAGAGTTGATGTCTTCTACATTATATAAATAATAAAAATAAGGTTTATTAGATTGAGCTTCTTGCCCTGGGTCACACTACTGTGTGTGCCTAAAGTGAGCTCAAACCTAAGACTCATGATTCTGCTTTGCTTTCAACTGTCCGGGCTTTCTGCCTTCACAGTCAGGGCTTTTCAGTGTGATGTCATCATGTTTTTCAGGCTCTGAACTCTAACTCCTCTGTTTCTAACTCCCAGTTTCCACACGTATATCTGCTTTTCCACGTGCAGTGCAGATTGCCAGGGCTAGGAACGCTGAAGGCATAAATCATTTGGCTCTGCAGTATTAGTATTGGATTAAAACCAAGTACAAGTGGCAAAATAACACATGGTAAGAGCATGGGCTATGTTTCTATGATGCCAAGCAGAGCTGAATTAGTTCTTTGAGAGGAGGTGTGAATACACATGTATGATGATATTTAATACAACTGTGAGCAAAATATTTTGTCACATTATCCTGTGTGGTTAGATTTGGTCTGCCATCTGCCACTCTTGCATTGACTGGCTTAGAGCACCCATGAGTGGTAGGGACTTGTTAGAAGCTACAAGATTTTTTGTTGAAAGATAAAGTAGATTCTTGTGCTTCTGTTGTCTTCCCTAATTAATCCTCCAGGGAATGATTCTTCTCATTGGAGATCATTACAGGGTAATGAGCATTTCTTTCTTGGCATTATATTTGTAAAGCAGCTGTGAATTTACAATTTTTGTTCGTTCTGTTTCATGGAATTCCTTTGTTTTGCCCAATCAATCCTTACAGTTTATGAATTGAAACTTATTAGGATAAATTATATTCAATATGCTCAGTTTAAGAAGGCAGGAAAGTGTGTAATAAAAATTGTGAATACTTCCATGCAAAAGGTTAACATTATAAAGTATCAGTATATGAAAGGATAATGATCTGTTATCAGAGAAATATTAAATCATGTAGAAAAACACCTTCATTCCTAGACACTTCCAGATAAGTGAGATTTTACTGCAAAGCACATAGGCATTTTCTTTTAATTCCCAGAAAAATAAAGATAAAACTCTTAAGAAGAGGACAAGTGATTATTTTGGAGTAGCTGTCTAAAACTTGGAGCCCTGGTAGCACAGTATTTAAGAGCTGACCAGAAAGGTGGCAGTTTGAGTTCATCAGCCGCTTCTTGGAAACCCTACGGGGAAGTTCTACGCTGTTCTGTAGGGTCACAATGAGTTGGAATTGACTCAGTGGCAACGGTTTTTTTTTTTTTTTTGGTTATCTAAAACTTAGATGATAAATAGTGCAAACCATAATAACAGCTAACTCTTTGAAAAGATCAAGCTTTTATCATAACCTATATTGTTTATTTTCTCTAAAACAGTCTGTGCAGTCTCTTCCCTAAGTCAGGGTTTTGCAACCTCAATACTGTTGGCATTTTGGGCCAGATTATTGTTTGTTGTTGGGGGCTGTCTTGTGAATTGTAGGATGTTTAGCAGCGTCCTTGGCCTCTACATACTAGACGCAAGTAGCCTTTCCTTCTCCTCAGTTGTGACAACCCAAAATGTCTCTAGACATTACCAGATATCCCTGGAGAACAAAATTGCCCCTGGTTGAGAACCACTGCTATAAATGTGTTAGAGAATAGAAGCTATAATACAAATTGATAAGACTCTGGGAGAATATAGGGCAGTACCCAAAAGATTTTGTTTTGTTTAGTGCTGAGGATCAAGGTTTTGAATTCCTATTATTGTGATCAAATGATTAATTATTAAAAAGGAAACTGGTTCAAAGATTTGCCTTTACAAGCATCGAAATGTAGTTCATGTATTCTCAGAAAATCCATTTATCAAGAGATTTTGTAATCATTCCAAGGAGACTTCACAGAAGAAATCTGCCTTAATCCTTTTTTCCTAGAATATATTTTAGGCTTCTGAAATTGTCTATAAATAAGCTGGTTTTTATTCCAAAAATCTGGAAAAAATCAGAATTACCCCCTTTTTTTTTCCCTCTGTAGACTACATTTCAGGTTCTTAAAACTGCCTATACTAGCAGATTACAAGGTTAATAGTCTTGCTAACTGTTTAATAATGTAATAAGTTTCTTTTACTTTGATGTTTTTTCTCCCCAGAATTCATGAGCAATGGTACGTTTTAGCTTTTCTGTTGACGGTACTTTTAGTTTCTTGTTGCTATCAGTTACCTGGCAGCACTAATGATTTCTTTTTTACCGTAGTGACCCAGAAGTAGTACAGTGACTCTTGCCTTCACTTATCCTTCCCTTTTCCTTTTCTGATTCAGCAGACCGAAGTCCTCGGCCCATCTCTGCACCCGCCATTGCTGAGGGTCAGATCCCAGAAGGCACTGTCCCAGGTTCACAGGAGAAAACAGAAGAAATGCCTGAGCAAGTTGAGCCAGAGCCCACAGAAGTATGGAAGGTACGTTATAAGTCCAAATATCTAGATAATTCACTTTCTAATTTAGGGGATTTAACTCCTTTACCCGAAGGGTTTCAAAGCATATGATTCTTATAGAACCCTAACACTTATTTCTTTCTCATTCTTTTTGAAAGAAGACTTCTTCCATGAACCTGTAAAATATTTTAATAGAATTATGTTATAAAGACTGTAAGCTAGCCTAAAGGAAGTTTTCAGGTCATCTACACCTTGGTCCAACTTAGTATCTAAAAAAAAATGGATTTGTGAACCACCCAGTATGGTGAATTTTTATTCATCCAGAAGGAGTCTCCATATTCCTTTTTAAGAATAAGCTCTGCTGGTATAATTAAAATATAATTTGATGTGCACGTTTCCTGAGAACAAGACATCTACATGGTTGTTTCTAAAGTACATCTATATGGTTGTTCAGATCATAAGCTTGCCTTACAATGAGGGTCCTATCTATTGTCTAGGAGAGGTTATGCTGCTGAGTTGCTTAAAGTTCTGAGTTGATTATACCCACAGTCAATTAGGTATTTGGAAAAGGCACCAATTTAATTAGCAAATTTCCCAGGAGTATCAGTAATGGGACTGATCTTTTATAGTTGATAAGGTCTTTAAACACATTGAAGCCCTGATGACGTTGATGTGCTGGTTCAGATTTATTGAAGTAAAAAACTCACTGTTGACAACAGGAATTATGAGAAGCAGTCTTCATAAGAATTACATTTTTATATGTTTGTTAAGAAATTTAAAACCCTTTTAAGACTTTAGGAAGTGCTGTCACCTTGACAGATGGATTAATCCTGTTTTTTCGGAGCCAGTTCAATATCCAGTTTATTTATGGTAAAGCAATAGCCAATCTGGCTCTGTTTTGACTGTATTATCTAAAAAATAAACTGTTAAACATAACAACATGCAGTTTTTATTGTCCTTTGAGCTCAGCTTGAGTCCAGAGAGGAAAAGAAGATTGAGCAAATGGTGGGTATTTGCATTTTTATACCTAGCCGAACGCACATGACATTGGCTATCAGGTTCAGTGTCAATAATGCCTTTTTAATGTTACACTACCTCAGTTTTTAATGTTACAGTATCTCGTGTGGCACTTCTGACTATCCTTCCATTTGTTACATATTACTGGAAAGTGTTGAATTACTAGTGGCAAGGGAACCTTCCTGAGTGGCTAAGATCCCTCTGACCTTCTGCTAATTTACAGACACAAGTATTTAAAAAAATTGATTCCCTTTGTTCTTGGGACCTCAGCAGAATGGAGAGATCATCTCTGGTATATATTTCCCATTCAGGTGCTAGTAGGGGGTCTTCTTACCAATTAATTCTATATAAATATTTGTTTTGAGATCCTCTGTTGAAATCAGACTGAAAGCCACCTCTAATAACCTTCAATTACTGTAGTAGTAGTGGCAAAATTAAGGATGACTGAACTGATTTTATTTGTAGCAGAAAATAATTATGGCATTTACTTGAAGCCATATGTATTACATAAAGCAACAGTAGTAATAAAGTAAGCTTGCAACTGTGTAAATTTCATCATCTAATACTAATTTGGCACCAGACAGAGGTAGCTTTTTGCTGTCTTGAGTCATTTGACACTTCTCCCCCATGCACATCTTCATCTTATTTAATGTTTTCTGTGGGGGCATACATAGACCTACTGTTGCTATTTGTCCTTTACTCTTAGTTTTTCAGTGGGCTTAGACTGGAGTAGAGGCAATCAGTTTCCTGCTGTTGGAGAGCTAAAGGACCCAAAGCAAAAAAGAAGTTGTTATTCATTTAAACAAGGAACCATTATAGAATGACTAAAAACTACCATTTATTAATACATAACTTTGTGAAGTAACACACTATCTCCATTTTATCAATTAGAAAATTTTAGCTCCGAGAGGTGAAATAACTTGTTAATGCCCACATATGCAGGGGTTCAAGGTAGAAATGCCTGAGCTGTTTATTACTCCTGGTAGTTACAGGTGCTGTAGCTGGATGCACTTATGATTTGACAGTGTCAGAAATTTGGTGTTGTCTTATGTTGCCTACACTCAGTCCTGGAGAAGGCAGCATGGTGACATCATATCCCTAAATAGTGCTGCAAAGTATGATAAAAGGATTATGTTAAAGCCACAGATTGATGAGGTTCTCTAAGAACTTCATGATACAAAATGATTGATTTGACCCTTAATGAAAAGTCAGTTTTCTAATTTTGAAATGTCCAGTGTTACAGGCATTACTCACTCTGCTGTGGTTCTTCTTAATAGCCTGTTGGATTTTGTTTTGTTTTGTATTCATAGTTACTCCATTTTGTGGATATAAAATGGGTATTACTCTAAAGGTATTTCAAAGCTAGGCAGAAAAAAAAAAATTTTTTTTTTTTTTTAGGGCCTTAGCTATTCTCTTCCTGCCATTAAGGGTAAATCTTGCCTTTCCACCAAACACATGGACTCCAGCTCCCTAGAAAGGAGATTGCAAGTGTTGAATGTGGCAGTTGAGCTTATTTATAAATAGCCCTGAAAGTAACTGCATGTGTCAGTAACACTTTGGATTGAGTTTATTTTGATGTTTTATTGTCTAATCAACTGAAGGGTGAACTGCTTCCTTAAACAAACTGATCAACTAGCAAAATCCTTTGTATTTACCTGTTTGGTGTTACATGTGATTTATTATATGTGTGTTTCAGTTGTGAAGATTTTTGTTTGTTTCTAACTATCATGTATGTCATACACTGATACCTTCATTTGTAAATTTGTTTTTTAATGTTATTTCAAGCACTTCCAGATCATCAAAAAAGAAAAAAAAAAAAGCAGCAAAGTGAAAGCATGTGGCTGAAGCATTAAATAAGCCTAAATTATTATTTTTCATAAGTACTTTTTAATAAATAAGTATAAATGTTTTTTATCAATAGAATAATTACTGATTTTTTTTTTTGATAATTTAGATATCCATATCCTCTTCAGCCTTGAAAATGTGATGGTGGACTAACAGATTGCTATTGGGAGAGATAGCCTTCCCTGTAACACCCTCCCTAAGACTGCATTATGATGATTACATATCAGAGCATATTTTACAACCAGCTTAAAGTTTCCATTTATTTTGAAACAGTGTTATTCGTAGAAACTTAACTAACCTAAAATGTTTTTACCACTTTATTTCTTAAATGTAGGCGGAAAAAACCCACATCAAGGTCACAGTACCCACCTCAAATGGTGACCAAACTCAGGTTTGTGCCAACAGGTCACTTGTTCCTCTCCCCGCACCCTCCCATCACACCACCACCATTTTTTCCTTCTCCAACTCCCCTCTCCTTAAAAAAAAAAGTTATGAAATGAAGGTTCAAACAAACTTCAATGAACCAATATTTTATCGTTTTTCTTTCTTTTTTTAATTATGGCAAAACAGAAGCTTGCAGAAAAAACTGAAGATCTGATAAGAATGAGGAAGGTTAGCCATTTTTCACTTTCACAAAACTACATTGCCATTTCACCCATCCCGACTCAGAGTGCATTAAAAAGACAGTGATCCATTTTTTTCATTGATTTCTCTTAATCAGATATTACTTTCAAATAGCAGATACACACTCATGCACATCACCAAAGAAATTATAATTCTATGCTAAATATTGAAAGATTTGGTTGAAATAAACTTTGCAGTAGAAAAGTATATCTTTCATCAAAATTAAATAATCTGTAAGAACCAAACCTATCCTTTATACTTCACCTTTATAAGAAATATTTTTAAATGGCATCATATTCATGGAATTGTTAATCATGTTTTATACATACTTATCATGAAAACCATCATAGCAACAACTCGCAGTATTGTTAATAACGGTGGGTTTGACTGCACTGTTCCTTACTCTTCCTAACTACAGAGTGAGATGCATCAGTTCTTATTTAACAGAATATTGGCTAATTATGTATAAAATGACCTCAGATATTTCTTATGAAAAGTATTAGAGATAAGCATACTTCAGTATTACTAAATACAAAATATGTCCAAAAAGCTGAATAATGTTTTTAAACATTTCTCAGCTCCATATAACATGGAACTTCAAAAGCTTTTTAACGTATGTTTTAATGTAACTCTCAAAGAACTCAGTTTCAAAAATGAACATAAAGCAACTTGCTATGTAAGAAGCCAATGAAGCCAGGAGCACTGTCTATTTAAATAACTTCATCACATTCTTTCATTTATCATGAACAGATCATCCATTTTCTAGTGGTAGTCGTGTTCTCTGTGTGTCCTTGTGGTTCCGTGACCATTTCATGTTGGCATATGCTGCACTGCAGACATTTTATTTTAAATATTTTTTGGTTTGCCAATTTGCAGTTTTTTTTCCCGCAAGAACAACATTTTAATTTTTTATGCTTTTCTGTTTTCCCCCCTTTCATTTTCACAGAAAAAAAGAGAGAGACTAGATGGTGAAAACATTTATATCAGACATAGCAATTTAATGTTGGAGGTTTGTATGAACTTGAAGCTTATTTCAGTTGGTTGCCTGGAAACTTCTGCATTCTTTGCTGATACCCTTTTCTTCTTTCTATGCTGCATTTGGTTTTGCATGCCATTGCATGACAAAATTTTAGGTTTAAAATGCTTTTGCATGTTGTTAAACATGAAGATATGCAACCATTTCTCCTTCTGACTTTTTAGTTTCCATCTCTCATACTTATCTAAAAAAAATATATGATTGGGACTACCTCTACTTCTAATGGTTCCATTGTTTTGCTCACTTTAAAAAAAGTTCTTTATCATTTCTAAAAGTTCCTTGAATTTTCCAAGAATATAAACTCCTATGTGTTCCAAGAAGCAAATTTACATTATGTTTTCATCTTCTGAACTGAGACAATGTGGACAAGTAGGGGAAATGATCACAGTTCAGAAAGAACTTAAAATATTAGAGTTACCAGAAACTGACAGAAGGACAGCCGGGGTGGTGGGGCGGGGAGAAAGCAAGATACAGGAAGGAAAGAAAGGAGCCTAGCCTTTAATGAGTAACTATTATGAGATAAGATAGTTTACTCCTAAAGGCAGGCCTATAAGTACAGCATTATTATTTTAAAGATGAGAAAATCAGGCTTAAATAAATTAATTTCCCTAAGGTCACAGAGCTGGTAAATTGGTTAAGGTAGGATTTAAGTTAAGATCTATCTAACTCTACTAAACTATACCGTTGTCCATTCAGAAATGGTAACAGTGTACTTTATCTAGTTTTGGGCTCCACATTGGATAGAAAAATACAAAACTGATTAGAAGAATAAAGGAAATCTATGAGGAAAAATTAAGGAACCTGGAATTATTCCATGGGAAAAAAGTATTGAGGCCAAGTAAGTTTATGCACCAGAAAAACACCTATAATATAGAAGTTGGTGACCAGATTATTTTACAGCTCCACTTAAGACAGAACCAAAAGAAATGAGTTTAAACTCTAGGATCAGGGATTTAACTTAAATATACAGAAAATTTTTCAACATGAAGATTTTTAGAACGTTAAAATGTGTCACTGAAGGAAGTTACAGAACTTTAGTTGTGGGAATCTTCTGGATGAAATTTTACGTTTAGTGGGCTCATATTTATCCAGAATGACCTGGATGTTGTGCTGACTGAAGAGCCTAGATAACCTTCTTCTAATCCTAAAATACTGTGACCCTGAGATTACAGACCACAAATATTACTGTCAATTTTTTTCAAAAGTATTCATGCATCACCTATAAGGTCCAACTACACAGTGCTGGGTGTTCCACACCTTAGCCTGGAAGAGAACAGTAAATTCCTACAAATGAATGGGCAAGTGTTGGTTCAGATTATTGTAAGGGAACTTATACTCAGTTTAGGGTGAATTGAAGTTTATAAATTTGTTATTTCAAACTATTTATTAAAATACTTATTTTCATTTATACAACAGATAGAAGCACTTATATGTTTCAGATACTGTATGGGGCACTAGAAATGTAACAGAAAGATGATAAACATGGTTCCTGTTTTCAGGAAGCTTACAGTGTGGGGAAGTGGGAAGGAAGAAATAATAAATGAGTAAATAAATAACAAGAAAGTGATTACAAGTTATTATAGAAGCTATGAAGGAAATAACCAGTATGCTATGCTAATAAAGGGGATCTACTCTAAACACCACAGGAGAAAGATGTGGCAGTCTGCTTCCATAAAGATTTACAGCCTTGGAAACCCTGTGGGGCAGTTCTGCCCTCTCCTACAGGGTCCCTATGAGCCTAAATTGACTCAAAGGCAATGAGTTTACTCTAAATCAAATGGTCAGGGAAGGTCTCTCTGAAGAGATAGCATTTTTTGCCGAGATCTGAAAGAGGAGTGTATATTAAGTGCCATAAATATTAAACTTAGAAGTTTGAAGAAACGCTTTTAGATAACTCTCTTGTTTAATATATGGCCTCTAGTAATCACTTAACTTCATCTTATTTTTTATCAGTACATATATTTTGAGTGCCTGCTATGTATAAGGTACTTTGATAAAATTAATAAGAATTATACTAACGGCCAGCCTTCACTGAAGCATGTACTAGGTGCTAGATGGCAATGCTAAGTGCCTTGCATAATTTTTTTTCATGTAATATGAGGTTTTCCAAGGCTGAAACCTAGGATATTTCAGATTTGACGATTTAGACCTCTTTGCTCTAGCCCATTTATGAATCCAGGCCTGAAATTATTCTGTCTTCAGAGATTAGGAAGGGTAATAGTTGTCAGTTTTTCTTCTTGTACTGAGCAATGTAACATATCCCAAATCCAAGCATATATATGTTTCTTGATTAGTCCACCTTCTGTGTTTCCTCCTAACTGGAATCTGCAGTACCAATCATATATTTGCCATTTGTTCCATGAGGTGTGTTATGGCTTCTGAGACTCACAAAACCCCTGTGTGTGATGTTTTTTTCCCAGCATTCCATTGACAGCCATGAGAGGGGATTCCTAAATAAGCGTGTGTTTGGAAATTAAAACTACTAACTGCCTTTTGAGAACATCTTATATTTAATGAACTGTTTGGTTTGATTAAGGGAGTTCTGCTGGCTCAGTGGTTAAGCACTCGGATGCTAACCAAAAGGTTGGTGGTTCAAACCCACCGGCAGCTCTGCGGGAAAAGGATGTGGCAGTCTACTTCCATAAATGTTTACAGCCTTGGAAACGCTATGAGGGAGTTCTACTCTGTCCTCTAGGATCTCTATGAGTCAAAATCACCTTGACAGCAATGGGTTTGGTTTGGGTTTTTGGTTTGATTGCTGCTAAAATTATAGGATGATAGGCATCAAAGTATCTAACCTGAAAACAGCCCAGGTTGTTTGGCTGACCATCATTCTTTAGATATTGGAAAAAGAAGTTTGTTCTTTTTTCTCGCCTAAGGAAGATCTCTCAAGTTATCTGTCACTTTAGCAGTTTTGGTTTTTTTTTAAGCATTACTCCTCCCCCTACTCCTACCCTACCCTCACTAATGCTTTATTCTGGCACAAATAAGGTCGAGTTCATTTTTAGATCTACCGCCTCCTCCTCCATCTCCCAGAGAGAACCTGTAGCAAGTGTCGATGACAAATCCTATTTGGAACAGGCCCCTTTGAGATCTTAATTTTACTCTGTGCCCTACAGGTTTCCAACAGAGCCAGCTAAGAAGGATGGAGAAAGCTCCCTAAGAAGCACTGATTTTATTGAAACACTTATTTCCTCAGGTTCCAAACTAATCAAAAGCTAGGTGAGAAGAGTAACAAAGCACCAGTCCTGTAGTAAGAGTTTAACCCAGTGATTTGTGGTTTGACCATAATATCTTTTGCTCGTTTTTGTTTTACTCCGTTCACACTTTTAACCCTCCCATTAATGCATTGGAATTGACTGGACAGCAACAGATAGATATGCATTAAGTGGTTCTTGGCCCAAACACATGATTTCCAGTCCGGAGCTGGGTCACAAGGCTTTACATGTCTGGTGGGTCTCAGTCGGTCAGCCCACCACTGAGTCTTTGACTGAGTTTGTTCCTGCTTTTCTTAGCTAGTATACATGCGTCTCTTGCTTTCAGCTAGAACAAAAGCGCAAACTGTAGTTTCCCCGTGGTGAAGCCCATATTCATGAGATATACTCACATTTCATCCCAGCAGGCAAGAGGTACTCTTATGGGGGGGCTTCAGGATTGCCCTTTTTGATTTAGTTTTCTCTTTGACTGATCTCGGAGCAAATATAAGTGGTTCAGTCTTGCATAAATAAAAAGAATAGACTAGTAACTGAACTTTCTGAATGAATCCCTCCAGAATAAAAATTGTCCTGTGTTTCACTGGTTCTTTTTCCTATGCTACTTCCCTTTGGCATTGCTTTTGGAATGATTTTATCTAATTGAAGCCTGTATTGCCCTCAGGAAAAAACTTACAAACAAATTTTATTTAATTGAATTCCAGCTTCATTTTATTTTCAAAATGAGGCTGTTTCTCATAGAGCCAAAAAAGAAAGACTAATCCCAAAATACGTACAGCATATCAGGAGATATATTTAACATTATGCTTTTCTTGGATACAGAGCTATCTTGATGTATAATAAACAGAGAATTTTTAGCAGTCATCAAGTGACAGGCTCCCACATATTTTGATCTCAAGCATAGATCTTGTGAGTTGTTTCAGAGAAGTGTGCTGGACAAGGAACATTTGAGTTTTTGTCTCCAAGTTGTATCTCCCAGACTATTTTTAGTCAAGCCTCCCTTTTTCAAAGTTGTTTTGGACCTCCTTTGACATCTCTACTTCTAGCTGCCCAGTATTTAAACCTGCTGGAACAGTCGAGTTATTTTAAATTATTAAGGAAGTATATAAGTTATTAGACAAACTCTTGTTAACTCCCTCCCAATCCATTGAAGGTTACTAGAAGAACGTCCCTATTTTGAATTGTACTAAGGGATGAAGTGAAGCTGTTGGAAGCTGGAAAGCATAGGCTTTTAGTTCATGTGAATAGTATTGGCAATGAAAAAGTCATTATATTCCATATCCTTGAGTGATTTTTCTTAAGTAGTAACAGTCTGCTCTAGAGTATTGAGCTAGGAATTTCAGTGATAAATTCTTATATCTAGAAAGTGATGTTTCTATTTATCAAAAAGAAACATTAACCACCTAGTAATAGGGAAGCAAAATTATCCTCATGTAGAAATAGAAGGGCAGTTCTACTCTGTTCTATAGAGTCACTATGAGTCGGAATCGACTTGACGGCACTGGGTTTTTCTGGGTACAGTTTTACCTCACCAGTGTAACATAGCCACTGATGGGAGTTGAATCTTTCACCATGGCCTTCATTTAATGGTTTCTCCTTATCTATTGCTGTCTCCATCCTGCCTGGGCTGAGCCTAAATCAGTTCATATCTAGCTGAGGCTAATTGAATTGTGGGATTATCTTCTTGGGAAGAGGAGTTGGAGATCTGGCGCTACGTCATAATGGGAAGAAGAGTCACAAAATTAAGGAGTGAATTCTATGAGTTCTACAACTGCTAAGAGCTATGGGGTTTTGATGCTTCCCTGCTTACAAGAAAGGACTTGTTAAAAAACAAACAAGCAAATATGCTGTATATTTATAGTTTGCTATTTATGGATTAGTAGCATCTATCCTGGATGTGGTGTGTTTTCTACCAGTGCCCATAGTCTCTAATGGGCTACCCTTGGTGTGTTTTTTCCTTGAGTATTTATTGTTTTGCATCTTTGTCCTTTCAAATACAGGATTTAGACAAGAATCAAGAAGAGATCAAAAAACACCATGCCAGCATCAGTGAGCTGAAAAAGAACTTCATGGAATCTGTACCAGAACCACGGCCTAGTGAGTGGGATAAACGCTTATCCACTCATTCCCCCTTCCGAACACTGAACATCAATGGGCAAGTCCCCACAGGAGAAGGAGTGAGTACTTTGTTTGTGTGACCAAGTGTTAGAATGAATGGAATAAAAATATTTTTTAATCTTAATATTCTATGTCTCAGAGAAAGTTGAAATTTAGCTTTGGTGCCTTACCAATTCATTGCAGGTATACGGCATTCATAACCAAACACTTGTGTTTTAAGTCCTGTAGGCTACCTAGTTTAGTAGATGATTAGCAGAGAGGGTTCTGAGAACTGTCTCTGCAGCTGCATGCTTCTGGCTAGTGTGTGTTTACAAATTGACAATAGGCCAGTGGAGCTTTGTTTATATTTAGACTGTGCCTTCAAGGACCAGAGAATTTACTAAATTTAGTAAGGTCAGAATTGGAAAGGAGTTAACATTTTTTTCAACTTTATTTGAGCATTTGTACAACTTAGAAATGTCTGGAATGGTTGGCCACATTATGTAATAAATCAAGGGGGCCCGAAGCCGGAGAATGTAAAACACCAAGTGTTAATTATAGTATTTCAATTTTAGAAAAACTGCTGGTGATGTTTTATCTTTGTAAAGACTAATATTAAACTTTTAATATGTTTTATAAGATAGTCACAATTAGAGGAGTCCAGAGATACCTTTCAGGGTTTGTTCTTACTCTATTATTGTTGTCATTCCCTATTTTGGAAATCCTAAATAAAAGAATCTGTGTAATGAACATATATCCAAAGATCCTTTACTTAATCTTTAGCTGGTACGAGTTAAATATTTATGTAATTAGTCACACTAATCTAATGCGTGATAGTAATGATTTAAAAATTATGTGCTTGTTTTTTTCCCCCCAAAACAATAGCAATTCTAGTTAAGAGAGGTAAAGTGATAACAATTTTAAAAACTGGTTTTTACATACAGAATTTATAGGAAACTGTCAAAGTTATCGTTTAGTTTCTGGAACTGGAGAAAACTATAAAAGTCAGTTCACAAAGGGTTCTTCTCGAATTTTTCAAAAGTATGATTAAAATTGGCTAACAAGTCTCCAAATAGAGTTGAACCAGTTTCACCAAGTCTGGAGAATACCTAAATGAAATAGATTTACCAGGAATGATAGGATACTGTTGTTAGTATTTTCTGTCCTCTCACCCTCCATTCCCTGCTATAAATGCTCTAAATCTTGAGAATGTACCCTGAACTGAGACAGTGGCCCTGCTTTGTGAGTGAGACCACAACTCAGTCTCAGCCAGGTATTTCATTATGATATGCCCCTAGCAATAAGAGAGCCCTGGTGGCACAGTGGTTAAGAGCTCAGCTGCTAACCCAAAAGCTGGCAGTTCGAATCCACCAGCCACTCCTTGGAAACCCTATGGGCAGTTCTACTCTGTCCTATAGGGTCGCTGTGAGTTGAAATTGACTGGATGGCAATGGGATAACGGGTTCTAGCAGTAAGAGTCACTAGGGTCTAACAGTAAAAAAAAAAAAAATTGGTGGCTTAATTTTGCTGAGAGGGTCTGGCTAATCAAAGCCTAAGTGAATGACTCTGAAAAAGTCACTTATCTTGTCAGGACCTCAGTTTATTGGGTAGATGATCTTTAAGGCCCTCACTAACTCTAAAATTCTGTAAGTCTGTGACTCCATGAGAATAAGCCTCATTGCTGTGTGGCGTGGTTAACCCTACCTATAAATCATAAGTACATATTTTAGAAGTTTTTTTTTGACTCTACGCAAGTTATAAAAGATGCTCAACTACTTAAAAAAAAATAAATAACTTAGTAACTCTCTTGTATGGCACTGGGTAAATTTGAATTGGTCTCCATTTCCAGAAATTACCATGCGTTTTAACAGAAACCTTCTAGAAATCATCTCAGGGCTGGCGTTGGGAATGGAGACGTCATTATGTGAACTTCAAAGCAATGACTTTTTATAAACTAAATCAGATCCATGGGGAGTCCTTAAGCAATTTTAGCTCTGTGCTTACGTACATTACTCTTCTAAATAAATAATGGAATAAGTAAGAACTGTACTGTGATAACCTTTTATATAGGGATAATTTTACTTTTAGCATCTTACTTTTTCTTTAGTAATTAGGACAATACTTCTGTTCTCTGGGGATACCTCTTCCACCTTTGATAGCATTGTTATTGCATTGCAAGGCAACTGAATTTTATATAATTTGTGTATAACCAGGTGAAGAAAACCTCTGTCCTTCCCTCGGAAAGAAAGGTTGGTGGACCAGAGGTAAAGCTGCTGTTATGACTTGTGCTTCTCAATCAGAATTTGCTCTTGTCATGGCACTAAGCAGATAATCCCCCCAGAACTGAACAGCAGCTGCTGAGTAGTTTTTTTTTCTTTTGGCTATTAGTAGTAATTTCACACTCACAGCCTTTGGCCTAACACACAACACTTCCACTACTGCAAGTTTTGCAGCTTTCAATTTGCTTATTTCGGCGCATGGCTGGTTGAAAAGCTGCATGAAGATGTAAATATATATTCAGAGAGAAAATGAATTTAATTGTACCCTATTCTTTTTATGTTGTCTTTCTTCTCCCCCTTTTTTTCTTTTAAAAATCACTATAATTTTGCATCCTTTCTCTTCCTTTTTTCTTTTTGCTGACCAGTCCCCCAGCTACTTTCTCCCTGATACATATCACTTAGGGGTGTGCAAAGAACCAGTTTCAAGCTTCCAAACTGATCAGAGAAGGCTGGCTCAACTGCGAGAACTTAGAGCCAAGTTTTTCCTTTCATAGACAATATCTGTCTTAACTTGGATGGCAAAGTACAGAAATTGGGGAAGAGGGGAGGAACTTCTCAACTGGACAAGTGGGGGTAAAGAGCTTTCCTTGAAAGTATCAAAATTATTCACTTAATGTAATATATAAACCTTTGCTATTGTCATTATTATTTCTATTAATAATCTTGACTGAGAGAGATGAGGGGACTTTGCAATTGTTAAAATATTGTAGGGTCTTGTTTTGGTTTTTATTTTGTTTTGTTTTATGTTTGAGGTTTCTGAGGATTAAATCATTTGTGTTCTACTTAAGTAGAACTTGGCAGTACATTATAAAATTTTATACTTTTTATTTTTCTTTTGCAATCTTTAAAATGTATAGGATTACGATTTTCACTCCCTTGAGCAAAAGCTAACTACCATATAGAATGAACTGTTGCATTTTTTAAGTCTATATGAAGATAACTTTTTATATGCTGCCATTCTGTTTGTAATAAAAGTAATTTTTCTGATGGCAAAAAGAATGCTTCATTATTGGCTTTGCTGAATTGATCTGAGAAAAAATTGGCAGTACTAAAGCAATGAAAAATTACCCAGAATTCATATGTGGATATCCTCTGAAGGAGGGGTAAATACTGTAAAGAAGTCCAGTGATTCTCTGAACTTTCAGAAGTTCTAATGTTGTTCAGTCACAAAATTATCTACTGAGCACTCTACTGTATTACAGATACTTTGCCAAGATAAATTGCCAAACTTAAGTAAAGCTGAAGTAGAGAGCACCCAAAAGATCTTCCCGAATCCTTTGCACATCCCCAAGTATCGTTTCTGAGCACTTCCATCTGTCATTTTGTTCATCTTTCTCTGTCTTTCTTGATCTTCTACCATGAAAGCAGACACAGGAACGTGCTCTGTTAGTACAGGGTGAAGAGAAAATTAAAAAGCAAGAGAGATCTACTGAAAGAGCCTTGCCCCAGCAAGAAAGTGAAGAAATTCTTCCCAAGGTTTCTATTCCAATCCCTGAGGATCACAAGTCTCTCAAAAAGTGCCACCTCTACTCTAGTACTTTTCCATTTCCTCGTATTCCTTTTGTGATGTCTTTTCTCGTGGTCCTTGCATTGGCTGTTTGGTGGTTGGTCTTTGTGTGATTGGAAAACAGGGTGCTCATCTGAAATGTCAAGACTAAAACCATTGAACTTCTGTCCTTGACTTCTACTGTGTTATCTGCTGTATGATGTCCTGGAGTTCACTGTCCTAAGGGAGATCTTGTGATCACTTTTCTGTCAATAAAATGTTACTCTTTGTAGAGTATGCCACTTGGGGTATAAAGGAGTAGCAATGGATTGCCCAAGCCAGTGTTTCTGCACTGAAGTTTAACAAACCTTTGTACTACATAGACAAATCAGATTTAAGCATACAGCAGGTTGGTACTTTTCCCCAAAGCTTTAACTCTTTTATCCTGCATGTTCTTACCATTTACTGTTGCTGTCCTCCTCCCCAATGTTTCACACAAAGCAGGATACACCGAAACATTTGGTGGAATATTTTCCTAATCCTCTGCAGTCATTTGTGTGGCATGGGCTCCATAGTTCAAGGAAAAAAATTGACTTGCTAACCTTTCAGAAGCCTTAAAATGATACATTTTAATTTACGAATCCATAACCACTCCTTTTCTTGGGATATCAAACCAGTATATACAAAGGCCTTTTCTGGAAAAGGGCTTTTGACTTCCGTGGCCTTCTTACGAGTATTTCTGAGACGTACAGGGACAGAAGACTTTTTCCTGCCTGGTGTACAGAAGAGATCTGCAAAGATTAAATACCATCTTTTCACAAGTAGGGTGTTGATGGTTTAAGGAAAATGGTGCTGGTGCCCCTTATCTTTCAGCCAGGGCTGGATTTCCCAGACTACTCTTCCTCCTATCCATCTTTAAAATTCCTGGAATACAGATTTATTCAAGATCTATACATAAACATATCCTTCTCAGAATTAAAATACTGTGTAACTTCTTTATGACTTAAGTAATTATATTGTTAGAAGCAATATTTAGCCAGTATGATAAGCTTAAAATATATATTTATTTACTTTGTTTTCTTGACACACTTCAGGACTGTTTGTTCCTGCACTTTGTGTTGAAATCAACTGTTTTTAATCAATGGCCTTGTGAGCTAAAAGTACTATTGTGACAAGTATGTGTCCTTTGTTTGCATGTTGATTTGTAAGGCTTCTCTGAATGTAAATATGAGCACGCATTCTCTTCGAAACACAACTCTGATACCTAACCAGTAGTTTTTTTTTTTTTACGTAAGTATTAATGAAACTTTGCATGTAGCTTGCTCTTTATGGCACTCAAATGTACCAATATGGATGATTTGGTTAATGTTGTCTCAAATGTTTGTTTTGAAATCTGAGTTTATAGGGTTATCAAACTGAGATGTTTGTACTTTGTTTTACTTCTCAACAATTTTTAGTTGATGAAACTTGTAAACAAGACTTGTTTTTAAGAAGATGGCCTCTTAGGAAAAAAAAAAAGAGAACAGTAAAGCCAAGTATCTTTTCTCCTTCAGCATCCACCAGTATTATTCCATTGTCTAGTGAGACATGTAGAAAGAATTCTGTGGCATTTCCTGAAAACTGCTACCCTGTAACTATAGGCTTTTTCAAAAACTCGGAAAAGAAGCGAGGTATCGTTAAATTTAAAAATCTACTATGAGTGTATATCTTTCATGTCACAGGCTATGTCTCTTTACAACAAGTATTTTATAAATAAGCATGTTTATTGACCCACTCATAATAAGAAAATAGAAAACTCAACTCAACTTGAAATAACTGCAAAGCTTTTCTCTAACACAGAAAGTGGTAATCGTAAGTATCCCCCTTTATATGTGAAATAGAGATAGAAGAGCTTTCCTTAATGAAATAAGAAATGAAATTATAGCATTGGTTAGATTATTTTGGATTTTTTTAAAAGAACTAAAAAGGAAATAATCTGAGAATTTTATTGGTACTTTTATAACTGTTTCAAATTATATTTCCAGTTTTCATCCTTGTACACAACTTTTTATTAATTATTATTATACACTTCACTCAGAATTATGTCTCCCTTTATATTGGGACTACTGCACAAGTCCATTAAAAGTCTATTCTCAGCCACTGTTATTTTCACTTCTCTGTAGTTCATGAGGAATCCTCAGAGACACTTACCGATAATTGAAAGAGAGGCCCCTTTTTCTATTAACAAGATAAGAATATTTGAGAGGAGAATAGCCAAGCCTTTGTATTGGACTTAGTTGGCCAATGCAGGCTCAAAAGATATATGTATCACTGTTATCAGAGGAAAAATATTGGACATTCCAACTTTCTTTTATCTAATGTTAATGCTGCCAATATTTACAACATAAAATTATAGATAGTCTTGGTTTTTTTCTCCCACCTCATTCCATTCTCAATACTAGAGAGAGATCTAAGTAACTGTTTATTGGTTTTGCCCTGATTCAGCTTCTTAATGGCAAGCTGATAAGTAAAAAACAACTTGGACTACAGATGTCAATACAGACCAGTAAAAAGTCTTGGACATTCACCTTGCTTTTGCTGTTCATTTCCAGGGTAACTCTGAAAAGTTCACTTAACTAACTGGTGCCCAGATTTCCACCTAGTAACATAGAGACAAAGCTACCTCATAAGCATGAAACTGTAACACGTTCCAGGAACAGAGTGTCTGGTCGATGGTTGAACACCAGATCAATTCTTGGTCTTTTGGGGGCTGGGAAAATGAAAGTTTAAAAACAAAAACATTAACTTTTTGGAATTTTTTTATTTGAAAGTGAGCTCTGTTTATTTCCATCTACTCCTTATTGATATCTGACCAAGAACTTAAAACTACTAAAGTTTAAAAATGTCTTTCCAAGTTCATCCTACTCTTAAGCAATTCAGCTTATCCAAATGAAATACTTAGAATGGACCATTCTTGTAAATAAACCCAGTATCTATATTTTGGCCCTATCTTTTAGCTATTTTCTTATATTCTAATACTTATAATATGAAGGAGATTCAGCTCACATGGGTCAGTTTTACTACTTGTTTACATCTTCAGTAAAAGTTTTGAGAGGAGAGAGATTGACTCTGTTGACTAGGATCAGAGGGGGGATTATCTGTGGATTTCAGTTATCTGAACAGAGATAATCAGTTTGTATTGGATTTCCAATTGCCCTCCTAGAACCTAATATATTTCTTTTTATTATTTATGTAAATTTTACCCTGAAATTTCTGTGGATAAAGCAAATTATTTTTCTCCCACTTTCCTAAATCACTTTTGAAATACTTTTTTTCAGAAAAGTATATAGTACACACTAGCCGTTAGAGGTTCAATTACTTTCTGAAAGACCTTGCCAATCAAAATTTATACTTGGGCTTTACCTAAACCAAAAATCAAACCTGTTGTCGTCAAGTCAACTCCAACTCATAACGACTCTGTAGGACAGAGTAGGACTGCCCCATAGGGTTTCCAAGGAGCAGGTGGTGGATTCAAATTGCCAACCTTTTGGTTAACTGCCAAACTCTTAACCACTGTGCCACCAGGGCTCTGGGCTTTACTTAGTGGCCACATATTTACAAAAGGAAGACAGAAAAGGTAAAAATAATATGAGACACTTTGTGATTGTTGTCCCCCCGCCCCGGCGTTAAATACAGTAAAGATAAAAAGAACTACTTCTCTACAGAATTACCTTCCCTTTGATTCCTCTTGCTATAAGTTATAAAATCCCAAACTTCTTTACAGCATTGTAAATTTCTGTATGACACATAGAAATATCTCTCTCTCTTTTTTTTTTTTCCTATTGCATTCAGGCTACCCCTGTTGTGTGTAATTTTGGTGCTAGAAACTGGGACAGCTCCTTATTCTCTACTTCAAGTGGCATGTGGACTAACCATATCTGCCTTCTCTACACTATATTAGATGGTATCAATAAGGCCACTGTCTGCTGTTGTTATCCCCTCCTGCTTTAAGATCTCCTTTTTACTGTAGCAGAATATGTGTGACACAAAAAGAAACACATTGGTGCAGGACTAGGAGGGGCACATGAAATGGTTAAGAAGCTATGGTGTTGGAATGAGGAAAGGCAAGAGAGGTAGCCATAAAGTTAGGCTAGAAGAGGGAGAGCAGTGGCTATGACCAACAATTACAAATTCATGGAGGAGTTCATTTGGTAAACTAAATTCCTATCACACTAGAACATGAAAGACAAAATCGAAGTATGTTCTTTATAATGAACAAACAAACCCAGTGCCAGCGAGTCGATTCTGACTCATAGCGACCCTATAGGACAGAGTAGAACTGCCCCATAGAGTTCCAAGGAGCGCCTGGTGGATTTGAACTGCCGACCCTTTGGTTCGGAGCCATAGCACTTAACCACTACGCCACGAGGGTTATAATAAGTAGGTCATTATTCCCACAGATCAGAAATAATAATACCCTACCTAACCAAATGTATAGATGACAGATGTTGAGGAAATGGATGCTTTAGGAATGCTTTTCTAATCTTTTGTGATTGATATCCTAGAGGTCAGCAGTGCCCTCTTTATCATACATAGTCAGAATCCTGTTTTGGAATAGGATAAATCTGGCATTTCAAAGATTGAAAGAGGGGGAAGGCATAGAGTCCCAGCTATCTCTTCTGGTCCCCCAAATCAATAAAGAATGCAATTCGGTCTCTCAGTTTCTTCTCCACTGGTCTTTAAAGAAGAGTCCACATATATGTATATAGGATCCTATCTCAGTAAAACAGAGAATAAGAATTTAGGGAAAAACGTGGTTACTGCCATTCATTCATTCAATGCCTCTAGCAAGGCATTGTACTATCCATTGCAAGGATACAAAGAGGCAGCATTATCCAGATTTTAGGATTGGATAGGCCCCTAATCCAACTCCACTACCCTCCCAATGTTTGACTGTTCTCTACAATATTCCTGATAAGTGGTCTCTCAGCCTGGGCTTAGATATCTCCCAAGGTAGTATGTTATCTCTTTGGAGAGCTCTGATTTTATATTTAAGTTTCTCTTATGTTAAGTCACAATATTTTCCCGTGTTGGTCCAGACAGGAGGCATTCTGAAGACTTTCATATCTTCCTTCACATTATAGGTTTTGACATGGTTAAAGGTAGCTCTGATGTTGGAATTAGTCACAGTCCTTACCCTCATAATTTAACGTCTAATTTCGACATCTATCCCAATTTTCCTCCTAGCATGTTATTCTTCTACTTCCTTTTCTTTTTCTAGCTTTCCTTGTTTTATTAGCTTTTTCTTTCAAGTCCTGTTGCCCATAGGTTGCTTCCCTAAGGTTTATTCTGTTTCGTGTTCCTACCCATCAACTTGGTCTTTGTAAAAGAACATTTTGAAATCTGTGATACTCCCAGCTTTCTCATAGATATCACATGTACTTGGAATTATTTTTAGGTAAAAGCTGTGGGGGTCAGGGTCGGGGCGGGGGCGGCAGCAGTTTTGTAGCTTTTGAAACTTGCTATAGCCCAGAATCTGTTGAGAAGATAGTATCACTGTTATATTCGGAAGAAGCAAGCCACTAGAGCCTGCACTTTAAGTTTACTTGCCTTCTCTGACAGCCTGACTAACTTTTACATACTTTAGAGCCTCCAAGTGATTTGATTTATAGCAGTGTGACATGATAAAGTTACGGAAATTTACTTTCTGTTTAACGTTCTGGTTATAATTTAGATTCTCACCAGAAAAAGTGATATTAAATATTTGAAATGTTGTTAATCCATCTCTTTTAGTTGTGCCTGTCTCCTCAAAACTATGAGATGCTCCAAAGTGAGAGGCCTTGTTTTATTCATCAGTTTGCCTATCACCTATCTATTACCTTTGTATCACAGGTACCACTTTGCCGGGTATATAACAAATAGTTAATGTTTATAAAAGGAGCCCTCCTGGCACAATGGTTAAGCGCTTGACTGCTAACTAAAAGGCTGGCAGTTTGAAACCACCCAGCAGCTCCACAGGAGGAAGCCCTGGCAATCTATTCTTGTAAAGATTACAGCCTAGAAAATCCTATGGGGCAGTTCTGTTCTGTCACATGGGGTCTCTATGAGTCAAAAATCGACTTGATGGCACCTAATAACAGCAACAACAAATTGAATTAAATGATTAATCGTAGATTATACAGGATAAACTCCAACTTTCTACTTAGAATCTCTTGTATTGGGTCACAAATGTATACCCAATTAATATATTATAGAATGTCATTTCTTTAAATAATAACTGCATCATATTGGCAACAAGCATTCTCATTTGGAAAACTTTCCAAATTCATCCTTTCAAATAATCACTACGTATGCCCAGTCAGTGCATGTAGATAGCCAAGGAAGCATGTGTACAGCCCAGGAGCCCCCGTATCTTTTGTTAATCTTGTACTATGGACCCTGGCTGATTCAAGGAATCTTTGTGTACCTGTACGGTAGATATTAGTCTCTCTTGTTAATGTCTTGGGATTTGTTTCTCAGCTGAAAGCTCTTACGCATTTACCACAGGTAATAGTCAACTATTTTCAGCCTAGAACATGTTATCTGAGACTGTAGTACATGTCTGTATGTATAAACTCATCTTGGAGTGTGATGTCATAAAAGGAACCAGTTATCTGACAATTTGTGTTTATTTAAAATGCACTTCAATTTGATACCTTTCTTCTGTGTTTTAGATGATATAAAAACACCAAATATATCAAACTCTTGAGGGTTTTATACATCATATAGATTAAACGTCTGCAAACTTTTTCTGTAAAAGGGCAGATAGTAAATATTTTAGGCTTGCAGGCCATGTTATTAGGCCATGTTATCTCTGTCACAACTACTCAATTCTGTCACTGTAGCACAAAAGCAGTCATAGGCAATACATAAATGAATGAGCATGGCTGTGTTCCAATCAAACATTATTTGTAGACACCCAAATTTTAATTCCATTATCATTTTTATGTGTCACTAAATGTTGTTCTGTTTTTTCCCCAACCGTTTAAAAATGTAAAAATCTTTCTTAGCTGATATCCATACCAAAAAAAGGAGAGGCTTGTGTTTAGCCTGCTTGTCATAGTTTACTGAACCCTAACATAGACCAGAGAACTGATTGGTTATATTTTCTGCCTTTGCATTGAGTGTTTTAAGGAGCTATAATTGTAGTCTTAGCATCTTCATTCATTTCTTGTTTATGATTAGAAATAGAAAACAAAAGACATGGCATTCATTCCTATTTATCTGACAATCAGGGTACACCTGAACTGTCATCTAAACTCTGAGTAACCACCACAGCACCCTTGCCTTTGTCATTTTTCCAACTCGCTCTGTTAACTGTGTTCTTAACATATTCAGTGATGAATCCAACTATCGCCTTTGTTTTGTCTCGTTTAAAACAAAAGGCTCTGCCTCCATTTTTCCCTAAGAAGTAAAGAAACAATTCCCAAACCACCTTCACTTTAGCCAAGTTTTAGAGATATCTGATGAACATGATAAAGTGAAATGATTTTCTCTCTGAGCTTTTAGTACACCTTAGTGCTTCAAGCATTTGTACAAATTTAAGGTTGATTATTTAAGGAAAACATTTCAGGAGATTCCCTCTTTCTAATCATTGCTTTCAAAATGTAAAAAAAAAAAAAATTCTCTGAGGGGAATTCCCTAATTGAGGGCCTATATGGGCATTATTTACCAATAAACCAGAATTTAAAAAAATTAACCTTCTTTGGAAGTATCTTTGCTCCCTATTTGACATGGTTGTGTTCTGAAAGATTCCTTGATCTGTAATTAGCTTTGGGTGCTTTCTAATAAACCCCTAAATCTGTGTTCTTTTAGTTCCCTTGTCCAGGATCCTTTAGCTCCGATAATTCAGTTGAATAAATTGTTTCATCTGTTAAAAGTTCAGCAAGATAAAGAAATCTGCTGAAGAACTTTTCTTTTAGGACATTTTCTTTGATATTTATCTCAAACTCTTTGCTCTGTTAATATGTAAACTTACCATGAATAAATCTTACTGCAAATCTGATTCTGGTCGCTACGAGTCATTAAGGAAATAGGAGTCAGTAATGCTGTACAGGAGCCCTGGTAGAGCAGCGGTTAAAAGCACTCAGCTGCTAACCAAAAGGTCAGCGGTTCAAACCCACCAGCCGCTCTACGGGAGAAAGATGTGGCAGTCTCCTTCCATAAAGATTTACAGCCTTGCAAACCCTATGGGGCAGTCCTACTCTCTTCTGTAGGGTCGCTATGAGTCAGAATCAACTCCACAGCAATGGATTTAATACTGTACAAGAAGAGCCCTGGTGACACAGTGGTTAAGTGCCCAGCTGCAAACCTAAAGGTCGGTGGTTCAAACCCCCCAGCCGCTTCCAGGAGAAAGATGCAACAGTCGGTAAAGATTTACAGCCTTAGAAACCCTACAGTAGGGCTGCTATATGTCGGAATTGACTGCAGTGAGGAATGCTATACACAGGCACACCCACTACCAAAAAAGGCGGGGAGGGAAAAGTGTCCTCTGCTTCAGCTGGTCAGCAAGAGCGGGCTGTCAGCAAGTGTTACTAGAAAAGTTCTCTCGTTTTTCTGTATTTTCGCTGTCTTCTCTGTGCCCTAGTAATTGTCTTTTGCTCAGCCCTAAGACAAAGCTAACCTATCATCCTGTGTTCAGTTGTCAGAATATTAATGTTTTAAATCATCCTGGAATTCATTTATTTGTACAAAGTTTTAAAAATAACTTTTTCTCACCAACACTTAATCAGTCACTATAATACATGTAATTGTCACATCTGTTAGAAACATTTTTAATATGCTAAATTTTTCTTTTGTTTCTTTTTTTCTTAAAAAGCACTCTACAGATGAGTGGTTATTAACCATCTAGCACTGCCACTCTGATCATACTGCAGAGTGAAGAACAGAGTGGGTGTGGTGTGTGGGTGTGATGAGAGCTTGCTCCTGTAGTGTGGAATTAACTGAAGGTGTGTCAGTTTATCTCTTAGTTCACCTTGGGTAAACCTTATCTACACTTACAGCTGTAGATTTTATTATATTATCCAGATGATCATTTAAAAAGAACACTCCAGATTTTGAAGTGGTCTACTTACTAGCACAGAGTGTGTACCTCGTGGCCGTGTCTGAGTAATGTAAAAATTTTGTAGTGTTTCTCCAAAGCTACTATCCTTTTAAAGGAGGTTGTTGAAAATGTTAACATGGAAAGCCATTTTCATTATTACAGAATTTTTCAGAAGAGAAGACACAGCTAGTTAGCATCTAATGATAGTTTTCTCTTAGGTTTTGTTCTGTGGAATCAAGATGCTGTTTTCTAGCCACCAAATTGGGCTATGCTTTTCTTAAGCACTTATTATGGTTTTAATCATTTTTTAAAATTTGGATGTTTGAGAAATCCTGTGAAATCAATGGAAACCCTGGTGGTGTAGTAGTTAAGAGCTGCGGCTGCTAACCAAAGGTCGGCAGTTCGAATCCACCAGGCGCTCCTTGGAAACCGTATGGGGCAGTTCTATTCTGTCCTATAGGGTCGCTATGAGTCGGAATCAACTTGACAGCAATGGGTTTGGTTTTTTTTTTTTTTTTTTGGTCAAAGGAATTTGATTTTGCTCTATACTAAATCTGATGATACCAAGTAGTGTTTTTATACTGGTTACAGCCTCTTTCTCTCCATCTTCATCTACCCCAAACACGATCCTTCATAGTTTTATGAAATGAAATTGGCCACTAAGGGCTTCTTGTTTCCTAGCCATGTTTAGTGTAACGTTAATATTTGCTCAAGCACTCAGGTCTCAATTCAGGTTTGAGAATACTGATTTGATCTGTGGAGCTCTTGCTGGTGAGTGCAGTGTAAAGGCAAAATTTTCTATTATTATTTAATAGTCAAAATTTTGCATCAGGCATGGATTTGTAGCTGTTTTCTTTTATATTCACCTATTCTGGGGATAATCTAAGAACAGCACTACCAGTATTTGGGAAATTATAAAAACTATGTTTGAAAGGATAATTGTCATTAGCAAATTTCATTTGCTGGCATTTGTAAAAGCCACAGAAATGCTACATTGTGGAGTGATTTCCCTGTAATAGACAATTTTATCAATTCTAGTTTAGTAAAAGCCAATGTCTTCCTGAATAAGCTCCTCTTTCCAGATATACAGATATAATCTTTACATACCAGAGAGTACCAGTGGGCCATGAAAATAACTGAGTTTTGTGGGGAAGCTAGTAAATGCTATGAAGACATATTTCTAGCTAAAGACCAATAGCATGCCAAACTTAAAAAAATGAGGGGGGGGAGGTTCCTACCCAAGAGAGAAAAATTAGAATGAAGAGATGTGGATTACATGACAGATAATGGCACACTAGAAAGACTGAAAATTTAAGTCTTTTGCTAGCAACATGGTTACTCTGTTGTTAGTTTATCCCCGTCTTGAGTGTTTATTATGATGTTCCTTTCCAAACTGCCAGTTGGCCTGAGTTTTCCACCAAAAGTGTACCGAAGCTATTATTTATGAGGCTTTTGGGGTGGGGGGTGCTAAGGAAATGTTTTACTTTTTCGTAATTTTTGTTCTTCTTTCTTCTTTTGTTTCCTTTTTTGGCTGAAGAATGGGCTACTGCTGCTTGACTTGTCATCTTTATGAGCTGTTTACAAAAGAAGCCATTACCACATCTGATTTATCTTTTATTGCAAGTGCCCATTTAAAAGCATTTGTTTTGACTTAAAATTCCTTAAAAATTATAAAGTTTAATGTTCCTTATGATTTTTATCCAACCAAGGCAAATACTGATATTAATAATTTTTCAAAATAGGAAAAAAGATGAGAACTATTTATGTATAAAGACACGTGTTTCACTTTTTAGAGCCTTTTTCCCAGGCATTTACAGCCATTCTTTGCTGAGACATAAACTGGTCATGTTTTATTAAAGAGAAGAATGTAGAAGCAAAGCACTCGCAATTAACTGATCTGATCAGGACTGGATTCTACTTTTTTTAGTTTGCATGTTGTGGACAATTTGGGGGTATTATTTAAACACCTTGTTGATAATATTTATTGTTCATTATCTGTAATATTTATTGTTTACTTTAGTTAAGAACCAGAAGCTGGACTCTTCTGCTGGGCATCTTCCTTCTGTGCTTAGCAAGATAACCTCGATTCCTGCTGGTTCTGTGGGCAATTGCAGTGCAAAGCATTTCTTACTGGGTTTGCAAAGCAAGGGTAATGTGCTCTGTGGGTGTTTGTGTGTCTGTGCAACCCCCATCCCACTGCCACCCCCTGCTCTCTCCCTTTTCCTTATCAAAATTTATTTTTGAAGATCTATATAAACCTTATTTAAAAATCTGATGAATCCTTTTTTTTTTTTGAGGTATAGAAACACTGATAAAATTTAATGTATTAGTTTTCCTTAGGTGTTTGCACTTCACCAGGCCATAGAGTCATTGTAAAGTTGATAATGACATTTCGGAGTTGATTATACCATTAAGCAGTACTTACAAGGCCAGTCCTGAATCTCATTTTACTTGACAGAATGACAAAACAGAATGAAGAGCATGTTGGACTGTGGTGTTCCATTACATAAAATGACTAGAGAGGTAGTATGCTGAGTCTTATAATCTCCTTTTGAGGAGAATTTAATACTTTCAGGAAGCAAAAATGTATGGGCAATACAACATAGAAAGATATGCTTTGGGCCCTAGAAACAGTAATAAATCTATCAAGCTTTAAAAGGATTGTAACTAATCAGAAATGTTTCCCCTATTTTCTTTTCTAATAAACAATGTTTATCTTAAAACTAGCCATTAAAAATGGCCTATCCAGTGTTCTTCCTGAGCATCTTGGTTCAGAAATATTTATTTAATAGTTGGGTCGCTATGAGTCGGAATCGACTCGACGGCACTGGGTTTCTGGGTTAATAGTATACATATTTTAATTCTTATCTTCTATCACAATTTCTTTCCTCAAAGTTCTGGCTGGTGATGCTTTCTAAAATATAATGTGGGCCTGGTTGAGAACTTGCTAACAACAGGTGAAGGGAATACCAGCCTGAGTTAAAGCCACATGCTTGGCCCACTTCAGGTGCTAAAGAAACGCTTACTTCTATGTAGGGACTAGGTATCTTCATTGCTTTGGTTCATGTTTCTTTGCAAAAAGTAATATTTAAAAAAATATAAAGTCATGCTGAATGTAAAGTATAATGGTGTTGATCTATAGCACATGTCTCTAACCTAGAGTTATTGTTTAAATTTAAATCAAGTTTTGGGTTACTTTGATCTTTAATATTTTACGTTCCCAATTGCTATCCTGACTTTGGCAAGAGAGTGGTAATTCCCCTTGGGTCTTCACTGTTTCTGAGGCGGGTCCCAAATAGCAACGTTTACTGAGGAATTAGATCACAGATACAGCCAGGTCTTTACTCGTATTCCGGAGAATGTCTTTGGCATCTCTAAGTTAGAAAACGTTAAACAAAACATTATGAAGCTACAGCTTAAATTTGAGTTGTTTTCTTTTCTGCCCAGATAAATTAAGTCCATTATCATTGACTTTGACTTTCAAAACCAACTCACTCAATAACAAAGTTTTATATTATATTCTCGTAAAAGAGAACTTTTTTACTATTTACCAATTACTAACATTTGTTATAATTGTTTCCATTTAACTGCTTTTTCTTTATAGGAACCTATTAAGGTTTATTTTTAACCGTTTTTAAAGGCTTGGAGGATTTGTCATCACTTCCTTGATACATTGTTTACTGGAATCTTCAGGTTTTAAAGATTATTTCATTACTGAAGCCAGATATAAAAGCTTGCATAGGAAAATAAATTTAATAATATTTTTCTGATTTAAAAAATAATATGTATATGTGCATATATATATTCATTTGAGAGAGGTTAGGAAAAAATAGAAAAATACAAGGAAAAAACAGATCATTATTAATATTTAGTACATAGCCTTACAGTCTTTTTCATGTATGTATATAATTATAGACACATAGGAAAATATGATTTTTAAGTGGTAAAGAAATAAAACAGCATATTATTGAGAGGAGAGTTTAGTCTGAAGTTAGCATTTTTGCCTTCTTCCTCCATCCCAACATCCAACTATGGTCCTGAGGTGAAAGTGCTTCCCTGAAATCACTTGGCAGGCTTGGCAGTGATGCTGCAGTTCTTTACTCAGTTCTTACATGCCTGCCCAGGATTTTAATATACAGAAGATAAAGTGAGATAGTGACAAGGTTTTTTTCTTCCTTTTAACAGAGAAAGAAATTGTTTTTTTATTGCCACCCAAAGGTAAAATTGGACTTCACTAAGTAGGGAACAAGTAACCAAACGTGTGTGGGGAAAATTACTACATAGGCCCTCCAGAAAAAAGTCCTATGGCTCTTGCTTGTGTAGCAAAATTTTAGAAAGATTTTCAGGGTATATTTTTACTATGATGCTTATAGAATAAGATAATCTTATAAAGCATAACTCTGGTTCTTTTGACAGCCTCTTCAAATACATAAATCCTTTACTTCAAAAATAACCTGAAAAAAAGAAAAAGACTAATGGAGTGACAGCAAAATACCTGTAAAACACCCACATCCTGCTCTTAATGATATCTGGAATCCATAAGCCATCGAACATACACAGGGTTTGATGATCCTGAGACATAATCCCTTTGAATAGTTTTTATGAAATTCTTTTTTTTTTTTAAGAAAAAAAATCTTTGTTTTCTTCCCTCAAACAAAGAAAATACCGAATTATCATACTTAGCAGGAGCCTAAATGAAATTGAGTCTTCAATCAAATAGTGTTTCTGTTCAATTAAATATTTGTCTAGCATTCTGCCTTCTCATATTCTTAAAACCAACTAGATGTCATTGCAGCGTTTTGTAGGCAGCCGGTTTTTCTAATGTAGCATTTTTCTCCTTATGGGTCCTCCATCAGCCCAGGCAAGCAACATCTGAATTAACACCTTTTGAAACATTAAGTCTCCATTTTGCCTACTCGCCGCTGTGGGTGGTTCACATGCAGCCATGTCTTTATTCATATGCCTGAGAAGATCCCTTTACAGTTTCCAAACTAATTTGGTATATGCAGTTGGCAGTTGTGTAGGGTCTTATATAATCCAGTGGTCCTTGCTCATGGTCACAGCCAAAGGCACAATGCTGTCAGTTAAAAGTATTCACTGATACTAGATGCCAAAATCTGGTCTCTTGTGTCACAGAGACTTAATATCTTCTTCCTGCCACAGTTTTTTCTTCTGGATTTCCAGCCTTCTCCTCACATGTTATAGTTAGTGTTGGCCACTAAGAACAGATTCTCCTAAGAGGACTTTGGACGGTCTTTGTACTTCTCAAAAATAGGGTCAGATTTAGGGTATATTTTTTTGAACATAATAGGACATGTCCTTTGGTCCTGCTTTTGTAATACCTTCTGGTACTCTGGAAAGAAAATGGGCATTAGAAACCAGAAACTGACCTAGGTTTAAACCCTAGCTCCATCAGTTAATAGCACTAAGTTCCTTAATCTCTGATTATTCATCTGCAAAATAGGGCTAATGACTATCTCATAGTGAGGTTGTGAAAAATTAAAAGAGAAAACATGTTAAACTGACTAACATAGTACCTGGTACATGGTGAACATTCAATAGAAGTTAGTTTTCCCCTCATTTTACTGATGTAAGAGATAAAATGCTGGAGTAGACAATGGGTCTGATCAAGTGAGCCACTGTTAATGTTCATTCTAAATATTTTCCGTTACTAAGTAGCAGAAGACAAAACAGAAGTTTTCAAGTCACCTAAATTTTAAAAACATCAACAGGTTTTCACTGAGCATCTATTGTGTGCCAGAAACTGAATATAAGAGAGATACAGAGCTAAGTAACAGTAAGTTCATCTCCCCAAGGAGCTCATAGTCTAATGGAAAGACAGATAAATAAACCAATAATGACAGGGTGCAATGGGAACAAAAGAGGAGTGGTACCTAACAATACCTTCGGCAGCCAGGAGAAACTCCCATAAGAACTGATACTTGAGCTGATTCTGGAAAACACAGGAGCTTCGAGGCAGAAGGAATGATATTTACAAAGGTACAGAGGCAAAAGAATGCATCCTGTATTCTAGGAACTGCATGTAGTTTGAATTAATGGAGGGAAGGATGTGTGTGGAGGAGTAGCAGGATGAAGCTGGAAAAAGAAGTAGGGGTCAGAGTTTGAAGTGTTTTCTGTGTCTTACCTGAGGGTCTGTACTTTAACCAAGAGACAGTAAGGAGCCATTGAAGGGTTTTAAGCTGGAAAATTTAATTTCCAACATTGCATTTTAGCAATAAACACTTTGGCAAGAGAATAGAGGATACATTGAAGGAAGATTTTGAGATGAGAAAGAAGGAAAGAAGAAAAACTGTTTAGGATATTAGTAGTAATCTGGGTGAGGCATTATCAGAGTTTGAAAGAAGGTAGTAAAGGTGGGAATGGAGAAAAGCAGATTGGTAATGAGATATTAAAGTAGACTAGAAATGACTGATATAATCTGTGGGAGTCTGGGGATGAATATAAGGAAGGCATTGAAGATGATGCTCAGGATTCTGGCATGAAAGACTGAATGGATTATGGTGCCATTTAGCAATATATTAGAGATATGGAGGAAGGAGCCCTGATGGTGCAGTGGTTAAGAACTCAGGTTGCTAACCAAAAGGTTGGAAGTTCGAATCTACCAGCCACTCCTTGAAAACCCTATGGGGCAGTTCTATTCTGTCCTGTAAGGTCTCTATGAATCAGAATCGACTTGACGGCAATGGGTTTGATTTGGTTTGATGGAGGAAGTTGGGATGGGGGCTTAGGCAGCAGCAGAAATTAGTGTAGTTTGGCATATATTGCATTCCACATGCCTGGCGGGAAGTCCAGTAAGATCCCTTGGACAATAAAGATAGCTGAAGAGGTTGATTTGACCACATGTGAGAGTGCTATAAATGGTAACCCAACTGTTACCAGTTTTTCTTTTATTTTCAATGAGTAACACATATTGCCAAAAAAAAAAAAAAAAAAAAAAAAACTGTTGCCATCGAGTCAATTCCAACTCATAGCAACCCTATAGGAGAGAGTAGACCTGCTCCATAGGGTTTCCAAGGAGCAGCTGATAAATTCTAACTGCCAACCTTTTGGTTAGCAACCAAATTCTTAACTACTGCACCACAAGGGATCCAGCACATATTAGGTGCTCAGTAAATATTTGTTGAATTGATATTATTGTGACTACAGCTTTTATCCTTGGTTTCCTGTATACATGCTTTGAAAAAAATGGTTGCTACAATTTTACTCAGCAGTAGGAACTTCGGACTATTAGCCAGGTGGTTCTGACCTAATCAATATTTAATTCACAAATGGCTTCCTGATGACAGACTACCACTTATTTCTTGAGCAGACTGGTGCAAAATTGGCACTTATGTTATTATCTTAAATATATTCCTGATTATTAATTAGCCTTCTCAGTTGTGAAAACATTGTTTGGAGAAGCCATGACGTTCCTCACCATGTGAATGGGTTTCACAATACTAGGGCTAGGACATAGCAGTTTGAGAAAGCCTATTAACTTATTACCAGCTGATCGTTTTTTTGACAGCTCTATAGCAGCTTGTGTGACTCAAAAGAAATAGTGAAATAAGCACCCTAGAAAGTAGTGCGGCATATTAATAATATAACAATAAATTTATTGTAGTGTCCCCAGGGCCTATCACATAATAGGTGACCAGTCAATGTTGGTCGTATGGTGTTTTAAAATTAACAAAGTGTTTTCATATAGATTATTGTATTTGGTCCTCATAATCCTATGAGCCAAATATTATTCTCGTTTTAAACATAAGGAACTCCATATACACTTGGCAAGAATATTTTATGTATCTCTGACACATCTGCAGAGACATTATCATCTCTCATCTTTCATGTCTTAAGGAATATTCATAATCAGCCAGTGAAAGACCTGCCTCATCTGAGTTCACCTTGTACTACTTTGAGATGCTGTTGAGTTGCATATTTCAGGATGGTTTAGGAATAAAGTTGGACTGAAGCTCTTGAGGGCAGTGCATCTTTCTTTCCTTAACAGAGTGCTAGTGTACATTTATCGCAGTGGAGGCTGGCTTACAAGTTAATGAGCAACAGTGATTTTTTAATATAATACTTATATGTGATTTGAGCACTAAAATGTGTATGCTTTTCCAAGCATATTTCATTTACCCCACGCACACCTTCTTAAAAGTTCCTTTCTGTTATTAAGTTCCTATGTGGTATATAATATGCTAAAATGATCTTACCAAATTTCAGACCTTGTTTTATAGCTTTCTGGTGAGTACACACGGATGCTACTTGCCATGACATTTGGCTTCTGTTAGAATGTTCATTTTTCATATCTTTTCCTACTTGTGTGAATTTCTTCTCTTCTTCCAGCTAGAGCACTTTTCTTTAAACTTTAGGAATGGGTCATCTACTATGATGGTATCTTCTCATCCAAGTTCTGTTTGAAGTACTTATTTTACAATATTTGTTCCCGCGGTGTGAGGGATTTAGCCTAGGAGGGAGCTCTGTGTTTCCAGGATGTATTTCTCTTAGAGGTTGGAAGTGTTATGTCATTCATCTGTGAAGAAATGCATCTCTATTGCTGGGTCACTTGTATTCTGTTTGCAGAGAAACATGTCAGTATTTTTATACCATGTTTGAGGCCATTACCATGATTAGGGTAAGTCTGTGCTGAATGTGTTCGATGTCTATATCCCTGCCAACCAAGTCTAGATTTTAGCTTCTCCATTAGAGAAGTTAAAACTTGGCACTATGGACTTGGAGATGTGAACATCCTTCAAGCTGATTGTTCTCCTCAAGAATATGTTTTGATTTCCTCATAAATTACTTTATGTCATGTGCATAGTAATGAGTAATGAATGGCAAAGTAGCTCACTTAAACATAAAGAAAATATGTTCTACAGGGAAGACCATAGGAATATGAAGTGCTATGTGCTGTATGAGGCACACTGACGTGATTTCTTAGATTAATGGTGCTATAGAAATATGACCAAAATGACATTGGCATTGTTTAAGCTGCTGACATGTGTAATGAACAGTAGTCTTCCTTTTGACAATCTCAGGAGCTAAGATTCTTGGTTTATATTAGTTTAGTATTCTTGATGCTTCTTAAAAAATCATTGTTTCTTGGAGTTCACTATATTCCCCACTTACTGCTAATCTTTTCTTCTTGCTTTTGTATGTGTCCATTCATTTGTAGAGTATAAATGACATTCGCACAGAGGAGGTGGCTGCTGTGACAAAGGGGCCAAATACTAACCCTGACTCTGAACAGAAGGGCCCCAAGCATTCAGTAGTTCCTAGCGAGAGCCAAATGACCACCCCACCGGAGTCTTCACAAAGTTTTGACTTTGGCTCCCTCTCCATAAGCAGCAAGGAGACAGAAGAGAAGGTGCAGGGGGCATCTGGCCATCTTGACATTCGGGAGATGCCAAGAGACCCAAATGGGGAATGTATAGGAGTGGAGAAACAGGCCAGTGCCTTACAGGGCCCCATGGGCAAGTTCTCAGTAACATCAGCTTCCTATCAGCTGCAACTTGGTGAAAAAAAGGCAGAGAGTGGTGAAGAACATGTTACACCAGGAGAGCCGCTTGGAAAGCAAAATGGATCATTTCTTGACTCTCATGTGGGTAACCAGTTCCCCACCCTCATTCGAAGTTTCCAGGTAGTAACTGACTCAGTGACACAGGTCTAATGACTCTCTTTGGGAGAGGGCCAGAATCTGTTCTGTGGAGGAGGTGGCAGTGGTGGTGAGGGTAGACTCTCTGCTTTTTTTCAAAATCACAGAATAAAATTGATGCTATTAATTTCTACAAAGAAATTTATCCAGAGGAATTAACTCCATACTAGAAATGCCTTCTCCCCTACTGACTTACAAAACTCTTGGGAGTAAACTTCAGCAATTTGTCTTTATGAGGCTGATATCATTAGGGTTTTTCTACCCCAGTATGGGCTATTTAAGGAGGTAAATTTCTGAGACTTCTATGGTGAGGAACCTTCAGTGTTCTGAGCTATTTAAAGAGGTAAATTTCTGAGACTTCTATGGTGAGGAACCTTCAGTGTTCTGAGACCATGCTCAAAAATTCAGATACTCTTAATTAAAAGAGGCAACTGATCTTTTTATGAGAATTCCACCCTCAAATAGTAATGTATTGCAGCCACATGGTGCAACCCCACCACTCCCGCTGACCCCATTCACAGGGGCTTCCATGATCACAGGCACTAATCTCCTATGCTAAGGTGATGGCCACTTCATCTTATCACAATCAAATGGTAGTTTTAGAGTGATTTATAGTCTTGGGGAAGGTGAGCTGACAGGGAAGGCGGCCTTTGATATTCCACTATTTTATTCTCCTGAAATTCTGAGATTAATCACCAGGTGGTGGTAGATCTGATTTTTTTTTTTTCTTTCCAGTGTTCCAAACACTGTTTATTCTTAATAACTCCAAAGTGAATATCTGACATTGATTTGAAAGAAGTTAATGAACTCCAGGGTAATGCATTCCAGTGCTACTGCCATTTCATGTACTATTTGTATTAGTGGAGGAAACGTGGCTGATTTTCTTAATTATAGCAGTGCAGCCAAAAGGACAAACGAAAGTGAGTGTTATTTGGCAAATAGTTTTATATTCAAATTCTGAAGGTCAGTCTGAAGTGTTTTATATCACCACTCGTAAGTGTCTGATCTTATAACTTCCATTAAGCATATGAAAGTGATTACAGGAATGCTGTTCTTTAATCTCTCGTGATTTGATGCCTTGTCAGGGCTACTTTGGAACAGTGTCCAGGACTTGTGCAGAGTAAACACCTTTGGAGAGTGAGCTAGTCCTTTGCTCAATTAAAGCTAACACTTTGATCAGATCAATGTCAGAAGATTAGTTTTCCCCAGACTTCTGAAAGACTCCAGTAACTCTGTTTCTTACTGTTTCACAGCCTCCCCTAGTGAAGACTCAGACGGTCACCATCTCAGATTCTGCCAATGCTGTGAAAAGTGAAATCCCAACCAAAGACGTCCCTATTGTCCACACTGAGACAAAGACCATCACTTATGAGGCTGCCCAGGTAGGACATGGTTTGATGCTTCAGAACCAGACTGGAATACACAGAGTAGATAACCTTTGTTTTTCTTCACAGGCTTTCTAATGGTTTGCTGTAAATATGCCATGCTTTACTGGGGTACTTCTTTTTAGGAGAGATTACTGATCAAAGGATGTCCCAAGATACTTGATTAAGAGCAAAATCCACTCGAATTTGATTGCTTATATCCATTCAGTTTTATTAGTCTAGTATACTAGTTTTTGTTTTTGTTTTTTATACTAGTAGTATACTGGTAAGCCTTGAGTTGCAATATTGAAGGATTCTATGGGGAAAATACTAAAAGACACAGGAAGCATCAAAAGAAGATGGAAGGAATATACACAGTCACTGTACCAAAAAGAATTGGTCAACGTTCAACCATTGCAGGAGGTAGCATATGATTAAGAACTAATGGCACTGAAGGAAGAGGTCCAAGGTGCACTGAAGCATTGGCAAAAAACAAGTCTCCAGGAATTGATGGAATACCAATTGAGATGTTTCAACAGAGGGATACAGCCCTAAAAGCACTGACTCATCTATGCCAGGAAAATTGGAAAAGAGCTACCTAGGCAACTGACTGGAAGAGACCCATATTTGTACCCATGCTAAAGAAAGGTGATCCAACAGAATGCGGAAATTATGGAACAATATCATTAATATTACACACAAGGAAAATTTTCTGAAGATAATTCAAAAGCAGTTGCAGCAGCACATCGACAGGGAACCGCCAGAATTTCAAGCCAGATTCAGGAGAGGAAGTGGAACAAGGGATATCATTGCTGATGTTAGATGGATTATGGCTGAAAGCAGAGAATACCAGAAAGATGCTTACCTGTGTTTCATTGACTATGCAAAGGCATTCGACTGTGTGGGTCAAAATAAATTATGGATAACATTCCAAAGAATGAGAAGTCTGGAACACTTAATTGTGCTCATGAGGAGCCTGTACTTAGACCAAGAGGCAGTCGTTCAAACAGAACAAGGGAATGTAACGTGGTTTAAAATTAGGGAAGGCGTGCATCAGGGTTGTTTCCTTTCACCATACTTATTCAATCTGTATGTTGAGCAAATAATCCGAGAAACTAGACTATATGAAGAAGAACACGGAAAAAGGATTGGAGGAAGACTCATAAACAGCCTGCAATATGCAGAGGAAATAACCTTGCTTGCTCAAAGTGAAGAGAACTTGAAGCACTTAGTGATGAAGATCAAAGACCTCAGCCTTAAGTATGGATTACACCTCAATGTAAAGAAAACAAAAATTTTCACAACTGGACCAACACGCAATATCATGATAAACGGAGAAAATATTGAAGTTGTCAAGGATTTCATTTTACTTGTATCCACAGTCAACACCCATGGAAACAGCAGTCAAGAAATCTAATGACTCATTGCATTGGGCAAATCTACTGCAAAAGACTTCTTTAAACCATTAAAAACAAAGATGTCACTTTGAGGAATAAGGTGTGCCTGATTGGAAACCCTGGTAGCATAATGGTTAAGAGCTACCTCTGTTAACGTAAAGGTTGGCAGCTCAAATCCACCAGGTGCTCCTTGGAAACCCTGTGGGGCAGTTCTACTCTGTCCTATAGGGCCATTATGAGTCAGAATCGACTCAACAGCAACGGGTTTGGTTTGGTTTGGGACCCAAGCCATGGTGTTTTCAGTAGCCTCATATGTATGTGAAAGCCGGACAATAAGTAAGGAAGACTGAAGAACTGATGCCTTTGAATTATGGTGTTGGTGAAGAATATACCATGGACTGCAAGAAGAACGAACAAATCTGTCTTGGAAGAAGTACAGCCAGAATGCTCATTAGACGTAAGGATAGCGAGACTTCACCTCACATACTTTGGTCATATTATCAGGAGGGACTGGTCCCTGGAGAAGGATATCATGCTTGGTAAAGTACAGGGTCAATGAAAAAGAGAAAGACCCTCAATGAGATGGACCAACACATGGCTGCAACAGTGGGCTCAAGCATAACAACAATTGTAAGGATGGTGCAGGACCGGGCAGTGTTTCATTCTGTTGTACATAGGGTCACTATGAGTTGGAACCAACTCGATGGTACTTAACAACAGCAGTGTAATGATGAAGAACATGGGTTTTGGGGGTCAAACAATCTGAGTTCAGGTCCTGGTTCCTCAATGTACTACCTTGGGCAAGTAATTGAAGATCTCTGAGACTTGATCCCCTGCCCCTGATGATAGTATCTACCTCATGATATTCTAAAAAGGATTATATAAGATACAGTACTGAGTGGAAAGGGCTTGAGCAGTATGCTTGAAAGCATAAATAACAGTGAAAATTATTATAATAAATTTGTTAATATTAAAATCACATAAGAACTTAAGAGGGATATCATGCTTAGCAAGGTAGAGGGTCAGTGAAAAAGAGGAAACCCTCAATAAGGCGGATTGACACAGTGGCTGCAACAATGGGCTCAAACATAACAACGACTGTGAGGATGGCGCAGGACCAGGCAGTGTTTCGTTCTCTTGTACATAGGGTCGCTATGAGTTGGAACCCGCTCAACGGCACCTACCAACAACTTAAGTATTTAAATTTTTTGTTTAAATTCTGTCCTAGTTTTTTAGCGCTGCTAAAACAGAAATACAACAAGTAGATGGCTGTAATGAAGAGAAACTGATTTTCTCACAGTTTAGGGGGCTAGAAGTCAGAATTCAGGGCAGCAGCTTAGGGGACGGCTCTCTGTCTGTTCTGGGGCAAAATCCTTGTCTCAGCCTCTTCTTAGAGATCTCCATGTAGTAAATCTGTCTTTTCCCGTTCGTCATTACTTCTCAGTGCCCAGTCTGCTCTTTTCACATCTCAAAAGCGGACAGGTTTAAAACACACCCTACAATCATATGACCTCATTAACATAACAAAGAAAACCCTGTCACAAATGGGATCGTATCCACAGTATTCTGACCCTGTAGGACAGAATAGAACTGCCCCCATAGGGTTTCCAGGAAGCAGCTGGTGGATTCCAACTGCTGACCTTTTGGTTAGCAGCAGAGCTCTTAACCACTGAGCCACCAGTATAGAGGTTAGAATTTACAACACACATTTTGAGGTGCCACAATGCAATCTGTAACACTTCCTACTTTCAATGTTGCTAATTTGAATGGATTAGGGCTGATTTATGGTGAGGTTTTTTTTTTTTTTTTTTTTAATTGACAGAAGCAAAAAGTAAGAAAAACTTTTCCCTCTATAAACTGAGCTGTTAATTCATTCAGGCAATATTTAATGAGCATTTCTATTTTAGCTCCTATTCTTGTCCAGAGGTTACAAAGTAAGCACAGTTCCTACCCTCCAGAAACTTCTGTTCTAATAAGGAGAAACAAGCATTAAAGCATATAAGCAAATGTTTAAATAAATTTCAGACAGTGCTAAGTGCCTTGAAGAAACTAAAATAGGGCAAAGAATTAGACACTGTGGGGATTACATGAAGGGCTGCTGCTTTTTAGCTAGAATAGGCAGGGAGGTCCTCTCTGAAGAAGTGACGTTTGGCTGAGACCTGAATGATGCGTAGGAAGCCGCCATGTGAAGCCCGTGGTGTGCTTCCACGCAGGTCCTTTGATTTTATCCTCACACCACCAGAAACTGGGTGATGATATCCCTATTTAGGAAACAGTGTTGCTTCGTGATTAAAAGCACGTGCTTTGCAATTAGACAAACACAATTTGTATCCTAGCTCAGCTATGTCCTAGCTGGATGGCTCTAGACGGACTACTGATCTCTTTAAGCCTCTGTTTCCTGTGCTTTAAAATGGAAATAATACTACTAACCACACAAGAATTGGAGGAGGATTAAATGAAAGGGTATCTGTAAAGCACTAGGCACATCCATAGACATTCGTCGATGTGAGTGTGTTTCCCCTTCTCCCTCCTGGGGTCCAGAGTGTGGAATTTGGGTTTGATACACAGTGAGTGGTTGCTTAGGTTTTGACCAGTGGTGATAAAGTGGCATAATTAAAGCAGTGCTTTTGGAAGGTGATTCCCAAGGCTGTGTGCTGGATACATTAAGGTAGGGGTGCCTGAAGGCAGGAGGGATAGGACTAGGGTAGGTTTGGGGAGACGCTTTTAAAGAGCCTAAGTGTAGCCTGAGGAAATGACTTCGAAGAAGGATCCATGTCAAGAGAGACAGAAAAATGAATAAATAGGACTTGGCAATAAATGGAACTGAAAAGGGAAGGAGTAGGAAATTAGAATTATTTACATACGTGAGGGAAACCCTTTAAGTTGTCAGTACCATGGGAACAACCTAAATGCCCCTCAATAGGGAACTATTAAATTATGGTATATCTGATTAAGCTAATTCTATGTAGCTCTTTTAAAAAGCTGCTGATGGGAACAATCTCCAAGACATTGTTAAATCAAAAAGCATGGTATGAAGTGGTATGTATAATATGCAACTGTTTGGGAGGGAAAATGGAGAGTAAAACCTGTGTATGTACAGGCTCGTGCATGAATCTGCTGTCTCTGGATGGACACTCAAAAAACAACAGTGGCAACCTCTGATGAAGGGAACTACAGGACTGTGGGAGTGGAAGGGAGATTGACCTCTACAGTATACCATTTCGCAGTTTTTAAATTTTGTTGCATATGCATATCAAAAAAATTTTTAATGGTTCAAAATAAATTGTTTTAAAAAGTTATGAGGGACACACTGCTCACACAAGCATCTCACTGTATATAAGTTTTACCTAAAACGTGCACACATACACATACACGCAAATGGTTTGTGTGTAACCCCTACAAAAAAAGGGAAAAGCAGCAGCCATTTAAAACATCCTGACATGTAAGAGAATTATAGTGGCAGCATGATGTTCTACATAAAGCATGTAGGGTTTGGAGTCCGAAAGACTTGCTAGTTTTGTGACCTTGGGCAAGTCACTTCACCTCTTTGAGCCTTAGTATTTTCTTCTGAAAAATACCTTTAGCAGGTTATTGAGATAAATACTGTGTGCCTGGCACATAGTAACTGTTCCAAAATGATAGCTCTTGTTAATTCACATTGCTATACATCTATCTTTATTTAATTTTAACCAGGCTTAAGAGAGGTATGAATTGCTTTTTATTATTGATGATAAGCAGCGTAGTTGAGTGGGGAAGAGTGTTGACTCTGGAGGCAAAGTTCTGGGTTTGAACCTGCTCCAAAGTTTAGTAACTTTTTAGGCAAGTTACTAAAAGTAATGAGTCTCTCTGTGCCTCATTTTCCTCATTTGTAAAATAGAGCTAATAATAGTTCTACCTCAAGGTTCTTAAGAGGAATAAATGAATTAATACAAATTAATATATATATTAATGTAATTAATATATTTCCAAAGTACCTGGCACATAGTACCAGATAATTATTTCCTATTGTTTTTGTTTATTTGTTTACTGTAACAATTGCTGCTTCTGTTTTTATTATCTTCCTGACAAGTAAGTCTGGGTACCATTTTTTATTCTTGCACAAGTCTCACACTTTGGGGAACTTGGTGAGATGAAATGGGGGGTGAGGGTAGGGTGTGTTTATGTGAGTGCATATTTGAGGTAAAATTTACATAGAGTGAAATACATAGATTTTAAGCATTCATTTTGACTGGTTTTGACAGACATATACACCTGTCTAACCAAAACATAATTAGGGTGCAGAACATTTTCATCTCTTCTGAAACTTCCCTTACAGGCTTTCCCAGTCAGTCTCCACCCCTCTGGCAGGCACTGCTCTGATTTCCATCACCACAGATCAGTTTTGCCAGTTCCTGAAATTTATATGAATGGAAGTATACAGTATATACACTTTTGTTTCTGGCTTCTTTCTCTCAGCATAATGTTTTTTAGATTCTTCCATGTTATGTGAGTCAGTAGTTTATTCTTTTCTAATAGTATTATTCCATTCTATGAATATATCACAATTTTTGTATCCTTTCATCTGTTGGTGGACATTTGTGTTGATTCCAGTTTTGGGAAAAAAAGAATAAAACTGCATATTCATGTACACTTTTTTTTTATGGACACGTGTTTTTATTTTTCTTGGTTGAACACCTAAAAGTGGAATTGTTGGGCTGTAGGATAAATTGTTTAACTTTATAAACAACTGCCAAAGCCACAGTACCATTTTCTGGAAGCACTGGAGAGTCAAGAAAAAGAGGCCCATATGGAAAGAGTGTAAGTAGCAAACCGTCACAGCTTCCTCAATCTTCCGTCTTTGTTGGAGATAGAAAGTAGGGAGCCCATAGAGGGAGTGGTGGGAGGTAGAGAAAGATACAGAGCGAGGAGAGGAGGTGCTCTCCAAAAAGATTTAGCTCTGCTGGCATGCAAATTTATGTTCTTATAATAATAATTTATAAAGTACTTTTTGTAACTATGATCTCTTCTGATATTTGCAACAATGCTATGGTGCAGGCAGGGCACATCTTACAGTATTCTCTTTTATAAATGAGAAAACTAAACCTCAGAGAAGTCAGAATGACTTGCCCAAGGTCCCACAGCTAGTTACTATCCGAGCCAGGACCCAAACCCCAGTCTTCAGACAAGAAGTTTCTTGCCCTGTCTGAGTCCTAGCTCGAACACTTAGTAGCTAGAGAAACTTCAACAAATTATTTAACCTCTCTGGACCTCAGTTTTCTTACCTGTACAGTGAGAATAATAATAGTACCTACCTCAGATACTAAAGGCATAATTGAGATAATAATTATATGCTTGGCACATAGTGTAAGTACAATAAGTATTAGTTGAGTCTGAATCTAAGGTAGATAAGTGGGTCTGAGCTGAAGAAAGTATTAGTGAACTAGCCAGTAATATAACTGGTATAATGGTGATATGTGTAAAAGGCTTAATCGAGTGTCACAATCCCTTTCTTTGGAAACCCAGCCAGAGACTCTTCCCCTTTCTAACTCTCTTTACTTCCTTCTGTCCCTTTCCCTAATGTTTCAAAGTTTTGGCTCAATGAAATGTTGTTGCACTCATGAAAAAGTCTAGAGGCCTCTGCTTATAATACAAATTCAAATTATTTGTATGAAGAAGCAGAGGCAGATAGTAACCTATTTTGCTTCAGGGTTCTTTATGAAAATGATTGCATGTCTCTAAATCCCTCTCTGAGACAGCATACAATACCAATACCAGGTATTTTTGAAATATAGGCAATAGGCAAACTCCCCCCACCTCGTCGTTTTTCTCTCCTTATTGGTCACAGGGTTATCAGCACTCTGAGCCTACTGACAGCCCCAGTGGCTGCTGTCAGTGGTTTTCATCAGGCTGAGTTTGGCACTAGCCAACCATCTCTCTACCTCTTTGCTAATGTCATTTCTCAGCCTGATCATAATATAATAACATATTGTTTTGTTATAATATAGTGAGTGCTAGAGAAGTAGCCCCAGCCCTTGTTTCCTATATAGATTAGTTAAGTAGTCTGGCATTTAAAATACTTTTAAAAACTCTCCTTATGAATGAAGAACACCAAAGACATAAGGAAAATATGAGCCCAAGAGACAGAAAGGGCCACATAAACCAGAGGCTCCTTCAGCCTGAGACCAGAAGAACTAGATGGTACCTGACTACCACCAATGACCGCCCTGACAGTGAACACAACAGAGAGTCCCTGATGGAGTGGGAGAAAAGTGGGGTATAGAACTCAAATTCTAGTAAAAAGACCAGACTCAATGGTCTGATTGAGACTGGAGGGACCTCAGAAGACATCGCCCCCGGACTGTCTGTTAGCCCAGAACTAATATCATTTCCCGAAGCCAACTCTTTAGACAAAGATTAGACTGGCCTATAAGATATAAAATGATACTGGTGAAGACTATGCTTCTTGGTTCAAGTAGATACAGGAGACTAAATGGGCAGCTCCTGTCTGCAGGCAAGATGAGAAGGCAGAGGGGGACAGCAGCTGGTTGAATGGACTCGGGGAATACAGGGTAGAGAGGGAGGAGTGTGCTGTAACATTGTGGGGAGAGCAACTAGGATCACATAACAATATGTGTATAATTTTTTGTATGAGAAACTGTAAACCTTCACTTAAAGCACAATTAAAAAAAAAAAAAACTCTCCTTATACCGAGGATCCCTTTAAATAACAGTTTGTTGTCAGAAATGTCATCGAGAGACATTTTTTCTCCCACTTTGCCCTAAAGGGACATTTCCTACCTCATTTGTTCCAGTTTTCCATCCTTATCTTCAGAGAAGACAGCATGAGGTTCCTTGGCTGCTTAAGCTCCAGCGAGGACCTTTCCCAGTTCTTTATGGAAAGTTCTACTCTGTGATCACAGCCTACCCAGGGGCTCAGTAACCAAGAGCTTACACCATTCCTACCTTGGGTGATGTGTGAGGAGCCTAGTTTGTAGAGAGATCAGTTGCCACTTACTGGTTTTGAGTCCCTGGGCAAATCATTTCCCTTCTCTGAGCCGGAGTTTTCTTACCTGGGATGCTGATAATCTCTGTCCTTTCTAGTTATTTCATAGGGCCAGTTTGAACATCAAAAACGATAATGTTTTGAAGCTATCTGTAAACTCTAAAAGGCCGTACACATGTGGAACTATTGTCCCTCTTGTTAAACATGTCGCTGCACTCCTGCCTTCTCTTTCCAGTCCACTTCTGTCATTGACCCATTGCTAAGGAAACTGAACTCATCCAATTTTTTTAGAAGGAGCCTTGTGCCCAGGGGATTTATTTACTAATTAATAGGTCATTGTAGAAGGACCCTGGTGTTCACGGCCCCCAGACCTTCTGTTGGCCCAGGACAGGAACCATTCCCAAAGCCAACTCTTCAGACAGGGAAGAGGGAGAGTAATTGGGAGTATGTAGCAAGGTGTATATAAGTGTTTGTGTGAGAGACTGACTTGATTTGTAAACTTTCACTTAAAGCACAATAAAAAAATTTTAAAAAGTGAAAAAAAAAATAGGTCACTGTAAGGGAGTCAGATTTTTGCTTTAGAATTTGTGCAGCTTAGTAGCAAAGCTGCAGCCTGCAACATTTGTCCATAAGGCTTCCTGAGAGGCATGGTGATAAGATGTGCTTCCTTCTTCAGACTGATGACAGCAATGGGGACTTGGACCCAGGAGTCTTGCTGACAGCTCAGACCATCACATCTGAGACCACGAGCGGCACCACCACAACTCAGATTACCAAGGTAACAGACCAGTTCAGAACATCCTTCTGGAATCCAGTGGCTTGCTGAGCTAGCTGCGTCTCTACTGGAAGGACCTTGGTTCTCGAGCAAGGGTTTTCAGCTTCATCCCTATTGAGCTAAATTATTCCAAGTGTCCCGGCTTCCTTTGCGGAAAGGCTCTGGTGCTTTCCCCAGCAGTAAACTCGGGGATTCAGAACCTGTCGCCCTGTCTTGTCAGTAGTCTCATGAAGTCATATGTGGTGTTCTCTTTGCACATCTGTCTGTCTCTCTGGACAGTGAGTCTCCTATCTGCCTATAGAGATTAAGTTTAAAAAGTCAGTTTAAAAGCAGGTTTTGCAACCGTATTTTCCAGTGTGCAACCATATTTTCCAAGCCAAAAATCAGGACTCAGGGTCTGATGAAGAATTTTTATGTCATGTTCAAGGTCGAGGCCATGGGAACTGTAGTTTGGATGCCGAAATATTGGAATTATTAGAATATATTTTATAGGGCAAGAAGGAGAAGATATCTAAAATTGGAACTACCCCCAGAAAATAAGAGACAATTTATGTTTGCTGTAGCACCAGAGGAAAATTGTAGGTGAGAACCCAGGTTCTTGATCAAGCTCTGTCATCAATACACAGATGACAGGAAGGCAATTATTCAACACGCCTAGACCTTGGTTTTCCTCATTTGTCAAGATACCTACCCACCCTCTGGGGATTATTTGAGAGTCTTTTGACATCAAGAATGTGAAAATGCTTTAAAATAAAGAGCCCAATTTCAAGATGCATGACATTTTTGTCTTCTGGTTTTTTTTTCCTTCTGGAAAGAATCAAATAAAATGTACAAAGGGAAACACCTGTCTGTTTTGTTTACTTAGTAAGTCTCTGCAGTATTTGAGAGGAAGAGAAAATAGAAGATAAACAAAGGACTATGGCCTTCTATTTAGCTTATTAAAGATTGAATTTAGCAATTCAAGGGAGTAGAGGTATGCTCGTTTTAGCAGGTCCAGCCAAGATTTTGGACAGGTGGGTAAGAAAGCTATCCTACATAGTACCCAGCAGCAGATTAAAATTTGGAGTGGAGTTTTCAGAATAATTTCTTGCTGTTTGTTTTGTTTGTTTGTCTGTTTTTCCTTTCTTTCTTGTTATATTGCTGATCTCATATGATCACCTTTCTTTGGTTCCAGACTGTAAAAGGTGGGATTTCAGAGACTCGGATTGAAAAGAGAATTGTGATCACAGGAGATACTGATATTGACCATGATCAGGTAAGAATGCTGAGGAGATTCTTGGGATGAGGGGTACCTGGGCAGGAAGACTGTTGAATGCAGGAGTTTGCTAGCAAAGGATACCTCTGCCCTCTTCGTTGCCAGAGAACCCCTTCGGTTTAAAAAAAAAAAAAAAAAAAATTACTCATCCTTAATCAAGAAGGGAAACAGAGGGAATTAATACATAGAGGCCTGTCGCATGGGGGCCTTTTTTATTCATTCACCTAATCATTGAGTAAAAATGCAAGGGAGTCCTGAATTTTTACCTTCACAGTGACTACCCCAGCAGCTTCCTACGGATCAGTGCCTTAGCCAGCTTTAGGTCCTGCAGTTTGCAAATTGAGGAAGCAAGGAAATGTAATGGAAAGAATGTGGGCTCAAACAGACTTTAGTTCAAATACTGGTTCTTACCATATTCTAGCTCTTAACCTCTCTGGGCCTCAGTTTCTTCGTCAATAAATGGGAAGTATAGTATCTTCCTCTCAAAATTGTTGTGAGGATCAAGTGAGATACTGGGTGTACGCTGTGCATGGCATCTGGTGGGCTCCCAGTTAACGGAGTTGTCATTATTCAGGGGATATCATGTACTAAACCTGTGCTAGAGACAGTGAGTGGTACCAAAACAGAAGAAAAGGCTGTAATAGCTGAGGAGACAACTAGGGGGGACACGGTATGATGGACAGGAACTCAGGGGACTCGACATTTGTTTCTGGCCTAGATCTGTCACTAACTTGCTGTGTGACCTTGGGCAAAGCACTTTACCTCTAATTTTTGTTTTCCTTTCATAAGAAGATAAGCTGATCTAGATAATTTCAGGGCCCTTCTGAGTGCTAAAATTCGATGTTTTTATGTTAATTAGGTGTTAATTGGATGCTGTAAGCAATTAGCAGATAATAAGGTCAGGATAAATGTTCCCAATTCTCTGCTGGGTGAGGTTAGAACAGCAAAGCTGCAGAGGAGTGGGGGTGGGAGAGACTGCATGCAAATGCCTCTGGAATCTTTGACAGGGCTGCTGGAGGAGTAATTCCAGGGTCTTTATGCTGATATGCTGAGTGCCTGAAAAACAGAAAAGCTGCGGTGCAGTGCTGGCAGGTTCCTTAGTAGGAGGGCTGAGACTTATAACTGAGAACACTGGGCTCAGGGTCCCAGAAACAAATGGGAGGCCTTGCAGTCTGTTCGCCCCAGCACAGTGGATCCTGCTGCGTTACCAACCTGCGCCCATCTATTTGGTCTGGTGTGATCTGAGCCCCTGATGTGTACTCAGTCTGTGCCAGACAGCAAGAACAGTGGGAGGGGAGGTGTTTTGGGTTTGGAGTAAGACAGACCTAGCTTGAATCCTGACTCCGCAACTTACTGGTTGTGTGCCCTTGAGCAAGTTATTTTATTTCTCTGAGTGGTAGTTTCACCTTCTATAAAATAAAGACAATCATAGATTTCTTCCATGGTTGTTGTGACAAATGGACAGGCACACTTGATATCCCCGAGAGGTGCCCCAGTGTCCCTCAGCTCTCCTAGGTACTGAGGGGTACGTGGAAGGGATGAGATGCAGTGCGCTCTGTCTCGGGAGGGAGGCACTTTAAGGGCTGCTCAGGAGAAGCAGTGTGGTGCAGGGTTTCATAGAGAGATAGGCGTAGGTCAGAGTGACCAAGGAAAGGACTTGGGCAGGGCCCTGCAGCACGATTAGATGCGTCGGGCAAGCAGGATGGGAGCAAGGGCCTATGGAGATGGCGGGTCCACACATGGCTTTCAGGAGACCAAGAGACCAGAGGCCGCTTCCTTCCTTCCCTCGTCCTTCTTAGGAGTCAGGGTAAGGGGTCAGCTGATCAGCTCTAGCTGGAGTCCTTTCTGACATGCGGGGTCTGCTCCTGAGAACCCCAGTGCTGCAATCCCCCAAAGACAGTGTTGTGCCCTTTCACCCTGAGACGTTCCCAGACTCAGAACTTGAAGCCCCAGGAAAGCGGCATCATTGTTCCCTTTTGACTTTCCCTCTGCTCCCTTCAGCTTTTCCAAAATAACCAAAACTCCAGACACTAAGACAGGAGCCCCTAAGACAGGAAAGACACTGCTGCAAAAAGGCGATTCTTACGGATTGAGTTAAAGCCCAGTCACATTACTCCCTAGCCGGGTAACACTGAGCGCTTTATTCAGCCACTGAACCTCAGTTTCGTTTCCTCATCTGTAAAATGAAAATAACGATACTCCCCTAATTCACTGAGTTGTTGTGAAGATTAAGTAAATAATAAGTAAAGTGCTTAGACCAGTGCCTGGCATGTAGCAGGCATCCAGTAACGTTAGTTTCCTCCTCTCCTTCCCTCTCTGCTTTCTTTCATTCCTTGTCTTTTTGCAGTGTGCTTCTTTATTTTTCTCTCCTGTCCTGAACTTCTTGGTTACACTATGTTGAACACAGTTTTCTGCCTTGTCCTCCACACTCACTCCTTGAGTGAATCTTCCCAGGCCTACCCAGACAGGTGTGGCTATCACCCCTGAAGTCCCTGTCAGATTCCTTAAAGGCAGCCTTAACATTCCTTGTCTCTGTGTTATCAGTACGGATAGGGTGGGAGAGATAACCACCAGCTTGGCTTAGCCTAAATGCTGCCTGGTATTGCAGACAAGAGGCTTGGATTTGCCAGAGAAATGATGTTGTATGATCCCTGACTTCCTTTACCAGCCGGGCTGCTTTTTGCCTGATGGGTTTTGTTTCTGGTTTTCTTAGGTCCTTGTACAGGCCATCAAGGAAGCAAAGGAGCAGCATCCAGATATGTCAGTGACCAAGGTGGTCGTCCATCAGGAGACCGAGATCGCTGAGGAGTAAGCTCAGGTAGGGGGTGTTCCTGCCGGGCTGAAGATGCCCACTGTTCCAGCCCCAGAGACCTCTGAAAAGGAACCCTGGACACTCTGGGAACCCATCCCCACAAAGAGGTGTCTATACTGGGACTGGGTAATGTGAAGGCAGCGGAGAGGCTAAGAGATGAGGGAGATACAGAGGTTATTGAGTATTAGGCTCCAACAAGCAGCCAGGTCTCCGTGTCCTCCTGCCTTAGCAGTGCCAGCAGTGTAGGACAGGAGGAAGCACCCCAAACTTGGAGGTAAACTCCTCCCCACCTCCTAAATCCTCATGCGTCCCCCTGCTTTTCTACTTCATCTTCCCCCGCTTTTCTCTCTGCTGCTCTGACCCATCTGTTCCAGGTAACCGCTAAGCCCAAACCTGTGAGGACCGGAGGAGGAGAACAAAACTAAGAACAGGATCAGACTTTCTGAAAATGGGGAGGGGAATAGGGGGAAATGCCTGAAGCTCTGGGGCCAGGCTCTAGAGAGTTAGAAGCAGAGTAGCTGCTTTCTGGGAGCCAGGGATCCAGATAAATTCATGCCTGAGAGTAGTTTACAAATGACTTGAAGAAGCCATCAAATACCAGGTAGGGCTGGGCCCTGTAAAACCTCTCGGGCCCCGATTATCACTTGTGGCCTCAAGAACATGGCACTGGGATTATGTCAAAGAATAATGGAACTGAGCGGCTTTCTCCTTTGCAGGATTTTAAATATTTGCTCTTTCTTTCCTCTAGGAACTGTCCTACCCCCAAATCCCTGCCCTTCTTCCATCTAAGAGAAAACCAGCAAAATGATGAAGAAGCTAACCTGGAGTAATCAGACTTCGGACTTTCAAGACTATTCTAAACCACCAGAAAATGAATTTCCTTTTCTATTTGGACTTTATACCAAAAGATTCTTCTAGATATCACTGATTCTTTTGGATAACTTTTTCTGTATTGTGATACCAGAAATTGTTCAACTCTTCACTCTATGGACTGGTTTTAAGTAGTTTGTTTTGTTTTGATTTTATTTTTAACAAGGTGGTTTGCAGCCCCTTCAACCTAGCCTTTCTCCATTTATTTCCAACTCAGATATAGACAGAGTCCACAAAATTCTACGGAAAATCCTCCAAAGACTCTGTCAGCTGGGTTGGAGGCCAAAGCCAGCTTGATGGGGCTTCCCTGCTCCTTCACTAGTTTTATACCCTTTGGATGATGGCAAAATATTCATACATCAGCTCTTTCTCAGATCCCATGGTGTGACTTCAGCAGAATGTCAAGCAGGGTGGCTGCCCTGAACCCAGAGACCTGGGGAAAGGCCCCTCGCCCTTGCTGTGTTGGGGTGTTTGGGGAGGCAGAGACCTTTGCTAAGAATGTAGTGTTATTTTTCTTTCCTTCTTCCCTTCCATTCTTTCTTTTTGGAGCTTCTTTAGATCAAAGATACGAGAAGGTGCATCAGATATATCTGTACTGTGAATGTTTGAACATATCAGTGGCCTTCACCTTCCTGCCCTCCCTCCCCAGCTGCCCTTTTACCTCATTAGAAGCAGTGGCTCTACTAAGTGTTCCCCCCAGCTGCCATCTCAGGAGACCAAAACTCACAGAAAAATAGGCACTTTTAGCCAAAAGCTCTAATGGCACATTTTTAGTGGTGATTTAAGGAAGGAAAGTTAATGAGGTTTTTAAAATAAGGTTTTCCAGTTCCACTTGACCCAGGGGTGGTGGGGTTTACCTCTGTCAGATCCTGGTAAGAAGTATTTCCAGGTGACCATGCTTGGACCTCTTTCTTTAATCCCAGGATGAAAAGCATGTGACCCAAAGAGGGATTGTGTTCCATGATCTGTAGTCTCCACACAGACACCTTCCTGAAGACACCCTTCTGGAACCAGGAGTGGGTTTTAGGGGCCATCCTTCCCACAAAATGACCACGGGCACTCATTTCCTCACCAGCTGAAGTCAGGTTTTGTAGGCTTGATTTTGTGGTGAGTTTTGGGTTTAGCTTTTTTGTTTTTGGAAATGTGAGCATTGATGTCCTCAATTCCACCATTCCTGTATACCTTCTGGTAAAGATTTGAGGGTGTTTTTATTCAGTTGGGCTTTTCTAATTTCCCAACTTGCCTCCCACGAACAGACCTTCCTGGAGGCTTTTTGGAACGCTGATTCTAGCTAGAAGTGAACTTCATGAGACAGACAGTGGATCACGGACAGCAGTTGCTGGGGGCTCAAGGGCAGTGAGCAAGAGAAAGAAACGTAAAGCCTTTGCTCCCCACATGGGAGCCAGCAGGATGTGTCCGAAGTCTTCCCTGACTGAGTTTTGCTGGGACATTCTGGCTGGTTTGAACTGATTTCAGGTGTGTGCATTTTTCATTTAGTGCTCGTGTGAGACTATTATTAACCAGCAGGCAGCTCTGGGGGGAAAAGGTGAGGGATATGTGGGCTTAGGGGGAAGGAGGCTATCCTGTCTCAGGAATAGACTTACAGGCTTACAGGCTGTGGGCATAGAATCAGAAATAATGGGCTCTCTGGGTGGTGTCTAGGCCTGGGCTGTCTCTTGTCAGAAGTGGTGGCTAGGTTAGAAATACAGCTCACATCAAACAAGCGTGTGATGTGAGCGTGTTTCCCAAGAGGTGTGTGCCAGTGGCCAGTTCTCCCGCTGAAAAAGCTACCGACACCCACAAAGCTGACACCTGGGGAACGAAGGAGTTGGGGGAAAGGAGGGCACGTGCATGTCCATTTAAAACTTGGCGCACTGACTATTCTGTGCCATCCAGCTCAGTGCGGCAGTTCTCATAGCACAGGACCTTGAGTCAGGGAGGCTGAACCTTCCTTCAGCTCTGTCACTAGCTCACTAACTTCTGAGTCTGCTTCCTTGTCTGTAAATTGGACCAGGAGATTTCTGATGCTTTTCCAGCTCTGAGAAGCCATGATTTGGACAAGCCCAGTAGGAGGGGTGTCCTTCCAAGCCTGGACTTCCTCTTTTCTCTCTGGCAACAAATGTTGGGGTCTGGCAATTGTTTGGATTTTTTTCTTCCTGCAGTTGTGTGTGTGTGTGCACGTGTAAAAACAGACTCTGTCCAGGTGGAAAGGATGAAGAGGGGGAGGAGAGTTACCTCTCCAGAGTCAGTGACTTGGCAACAATTTTCCTAAAGTGACTGAAACACACCACAGTAACAACTCTTGCTGCAATTTTATTTTCACTTGAGAAATAAAGATTTCCTCCAGGCCACAGGAGGTCTGTGCCACCTACCCACCGATCAGCACAGCAGGACCTGTATTCTTCGTAAGCCAAGGATCCACTGAGCCCCTGCTGCAGGGAGCTTTCAGGTCATCTGTGCCCACCCCAGGCCCACCACCATATGTTCTGCAGGGCAGCTAAGGGTGAGATGACAGCCTACCCTAGGCAGTGGAGGCACAGTTGTGGCCTGACTGACACCGAGGGGTGCTCATGCGAAGTCTCTGCCCAGGATCCCAGCCCCAGGCTGGTTTTGTTTCTACAGATCTTTCTCAAATGTATTATTTTGGTGACGAAATGAAGGAGCTTTGTAAAATTTTTTAAAATTATGAATCATATCAAGTAGTTGTTTACATTTCTCGGAAAAATTGGAACTATGGCAGCAGAATCAAATTGGCAAAATCTTTAAATAGGCAATAATTAGGCCTTCTATTTGGGCCTTTTGTAGTAAGAGAAGTGGTTGTAGTGTTTAGATACGTGTTTGGTCTCGCTTCTTGTATTGCATTTTTCAATAAACTTTCAAAAAAAAGGACTGACTGTGAGGCTTGATTCCCTTTTAATGTTCTCTTCTCCTACCAGCAGCAACTTGGGAAAAATTAAACATGAGTAGGGGAAGACCCAAACTCAAGGCATCTTCTCAACTAAGCTACCCACATTGGCCAAAATGCAGCTTCACTGCTGTATAAAAAGATTTCTGAGAACTGACTAATGCTTTCTGCCAACTTGAGGGAGATTTTGCAGCATAGATCATGATACAGTAAGGAGAGAAGGTGTCTTCTCAGACCTGTCTGGTGGGGAGCCAGGCCCTCAGTGTGAAGGCATCAGCAGTAGTGTAGCCCTAGTGAGATGTACCCTGCGTGGCTGAGGTGGTGGGAGTTAAAGGCCCGGTCCCAATCCCGGATGGCAGTGGAGGGTCTCAGCATCGCCCCATTACCCACTTTCCCAGAGGCCCATACCCCATCACCAGGGCCAGTGCCACTTTGGAAGGAGCCTGTCCCCAGCCTGTAACATCCCAATCTACACTCCAAATCTTAGGGGGTTCTTGCCCAGCACTTTGGGTTTACCCAGACACCAAGTATGTCTCCCAAATCACCTTTGCCTGCACCTCCAGCCCCGTCAGGTACCTGTCCGGGGCTAAGGCCATGTTTGGAGGCTGAAGGAACTCCTGAGGCTGAGTCTTGCTAGTCTCCAGACTCCACATTCTCTCCAGGCGAATGCTAGTGTAATTAGCATTTCTCTGCTGACAAGTGTAAGGTCAGGATACCTTAAGCTGCTGGGGCCAGAGCATCCCTCCCCACCCTCGGATGTGACTCAGGCATCTACTAGACATTGGGACCCCGGTTCTGTTACCATGGCACATGCTGCCATCCTCACAGCAGGCTGGCTCTGGCTCCTCAGACTCGGGCTCCCAAGTCCCCTCCTCCTCCCAACTTGGCATAACCCCCCAGACTGAGGCGGTCCAGTCGTGGCCAGCTGCGGTGAGCACAGTCCCGAGCTGCCGGGCCCCCAAGCAGGAGCTCTCCAAGGCCCAGATCCAGAGACTTGGAGTGTTCAATGCAGGAACCAGAGGGCTGCACGGTGATGATCACATGGCCAGTCTGGGTCCGTGGACCCCAGGGTGGGGGCAGCCCCGGGCCTTTCAGCGGGTAGCTGTTTAGCAGGGTAGGTAACCCCAGGCGAGGATTAGCAGGCTCTGAACGCAGACTCCTCACTGATGGAACAGGCGAAGTACCCCGACGAGGCGACAGGTCCCAACTTTCTATCTCTGCGCAGCCTATGGCTCGGGGAGTCCTGGGACCAGGGCTGGGAAGGAGAGCGCAGTCCCAACCTGTGCCGTCGGGGGGCCGGAGCGCCTGAGCCCGCAGCACCCCCTGGCGGAGCCGTCGCGTCTCTAAGTCACGGTTCTCGTAGAGCAGCGTGTTGGCGCAGATGAACACGAACAGGCCGACGCCCATGACCACTGGTCCAAGGAGCCTCAGCCGCTCGTGGGGGCCGTGACCACGGCCAGCGCCGCGGCCCTCTCGTCGCAGCTCGCTCACCTGGGGCGCGCTGGCATTGGCGGCTCGGGGTCCCGGAGCCCCGGCGCGGTGCGGCCAGTAGCCGGCCACGGCGATGCCCATGCCCACCAGCACTACGATCGCCCCCAGCGCCGCGAACGCCCCCGACGGCGAGCGCAGCCGCAGCCGCGCCCGCACCCGCAGAGGTTCGGGCGGGGAGCGCGGGCGCCGGCGGCGGCCCAGGCGGCGGCCCAGGCGGGAGACGCGGCCCTCGGGGCTCCTCCGCGCCTCCCCGCAGTCTCCGGGGCTCCCCGCCGTCATCTCGTCGTCGTCTGGGAGCTCTGCGGAGAGAAGATGGTAGACAGGGACTGAGCCGACGGGCCTGGGGTCGGAACCCTCGGCTCCGGGCCCAAATCCGAGAGAGAAGCTCGGGCCGCCTCGCCCAAGCCGCTTGGAGATCCCTGGCGGCCACCCCCGGATTTTCCCCGGCTGCGAGGCGGGGAGCCGCCCCCGCTCGGGTTTTCCGCAGCGGAGCTCCGAGCCAGCGACTCACGGCAAGAGCCCCAGTTGGCCGGGGCCGCGGGCAGAGAGGAGGCGGGCGGGGGGGAGGCGGGGGGCGCGCAGGCCGCTCCCTGGCGCATCCCCGGCTGCTGGGTTCCTACCGCCTGCGCCCCCTTCGCTAGCCCGCGGGTCCCGGGCTTCGGCAGGCGTAGAGTCCCCGGCAGCGGCGTCTCCAGGGTAAGTACCGCCGGGATTTGACCCCTCCCCCGCACGTGGCTGCACCGTAGTAAAGAAGTGAGGGGGCACTCAGACCGCCCCAGTCCGCAGGGGTCGCGCGCGGCCCCCACCTCCTCCCCGCCCCCATCCCCCACCGCCTGGGCTTCACATACCGCAGCGTGGGAAGGAGGGGGTGTCACTGACTCCAGCCTCACCCTGCCCGCGCACTCCTTCCAGACCTCCTCAGTCAGCGCCGAAGCTGCAGCAGGAGAGACTTGAGCTAGACTCCGGGAAGACTGCTCTGATCAAGAAGAGCCGGTCAGAGGAGAGGCGGTGGCGACGGCGACGGCGGACTTTGCCCAGGATTTCTTCAACTCCGCGCAGAAGACACCCGCTTCCCCCAGAGGCCAGACTGGGGCCAGGGCAGGAGGCAGGGGCTGCGGATGCTGGGCGAAGGGCCTCGCCGGGCAGGCTCCCCTCCCGGCTCTCCCGTCGACCCGGCAAGGCTGTTCCCAGGTTGCGGTGTTTCCAATTCGGGCTTCTCGGGATGAATCATCCCCCTTTCCCGCCGCCTGGCCTCCTTTCCGGCCTCCTCCGCCCGAGGCCTCTGTGGCCCGCGTCCTGGTCGGGGCAGCACCACCCTTGAGCCCCAGACCTCCCCAGGGTCCCGGGCCACCCAGCTAAAGTCTCTCCTGGCCGCTGGCCCGGCCCAGTCTGCCCAGAGAAATGGACACGGGCCGGGACAGAAGAAGCCGGGCTACGTGTGGGGTGGCCCCCACGAAGGAGGGCGGGTATGGGAGGAAACTGGGCTCCTATCCCAGCGCCCGGGCCACAGGAGAGAAGGGTTAGGACCTCGCTGTCCAGCGGTACGTCCTCACCCCCAGCCTAATTTCTAAACAGTTCCAGCGCTTAAACTCATAGCCGAAGCCCCAGGGAGGCGGCCTTGCTACCCTGCCCACTCTGCATCCACACCCCTGAAGTGCCAAGCAGACACCCCATCCCTGCCTCCAACAGGGGCGATGAAGGCCCCGGGCCTAGCATGGAGCCTCAGCGCCCACCACGTCCAAAGTCTGATTTTCACAGACGGAAACTGAGGCCCAAGAGAGGGGCCTTTCTGGGGTCACACTGCTGCACAAGGCGGGGGCGCCATCAAGGCCGGACGCCAGGCTTCCGGTCCCCAGCTCAGCCCTGAGCACCCTTCGGCGAGGCCATGAGAGCATCTTGGGAGGAGGCGAGGCCCGTTCCCCGATTGTCTTGGAGTGTGGAGCTCTTTCCCCAGCCCGAAGCCAGAGCAGTTGCCATCCCGCCCCAGGCCACAGCTGGCGACCCAGCCCCAACTCTGGAGGGGTCACTCCTGAGCCCCGGCGCGGCCCTACGGGGAGAGAAGCGGAGGCTTGCAGAGAGATGGGGACACCCGCAGAGACCTCGAGACTCTGCGGCGCGTGGGTCGAAGCTGGGGACCTCAGGCTTGCGGAGACTTTAGGATACATCCCGAAGGTTCCAAGTCGCGGGAAGTCGTTCCGTACCGCGTCCCCTGCACTCCGGGGACTAGCCACCGCCCGCGTCTACACTTCCTCACGTAGGAAAGGGGATATTGGGCTCCTGCCCCCAAGGGCCCTTAAGAAAACAGCAAGTTGGGAAGAGTGACGGGGGAAGCCTGGGGCCCTAGTTTTGCTCACCTGGCGCTGCCGCGCCGTAGTGGGTCCGGGTCCCGGTCCGCGCGCTGGGGCTGCTGGCTTCGCGCCGCGGTCTCCGCCGAACCTCGTCCCCCGGCCCCGGCCCCGCCCCCTCCGCCCCGCCCCTCAGGAGCCCCGGGGACCAGCTCAGCCAAACGCCGGCTGGATGGCTAAAAGAGGAGGCGCCTCAGGTGTGAGGGTCGCAGGCAGGGGCGGATTATCCCAAAGGCAGGGTAAGCACGGTGCTTATCTTGCTTACCAGATCATCTATAGTGAACTATTCCACATTTTTCCACATCGGAGACTCTGCTTCTAAGTATGGCTGGCATCTGTCTCTCTTCAAACTCCACAGTCTTCCCATAGTCAAAGCCTCTTTTTAAACGTACAATCCCAGAAAGGGGCGGATGACCCAGCAAATCAGGTAAGCAGGGGCTTGCTTGTGCTTACTTACTAATCTATAGTGAACAATTTCACATGGGTTTCACCATATCAAAGATGGGAAACCCAAATGGAATTGTTCATCACAGATGATCTGGTAAGCAAGGTAAGCACGATGCGTACCTTGCTCGTTAGACAATCTGCCCCTAGTGGCAGCTAAGCGCTGTGGGAGCGCGGGTAATTACAGGGTCCCGAGACCTGGGTCCTGCCATCTTCCCCGCCTCCCACCCCCCCAGCTGAGGTCCTTCACAAACGCCTGAGAGAGCGGCCCCTGCCCACATGGGGAAACTGAGACCCGGAAGCCGGGAGCCCCCTATCTGGCTCCGCAGCCTAAGCGTGCAGACTAGCGATTCGAAGTCGGCAGGTCCTACCCCGCCTGAGGCTCTCATCCCAGGCGCCTGGGAGAAAACTCCCGGGAGCGTCCGAGAGCCCACGCATGCCTGGCGCCGTCCGGGGAGCTTCCTGGAGGAAGAGGCTCCAGTCCCTGCTCCGTCGCACCCGCAACCCTTCCTGAACCTCACTGCCTTAATCTGTAAAAACGGCGAAAACCGGGAGTTGAAGGCAGAGCCCACGGCACAGGCGCGGAGGTGGGAGGGCGTGGGAATGGGCCCGGCTCCGGGAACTGAGGGTATCAAACGCGGAGCCGAGGAGCACGGCCCGGCCTCGCCACCCTCCCCAAGAAGCAGCGAGGCAGCGGCGCCCGCTCCCAGGAAGGAGGCGGGCCCAGGCCGCGCGCTCCCCGCCGACGGGCCGAAGGGGGCGGCCCAGCTCCAGCTCCCCGCCCGCCCCGGGAGGCCGGAATGGGGAGCGGCGCGGGCCGCGCGGGGCGGGGCGGCGAGGGCTCGCTGCCCAGTTTCCATGATGCGGGGGGCGGGCTGTTTGCCTGGTTCCGCGCCCGGATCCCCCCCTGACGCCCGCAGCCCGGCCGGGCCCCTCGGGAGGAATTTCCGGTCTGGGGTTGATTATAGGCTGCCCCTCCCCCCGGCCGCGGGGACCCCCCGGCGTGCGGGGGGGAGGGGCGGTAATGAGAGCCGGCTGTGAGCCTGGGGCGGGGCGGGAACTCGAGGCAGTCGCCGGCCTGGGTCACCCCTACCCTCCTCCAACGCGGGGAAGAGCAGGCTCAAAGAGGGGCGGGGACTGCCCTGAGCCAAACTGCTCAGCCAGGCCTCGAACCTGGGGTCGTGCCCTCTGTCTCCACGGACACTGCGGGAGGCCTCAGCGCCCCCTGGGATCCCACTCCTGGCGTTTGCGGGAGGGACTGAAGCCCAGACGAGACCGGCGTCCCGGCGCAGGCCACACAGACTCTCCGGGCCTCACCCCGCGGGTCCAAGATCGAGGCCAGGGGCCGCCTTCCTGCCTCCCCGGTTGGACTGGGGGTCTCCTGACGGCGGAGCTCAGATGAGGTCTCCCTCCACTAAACGACAAAGCATCTAGGCTGCTGCATTAGCTCCACTGAGGCTTCACCGGACTCCCTCCTGCCTGCCTCCTGCCCTTTCCATTGCCCCGGACTCCACCATCGACCCTCCACTTTATCCACTCCCCACAAGGTACCCCCACGCAACTCCGCCTCTACCCTCCCGGCTCTCCTTACAGTGAGGGCTCAACTCTCCCCTAGCATCTGTCCCCTCTCTGCCTGCTGCTCTTGCAGGAGACAACAACTCCGAGGCCAAAACCTGGACGTCTCCCAGCCCTAACTGATGCCACCTCCCCGTGCTCCGCCAGCCTGCCCTTGGAGGCTGGGCACTCCTGGGTTTCCTCTGTCTCTGTCCCCTCTGCCTTGCCACCGGGTGTTAGGACAACCCCCCTCACTTTCAGCAACTTAGACACCTCCCTGGAAGCACTCTCGGGCTCTCTCCCCTGCTTCTCCCTTCTCTCCATCTCTACGATGCGCCCCACTGCCCACCCTCAGACCAAGGGCCCAAGGTGGCCATCTTAGGCCCCTTCCTCCCCCTCTTCCATCTAATCCATCAAGTCATGATCCAGTTCTTTTCATCTCAAATTAGCTACATTCCCCCTTCCCCGGGGCCACTGTCCTGGTCCAGGCCACCAGTATCTCTTGCCTGGACACCGCCTGCCTCCAGCCCCTACTCCTAGCTGTTCTGCCAAAGAGCGCCTTTCTACACTGAATCCGAAACCGCCTTTTCCTGCTTAATCCTCAGTGGCCCCCACTGCCGTCCAAATGTACTTTAAAATCCTGCTCCTGCCCACTCCAGCCTCTGCCTCTCTCAGTCTGCCCTCTCAGGTGGCTGAACTTGTTTTCCTTCTCAAACCCTCTGTGCTCTGGCTTCTGGGCCTTGGCATGCAGGTGCCTTGCCCTCTATAAACCAAAAAAACCAAACCTGTTGCCGTGGAGTGGATTCTGACTCATGGCAACCATATAGGAGAGAATAGAACGGCCAGGTAGAGTTTCCAAGGAGCACCTGGTGGATTCAAACTGCTGACCTTTTGGTTATTGGCCATAGCACTTAATCACTATACCACCAGGGTTCCTTGCCCTCTATGGGAAACACCTATTCCCCTCCTCTTTCCCTTCCCAGCCCCTACTCATACTTCTGGCCTTCCTCAGGCCCCCAGCCCAGGTCAGCCCCTTCCCCACCCTCATCATCATACACACTCATGACCCCGTGAGCTTCCCTTGGCAGCACTGTGCCCAGCTGAAGTTACATAATTGAGAATTGAATCTGTTTCCTGTCCGTGATCTCAGTTGCAGCGAGCTCTGAGGGGCAGGACTGGGTCCTGCTCATCCCTGGAGGCTTTGTGCCCAGCAGTGCCTGACCATGACTGGCCCTCGATGTTAAAGGAATGTGTGCAAGGCCTGTGTCTCCCCCCACCCCGAACCCATTGCCATAGAGTCCAATCTCATAGTGACCCTATAGGACAGAGTAGAACTGCCCTACAGGGATTCTAAGGAGTGACTGGTGGATTCAGACTGCCAATCTTTGGGTTAGCAGCCAAACTCTTAACCACTGCACTGCCAGGGCTCCCCCCACCCCACCCCAGACCTCTTTTATTCTCCACCCCTGGGACCCTGGCCCAGACAGCAGGAGAGAAGGAACTCACCTCTCTGAGCCCCACTCAGTTTGGGCATCTGTAGAAAGGGGGCAATAATACTTACCTTCCAGGGTTGCTTTGAGTATTAAATAAGAGTTCATATGTTTAACACCTGGCACAAAGGTGGTGCCTAGCAAATAGCTGCTCCCTCTTCTGACCATGAGGTTTCAGGCACAGAGGGTAGTGTCTGGGGGCTGCAGGAACCTTCCCTGGGGTCACTTGGGGTGGAGGGAGGGAAGGGACCCTTTTCCCCTCTTTTAATTCTCGTGAGAGCCCTGGGAAGTCAGTATTAATGCCCTCTTTACAGATGAGGAAAGAGGCTCAGAGAGGCCTGCCCACCACACATGGCCAGGCTGACCAGTACCTGCCCCTGCACAGATGGACGTCCACCGTGCCTGCTTGGTGCGGTCTTGTGGATGCACAGATGTGTGGGCAGCCAGTGGGCAATCTGGCAATCACATCCAGCTCCCATGTGCCCTGGCCTCTGTGTGACCTAGATTTTCTTTCACTTCTGAACTAGGAGGGGCTTGGATGAGATGACCCCTGGGGATCCGGGTGATCAACATCTCTCCCCAAGGCTTCTGTTTGATGGCAGAGGACTAGATACATTGACCCTGAGGTCCCTGCCTACTGGAGGCTCCATGTCCTCTCCAGAAGTCACCACGGGAAGGGAGCAGCTGTTATCTCCTGCATGTCACAGCCTCACCTAGGCCATGGAAATAGGGCTTTGAACTGGCTTGTCCTGGTTTCGAACCCTTGCTGATAATTTACATTTCCACCCCAGATATACTGAATCCAAATCTACTGTTAAACAAGATCTCCAGGTGATTCTTATGTATAATAAATTTTGAGAACTACTGCTCTACCAGTGGCTCTCAGAATGGGTCCCTAGCCAGCAGCATTAGCATCCCCTGGGAACTTGTTAGAAATGCAAATTCTCAGCAGGGGAACGAACTGGTTCAAAACCCTGCTGGAAATTCACCTTCTCTCATCTCAGCTTGGAAACCCTAGTGGCAGTAGTTGTTAAATGCTATGGCTGATAACCAAAAGGTCAGCATTTGGAATCGAACAGGTGCTCCTCCCTGGAAACTCCATGGGGCAGTTATACTCTGTCCTATAGGGTCGCTATGAGTCGGAATTGACTCCATGGCAATGGGTTTGATTTTTTGGGGGGTACGTCTCAGCTTCAGAAATGAAGAGAGACGCCTGGCCTGGGCCACCCTGCATCCCCTACCCTCACCTCAGGCATTTCTAAAGCCACTCTTGTCTTGAGGCTGCCCTGCGGAGCACTCCATGTGGCCTCCCCACCCCATGCTTCACTACTCCCACCTGGCGAGGAGACCAGGACCTCAACTAAGAATTCAGAGCCCAGATTCAGAGGGGAGAGCATGGTTCCGTGTCCCAGTCCTGATTATGCTGCCCTGTCACACACTGGGTGGCCTTGGATAAGGCACAGCACATCTCACATCTCGTGCCTCTGTCACGTGTCCATCACAGGCAGGACTGGTGTGTGGATTCAAAGAGAAGTGGTTGGCAAGTGGAATCCTGACTCCTTTTCCCGATGCCCCGTATTATAGAAAACCAGTGTCCAGAGAGGCTTTAGTCCCCACATTCACAAGGCCCCCATCTCGGCCTCAGGCTTTCAGAGGACAGTGGTTCTGGGATGTGAACCCAAATCCATCTGTCTCATCCCACGGAATCTCTGAGGTGGGTGCCTCTGGGCTCCTCATAGGATGTCTCTGGGCCTCTGGCAAAGCCCTAGGGAGAATGAGCTCCCTGTCCCTATTCCTCTCTGAAGCCCAGAGAAGAGGAGGCGGAGTCTGGGTGAACTTGGGGAGGTTGAGGAAATGAAACCCCCCCGGGTGACAGGGCAAAGCCAGCCCCCACCCCAGTCCGTAAGCAGAGGGTTGACGGTATGAATGTCACCACCTCACTGAGCTCCCCCTAGTACCAGACCCTGTGCACGCATTACCTTATGTGGGCAAGACACCCCTGTGAGTTAGGGACAGCTTACCCCCATCACACCTGCAGAAGCTGAGGTTCAGCAAGACCCAGTGGCTTGCCTGTTGCCCAACCACAACCTCAAGCTTAGTGAGTGTGAGAAACCATCACAGCTAGGCTGAGTGACCACCTCTTGAAGGATGTGCATACACCTGTCCTGTGGCTGGTCAAGGGCAGAGTCAGGGTTAGAACCAGGTCTTCACCATGATGCTCAATCCCGCTCACTAGTCCCGAGACCGTGGGCAAGTTGGTTCACCTCTTTATGCCCCTGCTTCATCTTCTACAAAATGAGGACAATGGTGGTAACAACTTAAAACTAATGAGCACTTAACCCTCAGCCTAGTACCTGGTGAACACTGAGCATTCTGGCCTCAGCTGGTTCTTGCCCCTCAATGTGAAATTGAGGCTAATGATTGTTATTTCTTTAGCTACCTGCCCTGGGCTAGCTGTTGGGGACCAGAGAGGATTCAGTCCTGGACCCCATCCAGATGCTTTAGAAGCTGGGGAGAACAGACCAGTACCCCAAAGCTGAGGAAGCAGCTGCTTGCTCCATGTGGGGCCGGGCAAGAAGAGAGGCTCCATGGAGGAAGGGGTATTTCCACTGGGTCTCAGGGTCTGCAGAGGGGGAGGATGCCCACAGATGGAATGGCCTGAAGCATGAATGTGGGTGGCTGGGGGAGGGGGAGCAGTGGATGGCCTGAGAGGGGCCAAGGGCCCAATTTCAGAGTGCCTCAGGCACCATGATAATAGGAGAAAAGATTGAAGTTGTTGAGGATTTCATTTAACTTGGATCTACAATCAACACCCATGGAAACAGCAGTCAAGAAATCAAACAATGCATTGCATTGGACAAAGCTGCTGCAAAAGACCTCTTTAAAGTGTTAAAAAGCAAAGCTATCACCTTGAAGACTAAGGTGTGTCTGACCCAAGCCATTGTGTTTTCAATCACCTCATATGCATGCAATAGCTGGATTATGAATAAGGAAGACCAAAGAAGAACTGACACCTTTTAATTGTGGTGTTGGTGAAGAATATTGAATGTACCACGGACTGCCAAAAGAACGAACAAACAAATTCTCATAAAAAGACCAGACTTAATGGTCTAAGACTAGAAGAATCCTGGTGGTCATGGTCCCCAAACCTTCTGTTGGCCCTGGACAGGAACCATTCCCAAAGCCAACTCAGCAGACATGGATTGGACTGGACAATGGGTTGGAGAGAGAGGCTGATGAGGACTGAGCTACTTGCATCAGGTGGACACTTGAGACTGTGATGGCATCTCCTGTCTGGAGGGGAGATGGGAAGGTAGAGGGGGTTAGAAACTGGCAAAATGGTCACGAAAGGAGAGACCGGAAGGAGGGAGCGGGCTGACTCATTAGGGGGAGAGTAAGTGGGAGTATGTAGTAAGGTGTATATAAGCTTATATGTGAGAGACTGACTTGATTTGTAAACTTTCACTTAAAGCACAATAAAAATTATTTAAAAGAAGAAAAGAGATTGACCTAAAACACAACCTAAAAAAAAAAAAAAAAAAAAGAACGAACAAATTCATCTTGGAAGAAGTACAGCCAGAATGAGCCTAAGAAGCAAGGATGGCGAGGCTACATCTCATGTACTTTGGACAAGTTGAGAGGAGGGATCAGTCCCTGCAGAAGGACATCATACTTGGTAAAGTAGAGGGTAATGAAAAAGGGGAAGACCCTCAACAAGATGGATTGACACGGTGGCAGCAACAATACTAACGATTGTGAGGATGGCACAGAACTAGGCAGTGTTCCGTTCTGTTGTACACAGGGTTGATATGAGTTGCAACTGACTAGATCACACCAAACAACAACAACAGACACCAGGCTCAGGATCTGGACTGGGCCCTGGGAGCCATGGGAGGTTTTAAAGCAGGGGAGTGGCCTGACCCATCTGTGCTCCGGGCAGGTCAGGAGGGGCTGCCTATGGAAGAACTTTGCAAATGCTGGGTGCTAGCGTGGCTGGCACGTGGAATCGCTTCTCCGAGAACACGGCTGGGGAGCTGGGCTGGGGAAGCTGGCCCTGCACAGAGGGCCCTGGCAGCTATAGAAAAGAGAATCTCTAAGCACCAGCCCATAACCTCTTCCATCCTCTGGTTCTGGCCCTGAGCCAGCCAGCTCTTCCTCCACCTCCCTGAGAAAGTCCTCTTCCCACCCTGACTCCTTCCTGTAGGTTCCCTTGCCTTGCCCCTGCCCCCACTCTCTGGAATCCTCCTCAACCTGTCTCTCAAAGGCAGGGATGAAGGAAGGTAGAGAAGTGATTTAGTCAAGAGCCCAGACTCAGAGTCAGAGACCAAGCAAGGCTTGAATCACAGCCCACCACTACCGGCCATGTGACCCTGGGGAGATCACTCTGGCTTCCTGAACCTTTTATCCTCTGTCTCATGTAAGACACTCCCTCCAGGGGGTGTTGGGAGCGTTGAGTGGGTTAGCCCACGAAAAGGCTCAGTGGAGGGAGACTCATGGGTACCTACCTACCTGAAGCTGATCCCAAGAAGTGTTGCGCTTGCATAGAAGAGGGACACAGACCAAGAACTCCATGGCCAGTGGGGACCCTCCGCCCATCTGTCTGTTCATGTACATATCAGTCACCCAGTCCTCCAGAGAGCAGATCTTAGATGTAGGGTCCAGTGTCTCCCACCCCCACTCTCCAAGCCTGGGGTGGTCCGAGTTCTGTCTATAACATAGGTCAAATGCCAGCTTCCAGAGATCGTGAATGAAGTACTTTGCAAACTGTAAAGACAGAGTAGCTGAGGCCCAGAAACGGTGAGCGATATGCTTAAGGTCACACAGCCTGATGATGGTTCCGGTCAAACCCGAACACATACTCCCTCAGGCTATCTCCGTGAGGCAGGACCCAGCTCTTGGAGAAGAGCTCCTTGTCTCTGAGCTGTCCCAAGGACTTGGAACACAGGGCCGAACCAAGGGGAAGTGGGACGTAGGCCAGAGACACAGTGATAAAAAAAAAAAAACAGTGATAGAGCCCAGAAAACATGGACCGACAAGGCGGCGAACCCGGACACAGCCGGGAGGACCGGGCAGTTGTGGGAGCAGGAGTTGGCGCCATCTAGCGGCGAGGCTGCGCGCCTGCACCCGAGGGTTCCGGCCCCTCCCGCGTCCTGGTGTTGTGGCCCGAGTCCTGTCCCGCCCACTGGTCACTGTGTTCCGGTCCAAAGCCCTGTTGCGTTTAGGGCAGGGAACCGGGAGTCTGATACTGTCTATCCGTCGACTCCCCACGCGGTGATCCTGGGCGCCCATGTGCCCCGCTCTGGGCCTCGGCGTCTTATCAGGAACCTGGAGATACCGGCCTTCAGATCCCAAGAATGCGCTCCCTCGCAAACAACAGAGAGGATGCCCTTTGGGAAAGTGCGTGTGTAGAGGGCGGGGGGAGCGGAGGATACAGAACTTCCTCGCTAAACTGGATAGGACCAAGCCTGGTCAGGGCGTGGGGGTGGGGTCAGGATCACATTTCTGTGGCTTGTGAACCCCTGCTAGGGGCTGCTCAAACAGGGTCCTCTGAAATCCTCCTAGCGGCCCCACAAGGGCAGCACTACCATTACTCTGCCAGGCAGACAAGAGCCTGAGCACAGAGACAAAAATGGACGTACCAGCAGGCAAGTGACAGAAAAAAAAAAATATATATATATACTTTATTTATTTTTTTTAGAGCTGGGCTGAAACTCAGGACTGCCTGACTTAAAGCCCAAAGGGACCCTGGATTAGGTGCCCTGGGCTCTGATGAGCTCCTTTCCCCCAGGCTTGCCTGGCCTGGTCTGTAGCCTGGACATCTATCCCGTGCCTAAAGAGGTTTGCTTCCTTATCAGATGGGCCACATGTCCTTTGACATTTGTGTTGATTGTTTCACCATTTCAAGGAAGACAGGAGGCCCATGGAACTCCCTCACTGACAAGCGCTTTCTCCTCAGTCTTTCACTCCGCACTGACTTAACACCTGTCCTGTGTCCTGAGGTCCAGAGAGCAGAGAGACCCAGGGACCAGCTGTCTCCACACACCTTGGCAGCTACATCAGAGCAACTTTGCTGGTCATTTTACAGACGAGGAGACCAAGGACATGGCAGGCTGCAGCGGGGTTCTCGAGTGGGCTGAATCCTTCTCCAGTGTCAGGGTGATGAGGAGGGAGGTGGATCCCAGAGGAGGCTGCCCCAGTGGAGGAGCTGGTATGGGGGTCAGCTTTGAAGGGTGGGAGGGCCTCTCCATCCCAGGAAAAGGGCAGGAAAGGCACTTGGGTAGAGGGAATAGCAAGAGTAGGCAGTAGCTACCACCGGCTAACTGAGCACTGACTGAGGCCCCACAAGAGGCTATTGACTTTATCTCCTGCAGGGGAAGCAGGTATTGACCCATTTTGCTTATAGGCTCAGTGGTGAAATGACCCCGAAAGTCACACAGAGAAGGGGCAGCCTCAGTACTCCAAGCCAAGTCTGACTCCAAGGCTTCTCCACACAGAGCTGACAGCTGAGGATATGATTATCCCCTTTTTAGAGGTGAGGAAACTGTGGCCCAGAGAGTTGGAAGTAACTTGTCCAAGGCCACACAGAAAGGAGGCAGTGACAGTCACACACCTCCTAGAATCCTCATTTCCTCATTTGTGAAATGCAGGCACATGCCTGGCTTTACAGGGATATTGTGAGGACAAGTAACTTGGTGTGTATGAAATTCCCTCTGTCTCACCTGCACTGCAGTAGGTACTTACACAGTCAGTATTAGGCCATTCGCTTGGTGCAAAAACAGCATGGGGGCAGCATCTGACCTCCTCTAATTTCACAAAGGAAAAGGAGAATCAAAATCAATAGCCCAGGGCTGATTCCTATGTGGCCAGGTCAGACACACCTCCTCTCTCCACCATCTTTACCAATTCTTACACCAACCGTCCCACCCACGGCACTCTCTGCTTCTCTACTGGGTTCGATAATTCATTGCAGTGACCACACAGAAGTCACAGACAATACTCACGATTTATTGGGGAAGTAACAGTTACAATTCAAGCTCAGGAACACTCAGGATACAGTTCTTCCAGCCATGCTCGCAGGCAAGCCTCTCCCTGGCCCTCGGCCTCTGCCCAGAGGCAGCCAGCTTTCTCTCTCCCTAGGCTGGGAAGCCACCATGCCAGGTCTCTGCTGCCATTTCTCACTGTCTTCAGTGTTACAGCTCTCTCTGTCTGTATCCTGGTTCCAGGAGCTTCTTGGTGCACGGATCCGGGGTCTAAAGGACATGCTGTCTCCTGGCTGTTCTTCCTTGGTGTTGATGGGATCCTCTCCGGCCTGTGAGGTGGCTCATTTCAAGCCCAGTGGGATGGCAAAACTGACCAATCCCCTCATTAGGCCACAATTACCCTATCAGACAGTCCCGCCCAGTCACATGGGTGAGAGTTACAAGACCATGGTGAGAAAGGCCACACAAAGGCCACCTATGGCACCACACCTGGTATCCTACCGATATTTTTTGTGAATTTTATGTCCTTTCAATCATATTCAGTAGGAATACATGGCAAAAGGGCCAAAGAGTGAAGAGAAACTGCCCTTAGATGGTGTGAGGTCTTCACAGATTTTCTTCACAGGGACACCAGCACCTCCAATCTTTAAGCTAATGCCCTCCTCCCACCCCCATTCTCCCAGAGTGTGTACCATGCTTGAGTGATGTCATCGAGTCTAACACAACTTTCTGGTTTGGAAAAATCACGAATGATGACCCAAGAGACTTTTAAAATCTCTTTGCTAATTCCTCTTGCCAAGAGATGCTTGAGGGAAAAAATGAAGATGAGTAAAAGATTATTGAAAAAATCTACAACCCACTGATGGTAGCTCACAGGCAAAAATAACACTGAGTTATAGTCACTGATATATGTGGTCATGAATTTTTCATTCCTTTTCATGTAACTTGAGTTTTCCCACTAAAGGAGATTCATTAAATGTGTAACTAAATGACATCAATATCTAAATATTTGTAAGATTTTTCATAGGAATAAATTCAGGAATGCGGTGGGGGAGGCATTGGTTGGTTGAACTGTGCATCAACTCAGATGGCTGCAGAATGGTCCCCTGAGGAAATTTACAAGAGTATTGTTGGGTATTTGGAAGGTTTCCACTTTTCTTGCTGTTTATGCATAACACCAGTATAAACACCTTCGTACGTGTAGCTCTTTTCTTTGTCAGCTCAGGATAAATGCCCAGGAGTGGGAGGACTAGCGCCCCTCCCGCCACTTTCCCCTTACCAGATTCAGAGTTCTGCCGAGCTGCACTGGGTTTCCTAATAGACTCCAGGTGTAGGGCAATACCGTATGGTTATTTAAGTTGCATTTCTTGAGGAATATCCTGAGGTTCTTCATAGACTCTCTAGGAAATGCCAGTTTCTTAGGAAATGTGAGTTAAGGATAAATATTCTATTTTATGGAAATATATGAATTTTGATTCAGATGAGATCTGATTAAATCTCCACTTGCCTTTTTGTAAAACTCTTTTATTGTGATTTATAATACACCTCCAGGGAAGTTCATAAAACCTACATGTCCATTAAACTGTCACGAAGCAAGCACCCATATAATCCTCCTCCCAGGCAAGGAATAGAATAATCCCAGCACCCCAGAGGGCCCTTCCAGTGTCCCTTTCCAATTAACATCTCCTCTTTTTTCTCTCTCTACTCAAGGAGCCCTGGTAGTGCAGTGGTTAAGAGATCTGCTGCTAACCAAAAGGTCAGCAGTTCAAATCCACAGCTGCTCCTTGGAAATCCTGTGGAGCAGTTCTACTCTGTCATATAAGGTTGCTATCAGTTGGAATTGACTTGACAGCAGTGGGTTTTTGTTTGTTTCTCTCCATCCGAAAGTACGTACTATTCTGACTTCTAATACTTTGATTTGTTTTGCCTGTTTAAAAAGTTCATATACATGGTATTAGAGTTCATATTCTTTAGTGAGAGTCGTCCACGCTGCCTCACGGAGCTGGGGTTTGTTAGCCGTCACGGCTGTGTAGTACTCTGGGGTATAAATGTGCCACAGCTTATCCATTTTCCTATTGAAGAGGCTTTGGGTTGTTTCTCGTTTTGGGCAAGCAGGGCTGCTGAAGATACTCTTGTATCCATTTTTGGTGCCCATTTTGTTCTACACCTTTCTGGTAGGTCGGCTTAGAAGAGTGGAAATTTCCTGAGGGATTGCGTGGAAGCTGGGGAGACGTTAGGCTGAATTCCTGCACTTCGTATTGTATGAAGGGTGGTCTTTTTGTGTCTGGGGAACTTAAGTATCTAAAGAAGGGCTTGTTTGATTTTGAGCATCCAATGGACCTTTGTGTTTCTTTGGCTGCTTCCTCTTTTTTTTGAAATTCCCTAATGTGTGTGTTTTTGTGGGCATTAGCGCACTGTTTCCCCAGACAGGAGCTAAAATAAGTGATCCTCCTTCTCTCCACTCCTTGGCACCTAGGATGTGGAACTATGACTTAGGCTGGCTGCTCCCAGCTAAGGCTTTGAATCTTGGTCAAATGGTGCAAAGATGAACAATTAGCATTTATTCACAGAGGTGGGCTAGTAGCACTGACCTGCAGCAGCTTAGAAATTTTTGAAGGAAAGCTGATTTGACTTTTGTAGAAACATCTGGGTTCAAATCCTGTTATTAACTCACATTTCTTCCTGCATCTCTATCACAAATGATGACATCTTACAAGGGAGGAGAAACAGACAGTAAGAAACAAATCACACACGCACGCAGGCACGCACACACACACGGTGGCTTAAAGTTGACTCTGGAGTCAGGAAATCTAGAGATGAATCCCTGCTTTGCACCTAGCTGTGCACATTGGGCAAACTGCTTCACCTCTGAGCTTTCATCTTTTAAAATGGATTTAGGTAACAACGTACCTAAAAGCACCTAGCTCCTAGTAGGTGCTAGTAGGTGAATCAAACTTAAGGCCTTCCTCTTGCAGCTTTCCAAGGCCTTTCTTCTCTTAGACTGTGGGTGGGCTAGAAGCAGGAAGCAGGCATTTCCTAACCGTAGCTTCACACTTTGTCATCCTTTGGCTCAGGTTGTTGTTGAGGGACACAGTGCAGTCCAGAACAAGTGTGGTATTTTAAAAACCTTTTTCTAAGGGGTTCCAGACTTCTTGCAGTGATTTGCTAAACACAGGAAACACTGGTTGGCCTACAGGTGCTCAGTTAGAATCTGAAGCACTGATGCCATCATGGGCCAAGCCCTAGGGCTAGGTGCGGGGGACAGGGGTCGGACAGACATGATCACTGCCTGAAATGTGTATGTTCCATGAGATGAGGGGCCTCGTCGGTCATGTTCATCTACATTCCTAGTGCTTGAAACCCTGGTGGCGCTGTGGTTGAGAACTTGGGTGTTAATCAAAAGGTTGGCAGTTTGAATCCACCAGCCACTCCTTGGAAACCCTATAGGGTAGTTCTACTCTGTCCTATAGGGTTGCTATGAGTCGGAATCGACTGGGCAGCTTTTTTAAAAAACCCGCTTGGCCTGTAGAAGGCACTCAAATATTAACCTAAGGTTGTTGCTGCGTGCAGGTGGACACCATGCTGTGGACTCTTCATCTGCAACGCAGCATAACTCTGATCCCAGGGGATTCTTGAGAACGAGGTGAGAAATGGACCTGAAAGTACCTAAAATGTTATTTCTGGTGCACACCTGGAGCTCAAGAGATGAGCTTCCATCTTTCTCATTTGAATTTATCCTCTTCCTTTTCATTCAGAATCTGACATTCTAAGTAAATGTAAATAGATTTAAAAAATGCTGGGAAAAACATGCTGACTGGGGGGCCCTTCTACGTACACATGTAACCCCCATGCATTGTAACACTTAAGGGTCACATGTGCTAATTTCATTTGGTTACAATCAACGTGCCTTAAACATTGAAGCGAGAACTTTACATTGCTTACAATGTTAAATGGTAGTTTATTAAGTTATATAAACATGACTTTTTAACTATGTTTAAAACATGAATAGGAACAAAGTTTCGGAAGGAATATGGGAAAATAAGGTGTTGCTGTGTTAGGAGCTAAAGGAATCAAGGTGGATTTTTTTCCTTTTAGTATTATTGGGTTTTAAAAACTAAGGTAAACGTGTGGAAGAAAAAAATGCCCAAAGAACTATCTTCACTCTCCCAGGATGCTGAATTCTCATCACCCACTGATGCCAGCCACCCTGAGGTCGTAGGAACTCTGCTGGCCGCATCCACCACTAGTCACAAGGGGCCAGATGAAGGGGTGCAGGGGAGGCTCTAGGGAGGGGCCGAGTGAGGCTCCTGGGGCTGGCTGCCCAGCCTATTCCCAATAGCCCATTTCCAAAATTGAGCTCACCCTTGCCTCCCCCATTCCTCAGAAGCGCTTCATCATCTTGGAATCACCTCAGACAGTGCCTTTCCCCAGGCCCCCCCATCTGTCACCTGCCAAGTCTTGCTGATTTGTTATCTCTGCCTCCTCCTGCCTTTGCTAAGGCCCCGTATCGTTGGAATTATTGCATTCCCTCAATTGCTAGTTCCCCTACACCCGATCCGTCACACTATCGTCAGATCTACTCTGGAAGCACAGCTCTGCTCTGCTCCCTGCACCCAGCTATTCAAACACTTTCAATGTCCCCAGTGCTTCCCAGAAAAAGGCCAAACTCTGCTCCTGGTGTGTAAGGTCCTCTGACCTAATCTATCTTGCTGAACTTGCTTCTCTTATTCCGTTATCCAACTCCTGTCCCAGAGAAATAAAAGCTTCCCCATCCCAGGCACAATGCCCTGTGCTTTCCCAACTCCTTGGTTTTGCTCAGACACTGCTTTCACCTGGAATGTCTTCCACCCCCACATCTCCAAAAGTTCAGCTTAGATGCTGTCTCCTCCAAGATCTTTAACCCCAAATGAAGATGTAACTCCCTTCCCTGAATGTCCACTTCACTCCCAGCAACATTTATCTCTGTAACCAGATCACAAGCTCCAGGATGGCAAGAAACCTGTCTGATCTTGTGTTCCCAGTGTGTCCTCCAAGATTTGGTCTACAGGGACAGGATAACTGCTTTAAATTACAGACAGCCCCCAATAAATGCAGTCTGAAAACGGCCTTCTCTCCTCCCAAGTTTGCTGCAGCGTGTCATGAAGGCCCTCTAACTTCCTCCCCAGCTTCATGCTCCCTCAATGGCCGGGGCTGGATGGGCTTTACTGTCTCTCCGGCACCTCTGATAGCAGAACATGAAATTCAAGGATAAGCAGGACAAAGGTCATTGGGAGGAGATTCCCTGGTTTTCAATGAGCCCCAATCCTAAGTGATGAGGTGCTGATACTGGAGATTCATGGCGAGAGGTTCGGCAAAAAGCATAGGGGCAGCTCTGTGTTCGTGACCTCATGACGGGGTGTGGAGTTCCTGAATGGATTAATTTCTCATCAGCTTGATCATTAGCTTTTTAAGAGCGAAGAATTATAAACTCCTAGGAAAACTGCTTTTATTCTGTTGGGTGAGAAAAATTCTTTAGGGGAGGGCTGGCTCCCTACCCACAGGTGACCCCAAGGGACAAAACAGCCATTACACATTTCCAAGAGACAACTGCACTGAATTCTTTACCCAAAGAAAAGAGATAGCAGGATGTATCAGAAAATGCAACTTCGATTCAAGCACCATCAAATTTGTCAAGCAAAAATAGTCTTTATTCAAATTTAATGGAAACGGGGGGGGGGGGGCGGGGGCACTATACTTTGCAAGACGGGGAAAAATAAAATTAAAAAAAATTCTTTTCTTCTTCTTTTTTTTTTAATATAAAACAATATAGTCACAATACCAGAATATGGAACTCTACAGTTTATCTTCTATGGGTTACTGCAGGTATCAATTTTCCTCGACTGTGCTATTCACAACTTTGTTAAGTCCAAAAATATGAAACCCAAGTGGTAGGAAACTTAAGACTTAGCACTTTCACTAAATGGCATACATCAAAGGGCATCAATTCAAGGGCAAAAACAGTTGAACTCACCATACCTACCTATGTCATCACTCCAGCCTTAAAGCTGTCCAGGTACTGAGCTCCCTGTAGGAAAGGCCAGGCCGGAAAGCCAAGGCATTTTGGATATTCTACCGTGGGCCGTGAGTAAAAGGGGGGAGAGGGGGCTTCAAAAAGAAGATTTTTGTTTCAGTCGAGCAGGAGGGCCTGGCGCCAGAAGGCTTTACAGAGAGGAAGCACTGAGATTTAACAATTATAGACACACCATTAGGGGAGTTAAAAATGTACAGCAGTGACGTGTGGTCTACTTCAATCACTTGTGCTACGGCTACCAAACATGTACAAAAGACTTCTCGGGTAGTTCCAACTGTGGTCGTAGCCAGTTAGGACCTTGAGTGGGACCTAGATCTAGACCGGGAAGGTGATCTGGAAGCGGACCTGGATCTAGACTTGGACCGAGACCGGGTTTTTGAGGCTGACTTTGACCTAGAGCGCGATTCTGATGGGTCTGGTTTTGATTTGGAATTGGACCTCGACCTGGACCGGGTCTCCTGGTTGGTGCCTGCATCCTCACTCTCTCCTCGGCCTTCCCTCTGGCCAGACTCGGACTTGGCACGCTCTCGCTCCTTTGACACGGAGCGGGACCGCGATCTAGACTGGGAGTGATCGGTGTCTTCCTTCTTCTTCTTGCTGCTGCCTGACTTGCTGTCTCGCTTGCCGCCTCGTTTTCTGCTCCGCTCACTCTTGCTGAGGCTGCGGCTTCGGCTGCGGCTCTCCTCCCGGCTTCTCTTCCTTCCCTTCCTCTTGTCCTTGCTTTTGCTGCGACTCCTGCTTCGGCTTCTGCTGCCTCCTTTGCTTCTGCTCCTGCTTCGGCTCCTGCCCTCGAGGAGGCTTTGCTCCTGACTCCTGCTCTTCTCCCTGCTTCTACTTCGGCTCACACTCCCTCGCTTCTCCTCCTCCACTCTCCTCTCTTGACTCCTGCTCCTACTTTTACTCTTACTTTTATGCCTACTGGGACTCTGGCTCTTGGATTTCCCAACGCTGTCGTTCTGGATCTTCTCTTCGGCTTGGTCTTTACTCTTACTGCGGCTTTTGTCAGCACTGCGGCTGCGACTACGGCTCTTGTCATCCTTGCTGGGGCTCCTGCTTTGTTCCTTCTTGCTCCGGCTGCGGCTCTGGCTACGGCTGCGGCTCTTGCTCTGGGAATGCGAACGCGACCTGGGGAGGCAGAAGGGATGCCTGTGTCATGTGTGGCTCCATACTTCGCTACTCATGAGAGAAGACCAAAGGGGATGTGTGTGGAGCTGAGCCCCACAACACAGTGTATGGCTTGGACTGGCCAAGGACCACTTTCTGAAACCCTGTGATTCCAATCCAGAACTGGAAAAAGCGGGGTGAGGGAAGACTGGCAACATGATTAAAATCAAAGTGAGGAATGGTATGGGCGTTCCCTGATGACCTCCCACGCTTTTACCAAAGGAGACTTACCTGGATCGAGATCTGCTCTTAGAATGGCTGGTTTTGCTGCTGCCACTTCGGCTTCTGCTCTTACGGGAATGCCTGCTTCGAGAGCGAGACCTAAGGGGAGAAAATATTTTAACACTTGCTGACAATAGGCCAGTTGATTAGAGTCAACCAAGACATTCTTCCAGTCAAAAACATACATAAGGACACCTGCTGTGTGGCAGGCACAAAGGTGAAAAAGAACTCTCTCCTGAGCTCTGGGCCCCTAGATTCAGGTACCTGGCAAACATCGCACGTGGATGGCCCCTGAAGCTCTCAGTACCTCCAATCATGAACAAACAACTTCCTCCAACCTGTTCCTTGGCTGGGTCCCTGATTTCCACTGATGCCACTGTTACGTACCCAGTTCCCCATACCAGAAACCATAGTCGTTCCTGACTCCTCTTTCCCTCATGCCCTTATATACAGGTGATTCTGCCTCTTCACCTCCTGTCTACCCACCTCTGCTGCTGCCTCCCTGCACAAGCCGAGGCATCTCGGCCTGGGACCTCCCGACTAGTCTTCCTGCACACGTTTGCCCTTTTCCTGTCTAGTCACTTCACTGTGACCGGAGAGCCATTTAAAAAAGACAGACACAAGCTTAAAACTTTTTGAGTAAGTGCAGGCCGTGAGCTCCTTGGAGACACGACTGACTGCAAGTGCAGGGCAGGAAGGGCCTGAGACGGCCAAGGACAGCTCGTGACGGAAAGACGAAAACTTTAAAGGCTCCGGGGCACCATCACCAATGAAGGACTCCTGCCAAAAATGCTGAACCTGCATCTCAGCGACAACTCTCCAGACCTAATCTCCAGTTTTTCAGGAAGTTAGGGGATAAGATGCAAATTCAATAATACTAAGAGGTAACATAAATCTGGAATGTGGGATAGTTTAAAAAACCTTCAAAGAAAAGAAAATGTGATGAGGAAAAAGTGGGGGGGAACTGCCCAGACGAAAAGGACATGACAACCACTTTGCAATACATGACTGGGTTGAATCCTGCTGAGGAAAAAAAACCAGCTATAAAAGACACTGATGGAACAACTGGGGAAATCTATGGCCTAGACATGAGGTGATTTTATGGAATTACTGTTAATATTCTTAGGAAATACTGACAACTCTGAATGTACCGATCAATCGTATTATCATTAAAACTAGGACATGCAGACATCATGTTAAGTGCTGCCAACAGGAAGCACAAAGCACAACCTATGAAGTACGTGGTTCTGCCACAACGCTGACCCGGTTCTAAGGCCCCATAGGAAATACAGGGGAGAATATAAAGGTACATGTTAACTACCACCACAAGGAGGCAATGAGCAAAATCTAAACTATGGAAAACTCAAATGACCTGTTTCTTCAAAAAATAAATGCACAGGAAGTAAAAAGAGGGTAAAGGAGGATATGCTGGTCATTAAAAGGCTGAAAAGACTGCCATCGAAATGCCATGTGTCCACCTAGTTGGGATATGAACAAACCAAGTGCAAAAATAAATATTTGAGACAAATGTAGAATTTTGGTATTAAAACTGGGTATTAAATGGTATTATGGAGCTGCTGTTAACTTTGTTAGGTGTGATAATGGCATATGCTTTTATTAAAAAAAAAGTGAGAGATACATACTGAAGTGTTTACAGGTGGAATGAAAGGATATCTAGACTTGCCTTAAAACTATGCAGCAGGAGGGGGTGAAAAAACCAGCTTGGCAAAACAGAAGCTGCTGCAGCTGAATGGGTGATGGGTATAACGGATTCAAGGTCCATTAAACGATCTTCTCTAATACTGTATATACTTGAAAATTTCCACAGTAAAAAGTTAAACTGAAAAGCACAGAAGTCTCATAACTTCCCACTACTCTTAAATCCTTAACCTGCCTCATCTCAAGCCACTCTCTTCCTACGTTGGCCTCCACTTTGGGAGACTCTCTCCCACCCGCTCCTAAATATTTCCATCTACCCACCCACCCCCCTCCCCAGCCTTCAAAAAACACCTTTCTCTTTGCCTGAAAGGCACTCGCCCATCAACTCCAGCTCATCCTTTAGGGCTCAGCTTCTATCAAACTTCCTTAAGGAAGCCCCTGCCAGATCCCCTGACTGGTTGTGCTGTGTACATTTCCTTCAACATACTTCTCATGATGGTGACTCTTTGTGGAATGGCTGTGTTGTCTGTTAAGCCAAGGTTCATGAGGGCAGGGACCATATTTGTACTGTTCACATCTGCCTCTTCAGTGCCTGGCCTATTTGTAGAATAGCTGCTAAAGAAGACAAAGTCTCCATCTTGAGTAGCTAGAGTATCTGGCAGAGTAACCAAGAGACCAGTGGTCTTGCTTGCCCTCAGTCAGGGTATAATCCAGGGGACCCCAGAAGAAATGTGATAGGCCACTGACTCCTGCCTCAGAGAGAGGACTTTACTTCTATTTGTATTCATGACATAAGAGTTCAAAAGTTTTACAAATAAATGTTTAGTTCAAAGGTCTGAGGGACTGAACTAGATGGAACCACATTACTGAGAATTCAACAGAGGAGTGTACACAGAATATCTATGTGCTCATAAATACACTTACGGCAAGCTCCAACACATAAGGGCACCCACGATACCTTGAATGACTCCGGCTCCTGGAGTAGGATCGGCGTCGTCTAGAACCTGGCTTGTCTTCAACCAATCTGATTTTTCTGCCATTGACTTCAGTTCCATCCAACTTTTCCAAAGCTCTTTTCATATCAGAATAAGACAAAAATTCGATCACTCCTTCATTTTTGCGTCCCTTGTGAGCATCTGCATAGGTTACTTCTCCTGCCTGACGCATATAATCCTAAAGAAAAAAAAAATTCCCAAATAGATAAGAATACCTTTTGCTAAATTATCTAATGCAATCATTACAATGGAAGTTTTTTCCTTCCTTTAAGGAGAAATGCCAGCTTTTCTCAGAATGAAGTTTACTCCTAAATATTTCCATCTACCCACCAGCCATTTACTAAGATCCTTTAAAGTGTCAAGTATTAGGTGGGTGGTAGGGATGCTGAACAAATATTAAACTATTGCTTTAAATAAATTATCTGGGAATACAAAAAACTTGAGTTAACTATAATTTTCTAAATTTTACAGTGACAGGTTCTTTGTTTACAGAAACATGTCACTACATTTAAGTTAGATCTTTTATATTTCATTATAAACACTTGTTTGAAAATACGTATGGATACTGACAAACAACCACGGTGAAATTTACACAAATCCATAAAGAGATTATGAAATTAGTCCCAAATTTTTATTTAAAATTCTTGTTACAGTATCTCTTCAAAACAAATGAAAGGTGAAAAGGGAGCCTGTGTCGCCTCACTGCTAAGCCTCGTTTCTTATCCTGCTTCAGAGGCTTTATGTGACCTGCAGGGATAATACAACTCAGGTGCTAGATAAACGGTGAGTGGATAGTAGTGTTTGAAAAGACTATGGAATTTGGATAAAATTTAAAACTTAAGAGACTTAATGCTCATTTTTCCACATTTCTTTGTACATAATATGCCATGCACTCCATAGATACTTGTGGAATGAATATATGAATATTCAACAGCAGTTCATTTTTGTACATTATTTTCCTCTCCATATTTCACATTGAGCACAAGCAATTTTACACTATTTCTCTGCCCAGTGCAGCATAAACACGCTTACATGTCTTAACATGTAACATACAGTCTTCATACAGTGTGCCAAAGACTTTCTGAGGCTTTCTCAATTGATGGGACTTTCAGGATATGTATAGCCTTTTGCTATTATTCATAATCCAGCAACAAAAACCACTGTACAAAAAAATTATTTAATTCAACCGAATTATTTGTAGGAATGAGGGTTCTGAGTAAAAGGCAGGAAGCCTATATAATTTATCATCTAAATTGGGATACATTTGAGAGTGATGAATAGTTATGCAAAGGCCGGACTGTTCTGGGCAAATTGAAATATTTGATCATTCTGGTAAAAAGGCTTGAAGCGTGTCACTACATTCGTTCTATACTGCCATACTTCTAAATTAGAAAATCATAACAACAATGATATTAATGATAACAGCTAACATGCTAAACGTTTATTCTATGATAGGTGTGTTTTAATTTAGTTCCAATTACAACCACAACCTCCATTTTATAGGTGAGAAAAGTGAAATCTAAAGACGTCAGGCAAACCCCCCAAGGTCATTCAGGCAGGCGGTGAATGAGCGGGTGTCTGAACAGAAGCACTCAGACTCTAGAGCCGGAATTCCTAAAGCCACCTCACCCCGATTCACAATGCCACCAGCAGTATTGGATGTTATGAATTTACATATTCTTAAACTAACAATATTCTTCAAATTTGTTTTATTTTGGCATTTCCTTGACTGATTAATAGCTAACATTTATCGTGCCAGGAACTGCTCTCGTTGAATATAAAAAAATCCATTCAATCCTCCCAATAACTTTGAGTAGAAATTACATTAATCCCATTTTATAGTTGAGGATATGAAGCATAAGGTAAGTAACCTACCAAGGTCACTTAGTCGAGGAGCCAGGATTCAGCTGAGGCTGACCCCAGAGCCCCACTCTTAGCGACACCTTGGCTTACTAGAAAATCTGCTCATTACTCTCGTTTTTGGAGAGTGAGACTGCCCAAAGGTACAGAAGTATAAAACCAATTGCGGATGTTGGCTAGCATCCATTTTAGCCAAGAATTTAACAATTTTTATAAGAAATTAATTTAATACCATATTTCGTGACACCACATAAAGGGCTGGCATTTTCTGCTCACAGAGTATAGCTTCCCAGTTTCTACTTGTAATATTCCACCTCTAGCACTCCCAATACTGGAGTCATTCCTTCAGAGAGTGCAATCTTGAGGGCAGGCACTCAACGCAGGTCAGCTATATGCTGACCGCCAGCATGATGGACTAGAAAGACACCAGATCACGAATCAGAGGAGTCCTGGTCCCAGCTCTTCTGCTGAGATCATCTGTGTGACTTAATCTTTTCTGGGGGTCGATGGGTACCAAATTAAAAAAAAGAAAGAAAAGGATAGAAACGCGCTTTGATAAATTAAAACTGTATGAATGTGAAGGATTCCTAACTACTCTTCCTTGAACCTAAAACGCACTCTGTGCTAGAGATGACCTGTTTAACGATGGACTGAGATGTGAGATACAAAACTCTGAATATTATTCTCATTTGTCCTCCTAAGACCATCCAGGTTAAGACACTACTTAATAAGTTCTTCTTCCTTATTGAGATTAAAACCCAACACTGTTCTCAAAAAATGAGCCTGAATTAGTGTTGGATGGTCAACACGGCACTGGATCTTAATTTCTGATGCTAAAATTCTTTCAGAAAAAAGATTCCGTGAAAAACGAATAAACCTTATGAATGAACTGGTGATATTACTCAATTACACTAGCGAGGATCTACACTGGAAAGTTGACATAAACTTGCATGCTACAGGGAATGTTGCAGAAAATATTGGTTGTTGCAAACTTTCTCTTTCATTGATGAGAATTACGTTGGCATCTCCCTATAATGTTCTCCACACAGGAATACTTCACATAATATAGGTTTGTCCTGAGAATGATGGTCCATAATGTAAAGTAGTAGTGAGATTCTGTCTTTTGTACCCCAATGGAACCTTTCACCAGAGGATTTACAAACACTTTCAGAAGGTGTTCAAACATCGCAGCAATACACTCTGTGTATGCCTGTGTCCAAATACAATGACCTGTTTCCCAATCTAACTCCTACCCAACTTTATCCCAGAAGGTTAAGGGGGCCCAAACCTTTAGGTCTTGCCAGCTGCACCGACTTGACAAATTCTCCACAATAAGCCTGTACTCTGTGCGAGTAGGAGGGCCGTATTTATCTCGGCCACTTCTTCTATAACCATATCCACCTTTGGAAGGTTCAAACAGATAAAATTACTTCAATGGAGGAAAAGGAAAAAATGACACAGCACATATTCCCCTTAATATACTATTTACGTCCCACCCCAAACAACAGCATATATATTTAAATCTATTCCCACCCTTAATTCTAGACTTCTTTTTATTTCTTAAAAAAGCAATCAGTTAAACATGAAAATTTAATTAAAAAAGTTGTAAGTATATGTATTCATTAATTTTTATATTTAAAATTAACATGCATAAATTAAAGACTATTTAACAATTTAGAAATAAGTAACCAAGTTACTAAATCAGTTACAGGTGTTACTCACAGTGATTAAAGTTTTTGTGACTATTTTATATATATATAAAAAAAAAGATTTTCAGGCACCTATTTCAGTTTAATCTCATCTGTGTCTAACCCTTGGGATCCTCACCACCCAGGTCTAATGGGGAAAGGTTGCGGTCGTCACATGGCTTCCTGTTTTTGGTCAGCCAAGGGCCACAATGGTTCAAAGAGCCACGCATGGAAAGGTAACCCAAGGTCAGCAAATGGAACAGGCAGTCATCTTAGCCTCAAAGGATTCTTTTAATTAAAACATTGAGGTCTTTGTTAAATCTATGTTAAACAATTGCATTACAGAGAAAAAAAAAACAACAACACAAACACATATCGTTAAACATATTTATAAAGTATTAAAACAAGAAATTTATGTCATTATTTAACATTAAACATTATCAAAGATGTTTATTTGCAATTCTACATTAAAAAGATACATAATTTATAAAAACAAATGGCTTAAACATCAATAATTTAAGTATAACATTAATTAATTAATAAAAAGATTAACATTCAATAACAAAGGCACGCCACTGATACAGATGCCCTTTAAATGCTTACTGCGTCCAGAACCGTAGCTGCCATCACGCCGTGGGCCGCGGGCATGCTCAACAATTACGCGCTCACCACAGAGGTCTTTGCCATTCAGTTCATAAACAGCATCGTCTGCATCACGCAGATCATCAAACTCCACAAAACCATACCTAGGAGAGAGCAGACAAAACCCTGGTTGGCACCACTTTGACCCCCAACTTCACTAACACTAAAGAGAAAGCAATGAGGTTCATGCTTAGCAAATGTTAGGTGGGTTTTGCAAACTAAGGGTCACCTTTCTCTTCCCCTTAGGTGAAATCACTTTGCTTTGTGCCGATAGGCACTGTAAGAGGACGGGGAGACTTCTCAAAGTAGACCCCTATCTTTCCAGGAAGAGGTTGGCTAGATACAGAGACTACTTTCTTTGTTATCCGAATGGTTGGGGGCAACTGCAAAGACCTCTACAGGGACGCTTGGGATTAGGTTTAACTACAAGACTGATTACTTGCTCTTTTAACACACCACATAAAAACTCGTCTTTTAAAGCTGTAGCCCAAAAGTGGTATCTTAGAGAACAATCAGACCTACATTCAGCCACTGTCTTAATCGTGTTTTGAAATGACATACCAAGGAAAATCATATTTTATATCTCCTCAGTGAATTAAAAAAAAAAAAAGTTCTTGTTCCTCTACCTAAACGAACTAGTAACAAATGAACTGACTGTTCTGGAAATTATCAGTGGAAAACTCTGAGCTATTCACTTTCCTGTAACATTCCAAACTCATTTCTAAGAGGCTTCCGATAAGCTGGAATTCTCTAAAATCTCTATACAACTGTGCAAACGTCTTTAGATAGTATTGGTAGAAATAGTAGTAGAAAGTAGAAAATTTGGTGGTTGAACCCAAAAGAAAACAAACTCCCCCCAAATCCTATTAATGACTGTTAAAACAGTATAATTTATAAAATGAAAGTGCAAAATTTGTAAGCTATTTATAAGCAAGGTTAAACAACACCCTGTAAACTGTTATCAGGAAGTGTTTACTGTGGTATAATATGGCTGTGATAATTCTAGCTTTGTGACCAGCACCTATATTTAAAAACTGAAATCATCTTACTCACCATACCAAATCACAAAGGAAAGTTACAAGCAATTACTTTAAACTCTAGGAAGGCCATGTGCATAGGCAAACAGTGACTGGTGTTCACCTGCATTTAAATGGATTCCTGCACATACTGAAATTAAAAACAGGTTATAAGACTTGCCAGGAGTTCATTTAGACTGCTGGCAAAAAGTATTCCAGTAATTTCTCTAACATGTAACATTGTACTCAGCACCATATTAAATAAGTGAGAGCACTCAGAATTGCTGAATATTTTCTTACTGAAGAGTTCCTTCAAACAGGTTTCTCAGGGTGACAGGCACTGTACTAGGTTACAGAGGGTTGTTATGCTGAAGTATCTGAGTGCCAAGAGGACAAACATTGTATGATCCCACTTATATGAAATACTTAAAATAGGCAAATGGATAGAGAAAAGTTTATTAGTGGATACTAGGGGCTGGGGGGAGGGAGAAGTGGGGAGGTAAGGAAGTTAAGTAGGAAACACTGAGTTTCTTGTAGAGGGATGATGGCATTCAAGCTTTAGGAGTCACTGAATCTCAACTCCATTAAAAAAAAAAAAAAAAAAGTAACAGCCATGGCCAGTTCTTTAATGGAAAGTGCTTTACATCAACAAAATTCAGAAGCTACCTGGCTCAATTTATGAGCTGTGAAGTCTTTAAGACACGGTATCACGCTTCGGTAGGATGGAGCTGCTAAAAAGCTTAATAAGAATGATTTGAAGATGCTATCATGTTTGACAAAGTTATGTAAAACTTCTCCAAATCACTGACTTACTATGCTGAAGTGTGCTTTAGATCACTAAAAATCTATAATAGATAATAGCTGTTTTTTCCTTCCCTAGGTAGAATGGATCACGTGGAAAGCTATACTATCACTTTCAGAGATTTTATCAAAACAAAATAAAAAAGGCAAACAAAAAACCAAATCTAAGCACTTTCTACTTTGGTTTATTTCTAAAATAGATCATAACATACTAAAAAAAAAAAGGGGGGGGCGGGTCTCCCTTAGGTGTGGAGACAAGTCACGGGTCTGCTTTGCCCAGGTATCACTGTTCCTGGCACCACGTGAGAGCCTGATGCCAAGTAGAAGGACGAGAGACACCCAACACTGGCAGGATGAAGAGCCTTCACTTCCTGTGAAGAGTCGCACACTGGCTCTGCACCACTCAATGACAGTGACTGACCTAACGTGATGTCTGAAGGAGAACAAAGGCTCCTAAGGCCTAATCCAATGAATCCCAGGAAAAGTCCTAGCTGTTTCCTTCAGTGGACTTTACAACTATACAAGGGTCACAGGACGCGTGGCCCTGAGTTCCACAGTCCTCTGAAATGGAAGCCGAAATACTGTTCCTGACAAATGACGCTATGGCAGTTCTATCTGTAGCGCATTCTCCTGACTCTGAGATCCCCTGTGCGGGCTTGCTCTGCTCCAAGGTTTACATGCACAACGACTCACTCTGACCTTTCAGGGAAAGTAAGACAATGTTAGGTGGAGGCAAATTGTTTAAAAAGAAACATTAATGCTCAGGCAGACCAATCCTTTGCTGCTGAGGCTGATGCACACCTGGCCGGTAAAATTCTCCGGATCATAGGAACCAATTTGTGATGTTGGAGGAAATTGCCCCCACCATCCTTTCACTATTATTCACTTTCTAAAAAGTTCCAACAAGAGAGTCACTTAGTACTGTCACATTTTTAGGGGTAGATAAGGAATTTATGAAAATAGCTGACGAAATTGAATTTATTTCACAGAATTAACTTTGGCTACTACGATGTGAAAAGCCACAAAATCAATTTGGAACATTCCGATGTCAACGTCTGGTCCAAGGATCAAATCAGGAATCACACTGTCACTTCTCTCTGTCATTGGCACGGTGGGTAGGTTTGGAAGACTTAAAGAAATATCTTCCCCCACAACAAGCCATGCCTGATAGGGACTCCTGCTCTGCAAGCAAAACAAAGACCAGATCAGTTTGCTTGCCTCTATGAAATTGTTTATTTAGATACGCTTTACTGGAAAAATGGCTTTAAATTGATTCAGTAAGTAGAGTGAATGGGTCCCCCAAATAAGGCAGGAAGACTAGATAATAACAATAAAATACTACCTAACATTTACTAAGTAATTTCTATATACTAGGCAATGCCATTTTATTTAATATTCACAATACTCAAGAGCCAAGTACTATTATTATTCCCATTTTACAGATGAGGAAACTGAGGCACAGTGTTAAATAACAAAAATGATGGCAGAGCTGGCATTCAAAGCCACGTGGTCTGACTTCAGAGCTCAAACTTAGAACCATTAACAGTGGGCCAACAGGGACTGGCCTAGGTCAGTTCTACTATAAACCAGCTCTATAACGCATATTCAAGTCACTTTACTTCTCTGGGCTTTTACCATATTATTTCTAAGGTTTCGCTTAATATAGAAAATGAGATGGATAAATTTAAAATTAATACTCCTCTGGCTTAATGATTGGATACTTTAAAATCTGGCAGACCTGGACCAGCATGGCAGCATCAGAGGTATATAACAATAGACAGACAATAAACTTAATCTGCCTAAAAGACCTTGTAAAACTACTGTACGGGTCCCAATTTTTGTTTTACTTAAGCATACAAAACTGTCCTTGAATTAAATTTTAGTGCTGCCAACAAAGTAAAGCTCCCTCTTTGGATTCTTTCTAAATGGTTAACATTCCTTTTGTTCTTTGCAGTGAATGCCAAGAAAACGAATTTCTTCTCCCAAAAAGTATTCTCCTTATGAATCCTTTGTCAAAGTAAGGATGGATATAGGATACACAGGCGCACACACACACACACCCAGATGTATGTATTCATGTGTGTGCACATCATATGCATACACATCTCTGGTGTGACCTGTGAATACGCCTCACTAAACACAACCCAATAGCTAGGTTTCTTAACTATAGATAGCCTTCCTCTTCTACTCTATTAAAAACAAAGACTTCCCTTTAATTATTTCTAGTATGAGAATGAAGATGGAGAACGTTAGGAGAATAAAGCTAAGACAAATTAAAAAAGGTCCCTATAACACGAACTGAAAAAATAAAAGCTTCCCAGTATGCCGCATCAGACTCTGAAACTTGCTCCTCAACTCAGAGCAACTAAAGCAAATGTAAGAAATGATGAGGTAAATGAAATGAGGAGACGATTTCAAAGGGTGGCTCGAGGAGACAAAGTATTATAATGAGATGTGCAAAGACCAAGAGTTAGAAAACCAAAAGGGAAGAGTACACTTGGCATTTCTCAAGCTGAAAGAACTGAAGAAAAAATTGAAGCGCTGAACTACAATACTGAAGGATTCTATGGGCAAAATATTGAATAATGCAGGAAGCATCAAAAGATGGAAGGAATACACAAAGTCACTGTACCAAAAAGAACTGGTTGACGCGCAACCATTTCAGGAGGTAGCACATAATCACAAACCAATGCTATTGAAGCAAGAAGCCTAAGCTGCACTGAAGGCACAGGTGAAAAATAAGGCTCCAGGAATGGACAGAATACCAATTGAGATGTTTCAACAAATGGATACAGTGCTGGAAGTACTCACTCATCTGCCAAGAAATTTGGAAGAGAGCTACCTGACCAACTGACTGGAAGAGATCCATATTTGTGCCCATTCCAAAGAAAGGTGATCTAAAAGGATGTAGAAATTATCAAACAATAGCACTGATATTACATGCAAGTAAAATTTTGCTGAAGATAATTCAGAAGCAGCTGCAGTAGTACATCAACAGGGAACTGCCAGAGATTTGGGCCACATTTAGAAGAGGACATGGAACGAGGGATATTGTTGGTGATGTTAGATGGATCTTGGTTGAGAGAATATCAGAAAGATTGTTTTACTGGCTACGCAAAGGCATTTGACTGTAAATATCACAACAAATTATGAATAACATTGCAAAGAACAGGAATTCCAGAACACTTAACTGTGCTCATGAGGAACCTATACCAAGAAGCAGTCGTTCAAACAGAACAAGGGGACACTGCATGGTTTAAAGTCAGGAAAACAACGTATCAGGGTTGTATCCTTTCACCATACTTATCCAATCTGTATGCTGAGGAAATAATCCAAGAAGCTGGACTATATGAAGAACACAGCATCAGGGCTGGCGGAAGACTCGTTAACAACCTGTGTTATGCAGATGACACAACCTTGTTTGTGGAAAGGCAAGGAGTTGAAACACTTACTGATGAAGATCAAAGACTACAGCCTTCAGTATGGATTACACGTCAACATAAAAAAAAAAAAAAAACCTCACAACTTGACCATAGGCAACATCCTGATAAATGGAGAAAAGACTGTCAAGGATTTCATTTTATTTGGATCCACAATCAATGTGTAAGCAAGAGTCAAGAAATCAAAAGACATACTGCATTGGGCAAATCTGCCGCAAAAGACCTCTTTAAAGAAAGTGTTAAAAAGCAAAGATACCACTTTGAGGAATAAGGTGTGACTGACCCAAGCCATGGTATTTTCAACTCCCTTAAAGCATGTGAAACCTGGACAATGAACAAGGCAGACTGATGAATTGATGCCTTTAAATTACGGTATTGGTGAAGAACATTGAATATACCATGGACTGCCAGAAGAACGAACAAATCTGTCTTGGAAGCAGAGCCCGAATGTCCCTTAGACGCGAAGATGATGAGACTTCATCTCACATACTTTGGGCATGTTATCAGGAGAGACCAGTCCCTAAAGAAGGACATCATGCTTGGAAAAGGGTCAGCGAAAAAGAGGAAGACCCTCAGTAAGATGGACGGACACAGTGGCTGCAACAATGGGCCCAAGTACAGCAAGCATTGTGAGGATGGCGCAGGACCAGCCAGGGTTTCATTCTGTTGCACACAAGGTCACTATGAGTTGGAATAACTCGATAGCATCTAACAGTAACAACATGCCACACCCTGACTCTCAGATTCCATGTCTTTCAATCTTCCTCCTTCATGCCTATGCGAAAGAATAAAAAGCGTGGCCTTACCACTAAATGTACAATATTAAAAAACTCTTTCTTCGACGTTTCTCTGCTATTGCCTTTTCCCAAACTGGTTTCCTCTGGGTTTTTTTCCCTGACGAATTTAGTCGAAAAAAAGGGGGTGGGGGGAGATTGCTGTCATTTTATTCCTAAAAAAAGTGGGTGCGATGATTCTAAATACAGACAAGGAGGCAGGCATCTGGCCACCGCAAACAAAAGCCACACTGAATTGTGTGAGCCGTTCTAAACTTTAGATCATTCTTATACCACTGTCAGTGTACTAGACTTGCTCGTCCAACAGCTGATGGATTGTTCAAGCTATCAGCTCTGAAATGGGAGAATTGTTATTGTATGTTTTTTAAACTAAGTTACTCCAAAACTTCCATTTTGGAAATGTTAATCATACTTCACCTGAGCTCCTGTTGTGCTAAACAGGCTTTCCTTGATCACAGTGACCTAAACGAATGGTCCCCAACACCGGTAAGCTTGCCCTGTTCTCTGTGGTTCTAAGAGGATGCACAGGTTATCTCACCCTTTTCTGGATGGCTTAAGGTCATCTCTTCCTTCTAAACAACTTCACAGAACAGGGAGACTGGAGAAAAATCCTATCTGAAAATGGTATGACTTGCTCTGGAGATAAGGTGATCAATGGCTACCTGGGCAGTACCTGACTAAGGGGTGCCCAATTCCAGTTAACTGATGGGGAGTGGATATGAGGAGCAAGGGAAAGCAAGCCTCCATGCTTGTGACCACAGTCACCCACCAACACTGCTTACCGAGGGGCATGCCTTGGATGTTCTCTGTAAGAAAAATTCGCCCCTTTTCGCAGTGGATCTCCGCTCACCTTTGTCCTAAAACTGTGCCACATGTTTTTCTTTGTATGTGGACATGACAGTCCTCAGCCACCATCAGCAGGATGTGAGTTTTGTTTTCCCAATGTGGTGAGCCATTCCCACATCCACTCATTTTCCTTGTAAGAACCGAACCTCTCCATGGCTGGTCAGGATTAGGGATGTTGCTGTAGCCAAGGAAAAATTTTCATCTGTTGAAGTTAACCCATGGGTGGCTTGAGCCCTCAATCTAGAGTCAATAGCACTGTACTTTAAGGGTAGAGTTTTTATGGCATTCAATGAACATGAATCAAACACCTTACAAACAGTGTTGGTCCAATGCTTCAGCCAACTTGGTTTTATGAGGTGAAAAAAGTTAGCACACATTGACAGCACAGTAATAAAAAATAGTAATTCTTGCTGTCTGCGTAAAGTGCTTGGAAAATTGTAGAAAGACTTCTGCAACCAACTCTCTAGTGCTCAGGTTAGGTCAACTCACAGAAAAGTTTGTAAGTGAGGATAGTGCAATTGATTGCCCCTGATTCCAAAGGTCTGCAACATTCCAGGGAACCAGTGGTCAGGCCCTCAAAGTAGAATTAGCCAATGGCACATTTATTGCTCTGGGTCAATGACTATGGTTTCAGTTAAACTTTCCCAGTTACACAGGGTTGTTTACAACCCACAGAACAGTGCTTATTTTTCCAGCCACTAGGAGCTCCTACCACATTAAGTAGGTCCATGAGATCCTTTCCTATCCTGACACAGGAGGCTGCCCTGGGCATTCTGGCCTCCCTTCTTTAGCCTCTGAGGAGTGAGGGCCATCAAGGTCACCCGGAGAAGGTGGATGACTTACCCGTGCTCACTGAGTGGCAGAGCTGGGGTGCGACTTCAGGGCTCACCATTACCCAGTCTGGGGCTCTTTTCCCGTCGGCAAACTGGCAGTTCCTGCATACCAAGAGCTCTCTGATTAGAGCTAGTGTGGATTCCTGGTCTGCAAACGTTGACCACAGCTCAGTCTGCACTTGATCTTTCCCCACCTTCAAAGAAGAAAACCTACCTACCTCATGATTTCTCTCTTCTAGACCCCCTGACCATCTCATTCACTCCCAACAAGCTTGTAATTCACCTTTCACTCTTTCTCTCTGGTTGCCCTTTCCATCATATTGCCAAGTTCTACAGCTTTCTCATTTTGTAAGGCCCTCAGTGCTGTCTCTACCTGTTTGATTACCTTAATTCTAGGCTGTGGCTATTTTTACCTAGTTAACTTGTCTCTTTACATGTAGCAAGTCAGCTGTTCTATCATTCCTTTGGTCAGAGGTCTATTATGACTCCTTAATACCTCTATTTATATAATTCTCTCAACCAAAAACACCCTGGCTACACAAGAGGAACCACATCAATTTTACTGCAGATGCTTGAGAATTATATTTCATGAAGCCTCAAAAACCTGCCTGACTCCAATCATATTAGCTTTAGCACTTCTATTCAAATTTATGTATTATATGGCCATGTTTTTGTGGCTTTTCAAACTTTGTTCTTCTTTGTGTTTATCCTTTCATTTAATTATGAGTTGCTTAATAGTAACAACAAAAGCTAATATTTACTATTTAGCATAGTGCCTGGCACACAGCAAATAATTTATTTCATTCATTTCTCATGACAAATGTGAAGAACGTACTGTTATTATTCCCAACTCACAAGTGAGAAAACTGAGGCTTGAAGAGGTTAAGTGACTTGATCACTGACAAGGAGCCTGTAAGTGGTGAAACTGGATTTGAAACCAGATCCACACGACTCCAAAACCCAAGCTCTTAACCACATGGCTATACTGTCTATATAAAGGCAGATGCTACTCTTTCTCTTCCACAGTCCTGAATACAATTCTTTTTCATTCAACTTCATTCACTTAATCTAACCTCAGACAGATCAGGCTGTGCTAGACTTTTCTGATAACAGTGAGGCGACGTAGCCAGGGGAAAAAAAAAAAAACTCATCATGGGACAGGACAAAGCACCTCTAAGCTAGGGATATGTGACAACCAGGTTACTTTCACTCTCGTCTTTTGATTCCCATTAGCCAGTGCCAGCCATCTGGTCCTTCCGAAAACATGTGTGGGTTCAGAACATAACAGACTGGAAGAATAGAGGAAAAATAAGATTATTCTGCACAATCCCCATCCTGGAGGCCCCACATCAACCCCTGGAGTCTATCTTTGGTTCTAAGACTTGGTAAAAATTAGACCAGCAAAGAGGAGAAGGCTGGGCCTAGAGGTGGTGAGTTGGAAGGGATACTGACAATATTATATATTTAAGAATACATCTAATTAGTTTTCCAAGGGATGATGACTGGGACCAAAACAAATATAAGCATAAATGGTGGAGGAAAAAATGGTTCAGAAATCAAAGAAACTAGGTTTCCAAACTTCTAGTTACATAGGGATTATAGCAGCAACCAAAAAAGTGCTTTGCAGATAAGCACCTAAGATCAGATTTGATTTTGATTAGTTCCAAAACTATTATTAACATGGCTACTCCAGTCCACCAGGACATTTTCCTTCTCCAAATTCCTTGTTAACTACTACCATTTTTTAAAATGTCTTACTATGTTTTAGGCGTTGTGCTATGCTTCACAGATATCATTCAACTTTCACAACTCTGAGGTTTACTATTATCTCATAGATGAAGAAATGAAGACTTAGATAGTTAAGTAACTTCCCAAGGATACCCAAACACCTTGGATTCTTCAAACTCAGGCTTTAATCTAAAACCCACTCTGTCATTATGCTCTTCTGCCTCCTGTATGCCAATGGAAAGTGGTCCATAAGACCAAATGTAGTCTGAGAAACACAAGCTCTACGAGCACAGAAAATCAGTTCCATCAAATCATGTTTTGTAGTGTGAAGACAAATACCCCCATGAACACTAGTGTCTTACGAGAAATACTGAATGGCAAGAAATACCATTTCTGCATGTGATGTGTTCAAATACTAATGCTGTGAAAGTTTATTCTCTTCTAAGCTACTACTGAACCAAACCTATAATCAAAACATTAACACTAGTCTAGGAAAACAGAAACCTATATCCCAGCTTTGAGAACACAAATATATTGATAAGAAAATTAAACTTGTGACCCTACTTTCTCACAAAATAAACCATCTGGTGAAAAAACTTCTAAAGAAAAAGAAATAAACTCAGGCCCAAGGCGCTGTGCCCACAATGCAGTTACCAGTCCATCTCTAAAGGAATGCTCATATACCACATACTGGGGTGGAGAAAACAGGATAGGAATAATCATTATTCTAAAAACTAAACAAGGAGACAAAATTCCCCAGAATGGGAGGAGGTAGAGAGAAATTGGTACCAAATTCAAATTTAGCCTTATTTTGTATCCGTTCTATGGGTCCTAAAACTGTCTAAAAAATGAACCACAGCTGCCACATATTTTTATTCTCTAAAATGGAACTATCCAGAAAGCAACATACTTCCAAATGGTTTGTGGATCAAACAATCATAACCTGTTAATTCTGACAATTTAAGTCAGCATGGTCACTTTCCTTAAAGAGGAGCCAACATAATCACACTTGTGTCCATTTTAATCTTCCAGCACTTAACACTGAGGGTAAATGAAATTAAAAGGCCTCACGAGGGGGGTCAAGTATTCCTTGACAACGTCCTAAAGTCCACGGAGACTCAATCACAAACTAAAAACAATTAAAACGCAAGAAAGAAAAAGCTATATTACCAATTTAGAATAAAATTCGTGGGCCATTAGGCAGAATTACCTATGTTACTCCTACTTAATGCAACAAAGCTTTTACACTTAACAGACAGTACTACCTGATTTCACACCAAAGCTACAAACACAAAACCAGTGCATACTTACCTCTAAAATGACATGAGAGGGTTGACAGGTGTTAAAGCCTCCTAGAGATTATGCCTCTGGGACTATCTTGGCTGTTCCCATGTCCCCCATAACTGTCCCAAGGTCCCAGGGCTATAGTCTGTGTTTTCTTCTTAATTTTTAAATTTTTGATTAAAGATGACACTCCCTACTCTATTTCCTGGGGATGTCCTTTCCTTGAAACTGGCCATATCACTCATTTAATATTAAAAAAATTTTTTTTTAACATCATGGATCAGTAGCTTCATTTTATCTGTGCAAAAAAACTTTTCTCAAAGTCAATGTCTCTAGTCTGTCATTCCTGACTCCCTTGCCTGAGCCTCCTGCTCTTTTATTCCTGACGGCTGAATTCGAACTGCCCTCCTTCAGTCTTCTTTCTCTAGTGGAGGTCTCTTCATAAAGACCCACCTTTCTGGCATACAAACCTAAAGACATGGTTGGGGAGCCTGGTGGAGGGATAACAAGTGTCATTTAAGTGCTTCTTCAGGTATTATTTGCATTTCAGAGATCTCTACACAGGGAGTCTCTCATCTCAACATATAGGAAAGGTCATCTAGGGCATTTCTTCAAATATGGGCACGTAAATTCTGAGCACTCTTACCCCTCAGCTTTAGGATACTCCAACACCAGAGAGCTCTAGGAATGAGACCGGTCAGCCCTGCCAAAGCTGATACCACCTTGCAGCTCTTCAAAGAGCAACCTGAGGAGAATCACTGGCAGTGCCACCCAGGGTCAACATCATAAAAATTACCATCTGTCTTACTTGGCAGTAACTTGTGAGCTTTTTGGAAGCCTCTACATAGAGACCAAATATTAAACAGGCTGAAGGCCTTGCCTCACCCTGGGAAGCAAGTCCCAAAAGGACAGGACTGAACCATCTGGAAGGAAACAAACAGCATGAGAAGCTTTGACTGCCACTGTGCATGCTGTTATCTGGTCTGTGAATACCGAAGATCTTTAGTTTCTGAATTGCCAATAAATAATTTTGTAACATTGGCCCAGTCACTTAATCTCCCCATGCCTTGGTTTCCCCATTAGCACAAACTATGAACACTTGTTTGCAAGGTGCTTTGTATATGCAGTTGAAAAGTAAATCATACAAAAATATGCTGTTAATATTTTCTGATGTTTTATAATTTCAATGTTAGCTTGTTATTTGCCGTCAAGTCGATTCTGACTCATGGTGATCCCTTCTGTGCAGAGTAGAACTGCCCATAGGATTTTTAGGGCTGTGACCTTTTGGAAGCAGGCTGGCGAGTTTGTCTTCCCAGGCACCTCCGGGTAGGTTTGCATCACCAACTTTTCAGCTAGCAGTCTAGCACTTAACTGTTTGTGCCATCCACAGGGCTTAATGTTAGCTTGTTGTTGTGTGCTGTCAAGTGGATTCCAACTCATGGTGGCCCCATAGGACAGTACAGGATTGCCCCATAGGGTTTCCCTGGCTGAAATTTTTATAGGAGCAGATTGCCAGGTCTTTTCTCCTGCGGAGCCACTGGGTTCATAGAACCAACCTTTTGGTTAACAGCTGAGCACTTAACCATCATGCCAGCAGGGCACCTCAATTAGGAAGGTAGGAGTAAGATACTAAACTGAGGCATAGGGGTTTAAAATGACTCAGACAAATAATTATGAATGATGTTTGGAGATAGGCTGACTTCAACAAGAAACTTCAGTACAAAAACAACTTGGTCACATTTGTAACAGTTATACTACTAATAAAACAAGGATGGAATGCTACTTTGCCCATAGTTCTGTTTCTTATTTTTATTATCTGTTCAAGAAAAAGTTCTTAATTAGAATGCATGAGACCATTTTCACCTGTTAAATTAGTAAAGACTTTTAAAAATAAGGATGCTCAATGCTGGTGAGGCTGCCATGACATGGGCACACTCCCATGCTGCTGGTGGAAGTGTAACTGGGGCAGCTTTTCTGGAAAGTTCTTTGGCTATATGCACTGAGAGCCTTGAAAATGTTCATTCCTGCTGTGGCACATGAATTCTACTTCATAAAACCTGTCCCGAGGAATGATAAAAATGCAAAGTTTCATGCACAGATATCCACCACGGGGTTATTTGTAACAGCGAGAACTAGTCAACCTAGGAGGGATGGCTGGGGTAAATCAAGGTACAGCCATATAATGGCTTTTATGCAGCCTTTAAATGATGTTTATAAAGACGATTTTAATGTAATGGAAAACACACAAGTGATAAATTAAGTAGAAAAAGCGGCACATAAAATTGCATAGAAGACCTCCTCAATGTTAAAAACACTGTTAAAAGTTATTTTGAAAAATGTTCTTGTTAGGCTAAATGGCTGAGCTAAAAGTGTTGTTAAGATGACTTTCTCATATATAATTTAAAATATTTTAATTAAAAAAAAAAATCACAATATCCAGAGCAGCTGACAGTTCAGAAAAATAAGGACTCTTGAACATGGCAGATGAAAATGTAATACTATTTGTCTAAAGGGCAAAGGAAACCAATAGCTACCAAAAGTCTTAAAAATGTGTGTTTGCTTTGATCCCAAAAGTCCACTTTTAGGAATGTGTTCTAAGGTAATAATTAGAAATGTGTACAAATATTTACATAAAGGATACCTGCCACAGTGTTATACATTTTTTTTTTCCTTTTCCACATTGAAAAAGAAATTTACGATAACACTGCAAAGGTCTTATAATCAGAAATACATGTGCTATTTTAAAATGTGAAAATAGAAATAAAAAATGGGCTTTTTTAACATTAGCCATGTACAAACAGGGTTGTTCAAACCCTCCTTTAAATAAAACTATGTTTTAATCTCTTTTTAGATAATTATAAAATCAATCTAGAACTAAATGCCCTACCTAGCTTTCTTTGGACCAATGCAGTGTTTCGTTCTGTTGTACACAGGGTTGCTATGAGTTGGAACTGGCTTGATAGCACCTAACAACAACAGTTTTCTTGACACACTGACTCAAATCCTTGGTACGTGTTTATGTCCAAATGTGACATTATTTCTGAGGGCAGAAGTGCCCATGAACAAAAGGTGATGAGATCCTTAAAGGGAAAGTGTTTGCTTTTTCTTTAGCCATTTCTATCACCTATTTTATCATTATTATAAAAATAATAAAGCATTGGTGGTGGAAGGGTGATTAAGAATTCACTAATAGCTCAATTAACTAAAATCCAATGACCTAGAACATTAGACTAAGTATATTTCCCCATTAAAAGAAAAGATGAAAAACAAGCTTCCATCAGGGATTCAGTCAAGAGCGAAAATTCCTGTGCAGGTTCTGGGGCTGGCAGAGATTCATTTCAGTATCTTCCTCCAACAATGCCCTACAGTGATCAGGACATATGGAACAACAACACAACTCACTGAAAGTGTTAAACAACACATTAAAAAAATTAACTCTTCTATACTAACGGACATTCTACTCTAAAGAATCTTCAACAAGGTTGAAAACAAACCTTTATCGCTAATACTTAGATATTGTGAAAATCCAATTATAGATCAGCACACCCCTGAAAATTCTGACTATTTAAGATTTCACTGTAATGTAACATATAGCTTCTGAAACTCATAGTAAAGTTTCCCTTGACTTGAGTTTTAACTCATGCCTTTAATCAACTAAAAACTCAATGATTTGGGGGTTTACCCTTTCACCTACTAGGCAGGTATGATAATCTTTAGATTCAATAAGTTTTATTAACTAAAATAGGAAAAAATTAAGATATAAAGATCTATGACTTAAACCACAAGATTTTACTTTGTGGTAATACAGAAACTACTGTATTAAAAAAACTCTTCTACAATGATTCTTGTAAATTAAATAGTTAACAGCCTATTTTTAATAGTCCACTAGGAAGGATGCTGACTTTCTGTGACGGTGCTTAAAAAAGTTAAGTTCAAAATTAATCCTTTCATAAACAATTGATTTTGCAAATCTAAATAAGTAAATATTATACTTAAGAAAAATTATGATTCAGAAAGAAAATCAGTCATAAATGTAAATGTCTTTCTGAGATTGACCAAATATGCATTTGCACATTTATGTGTAGATATACTAATCTACTGCTTCTTGGTTACCAAGTATTTTCTATGGAAGTGATTTCTTAATAACAACAACAAAAAATTCATAGAATCTATATATACATAATCAGAGATGGCAAGTTAGTTACCCTAGAGATGGAAGGCTACAAATACGGGCTGACAATACTGTTGCTTCCTTGACACTCCTCGATTCTCCCCCTGGGCCCAAAGTGGCTTTTGCTGGAGTTAGTGCAGCAGGTAGGACTGCAGGTGACCCTAATGAATCTGGTATCTGAAGTGGTCCATATGGTCTTGGGAGATCTACATCAAATTTGTGGCTCCAAAATGACCCATCTTTCTAGAAGTTCTCCAAAACAGAGGCAATCTACAGTAAATCCTTTAAGTGGCTGCTCTTGATCGGATCTCTTTGACCATTTTAGAACTGATGGAACTTTCAGGAATCAGGGATGGTGGTGCTGTGTAGTCATTAAGGATATAAACACATTTAGTCTGAAGTATTGCCCTAGGGTTGCCTGGCACATTAAAATGGCCAGCAATGAACTACGGGATACATAACTCTTCTTTCTCTAAATCCCAAGAGCGTGCACAAAATCCTCTCCTGGCCACTAAACCTCCTTTGGGGAGCTCTTCTGCTTCCTGATTTTATCAACTTTCTATTATGCAAGTATTTTATGCCCTATTTAATACTGAACTTTATCTACAACCCCTTAGCTTAACATACCTACTGCTGTTGAGTCAATTCTGACTTATGATGGCCCCAGATATTATAAAGTAGAGGTTTCCTTGGCTATAATCTTCATGGAAATAGATGACTAGGCCTTCAGGTTAGTAGGCCATCACAAACCACTTGTGACACCCAGAGACCTATCTACTGATATACCTCACTTCTACCACAAATTTGAACTCTTCAGCAATTCTTTCTATCTATATAAAATCTGTTTTTGAGTGTTAACTAATAATGACAATCCAGATATGTTTAAAGATGCTTCTCAGTATCCACAATCCTTCTCAGTTTCCAGGACTATGAGCTTACACCTGTTGTTAAAGTCAGTCACCTTTTCCTTTTCTACCTACTCCTTCCTTGCAGAGTCTCCTGCATTTCTGCCATCTAGTCTGGTCAGTTTTTGCTTGAACTTCATCTTTACCGTTGATCTTCTTCCCAGAAGTCATTTTCCTCTGCAATAATTCCTGAATGCTGCTCGAATGTCATATTGTGCCCATCATTTTGTGATTGTCACACCTGTCTTCAAAGTCCTCAAATGACTTTCCATTCCTTATTTCAATCTTGACTTTCAATCACTGATTTTATGAATATCATGGTTTAGCAGCAGAACTGTAAGAACGAACAGTTCCCAAAATGAGACCTAGGTATTCAGGTTCCTGGAAGGATTTGTCCTTCCTCTTAGCACACCATTTTCCCAGGTTGCTCAATTCTTTCCAGAGCCTTTTGAATCCATGATTTCGAATGTTTCATGTTGTTTCTGGGTTTTGCTGTTAAGTTTCTAGATCTTTCATGAGGCTGATAATCCACGACAGACTGTTGATTATTTCTCACAAACACTCCTTACTGGAGCACCTCCTCATCACCAGGTATACCCAGGTATAGCACATTCTATTCCCACACATTGCTCTCCATTCTAAGCCACAGTCAAGCCCTTCTTCAAAGCCCACTTCAAATAAATCTTTTCATGTAAGCCATTACAAGCTTTACCTGTTTGAATTTATAGTGAGAACAAGCATCTCTTACCAAAAAATCTGCATGTTATAACCATTAACATGTCATTTACTCAAGAGGAGAACTGTTTTTCTGCCTCCTCCCCAGTTACATTTAACACAGAAGCAGGCATCTTAGTGGTGGGTAATCAGGATTTTATCCATTAACCAGTTTTCTCATTAACATCATTTCCTGCTCACTGGGTTATCACCAGAGTGACCTCAGAAAACAGACCTAACCAAGTATGCTTTATGTTATTAAACATCTGCATGCTAAGATGTCTTCTAATGATCACAATCTCTTTGTTCATAGTTATCACTTACTGGAAGCCTGCTATAAGCCAAATGTTTTAAATTTATCATCTCATTTCTCCTTTTCCATGTGGGTGAGGAAATTTAGGTTCACAGGAGTCAAATAACTTTTCCACAACTTGTAAATGGTGGAGCCAGACCCAGGTCTCTCTGGCTTCGAAACCCATGCTTATTTCCATAAAGTGTAGTTAATCTGTCAACTTAGTTGGGCTCTGGAAAAAAAACTGAAGTTTTAAACTTGCTCTCTCAGATATATGACAAATATCACATAACACCACCAAAATTCCCAACTTTATTTAGTGTATTCCTAACAATTAAAAATACTACTGTACAAAACGGGAAATTTTCTAAGCCTTTTACTCAAGAACAAATCAGTATTCATGAACACTTTATTTAGGACATTTTCCTCAGCAAGAAGCTAATTCCTTCTAAAGATAATTTGAAATGGCTTTTTAAATCCAGACAATCTGTCTGGCAGCTACCGATTTTTCTCAAACATGCAACTTATTCTTAGGTATCTTTCATAACATCTCAAGTGTTAGCTGCTAGTATTAGGCTCGGTACTAAACTGTCGCCATATCAAACCTGTTACAAAGGACTTAAAAAAAAAAATTAACGCCAAGGGTTCCTCTAACATGCAAGGTTTAGTGTCCTAAAACATTCCCCTACTTTTTTTTTGTATCCATGTCTTTCAAGTCCTATAATCTAACATTTCCTGAGTTTCCATCTTTCTTCTCCAGGCCTCATTTCTCATCTGTTTTCCCTGAAACGTGTAGCCCCCCTCCTGGCCCTGCTCTGCCAAAGAAGATCATTAGAAATACAAGTATCGGGCCTCACTCGGGGAAGCAATAAGCTAGCAATTAGCCAGCAATTTCGAGAAATGTGTTTCTGTTGGCACTAACTAGTTGAGGCAGATGCTAGCCAAGGTGGCCAGTATTCTCTAACAAATTCTACAATGGCAAAGCAATTTTTTGGCAAGTTGGAGAACGGAAACCATAGCATGGAAACTCTGCACGGAGTCTAAAAGATAACGAGTTAAGACTTTAATTGGCCCTTGTAGGGGGAGCGGTGAGGGCTTTCAGCACGGCAAGACGATACTTTCGAAACTGTCCCTAGATGATTTAAACCGGAGTCTCCCGCCCAAAAAAAGTGTGCACATGGCAAGTCTAAAAAGAGCCTCCCTCCACAGCTCCTGTCCCGGGAAAGATGCGTGGTGACCGTCTAATCCATCAGACTGGGAGAGGGATAAAAAGGGGGCAGGAAATCCTGTTTATTTCCGGCAGCCCTCAGAGCGGGAAAGGTCGTTCTCTTCGCGGAGACGAACCAGGCCTCAGCTCCAGGGCTCGGGAAGGAAAAACCCAGGCCTCCCCGGCGCCGTGGAGTGGTCGCCTCCCGCCCGAAGCCCTAATCCCACGCAGGTTTCCCTTCCCCCCGTCCCACTCAGATCCTCCCCATCGTGCCCATTATCCCTCCACCACCCCCACCCGCGCAGGCGCAGTGGGAACCGGGGCCTACCCGCGCCCCCAAGGCGCCGCGACTATGGCGGAGCGAGACCAGGCCAGTACCGGCTCCGCGCGGGCGGGCGTCCTTCTCCGACCCCACAGCCTCCCCAGCACCGTCGGGGCCTTATCCCCACCCGGCCGGCCCCTCTTCCGCCCTCCTCACCCGTTCTTCAGATCCACCTCCAGGATCTTCCCGTAGCCCTTAAAGAAGCGCTCCACATCGCGCTCCCGGGCCTGGTAGCTCAGGCGGCCGATGTACACCCGCGGCATTCCGGCAACGGCAGTGGTGGCTTGGCCCGGCCCCAGCCCCCCCTAGGCGGCGGCCGGCGAAGCGAGAACGCGGCGACGGCGGCGGCGGCAGCGGCAACGGGCGGGCGGCGGGACGGACGCAGCCGAACCCCGGCGACGTACGCGAGCACGTAGCTCGCGAGCGCGCGCCTCCCGCTTCCCCCGCCCTCCCCTCAGGCGGAGGTAACCGGAGGGAGCGCGCGTTCGCTTCTCGCCCGACCAGGGCTGGGGGCGGGGCCTGCCCGGGGGCGCGCCGGCGTGGGGCGGGGCCAGATGATCGACAGGCGGCCCTGGCCGTCCGCTCGCTGGCACGACCTCTCGCGAGTTCTCCGTGGCGGTCGGGCACCGCCTTCCGCAGCTCGCTAGCCTTGCCCTCCTCCCGGAAATGGCTGCGCCACCTCGGTCTGGGATTCGCCACCAGCCCAGAGAGAGTTCCTTCTTTTGTCCTTTGAACCGGGAGTGGTTTCGATATTGAGGCAGGCGCTTTGGAATTATAACTGGCTTCTAAACGTTTGTGTATCCGTGACCTTGGGTCTTCACGCTACCTCTCTGAGCCTCGTTTATCTTCCCTGTAAAAGGGGCATAGTAATTCCTACCTTAGAGTGTCTGGAGAATTATATGAAACAGGTACGCGAAGCGCTTAGTACTGTACCAGGAAGTGCCCAGTAAATACCAGTATTATATAAAAGATAGGACACTGCTTAAATAGAAGCAGTGTGGGAAGTGGAGAAGGCTGAGACTTTGAGGTCAGACTAGGCATAACATTGAGTAAATTACTTGACTATTCCAATCTATTTCCTAATCTATAAAATTAGAATAATTTATACTCATCTCAATGGACTACTGGGACAACTAAATGGAGTTGTGTAGGTGGAAGTGCTTGGGACGTGGTAGGGGCTTAGTAAATACTGGTTCTCTTCTCATTAACCCTAATTTACCTAGAACCATGTTGTTGTTAGGTGCCTTGGCGTTGATTTCGACTAACAGCAACCCCCATATGACAGAGTAGAACTGCCCTATAGGGTTTTCTGGGCGGAAGCCCCTCTTTTTAGGGAGCAGATCACGAGCTCTTTCTCCCACAGGGCAGAGCGGCTGCGTGAGTTCAACCACCAACCTTGCTGTTAGCTGCTGAGCACTTAACTCTTATGCCACCAGGGCTCCTTCCTAGAAACAAATGGGTTTTGTTTGCTTGTTTTTGTTATATTTTTAAAAATATATTTTGAAATGATACTTCATTCACTAGTCCAAAATTCAGACAGTTCAAATGATTACAGTGGAAAGTTTTCCCACCCCTACCCTCCAGCCACCAGTTTCCTTCTCCAGGGGCAAACAATGTAATAATTTCTTAAATGCCCTTCCGGAGGTACTTTACACATATAATGCAGAGAACTGTGCTGTTTTTTGAAAACCATGAGTACAAAAGGAGATTTTTTAGGACTATTTTTCTTATATGCCATGTTATGGATAGTAATTTATTTAACCAGTCCCCTAGTGAACATCGGGATCCCAATCTTTCGTTATTGTAACTGCTGCAGTGAATAAACTTGTACACACATGTATGTAGGATCTATTCCTCTAAGTAGGGCACTTGGGTCAAAGGGTGTGGGCATTAGAGCTTTGATATGGCTCAGCTCTCCTCCGTAAGTGCCTGTTTCTCCACATCTTCATCAGCACTGTTCTTTCTGATCTTTGTCTATCTGATAGGTGAAAAATGGTATCTCGGGGATAGTTTTAACTTGCAATTATTTTGAGTGGCGTGAACCTCGATACATTTAAGAGCCATTCGTATTCCCTTTTTATGTGTCTTTATATCCTTTACCCATTTTTCTGTTGGGTTGTTGGATCTTTTTCTTACTGATTCATGTAAACTCATTATAAAATTTTTTTTTTTTTTTTTTACATGAGGAAAATCAGCTCTTTGTCATATGAATTGCAAATATTTTTTCCCAGTTTGTTCTTTGACTTTGGCTGGAGTGGTTTTTGCCATGCAAACACATTGGATATTTATGAGATCAAATTTACCCTTCCTTTTAAAAAATTTTATTCTGGGTTTTGTGTTGTAGTTTGAAAGACCTTCATGCTGAGATTTAAAACAAAAAACCTCCATGCTTTATTCTGTTATTTTCAGGGCATATTAAAAATTTTTTTAAAAAATATATTTTGTTGTTGAGAATATACGTAGCAAAACATACACCAACAGTTTTTACATGTACCATTTAGTGGCACTGATTACATTTTTGAGTTGTGCAACCAGTCTCATCTTCCTTTTCTGAGTTGTTCCTCCCCAAATAACAAATTCACTGTAGGGCTTATTTGTATATTGTAATCTTTGAGCCATTTCAAATTTAGTAAGGTGTGAGGACCATAACATTCTTAAGAACTAATATTAACCTTGGTTATCGCATAGTCTAATCAACCCATTGTACAGATGGGAAAGAGCCTCACAGAGGCGAAATGTCTGTCTACAAAACCTAATTCCCTAACTCAGAGAGTGGCACATCTATCCAGCAAGGTGCCAAAGCTGTGACTCTCCATCCACATTTGATCTGTCCTGTTGATTCCTCCTCCTAAACATTTAAGAATCCATCCACTTCTCTCCAACCCCACTTACTAACCTGGGTTAGGCCTCATGTTGTTCACACATTAAGGCTTTTACCTGCCTGGCTCCCTCTGCCGGGAATATGGTCTTATTCAGGTCTCGGGCCTTCCTTGCCCACATTATCTCAAATACTCCCTGTCATTATGATACTGAAAACCAGACCCGTTGCCGTCATTATGACAGCACCCTGTTTTTTCTTTCATAGCACTTACCAGTCTGCAATTACCTTGTTTATTCATTCATTCACTGTCTTTCCCCTCCACTAGAATGTATCAGGGGCCATGTCTGTAGACTCCTGCTGTATCCCTAGCAACTACAACAGTGCCTTTCACATAATGGGTGTTCAGAATGTTTACTGAATGAATAAGCAAGTGTTCTTCACTTAGACAACTTCAATAGCCTGATTCTCCCTTTTTTCATGCTTCCCCATGAGTCAGACACAGGAAAATTTGAACGCTCTTCCAAATGACATGTCAAGAACAAAATTAGGGGGTCCTAAAGAGGGATTGGGGAGCCCTGGTGGCATAGTGGTTGGCAGTTCAAAGCCACTAGCCGCTCCTTGGAAAACCTATGGGGTAGTTCTACTCTGTCCTGTAGGGTCGAGATGAGTCGGAATTGACTCACTGGCAACAGGTAAGGTACGGGTAAGAAGACATGGAGCTCCAAGGCCAACTGTAAGGCCAACAGAATCAGGACTGACTGGTATGATGAACAGACTGGGTCAGGGGACCTGGCTTCTGGTGCCAGTTCTGTTGTTTGCTAGCTGTGTGACCTTGAGCAACTCACTTCACCTCTCTGAGTGGCTTCCTCGTTTGTAAAGAGATGATATTAAGATTTCTATGACGTAGGGAAATTGAAAAAAATCAAATGAAGATGCACATGAATGTGCTTGTACACTGCAAAGTACCGTTGGCATGGAGAAGGCTTTCTTCCCTTTCAGTGGGTGCCAATATCTCCTTCCCATTTACCTTTAGGCCAGTCCCACTGTCCTCCCAGGAATTTTTCTGCAGGCAGATACTGTGCCAGGAGAGACTGACTCTTCTCCACCATTTCCAGCTGCTTCTGGCCTGGGCCCAGTGCCCCACCCAGGGTACAGCGCCTGCTTAGGCGCCTGCCAGTAAGTGTGGGGGTGGGGTTGTTGCTGAGAGCTTCCAGGCACAAGGACAGTGATGCCTGGCACACCCAGGTTAACGTGAGAACATTTTTCTTCTGGGCCTCAGTCTTCCCTGAGGAAAGCGGGCTTAATTATCTCATCTCCCAAGACACAAGAGCTTCATCAATATTATGGCAGTGGCTGTAGGTAGTCTCAGGGTGGATGCTGCCAGAAAACAATAGGGAGAGCCAGGGTTGGGAAGCCCCAGGGCTCCAGGTGTGCCCAAACTCAGATTTAGGAGGTAATGCCTGTTTGTTTTCTTTTAGTCTCCTGGAGCCAAGGTTTCCTCCTTTTGCCCTTTAAAAGGAATGCATGCTTACTGGGCCAGAAGAGCTGTCCCAAGTCCACAGGGAGATTTTGCTTGAAAACTAAAAACAATTTGTTAAGTGTGGAAGACCTAACTCCACTTTAAGTCAGATTCTCTTTTAGCATTGTTATCTCAGACTCTTTTCCTCTGCTAGCTTCCTAAATGCTGGTAATCCTTAGTTGGTCTTTGAAATTTTGGGGGATTTTACTTATATTCTGAAGCCTGGGAATTTCTGACATATTGCTTTCTTTACTGCCTCCCACCTTCAAAGTGTCACCCTGCCTACTGCCTGATGATTTTTCTAAAGCACAGTTCTGATCCTCTGTCTCAAAAATCTTTTTTTTCCCAACTACCAACAAGATAAAGTCCAAATTGCTTAGCTAGGAATAATAAACTGCCTCAGTTTGCTTTTCAGCTTCAGATCTCACCTCAGTACAAGTTAAATCATGCAATTTATATCAACTAGGATTAAGCTCAGATAAATTCCAAATTATAGGGGTTTAAACAGCATAGGGAAACCCTGGTGGTATAGCGGTTAAGTGCTACGGCTGCTGACCAAAAGGTCGGCAGTTCAAATCTGCCAGGCGCTCCTTGGAAACTCTATGGGGCAGTTCTACTCTGTTCTGTAGGGTCGCTATGAGTTGGAATCGACTTGACGGCACTGGGTTTGGTTTTTTTTTTGGTAAACAAGATAGAGTCCTGGTGACACAGTGGTTAAGTGCTTGGCTGCTAACAGAAAGGTCATCAGTTGGAACACATCAGCTGCTCTGTGGGGGACAGATGTGGCAGTAGGCTTCTGTAAAGATTTACAGCCTTGGAAACCCTATGGGGCAGTTCTACCCTGTCTTGTAGGGTCGCAACGAATCAGAATCAGCTCGATGGCAATGAGGTTTTACAGGTGGTGCAACGGTTAAGTGCTTGGCTGCTAACTGAAAGGTTGGCGGTTTGAACTCACCCAGTGGCTCCCTGGGAGAAAGACCTGGTGATCTTTTCCCATAAAGATTACAACCTAGAAAACCCTGTGGGGAGTTCTGCTCTGTCACATGGGGTTATGATGAGTTGGAATGGACTGGACAGCACCTGTCATGGATTGTGTCCCTCAAAAATATCTGTCAAGCTGGCTAGGTCAGGATTCCCTTGTATGATTGTTTACCGTTTTATCACTTGATGTGATTTCCCTATGTGTTGTAAATCCTATCACTATAATGTAATAAGATGGATTATCGGCAGTTATATTGATGAGATCTACAAGATTAGATAGTGTCTTAAGTCAGTCTCTTTTGAGATATAAAAGAGAGAGGCTAGCAGAGAGACATGGGGACCTCATACCACCAAGCAAGCAGTGCCTGGAGCTGAGCATGTCCTTTGGACCTGAGGTTCCTGAGCTGAGATGCTCCCAGACTAAGGGAAGACTGACGTATCACAAGGACCTTCCCCCAGAGCTGACAGAAAGCCTTCCCTGGAGCCAGCGCCCTGAATTCGGACGTCTGCTGGACGGTGAGAGAATAAACTTCTCTTTGTTAAAGCCATCCGCATGTGCTATTTCTGTTATAGCGGCACTAGATAACTAAGGCAGCACCTAACAACAAAACAAGATAAAAGCTTATTTCTCATGTAAAAATCTTGGGGTGGTTAGTCTGGGTGCTAGCTTCTTTAATCTTGTTTCTCTCTCATCCTTAATGGGGGCACCTTCTAGTACAAGCTCTAGGAATTATGTCTGCATTCCAGTGAGGAGGAAGACAGAGAAAGAAAACGGCACAGGACACATGCCAGCCATATTTTAAAGAGGTTCCTAAAAAACCAACACCAAACACAACTGCTTACCTGGCACAGGTCAGAACCTGTTAGCTGTGAGAGAGACCGGGAAATGGGTTTATTCCAGTCGGCCACGTGCGCACTTAAAAATTGTGGGTTTCACTTCTGAAGGAGAGAATGAATATTTGGGGAAAGTTAGAAGTTTCTGACAAATGTCATGCTTCTATGACTTTGCTTAATACGGTCCCTTAGTCTGTAATGCTCCTGTCTCTCCCCTGCCTGAGGAAATGTAATCATCTTTTAAAAAGATCAGCTCAAAGTCACCTCGAGACCATGGCCATTTGCCCTCAGGTTGATTCCAATTCATGGTGGCCCCATGTGTGTCAGAGTAGCATGCTCCGTAGGGTTTTCAGGGCTGATTTTTTGGAAGTAGATTGCTAGGCCTTTTTTTCTGAGGTGCCTGTGATGGCACTAGAACTTTTCGACTTCCTCGTTATCAGCTGAGCATATTAACTATTTGCACCATCCAGGGTTTCCTCCAGACCCCCAAGAGTCTATACATAAACAACTCCTTTCACTGTTCTCAGGAGCCCTTCCATGAGCTCTCTAACCATGTTACAAACTATCCTCATCTGAATTCTTTCAGAGGGGCCTGCTCCCTCGCATGGCCACAGGCTCATCGTGCTCCCTCCCTCTCACCCTTGGATTCTCTACGAAGCACCTAATCTTAACATTCAGCCCTGTGGCCTTTGGGCAGCCTCCTCTCTCTCCCAGGCTCTTTCATATTAACCATCTGTACAACTCATCTGTCCCACTAACCTAGAGGATGGGGGGAATGGAGTTAGAGGGGAAGCTGGGGCTGATCCTGAATAAGGTGCACGAGGTGGTGAATTTTACAGAGTACATGGGCTGAAGCTGAGTCCTTTTCTCCAGAGGACACACAAGTTCCTCCCAAAGGCAAGATGATTATCCGGGGCACCTGTGTACACACTAGCATGCAACAGTACACAAGTGTACTTTGGCCTTTGAAACATTTTTTCATGTCCTTCTGCTGTTTAAAATCCTTCAGTGGCTCCCTGCTGCTTCAGTGTAAGTCCTGACTTTGTGGCTCTCTCTGATCTGACACCTCCCCCGCTACAACTCAGTTCTCACCTCTCCCCACATTACACTGAATTGCTCCCAGTTCCCTGAAGGGTCAGGCTCTCAGGCCTCCGTACTTTCAAGAGTGCTGTTGGCTTTCCTTGGAACACCTTTTCCACCTCAGCTTTCAAGATCTGCTACAGACACTTCCGTCAGGAAGCCTTTCTTGACACCCTGGGGCAGAGCTGGGCGGGCGGGGGGGGGGCCTCTGCTGTGTCCTCATGGCCCTCTAAACACCCCTGTTATCAGTGGCTTCATTGTTATAATCATCTGTCTCCCTAAGCAACTTGAGAGCTGGCACCACATTTTTCATTGGTATCCCCAGCTCTAGGTACACATGAGGTACTCAGTAAATACTCCCTGAATGAGGCTTTTGAATTATGTGCACAGAGGGCCAGGCGACAAGGGAAAACATTCCAAAGTCTCTTTTCTCTGCTTTGGGTACATAGATCACAAAGCAAACATGGGAAAGTCTTCTCTGCCTGAATAAATCCTACTCGTTTTTCAGAGCCCACTTTAAGCTTCACTTCAAAGATATTTTCCCTAACCCCAAGACGACCTTAGTTATGTTCACATAGCACCTCACACGTCTTCTTTATAGCACTAGCCACTGCGGTAATTACTGCGGACCAGTTTGTTTAGTACCGGGTTTCTCAGAAGTGGCACTATGAACGTTTTAGGCCCGATAATTCTTTGTTGGGGGGAGCTGTTCTGTGCACGGTACGATGTAGCACAGCATTCCTGACCTCTGCTCACTAGATGCCAACAGCACCCCTTCAGTTAAGACAACCAAAAATGTCTCTACCCAAACCAAACCAAACCCAGTCCTGTTGAGTCGATTCTGACTCATAGCGACCCTGTAGGACAGAGTAGAACTGCGCCATAGAGTTTCTGAGGAGCGCCTGGTGGATTTGAACTGCCAACTCTTTGGTTAGCAGCTGTAGCACTTAACCACTATGCCACCAGGGTTTCCAAAAACGTCTCTAGACACTGACAAATGTCCCCTGGGAGTAAGACTGCTCTGGTTGAGAGTCACTGGTGTAAGAATGGAAGCTGAATGAAGGTGGTCCAGCCACCTGAGACCCTGCTTCCTTGGTACCCTGGATTTTGATGGCCGCAGCCTGGCATTCTTGCAGCCGGTTCTCCCTCTGGCCCAGACTAAGCTGCACACTACCCGGGAAGTGTGTCAAACCTTCCTTTCCACAAGATTCTTTTCCGTGGGCTTGGACAGCTTGAGGGCAGAGATCACTGCGTCTTACTGGCTTTTGTACCCACCCAGGCCTTGCTTTCAGGTGGTCTGGAAATGATTACAGGGGAAAAAATGCAGGAAAAGCAAGGAGGAAACTTCTTAGGGCTGTGAGATGGCAGGTGCACAGTGGTCCTTTCTGACAGGGATGTTGCTGCTGCTGCCTTTTTTTAAGAAAGTTCAGACTTTATTAGGTACGCCGAGGCTGGCCTGGGCAAAGACCTGGCTGGGATCACCACCCTCCTAGTCGGCAGTGACAGCGAGGAGAGGAGCGGCCTGGGAAAGGTTGGGGGCACTGACTGGGAGGCCTGAAGTGCATCCTGCTGATTGTCTCCCCTTCCACTGCACTCTGGCTCCTCCAGGATCATCCCATGGTGAGAATCTGCTTTGAAGACACAAAGGGCTTCATGGAAGCTTCCAAGGCACGCTGGTAGTCCTGCAGTGGGACTTCGGAGCAGGCAGGGGCCGTGAGCTGGCCTCGGTGGATGAAGTCGCACAGTGTGAGGAGCAGCTCCCTGAACTGGTCTGTGGGAGGTTGGAGGAAGTGAGACAGAAGAACATGAGCTGGGGCTCAGGAAGATGGCATCAGGCTGCTCTGGGGGCAGGAGCTGGTGCTGAGGGTCCAGTAAAGCCCGGAAAACCCTGGTTTTTCCAGGTATAGGGGGGTGCGGAGGCAACCAGGGTGGGGGCAAGTGAACATGGGGAACTGCCGGGCAGGTGGAGACTGCCCTTCAGAGTGGTGGCTGAGATGGCTCAGACCCACAGAACTTGACTGGGGTGTAACCAGGAGTCCTGAATGATGGGAGGGACAGATTACTGGGAAGCAGGGACAGCAGAACAGGCACAGGGAGGGGGTAAGTGTGCCTGGCACACCAACTGATGTAGAACAAATGAGCTATGCCCAGGGAAAGGGTCCCTCCCTGAGAGCCCTGGACTCCCTTGGAAGCCCACGAGTTGAGGCCACCAGCATCTCCTTCTCAGGTCTGCCTAAGGACCCAATGCGGTATAGGAAAACGAGAAGTGAAGGCCCTAGTGAAGTGTGTTTTTCACAGACACACATTCATTCAACATTCAAACTTAATCATACCAATCACCCCCTGCTTAAAACCCTTCAGCAGCTCCCCAACTGCCTTTAAGATAGAGTCTGAACTCCTTAAAAAGTTTCATAAGGCCTTTTGTGATCTGGCCATGGACCCAGCTGTCCAGCATCCCACCCCCTGCTCATACCTAATGCTCCAGTTTCTTAGAATCACTTTAAGTGCCCTGGTGGGTCATACTTACTCTCTGACAGACTTCTGCATGTGCTATTTTTTCTGCCTGAAACACTCCATCCATGTTACCGCTTTCCTCCCCTTCACTTGGATAACTCCAGGCCATTCTTCCGTCTCAGCTTGGGGGTCACACTGTGGGGAGCCAGCCCTCCAGGGGAGGAAGAACTGTGTACGGCTCAAGTTCTGGAGCCAGAGAAACTGGCTGTTCACATCCTGGCTGCACCAATCCCTGGCTGGTGGTGACACTGGGCAAGCTACTTAACCACTCAGACCCTCTGTTTCCTCCCCTGTCAAACAGGGCTAATAAGAGTTTAAACTATTATGACATTTAAACTGAGGCAGAAGTTAAGTAACTTGCCCAAGGTCCCAGAGATAGGCTAAGCAGAGTCTATAACCAGGAATGGTAGATGCACGATTTGAACCCAGGCAGTCTGGCTCCGGAGATGTCCTCTTTACTTGGCTGTCTTACATTTCAGTCTTTCCCACTGTTAGCTCCTCAGGATGGGGGTGGGTCCTGTCTTGTTCAACACTGTGTCCCCAAGGACAAGCCCAATTTAGTCCGATAACTATTTGCTAAAGGAAGTTGTGGCCGGAGGCTATTTTCCTCCATCCTGCTATGGGGTTGGGGGCTCAATCACCTCTCCAGGCCTCAGAGTGGCTGGTCACTTCTGCAGCCGTTCTTAGGCACTGCACTCTCCTGTGACCCTTGGAGCCGAGGCCATCATCCACTCACCTAGGCTGTGATCCTTCTTCCACTGGGACAACCAAAAGCCCCGAAGTTTGAGATCCTTAAAAATGATCAGGCTCTGTGGATACAGGAAGAGCATGCTAGGGCTCGAAGGGCAAGAAGTTCAGGTACTGATGATGGATACAGATCCCACCCAACCCCAGGGACAGGGGCAGTGCCTGAGTATAGACAATTGTGGTGTCAGGGGAAGGGGCCTGGCTGAGGTGCCCAGACCCATCTCCAGGTATGCCTTCCCCGCCAGCTTACCACAGAGGCTATGATGGGCTGCTTGGCCATCCCCCCGTACGTCACCATGGTTCCTCCAGGCCTGAAGGGTCCAGAGAGAACAAAGAGTGGATGCAGGCAGAGACAGAGCCCTTCTGGAACCTGCCACAGCGTTCACACAACTATAAACTTGCACTTGGTCTAATCAGAATATTCATCACCCCACCATCTGCTGCCGTCAAGTCAATTCTGACTCATGGCGACGCCACGTGTGTCAGAGTAGAACTGTGTTCCACAGGGTTTTCAATGGCTGATTTTTTAGAAGTAGATTACCAGCCTTTCTACTGAGGTGCCTCTGGGTGGACTCAAATCTCCAACCTCTGCTAGAATTTACTGGGTGTTCACTCCGTGCCAGGTATAGCTCTAAGCACTTTACACGTATTGTCTCAGCGAATCCTCACAGTAGCACCAAGGAAGCACCACTATTGTTCTTTCTGCACTGGAGGAAGCTGAGGTTCATCCCCCACTTGTACAGCTATGTGTCTATCGCTCCGGTGAGCCTTAAACCTCCTGAGAAGAAAGGGCTTATTTTACTCCCATTTTACAGATGGAGACTCTGAGGCCTGGACCGTTTTTCATGTATTGCCTAACTTTTCATAGGTTCTCAGCTAGTAAGCAGCAGAGCTGGGACTTGAACTCAGCCATTCTGACTACCGTGCCCACACCTGTAACCTCTACGCGATGCTGCCTCCTACAGTGACAGCTTTGGGGGCTGTCATTGGAGGGTGTGAAGGGGTGTGCTCTAGAGTCACACGAACTTGGGGTCCACCCAGAGGCTCCGCTTCCTAGCTGTAGGACCTTGGGCAAGGAAATCACTCTCTCTGGGTCTTGTTTTCTTTACGTGTAAAAGAGGGAACAGACCAGTACCCTCACCTCGGTGCTTGTGGGCAGGTAAGCCAAGCACTCCGCACAGAGTCTGGTGCACGGGAAATGCTCAGTGACTATTATCACAGATCTCTGGCCACGTGACTCATGTTCCCATCTGTCCTGTGAGTTCTCAGAGGGTTATGTATTGAGGGGACTCCTACTTTAGTTGGTGTAGTAGACTGAATTATGTGCCCCCAAAAGATATGTCCAAGTCCTAATCCTTGTTACCTGTGAATGTGATTTATTTGGAAATTGGTTCTTTGCAGATATAATTAAGTTAAGGATCTTGAGATGAGACCATCCTGGATTTGGGGTGGGCCTGAAGCACTGATGTCCTTATAAGAGAAAGGAGAGGGAGATTTGAGACACAGAGAAGAAGAAGGTGATGTGCAGATGGAGGCAGAGATTGGAGTGATGCATCTACAAGTCAAGGGACGCCATGGACCACTTCGTAGTCACCAGAAACTAGGACAGCGGCACAGAACGGACTCTCCCTCAGAGCCTCCAGAAGGAACCAATCCTGCCAACACCTTGATTTTAGACTGCTGGTGTTGAGAACTGTGGAAGAATAATTTGTTGTTTTAAGCCACCAAGTTTATGGTGATTTTTTTTTACAGCACCCCTAGGAAACTGAAAAGGGGAAAAAAAAGATGGGAAGGACATGCAACACATTGTTAACACTGCTCATCTCCCTTGGTGGTGGAACAGCAGGTAACTTTTGTACCTTAATTTTTTGTGTGTACTTTTATATGCTTTCAAAGTGTTTTGTAATAAACTTGCTGTCCCCTCTAAAATTAGAATTTCATTTTTTAAAGCTAGTACAAATTTTTAAAAGCTAATAAGTTAGAACTAAGTGAGTTCTTAGGAGTCCTGGTGGCATAGTGGTTAAGAGCTCAGCTGCTTGCTGAAAAGTCAGCAGTTCAAATCCACCAGCTGCTCCTTGGAAACCCTATGGGGCAGTTCTACTGTCCTGTATGGTCACTATGAGTCAGAATCAACTCGACGGCAATGGGTTTTTTGGTAAGTGACTTTTTAAGATGCCCCAAGCTATGAATTCTTGATTATCTCCCTATCATAGATAGTTTAGTAGTCTGCTTTCTGGACTCCCTTGGAGAAATAAGGGCGAAGAGGCCTTTTGGTCATTTACAAAGGAGAAAAGAAGTGCCCAGAAAACTAGGAGATGACTTTAGTCCTAGGTTCCTACTCAATGTTGTGCTGACCTGGCCTTGGCTTGCACTGGCCATTGGGACTTGGTCACTTGATGGTCCTCCCAGTTAAAGGCCTGGTGAGCTCTGGTGAAATGGACTTGCAGGGCTGAGGGACTTACGCTAACTGCCGCAGCAACTCTGTGGAGCTTTTCCCGCCGACACAGTTGAGAGCAAGCCGTGGCTGGGGAATGGCCTGCAAAACAAGGAACCCACAGTGAAGAAGCTACCACTCTCCATGTGGGGAAGCTGCTACAACTGCACTTCCCTGGCCCAAACCGAACCCACTGCAGTCAAGTCGATTCCGACTCATAGCAACCCTACAGGTCAGAGTAGAACTATAGAGTTTCCAAGGAGCACTTGGCAGATTCGAACTGCCAGCCTCTTGGTTAGCAGCTGTAGCACTTAACCACTACCCGACCAAGGTTTCCTCCCTGGCCCAGGGGCTGTGTAAAAAAGAGGGAGGGAAGAAAACAGGATGTTCATGCCTTTGAATTCTTTTTTCTCTGCCCAGGAAGGGTCTTCCCTTTGCCAACTTAATCCTGTTGTCTGTTACAGGACTTGGTTCAGAACTCATTTTCCCAAGCGTTATGGACTGAATTGTGTTCTCCAAAAATGTGTGTCAACTAGACTAGGCCATGATTCCCAGTATTCTGTCATTGTCCACCATTTTGTCATCTGACATGATTTTCCTATGTGTTGTAAATCCTACCTCTATGATGTTAATGAGGCAGGATTAGAGGCAGTTATGTTAATGAGGCAGGACTCAATCTACAAAATTAAGTTGTATCTTGAGTCAATCTCTTTTGAGGTATAAAAAAGAAGTGAGCAGAGAGACAAGGGGACCTCCTACCACCAAGAAAGCAGCACTGGGAGTGGAGTATGTTGTTTGGACCTGGGGTCCCTCCACTGAGAGGCTCCTAGACCAGGGGAAGATTGATGAAAAGGACCTTCCCCCAGAATTGACACAGAGAGAAAGCCTTCCCCTGGAGCTGGCGCCCTGAATTCAGACTTCCAGCCTACTAGACTGTAAGAGAGTAAATTTCTCTTTGATAAAGCCTTCCACTACTTGTGGTATTTCTGTTATAGCTGCAGGAGATAACTAAGACACCAGGAAAATAGACAAAAGGTATCAACATTCGGTTTTGACTGACTTCATCTTCCTGAGTGCTCCTTTTCTCAGTACTTATGATTCACTTTATATCAGATGTGCTGATTACTGCTTCAAAAACGTTGTCAAGAGGTGTGTGTTCTTTGGTGAACATGTGTGAGGCTGGTCTCCCCAGGAGGTTCAGCTAAGGAAACCGAGACGGGGGTACTTCCTGAGTTTGTTCACTTAGTAGGCATGTGCTGGGTGGTGGATGTTCTGGAATGCTAACAGGGTTTAGGTCCAGAGACCTGGGCCCAGACCTGAGTCTACCATTTACTACGGTCTTGGTCAAGTTCTTTAACTATGAGTCTTGTTTCCTTACATGTAAGATAGATGATGCCTATTTTATAGAGCTATTGTGGGGCTTATCAGCCAAAATGTAAGGTAGGTGCTCAGGAAATGTTACTTCTTTTCTTTCTCTTCCCTCTCTGTGCCTCAGTTTCCTCAGGCCCTCTCCCAGCTCTGATTCATACCAGCTGTGTGGACTGATAGGACACCATAAATATTCAAAACTGCAAAATCACACAGGGTTTCATAAACTTGTTCTGTGTCTCCTGCATCCCTCACTGCATTGCTGCCACTGCGCATTTAATACAAGCTGTTCCCTGACTCAGGGAATGGGCTTTCTCCTTCTAAGAACAGGCAAGGGGAGATTCCTGGAGGGGAACAATGAGCTCAGCCCCCAGCTTTTCTAATTCAAATCAACTTTCTTCAGGGGGGGGGTTACCCTGGCCTGGAAGGGCAATGTCTCTCATCCCAGGTACCTTAAAGATGTTTTTCATCTCAGGCTTTCTTAGTCCCTCCTCTGTGACGACATGCTCAGCTCCCAGATTCTTTAGTCTGTCCGTCAGCTTCTGGATGTCAGGTCTGGAAACCAAACACAATCCAAGATCCTTGGTCACACCTGCTTGTTTTTTCCACTGAAGGCTCCTAGGACCCCCCTGCTACCATTCTGAGAACTCGAGTTTCCCTTTGCTGGAGGCTGGAATTAGGTTTGAGCCAGGCCTTGAGCAGGGGCCAGCCACCTAATTTCCTCATACTCCAACATCTCTAGGCCTCAGTTTCCTCACTGGTATGAGAAGCTAGACTGGGTGATTTCTACAGCCCCTGACAGCCTAAAGGATGCTAGAAACCATCTGCGCCCTGGGAGAAAGCATTTCCCTTCCTGATTTCTTCTACTGAGGTGACAAACTCCACTTCCTTTCTCCACCTCTCTTTTCAAGGGCTCTTCAGAGTGTTGTGCATACATACTCCAGCCCCAAAGTGGGCTCCAGGCAAACAATAATTTTTGTTAGCACAACTGCGAGGACTGGGGGAACTGAAACGGTATGGACTCCCCTACTGTGCTGGACTTCATGACAAACATGGCCACATTTGAGGACAGTGAAGTTTCAGGGAACTGGATGATAGGATGGGAAGACAACAAGTCAGGAAACTGTCTGTTACTCACTTGCTGTGTCTCCCTGAGCAAGATGCTCCCCCTTTCTGAAGCTTCAGTTTCCTCATCTGTAAAACTGAGAGGACAAACCTGTCCCATCTCCTTCACATCTGTATTTAGTACACCTCAAAGTACCACACAAACACAAGGGAAAAAAGGGCCTTGGAGTAGACAGTACAGAGAAAGAATAAGGTGGCATAAAACATTCCCGATACAAACTGTGGTTTTGAAAACATGGGGTTATCACAAGAGCCTCAAAGACTCTTAGTTGTTCCGCAAGGACAGTCCCCACCTCCTTCCTGCCCTGTTTTACATTTCAAAGATTCACTCATCCTATAGCCAAAGGCCACCTGGACTGCATTTCTGGTGGATGACTCATCTGTTTCAGCTGCCAACTGTTAGCCAGCAGCTTCCTAACCATAAAGGTAGGCTGCCTGTGCAAGGGTGCCATCTGGTGGAGATGTGGGCGCCTGCAGAGCTGTAATTGGAAAGAAGTCAAAGAATTGGTACTGTTCAACACTTGCCAGGTGGCCCAGTTTGGGTTAAGTGGTCTGGAATGAGGCCTCCCCACGCACCTGTCTCTGACTACATTGATTGTCTTCAGGCCCAGGGCTGCGGCGATCTGGATGACTGCTTGCCCCACTCCACTGTTGGATGCATTCTGGATGACAGAGTCTCCTGTGGAGCCAGGAAGAGACTCAAGTCAAGTCCTACAGGTCAAGGGCCCCCAGCCTGGGAAGCTATTATTGGGCAAGAGTTAGAACCCACAGGCTCAAAAGGGACCCAAGACCTGGCTGCTGAGCCTTCTAAGACCTTGAACTGTTGCTCACTTTCCCCCCAGTGCACCCAAACTTCCACAACACCCGCGATGCCTGCCAGAACTTGGCAATTCAGTCCATACTCGACATAATTTAGACCCTGTTGTACAAATGAAACGATTCGGAGCCCTGGTGGTGCAGTGGTTAAAGTGCTTGGCTGCTAATCGAAAGACTGGCGGTTTGAACCCACTAGCTGCTTCACAGGAGAAAGATGTGGCAGTCTGCTTCTGTAAAGATTTACAGCCTTGGAGAAACCCTACGGGGCCGTTCAACTCTGACCTATAGGTCTCTGAGTCAGAATCGACTTGACAGCAGCAGGTTTTTGGTTTGGTTTTATGTTATTTATATTAATTTATGTTAAATGATTTTATAACCATCCTCCTCTCAACTTTTATGTCCTCAAGTCTCTGCTTAGGTTATTTCCTTGGGTTGCAATGTTTTCCTCCCCCTCTCCCTTCTTGAAATCTTACAATAACTTGGAAACACAGATCAAGTGCAGCTCCTTCATCAAGCCTTCCTGGGTTCTCCCTGTCTATGTGCTCCCACAGCAGTCTGGATGCATACCTTCACCTGGCTGTCTTATAGGTGGTTGTATATAGCTCCATTTCTATCAGGAGCTTGCCGGTTCTTGAGGGGAAGGGTCATGTCTTATTCTCTGCACTGCTTAATAAAGGTGCACTGCCTTGAAATGAGATTAGAACGGTACTGGAGAAGCTGGCAGCCCTGGAAATAGGGTTCGGCAGACAGTTTATGGTCAAAGCCCCGGCCTCGCTTTGGAATTGGCCAGTGGCTAGTATAGCATGCTGGGAAAAATGTGGGCTGTGGAACGAGATGGACCTGGGTGTGAGTCCCAGCTTCACCACTTACTGTAACTGAATGAGACAGGGCAAGTCACGACTTCTTTGAATTTCAGTTTCCTCCCCATAAAACCGGAGTCCTGAGAGCACCAACCAGTGCTACAATTAAGGTCCAATGCCACTGTGTCCAGGAAATGCTTTGTAAAACCGGAAATGCTGTTTTTGGGAGGGAGCAGGGATCTGGTGCACATTGGAGTGGAACTAGAGAGAGAGGACTTCCTGGAAGGAGAAAGCCCATCCTCCTCAGCCAGGGGGCGGCATGCAGATTATAACCCATTAGTGGGTTATGAAATCCATCTAGTGGGTTGCAGTTTTTTTTTTTCTTTTTTTTACTAAAATCAAGGAAAATAGAATAAAAAAACAACAGAGTGTATTATATATAAACCCGCTGCCATCGAGTCGATTTTGACTCACAGAGTAGAACTGCCCACAGGGTTTCCAAGGAGCAGCTGGTGGATTCAAACTGATGACCTTTTGGTTAGCAGCTGAGCTCTTAACCACTGTACCACCAGGGCTCCTGCATTATACCTAGTAAGGGTAGATATTGTTCCTTGAAATTTTGGTTTCATTCATATATACACATTCACAGTTGCAATGTAAAATGTAATTCTTACTATACGTCAAGATCATAAGTTTGTTTAACGCTGATCTAGCCCTTGCCACATCAGCCATGAGGCAGAAAATTGGAGAGATGCCCAGTGGGCACCTTAAGTGGGGTGTTGTCAGCATGCTCAGATCTGTCCAGCACAGCTGCAGCTGAAATCAGAGGTGCCTAGTAGGGGGTGTGATGCAGGTGACCAAAGTGTCTGCTGCACTAGGGCTTGAGCAGGGGCCAGCCACCTAAGTCTACCGGGCTTCAACATCTCTTGGCCTCAGTTTCCTCACCAGTATGAGAGCTAGACTGGGTGATTTCTACAATCCCTGCCAGCTCAAGGATATGCCTTGTGCACAAGGGGCAACCCCAGGGGACAGTTAATGCCCCTTGGAGCAACTCTCAAAACATGGGGGATGGGAGTGGGTGGATAACTGGTCCCGCCTCCTGTTCTTTGTAGGTTAATGCTGAGGTGGATTCTATAAGGTTCCTTAGAGGGTCCCAGCAGGACTGAGGCGTGGTTGCCTATAGTGGTAACTACCTCCATTGGTTTTTCCTCCTTCCCTGTCTCATTCTCCTTATTTCCTCACTCCTGCTTCCTGAGATCATCTCCCAAATGAACCATCTGCCCCCGGTCCTTGTCTTAGGCTCTGCCTGCAGGGGAACCCCAAATAAAACACTCACTTACTTGCGGGTGATCTCATGCAAGTAACTTACCTCTTGGAACCAGTTTCTTCACTTATAAAAAGGAATAAGGAAAGCAGCTGACAGTACTGCACTGTATGGCAGGCACTGTGCTAAGTGTTACACTGCAGTGTTTCAGCTAATCCTTAGCATTCCCAATTCTCCATTTCATGGGTGAAAAATCTGATGATTTGAGAGGCCAAGTCACAGAGCTAGGGAAAGGTGGAGCTTGAGTTCCGATGTAGGTGGTGTGACTGGTGGTCTGGCTGGAGCTCTGTGCCAATGACAAAGACATCAGCCTCGCTGCACAACTTTGAAGGTTTAATGCATTCAGTCGGGGTAATGCATGTAAAGGTACTTAATGTAAACTGCAAAGTGCTATAAATGCTGGATGGAATTAACACCACCAACTTCAGCAGTTTTTTCCAAACACAGAGACTGTGTCTATCCCCTGCTTTAGATCCCTGGAGCTTAGCACAGCTGAATACATTTTTGCTGAATGAAAGAATTCCACCCCAATCTCTAGGGAATGTGATCCTTTGCAGTTTTCAAGGGTGTATTCCTCATGAAGATTCAGCATGTTTTTCCAGGAATCAAGCTCCATCTTTCTAAATAAAAGCAGCAACAGCAGGTTTGGTCAGGTTAGAGGCTTCTCTTCCCCACCGACCCATCGCTGGGAAGTTCCCATGGCCTCAGGGTCAGGATTTGGCCATACTGCAGTGGGAGAGCCTGAGGGGCCTACCTGGCTGCAGCTGCTCAAAGTCCATCAACATCCTGTAGGCTGTACAGGGATTGACACCCAGGGTGGCAGCACTCTGAAGAGGAATGTCACTTGGAACTTCGATCAGTGCTTCTTCACTGAACACAGCCTCGGTCCGCCAGGTCCCTGCATAAGGAAAGGAGTCCAGAGTAGTGAGGAAGGGCCTCTGTCCACCTCCATCCCTAGTTCACCCTCCTCAGCATGGCAGACATCAAATAATACTTAGAGAAAAAAAGAAAATCTTGAAGTCTCTTTTAATACCTTTGAGTCCTTGTGACAATCACATAAGGTCAATTTTGTTATTCCTACTGTACAAATGTGGTAGCAAAGGTTCAGAGAGGTTACCTGATTTATCTAATGTCACACAGCAGATCTCCAGCAGTACTGGATTCTGAGGGGAGGAGAGTAAGCTCATCCCAGAGCAAGAAAAGCTGAGCAAGCCCCCCTTTTCTATTCAGTCCTCATTCATCTCATCTAGGTGTGTCTGTGAATGTGGTTTTACGAAAAAGAACATGAAAGTAGGACTCAGTAGGCCTAGGTTTGAGACCTAGCTTTGCTACTCTGCTATGTTGAACAAATTCCAAAATCATATGGAGTCTCGGTTATACTAATTTGTAAACAACAATGGCAATAACAGCCTGATTGGCTTCCTCTAAGAGCAGTGTGCAAATCAAATAAGGGAAGTGAAAAAATCATGCCAACTGGAAAGAATCATTGACCCCCATCCCACATTCCAGTGCCAGACAACAGAACTACAGAATGTCATCACTCAGAGGGCCCTCAGAGTGACACATTTAAACTCCTCATTCAACAGAGGTGGAAACTGAGGAAGGGATTTGTCCAGAGCCACCTGGCTAATCTGGGCAGAACTGGAGCTAGAACCCAGTTATCTGGGCTACCTCCCTCCCATCTACAGATATTTATTCTGCACCTACTCTCAGCTAGGCACTCTACTAGGTGTTGGGATTAAACAGTTGAAAAACACACACACGTTCCTTGGTTTCACAAGGATTTCATTCTAGTGGGGTAGGTGAAAAGCAAACAAGAAAACAGATAAAAAGAGAGAGAGAGGATAATATAGCAGAGAGAATTACTTTAGATGGAAGCCAAGAAAGGTTCTTGGAGGAGGTGACCTTAAGCTGAGAGTAAAGACAGAGATACCAGCCACTCAAAGAGGAAACAAACGTTCTAGGCATAGGGAAAAGACTCCGAGGCAGGAAAGATATAAGTACAGAACTGGAAGAATACACACTTGTGGGCAGAGAGTAATGGGAAGAGGGACTTGAGATGTGGCTGGTATGGCATGGGCTAGCTCAGTGTTACACAAACTTTCATAATCTTGATCCATAGTGGGAATTTCATTTTACACTGTAACCGTGTGTGTGCATGTGCATATAAAACAAAAGCTTCACAGGACAGTATTTACCCTTACTATGTGTGATGTAGGAAACCCCGGTGGCGTAGAGGTTAAGTGCTACAGCTGCTAAGCAAAAGGTCAGCAGTTGGAATCTCCAGGCACTCCTTGGAAACTCTATGGGGCAGTTCTACTCTGTCCTATAGGGTCGCTATGGGTCGGAACCAACTCGACAGCAGTGGGTTTGGTTTTGGTATGTGTGATGTGTTCTAATTTTTTATTCTATTCTGCTTGATTTTAAGTTTAAAAAAATATGCTGCTTGCAACCCACTACATTGACTCCACTAATGGGTCACAACCTGTAGTCTGAAAACCACATAGCTCATGCAGGGCCTGGCAGGTCCTAGTATGGAGAGTGGGCTTTATGTTGTGAATGGAAGCCTCTAACAAGCTTTAAAAGGAAGACAGATGATTGGATTTATGTTTTACGATCACTTCGTTGGTGTATGGAAAAGGTGTGGAGTGTGGCTGGTTGTGGGGGAGAATGGAAGTGGGGAGACCAATTAGGAGTCTTTTGCAGGGGCTGAGATGCAAGCTGATGGTGGCCTAGAACAACAGTTTGGCAGTGGGGATGAAGACAAGTAGATGGATCTGAGTCGTATCTTTGAGAGAGAATCAATAGGACTTGATGAGGATTGGGTGGGGGTGACAGGTCCTCACTCAGTCCAGTGGGAACCAGTATAAAATGCAGGTGAAGAGGACAGACCTTAGCATCAGACACAAGCAGATTCAAGTCTTGCTCCTCCACTTACTCCTCTATCACCTTAGTGAAGTAGCTTGGAACCTGTTGGCTCCAAGTGTCTGGTGGCTGTGGTGTCTCAGGGACTCTAGGCCTATGGTACCAAAGCTCTTGAGAGCATCCACTTGCTATCCAGCTGCTGGGGTTCTAACAGTGCCTGGACCTACATGGTCAGCTGTGGAAAGCAGGGGCAGCCCAGGTGATTACTAACTGACCTGCAGGAGGGGGAAATGACATGGGCTTTAGGGACCAAGAATTGGAGAAGGGAGGCAGGAACAATATTAAAGGTGTTTCAATCCCAAAGTAGGCCTGTGACTGAGAAAATAATACTGAGAAGCTGAACGGGAGGCCATTTGAACCATTGCTCTTGGATCCAGGAGGTGCATTTTGCATTCTCTGAGCTTTACCCAGCCTGGTTTTCAAATCTTCAATGTCATCTTTTATTCAACAGCCTCAGTCACCCAGGCTAACATTTACTGTACTCTGTGCCAGACATTTTGTACGGGGCTTGCTATGCATGAACTTAAGGGTGTTTTCTAGCTCCCCTCAATGGCATAACCATGGGAATCCAGCCCTTGACATGGATTTTTGGGGTTCAGCAGTCTTTAATCCTTGTGAATTGATGTCTTTGAATTACGGTGTTGGGGAAGACTGTTGAATATACCATGGACTGCCAGTAGAACGAACAAGTCTGTCTCGGAAGAAGTACAGCCACAATGCTCCTTAGAAGTGAGGATGGCGAGACTTTGTCTCAGGTACTTTGGATGTGTTATTAGGAGGGAGCAGTCCCTGGGGAAGGACATCACACTTGGTAAAGTAGAGGATCAGCGAAAGAGGCAGACCTCAAGGAGATGGATTGACGCAGTGGCTGTAACAATGGGCTCAAGCATGATGATTGAGAGGATGGCACAGGACTGGGCAGTGTCTCTTTATGCTGTATGCTATGAGCTGGAACCGACTTGGTGACATCTAATAACAACAATCCTTTTCCCAAAAGAGCCTGGGTGGGACGAAGACAGTGCCCATAGTCAGCTCCAAGGGGTTCTGGGGTTTTAAAGTAGAAACCCTTAGACTGTGGAGTTGGAGAGATCTACGTAAAAACCCTGCTCTGTCAAACACTAGTTGTGTGATCTTGAATTATCATTTCACCTTTTTTGGGTTTCAGTTTCCTGCTCTATAAAATGAAGACAATAACACCTTTGTCGTAGTGCAAAGATGAAATGAAATGGCATTTGTATAGAGATTATCACTGTGCCTGGCACACAGCAGGTGTGTAACATTTTGGTTTCCTTTCCCGGTCCTGGTCTCATGCTCTAGCTTTGAGGACTCCCATTCCCCACTCATGTGCAACTGACCCTTAACCATCTCTATCACGTAATGTAGGGGTTAACAAATGACTGCCCACGGGCCGAATCTGGCCCACCACCTGTTTTTGTAAATCAAGTTTTATTGGAACACGGCCATGCTCACTTGTTTATGTATTGTCTATGACTGCTTACAACAGCAGAGTTGAGTAGTTACAACAAAGAAGATATGACCTGCAAAGCCAAAATATTTATTATCTAGCCCTGGTGATGCAGTGGTTAAGTGCTACAGTTGCTAACCAAAGGGTCAGCAGTTTGAAACTCTTGGAAACTCCATGGGGCAGTTCTACTCTGTCCTATAGGGTCGCTATGAGTCGTAATCAACTTGACGGCACTGGGCTTGGTTTTTTTGGTTTAGCCCTTTAAGAAATAAGTTTGGCACCTAGGAATCTCATAAATTAAATCTGTAACAAACCAGTTGCCATCAAGTTAATTTCAACTCATTGTGACCCCCTGTGTGTTAAAGTAGAGCTGCTCCATAGGTTTTTTAATGACTAATTATTCAGAAGTAGATTTTTTTTTTTAGATCACTAGGTCTTTCTTCTGAGGTGACTCTGGGTGGATTAGAATCACCGACCTTTCGTTAGTAGCCCAGAGGTTAACTGTTTGCACCACCCAAGGATGCCAAATCTGTAACAAGGTGCATCCTAATGCTGCAAAGAAGTACCTGGGGAATGGCCTTGCAGGCTCAGATTTCATCATGCTCTGTCTGCCTGTTGTGATTATCAGTTCTTAGCATTATCAGGAGAATTTGATATTAACATCTCTCGGCTTCTTCTGAGTCTGATTTGACCACCATCTCTTTGTGTCATCTCAGTAGATGGCTCTAACTATATGTTTCAGACACCATCTTAAGCATCTTTAAATATGTTAAGAAATTTTTTTTTTAATGGCTTTTAAGACAGATAATAAATTAAGTATCCAGGTGGGTTAAAAGGAAATCACTTGCGTGGCTACCTCCTATGTAAGTAAATACATATGTACTAGGCACCTATTGTGAAGGGGTCAGACTAATAAAAATAAGCTTTTATATGACCCAGAAATTCCACTCCTGGGAATTTCAGGTCAAAACACCTGAAAGCAGGGACTCTGATACTTGTGCACCAATGCTCACAGCAGAATTATTCACAATAGCCAAAAGGTAGAAATAGCCCAAGAGTCCATCAACAGGTCAATGGATAAACAAAATGTACATATACACAATGGAATATTATTCAGCCATAAAAAAGAATGAAGTTCTACTACCCGCTACAATGTGCACGAACCTTGAAAATATTCTTGAGTGAAATAAACCAAACACAAAAGGACAAATATTGTATGATCCCATTTAAAGGAAATGTCTATAATAGGAAAATCAGAGACAGAAGGCAGATTGTAGTTACCCTGGGCTGGGGGTAGGGAGGAATGGGGAGTTATTGTTTAATAGATACAGAGTTTCTGTCTGGGCTGATGAAATAGTTTTGGAAACAAATGGTGGTGACAGCTGCACAAAATTGTGTCATTAACGCTACTGGACTATACACTTGAAAATAGTTAAAATGGCAAATTTGATGTTGTGTATATTTTACCACAATTAAAAAAGTAGACCTTTGACCCCCCCCCCCACACACACACGAAATAAGTTTGCTGACTCATGATCTAATGCATACAGACGTTTAGAGTTTGCAAGGCATCTCTGCGTGCATTCCCTCAGGTGGGGTATATGAGAGTCTGCTGAGCTATGCAAGGTAGCGACTATCGAGAGCCATTTTAGAGATGAGAAACCTGAAGCTCAAAGTAGCTGTGACTTAAACAAGGTCATGCAGAGGAGCTGGAAGGAATATCTGTATCTGATTCCCAGGCCAGCGGTCTTTCTACCGCCCTGTAGAGGGTTTTCAGTGCTTCCCAATGAGAAAGTCGGTTGGCAAAGATCTACCCACATCCTCTGGCCCAGTCTCCTCTGGGACTGGCTACATGTGGGAAAAGGCTGGCTACAGCATAGCAACAGCTCAGTACTATGAAAGACTACCAAGGTCCGACCATTGAGGACTTAACTCTTTCATGACTGCCACTCTTACTAAGCTGCGGAAACCCTGGTGGTGTAGTGGTTAAGAGCTGCGGCTGTTAACCAAAAGGTCAGCAGTTCGAATCCACCACGTGCTCCTTGAAAACCCTATCGGGCAGTTCTACTCTGTCCGTTTTCATGAGAAGAAGGACCTCGGTTGTTCACTGCTCTATGTATCTTAGAGCCCAGCATGTTCCAGATGCTCACAAAATGGTTACTGAATAAAATGAGTTAATTATAGATCTGACAATTAGAAAATCCCCATCTTCCCCAAGTGGCACCTTGTTTAAAAGACTCTCACCCCTTTTCTTCAGGGAGGAATCCCTGTTCTGGCTACCACCACCACCACACATGCAATTACCTACACACCTGGCAGACATCCTTTATTCTTCTCCTCTCCAAATCCAAGTGATTACCAAGACCTGACACTTTAGCTCTTCAATCCACCGCCTCCTCTCTAGTCCAGTCTTGTTCAGGCCCTCATCCTCTGAAGCCTGAATTGTTCAGCCACCTCCTCACTGGCCTCCTGCCTCCAGCACAAATCTGATCAAATTATTCTTCACTTTACTCTTTACTAGGCCCCCTCTGACCATGGACTCGAGCCCCAGCCTGCCTCTTCTGCCTCATCTCCACTTTTCCCCACTCCCACCCATGGCCTGGCCACATGGAGCTACCTGCCGTTCTCTGCTGTGCTGTGCCTTCTTCCATCGCCAGACTTCTGCACATGCTGCACCCTGTCTGGGAAGCCCGTGCCCACCCAGCCCATTGGCTGTCTGTCTAGTCGGTCTTCCAGACCTAGTTCAAGCATCACTTCTCTGGGAAGCCTTTCCTAATGCTCCCCAACATAAGGGACTCTTGTCTGGTTTATAGCACTGATTACATTATTTTCATTATGTGCTGTTTTCCCACTCCTACACCCCCTACCGGCAGCTGAGAGCACTGTGAGGGCAGGACTGCGTCTGACCGATGTTGGTGGGTTCTTCCCTCAGCACATGGGCTGGCACCAAGTGCCAATCAGTATCTAGTGAAATCCCTGTAGCTCACAACTTGCTCTGATGGCTGGGCTCTTTCAATGCCAGGTAAGGGTGAGGGTGGAGCTGTTCTTGACAGCTTTCCTGATCTCAGAGGAGCAAATGGCTTGTAGTAGACTTCTGTTATTGCTTTTTACGTCTGGTACCTTTGCCTTCCTAGAGCTGCTCCTTCCTAACCTCTGGGGCTGTCAACCACAAGGGTCTATCCTCCGTACACACAGACATGGGGAAGAAACCTAACCAGGACAATCACAGTGGCCCGACCCCATCCCCCTGGAGACTGGTTCAGGGCTGGGCGAGGACCCAGGCAGGGTTGGTATATAGTAGAGTGGGCTTGACTCTTCACTCTACCACTTACTGTCTGGGTGACCTTAAGCCAGTTATTTAATCCTTTAAATTCGTAAAATGGGAATAATAAAAGTATCTACTTCATGTTGTGGAAATAATTGAGTTAGTATATCTGAAGTGCTTAAAACAGTACCTGGCACAAAGGGAGTAGTTGATAAATATTTTTTTATTATCACCGTACCACTACGTGGGGAGACCCCATCTGAGGACTAGTGAGAACAAGAGAGACATAACTCTGACGTATTACTGGGGTTCCTGGATCTAGAGGGGCCTGAAGCGTTCAATCTCTTGCACCTCCTAGTTCCACAGGCCAATTAACTTTTTTTTTTTGGTAAAGCAAGTCTGAGTTGGGTCTCTGTAAGTTATAATCCAAAGGGACCTAACACTGTAGTGAAGTGGTAAAAACACAGGAGCCAGGTGGATTCTGTTGGCTATGAGAGTCTGGACAAGACCTTCACTTCTCAAGCTTTAGTTCCTCATATGTCTGATGGTATGGGTCGTGTCTGGCTTGCTTCCCTTTCATGACTGCTGTGAGAATCCATTTGTACAATGGATGTATCTTGAATACTCTCAAGTGCTAAAAAACAAAAGCTCACCAGTGGCTCCCTACAATGTATCAAGGAAAATCCTAACTCCTCAGCTTGGCATTCGCAGGGCCCTACCCTAGGTGGTCCCACTCTATCTTTTTTGCCTTCACACTTAGGCAGTCCTCTCCCAATGGAAATCCTCTGCTTAGGCAACGCTGTATTTTCCACCATTTCCCAAACACACCTTTGTGTCTTTGCTCGTTTTGTTCCCTCCTCATGAAATGATTATGGCTCTTCTCTACCTAACAAAATCCATCCACCAAGGTCCATCCTGATGAAACCTCTTCCAGGAAGTCTTGTCTGATCCCTCCCCGTGGCTGTCGCTCACACATATACACGTGCACACAGAGTAGCAAGAAGTGCCCCCTTTTTTCCCGTGAACTCATACCACTCCCTTTATTGAGGTTCAGAGAGTTCTTTAATCAGATTTTAACCTCCTGGAGGGTAGGGCCATCTGATCTGTATTCCCCATTGTACCTTACAGCAGATACAGAGGATTACAGCTCCAAACAACAAAGGCTCAGGGAAAGGGCAGATGCATCACCTGCAGAGCAAAAGAAATGGAGAATTTCTGCTCTCTCCTTGTTCAGTTCCCATCCCTACTGGAGGCAGGTACATGGGTTTAATAATAAACTCTGCATTGCTTAGTTACACTGAGCCAGTGAGTGAACATTCACACTGTGGGTGAACAACAGGAAAGACTGCTGACACCTGGAGAAACTTACCCAAGCCGGGATTTGCTGGAATCACCCAGTCTCCTGGCTTCACCCCAGTCACATTGCTGCCTACTGCTATCACCTGTCCAACGCCTTCATTCCCTCCAACAGCAGGCAGTTCGGGAAGGAGGCCATAGTTTCCTAAGAGAGAAGGGCACAGAGGGACATCCTACTAAGTTTGGACAGAGAAAGAGCATGGACTTTGGAGTCAGACAGACTGAAGCCTGATCTGGGCTCTGCTTCTGGATAGCTGTGTGACTAGCTTCTCTGAGCTTTAGCTTCCACATCTGTCTCTAGTTGCAGTCGAGTCGATTCTAACTCATGGCCACTGCACTTCATATGGTTTTCAAAGCAGTGGCCTTTTGGAACAGATTGCCAGACCTTTCTTCTAAGGTACCTCTGGGTGGGTTCGAACCAACACTCTTGGTTAGTAGTTAAGTGCTTTAACCATTTACAACACCTGTTCAAAGGGGATAATACTGCTTAGTATCCATGGTTACGTGTGAGGCTTAGATAATATATGAAGCTAGCCCAGCATATCACAGGCACTTCACAACGGCTGGTTTACCCCCACCAAAATCCTAACTCAAAAAGCCTCACATTCCAGAAAAGGAAGGCCAGAGAGGGCTGACATAGTCTGCAGACGGCTCATCTGGAGAACAACTGCTGTTAATCACAGGAATTTCACACCTGTACCTGAGGAGGAATGAAAATGAGGGGGCAGCTAAGCAAGAAAGCCAATTAACATAAGCCACAGAAACCAAGGTTACCTTGGATCATATTTATGTCAGATGGATTGATGGGGGCCGCCAGCATCTTCACATGGACATCTGATCCGCCCACAGCAGCTAACTCCATGTTCTTCAGTCTAAGCACAAAGCCAAAGAGAGACGTTAATGTCACCCAGGCTAGACAGGGCGTCTTTCACTCAAATCATCTCCCCAAAGTAGGTCAAGCAACATTTTTGAGCTGCCATTGTGCGCCCAGGGTTCTGTTAGAAAAGAGGTGCTGTGAGGAACCAGCTCAGGATACAAGTTAACTCATCACCTGCAAGTGGATAATCCCTAGTGACCTCGCAGCCCCACTGCCCACTCTGGAACGGAAAATAGTTAAAACCTTTGCTGGCCTGGATTAGCCTTGTTTCTCAAAAATGCTTGATCATAAAAATCACAGAGAAGGGGTATCCCAAGTAATTCTTATGAACAACATATATGGGAAAACTGGGGCTAGCCCACTTTTTATTTTTTTGGTCCCAACACATATAGATAAGGGGAGACATTTCTGTCTGTTGCAGAGAGGGTGGAGGAAATGGAGAGATGGCCTCTGTAGTCTGGAAAGAACGCCCCGGGTGACTATGCATCACCCCTTGTAGTGATCTCCCTTCTGGGTGAGGATCCTGGTCTGTCTGGACAGAGAGCTAGGGGCCTTGTCACCTTGGGCAAGTTTCTTCCTTGCTCTGGGCCGTTTCTCCATTTGGCAAACAGCTGGGTGGGGTGGTTGTGGTTTGGACTTGATCACTTCTGAGAGCCTCTCCCATTTCGAGTCTTTGTGTTAATTCCCTTTGCCTCTTGGTGGGTCCTAGACACCACAGTACCAATATAATGTCTTCATCCCAATGGAAATTTGGTTAATGGGTAAAACCTTTGAGGGATGCTCACAGTGACCATGTCCATGTATTACTTTTGTAATTAAAAAAAAAAAAAAAAATTTTTTTTTTTTCTTAAAAAGGGGACCTACCAAACAGGCAGTACTGATCAGTGAACTAGATTTGTGGGCCCCTTGACTTTTTAATTACCAGAGATTTATTTCTTTCACCACACCCTTAAGACTGTTTGTAATGCTTTCCTCTGTTCAAATGTATTTCTTAAGCAGTAATTCCCTTCATTTTTATTTAACAAAGACACATATAACTGCCAACCAGAGGTCGCTGGCATGAGACGACAGCGTCACTGTACTAAGCTGATGTAATCCCACCTGCTTCCCACAAAAAATCCTACCCCTTAATTATACCTGAGGTTTGATCTTGGGGTAAAAATGCTATTTTCAAGAAATGCTTTGTATTCATAGTAATGACAATGGCAGGCATTTATTAGGTGCTTGCTATGCACCAGGTTCGCTGCTAAGGGCTTTAAATATATGACCTGACTTAAGATGCCAAGCTCCTGTGAGGAAAGTATTGATATTCCCATTCTATCAAGTAGGAATGTGAGGCTCCCAGAGATGATGAAACTCACCCAGGGTAAGATACCAGGTAAGAGGTGGGGTTTAGCTAATTCCAAAGCTAGTGCTTTTTACCATTCTGTACATCAGCACCCTGAAATTAGTTTGGGGACTCCCCTGACTGCCTACTAGGACCCCCGAGGGCCTGGGGACCCCAAGATGAGAATCCCTGTACTGGCTCATGACCAAAGTAACAGAGGCCATGCCTTGCCATGATCGAAAATAAAAACAAACTCTCTACAGAAAATGACTAACTAGGAATGAGTTGCTGACCAGGGGCAGAGAGAAGAAAGCTTTTTAAAGTATAAAGGAATGTACGTGTTTATACACAGACCAGAGGGAGTCCTTGTAATAATAACTACTGTTTGTCAAGTGCTTACCAGTTAGGTACCATGCCAAGTACTGTACATGCCAGCTTCCATTTAACCTTCAGGTACTATTATTTTAATTCTACAGCTGAGAAATGAAGGCACAAAAGAGGTAAATAGCTGGCTCAAGGTCACCACAAGTAGTAAGTGGATGACTTGATTGAACTCTGGCAGTGCAACACTAGAGGAGCCAACTGGTGAGGGGCTGGCCCCAGAGCAAGCACAGGCCAGTGGAATGAAAATCCACCTGGACTCATGTTCAGGGTTGATACTCTATTATTCTAATTCCATAGTTGACAAATGAAGGCACACAAGAGGTAAATAATTGGCTCAAGGTCACCAAAAGTAGCAAGTGGATGATCTGACTGAACCCTGGCAATGCAATGCTAGAGAAGCCAGCTGGTGAGGGGCTGGGCCCAGACCAAGCAGAGGGCAGTGGGATGAACACCCACCTGGTCTAGTGTTTGGGGTTGATCCTTGCTGTATCTGCCTTACGGGGAGCCAACAATCTCCATGCCCCCCCCCACCAAGCAGATAAGCAGGGAGGCATCAGCCAGGGTGGTGCTGGTGCTATTTCTGTGAACGTAGGCACAAGCCTGCATTCCAAAGGAAAAGCCTGCTCAGAGCAAATGGATTTTGAACTAGCTGCCCCTTTATATTATCCATACTGCTTCTCTCCTGTATTTTGACAGATAATCAGTTTTTCTATAAGCTGACAAAGTCCATGCTCTCAAGCAGCTTAAAGACATTTTTTCTACATATTTTCTGCACATTCTTCCTCAGCCCAGAATTCCTTTTCCCACAGTTTCTCTACCCACTGAGCAATTCAACTCACCCTTTAAGACCCAGCTCAAATTTTACTTCCCTAAGATGCCTTTTGACCCTCTTTCTGGCCCTGAAAAAAAAAAAAAAATGACTTGCTCCATCCTTGGTGCTCCTGTTATACTCTGTCAGTAGGGGCGAGGGTACTGTTTAAGACCATCCTACATGAGTTTATTGCTTTTTTGTTTACAAAGTCTTTTTTTTTTTCCCAATTGATCATGACAAAGCATAGGTTCACAATCTCTTTTCCAAATTTTTTGGGACCAGACATGTTCCAGGGCTCAGAACCATGTTTTATATGCACCCCAGTGGATGCTGGAGCAGCACCCTGTAATCACACACACTGCAGTTTCTGCAGCAAAATGTATGAAGTCGCACTAAGTGGGATGAATAACGACCCTTTTAAAGACCTCATGTCAGACCAGGTTTTCCCTCCAAACGAGCTAGGAAAAACTGTCAGTTTGCAGAGCTTTGTGACTTTTGGAATTGCACACAGAAATATGCATCTAGATCCAGGTCTTTCAGACTCCAAGCTCAGTGCTTTTTACTCACCACCTAATCAGTTTTTCTTTTTCACTGTTGTAAAAATACATATTAAAAAACCCAGTGGCTATCAAGTTGATTCCAACTCACGGCGACCGTGTGTGTGTCAGAGTAGAACTAAGCTCCATAGGGTTTTCAATAACTGATTTTTTCGGAAGTAGATCACTAGGCCTTTCTTCTGAGGTGCCTCTGGGTGGACTCAAACTGCCAACCTTTTCAGTTAGCAGCCGAGCACATTAACTGTTTGCAAAGCTCAGGGACTCAAAATTATACACAACAAATGCTATTTCAAAAAGCTCTGTACATGTAGAATTCAGTGACATTAATTACGTTCATCACATTGTGCAACCATCGCTATTACCCATTTCTGTATTTTTCCATCACCCTTCACAGAAGCTCAGTGATTCTTGAGCAACGACTTTCCTTTTCCCCTCCCTCCCCCACCGGAAATCACTAATAAACTTTGGTCTCTACGCATTTGTCTATTCTAGGTATTTCAAATAAGTGGGATCATACAGTATGTCCTTTTGTGACTGACCTTATCTCATCCAGCATAATATTTTCAAGGTTCGTTCAGGCTGACTTACCTCCTAGTCAGTATGTGTGTGTCTCTCCATGTCAGACTGGGAGCTCACGGAGGGCAGAAAACTTTCAGTCTTCCTTAACTCAGTGTTTAGCACAGGGCCTCAGACCAAGACAATGCTCAATAATGCTTCCTAAGGACATTATTAATTTTTCTCTCTGGTGAGAAAATGTGGCATAAAATTGACAGCTGTTTAGGGAACCAAGGGAGTGGTTGTTTCGAACCAAGGGCACTTGGCTATTGAGGCTTGTACTGATTATCCCTGGTTCTGGGCTATTTAGGAAAATATCCCTGAAGGATGGGCACAAATAAAAATGGAGATTATCCTTATGAGAGTTCAATCTAAGCAAAGACTCATGGTTCTTTTCCTCACAGGAAAGTGTACATCAATTTTTCAATAAGATTACACTTATTAAAAATCTAGATGTCCACAGTCAAGAAGGGAAAAAAAGGTAGATAGTGTATCAGAAAGAACCTGAATTTGATACAGGCAATACTGGGTTTGAATCCTGCTGTGGCCATTTACCATGTAGATGAGCCTCAGAATACCCATCTGTAATATGGGGATAACATCAGAATTCAGCTCACAGGAGTCAATGAGTTAATGCACACAAAGCATTTACTACAGTACCCAACACACAGTAGATACTGAAGAAATGACAGCTGTTATCAGTGGTAGGAATATCAAGGAAACCCCTGAAACTATCAGCTGTCTGTACCTCTGAATCACTGAAAGAAGACAGTAACTGTTTGGAAAATTCAAATAAATTTAATTCAACAAATTATTAAATTTGTCCTACTAAGAGCAGGTGCTGTGTCAAGGGGTTTAAAGAATTAAATAAACGCCCTGCGGGGAACTTGGTTACATGAGAACGTGAGAGCCCACATATGGAGACACTGTGAGAAGGGCTCCAACTGAAGCAGGCTCCCAGGGCTAAAGCCGACTGAGAGTTGCAGGGGGAAAACAGTTTCTGGAAGAAGGGATACCTTAGTTGTGGCGTGACGGATAAATAGGAGTTTATTGCATAGACTGAGCGGGGGAAGGTACTCCTGCCAGAAGGAATGACAAATCATCTGACTGGCCAGTAGGCCAGGTAAGAGCTGTGGAAATAGAGAGGATTCAATAACCTGGCATCTCTTAAATAAGAAGTGACATTGATGTTACCTGGAGACCAACTGTGTGTTGGGGGGGTGGGGTAGGGAGTGGGAAGTCTTCGATGGCTCCTAGCTTCTGGCTTGGGTAACTGGACATTGATAGGGAGGAAGGAAGAACGGATTTGCAGTGGAGAGGGAGGTGATATACTTGAAGTTCTAAGCAGGTGGCTGGCAGTACAGATACAGAGCAGAGGGCACTCTGGACATAAAGACTTTGAGTCAGTTGTGTGCAGGTGGAGTCTAAGATAGTGAATACACTTATTCTGGGTGATTTGGCTTGACAAGTGAAAACACTAATGTTGATGCGTTACTAAACTCCAGGCATTGCGCTCAGCATTTACATACACGTCATTTTATCCTGAAAACACCCAGGTGGAGAGCATTATTGCTCCCAATTTACACGCGAGGAAACCATGGCTTAGAGAAGTAACTTGCCCAAGGTCAAACTTAGTAAGTGGTAAAATTTGATCTTAGACCCCAAAGTTCATCATATCAAACACTATACCAGGATCCTCTAAACCATGTTTGTGGGATTCTAGTTCTGGGACATATTATGAGGTATTTTCTGGGGTTCAGTATGTTTGGGAAATGCTGAACTCCCTTTATAAGACTCAGATTGCACATTAGAATTCATAAAGGCTCTGAGAAATTAAGAAACCCATTTGACTTTGTGTAACCTAGACCTTTCCTGATGTAACCCGGACTGGGAACACTATTTTCACGGCCACAAAATAATAGCCTGCAGAACGGCATTCCCTCAAACACCATTGGGCTATAATCTCCTCCTAGTTCTCCTCAGTCTTCCAGGAGCCTAGCTCAGTGCAAGCAGAGATTCACACAGTGGGAGGGAAGGAGAGTGAGGCAGGCACAAGTCTAGGAGATGGAAAACCGAAGCCGCAAACACAGGTGGGTGATGGCAGAGGGCAGGCATGACACACGCTGCATGCCCGGGAGGAGGGGTGTTGGTCCAGCCGTGTCTCACCAGGGAGACCAGCCCCAGCCTGCCCCAAGGAATGCCATCAATATCAAAGACACCGCGTTTCCTGCAGACAGTTCTGACAGCGTCGTCAAGGATACCACTCTGCTGAGACAGGAAGGAAGCTGGAGGTTAAGTCTGAATTCCAAGAGTTGGACCTCTGGTGTAATGTTAGCAATTTCTTCCCTATTCCTTTTTTTTTTTTAAACTCACCAAAGGAACAGGTAGCTGTGTCTTGGGAGTGCAAATAAAGCACCCGAGCACAGCCCAGCTAGGTCTCAAGTCGTTTCCCTAGCACTGTTCTCGGCTTCTCCGATGAGGGCAATGGCGCCACGCAACCCAGTGGGATGCCACTGCCTTCAGTCGACAGATCCCAGACTGGATAAGGTCACAAAGGCTTCTTTGCGGCTGAGGCTGTACACCTGTGATGCTGTGTAAAGTACAAGGGAGACAAAAGCAGGCAGAAGAAAGAGCCTTTTGAGGTGAAAAAAAAAGAGGCCAGTACCCTGGAGACTGGCTCAGTTATATTCGCCATGTAAAGTGTCATTTGCCAACTCTGCTAAGATATCTTTCCCGCTTTCTGCATTTAATTAGCAACTATTTGTACTTATCTTGCATCTTGCACTCACCTCAAACAGGTCAATATCATTTTGAACAGGAAGAGCAGGCAGGGAGAGTGTTACTGGACACAGATACTTTCTCATCTGCTCAGTACAGAGAGCCTAGAATGTGTGTTTCATCACGGGGCACCAGGGGAAAGGAAATCAACACCTTACATGGCTCTCCTCAGTCTGTCTGGAGTGATTTAGTGAAATGTCTGGTGAGCTGGGCAAACTGCTGCGGGATGTGAATAACAATTAATAAGCAGGGCACAACACGGCAATTGTGAGGGAATGAAGTACCTCAGCTCACTACCCAACAGAGGATGTTGGTGGCCTCAACTTCTGTGCTTCTCAGGGAGCCTGGGGCTCTCAGGAAGGGCTCTTTTTCCTAAGCAAAGTTCATCTGTCCCACATCAGTTGGTGTGCCAAGCATACCCATCCCCTCCGTGCACCTCCTGTGGTGTCCCCACCTTGAAGCAACTCCACCCTCCCACCATTCAGGACCCATTCTTTTGCTCTTCAGCACAATCGTTTTGAACTGAGGAAAATCAGAGACTTAGGGCAACTTCTGGAAGTCTCTACCAGAGGCTGGCAAAGAAACCCTCTTTAACTGAAATCTCTGAAACCTTGCAAGCTCCATAATATTCTACATCCATTGACATCTGGGAAACTCTGCTTGAAGGGAGTTGCAGTCTCCATTGCTTAGTTTGCTGAGGCCTAACTCTTCTTGTTGCTCCAGAGAGCAAGACTGGACCACCAGCAGGGGACAGTCCTTGCCGACAGTTGTCTCTGTCTCTTTGATACCTGCCAAAGATGACTATGCAGTCTCTGCCTCGCTGGAGGCTGGGGGGCTGCTGACTGTGTAACCAGCCAAGGGCAAAAGGGCCCTTGGTGAAATCCTGTGTCTAGGACTCCAGATTTCTAGCCATACTGTTGCTCCCTGGAGGCTGCTGGAGTAACCACTGGTTAGCACGCAAGATGATGCCTGCTTCAGTTTCACAGAACTGTACGAGCTGGGACCGGTCAAGGGGTTGCAGAGGATTCACGTCTCTTAACAACTCCCATGGCTGCAGCACCATGTTAAGAAGAATGCTGAGGCCTCATCTAGTCTCGGCAGGAAAGAGTGCTGTTTGGGGGGTAGGGGTAGGGGTAAAGAGGTGTGTAGGTTTTTTTTTTTTGGCATTGCAGGCATCTTTATTGTACACCTGTTAGGCCATGAATTCACAGGGAATAGGTTCCAGCAGCTCAGGCTCCTTTCCATTGGTTCTCACAAAGTGTGCCTCTTGGGGTGGAGCAGGCTGGCGTTTCAGTTGAACCCAGGTACCTTTCTCTTTGGCTTCCTTCTTTTTCTGATCATTTTCCTTCACGCGTTTCAAGAAGCTATCTCGGCTCTTAGAGTGCTAAATGTGCTCAACACGCACGTTAATTCTCTTAGCAAGAATCTTGCCCTTAACTTGTTTATTCACAATAATGCCAACAGCATGCTGGGTAACATTGTAGACTCTCCCAGTTTTGCCATGGTAACATTTGTGGGGCATTCCTTTTTGAACAGTGCCCGTTCCCTTGATGTCTACAATATCACCCTTCTCGTAGATTCGCATGTATGTGGCCAAAGGAACAACGCCATGTTTTCTAAAAGGCCTAGAGAACATATAGCGGGTGCCTCTTCTCTTTCCCTGTGTGTTTGTCATTTTGGTAAATTACTGCAAGATGGCAGCTCTGGCCGAAAGGCGGAGTGTAGGTTTTGAGGTGTACAGAAATGGAAGGTCTATCACTGGCACAGAAGATGGGTAACAGTATGCCTGCTCGTATTTACCACTACTGACCTTGGTCAATCCCTTTATCAAAGACCACCTGAAGAATAGAAACTGGGGTGATTTCCTTACTCTAAATAGTGGCAGAGCTGAGAGTGGAACCCAGGTCACCCAGCTCCCAGGTCAATGCTCTTGCAGGTGGCCCAAATGAAACATCCTGAGCCACAAATCTAACCATGTGTCATCTTTGCTCCTCTCTCTCTAAAAAGAAAACACCTCCCACCCACGCAAAGTGGGAAAGGCCTGGAACCCTACCAGAGAGCTGCAGCGGCTGCTACGAGAGGGCCAGAGTGTAATAATAATTTGGAGTTGCACTGGGTGGCAGGATTCCTCCCAGGAGCTACAGACATAGGCGGGAAAAGCCCCTGCCTATTGTGCAATTCTGCTGAGGCGTGTCTGCCAAGTTTCACCCTCAGAGGCAAGAATGAGGAAACTAAGACAAGCTTGGCCCCAAACTCCACTGTCTAGTGTTGAGGTCCAGACAGAAGGTTATGTCCAAGTGCTACAGGAAGTGCAATTCAGCTTGATTTTGAATTCTGTGATCTTGGGCACATCTCCCCCAAGCCTCAGTTTCAACAGATACCTCCCTCACAGGGCTCTATATTGAGGGCCCTATGCTTTCACTAAATACAATTAATCAGACACATTGTGTTCTCTCACCTCTGGGTCTTTACACAGGAGGCTCTGGCTCTTCTGCTTGGATACTTCTACACTTCCCTTCCTCATGCACCACCCACTCATCTCCTGGGGGACCCAACTTAGACATTTTGTCTTCAGAGAAGCCAGTGAGGGGGTTACCACATTTTTACGCAAATAATGCACATGTTCTGATTTTTTGCCAACCAGACGTCTCCCAGTGAGGTTTTTTTTTTTTACAGCAACAGGTAAAAAAATGAGCATACCTCGCAGGGGGAGGGCAGGGTTGGCAAAAAAAAAAAAAAAAAAAAGTAGAATGTGCACATTATTTGTGTAAATATATGGTAGGTGGCCCTTTTCTGTGCATCCATGGCACTGTGAACATATTCTGTCAGAGCACTTACCCTACTGGGCTATAGTTGCCATCTCCTGGACTAGACTGTAAGCTCCTTGAAGGCAAAGATCATGTATTATTCATCTCTGCCTCCTCAATGCCTAGCACCTAGGGGGCCTTCAAGGAATAAATGCTGGCTACCTTAATAAACCAATGAATCCTGTTCCCTCTCCTTTCATTCTTGTCCAGAATAAAGAGCTGCAAGAGACTTAAAAATACACCAAAATTCCAATTTTCAACACAGCACCAAACCAGAATGCTAATTTTTTTTCAAAGTACAATAATTCTATCTTCAAAACCAAGTCACCTGCATGAAATTTTGGTTTTAAACACTGACACCCACTGTGAAAACAGGAAACTCCCGTGGAAAACAGTGCCTTGCAGTGAGAACTCATGACCTGTTCCCCCAAATTCCACCTAGCCTGAGACAGAACGGGGACGTGGCCATGGGCTTCACAGCTTAGCTTCAGGAACTCATTCTGTATTAGCAGCAGGCAAGTGAGAAAGCCACGATGATCAGGAAGCTGACTTAAGAAAGTTCCAGGATCCTGAAAACAGGAGGAGATGGAGGAGGGCATTTCTACTGTCTTCCCCAGGATCGCGCTGCCCTTCCTATGAAGAGTAGAGACGTGGGGTCACCAGAATGACCTATAATTTCCCCTTCACTCTTGACCCAGTTTATTACCAATTTTATACCCCATCTCATTCTCAAAAAAGATTTGAGATGGTTGTTATTGTTTCTTCAGGTCTATGTCTGTATCAAGGAATTTAAATAAAGAAAGGATATCCTAGCTGTATCATCTTGGGCAAATGATTCTAACCTTCTTGAGCCTGTTCCCTTATCTGTAAAATGGGGATAACAATGATCAAATGGGCTTATTGTGGTTTTCAAATGCCATAGTAAATGTAGAAAATTTAGCTCAATGCCTGCCACATAGTAGCTGTACAATAAATGAGAGCTGTTTTACCACAATACCTGAGAATGGCAAAGTCACAAGATGGAACTTCCAGGAACAAGGAAAGAGGAGGCTATCGAATTTCCGAGAACTAGCTGATAAAGAAAATCCAGAACTCTACACAAAGGACAATGGCCATAAGGATGCCTGAAATTTCCATGTTGTAACTCCCCCATGCTTGTCATTTTCTTCTGCAGTCTTACTTTACTTACATTAGCAGTTAAATCCTTTAAATGAAAAGGCCTGAGCGCTCAGGGGAACTCATTTTGTGGGGGAAGGGAGAGAAATTCAAAGAGAGGAGAAAACAGTAGAGGAAAAAAATAGCTGGAATGTTTAGCGGCTGACAGGAATGAAGAGAGGGACATTCAAAATGTAGACACAAGAACAGGAGATACCCGAGGGCCTTACTTTGAGGAGTTCCATAGCCCTCAGACCTGGTTGACCACAACTCATTCTTCCCAGAGCTCTGGCCCACAGTGCAGTATCACAAACCACACTGGTTTCGGGAATGCTATGCTTGGATACTGGGTAGTTCTATGACCCTAACTGGCGTAACCTGATCTAGGCACCCAGTCACCGGGATGTGTAAGGGGCATTTGATTCTTTCCGTAACAGTGTGGTTACCCTTGATCTCATAAGACATGACTACAAAAGAATCCCAGCCTCTGGCCTCAGTCCATACACAGACAAGTCACCAGAATCTGGGTGAGAAGGGGAGTGTTCCTTTTGAAGCAGAGGGACAATTACTGCTTGCCTGATAATCTGTACCACAGGGCAGTGGTTCTAAACCCTGGTCTGGGCATCAGTCACCCGGAGAGCTTTAAAAAACACAGATGCTCAGGGACCACCCTAGACCCACTAAGCACCCCAGTGGTGGGCCTGGGAGCATGTAGTTTCTAAAAGCTCCAGACAACTGAGACGTGAAGCCAAGGTTGAACACAATGCTTCAGGGAAGCGTCATGGTTTGAACTTCTGGGAAATTACCTATGGTTCCACACTAAAACACAAGAGAATCTGCCTCTGTGTGGCTGCATCTGCCACCAGACCAGTTTCTTCCAGCTTCCTTTGCTCTCTAGGATGAAAGGATCCCTGGGCTCTGTCAGGCAAACATCTTCCCTCTCCTGCCTAACCCCCCAGGCTGTTCTCCAGAGTCCCTGAACATCTAAGATGCCCTCCTCCTCATCACACATCGCTCTCCCCCCCTTTTTTTTAAACAAATGAGCAGCATAATAAGAATTCAGTACAAGGTGCACTTCTTACTGATACTAGATTCAAATTTAACTAACACTTTTGGAGCCCCTGTTCTGTGGCAGGTCCTGCATTAGACACATAAATTATAAGCCTATGAGGGAGTCACTAAACTGTTGCCCCATTTGAGTACGTTTCTGGAAATGGAGGAGTGCTCACCAGAGCTTTACCAGCTCATTATAGCAGAGTCCTCCAAGAGATGTCTTCCAGACATGGTGATTCATTACCTCCGATCAACATACAATTTGGGGTTTATTGGCTGATGTGTCTTCTCAGTATTATTTCCAATTGCTCTAACGGTGCATGGGCTAGGCTGAGTGCATGACCTTGAATCTATCTGAGGCTTATCCCGTTCAGCTGTCAAAATACGTAGCCTGGATTTTAACCATTAAGATAATTCCATGTTTGTCTATCCTTTGGAAAACAATCAAACTATTTGCTGGGAATCAAAGCAGAGTTGTAAACGAGGGACTGCAGGAAAGCACATACTTTTTGGTGGGGTGCCTTAGATTGATTTCAGGTGATTAGCACTATGAGCTATGCCTGTATTGCCTCCATTTTTTTTAAAAAATGATGAAACTGAGGCTAAGAGAATCTAAGTAACTTGCCATACACACACAGCTAGGACAGGGGATGGCAAAGATTTGACCCCAGTTCTTCTGATTTCCAGACCAGTGCTTTTGCTTTAGCTCCACTCCAGTAGCCTCATTCTTTGAATGCCTAAAGCTATTTACGTGCAGATTTATAATGGTTGACAACTCACATACTGTTTTTATCAACATTTAAAATTCATGGATTAAGATCCAAAAGAATCTGAGAAGGAGGACCTAATCATAACGGAGGGCTCAGAGAGGCTGAGTGACTGGTCTGAGATCATGTAGCTTCTAAGACACTGAGTCTATATTTGACCTTAGGTTGGTATGGCTCCAAATCTGCAGCTCTTTTTACTAAGTCAATGCAGTGGAGAGGACACTACATGCGTTCCTTGGCCATATCACCTTAGACAAGTCATTTGCCCTCTATAAAATGGAAACTGATCTCTGACACACTTTCCTGAGAGGTGAGGTCCAAATGAAATAATGGACTTAAAAACATCCTGAAACCCCCCTCCACGGATGCATGGAATTATAAAAACCAAAAGATAATAGAGGGTAAGAATTCAGGTAGGTCAGTCAATCAGACCTGGGTTTAAATGCCGACTTTGTCACTTACTGGCTGTGTGACCTTGGGCAAGTGACTTCACCTCTCTTATGCCTCAGCTTTCTCATCTGCAAAATGGGGACAAAGCAAGTACCCATCCTCAAATGAGAGCACCTACTTAAACAAGGGATTGCTTGACACACGGTACGCGATCAATACATGTCAGTCATTATTACTTAGATTATTTCCGTTATAATTGTACCCCTCGGGTCTCCAGCTATTTCGAGGCACGGACTTTTTGAGCTACCAAACGCTCCCTGGGCTTCAGTTTCGGTCTTGCTATTTTCTGCCCCCTTCTCGGACCCTGTCCCTCGCTTCCTAGCCCCGCTTCTCCTCAGCTGTCTCAAACCACACCAGGAACCCCGGTCTCTTCCCCCGTCTCGGCGCCACCTCTTACTCGACGACCTTGGCTGGGTCCCCGTGATGCCCATAGACCAGCGCCCGGACCCGGGGGGGGTCGGCAGATGCGGAGTAGGAGGCGGCAGCCGGCCCCCGACATCCCGAAGCAGGACACAGCCCCTTCCGCGGCCCGGCCAGGGCTCGCAACCGGAACACCGCTCCGCAGACCCACATGCTCGGTTCAGCAAACAGAGTCCGGCGCACCCCGGTACGTCATCCTTCCGCGACCGCGCTCCTCCTCCCCGCCTCCCGCCCGCCCCCAGGCGAAGCCCCACCCACGGGCGCGCGCCCCCGGCTCTTTTTAAAGGAAAGTTTTCTTTTCTCTGTAGCCCACGCGGTGGCGCTTGGGGAGTCAGCCTGATGAAATGCGTGGGAAGTGGAGGGACCCGAGATTACGAGGACGCCAAAGCTGCTCACCCAGCAAGGAGAGTCTGGGATTGGCCTAAAGCTGTGCCTACAACCGGGACAGCACTTAGGTGTTTGATTTGGGAAAGTCATTGTACCCTCCCTGGCCTCAGTTTCCCCTTCTCCCTACCATTATTGAGTGCTCACTGTGCCAGACTCTTTATAGGCATTTCTCATTTAACACCCCACTAAAAAAAAAAAAAATAATAATTTTTTAAATTTTAACCTGGAACTGCACAGGGAGGCGAAGCTTACTTCCCTACATTGAATACAGTGAATGTAAACTGATACTTAGGCAAGAGTACTGGGCTTGGGCTTAGAGGATTTGGGTTTAAAGCCTAGCCCTGCTACTTTCCTAACTTGGCCACCCTGTGCAAGTCAAACTCGGAGTCGGTTTTCTCCTCCATACAACGAGGATAATACGTCTCGTTCAAGGCTGCTGTGAGGATTGGATGAAACAATAGAATAATTTTGTGGATGTAAAGGCACTTTGTGAAATGCTAAGTGTGTTAGGATATATAAGGGAGGAATCATAAGGAGAGGGTCCTCCTCTCAAAATGCGTACTGTCCAGAAAGGAATTAATTGCGGCAATGAAAGCGGTTTGTCAAAAGGTGTTCACCAGTCAAGATGCCAGATCTCACTTTTAGGAGAAGGAAGACATAGACATAAATAAGACCCCCGTTGAACATAAGGGCATGACAGGGTGCACTGTTGGAGTCTGAAGGAAAGGTGCTCCTGGGATGGGTGGGATGGAGGATGGAGGAGGTGCTGCTGGGACGAGCCCTGTGATTCTCAATCTTCAAACACACACACACATACACACACACACACAAAACCCCAGTTGCCATTAAGTAGATTCCGATTCATGGCAACCCCATATGTTTCAAAGTAGAACTGTGGTTCAGAGTAGAATTGTCCTCCACAGTGTTTTCAATAGCTACGATCTTTCGAAGTTGATTGCCAGGCTTTTCTTCTGAGGTGCCTCTGGGTGGATTCAAACTGCCAACCTTTTGGTTAGTAGCCGAGCACTTAACTGTTTGCACCACACAGGGTCTCTGTCTCCCAGTTTTCAGGGTGCATAAAAATTACCTGAGACCCCACCTTAACCAAAAAACCAAACCCACTGTGGAGTTCATTCTGATTCATGGAAAACCCAGGTGTTACAGGGTAGACTGTAGAATCTTGGGGGGAGAAGTCCAGGTATCTATATTTTTTACAAGATACCAAGAATATACTGATTCAGCTGGCCCAAGAGGCAGGCTTTGAGAAACACTGAGCCAGGGCTTTGAAGGATTAAGGAAGAGTTCCTTTCTCTGGACTTTATTGACCTGAAGCTTGCTAGAGCCTTTCCTCTGAGAGAGGACAGCAAAGTGCTGTGACTGAGAATGGGAGCTGGACTGGGGAAAACCTGGCTCCGAGTCCTGGTCTGCCACTTTCTAGCCTTTTGATCCTAGACACGTCACTTGGCTTTGCTATGTCTCCGTTTCCTTATCCTTAAAATGGGGGGAAATAGTAGTACCTAGTTCAAAGTGGTTGTGAGGGCCAAGTGAGATATTATTCACTTGAAGCATTGCAGCATTTAGCACAATGCTTGGCACCTGGAAGCATTTGATAAATGTTACGGGGGTTACTGTGAAGATTAAATGAGAAATAGCATATGTAAAGCACTCAGATAGAGTGTGGCTCATAGGAAGTGCTCAATCAATATCAGTGCTTGTTTTGATTATTAGAGAAAGTTCGTGTTCCATGGTGGGTAGTCCCACCGTGGTACACACACACCTTGATCCTGCTCACCTTGTATTTTCATGGTGACACACAGGTCTGCTTATGCCTGGAGGTACAAAACTAGGCTTCTCTCTGAAGTTTCCCTAGGTGATACTGAAATTGTCTTTCCTACCATATTGACTCCTCTAGAATTCCCTAGATAGCCAAGCCAGGAAGCCTGGAGAATCATCCAGAAGCTTTCCCTCCTCAGTGCTGGAATCTGTTCCCCTTCATCCCTATTGCACTCACCTTTGGTCCGGGCCATCAGCTCTTGTTTTTATCTGTCCACAGCCTTCTCCCTACATGGGATCTTTTCCCCCCATCTCTCCCTCCCCAATTCTTTCTTTTCCAGGTCTCCAGAATGATTTTTTTTCAATAAAAAGATCAGATTTTTGTCTTTCTTTTGCTTAAAGCTCTTCCATGACTCCAAATACTTAGGGAGAAACCAGAAATCACAATGCTTTGTAGAACACAATTAATTATTGACATATTAAACTTAAAATTGTAAAAACAAAACAAAACAAACCCAAAACATGATTCTATACTCATTCTGTTATTGTTTCACACAACTGACATGCACTAAAAGTCTTCAGAAAAATATATGGAGGAAAAATACCTTAGAACTGAGAAAATTCTATTCATTGTAATTTAATCCACCTTCTTGCAAATTAGGCAAAGATGGCTATGGTTTTAATTTAATGGCAAAACCTCTCAGCTTGGATTGAGGGACACCTGGGTTTCCTCAGGGGCACAGTTTGAGCACCACCGATTCAAGGGTTCAAATTCAGTTGCCTTGGCCTTGCATTTAAGATCCTTCACACCCTGAATCTCAACCCTGTTTTTCCAGCTTTATCTCTTGTCATTGGATCATGACCCAACGGCACCTCTTGCCCACCTTTCCCAGTACTTCCTTGTCTTCTGCCTTTATTCAGGCTATTTCTTTTGCCTGAGATGGTCTTCCCTGCCTTGCCTACCCGGGAAACTCCAGGTTTACATATCATTCCCTTGACGTTGTTTCCCTGCCTCCTAGGCTGAGTCAACCCCTGCTGCCTTTATGTTTTCCCAGTATTTTCTGGATTAGTTTTATGGCCTTTGGGACATTGTCTCTTAGTTATTCATGTGCCTACCTCCCCCCAGGCAAGAATGGGGCTACATTTGGTTCGTCTCCATGACACCAGCACCCAATATGGGGCCTGGAGAGGGCAGGTGTCATAAATGTTCAATGAGTTGCAGGTAATTGAATTTCCTCGTGACCTGGCACTGCCTGTGGTGCTGACTCCTTTTCCTTAGACTTGGCCCGTCACTCCAGGCCAGGGCCTCCTCCTTTCCTGCTCCTCTCCAGGATGATAGAGCTTTTAAAGTAAAGCAGAGTTTTCTCTTTTCTTTGGTCCACCTGTTGCTTGTGCTCTTTGCCTCTCTCCATCATAATCTTTCCTGTCTTTCCCTGTACAAAGAGTAGAGGGTTTGGGAATCAGTCAGATCTGAGTTCGAGTCCTGGACCCGCCATTATTAGCTGTGTGACCTTGGCCAAGTGCCTCATGCAATCTGAGTCTTGGGTTCCACACGCAGGATCAGTAGTGAACCCCTGACATGAGACTTCTGTGAGGGAGCTCTGCAAACAGCATCCTTGGCTGTTTCTTTTCCCAGACACCAGTTTTCTCTTCTTAAGTCTCCTTTTCTGGGTGGCTTTCTCTGTCTCTCCTCTTTGCTCCAGTGTCTCGGTCTCAGTTTCTTCCCCATCACTTTTCTGAGTTAGTTTGCTTAGTAAACACGCTGTTGTTGTTAGTTGCCATAGAATCGATTCCCACTCATGGTGACCCCGTATGCACAGAGAAGAACTGTTCCATAGGGGTTTCAAGGCTGTGACCTTTCGGAAGGCGATCGCCAGGCCTATCTCCCGAGGCACCTCTGGGTGGGTTTGAACCACTAACCTTTCAGGTAGTAGTCAAGCGCTTAACTGTTTGCACCATCCAGGGACTCCTCCCATCACTCGTCATTGTTCTTGCTCCTGTCTGTCTGTGACTGTTTCTCTGCCTCTGGTTCTTCCCTGCTCTGTCTCTTTCTGTCCCTTCCCCAGCTCAGCCTGGAGCTCTTCAGTGCCCATGAGAGAGGAGACCAACAGCCTGGAGCCCTCAGCTCTTCCTCTTCCTGGCCTATGGTGGTGCTGGGTGTGCCAACCTCAGTGCGGAGCCAGCTAGGCCCTGCTCCAGCTGCCCTGTCCCTGGGGAGTGGAGGCAGGGCACAGGGAAGGCGGGATACACACTGAAACTTTAGGATCTGTCCGACGTCCCCGCCCACCAGTCAGTCCATCCTACCCCTCTGTATCTGCAGCATCTGCCCAGGGGTCCCTCTGCTTCCACAGTCTGTTCCCCACTCAGCTGCTTGGGGGACTTCAATGCTTCCGTGGCTTTCCACTGCTCTTAAGGTTTAACCCAAAGCCCCTCTGTTGCCCACATTTCCTTGCATGACCTTCAGGCCCTGCCGACCACTTCAGCTGCCCCTGGCTTCCTTGTCCTCTCCACTCACTCCAGTCCCGCCACCCTGGCCTCCTTGCAGTTCTTCATACCCCCACCTCCTGCCTTTGTACATGGCTGTCCCCTGGCTGCAAAGTTCCTGCTCCCTGATTTGCATGAGGCTAGGTCCTTCTTATACATCAGTCTCACCTCAAATGTCACCATGTCACCTCCTCAGGGAAGCCCTCTTAAATCATCTAATCTAAAGTTGATCCCCACTATATTCTTTTTTTTAAAATTGTGGTGAAAATATACACAACAAAACATTTGCCAGTGTAACAATTTCTACACAACATTGATTACATTCTTTATGTTGTGCTACCCTTTTCCAAATCATTCTACCACCATTAACATAAACTCAATGCTCCCAAAGCAAAAACTCTCCTTTTCCCCCTCCCTCTCACCTTCAGTAACTGCCAATAATCGTTGGTTTCTGTATATTTGGTTATTTCATACAATTGAGATCGTATAGTATCTGTCCTTTTGCCACTATTTCACTCAGCATGTTTTCATCCATATAGTGGTTTGCATCAGAATCTCTTTTCTCTTTATGGCTGAGTAATATTCAATTGTATGTAATCACCACATTGTGTTGATCCATTTGTCTGTTGATGGACCCTTCAGCTGTGTCCACATTTGGCTCTTTTGAAAGGTGCTACAATGAACACTGGTGCCAGTCATATTCTTTATCACACTCCCATTTCCTTCAGAGTGCATGCCTTGGGTTGTAATTATATATTTATTTGCATGCTTGCATCTAGTCTCCTCCACTAGAATGTAAGCCTCATGAGGGCACGGGCCGTTTCTATATTCATTCATTCGTCTATTCATTTATTCATTCAACTTACTGAGCAGCACCTACGTGCCAGATACAAGGCACCAGAATACAAGACCATGTCCTTGCCCTTAGGGGGTTCACACTCTAGAGGCAGAGACAAATAATAAACACGCCACATAGTAGATGCTCTGTTTACATCTAATAGTCCCTTCTCCCTCACTGACTTTTTTTCGTATACCCCTTATCACTGTGTCGAATAGCACAGACTCTGCTTTTATTTCGGTCATTTACTGTCTTCCCACCAGAATGTAAGCTCTATGAGGGTAGAGTTTTTTGTGTGTTTTATATCTCAACCCTGGCTCGTAGTAACTGTTGAGTAAACGAATCAGTATCCAGTGAGAGTTTGTTGACTGAATGGGCTTCCAGATGGGCGCCAGGTCTCAGCTCCGAGTCACTGCAAGCCAGATGGCCCTGCTTCAAATCCTGGTGCTTCCCTACATTAACTCATAACCTTGGGAAAGTCACTTCCTCTCTTTGGGCCTCAGTTTCCTCAACTGTGTAATGGGGATAATAACGCTATATACCTAACAGGGTTATGGTGAGGATTAAATGAGTACATGTGGGCGAATCACATAGAAGGTGCCTGGCCTTGCATGTAAGAACTGGAGAGTTTAAAGGCTGTTGTACAAAAGCTTATACTGGGTAAACCAAAAACCAAGCCCACTGCCGTGGAGTAGGTTCCGACTCATAGTGACCCTCTAGGACAGAGTAGAACTGCCCTACAGAGTTTCCAAGGAGCACTTGGTAGATTCGAACTACTGACCTTTTGTTTAGGAGCCTAACTCTTAGCCACTAGCCACCAGGGTTTCATTATAATGGGTAGAGGTTCAAATATACTCACCGTGGGGAGCCAGATGGGAGAAGAAGTAGGACAGTAAGAGCGAGGGAGGCAGCCTTCACACCATGAAAGGAAGAACTTTATAAATGCCAACGTCTTCAAAGACTCAGTGTTCACATCTGGTAGGGCACGCAACGCCAGATCCTTGAAGGGCTGTGCGAACGCGCATTTGGAGGGGCCAAGGTGGAAGGGATTCAAGTATTATATGGCACAGAGAGGCCGTTCGTTGTTCCTGGTTCACTGTCCTGAGAGCGCCAATTAGAAGCAGGTGTGTACAGTGAGGGTAGTCGTCGGAGAATATCAGTGCCCAGTCAGTGTAGAGACCAGTGCGTGTCTAGATCAGGACGCAAGATCTCTAGGCAGGGGTGCGGGAGTGGGGGAAGGGAGCGCCCGAACCCGCGGGCGGCCAGACGGGGCAGCAGTGCGCCCAGCAGCCAGCAGGGGGCGTTGCGAGACCGCGGAACGCTCGGCCGGGCCTGACGTCAGCGCCCCGCTCGCTCCGGCTCCCGCTCTGGACTCGGCGCCAGTCCCGCTCCGCGCCGCGCCGCGCCGCTCCGCTCCGCTCGGCTCCGGCTCGCCTCGGGCTCGGCTTGGGCTCTGGTGGTGGCGCCCCCCGCCCCGGGCCCCGAGGCAAGCGGCGGCGCACGATGGCTCGCGCCCAGGCGCTGGTCCTGGCGCTCACCTTCCAGCTCTGCGCGCCGGAGACCGAGACTCCAGCAGGTAAGCGAGCGGCGGTCGGACCAAGCTTGCCCCTCCGAGCCCTCCGGGCCCGTGGCGTAGCTTGGAAGAAAGTGTGAGTGTGGGGTGACTGGGCGTTACGAATGTGCTCCCTGTGTGTGTCTGAGTGTTGGCTGTGCGATCGTGTGCTCAGGATGTGTGGCTGCAAATGTTGTGTGTCCGTGAGTTATGTGTGCAAGAAAAGGTGCTGTGTGTTGTGTGACTACGAATATGTTCGCGTGAATGTGTGCATCGAGGTATTGGGTGTGCGCTGAGTGTCTTGTGTGTCTTCCAGTGTGTAGTGTTTGTGAGGCCGAGTGGGTTGTGGGTGCATCTGAGTTTCGTTGTGTGACTGGAGTTGTATCTGCAAATGTGTTGGATTTGTTTGCGTTTTGTCTACCATAGTGGGAGTGCTGTTTGTTGTGTGTCTGAGAATGTGTTGTGTATTTGTGTTGCGTGTGTGGCCGAGAGTACGCTGTATTTTGCCCGAGTGTGGGTCAGGGAATGTGTGTGTGGTGTGTGTGCTTGTGGGATACGTGTACGTATGTGAAGGTGTAGGAACCAGTCCGGAACGTGTGTCCGTGTGCTGTGTGCGCGATGTGTACGTATGAGAGTGTCTGGGTGTGTGGTGTGCACCGCCGGGGGCTGCGTGGGTCCGAGTGAATGCCAAGTGTGCCGGGAATGCGTGTGTAGGAGCGTGTCTGGAACGGATGTGAGTGTGTTAGTGTGTCCGTGCGTGCTGGCTGCGTGTCCAGGAATGTTGTGTGTGCGCGCCTGGGCCGGGGTTGTGTGTGCCGGGGCCCGGGGCCGCCCGAGGGGGCGGTGGCAGGGTGTGTGTGTGTGTGTGCGCGTGTGTGGCCACGCGGGGCCGGAACAAGTTGTCGCGGTGGCGCCCCCCGCCCGGTCAGGCGGGGCCTGAGGCTCCAGAGAGGCTTGGGGGCCCGCGGCCGCCGACTCCGACATGTCGGGCTGTTTTGTTGTTTCACAAGTTCGGAGCGGCGCTAGCGGGCGGCGGATCCGAGCCGCGCCGGGGCCGCGGGGCTGCCCGGGCCGGCGGCTGGGGGGCCTGGCTGGGGCCCCGGCGGGGGTGGGGGCGGCCGGGCCGGCGAGCGCTCCTGCGGTGGCCGGGCCGCGCTGCGCCGAGGGCGGTGGCGGGGGTTGTGCCGGGGCGGGGCTGCGACGTCGGGGCGCGCGAGGGCCTGGGTCTTGGTTGCCGGACGGCGCCTCCTCTCGTGTGCGCCCAGGGCGCCGCGGACCGCCGGGGTCTCCGGGGACACTCCCTGGGTCGACTCTGCAACTTTGTGCGGCCTCCAGCCGGCGTGGACCGCCGTGTGTGTACGTGTGTGTGAGAGAGTGCGTGAGTGTGTGTGTGCGCGCGTGTGTCTCCGCGCTTCTGTCTGCTGTTATCGCGCTGTCTCTGGGTGTTTCCGAGTCTGGTGTCCTGTGGAGTGTGTATGTACGTGTGTGTGAAATCGTCTATCTCAATGTGTGTATCCGGAGCGTGCGTTGTGAACCGTGGGTCTGAGTGTGTGTGTGTGTGTGTCTAACCTCGTCCCCCGAGAAAAACCCCACGTGACCGCGGATCCCGGAGCTTTGCCTCTCCAGCCGAGTGCCGTCCTACCCCTCCCCTGGGGCAGGGATGGTCTGCTCCTCCGGGGGCCTCAGCACCCCCTCCTCCTTGTTGGGCGGCTCAAGCCCAGGACCCAGGCGCCGGGTAACGGGGAGACGCCCGGGGCGGGGATCCGAGCTGAGCCCTGGGGAGGCTCCTCCCGGCCGCCGGCCTCCGAGAACTGGCCTCCCCAGGATAGAGTTCGCGGCCCGGTCGCCCCCTCAGGCCTCTCGGCCAGAGCTCTCTGGGCTTCTCCGAACGCCCCTGCCGCTGACTCCGCGCTCGGGGTCCAGCTTTAGCTTTGACCTCGCGGTGCAGGAGAGACGCCCAAGGCGACGTCCCTCCCTGTCCCCGCCTACCACTCCTCCGCTGCAACTGTACCCCTCCCCCACCCTAGTTCAAACCCACTGGGCGCTCTATGCTTCCCCCCACCCCCCAGCATCATCGTTATTCGGAGGACCTTCTCATGCCCCGAACTCCTGCCAGCAGGGGGAAACTGTCAAGAACTAAGGTTTGGGACTGAGACCTTCTTGAGGCCTCAGTTTCCTCCTATGCTTCTGGGGTAGTAATAACGGTGTATGGCACTTGGCAGATTGTAAAGCAAGGCTTGCTTGTGAGAGTAAGGGAACAAAAGGCGGGTTTAAGGGCTATTACAGAGCTCTGGAGGCTGTGATTTGAGGCCAGAGGGACCTGGGTTCAAAATCTGCCTCTGCCACTTGCTGTCTGTGATCTCAGGCAAAACCACTTCACTTCTAAGCCTGTTTACTCATCTGCAAAACTAGAGTGGCCCGCTGTGGGTAGAGTTCCTGGTACTCTTGTAGCTTGGTATAAGAGTGTAATTCAGAAGCCAAGCCCTTAACAGAAGGGGGGGGTCACCCCCTACCCCAATCTGAGTAGTCAGCCCAGCTTCTGCATGCCCTCTGGGTCCTGTGAAGTCTCTCAACCATGCAAACCTGGCAGTAATTATTCTGTTGTGTTCTAGCTCATTTTGTCCTTCCGGTGGCTGGAGTTGTGAACGGCAGGAATGAGGGAGAGGCTGCCCAGTGGTTTCAGGTTGGGCAATAATGGCTTGTCTGGGCAGCCTTCCCTTCTCACTGTGGCTGGGGGAGGGGACTCAGTGGACATCAGTGACAGTGGCCATGGCCGGGGAGGGGGGGTTGGAGAGGGCACTGAGCTCCTGGGCAGCCTTCTGCCCAGCTCCCGGGTCAGGGAAAATCCAGAATGGGTACCCCACTTGCTTGGGGCACACCACCATCCTTCCATTCTTTCATCAATAAGCTGGGCTTGTAGGGTGACTTGGGTTTGCAGGCCTCGGTTAGCCAGAGTTGCAGGGGGTGTTTTGTGCCCCTCTTCCTCCTTCTACCTCCTTCCCTGCCAAGTTGCCCTCCCTGCATTCAGATGCATCCTCTCCTTGTGTCTTTCTCAGGGCCTCTTTCAACTTTCCCATTCTCTCTCTCCATCCCCAGCCACCTCTCACCTGCAGGAAGGCCTCAGTCTCTTCCCTCCATCCCTCTCTCCACGGTGCCCAGGATCTTCCTAAAACTCATGGTTTAAAGCATTCAGAATCCTTCAAGGGTTCTCCATTGCCTTCTGGGCCAAGTCCCTCCCCCTTGGCCCAGCCACCTGCTCTAGCCCCTGCCTGCCTGTCCAGCCCCAACAACTCTGCCACTTGCCTTTTGCATCTTGTGATTCACTTACCAACGGCTCCCTAAATGCCTGTTAACCACCATCTCTCTGGGTCTTTGCAAAAGCTGTGCTTTCTCCCCAGGATTCCCTAACTCCACCTCTTTGCCTGACAAACTCCTGCTCCTCATTCGGGTCTCAGTTTAGACTTAACCTCCTCCCTGAAGCCTTCCCTGGTTACTCTGTCCTGGAGTGGGGGTGGGCGGGTTGCTGATTGAATTTTTACATAGCATTGTAATTATTGTGGAACCCTGGTGGCTCAGTGGTTAAGATCTCACTGCTAACCAAAAGGTTGGCAGTTCGAATCTGCCAGCCACTCCTTGGAAACCCTATGGGGCAGTTCTACTCTGTTATATAAGGTCTCTATGAGTTGAAATTGACTCCAAGGCAATGGGTGTGTGTGTGTGTGTGCTTGTAATTATTGTAACGACAGTTTATTGTTCCTGTTTTCCCTCACCTGTCTGTGAGATCACTGGGGGCAGGGGTGGGATATTTAGTTCACTTCTGAATCCGTAGTGAAGGCAGAAGGCCTGGCCTGCACAGTGCTGAGTAAATATATGTGGCTTTAAAGAATGGCTGGAGTGGAGTGGGTCAAGTTCAGAGCTGGAGTCCCCAGAAGGGGGCGCACTGACTCCACTGGAGGTAGGGATTAAGAAAATAGGTTTTTCCTTCAGGAATCTGGAAAATTCTGCTGGAGGGATGGTGTTCTGTTGTGAAAAGGCCATGTAGAGGGTGTCATCTGGGAGCTGTGAGTTGGGGAAGTGAAGGCCCTAACTGGCAGAGAGGGAAGGAAGCGGATCTCCTGCCTGCCAGCCCCTCTACCCAGGCTCCCGCACTGCCTCCCACTGTCCTCCAGCCCCTCCCCCTGCAGCTGGCCTGGCCATCCAGCCGGCAGCCCCAGCCCCAGCCCTTTGTGTTGGAGGCCTCGGCAGTTGGTAAGGCAGCATCAGTCCCAACTGTCAGTCTGGGTGTCTGGAGAGGGGGTGGAGGGATGGAGGGCTTTGCATTCAAAGGGGAGGAGGGCTTCCTGGCAGACCTCCTGGCTTCTCAGTCTCAGATCTTGGGGTGGGCCAGTGGGGTCACAGCTTCTGTTTCAGCTGCTTGTGAGCTGGAGGGCAGGGAGAGAGGTACCTGTAGCTGGCCACAACAGGGCCTGACCAGCCTCTGTCAGAGTGTGTGTGGGTATGGCCCTGGCATCTGGGTGGTCACAGTGGGGTGTGTGTGTGTGTGTGTGTGATTGTAGCTTGGGGCACAGGACACATGTGTGGCCTGTCAGGTGTCCAGCCATCTGATTACTCAGGTGTGCTGGGATCTGAGTCTGGGTGGGGAGGTAACCAGCTGCTTTGATGACTGGGTAACCTGATATTAGGGTGCCTGGGTACCCAAGTGTTGAATTCCTGGGGTTTGAGTGCAGAACTGTTTTGGTAGACGGTGTCTCAGATTTGATGTGTTGGTGTCCTAGTATCAGGATGTGGGAGGTTCAGAGTGTTCAAACATAAGGACATCCCAGCATCTCTGGGTCTGGAGGTGGGCGTATCCTAGTGTCTGGTAGTCCTCAAGTTAATGGGAGTTCAAGTGCTGGAGTGTCTCTGTGTTGAGTCTAGGTTTGGGCTGTCCGGATCTCTGGGTGTCTGGACATCTGAGGGTAGGGATATCTATGCATCCAGGAATGAGGTGTCCATGTGTTGGAAGGGAGCATCCATGTGTTTGTGAGTCTGGATGTTGGTGTATCTATTTGTATATTTAGGTGTGGAGGTGCCCTGATGTCTTCTGTGGGGTGTCTTTGTATCCAGGAATGGGGTGCATGGGTTGGGTGGAGAGTATCCTAGTGACTCTGCCCTGGTATTGACCAGGAACCAGGGCTGTGCCAGCTCAGCCTCTGCCACCCTCTTCCTTGGGGCTTGCCTTCTGATCTCCCTTGAGGGCCCAAAGCCAGGAGTCTCTGGAGGAGACTGCAATGGTTCTTTTTCTCCATGGTTAGAACCACAGAGGAAAGGCTAGTCAGTCTAGAGCTGTGTTAGCCAATAGAACTTTCTACAATGATGGGAATGTTCTATACCAAACCACTGCCGTTGAGGTGAATTCGACTCATAGCGGCCCTATATGATAGAGTAGAGCTGCCCCATAGGGTTTCCCAGGCTGTAAATCTTTACAGATGCAGATTGCTACATCTTTCTCCTATGGACCCACTAACCTTTTGATTAGCAGCCAAGTGTTTTAACCACTGCACCAGCAGGGTCCCTTTTTTCTACACCAGCACCCTATAATACAGTGGCCACTTAGCCACATGTGGCTAATTAAATCTAAATTACTTAAAATAAAAATTTTATTCCTCAGTTGCACTAGCCAGATTTCAAGTCTTCAATAGTCACACATGGCCAATGGCTACCATATTGGACAGCGCAGGTGGAGCACATTTCCATCATCACAGGAAGGTGTGTTGACAGTGCTGGTCTAGGCGTGTGAGACCTGCAGCATCTTTAGTGAGGCCTGGCCACCACAGGGATTAGAATTGGTTTGGATGGGCCATCACTCACTGCCATTGAAAAGGGTTTTGTTGAATCCATGTCCTTTTCTCCCCAGCTCCATTATTTGCTGCCTGGACTATTGCAATAGCTCTCTCCTTTGTCTCCATTCTGCCTTCAGCCTCTTACTCTCCAATCCTTCCATTGCCCAGTGACTAGAATGACCTTTCTAAGAAAGACATAGGATACTGCCACTCCCTTGTGTCCAACTGAAGCCTCCCAGCACCCAAGGAATACAACCCAAATCCTGACATGGCATCTGAGTTCTTGTATGATCCAGCCCTTGCCTTCTACCATAGCCTCATGTTATGCCTCTCCTCCCTTGCACCCCACTCCTCCTCACCCACCTCCTGATCCAGGATCACCAGATGATTTGCTGGTCCCAGAACCTGCCATGCCCTTTCCTGCCTCTGAACCTCTGCACATCCCAATCCTTTTGCTGAGATTGCCCCCCACTCCTCTCACCTGTGGAGGTCTGCCTACTTCTCAGCCCTTAGAGCCCAGCACTGATGTCACTTTCCCAGTGAAGTCTTCCCAGAACCCTCTGGGCACAGTTGGTCAGATGTCTCCCATAATGCACATATGGCAGTGTGCATATGTGTACACTGAGGGCTCCCTGAAGGCTGGGCTGGGTCTTGGTCATCTCTGTGCCTCCAGGGCCTTGTACCTGGCGGATGCACACTAAGCATGGGCCTTGGTGTGAACCCAGATGTGTAGGCGAAGCTGGGATGGGGTGGAACTGAGGGCAGCCATGGGTGGGGCTGGTTTGCTCCCTTGGCTGGCTCTGGGCAGCGGCTGCCATTGCCTGCAGGATGGCTGGGGGAGAACCAGAAGAAGCTGTTACAGGATGACCCAAGAGTTCTTGGCAGGGTGCAGAACTCCAGCACACAGTGCTAAATCTGAAGGGTTGAGGAGAAAGGGGCTTTATGGGGGCTGCTTGAGGTTTTGGAGTTTGAGGGCAGAAGCTGGGGGAGCAATTGGAATGGGGGAATTGGGAAGGAATGTGGTGGGGATATTGGATGGGCAAGGTCACAGCTGGAGACAGGGTGACAGCTGGGGGATGGGAGCCACATGGGGGGCAGGAGATAACTGGGGATGAAGATATATCTGGGGGATGGGAATATCCGGAGGTTGGGGACAATGAAGGATGAAGGAACAGCTGTGGGGTGGGGACAACTGGGGTTTTGGGGGATAGCTGGAGGACAAAGGGACAGCTGGTATGGGGGAACACCTGGGGGCTGGGGACAGCTGGGGGATGAAGGTGACAACTGGGAGGTTTCAGAACCTATTTGGACAGGATAGGTGGGTCTCAGCTGAGACAGTGGGAAATACATCACTCAGAATGTATGCACGTGTGTATGTGTGTGTGCACATGTATGTATATGTGCACCCTTGTGGTTGTGCACATGTGTAAATATATCTTTATACCTAGAGTGTGCTGGTTAAGAGCATGGACCTGTGAGCCAGACCACCTGGGTTCTAATCCTGGCTCCACAGCTTACTAGTCATGTAACACTTGGCCAAATTACTTAACCGCTCTGGGCTTCAGTTTTCTTATTTGTGAAATGGGGATAATAACAGGGTTGTCGTGAGCTTATATTGTATATATACGCATATATAGTTTAGAACAGGTCCTGCATATAATTAGCACTGTATAAATTTTAACTATTGTATATGTATGTGTGTGGTAAGGAACTCTGGTAGTGCAGTGGTTAAGCACTCAGCTTGCTAATTGATGGATCAGCAGTTTGAACCCAGGTGGTAGTCTAGATCCATAAAGATTTACAGCCTAGGAAACCGTATGGGGCAGTTCTACTTGACTTGATGACAACTGACTTGGTTTTTCGGTTTATGTGTGTGATGTATGTGTACGTGCCTCCTGTGTGCTCAGAAAACTTTGTTCTTGGCTTCTGATGAAGTCCAGGTCTGGGAGCGGTGATGATGGGGCTGGGGTGACTAGCCATGCTGGTTGAATCTGGCTCCCCTTATACACCCTCTCCCTTGTTCAACTCACTCCCTGCCCACTCTGTGCCAGAGCCTGATCCCATAGGTCTTCCTCTCTGTCTCCTCTGTCCTGCCCTACACTCTCCTGCCCTGGGCTGGGGGCCAGGGGCTGTGCTTTAATTGTCCAGCAGAATCTGACTTCATTCTTTGCCTGCCAGTGAGCTGGGGCCCTGCTCAGATATAAATACCTGGATAATGTGCTCAGTTCTGGGCTGCCTGTCCTGAGGGTGGCAGCGGCTTCATGCTGTGCCCTTGCAGAGTCACTGGGTGGAAGACGCTGGGCGTGAGGGGCAGAATGATGGGAAACCCACAAGCAGACAAGGCCTCAGGCCCCAACCTGTGGGGTGAGCCAGCCCAGCCTGGCAGAGCTGAAGGCACAGTTTTCCAGTGGCGTGGGCTCCTCTTCCCTCCAGTGTATCACTGGGAGGCATCTGCAACCCTCCCGGCAATGTTTGACGTGCTGCTCTGGACTGCCCTGGATGTGTGCGCTCTGGGGTGGCTGGACCCAGGACTTCATGACGGGACCACTGCATTGCATGCTTGCCGTGCACTGCATCTCAGCTGTACTCTGATGACTGCATTGGGATTCTCCATTGCACTGGGTGTGTGGGCTCGTCTGAGTTTCTGAACACTCCACCTCTGCATTGTCCCATTGCACTTACGTCCGTCCTGCATTTGTACTGCCATTTGTACCTTTGCAGCAGTCTTCTATGCTGTTATTAGTCTGCTGGATGGCAGCAATACATTGGGAAGGTGGACTCTCCCAGATTCTGGACAGAGCCCCTGCACACTGCACCACTGCCCGAGACTAACACATGCCTTTCTATGGTCACCTGGTATGTTTGCATCATAGAGCGTTTCTGTCCCACACTGCAGTTCCTCACTGGGCAGTCTATATTGCATTGGGCATATGGACTCTCTTGGGTTTGGGGCATGGCTCCTCACACTGCACCACTGCACTGTACCAACAGATGGCATTCCACCACAATGTTTCATCGTTGTGTTACGTGGTGTCCCTCCACTGCATTGTATTACTCCAGCGGGTGTCTGCAGTGCACTGGGCACGTGGACTTGCCTGAGTTTCTGGGCACAGCCCCTCTGCATTCTGCCTTTGCACTGCCAGCACAGTGCAGCTTTGCCTTAACATAGCACTTCTGTTCCACTGCTTCATTGCACTGCATTGAGTCTGGACCTTCTCTGGACCCAGTGCTTTACACTGCACCACTGCTCTTGGAACACTGCCTCCTGTGGCATCTTGGCCTTTCACTGTATTACCACTGGGGTGCTGGCTTGTGTCCTTCCCAGGTTTCTGTTGGAAGTGCCAGCTAAACAACACCTCTGCATGAGCACCCTACTGCAGCGCACCTCCACTCCACATTGCACGCTGTTCAGGGAATCTCTACCTACACTGCAGCTTGGGACCACCCTCTTGACCTGAGATTTGGAGGGCAGCCCCTTTGTGCAGTATCCCAGCACTGCATCTGTGCACTGTCCTAGATTACTGCCATGGGCCTCTATAGCACACCTGTGCTGCCACATACCTGCTCAGTGTTGGGTTGTATGCACTCTGCTGGATTTCAAGACCTAGAGCCTTTGCCTGGAATCTGCTGTTCCACACTGCATCTTCACTGCACTCCATTTTGTGCCACTTTCTACCGCCGTTCCTTGGGACTGCATTGCGTTTGTAATCCACACTGGGTTTCCACACCCAGCAGTTCCCTCTGTACCCCACTGATCCTTCCCCTTCCCTGTATCCCTGTATGCTCTGCAGGCCTACGCTGGGCACGTTCTTTCAGTGCACCCTCTTCTATATGCCTGGCCCTGTGCTGGTGTCAGGAGAGGGAGAAGAGCTAGTAGGCTTGAACTTACCACCTTGGCATTCCTCCACACGCCTACCGTGTATAACTGCACGCCTGCCCCGGGTACCACTAATGGCACTGCACTGCATTGCACTGGTATGCGGTGCCTCTATGCAACTCCGGGTTGTGCCCACTTCTGTGATGTGTCATGGCACTGACCACTTTGGCCATACTTTGCTAGACGTCTGCCTGGGATCTGTGGACACGGTGTGCTCTGCTCTCCTGTGTTGTATAACCCTGTGCAGTGAGGGGCGGCTACAATGCAGGGAGCCTGTGCACCCAGACACGCTAACATGGCACTACATAACCTCTACTCTCCATGATACCTTTATAAAGTACAGCTCTTCCCACTGCACAGGGCCACGCACAGCCCTCTGCCCCTCTGCTGTGCACGGCATCTTTAAATGACGCAGGGTCTCTGTACTCTTTGCCCACCGTACCTCTGAACAGCACAGCCCTCCATTGGGCCCTTCACCTCTGTGTGGCATCCCACCCACCCTGTGCCTTCCCCTTGTTGTTGCTGTTAGCTGCTGTTGAGTTGGTCCTCAGTTCATGGCGACCCCATGCCCCGTGATCAGTTGTGGATCAGACTGTTGTGATCCATAGCGCTTTCATTGTCTGATTTTCAGAAGTAGATTGGCAGGCCTTTCTTCCTAGCCTATCTTAGTCTGGCAGTTCTGCTGAAACCGGTACAGCATCATAGCACACTCAAGCCTCCATTGACAGACTGGTGGTAGCTGTTCATGAGGTATATTGGCCAGGAATTGGACCCAGGTCTCCTGCATGCCAGGGGAGAATCCTGCCACTGAACCACCCTGCCTCCCTTATACTGCCAATATGGCAGCTCTACCATTAGCTCTGGGATTTGCAGTGTAAATTGATCAGGGAGATGGGCGGTGGGTCTGGCTTAAGTTCCCCCTGCTGTAGTTGGCTTTCTTTCACTGTCAGTGGAGATGGCAGAATGTTGGCATTGCCAGGCTCTGTGTTGGCCCCTGTGGGTGGTGCCAGCTCTGTTTTCTTTTCCTATGACCTGGCCCTGAGTGTTCTCCCTGGTTGCAGCTGTGCTGAACCCTGGGTGTTTAGAAGACCAGCATATGGCTGTCAGCCCTGCCCTTAATTAGTTGCTCGTCATTTATTCAGGGCTCTGGCCAGTAGCTCCAGGGAGCCCTGGTGTAGGCTGAATGTGGCGATCTGAGTGAGGACAGGAATGAGGGGGGCTGGGCCAGGCCTCTGGGTTGTAGGCATGGTCCTTGAGGCTGGGTGGGGTTGATCAGGGTCAGATTAGCTTGGGTCATGGGGTCAATAAGTCCAGCCGCTGTTGACCATCTGCTGTACCCAGGGCTTGGGGATGGGGTTCAAAGGCACGAGACAGTCCCTAATCTCGGGTGGAGAGGAGGTGGGGCTTAGCTGGCCTGAGAAGGAGCTGTAGTTGGGGCGGAGATCACTCGATAGGGGTGGGTTGGATGAGAGGCCAGCATTGGTTCCAGGGTTGGGTTGGGCTACCTAGGTAGGGGTGTGGCTTCGGTTGATGAAATAGACCAGGGCTGTCATTGGGATTGTGTTTGGGTTCCCCAGGCCAGAGCTGGGGCTGTGTTTGGAGTTGGTTGTGAACACAGCCCCTAAGTTTGCTCCCTGTCAGAGAAGTTTTGTTTCTCCTGGGGCCACCCTGGGGAACTGGGTGTTCTATTGGCAAACCAAAGGGAAAAAATCTCATTGCAAACAGGCTGTGTTTACTTTGGGTCTTCAGAAAACATTGTGGTGGTGGCTGTAGCCGCAGTTGGCACAGAATACCTTTTCCTTGTCTGGTGGGGAGGAAAAATCTGGTGCACACATGTGGGTGATACACACACACGCACACACACATACACAGAGGCATGCGCACACACATACACCTCCCCCCTGCCCCACCGCGTGCACTCACCTCTACAATAGGCACATGGGTATCACTGAATGTGCCCACGCACCTCTGCACGTAAATACATGTCTACACACTCACAACTTCCTAGGAGCATGCTTCCTGGGAGACCAACACTTTCAGACACCCATGCTCACCCTCACATACCTCACCCTCCATAGTATCTCTCTCTGCCCCCAAATCGTTCTTACTCATATGCATACTCACACAAATGGAATCAGAGTCCCAGAGCTGGAAGCCAGCCACCTTAGCGATCCCCTGGTTTCCTATTCTCATTTCATAGGTGAGAAGCAGTGGTTCAGAGAAGGCAAGTCACCTGCCCTAGAGGCTCAGCAGGAATAGGACCCAGGTCCCCTGCCATTCAGCTGAGTGTGTGTGAGTTGGTACCAAACTGTCACTGTCACAGCCATACATGTACAAGCACACATGTGCAAGCATGCATGCATGTGCACACACACCCCCAACCACCCCATACCACACACAACCCTCAAATGGAAACACACACATGGAGGGAGGCATGGAGACTCTCACATCAGGAGACCCCCTCCCAGGGTGTGGCCCCACCTCCAGAGGTTGCTTTACCCCTTATATCACCCCATCTAGAGCCCAGCCGGATGTGGAGAAACCATCCCCCTGCCTTCCCAAATTGTGGCTGACGGTTGCTCAGGCAACCGCCCGCCAGATTGGGGAGATTAGCTAAGGAATGTAGCTGGGCCAGTTTGAGCTGGGGCTGGGGGACGCAGTAGGGGTCCTGGTTGTCCCAGCCTACTCTCTCAGGGAGGCCCCCGGTAGATATGGGGTACTTGGTTCTCTCCCTCTCCTTGGTCCAGCTGAGACTGTGTCCCCCAAGCTTTGACTACGCTGGGGGAAGGGGCTGTTCATATGAATGTTTGAGTGTGGGGCTGTGTGTGTGTGTGTGTGTATTGTGCATCTTTCTGGCTGTGACTGGGGTGTGTGTTTTTTGCATCCAAGGTGGGGACTTCAGCCCCGTTTCCTTAGCAGTTGGTGACATCTGACTCCGGATCTCATGGTGGCTTGGTCCCAAGCTCCCTCCAGTGCCCTCTGGAGAAGCCATGCTCCCTCCTCTATGGTGTATAGGATGTATCAGTTGTGTCACCTGAATCCAGACACTCTCCTGCTATACACCTTCTGCAGTTCCCCGATTTGAAATGAGGCCAAACTCCTCACCCTGGCGTCTAAGGCCCTCCATGATCTGGCTGCAGCCCCCACTCCCTCCAGTCTCATCTCCCACAGCTTCAGCCAATCTGGGCTCCTCTCTGAGCCCTACACAAACCATGTTACTGCCTTCCTTTGCTACTGTGAGGCCCTTTGCCTCAAATGCCCTTATGCCCATCTTTACTAGCTAAAACGATACCCGTCCTTCCGGGCTGAGCTCAGATGCACCCGTTCCAGGAAGCCTCTTCCCTGCAACCACCACCGCCTGAGATCCCTGGCTCCCCTGAGCCCCCATGCACATTCTCACCCTCCCCTGTGGCTTTGACCGCTCTCTGCGTTGTCTCAGTCTTTTACCCCTTCCCAGACTGGGAGGGCCCTGAGGGCAGGGCAGAGTCTGAATCAGCCTCACGCCTCTCATTGTGCCAGCCTGGGACTGCTTTGTTCTAAGTGTCAGTGAATAAATATCCTTTGAATGAAACTGAATTAGCACACGTGGCCAGCAGAATGTCAGGGCTCTTTTTTTAAAAAATGTGTGCTTGTTCTCCTCAAGGAGTCCCTGGGTGGCACAAACGGTTAAGCGCACAACTGCTAGCCAAAAGGTTGGCAGTTCCAGCCCACCTAGAGGTACCTTGGAAGACAGGCCTGGTGGTCTGCTTGAAAACCCTATGGAGCAGCTCTCTCTGCACACAAGGGTCACCATGAGTTGGCATCGACTCCATGGCAATTAACAATAGTCTCCTTGAATAGAGATAACTTATTTAAGTCCCAGCTTCTGTACTTTGCAGCTGTGTGACCTTGGGCAAGCAACCTGGTCTCTCTGTGCCTCCGTTTCCATCTGCAAAGTAGGAACAATAATAGTACCTATCTCTGGGTTGCTCTGAGGATTCACTTGGAGCCATGGTGGACCTGGTGGTAAGTGGCAGCCCCCGTGGTGGTGTTGATGTGTGTGTGGCCGTGCCCATGTCTGCATGGATGGAGCTGAGAGGGATTCCCTGCTACCATTCTTGCTCTGACCAAAAAGTCCGTTTTAGATTTCTCCGCTGGGCTGTTGGCCTCTGGGTTCTTTGGGTCCCCAGCAGGCGCTGAGACTTGGCTTTAGGGCTCCTGGCTCCTGAGCCCACCAGGCTGGAGGCGATGGAGGGCTTTTCCTGGGGCTGGGAGGGCTGATTGTTTCCATCCCAGGGTGAACTGGGGAAGAGGTGGGGGGGGGCCCTCCTCAGAGAGCCTGGCCCCATCGCTGTTACCCTTCTGGGCTGTGACTGGAATTGGGCCTGGCCCAGAGAAATGGGGCTGGGGGTGGGCTGACAGAGCATGCCGGTCAGCCGGGGCTTTGGTCATTTGCCCTGGGCTCACTCTGACTCAGGGCAGTCAGTCTGCAGGACACTGACTAGGGAGAGGGAGTCATTTTGGCTGGGGGGTCAGCCAGTCTTGGAGGACAGCCACCCTGACTGAGGTCAGTTGGTAGGAGTCATCTGGGTTAGGGTCACTTTGGCCAGGGTTGGTTGGCCTGGGGTCCGTCAATTTGGTGGTCATTTTGGGCAAAGTCAGATGGCCTGGCAGTCATCTCGTCACTCTGGGTGGGGTCAGTCAGTCTGGGACTTCATGTGACTAGAGTCAGGTGATCCGGAGGTCCCTCTGGCAGAGGTCAGATGGGCTGGAGGTCACTCTGAGCAGAGACTTCAGCCTGGGCATTAATGTGACCAGATCAGTCAGTCTGGGAGCACTGGTAGGTCATGTGGCCTTGGCCCAGGATGGACAGGAGGAAGCCAAGGAGCTGGAGGGTGAGACATCCTGGGGCAGCTGCCTTGTGACTTGTGCAGGAACAGGGAGGACTTGAGCCCCAGCCTGGGGTCTAGCCCTAGGCTTCCTTTTCTGGCAATTCCTCTGCCTCAGGGAGGCATTGGCTAAGACCGTCAGTGAGGGGACCCAGCTCAGGCTGAGGTCAGCTGTCCCACCTTCTCCAGGGAGCCCTCCCTGACCATCCCCACTGGCCATGTCCCTTCTCTGTGCTGTGGGTCATTTTCTAGAGGGAGAGCTGAGGTCCTCCTAGCACAGATGGGTTAACACCCACCTCCCACATACCACAGGGCATGATGCTGACCAGGGCTTTTCAAACAAACAGACAAAGAGCTCAGCCAGGGTCCTGTCCTAGCCCTGGAGAGAGTCTCCTGTTGTTCCATCCCACCGTCTTGTGCTAGCCTCAGCCCGCACCTTGCCATTTCACACTCTGATGGGGCCCCAAAAAGGGAAAGGGAGACCCTGAGAATGGTGATCCCCTTCTTTGTGCCTGGTTTGGCTGGCCATATTTCCATATGCTACTTCATGTGATCCCCGTGACAACACAGAGAAGTAGCTGTTAGAGATGGACACCTGAATCTACTAAAAGTGACATCACTTGCTGTGTGAGCAGGAGCCCAGCACTGTGCCTGGCACATGGCAATCACTCTCCAGTTACTGTCTATCCCTCTCCCCTTCTCTCCTTGAGACTGGGAAGCAGCTCAAGTTTACACCTTTTCATGTTGAAGGCTTCACTGGTGGGAAACATGGACTTTGGCATCTGACTGACATGGGTTCAAATCCTGCCTCTGTTACTTACATAGACTCAAGGGGCATATATTAAGAACAGCTATTTCCTCGTGCTTACTCTGTGCCAGACATTGTGCTAAGTGGCCCGCTGCATAGAACCTCAACAACTCCGTGTATGGATGGAAGAAACTGAGGCCCAGAAAGGCCCACGGTCACAAGGGTTGGTAAATTGCAGCCAAAATTCAATCCCAAGTCTGTGTGACTCTAAAGCTTACTTACTTATGTACCATGTTATAATGTGGGCAAATTCCTTTACCCCTGGGAGCCTTAGCCACCTACCTCATCTGTTAAATGGGAGAAGTACCAGTGCTTGGCACGTACCCAGGACAGGGCCTAGCATGACTTCTGCTTGTTTCTTTGAGGCCTGCTTAGGCATTCTCCTGAGTCTCAGATCCCTCAGGACTATCCCTGTGGGGGCCCCAAGCGTTAAGTTTTGGGAGTGAGTGTAGGGAACTGGTTTGCAGTTAGTTCCTGAACCGGTGGTGTTCTCAGGTTTATGAGATGCCTACTCAGGGCTTTGATGAGCAAGCTAAGATACACCGATCTTGTTACCAACCAGAGCACTTGTGTCTATTTCAGTATGCTCTTCGTATTCAAACTACCCCCTACCCTGCTTTCCACATTTAATCTGTATTATTGATAAATAAACCTGTTGCCGTTGAGCCAATCCTGACTCATAGCGACCCTATAGGAGAGAGTAGAACTGCCCCATAGGTTTCCAAGGAGCAGCTGGTAGATTTGAACTGTCGACCTTTTGGTTAATGGCTGAGTTCATAACCACTGCACCATTGGTTCTAAATCATGGGGATTTGCTTCCTCTAGTTCATACGTGTGCTTAGTCCACGTATGATTGTGCTTTTGTGTTTCACATCCTTGCAGGCAGAGACCTAGGTGGGTGACTTTGAGCAAATGAATGAATCCCCTAAGCCCATCCGTCAAATGGGAATAATAGTGGTACCTGCCTCAGAAGGTGAGGCCTAAACAAGACTGTGTACTTAGAGCATTTAACACTGTGCCTGGCTCCTTGTAAGCATGTGATGATTTGTGCTGATGGCTGTTTTATTAAGGAAATATTGTCAGGGCTGGATCAGGGCATTCATAATCGTGCCAGTCCCTGGGTGGGGTAGAGGAGTGTCCATTGTCTGTCCTCTGTGTGAAGATGGTGATGGAAACTTGGCTAGAAGGCAGGAGATCAAAGTTCAAACCCCACCTCTGCCACTAGCTGTATAACCTTAAGGAAGTCATTTAGCCTCTTTGGGGCTCAGTTTACTCATCTGTAAAATAGGGATAATTCTAGTTCTGATCTTGCACAGTTGTTGTGAAGCTCCAGTGATATAGTAATAATGATAACTAGTATTTATTGAGGACGTTCTCTGATGGATGGTTGAACAGTGTGCGGGGGGCCCTGGGGAGTTCTGGGGGAGTGGACAGTGTGGGGAGGTCTTGCTATTGGGAGAGGGCAGTGAGGGGGAGTTTTAGTAGAAGGAGAAGGCAGCGCGGGGGGGACAGTTTTGTTAGAGAGTGGGAATAGCTGGGGGAGGACCTGAGGAGAGAGAAGAGAGGAGGGTAGGCCTGAGTAGAAGGAGGCAACAGCGATGGGGTCCTGGAGGGCAGCTCCAAGTACCCTCCCTGGCTGGCAGCCCTGCCCCGGCCTGAGCTAACCAGGTCCTGCCCTCACAGCCGGCTGTACCTTTGAGGAGGTGAGTGACCCAGGAGTGCCCTGTGAGTACAGCCAAGCCCAGTACAACGACTTTCAGTGGGAGCAAGTACGGAGCCACCCTGGCACCCGGACCCCTGTGGACCTGCCCCATGGTGAGTCTACGTCCCATCCCCATCCCCATCCCCATCCCCATCCCCATCCCCATCCCCATCCCCATCCCCATCCCCATCCCCATCCCCATCCCCATCCCCATCCCCATCCCCATCCCCATCCCCATCCTCCCTTTAACTCCTTCTAGGGGCAGTTCTACCCACCTGCTGTGTGACTTTGGGCACAGTACTCAACCTTTCTGGGCCTCATCTACTTTTGTTTCTGTGATGAATACATGACACTGTGAATGGGGAGCTCTCTGAATGCTGTGCAACTATGCATATCAGGTAGTTTTAGCTGTAAAATGGATGCAGGACCAGGTAATGAAGTAGGTTAAAACCCACTTCTCGTTACTCCCCTTGCGCTCAGCTTAGGATCCACCCCGCTCCCACTGGGTCTTCCTGAATCCTCTACCTTCCTGGAGGTTCTCTTCTTTCTGAGAGCTTTTGAACCCTGGTCTACCCAGGACTTGAAGATGCTGACAGAGCACTAACATCGGGGGCTGGGTGTGTGTAAACACTTCCTTCTTCTATGCCCTTCTTCCTGGAAGTCCCAGATCCTTCCCAACTTCTACCTTGTTCCACCCCATTTCAGGATGGGACACTTCTGCATCCTGAGCACTGAATTGGGAGTCAGGAAAATAATTATGTGGGTTCTAGTCCTGGCCTTGTATTCCAATGATGGCCCCCTAGAGCACTGGTTCTAGAGTCACCAAGACCCAGGTTCAAAGCCTGGGTCCATCAGTTTACTGGCTGTGTGACCTTGGGCAAATTACTCAACCTCTCTGAGCCTCCATTTTCTTAACTATAAAATGGGGAGAACAATAATGTTCTGCTAGATAATGCCTGATGGGGTTATTAGATAATGCCTATGAAGTCCATAGCATGGGGGTATAATACAGGGGCTCAATTAATGTTTAGTTGCTATTGTTTGGGGTCTTTGAGGACCCCTTAAACTAGCACCCCTCATCACTGCCTGGGTTAAGAATTAATTGGGAAATAAAGAAAAGATAAAACAGATGGAAGCCAAATTACAATTTTATTCCTAGTGTGAGGACCAAATGTGCCTGCTGATCGAACCCCAGAAATGGACAGCCTAAGGAGCCCCTCCCCCTGCCCAGTCACAGTAGTGGGCCAGAGCCTTTCCGGGTTAGCTCACAGCACAGCTGAGTTTGCACCTGCTGTCAGGGCACGGATTGAGGGGCACCAAAGGCCCAGCCAGAGTTGGGGCTGGGATTTGAAGCCAACAGGAGAGGGCGCCTCCAGGATCTGGCACAGGTGGCCTCCACAACTCATCTCCCATCGCTAGTCCTGCCTCCTGGCGGCCTCCCTGCCTCCGCCTTCTGAACATGCTCACGCCGTGCCCTACGTGAGGCATTCATCTCCACCTCCAGGGGCTCTCAGCTCCTTGTTTGAACTCTCTACTAGCAGGTATCATAGTTGCACTTGTCTGAGAGTGATCTGTAAAGGTACCCGATGTAGCAGGGACCCGTCTCCATATCCCCAGGGCCCAGCCTTGGCCTGGCACAGGGTCTGCACTCAGGTACCAGGAACTTGATTTGAATTCACCTCTTCCAGTTCTGACTACCATGTGTGGACTCTGCGACATACCCAATGAGAAAGGAGAAAGAGAAATGTAGTATTTAGCAAGGGTCCACACTTGTGCTAGATACTGGGGATGTAGGGCTGAGCAAGGGGCCAGTCTCTGCTCTCTTAGTGCTCACAGTCTAGGGAAGGAAGTTGGGCGGGAGAAGGAAGAGAAGGAAGGAGGGAGATTCAGACCCAGGACAGAGAGCAGGAGATAGGAGGAGATAGATAGGATGCGGATGTGCCCCTTCCTGTGTTCACTGTCTTGTCCCACCAGTACTGATATAGGAGCCGCCTCTGCATGGCTCCTGGCTCACAGAAATGAATGATATCCCCTCCAGCAGCAGTGGAGTCCCCAGGGAGTCCTCTCAGAGCAGGGAGCCTTGTGGTTTGGGAGCTGAATGAGCTTGTGTTGGCTGACAGCCAAGCCCCAGAGGCAGCGTCGCTGGTTAGCTGAAGGCGCCCCTTGGCAGCTGCTGGGGCCTTCTTCCTCTAGAACCAAACCAAAACCCACTGCCTTCGAGTCGATTCTGACTCGTAGCGTAGCGACCTTATTGAACAGAGCAGAACTGCCCCACAGGGTTTCCAAGGAGCGCCTGGTGGATTCAAACTGCTGACCTTTTGGTTAGCAGCCGCAGCTCTTAACTGTAGCGGTTTCCTCTAGAAGGGAAGCCATAATCCTCCAGCCCGGCCCTGCAGTGTCTAGCTCCCCAGCTCCTCGTCAGCATGCAGCCTGGATCTCTGGGGAAGGGACAGGGCCATCCTTCTCCAGGGTGGCAATCAAGGGAATTTGTTTCCCTGGAATTTAGACTCAGGAGGTCGGAGCTAGAAGGGCAGCTAGAGTCCTTTCATTCAATCTCTGTTCTACACATTCATGCAGCTTCGATTCAGAGCCTGTGCTGGGACATGTACTTTATTAGTGATCCAAGGGCCAGGAGAGAAGCCACAGTGGGATATGTAGGGAAGGCTTTGAAAGAGGTAGCCTTCAAGGGCCTATTACGTGCCAGGCTCTTGACTCCTGCCTCCAAGAATGGCTCAGAGCGTGGGGATTGGGAGGGCAGGAGCTTGAGCTGGTTGTGTAGGTAGTGAGGAGCTATAGAAGGGTTTTTGACAAAGTCAGATTTGTGGGTTTTCTTTTCCTTTTTTGCTGTTTCAACTTTCTCCTTTGGGAATGGGGCCCAGGGAAGTAAAGGGACTTAGCCAGCGAGTTGGAGCTGGACCCGGAACTCAGAACCCCTGACTCCAGTGGGTCTAAGTGCCTCAAGTCCTTTGTATCTGCCTCTCTCCCTAGCACCCACCTGACCTTGGTCCTCCCCCAATCCTCCTCAGTTCCTGACCCTTCCTGCTCTTTCCAGGCTCCTACTTGATGGTCAATGCTTCCCAGCACGGCCCAGGTCAGCGGGCCCATGTCATCTTCCAGAGCCTGAGCGAGAATGATACCCACTGTGTGCAGTTCAGCTACTTCCTGTACAGCCGGGATGGGCACAGCCCGGGCACCCTGGGTGTCTACGTGCGAGTCAATGGGGGCCCCCTGGGCAGTGCTGTCTGGAATATGACTGGATCCCATGGCCATCAATGGCACCAGGCTGAGCTGGCTGTCAGCACCTTCTGGCCCAATGAGTATCAGGTGGGCTGGGTTCAGTCTGGGGTCAGGCTGTGGGTGGGGGTGGGGGAAAATGTCAGCTTGAGGTCAGGGATTAGTTAGTGAGTGACAGAGGTTGAAGTTGGTCTGTGTTCAGCATCCGCAGCCGGTCTGTGGTCAGCATTGGGTTATTCAGTGACCAGGGTCCGTATGGGTTCAGCATCGGGGGTCATTTGTGAATAGGAATAGTCTATTATTCAGAGGGGCAAAAATAATTTGGAACAGTGCTGACCTGGAAACTGTCTAGCTGGGAAGCTGCTTGAAGGTTTAACAGTCCAGGGTTGGGATGGAAGCCCTGGCCTTGACCTTTTTAGCTCTGGATGCTGTCTCGGCTCCCACAACAGGGTTGGTGGAGAGGGTGAGCGTGAGCTGGGCTGACTTTAGCTGGTTGAGGTGGATGGGGCTGGGGCAGAGCTAAACGAGGGCTCTTGTGGGCACCTCACCAGGCAGGGTTGGAGGGAGGTCAGTATGACAGGCCCTCCCGCCTCCCCTAGGTGCTGTTTGAGGCCCTCATCTCCTCAGACCGCAGGGGCTACATGGGCTTAGACGACATCCTGCTTCTCAGCTACCCCTGTGGTGAGTCCCAGCCCACTGAGGGTGCAGGGGAGAGGGGTGCGGGCGGCCGCGGCTCCTGCCTGCAGGGGCACAGGCCCAGCTCACCGCGTGTTTTTATTCCCACAGCAAAAGCCCCGCACTTTTCCCGCCTGGGCGACGTGGAGGTCAATGCGGGCCAGAACGCCTCCTTCCAGTGCATGGCGGCAGGCAGGGTGGCCGAGGCAGAGCGGTTCCTCCTCCAGGTAAGAGGGGCTTCTGGCCCTGGCTTCTTTGCGGGTTCCTGAGACTTGCTTTTATCCCCCGATATCCGTACACATGCGTCCTGGCTCTCCCGTCATTCATGGTGAGCCCCAAGGCTCTGACCCTTTGGGTGCCCCTTTCTCCCGGGACATAACACAACTCCGTAAAACCACGAGTCGATTCCGACTCATAGCGACTCTATAGGACAGAGTAGAACTGCCCCATAGTTTCCAAGGAGTGCCTGGTGGATTCGAACTGCCGACCTTTTGATTAGCAGACGTAGCACTTAACCACTACGCCACCAGGGTTTTCAACACAGCTCCAGGATCCCCTAATCCCTCTTCCCGCCAAAAGCAGAGCGATCACCTTCTCTTAATCTGCCTTTAATCCCGCACCTTGCCATGATGGAGCTGGTCCGGGAACCCCTTACCGCCCCGCCCCCGGGAGGGGTGGCTAAGCGGGTACAGGACAGTTATCGCCCCTCGCCCAGGTCAGAGCGGGATCAGGACCCCTCAGTCCCCGGCGCCCCGGTCCCTGCCACCTTGTCCCTCCCCGCAGCGTCAGAGCGGGGAGCTGGTGCCCGCGGCTGGTGTGCGGCACATCAGCCACCGGCGTTTCCTGGCCACCTTCCCGCTGGCCGCCGTGGGCCGCGACGAGCAGGACCTGTACCGCTGCGTTTCCCAGGCCCCGCGCGGCGCCGGCGTCTCCAACTTCGCCGAGCTCATTGTCAAGGGTCAGTGCACTGACGCTGGCGGCCGGCGCACCGGTTGAGCGAGGGCTGGGGTTGGGGTCTGACCAGGGCGGGGTGGGGCAGGCTCAGGGTGAAAGCGAGATGAGTGGTGCCTAGGGGTTGACTGGAGGGGGCGTGCTGTCAGCCTGAGGAGCTGGGACTTGGGGATTCCGAAGGCAGTGCCGGGAAGGGTGTGGGCTGAGGGTGAGGGTGGGCCCGGGTCTTACTGAGGATGGGCGGGGCAAGACTTTCCAACCGGTGCCCCTTAGGGTTTGGGGATTTAGTAGGGGCAGGAGAGGCGGTCTGGTCCAGGGCTTGGTGGCTGCTTAAGGGATCTGGGAGGACCGAGAGGACTCTTGGGGATTTGGATGTGGTGGGGTCAGAGTTAAGGGTCAGGGTCTCACAGCGGCATCCGTCGGCTCCGCGTCCCGGCTTCCCCGTCCCTTCGCAGAGCCCCCCACACCCATAGCGCCCCCGCAGCTGCTGCGCGCAGGCCCTACCTACCTTATCATCCAGCTCAACACCAACTCCATCATTGGCGACGGGCCCATCGTGCGTAAGGAGATCGAGTACCGCATGGCGCGCGGCCCGTGGGCCGAGGTGCACGCCGTCAGCCTGCAGACCTACAAGCTGTGGCACCTCGACCCGGACACCGAGTACGAGATCAGCGTGCTGCTCACGCGCCCGGGTGATGGCGGCACAGGCCGCCCAGGGCCGCCCCTCATCAGCCGCACGAAATGCGCAGGTGGGTGCAGCCGGTGCTCCCTGGCCCCTGGCCTATGTCCAGACACCCGGATGTGGGCTCAGGGCAACTGAGGAGCTCAGGGGCACGTTCCGAGAGGTAGTATGGCTTGAATCTGCTTCTCTAAAGGTTTCTAAAATGTCATGATTTCCCCTTAATCCTTGTTATGGTAAAGGTAATAATAGCTATCACTTTGTGCCAGACACTGTTAAAAATATGTGTTTATGCACACACAACTTTATTGATTTAGAACTCACAACACCACGATTTAGGTACACTTGTTATACTCATTTCACAGATGAGGTAGCTGAGGTACAAACAGACCATAAATAACTGGCGCTAGATCAGAGTGGAGAACGCAACCCGATGGTTTGGCTCCAGAATCTGTGTTCTTAATCCTTAAATATACCATCTGAAAAAAATAAACAACTAAATACCATCAAATAAAAGTGTGTTAGTAAATCTAGCTAAATTCTGTTGTCTGCAAGGGCATTGTTAACAAGGGTAAAACAGCTCTTAGGAGGGAAGGCATACCTGTACCAGAGGTTATTTAATCAGAAGGAAAATGGAGGACAGAACAAGTTTCTCACTTTGTGATTTCAGTTTTTTGTTATTAGAATTTCTATTGATATTTCTATTAGAATATCACTGTAGATTCACAGGTATTTGTAAGAAAAATACAGAGGGTCTGTGTAAAGTTTACCTTGTTTCCTGTAATGGAAATATTTTGCAAAACTATAGTATAATATCACAGCCAAGTTACTGACATTGATAAAATGCACAGATCTTATTAAGATTTCTCTAGTTTCACTTGTACTCGTGTGTGTGTGTGTGTCTTTCTATACAGTTTTATCACATTTGTAGATTAGTGTCTTCACCAGCACAGTCAAAATACTGAACAGAGTTCAATCATCTCTTTTCGCATTGAATTATCTTGGCACTGAGATTGGCTTTTTTTTTTTTTTTTCCCCACTCAGTATAATTCCCTGGAGATTCATCCAAGTCATTGTATGTATCAATATTTCATTCTTTTTCATTGCTGAATAATATTCCATGGTATGGATGTACCATGATTTATTTAAGCATTCACTTGTTGAAGGACATCTTGGCTAATTCATTTTTGACTATGTCAAATAACACCGCTATGAACATTTGTGTACAGGTTTCGGTGTGAGCATAACTTTTCATTTTTCAGGATTCAATGCCCAAGAGTACAATTGCTAGATCATACGTAATTGTGTGCTTAATTTTATAAGAAACTGCCAAAATGTTTTCCAGAGTGGCCGTACCATTTTATATTCCAGTTTTTCTAAATCTTTGCCATCATGGATATCATAATTTTTTATTTTAGCTGTTCTGAGAGGTGTGTAGTGCTATCTCATTGTGGTCTTAATTTGCATTTTCCTGGTGGCTAGTGATGTTGAACGTGTTTTCATGTGTTTATTTGCCAACTGTATATCCTCTTCGGTGAAATGTCTATTTCATGTCTTTTGACCATTTTATAATTGGAGTTGTTTGCTTTTTTCACTGTTGAGTTTTGAGAGTTCTTTATATATTTTAGCTACTGGTCCTTTGTCAGATGTGTGGTTTGTACATATCTTCTCCCAGTTTGTAGCTTATGTTTTCACACTTCACATGAGCTTTCACAGAGCAGAAGTTTTTGATTTTGATGAGGTCCAATTTATTGAGTTTTCCTTTTATGGATTGTGCTTTTGGTGTCAAGTCTAAGAACTCTTTGCCTAGCCCTAGATTCCCAAGAGTTTCTGTTATATTTTTCTAAAGGCGTTATAGCTGTACGTTTTACATTTAAGTGCATGATCCATTTTCAATTAGTTTTTGTATAAGGTGTGAGGTTTAGGTTGGGGTTTACTTACTGATTCCTTTTTGCTTCTCAGTGTTCTCCAGTGTTTTTTAAAGCTGGTGAACTGTTTGAAATCTAGTTTAGTACTGTCTTAGTTATCTAGTGCTGCTATAACAGAAATACCACAAGCGGATGGCTTTAACGAAGAGAAGTTTATTTTCTTACAGTAGTAGGCTGAAACTCCAAATTCAGGGTGTCAGCTCCTGGGGAAGGCTTTCTCTCTCTGTCCGCCTTCTCCTTATTCTTCCCCCAGACCAGGAATTTCTCTGTGTAGGGAAACCAGGTCCAAAGGACACGCTCTGCTCCTGGCACTGCTTTCTTGGTGGTAGGAGGTCCCCCTGTCTCTTTGCTGGCTTCTTTCTTTTATATCTCAAGAGATTGCCTCAAGACACAATCCAATCTTGTAGATTGAGTCCTGCCTCAGTAACACAACTGCCGCCCATCCTCCCTCATTAACATCATAGAGGCAGAATTTATAACACATAGGAAAATCACAACAATACTTGGAATCATTGCCCAGCCAAATTGGTACACACATTTTTGGGGGACATAATTCAATCCATGACAAGTACCCCATAGTGCCACACTTGGGGAGACCCTTGGGTGGTGAGTCAGAGTCACCTACCTGAGGCATCTGAGTCAGGTTACTTAACCTTCCTGAGCTTCAGTTCCCTTGTGGGGATAATAGTAATCTCTACCATGCAGATTTAACGTACAGTTCATTCAAGTGCAAATAGTTTAGCACTTGAATCCTAGCTGAAAGGCTGGTGGTTCAAATCCACCCAGAGTTGCCTCAGAAGACAGGCCTGGTGTTATGGATTGAATTTGTGTCACTGTTATAGATTGGAATTGTGTCCCCCCAAAATAACGTGTGTCAACTTGTCTAGTCCATGATTCCCAGTATTGTGTGGTAGTCTACCATTTTGTCATCTGATGTGATTCTCCTATGTGTTGTAAATCCTACCTCTATAATGTTAATGAAGTGGGATTAGTGGCAGCACTCAATCGCCAAGATTAGGTTGTGTCTTAAACCAATCTCTTTTGAAAGATATAAAAGAGAGAAGCGAATAGAGAGACATGGGGACCTCATACCACCAATAAAGCAGCACTGGGAGCAGAGTGTGTCCTTTGGACCTGGGGTTCCTGCACAGAAAGCTTCTAGACCAGAGGAAGATTGATGACAAGGACCTTCCCCCAGAACCCACAGAAAGAGAAAGCCTTCCCCTGGGGCTGGCATCCTGAATTCTGACTTCTAGCCTCCTAGACTGTGAGAGAATAAATTTCTCTTTGTTAAAGCCACCCACTTGAGGTATTTCTGTTATAGCAGCCCTAGGTAACTAAGACACCTGGTGATCTGCATTTGAAAGATCACAGCCTTGAAAACCCTATGAAGCAGTTCTATTTCTGCACAGGTGGGGTCACCAGGAGTTGGAATTAACTCGATGGCAACTAACAACAATATTATGTGCCAGGTACTATATTCCAGTTGTTAGGGATGTACAGCTGTGAACAAGACAGGCAAAGACCACTGGCACACGAGTTCCTTATGGAATTACGCATGGAACTCACGTTCTGGTGGGAGGAGACAGACAATACATAAGTAAGAAAGTGCAATATATAGTTTGTTAGATAATGATATGTGCTGTGAAGAAGAATAAAGCAGAGAAGGGATGAATGTGGGGGTAGGAGGGTTGTCATTTTAAAAAAGCTCAAAGGACTGTCTTATTGAGGTGGTGACTTTTGAGCAGACACCTGAAGGAGGTGAGGGACTGAACCAAGCCGAAAGCTGGGGGAAGGAACATTCCAGGCAGATTAAACAGCAAGCACAAGGTCTGGAGGCTGGAGCATGCTTGGCATATGTGAGAAGCAACAAGAAGACCCGTGTAACTGTGTCTAGTGACTGAGGGGGTGATGGCAGGAGATGAGGGTGAAGTCGTGCTGGGGATGTGGGCCTCAGAGCCATTTTATGCTGAGTGATCTGGGGAGCCACTGGGGGACTTGGAGAGCAGAGTGACACCATCTTCTTTTGTCTCAAAGGACCACTCTGGACCCTTTGTGGAGAATAGACTCCAGGAGGGCAAGGGTACCAGAGGGGAAACGAGTGAGGAGGCTGAGAGAAGATGATGGCTTGGAGCAGAGTGGAAGTGGGTGGAGGTGGTGAAAAGTGGTCAGATTCTGGATATATTTTGAAGGTAGAGTAAACTGTATTTGCTGATGGATTGGATATGCTACAAGAAAGGGAAATAGAGAAAAATCAAGGATGGCTCCAAGGTTTCTGCTTAAGCAGCTGGAGGGATGGGGTTAATTGTCATTTGCTGCAATGGAGCAGACTGTGGGAGTAGCAAGTTTGATGGGTGTGTTATAGATCAGGATTTCCATGTAGAAAGTGTTGACTTTGAGATGGCGATTAGTTGTTCAAGTGGGGCTATCCATCAGGCAGATGGATACCCAAGTGCGGAGTTCAGGGAAGAGGTTCAGGCTGCAGATATAAATTTGAAAGTTGTCAGCATAGAGATGCTATAGATGGTGTTTAAAGCCGTGAGACTGGATGAGATCATTTACACTAGTGGTTCTCAACTGGGGGCAGTTTTGTCCCCCAGGAGACATTTGACAATGTCTGGGGACATTTTTGGTTGTCACAGCTGGGGAGGGGGGATGCTACTGGCCATCAGGGGGTAGAGGCCAGGGATGCTGCTAAAATCCTACAATGCACAGGACATCCCCTCACAGCAAAAAATTACTGGGCCCCAAATGTCAATTTGAGAACCTCTGATTAGTCTTTAGATTTTAGGGAATAAGTGTAGATGGAAAAGAGAGTCCGGGGGCCCTCCAGTGTTTAGGACATTAAATGCAGGTAATTGCATATAAGTGCATTAAATGCATGTGACATACAGTGTTTAACACAGAGAACGCACTTAGTAAATGGTAACTGTCAATATTATGATGTTTTTACTTTTCAAAGCCACTTCTAGCCAGGCACTTAGAATAAAAGAAATCAGAGCTAAGAGTTCCATAGAGAATTTCTATTCCATTCCACTTAGTGTCCGGATGGGGAAACCAAGACCCAGAGGGGGAAGGGACTTGCCTGCCACCATACAGTGGATCAAGAACCCAGGTTTCGTGGTGGTGGCTGTTGATTTTTCCACTTCGCCATCCTATTGTTGTTCCCGTCTTACAGATGAGTAAACTGAGATTTAGAGATTTAATCACTTGCCCAAATCTACACAGTGAATCCACAGCAGAGCCAGAATCAAAATTTGAATCCCCTGATTTCTAACCCGGTTGTTTTTAACAGCAACAACAACAGCTGTCACGTGCTGGGCATCCGCTTTGTGCTGGGCACTGAGCTAAGCATTTTCCATAGGCCAACCAGGACAGAAGCTGGAGCTGGGCCAGGCAGATGCAACCAAAACGCATCCTGCCCCTCTTGGTTAGAGCTTGTCTTTGGTGCCACCATCACCCCCTCCTTTGCTTAGGTGCTTTGGCCTGTAGCTGTTTTGCTGCTGGCCAGCTGTGTTGTCATCTCCTCCATTCTCACCAAGCTCCCTTCTCATGGTATTATTTACTATGAAAACAATAATATAACATCAGTAAAGGGGACTTAAAAAAAAATCACCCAAATCTCATCACCCAGCCCAACAACTGTTTTAGTTTTTCTGTGTTCTTCAAATCTCTGCCCATGTGCCTACAGTGCACATTTTTATACCCTTGTCGTTGGACTGTAGATAGCATTCTGTATTCGACTTCATTTGCTTGGTGTTATATGTTGCATATGTGTTAGGTTGTTTGTGACTATTGTGTTTATTGACTGTGAGAAGTCCATTGGATACCCCTGCGTTGTTGGACTATTTGTTTTCAGATCCCTATTATTATAAATAGAGGTCCCTGGGTGATGCAAGTGGTTTGAGATCGGTTGCTAACCTAAAGTTTAGTGGTTTGAACCCACCCAGTGGCTCCATAGAAGAAGGGCCTGGCAAACTGCTTCCGTAAAGATTACAGCCAAGAAAACGCAATAGAGCAGTTCTATTCTGTGACATGTGGGGTTGCCATGAGTCACAACCGACTCTATAGCAAGGGGTTTGGTTTTGGTTTTTAGTATTATAAATAAAACTACATTGAAAAACTTAGTGCTTAGAGTTTTTTTTTTTTTTTTTTTCTGAGTTATTTCTTTAGGATAAATAGAAGTGGTTCAAGAAAGGACATTCACGTGTATACAAAAAAAATGGTCGTATTAATTTATACTGCTACTAGTATTTCACACCACCACCAGTTGCCGTCGAGTCAATTCCAACTCATGGCGACCCGACACGTATCAGAGTAGAACTGTGCTCCATAGGGTTTTCAGTGACTGCTCTTTCAGAAATAGATCACCAGGCCTTTTTTCTGAGGCACCTCTGGAGGGACTCAAACTCCTAACTCAGCAGTATGTGTTAACTGTTTATACCACGCAGGGATTCCGTTTCACATTAGTGAGTCATTTGACTCAAATCACCTCATGTAGCTCTTACACTCACTCTCTAAACCCACTGCCGTTCAGTTGATTCTGATTCATAGCAACCCTTTAGGACAAAGTAGAACTACCCCATAGGGTTTCCAAGGCCATAAATGTTTATGGAAGCAGACAGCCACATCTTTTTCCTTTGGAGCAGCTGGTGGGTTTGAACTGCTGACCTTTCAGTTAGCAGATGAGCAGTTAATCATTGTGCCACCAGGGCTCCTGTCACTCTCTAAGGTAGGTGTTATCTCCATTTTTCAGTCAAGGAACCTGAGGTTCAAAGGGGGTTAGATAACTTGCCCAAAGTCACAGAGCTTAACAAGGGGTGGAAATGGGACTTGAACTTTGGTGTACCTGACCCCAGTCAACAGCCCCTTCCACGAGAAATAGTCGAACGTTTCAGGGTTATTACATCTTTATTAGCAGCACTAAACCCAACACACTTTGACCGAATTTAACAGATGTTAAAAGTTACGCTCCCTGTTCTAATGTGCTTTTCACCTTTGATCTCTGCATTGCCTGCAGTCCTGTGGAATTTAAATGGATGGGGCTTTGAGATCCCTGCGTTCTGTTTTGCCAGTGTGTGTTGGCAGCTGAAGAGAGTGTGTCTGGGTGCCAGATGGTTTTTGGAAACACAGAGAGACTCATTAATTCACACCCCTCAATCAACATATCAGCCTGTAGTCAACAAACTATTTGAGCACCCTGGATCTGCCCAGATTTGATCATTGTAGGAAGAAAAGAGAGAAATGGGCCTTCTCTTCGAAGACCCCTCTGTCTGGCTAGGTGGATGGGAGTTAACACACATTTTGGAGAATGAGATGCCCAAGTATGAGATTAGGAGTTTCATCCTTCAAGTCAGAGGTTGCTATTTTGTGCCTTGAAAGGTGGTTTAAAAAAAAACTATGAGTTGGAATCAACTAGACGGTACTGGGTTTGGTTTGGAGTAAGTTGCCAGTACTTAAAAATCCGGAGATTTCACATAAAAATTGGAATTTGTGGATTTTCTTGAAAAATGGGAGGATCCGACAACCCTAAGCCTGTAGTCCTGCATGGCAACAATCGTCGGGAGCTGAGTAGCAGCTTTCCCGTATGGATGGGATGCCTACTGTCCTGTTTACTGTAGTCTCCACCTGGCTCATGTCATCAGTTTACATTTAAGTTTTCACGCCTTCCTCTACATGCTGCAGGAGGGCAAAAAAAGCAGTGTACTTCGGCTGAGCTTGAAAAGATTGGATAAATGTGGGGCTGGTATTACAGGGGAGGGGGATCGAGTGAACAGAGCTGCAGGAAACCAAGGCCCACTCTCACCAGTGCAAATACAGCAGTGGTACCTCGGCTCCCATAGGCACACTGGGAAGCACGCGTGGGCCGCCAGGCCATACTAGAACCAGGAAGTCAAGGAATAACGTGGGGACTTCTGCACCAGATGGCAGAGTGAGCACACTCAAAACCCACCCCCTCCGTTCCAAATACGTAAGAATGATGGATTACGACAAGATAGATAAATAGCTGCCATCAAGTCGACACCTACTGATGGAGACCTTATGTATAACAGAAGAAAATCTTGCCTGGTCCTGCATCATTCTCACGATTGCTGGCATGTTCAAGTCCATTGTTGTGGATGTTGTGCCAGTCCATTTCACCAAGAATCTCTCTCTCGCCCTTGCTGGTCTGCTGGACCTCTACTTTACCGAACATGATGCCCTCCTCCAGGGATTGATCCCCCCTTGATATGTCCAAAAGCGAGTCAGATAATGTTCTGTTATGATCCATAAGGTTTTATTGGTTAATTTTCAGAAGTAGTTTGCCTGGCCTTTTTTCCTGGTCTTTCTTAGTCTGGAAGCACCACTGAAACCTGTCCAGTATGGGTGATCCTGCTGGTTCCAGCATCACAGTAACACACGAGCCGCCACAGTACGACAAACTGACAAATGGATGGTGTGGATTAAAACAAAACTATATCAAAATTTCTGTGGACCAGGAAGCACAAGGGTAGTAAGGGGGCTTGCAGCCAGCATCCCAAAGGAAGTGTGTGTATGGGGAGCCAGCCCCGTAAAGTCCATGTGGGATGGGACTTGGGTATGCCTTGTGGGGAGAAGGGAGCCAGACTTGCTGTAAGAAGTCGGGGTAGGCCTTGCTCCTAACGGATGCCGGAATAACTCTCCTTGGTGAACTGATACCATGACTGGAGACAGGTCAGAAAGGGAAGTTCCTGGGTGGGAACAGAAACTTGTGCTGCACTTGGGGCCAGCTTCTAAAGCTGTGCTGCCCACGCACTCCTGAGTTCAGAGCAGGCTGGGCTGATGTTTCCCTTTGTGTCTTCTTTGTAAAAGGCTTTCTGAGCAAATTAATCATATTAAAAAGGATAATAAGGTCATGCTTAATCGTCTGAAGAGGCCAAGCAGCAGCACTTTCTCACCTGTTCATTAAGGCATGTTCTGAGCTCCTCTAATTAGGGGCCCTTCGCAGGTGTTTCTGGAACTTGAGAGTGACAAAACTGCATTTCGCCGAATCAGGGTGCCAGAGAGAAAAGGATCGTTAGAAGTCATCTTGGCTTTTCCCCTCATCTTACAGATGAGGACTTTGAGGCCCAGAGATTGCTTAGGATCACACAGCTGACCCATGCAGAGCCAGGCCTGGGGGCTGACCCTGGGCTACATCCTAGCTTTGCTTCAGAAGCCTCAGCTTCTTTATAAAATGGGCATGATCTTCTCGCCCCACAGAGTTGTCAAGGGGCCACAAAGCACAACAACGTGCTTCTGCTTCCTAGTGGATAGCTGTCTCTCTTCTGAGGCATTGCTGTGATTTTTTTTTTTGTTTTTTTGAACAGTAAGTTTCTCATCCAGAGGCAGGGTAGTGGTGGTTAAGAGCATGAATTCTGGAGCCACCTGACCAGGTTTGGATTCCAGCTTCACCACTTACTGTGTGGCTGTGCTTAACCTGTGCCTCAGTTTCCACATCAGGAAGACAGGGCTACTAATAGCCGGTGGCATACGTGGTTTGCATTAGACTGCTAACCTAAAGGTTGGCAGTTTGAACCAGCCAGCAGCACCGTGGAAGAAAGGCCGGGCCATCTGCTTCTGTAAACCAAGCAAACCCGATGCAGTGGTTCTACTCTGTAGCACATCGGGTCGCCATGAATCAGAATTGACTTGATGGCAACAGATTTTTGCCAGGTTTTAATTAGATTTCCCAAACCAAACGCACTGCCGTGGAATTGATTCTGACTCATAGCAACCCTGTAGGATAGAGTAGAAATGCCCTGTAGGTTTCCAAGGCTGTAAATCCTTATGGAAGCAGACTGCCACATCTTTCTTCCTCAGAGCAGCTGGTGGGCTCAAACTGCCCCCTCTTTCGTTAGCAGCCACGTGCTTTAACCACTGCACTACCAGGGCTCCTTACTTGGATTATAGTGAGAATTAAATGAGATAAAGCACTTAAAGCCTCTAGAACAATGCCTGGCACATAGAAGGCCCCCGGTAAATGTTAGCTACCATTATCGTCATCATCATAATCACTATAATTATATAACATATTATGTTTTCCTTCCGCTTTGGTAGCTAGGGAACTCACCATTTAATTTGAACCTTACCTTCAGAAACCACATAGGACCCAATGGCATACATTTTTGTTTCCTGGACATTTTCTGGCTTTATTTAACTATTTGGCTCTTGTCTCCCCCATCATCTTGATTTCTATTTATTCTTGTATAATATGTATTACTATAAGCTGTTTTAGAACAATTTTGGAACAATAAATTAAAAATGCACTAGTAGGTCGATGCACACTGGGCTGATGTAGTCTGGGATGACCTTGAATTAGAAGGTGAACTGTGTTAGTAAATAAAAATTATAGCTGACATTTCGAAGGGCTTATTCTGTGTTAGCCATTGATGCACACACTTTCTATATGTTACCTTAAACCTCACAACCATCCTATGAGGTAGGGCCTATTATTGTCCCATTTTGCAGTTGAGAAAACTAAGGTTCAGAGATGTAAAGCGACTGAGCTGGTGGTTGTTAGCTGACAAATGGCAGAACCAAGATTCAAACATGGCCTGACTCCAAAGCATGTACTTTTACTCCCTGTTCCATGTTTTAGGGGTCCCTTGGTTTTTTTGGTGAGCTGTTGGGGGCAAAGGAGGGATGGCTTCAGTCAGCTGTCTGATGCTCTTTCTCATTGTCCTTCTTCCTTATTCTCCTTCCCTTTCCTCTGCCGTCCTCTCTCTGCTCCCTGGGTTCTCTAGAACCCATGAGGGCCCCCAAAGGCCTGGCCTTTGCAGAGATCCAGGCCCGTCAGCTGACCCTGCAGTGGGAACCTCTGGGCTACAACGTGACGCGTTGCCACACCTACACAGTGTCCCTGTGCTATCACTACACCCTGGGCAGCAGCCATAACCAGACCTTCCGGGAGTGTGTGAAGATGGAGCGGGGCACCAGCCGCTACACCATTAAGAACCTGCTGCCCCATCGGAATGTCCAGGTGCGGCTCGTGCTCACGAACCCCGAGGGGCGCAAGGAGGGCAAGGAGGTCACCTTCCAGACTGACGAGGATGGTAAGAGTCTCAATCCCATTCCCAGGGTGCTGAGTGCCTACCATAGTTGCCCTTAGTATCTGGAATTGACATTTATGTAGGAAATTTTTTGCTTCGGATTACACCAACTGTCTAACGACAAAGTAATGATAGCTAATTTTTATTCTCTAGAAGACTTGGGTGAGATTGGTATAATTTCTTTCTTGAACGTTTGGAGGAATTCAGCAGTGAAGCCATTTGGGCCAGGAGTTTTCTTTGTGGAAAGGTTTTTAAAAACAGTTTCAATTTTTAAAATAGATATGGGAATACAGTTTTAATTTTTAAGATAAACATAGGAATGTCTAGGATAGACTAGGAATATTTTAAAAATAGGTATAAGAGTATTAAAAAACCAAACCAAACCTGTTGCCATTGAGTTGATTCTGACTCGTAATGACCTTATAGGACAGAGTAGAACTACCCAATAGGGTTTCCAACCAACGGTGGATTTGAACTGCCGACTTTTTGGTTAGCAGCTGAAGGTTTAACCACTGCGCCACCAAGTCTCCATAAGAACATAGACATAAGAATATTCAGTTTTTGTGTCCTGTGTTTTTGAAGAAATTTGTTCATTTAATCTAAATTGTCAAATTTCTTGGGATAAGGTTCTTTATAGTATTATCTTATTATGCTTCTTTAATGTCTGTAGAATCTATAATGATATCCCGTATTTCATTCCTGATATTGGTAATTTGGAAACCCTGGTGGTGTAGTGGTTAATCGCTACACCTGCTAACCAAAGGGTTGGCAGTTCGAATCTGCCAGGCACTCCTTGGAAACTCTATGGGGCAGTTCTACTCTGTCCTATAGGGTCGCTATGAGTCAGAATCGACTTGAGGGCACTGGGTTTGGTTTCTGGGTTATTGGTAATTTGTGGTTTCTCTTTTCTTAATGACTCTTACTAAGGGTTCATAGATTTTATCAACTTTTCCAATAAGCCAGCTTTTGACTTTGTTGATTTTTTTAATTGTATATTTTCTCCTCCATTTTCCTATTTAATGCTTTTTTTTGGGGGGGGGGGTTGATTTGCTATTCTTCCTAGCTTTTGAGATATAAGCTTAGATCATGGATTTTGAGCTTTCTTCATTCTAATATATGTGTTTAAGGTTTTAAATTTCCCTCTAAGACTTGCTTTTGCTGATTCTGAGTTTTTTTTTTTAAGTTTTAAAATCGTATTGTGGTTTAAAAAGTTATGTACATATATATATAAAAAACAAAAATTGACCATTTCAACCATTTTAACATGTACAAATCAGTGACATTAATTATGTTGATTAAGTTGGCAACCATCACCACTGTTTCCAATTTTTTTTTCATCATCCATAATAGAAGCTCAGCACCCCTTAAGCAGCAAGTCCCCATTTCCTCCTCCCACTTATCCCTGGTAAGCACTGATAAACTTCAGTCTCTCCATATAAGTGGCATCATACGATATTTGCCCTTTTGTCTCTGACTGTTTCACCTAGCATTTTCAAGGTTCAGTCATGGTGTAGCATGTATCAGAACTTCATTTCTCTTTATGGTTGAATAATATTCCTTCATGTGGATATTTAGTTTATTCATTCGTACATTGATGGACACTTGGATTGTTTCCACCTTTTGGATATTGTGAATAATGATGCAGTGAACATTGGCGTATAAGTATTTGTTCCAGTCCCTGTGTTCAATTTTTTTAGTTATATACCTAGGAGTGGAATTTCTGGGTCATATGGTAATTCTAAGGAGCCCTGATGGTATGGTCGTTAAGCACTTGGCTGGCTGCTAACCAAAAGGCTGGTTCATCAAACCCACCAGCCACTCAGTAGGAGAAAGATGTGGCAATCTAATTATGTAAAGAAACCCTATTAGGTAGTTCTACTCTGTCCTATGGGGCCACTCTGAGTTGGAATTGACTCCACAGCAATGAGTTTGGTTTGGTTTTGGTTTTTATGATAATTTGTAATTCTATGTTTAACTTTTTAAGGAACTGCCAAACAGTTTTCCACAGAGGCTGCAACTTAAATTTTAAATCCCACCAGCGGATGAGGGTTCTGATTTCTCCATGTTCTCAACACTCGATATATTTTGCTTTTTCTGATAATGGCCATTATAGTGGGTATGAAATGGTATCTCATTGTGGTTTTGGTTTGCATTTCTCTAATAACTAATAATTCTGAGCGTTTTTTCACATGCTTATTGACCATTTGTTTATCTTCTTTAGTGAAATGTCTATTCAGGTCCTTTGCCCATTTTTTGATTGGGTTGTCTTTTTGTTGTTGAATTGTAAGAGTTCTTTATATATTCTGGATATCAAACCCTCATTAGATAAGTGATATGGTTCCCAAATATTTTCTCCCATTCTGTAGGTTGTCTCTTCACTTTGTTGATAAAGTCCTTTAATGCAGAAACATTCTTAATTTTGATGAAGTCCAATTTATCTCTTTTGTACCTCATGTTTTTGCTTTTGGTGTCGTATCTAAGAATCCATTGTCAAAAACTAGGTCCCAAAGCATTATACCTATGTTTTGGTCTAAGAGTTTTATGGTTTTAGTTCATTCATTTAGATCTTTGATCGATTTTGAGTTAGTTTTCATATATGGTGTTAGGTATGGGCCCAACTTCATTCTTTCGCACATGGATGTCCAGTTATCCTAGCATCATTTATTGAAAAGACTACTCTGTCTCCATTGAGTAGACTTAACACCCTTTTTGAAAATTAATTGATGCTAGATGTATGGGTTTATTTCTGGATACTCAGTTCTTTTCCATTGGTCTATATGTCTATCATTATGCCACTACCAGGCTGTTTTGATTATTGTAGCTTTATAGAGTGTTTTGAAATCAAGAAGTATGAGTCCTCCTTCTTTGTTCTTCTTTTTCAAATTGTTTTGGCTCTTCGGGGCCCCTTGCAATTCCATGTGAATTTGAGGATTGGCTGTTGGAATTTTGATAAGTATTGTGTTGAATCTAATCTGTAGATCACTTTGAGTGACATTGACCTCTTAAGAGTATTTAGTCTTCCAGTCTATGAACATGGAATGGTTTTTACTTTTTTAGGTTTTCTTGACTTTCAGCAATATTTTATACCTACAAATTTGATATGCCCTGTCTTCATTACTATCCAGTTCAAAATATTTTCTAATTTTTTTATGATTTCTTCTTTGACCAAAGAGTTTTTAGAATTATATTACTTAATTTCCAGGTAATTGGTACTTTTCTAATTATCTCTTTGTTATTGATGTCTAGCTTAATTCTTTTGTGGTCAGAATACATATTCTAATTTTAGTCTTTTGAAATTTGATCCTTGCTTTTTTGTCCAGCATATGTTTAAATTTTGGTAAATTCTTCATGTACATTTGAAAAAATGTATGCATTCTGTCATTGTTGGGTGCAGTGTGCTACATATGTCAAGCTGATACTTATTTACTACATGTCAGGCACTATTTTGAGTGCTTTTCATATATTAGTGTATATAATCCTTATGGCAACCCTATGTAGTAGGCTACTCTTATTACCCCATTTTACAGATGAGGAAAAGAGAGGTTAAGTAGCTTGCCCAAGATCACATAGCTAGGAGGTAGATAACAGAGCTGAAATTCAAACTAGCCATCTGGCTTCAGAGGTGTCACTCTTAACAGCTATACTCTAATGTTAGGACAGGTTGGTGTAACCCCGATGCTGGGTAGGATCTTTGCTTATTTGAGCCAGATCTCCAGTTTTACACTTTGTATGAGTCCAAACCTTCCCCAGATTCCTGAAAATCCTCAGGTACTCTTGAGCACCTTGGCTTATAGCTTTTCTTGCTGCTCCACATGCAGTTTTCTGTTCTGCATAGCATTGGACCAGATGCAAAATTCAGCTCCTTCCTTGATTTCCACAAAACCCCACTCACCCAAGGTAGTGTGTATGCCCTGCACTGAGGATATGCTGGGGTGAGGGTGAGGACCAGAGGGGTTTATCCTCAAGTACTGCAATCAACCTCAAGGTGAACGTCAGACTGTCCCATTCTTAAAGTTTATTGACCTTTGCACTCTCCCACCTCCAGGTATGTTGTGGCCAATTCACCCCACCCTAGCTGGGTCTCACTGGGGCTGCTTGACCATCTTCATTCTCTTCCTATCCATGGGTTCATCTCGAGTAGATATAGCCAAACAATTTTCCAAAGTGTTTGTACCAGTTTACATTCACACTAGCAGCATGTGGGAATTCTGGTTGCTCTGTATCCTCACCAACACTTGAGATTTTCTCTTCATTTTACTATTTTGGTGGCTAGAGAGTGGAGTCACCTTGCTAACTGTTCATTTTAGCACAGAGCAGCTTAGCTGCTGTGGATTGCTATCCTAGTTTCTGCTTTCCACTGCCTTAGGACTTCAGCTTCCCCTCAATGGTTTATCCAGGTGTTTTTCTAAACAAAGACCATTGTCTTCCTAGAAGAAATTCCTGTGCCCATTGTTAAATGATACACTAAAACAAAAACAAAATAAATCAACAACAAAAAAACGTGTCTGAAAGGGTTTATCGGTGGTATGCCAAAATGTTGACAGTATTTATCCCTAGGTCGTGGAATTGTAGGTACCATACATTTTCTTTATGATCATTTAGGTTTTCTACATTGAACATATGTTTATGTAATTAAAAACTTTTAGACGAGAAAACATCTCTACCCATAAACCTGCCGCCCTAATGTAATTGTTGTTTTCGTTTCTCTGACAAATGTCTATATTTTCTGAAAACTATCCGACTGGAATAAAACAGGAGCATTCAAACATTCTTCTCTGCTGAATGCAACCTGCGCAGCAATGAAAATGACAGCTATAATTTTTGATTACTCAGTAATAGGTTGAACCCCATGAAATTGCTGATACTTGTCCTGGGGCTTTATGTACATCATCTCATTTAATTCTGGTTTAAAAAAAAAAAAAAAAAAACAGTTGCTGACCAGTGGACTCCAACTCACGGCAACACCATGTGTATCAGAGTAGAACTGTGCGCCAAAGAGTTTTCAGTGGCTGATTTTTTTGAAGTAGGTCTTTCTTCCAAGGCACCTCTGGGTGGACTTGAACCTCCAACCTTTTAGTTAGCAGCTAAGCACATCAATGTTTGCACCACCCAGGGTCTCCTAATTCTGATTAAAACCAAAAAAACCAACCTATTGCTGTCAAGTCGATTCCGACTCATAGCGACCCTATAGGACAAAGTAGAACTGCCCCATAGAGTTTCCAAGGAGCGCCTGGTAGATTTGAACTGCTGATCTTTTGGTTAGCAGCCGTAGCTCTTAATCAGTATGCCACCAGGGAGGGGTTATTATCATCACCCTTTCACAGATGAGGAAACTGAGGTTCAGAGAGGTTGAATGAGTAGTCCAAGTATAACAGCTGGGAAACAGCAAGGCTAGAATCTGAATCTAGATATCTGGATCCAAAGCCCGCTTTCTCTTGCCCTATGCTGCCTTTCCCTTGCAGTGCCTGGTGGGATTGCAGCCGAGTCCCTGACCTTCACTCCACTGGAGGACATGATCTTCCTTAAGTGGGAGGAGCCCCAGGAACCCAATGGTCTCATAACTCAGTATGAGGTGGGTTTGGGCCCCTATTACAGTGGGGACACTTGGTAGAAGGTAGGAGGAAGATCCTCTTTTCCTTTGTTGCACCCAGCTTGGAGAGGGAAGTGTGTGGGGGCAACAGAGGTGATTGTCAAGGTTCCCCTAACTACAGCCTGGGTCTTTGCCCTGTGGGTTATGGGGAAGGGGGCCCTGAGAGAAGGAGGGTTTGGTGAAGGGCACCCAGGGGCCTGGACTAATGGGAACCCACAGTCCCACCAAGCCTCTCTCCTTTGCCAAGCCTCATCCCCAACTCAACTGAAAGTTGATGGGTGGGAACTTCAGGGCCAGTGTTACCCTCCCCTACCCCTGTGCCTGCCTACCTGCCCATCCTGTCCCCAGATCAGCTACCAGAGCATCGAGTCATCAGATCCGGCGGTGAATGTGCCAGGCCCTAGACGTACCATCTCCAAGCTCCGCAATGAGACCTACCATGTCTTCTCCAACCTGCACCCAGGTACCACTTACCTGTTCTCTGTGCGGGCCCGCACGGGCAAAGGCTTCGGCCAGGCGGCACTCACCGAGATCACCACCAACATCTCAGGTGAGCTCTGCCCAGCCCAGCCTGGAGGTGGAACTCTGGGGGTGGCCCAGGATCCCAGGGTTCTGTGAGCAGAGAAGATGGGGAGGGTGCTTGGGAGTGGGTACCGAGGATCCCTACTGAGATAAATATGCCATTTAGGGATTGAGGTCATGGGTGAGGGAGGATTAAGTCAGAGGGGTCAGGTGACAGTGGTCAGTGGAATCAGAGGGCTGAGCCAAGGGATCAGTGTCCAAAGTCAGGGATCGGGGAACCTCAGTCAGAGGGATCACGGAGGCTAAGGCTGAAGGGCAAGAGATCTGAGGACAGGTGTCAGGGAGGTTAGAGGCCTGGCTTTCCTGGTCCAGTGGTCTGGCTCTGTGCTGATGTCTCTGTCCCCTTTCCCAGCTCCCAGCTTTGATTATGCCGACATGCCATCACCCCTGGGCGAGTCTGAGAACACCATCACCGTGCTGCTGAGGCCAGCACAGGGCCGTGGTGCGCCTATCAGGTCAGAAAGCCGGATGGAAGGGGGGTAGTTCAGGGCCTTAGAGAAGAGGCCTCTCCTTTTACCCAAGGCCTCTATGCAGGCCATCTCATCCTTATCCCCTCTTGGTCTCCCCACTGAGGGCTCAGAGGGTCTGGAGGAGGATGTTCTGTGATCCTGGGCAGGCAAGAAGTCCATGTCACCTCCTCTCTGAAGCCATGGGTGTCTGGTGGTGACTGTCATGACACCGTTGGACAGTGTCCCACCTGGAGAGGTGACTGTCCAAGCCTGCCCAGAAGGCCTTCCCTCACACCTTGTAGAATTGAAATTCTAGGTCCTTATTTATTCCCAGCTTTTTTCCTGGAGGGTCCTGCATAGGGAGACACAGAGATGGGCCTTCTAGAAGGCTAGGGCAGCTGGCCAGAGAGGACTATCTCTCTGACATGGCCAAGAGCTTGACTACATCCCTGGCTTCTCCCCCGAAGAAGCTGGGGCTGCTGATGCCATGGTGGCTGCCTCTGCTGGGGAGAAGGTGCTGCGTATGAGTATGGGAGGGTGAGCATAGGTGTGTCTGTGGTATATACATGTGATGCGTGTGTGTGATGTGTGGCGTGGAGGTGTGTGTGTATGAATATGAGAGTATATGGAGATGTGTGCAAATGTATGGACATGTAGGTGGCAAGCATTGTGCTAGGGCCTTTACATACATGAAGTCACACTATCCTCATGGTAGTCCTGTGGAGTGGGTATTACTACCCTTACTTTATACATCAGAAAAAAGGCTCGGAGAGCCTGAGTAACTTGCCCAAGGCCACACAGCTAATAAATGAGAGAGCTGGGATTTGGAACCCAGGTCTGCCTGCAGAGCCTGGACCTTTTCTTGAAGTCCTAGAGCCTCTGTCCCTCTCTGGTCCATCCTTTCCTTCCACAAAGGTATATGTACTGGGAGAGAGTGACAGCTTTAACATGGGGTGTGTGTGGAGGAAGCTCACATCGTTCTGCCTGTTTTGCAGGGTGACTCTGAGAGTTAAATGTGATTACCCAGATTAAGATGCATTTTGTTCATGGCTAATGTTGTTGTTGTTAGGTGCTGTTGAGTTGGTTCTGACTCATAGTGACACTATGTACAACAGAATGAAACCTTGTCTGGTCCTGCACCACGTTATTGCTGTGTTAGAGCCCATTGTTGCAGCCACTGTCTCAGTCCATCTCATTAAGAGTTTTCGGTTTTTTTTTTGCTGACCCTGTACTTTCCCAAGTTTGATGTCCTTCTCCATAGACTGGTCCTTCCTGATAACATATCATGTTAACTATATTATCTCCTGGTGGGAGTTGGAGCCAGGGAGGCCTGACCTCAGCTTGGGAGGCAGAGAGGGCTCTGGGTTGGTGTTTATAACGGAATAGGTACAGAGAATGTAGCCCAAATCCCAGGACACTGGGCTGATTCCTTTGCAACTCAAAAGAAACAGTTGGAGAGCAAGGAAAAGGTATCTGCTTTCCAGAGCAGAGGCTGTCAGTACGGGGTGTCACACACCAAGATGTGACTGTGGCTGTGACTGGAAATATTTAACTTTGTCAGCATTTGTGTACTTACCTTTGGCTTTGTTCCACAGAGGATTTAGAGGAGCTCACAGCAAAAGCCCATTCAATAAAGTGATAACAGAAACAAAGAAGTTTGGTCTAGGGAACACACATCAGAGTGGGGAGTCAGGGCCTGGGAGACAGTGGTTCTTGAATTTGCAGCCTAGAAGCTGTCTTAGGGCTGGAAGGGCACATAGACATAATGTTAGGTGTGCCCTTGTTTACTTGCTTAGTGCCTGCCTCCCCTACTGGAGTGTCAAGTCTAGGAAGCCTAGATCCCCAGGGGCCTAACACAGTGCCTGGCCCATTGTCTGAGCTCAGTAAATACTTGATGAATTAATGAATGCATCCTGTCTAACCCTCTGATTTATGGAGGCCCAGAAGGGAGTCATTGGCCAGTTAGGGGGTGGAGCCTAAGGTTTATGTATGTGAGTATGTGTTAGGCACAGGAGGACCCATTGAAGAGGTGGGGTGGGGTCTGGGGCTTGGTGTGGTTGATCAGGACTCTCTTAGCTGTGGTTAGTAACAGTCATAACAGCTGACATGCACTGGCTGCTTGCTAAACTTGCCATGTTCCTTAGTACTGTACCTCATTTCATCCTCACATCTACTTCACGGAACAGTCCTGTGGTCACTACCATTTTACAGAGGTGGAAACCGAAGCCCAGGGAGATCAAAGTGACCTGGCCAGCTAGTAGGAGGCAAAGCTCCGATTAGTGCCCAGGTCTACCTGACCCAAAGCCCGTGTCCTTAGCCATCGGACGCCTCTCCATCTTCTGGCCTCTTCTGCTGATGTGCCTCCTGTCTCTTTCCAGCGTATACCAGGTGATTGTGGAGGAGGAGCGGCAGCGGCGGCTGCGGCGGGAGCCAGGTGGCCAGGACTGCTTCCCGGTGCCACTGACCTTTGACACTGCACAGGCCCGTGGCCTGGTGCATTATTTTGGTGCAGAACTGGCGGCTAACAGCCTGCCCGAGCCCATGCCCTTCACCGTGGGTGACAACCAGACCTATCGTGGCTTCTGGAACCCACCGCTTGAGCCCAGGAAGGCTTACCTCATCTACTTCCAGGCAACAAGCCACCTGAAGGGGGTGAGGGACCAGCTGGAGATGGGGTGGGGGTGGACAGGGGTGGGGTGGGTGCCAGGCTGGGGACACCTAGAAGCTGGCCCACCACAGAGGCCAGAGGGGCACCGAGATTCCCCCTAGGCCCTGCCCTCTTCCCATGAGCCCAGCCCCCTCCCCTGAATCATGCTCTCCTACCCTAAGCTCCACCCCCTCACCTGAGTCCCCCCCTTACTCAGAGTCCTGCCCCTCCCCTGAGCCCCACTGTTCTCCCCTGAGCCCCACCCCTTCCCCTGAGTCCAGCTCCTTCCTGGGAGTCCTACCTCTTTCTCTGAGTCCCGCCCCCTCTCTTGAGCCCCGCCTTCCTGATGTCAGGCTTCTTCCCACAGAACCCTACCTCTTTCCTGAGCCTTCTTTCCCAGGCCCCTCTCTTTCTATCCAGGTCCTCAGGCTAGTCCCTGCCCCATTCCTGAGGCCCAGGTAATTGTGTCTCAGGCTCTGCCCTCTCCAAAGGAGCCCATCTCAGCTTCCTCCTCCTTAACCAGATCTTGAGGCCTAGGACTCGCCCTCTTCCCTGAAGCTTCACCCTCTTCTTCAGACTCCCTCCTCTGGACTTTCCCGCCTAATTTCTCCCTAACCAGAGGGCTGAGTCTAGACCCCGCCCTCATTTCTGAGGCCCCACCCCCTTTACCTTGTCATTTCTTTCCCTGTTCCCTTTCATCTCAGCTGCCTTGCCCCCCTTTCCTAAGGCTCTTGCCCTTATTTGCAGACCCCTCGCCTCTCAGGCCTCTCCCTTCCTGGCTTCCCCCAGGCCCTTCTGCCTGGTGGGGTGTCCTTAGTTACAGTCCATACCAGAAAAAGCCCTGACTGGGCCCAAGAAATGCTGCCCGAGATTCCGGCCTGGGGCGGGTAGGGTCGGGTCATCAGCGGCACTGAGATCCCCATCTGTGCCTCCAGGAGACCCGGCTGAACTGCATCCGCATTGCCCGGAAAGGTAAGTCCCGCTGGGTTCCTTCAGCCCTTCCGCTCGGGTTTCTTGCCCACCCAGCTATGGAGAGGTGATCCTGAGGACCCCGGGCTGTGGAAGCAGAGGAGGGCTGGCCTGCAGGCCTGGGCTTAGGAAGGGTTTCCCTCTTGGTCCTCATGTACCCCACCTCCTTCATCCTGGCTGGACAGCAGGGCCCCCAGGGTGGTCACAGCAGGGGCCTTGGCAGGGGCCTGTGGTAGTTCTGTGGTGGGGGGAGCCATTATGGTTGGGCCATAGGGTTGACAGTTACCAAGAGCTGGTTCTAGGCTCTGTATCTGCCCCCTGCCACTTCCGTGGTGAGGTGGGGACTGCAGGAGAAAGTGGAGATAAGTCTGACTGAAAGGCAGGACAGTGTTGGAGGCAAGGGCCAGCTGTCTGTGTGTTTGTGCAGCCCAGCTTGTTCCATGGGGCTGAGACCTCTGCAGGCAGAAGGTAGATGGTCCCTGTCCCTTCTGATGCTTTGTCCTGCTTTGCTCTCCCCAGCTGCCTGCAAGGAAAACAAGCAGCCCCTGGAGGTGTCCCAGCGATCAGAGGAGATGGGGCTCATCTTGGGCATCTGTGCAGGGGGGCTTGCTGTCCTCATCCTCCTCCTGGGGGCCATCATTGTCATCATCCGCAAGGGGTGAGTGAGGCTGGTGCCCTGGTCCACCTGCTGCTCCTGCCCCTGAGAGGTCTCGTGGGTGTAGAAGAGAGATGGCTGGGGCCAGGTGGGCAGCCGCCTGGTGGGTGTGTGGAGGGCTGCCAGCCTGGGCATCAGGCCTGTGGGTGGAGCCGAACTGGGCAATGGGAAGCCAGACACTCGGCAAATGGAGCTGCCCTGGAATGGCTTGGCTGGAACCCAAGTCTGGATGGTGCCAGGTACTGCTGTCCAGGGAAGGCTGCTCGGTGTTTGCTGCCAAGGAGCTGTGCTGGAAGAGGGCACCACCTTCCTGTGGTGTTCTAGGAAGGAGGGTCTGAGGGGTGGCTTGAGTTGGAATCTCCAGCCACTTAAAAACCTATCCACTTGCCCGCCCTGACCACCACAGGTGGGTTGACCCTGAGCAATGGGGATGGGGCTCACTCCCCTTCAAACCCAGGGCCCTGAGCCATGGCTCTTCCCTGACCCCATCCTCTCATGGGCCCACCATCCCCTGGACTGTGTTATTATGGATCCCTGGGGAGTCCTCCTGGGCCCATGACAGAGAGAAAACTCCCCTCTTGTTCCTACTATCTGCCAGCCTGAAAGGTCCAGCCTGGCATTTGTGAGGGACACGTTTTCTAGTGCATGTTGCAGTGGGTGGTATGAATCCCAGCACATCTTAGAATCTAGAATTTTGGAAATCCATGATTTGGTATTCTAAGAATCTCAGAATTTTAGAATCGTAGAGGCTCAGAGCCTCAGAAAGTGAGGAATGCCAGGTAGTTCAAGGACATCTAGTCTAGTGGCTTTCAGATCTTTTTAAAGCAAAAAAAAAAAAAAAAAAACTTTCTTCTAAATACCAAAAATCCAAAAATCCTCCCCTGGGGAGCCCAGCGCATGGAGCAGATGAAGGCCAAGCACCTCTAATAGAGCTGGATGGGATGCTCTTGAGACCCCCAGCTTCCCGTTTCCCCTCCTCCACTACCCCACTTCCCACCAGGCTGTGGTCCAAGCGACTTAGTTGAAGATGGAGATGCCCAGAGTCGACATGAGGCTGCCTGAATTCACCCATAGTGCCAGAGGCAGAGCCAGCTCCACTCCCTCCCCTCTTGGGCTTTGGCTTCTATAGTCACTGCTGCTGACAGGCTGGGCACACATGGCTGTGTTGGCACTGGATCTCAGGGCTGCTGGGTCCAGATAAGTAGGATCCAGACAGATGAGAGAACTGGCCGGGGCACCTTGCCTGAGGCCAGGCACCAGCAGGAGAGGGAGACTGGGGGTTACCGTACCAGCATAGTGGGGTGCGTGGATGGCCTATCCAGGGTGGGGGGCTTGTGATTTTTCCCTGCCCCAGTCCTGGCATAGCTTCACGAGGCAAAATATTTTTAACTATGTGGGAAGAGCTTTACACACATCACCCCTTAGAACGTTAGTTACTGAGCACCTGCTATGTGCCAGGTACTGTTCTGAGAACAAGGCTGGCAAGGCAGAGCATGTCCTTATTGGATCCTGACCCATGAAGCAGGTCTCACTCCCTTTTTACTGATGAGGAAAATGTAATTAAGTGACTTGCTTGTGTCACTGGGCTGGTCAGCGGCAGGTCCTGAGTTGAAGCCAGGCCCAACTACAAAGCCCATGTTCCTCAGGGCCACAGGTGTGAGGGGCCTCACCACATCTGGTGCACAGTAAGTGCCCTGTGACAGTTCCTTGTCCTTCCCAGCAGGGGGCCTGCCCTACAGCGGTCCCAAGAGGTGTCTCTGAGTAGGGTGGTGTGTAGAGAGGGCTGTAGGAGATGGATCAGATTTTAGGGGGTTGCTGGTGGTATTTGAGGTTCTAGAAATCTACCCTCAGGAGAAAGGATTGGCAAAGTGGGGAGTCTCACCCACCTCTGCCAAAAGAATTGGCCCCAGTTGGGTCAGAGACGTTGCCAAGGCCTTACTATGGACCCCTCTAGTTTATGCAGCTGCTACCCCTATAAGCCCTTTCAGGTTACTCCAAAAGCCTGTGAACTAACCTCTAGGACCTCGCCCCTAGGAACTTCTTACTTTCTCTAAGCATCGCTCAGTCCCACTGCATAGTCTCTCACTTCAGCCACCTGAATCCTTCTCTGGCTCTTCCAGCATCCACTGAGCTTCTCAGGGCTCTCCCAGTCTGGATTGTGGGTTGCCTGTGGGAGACAGCCACTCCGGAAGGATGAGGGTGTTCAGAACAACTTGTGATGTGAATGTAATGAATAAATGAGGTTGTTGAAGGAGGGCAGTTAACCCCATGTTGAACCCTTGTTGGACGAAGGAGAAGGCTCAAGGGGGAAGATAGGAAGCAGCTGGGGGTTAGCTGGGAGATTTCAGATTCTGTGTCCTGTTCTGCCCATGTGGACAATCAGACTTGGCAGATCTGACCTTGTGCCAGGCTTTTTTCTTGGGAATGTATGGTCAGGGAAGTTCCAGGGCATGGAAGAGAAAGCCTGGCTGACCCCAGGCCAGGTCAGATTCCCTTGTTCTGCTTCCAAAGTTCTCTGCCCTTCTCCTTCACAGTGCTTTCTTCACCTTTCACTTTTTCAAATAATGACTCGTAGTGCTTTGCTGGAAGCCCTGGTGGTGTAGTGGTTAAGTGCTACGGCTGCTAACCAAGAGGTCTGCAGTTTGAATCCTCCAGGCGCTCATTGGAAACTCTATGGGGCAGTTCTACTCTGTCCTATAGGGTCGCAATGAGTCAGAATCAACTTGATGGCAATGGGTTTTGTTTTGTTTTGGTGCTTTGCTTGATATTTATCTCTCCTGCTGGATGGAGAGCTTCTTGAAGGTAGAGAGAAGTCTGGCCCAGTGGAGCTGGGTCTTCCTGAAGTCCTGCTTCCTGCCCCCAACTCAGCTGTGACCAGCCTTCTGAAAGAGGGAGGCGGGGAGGAGCAGTTTATGAGCCCCTGCTGAGCACACACTTCATGGGGCGTCAGCCTCAGGACAGGACAGTCCTGTGGTGGGGATTATTATTAACCTCACTTTTTTTTAGCGGAGGAAATGGAAGCTAATAGAGGTAACATTCTTTTATTTATTTTCACTTATTTATTGATTACTTGATCAACAAAACATTTTTGAAGGAGCATAATGTGCCAGGGTACTGGGTTAGGTTCTGAGGATGCAGTGGTGGGCAAAACAGACAAGGACCCTGCCCTCTTGTACTTTGTAGTTAGTGGGTGTGGGGGGACCGGCATTAACAAGAAGAAACACAAGTGGATAGACGATCACAAATTGTGGTAGGTGCTATAACAGAAAGAACAGAGTGCTGGGGTGGGGGGCAGAGAGAGGATAATGGGAGACAATTTAGTTGGGGCCTGTAGGGGAGTGATCAGGGAAGCCCCTTTTGAGGAAATGACATTTCAGCTTAGATAAGAAGGATGCCATTTCTCCAGCCACTTCCCTTCCCCGCCCCCTGCTCCCCGGGGCCTCTGTGACCAGCCACAAGGACCTGACACTCCCCTCTCTCTGGGATGGCTGAGACTTGCTGTGTGACCTCCAGCCAATCTCCTGACCTCACTAGGCCTCAGTCTTCAGTTATCCTCTCTCCTTCCTATAATCTGCAAGATTTCCTTGTGGAAGGTCATTAGTGGGGTCCCTGCTGTCGGAATTGTTGTGGGGGTGGGTGAGTGGAGGATCCCTGGAGTGGGCCTGGATGGGGATCAGGAGGGAACACAGAGGTGGTTCTGGGGCTGGGGTCCTGGTCCAAGTGCCCAAAGGTCTAGGGCTTGTTCTGGACCCTTCCACTGACCTCAGGGTGTACCGGGCTAGACCATGACTCTCTCTGGGACTCAGCTTCCCCATCTGTGAAGTGAGAATCAGACCTTCTCTACCTACCCCACTCTGTGGTAACCTTAGGGCTCTTGACCCAACTTGTGCTTTGGGTTCTCCCATGAGGGGGTGACCTGGCTCCTTTAATGGACCTCATGTTCCAGAAGCAATTAGGGTGGGTGAAGGTGGCCCTTAGGTTTGCCCTGAGAGTCCAGCTGGAGCGCTCTCCACCCTGCCCTCTCCCTGTCCCTGCCACTCTTCCGTCCCGGCATAGGCACATGCAAAGGGCAGGCCCCTCATGGGAAGAGGGGCTGCAGGTGTGAGCAGCTTCAGACACCAGTGTGTCGGGGGGTGCTTTCTGCAGGGGGTGAGTGCAGCTCCAGGTGAGCTGGTTACCTTTGAGTGTGGGGTGTCTGCATGGGAGTGCGTGTAAGGTAGTGTGTGTGAGTGTCAGTGTGAGTGTGTGTTAATGTGTGTGTTTGACTATGTGTGTACAAAGGTGTCTGTGCGTGCATGTATGTCTGCATTTGTGTGTATGAGTTACACATGAGGATAACATGAATATGAGTTTGTATGTACAACTGTGAGAGCGTGTGTGTCAGTGTTTCTGTGTATGAGTATGTGTGTCTGTTGATGTGTGAACGTGTCTTTGTGTGCGTGTGTGTATGAGTGTGTTTGAGTGTGTGTGAAAGCTCTGCCCTCTGCCCCTCCTCCCCCTTACTCCAGCAGCAGGAGGAGGTCTCAGAAGGGGCCTGGGTGCTGGCCCTCAGCGTCTGACCCCAGCCAGCCCTTGGGACAAGGAAGGTCCTTCTGATTTGTTCAGTCCCTGGACAGCCCCCCCCCGAGCCCCTCCCTGCTGGTTGGGCGCTGCCCTCAGCCCAGCCTGCTGGAAGGACCATGGACACAACTGTGTTGTTCTCTCTTTGCACGCTGCCAGGAGAGACCACTATGCCTACTCCTACTACCCGTAAGTAGCCCCGCCCAGGCCTTCTGAGTCCTGCCCCCGCCTAGCGTGAGGCCCGCATTTCCACCCTCTCTGACTGGGGCTTGGATTTCACACCCTGCCTGGCCTAGTGTCAGACTCAGCTCCCCGCAGCCACCTCTGTCTCGGAGTTCCCCACCTCTGCAGTCTCTCCTCTTCATCTTCCTCCTCGCATGTTGGTCACAAGTGTGGTTTTGTAGTCAGAATCATGGGTTTGAGATGTGGCTCTGCCTGAGTCAGCCTGGGCAAGTCTCTTAACCTCCCTGAGCCTCAGTGTCCTCTCCGCCACCATGCTGTGTGACTGAGCTGTCCACTCCAGCTGGTCGGAAGGACTTCCTGACACCAGACTGAAGTCCATGTCCTAGAACGTCCTCACACAGGTCTCTCTAGAGTCTACAGCCTGTGTGTGTGTGTGTGTGTCTGTGTGTGTGTCTGTGTGTGTGAGCGTGTGGTCCGGATCTGTCCCCAATGCCAGCAGCTCTTTCAACAGCGTGGACAGCTCTCTTTCACGACAGCCACTTCTCCAGCCAGGGCCCCAGTTTCTTCACACCCACCATTTCCTGGGCACTTCTTCTGGGTCAAACTCTGTGCTTTACACAGAATCCTCACAACTGCTATAAAAGATAGTAATTATTATTAACACCCCATTTGCCATTTTAGTGTTGGGAAAACTGAGGCTCAGAGAGGTGAAGGGAGTTGTCAGAGGTCACAGAAAGTGCCAGGGCTGGGGTTATAACCTCCAGTCTGACTCCATGACCTGCCGATGCTACCCTGCTCTTCTTTCTCTGTCCTCTCTTACTCTGCAAGCCTTCCAGAAATTTTCCTCCCACTTGTGCTTGTTCTCCGTCCCCTTACAGAGCATCTCAGTGACCCTGGGCCGACCTGGATGACGGCGGGTCTCTCCCCTCTTCCTCCCAGAACCTTTACTTTCATTGAGTCTCCCAATGCCATGTTAGCTTTGCTTTTCCAGCAACCAAACCCCATCAACTCACGCTGAGTCCCCAGCTCAGCTTCTGCAGGAATTGCTGACAAGGCAGCTCTCCCTCCTTCCCTACTTCTGCAGTTAATTTTTGAATCTAAATTCAGAACTTTTGAAAGTATCTATATTACATTCCATCTGCTTAATCTCACATTGAGATCAGCTGGAAGCCAACAGCATGTTAGGTGTCCCTCCCAGCATCTGTCTTCTGTGGGTCTGATATGATTTGTTTTTGTAGCTCTTCCAGGAAGGCCCAGAGGCCTGGGCTGGGAGTGAGACTCACGGTCCTCCATTGGAGACTGCCTTCTAGGCCAGTATCCAGTCATTGACATGTCTACTTTGGGTGCCATTGTTCAGCTTGACTGCGGTCGTCTGTCCACGGCTCTCTCTCTGCCCTCCTTGTGGTTTACTGGTCTCTGGCCTGTCCCTCCCTCTCTGTCCCCCCGCCCATCTCTCTGTCTCTTTCCTTATTGTTGTACCTTTTTTCTTTCTCTTTGTTCCATTTGCTCCTCCTTCTCTGTAGCCTTCTAGTTCTCTTTTGTCTTCTCTTCCCCCCCTTTCCTCCTGTTTTCTTCTCTTCTTTTCCCTTCCACCTTCATTGTTTCCTACTGGTTGTCAGGGTCCTGTTTACAGAGGCTTGTCTTCACCAGTCCCCGAAGACACCTTTGGCTCTGCCCCAGCCACAGTGAGGGTGATGGCCAGAGCCTGGTGGTGGGTGGAGGACCAGGCCTGGGCTGGCAGAGCTGTCTTGCACCCAGGCTGGGAAGGCCATGCCCCCTCAGTGCACAGCAGCAGTGGTCCCCAGTGTGGACACGGAGCTGTCTTCTTAGCACAGGGAGGACATGGTGTTCTTGGCAGGAGGGGCATCCAGAGTCCATTGAGTCCATCCCCTGCCACAGACATCTCTTGAGTCTGGAGTTTTCCTTTCTGGGAGGAGACTTTCATTGGCCTCCTCATCCCCACTGATGGTCAGTGTCCCTGAGTCTTAATAACCTGGAAGTCCTTTTTCAGGTCTGCCCCACATCCTGCAGTTAGTAGGGCCAAGCAGGGGGATGGCTCTTTGGTCTCCAGCCTTCCCTATGATTAGGCCCCTTGGGTGCTTCTCTCACCTCATCACAGGTCCCAAGGCATTTCCCTTTGCCTGTCACTTGGCCCCTCGATCGCTGGAGCTGAGTCCCCTGCCTCCCTACTCCCCTTTTTTCTCTCCCACTTTCTTAAAAATTCCTGCAGAGTCACAGATTGCTGTCCTAATCTATAAAGCTGAGCCAGAAGGAGGGGAAGCCTGAAGCCACTGCTGCCCCACTTGTTGCTCTCAGCAAAGGTCCTCAGGGTAGAGGTCCTGTCTGGCCTCTCTAGAGGGGCAGCATCTCTCTGGGTCTGGTGTGAAGGATGGAGGCACAGCCATTTCGGCATCCAGAGATGCTTCTAGGACGATTGCCTGCTCCTGGGTCAGGCCCCTGACTGCCGGGCCTCCCTACTCATCTCTGGCCATTGTCCAGACCAGTTCAATGCCCACGTCTCCCATCACCCCCTCTGCAGGAAGCCGGTGAACATGACCAAGGCCACTGTCAACTACCGCCAGGAGAAGACACACATGATGAGTGCCGTGGACAGGAGCTTCACTGACCAGAGCACCCTGCAGGAGGACGAGCGGCTGGGCCTCTCCTTCATGGACACCCACAGCTACAGCCCCCGGGGTAAGTGTTCTCCCCTTCCTCCTGGCCCTGGGGCTCCCCCTCTCCCAGCCTCCTGAACCAACAGACCAGCCCTCTCTGGGGTCCTCCCCACATCAGATGAGTTCTGTAAAACCCCTACCCAAGATGTAAGCATTTATAGAGCTCCTACTGGGTACCAGCACTGGCTCTGGAAATACTGAGAAAGGGCACAGGCAGTATTGTTTTATTGGAGGAGCCTGCAAGGAACTCTGCACAAGTAAGGGTCGAATGTGATAATTGTGCAAAGTGCTCAGAGGAGGGAGGGGCCTCAGGAGGGAGTGCTGCTGTGTGATTAGAGGGGACCAGAGTTCTCACCATTTATCGAGTGTCTGCTGTGTGATAGGAGGGAGATCCAGTGACCAACAGGGTAGTGCTCTGGAGTTGCAGACACCTGTGCTTGCAGTTCAGATCTCTTCTTAGCTGTGTGGCCCAGGGCAAGTTGCTTAACCTCTGTTTTTTCAAATATGTAAAACGGAGATAAAGATCATCTCCGCACATAGGGCTGCTGTGAAGACTAAATGAGATAATGTGTCTAAATCATCTGGTGCTGTGCCTGGCACATGGGAAAAAGGTAGTGAATCTTACCTGGCGTGGTTAATATATGCTAGGAGCGTGTTATAAGTTGCTCTACCACATATATTTAATGTTGACTTCTACAAAAGAAAATACGTGATGATTGTGGACATCATGAAGCATAATAGTACACCAAACACCAGTGGATCCCACTGATTAATTAGAACATTGTCTGAGTGCCTGTCTCTAATTATATCCCCTATGTCCTTCCTAGATGTAAACACTCATCTGAGATTTGTGTTTATTCTTTTCTTCCTTTTTGGGGGGGCCAGTTTTACCAGGTGTGCATGTATCCCCAAACAGTGCATTAGTTTTGCTCACTGTTAAGCTTTATAGAAATGAAACTACACTATATTTTTCAACATGTTTCGTCACGTTTCTAATATTTGCCCACGTGGCTGTTTTGCCGTAGCTCATTTATTTTCTCTGATGTATAGTTTTCCATCATGTGAATATATCTCAGTTTATTTATCCATTCTGCCTTCCATGGAAATTCCATTCGTTTCTAGTTTTCTTGTGATTATAAACGAGGCTTCTGTGGCTATCTTTACGAGTCTCCGGATGCACCCTACAGGAGATTCTCTAAGTAGAATTGCTGGATTGTGGACTACGTGCGTGTCCCACTTGACAAAACAGTGCCAAATTATTTCCCAAAGTGGCCATGCCTATTTACACTCCCAGCAGCAGTATGTAAGAGTTCCTGTTGCTCTACATCAAGACCAGAATATGCCAGGCTTCTAAACTTTTGCTGAACAAGTTCGTGTAAAATGGTAATTTTCTATAGTCTTAATTTGCATTTCTGTGATTACTAATGCGGTTGAACATATTTTCAAGTCATTATTGGCCATTCAGGTTTCTTCTTCCGTGAAACGCCTGTTCATGTCTCTTGCCTAATTTTCTATTGGATTTTCTGATGCTTCTTAGTGATTTTTAGGAGTTCTTTATATATTTAGGATAATAATCATTTGTTGCTTGTGAATTGCAAATATCTTCTCCCAATTTGTGGCTCATTCTTTGAGGTTATTTATAGTGTGTTGGGATGAACAGAAGGTTTTTATTTTAATTTAGTCAAATTCATCCATCTTTTCCTTTATGATTTCCACTTTTTGTGTTTTCTTAAAGAATTTCTTCCCTACCCAAGGTCATAGAAATTTTTTTACTTTTTTCTGAAACTTTTAATAATTTACATTTAAGTCTTTATCCTTCTGGAATTGATTTGTGTGTGGTGTGAGTTAAGGATTTTATTTATTTTTTTCCACAGGGGTAACCAAGTGCACTAGGATCTGATTTGCAATGACACCCCTATCATACATCATGTTTACATGTATATGGGGTTGTTTCTGGGCTCCCTTATTCTCTTTCATTGGTGAATTTGATGATCCTTGTGCTAATACCACACTGTCTAATTACGGTAGCTATCTAAGTCTTGATACCTGAAACATCAAACCCTACCAATTTGCTCTTTGTCAAGGATATCTTGGTTATTTTTGTCCTCATTCTCTTATAAATTTTAGAATCAGCTTGTCAAGTTCCTTGAAAAACCTTGTTGGAATTTTGATTGGATTTATATTTACTGTATAGGTCAATTTGGGAAGAACTGACATCTTATGAAATTGCCTTTCTATCCATGAATATATAGCCCCATTTATTTAGGTCTCCATAATTTTCTCCATAAAATCTTACACACCTTTTGTTAGATATATTCTTAGGTTCCTAATAGTTTCAATTGCTATTGTAAATGGTATACTTAAAAAATTACATTTTCTAACTATTGCTGGTATACAGAAATGCGGTTGATTTTTATATGCATGTTGATCTTATACCCATCTCCCTGATAATCTTTCATATTGATTCTAATTTGTCTGTAGAATCTTTTCAGATTTTTTGAGTACAACTAACGGATCTGCGAGTACTGACAGTTCTGTTTCTCCTTTCCCACTTCTTACCCTTTTTCTCTGTCTTTCTACTTCCGCTGGCTGAGACCTCCAGCGCGATGATCAGCAGAAGTGGCTCCAGTAGGAATTCTTACCTTGTTTTCCTGATTTTAAATGCTTCTAACATTTAAACACTGAGAATGAAGTTTGCTCTAGGTGTTTGGTAGAAACATTTTATTAGAGTAAAAAAAATGCCTTCTGTTTTTTGTTTGCTAAGAGGTTTTATTTTAAATGGGCATTAAACTTACCAAAGGCTTTTTTTTTTTTTTTTTTTGCGTTGGTTTTGATGATCATGTTTTTTTTTTTTTTAAATCTGTTAGAAAGGTGAGTGACATTTTTTGATTTTCTAATGTTAAAACAACCTTAAATTTCTGGGATAAATCCAATTTGGTCATGATGTATTATATTTTTTATATCTTGTTGGATTCAGTGTATTTGTAATATTGTTCAGGTTTTTAAAGGTGTGTTTCTGAGTGGGATTAGCCTGCGACTTTTCTTTCTTGTACTATTTTTTTTTTCTTTTTATTGTGCTTTAGGTGAAAGTTTACAGCTCAAGTTAGTTTCTCATACAAAAATTTATGTACACATTGTTATGTGACCCTTGTTGCTATTCCTATAATGTGACTGCACATTCCTCCTTTCCACCCTGGATTTCCCATGTCCATTTGACCAGCTCCTGCCTGCTTCTGCCTTCTCATCTTGCCTCGGGACAGGAGCTGCCCATTTAGTCTCCTCCCCCTCACTCTGTAAATGCCTTTGTGACCTCAAGCCTCCGTCCCTCTGACTGCCACCAACATGGTCCATACCACGAAGATGTGTCGCATGCCATGTCTCTCCAGAAAGCACCTGTATCGCAGAAAGGAGGGGTCAACACCCACTGTGAAGCCTGTGCTGAGGACCATGGTGGAGCTGAAGGGAGAAGAGGGAGGGGCAGAGGTGTGGGGGAGGGTCAGACCAGACACACAATTTGTTGGACAGAGAGCTATAGGACTCAAGGAAAAAGCTGAGACAGGTCCAGAGCTGGGATGCCCAGAATTACCCCACTCACTGAGATGGTGAAGTTAGGGAAAGTCCGTGTGGAGATGGGGGGCAACGGCAATGACACCAGGTCAATCAAGGTGGAGGGAGGAGGGGGCACACAGAACATGCTTATCTGACAAATGCGTCCTGAGGCCGGCTTGGGGGAGGCAGACACTGGGCAACAGCATGGGCAGAGGCCCAAGGGGAGCCAACCGAGCACAGCGGGGACATGGCAGGGGCCAGGACCCCCACGGTAGGTGCAGCCAGGATGCACAGCATCCAGGAGTCAGTGCCCAGAGATTACGGTTCCTAAGAAAGCTGGCAGGACATGCCTGTGGGACAGAGCCGGCTGGGTCAACAGGGCCCACAGAGCAGAATTGGGATTACAGCTGCCCAGGTCAGCGGGGCCCACGTAGCACAGCTGGCCCAGAAAGAGCCGCATGATGAGAGGAGGCAGGAGGCAGAGCCTCAGAGAAAGACCGTGGAGGGGCAACAGATGCAAGGAGTCCTATGGTGCAGACTTACCGCCATGCAGCAGTAGCCACAGCCCGGGCAGCACTGGTGCTTCACCATCCGCGCCCTGTGGTCCTCGCACAGCACCAGGAGCGGCACTCTGTTGGATGGGCGCATCAGCTCAAATTTGGCCACGCTATTGGTGCACCGGCCCAGCTGTAGACAGACAGACACAGGCTTCAGTGACAAAGCGTGAGGGAGGCCGCCCAACTATCCACTAGGCACCAAGGGGCCAGGCCTTGCACAGTGCTAGCACACAGCAGGTGCTTAGCACACGTTTGCTGACTAAGCTGACAAGCGTGAGTGAGCGGCTCCTCCAATCCAACAAGGTCAGAACTCGAGGGAGAACAAGACAGGCCTGCCCACCGACTGGTCCAATGATTAGTCAAAGCACGTCCTGCGTCACAGGAGCAACAGTGCCTGCATGAGTACTGTAAAGAGGAGCAGGCTGTTAACACGGGGAGAAACTGAGGAAAATGTCACGGTGGCTTGATATTTGGGCTGGATATCGAAGAAAAATGGGTGCACTTGGCCAAGGCTGGGCTTGGCCAAGGAGGACAAACCAGGTCAAAGAACATCACAGGCCAGAATCGGGGACGGTGGCAGGGTGAGTCTGTCAAGCCCCATGTACCAAGGCGGCTGGAACCACCATACATGGAGGTCACGGCTGAGACTCAAGTGGGAGGCACAGTGCCTTGAGGGCCTGATGAGGCCAAGGGCCAGTAGACCATGATCTGAGGGTGCAAGCAAAAGGCTACCCTGGGAGGGAAGCGACCCCTAGACATACCGCTTTATGCGTACCCCTGGCGAAGGGCTGCCTGTTTACTATGTATAGCTCTCCTACGAACAATAAGGAAGGATAATAAGCCAATAGCAGAAAAAACAATTCACCAGAGAAGGAATGCAAATGCCCAAAAACAAATGACAAAAGGTCTAAACGTCCTGATAATGAAGGAAATGGGCAATAAGAAGCCTGCGCTGGCCCTTCCTTTTTTTTTTTTTTTTTATCTACGTGAACTAAGAAGCACACTCTTTTCGAGTATCATTTTATGTCTTATGGTCAGTCTATTCTTTGTCTGAAGGGTTGGCTTTGGGAATGGTTTTAGTTCTTGGTTAACAGAGAGTCCGGGGGCCATGTCTTCTGGAGTCCCTGCAGTCTCAGTCAGACCATTAAGTCTGGTCTTTTTAGTAGAAATGGAGTTCTGCACCCCATTTTCTCCTGCTCTGTCAGGAACTCTCTGTTGTGTTCCCTGTCAGGGCCGTCATTGGTGGTAGCCAGGCACCCTCTAGTTCTTCTGGTCTCAGGCTGATGGAGTCTCTGGTTTATGTGGCCCCTTTTGTCTCTCGTACTAATATTTTCCTTGTGTCTTTGGTGTTCTTCATTCTCCTTTGCTCCAGGTGGGCTGGGACCAATTGATGCATCTTAGATGGCCGCTCGCTAGCTTTTAAGACCCTAGATGCCACTCACCAAAGTGGGATGCAGAACATTTTCTTAATAAACTTTGGTATGCCAGTTGACCTATATGTCCCCTGAAACCATGGTCCCCAGACCCCTGCCCCTGCTACACTATCCTTCGAAGTTTTGAGTTTTGTTCAGGAAACTTCTTAGCTTTTGGTTTAGTCCAGTGATGCTGACTTCCCCTGTGTTGTGTGCTGTTCTTCCTTTCACTTAAGATAATTCTTTTTTTTTTTAATTAATTTTTATTTTGCTTTAAGTGAAAGTTTACAAATCAAGTCAGTCTCTCATACAAAATTTATATACACTTTGCTGTACATGTAATTGCTCTCCCCTCAATGAGACAGCACACTCCTTCCCTCCACTCTCTTTCCTTGTGTCTATTCGGGCAGCTTCTGTCCCCCTCTGCCCTCTCTTCTCCCCTCCAGACAGGAGATGGCAACATAGTCTCATGTGTCTACTTGATCCAAGAAGCTCGTTCTTCACCAGTATCATTTTCCATCCCATATTCTGGTCCAATCCCTGTCTGAAGAGTTGGCTTTGGAAATGGTTCTTGTCTTGGGCTAACAGAAGGTCTGGGGACCATGACCTCTGGGGTCCTTCTAGTCCCAGTCTGACCGTAAAATCTGGTCTTTTCATGAGAATTTGGGGTCTGCATCCCACTGCTCTCCTGCCCCCTCGGGGGTTATCTGTTGTGTTCCCCGTCAGGGCAGTCATCCATCATGGCTGGGCACCATCTAGTTCTTCTGGTCTCAGGCTGATGTAGTCTCTCGTTTATGTGGTCCTTTCTGTCTCTTAGGGTCATAATTACCTTGTGTCTTTGGTGTTCTTCATCCTTCCTTGCACCAGATGAGTTGAGACCAATTGATGCAACCTAAGATAATTCTTGTCTACTATCTCTATCCCTCCCCACCCTGGTAACCACCAAAGAATGTTTTCTTCTGTGTTTAAACCTCTTCTTGAGCTCTTGTAATAGTGGTCTCATACAATATTTGTCCTTTTGTGACTGACTAATTTCACTCATCATAATGTCTTCCAGATTCATCCATGCTATGAGATGTTTCACGGATTCATCATTGTTCTTTATTTTTGTGTTGTATTCCATTGTGTGAATATACTATAATTTGTTTATCCATTTGAACATTGATGGGAACCTAGGTTGTTTCCATCCTTTTGCTGATGTGAACAGTGCTGCAGTGAACATGGGTATGCAGTATCTATTCGTGTGACAGCTCTTATTTTTCTAGGATATATTTCAAGGAGTGGGATTGCTGGATCGTATGGCACTTCTATTTCTAGCTTTTTAAGGAAGTGCCAAATCTATTTCCAAAGTGGTTGTACCATTTTACATTCCTACTGGCAGTGTGTAAGTGTTCCAGTCTCTCCACAACCTCTCCAACATTTATTATTTTGTGTTTTTTGGATTAATGCTAGCCTCGTTGTGGTGTCTTATACTATTCTTGTCTGGTTTTTGGTACCAATATTATAAGTCTTATCTTGACTCGATGGCACATAACAACAACAACAACATCATCAAATGAATTGGAGACTATTCCCTTTTTTCCTTATCCTGGAAGATTGGAATGGCCTACTCCTTGGAAGTTTGGTATTGGGAGCAGGAAAGCAATCTTCTTGTGTTGTTTTCTGTATGAAAAGATTTTAAACTTCTAATTCAATTTATTTAAAGGAGCACAGGACTATTTAGGCTTTCCGTTTCTTTTTAAGTCACTTATGGTAAGTTATGTTTGCCTAGAAATTTGTCCATTTCGTATACTTTTTCAAATTCATTGATATGCATTTAGTCATCATATTCTTTTTGTTATCTCTGTCATTAAATCTTCACCACAGACTTGCATGGTAGGCATTATCGACCCCTCATTTTACAGGTGAAGAAACGGAGGGTCAGAGAGAAGTCACTTGTCCTGGCTGAACAGCCAGAAAGTAGCTGAGCCAGGATTTAAATGCAGGTCTTTCTGAATTGCAAATGGCTATTTCTACTGTATTATGCTAGGCCTGGAGGAATGAGTAGGATTTGGACAAAGATGGGAAAGAAAGGGCATTTATGAATGCCGAACAGTGTGTGCAAATGTGTGGAGATTGGCAAGTGAGGATAACATGGAGACGTCTCATTGGACTAAATCCTTAAGTGGGTGTGGCAGATAGTAGGAGGCGAGGGTGATGAGGGGCATGTCTTGCTGCCGAGTCCTATCAAGAGACAGAGAGAGGCAGAAAACACAGGCTTTGCTCCCAAGGAACTCACTGACTAGTTGGAGAGATAAGACTGACCCAGGGAAGTCAAGACTAGGCTAATTGCCATATGGATGATGGGGGACAACTAGTGCTGCCAGAATTTTGAGAATATTTACCTTTGGGTGGGATGGTTAAGCTGAGATGGGCAGGATGTGACTGTTGATGAGGAGGGAGGGAGCACTGAGGTACGGCACAGAGCCTGGGCAAAGGTATGATAGCTAGGAGACTCAGTCTGTTCAGGAGATAGAACTGAGTCTCAGCACCTTCTATCTCTTTATCTACTCATCACCCACTGGTCCAGGCTCCACCTCTTCCTTTTCTTTTACAAGCAACGGTGGCAAGATTTTTGTGGTTTAGATCAGAGAGTCATGTTGCTTTTGATGCAGTCTCAATAGTCAAGATTTTAAATAGGGATTTATCATGCTGGGTAAGCGGTGGTAGGCTGGTGTGAAAAGCCAACTGGGATGTTCCCAGCATGTTGAATGTGCCCCATTGTCTCTGAAGTCTTGCCTATGAAAACCCACAGCCTTTCTGGGCCCCATCCACCTGGAGTTTTTTACCCCTGTGGGTGCCAGGGAGTTATGGCCACTGGTTTGTCAAATATGTGCAAGGTTTTTATCATCTTCACAAATCCTTTTTTATCAGGAAGCTTGGTGAACAGTAGGTCCCCAGAGTCAGATGGGCCTGGGTTTGAATCCTAGTGCTGACACTTATTTGCTGTATGACCTTGAGCAAGTAACTTAACCCTTCTGGGCCCCAGTTTCTTCATTTGCATAAGGGGGATAATAATAGTGTCTACATTATAGGGATGACCTAAGGATTAAATGACTTAAGAATTGGGCCAGGCACATGAAAGTGCCCAATATGTGAGATATTCTAAGCTATTTTTACAGACTGTGTTTCTTTAGGAAAGTTATTTATTAACTGAAAACAGTGAAAGAAAGTGTAGAGTGCTATGAGATTGTATGACTGGGGGCCCGTCTTCCTCTGAAGGTGGGTAGGGATCAGGGGAAAGTGCCCATCTCTGAAGAAAGTTTGAGAATCCTCATTTTCAGATGAGGAAACTGAGGCCCTGACTTGTGTCAGGGTTTGAATCTAGGTCTTTCTGATATCAAACCCAGTATTCTTTTCTTTGGGCCTCCCCTTAAACCATCAGCCATCCAGTGGTTACTCATTAAAGGTGTTACACAATTATGACAGTGCTGGGGAGAGCTTGAGAGGACCCCTGGGTAGTGACATTGAAACTGAGGGCTGGTTCTCACCTTCCTTCTCCTCTTGCAGAGTGCCAGCTGTGGGCAAGCTGACCCTTGTGTGTGTTTGTGCATGTCTCAAATCCCACAGGGGAAGACATGGGCAAGAAGAGGAGGGGCCTGTCTTCCTTGGGTCCAGGAAATGGAGGGTCCTCTTGGAAACATCACCACTCATCGTCCTGTCCCCTTCTGGTGGCTATTTGTGGAACATTGTGTGTTGCTCTTGGGCTCAGGTGTATGCTACTGAATTTGGCACTGGCTTCCTGTTAGTGCCCCAACCAAGTGGGAATTTTTGCTTGTCCTTAGCCACTGCAAGCTGATACCATGTCTACTTGTGGGTATGAACTGTTTGATTCCCCTCTACCCTTATTGGCTATTTTCTCCACCTGGAGAGCTCTCTATGAGCTGGCAGCATGGTTTCCACAAAGAGCACCAGGAGCCCTCTCTGTCACCAATTTCCTCTTTTTGAACCCTTCCTATGAGTTCAAGTAGAGCGGGGATTTGAACTGAGGTCTATCTGATTCCAGAGCCTGTCTCTTAATCTCCACATTACACTGTTCTCCTCGGGGTGTTTCATGAAACAAACAAAAAAAGCACTTTGTGGTGAAAGACATTTGTGAAATGTCATTACTTCCACTCATCTCTTAGAACTTTAAAATGCACATTAACATGTCAGAAGCCCTGAGATGTTCTATGGGGAGGAAACTTACTTATTTTTGTTTAAACCAGAATTTCCCAAACTCACTTAAAACACAGAATCCCTCTGCCTCCCCCTTTTCCTCTTCTTATTCTTAATGGAACACCACTTAGTCATCTTGCAGAACTACTGTTTTCTGGAACACATCTTGGCAACCACAGTATTAGGCAAGTCTCTTCTCTTTGGACCTCAGTTTCCCTCTCCATAAAATTGATGGTTTGGGGCATCTGGAACCATGATGGTATAACTGCTACTTGACTTGCCCTCCAGCTGTAAGCAACTAGAAATCTGGATAAAATATATGAAACAGTTGTTTTTAGACACTGGAAAATAGGCAGCTCAGGATTGTGATCCCCAAGAGAAGAGGAACAAATGGGGTGAGCCCTTTAATTGCTCTGACTTTCTACCTGGAGGCAGTGTTCAAATCGGTGTCACACAAAGGTGGAACCCAAGGCGAGCATGGCAACTCACGTGATTTGACGAGACAGGGATTGGAGTTTGGGGAAACGGAGGTTCCTGAAATTTGCAGGGTGGGGCACTGGGAAGGATGGAGCTAAACAGAGAAAGAGATGCAATAATCTGCATGGGGTCCCTTGACTCTTTGGCTGAATACTAAGCTGTGCATGCATAAAGTGAAACACCACTAGGCCAGGCAAGGAAGAACTACCTGGAAAAGAAAAACTACGAAGGAGCTGTAAGCTCAGTGATTCCCAGAGCTCACACACGGGCTGAGAGACACTTGAATTCTGACCAGCAGACTGGAGAAACTTAATTGAATACCTGGGGCAATTAGCAGAGATCCAGAAGGGGCACATCTTCATAGTAACGCTAAGCTGTCTTTAGATTAAGGCTACCGTAGACCCACCTTCTCTGGTAAAGTAGACAGCTGATGAAAATGAGGGAAGCCCTCAGCGTGACGGATTGAACAGCTGCAACAATGGACTCAGACATGTCAATGATCACGAAAATGGCACAGGACTGGGCAACATTTTATTCTGTTGTATATAAGGTCATCTTGAGTTGGAGTCCACACAACGGCAACTAAGAACATAACAACAACATACCCACCCTGAAAAAAAAAAAAAGAGGCTTAAAAAGGCCTCCAAAGGACCAACATGATCTTCAGGTAACTTAAAAGGGCTGAAATAGTACAGATTTTGTTTTCTGATCACAACAGAATTATATTAGAAATCAACAACAAAAAGATAGCTAGAATGGCCCCAAATATTTGGAAATTAAACAACACACTTCTAATAACCCGTGAATCCAAGTGTAAATCACAAGGGAAAATAGAAAATATTTTAAACTGAATGATCATGAAACCAGAACATATCAAAAATTTGTGGGATGCAGGTAAACATTGCTTTGAGGGAAATTTAAACTTTAAGTGCTTACATCAGAAAAAAAGAAAGGTTTATAATAAATGATCATAGCTTTCACCTTAAGAAGCCAAAAAGAAATTAAACCCAAAATATGCAAAGGAAGGGCATAATAAGTATAAGAGCAGAAATCAGTAAAACAGAAAATGGACAAACAGTGGTGAAAAATCAAAGAAACCTAAACAGATTATTTGAAAAGATCAATAAAATTGAAAAATTCTTAGCAAGAATAATTAAGATAAAAAGAGAAAGCACAAATTATTACTTTCAAGAATGAAGAGGGGATATCACTACAGATCCTACAGACATTAAAAGGACAATAAGGGAATATTATGAATAATTTTATGTCAATAAATTTGACAACTTAGATGAAATTGTCAGATCCCTTGAAAGACACTAGCTACCAAAACGAGTACAAGATGAAACAGAAAATCTGAATAGCCCTATACCTATTAAAGGAAGTGAAGTTGTAATTAAAAACTTTCTCACAACTCCAGGCTTCATCGGTGCACTCTATCAAACATTTAAGTATGAAATGGTACGAAATTTACACAAACCCTTTGAGAAGATAGAGGAGGAAGGGACATTTGCTATCATTTTATGAAGACAATATTACTCCGATTCCTAAACTAGACAAGAAATTGCAAGTAAAAGAAAACTAGAGACAAATGTCCCCATGAACACAGATACAAAATTTATAAAGAAAACATTAGCAAATACATCATGATCCAAAACCAAACCCAGTGCCGTTGAGTAGATTCCAACTCATGGTGACCCTATAGGACAGAGTAGAACTGCCCCATAGAATTTCCAAGGAGCGCCTGACGGATTCAAACTGCTGATCCTTTGGTTAGCAGCCGTAGCACTTAATGACTATGCCACCAGGGTTTCCACATCATGATCAAAATCATGATCAAGCAAGGTTTATATCAGGAACTCAGAGTTGGTTTAATATTACGAAATCAATCAATATAATTCATCATATTAACAAAATAAAGAAAAAAAAATGACCATCTCACTAAATATAGAAAAAACATTAAGAAATTTAAACACCATTTATGATTTAAAAAAAAAAAAAAAAAACTCACCAAGCCAGGACTTCCTCAATCTACGAAAAAGCTATAGTTAATATCCTACTTAATGGTAAAAGACTGAATGCTTTACCCCTAAGGTTGGGAACAAGGCTAGGAGTTCACTCTCAACATTTCTATTCAATATTGTACTAGAGATCTCAGTAGAGCAATAAGTTGGAATCGACTCGACAGCAATAGTTTTTTTTTTTTTTTTAATTTTCTATATATTCATTACATTTATATAGAGATAGATTATGAAGAGAAGTAATATTGTCTTTACTTTCAGATGGCATGATTCTTTATGTAGAAAATTCTATTAATCTGCAAAAAAGCAACTAGAACCAGTAAGTACATTTATCAAGATCACAGGATACAAGGTCAATATACAAAAGTTTATTGTATTTTATATTATAATTAGAAAATTAAGTTAAAAATACCATTTACAATAACATTCAAAACCACAAAATATTTGGGGACAAATTTATCAAAATATGTATAAAATTTTTACATTGAATGAAATTAAAACAGACCTCATAAGTGGAATATATACTATGTTCTTTTACTGGAAGGCTCGATATTATTAAGATGTCAATTTTCTCCATATTGAACTATAGATTCAATCCAACCCCAAACAAAATTCCAGCTGGATTTTTTGTAGAAATTGAGAAGCTGATTCTAAAACTCATATGAAAATGCAGAGGCTATAGAAAAGTCAAAGCAATTTTAAGAAGGAACAAAGTTGAAGGACAAACTACTGATTTCAATTTTTACTATAATGCTACATTTATCAAAACTGTGGAATTGGTGTAAGGACAGACATATTGATCAATGGAACAGAATAGAATCTAGAAATTGACCCTCACATGTATAGTTAATTGATTTTCGAACAAGGTCCAAAGTGGGGTAAGACAATCTTTTTGACAAATGGTGCTGGACTAACTGGATATCTTAGTTATCTAGTGCTGCTGTAACAGAAATGCCACAAGAGGATGCCTTTAACAAAGAGAAGTTTATTCTCTCACAATCTAGGAGGCTAGAAGTCCGAATTCAGGGTGCCAGCTCCAGGGGAAGGCTTTCTCTCTCTGTTGGCTCTGGGGGAAGGTCCTTGTCATCAATCATTCCCTGCTCTAGGAGCTTTTCAGTGCAGGGACCCCTGGTCCAAAGGACACGCTGTCTTCATGGTTCTTCATTCTTGGTGGCATTAGGTCCCCATGTCTCTACTCACTTCTTTGTTTTATATCTCAGAAGAGATCGACTCAAGATATAACCTCATTTTGTAGATTGAGTCCTGCCTCATTAACATAACTGCTTCTAATTCTGCTTCATTAACATCATAGAGGCAGGATTTACAACACATAGGAAAATCACATCAGATGACAAAGTGGTGAACAATCACACAATACTGGGAAACATGGCCTAGCCAATTTAACATACTTTTTGTAGACATTTTAATCCATAACAATACCCAAATGGAAAATATTGGATCTCACCCTGTACCTCACCCCATACACAGAAATTAGCTCAAAATGGATCACAGACTTCAATGTAGAAGTGAAAGTTACAAAACTTCTAGGAGAAAACATAAGAGAAAATTTTGATGATCTATTGGTAGGCAAAAATTTCTGAACTAGGCCACACAGAGCACAAATCATTAAAAAAAAAAGAGAAAGAAATTGAAAGGCAAGCCACAGACTAGCAGAAAATATTTTCAGTATATGTATTTAAGGCTTGTATTTGGAATATGTAAAGAACTCTTACAGCTCAATAATAAGAGAAACCAATTTTAAAATGGGCAAAAGATTTGAACAGACACTTTGCAAAACAAGATATGTGAGTGGTCAATAAGCACATGAGAGGATGCTTAACATCTTACCTGAAAAATGCAAATTAAGACTGCAATGAGATACCCACTAGAATGTGTATAATTAAAAAGACTGACTATGCTAAGTGTTGGTGAGGAGGAGGAGCAAGTGGAACTCTCATACATCGTTAGTGGAGGTGCACACGCACTGTGGAAAACAGCTTGGAAGTTTCTCATACATTTAAACATATACTTATTCCATGACCCAGCATTCTACTCTTAGATTATTCACCAAGACAGACAAAAACATATATCTACACAAAGGCTCCCTGATGTGTCTGTCAGTTTGTCATACTGTGGGGTCTTGTGTATTGCTGTGACCCTGAAAGCTGTGCCACTGGTATTCAAATGCCAGCAGGGTCACCCATGGCGGACAGGTTTCAGATGAGCTTCCAGACTAAGACAGACTAGGAAGAAGGACTCGGCAGTCTGCTTCAGAAAAGAATTAGCCAGTGAAAACCTTATAAATGGCAGAGGAACATTGTCTGATGTAGTGCCGGAAGATGAGCCCGTCAGGTTGGAAGGCACTCAAAATACGACTGGGAAGAACTGCCTCCTCAAAGTGGAGTCAACCGTAATGACTTGGATGGAGTCAACCCTTTGGAACCTTCATTTGCTGATGTGGCACGACTCAAAATGAGAAGAAACAGCTGCAAACATCCATTAATAATCGGAACATGGAATGTACAATGTGCGAATCTAGGAAAATTGGAAATCGTCAAAAAATGAAATGGTATGCATAAAATCAATATCCAAGGCATTAGTGAGCTGACATGGACTGATACTGGTCATTTTGAATCAGATAATCATATGCTCTACTATGCCAACTTGAATGAGGAATGGTGTTGCATTCATCATCAAAAAGAACATTTCAAGACCTATTCTTAAAGTACAATGCTGTCAGCGATAGGATAATATTCATACGTCTACAAGGAAGACCAGTTAATACAACTATTATTCAAATTTATGCACCAACTACCAAGGCCAAAGATGAAAGAAATTGAAGATTTTTACCAACTTCTGCAGTCTGAAATTGATCAAACATGCAATCTGGGTGCACTGATAATTGCTGGTGATTGGAACGCGAAAGTTGGAAACAAAGAAGAGGATTTGATAGTTGTAAAATATGGCCTTGGTGATAGAAACGATGCTGGAGATTGCATGATTGAATTTTGCAAGACCAATGACTTCTTCATTGCAAATACCTTTTTTCACCAACATAAATGGGGAATACCCACGGACCTCACCAGATGGAATACACAGGAATCAAATTGACTACATCTGTGGAAAGAGGCAATGGAAAAGCTCAATATCATCAGTCAGAACAAGGCCAGTGGCCGACTGCAGATCAGACCATCAATTACTCATATGCAAGTTAAAGTTGAAACTGAAGAAAATTAGAACGAGTTCATGAGAGCCAAAGTACAACCTTGAGTATATCTCACCTGAATTTAGAGACACATTGAACACTAATAACTGAAGACCAGGTGAGTTGTGGAATGACATCAAACATGAAAAAAGCAAGAGGTCATTAAAAAGACAGGAGAGAAAGGAAAGACCAAAATGGATGTCAGAAGAGACTCTGAAATTTGCTCTTAAACGAAGAGTAAACCAAAAAACCAAACCCAGTGCCAGCGAGTTGATTCCGACTCATAGCGACCCTATAGGACAGAGTAGAACTGCCCCATAGTGTTCCCTAGGAGCGCCTGGCGGATTCGAATTGCCGACCCTTTGGTTAGCAGCCATAGCACTTAACCACTACGCCACCAGGGTTTCCTGAACAAAGAGTAGCTAAAGCAAAAGGAAAAAATGATGAAGTAAAAAGAGCTGAAGATTTCAAAGGGTGTCTGGAGAAGACAAAGTATTATGATGACATGTGCAAAGACCTGGAGATAGAAAACCAAAAGGGAAGAACACGCTCAGCATTTCTCAAGCTGAAAGAACCGAAGAAAAAATTCAAGCCTCAAGTTGCAATACTGAAGGATTCTACGGAGAAAATATTAAATGGTGCAAGAAGCATCAAAAGAAGATGGAAGGAATACACATAGTCACTTTACCAAAAAGAATAGGTTAACATTCAACCATTTCAGGAGGTAACGTATGATCAGGAACTGATGGTACTGAAGGAAGAAGTCCAAGCTGCACTGAAGGCATTGGCAAAAAACAGCTCCAGGAATTGACGGAATACCAGTTGGATGTTTCAACAAACAGATGCAGCATTGGAAGTGCTCAGTCGTCTGTGCCAAGAAATTTGGAAGACAGGTACCTGGCCAACCAACTGGAAGAAGTCCGTATTTATGCATATTCCGAAGAAAGGTGATCCAACTGATGTGGAAATTATTGCACAATATCATTAATATCACATGCAAGCAAAATTTTGCTGAAGATAATTCAAAAGTGGCTATAGCAGTATATTGTCAGAGAACTGCCAGAAATTCAAGCCAGATTTAGAAGAGGACGTGGAACCAGGGATATCATTGCTCATGTCAGATGGATCCTGGCTGAAAACAGAGAATACCAGAAAGATGTTTACCTGTGTATAATTGATTATGCTAAGGCATTTTACTGTGTGGATCACAACAAATTATGGATAACATTTCGAAGAATGAGAATTCTGGAACACTTAATTGTGCTCATGAGGAATCTGTACATGGATCAAGAGGCAGTCATTTGAACAGAACAAGGGGATACTGCGTGGTTTAAAGTCAGGTAAGCTGTGTCATCATTCCATCCTTTCACCATACCTATTCAATCTGTATGCTGAGCAAATAATATGAGAAGCTGGACTCTGTGAAGAAGAACAGGGCATCAGCATTGGAGGAAGACTCATTAACAACCTGCGTTATGCAGATGACACAACCTTGTTTGCTGAAAGTGAAGAGCACTTGAAGCACTTACTAATGAAGATCAAGGACCACAGCTTCAGTATGGATTACACCTCAACATAAAACAAAAATCCTTACAACTGGCCCAATAAGCAACATCGTGATAAACGGAGAAAAGACTGAGGTTGTCAAGGATTTCATTTTACTTGGATCCACGATCAACACTCATGGAAGCAGCAGTCAAGAAATCAAAAGACGCATTGCATTGGGCAAATGGGCTGCAAGAGATCTCTTTAAAGTGTTGAAAAGCAAAGATGTCATCTTGAGGATAAGGTACATCTGACCCAAGGCATGGTGTTTTCAATCACCTCATATACATGTGAAAGCTGGACAATGAATGAGAGAGACAGAAGAAGAATTGACGCCTTTGAATTGTGGTGTTGGTGAAGAATACTGAATATACCATGGACTGCCAAAAGAACGAACAAATCTGTCTTGAAAGGAGTACAACCAGAATGATCCTTGGAAGCAAGGATGGTGAGACTGCATCTCACATACTTTGGACATGTTTTCAGGAGAGATCTGTCCTTGGAGAAGGCATCATGCTTGGTAAAGTAGAGGGTCCGTGAAAAAGAAGAAGACCCTCAATGAGAAGAATTGACACGGGCTGCAACAATGGGCTCAAGCATAGCAACAATTGTGAGGATGGCACAGGACTAGGCAGTGTTTCATTCTCTTGTGCATAGGGTCACTATGTGTCGGAACTGACTCAATGGCACCTAGCAACAAGAATAACACAAAGGCTTTTTACATGAATTTCATGGCACCTATTCACTGTAGTCAAAAGCTGAAAATAGCCAAAATGCCCATCAACAGGAAAATGGATAAACACATTGTGGTGCATTCACACAGCACAATACTATCCAGTGATATAAGGGAACAAACTTGATGTATGTAACAACATGGGTGAGTATAAAAAACATGCTGAACTAAATAATTGACACGAGTGCATACTGTGTGATTCCTTTTACATGAAATTCTAGAAAAGGCAAAACAAATCTGTAATGACAGACAGCAGAGTGGGGATGGAAATTGATTGCAAAGAGGCGGGAGGAAACATTTGAAATGACAGAGATATTCTATATTTTGGGTGGTGGTTACCAGGGTGTGTAACTCATTGAACTGCGTATTTCAAATATGTGTATTTTATTTTTTATAAATTATGCCTCAATAAAGTAGATGAAATTATTAAAAGATTGAGCTAGTTGGGGTCAACCTTCCTTTCAGCTCTGGTTGTCTGAGTCTCAATCCTGTGATGGGTAATCTCAAAAAAAAAAAAAAAATCTCATGCTTCTGGTAATGTTTCATATCACTAACTCCTTTCTGCCAGGGAGTCCCATTCTGGGCCACCGTATGGGTGACCATTCACCAGCTAAAGTTTAGCAGTGCCAGGAAGGTCCAGCCTGTGTTAAAAACATTTTGCAGGCCAATTATCAAATTAATGTGCTTGATTTTCCTCACATAGTATCATTTGGGAGGTGTGTGTGTAGGTTTTTTGCTATTTGAAGGGCACGTGTCCTTGGCAAGGTTAACACATGAAGCTGTGATAGATAGCTGTACAAGCGTCAAAGTGCTTTCTCAAAGGTTGTCCCATTTAATCTACCCCCTAGGTCTTTGAACGAGGCTGCCTTTTATGAGTCACCTGCTGTACTCCTAGGCCCTGGTCAGAGACTGGCCCAAGTCCTGGCCAGGAGGGTGTTTGCATTTTATAGAGCTCAGCAGGGTGTCTGCCTTGGTGATTATGCATTCATTATGTCCAAGTCATTGAGTAGGATGCATGGGCCACGCACTGGGCTGGGTTAGTGTTTTGAGCCAGGCAGACACAGTTACAAAACTTTCAGATCAGGGGCGAGACAAGTGATTAACAGATTGCCTCAGAAAGGGAATCATGGATGTTGCTGGAGCCAAGGAAACCTAAAGGCACTAAGGAAGTGCCCCTCCCCCAGCCCCCTGCAATGAGGGTCATTTCAGAGGAGACCTGTAGGATGAGTAGGAGTTTCATCTCGTCTAGACAAAAACAAGGGGAAGGGTGTGTGACGCAGAGGGAACAGTGTGTGTGAGGGCACAGGTAAATGAGGGGGTAGGTATCCAGGGCTGCACTGGGAGTCCTCCACTAGTCCTTGCCAGCTCTGGCCGGGGGAGAACAGCTGGAGGAATGCCTGGGGCTAGTGTTGAGTAAGCCGCCCCTTTTTTGCAGCCTCACCCCTGACAGGAGGAGGGAATTGAAGATTAAACAAGTGTGTGTGCCAGTGGGTGTGGGAGGTGGGTGTGTCTGAATGGGGCACCTTCCTCATCATCAGGTCCTGATCTGGGGGGTGGCGGGGTGGGGGATGGGTGGTTGTCCTTGAGATGCCGACCAGAAGAGCCAGAGGACTGGGGTGGGCCTGGGAGTAGAGATAGTTTTCCCAGGGGAGTGTGGGGACACTCTGAACTTCTTCACCTGTTCCCCGGACCAGCTGAGGCCCCTACACAGGCTGAAAGGGGAAATGTTTGCTCAGGAGAAACACCTCTATTCAGGTGTCTTGTGTGAATCTGCACAGAGGACTGCAGAAGCAGCTAATTTCAGGATTTGCTTGTCTTTGATAGGGGTAATTTCTGGGAGTTGCTGGTGTTCCAGATTGTTCCCTTAAAGTGGGGAGGGGAAGGGTAGGAAGGAGAAGAGTCTTGGGCTCTGCTGAGTGCTGCCCCCTGCTGGCATCGCAGCGAAGCCCTGGCGGGGGGGACCCCTACTGGGAGCAGCAGGATGGAGTGAGGGTATCAGAGGGTCACAGCACAATAGCGCTGGTAGGGCCACAGGGGTCATGTGATCTGATCCACTTGTTTTAAAGGGGGAAAACTGGGATGCAGAAGGGCAGGGACTTGCACAGGGTCACACAGGGTAGGCCTTGCTAGGGTCCTTGGTTCCAGTGAGCAATCCAGGCACCCTCTACATTGACCATGCTCCCCCACCTCCTCCAGCCCATCCGGGTTCCCCAGGCTGGGTCATGTGTGTCAGAAGCTCCTTCTCTGACTGCAGGAGACCAGCGCAGCGGTGGGGTCACTGAGGCCAGCAGCCTCCTGGGGGGCTCACCGCGGCATCCATGCGGCCGGAAGGGCTCCCCATACCACACGGGGCAGCTGCACCCAGCAGTGCGTGTGGCTGACCTGCTGCAGCACATCAACCAGATGAAGACGGCCGAGGGCTACGGCTTCAAGCAGGAGTATGAGGTGCACGGCCATTCTGGCCAGGACCCCTGCCAGGGCCTGCCTGGCCGCTCCTCACCCTGGATCCTGACCCTGGCAACCCCAACTCTGATGATCCCCGACTCAGCCTAACCATTTTTTACGTTGACATTGGCCCTCATCTTAATCCCACACTGACCTGGATTCACATTCTCATCCTGATCCTAATTAGAAATCTGACCTTGAATTTTATGTCTCTCTCCACCTGGACCCTGATCATGGTCCTTATGCTAGCCCTCAGCTGAACCTGACTACCAGCACTGACCCTGACCTCTAACCTGATTTTGTTCCTGACCCTAATCCTAAACCCTTCTTGAACTCTGACTTAAATCCAGTTTTACCTCTATCTAGGCTCTGATCCAACCCTTATCCTAATCTTAGTGTGACCCTGACCTTTACCTTCTTCCTTGAATTTTACTTTCTTCCCAACCCAAGTCTGGATTTACCCTAACCCTGACTCCCATTCTAAAATTTCCCTGGACTCTGACCCTCTTTTCTCACTTCCCTCCCCACACATGTGTTAGTGTTGAACCTGGTCCTTGGCTGATAAAGGAATATGCAGTGGCTTTATCTCAGCCCCCAATTTTGGTGCTGAGCCTTACATGGCTCCACCCCCATTCTGCCCACATGGTCCTCACCGAAGGGAAGAGATCCGATGAGTAGGGGTCCCCCTCCCCCACTGACGACCACTTTCCTATCTGGCAGAGCTTCTTTGAAGGCTGGGATGCCACGAAGAAGAAAGAAAAGCTCAAGGGTGGCCGGCAGGAGCCCATGCCTGCCTGTGAGTTCTAGGGAAGGACCTGGGGCCTGGGGAGTGGCGGGGAGGAAACTAGAAAGAGGGTGCAGCCAGAGTAAGCTCTGGGCAGTCTCAGAGATTATAGTAGTCCTGGCCACCATTTATCGAGCGCCTTTTATGTGCAGGACCTGTGCTGAGCATGTTGTACTCAGTAGCTCATTTATTCCTTAATAACCCTGTGAGGTGGGGAATATTATAATTCCCATTTTACAGATAAGGAAACTGAGGCTTGAAAGGTTAACCACCCTGTCTAAAGTCACACAGCTAATAACTGCCTGACCAGCACACAACCTTGGGCCTACTCAGTTTCACATCCCAGACTCTGTCCTGCCTTTGCTGGTGCCCAGAACCTATGACTGGCCCTGAACCTCTAGGTTCCCCAGCAGCCCTGTCCCTGGCCTCCAGGAAGCCTTCCCTGACTGCCCCCATTCTGGGTTCCCCAGTCCAGCTCCTGCCTACCCCATGGCCACCTGCTCTGTGTTTACAGATGATCGGCACCGAGTGAAACTCCACCCGATGCTGGGAGACCCCAATGCTGACTACATTAACGCCAACTATATAGACGTGAGTGCCTCGCCCCTGCCATTTCTGCTGCCACTGGCCACATCCTGAGCCCCTGTTGTGTGCAGGATGCTGGCCTGGCCCTGCTTGCTCCAGGCTCACCTTCCAGGCAGGGCAGTAGCCTGATAGGGAGTGAATGGAGGTTCAGAGGGCTGAGTTCTGAGTCGCCCCCCCACCTCCTACAGTCAGTGCTGGAGGAGCTCAGAGAAGTGGGAGGACAGAGTGGGCCAGAGCCACCAAGGAAGGCTTCCTGCAGGCTAGAGTTGCCCTGGGAGATGGGGGCTTCAGTGAGGCAGGAAGAAGGGAAGAGGGCAGACAGCTAGGCCTAGACGTGAGGAAGGATCGGCTTTGGGTGAGAGGCCTAGAGATCAGAGGATTTACGTGATACACAGGCTGAAGAGCAGGGGGGGGCTGGAGTGTGAAGGCCTTGAATGGCAGCCATGGAGTTTGAGCTTTTTCCTAGGGGCATCAGAGAGTCGTGAAACTGTCTTGACCGTGATCAGAGTGGTACTTCAAGAGTAATAACTTACGTTTATTAAGCACGTACTATGCACCAAGCACAGTGCTAAGCACTTTATACTCAATATCTCATTTTATGTAATTTCTCCAACCCTGTGAGGTAATTAGCATCATGGCCTGAGTTTACTGATGAGGAAACTGGGGCTCAGTGAGGTGAAGCTACTTGTGCCAGGTCATACAGCTAGTGCGTGGCGAAGGAGGGACTCAAACTCTGACTTGTCTGTGTCTCCGATGCCTTTGGTGTTAACCACTAGGCTATACTGCCATTCACTGCAGCTAGGGGATCTGGCTGGACCAGGGGAGGGCCAGAGACAGGGCGGACAGCCAGGAGGCCTAGGCTTAAGGGTCAGACTCCCCCACCCCTTCCAGAAACTACATTTGGGAATCGTTTACCAAATATATTTGGAACACCCACTATTTGCCAGGTATTGTCCTGGGCACCAGGGATATGGCAGTAGGCAACACAGACATGGTCCCTACTTTCCTAGAACATATGTATCCTATTGATGGAGATAAACATAAATACAAATAAGTCATTTCAGATAAGATGGGAAAACACAGGCCAGAAGAGAGGAATGGTTTTCCTAATATCATACTGCAAGTTAGTGGCAGAGCTGGGGTTAGTCATGGCAGGCTGCTTGGAGGCAGTGGGCTTGAGCTGGCTGTGGGTGGCTGGAGAGGAGAGGAGGGCATCCCAGGTAGGGGAGCAGTGTAAACAAAGGCCTGAAGGTGGGCAGGAGGAGAAGGCATGTATCTGTGGTGGGAGGTAGTTGGGACTCTGGAGATCATCTCTCCTCTCCCTCTTATCCTCCTCCTGGGGGCCAGACATGCTACCCTGTATTTCCCAGCATTCCTTGCCTTCTCCTGCCCCTCCCATCCTCTCCCTGGGCTGGGGTGAGGGCTGGGCCTGGCCTCTCAGACTTGGGCAGCTTCAGAGACAAAGGGCCTCTCCTCAGTCTCGTGAAGGTGCCAGTTGGCTTTTCCTCGGCCCTGACCACTCCCTGCTCTCTGGCCCAGCCCGGCTCACCCATCTTGCTCTGCCTCCCCTGCTCCCATCACCTGTTCTGGCCGCTCCTGTGCTCCATCCACCTTCATCTGCCTCTGGCCTAATAGCTGTCTCTTTTGCTTTGTACTGTTCCCTCACTGGAATCATTAAGATTCGGATAAACCGAGAAGTAAGTATCTCTCTCCCCTTCTTCTCCTCCTCCTGTCTGTCTGACTGGCTGTACCTCAGACTCTCTCGGTCTCTGGCTGTCTCTCTTTCTCTGTCTCTGTCCTCCTTCCCCTCCACTTGTGCACCCAGCACCAACTGTCCATTTCAGCAGCCTGGCCAGGGGCTGCCTGAGGCTGAAAATTCAACAATATCCCTGTTGTAAGCAATCCCCTGCCATCCTCCACTGCCTTGAGACAGGGCAGCAGTGTTGGGGTGCTTCCCCTCATTCTGCACTGGCCCTGCCACCAGCTTCTGTCGTCTTCAGTCTCCCAGTCCCAGTATTCCAGACAAGTCCTCATTAGCTACACCCTCTGCAGGGCTCTGGAAAGGGATGGGGCATAGGGGAGGTTGCCCTTGGTGGTCCTATCTCTGCTGCTTAGAAGTCAAGGTCTTCACAGAAGTGAAGACAGCCCTGGATCAGTCTGCTTAAAACTGGTTTCCCTGATGTTCAAATCCCTTTCTGACTAGTTCGCTTGAAATGCAACCCCAATCACTTTGCTTGCAATTTATCTCTAATTTGAACTTTCTGGGGGCCAGTTTGGGTATTCCATTTTTACAAAACTTGCCATCTTTTTGGCCTTTTAAAAATAAAATAAAAAAGTTCTAATTCATATAAATTATTTTCATAACATTTGATGGCTGATGGAATTGTTTGCTATTTTTATGGGTACTTTTTCTATCTCCTTTTTTCTTTTAAAAATATCCCTATTGCTTTTTATCTGATGACAGAACTATGTGCTCATTCTCAAACTCTGAGACAGCATGGAGGTGCCTTGTGTACAAAGTGAAAGGTTCCCCATAGTCGCATCTGTCAGAGGTGACCGGTTATTCTATATATGTTACCAGACTTGCCCCCTTATCTTGAGTATACGTAAACAGTTGGTTTGTACAGTTCTCCAATTTAAAAAGAATATTAAGCTCATGAAACACAGTACATACCTAGCATTAAAAGTGCCCATTAAAATAGCATTAGTGCCCATTAGAGGGTGACAAATACAGGCCATTATGGTTCCTTTCCTCTCAATTTCCATGGAACAACCCACTCACTCGTAAATCCTACCCATTTAGTATATTGTAAGCCTCTTCATACCCTTAGCAGACTTGGCCTAATAATTCTTCAAATGCCAGTTAACAAGTATCATTGTTTGAGCACCTGCTATGTGTCGGTTGCTTGAGACATATCAATTAAACTTTACCACACTCTGCGAGGTAGGTGCCATATTTGCACCCATTTGACAGATGAGAAAATGGAGGCTTAGAGAAGTTAAGTGACTTGGTCAAGGTCATGAGGCTCTCGATTGGCAGAGCTGGGCCACAAATCCAGCCTTAGCTCTCCACCCTTAATGCTAGACTGGTGGTTCTCTCCCTTTGGGGAACATCAGGATACCCTGGCAATTTTGCCCACAATGCAGGTTCCCTGCCTTCCCCTGTCGCCAGCTTAACCCAGTCAGAGTCCCTGGGCGCAAGGTCCTAGAATATGCTGGTGCCCTCTGGAGCATGAGGACCAGTGCTCTCTAATGCTGGTCTCCATAGCAGGCATGCTTAGATGACCTGTTACCTTCCTTTCAAATCTGATCATTTCAAACTTTCTAATTTCCAGGTACTCTATGTAATATAGCTGTGTAGTCGTATACATACTTATTAAGAAGTTAATATACAGCTATGGAGGGTTACCTGCTTAAAAAACGTTTTCCAAATAGGGTTGTGTGATAAGTTGTGCGACTACCACGCCATACTACCTCCAAAGAGCTCTCCTCCAAATGACCAAAGAATAGGACATTGGAACCACGAAGAAACATTCGTAATAGGGTTGAATTTTAGACTAACTGGCTATTGGGCACATCCATCAGTTTTAATTGAACTCCACTCCTCAGCTGTTTGTTGACTGGCATTTGTGTGCTGGCACTGTGCTGGGCACTAGACAGAGAAGTATGTATCAGATGAGGTTCTTGCTCTCAAGTGCGATTCTTAGACAAACTGGCTTCAGGTGTGGGGTGCAGTGGTAGTTCAGTGGTAGAATTCTTGCCTTCCATGCAGAAGACCCAAGTTCGATTTCTAGTCAGTGTACCTCCTGTGCGTTGTTGCTTGGAGGCTTGTGTGTTATGATGCTGAACAGGTTTCAATGGAGCTTACAGACTAAGACGGACTAGGAGGAAAGGCCTGGCGATCTACATTTGAAAATCCGCCAGTGAGAACCCTACGGATCACAATGGTCTGATCCACAACCAATCATGGGGATGGTGCAGGATCAGGCAGTGTTTCCTTCTACTGTGCTTGGGGTCTCTATGAGTTGGGGGCTGACTTGAGGGTAGCTAACAATAACAAAGCCTGTCCTCTTGCTTAGCTGGCCCTTTAATGGGCTCCTCTCATCCTGCACCTCTGCCTTCTTGTCTTTGAAGCAGGACATGAAGCAGAGACAACATCTTGTCTTTTGAAGCCACAGCAGGAAGGAATTAAACTAGACCTGGTGAAGTTGCCAGCAGTGAGGGCTGAGTGACTGGGAGACTTTTCACTCTTAGTAATTTTTACTACTTTTTGGCCATTTTCATGGGAATGGCATGTAGGTACATAACAGAGTCTGTGAGGTGTGCGGGTCACTGTTGTCCCCATGTTGCAATGTTGCAGAGAAGGAGCAGGGGCTAAGGGAGGTGAGGGGCTTGGCTACTCACAGTGTGTTGCAAGTCTCAGCAGTATCAGCCCCACCTGGGAGCTGATTGGAAATGCACAATCCTGGGCCTCACCCCAGACTTTTTGAATCCAAATCTACCTTTTAACAAAATCCCCAGGAGATTCGCGTGCATGTTAAAGGCTGAGAAGCACTGTCTTAGCACTCAGAGTCACATAGCTGCAGCTTGGCAGAGCTGTGACTGGGACCCAGGTCCATTTGACCCCAAGATTTCTTAATTCCCATGGCAAAGCACCTCCTATCCCAGGAATTTTTTTTATTTTTATTTTTATTGTGCTTTAGGTGAAAGTTTACAATCAAGTCAGTCTCTCATACAAAAAGTTATACACACCTTGCTATGTACTCCTAGCTGCTCTCCTCTTAATTAGACAGCACATTCCTCCTCTCCACCCTGTATTCACTGTGTCCATTCAGCCAGCTCCTATCCCCCTCTTCCTTCTCATCTCGCCACCAGACAGGAGCTGCCCACATAGTCTTATGTGCCTACTTGAGCCAAAAAGCTCACTCCTCACCAGCATCATTGTCTATCGTACAGTCCAGGCCAATCCCTGTCTGTAGAGTTGGCTTTGGGAATGGTTCCAATCTTGGGCTATCAAAGGGTCTGGGGACCATGACCGTCAGGGTCCCAGGAATTTTTGACATCCACACTATTTGGATCTTCGAGGATACTGTTTGACTTTTAAAATGATAGTAATAATAATAATAGTGCCAAACCCTTGACGTATTACTGTATTTACTGCTCCCGATGGCTGTAGGAAAAAAAAAAAATTTTTTTTAAGTAAATACTAATTATTTGCATTTTATAGATGTCAAAATTGAGGCACAGGGAAGAGAAAGGATTTACCTAATGGCACACAGCTAGCAAGTGGTAGAGCTGGGATTTGAACCCGGGCAGTCTGAGTTGCTGGGAGCTGTGTTGAGGGCGTGCACTTGAGGCAAGGGGCTGGGTTTGGTTGTTTTCTCTTGCACCGGCCCTGCAGTGCTCCTTCCCCACCCTGCGTTGCCTGCATTAGTGCCTGGGTATCTGGTGGGCTCTGTTCCCCAGAGAGATGAGATCTTGTGGATAGGACCTCATAGGTGTCTGTGGCCCTGGGAGGCAATGGGGACTACCTGGCTCCTCCCCTCAGCCTGAGGGCTCTGGGGTGGAGGATGAAATAGCTCTTGGCCTCTCTTTTGTGGGACATAGTGAAGGTAAAGTGCTTACCACAGTACATGACTATAACAGGTTCTCAGAAAAAAATGTTCTTTCTTATTATGATTATTGATTTTAAAGATTTAAAAAACATTTTCTCTAAGGGCCATGAGTAATCCCTCTGTTTATTTGCTCCCAACCTGATACCTTCATCTGGGCTCCCCAAGCTCTGGGGTGGGGGTACTGCCCATCCTGGTTGTCCTAAGGGGGTCGGACTAGCTGACAAGACCCATTCTTAGGTTTGGGGTTTACTAGGGTCTCTGGGGTTTTGGGGACAGGGCAGGGCCACTCTGGACTTTGTCTCCAAACAACAGCCTGATTGTAAGCAGATTATGGATAACTATCCCCAGTTTATGAATGGGGAAACCTTCTAGGCCCATAGAGGAGTCGTGTCCAACTTCACACAACAAGAGTGGGATTAAACCCAGGACACGTGTGTCCCAGCTGGACTTCCCTTCTTAGTTGGGGACTGAGAAGACAGGGTCACCCTGGTTAGGATGTCCTGGGGATAAAAGTGGGGCAGGGGGTGTTGCTTCTGGAAGAAGGAGGCAAAAGAGGTCAGTGGAAGTGAGGGGCTGCTCCCTGGGGTCTGATCATTCCCTCTTCTCCTATTCCAGGGTTACCACAGGTCAAACCACTTTATAGCCACTCAAGGTACCTGGCATCTCTGCATGCTCCCTTCCACCCCATGTGCCACCTGTGTGCTGGAATGTCCTCTGCCTACCTCTCTGTCTTCCCTGTTGATCTGCTTGACTCCCTGCCTGCCTTCCCATCTGCCTGTCTGTCTCCTGCATCCCGACTCAGGCCATGTCTCTTAGAATTTGGCTGCGTCAGCCTCTGACCCCTTGCTGTTTGTCTCCCCAGTGTGATCAGTCATCTATAGCTCTTTGGTCCATCTGTCTGTCTCTACGGTGGTGCATGCAGAAGGACTAACCAGGCTCAGTCCTCACGAGTGTGGGTTCTGCCTTGGTCTGGTGGCCATCTGGGCCCACCCACCTGTGTGTTTCCCTCTGACTGTCCTCCATCCACCCCTCCTGGAGATTTGTGCAATGAACTGACTGTCTGACCCTCTAGCTCTGCCTCCCGGGTCCAACTCAGGGTTATTGGGGTCTCCTTGCCTGGCCCTGATACTACCCACTCCCAGGGCCCTACAGGCATGATTTGGAACTTGGTGGGGTGTGCAGGAAGGCCCCATTTGGGTTCAGGAAGCCTCCTGGCCTGGGGTGGTAGTGCTGGACCACAGGGGTACATTGGCCGTGGGCAGAGACCTTGCCTTAGGGACAAGTGCCCCTGCCCCCAGGGCCGAAGCCTGAGATGGTGTACGACTTCTGGCGCATGGTGTGGCAGGAGCACTGTTCCAGCATCGTCATGATCACCAAGCTGGTGGAGGTGGGCAGGGTAAGCGGGACTGTGGGGTGGGGTGGGGGTATGGAGGGCTGAGGGGGTGGTGAAGAGCCCACTGAGATTTGCATGCTGGGGACTCCAGGTGAAATGCTCACGGTATTGGCCAGAAGACTCGGACATGTACGGAGACATCAAGATCACACTGATGAAGACAGAAACTCTAGCTGAATACGTCGTGCGCACCTTTGCCCTGGAGCGGGTGAGTCACCCCATCACCTGTGTGTGAGGAGGTGGGCAGAGCCTCTTTACTCCCCACCTTCCACCTCCCCCAGCCCAGGTGTGAGAAGGGGGCAGGAGGGGCGAGGAGGCAGCTACTTGGTAACTGCTTCCTGGGAGCCCTGTGGAAGGAAGGAAGATGGTGCCTATCTTTGCTGGCACCTACGTGGCTCAATAAGCAAAAGCCAAAGAAAACTAAACCCACTGCCATTGAGTCGATTCCGACTCATAGTGACCCTATAGGACAGAGTAGAACTGCCCTGTAGAGTTTCCAAGGAGCGCCTGCTGGATTTGAACTGCTGACCTTTTGCTTAGCAGCCATAGTACTTAACCACTATGCCACTAGGGTTTCCCAAAGCAAAAGGCTCAATGATATCTTTGCTTGTGACTCCAAGGGGAAATAGAGATGATGAAGATGATGATGATAGCTGCTAGGTGTTGGCTCCTACTCTGTACTAGGTACTGTGCTGAGCCCAGTACACATATTGTCTTTCAGGCCTGGAAAGCTCTTCAGGGTGAGGTGCTTGCCATTAGCCCCATTTTACAAATAAGTGTAGTTACATCACTCATAAAAGGCCACATATGAAGAGCCAATGAGTCCTCCTGTCTGTGATCCCATTCGATCCACTCCGTAAAAGCTTCAAAAGAAGAACAGTTTTCCCCCTTTAAACCAAGACCTGGAGAGTCAAAATAATATCCCAGGGTCACACAACAACCTGGTGGCAGAGGTGGATATTTAATAGGCCAAGTTTAGGCATCAGGCAGACCTGGGTCTCAGTCCTGGGTAATATCTGCCTAACCTTGGGCAAGTGGTTTCTCTTCTTTGAGCCTTAGTTTCCTCACTTGCACAATGGGACATGAGTACCCCCTCCTGGGTGTGTTATTGGGATTATTGAGGTCATGCCTGTGAGATGCTCACTGGAGCCTGGCACACAGTCAGTGTCTAATAGATGCTGGCAGTGGCTCTGACTGTTATTACTGTTATCTTCCCCAGAGAGGCTACTCTGCCCGGCATGAGGTCCGCCAGTTCCACTTCACAGCGTGGCCAGAGCACGGTGTCCCCTACCACGCTACGGGGCTGCTGGCCTTCATCCGGCGTGTGAAGGTTTCCACCCCACCTGATGCTGGGCCCATTGTCATCCACTGCAGGTGGGGGCTCTGGGAATCCCTAGGAGAAGAGGGGAAGTTGGGCTGGGGGTGGGGTTTGTTCAGAGTGGACTAGTCCTGGGCTAATCCTGCTTGGAGAAAGAGGACAGGAGGGAATATCTCCCCAAAGGGCCTTTTGCTCTTTGCTCTTTGGCTCTGAGGTTGTCACCTTCATGTGCAGCCCAAGACCTGTGGAGCCCCTTGGCCTAGACGCCGAGGAGGTATTGGAGACACAGAAGGGGCTTGCGGTTGGCAAGGCACCAGGCAGGATCTACTTCAGCTTGCTTTTGTTCAGCAAGTATTCATTGCTTTCCTGCTGCCTACTAGGTTTGGGCCAGGTGCTGGAAAGACTTTATCTTCTCCTTGCCAAACCCAGTGGGCTTTCCCCAACCCTTGGCCTTCATACCCTCTGCAACCTCTGGCTTTCTTCACTCCCTCTTCTTTTCTCAACTCCTGCTTTGATTGGCTCCTGGGTCCCCAGCTGTCCTCTTCTCTCTGCTTTGCTTCCGCCATGGCTCACATCTTCCTCTTGCCTCTTAAATGGGGCCTAGCCCTCTGTCCTGACCCTATCCCTGCTCTCCCCCTGGAGAGCTTAACCTCTAACCCTTGTGGTTTCAATGAGTTCTGTGGGCCCACAAGTCCTTGACCTCTGTATCTTGTCCTGGTCCCCCTACGTGGATTCTTACCAATTCTGTAAATGCCACATGCCAGGCGGCGTTCTTCTCCCTGCCGTGCCACCCCCAAACCAGCTTCTTTTTGATTTCTTTAAGCCTCTTTAAGATGCCATCTCTTCAAAATAAAACTTGATTGATGTACATAAAGCAAAGTGTGCAAATCATAACTGTGTGTATAACTTAATGAATTGTCACAAACTGAACACACCTGTGAAATAACCAGCACTCAGCTCAAGAAACAGAACAGTAACAGCACCCAGAAGTCCCCTTGAGCACCCTTTGAGTCTCTATCTCCCCACCCCAGAACTATCACTATCCTGACTTCTAAAGTCTAGATTGATTTTGCCTATTTTGAATTCGGCATAAATGGAATCATACAGTATGTACTCTTTGGCTCTGACTTCTTTCCCTCAACCCTCTGTTTGTGAAATTCATCCGTATTGTATCATATTCCAGTGGGTGAATAAACCACAATGTGTTTATCCGTTCTGCTGTTGATAGGCATTTAGGTTGTTTCCAGTTTTGATCCATTATGGATAGCGCTGCTATGAACGTTCTGTTGTATGTGTTCTGGCCACCATATGGACACATTTCTGTTGGGTTTGTACGTAGGAGTGGAATCGGTGTGTATGCGAACATAGCGCTTTAGTACATACTGTCACACAGTTTTCCAAAGTGGTTGTACTAATTTAAACCTCCACTGGTGGTGTGTGGGAGATCCAGCTGCTCTGTGTCTTCACCAGCATTTGAAATCTTGGCGTCATCTTTGTCTGCTCCTTGCTTCCCTCTAGTGCTGCTCAACCCAGTGCTGAGCTTGATGATCACAGAGACCCATCAGACACAGACCCAGCCCTCAGTGAGCTCCCGTCGGGTTAGGGAGACAGCCACATAAACGATGACCACGTAGCAGGAAGAATGTTTTAATAAAAGCCTGCCCAAACTGCTCTGGGAACTCAAAGAGAATGGTATCTGCCTGGGAGGGCTGGGGAGGGGAGGCTCCAACCAGGAGATGACACACGTGCAGGACTTAGAAATATGGGCAGGAGACTTGGGAATATGCAGGAGGAAAGAACTTTTTTTAAATTGTACTTTAGATGAAGGTTTACAGAACAAACTGGCTTCTCATTAACAGTTAGTACACATATTGTTTTACGACATTGGTTAACAACGTCACAAGTCAACACTCTCCCGTCTCGACCTTCTCGACCTTGGGTTCCCTATTACCAGCTTTCCTGTCCCCTCCTGCCTTCTAAGTCCTTGCCTCTGGGCTAGTGTGCCTCTTTAATCTCATTTTGTTTTATGGGCCTGTCTAATCTTTGGCTGAACAGTGAACCTCAGGAGTGACCTCATTACTGAGCTAAAAATGTGTCTAAGAGCCGTACTCTTGGGGTTTCTCCAGCTTTGTCAGGCCAGTAAGTCTGGTCTTTTTTTGTGAGTTAGAATTTTGTTCTACATTTTTCTCCAGCTCTGTCTGGGACCCTCTATGGTGATCCCTGTCAGAGCAGTCAGTGGTGGTAGCCAGGCACCATCTAGTTGTACTGGATTCAGTCTGGTGGAAATAACATTTTTTTTTAAGTTTTTTTTTATTGTGGTAAATACATATGTAACGAAACATTTGCCATTTCAGCATTCCTTACATGTACAGTTCAATTGCGTCCACATTTTTCCATCACCTTTAACAGAAGCTCAGTGTCCCCTAAGTAATGAGTCCCCCTCCCTCTCTCCCTCCTTCTCACCCCTGATAACCACTAATTAACTTAGGTCTTTATACACTTGTCTGTTCTAGATATTTCATATAAGTGGAATCATACAATAATTGCTCTTTTTGTCTGACTTACTTCACTCACATGATGTTTTCGAGGTTTATCCACGTTGTAACATACATCAGGACTTTGTTTCTCTTTATGGTTGAGTAGTATTCCATTGTATGTATGTACCATGTTTTGTTCATTCATTCATCTGTTCATGGACATTTAGAAATGACCACTGGAAAGAACAGTCTTGGATTAAGCTCTGAGCATTATTTTTGCCCCTCTCTCTCCCCTGATGTAGGTTTCTAAATTGGGCTGGTTTCACCTCTGCATTCTTGCTGCTCCATCCTTTCCTCTTCTGCCCCAAGGCCTGACCCTATCTCTGTCCCCTGTCATATTTCATCAGAACTCTTCCTTCAGCCTTCTCTCTGGCTCCTTCTTGCTAGGGGGAAATCAAAATCTCTCTGTGTCCCCTGACTCCCATATGGTGTAGATGTGGCCAGGTGCCTGGTCCCCTCTCCTGCTCCATGGCCCCGGGCTCCTCCCACAAAGCTCTGACCTGGCTTAGGGCTACTCTTTCTCCAGTGCCGGCACGGGTCGCACAGGTTGCTACATCGTCCTGGATGTGATGCTGGACATGGCAGAGTGTGAGGGCGTCGTGGACATCTACAACTGCGTGAAGACTCTCTGCTCCCGGCGTGTCAACATGATCCAAACTGAGGTGTGGGGACCCAGCCCTGTCCCCACTTCCCCCTCAAGCACTTGGTTCCTCATGGAGGAGCTCAAAGCTGGTGGAGTGCGTCAGAAGGGTGCCCTTAGGCTCCTCCCTTCCCCAGGTGTCCCCTGTTCTTTCCCATCCCAGAACTTGGGCTGCCAACCTCTTAGTCTCCCCAAACTCAGCTCCACTGTGTTGTTAGGTGAGGTCCAACAGGAGTGCGCCGAGGTCATGGGCTCTGTAGCAGGGCTTTGAACTGATAACGTTCTGTTTCAAACCCCTGCTGAGAATTTGTATTCCTAACAAGTTTCCAGCGATGCTAATGCTGCTGGTTAGTTACCAATTCTGAGCTCTAGTAGAGCCAAACTAAAAACCCATTGCTGTCAAGCCGATTCCGACTCATAGCAACCCTATACGATAGAGTAGAACTGCCCTGTAGGGTTTCCAAGGAGCAGCTAGTGAATTCCAACTCGCGACCTTTTGGTTAGCAGCCGAGCTCTTAACCACTGTGCCACCAGGGCTCCACTAGTAGAGCAATGGTTCTTAAAATTTATAATACATAAGAAGCAGCTGGAGATCTTGTTAAACTGTAGATTCAGTATATCTGGGTGGAAATGCAAATTCTGAGCAGGGGTTCAAAACTGGAATGAACAAGTTAGAAGTACTGCTCTGTAGTCATGACATACACAGGCTTGAGTCCTCACTAGATGCGAGACCTTGGGCTGTCCTGTCACCTTTTAGAGCTTTTCACAGGGTTATTACAGGGATGAAATATGAGATGCAGGAATGTAAGGCATGTAGCACAGTGTCCAGCACATAGTTAATAAATAACCCGTTGCTGTCGAGTCCATTCTGACTCATAGCAGCCCTATAGTACAGAGCAGAACTGCCCCATAGAGTTTCCAGGGAGCAGCTGGTAGATTCGAACTGCTGACCTTTTAGTTAGCAGCCGTAGTACTTAACCACCATGCCACCAGAGTTTCCACTCAATGAATGGTTGCTATTATTGTTGGCACGAACAGTTTGTCCTTGCTACTAACTGGAAGGTTGATGATTTGAGTCCACCCAGAGGTGCCTTGGAAGAAAGGCCTGGCGATTTACTTCTGTAAGATTACAGCCATTGAGGACCCTATGGAGTGAAGTTCTGCTCTGACACACATAGGGTTGCTATGAGTTAGAATAGACTCAACAGCAATGCGTATTAATACCCTCATTCCCCCCATGCCTGGGCCAAATATATCCATGAGAGATTGTTTCAGGTAGGGCTGGCCCAACCTGTAGTAACATATGGTTGAACCCCACCGCAAAGCATCCCTGCCTCAACTTTCAACTTGCTCCACCCTCCACCCTCACCCCCAAATCTCCAGCTTCTAGGCCCCTCTTGGTTCCTCATATTCTTGCCCCCTATTCTAGGAGCAGTACATCTTCATTCACGATGCAATCCTGGAAGCCTGTCTGTGTGGGGAGACCACCATCCCTGTCAGCGAGTTCAAGGCCACCTACAAGGAGATGATCCGCATTGACCCTCAGAGTAATTCCTCCCAGCTGCGGGAAGAGTTCCAGGTGTGGGACGCGTGTGTGTAAACGTGTGGGTTTATGTGTGAGTGTGTGTGTGCGTGTGTATGAGTGTGTTGGGAGATCCTCGTGCTGTAGAAGATGCTGAGGACCAAGCAGGAGGGACCAGGTTGAAACCACAGTGGACTGAGTTGGGCTACTAGCTTTTAACAAGTCACTTTATCTCTCCAAACCTCAGTTGTCTTATTCATAAAAAAAAAAAAAAGTTATTATCTACCTTGTAAGGCTTGTATTCATTAGGATTCTTTTGGGTGCAAGTGACAAAAATCTAGCTCAGCTGCCTCATGAAACTGAAAAGTCTAAGAGTGGTGCAGTTTCAGTTACAGCTGGATCCAGGGGCTCATAATGATGCCTGTACCTAGTCTCTGTCCACTCTTGGTTCTGCTCTTCTCCATGTTTGGCTTTGTTCTCAGCCCTTTACACCCAGGCTCCCAGCAATGCCAGGCTCACTCACCTCAACTGCCAGGAAACTCAATGAGAAAAAGCACTTCCGGCTCCCAACAGCCCTAACAAAAGTCCTGGACCAGACTCTAATCTACCCATCCTTGAACCAGTCACTGAGGCCAGAGAGATGGGACACGCTGATTGGCCCAGATCTTGGTCACATGCCTAAGGCCTTGTTCCGGAGGTGGGGTCAGTCTCACCCAAGTCCCTCAGACTGAGATAGGAGAAGCCTGGTTCTCAGAGACAAGTCTGAGAGCTGTCACTGGGCGAGCAGAGACCCCAGCTATCCTTTCTACCCCAGGGTTTCTGTGAGGGTTCAGCAGGATGGCCCACACCACATGCCTGGTGCTCTAAAGCTAACATAGAGTGATCCCACAGAAATGCTGGCTGTGTGTCCTGGAGAAGGTTGTCAGACTTTGAAGATCATGAGAGATTGAAGTTCTCTGGTAGGAATCCCCAAGAACAAGAGAGAGAACCTGTCCCTCCCATTGAGACCCCATGAGTCTGGGATGGCATGAGGCACCAAGGCAGAGGGATGGAGGAGGTGACCACAGAGTCCCTGGCTTGATATAATGCGAAGTGGTCAGGACTTTCGTTCTGTTCAGACAGGGCCATGACTAAGGAAGGCAGCCACCTCCGCCAGGTACCTGAGATCCACTTTGTGAAAGACATGAGGTCTCAGGGCTTGTCTATATGAAAGGGCTGATCAGCTACTCACGGTCGTCACTGTGCCTGCTGCTTAGTGAGCTCCGTGTGTGCCAGGCTCGGTGTGTGGCATCATCTCAACTGTATCCTCACGATAGTCCCACAGCCTAGGCCTGTTATTACCCCATTTTATAGTTCAGGAGAACTGAGGCAGAGAAACACAGTAGCTCACCTAGGGTTACACAGCTGAGCCAGGAGCCTGAGCTCCATCTAGGCTCTGTGTGGCCTCACACGGGAGAAGGTGGGGGGCTCTGCCCAGCAGCAAAGGGGGCATCAGACCAGGTGATCTCTATAGGGGAGCTGAAGGCCCAGGAGACAGGGAGCCTGGGTCCCTGCCCTCTCTCCCTTCTTTCTGGACCTCAGTTTCTCCATCTATAAAGCGGGGTTAATAACCCAGCCTAGTCTCTTTCAGAGGCTGTGAGGAGACCCAGCGAATGCTGGATGTGACCCTCCGGTCGCTTCCTCCCTCATAGACGCTGAACTCGGTGACGCCACCACTGGATGTGGAGGAGTGCAGCATTGCCCTGCTGCCTCGGAACCGTGACAAGAACCGCAGCATGGACGTCCTGCCACCTGACCGCTGCCTGCCCTTCCTCATCTCCACCGATGGGGACCCCAACAACTATATCAATGCGGCCCTGACTGATGTGAGAGCTCGGGGGTCGGGCGACTCTGGGACTCCCCCACCCAGCAGCATCTGGGAAGGCCCAGGAGCCAAGGGAGCAGAGCTGGGAGCTCCGTTGTGGAGGGGAACTCCACCCTTTTTGGGGACCAGGGCCATGGGGTACCCCTTACCCTCAATGATCTTTCCACAGTGATCTTCCATTCAGGACAGTGAACCTAGCGTTCCCCCTCAGGTATTACGCTCAGCCTGAGTGGAGGTCTGGGCCCTGGAGTTCAGGAAGGGCTGTCTCCAGGATCAGGCCCAGCAGAGCCTGGGGTAGGATGAGTGATTCAGGGGGCTTTGACTAGGGAGGCCAGGAGGGAGGGTGTGGGAGGGGGGCTTGAGACCTGATGTCTGGAGCTAGGGGAGCTTTTCCTGGGGTGGTTGAGCTGAAACTTGCTCCAGGACCTGGCCTGCAACAGTGACTTGTTCCCTGGCCTGATACTGGCCATGTTCTGAGGGTTCAGGAGCCACCTAGAAACCCTTTCCTCTGCCCCTCACCTGGAGGAACTATTCCTTTACTCCTTTACTGAATTTGAGAACCTGGGCTGGGTTCTCAGACCCTTCAGCCATGGAGTTGGGAGGACCATGAGAGGTTCATTTATTCAAAAATAGTTACTGAAGCCCTGCCATGTGCTGGGCACAGGTGATAACTCAGCAATCTCTGCTCTCCTGGGCCTTGCATTTGGGTGTGGGGTGGGACAGTTAGTAAGCAAATATACGATGGAATATCAAGCACTGATAATTTCTACAAAAACAACCAGGCAAAAGTGTTTTATGGGGGTTTGGATGGCCGTGTATGTGACTGTTTTCAGTGAGATGGCAAGGGAGGGCTTCATTGAGGAGGTAACAGTTAAGCAAAGACCAGAAAGAAGAGTAAGAGGGAGCCATGCAGACATTTAGGGAAGACATTCCAGGTAGCAGGAACAGCAGATGCGGAGACCCTAAGGCAGGAAGCAGGCTTGGCCAGCCTTTGCCCACCATGTCTGAGCTGCATTGCCACATAAATGAGGACCTTTTGCTGTTTAGTTCCCAGGGGGCTATGGGTTTACACACTAGAGGTCTGAGGGCCACCCTGTCAACCCAGGCCTCAGTGTGCCACCCTCTGAAATGGGCTGCTAGAGGCAGCATGGTCCTGTGGGTGCACAGCCGTCCATCTAGGAAGGTCAGGGCAGGGAGGATAGCCTGGGCAGAGGCTCAGCCCACGTTGGGACTGTGAACAGGGCCCAGCTGACTCCTGCTTTCCCTGCAGAGCTACACGCGGAGCGCAGCCTTCATTGTGACCCTGCACCCACTGCAGAGCACCACGCCTGACTTCTGGAGGCTGGTCTATGACTACGGGTGCACCTCCATCGTCATGCTCAACCAGCTGAACCAGTCCAACTCTGCCTGGGTGAGGCACACCACTGGCCAGACAGGTGCTGCTGCCCAGGGCACCAGTTAGTTCAAGGGTGCGACCCCAGAAGTCAAGTGGCTGATCCCAGCTCTGCTACCTCTTTGTTGTGTGACCTTAGGCAAGTCACACTCCCTCTTCCAGAGCCTTGGTTTCCCAATCTGTAAAGCAGGGGGCCCAGACTGGGGAAGCATGTTATTGTTAGGTACCATCAAGTTACTCATGGTAACCCCATGTGACAGAGTAGAGCTGTCTCATAGGGTTTTCTTAGCTTTAATCTTTACAGAAGCAGATTGCCTCGTCTGGGTGGGTTTGAACTGCCAATGTTTTGGTTAGCAACTGAGTGCTTAACTGCTGTGCCACCAGGGCTCATCGATCACCTGTTGTATGCTGGGGACTCTGCTTTACACTCACAGTTTTATGCCTTACAATGACCAGGGGTGAAGGCTTCAGGGGAGTAAATTAAAAGCCAGAATGGTGAAGTGACTTCTCCAAGGTCTGGGAAGCGGCTGAGCTGCGTCCCTAACCGTGGGCTGCCTCATTCCAGAGCTTCTGCCCTTTTACTCATTTGACTAGACTGCACATGGTGGGGCCTTTGAGGCAGAGTGAAACTCAGGCCTCCTTACTTTTTGACTGTGTGACCTAGGGTGAGTTAATTTACTCCTTTGAGCCTCAATTTCCTTCTTTGTAAAATGGAGACTATCACAGGACTTGTTCTCAGAGGATTATCGTGAGGACCACGTGAGGTGTATGTTTAATGCTTAGAACTATGCTATGCCTGGTATGTAGTAGGCACTCAATACATGGCACGGATGAAGCTGATGAAGGCAACAATGACTTCTGAGGCCTTTCCAGACGCTGCCTCGGTGACCATAGTCCAGGGGCAGCCCCTCTGGTTGCCCCCATTTCCTTTTGGGCGCTCCCAAGGCTGGGGTTCCCAAGGCTGGAGCTCCTGGGAAGTACGGATGCCCAGCCTTCCAGGCTGTGTGCTCAGAGCCTCTATATCTCTGAGCTATCTCCCTCCCCAGTTCTCTGCCCAGGTTGTTGTCATTAGGTGCCTTCGAGTTGGTTCTGACTCATAGTGAACAAAACACTGCCTGGTCCTGCACCATCCTCACAATTGTTATGCTTGAGTGCATTGTTGTAGCCACGGCGTCAGTCCATCTCGTTGAGGGTCTTCCTCTTTTTCGTTGACCCTCTACTTTACCAAGCATGATATCATTCTCCAGGGACTGGTCCCTCCTGATAACATGTCCGAAGTATATGACACAAAGTCTTGCCACCCTTGCTTCTAAGGAGCACTCTGGCAGTACTTCTCCCAAGGAAGATTTGTTTCTTCTTGTGGCAGTCCATGATAGATTCAGTATTCTTCTCCAGCACTGTAATTCAAAGGCATCAGTTCTTTTTCGGCCTTCCTTATTTATTGTTCATCTTTTAACATGTGTATGGGGCCAGACACACCTTAGTCCTTAAAGTGACATCTTTGCTTTTTAACACTTTTAAGAGATCTTTTGCAGCAGGTTTGCCTAAAGCAATGCGTTGTTTGATTTCTTGACTGCTGCTTCCATGGGAGTTGATTGTGGATCCAAGTAACTTCAAAGATTTCTGGCCGGGAGGATTTGCTGTAAAATGAGCATGGCAGTCTCTTAATGGCCACCTCCTGAAGACCTCATTAACTGGGCTTTTCATGAGTCAGGCACTTGGTGTAAATGACCCAGGACTGCAAGGTAATGGGCTCCAGCCCCTGGGCAGAAAGCTGGAAGGAATCCCAGCTGTGGCAAGGAGGGTACCCTCTGGAGGGGAGGGACCTGGAGGGATGCTCACCTGAACATCATTCACTGGCCACTGATTTGCTCATTCATTCAACTGACTTTTCCTGCTAGGCCCTGAAGTGGGCAGTGGGGAGACAGAGAGGGAGAAGACACAGCCCCTCCCAGGATCTCATGGTCAGGGATGGGGGGGACGTGAGTATAAAAGCAGATGATGACAGCACATAGGGAAAAGGGCTATCATAGAGCTGGCACAGGGCCACAGAGGATCCTGGGGAATGATGTATCAGGGAGGGCTTCCTGGAGGAGGTGGTGTCTGGGCTGAGATGTGTAGGGAGAAGAGAGTTAACTAGTTGAAGGAGGTGAGGGAAGAGTGATCCATGGAGAGGGAACAAACAGCACGTGCAAAGGCCTACATGCAAGGAGTTGCCAGGACTTTAGGCAAAAAGAAGAAGGTAGCATCCTCTCCTGATGGGACTGTGGTCAGAGAGGAAACATGGTCCGTTCTGGGAGGGAGCCTGGGAACCTTGTTACAGTTGGGGAACCTGGGGCCCATAGAAGAGCTTTTCCCAGGCTCTAGGCAGAGCTGAAGCTAGAAGCTGGGGCTCTGATTGACTAAGCTGGAAGACCTGCATAGGCGTGTGTGTGTGGAGTGTGCCTCCTCTGTCCCTCCACTGTCTTGAGTCTATGGCCTGTGGGAGAGATGCATTTAGAACCCTGACTCATGGAGGGGTCCTGGGTCAGGAGTGGGGGTGCTGAGCTGCATCACAGCATCAGGGGCACCCCACCTCTGTGAGCTAGTGCTGAGGACAGAGGCAGTGAGAGAGAGGGCTGGGGCAGGGGTCATCTGAGGCCTATCCTTGGAAGGAAGAATTCTTATTAGGAGTGTGTTTGTGTGTGTGTGTGTGAGATAGTGAGAGAGAGTGTGTGTGTGTGTTAAGGTACAGACATGGCAGTGGGCATCAGTGCCGTCTATGAAGGTGTGTGTGTTAAGGTGCAGACTTGGAGCCACATGGCAGTGGGCGTCAGGGCCGTCTATGAAGGTGTGTGTTGAGGTGCAGACCTGGAGCCACATGGCAGTGGGCGTCAGTGCCGCCTGTGAAGGTGTGTGTGTTGAGGTACAGACCTGGAGCCACATGGCAGTGGGCATCAGTGTCATCTGTGAAGGTGTGTGTGTTAAGGTGCAGACCATGAGCCACATGGCAGTGGGCATCAGTGCCGGCTATGAAGGTGTGTGTGTTAAGGTGCAGACCTGGAGCCACATGGCAGTGGGCGCCAGTGCCGTCTGTGAAGGTGTGTGTGTTAAGGTGCAGACCTGGAGCCACATGGCAGTGGGCGTCAGTGCTGTCTGTGAAGGTGTGTGTGTTAAGGTGCAGACCTGGAGCCACATGGCAGTGGGTGTCAGTGCCGTCTAGAAGGCTGGTCTTGGCTGACCTGAATATGCTGGTGCACACACACATGGCAGGTGTGCACTGCAGTCTGATGGGTGATTGGTGGCGAGTGAGTTGGCCCTGAAGGCCAGTCTAGAGTGAGTGGGCAGGCCAGGGTGTATGGGAGCCCTAGGGTGAGGGTGGAAGTCTGGGGGTGCACGTGAGCCCAGCTGCCCCAGCCTGGGTCTACTCAGCTCTCCTCCCTTGGTGCCGGTCCCCAGCCCTGTCTGCAGTACTGGCCAGAGCCAGGCCGGCAGCAGTATGGCCTCATGGAGGTGGAGTTTGTGTCAGGCACTGTGGATGAGGACTTGGTGGCCCGTGTCTTCCGGGTGCAGAACATCTCTCGGGTGAGTGATTTGGAGAGCCCAGGGTGTGAATGGGCGCGGTGGTTGCAGCAGCCTTTAATGACCTTCTCTAGACCTGTGTGCTTATATCCCCCTGTGTGGCTGCCGCACCCCCAGCTGCAGGAGGGGCACCTGCTGGTGCGGCACTTCCAGTTCCTGCGCTGGTCCGCGTACCGGGACACACCTGACTCCAAGAAGGCCTTCCTGCACCTGCTGGCCGAGGTGGACAAGTGGCAGGCGGAGAGCGGGGATGGGCGCACAGTTGTGCACTGCCTGTGAGTGCTGGCCCTGTGGGAGGGCGGTGGGGGCAGATGATGGGAGCCAACAGGACAGGGGCAGAGTCCAGTCTGAGAGGGCCCCCAAGACTGGCCCCAAGACCCCTGGGCTCCCAGAGGACTGTAGCCTGGCCTCTGCTCAGCCAGCGGAGGTTGGGCCTACCTTTGCTGGAGGAACCCAGTCAGCTTCCAAGGAGTGCTCTCTGTGTGACCTTTGACCTTGTCAATTAAACAGAGTCTTAAGTCAGAATTTTTCATCTCGTGAAATGGTAGCGTATTTTTTAAGCCAAAGGAATTCCAATCTTTGTTCATGCATGCATGCAGCCCTTCTTTTATGAATCTATCCACCCATCCATTCATTCATACGTATATATGCCCTCATTCATAAATTCATTTACTCACTCATGTCTGGATGCAGTCTCTCCTCTCCTCCCCACTTTCGGCACATCCCCTCTCAGAGTCAGGCCTGGCATTCTGGATGCTGGGGGATGGAGCTGAGTCATCAGGGCCCTCAGGGCCTTGAGTGCCCTTGAGGAGGGGGCTGAGGGGCTAGTCAGTGCCCCACCCCCCGGGAGAAACCCACACCCTGGAATCACAGGGAATGAGGGAGAGGGGCTGAGGGGATGGGAGAGTCTTTGTGTGAGAGGCTGCGGGTGTGACTCGGGGGGTGTGTGTGTGTCTGTGTGGTGTGTACACCATGTGGGTCTGGGTTGCAGGGGTGGTGACTGGTTTTCTCAGGGCTTATTTCCCATTTTTTCCCCCACATGTCTGTCAGTTTGTCGTACTGTGGGGGCTTGCGTGTTGCTGTGGTGCTGGAAGCTATGCCACCGGTATTCAGATACCAGCAGGGTCACCTGTGGAGGACAGGTTTCAGCTGAGTTTCCAGACTAAGACAGACTAGGAAGAAGGACCCGGCAGTCTACTTCTGAAAAGCATTAGCCAGTGAAAACCTTATGAATAGCAGCGGAACACTGTCTGATATAGTGCTGGAAGATGAGCCCCCCCGGTTGGAAGGCACTCAGAAGATGACTGGGGAAGAGCTGCCTCTTCAAAGTACAGTCGACCTTAATGACGTGGTTGGAGTAGAGCTTTCGGGACCTTCATGTGCTGAAGTGGCACGACTCAAAATGAGAAGAAACAGCTGCAAACATCCATTAATAATCAGAACCTGGAATGTACGAAGTATGAATCTAGGAAAATTGGAAATCATCAAAAATGAAATGGAACACATAAACATTGATATCCTAGGCATTAGTAAGCTGAAATGGACTGGTATTGGCCATTTTGAATCAGACAATCATATAGTCTACTATGCTGGGAATGACAACTCGAAGAGGAATGGTGTTGCATTTATCGTCAAAAAGAATGTTTCAAGATCTATCCTGAAGTTCAACGCTGTCAGTGATAGGATAATATCCATACGCCTACAAGGAAGACCAGTTAATACGACTATTATTCAAATTTATGCATCAACCACTAGGGCCAAAGATGAAGAAACAGAAGATTTTTATCAGCTGCCGCAGTCTGAAATTGATCGAACATGCAATCAAGATGCATTGATAATTACTGGCGATTGGAATGCAAAAGTTGGAAATAAAGAAGGATCAGTAGTTGGAAAATATGGCCTTGGTGATAGAAACAATGCTGGAATGATAAAATTTTGCAACACCAGCGACTATGCACATGGACCTCACCAGATGGAACACACAGAAATCAAATTGACTACATCTGTGGAAAGAGACGATGGAAAAGCTCAATATTATCAGTCAGAACAAGGCCAGGGGCCCACTATGGAACAAACCATCAATTGCTCATAAGCAAGTTCAAGCTGAAACTGAAGAAAATCAGAGCAAGTCCACGAGAGCCAAAATATGACCTTGAGTATATCCCACCTGAATTTGGAGACCATCTGAAGAATAGATTTGACACATTGAACACTAGTGACTGAAGACCAGATGAGTTGTGGAATGACATCATACAGGAAGAAAGCAAGAGGTCATTGAAAAGACAGGAAAGCAAGAAAAGACCAAGATGGATGTCAGAGGAGACTCTGAAACTTGCTCTTGAGCGTTGAGCAGCTAAAGCAAAAGGAACAATTGATGAAGTGAAAGAACTAAACAGAAGATTTCAAAGGGCCTCTCGAGAAGACAAAGTAAAGTATTATAATGATGTGTGCAAAGAGCTGGAGATAGAAAACCAAAAGGGAAGAACATGCTTGGCGTTTCTCAAGCTGAAATAACTGAAGAAAAAACTCAAACCTTGAGTTGGAATAGTGAAGGATTCCATGGGGAAAATATTAAATGACGCAGGAAGCATCAAAAGAAGATGGAAGAAATACAGAGTCATTATACCAAAAAAAAATTAGTCGATATTCAACCATTTCAAGAGGTGGCATATGATCAGGAACCAATGGTACTGAAGGAAGAAGTCCAAGCTGCTCTGACGGCACTGGCGAAAAACAAGGCTCCAGGAATTGATGGAATATCAATTGAGATGTTTCAACAAACAGATGCAGCACTGGAGGTGCTCACTGGTCTATGCCAAGAAATATGGAAGACAGCTTCCTGGCCAACTGACTGGAAGAGACCCATATTTATGCCTATTCCCAAGAAAGGTGATCCAACCGAATGTGGAAATTATAGAACAAATATCCTTAATATCGCACACCAGCAAAATTTTGCTGAAGATCATTCAAAAACGGCTGCAGCAGTATATTGACAGGGAACTCCCAGAAATTTAGGCTGGTTTCAGAAGAGGACGTGGAACCAGGGTTATCATTGCTGATGTCAGATGGATCCTGGCTGAAAGCAGAGAATACCAGAAGGATGTTTACCTGTGTTTTATTGACTATGTAAAGGCATTCGACTGTGTGGATCATAACAAACTATGGATAACACTGCGAAGAATGGGAATTCCAGAACACTTAATTGTGCTCATGAGGAACCTTTATATAGATTAAGAGGCGGTTGTTTGTACAGAACAAGGGGATACTGATTGGTTTAAAGTCAGGAAAGTTGTGTGTCAGGGTTGTATTCTTTCACTGTACATATTTAATCTGTACGCTGAACAAATAATTCGAGAAGCTGGACTATATGAAGAAGAACGGGGCATCAGGATTGGAGGAAGACTCATTAACAACCTGTGTTATGCAGATGACACAACCTTGCTTGCTGAAAGTGAAGAGGACTTGAAGCACTTACTAATGAAGGTCAAAGACCACAGCCTTCAGTATGGATTATACCTCAACATAAGGAGAACAAAAATCCTCACAACTGGAACAATGAGCAACATCATGATAAACGGAGAAAAGATTGAAGAAAACATGTTTTGTTCTGTTGTGCATAGGGTCGCTATGAGTCGGAACCGACTCAATGGCACATAACAACAGTAACAACATTTCCCATTTTGCTCTTTGGTGCTTACTTGGCCAGTTGTCCTTCTCTGTGGCTTTGTCGGAGTCTTTCTCCTGGAGTGTATTTGGCCTCCTTTCTCTCAGAATCTGTCTTCTTGATCATGTCTTCCTAGGCACCTTACAGATGTCAGTTTTAGCCTCTGACTCTGCCCCTTAATGTTATGGCCCCACCTCCTCTCTTCTGGGCTCCTAGACCCCGCCCCTCCTCCCTTTTGGTTCCCTGGTCCTGCCCTTTACCTTCAGGTTCCCTGGCCTGACTCCTAAACCTTTTTGTTTGTCTCATTTAGAAATGGAGGTGGCCGCAGTGGCACCTTCTGTGCCTGTGCCACGGTCCTGGAGATGATTCGCTGCCACAACCTGGTGGACGTTTTCTTTGCTGCCAAAACGCTTCGGAACTACAAGCCCAATATGGTGGAGACTCTGGTGAGGGGCCTGTTCCCCGTGCCCAGCCACTTCCAACTTCCCCACCCATGTCCAGCCAGGGCCTTCAGCACCTACTCTCCTATATCTGGCCCCCACAATCGGGTCTTGGGGTCTGGTCCTGTAATATGAAAACTTTACTCCCATTTTCTGCTTTTCCCCCAAGGATGGCCCCTTCTTGCCTGATTCCCTGTGTCCCCTTCACCCCCAGTACTAGGGCGGAGTCTGGCTTCTGATTCCTTCTTTCCATCTCCCCCCCAGGACCAGTACCACTTTTGCTACGATGTGGCCCTGGAGTACCTGGAGGGGCTGGAGTCGAGATAGCAGCCCCTGGCCTGGGGCACCCTCTGTGCACTCAGGGCCAGGCCCACCGTCCAGAACTGGCGAGGAGGACCTGTACCTCCAACTCTGCTTGGTCACTGTCCCCACGGGGGAAGCACTGGAGTAGGTGCCAGGCCACCTTGGTGCCCTTTCCACTGTGGGCAGGGCCTTTCACCATTATGTGGAGGGAGGCCGTGGGCTAAGGAGACACTTGAGCAAGGCTGCAGCACTACCCCACCTCCACAGGGTCCTGCTGGCCTGTGCCGAGAGCCTGGCACAGCCTGGAAGAGCAGGCAGGGACTCAGAACTGCCAGCTCTGGGGGACCCAGGCCCAAGCCCCTTGACTCTATCCGAACCCTGGCAGAGATGGGTGAGGCCCTGCAAAGGATGTGCCAGGCCAAGGCTTCCACCCAGCTTGGCTCCCTGTGGGCATGGGCAGAGGATGAATTGGGGCTTGGCCTCTAGAATCCCATCTGGCCCAGCCCGCAAGGGTCCCAGGAGTACTGATCTGATATGCCAGTGGTTCACATCCAGACTGCTCTCCCCAGGGAGATCTGCAACTCCCTCCTCCACTCCTGTCCCTGCGGCCCCAGGGATATCTGCTCACGATCCCTCCCCACTTCTGCTTCCCTGACGTGTGCTCTGAGCTTCCCTGAACCAGGACCTGGCTGTCCCTACCCTGCCTCGTGTGGGGCCCCTTCCCTGCCTGACCCACCGTCTGCAGAATGAAGTCACCTTATCCTCCTTTTCCCATAAATTTCAGGCCTCACTGGCCTGGCCCTGCTCAGCCTGGGCCAGTGACAATCTGCAAGGCTGAAGCTCCCTGTGACTCTCTGGGGAGGGGACAGTGCCAGAGCAGGGGTGCAGTAACTCCTGGAGTTTGGAGGAAGAAGGAATACTTTGGGGTGGAGGATCTATGCTTTTTTGTTTATTTTGTTGTTTTATGATGGGTGGATGGGAAGCTCTCTTTAAAACGGGGCAGGCCATACCCCCATTCCGTGCCTCAATTTCCCCAACAGTAAACTGTAGATATGACTACTGACCTACCTCGCAGGGGACTGTGGGGAGGCATAAGCAGATGTTTGTAAAGCGCTTTGTAAATAAATGTGCTCTCTGAATGCCACAGAGCTGCCTTGTGTGTCCGACTAGCTTGACTGGGGCCCTACTCCCCTTCTCCCAGCTGCCCTGTGCAGTGGGAGGGCCCTGGACTGGGATTCAGAGGCCCGGGTACTGATGCGGCCTCAGTTTTTCCATCTGTAAAGTGGGGGTGTGGACCAGAGCATGGCTCTGGGTCCTTCCATTTTCAGAGGTGGTTCTAGGGGGCCCTGCCACTGCTGCTTCCACCTAGGCCTTTGAAGCATTTCCTCAGGCAATGGACTTTATCCTTTTTTTTTTTTAACTAATATTTTATTGTGATTTTGGTAAAAGTTTATACAACAAATTTATGTTCCCATTTAACAGCTTCTACCAATTTGTTCAGTGACATTTGTTACATTTTACACAGTGTGTCAACTTTCTCGTTATTTCCCTTCTGGTTGTTCAGCTTCCAGTGATCTAGTTTTCCTGCGCCCTTGCCTTCTCATCTTTTTTTGGAGTAAGTATTGACCATTTGGGCTCATATAGATGATTTTTTAAAGGAGCACAGTACTCAAGGGTGGGTGATAATTGTTTATTTTCTGAGCCAATCTGTTATTTAGCTAAAAGATAACCTCATGGAATAGTTTTGGTTCAAGATATAAAGAGTATCTCAGGGCGATAGTCTTGGGGAGTCTTTCAGTCTCAGTTGGTCCAATAAGTCTGGACTTTTTAAATATTTGATTTCTGTCCACATTTTGCTCCCATTCTATTGGGATCCATCTATCATGTTCCTGGTTAGAATGGTTGGTAGTGGTAGCCAGGCACCATCTAGTTCTTCTGGTCTCGGGGTAGATGAGGTCATGGTTCAGGCAAACTATTAGTCCTATGGACTAGTTTCTTTGAATCTTTGATTTCCTTCATTCCCTTTTACACGTAGAAACCAATAGTTATATCTTAGATGGCTGCTTGAAAGCTCTTAAGACCCTAGATGCTACTCATCAAAATAAGATGTAGAACATAAACTTTACATACTATCTTATGTCAACTGACTGAGTTGTTCCATGAGACTATGGTCCTAAGCCTTCAGACCCCAAAAATCAATCCCACAAGGTGTTTAATAAGTGTACGTGTTTGTACTCCCATGTGCTTTGTTGTCTGTATGAATATATGTGGCTGCATACACTTAAACGTGTATGTATACCTGCATATAAAACCAAAACCCACTGCCGTCAAGTCGATTCCGACTCCTAGCGACCCTATAGGACAGAGTAGAACTGCCCCGTAGAGTTTCCAAGGAGTGCCTGGTGGATTTGAACTGCTGACCTCTTGGTTAGCAGCCGTAGCACTTAACCACTACGCCACCAGGGTTTACTACCTGCGTATAGATACATCTATATGTGCCCACCTATACCCACACACATATACGTACCTATGCACTTGTATGCATACAGACATAGACGTGTGCACATTCCTGTTCTGTAGTTGTTGCACAGTTGTATATGTTCCAGCATTTACCAAAAACATTCTGTTTTCTTGCGTACTTCTTGGTGACATAATTTACCTTGGTCAAGCTGTGCACACTTCACCCGTATTTGTTCTTAAATTTCCCATCCTCAAAAGTAACAAGTGTTTACCATCTAGAGAGTGGCCCCAGTCCCCCATCGATCCCTGGTAACTACCAATGAACTTTGGTTTCAGTATATATACCTGTTCTTGACAACGGGCTTTATCTTGAGACCCCAAAGGGCCAGGGAGCTGCCTCTCTCCCCACTGGGAGCCTAGATCAGGGTTGAACTCTCCCTGTGTCACTGTGGGAGATGTAGGCTTTGGTGTCAGACAGACTGGCCCCACTAGCTGTGAGACTCTGGGCAAGTCAGTTGTCCTCTCTGGACCTCAGTTTCTCATCTGTAAAAAGAGGACAATCCCATTAGGATCAGATGAGATGGTGATTGTTAAGTGCCTTATGTGGCACCAGGTGTGCTGAAAGGGCTCAGTTTAAAAACACACAGCAGAGACAGGGACAGAGGAGACTCACCTCTGCTGGGGATGGCAGTCGAGCTGCCTGAGCTCAGCCCATTTCCACCCCAGGCCTCCTCATGAGGTGCAATGGACATGGGGAGCGGGTTGGGTGTTAGGGACCCAAGACAGTGTGACCTTGGGCAAGACAGTTGCTATTCCTGGTCCTTGATTTCTTCATGTGAAAACTGGTTTGGTGAGGTTCTTTTGGCTCTATGATGTGTTGATTCTATGCCCACGCTGGCTGACTGTGCCTCAGTTGTTCCATTGGCCAAAGGATATGACCCATTCTAACGACCTCACAATTCAACATCCTTCCATTTGAATTAAAAATTTATTAGACAGGGATGATCCCACTGGGCTAGGCCACAGACTGACCCTCCTCACCCTCATTCTGAACTGACCTCTAAGCCTCACCTGATGGGTCACACATGTACGTTATAGATACTGACCAAGCAACAGAATGTGACTTGCTTTGACCGATAGAACATGACAGAAGTGGATCCTAAGCCTCTAGAGACATGGCAACTTTTGCTTTTGCCCCCTTGGCACCCTGCCTTGAACCTGCCACATAAGGAAGCCTGTGTGGCCTATTGGAGGACTTGAGGGCTCTTGGAGGAGGATCGACACCTTCCATGAACAGCCACTACCAACTGCCAGACCCGTGAGTGGGGCCATCTTGGACCTTCCAGTCAGGCCAACCTGCCAGGTGAGTGTGGCCGCATGAATGGGCCTAGAAGAAGAAACTGCCCAACCAGCCCCTAGAACTGGGAGAGATAATAAATTGTTCTTTCTTTTAAGAGAAGTTTTGGGACCATTGATTACACAACACAAACTGATACCTATGTGTTCTGGGCAGTGTGGCTGCAGCTTTCCTCTTCGCCCTGCCAGGTGTTGAGCTCCTCAAGGGCAGGGAGTGCTTCTGCATTCATCTTTGTGTATCCAGTGTCCAACCAAGGGCTTGTCTTGGTGCTCAAGAAATGTTGGCATGAGGGAGGGAAGGAAAAAGGGAGTATGGGACTGCCTGCCTGTCTGACAAATGGCCTTACATAGCCTTTGAGAGGAGCTGGGAAGGTAGAGGTTATATTAGGAGGAGCACCAGCTCCAGAATCAACAAAGCCAAGGTTCCAGTCCCCAGGGCCACATCCCACCAGCACAAGTTCCCATTATAATCACGCTGTGGCTCAGTTTCCTAATCTCCTAAATGAAAATAGTGATACCTACTTTTGACGGCTAGAGATAAAATATTTAAAAAGAACTAGCACAGCCCTGGTAATATAATTGTTGTTGTTAGGTTTTGTTAGGTTCCCTCGAGTCAATTCCGACTCATAGTGACCCTGTGTACAACAGAACGAAACACTGCCCAGTCCTGCACCATCCTCAAATCGTTGTTATGCTTGAGCCCATTGTTGGAGCCACTGTGTCAATCCATCTTGCTGAAGGTCTTCCTCTTTTTCCCTGACTCTGTGCTATACCAAGCATAATGTCTCTCTCCAGGGACTGATCCCTCCTGATAACATGTCCAAAGTATGTGAGACATAGTCTTGTCATCCTTGTTTCTAAGGAGTATTCTGGCTGTACTTCTTCCAAGACAGATTTGCTTGCTCTTTTGACAGTCCATGGTATATTTCATATTCTCCACCAACACCACAGTTGAAAGGCATCAATTCTTCTTTGGCCTTCCTTATTCATTGTCCAGCCTTCGCATGCATGTGAGGCAATTGAAAACACCATGGCTTGGGTCAGATGCACCTTAATCTTCAAGGTGACATCTTTGCTTTTTAACACTTTAAAGAAGTCTGTTGCAGCAGATTAGGCAAATACAAAGCATCTTTTGATTTCTAGACTGCTTGGTGATATAAATGGCCCTCAATAAATGTCATCTTATAATACCACAATCCCTGGATAATGAAAACTGTGATCCCTACCTTTTGTTTAGCACCTATTACTGTGCTAGATTTTTTAATACATCTAGCAGCATCTTGGAAGAAAGGCCTGGCGATCTACTTGCTTAAGATTACAGCCATTGAAAACCCTATGGAGTGCCGTTCTACTCTGACACACATGGGGTCATCATTAGTTGGAATGGACTCTATGACAGCAGGTTGATTTGTTTTACTGCGGTAGATGCCTTACGCCATTTACGTCCTATTTAATCTATACAACAACCCTTTAAAATAGGGATGACTACCCCTTATTTTGGAAAGAAAGGCATGGAGGTTCAGGGAGGTGAGTTTACTCACCCAAGGTTTCACAGCCATTATATGGCAGAGCTGGGACTTGCACCCATGTTTAGGCTGACTCTAAAGCCTGTGCCTTTAGCTGTTTTGTGGCCTCTCTGGGCAGTGTCAGAAGCCACTGTTCCCTTTGATGCAGCACTAGTGGGTAGTGTGTGACCTGGACACATATTTTCTGATGCTGTGAAGTGTTTCAGGCAGGGGCCTCTCGGATGAGGTGCCTGGAGCACAGGAAGATGAATGGTCCAGTCTGGCTTTGCCCAGGGCCGTGGGCCAAGCAAGTGTGGGGTGTAAGCCTCCATCCAGCCAGGCCCCTGCAAATAGGATTTCTACAAGTTTGGACAGGCCAATTAGCTATTACCACTAGGAGCTAAATTTGTTTTTTTATGTCATAATAAATCTGACCATAGGAGCTGGCCAAAGCAATTATTCCTTCTCAGGATCTCTCAGCTGGCCTCGGGTTGGCTTATATTATATATCCTGGGCACCCAGGAGATGGAGCCATGACTTTGATGGATGCAAAAGCCACTTGCAAGGCTCTGGGAGTGGGGCCTGGCTGCACTCTGTCACTGGGCTCCTGCTGACCTCGGATGGACAGGAGCTTAATGAGGTTTGACCTCAACACTTCCATAGTTGAGGACAATGGAGAGACCGTGGTGCCACTGCATAGGCAGAACCCACAGGTTCAAGAGTGGCCATGGCCTGTTGGTGGAGGACGAGGGCTTTGAACAAGGTGACAGAAAGGCAAACCTTTAATTGGCACTTACACTGCGTGGGACATGTTGCTAAGTAAGTCCTCTATATGGATGCCATATGTCAGCCTCCAACAAAGCCTGTGAGGTAGGTATTGTCATCATCCCCATTTTATAGATGAGAAGACTGGGGCTCAGAGAGGTCAAGCAACTCACCCAAGGTCACAGACTACCACATGTCACGCAAACAGCAGCAGCCAGAGTGAGTGATCCTTTGAAACAGATAAGCCGGCCACATCTCTTGCCTGCTCAAACCCTCCAGCACCCTCCTGTTGCTGTGAACAGAAGCAGAGCCAGCTCCCTCACCATGGCTCCAGGGTCCTGCCTGGCCTGGGTTTGCCCTCTGATCCAGCCTCCTGCTCGCTCCTCTGCTCACTCCGGCCTCGTTTCTCCTCTTCACCCTGAGCTCTGCCTGGGCACCCTTCCCCAGTCTCTTCACGGCTGGCTTCTTCTGGGTGTCCCAGCCTCAGCTCAGGTGTTTCCTCCCGGAGATCCTCCCTGAATGCCTTGAGGTGGCCCTCTTGCTCCCACTGCCCTCGTCACTTTTGGGGCCCCAACCTGTGTATGTCCCTTGTGGGGGTGATGAGCTTGTTTATTCATTGGTTGCTTGTTCACTAGCTCCTCCATCAGACTGTGAGCACTGAGAAGGCCAGACCATGTGTATCTTGTCACTCCTGTGTCCCCTGCACTGAGCACAGTGCCTGGCACATGACAGACATGCAGATACTGTTGAATGAATGAAAATTGCAGAGCTAGGACTTGAACTCAGACCTGTATTGCTCCAAAGCCTACACTCTTACATACATCATGATACAGTCTCTCAAGTGGTTACATAGCTCAATGCCATGAGGCCAGGTTCCAATTTTGGCTCTGCCACCAGTGTGCCGTGTGACCTTGAGCAAACATCTGCTTCCTTTGGGGCAGTCTCTTAATCTGTCTGATAACGAGGTGGGACTAGGTGCCTTCTAGAGACCCACTCCAAGTAGGACTCTGTTGGGTTCAACATCCCTTGCTGACAAGGGGATTGACATTGCTCAGAGGTGCCGTCACTGGCCTACACATCTGCTTTCTGAGTCTGTTGAAATCTTGGGTATAGTCTGAGCTTCTGTCTGAGGGACCAGGGTATCTACCCTGCCAGATCCTTGCATTATACCTAATGCAGACATTGTCCCTAATCTTCATGGCAATCCTGAGAGGTTAGGTTTTACCAAGCCCATTTGGTATGAGGAAACAGACTCAGAGAAGTGTGGTGACTCGTTTAAGGTCACACAGCTAGAAAAGAACCAAGGTAGCATTAGAACCCATGACGCTTGACCCTGTTGCTCTTGTAATGTTCACTGAAATGTGAAAAAATCTAAACCTGAACTACATGAATTAAAATTTTTTGTCCACAAATCAGTCTGCATTCTCAACACTCACTTAAGCTAGGCTCAGCGGAAGCCCACAAACAGGCTTCTCAGGCTCAGTGCCTGGTACCCAGTAGGACTGCAGAAAATGCTGTTGAATTAATGGTGGAATGTCTGTTGAATCTGCAGATGGTGAGGGTGGCCTGAGTCAGCGTGAGACAAGAAGCTGAGCAAGGCTTTTCAAAGAAAAATGAAATGCATCTCAATTCACTTCCTACTTTCTCCCAGGGGTGGGAAAAGGGAACCTGTCCAGGAATTGCATTTTCTGTTCATTTGAAAGATGGGTAATGTGACTTTCTGGAGCTCTGTTTATTATCTGAATGCATTCTCTTGTTGAAGAGAGCTAGAGACAGACTTATTTGCCCAGGGATTCAGCCCATGCCTATTACCTCCTCCCTCACAAAAGACAGAGAAATCCTTGCTCCTCTAGCCTCTTCTGCCAAACCCTTTGCTCCCTGCCATGTTTGCCCATCTCTCCATGCCAATAATCAATTTATTGTCTCTCAGCTCCAAACACACCCTTCTTTGCCCTGCTTTGTAATACTGGAGCTGGACCCTGTAAACAGTTTTTTCCAGCTGGAGGAATGTTAGGCTTTGTCAGTAGAGGGCCCTAGAGGGCAAGGTGATAGGAGCAGGAAGCCTCTTACCTTCCACGCTCTTCATTCTATTTTATTTTTTAATTCAGCACAGCAGCCAAGGCCCAGTGCCTATCTCCTCAGTGGCCCTCCTGGACCAGGTCCAGATGCACCCTCAGGCCTTACTCTCCCCATTTGGCAGACTAACTCCAGCTACACGTTTGGATCATGCTGTCACCCAGAAGGCTGCTTCTCTGGACTAGCGCTAGCAAGTTTCTTAGCCATAGAGGCTCCACGTTCTTGTGATAGTCACCCCCTTGTTGAAGAGGTCTGAACCTCAGCCTTGGGGCTAGCCTTCTCCTGAGTCCTTAGTTCATTATTCACTCCCTGTCAGCCTAGATGTAATAGTAGCTTTTTTGTACTTTGCTGATTCTGGGCCCCTTGGAGTCCTCTTTCACTCCTTTTAGTAATTAACCATCCTTTTCTAATTAACAGTTCTTTATATTAAGTTTTCTATGTTCATATTACAGGTGTGGATTCTGTCTCCTGACTGGATCCTAATCAATATAGAATTGGTAACAGAGGTGGTCCCAGGAGACAGAACCTCAACAATGGGATTTTGATTTAGTTCTGTTGTACTCTTGGGCTTGAGCACAGGGCTGAGGTCCTCATCAATGGGAAATGGGATGCTAGTAATTTATGGCATCACAATTAATCATGCTATCACCTGTGATTGATTTCGAGGCAATGTCAACTAGAGCAAGTGTCTCGGGAGCCCAAGTGCCTTGTCCGTTACAGCAATAATGATAACATGATGACTGCAAAGACTGTGGTGTGGAGAAAATTCTTCAGTGCACTGGAGCACTTACTAGAAAGAAATTGACAAGTTCAAGTCATTTAACAAGTTCATGTCAGCTCAAATCATGGTTTGAGAACCACAGAGCTTCCATGGCAGCCTTAAAAGAATCTCTCTCTTTTTTTTTAGTGTAGCCACAGGACTGATACTGCTGAAAATCAAACATAAAACTTAATGCGTGGGTTGCAGAATTAAAATGTCCTTTAAATTTATAGCATTGCCAAGTTTCTTTTGTGGTTAGGCATAGACTAGGAAAGAATAAGATCCTGTGACTTGGAATAGGGGACATCTCGTTGGACTCAGATGAAGTGGAGACTCATGAATCCCTGAGTCATTTCCTTGCCAATGGAAATAACTTGCCCTCTTGTATCAGAGGAGACTAGTTTTCCTTTGAGAATTCAGTGATACTTTGAAAGGAGATGCCTATTCTCCCCAAGGTATACCACAAGTATCCTTTGTTGCCACTAGATCCATAAACCCGTTGCCGTCGAGTTGATTCCAACTCATAGCAACCCTATAGGACAGAGTAGAACTGCCCTATAGAGTTTCCAAGGAGCAGCTGGTGGATTTGAACTGCTGACCTTTTGGTTAGCAGCCATAGCACTTAACTACTGCGCCACCAGGGTTTCCACTAGATCCATAACTAGGGTCAAATCTCAGCATGCTCCAAGGGATTAAGTACTCACTATGACCCAAAAGGAGGTAGCTTACCCAATGAAAAAACAGCAAGATTTTGCTAGTGGAGAGATTTGGCATAACCCTTGGAATATACTTGGGAGTTGATTCTAAGGGCTGGGTATAACACTAAATTCATTGATGTGAATTAGGGATTTGATATGTTAGCTTGTGCAGCTGAAGGTTACTCTTAACAGCTTACTTGACTGATTGACTGAAACTTGGACTTGAAGGTAGCTTATATTTAATGAGGTTGAGATGCCAGAGTTTCCATGGCATGGTATGGAAGAGAGGATCCAGGATTTAAGGAGATAGGAATGTTGAAGTGGATTTATCATGTGTGACCTCCACATCCACTCCCCAACCATGCTCTATGAAAATTACCAGAAGACACTTTCTTCACCAAGGCATTGGGAAATGCATTGGTGAGGGGAACATCTGCATCATTAAGAAGCTCTATCCATTTTTGACAATTTCTGTTTTTCCTAGATTCATACTTTGCACATTCCAGGTTCCGATTATCAATGGGCGTTTGCAGCTGTTTCTTCTCATTTTGAGTCGTGCTACAACAGCAAATGAAGGTCCCGAAGGCTTTACTCCATCCACGTCGTTAAGATTAGCTCTACTTTGAGGAGGCAGCTCTTCCCCAGTCATCTTCTGAGTGCCTTCCAACCTGGGGGCCTCATCTTCTGGCACTATATCAGCCAATGTTCCACTCTTATTCATAAGGTTTTCACTGGCTAATGCTTTTCAGAAGTAGACTGCCAGGTCCTTCTTCCTAGTCTGTCTTAGTTTGGAAGCTCAGCTGAAAGCTGTCTTCCGTGGGTTACCCTGCTGGTATCTGAATACTGGTGGCATAGCTTCCAGCATCACAGCAACACACAAGCCCCCACAGTATGACAAACCAACAGACACAATATGCTAGGCATTAGTGAGCTGAAATGGACTGATACTGGCCATTTTGAATTGGACAATCATATAGTCTACTATGCTCGGAATGACATCTTGAAGAGGAATGGTGTTGCAGTCATCGTCAAAAAGAACATTTCTAGATCTATCCTGTCAGTGATAGGATAATATCTATATGACTACGAGAAAGATCAGTTAATACGACTATTATTCAAATTTACGCACCAACCACTAAGGCCAAAGATGAAGAAACAAGATTTTTATCAGCTGCTGCAGTCTGAAATTGATCGAACATGCAATCAGGATGCATTGATAACTACCGGTGATTGGAATACGAAAGTTGGAAATAAAGAAGAAGGATCAGTAGTTGAAAAATATGGCCTTGGTGATAGAAACAAAGCTGGTGATCGAATGATAGAATTTTGCAAGACCAACGACATCTTCATTGCAAATACCTTCTTTCATCAGCATAAATGGTGACTATACACATGGACCTCACCAGATGGAACACACAGAAATCAAATTGACTACATCTGTGGAAAGAGATGATGGAAAAGCTCAATATCATCAGTCAGAACAAGGCCAGGGGCCGACTGTGGAACAGGCCATCAATTGCTCATATGCAAGTTCAAGCTGAAACTGAAGAAAATCAGAGCAAGTCCACGAGAGCCAAAATATGACCTTGAGTATATCCCACCTGAATTTAGAGACCACCTGAAGAACAGATTTGAGGCATTGAACACTAGTGACTGAAGACCAGATGAGTTGTGGAATGACATCATACAGGAAGAAAGCAAGAGGTCATTGAAAAGACAGGAAAGCAAGAAAAGACCAAGATGGATGTCAGAGGAGACTCTGAAACTTGCTCACAAATGTCGAGCAGCTAAAGCAAAAGGAAGAAATGAAGTAAAATAACTGAACAGAAGATTTCAAAGGGTGGCTCAAGAAGGCAAAGTATTATAGTGACATGTACAAAGAGCTGGAGATAGAAAACCAAAAGAGAAGAACATGCTTGGCATTTCTCAAGCTGAAAAAACTGAGGAAAAAATTCAAGCGTCGAGTTGCAGTAGTGAAGGATTCTATGGGGAAAATATTTAATGTTGCAGGAAGCATCAAAAGAAGATGGAAGGAATACACAGAATGATCATACCAAAAAGAATAAGTTGACATTCAACCATTTCAGGAGGTAGCATATGATTGGGAACCGATGGTACTGAAGGAAGAAGTCCAAGTTGCATGGAATGCGTTGGTGAAAAACAAGCCTCCAGGAATTGACGGAATATCACTTGAGATGTTTCGACAAACAGATGCAGCTCTAGAAATGCTTTCTTTTGTATGCCAAGAAATTTGGAAGACAGCTACCTGGCCAACCAGCTGGAAGAGATCCATATTTATGCCTGTTCCCAAGAAAGGTGATAAAACCAAATGCGGAAATTATCAAACAATATCATTAATATCACACATAAGTAAAATTTTGCTGAAGATCATTCAAAACCGGCTGCAGTAGTGTATCGACAGGGAAGTGCCAGAAATTTGGGCCAGTTTCAGAAGAGAACATGGAATGAGAGATATCACTGCTGATGTCAGATGGATCCTGCCTGAAAGCAGAGAATACCAGAAGGATGTTTACCTGTGTTTTATTGACTATGCAAAGGCATTCAACTGTGTGGATCATAACAAACTATGGATAACACTGTGAAGAATGGGAATTCCAGAACACTTAAATGTGCTCATGCAGAACCTGTACGTAGACCAAGGGGACAGAACAAAGGGATACTGCGTGGTTTAAAATATCAGGAATGGTGTGCATCAGGGTTGTATTCTTTCACCATACTTATTCAGTCTGTATGCTGAGCAAATAATCGCTTAAGAAGTCAAGTGATAGATTCTTAGCCCAAGAGTGTGCAGTTGATTATTTCCCCAGTTCCCGAATGTATCATTGGAATAGACATAGTTGGCAACTGCAAGAATCTTTACTTTGGGTCTCTCACTAATGGACTGAGGGCCATTATTGAAGGAAGGGCTAGATGGAAGTTCTTAGAATGTTCTCTTTCTACCAAGAGAGTAAAGAGTAGCAATTCTGTATCTCTGGGGAGAATTTCAGAATTAATGGAGTCATAAAAGGCTTGAAATATGCAGGGGTGGTGATTCCTACCATATCCCCATTTGATTTGCCTGTTTGGCCTGTGCAAAGGTTGGATGGTACTGAAGGAAGTAAAATTTTGGTGAATGATTTTGGATTATTACAAATTTCATCAGATGGTAACTTAAATTGCAGTTGTAGTCCTAGATATAGTATCTTCACTGGAGCAACTCAAGACAGCCTCTGGAACTTAGTATGTAGCTTTTGTCACCATACCAATTTTTAAGCACCACAAAGACAGTTTTCTTTCATATGGAATGGTTTTGTTTTACTTTCAAAGACTTGCTTCAGGGCTGAGTCAGTTCTCTTGCTTTTTGCCATTATATAACACACAGGTAATGTGATCATATTGACATCACACAAAGCATCACACAGTGCCCTATATCAATGACAAGCTGGTTGCTTCTGATGAACAAGAAGTAAGAAATTTAAATCCTTTAGGACAGCATATGTGGACTAGAGAGTGGGAAATAAAGCCCACAAAAATTCAGAGGTCTGCTACCTCAGTGAAGTTACTCAAGAGTTCAGTGGTCTGGAACATGTTAAGATATCCTCTCCAAGGTACAAGTCAAGTTGCTGTCCTTTATGGTGCAGTGGTTAAGAGCTTGGCTGCCAACCAAATGGTAGGCTGTTCAAATCCACCAACTGCTCCTTGGAAACCCGATGGGAGCAGTACTACTCTGTCCTGTAGGGTCGCTGTGAGTTGGAATCGACTCCACAGCAGTGGGTTTGATTCGTTTGGTTTGCCATGAAGAAAAGGATCATGATACTTGGTAGGCTTTTTAGATTTCAGAGGCAACACACACGACATTTGTATGTGCTCCTTTGACTCATTTACAAAATTCCATGAAGTTGCAAGTTTTGAATGGGGACCATCAAAAAGGCTCTGCAGCAAGTTTAGGCTTCAGTATGTCATCAAATACAAATGGTATAAAAGAGATTAGGCTTGGGCAAGTATGGAAGGCAGGAGTAAGTTACATGAATCAGTGGTTCAGACTCTTTCAACATCAACTCCTTCATTGCCTCTTCTTTTTCAAACATACCTATGACTTCAGGCAAGTTTCTTATGACGTTAACTGAGGAAAAACCCTCAAGTCTGGTTTACAGATGGTGTCTTATGGTATGCTAGCATCACCCAAAATAGAAGGCTGCAGCATTACAGCCCTGCTCAGGAGTGACCCTGAAAAACAACGGTGAAGGAAAATCTTCCCAGTAGGTATACTGGTTGTCCACTTTGGAGTGAAAATGTCCAGAAGTAAGAATCTACACTGATTTATGAGCAGTTGTTGATGGTGGCTGGATAGTCAGGTACTTAAAAGTAACAGGATTGGAAAATTGGCAACAAGGAATTCTGAGGAAGATCTGTGTGGATGGACCTCTCAGAACGGGCCCAGACTGTGAAGATTTGTGTCCAGTGTGAATGCTGCCATTAACTAAAAGGAATCTACTATAGCGGAGGCTTCTAATAATCGGGTGAACAATATACATGCTCTGTGGCTATCAGTTAGCCTCTTTATCTAGCCCCCCCCCCACCACCAGTGCTTGTTCAATGGACCCATGAATAAAGTGGCAGGTTGGAGAATATGCATGGGCTCATGGGTTTTCCCTTATTAAGATTGCCTTGGCTACTGCTACTGCTGGGTGCTCAGTCTTTCAAAAGAGAAGACCAGCATTGAGCCCCAAATATGGCACCATTCCCAGGGTGGACCAGACAGCCACTAGGTTGATTTCATTGGATCTCTTCCGTTATGTAGAGGGCAAAGATTCTTCCTCACTGGGATTTTCTGGATATGGATTTGCCTGTAAATGCTTTTTCCCACACCACCATCCATGTACTCACAGAATGCTTTATCCACCATCATGGTATTTTACACAGAATTGCCTCTTAGCAAGGAACTCATTTCACAGCAAAGGAAGCCCAGCCTTGGGCTCATTCCAGTGGAATAAATGTTACCACATAACCCATCACCTGGAACGGCTGGCCTAACTGAAAGGTGGAATGGCTTACTGAAGGCTCAGGTATGGCGCATTCTGGAAGACAAAGCCCAAAAGGATGGAATACAGACTTTGAATCAGACACCATTAAATAGTGCTGCCTCCCCTATTGTTAGAATATATGGTTATATTAATCAAAAGGGGCAAGTGGGAGTGGTTCTCTGTTAGTCATGGTCCAATCAGGAGAGAAGAACCACACCAAATTGCCTAAGGGGATAAATGAGAAGTCTAAAGAATATCATAGCGCTGAGGGATATATGCAATGAAAAAAACTTGGAAAGGAGAAAAGATCCTCCCCATGGCTGGGATTCAGTCCTTGTTGGAGAGGGTGTAGTTGCTACCCTCTGGATGGTGGAAACGTTCACTATGTTGTCTGAGTCAGAGTTGGTATAATGTTGGTGGGCCAAGGCCAGTAGTCAGAGATCTGACTGATGAGGAGATGATGAAATTTGCTGTGAAGTTTCCTGTGGGAGGGTGACGTTGAACTTGCTGGGGAGACAGCTGGGGCACTTGCTGGACTCACTGGAAAGATGCCAAGATTCCCACAGAGGTAGAGTAGAATAGGAAGTTCCGAATGGGAAGCTGTTGAGAAGGGAGCTAGGGCTCCCATGGATCTTGCCTTTGGGAATCTAGCTGTGGGGTGCTGTTGATGTCACTAGGGGTGTTCTACACTGGATGTCATGCACACTACCTATTGCTACAGGAGCAAGAAGAAGCAAAGCACATGGAGACCAGGAAGATATGTCCCTGCCCCTACTGCAAGTGCCATCTACTGATAAAGATTAACATAATGCCAGTTCTCAAGGGAGAAAACTCGTAGTATGGCAAGCAGGCAACGAAGGGTAAATTTGGAGCTGAGAGGCAATAAATGACAACTGGCACAGGTTCCTCTCACTATTATTCCTAATAACCCACTTGCAGAATTTTTGCTTCTTAGCAAATATGATGTCTGCTGGCTTGGATATTTTTCTTCCCAAGAAAGGAGTACCAGGAGACACAACAATGGTTTCAATGAATGGGAGGATGAGACTGCCACCTAGCCATTTGGAGTCCTCAAGTCACTTAAAAAACAAGCAAAAAAAAAAAGGTTACTTTTCAGTATGATTGATCCTGATTACCAAGGGGAAACTGGGTTGCTGCAATACAATGGGGGCAAGGAGAGGTGTATATGGAACTCAGGATTCTCTGAAGTGCCTCTTAGTACTTCCATGCCCAATAATAAAGGTTAACAGGCAACTTCAGCACCTCAAAAAGCAGAATGATTGAGGACTCATACAAGACAGGAATGAAGTTTTGGATGACTCCTCCCAGTAAAGAAACTTAACTAGCTGAGGTTGTCATTCAGGGTGGAGGAAATGTGGAAGAGAAATGGCAACTGTAATAGCTTTGCATATTTTCTCTGCTTGTTATATGTATATATTTATATCTGCATTTACTCATTTTCTTCTCTCTTCTTTGCATTATTATTTACATACAAGTTATTGGAGGTTAGCTTTATAATTTAAACTGTAGGTAAAAGAATATTTAATATGAATGTACTGAATGTCCCTGGGTGGTGTGAATGCTTCTTGCTTGGCTACTAACCAAAAGGTTGGTGGTTTGAATCCACCCAGCAGAAACACAGAAGAAAGCCCTTGCGATATATTTCATAAGGTCACAACCACTGAAAACCCTATGGAGTGCAGTTCTACTCTGACACCCACGGGGTTGCCATGAGTTGGAATCAACTTGACAGCAATGGTTTTTTGTTTCACATAGCCAGCAATGGATACAGTGAAGTTGGAACTATGTATCTCCTCATTTTAAGGCAAATGGGAGAACTTCTTGTACAAAGAATAACTGCTTCTTGTAAGGAAGAAACATAGAATTGCTTTGCTGTTGAATGGAAGTTCAAATGTGTGTTGTTGTTGTCAGGTGCCGTCGAGTCAGTTCCGACTCACAGCAACCCTGTGTGCCACAGAATGAAACACTGCCCAGGCCTGCACCAGCCTTAACAATCGTTGTTATGCTTGAGCCCATTGTTGCAGCCACTGTGTCAATCCATCTCATTGAGGGTGTTCCTCATTTTTACTGACCTTATACTTTACCCATGTTGTCCTTCTACAGGGGCTGATCCCTCCTGATAACATTTCCAAAGTACATGAGACGTAGTCTCACCATCCTTCCTTCTAAGATGCCTTCTGGTTGTACTTCTTCCAAGAAAGATTTGTTCATTCTTTTGGCAGTTCATGGTATATTCAATATTCTTCACCAACACCACAATTCAAAAGCATCAATTCTTTTTTTTGGTCTTCCTTATTCATTTTCCAGCTCTCACATGCATACGGGGCGATTGAAAACACCATGGCTTGGGTCAGGTGCACCTTAGCCTTCAAGGTGACATCTTTGCTTTTCAACACTTTAAAGTGGTCTTTTGCAGCAGATTTGCCCAATGCAATGCATCTTTTGATTTCTTGACTGTTGCTTCCGTGGGTGTTGATTGTGGACCTAAGTAAAATGAAATCCTTGACAACCTCAATCTTTTCTCCGTTTATCATGATGTTGCTTATTGGTCCAGGTGTGAGAATTTTTGTTTTCTTTATGTTGAGGTGCAATCCGTACTGAAGGCTGTTGTCTCTGATCTTCACTAGTAAGTGCTTCAAGTCCTCTTCACTTTCAGCAAGCAAGGTTGTGTCACCTGTATAATGCAGGTTGTTAATGAGTCTTCCTCCAGCCCTCCAAATGTGTGTAGAAGGGTATGTATGGAAGCTGATTAGCCAAAGGTGAGGACTGTGACAATTCACCTTATTATCTCTCAGCTCCAAATCTACCGTTCTTTGCCCTGTGTTGTGGTACTGGAGCTGGACCTTGTAAACATTTCTTTTTTGCCAGCTGGCACAATGTGAGTTTCTGTCAATAGGGGTCACTAGAGGGATATTGCAAGGTGATAGCAGAAGGCACTTCCTGTCTGGGTTTTAGACCTCCTTCCATTTTCTTTTATTCAGAGTGGAAGCTGCCTGGTGGCAATCACCTAAGCAGCCATCATGGTCCAGACCCACAGGCTATGCTCCTCTCACCTGCTCCCACCGTGATTTGCTGTTGAGTTCTATTCTGACTTTCGGCAACCCCACGTGTGTCAGAGTAGAACTGCACTCCATAGGGTTTTCAATGGCTATAATCTTATGCAAGTGGATCACCGGTCTTTCCTCTGAAGCACCTCTGGGTGGACTTGAACTGCCAATCTTTTGGTTAACAGCCAAGTGTGTTAACCGTTTGCAATATCCAGGGACTTCTTTCCTTACCTAGCAGCCACTTTTACAGACGAGCTTCAGCTATACCCTCATTCATTGCTAACCCAAAAACACGCTGCCTAGAGGTGGTAAATTTCCCCTACATTTGCTATTACTGTATTCTTTAGAGTCCTCTGTTACCCTTTTTAGTAGTTAGGCCTCTTTTACCAGTTAATAATCCTTTACACTAAATTTTGCATGTTCATATTACTGGTCTGTGTCCTGAGTCAGCCCTGGCTTATAAACTCTCCACTCCACCTGGCCTCCTTTGCTGCATCCAGGCTGGTCCTTTGAAGCTTTGTTATTCTCGTCCTGGCCTTTAACCTCACCACCGCCTCTTTCAGTTCTACCTTGAGAGCAGTCCAGTTACCGTGCAAAGACAAAGATGTGGTAAAGGACTGAAGAATCCCATGCCTTTGATTTAATCACTTTCTCCCAGGATGCTTTGCAAAAGACAAAATTTCACAAAGGGTAAAGTGGAAAGACCCTGGACTTCGAAATCAGGAGCCTGGATTCTTGGCCCAGCTCAGCCTCTAATCCATGTACTTTACAGATGAAAAAACTGAGGAGAAGTTGTGATAAATAACCACTCATATCTAAGCTATTCTGATCAGCTGCCAGAGGTTTTCTCCCCTGCCTTAGTTCCCATTATTTAATGTGGTTCTTATCAGAACCCTGCTGTCATGGGTTGACTGAGTAGATCATATTATTATTCCAATTATGAATATTAATATAATGGTTTTCAGTTGGGGGCAATTTTGCCTCCTAGAGGACAAGTTTGTCACAATGGGGGTGCGACTGGCATCTAGTGGGTAGAGACCAGGGATGCTGCTAAATATCCTAAAATGCACAGGACAGCCCCCCACCCCCACGACAAAGAATTACTGGCCCAAAATGTCAACAGTGCCAAGATTGAGGAGCCCTAAATTAATAGGTATAGAAACTGAGACTCAGAAAAGGAAAGTGACTTGCCTAGGGTACAGCAGAGCTTGGAAGAAGCCCAGGCCCCCTAACCCCCAGCTGGGTTCTTGTCAACTCTCCCCCATTCTTCTCCCCGGTCCAAGGCTAGGAAAGGAGATGGGAAGCCAGTGAGGTCCTGCCCCCAGGAATACTGTGCCTGCAGTTGACTGGTATTCTCCTCTTGACACTCCTGCCAAGCCTCAGGCATTTTCCAATGCAACCATCTGCTTTCTCAACTCCTGTTCTGAGCTTCTGAGAAAAATGGACTCAGTGAGTACTAGCAACACCGCCAAGGCATAAGTGCCAACTTAAGCTGGCTCCGGCATCACCCATCCCTTCTCTGACCTTTCTGTCTTCTGCCCTCCCTCCCCTTACCTTCAAGGATTATTCACATCTTCCACTCTTCTCAAGCACTGTCCCTTCCCTGCCTCCCAACCAGCAGCAGCTCCCTCACTCCCAACAGGCAACCTGACTTCTTCCAGTACTTCCTTCTTTCCTATTGCTAAACTTATCCTCAGCCATCTCAGGAACGGCATTCTTAGCCATCTCAGGAAGACAATGTTTCCTCTCTTGGTGGAAGGCCAATCACTTCCTGTCCTCTGGAGCCATTCCTTTTCGCCTCTGCAGGGGCTTGTCCCTATTGACCAATGTCTCTCTGTCTCTCTCATTTGTCAACTCCTCCAGCTCCACCACCTAAGGATTTCTTGCATACAGGCTGCTCAAATCTCCCCCATGCTTAATCCTAAAATAAACTATACCCTTGAAATCCTCTGGCCCTTTGAGCCACTTTCATTTCTTCCCCTCCCATCCACACACTGTTCCGGCGGCCTGGATTAGCACTCTCCATGCCTGTTCCAGGCGAAAAACTCCTACTCACACTTCATACCCAGTTAAAATGTCAACTTTTCTAAGATGCCACAGCAGATGGGAAGATGCTTCATCCCATCTCCCCTCGGCTTTATGAGTTTTCCTGCATCTGCAGATAGTTCCCAGCATGCTGACAGCTTCCCATCTTAAACACCTGCATGAGAGCTTCCTCCAACACCAGGAGACTTTACTTGGCTGTGTGGCAGGTGCAGGGGGCAGGAGGAAGGAGGAATGCCCCTCTCCCCCGAGTCAGTGGATGATGCCTCAGCCTCCATATCCTCGACAAGAATAACTCCGAGGCATCTTCCACCATCCTCCGAGGGTCCCAGGCAGGACAAAGGCCTGGTTGCCCACAGCTGTCACCTGCTCATGAATACTTGCTTTTGGCTTTTCCCCCTCCCCTGCGTCACTCTCTTTATTCTCCCACTGGGCTCCCTGGAGCTACTCCCAGATAAACTCCTGGCTCCGGAGTCCTTGGTTCAAGTCGGCTTCTGGGCGTCCACCCTAAGGCACCTACCCCAGCCGACCCCTGAGGGAGGTGCCAGCCCCTCCTGCCCGCTGATGTCTGTTATTGCACTTTCTGAGGCAGAGGCCCCGTATTCAGGTTGCTGCCCCTTGTGCCAGCCAGTGAGAACCTCCAGGGTGAAGACCAGCTCCTACTCACCTCTGCACCCATCACCTGGCACATCAATGGCAGGAGGTGTTTACTGACTGAGGGAGGGAGTGGGAAAGCCGGTGGATGGAGGACTAGATGAGTCTCCAGAGACCTCCGCTGGGTGGACAGACGTTGGGAAGTGAATCCCCCATTGCGTGGGGCCTGCTCGGCCCATCCTTCTCTTCTCCCATCAGCAGGCCCATCCCTGCCCAGGCCCAGAGGCCATCATTCGGCCATCAACCCCTCATCCAACCCTCTGTGACAGTCTGCTGCAAGCAGCCAGGACACCTCCTGCCAGGAAAAGTCCCCAGACAGAGACGAGGGCCTCTTGGCCGGAGACTCTGACTCTGGCTCAATAAAGGTTACAGGAGCCCAGTGAAATGCTATTATCATGTGACATCACTCAAGGCCGTCTCCAGCAGATGTTGCTTTGGAGGGATGGATTTGTCCCAGCTGGACTCCGGGGCTCACTCAGAAGCACTGGGAACAGCCACCTGCTGCTTCTGATGTGAGCAGCCCCAGGGAAGGTGATTTCTACAAATCAACTCATTCAGCTCCATTGCAGAGCAGGGTTTCCAGGGGAGGAATTAAAACCCTTGTTGGGGAGTGAAGCAGCTGCTGCCAAGCCAAGCAGTCTCAGAGACCATGTCTGGCTTTGAAACCCTGGGGTACTAGGACGGTCTGAGCACATCCAGGAGGCCGGGAGATCACCCAGCATTCTGGTCCCACATAGGACCATTTATAGAGGAGACACCGAGGCCTGTGGAGGCGGAAGGGGCTGCCCAAGGTCACACACAGCAAGTCAGTGGCTGACCTGGGACTCTAAGCCTGAATCCAGACAGCTCTACCCACCTCCCAAGCTTCTCTGAAGAGCAGGTGGGGTGAGAGTCCTGCTGAAGGGAAACAAACAAACAAAATACCCTGGACTGACTCACAGGCTATACTTGGCATTTTGTTGCTGACACTGGCCTGGGGCCCTGGAAATCTGGTATGAACTCTGCCTCTTGCTTGCTGTGTGACATTGGGCAAGACTATTCCCTTCTCTGGGCCTCAGTTCCTTTATCTGTGAAATGAGGAGGTTGATGATCTCTAAGGGGCCTTACCAGTCTAAAACTCTCTGACTCTCTGGTCCTCAGTGTCCCCATCTGTCAAGTGGGCATAATTCTCTACTTCCTGGGATGCAGTGAGGATCGCATGAGGCCCAGAGGAAGTGCCTTGGCACAATTCCGTGAAAATAAACCCTGGAAATGCATTATCATCACTCCCACACTTACAGCAAGGTGGTGGGGTTGCTAGTAGGAGTGAAGGAGAAACCAACGTGTCATCTCCCAGCCAGGGAGTTCTGGAGCCAGGAGAGGGGTCTCAGGTGGGTTGCAAAGTTTAGAGGCCCTGAAATCCCTTCCCATAGAGTGTGGTATCTCAGAAACCACAAGCGCCCTGCTGCTGCTTTTCCAGAAAGTGCATAGAATCTTAGGTCTAAGGCTGCTTGTCCACAGGGGCCTTAGCAGGGCTCAGTGTGGGCAAAAAGCTAGGGAAGGGAAAGAGAGAAAGAAGAGGTTTGTAAGGCAGTAGGAAAGAAGAGGAGGACAATGGGGAGAGGAAGAGGAGGCAGAGAAGGAGGAGAAAGAACCTGGACTACGATTAGTTCTATTCTATGGAGCAAAATGCAAGCAGAAAGTGTAGGCTCTAGGGTTAGATAGGCCTGAGACAAATGCTGACTCCACCACTCAGTGGATGGGGGACTTTGGACTAATCATTCAGTCTTTCTAAGCCTCAGTTTTCATATCTGTAAAATAGAAATGATTTTTGGGGATAATCTTGGCAAAGCACTTAGTACCAAGCCTGGTCCAGAGTAAGTTCTCAATACGCTGTAGCCAGAGTGGCAGCAGAGGCAGGACAAGTAGCTGTAGGTCTATAAATTAGTGTGTTCTTCAGGGAGGGGCTGCAGAATTTGTTGCACTCACTGTGGGTACAGGAAGGCAAATGGGCTTGTTCATGCAGAGGAGCAGATGGGCTTGTTCAAGCAGAGAGAAACCTGAAACTCAGATCACAGGCAAAGTAATACAGTTAACAAAATTTTATTGTACTAAGGGTAGCAGAAATTATTCTTATCTGGCAAAAATCAAAGCAGGCTATGAGTTCATGTGCTAATGATGGCTATGCTAATTAATATAACAAGAAACTGAAGGCAAATTTCATGCTAATAAATCAATCAGGAAGAATTGTAAGTGGATGCTCAGGAGAAAATGATTGTCATGTATATAAACACTGGGTGTGAACATTGGAGAGATGGATTCACAGTGACCAGGCATTGACTGTGGGGCAGCCACCCTGGGGCAGCCACTGTGGCCGCATTCAATATAAAATGAGGCACAGAAGGTGAAAGAGCATTCCCCAAATCCCATAGTGGATCTTGGCCTCCAACCCAGTTCTGTCTGATGCCAATGCTGCGACTACTCATCAAAGATGGGCAACACCATGTCTTTGGGCTGGACCTTCCCAGATCTCCAAGGCCAACCAAGATTGGGAGACAGACCATTCCAGAATTGAGGGGTAAAGAAAGCTGGGGTGAGGGTACCTTCCCTTCAGTCCTGATGAGATGAATGGGAAGTATAACCAGGGACCATGGTCTGCAAGGCCAGAAAGCTGGATGTACTGAGCTGTGGGCTTTCTAGCTCCCTGGAACTATGAACCTTCTCAGCCTCCACCAAAGCAGGCTCCACCAGCCCCCACACACGGGCACCAGAACTTTCTCTTCTTAGTAGGCTATGACCGCAGGACTGTGCATGGAGGTAGAACTCAAGATGGACACATTTTTGAATTGGGATAAAATACCAGCTAAATATTTGTTCTAGATTTTACCTCCTGAGTAACTGAATTATGAAATGTCAGTTCTTTTAATATGAGATATGTATCACCACACAGTCTATTAACTGTAGAGTCAGTCAACCACACACGTGCATATATAAGCAATTACGCACACACACACACACACACACACACACACACACAAGAAGAAGCCATTGGAGCTATTTTCCTCCTTTAAGAACCCTGAGTGGTCTTTAGGAAGCAGAAAAAAGCCTCCAAACTCAAGCCAGTTCCCTTTCCTGGGACTTGTGGATGCCAGGCATACTAACTGTCTTAATCTTGTTCCTCCAGCCACCCTCCCTCCCCTCCAGGCCTACCTTGTCCTGAGGATCTTGTCCCCTAAACTGGGGTGGGGGGGGAGGGTGCAAAAATAAAGTCTTTAGGAGTGATCACATTTTTGGAGTCTTCTCTGAGCTCCCCATCTTCGTTCAGCTTCCAAGAAGTTGAGACAGAAGAGAAACCTTAAGATCAAAGCTCACCTGTTGAAAATAGCTTAATAATGCTTCAGCACCACGAACAGGATCTTAATCTCTAGGACAGGGCTGGAAGTTAGACTTTGACAAGTTTAGGAAGGGGAAAAAGGAGCTCTGATGGTGCAGATGATTAAGTGCTCAACTGCTAACCAAAAGGTTGGTGCTTTGAACCCACCCAACGGCTCCACGGGAGAAGAGACCTATGATCTGCCCTCGTAAAGATTACAGCCTAGATGTCTGGGGTCTTAAAAGCTAACAAGCGGCCATCCAGGATGTGTTAATTTGTCTCAACCCACCTGAAGCAAAGGGAAATGAAGAACACCAAAGACACAAGAAAAATATGAGCCCAAGAGACAGAAAGGGCCACATAAACCAGAGACTCCATTAGCCTGCAACTGGAAGAACTAGATGGTGCCCGACTACCACCAATGACTACCCTGATGGGAAACACAACAGAGAATCCCTGATGGAGCAGGAGAAAAGTGGGATGCAGACCTCAAATTTTCATAAAAATACCAGACTTAATGGTCTGACTGAGACTGGAGGGGACCCAGATATCATGGCCCATGGACTGTTAGCCCAAAACCGAAACCATTCCTGAAGCCAACTCTTCAGACAAAGATTAGGCTGGACTATAAGACAAAAAATGATACTGGTGAGGAGTGTGCTTCTTAGCTTAAGTGGACACATGAGACTATGTGGACAGCTTCCGTCTGGAGGTGAGATGAGAAGGCAGAGGGGGACAGGAGTTGGCTTAATGGACACGGGAAATACTGGGTGGAGAGCAGGAGTGTGCTGTCACATTGTAGGAAGAGCAGGTAGGGTGACATAACAATGTGTGTATAAGCTTTTGTATGAGAAACTGACTTGAACTGTAAACTTCCACTTAAACCACAATTAAAAAAAAATCACAACCTGGAAAACCCTATAGGGCAGTTCTACTCTGTCACATAGGGTTGTTATGAGTTGAAATTGACTTGACAACAACAACAAAGGAAGGAGAAACTGAGAGCCTCCCTCTAAGGGTGTCAGAACCTGGGGACACTCAGGTGACTGAGAGGTCTGCATCCAGCCACAGGTTCACAGGTTTTTTGATTTTGTCTATTTAGTATTTTGAATCCATGCATATTTTGCCCTCTGTGATATATTCATGATTGTTTTAATGTGAAATACGAAATAATGGGTGTTTTCTATCCTAAAGTTAACACAGAAGGAAGATGCCCTATGTCTATTCTGTGGCTTCCTGTGGCCCTGTACATTGTCAGAATTCCTCTGGCGGGGGATATGCGTGGGGTACACCACCTAAAGGGCAAAGTTCAAGCTCAGCTTGGCCTTCAAGGCTTTTTGGTATTCAGGCTCCTAGCTAACTTCCACATGTCATCATCCATCTCTTCCTCCTCCCCTCCACCCACCCCCCACGCCCCGCACCCACCACACCACGTAAAAGGACTCCTTTGAGCTGCTGACTTGCCCTCCTATACTCTTCGGGCTGCACCTACTCCATGACACGGCAAGTCTCCTCACCCCTGCCTGCTCCTGACTGTGAATACCGACCCGTGTCCTCACCCTCCAGCACTCTGAGCCCACATCACCCAGAGGGCAGAGCAGTGGCTGTGATGTTTTTAAAGAATAAACTTGGGCTGGCCTCATGGATTCATTTTACCATTTGGGTCTGTCCTCCAGAAGGGACCCCTGATCACTGTCTCCCACCTCACACATATATCAACCAGCAGACTAAGGAGAGAGCCCCAGAGCTTGTCTGCCCAGGTCAGCTGCAATAGGAAATAAAGCGTTGAACTTTGGGGGATTTTTCTCCCCCTTTGATCTGACTGGGGCTCAGTGAGCCTTCAACAGCATTAGAGGCTCTGTAGGAGGTGAGGCCGCTACCGTGCAGCCTGCACACGAAATCTCCTGCTGAACCTCTTCGTGCTGCTCTAGCACAGAGATGGGGTCTCCAGGAGGCTTTTAGGGCAGACAGATGGAACCTCGGCTGGTCCCCATCAGTATGATGCATGGTCCTAATCCAGAACGGGCAGCTCCACACTGATGGGGCAATAGCCCCCACTGACACCTTCTCTGTGCAGGCCTGTCCTGGGCACTGGGGCTGCAGGGCTGGATTGGATATTGTCCCTGCCCTTGGGGAGCTCAGAGTCTGGGGGCTGGTGGATGAACCTTCTGTGCTGTCAAGGTTCATCCATGTTGTAGCAGGTATCAGGACTACATTTCTTTTTGTCGCTGAATAGCGTTCCATTGTATGGATGGATCACATTGTGTTTATCCATTCATCTGGGCCCCACAGCCAGGCAGTGGTGGGGTTGAGGGCAGAATCCAGGGCTCCTGATGCCCAGACTGCCTGACCAGGACTTGTTCTCCAGGCGCCAGGGCAGTTAGGCAGCAGGGTTTCCAGGGGAAAGATCTTCACTCATGATGAGAGCTTATATACAGATGAAATAAAATAAATAAGTAAATAAATAAAAGACTGACCTACCACCACCTCCACTCCTTCCCAGGCTCCCAAAACCTAGCTGGCTGCTTGCTCTCTCTCTCTCTCTCAGCCTCTATCAAATTCTGTCCTTGAAAAATGGCCCTGCACCCATTAGGAGCTTTTCAGTTGAAAGTTACAACAAAGAGACTTAAATGAACATGGGAATGTACTGGCTCAGATAACTGAGAACTGCAGAGATGGGCCTACCCAGGTACTGCAGACAGCACCCTAGGCCTATTTCTGGCTCCATTTCTCTGACATTCTCTCCTGTCTCCCTCCTCTACATGTTGCCTTCATTCCTGGCCCCTTGCAGCCTCACTCCATGGTGGAAAGAAGACAGCATGTCTCTCCTGAGAGCTCCCTCCAAAAAGACGGGAGGCTCCTATTTCCCAGGAACCCTAGCAAACATCTCCTCCCCTTTCACTGGTCTGAAGTGGGGCATGTGCCCTTCCCTGGACCAATTACCATACCCAGCAGGAGAGGACTATGCTGAGAGGCTTAAGCCAACCAGGACCCTTCCCTACAGCTGAGGGTGGGTCATTCCCACCCAGACCAGGAGGCAGAGAGCAGAAAAAGGGCAGTTCCCAAAATGAGCCTCCGAAGGTCTGGATGGGAGGAGGTGAAATGGAAGCTGGTGAGGCAACAAAGAACTATGACAGATGCCATCACCTGAGATCATTAATAACATTCAACCAAAGGAAATTCCTCCCTGCTGCCACACCAGCCCCATCTCGCACGTCTCACCTTGTGCCCAAACTGTGCTGAGCGGCATGTAGTCCCTGCAGTCCAGGCTGTTCATGATGGTTGTGTGCCCTCCACCTGGCATTCGCTCCACGCCCCCCAACTGCATTCCTCCTGTAGATCCCAGCATCACCTTCTGCAGCTCTGAAATGAGGCACTCTGCTGTGAGTTCCCAGGCACCTTGTTTGCAGACCTTCACTCATGACATTTTGGTCATGTTACTTTAATGCACTCCTCAGCTCACCTCCCCCAATACACACAGAGCTCGCTTGTTCCTTCGAGTCAAGGACCTGGACAAATCTTAACTAATCTCTCTATTCCCAGGCTCTGGCCACTGCCTGGTTTAGAGAAAGAACTCAATAAATATTTGTTGAATTAATGAAAATAAATTTGTGTTCCAGACATGGATTCTGTGGAATTGCTTGCATTTTAACAAATGACAAAGCCTCAAGCCAAAGGAATGAATCTCCACTGGTAGAATTTCAGGCACCAGTAAGTTGGGGACAGAAACTTCCTCTATTATTTAGTGCCTGGGGGAGGAAGTGGCTGTACAGTGGGTGGAATTTTCCACTCTTGGCTTTCCTGTGCAAAAACCATTGTGCTGTCTCCTGAAAATACAAGTGTGTCATGGAAACAAATGTATTTCCCCTTTGGCTTTCTGGTGGGAGGAAACTTATCTTGCTCTGGTCCTGGTTGACAGAACATTCTTTCCTGACATCCTTGTGAGTTGTGAAGGTGATGCCCTGGCTGACCTTCCCTCCATCGCAGCTCTCTGACCTTATGGTCACCAAGTCTCACTGTCCAGCCCATTTCTGCCTGGCTGGTGGATCCCCCAGTGTTAGCTGCGGGTTTGAAGAAGCTTCCTTGTACAGCCTAGACATTTCTGATTCAAGCCCACTCGCCTAACTGCTTCTCTGGAGCTGACCTTGGGGCCATCCTGGTCACTGGGCCCCTCCCTACTCCTCAGGCCAAGCCCCTTTGTGTCCCTGTTCCACTCACAGACAGACTTTTCTGACCTCAGGCTCATTCCCTCTAGTCCGCTCACCATTCTGCCCAGAGTGAAGAAACATAAGGCTGACTGGATCCTCCCTACTGGGAATCCTTCCCAGGCTCCCTGGGCTCTCAGGCCACAGTCTGAACTCCTTAGGCCTGCACCAGTCTCCCAGAGGCACAACCTTAGGCACTTACACACCAGGCAAGCACCTGCTCTTGCTTTTGCCCCTGCCCTTCGCTCTGCCTGGATGTACTTCCCTCCCTGTCAGCCTGGTGAGTTCCTACTCACTTCTCAAGACCCAACCCCAGCATCCCCTCCTCTCTGAAGCCATCCCTGGTTTTCACAGTAAAGCTGAGCCTTGTCTGCCTTGTATCTCCATCATTGAACATATTTCTATCTTTGCACACAGCCCCTCACTACTGATCTCCTGATCTGTCTTCCCACTAAATCTTGAGCATGTCAAGTTCTGATATTTCCAAATCCCAGCATCTGACAGCAGAAAGGGTGTCGGTGTGTGCTTGTGGGGGGAATGAATGAATGGGCTCGCTACCATTATTATAACAATGACAACAATTGTATTTCTTATTTCTGGAGCATATACTACATGCCATGCACTGTGCTAGGCAACTTCTACGCATTTATCCACCATAGGTTCCCAACCACCTTGTGATTTTGACATGATTATTAAGTTCATTTTACAGATGAGGCACCTTAGGTCAGAGAGGTTCAACCCAGTCCAAGGTCACACTGGGAGGGACTGATGGGGCCAGGATTCGAACTTAGAAGCCAGTTGAACTGGCTTCTACCTTTTCATCCACGGAGGATGGGTACTGTGTACTGGGTACTGTCCTGTGGTCCGAGGACACAGCAGGGAACAGAACAGGCCAAGTCCCTGCCCTCACAGAGCTCCCATTGTAGTGTATAAGGTCAGGGGAGTGGCGGGGGGCAAACCACACATACACCAATGTATAAAATAATGTTAGTGTGATAATACCATACAGAAAATGAAACAAGGTCAGGGAGCAGAGAGTGACAGGATGGTGGTTGTTGTTTTTATGTGCCATTGAGTTGGTTCCAACTCATAGTGACCCTATGTACAACACAACGAAACACTGCCCAGTCCTGCGCCATCCTCACAATCATTGCTTTGTTTGAGCCCATTGTTGCTGCCATGTGTCAATCCATCTCATTGAGGGTCTTCCTCTCTTTTGCCAACCCTCTACTTTACCAAGCATGATGTCTTTCTTTAGGGACTGGTCCCTCCTGATAACATGTTCAAAGTATGTGAAATGAAGTCTTGCCATCCTCGCTTTTAAGGAACATTCTAGTTGTACTTCTTCCAAGAAAGATTTGTTTGTTCTTCCGGTCCCAACCCAGTGCCATCGAGTAGATTTCGACTCATAGCTTCTGGTAGTCCATGGTATATTCAATATCCTTCACCAGCACCATAATTCAAAGACATTAATTCTTCTTCGGCCTTCCTTATTTATTATCCAGGTTTGCATGCATTTGAAAAGAAAGCCAAACCCATTGCTGTGGCGTTAATTCCCACTCATAGCAATCCTATAGAACAGAGTAGAACTGACCCCTAGAGTTTCCAAGGCGTGCCTGGTGGATTTGAACAGCTGACCTTTTGGTTAGCAGCTGTACCTCTTAACCACTGTGCCACCAGGGTTTCCAAATGCATATGATGTGATTGAAAATACCATGGCTTGGGTCAGGCACACCTTAGTCCTCAGAGTGACATCTTTGTTTTTTAACACTTTAAAGAGGTCTTTGCAGCAGATTTGCCCAATGCAATATGTCATTTCATTTCTTTTTTTATTATTGTGGTTTGGATGAAGGTTTACAGAACGAACTAGCTTATTATTAAACAATTAGCACACATATTGTTTTGTGACATTACTTACCAATCCCATGACCTGTCCATACTCTCCATTCTTGACCTTGCGTTCCCTATTACCAGTTTTCCTGTCCCCTCCTGCCTTCTAGTCTTTACCCCTGGGCTGTTGTGTCCCTTTAGTCTTGTTTTGTTTTATGGGCCTGTCTAATCTTTGGTTGAAGGGTGAACCTCAGGAGTGACTTCATTACTGAGCTAGAAGGGTGTCTGGGGCCATACTCTTGGGGTTTCTCCAGTCTCTGTCAGGCCAGTAAGTCTGGTCTTTTTTGTGAGTTAGAATTTTATTCTGCGTTTTCCTCCAGCTCTGTCTGAGGCTGTCTATCATGATCCCTGTCAGAGCAGTCGGCGGTGGTAGCTGGGCACCATCTAGTTGTGCTGCACTCAGTCTGGTGGAAGCAGTGGTAGTTGTGGTACATTAGTCCTTTGGACTAATCTTTCCCTTGTGTCTTTGTTTTTTTTTCATTCTCCTTTGCTCCCGACAGGGTGAGACCAATGGAGTATCTTAGATGACCACTCATAAGCTTTTAAGACCCAGATGCTACTCACCAAAGTAGAATGTAGAACATTTTCCTTATAAACTATGTTATGCCAATTGAGCTAGATGTTCCCCGAGGCCATGGTCCCCACGGCCGTCAGCCCAGTAATTTGGTCCTTCAGGGAGTTTGGATGTGTCTATGGAGCTTCCATGACCTTGCCTTGGACAAGCTGTGCTGGCTTCCCCAGTACTGTGTACTGGCTTACCCTTTACCAAAGTTACCACTTACCTATTGTCTATTTAGTATTTTTCTATCCCCATGCCGTTTGATTTCTTGACTGTTCCTTCCATGGGCATTGATAGTGAATCCAAGTAAAATCAAATCCCTGACAACTTCAATATTTTTCTGTTTATCGTGATGTTGCTTATTGGTCCAGCTGTGAGGATTTTTGTTTTCTTTATGCTGAGGTGTAATCCGTACTGAAGGCTGTAGTCTTTGACCTTTACCAGTAAGTGCTTCAAGTCCTCTTCACTTTCAGCAAGCAAAGTGTGTCATCTGCATAATGCAGGTTGTTAATGAGTCTTCCTCCAATCCTAATACTCCATTCTTCTTCATATAGTCCAGCTTCTCAGATTATTTGCTCAGCATACAGATTGAATAAGTATGATGAAAGGATACAACCCTGATGAACACCTTTCCTGATTTTAAGCCATGCAGTTTCCCCTTGTTCTGCTTGAATGACTGCCTCTTGATCTATGTAAAGGTTCCTCATGAGCACAATTAAGTGTTCTGGAATTCCCATTCTTCACAATGTTATCCATAATTTGTTATGGATGTGTGCGTAATGTTTTAGGGTATGTCTGAGCAGGGACCTGAATGAAGTGACAGAATGAGCCCTGGTTACAGCTGAGGGAAGGGTGTTCCTGGCAGAGGGAACAGAAAATGCAAAGGCTGTGAAGCTAGGATGGACTTAGCTTGTATGGAGAGCAGCAGGAGGTCAGTGTGGGTGGAGCTTGGTGAGTGAGGAAGGCGGGGCGAGGTCAGAGGGGCGGCTGGGGGGTGAGGGGGCAGATTCACACCCATATCCTGAACAACCCTGCAGAACTTAATGGCAGAATGCAACTGACTCTCCACCTCTATATGTATATAATTCAACACTTGTGTTGTGCAGATGGGGAAACTGAGGCCCAAAATGGGACAGGACCTACTCAGGGTCACACAGTGTGTTGATGTTCTGCTCAAAGACTGCTTTTAGCATCCTTCTTTCTAGGAAGGTGGGAGGGGGTGCAGTCTGCGCTGGTAAAGCTCTGCTGAGAGGAGGATGGGATTGTTATAATTACTGTCATTGTTATTGGTGCAGAAATGACAGTGAATCCAGCCAAGAGCCAAGTGGGAGAAGAGAAGCTCTTTGGGGGAGGGTGGGCAGGGCAGCTGCTCTCCAGAGGGGGAGAGTGATTATAATACATTATTACCCTGAAGCTCTTTGCTTTCGCCAGTTTATTAATCATCTTCCACCCACTCCTGGGTGCCAAACATGAGGCAGCCTCAGTCAGTCTGAACCCTCTGCCAGGGAAAGTCCCAGATTCTATCACAATTACATGGACAGTACCTGAATGAAGGTGCCAGCAACGGCACAGCCTTCTCCCTTACACCACCTCGTACAGTCCTCACAACAGCCCCACGAGGCAGGTAAGAGTACAATTCCCATTTTACAGATGAGGTGACTGAGGACTACAGAGGTTAGACCACCTGACCTAGGACAGCAGCTAGTGACTGGCAGGTCAGAGATCAGATTCAAACCTATGTCCATATGGCTCTGGAGGGCATCACCCCTAGCCACCCACCAACTTCAGCCTCTTGGTCTCCTGGGCCTCCCACCCACCCACCACCAGTGCCCTTGGATGGGTCACTTTGCCTCCCTGGACTTCGGTTTTCTTCTCTGGAAAATGGAAGTGACGACCCTTGGTCCTTCTGCCACCTGGGGATATTGCAATGTTACTCCTGTCCCTCCCACCTTCTCCATGAGAGATCAGCTCATAACAATATGGACAACAGCACCGAATACTGAGCCCTTGCTGTGTGCCCTGTCTGTGTCCCACACGTAAGCTCATCAGACCCTCACAAAAGCCCTACAAAGAGGGAGTCTCAGTCCTGTTTCCTGAGGACGGAACTGTGGCTCAGAAAGGTTCAAGAGCTCACCTGAGGCTACACACCTGGGAAGGTTAGAGCCAGAACCCTAATGCCTGAGCTGTTGGACCCCAGAGCCATGTTCTTTCTGGTTCCACACCTTGCCCCATCTTGTGAGGGGCTGAGCCGCTTGACACCTTGGTCAGAGTTGACTGTAGAACAAAATAAAGCTGACCTTAAGGGGGACTTTAAAAAATATATGTTGGATCATGTCACTTCCCCCACTTAAAAGCCATATTCTGAACTGACCCTGCCCAAATCCCCGCCTGCATTTCAGCCATCTCCCTCTCTCTCTTTCTCTCTGTGCCACCACCTGGCTCCTGGTGGTTCTTGGACCACCTACTCTTTCGGGCCCGACCTATCTGTGAGCTGCCCCCTCTTCCTGGAATACTCTTCTCCCTTCCTGCCCCCTTCCCCCATTCCATGACCCCATTACCCTCAGATAAAGCTGCAAGCCTTTGGCACAGCTTTTGTGGTCCCACCTGACCTGACCCTTGCCAGGTTTCTAGCCTTGCTGCAGCCACACTGGTGACCTCTGTTCTTGGGGTACCCAAGCTCCTTCTTGCCTCATGGCATTTGCATAGGTTGTTCCTCCCACCAAGGAAGCTCTTCCCCTTCCTTTTTGCTTGACTGGCTCCTCCTGACCCTTCTGGTCTCAGCTCAAATGTTTCCGCAGTGAGGACTTCCCTGGACTCCCATTCAAATAATGCTCTCTTATTCTTCTCCCTCATGTTGTTTCAGTCTTTCATTTCACAATAAGCACCCTAGTTTCAAATTATATTCATCCGTTTATATTTGTCTCTCACCTCTCTAAGCTATAAGCTCTCTAGGGGTGGGGACACCCTGTGGTATTCATGATTAAAAAAAAAAAGTTGCCTTCAAATCGACTCTGACTCATGGCAACCCCAAGTATATCAGAGTGGAACTCTGTACCACAGGGTTTTCAATGATTGATTTTTCAGAATTAGATTGCTGGGCCTTTCTTCAGAGGCACTTCTTGGTGGAATTGACCTCCAACCTTTCAGTTAGCAGCTGAGCACATCAACTGTTCGCACCACTCAGGTGTTCATGATGCCTAGCACAAAATAGGCATTAAGTAAATAAAATGAATGAGTGAATTAATGAACAAAGTTGAAGGTCCTCAGGCACACGAATGAGACCGAGATCCAGGGGTGGGGTGCCCTGGAGGGCCTGAGAGGTGCCTTCTTTCCCAACTGTCTGTGTTCCCGTTGGTGTGGGGGAGAGTCAGCAAGGTTGTTGTTGCCATGGCTACACACTCTGCAGACCGTCTCCTGAGTCAGGCCTATATTTAATTTTACTTGGTTTCACTCATGATTTCTCCCAGGAAAATCATAATATTTTGACGTTGTTGAGGGCCTGGGGATGCGAGTGCATCAATGTGCCACTGAAATGTTAGTCAGGGACCCTCCCACCTCCTTGCATGCCTCTCAATAGGAGGCCTTTTGTCTTTTGCTTGTTGGGTAGGCCATGCCTCTCGTTGGGCAAGTGGGGAATGCTGGAGGCCCAAGATCATTGTGAACCTGAAGCACTACCAATTCCAGCCCTTTTGTCTCTTAATAGAAGCTCACAGCAGCACTCAATACATGATTGGCTGAATAAATGAATTCACCTGATTGGTCCATCTGATAGTTCTACTGATTGGTTCTTCCTATGATTTGCTTGTGTGATAAATACCGTCCTCATCAACCCAGTATTGTTCTAGGGCATCTATCTTTCTTCTGTTCATTCATTATGCTCATAGAGCAGGAGCCAGACTAGTAGCAGCCCCAAGCCTTGGAGAGCATATGGGTTGTGACCTCTCTCAGGGGTCATTGGGACCATGGTGGGGGGGTGCAGTATTCTCTTCCCAACATCACGCAGAGATCTGGGGAGCTGATTCCTGTTTTCCACTAGATCATCTTCTGAGCCCTTTGATCCAACCCCATCCCTGCCTTTGTTGAACCTTGCCCCACTGTCATCTTCTGTGGGCTTGGGGTGGCTGTAGACATGCCAGGGAGACTCTTGTTCTTCCAGAGCCCTGTGAAGCAAAGAGTACACCAGGTCATGTAGAGGACCTCTGAGATGCTTGTCTAGAACCCTTTCCTTCTCTTCTGTTAACAGAATCTTCTTTGTGTAAGGAAGCAATTACACATAGTGTAGCTGTAGGGCCACTATGAGTCGGAATCGACTTGATGGCAGCGGGTTTGGTTTGGTATAGCTGAGGCTACCCACTGGAGCAGCTGTGTGATTTGACTTCAGCTGAACAGGGTCTTCCATGAGATTCATTTGACACATGGACACTGGGATGGAGAAGGTCTCTCTTTCCCTAGGATCACAGCTAGATGGACCATGAGATCTGGAGCTGCTGCACCTTCCCTCAGTGAGGAGAAATCCTGCCAGAGAAGGGTGTCAACTCAGAGGGAAGCAGAGCTCAGAGAAGGGAGGAAGGAGAGAGAGCTCAAGGGCACTGTTCAAGCCCCTGCCTCCAGCTGACTCTGAAGATAGTTTCCTCCTCTGTATTTTCCAGTTACATAGGCCAGCAAATAGTTATTTCCATTTTGCTCAAGCTATTTGTGTTCTTCCTCTTGCAATGCAAGCTTCTGCCTAAAACAATTAAGGGGCAGAACCATACTCCATAAAGGAAGCAGGGCATGGAACAGAGAAGCAGCAGAGCCAAGATGCTGCAGACAATAATGAGCGCAGTCAGGCATCAGCAGGCCTGGGCACAGGGCTCGTGGCAGGGCCAATCTGGGGTGTCAGCCAAGCCTGGCCGTACAGGGGCACCCCTGAGGCTGAGGAGTTAGGTGTTTGCACTTACATCTGGCCCATTTCAATCATACCTGTTCCCCGCTTAGCCCTGTTGGCAACTGAGACGGAATCCCTGGTTAAAAGTAATAGCAGCTTAAGATTCTAGACTCACCAAGCAATAGGATTTTAGACTCATACTCTTAGACACATACAATTATAGAATCTTAGTATTCAACTAAGTCACTCTGAAGAGTAATGTGTGCCTGACCCAAGCCATGGTATTTTCAATCACCTCATATTTATGTGAAAGGTGGGCTATGAATAAGGAAGACCAAAGAATTGAAGCCTTTTAATTATGGTTTTGGTGAAGAATATTGAATATACCATGGACTGCCAGAAGAATGAACAAGTCTGTCTTGGAGGAAGTACAGCTTGAGTGCTCCTTGGAAGCAAGGATGCCAAGACTTTGTCTCATGTACTTTGGACATGGTATCAGGAGGGATAGCCTGGAGAAGGACATCATGCTTGGTAAGGTAGAGGGTCACTGAAAAAAGGAAGATGGGTTGACACAGTGGCTGCATCAATGAGTTCAAACATAACAATGATTGTGAAAATGGTGGACAGGGCAATGTTTTGTTCTGTTATACATAGGGTTGCTATGAGTTGGAACCAACTCAACCTAAAAACAATAACAGTATTCAATAATTCATTTAGTAAATATTTTCTGAGTGCCCACTTTATGCAGGCTGTGTCCTGGGTGTGGGGACACAGAGCTGAAGATAATAGGCATTGTCTCTGTCCTCGTGGACCATCTGTTCTAGAGTCATGGAATTTTTGAATCACAGGAACTCAGAGTTGAAGGGGGCTCTGGAGATCTTCTTGGCTTTGCCTTTTCATCCCTGCAGAGGAAGAAAGGTCTGCGGAAAGAGTGGCCTGGGAGGTAAGGTCAGAAGGAGGGTGACTTGGGAAGACCAGCCTGACTAGGAGGAAACCAGGAAAAAAACACATCTAGAGCATGGCCTCTCCTCCTCTCCATGGGCTGAGCCCCTGTCCTGTGCAGGCCTGTCCTCACAGCCTCCTCATTGTCTGCAGTAAAGTAGCTGCTACTGCCCTGGAGAGCCAACCAGAGTGAGTGTGGCTGCTGACTTTTTCATTTCTCCAGAATACCCTGAACCTATTAAGTAATCTTTCTCCATTTCCCTCCCCCATTCCCTGGCAATCGCTAGTCTGCTTTCTGTCTCCATGGATTTGCCTATTTTGGATATTTCATATAAAATGAATTATACAATACGTGATCTTTTGTATAAATATTTTCATCTCTAGCTTTTGCGTAACATAATGTTTTCGAGGTTCATCCAATTTGTTGCATGTATTAGTACTTCCCATTGCCATGCAGGGTTGCTATGAGTCAGAATTGACTCTACGGCAATGAGTAACGGGTAAATCAGTACTTCATTCCTTTTTATGACTGCGTGATATTCCATCATATGTGTATTCCACAATTTGTTTTTCCATTCATCTGTTGATTAGCATTTGGGATGTTTCCACCCTTTGGCTATTGTAAATATGTTGCTATAAACATTCGTGAACAAGTTTCTGAGTAGACATGTATTTTAATTTCTCTTTCGTGTATACCTAGGAGTGGAATTGTTGGGTCATGGTAATTTTATATTTAACTTTTTGAGGAATGGCCAAACTGTTTTCCACAGCGGCTGTACCATTTTACATTTTTACTAGCAATGTACAAGGGTTCCTATTTCTACACATTCTTGCTAACATTTGTTATTTCCATTAAAAAAAAGTTTTTTATAGCCATTCTAGTGAGTGTGAAGTGGCATCTCATTGCAGTTTTGATTTGCATTTCCTTACGACCAGTATGTTGAACATCTTTTCATGTACATATTGTCAGTATACCTTTTTTGGAGAAATGTCTCTTCAAGTTCTTTGACCATTTTTAAAACTGAATTATTTGTCTTTTAGTTATTGAGTTGTAAGAGTTCTTTATTCTGTATATCAAACCCTTTTCAGATATATAATTTGCAAATATCTTCTCTGATCCTCTAGGCTATCTTTCCACATTCTTGATAATGTCCTTTGATGTATGAATGTTCTTAACTTTTATGAAGTCAAATTTATCTGTTTATCTTTTTGTTGCTCCTGCTTTTAGTGTCAAATCTAAGGACACATTGCCAAATACAAGGACATAAAGATTTACCCCTATGATTTCTTCTATTAGTTTTTTTTTTTTAAATTATTGTTTACTTGTGTTATTTGGGGAACAGAACTTGAAATAATACAATTTAAAAATTTTACCAGGTATTAAATCACTGGTACTCAGTGTCATTTCATTTAATCGTATGTTCTCACTTTTTAAAATCTAACTAACATTTCAAAGAGACCACGCTACTTGGCATCTATAGATAGATAGGATATGTAGATAGCTAGCTAGCTGCATAGCTTCTGCCTACTTGACTCTGACTTGTGGCAACTCCTTGTACAGCAGAATGAAACGTTGTCTAGTCCTGTGTCATTCTCACAATCGTCAGCATGTTCCAGTCCATTGTTGCAGCTATAGTGCCAATCCATCTCACCAAGGGTCTCCCTTGCCCTCGCTGGCCCTCTACTTCACCAAATATGATGTCCTCGATTAATTGATTCCTCCTGATTCCAAAGGAAGTGAGTTGGACAGTGTTCTATTGTGATCCATAGGTTTTCTTTTGTGCCAATTTTCTGAAGTAGCTCACCAGGCCTTTCTTCCTAGTCTGTCTTAGTCTGGAAGCTCTGATGAAACCTGTTGACCATGGATGACCCTGCCAGTATTCGAAATACCAGTGGCATAGCTTCTAGCATCATAGCAATACATAAGCCACCCAGTACAACTCTTCTAATAGTTTTTATAGTTTTAGATCTTATATTTAAGTTGTTGATCCATTTTGAGTTAATGTTTGTACATGGAGTGAGGTCCAACTTCAGTTTTTTCCTGTGGTTATAGAGACGTTCCAGCACCGTTTGTTGATGAGACTATTCCTTTCCCAGTGAATGGTCTTGGTACCATTGTTGAAACTCAGTTGACTATACAGGTAGCCCCGACTTATGACATATCTGAGTTACAAAGAATCACACTTACGACCATACTTTTTTTGTACATCTTATCTTTAGTAATATGTACATACAGTGTTGCAGCTAGTAGTTTGCTGACTTTATCATTCTCAGATGTTCACTTGCAGATGTCCAATGTTATGATTTACTGTTCAAAACACTGCCATATAGCAGGCTTTAGCCTGGTCTATGATGAAGCTGGTGTTGGTATCAGGAGTAGTAATGGATAGGAAGTTTGGCAGTATTCAACTCTAATGATATATGGCAATTGAATTGCGCGTATGCCAACAGCTGTTACTTGATAATGCCTTGGGACATCTTCACGTAGATGATCTAAATCAAGATGGGAAAGTGGTGTATCTATCTCCCAACACGACAGTTGTGATTCAGCCTGTGGATCAAGGTGCCATCACCACCTTCAAGGTATACACCTACAGACTACATTTGCTCAGGCAATAGCTGCAACAGATGCAGTAACATTATGCAATTCCTGGGAGAATTATAGTATTCTTCAGTGTATCCAGAACACTGCATCTTCCTGGGAGGAAGTTACAGGAAAATGCATGCAAGGATATGGAAAAAATTGCTGAGTTATGTGAACATGCTCCAAGCATTTGATCAGGATAATATGATGAGAGAGATCAGTGGAAAAATTGTCCAAATGGCAAGAATATTGAATTTAGAACTTGACATAACCAGTGTGGAATAACTCATAAATCTCGAAGAAGGGGAATTGATAGATCAAGACTTAATGAATTTTGAAGAGGAAGGAAATGCTGAAGACGAAAGAAATAATGAGGAAGAGGAAGGAAAGAAGGTGTCAAAAAATTTATAGTGGAAAGAATTAGCTAAAGTTTTTTTCTAAACTAAATCAGGGGCTTCAGTTGCTTGAAAACATGGACCCAAATGTTGATTGTTTTGCTAAAGTCGATAAGCAGATTTGAGAAGCAGTGAGATGTCACCATGAAATATACGAAGAAAATAAGAGTCTATATAGACCACTCTCACTAGTTTTCTGACTAGAAATACCACCTCCATTCCCAGGGATAATACCGATGAACCAGAACCTTCCACAAGTGAAGCTATTACCGCAACTGACAAAATTCCAACATTGTCCAACTCTTTTTCATCGGTGGAGCAAATTTTTATGATTTGTAAATTTTTTATGTATGTATGTATGTATTAAAATGTATCTGTAAGTTTAAATGTAATGTTTCCAAAGCCCAAAGACAAATAAAGATCAGATTCATAAAGATACTGATAATAAAAGGCAATACTAATGAAAACTGAAACAACAAGAACAACAAAAGAATGAGGTATTGACTTACATCAGAACCAACTTATGACAGAGTTGTTGGAACGGAACCCTGTTGTAAGTCGGGGACTACCTGTAGATGTTTGCATTGATTTTGGGGCTTTCAGTTATATTCCATTGATCTGTATTTCTATCCTATGCCAGTACCACACTATTTTTGATTACTGTAGTTTTGTAGTTAGTTTTGAAATCGGGGTGTGTGAATTCTTTAACTTTTTTTCTTTTTCAATATTGTTTTGGCTATTCAGGGCTTCTTATAATTCCATATGAATGTAAAGATTAGCTTTTCCATTTCTGCAAAAAAGGCCATTGGAATTTTGATAGGAATTGCTTTGAATCTGTAGATTACTCTGGAGAGTATTGGTATCTTAACAATATTAAGTTTTCCAATCCATGAACATTGGGTGTCTTTCCATTTAATTGGGTCTTTAAAAAATTTCTTTCAGCAATGTTTTGTGATTTTCAGAGTACAATCTTTCACCTCCTTGGTTAAATTTATTCCTAGGTATTTTATTCTTTTAGATACTATTGTAAGTGAAATTACTTCCTTAATTTCCTTTTCAGATTGTTCTTTGCTGGTGTATAGAAATACAACTGCTTTTTGTGTATTGATCTTGTACCTGCAACTTTGCTCAACTTATTTATTAGCTCTAGTAGTTTTTTGTGTGAATGTTTTGCAGTTTTATATATATAAAATAGAAGAAAGTTTTATTTCTTATTTTCCAGTTTGGGTGTTTTTATTTTTTTTCTTGCTTATTTGCTCTGACTAGGACTTCCAGTACAATGTTGAATAGCAGTGTCTAAAGGGGGCATTCTTGTCTTATGCCTGATCTTAATCAGAATGCTCTCAGCCTTTCACCATTGAATCTGATGTTAACTGGGTTTTTCATAAATGCTCTTCTAGCTCTACTTTGCTGAGTGTCTTTCTCATGAAAGGGTGTTGGATTTTGCTAAATAATTTTTTCTACATCTATTGAGATGATCACGTAGTTTTTTCCTTTGTTCTAGTACATTGATTGATTTTTTTTTTTTTTTATGTTGAGCCACCCTTGCATTCCTGAGATAAATCCCACTTGGTCATGGTTGTATAATTCTTTTAATATGCTATTGGGTTCCATTCACATGTATTCTGTTGAGGATTTTTGTGTCTATATTCATAAGGGATATTGGTCTGTAGTTTTCTTTTCTTGTGGTACCTTTGTCTGGCTTTAACATCAGGGTAAGGCTGGCCTCATAGAATATATTAAGAAAGGTTCCCTTCTCTTGGAAGAGTTTGAGTAAGATTGGTGTTAATTCTCTTGTAAATGTTTGGTAGAATTCACCAGTGAAGCCACCTGGTCTTGCATTTTTCTTTGTTGGGAGGTTTTTGATCACTGATTCAATCTCTTTACTTGTTATAGGTCTGTTGAGGTTTTTTGTTTCTTCTTGAGTTGGTTTTGGTAACTTGTGTGTTCCTAGGAATTTGTCCATTTCATCTAGATTAGCTAATTTGTATGGCAATTGTTCATAGTCTTTGTCTTAGGCTGGGTTCTCTAGAGAAGCAAAATCAGTGAAGCATATAAACATATATATAAAGATTTATATCAAGGAAATGGCTCACGTGGTTGTAGAGGCTGGAACATCCCATGTCCATGGGTCAGGATAGAGGCTTCTCCTGATTCACATAGCTTCAGGGGCTGGCAAACCCAATATTGGCAAGTTGGCAAGCAGGGCTATTGCTCACAGGCTGTGAAGATCAGTGAGTCCCAAGATCAGCAGACAAGACCACAGGTAAGCTGCTGGCTCAAGTCCCAAGAACCGGAGGTCAGACAAACAGGAGCCAGCTGCAGAATCTAGAACGAGCAAAAAGCCCCCAAACCTTGCCAGAATGTCCGCTTATATTCAATGCAGGCCACACACCCAAGGAAACTCCCTTTCAACTGATTGACTACCCACAACAGATCCCATCATGGGGATGATCACATGTCAAATCTCAAGAGGGAAGTAATCACAACATTATACTTTAATTTCTGAGTTTAGTTATTTGCACCTTCTCTCTTTTTTTGTTTGCCAGCCAACTAAAAGTTTGTTAATTTTGTTGACCTTTTCAAAGCACCAACTTTTGGTTTCATTGATTCTATTGTTTTTCTGTTCTCTATTTCACTTATTTTTGCTCTAATCTTTATTATTTCCTTCCATCTGTTGGCTTTAGGTTCAGTTTACTTGTCTTTTTCTAGTTTGTTAAGGCATAAGGTTAGGCCGTTGATTTGAGATCTTTTTTAAGCAGGCCTTCCCTCTGACTGCTGCTTCCTCTGCATCCCATAAGTTTTGGTATGTTCTGTTATCATTTTCATCTCAAAGGTTTTTCTGATTTCCCTCATGATTTCTTCTTGAACCCACTAGTTGTTTAAGAACGTGTTGTTTAATTTCCACATATTTGCAAAATTTTCCATTTTCCTTCTAGCTTCATTCCATTGTGGTCGAAGAAGATACTATGTATAATTTCAATCTTTTAAAGTTTATTGAGAACTGCTGTATGGCCTAACATAGGGACTATCTTGGGGAGTGTTCCGTGTTCACTTGAGAACAGTGAGTATCCTATTGTTGTTGGGCGGAGTGTTCTGTATATGTATGTTAGGTCTAGTTGGTTTATAGAGTGTATGGAAGATCACTCCAGGCAAAGGAAACAACCTGTGCAAAGGCCCCGTGGCCATCAGGAGTGTCACAGGGGACTGAAAAGCACCCATGAGCCTAGAGTGCTTGGGGAGGGGAGCAGGGGCCAGACCACGCAGGGCCTTGAAGGCCACCATTGAGGATTCTTCTTTATTCTAAAGGCAGAGGAAGTCAGTCATTAAAGACTCTGAGCAGGCCAGAGGAGGCCAAGGAGGGGAAGCAAATCAGTGTTCTGAGATTATTCTGCAGCTGCCAGGTACAGAATGGATTGTCTTAAAGCAGGGCTCCCTGCCTGCCCAGTCTTCACATACCCCTTCCTCCTTCTAGAGCCAGCAAATAAGGTCCCATGCCCAGACAGGCCAACATGCCAGGAACTTGGGACTGCAGCTATCCTTAACTACAGAGTGCCCAGGAGCACCTCTGCCTATCAGAATCCTAAGTGCTCTTGAAAGTCCAGCTTATGGTGACCTTCCCCACAACTCTGCCCAGATCCCTCCAAGCTACACACTGCCTCTCCCTCCCCTGTGCTACCAGAGGTGACTGGAACAAGCATGGAGGTAAAGCCAGGCAGACAGGGCAACTTTAGACAAGTTCCTTTTCCTCTCTGAGTCGATTTCCTCATTTGTGTGACGGGGATGATGATACTCACTGACCAGGTGGTTGTCTGACTCAACAACGCACTCAGTAAGTGTGAATTATCCCTCTTTTGACTGTCCTTTATTCATTAATTTTGGCCCACGATCTCTGACTATAAAATGAACTCCAAAAAGTCAGGACCCTTCTTTGTTTTATCTTTCTGCATTTGTTTAACAATTATTTATTAAATGTCTCCTCTGTACAGGCCAGGTTCTGGGCACTGGGGATACAGACATGACCTAATTCCTGCTCTTGAGAAGCTCACAATGTCTGTATACGTCATAATGGGGTAACCTGGTTATAACTGGGGCCCTACGAGGCCCAGTCTCAACTCTGTATTGTATTCAAAGAAACAGTTCAGTAACCAACAATACTTTTAGAAAGAATTCCTATTTTTCTTCAATTACCTGAAGAAAACTAAAGGGGATATAATTTACCATCCATATAACACTTTCTATAGGTCCCATTGCTCACCATGGGAGAGCTGCAGGGCCTCTCCTGAGTCAAAGCCCCATAATTTCCCTGGAAAACAACCCAGCAGAGTTCTGTCTGCCTTGTCTCTCTGACAGCTACCCCTCATCTTCATGACATAGAAGGACCAACTTATTCTTTCTGGTGTCTCCTTTTTTTTTCTCTCCATTCAGATTCTCCTGGTTTGGCACCATGCTGTGCACACACACATCGGAAACTACCTTGCAAAGATAATATTCTTGTTTAGAGGGTAGGAGAAGGGGATAAGCTGAATGGGCAAAGATAACATTCTCATGAGTGTATGCGTGTGTGTGCAAATGTTGCAAATACACACTTGAGAATAAACACCAATCTTGACATGGCAGGTTATCAGTAAGTGCCTAAGAAAGTCCTTGCAGCCCTGAAGTGCTCTGATTCTATAAATTTTAAGATGTAAAACTTTGGGAAACCCCAAGGGGATGGAGAAGAGCTGAAGACCATTGCTCCCTCCAATGCCTCTTAGATACAACTCTGCAGACTTCCTAACCCCACACCCCGACCCTTGCCCCACAGAGGCCTGGCCACCAGGAGGATGGTTTCAGGTAAGCTGATGCCTGCTTCCTCTCAGAGGCTTGGCGGAGGAGGTCCAGCTTCACCTGGATTCTGATTTCTGACAGCTTTTCCAGTCCCCTCCGTTACAGGGGGCCGTCTTGTTTCCTGTATTTCTCCCCAGGACCTCTGAGGGCTGCAGTCAAATCCGTGCTATAGACAGGGCGTATGTGTATGTGTGTGTGTGTGTGTTGGTGGGATGTGAGGGTAGGCACAGGCAGCCCAGCCAGCAGAGCAAAGGGCTAGAATTTTTACCCTTATGTAGAACTGTGAGCCTCCCTTCTTTTGAATGCTCTTCATTCATTAATTCAATCAAACACCTGATGCCCCCGCCCTGTGGTCTGCCCTAGGTGGGCACTGGGGCCCCAGAGGTGAATCTTGGTCTTTAGAGTCCCCGGTCTGGATGAGGAGGCAAGTGGGGACATGGACCATCTATGAACCAGCATAGTAGGGGCTCAAAAGAGGGGGTGATTGCAGGGGAAAGGAAGCTAGGGGAGGTCATCGAATTGAGTCTGGGGATTAGATGGGGATGGGGAGGGGTCTCTGGCCCTAGACATTAGCCAGAGGCACAGCACTCAGCTCAGATCTCACCCATTTCATTCACCCATTCATTTGTTCATTCAATCATCCATTCTGTATTCTGTGTGCACCGACGATGGAACTGGAGACACAGGTGAGCAGGAGCGGTGACTGCACTCAAAGAGTTTGCAGACCAGTGGAGGGAGATGCACTGAACTATCCCTGTGAAGATCATTAGTTCATCACAATTGGGGCGAATGCCACACAGGAAAGGATTTGATGCTCTGAAAGAGACATGCTAGTATAGACTTGACCTGCCCCAAGGAGGCAAAGATGAGCCATGGGAACAAGGAGGGTGTTCTAGGCAGAGAGAAAGGCATGTGCTAAGGCCCTGTGGTGGGTAGAAGCCTGTGCATTCTGGGAGACTGACAGAACGCTTAAAATGCTGGAGGCCGAGTGAGTAGCAAGGGGGAACTAGTGATTGGAGGAAGCTGGGGAAAACAGGAGGGGCCAGGCTGAGGGTACTACGGACAGCCTTTCCCATTCTGGCTCCACAGCTGGGTCATCCCTCTACCAACCACATGCATCAAGTGATGCTCTCTGTGCCATGCTCAGGGTCCTGAGGATGGATATGGGGTGACCAAGACATCTATCTCCCGTCCCCAGCCCCCTCCCATCACCCCTAGCCTCTGGCCCTGCTACTGGCACATGCTTCTGACATTCTGCTGGCCGCCAAAGGGGCCCTGGGCTGGAAGCTAGAGGATGGAGGGCATATACAGCGTGACCTTGGGTGGAGGCCTTCATCTCTCTGGGACTCAGGGTCATCACCAGAGAAATGAGAGAATAATGCTATCATCCTCACAGGGTGCTTGTGAGGAAGAAATGAGGCAGTGAGAGGGCCAAGGTGGGGGGGGTGTGGCAGAGAGGGAGGGGAAGGCCAGGGCCCATCAACCAGCTACAAGGGTCCTGCCCCCTTCTATAGCTCCGCCTCCTTTAATGGGCCCTGCTTTTCTCCACGGTGCACCATCGAACACACACTTAAGCAGCGCATGTCCCCTCTCTCACAGAGCAGTAGAATGACTCCCCAACAGACAGGAGAAGCACCTTGGCTGGTCCTGCAGGCAGAGCTCAGTGGCTGGTGAGGATTCTGCCTGCCCCTAGCCAGAGGAGGCTGCCTGATTCCCCTCACTTGTAGTCATGTAAGGAAGGGCCATGTTACCTGCCCAGATGTAGGCTTCCTCCCCTTGGCCCCCAGGGTCTAGCTCAAGCACCATGGTCTGTGCACAGTAGGTACTCCAGGGCATCCCTGACATTCGAGGGACCCAGGGCAAGAGCACAATGAAGGCTCATCGACCATAGGTCTGATTATTTAAAGTTATAGCACATTGTTAAATAAAATATGTTCTATTTGCTACCTTGACAGATATAACTTTGTAGCAACCTGGGAGACCAGGTTGGACTTCAAGGTTCTTCAAAGTTCCACTGCAGGATGGGCAGGTATAGGGAGAGCAACCTGCCCCCCTCCGCCCCATCACCAGGCCCGTTTCACTCTTTGAGGGGCCTACGTGCATAAATCGCCCCCAGCCAGGCATTCCAACTCCTTCCACAGCCTCCACCATCAGCTGCCCCTTGCCCACTCTCAGGCCTGGGGAGCTCTCCTCACAGCACAGCCCATGTGCAGGGAGATGGGACCAGGGAAGAGACCCACTTAGGCTTGAGAATGAATAGGGATTCCAGGATCCCAGGTATCAAGGTGTCTAACTTGGTGGGTGGATGGACAGGCTCTGATGAGCTCACCTTTTGGGAACACGGATTGCTTATCCTATGGGGAGAAGCACAGCCCAGACCAGGGCTGCGCCAGCCTTCTCTAAAGTGTGGGGCCCAGGATAGGGACCCATCTTGCCAAGGTCTGAGGACAGTATGAAACCCAGCCTCCGCTTCACTTGCCAGGCCGTCTGCCCTGTGCTGCTGTGGGAAGGACCCAGAAGAGGCTGGACCAAGCAATTAGGGAGAGCAAGACTCACAGATCCAATGCCAAGGCCATGGGCAGAGGTCCAGAGACAGGATCAGAGTTAGGGCGTAGAGCCCCAAGGTGGAGCTGGCTAGAAAGGGGAGCTGGGCTTAAGGGAACTGTGAGAGAGAAGGTGAGCCCTTACCTGGCTGCCTCCCAAGACCGTGGCAAGGCTGACAGACACAGGTGGACTCCATTTCCCTGGATCACGACTCGCAACAGAAGCCGTGAGCACCCATGAGGAGCAGGCAATTACAGACAGATCTGCAGCAAAACAGTTCAGCCTGCACCCTGATGGCCTTGTGATTTACACACTCACACTCGGCTGCGTTTCACACCTCAAATAAATACTTCTTAAAGAGCCATATTGCTCCAGAAGTTCATGACTTTCCTACGTTTGTCTCCCTTAGCAGATCTTCCACAAGAATGAGCAAGAGATCCTCTTATTTGATCGAAAAGAAGGGGAAAAAGGAACCAGGCAGTAGAGTGGAAACTGCTTCTAACAAATTGTGGCATAAAAAGGGGAGTCACGTTTTCCCAAATAGTTTTTGATGAACCTCTCCCACATGGGCACAGCCTGCTTGCTCATAAAGACATAAGGGAAGAATACAGAGACGTTTTTGCTCTCATCATAAATCAAGTCGATGAAGCCACTGTTTACCATGAGATTTCCATGTGCACAAAAAATCCATTCCCACTGAAAGAGCTCGGGCCACACCAGACTGGACAAAACAGGGCACAGAGGGCAAGGTGTGGGGGACAGGAGAGGGACAGCCACGACCTCCACGGTGGGATTCTGAAAGGGACACTCAGAGCGAATGATGATTGTGGGAATGATAACAACCCCTCATGTGTGCCCAGGACATCTTTATCATCTGAAAGGCCCTTCTGACCCCCCAGCTCATGGTGACCCTGCTGCTTTTGATAGAGTGGGTTTTTTATGCCCTGTGCAGGCACTTGATGAGAATTGTCTTACAGGGTCTTCACCATGACTCTAGGATGGAGGTGCTATTATTATCCTATTTTGCAGATGAGAAAACTGAAGCCCGGGGAATGGAAGGGGCTTGCCCAGGGTCACACGGCCAGGAAGCAGTGGAGCAGGACACAGCCCCAGAAGTGGGACTTGGAGCCCATGCCCCTGACTGCTGGGCTGTCCTGGCCAGGAGGTGGTAGTGGAGGGAGCCCCCCGTCTAAAAGTGACCTGGTCACAGTGCATATGTCAGCTTGTTACACCCCACCGCAGTGCTGGGAGGTGGGGTCACTATCCCCATCCCCCAGCTCAGAGCAGTGAGGTAACTGGCCTGGGTCACAGAGCAGTTCAATCCCCCACCTGCTTACTCCACACCCCAGGAGCTCTTCGCTACAGGAGAGAGGTCCCCGGGGCACATCATCCCCCAGGTCCTCTGCACCTGTCTCCTCCCTGTGACCTTCCCAGCCCTCAGATACCCACCCCTCATTCTGGCTGCCTGCCACCCAGCCCTCCCCTCCTGGGCTTGCTCTGCTCTGCAGCTGCCTGCTGACCTCACCCACCACTGCTTCAGGATCTCTGGCTGGTCTGAGATGAGTTCCTGCTGATGGGCTCACGGAAGAAGGGTCAACCTCAGCCAGAGGGGCCCAGACACAGCCTCTTAGGGGTGGGCCTTAGCTATAATGTGGCCCAGAGGTGGTACAGAAAGAGGTCTTTATTCCCTGTGGGCTCCCTGGGATTTAGGTCCAGCTTAGTCCCTAACATGCTGTGTGGCTGACCTGTCACCTGCTACCATGAGAACACTGTGTAAAATAGCACCGACAGCGCAGCAGCTTAGAACGGTGGGCATTTAGTTGTCTGTGGAATGGCTGGGGCAGCTCCCTTTCAGGGGACGAGCTGGCTGGGCTGGGCTCCAGGCTTTGAGTTGGGTTTAGGTCTGCTTCGTGTCCCTCAATCTCTGTAGACCAGAGGCTCCAGAGGGCATGTTCTTCTCATGCAAAACGGCATGAGCACAGAGGGTGAACAGGAACACAGAAGCTTCTGAAGGACTTGACTGAGAACTAACAACGTCATGTCCACCCATGTTTTCCTGGCCAAAACAAGTCATATGGGTGAGCCCTACATCAGTAGGGTGGAGAAATATACTCTGCCTCAAGGGGACAGGTGGTGAATGTTTGCTGAAAATAAACCAAACTATCACAGAGACTTTGGGCAAGTCACTTCCCATCTCTAGACCCTGGGATTCTCTGTATATGGGGCTGGGTTATTTCAGTTCCTTTGTGGTCTAGTAGCTAGGATTTGATGCTTTCACCTCCACAGCCTGGGTTCCTTTCCTGATCAGGGAAGGCTTTTTGGAGCCCTAGTGGTGCAGTGATTAAGAGCCTGGCTGCTAACCAAAAGGTTGGCAATTTGAATCCACCAGCTTCTTCTTGGAAACCCTATGGGGCAGTTCTACTCTCTCCTATAGGGTCGCTATGACTTGGAATGGACACTGTGGCAATGGGTTTGGTTTTTGGTTTGGTCTCACCCCCAATTCTCTATGATTCTCTGACCCCTTCACATTGGGGTTCCCTTACATCTCCTCAATCCAGGACAGTCCAGGATTCTGAGGGGTCATAGAGCCCAACAGTGTGCAGGGTTGGGGTGGGGAGCTAAGATGCCAGCTCCTGTCCTTGAAGATGTCAGGCCCCTCACACACCTGGCACCACATCCCCATCCCTCTCCTCACAGTCTTAGTCCTGAGCCTTCTCTGAACCACGTTCGCTCCTCAGTCTGACCTACTCTTGTCCCTGACCTTGGGGTCTCCACATGCTCACAGCCGGGCTTCCCTCCCTGAACTGGTACCTGGTACAGGCTACCCAACTCCAAGCCCTTCCATCTTTCATTGTGACTCCTCCTGCCTCCTCACCCATGAAAACTTCCGGTTCCCATCAGACTGAGTCCCAGGATCCTCCCCCACCGCAGGCCCCAACACCAGGCGCCTTGTAAGATCCATTTGTCCTCATTTTAGACTCCACAACAAAGGAAATTAGGCCCAGCCCCCGAGGCTCAGTAGTCCTGGGGGTGCTGCTTGCCTTCCTCATCAGCCTGGCCAGGCACCTGTCTCACGGATCATCCTTTCCTGAGAATGGAAGCCCAGACTCCTGGCAGCTGTGTGCGTGCTTTGGTTGTACTGAAATTGCTCTTCCCCCAGCCAGCTCCTCCCTTTCTTTCCCAGCCTCCAGCCTCCCCTCGCTGGGGCTCCTGGCTTTCTCGCTAATGCATCCTTTTGTGTTGCTGCAAATTGCTTCCATTTCCAGCAAAGGAAGCCTTTCGATTTGTATAAAGCCCAAACTCTCAGCCCTGGAGGAGCATTTCCACCTTTCCCTCCCTCATAGCCAGCCACAGGTCGTCATTCTCTGAGCCACAAAGGAAGATGGAATAACGTCTTGAATGTGAGAGGCAGGTCTCTGCCTATGGCCACAAATGCAAGTCCCTATGAAGTCCCTGACCAGCCTTGCGGGCCCATCACCATGTGCACCAATAGACAAGCTCGCACGTTCACCCAGGAAGAAGAAACCAGGTGATCACTATGATAACACCGTTGATGACAACTAGCGACCATGGAGCCTGGCTCTGTGCCAGGCACCAAGCTGTGCGCTTTTCAGGCACTGTGTCTTAGTCTTCCCAGGAACTCTATGAGATGGGTACTATTAATATCTCCATTCCTCAGATGAAGACACTGAAGCTTAGAGAAGCAACTTGGCCAAGGTCATACAACTAGTTAGTAGTGGGGCAGAGAATTTTGCCCAGGGCTGTCTGGATACTGGTGCATCTAACTACATCATACCCATGTGTACAGTGATGAACTAGCCCCCAGGTATACCCTCACACCAACAGGCACCAACAGCACTGCCCATAGGCACCATGAAAACGCTCTTTGCTTCACAGATGATTATGAATGAAAAGCCTTCTTGCGCACAGAGGCACGTATGTCCCACTGTGTACTAGTCATGCCCTCTCTGCACCCAGAGCCCTGTGCTGATCCCAGTGCCCAGTGTTCTGGATCCAGCCTGGCAGGACTGTCTGCTGTTGGGCTTAGTGACAAACCCACTTTCAGTTACACCAGAAACACCTTCCGGGAATACCAGACTCTAAGTCAGGGAGTGGTTGGTGAATGGGCATGTTCTTCAAGTGTCTGACTTCCAGGGGCCACCTGTGAGCACCAGGGTGACCCACAATCCCCTGCTCCTTCCTCCCCTAAATCTGACTTGCCCATTTACAAATTCTTACACGCCAGCTGCCCAGCTAGGGAAACCCTAGCAACAGAAAAAGATAGTTAACAGTGATCATTTTGGCTTAATCAGCTCCAACATAGGGAAGACAGTCGTGATAGAGCGGGCCTGGATTTTGAGGCTGTGAATTATATACTCCCAGGCAGCACTTCATCACCCTCGGTTACTGTCTTATCTTTATTCATTCTGGCAAATTAAATTAGCATTGTCTTTCCAATCTTGTTCTCTTGGAGGAATTAAACAGCAGCGGCAAAGAGGGAACTGGCCATGATGGGGGTATCCGAGCACTTTCTAGCTCACTGTGTGTTAAATGTCCACTGCCCTGGAAAATACCAGGCGGCCAGACTTCCCAGGGTTGCAGTTTGGGACACTTGGGATTGGACATTTACCTGTTCTTTATCAGACATGGATTGGGGGTGGGGGCGGGGGGTCAGCAATTTTAGGCTCAGTACAACATTCTGTGCCTTGGTTATCCCATTAGTAAAATGGGCCCAGTACTGGTGTCAGCGTGGAAAGCCTGGGATCTGGAATTCTGAGTGAGGGCTAGCCTCAGCCTTAGAGAAGGACTTTGTCATTCCACACTGGCAGTGTGAAGGATGTGGAGAGCAGACAGCAGGATCCACTTTTAGGTTCTAAGGCAGGATGATCTCTGAGACAACTCCTAGCTCTGTGATTGGAGAACCCTTTACTCCAGGGGTTCTACACATTCACCCGATGAAATTTTAAAAAATACAAATACCTGCTGTACGTAGTTTAACTCTCCAAGCCTGTCACTTGGGAATCTGTATTTTCACAAAAGGTTTTAGGATCGTACTGGTAAAAGTAAGTCTACAAATAAAAGTATGAGACTCCTGCCGCCACCCTAATGTTCTGAGATAACCAAATCAAAACCAACCCTCTTGCCATCAAGTTGGTTCTGACTCATAGCAACCCTACAGGACAGAGTAGAACTGTTCCATAGGGTTTCCAAGGAGTGGCTGGTGGATTTAAACTGCTGACCTTTTGGTTAGCAGCCGTGGGTCATCGTAGCTCTTAACCACTGCACCACCAGGGCTCCTAGGCATAACCAAAGCCATGGTCTTTGCGTCGATTCCGGCTTCTAGCCATTCTATAGGATAGCGTGGAGCTGCCCCATAGGGTTTCCAATGAGTGGCTGGTGGATTCGAACAGTTGATCCTTTGGTTAGCAGCCAAGCTCTTAACCACTATGTCACCAGGTCTCCAGACACAACCAGTGCTCATTAATAGCTGGCTCTCCTCTCCTTCCTGGGTGCATGGAAGACTACACTTCCCTTTTTCCCTTGCAGTGGGGTATGTGACTAGTTCTGGTCAATGGATAGTGAGTGGAAGTGACTTGAGTTACTTCTGGGCTGAGGCCATGAAAAGTCTCTGTAAGATCTTCCAGGTCTCCCACCTTCTTTGTTGGAGAGAATGGAGGCTACATGTTGAGATGGTTGAGACATGAGATAAAAGCAGCCAGGGCACCACGTGAGGACAGGAACCCTGGACCCACCTGGAGCTTGTGATAGATAAAGGGATAGAGACAAACTCCTAGCCAGTGAGATTTGGGATTGTTACTACAACAGAGCCCCAGCCTATCCTGACTAATACAGACTCCTTTGACAATCTGGCAAAAGCTATGGGTCTTCTCCCCAGGAAAATGTGCACTTGCATTGTTGTCATTGTTGTTAGGTGCCATCGAGTAACTCCCAACTCATAATGACCTTATGCACAACAGAACGAAACATTGCCTAGTCCTGCACCATCCTCACAATCGTTGTTATGCTTAAGCTCATTGTTGCAGCCACCGTGTCAATCCACCTGATTGAGGGTCTTCCTCTTTTCCGCTGACCCTGTGCTTTGCAGAGCATGATGTCCCTCTCCAGGGACTGATCCCTCTTGACAATATGTCCAAGTATGTAAGACGCAGTCTCACCATCCTTGCTTCTAAGGACCATTCTGGTTGTACTTCTAAGACGGATTTGTTCGTTCTTTTGGCAGTCCATGGTATATTCAGTGTTCTTCGCCAACACCAGAATTCAAAGGCATCGATTCTTCTTCGGTCTTCCTTATTCATTGTCCAGCTTTCACATGCATATGACACAACTGAAAATACCATGAGTTGGGTCAGGCGCACCTTAGTCTTCAAGGTGACACCTTTGCTTTTCAACACTTTAAAGAGGTCCTTTGCAGCAGATTTGCCCAATGCAATGCGTCATTTGATTTCTTGACTGCTGCTTCCACGGCTGTTGATTGTGGACCCAAGTAAAATGAAATCCTTGACAACTTCAATCTTTCTCCGTTTATCACGATGCTGCTCTTTGGTCCAGTTGTGAGGATTTTTGTTTTCTTTACATTGAGGTGTAATCCATACTGAAGGCTGTGGTCTTTGATCTTCATTAGTAAGTGCTTCAAGTCCTTTTCACTTTCAGCAATCAAGGTGTGTCATCTGCATGATGCAGGTTGTTAACAAGTCTTCCTCCAATCCTGATGTCCTGTTCTTCTTCATATGGTCCAATTTCTCTGATTATTTGCTCAGCATACAGATTGAATAGGTATGATGAAAGGATACAACCCTGATGCATACCTTTCCTGACTTTAAACCAATCAGTATCCCCTTGTTCTGCCCAAACAACTGGCTCTTGATCTACATAAATGTTGCTCATGAGCACAATTAAGTGTTCTGGAATTCCCATTCTTTGCAATGTTATCCATAATTTGTTATGATCCACATAGTCGAATGCCTTTGCATAGTCAATAAAACACAGTAAACATCCTTCTGGTATTCTCTGCTTTCAGCCAGGATCCATCTGACATCAGCAATGATATCCCTGGTTCCACGTCCTCTTCTGAATCCAGCCTGAATTTCTGGCAGTTCCCTGTTGATATACCGCTGCAGCCGTTTTTGAATGATCTTCAGCAAAATTTTGCTTGCATGTGATATTAATGATATTGTTCTATAATTTCCATATTCGGTTGGATCACCTTTCTTGGGAATAGGCATAAATATGGATCTCTTCCAGGCAATTGGTCGGGAAGCTGTCTTCCATATTTCTTGGCGTAGATGAGTGAGCACCTCAAGCGCTGGATCCGTTTGTTGAAACATATCAATTGATGTTCTGTCAATTCCTGGAGCCTTGTTTTTCACTGATGCCTTCAATGCAGCTTGGACCTCTTCTTTCTGTACCGTCGGTTCCTGATCATATGCTACCTCTTTTTTTTTTTTCCAATTTTTAAAAATTTTGTTGTGGCAAACATATATAACAAAATTTGCCATTGTATCCATTCTTTTTTTATATATATATAATTTTTATTGTGCTTTAAGTGGATGTTTACAAATCAAGTCAGTCTCTCACATAAAAACTTATATACACCTTGCCACATACTCCCAATTGCTCTCCCCCTAACGAGACTGCCCTCTCTCTTCCTCTACTCTCTCTTTTCTTGTCCATTTCGCCAGCTTCTAGTGCCCTCTACCGTCTCATCTCCCCTCCAGGCAGGAGATGCCAACATAGTCTCAATGTCTGCCTGATCCAAGAAGCTCACTCCTCACCAGCATCCCTCTCCAACCCATTCTCCAGTCCAATCCATGCCTGAAGAGTTGGCTTCAGGAATGGTTTCTGTTCTGGGCCAACAGAAGGCCTGGGGGCCATGACCACCGGGGTCCTTCAGTCTCAGTCAGACCATTAAGTCTGGTCTTTTTATGAGAATTTGGGGTCTGCGTCCCACTGCTCTCCTGCTCCCTCAGGGGTTCTCTGTTGTGTTCCCTGTCAGGGCAGTCATCGGTTGTAGGCTGGCACCATCTAGTTCTTCTGGTCTCAGGCTGATGTAGTCTCTGGTTCCTGTGGCCCTTTCTGTCTCTTGGCCTGGTAATTACCTTGTTTCCTTGGTGTTCATCATTCTCCTTTGATCTAGGTGGGTTGAGACCAATTGATGCGTCTTAGATGGCTGCTTGCTAGCGTTTAAGACCCCAGACACCACTCTTCAAAGGGGGATGCAGAATATTTTCTTAATAGATTTTATTATGCCAATTGACTTAGATGTCCCCTGAAACCATGGTCCCCAAACCCTTGCCCCTGCTAAACTGGCCTTCGAAGCATTCAATTCATTCAGGAAACTGCTTTTGGTTTAGTCCAGTTGTGCTGACCTCCCCTGTATTGTGTGTCGTCTTTCCCTTCACCTAAAGTAGTTCTTATCTACTATCTAATTAGTGAATACTCCTCTACCACCTTCCCTCCCTCCCCCTCTCATAACCACAAAAGAATGTTTTCTTCTCAGTTTAAATTATTTCTCAAGTTCTTGTAATAGTGGTCTTATACAATATTTGTCCTTTTGCAACTGACTAATTTCACTTGGCATAATGCCTTCCAGGTTCTTCCATGTTATGAAATGTTTCACAGATTCCTCACTGTTCTTTATCAATGTGTAGTATTCCATTCCGTGAATATAGCATAATTTATTTATCCATTCATCCGTTGATGGGCACCTTGGTTGCTTCCATCTTTTTGCTATTATAAACAATGCTGCAGTGAACATGGGTATGTATATATCTGATCGTGTAAAGGCTCTTATTTCTCTAGGATATATTCCAAGGAGTGGGATTACTGGATCGTATGGTAGTTCTATTTCTAGCTTTTTAAGGAAGTGCCAAATCAATTCCCAAAGTGGTTGTACCATTTGACATTCCCACCAGCAGTGTATAAGTGTTCCAATCTCTCCACAGCCTCTCCAACATTTATTGTTTTGTGTTTTTTGGATTAATGCCAGCCTTGTTGGAGTGAGATGAAATCTCATTGTAGTTTTGATCAGCATTTCTCTAATGGCTAGTGATCGTGAACATTTCCTCATATATCTGTTAGCTACCTGAATGTCTCCTTTAGTGAGGTGTGTATTCATATCTTTTGCCCGTTTTTTAAGTGGGTTATTTGTCTTTTTGTAGTTGAGTTTTTGCGGTATCATGTAGATTTTAGAGATCAGGAGCTGATCGGGAATGTCATAGCTAAAAACTTTTTCCCAGTCTGTAGGTAGTCTTTTTACTCTTTTGGTGAAGTCTTCGGATGAGCATGTTGTTGTTTTTAGGTGCCGTCGAGTCGGTTCCGACTCATAGCGACCCTATGCACAGCAGAACTATCCTGAGCCATCCTTACAATCGTTTCTATGCTTGAGCTCATTGTTGCAGCCACTGTGTCAATCCACCTTGTTGAGGGTCTTCTTCTTTTCGCTGATCCTGTTCTGCCAAGCATTATGTCCTTCTCCAGGGACTGATCCCTCCTGACAACATGTCCAAAGTATGTAAGACGAAGTCTCGCTATCCTTGCTTCTAAGGACCGTTCTGGTTGTACTTCTTCTAAGACAGATTTGTTCTTTCTTTTGGCAGTCCATGGTATATTCAGTATTCTTCGCCAACACCAGAATTCAAAGGCATCAATTCTTCTTCAGTGTTCCTTATTCATTGTCCAGCTTTCACATGCATATGACACAACTGAAAATTCCATGAGTTGGGTCAGGCGCACCTTAGTCTTCAAGGTGACACCTTTGCTTTTCAACACTTTAAAGAGGTCCTTTGCAGCAGATTTGCCCAATGCAATGCGTCATTTGATTTTTTGACTCCTGCTTCCATGGCTGTTGATTGTGGATCCAAGTAAAATGAGATCCTTGACAACTTCAACCTTTTCCCATTTATCATGATGTTGTTCATTGGTCCAGTTGTGAGGATTTTTGTTTTCCTTATGTTGAGGTACAATCCACACTGAAGGCTGTGGTCTTTGATCTTCATTAGTAAGTGCTTCAAATTCTCTTCACTTTCAGCAAGCAAGGTTGTGTCATCTGCATAACGCAGGTTGTTAATGAGCCTTCCCCCAATCCTGATGCCCTGTTCTTCTTCATATAGCTCAGCTTCTCAGAATATTTGCTCAGCATACAGTTTGAATAGGTATGGTGAAGGAATACAACCCTGACCCACACCTTTCCTGACTCTAAACCAATCAGTATCCCCTTGTTCTGTACAAACAACCATCTCTTGATCTATGTACAGGTTCCTCATGAGCACAATTAAGTATTCTGGAATTCCCATTCTTTGCAATGTTATCCAACTGAAGAAAATCAGAGCAAGTCCATGAGAGCCAAAATATGACCTTGAGTATATCCCACCTGAATTTAGAGATCATCTGAAGAACAGATTTGATGCATTGAACACTAGTGACTGAAGACCAGATGAGTTGTGGAGTGACATCAAGGACATCGTACATGAAGAAAGCAAAAGGTCATTGAAAAGACAGGAAAGAAAGGAAAGACAGGAAAGAAAGAAAAGACCAAGATGGATGTCAAAGGAGACTCTGAAACTTGCTTTTGATTGTCAAGCAGCTAAAAGAAAAGGAAGAATTGATGAAGTAAAAGAACTGAACAGAAGATTTCAAAGGACGACTCAAGAAGACAAAGTAAAGTACTATAATGACATGTGCAAAGAGCTGGAGATGGAAAACCAAAAGGGAAGAACATGCTGGGCGTTTCTCAAGCTGAAAGAATTGAAGAAAAAATTCTAGCCCCACTTGCAATAGTGAAGGATTCCATCGGGAAAATATTAACTGACGCAGGAAGCATCAAAAGAAGATGGAAGGAATACACACAGTCATTACACCAAAAAGAATTAGTCTATGTTCAACCATTTAAGAGGTGGCATATGATCAGGAACCGATGGTGCTGAAGGAAGAAGTCCAAGCTGCTCTGAAGGCATTGGTGAAAAACAGGGCTCCAGGAATTGATAGAATATCAATTGAGATGTTTCAACAAACAGATGTAGTGCTGGAGGTGCTCACTGGTCTATGCCAAGAAATATGGAAGACAACTTCCTGGCCAACTGACTGGAAGATATCCATATTTATGCCTACTCCGAAGAAAGGTGATCAAACCAAATGTGGAAATTATAGAACTATATCCTTAATATTGCACGTCAGCAAAATATTGCTGAAGATCATTCAAAAATGGCTGCAGCAGTATATTGACAGGGAACTGCCAGAAATTCAGGCTGGATTCAGAAGAGGACGTGGAACCAGGGATATCATTGCTGAGGTCAAATGGATCCTTGCTAAAAGCAGGGAATACCAGAAGGATGTTTACTGTGTTTTATTGACTATGCAAAGGCATTCGGCTGTGCGGATCATAACAAATTATGGATAACATTGCAAAGAATGAGAACTCCAGAACACTGAATTGTGCTCATGAGGAACCTGGATGAGCATAGGTGTTTAAGTTTTAGGAGCTCCCAGTTATCTAGTCTTTCTTCTGCATTCTTAATAATGTTTTGTATATGTTTACGGCATGTGTTAGGGCTCCTAACGCCGTCCCTATTTTTTTCTTCCATGATCTTTATTGTTTTAGATTTTATATTTAGGTCTTTGATCCATTTTGAGCTCTTTTTTTGTGCATGGAGTGATGTATGGGTCTTGTTTCATTTTTTTTGCAGATGGATATCCAGTTATGCCAGCACCATGTGTTAAAAAGACTGTCTTTTCCCCATTTAACTGTTTTGGGGCCTTTGTCAAATATCAGCTGCTCATATGTGGATAGATTTATGTCTGGGTTCTCAATTCTGTTCCATTGGTCTACGTCTCTGCTGTTGTACCAGTACCAGGCTGTTTTGAGTACTGTGGCGGCATAATAGGTTCTAAAATCTGGTAAAGTAAGGCCTCCCACTTTGGTCTTCTTTTTCAGTAACGCTTTACTTATCTGGGGCCTCTTTCCCTTCCATATGAAGTGGGTGATTTGTTTCTCCATCTCATTAAAGAATGTGGTTGGGATTTGGATGAGAATTGCATTAAATATATAGATCGCTTTTGGTAGAATAGACATTTTAGAATGTTAAGTCTTCCTATCCATGAGCAATGTATGTTTTTCCACTTATTTAAGTCTCTTTTGGTTTCTTGCACGAGTTTACTGTAGTTTTCTTTGTATAAGTCTTTTACTTCTCTGGTAAGATTTATTCCCAAGTATTTTATCTTCTTGGGGGCTACTGTAAATGACATTGATTTGGTGATTTCCTCTTCGAAGTTCTTTTTGTTGGTGTAGTGGGATCCAACTGATTTTTGTATGTTTATCTTATATCCTGTTACTCTGCTGAACTCTTCTATTAGTTTCAATAGTTTTCTTGAGGATTCCTTAGGGTTTTCTGTCTATAAGACCGTGTCATCTGCAAATAGAGATACTTTTACTTCTTCCTTGCCAATCTGGATACCCTTTCTTTCTGTATCTAGCCTAATTCCTCTGGCTAGGACCTCCAACAATGTTGAACAATGTTGAATAAGAGCGGTGATAAAGGACATCCTTGTCTGGTTCCCGATCTCAGTGGGAATGCTTTCAGGCTCTCTCCATTTAGGGTGATGTTGGCTGTTGGCTTTGTATAAATGCCCTTTATTATCTTGAGGAATTTTCCTTGTATAATATTTTGCTGAGAGTTTTTATCATGAATGGGTGTTGAATGTTGTCAAATGCCTTTCTGCAGCAATTGATAAAATCATGTGATTCTTGTCTTTTGTTTTATTTATGCAGTGGATTACCTTAATCATTTTTCTAATGTTGAAACATCCCTGCATAAAAAAAAAATACCTGGTACGAATCCCACTTGGTCATGGTGAATTATTTTTTTGATATGTCGTTGAATTCTATTGGCTAGAGTTTTGTTGAGGATTTTTGCATCTTCGTTCATGAGGGATACAGGTCTATAACTTTCTTTTCTTGTGATGTCTTTACCTGGTTTTGGTATCAGGGATATGGTGGCTTCAGAGAATGAGTTTGGTAGTATTCCATCCTCTTCTATGCTCTGAATTACCTTTAGTAGTAGTGGTGTTAACTCTTCTCTGAAAGTTTGGTAGAACTCTGCAGTGAAGCCGTCCAGACGATGGCTTTTTTTTTGTTGGGAGTTTTTTGATTACCTTTTTAATCTCTTCTTTTGTATTGGGTCTATTTAGTTGTTCTTCCTCTGTTTGTGTTAGTTTAGGTAGGTAGTGTGTTTCTAGGAATTCATCCGTTTCTTCTAGGTTTTCAAATTTGTTAGAGTGCAATTTTTCGTAGTAATCTGGTATGATTCTTTTAATTTCAGTTGGGTCTGTCATAATATTGCTCATTTCATTTCTTATTCGGGTTATTTGCTTCCTCTCCTGTTCTTCTTTTGTCAGTTTGGCCAGTGGTTTATGAATTTTGTTGATTTTTTTCAAAAAACCAGCTTTTGGTCTTGTTAATTCTTTCAATTGTTTTTCTGTTTTCTATTTCATTTAGTTCAGCTCTAATTTTTTATTATTTGTTTTCTTCTGGTGCCTGTGGGTGTCTTTTGTTGCTCTCTATTTGTTCAAGTTGTAGGGATAATTCTTTGATTTTGGCCCTTTCTTCTTTTTTAGATGTGTGCATTTATTGACATAAATTGGCCTCTGAGCACTGCTTTTGCTGTGTCCCAAAGGTTCTGGTAGGAAGTGTTTTCATTCTCACTGGATTCTGTGAATTTCTTTATTCCATCCTTAATGTCTTCTATAATCCAGTCTTTTCTGAGCAGGGTATTGTTCAGTTTCCAAGTGTTTGATTTCTTTTCCCTGATTTTCCTGTTCTATGTTTCTACTTTTATGGCCTTATGGTCAGAGAAGATGCTTTGTAATATTTCAATGTTTTGGATTCTGCTAAAGCGTGCTTTAGGACCTAATATGTGGTCTATTCTAGAGAATGTTCCATGTGCACTAGAAGAGAAAGATATTTGGTTGTTGTTGGGTGGAGTGTTCTGTATATGTCTATGAGGTCTAGTTGGTTGATTGTGGCATTTAGATTTTCCGTGTCTTTATTGAACTTCTTTCTGGATGGCCTGTCCTTCACCAAAAGTGGTGTGTTGAAGTCTCCTACTGTTATTGTGGAGCTGTCTATGTCACTGTTCAGTGCTGATAGAGTTTGTTTTATGTATCTTGCAGCCCTATCATTGGGTGCATAAATATTTAATGTGGTTATATCTTCTTGGTGTATTGTCCCTTTAATCATTATATAGTGTCCTTCCCTATCCTTTCTGATGGATTTAACTTTAAAGTCTATTTTGTCAGAAATTAATACTGCCACTCCTGCTCTTTTTTGATTGCTGTTTGCTTGATACATTTTTTTCCATCCTTCGGGTTTTCATTTGTTTGTGTCTCTAAGTCCAAGGTGTGTCTCTTGTAGGCAGCATAGATAGATCTTGTTTTTTAATCCATTCTGCCACTCTCTGTCTCTTTATTGGTGCATTTAGTCCATTTACATTCAGGGTAATTATGGATAGGCATGAATTTAGTGCTGTCATTTTGATGTCTTTTTTTGTGTGTTGTTGACAGTTTCTTTTTCCCACTTGATTTAATGTTCTGAGTAGATTATCTTTATATATTGTCCTTTCCTCATATTTGTTGTTGATTTTGTTTCTGCTGAGTCTCTATTTTTTTCTTGTATTTTATTTTGATGAGTAGGATATTTTGTCTCCTTTGTGGTTACCTTATTATTTACCCCTATTTTTCTAAATTTAAACCTAACTTTTGTTTCTTTGTATCGCCGTATCTTCTTCTCCATGTAGAAGGTGTATGGATACATTTCTTAGTCACTATTATTTTAATGTTGTCTTCTTTTATATAATAACATTGCTGTTACCCTATTTTGAGTTTTGTTTTTTTTTTAATTCTTGCTTTGTTTTTTTTGATTTCCCTATCTGGGTTGACTTCTGGTTGCTCTGCCCAGTGTTATAGTCTTGGGTTGATACCTGATATTATTGATTTTCTAACCAAAGAACTCCCTTTACTATTTCTTGTAGTTTCGGTTTGCTTTTTATGAATTCCCTAAACTTGTGTGTATCTGGAAATGTCTTAATTTCACCTTCATCTTTAAGAGACAGTTTTCTGGATATGTGACTCTTGGCAGGTAATTTTTTTCCTTCAATTTTTAAAATATGTCATCTCATTGCCTTCTTGCCTGAATGGTTTCTGCCGAGTAGTCCGAGTTTATTCTTGTTGGCTCTCCTTTGTAGGTGACTTTTTGTTTATCCCTTGCTCCTCTTATAATTCTCTCTTCATCTTTGGTTTTGGCAAGTTTGATTATAACATATCTTGGTGACTTTCTTTTAATGTCTACCTTATGTGGAGTTCAATGAGCATCTTGAATAGATTTTTTCTCATCTTTCATGATATCAGGGAAGTTTTCTGCCAACAAACCTTCAACAATGCTCTCTGTATTTTCTGTTATCCCTCCCTGTTCTGGCACTCCAATCACTCGTAGGTTATTTCTCTTGATAGAGTCCCACATGATTCTTAAGGTTTCTCCATTTTTTAAAATTCTTTTATCTGATTTTTCTTCAAATATATTAGTGCCAAGTGATTTATCTTCGAGTTCAGAAATTCTGACTTCTACTTTCTCAGTTCTGCTCCTCTGACTTTCTATTGAGTTGTCTACTTCTGTAATTTTATTGTTAATCTTCTGAATTTCTGATTGCTGTCTGTCTATGGATTTTTCCAGCTTATTAAACTTTTCATTATGTTCCTGAATAATCTTTCTAATTTCCTCAATTGCTTTATCTGTGTGCTCTTTGACTTGTTCTGCATATTGCCTCCTTTCCTTCCTGATGTCTTGAAGGGTTCTGTATATTAAACTTTTGTATTCTTGCTCTGGTAATTCCAGAAATGCACTTTCATCTAGAAGATCCCTGGATTCTTTGTTTTGAGAGCCTGTTGAGGTGATCATGGTCTGTTTCTTTATGAGACTTGATATTGACTGTTGTCTCTGAGCCATCTATAAGTTATTGTATTAGTTTATGCTTGCTTACTATTTCATAGCTTCTTGCTTTGTTTTGTTTTGTTATACCCCTATGGGTTGCTTGAGTGAGCTAGCTTGATTATTTTTGCCTTTGGACCTCTAACATCCTGTCCCTAAATGGCTAGACCTGTTATCTGGCATACCAGCCTAGAAGTCCATTCAGTTTTCTTGTATGAATTCAGCTCAGGTTTCCAGGTAGCTGATCATCAAGTGTGTGGTACAGGCTCTGTCCTACAGCCTTAGAGGGGCAGGGGTGATTGGCATATATACTGGTATCTGATTGCAGCAGGGGGTCACGCTCTGAACAAGGCAGGGGGCTGACAACCAACCCCTGAGTGTCTCTGAGGAAAGCGTGTTCCTGTTTCCTAGAGCATGCAGGTGGGTGGGTTCTGCAGATGGACCATGGACACCCCAAGTTTTTGGTTATAAGGACTGCGAGGTACCAGTTATCTTTGGTTCCCTGTCACAGGTGGCTGGGTGACCTGAGTGGAGCTACCAGTCCTTAGGTTCCTGATGTGGATAGGTGAGGACCTTGTTTTACTAGGCAAAGCAATGTCAAACGTCAAACATCCACCTCTCCACCGCACAGCTGAAATGGTTGGAGTCTGCCAACAAGGGCCTATTCTCCCAAAATAGGCCCACACAAGTCCATGCAGAAGGGAAAGGTGCTCAAAGTCCACAGATGATTTATGCCTGGACAGGAGCCTCTTCTGTCTGGAGCTCCCCTGGTTAGTGGAGCTACCAAATTATCTTTTCCCCCAGTGGTAAATTTTTTCCTTCCCCAAGCCTGGGAGAATGGCTCTAGGTCCTCAACAGTGCCTATCTCAGGCCCAGGGAATTCAGCTGCTGAAGCCGACTTGGGGGTGGGAGGGTGCGGTGAAACATACGCAAGTACTTAGCTTTTGCCGAGAGTGCCGTTCTTCTCAGGTTCCGGAGGTGTAAATAGGCTGTGTGGCTGGTTGCTTCTCCCTGAGGAAACTATGGCTGAATGCTAGTACCAGCCCACCATCGCTGCCGCTTGAGAATGGTGCCTGATGGCTCCCCATGATTAAAGTCTGGTAATTCCTCTCCGCTTCCGAACGGTCTCTTCCTTCCCCTGCCCCTCAGTTCATTTTCTAAGCTTGCCTTTGAAGCTTAGGGTTCCCAGCTTGTCATAAATATACTCATTTCACTTGTTTTTTCAGGTCTTTATTGTAAAGAGGGCTCGCCGGAAGCGACTGTCTATTCCGCCATCTTGGCTCTGCCTCTGTTACCTCTTGAAATGGTTGAACAACGACTAATTCTTTTTGGTATAATGACTCTGTGTTTTCCTTCCATCTTCTTTTGATGCTTCCTGCATCATTTAATATTTTCCCCATAGAATCCTTCACTGTTGCAACTCAAAGCTTGATTTTTTTATTCAGTTCTTTCAGCTTGAGAAATGCCGAGCATGTTCTTCCCTTTTGGGTTTCTATCTCCAGCTCTTTGCACATGTCATTATAATACTTTACTTTGTCTTCTCGAGCCACCCTTTGAAATCGTCTGTTCTTTTACTTCATCATTTCTTTCTCATGGTCGAGCAGCTAAAGCAAAAGGAAGAAATGATGATGAGACTCTGAAACTTGCACTTACATATAAACATAAAAAAATTTTGGGCTACCTAAGGTATCTCCTTAGTTCTTGCGTGGAGCAGTTTGTGCTTGACTACTAACCTAAAAGTTGGCAGTTTGAAACCACCTAGTCATGCTGTGGAAGAAAGGCCTGGCAATCTGCTTTGATAAAGATTAGTATGGAGTAGTTTTTTTTAGTTTTACTCTGTAACACATAGGGTCACGATGAATTTGAATCGATGGCAAGAGGCTTTTTTTTTTTTTTTGTAAGATAGCTCTTATTGTCCTTTCTTCTCCCTCATATCTAGGATTATTGGTTGAAGTCCCTGCAAATTTCCCACTCTGATCTGTTCTGTGACAGTAATGGCATTGCCATCCTTTCTCTGCTCCTTCATCAATGGCCTCTGTGAGCTCCAAGTTCTTCTCTTGCTTATGCTGAACAATCCAGCTCTCTGCACCTACACCACCTGTGTGGGTCCAAATCATCCAGGTGGCCAGGATGGAGAACCTCATTTATCAGCAACTACCATGCTTACAAGGCATGTTGTAAGTAGTTGCATTTGGGTTGATTCCGACTCATGGTGACACCAAGTGTGTAGAGTAGAACTGCTCCACAAGGTTTTTCAAGGCTGTAAGGGTTTGAATGGCCAACTGTTTGGGTAGTAGTTGAGTGCTTAACTGTTCAAGCTACCCAGGGAGTCCAGGAAGGCATATGGAAATATAATTATAATGATATAATCAGGAATTAGTTGTGTTTGTGTTTCTAATAGGAAACCCTGGTGGCTTAGTGGTTAAGAACTATGGCTGCTAACCAAAAGGCTGGCAGTTTGAATCCACCAGGTGCTCCTTGGAAACCATATGGAGCAGTTTTACTCTGCCCTATAGGGTCGCTACAAGTCAGAATTGACTCGACTGCAATGGTTTTTTTTTTTTTGGTGTTTGTAACATTTTGGGGTAGAGGTTTGGTCTCCCTGAATCTCATCCTTTCACCCTCAAAATCCAGATTAATAACCCTAGCTCTAACTTGAGGCCAGAAGATTCCCAGAGGCTCGTGGGAAACTCTCCAGAACCTCATACAGGCCTACTACAGGCACCTGAGTTTTACAGAGACTGAGCTCCACCTGTGAACTACCAGGCCTGATGTGTCCCCCTTATTTCACCCCAGCAGCACCTACAGCCAAAGCTTAGGCTGGGCGTTATGCCCTTCTACATGCTTCGCTGGCAGACGTTGACTCTTCCAGTCATGAACTGCCCCAACTCATCTGCTGAAACTTACTTTCTGGGACTTCACAACTAGTGGAGGAAACACCAAACCCAAGATTTCTGCTGTCTGAGTCTCTGCTTTCACCTGCAAGGGGCTAGCCTGCAGCTTGGCAAAAGGGAGCATCCCCAAGTCACCCCAATCTGTACTCAAATACTAGGTTGGCCACTATCCAGCTGTGTGACCTTGGGCAAGTCATTTAGCTTCTCTAGGTCTTGGTTTCCCCATCTATGAGACGTGAGTATTGTACTTGACCTTCCCTTCCATGCCCTACATGTATCCTGCACACCAACACAATCACATGGCTTTCCACTCCGGAACAATCACTGTCTCCCTGCCTTTGCTCATGTCTTTCCCTCTGCCGGGAGTGCTGCCCTCCCGTCTCCATCTCTCACTTTTAAATGCTCCCTGTACTCCAAGGAAGGAGCCCTTTTGGCACAATCGTTAAGTGCTCGGCTGCTAACCAAAAGTTCAGCAGTTTGAACCCACCAGCAGCTCCAGGGAGAAAAGACCTGGTGACCTGCTCGTATAAGGATTACAGCCTATGGTGCAATTCTACTCTGTCCTTCAGGGTTGCTATAGTGTCACTATGCTTTTGAATTGACTTGACAGCACACAACAGCAACAACAACATACTCCAAAATCTGGTTCAAATACCACCGAACTCTCCCTGACCCAAGAGTTAGGGGGTTCCCTTCTGGAACCGCCTAACTCTTGGTTGATTTTTTTGTTGTCTACACCTTTGTTTCTATTTTCCAGACTACCAATTTTTCCACACCAATTAGAGAAAGCCAGTGTTTATTGTACACCTTCTATATATTAGATTCTGTGCAAGGTGCTTCACCAGCATCAGCTTCTGATTTCACCATCCTCCTTTGAGGTAGGTACAATTACGTCCGTATCAGAGATGACACAGAGGGTTAGAGATTTCAGGTGACTCAGCAAAGTCACACAGCCAGTAAAAGGCATTCGAGGCCAGGCCAGCCTGCCTCCCACATAGGGACTCCTTGGGGCAGGGATCGTGTCTTCATTATGGTGGGCACCTAGGAGATGCTCACTGAGGGGTGCAGGGCTTGTGTACACCTCTAGCCTGTGCCACTCAGAGACAAGCGGGCAGACCCAAGAAGCTTGAAGGCCTGGACTCAAGGAGAGCAAATGTTTTGTGTAAGCCTCCTTCCCTCAATGTGGCTGGTTCAAAGGGAAGATGAGCAGAGAAGAAAGTCCTGCTAAATGCAGATAGATTCCCACAATGCCTCTTTGTCCTTAAGGGCACACAGGTGGAATGTGGAGAGCCGCTCTGGCTGGTGGAGTTGGAAGAATTAATTTCTTCATTCGGGGCTTGCATTTCAGGCTGTTGTGAGCCTGTTGTGATGTGACAGGAGATGGTGGAGAAGAGAGGTGCAGGCAGAGTGAGAGCTCAGAGCATGTGATGCTGGAGGGGGTGCTGTCAGCTCCTGTCTCCCTGCCAGCCCTCTCCTCCCCAGCTTTGTCTTGCTGCCTCTCTCCATCGCTCTTTCTCTTTGTTTGTTATTTTCTTCCCTTCTCTCCTTGCCTGGCTATGCCTTTTTCTAGCTCCCTCATCTGGCCCTCTCTCCCTCTGCCTATATCTCTTGTAATTTGTCTCTCTCCCTCTCTCTATTGCTGTCTCTGTCTCTCTCCATCTCTGCCTGGGTATCTGTGGAAGGGGTCTTTCATATACCTCTCTCATTTTCTGTGCCTCTGTCTCTTTCTGAGTTTTACTTCCTCTCCCAATGGCTCTTTCCCTTCGTGTGTGTCTGTAGAGATGTGTGTTTGTGTCTTTCAATCTATTCTTCTATTTTCTATCTTTATCTCTCTCTATGGACATTTTTATTCTTTGTTTTTCCCTCCCAGTGTGAATCTCTTTCTTCCTCTTTTTGTCCCTCTCTCTCTCCTTTCTCTTTATATCTACTGTCTCAGCTCCCCCCCCCCATTGCTTACCTTTTGTGTGTGTTTTTCCCTTTCCGTCCGTTAGAGTGTGTGTGTGTGCGTATGCGTGTGCACGTGTGTGCATGTGCATGCCTGGTTTTCATAAAGGCTGTCTCTGTCTTTGTTTCGCAATGAACCAATTTATTTTTCTCTCTTACTTGCTTGCTCCTCCCATCCGAGATTTGCAGCTGATACAACCAGGGAAATCTGGGACGCTCGGACCTGAGGTCTCAAGGTCCAAAGAAGGATAAATTGGAGTTTTTGGGCAGGTGAGTGGCTCAGTTGGTCCTCAGGAAAGGAAGATGTTGCCAGTCCAAGGGGGGTCCTGAGTCACTTCATCCCGGTGTAGTAGGGAAAGCACTGGACTCAGAACAGAAAATCAAAGCCCAAGTTCTGCCTCTTCCACTTCCTGGGTAAACTCAGGCACGTCTGGACCTGTCTCCTCATTAGTAAAATGGGGCTATTGTGGAGATTAAATGAGTTCATCATTTCTATGGAGCTGGAAGCCTGGTGCCCAGTGCAGGGAGCAAGCAATAGATGGAGACTCCATGGCTGCCCCAGCCTGACCACAGGCCGACATGTGGACGCTGGAGGAAGAGCTGTTGGAGATCAGAGAGGGAGCTGTGGAGGCTTCCTGAAGGGGTGCAGAGGACAGGCTGTGGGGACCATCAGGCAGCAGAGGTGGGCGCAGTGGGAGGTGGAACCAGTCAGTGGGGATCTACTTCTCCCTGCTTGGCCCAGCTCTGAGGCTCTGTCTCAGTTTCTTAGTGCTGTTTTAACAGATATCATAAGTCGGTGGCTTTAACAAACAGAAATGTATTTTCTCACAGTTTAGGAAGTTAGAAGTCCCAATTCAGGATGCTGGCTGTAGGGGAAAGCTCTCTGTGTCTGCTGTGGTGTGAAATCTTTGTCTCAGCTTCTCTAGCGTTCTTGACGTTCCTCATGATTTCCACGTGGCATGTAACTTCCCTGTGTTTATATTTGCTTCTCTGTGGATAATCTGCTCTTTTTGTATCTCAAGAGTGAGTAGGTTTAAGACTGGGGGACCACCAGACAGTGAGTGGGAAGAGGGCAGGAGGTGGAACCACTCAGTGGGCATGCCTCCTCAGCTCAGCTCTGGGCCTCTCCCTCCCCCACATTCCAGGTATTCCCAGTCAGTCCCACTCCCAGTTCCAGGAAAGGGCACCCCCAGGGGCTCCACAGAAGTAGAGAGTCCCGAGACCAGGCCTGCCAGGGATCCCAGGGAGACTAAGACTCTTGCAACTGACATACAGTCAAGGAAGGGGTCAGGCCTCATGCTGGGGAAGCAGGTACAGGGCCTCTATCCTGCCCTGCTCAGCACTTGGGATTGGGACAGACAGCAGCCCATCTCAGACAGATGTGTTCATTCATGTAACAAATATTTATTAAGCCCCAATATGTGCCAGGGGCCGAGGATGCAGCAGGGAAGCTCAGTCTAGTGGGGGGACAGAGAGTATTGAAACGGCCACAGGACACATCACGATGAAGGAGTACGGGGTGATGAGCATACAGAACCTGGTTCAACCTCATCTGGAGGTCAAGGTGGGCTCCTCTGAAAAGCTGAAGTCAGAATTGAGAACCTGAAGGGTGGGAAGGAGCTGACCTGCAAAAAGGGTGAGCAAGAGCTGCCCAAGTGGAGGGGATACCACTGTGAATTGTGGGAATTTACTCTGGTAAGAGATACAAGAGCAGGAAGTCCAGGGGTCTGCTGCAGAAGGAGAGGGCAGAGGAGGACTCCTAATCCAACCAGGTGGGGCCAGGCCAAGGAGGACGGTGAGGAATCAAAGCAGACTTCCTGGGGGAGGAGGCATGCAAGATGGGCCTTGAAATTTGGGTGTGATTTGGAGATGTGGAAATAAGCGCAAGGGCATTCTCAGCACAGGCAATAGCTCCAGCAAAGGCCTGGCAGTGGGAAATCTCTGTGAGGGTTCCTGGGACCACAGAGGAGCTTGGTTTGCCTGGACCATCGGCCACAAGAGGGGAAGTTGTGGTAACTATGGCTGCAGGGCAGGTAGTCCCTGGTGGAGTAATGAGGCAGAGCCTTGAATGCCAGGTTAGACCTGCAGTGGGAGACCTTGATGGTTTTGGAGCAGAGGAGGGTCAAGGTCAGTGGCCAGCCATGTGCAAGATGCACATGGACGGGGTGGGGAGAGGGACACTCCAGGCACAGGACCTGGGGAGGAGGACATTTCACTAAGCAAGGACAGAGATTTGATGAGAGCCTGAACTTGTGTTGTTGTTGTTAGGTGCCGTCGAATCAGTTCCGACTCATAGAAACCCTGTGTACAACAGAACGAAACATTAACTGGTCCTGCGCCATCTTCACAATCAGTTATCCTTGAGTTCATTGTTGCAGCCACTGTGTCAATCCATCTCCTTGAGGGTCTCCCTCTTTTTCACTGGCCCTCTACTTGCATGCATGACACCCTTCTCCCTCCTGATAACATGTCCAAAATGCGTGAGATGTAGTCTCACCATCTTTGCTTCTAAGGAGCATTCTGGTTATATTTCTTCCAAGACAGATTTGTTAGTTCTTTTGGCAGTCCATGGCATATTCAATATTCTTCTCCAACACCACAATTCAAAGGTGTCAATTCTTCTTCTGTCTTCCTTATTCATTGTCCAGCTTCACATGCATATGAGGTGATTGAAAACACCTTGGCTTGTCTCAGGTGCACCTTAGTCTTCAACATGACATCTTTACTTTTCAACACTTGAAAGAGGTCTTTTGCAGCAGATTTGCCCAATGCAGTGCATTTTTTGATTTCTTGACTGCTGCTTCCATGGGTGTTGATTGTGGATCCAAGTAAAATGAAATCCTTGACTTCAATCTTTTCTGTTTATCATGACGTTGCTCATTGGTCCAGTTGTGAGGATTTTTGTTTTCTTTATGTTGAGGTGTAATCTATACTGAAGGCTGTGGTCTTTGATCTTCATCAGTAAGTGCTTCAAGTCCTCTTCACTTTCAGCAAGCAAGGTTGTATCTTCTGCGTATTGCAGGTTGTTAATGAGTCTTCCTCCAGTCCTGATGCTGGGTTCTTCTTCGTATAATCCAGCTTCTCAGATTGTTTGTTCAGCATACAGATTGAATAAGAATGGTGAAAAGATACACCTCTGATGCACGCCTTTTCTGATTTTGACCACTCAGTATCCCCTTGTCCTGTTCGAATGACTGCCTCTTGATCTATGTACTGGTTCCTCGTGAGCACAATTACGAGCTCTGGATTTCTCATTCTCCACAATGTTATCCATAATTTATCACGATCCGCACAGTCAAATGCCTTTTCCTAATCAATAAAACACAGATAAACATCTTTCTGGTATTCTATGCTTTCAGCCAGGATCCATCTAATATCAGCAAACTAGGGTAAAACAAAACAAAACAAAACCTAGTGCCATGGAGTCCATTCTGACTCATAGCGACCCCACAGGACAGAGTAGAACTGCCCCATAGAGTTTCCAAGGAGCACCTGGCGGATTCAAACTGCCGACCCTTTGGTTAGCAGCCGTAGCACTTAGCCACTATGTGCAAACTAGGGTAGGGGTAGCTAAAACGGATCAGAGAATAATAATACTAACAGCTATCATTAACTGAGCAATTTCTACCTCCCACGCACTTTACAATATGTCATCATATTTAATCTTTACAACCCCTCCATAAGGTAGGTAATATTGTTATCCACAATTTGCAGTTATATTACAGAGGTTCAGCGAGGTAAAGGAACTTGTCTAAGATCACACAGCAAGTGGCTGAGACTTCCAAGATTGGGTCTGTTATTCTCCAGAGCCCATGCTCCTGACGGCCGAGCTATTAGGAGGAAGAATCGGTTCCATACTTGTGTGCTTAGGGAGTGGGGTGAGGAGATAAGGGAGAAGAAGGGAGATCTGGAGATGATGCCATGGTTTCTATTCTGGTTACAGGAAGGAGGGCTGGAGTTCACAAGATCTACGGATCCAGGAGAAGTGACCTTGGAAGGGCAGGTTCTGTGTATATGTGTTTAGGTGTCTGGGGAGCTGGCTTTGAATGGGTAGATTCAAGGGATATGTAGGATATCTAGGGAGTAAGGAAGACCCAGAAGACAGCTACTAAGGGGAGGGGGAATAGCAATCAGTAGGGGATGGGATGGACTCAGGCGCCTTGCAGAAATCAGAGAGGGTGAGCAGTTTGCCGAGGGAACATAGTGAGTGAGGGGCAGAACTGAACCCAGATTCTGAAACTCTGGATCCAAGAAGAGATCCTGCCTCCACCCTGCACTGCCCAAAGTTAAAGCACAGTCTCTGGGGTCTGACAGAGCTATGTTCAAATCTCCAGCGCCATCACGGAGCTGTTAGGCCGGCTACTATGTCTCTCTGAGTCTCAGTTTCTTATCTATAAAATGGGGGCGGGGGTAGGGAAGTACTTTATTAATAGGGGTGAAAATTAAATGAGATAATAATACAGTGCATAGAACAGCTCCTGGCACATTGTCAGTGTTTGATATTGATTATTATTTGTGTTCATTATTTTACTGTCATATTGTCACTTCTTCGTGAGCCAGATTGTTTTGAATCCCAGTATTGTCACTTATCAGCTGCAGGATCTTGGGCAAGTTATTTAACCTCTCTGTAGCTAGTTTGAAAACCCTGGTGGGGTAGTGGTTAAGTGCTATGGCTGCTAACCAAGAGGACGGCAGTTCGAATCTGCCAGGCCCTCCTTGGAAACTCTATGGGGCAGTTCTACTCTGTCCTATAGGGTCGCTGTGAGATGAAATCGACTCATCGGCAGTGGGTTTGGGTTTTTTTTTGTTTGTTAGTTTTTGGTAGCTAGTTTCCTTATCTGCAAAATGGATGATATTGATACCAAATTTATAGAGTTGTGGTGAGGGACACATATTTAAAGTGCTTAAAACACTACCTGGCACATAGTAGGTGCTGTATAACTCCCTGGTGTAGGCATTGTCACCATTATCATCCTCACCATCCTCCTCCTCACCATCACCATCACCTTCATCTTCCTTACCTTCTCCTCACCATCACCATGCTCTTCCTCACCATCATTATTCTCACCATCCTTCTCCTCGTCTCCCTCCTCATCACTATCTTCCTCCTCACCGTCCTCCTCCTCACCATCACCCTCACCATCATCTTCCTCACCTTCTCCTCACTATCATCATTCTCACCATCCTCCTCTCCTCATCATCACCATCATCATCCTCACTATCTTCCTTACCATCGCCATCATCCTCACCACCCTCCTCCTCCTCACCATCACCATCTTCTTCCTCCCCTTCTCCTCACTATCGTCATCCTCACCATCCTCCTCCTTACCATCACCATCATCCTCACCACGCTCGTCCTCCTCACCATCCTCCTCCTCCTCACCGTCATCATCATTACTACCACCATCATCATCATTACTACCACCATCATCATCATTACTACCACCATCATCATCATTACTACCACCATCATCATCACTACCACCACTATCACCATCCTCCTCCTCCTCATTACCACCACCATCATCATCACCTTCATCACAATCACAACCACCACCACGATCATCATCGCTAATATCATCGTCACCATCAGTAGGAACCATTATCCTGTTCAGTTTGGAAATGAAGGCACAGCTGCTCAGTGACATGTCTTGAGGAAGCGAAGGGTAGATTTGTTTTGTTCCCAGTCCCCTTACTTGTCTCTCCTCTGATTATTTTTTAAAGAGTGTCCCCTCCTTCCTCCTGAGTGATGGTTGTTCCCTCTGACCCCCTCCTCTGCCCAGCCTGGCCCCAGCAAACATTGTTGACTTGTAAGGAGCAGACAGAGAAAATGCAGTGTGCTAGGAGGAATGCAGAAGCCTCAAGATGAATTTCCTTACTCTGCAGAGGAAGGAATGCGGCCGAGGAGGCAGGGGCCACCCAGGTCACCAGGCTGGTCAGGTCTGAGCGCCAGAGAACTAGAGTTCACATAGCTCACACTATGTGGCAGGAGGTCTCATGTAAGTTACTACATTTATTCCTCACAGCTCTCCCATAAGATGGTATCATGGATTGAATTGTGTCCCCACAAAATATGTGTCAACTTGGTTAGGCCATGATTTCCAGTATTGTGGGTTGTCCTCCATTTAGTGATTGTAATTTTCCTGTGTGTTGTAAATCCTAATCTCTGCCTGTGGGTAATGAGGCAAGATTAGATTATGTTAAAGAGGATTAGGGTAGGATTTTAACACCCTTTCTAAAGTCACATCCCTGATCCAATGTAAAGGGAGCCCTGGGGTGTGTCTTACAAGAGATAAAAGAAAAGGGAAGCAAGTAGAGAGTGGGGGACCTCATACCACCAAGAAAGCAGAGGGCATTCTTTCGACCTGGGGTCCCTGTGCCTGAGAAGCTCCTTGACCAGGGGAAGATTGATGAGAAGGACCTTCCTCCAGAGCTCACACAGACAGAAAGCCTTCCCCTGGAGCTAACACCTTGAATTTGGATTTATAGCCTCCTAGACTGTGAAAGAATAAATTTCTCTTTGTTAAAGCCATCCACTTGTGGCATTTCTGTTACTGCAGCAGTAGACTAAGACAGAAGGATATTATATCCCCATTTCACAGGTGGGAAAACTGAGGCTCAGAGAGTTAAAGGACCTGACCAAGGCCATAGCAAGTCAGTGGCAAAGCTGAGATCTAAGCACAGTCTTATCTGACCATCTGCCTGGCATGAAAGTGCTAAATGTGTGTCTGGGTCTCTGTAAAGTCCCTGCTGGGTTCTAGGCTCTGGGCTCCCTTCCCAGGACCCTCCCTGTTCCAGCAGCCCCTATAGGGCATTCACATGACTCTGGGTCTGACACCAGGGACAGAGAGTATTTCCTGTCTCAGAAAATTACCATTTGAAGGTGGGAATTCACTGGCTTCTCTGAGGATACCCAGAAGACCCTCAGTGAAGCTGAGACCCATCAGGGTTGGGGACATAGACTCAGAAGCCTGAGATCTCCTTCCTTTTCCCTTTTTACAACTTTGAGACCTGGATCCCAAACTCCAGCTCCCTCTGGGAATCAGTTTCCCTAGCCTGTATGAGACTTGGTTCAGATGATCTTTATTATAGTAATAGTGGTAGCAGCTGGTAATTACCGAGCACCTGCTGCAGGGCTGCCTGGCACTGAGCTCTTGACACGTGACTGTCACACTTCCTCTCCTGAGGCGTGATTTACTATCCCCACTTTACAGACGAGGGAGCTTTACACAGGAATATTAAGTGAATTGACCCCAAAGTGCAGCCCAAAGAATGTTCCCTTTGTCACCACCAGCTCCTTTCCATCAGGTGAGGGAACCCTGTGTGGCCCCCTAACAATGGCCATCACCCCTCTGTCCACATTCACACTTCTGTGTATGCGACTGAGAGCAGATCCCTTCCCGGGTGCAGACAGAACAATAGGAGGGGGAGAAGGTACAAAGATATTGAGTTGCCAAGGAATGGTGGAATGTCATCCAAAGATGGGTTCCTGATATGTGTCCCCAACATGCTATGCTGATGGCAGAGCAGTCCCCCTCCATCTCTCCTCCAGCCCTGCTGGACTCTCTGCACCTCCCACCCCCGCCCCCCGCAGGAATGTTAGCACGGCACGCTCACCTTGCATCCTGTAGGCTTGCTCAGTCAACAGATAAAACGATGGGAGACAGTGTTCTGGGCAGATCCTCCCTAGAAAGTGAGTCCGTGGGTGGGGGCCAGATATAGAGCTGAGTCTCTGGGTTTCATGGAGGGAAAGTAAAGCCTTCATCCTCACAGCTGGGGCTGCCACCTCAGGGGACTGAAAGCCCCTGGGAGATCTCATAGTGATCACTTAGCTCAGGGGCTGGCTCAGCGTGAGTGTGCAATACATGAGCGTTATCATTCTGGCCTCTGTGATCATCCCCGTTTTTGCTGGTGGGGGTGGGGTAGAAGGCTGGCTGAGAGAGTGGGCTCTGTGGGGAGGTTGGTGGGTTCTCAGTGGGCTCCAAAACTTGCCATCTATAGGGCCTTGGGCAAGGCACTGCTCACCATTGACCTTAGTCTCCTTGTCTGTAAAACGGGAGACTCACAGCGCCTGCCTCGTGGGGGCTGTTAGGAGGATTCAGTGGGATAACCAAGTGTTTTGCACAGCACCCTGTACATTACTAGTGTCAGCTCGTACAATTGTTAACCAGCTAATTTCTACCCACCAAATGCCTTCCAACCTGGGAGAATGGAGAAGCCCTGCCCCCAGGCTCCTCAGGGAGACTCCAAGACCAGGAAACCCCTTTGCAGCGATGCCAAGGGTAAGTTCAATGGGAAAGGGGCATTCATTGGGCCCCTGGTTGATGTCAGGCTAGAGTGGGGGGCTCTCACACAGTGTCATGTTCCATCCTCGCCACAGCCCTGTGAAATGGGTGTCACCACCATTTTATAGATGAGGAGCCAAAGGCTCAGGGAGCCTGGGAAGCTCCAGACAGCAGGTCTCCCAAAGCTAAGGACAAGGCGGGGCTGGGGCAAGGGCTGCTGCAGCCTGTGGGGTGAGAATGGAAGGGGTTGAGAGTCCAGAGTGACCTAAGAGAAAGAGAGAGTCTGGACCCAGGACCGAGCCTGGGCTGGGACAGACAAGTCCTGGGTGTGAGTCCTTGCCATCCCTGATACCACCCTGGCTGGTGACTTTGGGCTCCTCACTGCCTCTTCCCGAGTCTGAGCCCCCCATCTGTCAAAAGAGAGTTCGATTCAGTGCTCCCCAGGAGTCAGGAGTACCGACTGCTGCTGTGTGTCCTTGGCACGTTGCTTAACCTCTCTGAGCCTTCCCTCCCTCATCTGGAAAGCAGTGGTAACAGCAGCCACCCACCCCAATCTACAGGGGATTCTGGAACCAAGTCATATTTGTGGATGGTATTTCACAGTGGGGAGGAAGGGCTCCAGGGAAAGACCAGAGCAGGAATTCACACAGTGAATTCTCCTTTGTCTCCCTCTCTGTGGCTCTGTGTGTGTGTGTCTCTGTCTTTGTCACTCTCTTTTCTGTCTCTCTGTATTTCTTTCTTTCTCAGTCTTACATATACACTCACACACACATTCTCATGTAGGTACAGACTTGCACACACACTCAAACACACACACACTCACACTGTCACATATATCACATACACATACATACTCACAAACACACACACACGCACACTGATTTCCCTGCTGCCTTCCAGCCTTTCTCCTGGCCCTTCCTGCCGCCTCTGAGTCTGGCCCTTTTCTGGCAGTGCTCAGGAGCTGGCTGGGCTCCAGCTGTCCCAGGCACAGAAGCAAAGCCAGAAGCCCCTGAGTGTGGGGAGGAGGGGGGCAGACAGCCGGGCCGCTGCAGGGGTCCTGGCCTGAACCTGAGGGAAGGTTTGGTTTTCAAAGCTTAGGCCTGGTGGTATTCTACTTTTAAATGTTTTCTTGTTCCCTTTCACTGGCTGATGCCGCCCAGGTCAGGAAAAAGCAGTCCATCAAGAGCAAAGAGGTGATTGAACAGTTCTCAGTGTCAAAGGCCCACAGAGAATCACATTTAATCCTCACCACAGCCTGCGTGGTGGGATTATTGATCCCATTCACAGCCAAGGAACTGAGCTCAGAGACGGTAAGTGAGTTGTTTGAGTTTGTGACCCAGGCCCACCTGGCCCTCAGCACCTCCCCTTTCCCTCTATCCCACACCAGCTCTGAGATTAGCCGTGGTTTGATTTTTAAGACAAGGATAATCTGTGCAGCAAGTCCGAGAGGTCCCCGGGGCACTGGCTGGGCAGAGGGAAGGCATCCAGGCCCTGCCTGTGGCCACTTCCTGGAGGTGGTGGCGATCTTTGGGGGACCTTTTACTGGCCTTTCCGAAGGGGAGCAGCAGATGAGGCCCTGACATCTGACTTCCTTGGGCTCAGCCAGAGCTGTCTCCAGTCTCCTGAAGGAGGACGAAACTCTGGAACTTTCTCTTATCCAGAAAGCCCTGCCACTCTCTTTATTAAAAGCAGTAAACCTCTGAGCTTCCTGTCACCGGCCAGGCAGGGTCAGGGAAACGAGATCAGGGGTCTCAGGCAGGCACTCGCCAACCCCCACAGCCCTTAAACTTTTCAACTTGTAAATTGTCACCTTTCATAACTCAGGCTATTGTTGGCATTTAGAGGTTCAGCGAGTCTCCTTCTCAGGCGTCACGGGGTCTTCCAGCTGCTCCTGGTCCAGCCCCATGTGCCATGTGACAAAACCCTACCTAGAGGCCTCTGCCTGACCCTCAAGGCTCCTCATGCCTCAGGACCAGGTCTCCTCCTCACCAGGGCCAGGCCGAGTGTGGCTCTCTCTCCATACAGACGGTCCTGGGGAGCTTCTGGGGACTGTGGGGAAGGCGCTGGACAGGGACAGTCCTCATACTCTGTCTGCCCCAGCTTCCCTGGAGCCTGTCTCTGGAGCCTCATGGGGCAAGTCCATGAAAAGTTCAGTAAGTTGAGGATAATAATAACAGAGTCACTATGAGGATTCCAAAGCTGAAGTGTCTGGTCCAGTCACTGACCAGCTCTGTGACCTTGGATAAATTACTTAGCTTTCTTGTGCCTCAGTTTACTCATCTGTGAAATACAAATAATGATTTACTTCTCATAGGCTTGTGAGCAGTAAATGAGTTAACTCATGTGAAGCACTTAAAGCAGTGCCCAGTACTTAAACGATAAGTGCCCAGTAATCAACCACTATCATTGTTATTGTTGACACCATTTATGAAGTGTAGGTTGCAGGATGCCAGCTACAGAGAGGAGTGTAGTCAGAGCTTCTGGTTTTCATCTTTAACACGCCTAAGTTTAGGGCTTGGAGCAGGAGAGGACCTTCCAGCTGGAGGGTACTCAGTCCTCTGTGTCCAACTGAGATGCACTGACATCTTTCCCTTGACATCTAGGGCGCAGGAATGAGGGTGGTCCCAGATGGGGTCCCCAGGGGTAGGGGTAGGGAGAGAGGTGGAGGGGCCCTGAGAAGCAGTGGCAGGGGGAAGGGCAGCTGGGTAGAGGGCTCCCTCCAGGCCTCCTACACCTTCCTCCCATTGAGTGGGCCAGCCTGGGCAGATCCCAGAACCTCGACATCTAAGTTGGAAAGAATATTAGCATCCAGCATGCTCCCACCCCATTTTACAGAGGAGAAAACCAAGACCTTAAGAAGGGAAGTTCCTCATCCAAGATCACACAGATATCATTGTCCAGACTGGGGTGAGGCCCCAGATTTCCTGACTCCCTGTCCAATGCTTTTTCAGGTCCTCTCAAGAAGTCAGAGAGAGAGGAAGCTGGGTGGGACAGGGCTGATCCTCAGGGGCCCCTCAGAGGTCTCTGGTCCAGGGGTCTCTTGAGGAGCTTCCTTCTGGGCTGGACCTCATCCACTCTCACCACAGCTGAGGGTGGGTGGGTGGAGTCACTCCTGATTGACAGGTGAGGTAGCTGAGGCCCCATGAGGACCCTGGTAGCCTCAGGTGGCTCACTGTGCAAGTGGCAGTGCAGGGACTCAAGCCGGACTCAAGCCGAGAGCTCCTGTCTCCAAGCCCAGCCAGCACCCCTGAGCCCATCACTTTCATTTAAAATCTCACCTAGAGCTTTGAAGCAAAAGCCAGTTTTATTACAGCTTTCATGTCTTGCAAAACCCTTGCCCACACACTCAACATCTCGTAATTATTTTCATGCCTCTCTTTGTCTCCAAGCCTCCAGGCTCCCCAGGCTTGCTGCCTCTCCTCTCACTGCCAAGCTCCCAGTGCTGGCCACAGTGTGGCACAAAGTGCCTGCTCTATTTATTTCCTAATAAAAAGACAGCCTGGGTGGCCCAGTGGGAGATTAAAAAAGAGATTTACTATGAGATGATTAACCATAAAGCGGCAGGTTAAATCAACATTAGACAAGGAGGAAGAGAGGGAGAAAGAGGATAAAGAACGGGAGCTGCTGGAGACGTTAGTTCAGTGGGCTGACACTTACGCAGGTGACCGGGATCGCTATGGTCCACAGGCCTCCACCCAGAGGAAGCTGAGCGGGAGGCCTGGACCTCAATCAGCCCCTTCATGAGGTGCAACTCCAGGCATGTCCCTTCCACTCTCTGGGCTTCAGTTTCCCCATTTACCTAATGCTGACACTGGATCAGAAGATTCTTGGTTGGTACGAGTAGAAAGAGCATGGTCTTTGGTAGCAGATGGGCTGGGCTTTGGATTCCAGTGTTGCTGTGTCCTGGGGATGGCCTTATGCAGATCACTTCTCCTAGCTCAGTTTTCTCCCCATGGGGTAGTAGTAATAATGGAAATGATGATGATGATGATGATAGCAATATTGTTGTCGTTAGGTGCCGTCGAGTCAATTCTGACTCATAGCGACCCTACGTACAACAGAACAAAACACTGCCTAGTCCTGCGCCATGCCCACAATCGTTATGCTTGAGCCCATTGTTGCAGTCACAGGTGAATCCATCTCATTGAGGGTCTTCCTCTTTTTCATTGACCCCGTACTTTACCAAGCATGATGTCCTTCCTTAGGGACTGATCTTTCCTGACAACATGTGCAAAAGTATGTAAGATGTGGTCTCACCATCCTTGCTTCTAAGGAGCATTCTGGTTGTACTTCTTCCAAGACAGATTTGTTCGATGATAGCAATAGAGAAGACTTATTGAGGACTTACTACATGCCAGGAGTTCCTGGTTGGTGCTAACGGTCAAGCTCTCGGCTACTAATTGAAAGGCTGGTGGTTTGAATCTACCCAGAGGTGACACAGAAGTGAGGTCTGGTGATCTACTTCTGAAAGATCACAGCCATTGAAAACCCTGTGGAGTGCATTTCTATTCTGACACCTGTGGGGTCGCCATGAGTCAGAACCAACTCGATGGCAACTGGTTATTACTACATGCCAGAGGCTATTTGTTCTGAGTGTTTTACATGTTTTGAACCGTTTAATCCTCACAGAAACTCTATGAGTGGGGTTCTATTATTATCTCCATCTTGCAGATTGAGCAGATTTCTCAGTGAGGCTTAGTGACACCCCCAAAAGTAGGTTCCTGGCAAGTGTCATCAGCACTGCAGTCGGCTATGTCCTGCTTGCCAGCCTCAGCCTGTGGCCCCTCAGCACAGTCTTCACTGTTCAGGAGGCTACAGCCTCACCCTCTCCGAGGAGGTCTGAGTCATAGCATTGGTGGGGGGTGCAGTTGGGGATGATTCTTCCCAATTTGTTTATTCCTCGAGTACTCTGTCTTAGCTCATATATTGACTATTCTGTTTATTTTAGAGTTATCTTTACTCCCTAGTAGTTAATCTCATTAACCTGTTGCCATCGAGTCTATTCTGACTCATAGCAACCCTAAAGGACAGAGTATAACTGCCCCATAGGGTTTCCAAGGCTGTAAATCTTGATGGATGCAGACTGCCACATTTTTCTTCCGTGGAGCATCTGGTGGGTTCAAATTGCTGATCTTTCAGTTTGTCAAGTCGATTACGACTGATAGTGACCCTATAAGGACAGAGATGAACTGCCCCATAGGGTTTCCAAGGGGCAGCAGGTGGATTCGATCTGCCGACCTTTTGGTTAGCAGCTGAATGTTTAACCACTGCACCACCAGGGCTCCTAGATAATCTCAATATTAGTTAATACTTCCTTATGTTACACTTTCCCTGTTTAAATTGCTATGTGGTCCTACCTTCTAACCAGGCCCTGACTGACACAGAATTGGTATTGGGAGTGGTCCCAGGATATAGACCAGGAGTGATGGTATATATATACATATATTTTAAACTCTTTAAAATACAATAAATATTCTTAGCTTGTGGGTCATTCCAAAGTAGGTGATGGGCCAGATTTAGTCCATGGGCCATCATTTGATGATCCCCGTACGGCAAACCCTGGTGGCGTAGCGGTTAAGTGCTACGGCTGCTAACCAAGAGGTTGGCAGTTCAAATCCACCAGGCGTTCCTTGGAAACTCTATGGAGCAGTTCTACTCTGTCCTATACGGTCGCTCGACGGCAGTGGGTGGGTGGGCACTAGAGTGACTATTACAGAAAAGAAAATACCTAGACCTTTTCGAGATTGCTAGATCCCCAGCTGGTTCAAATGGTTAAACTCTGGGCTACCAACTGAAAGGTTGGAGGTTCTTGTCCACCCAGAGATGCCTTGGAAGAAAGGCCCAGCATTCTCCTGAAAAATCAGCCATTGAAAGCCCTGTGAAGCACAGTTCTACTCTGACACACATGAGGCTACCATGAGTCGGAATCAACTCAATGGCAACTGGCACTGGTACTGGTGGCTAAATCCGGGGCCCAAAACACTACTGGGGCCATTGATCAAGGTGGGAACTTACAAGAGTCAGGTGATGGATGGAGTCTTAATTTAAGTTCATCTCCCAGTGAGCCAAGTGAGTTATTTCACTAGTTTCTGAAAGTGTAATTGGAATAGACAGACCCGGAACTTCCCTTCCCAAGAAAGACAGTAAGCTAGAGGAACACTTTAGTCTAGAGGTAACAGAACACTCAGTGACACTATGACTAAATTTGATGAATAATTAATATAGCCTGTGACAGTTACAAAGACTGTTGAGACAAAGCATCTCCTCATTTCACGAAGGGCGAAGGATGAGAAATTTCTTTACTTGTATGAAGGAAACTGTATCTTATTGGTGGGCACATAGATATTTCATTGTTGGATAGAGTTCAAATACATGCAGAAGGCTGCATGTGGAAGCCCGGAGTGTCTAAGCCTTCTATGGCTGTGCCCAAGGAAGGCACACTGTGCTCACCAATAGGCCCTGCTCTGAGGGTCAGAGGTGCAGGGCCAGGGCCTGTATAGGGGTCACTGTACCTTGAGTTCAAGGCCAGTTCTTCCTTTGCCTGCTGTGTGCTCAATTACCTCATCTGTAGAATGGGCATGATGATAGTGGGCTGCTGTGAGGAGTAAATGAGACAAGAGTTGTGAAATGTTTCGGATAGTGGTTGGTTGTTGACCTTGGGGCCACAGCCTTGCCTTGCTCTCTTCTTCTACCACCTTCTCAATAGGACTTTACAGTTTACAGCGCCTTGATGTTTCTCCTCACTCTAGCCTGTGAAGTGTGCAGGGGAAATTAACGTCACCCATAGCCTCACACGCATAGATGGTATCTTAGTTTCTTAGTGCTGCTATAATAGAAATAGCGCAAGTAAGTGGCTTTAACAAACAAAAATTTATTTTCTCATGGATTAGGAGGCTTTTAGAAGTCCAAATTCAGGGTACCGGCTCTAGCGGAAGGCCCTCTCTGTCCTTTCTGGGGGAAAATCCTTGCCTCAGCTTCTATAACTTTCTTCTTGATGTTCCTTAAGAGATCTTGTGCACTTGTAGAATGGTCTGCCTCTGTTGTCTTCAGGTAGTATGGGTCTTCCCTCAGTGTCTGCTCTTTCATATCTAAAAAGGATTGGCTTAAGACACACCCTACACTGATATGATCTCATTAGCATAATAAAGAAAACCGTATTCCCAAATGGGGTTATATCCACAAGTATAGGGTTAGGATTTACAACACATAGTTTTGGGGAACACAATTCAATCCATAACAGATGGGAAGTGGTGGAGCTGGGATTTGAACCCAGGTCTGTGTGGCCCAGGCCTGCACTCGTGTCTTCTCACCCAAGTCAGGAGATGCCAGCTTGAGCTCCCTCAAGGGTATGTCAGCAACTTGAACTTGAGTCCCTTGGGGAGGACACTTGTCCTCAGGTTAGATGTGGAGTCCTAAGGATGATCTGTGACCAGGCTAGGAAGGAGATGAAGAGGCCTGGCTCTACCCCCCATTCCCTTACCACCCTTGTGGACTTGACCTCCTACCCCAAGCTTACAGGGGCAGTGGCCTGTGCCCAGCACCTAAGGGGGTTCTCCTGACTCTCTCCTGTGGGCAGGTACGAAGGGCAGGGTCAGGGAGCTTGGGCTGTCTGGCAGGGCAGCCAAGTGGTTAGGAGCTCTGTGTTGCAGATGAAAGGAATAGAGTTTGAGCCCCAGCTCTTCACTCACTAGCTGTGTGTCCTTATACACCTACCTTACCTCTCTGAGCCCACATTTCCTCATCTGTAGAGTGGGCTGAGGGTCTCCACATCATAGGGTTATTTCAAGGACTGCCATTATAAAGCTTCACTTTGTGCCGAGCACGGTTCTAAGAGCTCCGTTTGTATGAACTCAGCATTCCTTGCAAGGACCTCATGATTGATGCAGTACTGTGATGGGGACACTGGGCACAGGGGTGGTTAGGTAACTCCCCGGGGTGTGACCTGGTGAGTGGAGGAGGAGGTCCCTGAATCCAGGCTGGCTGAGTCCAGAATTTTTGATCTTAAACATTGGCTATAAATGTCCATACAATAATTAGTGTGGGGTTGAAATACCCTAAGCCAATGTTCTTCCAAGGGTGATCTGTACGAGACCTACATTGACTTACCTAGGTGAGGGGGTATGTCTTGTTTAAAAATCAGATTCCCTAGCCCTACCCCCATTCTTACTACATCAGAATCTCTAAGTAGTGCCTGGGAACCTACATTTTAAACAGACATACCTCCCCCAGGTAGTTCTTAAGCAACCTGAAGACTAGAACCAGGGACTGAGAGTGTAATGAGATCAATCATGTCTTTATTTCTTGCATTTCAGCTGAAAAGCTGGAGCTCTGGGTTCTAGAGGAAGCCCTGCCGCAAACAGACTGTGGTCCCCCAGACAGGTCCCCCGTGTCCCCTGGTCTCAGTTTCTGTCTGTTTAATGGGGATCCTGGTCCCCTCACTGCCCATCACTAGGGCGCTGACAGCATGAAGGTGATGGTGGCTGCAGGCGTCTCTGGTGACAGGTGGGCACCAGAGTCACACTGACCTGAGATGGAATCCCGGCTCTGCTGATGACGTGGACTGACCAGTCACGTCCTGTCTTGGGCCTTGGTTTCCTGGTCCTTGAAGTGGAGACAATAATCTCTCCACGACACTGGGTATGTATGGCAAGGGTTTAAAGAGGCAGCAGATGTGTGAGCACCAGGTTACATCCAACCTGTCACTCCATAAATGAGAATTTTTATGCATTTTATCTGCTCTAGTCGGAGCTTTGAACCAGTTCCAGCCGGTTCAGTCATGGCGACAAAGTGAAACCGGAACAGACTGGAATGTTCACAATTTGTGTGATCTGGAACATAACTGAAACAGGAAAAACTACGAGTCTAAGTCCTGGAATCTGAAACTTGAAAGAGGCTTGTGAGCCCGTTCAGGAGCCTGATGTGTGAGATTGGATTATTACTGGCAGGACTGTGGAGAGCCACACACATTCAAAGCGGAGCTGTTGGCCGCCATCTTTGAGTGGGGCACCACAGTTTCTGACTCTGCTCAAAACTGATGGGCAAGAGATTTGGTTGCTATGCAACGTGTAGGCTGTCCTTGTTTTCTAAGAGAAAGATGAGGTTTCTAGCAGGGCTTTGACAGATAGTTTTTTCGTTTCTGTTTATTGTGCAAGTTTACCCAAATTTAAAAAAATCGGGTCTGTTCTGGTTTTGCCTCCTCGGCCATGACTGAACCAGGAAGAACTGGTTTGAAGCCCTGGCTCTAGCTCGCAAAACCCCAGAAACACCTGCTTGCACAAATGACACTCACGCCAGACTTTTTGCTGATGCTAGAATTGAGTCAGCATGGGATGTTTCTCTCTCTTCCCACCTCGACAAGAACAGGATGAGGAGCTGAACTAACCATCCAGGTGCAGCCAGGGTGGAAACCATAGTTGAGCAGAAATGGCAGATTCTGAATTTATTAAGGTCACTGAGCCTCTGAGTGAGCTGCAATTAGCCTCATTTTCAATCTGTGCCCCACTAAAATGAAGGTGCAGACCCAATTCTTTCTCTTCTCGCCTGTCCCTAATCCTGGCCACAGACCTCATGGGTGGAGAAAATTCTGTGATCTGTGTTTCCAAGTCTCGTGCTCACTGGGCTGTGGAGAAAGGCTGGGGGAGGGAGTCACTAAAAGTGTCAAGACCCAGCTCTGCTCTATAGGCTGGCAATGAGAGACATAACTGAGGAGGGCTGCCTTGGTTTTCCCAAGGTGGTCCCAGAGAGGTCCAAAAGGGAACAGCTCACTGAGGCCATGGCTGAAAACACTCTCTAGGCTTATTGACTGACTAGCTGCCCTCAAAGACTCTCCCTCTCCCCTTTCCCAGCCCTCAGTGTTGTCAACAAACCTGGGGGGAACAACAGGGTCCCTCCCTTTCCTCACCCCCACCCTGAATAAGCCAGGGATGCTGCCGGGATGAGCCTTGGTCAGCTGGATTCTGGGCTCTCCGCCTTGGAAGCCAAATCTGAGAGGTTACCTGGGGAGGAGGTAGGAGCCTGGCTTTGCAGTGGGACTCCTCTGAGATCTAACACTGGGCAGCTCCAGTATTGCAACCCAGGAGTGGCTTGTGGAGCATCTGAGGGAAAGCCAGGACTCCTGTCTTAAAACTACATTGTACCTTAGGCAATGTGTTTACTTAAGAAGACTCGTGGTGGGGGAGTGTTGGAAATTATTGGGTTGTTAAGAACCTTAATCAGGCCTTAGTGCCCCACTGGCTGGCATCCTGACTCTACCGTGTTCTAGCTGTGTAATCTCAGCCCCATGAGTTCACCTGTCTGTTACTCCTCATCCATCCAACAGGATGAGTGATGCCTGCTTTGCAGGATTGTGGTCGTCTGTTGAGGGTCCAGTAGAGGGCCAGGCCCTGTGGTGGCCAATCACAGCCATCATGGCCTGTGGCCACAGCCACCCTCAGCCTATCCCAAATCCTCTGGACAGGGAGGCTGCAAAGACGCAGGTAGCACCTGCCTTTCTGGAAAATTGCTGACCTGGGTACCAGTCTCAACGCAAACCCAATCCTAACAGCCCATGGTGATGACAGTGCACCACACCTGCTCACGATCACCTGGTAGGGACAAGGGCATGTGACCTGGTGGAGGAAAACAGACTGCAGAGCAGGTTTTTAATGAAGAATGTTGGCTTTGAAATGATTCTGAAAATGATGCATGTCTCTTACGGAAAACATCAAAAAGTATAAAGAAGAGAGCAGCAGTTGCCACAATTCCTTCCTCAGGGATGGCCACGGATAATATTACAGCATATTTCCTTTTCCTTCTCTGCGTATCGTTATAAGTCAAATTAAGTTCCTATCTGTCTGTTATCCCAGCTGGTGAAAATAGCTCTGTAGGTTTTCATCAAATTAGACGGCTTCATTTGGCTGGCCTGACTTAAAAGCAATGAGGCCTCCTCAAAATTCACTGCTGGGGGACATGGGGGCACCTGAAAGAAATGAACAGCCACCAAGCAGTGAATCGAAGCTAGGGACAGTGGGAAGCCTGCAGGGCTGCTCTTGGGAGGACCTGCCACGTGGATCCCGATGCAGTGGGTGGTCATGGCAGATGGAAGTTTCACACACGCCCCCGCCCCTGCCCTTCCTGCCGCACCGCCATCAGGGGTCACAGGGACAGGTGCTCTGCTTTGTGATCAAGCTGCTCCTTGCCTGGGCACCTCCGTGCAGGTGAGCTGCAGCAGGGAGGTTTGTCCAGTGAAGCTGGTTATCCTCCTGAGCAACAGTGGGCAGTCAGCTGCTGTGAGTGTGTGTGGGTGTGTGCGCATGCATGTGTGCATACACATGTGTGTGGTTTTTACCCGATGTCCTGCACATACAAATGTGTATTCTTTACCTCTTCACTTTTTATTTTCATAAACATTTGCCCACATTATTCAACATGGGCAGGGAGTGAGTAGACATCCAAGGGACAGGTCACAGGCAGCAGGGTCAGGAAACCAGCACCTGCTGAGCAGTGTAATCATAAATAACAATGTCACATGTTACAGCACTGTATACCAGGCCCTGTCCCAAATGCTTTACGTAGGTGCTGCTATCCTCTCCCCCATTCTACAGGTGAGGAAACTGAGGCCCAGAGAGGTGAAGTAGCTTCTCCAAGGCCACACAGCCAGGAAGCAACAGAGATGGGATTTGAACCTAGGTTGTCTGGCCTCAGCCACTCTGTGTGCACTGCACAACTACTGCATGCCAGGAACTTTCATTGTTGTTGTTAGGTGCCATTGAGTGGGTTCTGAATCATAGCGACCTTACATACAATGAAATGAAACACTGTCTGGTCCTACACCATCCTCACAATCATTACTATGTTTGAGCCCACTGTTGCAGCCACTGTGTTAGTCTATCTCAGTGAAAGTCTTCCTATTTTTTCCTGATCCTCTACTGTACCAAGCATGATGTCCTTCTCTGGGGAATGGTCCCTCCTGATAACATGTCCAAAGTATGTGAAACAAAATCTTGATATCCTCGCTTCTAAGAAACATTCCGGCTGTGCTTCTTCCAAGACAGATTTGTTCGTTCTTCTGGCAGTCCATGGTATATTCAATATTTTCACCAATATCATAATTCAAAGGCATCAATTCTTCTTTGGCCTTCCTTATTTATAGTCCAGCTTTTGCATACATATGAGGTGATCGAAAATACCATGACTTGGGTCAGGCACGCCTTAGTCCTCAAAGTGCCTTTTTTTTAAAACACTTTAAAGAGGCCTTTTTATTTTATTTTTTTGCAGCAGATTTGCCTAATGCAATACGTTGTTTGATTTCTTGATTGCAGCTTCCGTGAGTGTTGATTGTGGATCCAAGTAAAATGAAATCCTTGACAACTTCAATCTTTTCTCCGTTTATCATGATGTTGCATATTGGTCCAAATGTGAGGATTTTTGTTTTATGTTGAGGTGTAATCCATATTGTAGTCTTTGATCTTCATCAGTGTGTGCTTCAAGTCCTCTTCACTTTCAGCAAGCAAGGTTGTGTCATCTGCATATTGTAGGTTGTTAATGAGTCTTCCTCCAATCTTGATGCCATGTTCTTCTTCATATAGTCCAGCTTCTCGGATTATTTGCTCAGCATACAGATTGAATAAGTATGGTTAAAGGATATAACCCTGATACACACCTTTTCTGATTTTAAACCACGCAGTATCCTCTTGTTCTGTTTGAACGGCTGCCTCTTGGTCTATGTACAGGTTCCTCATGAGCACGATTAAGTGTTCTGGAATTGCATTCTTCACAATGTTATCCATAATTGGTTATGATCCACACAGTCAAATGCCTTTGCATAGTCAACAAAACACAGGTAAACATCTTTCTGGTATTCTCTGCTTTTTGGCCAAGATCCATCTGACATCAGCAACGATATCCCTCATTCCACGTCCTCTTCTGAGTCTGGCCTGAATCTCTGGCAGTTCCCTGTCAATGTACTGCTGCAACTGCTTCTGAATGATCTTCAGCAAAATTTTGCTTGTGTGTGATATTAATGATATTGTTCGATAAGTTCTACATTCTTTTGGATCAACTTTCTTTGGAATGGGCACAAATATGGATCTCTTCCAGTGGGTTTGCCAGGTAGCTGTCTTCCAAATTTCTTCCCATTGACGAGTCAGAGCTTCCAGCATTGCATCCATTTGTTGAAACATCTCAGTTGGTATTCTGTCAATTCCTAGAGCCTTGTTTTCCGTCAATGCCTTCAGTGCAGCTTGGACTTCTTTCTTCAATACCATTAGTTCTTGATCATATTTTACCTCCTTAAATGTTTGAACGTCAAACAGTTTTTTGGGTATAGTGACTGTGTATTCCTTCCATCTGCTCTTGATGTTTTCTGCATCATTCAACATTTTGCCCATAGAATCCTTCAGTATTGCAACTCAAGGCTTGAACTTTTTCTTCAGTTCTTTTAGCCTGAGAAGTGCCAAGTGTGTTCTTCTCTTTTGATTTTATAACTCTAGCTCTTTGTACATTTCATTATAATATTTTGTTTTCTCGAGCTACCCTTTAAAATCTTTTGTTCCTCTCTTTTCCTTCAATATTTCTTTCATTTGCTTTAGTTACTCTGCATTCAAGAGCAATTTTGAGTCTCTTCTGACATCCATTTTGATCTTTTCTTTCTTTCCTGTCTTTTTAATGACATTTTGCTTTCATAACAGCATCCTTTTATTCTTCACAGATTTATTCAAGGCAGACAGCAGGTGAAAAACATAAAGGCTAAACAGATCCAGCACCTGGTTTCCATATAAATCAGGAGGGAACAAGGGAAGATAAGGACGTAAACACCCCATGCAGCAGGTGCCATTATTACCAACGTCATTCTACAGAAGAGGAGACTGAGGTGCAGAGGTGAGACACTTAGCTCAAGAGCACTCAGCTAGTGAGGGGCAGAGCTGAGACTTAAATGCAGGCCAAGCTGGCTCTAAGCCCAAGCATGTCACCATGAGCCCAGCACCCTCTCTCCTGGTTCTGGAACTGTCCTGTCCTGGGGCAGCAGCTGCAAGCTGGAATGGAATGCTAGGGAAGTGAATGTCACAGAGGTGAAGGTCCAGTCTGGACAGATCTGCCTTGTTTTCCTAGTGATTACGGTCCTGCTTATTATTAAGCCCGTGTCATCTTAGCAAATGTCATTGATTGTGAAAACATACCAGTTACATTGTAAGGCCTGAAATTTCAAGTGCCACCTTGACATTTTTGAACTTCACATGGCCCCAAAGGCCTATCCATAAGTTCGCTACTCCTACCAGCTATGCCCCGCAACTTTGGGGAAAAGACTCCCACCCGGCTAGTTCCCCTATTACCTGGACCAGCTACACCCAACCTGGTTATCAATGGACCTCACATCCCTGCCAGCTCACAGAATTATTCAAACCGACCAACCACATCCACTCACAAGAACCAGGGGGCACCCCACCCTCTTGTTACCACAAAGCCTGAGTCCCACAGCCCCTGCTGGTTCACTCTGCTCTGGAGCACAAGCCTTGCGTGGCCCTGTACGGTATGAGGCCTCCTCTGAGTGGTGAGTGTATGCAACTAACATACCGCTGTCAATCTCATTTGTCCAGTGTTGGGTGCTGTGTGTTTGGCCATCTTGTGCTATCTAGGGCAGAGGTCTGTCCTTCACCAGTAGGGTGAGTAGGAGGTGGTCAGAAGACCAGTGAAGGCCTAAGAATCCTGTGCACTTCTCCTCTGAGCCCTGCAGCCCACCCAGCACAGCCTTAGCTCTCTGCAGCTTCCCCTTGTGAGCTGAAGCTGGGCTTGTCCTTTAAAACTCTACCCAGTGATTGGGGGGATTAATTGGCACAGGCTTTGGAGGGTGATTTGATGCCATTTATCGAGAACCATAAAAACATGCCTGCTATTGACCAGGAATTCAGTTCCAAGTGGTGAGCTTGCCTTGTGGAAACAATTTAAGAAGGGCCCACGTGGACCTTCCTTCCAGTATGCATTGTAAACACTTTACAGTTATAGACGCCAAAGGCCCCACAGACAGGATTGTGAACGCCCTGGGGGCAGAGCCCTCACCTGGCCCGCTGTGCACAGTTCTGTCCCCTCACCTAGTGTGTAGGGCCCAGCACATAGTAGGTCTTCAATTACAATTGCAAGAGAAGAAAACGAAAATGATTATGGGAAGCTGTATAATCTTAGATGGAAAAGACAGATTTCAAAACCAGAAGTTCAGTGTAATCTGTTTTTTGTTTCATAAAAAAGGAAAAAGAAGTAATATGCAGAAAAAGTCAAGCAGGGTATGCCCTAAAATATGGGTACAACAGTAATTATCTCCCATCTCCGGGTGGTAGGGTAGCATGAGAATGTAACTTTCCTTTGTTTATTCCATTCTGTAAAAAATAACTTTTTTTTTTTTACCATTTGTAATTAACATTTACTGAGCTTTTCAAGTACATTGTTTTAAGCATGTTAACTCATTTAAGCCTCACAACAACCCTTTATGATAGGTACTATTATTATCATACCATTTTACAGTTGAGGAAACTGAGGCCGAAGTTTACTCAGTAGTAATTGGTGGTGCTAGGATTTGAACCCAGGCACAGCCTCACTGCTCCCTTTCTGGGGGCAAAGCTGGGTTTCTGGAGTGCTGCCCATGACTCCTTTAGGGGAGACCCTGTCATCTGATTTTTCTTTTCCATTGAACCTCCTCTAATCAGGTCTCTCCACCAGAAGCTGTCCTTCAGCCTCCACCTGGGGTTCACCTACCACCCACACCTCCCCTGGCAGCTATTATTTGAGAGGCTCGGGGCCCAGCAGCCTTTTGGGAGTACAAGTTCTGCCTTGTGTTTGCAGTGAAGGCGCTACTACAAAGTCAGCTCTGGATGGCCCAGGCATCCTTGGGGACCAGGCAGTGTTATGAGCCTATTCCTCAGATGGGGAGACTGAATGTCAAGGATGAAGGTAACCTGCCCAAGTCTATCAGTGGCAGAGCCTGGGATTCTTTACACCTGTGTCTCCTGCCAAGTGCAGAGCAGCCATAAAAGGCTCCAAGCAGCCAGCTGTTTCCTCCGGTAGATTTCCCTGAGGATCTGCTCCCAGTCCAGCTGACCATGGAGGGAGGGCTACTTGATCCTGGGCCTGCTGCAGCCCCTACCATTTGTGGAGCAGGCTCTGCCACGTGCTGGGTGCAGGTCCTCATTATATTCTCTTAAGAGTCTGCTGAGGCAAGGGCAGTGATCCCCATTTACAGATGAGAAAATTGAGGCTCAAAGTGGGGGAGGTAGCTACACAAGATCACATAGCAAGTAGGATGGATCGAGGATTTGAATTTGGGTCTGCTGGATTGCAGGGGCTGTGCCCTCCTCCCACCCGAGGCTGGGACTTGCAAGGGCATGAGGCTCCAGCTGGGCATTTGCCACCTGCAGGACAAATGGGAGCTGGGGAGAAGGGAACTCACATGGTTTGAGCCCCTACCAGGTCTCTGCTCAGCTGTCACCTCCCCAGGGAGTCCTTCCCTGACCACTTTGTCTAAAATATCACCCGCCTGATTATCATTCTCTCCCCGACCCTGCTTCATGTCCTTTCACAGCATGTATGTCCCCGTGTCACAGCACTGGCATTGCACGGTTTATGCATTGTCTGCCTCCCTCATTCTGAGATCCATGAAACTTGTTTTGTTCAGGGCCCCGTCTCCAGGGTATAGAGAGTGCTTGGCTTATGGTGGACGCTCAATGAATATTGGAATGAATTAACCAATGAGCCAGAAATATTCTCTACATTCTCTCGTTTGATCCTCTCACCAGCCCTGCCAGATAATTACTATCATCATCCCCATTTTGCAGGTGAGGAAACTGAGACCAGGGAAGAAATTTACCTTCCCAAAGTTATGCTTCACAGTGTTGGAGGAGGCAGGATTCGAACTCTCAAAGCAGGGCTCCTCTCTTTCCATCACTAAATTAGGGCCATCATATTAGGGACAACCCTGTGGGCGAGAGCAGTGTGTAGTGTCCTGGACTGGCAGGAGCCCCAGAGAGCCCTGGTTCAGAGCAGAAGCAGGGCCTTGAAAGCCTATCATAGCTGCGGAGGGATCCTTGACCTGCCTTAGATAGATAGATAGCTGCCTTCGAGTTGACTCTGACTCATGGTGACCTTATGTACAACAGAACAAAGTGTTGCCTGGTCATGTGTCACCATCACGATTGTTAGCACGTTTGAGTTCATTGTTGTGGTTGTGCCAATTCATCTCACAGAGGGTCTTCCTGCCCTTGCTGACTCTCTGCTTCACCAAACACACGTATGTTCTCTAGCGATCCGTCCTTCCTGATGATGTGTCCAAAGCAAGCGAGTTGAACAAGGTTCTGTTGTGATTCATAAGGTTTTTAGTGGTACATTTTCAGAAGTAGATAGCCAGGTCTTTCTTCTTCGTTTGTCTTAGTCTGGAAGCTTTGCTGAAACTTGTCCATGATAGGGGACCCTGCTGGTATTTACGGTACTGGTGGCATAGCTTCTAGCATCACAGCAACATATGAGCCCCAAATACTAGAAACTCTTAGATCTGCCCAGTGTCTTCCAAATAGGATGCTCCTCGCCAGTGTTGTTCAGGGAAGGGAGCTGGGGGTTGAGTTCAAAGCAAGCAGATTCCAAATGGCAGATTCCTCAGCTTTATTTGCGAAGATGTGCCAGGCCCAGGGATTCAATCAGAGGAAGGGGAAAGTTCACCACAGTGAGGTGGCTGACTCAGCCAGTCAAGGAGGACCAGGCAGAGCAGAATGAAGGATTAAGCTCTATCTTTTTGAGGGATTGGTGGGGGGTGGGGCTGGGGAACATGAGCAAGGAAGCAGGGTCCTGGATAATAAGGTGGGGCCCTGTCCCCCAGAGCAGGGATGGAGGTGGGGACAGAGAAGACAGTAGGTTTGGCCTCAGGCAGAGCTGGGTTTAAATCCCCATTCTGCCACCCACTGGCTTTGTGTCGCTGAGTAAGTTGTTTCACAACTCTGCGCCTCAGTTTCCCTATCTGTAAAATGGGGAACTTTCCCAGGACTGTCATGAGAGAACATATGAGAAAGAACCTGGCACATAGGGCCTGCTCAGGAAACCTGTGCTCACCACCACCCCAGCAAGGGAAAAACAGGAGAATCATTCCGTTCTCTTCAAAAGGCATGTTGTAGCCCAGAGTGAGCAGAAGCTCGGAGGGGCTACCAGGCCCAAAGGAAGTAAGGCTTGGCCTCTTGTGCTCATTTTACAGATGGGGAAACTGAGGTTGGAATAGAGACTTACTCAGTGGCACAGTGGGTAGGGGCGGAGAGAATGGGACTAGTGGCTAGGCCTCCTGACTTGTAGTCCACAGCCCATCCTACCATTTGGAGGCAGGAAGCGGGAAACTGAGAAAAATATAGCGCTGTGTGTCCCAGGCTGTGTTCTCGCCCTTTCTGGGCCTCCATAGTAGGTAGATGAGGGTTCCCTGAATGCTTGGCTGGCCCGAACTGTCTGGGGCTCTAGGAGAGAGAGGTGGTATGGCTATCACTCTCGGCCCTCCTCCATGCCTGGGCCTATGTCAGGTGGGGGAGATGACATGAAGGGGAGTGGACGGGGACAGGGAAAAGGGCTGTGCCAGAGCAGAGTCCCCTGTGCAGGTAGGTGGGGGGGGGCAGCCTTTCACCCCAGATCCTGGTACAGGATGGGTAAACACCCCACAGGAGAGCAGGGTGTCTTGTTGGCCCTCCTGGCTCCACCCCTGCCTGGCTTGCACCCAAGCCCTGCTTCTCACCTCCCCTCCCGTTGCTTAGACCTAGAGTCCTCCTGAACCTGCCACCACCATCAGCTACACACCTGTTCTCTGCTTGGCCACACCTCCTCCTCTTCCTCCTTCGGGTACATCCCCTCCCCATCCTGAGCTCCAAATGCCTTCCACCACTGACCCCCAGTGGCAACTGAGAAAGGCGACTCCACTCGTGGGCTGAGGTCCGACAGTGGTCCCAGGAGGATGATCCTTGTTCTGGGGGTGGTAGGTGGTGGCAATGGTGTCTAAGTTCACAACCATTCATTCGTTCATTTAACAAGTATTTATTGAGTACCTACTATGTGCCAGGACCATTCTAGGTGCATTAAGGAACAAATCACAATGAAGTCCTTGCTGCCCTGGTGTTTACATTCCTGAGCATGAGTGTATGTGTGGGCAGACCACAGATAATATACACAATTAATAAGTAGATTATACTGTATATTTGAAGATGATAAGAGCAGGATTAGGAGGCTCAGGAGAGCTGGGGAGGCGCTGATGTTTTAAGTGTGATGGTTAGGGTGGGCCTCACTGAGGAGAACTTTGATCGAAGACTTGCTGGAGGAGAAGGTGTGCTTTTGGAACTGTGATCATTGTTTGCTGCCTTGTGCTGACCACTCAGCATGTGAATGTTTCTGTGTCAGGAATTTTGCACACCTGGCTTCACCTCTCACCTGCAGGATGCAGAACCCCTGCCTGGGCTCCCCATCCAGTGGCTGCTCCCCTTCAATTCATTCTCCCTATGACAGCTGGGGCAGAGAGTCCACACCAATCTGATCACATCACTGTACCGATTAAAACCCTCCCACGATTCTCCACTGCCCTCAGAACAAAGTCTGAAGTCCTGGTGACTTGGTACTCAGAGCTCTCTATTCCCTGGCTCAGCTTTTGCCTGGTTCCCTGGCATTCAAGCTGCTGAACTCAGCCTCCTCCAAGAAGCCCTCCCTGGTTTCTCCCCTCTCTCCCTTACCCTTTCCGACTGTTCCCATGGAACCCTGTGTTTCCCCATTACAACAGTTAGTCCTGGGTGGTAACTGCTTGTTTAAGGTGTGATTCCCCCACTGGATCCACAATCAATAGCCATGTAAGCAGCAGTCAAGAAATCAAAATACGCATTGGGTAAATCTGCTGCAAAGGACCTCTTTCAAGTGTTGAAAAGCAAAGATGTCACCTTGAAGGCTAAGGTGTGCCTGACCCAAGCCATGGTATTTTCTATTGCATCATATGCATGTGAAAGCTGGACAATGAATAAGGAAGACCGAAGAAGAATTGACACCTTTGAATTGTGGTGTTGGCGAAGAATATTGACTGTACCGTGGACTGCCAAAAGAACGAACAAATTTGTCTCAGAAGAAGTACAACCAGAAAGGTCCTTAGAAGCAAGGATGGCAAGACTGCGTCTTACATACTCTGGACATGTTGTCAGGAGGGGTCAGTCCCTGGAGAAGGACATCATGCTTGGCAAAGTACAGGGTCAGCGGAAAAGAGGAAGACCCTCAATGAGGTGGATTGACACAGTGGCTGCAACAATGAGCTCAAGCATAACAACGATTGTGAGGAAGGCTCAGGACTGGGCAGCGTTTTGTTCGGTCGTGCATAGGGTCATTATGAGTTGGGACCGACCCAACGGCACCTAACAACAAAAACAAAAACCCCCACCGGTCAGTGGATCCACGAGGAAGGAGTGGTGTTTGCCCTATCCATCCCTGGATTCCTGGCACCAAGCACAGGCTTGGGCACACAGTAGGAGCATAACAAATCTCTGCTCACTGCAGAGATGCACAGATGGCCAGAGGGACCTGTGGCTGAACACACACAAGCGAGCTCATTCATCATCTCCACCCGAGGGACATGTGGAAGGAGTCCAACGGGTGGGAGAGACCTCTACTCAGCATCCAGAAACTCATTTAATTTCATGATTGTTTGGGTCTTTTTTCTTCCTTGGCAACTATGGATTGGGAGCCGATCTGAAAATCAATCTTTCTCTCCCCCTCAAGCTCACCCAGTGGTGGTGACAGATGTTTCTCAGGGCAAAACAATAAAGTCAAAAACTCAGGTTCAGATTTTATACCTGGACTTCCCTTCTCTGAGCCTCAGTTTCCTCCCAAATGACTTCAGAACATGACTCCTGCCTCATGGGGCTGCTGTGAGCAGTGGGTGAGCATGTGAGGAGTGCTGGACCAGTGTCGGGTCAGGCTGGCATCTTCCTTGGTTCTTCCTACCTGCCCAGCCCCTCTGCCCTCAGCACCAGGAAGCTTTTGTCCCTTGTCTGCCTGTGCTGGAGGGCCCCGCTCAGACGCAGCCCCCTCTGTAAAGCCTGCCTGGACCCCAACTGGATGAGCCCTTGCCTTGCTCTGAAGTTCTGTCGGGACGCTCCATCCCCCTGAATCTGCCTCCGGGAATGATTATGACTACTATCGTCATAAACATAAGTACAATAATAGTGACCCACGCAGAGCAGTTGCTCTGTGTCCAGCAGGCACTGTGGTAAGGGCCCAGCTGCCTTATCTCACGTGGACCTCACCACACATAATCCTATGGGTTCACCACTATCGTCCCTGTTTCAGAGCTGATGAGACCCAGGCTCAGGGAGGTTATCACTGCTCAAAGCCTGGAGATGGCTGAGCAGGGCTTGGGGAGTAGCCTTGCTCCCCTTCTCTCCCTCCCACCTGACCTGAAAACTCCTAGAGAACAGAGCCTGTGACCGTCCATCTCTGGTCAGCACCACTGAGACCACTGAAGCTACCATCTACTCTGGCCCTGATTTGGCTACCATTTTTTTGGTGACTTTGGGCAGGTTGCATTCTCTCTCTGGTTCTCAGTTTTTGCATCTGTAAAATGGAGGTGTTGGAGTGCAGGGTATTTTCACACCTGATCCAAGCTACGGTATTTTCAATGGCCTCATATTGCGTGTGAAAGCTGGGCAATGAATAAGGAAGACCGAAGAGGAATTGACTGCCTTTGAGTTGTGGTGTTGATGAAGAATATTGAATGTACTATGGACTGCCAAAAGAATGAACAAATCTGTCTTGGAAGAAGTACAGCTAGAATGCTCCTTAGTAGCAAGAATGGCGAGACTTCATCTCACATACTTTGAACATGTTATCGGGAGGGATCAGTCCCTGGAGGACATCATGCTTGGTAAAGTAGAGGGTCAGTGAAAAAGAGGACGACCCTCAACGAGATGGATTGACACAGTGGCTGCAACAATGGCGTCAAGCATGACAACGATTGTGAGGATGGCACAGGACTGGGCATTGTTTCCTTCTGTTGTACGTGGGTCACTATGAGTTGGAACAGACTTGACGGCACCTAAAAACAACAGATTGAATTTTCTGGTCTCTCCCCCTGGTGCTGGCAGATGACACCCCAGAACCCCCAACTCCACCCCAAGCCTAGTTCTCCTGAGCCTCTAACAGCAGGTGAGCCAGCCCTGCCATGACAGTAGCACATTTTCTCCCTACCCCTTAGACAAGAGTGTGCAGGTCTGGATTTTTAACCCAGGCAGACTCATCCCTGGGGATCTGTGCCATGACACAGGACATGAATACAGACATTTTCCTCCCGGATAGCAAATAGTATTTTTGATTAACCCCAAGAGAAATATAGAGTCACATGAATTTTAAAGACAAGCACCAAGACTTCAAAGGACCTTCCACTTGCCCAGCTGGCCTCTGCTCCCAACCTGCCCCCCCACCTCTAGGTAGACCCCATTTGAAGACTTCTACACAGTAAAGTTTAAAAACCAGTCATAGGAGAAAGGGGTTTAGATGCCGCCAAGGATAGAGGCTCACCGCAATCTCTACCACTTAGCTGTGCAAACTTGGGAAAGTTACTTCACCTTTCTGAGCCTAGTTTGTCACCTGGAAAATGGGTGAAGGACAGCAGGGAACTTTGGATGAATAAGAACCAGGGCTTGGGTTTTTCTGGCATTATAATATCAAGCACCATCATTAAATGCACAATTAATTTGCAGAGTAAAATACAAATATAACTATTAGCGCTAGTTAAATAAATTGGATTAAAAGAGAAGAGAGGAATTTATTTTAGGGAATGGATGCTTGGGGACAAAGACAGGATCCATGTGTGAGATGAAGGGAGTGAATGTGGTGAGCTCTTTCTTTCCCCCACCTCAGTGTGTGGTTTCCAGTTCCATGAAGGGAAGGATGAAGGCCAGAGAAATGTAGCCAAAAGCACAGTTATATCGGGTGCAAATGATTAAGGTGCTTTGTTAACTGGTTTGAGTCCACACAGAGGTATCTGGGAAGAAAGGCCTGGCAATCCACTTTCAAAAGATTAGCCATTGAAAACCCTAATGAGCATACTTCTACTCTGACTTATGTGGGGTTGTCATGAATAAGAATGGACTCACTGGCAGCACTGTTGTGGGACCCAGGCGGTGTTCAGACAACACCAGTTAAGGGGTGGGCTATACGGGCCACTGCCCCAGATGCTCAGCTTAATGTGGTACCAGATTCAGTATGTGTCAAAAAACAGATTTGACTAAAATAATTTCAAAACAAACTAAATATCAAGTAGGTGTGACAAATGATTGAATTCTCTTGCAATCTTTGCAATTGAAAACAGTGTAATCTAAAAAATTGATCTTAATGAAATGATGCAAATTTTTGCAAACTTAAAAAAAGAATTTTTTTTTTTTCTTCCAGAAACCAGTGTCTTTTTATAAGAGTTTCTAAGTATTTAGTTAAGGCGGCATTGGTGGTTCAGTGGTAGAATCCTTTCCTTTGGTGTGGGAGACCAGGGTTCAACTCCCGCTAATGCACTAATTGCGCCGCCACCGCCTGGTGTCTGTGGAGGCTTGCGTGTTGCTGTGACGCCGAACAGGTTTCAGCGAAGCTTTCAGACTACGGAGAAAGGCCTGGTGATCCACCTCTGAAAATCAGTCAATGAAAACCCTGTGGAGCACAATGGCCTGACCTGCAACTGATCATGGGAATGGTGCAGGACCTGGTAGCATTTTGCGTGGAGTCGCTGTGACTCCACGGGGGTTGCCGTGAGTTGAGTGCTGACTCGACAGCAGCTAAGAACAACAACAAATATGTAGTTACTTACATAATTAGTCATTTTTGTATTTTATTACTATGTTTTTTAACAAAAATAATTGTGTAACCAGTTCTAATCAGGGGTAGGCCAACTGTATATGTTAAATTTTTGGTTCATAATAGTTGTAATAATAATAATGATGATGACGATGTGATCACCAAGGAAAATGTGGTTATTTTATTTGATGTAGTCTGTGTGGAGCTCTGGTGGCGCAGAGCTTAAGAGCCCAGCTGCTAACCAAAAGGTCAGTGGATCCAATCCACCAGGTACTCCTTGGAAACCCCATGGGGGCTGCTCTACTCTGTCCTATAGAGTTGCTATGAGTCGGAATTGGCTCCAGGGTAGCAGGTTTGGTTTGTGTAGTCTGTGTGTAATGTTTATTTTCTACTTTGTTACTAAGTGTACCTTTATTATATTATTTTCCTCAATTTGTTAGTTGCAATAAAGTAAAGGAATAAGTTTTGTCCATTGCCATTACAGAGAAATATGATTGATTTGTGTATATTGACCTTGTATTCTATGACCTTGCTAGAACTTTTTAATTCTAGGAGATCTTTTGTACATTCTTTGAGATTTTTTGACATGGATAGTCATTTTATCTGTGAATATGGACAGTTTTATTTCTCTTTTTCCAATCTGTATGTCTTAAGTTTTTCTTGCCTTACTGTACTGGCTAGAACTCCTAGTCAATATTGAATAACAGCAGGGAGAGTAGACATCCTTGCCTTGTTCCCTATTTTAGCAGAAATGCCTTTAAGTATAATATTAGTTATAAATTTTCCACAGATACCCTTTATCGGGTTAAGGAAGTTCTTTGTATTCCTAGTTTTCTGAGTTTTTAAAACTCATAAACAGATATTGAATTTTTTCAAATGCCTTTTCTGCATTGATATGATCATATTTTTTCTTCTTTATCCTGTCGATATGGTGGATTACATTGGATTGATTCTTAAATTTCAGTTAGCCTTTGCGTTCCTGAAGTAAACCAAATTGTTCATGATGTATTGTTCTTGTGTATTCTTGGATTTAATTTGCAAGTATTTTGTTGAGGACTTTTGCATCTATGTTTATAGAAAAATCAAACCAAACCCATTGCCGTCGAGTTGATTGCTACTCAGAGTGACCCTATAGGACAGAGTAGATTTGCCCCATAAGGTTTCCAAGGAGCGCCTGGTAGATTTGAACTGCTGACCTTTTGGTTAGCAGCTGAATGCTTAACCACCAAACCACCAGAGTTTCCAAGGGATATAAGGGATATAAGTTTTTATTTTTTTCCTTATAATCGTCTGGTTTTGCTATCATGGTAATAATGACCTCATAAAGTATGTTTTGAAGTGTACCCTCCTTTTCCACTTTCTGGAAGAGATTGTTTAGACTTGTTATTTTCACATTCCTTAAATGTTGATAGAATTTGCCAGGGAAACCATCTGTGCGAGGAATTTCCTTTTTTGGAAAGTTTTTTTTTTTTTTTTTCCGTAACTCCAAATTTAATTTCTTTAATACATACAGGGCTATCAGTTTATCAATTTTTTCTTGAGTGAGTCTTGGTAGTTTGTATCTTTTAAGGAATTGGTCCACTTCATCTAGGTTGTCAAACTTACAGTATAGGGTTGTCCACAATATTCTCCTGTTTTCCTTTTGATATTTGTGGGGTCAATAATGATGTCCTTGCTTTCATTTCTGACATTGGCTATTAGTATTTTCTCCTTTCATCCCTTTGTTCTTACTCAAGATTTCTTAATTTATTGATCTTTTCAATAAACCAAGTTTTGGTTTCATTGTTTCTATTATTTTTCTTTTTTCAATTTTGTTGATATCTGCTTGTATCCTTATTTCTTCTTCTTGCTTTGTACTTATTTTGCTCTTCTTTTTCTACTTTCTTAACATGGAAGCTTAGATTATTGATTTTAGACCTTTCTTATTTTTCCTAAGGATTTAACATTATAAAATTTCCTACAATTGATAGCTTAGAATCCATCCCATTTTTTTATTTGTTGTATTTTCATTTTAATTAAATTCAAAGTATTTTATGATTTATCTTTAGACTTCCTTTCTGATCTATAGATTACTTAGACTATATTGTTAAACTTCCAAGTATTTGGGGATCTCCAGACATCTTTGTGTTATTGATTTATAATTTAATTCCATTATGATCAGAGAACATACTTTACATGATTTCAACTGTTTTTTAAATTTGTTAAGTCTTGTTTTATGATGCAGGATATGGTGTATCTTGGTGAATGTCCCATTTGCACTTGAAAAAATTGCTTTCTGCTGATATTGGGTGGAGTGTTCTATAAATGTCAATTAGTCAAGCTGGTTGGTAGTGTTGTTCAGGTCTTCTTTATCTTCCCTGATTTTCTGTCTATTCTACCAACTACTGAGAGATGGTGTTGAAGTCCTCAGCTATAATTGTAGATTTTAAAATTAAGTTCCAACAGTTTTTGCCTCATGTATTTTGAAACCCTGTTGTTAGCACCATGCATATTTAAAATTGTCATGGAGCCTGGATGATGCAAGTTGTTTGCTATTGGCTGCTAACTGAAAGGTTGGTGGTTTGAACCCACCCAATGGCTCCACGGAAGAAAAGGCCTGGCAATCTGCTCCTGTAAGGATTATAGCCAAGAAAACCCTATGGAGAAGTTCTACTTGTAACACAGGGGGCCGTCATGAAGTGGGGGCTGACTCGATGGCAACTAACAACAACAAATATCCTGTTGCTAAATCGATCCTTGTATCATTATGTAATTTCATGCTTTATCTCAGGTAATTTTTTTTTTGTTCTGTTATCTACTTTTTATGATATCGTTATAGCCACTACAGCTTTCTTTTGATTATCATGTCCTATCTTTTTTCTCTTAACCTATCCAATCACTATGAGTTGGAATGGACTTGATGGCAATCGTTATCTAATCACTATATGTAAAGTGAGTTTCTTGTGGGTCTTTTGATAAAATCCAATCTATCAATCTCGGTCTTTTAATTGGCCTATTTAGGTCACTTACATTTAAGGTAATTATTGATGTAGATGGATTCAATAGTACCATTTTATTATTTGTTTTTCATTTGTTCTCTTTGTTTTTTATTCCTTGGGTTCCACTTTCTCACCTTCAGATTATTTTAATATTTTTATCATTCCATTTTAATTTATATATTGACCTTTTCAGGATATCTTTTTGTATAGTTTTTTGTTATGGCTCTCTAAGGACTACAATATACATTTGTAACATACAATATACATGCTTAGCAGTTTACTTAAAATTAAATATTTCCCACTTTAAGTGAAATCTAGAAACTTGACAACCTTATTAGTTTCTTTATGCTCCCTCCCTTGTGTTATGTTTTCATATATATTTCATGTACCTACATCGAAAACTCCACCAGATAATATTATAGCTTTTGCTTTCAACTGTCAGACGTATTTAAAGAATTAAAGGGAGAAAAATAGTTCATTATATTTACCCAAATGTTTATAAATTATGATGCTCAAATAATACTACATTCCTGAAGTTTCAAGTTTCCTTCTGGTACCATTCTCTTTTTGTTTGAAGAATTCCTTTTGCCATTTATTTTAGAGAAATTCTGCTGGCAACAAATTCTCTTAGTTATTTCTTCACCTGAGAATGTCTTTATTTTGCCTTCATTCCTGAAGGAAACTTTCATTAGATATAGAATGCTAGGTTGACAGTTTTCTTTCAATGCTTTAAAAATTCTCCTGCATTCTGGCTTTTGACTAATGGTTAGAAATCCACAGTCATTATACGATTTTTGCCCTGCATGTAATGTGTTGTTTTTCTCTGGCTGCTTTAAAGAATTTGTCTTTACCTTTGCTTTTCAGCATGGTTTTGTGTCTGGCATGGTTTTCTTTGAGCTTATCCTGTTTGAGGTTTCTTGAGCTTTATGAGTATGTAAAAATATGTCTTTTTCCAGATTTGGTTTTTATCCATTATTTTTTCAAATAAATTTTTTGCACCAATATCTTTCTCCTGTCCTTCTGAAACTCAATGACACAAATGTTAGACCATTTGATATTGTACCACAGTTCCTGGATGATCTTTTCATTATTTAAAAACTTCCCCCCTTTTTGTTGTCCACATTAAATAATTTCCATTGACGTATCTTCAGTTCATTGGCCCATTCCTCTGTTATATTCATTCTTTTATTGAGCCCACGCAGTGAGATTTTAAATTTTAATTATCGTATTTTTCAATTCTAAAAATTCCATTTGGTTCTTTTTTTATAGCTTCTGTTTCACCAAGTATTCCTAACTTTCCATTTGTTTTAAGAGTGCTTCCCCTTACTTCATGGGACATTGTTATCACAGCTGCTTTAAAATATTCTTATCTGATAATTTTAACACCTCTGTCATTTTGGGGTTGACATCTACCGATAATTCTTTCCCTTACAGGTTGTTGAGATTTTTCTGGTTCTTTATATATTGAATAATTTTTAATTGTATACAGGACATTATGAGACCATGGATTCTGTTAAAATTCTGTGGAGAATGTAAATCTTTTTAAGCAGGCAGTCAACTTGGTAGATTTCAGGCCACAAATCTTAACCCATCTTCTGTAGTTTCAATTTCAGTTCAGTTTCAAAGATTTTGTAGTGCTATTTATTAGGATAGTCCCCACGTATATGGATCCCTGGCAGAAGTCAACATTGCAGTTAAGCTCTCAAAGCCTTTAGTATGTTGCTTTGGGTCAGTTCTATACGTGCACAGCTTGGGGTGAGCCCAGGACTTCATTCACAGCTTTATTAGATATCTTTTTTAAGCTTTTCTTTCGCTGTGATTTTCTGCCACACTTTCTGGCTCCTGGGGGCCCTCTTTCCTGCACCTCTGACTAGAAAGCCAGAGCATTAACATCTCCATGTCAGTGGGTACTTTTCCATGACTGAATATGCCTCTGGGGTGAAGTGGAAAGAGAAAAAAAAAAAAAAAGGTGGAAAAAAAATAGCAAAGATTCCTCCCACTCTTTTAACCACAGTTTCCTTCATCCAGTTCATCTGGTCAGAGAGAAGGTTTTTTTTTTTTTTTTTCCCAGAGTTTTAGGTGACTGCATGGCTGTTGCTTGCTAACACTGCTACCTGTACAGTTGGGAAGTTACAGCCTAGGGACTAGAACTTGTCTTTGGCCTGGTCTGGGAGAGAGAGAGAAACAAACAAACAATACACGGAATTTTTCCCACTCTGTTGCACAAGGGCCCCCCTGTCCAATCTCCTTGAAGATTTTTCTGTCCATGTACTGCCCTTGAGTCTTAGCTGGAGATATTGGAGGAAAAAAAGCAGAATAGTCATAACTCTATTGGTAGTTCTTCAAATTTTTATTTTTTTCTCTGATATTCCTGCTACTTTTTACCTTTAAAAGTTCTTAGAAAATTGCTTTCTGCATTCTGTCCAGGGTTTTTAGGTGTTTTCAATGGTGAAAATAGGGTGGGGTGGAGTGTGTTTATTCCACCTTAAATGGAACCATAACCCTCATTCAATGAACCTTTGAATACTTCTTAATGCCTCACCTTGAAACTGATACTGTCATTTCCAGCCACAGCCCACTGGCCAAAGTAAGCCCATGGCTGAGCCCCATATCAGTGGGACAAGCAACAATACCCTGTCCATTCCAGTTCTCTGTAAGGTCACATGGCACAGTTAGGAAGAGAGTGAAGAGATGGAAACAAAACTCCAGTCTACTGTATAACACTGGAGACTCAGAATCACAGAACACTCAGTCTTGAGAGTCTTCATATGTTTCTAGCAGGGGATCCCCAAATCCATGAGCTTCCTAGTGTTACCTTCTCTTTTAGTATCTTGTAAATTGGCTTTATCCCCACTCCCATGTCCAGGGACCCCCGTAAGAGGTCTACAAATTCCCCAGGGGTTAGTGTCTCCTGATCACTGCTTCCTCTGGTTTCCTGTTCCTGCTAAATTTTATCCATCTCCTTTCTGCATCTATTCTCCTCTCTCCACCTTACCTCTACCCCATACTAACCTTAGGGCCTATGTTTGCATAATTAAAAACCTTTGTCTTGCTTGACTAAACAAACAGCCATCTATTTTGAACCCCTACTCTTTAAGATCATAAAATGCTAGTGATTTTTTTTTTTTTTTTTTTGCTGTTGTTGCTTCTTTGTTTTTTGTCCTTTTAACTTTTTTTTTTTTTTTAACTCAATAACATTCTGAGGCAAGGTAAACTACCTTATGGATAAAGAATAAACAATTATTTTTTCATTTATTCAATCATTCAACAAGTATGTAACAAGTCTCTTTTAGCATAAAGATTTATCCCATACCATCCCCTCTGTCTTGAGCTGTGATGCCGGGGGTGCCTTTTCTTTCTTCCTGCTACTCATGTTGTTGTAGTTGTTAGGTACTGTAGAGTTGGCTCCAACTCATAGCGACCCTGTGTTCAACAGAACGAAACACTGCCTGGTCCTGCACTATCCTCACAGTTGTTGCTGTGTTTGAGCCCGTTGTTGCACCCACTGTGTCAATCCGTCTTGTTGAGGGTCTTCCTTTTTTTTTTTGCTGACCCTTTACTTTACAAATGATGATGTCCTTCTCTATGGACTGGCCCCTCCTGATAATATGTCCAAAGTATGTAAGTAGGAGTCTCACCATCCTTGCTTCTAAGGAACATTCTGGCTGTACTTCTTCCAAGACAGATTTGTTTGTTCTTCTGGCAGTCCATGGTATATCCAATGTTCTTTGCCAACATCGTTATTCAAAGACATCAATTCTTCTGTCTTCCTTATTCATTGTTGACCTTTCACACACATATGAGGCGATTGAAAATACTGTGGCTTAGGTCAGTTGCACCTTAGTCCTTAAAATGATGTCTTTGTTTTTTAACACTTTATAGAGGCCTTTTGCAGCAGATTTGCCCAATGCTATACATTGTTTGATTTCTTGACTGCTGCTTTCATGAGTTGTGCTGCTGGGGGTGTCTTTTCTTTCTTCCTGCCACTCGTATTAGCATATTAAGGGTACTGAGAAAGTCTGTGGCAAGAAAACCACGTTTGTTTTTTAACCCAGCATTTTCAAAACTTACTTGGCCATTGGACACCTTGGCCATGGAGCATCTACTAACATCTGACAGCACAAGGCATGGGGAAAGACATACAGGATGGAGGGTGGTTGTGAGGATTCAATGAAGGAAGGTAAGCCCAGGTGTTTATTGGTGACCAGTCCACGGTGGTTCCCCTCTCTCCAGCAATCACCCCCTTAAGTGATCCTGGGAATATTATCCAAATGAGGACACTTTTGAGAGAGAAAGGAGACACTATTAATGACTACACCAGGTCAACAGGCTTAAACTGGACAAAGGAGGGCATATGGTCATCCTACTCACTCACTTTATAGGTGGCGGTTGCTGTTCCAAAATCCAGACCACAAACCAGCCATGCGTTCTCTGTACGCTTTAGTTTCCCCCTCTGTAAAGTGGGAGCATGATTTCTAAGGGCTTTTCAGCTCAACTGTTTTTTCATTTATTCAATCATTCAACAAGTATGTAACAAGCCTCTTCTAAGTGCTGGCACTGTGCTAGGCTGTGAGGATCCAGCTGTGAATGAGATGTTTCCCCACTTTCAAGGGCTCACCTTCTGGAGGGAGAGAAATGATAGGATTGTTCAGGGATCAAGGGCTCTGGTTCACCTCCACCCGTACCCCTCAGTCCATGAGCAAAGCTTAATCTGGAGGGGCCTTTTTTTTTTTTTTTTTAATAACTTTTATTAAGCTTCAAGTGAACGTTTACAAATCCAATCAGTCTGTCACATATAAGTTTACATACATCTCACTCCCTACTCCCACTTGCTCTCCCCCTCTTGAGTCAGCCCTTTCAGTCTCTCCTTTCTTGACAATTTTGCCGGCTTCCCTCTCTCTCTATCCTCCCATCCCCCCTCCAGACAAGAGTTGCCAACACAATCTCAAGTGTCCACCTGATATAATTAGCTCACTCTTCATCAGCGTCTCTCTCCCACCCACTGACCAGTCCCTTTCATGTCTGATGAGTTGTCTTCGGGGATGGTTCCCGTCCTGTGCCAACAGAAGGTCTGGGGAGCATGGCCGCCGGGATTCCTCTAGTCTCAGTCAGACCATTAAGTTTGGTCTTTTTATGAGAATTTGGGGTCTGTATCCCACTGATCTCCTGCTCCCTCAGGGGTCCTCTGCTGTGCTCCCTGTCAGGGCAGTCATCGATTGTGGCCGGGCACCAACTAGTTCTTCTGGTCTCAGGATGATGTAGGTCTCTGGCTCATGTGGCCCTTTCTGTCTCTTGGGCTCTTAGTTGTCGTGTGGCCTTGGTGTTCTTCATTTTCCTTTGCTCCAGGTGGGTTGAGACCAATTGCTGCATCTTAGATGGCCGCTTGTTAGCATTTAAGACCCCAGACGCCACATTTCAAAGTGGGATGCAGAATGATTTCATAATAGAATTATTTTGCCAATTGACTTAGAAGTCCCCGCAAACCATGTTCCCCAGACCCCCGTGCTTGCTCTGCTGATCTTTGAAGCATTCATTTTATCCCGGAAACTTCTCTGCTTTTGGTCCAGTCCAATTGAGCTGACCTTCCATGTATTGAGTGTTGTCTTTCCCTTCACCTAAAGCAGTTCTTATCTACTGATTAATCAATAAAAAAACCCTCTCCCACCCTCCCTCCCTCCCCCCCTCGTAACCACAAAAGTATGTGTTCTTCTCAGTTTTTACTATTTCTCAAGATCTTATAGTAGTGGTCTTATACAATATTTGTCCTTTTGCCTCTGACTCATTTCACTCAGCATAATGCCTTCCAGGTTCCTCCATGTTATGAAATGTTTCAGAGATTCGTCACTGTTCTTTATCGATGCGTAGTGTGAATATACCACTATTTATTTACCCATTCATCCGTTGATGAACACCTTGGTTGCTTCCAACTTTTTGCTATTGTAAACAGAGCTGCAATAAACATGGGTGTGCATATATCTGTTTGTATGAAGGCTCTTGTATCTCTAGGGTATATTCCTAGGAGTGGGATTTCTGGGTTGTATGGTAGTTCTATTTCTAACTGTTTAAGATAACGCCAGATAGATTTCCAAAGTGGTTGTACCGTTTTACATTCCCACCAGCAGTGTATGAGAGTTCCAATCTCTCCGCAGCCTCTCCAACATTTATTATTTTGTGTTTTTTGGATTAATGCCAGCCTTGCTGGTGTGAGATGGAATCTCATCGTAGTTTTAATTTGCATTTCTCTAATGGCTAATGATCGAGAGCATTTTCTCATGTATCTGTTGGCTGCCTGAATATCTTCTTTAGTGAAATGTGTGTTCATATCCTTTGCCCACTTCTTGATTGGGTTGTTTGTCTTTTTGTGGTTGAGTTTTGGCAGAATCATGTAGATTTTAGAGATCAGGCGCTGGTCGGAGATGTCATAGCTGAAAATTCTTTCCCAATCTGTAGGTGGTCTTTTTACTCTTTTGGTGAAGTCTTTAGATGAGCATAGGTGTTTGATTTTTAGGAGCTCCCAGTTATCGGGTTTCTCTTCATCATTTTTGGTAATATTTTGTATTCTGTTTATACCTTGTATTAGGGCTCCTAGGGTTGTCCCAATTTTTTTCTTCCATGATCTTTATTGTTTTAGTCTTTATGTTTAGGTCTTTGATCCACTTGGAGTTAGTTTTTGTGCATGGTGTGAGGTATGGGTCCTGTTTCATTTTTTTGCAAATGGATATCCAGTTATGCCAGCACCATTTGTTAAAAAGGCTATCTTTTCCCCAATTAATTGACACTGGTCCTTTGTCAAATATCAGCTGCTCATACGTGGATGGATCTATGTCTGGGTTCTCAATTCTGTTCCATTGGTCTATGTGCCTGTTGTTGTACCAATACCAGGCTGTTTTGACTACTATGGCTGTGTAATAGGTTCTGAAGTCAGGTAAAGTGAGGCCTCCCACTTTCTTCTTCTTTTTCAGTAGTGCTTTGCTTATCCGGGGCTTCTTTCCCTTCCATATGAAATTGGTGATTTGTTTCTCTATCCCCTTAAAATACGACATTGGAATTTGGATCGGAAGTGTGTTAAATGTAGAGATGGCTAACGCCCTTTATTATGTTGAGGAATTTTCCTTCAATTCCTATTTTGGTAAGAGTTTTTATCATAAATGGGTGTTGGACTTTGTCAAATGCCTTTTCTGCATCAATTGATAAGATCATGTAGTTTTTGTCTTTTGTTTTATTTATGTGGTGGATTACATTAATGGTTTTTCTGATATTAAACCAGCCTTGCATACCTGGTATAAATCCCACTTGATCAGGGTGAATTATTTTTTTGATGTGTTGTTGGATTCTATTGGCTAGAATTTTGTTGAGGATTTTTGCATCAATGTTCATGAGGGATATAGGTCTATAATTTTCTTTTTTTGTAATGTCTTTACCTGGTTTTGGTATCAGGGAGATGGTGGCTTCATAGAATGAGTTGGGTAGTATTCCGTCATTTTCTATGCTTTGGAATACCTTCAGAAGTAGTGGTGTTAACTCTTATCTGAAAGTTTGGTAGAACTCTGCAGTGAAGCCGTCCGGGCCAGGGCTTTTTTTTGTTAGGAGTTTTTTGATTACCGTTTCAATCTCTTTTTTTGTTATTGGTCTATTTAGTTGTTCTACTTCTGAATGTGTTAGTTTAGGTAGGTAGTGTTTTTCCAGGAATTCATCCATTTCTTCTAGGTTTGCAAATTTGTTAGAGTACAATTTTTCGTAATAATCTGATATGATTCTTTTAATTTCATTTGGTACTGTTGTGATGTGGTCCTTCTCGTTTCTTATTCGGGTTATTTGTTTCCTTTCCTGTATTTCTTTAGTCAGTCTAGCCAATGGTTTATCAATTTTGTTAATTTTTTCAAAGAACCAGCTTTTGGCTTTGTTAATTCTTTCAATTGTTTTTCTGTTCTCTAATTCATTTAGTTCAGCTCTAATTTTTATTATTTGTTTTCTTCTGGTGCCTGATGGATTCTTTTGTTGCTCACTTTCTATTTGTTCAAGTTGTAGGGACAGTTCTCTGATTTTGGCTCTTTCTTCTTTTTGTATGTGTGCATTTATCGATATAAATTGGCCTCTGAGCACTGCTTTTGCTGTGTCCCAGAGGTTTTGATAGGAAGTATTTTCATTCTCGTTGCTTTCTATGAATTTCCTTATTCCCTCCTTGATGTCTTCTATAACCCAGTCTTTTTTCAGGAGAGTATTGTTCATTTTCCAAGTATTTGATTTCTTTTCCCTCGTTTTTCTGTTATTGATCTCTAGTTTTATTGCCTTGTGGTCTGAGAAGATGCTTTGTAATATTTCGATGTTTTGGATTCTGCAAAGGTTTGTTTTATGACCTAATATGTGGTCTATTCTAGAGAATGTTCCATGTGCGCTAGAAAAAAAGTATATTTTGCAGCAGTTGGGTGGAGAGTTCTGTATAAGTCAATGAGGTCAAGTTGGTTGATTGTTGTAATTAGATCTTCCGTGTCTCTATTGAGCTTCTTAGTAGATGTCCTGTCCTTCTCCGAAAGTGGTGTGTTGAAGTCTCCTACTATAATTGTGGAGGTATCTATCTCACTTTTCAATTCTGTTAAAATTTGATTTATGTATCTTGCAGCCCTGTCACTGGGTGCATAAATATTTAATATGGTTATGTCTTCCTGATCAATTGTCCCTTTTATCATTATATAGTGTCCTTCTTTATCCTTTGTGGTGGATTTAAGTCTATCGTCTATTTTGTCAGAAAGTAATATTGCTACTCCTCTTCTTTTTTGCTTATTGTTTGCTTGGTATACTTTTTTTCCATCCTTTGAGTTTTAGTTTGTTTGTGTCTCTAAGTCTAAGGTATGTCTCTTGTAGGCAGCATATAGATGGATCGTGGTTCTTTATCCAGTCTGTGACTCTCTGTCTCTTTATTGGTGCATTTAGTCCATTTACATTCAGGGTAATTGTAGATAAATAAGTTTTTAGTGCTGTCATTTTGATGCCTTTTTATGTGTGTTGTTGACAATTTCATTTTTCCACATACTTTTTTGTGCTGAGGCGTTTTTCTTAGTAAATTGTGAGATCCTCATTTTCGTAGTGTTTGACTTTATGTTAGTTGAGTCGTTACGTTTTTCTTGGCTTTTATCTTGAGTTATAGTGTTGTTATACCTTTTTGTGGTTACCTTATTATTTACCCCTATTTTTCTAAGTAAAAACCTAACTTGTATTGTTCTATATCGCCTTGTATCACTCTCCATATGGCAGTTCAATGCCTCCTGTATTTAGTCCCTCTTTTTGATTAGTGTGATCTTTTACCTGTTGACTTCCATGATTCCCTGTTATGTGTATTTTTTTTTTAATTAATCTTAATTTGTTTGTTTTTGTGATTTCCCTATTTGAGTTGATATCAGGACGTTCTGTTTTGTGACCTTGTGTTGTGCTGATATCTGATATTATTGGTTCTCTGACCAAACAATATCCTTTAGTATTTCTTGTAGTTTTGGTTTGGTTTTTGCAAATTCTCTAAACTTGTGTTTGTCTGTAAATATCTTAATTTCGCCTTCATATTTCAGAGAGAGTTTTGCTGGATATATGATCCTTGGCTGGCAGTTTTTCTCCTTCAGTGTTCTGTATATGTCGTCCCATTCCCTTCTTGCCTGCATGGTTTCTGCTGAGTAGTCTGAACTTATTCTTATTGATTCTCCCTTGAAGGAAACCTTTCTTTTCTCCCTGGCTGCTTTTAAAATTTTCTGTTTATCTTTGGTTTTGGTGAGTTTGATGATAATAGGTCTTGGTGTTTTTCTTTTTGGATCAATCTTAAATGGGGTTCGATGAGCATCTTGGATAGATATCCTTTCGTCTTTCATGATGTCAGGGAAGTTTTCTGTCAGGAGTTCTTCAACTATTTTCTCTGTGTTTTCTGTCCCCCCTCCTGTTCTGGGACTCCAGTCATCCGCAGGTTGTCCTTCTTGATAGAGTCCCACATAATTCTTAGGGTTTCTTCATTTTTTTAATTTCTTTTATCTGATTTTTTTTCAGCTATGTTGGTGTTGATTCCCTGGTCCTCCAGATGTCCCAGTCTGCATTCTAATTGCTCGAGTCTGCTCCTCTGACTTCCTATTGCGTTGTCTAATTCTGTAATTTTATTGTTAATCTTTTGGATTTCTACATGTTGTCTCTCTATGGATTCTTGCAACTTATTAATTTTTCCACTATGTTCTTGAATAATCTTTTTGAGTTCTTCAACAGTTTTATCGGTGTGTTCCTTGGCTTTTTCTGCAGTTATCCTAATTTCATTTGTGATATCTTTAAGCATTCTGTAAATTAGTTTTTTATGTTCTGTATCTGATAATTCCAGGATTGTATCTTCATTTGGGAAAGATTTTGATTCTCTTGTTTGGGGGGTTGGAGAAGCTGTCATGGTCTGCTTCTTTAAGTGGTTTGATATGGATTGTTGTCTCCGAGCCATCACTGGGAAACTAGTTTTTCCAGAAAATCCGCTAAAAAAAAAAAAATGCAGTCAGACCCCTATCAGAGTTCTCCCTCTGGCTCAGGCTATTCGGATGTTAATGAAGCTGCCTGGGGAGGGTGGGGGAGGGAACAGAGAGGTATAGGAGAGTAGCACCTCAGAATATAGCCAGAGTTGCTTGTCTTGCTTGGAATGACTATTATATCTGAGATTCCTGCAGGCGCGTCGCCTATGTGTGCTGGCTGTGTGGAGATTGCCCGGGGGGTCTGGCCCGCTGGAGTCACGGTCAGATCCTCCGCTTCCAGCCCCACGGCCAGTGTCAAGCCTCCCCTACTGGGACGGTGCACTCTCGACTCCAAAATCAGTCGCTGCCTCCCGGGGACTTCTCGTCCCTCCAGCCGCATGGCCGTGCCGCCTCCGCGAACCAGGTGGGCCCCCTCCCGGGGTTAGTTCAGATGGGTGGAGCAGCTCCCCGTGCTTGTGCCATGACCGAGTGTCCCGGCTGGGACGCTGTTCTCCCCGCTCCAATACCAGTCGCTGCCTCCCGGGGACTTCTCCTATCGGCTGAGTCCCACGCCGCCCGCGCAACCCGGCTGGGCCCCTTCCCGGGGTTGGTTCAGGGGGGTGGAGCAGCTCTCCGTGTTTATGCCGTACCTGCGTCCAGTCCAAATCCCTGCGGGACGGTTCCCCGGCTGGGACGGTGCTCTTCCTGCTCCAAGACCAGTCACTGCCTCCCGGGGACTTCTCCTACCGGCTGTGTTCCACGCCGCCCGCGGAACCGGCTGGTCCCCCTCCCGGGGTTAGTTCAGGGGGGTGGAGCAGCTCTCTGTGCTTGTGCCGTACCTGACTGGTACGCTGGCTCCAGGCTCTGGAAACAATCGCTGCTTCCCCGTATTAGTTCGTTCTCCGTCTCTAAATCTGTGTTTGTTGTTCAGGGTTCGTAGATTGTTATGTATGTGATCGATTCACTTGTTTTTCCGTGTCTTTGTTGTAAGAGGGATCCGAGGTAGCGTCTGCCTAGTCCGCCATCTTGGCTCCTCCCCTCTGGAGAGGCCTTTTCAAGTTGGTGGGTTCTGGGCCAGAAAGAGGATCCCACTGTGGTTTAATCAGCTTCTAGGCCAGAGTTCTAGGGAGCTGGTGGAGACAAGACCACTTACTTCTCTAGCTGGGAGTGCTAATCACGACTCACCTGCTGCTCTGGGGAATGATTACCTGTCAGGGTTCATCTGAGCTGTTGGCCGCATGGAGACCCTCCATCTCCCACCAGACAGCCCTGGTGGCAGCAGAGAAGCTTCTCCCCAGGAAGTAAGCAGGAAGAAAATTACTTTCTGCTGTACCTCACCTCCTGTTTGCACTGGCAGTCACAGTGAAAGCTATGTCCTGCCAGGCCTGATAACGTAACTGTCATGATCTGTGGACAGACTGGCCCTGGGAGGTAAGTGGCAAAGATTCCAGGAAATCGTGGAGATTGCTCACAATTTGGGCCACTTCAGATTAAATTGTCTTGGTGAGTGATTTCAGACTCTGCAAATTGCATCTTGAGCAGGGTCTGTCACTTTGTTTCCCTCAGCCCCAACTCTAAAAGCTTTTTCTCTAAGCCCACCACCGTTAGAGACAGGTGGATCTGAGCTCGAATCCCTGTGCGGTAACTGACTGCAGACAAGTTACTTCATAGAGATAATAACTCATGGAGATAATGACTGTATCAGTCCAGACCCTTTTTATCACAAGAGAAAGAAATGCAGAAAAGGGAACTATAGGCTTATTAAGTGAAAAGTCCAGGGGAATTTCAGGTATGGCTGGATCCAGGAGCACAGATGAAGAATATGTCTCTCTCCATAACTTAGCTCTGCTTTTCTCTCTTTTTACTTCTCTTCTGGCAGCCCCTCTCCTTGTGGAGGCCCTCAGAAATTCCAGGAGAAGAGAGTTTCACTTGCCCAATAGTTCCAACAAAGTCTCAAGATAGAATTTCATTGGTCAGTTCTGAATCACATGCCAATCTCTAGGCCAATTACTGCAGCTAGAGGCAGTGGATGCTCTGATTGGACAGGCTGAAGTCATATGCCTACCTCCTGGCTCCCAAACCACAAAGACCCAGGAAGGGGTGGATGTGGGGATTTCCAAAGAAAAATGAAGGAGCCTGTTATTTCAGAGCAAGGTGAGTGGGTGTAGAGCTGGCAAAAATAGCCTCTTTAGAGGGTTGAGGTTCAAAATATATGCCAACCAGTAGACTGAGGGCACTGGCCAATCAGTCTGGAGGATACCAGATCTGTGCAGGGCCCTGGAGGTCCCCAGCTGGGCTGGATATTAACCCACTAGTTGCTGGACTGCAAGGAGATTGGGAGGGCACAGGGGGGCATGAGGCAATTTTTCAATAATTATTATCTTTCACTTGTGCTCCTCCTGTAGGATTCCGTGACTTGCTAAAAGGCACCATCATCTACCCAGTCAACCAGTTGGAAAGCTGGGTGTGGGAGTCATTAGAGCTGGTTGCAAAGTATTCCTGCTCTTGCCCTTTCCTGGCACACTGCAGGACTGATTCCTCACCCTCTGTGGTTGGGTGAGGATGGGGTTACTAGTTGAGTAACTAATGCTGGACAGTTCATTGTGAGCAAAAAATTGATGTGTGTCAATTCTGAGTGGAGTGTTTAATATCGATGTGAGATTTTCCAGGGTTCTCTGTCTATCTGCAACTGTGACCGGCAATGTACCAAACATTGTCTGCTCTGTTGGCCCGGGGACCTGAGTGAAGACCACATGGGGACAATCCTCAGCTGAGGCTCAGTGGACATAAAGCTTGAGTAAGCCATAAACCTTGTTGATTTGGGGGGTTGTTTGTTTCCTCAGCAAAGCCTTGCTTTTCCTGACTGGTAGAGTTACAGGAGGCTGGTAAGGTAACCCCCAGACAGTAGAACAATAGCTCTTTAGGATAAGGCAGGGCTTGTTGTCACTGACTGAATTCAGGCCTCGTCACTTCTCTGGTTTCTGGAGGGGATGGCAACATGGAAGCCAGAAGAGTCCTGGTTTTCATGCCCCACTTCTCCACGTACCAACTGTGTGACCTTGGGCCAGCCACTACTCTCTCTGTGCCTCAATTTTCTCTTGACATGTGGGATAACAAGAATCCATCCCTACCCCTCAACATACACACTAGATTCTTGAGGTAACTAAGTGAGATAATGAATATGAGAGCATGGCAGGAGTGTGGGCCATTGTTAAAACGAAGAGCCTGGACCAATTCCTGTTTTGTAGTCCTTCCAGACCCACATCTCTGTGTCCTTGCGATTTCCTGGTTCTTGTAGCCTTCTGAGAAGGTGGCCACGGGCAATCAGAGATGTTAACACTCCTCAGGTTAGGAAATGTGATGAATTGGCTGTGTCTTCAGTCTTGCTTGGTGTCACATTTAATACAAGCTTCAAACTGGGCCACTTAGTCACTGTCATCGAACACCTCACTCAGAGCAAACACCCAGATTCTTCCCACTAACAAGGGTTTACTTGGAGACTCCAGTCCTCACTCCAGTCTTGTCTCTCTTTGTCCTTCCTGTCACATCCAGAAGAAAGGTTGTATTCTGGTTATCTGTCACCCACAGGAAAGGTTAAGCCTTGTTGAGGAGAAGTTCTTTAAAGGCCTGTTTTCCTGATTTGACCCTTCCTGGGCTCCAGGATCTTGACTGTGGTCCCGTGGCACCATCTCCCTCCATTCGGCTGTGTGCAACATTGCCTGACTCAGGGGTTTTTGACATTGACTAGACGATTCCTTGAGGAAGGCAGAATCAACCTATGAGAAGACAGTGGTTGACAATTCACCATATGGGTAATTGAAGACTAACTAAATGCAACTTTGAATGATAACGGAGCCTGTGGCCAAGACCAGTACCAGTTGCTTTTGAGTAGTTGCCAACTCGTGGCAAACGCATGTGCGTCAGAGTAGAACTGTGCTCCATAGAGTTTTCGATGGCTGATTTTTCAGAAGTAGACTGCCAGATCTTTCTTCTGAGATACCTCCGGGTGAGTTAGAGCTGCCAACCTTTTGGTGAGCAGCTGAGTGCGTTGTTTGTTCCACCTAGTATTCACCAGATTATCCATGTTGTGCTCTACATTTCCCAGCCTCATTTGCAGTTAGGTTGCACCATGTGACTAGTTCTGGTCAATGGGCTGTGAGCAGAAGTAACTAGACAGTATAGCTACAAAATGGAGGAGAGCCGACCAACCCGTATCAGACTGTGATGTAAGCAAAAGGAAATTTTCATTGTGCTAAACCATTGGGATTTTTGTATTTGTCTGTGATGGTGGCTGAAATTCATTACCTTGTTGACACAGGGCCCCGCTAGAATGTAAGCTCCAGGCAGACATAGACCTTTCCTATCTTGCCCACCTCTGTGAGACTCACACATAGCAAAAGCATGTAGAAGCTGCTAAATAAATATGTGATGAATGAATGAAATCACTATATGAATTTTCAATATTTCCTCACTAGGCAACCAGAAAACCCTTTATCCAGGTGTGGCTTGGATAGGGGGTTCTGTTCTTCTCTTCCTTCTCCTTGATTGGTTCAGGTTTCATGGGTCATTGCCTGTAGGAGTCCCTGTGGCTCCTGCTTGTACTGTTCTGTCTTCTGATATCACTTCCTTAAAGATACTAATCTCTCCAGCATTTGCAGAAAAATCACACTCTCTTCACCCTAAATACAAGTCTTCGTCAACAGCCTTCTGAGGAGAACCTTTGCCCCCTGTGAAGTTCCTGCTGTGAATCACTTGCTTGGGGCTTCCCACACTGCTCTCCCCATAGTTTTGGTGTAAGGATAGCATGGGAATTTGGTACGTTGAAACTTGGGTCTAGAGATGCTGCCATGCAGAGGCGCCATAGCCAGTCTTGATGCAGTTGATGCAGCCAGCGCCACTGTGTCATTCTTCGCTGTACGATGCTCGCTCACTTTTAAACCTATCACCTCAAGTTTTATGTTCTCAAATCAGCTTTCTAGACTGGCTACCAGAGGACTCTTTCTAAGATCACATCTGACCCCATCCCTCTGCTGCTGAAGAACAGTGTAGTGGCTAAGAATGTGGGTTCCAGAACCTGTCTGCCCAGGTTTGAATCCCTCTTTCACCACTTAATGGCTGTGTGGTCTTCCCTACTTTACCTAGCCTTTCTCTGCCTCAGTTGCCACTGCTGTTAATGGAGATGATAGTGACACCCAGCCTCCAGGCTTCTTGTAGAATTGAATGAGTTAGTACATGTAAAGTGATTAGAGCCCTGTGTAGAGGGGAAAAGTCTCTCCAGCAGCCTCAGGCTAACGTGTCTTGGGCCTGGAATTCAAGGCCATTTACCATGTGGCTCCCACTGGCCTTCTTTATCTCTTTTCCTGTTACCCCCTGACTTGATCCTCCAGACACTCTGACCGGTTCCCTACATATCTGATCTCTCTGTCACCTCTGCCTGGACTGGTTTCTCACTTTGAAGCAGGGATTCAAACTGGTTTGTTCAGGTTTGGACCCCTGCTGAGAATCTGCATTTCTAACAAGCTCCCAGGTGATGCTAATGCTGCTGGTTAGGGACCAGTTCTAAGAATCAGTAGCAAAGCAGTGGTTCTCAAAATTTATTATACATAAGAATTACCTAAGTATCTTGTTAAAATGTAGATTCTGATTCAGTATATCTAGGGGGTGGAAACGCAAATTCTCAGCAGGGGTTCAAACCCAAATGAACTGGTTTGAAGCCCTGCATTGAAGATTCAACTCTGGGACACTCCTCCCAGGATCTTTCCTGACTCTTCCAAACCGCTCACCCCCTCACCCCACCTGCTTTAGGTGTCTCCCACCCCCACCGGGATTCCTTCTATGCACATTCCTGTCATGGCCTTTAACACCTTATTGTGGCAAAATTCCTTCATTCAGCAATATCTATTGATCATCTACTACGTGCCAAACATCATGCTTGGGGCTGGAGTAACAGTGGAAGCTGAGAACATCCTGGTCCTATCTTCTTGGAACAGATGTTCCAGAGGGGGAGGCAGACACTGAAAAAGAGCAATGAGTATTAGAAAAGGGGGAGCAGACAGCACTGCAGATGTGTAGGGCAGGAGGACCCAAACAACGTCAGGAGGTAGAAAGGCAGGTGGCCCCCGTAGGTGACAATAGATGTCCACTCAGTAATGAAAGAAAGCAGCAGTCAACATTTATGGGACCATTGCTGCATGTTGCTCTGGGCTGTATGGGCACCATTTTACCTACTGCTTACTAACTCTGTTGCCCCCATTTTCCAGACAAGGGAACTACAGTTTGGGACGGCTAAGTGACTTGCTGCATTCAGATTGTAGTGCTGGCAAAGAATATTGAAAATACTGCAAACTACCAGAAGAACGAACAAATTCATCTTCAAAGAAATACAGCTGGAATGCTCCTTGGAAGTGAGGATGAAGAGACTTCATTCAGCTTGCTTACTTTGGACACATCATTAGGAAAAACCAATTGCTAGAGAAAGACATCATGTTTGGTAAAGCAGAGGATCAGCAAAAACGAGGAAACCCCTAATGAGGTGGATTGACACATAATTACAACAATGGGCTCAAACACACACGTGATTGAATGATAACACAAGACTGGGCAACGTTACATTCTGTTATACATAAAATCTCCATGAGTTGGAGCTGACTGACAGCAACTAACAACAGCAACAAAGTGACTTGCTCAAGCCTGCGTGGCTAGTAAGGGCAGTACCAGTACTCCACCCAGGTCTGACTCACGCTCAAGTCCTGTCCTTAACAGCCACCCTCTATTGTATCTTGCCTTCCGTCCCCCTACCACATGTTCCCCGCAGCCCCTCCTCTCTGCTGAACCCATTCCCAACTTCACATACTCAGCGATTTTGTTGCTCAGTTCCCCAACACTCCCCTCTCTGGATGCATGCCCAACCCTCCAAACTCACCAGCAGGTGGCTGGTCTGCAGCCTGCCCACCCTTCTTGCCATGTCTTGCAAGGAACTTGGAGTTCTCTCTTTCGAACATGAGGCAGATATCAGCTGGCTTCCTTGTCAGAAGTTTCCCACCCTCCTATGCTTGTGATAATGACATTGAGGTTTTGGAGCCCCACTAGAGGTACAGGTTTTCCTTCCCAAGTGTTGGATCGATCCACAGGGTTCAGGGCCTGGTGGAGGGAGAGCGAACACCTCCTTCATCACAGATAAACCGATGCTGGAGAATGAGGCTCATACAAGCAGGCACACGGGCCCTTACTGCAGACCCCTGGATTAGATAGGGGGAGCCCACCACCAGAGGCAGTGCTGGGTCCCATAGGCCTCCTCATGTTCAGGGTGTTGGGGGCTGTTGCTACAGAATCTAAGACAGTGGAAGAGCAGGGCAGACTTGAGCTCCAGCTGCAGCCTGGCTCCCAGGGGAGAGCGAGAAGGGAGGGGCTCAGGGAGCTTGTTCATCTCTTCCCCCACGTCACCCAGCTTTGTGGGAGCAGGGAGGCCACAGAGAGGAGATCCTTGCCCAGGAAGCTCCCCCATCTCTAAATAGCTAAATAACAGTGTGACCACTTGCTGAGCACCATGCTGTGTGAGGCACAGCTGTCACCATCTTACAGATGGGGAAACGAAGACTTAGAAAATGAACTCACTCGTCCAAACCCCTGGGAAGTTGGGAGCCAGGAAGTGAACCCAGGTTTGATACAAAGCCCTTGCCCTTAATCCCTCCCCACTAAAGGGACCACACCAGGCTCTGGACCTTCCTGGTCTCACCTGCCTCCTGGGACAGCTCCCTTGGAGATAACAGGCTCTGACTGCACATGACAGAATGTGAGAGCTGTCTCCTGGAAGATTCTACCTACTGGTCCTTGTTTTGCCCTCTGGAGCCACACAAAGCGAGTTTATCTCCTCAGTAACTGCAAATAAATTTAATAAACTCCATTAAACTGTATAATCTCATAGACAGGATGCAGAATTTCTGTGCTTTAGACTTTTTTTTTTTTAAATAATTACTAGCACCATGGAAACTGCAGGGATTAGAGACATCATTTGAAATGAGGACACATTGTGTCACCAAGAAAGTACAAATGAACCAAAACTCCCGTACAATAAGTCACGCTGGGATTTGCATTAAATGAGGAGGCAGGCCTGTGCCCATTAACCCCATGGGGACCGACCAGAATTTTCTAGGGTTTGCTGAGGAAACTGGAAAGGGTGGGAGTAGTGGGGGGGGGGGGGAGGGATGTCAGGCTTGATGATTTAGTGGCAGCCTTTTAAAAAAAATTAACCCATTGTATCTGTTAGTGTTCATTAGAGCTAACCCCATTTTCAAGGTCAGACAACATTCCTCCTCCTCCTCTGCCCTTTCCCCACAACCCCCTCTCCCATGGAAGGATTTGTCATTGAGGCAGAGCAGGGTACCTGGGAGCACCATCTGCACTTGTCTAAGATGGCCATGCGCTCTACGCTCAGGCCTGATCCTCTTGTTGTCAGCCCTCCTGCCACCACTATCCACATGGGGGGACACAGCCTTGTCCACCTCCCAGGGTTTCTGTTAGGATTGAAAAAGAAATGAATGAGAAAGCATTTAATTTTCAGGTAAAAATGATGACATAAAAGCATTTGACTCCCACTTCTCTCTCTAAATCGACCAAAGAAAACAATGATAACAACAAAAACCTGAATATAGAGGAAGGTTCTTTTCCCTTCATTTTTTTTGAAACCAGAAATCACCACAGTTCCAAACCACAAACTCTGAAGCCTTTCTGCTCCCAAACTGTGAACTCTAGACCGGAACATTGAAGGAAACTTAGAATCCATGCAAATATTTCTAGTATATTTTACAGATTGGGAAGCTGAGGTTTTATGGGATATATCCCAAAGTAAGTATCTCAGGCCTGGAAACTTTATCCAAAAATCCTTGGCTGAAAGTGCTGAGCCCCAGCCAGGCCTTCAGGGGAGTGGAGGTCACCCCTCAGGAGAGCCAGTTGGATGCTGCAGGCCAGTGGGGAGGCTGAAATAGAGGAGAAGCCACTCTGGTGTGCCACTTCCCAGTCCCCAGTCCCTACCCTGGGAGCTGCCAGAGTTAGTTGTGGAGAGGAATGGTGAGGGACCAGCAAGCTCTGGTCATAGTCCTCAGAGACTGTGACTTAAACAGCTTTGGTGGGGCCATGCTGACTACTGGATGTCAAACACTGAGCTGTGGTCCCATGGCAAAGGAATTAAATATTTGGCAAGAGAGAGTATAAAATGACAAACCCCAAGTGTATTTGCAGGTTGCCTGAGGCCATTCTTCCCACCCCTCCCCACACTATCCTCCCACAAAAAGCTGGCCCCATCTAAAAATGACTTAAAAAGAAACCGGTAGAAGAGCTATGCATAGATGCTGCAAAAAGGGAGAAAAGGAACATAAACAAAGGCAGATGAAGAAAATATACCATGAGAGAAATTGCTCAAACAAACAGGGAAAAAATAATTGTTCTTCACAGTCTCAATAAATTTCAAATGGTGCAATGTCCCTTTAAAAAGACTCAAACAAGAAATATGAGAATTGAAAGAAGTGATTATGAAATAACAGCATGAGATGAAAATCAAGCTGATTGTTCTTAGGAATGAAATGGAGAGAGAAAAAAGAAACAAGAGATTAAAACCACATTAGAAACACCAAAAGCAAAATGAGTATGACTAAACTACAACAAAAAACATTGTGGATAAGCCATAGAAAGTCATAAAAAGTTAAATGGAAAGGAAGAACTTTTCTTTTTTCTCAAAGATTAGAGAGAAAATGAGAGGCATATAAGACAGACAAAGTTTAGCCAATGAAAAAACATTCTGTGGGACAAATGGTACAAAAATGTTAAAGATAGACCAAAATAAAACAGTCTTTAAATAAACACATGAATCTCAGAGCAAAAATGCATATATCTCCCAGGAAAAATTGCTGAAGAAATATTGGTACTAAAACAAATTTGAATGAAATAATTGAGCTTCAGAAATAAACTATCCCTCTGGTCATCTATTCAAAAAGTTAAATCATGATATAGGGGAAAATTAGGTTGGCACAAACATCTCCTTGGTAACACCAGAAGGAAGTGGAACAATGTCTACAAAGCTCTGAGGGAATGAAAATACAACTGAAGAATTTTATACCCAGCCAAATTGTCTTTAAAGTAAGGAGGCAATGGTGATGTCTTCAAGCGTGTAGAACTCAGGATATACAGCATTCATGAGCCTCTCTTGAAAAAAAATTCTATTAAGAAAGATTTGAAATTAAAAAAGAACAAAGGAAAGGCAAAAAATGTTTAAAATTAAAAAGAAGTAGAAAGAAGAAAGGAAAGAGAGAGAAAAGATTGGTACTGAGAACCAATTCTATTTAATGCAGAACCCAGTCTAAATAAATTCCCATAAGAATTGTACTTCCAGAACAGCCTGAAATGTTATAAATCCTGACATAGTAACGATAATGTTGTAAGGAACAGTATGTCTGTGCTGATTTTTAACATTTTATTACCAGGAAGTCAATACATTCAGTCTAAAATAAAAACATATGGATTTCTTTTTTAAAGCATGACTGCAGCATGTTAATATTTTATAAATTTTCTTCCCTCTTAACTGCAAAAGCATCTTGTAAATTGTAAAAAAGCAAAACTCTTGTGAAGCAACATTCATCTGAAATTAATATTTATTTCAGTTTCACCTCAGTTTCTAATTCTTCTGCTAAATGCAAGTAAAGTTAAATTTAATACCCTTTTATTAAAAATAGCTTGCATAATATAATTTCAAGTGTCCCTAGGTGTCGCAAACTGTTTGCATTCAATTGCTAACCTAAAGGTTGGTGGTTTGCACCCACCCACTGGTATTGCAGAAGAAAAGTTCTGACAACCGCTTCTGTTAAAACTATAGCCAAGAAAACACTATGGAGCAGTTCTACCCCATAACATATAAGATGGTCATAAGTCAGAATCAACCTGACAACAACTAACAACAATACAATTTCATTTTTTATCATCTATCTCTCTTTATGGAGCCCTGGT